>NC_091536.1:41970000-51970000 GCF_042242935.1 Bactrocera oleae
AACATGTGTTTAAAATTCATACAAGAATAGTTTCAATATTTCATTAGTTCAAAAAATAAAATAGCAGCATATAATGCTGCAAGAGTGCAATTACCGGAAATGACCCGGATTTTATCCGGCCAAGGGCTGTTATTTCGGCGATCTAACACTAATTGGATCGGTAAGTTTTAGTTTAAGTTTGTCGTCATTAGAGCAACACCTAGCAGCACGGTTGCTTCGTATTCTTCTGATCCGTGCTGGCATTGAGTTCAAACCGGGTTTCGAGGAACACAGGCAGCATAACTCCCAATCTGACCAATCCCCCTATCCTTCGATCCCGTCGAAACAGCCCGTTTCTTGGGCCTCCCGTTAGATGACCTCGACGACAACCAAACTATCACTTACCATCCAAGCGAGGACTAGATAACAGTTACAAAAACAACAACTGATTTCAATAGCTGCTGCAAACAAACTGGTTGACAGATTGCGCTCGTTTTTGACATAGTAATACCTGCTTAATAATAAAAAAGTGCTGAAAAATATTCAGTGCGTGCAGTTTATATAATAATTTCCGGAAACTTTCTGGTCACAATTTATACATATATATGTATATACTTACCAATAAATGGATCAGGGTGACGATTTGAAATCGGGTTGACTGTCTGTCCGTGTCATATATGTATATATTAGATATATCTCTGTTAAGTTTAGTTCTGATTAGTTTTAGTGCTGTACTCTGTACTTCAGTGTATTGTAATGTGAATATGAAGACTGGCAAAAAATTTCTAAAACTAAATAATATTTTAACTATGTTCTCCAAATTCACTTTTGAATTCATTCGTGCCAATAGTAAAATGTCATTGTACCATTAATTAAATTGAAAGCCTACTATAGTTTTTAAAAAGTTTTGATAGATATGCGTGGATAAATATATTTGTATAAACCTAAGTGTGATAATAAGCAATAATCAATTGTCGGAAAAATAAAATTACCGAATACATGATTTGATAAAATACTGTTTGGTTCATTTTTTTTACAGCATGCGACAAAGGAAACTTTATTTTCGCAAAAACTCAAATATGTACTGAAATTTCTGTGCCAAATGACCTAGTGCAAATAGCAGTGGACAAAAATGAGATTAAAAATCGTATTACATGTTTTCTTCAAAAGAAACGTGAAGAGATTAACCAAAACAACGTTTTTGACTACAGGGATACACCTAACTATGCAAAAATAGAGGAAGGAATTCAACCAAATTTTCTGTTGGAAAATTTATGTGCTCGAGTAAATAGTACCGTTGTAAAACAAGATAGTTCAAAATGTCTTTTGAAAGGTAAGTGTATTCATTAGCGAATTGTTAAAACCGATATTGGCGTAGTTATTATTATCTTGTTAACTTACAATAAAGTTAGAGACTCATTTAACTTCTTTGCTACTACCGGAGAGGGGAAAGTCCTTATACCAGACATATGGGTCTAGAATAAGATCTGGATCAATTTCATTAATGGCTTAGCGTTAAACCATATTGTGGTCACCTCTTGCTTGACCCTCGCAACATGTTGCTAAAGAGTATTATAGTTTTATTCATCTGACAGCTGTTTGTAACACATAAAACTAATCGAGATAGATATAGAGTTATGTATATATAACTCTTGACTCTGTCCGTATATCCTTGTAAACTGTAACTTAAGTAAAAATTGAGGTATTTTGATGAAACATGTTTCTTGGCACCGTGAAAAGGTCGATATTGTAGATGGGCGTAATCGGGTCACTGCCAGGCCCACAAAATGCTATTTATCGAAAACATATAAATGTCATAACTAAGCCACAAATTGAAACTGCAATGAATCGCAGTAGGCAGGGGTATCTGTGGTGAGAGTGGTATTACTTGCCATATAACAAACTTTTAAGTTCCATCTGATTATTTCATTTTTAAATATACAAATCAAACACCAATGAAGTTATCAGAATAAAACTTCATACAAAGGCCCTTAAGGTATGACATCTCACGTCTCAAAATGGTGGAAATTGGATTATAACTTTACAAAGCTAAAGTTATCTCTAAGATATTACAATGAAACGTAGAGAACGATTTTTTTGGTAATAATGTGTCCTTGTGCTTAAAATCGGGTCAATGCTTCTTATATCCCTCATATACTTAACCTAAGGGATTTCAAATTTCTGGTTGTCTTTATGCCGCATATATCGGTCAATATGTAAAATATCAAATGAACTTCAGAGAAAATCTCGTTCTAATACCAGTTTATCAGTGTGCCATATACCTAATATAAGGATAAATAACCGGTTGACCTTATATATATATTGGTCTGTGAATTATAGTAATATATTATTATACTCTCGCAACCTGTTGCTACAGAGTATAATAGTTTTGTTCACCTAACGGTTGGTTGTATCACCTAAAACTAATCGAGTTAGATATAGGGTTATATATATATAAATGATCAGGATGAAGAGACGAGTTGAAATCCGGGTGACTGTCTGTCCGTCCGTCCGTCTGTCCGTCTGTCCGTCCGTCCGTGCAAGCTCTAACTTGAGTAAAAATTGAGATATCTTTATGAAACTTGGTAGACATGTTTCATGGTACCGTGAGACGGTTGGTATTGCAGATGGGCGTAATCGGACCACTGCCACGCCCACAAAACGCCATTAATCAAAAACAAATAACTTGCCATAACTAAGCTCCGCAATAAGATACAAGACTGTTATTTGGTACACAGGATCACATTAGGGAGGGGCATCTGTAGTTAAAATTTTTTTTAAAAAAGTGGGCGTGGTCCCGCCTCTAATAGGTTTAATGTGCATATCTCCTAAACCGCTAATGCTATAATAACAAAATTCACTGGAAGCAAATATTTTTAGCACTTCTATTGACGGTGTGAAAATAGTTGAAATCGGGTGGCAACTCCGCCCACTCCCCATATAACGGTACTGTTAAAAACTACTAAAAGCGCGATAAATCAAGCACTAAACACGCCAGAGTCATTAAATTTTATCTCTGGGATGGTATGAGATGACTTTATAGGAACCGCGTTCAAAATTAGACAGTGGGCGTGGCACAGCCCACTTTTAGGTGAAACCCATATCTTGAGATCTGCTTAACCGATTTCAACCAAATTCGGTGCATAACGTTCTTTTCATGTTTCTATGTCACAGTGCCACGCCTACTTTCCATATAACACCATTTTAAATTCCATCTGATTATTTCACTTTCCACTATGCAAATCAGGCAACAATGACTGTATCGGGATAAAACTTTGCGTGAATAATGCGATTAAAGTATGCCACCTTGTGGCCAAAAATTGTCTAAATCGAACCAAAACTGTTTAAGCCCCTAAGTACTAAATATGTGGACCCCAGTGCCTATAGTTGACCTTCTACCGAAAATATCAGCCAATCCACAAAGAAATCTCAAACGAGTATACTATTTGACTTTGCGAGAGTATAAAATGTTCGGTTACATCCGAACTTAGCCCTTCCTTACTTGTTTAATATAAAGTTGTACCAACACCTGAAGATATTTCACCCGCAGATTCCGAGAATATAAATAGTTCGGATACACCCAAACTTATAGCTTCCTTACTTTTTTTTTACAGAGTTAGGATAACTGTCCGAACAGATGTACAATTTGCACCGACGGTGCTTGCTATTAATCGGTTAATTTTTACCTTTATAGTGCAATTTAAAATAGTTACACTTTCACCCACTTAATTTTTTTTTCTATTAGTATCAAAACTGGAAAATGTTTTTTATAATTTTGGTTACAATGTTGTTTAGTGTCAAATATGAATAAAATTGGTCCCGACTACGGTCTTGTCCTCATATACCTCATATAATTTTTTCGGTTGGTTAAAAATTGGTGTTTTGGTATGTGTCAACCCCCAGCATTATTATGAAGAATATAGTGATTTGTAATAGTTAGGAAATTTGTAGAAGATGAAATCTATGACCTTTACTGTTAGTTTTAAAGGTACGTAAAGGATTTTAATACATTTATAATGAAGTCGTATATATTTTTTATAATGAGATATATTGCATGTGTGTTGGTGTTCTCAAGTGTGGTGGTTTGTGGAATTGTGTTAGCGGGCGGGAGGTTAGATGGTTATATTCCCGGCCCCCTTAGGCAAATATTTTAGCCTATCAGACTCTGTAGATGTTGCTGCGTTGAAGCAATGCTGCTGAGCCCAGTAGGGTAGACTATGGAGAGGCTGCTGGACGTTGACGTCGTATCGAGGTGGCCGTTGGGCAGGGCTACGACTGAGTGACGTAGGTGGTCGCCAAACGTCGTTGACGTTGAACCGGTTGCATCGATTTAAATATACTGTAGTGTTGCAACCGGTGGGGACGACGACACAGCTCGCATCGGGTGCGGTGCTGTTCCGAAGGCACCAAGAGCGACACTAGCGTTCTCTGGAGTTAGGGCTGTAGATTCTGAGCGATCTTGGGAGAGTGTTGTAAGTAGCCGTGAATTGAAAATGGCTTCAATTCGAATTAATAATGTGGTGAACTGTGCATAATTAAATTTTTAGTTTTCACCAGCTACCTTTTTGAAGTGAGATTTGCGGATTTTTACAGCTGATTCCCATAGACCCTCCATAGGAGGGAGGAACGCTTGGGCGTATAAATTGCCAATTAATGCCTTGGGGAGCGTACTTTTGTACAATCCCAGGTGAGACTTGTTTGATAAAGTTCACAAACTGTGTTTCAGTGGCTCTTTGAGCTCCGATAAGGGTTTGGCAATTATTTTTTATGGAAGTAGCACGCTTGAGTATATGATATATGATAAGAGCATACTTTGCTTTTTGGAAGTCTAGGTGAGTCAATGTATCGCATTGGGGGTGCTCCCTTAATTTTAATTTTGAGTAACTCTATAAACTTAAGCGTCTAGGTGATTACTTTGAAGGCTCGAAAGAACGATGAAAATAGCTCAATGATGTCAGTTTCATCCAATGTTGTGTGAAAGGGGTCGATTTTTCGACTTTCTGGGGCAATTATATTGCGCCTGGGTGATTGTGGCCAAGCATCGGGAGAGGCTGTTAACCATCGGGGGCCATTCTTCCAGAGGGTGGTGGTGGCAGGGTACAGCAGTTTGGCTCCTCTTGTACCTAGATCGGCAGGATCGTCAGCACTGGCTACGTGTGGCCAAGTTGCTGATCCCACTAGATGAAGTATTTGTGACATTCGGTTAGAAATGTTCCATGGATGTGGTGGTTTTTTCAACCAGGCTAGTACAATTTCGGAATCGGACCACAGATGTTATTGTTTTTTGCAGTTCTTAAATGCATTTCCACCATGGATGCCAATTTGGAAAGTGGTAGCGCGCCACATAGTTCAAGTGGTAGACTTGTTGTTATTAGAGGAGTCACTTTTGCGTTTGTCACTACTAAGTGGCTTTTAATCGCAGTGTCCCTTTGTGTTCGAACATTAATAGTGGCGCAATATGCCTTTTCATAAGTCTCACAGAAGCAGTGCAGTTCGATTTTGTACTTTAGGGCATAATTTATCCATCGCGGGATTTGTATCTCTGAGATATCATTTAAATTGCTCTCGAACTGGAACCACTTTTCTAAACGAAGTGGTTTTACTTGTTGTCCCAGTCGGAGTGTGTAAATTTCAAGTGAAGTGGTAGTCTTTTAGGTACGGTCCTGGATTATTTATTTAAACTCATAATTTTCCACACCAAAACAGTTCCATTTCTTCCCGCTGCTTTTCGAAAGCCGGAAAAATCTAAATGGACACTTAATATATACGTAAAGATAATTACAATTTGGATTTAAAAAAAAAAATCCCTATGCACTTACCTGCATATACTCAGTTGCAATTTTTGCTGAAAATTTATTGTTTTTTTCCCCTGAACGGCGATCTAAACAAAACGTGTTCTTAATTTGTTCTACCGCTTTATTTTGATCACTCTGCTGTTCTCCTGTTTGTTTCTCCTCTTTCGTATTCCCTTTGGTTTTGGCATTGGGTAGTAAAATAAAAGAACTGGAGAGCATGATGTCTGGCCAAAGGCATATAATCCAAGCAATGCGCGACCTAGTTAGCAGTATAGTGACACTACATGCCAAGGCTGAGAAAGGTGGGAACCTACCAAAAGTAATTATGGTAGGAAAAGCATCTCAGGTATCCCCTATGGGTAAAGATGTAAATACCACCTACCACCAAAAAGATTCGTGAGGCTTTAGGCTTTTTACCACCCACAAAAAAGCCGAAAAATACAATTAAAGCGTTGCAGCCCACTAACAACGAGGCAGCGAAATTAATTTCTAGAGATACCACGATTAAACCTGGCGAATGCGAAACATGGGTGGACGTCGTTAAGAAGAGAAGACCGATCGAAAAGAAAATCAGGTCGAGGCCAGACGCCATCATACTTACTAAAAAGGTTGGTGTATCGTACGCTGAAATTCTCCGAAAAATAAAAAGTGAAAGCGGATTAAAAGAATTGGGCTCAAGTGTCACATACATAAGGAAAACGTTGAAAGGAGACCTGCTGTTAGAATTAAAGAGTGAAGCAGAAAAGAGAGCAGAATCATTCCAAAGCGCCTTAGAGGGAGTGGTCGGTGAAATGGCTGTGATACAGCCCAAAACCCACAACGTCGCGATTATGTGCAAGGATTTGGATGAGGTAACTACACCCGAAGAGATATGCGAGGAACTACAAAAGGAGTGCTTTATACAAAATTTGCGGAAAATAAATGTTAAAAGTATGCGAAAGACCCGAAGCGGTACCCAAATAGCTATCATATGCCTGCGCGCGCAGGATGCCAAGGCTGCGCTTAAGATAGGCAAAATTAAGGTGGGGTGGTCCGTCTGCCGCCTCCGGGAATACTCCCCTAGTCCTCGTTGTTATAGATGCTTCCACCTGGGGCACATGGCGCGCAAATGCTGCAACCTCATAGACAAGTCGACCCTATGCAAGTTAACAATAGTTAACTAAGTCAGTCTCTTGAACTGCCAAAATTGCAACCTATGCAGTTTGGATTTCTGAATGACCGACAGCCGCAATTCAACACCTTGCAGTAGCCACCGACCGTGTGACCGGCGGATGTAACGCAATGCCTTACACAAGCTTAGGCGTCAGCAGAAACTTAGGAAAGCAGCGTCAATGGCAGTAGCGGCGATAGTAATAGTAGGTTATAAATAAGAGAAATGTTATTTTAATAAAACAGTTTAAGAACGGAACTCAACTTGTGCTTATTTAAAATAACATAATTCCGTGCTAGTCGACAACACCGTCGCTATCGCACAATCGGAAATATTATTTAAATAGTTAGTGGGTAGTCGACAACACCGTCGCTACCAATCACAACGCACATAAATATTCAAACTACTTATAGTAAAAGTAGTGATAATAAATAAATAACTATTATTTAAATAGTTCGTGGTAGTCGACAACACCGTCGCTACCGAATAAAGGAACAATAAAAGTAAAACTGATAATAAAAATATAACTTGCACACGTTGTGCAGCCGGTGGACATGTAGCGAAGTCAGGTACCAATTACGCAAGCTGCATGATTTGTAAAGGAGCACATTCAGTATTGAGTACGACTTGCCCCAAGTATCTGGAGATGGTAAAGTCCCTAGGAAAATGAGGATACTGCAGCTAAATTTAAACCACTATGCTGCAGCACAAGATCTGCTTAAACAGATAATATTTGAGGAAAACATTGATGTCGCCTTACTAAGCGAGCAATACTCCCAGCGTTCGGAAAGCACCTAGACCACAGACATATCTGGCAAAGCTGCAATATGGTCATGTAAAAGTCAACCTTTTACATCTTGTTCCAAAGATCATAATTGTTTCACATGGGCAAATATACGCGGCATATGCTTTGTTAGTTGCTATGCTCCTCCCAGTGTCTCAATCGAAGATTTTGCAGACTTCCTACTGGAGCTTGCTCTAGAAACCAGAGGCAAATCGCCAGTCATAATCGCAGGCTACTTCAATGCGTGGTCAACTAGATGGGGAAGCAGGCACACAAACCATCGCGGTCGTTTGTTACTAGAATTCCTAGGTCAAACTAATCTTACAATAATGAATAGCGGAACGCAAAATACCTTTCAAAAAGGAAACAAAGGCTCCATAATCGATCTAATGTTTGCCAACGATGCTGTACGCAGGCACATTAAGTGGACGGTGTCGGATATATTTACAAATAGTGACCACATGGCTATTACTGCTGATGTTTCGTTTTCCGGAGAGACGGAACTTCGCAGCAAGAGCACCTGCCCAAAACGAAACTGGAAACAAAAAGAGTTTGATGCCGACCTTTTTGAGATAGTCTGGAACTCTGCAAATACACCAGACGACGACACCACCCATTTGGTGTCTGCAGTGCGGAAAGAACTGATCAACTATGCGTGACGTAACTATAAGTAGAACAGTACACCACACCAAACGAAAGCCCGTCTATTGGTCGAACGAAAAAATAGCAACGCTCAGAAAGCTCTGTAATGCAGCCAGACGCCGTCTACAGCGTAACCAATGTGAGGGAAATTCAAACGGTCTCAGGGAAATTTTTAAAAGGCAAAATAAACTTCTGAAGTCTGCAATAGCCCGCAGCAAAAGGAACTGTTTTGAAAAGCTCTGTGAGGAAACAAACGTAGACCCCTGGGGTACGGCGTACAAAATATGAATGTCAAAATTCAAGAATAAGACACAACAACCCAAAAGCGCATTTTTTATAAGGAATATCGTGGAAACATTATTCCTCAAACACCATCCGATTACCTATGCTAAATCACGAACCGAAGTTGTAGAGCCACCGCTACTAGTTAGTGAAGACGAAGTATTGGCCATAGCGGGAAAAATTATAATCAGCAAAGCGTCTGGTTTAGACGGCATACCAAACAGAGCTTTAAGGGAAGCCATGATTTTATAACTAAATGTGTTTACAAAAATGTACAATGCATGCTTATAAGAAGAAATATTCCCCGACCCATGGAAAATTCAGCGATTGGTTCTACAATACTACCTAAACCACATCAGCCTCCAGAGGAAGCCTCTTCATATCATCCTCTGTGCGTGCTTGACACGATTGGCAAAGTGTACGAAAGTATAGTAAGAAACCGCTTGGAAAAAGACCCACAAAAGGTCCACTATTCACACACTAATCAATGTCGTTGACACTGCGAAATACGCAGTAAGTGGTAAGAGATGGAAAGGCGGGACTAAAAAATATTGCGCGCTGATCACCCTGGATGTGGAGAATGCTTTCAACTCAGGAAAATAGTCAATTATAATCAATGCTCTGTATGAAATACGTGCTCCTAAATATCTTGTAAATATTATTACAAGTTATTTTGAAAATAGGCAAATAATATTCGACACTGATGAAAGCACCAAGAGCTACGCTATTTCGAGTGGAGTACCGCTAGGCTCAGTTTTAGGCCCTCTTCTATGGAACGTGATGTATGATCGGGGGTTAAGAATAAACCAACCGGAAGCCGTGAAATTAATTGCATACGCGGATGATCTTATAGTGGTAGCAGTGGCTAAACATCTTGACAGAAGTTCTGCTAATAAGTACTAGGAAAGTCGACAAGTAATAGCAAGTATGATGCCCATTGACATCCAGGGTGACGAATTCGCGCGTATATACGTGTTACCAGAGTCGTCTATAGGAGCCAAAAGAGCAGAGAGAGTCAATAGCTTATCAATATGGCAGCAACGGTGGCAAACCTCACTCAAAGGACGGTGGACCCACAGACTTATATCGGATATTCACCGGTGGATAGACAGACGACATGGGGACCTGGATTTCCACCTTACCCAAATACTAAGTGGACATGGGTGCTTTAGGAGCTACCTGTACAAATTCCATCATGATTTTAGTCCGAACTGTCCGATGTGTACAGAGTGCATAGAAGACCCTGAGCATGTATTATTTTATTGCCCTCGCTTTTCGAGTACAAGGAAAAAACTTAAACTTCACTCGGTGGTAGTTTTATGGTGGAGAACTTGACGAAACTTATGTGTCAGATTAGGCGTCCGTCAGTTCGTACCATAGAGGAGACTTAAATGTCTTATCACTCCCACGAAGTAATACCTAATCAGGTGGTTCCGTAGGAGAGTCTAGAGTTGGGAGTAGGTTAGGTTTAGCGGCTTAAAGTTTCGCAATTCGGCTTTCGAAAAAAAAGTAGGTTCCGTCTAGCCATAATCCTTGCATTAGTACTTTCGGTTGTATTTTAATTGACGAAAGCCATCCTGCCAAGTTTTGCCACCGAGAACAGAATATGTCTCTTTGTTATGGCGGATAATGCAGACATTGACTCAGTACTGTATGAAAACCGGTCAGATATCGTATTCCATTGAATTCCTAGAGTTTTTGTTGTACTTTCTTTTTCGAATATAAGGAAATTAGTGTGCAACAAATATTCGTTTGGTATATTTTTTAATATATTTGAGTGATTTGCGGTAATATTTTTTAAAGGAAACTCTGCGGAGTTGATTGCCTTTATTACCTGTGATAAGGATTCGTATGCTTGTGGACGACTGTGACTTCCAGATAGAATATCGTCTACATAAGTTTGTGTTTTAACACTTCGATTGCCAGGGGAGATTTTGACTTTGTATCTTCTGCCAATTCGTGGAGTGTTCGAATGACTAGATAGGGAGCACAGTTGACACCAAAGGTTATTATTTTTAATTTAAAGTCGCATAGTGTAATTTGTTGAAAATCTTGGTCATCTTTATGTACGACTATTTGTCTATAAATTTTTCCAACGTCCCCATTGAATACGTATTTGAATATACGCTAATTTAAAATAAGCAGTTTTAAATCTGGTGGGTGTCCCGTAAATTAAATGTGATTTAAGGAATTCTCCGAACTTGTGGATTTTGAGGCATTGAAGACAACTCTTACTTTTGTTGTTTTTTTTCTGGCTTTACTACAGCATGATGTGGCAGGTAAAATGAGTAGTATTTACTTGGTATGATTATTTCGCCAGGGTTGACTTCCTCCATGAGGTCTAAATGGAGGTATTCTTCTATTAAGGTTGCCTTTTTAAGTAGGTTTTTTTCTATACTTAAAAACTGGAGTATTGCAGAGGTACGGGAATGACCTAAGGCGAGTGTGTGGAGAAATGTTGGCTTTACTGGTAGTCGTACGACGGACATTATCTAATCGAACAGTGTTTAACAATACCGATCTTCTGGTGTTGTAAATGAGATGGAGGGGGGAGTTCTTCTAAATCTCTAAGTTTCCTTCATTGTGAATTGAGGTATTGATTTGAGATTTCCTCAACTTGAGTTGTCATGGTGGTAGCTGGTTCTGTAACTAGTCCACTTAGCATCCAACCGAAAGTAGTATTTTTTGCCAAAAGTGTGTTCGAAATTTTCTCAACATCTTTCAATATTATTATTAATATGAGATCGCTGCCTAATAGAATACCTGTTTGAGTGGTAGTGTTGCAGTTGGGATCTGCTAGCTTTAGATATAAACCTTTGTCAAAATTAGGACAATGGGTCGGGTTTTATTTGAGATTTGAACTACTTCTCCACCCATTCCCGTGATTTCAAAATTGGTTTCCTTTGTTGGCAGTTGTAGCCTATTTGTGCCCTAGGCGCGAATAATCGTTGTGATCCTAAGTTTTCCTCGGTGTTTGATGGAGACGACTGCTGTGGCTAGTAATACCTTAATTTTTATTTCGCTGTGTAGCGTTTTAGTTTTTTATACCTTAGAGCAACATGGTGCTTCTTCTCTGTTCTCTTTCTGTTGCAATTAATCCTGCAGCTCTTCTAACATTAGCGCTATTTTGAGGTGAGCTGGAAAAATGTTTAATATGAAACATTGAATTATGTCGAATTGGCTTTCGCAAATTTTAAAACGTATGCGCATGTGAAAAGCAGTTTGTACAAAGTCTTTTCGTTCTTACAAAATTGTTTCGATCGGTAATATTAAATTTTTTGAATTTTTTTTCTCGATAAGAGCGATTTGATAAATTGATGTTTTTTGTTGTTGATAAATTCTTCACTTGTTTTCTTTTGAGTTTTTGGCAGGTTAATTAATATCGTTATTTGCTTGTCGACCAATGTTCTTTCATCTATCAATGTCTAGATTTAAAGCTTCACAAGCCAAATTGAAATTATTGTCATTAAGTGCGAACTGTTTGACTATGACACCTTGACCTTTTGTTTTGTATCGGAGGTGATAAAATCTTTGTACATTTGATAATCTTGGGTGGTTTATGTAATCGCCTGTAAACATGTCCAGGAAGGACGGCCATTGTTCATAACCACCATTAAAAATTTCTGTGTCACTTTCGGTCACCTTGAGATCGATGTCTGAACTTGCTTCTTGACTTTGTACTTATGGCAGCTCTACTCTCGGATGTGGAGCAGGTGCAATTGCTTTAATTAGTTTTATATAGGGACCGTAACCGTTATGAGTAAATGGGAAAAAATCAGGTTAAAAATAATTTTGCAATTATATTTTTTCCTCACAAAATAATCGGTATATTTTTATTTTTCGCTTAAAAAATAAGAGTTTTTTCAGAACTTTTATTTATTGCTCACAGAATAATACTGTATACGGTGAGTTTTACTTAACTTTTACGGAATAAGAGTGGAAGAGTAAGCTTTTGGTTATGCCTTGACAAATAATAACTTAGCGTAAAAATATTATATGTCAAGGGGAAAAAAAAACTTACTCTTCAAAATATAACGATTATTTTGTGATATAATAATAAAATCAAATATATGTGTAGGTTTCACAAAAACAAAAATTTTATATTTTTACATCATAAGGTCGGCCTTCATAATAATTTTTTAAACAAAAACTAAACAATACTATTATTTTCTGTCCCTGGTTTTAACTGATCCGAAATCATAGCATAAGTTTCTTCAAACTGGTCTAAACACTTTTCGTATTTGGTGTACGCCGACGATTTAAAATTTTCCGGTTGATCAGAGTCGTTAGATTCTACTACTGCGTTATATGCAGCTTAGAGACGTGTCCAGAAAGTGTAAAGATTTTCTTTTTTAATCTCTAATACCGATTCAGAATTGTCTTGAATCGGTGAAGATGAAAATCGAGTGCAGTATCGTATTAGACTATCACTCTCGGAAATAACTTGATGTATTAAATATTTTTCATTTTTAATTATTTAATTTAATAAAATGAGCAAAGATACGCGTTTTTTTATAATTACCGGTTCAGATTTTAATTTGAGCTGTCAAATAATAATTTTTATTTTATTTTACTATTTGTGTTGATTACAAAAGTTTATATACAATTTTTGCGGGATGTATGCCAATGTGGACTTTGAATATGTAATATACGCAATCCTACTTGTTTTTATTTGCCAAATATGTAACAAGGGGTATTATGGAATATGTGCCAATATGCACTTTGTATAATATTGTACAAATGTGTATTGTATATGAACCTGTATGTATGGTATTTATATTGCTCACAAAATTATTATTAATCTATTTTCTTGAACCTTTTGTTTGTATTGTACCACCACTAAACCAATTTTCCGGTCTACCAAAATTGCAATCCATGCAGCTAGGTTTATTGACTCCATGTGCGACCGAAGCAACTTTGTCACCTTCAGTGCGACAGTTGCGATTCGGTACATCGCACGGGCCACAACTGTGAGCGGCCGGAAATCAAGACTTACGAACAAATAAAAATTATAGGCGGGGTTGAATGTCACGAAAATCTGGATGCAGTTCAGGATCTCCCAGAGTTAGATTTTTCACAGGATCAATATGTTTGCGTGGGCATTTCAAAACACTAACAAGCTGTTCTCAAAATTCGCAACAGAATTAGGAAATCTGCTGATGAAATTCAGCATATTTCCACGTTGAAGCTGTTATTAATCGTCTGGACTTCACATAGTCAGACAAGCGATCATTACATCTATTTGAACAAGAACTGGAACGATTTTGCGCTTCATCCTATTTGAGATTCACACTTCTCGCTAATAAAACAACAATGACTTTTGACAACAATAAGCAACTTGCTTGAAAATACATCGCTGCAATAGCACGATCTTTAAGAAGACTGTGAAAGAGTGAGGTTAAAAAATCGAAAGTTCGAAATTAAATTCCTTATCGCGTAAAAATATTAATACATTACAGTAATTATCACTATCCGATGCCTCGACAGCTGGGAGGGTAGTCATTTTAACTCATATGTTTTGGGTTGTGAACAAGCCTCTGAATCGCTTCAAGCTTATCAACTCAATTTCAATGTCTGGGTGACATTCCTACCTGTGCTACAAAAAGTTGTACTCGCAAAGTCTGACATCATAAATGGTGTTTATTATTTGTTGCCTCTTGTGGGACGTATATAGGATGACTTGAAGACGAAGAAAAATTGGGAAAATGTGCGGCGAGTATTGGAAAGACTGGACATAGACCGCCAAAATTGCAAACCATGCAGTTCGGCAAGTCAGCAAATTGATAAAGCAGTGTTGGATAGCGAGCGGCAGCAGCGCTAGCGGTAGTAGTAAGTAATTGCTATATATTGTATAAGCTCATTGACTTTGTAATCAACCAATTTTAGAGTGAAATCGAGTATAACGGGTTATAGGAAGAGGATTGTTAGGCCAGTTGGTTTGATGTAGCATGCAAAGAGCTCTTGTTTTGATTAAGTTTGCTACGAAGTTTGTAACAATAAGAAGGAAACGTTGAACATTTTATACTCTGGTAACTTGCAAAGTCAAAGCCGGGAAATACCTTCAGGTGGTGGCAAAACTTCATATTAACAAGTGTTGTGAAATTATTCGACGGAAACATGAATAAATTACAATCTGATATTTTTTTAAGGTGTAGCATAGGTCATACACGCAATTAGTTTTATAACTATATTTTACTTTCCATCAGCGAAAGTTTTATTAAAATCATCCTCAAATGAGCTAAACTTAACCGAAGAGGTTAAGTTTAACATATTGAGTTGATGTTCAGAACGTCAGCCAGAAGATTGGAATTGATATTAGGGATATGAGATTAAGACCAAGAACTAGACCAACTCTATTCATGATCAGCGCTAAACCATTAATATAATAAGGTTTGTTAGAATAACGGAAATTATTATATGTAGTATAATATAGTCTCACCTATTATCTTACATATTGACCGATATAAACGGTGAAAAGCTTTTATTGAGTATATGGGAAGTTAGGTGAAGTATCGGCCCGATTTTTATCTATTTCTGGCATTACTACATATCATTATCATCATCAACAATATATAAGGAGTAAAGTCAACCGGTTGTTTGAAAATCCTGATATTAGTTAAATGGGGGCTAGTGCAAGTTTTAACCCTGTTTTATCCATTTTAGGCAAAGAGATGCACCGTTAGGAGAAGAACAACCTCACTCAATTTAAATAAGATAACAAACCGCCGATATATATAAAGTCAGCCGAAGTTCGAAATTCTTTCTATTAGGTATATGGGGCTAAGAGAAATATTGACCAATTCAGCCCATTTATAATATACATACATACTATTATCAGTAAATTATTCTCTCTTAATTTCAATTATATATGTTATCTCACACATTGACCGATATTTTCGGTAACAAGTCAGCTGTAGGCTCTGCAGTTCACATTTCCGGTATTTGTAGGCTTGAATAGTTATGTTCTAAAATTATATTAAAATCATCTTCAAATGATATTTATGTGATATAAACCTAAGCTGAAGAAGGTAAATTTAATATATTGAGTGGATGTGGAAAGCAGAAGGTTAACCATAGGATCGGAATTCAGTGTATTTGGGATATAAGGTTTAGACCAATATCTACACCAAATAAAATATCACACATTTTGATCAACGATTTAAGGTGAGGTAGAAAGTCGGGTATCAATACCCATACCTTTCTCTGCCAGTATACTTGAGAACATATTTTAAAGCAATTTACAAATATATAACTTATACATTGGCCGACATATTCGGCATATGGTTTGTTAGAGTAACAAAATATAGTATATAGGAGTCGGTGTGTAAAGTTATTATCCGATTTTGACAATTTTTAGCCTTAAGATGGCATACCTTAAAATCAGCTTGGTTTGTATACTGCGAATTGAAGGAAGCAGATGGAATTTAAAGTTGTGTTATATGGGAAGTAGGCGTGATTAGGTTCAGTTAGTTAGTTATCGCACTTTTAGTAGTTTTCATCAAAATCATTATACAATACATATGAGGAGTGGGCGGTTATCATCCGATTTCTCGTATCTTCAAGTCAAAAGGATTTGTGGTGAGGCATAGATTGAATGGTTTGGCAGATATAAACATTAAACCTATTAGCGTGCATGGCCACACCCACTTTTTAACGATTTTCAAACCACAGGTGCCCATCCTTAATTTGATTTGTTGTACGTAATAACAGTTTTGTATCTTAATTGTCGGCTTAGTTATGGCAATCCCATCTACAATACCAATGTTTTTATGGTGCCAAAGAACCTGTACCAAGTTTCATCAATATTTCTTAATTTTTACTAAAGGTATAGCTTGCACGGATGGACGGGCGTACGGACAGACAGTCAACCGGTTTTCAACATGTCTCGATCCAGACCATTTATATATATATAACTCTATATCTATCTCGATTAGTTTTAGATGATACAAACAACCGTTAGGTGATCAAAACTATTATACTCTGTAGCAACATGTTTCAAAAGCATAATGATGAGCGTGACGAGCTGAGTTGATTTAGCGAAGTCCGTCAGTTTTAAGATATCGCTGTAAATTTTTGCACACATCCTTCTCTCCAAAGAGCTGCTTATTTCATTACAAACTGAACGATCGGAATCAAGTTCTTGTATGGAAAATTTCTATATCTTCACAATATATGCCACGGACTATTATCCACAGCATTACTACAATATCTGAATACATTTTTCAGATCGGACGACTATAGCATAAAGCTGCCATACAAACTGAACGATCAGAATCGTGTTCTTGTATGGAAAACTTTTTTATTTGATAAGATATCAACGGCACAATATGTGAGTCAATTTTTAAGATTGGATTACTATAGTATATGCCATACAAACTAAAAGATCATAATCAAGTTCTTTTAAGAAAAAACGTTTCTATTTGACAAGGTAGTTTTAAGAAATTTTGCACGGACTATTATCCCAAGCATTACTATAATATCCGGCCAAATTTTGCGGATCGGACGACTATAGAATATAGCTGCCATACAAATCGACGGATCAAAATCAAGTTCTTGTAAGGAAACTTCCCGAGATGCTTCCTTTTTTATATAAGAACACATTTTTCATATCGAGGTTATTTCAAGAATCACTTTATCGGAATTTTATTTATTTTTTAGTACTTCGTCCACAGCCATTTGCTGCCTTTTAAGATTTTTAAGACTTCGAACATTCTTCTTTGGTGTAATTTTGTGTATACACGTGCCATAAAATAATGCGTATAAAATCCTAATAAATCTTTACTTGACAATAAATACTTGGAATTTGGTTGAAATAGTCCCCAATATAATTAATTGATTATTATCTTGTATAGAGGAAGATTACATCAAGTGGACCCTTTATTGTCCACTAGATCATAAAAGTTAAGTCCATGTATGTAGTCATAAGTTGTAATGAAAAATTTATACCCCAAACGGTTTTTGAAAATTTTAATTTTAACAATAATTTTTTGTATTATAAAAATTTTAGGTACTTTCTATTAAGAAATAGTTTTTAAGTCAACCGTTAATCGTTAATTTTGGAAAAATGTATACTATAAACTCTCCTAAACTAAACTATCATGTTTCAATAGCTCTGACCTCATTTTTTTTAACTCACTTAAAAAATCTTCTTTAGTATATGTCGTTTCAACGATTTCAGTCCTGCAAAAATAGAAACGAATGTGTAAGATTATTAATTGTGTACAAAAAAATATAATAATATCTAGGCAAATTTATAAAATGACATTCGATGATTCTGTACAAATCATGTTAATGTGAAACATTTTTTTTTATTAATTAAGAAACCAAAGCAATCATTTTGGTAAATTTTGCATGCACACACATTATGTCTTCCGTTTTTTTCAGCTGAAATACATTCTCGTAGTCTTTGTTTTTTTTTTGTTCGGCTTAGAATTGAGCAGACAATTTTCTCATCCGCAAAAGCGGATTTATATACGTAAATCATTAATGTTAAATGATAAGAGTTCTTTTTGTTTCTAGATTTTTATATCATTTTCTAAAACCGTGACATATTCCTCAAATCCAGGCATCACACGGTTAATATCATATGACAAATAAAAATTTTTAAGTGATCAAGACTTCCAGACAAGATTTCCAGACTTTTATCTATTTTTGTATCAAGCTTTGACGTAAATCATGAACTTTTTTTAATTGAACTATTTTTTTCGAAACTTCGCATTCTCGGCGTATCATTTTTATTTGCCAATTGAATTAAAATGGTACGACGTGAAGTAATAGCCAGGACTTGAATTTTATCCGGCCTACTATTTGGTTGGTTGAAAGCACACCTTAAATTATTCAAAAGAACGTCAATTTCTTCGATTTCAATTTCTTAACAGAAGATATAATAACTTTTTTAATAGTAATTTATTATGCTATTTGTTAGCGTAATACGTTTTTAATTAATTATCTACAGTTTCACATTTGGAAGTTGAGTTATTCTTTGCATCATCTTTAATCTTATCAAATTCTAAATCAGTCGCATTGATTCTTATTTTGCTATTTACAGTTTTTTCGCGAGGCTTTTCAAGTTTACGCCCTAGATAAATTGATCTCTCACAAAAATTACATCCGATAAATTCTTTAAAATCGCAAGCTCGGTTCGAATCTTAATCTTAATTAAATAGCGCATGTATATAATAAAAAAAATCATATTTTTACCGACAAATCACTGAAGTTTTTAGTTATTATCTTAAAAGTTATCATATTGTTATGATTTAAAAAATTTTGTTTTATTATTATATATTTATTATTATTCTTAAACTTTAATAATTTATTTTTAAGGGTTGATTTAAAAACTATTTTTTTAATTAAAAGTACCTAAAAATTTCATTATAAAAAATTGTGAAATTTTGAAATTTAAAAAATTGTTTGGGGGATAAATTTTTCGTTGCAACTACATGGACCTAGTTTTTACTACCAAGTGGACAATAATGAGTCCATTTAACGTGATCTTGCTCATACTATATAACATTTTTTTTATTATTTAAGAAAATAAAATTTAAAGAAAACGAGTAAGTAGAACAAAAACAAAAAGTTACTATAATTTTCCTCACAAAAGTCTACGTACAAAAAAAATACCAAAAAATATATTTAAAAATTACTTGTTTTAGGTACTCTATGCTTTTAATCATTTTTGATAAGTGCTTTGACATAGTTCATTCATAGTTTCACAGCTGATTAGTTTGGATTTTTACTTTATTCATTTTGTGTTACTTCTTTGAGTTTCGATTTGAAAACTGCGTACAGTGTCGAACGATCCCACAATGGTGTTCGAATTGTTTAGATGTATGATATTATAACCACAAACACCCAGTTTCAGAAGTGCGATTTGGGTTGTTGTCCCGTTAGCTGTAGTAATCATCAACTCCCTGTTTCACGCTGTGTAGTTTTATTTATTTAATGTGCCATGTTTCCTCCACACCAACCTTCGCCTTTGATACCGAATACTCTTGTAAGAGAAAAACACAAAACACATTTTTCCACATTTTCTATGCTATGTACAATACATATGTTCACAATGTTTTTGTAAGTTTTTCAAATATCTTGAGCAAGCCTTAATACTGAAAATCTGGACTTTTGTGTACAGATTGCAAGACTTCTTCTTATTTATCCTATCAGCGGGCAACTCAAACGTTTCTTTCTTTGTGTTAGGATTAAAGTTTTTATCTTGAACCGATATTTCAAATATACATAGGCTTTTTCTGAGTTTCTAATAAAATTTAAAAATACAAAAACAAACAAGAAAAAACGTTAACATCGGCTGCACCGAAACTATAATACCCTTATGCATTTTCTATAGCATAAAAACATCTTTATATTGATTTTGATCGGCCAGCTTGTATGATAACTTTCTAAATTTCTTGAAGCTGTCTAGTCAAATAAAAAGGTTTTCCATACAAGGAAATCGATCAGTTTGTATGGCAGCTATACCTTATAGAGATCCTATATCGGCGGTTCCGACAAATGAACAGCTTCTTGGTAAGAAAATGACTGTACAAAGCTTAAGATCGATATCTCAAAAATTGAGACAATAGTTCGTATATATAGATGGCGCGTAGGACAGACAGACATAGCTAAATCCATTCAGCTTATCACGTTGGTCATTTACATATACATATACATATGTACATTCTTTATAGGGTCTTCGATGTTTCCTTCTGGGTGTTACAAACAAACTTGATATAATACCCTGTTCAGGATATAGTAAATACGTTAAATAAGGTACTAGATTGATGATTATTTAAAAGGTATAAACCTGTTTTCAAAAGTTAGCTCTTCACATCGAATATATTATGCAGTGTAAAAAAAACAATATCGAAATACTCACACTGAAATATTTGTTTTGATATTTAAACATTTTTATAATATATTGTACAATATATAATGTATGTCGGTATAATATGTTAGATGTTCGGCATTGAATTATGGGCTACAAATACGTGAGAAAACTAATGTAGATTAACACATATGTGTATTATCACCAGATAATGTAATTGGTTATTGATGATTATTAAAAAAATATTTTTGCCAAAAAAAATTTAGCAAAAACTATCTATATGCGTAGTTTCAACTAATCATAATACTAATTCAAAAAATCTAAAATATTTAATACCATATCTATTGACTGCTTTTTCACTTAGCACTATGTATTTTATTCTAGTTTGCAGAGTAAAAAACACCTCAGGACCTCAAATACGGCCAAATCATTTAGATACTCTCGATAAACTTATGGTGAATGAAGCACCAATAAAGTATGTTAATAAAGATAGCTGTTATGAAAACTTTGCAGTTATTGGTAAAAGAAAAAGAATGGAATCTATTGAACAACATTTGTTTCATTCAACAAGTTATCACTTGCCTATGAATTTGCGACTTAAACAAGCTGAAGATCGGATTTTACGCTTGGAATCGTTATCTCCGGAGTATTGTCATTTTATTGTAAGTACCATAAGCTCAAATACAAGTTTATTTACCATTACAATAAAAGTATAGTTTGTAAATAGGAAATATTTTTACCAATATATCTAAATAGCCAGTTTTAATTCTCTGAAAACTTTTTGAAATTCAAATAATATGTTAAACTGACGTTTATGTACATATAGTTGGGATCAAAATTAAGTGAACATTTTTAATAGAAAGCTTTATTATGTTATTTTTGACTGTATGTTAAATTAGAACTTAAACCATATTCTTTTAATAACAAAAAAAAGTAATAACATATTGCAGAGAAAGGAAAATATAATGAATCAAAATTAAGTAAACATTTAATTTAGTAACCGCAATCACCACTGTTACAATACTTTTCACACATTTTTGCCTTTATTTCAGTTTTTAACTACGCCCATACAACAATTTTGACTTTATGAATAGGAGCTTTGTTCAGTTGAAAGATATAGTAATCTTCGCGAATCAATCGGCAGCCTTCAGATATGATGACTTCTTTCATTATAGTCTAAGAGCCAGTGGACGGCAGACTGTTTGTATTTTATCAAAGTTGATATTTTGCTTAAAGATTCTAAGCTAAGCGATGGTAGCTATGATGTCACTTAAGGTAATACAGATGCGTAAATTATGAGTGTTTCACAAGTATTTTAACAAACCGTTAAAGAGTACAAATGAATGCAACATGTAAAATTAATTGTTGGTTAGTACCTCGTGGCAGACGTTTTAAAAATTTAAAAAATAAAAAATTAAAAAATACTTTAACAAATCTGATCTTAAGATATATTATTTTTAATACTTTTATTAACACGCTTATATTAGTTTCACTTGTATGTCTGTTTGTAACTAAAAAACTAAACTCAAAATATTGCAAATATTTTGCGCATACTTTGTAGTCGTGTTGGGTTTAGTTTGGTTAGCCCGCGATGAAAGCTATTAAATAGTTTAAAAAAAATTGGTTGAGAGAATCATAACATGAAAATAAAAATTGTAATGCAAAATACTTTGTTTTCAATATTTATTGAAAGTAAGATAAGTGTTGCGATGGCTATCGAACAACTATCACTTAATATACAATAAATATAGTTATATCGAACTAAAAAGTAAAGAGTAAAAAACGCTTTAAAAGAATATCGAACTAAAAAGTTGAAAACAAATATAGTTTAAAAAAACTAAAGACATACGCTTTTAAAGAATATCGAACGAAAAAGTTGAAAATAATTTTAAAAATTAACTTAAAAAAATAGTATATAAAAAATACTAGTATAATTGAGGAAAAAGCGTGGGGCGTTCGATATACGAAAATTATGGCAAAAAGCGCCCTAAGCCTTTTCCTCAATTATACTAGTATTTTTTATATACTATCTTTTTAAGTTAATTTTTAAAATTATTTTCAACTTTTTCGTTCGATATTCTTTAAAAGCGGGTGTCTTTAGTTTTTTTAAACTATATTTATTATTAGCTTATTCTTAAAACGGAAAATGTTTTCACCGGTTGCAACAATTCGGCAGAAGGTAATATTACTTACGGTGCAAGTATGTGTAAATTATTAGGTTGAATGTACATAACTCCTAAACCACTTAAGCTAAATCAACCAAATTTGATCAAAACCAATATGGTATGTTTATCATTCCTTTCGAAATTGCAAAAATGGTTGAAATCGGATTATAACCCCACCTACTCCCCTTATAACGGTTATGCTGAAAACTAATAAAAGTACGATCACTCAATAAATGAAAGCGTCAGACACACTAAATTTTGCACTCAAGATAATATAAAAAAGCTTTGTAGGAGTCGATAGGAAAATTGGATAGTGAGCGTGGCACCGTCCATATCTAGGTGAAAACCCATACATAACATTATCCTGATATTCCTATGTTACAAGATGGGCGAAATAGGACTACAACCACTCCTCCTTTCAATATAACATAATTTTAATTTCCATTTGACATATCCGGATTCCTCTAACATAGCGCTTCCCAAACTTCAAAAAGCTTTTTAAAAGTAAAACTTTTTCTTCAACACAGTAAAGGGTCTTTTTTCCTTTTATTTAAGCTTATAATTGTGGCATATTTTATGTTTTCTCCTTTGTTCTAGTACCAAGGATGCGGAAAAGTGTAAAGATTAAGATAATATATATCCAACCATGAAAGGTTTATTGGCACTACGAAAAATCAAGAGCAATTCGGCGAATCATTGACACGCTTCCACGGGAAGTTTGTGGTTGCAGTCCGATTTCGCCCATTTTCGCACTATAACATGGGAATATCAGGATAATGTTCTATTTGGGTTTTCACCGAAATACGGACGGTGCCACGCCCATTATCCAATTTTAATACCGACTCCTACAAAGCTTTTTTATATTATCTTGAGTGCAAAATTTAGTGTGTCTAACGCTTTCATTTATTGAGTGATTTTACTTTTATTAGTTTTCAGCATAACCGTTATAAGGTGAGTAAGTGGGGATATAATCCGATTTCAACCATTTTTGCAATTTCGAAAGGAATGATAAACATACCATATTTTTTTTGATCAAATTTGGTTGATTTAGCTTAAGTGGTTTAGGAATTATGTACATTAAACCTATTAATTTACATATACTTGCACCGTAAGTAATATTACCATCTGCCGTACTGTTGCAACCGGTGAAACCATCGGCTGTTTAAAGAATAAGCTAATAAAAGTATTCAAAATAATATATCCAAAGATCAGATTTGTCAATCTACTTTTTAATTTTAATTTTTTTAGTTTTCAAAACGTCTGCCACGAGATAATAACCAACAAATTGGTGAGCCATTAATTTTGGCTTTTGCATTTATTGTATGATACAATTTACGTACCTGTATTATCTTAGTGACGTCATAGCTACCATCGCTGAGCTTAGTGGCTTCCGATTTAATGTAAGGTGGGTATAGGAGAATCTTTAAGCAAAATATCTACTTTGATAAAATACATACATTCCACCATTCACTGGCTTTTAGACTATTCATTTAAGATACGATCGATACTTTGTCTTCTAGGACCACTACTTTGCCTACCCCATTGGCTGATATGCAGCTCCATGACATGAGGCCCCTATTGTCTTCTTTAAGTGTAGGCTTTACATACTTGAATGTCAATGCTTCGCCTATTTTCATCCTTCGTCCTTATCATTGATTCGTCCGTCCAAATAATATTTTACCAATATTATATAATTCTAAGACATGCATAAAATTTCTTCCATTTTGCCAAATTGACCTTGTTTCTGTGAGGAATTTTCCACGATACCCTGCCGTATAGATTCTCTCCGTGTAAGCTTCTACGAATTGTAGACAAATACGGTGAATTTTTCCCTTGCGCCACTAGCAGGGCCTTAGTTTTCGGTGCGGAATAAAACCTATTGGATTTAGAAGTATTTATAATCCTGGAATTAAAACGTTTTTATGTTATTCAGACCTTCCAGTTTCGTTCAATTCGTTTCTCATTTCTCAATGTTCTTATAACTTTATGGATATGTTATTTATTAAAATTAAAGGCTTCACATTAAATGATTTTGTCGAGTAATAATTGAAACAAGTAGGCAGTATTGCATCCATTATTTACAATCACATGCAAGAAGTTACATTGTTATTAGGAAGAAATTCTTTCGGAATTTCAATAAGATTTCTTGCATATTGACCGATAGATGCGGTATAAAGTCAACCGGAAGTTCGAAAATATTTATATTAGGTGTATGGGAGCTAAAGGAAGTATTCACCCGCCTCAAGGGCATGCTGTTGTCACAAAAATACTTTCCCTGAATTTCAATACTAGAACTCATAGACTAACCGATTTGTTTGGCAAAAAATCAGCCATATGCACTGGTGTCCACATATTTGATGTATGCGTCCTTGAAAAGTTATATTCCGATTTTAGGCGTAAGACCAACCTTTGGGCGTAAGATTAAATATCTTGAGGAAGCTATTTGTGAAAAGTTTTACTCCAATAAATTCATTGATGTTTGATCTGTAAACTGTAAAGTGAAAGAAGCATAAGGAATTTAAAACTTTGTAATATGGGAAGCAGGCGTGGTTATCAACTGATTTCGTCCGTTTCCATAGTGTACAATACTAATAATTTTATAACCCACACACCAAATTTGGTTGAAATTGATCAAGTAGTTCCTAAAATATAGGATTTCACCTAAAAGTGGGCAGTGCCACCCATTTTCTAACTTTTACACCGGCTCCAGTTAAGCCCTTCCCTGCCATCCTGGTTGTGAAATTGAATGCTTGTAGCTCTTTTATTCAGTGAGTTATCGTACTTTTAGTAATATTTCACGTGACCGTTATATTGGGAGTGGGCGGGATTATTACCTAATTTTACTAATTTTCATGGTGTATAAAGATATACTGAAAAACTTTTCCCTAGCAAGTTTTTTAGAGGTAGCTGTAGTAGTTTGGTACATACATACATATAATAATTTAGAGGGCGGGACCACGCCCACTTTAAAAAGATGGTTAATCCACAAGTGCCTCTCACCACTGCGATCCCCTGTACCAACTCACAGTTTTGTGTCTAACTTTAGTTCTTACACTTTATAGGTTTAATGGCGTTTTGTGGGCGTGGAATTGGTCCGATCACGCCCATTTGCAATACCTTGGGTGCCGAGGAACATATGTACCAAGTTACATCAAGATATCTAAATTTTTACTCAAGTTATCGTGTGCACGGCGGCCACCCGGATTTCAACTCGTTTCGTCACCCTGATCATTTATGGTATATATGGTATATAAGTGAAAAAACTTTTATTTAGTTTTTTATAAAAAAATATAATTTCGAAGCTATGCTCCTTTAATGAATTTCGATTAAGAACTGCAACAGGGATTTAATTCGCTGATCTTGCGCTTCCCACAGTTTTGTACTGCAGGTGTCGCCTTCTCAACGATTTGACTTGTGTCATATTGCATTGTATCGTATGATATTAATGCATCATATGATACTTTTGAATTCACACTTTGATGTATGTATATAGATAACAAAATACAATCTACCTTAGCTAAGTTGAATTTAGATTAACTATTATATTATACATATATAAACAAATAGTCGCTAATATTGTGATATCTTTGTGCAGTGATGCTTAATGCAGAACACCATTGGTCTGCCTATTCACTTAATTTTCCTTGTAATACATATTGTAATATTTTTTTTAACATTTCTTTATTTATTGAATCTGCTTGTTTTAATCCTAACAGTAAGTAATAAAATTTCAAATATACTTAAAATTAAAAACTCAAGGTTGTGGTTGAGCCTTTTTGCTAATACGACCTCTTCTTTTCAAGCGATTTTGATTACAAGATTGTAGCAAGGCATTAGCTAATGGATTTAAATATTCCCGGAGTTTAAGTTCGCAATTCTTTCTTTCAAAACTTTGTTGTTAAGATTAAGATTTGAATTTTTATATAAAAGCCAGTTTAAATTTGCAGCTCTTATTTTCATGCTGGTTATTTTGCTGTATGTTTCTCCATGTGAGTTTTTTGTCTAATTGAATGCCTAGATAAGATACCTCTTTTTCTTGTGGTACTAAGATATTCAGTTTAATCGGCTGACACATTTTTGGTCTTAATGAAAATGTAAAATGCTTAGAGTTTTCTTGATTTACATTTATTCGCCACATAGCTAACCGTTCTTTTGGAAAGGTAGGGTAGGAGGCTTATTTATCTGTAAGAAGACGGCTGTGCTAAGTCTTTCCCGTGTTTATCTATTATGATGATCTGTGACTCTTTCCATGTATTTGAATAAGTACAACTAAGAACTAAAAATTGCATAAAAGAGCAGAGAAAGTAGTACTGCAGCAATATTTGGTGGTAGCATCCATTAGTATTTGTGGAGTAATTTTAACATGCAGACGTTTTTTTTTTTATCCATTTCATTACTAATATGCATGCCCCTGAAGTACGATAAGATTTTCAACAAAGTGTGTAAAATGACTTTGTGATAATAACATTACATACAGGTTCGTTGAAAAGTTTCTGCGCTCGAAATGAAAAAATACTGTACGAGACATATTTTTTTATTTAATATAATCTTCCTTAACTTCAATACACTTATTCCAATGATTCTCCAATAATTTTAGCTTCTTCATTCGACGAAAAACGCTTTCCACGAAGGAATTGTTTTAGGTTTCTGAAGAGGTTGTAGTCGCTGGGAGCCAAGCCTGGTGAATACGGTGAATGCTCAAGCAGTTCGTACTTTATTTCGCTAAATTTTGTCATTGTTAAAACACCTTTGTGAGCAAGTGCATTGTCTTGATGAAAAATTAATTTTTTGTGCTGCAAGTCAGGTCTTTTCTCACGAATTTTTTCATCCAGCTGATCCAAAAGGCTGCAATAATATTCAGAGTTGATTGTTTTACCTTTCTGCACATAATCGGTCAACGAATTTCCTTTTGCATCCCAAAAAACTGGTGACATAATCTTCTTTGCTGATCGTTGTGACTTCACCTGCTTTTTAGCTGAACACCCAGCTTCAGTCCACTGTAAACATGATTGAATCTAGGATCATGGTGGTAAATCCAAGTCTCATCCATCTTTCAAAATAAAGAATCTAATCACTGCGCGATATTAAATTTTTTCAATATAAAAAAAATACTCTGACACATCAACTTCAAATGGCTTGTAAACAAAGAATTAATTGATAGAATGACTTGTAAATTTGTATGTGTTCTCACGACAGATGTACAAACTTAAGAAAAAAATTTGGAGCTAGTAGTGCTATTTCTTGGTGAGACCAACCTGTATATATTTTTGTACTCCTGCGACATGTTGCTACAGAGTAAAATGGTTTTTTTCGTATAACTGTTGTTTGTATCACCTAATACTTATAGAGATAGATATGGAGTTATATATACATACATATATAAATGTTTAAACCGTTTAGGTTGCTCAAAATATGATATATTTTAGTGAAATTAAGTCAAAATTACATAAATAATTTAGCACTGAATATAAATAGAGTTGGTCTAAGCCTTGGCCTAACCCTCATGCGCCTAATATAATGAATTTCGATTCTCCGGTTGACGTTTTCGCATCAACTCAATATATTTAATTTAGCTTTAGCTATTTCGGTTGAGTTTAAATCACATATGTATATCTCATTTCAGTTTGGGTTTTCACCGAAATACGGACGGTGCCACGCCCATTTTCCAATTTTAATACCGACTCCTACAAAGCTTTTTTATATTATCTTGAGTGCAAAATTTAGTGTGTCTAACGCTTTCATTTATTGAGTGATTTTACTTTTATTAGTTTTCAGCATAACCGTTATAAGGTGAGTAAGTGGGGATATATTCCGATTTCAACCATTTTTGCAATTTCGAAAGGAATGATAAACATACCATATTGGTTTTGATCAAATTTGGTTGATTTAGCTTAAGTGGTTTAGGAGTTATGTACATTAAACCTATTAATTTACATATAGTTGCACCGTAAGTAATATTACCATCTGCCGTACTGTTGCAACCGGTGAAACCATCGGCTGTTTAAAGAATAAGCTAATAAAAGTATTCAAAATAATATATCCAAAAATCAGATTTGTCAATCTACTTTTTAATTTTAATTTTTTTAGTTTTCAAAACGTCTGCCACGAGATAATAACCAACAAATTGGTCTGCCATTAATTTTGGCTTTTGCATTTATTGTATGATACAATTTACGTACCTGTATTATCTTAGTGACGTCATAGCTACCATCGCTGAGCTTAGTGGCTTCCGATTTAATGTAAGGTGGGTATAGGAGAATCTTTAAGCAAAATATCTACTTTAATAAAATACATACATTCCACCATTCACTGGCTTTTAGACTATTCATTTAAGATACGATCGATACTTTGTCTTCTAGGACCACTACTTTGCCTACCCCATTGGCTGATATGCAGCTCCATGACATGAGGCCCCTATTGTCTTCTTTAAGTGTAGGCTTTACACACTTGAATGTCAATGCCTCGCCTATTTTTATCCTTCGTCCTTATCATTGATTCGTCCGTCCAAATAATATTTTACCAATATTATATAATTCTAAGACATGCATAAAATTTCTTCCATTTTGCCAAATTGACCTTGTTTCTGTGAGGAATTTTCCACGATACCCTGCCGTATAGATTCTCTCCGTGTAAGCTTCTACGAATTGTAGACAAATACGGTGAATTTTTCCCTTGCGCCACTAGCAGGGCCTTAGTTTTCAGTGCGGAATAAAACCTATTGGATTTAGAAGTATTTATAATCCTGGAATTAAAACGTTTTTATGTTATTCTAGACCTTCCAGTTTCGTTCAATTCGTTTCTCATTTCTCAATGTTTTTATAACTTTATGGATATGTTATTTATTAAAATTAAAGGCTTCACATTAAATGATTTTGTCGAGTAATAATTGAAACAAGTAGGCAGTATTGCATCCATTATTTACAATCACATGCAAGAAGTTACACTGTTATTAGGAAGAAATTCTTTCGGAATTTCAATAAGATTTCTTGCATATTGACCGATAGATGCGGTATAAAATCAACCGGAAGTTCGAAAATATTTATATTAGGTATATGGGAGCTAAAGGAAGTATTCACCCGCCTCAAGGGCATGCTGTTGTCTCAAAAATACTTTCCCTGAATTTCAATACTAGAACTCATAGACTAACCGATTTGTTTGGCAAAAAATCAGCGTTCGTCCGTTTCCAATCGTCCGTTTCCATAGTGTACAATACTAATAATTGGATAACCCACACACCAAATTTGGTTGAAATTGATCAAGTAGTTCCTAAAATATAGGATTTCACCTAAAAGTGGACAGTGCCACGCCCATTTTCTAACTTTTACACCGGCTCCAGTTAAGCCCTTCCCTGCCATCCTGGTTGTGAAATTGAATGCTTGTAGCTCTTTTATTGAGTGAGTTATCGTACTTTTAGTAATATTTCACGTGACCGTTATATTGGGTGTGGGCGTGATTATTACCTGATTTTACTAATTTTCATGGTGTATAAAGAGATACTGAAAAACTTTTCCCTAGCAAGTTTTTTAGAGGTAGCTTTAGTAGTTTGGTACATACATACATATAATAATTTACAGGGGGACCCACGCCCACTTTAAAAAGATGGTTAATCCACAAGTGCCTCTCACCACTGCGATCCCCTGTACCAAATCACAGTTTTGTGTCTAACTTTAGTTCTTAAACTTTATAGGTTTAATGGCGTTTTGTGGGCGTGGCATTGGTCCGATCACGCCCATTTGCAATACCTTGGGTGCCGAGGAACATATGTACCAAGTTACATCAAGATATCTAAATTTTTACTCGTGTCATATTGCATTGTATCGTATGATATTAATCCATATGTATATAGATAACAAAATACAATCTACCTTAGCTAAGTTGAATTTAGATTAACTATTATATTATACATATATAAACAAATAGTCGCTAATATTGTGATATCTTTGTGCAGTGATGCTTAATGCAGAACACCATTGGTCTGCCTATTCACTTAATTTTCCTTGTAATACATATTGTAATATTTTTTTAACATTTCTTTATTTATTGAATCTGCTTGTTTTAATCCTAACAGTAAGTAATAAAATTTCAAATATACTTAAAATTAAAAACTCAAGGTTGTGGTTGAGCCTTTTTGCTAATACGACCTCTTCTTTTCAAGCGATTTTGATTACAAGATTGTAGCAAGGCATTAGCTAATGGATTTAAATATTCCCGGAGTTTAAGTTCGCAATTCTTTCTTTCAAAACTTTGTTGTTAAGATTAAGATTTGAATTTTTATATAAAAGCCAGTTTAAATTTGCAGCTCTTATTTTCATGCTGGTTATTTTGCTGTATGTTTCTCCATGTGAGTTTTTTGTCTAATTGAATGCCTAGATAAGATACCTCTTTTTCTTGTGGTACTAAGATATTCAGTTTAATCGGCTGACACATTTTTGGTCTTAATGAAAATGTAAAATGCTTAGAGTTTTCTTGATTTACATTTATTCGCCACATAGCTAACCGTTCTTTTGGAAAGGTAGGGTAGGAGGCTTATTTATCTGTAAGAAGACGGCTGTGCTAAGTCTTTCCCGTGTTTATCTATTATGATGATCTGTGACTCTTTCCATGTATTTGAATAAGTACAACTAAGAACTAAAAATTGCATAAAAGAGCAGAGAAAGTAGTACTGCAGCAATATTTGGTGGTAGCATCCATTAGTATTTGTGGAGTAATTTTAACATGCAGACGTTTTTTTTTTTATCCATTTCATTACTAATATGCATGCCCCTGAAGTACGATAAGATTTTCAACAAAGTGTGTAAAATGACTTTGTGATAATAACATTACATACAGGTTCGTTGAAAAGTTTCTGCGCTCGAAATGAAAAAATACTGTACGAGACATATTTTTTTATTTAATATAATCTTCCTTAACTTCAATACACTTATTCCAATGATTCTCCAATAATTTTAGCTTCTTCATTCGACGAAAAACGCTTTCCACGAAGGAATTGTTTTAGGTTTCTGAAGAGGTTGTAGTCGCTGGGAGCCAAGCCTGGTGAATACGGTGAATGCTCAAGCAGTTCGTACTTTATTTCGTTAAATTTTGTCATTGTTAAAACACCTTTGTGAGCAAGTGCATTGTCTTGATGAAAAATTAATTTTTTGTGCTGCAAGTCAGGTCTTTTCTCACGAATTTTTTCATCCAGCTGATCCAAAAGGCTGCAATAATATTCAGAGTTGATTGTTTTACCTTTCTGCACATAATCGGTCAACAAAATTCCTTTTGCATCCCAAAAAACTGGTAACATAACCTTCTTTGCTGATCGTTGTGACTTCACCTGCTTCAGTCCACTGTAAACATGATTGAATCTAGAATCATGGTGGTAAATCCAAGTCTCATCCATCTTTCAAAATAAAGAATCTAATCACTGCGCGATATTAAATTTTTTCAATATAAAAAAATACTCTGACACATCAACTTCAAATGGCTTGTAAACAAAGAATTAATTGATAGAATGACTTGTAAATTTGGATGTGTTCTCACGACATATGTACAAACTTAAGAAAAAACAAGTAAGGAAGGGCTAAGTTCGGATGTAACCGAACATTTTATACTCTCGCAAAGTCAAATGGTATACTCGTTTGAGATTTCTTTGTGGATTGACTGATATTTTCGGTAGAAGGTCAACTATAGGCACTGGGGTCCACATATTTAGTACTTAGGGGTTTGAACAGTTTTGGTTCGATTTAGACAATTTTTGGCGCGAAGGTGGCATACTTTAATTGCATTATTCACGCAAAGTTTTACCCCGATATAATCATTGTTACCTGATTTGCATAGTGGAAAGTGAAAGAATCAGATGGAATTAAAAATGGTGTTACATGGGAAGTAAGCGTGGTTGTAGCCCGATTCCGCCCATTTTCGCACTATGACATAGAAACATGAAAAGAACGCTACGCACCGAATTTGGTTGAAATCGGTTAAGCAGATCTCAAGATATGGGTTTTCACCTAAAAGTGGGCTGTGCCACGCCCACTGACTAATTTTGAACGCGGTTCCTATAAAGCCAATTTATACCATCTCAGAGATAAGATTTAATGTCTCTGGCGTGTTTAGTGCTTCATTTATCGCGCTTTTAGTAGTTTTTAACAGTACCGTTATATGGGGAGTGGGCGGAGTTGCCACCCGATTTCAACTATTTTCACACCGTCAATAGAAGTGCTAAAAACATTTGCTTCTAGTGAATTTTGTTATTTTAGCATTAGCGGTTTAGGAGATATGCACATTAAACCTATTAGAGGCGGGACCACGCCCACTTTTAAAAAAAAAGTTTTAACTGCAGATGCCCCTCCGTAATGTGATCCTGTGTACCAAATAACAGTCTTGTATCTTATCGCGGAGCTTAGTTATGGCAAGTTATTTGTTTTTGATTAATGGCGTTTTGTGGGCGTGGCAGTGGTCCGATTACGCCCATCTGCAATACCAACCGTCTCACGGTACCAAGAAACATGTCTACCAAGTTTCATAAAGATATCTCAATTTTTACTCAAGTTAGAGCTTGCACGGACGGACGGACGGACGGACAGACAGTCACCCGGATTTCAACTCGTCTCTTCATCCTGATCATTTATATATATATAACCCTATATCTAACTCGATTAGTTGTAGGTGATACAAACAACCGTTAGGTGAACAAAACTATTATACTCTGTAGCAACAGGTTGCGAGAGTATAAAAATTGGAGCTAGTAGTGCTATTTCTTGGTGAGACCAACCTGTATATATTTTTGTACTCCTGCGACATGTTGCTACAGAGTAAAATGGTTTTTTTCGTATAACTGTTGTTTGTATCACCTTATACTTATAGAGACAGATATGGAGTTATATATCTCTCTATTATATATAAAAGTTTTCTGCTGCTGTCGAGAATCAACTAACATAAGAGCGAGCTAATACATACATATATAAATCTTTAAACCGTTTAGGTTGCTCAAAATATGAGATATTTTAGTGAAATTAAGTCAAGCTTCGTAAAAATTATAAAATTATAGTTAGACCTTGGCCTAACCCTCATGCGCCTAATATAATGAATTTCGATTCTCCGGTTGACGTTTTCGCATCAACTCAATATATTTAATTTAGCCTTTTCGATTGAGTTTAAATCACATATGTATATCTCATTTCACGATGATGTTAATATAAATTTAGATGACAAGAAGTAAAATATAGCAACAAAACTAAGTGATTCTATGACTTAATATAACTTAATAAAATACCAAATTTTATTGGAATCCATTTACGATTTCGTCGAATAATAAATGTTAAACTCTTTCGCATCATTTGTTAATATGTATATAGTTTTGCCTACGTTGGCATTCCATATAAAAATGTTTAGTTCATAAATTTTTTACTCAAAACGCGCAACATTTGGTTTTGAGCTTTGATAAAGCCCTATAATTAGCAGTGTGATATATTCCCCGATTACTACATTTTTTCGGTAGATCTTCTTTCTTAATTGTATATTTGGACGTAGGGAGTAAATCACCACATACTACACAAACAGTGCACACAATTTAAAATTGTAAGTGGGGTGTGTCTCGTTTTTCTTAAGCTGAATGTGGCCCTGTGGTAGACTTTTTTTCCTCATGCACACTATATTTTTAATTTCGTCCTTTTGAACGAGTTTGTGGTATGTGGTATGTATTTCAATGGAAGATGTTCCCGTAAAGTTAAGCGAAAATATTTCGATTAACATTATGTCATTCTGTAGTAAAATTCAAGGCTATTGGATCTACCCACAGCACTCATATCATAATCACTATATGATATATATAGTAGAATTTAAGAAGATAACAAATATGATTGTAATCCTTTCAGGTTTTCCTCGAATAATGACAGTTAAATTTTTAAGCATTTTGCAATCTCTTGTTTGTATTACCTTACTCTACTCCTTATTTAAGGTATATAGAAATAAATGATCAGCATAACAAACCGTGATCGTCCGTCTGTCCATGCAAGCGTTAACTTCAGTAAAAGTTGAGATATCTTGATGAAACTTAATACACGTGTTCATCACCATCCAAAAAAGGCTAGTAGGTATGCGGAATCGCCCACAAAATGCCCATAATCGAAAACTTATTAAGTGTTGCAATATAACAAAGCTCCAAATTAAGATACAAAACTGTAATTTGGTACTGGGAAATTGCAAAAAAGGACGTATCTCACAAACCGCTAAGGCCATTAAAATCAAACTTGTTGAAAAGTAACTAACACCTCTTCATGCATTAACATTAAATTTTACATTTGAAATTGGATAATAGGCATGATACCGCCAAACTTTATGTGGAATCCTATATCTCTAGAACCATGGTGCTTGACCAATTACCAGCAGCCACACCTACTTCTTGTATATAAAAACTTTTAATTTCATTTGATACCTTCACTTAATAGAATACATATATAAAGCAACAACGAAGTTATTGGAATATAACCTTGCTCAAATAGTGACACTAAGATATGCCACATCCAAAAATAGTCGAAATCGCACCATAACTTTTCAAAGTTATAGCTGATTTTATAACGTTTTTACTTGTATGTTATGTTTGTACGAGTATGTTTCACATTTAACTTCACACGCACTTCAAACTAAAAAGTGAAAAATAATTCTTAATATAAACTGACAGTAATATTGACCGAAAACTACTTGTATTATTGTTAGAAAAGAGTGGAATGCTACTACCAACTGCAACACCTCGTCTTAGGCTGCAACCTAATAACGTGTTGAGGTGTCGAAAAAATTAATAAATTACAGAAACAGTTGAGTTGTGAACGTGGAGAACTCCCCTCATATTAACTACAACCCTAGGAGATAAGTGTTGTGAAGACTTCAATAAATCCACAACTACTCGATCAGATAGTGGTCGGTACGTTGTACGACTACCAGTAAAGCCACAATTTCCGAACACACTTTTCTTGGGTCATTCTCGGATCTCTGCAATACTGCAGTTTTTAAGTATGTAAAAAACCTACTTAAACAAGTAAGGAAGGGCTAAGTTCGGATATAACCGAACATTTTATACTCTCGCAAAGTCAAATGGTATACTCGTTTGAGATTTCTTTGTGGATTGACTGATATTTTCGGTAGAAGGTCAACTATAGGCACTGGGGTCCACATATTTAGTACTTAGGGGTTTGAACAGTTTTGGTTCGATTTAGACAATTTTTGGCCGCAAGGTGGCATACTGATAATTGCATTATTCACGCAAAGTTTTACCCCGATATAATCATTGTTACCTGATTTGCATAGTGGAAAGTGAAAGAATCAGATGGAATTGAAAATGGTGTTACATGGGAAGTAAGCGTGGTTGTAGTCCGATTTCGCCCATTTTCGCACTATGACATAGAAACATGAAAAGAACGTTACGCACCGAATTTGGTTGAAATCGGTTAAGCAGATCTCAAGATATGGGGTTTCACCTAAAAGTGGGCTGTGCCACGCCCACTGTCTAATTTTGAACGCGGTTCCTATAAAGTCATCTTATACCATCTCAGAGATAAAATTTAATGTCTCTGGCGTGTTTAGTGCTTCATTTATCGCGCTTTTAGTAGTTTTTAACAGTACCGTTATATGGGGAGTGGGCGGAGTTGCCACCCGATTTCAACTATTTTCACACCGTCAATAGAAGTGCTAAAAACATTTGCTTCTAGTGAATTTTGTTATTTTAGCATTAGCGGTTTAGGAGATATGCACATTAAACCTATTAGAGGCGGGACCACGCCCACTTTTAAAAAAAAAGTTTTAACTGCAGATGCCCCTCCGTAATGTGATCCTGTGTACCAAATAACAGTCTTGTATCTTATTGCGGAGCTTAGTTATGGCAAGTTATTTGTTTTTGATTAATGGCGTTTTGTGGGCGTGGCGGTGGTCCGATTACGCCCATCTGCAATACCAACCGTCTCACGGTACCAAGAAACATGTCTACCAAGTTTCATAAAGATATCTCAATTTTTACTCAAGTTAGAGCTTGCACGGACGGACGGACGGACGGACAGACAGTCACCCGGATTTCAACTCGTCTCTTCATCCTGATCATTTATATATATATAACCCTATATCTAACTCGATTAGTTGTAGGTGATACAAACAACCGTTAGGTGAACAAAACTATTATACTCTGTAGCAACAGGTTGCGAGAGTATAAAAATTGGAGCTAGTAGTGCTATTTCTTGGTGAGACCAACCTGTATATATTTTTGTACTCCTGCGACATGTTGCTACAGAGTAAAATGGTTTTTTTCGTATAACTGTTGTTTGTATCACCTTATACTTATAGAGACAGATATGGAGTTATATATCTCTCTATTATATATAAAAGTTTTCTGCTGCTGTCGAGAATCAACTAACATAAGAGCGAGCTAATACATACATATATAAATCTTTAAACCGTTTAGGTTGCTCAAAATATGAGATATTTTAGTGAAATTAAGTCAAGCTTCGTAAAAATTATAAAATTATAGTTAGACCTTGGCCTAACCCTCATGCGCCTAATATAATGAATTTCGATTCTCCGGTTGACGTTTTCGCATCAACTCAATATATTTAATTTAGCCTTTTCGATTGAGTTTAAATCACATATGTATATCTCATTTCACGATGATGTTAATATAAATTTAGATGACAAGAAGTAAAATATAGCAACAAAACTAAGTGATTCTATGACTTAATATAACTTAATAAAATACCAAATTTTATTGGAATCCATTTACGATTTCGTCGAATAATAAATGTTAAACTCTTTCGCATCATTTGTTAATATGTATATAGTTTTGCCTACGTTGGCATTCCATATAAAAATGTTTAGTTCATAAATTTTTTACTCAAAACGCGCAACATTTGGTTTTGAGCTTTGATAAAGCCCTATAATTAGCAGTGTGATATATTCCCCGATTACTACATTTTTTCGGTAGATCTTCTTTCTTAATTGTATATTTGGACGTAGGGAGTAAATCACCACATACTACACAAACAGTGCACACAATTTAAAATTGTAAATGGGGTGTGTCTCGTTTTTCTTAAGCTGAATGTGGCCCTGTGGTAGACTTTTTTTCCTCATGCACACTATATTTTTAATTTCGTCCTTTTGAACGAGTTTGTGGTATGTGGTATGTATTTCAATGGAAGATGTTCCCGTAAAGTTAAGCGAAAATATTTCGATTAACATTATGTCATTCTGTAGTAAAATTCAAGGCTATTGGATCTACCCACAGCACTCATATCATAATCACTATATGATATATATAGTAGAATTTAAGAAGATAACAAATATGATTGTAATCCTTTCAGGTTTTCCTCGAATAATGACAGTTAAATTTTTAAGCATTTTGCAATCTCTTGTTTGTATTACCTTACTCTACTCCTTATTTAAGGTATATAGAAATAAATGATCAGCATAACAAACCGTGATCGTCCGTCTGTCCATGCAAGCGTTAACTTCAGTAAAAGTTGAGATATCTTGATGAAACTTAATACACGTGTTCATCACCATCCAAAAAAGGCTAGTAGGTATGCGGAATCGCCCACAAAATGCCCATAATCGAAAACTTATTAAGTGTTGCAATATAACAAAGCTCCAAATTAAGATACAAAACTGTAATTTGGTACTGGGAAATTGCAAAAAAGGACGTATCTCACAAACCGCTAAGGCCATTAAAATCAAACTTGTTGAAAAGTAACTAACACCTCTTCATGCATTAACATTAAATTTTACATTTGAAATTGGATAATAGGCATGATACCGCCAAACTTTATGTGGAATCCTATATCTCTAGAACCATGGTGCTTGACCAATTACCAGCAGCCACACCTACTTCTTGTATATAAAAACTTTTAATTTCATTTGATACCTTCACTTAATAGAATACATATATAAAGCAACAACGAAGTTATTGGAATATAACCTTGCTCAAATAGTGACACTAAGATATGCCACATCCAAAAATAGTCGAAATCGCACCATAACTTTTCAAAGTTATAGCTGATTTTATAACGTTTTTACTTGTATGTTATGTTTGTACGAGTATGTTTCACATTTAACTTCACACGCACTTCAAACTAAAAAGTGAAAAATAATTCTTAATATAAACTGACAGTAATATTGACCGAAAACTACTTGTATTATTGTTAGAAAAGAGTGGAATGCTACTACCAACTGCAACACCTCGTCTTAGGCTGCAACCTAATAACGTGTTGAGGTGTCGAAAAAATTAATAAATTACAGAAACAGTTGAGTTGTGAACGTGGAGAACTCCCCTCATATTAACTACAACCCTAGGAGATAAGTGTTGTGAAGACTTCAATAAATCCACAACTACTCGATCAGATAGTGGTCGGTACGTTGTACGACTACCAGTAAAGCCACAATTTCCGAACACACTTTTCTTGGGTCATTCTCGGATCTCTGCAATACTGCAGTTTTTAAGTATGTAAAAAACCTACTTAAACAAGTAAGGAAGGGCTAAGTTCGGATATAACCGAACATTTTATACTCTCGCAAAGTCAAATGGTATACTCGTTTGAGATTTCTTTGTGGATTGACTGATATTTTCGGTAGAAGGTCAACTATAGGCACTGGGGTCCACATATTTAGTACTTAGGGGTTTGAACAGTTTTGGTTCGATTTAGACAATTTTTGGCCGCAAGGTGGCATACTGATAATTGCATTATTCACGCAAAGTTTTACCCCGATATAGTCATTGTTACCTGATTTGCATAGTGGAAAGTGAAAGAATCAGATGGAATTGAAAATGGTGTTACATGGGAAGTAAGCGTGGTTGTAGTCCGATTTCGCCCATTTTCGCACTATGACATAGAAACATGAAAAGAACGTTACGCACCGAATTTGGTTGAAATCGGTTAAGCAGATCTCAAGATATGGGGTTTCACCTAAAAGTGGGCTGTGCCACGCCCACTGTCTAATTTTGAACGCGGTTCCTATAAAGTCATCTTATACCATCTCAGAGATAAAATTTAATGTCTCTGGCGTGTTTAGTGCTTGATTTATCGCGCTTTTAGTAGTTTTTAACAGTACCGTTATATGGGGAGTGGGCGGAGTTGCCACCCGATTTCAACTATTTTCACACCGTCAATAGAAGTGCTAAAAACATTTGCTTCCAGTGAATTTTGTTATTATAGCATTAGCGGTTTAGGAGATATGCACGTTAAACCTATTAGAGGCGGGACCACGCCCACTTTAAAAAAAAAATTTTAACTGTAGATGCCCCTCCCTAATGTGATCCTGTGTACCAAATAACAGTCTTGTATCTTATTGCGGAGCTTAGTTATGGCAAGTTATTTGTTTTTGATTAATGGCGTTTTGTGGGCGTGGCAGTGGTCCGATTACGCCCATCTGCAATACCAACCGTCTCACAGTACCATGAAACATGTCTACCAAGTTTCATAAAGATATCTCAATTTTTACTCAAGTTAGAGCTTGCACGGACGGACGGACAGACGGACGGACAGACGGACAGACAGTCACCCGGATTTCAACTCGTCTCTTCATCCTGATCATTTATATATATATAACCCTATATCTAACTCGATTAGTTTTAGGTGATACAAACAACCGTTAGGTGAACAAAACTATTATACTCTGTAGCAACAAGTTGCGAGAGTATAAAAAGGTTAACTCATATCCGAATATCTTAAAGGAATACTACCATCACATGGAAGAACTAAAGCTAGACAAACAAAAACTGCGAAAAACGTATCAGGTAATAGTTTACATAAACAGGATTAGACTCATTTAGTTATATTACTACCTGTTACTGCGTGTACAAAATATTTATATTAAAATCAACGTAATTAACTCAAATGATTTATATGTGATATGTATGTATATCTGGAAACAATTTTATTTAATTTCAGTAAAATATCACACATATTGACCGACATAAACGCTTTCAAGTCAGATCGAAAGTCAAAATGGATGGAAATAACTATACCGCGTTTATTGGGACGCGGGGAAGATCTGGACTGATTGCATTCACTTTTGACATATTCGGTATTGAGAATCTCAGAGAGAATATCTTCCTAATAACAGGAAAAATCGGGTGAAAACGCCCCTAGCCCTCCATATACGTAATGTGAGAATTTTCATTATCCGGTTGAATTTATAGCATATATTGTAGATTGCTCCGTAATGCTCAAAATTGGCATTATTGGAACTCAGAAAGCTTTTTTTCGGTAATGATATGTCGAATGTCGAACTTCCGGTATCTTTGGGACATTAAGGAACGTATAACACTAGATATACATTAGTTTAAGGCCTAAAATTTGTAAATCGCTCTCCGAATTCCCCCAGCTCCCATATACTAACATATATTCCCGAGCCCCAATAAACGCGATATAGTGATTTCCATCCATTTTGACTTTCGATCTGACTTTAAAGCGTTTATGTCGGTCAATATGTGTGATATTTTAATGAAATGAAAATAAACTTTCTTCTAAATATACATACGTATGACATATAAGTCATTTGAGTTAATTAGGTTGATTTTATGATTTCCTAGAGACTGACCGATATAAAGTCAATCGACCTTGGCCCGATATTTGCCATTGGCATGAATACATATTGTTACCAGCAAAAAATGCATTAAGACGACTCACGTATTGATCGTTATAAATATATGGTATGAAGTCAACCGACTATGATTGATTCTACCTATTTTAAGCTCCAGGATACATTATTACCAGGAAAAGAAAATTTTCAAATCTTATAGATTGATTGCTACTTTCGGTAAAAAGTCAGCCATAGGTACTAAGGTCCACATAGGCAGTATGACAATTTTTAAACATTTTCAGCCCACAGATGCCTCTTACTTCTGGAATCCCCTGTACCAAATTCCTGTTTTATATCTTAATTTGGAGCTTAGTTAAGTAATTTGTAGGTTTCCGCTCCATCGCAATTTGTGGGCGTAGCAATGGTCCGATTATGCCCATCAACAATTCTCGATAGTCATCTCAGACTATATCTTCTAGAAACTCAGATTGGGAATATTTTATCATGTTTTCTATTTCGGAAACAGTCAGATGGGAACCTATTGTATCTTTATAGCGCTATATATCACTTTTCCAGTTATTTCGGAACTTTTGAAATAGCCGAATATCCGGGCTTGTTGTGCCTTGACTGGTTTTTGCGTCTAATACGCTTTTTAATATTAACTCATACATGTGATAGCGCCAGGCAAAATTTAGCAATTCTCTATCAAGTTTCTGTTCAAGAAGTAGACAAGTGCCATTAAAACCAATTGTGTTTGAATATGTGATATCAAAACAAATAATGTGTACCCTATCTTCTAGGTTCCAGTCTGCAAGCGCGTTCCAAACCGCCTTTGCATGTTCTCCTTCTGATGAGTTTTTTTTATCTTGGAACTGCTAACGCAGGCAATAATTTTCCAACAAAGTGAATCGCCACAAACACTTGCATCTCATTGTGAAAATCAATTTTAATCCTATCGGAAATTGATCAACAACAGCTTCAATAACATATACGGTATCTCTCTTACTTAAGTAAAATCTGTCTAGAGCCACTACTAATTTTGGAGGGGTGAACATTTTACGCATTGATATTTTTTTTAAAGTGAAACTTTTATTACATCGTCTCAAATTTTTTGGGCTGCGTTTGCATGTCGTTTTTGTAATGCTCTATACATATGTGTATATGTACATACATATGTGCCGAACAAATAATGCATACACAAACCTACGTACACATATGCGTACACATGTAAATACGTCACCGGCAAAAATTACAAACATTGTTCAACAAAAACAACAATCGTCTCAAGTAGCATAAGCAGCACACACACATGTCAATATGACAGCCAAATTGCTATAGCGACTCACGCGACGACAAAGCGTCACAACATTGTGTTGTTGGTAGAAAATCCGAGCTGTGTCGACAACAACAAACGAACGATTGCCGATTGTCACCGCTTCCCTTGCCGCTCTAACAGCTTTGCCAATAAACCATCGTAAATATGTATGTTTATGTATGAGCATGCATATATGTACATCGACGCAGATTTTTGCGAGCCATATAAAAATACTAGCTTTTGCCCGCGACTTCGTCCGCGTGGAATAGTGACTTCCGGCAGATTTTTGGTTCTTCCCACATAGTTCCCGTTCTTGCGGGATTTTCGGAATGGTCGAGTTCCAGCAGAATTTTCAGGATAAAACCTATGTTTTATTTTTCGAGTTCCAAACTATATCTGTACAATTTTTATAGTAAATTTTATTATTTTAAAGAACTTCTGCATATACTACATTTTTTGTTTTATTATCTTGTGGCAGAAGAACATATTGATTTTCGCCACAACCCGATCTTGATAACGCGACATATAACTGGCCGTGCGAAAAACAGTCTTGGCGTAAATCGATCCCCACGTGTCACGTGTTTGAATGTTTGCCCCTGTGATTTATTTATTGTGACTGCGAAAGATAATTTAAGCGGAAATTGTATTCTTTTAAAATTGAAAGGTAAGTCGTTGGGTATCATTGGGATGCGGGGTATGAGGACTGTTTGACCAACTGCTGGACCAGTCAAAACTATTGCAACGATGACGTTATTACCCAGAAATTTTACTTGAAGTCGGGTCCCGTTGCATAAATTTGGTGGTTTGAGATTTCTTAGTAAAATTATTGGGGCACCTATTTTTAACTTAAAAGAATGTGGGGGAAGGCCGCTTGGGTTCAAGGAATTGAGGAACTCCTGTGGGTAATGAACTACATCTTCTTGATCCATCACGGTATCAATGGATGTGTAGGTTACAATATCTCCTGGGAGTTTACTCAAAATAATATCATTTATTTCGTCAACGCTACTATTTCTTGCCGCCAATATTGCTCTTTGACACATCCATTGATGGTCCTTGTTTTCTATTTGGCTGATGTCAGGGTATACCTTAGTTACTAATTCCTCGATGTTACCCACTTTTACTCCTAAATCTCAATCAATTTCAATTTTGTTATTAGAATGAGGTATTTTCCCGTCTCCTACAGAAAGTAATTTTGAAGGGAAAGTTATACTACCTCCCCCCAAATGTGCTCTCATATTTGTCGATAATTTTAAAATATTTACAAATTTCCATAATGGAGAACTTTTAAGGCAAGCCTTCACAATGTCTGCTCTAGTTCCCCTTACTATTACCGGTAAAGTTTGGCGAAAGTCCCCAGCAAACATAACAGTAATCCCACCCATGATTTTATCACAGCTTCTAAGATCTCTAAGAGTTCTGTCTAGAGCTTCTAAGTGAGCTCTATGTATCATGGTACATTCGTCCCAGATTATTAGACTGACGTCTTGTAAAATTTTCCCCAAAGGGCCATTTTTGCGTATAGAGCACACGCTATCTTTCTCTGAAGACACAGTTATTGGCAGTTTAAAAGTGAAATGAGCTGTGCGTCCACCTGCTAATAAGGTTGCAGCAATACCTGACGACGCTACTGCCAAGGCTAGCTTTCCTAGAGACCTTACTTTTGCTAATATAAGATTAGTGATAAACGTCTTGCCGGTCCCACCGGGAGCATCCAAAAAGAAAATTCTTCCTTCATTAAAACGAACACTTTTCATGACACAAGTATACGTTGTCACCTGGTCATTAACTAATCTTGGTTCATTTTGTAATATACACATTTAATTCATTTATGTTATATGGTTTTCGCAACGCTACTTCTAACGGGTCCAGAAGCGAACTATTTCTTTTTGCTGCAGGAAGCCCAAAGTCGGTTAGGGATTTATCTGAAATCTCATGAATTTTATCTTCAATTATGATTAGTCCATCATTGTATATATCATCATAATATGCTAATGTCATATCCTGATTCTCATTACGCATTCTGTTTAATATATCTTCACATAAAGCATCACGAAATTTATTCCATAACTCTAAGGGGTCAGATGGTTGGCAAAATATAAGGATAGTGGTAAATAATTCTCTTAATTTTGTAGCTGGCTCGGAGATGATAGCATCATGCATGGTATTTTGCCAATGTTCATCTCCCTCCAGTAAAACTAATTCCTTGCAAGCGCCTTGGTACGTTTGGAAAATAACACCATTCACGGTTCTTAGATGTTGAAATGACATTGGACCGCGAACATATTGCAATAACATTCTTAAATAAAAACATTCAGTTTGAGTTGGATGAATGTTATAAACACGGCCTAAATTTGTGTCTTTTTTTACACCGGGATATCCCTCAACATCTTGCCCGCGTCTTCTTCTAGAAAATGAATTTCTTTGCCTAACGTAATACTGGGGAACTTCGTGATATAAAAGGGTTTTTGCAAAATCGTCGCTTTTGCAGAGATCAAAGAACGCTGTAAGTGTCGTTGATGAAGGATTGTTCAGACGATCTTGGAGATTTTCATTATTATAAAAATATACTCTGTGTCCATTTTCCAAATGAACGCCTAAATGAACTACTGCCGGAAAACGTTCATGAATAGAAAATTGGAAAATTCTCCAAAACGGCTTTGAGGAACTTATATAGCGACCATTTAGATATTTTTCTACTTCATCGTTAATACTTTGTAACGAAAATGTGGCTTGATCAGAACCTTTATGAATATACTTACAGATGTATTTAATAGCTTTGACCGATTGACAAAGCTCTACGTTAATGTGTGCATTGAAAATTCGTGATAGCAGTGAATTATAGGGAACCACCCAACGATTATCCACGCTTATTTCTGTACCTTTTACACGAATTATAGCTGTGTTTCCGTCATCTCCCGTTTGTGTTTCCGAAATAAAATGCCTAGGGAACTTTTTAGAACAAACGTTTTCTTTCATACATGGTGATGTAGGGTTATGAAATCCGCAAGGACCATGTATCATATTTTTTATGACAATATTATTGCATCTATATAATCTGGTTGAACTTTGTTAGCCAGCCACAATAAAATGTGGGCGTGAGGTAAACCTCTTTTTTGCCATTCTACACTGTAAACAAAGGCTTTCGATGGGCCAAAAATATATTTCTTCGTTAATAGGTCTATAATTTTCTTGAGTTTTAAATGAAATACCCTTGAAATTAAATCATGTCTATCATAAAAATGTTGATTGGGCAATAACTCACTTTTTATTTCTGGCCATTCGGGGTTACATGTAAATGTAATGAAGAGGTCAGGTCTTCCAAATTTCCTGACATATGTCATGGCATCTTGACTTTTTTCATTCATGAATCTGGGGGATCCTGTAAATGACGACGGCAATATAACGTGCTGGCCAATATTAGAAACGTTTATATGTCCATCATTACGACGGCATCTCTTAAATGAATGTACTCTTCTGCTCTCAATTTTTTTTGATTTCTTTTGATGAAGTCTAGCCTCTCAGAGATCATTTTTGCCGCCATATTAACACAATATTGGTTGAATAATCCTTTGAAATAATGTATACTGTTAAAGTCATTTATTCTCACCATGAATCTAAATGCATAAAACTGCATACATGAAGCAGTTTTAAATGTAGCCGTAGTATTCTGCTGTGGAATATTAATACAGTATCCGTCGTTTCCAAAGGGAAACAGTAAGGGATATTGAAGCTGGTCATAAGATCTATGAATTTCAGAAACTCGTTGAAGTCGACCATCTCTCGCAGTCAATACAATATCACGGGGACCTTTGTCTTCATCTATCATAAGAACAGCTACTTCATCTACTACAGGCGCATTATACCGACCTCTATGCTCATTAGGAGGTTTTACATCAGCATTAATGATAAGTTTTAAATCATTCGGTGGTCTATTTTCTAGTACAATCTAGAATATACGTATTATGATCATGAAGATATGTTTGGAGAACGTCGATAAGATCGATTTGCAAGCTTGGGTTTAAATTTGAGCGCAAGGATACCTGATCTGCATGGGAAACAAAATATATTTGCAGGAATTCGGGTTGTGCCCCTACAGCTGGAAGTAAGTCACCGATTAAATGATAAACTTGCCCTTGGACTTTAAAAGTGGGCATAAAGTTTCCCCCACGAATTTCTTTGGCACCAAATGAAGTCATCTGAAATAATGTATTATATTGTCTTGAGTGATTTAAGAAATGCTTAGATGATGGATGTGAGCCTGATATCAGTTCCTTTAAAACGGATGTTGGTTCCAGAATTATAGGTATATTTACTTTGCCACCACTACAACACAGTCCAGGAGTTTCAGCTGCCCATTTTTTTGCTTGGCATAAGTTGCATATTTTATCCATTCTACCAATATCAATATCATTTAGCTCAGAATAGTCAACGGTACAATCATAAGCAAAAGCAGCATTTAATAAATTATGTTGTCTGCGAGTTCTATTCCTAGTTGATCGGGCATTTTGCTGTGCTAATCGATGGGATCGTTCAGCGCTTGATTCCCGATCGCGGTTAGCCAATGTTCGGGCATTCTGTGAGGCCAAACGTTGAGAACGTTCAGCACTCGATTCCCGATCGCGGTTAGCCAATGTTCGGGCATTCTGTGAGGCCAAACGTTGAGAACGTTCAGCACTCGGTTCCCGATCGCGGTTAGCCAATGTTCGGGCATTCTGTGAAGCCAAACGTTGAGAACGATCAGCACTCGATTCCCGTTGCCGGTTCGCCAAAGTTCGGAAATTTTGTGAGGCTAAACGCTGCGAACGTTCAACGCTTGATTCCCTTGCACGGTTTTGTTCAGTAATTGCTCGTTGTGTAGCCAACCTGTGCATATTTTCATCCTCAGTTTCATTGCTCGCAAAACTCGCAGCCGCTTTGCAGTAGCAGTCTGCCGAGAAAGCTGAGTTCTTTTTCTCGGCATTATAGTGATGAAGAAAAAACGTAGAAAATGAAAACTTAACTAAAGCGTATCTCGTAATAAAAAAAAAGAAACGTAAGATTAAGAAGATTAATAATAAGGACCTAATTACTTTTATTTTTAACGATTATGTCAAAAGAACAACCATAAAATGAAAATAAGGTAAACTAACTTTATGCTTAAACTTAACCCTAATCTAATGAGAATACCTACAGGTATTATGTACCACAAAAAAAAAATATTAGAAACTAAATACTATTTTTAAAACAAACAATACTATACTTATAGAAAACACATACTTATAAATTAATAATCTACATGAAAACAAAAAAGTGTTATTATTGTGTAACTAAATACTATCCTAAAACAAATAAAGTACCTACTATATAGAAAACAACTACAAAATGAAACTGTGTTTAAAAAGTAATATTACGATGATAATTATATCGCATAAACAAATTGAATGCATCAACCGTTCAGTACAATCATACTTTATTTCTCTGATATTTCTTCGTTTATCCTGGACGCCATTACGCTTCGATGTTTGCTTACGACTGGAAAAATATACTGCGTGCATTAGCCCTTTTAAACAAATACTCTTTTGAATCCCAAAAATATTGAGTAAAGAAATTATGAATTTTTGATACATAAATACTAGGAAATTCCTGTTATAAATTTGGCCTTGAAAATATTTAGCCCTTTTAAACAAAGACTTTTGAATCCCAAAAATATTGAGTAAAGATTTTGAATAAAGATTAATATTATTATGTTGATACAACTTAAACAAATTATTTTGACCAACTTAGGTACCAACGGTTTTTGTGAGTTAATCTTAAAAGATAGACATATACTATCGCGGACTGTTTTTTAGATCATCAAAAGAGCTATTATTCTTTAATACATATTTTTTGTGTATCTTGAACCGTTTTCACGGCGCACGCAACGGAAGGCTTCAAAGATGAAATGATTTCTCCCGTTTTTTACACATTTACTACTATATCTTTGCTCCTATCGTAGCGTGATGTTATATAGCCTATAGCCTTCCTCGATAACTGGACTATCCAACACAAAAAGAATTATTCAATTCGAACCAGTAGTTTCGGAGATTAGCGCGTTCAAACAAACAAACAAACAAACAAACTCTTCAGCTTTATAATATTAGTATAGATTTTAAAATTGTAAAATATTTTAAATCGACAAGAGCTATGTTGACATTTTTGTCACTTTTTTCTGCGTTTGCCGGGTTGACACTTTTCTTTTCAAGAAGCAACATCAGAAAGTTGTTCAATTTACGATTTTTAGCTTTTGCCATCGTCGCGAAAAAACGCTTGTGGACAAACACATGCTCGGGAAGATGTGTATGGCGTTTACTTTTATGAATGAGTCAACTTCGCTTGTTAAGAGTAAGCCTACGTTCATGAATGAAAATGTTGTTGTTGTGTGATTTACTAAAAATTTGGCTTCGGCACATTGATTCTTTGAAATGAAAGAAAAAAACGTGAGATTTCGCATGAAGCAATTAGTGTACATATTTACATACATATGTACATATGTTGTAGGTAGACAGATATACAAAAAGTATGCGTTCTTTCATATTTGTTTAGATGCACACATAATTATATACATATATTTATATATACATATATGAGCATATGTGCGACGGCGTGGTCTTTTCAGATGTTATCAAAGCTTTTAATGATCAAAGCAAATAAATAGATTATATGAATATGTGCTATATACTTATGTCCTGTGATACCAAATATATATATGTAACTCCCTTCGCTCCCTTCTACTGCTCGTTCCACCTGTACGCGCCACTGCAATTTACAAGCAACCAAAACAAAGTATCGCAGGGCCTATGCTCTGGCGAAAACTACAATTTTATCCGTTACATGAAGTTATGCGTCAAGAAGATCGAGTGTTTTCGTCTATTTTAACAAAAATTGGTAGTGAATCAGAGCTAAGTTTAGAGGAAACAAATATTATCGAATCAAGGATGTTTACTGAAGATGAAGCTAAACGAATGTGTCCATCAGGAATACGATTATTTTTTCAAGTTAAGAAAGTTGAAAATTATAACAATTCAAACTTATCGACGTATGATGAAAAATACGAGTCAATTGCTGAGGACATAATTATGAACTGTGATGACCTGGTACTTGCTCAGAAATATTTAGATGCATTTGCACAAAAAACACCCGTTGATGCTGGTGGACTGCCTCATAAAATAATTTTTGTTTATGATTTACCGTACGTCATAACAAAAAATATGACGTTTCAGATGGAAGCGCTAACGGTAATGTAGGGAAATTGATACATCTTGAATTTGACAATACTACATTAATAAGAGTGTGGTTACTGTTCCCGGACAAGAATGTGGGGAAAAAAATCCGACAAAAATTTGCTCATCGCATCGAGGAATTAAATATTAATAGATACTCCGTGCCAATCAAGTTATTATTAACTTCATCACCAATTAACTCTCGTCAACGTAATACTGTAATAAAACGAACACATTTTCCATTATCAGCTTTCAATGCATCAATGATTCATAAAGCACAAGGGGGAACGTATAGTGAAGTTGTTTATCATTACGAAAAAATTCATGCTCAAGATTTAGTTTACGTAGCTCTTAGCCGCGTCACTGATTTAAACGGTCTTTACATTGTGTCAGAAAATGGTAACAAAAAATTTCATCACACTGGTTGTCGAGTTACTGAACAAACACAAGATTTCAGAATAGAATTGGAGCGACTTTCGTTAAATCCACTGATTACTATCACCGATGAAATCTTAAATTTTATTATGAGTCGACGGGGATTCTCGATGGTATCATTCAATGTACAAAGCTTACGAACTCATTCAGAAGATATTTCTGCAAGTCTGACAAAATCGATTAACACACTTGTTTTATGTGAAACTAATTTGAGAAATAATGAGCAAATAAATATCCCCAATTTTCAATGCGTGAGTAGACAGAAACATAGTACTTCTCGATATGGTGGAGTAGCTATACTAACAAACAATGATAATTCATTGAGGGTTTATTCAGAAATGCAAGCATACATTAGTAACATGAGTGTAAGTCAAACAACTGCTTCCGAATCTGCTGTAGGAGATTTTTGTGCATCTATTTGTCAATTTGATGAAAACAGAAAATTCGTAATTGCGTCAATTTATATTAAAGTAAATCAAAAAATAGATGATGTGATGGATTTCCTGGGTTTCCATCTAGCTCCATTTGCTACGTCATCAGCACAAATCTTCTGTTCTCGAGAAATATATTCACGAATGCCCATTATTTTGTCTGGTGATTTCAATACAGACTTTAAGAAAGAAGAATCTGCTCCACTTATTGAATACTTAAAAGAAGTATTTAATCTCCAAATGTTAAATGATAGAAATATACCCACCACGAGATATGGTACAACGATCGATGCGGTTTTTACTAGATACATTGAAAAAATTGAATGTAAGTCACTGTTTACGTATTTTAGTTACCATAAAATATTGGTTACATTTATGAACTGTGAAACTTTAATATTTGTATATCATCTAAATAAATGTTAAGAATTATTTAATTTAAGAGTATCCTAAAACACAGAGTTGAATAAAAAAAGTGTTACTGGGAAAACTAATCTGCTTGTATCATTTTCCATTACCATTCCGATTTTCCAAAAATAAAATTGAAATTGATCATGCCATTTCAATACCCTTAATAGAATATTATTCCAAAAATTATTAATTTAATGTCTACGATATGAAAATAAGTTTCACTTTTACCGTGGTTTCATAAAACCACACAATAGTTTTTTTTTTTGCACAATATTAATAAATATTGTTTATTAAAAGGACGTTTTGATTCTGTTATTTGGTGTTTTGCATCACCTATTAATAACCCAACGATTACCCTCCTTCCGCCCAACCGACGCGAAGGGCGCAATCCACATACGTGCGGAATTAGCCGAGTCAGAAAAGGCAAGAGAGTTTTTTAAGTGTTGAGATCCAAAACTGCTCAGCTACAGAAACAAAAATTTCAACAGCTAAGATTTATAGTTACAATATGATAAATTGTTACATTTTCATTCATTAAGAGAAAACAATTAAGTCTTTTTAATTTTGAAAAGTGAGTCAGATAAGTCAAATGTGCTGGAATGAGAATTAAAATCATGACATATACGGCGGAATGGCTCGTTTAGTTCAAAATTTGATCTACAGGATTTTAACAGTAAAGGTCTAAACTGCCTCGAAAAGCGAATCGGGATATTAAATTTAGTTTCAGACAGGAGAAAAGAACTGCAAACTGTTCCATTCAAGATTTTCACTAAGAATATTATGCCAAGCATTTCCCTACGACTAGAAAGTGTAGGTAGTGTTTAAATGAGTTAAACTCCCTCCTCCAAGTACACCACTCTACTCGGGTAAAACTGGCGCCCCCTAATAATGCCCACCACATACTCACCAATACACCACACCAGATGACACCACACAGGACAACACAACATACCATCTTTACTTTGGCTTTTCGTCTACGGGCCTGAGCGCCACATCAACTTTTCGCTTACACTTTCGACAACAACGATCCTCTCTTTCCGATTATAAACCCGTCGATCGACATCGGCCCAAAATATTACTTTACAGATATGTATTAAAAGCAATAATAATAACTGGCTTTTATATGTAATAAAATATTTTACATGGTAAACGAAAAAAACCGCATTTTTATTATAATTTTAAACGCGAGTGTATTGAGTGTCAGCATTTTAAAGACAGTGGTGGGTGCTCCCATACAAATTGTGTATCGCTTTATTCAGGTAGATTAATAAGTTTTAAACGACTAGTGTATGGAGGTAGACTTACCCTAGCATCCCATCGGAAATGCGGTAAGGCGAAAAGTAAAAATTGTTTTTGAACCGAATCTAACTTGTCAGAATGGATTTGGTAGTTAGGGTTCCATACCACAGAGCCATATTCCAATATAGGTCTAACCAAAGTTGTATAAAGTGTTTTAGTAATATACGGATCTCTAAATTCTTTAGACCAACGTTTAACAAAACTGAGGACAGCTTTTGCTTTCAAGACCATGGTATCAATATGAAGACTGAAATTAAGCTTAGGGTCAATATTAACTCCCAAATCAACATAGTTAAAAACTTGCTCTAGAATATGGTGTTTTATTACGTAAGAAGAGGGGTGCACAGATCTACGGGAAAAGCACATCGTCTTACATTTATAGAGATTCAATGGCAAATCATTTCTATAACACCATGCAACCATATTGTTTACGTCTGTTTGCAATAGACACCTTTCCTCAGTTGAAGTGTATGATTTAAAAAGCTTTACGTCGTCAGCGTATAATAAAATTTTTGAGAATTCTATTACTGAAGAGATATCGTTAATAAACAACAAGAACTGAATCGGGCCAAGAGGACTACCTTGCGGAACACCTGAAGAAACTACCCATTGAAGAAATCTTGGCCGAAAGCCCAGTAGATCAAGTTTATGTATGAGAATCGAGATATTTACTTTATCGAAAGCTTTGCTAAAGTCTGTGTATATAACATCCGTATGCTTATGTTCCCTAAAACCCAATGATATGTGGTTTACAAATTCAAGCAAGTTTGTTAGAGTCGATTTCCCTTTACGAAATCCATGCTGAGATGAGGAAATTAACGGAGAAATCGAAAAGGTTATATGGCCAGTGATGATAGCTTCAAAAAGTTTAGGTATAACTGATAGTTTTGCGATACCTCTATAGTTTTCAATGTTGGATCTAAATCCACTTTTATGCAAAGGAATTATAAATGACTGTTTCCATATTGAAGGAAATATACCGTGCTTAAGAGAGGAATTAAATATCCTTGTCGAAGGCAAGTAAATATATTTGGCACTATTTTTTAGGAAGCATGAGGGTATCATGTCTGGACCGTAACTAAAAGATGGTTTTAACTTATTTAAATTAAAAAGGACGTCTTCAGAAATAACTGGAGCGTTAATTAAAGTATTCGAACACAGCACTTGCTGATAAGAAAACGTTTTGGAAGAATTATTACAGTAGTTTGACTTGAAAAATTCTGCAAACATATTGGATATAATATCATTGTCACTTGAAATGATAGATTTGTATTTCATTGTGGACGGAAATCCTGCGTTTGGAGTTGACGAAATCATAAAACGATTTTGGATTACTTAGAACATTCTTTTTTACTTTATTTAAGTAATTATCAACGTATACTAAATCTAAGCATTTACCAATTATTCGGAATCAAATTAATTTGGTTCAGACCCAACTCGGACATTTTTTCGAAAAACTTATGAAAACATGACCGATTGCAAATCAGTACGATATAGTCATCGAAAGCTTTCCACGAAGCACACGGTAAATTGAAATCTCCTAATCGATTATTGAATCTGCATTATTTGCCATCGAAGTAGCACTATTTATTAGAAAAGCATGCTGCATGTATACAGATAAGTCCGAATGGGTTGGTATATAAGACAAGGTTAAATAAATAAAGCGACTATTAACATAGACTCTAATACATTTAAATTCAAATGAGTCGGTTCCTTGAACAAGAACATTTTCAGATGGGATAGAGGAATGTACGGCAAATAGAACACCTCCACCGATTCTGTTCAGTTGATCACATCTAAAAATTTGAAATTCGCTGTTTAAAATCTCATTATCAAAAATGTGAGGTTTTAACCACGTTTTTGTAAATCCAATTATATGGAAATTAAAATTAGAACTGTTTAAATACAAGTCGGTTAATTTTGTATTAAGACCTCTAACATTTTGATAATAAATGCTTAGCGAATTTTTACCACTCAGTTTTTTATATTGGTGGTTGCATTTGGTAGGTTAGCAAAAAATAAATTTAAATAAATTAAAAAAATATTTTTCTTAAAACTGCGTCACTGATAAGTTGACCGAAGGAAAAATATGTGTTTAATGTATATAAACACAAATCATAACATGCATAGGGATAGTTCGCGCGAATTATATATTTAGTAATAACCACTCAACAACTATAAAAACACAACTCGTTTCTTTTGGCTCTCAAATTAGACTGGCTTCACACCAGATCGGCACCTCGAGCTTGCTGCTATGACCGGCTGTACCGCACATTCCAGCAAGCTCAAAATATGCTGAGTCTGCTGTTTGAGTCACGTATTGGCGGATCATGCGATGTGGTGCAGTGCATGCCATAGTTATACATAACTCCCCCAGAGCCACTCTGAGAAGTATCCTGACTTCTTTTATTTATAATTTTCAAATTTACATTATTATTATTTTTTTCTTAAAATGAGAATAACAATAGTTAGACTTATTAATGTAATTATAATTATGGTGGCGCTAATGCCATAAGTTATGTTCTTATGATATTTTAACTCTTCTATTTCTCTGATGTTTTTAAAATTATTTAGTACTATATTATCAAAGCTTATTTTTGTTTCATAAGTTTGATTCAACATCCTCACAGGATATACAAGTTTCTCAATAAATTTGGTTTTGTTGTTATTAAAACTTTCTTGATTAATCTTTATTTTACAAGTTGCGTAATTTATAATATAATTATTTTGCAATATGAAGTTTCTTTCATCACAAGTCTGAATAAGACTTTCATTATGTGCATTCTTTATTATTAAAGTGTCAGCACTTATTTCTTGAATTAGTGTTATATTGTTGTACATAAATTCACAATCATCAGAAAAGATACAATTCTTGCTTAGTTTTAATTTTTAAACACAGTATTTTCCTTATACCATTATTTATTATTACAATTAATTCATCTTCTTGATTTATTTGCAAGTTTTGTTTATTAGGTAATGGCGTAATTAATTTTACATTTTCTTTAAAAAAAACTTCTTGGGATTTGTATTGCGAATATTAATGCTTCCTCTTTGTATGCCACAACTCCTATTTTGGCTAATTTCAATTTATAGAAATCAATTTCGAACCCATCTATTTCTTCTTTTGTTAACATTCCGGGATGTATCAAATTGTTTTTAGCCGCAGCTATATTATCGTGAATTTCGTGAATTTTCAATTATCGGTGCTACTTGTAGGAACGCTGTCACCAATTTTATGGTGATCATCAGAAAAGCTATTGTCTACATGGTCTGAAAATACATTTGGCCGTGAATTAGCTTTTTTTTTATATGTCACCATTATGTACTATTATGCTCAACCTCTCATCTTCTTCTTCGGTGCCTAACTTCTCTGCTTTAGCTAATTTAAGTGGCCTCTTTAGGTTTGCTATTCGGAAATACGGTTCGTCCTTGTGTCGTACTCTTTTGTAGTTTTTTATTGGCCCTGACAATCTCAGTTCTTCGTAGTCTTCTCTGTACCTATTTCTTTCTTGTATTATGTTTTGTTTCACCTGGTCTATTGTTTTTTTTAAATGGTTGGATCTATACTAATTTTTGCGTTATTGGGTGTTAGACAGATAGTTACCTATAACGATCTGTATTCTCATTTCTGTTGAGAGACTTGGATCATCACTTGCTGTTAGTTTCTCTAACAGGGTTGAGTGCAGCCTCTCAATGTCTGCATTACCTGTGTGGGAATTTGGTTTTGTTAGGTGTACCTCTACTCCTTATGCATTTAAGAACTGTATCAACTGTTCGGCCCTGAATTCATTGTCCATTATGATGTGTTTTAGTTTTCCAAATTTCGCGAAATGTTCAATTATAATAGCCTTCTTTGCACTCCAATTTCTATCAGTTATGTTGTATGCTGCCGCGAATTTTGTCAGTTTGTCAATAACTGTGACAAACGACTGCTTTTTGAAATAAAAAATGTCTACATGTATTTTTTCGTTTTTATCTGTCGGTGTTTTTGTTAGTTTAAACTTTGGTCTTACCGGTTTCCTATCATACTTAACTCTTTGGCACTTTTCACAGTTATTTATTATTAACTGTATGTGCTCTTTGAATTTGGGATAGTATATTTTGACCTTAAGTGTATTGTAAGTTTCGTTTATTCCGCTATGCATTGACTCATTACTATGGTAAAGTGCGATTTGCTTATGTTATACTTATGCTTATGTTTTTGTACATTTGACAAATTTAAAATTATTATCATGTGAAAACATCGAAATCATGAATATCTGAATTTTAGATAATCAGATTCAGTGACTTCTGAGAATATGCCGACACATCCTTTTCCTTTCATATGCCGACTTAACACCTCTTTTATTATGTACTCTTCCTCCATTGGCTTGATCTCTATCATCTTTCTCCCATGGAGTCTCTGCATTTCAAATTTTGGACTGTACGTTAATATGATTTGAACTTTATGTTTATTCACTATTTCTTCATCTGTTATTTTAGGCGTATTTTCAATTCGACTTAGGAAGTCCGCTACTACGTTATCTGTACCCTTTACATACTCCATTTCGTAATTGTACTCCTGGAGTTTTAAAAGCCACCTTTGATGTCGTGGTGCAAATTCTTTCCCTTTATACTTGTTATTTAGATACTTAATCGGGTATTTTCGGTTACTATCTTAAATTTTGCTCCGTATATGTATGGTCTAAAATAAGTCACTGCATACATGATTGCAAGGAATTCTTTGTCTGTCGTCGCATATTTCTGCTCATGATTGTTTAGTGCTCTTGAGATGAAGCATATTGGTTGGTCTTGCTGTGAAAGAACAGCTCCAATAGCGTAATTACTTGCATACGTAGTAATTGTAAATTTTTTGTCATATTCAAGAAATTTTAAAATTGGATGTGATGAGATAAGGGTTTTCAAATTTTCAAAGCTGGCTATATATTGAGGATCTTTTGGATTCATTGTGTTATCTTTCTTTAAATATTTTATCATTGGGTAAGCTATTCTAGAGTAATCTTTAATAAACTTTCTATAATAGCCTGTGGTCCCTAAAAACCCTTTTAATTGCCTTTCTGTTGTTGGAATTGGTAAATTTTGGATGGCTAAAATTTTTTCTGGGTTTGGCTTAATGCCGTCTCTTGTCAAAACGTTTCCAAAAATTCGGTTTCTCTTTTTAAAAAACTACACTTATTTGCTTGGATTTTTAGGTTATTTTCCTGAAGCTTTGAAAAAAATTTTCCTAGTGAATGTATGTGTTCTTCTAGTGACGTAGAAAATATTAATATGTCATCTAGAGGGATTACATATATTTTATTAATATGTTCCCTTAGGATGTCGTTCATTAATCTCTGTAAAGTGGCTGGAGCATTTTTAAGGCCAAACGGCATCCTATGTATTCATACAGGCCTGCTGGAGCCACAAAAGCTGTTTTCTCTATATCCTTCTCTGGCATTAGGATCTGATGGTAACCTTTAGCTAGATCTATGGTGCTAAAGTACAGTGCTTTGCCCAATTTATCTAAAATTCCATCAATATTTGGCAGGGGATATTTATCGTCAACAGTAATTTGGTTTAACCTCCTATAATGAACCACTAATCGAAATTTTTTCATACCGGAACTATCTGATTTCTTTGGCACAATTATTATTGGTGAGCTGTATTTGCTTCGACTTTTTCTTATTATTCCTTGCTTTTCCATTTCTTCAATTTGCCTTTCCGCCTCATCTGCATGTTTGGGGGGCAATCTGTACATTCGGGAATTAATTTGCTGATCCGTTGTTGTTCTAATTTCATGAACAACAGTATTCGTGTTTGTCAGATCATCTCCTTCTTTATAAATTAGTTTTTCGTACTTTTTTAATAGTTTACTTATTTTTATCTTTTCTTCTGGGTTTAAATGGTCGAGTTGAATGTTACTAACTTCACTTTCTTCCAACAAATAAACTTGCTCCTGCATAATTTTCGTATGGAATGGAAGCTTGACACCATTTTTCAATGCCATTTCTTTGTTTTCAATGTTTATCGTTTTCACATTTTTAAATATAAAATCATTCCCCAGTATAAGGTCGTATGGCTTGTTATAATCCATTTTTAACCATCACATTCATGCATTCTAGTGAGCATGGTGTCTTATCTTCTCCATTTAGTGTACTGATTATTGTTTTATTTTTTTCCAAAACTGCTAAATTATACTTTTCTAAACTCACTCTTTTCATTATGCTTATGGTAGAGCCTGGGTCTACTAATGCACACCATTTCTTATTAAATAGAGTGAGTGAAATTAAAATATTATTTTGCTTTTCCGAGGCTAATTGGTAAAAAATTCCTCGTTGTTATTTGTTTCCTCTGTTCTACTCATAGTGTCAACCTCCATGGGTGTTAGGCCATTTGAGCGTGTTGATTGCCGAGTGCCATTCTGTACAGGTTGCCATGCAGAATTACCGTAACCGTTATTACTACGATATTGATTATTTTGACCTGAATTTCCAGGATTAGTTTGTCTGTGGGGATTATTTGGGTGATAATTATTTTGCCCTGAAAAGTTTTTCTTTGAGCGTATCGTCTCGAACTATTTTGTGAATAATAATTATTATTATTACGGGGATGTTTTCCTGAATTACTTTGGAAGCGATCAATATTTTGCTCACTACCATTTTGTCTCCTATAATTGTTTGTTATTTGATTATTCTGGTTTCTGTTATTATTATACTTTCTAGTATATTGAGAAAATGAATCCGAATTTCTATTTTTTGTGAAAAACATAGGGTTTAAGTTTCCATCGTCCAGCCCATGCCGTTATAGGACAGACAGTCTAGAAACTATTTCTTCCTGTCCTACATAGTCCCTTCGTACTCTGTCAATAGCCTCAATGAAGGATGGCAATTCGTTTACATTTCCTTCGAAAGGAGCTAGATATTTTAAGTCCCTTTCGACTCTTTGCCTAAACGTTATATTTTGTTGTTGGGCGTTTTGTTGCAGCGATTGGGTAATGGCGACTAAACAATCTTGTATATTTTGAGCCATCTTCACAGGTTTTTATGTATAGATAGAATAGAATACAATAAATAAATGTACAATATCTTGTATATTAAACAATTCGTATTTTACCTCTCGTAAGAGTGTGCTTCAAATTATTTTAATAATATTGTATAATATAAATTAATATAAGCTTATAAAGGTATGCTTCGAATCTATAACATTCACTTGCCGCTTTTACTATTGTTAATGCTCTCCACGTACAACTGCTGTTGTTATTTTTTTTTAAACCCTTACTGCTACTGTTGCTTGCTGCTACTGCTGCTATTGTTATTGTTGTTGCCCTTACTGTATTTTTTGCTGCTACTGCTGTTTATTATAAAACCCTCTCTTTTAGTTATTTCGACTAGCGTACGATTTTTAGTAGGAAAGTCTCAGGAATCACACTGGGTTGTTGGTTTTTTTTGTTATATATATACACATGTATATATCACTTTTTAAACGATTGTTTTCAGTTCTTTAATTTTTCCAAAAATAAATTGACTTTTTGAAAAAGTTCTACTCTCTAAAGTTGTAAAGTTCTTCTAAAGTTGTATTTCTTGCACCTTCGCTATATTACAATTCGCTGAATTTGCGTTTACTGTTAAGTTGTTGAATTGCTTGCTGCTGCATTGGAGAATTTGTGTTTAGCTTTCAATGCCGATATTTAAAATAGATATTAAATTAAAACATTTTTTTTTTGTAGTTTGACATCACAGCACTTGATTATGCTTTTCATTTATTATTTTTATTTATTTATTTCCCATCTGGGTCGCGGAACGTCGACTGTGCCAATTATATATTTAGTTATAACCATTCAACAACTATAAAACCACAACTCGTTTCTTTTAGCTCTCAAATCAGACTGGCTTCACACCAGATCGGCAACTCGAGCTTGCTGCTATGTCCGGCTGTACCGCACATTCCAGCAAGCGCAAAATATGCTGAGTCTGCTGTTTGAGTCACGTATTGGCGGATCATGCGATGTGGTGCATGATTTTGTTTATTATTTTTTTTTTTTTGGGTTTTTTTTTTTTTTGGACACCCAGGTGGGGCAGGTGTTATATTGATCGCACAGCATTTTCTTTTAAGTAAAGGCAGAACTTCATTTTAAAGTAAGTCTTTAGTAAAGGCCTAGACATAGCGTTCATGGGTTCCGTTAGATCTACATATACGTCGAAAGGAAGTTAGAATCAGAGCAACTCATATCACTGAAATTACCCCAAGTAATACTACATACTCAAAATCGCTCAGAATGCAAAAATACCATGATGAATATATCATCATTCAAATGGCCTTCACGAGTTTCAGGAACGAATTCGATGAACCCAATTTTCGAGTATTTTTTCCACTTAATCAAGTCGTATGTTATGAATAGCACGTTCAATATTGACTTCTAAAGCTTAAAGAGGGTCTGGTTTATTGCTAAAGACCAATTTACTTCAAATAAACCTACAAAAAGTAGTCTAATTGTGTTAAATCACACCTTCTTGGAGGCCATTCAATGTCACAATTTCTTGAAATGATCGAATCTTCAAACTTTTATCGCAATAATTCGGTTGTTGCACTGCTGTGTGGCCGTGTTGGAACCAGATGTTGTCAAGATCAACTTCTTCCAATTGTGGCCAAAAAAGTTGGTTATCATCGCTCAAACTGTCAATTTACGTGATTGTAATGGTTGTGCTTAAATAATTTGTGGATTTTTTTCGCGCCTGAATCGATAGTTTTGTTTATTTACCGCACCACTCAGATGGAAGTGAGCCTCATCGAAAACGATAATTTTCTTAAAAAAATGGTTATCGTTTTCAAGTTTTTGCAAGGCAAAATCAGCAAATTCACGACGTTTACGCTGGTCCAGTGGCTTCAGTTCTTGAGTAAGAACAATTTTTTATGGATGCAAGCCCAAATCCTTTCTCAAAATCTGCCAGGTTGTGGTTTTAGAAAGTCCCAATTCTAGAGAGCGTCTTGCAATTGACAAATTGCGGTCTTCAGCAACATTTGCCTGAATGTTCATTACTTCGAGTGGTTCTTTGTCTTATGTACGCTCGAAATTTTCAACAATTCAATATATAATCGAATATTTTCTGAACTTTAACTGTAATTTGGAGCAATGTTATTAGAAAATTAGTTTATGAGTAAAATCCGCATATACGTGTACATACTATATTTATAAAATTTAAGCCTTATGCAAATATTTCCTATTAGTAGTATGTATGATGTATGTTGATTCTTTGTCACATGAAAACTCTGTTAATATTGTGTAATTATTGTGGAGCACGAATTTTAAACGCGTAACAAACAATCCTCGAATCAACAGTAACGTACCTTCACATAACCTCAACTCCACGCGTCCCCAGTAGCCTCCTTTTCACTCACTCATTTTAATATTTATTACACTTCGAAATATTTCGTATGAAATATCAAATTAAGATTTAAAATTAACAAACTCATTCTAAAACTGAATTTATTACAAAAATCAGCACAACATTTGCATTGGAAACCATTTGATGCTTTAATCACTAAGGCATCAACATTTGCGACATAGCTCTCTCTCTCTTTCTCCTTGCATCACCAGTGGCGTTTCGATGCGTCATACAACCTAACCAATGCGCGTAAACGTTTAACCCAACCTTTCTCGAACTCCCGTTAAAAGTTTCATTTCAAAAATAAGTAGCAGACCTGCTGGATGTTCAAAAATAAAGATTTTCGATTCTAGAGACTGGATTCACAGATGAATAAAATTTTAATATTAAATACAGTGATGGATGGAGTTGCCCATATTTAAACACGGTGGAGTTCCGTCATGTTCTGGGGATGTTTTGTTGCAGCTGGGGTGGGAAAACTTGTCCTCATCACCGAAATTATGGATTCTAAGAAATACATTGTTATTTTAAGATCAAATTTAAAATCCCACTAAATACTAACTTTAATTTATGCCATTGGTTTAATTTTAGGGTTTCTTTTGCCATATTGTTTACTTTTATATAAAAATCAATAAATTCGGTATACTGCACTAATTTCTTTAGTTGAACAAGTCCGCCAATTTCTTCCAAAACCAAACAAATTGTATTATTAAAATTATGTTGAGACGGTAAGTTAGCTCTGTTCAGCACACAAGTAGTCTATTTAACTACAACTTGTTGAAGGTAGCTGAGAATTACACAGCAACAAGATATTAATAGACAAGTGGAATGAAAGTTTTAGTGGTGATTCGGAATATCTTGCACTGCTGCGCTATGAATGAATCAATGTGCCTGATAAATTTGCTGGTAGGTATGTAAGTGTGTACATGATGTTTCACTCACCAAGCCATCAACACTTGCTCCGTAGCTCACTCTCTCTTTCTCTTTGCTCACCAGTGAATACACCCTAACTGCTATGCGTTAAACGTTTAACGCAACATTTTCCGAAGTTCCCTTAGAAGTTTCACTTCAAAAACTGGACTCGATGGAAACAAAATTATTATATAGTGTTAATAAGGGTACACTAACATAAACAAAAATCATCACATAGCTCGTGTGACAAAAACAGTGTTTACCAGTCTTATGGTTTCAAAAGCTTAAAACTTATACAAATATAAAATTAATCACTTATTGTTTACGATGCAGGCACCATATTTTAACATAAATTGTAAATAGTACATTGTATTAATATATTGTATATAAGGAACTCTAAAATAAATCCTAATTTGAAATACATAATTTTTTTCTAGGTAGATGCGAACCACTCCGCCAAAACTTCAGTCGTAGATACTAAGTCAATTAAAGACAATGAGTTTACAGGACAGGTGTTGTATACCGCTGAAGATTTAAACCTCTTAATTCTGGATATGCACAGCGCTAGACACAATAAGGATATCTAAAAACATCGGAAAGCTAATCAAAATAAATAAAGTTTTTTGTAGATGTGACAGCTTAATAAAATTGATTGGTGTTTCTCTTGGAATAGAGTTGGTTATTTTGTTGTTGTTATTACCAAACGAGTAAATCAATGACCTTGATATGTAAGGGTGATTTTAACTAAAATTGTATATACATATGTATATTATCTAATAAATAAATGATATGCTCGGTAAGTAACTTATTTGAACATATTTTTGTACATAAGTATCATCAAATGAAGCTTTAAGTAACTTAGAGCTTTTAATTTTTTATATTTATTTGGCATCTGCCTAAAAAGGGGCTTCTTACTCACAACCTTATACTCAACAGCAACGCCACAAGGCAAACGTGGTAAAAACAGAACGGTTGATGGTAACTTTAACTACTAAAATTTAAAATATATTGAAAGTTGACTCTGGCAATCACAATGCAGTATCGGACTGAAGATAAGCTTTATAGATACTGTATCCTGCGGATAATTGCACTTTAAAAATTGCACAATTCAAATCACATAAATTGTTCAATTAAATGCCAATCAATTAACCGATACCGTTTAATTCAGGAATCTCGCTTAATTGTACAAAACAATCAATTAAAATACATTCATATATGTACTTCAAGTGTTTATTTAGTTTTTATACTCTCGCAACCTGTTGCTACAGAGTATAATAGTTTTCTTCACCTAACGGTTGTTTGTATCACGTAAAACTAATCGAGTTAGAGATAGGGTTATATATATATAAATGATCAGGATAAAGAGACGAGTTGAAATGCGGGACAGACAGTCCGTGCAAGCTCTAACTTGAGTAAAATTGAGATATCTTTATGATACTTGGTAGGCATGTTTCTGTGAGAAGGTTGGTATTGCAGATGGGCGTAATCGGACCACTGCCACGCCCACAAAACGCCAATATTCAAAAACAAATAAATTGCCATAACTAAGCTCCACAACAAGATACAAGACTCATATTTGGTATACAGGATCACAATAGGGAGGGGCATCTGCAGTTAAAATTTTTTTTTAAAGTGGGCGTGGTCCCGCCTCTAATAGGTGTAATGTGCATATCTCCTAAACCGCTAATGTTATAATAACAAAATTCACTGGAAGCAAATGTTTTTGAACCTCTACGGACAGTGTGATGATAAGTGAAATCGGGTGAGAAACCCGCCCACTCCCCATATAACGAGACTGTTAAAAACTACTAAATGCGCGATAAATCAAGCACTAAAGACGCCAGAGACATTAAATTTTTATCTCTGGGTTGGTATGAGATGACTTTATAGGAACCACGTTCAAAATTAGTCAGTGGGCGTTGCACCTCCCACTTTTAGTAGAAAGCGTATATCTTAGGATCTGCTTAACCGATTTTAACCAAATTGGGTGTATAACGTTCTTTTTATATTTCTATGTTATAGTGCGAACTATATACTTCCAACGGAAAAAATATAAGGAACAAATGCAAGACAATGCACTTGCGAGTGTTAAATTTTATTTACAGATCATTGTTATAAAAAATAATATAAACTTAAGTTACAAAAAAAATTCAAATTATTGCATATTCTAGTACATATGCAGCACTTGCATTCACACTTTTAAAGATCGTTGCTTACATTTTTAGAATGTTAATTTAGGAAATCTTTTTACATTTTTTTATTATGCTTCTAAACATTAGACCCAGAGATAATGTTAGCACCCTCCAAAATATATTCACCAATAAACATATTTATATTTTTAGTTGCTTTGTAGAGATGTCAACAGCTGCTTATTACAAACGCTGCGAAATACAGACATATGTATCTGAGGCAACGTCGAATTATATTTTTAACAAAAGTTTTTAGTGCAATTAACCGAGGGAAATTTTTTTGCAATAACACATATTTTTAACCAATTATGCGGGAAAACCAATTAATCGGGTTCGGTTTAGCGGGAAAATGTACACGCATTTTGTATGCAATGTATTTTGGACCGATCAGGTGATTCAAATAAGCGGGGCAAAATCAAATAACCGGGGGTCAGTTAAGCGAGGGATACTGTACCAGTTTAAATTTTCTGTGTGCATGACACCTCATAATTGTGGATTAAAAGTCGTATATCACAAACTACTCCATCACCGGCGCGGTGTTGCAACTACTTTAAGCCTCCAGAAAAATACGTACTCTGGAAGTCTAGAGGCAAGATTATTTTCAATAATCATGAAACTACGCAGTAACTCTTACGGTGCCAAGGGAGCAAGCAGAGTTTTCTCGTGTTGTTTCGATGGGGTCGGACTTCCTGTGATGTATAAGTTATTGTATTAATATTGTTTTATAGTCGATTTGTATTAAATTTTTTCCATTTAATTAAAATGATGGACACATTTTTTATCTGGGAATTCGATTGCCAGGTGAATTCAGATGCATTGCTTTTAATGTATATGTTTGTTTAAATTTTTTTTGTTTACATTGTTTTCTCTTTGTAGTGTCTGAGATAATGTGATAAATTTCCTTACTGCTAAACAGATGGCGCTAATCAGAGTCGCACAGGGTTTCGAGTAGATTAGCTTCAAATCTCCTCGGTGACGAGATTAACAAGTGATTTGAATGACGAAATCTTGCTAAATCAAGTAGAGTAGGGAGATAATTAACTCAACATCTAAAGCTCGTGATTAAGTCTCGGCCAGAACATGGTTTTACACGAGTACCAAAATGTACTCTTGCAACATGTCACCTAACGACTGTTTGTAGCACCTAAAACCAATCGACATAAATATGGAGTTAGGTATATGCAGTATGGCATATCTAATAATTACATGTTTCCTCTAATCTTCTACCTAGTTTACCCAGATATTTGCGGTAGATAAGAAGATAAGTTTTGGAAAACATTAAAAAAATTCACGGAGGGGTTTTCCTAGTGAATAATTTCAAATCTATTTAAGAACTTACTAGGTTAGGTTAGAAGGTCGAAGGATCTCACTTGGACAGCTTAAACGCCGGTCCGTTGTGGTAGCCAAAACTCCTATGAGCTGGATCAAAAGACCCTAACATGTCGGCAAAGCGCTTTGTGCCTGTGACAAACTTGTTGAGACGGCCAATATCCGATTCGGCCAAATCTTCTTGTCCGCCGAAAGAGTGATTGCCGAGATGTTTCAGTCTCTGCCTAGCTAAAGCCGGACAGTGGAGGAGAAAGTGCGAGGATGTTTTCACCCCACCCTCCTTCATACACCTTTGACAACTAGCATCGGGTAGTATTCTAAGCCGTACCGAATGAGTGCCCATTGGACAGTGTCCAGTGAGAACTTTTACCATAGCGGCGAGATGAACTTTGTTCGTTAATGGAGATCCAACTCGATCGACCAAATTTTCAGGAATGCGGCTGAAAAAGGAGAGAATTGTGGTGGACCCTTTGCATAAGCCCAGCTTCCCTGAGCCTTAGGGCATACTTTGCAGCAATGCACCTATCGACAATGTCCAGACGAGCTATGTTTAAAATAGCATTAAGAGCTGTCGTTGGTATGGTCGGCACTGCACCGGAGATTTTTATGAGCGCCACTCTTTGAACCCGCTCAAGCTTTTTAGCCAGACTAGCCCTTTCGAGCGCCCTTCACCAGACTAACACAGCATAGAACAATATTGGCTTGACTCCGGTTTCGTAGAGCCTGAACACCACTTTTGGTGTTTGTTTCTGAACTTTGGTGAGAGTCCCCATTTTTTCCCTATAGTACCCAAGCAGCAATAAAAGACGACCGATTCCTACTTAACTCTCTCCTCGATGTTTGGCCTCCAAGAAAGCTTTCTATGAAGGATAAGCTCTAGGTAATCCAACTTATCACCGGGTTTTAAGACGTGAAACCTCGAGAGGAGATAGGCCCGTTGGGGATCTTATACCTCCTAGTAAATAAAACCGTGTCGGGTTTACTTGGGTTTACGGCTAGGCCGCTTCTATTCGCCTAGTTGGGTACCACGTTTAGGTTCAATTCGGTAAGTTCATAGACGGTAGTTAAGAATTTTCCCCTAACCATAAGAACCACATCTGCATAGGCTATCGTGCGACAGCCTAGGTTCCCTATTAACCTTTCTAGTATTCTTGGCACTACCCCACTATGCTACGACAGCTCTGTCGTAAAGAAGGTGCGCACAGTGAATACCTTGTTCATAAGGGCTATCTCCAGCCATGACACTACATCATGCACAGCAGTGTCGACCGACCTGCCTTTGTTGAAAGGCATGCTGAGCCTGTAGCAGTTTACTCCTCGGTAATCTGCTCCCAATGTACAGATCCATAAGTCTCTCCAGCGTTTTCAACAGAAACGACGATAGACTGATGGGTCTGAAATCTGGCCTTCATAATAAACGCAACTTTAACCTGTCTCTAGGCCTTCGGGACATGGCCCCAATCTAACACAGTTCGTGTAGATGAGCGCCAGCCAGCTGAAGCTCCCCAGTGGCACTTCTTCAGCAGAGCGATTCACACTGCCGCAGAAGGTTCTCATGGCTTTCCTCAATTCGGACTTGTAAACTTGCCGCCAGGAGCTTATGGCTTTTTGTCCTTATTCCAAATATTTCATAGCTGCTGAGCCACGGTTCCTTAATAAGGACAATGCCGGCTTCTTCCCTTTCTACACGAAGCAATAGATCGGCTGAGCCCGCCTTTGAGAGCTGTAGATTAATTTGGAGGATCTTAATCTTCCAAACTTCTCTCCAGCATGCGAGTTCCGCACCATCATCCATACCATCGACCCCAGCCTCCTCGAACAGGCGCTCAAGACTGAAGACAATCCGCCCCCCGTGCTCACCGCGTCCGAGAGGATAGCCACTCTCTCGAAGCCATAGCCTATGGCCCCCTTTGTGACACTGAGAGGAGCGAGGGACTCTGTGTTAATCACCCTCCAGTCTTGGGTGGGTAGAGATGGATTGCAGTACCGCAACATCTCTTCAATTTCGGTCGAGGTAGAGGGTTCGGCCGGAAGCAAGACACGAGCCCGAGGCCGCTTCGGGAGATCCGATTTGGCCACCGTCTCGAGCTTTGGACCTTTCCACACCTAATTTTCATATTTCATATAATTAAGTACTGTTTTATTGTCTTTAAATATTATTATACATACATATGTACACTAGGTAGAAAATGTCTCCGCTCACCAATTCGTGAATTGTGTTTCAATAACAATATTAATAAAATATATGGATTTTTGAAGTTCTTTTCTGAATATCAGATGCGCATGCTAATATCATTATATTCGCCAAATTTCATGGAATTCCTATGTGCGTTTGCAAAGTTAACGGCATTTTTTGAATTCTACTAATACAGAATTTGCAGAAAAAGTATCCGCTCACTGCTTGTTACATTAGTTTATTGTAGTGCAAAAGGCAAAGAAATAAGTGTTGATGAGTGGAAAATAATTTTAAAATTAAGGAAGGACGGTAAAAGCTTCCGTGAAATTGGACAGAGTCATCAATGCGATACGTCATCCAGACTTTCGGGAATTATTACTTCAAAGCCTCCGATCTGTACGTCCGAGAATATTTGCAGATCGGGAAACACGCAAAGTTGTATCTCTTGTAAAGGTTAATCCGCGTTTAACCGCATCCCAAATAGCAGAAGATGTAAAACTACAATTTAAAAAATCAATATGCAGTGACACAGAAAAAAAAAATATTAAAAAGCGCTGGTTATTATGGGCGCGTGGCACGCAAAAAGCCATCCATTTCCTTAAAAAATCGTATGAAGCGCATTGTATTCGCAAACGAACATATGTATAACCAAGCCTTTATCTTTCTTGCAATCGGTTTTATGGTCGGATGAGACCAAATATTGTATATTTGGAATAAAAGGAAGAGATATGGTGTGGCGAAAAACTGCTACGGTCTTTGAAGCACGAAATCTTACTTCAACCGTAAATCATGGTGGGGTGGAGTTCTATTGAGGGGGTGTATGGCAGCAAGTGGAGTTGGTGTCATTGAGTTTATCGAAAATATAATGAAAAAATTTGATTATCTAAATATTTTAAAACGACAAATGAAGCAAAGTGCTGACAAATTAGGATTGCCAAATGTGTTTTGTTTCCAACAGGGCAAAGACCCTAAGCATACAACGGAACTTGTTCGCCTTTGGCTTCTTTACAATGCTCCAAAACAGTTACATATATCTCCACAATCACCTGACCTCAAACCAATTGAGCATTTATGGGCTCTATTGGAGCGCAGAATTCGTACACATACGATTACCAGAAAAGAAATGCTCAAGACCATTATATTGAATGAATGGAGTAAAATGCCGACTGAAGATACGAGGAAATTAGTACATTCCATGCCTAAACGTCTAGCAGAAGTTCTAAAATTTCGAGGCTACCCCACGAGCTATTAAACTTTTTATATATACTTGATATTATTGTGTTCTGTTGGATGAGCGGAGACTTTTTCCGTTTAAGTTAATTGTTTTTAAAATTACAATGAACTCTGTGGCTTTTGTTTCTTGAATTATTTGAAAAAAAGTAAATTTTTTAAACGAAAATATATGATTTAATAACACAAAAAAAAATATTTTTTTAATCTCTTAATGGTTAAATTTTTATTTTCGTTTAAAAGATTTTGTACCCAGTGAGCGGAGACTTTTTCTACCTAGTGTATATACGTACTTACACCAGTATACACAGTTAAAGAAGACGGACAACAGACAGGAAAATAGCCAACAAAGATTAAATAACCCTGAAATTAAAGCAGAATACTTTCCAAACCTGAACGGATTTAATTTATCTGTTATGTTAAGCCGTTTATTAGTAATTAATTATGCCTGGACTAAGTAAAAGATCTATTGCACTATGTCGTCCAGAAGATGTATGCGAATTCTTCGGGCAAATAATAATTTTAGAAATAATGAGCAAATACAAAATACAGAAAGTCCCGCTAATCACAGATTAGATGTCGAAAGACGTCTGTCCGAGAAAAATAACAATACTCTTCAACATAGTAGACGTCAAAATCATCGTTTTGTATAGAAATAGGCGTCAGAATCCAGAAAATCGCTCAGAACAGCAAAGTAGGGATCCTTGATTACGTAGGTCTCGGCGGGAAAACATCGATGTACATTCTGCTGAACAAAGTATAAATAATAATCAGCATAGATCTAGATTCCAAAAGAGTAGAGTAGGAATACTCGAGCACATAGATCTTGACGCGAAAATCAAGTCTAAATACCGTTCATCATAGAACTAAGCGTCAAAATATTGAAATTCGCACAAAAGAGTAAAGCAGGAATACTCGATTCTGTAGGTATCGGCGGGAAAACAACGACGTACTGTCTACTGAACAAAGTGTAAACACTGTTCAACATAGGAGAAGACGGTAAAATCCGTCAGTGAGTAAAGGAAGCACGCGTGATGAAATGCAAATAGAGTATGCAAGAAGAAATCCTTAAATAAGTAGAGATTAATGTTATAACTAAAAAAAAAAAACGCCGACAGCTTAACAGAAGGGATGCAAGGTCAGAAATGTTTAATATGAGGCTTAGCCGAGCTAAGTAGCTAAATCCGCCTTCATAGAAATAACCTAATAATTGTAAATCCATTTGCCTTCAAAAGTTTTCAGGTCACAACCGAGTTACAGCTCAAAATCTACTAAACGTAAACTTTGTTCAACACTTGATTCCACACGATGATGGTTTCGAGGTTTTGAAAGGAGTTGGATCCCCTGCAGCGCACTGAGAAGCTTTGAAGAAAAGGCAATTGCAATGATTCGTCAATTTGAGCTTCCAATCTTCTTCATAACTTTATCGCTGCTGAATCTCGGTGAATTAAGCATTATGGCTAAAACTGTTGATTCTAAATATTTCGGAAGAGGAAGCCAACAATTTAACAGACCAAGATATGTATCGCCTAAATGATCAGATGCGTTTACCTGTGCAAAATATTTTGACTAACCTAATCGATAGTTAGTTAAGCTTTTTAAAGCTGTCGTTTTTGGAGAGGAATTTGTTAAAAATTCCCCGGTTCGGCTCTCCGAATGCACATAACATGTATTGGCTTAATTATACTTCCAGGATCAACATTCCAGATCCTCAGATATTCACCCTTAAAAATTATTTGGGTTACCAAAAGAATAACCGCAGTCGGTCTCGCACTAGAGAAATAAGAGGACAACAATTTTGTCGTTTTGGTATACCATATCCAACAATGATTTCCACACAAATATTGCTACCTCTTTCAGAAGTAATTAAAAATTTCAAAAGACATAAAGAAACATTTTTTTGAATCTCTTTCCTAATAATTAACTCTTACTACAGAAGACATTTCGATTTGGAATATTGAGAGTAGAATAAATATGTCTTTTGATGCTTATCTAAACTCAAAATTTTTCTATAAATCCAATATATACTGGATGCATATGCTTGCTGTTCATATACATATATTGTATATAATTACATCAATATATCTCACAGAGGAGTTTTTGTAGGCTCTTAAATTAAGCTACATATATCGAAAATAAATGACGGAAATTATACAGGTAAGCAAAAACTAAAACACAGGAGTATGTAGGTCACAAATTTATATCTGGTAGAAAAATATCTGCACAAAAAGCAGCCTATTGCTGCATTGGGCTCCATCTTTAAGAAACGAGTGATGCAGAAATAATTATAAATACGTCTCGACCCGAGGAATCTGATCGTGCTGTGTGGCACGTAACCCGTCTTGTTAGAACCAGATGTTGGTAAGATCAACTTATTCCAATTGTGGCCATGAAAATTTGGTTATCATCGATCTATAGCGTTTTCCATTGACAGTAACGGTGTCACCAGCGTCATTTCGAAAGAAGTACGGACCGATGGTGCCACCAGACCCAAAACCACGCCGAACTGTCAATTTAAGTGAATGTAATGTTTGTTCACGAATAATTTGTGGATTTGCTTCGCACCAGAATCGATAGTGGTTTTATTTACAACATCACTCAGATGGAAGTGAGCCTCATTGAAGACGATAATTTTCTTAAAAAAATCGTTATCGTTTTCAAGTTGTTCCAAGGCAAAATCAGCAAATTCACGACGTTTGTGGTAGTCCAGTGGCTTCAGTTCTTGAATAAGAACAATTTTTTATGGATGCAACCCCAAATCCTTTCTCAAAATTTGCTAGGTTGTGGTTTGAAAAAGTCCCAATTCTTGAGAACGTCATGTAACATTTATCTGAATGGCAGGATTATTTTCATTACTTCGAGTGGTTTTTTGTCTTATGTACGCTCGAAATTTTCAACAATTCGACGAATAGCGACATGTGGACGATTAATACGACAATAAAATGGCAAAAGTGCACGAAAAAATGGAATGGGAGAACGATTATTTTGATAATAAAATAGAATAACTAAGAACATTGAATTTCCTTTAAAATGGACTGTCCGATTTTTTTTATTATTTATAATTTTGTGTATTTCAATATTGTGATTCTGCTTTTCTAAGAGTCTTTCTTAACTGTACTTGTGGATGAAAGCAGTAACAAAACCGTGCTATGTACGTCACTCAGTCAAACAAATTTCTCAATAGGAAGGCTTGTATGTTGAATTCAATATCCATATTGATAATCTAATTTGGAGCAATGTTATCAGAAAATTAGTTTATGAGTAAAATCCGAATATACTTGTGAATACTATATTTATAAAATTTAAGCCTTATGCAAATATTTCCTATTAGTAGTATGTATGATGTATGTATGAACATATGTGATAATAAGACCGACTAACAAAATTTTTACTTTTTTTGTCACATGAAAACTCTGTTAATATTGTGTTATTATTGTGGAGCATGAAATTTAAACGCGTAACAAACAATCCGCGAATCAGCAGTAACGTACCTTCACATAACCTCAACTCTACGCGTCCCCAGTAGCCTCCTTTTCACTCACTCATTTTAATATTTATTACACTTCGAAATATTTCGTATGAAATATCAAATTAAGATTTAAAATTAAAAAACTGATTCTAAAACTGAATTTATTACAAAAATCAGCACAACACTCGCATTGAAAACGGCGTAGCTCTCTCTCTCTTTCTCCTTCCATTACCAGTGGCGTTCAGATGCGTCATACACCCTAACCAATGCGCGTTAAACGTTTAACCCAACCTTTCGCGAACTCCCATTAAAGTTTCATTTCAAAAATAAGTAGCAGACCTGCTGGATGTTCAAAAATAAAGATTTTCGATTCTGGAGACTGGATTCACAGATGAATAAAATTTTAATATTAAATACAGTGATGGATGGAGTTGCCCATATTTAAACACGGTGGAGTTCCGTCATGTTCTGGGGATGTTTTGTTGCAGCTGGGGTGGGAAAACTTGTCCTCATCACCGAAATTATGGATTCTAAGAAATACATTGTTATTTTAAGATCAAATTTAAAATCCCACTAAATACTAACTTTAATTTATGCCATTGGTTTAATTTTAGGGTTTCTTTTGCCATATTGTTTACTTTTATATAAAAATCAATAAATTCGGTATACTGCACTAATTTCTTTAGTTGAACAAGTCCGCCAATTTCTTCCAAAACCAAACAAATTGTATTATTAAAATTATGTTGAGACGGTAAGTTAGCTCTGTTCAGCACACAAGTAGTCTATTTAACTACAACTTGTTGAAGGTAGCTGAGAATTACACAGCAACAAGATATTAATAGACAAGTGGAATGAAAGTTTTAGTGGTGATTCGGAATATCTTGCACTGCTGCGCTATGAATGAATCAATGTGCCTGATAAATTTGCTGGTAGGTATGTAAGTGTGTACATGATGTTTCACTCACCAAGCCATCAACACTTGCTCCGTAGCTCACTCTCTCTTTCTCTTTGCTCACCAGTGAATACACCCTAACTGCTATGCGTTAAACGTTTAACGCAACCTTTTCCGAAGTTCCCTTAGAAGTTTCACTTCAAAAACTGGACTCGATGGAAACAAAATTATTATATAGTGTTAATAAGGGTACACTAACATAAACAAAAATCATCACATAGCTCGTGTGACAAAAACAGTGTTTACCAGTCTTATGGTTTCAAAAGCTTAAAACTTATACAAATATAAAATTAATCACTTATTGTTTACGATGCAGGCACCATATTATAACATAAATTGTAAATAGTACATTGTATTAATATATTGTATATAAGGAACTCTAAAATAAATCCTAATTTAAAATACATAATTTTTTTCTAGGTAGATGCGAACCACTCCGCCAAAACTTCAGTCGTAGATACTAAGTCAATTAAAGACAATGAGTTTACAGGACAGGTGTTGTATACCGCTGAAGATTTAAACCTCTTAATTCTGGATATGCACAGCGCTAGACACAATAAGGATATCTAAAAACATCGGAAAGCTAATCAAAATAAATAAAGTTTTTTGTAGATGTGACAGCTTAATAAAATTGATTGGTGTTTCTCTTGGAATAGAGTTGGTTATTTTGTTGTTGTTATTACCAAACGAGTAAATCAATGACCTTGATATATAAGGGTGATTTTAACTAAAATTGTATATACATATGTATATTATCTAATAAATAAATGATATGCTCGGTAAGTAACTTATTTGAACATATTTTTGTCCATAAGTATCATTAAATGAAGCTTTAAGTAACTTAGAGCTTTTAATTTTTTATATTTATTTGGCATCTGTCTAAAAAGGGGCTTCTTACTCACAACCTTATACTCAACAGCAACGCCACAAGGCAAACGTGGTAAAAACAGAACGGTTGATGGCAACTTTAACTACTAAAATTTAAAATATATTGAAAGTTGACTCTGGCAATCACAATGCAGTATCGGACTGAAGATAAGCTTTATAGATACTGTATCCTGCGGATAATTGCACTTTAAAAATTGCACAATTCAAATCACATAAATTGTTCAATTAAATGCCAATCAATTAACCGATACCGTTTAATTCAGGAATCTCGCTTAATTGTACAAAACAATCAATTAAAATACATTCATATATGTACTTCAAGTGTTTATTTAGTTTTTATACTCTCGCAACCTGTTGCTACAGAGTATAATAGTTTTCTTCACCTAACGGTTGTTTGTATCACGTAAAACTAATCGAGTTAGAGATAGGGTTATATATATATAAATGATCAGGATAAAGAGACGAGTTGAAATGCGGGACAGACAGTCCGTGCAAGCTCTAACTTGAGTAAAATTGAGATATCTTTATGATACTTGGTAGGCATGTTTCTGTGAGAAGGTTGGTATTGCAGATGGGCGTAATCGGACCACTGCCACGCCCACAAAACGCCAATATTCAAAAACAAATAAATTGCCATAACTAAGCTCCACAACAAGATACAAGACTCTTATTTGGTATACAGGATCACAATAGGGAGGGGCATCTGCAGTTAAAATTTTTTTTTAAAGTGGGCGTGGTCCCGCCTCTAATAGGTGTAATGTGCATATCTCCTAAACCGCTAATGTTATAATATCAAAATTCACTGGAAGCAAATGTTTTTGAACCTCTACGGACAGTGTGAAGATAAGTGAAATCGGGTGAGAAACCCGCCCACTCCCCATATAACGAGACTGTTAAAAACTACTAAATGCGCGATAAATCAAGCACTAAAGACGCCAGAGACATTAAATTTTTATCTCTGGGTTGGTATGAGATGACTTTATAGGAACCACGTTCAAAATTAGTCAGTGGGCGTTGCACCTCCCACTTTTAGTAGAAAGCGTATATCTTAGGATCTGCTTAACCGATTTCAACCAAATTGGGTGTATAACGTTCTTTTTATATTTCTATGTTATAGTGCGAACTATATACTTCCAACGGAAAAAATATAAGGAACAAATGCAAGACAATGCACTTGCGAGTGTTAAATTTTATTTACAGATCATTGTTATAAAAAATAATATAAACTTAAGTTACAAAAAAAATTCAAATTATTGCATATTCTAGTACATATGCAGCACTTGCATTCACACTTTTAAAGATCGTTGCTTACATTTTTAGAATGTTAATTTAGGAAATCTTTTTACATTTTTTTATTATGCTTCTAAACATTAGACCCAGAGATAATGTTAGCACCCTCCAAAATATATTCACCAATAAACATATTTATATTTTTAGTTGCTTTGTAGAGATGTCAACAGCTGCTTATTACAAACGCTGCGAAATACAGACATATGTATCTGAGGCAACGTCGAATTATATTTTTAACAAAAGTTTTTAGTGCAATTAACCGAGGGAAATTTTTTTGCAATAACACATATTTTTAACCAATTATGCGGGAAAACCAATTAATCGGGTTCGGTTTAGCGGGAAAATGTACACGCATTTTGTATGCAATGTATTTTGGACCGATCAGGTGATTCAAATAAGCGGGGCAAAATCAAATAACCGGGGGTCAGTTAAGCGAGGGATACTGTACCAGTTTAAATTTTCTGTGTGCATGACACCTCATAATTGTGGATTAAAAGTCGTATATCACAAACTACTCCATCACCGGCGCGGTGTTGCAACTACTTTAAGCCTCCAGAAAAATACGTACTCTGGAAGTCTAGAGGCAAGATTATTTTCAATAATCATGAAACTACGCAGTAACTCTTACGGTGCCAAGGGAGCAAGCAGAGTTTTCTCGTGTTGTTTCGATGGGGTCGGACTTCCTGTGATGTATAAGTTATTGTATTAATATTGTTTTATAGTCGATTTGTATTAAATTTTTTCCATTTAATTAAAATGATGGACACATTTTTTATCTGGGAATTCGATTGCCAGGTGAATTCAGATGCATTGCTTTTAATGTATATGTTTGTTTAAATTTTTTTTGTTTACATTGTTTTCTCTTTGTAGTGTCTGAGATAATGTGATAAATTTCCTTACTGCTAAACAGATGGCGCTAATCAGAGTCGCACAGGGTTTCGAGTAGATTAGCTTCAAATCTCCTCGGTGACGAGATTAACAAGTGATTTGAATGACGAAATCTTGCTAAATCAAGTAGAGTAGGGAGATAATTAACTCAACATCTAAAGCTCGTGATTAAGTCTCGGCCAGAACATGGTTTTACACGAGTACCAAAATGTACTCTTGCAACATGTCACCTAACGACTGTTTGTAGCACCTAAAACCAATCGACATAAATATGGAGTTAGGTATATGCAGTATGGCATATCTAATAATTACATGTTTCCTCTAATCTTCTACCTAGTTTACCCTTTATGAGCAGATATTTGCGGTAGATAAGAAGATAAGTTTTGGAAAACATTAAAAAAATTCACGGAGGGGTTTTCTTAGTGAATAATTTCAAATCTATTTAAGAACTTACTAGGTTAGGTTAGAAGGTCGAAGGATCTCACTTGGACAGCTTAAACGCCGGTCCGTTGTGGTAGCCAAAACTCCTATGAGCTGGATCAAAAGACCCTAACATGTCGGCAAAGCGCTTTGTGCCTGTGACAAACTTGTTGAGACGGCCAATATCCGATTCGGCCAAATCTTCTGGTCCGCCGAAAGAGTGATTGCCGAGATGTTTCAGTCTCTGCCTAGCTAAAGCCGGACAGTGGAGGAGAAAGTGCGAGGATGTTTTCACCCCACCCTCCTTCATACACCTTTGACAACTAGCATCGGGTAGTATTCTAAGCCGTACCGAATGAGTGCCCATTGGACAGTGTCCAGTGAGAACTTTTACCATAGCGGCGAGATGAACTTTGTTCGTTAATGGAGATCCAACTCGATCGACCAAATTTTCAGGAATGCGGCTGAAAAAGGAGAGAATTGTGGTGGACCCTTTGCATAAGCCCAGCTTCCCTGAGCCTTAGGGCATACTTTGCAGCAATGCACCTATCGACAATGTCCAGACGAGCTATGTTTAAAATAGCATTAAGAGCTGTCGTTGGTATGGTCGGCACTGCACCGGAGATTTTTATGAGCGCCACTCTTTGAACCCGCTCAAGCTTTTTAGCCAGACTAGCCCTTTCGAGCGCCCTTCACCAGACTAACACAGCATAGAACAATATTGGCTTGACTCCGGTTTCGTAGAGCCTGAACACCACTTTTGGTGTTTGTTTCTGAACTTTGGTGAGAGTCCCCATTTTTTCCCTATAGTACCCAAGCAGCAATAAAAGACGACCGATTCCTACTTAACTCTCTCCTCGATGTTTGGCCTCCAAGAAAGCTTTCTATGAAGGATAAGCTCTAGGTAATCCAACTTATCACCGGGTTTTAAGACGTGAAACCTCGAGAGGAGATAGGCCCGTTGGGGATCTTATACCTCCTAGTAAATAAAACCGTGTCGGGTTTACTTGGGTTTACGGCTAGGCCGCTTCTATTCGCCTAGTTGGGTACCACGTTTAGGTTCAATTCGGTAAGTTCATAGACGGTAGTTAAGAATTTTCCCCTAACCATAAGAACCACATCTGCATAGGCTATCGTGCGACAGCCTAGGTTCCCTATTAACCTTTCTAGTATTCTTGGCACTACCCCACTATGCTACGACAGCTCTGTCGTAAAGAAGGTGCGCACAGTGAATACCTTGTTCATAAGGGCTATCTCCAGCCATGACACTACATCATGCACAGCAGTGTCGACCGACCTGCCTTTGTTGAAAGGCATGCTGAGCCTGTAGCAGTTTACTCCTCGGTAATCTGCTCCCAATGTACAGATCCATAAGTCTCTCCAGCGTTTTCAACAGAAACGACGATAGACTGATGGGTCTGAAATCTGGCCTTCATAATAAACGCAACTTTAACCTGTCTCTAGGCCTTCGGGACATGGCCCCAATCTAACACAGTTCGTGTAGATGAGCGCCAGCCAGCTGAAGCTCCCCAGTGGCACTTCTTCAGCAGAGCGATTCACACTGCCGCAGAAGGTTCTCATGGCTTTCCTCAATTCGGACTTGTAAACTTGCCGCCAGGAGCTTATGGCTTTTTGTCCTTATTCCAAATATTTCATAGCTGCTGAGCCACGGTTCCTTAATAAGGACAATGCCGGCTTCTTCCCTTTCTACACGAAGCAATAGATCGGCTGAGCCCGCCTTTGAGAGCTGTAGATTAATTTGGAGGATCTTAATCTTCCAAACTTCTCTCCAGCATGCGAGTTCCGCACCATCATCCATACCATCGACCCCAGCCTCCTCGAACAGGCGCTCAAGACTGAAGACAATCCGCCCCCCGTGCTCACCGCGTCCGAGAGGATAGCCACTCTCTCGAAGCCATAGCCTATGGCCCCCTTTGTGACACTGAGAGGAGCGAGGGACTCTGTGTTAATCACCCTCCAGTCTTGGGTGGGTAGAGATGGATTGCAGTACCGCAACATCTCTTCAATTTCGGTCGAGGTAGAGGGTTCGGCCGGAAGCAAGACACGAGCCCGAGGCCGCTTCGGGAGATCCGATTTGGCCACCGTCTCGAGCTTTGGACCTTTCCACACCTAATTTTCATATTTCATATAATTAAGTACTGTTTTATTGTCTTTAAATATTATTATACATACATATGTACACTAGGTAGAAAATGTCTCCGCTCACCAATTCGTGAATTGTGTTTCAATAACAATATTAATAAAATATATGGATTTTTGAAGTTCTTTTCTGAATATCAGATGCGCATGCTAATATCATTATATTCGCCAAATTTCATGGAATTCCTATGTGCGTTTGCAAAGTTAACGGCATTTTTTGAATTCTACTAATACAGAATTTGCAGAAAAAGTATCCGCTCACTGCTTGTTACATTAGTTTATTGTAGTGCAAAAGGCAAAGAAATAAGTGTTGATGAGTGGAAAATAATTTTAAAATTAAGGAAGGACGGTAAAAGCTTCCGTGAAATTGGACAGAGTCATCAATGCGATACGTCATCCAGACTTTCGGGAATTATTACTTCAAAGCCTCCGATCTGTACGTCCGAGAATATTTGCAGATCGGGAAACACGCAAAGTTGTATCTCTTGTAAAGGTTAATCCGCGTTTAACCGCATCCCAAATAGCAGAAGATGTAAAACTACAATTTAAAAAATCAATATGCAGTGACACAGAAAAAAAAAATATTAAAAAGCGCTGGTTATCATGGGCGCGTGGCACGCAAAAAGCCATCCATTTCCTTAAAAAATCGTATGAAGCGCATTGTATTCGCAAACGAACATATGTATAACCAAGCCTTTATCTTTCTTGCAATCGGTTTTATGGTCGGATGAGACCAAATATTGTATATTTGGAATAAAAGGAAGAGATATGGTGTGGCGAAAAACTGCTACGGTCTTTGAAGCACGAAATCTTACTTCAACCGTAAATCATGGTGGGGTGGAGTTCTATTGAGGGGGTGTATGGCAGCAAGTGGAGTTGGTGTCATTGAGTTTATCGAAAATATAATGAAAAAATTTGATTATCTAAATATTTTAAAACGACAAATGAAGCAAAGTGCTGACAAATTAGGATTGCCAAATGTGTTTTGTTTCCAACAGGGCAAAGACCCTAAGCATACAACGGAACTTGTTCGCCTTTGGCTTCTTTACAATGCTCCAAAACAGTTACATATATCTCCACAATCACCTGACCTCAAACCAATTGAGCATTTATGGGCTCTATTGGAGCGCAGAATTCGTACACATACGATTACCAGAAAAGAAATGCTCAAGACCATTATATTGAATGAATGGAGTAAAATGCCGACTGAAGATACGAGGAAATTAGTACATTCCATGCCTAAACGTCTAGCAGAAGTTCTAAAATTTCGAGGCTACCCCACGAGCTATTAAACTTTTTATATATACTTGATATTATTGTGTTCTGTTGGATGAGCGGAGACTTTTTCCGTTTAAGTTAATTGTTTTTAAAATTACAATGAACTCTGTGGCTTTTGTTTCTTGAATTATTTGAAAAAAAGTAAATTTTTTAAACGAAAATATATGATTTAATAACACAAAAAAAAATATTTTTTTAATCTCTTAATGGTTAAATTTTTATTTTCGTTTAAAAGATTTTGTACCCAGTGAGCGGAGACTTTTTCTACCTAGTGTATATACGTACTTACACCAGTATACACAGTTAAAGAAGACGGACAACAGACAGGAAAATAGCCAACAAAGATTAAATAACCCTGAAATTAAAGCAGAATACTTTCCAAACCTGAACGGATTTAATTTATCTGTTATGTTAAGCCGTTTATTAGTAATTAATTATGCCTGGACTAAGTAAAAGATCTATTGCACTATGTCGTCCAGAAGATGTATGCGAATTCTTCGGGCAAATAATAATTTTAGAAATAATGAGCAAATACAAAATACAGAAAGTCCCGCTAATCACAGATTAGATGTCGAAAGACGTCTGTCCGAGAAAAATAACAATACTCTTCAACATAGTAGACGTCAAAATCATCGTTTTGTATAGAAATAGGCGTCAGAATCCAGAAAATCGCTCAGAACAGCAAAGTAGGGATCCTTGATTACGTAGGTCTCGGCGGGAAAACATCGATGTACATTCTGCTGAACAAAGTATAAATAATAATCAGCATAGATCTAGATTCCAAAAGAGTAGAGTAGGAATACTCGAGCACATAGATCTTGACGCGAAAATCAAGTCTAAATACCGTTCATCATAGAACTAAGCGTCAAAATATTGAAATTCGCACAAAAGAGTAAAGCAGGAATACTCGATTCTGTAGGTATCGGCGGGAAAACAACGACGTACTGTCTACTGAACAAAGTGTAAACACTGTTCAACATAGGAGAAGACGGTAAAATCCGTCAGTGAGTAAAGGAAGCACGCGTGATGAAATGCAAATAGAGTATGCAAGAAGAAATCCTTAAATAAGTAGAGATTAATGTTATAACTAAAAAAAAAAAACGCCGACAGCTTAACAGAAGGGATGCAAGGTCAGAAATGTTTAATATGAGGCTTAGCCGAGCTAAGTAGCTAAATCCGCCTTCATAGAAATAACCTAATAATTGTAAATCCATTTGCCTTCAAAAGTTTTCAGGTCACAACCGAGTTACAGCTCAAAATCTACTAAACGTAAACTTTGTTCAACACTTGATTCCACACGATGATGGTTTCGAGGTTTTGAAAGGAGTTGGATCCCCTGCAGCGCACTGAGAAGCTTTGAAGAAAAGGCAATTGCAATGATTCGTCAATTTGAGCTTCCAATCTTCTTCATAACTTTATCGCTGCTGAATCTCGGTGAATTAAGCATTATGGCTAAAACTGTTGATTCTAAATATTTCGGAAGAGGAAGCCAACAATTTAACAGACCAAGATATGTATCGCCTAAATGATCAGATGCGTTTACCTGTGCAAAATATTTTGACTAACCTAATCGATAGTTAGTTAAGCTTTTTAAAGCTGTCGTTTTTGGAGAGGAATTTGTTAAAAATTCCCCGGTTCGGCTCTCCGAATGCACATAACATGTATTGGCTTAATTATACTTCCAGGATCAACATTCCAGATCCTCAGATATTCACCCTTAAAAATTATTTGGGTTACCAAAAGAATAACCGCAGTCGGTCTCGCACTAGAGAAATAAGAGGACAACAATTTTGTCGTTTTGGTATACCATATCCAACAATGATTTCCACACAAATATTGCTACCTCTTTCAGAAGTAATTAAAAATTTCAAAAGACATAAAGAAACATTTTTTTGAATCTCTTTCCTAATAATTAACTCTTACTACAGAAGACATTTCGATTTGGAATATTGAGAGTAGAATAAATATGTCTTTTGATGCTTATCTAAACTCAAAATTTTTCTATAAATCCAATATATACTGGATGCATATGCTTGCTGTTCATATACATATATTGTATATAATTACATCAATATATCTCACAGAGGAGTTTTTGTAGGCTCTTAAATTAAGCTACATATATCGAAAATAAATGACGGAAATTATACAGGTAAGCAAAAACTAAAACACAGGAGTATGTAGGTCACAAATTTATATCTGGTAGAAAAATATCTGCACAAAAAGCAGCCTATTGCTGCATTGGGCTCCATCTTTAAGAAACGAGTGATGCAGAAATAATTATAAATACGTCTCGACCCGAGGAATCTGATCGTGCTGTGTGGCACGTAACCCGTCTTGTTAGAACCAGATGTTGGTAAGATCAACTTATTCCAATTGTGGCCATGAAAATTTGGTTATCATCGATCTATAGCGTTTTCCATTGACAGTAACGGTGTCACCAGCGTCATTTCGAAAGAAGTACGGACCGATGGTGCCACCAGACCCAAAACCACGCCGAACTGTCAATTTAAGTGAATGTAATGTTTGTTCACGAATAATTTGTGGATTTGCTTCGCACCAGAATCGATAGTGGTTTTATTTACAACATCACTCAGATGGAAGTGAGCCTCATTGAAGACGATAATTTTCTTAAAAAAATCGTTATCGTTTTCAAGTTGTTCCAAGGCAAAATCAGCAAATTCACGACGTTTGTGGTAGTCCAGTGGCTTCAGTTCTTGAATAAGAACAATTTTTTATGGATGCAACCCCAAATCCTTTCTCAAAATTTGCTAGGTTGTGGTTTGAAAAAGTCCCAATTCTTGAGAACGTCATGTAACATTTATCTGAATGGCAGGATTATTTTCATTACTTCGAGTGGTTTTTTGTCTTATGTACGCTCGAAATTTTCAACAATTCGACGAATAGCGACATGTGGACGATTAATACGACAATAAAATGGCAAAAGTGCACGAAAAAATGGAATGGGAGAACGATTATTTTGATAATAAAATAGAATAACTAAGAACATTGAATTTCCTTTAAAATGGACTGTCCGATTTTTTTTATTATTTATAATTTTGTGTATTTCAATATTGTGATTCTGCTTTTCTAAGAGTCTTTCTTAACTGTACTTGTGGATGAAAGCAGTAACAAAACCGTGCTATGTACGTCACTCAGTCAAACAAATTTCTCAATAGGAAGGCTTGTATGTTGAATTCAATATCCATATTGATAATCTAATTTGGAGCAATGTTATCAGAAAATTAGTTTATGAGTAAAATCCGAATATACTTGTGAATACTATATTTATAAAATTTAAGCCTTATGCAAATATTTCCTATTAGTAGTATGTATGATGTATGTATGAACATATGTGATAATAAGACCGACTAACAAAATTTTTACTTTTTTTGTCACATGAAAACTCTGTTAATATTGTGTTATTATTGTGGAGCATGAAATTTAAACGCGTAACAAACAATCCGCGAATCAGCAGTAACGTACCTTCACATAACCTCAACTCTACGCGTCCCCAGTAGCCTCCTTTTCACTCACTCATTTTAATATTTATTACACTTCGAAATATTTCGTATGAAATATCAAATTAAGATTTAAAATTAAAAAACTGATTCTAAAACTGAATTTATTACAAAAATCAGCACAACACTCGCATTGAAAACGGCGTAGCTCTCTCTCTCTTTCTCCTTCCATTACCAGTGGCGTTCAGATGCGTCATACACCCTAACCAATGCGCGTTAAACGTTTAACCCAACCTTTCGCGAACTCCCATTAAAGTTTCATTTCAAAAATAAGTAGCAGACCTGCTGGATGTTCAAAAATAAAGATTTTCGATTCTGGAGACTGGATTCACAGATGAATAAAATTTTAATATTAAATACAGTGATGGATGGAGTTGCCCATATTTAAACACGGTGGAGTTCCGTCATGTTCTGGGGATGTTTTGTTGCAGCTGGGGTGGGAAAACTTGTCCTCATCACCGAAATTATGGATTCTAAGAAATACATTGTTATTTTAAGATCAAATTTAAAATCCCACTAAATACTAACTTTAATTTATGCCATTGGTTTAATTTTAGGGTTTCTTTTGCCATATTGTTTACTTTTATATAAAAATCAATAAATTCGGTATACTGCACTAATTTCTTTAGTTGAACAAGTCCGCCAATTTCTTCCAAAACCAAACAAATTGTATTATTAAAATTATGTTGAGACGGTAAGTTAGCTCTGTTCAGCACACAAGTAGTCTATTTAACTACAACTTGTTGAAGGTAGCTGAGAATTACACAGCAACAAGATATTAATAGACAAGTGGAATGAAAGTTTTAGTGGTGATTCGGAATATCTTGCACTGCTGCGCTATGAATGAATCAATGTGCCTGATAAATTTGCTGGTAGGTATGTAAGTGTGTACATGATGTTTCACTCACCAAGCCATCAACACTTGCTCCGTAGCTCACTCTCTCTTTCTCTTTGCTCACCAGTGAATACACCCTAACTGCTATGCGTTAAACGTTTAACGCAACCTTTTCCGAAGTTCCCTTAGAAGTTTCACTTCAAAAACTGGACTCGATGGAAACAAAATTATTATATAGTGTTAATAAGGGTACACTAACATAAACAAAAATCATCACATAGCTCGTGTGACAAAAACAGTGTTTACCAGTCTTATGGTTTCAAAAGCTTAAAACTTATACAAATATAAAATTAATCACTTATTGTTTACGATGCAGGCACCATATTATAACATAAATTGTAAATAGTACATTGTATTAATATATTGTATATAAGGAACTCTAAAATAAATCCTAATTTAAAATACATAATTTTTTTCTAGGTAGATGCGAACCACTCCGCCAAAACTTCAGTCGTAGATACTAAGTCAATTAAAGACAATGAGTTTACAGGACAGGTGTTGTATACCGCTGAAGATTTAAACCTCTTAATTCTGGATATGCACAGCGCTAGACACAATAAGGATATCTAAAAACATCGGAAAGCTAATCAAAATAAATAAAGTTTTTTGTAGATGTGACAGCTTAATAAAATTGATTGGTGTTTCTCTTGGAATAGAGTTGGTTATTTTGTTGTTGTTATTACCAAACGAGTAAATCAATGACCTTGATATATAAGGGTGATTTTAACTAAAATTGTATATACATATGTATATTATCTAATAAATAAATGATATGCTCGGTAAGTAACTTATTTGAACATATTTTTGTCCATAAGTATCATTAAATGAAGCTTTAAGTAACTTAGAGCTTTTAATTTTTTATATTTATTTGGCATCTGTCTAAAAAGGGGCTTCTTACTCACAACCTTATACTCAACAGCAACGCCACAAGGCAAACGTGGTAAAAACAGAACGGTTGATGGCAACTTTAACTACTAAAATTTAAAATATATTGAAAGTTGACTCTGGCAATCACAATGCAGTATCGGACTGAAGATAAGCTTTATAGATACTGTATCCTGCGGATAATTGCACTTTAAAAATTGCACAATTCAAATCACATAAATTGTTCAATTAAATGCCAATCAATTAACCGATACCGTTTAATTCAGGAATCTCGCTTAATTGTACAAAACAATCAATTAAAATACATTCATATATGTACTTCAAGTGTTTATTTAGTTTTTATACTCTCGCAACCTGTTGCTACAGAGTATAATAGTTTTCTTCACCTAACGGTTGTTTGTATCACGTAAAACTAATCGAGTTAGAGATAGGGTTATATATATATAAATGATCAGGATAAAGAGACGAGTTGAAATGCGGGACAGACAGTCCGTGCAAGCTCTAACTTGAGTAAAATTGAGATATCTTTATGATACTTGGTAGGCATGTTTCTGTGAGAAGGTTGGTATTGCAGATGGGCGTAATCGGACCACTGCCACGCCCACAAAACGCCAATATTCAAAAACAAATAAATTGCCATAACTAAGCTCCACAACAAGATACAAGACTCTTATTTGGTATACAGGATCACAATAGGGAGGGGCATCTGCAGTTAAAATTTTTTTTTAAAGTGGGCGTGGTCCCGCCTCTAATAGGTGTAATGTGCATATCTCCTAAACCGCTAATGTTATAATATCAAAATTCACTGGAAGCAAATGTTTTTGAACCTCTACGGACAGTGTGAAGATAAGTGAAATCGGGTGAGAAACCCGCCCACTCCCCATATAACGAGACTGTTAAAAACTACTAAATGCGCGATAAATCAAGCACTAAAGACGCCAGAGACATTAAATTTTTATCTCTGGGTTGGTATGAGATGACTTTATAGGAACCACGTTCAAAATTAGTCAGTGGGCGTTGCACCTCCCACTTTTAGTAGAAAGCGTATATCTTAGGATCTGCTTAACCGATTTCAACCAAATTGGGTGTATAACGTTCTTTTTATATTTCTATGTTATAGTGCGAACTATATACTTCCAACGGAAAAAATATAAGGAACAAATGCAAGACAATGCACTTGCGAGTGTTAAATTTTATTTACAGATCATTGTTATAAAAAATAATATAAACTTAAGTTACAAAAAAAATTCAAATTATTGCATATTCTAGTACATATGCAGCACTTGCATTCACACTTTTAAAGATCGTTGCTTACATTTTTAGAATGTTAATTTAGGAAATCTTTTTACATTTTTTTATTATGCTTCTAAACATTAGACCCAGAGATAATGTTAGCACCCTCCAAAATATATTCACCAATAAACATATTTATATTTTTAGTTGCTTTGTAGAGATGTCAACAGCTGCTTATTACAAACGCTGCGAAATACAGACATATGTATCTGAGGCAACGTCGAATTATATTTTTAACAAAAGTTTTTAGTGCAATTAACCGAGGGAAATTTTTTTGCAATAACACATATTTTTAACCAATTATGCGGGAAAACCAATTAATCGGGTTCGGTTTAGCGGGAAAATGTACACGCATTTTGTATGCAATGTATTTTGGACCGATCAGGTGATTCAAATAAGCGGGGCAAAATCAAATAACCGGGGGTCAGTTAAGCGAGGGATACTGTACCAGTTTAAATTTTCTGTGTGCATGACACCTCATAATTGTGGATTAAAAGTCGTATATCACAAACTACTCCATCACCGGCGCGGTGTTGCAACTACTTTAAGCCTCCAGAAAAATACGTACTCTGGAAGTCTAGAGGCAAGATTATTTTCAATAATCATGAAACTACGCAGTAACTCTTACGGTGCCAAGGGAGCAAGCAGAGTTTTCTCGTGTTGTTTCGATGGGGTCGGACTTCCTGTGATGTATAAGTTATTGTATTAATATTGTTTTATAGTCGATTTGTATTAAATTTTTTCCATTTAATTAAAATGATGGACACATTTTTTATCTGGGAATTCGATTGCCAGGTGAATTCAGATGCATTGCTTTTAATGTATATGTTTGTTTAAATTTTTTTTGTTTACATTGTTTTCTCTTTGTAGTGTCTGAGATAATGTGATAAATTTCCTTACTGCTAAACAGATGGCGCTAATCAGAGTCGCACAGGGTTTCGAGTAGATTAGCTTCAAATCTCCTCGGTGACGAGATTAACAAGTGATTTGAATGACGAAATCTTGCTAAATCAAGTAGAGTAGGGAGATAATTAACTCAACATCTAAAGCTCGTGATTAAGTCTCGGCCAGAACATGGTTTTACACGAGTACCAAAATGTACTCTTGCAACATGTCACCTAACGACTGTTTGTAGCACCTAAAACCAATCGACATAAATATGGAGTTAGGTATATGCAGTATGGCATATCTAATAATTACATGTTTCCTCTAATCTTCTACCTAGTTTACCCTTTATGAGCAGATATTTGCGGTAGATAAGAAGATAAGTTTTGGAAAACATTAAAAAAATTCACGGAGGGGTTTTCTTAGTGAATAATTTCAAATCTATTTAAGAACTTACTAGGTTAGGTTAGAAGGTCGAAGGATCTCACTTGGACAGCTTAAACGCCGGTCCGTTGTGGTAGCCAAAACTCCTATGAGCTGGATCAAAAGACCCTAACATGTCGGCAAAGCGCTTTGTGCCTGTGACAAACTTGTTGAGACGGCCAATATCCGATTCGGCCAAATCTTCTGGTCCGCCGAAAGAGTGATTGCCGAGATGTTTCAGTCTCTGCCTAGCTAAAGCCGGACAGTGGAGGAGAAAGTGCGAGGATGTTTTCACCCCACCCTCCTTCATACACCTTTGACAACTAGCATCGGGTAGTATTCTAAGCCGTACCGAATGAGTGCCCATTGGACAGTGTCCAGTGAGAACTTTTACCATAGCGGCGAGATGAACTTTGTTCGTTAATGGAGATCCAACTCGATCGACCAAATTTTCAGGAATGCGGCTGAAAAAGGAGAGAATTGTGGTGGACCCTTTGCATAAGCCCAGCTTCCCTGAGCCTTAGGGCATACTTTGCAGCAATGCACCTATCGACAATGTCCAGACGAGCTATGTTTAAAATAGCATTAAGAGCTGTCGTTGGTATGGTCGGCACTGCACCGGAGATTTTTATGAGCGCCACTCTTTGAACCCGCTCAAGCTTTTTAGCCAGACTAGCCCTTTCGAGCGCCCTTCACCAGACTAACACAGCATAGAACAATATTGGCTTGACTCCGGTTTCGTAGAGCCTGAACACCACTTTTGGTGTTTGTTTCTGAACTTTGGTGAGAGTCCCCATTTTTTCCCTATAGTACCCAAGCAGCAATATAAGACGACCGATTCCTACTTAACTCTCTCCTCGATGTTTGGCCTCCAAGAAAGCTTTCTATGAAGGATAAGCTCTAGGTAATCCAACTTATCACCGGGTTTTAAGACGTGAAACCTCGAGAGGAGATAGGCCCGTTGGGGATCTTATACCTCCTAGTAAATAAAACCGTGTCGGGTTTACTTGGGTTTACGGCTAGGCCGCTTCTATTCGCCTAGTTGGGTACCACGTTTAGGTTCAATTCGGTAAGTTCATAGACGGTAGTTAAGAATTTTCCCCTAACCATAAGAACCACATCTGCATAGGCTATCGTGCGACAGCCTAGGTTCCCTATTAACCTTTCTAGTATTCTTGGCACTACCCCACTATGCTACGACAGCTCTGTCGTAAAGAAGGTGCGCACAGTGAATACCTTGTTCATAAGGGCTATCTCCAGCCATGACACTACATCATGCACAGCAGTGTCGACCGACCTGCCTTTGTTGAAAGGCATGCTGAGCCTGTAGCAGTTTACTCCTCGGTAATCTGCTCCCAATGTACAGATCCATAAGTCTCTCCAGCGTTTTCAACAGAAACGACGATAGACTGATGGGTCTGAAATCTGGCCTTCATAATAAACGCAACTTTAACCTGTCTCTAGGCCTTCGGGACATGGCCCCAATCTAACACAGTTCGTGTAGATGAGCGCCAGCCAGCTGAAGCTCCCCAGTGGCACTTCTTCAGCAGAGCGATTCACACTGCCGCAGAAGGTTCTCATGGCTTTCCTCAATTCGGACTTGTAAACTTGCCGCCAGGAGCTTATGGCTTTTTGTCCTTATTCCAAATATTTCATAGCTGCTGAGCCACGGTTCCTTAATAAGGACAATGCCGGCTTCTTCCCTTTCTACACGAAGCAATAGATCGGCTGAGCCCGCCTTTGAGAGCTGTAGATTAATTTGGAGGATCTTAATCTTCCAAACTTCTCTCCAGCATGCGAGTTCCGCACCATCATCCATACCATCGACCCCAGCCTCCTCGAACAGGCGCTCAAGACTGAAGACAATCCGCCCCCCGTGCTCACCGCGTCCGAGAGGATAGCCACTCTCTCGAAGCCATAGCCTATGGCCCCCTTTGTGACACTGAGAGGAGCGAGGGACTCTGTGTTAATCACCCTCCAGTCTTGGGTGGGTAGAGATGGATTGCAGTACCGCAACATCTCTTCAATTTCGGTCGAGGTAGAGGGTTCGGCCGGAAGCAAGACACGAGCCCGAGGCCGCTTCGGGAGATCCGATTTGGCCACCGTCTCGAGCTTTGGACCTTTCCACACCTAATTTTCATATTTCATATAATTAAGTACTGTTTTATTGTCTTTAAATATTATTATACATACATATGTACACTAGGTAGAAAATGTCTCCGCTCACCAATTCGTGAATTGTGTTTCAATAACAATATTAATAAAATATATGGATTTTTGAAGTTCTTTTCTGAATATCAGATGCGCATGCTAATATCATTATATTCGCCAAATTTCATGGAATTCCTATGTGCGTTTGCAAAGTTAACGGCATTTTTTGAATTCTACTAATACAGAATTTGCAGAAAAAGTATCCGCTCACTGCTTGTTACATTAGTTTATTGTAGTGCAAAAGGCAAAGAAATAAGTGTTGATGAGTGGAAAATAATTTTAAAATTAAGGAAGGACGGTAAAAGCTTCCGTGAAATTGGACAGAGTCATCAATGCGATACGTCATCCAGACTTTCGGGAATTATTACTTCAAAGCCTCCGATCTGTACGTCCGAGAATATTTGCAGATCGGGAAACACGCAAAGTTGTATCTCTTGTAAAGGTTAATCCGCGTTTAACCGCATCCCAAATAGCAGAAGATGTAAAACTACAATTTAAAAAATCAATATGCAGTGACACAGAAAAAAAAATATTAAAAAGCGCTGGTTATCATGGGCGCGTGGCACGCAAAAAGCCATCCATTTCCTTAAAAAATCGTATGAAGCGCATTGTATTCCCAAACGAACATATGTATAACCAAGCCTTTATCTTTCTTGCAATCGGTTTTATGGTCGGATGAGACCAAATATTGTATATTTGGAATAAAAGGAAGAGATATGGTGTGGCGAAAAACTGCTACGGTCTTTGAAGCACGAAATCTTACTTCAACCGTAAATCATGGTGGGGTGGAGTTCTATTGAGGGGGTGTATGGCAGCAAGTGGAGTTGGTGTCATTGAGTTTATCGAAAATATAATGAAAAAATTTGATTATCTAAATATTTTAAAACGACAAATGAAGCAAAGTGCTGACAAATTAGGATTGCCAAATGTGTTTTGTTTCCAACAGGGCAAAGACCCTAAGCATACAACGGAACTTGTTCGCCTTTGGCTTCTTTACAATGCTCCAAAACAGTTACATATATCTCCACAATCACCTGACCTCAAACCAATTGAGCATTTATGGGCTCTATTGGAGCGCAGAATTCGTACACATACGATTACCAGAAAAGAAATGCTCAAGACCATTATATTGAATGAATGGAGTAAAATGCCGACTGAAGATACGAGGAAATTAGTACATTCCATGCCTAAACGTCTAGCAGAAGTTCTAAAATTTCGAGGCTACCCCACGAGCTATTAAACTTTTTATATATACTTGATATTATTGTGTTCTGTTGGATGAGCGGAGACTTTTTCCGTTTAAGTTAATTGTTTTTAAAATTACAATGAACTCTGTGGTTTTGTTTCTTGAATTATTTGAAAAAAAGTAAATTTTTTAAACGAAAATATATGATTTAATAACACAAAAAAAAATATTTTTTTAATCTCTTAATGGTTAAATTTTTATTTTCGTTTAAAAGATTTTGTACCCAGTGAGCGGAGACTTTTTCTACCTAGTGTATATACGTACTTACACCAGTATACACAGTTAAAGAAGACGGACAACAGACAGGAAAATAGCCAACAAAGATTAAATAACCCTGAAATTAAAGCAGAATACTTTCCAAACCTGAACGGATTTAATTTATCTGTTATGTTAAGCCGTTTATTAGTAATTAATTATGCCTGGACTAAGTAAAAGATCTATTGCACTATGTCGTCCAGAAGATGTATGCGAATTCTTCGGGCAAATAATAATTTTAGAAATAATGAGCAAATACAAAATACAGAAAGTCCCGCTAATCACAGATTAGATGTCGAAAGACGTCTGTCCGAGAAAAATAACAATACTCTTCAACATAGTAGACGTCAAAATCATCGTTTTGTATAGAAATAGGCGTCAGAATCCAGAAAATCGATCAGAACAGCAAAGTAGGGATCCTTGATTACGTAGGTCTCGGCGGGAAAACATCGATGTACATTCTGCTGAACAAAGTATAAATAATAATCAGCATAGATCTAGATTCCAAAAGAGTAGAGTAGGAATACTCGAGCACATAGATCTTGACGCGAAAATCAAGTCTAAATACCGTTCATCATAGAACTAAGCGTCAAAATATTGAAATTCGCACAAAAGAGTAAAGCAGGAATACTCGATTCTGTAGGTATCGGCGGGAAAACAACGACGTACTGTCTACTGAACAAAGTGTAAACACTGTTCAACATAGGAGAAGACGGTAAAATCCGTCAGTGAGTAAAGGAAGCACGCGTGATGAAATGCAAATAGAGTATGCAAGAAGAAATCCTTAAATAAGTAGAGATTAATGTTATAACTAAAAAAAAAAAACGCCGACAGCTTAACAGAAGGGATGCAAGGTCAGAAATGTTTAATATGAGGCTTAGCCGAGCTAAGTAGCTAAATCCGCCTTCATAGAAATAACCTAATAATTGTAAATCCATTTGCCTTCAAAAGTTTTCAGGTCACAACCGAGTTACAGCTCAAAATCTACTAAACGTAAACTTTGTTCAACACTTGATTCCACACGATGATGGTTTCGAGGTTTTGAAAGGAGTTGGATCCCCTGCAGCGCACTGAGAAGCTTTGAAGAAAAGGCAATTGCAATGATTCGTCAATTTGAGCTTCCAATCTTCTTCATAACTTTATCGCTGCTGAATCTCGGTGAATTAAGCATTATGGCTAAAACTGTTGATTCTAAATATTTCGGAAGAGGAAGCCAACAATATAACAGACCAAGATATGTATCGCCTAAATGATCAGATGCGTTTACTTGTGCAAAATATTTTGACTAACCTAATCGATAGTTAGTTAAGCTTTTTAAAGCTGTCGTTTTTGGAGAGGAATTTGTTAAAAATTCCCCGGTTCGGCTCTCCGAATGCACATAACATGTATTGGCTTAATTATACTTCCAGGATCAACATTCCAGATCCTCAGATATTCACCCTTAAAAATTATTTGGGTTACCAAAAGAATAACCGCAGTCGGTCTCGCACTAGAGAAATAAGAGGACAACAATTTTGTCGTTTTGGTATACCATATCCAACAATGATTTCCACACAAATATTGCTACCTCTTTCAGAAGTAATTAAAAATTTCAAAAGACATAAAGAAACATTTTTTTGAATCTCTTTCCTAATAATTAACTCTTACTACAGAAGACATTTCGATTTGGAATATTGAGAGTAGAATAAATATGTCTTTTGATGCTTATCTAAACTTTTTCTATAAATCCAATATATACTGGATGCATATGCTTGCTGTTCATATACATATATTGTATATAATTACATCAATATATCTCACAGAGGAGTTTTTGTAGGCTCTTAAATTAAGCTACATATATCGAAAATAAGTGACGGAAATTATACAGGTAAGCAAAAACTAAAACACAGGAGTATGTAGGTCACAAATTTATATCTGGTAGAAAAATATCTGCACAAAAAGCAGCCTATTGCTGCATTGGGCTCCATCTTTAAGAAACGAGTGATGCAGAAATAATTATAAATACGTCTCGACCCGAGGAATCTGATCGTGCTGTGTGGCACGTAACCCGTCTTGTTGGAACCAGATGTTGGTAAGATCAACTTATTCCAATTGTGGCCATGAAAATTTGGTTATCATCGATCTATAGCGTTTTCCATTGACAGTAACGGTGTCACCAGCGTCATTTCGAAAGAAGTACGGACCGATGGTGCCACCAGACCCAAAACCACGCCGAACTGTCAATTTAAGTGAATGTAATGTTTGTTCACGAATAATTTGTGGATTTGCTTCGCACCAGAATCGATAGTGGTTTTATTTACAACATCACTCAGATGGAAGTGAGCCTCATTGAAGACGATAATTTTCTTAAAAAAATCGTTATCGTTTTCAAGTTGTTCCAAGGCAAAATCAGCAAATTCACGACGTTTGTGGTAGTCCAGTGGCTTCAGTTCTTGAATAAGAACAATTTTTTATGGATGCAACCCCAAATCCTTTCTCAAAATTTGCTAGGTTGTGGTTTGAAAAAGTCCCAATTCTTGAGAACGTCATGTAACATTTATCTGAATGGCAGGATTATTTTCATTACTTCGAGTGGTTTTTTGTCTTATGTACGCTCGAAATTTTCAACAATTCGACGAATAGCGACATGTGGACGATTAATACGACAATAAAATGGCAAAAGTGCACGAAAAAATGGAATGGGAGAACGATTATTTTGATAATAAAATAGAATAACTAAGAACATTGAATTTCCTTTAAAATGGACTGTCCGATTTTTTTTATTATTTATAATTTTGTGTATTTCAATATTGTGATTCTGCTTTTCTAAGAGTCTTTCTTAACTGTACTTGTGGATGAAAGCAGTAACAAAACCGTGTTATGTACGTCACTCAGTCAAACAAATTTCTCAATAGGAAGGCTTGTATGTTGAATTCAATATCCATATTGATAATCTAATTTGGAGCAATGTTATCAGAAAATTAGTTTATGAGTAAAATCCGAATATACTTGTGAATACTATATTTATAAAATTTAAGCCTTATGCAAATATTTCCTATTAGTAGTATGTATGATGTATGTATGAACATATGTGATAATAACACCGACTAACAAAATTTTTACTTTTTTTGTCACATGAAAACTCTGTTAATATTGTGTTATTATTGTGGAGCATGAAATTTAAACGCGTAACAAACAATCCGCGAATCAGCAGTAACGTACCTTCACATAACCTCAACTCTACGCGTCCCCAGTAGCCTCCTTTTCACTCACTCATTTTAATATTTATTACACTTCGAAATATTTCGTATGAAATATCAAATTAAGATTTAAAATTAAAAAACTGATTCTAAAACTGAATTTATTACAAAAATCAGCACAACACTCGCATTGAAAACGGCGTAGCTCTCTCTCTCTTTCTCCTTCCATTACCAGTGGCGTTCAGATGCGTCATACACCCTAACCAATGCGCGTTAAACGTTTAACCCAACCTTTCGCGAACTCCCATTAAAGTTTCATTTCAAAAATAAGTAGCAGACCTGCTGGATGTTCAAAAATAAAGATTTTCGATTCTGGAGACTGGATTCACAGATGAATAAAATTTTAATATTAAATACAGTGATGGATGGAGTTGCCCATATTTAAACACGGTGGAGTTCCGTCATGTTCTGGGGATGTTTTGTTGCAGCTGGGGTGGGAAAACTTGTCCTCATCACCGAAATTATGGATTCTAAGAAATACATTGTTATTTTAAGATCAAATTTAAAATCCCACTAAATACTAACTTTTATTTATGCCATTGCCATATATTTCAATTAGGGGTGTATGAATATGAATTTTGCGTTTGTGAATTAATGATTTTAGGTTTTTCTTGCCATATTGTTTACTTTTATATAAAAATCAATAAATTCGGTATACTGCACTAATTTCTTTAGTTGAACAAGACCGCCAACTTCTACCAAAACCAAACAAATTGTATTATTAAAATTATGTTGAGACGGTAAGTTTGCTCTGTTCAGTACACAAGTAGTCTATTTAACTACAACTTGTTGAAGGTAGCTGAGAATTACACAGCAACAAGATATTAATAGACAAGTGGAACGAAAGTTTTAGTGGTGATTCGGAATTTCTTGCACTGCTGCGCTATGAATGAATCAATGCGCTTGATAAATTTGCTGGTAGGTATGTAAGTGTGTACGTGATGCTTCACTCACCAAGCCATCAACACTTGCTCCGTAGCTCTCTCTCTCTCTTTCTTTCTCTTTGCTCACCAGTGAATACACCCTAACTGCTGTGCGTTAAACGTTTAACGCAATCTTTTCCGAACTTCCCTTAGAAGTTTCACTTCAAAAACTGGACTCGATTGAAACAAAATTATTATATAGTGTTAATAAGGGTAAACTAACTTAAACAAAAATCATCACATAGCTCGTGTGACAAAAACAGTGTTTACCAGTCTTATGATTTCAAAAGCTTAAAACGTATACAAATATAAAATTAATCACTTATTGTTTACGATGCAGGCACCATATTATAACATAAATTGTAAATAGTACATTGTATTAATATATTTTATATAAGGAACTCTAAAATGAATCCTAATTTAACATACATAATATTTTTCTAGGTAGATGCGAACCACTCCTCCAAAACTTCAGTCGTAGAGTTGGTTATTTTGTTGTTGTTATTACCAAACGAGTAAATCAATGACGTTGATATATAAGGGTGATTTTAACTAAAATTGTATATACATATGTATATTATCTAATAAATAAATGATATGCTCGGTAAGTAAGTTATTTGAACATATTTTTGTCCATAAGTATTATTAAATGAAGCTTTAAGTAACTTAGAGCTTTTAATTCTTTATATTTATTTGGCATCTGTCTAAAGAGGGGCTTCTTACTCCCAACCGTATACTCAACAGCAACGCCACAAGGCAAACGTGGTAAAAACAGAACGGTTGATTGCAACTTTAACTACTAAAATTTAAAATATATTGAAAGTTGACTCTGGCAATCACAATGTAGTATCGGACTGAAGGTAAGCTTTATACATACTGTATCCTGCGGATAATTGCACTTCAAAAATTGCACAATTCAAATCACAGAAATTGTTCATTAAACGGCAATCAATTAACCGATACCGTTGAATTAAATGTAATGTAATGTTCAATTACAGGAATCTCGCTTAATTGGACAAAACAATCAATTAAAATACACTCATATATGTACTATAAGTGTTTATTTAGTTTTTAATAATGACATTTAAATAATATTTTTACTTTCAACGGAAAAAATATAAGGAACAAATGCAAGACAATGCACTTACGAGTGTATATATATTTTATTTAGAGATCATTGTTATAAAAAATAATATAAACTTAAGTTACAAAATAAATTCAAACTATTGCATTTACTGGTACATATGCAGCACTTGCATTCACACTTTTAAAGATCGTTGCTTACATTTTTAGAATGTTAATTTAGGAAATCTTTTTAAATTTTTTTTTTATGCTCCTAAACATTAGCACCAGAGATAATGTCAGCACCCTCCAAAATATATTCACCAATAAACATATTTATATTTTCAGTTGCTTTGTAGAGATGTCAACAGCTGCTTATCACAAACGCTACGAAATACAGACATATGTATGTGAGGCAACGTCGAATTATATTTTTAACAAAAGTTTTAGTGAAATTAACCGAGGGAAAATTTTTTGCAATAACACATATTTTTAACCAATTTTGCGGGAAAACCAATTAACCGGGTTCGGTTTAGCGGAAAAATGTACACGCATTTTGTATGCAATGTATTTTGGACCGATCAGGTGATTCAAATAAGCGGGGCAAAATGAATTAACCGGGGGTCAGTTAAGCGAGGGATACTGTACCAGTTTAAAAAATGTTCTGTGTGCATGACACCTCATAATTGTGGATTAAAAGTCGTATATCACAAACTACTAAATCCCCGGTTTGGTGTTGCAACTACTTTAAGCCTCCGGAAAAATACGTACTCAGGAAGTCTAGAGGCAAGGTTCTTTTAAATAATCATGAAACTACGCAGTAACTCTTATGGTGCCAAGTGAGCAAGCAGAGTACTCGTCGCGCCAACAGTTTTCTCGTGTTGTTTCGATGGGGTCGGACTTCCTGTGATGTATAAGTTATTGTATTAATATTGTTATAAAAGTCGATTTGTATTAAATATTTTCCATTTAATTAAAATGATGGACACATTTTTTATCTGGGAATTCGATTGCCAGGTGAATTCAGATGCATTGCTTTTAATGTATATGTTTGTTTAAATTTTTTTTGTTTACATTGTTTTCTCTTTGTAGTGTCTAAATCAGCTGAGATAATGTGATAAATTTCCTTACTGCTAAACTGATGGCGCTAATCAGAGTCGCACAGGGAGATTTCGAGTAGATTAGCTTCAAATCTCCTCAGTGACGAGATTAACAAGTGATTTAAATGACGAAATCTTGCTAAACCAAGTAGAGTGGGGAGATAATTAACTCAACATCTAAAGCTCGTGATTAAGTCTCGGCCAGAACATGGTTTTACGCGAGTACCAAAATGTACTCTTGCAACATGTCACCTAACGACTGTTTGTAGCACCTAAAACCAATCGATATAAATATGGAGTTAGGTATATGCAGTATGGCATATCTAATAATTACATGTTTCCTCTAATTTTCTACCTAGTTTACCCTTTATGAGCAGATATTTGCGGTAGATAAGGAGATAAGTTTTGGAAAACATTAAAAAAGTTCACGGAGGGGTTTTCCTGCTGAATAATTTCAAATCTATTTAAGAACTTACTAGGTTAGGTTAGAAGGTCGAAGGGTCACACTTGGACAGCTTAAACGCCGGTCCGTTGCGGTAGCCAACACTCCTAAGAGCTGGATCAAAATACCCTAACATGTCGACAAAGCGCTTTGTGTCTATATCAAACTTGTTGAGACGGCCAATATCCGTTTCGGCCAAATCTTCTGGTCCGCCGAAAGAGTGATTGCCGAGATGTTTCAGTCTCTGCCTAGCAAAAGCCGGACAGCCGCACCTCACCCTCCTTCATACAACTTTGACAACTAGCATCGGGTAGTATTCTAAGCCGTACCGCATGAGTGCCCATTGGACAGTGTCCAGTGAGAACTTTTACCATAGCGGCGAGATGAACTTTGTTCGTTAGTGGAGATCGAACTCTATTGACCAAATTCCGAGGGCTGAAAATGGAGAGAATTGTGGTGGACCCTTTGCATAAGCCCAGCTTCCCTGAGCCTTAGGGCACACTTTGCAGCAATGCACCTGTCGACAATGTCCTGACGAGCTATATGTAAAATAGCATTAAGAGCTGTCGTTGGTGTGGTCGGCACTGCACCGGAGATTTTTATGAGCGCCACTCTTTGGATCCGCTCAAGCTTTTTTTGTTTCTGATCTTTGGTGAGAGTCTCCACTTTTTTCCTATAGTTCCCATGCAGCAATATAAGACGACCGATTCCTACTTAACTCTCTCCTCGATGTTTGGCCTCCAAGAAAGCTTTCTATCAAAGATAAGCTCTAGGTAATTCAACTTATCACCGGGTTTTTAGACGGGAATCCTCGAAAGAGGGGATAGGCCCGTTGGGGATCTTATACCTCCTAGTAAATAAAACCATTTCGGTTTTACTTGGGTTACGGCTAGGCCGCTTCTATTCGCCTACTTGGGTACCACGTTAAGGTACAATTCGGCAAGTTCATAGACGGTAGTTAGGAATTTTCCCCTAACCATAAGAACCACATAATCTGCTTAGGCTATCGTACGACAGCCTAGTTCCCCTATTAACCTTTCTAGTTGTCTTGGCACTACTCCACTCCGCTACTACAGTTCTGTCGAAAAGAAGACTAAATATGAAGTGATTGAGGTTCGATTCCACCTCAAACCTTTCGAGGGCTTTAACCACTGCCCCTGGCCGCACGTTATTGAAGGCCCTCAAGATGGCGGGAAAGGTGCCCACAGTAAATACCTTGTTCATAAGGGCTATCTCCTGCCATGACTCTACATCATGCTCAGCAGTGTAGACCGACCTGCCTTTGTTATAGGCATGCTGCGTCTGTAGCAGTTTACTTCTCGGTAATCTGCTCCCAATGTACAGATCCATAAGTCTCTCCAGCGTTTTCAACAGAAACGACGATAGACTGATGGGTCTGAAATCTTTTGCCACCGACATGAGAGCTTTTACCCGCCTTCATAATATACGCAACTTTAACCTGTCTCTAGGCCTTTGGGACATGGCCCAATCTAACACAGTTCGAGTAGATGAGCGCCAGCCAGCTGAAGCTCCCCAGTGGCACTTCTTTAGCAGAGCGATTCAGCGGAAAATCAGCATCCAGGAGTAGCTGCAACGACTCCTCGCTACTCGTTGTCCACCCGCTATCTTCATTTCTTAGATACCCCAATGGAGTAGGATTTTTTGCAAGAATGCGCCTGAACCTTAAGGACTCGTGACAACCCTCTACACTGCCGCAGAAGGCTCTCATGGCTTTCCTCAATTCGGACTTGTAAATGGCCAGTCCGGCCTTGTACGAAGCTCAGACTTCACTACAGCCAATTTTACGTGCTTTATTGAAGAGTCTTTTACTCGAAGATCTGATCGTTGTTAGTTCCGAAGTCCACCAAGGTGGTTTTTCTTTACCTTTCTGAGTTTTAAGAAAATAGGAGCTTTCAAGAGTAGTTCTACTAACAAAGCTGAAAGTCTCGACGAGCTCATCAATCGCGTCCGCAGATAGGATCGAATCCCTGTCAGGCGCGGTTGGATGAGCTGGTCGAAGCTTCCTGCAATACAGGGCCCAATTGGTATTCCTGAAATTTCTATAGGTTTTGTGCTTCGGGCGCGAGGATTCCCCGCCGAAGCCAATATATTTATGATTGGAATAGGAATGGTCGTCTAGAACTCTCCATTCCAAGACAAGGTAGCAATTGTCAACGTGACGTCAAGGACTTCCGCCCTGCTAGCTGCCCCAACAGTAGGACAGTTTCCCCTATTGCAAATAAAAAGGTCTGCACCACAAATAAAATCAAAAAAGTGACTCACCTCTTGCGTTTGTGTCGGAGATCTCGCACACGGAGTGCCCGGAATTGGCATCCGAGCGTATTAAAACCGCGGCCCCCTTACGCTAGGTCTCTGCCAGAGCCCTCCTTAGCAGGCCCAAAGGTGGCTCCACCTCGTCGTCGTGCGGCATATAGGCTTAGACAAGCCAGAGTTTTCTAGCACTGTCCTCCAGTCTAGTAGGAACGACGTTCTCGTTGCTGACATTAGGTAAAAAAAAAAACTTTGAGTTCGTTTCTGACCATCAAGCAAGCTCTGGTTCTGCCTGTGCTGCTTGCCGCCAGGAGCTTATGACTTTTTGTCCTTAGTCCAGATATTTCATAGCTGCTCAGCCACGGTTCCTGGAGTATCAGCACTATCGGTTTAGGAGTATCAGCACTTCGTGATATGGCTCTTAGGTCTTCTCCAGTATAATCACCCTCCAGTCTTAGGTGAGTAGAGATGGATTGCAGTACCGCAACATCTCTTCAATTTCGGTCGAGGTAGAGGGTTCGGCCGGAAGCAAGACACGAGCCCGAGGCCGCATCGGGAGATCCGATTTGGCCACAGCTTCGAGCTTTGTTCCTTTCCACACCTAATTTTCATATTTCATATAATTAAGTACCATTATATTGTCTTTAATATATTATCATACATACATATGTACACTAGGTAGAAAATGTCTCCGCTCACCAATTCGTGGAATGTGTTTCAATAAAAATATTAATAAAATATATGGATTTTTGAAGTTCTTTTCTGAATATCAGATGCGCATGCTAATATCATTATATTCGCCAAATTTCATGGAATTCCTATGTGCGTTTGCAAAGTTAACGGCATTTTTTGAATTCTACTAATACAGAATTTGCAGAAAAAGTATCCGCTCACTGCTTGTTACATTAGTTTATTGTAGTGCAAAAGGCAAAGAAATAAATGTTGATGAGTGGAAAATAATTTTAAAATTAAGGAAGGACGGTAAAAGCTTCCGTGAAATTGGACAGAGTCATCAATGCGATACGTCATCCAGACTTTCGGGAATTATTACTTCAAAGCCTCCGATCTGTACGTCCGAGAATATTTGCAGATCGGGAAACACGCAAAGTTGTATCTCTTGTAAAGGTTAATCCGCGTTTAACCGCATCCCAAATAGCAGAAGATGTAAAACTACAATTTAAAAAATCAATATGCAGTGACACAGAAAAAAAAAATATTAAAAAGCGCTGGTTATCATGGGCGCGTGGCACGCAAAAAGCCATCCATTTCCTTAAAAAATCGTATGAAGCGCATTGTATTCGCAAACGAACATATGTATAACCAAGCCTTTATCTTTCTTGCAATCGGTTTTATGGTCGGATGAGACCAAATATTGTATATTTGGAATAAAAGGAAGACAGATGTGTGGCGAAAAACTGCTACGGCCTTTGAAGCACGAAATCTTACTTCAACCGTAAATCATGGTGGGGTGGAGTTCTATTAAGGGGGTGTATGGCAGCAAGTGGAGTTGGTGGCATTGAGTTTATCGAAAATATAATGAAAAAATTTGATTATCTAAATATTTTAAAACGACAAATGAAGCAAAGTGCGGACAAATTAGGATTGCCAAATGTGTTTTGTTTCCAACAGGACAAAGACCCTAAGCATACAACGGAACTTGTTCGCCTTTGGCTTCTTTACAATGCTCCAAAACAGTTACATGTATGCGGAGATGTTACATATGTACAGAAGATGTATGCGAATTCTTCGGGCAAATAATAATTTTAGAAATAATGAGCAAATACAAAATACAGAAAGTCCCGCTATCACAGATTAGATGTCGAAAGACGTCTGTCCGAGAAAAATAACAAAACTCTTTAACATAGTAGCAGACGTAAAAATAATCGTTTTGCATAGAAATAGGCGTCAGAATCCAGAAATTCGCTCAGAACGATTTTTTTGGTATCGGCGGAAAAACAACGACGTACTGTCTACTGAACAAAGTGTAAACACTGTTCAACATAGGAGAAGATGGTAGAATCCGTCCGTGAGTAAAGGAAGCACGCGTGATGAAATTCAAATAGAGTATGCAAGAAGAAATCCTTAAATAAGTAGAGATTAATGTTATAACTAGAAAAAAAAATAACGCCGACAGCTTAGCAGAAGGGATGCAAGGTCAGAAATTTTTAATCTGAGATTAGCCGAGATAAGTAGCTAGATCCGTCTTCATAGAAATAGCCTTATAATTGTAAATCCATTTGCCTCCAAAAGTTTTCAGGTCACAACCGAGTTACAACTCAAAATCTACTAAACGTAAACTTTGTTCAACACTTGATTCCACACGATGATGGTTTCGAGGTTTTGAAAGTAGTTAGATCCCCTGCAGCGCAATGAGAAGCTTTCAAGAAAAGGCAATTGCAATGATTCGTCAATTTGAGCTTCCAATCTTCTTCATAACTTTATCGCTGCTGAATCTCGGTGAATTAAGCATTATGGCTAAAACTGTTGATTTTAAATATTTCGGAAGCCAACAATTTAACAGACCAAGATATGTATCGCTTAAATGATCAGATGCGTTTACTTGTGCAAAATATTTTGACTAACCTAATCGATAGTTAGTTAAGCTTTTTAAAACTGTCGTTTTTGGAGAGGAATTTGTTAAAAATTCCCCGGTTCGGCTCTTCGAATGCACATAACATGTATTGGCTTAATTATGCTTCCAGGATCAACATTCGAGATCCTCAGATATTCCCTGATGACATTAATTTGACAAAGACGATTACATTTCTAGAGATTGAGCAGGTGAGCCACTTAAAAAATTATTTGGGTTACCAAAAGCATAACCGCAGTCGGTCTCGTACTAGAGAAATAAGAGGACAACAATTTTGTCGTTTTGGTATACTATATCCAACAATGATTTCCACACAAATATTGCTACCTCTTTCAGAAGTAATTAAAAATTTCAAAAGACATAATGAAACATTTTTTTGAATCTCTTTCCTATTCATTAACTCTTACTACAGAAGACATTTCGATTTGGAATATTGAGAGTAGAATAAATATGTCTTTTGATGACTATTTGCTAGCTCTGAGGTCAAGCTTATCTAAACTCAAAATTTTTCTACAAAGAAAAATACAGCACCCTTTCATAAAATCTTATAATCCTCTAATTTTGGAACTCCGTAGGGCAAATATGGATATCCAATATATACTGGATGCATATGCTTGCTGTTCATATATATATAATATATTGTATATAATTACATCAATATATCTCACAGAGAAGTTTTTGTAGGCTCTTAAATTAAGCTATATATATCGAAAATAAATGACGGAAATTATACAGGTAAGCAAAAACTAAAACACAGGAGTATGTAGGTCACAAATTTATATCTGGTAGAAAAATATCTGCACAAAAAGCAGCCTATTGCTGCATTGGGCTCCATCTTTAAGAAACGAGTGATGCAGAAATAATTATAAATACGTCTCGACCCGAGGAATCTGATCGTGCTATGTGGCACGTAACCCGTCTTGTTGGAACCAGATGTTGGTAAGATCAACTTATTCCAATTGTGGCCATAAAAAGTTGGTTATCATCGATCTATAGCGTTTTCCATTGACAGTAACGGTGTCACCAGCTTCATTTCGAAAGAAGTACGGACCGATGGTTCCACCAGACCCAAAACCACACCGAACTGTCAATTTAGGTAAATATTTTTTTGGATTTTCTTCGCACCAGAATCGATAGTGTTTTCATTTACCGCATCACTCAGATGGAAGTGAGCCTCATTGATGACGATAATTTTCTTTAAAAAATCGTTATCGTTTTCAAGTTGTTCCAAGGCAAAATCAGCAAATTCACTACGTTTGCGGTAGTCCAGTGTCTTCAGTTCGTGAGTAAGAACAATTTTTTATGGATGCAACCTAATCCTTTCTCAAAATTTGCCAGGTTGTGGCTTGAAAAAGTCCCAATTCTTGAGAACGTCATGTAATCGACAAATTGCAGTCTTCAGCAACATTTGCCTGAATGGCAGGGTTATTTTCATTACTTCGAGTGGTTTTTTGTCTCATGTACGCTCGAAATTTTCAACAATTCGACGAATAGCGACATGTGGACGATTATTACCACAATAAAAAGGCAAAAGTGCACGAAAAAATGGAATGGGTGAACGATTATTTTGATGATAAAATTGAATAATTTGTAAATATTGTTCTTGCGTATATCTTTCATTTTGGAGTTCAGTGTCTTATTTTTAAGAGCATTGAATTTCCCTTAAAAAGGACTGTCCGATTTTTTTTATTTATAATTTTGTGTATTTCAATATTGTGATTCTGCTTTTCTAGGAGTCTTTCTTAACTGTACTTGTTTATGAAAGCAGTAACAAAACCGTGTTATGTACGTCACTCAATCAAACAAATTTCTCAATAGGAAGGCTTGTATGTTGAATTCAATATCCATAATAGTATAAAACGTCCAAATCTAATCGAATATTTTCTGAACTTTAACTGTAATTTGGAGCAATGTTATCAGAAAATTAGTTTATGAGTAAAATCCAAATATACTTGTGAATACTATATTTATAAAATTTAAGCCTTATGCAAATATTTCCTATTAGTAGTATGTATGATGAATGTATGAACATATGTGATAATGAGACCGACTAACAAAATTTTTACTTTTTTTGTCACATGAAAACTTTGTTAATATTGTGTTATTATTGTGCATGAAATTTAAACGCGTAACAAACAATCCTCGAATCAACAGTAACGTACCTTCACATAACCTCAACTCTACACGTCCCCAGTAGCCTCCTTTTCACTCACTCATTTTAATATTTATTACACTTCGAAATATTTCGTATGAAATATCAAATTAAGATTTAAAATTAAAAAACTGATTTTAAAACTGAATTTATTACAAAAATCAGCACAACACTCGCATTGAAAACCATTTAATGCCTTACTCACTAAGGCATCAACATTTACGGCGTAGCTCTCTCTCTCTTTCTCCTTCCATTACCAGTGGCGTTCAGATGCGTCATACACCCTAACCAATGCGCGTTGAACGTTTAACCCAACCTTTCGCGAACTCCCATTAAAGTTTCATTTCAAAAATAAGTAGCAGACCTGCTGGATGTTCAAAAATAAAGATTTTCGATTCTGGAGACTGGATTCACAGATGAATAAAATTTTAATATTAAATACAGTGATGGATGGAGTTGCCCATATTTAAACACGGTGGAGTTCCGTCATGTTCTGTGGATGTTTTGTTGCAGCTGTGGTGGGAAAACTTGTCCTCATCACCGAAATTATGAATTCTAAGAAATACATTGTTATTTTAAGATCTGAAGATATTGAAATTCCACTAAATACTAACTTTTATTTATGCCATTGCCATATATTTCAATTAGGGCTGTATGAATATGAATTTTGCGTTTGTGAATTAATGATTTTAGGTTTTTCTTGCCATATTGTTTACTTTTATATAAAAATCAATAAATTCGGTATACTGCACTAATTTCTTTAGTTGAACAAGACCGCCAACTTCTACCAAAACCAAACAAATTGTATTATTAAAATTATGTTGAGACGGTAAGTTTGCTCTGTTCAGTACACAAGTAGTCTATTTAACTACAACTTGTTGAAGGTAGCTGAGAATTACACAGCAACAAGATATTAATAGACAAGTGGAACGAAAGTTTTAGTGGTGATTCGGAATTTCTTGCACTGCTGCGCTATGAATGAATCAATGCGCTTGATAAATTTGCTGGTAGGTATGTAAGTGTGTACGTGATGCTTCACTCACCAAGCCATCAACACTTGCTCCGTAGCTCTCTCTCTCTCTTTCTTTCTCTTTGCTCACCAGTGAATACACCCTAACTGCTGTGCGTTAAACGTTTAACGCAATCTTTTCCGAACTTCCCTTAGAAGTTTCACTTCAAAAACTGGACTCGATTGAAACAAAATTATTATATAGTGTTAATAAGGGTAAACTAACTTAAACAAAAATCATCACATAGCTCGTGTGACAAAAACAGTGTTTACCAGTCTTATGATTTCAAAAGCTTAAAACGTATACAAATATAAAATTAATCACTTATTGTTTACGATGCAGGCACCATATTATAACATAAATTGTAAATAGTACATTGTATTAATATATTTTATATAAGGAACTCTAAAATGAATCCTAATTTAACATACATAATATTTTTCTAGGTAGATGCGAACCACTCCTCCAAAACTTCAGTCGTAGAGTTGGTTATTTTGTTGTTGTTATTACCAAACGAGTAAATCAATGACGTTGATATATAAGGGTGATTTTAACTAAAATTGTATATACATATGTATATTATCTAATAAATAAATGATATGCTCGGTAAGTAAGTTATTTGAACATATTTTTGTCCATAAGTATTATTAAATGAAGCTTTAAGTAACTTAGAGCTTTTAATTTTCTATATTTATTTGGCATCTGTCTAAAGAGGGGCTTCTTACTCCCAACCTTATATTCAACAGCAACGCCACAAGGCAAACGTGGTAAAAACAGAACGGTTGATTGCAACTTTAACTACTAAAATTTAAAATATATTGAAAGTTGACTCTGGCAATCACAATGTAGTATCGGACTGAAGGTAAGCTTTATACATACTGTATCCTGCGGATAATTGCACTTCAAAAATTGCACAATTCAAATCACAAAAATTGTTCATTAAACGGCAATCAATTAACCGATACCGTTGAATTAAATGTAATGTAATGTTCAATTACAGGAATCTCGCTTAATTGGACAAAATAATCAATTAAAATACATTCATATATGTGCTATAAGTGTTTATTTAGTTTTTAATAATGATATTTAAATAATATTTTTACTTTCAACGGAAAAAATATGAGGAACAAATGCAAGACAATGCACTTACGAGTGTATATATATTTTATTTAGAGATCATTGTTATAAAAAATAATATAAACTTAAGCTACAAAAAAAAATTCAAATTATTGCATGTACTGGTACATATGCAGCACTTGCATTCACACTTTTAAAGATCATTGCTTACATTTTTAGAATGTTAATTTAGGAAATCTTTTTAAATTTTTTTTTTATGCTCCTAAACATTAGCACCAGAGATAATGTCAGCACCCTCCAAAATATATTCACCAATAAACATATTTATATTTTCAGTTGCTTTGTAGAGATATCAACAGCTGCTTATCACAAACGCTACGAAATACAGACATATGTATGTGAGGCAACGTCGAATTATATTTTTAACAAAAGTTTTTAGTGCAATTAACCGAGGGAACATTTTTTGCAATAACACATATTTTTAACCAATTATGCGGGAAAACCAATTAACCGGGTTCGGTTTAGCGGAAAAATGTACACGCATTTTGTATGCAATGTATTTTGGACCGATCAGGTGATTCAAATAAGCGGGGCAAAATGAATTAACCGGGGGTCAGTTAAGCGAGGGCACCTCATAATTGTGGATTAAAAGTCGTATATCACAAACTACTAAATACCCGGTTTGGTGTTGCAACTACTTTAAGCCTCCGGAAAAATACGTACTCAGGAAGTCTAGAGGCAAGGTTCTTTTAAATAATCATAAAACTACGCAGTAACTCTTACGGTGCCAAGTGAGCAAGCAGAGTACTCGTCGCGCCAACAGTTTTCTCGTGTTGTTTCGATGGGGTCGGACTTCCTGTGATGTATAAGTTATTGTATTAATATTGTTATAAAGGTCGATTTGTATTAAATATTTTCCATTTAATTAAAATTATGGACACATTTTTTATCTGGGAATTCGATTGCCAGGTGAATTCAGATGCATTGCTTTTAATGTATTATATGTTTGTTTAAATTTTTTTTGTTTACATTGTTTTCTCTTTGTAGTGTCTAAATCAGCTGAGATAATGTGATAAATTTCCTTACTGCTAAACAGATGGCGCTAGTCAGAGTCGCACAGGGAGATTTCGAGTAGATTAGCTTCAAATCTCCTCAGTGACGAGATTAACAAGTGATTTGAATGACGAAATCTTGTTAAATCAAGTAGAGTGGAGAGATAATTAACTCAAAATCTAAAGCTCGTGATTAAGTTTCGGCCAGAACATGGTTTTACGCGAGTACCAAAATGTACTCTTGCAACATGTCACCTAACGACTGCTTGTAGCACCTAAAACCAATCGACATAAATATGGAGTTAGGTATATGCAGTATGGCTTATCTAATAATTACATGTTTCCTCTAATCTTCTACCTAGTTTACCCTTTATGAGCAGATATTTGCGGTAGATAAGAAGATAAGTTTTGGAAAACATTAAAAAAATTCACGGAGGGGTTTTCCTAGTGAATAATTTCAAATCTATTTAAGAACTTACTAGGTTAGGTTAGAAGGTCGAAGGATCTCACTTGGACAGCTTAAACGCCGGTCCGTTGTGGTAGCCAAAGCTCCTATGAGCAGAATCGAAATACCCTAACATGTCGACAAAGCGCTTTGTGCCTATATCAAACTTGTTGAGACGGCCAATATCCGTTTCGGCCAAATCTTCTGGTCCGCCGAAAGAGTGATTGCCGAGATGTTTCAGTCTCTGCCTAGCAAAAGCCGGACAGCCTCACCTCACCCTCTTTTTGATAACTTTTACCATAGATCCGAGATGAACTTTGTTCGTTAGTGGAGAACCAACTCGATTGACCAAATTCTGAGGGCTGAAAATGGAGAGAATTGTGGTGGACCCTTTGCATAAGCCCAGCTTCCCTGAGCCTTAGGGCACACTTTGCAGCAATGCACCTGTCGACAATGTCCTGACGAGCTATATGTAAAATAGCATTAAGAGCTGTCGTTGGTGTGGTCGGCACTGCACCGGAGATTTTTATGAGCGCCACTCTTTGGATCCGCTCAAGCTTTTTAGCCAGACTAGCCCTTTCGAGCGCCCTTAACCAGACGAACACAGCATAGAACAATATTGGCTTCACTACGGTTTCGTAGAGCCTGAACACCACTTTTGGTGTTTGTTTCTGATCTTTGGTGAGAGTCTCCACTTTTTTCCTATAGTTCCCATGCAGCAATATAAGACGACCGATTGCTACTTAACTCTCTCCTCGATGTTTGGCCTCCAAGAAAGCTTTCTATCAAAGATAAGCTCTAGGTAATTCAACTTATCACCGGGTTTTAAGACGGGAATCCTCGAAAGAGGGGATAGGCCCGTTGGGGATCTTATACCTCCTAGTAAATAAAACCATTTCGGTTTTACTTGGGTTACGGCTAGGCCGCTTCTATTCGCCTACTTGGGTACCACGTTAAGGTACAATTCGGCAAGTTCATAGACGGTAGTTAGGAATTTTCTCCTAACCATAAGAACCACATAATCTGCATAGGCTATCGTACGACAGCCTAGTTCCCCTATTCACCTTTCTAGTTGTCTTGGCACTACTCCACTCCGCTACTACAGTTCAAACCTTTCGAGGGCTTTAACCACTGCCCCTGGCCGCACGTTATTGAAGGCCCCCAAGATGGCGGGAAAGGTGCCCACAGTAAATACCTTGTTCATAAGGGCTATCTCCTGCCATGACTCTACATCATGCTCAGCAGTGTCGACCGACCTGCCTTTGTTATAGGCATGCTGCGTCTGTAGCAGTTTACTTCTCGGTAATCTGCTCCCAATGTACAGATCCATAAGTCGCTCCAGCGTTTTCAACAGAAACGACGATAGACTGATGGGTCTGAAATCTTTTGCCACCGAAATGAGAGCTTTTACCCGCCTTCATAATAAACGCAACTTTAACCTGTCTCTAGGCCTTCGGGACATGGCCCAATCTAACACAGTTCGAGTAGATGAGAGCCAGCCAGCTGAAGCTCCCCAGTGGCACTTCTTCAGCAGAGCGATTCAGCGGAAAATGAGCATCCAGGAGTAACTGCAACGACTCCTCGCTACTCGTTGTCCACCTGCTATCTTCATTTCTTAGATACCCCAATGGAGTAGGATTTATTGCAAGAATGCGCCTGAACTTTAAGGACTCGTGACAACCCTCTACACTGCCGCAGAAGGCTCTCATGGCTTTCCTCAATTCGTTCTTGTAAATGGCCAATCCGGCTTTGTCTAATGCCCAGACTTCACTACAGCCAATTTTACGGGCTTTATTGAAGAGTTTTTTACTCGAAGATCTGATCGTTGTTAGCTCCGAGGTCCACCAAGGTGGTTTCTCTTTACCTTTCTGAGTTTTAAGAAAATAGGAGCTTTCAAGAGTAGTTCTACTAACAAAGCTGAAAGTCTCGACGAGCTCATCAATCGCGTCCGCAGATAGGATCGAATCCCTGTCAGGCGCGGTTGGATGAACTAGTCGAAGCTTCCTGCAATACAGGACCCAATTGGTATTCCTGAAATTTCTATAGGTTTTGTGCTTCGGGCGCGAGGATTCCCCGCTGAAGCCAATATATTTATGATTGGAGAAGGAATGGTCGTCTAGAATTTCCATTCCAAGACAAGGGAGCAATTGTCAACGTGACGTCAAGGACTTCCGCCCTGCTAGCTGCCCCAACAGTAGGACAGTTTCCCCTATTGCAAATAAAAAGGTCTGCACCACAAATAAAATCAAAAAAGTGACTCACCTCTTGCGTTTGTGTCCGAGATCACCCACACGGAGTGCCCGGAATTGGCATCCGAGCGTATTAAAACCGCGGCCCCTTTACGCCAGGTCTCTGCCAGAGCCCTCCTTAGCAGGTCCAAAGGTGGCTTCACCTCGTCGTCGTGCGGCATATAGGCTTAGACAAGCCAGAGTTTTCTAGCACTGTCCTCCAGTCTAGTAGGAACGACGTTCTCGTTGCTGACATTAGGTAAAAAAAAAACGTTGAGTTCGTTTCTGACCATCAAGCAAGCTCTGGTTCTGCCTGTGCTGCTTGCCGCCAGGAGCTTATGACTTTTTGTCCTTAGTCCAGATATTTCATAGCTGCTCAGCCACGGTTCCTGGAGTATCAGCACTATCGGTTTAGGAGTATCAGCACTTCGTGATATGGCTCTTAGGTCTTCTCCAGTATAATCACCCTCCAGTCTTAGGTGAGTAGAGATGGATTGCAGTACCGCAACATCTCTTCAATTTCGGTCGAGGTAGAGGGTTCGGCCGGAAGCAAGACACGAGCCCGAGGCCGCATCGGGAGATCCGATTTGGCCACAGCTTCGAGCTTTGTTCCTTTCCACACCTAATTTTCGTATTTCATATAATTAAGTACCATTATATTGTCTTTAATATATTATCATACATACATATGTACACTAGGTAGAAAATGTCTCCGCTCACCAATTCGTGGAATGTGTTTCAATAAAAATTTTAATAAAATATATGGATTTTTGAAGTTCTTTTCTGAATATCAGATACGCATGCTTATATCATTATATTCGCCAAATTTCATGGAATTCCTTTGTGCGTTTGCAAAGTTAACGGCATTTTTTGAATTCTACTAATACAGCATTAGCAGAAAAAGTATCCGCTCACTGCTTGTTACATCAGTTTATTGTAGTTTCAACGCGTTTAAGACCTGTTAATTTTTTGTACGTTATTATCAATAATACAGATAAAGATAATCAAAAGAAAATCTGCAATTTGTGTATAAAATTCGAATTATTCAGCGTTAATCGAAATGAGTGCAAAAGGCAAAGAAATAAGTGTTAAAAATAACCGCTTCCCAAATAGCAGAAGATGTAAAACTACAATTTAAAAAATCAATATGCAGTGACACAGCAAGAAAAATATTAAAAAGCGCTGGTTATCATGGGCGAGTGGCACGCAAAAGCCTTAAAATATCGTATGAAGCGCATTGTATTCGCAAACGAACATATCTATAACAAAACCTTTATCTTTCTGGCAATCGGTTTTATTGTGCGGATGAGACCAAATATTGTATATTTGGAATATAAGGAAGACAGATGGTGTGGCGAAAAACTGCTACGGCCTTTGAAGCACGAAATCTTACTTTAACCGTAAATCATGGTGGGGTGGAGTTCTATTGAGGGGGTGTATGGCAGCAAGTGGAGTTGGTGGCATTGAGTTTATCGAAAATATAATGAAAAACTTTGATTATCTAAATATTTTAAAACGACAAATGAAGCAAAGTGCGGACAAATTAGGATTGCCAAATGTGTTTTGTTTCCAACAGGACAAAGACCCTAAGCATACAACGGAACTTGTTCGCCTTTGGCTTCTTTACAATGCTCCAAAACAGTTACATGTATGCGGAGATGTTACATGTGTACAGAAGATGTACGCGAATTCTTCGGGCAAATAATAATTTTAGAAATAATGAGCAAATACATAATACAGAAAGTCCCGCTATCACAGATTAGATGTCGAAAGACGTCTGTCCGAGAAAAATAACAATACTCTTTAACATAGTAGCATACGTAAAAATAATCGTTTTGTATAGAAATAGGCGTCAGAATCCAGAAATTCGCTCAGAACGATTTTTTTGGTATCGGCGGAAAAACAACGACGTACTGTCTACTGAACAAAGTGTAAACACTGTTCAACATAGGAGAAGATGGTAAAATCCGTCCGTGAGTAAAGGAAGCACGCGTGATGAAATGCAAATAGAGTATGCAAGAAGAAATCCTTAAATAAGAAGAGATTAATGTTATAACTAGAAAAAAAAATAACGCCGACAGCTTAGCAGAAGGGATGCAAGGTCAGAAATTTTTAATCTGAGGCTTAGCCGAGATAAGTAGCTAGATCCGTCTTCATAGAAGTAACCTTATAATTGTAAATCCATTTGCCTTCAAAAGTTTTCAGGTCACAACCGAGTTACAGCTTAAAATCAACTAAACGTAAACTTTGTTCAACACTTGATTCCACACGATGATGGTTTCGAGGTTTTGAAAGGAGTTAGATCCCCTGCAGCGCACTGAGAAGCTTTCAAGAAAAGGCAATTGCAATGATTCGTCAATTAGAGCTTCCAATCTTCTTCATAACTTTATCGCTGCTGAATCTCGGTGAATTAAGCATTATGGCTAAAACTGTTGATTTTAAATATTTCGGAAGAGGAAGCCAACAATTTAACAGACCAAGATATGTATCGCCTAAATGATCAGATGCGTTTACTTGTGCAAAATATTTTGACTAACCTAATCGATAGTTAGTTAAGCTTTTTAAAACTGTCGTTTTTGGAGAGGAATTTGTTAAAAATTTCCCGGTTCGGCTCTCCGAATGCACATAACATGTATTTGCTTAATTATGCTTCCAGGATCAACATTCGAGATCCTCAGATATTCCCTGATGACATTAATTTGACATAGACGATTACATTTCTAGAGATTGAGCAGGTGAGCCACTTAAAAAATTATTTGGGTTACCAAAAGCATAACCGCAGTCGGTCTCGTACTAGAGAAATAAGAGGACAACAATTTTGTCGTTTTGGTATACCATATCCAACAATGATTTCCACACAAATATTGCTACCTCTTTCAGAAGTAATTAAAAATTTCAAAAGACATAAAGAAACATTTTTTTGAATCTCTTTCCTATTCATTAACTCTTACTACAGAAGACATTTCGATTTGGAATATTGAGAGTAGAATAAATATGATGACTATTTGCAAGCTCTGAGGTCAAGCTTATCTAAACTCAAAAATTTTTCTACAAAGAAAAATACAGCATCCTTTCATAAAATCTTATAATCCTCTAATTTTGGAACTCCGTAGGGCAAATATGGATATCCAATATATACTGAATGCATATGCTTGCTGTTCATATATATATTATATATTGTATATAATTACATCAATATACATATCTCACAGAGGAGTTTTTGTAGGCTCTTAAATTAAGCTATATATATCGAAAATAAATGACGGAAATTACACAGGTAAGCAAAAACTAAAACACAGGAGTATGTAGGTCACAAATGTATATCTGGTAGAAAAATATCTGCACAAAAAGCAGCCTATTGCTGCATTGGGCTCCATCTTTAAGAAACGAGTGATGCAGAAATAATTATAAATACGTCTCGACCCGAGGAATCTGATCGTACTGTGTGGCACGTAACCCGTCTTGTTGGAACCAGATGTTGGTAAGATCAACTTATTCCAATTGTGGCCATGAAAAGTTGGTTATCATCGATCTATAGCGTTTTCCATTGACAGTAACGGTGTCACCAGCTTCATTTCGAAAGAAGTACGGACCGATGGTTCCACCAGACCCAAAACCACACCGAACTGTCAATTTATCGTTTTCAAGTTGTTCCAAGGCAAAATCAGCAAATTCACGACGTTTGCGGTAGTCCAGTGGCTTCAGTTCGTGAGTAAGAACAATTTTTTATTGATGCAACCAAATTCTTTCTCAAAATTTGCCAGATTGTGGCTTGAAAAAGTCCCAATTCTTGAGAACGTCTTGTAATCGACAAATTGCAGTCTTCAGCAACATTTGCCTGAATGGCAGGATTATTTTCATTACATCGAGTGGTTTTTTGTCTTATGTACGCTCGAAATTTTCAACAATTCGACGAATAGCGTGGACGATTATTACGACAATAAAATGGCAAAAGTGCACGAAAAAATGGAATGGGAGAACGATTATTTTGATGATAAAATTGAATAATTTGTAAATATTGTTCTTGCGTATATCTTTCATTTTGGAGTTCAGTGTCTTATTTTTAAGAGCATTGAATTTCCTTTAAAAAGGACTGTCCGATTTTTTTTTATTTATAATTTTGTGTATTTCAATATTGTGATTCTGCTTTTCTAAGAGTCTTTCTTAACTGTACTTGTGGATGAAAGCAGTAACAAAACCGTGTTATGTACGTCACTCAGTCAAACAAATTTCTCAATAGGAAGGATTGTATGTTGAATTCAATATCCATAATAGTATAAAAAGTCCAAATCTAATCGAATATTTTCTGTACTTTAACTGTAATTTGGAGCAATGTTATCAGAAAATTAGTTTATGAGTAAAATCCAAATATACTTGTGAATACTATATTTATAAAATTTAAGCCTTATGCAAATATTTCCTATTAGTAGTATGTGTGATGTATGTATGAACATATGTGATAATAAGACCGACTAACAAAATTTTTACTTTTTTTGTCACATGAAAACTCTGTTAATATTGTGTTATTATTGTGAAGCATGAAATTTAAACGCGTAACAAACAATCCGCGAGTCAACAGTAACGTACCTTCACATAACCTCAACTCTACACGTCCCCAGTAGCCTCCTTTTCACTCACTCATTTTAATATTTATTACACTTCGAAACTTCCAAAACCAAACAAATTGTATTATTAAAATTATGTTGAGACGGTAAGTTTGCTCTGTTCAGCACACAAGTAGTCTATTTAACTACAACTTGTTGAAGATAGCTGAGAATTACGTAGCAACAAGATTATTATTAAAGATTATTAATAAGTGGAACGAAAGTTTTAGTGGTGATTCGGAATTTCTTGCACTGCTGCGCTATGAATGAATCAATGCGCTTGATAAATTTGCTGGTAGGTATGTAAGTGTGTACGTGATGCTTCACTCACCAAGCCATCAACACTTGCTCCGTAGCTCTCTCTCTCTCTTTCTTTCTCTTTGCTCACCAGTGAATACACCCTAACTGCTGTGCGTTAAACGTTTAACGCAACCTTTTCCGAACTTCCCTTAGAAGTTTCACTTCAAAAACTGGACTCGATTGAAACAAAATTATTATATAGTGTTAATAAGGGTACACTAACTTAAACAAAAATCATCACATAGCTCGTGTGACAAAAACAGTGTTTACCAGTCTTATGATTTCAAAAGCTTAAAACGTATACAGATATAAAATTAATCACTTATTGTTTACGATGCAGGCATACCATATTATAACATAAATTGTAAATAGTATTTTGTATAAATATATTTTATATAAGGAACTCTAAAATGAATCCTAATTTAACATACATAATGGTAGATGCGAACCACTCCTCCAAAACTTCAGTCGTAGAGTTGGTTATTTTGTTGTTGTTATTACCAAACGAGTAAATCAATGACGTTGATATATAAGGGTGATTTTAACTAAAATTGTATATACATATGTATATTATCTAAAAAATAAATGATATGCTCGGTAAGTAAGTTATTTGAATATATTTTTGCCCATAAGTATCATTAAATGAAGCTTTAAGTAACTTAGAGCTTTTAATTTTTTATATTTATTTGGCATCTGTGTAAAGAGTGGGTTCTTACTCTCAACCTCATACTCAATAGCAACGCCACAAAGCAAACGTGGTAAAAACAGAACGGTTGATTGCAACTTTAACTACTAAAATTTAAAATATATTGAAAGTTGACTCTGGCAATCACAATGTAGTATCGGACTGAAGGTAAGCTTTATACATACTGTATCCTGCGGATAATTGCACTTCAAAAATTGCACAATTCAAATCACAAAAATTGTTCATTAAACGGCAATCAATTAACCGATACCGTTGAATTAAATGTAATGTAATGTTCAATTACAGGAATCTCGCTTAATTGGACAAAACAATCAATTAAAATACACTCATATATGTACTATAAGTGTTTATTTAGTTTTTAATAATGATATTTAAATAATATTTTTACTTTCAACGGAAAAAATATAATATAAGGAACAAATGCAAGACAATGCACTTACGAGTGTATATATATTTTATTTAGAGATCATTGTTATAAAAAATAATATAAACTTAAGTTACAAAAAAAATTCAAATTATTGCATTTACTGGTACATATGCAGCACTTCATTCACACTTTTAAAGATCGTTGTTTACATTTTTAGAATGTTAATTTAGGAAATCTTTTAAAATTTTTTTTTATGCTCCTAAACATTAGCACCAGAGATAATGTCAGCACCCTCCAAAATATATTCACCAATAAACATATTTATATTTTCAGTTGCTTTGTAGAGATGTCAACAGCTGCTTATTACAAACGCTGCGAAATACAGACATATGTATGTGAGGCAACTTCGAATTATATTTTTAACAAAAGTTTTTAGTGCAATTAACCGAGCGAAAATTTTTTGCAATAACACATATTTTTAACCAATTTTGCGGGAAAACCAATTAACCGGGTCCGGTTTAGCGGGAAAATGTACACGCATTTTGTATGCAATGTATTTTGGACCGATCAGGTGATTCAAATAAGCGGGGCAAAATGAATTAACCGGGGGTCAGTTAAGCGAGGGCACCTCATAATTGTGGATTAAAAGTCGTATATCACAAACTACTAAATCCCCGGTGCGGTGTTGCAACTACTTTAAGCCTCCGGAAAAATACGTACTCAGGAAGTCTAGAGGCAAGGTTCTTTTCAATAATCATGAAACTACGCAGTAACTCTTACGGTGCCAAGTGAGCAAGCAGAGTACTCGTCGCGCCAACAGTTTTCTCGTGTTGTTTCGATGGGGTCGGACTTCCTGTGATGTATAAGTTATTGTATTAATATTGTTATAAAAGTCGATTTGTATTAAATATTTTCCATTTAATTAAAATGATGGACACATTTTTTATCTGGGAATTCGATTGCCAGGTGAATTCAGATGCATTGCTTTTAATGTATTATATGTTTGTTTAAATTTTTTTTGTTTACATTGTTTTCTCTTTGTAGTGTCTAAATCAGCTGAGATAATGTGATAAATTTCCTAACTGCTAAACAGATGGCGCTAATCAGAGTCGCACAGGGAGATTTCGAGTAATTAGCTTCAAATCTCCTCAGTGACGAGATAAACAAGTGATTTGAATAACGAAATCTTGATAAATCAAGTAGATTAGGGAGATAATTAACTCAACATCTAAAGCTCGTGATTAAGTCTCGGCCAGAACATGGTTTTACACGAGTACCAAAATGTATTCTTGCAACATGTCACCTAACGACTGTTTGTAGCACCTAAAACCAATCACCATAAATATGGAGTTAGGTATATGCAGTATGGCATATCTAATAATTACATGTTTCCTCTAATGTTCTACCTAGTTTACCCTTTATGAGCAGATATTTGCGGTAGATAAGACGACAAGTTTTGGAAAACATTAAAAAAATTCACGGAGGGGTTTTCCTGGTGAATAATTTCAAATCTATTTAAGAACTTACTAGGTTAGGTTAGAAGGTCGAAGGATCACACTTGGACAGCTTAAACGCCGGTCCGTTGTGGTAGCCAAAACTCCTACGAGCTGGATCAAAAGACCCTAACATGTGGACAAAGCGCTTTGTGCCTATGACAAACTTGTTGAGAAAATGGAGAGAATTGTGGTGGACCCTTTGCATAAGCCCAGCTTCCCTGAGCCTTACACACTTTGCAGCAATGCACCTGTTGACAATGTCCTGACGAGCTATGTTTAAAATAGCATTAAGAGCTGTCGTTGGTGTGGTCGACACTGCACCTGAGATTTTTATGAGCTCCACTCTTTGGACCCGCTCAAGCTTTTTAGCCAGGCTAGCCCTTTCGAGCGCCCTTCACTAGACGAACACAGCATAGAACAATATTGGCTTGACTACGGCTTTCGTAGAGCCTGAACACCACTTTTGGTGTTTGTTTCTGACCTTTGGTGGGAGTCCCCACTTTTTCCCTATAGTTCCCATACAGCAATATAAGACGACCGATTCCTACTTAACTCTCTCCTTGATGTTTGGCCTCCAAGAAAGCTTTCTATCAAGGATAAGCTCTAGGTAATCCAACTTATCACCGGGTTTTAAGACATGAATCCTCGAAAGAGGGGATAGGCTCGTTGGGGATCTTATACCTCCTAGTAAATAAAACCATTTCGGTTTTACTTGGGTTACGGCTAGGCCGCTTCTATTCGCCTAGTTGGGTACCACGTTAAGGTACAATTCGGTAAGTTCATAGACGGTAGTTAGGAATTTTCCCCTAACCATAAGAACCACATTATCTGCATAGGCTATCGTACGACAGCACTACTCCACTCCGCTACTACAGTTCTGTCGTAAAGAAGACTAAATATGAAGTGATTGAGGTTCGATTCCACCTCAGACCTTTCGAGGGCTTTAACCACTGCCCCTGGCCGCACGTTATTGAAGGCCCCCAAGATGGCGAGAAAGGTGCTCACAATAAATACCTTGTTCATAAGGGCTATCTCCTGCCACGACACTACATCATGCTCAGCAGTGTCGACCGACCTGCCTTTGATATAGGCATGCTGCGTCTGTAGCAGTTTACTTCTCGGTAATCTGCTCCCTATGTACAAATCCATACGTCTCTCCAGCGTTTTCAACAGAAACAACGATAGACTGATGGGTCTGAAATCTTTTGCCACCGACATGACAGCTTTTACCGGCCTTCATAATAAACGCAACTTTAACCTGTCTCTAGGCCTTCGGGACATGGCCCAATCTAACACAGTTCGTGTAGATAAGCTCCAGCCGGCTGAAGCTCCCCAGTGGCACTTCTTCAGCAGAGCGATTCAGCGGAAAATCAGCATCCAGGAGTAGCTGCAACGACTCCTCGCAACTCGTTGTCCACCCGCTATCTTCATTTCTTAGATACCTCAATGGAGTAGGATTTTTTGCAAGAATGCGCCTGAAGCTTGAGGACTCGTGACAACCCTCTACACTGCCGCAGAAGGCTCTCATGGCTTTCCTCAATTCGGGCTTGTAAATGGCCAGTCCGGCCTTATCTAATGCCCAGACTTCACTACAGCCAATTTTATGGGCTTTATTGAAGAGTCTTTTACTCGAAGATCTGATCGTTGTTAGCTCCGAAGTCCACCAAGGTGGTTTCTCTTTACTTTTCTGAGTTTTAAGAAAATAGGAGCTTTCAAGAGTAGTTCTACTGAAGCTGAAAGTCTCGACGAGCTCATCAATCGCGTCCGCAGATAGGATCGAATCCCTGTCAGGCGCGGTTGGATGAGCTGGTCGAAGCTTCCTGCAATACAGGACCCAATTGATATTCCTGAAATTTCTATAGGTTTTGTGCTTCGGGCGCGAGGCTTCCCAGCTGAAGCTAATATATTTATGATTGGAGAAGGAATGGTCGTCTAGAACTCTCCATTCCGAGATTAAGGTAGCAATTGCTAACGCGACGTCAAGGACTTCCGCCCTGCTAGCTGTCCCAACAGTAGGACAGTTTCCCTTATTGCAAATAAAAAGGTCTGCACCACAAATAAAATCAAAAAAGTGACTCACCTCTTGCGTTTGTGTCCGAGCTCTGCCAGACGGAGTGCCCGGAATTGGCATCCGAGCGTATTAAAACCGCGGCCCCTTTACGCTAGGTCTCTGCCAGAGCCCTCCTCAGCAGGTCCAAAGGTGGCTCCACCTCGTCGTCGTGCGGAATATAGGCTTAGACAAGCCAGAGTTTTCTAGCACTGTCCTCCAGCCTAGCAGGGACGACGTTCTCGTTGCTGAAATTAGGTAAAAAAAAACGTTGAGTTCGTTTCTGACCATCAAGCAGGCTCTGGTTCTACCTGTGCTGCTTGCCGCCAGGAGCTTATGGCTTTTTGTCCTTAGTCCAGATATTTCATAGTTGTTTAGCCACGGTTCCTGGATAAGGACAACGTCGGCTTCGTCCCTTCCTACACGCAGCAATAGATCGGCGGAGGCCGCCTTTGAGTGCTGTAGGTTAGTTTGGAGGATCTTAATCCTCCAAACTCCTCTCCAGCATGCGAGTTCCGCACCATCATCCATGCCATCGACCCCAGCCTCCTCGAACAGGCAATCAAGACTGAAGACAATCCACCCCCCTTTCTCACCGCGTCCAAGAGGATAGGGTCGATATCCATTTTCTAGTGGGTATCTTTCCCACTCTCTTCCGCCCCAGCGCGGCGTCCCTCCCCCGGCATCCCGAATAAGAGGAGGGAGGGACTCTGTGTTTAGGAGTATCAGCACTTCCTGATATGGCTGTTAGGTCTTCTACAGTATAATCACCCTCCAGTCTTGGGTGAGTAGAGATGGATTGCAGTACCGCAACATCTCTTCAATTTCGGTCGAGGTAGAGGGTTCGGCCGGAAGCAAGACATGAGCCCGAGGCCGCATCGGGAGATCCGATTTGGCCACCGCCTCGAGCTTTGTTCCTTTCCACACCTAATTTTCATATTTCATATAATTAAGTACTATTATATTGTCTTTAATATATTATCATACATACATATGTACACTAGGTAGAAAATGTCTCCGCTCACCAATTCGTGGAGTGTTTCAATAAAAATATTAATAAAATATATAGATTTTTAACGTTATTTTCTGAATATCAGATGCGCATGCTAATATCATTATATTCGCCAAATTTGTGTTTCAACGCGTTTAAAACCTGTTAATTTTTTGTACGTTATTATCAATAATACAGATAAAGATAATCAAAGGAAAATCTGCAATTTATGTGTAAAATTCGAATTATTCAGCGTTAATCGAAATGAGTGCAAAAGACAAAGAAATAAGTGTTGATGAGTGGAAAATAATTTTAAAATTAAGGAAGGACGGTAAAAGCTTCCATGAAATTGGACGGAGTCATCAGTGCGATACGTCATACAGACTTTCGGGAATTATTACTTCAAAGCCTCCGATCTGGACGTCCGAGAACATTGGCTGATCGGGAAACACGCAAGATTGTATCTCTTGTAAAGGTTTATCCGCGTTTAACCGCTTCCCAAATAGCAGAAGATGTAAAACTACAATTTGAAAAATCAATATGCAGTGATACAGCAAGAAAAATATTAAAAAGCGCTGGTTATCATGGGCGAGTGGCACGCAAAAAGCCATCCATTTCCACAAAAAATCGTATGAAGCGCATTGCATTCGCAAACGAACATGTGTATAACCAAGCCTTTATCTTTCTGGCAATCGGTTTTATGGTCGGATGAGACCAAATATTGTATATTTGGAATAAAAGGAAGACAGAGGGTGTGGCGAAAAACTGCTACGGCCTTTGAAGCACGAAATCTTACTTCAACCGTAAATCATGGTGGGGTGGAGTTCTATTCAGGGGGTGTATGGCAGCAAGTGGAGTTGGTGGCATTGAGTTTATCGAAAATATAATGAAAAAATTTGATTATCTAAATATTTTAAAACGACAAATGAAGCAAAGTGCTGACAAATTAGGATTGCCAAATGTGTTTTGTTTCCAACAGGACAAAGACCCTAAGCATACAACGGAACTTGTTCGCCTTTGGCTTCTTTACAATGCTCCAAAACAGTTACATACATCGCCACAATCACCTGACCTCAAACCAATTGAGCATTTATGGGCTCTATTGGAGCGCAGAATTCGTACACATACGATTACCAGAAAAGAAATGCTCAAGACCATTATATTGAATGAATGGAGTAAAATGCCGACTGAAGATACGAGGAAATTAGTACATTCCATGCCTAAACGTCTAGCAGAAGTTCTAAAATTTCGAGGCTACCCCACGAGCTATTAAACTTTTTATATATACTTGATATTATTGTGTTCTGTTTGATGAGCGAAGACTTTTTCCGTTTAAGTTAATTGTTTTTAAAATTACAATGAACTCTGTGGCTTTTGTTTCTTGAATTATTTGAAAAAAAAAGTAAATTTTTTAAAAGAAAATATATGATTTAATAACACAAAAAAAAATATTTTTTTAATCTCTTAACTGGTCAAACTTTTATTTTCGTTTAAAAGATTTTGTACCCCGTGAGCGCAGACTTTTTCTACCTAGTGTATATACGTACTTACACCCGTATACACGGTTAAAGAAGATGCACACCAGACAGGAGAAGAGCCATCAAAGATTAAATAACCCAGAAATTAAAGCAGAATACTTTCCAAACCTGGACGGATTTAATTTATCTGTTATGTTAAGCCGTTAATTAGTAATTAATTATGCCTGAACTAAGTAAAAGGTCTATTGCACTATGTCGTCCAGAAGATGTATGCGAATTCTTCGGGCAAATAATCATTTTAGAAATAATGAGCAAATACAAAATACAGAAAGATGAAATGCAAATAGAGTATGCAAGAAGAAATCCTTAAATAAGTAGAGATTAATGTTATAACTAGAAAAAAAACAACGCCGACGGCTTAGCAGAAGGGATGCAAGATCCGAAATTTTTAATCTGAGGCTTAGCCGAGATAAGTAGCTAGATCCGCCTTCATAGAGATAACCTTATAATTGTAAATCCATTTGCCTTCAAAAGTTTTCAGGTCACAACCGAGTTACAGCTCAAAATCTACTAAACGTAAACTTTGTTCAAAACTTGATTCCACACGATGATGGTTTCGAGGTTTTGAAAGGAGTTAGATCCCCTGCAGCGCACTGAGAAGCTTTGAAGAAAAGGCAATTGCAATGATTCGTCAATTTGAGCTTCCAATCTTCTTCATAAGTTTATCGCTGCTGGATCTCGGTGAATTAGGCGTTATGCCTAAGACTTGATTCTAAATATTTCGGAAGAGGAAGCCAACAATTTAACAAGTCAAGATATGTATCGCCTAAATAGATCAGATGCGTGTACCTGTGCAAAATATTTTGACTAACCATATCGATAGTTAGTTAAGCTTTTTAAAGCTGTCGTTTTTGGAGAGGAAGTTGTTAAGAATTCTCCGGTTAGGCTCTCCGAATGCACATAACATGTATTTGCTTAATTATGCTTCCAGGATCAACATTTGAGATGCTCAGATATTCCCTGATGACATTAATTTGACATAGACGATTACATTTCTAGAGATTGAGATGGTGAGCCACTTAGAAAATTATTTGGGTTACCAAAAGCATAACCGCAGTCGGTCTCGTACTAGAGAAATAAGAGGACAACAATTTTGTCGTTTTGGTATACCATATCCAACAATGATTTCCACACAAATATTGCTACCTCTTTCAGAAGTAATTAAAAATTTCAAAGGACATAAAGAAAAATTTTTTTGAATCTCTTTCCTATTTATTAACTCTTACTACAGAAGACATTTCGATTTGGAATATTGAGAGTAGAATAAATATGTCTTTTGATGACAATTTGCTAGCTCTGAGGTCAAGCTTATCTAAACTCAAAATTTTTCTACAAAGAAAAATACAGCATCCTTTCATAAAATCTTATAATCCTCTAATTTTGGAACTCCATAGGGCAAATATGGATATCCAATATATACTGGATGCATATGCTTGCTGTTCATATACATATATTGTATATAATTACATCAATATATCTCACAGAGAAGTTTTTGTAGGCTCTTAAATTAAGCTACATATATCGAAAATAAATGACGGAAATTATACAGGTAAGCTAAAAAAACTAAAACACAGGAGTATGTAGGTCACAAATTTATATCTGGTAGAAAAATATCTGCACAAAAGGCAGCCTATTGCTGCATTGGGCTCCATCTTTAAGAAACGAGTGATGCAGAAATAATTATAAATTATAAATACGTCTCGACCCGAGGAATCTGATCGTGCTGTGTGGCACGTAACCCGTCTTGTTGGAACCAGATGTTGGTAAGATCAACTTATTCCAATTGTGGCCATGAAAAGTTGGTTATCATCGATCTATAGCGTTTCCCATTGACAGTAACGGTGTCACCAGCTTCATTTCGAAAGAAGTACGGTTCGAAGATGGTTCCACCAGACCCAAAACCACACCGAACTATCAATTTAGGTGAATGTAATGTTTGTTCATGAATAATTTGTGGATTTGCTTCGCACCAGAATCGATAGTGTTTTCATTTACCGCATCACTCAGTTTAATATATTATCATACATACATATGTACACTAGGTAGAAAATGTCTCCGCTCACCAATTCGTGGAGTGTTTCAATAAAAATATTAATAAAATATATAGATTTTTAACGTTATTTTCTGAATATCAGATGCGCATGCTAATATCATTATATTCGCCAAATTTGTGTTTCAACGCGTTTAAAACCTGTTAATTTTTTGCACGTTATTATCAATAATACAGATAAAGATAATCAAAGGAAAATCTGCAATTTGTGTGTAAAATTCGAATTATTCAGCGTTAATCGAAATGAGTGCAAAAGGCAAAGAAATAAGTGTTGATGAGTGGAAAATAATTGTAAAATTAAGGAAGGACGGTAAAAGCTTCCATGAAATTGGACGGAGTCATCAGTGCGATACGTCATACAGACTTTCGGGAATTATTACTTCAAAGCCTCCGATCTGGACGTCCGAGAATATTGGCTGATCGGGAAACACGCAAGATTGTATCTCTTGTAAAGGTTTATTAGCGTTTAACCGCTTCCCAAATAGCAGAAGATGTAAAACTACAATTTAAAAAATCAATATGCAGTGATACAGCAAGAAAAATATTAAAAAGCACTGGTTATCATGGCAATCGGTTTTATGGTCGGATGAGACCAAATATTGTATATTTGGAATAAAAGGAAGACAGAGGGTGTGGCGAAAAACTGCTACGGCCTTTGAAGCACGAAATCTTACTTCAACCGTAAATCATGGTGGGGTGGAGTTCTATTCAGGGGGTGTATGGCAGCAAGTGGAGTTGGTGGCATTGAGTTTATCGAAAATATAATGAAAAAATTTGATTATCTAAATATTTTAAAACGACAAATGAAGCAAAGTGCTGACAAATTAGGATTGCCAAATGTGTTTTGTTTCCAACAGGACAAAGACCCTAAGCATATAACGGAACTTGTTCGCCTTTGGCTTCTTTACAATGCTCCAAAACAGTTACATTCACCTCCACAATCACCTGACCTCAAAACAATTGAGCATTTACGGGCTCTATTGGAGCGCAGAATTCGTACACATACGATTACCAGCAAAGAAATGCTCAAGACCATTATATTGGATGAATGGAGTAAAGGAGGAACTCTGTGGCTTTTGTTTCTTGAATTATTTGAAAAAAAAGTAAATTTTTCAAACGAAAATATATGATTTAATAACACAAAAAAAAATATTTTTTTAATCTCTTAACTGGTCTAACTTTTATTTTCGTTTAAAAGATTTTGTACCCAGTGAGCGGAGACTTTTTCTACCTAGTGTATATACGTACTTACACCCGTATACACGGTTAAAGAAGATGCACACCAGACAGGAGAAGAGCCATCAAAGATTAAATAACCCTGAAATTAAAGCAGACTACTTTCCAAACCTGGACGGATTTAATTTCTCTGTTATGTTAAGCCGTTTATTAGTAATTAATTATGCCTGGACTAAGTAAAAGATCTATTGCACTATGTCGTCCAGAAGATGTATGCGAATTCTTCGGGCAAATAATATTTTTAGAAATAATGAGCAAATAAAAATACAGAAAGTCCCGCTAATCACAGATTAGATGCCGAAAGATGTCTGTCCGAGAAAAATAACAATACTCTCCAACATAGTAGCAGACGTCAGAATCCAGAAAATCGCTCAGAACAGCAAAGTAGGGATCCTTGATTACGTAGGTCTCAGCGGGAAAACATCGATGTACATTCTGCTGAACAAAGAATAAATAATAATCAGGATAGGTCTAGATTCCAAAAGAGTAAAGTAGGAATACTCGAGCACATAGATCTGGACGCGAAAATCAAGTCTAAATACCGTTCATCATAGAACTAAGCGTCAAAATATTGAAATTCGCACAATCGGTGTAGGTATCGGCGGGAAAACAACGACGTACTGTCTACTGAACAAAGTGTAAACACTGTTCAACATAGGAGAAGACGGTAAAATCCGTCCGTGAGTAAAGGAAGCACGCGTGATGAAATGCAAATAGAGTATGCAAAAAGAAATCCTTAAATAAGTAGAGATTAATGTTATAACTAGAAAAAAAAAGCAACGCCGACATCTTAGCAGAAGGGATGCAAGGTCAGAAATTATTAATCTGAGGCTTAGCCGAGATAAGTAGCTAGATCTGCCTTCATAGAGATAAACGAAGAATTGTAAATCCATTTGCCTTCAAAAGTTTTCAGGTCACAACCGAGTTACAGCTAAAAATCTACTAAACGTAAACTTTGCTCAACACTTGATTCCACACGATGATGGTTTCGAGGTTTTGAAAGGAGTTAGATCCCCTGCAGCGCACTGAGAAGATTTGAAGAAAAGGCAATTGCAATGATTCGTCAATTTGAGCTTCCAATCTCCTTCATAACTTTATCGCTGCTGAATCTCGGTGAATAAAGCATTATGGCTAAAACTGTTGATTCTAAATATTTCGGAAGAGGAAGCCAACAATTTAGCAGACCAAGATATGTATCGCCTAAATGATCAGATGCGTTTATTTGTGCAAAATATTTTGACTAACCTAATCGATAGTTAGTTAAGCTTTTTCAAGCAGTCGTTTTTGGAGAGGAATTTGTTAAAAATTCCCCGGTTCGGCTCTCCGAATGCACATAACATGTATTGGCTTAATTATGCTTCCAGGATCAACATTCGAGATCCTCAGATATTCCCTGATGACATTAATTTGACATAGACGATTACATTTCTGGAGATTGAGTAGGTGAGCCACTTAGAAAATTATTTGGGTTACCAAAAGCATAATCGCAGTCGGTCTCGTACTAGAGAAATAAGAGGACAACAATTTTGTCGTTTTGGTATACCATATCCAGCAATGATTTCCACACAAATATTGCTACCACTTTCAGAAGTTATTAAAAATTTCAAAAGACATACAGAAAATTTTTCTACAATCTCTTTCCTATTTATTAACTCTTACTACAGAAGACATTTCGATTTGGAATATTGAGAGTAGAATAAATATGTCTTTTGATGACAATTTGCTAGCTCTGAGGTCAAGCTTATCTAAACTCAAAATTTTTCTACAAAGAAAAATACAGCATCCTTTCATAAAATCTTATAATCCTCTAATTTTGGAACTCCATAGGGCAAATATGGATATCCAATATATACTGGATGTATATGATTGCTGTTCATATACATATATTGTATATAATTACATCAATATATCTCACAGAGGAGTTTTTGTAGGCTCTTAAATTAAGCTATATATATCGAAAATAAAAGACGGAAATTATACAGGTAAGTAAAAACTAAACCACAGGAGTATGTAGGTCACAAACTTATATCTGGTGGAGAAATATCTGCACAAGAAGCAGCCTATTTCTGCATTGGGCTCCATCTTTAAGAAACGAGTGATGCAGAAATAATTATAAATACGTCTCGATCCGAGGAATCTGATCGTGCTGTGTGGTACGTAACCCGTCTTGTTGGAACCAGATGTTGGTAAGATCAACTTATTCCAATTGTGGCCATAAAAAGTTGGTTATCATCAATCTATAGCGTTTTCCATTGACAGTAACGGTGTCACCAGCTTCATTTCGAAAGAAGTACGGACCGATGGTTCCACCAGACCCAAAACCTCACCGAACTGTCAATTTAGGTGAATGTAATGTTTTTTCATGAATAATTTCTGGATTTTCTTCGCACCAGAACCGATAGTGTTTTCATTTACCGCATCACTCAGATGGAAGTGAGCCTCATTGAAGACGATAATTTTCTTAAAAAAATCGTTATCGTTTTCAAGTTGTTCCAAGGAATCAGCAAATTCACGACGTTTGCGGTAGTCCAGTGGCTTCAGTTCGTGAGTAAGAACAATTTGTTATGGATGCAACCAAATCCTTTCTCAAAATTTGCCAGGTTGTGGTTTGAAAAAGTCCCAATTCTTGAGAACGGTATGTAATCGACAAATTGCAGTCTTCAGCAACATTTGCCTGAATGGCAGGATTATTTTCATTACTTCGAGTTTTTGTCTTATGTACGCTGAAAATGTACGCTCGAAATTTTCAACAATTTGACGAATAGCGACATGTGGACGATTAATACGACAATAAAATGGCAAAAGTGCACGAAAAAATGGAATGGGAGAACGATTGTTTTGATGATAAAATTGAATAATTTGTAAATATTGTTCTTGCGTATTGTTGCGTCCGATTTTATTTTATTTATAATTTTGTGTATTTCAATATTGTGATTCTGCTTTTCTAAGAGTCTTTCTTAACTGTACTTGTGGATGAAAGCAGTAACAAAACCGTGTTATGTACGTCACTCAGTCAAACAAATTTCTCAATAGGAAGGCTTGTATGTTGAATTCAATATCCATAATAGTATAAAAAGTCCAAATCTAATCGAATATTTTCTGAACTTTAACTGTAATTTGGAGCAATGTTATCAGAAAATTAGTTTATGAGTAAAATCCGAATATACTTGTGAATACTATATTTATAAAATTTAAGCCTTATGCAAATATTTCCTATTAGTAGTATGTATGATGTATGTATGAACATATGTGATAATAAGACCGACTAACAAAATTGTAACTTTTTTGTCACACGAAAACTCTGTTAATATCGTGTTATTATTGTGGAGCATGAAATTTAAACGCGTAACAAATAATCCGCGAATCAACAGTAACGTACCTTCACATAACCTCAAATCTACGCGTCCCCAGTAGCCTCCTTTTCACTCACTCATTTTAATATTTACTACACTTCGAAATATTTCGTATGAAATATCAAATTAAGATTTAAAATTAAAAAACTGATTCTAAAACTGAATTTATTACAGTAGCCTCCTTTTCACTCACTCATTTTAATATTTATTACACTTCGAAATATTTCGTATGAAATATCAAATTAAGATTTAAAATTAAAAAACTGATTCTAAAACTACACAACACTCGCGTTGAAAACCGTTTAATGCTTTACTCACTAAGGCATCAACATTTGCGGCGTAGCTCTCTCTCTCTTTCTCCTTCCATTACCAGTGGCGTTCCGATGCGTCATACACCCTAACCAATGCTCGTTAAACGTCTAACCCAACCTTTTTCGAACTCCCATTAAAGTTTAATTTCAAAAATAAGTAGCAGACCTGCTGGATGTTCAAAAATAAAGATTTTCGATTCTGGAGACTGGATTCACAGATGAATAAAATTTTAATATTAAATACAGTAATGGATGGAGTTGCCCATATTTAAACACGGTGGAGTTCCGTCATGTTCTGGGGATGCTTTGATGCAGCTGAGATGGGAAAACTTGTCCTCATCACCGAAATTATGAATTCTAAGAAATACATTGTTATTTTAAGATCTGAAGATATTGAAATTCCACTAAATACTAACATTTATTTATTCCATTGCCATATATTTCATTTAGGGGTGTATGAATATGAATTTTGCGTTTGTGAATTAATGATTTTAGGTTTTTCTTGCCATATTGTTTATTTTTATATAAAAATCAATAAATTCGGTATACTGCACTAATTTCTTTAGTTGAACAAGACCGCCAACTTCTACCAAAACCAAACAAATTGTATTATTAAAATTATGTTGAGACGGTAAGTTTGCTCTGTTCAGTACACAAGTAGTCTATTTAACTACAACTTGTTGAAGGTAGCTGAGAATTACACAGCAACAAGATATTAATAGACAAGTGGAACGAAAGTTTTAGTGGTGATTCGGAATTTCTTGCACTGCTGCGCTATGAATGAATCAATGCGCTTGATAAATTTGCTGGTAGGTATGTAAGTGTGTACGTGATGCTTCACTCACCAAGCCATCAACACTTGCTCCGTAGCTCTCTCTCTCTCTTTCTTTCTCTTTGCTCACCAGTGAATACACCCTAACTGCTGTGCGTTAAACGTTTAACGCAACCTTTTCCGAACTTCCCTTAGAAGTTTCACTTCAAAAACTGGACTCGATTGAAACAAAATTATTATATAGTGTTAATAAGGGTAAACTAACTTAAACAAAAATCATCACATAGCTCGTGTGACAAAAACAGTGTTTACCAGTCTTATGATTTCAAAAGCTTTAAACGTATATAAATATAAAATTAATCACTTATTGTTTACGATGCAAGCACCATATTATAACATTAATTGTAAATAGTACATTGTATTAATATATTTTATGTAAGGAACTCTAAAATGAATCCTAATTTAAAATACATAATTTTTTTCTAGGTAGATGCGAACCACTCCGCCAAAACTTCAGTCGTAGAGTTGGTTATTTTGTTGTTGTTATTACCAAACGAGTAAATCAATGACGTTGATATATAAGGGTGATTTTAACTAAAATTGTATATACATATGTATATTATCTAAAAAATAAATGATATGCTCGGTAAGTAAGTTATTTGAATATATTTTTGTCCATAAGTATCATTAAATGGAGCTTTAAGTAACTTAGAGCTTTTAATTTTTTATATTTATTTGGCATCTGTCTAAAGAAGGGCTTCTTACTCCCAACCTTATACTCAACAGCAACGCCACAAGGCAAATGTGGTAAAAACAGAACGGTTGATTGCAACTTTAACTACTAGAATTTAAAATATATTGAAAGTTGACTCTGGCAATCACAATGCAGTATCGGACTGAAGGTAAGCTTTATACATACTATATCCTGCGGATAATTACACTTCAAAAATTGCACAATTCAAATCACAAAAAGTGTTCATTAAACGGCAATCAATTAACCGATACCGTTGAATTAAATGTAATGTAATGTTCAATTACAGGAATCTCGCTTAATTGGACAAAACAATCAATTAAAATACATTCATATATGTACTTTAAGTGTTTATTTAGTTTTTAATAATGATATTTAAATAATATTTTACATAACGGAAAAAATATAAGGAACAAATGCAAGACAATGCACTTACGAGTGTATATATATTTTATTTAGAGATCATTGTTATAAAAAATAGTATAAACTTAAGTTACAAAATAAATTCAAACTATTACATTTACTGGTACAAATGCAGAACTTGCATTCACACTTTTAAAGATCGTTGCTTACATTTTTAGAATGTTAATTTAGGAAATGTTTTTAAATTTTTTTTATGCTCCTAAACATTAGCACCAGAGATAATGTCAACACCCTCCAAAATATATTCACCAATAAACATATTTATATTTTCAGTTGCTTTGTAGAGATGTCAACAGCTGCTTATCACAAACGCTGCGAAATACAGACATATGTATGTGAGGCAACGTCGAATTATATTTTTAACAAAAGTTTTTAGTGCAATTAACCGAGGGAAAATTTTTTGCAATAACACATATTTTTAACCAGCGGGAAAATGTACACGCATTTTGTATGCAATGTATTTTGGACCGATCAGGTGATTCATATAAGCGGGGCAAAATCAATTAACTGGGGGTCAGTTAAGCGAGGGATACTGTATCAGTTTTAAAAATTTTCTGTGTGCATGACACCTCATAATTGTGGATTAAAAGTCGTATATCACAAACTACTAAATCCCCGGTTTGGTGTTGCAACTACTTTAAGCCCCCGGAATAACACGTACTCTGGAAGTCTAGAGGCAAGATTCTTTTCAATAATCATGAAACTACGCAGTAACTCTTACGGTGCCAAGTGAGCAAGCAGAGTACTCGTCGCGCCAACAGTTTTCTCGTGTTGTTTCGATGGGGTCGGACTTCCTGTGATGTATAAGTTATTGTATTAATATTGTTATAAAAGTCGTATTGTATTAAATATTTTCCATTTAATTAAAATGATGGACACATTTTTTATCTGGGAATTCGATTGCCATGTGAATTCAGATGCATTGCTTTTAATGTATATGTTTGTTTAAATTTTTTTTGTTTACATTGTTTTCTCTTTGTAGTGTCTAAATCAGCTGAGATAATGTGATAAATTTCCTTACTGCTAAACAGATGGCGCTAATCAGAGTCGCACAGGGAGATTTCGAGTAGATTAGCTTTAAATTTCCTCGGTGACGAGATTAACAAGTGATTTGTATGACGAAATCTTGCTAAATCAAGTAGAGTGGGGAGATAATTTACTCAACATCTAAAGATCGTGATTAAGTCTCGGCCAGAACATGGTTTTACACGAGTACCAAAATGTACTCTTGCAACATGTCACCTAACGACTGTTTGTAGCAACTAAAACCAATCGAAATAAATATGGAGTTGCAATGGACATGTTTCCTCTAATTTTCTACCTATTTTACCCTTTCTGAGCAGATATTTGCGGTAGATAAGAAGATAAGTTTTGGAAAACATTAAAAAAATTCACGGAGGGGTTTTCCTGGTGAATAATTTCAAATCTATTTAAGAACTTACTAGGTTAGGTTAGAAGGTCGAAGGATCACACTTGGACAGCATAAACGCCAGTCCGTTGTGGTAGCCAAAACTCCTATGAGCTGGATCAAAATACCCTAACATGTCGACAAAGCGCTTTGTGCCTGCCTATATCAAACTTGTTGAGACGGCCAATATCAGTTTCGGCCAAATCTTCTGGTCCGCCGAAAGAGTGATTTCCGAGATGTTTCAGTCTCTGCCTAGCAAAAGCCGGACAGTGGAGGAGAAAGTGCGAGGATGTTTCCACCTTACCCTCCTTCATAAAACTTTGACAACTATCATCGGGTAGTATTCTAAGCCGTACCGCATGAGTGCCCATTGGACAGTGTCCAGTGAGAACTTTTACCATAGCGGCGAGATGAACTTTGTTCGTTAGTGGAGATCCAACTCGATCGACCAAATTTTCAGGGCTGAAAAAGGAGAGAATTGTGAAGGACCATTTGCTTAAGCCCAGCTTCCCTGAGCCTTAGGGCACACTTTGCAGCAATGCACCTGTCGACAATGTCCTGACGAGCTATGTTTAAAATAGATTTAAGAGCTGTCATTGGTGTGGTCGGCACTGCACCGGAGATTTTTATGAGCGCCACTCTTTGGACCCGCTCAAGCTTTTTAGCCAGACTAGACCCTTTTGAGTGCCCTTCACCAGACGAACACAGCATAGAACAATATTGGCTTGACTACGGTTTCGTAGAGCCTGAACACCACTTTTGGTGTTTTTTTCTGACCTTTGGTGAGAGTCCCCACTTTTTCCCTATAGTTCCCATACAGCAATATAAGTCGACCGATTCCTACTTAACTCTCTCCTCGATGTTTGGCCTCCAAGAAAGCTTTCTATCAAGGATAAGCTCTAGGTAATCCAACTTATCACCGGGTTTTAAGACGTGAAACCTCGAGAGGAGATAGGCCCGTTGGGGATCTTATACCACCTAGTAAATAAAACCATTTCGGTTTTACTTGGGTTTACGGCTAGGCCGCTTCTATTCGCCTAGTTGGGTACCACGTTAAGGTACAATTCGGTAAGCTCATAGACGGTAGTTAGGAATTTTCCCCTAACCAGAAGAACCACATCATCTGCATAGCTATCGTATGACAGCCTAGTTCCCCTATTAACCTTTCTAGTTGTCTTGGCACTACTCCACTCCGCTACTACAGTTCTGTCGCAAAGAAGACTAAATATGAAGTGATTGAGGTTCGATTCCACTTCAAACCTTTCGAGGGCTTTAACCACTGCCCCTGGCCGCACGTTATTAAAGGCCCCCAAGATGGCGAGAAAGGAGCGCACAGTAAATACCTTGTTCATAAGGGCTATCTCCAGCCATGACACTACATCATGCACAGCAGTGTCGACCGACCTGCCTTTGTTATAGGCATGCTGCGTCTGTAGCAGTTTACTTCTCGGTAATCTGCTCCCTATGTACAGATCCATAAGTCTCTCCAGCGTTTTCAACAGAAACAACGATAGACTGATGTGTCTGAAATCTTTTGCCACCGACATGACAGCTTTTACCGGCCTTCATAATAAACGCAACTTTAACCTGTCTCTAGGCCTTCGGGACATGGCCCAATCTAACACAGTTCGTGTAGATGAGCGCCAGCCAGTTGAAGCTCCCCAGTGGCACTTCTTCAGCAGAGCGATTCAGCGGAAAATGAGCATCCAGGAGTAGCTGCAATGACTCCTCGCTACTCGTTGTCCACCCGCTATCTGCATTTTTTAGATACCCCAATGGAGTAGGATTTTTTGCAAGAATGCGCCTGAAGCTTGAGGACTCGTGACGACCCTCTACACTGCCGCAGAAGGCTCTCATGGCTTTCCTCAATTCGGATTTGTAAATGGCCAGTCCGGCCTTGTACAATGCCCAGTCTTCACAACAGCCACTTTTACGGGCTTTATTGAAGAGTCTTTTACTCGAAGATCTGATCTTTGTTAGCTCCGAAGCCGGAGAAGGAATGGTCGTCTAGAACTCTCCATTCCGAGATTAAGGTAGCAATTGCTCTAGAGGCTAACGTGACGTCAAGGACTTCCGCTCTGCTAGCTGTTACAGCAGTAGGACAGTTTCCCCTATTGCAAATTAAAAGGTCTGCACCAAAAATAAAATCAAAAAGTGGCTCTCCTCTTTCGTTTGTGTCCGAGCTCTCCCAGACGGAGTGCCCGGAATTGGCATCCGAGCGTATTAAAACCGCGGCCCCTTTACGCTAGTCTCTGCCAGAGCCCTCCTTAGCAGGTCCACCTCGTCGTCGTGCGGAATATAGGCTTAGACAAGCCAGAGTTTTCTAGCACTGTCCTCCAGCCTAGCACGGACGACGTTCTCGTTGCTGAAATTAGGTAAAAAAAAACGTTGAGTTCGTTTCTGACCATCAAGCAGGCTCTGGTTCTACCTCTGCTGCTTGCCGCCAGGAGCTTATGGCTTTTTGTCCTTAGTCCAGATATTTCATAGTTGCTCAGCCACGGTTCCTGGATAAGGACAACGTCGGCTTCGTCCCTTCCTACACGAAGCAATAGATCGGCGGAGGCCGCCTTTGAGTGCTGTAGGTTAGTTTGGAGGATCTTAATCCTCCAAACTCCTCTCCAGCATGCGAGTTCCGCACCATCATCCATACCATCGACCCCAGCCTCCTCGAACAGGCGCTCAAGACTGAAGACAATCCGCCCCCTTTTCTCACCGCGTCCGAGAGGATAGGGTCGATATCCATTTTCGAATGGGTATCTTTCCCACTCTCTTCCGCCCCAGCGCGGCATCCCTCCCCCGGCATCCCGAATAAGAGGAGCGAGGGACTCTGAGTTGGCCACCGCCTCGAGCTTTGTTCCTTTCTACACCTAATTTTCATATTTCATATAATTAAGTACTATTATATTGTCTTTAATATATTATCAGACATACATATGTACACTAGGTAGAAAATGTCTCCGCTCACTAATTCGTGGAATGTGTTTCAATAAAAATATTAATAAAATATATAGATTTTTGAAGTTATTTTCTGAATATCAGATGCGCATGCTAATATCATTATATTCGCCAAATTTGTGTTTCAACGCGTTTAAGACCTATTAATTTTTTCTACGTTATTATCAATAATACAGATGAAGATAATCAAAGGAAAATATGCAATTTGTGTGTAAAATTCGAATTATTCAGCGTTAATCGAAATGAGTGCAAAAGGTAAAGAAATAAGTGTTGATGAGTGGAAAATAATTTTAAAATTAAGGAAGGACGGTAAAAGCTTCCGCGAAATTGGACGGAGTCATCAGTGCGATATGTCATCCAGACTTTCGGGAATTATTACTTCAAAGTCTCCGATCTGGGAATCCGAGAATATTGGCTGATCGGGAAACACGCAAAGTTGTATCTCTTGTAAAGGTTAGTCCGCATTTAACCGCTTCCCAAATAGCAGAAGATGTAAAACTACAATTTAAAAAATCAATATGCGGTGACACAGCAAGAAAAATAATTAAAAGCGCTGGTTATCATGGGCGAGTGGCACGCAAAAAGCCATCCATTTCCTTAAAAAATCGTATGAAGCGCATTGCATTCGCAAACGAACATGTGTATAACCAAGCCTATATCTTTCTGGCAATCGGTGTTATGGTCGGATGAGACCTAATATTGTATATTTGGAATAAAAGGAAGACAGAGGGTGTGGCGAAAAACTGCTACGGCCTTTGAAGCACGAAATCTTACTTCAACCGTAAATCATGGTGGGGTGGAGTTCTATTGAGGGGGTGTATGGCAGCAAGTGGAGTTGGTGGCATTGAGTTTATCGAAAATATAATGAAAAAATTTGATCATCTAAATATTTTAAAACGGCAAATGAAGAAAAGTGCTGACAAATTAGGATTGCCAAATTTGTTTTGTTTCCAACAGGACAAAGACCCTAAGCATACAACGGAACTTGTTCGCCTTTGGCTTCTTTACAATGCTCCAAAACAGTTACATTCGCCTCCACAATCACCTGACTTCAAACCAATTGAGCATTTATGGGCTCTATTGGAGCCATTACCAGCAAAGAAATGCTCAAGACCATTATATTGGATGAATGGAGTAAAATGCCGACTGAAGATACGAGGAAATTAGTACATTCCATGCCTAAACGTCTAGCAGAAGTTCTAAACTTTCGAGGCTACCCGACGAGCTATTAAACTTTTTATATATACTTGATATTATTGTGTTCTGTTTGATGAGCGGAGACTTTTTCCGTTTAAGTTAATTGTTTTTAAAATTACAATTAACTCTGTGGCTTTTGTTTCTTGAATTATTTGAAAAAAAAGTAAATTTTTTAAACGAAAATATATGATTTAATAAAACAAAAAAAAATATTTTTTTAATCTCTTCACTGGTCAAACTTTTATTTTCGGTTAAAAGATTTTGTACCCAGTGAGCGGAGACTTTTTCTACCTAGTGTATATACGTACTTACACCAGTATAGACGGTTAAAGAAGATGCACACCAGACAGGAAAAGAGGCCTCAATGATTAAATAACCCTGAAATTAAAGCAGAATACTTTCCAAACCTGGACGGATTTAATTTATCTGTTATGTTAAGCCGTTTATTAGTAATTAATTATGCCTGGACTAAGTAAAAGATCTATTGCACTAGGTCGTCCAGAAGATGTATGCGAATTCTTCGGGCAAATAATATTTTTAGAAATAATGAGCAAATACAAAATACAGAAAGTCCCGCTAATCACAGATTAGATGCCGAAAGACGTCTGTCCGAGAAAAATAACAATACTCTTCAACATAGTAGCAGACGTCAAAATCATCGTTTTGTATAGCAATAGGCGTCAGAATCCAGAAAATCGCTCAGAACAGCAAAGTAGGGATCCTTGATTACGTAAGTCTCGGCGGGAAAAGATCGATGTACATTCTGCTGAACAAAGTTTAAATAATAATCAGCATAGCCCAAATCCTTTCTCAAAATTTGCCAGGTTGTGGTTTGAAAGAGTCCCAATTCTTGAGAACGTCATGTAATCGACAAATTGCAGTCTTCAGCAACATTTGCCTGAATGCCAGGATTATTTTCATTACTTCGAGTGGTTCTTTGTCTCATGTACGCTGAAAATGTACGCTCGAAATTTTCAACAATTCGACGAATAGCGACATGTGGACGATTATTACGACCATAAAATGGCAAAAGTGCACCAAAGGTTGTAATTGGAGAACGATTATTTTGATTATAAAATTTATTAATTCGTAAACGTTGTTCTTGCGTATATCTTTCCATGATTAAATTGTGAGCATTACTGAATGAAAATTACGAATGAAAAATTACCAATCATGACATATTAAAACTGGCCGAAACGGCACTTAGCAATCATATCATCCCTATTGGAAAACCCGATATAATTCGGTATAGAAGATTTAGCCCAGTTGTGGCCAAAGTTCCCCCGAAATTGTAATGCTTTACTATCCATGGCAAAATGAATAGCCAGGACTTATTGAAAAAGATAACGAGCGGACTTGCATAACACATAGAACTCTATTTGAAAAAAAAATCAACGAAAATATGATGTTGTTGAGCAAAAAGACTAGAAACAGACTCAGAAAAAGGTGCACAAAGTGAACTGCCTAATGTAAGAAACAAATTCAGGGTATTAACATTTCCATAAATAAACCCAAATATAAATTTGTTGTACTTGCATGGTTGAATATTAAACAAATATTGCCACTGATTTTGATTGCAATATAAGACTTGTTAAATTACCCCGTTTAATTCCAGTAAGGGAATTGTTTTATTAATTCAAAGTCGAAATATTATGCAAAAAACCATTTAATACATTTGAGCGAAAACACATTTATCAGCATAACTTGCAACGTTTTAAGCAGAATAAAACCAATTTCTTGCGTCGTTTTATAACTATGGATGAGACTTCGATCTACCACCATGATCCTAGCAGTGGAAGTCACAACGGTCAGCAAAGAAGGTTATGGCATCAGTTTTTTTGGATGAAAAAAAAAATTTTGTTGAATAATTAACTGCAGAAAAGTAAAACAATCAACACCAAATATTATTGCAGCTTTTTGGATCAGCTGGATGAAAAATTCGTGAGAACAGCAGCTCACAAACATAATTTTTCATCAAGACATGCAACTGCTCACAAAGGTTTTTTAACAATGACAAAATTCAACGAAATAAAGTATGAATTGCTAGAGCATCCACCGTATTCTCCAGAATTGGCTCCCAGCGACTACTACCTCTTCAGAAACCTGAAACCATTAATTCGTGGAAAGCGTTTTTCGTCGAATGAAGAAGCTATTACAGCCGTTAACGGGTATTTTGCAGAACTTCCGGAAAGTCATTATAGGGATGGCATAAAATTATTGGAGAATTATTGGAATAAGTGTATTGAAGTTAAGGAAGATTATATTGAATAAAAAACTATGTCTCGTACAGTATTTTTTCATTTCGAACGCAGAAACTTTACAACCAACCTGTATTTAAGACTTATCGATTTAATATTAGTCATAATTGATGAAATATGAATGGTAGCCTTGTATATCTATGCGAAATTATAACACATTTTCAAAAAATGTGATTTAAAGCAACACTCACCTGTTATGATGGAGTTATTCAATTACTTTGAATAAACAGAAATAATGAAGAAAATTGACCAACCGGGGAATATTGTTAAGCAACCAGGGAATGAATATGTATGTCATGCGATTTCTAAATTTGTTATAAATTTGTATAATTTTTATAATTTTTTATTTTTTGTATTTTGATTTAATTTATCCTTAAATACAGATTTTTTTCTATTTTTAATTCATCACATTTTATTTATAAAACAACGCATAGACTGATTTATTTCAATTGGAATTAAGTAACTTTTCCTTTAGAAATCTTACCGACATCCAAGCAAAAAAAGAAACTGCTTACACAGGACATACATACTTGTATACTATTTCTTTGGTACATTTGTCAGTATGTGTACGAAAGCAAATGCGAGTTACATATTTACAACCATTCATAAAGAAATAACAAGTGCCGCACACATCTACCCGCATCTGTGTTGACAGGTACCAATGGCCGAAGCTCAAGTTTTCATTTTCATGTCAAAGAGTCAATTTGTTGAAAAACTGACTCGACGACAAAGCGTCACAACATTGTCTTGTTGGTAGAAAATCCGAGCTCTGCCGAAAAAAATAAACGAACGGTCGGCTGGTGTCACCGCTTCCCTTGTCGCTCTAACAGCTTTATCTACAAACCATCGTAAATATGTATGCTTATGTATGAGCACACATGCACATCCACTATTTTGCTAGGCGGTGAAAAATATATACAGTCATTCGGTTATTGTAATTTAAATATGTTTTATTCGCCGTTTTTTCAAACATTGACTTAGAAAAAAAGGTCCGCTAATATATTTTATTAAATGTACTTAAAACGAGATTTTTTTTTAAATTTAATGAACTTTTTGCTTTCAACTGTATACTTAAACTAATCGTGATTAATCGGCTGCAGTCAGTAAAGCCTTTTAAAAATATACGAAGGAAAAACTAACTGTTAATACAAAAAAAAAAAAAAAAAAAAAAAAAAACAAAGCATGTTTTATTAGAAATATAACAAAAGAAAAACTAATAAAGAAGAACACACACAATGTCATGGCATGTCACGTTGTTAATTTTTTCTCTAAAGGAGTAAGTGACTGGCTTGGTGGGCAAATTTGTTACGCTTGTACCTAGGGCTTTTTGAATTCTGTTTATAGCAACATTATTATTGATTGTTGGATTTTAAAATAAAGGAACATGTATTATGATAATCAATTAAAAATTCGATTTTGAATTTTTTGTAACTTAGGGCTTTTTTGATTTCATGTGACGATATGTAGCTATCATTACAGCATGTGTGTCGCTATTAGTGGCATTTGAATGGCATTCCTGGAACTATAATACAAACTCGTATGTATGTATGGAAATATTATAATTAAGAAAATTTCAAACATACGTGTTTTTGATTATTATAAAGGGTGATCCAGTTCGAAGTTCCCTACTTTTTTAAAGAAAAAAACACAGAAAATTCAAATTTAGTGGGGAATGTTTAATATCATTCGAATGATAATTCTTTGGCATTTAGTTTTTGAAGATTATCTCTTCAAAATGTTGGCTGCGGCTACGTCTCAGATGGTCCATCCGTAAAGTTCAATTTTCGATGACTCGTTCGAGCATTTCGACTGGTAACTGGTGAATGACACGCGTGATGTTTTGCATCAAGGTCTAAATCGAAGCGGGATTGTCCGCATAGACTTTAGACTTTATATTAGATAAAGTAAGAAGTTCGTTCGGTTTTTTATTGATTTTTCAAAAGATGATAACTTTGTGAACATTTGTCCGATTTAAGTCAAATATGCGCCGTTTTGTTCGTAAACTTGTTGCCAACGAGATGCCAACTTCATTATACCCCTCTCGTAGAAGACTGCGTCCCTATTGCCAAAAAACTCGGAGAGCCAATTTTCACAGGCCTCTCTTGAGAAAAAGATGGTAAACACTTGGTGCCAGGTCCGGACTATAAGGTGGGTGCATTATAACCTCCCATCCGAGCTCCAGGAGCTTCTAACGAGTCACCAAAGATGTGTGTGGCCTGGCATTGTCCTGGTGAAACACAATTCGGCCTCTGTTGATCAAAGATGGCCTCTTCTGGATGAGTGCTGCCTTCAAGCGGTCCAGTTGTTGGCAGTAGAGGGCCGAATTGAGCGTTTGGCCATAGGGGAGCAGCTCGCAGTAGATGATTCCTTGCCCATCCCACCAAACACACAGCAAAACCTTCCTGGCCGTCAATCAGGTCTTGGTCACCATCTGGACCGCTTCCCCGAGCTTTGACCACGACCGTTTGCACTCGATGTTGTCATAAGTGACCCATTTTCCATCGCCAGTCATAATCCGCTACAGAAACGGGTCGATTTTATTGCGATTCTGCAGCGATTTGCAGATGGAAATTCGGTCCATCATGTTTTTTGCGTTAGTTCGTGTGACACGTGTGCTCACGTGGCGGTATGTTTCCACTATTTTCATGATTTTATCGCAATTTTCGACGACAGGCCTCCCGACGCGTGGTGCATCTTTGACATCGAAATTACCGGAACAGAACCTAGCAAATCACTTTTGTGCTACACGTTCGTTTACATTATCAGACCCATAAACTAAATTAATGTTTCCAGCCGCTTTGGCTGCTTTTTCGCTTTGATCGAAGAAAAATTGTAAAATATAGCGAATTTTCTCTTTGTTGGTGTCCATCTTTGACGAGCGCTCACAACGAACTGAGTAAATCAATCGAAAAACTATCAAAGACAAACTTTTACCGCGAATAAACACGTTTTCAGCGCCGTATAGTATGACATGATGCGACACGTAACACTAGTATTATGGATAATAACGCCATCTCTTAGATAAAAACCGAACGAACTTTTTACTTGACCTAATATATCTCCACAGGAAAAATTCTAACGATGTGATATCACACGATCTTGGTGTCCAATCGACCGGCTCAAAACGTGAAATTATCTGCTCACCGAAGTGGCGTCGTCTTGTTGAAACCAAAAGTCGCTTCACCGGTCTCATTTTTGAAGAAATATGGACCGATGATTCCACCAACCCACAAACCACACTAGACCGTTGTTTTTTCTGTATAAAACGTCCCAAATACGGCATTTTTGCTTTTTTGCATACCCATTGAGCCAGAAATCGGCCTCATTGCTGAACAAAATTTGGCTCGAAGACGTCGAACTTTTCAAGAGCCCATAGAGCGATGAGTTGTTGTTTGGGAAGGTCGAGCGGCTTCAGTTCTTGCACAAGCTGTATTTTGAACGCTTTCAATTTAAGATCACGACGTAAAATGCGCCAAGGCGTTCCATACTTTAGTCCGAATTGCTGCGAACGGCGCCGAATCGACTCTCCACGGTCCTCGTGTACACTTTCAGCTACTGCCGCTATATTTTCTTCTCTGCGCGCTGGGCGTAGTCTATTTGGATAATGAATGCTGGATCTCAAAATGGGTGATGGCGTTGCGAATAGTATGATGTTGACCATAAGTTGAGCAAAGCGCGCGAAACATATTCTTTAGAGAACGTGAATTTTCGTAATAAAGTTGACCGATTTGTAAAAGTTATTCAGGCGTAAGTCTTTCCACGATGAAATACCAAACAATACTGAAAAAAAAACATAACAGCTTGACACGACTCACTCGTGATCTGTCAAAAAAAGGCTATTGGAAATAATAACTCTACTTGGATCATCCGTTTTAAGAATTTGTGTAAATATAAAATAAAAATTAAATGAATAAAAAAAAATTAAATGTACGTTGGATAAATGTTGTTAAATACATAAACATATATGAGTAAGAATCTAAGTAAAAATGTTTAAAATAGTAAAGATTCCATACAAATCACATTCATGATATAATTTCTAAAGTGGATATTATTTATCACCTTTAAGTTACACATCAATAAAAATATTGATATTAGAAATAAAGTTTTGCATTCCTTTGTCTAAAAAAAATTTTATTTTATTCCTAAATATAGTTGTAATGTATTTTATATAAAACCAATTATAAAAGTACGCAACCAAACTCAAGTAAAATTTCTCACAATTAAAGTAAACTTAATATACAAATTGCACTAATTAATTTCACAGTGAATCTAAATAATTGAGGAAAATATCAAATATCAATTTTTTGGGGTATGTTTGAACAAGATCATTTACATTGATCCTACCGACTCCGCTAATTGTATATTTATATAATTTATGAAAACACAGTTTTCTTTCACATATGTACTTAAATTAAGCTCTACTTCTCAATTTACACCATTCGCGGCACATGAGTTTCATCCTGGGATGAAAATCAAGAATCGTAGACTAAGTGAGAAGAGGCAACATAGAAAAGCTGTCAAATGGACTGTACATTTTATATAAAAGCATTTCACAGATTGGAAAACTTTCTTTTGAATTGTTTTATTAATTTATAGTAAATATGAATTAATTTTAGTGATTATGCATAATACATACACCACGCGTGTATTTCGCGTCACACGTTTAACTTAAATTATGAAAACTTTATCGTTCATAATATTAAAATTATGAAAACTTTTTGCAGACGAAATGTAGGAAAACCAAATGTCACTATTTTTTGATAAATACAGACAAGCGAGGACAAATAAATCGGTTTTTGTTTAAAGAATACTGCAAAAAAACAACATTAAATTATATCGAACATAAAATTAATAGTATTTACTACTGAGTAAAAACACGTCAAGTGGACCCCCCATTTTCCACTTGATCATCGAATTTGAATGTGAGTATTTTTTCATAAAGTAGTCATCATGAGCAAGTAATCCCCCGCTCAGTTTTTTTTAAATTTTAATTTTAACAACAATTTTTTTTTTAATTGAAAATTTTTACTACTTTTCGTTAAAAAATTAATAACTAGAAAACTATTGGTGATTTTTTAATGAAATTTTCAGGAGTTATAGTTCAAAACTTTTACTTTGAAAAAATATGCATGAATTTAAATAATTTTTTTTTTAAATTGTTAATTAACTTTTAAGTTAAGATATGAAAATTTTAATGACTTCTCCCTCAAAAAAATAAAAAATTTTTTTTTAGTATTTTGCAATAAACATTAAAGTAACGAAATCCGCAAAAAAATTTGACTGATCGCGATTAGATTAAGCAAAAAAAATTTTTATGACGGGCGGTCAGCGCTGCCGGTATAGCGCTGCAGGTATAGCGGTTCGGCAACGCAACACTTAGAGTGTGTTGCATATGTCATTTGTATGTTGGGATGATGGTCTCACATTTTGCTTGCAGTGAATTAGCATGAATGTGGTAGAACAATATGCATAATACCTACCCGCTTAATAGTTTCAAAGAGATACTTAAGACGGGAATTCCCTAATCCACCAGAATGTATTGAATACCCGCTATTAATATTTCAAGGCCAAATTTTTAACTGGAATGTCTTATTCTAATCTTTTTTATTTCTTCAATCTCGTTTTCTTTCATTTTATTTTCTTATTCAAAGCATAGTTTTCGGAACTCCTGTCTTTCTTTCAAGTAATTTTCTTTTGTTGCTTGGCCGTGCCTCCATTTCATTAACTTACTTTTGACCTTCCTTTTCTTACTTTTGCGTTCTTTATCCCACCGTTTTTTCGTCTGAATTTCCCCAAGCTTTCTTTTCTATGTTTTCTTACACATATATTTGTTGATGGTAGCATCTTCACTGATTACATTATTTGTAGTAGCAAGTTAGAATTTCGTTTTACTGTCATCATCCCACACTATTTTTTCTCCAGATTCTGTTGATTCTTTCTTGCTTTTGTGGGCTAGTTTACTCTACAATTTACACATTATGGGCATGTGGTCTGATTTAACTCTATCCAACACTCTGAATTATTATACCTGTACTAAGTCTTCAACACCTATTATTACGTAGTCAATTTGCCTTGATTGTAGACTGTCCATATTACTCCTCGCCTTATCCTTTAGAAAGTTATTTGACACCAATTAAAAAAGTTCTAAAATCTTTTCAATGTAAAAGAAATGATCAAATTTCAATTGAAAGAAATGAGTTTCTAGTTGTTCCGCCTGAGGGAATAACTATTCATAAAAGCCAGGGTGCCACATATAATAAAGTTGTAGTTCATACTCGACCCATAATGCCTAGAGCTTCAATATATGTCGTTTGTAGTCGAGCTACTTCTGCAGAAGGTCTATTCATCATCGGAAATTTTATTCCTCCTAACAAATTTTCTGAATCGGATCCTGTAGTTAGGGAACTGAGGGAATTGAACACAAATAAAGCTCTGACAACAAGTTTCAATTTTATGATTTCCCGAACATCAGGACATCAAATTTTATTCCATAATGTTCAGAGTCTTTACGCTCATATTAATGATATAAAAAGCGACTGTTTGATGCTATCTTCAGATATTTTATGTTTTGTAGAAACTTGGAGTTAGAATAGAAATAAACGGGTCATTATAATATATACATTTTATATATAAAGCATTATATTGGTTGCTTTATAGAATCAAAGGCTGTAAAGAAAATTTATTCGTTTTGTTTAAATGTTCAAAAAAATTCAATATTAATATTCTGGTTCTATATAGAAATTCAGCTTTCTCTGTCAGACATTTAATTGTAGAACTTCAGGAAGTCCTTACTTCTGAGTTAGGCAATCAAAATGTGCTAATTGTTGGAGATTTTAACATTTGCTTAATGTCTACAGGGACTACAATATGAAATTTGCTCCAAGTAAAAAGCTTTAGTTTCCTGCTTGGTGTAGAATATTTAACTACACCTGCCGGTACACAAATTGTTTGGGCATTTTCAAACATGGATCCTTCCCATGTTAATGCAATTGCTTTTGAGACCGTACACAGCTATCATGGCAGTATTTGTGTCTCTATTTTGAACTAAAGTTTTCAAACTTCGTGCAATAGTTCTTTATTTTTTTTTTAAATATAATCGTATTAGAATGGTATAGCTATTTTGACAGTAGTTTTTAAGACAATTTTGAGAAAAATATGTAAATAATCTAACTAAGAAAATTTAAATTTTTAGTATAGTTTATTATATAATACATTATGGTATAAATATATTATAGAAATTAAATAGTATCAGGAGAAAAGAAATATAATTTGGATATACGTATAAGAATCTCTACAAAAAGTTATGTTTAATATTGTAAATATTATATAGAAATTAATATAATAATATATATTTTTTAAAGTTGTTAATATTTAATATGTAATGAATTCTATATAAAATCAATTATAAGCGTATACAAAAAACACAAGAACGAGTTCGCATAATTTGAGTAAATTTAGTTTACAAGTTGCTTTTATTATATTCACTGTGAATGTAAATAACTGAGGCAACAGTTCCTACTTCTAAATAATAAAATATATAAAGAAATCACAAACGAGTATACCATTTAACTTTGCGAGAGTATAAAATGTTCGGTTACATCCGAACTAAGCCTTTTTTTTGCTTTTTTCATATGGTTTTAGTATTTTTAATAAATTTGCTACATGATTGAATAATGAGGGACCCAATTTATTGGAGAATGCATTCCACATCGTAAATAAAATATTTATAATGCACCAAAACTGGCAATTACTGTTTAAAGGGAATGTTTATATAATATATTATGTTTATCCGTGCCCTCTATTACGATATATAATGTATATGTACATTAGTAATTAAATTAACAAATGTAAAGTTGACGAGTAATGTATATCGAAATCACATGTGGAGTTGGCTATTGAGTAGACACGGTAAAATCGTTGTTTCATCCGATGTAGATAACGAAAGAAGTGCTACCTTCTGCTGGATCGCGTTGTTAGCTGGTGATGTACACGGGCGGTGTTGTGGTGTGTTGTTTTGTCCTGTGTAGTGTCATTTGGTGTGGTGTATTGATGAGTATGTGGTGGGCATTATTAAGGTGCGCCAGTTTCTCCGAAGTAGAGTGGTATGGTTATTTACTGAGGCTTAGCTCATTTAAACATCGTGAGCCCCCTACGCCAATATTTTGACTAGTATTGCATATATAAGGTTGTCAAATATCTCCCTTCCGCTTTTTTGTCTTTTGAATTTCGCGGCTATGTACAAAGCGCTACAGAGCTCGTATCTGGCAACACTATACATAATTTGAAAGGTCTTGACATAACCTACAAAACAACGCTAGGCATGATAAGTTTAGATATTGCGTTCAACAGTTATAGACGTGTAAACATGGAGTTCACTAACGCCGAAATTCGCGCTATTTTAAAGTTTTCCTTCGTTAAAGGCAAATCCGCTACAGAAACGTTCCGTAAGATTAATGGTGTTTTGGGGGATGGTACTCTATCACTTCGAACCCCGGAGGAATGGTTTCGACGATTCAGAGCCGGTGAAAACGCCACCAGGGATAAGCCAGCCGGCGGAAGACCTGTGACGACAAATACCGATCAAATCATGGAATACATCGAGTTAGACCGGCATATAACATCTCGTGACATCGCCCAGGAGATGGGAGTTAGTCACCAAACCATTTTGAACCATCTGCAGAAGGCTGGATACAAAAAAAAGTTTGATGTTTGGGTGCCGCATAATTTGACGCAAAAAAACCTTCTGGACCGAATCAACGCCTGCGATATGCTGCTGAAACGGAACGAACTCGTCCCATTCTTGAAGCGGATGGTGACTGGCGACGAAAAATGGATCACATACGACAATATCAAGCGAAAACGGTCGTGGTCGAAGGCCGGTGAATCGTCCCAAACAGTGGCCAAGCCGGGATTGACGGCCAGGAAGGTTTTGCTGTGTGTTTGGTGGGATTGGAAGGGAATCATCCACTATGAGCTGCTCCCATATGGCCAGACGCTTAATTCTACCATCTACTGCGAACAACTGGACCGCTTGAAGCAGGCGATCGACCCGAAGCGTCCAGAATTGGCCAACAGGAAGGGTGTAGTGTTCCACCAGGACAACGTCAGACCACACACTTCGTTGATGACTCGTCAGATGCTACGGGAGCTCGGATGGGAGGTTTTATCGCATCCACCATATAGCCCGGACGTAGCGCCAAGTGATTACCACCTGTTCCTGTCCATGGCGAATGCCCTTGGTGGTGTGAAGTTGAACTCAAAAGAGGCTTGTGAAAAGTGGCTGTCCGAATTCTTCGCAAATAAGGAGGGGGGCTTCTACGAGGAAGGTATTATGAAGTTGCCGCATTGAATGAAGAGCAAAAAAGCGGAAGGGATATTTGACAACCTTATATTTGCAGTAGACGTTCCAGGTATCTCAGCGTACTGCTGTTGGAGTAGCAGAGCGCGAATTAGGTCGAATGTACCGGCGGGAACCAAAAAAAAAACAATTATTCGTTTGTTGTTAATGGTTATACTTTATTTTACATTCTCCCATTGTGTTATTACAATTATTCGCTTATATTCCACAATAATGCTTTCTTAGCTAAATACGCAATTTGGTAATGCGAATGAATTTGAAATTTGAGAATACAATTAATAAATACGGGTTGCTGACACTTTGTGTTTACATTGCTAAAAATGCATTTGTAGTCATTCTGACGAAATCGGAATTATTGGTGCAATTGGGTCATTGGCTCCAACAAACTTGTAGTTTGTCATCATTGCTTATTTTGGTTTTGGAACGTTGCAGTGACGCAACCCCTCCCCCCCTTGATTGGAGACTCCCCTGAGTTTCCATAAGTATATTAATGTCTGAAACTTTACGATTTTTAAAAATGTAGAAGTAAATTATTACGGCAAAAATTATTGCAACGATAATGATAGTAGTAGCGAATGTTGTCCAAATTATTGGCTTATGTGTATTTCTGTGATATTCCGATTCTTTTATTTTATTTTTATTTTCAATTTGTTGCACCATTAATTCTTCGAATGTCAGTTTGGTTTTAACGTAGGTATTATAAAATGTTCTTCCAATTGAATTCTCGTATTTTCAAAAATATTTTCATTAATTTTTACATTGCAATTGTTAAATATTACTAAATTGTGGCCTGATATATGCAGAGTCCTTTGATCACATGTACTATTAACGAATGTTTTAATAACAATAATCCGTCTTTTATTGCAATTAACTCTGTATTTATTATTATTATTTCTTATACTTTCAGAATTGTTTCTTAGGATACAGAGGTTTGATTCTTTTAGTTTCTTTACATTTATATTTTCTTGAAATTAATAATATGTATTATTTATTTTTACAACTTCTTCTGTACTGAACATTAACTCTTGTGATATATTATTAGGAAGTGGTGAAAACATCGATTTTCTAACATTTATAATTTTATTAGGTATTTGAATAACAAAAATTATTTTACTATTTTTATACTGTGCTAAGTATATCTTTATATTTTGTAATTTAAACATGTTAAAATATTTTCATTCAATATATTGAGCCTAGAAGCGGCAATATTATTTTGCAATTGATCAATTTTGTCTTTTAAGATTCTTACTTTTAACAATAAATCGAAATAAATGAGTTGTTTCTCCAAGCGTCTATTTTCTACGCCTAGTCCGTTTATATTTTTTTTCTATCGTCTTTTGTTGTCTTTTTAATGTCTGTAAATGTTTTATTGAAAAAGTTATTTATTTCTATATTTCTATTTAAGTTAGAAATGGCTCTATGATTGTTTTCGTCTATTACTTTAAGATGTTCCTCAATTTCCGTTCTGTCCAGGTCATCCATTGTGCAATATAACCATTTCATTCCTGGTGCAACTATATTGACAAGTCCTCTTTTGTTTCTATGTGTTACGAGTGTTTGCATTTTGTAAATATGTGTTCAGTTCATAATACACGTAGTCGTAGTTTTCGTTATGTGTTAAAATTTCAATGTTTGATTCTAAAGTGTTTATAATAAAATTTGTCTGTGGTGGTGTTATTAGTGTGAAAACCATTAGTGTCCAGTGTACCTGAAAATTTAGTTGATCTTTCTATATTTGCTGGGTGTATATTGTCTAAGTGTAACTTCCTATATTTGGGTTCATTTTTATGCCAAAGTGCTCTGTAGTTCTTAACATATCCTTCTTCATATGTTCGATTGTAATATTCTCTTGTAAAATTCTCATCTTTTCGCCTAAAGAACTGTGAGACCTTTCAATGTCGGCATTCCCTGTATGGCTATTTGGTTTTGTATAGTGTACCTCGATTGATTGTTCGTTTAAAAAATCTGTAATGTTTACTGAGTTGAATTCGTTGTCCATTATAAACTTTCTTGGCTTTCCTTTTAGTGAAAAATACAGCCGTAGTTTTTCTATTATGGTGATATGATTTCGATCATCCAAGTACAGTATTACAGCGTGTTTAGAAAATTTGTCAATGAACGTTAGGACACTGTGTTTATTGTTAATATAAATGTCTACGTGAACTATCTGATTGCATTCACTTGGGGTCTATGTATACTTAAATTTTGGTTTAATTGTCATATTTTGCCCTCTAGTCTAAAGCGTGATACGAACATTTGTAAAATTTTATGCTTGCTGGGAAGAGTTCTAGTAATTTCTGCTGAACCTTGTTGTATTCGCTATCTGGTAATTCTGGAAAAATGCCAACTTTTCTGTTTTTTAGGAATCTTCTAAATATATCTGCCATATTATTTCCATCTATATCTTCCTGATTTAAGAAAATTTTGCGTTTTAAATTTATGATTTTTATTTCCTGACTTCTGTGTTATTTGTGTGTGGAAACGATTTACTACTGTATCTAGGATGGGGGAATGGTCGTTTTGCTCCTCCACTTGCGAATGTATAGTGGCATTGCTATTAATGTTGTCTTCTTCTATTGAGGGACCCTGATTAGTATTGTTATGAGTTGTGTCATCAGATATTGCATTGATTTCACCAGTATTTACGTCTATTCTGCTCAAAAAGTCTGCTACTTTATTTTGTTTTCCTTTGACATAACTTATATTAAAGTCATATTTGCCCAATTTTAAAAGCCATCTCTGGAGTCTCGGATTCATATCCTTGCCATTGTATTTGGACTTAAGCCAAACCAACGGTTGATGATCTGTTTCCAATTCGAATTTTCTGCCATAAACGAAAGGCCTAAAGTAATTTACTGCCCAAACTATTGCTAGGAGTTCTTTTTCTATGGTGGCATATCTTTTTTCGTGTTCATTCAGTGTTCTACTAGCGAAACTGACTGGATGATTATCTTGGAGTAAGACAACTCCGATAGCATGATTACTTGCGTCGGTGGAAATTTTAAACTTTTTCTGGAAATCTGGGTATTTTAATATTGGTGGGTTTACTAAAAGGGTTTTTAATTTTTCAAATGAGTCGACATATTGTGGGTCTTTCAAATTTATTTTGATGTCTTTCTTTAGATATCTAGTCAAGCCGTAGGCAATTTTTGCATAGTCCTTCACGAATTTCCTAAAATATCCCGTGATACCTAGAAAATGTTTTATTTGCTTCTCTGGTTTTGGTAATTGGAGTTTTTGAATGGCCTGTATTTTTGCTGTGCCTGGTTTAACTCCCCCTGTAGTCAATACGTGCCCTAAATATTCTGTTGTTTTAGCGAAGAAGTTACATTTATCTATTTGTAATTTTAAATTATGTTTTCTCAACCTTTCGAAAACTTTATTTATGCTTCTTACATGCTCTTCTATAGAAGTGCTAAGTATAAGAATATCGTCTAGGTATTCGACGCATATCGCGCCAATTAAATATCTTAATAAGAGAGTTCATTAATCGTTGAAAGGTTGGCGGGGCATTCTTTAATCCGAAAGGCATCCTTTTGAATTCGTAATGCCCAAACGGTGTGGAAAATGCCGTTTTCTTTTAGTCATTTTCGTTTATTAGGATTTGGTGGAATCCTTTTGCTAAGTCGAGTGTCGTGAAGTAATGAGATCGGCCTAATTTTTCGAGAATAGTTTCTATGTTTGGTATTGGAAACGTATCGTCTCCTGTAACTTCGTTTAGTTTCCTGTATGTAGATGCGTCACTTTTTTTGTGCTGAATTATCTAATTTTTTGGGCACAATCCACAAGGGTGAATTGTAAGGTGAGTTACTCTCTGTGATTATACTGTGATCGAGCATTTCGGCTATTTGCCATTTTATTTCCTGCTCGTGTATTTGGGGATACCTGTATATTTTGGAATATATGGGTTTATCGGTTGTTGTAACTATTTCGTGCTGTATTATGTGGGCACGGGATAGTTTTTGCCCTTCCTGAAAGAATAAATCGCTATTTTTTGATATGATAGTTTTGAGGTATTCTGCTTCCTCGGACTTCGTATCCTCTCTAATTAACTTTTTATGAAGTTTTTGGTCGGCATTATTTATTGTTTCTAGTGCATGTACTTCGTTGATATTAAATGGGCATGTACCAACGAATTTCGTTCGTATGTTATAGATTTCGAGGTATTCGTCCTCGAGGTTTATATGTGCCTTTAAGGGTGTAAGGATATTATTACCTATTATCCCTTCAAAATTTTTTGCTTTGAAATCTGTGAGCTTCCAGCTCATTAGGTTTTCGTCATTAAATTCTTTCGGTAATTCCGTTATAATTTCATATTTAACTTGTGTTTGCCCGCTTAAGGTATTCAAAAGTTTCAGGACTTTTATTAAAAAACGAATATTGTTTTTTTTTTTTTAAGTTTATTGGACGCCTTCAAATAGTCTCCTTCCACCTGAATACAACATTTTGCACGTTCAAGAAGGTTATCGAATGACTTTTTTAGGTCATTTGCCGGTATAGCCTACAATTAAGAAATACGGGTTGCTGACACTTTGTGTTTACGTTGCTAAAAATACATTTGTAGTCATTCTGACGAAATTGGAATTATTGGTGCAATTGGGTCATTGGTTCCAACAAACTTGTAGTTTGTCATCATTGCTTATTTTGGTTTTGGAACGTTGCGGTGACGTAACCCGCGCCGCCTGCATGATAATGCCGTAGTGGTAATTCCATATTAAATGGTTATTATATGTTTTGATTTGGAAGTTAGTGCGTTAGACAAGCAACATTGTTTTGCATTAATTCGATTGATGGTTGTGACGACGTATTATTAGATTATATATTTTTGTATATTCATTTTATTGGCGGTAATTTTTTTATTTCTTTATTATCGGCTTATAGGATAGCGACTCCACGCCTGGCTCAGATATGGCCAGAATGGGTGCTCTTTTGAAAACTTTGAAAACGGATCTTGCAAGAGTAAGATTTGTGATTTATGGCTACTTTTTTTTAAAGTGAATTTACAGCTTTTACGTATTTTAGTATTTCCCATAAACCATCCAAATGATGAGCGCTCAGATAAGAGCGATCTATTTTTTGTGTAAGATGAGGCACTGTATCGCATTGGGGGTATCGTAATCCTTAAACTTAATTGTTGAATTGTATGTGAGAATGTGGGTAAATATTGTGAGTGTTCTGGGGAATGATGAATCGCTCAAATATGTGAGTATCTTCCAATATTTTTTATTGTGTCGCGCATGGACGAGTGTACGTGCAATTGAATACACGTTTTTTAAGCATAGGCTGTTTTTTTCCAAGCAGGCTAGAATAATTTCGTAATCAGAGTATCGAGATAATTTATATTTTGCCATATTGAAATGCGTGTGCACTGTTGATACTTATTTGGCACATAGCTCAATTCGAATTGGTGCGCAGTATTAATTTGGGAATAGTTCGCCAAACGTGGTATTTGTATCAACGAAATTGCGGTTAAATTGTGTGCAAACTGGGATCAGTTTTCTAAGCGAAAATGTTTCGCTTGTTCGTCCCAGTTGGTTTCGTCTAGCCATAATTCCTGTGTCAGGATTTTCGCTTGTATCATAATGGGCGAAAGCCATCCTGCGGGGTCGAAAAGTTTTGGCACAGAGGATAAAATTTGGCGTTATCTTATGGCGGATAATGCTGATATTGACTCTGTAGTGTATGAAAACTGGTCAGATATAGCATTATATTGGATCCCCAGATTTTTTGTTGTACTTTCCTTTTCTAATTGAAGGATATTAGTGCCCAACAAATTTTCTTTTGGTCTATTTAGTAATATATTTGGATGATTTGGTTGAATTATATGTATATATTAGTGCTTTTAATACTGGGGCTGTCAGAAGAAGTTTTGATTTGGTTTTTGTGCCAATTTGTGGAGTGTTGGAACATTGCGAATTTAGTGGTAGTCGTACGACTTACCGGCCATTATTGGATCGAGTAGTTGTAGCTTTGAAGAAGGTTATAATAGATATGAAGGGCCGTTTTTCTAACTCCCTAAATTTCTTCAATTGTGAATTAACGTATTCTTTGGAGTTTTCGTCCACTAGAGTTGTTGATGTGGAAACTGGTTCTGTAATTAGTCCACTCAGAATCCAACCAAATATTGTGTTTTGGGCTAGAAGCGTGGTTGAAATTTTCTCAACACCTTCAAGTTTTATTTACGGTATAAGGTCGCTGCCTATTAGAATATCTATTTGTGTGAAACCTTTTACTAATGCTTGCTGATTTGCAGTTGAAACTAAACCCGTGGTTCTTTTTGTACTAATATATGCGCTCTTTTGGGGTGAGCTGGGAAATGTGCTGTAGTGAAGCATTGTGTGATGTCTTTTTCGACTTTTGCAATTTTCATGAGTATGCGTATATGACGAGTAATTTGTACATAACCTTTTTGATCTTATAAAATTGTTTCTTTCGTTAATTTTAAAGATTGTAATTTATGCCCTCTTGTGCATAGTTCGCATGACGTTTATTTATATTGTTCGGATGTGAACGATTGATTTTTAAAATAGCGTCTATTTAAATTACTGTTGCTATTGAAGGCTATTCCTTCAGACTATTTTTTTGTCTACCCTTTCTTCGATTTCGTATTGGGTAGTTAGGAAATCTTTCATTTATTGCCACGTTGGGCATTTTTTTCGAGATGAGAGCGACTACTCCCACAAAAGTAACGATTTCTCTGGTAAAGCGGCGGTGCATATATTAGGTCCCAGCTCTCTGTGGAAATATTTTGTGTCGATAGAACCGACAAACAATTTGAAACAGTGGATAGTATTGTAGTTTATCAAATTCTTCACTTGTTTCGTTTTTAAACTTAGGCAAGTTTATTAGTGTCGTTACTTGTTTATCGACCAATATTCTTTTATTTTCATATCTTGCTTTTAGAGCTTCCCAAGCCAAATTGAAATTGTCGTCATTATGTGCGAACTGTTTTACTATTGCGCCTGCTTGACCTTTTGCTTTGTATCGGTGGTGATACAATTTTTGCGTTTTTGATAATTTGGGATGGTTGATGTAAACGACTGAAAACATGTCCCGGAAGGACGGCCATTCTTCATAACCTCCATTGAATATTTCTGTGTCACATGCGGGCACCTCGAGATGGATACCTTAACTTGCCTCTTGATTTTGAATTTGTGGCAGCTCTACTCTCGGATGTGGAGTAGGTGCAATAGCCTTCATTAGCTTTAATTGATCGGAGATCATAAGTTTTGTAGCTTCATACTGGTCTGAGCAGTTTTCATACTTGGCGGAACCCAAGGTTTTAAACGCTTGTGGGAGATCTGATGACTCAGTTTCTACTATGGCGTCATGAGCCGCTCGCAGACGATTCCAAAAACTGTTAAGATTTTGCTTTCTTATTTCTAATAAAGATTCGGAGTTGTCTTGAATCGATGTATATGAAAATCAAGTGCAGTATAGTATTAATTCGTCACTCTAAGAAATAAATTTGACAACCTCTCTTTTACGTATATAAGATTTTTTTTTGGATTAGATAAATATTTACTTGCGGAATAAATTTTTTTATTTGTACTTCATATTGTTATGAGTGTAATTTTAATTATCTTACCATGCGTCGCATTAATCAATGAATTTATTGAGAAAACACTTCGGAGAGCAGATAATTTCACGCTTTGAGGCGGTCGATTGGCCACCAAGATCGTGTGACTTTTTCTTTTTAAAAGAGTAGGGAGCCTCGAAATGGAGCACCCTATATATAAACCCAAGTCGCGCGGCAAACACGCCAAAAAATGTGCACTCGGATAAAAACACACGCAGTCACTAACACAAGCAACAGCAGTGTTACAATATGCACTCGCCGATTGCGCCAAAAAAGTGTACTATCGCTGCCTACAAGCGGCAGGCCATAGCGGTACTAATGCTAAAGCGTAAAAAATTACTCAAAAAGAAAAGGCCGAAAAATTGTGGTAGAAAATCACAACGATGCGCACTCACATCTGTTAGGGTTGAAAACCAGACAACGAATCGTTAATCCATTAATTTACGTCACAAATTAGTCGGCGTTCACGTGGGGGCTCTTTTATCGCTCATCATCGCCAAATTCTCTCTTGGTGTCGCTCTGTGCGTTCACACGAGCGAAAAGAGTCTACCAGCTCGAGTCAAGTTCTACTGTCATTCCTGTTCACAAAATTTTCGAAAATGTTTGAGCAGTTCCCTACGCGACACTTAGAGCGTGCTGCATATTTCATTTGTATGTTGACATGGTGGTCTTTTTTTACTTACAAGGGATTACCATGAATTTGATAGAACAATACCATATTTAGAATTTCAGTTAGACCAGTCATTTAGCTACCTGAAGAGAGTCATATGTAGTTACTTTCTCCGCTTCCCACGCATTCGCTTTGACATTTAGAACACTGAGCAAAACCACAATCGTTAGGGCCCTTTCTACCCTTTTAGACAGTTGGATTTCCCGTCCGTCCAGCTCTGAATTGATTGTTAATTAATAATCGTTATAATTTAAAAATAATATATATCTTACGATATAATCCTTTCAAAATGTTGGTATGAAAGTTCCACAATTGACTACATAACTATTTAATGCTTCTATTTAATACTGTAGAGAAAACACGAATACCAGAACAAATCAGAATCAACAATAAACTGCCAGAAGCAACTAGACAGCGAATTCGTAGTTGCCAAAATGTTCTAGTAGCGAACTTTTGTTAAAGATTTACTACATAAGGGCTGCCGGATTGTGCAGCATACACAGTTCTAATTAGAGTGTTGCCGTGTAAAGAGCAATTAAGCTATAAGCAATAAGTTGTAAACTCGAATAGCGAGCAATAAGTGTTAAGTTGTTGGAATTGGAAATAAAGTTAAGTGTGTTGCCATTAAATTGGGACTTTTTTTTGTAACAATCCAGTGATAAAACTCAAGGGTGTGTTACAAGATAGACGATTTATCGAGAATTCCGTTACAATACTTTTGGCGTACTTACTCAGTGAGTTAACGCATATTTAGTAGTTTTCAACATAATTTCTATATGGGGAGGGAGCGTGGTTATTATCCGATTTCATCAGTTTTCACAGCGTTTGAGAAAGTGCTGAAAGGTATCATTCTCCACAACTTTGATTGATATAGCTTTAAAGGTTCGTGAGAAATAGAGATTGAACCTATTAAGGGGCTGATGTACGCCCACATTTTAAAAATTTTCTGCTCACATGTTTCTGCAATCCTCTGTACCAAATTTTATATCTTAATTTGGAGTTTAGTTATAGCACTATTTAGGTTTTCGCTTAATGGAATTTTTTTGACGTGACAATGGTCCGATTACAAGTGTTGCGTAAGAATTCAACATACATATACCTATATGTACATATTATAATATATTAGTTTCATTAATACATTTGGCTTCCTGTCCGAGATATTTATACCAAAACAAGGTCTACTACGCATGTCCAGCAATAAACCACAATACGGTTAAGAAAATCACTTCATTTCTTCAATATATATATACACACATATATTGCCTACATATATAAGGGCTAGTGTAAGATCTGGACTCATTGCATTAACTTTTCAAAATTGTCATGTATATAGTAAATGGAGTTCGGGTAATTCGTGGACTAATTTTAGACATTTTCGGAACTCGGCTGTACTATATCCAATAATATACGTTCATTCAATTTTGCTAAAACGATGATGTCACCGAAGTTTGAAATTCATTTTTTATGTATTATATATAGACCGTAACAAGAACATGTTAGAAAAGCGTGAAGGGATTTCTCATAGAAGAGATCATGGCGACTTCACTTGTGCTACAGAAGGAGGAGAAAGAACACATTCAGTACTCTGTGGGTCGAAAATTGGGAGCTAAAGGTATTACAGGTAAACCTCCACAAATGATTAATGGCTCAGGAAACTATAATCCGAAATTCGCCCGGTCTAATTTGCAAGAGTTACGGGGAGTAGACGGACAACTCTGAGGACTCATTAGAAGACCTAGGCAGTGTTACACGGGTTTCCTGGCTGCCAGGACGCAGCAAGTCTTAGCTATGAAGGTTCTCCCGGTACGGGCGGTATCATTCAGGCCACGCTGAAGAACGCGCTTTGTTTATTAGTGACATGACTAAAGTCGATATTTAGGAGAAAGGCTAGGGTGGTTTTCATACTGAAGGCAGGTAGAAAAAACTCTACCTACTCGAACCCTAAACTGTTAGGCCCATAAGCTTAACTTCCTTCATGATGAAAACGGTAGAGAACGTGCACATCTGGGCAGCAGCGCCTCTTGGAAGCTTTTCCAAAACGCACCACGCATACACAAAAGCCATATAAGAACTCAGACGCAAAGCCCCTAAAATAGTGGCATATGCAGACGACGTTGCCATCTTTATAATGGGAAGGTGTCTACACACCATTAGCAGTATTGTGATCACCATTCTCAATACAGCCGAGAAAAAATCTCAAAAAAAGGCATCGTAAACGAGGTTGGGATTGTATGCGGAGAAAACGGATCTGTTTGTGTTCCCAAAAAAATACAAATACCCTCCATGGAGGCTCCCTTCGATAAATGGCACACAACTCTCTCTCAAGGACTGCACCAAGTACCTTGGAGTAGTCTTGGATAGCAAAGTCCTGTGGGAGCACAATGTGGAAGAAAGAGTCAGAAAAGTAGTGCCTTATATGCGTGAAGGCAGATATCTGGCCCCACCTGGGAGCTTTCTCTCATGCACTGATACTACACAGCTATTTTAAGACCAATTCTTCTCTACGGAAATCCACCTACCGGAAGCCAATGAAAAGGGTTCAGAGGCGCGCTGTGCATAAATGGAACTCTAAGAACAATTACAAAAGTGGCTCTTGACCTAGTGCTAAACCTGCCACCTATAGACCTCTTCGCTGAAAACTTCGCAAAACAATCGGCAGAACACGATTGGATTACTCACTGGTCACAGTCTGGTGATAGCACACGCATGCAGAATGGATCTGGCAGATCAAGATGACTGCAGAAAATGTCAAGAGCAAGGCACTAGGGAAACACTGGATCATCTCTTGTGAATTATCCTGCACTGGAAAGGCAACACTTCAAACACTTGGGAACCCCCCGGTATGACACACTGGAAGATCTTGTTCATTCGTCCTTCACTGGCAAGGCAACGCTTGAGAACCCCACGGTATGAAACACTGGAAGAAGTGTCGAAATTTACGGCACTTCATCTGGCATCGCCAAGGACTAATACTGGTCTGTGCGTGGTTCACGAGTCTACCAAACTAACCTAACCTATTTCTGGTAGGAGTGGTTGTAGTCCGATTTTGCTCATATTTGCACTGTAGTTTAAGATCGTTGGTTATTTACCAAATTTTGTTAAAATTTATCCAGTAGTTACTGAGAAATAAGATATCAGTTAAAGGTGGGTGGTGCCCCGCCTATTGCCCAAGGGTTCCTGTGAAGCCCTTTCGACATCTCGGGTGTAAAATTTAATGCCTCTGACGCATTTATTCAGTAAGGTATCGCTCTTTTAGTAGTTTTCAATATCACCGTTATATGGCAAGTGAACGCGGTTATTATTCGTTCTTACCCATTTTCAGAGTGTGTCAGAGGGAGCTAGTAAAACTTGTCCCCACCAAATTTTGATGATTTATCTTTAGTGCTTGTGAAGTATATACTTTAAACCGATTAGGGGCGGGGCCACGCCCACATTTAATCTGATGTCTTGTATACAGTTTTCCATCTTCATCGGCGCCTATAGAGCTTTATAGGTTCGGCATTTGGTAGGCGTGAAAATAGTTCGATACCGTCCATCTGTAATACCAACTAAGAAACGTGTGTATCGAGTATTATCAAGATATGTTTCTCAATTTTTATTATATATATTATAAGTTATTGTCTGCTCGGGCAGACGGACGGACGGACCTACCTTTAAAGAATAATACTATTACTATTGATACCAGGAACTGTGTGAACGACTTTTTTAGACACAACAATATTTATGAAAGATAGTGGATTGCTCAGTTGATAATATAAAGGGAGATATAAACTAAGGCGTTTTCGCAAAAATTGTGTACATAGGTCCGTATGTTCACGTATACCTACTACAATATAAATATGCGAAATAGAAAAATTTGACTGAAATGTTATCAGCTGTAATTCTCAAACGAATTTCTTATAAATTTATCTACATACTTATGTTGCATATCCATATTTAAATGTACAAGCATTTAATTCAAAGACTAACATGGCTATAAAATCAATACAAGTATAAACTTCTGAGTAAATTTTCTTTCAATACCCAGCTCTGTTAATGCACTAGTGTCACTATTTCTCCATTTAAAATGGCTGTGGTAAAAAAACTCATCATACTTTGACAATTCATACAACACAATATATAGTACATACATATGTATAACTTACCAGCAAGATGCAGACTGGGGTGCTTTACGTTATAATGCTCAATTTAGTTTTCCCAAATTAAATCATATATTTGTCTCTTTCTAGGTAGATGCGTGAATGAGGGGCTAAATATGAAACCACATACTCCGACTAAAGAAAGGAAAATACAATTTTTAAGTAAATAAATGGTTAATTTGTATATTTTAAGTGAATTTGTGTAATGATATATAATTATATATAATACATCAATTTATACATTCAACTAGTTAAAGAAATAGTAACACTCCGTAAACGTGTCAGTAAATGTTTCACTTTTTTAAATGTGGTACACCGAATATAATAATATTAATAGATACTTGTAAAATCAATAGCTTCGGTATAGTATTACCATTCTGTAAACGTTGATGTTATAAGACAGTTAAAAATCAATCCTTTACGAGAGTACTAAATTGTGTAACACCTAAGTGAGTAAGTGCTACAACATTATTTACACATTAATTAAAACTTTTAAGAATTAAACACAATATTTTGACAAATACGTAGAATACATTTGTAAAGGTATACATATACATATACGAAATATTCTATATTATTAGCATACATGTATGTACATATATATATATTAAAAGATAAGTATACAATTCTGTAATCGAAACAGAAAAGAAATATTAGTTTTTAATTAAATTTTTTCATTACTGTGAACATTATGTCGTATACACAGTAAAATTAAAATATACCAATTTAATCCAAGAAAATAGTATTATATTTGATTATGAGGGGAGTAATTAAACTCTTGCCTTGGTTTTAGAAGTGTGTCATGCGGTGTGGTCAGTGGATATGGTTCTTATTTTTAATTAAAGATTAATGAAATATGAAGAAGTAAACGAAACTCTTTTTTAAGTGTGTAAAAATTTTACACAAATGAAATGCAGCCTGGTGTTCCCATATATGTTTGTATGTGTGTAATTTTTGCCAAAGGGAACGTATGTAATTAGATTTATCTGCAAGAAACGGTGTAAAACTGCAATTAGATCATCAATAGATACTTGCCAAATAATGGACAAGTACATCATATTGATGAAAATTTGTTTTAAGTAAATTAATCTGATTAAGTCATTTCATCTCTGGAATTAGGCTTTATATGATTGTATCTGCCAGCGTAACCATTAAGTTTATAAACTGTAATATAAGAACAATTAAGGAAGGGCCAAGTTCGAGAGTAACCAAATACTTCATACTCTCGCAACATTCATTATTCGACAAAATCGTGAATGAATAACAATAAAATTTGGCATTTTATTAAGTAATATTATAGGCCATAGACTCAATTATTAAAAATGTATATTAACATTATCCTCAAATGAAATATATCTCAACTGAAGACGCTAAATTTAATATAGTGAGTTGATAAGCAAAACGTCAATCAGAAGATTGTTGATATTAGGGAAATGAGATTAAGACCAAGCTCTAGACCTACTCAATTCATGTTTAGCGCTAAACCATTAATATAATAAGGTTTGTTAGAATATCGGAAATTATTATAATTTGGCTAAGATATCTTACATATTTACGGTCTTGCTTAATTATAGCACTTTATAATACGTTATGTCAACTTGATTAGTTTTAGGTGATACAAAATTATTATTCCCTGTAGCAACATGTTGTGAAAGTATATAAATGGTGCAAATAAAACAATTTATCAAATTAGATCTATGTATATAAAAAGAACAACATATGAAGGTAAACAATATCGAGACACATATGTGAAGACGGTAAGTGTGCTTTTACATTGGGTGTCGCTCTGTGCATTCACACGAGCAAAAAGGGTCCAGCAACTCAAATCGAGTTTTTCCGTCATTCCTTTTCATAAATTTTTTGCAAATATTTGGGCGTTTTGACTGCGTAACACTTAGAGCGTGTTGCATATTTCATTTGTATGTTGGGATGATGGTCTCACATTTTGCTTGCAATGAATTACCATGAATATGGTAGAACAATATGCATAATACCTAATGTATTAAATACCCGCTACTCATATTTTCGAGTCCAAATTTATAACAGGAATTTCCTAATCTTTAAGTATTAAAAATTCATAATTTCTTTACTCCATATTTTTGTCTATTTATTATAAAACATCCTTGAATTAATTACAATTCTCATTTTAAATAAAATAATATTCGAACTAACTCCTTTTCGGTTAAAAGAAATAAATATTAAAGCATCTTTATATTTTATGTTAATATAAAAAAGTAAAGTTTCCATTTTTATTAGAATTATTTTATGTAAACTGGTACATTATTACATTTACATATAGCGGTATGTTATTAAAAATGTAGATTGAATATTTTTGAATATGTTAATTTTCTCCTTATTTACAGTTTTTCAAAATATTTATATTATTCTATGCATACATATTTGCATATTACATACAAAAAATAGATAACAGAATTCAAATTTGTGAACGAGTTCATTTGAAACCGAACGCTCTTGCAACCGTTCAAAGAATTTGAAAGTGAAAAGGAATGCTGAAAAGGGTAACAGAGAGCTGTTACGAACAAGAACACAAAGCGTGCCACCCGAACAAGAGTGGCACGGTCCCTTCGTCTCTCCTCGTCGTCCCCTCGCCCACAATAAATCGGTTTGGGTTACAAAAGAGCCTGTGTGAAAATGCCATTAACTGCCACACTTAAACAGATTGATGAGAGAAATTTCTTTATAGCATAAACACAATACGGGCGACGGCGAATCGGACGGATTTTCGCCGAGTGCTACCGCCGTGTAAAATACAATACGGACGATTTTCGGCGCAGCTAGTGTATATTCAGCACTCAAAAATATCACAATAAATAACGAAACCAAACATAAACAATCTTAATATTGCCAACCCAGACATTCTCTTAAATTTTTTTTGAAAATCCTTAATATTTTTACTAAAAATAATCTTTCTTTGATATGGTGATGCCATTTTTGTCGCCGCGGTCGGCGATAAGATTATATAATAGCTCTATCTCAAAAATCGTCATGGTAGGCGAAATTCGCCGCCGTCGCGTATTGTGTTTATGCTATTAAAGTAAAATAAGTAATTTCACTATACTGCAGAAACGACTTTTGTTCTGGGAATTGGACCAAACAAATTTTTTTGAGAGAGTTACCTATAAGATAAAAAGTTATTTCTTCATTTTCGAAGTTGGCCTCAAAAATTATAATATTTGCTTTCGAAGTTAGAAATTGAGCTTATTTCAAGCATCAGTATTAATTGAGGTATGTAAATTACTATATCGGGGAGAATGACTTTTCGGGGATTGTTGTTCGGGTTTCTAAGGTTCAGTTATGTATACATAACACAGTACTGCATAAACAAACATTGTATGTGAAACATAGCCAGAGGTATCGTCCACTATTTTTAAATATTTGTGATACCATTTACGAGGTGGGACCACGTTCACTTTTAAAAAAAATTACGGCCCACAAGTGTCTCTTGCTACTGTGGTCCCCTGTACCAAATTACAGTTTTGTATCTTAATTTAGTGTTTAATTATGACCAGGAATGGGTAAAGTCTTAGCATGTGCTCAGGGATGGCCACGACCACAACCAAACGACTCTCACAAAATTATATTGTGTAAGTGCGTTTACAGTGTGACAAAGCGAATCAGCTGGTGTTAACTGGGTGAAGCGGTTTGACTATGTGCACGGGCAAATGAATTTATCAAAATTATTATTTATTACAGGTTGGGTGGTAATTATATTATAGCTGGATAATCTGGCATATATAAAAAAGCACTATATGATATTTATCGAGTGAGAATTAGTTTAATTACATAAATAGTACGTAAAATATGCACCTCCGTCCGCACCCTCACCTTCAGTCAACTGCTGAATGCAGGCAGATTTTCTCATCACTGTAAGTGTTAGTGACAATCCGTAAGTGGCGTAATGTTGAAAAAGTAAAACTGAAAGTGAACTTAATTCAATGATACAACATTTGTAGTCCGGTAATTTGGGTCATACAAATCTATCGACGCCAAAGAATCTGCGATCCAATTGACTTTTTGAATTCATTGGATATGTTGGGCCTGGGGTGGATTTCCGGTTATTTTGCTTCATAATTTGAACCCACTACGGCTTTGTACTCGCACAAGATTAGTAATTAAAAAATTAATGGAATCAAAGTTTCTCTCAATAGAAACGCTCTCTAATGAACAATACGCCATTACTGCACAGCGGCTGGATCAGTGCCAAAAAATTAGGTAGTTGTATCATTAGGTGAGCTGATTACTATATCGCTTTTGGTATGTCCATTTTACTCTTGATGACGTTCATAACAGCACAATTTTTGGTTAGAATATATTAGAGATGTCGTAAAATATGTGGTCTATGAATACGGAGTTATGGGACCTAATTCTCTGAACAAGCTTATACAAAAGTATTCAATTTGCCATATTATTCCAGTTGCAATTTTTTTAATAGAGTATTTGGTGCAATTTATTTCTTTGCAAATGTTGTGCGGTTATTCCACTGTAATAATCATCATCACTCTTACCAGCATTATCTGTATCGTTTGTAGAGGCGAAAAGAAATTTTAGTCAGCACATATGAGCTGCCCAGTATCAGTTCTTAGTATTTTGTTATGCACACGCGGCGACATAACAATGGCGCTTACATTCTTTGCCCTCTTTATTTGGATCTAATTTTTTTTTGTTCTTAGTGAACTGTTTCGCGGTAAAGCGCGACTGATTAACATACTTGTATACATAAATACACACGCCAAAGAAAGTATTCGACATATCCATTTTTTTAATTTTTTTTTTAAATATTCCTTAATATAAACTAATAAAAGACCAAAAACCAGTGTTTTTTAAGCAATAATTTATTTAGTTTGTAACTTGATGATTTTTATGATAATAAAAACAACAAAACTAACCAAAAAAGCAAACAAACTGAATTACTTCAAAAATAAAAGCAAAAACAAGTAAGGAAGATCTAAGTTCGGATGTAACCAAACATTTTATACTCTCGCATAGTCAAATGGTATACTCGTTTGAGATTTCTTTATATATTGCTAAAGTAAAAGGTTCGTTCGGTTTTTTATTGATTTTTCAAAAGATGATAACTTTGTGTACATTTGTCCGATTTAAGTCGGACGCCGTTTTGTTCGTAAACTTTATACCCCTCTCGTAGAAGACTGGGGACTAGGGACGCTATTGCCAAAAAGCTCGGAGAGCCAATTTTTACAGGCCTCTCTTGAGGCCAACTTCTCACCATTAAGCGCGTTCGCCATGGACAGGAAAAGATGGTAATCACTTAGTGCCAGGTCCGGACTATAAGATGGGTGCATTAGAACCTCCCATCCGAGCTCCAGGAGCTTCTGGCGAGTCACCAAAGACGTGTGTGGCCTGGCGTTGCCCTGATGGAACACAATTCGGCCTCTGTTGATCAGAGATGGACTCTTCTGGATCAGTGCTGCCTTCAAGCGGTCCAGTTGTTGCCAGTAGAGGGCCGAATTGAGCGTTTGGCCATAGGGGAGCAGCTCGCAGTAGATGATTCCTTGCACATCCCACCAAACACACATCAAAACCTTCCTGACCGTCAATCAAGGTTATGCAAATGGTTCCAAACGGTTTTCTGGCTTATCTTTAGTTCCTCAGCAATTAAATAAGTGCTCACGTGACGGTCTGTTTCCACTATTTCCATGATTTTATCGCAATTTTCGACGACAGGCCTCCCGACGCGTGGTGCATCTTTGAAATCGAAACGGAACCTAGCAAATCACTTTTGTGCTACACGTTCGTTTACAGTATCGGGTCCATAAACTAAATTAATGTTTTCAGCCGCTTTGGCTGCTTTTTCGCTTTGATCGAAGAAAAATTGTAAAATATAGCGAATTTTCTCTTTGTTGGTGTCCATCTTTGACGAGCGCTCACAACGAACTGAGTAAATCAATCGAAAAACTGTCAAAGACAAACTTTTAGCGCGAATAAACACGTTTTCAGCGCCGCATAGTATGACATGATGCGACACGTAATACTAGTACTATGGACAATAACGCCATCTCTTAGATAAAAACCGAACGAACTTTTTACTTGACCTAATATTTTAATAATTAGAGCAATCGTTCTTGTGTTTTGTTGTATACGCTTATAAATTATTTTATATAGAATGAATTACAACTGCATTGAGGAATATGAATATAAATCGTTTTTTAATAATGAATAACATTTTTTATTTATTTTATCGATATTATTATACATGTTTAGCTTAAAAATAATAAATATTAACAGCTTTAAAAATTATATTATTATATTAATTTGTATATAATATTTACAATATTAAACATAAATTTTTATAGAAATTCGTATACATATATCCAAATTATATTTCTTTTCTCCTTATACTATTTAATTTCTATAATATATTTATACAATAATGTCTTATATAATAACAAATTATACTTATAATTTAAATATTCTTAATTAGATTATTTACATATTATTTACATACCGGCAAGTGTAGTTGAATATTCTACATCAAGCAGGGAACTAAAGTATTTTTCTTATAGCAGATTCCCTATTGAATTCCCTGTAGACATTAAACAAATGTTGAAATCTCCAACAATTAGCACATTTTGATTGCATAACTCAGAAGTAAGGACTTCCTGAAGTTCTACAATTAAATGTCTGACAGAGAAAGCTGAATTTCTGTATAGAACCAGAATATTAATACTGAAACATTTAAACAAAACGGCCTGAATAAAATTTCCTTACAGCCTTTAGTTCTATAGAGCTAGCAATACTATGCTTTGCATATTATTTCTGTTGCTTGTTTCCGTGCTATCTATCCTCAGCTCGTTAATTGGAGTAAATCCTGGTATATTAAAATTTTCGCACGGATAACTCCAAGTTTCTACAAAACATAAAATATCTGAAGATAGCATCAAACAGTCATTTTTTATACCATTAATGTGAGCATGAAGACTCTGAACATTGTGGAATAAAATTTGATGTCCTGATGTTCGGGAATTCATAAAACTGAAACTTGTTATCAGAGCTTTATTTGTGTTCAATTCACTCAGTTCCCTAAATACAGGATCCGATTCAGAAAATTTGTTAGTAAGAATTAAATTTCCTATGATGAATAGACCTTCTGCAGTAGTAGCTCGACTGCAAGCGACATATATTGAAGCTCTAGGCATTCTGGGTCGAGTATGAACTACAACTTTTTTATATGTGGCACCCTGACTTTTATGAATAATTATTCCCTCAGCCGGAACAACTGGAAATTCATTTCTTTCAAATGAAATTTGTTCATTTCTTTTATATTGAAAAGATTTTAAAACTTTTTCAATTGGTGTCCAAGAACTTTCTAGAGGATGAGGCTTTTTTGATCGTGCTATCAAACCAACAAAGATTCCAAAAATTTAATCCACAGAGTTGTTGGAAAGGAACATTGGAAATCAATATGCATAAGTTGTCCAGCTGCCCATTGACCAAGCCATCACACGTGTTTATACTCACTGTAATCATATATATGATGGATGGTTTTAGTGTCAATTCATAGGGCAGTCCCTGCGTTTCAGAAGTTTTTAAAGGTTTAACTCTTTCTCAAAATATTCTCATTTTCACTTATACCAATTCCTTTAACTGAGTTTTTTGTAGTTGAAAGGGATTCGACTGAGCTTAAGGGTATTGAAATTATTTGCCTCTTCATTGGACCAAAATAAATGTATGGCATCATTACTACTCGAGTTCAATGAGTGATATGTCCTCATTTGTCATAGTATCAGATGCCGTATGGTTTAATACAATTGCAAAGGCCTGATCCTCCCGTTGTCTCATTATTTCTGTTAATTCAAAGTATTTAAATAACTCCCACAAAGGGGAACCAAGTAAAGTGCTGTATTCATCATTGGGTTTAGAGAGTTGCTTCAAATCACCAAACACGATGTTCGGTATACCTCCGAAGGGGCTGTCTGTGTTGAAAATTTGTTTTAATCTCGCATCAACAGAGCTAAACATCCGAGCACCTACCATCGATATTTCATCAATTATGATTAATTTTAAATCGATAAGTCTGGAATACAATGAATTAACTGTGTCATTGCTAAGTGGGCTCAACTCTCTATTCAACTGATTAACAGGTAAAGAGAATATTGAATGAAGGGTCATTCTACCTATTCCGAATGCTGCCTTACCCGTAGGTGCGCAAAGAAGAACTTTTAAAGAACTTGGATTGGATACTGGTGTAGAATTGTAAAGACGGTTAAGAGCTTGATATATTTCAGATATCAAACGACTCTTTCCTACACCTGCACCGCCGCCAATGAACTCATAAAATGGGCGATTTGTTTTTAGCTGGTGCGTCAAATGTGTCAAATAGTTCTTTGCTTAGAATTTAGACTTTGAACTAAAGAAAATAATTCCTCAACAGGAATTATAAGGGGTAGTTTAATAAGTCAAATATTGAAATCAGATTGTTGAATGTTCACCATGCAAATCCAGCAAACTTATATTTGGGTTTATTTCTGGAAGTGCAAACACTCTGAACTCGTTTTCTTCTATAGGTAGTTCATTTTGAGCACCTTCCTCTAAGTCTAATTCATTATAAAGACTTTCTAGAACATTTTCAAGTTCTCTTTGCTCAAAAACATTATACTTTGATTTTCCTCATTATCGTTTACAATGAGATCTTGCTGTTCATTTCGCCATGGAAAGTAAAGCATTACCATTTCGCGTAAATACTCAACTCTGGCCAAATCTGGGTTAAACCTTCTATACTGAATAATACAAGGTTTGGTACGTTTCTTAACAAAACCGCTACCGTCTTTAAGAGGCATGACAACCCTGATTTCTGGTAAATTATCGTTTTCCCTCTCTTCTTCTTCATGATCACTGTCTTGTGCTCTTTAACTAGATTTAACATATAATATTTATACATAGTTGCTAAATCAGCTAAGCAAAGAGTTTCTAACTGATCGGATCTTTGAACATTACGGTCTAAAATACGGCTACGAATATTTCAGCCGAACCTGAATTAAGGTTCTGAAGTTCTGCTCTAGGTTTAACCATTCGAACACGTTCCTCAGGTCGAGAGGTATTTATAAATATTTCTGCATTACTTGCTTCCGAAAGATAGAGCCCAATGCAGCAATATACTGCTTCTTGCGCAGATATTTCTGTGCCTGATATAAATTTGTGACCTATATGTTTGAGTTTTTGCTTAATAGTATAATTTCCAGCATTTACCTCTGATATAGCTTCATTTAAGGGCCTAGAAATTCCCCTGTTAGACTTGTTAATATAATTAATTATATATGAACAGCAAGCATATGCATCCAGTATATATTGGATATTTAAAAGGTTTCGAATTTTGAAAAAGTTTTCCTTGTGTCTCTCTGAGTTTTGACTTGTTTATGTAAGAGGCAACAGTATTTTCGTTAAAGGCATACCAAAACGACAAAACTGTTGTCCTCTTATATCCCTAGTACAAAACCGACTGTGGTTATGCCTTTGATAACCCAAATCATTTTCTAAGTGTCTGATCGAACCATATGTAGAAATATAATTGTCACTAAAACTAATGACATCAGGGAATGTCTGAGGATCTTGAAGGTTGATCCTGGGAGCATTATTAAGCCAATACATGCCATGTACATGTGGGGAACCTCTCTGTTGAAACTCCACTCTCCAGTAGAAATTTGTAACAAAATGCTCTCCAAAAATTCCGGCGTTATCTTTAAAAAGCTTAAGAATTTGTCGATAGCGGTAGTCAAAATATCTAGCACAAGTAACGCCGTCTGACCGAATTAAGCGATATCTATCTTGGGTTGTTAAACTGTTGGCTTCCTCTTCCGAAATATCTTTAGAATCAACAGTTTTAGAGAGGATGACCAAAAGCTCAACCCACTGAGAAGCTGCAGCCGATAAAGTGATAAAGAAGGTTGGAAGCCCAAATTGGCGAATCATAGCGATTGCCTTTTTCTCCTCACCTTCCCAGTGCGCAGGTGAGGATCTAACGTCTTTTAAAACCTTGTAACCATCATCGTATTGAATCAAGTTTTGAACAAAGTTTCCGTTTAATAGATTTTGAAAACTTTCTAAGGCAAATGGATGTACTACTTTTAATTTGTAGCAGTTCTAATTTTTTGTTATCATAGAAAAACTTTGGAATGGTACACGTTCTTCTATCAAAACGGCGAATTTCAGAACGTATTATCTTGCTATACGTTTCAGAGCATATTCGCTTCTGCCCAACGTATATTGTTCCAAATGACAAAATTTCTGAATTATTATCTTGAATTATGTCAATTGGTCTTTGTCCTTCACCTGGCGCTATAACTGAACGGTTATAGTCTAAGTTTGGATTTAGCTCTGAAGGTAAAAGACCCGTGGGAATATTATTACCTGAGGGATTATCATGAGAAGTTTGTGCCGCATGGAAAGATTGAACCAATCGGGAATCCTCTGCAGATGCAACAAACGGAACTTCTTCTTGGTTATTAAATTCTGAAATCCAGTTTTCATTAATATGTATATTGTGCTCACGATACAGAGGGGTATTCACGAAGAATTGCAAAGCTTCCATAATCCTTTCGGGGCATATGGTATCGATCATGTAATCATGATTGTATTCCAAACGCCTTCTTAAGTGAATTTGTATCGCATGAGCCTCATCAAAGGACCTTGGTAGAGATGTCACAATATTGTTAACAGAAATTGGTATATTAACAACAGCACCTTTGAGCAAACTCTGACCTTGATATCCTAACGGACGGATTGTCATAAAAGGCAATCTAGGCATTATGAAACGTTCTTCAATTGGGGTTAAATCTTTCAAACAATCCGGTATTTCAGGAAAGTCTAGACTGTTAGCTAAACATATTTTTGGAACGTTCTTTTTAACAATCGCATTTTTGCAAGTAGCACAAAAATTGTAATTTCCATCTTCTGAAGGAAATTTTTGCATTAAAAAGAAGGCGGTTGCAGCATTTGGGTGATCTTGCGCAATAGTTTCGAAATTTAATTTGCGAACTTGGTGTGAAAATCATAAGCCGCCGCAGCAAATACATATTTCAGTAGGGCCCTTATTTATATTTTGGAAATAAATGTTTTTGCAATCTGTAAAATTGCCACTATTATCAGTTTCTATAACATTATTTTCTCTCGTTAATCGGATTCGTTGGAACTGTCTTTCGTTTTCAATTTGTCTATTGAGTGGGTTATCTCTACGAAGGCGAACTTGGCCTTGTCTAAGACGTCTCTGATTCAAAATTTCTTCCTCATACCCCTTCTACTAAGCTGTCGACGTTGTGTTTCTCTATCACGCTCCTCTCTCCTTACTTCCGGATGTTCTCTTTGCATTTGATCACGAATGCGCTCTAAACCCCTATACTCAGGATTTCTTGCGCGAAATTCCCTATGACCCCTAGTATTCCTACTTTGCTCATCATAAAGTACCTCGGGATTTTCTCGACGAGACCTACGACCTCGAGTATTTCTTATTTGCTCTTCAGAACGAATTTGTGGATCTTGCCGTCTTGTTCTATGGTGAACAGTATTTCTCATTTGCTCAACAGATCGAACCTCGGGGTCTTCGCGCCGAAATCTATGTCCTCGAGTATTTCTTATTTGCTCTTCAGAGCGGATTTGGGGATTTAGACGTCTTTCCCTATGTTGAACAGTATTTAAATTTTGTTCAATAGACTGTACCTCGAGATTTTCCCGCCTGGTTCTATGTTGATTTGTATTGATAATTTGTTCGGACAGACGTACATCGGAAACTAATCTACGATTATCGTGACTTACAGTATCTTGTGACTGCTCACTATCTCTCTATAAAGAGTTTGCACGAAGAACTCTCATACGTCTTCTATTCTGAAGACGACTTAGTAATATAGATTTTCTACTTAATCTAGGCATAATTAATAAATAATAAATTGCCTAATATATAAAATACTTATATATAACCAATCTATAGTTCCTTCCGTCCGGGTCTGAAAAGTTGGATCCTAGGTGCTGCTTTCTTTCACTGTAATTGAATCCTTGCTATGACTCCTTTCATGTTCGGTGTATAGGTACTATGGTATACTGGTGCACATATGTATATTTGTTTGCTCGCCACGGTTCATAATTCGGTTGCTTCCCACTGTATATAACAATAGTTTAAACACTATACAACTAATACACTGAAATTAGTTTGAATGCAGCACTTCGCTGGTCAAGAAATCTAGTGTAACTGAAACTACAAACACAGTGTACTGATATTTATTATACTCTTCCAACATGTTGCTACAGAGTATAATAGTTTTATTATGGTATATTTTTGTACACACAGCTTACGTACTTTTGTATCCCTATATATTACATAGATATTCACTAACATAATAATACAGATTATTTAGTTATATTTATATTTTAGAAATTAGTAGCTTATTTCATTGTATTGAAATTAAGTGTTCGGAAAACCCCTCCTTAAATTGCTTTTGTTTAACGGTTTTTAAACAGGGATCTATGGTACCTATTTTGAAAGGTCTGCTCATGAAGGCTAAATTAACAATAACTTACATATAATTAAGTATGGTACACACATATGTAGAGCAGGTATGTATATTTTCTTCTTTCTGTTTTAATATCTAAGCCTTTCATAAGCTGCCGACGGCGCTGGGTAAATCCCAAAAAGTACTTAAATGTAATTTTCTTGAGTTTACAGTTCACCTCATGACCTTCATATTAAAATGTGTCGCAAAATTGAAATAATAGATAATAGCATTTTAACCGATGGGGTCGCAGTTTATCTATTACCACATAAAAGAGATCTTTAGCCCTTTTGATACTACACTACTAATATTTATCTCACGCGATTTTTTCTAGAAAGATAGTAGAACGATATTTTAGCTCTATACAAAGTCCAGCAATCTAAGAAACTTTTTTACATTGTTGTATGGTATATTTTGTTATAAGTTCAACATGATGGCTGAGAAAATATACTTATCCACTGATTATCACCAAATACTTGTATTAGAAGAAATATTTGTATATAGAAATCCATATCTATCTCGATTAGTTTTTAGGTGATGCAAACAACCGTTTGGTGAACAAAACTATATTCTGTTGCAACATGTTGCGAAAGTATAAAAATGTTGCGAAAGAATTCAACATTTATTATTCGATTATTATTTGGTATCTTATTAACTTATGTTATCGATCATAGATTTACTATTTTAGATAGATACTATTTTTTCTGCGAAATGTTAAGTTTAACAACAAGAAGCTATTTAACTCGGACATGGTATATGTGATATAAACTGAACCAAAGGGTTAGATTTAATATGTGGGGTATATGAGGTTGCTGTTGTACGAAAGGAGCGGAAATCAGTATATTAGGGTTATACGGTTTAAACAAAGGTCTAGACCGATTTCATACATATGCAGCGATAAACCACATTTTTTTTTAAAAAACTGTATTACATTAAATTATAAAATTAACAAATAAATTATACCATAAGATTATACCATAAGTAGTACATGTATGCAGGAGAAATTCGTGGATCGATTTCACACATTTTCGGCATTAAACTGTTGTACATCTAATATTTTATGTTTATATAAAGCCAAACGGAAGTGTGAATTTTTTACATAAAGTATGTTGGAGCTGGGGTCAATATATACCCGATAATGGGTACTAGAGCGGAACCAAGAATTTTATACTCGTGTAATTCGCAAGAATTAAAGGCCAGGAAATTTCTTCAGGTGCGGCAAAGTTGAGAAAGAATTATACATCCATTATTAAATGAAATCGTGATTAAATTACAATCAAATTTGGTATCTTCTTGACTTATATTAAATGCAACTTAGTCTCAGTTTTATAGCTATATTTTAGTTTGCGTCAGCGAAAATTATATTAAAAAAAAAAAAAAAACATCTTGAAGTGAGATATACATAAGGATGAATGTGATATTAATTCTACCAAAGTGGCTAAATTTTATATTATAAGCTTGTGTGGAAAACGTCAACCAGAGAATCGGAATTCATTTTATGAAGGTGTGAGGTTTAGATCAAGGTATATACTATTTTCATTCTAATTCAGCGTCAAACCACATAATTTTTAAAAAACTTATCCACTTAATTACATTAAAATATCACATTTTGATCAACCGGAGCGGTTTAAAGTCAAGAGGAAAGACGGAAATCATATATATATTGGGGATAGAGAAAGATATTAATTTTTACATTGCTCAGCTATACTCGAACATAGATTCCATATTTTGAATCAATTTTATATATGAAAACATTGTAATACTCACTGACCGACATACGAGAAGTATTATAAGTAGTATATGGAAGAAGAGGGTAGCATTAACCCGATTTTATCAATTTTTGCCAATACTACATACTACTAACATGCCACTGACTAATGAAATGCTCCCACTGTTTCATTAAGGTACCTCACATACCATCACCAATCATATGGAGTAAAGTCAGACGAATGTTCGAAAATCCTGATATTAGTTAAATGGGGGCCAGGTAAAATTTTCACTCGATTTCATCCATTTCAGGCACAAAAAAACCTTGTTATGAGTAAAACACACTCTCTCATTTTCATTGAGATAACTCACATATTGGCCGATATATGCGGTATAAAGTCACCCTGAAGTTCAAAAATTTTTATATTAGGTATATGAGGGCAATAGGAAGTATTGATTCGCTTGAACCCATTTTTGGACCCAAACATACTATTATCGAGAGTTTTATTTATTTATTTTATTCTATTAATTTCGATTAAATGTATTAGACATTGACCGATATTTTCGGTAAAAAGGCAACTGTAGGCACTGGGGTCAGCAAATTCAATACCTAGGGACTTGAATAGTTTTGGTTCGATTTAGAAAATTTTTGGTCACAAAGTGGCATACTTCAAACGCATTATTCAGGCAAAGTTTTACTCCAATATAATCATTGTTGTTTCATTTTCATAGTCGAAAGTGAAAATATAAGATGGAATTTAAAATGGTGTTATATCGGGTTGTAATCTGATTTCGCTGATTATCGCATAGAAATATGAGAATAATATTATGTACCAAATTTGGTTGAAATCGGTTTAGCAGATCCTAAGGTATGGGTTTTCACCTAAATGTGGACGTAATTTTGAACGCGGCTCCTAAAAATTCAGCTATTACGATCCCTGTATTAAAATTTAATGACTCTGCCGTGTTTAGTGCTTGATTTATCGCGCTTTTAGTAGTTTTTAACAGTACCGTTATATGGGGAGTGGGCGGGGTTGTCACCCGATTTCACCCATTTTCATACCGTAGATAGAGGTGCTAAAAATATTTGTTCTCAGTGAATTTTGTTATTATAGCTTTAGCAGTTTAGGAGATATGCAGATTAAACCTATTAGTTGCGGAACCACGCCCACTTTTTAAAAAAATTTAAACCGCAGATGCCCGTCTCTAATGCAATCCTGTGTGTCAAATACCAGAATTGTATCTTATTGTGGAGCTTAGTTATGAAAATTTATTTATTTTTGATTAATGGCGTTTTGTGGGCGTGGCAGTGGTCCGATTACGCTCATCTGCAATACCAACCATCTTACTGTATCAAGAAATATGTGTACCAAGTTTCATAGAGATATCTCTATTTTTACTCAAGTTACAGCTTGCACAGACGGACGGACGGACAGACAGTCACCCGGATTTCAACTCGTCTCTTCATCCTGATCATTAATATATACATAACCCTATATCTACAAACAACCGTTAGGTGAACCTAACTATTACTCTGTACCAACATGTTGCGAGAGTATAAAAATATTCGACAATTCATGTAAAATCCAAGTTAAAAAACAAAAATTCACTTTTTGATATCGCGTAGGTCTTCTTTTTCTTCGGACTACTTCTTTTAAACTTCTTGGTATTGATTCGACCAACTTTCTTGTTATGGATGTGTACATCAGCGAAAGTGGCTAATTTATTCCGAAAGTACTGTGTTTTGTGTCCTTGTCTTCTATTTAATGGCGGGAAAAGTCAGTCTGATAAAAAGGAAGGTTTTAATGATTGGAAAAATGCCTGTTATCGAGTATCTACTTATAAGAATTCGCCTGCTCACAAATTATCTGTCCTGCATATGAGCGAACGAAGCAGCACGTTAAGGCGCATAGACCGCGCATTAACAATGCAATTAAATGACAAAATAAATTACTGGAGAAACATTCTGAAAAGAGTAGTTGCATGTGTAAAAGCGCTTGAATCACGTGGTTTGCCTTTCTAAGGACACGACAAGAAATTTGGTTCATTTCACAATGGAAATTATTTGATGTCTTTAGAACTTATCGATAAGATCGATCCGTTCTTAGCCAAACAGATTACACGTTATGGGAATTCCGGTTTAGGACATACGAGTTATCTGTCTTCAACAACATGCGAAGTATTATTCGGCTTATGATAAACAAGGTTTTGAAAACACTTGTAATAGAAATATTAGCAGCGAAATATTTTTCTCTGATCATCGACTTGACGCCGGCTATATCTCACGTAGACCAGCTCACTTATGTAATCAGATATGCCCTACCAAATGGCTCACCTGTAGAACGTTTCTTTAAGTTCATTCCAATCACAAGCCATAAACATCAACAAATGACAAATTCAAACTGCCGAGGGCAATCCAGGCATATATAACGGTCTACAAGCTAAAATAAAGGAATTATCTCCCCTAGTCGAATTTGTTTCCTGTTCTGCACACTCGCTTAATTTAGTAGGGGAATGTCCAGCTGAAAGCAGCCAAAAAGCTTGTTCGTTCTTTTTCCTACTCCAAGAGTTGTATAATTTCTTTGCAGCGTCTACTCAGCGTTGGGAACTACTTCAAGCCCATTTCACCGTCACAAGTCTATCAACAACTTGTTAGGTCTACACTAGGTCGTGTAGACGCACAACAGAAGAGAGTCATTATATGCGAAAGAAGAGGTAATTGGAACGTTTTTAAACGGCCATCATTACTGTATTTGGGGATCGTAATAACGCCACAAGTAAAAAACTTCAGAGTGTGGAATTTGACATTACCATTGTTACAGAACTGTATGAGGTACTAATACATTTTATTGGCGAAACACGAGATAACTTCGATGACTTCGAAAAGAAAGCCAAATAATTGTCATTTGTACAGAAATATGAATGAGATTATCGACGCATTCGAAAGCGTAAGCTACTACCTAGCGAGAATAACACAGGTGAAGAGATGCACCAAAAAAACGGTCGCGAAAATTTCAGAATCACCATCTTTTTGGTAATAATTGAGACTCAAAACTACGGGATGCTTACAAGTTACTTTACAATAAATTTAATTTTATTACTAACTTGATGAAAGTAAGCGCGTCTGAAGTCGAAGAAAATGCCAAAAGATTGCAAATGGTTTATTCTACTGATTTAGAAGACAATTTTTCAGAAAAATGTCTGCATTTTCGTGCTCACTGCAGTGTAAAAAATGCAGATCGAAACAATCCTATTAGTTTGTTGAAATGGTTTCGAATTGAATGTCTTCATACTATTTACCCATACGTTGATATTGCTCTTCGCATGTGTGTATAGTTTGCAATAAATTAATTAATATTATAATCTACAAGTCAATATTATGACCATTTGGAAAGGGGGGGTACTTTCTACACTGTCTGAGGTCTAGGACGGCTAAAACTGTAAATACTACTCAATGATTTTTGCTTACTTTGCACACCGGCCGATTTGGCATAAGATTAAACAAATTTTCAACTGTTAAAGTTGACCAAAATGGTTTTTCCTACCGATAGCCAAATTCTTTTATAAAATAATTAATATCAAAACCGATAAATCTATTTTCCCATTTTCGTAAAACTCAAGGTATGTATTAAAAGAAAATAAAGGTTTTGTGACCTGTAAAAACATGTTTTACTCATAATTAGTCGTACCCTTTTTGTAAGCAAATTTTAGCTTCTGTAGAGTAAAACTTTGTGAGGAGGGTCTTGGCCGGCAAAAAATTTAAAGCTGTGTTAAAATATGCTCCGTCTAGTGTGTAAATTGTCCAAGATCAGCTGCCTTAGGGTGCCCCTGCTAGAGCCTCATGCGAACTTGCCCTTCGGGTAGTATAGTGGTGGTTGTGGTTGATGCCCAAATGAGGGAAGAGTGTTTTGATCACTCAATGTGGAGTTGCACTGCAACCGGGTGCCGGACCCAAAGAACGGCAGACCCAATGCCTGGCATTTTCGGATCCACGCATTGTATTGATACGCTTTGCTTTTGAGCACCGTGAGGTAAGGCCGTCGACGACAGGTACTCACGTAAAACACACCGGACGTTGCCCCTGCTAGAGTGTGAAATATTTTCAGCTATCATGTCGGTCTGGAAACAAACACTTTTGCAGTCTTATGGGGAAACAGACGCCACGAAGAAGAATTCTGCACTGGTTCAGTACATTTTTGAGAATGTTATTGACAAATCGAAAAGTTCTGAGGAGGAGTTGAATTCCATTGTTGGTAAAGTCAAAAAAGTTTGTAAAAGTCTTTATGAAAGATGGAGACAATGTAACGGGATAAGAAGCGATTTGAGTGCAAGAATGCGGTTTGGTTAACTGAACATTTGGTTCTTCTAAGTGAAGACAATAAATTGGATGCAAAAGCTTAGCATCTAGTAGAAGCCAACTCTTGGACAGAACAAGTGTAAGCCTTTACAAATCTGGAAAACGCAGTGCATTCAATGTTGTTTTAATGGTAGCCAGATCACGAAGCGTTAAAAAAAATAAATTGAAGTCTGGATGTTCCTGAACAGATGCCAATAAAATATACTCCAGAGGAGGCTTTGGCTTGTCCATTGATGGCGACTACTCCATAAAGTCATATAAACTTTTGCAAGCTGGTGCCAAGGCGCGAAATGCTAATATCTTCCCAACATACTTGTATGATGTTTTGCTCAAAGAATGGACGAATGTTGTGCAGAAGTTCCATTGCAAGATATGCACATACATAGATTTGACGCTCTTGTCTAAATGGGGTTGCAAAGGAAGTTCTGGACACGCAGTATATCGCTAAAGTTTCATAGATCAACAACTTAAAATAGCAGATGAACATGTGGTTTTTATTTGTATTGTGCCTTTACAAGTGAAAATGGGTAATGGGATTATTTGGCAAAATCCTCGCCCATCATCGACTCGTTATTATAGGCCCCTTAAAATGTAGCTTACAAAATAGTCTACTGATTTGGTAGGAGCCAAGATAGAGAATATACAGGCGCAGATATTTCAAATTGTACCTACGAGATTGAGCAGCTTTCGAGTTGACTACAAGTTGGAGCTTACGATGATCGGTAAAAAGTCCGGCAAATAACTCGAGCAAAGCTGTTTATTTTGACATTAAAGGCCAAAATCTACTTTTGGACTACAATGTAGAACAAGAACATTCAGATTCAGACTCGGACAATTGAAATTTGGTTAATTTTTTTTAGATAATTTATTTAAAAACACAAACAAATTAAAAATTAAAAAAAATGTGTTTGCTCATTCCCAACTTTCTGAAATTATCGTTATTTCTTGTGAAATTCCTTTTCTTAAGCTAGATCAGCCAAAACAGGCATTGTGCTTTGTCTTTAATGCTTATCAAGTTATTTTCTATGTTTTACATTCTAATTTTTTAGTAAGTGTATTATGTAATCTCTCAATATCGGCGCTTCCCCTATGATAATATGGTTTTGTTTCCTGTTCTGAGGTAATTCCTTATGTTTACTCTTTTATATTCGTTGTCTGTTATCAATTTATGGTTATTTCTGTCCTCGAGGTAGTAGGCAGTAGTAAATTAAGAGAACCAATTTATAAATGTTAATAAATTAGATTTGGAAATCGTATAAATATTCATATGTATAATCTGATTCTTATTGTTTGGGGTTTCGGGCAATGCAAACTTAGGTTTCGCTGGTTTGCGATCGTATTTTATTCTATTGCAAGTATCACAATTATTAAAATACTTTTGTATCAAAGTTCTTCAATTCGAATAATATATATGTACATCTTTTCAACCTTACGTACCAGTGTGACCTGTTTCACTCTTATGGTACATGTGGATTTGTCTAAATGTTTCGTCTACTGAAGACATATCTTTTGCATTGTCTGAGCATCTGAAAAAATTTTAATTTGGCTTATTTTTGTATATATCTACAATTTTTTGTGAGATTTGTATGAATTCCTATTTTTATACCTGAAATGTTCATATATGTTTATTATTTTCAATTTCAAATTTCCTGTTTTAACTGTTTGTTAATAAAATTTTAACAGAAAATATATTCACTATTGTGTCTAGTATGCCATGTAATTACTTAAATCATCAGCTTGAGGATAGATTGTGATTGTATCGTCGATTACGTTATTATTTAAACAGCTGAAATTGTCGTCATTACCTCAGTTTATTTCATGAGTATCCGAATTGATTATGCTCAAAAAATCTGTTGTGTTGCTATTACCTACATTAATGTAATCAATCTAATTGTAGTTGTTTAGCTTTACTAACCATCGGTAAAGCTTTGGAATAGAATCTTTTCCTTCCGTTTTTGTATACAACCATTTTAGGCATACTGTAGCCGAATAGTTACGTTCATGGTAGTTCAAAGTTCGGCTGGCAAAGCTCACTGGATGTTTGTCCTGCTGAGAAAGAGTTGGCACCAGTTGCCAACTCAGAACATTTGCTAAAATCCGAACTCTTAGGTACTGGAATGTCTGAATGAATCAATAAAATTTTAATTTCTTTAAAAACTTCATCATCGGGTACGTTACATTTGCGAAATCTCAGATAAATTTTCCATAATTTGTTTAGCTCCCGTAGGCCGTAGAAAAAGTACCTTTCAACCGATCTTTCTCTTTAACAAGGATTTGGTGAAATGCTTTTGCTAAATCTATCGTCGAGAATGTCTGTCTTCTTGGGTACTATCCACAAGGTCTATTATAAAGAGAGTTACTTTCTTTTATAATGCCGTGTTTCAGCATATCTGTTATTTTTGCCCTTATTCCTTTTTAGTGTATTTGAGAATATCTATAAGTTTAAGTGCAAATTGGTCTGTCGGTAGTTGTTCTAATTTCGTGTTTTGTAATAATAGTGCTAGTTAACTGTTGACCTTCAGTGTAAGTTAAATCGTGATAATTATTAAGTTTTTTTTTAAAGCGCTCTTTTCTTCAGTATTTAAGTTATTATATAAATTTTGCAAAACTTTTTGATTTATATTGATTGTATTTAATTGGTAAAATTCTTTATATGAATAATCGTTCACTTAAATTTCGCTGTTATTTATGGTACAGTACTAATTTCTTTGTATATATTAATAATTCCTTTAAATGATTTTAAAATTTTTTGTCCGAGAGTTGCATCTCAAAGTTGGACAACTTTCATGGCATTGTTGCATCTTTTTTGAATTCTTTTGGTAAATTGGTAATAATCTCAAAATTAATTTTAGTTTCACTATTTAAAGATTTAAGTTTTAATGGAACTTCAAGTATTATTATGTAGATGAGCTAGTATCTAAACATAAAATAGTACAATTTTCTATATGTAGGTCTATTATTGGTAATGTTCCTTTGAGGTTATAACATCAAAATTTGAAACTTAGTTTCTATCGTTTTTGTCAACGTAATCTATATTGATTGGCTCCATTTTACTTCTTCTGAAATTTGGGCTATTATTTTGCAACGGAAATTTATTATGCATTTGCTGAAAAACTTCTATTTTGATTAGGATAGTATTTATGAAAATTTTTATTATGAGTACTTGGGGGTTACTCTATAAAGCGTTGCGTAAGCAACTCTAGCAGCTAATAGGCATCGAAACCGCGCTTTTAATATTCCAAAGATGGTACACGTTGGCTAATGGATCTAGCTTTCAAAAATTTTGTGTTCTAATAACTTTCAGCGAAGTTGTCAGGAGCAATTTTATATAGAGTTAAATGCCGAGCTTCAAGCAGATATCCAAAATGACCTATAAGAAAAAAAAGTAAGCAAAATAATTAGGGCATATCACAGCTAACGAGTAAAATTAAAACAACGAATGTAAGTATATCCTCACCAAGAATACGAATTCCTATTTCCCCATTCTCATAGTTGGCTTTTAAATGTTGACGCTCGCTTGACAAATTCCACACATGTGAGTAATGGCAAGCTACTGCAAATCGACCGCTAACGGCTCTTATAATCATCTTATGATCACATATCTATATATGTAAAGCAATATTTATAAAAAGTAGAGATACATTTAAAAAATATTTTCTTACCACCTTAGCATTTATACTATGGTTTAATTGACATAGCAAATGTTATATGTTTTGGACATAGGACTTACTCAATTGCTTTGCACACTTCCAACACACAACGCGAAACTATTTGTTGGGCTAGTCCTGTATGCTGATCTTGTTCAATTTGTTGTTGGTCTCCTCCTTGCACCAAAAACTTTAAAGTTGCCACCAGTTTAACCATTTCTGGTATTCCTGTGGACCTGCGTGCAGTCTTCAGTTCACTGTTTATGCTATCCAACACATATTTGAATGTGTCCTCGCTTAAGCAGAAGTTTTGCACGAAACTATTTTTGAGTAAAAACACTAACAAGTTTAAAAACTCGCATTACATTCTATCTTTCAAACTTAATCAAATACTTCAGGCTACAATAAACTGTTCACAAATCGCAACAATCGAACAACTAGAGCTTTAAATTGACAGGTTTACACAAGAAATTCAACAAGCTGCTTGGGACAATACTCCGGAAATGAAGCGGAAAATGATAGGTTCAAATTACCCTAACGAAATAAAATCTCCTAACCCGGAAATTAATGTTACGACGGAACGAACCTTAATAGAGTAACAGCCGAAACAGAACGAAAAATTACTTATATTAAGAATGAGTCAATACACAAATCCTTATATCAGCTATCAGCTGACAAACAGATGATTACTAGCTCTGGAAAAGTACCAAATATCTTAAACGTCCAACATGCCACGTTACACCATTAAAAATTAACAGTAATACATGAGCTAAAAGTGATTGTGATAAAGCAAATGCATTCGCAATACACCCAGCTGAAACGTTTTGTCCAAATGACAGTAGTTCCTCAGTAATGTTCAACCAAATTATGCAAATATCCCAGCTATCTCTATTTGTGAGCTCAAAATTAAAAAGCTTAGAGCTAAGAAAGCAGCCGCATTAATTACAGCTGAAGTATTAAAGCAGTTAACACATAAAAGTTTATTAAAGCTCACCTATATCTTCAATTCATCAATCCGTCTGACGCATTTTCTAAGTCTCTAAAAAGTTGGAGCAGTGGTCATGGTACCTAAATCTGTACAGGATCCACACATAGTATCTTCATATTCATATAGACCAATTTGACTACTTCCACAAATCTGAAAACTTTTTTAAAATGTAATCCTCCAAATATTAAAATCTACCATTGTTTAAAAGCAGTAAATCCCATCGATCAGTTCGGTTTCAAAAACAAGCATTCCACAATGAAACAAACTCATAGAATAACATCTAAAATAGAAAAAAACTGAAAGAGGAACAAATGTGCTCAGCGGTATTCCTTGACGTTGCGCAGGCATTTGATAAGGTGTGGCACGAAGGCCTTATGCATAAATTAAAATTATGTTTTTCGGTTGAGTATTGTGTTCTGCTAGAATCGTATATCACATCGAGACTTTTCCGTGTAAAACAATAATAATATAAATACTCCAAACTAAAAGTGATTATAACAGGTGTACCGAAGGGAAGTATTTTAGGACCACTTCGGTATATTTTGTATACTAGAGATTTACCGTTAGCACCGAACAGTATGACTGCCACTCTTGCTGTTGACACTGAAATACTATGTGTCGAAACCACAGCAGATAAAGCAGCGATGCAATAGAGAATAAAACTCAACGGTGGCAAGTCGGTTCATGTGAATTTCATAAACAAAAGAATTACTTATCACCCTACAAGTATTTTTTATGTCTGCATACCATATGCCAATACAGCCAAATATCTTGGCATTATGGTCGATGCTAAATTTCGATGGAAAGAGCACACTAAGATGGAAGGATTGAACTTAAAACGATTTTGTCAAAAATGGAATGCTGCTCTGTTTGTTTTTTCACGTCGTTATTGTTGATTTTTTTTCATTCCTTCCTTCGTTTCGGACAGTAATGCGAATTATATTGGAAATTTGATAACGCAAAAACTGTGCGACACTTTTTAGAAGGAGAATGTGTTACATAGAACCGATTGCCCTTCGCAACGCAATTCATTTTCGCAACAAATTTCTATTCGAATCGCCTTACAGAGTAACCCCCCTGGATTAAAGCAAAGTTTTAGTGATCGATAATAACAGATAACTTTTTTATTCATGCCTCTCAAACAATTAAAGTAATTTTTATTCATCTTATGAAACGACGTGGCTAGAAAGAACTAGCAAAACGTTTTCCGTTGGATGCAAACCGCTGGCTGGATTTAGTTATTCATATAGTTGCTATAAGAAATGCACCTATCAAGATTATTATAGCTTCGGTGCAGGCAAAGTTCAAATTTTGTCTTATTAATAGTTGCGATTTCGAGTTTTTATTGTACAAGTATATTCCATCTTTTTCATATTTTACTTAGTGTTCTTATGGGGACAGCTTGACTTGCTGAGTTCCACTTTCGTTTTTGAATATATTACTAATTCCTTATTTTTAATATTTAAAATTTCTGAAAAAAATATAAATAACATACACTTTAGTAATCTGCTAACATGATCAAGTGAACAATGACAATTGTATCCCTGCAAAATATTACTTATGGTATATAAGTCCGATTTAAAATTTTTAGATGCTTGCAGAGATATGTATGAAATTACGTCTTAAAGTACATACTTATATAGTTGGCGTTCATTGCCCAATATTTTAAATGTTGTACCATTTGATATATTTTAATATTTCTGATGTCATTCGTTACATATTTCCGATTTAACGTAAATACATATTCTTGTATGTTAACACTTCTACGACGTTTAGGTTACTTTTTCAGAGCGGAACTCTAGCTATAGTTAATCCTTGTTTTATTTTAACGTTTTTATATAGTGCTGTGACCAATTTCTATGGGTTATAGTACGTCTTTCAGTAATTCCTGGCCAATTTTATATATATTTAGTACCAGTCCACTTTCTTACTAGGGAAGTATGCCCACTTAATATCAATAAGATATCTCAGAGACTGAATAAGTATATTTTCTACGTAAACAGTGAACTGAAACGTGTGCAGACTGGGCGGAGAAATGAATAAAAAGGAAGCAAGAAACGTCAACTTCGGCTGTATCAAAGCTGTTATAAATATGTCCCTTTAACAGTTGCATTTCTTATAGAAACTATTTGCGTAACTAAATATGAATACGTAACCGACCAACGGTTTGCATCCGATGGAAAACGTTTTGCTAGTGTTTCTAGACAGGTTTTTTAATATAAACAGATTATAACAAGTAAGGAAGGGCTAAGTTCGGGTGTAACCGAACATTTTATACTCTTGCAACTTGCAGGAATCAAATGCTTTCAGGTGCTGGCAAAACTTTATATTAAACTTTGCGAAAAAATTTATCTCCACTGCTAGTAGCTGCAAGATATCAGGAAGAATAAAATTTACAGTTACTCTCACATATAACGAAAACGTAAAGAAACGGAAAAACAGCAGAAACAACTAAGAAAATATCAACACTTAAAAATCAATCAATTTATATTTTCACAATTCAATACAATCAAATTAAACAAAATCAAAGTAAATGCATCAAATATTGCTCGTATACCGATGAGCTTGAACAGTGTTTCTTCATATGGCAGTATATATTTCTTCTAGTAGAAATTTCACTAGCCGAAACTAGCAGCTCTCTCAGCATTTAAAACTTTCAACTTGTGCTCTCTTCAGTTAGTTTTGTCTATTAACAAGCCATAAACTAATAAAATGCTCCCAGGGTTTCATTTAGTTATTGATTTATGACAATTTTAGTAGTTTTTAACCAAAACGTTATATAGACAATTGGCGGGGTTATCAACTGATTTCATCTATGGTATTTTCACACTGTAGTATTAAGGGTTGAAAAAATTTATCCTGTACCAATTTGGGTGATATATACATTCATCTAATTAGGGGCGGGGCCACGCCCATTATTTATATTTGAGTTCAGTATCTTAATTTGCGGCTTGGTTATGGCAATTATAAGTTTTCGATTAATGTCGTTTTGTAGGCGTTTCAGTGGTCCGATTACGCCCATCCACCAACATCTAGGGATATGAGGTTTATGGTAGACCAAGACCAATTTCATTTATATTGAGCGCCAAACCATTAATATTGTTTTATAACTTTTAAGAAAACGTGTGCACTTAATTTTATTAGAATATTTGACGAACCTAAATGGTTTAAAGCCATAAATCTTTATACAAAGTATATTGAGGGTAGAGAAATGGAAGGGTTGATTGCATAAGTTTTTGACATTCTTCAGGTATACTTGAGAATAGAGTTGCAAAACAAGCGATAGGACTATCAAAGTATCGGTAGTTTTATTTTCGGCTCACTATCGATAGTTTAGTTTGACTAAGTTTGACGTGATAGCCTTAAAATTACCTTTTCATTCTTAGGTTGGTTGCGTGGACGAGTTTCATATTTTTTTTATACTTTAATTAGCTGTTGAATGTGTTAGAAGGAATGGTGCGACTATGTTGGAAATATTTATAATTAGGTAAGAATATCTGTTGTTCTGAAATGGCAATATTTTTTAACCATAGATTCACATTCCTAATGATTATTTTCGAATACCGGCATTTTTCGGGCATGACAAGAGACCATGTGCAATAATTTCCCAGAATATATCAGGTATACCTCAAATTTACTAACATTTTTACTTACGTCAATCACGTCATGCAGTTATATTTTAGTTTTCATTTCAAATACTGCCTTGACTTACTTATATGATGGTTAATACAAGTATTGTTCTTGATACTCATGTTGTTCGCTGGCACTTACTTATTCTATAGGCAAGTAAAACATAAAACATATTTTATTATATGTTTATATTTTTCCAACATGTTGCTACAGAGTATAATAGTTTTGCTCACCGAACGGTTGTTTATAACACCTTAAACTAATCGAGATTGGTTATATATATACCATATAAATGATCAGAATGACGAAGCGAGTTAAACTCCGGGTGATTGTCTCTCTGTCCTTCCAAACTGTAACTTGAGTAAAAATTAAGATATATTGATGAAATTTGGTACACATGTTCCTTGGTACCGTAAGAATTTTAGTTTTGTAGATGGGCATAATATTACCACTGTCACGCCCACAAACCTCCATTAATCAAAACCTAAAAAAATAACACGAAATTAAGATATAAACCTGTCACTTGATACAAGGAATTGCATTGGGGAGGAGCATCTATGGTTGAAAAAATGTATATATCTCCTAACATTCAAGCTATATAACCCATATTTGCACGGAATAAATATTTTTGACTCTTCCTTTGACAGTGTGAAATTATATGAATTCGGATGATAACCTCGCCCACTCCTATTAAAAGTAAATAAATCATTTCATACTCCTATTAAAAGTAAATAAGTCATTTTGGGGACCTAGTGCCTGGTGCTAACGTTTTACCGGAAATAACCATTAATCTATGAGATTTTGAACTTCCTGTTTACTTCATACCGCATATATCGGCCAATACTTGTATGTGAGCTATCTTAATAAATTTAAGTGGATGTATTTTTCTTATAATGGTGCATTTTGTGTCTAAATTGCTTTAATCCCTATATAAATAATCACAGAATTTTCAAACATCCGGTGGATTTTACTCCATACATATTTGTTCGTGATAATAAATATATGAGGTACCTTAATGAAACTCAGGGGGCATTTTATTCTGTAAATATTATATCTCTCATATACTTATATAAGATTTTCAGCCAACTGGACCCTATGCCTTACATATATATTATATTATTATATATTGGATATACTATAGTTTAATGCCGAAAATATGTGAATTTAGTCTACAAATTACTCCAACTCCCAAATACTACATATATTGATTTTCGTTATTCTAACAAACGTTATGCTGAACTTGTCGTTCAATGAGTTATACTTGTATATTTATAAAATTGCTTGAAAATATTATATGTTCTCAAGTACACCCAACCAATTTAACATTCATTATTCGACGAAATCGTAAATGGATTACAATCAAATTTACTTAGTTTTATTATTAAATTTTACTTCGCATTAGCTAAATTTTATTCAAATCATCTTCTAATGAAATATATGGGATAAAAACTCTACTGAAGAAGTTAAATTTAATATAATGAGTTGATGTGAAAACGTCAACCAGAGCGACCGCAATTCATTATTTTAAAGATATAAAGCTTGGACCAAGGTCTAGACCTATTTCATTCATAATCACACACAATTCTTAAGACTGATTTAAGACAAGATATTAAAATATCACATTTTGACCAAACTGAACGGTTTAAAGTCAGCTGGAATAACGGAAGTCATTATACTGTGGGCACTGAACGACATATTTGGCATAAAACTTTTTAGTAAATAAAACGAAGTATATGGTAGTATTGACCTGATGTTATCTACTTTTGCCAATACCACATACTATCGAGTTTTCGAATAGGGATGATATGATTTCTAAGTGCCGTTTCGGCCAATTTTAAAATGTCATGATCTGTAATTTTGTTTTATTGTACTAAACCATGTTTATAATTTCATCATTGAAAGATATACGCAAGGACAACGTTTACAAATTATTAAAAATGGCGCTTTTGCCATCTCCGATGAGGCTCACTTTCATCTGAGTGGTGCGGTAAATAAACAAAATTGTCGATTCTGGTCCGAAGAAAATCCAAAAATTATTCATGAAAAACCATTACATTCACCTAAATTGACACTTTGATGTGGATAATGGTCTGGTGGAATCGTCGGTTTTTACTTCTTTGGAAATGAAGCTGGTGGCTGGCCGTTACTGTCAATTGAGAGCGGTATAGATCAATGATAACCAACTTTTTATGGCCGCAATTGAAAGAAGTTGATCTTGATAACATCCGGTTCCATCAAGACGGAGCTACGTGCTACAAAGCACGTGCAACAACCGAATTATTGCGAGAAAAGTTTGAATTCGATAATTTCAAGAAATTGTGTCATTGAATGGCCTCCAAGAAGTTGTGATTTAACACCATTAAACTACTTCTTGTAGGGTTATTTGAAATCATCGGTCTTTAGCAACGAAACACACTTTCTTCAAGCTTTAGAAGTCAATATTGAACGTGGTATTCATGACATACGACTTGATAGTGGAAAAAGTACTCGAATATTAAGTTCATCGCATTTGTTCCTACAAAAGTCATGGAAGGCGCAAAGATGCACATACACATATGACATATTCGGTAGGTAGGGGCTTCAACAGTTTTGGTTCGACAATTTTTGGTCATTATGTGGCATATTTTGAAAGCACTATTCGTGCAAAGTTTTATCCTCTTATATTAATTGCTTCTTGATTTGAATACCGGAAAGTGAAGGAATCATATGGAATTTAAAATTGTATTATATGCGAAGTAGGCGTGTTTGTACACACTGTAACAAAGGAATATCAGATGAATAATATGTACCGAATTTGGTTGAAATCGGTCCCTAAAGATGGGCGGTGCCACGCACGCTGTCCAATTATTGTATTGGGTTTTATAAAGCTTATATGTACCATTCTATGTGTAAAATCAAAGTCTCTGACTTGTTTATTTAATGAGTATGGTAGTTTTAATCAATACGACATCCCACACCACACATCCCACACCAGCAACTAACGAAAAGAACTGGATCATCGCAACACATTCGAGTGCGACAACGATCCTGCGCGCTACCTTTATTTGTTTTAAAACTTTGTTACGGTTCTTGGATTGGATTCTTGCCGCCACGTTCGTCTAAGTCCATGTTTTAATAACTTTACCGAAATAAAAACGTCATAATTTTAAATATATACGTTTTTTTTAAGTGACGTTGTGAAAATAAATAGTGAATAGTGGAATTATCCACAAAATTAAACAAATATTTTTTTTTTATTATTCAATGTGAATAGCACGGTGCTATCCCCATAAAATTGGGTACACAAATAGTCATGGTCCTTCGAGTCTCACAGAAAGGCACTATTAGATTTGAAATAAATCTTAAAAACAAAAACGAAACAAAAGGGTGGTGACAAAAAAAAAGTGCAGTGAGACAAAAAGTGGTGTTGCAAAGAAAAAAATACACATATATGGTACATCCGCATATTTGGTGTCTGGGGCCTTAAAAAGGTATAGTCCGGTTTCGACAATTTTTGGGCGTTAGATTAAATACTTTGAGGGCACTGTGCAAAGATTTACTCTAACAACCGCAGTGCTGTTTAATTTGTATACTGTAAAGTGAAAAGATCAGATATAATTTAAAAGTTTGTTATATAGGAAGTAGGCGTGGTTGTCTACCGATTTTTACAATGTATGATAAAAATGATTGGGTATGTAAATGGTCTAGTAGTTCCTGAGATATAGATTTCAGCTTAAAGGATCCCATAAAGCCCGTCTTTTTCAACCTGGCAGTGAAATTTGATGTGTGTGGCTCTTTTATTCACTGAGTTATCGCACTTATAGTAATTTTCAACATAACCGTTTTATGGGGAGTGGGCGTGGTTATTATTTGATTTTCCCCATTTTCACAGTGTATAAAGAAATGCTAAAAATACTTCTCAGCGAGTTAGGTTGAGATCTCTTCAGTGATTCGGGAGATATGTACATTTAGCCATTTAGAGGGCGGGACCACACCAAATGTCTAAAAATGTTTTGCCCACAATGGCCCCCTACCACTGCGATCCCTTGCACCAAATTACAGTTTTGTATCTTAATTTAGGGCTTAGTTATGACACTTTATAGGTTTCGTTTAATAGCGTTTTGTGGGAGTGGCAGTGGTCCGATTACGCGCATCTCAATTTTTACTCAAGCTATCGCTTGCATGGACAGACAGTCACCCGGGTTTCAACTCGTCTAGTTACCCTAATCATTTATATATACTAGGGTCGAAATTGGACCAATAGAAAATAAAATTTATTAGCAATGTTAATAGTATTTAAATTTTATTGAAGAATTTGAAGAAAATGTAAACAAAATCTAAAGAAAGTTGTAGTATATCTGTATCACGATTTATGGTAATTGCAATACAAATTATTAAATTATCACTTATGAAATTTGCTGGAATTCAATTAAATCTTCACAAAATTGTCTGACATTAGATTCAACATTACCAATTCTCTTTTGAAATTTAACGAATTCTAACTCTTCCTGGAGTGCTCTCATATTTTGAGTTAACGTTTTTTGGTTAAAAAACGATAATTCTTCCCAACTCGAAATACAATTTTCCTATTTTTTTCTTTATTATTGGTAAATTTATTTATTTCTTTACATTCAATTTGTAAACAAAATTATGAACATAATTTTTAAGTTTGGTAGGCGATATTTATTTTTAATCAGGCATTTAATAAAATTTTTTTTTGGAAGTGTAGTGTCATCGATGCTCACACATGCATCTATTTCATCATACTTTACCGTAAATCGCTTACAGTGAGAGTACAGAGATATGCAATTCAGTAGAACACAAAATGTAACTAATACTACAAATATAAACTTAAGTGAAGTTGATGATAATGTTGATAATAATTCAGTCCCTTTGCGAAGTTCGTTCAAATGTGCATCCGTTTAAATACCGCCTAATTTTACAATTAATTATATGAATTCTAAAGTTTAATTTTTTTTTTAAATTTATTTTTGTAAATTGTTTTCTACAACTATCTTTAGAATTTCGGAGTAGCACCGGCATGAGCGTACATAACTCATGAAATTCATGATATTCTCAAGTTTTTGTTTTTGGTTAGGAGTTACTTATGTAGATCGCAGCGATGATAATTTTTTTCCATTTTACATTTACAAAAGCTTAAATCGCCAATTTCAGTCAAACTCACTGTATTTAAAGTGGAATTAATTGCACTCATATTGCACGTATACATTAAATAGATCGCAACACCTCCTGCTCGAATGTTCAGTCGTTTATATAATATTTGACGACACAAGTTTCGATTAAGAGCACAATGTTTGATTTTCGTATTACTGTATCTGTGAGATCCTAAAATGACTTTGAAGACTTTGGAAATTAAGAGTGTATTTTGAATTGAACAATGGCAACATTGCTCAAATGAAAACTAAAGACAACAACTGATTTCTACGTTGTCACTACGCTCATAACTTTTGACAAATTTCGTTTGATACGGACGGGAAGTACGGAAAGGCGGCGCAACGATCACTTATTCCACCTAAATGCTTTGAACACGAAGACGACAAATGTCGTCTTGAAGCCAGCTTGTAGTACATTTTGAAGACGGTAGCGATATACATATGTAACAACCCTCTGAGGTACAAAATTTTGTTGTTGCCGTACTAAAACCTTTCTTTATACTGAAATTTAAACATTTTGTTCTAAGTCGATTTATTTGTTTTAAATTATTAATTGTTATTACAAATGATACATCAGAGCTATTTTATGCTTTTATTGGTAACGGGGCATCTCGACACGCAATTAAAGATTTCGATAAATCTTGCCAGCAATATTGCCTATAGACACCGCACATTGCTAATGTCTTGCAATTGATGTCTAAATATATGTCATGCCTTACATTGTTAGTAATAAACTGTCATTTCGGTAGTTTGAACATGCATAGCTTCGGTCGCATGATGCCAGCAAAGATGAAATGCCAACGTTTTATGCTTTGATGAGTAAACTGCAATTTAGCAAGGTAATATTCAAAACATAAATTTTAAAAATACATGACAAATTAATAATTGTGATAATTCTTAGCATGTGCAAATATCATTGCTCATATTTAATGATTGAATTCATAAATAAACTTTATGCAACAATTATTTAAGTCTTAAAATATGAAATCTTATTATTCCTTTTTCTCTCCATTTATATATTTGTCATCCCCATAAAATTTTTCAGACATGCGCTATGTATATCAGCTCGAACTTAACTACCCGTCGCCATTTCGGAAATGATTATTTCATGGTAGCAATTGCCCACACAAGAACATTGCCAACCTCAATGGAAATGTATTTGACAGATAGTTAGCAATGTACATTGCCTGTGGAGATGCGGCGTAAGATAACGTTAGACTTTATAAAACTTTGAATCATTTTACATTTCACATATTAGTCCCAATACTACAGCTGCTCATTGTCGTCGGCAAAATTAGAAATGGTTTTATTTAGCGATATCGACAACTGCAAGCCTGTTGCCGTGATGTTGTCTAAATATCTGTATCCATAAAACGTGTGTATGTTAATATTTGACAGATGCTGCCTGTCGCTTGTCGTCGTCTATATGTTCAGCGTTTGAGACCCGAACTACTTGAAGTTATGTATGCGAAATGAATCGAACAAGCATACGTATCAAAATTTATGTGCATTGTTAAAATGTGTTTATGGGTATACACACACACGTAGCTGCTCATAGCAAAATAAAGGCGAGACGGAAATTTGAAAAAGTGACGCGTGTCAATAGAGAGTGGTATATATCGATAATAACCAAATTTGTATGGCCGTAATTGGAAGAAGTTGATCTTGACAACATCTGATTCCAACATGACGCGGCTACGTGCTACACAGCACGTGCGACAAACGAATTATTGTGAGAAAAGTTTGAATTCGATAATTTCAAGAAATTGTGTGATTGAATGGCCTCTAAGAAATTGTACTTCTTGTGGGGTTACTTGAAATCATCGGCCTTTAGCAACAAAACACACTCTCTTCAAGCTTTAGAAGTCAATATTGAAAGTGCTATTCATGACATACGACTTGATTTTGGGATACAGTTATCTTTGTTCACTTGTGTTATTTATATTTTTTTCAGAAATTTTAAATTTTCCGTCGAGGATGGTTTAGATTCACAATTTGATCAACTATATAATGTTTTAACAATGTATTTATTTATTTTTTAAATTATTGCTGATTTTAGAACGTTTTATATGGAATTCCGGCAGACTGCAGTTGTGTCAGATATTCAAAAGTATATTTGAGTTGCAGTTGCGAATGGTAGATGGCGCTGAGATTATATTCTAAGATAGCATAAGGGGCATTAATAAATTATGTAAGGCGTTAGGGGAGGGGGGTGTTTAGTGAATCTTATAACTTCTTACCAAGGGCAGGGAGGGTAGTGAACTTTATATTACGTAAAATTTTAAATTTTAAAATTCATCACATCCGCGGTAAGAGTTGGCGTTATAGAATAGCGCCATCTGTACTTCATCTCTTTAACTTGATATTGAAACAGATAAAAATCTATTATTATACCTTGAACAGGGTATATTAATTTTGCCACGAAGTTTGTAACACCCATAAGGAAACGTCGGAGACCATATAAAGTATATATATAAATGATCACCGTGACGAGCTGAGTTGATTTAGCCATGTCCGTCTGTCTGTCCGTCCGTCCGTCTGTCCGTCTGTATATACGCGAACTAGTCCCTCAGTTTTTGAGATATCGATCTGAAATTTTGAACAATTCTTTTTCTCCCCAAGAAGCTGCTCATGTGTCGGAACGGCCGATATCGGACCACTATAGCATATAGCTGCCATACAAACTGAACAATCGGAATCAAGTGTTTGTATGGGAAACTCTTTCATTTGACGAGGTATCTTCACGAAATTTGGCACGGATTATTAGTTAAGGCAACAATGTAATCTCCGAAGAAATTATTCAGATCGGATGACTATAGCATATAGCTGCCATACAAACTGAACAACCGGAATGAAGTGCTTGTATGGAAAACTCTTTCATTTGACAAGGTATCTTCACGAAATTTGGCATGTATTATTATTTAAAGCATTAATCTAATCTCCGAAGAAATTGTATGGATCGTATGACTATAGAATATAGCTGCCATATTAACTGAACGATCGGAGTAAAGTGCTTGCATGGAACATTTTTTTATTTGACGAGGTATCTTCACGAAATTAGGCACGAGTTATTGCTTAAGGAAACAAATTATTCTCCACAGAAATTGGTCAGATCAGATCACTATATCATATAGCTGCCATACAAATTGAACGTTCGGAATCAAGTTCTTGTAAGGGGCCTTTGTTTTTGTGAAGGGTATTATAGCTTCGGCGCAACCGAAGTTAACGTTTTTTCTTGTTCTATTGTTATTTTCGTTGTCATCTTATACCAGAGAACGTATATTAAATATTATATTATATATTATATTATATATTATATTATTATACTCTCGCAACCTGTTGCTACAGAGTATAATAGTTTTGTTCACCTAACGGTTGTTTGTATCACCTAAAACTAATCGAGTTAGATATAGGGTTATATATATATAAATGATCAGGATGAAGAGACGAGTTGAAATCCGGGTGACTGTCTGTCCGTCCGTCCGTCTGTCCGTCCGTCCGTGCAAGCTCTAACTTGAGTAAAAATTGAGATATCTTTATGAAACTTGGTAGACATGTTTCATGGTACCGTGAGACGGTTGGTATTGCAGACGGGCGTAATCGGACCACTGCCACGCCCACAAAACGCCATTAATCAAAAACAAATAACTTGCCATAACTAAGCTCCGAAATAAGATACAAGACTGTTATTTGGTACACAGGATCACATTAGGGAGGGGCATCTGCAGTTAAAATTTTTTTTAAAAAGTGGGCGTGGTCCCGCCTCTAATAGGTTTAATGTGCATATCTCCTAAACCGCTAATGCTATAATAACAAAATTCACTGAAAGCAAATGTCTTTAGCACTTCTATTGACAGTGTGAAAATAGTTGAAATCGGGTGACAACTCCGCCCACTCCCTATATAACGGTACTGTTCAAAACTACTAAAAGCGTGATAAATCAAGCACTAAACACGCCAGAGACATTAAATTTTTTCTCTGAGATGGTATATATCGGCTTTATAGGAACCGCGTTCAAAATTAGTCAGTGGGCGTGGCACAGCCCACTTTTAGGTGAAAACCCATATCTTGAGATCTGCTCAACCGATTTCAACCAAATTCGATGCGTAACGTTCTTTTCATGTTTCTATGTCATAGTGCGAAAATGGGCGAAATTGGACTACAACCACGCCTATTTCCCATATAACACCTTTTTCAATTCCATCTGATTCTTTCACTTTCCACTATGCAAATCAGGTAACAATAATTATATCGGGGTAAAACTGTGCGTGAATAATGCAATTAAAGTATGCCACCTTGCGGCCAAAAGTTGTCTAAATCGAACCAAAACTGTTCAAACCCCTAAGTACTAAATATGTGGACCCCAGTGCCTATAGTTGACCTTCTACCATAAATATCAGTCAATCCACAAAGAAATCTAAAACGAGTATACCATTTGACTTTGCGAGAGTATAAAATGTTCGGTTACATCCGAACTTAGCCCTTCCTTACTTGTATATTATAATATACGTTCTCTGCTTATACGTGAAGTGTGTTAATAGATGCATATTTTTAGTTAACACAGCTTCTTTATTTCACTTCATTCATACAGTATATGCATACTTACTTGTAAATATTTCCGCAACATTCCTTCTAACACATTCAACAGCTAATTAAAGTATAAAAATAATTTGAAACCCGTCCACGCAACCAAACCAAGAATGAAAAGGTAATTTTAAGGCCACCACGTCAAAAATTATACTTCATATTTGGTATTACCAGAATATATCATTACATAACTTAATTAAGTGAAATTTTTCAATTTTATGAAAATTGTTGGTAAGTCTAGTTAAGGTATAAAATATCGATAGTCAAACTAAACTATCGATAGTGCGCCGAAAATAAAACTACCAAAACGACATTTATCGAAAACTTATAAATTGCCTTAACAAAACCGTAATAACCGCTAAAATACAAAACTCAAATTCAAATATTTAAAAATGAGCGAAGCCCCGCCTCTAATAAGTTGAATGTATATATCACCCAAATTTACACAGGATAAATTTTTTCAACCCCTATTATGACAGTGTGAAAATACCATAGATGAAATCAGTTGATAACCCCACCCACTCCGTATATAACGGTTTTGTTAAAAACTACTAAAATTGTGATAAATCAATAACTAAATGAAACCTTGGGAGCATTTTATTAGTTTGTGGCTTTTTAATAGCAGAAACTAACTGAAGAGAGCACAAGTTGAAAGTGTTAAATGCTGAGAGAGCTGCTAGTGAAATTTCTACTAGCAGAAAATATATACTGCCATATGAAGAAACAGTGTTAAAGCACATCTGGTACAGAGTATAGTAGTTATGTTCCCCTAACGGTTGTTTGTATCACCTAAAACTAATCGAGTTAGATATAGGGTTATGTACCTATATATAAATGATCAGGATGAAGCGACGAGTTGAAATCCGGGGGACTGTCTGTCCGTCCGTCTGTGCAAGCTGTAACTTGGGTAAAAATTGAGATATCTTTATGAAACGTGGTACACATATTTCTTGGTACCGTGAAACGGTTGGTAGTGCAGACGGGCGCAATCGGACCACTGCCACGCCCACAAAACGACATTAATCAAAAACAAATAACTTGCCATAACTAAGCTCCGCAATAAGATACAAGACTGTTATTTGGTACACAGGATCACATTAGGGAGGGGCATCTGCAGTTAAAATTTTTTTTAAAAAGTGGGCGTGGTCCCGCCTCTAATAGGTTTAATGTGCATATCTCCTAAACCGCTAATACTATAATAACAAAATTCACTAGAAGTAAATGTCTTTAGCACTTCTATTGACGGTGTGAAAATAGTTGAAATCGGGTGGCAACTCCGCCCACTCCCTATATAACGGTACTGTTCAAAACTACTAAAAGCGTGATAAATCAAGCACTAAACACGCCAGAGACATTAAATTTTTTCTCTGAGATGGTATATATCGGCTTTATAGGAACCGCGTTCAAAATTAGTCAGTGGGCGTGGCACAGCCCACTTTTAGGTGAAAACCCATATCTTGAGATCTGCTCAACCGATTTCAACCAAATTCGATGCGTAACGTTCTTTTCATGTTTCTATGTCATAGTGCGAAAATGGGCGAAATCGGACTACAACCACGCTTACTTCCTATGTAACACCATTTTCAATTCCATCTGATTCTTTCACTTTCCACTATGCAAATCAGGTAATAATGATTATATCGGGGTGAAACTTTGCGTGAATAATGCAATTAAAGTATGCCACCTTGCGGCCAAAAATTGTCTAAATCGAACCAAAACTGTTCAAACCCCTAAGTACTAAATATGTGGACCCCAGTGTCTATAGTTGACCTTCTACCGAAAATATCAGTCAATCCACAAAGAAATCTCAAACGAGTATACCATTTGACTTTGCGAGAGTATAAAATGTTCGGTTACATCCGAACTTAGCCCTTCCTTACTTGTTTATATTATTGTTGATTTTAGAAAGTTTTACATGGAATTCCGGCAGACTGCAGTTGTGTCAGATATTCAAGAGTATATTTGAGTTGCAGTTGCGAATGGTAGATGGCGCTGAGATTATATTCTAAAATAGCAAAAGGGGCATTAATAAATTATGTAAGGCGTTAGGGGAGGGGGGTGTTTAGTGAATCTTATAACTTCTTACCAAGGGCAGGGAGGGTAGTGAACTTTGTATTACGTAAAATTTTAAATTTTAAAATTCATCACTTCCGCGGTAAGAGTTGGCGTTATAGAATAGCGTCATCTGTACTTCATCTCTTTAACTTGATATTGAAACAGATAAAAATCTATTATTATACCTTGAACAGGGTATATTAATTTTGCCACGAAGTTTGTAACACCCATAAGGAAACGTCGGAGACCATATAAAGTATATATATAAATGATCACCGTGACGAGCTGAGTTGATTTAGCCATGTCCGTCTGTCTGTCCGTCCGTCCGTCTGTATATACGCGAACTAGTCCCTCAGTTTTTGAGATATCGATCTGAAATTTTGAACAATTCTTTTTCTCCCCAAGAAGCTGCTCATGTGTCGGAACGGCCGATATCGGACCACTATAGCATATAGCTGCCATACAAACTGAACAATCGGAATCAAGTGTTTGTATGGGAAACTCTTTCATTTGACGAGGTATCTTCACGAAATTTGGCACGGATTATTAGTTAAGGCAACAATGTAATCTCCGAAGAAATTATTCAGATCGGATGACTATAGCATATAGCTGCCATACAAACTGAACAACCGGAATGAAGTGCTTGTATGGAAAACTCTTTCATTTGACAAGGTATCTTCACGAAATTTGGCATGTATTATTATTTAAAGCATTAATCTAATCTCCGAAGAAATTGTATGGATCGTATGACTATAGAATATAACTGCCATATTAACTGAACGATCGGAGTAAAGTGCTTGCATGGAACATTTTTTTATTTGACGAGGTATCTTCACGAAATTAGGCACGAGTTATTGCTTAAGGAAACAAATTATTCTCCACAGAAATTGGTCAGATCAGATCACTATATCATATAGCTGCCATACAAATTGAACGTTCGGAATCAAGTTCTTGTAAGGGGCCTTTGTTTTTGTGAAGGGTATTATAGCTTCGGCGCAACCGAAGTTAACGTTTTTTCTTGTTCTATTGTTATTTTCGTTGTCATCTTATACCAGAGAACGTATATTAAATATTATATTATATATTATAATATACGTTCTCTGCTTATACGTGAAGTGTGTTAATAGATGCATATTTTTAGTTAACACAGCTTCTTTATTTCACTTTATTCATACAGTATATGCATACTTACTTGTAAATATTACCGCAACATTCCTTCTAACACATTCAACAGCTAATTAAAGTATAAAAATAATTTGAAACCCGTCCACGCAACCAAACCAAGAATGAAAAGGTAATTTTAAGGCCACCACGTCAAAAATTATACTTCATATTTGGTATTACCAGAATATATCATTACATAACTTAATTAAGTGAAATTTTTCAATTTTATGAAAATTGGTGGTAAGTCTAGTTGAGGTATAAAATATCGATAGTCAAACTAAACTATCGATAGTGCGCCGAAAATAAAACTACCAAAACGACATTTATCGAAAACTTATAAATTGCCTTAACAAAACCGCAATAACCGCTAAAATACAAAACTCAAATTCAAATATTTAAAAATGAGCGAAGCTCCGCCTCTAATAAGTTGAATGTATATATCACCCAAATTTACACAGGATAAATTTTTTCAACCCCTATTATGACAGTGTGAAAATACCATAGATGAAATCAGTTGATAACCCCACCCACTTCGTATATAACGGTTTTGTTAAAAACTACTAAAATTGTGATAAATCAATAACTAAATGAAACCCTGGGAGCATTTTATTAGTTTGTGGCTTTTTAATAGCAGAAACTAACTGAAGAGAGCACAAGTTGAAAGTGTTAAATGCTGAGAGAGCTGCTAGTGAAATTCCTACTAGCAGAAAATATATACTGCCATATGAAGAAACAGTGTTAAAGCACATCTGGTACAGAGTATAGTAGTTATGTTCCCCTAACGGTTGTTTGTATCACCTAAAACTAATCGAGTTAGATATAGGGTTATGTACCTATATATAAATGATCAGGATGAAGAGACGAGTTGAAATCCGGGGGACTGTCTGTCCGTCCGTCTGTGCAAGCTGTAACTTGGGTAAAAATTGAGATAGCTTTATGAAACTTGGTACACATATTTCTTGGTACCGTGAAACGGTTGGTAGTGCAGATGGGCGTATTAGGACAACTGCCACGCCCACTAAACGCCATTATTCAAAAACAAATTAATTGCCATAACTAAGCTCCACAATAAAATACACTACTGTTTTTTGGTACACAGATCAGGCATACGAGAGGGGCATACGCAGTTTAAAATTTTTTTTTAAAGTTTATCTGGTCCCACCCTCAAATAGGTTTAATATGTATATCTCGTAAGCCGCTAAAGCTATAATAACAAAACTCACCGAGAACAAATATTTTTAGTACCTCAATCGACAGTGTGAAATCGGGTGACAACCCCGCCCCTCCCCATTTAACGGTACTGTAAAAAACTACTAAAAGCGCGATAAATCAATCACTAAACAGGCCAGAGACATTAATTTTATCACTGGGATGATATGAGATGACTTAATAGGAAACGCATTCAAAATTAGACAGTGGAAATTAGGTGAAACACCATATAAATTCATAACATAACATTCTTTTCACGTCTCTATGTTATAGTCCGAAAATGGGCGAAATCGAATTACAACCACGCCTATTTCCCATATAACACCATTTTAAATTCCATCTGATCCTTTCACTTTCCACTATGTAAATCAAGCAACAATGATTGCATCAGGGTTGCGTGAGTAATGCGTTTAAAGTATGCCATCTTGTGACCAAAAATTGTCGAAATCGAACCAAAACTGGGTTCCTAGGCTCTGCATATATGAACCTCAGACTTTTTACCGAAAACATCGGTCAATGAGTAAGATACATAAATAATTGAAATTCATATAAAAAAATAAGTAAATGAAACTCTCGATAAAAGTATTATATGTTTTTGTGTCAAAATGGGTTGAATCGGATCAATACTTCCTTTAATATAAAATGTTGCCAACTCCTTGTTGACTTCACTTATTCTTTCACCTTGGGTGCGGTGTTATACTCACTTTTTGTCACAATTGTACTACTTTTAGTAAAAAACTCTTTATTTAATTTTTTTTTTAAACTTTAGTATTGTAAAAATATATATTTTTTTTTTGACACTTTATAATATTAAAAAGTTCACGTTCTTAGCTTTAAGGTTTTAAATAATCAATCATACACTTTCAGTTTTTTAAATTCACTTGTACTTCACTTCGATGAAAATCACTCGGCCGGGAACGTTTTGATGTATAACCTTATAGGTCATGGATGAAAGCGAAAAAGAGAGCCATTCTGGTCTGACTGGTCCCTTTTGATCATTCGGGTGGTGGAAAAGACGGTGGTTGCAGTGTGGGTGTATAGTGTAGATGTAGAGTGTGGTTGGTTAATTGTATATGGTTGTGTTGGTGAGTGATATGGTGTGTTGTAGGTGGTGTATGATGTTGCGTTGGTTATGTTGTACGGTGGGTTGTGAGCTTAGTTGTCGCGGGATTAGAAGTCGCATGAACATCCCGGCCCCCCTAGGCGAATTAATTGCCTAGAAGTCTCTGCAACTGTTGCTGATGCAGATGATTGGCTGTGTGGTACCGTGGCGCTTTGCATCCTTGGTGCTGCGATGGGTGGACCAGATGCTCTAGGCGCAGCAATTACGGACCTCACAGTCTTGGGAGCGCTGTGTATATCTTCTACGTCCATTTCTATTGGAATAGGAATATATAATATTAAAATATGGTTTGGCTCATAATTTTGAATTATGATATTTGTTACTTGGTTTGAAAAATATATATATATATATATATATGTATATGTGACTATATATGTTGTGGTTAATTTTTAATCGCGTTTGTTAGTGTTAGATTTGCATGTACGAATTATAAAACGGTAGTATTTCGAGTTAAACGAATTAATTGTCGGTTTTGATTTTATTTATGCGCTTGTCTTGGCGGGGTTTGTGTAATCGGTTCTTCGGTGTTCGGAAGAAAACACAATTTTACTAATGGTCGAGTTAGTATACCAGTTTGGGTTCGTACGTCTACTATTCTTATGTGACCATCTCGTCCCCGATGGACCTTTTCAATGCGGCCTAGTCGCCATTCTGTTGGAGGAATTCATTCATCATGTATGATGACGCATTCGCCCGTATTTGGTTCCTTCTGGATCGTTTTCCACCGATGTCTCTTATGGAGATCTTTAAGGTAATCTTCCTTCCATCTATGGCTGAATTCATGATGAAGTATCTTAATTTTTTCCCATCGGTGTATTAAATTGAGTGAGTCTCCTTCTGCCTCAGGTATGGCGAGAAGTGGAGCTCCTCTGAGGAAATGTCCAGGTGTAAGAGCTGTGAAATCGGAGGGATCTTGCGAGAGTGGTGAGATGGGTCTTGAATTTAGTACGGCTTCTATACGTGCGAGTAGTGTGGTAAATTCCTCATAATTAAATTTATGATTACCTGCCGTTTTCTTTAAATGGGACTTAAAGCTTTTTACAGCTGATTCCCAGAGTCCGCCCATGTGGGGAGAACAAGGGGGTATAAACTGCCAATCGATTCCTTGTGGTGCATATTTTTTAACAATTTCTGGGGAGACTTCTTTAGTAAATTTTACAAACTCTTTCTCTGTGGCTCTTTGAGCTCCGATAAAGTTTTTCCCATTGTCGCTCATCATTTTTGATGGAAATCCGCGTCGTCCGACAAAGCGTGCAAATGCTGCGAGAAAAGCCTTATAGTAGACAGATCCGAACATAGCTCGAGGTGTACTGCCTTTGTCGTGAAACATACAAAGACAGCCACATACCCTTTCCTGAATGAGGAAGACCTTAACATAGAGGCCTTTATCTGGAAAGGTCCAGCAAAATCGACCCCAGTAATGGTAAAGGGAAGAGCAAAATTGCAGCGTTCAGGTAGCAAAGCTGCCATGATCTGCGTGCATATTTTGTGCTTGTACAATGTGCATTGTTTACACATAAAAATCGTTCTTTTAATCTGTGGCTTTAGGCGCGGTATATAAAATTCTAGTCGGACCATTTGTTGCATCAAGCGATGCTCACCATGTAACGTAAGTTGGTGAAGATATATTAAAAATAAATAAGTAAAACGGGATTTCTCGGGAATTATAATGGGATGTCGTTCGTTATAACTAAGGCTGGAATTCACTAGTCTTCCATGTGCCCGGATTAATCCTTTTGTGTCCAAAAAAGGATTTAAAACGAGAAGTGAGCTTCCCTTATCGAGGGGTCGTCTTTCGACTAACTTTGATTTCTCCCGAATGAAATAGCGAGTTTGTGTATAGGTAATTAGGATGACCTTCGCATGTTGCATGTCGGAATGCGTTAGTTGTACGGAAGGATCATTGGTTATTCCTTTAACCTTTTGTTTGAGTCTTTGGATAAATTTAAACATGTAAGCGACAACTCTTAGTGCTTTTGGGAATGATGAAAATCGATGTAATATATCATCTTCATCAGGAGTGATATGAAAGTTTTCAATTCTCCGAGTTTCAGGAGCTATTATATTGCGAGCGGTAGACTTTGGCCAGACTTCTTGTGATTCTGTTAACCACGTAGGACCGTTCCACCAGAGTGTAGTGCTGGTGAGATGAAGTGGTTTGCAGCCTCTTGTCCCAAGATCCGCTGGATTATCTGCACTTGCAACATGTTGCCATTGTGCTGGGCCAACTAAGTCTAATATTTGAGATATACGGTTAGATACATAAGTCTTCCAGGTATATGGTGGTTTTTCTAGCCATGCTAAAACTATTTCTGAATCTGACCAAAGGTACATTTTGTGATTGGTTAGTTTCAGATGAGTTTGGACAATTGAGATTAGTTTTGCTAACAGAAGTGCACCATTCAGTTCGAGCCGTGGCAGGCTTAGTGTCTTCAGGGGAGCAACTTTGGCTTTGGCTACCAAAAGACGTGAAGATATTTTGTTATCATATTCAGTGCGTACGTAAACTGTTGCACAATAGGCCTTTTCAGAGGCATCACAGAAGCCATGTAATTCTACATTATAGTCAGGTGCGAAATTAACCCATCGAGGAATTCGAATTTCCGAGATGGTATGTAGATTGTTTGCAAATTGAACCCACTTTGTTAAACGTATGGGTTTTACTTGCTCATCCCATTCAGTGCCGTCTTGCCACAGTTCTTGAATGAGGATTTTTGCTTGAATCATTATTGGCGAAAGCCATCCTGCGGGGTCGAAAAGTTTTGCCACCGAGGAAAGTATTTGACGTTTGGTTATGGCGGATATTGCAGATATTGACTCAATTGTATATGAGAATTGATCTGTTATCGCATTCCATTGAATCCCGAGAGTTTTTGTAGTACTGGCCTTTTCAAATTTAAGGAAGTTAGTATCTAATAAGTCTTCCCCTTTTATGTTTTTTATTATCTCAGGATGATTTGATGTAATTTTCTTTAGGGGGAACCCGGCTGAATTTAGTGCTTTGATCACTTGAGATAGTGATTCGCAAGCTAATGAGAGGCTGTGGCTACCTGATAGAATATCATTAACGTATGTTTGTTTTTGTAGCACAGAAGTTGCTAAAGGCAAATTTGTTTGACAGGTTTTTGCCACTTCATGTAATGTCCTAATCGCTAAATAGGGTGCACAATTGATGCCAAAGGTAACTGTTTTAAGTTTGTAGTCGCTGATTGGACTATTACTTGATTTTCGGAAGACTATCCGCTGGAAATCTTGGTCATCTTTATGTACTAAAATTTGTCTATACATTTTCTCTACATCTCCATTGAAAACATATTTAAACATGCGCCAATTTAGTATTAGCAGCATGAGATCAGGTTGTAATGTTGGCCCTGTGTATAGTACATCATTGAGTGATTTGCCTGAGCTCGTACACTTTGAGGCATTAAAAACAACTCGTACTTTTGTTGTGATTTTATCTGGTCTTATTACCCCGTGATGTGGAAGATAAAAAGATAAATATCTACCTTTAGATATTTTTTCATATGGTACAGCTTCTTCCATATGATTGAGGTCAAGATATTCATCCATCACGTCATCATATGCTGATTTAAGCTCGCTTTTCTTTATCAAGCTTTTTTCCAAGCTTAGGAATTGCTGGACTGCTGATATTCTCGAGTGGCCTAGAGCTATCGTTTCTGGAAAGGTGGGCTTGAATGGGAGTCGCACAACATAACGACCATGTTCGTTTCTTGTTGTTGTGGACTGGTAATGGGCTTCGCATGCCAGGTCTTCTTCTGAAGGTTTTGTGATTTGGGGTAGTTCTTCTACTTCCCAGAATTTTTTGAGTTGATTATTTAAATATTCGTTTGAAATATTTCAACTTGAGTTGTGAAGGAGTTAATTTTTTCTGTGACTTGGCCACTTAATATCCATCCAAAGATTGTGTTTTGGGCTAATAATTTATTAGAGATTTTCTCTATACCTTCAAGAATTATTTGAGGTATTAAGTCGCTGCCCAATAATATGTCGATTTGTGATGGGGTATGGCAGTTGGGATCTGCTAATTTGAGATATGAGCATTTTTCCCACTGTTTTTTATTTACTTCATAGCTTGGAAGCAAATTAGTGAGCTGCGGTAGAACAATGGCTTGTGCATCTATTCGTATATCCGCGTTTGGAAAGACTATGGTGATTGGGCAAACTTTATTTGAATTTTGTATAATTCTTCCGCCCATTCCCGAAATTTGGAAACTAGAATTTTTGACTGGCAATTTTAGCCGATTCTGAGCTTTTGATGATATAAAGGATCTTTGAGAGCCTTGATCTATTAATGCTCTTAATTTGAATAAATCTCCTTTATGTTCTATAGCAATGACCGCTGTGGGTAAAAGAATTTTGCTTTCATTCTCTGAATGAAGCGCTTGAACTTTTGCTGCTTTTGAGCAACATGGGTGTTCCTCTTTATTTTCGGGATTCGGGATTTCGGGATTACCTGATTTGGTTGTCGCGACTAGGCCCGTGGTTTTATGTATATGATTTTGCTTCATATTTGTAAAATTGGTTATGTGAAGCAATGAGTGATGTCGTCGTTGACAGTACACACAACTGAATTTGCTTTCACAGTCTTTTGTCCCGTGAGAGTTAGACAGACAGTTGATGCAAAGTTTATGTTGTCGGACAAGATTGTTTCTATCTGAAACGGACATTTTTTTAAATTTCTCGCAAGATCTTATATTATGTCCTCCTTTACAGATTTCACATAATGATTGCCAATGGTTTGTTTGATTTGACACGAATGTTTGGCTTCTATTAACGTGTCTATTATATTGTGTGTTATTAGTGACTTGGGGTTTAAAAGAGTTTTTATTTGAGTCATTTTGATGACCTTTTGGCTTAACTACCTTTTTATCTACTCGCTCAGCTATTTCGTACTGAGTTGTTAAAAATTCTTTCATTTGATGCCATTTTGGCGATTTCTTTCTTGCCACTAGTGATTGCTCCCATCGTAGCAAAGCAGCATCAGGTAGTGTCGCTGCGCAAATATTTACTAGGATAGGGTCCCACGATTCTGTGGATACATTTTGTGTTTCTAACACAGATAAGCAATTAGTCACTGTCGAGTATAGTTTTTGAAATTCTTGGCTGGTTTCTTGTTGAATTTTTGGTAAATTCATTAAAATAGTTATTTGGTTATCTACCAATACTCTTTCGTTTTCGTATCTTTCGACCAGTGCATCCCAAGCCAGATTAAAATTTTCGTCATTCAAAGCGAAACGCTTGACAATACTGCCTGCTTCCCCTTTTGTTTTGTACCTGAGATGGTACAGCTTTTGTGCTCGTGAAAGTTTAGGATGGTTGACATACACGGCAGTGAACATGTCCCGGAAGGACGGCCATTGATCATAACCTCCATGAAAAACTTCAGTATCACAAGCTGGTACTTTTAAAAATATACCTGTATCTAGGTTTTCTTTTGAATTTGTAACTACTCTCGGAGGAGGAGTAGTGGCTCTACATGGCCTTAATAAATTTATTTGGTCTAATATCATTGCCTTCGTAGTTTCGTACTGATCGAGGCAGTTTTCATATTTGGCTGACGCCGAAGCTTTAATGTTTTCTGGAAGTTCAGCGTCGTCAGTATCTAATATTGTATCGTACGCTGTCAGAACGCGTGCCCATATATTATCTATGCTTTGAATTTTTAAATTTAGGACTGATTCTGTATTGTCGTTAATAGGCGAAGCCGAAAACCGTGTGCAGTATCTAATAAAACTGTCACTTTCAGTTATGAACCTTGACAGTGAATTGTCTTTGGTTCTTTTTTGTTTTGCACCCTGCTTTGAGCGTGTAGCTTCTGCGGGTGTGCTTTGTGATTTATCATCATCAGCCATTTTTGGAATTTCTAATGATAGAGGTGTTCGTGGTTTAACCTCTTTTGATTTATCAGATTGCATTTATAACTCTTTGAATTAAATTGAAAGCTATTAGATAGCTATTAAAATAGTTTTGTATTAAATATTTGCTATAATACGGTTGTAGTAAAAAAAATTTTAGTTTGCTGCCCAAAGCTGTAGTTAAAACAAATTTTTTTTTTTTTTTGAAAATGATTGTAAAATTAGTCTTTTTTAATTTTTTTTTTTTTTTTTTATCGGACAAGTCAATTTATTTTATTAAAATTTATGTCCGTATTATTATTATTTTAAAAATTGCCGAAATTGCTTACTGGGTATTCGTTTCACTCGCGAATAATTTGTATATTTTGTATGTATGTATATTCGTTTTTATTATGTATCTATATACATTTGTTTAAAAGGAACGCGAAAATAAATTTGTTCTTAACAACAAATGTATATATATCTGCGTACCTATGTATGTTAATTTTAATTTTCATATGTTTGTATATGCTAATTCGTTTTGACCGTATACTTTTTAGTTATATTGGCATGTGTATATATATATATATATACAAGCATACATGTAACGCGTTTTTGTAAGTTTTGTTGAGTGCCTATATTTATATATATATAGTTGTAAATATATTACTTTTTTATGTATATTTTTTAAGAGAATATATAAGAGAAATGAGAAGAGCAAAAAGGTTGGGTTGCGGTATATATGTAGCGCCGGAAATATGCCAATGTTTAAGAAAATATGTGTACATACATAAATGCCGATAATGTTATTGTTGTTTTTTTTTTTCTTCCTGCCTTTGCTTATATGTTCTAAGCGATCCTGCTTGTTGCTTTATTGGCCCAAGGGGTATCGCTGGAAAGTGTGCAAGTCGATGAACTTGACTTATAAATTTTTTTTGTATTTTTTCTTGTGGTGTGTTTGGAGACACGAATTAAACAGGCAGGTATTTGAACAACAGTAACATTTTTTTTTAATTGAACTTTTAGAAGTAGTTAATTTATGTATGTACCATATGATTATGTAGGCATGTTAGAAAAGATGTTACTTGCGATTAATAGCAAAAGGCAAAGTTTTAAAGTCCAAAAAATTTTGTATTTAAATTATAGGTATATGCACATATGTATGTATGTATTCCTGTAATATGTTAAATTTTTTGTTTTTCTTAGCCTCTGCTTATGTGCTCTAGGCGATCCTGCTTGTTGCTTGATTAGCCCAAGGGGTATCGCTGGAAATATTGCAAGTAGGAATACTTGACTTTGCAAAAAAATTTTTTTTTTTTTGAAAGAATAGAACGGTGTGTTTGGAGACACAAAATAAGCTGAGGCAGATACCGTATATTGTTTTATTTTTCAGTTATTTTGTTCGGTTATTTATTTCTAACGAAATACCGATAAAACTGTAAATCCACATACATATGTGCATAAAATGCCTCTATTTTAAAATGTAATTGGAATGGACTCACTTTTTTTTCCGCCAAGGGTTTTTGGGAGTAATACTTAAAAATGTGTATGCCTCTTCTCGTTTTTCTCTGGTTTAATTTTGTTCTTGTCTCCGGCGTTTTTCCTGTGCGTTATTGTCCTCCTCTCTGCGTGCTTGGTGGATTTAATTCCCGTGCTTTTTGTTGATTTTTTCTATTAGTTTTGGTTAAATCGCGCCCGTTTTTAATTTTTGGTGATTTTTTGTGTTAGTTTTGTATATCAATTGATTTCGCGCCCGTTGTAGTAATTTTGTTTAACCACTGTTAGTATGTATTTAGGTATGCATATACATATGTATATATATTAGTACTTTTGTACTTTTCGTTTTTGAACTTTTTTTTGTACTTTTCACTTTAATTTTTACGTTTTTCCTTTTTTTTTTTTATTCTTTAGGTGCCTTTCAAAGAGGCTCGAAGGACCATTTGTTGACTTCACTTATTCTTTCACCTTGGGTGCGGTGTTATACTCACTTTTTGTCACAATTGTACTACTTTAAGTAAAAAACTCTTTATTTAATTTTTTTTTTTTAACTTTAGTATTGTAAAAATATATATTTTTTTTTGACACTTTATAATATTAAAAAGTTCACGTTCTTAGCTTTAAGGTTTTAAATAATCAATCATACACTTTCAGTTTTTTAAATTCACTTGTACTTCACTTCGATGAAAATCACTCGGCCGGGAACGTTTTGATGTATAACCTTATAGGTCACGGATGAAAGCGAAAAAGAGAGCCATTCTGGTCTGACTGGTCCCTTTTGATCATTCGGGTGGTGGAAAAGACGGTGGTTGCAGTGTGGGTGTATAGTGTAGATGTAGAGTGTGGTTGGTTAATTGTATATGGTTGTGTTGGTGAGTGATATGGTGTGTTGTAGGTGGTGTATGATGTTGCGTTGGTTATGTTGTACGGTGGGTTGTGAGCTTAGTTGTCGCGGGATTAGAAGTCGCATGAACATCCCGGCCCCCCTAGGCGAATTAATTGCCTAGAAGTCTCTGCAACTGTTGCTGATGCAGATGATTGGCTGTGTGGTACCGTGGCGCTTTGCATCCTTGGTGCTGCGATGGGTGGACCAGATGCTCTAGGCGCAGCAATTACGGACCTCACAGTCTTGGGAGCGCTGTGTATATCTTCTACGTCCATTTCTATTGGAATAGGAATATATAATATTAAAATATAGTTTGGCTCATAATTTTGAATTATGATATTTGTTACTTGGTTTGAAAAATATATATATATATATATATGTATATGTGACTATATATGTTGTGGTTAATTTTTAATCGCGTTTGTTAGTGTTAGATTTGCATGTACGAATTATAAAACGGTAGTATTTCGAGTTAAACGAATTAATTGTCGGTTTTGATTTTATTTATGCGCTTGTCTTGGCGGGGTTTGTGTAATCGGTTCTTCGGTGTTCGGAAGAAAACACAATTTTACTAATGGTCGAGTTAGTATACCAGTTTGGGTTCGTACGTCTACTATTCTTATGTGACCATCTCGTCCTCGATGGACCTTTTCAATGCGGCCTAGTCGCCATTCTGTTGGAGGAAGGCATTCATCATGTATGATGACGCATTCGCCCGTATTTGGTTCCTTCTGGATCGTTTTCCACCGATGTCTCTTATGGAGATCTTTAAGGTAATCTTCCTTCCATCTATGGCTGAATTCATGATGAAGTATCTTAATTTTTTCCCATCGGTGTATTAAATTGAGTGAGTCTCCTTCTGCCTCAGGTATGGCGAGAAGTGGAGCTCCTCTGAGGAAATGTCCAGGTGTAAGAGCTGTGAAATCGGAGGGATCTTGCGAGAGTGGTGAGATGGGTCTTGAATTTAGTACGGCTTCTATACGTGCGAGTAGTGTGGTAAATTCCTCATAATTAAATTTATGATTACCTGCCGTTTTCTTTAAATGGGACTTAAAGCTTTTTACAGCTGATTCCCAGAGTCCGCCCATGTGGGGAGAACAAGGGGGTATAAACTGCCAATCGATTCCTTGTGGTGCATATTTTTTAACAATTTCTGGGGAGACTTCTTTAGTAAATTTTACAAACTCTTTCTCTGTGGCTCTTTGAGCTCCGATAAAGTTTTTCCCATTGTCGCTCATCATTTTTGATGGAAATCCGCGTCGTCCGACAAAGCGTGCAAATGCTGCGAGAAAAGCCTTATAGTAGACAGATCCGAACATAGCTCGAGGTGTACTGCCTTTGTCGTGAAACATACAAAGACAGCCACATACCCTTTCCTGAATGAGGAAGACCTTAACATAGAGGCCTTTATCTGGAAAGGTCCAGCAAAATCGACCCCAGTAATGGTAAAGGGAAGAGCAAAATTGCAGCGTTCAGGTAGCAAAGCTGCCATGATCTGCGTGCATATTTTGTGCTTGTACAATGTGCATTGTTTACACATAAAAATCGTTCTTTTAATCTGTGGCTTTAGGCGCGGTATATAAAATTCTAGTCGGACCATTTGTTGCATCAAGCGATGCTCACCATGTAACGTAAGTTGGTGAAGATATATTAAAAATAAATAAGTAAAACGGGATTTCTCGGGAATTATAATGGGATGTCGTTCGTTATAACTAAGGCTGGAATTCACTAGTCTTCCATGTGCCCGGATTAATCCTTTTGTGTCCAAAAAAGGATTTAAAACGAGAAGTGAGCTTCCCTTATCGAGGGGTCGTCTTTCGACTAACTTTGATTTCTCCCGAATGAAATAGCGAGTTTGTGTATAGGTAATTAGGATGACCTTCGCATGTTGCATGTCGGAATGCGTTAGTTGTACGGAAGGATCATTGGTTATTCCTTTAACCTTTTGTTTGAGTCTTTGGATAAATTTAAACATGTAAGCGACAACTCTTAGTGCTTTTGGGAATGATGAAAATCGATGTAATATATCATCTTCATCAGGAGTGATATGAAAGTTTTCAATTCTCCGAGTTTCAGGAGCTATTATATTGCGAGCGGTAGACTTTGGCCAGACTTCTTGTGATTCTGTTAACCACGTAGGACCGTTCCACCAGAGTGTAGTGCTGGTGAGATGAAGTGGTTTGCAGCCTCTTGTCCCAAGATCCGCTGGATTATCTGCACTTGCAACATGTTGCCATTGTGCTGGGCCAACTAAGTCTAATATTTGAGATATACGGTTAGATACATAAGTCTTCCAGGTATATGGTGGTTTTTCTAGCCATGCTAAAACTATTTCTGAATCTGACCAAAGGTACATTTTGTGATTGGTTAGTTTCAGATGAGTTTGGACAATTGAGATTAGTTTTGCTAACAGAAGTGCACCATTCAGTTCGAGCCGTGGCAGGCTTAGTGTCTTCAGGGGAGCAACTTTGGCTTTGGCTACCAAAAGACGTGAAGATATTTTGTTACCATATTCAGTGCGTACGTAAACTGTTGCACAATAGGCCTTTTCAGAGGCATCACAGAAGCCATGTAATTCTACATTATAGTCAGGTGCGAAATTAACCCATCGAGGAATTCGAATTTCCGAGATGGTATGTAGATTGTTTGCAAATTGAACCCACTTTGTTAAACGTATGGGTTTTACTTGCTCATCCCATTCAGTGCCGTCTTGCCACAGTTCTTGAATGAGGATTTTTGCTTGAATCATTATTGGCGAAAGCCATCCTGCGGGGTCGAAAAGTTTTGCCACCGAGGAAAGTATTTGACGTTTGGTTATGGCGGATATTGCAGATATTGACTCAATTGTATATGAGAATTGATCTGTTATCGCATTCCATTGAATCCCGAGAGTTTTTGTAGTACTGGCCTTTTCAAATTTAAGGAAGTTAGTATCTAATAAGTCTTCCCCTTTTATGTTTTTTATTATCTCAGGATGATTTGATGTAATTTTCTTTAGGGGGAACCCGGCTGAATTTAGTGCTTTGATCACTTGAGATAGTGATTCGCAAGCTAATGAGAGGCTGTGGCTACCTGATAGAATATCATCAACGTATGTTTGTTTTTGTAGCACAGAAGTTGCTAAAGGCAAATTTGTTTGACAGGTTTTTGCCACTTCATGTAATGTCCTAATCGCTAAATAGGGTGCACAATTGATGCCAAAGGTAACTGTTTTAAGTTTGTAGTCGCTGATTGGACTATTACTTGATTTTCGGAAGACTATCCGCTGGAAATCTTGGTCATCTTTATGTACTAAAATTTGTCTATACATTTTCTCTACATCTCCATTGAAAACATATTTAAACATGCGCCAATTTAGTATTAGCAGCATGAGATCAGGTTGTAATATTGGCCCTGTGTATAGTACATCATTGAGTGATTTGCCTGAGCTCGTACACTTTGAGGCATTAAAAACAACTCGTACTTTTGTTGTGATTTTATCTGGTCTTATTACCCCGTGATGTGGAAGATAAAAAGATAAATATCTACCTTTAGATATTTTTTCATATGGTACAGCTTCTTCCATATGATTGAGGTCAAGATATTCATCCATCACGTCATCATATGCTGATTTAAGCTCGCTTTTCTTTATCAAGCTTAGGAATTGCTGGACTGCTGATATTCTCGAGTGGCCTAGAGCTATCGTTTCTGGAAAGGTGGGCTTGAATGGGAGTCGCACAACATAACGACCATGTTCGTTTCTTGTTGTTGTGGACTGGTAATGGGCTCCGCATGCCAGGTCTTCTTCTGAAGGTTTTGTGATTTGGGGTAGTTCTTCTACTTCCCAGAATTTTTTGAGTTGATTATTTAAATATTCGTTTGAAATATTTTCAACTTGAGTTGTGAAGGAGTTAATTTTTTCTGTGACTTGGCCACTTAATATCCATCCAAAGATTGTGTTTTGGGCTAATAATTTATTAGAGATTTTCTCTATACCTTCAAGAATTATTTGAGGTATTAAGTCGCTGCGCAATAATATGTCGATTTGTGATGGGGTATGGCAGTTGGGATCTGCTAATTTGAGATATGAGCATTTTTCCCACTGTTTTTTATTTACTTCATAGCTTGGAAGCAAATTAGTGAGCTGCGGTAGAACAATGGCTTGTGCATCTATTCGTATATCCGCGTTTGGAGAGACTATGGTGATTGGGCAAACTTTATTTGAATTTTGTATAATTCTTCCGCCCATTCCCGAAATTTGGAAACTAGAATTTTTGACTGGTAATTTTAGCCGATTCTGAGCTTTTGATGATATAAAGGATCTTTGAGAGCCTTGATCTATTAATGCTCTTAATTTGAATAAATCTCCTTTATGTTCTATAGCAATGACCGCTGTGGGTAAAAGAATTTTGCTTTCATTCTCTGAATGAAGCGCTTGAACTTTTGCTGCTTTTGAGCAACATGGGTGTTCCTCTTTATTTTCGGGATTCGGGATTTCGGGATTACCTGATTTGCTTGTCGCGACTAGGCCCGTGGTTTTATGTATATGATTTTGCTTCATATTTGTAAAATTGGTTATGTGAAGCAATGAGTGATGTCGTCGTTGACAGTACACACAACTGAATTTGCTTTCACAGTCTTTTGTCCCGTGAGAGTTAGACAGACAGTTGATGCAAAGTTTATGTTGTCGGACAAGATTGTTTCTATCTGAAACGGACATTTTTTTAAATTTCTCGCAAGATCTTATATTATGTCCTCCTTTACAGATTTCACATAATGATTGCCAATGGTTTGTTTGATTTGACACGAATGTTTGGCTTCTATTAACGTGTCTATTATATTGTGTGTTATTAGTGACTTGGGGTTTAAAAGAGTTTTTATTTGAGTCATTTTGATGACCTTTTGGCTTAACTACCTTTTTATCTACTCGCTCAGCTATTTCGTACTGAGTTGTTAAAAATTCTTTCATTTGATGCCATTTTGGCGATTTCTTTCTTGCCACTAGTGATTGCTCCCATCGTAGCAAAGCAGCATCAGGTAGTGTCGCTGCGCAAATATTTACTAGGATAGGGTCCCACGATTCTGTGGATACATTTTGTGTTTCTAACACAGATAAGCAATTAGTCACTGTCGAGTATAGTTTTTGAAATTCTTGGCTGGTTTCTTGTTGAATTTTTGGTAAATTCATTAAAATAGTTATTTGGTTATCTACCAATACTCTTTCGTTTTCGTATCTTTCGACCAGTGCATCCCAAGCCAGATTAAAATTTTCGTCATTCAAAGCGAAACGCTTGACAATACTGCCTGCTTCCCCTTTTGTTTTGTACCTGAGATGGTACAGCTTTTGTGCTCGTGAAAGTTTAGGATGGTTGACATACACGGCAGTGAACATGTCCCGGAAGGACGGCCATTGATCATAACCTCCATGAAAAACTTCAGTATCACAAGCTGGTACTTTTAAAAATATACCTGTATCTAGGTTTTCTTTTGAATTTGTAACTACTCTCGGAGGAGGAGTAGTGGCTCTACATGGCCTTAATAAATTTATTTGGTCTAATATCATTGCCTTCGTAGTTTCGTACTGATCGAGGCAGTTTTCATATTTGGCTGACGCCGAAGCTTTAATGTTTTCTGGAAGTTCAGCGTCGTCAGTATCTAATATTGTATCGTACGCTGTCAGAACGCGTGCCCATATATTATCTATGCTTTGAATTTTTAAATTTAGGACTGATTCTGTATTGTCGTTAATAGGCGAAGCCGAAAACCGTGTGCAGTATCTAATAAAACTGTCACTTTCAGTTATGAACCTTGACAGTGAATTGTCTTTGGTTCTTTTTTGTTTTGCACCCTGCTTTGAGCGTGTAGCTTCTGCGGGTGTGCTTTGTGATTTATCATCATCAGCCATTTTTGGAATTTCTAATGATAGAGGTGTTCGTGGTTTAACCTCTTTTGATTTATCAGATTGCATTTATAACTCTTTGAATTAAATTGAATGCTATTAGATAGCTATTAAAATAGTTTTGTATTAAATATTTGCTATAATACGGTTGTAGTAAAAAAAATTTTAGTTTGCTGCCCAAAGCTGTAGTTAAAACAAATTTTTTTTTTTTTTTGAAAATGATTGTAAAATTAGTCTTTTTTAATTTTTTTTTTTTTTTTTATCGGACAAGTCAATTTATTTTATTAAAATTTATGTCCGTATTATTATTATTTTAAAAATTGCCGAAATTGCTTACTGGGTATTCGTTTCACTCGCGAATAATTTGTATATTTTGTATGTATGTATATTCGTTTTTATTATGTATCTATATACATTTGTTTAAAAGGAACGCGAAAATAAATTTGTTCTTAACAACAAATGTATATATATCTGCGTACCTATGTATGTTAATTTTAATTTTCATATGTTTGTATATGCTAATTCGTTTTGACCGTATACTTTTTAGTTATATTGGCATGTGTATATATATATATATATACAAGCATACATGTAACGCGTTTTTGTAAGTTTTGTTGAGTGCCTGTATTTATATATATATAGTTGTAAATATATTACTTTTTTATGTATATTTTTTAAGAGAATATATAAGAGAAATGAGAAGAGCAAAAAGGTTGGGTTGCGGTATATATGTAGCGCCAGAAATATGCCAATGTTTAAGAAAATATGTGTACATACATAAATGCCGATAATGTTATTGTTTTTTTTTTTTTTTCTTCCTGCCTTTGCTTATATGTTCTAAGCGATCCTGCTTGTTGCTTTATTGGCCCAAGGGGTATCGCTGGAAAGTGTGCAAGTCGATGAACTTGACTTATAAATTTTTTTTGTATTTTTTCTTGTGGTGTGTTTGGAGACACGAATTAAGCAGGCAGGTATTTGAACAACAGTAACATTTTTTTTTAATTGAACTTTTAGAAGTAGTTAATTTATGTATGTACCATATGATTATGTAGGCATGTTAGAAAAGATGTTACTTGCGATTAATAGCAAAAGGCAAAGTTTTAAAGTCCAAAAAATTTTGTATTTAAATTATAGGTATATGCACATATGTATGTATGTATTCCTGTAATATGTTAAATTTTTTGTTTTTCTTAGCCTCTGCTTATGTGCTCTAGGCGATCCTGCTTGTTGCTTGATTAGCCCAAGGGGTATCGCTGGAAATATTGCAAGTAGGAATACTTGACTTTGCAAAAAAAATTTTTTTTTTTTGAAAGAATAGAACGGTGTGTTTGGAGACACAAAATAAGCTGAGGCAGATACCGTATATTGTTTTATTTTTCAGTTATTTTGTTCGGTTATTTATTTCTAACGAAATACCGATAAAACTGTAAATCCACATACATATGTGCATAAAATGCCTCTATTTTAAAATGTAATTGGAATGGACTCACTTTTTTTTCCGCCAAGGGTTTTTGGGAGTAATACTTAAAAATGTGTATGCTTCTTCTCGTTTTTCTCTGGTTTAATTTTGTTCTTGTCTCCGGCGTTTTTCCTGTGCGTTATTGTCCTCCTCTCTGCGTGCTTGGTGGATTTAATTCCCGTGCTTTTTGTTGATTTTTTCTATTAGTTTTGGTTAAATCGCGCCCGTTTTTAATTTTTGGTGATTTTTTGTGTTAGTTTTGTATAACAATTGATTTCGCGCCCGTTGTAGTAATTTTGTTTAACCACTGTTAGTATGTATTTAGGTATGCATATACATATGTACATATATTAGTACTTTTGTACTTTTCGTTTTTGAACTTTTTTTTTGTACTTTTCACTTTAATTTTTACGTTTTTCCTTTTTTTTTTTATTCTTTAGGTGCCTTTCAAAGAGGCTCGAAGGACCATTTGTTGACTTCACTTATTCTTTCACCTTGGGTGCGGTGTTATACTCACTTTTTGTCACAATTGTACTACTTTTAGTAAAAAACTCTTTATTTAATTTTTTTGTTAAACTTTAGTATTGTAAAAATATATATTTTTTTTTGACACTTTATAATATTAAAAAGTTCACGTTCTTAGCTTTAAGGTTTTAAATAATCAATCATACACTTTCAGTTTTTTAAATTCACTTGTACTTCACTTCGATGAAAATCACTCGGCCGGGAACGTTTTGATGTATAACCTTATAGGTCACGGATGAAAGCGAAAAAGAGAGCCATTCTGGTCTGACTGGTCCCTTTTGATCATTCGGGTGGTGGAAAAGACGGTGGTTGCAGTGTGGGTGTATAGTGTAGATGTAGAGTGTGGTTGGTTAATTGTATATGGTTGTGTTGGTGAGTGATATGGTGTGTTGTAGGTGGTGTATGATGTTGCGTTGGTTATGTTGTATTGTATGATGTTGTACGGTGGGTTGTGAGCTTAGTTGTCGCGGGATTAGAAGTCGCATGAACAACCTGAAGTAATTTCCCGGGATTTTATCCTTGCAAGTTGCGAGAGTATAATACTAGCAAAACGTTTTCCATTGGAACGATCCAACGGTTTGTTGGTCGGTTACGTTTTCATATTTAGTTACGCAAATAGTTTCTATAAGAAATGCAACTGTTAAAAGGACATATTTATAACAGCTTTGATACAGCCGAAGTTGACGTTTTTTTTTTTGGTTCCTTTTTATTCATTTCTCCTCCCATTCTGCCCACGTTTCAGTTCAATGTTTACACAGTTTACTTGGAATATATACGGAAAGAATTTCGCAATATCTGAGATATCTTATTGATATTAAGTGGGCATACTTCCCTAATAAAAAAGTGGACTGGTACTAAATATATATAAAATTGTTTGCAGCATTATATAAACACGTAAAATTAAAACCAGCATTAGCTATATCTAGAGTTCCGCTCTGAAAAATTAAGCTAAACGTCGTAGAAGTGTTAACATATATGTACAAATTTTTACGTAAAATTTGAAATATGTAACGAACGACATCAGAAATATTAAAATATATCAACTAGTACAACATTTAAAAAATTAAGCAATGAACCCCAAACCATATAAATATGTACTTCTAGTCGTAATATCATACATATCTCTGCAACCATCAAAAAATTTTAAATCGGACTTAGACTATGGTACCATAAGTAACATTTTACAGGGATACAGTTATCTTTGTTCACTTGTGTTATTTATATTTTTTTCAGAAATTTTAAATTTTCCGTCGAGGATGGTTTAGATTCACAATTTGATCAACTATATAATGTTTTAACAATGTATTTATTTATTTTTTAAATAATTGTTGATTTTAGAACGTTTTACATGGAATTCCGGCAGACTGCAGTTGTGTCAGATATTTAAAAGTATATTTGAGTTGCAGTTGCGAATGGTAGATGGCGCTGAGATTATATTCTAAGATAGCATAAGGGGCATTAATAAATTATGTAAGGCGTTAGGGGAGGAGGGTGTTTAGTGAATCTTATAACTTCTTACCAAGGGCAGGGAGGGTAGTGAACTTTGTATTACGTAAAATTTTAAATTTTAAAATTCATCACTTCCGCGGTAAGAGTTGGCGTTATAGAATAGCGCCATCTGTACTTCATCTCTTTAACTTGATATTGAAACAGATAAAAATCTATTATTATACCTTGAACAGGGTATATTAATTTTGCCACGAAGTTTGTAACACCCATAAGGAAACGTCGGAGACCATATAAAGTATATATATAAATGATCACCGTGACGAGCTGAGTTGATTTAGCCATGTCCGTCTGTCTGTCCGTCTGTCCGTCTGTATATACGTGAACTAGTCCCTCAGTTTTTGAGATATCGATCTGAAATTTTGAACACTTCTTTTTCTCCCCAGGAAGCTGCTCATGTGTCGGAACGGCCGATATCGGACCACTATAGCATATAGCTGCCATACAAACTGAACAATCGGAATCAAGTGTTTGTATGGGAAACTCTTTCATTTGACGAGGTATCTTCACGAAATTTGGCACGGATTATTAGTTAAGGCAACAATGTAATCTCCGAAGAAATTGTATGGATCGGATGACTATAGAATATAGCTGCCATATTAACTGAACGATCGGAGTAAAGTGCTTGCATGGAACATTTTTTTATTTGACGAGGTATCTTCACGAAATTAGGCACGAGTTATTGCTTAAGGAAACAAATTATTCTCCACAGAACTTGGTCAGATCAGATCACTATATCATATGCTCCCATACAAATTGAACGTTCGGAATCAAGTTCTTGTAAGGGGCCTTTGTTTTTGTGAAGGGTATTATAGCTTCGGCGCAACCGAAGTTAACGTTTTTTCTTGTTCTATTGTTATTTTCGTTGTCATCTTATACCAGAGAACGTATATTAAATATTATATTATATATTATAATATACGTTCTCTGCTTATACGTGAAGTGTGTTAATAGATGCATATTTTTAGTTAACACAGCTTCTTTATTTCACTTCATTCATACAGTATATGCATACTTACTTGTAAATATTTCCGCAACATTCCTTCTAACACATTCAACAGCTAATTAAAGTATAAAAATAATTTGAAACCCGTCCACGCAACCAAACCAAGAATGAAAAGGTAATTTTAAGGCCACCACGTCAAAAATTATACTTCATATTTGGTATTACCAGAATATATCATTACATAACTTAATTCAGTGAAATTTTTCAATTTTATGAAAATTGTTGGTAAGTCTAGTTAAGGTATAAAATATCGATAGTCAAACTAAACTATCGATAGTGCGCCGAAAATAAAACTACCAAAACGACATTTATTGAAAACTTATAAATTGCCATAACAAAACCGCAAATTAAAATACAAAACTCAAATTCAAATATTTAAAAATGAGCGAAAGATAGGAAACGCATTCAAAATTAGACAGTGGAAATTAGGTGAAACACCATATAAATTCATAACATAACATTCTTTTCACGTCTCTATGTTATAGTCCGAAAATGGGCGAAATCGAATTACAACCACGCCTATTTCCCATATAACACCATTTTAAATTCCATCTGATCCTTTCACTTTCCACTATGTAAATTAAGCAACAATGATTGCATCAGGGTTGCGTGAGTAATGCGTTTAAAGTATGCCATCTTGTGACCAAAAATTGTCGAAATCGAACCAAAACTGGGTTCCTAGGCTCTGCATATATGAACCTCAGTGCCGACTTTTTACCGAAAACATCGGTCAATGAGTAAGATACATAAATAATTGAAATTCATATAAAAAAATAAGTAAATGAAACTCTCGATAAAAATATTATATGTTTTTGTGTCAATAATGGGTTGAATCGGATCAATACTTCCTTTAATATAAAATGTTGCCAACACCTGTAGTAATTTCCCGGGATTTGATCCTTGCAAGTTGCGAGAGTATAATACTAGCAAAATGTTTTCCATTGGAACGATCCAACGGTTTGTTGGTCGGTTACGTTTTCATATTTAGTTACGCAAATAGTTTCTATAAGAAATGCAACTGTTAAAAGGACATATTTATAACAGCTTTGATACAGCCGAAGTTGACGTTTTTTTTTTTGGTTCCTTTTTATTCATTTCTCCTCCCATTCTGCCCACGTTTCAGTTTAATGTTTACACAGTTTACTTGGAATATATACGGAAAGAATTTCGCAATATCTGAGATATCTTATTGATATTAAGTGGGCATACTTCCCTAATAAAAAAGTGGACTGGTACTAAATATATATAAAATTGTACTAGAACTAAAAATTGTTCGCAGCATTATATAAACACGTAAAATTAAAACCAGCATTAGCTATATCTAGAGTTCCGCTCTGAAAAAGTAAGCTAAACGTCGTACAAGTGTTAACATATATGTACAAATTTTTACGTAAAATTTGAAATATGCAACGAACGACATCAGAAATATTAAAATATATCAACCAGTACAACATTTAAAAAATTAAGCAATGAACCCCAAACCATATAAATATGTACTTTTAGTCGTAATATCATACATATCTCTGCAACCATCTAAAAATTTTAAATCGGACTTAGACTATGGTACCATAAGTAACATTTTACAGGGATACAGTTATCTTTGTTCACTTGTGTTATTTATATTTTTTTCAGAAATTTTAAATTTTCCGTCGAGGATGGTTTAGATTCACAACTTGATCAACTATATAATGTTTTAACAATGTATTATTTATTTATTTTTTAAATTATTGTTGATTTTAGAACGTTTTACATGGAATTCCGGCAGACTGCAGTTGTGTCAGATATTCAAAAGTTTATTTGAGTTGCAGTTGCGAATGGTAGATGGCGCTGAGATTATATTCTAAGATAGCATAAGGGGCATTAATAAATTATGTAAGGCGTTAGGGGAGGGGGGTGTTTAGTGAATCTTATAACTTCTTACCAAGGGAAGGGAGGGTAGTGAACTTTGTATTACGTAAAATTTTAAATTTTAAAATTCATCACTTCCGCGGTAAGAGTTGGCGTTATAGAATAGCGCCATCTGTACTTCATCTCTTTAACTTGATATTGAAACAGATAAAAATCTATTATTATACCTTGAACAGAGTATATTAATTTTGCCACGAAGTTTGTAACACCCATAAGGAAACGTCGGAGACCATATAAAGTATATATATAAATGATCACCATGACGAGCTGAGTTGATTTAGCCATGTCCGTCTGTCTGTCCGTCCGTCCGTCTGTCCGTCTGTATATACGCGAACTAGTCCCTCAGTTTTTGAGATATCGATCTGAAATTTTGAACACTTCTTTTTCTCCCCAAGAAGCAGCTCATGTGTCGGAACGGCCGATATCGGACCACTATAGCATATAGCTGCCATACAAACTGAACAATCGGAATCAAGTGTTTGTATGGGAAACTCTTTCATTTGACGAGGTATCTTCACGAAATTGGGCACGGATTATTAGCTAAGGCAACAATGTAATCTCCGAAGAAATTATTCAGATCGGATGACTATAGCATATAGCTGCCATACAAACTGAACAATCGGAATGAAGTGCTAGTATGGAAAACTCTTTCATTTGACAAGGTATCTTCACGAAATTTGGCATGTATTATTATTTAAAGCATTAATCTAATCTCCGAAGAAATTGTATGGATCGGATGACTATAGAATATAGCTGCCATATTAACTGAACGATCGGAGTAAAGTGCTTGCATGGAACATTTTTTTATTTGACGAGGTATCTTCACGAAATTAGGCACGAGTTATTGCTTAAGGAAACAAATTATTCTCCACAGAAATTGGTCAGATCAGATCACTATATCATATGCTGCCATACAAATTGAACGTTCGGAATCAAGTTCTTGTAAGGGGCCTTTGTTTTTGTAAAGGGTATTATAGCTTCGGCGCAACCGAAGTTAACGTTTTTTCTTGTTCTATTGTTATTTTCGTTGTCATCTTATACCAGAGAACGTATATTAAATATTATATTATATATTATATTATATATTATAATATACGTTCTCTGCTTATACGTGAAGTGTGTTAATAGATGCATATTTTTAGTTAACACAGCTTCTTTATTTCACTTCATTCATACAGTATATGCATACTTACTTGTAAATATTACCGCAACATTCCTTCTAACACATTCAACAGCTAATTAAAGTTTAAAAATAATTTGAAACCCGTCCACGCAACCAAACCAAGAATGAAAAGGTAATTTTAAGGCCACCACGTCAAAAATTATACTTCATATTTGGTATTACCAGAATATATCATTACATAACTTAATTAAGTGAAATTTTTCAATTTTATGAAAATTGTTGGTAAGTCTAGTTAAGGTATAAAATATCGATAGTCAAATTAAACTATCGATAGTGCGCCGAAAATAAAACTACCAAAACGACATTTATCGAAAACTTATAAATTGCCATAACAAAACCGCAAATTAAAATACAAAACTCAAATTCAAATATTTAAAAATGAGCGAAGCCCCGCCTCTAATAAGTTGAATGTATATATCACCCAAATTTACACAGGATAAATTTTTTCAACCCCTATTATGACAGTGTGAAAATACCATAGATGAAATCAGTTGATAACCCCACCCACTCCGTATATAACGGTTTTGTTAAAAACTACTAAAATTGTGATAAATCAATAACTAAATGAAACCCTGGGAGCATTTTATTAGTTTGTGGCTTTTTAATAGCAGAAACTAACTGAAGAGAGCACAAGTTGAAAGTGTTAAATGCTGAGAGAGCTGCTAGTGAAATTTCTACTAGCAGAAAATATATACTGCCATATGAAGAAACAGTGTTAAAGCACATCTGGTACAGAGATAGTAGTTATGTTCCCCTAACGGTTGTTTGTATCACCTAAAACTAATCGAGTTAGATATAGGGTTATGTACCTATATATAAATGATCAGGATGAAGAGACGAGTTGAAATCCGGGGGACTGTCTGTCCGTCCGTCTGTGCAAGCTGTAACTTGGGTAAAAAAGATAGCTTTATGAAACTTGGTACACATATTTCTTGGTACCGTGAAACGGTTGGTAGTGCAGATGGGCGTATTCGGACAACTGCCACGTCCACTAAACGCCATTATTCAAAAACAAATTAATTGCCATAACTAAGCTCCACAATAAAATACAATACTGTTTTTTGGTACACAGATCAGGCATACGAGAGGGGCATACACAGTTTAAAATTTTTTTTTAAAGTTTATCTGGTCCCACCCTCAAATAGGTTTAATATGTATATCTCGTAAGCCGCTAAAGCTATAATAACAAAACTCACCGAGAACAAATCTTTTTAGTACCTCAATCGACAGTGTGAAATCGGGTGACAACCCCGTCCCTCCCCATTTAACGGTACTGTCAAAAACTACTAAAAGCGCGATAAATCAATCACTAAACAGGCCAGAGACATTAATTTTATCTCTGGGATGATATGAGATGACTTAATAGGAAACGCATTCAAAATTAGACAGTGGAAATGAGGTGAAACACCATATAAATTCATAACATAACATTCTTTTCACGTCTCTATGTTATAGTCCGAAAATGGGCAAAATCGAATTACAACCACGCCTATTTCCCATATAACACCATTTTAAATTCTATCTGATCCTTTCACTTTCCACTATGTAAATCAAGCAACAATGATTGCATCAGGGTTGCGTGAGTAATGCGTTTAAAGTATGCCATCTTGTGACCAAAAATTGTCGAAATCGAACCAAAACTGGGTTCCTAGGCTCTGCATAAATGAACCTCAGTGCCGACTTTTTACCGAAAACATCGGTCAATGAGTAAGATACGTAAATAATTGAAATTCATATAAAACAAGTAAGGAAGGGCTAAGTTCGGATGTAACCGAACATTTTATACTCTCGCAAAGTCAAATGGTCTACTCGTTTGAGATTTCTTTGTGGATTGACTGATATTTTCGGTAGAAGGTCAACTATAGGCACTGGGGTCCACATATTTAGTACTTAGGGTCTTGAACAGTTTTGGTTCGATTTAGAGAATTTTTGGTCACAAGGTGGCATACTTTAAACGTATTATTCACGCAAAGTTTTACGCCTATATAATCATTGTTGCTTGATTTGCATAGTGGAAAGTGAAAGAATCAATGGTGTCATATGGAAAATAGGCGTGGTTGTAATCTGATTTCGCCCATTTTCGCACCATAACATAGAAATATAAAATATAAAAAGAATGTTATGTACCAAATTTGGTTGAAATCGGTTAAAAAGATCCCAAGATATGGGTTTTCACCAAAAAGTGGGCGGTGTCACTCCCACTGTCTAATTTTGAACGCGGTTCCTATAAAGCCAACTCATACCATCTCAGAGATAAAATTTAATGTCTCTGGCGTGTTTAGTGCTTGATTTATCGCGCTTTTAGTAGTTTTTAACAATACCGCTGGGCGGAGTTGCCACCCGATTTCAACTATTTTCACACCGTCAATAGAAGTGCTAAAAACATTTGCTTCCAGTGAAATTTGTTATTATAGCATTAGCGGTTTAGGAGATATGCACCTTAAACCTATTAGAGGCGGGACCACGCCCACTTTTTAAAAAAAAATTTTAACTGCAGATGCCCCTCCCTAATGTTATCCTGTGTACCAAATAACAGTCTTGTATCTTATTGCGGAGCTTAGTTATGGCAAGTTATATGTTTTTGATTAATGGCGTTTTGTGGGCGTGGCAGTGGTCCGATTACGCCCATCTGCAATACCAACCGTCTCACGGTACCATGAAACATGTCTACCAAGTTTCATAAAGATATCTCAATTTTTACTCAAGTTAGAGCTTGCACGGACGGACGGACAGACGGACGGACGGACAGACAGTCACCCGGATTTCAACTCGTCTCTTCATCCTGATCATTTATATATATATAACCCTATATCTAACTCGATTAATTTTAGGTGATACAAACAACCGTTAGGTGAACAAAACTATTATACTCTGTAGCAACAGGTTGCGAGAGTATAAAAATAAGTAAATGAAACTCTCGATAAAAGTATTATATGTTTTTGTGTCAAAAATGGGTTGAATCGGATCAATACTTCCTTTAATATAAAATGTTGCCAACACCTGTTGCGAGAGTATAATACTAGCAAAACGTTTTCCATTGAAACGATCCAACGGTTGGTTGGTCGGTTACGTTTTAATATTTAGTTACGCAAATAGTTTCTATAAGAAATGCAACTGTTAAAAGGACATATTTATAACAGCTTTGATACAGCCGAAGTTGACGTTTTTTTTTTTTTGGTTCCTTTTTATTCATTTCTCCTCCCATTCTGCCCACGTTTCAGTTCAATGTTTACACAGTTTACTTGGAATATATACGGAAAGAATTTCGCAATATCTGAGATTCTTATTGATATTAAGTGGGCATACTTCCCTAATAAAAAAGTGGACTGGTACTAAATGTATATAAAATTGTACTAGAACTAAAAATTGTTCATAGCATTATATAAACACGTAAAATTAAAACCAGCATTAGCTATATCTAGAGTTCCGCTCTGAAAAAGTAAGCTAAACGTCGTAGAAGTGTTAACATATATGTACAAATTTTTACGTAAAATTTGAAATATGTAACGAACGACATCAGAAATATTAAAATATATCAACTAGTACAACATTTAAAAAATTAAGCAATGAACCCCAAACCATATAAATATGTACTTTTAGTCGTAATATCATACATATCTCTGCAACCATCTAAAAATTTTAAATCGGACTTAGACTATGGTACCATAAGTAACATTTTACAGGGATACAGTTATCTTTGTTCACTTGATCATGTTTTCTCTAATTCTGACAGCAGATTAGTAAAGTGTGTGTTATTTATATTTTTTTCAGAAATTTTAAATTTTCCGTCGAGGATGGTTTAGATTCACAATTTGATCAACTAGATAATGTTTTAACAATGTATTTATTTATTTTTTATATTATTGTTGATTTTAGAACGTTTTACATGGAATTCCGGCAGACTGCAGTTGTGTCAGATATTCAAAAGTATATTTGAGCGTTGAGATTATATTCTAAGATAGCATAAGGGGCATTAATAAATTATGTAAGGCGTTAGGGGAGGGGGGTGTTTAGTGAATCTTATAACTTCTTACCAAGGGCAGGGAGGGTAGTGAACTTTGTTACGTTATTCACTGAAACCACGGATAAGATCACCTATTTACCTGATGAAATTATTTTTTGTATTTCAGCGTCATCATCGTCAATTTTGAACAATGTGATTGTTTAAACTTTTGCTTAACCTTAACATCATATTTGAAAATTTGTCTTAAACTTTCACCCATACATAAATATGTACTCAAACATAAATTAATAAAAAGTACTTTGATTTTTTACTCATTTCTCCGCCCAGTCTGCACACGTTTCAGTTCACTGTTTACGTAGAAAATATACGGAAAGAATTATTCAGTCTCTGAGATATCTTATTGATATTAAGTGGGCATACTTCCCTAGTAAGAAAGTGGACTGGTACTAAATATATATAAAATTGTACTAGAACTAAAAATTGTTCACAGCATTATATAAACACGTAAAATTAAAACCAGCATTAGCTATATCTAGAGTTCCGCTCTGAAAAAGTAAGCTAAACGTCGTAGAAGTGTTAACATATATGTACACATTTTTACGTAAAATTTGAAATATGTAACGAACGACATCAGAAATATTAAAATATATCAACTAGGACAACATTTAAAAAATTGGGCAATGAACGCCAACTTATATAAGTATGTACTTTAAGACGTAATTTCATACATACCTCTGCAACCATCTAAAAATTTTAAATCGGACTTATATACCAAAAGTAATATTTTGCAGGGGTACAACTGTCATTGTTCACTTGATCATGTTTTCTCTAAATCTGATAGCAGATTAGTAAAGTGTGTGTTATTTATATTTTTTTCAAAAATTTTAAATATTAAAAATAAGGAATTAGTAATTTATTCAAAAACGAACATGGAGCAAGTCATATTAATGAAGCTTAATCAAGTACTCTGGTGAAGCCCAATCAAGTTCATCGCCGGAAGCTTTCCCCATAAGAACACTAAGTAAAATATGAAAAAGATGGAATATACTTGTACCATAAAAACTCGAAATCGCAACTATTAATAAGACAAAATTTGAACTTTGCTTGCACCGAAGCTATAATAATCTTGATAGGTGCATTTCTTATAGCAACTATATGAATAACTAAATCCAGCCAGCGGTTTGCATCCAACGGAAAACGTTTTGCTAGTTCTTTCTAGCCACGTTGTTTCATAAGATGAATAAAAATTACTTTAATTGTTTGAGAGGCATGAATAAAAAAGTTATCTGTTATTATCGAGCACTAAACCTTTGCTTTAATCCAGGGGGGTTACTCTGTAAGGCGATTCGAATAGAAATTTGTTGCGAAAATGAATTGCGTTGCGAAGGGCAATCGGTTCTCTGTAACACATTCTCTTTCTAAAAAGTGTCGCACAGTTTTTGCGTTATCACATTTCCAATATAATTGGCATTACTGGCCGATTGAGCGGAAAACAATTCTAATGTGATGAGCCTTAGTGAAAAAGTTTGAATTGTTTTATATTGTTTTTGTTTTGTTTTATTTCAAACATTTTTACAAGAATAACACTGTTTGATAGCACTACAACTAGTTTTATAAACTAACGAGCAGTTTTACAGAGATAACAAAGAAATTCGTAATTCCTTGAATTTATTGGTATTGTAAATATCAACTAAATTATGTGGATTTTTTCGACATAAGCTACTAGAGATGATTTGTTTGTATAAAAGTAACTTTTTTGTATGGACAGGTTTGACCTTCGTCCAATTAGCCATTCCATTTTTGACAAAATCAGGTTAAGTTCAATCCTTCCATCTTAGTTTGCTCTTTCTATCGAAATTTAGCATCGACCGCAATGCCAAGATATTTGGCTGTATTGGCATATGGTATGCAGACATAAAAAATACTTGTAGGGTGATAAGTAATTCTTTTGTTCATGAAATTCACATGAACCGACTTGCCACCGTTTAGTTTTATTCTCCATTGCATCGCTGCTTTATCTGCTGTGGTTTCGACACATAGTATTTCAGTGTCAACAGCAAAAGTGGCAGTCATACTGTTTGGTGCTAATGGTAAATCTCTAGTATACAAAATATACCGAAGGGGTCCTAAAATACTTCCCTGCGGTACACCTGTTTCAATCACTTTTAGTTTGAAGTATTTATTCCCTTGTTTTACACGGAAAAGTCTCGAGGTGATATACGATTCTAGCAGAACACAATACTCAACCGAAAAACATAATTTTAATTTATGCATAAGGCCTTCGTGCCACACATTATCAAATGCCTGCGCAACGTCAAGGAATACCGCTGAGCACATTTTTTTCTCTTTCAGTTTTTTTCTATTTTAGATTTTATTGTATGAGTTTGTTCCATTGTGGAATGCTTGTTTTTGAAACCGAACTGATCGATGGGATTAACTGCTTTTAAACGATGGTAGATTTTAATATTTGGAGGATTACATTTTAAAAAAGTTTTCAGATTTATGGAAGTAGTCAAATTGGTCTATATGAATATGAAGATACTATGTGTGGATCCTGTACAGATTTAGGAACCATGACCACTGCTCCAACTTTTTAGAGACTTGGAAAATGCGTCAGACGGATTAATGAATTGAAGAGATAGTTGAGCTTTAATAAACTTTTGTGTGTTAACTGCTTTAATACTTCAGCTGTAATTAATGCGGCTGCTTTCTTAGCTTTAAGCTTTTTAATTTTGAGCTCACAAATAGAGATTGCTGGGATTTTTGCATAATTTGATTGAACATTACTGAGGAACTACTCTCATTTGGACGAAACGTTTCAGCTGGGTGTATTGCGAATGCATTTGCATCACAGTCACTTAGCTCATGTATTACTGTTAATTTTTAATGGCGTAACGTGGCATTTTTGACGTTTAAGATATTTGGTACTTTTCCAGAGCGAGTAATCATCTGTTTGTCAGCTGATAGTTGATATAAGGATTTGTGTATTGACTCATTCTTAGTATAAGTAATTTTTCGTTGTATTTCGGCTGTTGCTCTATTAAGGTACGTTCCGTCGTAACATTAATTTCCGGGTTAACATATTTTATTTTGTTAGGGTAATTTGAACCTATAATTTGCCGTTTCATCTCCGGAGTATTGTCCCAAGCAGCTTGTTGAATTTCTTGTGTAAACCTGTCAGTTTAAAGCTCTAGTTGTTCGATTGTTGCGATTTGTAGACAGTTTATTGTAGCCTGAAGTATTTATTTAACTTTGAAAGATAGAATGTAATGCGAGTTTTTAAACTTGTAAGTGTTTTTAATCAAAAATAGTATCGTGCAAAACTTCTGCTTAAGCAAGGAATTATTCAAATATGTGTTGAATAGCACAACCAATGAACTAAGAATTCTCATTCTTGGTGAGGATATAAATACATTTGTTAATTTAATTTTACACGTTAGCTATGATATGAATCCATTGTTTTGCTTACTCAATTATTTTCCTGTAGGCGACTATGGATATCCGCTTGAGCCTTGGCTTTTAACTCCGTATGGAAATGCTCCTGAAAACTCTGCTGAAATTTACTACCACACAAAATTTACTAAAGCCAGATCCATTATCGAACGTGTATTTGGAGTATTAAAAGCGCGATTTCGATGCTTATTGGCTGCTAGAGAACTACATTATGCCCCAGAAAAAGTGGAGCAAATATTAAATTTGCATTAATTTTTATTTTTTTCATTTACACAATTTTGTCTCTTCTTTTACATTAGATATATATTTATATATATATTAGGGTGAGTCAAAAAAAACTTTTTTTTTTTTTGATCTGACACACAGAAACTAGTTGCTAGGCACCTTTAGAGAGTACTCAACTAGTATGAGCTTTTAATTTTAATGGGAACATGATGCTCATCAAAGTTTTCTATTTTCAATTTAGTTCGATATTAAAATGATCACATCTTATCTCTAATAGCTTATTGAACCCGTACCATCGTCATAATTTATAGAAAATTAAACGCTCTACAAAATTGATGTCGTACACTTTTTTCATAAACCTAACCAATTAAAAGATATTTAAGGTCAAAGATTGAAGAATTTAGACAAAAACAATTTTTTTTATGAATTTTATGACCTACGTAGTAATTATTATTATCGAATAAACTTCTCAGATTTTTGTAGGAAATTTAATGCTCTACAAAAATGGTCTCGGATACTTTTTTGATTACTTGAACCATATTCAAGATATTCCCAATTGAATTATAATATGTACTGATACTCATAGTTTTTTGATAATTATTTTTAACTTATACGTTTTATTCTTAAATATTGAAATGTTAATGGTAATTTAAGTTTATTTCCAATAGAATAGCAGTTTCCAATTTATATTCTACCCTTTGCATGGGAAAATATTCTTTCCGAATCAATTCTCTGACGATATTTTTTTTCTGGGGATTTAGTTCTAAATATTAGTAATTTTGTTATCCTTTGCTTGTTTATTAGCGCCACCTGTGATATTATGATATACCTATTATACCTCTTATATTTCCACATCGCGTGCGAAGTTTCGGAGCTTTTGAGTTGTGTCTTCTTGTCTATAACTATAACTAAATAATTAACAGCTACGTTTTAATGTAATTACAATAATTGTGAATCAACTACTAATCATCTAGGATGAATAAGGAAATCTTTTTAATCGGCAAACCGATGCCAAAAATTCTTGAACTTAAATTACCTACAGTGAAAGAGGTTATGTGTGTGTTTTTTCATCATCTTAATGTTCTCAAATATTCTGTGAAACAAAGTACTAAAAATGTAGAATGAAGATGATGTTATACAGCTATGGAAAATATAAAATTTCACATGATGGATTACAATTTATTTTTCTAGTTATGTATTCGACAATATTTCTTGAATTAAAAATTTCCTGAATCATGAATTATCCAAAAATTTAAGAATAAAACGCAAAAATTAAAAATAATTATCAAAAAATTATGAGCCTCAGTACATATTATAATTCAAATGCGAAGAAGTATAAGAGACCATTTTTGTAGAGCATTAAATTTCCTACCAAAATCTGAGAAGTTTATTCGATAACAAGTAAGGAAGGGCTAAGTTCGGATGTAACCGAACATTTTATACTCTCGCAAAGTCAAATGGTATACTCGTTTGAGATTTCTTTGTAGATCTAGCCGCCTTGTTCTATGTTGACCAATATTTTCGGTAAAAAGTCGACTATATACACTGGGGTCCATATATTCAGTACTTAGGGGTTTGAACAGTTTTGGTTCGATTTAGACAATTTTTGGCCGCAAGGTGGCATACTTTAATTGCATTATTCACGCAAAGTTTTACCCCGATATAATCATTGTTACCTGATTTGCATAGTGGAATGTGAAAAAATCAGATGGAATTGAAAATGGTGTTACATGGGAAGTAAGTGTGGTTGTAGTCCGATTTCGCCCATTTTCGCACTATGACATAGAAACATTAAAAGAACGTTATACACCGAATTTGGTTGAAATCGGTTTAGCAGATCTCAAGATATGGGTTTTCGCCTAAAAGTGGGCTGTGCCACGCCCACTGTCTAATTTTGAACGCGGTTCCTATAAAGCCAATTTATACCATCTCAGAGATAAAATTTATTGTCTCAGGCGTGTTTAGTGCTGGATTTATCGCGCTTTTAGTAGTTTTTAACAGTACCGTTATATGGGGAGTGGGCGGAGTTGTCACCTGATTTCAACTATTTTCACACCGTCAATAGAAGTGCTAAAAACATTTGCTTCTAGTGAATTTTGTTATTATAGCATTAGCGGTTTAGGAGATATGCACATTAAACCTATTAGAGGCGGGACCACGCCCACTTTTTAAAAAAAAGTTTTAACTGCAGATGCCCCTCCCTAATGTGATCGTGTGTACCGAATAACAGTCTTGTATCTTATTGCGGAGCTTAGTTATGGCAAGTTATTTGTTTTTGATTAATGGCGTTTTGTGGGCGTGGGAGTGGTCCGATTACGCCCATCTGCAATACCAACCGTCTCACGGCACCAAGAAACATGTCTACCAAGTTTCATAAAGATATCTCAATTTTTACTCAAGTTAGAGCTTGCACGGACGGACGGACGGACGGACGGACAGACAGTCACCCGGATTTCAACTCGTCTCTTCATCCTGAACATTTATATATATATAACCCTATATCTAACTCGATTAGTTTTAGGTGATACAAACAACCGTTAGGTGAACAAAACTATTATACTCTGTAGCAACAGGTTGCGAGAGTATAATAATAATTACTACGTAGGTCATAAAATTCATAAAAAAAATTGTTTTTTTCTAAATTCTTCAATCTTTGACCTTAAATATCTTTTAATTGGTTAGGTTTATGAAAAAAGTGTACGACATCAATTTTGTAGAGCGTTTAATTAACTATAAATTATGACGATGGTACGGGTTCAATAAGCTATTGGAGATAAGATGTGATCATTTTAATATCGAACTAAATTGATAATAGAAAACTTTGATGAGCATCATGTTCCCATTAAAATTAAAAGCTCATACTAGTTGAGTACTCTCTAAAGGTCAAAAAAAAAAAGTTATTTTTGACCCACCCTAATATATATATAAATATATATCTTATGTAAAAGAAGAGACAAAATTGTGTAAATGAAAAAAATAAAAATTAATGCATATTTAATATTTGCTCCACTTTTTCTGGGGCATAATGTAGTTCTCTAGCAGCCAATAGGCATCGAAATCGCGCTTTTAATACTCCAAATACGTGAGTTGTGGTGTCTGACACACTTGGTTGTGTTAGATGTGTTGCACCAAATTCTAAGGTCCCACTAATTCCACTTACGGATACTTCCATTGCCAGCTCATTAACTTGCTCCTCCAACGGTGATATTGTGCAATGGCTGGAAGGACACCCACCAGTTCCAGAGATGCTTAGTTTGTTCCGCGGCATTTTTGCCTTCAAATGTGTTTTGCTATCAAACCAAACCTTTTAATAAGGAACTAATAAGTGATTCAAATAAATATAACTTTTAAATTTATTTTTTTTAACCTTCTTCCAACCATTGTCATGTGATGAGGGTCCTACAGCATTTAAGTCACATACCAATTGTTTCCACAAATTATTTACAGTGGTTTTTGTGTCAACAGTTTTTAGGTGTCCTTTGGAAAGTTCCGAGTGCGTTTTCATTTAAATTATTACTTCAAACTTCGAACTCTGTTGGGTTTGTCTGTTTATTTTTAGAATATTTATGTTATGAACTTACATTTTTTGTCTGTTGCGTTTGGCAGTTTGATGCCGAATCAAAAATTCGTTAAACGCACAAGCTTGACATCCGCTTACGCAATACAGAGTGCGAACATTGCGAAGGGGAAAAACGTATGTGCTAAACGCAATTTTCAATGCCCTTATCGCCTTGCAGAAGACCATTTTCGCGAATGGGAACATTTTTGCTTATAAAACCAATCAAATCAATGGAATTTAGAAAAATAAACCTAAATCGAACGCAAGAATCAGAATGCTATTAGAATGTAAGGGAAAATAATTTGAATGGCACCGTGCTTCACGATACAATAAAATAACAATATAATAAAAAAGTTTCATTTTCAATTTTTATACGGAATTTTTTTATATTTTTGTTGAAAGCAATGTTAGCTACAGCCAGTGGATACTAACTTAAGCCATTCTCTTATATTTGTTGGTACAGTTTATCATCAATTTAATTAAATTGTTCCTATATACAAGTATATAGTATAAAATATATACAAGAAAATAGTATAAAAATATGTAGTATAAAAATCCGCAATTTTAGTTTTAGACCGGTGTTGCAACATTTAGGAAAGCAACCGCTTAACATTATTGATTTGTTTGACTTTTTTACTTCCCTGCGCTTAGAAAATGTTATGATCACTAAAGATTATCTACATCAGATAATTTATATAAATTATTGCACCTCGTAACACGAGATATTATCAGGATTTTGTATTACAAGAATTGCGAAATATTTCAATATGTCACCCTAAAATTTATCAGCCTGATGTGCCTTTGTCCTTTGTCAGGTAACTACCTGAAAATAACATTTTGAAACATTTCACTGTATGAAAGCACTTACAACATTGGAAAGTTCTATTGCAGTCTGAGAAATATTTTGGAAGCAAAAGATTGCTTTTTATATCAAATTACTTAGTTTAGTTACTTTCGTCAGGATGACGTCGTTGTTATTGCGTCGGTGGAAATACGAAATCTTCGCCTTCCGTGTCGATAAGAAATTTCATTACAGATGCCTTGTCTCGAACGAATAAGCGGCGATTTGTGTTGTTGAGCCTGTCGGCGGCCGCTATTGACAACAGACCAATTAGTTAAACTTTTTACGTAAAGGCTGCGACATTTTTTAGCTTCGTTACCAAATTTTTGGTGGTCGCAGCACAAATTGACTTCTAAATCGATGATTTATATTTGCTTTTATCGATGCTATTTGTAATTTCACATCATTTTTGCTCGTTGCTAGAAGCAGCTTTGTGTTGAGCTTCACACATGTGGTGTGACGCTATTTTTTTTCTGCAGAGCTATTTTGTCGAGAGGTGGAGCAATCACGTAGGAGCTGTAATTGCCGCATGACACCAAACTCTTGTTCAATTAAGGGATTTTTGAGTGTCCGTGAAGGTATCCGCGCCGCCCGTTACTTTTCCCGCAAATACCCAATATTTTAAATTTTGTCCGTTTGGTTGAGTTAATATCTCATATATTTCAATAACATTAAGCAGGAATATATTAGTTAGCATTATGTCATACGGTAACAAAAATTATGGATATCGATATGTACCTTCCCCAGCACTAATATGATGAATATGGAGATTTGTGTTAGTTTGAATACAAAGTTTTTAAAAAATAACCACAGAATTTTTCAAAAGAAGCAGTGTTTGCTAAGTTTTGTACGTTTCGCTAAGATTTACATAGAAGCAATGACACTGAGAATATATATATATAATGATAAAAATAAGTGCCGAGATAGAAAACAGCATCTTGGTGTTGACGAAAGATAGAAATTCTTCGAAAAAAATAGACAAAATATTAACTATAAGCCAACGTATTGTAGTTATTACTCTTAAGTGACGAAATATAGTATGTGCGCGAAGTGTCGGAGGACAGCCTAAACTCCTTTCAGGACAAGATGCACGTTTAATGGAACGGCCGAAGTATTACAAAAGACAGTCAATGAATGGACCGCATTGCATCGAGTAGGACTGGTATCAGCTATCCGAAAGAAATAGCCGACCTTATCGACCAAAAATATTAAAGCTCGTCTAGCCTTTTGCAAGTTTCATAACAATTGGAGCGTTGAGGATTGGAAGCGTCAGTTCGACAATATAAGTAATTACTGGCGCTGACTTCACGGAAGCATCCAAAGGTACCATGTGATGCAAACGGTAAGGCATGGAGAAGGGAGTTTGATGATGTAGGGTTGCTTCACACGGTGGCATATTGAAGCACTTGTTACAATAAATGGCAAAATGAAGAAGGAAAACTACTTGAATATTTTGCAGACAAATTTTCCGGGTTTCATAGATGTTAGTGCCTACCCTCAAGATGAAGTCCTTTTTCAACAGGACGGGAATCCCAAACACACCGCTAAAATAGTTAAAGATTGCTTAAAAATCGCTCAATCCCCCGATCCCACTCCAATTGAGAATTTGTAGGCAATATTAAAAAGACGGTTAGGAAATTGTCAGGAAGCACCCGAGAACAAAGACGAGCTTTGGCAGCGTCTAACGAACGAGTGGAACCAAATCCCGAAGAATTTTATTTAAAATCTCGTGGAAAGCATGCCTAAGCGTGTTAAAAGCGTCATTAAAACTAAAGGACTCTGGATTAAGTACTAAAAACACACGAAGTTATTTTTTGCGGAACGTGCAAAACTGAGAAAATTAAGTATCTCTAAAGTTTCCTACTTACTATCTGTTTAAATTTTGTTTTTAAGTTATTTTGTTAAACATGTGTTTACAAATTAATTAAAGAATAAAACATTCAAAATCTCATTGAATTTGGTTGCGTTTTAGTGTTTTTGTATAGCTTTAAAATAAAATGTTGGAACATTTGCTCGGTTCTGTACATACTAATTGCCTGCAAAAAGTAGGACCACATTATGTAATATGATAGAACCACGCTACGTTGTAACCAACACTAGTAACCGAAATGGTCCAAACATATGGGAAATATATAGTTACATTAACATTGCGATGTCATAGGACATACCACCTCTGCTCTAACGTTGCATAATATAGGACCACCCTACAATCTACTTTGTTAAGTGTAACATCTACTCTACATACACTAGACCATCTATTTTTGTGGTATCATTAGACCACGTTTTTGACTATAAATAGATACCATCCTTATCTTTGTCCAATAAACGTTTTCTTTTTGTTTTGTAAAATAAAATAGTGTAAGTATATTAATGATATTTAGGGTATTCACAAGGTGTCATATTGTGTCATATCGTCGTATTGTTTTATTTTTTTATGACTGTCATATCAACACTTTTGTTGTTTCCCATACAAAATTGAAATACGACAAATACAACACGGCGGGGTATGTTTTTTGAGTGTGCTATTCTATCAGCTGTATCTGTTTACTTTTTTTATTGTTGACGTTTAAGTGTCTAAAATTAATAAATTTTCATCAATTTCTTCAATAATATGGAAGGTAGCCACGATATTCAGGTAAATTAAGTTGAAGAAAAGTAAAATAAAAAGATATTTTGTTGTTTCTGTGGTTGAAATGAACCAAAATGCCGCTGTTTCACTATAAAGAAGCTTTAATTTTTTTTTTGTCACTTCCCCGTGGCATTTTTGTATTCTTAATTTTTAATTACCAGCTGGTGAAGTGTAGAAATATATCATAATATGACATACAACAATTAAGGGGTGCTCACAAGTGTCGTATTTTTTAAGCTATTGAAATACGACATAAGACATAAGACGAAGCTTGTGAATTGCCTAATTTTATTTATTTGTAAACGTATTAAATACGTACATAATTTTGCATTTACCTATGTATATCCGAAAGTAATTCAGCTTGATTGTTGCAGCCAACATTGGAGGAATCTTGATAATGAAATTGGATGTAATCAATTGAACAAACAATATAAATTTAAAAATCATTATTTCTTTACCTAAAAAAAATTGGGGGATTCCCGCATTTATACCAAAGTTTACAACCTTTTCTCTTTCTGATATCTTAATTAATTTTCAAACTCGGAGCATATTAAATTAGAGTAAAAACATTAAATATTACATTTTATATATTTTTTAAGGAATTTTAATTTAATTCGCTATACTCTATTCCGCATTGACAATTTTATATGGTGGCATCATTACTGTGAAAAAATAAATGCAATTTTTGTCTGCTTTTGTTTTTTCATTTTATTGTAAAAACAGTCTCTAATACTATTGTGTATAGAAGACGTAGCTATGGTCAAATTATCATTTTCAGTGTTGCTGTGAACAAATCGTGATAATAATTCTGCAGCATTTAATGCCTCTTCTGCGGTAGGTAATGGTGCTTCCTCGACTTCCTCTTCCCCATCACATTCTAGTTGTTTCTTAGCACTAATGTTCTGTAAGATATTTTTATCGGTGGGTTCTTCCGATGTGAGGAGATCGATATCGAATTCAACATAATCTTCCCACATTCCGGTGCTGAAGAATCTGAATTTAGGGACCGTGACCACAAAAATAAAGGAATGTCATCTTCTTCATCGAATTCATGTTCTGATATTTGAATAGGTAAACCATCGTGGAGTTCAATGAATCCTGCATGTTTTAAACAGTGATGAATGGTACTTTGTGACATTTCATTCCAGGCATCATTAACCATCAGAATTGCGTCTAGCACCGTTATTTTTGTAGAAGAGTTGTTTTCATTACCATCAAGACAATTAATAATTTTTAGCACAAGGTTCTTTATGAAATTCGTTTTGAGTGATCGTATTATTCCCTGATCCATTGGCTGTAGTACTGATGTTGTATACGGCGGAAGGAAAGCAAGTGTTATAGACTTTAAATCAGTAACATTTGGATACGCCGGGCAATTATCAACCAGCAATAGAATAGTTTTCTTCTTCTTCACCAAATCACGATCCCAATCACGAAGCTATTTTTCGAAAAGTTCTGACGTCATCCAAGCTTTACGATTATTAGCATAATCGACAGGTAATGATCTGACACTTCTAAAACATCTTGGTTTTTGTGACTTTCCAATAATAAGCAATTTCTTCTTCTCTGTGCCACTCATATTTGCTGCTACCATGACAGTTATTCTATCTTTCGACAACTTACCTCCACTACAATTTTCACCTTCAAATTTTAAAGTTTTATCCGGCAGTAAATATTTCATCATCAGAAAATTGTCTTCGTAAATTCGGCCACACAGATATCAACCAGTTTGTTGTTGAATTTTAATTAACAGACGAAGATTCAACGACAATTTTTCCCACCATAATGTTATGTCGAACTTTGAAACGACTGATCCAGCTTGCAGAACAATTGAAGTCGAGAATACCAGAACGCGCGGAAAAACCATTTGCCTTTTCCTGTAGCATAGGACCACTGACAGGTGTTCCTTTGTTTCTCATGTTTTTAAACCACTGAATTAATGCTTGATCAACATTTTCTTGTCGTGATTTTCGAAGACTTTTCGGTTTCAAAACATTTGAATTAAACGATTGCTTAATACGGTTCTTGTTTTTAAAAATTATTGAAATTGTCGAACGACCCACGCCAAAGTCCTTTGCGAGACATGAATTAGATTCTCCATTTTCTAGTCTGCAATTATTGCACCTTTCTCCTCAATAGTAAATGCTTTACATCGTCGAGATGACATTTTTTTCACAGTAACAAACGAAAAATAATGCGTGACCTTCAAGCATCAATTACTCACTGAGATTCCAAACAAAAACGAGCCACATGCTTAACGTCGTCCGGAATCAACGAACATTACCAGAGGTGTAAAGAACTATGTCGGTCATTATAACCGGACATAATTTATTAAAAATGGGTCATAATAAGCGACATGTCACTGCAAGAGAAGTCATTATATCCGACTTTTTTATAAAGAATTTTATATGAAAACCAAACTTCGTAGTGTAATTACGTCATAATAACCGGTTGGTCAATATAGGCGGAGTCATAATAAACGGATTCTACTGTAATATACATACCCAAATTGACGAAATAAAAATTAATTAAAAAAGTCTGAAAAAAATTCAACAACTGAGTGAGGATCTGTGAATAAAACAAGGAAAAACGTTAACTTCGGCTGCGCCGAAACTATAATAGCCTTCACAGGTGCATTTCTTTTAGTAACTACTATATGTATGGCTACATTTGAAAACGTAACCGGCCAACGGTATGCATCCAACGGAAAACATTTTTTTCTAACCAGGTTTATTCGAATTAATGCTAGTATTCATACTAAATTAATGGAAAACAAAAACAAATTGTTATATTTATAGGAAAGAGAAAATATATAACATATAATAATATTTATTATTCTATAATACTTTTTTATATAATATGTAAGTTACAATAATGGCAACTATGACTTACATATTATATTATAATACAAACTTATATTTAATAACATTGAATCTAACATACCTTATTAAAGCTTCAAAATATTCCGTCATGATCACTATATGGTGTTTAATATGTGATACATGAGGTCATTGCAGGATCCATGTTTGTCCATACCCAATCTATTGCTGTTTCTTGTTTTGTTGTGGCGACCTTAGCCAATGAAGATTGAAATCCTAACTGTTGTAATTGAGCCTCCATATCGTCAGTTGCAGTTAGGCGACATATGTTAAAGTCACCAAGGACTACTGACGGTCCATTACACTGTTCAGTTATCTCACGGATATTATCTTCTTGGTTTCTAAATTCCGGAAGTCTATAGCGGGGGTTCCTGTACACAAGTGATATGGAAACTGTTGAATTGTTTACGTTTAACAGTTGGTAAACGTTCGTTCCTAAATATAAAGCTGATCTGCTTACTCTACTCTCTAGATGAACAACAACTTGTGTGTATGTTCTACCTGGACTTTTATGTAACGTAATGGCTTCAGCTGGAATGACGGGGAACTGTCTACGTTCTATGGTTATATGCTCATTTCGCTTATATTGGAATGATCGGACCACGATCATGATTGGTGTCCAATCTGCAATGCGACTGTGAGTCTGCTTGGAACGTGCAAAGCTTCCAACTCTTGATTCTGCGAATTTTATTTATAAAATAATTTATATTATTCGGAATCAACCTGCATTAGTTCCCCCGTTGCACCATTGACGAGACTATCACTTATGCTTATGTTGACTGTCACCATATATTTGATCGAAGTCTTGAGCTGCAATGTATAAAGCATTCCTTGCGTTTCCGATGGCTCAAAAGACTTCACCGATTCTAAAATATTTGCCCTGCTGCGTTCTGTTAGGGAACTTGACTTAATTTTATCCTTCGCAGTCGAAATGAACTCCTCGGTCATCGTGTTCGCCAATTTAGTTACATTAAAATCATTTGCTCCAGCATTTGAATTAAATAGATGGATGGCTTCGCTCGGTATCTCATTATAGGTCTTTTCCCTGCTTTTTATTAATTGGATGTCAGCGTGTGTCATATTTCCTTCTGACATGTTTTTTAAAGCGATGGCAAATGCTTGATCTTCACGCTGGATTATTATTTTAGTGAGCTCAAAGTACCGAAATTGATCCCAAAGCGGTGTTCCTGTAATTGTACTGTAATGATCATTGCTATTCGGTGCAAATATCCATCGATATCCTACTGGCGGCAGCTGCTTTAAGTCACCAAACACGATAATTGGTATGCCTCCAAAGTAACCGCTGCTCCTGGAAATTTGCTTTAGCCTAGAATCTAAATATGCAAACATCTTTGCTCCAACCATTGAAATTTCTTCAATTATAATAAGCCTAATATCTATGAGATTGGCATAAATAGTGTTTAGTGTGTCGCTATTCAGTGGCCGAAAATCTCCGGAAGACTGGTTGACGAGCAGTGAAAAAACCGAATGAAGGGGTAGGCCTCCAATGCCAAATGCTGCTTTGCCAGTGGGTGCGCAGAGTAACACCTTGGCTGTTTCGGGATTGGTTCCTGGTACACTATTAGCTCGCACTGTCAACGACTGATATATAGTCGTTATAAGCCGACTCTTGCCCACTCCAGCACCGCCTCCGACATATTCGAAGAAGATTTCCTTTTTACTGACATTGTGCATTACATGAGCAAAGTATTCCCTCTGTTTGCTGTTAAGTGACTGCACAATTTCCAGTAAATCGTCTTCTAATATTAAAGGCGGGAGTTTAATTAATCGAACCGCCTCTTTCTCTTCCTCTGTATTGTTGTGTTCTTGAAAAACATTAATGTCTCCTGTTTGCTCTGGAACGGCTAGAGCTCTGAATTCGGGATCTAAAAGTTGTGAGGCAGCTCGATCATCAGCTGTTTCTTCCGCTGTGACATGAAGGTTTTCTAAAATCCGTTCAAGTTCGTTCGATGAAAATTTGTCATATTCTGCTCAATTTGCTCCTTGTGTGCATTGCAAACACCCTCGACTTATTCAATAGGTCTGTTTCCTCATTTCTCCATGGGTAAAACATCATGGCGGTTTCTCTGAAGAAATCGGCTCTTGAAGTTTCAACGCTAAAACGTTTCCAGCGAAGAATGAGGGCTTGCTTCCTTTTCCTTAGAAATCCTGATCCATTAATGCCATTGGAAGTGCAGCTATCGTGTCGTATATTATAACGTATATACGTAATATAATATTATAAGCTGCTTCTTGAGCCGATATTTCCGATCCATTTACAAATTTGTTTCCGATGTGCTGCAGTTTTCTTTTGATTGAGAAATTCACTGCATTTATTTCCTTCATGGCTTGACTCAATAATGTTGATACTCCTGTATTGGATTTATTTATATAATTAATGATATAGCTGCAGCAAGCGTATGCGTCCAGAATGAATTGAATATTCATATTTCCTCTATGGAATTTAAGGATATTTTTATTATAGGCATTTAGAAGTCTGAAAATTTTATTTTTAGGAATATGTGTGGCTTTTTTACAGATGAGCGAAGAGCAAGCTTGTATCCTTCATAATCAGTGTTGATTCGCTCATCCGGCAAAAAATTTTCGAAGCAGTACAACCGTGTTATTTCTTCCTCTGGGAGATGCGTTAGAGTTAATAGTTCCTGTATTTTTTGGAATTGAACTTTGTGTTGCTCAATACCTTCCTCATTCTCCACAGGGAAAAGTATTTCTGTCCGTGGCATCGGCGGATATGGCATGTTGAATCGACACACTTGTTTTCCATGTAGGTCTCTTAGCCAAGCTCGACCATGTCTGTGTTTTTGATACTGAATGAATTCCAGTAAGTCCAAATCATCCCCATCGGTTGTGATGTGTCGGTCGATGAATGTTTCAACATCATTTGTGTTGATGATTCCTCTATGCTGGAATTCAATTCTGTAATAGTAACGGACTACTAAGTTCTCTCAAAACAGTCCGTTTTGTAATAATTTTAGCATTTGGAGGAATCGATTGTCGAAATACCTGGAACATGTAACCGGATCTGTCCTTATCAGCCTCGCCTTTTCAGAGCTTGATAGAGCAGTAGCTTCCCCTTCCTACCAGTTTCTTCAATATGACCAACAGCTCATGCCATTTTGTTTCTGCAGCAGACATTGTAATAAAGAATGTTGGCAAACCAAACTGACGGATCATAGCTAAAACTTTCTTCTTTTCAGCCTCCCAATGTGCAGGTGAGGATCGAAGTCTTTTGAGTACATCGGCTATCATGCTGGATAAGGTTGCTTACAAAATTTTCATCCCTCACATTTGCAACAGTTATATTTCAGAACGTGCAATTTTACTGTAAGTTGTTGTGGATGTCCTCTTCTTTCCGCAGTAAATCGTTGGATACGACAACTCCTGTGCATCGTCGTCGGTTGTAACGTCCCTGGGACATCCAATTTTTCCTTGTGCCATTGCAATCCGTTCAATGGATCTATTTTCAACGGGTTCATTGTCCATTAAAGTCACCTGACGACCTGGATTTAATTCTTCTTCCATTTCAAGCGGTACATTTTCCTGACGGGCATTTAGCAGGTCTCTTACTTCTGCGTGATTTGAAGGATTCGCAATAAATGGCACAGTTTCCTCGTTTCCAACATTTGCTAGTCAATCACTTGACATTTGTATATTATGCTTCTCTACAACAGAAATAGGAATATTCACCACTTCTCCCCACGAATAGCACATTGTCGTTCATATCTTAGAGAGATGATGCGCATAAATGGGATCCTCGGTGATATCAGTCTTTCCTCCAGACGCGTTAAATCCTCCACGAATAGCACATTGTCGTTCATATCCTAGGGAAATTATGCGCATAAATGGGATCCTCGGTGATATCAGTCTTTCCTCCAGACGCGTTAAACCCTGAAGGCACTCCGGAATATCCGGAAACTCCAATCCTTCCGAGAGACAGATATTTGGTATCTTGCCTTTCCTAACTATCCGATAGCATGTGCTGCAAAAGCTGTACTTTTGGTTCGAAGACGGAAATTTTTATGACAGGTAAAACACTCTTCTAGCATCATCTGAGCGCGTAAATTTTGATGAAGTCTGACGCTTTTCTAGTTTTTTTACTTGGTGAGGGAACCAAGTGCCGCATATTTCTGTGGGTCCTTTCTTAATCAAAAATGCGTACATATCAAAGATATTGGCAGCTCGACGTTGACGTTGACGTTCTTGTCTTTCTAGCTGTGCATCAGGAGAAAGTTCACGACGTCTTCTTATATTCCTCCTGATTTGCCTTTCGCTTTATAAATGACGATTTGCGGGATCCGATCTATGCAATTGTACTCTTTCCAAAGTTGATTGCCGCTCGTTTGCAAGTTGTTGCCTGGTTTGTTGGCGGGTCACTCTTCTTTTCTCCTCAATGCTGCATCTAGTTGCCTTTATTCTTCTCTTATTATTGGATTCGGCTGCTCTATATTCAGGATTTATTCGTCTAATTGAGTGCTCTGCGGAGTTGCGTTCCTGCTCTTCAGCTCTATAGTCCGGATTCAAGCGCCTGTTTGAATGTTCTGTTGCGTCGCGCTCCTGCTCCGCTGCTCTGTGTTCGGGATTCATTCGTCTGTTTGAGTGTTCTACGGTGTTACGTTCCTGCTCTTCAGCTCTATATTCCAGATTCAAGCACCAGTTCGAATGTCCTACTCTGTCGGGATTCATTCGTCTGTTTGAGTGTTCAGCGGTGTTGCGTACCTGCTCTTCAGCTCTATATTCCGAAATCAAACGTCTATTTGAATGACTGATCGTGTCACGCTCCTGTTCTGTAGCTCTGTGAAGTAGGTTCTGTCGTCTAGTGGAATGTGCAAAACTATCACGAGTTCTTTTCTCATTGCGATACTCCAAATTTGAGCTGCGTAGTTCTGTAATATAGTCAGCATTCCTCTGTCTATTATTTTCCAAATTTTGACTATATTGTCGTCGGCTTCGATTCAGAGCATTGCGACGTCTTTGTTCCTGTGATTGCCTAGATACTCTTGCATTTTCGAAAATTATTAAAAAAATATTATAGAAATACAAAATTTACTAAAATATTAATAAATTAAGTAATAATAATATAATTAAAAAATGCGTATTATTTAAAAAGGATTCTTTTCGTTGATTTTGAAAGTTGTTTGCGTTGTTTAAAGCTTAAGTTGCTCGCGTAAACTGAAGTGATCAGATGTGTTGCGCCCTATTTATTGAATATCTTAGAGCCCGACATCACGTCTGTAAACTCTTTTGTCCTTCTTGGTACCATCAAGTAACTTTCGTGGGAATATTAAGGCGTTAATTACAAAAGGTGCATTGAAGAGATTTTATTTACCTAGGTTATACTTTCTTGATTTCGATCGTTCAGCTTGTATGGCAGCTATATAACATAGTTATCCGATCTGAACAATTTCTTCGGAGATTGCATTATTGCCTTAGATAATAACGCATGCCAAATTTCGTGAAGACACCTCGTCAAAAAAAAAGTTTCCCATACACGTACTTGATTCCGATCGTTCAGTTTGTATGGCAGCTATATACTATAGTGATCCAATCTGAAAAATTTCCTCGGAGATTACAGTTTTGCCTTAGAAAATAACTCATGCCAAATTTCGTAAACATATCTCGTCAAATGATAAAATTTTCCATGCAAGCACTTGATTCCGATCGTTCAGTTTGTATAGCAGCTATATACTATAGGGTTCCGATCTATAAAATTTCTTTGGAGATTACAGTTTTGCATTAGAAAATAACTCATGCCAAACTTCGTGGACACCTCGTCAAATAAAAAAGTTTCCCATACAATTACTTATTTCCGATTGTTCAGTTTGTATTGCAGCTATATGCTATAGTGGTCCGATATCGGGCGTTCCGACAAATGAGCAGCTTCTTCAGAGGGACTAGTTTGTATATATACAGACAGACGGACAAACGGACATGACTAAATCAGAGAACTTAAAACAACGAGAAGGTGCAGGTTCGATAGCGAACAATTTGTAGGATTTTATCAAGGAGTTCCCCTCACATGCACGAGAAACAAATAACATTTCTCGCTTTTATAACAGCGGTTAATCTGTAAACATACACTCTCTTAACATAACCAAACGGCGCATATTGAAGAGAATATATGTATATGTATGCCAAACTGGGAATATTGATATGCTATTTGAAACATATTCCCTTTTATTGAACTATTATTTATTATTATTTTTAAATTATTTTTTGTTAATTCATTTTTACTTTCTTGTGAGTTATTAATAATAATTTAAACACATTTTGATATACTTCGTAAAATAATTCAAGTGCTTGACACCATTATGGAGTCATAAAAGTACAGAAATGTGTTTTGCCGTCGGCATTTTCATATCATGTGTAAAAATATTTGTAAATTTGTCTACAAACAACATATGTATGTAGATATGAACACTCATTACTTCATGTGAAATCTCCGTTGACACGGTCAACCAATGATCGAAGCTCACGTTCTTCGCTTTTATGTCAAAGAGTCAATCTGTCGAAGGACTGACGCGACGACAAAGCGTCACAACATTGTGTTGTTGGTAGAAAATCCGAGATGTGCCGAAAAATAACCGAACGCTCGCCGATTGTCATCGCTTCCCTTGCCGCTCTAACAGCTTTGCCCACAAAACATTGTAGGTATGTATGTTTTTATATGAACATGCATACATATTGACGAAGATTTTTGCGAGCCACGGAAAAATATTTTAGAATTGTGAAATATTTTAAATCGACAAAAGCTTTGTTGCCACTTTTGTCATTGATTTCTGTGTTTTCTGTGTTTACAGGGTTATCACTTTTCCCTTCTAGAGGGAACATCAAAGAGATGTTCAATTCATGATTTCTAGCTTTTGCCATCGTCGCGAAAAGAAGCTTGTGGGCAAACGCATGCTCGGGGAGATGTGTAAGTCGTTTGCTTTTATGAATGAAACGACTTAAGTAGCTTATTGATTGTGCGCCAGCGTTCATGAATGAAAATGTTGTTGGTGTGTGATTTACTACAAATTTAGGATTTGTCAATTTGGCTGCCATATTGATTTCTGGTGCTAATGCTATTTGAGACAATTGTTGTTTTTGTACAACAATGTTTGTATTTTGCCTATTGGCTGACGTACTTACATTTGTACGCTTAAATATAGGTAGATTTGTGTATGCATTACTTATTTTGCGCGGTCATACGCATATTTGTACATACATACTTACATATAGAGCAGTGCCCTCACATGTTTTTATTGATAATTGATAATATATTATTACAAGTATATTATATAATATAACATATTGATGTACATATGTACATACATAAATTATTAATTCTGTAACAACTGAAATTAAAAAATTATGAAAATAGAAATGATATTTTAATTTCTTGCATAATCTGTCACATTTTATCAATGTAGCATTTGTGCAAAAAAATCATATTTTATCAATTTTTCATCATAAAAATCGTTTATGTGGCAAAAAATAATCATGCATATGTAAAGTGGCATTTGTATTTTTTGTTTTCTCATTCATTTCATTTCATTTTTCTCTTTATGTTGGGAGTTACGTAATTTGTCAGAGAACGCTGTTATAAATTCTCATTTCTGTTAAATAACAGAAAATATTACAGAAAATGGTGAACTCCTTGATCTCAAATTTTCAACCAACCAATCGAGCATCATACAAAATTCAATTTGCACCTTCTCGTTCTTTTACGTTCTCTGGCTAAATCAACTCAGCTCATCATACTGCTCATTTATGTATATATTTTATAGGGTCTCCGACGTTTCCTTCTGGGTGTTGCAGGGTATAATGAGCAGAACCGAATAAAATAGCCGAACAATAACGAAAAGGACAATGTCTAACTATTGACATGGTCCAGTACAGCATAACATGTGGTTAGGTATGTAACCAGGTGCTCTTAGCATAGTCCGTTTGGATCACGTGGTCCTTAAATTTTTGTAATAATGATTCTGCGTTGGAAAAGGGACAGCATATAAACTTTTTTTTATGACCATCAAAGACGTGTGCCTTCTAAAAAAAATGAAATACTTTGGGATCAGCAAAGAATTATGGAATGCTTCCAATCAGAAGAAGCAAATCCGTTTCCATTTGTGGTTGGTTGCATGGATGCAATTAGCCATTATGATTGTAAACGAAATTTCTCCATAACTATGCAGAAAAAATATTGTATAAGTATACCCTATTACAATATACAATTTTAGATTTATTTTTCTAACTGGAAACTGTCACGACGTTAACGCCTGGCAAAATAGCTCAATTTAGCAAACGATTACCTCGGGAAAATTCAGTTTGCGACCAGGGCCGTAGTATTAGCAGATTCGGTTTATCCGCCATGAAATATTTGATGGTCCCGTATAGGGATAATGGGAGTCTTTCACCGGAAGAGAAAAAGTTTAACTAATACCTTAGTTCCACATATGCCATAGCTGTGATGAACCTTCAGAGGATACGGATGTTCATTTCTACCAATATAAAAACCGTACTGATACAATTGGTGTTGCCGAAAACATTAACGAAAGTAATGAAGGTATTATAAGAAGAAATTAAATAAAAATGTTATTAATAAATATTAATTTTATTAAAAACTAAATAGGATTACAAAAAAAATATATATTAAATTTTTTGTTGAACAATTACATTCAAGTTTGTACTAGTTTGCAAAAATAATTTAAACGTAATTCATACATTTCAGTTCACTGTTGGATTTCTCGCAAAGCACTTAAAACACTTATTTTTTCCTTCTCTATTTCTAACTTCTCTGTAACTTTCTAGTTTTACTAGTTTTTATGGCGTTTTTCCCTTGATTGGCCTGTGACTTAAAAATGCTTATGTCTCGTTTTGCGATTTTTTGGAGCGTTTGCTCTTCCAACGCAACTGTTTGAGCCACCGCAATCCGAGTATTCGCTAGTGGGACTTATCGGTGAAGACAGCAATTTCTCCAATGGACGTTCAATTGAGTGGCGATTCCCATGAACCGCATTGAAATCGTCGAAATACCCCCAGTTGGTGCCATCTCTTCCTCCTTGAGTTATTTTTTTTTTATCCTCTTGTATGAGGTAAACATATTTAAAAACTATCCCTGAATCACCTTTTGAGTCCTTTGCTTCGGGATTCACGGCTTTTAAGAGTCCAGGACTTTTCCCCAAAGGCTTTTTATTTTGCCGGCAGCAAATTCGGCCGCCATGTCGAGCCGACAACGTATCAAGAGCTTTGTTATGGAAGTCGATCTTTCACTGCAAATAAATTTAAAAAAATAACTTACAAATTTGTATATGTATATAAATTGATAAAATGTGAAATAAATCAGATACAAATTTTGTGTGGCTGCTTGCAAAAAGTGACAGTAGAACGTGATGCTGTTGCCAGAAATTCACGCAGAGCGTGATACTTTGACAAATTTGCAACACTGCGGTCGATATTGCCATCTCCGAATTCAGGAGGAAATCAAGGCAATACTTCCCCTAGTACCCATATACCTAATTAACGGACTTTCAAACATCATAAAATTCAGATAGCATCTACTTCTGGTAATGATATGTCTAACACCAAAACTAAATAAAATCGGGCCAAATATACCCATATTAGGATTTCCCATCATTTGATGGTTGTTTTCCTCATATACGCCATATGCCAAATTTAGCCATTTTGAGTTTATATAACATACTAAATTTCATTTGAGTTATAAGGTTGATATGAGTATTAATATTTTGGACATGCAAATGAGTCTACGACCTATAATATATCGGGTTTTCCAATAGGGTTGATACGATGTCTAAGTGTCGTTTCTGCCATTTTTATCATGTGATATTTTTTAATGTATTTAATAATGTTTACAATTTCATTTTGGAAAGATTTACGAAAGAACGACATTAACAAACTATTATTTTCATTATCAAATTAATTGTTCTTCAATTGAAAATTTTTGTGGTTTTTGTTTAAGGAAAATCACCTTCTCTGATGAGGCTCACTTTTATCTGAGTGGTGCGGAAAATAAACAAAACTGTCGATACTGGTGCGAAGAAAATCCACAAATTATTCATGAACAACCATTACATTCACCTAAATTGTGGTTTTTAGTCTGGTGGAATCTTCGGTCCGTACTTTTTTTGAAATGAAGCTGTTGATACCGTTACTGTCAATGGAGAGTGGTACAGATCGATAATATCCAATTTTTTTTTTGAATCATATCACTCTTATTGGAAAACTCTTTAAATACATAGATTAATAAGATACCAAATTTGATTGTAATCCATTCGGCTTTTTTAAGTATTATTCATACTGACGATAACCTCATGGGTTAGCATATGGTAAAACGGGTTTCACTAAGAAATTTGAAACTGTTACTCAAATTCCAAATTTACTTATACTTTGTATAAATAATATAGGGTACTAAATATGGTCAAACACTTAATTAATTTATCTTATTGACAGCAGAATAAGTAATGTTACAATTTATTCGTCTTAATTATAGAGCTCGAATGTCTTGCAATACATCGGACTACAACTGTCAAGATGATGTTTTTACAGCAACCACAAACGGACGACTGGGATCAGCGTCTATTTTATCATCGTCGTTAGAAAATCAGCCATATTTTAACACTTTAAGTCAACAGATGCAACGCCAACACCAATCAGTGCGAAATTTAGTCCAACTCAATCAAAAATCAGTTTGCATGTCGAATGGACTCTTTGACTGTAACGAAGAAGCATTTAATTGTGACGAAAGAAATGAGAGTAAGGAACGACTAATCGCAGCATCTACTCAAACTCAATACTATGAAAATGAGACCATTAATAAGTGCGATACCTTTTCTTCAGCTATCAAAATTGATTCTAGTGGAGAAGCCTTGGCTACTACAGTCTCTTCAGGTCATATGATGTACACAGTACATCGAGTAGTTACAACATCTCAAATTCAAACTGCACTTGGGAATACTTATGCTTCTTCTTCTAGTGTTTCAAGCGTTGTCAGTGCTCTTCGAAACGATAATTTGACAACTCCTGCGAGCATATCTACAAGTTTGACAACTGTACCTGGAAACGGTGTTGTAGGAATTTCAGGAAATATTTTGAGCAAAATGGATGAAAATTCGAACACAGCCAACAGTCTTCTGATAAGCGCGGCGGGTATATCAGATTCGCAACAATCTGAAGGTAAGACTGTACTAACATTAATGAAAACTTAACAATACTGGTTAAATGAGTTTTCCATCTTGTGGTATTTAACATCACTACAAATACACATCACTTTACCTGGCTTGTAGTATAAGAGCGCCAGTTTGCTCGCTTATACTACTCCCCACACTCAACTCCCACCATACTCGACCACACCACACAGGATCACCATAGAAGATACCACCACACACGATGACAGCCACACCATAAACTAACAAAAAGGCCGGGATCAACGCCCCCACCTCATTCTGATTATTCAGCGATCCTGAGCGCTACGTCAACTTATATCGATATGACCATAATTCACCGGGCTACATTCGATTAAACTACGGTTACCTCGCTTAATTTGAAAACCGTCTCATCCACCTTTTATTTATTTTCACTGTCATTGTTAAGCATGTATTAGAGAACAGTTCTGCAAAATTACGTGCTCTTAGCTTTGTAATTAAAGGCAGGCGACCGGAAAAGAAAATATCTGTAATAATATATGGGTGATATATGTTATAGTAGTTGTCCGATCTGACCGTTTCCGACAAATGATCAATAGAATCTCAAAATGAACCTATGTATTAAACTTCATTTAGATATATCAAAAACTGTCGAAGGAATTTTTGTGATCCCAAAAAATTAAACTTATTCTCAAAAATCGCTGGCTTGTAACCGGTTTTAGACTCATATTCTCTTAGGCAAAGTTGTTCAGAATGATCCGTAGAACATATTCCGCATGCGATACTTTTCCGTTTTTTTAGCTCCCTGTAAACTAACACGCACTCTAAAAAGTGAGCGTCTCAATTTCATTACCTAAATTTAGTATACAAGTATTCACATGTGTATGTAAATATTACAGTTTTATATATTACAATATAAACCCTGTAATAACAAATTACAACATAAAAAACAAAAAGGGGAGAAAAAAACAAAACAAACATACATATATAACTATATGCATATGTTATTTACTTAACACATACATATTATATCTATACTATTATATCTATACATTTTAATATATATATTAACCAAAACATATTTAGAAAATGCATAATAAGCATATACAATACAACAAACTTACACACATAAAAATATACAAAACTACATAAGGAAAATACCTGCACATTAACAATTCTGTTTTCGCGCTCTCCTTCTATTGCAAAAATATAGACGCGCAATTTATACATACATACGGCATAGAATCTGCCTATCTATATACACAAGGTTGGGTAATATTAAACTATTAAATTTCAAACATTTTACTAAAAAGGTAAGTGCAAAATTAGAGAAGGACTAAACGGTGCTAAATTTATTTTTTATTAAAAAACAAACATACAAAAAATCCATATACAATTGTACTTATACATTATTATCCCGCCATACCCCTTATAAAAATGTTTATCTACTATCTTGTGGAATACCACCGAGATATTAACACTGGACATTAAATCGAGTGAATAATTTAAATAAAAAGTGACGTATGTCGTATACCGATACAAAAAAAATTGCAAAATTGCCGCATTCGAGATGAAGAGACCGATGGACTTAACGGATGGACTATCTGAGACGTAGCCGCTGTCAACATTTGAAAGAAGTAATCTTCAAAACATAGATGCCAAAGAATGTTCTTTCGAATAATAATAAAAAAAATAAAACCCTACATATAGGTATATACAATATCTAACTAACATAAATTATAATCCTTTGTTTTTATAAATAATTAAATATAAAAGAGAAGAGTTTGAAACAAAATTTAATCGTGTAGCGCGCAGAATCGTTGAAACTCGGCGTGGGCGGAACGATGTCGATCGAATTACCTTTCGAATTGTGATGTGCCGAATTGTACAATATATAAAGAATTCAATAACAGTCGCTATCTTATCGAATGAGGTGAATCTGCTCTGGGGACCAAACTTGTTGTTGCTTGGTCGTGTGGTGATATCTTGCCGAGTGTGGTGGTGTTCTTAAGGTGGTGTGTTGCACCAAAGGGCGCCAGTTTTACTAAGTAGAGTGGTCTATAAGTACGAGGTTTAGCTCATTTAAACACCCTTTGTAACAAAAGAGAGTGATTGCGTACAATCATTAAAGCACAAACGATTCGTGCATACATACTCGTAGGTACAAAGTGAATTGATCGATTCAACGTGCTGTCAATTGTACAAGAACATATGTACAAGTTAATACATACATACAAGTAGACGTATTAGGCTATACTTAAATATATACCCAAATATAAAGACATAAAAAGTATTATTAAAGGAAAAGTGCGGTCCTATATATATTATATAATTAAATAAAGACAAAAATTACAACTGGGACAAAAAGTAAAAATATTATATAAATAATAAAGGGTGTTTCTTTTTAGAGGTATAGAACTTTAAATTGCAATAAAACAACGATGGATTATTCAATTGACATGAATTTAATTTATCCGAAAGATAAGCTTGTGGCATTACATTTTAAATATGATTTCTATAGTAAATCTAGCGGTGTTAAATCACAAGATCTTGGAGGCCAATTCATAGGTCCAAAACATGAAATTAGGCAGTCACCAAACGTGTCTTTCAATAAATCGATTGTGGCACGAGCTTTGTGACGTGGCGCCATCTTGTTGGAACCACAGCTCCTGGACATCATGGTTGTTCAATTCAGGAATTGAAAAAGTTAGTAATCATGGCTCTATACCGATCACCATCGACTGTAACGTTCTGGCCATCATCGTTTTTGAAGAAGTACGGACCAATGATTCCACCAGCCCATAAAGCGCACAAAACAGTCAGTTTTTCTGGATGTAACGGTGTTTAGGCTTATACACTTGAGGATTAGCCTCACTCCAAATGCGGCAGTTTTGTTTGTTGAGTTATTTTTAAACACACCACACCTGTGAACACTCAAGGAATATGACCACACACGGCGACACCACCCCACTCAACCTCTGAGAACAACACGCACGAAGACACCTAACAAAAAGGACGGGATCATCGCTAAATCTACATTCGCTTATTGGACAGCTTGAGCGTCATAATATTCGTTTTACGTTTTCAATTACATCAGTTCCTGCGCGCTACCGCGTCAATTCGATATGACCCGCACTGCGTTCGATTTCATAAACAAATAAATATAATGTATTATATATTTAATTTCGTTAATGTAAAATATATTGCTATTATATTACGGAATAAACCAAAATTATTGATATACCGGGACACTTACTATTATTTTATATTGAATCTTGTGTTAGTATTGGATCTGTGGTGTGTGTTCCCACGCAAATTGTGTGTAGAATTATTCATGGTCCTTCGAGCCTAAACGAAAGGCACTATAATTTTACGTACTAGAACCAAAGAGTGCAGTGGAGTTAAAACAAAGAAAGTGCAGTGACTCGAAAGATATATATACACACACATACATATATGTAGCTAAAATAAAAATTACAGTAAAATTACCAAAAATAAGTAAAATCTAAAAAAGAGAAAAAGAACTAAAGAAGAGCTAGAACAAAAAGTTGAAAACAAATTCAAAAATAACAAACCTACCATTACATGTTACATACATACAAAACAAACAAAAACCCACACAAATGTGCGCGGAACCTAAAAAAAAAAAACAATAAACTAAAAACATATATAAATTGGGCGCGAAACTACCATAAAACAAAAACACATATTCGGGCGCGAACAAATTTAGCAACAAAAATACAAACAATAAACACTACAGGCAAAACCAGCTGGAAGGAGAGGAGAAACAAAATTGGCGATATATGTTACGTCCTCCGTAAACGCCCCTTGAGGAAAAACTAAGTGAGCGTAGCCGTTCCTTTTTTCTTAATTTATAAAAATAATTTACATATGTATGTAAAAAATAAATTTTTATATACAATACGTAATTCAAAATCGATTTTACTAACATTATAAAACGGTACCAGACTGTTATAATTTTCGGGTGAATTGTTATAAATTTCGGGTGGCATACTTTAAACGTATTATTCACGCAAAGTGTTAAACCGATATAATCATTGTTGCTTGATATGCATAGTGGAAAGTGAAAGAATCAGATGGAATTGAAAATGTATATGGGAAATAAGCGTGGTTGTAGTCCGATTTCGCCCATTTTCGCACTATAATATAGAAATATGAAAATAACGTTACGCACTGAATTTGGTTGAAATCGGTTGAACAGATCTCAAGATATGGGTTTTCACCTAAAAGTGGGCTGTGCCACACCCACTGACTAATTTTGAACGCGGTTCCTATAAAGCCGATATATACCATCTCAGAGAAAAAATTTAATGTCTCTGGCGTGTTTAGTGCTTGATTTATCACGCTTTTAGTAGTTTTGAACAGTACCGTTATATAGGGAGTGGGCGGAGTTGCCACCCGATTTCAACTATTTTCACACTGTCAATAGAAGTGCTAAAAACATTTGCTTCCAGTGAATTTTGTTAATATAGCATTAGCAGTTTAGGAGATATGCACATTAAACCTATTAGAGGCGGGACCACGCCCACTTTTTAAAAAAAAGTTTTAACTGCAGATGCCCCTTTCTAGTGTGATCCTGTGTACCAAATAGCAGTCTTGTATCTTATTGCGGAGCTTAGTTATGGCAAGTTATTTGTTTTTGATTAATGGCGTTTTGTGGGCGTGGCAGTGGTCCGATTACGCCCATCTGCAATACCAACCGTCTCACGGTACCATGAAACATGTCTACCAAGTTTCATAAAGATATCTCAATTTTTACTCAAGTTAGAACTTGCACGGACGGACGGACAGACGGACGGACGGACAGACAGTCACCCGGATTTCAACTCGTCTCTTCATACTGATCATTTATATATATATAACCCTATATCTAACTTGATTAATTTTAGGTGATACAAACAACCGTTAGGTGAACAAAACTATTATACTCTGTAGCAACAGGTTGCGAGAGTATAATAATTGTATTTGGCAAGTAAATACTATTTAGTGCTAAGCACATAAATGATGAATGTTGATAAAAATCAAATTACATCTGCAGAAGCTACACGCGCAAGACAAGTTGATACAAAGCAAATAAAAGGAAAATATATTTCTGCCACCAAATTCATTTGTGAGAGTGACAGATTAATACGATACTGCACTCGATTTTCGTCTTCACCGATTCAAGTCAATTCTGGATCGTTATTAGAAATAAAAAAGCAAAATCTTAACAGTTATTGGACTCGTCCCCAAGCGGCTCATGACGCCATAGTAGAAACTGAGTCATCAGATCTCCCACAAGCTTTTAAAACCTTGGCCAAGTATGAAATCTGCTCAGACCAGTATGAAATTACAAAAGCTATGATCTCCGATCAATTAAAGCTAATAAAGGCTATTGCACCTACTCCACATCCGAGAATAGAGATGCCACAAATTCAAAATCAAGAGGTAAGTTCAGGCATCCATCTCGAGGTGCCCGCATTTGACACAGAAATATTCAATGGAGGTTATGAAGAATGGCCGTCCTTCTGAGACATGTTTACAGATGAAAACATCAACCATCAAAAATTATCAAAAATGCAAAAATTGTATCACCTCCGATACAAAATTAAGGTCAAGCAGGCGCAATAGTAAAACAGTTCGCACTAAATGACGACAATTTTAATTTGGCTTGGGAAGCTCTAAAATCTAGATATGCAAACAAAAGAATATTGGTCGATAAACAAGTAACGACACTAATAAACTTGCCTAAAATTCAAAAAGAAACAACTGACGAATTAAGCAAACTTCAATCCACTGTTTCAAATTGTTAGTCGATTTTATCGACAAAGAAGATTTCCACAGACAGTTGACACCCTCTACTGGTAAACATATGCATTACCAGAAAAGTCGTTACTTTTATGGGAACAACCGCTCTGATCACGAAAGAAATGCCCCACGTGGCAACAAATGAAAGATTTTCAACTACCCAGTACGAAATCGCTGTAAGGGTAGATAAAAACGAATTAAAACAAAAATTGTTCAATACGACATAAAAAGAAGCTTCAATAGACCCAAGCTAGTAGCAAAAACAAATTAAGCAGAAGCTTTTACAAAACGCAATCTTACAAACCTGAACAGAATAAATATACGTCATGCGAAGTATGCATAAGAGGGCATAAATTACAATCTTGCGAGAAATTCACAAAATTAAAAGTTACCGAACTAAATAATTTTGTCAGATCAAAAACACTTTGTACAAATTGCTTGCCACATGCGCATACTTATAAAAATTGTAAAAGCAAATTAGACTGCTTCTATTGCGTTAAAAGACACCACTCAATGCTTCATTACAGCACATATCCCAGCTCACTCCAAAGCAGCGCTTATAAGAAAAGAACTACGGATTTAGTTGCCAAAGCAAATCCCGAAAATTGCCAAGAAGCACCATGCTGCTCAAAGGGCTTAAAAACACAAGCGCTACATAGCAAAGTAGGGTATTACTACCCACAGCAGTCATCTCCATCGAGCATCGAAGAGAACTCTACAAACTTAAAGTCTTAATAGAAATACATAAGGATCACAACGATCCTTCACAGCGTCTAAAGCACAAAATAGGCTAAAACTGCCAACAAATCAATCAAATTTTAAAATTACGGGAGTGGGCGGAAGAGTAGTCCAAAGCTCAAATAAAATCTGCCTCATTACCTTAATTTCACCCCAAGCGGATAAGCGAATTGTAGCAGAAGCTATAGTTCCACCGCAACTTACTAACGTGCTTCCAAGCTATCACCAGAGAATGTAAATGAATAGAGAAGGAGCAAATGTTAGCTGTTCTAAAATGTTAATTACGATGAAAGAACATCGAAAACGCGCAAGTTCGAAAATAAAATTTCACCACAACTATCAGGGTACGCAACGAACTACACCACTATATAAGCAAAATGCATATACATACATACATATGCACAGATGTTCTTTGATTTGCGCATAAACAAAAATTGAAATAGTAAAAACGAAAGTAATTGACTTCCGACAAGAAAATATAAATAATAAGGGGAATAATATTAAAATAGAATTAAAATATCATTCAATAAAAAAGGGTTATAAAAATATGATAGGAGTTGAACTTAGGCAAAATATTTCACGTTGCAATAAACAAGTCTGCTATGCAAGCAGCACCACAGATATTATTCAGCCTACTTTGTCTAATCTGTGAACTCAAACAGCTATTGTTGTTTACTTGCTTCAATGTTCATATGTCTATATGTGAATATTCTTGAAATTGCCTTCCTTCATTCGCATGTCCAAATATATTTGCATATATGTACACATATGTACATATGTATGTACCTCAATATGTCTTTCGCAAAAAATCAAACATTTGCGCAAGTGACAAAAAAACGTAGACGCACCATCATCGACCAATAATATTCAAGCGAACTCGCGGCTTATCTTCTAAGTATTTCCTATTACAACGACAACAAATTCATTCATAAGGAACGTGCGTCTGCTTCAAAGCAAAGTGCGTTCGTTCATAACTCTGCGCCGCGCTATTTTTTCTGTGCGCCTGGTAAACCACATTTGGTTTTCATATAGAATTCCTACCGCAAATGCGCGAAAATAAAAATGAATGAAATTGAATTTGAATGTCTTGAGTAAAATTGAAGAATCAGCAAAATTTCAATTTTACAATTTGTATCACTGAAAATCCTACCATCCCCCTCGCATTTGTATTTTGCCCACAAGCTGCTTCCTCACAACATTTGCTAAAAATCAGAAATTGAAGAATTTGTCTGGTGTTCCCTTCAGAAAGAAGAATTGGCAACATGACCTCTTAGCGATTTGAAATATTATTTTAATTTTTTTTATATTATGCACTATTTATGGCATTAAATTATAAAATGTATATAAAATTGCCATTCATATGAAATCATTAACTACTTCTATATATTCTAAGCACACTCCATATAGTAGTTTTATATGTTTACTTATTATCATTATTTCATAGTTTGTCGATTTAGCCCATTTTATCTAAATACGACGCTATGAAAATGCAGCCCAATCGGTAATCGCAATATTTCAAAAGAGCATAAGTCAATTTTCAACATCAAAACCCTGCAAAAAGGACAAACGAGACAACATAGCCGATCGACATTGTCGTAAAATTGTCGATTGAAACAAATTTTGTCAACTCCGCGACACAATTTGGTGTCAATATGTATGCGAGCTCACATATGTATGTTTGTGGACAAAGTCGTCATTTGGTTTTTTTCAACAACACAATGTCTGCGCGAACTCGCCGTTATTTCGTTGGCTTGCCACCATACACAGAGGCGTTCTAACTGAGGACTCTTAGTATATTATTGTGTTGCTTAATTGGTATTGAAAAATACTGATGCATTTATGAATTATTTTCGTAATATAATATATATTATATATATATATAAAAACACATAAATTCATACCTATAATCGTTTTAAACTAAATTCGATAAATAAAATATCTATCTGAAATAATTATGTGGCAGTGCGCCTCAATCCCTCCTTGCCTGCGATCGTTCAACTCGCAAAAAGCAAAAAGCGTAGACAAGAGTCATTGCTTGTGCGGGGCAAGAAGAAGCAAGCATCAGCGTACGTATATTTAAGAATGTTGTGTGATTATCACATTTGTGTAAATACGCATAATAAGGAAATATTCAATAAACCTAAACATATGAACACATTTTCCTGATATATTTTAATTATATCAGGAAGTAAAATATGCTATTAAAGAAATTGAATTATGATATGCTAAGACTCCAATTAATATCATAAAAAAATTAAATAAAATTTAATTTACATCAGTTTTAGGATTCGAACTTATATGCTCGTATTCGGAATGAGCTTAACTCCTTCACGCCTACGACCTAAGCCACCACAAAAGTGGAAACGCGGCCGCTTAGCCACTGTTTTATTGTTATCTTTTGTTCAATAAGCAATTACTCACTCAACGCACGTACATAAGTTGGAAAACTAGCCTATTAAATGTTTATTTTATTATGAATTCTGGGGTTTTTACCGATAATACAGATTTTTAATTCAGAAGGCTTTTCATAATTATAAATTTGTCATATCATAGAAATTGAAAACATAATAGGTATGCGCAACGATTTTTCATACAGGAATATTCATTGTGTCTATTTATAGCATTTCGCATATTGTGTGGTGTATTTTTCTTTTTCGAAGTTATATTTTTCGATGTTCCCTCATGTGGAATTACAAATTAGTACTCAAAAAGATTTCAGTTAACATTTGCTCCTTCTCTATTCATTTACATTCTCTGCTATCACATAAGTAGCAAGCATTTGCAAAAGGTTTCACAAAAATATATATTCCAATAGGCAGCGACCTTATACCGCAAATAATACTTGAAGGTGTTGAAAATACCACCCTTCTAGCCCAAAATACTATTTTTGGTTGGATCCTAAGTGGACTAGTTACGGAACCAGTTGCCACCATGATGACTTAAGTTGACGAAAGCTCAAAAGAATACGTTAATTCACAATTGAGGAAATTTCGGGAGTTATAAAAACTACCCCGTTTATTTCAATTACAACTTCAAAAGATCAGTATTGTGAAGACTTCTACAAAGCCACAACTACTAGATCAAATATTGGCCGCTACGTTATACGACTACCACTAAATTCGCAATGTTCCAACACTGACAAGATCAGGTTTAAAAACACAAATATGTAACTTTTCGACCCCGCAGGATTGCTCTTGTCAATAATGATACAAAACAGTTTACGAAAATGGACGGAAGAGTAGTAATCATTTTAACATGGCAAAATATAAATTATCTCGCTGCTCCGATTTCCAAATTGTTGCAGACTGGTTGGAAAAAACACCTTATGCATGGAAAACATATATTCAATCACACATACACTCGTCCATGCACGACATAATTGTGCCGAAAGAATCGACATAATACAAAGTATTGGATGAAACTGACATCCTTGAGCGATTTTTATCGTTTATACAACAACACAAAATAAAGTTAAGGGATTCCTGATCTGATTTGACAGTCCTAACCCCAGGCATGATTCCATTCTATCCATATCTGAAGCAGGCATTGAGGCACAATTTGTGAAGCCCAAAAATTTAAATTAAGGGTTGCTTATCTCCAGCACTAGTACCAGCATCAAAATACAAAGTCCGATCTTAAACCAAAATCTATTATACCTACAGGTAACTATGTACGTACGTATACTACTCTATTACTATTTTAACGTGCCCGGCCTACTCGTCTATTAGCCCACATGCACACCACTCCACCCGGGAAAAACTGGCGCACCCTAATAAAACTCACCACACCTGGGAACACTCAGAGGATTTCACCCCATATGACATGACACCACCCCACTCAACATCTGCGACAACCTCACTAACGCTAAACACGCAAAATATAAGTTACCAATAGTTAACTAAGCTAGTATATTGATTCAAATGAACTGTATGACCGGCAAATGCAATTCAATACAAATTAACAGTAGTTAACTAAATCAACTTGAATTGCCAAAATTGCAACCTGTGCAGTCTGGATTTCTGTATGACCGGCAACTGCAATTCAATACATTACAGTAGGCGTCAACCGTGTGACCGTCAGGTGTAACTCAATGCCTCGCACAGGTATTGAACTCACCAGAAACATTAGCAGCGTAAACGGCAGCAGCGGTAGTTCTAGTTGTAATAGTAGGTTATAAATAAGGGAAATTTAATTTTAGTAAATCAGTTTTAGAACGGAACTCAAATCGTTATCATTTAAAATAAAATAATTCCGTGGTAGTCGACAACACTGTCGCTACCGAAATGATAAATTGACAAACAAAATAAAAAAAAACAGAAATTATCTATGGAATCACATGGGCATTTACATTAAAGATACTGTGTACAGAGGCGTAGTATGCTCAATTTTCGCCTTTCATTTATAACACTCAAATTGGTTCTGTCGCATTTGTAACGCTAAACTTTTCTGTTGTCAAAAACAAACCACAAATCGAAATTGGCTCTTTACGCAAGTACATAATAAACATATGCGTCCGATTTTAACAAAAACAACATTGGCTCTTTACGCAAGTACATAATAAACATATGCGTCCGATTTTAACAAAAACAAAATTTCGATAATCGAAAGTACATAGCCCGCGAAAATTCAAAATTCACCTTTTCCTTTAAACACACCTCCCATATACCTATAAAAAATCGGTAAAGTGCAATAAGGAAAAAAAATATAAATAGGTATATATATTATATATTTGTACATTTTGAAGTGAATGTGAAACAAAACACATATAGTGCGCTATTAAAAAACACCACATAACATAAAATAAAAGAAAAAAGTAAAAAGTGCGGTAGCGATCAAAGGTACAGTAAAAAAAGAAAAGTTTTTAATATAAATTGAGTTACAATAAACATTATTATACAAATATACAACATTTTGTATACAACAAAAGTGCTGTGATACCGTACATACAAATCCAAAAAAGTAAATAAGCCTAAAAACAGAGGTGGTGAAGTAACAAAATGCACATAAGGTGTACACATTGAAAAAAAAGAGAAGCAGCAGAAATAAGAAATAAAAACGTACAAAAAAAAATTAATTAAATTAAATAAATAAATAAAAGCGGGCGCGAAACTCAAATAGAAGAGATAACGCATTATAAAAAGGCGCGAGAAACAACAGAAAACACATACAACTAAAGGCTCGCGGATATTATATCAAACCTACAGGAAAATTCAGCAGATTAGAGAAACAAAACCCAGTCAGGCGGAACAAGGGAATAGAAAACCTAATTATCAATTTATCATATAAAATGGCTTGGTGCCATATACATATTTAAATATATATAAATCTATTACTATCTGCTTATAGGCTTATCTTCGTGTAGTTAAACACATAACGTATAAACAAAAAAAAAAAAATAAATAACATTCAAGTGTTTACTTGCCCAAATATCCAGCAATATCCCAAGCGAAGGTAGATAGAACAAAACTAAAAAACAAGATTAAAGATACAATATTAACACAAACATACATACATATACACATATATAATATATTGTACGTAACATACATATGAGTAAAAACACGTCAAGTGGACCCCCCATTTTCCACTTGATCATCGAATTTGAATGTGAGTATTTTTTCATAAAGTAGTCATCATGAGCAAATAATCCCCCGCTCAGTTTTTTTAAATTTTAATTTTAACAACAATTTTTTTTAATTGAAAATTTTTACTACTTTTAGTTAAAAAATTAATAACTAGAAAACTATTGGTGATTTTTTAATGAAATTTTCAGGAGTTATAGTTCAAAACTTTTACTTTGAAAAAATATGAATGAATTTAAATAATTTTTTTTTTTTTAATTGTTAATTAACTTTTAAGTTAAGAAATAAAAATTTTAATGACTTCTCCGTTTGAGATTTCTTTGTGGATTGACTGATATTTTCGGTAGAAGGTCAACTATAGGCACTGGGGTCCACATATTTAGTACTTAGGGGCTTGAACAGTTTTGGTTCGATTTAGACAATTTTTGGTCACAAGTAGTTTTTAACAGTACCGTTATATGGGGAGTGGGCGGAATTGCACCCGATTTCAACTATTTTCACACCGTCAATAGAAATGCTAAAAAAATTTGCTTCCATCGAATTTTGTTATTATTGCATTAGCGGTTTAGGAGATATGCACATTAAACCTATTAGAGGCGGGACCACGCCCATTTTAAAAAAAAAATTTTAACTGCAAATGGCCCTCCCTAATGTGATCCTGTGTACCAAATAACAGTCTTGTATCTTATTGCGGAGCTTAGTTATGGCAATTTATTTGTTTTTGATAATTAATGGCGTTTTGTGGGCGTGGCAGGGATCCGGGCTTAAAGCATTTCAAACTAAAAAGTGAAAAATAATTCATTACGTAACCTGATAGAAATATTGACTGAAAAATACTTGTATTGGTGTAATAAAAGTGTGGTATGCTCGATATACGAAAAATATGGCACAAACCATACCATGCTCGCAATAATATAAGTATTTTTCGGTCAATATTTCTGTCAGTTTACGTAAGGTCATTTAACCATACGCGAATACTTTGCCTAGTATAATACTTGTATAATGTAAATGTTCCATTATTATGTGATTAGAATCGCATTCAAAACTCTCGCGAAGGTTTAAAATAAAAGGTACACTTTAATTAATTTAACCTTTATTATGAATTGCAATTAAGGTATGAACATTAACTTTAAGTAATCGAGTTGATAAGTAGGTGAGCGCGCAGGATCACTTTCGGATATAATGTTGACGTGGGAAAAAAGCAGGAACGGTGACGTGCCGAACTACAAGTAGCTGATGTGGCGCTCAAGCCCAAATGTAGAGATCATTAGCTGTAAGGAGCGATTTCGGTTGTAAGTGCAGATATTGTGATGTAGAAATCGGTGCTTGAGAAAATCAACTTTACCTTACATGTTTAATGAATTTTTTGTTGCTTTTTCTACTTATTGTATTTGAGGGTGCAGATTTTTCGACATATTGGGCCGATTATGTTCCGCATAGTCCATTGTGGCTAAGAATCGGAATATTCTGTTATAGCTTAGATTGTTTGTGAAGTGGGGCCCTTTTTTCTAAGCGAAGTGGTTTCACCATCTTTTGTCAGTCTGCTTCGTGTAGCCGTAATTATCGGATCAAGATCTTTCCTGTTTTCACAATTGGTGAAAATCGTCCTGCGTAGTCGAAAAGTCTTGCCACAAGGGATACAATTTAGCTTTGTTTTGTCTATTGGATTGTCTATTTGAGCGGGGGTATTGCAGTTCGGATCTGCTAGCTTCAGGTGTGACACCCTTTGCCAATGCTTGCTATTTATATAATATCTTGGAATCATATTTTTAGTTGCGGTAAGACAGACAACAGCTTCTGCTTGAATGCGACTATCCTCTTCAATTTCATTGTGCATAAGAGCACTCTCCAGCCATGACACTACATCATGCAAAGCAGTGTCGACCGTCCTGCCTTTGATATAGGAATGCTGCTGCTGATTACCCTTCGGTACTCTTCTCCTAATGTACAGATCCATAAGTCACTAAAACGTTTTCAACAGAAACGAGGATAGGCTAATGTGCCTGAAATCTTTTGCACAGACGTGAGACCTTTTTCCGGCCTTCTAGCCTTCTAGCCTTTGTAGACATATGACAAGCAATTGGTACATCATTTTTTACTCACGAAATTGTTTCTTTCGTAATTTTTAATTTCTTGAATTTCTCGCAAGATATGAACTTATACCTTCTTGTGCATAGTTCGCCTGACGTATGTCCTTTCTGTTCAGATGTGAACGACTGTGTTTTGTAAAAGCTTCTGTTTAGCTTTGTTTTTGCTACTAGCTTGAGGTCTATTGAAGCTTGTATTTAGGTCGTATTTAACATTTTTTGCTTTAATTAGTTTTTTGTCTACCCTTTCAGCGACTTCGTACCGGGTAGTTAGAAAATATTTCATTTGTTGCCAACTTAGGCATTTTTTCCGAGATGAGAGCGATTGCTCCCTCATAAGTAACAATTTCTCTGGTAAAGCGGCGGTGCATTTATTTACCAGTGTGGCAGCTCTACTCTCGGATGTGGAGTAGGCGCAATATCTTTTATTAACTTATATTTAATTATTTATTGAACTTAGTGGGGAGCCCGAACATGCACAATTTAAACTTTCAATAAATTATTATGTTTAGGTTTAATTTAGGCATCCCGGCACCCCCAAGAAAATACTAGCCTATCATTTGCTGTGTGGTGTGGCCCTTCGCAACATGTTGCTACAGAGTATAATAGTTTTGTTCACCTAACGGTTGTTTGTATCACCTAAAACTAATCGAGTTAGATATAGGGTTATGTATATATAAATGATCAGGATGAAGAGACGAGTTGAAATCCGGGTGACTGTCTGTCCGTCCGTCCGTGCAAGCTGTAACTTGAGTAAAAATTGAGATATCTTTATGAAACTAGGTACACATGTTTCTTGGTACAGTAAGACGGTTGGTATTGCAGATGGGCGTAATCGGACCCCTGCCACGCCCAATAACAAAATTCACTGGAAGCATTTCCACTATGCAAATCAAGCAACAATGATTATATCGACGTAAAACTTTGCGTGAATAATACGTTTAAAGTATGTCGCCTTGTGATCAAAATTCTCTAAATTGAACCAAAACTGTTCAAGCCCCTAGGTACTAAATATGTGGACCCCAGTACCTATACTTGACTTTTTACCGTAAATATCGGCCATTGTGTAAGATATATAATTGAAATTCATATAATAGAATAAATAAATGAAACTATCGATAATAGTATGTCTTTGTTTCAAAAACGGGTTGAATCGGATCAATAGTTCTTGTAGCCCTCATATATCTAATATAAATATTTTTGAACTCTATACCGCATATGTGAGTTATCTCAATGAAAATGGGAGAGCGTGTTTTACTCATAACAAGATCAAATCGGGTGAAAATTTTCCTTAGCCCCCATGTAACTAATATCAGGATTTTCGAACATTCGTCTGACTTTACTCCATTTCATTGGTGATGGTATGTGACGTACCTTAATGAAACAATGGGAGAATTTGATTAGTCTGTGGCATGTTAGTAGTATGTGGTATTGGAAAAAATTAATAAAATCGGGTTAATACTACCCTCAAATTCCATATACTACTTATAATGCTTTCTTATGCGTTATTCTAACCAGTTTTATGCCGAATATGTCGGTCAGTGAGTATTAATATTTTTATTTTTTTTTATATATAAAATTGCTTCAAATGATTCGAGTATAGCTGAGCAATGTCAAAATTAATATATTTCTCTATCCCCAATATATGATGATTTCCGTCTTTCCACTTGACTTTACACCGTTCCGGTTGATCAACGTGATATTTTAACGAGTGGAAAAGATTTTTTAAAAATTATGTGGTTTGATGCTGAATTAGAATGAAATTAGTATATACTAAGTCTAAACCTCACACCTTCATATAATGAATTCCGATTCTCTGGTTGACGTTTGCCACCTAAGCTTATAATATAAAATTTAGCCACTTTGGTGGAGTTAATATCACATTCATACTTATGTATATCTCACTTCAAGCAATAAAACTGAGACTAAGTTTATGGCCTTTAATATAAGTCAAGAAGATACCAAATTTGATTGCATTTAATAATGAATGTTTAATTCAACATTTTTTAATATACGGTTTGGAGGAATTTTCTGGTCTTTGATTTTCCCAGCTCACATGTACTACTTATGGTATAATTTTTTTCGTCAATTTGATAATTTAATGAAATTAAATGGACAGTTTTTCGTAAAAATAATGTATATCGCTGCATATGAATGAAATTGGTCTAGACTTTGTTTAAACCTTATAACCCTAATATACTGATTTCCGCTCCTCTGATACAACAGCAACCTCATATACCCCACATATTAAATCTAACCCCTTTGGTTCAGTTTATATCACATATAGCATGTTTGAGTTAAATAGCTTTTTTTTTAAAGTTAACATTTCGGAGAAAAATATAGTATTGACACAAAATAAATCTATGATCAAAAACATAAGTTAATAAGATACCAAATAATAATCGAGTAATGAATGTTGAATTCTTTCGCAACATGTTGCAACAGAGTATAGTTTTGTTCACCAAAGAGTGGTTTGCATCACCTAAAGTGATAGATATAGATTTCTATATCCATATATTTCTTCTAATATTTGGTGATAATCAGTGGTTAAGTATATTTTCTCAGCCATCATGTTGAACTTATTATAAACAAGTAAGGAAGGGCTAAGTTCGGATATAACCGAACATTGTATACTCTCGCAAAGTCAAATGGTATACTCGTTTGAGATTTCTTTGTGGATTGGCTGATATTTTCGGTAGAAGGTCGACTATAGGCACTGGGGTCCTCATATTTAGTACTTAGGGGCTTGAACAGTTTTGGTTCGATTTAGAAATTTTTTGAACACAAGGTGGCATACTTTAAACGTATTATTCACGCAAAGTTTTACCCCGATATAATCATTGTTGCTTGATATGCATAGTGGAAAGTGAAAGAATCAGATGGAATTGAAAATAGTGTTATATGGGAAATAGCCGTGGTTGTAGTTCGATTTTGCCCATTTTCGCACCATAACATAGAAATATGAAAAGAACGTTATGCACCGGACTTGGTTGCAATCGGTTAAAAAGATCCCAAGATATGGGTTTTCACCTAAAAGTGGGCGGTGTCACGCAGTGAACTTTGTTATTATAGCATTAGCGGTTAAGGAGATATGCACATTAAACCTATTAGAGGTGGGACCACGCCCACTTTAAAAAAAAATTTAACTGCAGATGCCACTCCCTAAAGTGATCCTGTGTACCAAATAACAGTCTTGTATCTTATTGCGGAGCTTAGTTATGGCAATTTATTTGTTTTGGATTAATGGCTTTGTGGGCGTGGCAGTAATCTGATTACGCCCATCTGCAATACCAACCGTTTCACGGTACCAAGAAATATGCCTACCAAGTTTCGTAAAGATATCTCAATTTTTACTCAAGTTACAGCTTGCACGGACGGACAGACGGACGGACGGACAGACAGTCACCCGGATTTCAACTCGTCTCTTAATCCTGATCATTTATATATGTATAACCCTATATCTAATTCCATTAGTTTTAGGTGATACAAACAACCGTTAGTTGAACAAAACTATTATACTCTGTAGCAACAGGTTGCGAGAGTATAAATATACCAGACAACAATGCTAAAAAAGTTTCTTAGAGTGCTGGACTTTGTATAGAGCAAAAATATCTTTCTAGCAAAAATCGCATGAAATAAGTATTAGTAGTGTAGAATCAACACGGCTAAAGACCCTTTTTATGTGGTATTAGATAAACTGCGACTCCATCGGTTTAAATGCTACTGTCTATTATTTCAGTTTTGCGACACATTTTAATATGAAGGTCATGAGGTGAACTGTAAACTCAAGAAAATTACATTTTTACCTAGCGCCGTTGGCAGCTTATGTAAGGTTTAGATATTAAGACAGAAAGAAGAAAATCTACATACCTGCTCTACATATGTGTATACCATACTTAATTATATGTAAGTTATTGTTAATTTAGCCTTCATGGGAAGACTCTTCAAAATAGGTACCATAGATCCCCCTCTTTTAGAAAGCGTTTAACAAAAGTAATTTACGGAGGGGTTTTCCGAGTACTTAATTTCAATACAATAAAATAAGCTACTAATTTCTAATATATAAATATAATTAAATATTATGTATTATTATGTTAGTGAATATAAAAGTAATATATAGGTATACAAAAATACGTAAGCTGTACCAACATGTTGCAAGAGTATAATAAATATCAGTACACTGTGTTTGTAGTTTCAGTTTCACTAGATGTCTTTACCAGCACAGTGATTTATTCAAAATAGTTTTAGTGTATTAGTTATATAGTGTTTAAAGTATTATTATATACAGTGACGAGCAAAACTGTATTATATACAGTGGCGAGCAAACACATATACATATGTGCACCAGTATACCATAGTACCTATACACGGAACGGAGTCATAGCAAGGACTTACAAGGAATTACAGTGAAAAAGAGCAACACCTAGGATCCAACTTTTAACACCCGGACGGACTGAATTATATCAGTATTATCTATAAGTATTTTATATATTAATCCATTATATATATTATTATTAATTAATAATGCCTAGATTAAGTAGAAAATCTATAGTACTAAGTCGTCTTCAGAATAGCAGACGTATGAGAGTTCTTCGTGCAAACTCTTTATATAGAGATAGTGAGCAGTCACAAAATACTGTAAGTCACGCTAATCGTAGATTACATTCCAATGTACGTCTGTCTGAAAAAATTATCAATAAAAATCAACATAGAACCAGGCGGGAAAATTTAAATACTGTTCAACATAGAACAATGCGGCAAGATCCCCAAATCCGCTCTGAAGAGCAAATAAGAGATACTCGAGGTCATAGGTCTCGGCGTGAAGACCATGAGGTTCGATCTGTTGAGCAAGTTGCAAATACTGTTCAACAAAGAACAAGGCGGCAATATCCCCAAATTCGCTCTGAAGATCAAATAAGAAATACTCAAGGTCATAGATCTCGGCGTGAAGACCCCGAGGTTCGATCTGTTGAGCAAATTGCAAATACTATTCAACATAGATCAAGGCGGCAAGATCCGCAAATGTATTCCAGACTTATCGATTTAAAATTAATCATAATTGATGAAATATCGATGGTAGGTGCTCGTATGTTTAGCTCTGTTGATGCGAGATTAAAACAAATTTTCAAAACAGACAGCCCCTTCGGTGGTATACCGATCATAGTGTTTGGTGATTTGAAGCAACTCTCACCTGTTGGAGATAGGTGGATATTCTCTCCTAATCCCAATGATGCATACAGCTCTTTAGTTGGTTCCCCTTTGTGGGAGTTATTTAAATACTTTGAATTAACAGAGATAATGAGACAACGGGAGGATCAGGCCTTTGCAATTGCATTAAACCATATGGCATCTGGTACTATGACATATGAGGACATATCACTCATTGAAACTCGAGTAGTTCATTTCTAAGAAGTTCCCGATGATGCCATACATTTATTTTGGTCCAATGAAGAAACAAATAATTTCAATGCCCTTAAGTTCAGTCAAATCCGAACAGAAGCTTACCTTTCAACTGCAAAAGACTCAGTTAAAGGAATTTGTATATATGAAAATGATAATATTTTGAAAAGAGTTAAAACTTTCAAAACTTCTGAAACGCCGGGACTGCCCTATGAATTGACAATACAAACCTCCGCCAAATATATGATTATAGTGAACATAAACACGTGTGATGGCTTGGTTAATGGGGCAGCTGGACAACTTATGCAAATTGATTTCCATTGTTCTTTTCCAACAATTCTGTGGATTAAATTTTTGGAACCTTCTGTTGGTTTGATAGCACGATCATAAAAGCCTCATCCTCTAGAAAGTTCTTGGACACCAATTGAAAAAGTTCTAAAATCTTTAAAATATAAAAGAAATGAACAAATGAACAATAAAGTTGTAGTTCATACTCGACCCAGAATGCCTAGAGCTTCAATATATGTCGCTTGTAGTCGAGCTACTTCTGCAGAAGGCCTATTCATCATAGGAAATTTTATTCCTCCTAACAAATTTTCTGAATCGGATCTCATATTTAGGGAACTGAGGGAATTGAACACAAATAAAGCTTTGACAACAAGTTTCAATTTTATGATTTCCCGAACATCAGGACATCAAATTTTATTCCATAATGTTCAGAGTCTTCACGCTCACATTAATGATATAAAAAGCGACTGTTTGATGCTATCTTCAGATATTTTATGTTTTGTACAATAGAAACTTGGAGTTATCCTTGCGAAAGTTTTGATATACCAGGATTTACTGCAATTACCGAGCTGAGGATAGATAGCACGGAAACAACCAACAGAAATAAACGGGGCATTATAATATATGCAAAGCATAGTATTGCTTGCTCTATAGAATCAAAGGCTGTAAAGAAAATGTATTCAGGCCGCAAAGTTTTAGAAGCGGTTTTGTTTAAATGTTTCAATATTAATATTCTGGTTCTATATAGAAATTCAGCTTTCTCTGTCAGACAATTAATTGTATAACTTCAGGAAGTCTTTACTTCTGAGTTAGGCAATCAAAATGTGCTAATTGATTTTAACATTTGTTTAATGTAATAAGAAATCTGCTCCAAGAAAAAAACTTTAGTTCCCTGCTTGGTGCAGAATATTCAACTACACCTGCCGGTACACAAATTGATTGGGCATTTTCAAACATGGATCCTTCCCGTGTAAATGCAATTACTTTTGAGACAGTACACAGCTATCATGACAGTATTTGTGTCTATATTTCGAACTAAAGTTTTCAGACTTAGTGCAATAGTTCTTCATTTTTTTTCCAAATATAATTGAATTGGAATGGTATAGGAATTTTGAAAGTAGTTTTTAAGACAATTTTAAGAAAAATATGTAAATAATCTAATTAAGAAAATTTAAATTATATATATAGTTTGTTATTATATATGACATTATTGTATAAATATATTATATGATAGAAATTAAATAGTATAAGGAAAAAAGAAATATAATTTGGATATATGTACAAGAATCTCTACAAAAATTTATGTTTAATATTGAAAATATTATATACAAATTAAGATAATAATATTATATCATTTTTAAAGTTATTAATATTTATTATTTTTAAGCTAAACGTGTATAATAATATCGATATAATAAATAAAAAATGTTATTCATTGTCCAAAAACGATTTCTTTTCATACTTCTCAATACAGTTGTAATGCATTCTATATAAAATCAATTATAAGCGTATACAAAAAGCACAAGAACGATTTATCATAATTTGAGTAAATTTGGTTTACAAATTGCTCTAATTATTTTCACTGTGAGTGAAAAGTAAATAACTAAGGCAACAGTTCCTACTTCTAATTATGAAATATATAAAGAAGTCTCAAACTACCATATACCATTTAACTTTGCGAGAGTATAAAATGTTCGGTTACATCCGAACTTAGCCCTTCCTTACTTGTTTTTTTAATATATTTATACGTTACGGTTTTTTCTATTGTTTCGGACTTATTCGTATGTTCTTTAAAACCTATGGGTTTATTTATGTGCATGTAATATGCTTAAAATGTTTGTATGCAATCCTGCTTGCTTTGTATGACAAGAACAAGGGGTATTGTGTGGTACTTGGCGAGGTAGATTTTGAATATATATACTATGTATATGTGTATGTACAGATAGGTACGTATTAAAAATTAATTTATTAAATTATTCTTATAATTTTTTTTTTGACTCAATATATTTTTGTGAAATCGTATTCACTTATCCGCGTTTTAATTATTTCCGCTATATTTTCAATAATATTTCTAGTATAGTTACTTCTTTATTAAAATTGGTTTTAATTTAATTATCTAATATTACCCTACGTAGGATATAAGATCATACGCAGATTATCTGCCGTATGTTTGTATTTAGGGTGCGTATATATTTGGTCAGTACGAAGGTAGCTCGAAACGAAATTAATAAATCTTTGTTCTTCCGTGTGGACTTATATAAATATGTAATTGTATGCCGTTTCTGTCATACACTTCGTAAATATGTATTTGCATGTACCTATGTATCACAGTATAGGTGCCTATGTAAGCCTTTTTTACATTCCCTATTACTATATATATACATATCCCAAATAGTATTCTTAAGATTCCTAAAGGTTACACTTTTGTTAAAGGCTGAGAATTCTACTTAAAATCTCACATACTTATGGACGAAAACGAGGGTAAACGAAGCACCTCTTAATCTTCGACAGTGATTATTTTGCTAGTGTTCATTGTTAAATCAAGTACGTTATTCGAGGTAGAGTCAATATATGCTGGTTTCTCTCTCCAGATAGCTATAGACTCACCTCTTTCGTTCGTATCCCTGCTACCTCATCATGTATGGTGCGCATTGGCATCTGTGCCAACATTAGGAGTATTTTAGATTTGTCGACCGCATCCACCAACCTCCGGAGTTCTACTGGTGGCGCTTCACTTTCGTGTGGCATGTAACAGGTACAAGGACTAGCGTCTAATCCTGCCATCCTGTATGGCTACTACAGTCAGGTCATCTGAATGTAAATTAGATCAATATATGAATGCATACTTTTCTTCACTAGTAGGGCTCTTCTCACCTACACGCTACCCACGCCCCACGCTATCTTCACGAACCTTTCGTACAATATATCCTCGGCCGAGTTTTTTATTTGGAGGGCGTAGTTTTGGCTACCATTATCCTTGCTTGAGTTGGTGATCTTCAGCCCCCTCGAATCCTCTGTCGGCACATCAGGGTTTTGTCTTCTGAGAAGCCGCAGTGCATCCTTTAGTTTTACCACGCGAGGTATGAGAACATGCACCTTCGGAATGGATGGAATGCAACTATGGTTCACTATTTCCAGGACGGCACCCACCCACAGTCCTTGAAGCTTCGCAACCACTTATTTTACCCATAGCAGTGGGGGTCCTTACATTTTAGAATTTTGACACCGTAAAGTCTGCCTGCACTATTGAATGTTGGCATAGGCGAGCTCGGGTTTCCATCCAGCCGTGCGAAGAGCGTATCCAGCAGTTTCAGTTATACCAATTTCCATTTTCTTAGCGTCATTTGTCCAATGGAGTTGCTTTTATCAATGAATGCCATGATTAAATGCTTTTCGGCTATGTAGCTGGCAGGCGCTGGACGCCCTGGACGTACAGAGCCTCTCAAGATCGAACTTGACGATTGGCTCTACATCGTTGTCCTTTTTCCTCGGTCGCGTAGCCGTACCCGCTGTTTCGCTTCCAGCTGCCTAGGAGTTGTTAAAATGTATTAAAAATGTTATCTGATTAATTTAATACTTGTTATTAAGCTTAACTGTAAACCGAATGCGTTTATTTCTATTATCAGATTAAGTTATATTTTATAGTATAGTATATATGTATTGTAGTATATACATATTGACAAGATCTATTTTAAAGTCAACATCATTAGCATTTTATAGGTTCGTATATTCAGAACACCAATTCTCAATATAAGGACCTCATTACGAATGGCATATACCTAATATAGAGATTTTCAAACTTCGTACTGAGATTAATCCTTATATATCGGCCAATTAGAGAAATATATTAATGAAGTTTAGGTACCGTATTGAAACTGGATATAATTGGGTCAATACTTTCTTAACTCCATATGCCTAATATAAGGTTTATGTCCTATGCATACGTATATCGATTAATACCTAAGATATCTTAGAAAAATTAAGTAAACATATAGTCATAGATATACTATCGTTTGCGGTGAAATGGGCGGAAATCGAAATTTATTTTCAGATTGTTGTTATTCTATATGTTGAGTTAATGGGACAAATTTAGAGTTCTCTTAATAAATATACATACGTGAAAACACTTTCTCAAGCATACTCTAGTTTAATACCAGAAGTATATGCAATCTGCTTAGAAGCTTGCCTAGTCCTATTACAGAAGATATAGTGATTTTCGACTTTTGATCGTTCCTAATTTACTATAAACCTGAAAATATTTCTCTACCTTTGATCTTTGCCAATTGGGAGAATTTGGTGCTAGATCAAAGCTTAGGCCACGAAATCGGTCTCCGCTAATTCACCATATAGTTCAAAAACATGTCTTCTTAATTTCTTAAAAAAATCGAATATAATATATCAATAAAACGGTAAATGCCTTCCACATCTCTGTGATTTCGTCACAGTAACGGTATGTGCCACTTGCAGGTCAATAAAAACCCTCCCTCTAGGGAACCGTCGCCCACCCAGGAACCGCGTTTGCATTACTTCAGGGTGGCGTTCCATTTTCCTCATTGAGAGATTTACATCAACGCACCTGCGTCCAGGTCCCGCTTTTCGCTGAGTAGCAAAGTTTCTGCGAATTTCTGGATAATAGCCCAGTTAGTTTCGCTTTCCACCATGACGCTGATTAAGTTGTTCGCTTATTGGACCGACCAGGTCTTCTACGGCGGTACGTTCCCTTTGCCATCGCTCACATTTAAAGAATGTGTGTTCAGCGTCGTCTTCAGTCCCATCATTGTATAGGCATGCCGGCTCTTCGACTTTTCCCATTCTGTATAGGTAATTTTTGAAGTATCCATGACCGGATAGTAGCTGCGTTATGTAGAAGTCGACATCTCCGAATTTGCGACTTATCCATAAGTTTAGGTCTCTTTTAAGTCTGGCCGTCCATCTGCCGCGACTCTCATTCTCCCATCTTCGTTGCCATGCTGATATCGTGTCTTTCTTTATTTGGTCTAATGCGCTCTTGTTGTATTCAGACATTTTCTTTAATTCCCACAGCTTTTTCCTTTCGTATGCCAGAAGGTCAATTGGGGCATTTCCGCTTATGACTAATATTGCATCACCTGACACCGTTCGGTAAGCTGATGCAACTCTGAGGGCTGCAATGCGGTATACTCTAGCCAATATCATTGACTAAATAAAATTGGAAATATTTTCGAAACAATAGTAGATACGTTCGAAAAGGTTATTAATCCTGGCAAAAACATTGTTATCGACGGAACCATGGTTCCATGGAGAGGACGTCTTGGTTTTCGCCAATATATTCCTGGAAATCGACATAAGTATGGCATTAAATTGTACAAACTGTGTGTACCTGAAGGTTACACCTATAATATTGAAATCTATGCTTGGAAATGTGCAACGGTTATTGAGAAATCGCATTCTCATGATATAGTCATGAGGCTAGTTAATAATTTGTTATTTGAAGGCCGTATACTGTTTACAGATAGCTATTATACGAGTGTCCCTTTGGCTGAAGAACTATTATCAAAAAAAACATTTATCTGTGGTACTATCAAAATAAATAAAAAATTTCTACCACCCCTGGCAAAACAAAAACAAAAACGGGGTGAAATAATGAGTTTCGAAAATCGTAGCCGTGTGAAATTTTTAAAATGGACAGATAAAAGACCAGTAAGCAGTGGCTAGATGAGTTACGCCTCCCCCCTCCATACACGCCACTGCGCGCCAACACACCACATCAACACGATCCACAACAGACATCACACCACTCAGACCACCCACACATACACATCACATCATACCACTCAGACCACCCACACATACACATCACATCACACCACAACTCTACACAACTCAACACTCAAAAGGGGCTAACAGAGGACCAAATCTTTCCTTTTTCGTTAGCGAATCGAACCGACGAGACGTCCGCAAGTTTCCGCCCGTGTTTTTTCCACAAGCCGTATCCGTTCTTCTTTTTTTAATTAAATAAGTGCAAAAGGTGAGTGCGTACACGAAACAATTATTTATTGGTCCTTCGAGCCGGAGTGAGCGGCACTAAAAAAAAAAAAAAAACTATAAAATCGAAAACTAAAAAAAAGTGCTGTGAGAAAAAAAGTGGCTAAACGTTGAAATACACACGAAAAAAAAATAGACATAAGTGCTGTGCAGTGCAGTGAAAAAACCATATATACACATACAAAAAAAAAAAAGTGCAGTGCAGCGGAGTGACATACATATACACATAGAAAACAAAAAAAAAAAACAAAAAAAAAAGGACAGAAGAACAGAAGAAGTGAAGTGGCACAAACATACATAGATACATAACAAAAAAAAAAAAAAAAAGGAAAACCAACAACGTGCGCGAAATAGTAAGAAACTAGGTACGGGCGCGAATTTCAACAAAAAACAACAAAACATAAAAATACTGAACGGGCGCGAATTCAAATCAAAAAACTTTAACAGCAAACAACAACAACCACACCAGCTCACCAAAGTCACCCACCGCAGCTAAGCAGCAAAGGAGTGGGAAAAAACAACGAAAGGCACACGCACAGGCACATATATAAAATATTGGCCCCAAAACCCCAAAGTGAGTCGTATCGATTCCATTTAGTATCTGTATATATCCTCTTATTATATGTATGTTTAAATTTATGCCTTTGCGGTTTATTTTTTACAAAAATCCGTCTTAATAAAGGCAATAATAAACAAGTAAGGAGGGGCTAAGTTCGGATGTAACCGAACATTTTATACTCTCGCAAAGTCAAATGGTATACTCGTTTGAGATTTCTTTGTGGATTGACTGATATTTTCGGTAGAAGGTCAACTATAGGCACTGGGGTCCACATATTCAGTACCTAGGGGCTTGAACAGTTTTGGTTCGATTTACAGAATTTTTGGTCACAAGGTGGCATACTTTAAACGTATTATTCACGCAAAGTTTTACGCCGATATAATCATTGTTGCTTGATTTGCATAGTGGAAAGTGAAAGAATCAAGTGGTATTTAAAATGGTGTCATATGGAAAATAGGCGTGGTTGCACTATGACATAGAAACATGAAAAGAACGTTACGCACCGTATTTGTTTGAAATCGGTTAAGCAGATCTCAAGATATGGGTTTTCACCTAAAAGTGGGCTGTGCCACGCCCACTGTCTAATTTTGAACGCGGTTACTATAAAGTCATCTCATACTATCCCAAGGATAAAATTTAATGTCTCTGACGTATTTAGTGCTTGATTTATCGCGCTTTTAGTAGTTTTCGACAGTACCGTTATATGGGGAGTGGGCGGAGTTGCCACCCGATTTCAACTATTTTCACACCGTAAATAGAAGTGCAAAAAACATTTGCTTCTAGTGAATTTTGTTATTATAGCATTAGCGGATTAGGAGATATGCACATTAAACCTATTAGAGGCGGGACCACGACCACTTTTTATAAAAAAATTTTAACTGCAGATGCCCCTCCCTAATGTGATCCTGTGTACCATATAACAGTCTTGTATCTTATTGCGGAGCTTAGTTATGGCAAGTTATTTGTTTTGGATTAATGGCGTTTTGTGGGCGTGGCAGTTGTCCGATTACGCCCATCTGCAATACCAACCGTCTCACGGTACCAAGAAACATGTCTACCAAGTTTCATAAAGATATCTCAATTTTTACTCAAGTTAGAGCTTGCAGGGACGGACAGACGGACGGACGGACAGACAGTCACCCGGATTTCAACTCGTCTCTTTATCCTGATCATTTATATATATATAACCCTACATCTAACTCGATTAGTTTTAGGTGATACAAGCAACCGTTAGTTGAACAAAACTATTATACTCTGTAGCAACAGGTTGCGAGAGTATAAAAAAAGCGGTTACCAAACTGTTTCTATATTTCGGTTTCTTTTCCGGTAAAAACCAAAATACCGCTAAGATGTAAAACAGTTTGGTAAAAAATATATATCTAACGAACTCTTGATTACCTAAATGCTTACCGTTGTGTTCAAATACACAAAAACATTTCTAAAACTAAATAATTCAAGTATTTACTTGCACCAATTTCCAGCAATACCCCTTATACTTAATCAAGTATAAGCAGGATTGCGTAAAATAAGCAAAGGCAAATCAAAAGAAAAAAAAACACAAACAAAAGCGAAAACGTACAAAATAAATATATACATACATATATCACTAAAAATTTATATACATACATATATACATAAATTCTACTCGAACAACTGCGGTAAATTATTCTACTTTTCGCGGTCTTTTCGCACTGCGTACATATATTCCGCAAAAATATATTACGTGAAATCCATACGTACCTATATACATAAATTTTACAAGAATACCTGCGGTATATTCTTTCCTTTTCGCGGTCTTTTCGCACTGCGTATATATACACGCTCAGGTATACAAAAATACATAAGTACTTCGCTTCAAAGTCCACATTGGCAAATATTCCGCAATACCCCTTGTTCTTTGTTAAACAAAAACAAGTAGGATTGCCATATACATAGGTATAATATTCTAAGTCCACATTGGCACATATTCGCAATACCCCTTGTTCTTTGACCAACAAAAACAAGCAGGATTGTGCAAAAATATTTAAACATAATATGTTACATAAATACATTTGTACATATGTACAAAGTGCATTGATCTCTAAGACGAGCTTTCAATTGTGCACAACGTCAAGTACATATGTATCAGCTGATTCGCTTATAGGTATACCCTATAGGAATTACGGACACATAATACTTACAAATAAAAGTAAAAATAAAAAACAGTTGCGTTTAATATTAATCAATTAAATAATATTAAAGGAAAAAAGCGATAAAACACGAAATACGCGCAATATATTCATTTCATTAAATAAAAACTCTTATTATCATAAAAGAGTTAAATACTCATACGAGTTTAAAAAAGTTATTAATTTGTTAATTTTTCCTAAAAAATAAACAAAAACCCTTATTTTCTTAAAAAATGTTTCAAATATACATATATTTCTTACAGTGAAAATATTATATTTTATTTCGGCACATCTCTTAAATGAGCTCAGACTCGAAAGATTCTAAAACAACTCAGTTGCTAAAAGTTCCAAAAATTATTTCTGACGAAAGAAGTCTATGTACACCTGCAGAAGCTACACGCTCAAAGCAAGGTGCTACAAAACAAAAACGGGTGAAAGATATTTCATACACCAAATTTATCTCTGAGAGTGACAGTCTAATACGATACTGCACTCGATTTTCATCTTCGCCGATTCAGGACAATTCTGAATCGGTATTAGAAATCAAAAAGGAAAATCTTGATAATTTCTGGACACGTCTCCAGCTGCATATGACGCAATAGTAGAATCTGACGACTCAGATCTACCTGAAAATTTTAAATCCTCGGCTTACGCCAAGTACGAAAACTGAAGAAACAAAAGCAATGATTTCGGATCAATTAAAATTAATTAAAGCCATAGCACCTGCTCCACATCCGAGAGTAGAGCTGCCACAAATTCAATGTCAAGAGTCCAATTCAGGCATCCATCTCAAGGTGCCCACATGTGATACAGAAATCTTTCATGGTGGTTATGAACAATGGCCGTCCTTCCGGGGCATGTTTACAGCCGTTTACATAAACCACCCAAAATTAACAAATGCACAAAAATTGTATCACCTCCGATACAAAACAAAAGGTCAAGCAGGCGTCATAGTCAAACAGTTCGCACTAAATGACGATAATTTCAATCTGGCTTGGGAAGCTCTAAAAGCGAGATAGGAAAATGAAAGAAGACCAATAGGTCGATAAGCAAGTAACGATACTAATGAACTTGCCTAAAATTCAAAAAGAAACAAGTGATGAATTTATTAGATTACAATCCACTGTTTCTAATTGTTTGTCGGTTTATCGACACAAAATATTCCCACAGACAGCTGGGACCCTATTATGGTAAATATATGCACCGCGGCATTACCAGAAAAATCGTTACTTTTGTGGGAGCAATCGCTCTCATCTCGGAAAAAATGCCCAACGTGGCAGCAAATGAAAGAATTTCTAACTACCCAATATGAAATAGCAGAAAGGGTAGACAAAAAACTAGTTAGAACTAAAAACGTTCAAAACGACCTCAATAGAAGCTTTAATAGACCCCAAACCAGTAGCAATAACAATTTAAATAGAAGTTTTTTTTAAAATCAATCGTTCACATCCGAGCAGTATAAACAAACGTCATGCGAACTGTGTACAGGAGGGCATAAACTTAAATCTTGCGATAAATTCAAAAAATTAAATATTGTCGATAGGAACAATTTTGTAAAAACAAAAAGACTTTGTACAAATTTCCTATCACATGCACATGCACTTAAAGAGTGTGAAAGCAAATTTAATTGCGTTTATTGTCATAAACGACATCATTCAATGCTGCATTACAACACATTTTCCAGCTCACCCCCAAAAAGCGCAAATATGAAAAGAGCCACGGGTTTAGTTGCAACAGCATATCCCGAAGTGCGAAATCCCGATAATTGCCAAGAAGCACTATGCTGCTCAAAGGCATTAAAAACCCAAACGCTACACAGCGAAAATCAAAGTAGAGTACTACTACCAACAGCAGTCGTCTCCATCGAACACCGAGGAGAGCTGTTTAAACTTAGGGCCTTAATAGACCAAGGATCACAACGATCTTTCATAGCGTCTAGGGCTCAAAATAGGCTACAACTGCCAACAAAACTAGCCAATTTTGAAATTACGGGAATGGGCGGAAGAGTAGTCCAAAACTCAAATAAAATCTGCCCCATTACCCTAATTTCCCCCCAAGCGGATAAGCACATACAAGCAGAAGCTATAGTCTTACCGCAACTAACAAATATGCTTCCAAGCTATCATATAAATAGCAAGCATTGGCAAAAGGTTTCACACCTAAAGCTAGCAAATCCCAACTGCAAAACTCCCGCGCAAATAGATCTTCTATTAGGAACGATCTCATACCACAGATAGTACTCGAAGGTATCGAGAAAATTTCAAACACACTTCTGGCACAAAATACTATTTTTGGTTAGATCCTAAGTGGACTAAGGGGGAAGTTAGAAGAGCTCCCACCCATATCAATCACAACCCCAGAAGATCAGTATTGTGAAGACTTTTCAAAGCCACAACTGCTAGATCAGATAATGGTCAGTACGTCGTACGACTACCACTAAAACAACAATTTCCTAACACACTCGCCTTAGGTCACTCTCGCACCTCTGCAATACAGCAGTTTTTAAGTATGGAAAAAAACTTACTTAAAAAAGGTGAGCTTAAGCCAGAATACGATGGTGTGTTAGAAGAATACCTCCATTTAGACCACATGGAGAAAGTAAGCGAAAAAATCATAAATGGCAAATATTACTCATTTTACTTACCTCATCACGCAGTAGTAAAGCCAGACAAAAAAACAACTAAAGTAAGAGTTGTCTTTAATGCATCAAGATCCACCAGCTCGGGGAATTCCCTAAATGATATCCTATTTACGGGACCCTAGCTCCAACCAGATTTTATGCTACTCATTTTAAATTGGCGTATATTCAAATACGTATTTGACGGAGACGTCGAAAAAATGTATAGACAAATAGCCGTACATAACGACGATCAAGATTTTCAGCGAATTATTTTCCGAAAATCTCCCAATAGTCCACTCCGCGACTATAAATTAAAAACAGTTACCTTTGGCGTCAACTGTGCTCCATATCTAGCCATTCAAACACTGCACGAATTGGCAGAAAACACCAAGTCAGAATTTCCTCTGGCAAACCAGGTGTTAAAAACACAAACGTATGTAGACGATATTCTGTCTGGAAGTCACAGTCTTCCACAAGCATACGAGTCACTAGCACAAGTGACACAAGCCCTCAAAACCGCAGGGTTTCCGTTAAAAAAGATAACGGCGAACCACCCTAATATCGTAAAGGATATACCTAAAGAAAATCTGTTGGACACTAATTTCCTTAAACTCGAAAATGAAAGTACAACAAAAACTCTGGGGATCCAATGGAACGCGATATCTGACCAGTTTTCATACACTACAGAGTCAATATCAGCATTATCCGCCATAACAAAACGCCAAATTTTATCCTCTGTGGCAAAACTTTTCGACCCCGCAGGATGGCTTTCGCCAATTATGATACAAGCGAAAATCTTCAATCGGGAAGACATTTCCCAGATAGAAATCCCACGATGGGTAAACTATTTCCCCGAACACAAAGTCGAAATACACGGCTTCTGTGATGCCTCGGAGAAGGCATACTGTGCCATTATCTATGTGCGCACACAAAGCGATACTGCGACCACAAGCCACTTATTAGTAGCAAAAGCAAAGGTGGCTCCTTTAAAAACGCTAAGCCTACCTCGACTTGAGCTCTGTGGCGCGCTACTACTCGCATAATTAGCTTCCATGGTGCAGACCCATTTAAACATGAAGAAACATAGATTGTATCTCAGGTCCGATTCTGAAATTGTTCTAGCCTGGTTGGAAAAACCACCACATGCATGGAAGACGTACATTGCTAATCGAACGTCTCAAATACTTGACCTAGTGGGATCAGCCACTTGGCGACATGTAGTCAGTGCTGACAATCCTGCTGATCTAGGTAGAAGAGGATGCAAACCCCTGCATCTCGCCACCACCACCCTCTGGTGGAATGGCCCCCGATGGTTAACAGAATCTCCCGATTCTTGGCCACAATCGCCCATGCGCAATAAAATAGCCCCAAAAAGTCGAAAAATCGACTCCTTTCACACAGCAGTGGAGGATACTGACATTCTTGAGCGATTTTCATCGTTCTCCCGAGCCCTCAGAGTAATCGCCTATATGTTAAAGTTCATAGAGCGACTTAAAATTAAAGTTAAGGGAGTTCCCTCAGAGTACCCCCAATGCGATACATTGACGCACCTGGAATTGCAAAAGGCAAAGGTCGCTCTAATCGCATCAACTCAAACGCGCCACTTAAGCCGCGATATAACACTATTAAGAGAATCAAAACCCATTGATTGGTCTGCTTCGTGCGAATGGTCGGCTTGGCAATTCAAGCCTCACGTATAATGAACGCCATCCTCTAATCATACCAGAGAAATCTCGACTTGCCACTTTACTCCTCAATTATATCCACTTAATTATGCTCCACGCAGAACATCGCCTAATGCAACATATAGTCCGCCAAGAGTTCTATATTCCCCGACTTAAGCCCCAAATAAAAAAATGCATTTTCATGTGCAAGATCTGCACTCTGCATAATCAGAAGTTGCGAACGCAGATTATGGCAGCACTTCCACCGGAACGCTGTAACTTCGCTCTGCCTTTCACAGTCACAGGTGTCGATTTTGCGGGGCCTTTTCAAATAAAGGCGTCCATGCTAAGGTCGCCCAACATAATGAAAGTCTATGTGGCTGTCTTTGTCTGTTTTACGACAAAAGCAGTGCACCTCGAGCTATGTACAAATCTGACTAAGGAGGCTTTCCTCGCGGCATTTGCTCGCTTCGTCGGACGATGCGGCTTCCCCTCAAAACTAATGAGCGATAACGGCAAAACCTTCATTGGAGTCCAAAGAGCCACTGAAAAATAGTTTGTGGATTTATTAAACAAGTATCACTTGAAATTGTTCAGAAGTATGCTCCCCAAGGCATTAATTGGCAGTTTATTCCGCCAAGCTCTCCTCATGTGGGTGGTTTATGGGAATCAGCTGTAAAAAGCTTCAAATCCCACTTCAAAAAAGTAGCTGGAAATTATAAATTCAATTATGAAAAATTCATTACCTTATTAATCCGAACTCAAGCCGTTTTCAGTTCACGGCCACTCACAACACTCTCGCAAGATCCCTCCGACTTCACAGCCCTAACTCCAGGGCATTTTCTCAAAGGAGCACTCATTCTGGCCATACCTGAGCCAGGCGTGGGGTCGCTATCCCTTTTAAATCGATGGGAAAGAATCAAAATTCTCCGTCATGATTTCAGCCGCCGATGGAAGGAAGAGTACATCAAGGACCTTCATAAAAGGTACCGATGGAAAACTCCAGAAAAGGCACCAAAGCCTGGAGACTGTGTTATCATACACGATGATTGTCTACACCCCACAGAATGGCGGCTTGGCCGCATAGAAAATCTATATTACGGTTCCGACGGTCATATACGAGTAGTTGATCTCCGTACTCAAAGCGGAACGCTGACAAGACCGCTCGTAAAATTATGTTTTCTGCCAACCGTATCTAATGACAAAACCGCAAATAACAAACAATCCGCCGATATTACCGCGACGCAAATGAATTAGTCGTATAACTAACCAATAAACCCGCAAATGACAAAACCGTCATAACCAACCATTCTAACCGCAATGATCGATCAAATTGACGATCCATTCCTGCCACATACCGTGGCACATTCGCCATAAATTTACATGCCACAAATGTATAATCATTCCAACTTCTTCATACAGATCAATATGGAAGTAGATATGGCAGCAACACCAACGCCATCAATGTGCCGCGCCCTGGGGCAACTCCAACACCACGAACCGCAGCGGCAACCGTTCCTGCAACCGCTCCCCGTAATGGCGCGCGACCACTACCACCTTCATCAGCACCGGCAACGGTGCCGCAACGCAGCCGATGCCCACTGTGTCGACGCACACACCGGCTGAAACACTGCAGCATTTTTCGAAGCATGCAGCCACCACAACGTCAGCAGGTTGCCCAAGCGCACGGGCACTGCCTCAACTGTTTGGCTACGGTCCACACGACACCGGAGTATATGTCGGTTACGCTTTGCCAACTGTGCAATAGGCAGCACCACACCATGCCACACCGCACCCCAAAGTGGGCCGTCGGGCGACAACTCGCCCCAAGCCGTAGATCGCAGCAGAGCAGCCATTCGGATCGCCTCCGAAGACAGGCAGCTCCACCTCCCTCCCGACCAAGGCGACAGGAGGCATCAACGCGGCGTCGGCAGCCCAGGCCAACATACCGCCGCTCCACTGGCCTCAGCAGTGTTGTTGCTACGCTGCAGCAACTACAGCGATTGCTAGGCTAGAATTCGCCTAAGGGGGCCGGGATGGCTAGATGAGTTACGCCTCCCCCCTCCATACACGCCACTGCGCGCCAACACACCACATCAACACGATCCATAACAGACATCACACCACTCAGACCACCCACACATACACATCACATCATACCACTCAGACCACCCACACATACACATCACATCACACCACAACTCTACACAACTCAACACTCAAAAGGGGCTAACAGAGGACCAAATCTTTCCTTTTTCGTTAGCGAATCGAACCGACGAGACGTTCGCAAGTTTCCGCTCGTGTTTTTTCCACAAGCCGTATCCGTTCTTCTTTTTTTAATTAAATAAGTGCAAAAGGTGAGTGCGTAAACGAAACAATTATTTAAGCAGGTTGACTACCTTAAAAAAATCACCAGTGTAAGTTAATACAAGGCAAAAATAACAAAATAAAACCTGATGCAGTGTTTGATTATATTAACGCAAAAAAGGGCGTTGATTTATCAGACCAAATGCCAGCGTATTATAGTTGCTTACTGAAAATCATTAAGTGGTATCGAAAGTTAGTAATCCAACTAATTACTGGAACTTGCCTTGTAAATGCTTGGTATATTCACCAAAGATGGGGTGATAAAAGTATAAATATGTTAAAATTTAGGGAAAATATTATTGATCACCTTCTTGATACTGATGATATGGTAAATGTAATTGAAATAAGGTTACAAAAACATTTTCTTCAATCTTATGATGGGCCTGGAAGACAGTCCCGTAAAAGATGTAAAGAATACTACAAAATCTTGTCTCTGAAGAAAGGTAGAGATTATGCAATTAAAAAAACTACAAGAGTAAGGACATATTGTAGTAAAAGTACAGGCCAGCCAGCATTGTGCTTAAAATGTTTCAAAAATTGCACAAAAATAAATAAATAAATACTAACGTCTTTCATTATATTTCAAATAAATTTGGAATTTTAATTGCATTTTTGTGTTCATTTTATTAGATTAAATTTTATATTATTGAATAATAATGTTTATGTTATATCATTGAAATATTTACTTATGTCTTTGTTATAAGTACTAATGAATTAGTTATGTTAATACAATATTAACTATATTAAAATTATTATTAAAAAATATTAAAGCTTTAATCAAAATTTAAAATAAATTTTAGTGATGCCCACTGATTGGTAGTACAATCATATGCGAGGTACGGTGGTACGCGCCGCTCGATGAGACAATTCTGTGTGAGCCACAGGTGGTACGCGCCGCCCGATCAGGCAGACATGTGCGAGCCACCGGTGGTACACGCCGGCGTGAACGTGTTAAATAACACTTCAGAATTTGTTTCCATTTTATAAATATAGCTCGTACATTGATAGATATATTCGACAGAGTCGAAATCATTACAAGTAGTATATGGGTCTACGTAATTAATACTATTTTCGTCATTAAACTAATATGGTATATCAAAAGATATAATTTCACATCTTAGGTAGGTAAGTAGAGCGGCTATCTAATGACGCACTTACGCATTCAGGAGGCCCATTGTGATACCACCGGGACTAAACCCCCTCACTCTATTGTCTCCTAACTTACTAAGTATCGTAGAATACCTCTTGTTACAGGCGACTAGTAGGGAAATTACCTCAGTCTAAGAGCTGACCTCGCTGCTAGTTGCTTACAAAATAAGTACGTTTACAGCAAGTGTAAAATTACGTTTAGTGTCTGACTTGGCGTTGTTCTTAATGTTTCACTGCTGCAAATACTAGCTGCTCTTTGTAGGCTTTCCATACGTCTTACCGTATATTTATATTTCGTTATTGGCCATCATACCAATATACCGTATGTTATAAATAGCTAAGGAGCTACCCGAGGCGTTAATGTGCTTCTTCATTGTGCCATTAATGTCTTATTTTAAGATGCTTCCGCCGTATTCTTGATATCATTACAAAAAGATTTCCACGAATTTCTTTTTGTTTTTCTTACTTCTTTTTTGTATAACCTTAGGAAGTTATACAGCTATCCCACTTCTCTTCTCTTTGGGAAAGTTTAGCTTAATTAAATTGCTTCCTGCAGTCTTTCTGTAAGTTTAAAAGTTCGGCAAACCACCATGGAGGGCTTAATAAGTTAATTAAGTTATTGGACGAGCCACATCTAATGCTTGTCAGCAAGAAGCTTTGAACTGTTTAAAAAAGATGTCCATGTCGTCTTTGTTCTCGGGTTGGAATGGCGGAATCATAAGAATACGTTTTTTTAGCCCTTGCAATTGTATTTTCCAGTTGTGCTGCCTACATTTTCTTCAATTATACATTCAATGTAGCGCTGATCCGAAAAGGAGTGTTCAAGAACTCTCCATTGGGTCAACTTCTTAATATTTTCTCTTGATATGAGTGTTATGTCTAGTACCTCCTGTCGTTTTCTTTTTATAATATTAGCACACTACCTCTTTTGCATAACAAAATCTTAGTATCTATTAAATAGTTAAAGAACAACTCACCCATTTCATTGATGTCTGTGCTGCCCCATAATGTGTGGTGCGCATTGGAGTCACATCTAAGCACCTGGATGCTGCGCTCTCTTTCAATAGCGGCATTGATATTCTTCCTCTACAATGTATGTACGGCATGTAAGATGACACCAGCGGGTATTTGTTTCTGCCCGTCTCCCAGCTGGCTGCTGTGGCGTCTGGGTTACTAAAGCTATTTGACATGAAACCGCTAAATTATTATTAGCCATTATACATGTTTTAAATTAATCTATGACTCCTGAATGAGGACATAGACAGGATGTTTTGTTCCCATGCGGTTATTAGGGCTAGAGAAACGCATTTGCTGTGGTGGTAATTTATTTGAACCAGACACATAAGCGATTGTATTATCTGTCTGCGGTTCTATGGATTCTTTTGTTAACTGTAACAGAATTTGCATCTAGGCCCGTGTCATCTCCACGCTAGATTCCACTGCGGGATCTTCGAAGGCTTTGACAAATCTCTATCCCTCAGTTGGTAGATTCGGGTGTCAGGCTCTGATGAGCTGTAATGTTTCGGCTGCGATGGTATAGCCGGAATCCATACCTTTGCCCTTGGTCGGGATGGGATATCATTTCTATCAACTGCTACCAGTCTGGCTCCGGGTTAAACCTTCCCAACCAAACCTTAGCTATTGCAGCCTTATATAGATGGACCGATCGCTCGTCATCACAAGCTATCATCTTGATTTGTACCATTCGGCATCTTTGCATGACGGTGTCGAACCTGTATTTCTTAATAGCACTTCCAGCGCCATATTTGTCACAGCAGCTTGCACTCATTTACAATGTAAGTTTTAATACAATGCTGTTCCTGTCCACATCAGCAACCGATTTACCGAGCGTCATGCCCTTGGTCTTCAGTTTTTTGGCTGATCTTTGTCCCTACACTTTTGACATCTCTCGCCCCTCCCTGTTTAATGCTTTTACTACAGGGTTTGGGATTCGGCTGCTGCTGGTGTTGTTACCTTCCTGGAGCCAGTCTTAGATTCAACTCCTTTCTAGTGCTAGCCTTTGCACATAGACCAAACTTCACTCATGTCTTTGCGCTGCCTGTTTTCGAACTCTATACAAGCGCTGCACTGCCTCTGTGACTTACTCCCTCCAGCTTTTTTACAGGAGATCAGGACTCCTTTAAAACTATTTTGATATTTTTAGTATTTTGGCTTATATAATATTTTGGATCCTCGAATGTAAGGAAAGGTATGTATGAAGGCACCAAGTATCAGCAAGCTTCGTTCAAGACTAGGCTTTCTAAGGATCCCTCGGCAGGGGTCGCATGACACCTTTATTCAGCCCTTTTTGTACCCTTACCAGAATATGACTACCCATCTGGATGCTGTGCTATTGAGGAGCAACAAACAACGATATTACCAGTCGACACCCTCGGGGAGCGGGGGATTTTCGCCAACATATACGATACATGCCCATTGACTGATATATTGATTGTAATATGTACCGACGTTTTCGTGCGAATTTACGAGTATATCCTTATACCTTCATTGAGGCTTGGTTACATATTTTTAAAGTGAATAATCAGATAGAATTTAAATATTTGTTCTATATGAAGTAGGCATGATTGTAGTCCGATTTCGCTTACTTAACCTTAATATAAAAACGTCAAGATAATGCATAACACGAAATTAGAGCGAATGCTGAGATATGGGGGTGGTTATTATCCGAATTCATCCATTTTTACACTATATGATGAAGCAAAAGAGTTAAACGTTTTCAGCAAGTTAGGTTGATATAGCTTTCGTGATCTATTTATGAGATTACTTAAGTAAAACTTGAATTTAAGTGGATTTAATATAAATATTTCGGACAAGCAAAATGTATGTATAAAACTTAGTGAGGTATCTTATAACCGGTGATCCAAGAGTTACTTTTTCTAATACCCTTTTTTTGACGGATCACGCGTGAGTCGTGTCAAGCTGTCAAGCTGCATTTTATCGTGGAAAGACTTACGCCTGAAAAACATTTACAAATCATTCAACTTTATTACAAAATTCACGTCCTGTAAATATTGTGTTTCGCGCACTTCGCTGTACTTATGGTCAACCTAATCGACCTACTGAGCGTACTATTTTATGGGTTTCAAAAAGATCCGAAGTTTTCGAGCCAAATTTTGTTCAGCGATGAGGCCCATCTGGCTATAAAAATATATATATATATATATATATATATATATATATATGGTAAATAAGCAAAATTGTCACTTTTGGACGAAGAGAAACAACAACGGTTTAGTGCGGTTTGTGGGCCGGTGGAATCATGGGCCCATATTTCTTCCTGTCGTTGTCCTGATGGAACACAATTCCTCTCCTATTGACCAAAGCTGGCTAATTAAATAACGCTATCTAAAATAATGGATTAGTTTTTACTACACCTAATATAATTGATCAGGATGACGAGACGAATTGAATCTCGGTGACAGATCGTTTGTTTACAACCGTCCGTCCGTCCGTTCGCAACCGATAACTTGCGCAAAAATTGAGATATCGTGATAAAGCTTTCTACATGTGTTCTTTCTCACTTTGGAGAGGTTTAATAGATAAGCGGAATCGAATCATTGCCACACCCTAAAAATTTCGAAAACCTATATAATGGCATAACAAAGCCACAAATTAAGATACGAAATAATAAGTTTATACGAGTTGCAGAAGGGAGAGGAATCCGCGGATTGAAAACTTTTAAAAAGTGGGCGTGACCCCGCTAAAACTATATCAATCAAATTTGTTCAGTACATTTCTTTTCGGCACCTCCTCCAACGGCGTGAAAATCACTGAAATCGGATGATAACTCTGCCCACTGCCTATATAACGTTTCTGTTGAAAACTATTAAAAGTGTGTTAACTCGCTGACTAAATACGATAGAAGCGTCATTAGGAGCCGGTGTCAAAATTGGAAAATGGCTGTGAAACTGCCCATTTATTCACATTCAGTGAAAACCCATATTAACGGTACTATTTTCACAGTGTAGCATGAAAATATCAAGATAATGTTGTTCACCAAATTGGGTTTTAATTAGTCGAGCGCTTCCTGAGATACAAAATTTCACCTGAAAGTAAGCGTTGCCACACCCATTGTCAAATTTTTACACTGTGCTTATCCATATCATCTTGAGTGTAAAAATTACTGCTTCTGAATTATTTAGTTAGTGACATAACCGTTATATGCGTCGTGGAAGTGGTTTCATCAATTGTAACACAGTATAATAAGATACGTATTTACCTTTAGTGGTTTGTGAGATATGTTACTTTCAAAATATTTTACTTACCGTCAGCGAAAATTATACTCAAATCTTCGGGGGCTTAGAATTGGAAGGGCTGATTGCACTATTTTTTGACATTGTTCAGGGGACTTTTTTTTTAACCAATTTTATAAATTTATTTAAACAAACAGGTTGGTTAAAAAGTTTCCACGCTCGAAATCGTCTTCAAGTCTAGTACGACCACTTTTAAATTCACCAGCCCGAAATTCAACGGTGCGTTTTGAAGGTGAGGACTTCTTATTCACTTTTAACAACAGTTCATAAATTTCTTTTGCTTTTAAGCCTTTCAAAACAAAGAATCTAATCACTGCGCGGTATTCAAGTTTTTCCATATAAAAATATTACTATGACACGTTAACTTCCAATGGCTTGTAAACAAAGAATTAATTGACAGAATGACTTGTAATTTGCATGTGTTCTCACGACAGATGTACCAAATTGAGGAAAAAAATTTGTAACTAGTAGTGCTATTTCTTGGCGACAGCGCAGAAACTCTTCAACCAACCTATATATTATATATGGAGGAAAGTCAGACGAACGTTTCAAAATCGTAAATATCAGTTATATGGGGCTAAGACAAATTTTCGCTCTATTTTATTCATTTTGGGCACAAAGATACCCTGTTATTATAAATCCACGCTGTCTCAATTTCTGTCAAATAACTAGCACATTGGAAAATATACTTGTATGGGGTATAAGGTCAACTTGAAGTTCAAACATCTTTCTATTAGGTATATGAAGGCTAAGGGAAGTGTTGATCCAATTCGACCCATGGTTGACACGAGGTTTTCATTATCAAAAACAACATTTTTGGCGAATTTCAACTATATATGTCATAGATTGGCCGATATTTTCGCCTAAAAGTCAGCCATAGGCTCTGGGTTCACATTTCCGGTATCTGGGGGCTTGAGTAATTATGTTTATATTTTTTGAATTTTGGGAACTTAGATGGCACACCCTAAAGGAATAATTCGTGTAAATTGTATCTCGATCTATTAATTAGTGCTTAATTTGTATACTGGAAAGTGAAAAAATCAGACTTTATCTAAAGTTGTGTTATATGGGAAGGAGGCACAACCCTGTCCGATTTCGCCTGTTTAGCACTGTTACATGGGCGTGTTAAAATAATCTTATGTACCCCATTTCGTTGAAATTGGTGTAGTAGGTTCGGCTAAGTTATGGTAATTGATAGGTTTTAGATTAACAGCGGTTTGTGGGCGTGGTAGTTTTCCGATTACGCCCATTTAAGAACTCTTCCTCACTTTTTTGCCAAGGAACACTTCTAACCAAGATATCTAAATTTTTACTCAAAACGGACAGACTGAAAGTCACTCGGATTTCAACTCGTCTCACCATCCTAATCATTTATATATAACGGGTTTTCCAATAGGGATGATATGATTTCTAGGCGTCGTTTCGCACAATTTTAATATGTCATGATTTGTAATTTTTATACTCTCGCAACATGTAGCAGAGTATAATAGTTTTGTTCACCTAACGGTTGTTTGTATCACCTAAAACTAATCGAGTTAGATATAGGGTTATGTACAATGTATATATAATGTACTTGTATATATAAATGATCAGCATGAAGAGAAGAGTTGAAATCCGGGTGACTGTCTGTCTGTCCGCCTGTGCAAGCTGTAACTTTAATAAAAATTAAGATATCTTGATGAAACTTGGTACACATGTTTCTTGGTATAGTAAGACGGTTGGTATTGCAGATGGGCGTAATCAGACCACTGCCACGCCAACAAAGCGCCATTAATCAAAATCAAATAAATTGCCATAACTAAGCTCCATGATAAGATACAAGACTGTTATTTGGTATACAGGATTACATTAGGAAGGTTTAAATTTCTTTTAAAAAGTGGGCATGGTCCCACCCCCTAAAAGGTTTAATGTGCATATCTCCTAAGCCGACATAGCTATAATAACCAAATTCACTGAGAACAAATGTTTTTAGCATCTCTATTGGTGATATGAAAATGGGTGAAATCGGGTGACAACCCCGCCCAATACCAATATAACGGTACTGTTAAAAACTACTAAAAGCGCGATAAATGAAGTACTAAACACGCCAGAGACATTAAATTTTATCTCTGGGATGGTATGAGATGACCTTATAGGAACCACGTTCAAAATTAGACAGCGGGCGTGGCACCGCCAACTTTTAGGGGAAAACATATATCTTGGGATCTGCTTAACCGATTCGGTACATAGTATTCACTTCATATTATATTTGTACGTTATAGTGCGAAAATGGGCGAAATCGGATTACGACCACGCCTACTTCACATATAACACCATTTTAAATTCCATCTGATGTTTTCACTTTCCAGTACGCAAATCAAGCAAAAATTAATATCGCCGTAAAACTTTGCGTGAATAATACGTTTAAAGTACGCCAATTTATGACTAAAAATTGTCTAAATCGAACCACACTGTTCAAGCCTCTAGGTACTAAATATGTGGACCCCAGTACCTATAGTTGACTTTTTACCAAAAATATCAGTCAATGTATAATATATATAATTGAAATTCATAGAATAAAATAAATAAATAAAACTCTCGATAATAGTATGTTTGTGTCCAAAAAATGGGTTCAATCGAATCAATACTTCCTATAGCCCTCATATACCTAATATAAAGATTTTTGAACTTCAGAGTGACTTTATACCGCATATATCGGCCAATATGTGAGTTATCTCAATGAAAATGAGAGAGCGTGTTTTACTCATAACAAGGTATCTCTGTGCCTAATGGATGAAATCAGGTGAAAATTTTACCTAGCCCCCATGTAACTAATACCAGGATTTTCGAACATTCATCTGACTTTACTCCATTCCGATTCTCTGGTTGACGTTCGCTACATAAGCTTATAATATTATATAAAATTTAGCCACTTTGGTAGTTAATATCATATTCATACTTACAAGTATGTATATCTCACTTCAAGCAATAAAACTGGGACTAAGTTTATGGCCTTTAATATTATATAAGAAGATACCAACTTTGATTGTAATTTAATCACGATTTCACTTAATAATGAATGTTTAATTCTTTCTCAACATTTTTTTAATATAAGTTGGGAAGGAATTCCCTGGCCTTTGATTCTTGCTAATTGCAAAAGTATAAAATTTTTGGTTCCGCCCTAGTACCAATTATCGGGGATATATTGACTCCAACATACTTTATGTAAAAAATTCAAACTTCCGTTTGGCTTTATATAAACGTAAAATATTAGATATACGATAGCTTATTGCCGAAAATGTGTGAAATCGGTCCACGAATTTCCCCAGCTCACATGCACTACTTATGGTATAATTTTTTTCGTTAATTTGATAATTTAATGAAATTAAATGGACAGTTTTTCTTCAACATAATGTGGTATATCGCTACATATGAATGAAATTGGTCTAGACCTTTGTTTAAACCTTATAACCCTAATATACTGATTTCCGCTCCTCTGGTACAACAGCAACCTCATATACCCCACATATTAAATCTTACCCCTTTGGTTCAGTTTATATCACATATACCATGTTTGAGTTAAATAGCTTCTTTTTGTTAAAGTTAACATTTCGGAAAAAAATAGTATCTATCTAAAATATTAAATCTATGATCAATAACATAAGTTAATAAGATACCAAATAATAATCGAATAATAAATGTTGAATTCTTTCGCAACATTTTTATACTTTCGTAACATGTTGCAACAGAGTATAGTTGTGTTCACCAAACGGTTGTTTGCATCACCTAAAACTAATCGAGATAGATATGGATTTCTATATACAAATATTTCTTCTAATATTTGGTGATAATCAGTCGAAAAGTATATTTTCTCAGCTGTCATGTTGAACTTATAAGAAAATATACCAGACAACAATGTAAAAAATATCTTTCTACTATCTTTCTAGAAAAAATCGCGTGAGATAAATATTAGTAGTGTAGTATCAAAAGGGCTAAAGATCATTTTTATGTGATAATAGATAAACTGCGACGCCATCGGTTAAAATGCTATTATCTATTATTTTAGTTTTGCGACACATTTTAATATGAAGGTCATGAGGTAAACTGTAAACTCAAGAAAATTACATTTAAGTACTTTTTGGGATTTACCCAGCGCCGTTGGCAGCTTATGAAAGGTTTAGATATTAAGACAGAAAGAAGAAAATCTACATACCTGCTCTGCATATGTGTGTACCATGCTTAATTGTATGTAAGTCATTGTGAATTTAGCATTCGTGAGCAGACCTTTCAAAAGGCACCATAGATCCCCCTGTTTTAAAAAGCGTTAGACAAAAGCAATTTACGGAGAGGTTTTCCGAGCACTTAATTTCAATACAATGAAATAAACTACTAAAATATAAATATAACTAAATAATCTGTATTATTATGTTAGTGAATATCTATGTAATATATAGGTATACATAAGTACGTAAGCTGTGTCTACAAAAATATACCATAATAAAACTATTATACTCTGTAGCAACATGTTGCAAGAGTATAATGTATATCGGTACACTGTGTTTGTAGTTTCAGTTACGCTAGATTTCTTGAACAGCAAAGTGCTGTATTCAAACTAATTTCAGTGTATTAGTTATATATTGTTTAAACTATTATTATATACATTGGCAAGCAAAACCGTATTATACCTATAAAGTGGTGAGTAAGCACATATACATATGTGCACCAGAATACCATATTACCTATACACCGAACAGGAAAGGAATCATAGCAAGGACTCAATTACATTGAAAGAGAGCAGCACCTAGGATCCAACTTTTCAGACCCGGACGGACGGAATTATAAAAGTATTATATATAAGTATTTTATTTATTAAGCCATTTTTATTAATTAATTATGCCTAGATTAAGTAGAAAATAGTGAGCAGTCACGAAATACTGTACGTCACGCCAATCGTAGATTACATTCTGATGTACGTCTGTCCGAACAAATTATCAATATAAATCAAAATAAAACCAGGCGGGAAAATCTCGAGGTACAGTCTTTTGAACAAAATTTAAATAGTGTTCAACATAGGGCAAGACGTCTTAACCTCCAAATTCGCTGTGAAGAGCAAATAAGAGATACTCGAGGTCATAGATCTCGGCGCGAAGACCCCGTGGTTCCATCTGTTGAGCAAATAAAAAATACTCGAGGTCATAGATCTCGGCGCGATGACGCAAATGAGAAATACTGTTCAACATAGAACAAGGCGGCAAGATCCCCAAATTCGCTCTGAAGAGCAAATAAGAAATACTAGAGGTCATAGATCTCGGCGCGATGACCCCGAGGTTCGATCTGTTGGGCAAATAAAAAATACTCGAGGTCATAGATCTCGACGCGATGACGCAAATGAGAAATAATGTTCAACATAGAACAAGACTGCAAGATATAAAAATTCGCTTTGAAGAGCAAATAAGAAATACTCGAGGTCGTAGGTCGTAGGTCTCGTCGAGAAAATCACGAGGTACGTTATGATAAGCAAAGTAGAAACACTAGGGATCATAAAGAATTTCGCGCAAGAAATCCTGAGTATTGGAATTTAGAGCGCATTCGTCATCAAATGCAAAGAGAACATGCAAGAAGAAATCCTAAAATAAAGAGAGAGGAGCGTGATAGAGAAACACAACGTCGGCAGCTTAGTAGGAGGGGAATGAGGGAAGAAATTTTGAATCAGAGACGTCTTAGACAAAGTCAAGTTCGCCTTTGTAGAGATCACCCGGTCAATAGACAAATTGAAAACGAAAGATAGTCCCAACGAATCCAATTAACGAGAGAAAATAATGTTATAGGAAATGATTATACAAGGTACAATTCAAAAGTTCCAGGACTTTTTAAACAACGCGGCTTCTAGTGGCGCCATCTGTCTGAAATTCTTATCCCTCAATTGTGTATTCTTCAGTGTTGTCATATAAAATTATATAACAGCTGAGATATCGCGCTACATGTGACATTACATTTGTAGTGCCGGTCGGAAAATGAGCATCGAACAAAGAGCCAACATTAGGTTTTGTTTTAAACTTGGTAAAACTTTTACCAGAACTCATCAAATGAAACAAGTTTATGGCGATGATTGTCTATCCCGTAGCCGTATTCACGAGTGGTTTAAACGTTTCCAAAAATCAAATTTTAACAATCAACCACTCCCCGTATTCACCTGATATGGCACCGTGCGACTTGTACCCCTTCCGGAAAACTACATTTGGCCATGAAAGGAAACCGCTATGCTGAGGTTGATGCTATCCAAAAGGCGACGACCGCCATCTTCAACGCTATACCGACAAATGACCTAAAAAAGACATTCGATTACCTTCTTGAACGTGCAAAACGTTGTATTCAGGCGGAAGCAGACTGTTTTGAAGGCGACCAATAAATTAAAAAAAAAATAATAATAATAATATACGTTTTATAATAAAAGTCCTGAAACTTTTGAATTGCACCTTGTAGTGGCAATTTAACAGACTTCAAAAACATTTATTTCTAAAATATAAATAAGGTCCCTACTTAAATATGTATTTGCTGCGGTGGATTATGGTTTTCACACCAAGTTCGCAAATTAAATTGCTGCATCCGCCTTCTATTTAATGCAAAAATTTCCTTCGGAAGATGGACGTTACAAAAATATGTTTAGCTAACGGTCTAGAATTTCCTGAAATACCGGATTGTTTGAAAGATTTAACCCCAATTGAAGAACGTCTCATAATGCCTATATTGCCTTTTATGACAATCCGTCCGTTAGGATATCAAGGTCAGAGTTTGCTCAAAGGTGCTGTTGTTAATATACTAATTTCTGTTAACAATATTGTAACATCTTTACCAAGGTCCTTTGGTGAGGCTCATGTGATACAAATTCACTTAACAAGGTGTTTGGAGTACAATCATGATTACATAATCAATACCATACGCCCCGCAAATATTATGGAAGCTTTGCAATTCTTCGTGAAAACCCCTCTGTATCGGGAGCACAATATACATATTAATGAAAACTGTATTTCAGAATTTAATGACCAAGAGGAAGTTCCGGTTGTTGCATCTGCAGAGGATTCCCGATTGGTTCAATCTTTTCATGCGGCACAAACTTCTCATGATAATCCCTCAGGTAATAATATTCCCACGGGCCTTTTACCTTCAGAGCTAAATCCAGGCGGTCAAGAAACTCTGTTGGACAATATTCCGCTAGAAAACTCAGACTATAACCGTTTAGTTCTAGCGCCAGGTGAAGGACAAAGACCAATTGACATAATTCAAGATAGTAATTCAGAAGAGTTGTCATTTGGAACAATATATGTACGTTGGGCAGAAGCGTACATGCTCTGAAACGTATAGCAAGATAATACGTTCTAAAATTCGCCGTTTTGACAGAAGAGCGTGTATCATTCCAAAGTTGTTCTATGATTACAAAAAATTAGAACTACTACAAATTAAGAATAGTACATCCATTTGCCTTAGAAAGTTTTCAGGTCGCAACCGAGTTACGGCCCAAAATCTATTAAACGAAAACCTTGTTCAAAACTTGATTCAACACGATGATGGTTACAAGGTTTTGAAAGGCGTTAGATCCTCACCTGCGCACTGAGAAGCTGAGAAGAAAAAGGCAATCGCTATGATTCGCCAATTTGGGCTTCCAACCTTCTTTATCACTTTATCGGCTGCAGAATCTCAGTGGGTTGAGCTTTTGGTCATCCTCTCTAAAACTGTTGATTCTAAAGATATTTGGGAAGAGGAAGCCAACAGTTTAACAACCCAAGCTAGATATCGCTTAATTCGGTCAGACGGCGTTACTTGTGCTAGATATTTTGACTACCGCTATCGACAAATTCTTAAGCTTTTTAAAGATAATGCTGGGCATTTTTGGAGAGCATTTTGTCACAAATTTCTACTGGAGAGTGGAGTTTCAATAGAGAGGTTCCCCGCATGTACATGGCATGTATTGGCTTAATAATGCTCCCAGGATCAACCTTCAAGATCCTCAGACATTCCCTGATATCATTAGTTTTATTGACAATTATATTTGTACAGATGGTTCGGTTAGCCACTTAGAAAATTATTTGGGTTATCAAAAGCATAACCACAAACGGTCTTGTACTAGGGAAATAAGAGGACAACAGTTTTGTCGTTTTGGTATACCATATCCACCAATGCCTTCAACAAAAAATACTGTTACCTCTTACAGACCAAGTCAAAATTCAGAAAGACACAAGGAAAATTTTGTCAAAATTCAAAACCTTTTAAATTCAAATATGACTACAGAAGACATTTCTAATTTAAGAGATTTTCAACATTTCCTGTCTGATAGTAGTAGTAGTAGTCTTTTGATGACTATTTGTTAGCCCTTAGATCAAGTTTAACAAAACCCAAAATTTTTCTAAAAAGGCACAGAAATATCTGCACAAGAAGCAGTATATTGCTGCATTGGGCTTTATCTTTCGGAAGCAAGTAATGCAGAAATATTTATAAGTACCTCTCGACCTGAGGAACGTGTTCGAATGGTGAAACCTGGAGCGGAACTTTAGAACCTTGCTTCAGGTTCGACTGACATATTCGTAGCCGGTATTTTAGACCGTTAAGTTCAAAGATCCGATCAGTTAGAAACTCTTTGCTTAGCTGATTTAGCATCTATGTATAACTATGTTAAATATAGTAGAAGAGCACAAGACAGTGATCATTAAGAAGAAGAGGGGAAAAACGATAATTTACCAGAAAGCGGGTTGTCATGCTTCTTAAAGACGGTAGCAGTTTTGTTACGAAACGAACCAAACCTTGTATAATTCGGTATAGAAGGTTTAACCCAGATTTGGCTAGAGTTGAGTATTTCCGCGAAATGGTAATGCTTCACTATCCACGGCGGAATGAACAGCAAGATCTCATTGTAAACGATAATGAGCAGACTTGCATAACACATAGTGTGCAAAGAGAACTTGAAAATGTTCTAGAAAGTCTTTATAATGAAATAGACTTAGAGGAAGGTGCTCAAATTGAACTATCTATCGTGGAAAATGAGTTCAGAGTGTTGTCACTTACAGAAATAAACCCAAATAAAAATGGCACTGAATCTGATTGCAATATTAGACTTATTAAACTACCCGCTTTAATTCCAGTTAAGAAATTATTTTCTTTAGTTCAAAGTCTAAATACTAAGCAAAGAACCTATTTGACACATTTGACGCACCAGCTAAAAACAAATCGCCCATTTTATGAGTTCATTGGCAGCGGTGCAGGTGTAGGAAAGAGTCGTTTGATATCTGCAATATATCAAGCTCTTAACCATCGTTTTAATTCTACACCTGGATCCAATCCAAGATCCTTAAAAGTTCTTACCTCGCATCTACGGGAAAAGCAGACTTCGGGATAGGTGGAATTACCCTTCATTTAATATTCTCTTTACCTGTTATTCAGTTAAATAGAGAGTTGAGGCCACTTAGCAATGACTCAGTTAATTCATTGTACTTCAGACTTATCAATTTAAAATTAATCATACTTGATGAAATATCGATGATAGTTGCTCGTATGTTTAGGTCTGTTGGTGCGAGATTAAAACAAATTTTTAAAACAGACAGCCCCTTCGGTGGTATACCGATCATAGTGTTTGGTGATTTGAAGCAACGCTCACATGTTAGACGTAAAGATAGGTGGATATTCTCTCCTAATACCAATGATGTATACAGCACTTTAGTTGGTTCCCCTTTGTGGGAGTTAAATACTTTAAATTAACAGAAATAATGAGACAACGGGATTATCAGGGTTTTGCTATTGCATTAAACCATATGGCATCTGGTACTATGACAAATGAGGACATATCACTCATTGAAACTCGAGTAGTTAATTTCGAAGAAGTTCCCGATGATGCCATACATTTATTTTGGTCCAATGAAGAGACAAATAATTTCAATGCCCTTAAGTTCAGTCGAATCCCAACAGAAGCTTACCTTTCAACTGCAAAAGACTCAGTTAAAGGAATTGGTATAAATGAATTTGAGAATATTTTGGAAAAAGTTAAAACTTTCAAAACTTCTGAAACGCAGGGACTGCCCTATGAATTGACTCTAAAAACATCCGCCAAATATATGATTACAGTGAATATAAACACGTGTGATGGCATGGTTAATGGGGCAGCTGGACAACTTATGCATATTGATTTTCATTGTTCTTTTCCAACAATTCTGTGGATTAAATCTTTGGAACCTTCTGTTGGTTTGATAGCACGATCACGATAACTATTCATAAAAGCCAGGGTGCCACAAATAATGAAGTTGTAGTTCATACTCAACCCAGAATGCCTATTTAAGGAACTGAGGGAATTGAACACAAATAAAGCTCTGACAACAAGTTTCAGTTTTATGAATTCCCGAACATTAGCAAATTTTATTCCACAATGTTCAGACTCTTCATGCTCACACTAATGATATAAAAAGCGACTGTTTGATGCTATCTTCAGATATTTTATGTTTTGTAGAAACTTGGAGTTAGAACAGAAATAAACGGGGCATTATTATATATGAAAAGCATAGTATTGCTAGCTCTATAGAACTAAAGGCTGTAAGGAAATTTTATTCAGGCCGCAAAGTTTTAGAAGCGGTTTTGTTTAAATGTTTCAGTATTAATATTCTGGTTCTATACAGAAATTCAGCTTTCTCTGTCAGACATTTAATTGTAGAACTTCAGGAAGTCCTTACTTCTGAGTTATGCAATTAAAATGTGCTAATTGTTGGAGATTTCAACATTTGTTTAATGTCTACAGGGAATTCAATAGGAAATCTGCTCCAAGAAAAAAACTTTAGTTCTGTGCGTGGTGTAGAATATTCAACTACACCTGCCGGTACAAAAATTTATTGGGCACTTTCAAACATGGATCCTTCCCATGTTAATGCAATTACTTTTGAGACAATACACAGCTATCATGACCGCATTTGTGTCTCCATTTCCAACTAAAGTTTTCAGATTTATTGCAATAGTTCTTAATTTTTTTTTTTTTTTCAAATATATATTAAGAAATGGTATAGCAATTTCGATAGTAGTTTTTAAGACAATTTTAAGAAAAATATGTAAATAATCTAATTAATAAAATTTAAATTATATGTATAATTTGTTATTATATAAGACATTATTGTATAAATATATGAACGAAATTAAATAGTATAAGGAGAAAAGAAATATAATTTGGATATATGTATAAGAATCTATATAAAAATTTATGTTTAATATTGTAAATATTATATACAAATTAATATAATAATATAATTTTTAAAGTGTTAATATTTATTATTCTTAAGCTAAACATGTATAATAATATCGATAAAATATCAATAATAAAATAATCAATGCAGTTATAATTCATTCTATATAAAATAAATTATAAACGTATACAGTAAAACACAAGAACGATTGCTCTAATTGTTAAAATACATAAAGAAATCTTAAACGAGTATACCATTTGACTATGCGAGGGTATAAAATGTTCGGTTGCATCCGAACTTAGCCATTACTTACTTGTTTTTTTTTTGTTTTTATACTCTCGCAACTTTTTGCTACAAGGTATAATAGTTTTGTTCATATAACGGCTGTTTGTATCAGTATTGTATAGTGTTATATATTATATATGTATATAAATGATCAGGATGAAGAGACGAGTTGAAATTCGAGTGACAGTCTGTCCGTCCGTCCGTCCATCTGTGCAAGCTGTAACTTGAGTAAAAATTGAGATAAATTTATGAAACTTGGTACACATGTTTCTTGATACCGTAAGCCGGTTGGTGTTGCAGATGGGCGTAATCGGACAACTGCCACGCCCACAAAACGCCATTAATCAAAAACAAATAAATTGTCATAACTAAGCTCCACAACAAGATACAAGAATCTTATTTGGTATACAGGATCACATTAGGGCGAGGCATCTGCAGTTTAAAATTTTTTTTTCAAGTGGGCGTGGTCCCGCCCCTAATAGGTTTAATGTGCATATCTCCTATACCCCTGAAGCCATAATAAAAAAATTCACTGGGAACAAATGTTTTTAGCATCTCTATCTACGGTGTGAAAATGGGTGAAATCGGATGACAACCCCGCCCACTCATATAACGGTACTGTTAAAAACTACTAAAATCGCTATAAATCAAGCACTAAACAAGCCAGAGACATTAATTTTATCTCTGGGATGGTATGAGATGACTTTAAAGGAACCACCTCCAAAATTAGTCAGTGGGCGTGGCACCGCCCACTTTAAGGTGAAAACCCTTATCTTAGGATATGCAAATCAAGCAACAATGATTATATCGGCGTAAAACTTTGCATGACTAATACGTTTAGAGTATGCCACTTTGTGACCAAAAATTGCTTAAATCGAATCAAAGCTGTTCAAGTCCCTAGGTACTGAATATGTGGACCCCAGTGCCTATAGCTGACTTTTTACCGAAAATATAGGTCAACATAGAACCAGGCGGCAAGATCCACAAAGAAATCTAAAAAAGTATACCATTTGATTTTGCGAGAGTATTAAATGTTCAGTTACATCCGAACTTAGCCCTTCCTTATTTGTCTTTTGGTATATTATTTAAGATATTAGGGTGGTTCGGCGTTATATTTTTTAACGGAAACCCTGCAGTTTTGGGGGCTTGTGTCACTTGTGCTAGTGAATCGTATGCTTGTGAAGGAGTGTGACTTCCAGACAGGATATCGTTTACATACGTTTGAGTTTTTAACACTTCGGTTGCCAGAGGAAATTCTGACTTTGTGTTTTCTGCCAATTCGTGGAGTATTCGAAAGGCTAAATATGGAGCACAGTTTACGCCAAATGTAACTGTTTTTAGTTTATAGTCGCGTAGTGGACTATTGGGAGATTTTCGGAAAATAATTCGCTGAAAATCTTGATCGTCTTTATGTACGACTATTTGTCGATACATTTTCTCAACGTCCCCATAGAATACGTATTTGAATATACGCCAATTTAATATGAGGAGCATTAAATCTGGTTGGAGTGTGGGTCCCGTAAAAAGAATATCATTTACGAAATGTCATGAGCTAGTGGTTCTTGAGGCATTGAAAACCACTCTTTCTTTTGTTGTTTTTTTTAACTGGCTTTACTACTGCGTGATGAGGTAAGTAAAATGAGTAATATTTGCCATTTATGATTTTTTCACTTACTTTCTCCATGTGGTCTAAATGGAGGTATTCTTCTAACACACCATCATATTCTGGTTTGAGCTCGAATTTTTTAAGGGGTTTTTTCCACCCTTTGAAACTGCTGTATTGCAGAGGTGCGAGCGTGACCTAAGGCGATTGTGTTGGGAAATTGTTGTTTTAGTGGTAATCGTACGACGTACCAACCATTATCTGATCTAGTAGTTGTGGCTTTGTAAAAGTCTTCACAACACTGATCTTCTGGGGTTGTAATTAAAATGGGGGGAGTTCTTCTAACTGCCAAATTTTCTCAATTGTGTTTTGAGTCATGGTGGGAACTGGTTCCGTAATTAGTCCACTTAGGATCCAACCAAAAATAGTATTTTGGGCCAGAAGTGTTTTTGAAATTTTCTCAATACCTTCGAGTATTATCTGTGGTATGAGATCGCTGCCTAATAGAAGGTCTATTTGAGCGGGAGTGTTGCAGTTGGGATCTGCTAGCTTTAGGTGTGAAACCTTTTGTCAATGCTTGCTATTTATGTGATAGCTTGGAAGCATGTTTATTAGTTGCGGTAAGACAATAGCTTCTGCTTTAATGCGCTTATCCGCTTTGGGGGATGGGACAGTTTTGGACTACTCTTCCGCCCATTCCCGTGATTTTGGTTAGTTTTTTTGGAAGTTGTAACCGATTTTGTGCCCTAGACGCTATAAATGATCGTTATGATCCTTGGTTTATTAAGGCCCTAAGCTTAAACAGTTCTCCTCGGTGTTCGATGGAGACGACTGCTGTTGGTAGTAGTACTCTACTTTGATTTTCGCTGTGTAGCGTTTTGGGTTTTAATGCCTTTGAGCAGCATAGTGCTTCTTGGCAATTATCGGGATTTCGCACTTCGGGATATGCTGTTGCAACTAAACCCGTGGCTCTTTTTATATTTGCGCTTTTTGGGGGTGAGCTGGAAAATGTGTTGTAATGCAGCATTGAATGATGTCTTTTATGGCAATATACGCAATTAAATTTGCTTTCACACTCTTTTCGAGTATGCGAACGTGACAAGCAGTTTGTGCAAAAATTTTTTATTCTCACAAAATTGTTGCTATCGACAATATTTAATTTTTTGAATTTCTCGCAAGATTTGAGCTTATGCCCTCCTGTAAACAGTTCACATTACGTTTGTTTATACTGTTCGGATGTGAACGATTGATTTTTGAAAAAGCTACTGTTTAAATTGTTGTTGCTACTGGTTTGGAAGCTATTGAAGTCGTTTTGAGCGTTTTTAGTCCTAACTAGTTTTTTGTCTACCCTTCCTACTATTTCATATTGTGTAGTTAGAAATTCTTACATTTGCTACCATGTTGGGCATTTTTTTCGAGATGAGAGCGATTGCTCCCACAAAAGTAACGATTTTTCTGGTAATGCTGCGGGGCATATATTTACTAGAATATGGTCCCAGCTGTCTGTGGGAATAATTTGTGTCGATAAAACCGACAAACAATTAGAAACAGTGGATTGTAGTCTAATAAATTCATCACTTGTTTCCTTCTGAATTTTAGGCAAGTTCATTAATATCGTTACTTGCTTATCGACCAATATTCTTTCATTTTCGTATCTTGCTTTTAGAGCGAACTGTTTGACTATGACGCCTGCTTGACCTTTCGTTTTGTATCGGAGATGATACAATTTTTGTGCATTTGATAATTTTAGGTGGTTTATGTAAACGGCTGTAAACATGTCCCGGAAGAACGGCCATTGTTCATAACCACCATGAAAGATTTCTGTATCACATGCGGGCACCTTGAGATGAATTTGACTCTTGACATTGAATTTGTGGCAGCTCTACTAGATTTTTCTTTTTGCTTTCTAATACCGATTCAGAATTGTCCTGTTACTCTCAGAGATAAATTTGGTGTATGAAATATCTTTCACCCTTTTTTGTTTTGTAGCACCTTCCTTTGAGCGTGTAGCTTCTGCAGGTGTACATGGATCCTTTTCTTCAAAAATCATTTTCGGTACTTTTAGGACTGTGTTGTTTTCGATTCTTTTGAATCTGAGCTCAGTTAAAAAATATGAAATAAATTTAAAATTCCTCATTGTCGATCGATGGTATTCAAGTTATATGCTCGTATATATGAATGTGTGAACGAAACTCTTTTAAGTAAATAGAGTTTTTTTTCGACAAAATTAATTTTAAACTCCGTATATGTGTATAACCGCAAATTCTTTTTTTTTTGTTTTTTTTGAGTTAATAAGAGTTTTTAATTCGAATGAAGTTTCTTAAAACGTTTATTCAGTTTATATAGTTACCGGTCGTATTTAGTTTTTTTAATTTATTAACAATCGAACTTTTATTTATTTATCGATTTTATGTCCTTAATTATTTGTGCTAAAATGTTCATGCGCAATCCTTTTGTTTGTTGTTTGTTAAAAAACGAATATTATTTGTTTTTTTTTGAAAAATTTATTGGTCGCCTTCAAAATAGCCTCCTTCCGCCTGAATACAACGTTTTGCACGTTCAAGAAGGTTATCGAATGACTTTTTTTGGTCATTTGTCGGTATAGCGTTGAGGATGGCGGTCGTCGCCTTTTGGGTGGCATCAACATCAGCATAGCAGTTTCCTTTCATGGCCAAATGTAGTTTCCCGAACAAATAAAAATCGCACGGTGCCATATCAGGCGAATAGGGTGAACGGTTGATGATATGAATGCGATTTTTGGTCAAAAAATCTGTCTGATTCTGAGGTCTTTTTCGTGTTGTTTCAAAGTGTGCGGGACAAATCGAGCACAAACCTTTCTGAGGCCCAAATTTTCTGTCAAACTACGATAAATCGACGCTGCGGATATTGATAATTCCGATTCCATATATTTAAGCGATGGTTTCGGCTCTTCTTTAATGAATTCACACACAATTTCCGCGATTTTTTCGTTCACAACATCTTTTGGCTAGCCCGAACGTTCGTCGTCTTCCAAGTCCTCCCGTCCCTCTTGAAAACGTTTAAACCACTCGTGAATACCGCTACAGGATAGACAATCATCGCCATAAACTTGTTTCATCATTTTATGAGTTTTGGTAAAAGTTTTACCAAGTTTAAAACAAAACTTAATGTTGGCTCTTTGTTCGATGCTCATTTTCCGACCGACACTACAAATGCAATGTCACATGTAGCGCGATATCTCAGCTGTTATACAAGTCAGCTGTTATATAATTTTATATGACAACACTGAAGAATACACAATTGAGGGATAAGAATTTCAGACAGATGGCGCCACTAGAAGCCGCGTTGTTTAAAAAGTCCTGGAACTTTTGAATTGTACCTTGTATATGCCAAAATGGACTTTGAAGAGATATGTAAGTATGAATATTTGATTAATTTTTATATTAAATCGCGGGATTTGTTTTTATCTTTCTTTTAGATTTTTTTTTCTTAGAATAAGTTATTAATTTGTTGTTATAATTTAACAGCACCGTTTAATTAGTTTCAAAATAACTGATTTTGAAATGATTAAATGAAATAAAAATATGTAATTGTACCGACTGTATATGGGGTATATGTATACGTATGAATGTGAACGCGTGATATTTTCGTCGTGAGAGAAGAGTGTAAAAAAAAAGTTATAATACTCAGGTATTTTACCGACTGCGCTTATGTTAATATATTCGGATGTAGGTAGGTATGTAAATATATAAATGAATGTTTATTTGTAAGATATATCGGTAAATGCAATTTGCATAACGTTTGCCGACTGAATGTATATGAATTGAATGTATGTTTGTATTTTTGTCTTTTTGCTGTAGATTCTAGCTTTAGTTGTTATTGTGCCTTAGCTTACTTTTTATTATGCAGTCCTGCTTATCGCTTTATTAAGCATAAGGGGTACTGCCGGAAATTCTTTGCAAGTAAATGCTTGAGGTTTTTTTTTTTGTTTGTTTGTTGTGTGTATATACATACATATATACACAAATGTAAGCGCAGTTGTCAAGGCAAGTAATAATTTGCTAATATAATATATATATATACATATGTATTTATGTAAATATAAGTTTATATAAGCATATATGTATATAAGTATATTCACCCGATTTTTTTTATATCTATTTTTTGGAATTTTCTTTTAACGTTAGGAAGAATATAAGTATATAGTATTCAAATTTTTAATTACGTTTTTTTTGTTATATTTTCCGTTAACGTTTCCTGTACCCGTTTTTTCAACCTGTTAAACCGGTCTTTCCTAGTTTTAACAATATACATCAGTAAAAAATATACATATATATTTTTATATATATATAGTTAATAAAAAAAATGAAAACGATCGTTTGTCTCGCCTCAAGGGGTTTTTAGGGAGAATGTATGTGTAGTTTTATTTTTGAAGGTTTTTTAGTTTTCCCTTCTTTCCCAACTTCCTTAACGCTAGCTGTTCTGATGCCTGTTGTGCAGCTCTCTTCCTGTGTTTTGGCTGCTATATATATTTTGTTTTTAGTCTCACGCCCGTTTTTCATTAATCTTTTTTTGTATATTTTTGGGTTTCGCGCCGCACTTAGATTTTTTTTTGGTTTCGCGCCCGTTTGTTTTTGTGTTTGTGTTTTGGCACATTTAATATGTTTTGACACTTTCCCTTTTTTATGTTATATATATATGTATGTGTATGTGTTCGAATATATGTTCGATCACTCAACTCTCAACCTCACTTTTTCATATGTATGTATATATGTATATAAATATGTACATATATTTTCCTTATGTACACATATAACATATATATATATATATTTTTCTTTATATTTCACTTTTTTCCAATAACTGTCACTGCACCGTTTTGGTTTTTTCTATTTTTTTTTTACTTTGTCATTGCACCTGTTTTTTTGTTTTTTGTTTTTTTTTTCACTAAATACACCGGTTCTTTTTTTTCTCTGTTTGTTCATTTTTTTGTGTTGAAAATCTGGCAACCACGGATAGCACGTATCATATGATTATTCCCCTTTACAACAACAACATTTTTCAGTTACGTACATCTTTGAATTTTGTAACAAAAATCAGTAATTCATGTTTTTAGTTTATTAAAAACTGTTGAAGTGATCGAACTCGGGACTTTTATTTATTCCGGCTAACTGTGCAAAGTAAGCATATTCAACAGGTTATGGGCCCATGGCCTATGTTGGAATAAATATAAACTGTACGATTCGATTTCGCGTGTGTCGCATAAAGTGTTTGTCACTTTAAAATACAATATGAGTTCGCTGTACCAAATAGAAAAGTTGGATGATACCAACTATGATACGTGCATACACATGCAATGTGTTCTAGTACACGCAGACATTTGGGCAGTGGTTAGTGGTGATCTTGCTAAGCCAGAGGATGCGTTGTTGTTGGCCAAGTGGAAAGTCGAAAACGAGAAGGCTTTGGCAACAATTATGTTAAGTGTAAAACCATCACAATTGGGGTATGTAAAGAACTGTACCAGTGCTTTAGAAGCATGGAAAAAACTAAAAAATGTGTATAAGCCCAGTGGTCCAATACAAAAAGTAAGCTTATACAAACGGCTGCTCAGCCTCAGTATGGCTGAAGGTGTGTCAATGGTTCAACATATACAGGAGTTTGTTAACGGTTTAGATAAGTTGGCAGAGCTAGATATCAAGTTAAGTGATGAAATGCTGGTTATCATTTTGTTATCCAGTTTGTCGAGAAATTTCGAGAATTTCGTGATTTCGATGGAGACGCGTGATTCATTTCAAACGTTAGAAATAATAAAGGTGAAGCTGTTGGAAGAGTTCGACAGGCAATCTCAAAAGGAGGAGGAAGGCGTCGGAGTGGTCAGCTTTTCTCGCAAATTCCAAAGGGGAAAACAATACTTCGAAGAAACAGTTCAGTGGAAAGTGTTTTAACTGTGGCAAGCGTGGGCATATGGCATCTAAATGTAAAGCGCTGAAAAAGGACAAAAACATTGGTTCTAATGACCAGTGTTCATTCGCAGTGTTAGCAGCAACAGACGTATCATGTTTCCGAAGATCTTCGTGGTGCATTGATAGTGGTGATTTTTGACTGCAAGAGTAGTGTGCATTCGTGTTTAAGTGCAGCAGAAGAGAAGGTTATGATTTGGCATAAACGCTATGGACACTTAATGCTATAAACACAATACGAGCGACGGCGAATATTCTTCGTACTCGAGTGTTGCCGCCGTGTAAAACACAATACGGACGATTTTCGTTGCAACTGTCAGTGCTTGTCAACTGTTAGTGCTTGTGAGTTTAAAAAAATATGAATCCGCGTATTTTTCGTTTAATTCAAATTTTAAAAATGTTAAATATAATGTAAAATGTGTAAAATATACATAGATTTTAAATCGCGTTCAGGAAGAAGATGGTGGATACGACCCGTGAATTTAACAAGAAAGGAATTAGGGTTTCCTGATACTTGTTTTAAACCGCTGAAATCAATGGATAAAGAGCACTTTTTCCAAGCAACAAGGATGAGTGTTCACAAATTTAATGCTCTTCTTTGTTTGTTAAAAGACAAGCTCCATCGGTGTTCGAGAAGAGAACCGATAAATGAAGAAACACGTTTGGGAATTACATTGATGTAATTAATATTTATAATTTATATTAGCATTGTAAATAACAGGCAGTTATATTTAGGTACTTATCTCAAGGATGCTGTCTTAAATTTCTGGCATGGTCTCACAAAATTAGACTTTCAACGGTGAGGAAAATTATTTACGAAACCTGCGATGCAAATTGGAATGAATTACACACAGTTTATGTTGCTCAACCAAACCAATTCGAATAGAGAAACATTTCTGAAAGGTGGGCTTTACATTTTTGATAAATAATAAAAATTGATTCCATAAATGAATTTTTTTATTCGTAGATTTTATATAAAAACCAGAATGCCGCACTGCCTAGGTGCTATTGATGGCAAACATATTAACATAGTTTGCCCGAGACGTAGTGGTTCACTTTTTTATAATTATAAAAAAACATTCAGCATTGTTCTAATGGCAGCTTGTGACTCCGACTATACATTTACTTTTGTTGATGTTGGGGCAGTAGAAAGTCAAAGCGATGGTGGAATTTTCGCCAAAAGTGCTTTTGGGAAAATGATATTAAGAAGAAACATCGTATTGCCTCCTCTCGATCACCTTCCGGGTAATTAAATAATCTGAATTTTGGAAATAACTTAATTTTTTATGATTACAAATACTTTCCATATTTAGGTACAAATTAAGACTTCCAGTATTTCTTTGGGGAAGACAATGCTTTTCCACTTAAGGAAAACCTTATGCGTCCATATCCTGGCCGCAACTTGTCGCCTCTGAAGCAACAAGCTATCTTCCGCCAGAGTTTACATCGAAAATGCGTTTGGTATATTAGCGAATAGGTGGAGAATATTACATAGCAATATACATGCAGCACCAAAAAATATTGACAAAATAGTGTTAGCAACAGTTGTGCTACATAATTATCTCATGGTAGACAGGAGCTCGGGATATTTTACTGAAGAGTTGGTGGACCATTCGGAAAATGGTGCTTTCGTTCCTGGAATTTGGAGGCAAACAACTTCGCAAAGTCCAACTTTTCGAATTTCGCAAGCCAACCGTTCAACGGCGGAAGCGTTTGCATCGAGAGACGAATTGGCGGAGTATTTATTTAATAATTAAGCCAGTATTTTCTGAAATTTTATTAATTTTTTATTAAATTTCTTTTTCATTCCATAAAATTCATATAAAATAACAAAAAGCGTTCTTATTTAAAAATAACAATTGCACTATAGTGTAACAAAAAAACAATTCATAAGAAATATGTACATATACAAGTAATGAGTGAGCGCAGACATTTTCTTGCATTTGTTTTGAAAGTTCTAAAGATTTTACTGAAAATAAACTTTCTTTGATATGGCAATGCCGTTTTTGCCGCCGCGGTCGGCGATAAATTTAGAAATAGCTCTGAATCAAAAATCGTCATGGTGGGCGAAATTCGCCGCCGTCGCGTATTGTGTTAATCTTCGTATACAATCGTGTGTTCGAATCACCGACGGCATCGCCGAGTACGGCGAATATTCGCCGTCGCCCGTATTGTGTTTATAGCATAAATTTTTCAAGCCTAAGAGAACTATCCAATAAGAATATGGTGAATGGGTTAGATTTAAAAAGTGTACCACAAAACATTAACTGTGACGTTTATATGAAAACAAAAATAAGTGCAAAGCCATTTCCAAAAAGTAGTGAGCATAGTTTTGTAAGTTTGTTAGACATAATTCACTCTGATGTATGTGGGCCTATGCCCACATGTCTCTGGGTGGTGCACGTTATTGTGCAACTTTCATAGATGACAAATCCAAACGCATGTTTGTTTATTTTTTGAAACATAAAAATGAGGTACTAGAAAAATTCAAAATATTTAAAAGTCTGGTAGAATGTCAAACAGAGAAACGAATTAAGGTACTGAGAAGTGATAATTTCACTGAGTATGTCAACCATGAATTCGATGGTTTTCTTAACGCAAGCGGTATACGAAGGCAATTGACAGTTCCCTATACTCCTCAACAGAACGGAGTAGCAGAACGTGCAAATCGTACGATCGTAGAGATGGCTCGCAGTATGCTTGTGCAAGCTGGACTTTGTGAGTCGTTATGGGCTGAAGCTGTTGCAACTGCGGTCTACATTCGTAATCGTTCAGTTACTAGACAACTTGGTGATAAAATACCATACGAGGTTTGGACGGGTTATAAGCCAAATGTACGTCATTTGAGAATATTTGGTTCAAAAGCAGTTGGTCTAGATAAAAGTCAGCACATAATTTCGTGAGAAGGGTAAAGAGTATACGTTTGTTGGTTACTCTTTGACAGCAAAAGCTTATCGTTTTTACGATAGCAGTGAGAGACGAATAGTTGAGAAGCGAGATGTCATCTTTGATGAATCTTCAACAGGCAGCATTCGAGAAAAAGAAACAGAACGAGTATCTGTCGAAATAGATACATTATCAAACAAGTCGCGAAGTGAGCAAGAAAGTTCAAATGTCGAAGAGGGAGCAGAAGTGCATCTTGAGGAGGACAAATATGAAACAGCTTCAGAAGAAGCAGAAAGTGAAACAGCCGAAGAAACTGAAGTACCGAACGATAGCGAGAACACATATGATAGCACAAGCGAAAGCAGTGTAAACGGAAAACGAGGAAGGGGTAGGCCGAAAATTCTTCGTACTGGCAAACCTGGCCGTCCTAAAAAAACAGTTCCACATGGTAAACATAGCAAATAGCGATGGTAAGATACCGAGCACTGTAAAAGAAGCAATGTCAAGCAAAAATTGTAAATGCTGGCGAGAGGCGATGAACAAAGAGTACGATTCTCTTATTAGAAATCAAACATGGGTATTAGCAGAGAATGAAAACTTTTTGAGTACTAATTTGCAATTCCACAAGAGGGAGCATCGAAAAGTATAACTTCGAAAAAGAAAAATACACCACACAATATGCGAAATGCTATAAATAGACACAACGAATATTCCTATATGAAAAATCGTTGCGCATACCTATTTAGATTTATGTTTTCAATTTCTATGATATGACAAATTTATAATTATGAAAAGCCTTCTGAATTAAAAATCTGTATTACCGGTAAAAACACCAGAATTCATAATAAAATAAACATTTAATAGGCTATTTTTCCAACTTATGTATGTGCGTTATGTGAGCAATTGCTTATTAAACAAAGGATAACAATAAAACGGTGGCTAAGCGGCCACATTTCCACTTTTGTGGTGGCTGAGGTCGTAAGCGGGAAGGGGTTAAGCACAATCCGAATACGAGCCTATACGTACGAATCCTAAAACGAATTTAATTTAATTTTTTTATTTTATTAATTGGAGTCTAAGCATATCATAATTCAATTTCTTTAATAGCATATTTTACTTCCTGAGATAATTAAAATATATCAGGAAAATATAATATGTTCATATGTTTAGGTTTATTGAATATTTCCTTATTATGCGTATTTACACAAATGTGATAATCACACATACATTCTTAAATACACGTACGCTGAAGCTTGCTTCTTCTTGCTCCGCACAAGCAATGACTTTTGTCTACACTTTTTGCTTTTTGCGAGAAACAAGTTGAACGTACATAAGCAAGAAGGGGTCAGGGGCGCACTGCCACATAATTATATCAGATATATATTTTATTTACCGAATTTAAACGAAAAACGATTATAGGTATGAATTTATTGGTATATATATATATATATATATATATATATATATAATATATATTATATTACGAAAATAATTCATAAATGGATCAGTATTTTTCAATACAAATTAAGCAACATATCAATATATTATGAGCCCTCACTTGACACGCCTATGTGCATGGCCAACGAAATAACGGCGAGTTCGCGCGGACATTGTGTTGTTGAAAAAAACCAAATGACGACTTTGCCGACAAACATACATATTTATATACATACATACAAACGAGCTCGCATAAATATTGACGCCATATTTTGCGCATCGTCGCGGAGTTGACAAAATTTGTTTCAATCGACAATTTTGCGACAATGTCGATCGGCTATGTTGTCTCGTTTGTCCTTTTTGCAGTGGTTTGCTATTGAAAGTTGACTTATGCTCTTTTGAAATATTGCGATTACCAATTGGGCTGCATTTTCATAGCGTCGTATTTAGATAAAATGGGCTAAATCGAAAAACTATGAAACAATGATAATAAGTAAACATATAAAAGTACTATATGGACTGTGCTTAGAATATATAGAAGTAGTTAATGATTTCATATGAATGTCAATTTTATATAAATATTATAATTTAATGCCATATATAGTGCATAATATGCAAAAATATAAATATTATTTAAACTCGCTAATAGGTCATGTTGCCAATTCTCCTTTCTGAAGGGGCCATCAGACAAATTCTTCAATTTCTGATTTATAGCATCGTCGTGAGGAGGCAGCTTGTGGGCAAAATACAAATGCGAGGGGAATGGTAGGATCAGTTGTTAAATTGAAACTTCTTCAATTTTACTGAATACTTCAAATTCAATTTCATTCATTCATTTATTTAAAATTTCGCATATGCGTAGGAATTCTATATGAAAACCAAATGTGGCTTACCAGGCGCACAGAAAAAATAGCGCGGCGCAGAGTTATGAACGAGCGCACTTTGCTTTGAAGCAGACGCACGTTCCTTATGAATGAATTTGTTGTCGTTGTAATATGAAATACTTAGAAAATAAGCCGCGAGTTCGCTTGAATATTATTGGCCGATGATGGTGCGTCTACGTTTTTTTTGTCACTTGCGCGAGTGTTTGATTTTTTGCGAAAGACATATTGAGGGACATACATATGTACATATGTGTACATATATGCAAATATATTTGGACATGCGAATGAAGGAAGGCAATTTCAAGAATATTCACATATAGACATATAAACATTGAAGCAAGTAAACAACAATAGCTGTTTGAGTTCACAGATTAGACAAATATGTTCTAATATTATCTGTGGTGCTGCTTGTATAGCACACTTCCTTATTGCAATGAAATGTTTTGCCTAAGTTCAAATCCTATCATATTTTTATATATTATACTATTTTTTATTTTTATAACTCTTTTTTATTAAATGATATTTGAATTCTATTTTAGTATTATTTCCCTCATTATTTATATTTTCTTGTCGGAGGTCAATTACTTTCGTTTTTATTATTTCAATTTTTGTTTATGCGCATACCAATGAACATCTGTGCATATGTATGTATATACATTTTGCTTATAGAGTGGTGTAGTTCGTTTCGTACGCTGATAGTTGTGGTGAAATTTTATTTTCGAACTTGCGCGTTTTCGATGTTCCTTCTTAGCAATTAACATTTTAGTACTGCTAACATTTGCTCCTTCTCTATTCATCAACATTCTCTGCTCTTAGTATATTATTGTGTTGCTTAATTAGTATTGAAAAATACTGATGCATTTATGAATTATTTTCGTAATATAATATATATTATATACATATATAAATACACATAAATTCATACCTATAATCGTTTTAAACTAAATTCGATAAATAAAATATATATCTGAAATAATTATGTGGCAGTGCGCCCCAATCCCTCTTTGCCTGCGATCGTTCAACTCGCAAAAAGCAAAAAGCGTAGACAAAAGTCAGTGCTTGTGCGGGGCAAGAAGAAGCAAGCATCAGCGTACGTGTATTTAAGAATGTATGTGTGATTATCACATTTGTGTAAATACGCATAATAAGGAAATATTCAATAAACCTAAACATATGAACATATTTTCCTGATATATTTTAATTATATCAGGAAGTAAAATATGCTATTAAAGAAATTGAATTATGATATGCTTAGACTCCAATTAATAACATAAAAAAATTAAATAAAATTTAATTTACATCAGTTTTAGATTCGAACTTATATGCTCGTATTCGGAATGAGCTTAACTCCTTCACGCCTACGACCTAAGCCACCACAAAAGTGGAAACGCGGCCGCTTAGCCACTGTTTTATTGTTATCTTTTGTTCAATAAGCAATTACTCACTCAACGCACATACATAAGTTGAAAAACTAGCCTATTAAATGTTTATTTTTTCTGGGGTTTTTACCGATAATACAGATTTTTAATTCAGAAAGGCTTTTCATAATTATAAGTTTGTCATATCATAGAAATTGAAAACATAAAGCTAAATAGGTATGCGCAACGATTTTTCATATAGGAATATTCGTTGTGTCTATTTATAGCATTTGGCATATTGTGTGGTGTATTTTTCTTTTTCGAAGTTATATTTTTCGATGTTCCCTCATGTGGAATTACAAATTAGTACTCAAAAAGATTTCAGTTAACATTTGCTCCTTCTCTATTCATTAACATTCTCTGGTTGTGTCTATTTATAGCATTTCGCACATTGTGTGGTGTATTTTTCTTTTTCGAAGTTATACTTTTCGATGTTCCCTCATCTGGAACTACAAATTAGTACTCAAAAAGATTTCTTTTAACATTTGCTCCTTCTCTATTCATTAACATTCTCTGGTATTAGCTGATTTGCCAATAGGAAAACGAAAAATTGGTTGTAAATGGGGTTTTAATGAGAAAAGAGATCAAAATGGAAGCATTGAGCGATACAAAGCGAGGTTAGTTGCTAAGGGATGTAGCCAGCAGTATGGCGTTGACTACAAAGAAACATTTTCACCTGTTGTGCGTTATGCTACTATACGAATATTGTTCGCATTGGCAGCTGAAAAGGAGCTACATATGCATCAACTGGATGTATCAACGGCGTATCTCAACAGCGAGCTAGACGATGAAGTGTATATGGAACAACCAGAAGGGTTCATCAACTCAAAATATCCCAATAGCGTACTACAATTGAAGAAAGCAATATATGGTTTAAAGCAGTCTGGCAGAGAGTGGTTTTAAGCAGTGTCAGAATGAACCATGCCTTTATAAGAAGAATGTTGATAAAAAATAAAACTTCATTGCTGTTTACGTTGACGATATTGTCGTAGCATGTTCAAGCGAGACAGACCTATTGGCGATAAAGAAGAAAATTGCTGAGAGCTTCAATATTGTAGATAAAGGAAGAGTTCAACATTTTCTTGGAATGGAAATTGAGCGTGTTGGCAGCATAGGTCCTATATCGGTTGGTCACTCTCAATACGTTCAAAATTTGTTAAAGCAGTATGGCATGGAGCAGTGTCGCGGGGCGTCTACTCCACTTGATCCTGGATTCAAAATACAATGTACGACAAATGATTGCGAAAAAGTAAATGCTACAGAATACCAGTCCCTTATTGGCGCGTTGATGTATTTGGCAGTAACGACAAGACCAGACATCTTACATTCGGTCAGCAAGTTGGCGCAAAGAAATTGCGATCCTCATATTGAGCATGAGACAGCAGCAAAACATATACTAAGGTATCTTTCTGTAACGAAAAATTTAAAGCTTAATTTCAGAAAGACGGGCAAGCAAGCAGAGGGCTTCGTAGATGCCGATTGGGGCAGCAGCGTAGATGAGAGAAGGTCCTATACTGGCTATGTATTCACTATGGCAGGTTGTGTGTTCTCTTGGGAGAGCAAAAAACAGGTGACGGTTGCTTTAAGCAGTACCGAAGCTGAATACATGGCATTATCGGCGGCGGCCAAAGAGGCGGTATATTTGAGAAAATTGTTATATGAAATGAATTGCTACGAGGGCGAAGGTCCGTTCACAATGTATGGTGATAATTTGAGTTCACAACATTTAGCGCGGAATCCAGTTTACCACAATCGCAGTAAACATATAGATATACGATTTCATTTCATACGAGAAGTTGTCAAAAATAATGTAATTTATTTAAAATATTTAAGTACAGAAAATATGCCAGCTGATATTTTGACTAAAAACTTATGTAAATGAATGAAACATTAATTGTTTGATATTGAAGAGCAAATTATTGTTGTTGAGCAGGAGTGTTGAAAATCTGGCAACCACGGATAGCACGTATCATATGATTATTCCCCTTTACAACAACAACATTTTTCAGTTACGTACATCTTTGAACTTTGTAACAAAAATCTGTAATTCATGTTTTTAGTTTATTAAAAACTGTTGAAGTGATCGAATTATTATTTATTCCGGCTAACTGTGCAAAGTAAGCATATTCAACATTTTGCACATTATTTTTTGTTCACGTTATTTTAATATTTTTTTGTTCACGTTATTTTAATATTGTTTACTTTATGTTTTATAACCCATAGTGCCGTCCACTAGGGCTCGAAGTCCCTTATATAGTATCTATTGATGCCTTCATGGTAGTGTGATCGTGGTGATGTTGTATTTGTGTGCGTGTTGGTGTATGGTGTAGTGATGTGAAATGTATGGTAAATAGGTGTGGTGATGTGGATGTGAATTGATGTGGTGAATATGGTGTGACAGTGTCTTATGGTGAGGTGGGATGGAGTGGTCATTTTGTCAAATAACATAAGTTAATAAGATACCAAATAATAATAGAATAATGAATGTTGAATTCTTTCGCAACATTTTTATACTTTCGCAATATATTGCAACAGAGTTTAGTTTTGTTCACCAAACGGTTGTTTGCATCACCTAAAACTAATCGAGATAGATATGGATTTCTATATACAAATATTTCTTCTAATATTTGGTGATAATCAGTCGAAAAGTATATTTTCTCAGCTATCATGTTGAAGTTATAACAAAATATACGAGACAACAATGTAAAAAAGTTTCTTAGAGTGCTGGACTTTGTATAGAGCAAAAATATTTTTCTACTATCTTTCTAGATAAAAACGCGTGAGATAAATATTAGTAGTGTAGTATTAAAAGGGCTAAAGATCCTTTTTATGTGATAATAGATAAACTGCGACGCCATGGGTTAAAATGCTATTATCTATTATTTTAGTTTTGCGACACATTTTAATATGAAGGTCATAAGATAAACTGTAAACTCAAGAAAATTACATTTAAGTACTTTTTGGGATTTCCCCATTTTATTTGTTGGCAGCTTATGAAAGGGTTAGATATTAAGACAGAAAGAAGTTATTGTTAATTTAGCCTTCGTGAGTAGACCTTCAAAATAGGTACCATAGATCCCCCTGTTTTAAAAAGCGTTAGACAAAAGCAATTTACGGAGAGGTTTTCCGAGCACTTAATTTCAATACAATGAAATAAACTACTAATTTCTAAAATATAAATATAACTAAATAATCTGTATTATTATGTTAGTGAATATCTATGTAATATATAGGTATACAAAAGTACGTAAGCTGTGTGTACAAAAATATACCATAATAAAACTATTATACTCTGTAGCAACATGTTGCAAAAGTATAATAAATATCAGTACACTGTGTTTCAGTTACACTAGATTTCTTGACCAGCAAAGTGCTGTATTCAAATTAATTTCAGTGTATTAGTTAAATAGTGTTTAAACTATTATTATATACAGTGGCGAGCAAAACCGTATTATATACAGTGGCGAGTAAGCACATATACATATGTGCACCAGAATACCATATTACCTATACACCGAACAGGAAAGGCATCATAGCAAGGACTCAATTACATTGAAAGAGAGCAGCACCTAGGATCCAACTTTTCACAGCCGGACGAACTTCGCGCAAGAAATCCTGAGTATAGGAATATAGAGCGATCAAATGCAAAGAGAACATGCAAGAGGAAATCCTGAAATAAAGAGAGAGGAACGTGATAGATAAACACAACGTTGACAGCTTAGTAGGAGGGGTATGAGGGAAGAAATTTTGAATCAGAGACGTCTTAGACAAAGTCAAGTTCACCTTCGTAGAGATAATCCGGTCAAATTGGGTTTCACACCAAGTTCGCAAATTAAATTTCGAAGTTATTGCACAAGTTCACCCGAATGTAGCATCCGCCTTCTTTTTAATACAACAATTTCCTTCGGAAGATGGAAATTACAATCTTTGTGCTACTTGCAAATATGAGATTGTTAAAAAGAACGCTCCCCAAAAACGTTTAGCTAACGGTCAAGGCTTTCTTGAAATACCGGATTAGTTGAAAGATGTAACCCCAATTGAAGTACGTCTCATAATGCCTAGATTGCCATTGTTTAATTATGCGCCACCCTTTTAGCACTTACCAAAGGCATTTTATTTTCCAATCACAAACACGCTTGGGGGAACACAATCGTCATGGATTAGGACGCAATCTACAAGCTTTGGCGCCTTTTCTGGAGTTTTCCATCGGTACCTTTTGTGGGGGCAGTTTAAATGTTCTTCTTTCCATCGGCGGCTGAAGTCATGAGAATCCAACTTTTCCATCGATTTAATAAGGATAGCGACTCCACCGCTGGCTCAGGTATGGCCAGAATGGGTACTCTTTTAAGAAAATGCCCAAGATGCCTCTCGCGAGAGGATTGTGATTGGCCCTGAATTGAAAACGATTTCAATTCGAATTAATGAGGTCGTGAATTCTTCATAATTAAACTTGTAGTTTCCAGCTGCTTTTTTTAAGTGGGATTTGAAGCTTTTTACAGCAGATTCCCAACACCCATATGAGGAGCGCTTGGGGGAATAAACTGTCAATTAATGCCTTCGGAGCGTACTTCTGTACAATCGCAGGTGAGACTTGTTTGATAAAGTCCACAAACTGTTTTTGAGTGACTCTTTAGGCTCCAATATACGTTTTGCAGTTGTCACTAATTATTTTTGAGGAAAAACCACGCCGTCCGACAAAGCGAGCGATAAGCCTCTGTCGTCAGATTTGTAAATAGCTCAAGGTACGTAAAACAAACAAAAACTGCCACATATCCTTTCGTTAAAGTGGGAGACCTTAACATTGAAGCCTTTATCTGGAAAGGCCCAGCAAAATCGACACCTTTTGTTGTGAAGGGCAAAGCGACGTTGCAGCGCTCAGGCGGAAGTGTTGCCATAATCTGCGTTCCCATTTTTTGCTAGTTCGTTGTGCAAAATTTGCAGATGTAAATTCACTACATTATTCGAGGCCTCAGACGGGGAATATAAAACTCTTGGTGGACTATTTGTTGCATGAGGCGGTGGTCGGCGTGTAGCTTTAGTATGTGGACATAATGGAGATATAACGTGGCAAGTCGTGCTTTTTCTGGTATGATTATGGGATGGCCGACCTTCGCACGAAGCAGACCCTTTGTGCCAAGAAATGGATTTAGTACTAAAAGTGAGATCTTTTTATCAATTGGCTTCGAATCTTTTAGCAATGATATTTCTCAGCTGAAGTAGCGCGCTTTAGAAGATGTATGTCCAGGTGTGTCACTATATCGCATTGGGAGTATACAGAGGTTACTCCGTTAACTTTAATTTTGAGTTGCTCTATAAATTTGATCATGTAGGCAACTACTCTGAGGGCTCGGGGGAACGATCAGAATCGCTCCAGGATATCAGTATCATCCGATGTTGCATGGAAAGAGTCGATTTTTGGACTTTCTGGGGCTATTATATAGCGCATGGGGGCTTGTGGTCAAGAATCGGGGAATTCTGTTAACCATCGGGGGCCATTTCACCATAGGGTGGTGGTGGCAAGGTGCAGGGGTTTACACCCTCTTGTACTCGGATCGGCAGGATTGTCAGCACTGGCTACGTATCTCCAAGAGGCGGATCCTACTAGGTCAATTATTTGAGACGTTCGATTGGAAATATAGGTCTTCCATGTGTGTGGAGGTTTTCTCACCAGGCTAGTACAATTTCGGAATCGGACCATAGATATAATTTATATTGTGCCATGTTGTGTTTTTACGATGGACATTAGTTTGGCTAGTAGTAGTGCTCCACATAGTTCAAGTCGTGGTAGACTCATTGTTTCTAAAGGAGCCACTTTTGCTTTTGCTACTAGTAAGTGGCTTGTGGTCGCAGTGTCGCTTTGTGTGGGAACGTATATAGTTGCGCAATATGCCTTTTCAGAATCGTCACAGAAGTCGCGTAGTTCGACTTTATGCTCTGGGGCATAGTTTACCCTTCGTGAGATTTGTATTTGTGAGATATCATTTAGATTGTTCGCGAACTAGGACAACTTTTCTAAACGAAATGGTTATACTTGTTCGTCGCAGTCGGTTCCATCCAGCCATAATTCTTGTATTAGGATTTTGGCTTGTATCATAAGTGGCGAAAGCCAGCCTGCGGGGTCAAAAAGTTTTGCCACAGATATCGACTCTGTAGTGTATAAAAACTGGTCAGATATCGCATTCCATTGGATCCCCAGAGTTTTTTTGTACTTTCGTTTGAAATTAGTATCTAATAAATTTTCTTTTGGTATATTTTTTAAAATTTTAGGGTAGTTCGCCGTTATCTTTTTCAACGGAAACGCTGCGGTTTTGAGGGCTTGTTGCTAGTGAATCGTATGCTTGTGAAAGAGTGTGACTTCCAGACAGGATATCGTCTACATACGTTAGTGTTTTCAACACCTGGGTTGTCAGAGTCAATTCTGACTTTATGTTTTCAGCCAATTCGTGCAGTGTTCGAAAGGCTAAATATGGAGCACGGTTGACGCCAAAGGTAACTGTTTTTAGTTTATAGTCGCGTAGGGGACTATTGGGGATTTTCGGAAAATAATTCGCTAAAAATCTTGATCGTCTTTATGTACGACTATTTCTCTTCACATTTTTTCGACGTCTCCGTTGAATACGTATTTGAATATACGCCAATTTAAAATAAGTAGCATTAAATCTGGTTGGAGCGTGGGCCCCGTAAATAAGATATCATTTAGGGAATTTCCTCAGCTAATGGATCTGGAGGCATTGGAAACTGCTCTGACTTTGTTGTTTTTCATCTAGCTTTACTCCTGCATTAGTAAATTGAGTAATATTTGCCATTTATGATTTTTTCGCATATGCTTACTTCCTCCAGGTGGTCCAAATGGAAGTATTCTTTTAACACACCATCATATTCTGATTTGAGCTCGAATTTTTTAAGTAGATTTTTTTCCACACTTTGAAACTGCTGTATTGCAGAGGTGCCAGCGTGACCTAAGGCGATTGTGTTGGGAAATTGTTGTTTTAGTGGTAGTCGTACGACGTACCGACCATTATTTGATCTAGTAGTTATGGCTTTGTAAAAGTCTTCACAATACTGATCTTCTGGGGTTGTAATTGAAATGGGGGGAGTTCTTCTAACTGCCAAAATTTTCTCAATTGTGTTTTGAATCATGGTAGTAACTGGTTCCGTAACTAGTCCTAACTTAGTATCCAACCAAGAAAAGAATTTTGGGCCAGAAATGTTTTTGAAATTTTCTCAATACCTTCGAGTATTATCTGTTAGTAAGTTGCGGTGGAACTATAGCTTCTGCTACAATTCTCCTATAGGCTTGGGGGAAATTAGGGTAATGGGGCAGATTTTATTAGAGTTTTTAACTACTCTTCCGCTCAAAGTAATTTCAAAGTTGGCTTGTTTTGTTGGCAGTTTAGCCTATTTTGTGCACTAGACGCTATGAACGATCGTTGTAAACCTTGGTCTATTAAGGACCTAAGTTTAAACAGTTCACTTCGGTGTTCGATGGAGACGACTGCCATGGGTAGTAGTACTCTACTTTGATTTTCGCTGTGTAGCGTTTGGGTTTTTAATGCCTTTGAGCAGCATGGTTTGGTCTTGGAAATTTTCGGGATTTCGCACTTCGGGATTTGCTGTTGCAACTAAACCCGTCGCTCTTTTCAAATTATTTGGGGGTGAACTGCTCACGTTTTCGTAATAATTTTTTTATAGTTATACCTATTACAATTGGATGATTTGGGGATTGACTAGTTCCATTAATATTAGGAGCACCAGATATGGCTTTCCCCGAATAAATAAGATTCTGGCTATTACCCCCCTCACTTACCTTATTATTAGTCAGCAGTATAGTAGAAAACGGACCTGGTACAGGTTGAACAGTATACCCACCCCTATCGTCTATTATTGCTCATGGGGGAGCATTTGTTGATTTAGCTATCTTTTCACTTCATTTAGCAGGAATTTCCTCCATCCTAGGCGCTGTAAATTTTATCACAACAGTAATCAATATGCGATCAACAGGAATTACATTTGATCGTATACCTTTATTTGTTTGAGCAGTAGTATTAACAGCTCTACTACTTTTACTATCACTCCCCCGTTTAGCAGGAGCCATCACAATACTTTTAACAGACCGAAATTTAAATACCTCTTTTTTCGACCCGGCCGGTGGGGGAGACCCAATTCTCTACCAACATTTATTTTGATTTTTCGGACATCCAGAAGTATACATTTTAATTTTACCTGAGTTTAGTATGATTTCACATATCATCAGTCAAGAATCAGGTAAAAAGGAAACATTCGGATCTCCCGGGATAATTTACGCTATAATAGCAATTGGGCTTTTAGGTTTTATTGTATGAGCCCACCATATGTTTACAGTGGGAATAGACGTTGACACTCGAGCCTACTTCACTTCAGCCTCAATAATTATTGCAGTACCAACAGGTATTAAAATTTTCAGTTGATTGGCCACCCTTCATGGTACACAATTAAACTACTCCCCAGCTATATTATGAGCACTAGGATTTGTATTTTTATTTACAGTAGGAGGACTAACAGGAGTTGTGCCTGCTTGTTCTTCCGTGGATATTATTCTACACGATACTTATTATGTGGTAGCCCATTTTCACTATGTACTATCTATAGGAGCAGTATTCGCAATTATAGCTGGATTCGTACACTGATACCCCCTATTTACTGGCCTAACCCTAAACCCTAATTGACTAAAAAGTCAATTTATTATTATATTTATTGGTGTAAATTTAACATTTTTCCCCCAACATTTTTTAGGATTAGCAGGAATACCACGTCGATATTCAGACTACCCAGACGCTTACACAACATGAAACGTAATTTCCACAATTGGATCATCTATTTCTTTACTAGGAATCTTATTTTTTTTATTTATTATCTGAGAAAGGCTAGTAACACAACGACAAGTAATCTACCCTATACAACTTAGTTCATCAATTGAATGGCTTCAAAATTCCCCTCCAGCCGAACATAGTTACTCAGAACTGCCTCTTTTAACTAACTATCTAATATGGCAGATTAGTGCAATGGATTTAAGCTCCATATATAAAGTATTTTACTTTTATTAGAAACAGATGACAACATGAGCTGCCCTTGGCCTTCAAGATAGAGCCTCCCCTCTTATGGAACAACTTAGATTCTTCCACGATCACGCACTCATAATCCTAATTATAATCACAACATTAGTTGGTTACTTAATAGTAATATTATTTTTCAATACATACACAAACCGAAAACTTCTACATGGACAAACCATTGAAATAATTTGAACAATTCTCCCAGCTATTGTCCTCCTATTTATTGCCCTACCGTCTCTCCGACTACTTTATTTATTAGATGAAATTAATGAACCCTCAGTAACTTTAAAGGCTATCGGACATCAATGATACTGAAGCTACGAATACTCAGATTTTTTAAACGTTGAATTTGATTCATATATAATCCCAACTAACGAATTAACCACAGACGGATTCCGCCTATTAGACGTCGACAATCGAGTAATTCTACCAATAAATTCACAAATCCGAATCTTAGTAACAGCTGCAGATGTTATTCATTCCTGAACAGTCCCCGCTCTAGGTGTAAAAGTAGACGGAACACCTAGACGATTAAATCAAACGAACTTCCTAATAAACCGACCCGGACTATTTTATGGTCAATGTTCAGAAATTTGCGGAGCTAACCACAGATTTATACCCATTGTAATCGAAAGACTTCCTATTAATCATTTCCTTAAATGAGTAACTAATAGAGCTAATTCATAATTTTCATTAGATGACTGAAAGCAAGTACTGGTCTTTTAAACCACCTCATAGTAAATTACCACTTACTTCTAATGAAAAAATTAGTTAAAAAATAACATTAGTATGTCAAACTAAAATTATTAAATTATTTAATATTTTTTAATCCCACAAATTGCTCCTATCGGTTGATTAAGCTTATTTATTACCTTTTCAATTAATTTCATTTTGTTTACTATAATAAATTATTATTCTGTAATTCCACCAACACCTAAATCACAAATTTCAAATAAGTATTCAACAACTTCTTTAAATTGAAAATGATAACAAATCTATTTTCTGTATTTGACCCATCATCAAGTATCTTCAATTTATCTATAAATTGAATAAGAACGTTTTTAGGACTATTATTGATCCCTTCCGCCTATTGATTGATACCTTCACGATGACACATTTTCTGAAACTCAACCCTAATGACCTTACACAAAGAATTCAAGACTCTTTAGGCCCCTCAGGGCATTCAGGATCAACTGTCATTTTTGTTTCTCTATTTTCACTAATTTTATTTAATAATTTTATAGGATTATTCCCCTACATTTTCACTAGAACAAGTCATCTCACGTTAACTCTTACACTAGCTCTACCTTTATAATTATGTTTTATATTATACGGATGAATCACCATACCCAGCATATATTCGCAAACTTAGTACCCCAAGGAACCCCGGCAATTCTTATACCATTTATGGTTTATATCGAAACTATCAGTAACATTATCCGCCCTGGAACATTAGCTGTTCGATTAGCAGCTAATATAATTGCAGGACATCTACTTCTCACATTATTAGGCAATACTGGACCCTCACTTACCTATATAATGGTATCCTTTCTATTAATAAGTCAAATTGCACTCCTAATTCTAGAATCAGCTGTTGCTATCATTCAATCATATGTATTCGCAGTATTAAGAACTTTATTATAGCCCCTGACCTCTAACAGGAGCAATCGGAGCTATAACATCAGTGTCAGGATTAGTGAAATGATTCCACCAATATGATATTTCATTATTTGTATTAGGTAAATAATATAATCACCATTTTAACTGTCTACCAATGATGACGAGACGTTTCACGAGAAGGAACTTTCCAAGGCCTACATACCTTAGCCGTAACCTTAGGGCTTCGATGAGGAATAATCTTATTCTTTTTTCTTATCAGAAGTGTTATTCTTTGTATCTTTCTTCTGAGCCTTTTTCCACAGAAGATTATCCCCAGCTATTGAACTAGGAGCTATATGACCCCCAGCCGGAATTCAACCATTCAACCCATTCCAAATTCCTTTACTAAACACTGCAATTCTCTTATCTTCAGGGGTAACAGTAACATGAGCTCACCACAGTTTAATAGAAGGCAACCACTCACAAGCCATACAAGGATTATTTTTTACAGTCCTCTTGGGAATCTACTTTACTATTTTACAAGCATATGAATATATCGAAGCCCCATTTACTATCGCAGATTCAGTTTATGGATCTACCTTTTTCATAGCAACCGGATTCCACGGAATTCACGTATTAATCGGAACTTCTTTTCTCCTTGTATGTTTAATCCGACATTTAAACAACCATTTTTCAAAAACCCACCACTTCGGATTCGAAGCAGCTGCATGATATTGACATTTCGTTGATATCGTTTGACTATTCCTATACATCTCGATTTACTGATGAGGAGGTTAATTAACAATTATCTACATAGTATATAAGTATATTTGACTAAGGTCTACTAATCAGTAGTGTAGATAATCTTTTCAATCACTATTATAGCATCAATTTTAATTATCATTGCAAGAGTAGTTATAATACTAGCATCTATTTTATCAAAAAAAACACTCACAGATCGTGAAAAATGTTCTCCATTTGAATGCGGATTTGACCCTAAGTCATCTTCACGGCTAGCTTTTTCACTTCGATTATTTTTAATCACTACCATTTTCTTAATTTTTGATGTAGAAATTGCGCTTATTTAACCCATAATTTTAATCATCTCCACTTCCGACATAATAATTTGAACAACAACAAGAACGGTATTTAATATTATTTTACTTATTGGCCTGTACCACGAATGAAATCAAGGTATACTAAATTGATCAAACTGGGGTTTTAGTTAATTATAACATTTGATTTGCATTCAAAAAGTATTGAAATATTCAATCTACCTTAAACAAAAGTGAATACGAAGCGATTTATTGCAATTAGTTTCGACCTAATCTTAGGTACTTAAATACCCTTATTCTAAATAAAACTATTATACCTATTAAATACCTATTAATTGAAGCCAAATAGAGGCTTATCACTGTTAATGATAGAACTGAGAATATCCTCCAATTAAGGAAGTATGAGGTTCAAGAAAAAGCCGCTAGCTTTTATCTTTTAATGGTTAAACTCCATTTATACTTCTGTTTATATAGTTTATAAAAAAACATTACATTTTCATTGTAAAAAAAAAATTAACTTATTTTTATAAATTACTAAAATAAATACACTATATCCAAGAATTAAACAATTACCCTAACATCTTCAGTGTTATACTCTATCTTAAGCTACTTGAATTAAAATATCATAAAAAAAAGAATTAAAAAAATAATTCATAAAACAAATAATAATAAGTAAATCTTTAAACTATTATTATGCATAACAAATATATAGCGAGAATACTTAACTAAATCACTATATAAATTTTGACCCCCTAAAAACTCTGATCAACCTTGATCAAAGGACTTACAGACTCTACCCCCTAAAACCAATGAGTGGCCAATAATTCCATAAGTAGAAATATAAAGCATAAACCACATTGAACCAAAAAAGTAACTTACCAAATAATTATGTAAAGACTTATTAAAATAAAATAAAGAAACACTTGAAATTAAATAACCCAATACTCCCCCTACAACACAAACAAATAAAGTTAATAACTTCAGAATATTGGGCAAACAGACCATATAGGGAGTAGGAAAAATTAATCAACTTAATATTCCTCCTCCAATAATTCTCATAACTAATAAACCTCTCATACCTCGCAACATAATCCAACCCTCATCACTAAGCATGTTTAAAGAACCACAATTTAACTCCCCAGTTATAGAGTAATACACCAACCGAAAAGAATAACAAAGCGTTAAGCCAGTAGAAAAAAAATATAAAAAAAAAGAAAATATATTAATATATCTTAAAGAAACAATTTCTAAAATTAAATCCTTAGAATAAAATCCATCTAAAAAAGGCATCCCACATAAAGCTAAATTAGCTACATTAAAACACCTAGAAGTCAAAGGTATATAAACACCCAATCTCCCTATTAAACGAATATCTTGAGAATTATTTATATTATGAATAATTGCTCCAGCACACATAAACAACAAAGCCTTAAACAACGCATGAGTCAACAAATAAAAAAAAGCAAGTTTATACAACCCTATAGATAAAAGTCTCATTATTAAGCCTAATTGTCTAAGAGTAGATAAAGCAATAATCTTCTTTAAGTCAAATTCAAAATTAGACCCTAACCCAGCCATAAATATAGTTAACCCAGATAATAATAAAAGCAAATCCCCGAACCATCTACCACTTAATAAAATATTAAATCGAATTAATAAATAAACCCCCGCAGTCGCTAACGTAGAAGAATGAACTAAAGCAGAAACAGGGGTAGGAGCAGCTATAGCAGCTGGCAATCAAGATGAAAAAGGAATCTGAGCTCTCTTAGTTATAGCGGCTAATATAATTAATCTTCCAATAATTTCTATCTCCACACTATGCTTTATAGTTTCTAAATAAAAAATATAATTTCATCTTCCATAATTTAATATCCAAGCAATTGCCAATAAAAAAGCCACATCCCCAATTCGATTAGATAAAGCTGTTAATATCCCAGCATTATACGATTTAACATTTTGAAAATAAATAACCAAACAATAAGAAACCAATCCCAACCCGTCTCACCCCAACAAAACTCTAATTAAATTAGGACTAACAATCAACAATATTATAGATAATACAAATATCAGTACTAATATAATAAAACGGTTAATATTTATATCCCCAGCCATATACTCCCTTCTATAATAAATTACTAACGAAGCAATTAATAAAACAAAAGATATAAACAGTAATCTCATTCAATCAAATAAACAGGTCATTACAATTCTAACAGAATTTAAACTAACAGCCTCTCACTCTAAAAATAAAGAATAATCATTTAACAAAAAAAAAGTCTAAAAAAAAAAAATTAATTCTAATTATAATTAAAACTAAAAATATAATTCTACAAATTGATAAATACTTCACGATCTAAAATGATTAACTCATATCATTGACAACACAAATCAATATTTTAAATAAACTCTTTTTTAAAATCAACAAGTTTAAAGGAAATCAATGAAGAAATAACAATAAGTTTTCACGAATCTTACCACCTCTAAATGAATAAACTCCTGAAAATCCCCTACCATGTTGGCTATAAGCATATAAATATAAGCAGCTCTAAAAAAAGATAACAAAGATAAACAAATCATAGTAACTCAAGGTCAACTAATGATTCTATTTAATAAAGAAATTTCACACAATAAATTCAAAGAAAGAGGAGCAGCTATATTACAAGCACTTAACAAAAATCACCACAAAGTCATTGAAGGCATAAAATTTAATAATCCCCTGTTAATTAATAAACTTCGACTCCCTAATCGCTCATATGTAATATTAGCCAAACAAAACAACCCTGACGAACACAAACCATGAGCAATCATTAAAGTGTAAGAACCACAAAGCCCTCAATAAGTTAAAGTTATTAAACTCCCTAAAACGATACCTATATGAGCAACAGAAGAATAAGCAATTAAAGCCCTTAAATCAGTTTGACGTAAACAAACTAATCTAATTAAAACTCCCCCAACTAAACTAACTCTTACCCATAAATAATTATACCTAACTCCTCTTAACTGTAAAAAAGAAAAAACGCGCAACAGCCCGTAACCCCCTAATTAAAACATAATTCCCGCTAAAATTATTGACCCAGAAACCGGGGCCTCTACATGAGCCTTAGGTAATCATAAATGAACTAAAAATATAGGTATTTTAACTAAAAAGGCTAAAATTAAATTAAATATGTAATTACTTAATAAATAAAAATCCATTGTATTTAAACTATTATATAAAAAAAAAAATCCCAACCAATATGGGAAGAGAAACCAACAAGGTATAAAACAATAGATACACTCCCGCCTGAAGACGCTCCGGTTGATACCCCCACCCCAAAATTAAAAATAAGGTGGGAATTAATCTTCTTTCAAAAAATAAATAAAATATAAATAAATTCATTCTTCTAAAAGTTAAAGCCAAAAACAACAACAAAATTAAAACATTAAATAAAAATAAATTTTTATAATTATCATATTTATAGACAGATTCACTAGCTGTAAGCATAAGTGTACAAATTCAAAATCTTAATAAAATCAAGCCATAAGAAATAACGTCAAACCCTAAAAAATATTAAATACTTACAAAATAATTAGTACAATAAAAAAAATAAAAATTACAATAAATAATAAATTTTGAACCATTCAAAATAAACCATTTATAAAACAAATAGGACTAATAAAATTATTATAAAAATTAATTTTAACATTGTAAAACATTAAATGACTGAAAATTATCATTTCCATGTGTACGAATTATAGAAACTAAAATAGAAAGACCTAAAGCACCTTCACATACTCTAAAAGTTAAAAACATTATGCTAAAAAATCTTCTGTAATCCATTAAGTTCAAATAAATAAACAAAAGAAAAAATAAATTCAACACAATATACTCCAATCTCAAAAGCATTGACAACAAATGTTTACGATTAGAAACAAAAATAAACCCCCCTATTAAAAATAAAAAACAAAGCAATCCTCAATACAATCTTATTAACACTAGTTTTAATAGTTTAACAAAAACACTGATCTTGTAAACCAAAAATAAGTTTCAGGCTTTTAAAACTTCAAGAGAAAAGAAATAACTTTATCATTAATCCCCAAAATTAATATTTTAATTAAACTACCTCTTAAAATTATACAATTCTTCTTATATTCTTCCACATTAATTTCAAGATTTATTTTTATTCAAATAAACCACCCCTTAGCTATAGGATTAATACTATTAATTCAAATCATACAAATTTGTTTATTAACAGGACTAATAGCAAAAAGATTCTGATTCTCCTACGTTTTATTTTTAGGAGGAATACTAGTTCTATTCATCTACGTAACTTCATTAGCTTCAAATGAAATATTTTCTTTGTCTATTAAACTATCCACTATTTGCATTACAGCTATAATAATTATTATATTTATTTCCCTATTAATAGATAAACTTTCGACACTTCCATTCGTACAAAACTTAGAAATAAGCCCCTATTTTAATATTAATTTATTTACACCTGAAAATTCATTAAACCTACAAAAATTATACAACTTCCCAACAAATCAAATTACAATTTTATTAATAAATTACTTATTGATTACACTAATTGCAGTAGTAAAAATCACTAAACTATTCTATTTAAAATTGCAAATAATGCTTTAGTAGACCTCCCAGGCCCTATTAATATATATTTCAGCCTGATGAAATTTTGGCTCATTACTAGGATTATGTTTAATTATTCAAATTATAACAGGACTTTTTCTAGCTATACATTACACTGCAGACATTAACTTAGCCTTCAATAGTGTAAACCACATTTGTCGTGACGTAAATTATGGATGATTACTACGAACTCTTCATGCCAACGGTGCTTCATTCTTTTTTATTTGTATTTACTTACACGTAGGACGTGGAATTTACTACGGATCGTATTTATTCACACCCACATGATTAGTAGGGATCCTAATTTTATTTTTAGTAATAGCAACAGCTTTTATAGGTTACGTATTACCTTGAGGACAAATATCTTTCTGGGGAGCAACAGTTATTACTAATCTATTATCCGCCATTCCATATCTAGGAATTGACTTAGTACAATGAGTATGGGGAGGATTTGCAGTAGATAACGCCATATTAACCCGATTCTTTATATTTCATTTTATTCTACCATTTATTGTACTAGCAATAACATTAATTCATTTTCTATTCCTTCATCAAACTGGTTCAAATAATCCAATTGGATTAAACTCTAACATCGACAAAATCCCCTTCCCCCCTACTTCTCATACAAAGATATCGTAGGATTCGTAGTTATAGTAACCACTCTACTACTTTTAACATTAATAAATCCCTACTTATTAGAAGACCCAGATAATTTCATTCCAGCTAACCCATTAGTAACTCCAATTCATACCAGAATGATACTTCCTATTCGCTTACGCTATCCTTCGATCAATCCCCAATAAATTAGGAGGAGTAATTGCCCTAGTACTATCAATTGATATTTTAGCCATTTTTCCATTTTACCACTTAAGAAAATTCCGAGGAATTCAATTTTACCCAATCAATAAAATTTTATTTTGAACTATAGTAGTTACTGTAATTCTACTAACATGAATTGGAGCACGACCAGTAGAAGAGCCTTACGTCTTAGTAGGACAAATCTTAACTGTTATTTATTTTCTATATTACATTATTAATCCTTTAATCAATAAATGATGACACAACTTAATTAATTACTTAGTCAATGAGCTTGAACAAGCATATGTTTTGAAAACACAAGATAGAAATTAATCTTTCTATTGACTTTACTAACAACCCTAATAAAATTACACAAAATAATATACTCATAAATAAAATTCTAGCATACTCAGCTAAAAAAATTAAAGCAAATCCCCCACTTCTATATTCAATATTAAACCCAGAAACCAATTCAGACTCACCTTCAGCATAATCAAAAGGAGTTCGATTAGTTTCAGCTAAAAAAATACAAAATCAAACCAATCTAATAGGAAACAAAATTACCAAAAACCAAACAAATTTTTGATAATAAAAAAATCTAAAATATTATATCTACCAATTAAAAAAACAAAAGACAACAATACTAATGCTATTCTAACTTCATAAGAAATCGTTTGTGCAACCGCACGCAATCCCCCTAATAAAGCATAATTAGAATTAGAAGACCAACCAGCAACCATAACAGTATAAACACCAAATCTAGTACAACACAAAAAAAATAACAACCCTAAATTAAATGAAAATAACTTAACAAATAAAGGAATACATAATCAAACGATTAAGGACAAAAACAAAGAAAAATAGGGGAAAAATAATAAGAAATATAATTTGATAAAAGCGGATAAGTTTGTTTCTTAGTAAATAACTTAATTGCATCACCCCTATTAAACCTACCTTATTAGGACCCTTACGAATTTGAATATACCCCAAAATCCTACGTTCCAAAAGAGTTAAAAAGGCTACTCTCACCAAAACACAAGTTACTAAAATTAAACCACCAATAACTGATAAAATAGATTCCATAAAAAACAAGTACTATTTGTAATAATAAATTACATTAATAAATTCTAAATTTATTGCACTAATCTGCCAAAAGAGTAATTAATCACATTCTATAAATAAAATATTATTATTTTAATTTCTGCTCCTTTCGAACTAAAAAATTATAAAAAATTAAAGATAGAAACCAACCTGGCTTGCGCCGGTCTGAACTCAGATCATAAAAGAATTTAAAAGTCGAACAGACTTAACATTTAAGCGGCTACACCTCAAAATATATCTTAATCCAACATCGAGGTCGCAAACTTTTTTATCGATATGAACTCTCCAAAAAAATTACGCTGTTATCCCTAAAGTAACTTAATCTTATAATCACTACTAATGGATCAATAATTCATAAATTAATGATTTTAAACAATTAAAAGTTCATTAAATTTTAATATCACCCCAACAAAATATTTTATATTATGAAAATAAACTAATCCCAAAAAATTTAAATAACACAAAATATAAAGATTTATAGGGTCTTCTCGTTTTTTAACCACATTTTAGCTTTTTAACTAAAATATAAAATTCTATTATAAATTTATATGAAACAGCTTATACCTCGTCCAACCGTTCATACCAGCCTTCAATTAAAAGACTAATGATTATGCTACCTTTGCACAGTTAGAATACTGCGGCCATTTAAACAATTTCAGTTGGCAGGTCAGACTTTAAAAATAACTCAAAAAGACATGTTTTTGTTAAACAGGCGGGTAAAAATTTTGCCGAGTTCTTTATATAAACTTATCATACAAAATTATCTAAACAAAATAATATACAAATTCTATCATTATTCCTCTTTATAAATCATTAATAAAAAAATTTTTATAAATAAATTAAAACATAATAAATAATATAACCAATAAAATAGTTTATAACAAACTTTATAACGATTGCTAATTCTAAGCATACATTTTATATTATCACCATTAATTTTTAATAATTTATCTTAAAGCGTATCCCTTAAGATATTCAAATTAATAAATTTTTTAATTAATTAAATAATCAAAAAATCAAAAACTTGTAAATTAAATTTATTTCTAAAAAAAACTAGATACCTTTATAAACGAATAACATCTCATTTCTAATAATCTATTTAAAATAATTTTGACACATTAACTCTAATAAATTATTAACTCTTATAAAATCGAGATTAATAAATTACTATTAATTATTTAATAAACCCTGATACACAAGGTACGACAAACTAAATCTTCTTTTAAAACAATAATTTTTCAAATTATTTCAATTACCTTTTACAATACTAATAAACTATAATAAAAATTATTTTTTCATTAAAAATTACTAAAACATTAAACTATACAATTATTTTTAATACAATAATACAAAAACAAAAAAAAATTAATAAATAAATATTATTCAATTTATATTGATTTGTACAAAAATCTTTTCAATGTAAATGAAATACTTTACTAAATAAGCTTTAAACTGTCATTCTAGATACACCTTCCGGTACATCTACTATGTTACGACTTATCTTACCTTAATAGTAAGAGCGACGGGCGATGTGTGCATATTCTAGAGCTAAAATCAAATTAACAATCTTTAAAATTTTACTATCAAATCCACCTTCACTAAACATTTCAAAATTAGATCCGTTTAAATAAATTTATTGTAACCCATCTCTACTTAAACATAAGCTACACCTTGATCTGATATACATTCTTATAAAAATTATAGAAAATTATTATTCTAATAAAATATTTTGATAACGACGGTATATAAACTGATAAACAAGTTCAAGTTAAGTTCATCGTGGATTATCAATTACAGGACAGGTTCCTCTGAATAGACTAAAATACCGCCAAATTTTTTAAGTTTCAAGAACATAACTACTACTACCTTAGTGTTTACAATTACATTTTAAATAATAGGGTATCTAATCCTAGTTTATAACTAAAATTTAAAAGCTTCAAAATATCCTACAAAAAAATTCTTAAATTTAAAATTTCACCTAATAAATTCAATATTATTTTAACAATACATTTTAACTCACACCGAACTAATTTTATTTGCATTATTTGTGTAAACGCGGCTGCTGGCACAAATTTAACCAATACTCTATGAAATCACTATCTACAAGTTTCCTTGATTAATAAATTTATTTACTGAGATTATAATTAAAATTTAATTACTATTAAAATAAGTAAAAATACACGCTCTATATGACAGTAAACGCAAATTTAATTGGTTTCGCAATCTTTGAGTAAATGCGCATGTGACATATGGTTTGTACAAGTTTTTTTGTTCTTACAAAATTGTTTCGATCGGTAATATTCAATTTTTTGAATTTCTCGCAAGATTTGAGCTTATGCCTCCCTGTACATAGTTCGCAGGACATTTGTTTGTACTATTCGGATGTGAACGTTTGATTTTTGAAAAAGCTTCTATTTAAATTGATGTTGCTACTGTAGAACGCTTTTCGTTTTGACTATTTTTATACTCTCGCAACCTGTTGCTACAGAGTATAATAGTTTTGTTCACCTAACGGTTGTTTGTATCACCTAAAACTAATCGAGTTAGATATAGGGTTATATATATATAAATGATCAGGATGAAGAGACGAGTTGAAATCCGGGTGACTGTCTGTCCGTCCGTCCGTGCAAGCTCTAACTTGAGTAAAAATTGAGATATCTTTATGAAACTTGGTAGACATGTTTCTTGGTACCGTGAGACGGTTGGTATTGCAGATGGGCGTAATCGGACCACGCCCACAAAACGCCATTAATCAAAAACAAATAACTTGCCATAACTAAGCTCCGCAATAAGATACAAGACTGTTATTTGGTACACAGGATCACATTAGAAAGGGGCATCTGCAGTTAAAACTATTTTTTAAAAAGTGGGCGTGGTCCCGCCTCTAATAGGTTTAATGTGCATATCTCCTAAACTGCTAATGCTATATTAACAAAATTCACTAGAAGCAAATGTTTTTAGCACTTCTATTGACGGTGTGAAAATAGTTGAAATCGGGTGGCAACTCCGCCCACTCCTTATATAACGGTACTGTTAAAAACTACTAAAAGCGCGATAAATCAAGCACTAAACACGCCAGAGACATTAAATTTTATCTCTGAGATGGTATAAATTGGCTTTATAGGAACCGCGTTCAAAATTAGTCAGTGGGTGTGGCACAGCCCACTTTTAGGTGAAAACCCATATCTTGAGATCTGCTCAACCGATTTCAACCAAATTCAGTGCATAACGTTCTTTTCATGTTTCTATGTCATAGTACGAAAATGGGTGAAATCGGACTACAACCACGCTTATTGCCCATATAACACCATTTTAAATTCCATCTGATTCTTTCACTTTCCACTATGCAAATCAGGCAACAATGACTGTATCGGGATAAAACTTTGCGTGAATAATGCAATTAAAGTATGCCACCTTGTGGTCAAAAATTATCTAAATCGCATCAAAACTGTTTAAGCCCCTAAGTACTAAATATGTGGACCCCATTGCCTATAGTTGACCTTCTACCGAAAATATCAGTCAATCCACAAAGAAATCTCAAACGAGTATACTATTTGACTTTGCGAGAGTATAAAATGTTCGGTTACATCCGAACTTAGCCCTTCCTTACTTGTTTTGTTTACCCTTTTGCGATTTCGTTCTGGGTAGTTAGGAAATCTTTCATATATTGCCACGTGGGCATTTTCTTCGTAATGAGAGCGATTTCTCCCATAGAAGTAATGATTTTTCTGGTAATGTGCCAGTGCATATGTTTACCAGACTAGGGTCCCAGCTGTCTGTGGAAATATTCTGTGTCGATAAAACCGACAAACAATTTGAAACAGTGGATTGAAGTTTGTTAAATTCTTCATTTGTTTCCTTTTGAATTTTTGGCAAGTTCATTAATATCGATATTTGTTTATCGACCAATATTCTTTCGTTTTCGTATCTTGATTTAAGAGCTTCCCAAGCCAATTGAAACTATCGTCATTTAGTGCGAACTGTTTGACTATGACGCCTGCTTGACCTTTCGTTTTGTATCGGAGGTGATACAATTTTTGCGCATTTGATAATTTTGGATGGTTTATGTAAACGACAGTAAACATGTCTCGGAAGGACGGCCATTGTTCATAACCACCATGAAAGATTTCTGAGTCCCATGCGGACACTTTGAGATGGATGCCTGAACTTGCCTCTAGGCATTGAATTTGTGGCAGCTCTACTCTTGGCTGTGGAGTAGGTGCAATTGCTTTTATTAGCTTAAGTTGATCGAAAATCATTGCTTTAGTTTCTTCGAATTGGTCTAAGCAGTTTTCGTATTTGGTTTAAGCCGAAGATTTAAAATTTTCCGGTAGATCTGAGTCGTCAGATTCTACGATTGCGTCATATGCAGCTTGGAGACGTGTCCAAAAATTGTCAAGATTGTCTTTTTTGATTTCTAACACCGATTCAGAATTGTCTTGAAACGGCGAAGATGAAAATCGAGACTGCCACTCTCTGCTATGAATTTGGTATATGAAATGTCTTTTATCTTTTTTTGTTTTGTAGCACCTTGGTTTGAGTGTGTAGCTTCTGCAGATGTAAATGGACTCTTTTATTCTGAAATCATTTTTGTTACTTTTAGATATTGTGTTGGTTTAGATTCCTTAGAATCTGCGTTCATTAAAAAAGTGAAGTAAGTGAAATTAATTTTTTTTTCTCTCAGTGTACACTGATAATATTAGATAAATAAAGAGATTACCTTTTAGATAAATAGGATTTTATTTTTTTGTTGTATCCGGACTTCTTCACTAACAAACGCGTATTTCGTTGTTTTTTGTAATCTCGGGTTTTATTTAGTTCCTTTTGTTTTCTCTTTATTTTTTATAAATTATTGTTACGTACTCGTTTGTATGTATATTAATTGTGTATATTACCGCTTTTAAAATGAGGTCATTAACCTTTGTACGTTATGTGCCTATGTATGTGCATATGTAATATACTTGAATGTTTTGTTTGCAATACTGCTTGCTTGTGTTTTAACAAGAAGAAGAGGGAATGCCAGAAAAGTGCCGATATGGACTTTAATATATCTACAACTGTGTGTGTACCACTAGTTATGTGCTATTCCCACCAAGTATAACTTTTGATTTTGTGTTTTCGTTTGTTAAACCTATTGTTTTTGTGCCCTTTTTTATACTCTCGCAACTTGTTGCTACAGAGTATAACAGTTTTGTTCACCTAACGGTTGTTTGTATCACTTAAAACAAATCGAGTTAGATATAGGGTTCTATATATATAACTGATCAGGATAAAGCCACGAGTTGAAATCCAGGTGACTGTCTGTCCGTCCGTTTGTCTGTCCGTCCGTCCGTCCGTCTGTGCAAGCTGTAACTTGAGTAAAAATTGATATATCTTTACGATACATATGTTTTTTGGTACCGTAAGACGGTTAATATTGCAGATGGGCGTAATCAGACCACTGCCACGCCCACAAAACGCTATCATCAAAAACAAATAAATTGCCATAACTAAGCTCCGCAATAAGATACAAGACTGTTATTTGGTCCAAAGGATCACATTAGAGAGGGGCATCTGTAGTCAAATTTTTTTTTTTTAAATGGGCGTGGTGCCGCCCCTAATAAGTTTAATGTGCATATCTCCTAAACCGCTAAGGCTATAATAACCAAATTCACTGGGATCAATATTTTTTAGCACCTCTATTGACGGTGTGAAAATGGGTGAAATGAGGTGACAAACCCGCCCGCTCCCCATATAACGGTACTGTTAAAAAATACTAAACGCGCAATAAACCAAGCACGAAATACGCCAGAGACATTATATCTTATCCATGGGATGGTATGAAACGACTTTATAGGAACCGCGTTCAAAATTAGACAGTGGGCGTGGTACCGCTCACTTTTAGGAGAAAACCCATATCTTGGGATCTGCTTAACCGATTTCAACCGAATTCGGTGCATAACGTTCTTTACATATTTCTATGCTATAGTGCGAAAATGGACGAAATCGGACTACAACCACGCTTACTTCCCATGTAACACCATTTTCAATTCCATCTGATTCTTTCACTTTCCACTATGCAAATCAGGTAACAATGATTATATTGGGGTAAAACTTTGCGTGAATAATGCAATTAAAGTATGCCACCTTGTGACCAAAAATTGTCTAAATCGAACCAAAACTGTTCAAGCCCCTAAGTACTAAGTATGTGAACCCCAGTGCTTATAGTTGACCCTCTACCGAAAATATCAGTCAATCCACAAAGAAATTTTAAACGAGTATACCATTTGACTTTGCGAGAGTATAAAATGTTCGGTTACATCCGAACTTAGGCCTTTCTTACTTGTTTTAATATATTTTATTTAAATTTAAAAATTTAATTATTCCTAACTATGTACCGCAACGGTTAGTTTTCCGAAATTTTGCTATTGTAAAGTTTAAGGGTTTTTTATACTCTCGCAACTTGTTGCTACAGAGTATAATAGTTTTGTTCACCTAACGGTTGTTTGTATCACCTAAAACTAATCGAGTTAGATATAGAGTTATATATATATATATATTCAGGATGAAGAGACAAGTTGAAATTCGGGTGACTGTCTGTCCGTCCGTCCGTGCTAGCTGTAACTTGAGTAAAAATTGAGATATCTTTATGTCGTCCCCGTTTACCTCCTTCGGTGTGGTGTGTATTGTGTCCTCTTGTGTAGTATGATCGTGGTGGTTGGATTGGTGTGGAATGTGTGTGGGATGATGTGTTGAAATTCGTTACTCATTTAACCAGCCATTTATGATAATCCGTCCGTTAGGATATCAAGGTCAGAGTTTGCTTAGAGGCGCTGTGGTTAATATACCAATTTCTGTAAACAAAATTGTGATATCTCTACCAAAGGTCATTTGATGAGGCTCATGTGATACAAATTCATTTAAGAAGGCGTTTGGAATACAATCATGATTACATGATCGATACAATACGCCCAGCAAAGAAAGTTGTTCTATGATTACAAAACATTAGAACTTCTACAAACTAATAATAGTATATCCATTTGCCTTATAAAGTTTTTAGGTCGCAACCGAGTTATGGCCCAAAATTTATTAACCGAAAACGTTGTTCAAAACTTGATTCAACACGATGATGGTTACAAGGTTTTGAAAGGCGTTAACTCCTCTCCTGCGCACTGGAAGCTGAGAAGAAAAAGGCAACCGATTTTATCACTTTATCGGCAGCAGAATCTCGGTGGGTTAAGTTTTTGGTCATCCTCTCTAAAACTGTTGATTCTAAAGATATTTCGGATGAGGAAGCCAACAGTTTAACAACCCAAGATATTGTAGATATCGCTTAATTCGGTCAGACGCGGTTACTTATGCTAGATATTTTGACTACCGCTATCGACAAATTCCTAAGTTCTAAAAAGAAAATTACAGGATCGCTTTATAAACGCTTATAATCCTCTGATTTGGGAACTCCATAGAGCAAATATGAATATCCAATATATACTGGATGCATATGATTGCTGTTCATATACAATTAATTATATTATCAAGTCTAACAGGGGAATTTCTAGGCTCTTAAATGAAGCTTTATCAGATGAAAATGCTGGAAATTATACTATTAAACTAAAACTTAAACATATAGGTCACAAATTTATATCAGGCACAGAAATATCTGCACAAGATGCAGTTTTTTGCTGCATTGGGCTTCATCTTTCGGAAGCAAGTAATGCAGAAAATATTATAAATACCTGTCGACCTGAGGAACGTGTTAGAATGGTAAAACCTGAACTTTAGAACTTTCCTTCAGGTTCGACTGAAATATTCGTAGCCGGTATTTTAGACTCTTATGTTCAAAAATCCGATCAGTTAGAAACTCTTTGTTTAGCTGATTTTGCATTAAGGAATAAATATTTAAAATCTAGTAGAAGAGCACAAGACAGGGATAATGAAGAAGAAGAGAGGGAAGACGATAATTTACCTCGTGCCTCTTAAAGACGGTAGCGGCTTGACAAGATCTCATTGAAAACGATAATGAGCAGACTTGCATAACACATCGTATTCTAATTGAGGAAACTCAAATAATATATGATGCTTTTGAGCAATGAGAACTTGAAAATGGTCTAGAAAGTCTTAATAATGAAATAGATTTAGAGGAAGGTGCTCAAATGGAACTACCTATCGTGAAAATTAGCTCAGAGTGTTGGCACTTCCAGAAATACACCCAAGTATAAAATTGCTGGACTTGCATGGTGAAGATTCAACAGATAATGCCACTGAATCTGATTGCAATATTAAACTTATTAAACTTCACTATTTAATTCCAGTTGAGGAATTACTTTCTTTGATTTGAAGTCTAAGAAGCTTTTTGACACAATTGATGTACCAGCTAAAAACGAATTGCCCATTTTATGAGTTCATTGGCGCCGGTGCGGGTGTAGGAAAGAGTCTTTTGATATCTGCAATATATCAAGCTCTAAGCCATCGTTTTAATTCTACACCTGGATCCAATCCAAGCTCCTTAAAAGTTCTTACCTCGCATCTACAGGAAAAGCAGCCTTCGGAATAGGTGGAATTACCCTTAATTTAATATTCTCTTTACCTGTTATTCAGTTAAATAAAGAGTTGAGGCTTGGTTAATGGGGCAGCTGGACAACTTATGCATATTGATTTCCATTGTTCTTTTCCAACAATTCTGTGGATTAAATTTTTGGAACCTTCTGTTGATTTGATAGCACGATCAAGAAAGCCTTACCCTCTAGAAAGTTCTTGGACACCAATTGAAAAAATTCTAAAATCTTTTCAATAGAAAAGAAATGAACAAATTTCATTTGAAAGAAATCAGTTTCCAGTTGTTCCGGCTGAGGGAATAACTATTCATAAGGGTCAGGGTGCCATATAGAAAAAAGTTGTAGTTCATACTCGACCCAGAATGCCTTGAGCTTTAATATATGTCGCTTGTCGAGCTACTTCTGCAGAAGGTCTATTCATAATAGGAATTATTATTCCTCTTAACAAATTTTTTGAATCGGATCCTGTATTTAGGGAACTGAGGGAATTGAACACAAATAAAGCTCTGATAACAAGTTTCAATTTTAGCATTTCCAGAATATCAGGACATCAAGTTTTGTTTCGTAATGTTCAGAGTCTTCACGCACACATTAATGATATAAAAAGCGACTGTTTGATGCTATCTGCAGATATCTTATGTTTGGTAGAAACTTGGAGTTAGAACAGAAATAAACGGGGCATTATTATATATGCAAAGCATAGTATTGTTGGCACTATAGAATCAAAGGCTGTTAAAAAAATTTATTCATGCCGCAAAGTTTTAGAAGCGGTTTTGTTTAAATGTTTCAATATTAATATTCTGGTTCTTCAGGAAGTCCTTACTTCTGAGTTATGCCTACCCGGACTACAATAGCAAATATGCTCCAAGAAAAAAACTTTGGTTACCTGCTTGGTGTAGAATATTCAACTACACCTGCGGGTACGCAAATTGTTTGGGCATTTTCAAACATGGATCCTTCCCATGTTAATGCAATTACTTTTGAGACAGTACACAGCTATCAACAGTATTTGTGTCTCTATTTCCAACTAAAGTTTTCAGACTTAGTGTAATAGTTCTTAATTTTTTTTTCAAATGTAATCGAATTAGAATGGTATATAAATTAGCAGTAGTTTTTAAGAAGAATGTGTAAATAATCTAACTAAGAAAATTTAAATTATATGTATAATTTGTTATTATTTACGACATTATTGTATAAATATGTTATAGAAATTAAATAGTATATTCATACTCCTCAATACAGTTTTAATGCATTCTATATAAAATCAAGTATATAAATTTAGTTCACAAATTGCTTTAATTAATTTCACTGTGAATGTAAATAACTGATGCAACAGTTTCTACTTCTAATTATTAAAGTATATAAAGAAATTTCAAACGAGGATAGCATTTAACTTTGCGAGAGTATAAAATCTGTGCTCGCTATTCGTGACATTGTTAAAAAGACAAGACAAGGAACCGCTCGAGGTAATGATAATATTGTTGCCCTTCAGGTAAATGTTGTTTGCCCTGGAACAATTTGAAAACCATAACGATTTTTTTAAGAAAATCATCGGCTCAGATGAGGCTCACTTTTATCTGAGTGGTGCGGTAAATAAACATACCTGTCGATTATGTTGCGAAGAAAATCAACAAATTATGCATGTGCTCAACCATTACATTGACCTAAATTGACACTTTGGTGTGGTTTTTGGTCTGGTGGAATCATCGGTCCGTACTTCTTTCGAAATGAAGCTGATGACACCATACTGTCAATGGAGAGCGGTATATATCGATGATAACCAACTTTTTATGGCCGCAACAAGACGTGGCTATGTGCCACACAGAACGTGCAATAACCGAATCATTGCGACAAAAGTTTGGAGATTCGATAATTTCAAGAAATTATGACATTGATGACCTTCAAGAAGTTGTGATTTAACACCATTAGACTACTTCTGGTGGGGTTATATGAAGTCATTGGTCTTAAGCAATAAACCAGACTCTCTTCAAGCTTTAGAAGTCAATATTGAAAGTGCTATTCATAACTACGACTTGATTTCGTGGAAAAAGTACTCGATAATTGGGTTCATCGAATTCGTTCCTGCAAAAGAAGTCAAGGAGACCATTTGAATGATGTGTTATTCAAAACTTAATTGTATCAATTGTACTTCACATCAAATAAAAAAACATTTGAATTTCCTTAAGAATAAGTGTGTGTGTGTGTTTTTTTAATCATATTGCTTTACTAGAAAACCTTTTACATAACTATATCTAACTAATCAATCATTTTTAGGTGATACTAACAGTAGAACAGTAGTATAGAAACATGTTGCAAGAGTATAATAAGAATGAATTTTTATTAATTGCATGATTCAATGATATAAGGTTGTGAAGATAGAAGCCGTCCTTCTTGGGAAGAGGCTTATGTTAAAATTTTGGTTTGTTTTGACTTGGTTTTCTTCTTTGTGGAAACGAATTGTAATTATTGTAAACATAAAAACAGCAGGGTGCGTGGAGTTCCTCGATAGCTGTATTCATATTAAAAATATTTACAAGTGGATTATGATAGCTACCATAAAAGAAGATATGCAATATTTAATTTCTATTTTAAGAAATTTTCTAGCGAAAACTGCATCAGTAGTGGTCCCTCCTTTTGTCGTAACAAACAATACCCGAATCAACAGTAACGTACGTTCACATAACCTCGACTCCACTCCGTCCCCTGCAGCCTCCTTTTCATTCATTTTAATTATTTTCAAATCACCACTCAATATTATTACACTCTGAAATATTTCGTATGAAATATCAAATTAATATTTAAAACTAACAAACTGATTCTACAACTGAATTTATTACAAAAATTAACACAATTACAACACAGGCAGTGAAAACGACTAAGCCATCAACACTTGCTGCGAGCTCTCTCTCTCTTTCTTTCTCTTTGCTCACTAGTGAATGCATCATACAACTACAGCGCGTTAAACGTTTAACGCAACCTTTTCCGAACTCCCATTAGAAATTTCACTTCAAAAAGTTTAATTTTCACTCAAATTGTGCATATGTCGATACCATAATGTAGGCATACGAATACAACTAAAATTAAGCCAAAACTACATTGAATATGAAGTGTTATTTGAAAGAGTTTAATAAATGGAATATTTATTTCTATCCGATATGGCTTGTTGAATTTTTTAATATAAAATATCTATTGCGCCACGTCCAGAAAGTTCTATGTCCTGGATACTGTCTTTTTTATATAATTGTAATTAACCGTTTACATATTTTTCTGTTCTGGATACTGTATTTTTTTATATAATATTAACCTTTTACATATTTTTTGCAGATACGAGCTTTTTGACAAATGGCGCCCATAAATTAAACATTACATCAGATCACTCTAGAGTGCAAAGTACATCATGTAAAAATTCAATTATAATGAATAGTATAAATGGATCCAAATCTACATCGTTGATTCAAAGGACCTTGCAAAATGTAAGTGGGGAAAGTGGTTAGATTGAGGGGATTTGTGAATAATGTAAGTGAAATATTTCAATGTCTGCTAAAATTTCATGTGTGTGAAATATTTCGAAATAATTAGTCAGGAAAAGAAAATCAATAATTTCATTATTATATTTCGCAAATTACAGATAATTTTGATATTAAGCCATACCAGGTCAGTTGTTGAATTTTTTAACAAAGTCAAACGCAGGCCTTTATTGTTAATTAATATTTTAATGTTTTTTGTTAGATAGTTATCGCACATTAACTAGTTTTGATCATAACCGTTGTGTGATGATAAGCCCATTTTCATACTATATATGTATATGGTATTAGGGTATCCGTTGCTTCCCAAGTCGATTTTGCTTGCAAGAGCTCTCTGCGCTTAAACCGCGCCTAAGTCACTTTACTTTTCCATACATATGTATATGAACATATATTTTATATTGGATTTTTTGATCTTTTGCAATATTTTTTTTTTATTTCCGAAGCAAATAAATATACAACTTTGAAAAAGTGATAATCTAAAACAAAATGCTTCGTTGCGTAAGAGGATATTTTATTTTGGGTGGTTATTAGTACAGTTCGCCTTGCAGTTTTGTAAAAGCTCGGCTAAGCTTCCTCCTCGTATATATTCACCACTCTTAACGTTTCATACTGGCGCTCCCTAATACTACCCATCACACCTGGGAACGCAACTCACACTCATATCAGACACGACCACATTACACGGGTATTAATACACAAGATACCACCACACACGATGAAACCTTACACTACCAACTAACAAAAAGGACTGCATTGCATAATGAAACTAAAATTAAACAAATATATATCATAAACAGAATTATGGGTGTTGAGTAAGCCCTAAAATGAGAAAAGTCAATTAGAACTTTCTCAGAAGTCGAGTTAAACTCACGCGCAGCACGCTTGAGAGGGGCATAACCTGCAAACGTAGTTTTCTCATTTTTACCGTAAAATGGAGAAATGGATCTAAGGCAACGCTGAGGAATATTGAAATTAATTGTTCTAACAAATAAGGACAGTCAATAATGCCATTAATAACATTGAAAACAAATGCAAGGCAGAGAACCGACTAATCTTCAAGAAGCGGAGAGCAAATTTAAGGAATATCATTTGAACGCGTTCAATCCTATTACTTAAGGATAGACAATATGATCTCTAGATGAACACAGCATACTTCAAGATAGAACGAACAAAAGACGTAAACAATAATTTTACAGTACAGGGGTCGGAAAATCTCGACGAATTTTAACGGACAAACCCAAGCACAGAGAACGATTGATGTGATTAAAGAAAGAAAATCTATTGTCAAAGGTTACCCCAAGATCTTTACATTCAGAGAAAGTTGTGATTTCAAGCACCAATCATAAAAACTATCAATATTGCACTGAAGTTTATTTACATTTTTGGAGTTTTTGATTATAGAGAAAATGTTTAAGTCATCTAAGTCTGAACAGCACAAAGATGACGCAATAAAGGAATTGGATGCCACTCCATCGACAATAAAAATGCAACGTCTATTGTGCAAATATGATCCACTGCAAGAAGACAAATTCAAACCTAAAGCGAATAACATTTGAATTAAAGTATTGTGTGAAACTTTATGAAAGGCTTTAGAGAAGTCTGTATATGGTAAACACAATCTACTTGGAATCCAGCGGAGAGAGCAGACATGCAATAATCACTAAAAACAGCTTTGACAAAGTAGAGCGACCAGAAACAAACCCATGCTGATTGACGTTAATGAGTGATTTAACTGCAAATAATATTTTATTTTTAACAGACCCCTCAAAAATTTAAATTTTAATAATAAAGACGAAGGAATGGCTGAACACGCCCTTCTTGATTTCACGTTAGACTCCGTGCTGTCAATAAACCTTTTGTAAAGTAATTTATCCAAATTATTAAACAGTTTTGCATAATGTTGAAATTGAACGAAGAAGACATTGAACTTTTGTTAAAGAGAATTTTCTATAGTAGTTATTTTTAACATATTTCAACCGTCTGAAGTCCTTAGTACATGGGAGCTTATAAGGTTGTATAATTTTAACGGGGATATTATAACGACAAAATTCTTGAATAGATTTCTTAAAAATGGAAAAACAATTCGCAATATCTAATCCAGAAAATAAATCATCCAAGGAGCAGGTTGTTGAGTTTTGTAAAATCACACAAAGCAAAATTATAACCTAATCCCTCAATTGGTTTGACAGGAGCGAAAATATGAGTATCGAGCTCAAGAGTTAGAGGAGAGTGATGAATGGTAACTGGAGTAATGGAGGAAAAACCATCAAGGAATCTTAAGTTTAAATTATCACTGAGAAAGATTAAATCAAAAAATCGATCAAGACTGTTTGAATTAGAGTTAATGTGAATCAGCAGGCTATCAATGAGATATATGTATCTCAAGAGAAGACGAAACATTGGAGGGAATAAGAGCAGGACTGCAGGTACAGCTGAACCAGACAATATTACTTAGATTAAAGTCACCAAGAACACAAATATTTTTCTGTTTTTTGTTTATTGAAAACCGGTGAGGAAATATTATTTGCATGCATTTTATACCATTCTAGAGGACTATTAGTGGGAGAGATGTAGGAGGCAACAATGTACATTGATACAAACACATAGTTGGTTCAGAATATCACCATCATTATCAAGTGAAATTAAATGAGGAATAAATTTGCGATGAACTGCTAAGAGGATACCACCACCAAGGCTTAAGGCAGCCAGTTTTTTCGAAATCTCTATTCTTACGGAAGACAAAAAAGAAATGTGAATTGAAATACTCACTGCCGTGGTAACTAGAATCAACGAATAATATTTGATTTCGACCTAATACCAGATAAAGTTTGATAGTAGACCTTAACGCAAGAACAATTAGGGGAAGGTACAAAAAACGGACGGGCAAAATTATGATTAACACGAGCATCAACTAGTCCCCTCTCCTTACACACTTAAAAGGACGCAGCTTGATGCCAGAAGGTTATCCTGAAGAAACAACGGCATTAAAAAAGATGGGTACACACCTAGCTTAAAATTTACACTATTAAGATAATTAATATTAGTATTTTTTTTTTAGAAGTTTATAACATTAAAGATGTTGTCTTTCAACATTAGCATGTTTAACCAGAGAACGTAAATGGACGAGTAGTTGCAAATTGAATTTGTATGATGCTCGATTGGACGGCTAACAGAGCTGAAAAATTCCGAGCACCGATGTTTATTTAACAGAAATGAGAATTTCTAACAACGTCCTCTGGCAGGAAAAATTAATAAAATATGAGTTTTTTGCAAAAATGCGAAAGATTATGCAAAAAAATAAATTTAACTTTTTATAATAATTTTCTAATTTCAATTGTTACAAAATAAATAATTTATGTAAGAGCATACATACATACTTATGTAAATCAATATGCAGTTCATTTACATTCTCTGGTATATACACATGGAGGAATAGAATTTTTGATATTATCACTTATCAATAAATACATATTCGCCCACTGCTCTATATGTAAGTATGTATGTACAAATATGCTTGTGACCTTACAAAATGAGTAATGCATACACAAATCTACATACACATAAGCGTACAAATGTATGTCAGCCAATAGAAAAATATGCAAACATTGTTGTACAAAAACAACAATTATCTCAAACAGAATGAGCATCATCTAAAATCAATATGGCAGCCAAATTGACAAATCCTAAATTTGTAGTAAATCACACAAAAACAACATTTTCATTCATTAACGCACATGCAATAAGCTAAGCCGTTTCATTCATAAAAGCAAACGCCTTACACATCTCCCCAAACCTGCCTTTGCCAACAAGCGTCTTTTCGCGACGATGGCAAAAGCTACAATAAAAATCATAAATTGAACAACTTTCTGATTCCCTTTAGAAGAGAAAAGTGACAACCCTGTCAACCCACAAAACACAGAAAAAAGGGACAAACATGGCAACAAAGCTTTTATCGATTTAAAATATTTTAGAATGCTAAATGCAAAAACAGTGAGCTTCGGTTATTGGTTGACCGTGTACATATCTACATATGTATATATGTTGTTTGTAGACAAATTTACAAATATGTTTCTTTACATGTACACATGATATCAAAATGCAGACTGCAAAACGAAATTCTGTACTTTTGTGACTCCATAATGGTGTCAAGTCCACGAATTATATCAAAATACTTTTAAATGATTACTAATAAGCCATAATAAAGTAAAAACTAATTAACATAAAATAATTTAAAAAAATAATCATATATAATAGTTCAATAAAAGCGGATATATTTTTAATGGCATATCAATATTCCCAGTTTGGCATACATATTATATTCGCCGTTTGGTTATGTTAAGAGGGCGTATGTGTACAGATTCACCGCTGTTATAAAAGCAAGAAATGTTATTTGTTTCTCCTGCGGGTGAGGTGAATTCTATCGCTGAAATTTTACAAATGTTCGCTGTAAAAACTGCACCTGAAGCAGAGAACTTAGAAGAACGAGAAGGTGCAAATTGAATTGAATCGCTTGGACGGCTAACACAGCTGAAAAATTGAGATCAGGGAGTTCACCATTTCCTGCAGTATTATATTTGCAGTTATTTAGCAGAAAAGAGAATTTATAACAACGTTGGAACCACTAGTGCACTCTGCTACGGGATAGGGAATCATCGCCATAAACTTGATCAATTGAAACGTTTCGGTAAAAGTTTTACCAATTTTAAAACAAAATTTAATGTTGGCCCTTTGTTCGAAGCTCATTTTCGCACCGATGACAAAAACATACTGACACTTAAAACTTAATAACTTCACTTCCAATAGATGAAATGTTATGCAATTTTTACTGGAAATCGATAAAGGATAGCAGATTCTAACGCACTCGTCGAAATATCGATGGCGCCACTACATTTTACTTTGTTACTTTATTACTGTTTACTTTGGAACGCACCTTGTATAAACGATAAAATATGCTATTGATATAATATGATTTTTTTGCACAAATGCTACATTTATAAAATATGAAAGAATATGCAAAATATGATATTTTACTATTTTCATAATTTTCTAATTTCAATTGTTACAGAATTATTATTTATGTATGTACATATGTATATACATCAATATATTATCACTTATCAATAAATACATGTGCGCGCACTGCTCTATATGTAAGTATGTATGTACAAATATGCGTATGACCAGAGAACGTAAATTAAGAGAGAAGGAGCAAATGTTAAATGAAATCTTTTTGAGTACTAATTTGTAGTTCCAGATGAGGGAACATCGAAAAATATAACTTCGAAAAAGAAAAAATCACCACACTATATGCGAAATGCTATAAATAGACACAACGAATATTCCTATATGAAAAATCGTTGCGCATACCTATTTAGATTTATGTTTTCAATTTCTATGATATGACAAATTTATAATCATGAAAAGCCTTCTGAATTAAAAATCTGTATTATCGGTAAAAACCCCAGAATTCATAATAAAATAAACATTTAATAGCTAGTTTTCCAACTTATGTATGTGCGTTGAGTGAGTAATTGCTTATTGAACAAAAGATAACAATAAAACAGTGGCTAAGCGGCCGCGTTTCCATTTATATAGTGGCTTAGGTCGTAGGCGTGAAGGAGTTAAGCTCAATCCGAATACGAGCATATACGTTCGAATCGTAAAATACATAAAACTCAAAATTTTATTTAATTTTTTTATTTTAATAATTGGAGTCTAAGCATATCATAATTCAATTTCTTTAATAGCATATTTTACTTCCTAATATAATTGAAATATATCAGGAAGATATGTTCATATGATTAGGTTTATTGAATATTTTCTTATTACGCGTATTTACACAAATGACAAATGTGATAATCACACATACATTCTTAAATACACGTACGCAGATGCTTGCTTCTTCTCGCCCCGCACAAGCAATGAATTTTGTCAACGCTTTTTGCTTTTTGCGGGTTGAACGATCGCAGGCAAGGAGGATTGGGGCGCACTGCCACATAATTATTTCAGATATATATTTTATTTATCGAATTTAGTTTAAAAACGATTATAGGTATGATATTATATATATTATATTACGAAAATAATTCATAAATGCATCAGTATTTTTCAATACAAATTAAGCAACATAATAATATACTAAGAGCCCTCAGTTAGAACGCCTCTGTGTATGGTGGCAAGCCAACGAAATAACGGCGAGTTCGCGCAGACATTGTGTTGTTGAAAAAAGCCAAATGACGATTTTGTCGATAAACATACAAATATACATATGAGCTCGCATACATATTGATGCCGAACTTTGCGCATCGTCGCGGAGTTGACAAAATTTGTTTGAATCGACAATTTTACGACAATGTCGGTTGGCTATGTTGTCTCGTTTGTCCTTTTTGCAGTGGTTTGCTATTGAAAGTTGACTTATGCTCTTTTGAAATATTGCGATTACCGATTGGGCTGCATTTTCATAGCGTCGTATTTAGATAAAATGGGCTAAATCGACAAACTATGAAATAATGATAATAAGTAAACATATAAAAGTACTATATGCAGTGTGCTTAGAATATATAGAAGTAGTTAATGATTTCATATGAATGGCAATTTTATATAAATTTTTTAATTTAATGACATATATAGTGCATAATATGCAAAAATATAAATATTATTTAAACTCGCTAATAGGTCATGTTGCCAATTCTCCTTTTTGAAGTGAACATCAGACAAATTCTTCAATTTCTGATTTTTAGCAAATGTTTTGAGGAAGCAGCTTGTGGGCAACATACAAACGCGAGGGGATAGGTAGGATTTTCAGTGTCACAGTCAAATTGTAAAATTGAATTTTTCTCGTTTTACTGAAACCATCCAAATTCAAATTCATTCATTCATTTTTTTTATAAACTTAATTTCGCATTTGCGATAGGAATTCTATATAAAAACCAAATGTGGTTTACCAGGCGCACAGAAAATATAGCGCGGCGCAGAGTTATGAACGAGCGCACTTTGCTTTGAAGCAGACGCACGTTCCTTATGAATGAATTTGTTGTCGTTGTAATATGAAATACTTAGAAAATATGCCGCGAGTTCGCTTGAATATTATTGGCCGATGATGGTGCGTCTACTTTTTTTTTGTCACTTGCGCGAGTGTTTGATTTTTTGCGAAAGACATATTGAGGTACATACATATGTACATATGTGTACATATATGCAAATATATTTGGACATGCGAATGAAGGAAGGCAATTTCAAGAATATTCACATATAGACATATGAACATTGAAGCAATTAAACAACAATAGCTGTTTGAGTTTACAGATTAGACAAAATTACTCGAATATCGTCTGTGGTGCTGCTTGTATAGCACACTTTTTTATGGCAATGTAAAATATTTTGCCTAAGTTCATATCCTATCACATATTTTTATATACTATTTTTAATTTTTAATAACCCTTTTTATTAAATGATATTTTAATTCTATTTTCATATTATTTCCCTCATTATTTATATTTTCTTGTCGGAAGTCAATTACTTTCGTTTTTATTATTTCAATTTTTGTTTCTGCGCATACCAATGAACATCTGTGCATAAGTATGTATATACATTTTGCTTATAGAGTGGTGTAGTTCGTTTCGTACCCTGATAGTTGTGGTGAAATTTTATTTTCCAATTTGCGCGTTTTCGATGTTCCTCCATCGTAATTAACATTTTAGTACTGCTAACATTTGCTCCTTCTCTATTCATTTACGTTCTCTGGTATGACCTTGCAAAATAAGTAATGCTGCACAAATCCACATATATACATATATGTATATGCGTATAAATGTAAGTATGGGAGCCAATAGAAAAAATATAAACATTGTTATACAAAAACAATAATTCTCTCAAATAGCATGAGCAGCGTGAGAAAACAATATGGCAGCTAACGTGACAAATCCTAAATTTGTAGTAAATCACACAACAACAAAATTTTCATTCATGAACGCTGGCGCACATGCAACAAGCTAAGTCGGTTCATTCATAAAAACAAACGCCTCTGCAAGAAAACGTTGTTATGAAGTCCCATTTATGTTAAATAACAGCGAATACTACAAGAAATGGTGAACTCCCTGATCTGAATTTTTAGCTTTCTTAGCCGTCCAATCGAGCATCATACAAAATTCAATTAGCACCTTCTCGTTCATTTACGTTCTCTGATTTAACATTATTGGTAGCGGCTGCAGCTAAAGTAGCGAGAGCAGAGAACGTATATGATAGAGAAGGAGCAAATGTTAAATGAAAACTTTTTGAGTACTAATTTGTAATTCCACAAGAGGGAACATCGAAAAGTATAACTTCGAAAAAGAAAAATACACCACACAATATGCGAAATGCTATAAATAGACACAACGAATATTCCTATATGAAAAATCGTTGCGCATACCTATTTAGATTTATGTTTTCAATTTCTTTGATATGACAAATTTATAATTATGAAAAGCTTTCTGAATTAAAAATCTGTATTACCGGTAAAAACCCCAGAATTCATAATAAAATAAACATTTAATAAGCTAGTTTTCTAACTTATGTATGTGCGTTGCGTAAGCAATATACTTATTAAACAAATGATAATAATAAAACGGTGGCTAAGCGGCCACATTTCCACTTTTGTGGTGGCTTAGGTCGTAAGCGCGAAGGAGTTAAGCTCATTCCGAATACGAGCGTATACGTTCGAATCCTAAAACGAATTTTATTTAATTTTTTTATTTTATTAATTGGAGTCTAAGCATATCATAATTTAATTTCTTTAATAGCATATTTTACTTCCTGAGATAATTAAAATATATCAGGAAAATATAATATGTTCATATGTTTAGGTTTATTGAATATTTCCTTATTATGCGTATTTACACAAATGTGATAATCACACATACATTCTTAAATACACGTACGCTGATGCTTGCTTATTCTTGCCCCGCACAAGCAATGACTTTTGTCTACGCTTTTTGCTTTTTGCGAGTTGAACGATCGCAGGCAAGGAGGGATTGGGGCGCACCGCCACATAATTATTTCAGATATATATTTTATTTATCGAATTCAGTTTGAAAACGATTATAGGTATAAATTTATTGGTATATATATGTATATATATATAATATATATTATATTACGAAAATAAATGCATAAATGCATCAGTATTTTTCAATACAAATTAAGCAACATATCAATATATTATGAGCCCTCACTTGACACGCCTATGTGCATGGTGGCAAGCCAACGAAATAACGGCGAGTTCGCGCGGACATTGTGTTGTTGAAAAAAACCAAATGACGACTTTGCCGACAAACATACATATTTATATACATACATACAAACGAGCTCGCATACATATTGACGCCAAATTTTGCGCATCGTCGCGGAGTTGACAAAATTTGTTTCAATCGACAATTTTGCGACAATGTCGATCGGCTATGTTGTCTCGTTTGTCCTTTTTGCAGTGGTTTGCTATTGAAAGTTGACTTATGCTCTTTTGAAATATTGCGATTACCAATTGGGCTGCATTTTCATAGCGTCGTATTTAGATAAAATGGGCTAAATCGAAAAACTATGAAACAATGATAATAAGTAAACATATAAAAGTACTATATGGACTGTGCTTAGAATATATAGAAGTAGTTAATGATTTCATATGAATGGCAATTTTATATAAATTTTATAATCTAATGCCATAAATAGTGCATAATATGAAAAAATATAAATATTATTTAAACTCGAATAGGTCATGTTGCCAATTCTCCTTTCTGAAGTGAACATCAGACAAATTCTTCAATTTCTGATTTTTAGCAAATGTTGTGAGGAAGCAGCTTGTGGACATACAAATGCGAGGGGGATGGTAGGATTTTCAGTGGTGGCTGTCAAATTGTAAAATTGAATTTTTCTCGTTTTACTGAAACCATTCATATTCATTCATTCATTCATTCATTAATTTTATAAACTTAATTTCGCATATGCGTAGGAATTCTATATGAAAACCAAATGTGGTTTACCAGGCGCACAGAAAAAATAGCGCGGCGCAGAGTTATGAACGAACGCACTTTGCTTTGAAGCTGACGCACGTTCCTTATGAATGAATTTGTTGTCGTTGTAATATGAAATACTTAGAAAATAAGCCGCGAGTTCGCTTGAATATTATTGGTCCATGATGGTGCGTCTACGTTTTTTTGTCACTTGCGCGAATGTTTGATTTTTTGCGAAAGACATATTGAGGTACATACATATGTACATATGTGTACATATATGCAAATATATTTGGACATGCGAATGAAGGAAGGCAATTTCAAGAATATTCACATATAGACATATGAACATTGAAGCAAGTAAACAACAATAGCTGTTTGAGTTCACAGATTAGACAAATATGTTCTAATATCATCTGTGGTGCTGCTTGTATAGCACACTTCCTTATTGCAATGAAATGTTTTGCCTAAGTTCAAATCCTATCATATTTTTATATATTATACTATTTTTTATTTTTATAACTCTTTTTTATTAAATGATATTTTAGTTCTATTTTCATATTATTTCCCTCATTACTTATATTTTCTTTTCATAAGTCAATTATTTTCCTTTTTATTATTTTAAGTTTTGTTTATGCGCATATCAAAGAACATCTGCGCATATGTATGTATATACATTTTGCTTATAGAGTGGTGTAGTTCGTTTCGTACCCTGATAGTTGTGGTGAAATTTTATTTTCCAATTTGCGCGTTTTCGATGTTCCTTCTTAGCAATTAACATTTTAGTACTGCTAACATTTGCTCCTTCTCTATTCATATACGTTCTCTGGCGAGAGCGAGTTAATCCACACTCGCATTATCAGCAGAAGCAGAAGCAGAAACAGCAACGATGGACCGAGAAGCATTTGTACCAACAATAGTGGCAGTTCTGAGAGTGGAGCTGGCAGCAGATGAAGCGGCAAAGAAATACTGCGTTTACATGGGAACTCTTTTGTCGCTCATTATCGGAACATTCTCTTTTGGTGTCGCTCTGTGTCACAAAAAGTGGTGTTTTAATAACAAAAAATTCACTAACATATACAGTGGGCGACAGAAGTCTACGTACGACCAATTTTTTGATGTCTTGCTAAACGTAAAAATAATAAAGAAAAAGTAATGAGGCAGTTTTATTTTAATTACATTTTTATCAGGAATTTGGAAAAAAATATAACAAAAAAACTAGAGAAAACCATTGGCAAATGTCTAGTACGACTAGCATTTTAATATAAAAATCTTCAGTAGGGCACTAAAACTTAAAAATTAGTATTTTGTTGGCCCACCATTGGCATCTATAAATGCTTCAAGCACAACGAGTGTGATTTGTTGCCACTTCTTTTAGTGCTTAAGCACTTGTAATGACATGTTTTCTCACTTTGCCTTCCAAAATCTGCCAAGCGTTCTCAAGAATGTTTAAATCAGGGTTATGTGGTGGCATATTTAGTTGACGTGGAGATAGTAAGCAGCCATTCCTTTATAATGTAATCCGTGTGATTTGGATCGTTATCCCGCTAGAAGATCCACCTCCTACCAGGGATCAGTTTATCGACGTATTCTATTAAGTTGTGTTTTAATAGCTTATATTGATTACAATCCATGTTTTCTACTCCAGATGTAGCCGCAGCGCCCAAACTATGACATTTCCACCGCCATGCTTGACAGTAGCAATGAGGTGCTTGGGGTTTATTGCTGTATTAGCTTTTCTCCAAACTTTCGATTTTTCATCACTTCCAAAAATTATGAATTTCGATTTGGATGAAAATAGCACAGGCACCAAGAGTGATAGAATACAAGATTACGCCAACCGCTTTTCTTTTGAAATGAGAAGAGGCCTAGACCAATATGTAAATTGTAAACAAAAACGTAAGCACTTTTGTTAATACGTGAAATATACTTAATTTAATACTTTATTGCGAAAAAGTTTTAGTGAAATGTATAGAGTAATGTTGCTTGGAAATATTTGGACAATGTGCAAATAAATACATTTATCTATAGGCAACATAATGGCAAATTAAAGGAAATTTATTTTTGTAACAATTGTCACAGCCTAAACCGAAAAAAGTATCGGTAAACATTTGCCGTAATCTTGTGTTCTGTCATTCTTGATAGACACAAGCTTAAAAGAAATGGTACATTGCCGTTACTTTTTAGTTTGCTACAATACATGCTGTACTTAGACTTTTGTCAATGGATTTTTCTAGTTTTTTGTCAATAGTTTGTTGTGTTTGTAGTGGATTATATATGAAGTGCATTGATACATATGTATAAGTATATTTGCCATCATAAGCTATAACTAAATCGTTGACACATAAAACTCATTTAGCATATTTCATATTTTCGCTTAAAAACAAACCGTATTGGCAAGGCGGGAGTTAACAAATCTAGAATTTGTTTTAAATAAAGAATATTTTGATATTTTTGTTACTTAGAAATAAGGATGTTTTGGGTTATGTTTACTTAATATTGTAATATGTTTACCTATCGATAAACATATTTTGGTTACTTTATTATTTGTTTTTTTGTAATGATTAAGTTGGAATACGTTCCTTATTTCTCCTCTGTGTTAAAATGAAATGTCCTCATTTCAAGACATCTATGACTGAAGTCGGCGTAATTCCGTTTCAAAATTTCTTCTACGTTGGTTATTTGTTTGTACTTTCCGATAGATATGTATATATTTTTACACATAAATACATGATTAAAACTATTTTTATACTGAGTAAAATAAGATATAAAATAAATTTAAAGGGATGTTGTTCTATAGGTATTAAGAACTTATACATTTTTTGTATATTACAAAATTTATAATTACTTTCAGAAGATAATATATTCAATATTTCTATTTTTTCATTTTCATGAGCATGGATTATATCTTTTATTTCTTGTTCATGGTTTATATATGTTCTATTATCAATGGTGGTGCTATGGTAATATTGGATTAAATGTGGACTATTTATTTTCTGCCTATTCCATATATGAACATTATCAATTACAAGTATAATAGTACCATGATCTAATAATTGTAAAGGATGTTTATTTTCTTGTATCACATTACATTGAGCTTTTTGGTTCAATAATTATGGAATTGTATTAATTTTAATTCTATTTTACAAATATTAGTTCCTATATAATTTTTACAATTTGATAGATTTGTGAAATTATTATTACATTTAGCAATTTTTTTTTTTAACTCATATTTTCCGTGTCTAAATGCTAATGAAATTATAAATTTTACATTCATTGGTTATTACTGGATATTTATAAATTGTTACAATGGCATTATTAAAAATACACACATGGATATTTTGGTATTCTAAAATATTTATTATTGGAATGTCATATGTTTCTATTTTAATGATTTCTTTAATATTATATCTTTAATTGTGTATGTTATTGATTCTAATTTTTTATATGCTTCCCTAATAATTAATGTTTCTTAAACTGTGAATTAATTTGTGTTTGCAGATTATTATTTTCTATTAACTTGCGGCTAAGTGATTATAACAATAACAAGTGGGTATATTATAACAGTAAAGCCGGAACAAGTATGTTTATTGGAAGTAAAATACTAACTAATTGTATTACATAATTTGGCTTGAAGCTAAACCTAAAAGTTGGACCAATAAGCTACAAAGCTGCATCCGGCAAGTCGCCTCAGCATAAGCGATAACGTAGACATTTGCAGCATAGTCAAATATCAGGCTACCGCAGCTGAACTCATGCGTCAGCGGAATATGTCTCAGCATAAGCGATAACATAGTCATTTGCAGCATAATCAAATATCATGTTACCGCAGCTGACCTAGTAACCAGGCCACTGAACTCATGCGTCAGCGGAATATGTCTGAGCATAAGCAATAATGCAGACACTCGTCTTTGACTTTGTTCATTCTATGGAATCGCGGCATACCCAAGACTGGGTCGTGACTAACGATGCTAAGCAGCGGTGACCCCGCTATGCCTGGCTTCCTATTTAGTATCTCACACTGGTTCACATATTTCGTGCAATTGAAAATTGCGGAGAGCGGAAGGTGACGAGGTGTGTCCCGTTCATAATGATCTTTGGGCCATCGTCTGTACCGACCCTTGCTATGCTCTCGTTGATAATTATGATTCCATCATCTACTTGCGAGATAGGCTTCAGGTGGTTTGGCTGATTGCGGCAGGAAGCCACGCCCGTGCATTGGTGTCTTGTGCCGTTAACTTGCAAACAGATGCGAATGTTGTTGTTACGCATTCGTTAATCGCTAGTATGTCATCTTTGCATTCGGCTACGGTGTCATCTTGTTACATGTGGTACAGATAAATTTAATTCTAGGGTAGACTATGATTATATGAATTATATTCTCGGACTGTAGGACCTTAATCTTCGATGCTTCAGTTAGGCTAGCTATGGGGATCTCTACGGAGTGTTCCTTTAAGATTCTCTCCAAATCTGCATTATCAAAATTAGTGGGATTTATAATGTTAGCCTTAGCCAATGTAATTGTGAGAATCAAGTTTGCAATCTGGTTTATTTACATTCTATTTCTCGTTAGTAATGTTTCATATAAATACGGTGTGTCAACCAACTCATTCTTTTTTGCTTTATTTATTTCATTTATCGTATCTGTGAGTTTATTAATTTGTTTCTGTGTTTCTGAATTAATTACTATTTGCCTATTATTTGCATCGACTAACTTTGACTCGGACCATCTTACTTATTCAAAATCTGCCGTCACCCGTTCCGGCTATTACCTAGAGTGCTGAGCCTAGGAAATCCAGACTTCTTGCCATTCTAAGGTGCACTTTGATTACGGACAACAAATTTCTAAATCCACGTCTTAGAACTTTCTCATATGCGGTTAAGGGAATAACTCTCCTAATTCTGCGGTCTCATCTAATGTGCTAGCAAATTCTAGCAGTTTACTCGAATGCCTTAAATAGTCCCTTTGTTCCCATACCAACACTTTCCTGTCTGTCACCCGTATATGATTGGAATGAGAGTAGTCGATAATCCGACAATATACGACTCCTGACAATAAAAGGACTGCAAATTTAATCCTGCAAAGATAAAAGAAGAGGGAATAAAGATCGTTGTGTGCTTAACCATTAACCTTAGCCTGTGCGATTTTCTCGCGTGTAAGTAAGTGCTACTTGAGGTTGTCTTTGGGGACCACCCTCTCTTTAATAAGAACAGACGTTCCCAGGTCTGATTTAATCGTTTCCTCTGAGCAAAGCCGTGTTAGTTTATTTCCTAACCTTTTATTGTTTTTTTCGAACACTTTTTGTTCTCGGTTGTGTCATCAGAAATTTTTTCTAGTTTAAAAGATGTAGCTATGTCCGCAAGAGTGCCATGGAAGCGTTCCATTTGAACAAATGTGGAAGAGGTGGTGCATTCACAATGTCTATGTCATCCCCGTTTTTTAACAGTGATCTAATTGTCTCCGAATTGAAAGCGGCTTCATTGTCGCAATAAATTGTTTTTGTTTGAGGAAAAAAATTTTAAAGTTGAATAATGGACATTTTTACAGCCATTATCGTGCGAGACGCGATCTATTGTACAACGGCAAACTTCAAAAACTTGTCAACGCAAGTAAGGAACGATTTTTTGTCCGTTGAAAAAATGTCAATGTTCTCCAGAGTATGATGAAATTTCTGTTACCCCAAACATTTGTTTCTTGGGGTGCCTGTCGTGTTTTGCTTTGGTACATGTTTTGCAATTGATCACCAACCCATTAGCTAATTTTGCCATTTTCGGAAAATATTAATCACAAAGGGTTTGTATTTTCCTGAGCGGTACTATGTGCGCGATTGTGTTCAGTGATGATAGTTTCAATTTGTTCACCTTTGTTTGTAATGTCGACTACGATATTCTTTCAGTGCCAGAACTTAGTTGCCGGAAAATTTAACACCAAATCATGTTGTATACTGGCCAACATCGGTAAATCACAGTAAATTGTGTTTACTGAGTTGGTACTAACGAGTGGTTTAACTACTTCGAATAGAGCGTTTTTATCTGTAAAATTTATTAGGTGGCGTATTTTTCTGCCAAAGAGTATGATGTCTCTTTTTAACGGAAATTTGGCTTCTTCGAGAACGAACTGGTTCTTGAAGCAATTTTAAGGCTTTTCTGTCGAATCGATTCGGTAGGATAATGATATCTCACTGTGAATTGTCGCAGCATTTGACTGCACTTAATTTGCCAGATTGCTCACATTCTCTCGGGTCAGGGCATCCGCCACAAAATTTTTGTTGCCACACTTTTGCATTGTGTTTATCAATGTATAATTTCCATCTTTTGATTATCGCCTTTGTGTTCCTATCAGAGACAGCGAAGGTGAGGGATTGGTGGTCTGTAAAAATGTTGATTTCTTTTGACCCATATAGATAATTTTGCAATTTATCCAAAAGCCCAGACAACGGATATCAACTCCCTTTCGTTTCTGGCATAGTGCGCTTCGCTTTGTTTTAGCGTTCGCGAAATCATGGTAATTGGTGTGCCTGATTGAGATAGAACCGCACCGATGCCGTCCAATTCAGTAGTTAAGTCAAAAGGCTGTTTGAAATCTGGGTACATGAGAATAACATCTTAGGATGCCAGGGTACTTCTCAAATTTCAAAGGCGCTTCGTTGAATTTCATTAAACTCAATTTTTATCTTTTTAGATATATGTTTGCTTACCGTGCCATTTTCTCTTTTCAGAATGTTGGTCAAAGGCCTCGCAATTGACGTCAAATCCTTAATGAATCCCCTGTCATAACTAGCCAGGCCAAGGAATGAATAATTTTTTAGGCTCAACATATTTCCGCATGGCTCTAACTTTTTCGGGGTCAGTTTTTGCTCCGTTTTTGGTTACTACAAAGGCCGAGAATCTGATGCTCTCTTTAAAAAACTTCGTTTTCTCTTGTGATACCCTCATATAGGCATCGCATAATTATTTTAAAATTGTGTTGATATGCATCACGTGGTCGAACTAATTGTCTGAAAAAATTATGACGTCATTCACGTAAATGTAGAATATCTTTTCCAATGTGTTCCCTCAAAATGTCGTCAATGGTTTTTTGAAAAATGCTCTCTGCATTTTTCAATCCAAAAGGTAAACGGCACAACTCGTATTTTTCACCGTTTACCGAGAACGGCGTTTTTTTGCGGTCCTGTTCTACTAGGTAAATTTGGTGGTACCCCGACTTTAAATCTAAGGTTGTGAAAAATTTGCGTTTCCTTGATTCGCAAGAATCATTCGAATGCTCGGCATCGGGTATCGATCAGCTATGGTTCGCTCATTTATCTTCCTAAAGTCGATTACCCATTTGTCAACAACTCAAACAGGGCTGTTATATGGGGATTTGGAGGGTGTATGAGACCATCTTGGAGCAGTTGCTTGATTTGGTCGCTTACGAAATCTGAGACTCCGTGGGTACGAATAAAGTTTAGCATAGATTGGCTAATTGTGTGCGGATCGTGGCAGTGACCGAAGTGTTAGAAGTCGTTAGAGGTCAAAAACGCCTTTGACCTTTTCAATATCATGCTTTTGAACTCCTTTTTGACGGACATGGGCACTACTATATCATTAACATCTGTGAAGTTTTCACTCTCACAGTAATGAAAACTCAATTGCTCTGATTTGTTTTGGTATTTGATATTGCTATTTTGTAAGTTCAATGCCGCTCCTACTTGCGTTAACAAGTCAAAGCCTATAATGGCATCAAAGGAACTTAGCGTGTCAAGCACCACAAATGGTGAAATTTGGCCTAAAATTTTCATAAGGCATTTCTGCTAAGTTTGTTATTCTGCTCGAACCATATCCCGAGCTCACAGTGAAGGATTTTTCGACATGAATTACTTTTTTTAGCTCCCTTACGGGCTTAATGTAATTCTTTGCCGCCCTTGTATCGATTAATATTTTTAAAATTCTCCCACCCAACTGTCGTTTGATGTACGGCAGTCGGGATTGTTCCCGAAAAAATGCAGTGAGTCATTGTCATACAGCGACTCAGTGTCCTCTTCAATTTCAATTGCAGCAGCATCTGCTGCGTTTTCGTATCTTAGTTTCTCAGCATTAGGGTCACTCTGAACAACATTGTTCAGTTGATTGCTCCCTTGAGGTTTGGAGGAGTTAGTGCGCTGCCTAAACTTGTAAGAAAAGTCAACTTTCAATTGGCTCTGTGGCCTGTCCCTGCTCAGCTCTTTTAATTTTTTCATGGTAACCATTGCTATTTTGCTGTTTCCTAACGAATTCAAGGTTTTTTTCGCTTCCCCGTTCGTCCCTATTATGGTTACCCTGCTTTGCATGGGCGCGGTTTCTATGGTCCTCTTTCCCCTACTCTCTTTCTGCTATAGATTGGACGTATGAGGCCGATAACCTGCAACGCTAAATGCAAGCTTCTGCTTCTCTAGCTAATGCTAAAGCAGATACTAGATCCTTCCACTGAGCCGGAAAAACAATAGCTTTAAAAGATTTTTAAAGATCTGAAATAAAGGCGCGAAGCGCGTCAGTCCTCACCTCATCATTCAGAAGCGTTGCTTGCACCGCTTCGTGTGTCATTACGATTTGTTTGTAACCAGAGTTAGCTCTTTCTCATAATACTCTATTAAGGTCAAGTCACCTTGTCTAACCATCTCGAGGCCTTGCCTCAGAAGTCGAAGGGAGGTTTTGTCAGTGTAAGAGCAATGTAGTCTGGCTATGATTGCATCAAAGTTCAGAACAGTATTGTGTGATACCAATACCGCTCTGGCTGCTCCTCTGATTTTATTCCTAATGATTATTACCAATTTGCCGCATTACCAAGCGTGCAGCTACCGTCAAAAGGTTTAAATAATTCGTACGCATCAACGGCTGATTACCTCCATACCACGTATTCTTTTGATCCGCCATTAAATTCTGGGACTGATTTTATTATGTCTAGTGGTATATTTCAATTGATGTGTGGGTCGCCGGAAATTCTTTTATAGGGCTCAACTTGTGGTCACTTTTATGTTTGCACTTGGTTTACGTTCATGGCGAAATTTTTTTTGTTTGGGACTTGGCTATTGTTGTTTTCTATGTCCCACTCAATATCACCGCCGAACTTGGGTTTTATATTGCGTAACGCGTCTAACCAACTTATGTGCTTATGTGTATAAAACAAATTCTTAGCAGCGGCTTGAATTTATTGTATAATGAATTTGTTTTTTATGAAATAATTATTTTAGTGGACACAAAGCATACATTTTTTGTTAAAAAGATAACTCGATATTTCACAATCACATCTGTTACTGTTAGTAGTTAATAACTAATTTGGTACAAGTCCAACGCAGTCGGCCGCTGTACAGGTATATCGCAGTCAAAGTGCGAGATGATTATTGTTAACTTCTTTGATCTATTACGTTGGGAGCTTTACTTCGCTCTCTTAACGCTGGCCTTGTGGTTCAGTGTTTTTAACAATAACAAGAAGGTACATTATAACGGTAAAGCCGGAGCAAGTACGTTTATTGGAAGTAAAATACTAACTAATTATATCACAAAATTGGACTTAAACCTAAGCCTAAAAGTTGGATCCATAAGGAGCAAAGCTACAGCCGGCAAGCCGACTCAGCATAAGCGATAACGTACACATTTGCAGTATAGTCAAATATCAGGCTACCGCAGTTTACCTAGTAGTCATGCGTCAGCGGAATATGTTTTGAGCAAATGGGTAAGAATAAGAGCAAGTTTCTTATTTTATTTGTGTGCAATGTGTTAACTTGTATAACCGTTTCCCTCACGATTAAAATCGTGTCCTCGTGATCTTCTTTCAATTTGTGTTTGTTATATTTTGTTGCAAGCTTATCACGTCGATCTGTCTTGCTATATATAATATCACCTGTTTTATATGTTATATTTGCTGTTTTTGTTATGATATTATAATAGTTTATCCTGTTTTTGTTCCCAAACATCCTTGATATCGGTATGTTTTTCCCTATTGAAAAATACGTATACGTACGTGTACGAACAGCGTTGAAAATTTCTTCACTAGTCGCGGTATTATCTTCAGCTGCTAAATTTTGACAAAGTTCTTCAATTGTACTATGTAACCGTTCTACTTGAGCTTTGGAAGTTGAATGGTGTACTGGAGTAACTGAACTTTTTCGATGTTTAACCAGAGAACGTAAATGAATAGAGAAGGAGCAAATGTTAAATGAAATCTTTTTGAGTACTAATTTGTAATTCCAGATGAGGGAACATCGAAAAATATAACTTCGAAAAAGAAAAATACACTACACAATGTGCGAAATGCTATAAATAGACACAACGAATATTCCTAAATGAAAAATCGTTGCGCATACCTTCTTAGATTTATGTTTTCAATTTCTATGATATGACAAAATTTATATTTATGAAAAGCCTTCTGAATAAAAAAGCTGTATTACCGGTAAAACCCCCAGAGTTTATAATAAAATAAACATTTAAGAGGCTAATTAGGCCAACTTATGTATGTGCGTTGCGTGAGCAATTGCTTATTGAGCAAAGGAGCGGCCACGCTTTCACTTTTGCGGTGGCTCAGGTCGTAAGCGTGAAGGCGTTAATCTCAATTCGAATACGAGTATTTACGTTCGGATCCTTTTCAATACAAACTTCGACTTTGTCGACAAATATACATATTTACATACATACAAACGAGCTCGCATACATATTGTCGCCAAATTTTGCGCATCGTCGCGGAGTTGACAAAATTTGTTTCAATCGACAATTTTACGACAATTTCGGTCGGCTATGTTGTCTCGTTTGTCCTTTTTGCAGTGGTTTGCTATTGAAAGTTGACTTATGCTCTTTTAAAATACTGCGATTACCGATTGGGGTGCATTTTCATAGCGTCGTATTTAGATAAAATGAGCTAAATCGACAAACAATGAAATAATGATAATAAGTAAACATATAAAAGTACTATATGAAGTGTGCTTAGAGTATATAGAAGTATACATACATATACATGTCAATTTTATAATTTAATGCCATATATAGTGCATAATATGAATAAATTAAAATATTATTTTAACTCGCTAATAGGTCATGTTGCCAATTCTAGTGAGGCAGCAGCTTGTGGGCAACATACAAACGCGAGGGGATAGGTAGGATTTTCAGTGTCACAGTCAAATTGTAAAATTGAATTTTTCTCGTTTTACTGAAACCATTCAAATTCAAATTCAATTTCATTCCTTAATTCATTTTATGAACTTAATTTCGCATTTGCGAAGGAATTCCATACGAAAACCAAATGTGGCTTACCAGGCGCACAGAAAAACTAGCGCGGCGCATAGTTTTGAACGAACGCACTTTGCTTTGAAATAGACGCACATTCCTTATGAATGAATTTGTTGTCATTGTAATATGAAATGCTTAGAAAATATGCCGCGAGTTCGCTTGAATATTATTGACCGATGATGGTGGTACACAAAATTGCTCGAATATCGTGTGTGGTGCTGCTTGTAAGCATATTTAATTATTGCAACGTGAAATATTTTGCCTAAGTTCAAATCCAATCAGATATTTTTATACTCTCGCACCCTGTTGCTACAGAGTATAATAGTTTTGTTCATCTAACGGTTGTTTGTATCACCTAAAACTAATCGAGTTAGATATAGGGTTATATATATATATAAATGATATGGTTGAAGAGACGAGTTGAAATCCGGGTGACTGTCTGTCCGTCCGTCCGTACAAGCTCTAACTTGAGTAAAAATTGAGATATCTTTATGAAACTTGGCAGACATGTTTCTTGGTACCCTGAGACGGTTGGTATTGCAGATGGTCGTAATCGGACCACTGCCACGCCCGCAAAACGCCATTAATCAAAAACAAATAAATTTCCATAACTAAGCTCCGCAATAAGATACAAGACTGTTATTTGGTACACAAGATCACAATAAGGAGGATTTTTTTAAAGTGGGCGTGGTCACGCCCCTAATAGGTTTAATGTGCTTATCTCCTAAACCGCTAATGCTATAATAACCAAATTCACTGGAAGCAAATGTTTTCAGAACCTACAGTGTGAAAATAGTTGAAATCGGGTGGCAACTCCGCCCAATCCCCATATAACGGTACTGTTAAAAACTACTAAAAGCGCGATAAATCAAGCTCTAAACATGCCAGAGACATTAAATTTTATCTCTGGGATGGTATGAGATGACTTTATAGGAACCGCGTTCCAAATTAGACAGTCGGCGTGGCACAGCCCACTTTTAGGAGAAAACCCATATCTTGAGATCTGCTTAACCGATTTCGGTACATAACATTCTTCTCATATCTCTATGTTATAGTGCGAAAATTGGCGAAATCGGACCACAACCACGCCTATGTCCCCATATAACACTATTTTCAATTCGATCTGATTATTTCACTTTCCACTATGCATATCAAGCAACAATGATTATATCGGGGTAAAACTTTGCGTGGATAATACGTTTAAAGTATGCCACCCTGTGACCAAAAATTCTCTAAATCGAACCAAAACTGTTCAAGCCCCTAAGTACTAAATATGTGGACCCCAGTGCCTATAGTTGACCTTCTACCGAGAATATCAGTCAATCCACAAAGAAATCTCAAACGAGTATACCATTTGACTTTGCGAGAGTATAAAATCTTCGGTTACATCCGAACTTACTCCCTTCCTTACTCTTTTTATACTGTTTTTTAATTTTTATAACCCTTTTTTATTAAATGATATTTTAATTCTATTTTCATATTATTTCCCTCATTATTTATATTTTCTTGTCAGAAGTCAATTTCTTTCGTTTTTATTATTTAAATTTTTGTTTATGCGCATACCAAAGAACATCTGTGCATATGTATGTATATACATTTTGTTTATAGAGTGGTGTAGTTCGTTGCGTAAATTGATAGCTGTTGTGACATTTTATTTTCGAACTTGTGCGTTTTCGATGTTCCCTCATCGTAATTAACATTTTAGTACAGCTAATATTTGCGCCTTCTCTATTCATTAACATTCTCTGATTTTAGTACAGCTAACATTTGCGCCTTCTCTATTCATTAACATTCTCTGCCTGAACTTATATGAAATAAAGGTTAAATTAAAGAAAAAATTTACTAACAAGTTTTTATATAAAAAAATTTTCCCATGGATAAACCAAAGACCAGGGAACAATAATAGAGCAATCACATAACAGAGCGCACAGGAGTTTTGACGAAAATATTAAACAAATCTCAATATTTTCCTATTGGCCAGAAATGCATAAACAATTTAAAGAATTATTATCAATATTTAAATATTAATTAAAATTATAAAATTTGTAATAAAAATAAATATGATAGACATCCCATTAAAAAAAAAAATTGAAGAGGTCCCTATACCTAAAGAGGAGGGAGTGCATATACACATTAATATATTTTATGGATAAGAAACCATTCGAAGCCCTTTATAATAAGGTCTCTCATGATAATTTACCAGACAAACTTTTATTAACACAAACTATGATGCTGGAAAAAATAAAAATAGAGTTAACACAACAAATTTATGTGGAGATGTTATATATGAAAAGATTACAGGGGAGAGCAAAAAGCTAAAGCCTAGATACAAGAAACAAGTAATAAAAGACGATTTAGGGAATAAGGTTAGAATTAACTACAGAAATAGAATAGTACAAGTCTCCTTTAATAGTTTTAATATATTGAAAACTATTATATAACAAGTAAGGAAGAGCTAAGTTCGGATGTAACCAAACATTTTATACTCCCGCAAAGTCAAATGGTATACTCGTTTGAGATTTCTTTGTGGATTGACTGATATTTTCGGTAGAAGGTCAACTATAGGCACTGGGGTCCACATATTTAGTACTTAGGGGTTTGAACAGTTTTGGTTCGATTTAGACAATTTTTGGCCGCAAGGTACTTTAATTGCATTATTCACGCAAAGTTTTACCCCGATATAATCATTGTTACCTGATTTGCATAGTGGAAAGTGAAAGAATCAGATGGAATTTAAAATGGTGTTACATGGGAAGTAAGCGTGGTTGTAGTCCGATTTCGCCCATTTTCGCACTATGACATAGAAACATGAAAAACACATTATGCACCGAATTTGGTTGAAATCGGTTGAGCAGATCTCAAGATATGGGTTTTCACCTAAAAGTGGGCTGTGCCACGCCCACTGACTAATTTTGAAATCGGTTCCTATTAAGCCAATTTATACCATCTCAGAGATAAAATTTAATGTCTCTGGCGTGTTTAGTGCTTGATTTCTCGCGCTTTTAGTAGTTAGTACCGTTATAAGGGGAGTGGGCGGAGTTGCCACCCGATTTCAACTATTTTCACACCGTCAATAGAAGTGCTAAAAACATTTGCTTCTAGTGAATTTTGTTATTATAGCGTTAGCGGTTTAGGAGATATGCACATTAAACCTATTAGAGGCGGGACCACGCCCACTTTTTAAAACAAAGTTTTAACTGCAGATGCCCCTCCCTAATGTGAAATTGTGTACCAAATAACAGTCTTGTATCTTATTGCGGAGCTTAGTTATGGCAAGTTATTTGTTTTTGATTAATGGCGTTTTGTAGGCGTGGCAGTGGTCCGATTACGCCCATCTGCAATACCAACCGTCTCACGGTACCAAGAAACATGTCTACCAAGTTTCATAAAGATATCTCAATTTTTAAGTTAGAGCTTGCACGGACGGACGGACGGACGGACGGACAGACAGTCACCCGGATTTCAACTCGTCTCTTCATCCTGATCATTTATATATATATAACCTTATATCTAACTCGATTAGTTTTAGGTGATACAAACAACCGTTAGGTGAACAAAACTATTATACTCTGTAGCAACAGGTTGCGAGAGTATAAAAATAATTAACGCGTTCGCTTTAACTGTAGTGCAGCATGTGCTTTATTTAATATTCTGTATATCAAAATTGAGTATATGCTTTACTACTAAAGGCAGAGAATGTTAATGAATAGAGAAGGCGCAAATGTTAACTGTACTAAAATCTTAATTACGATGAGGGAACATCGAAAACGAGAAAGTTCGAAAATAAAATTTCAGCATCCTATCAGGCGACGCAACGAATTACACCACTCTATAAGCAAAATGTATATACATACATATGCACAGATGTTTTTTGGTATACACATAAACAAAAATTAAAGTAATAAAATGAGAATCATTGACTTATGAATAGAAAATGTTAACAATGAGGGAAATAATAATGAAATTAGAATTAAAATATCATTTAATAAAAAAGGGTTAAAAAATTAAATAAGAGTATATAAAAATATCTGATAGGATTTGAACTTAGGTAAAATATTTCACGTTGCAAAAAATAAGTGTGCTATACAAGCAGCACCACAGGCGCTATTCAAACAATTTTGTCTAATCTGTGAACTCAAACAGCTATTGTTGTTTACTTATTTTAAATGTTTATATATTTATATGTGAATATTCTTGAAATTGCCTTCCTTCATTCAAAAAAAAATATATATTTGCAAATCAGACATTCGCGCAAGTGACAAAAAAAACGTAGACGCACCATCTTCGGCCAATAATATTCAAGCGAACTCGAGGCATATTTTCTAAGTATTTCATATTACAATGACAACAAATTCATTCATAAGGAATGTGCGTCCACTTCAAAGCAAAGTGCGTTCGTTCATAACTCTGCGCCGCGCTATTTTTTCTGTGCGGCTGGTAAACCACATTGGTTTGGGTATAGAATTCTTACGCAAAGGCGAAATTAAGTTTATAAAAAAAATGAATGAATGAATTTGAATTTGGATGGTTTCAGTAAAACGAGAAAAATTCAATTTTACAATTTGACTGTGACACTGAAAATCCTACCTATCCCCTCGCGTTTGTATGTTGCCCACAAGCTGCTGCCTCACTACGATGCTAAAAATCGGAAATTGAAGAATTTGTCTGATGTTCCCTTCAGAAAGGAGAATTGGCAACATGACCTATTAGCGAGTTAAAATAATATTTTAATTTATTCATATTATGCACTATATATGGCATTAAATTATAAAATTGACATGTATTTGTATGTATACTTCTATATACTCTAAGCACACTTCATATAGTACTTTTATATGTTTATTTATTATCATTATTTCATAGTTTGTCGATTTAGCTCATTTTATCTAAATACGACGTTATGAAAATGCAACCCAATCGGTAATCGCAATATTTCAAAAGAGCATAAGTCAACTTTCAATAGCAAACCACTGCAAAAAGGACAAACGAGACAACATAGCCGACCGAAATTGTCGTAAAATTGTCGATTAAAACAAATTTTGTCAACTCCGCGACGATGCGCAAAATTTGGCGTCAATATGTATGCGAGCTCGTTTGTATGTATGTAAATATGTATATTTGTCGACAAAGTCGTCATTTGGTTTTTTTCAACAACACAATGTCCGCGCGAACTCTCCGGTATTCCCTTGGCCTCAAGTGAGGACTCATAATATATTATTATGTTGCTTACTTTGTATTGAAAAATACTAATGCATTAATGACTTATTTTCGTAATATAATAATAATGTACGTAAAAATATAAATACACATAAATTCATACTTATAATCGTTTTTAAAATAAATTCGATTAATAAAAACTATCTGAAATAATTATGTGGCAGTGCGCCCTAACCCCTCCTTGGGTGCGATCGTTTAATTTGTTTCTCGCAAAAAGCAAGAAGTTATGACAAAAGTCATTGTTTGTGCGGGGCAAGAAGAAGCAAGCATCAGCGTATGTGTATTTAAGAATGTATGTGTGATTATCACATTTGTGTAAATAGGAATAAGGGAATACTCAATAAACCTAAACTTATGAACATATTTTCCTGAAATATTTTAATTATCTCAGGAAGAAAAATATGCCATTTAAGTAACTGAATTGAGATTAGCTAAAATGTCAAACAATAAAATAAAATAAAAATAAAATTTAAGTTTTATGAGTTTCAGGATCCGAACGTAAATGCTTGTATTCGAATTGAGTTTAACTCCTTCACGCTTACGACCGCGCCACCGCAAAAGTGAAAACGTGGCCGCTTAGCCACCGTTTTATTCTTATCCTTTGCTCAATAAGCAATTGCTCACGCAACGCACATCCATAAGTTGGCCTAATTAGCCTCTTAAATGTTTATTTTATTATAAACTTTAGGGTTTTTACCGGTAATACAGCTTTTTAATTCAGAAGCCTTTTCATAATTATAAATTTTGTCATATCATAGAAATTGAAAACATAAATCTAAGAAGGTATGCGCAACGATTTTTCTTTTAGGAATATTCGTTGTGTCTATTTATAGCATTTCGCACATTGTGTAGTGTATGTTTCTTTTTCGAAGTTATATTTTTCGATGTTCCCTCATCTGGAATTACAAATTAGTACTCAAAAAGATTTCATTTAACATTTGCTCCTTCTCTATTTATTTACGTTCTCTGGTGCCACGCACATCGTGAAGTTTTAACACCAGCTGCTATTAGGCCCTTTTGTATCATCCCGGGTGTAAAATTTAATGTATCTTGCGTATTTAGTTATTGATTTATCGCACTTTTAGTAGTTTTAACCAAAACCGCTATATGGAGAGTGGGCGGAGTTATTATCCGATGTCATCTATTTGCACACAATCGTAAGAACGGTTGAAAACATGAAAATTTGGAGATATAGCTTCATTGGTTCGGAAGAAACATTAAACTTATTAGGGGCGGGGCCACGCTCACTTTATAAAGAGTTCCAAACCACAAGTGCCCCTCCTTAATGTGAGTCGTTGTGCAAAATTGGCATTTTGTATCTTAATTTATGGCTTAGTTTTGTCACTTCATACGTTTTCGGTGAATGGCGTTTTGTGAGCGTGTCAGTGGTTAGACTACACCCATCTACGAACCTGTTCTCACTTTTTTGTCACGGAACACTTGTACCAAGCTTCATCAAGATCTCTTCATTTCACTCAAGTTATCGCTTGTACAGACGGAGGAACGGGCGGACGGACAGGCAGACAGTCACTCGGAATTCAACTCGTATTTTAATCCTAATTTTTTGTATATACATATATAATCCTATATCTGACTCGATTATTTACGATACAAACTATGGTTACAAATGTAAGGTGAACAAAACTGTTATACTCTGTAGCAACATGTGGCAAGAGTATAAAAATTTTGCGAAAGAAATCAACATTCATTATTCGACGAAATTGTGAGTGAATTACAGTCAAATATGGTATGTTGTTATATATCTTATTCTATATCATGCTATTATCAAATGAGAAATATCTGACATAAACTCAACCGAAGATGTTAAATTTAATATATTGAGTTGTTGACCAAAGGTCAACCAGAAGATCGCAATTAATGATATTAGGAAAATGAAATTAAGTCAAAGGTCTACACCAAATCCAAACATTTTCAGCTCTGAACCATTACTATAATAAAGTTTATTAGAGAAAGGGTAATAATAATTATAATTTCACATATTTTTGGCATTAAACTAAAGTATAGCCAACAATATATGTTCATTTAATTTTGCTAAAATATCTGACATATTGACCTACTTTTATATATACGGTAAAAGGCCAACCGGAAGTTTGAAAATCTTTTAGTAGGTATATGTGAGATAGGTATAATATTGACCCGATTTTAGTTATTTTTGGCATTACTATATATTATTAATAAAAAAAAATATTATCTGAGCTGAATTAAGGTACATCACATACCATCATCAATAGGGTGTAAAGTCAGCCGGAATTTCGAAAATCTTTCTGTTATTAGGTATTGACCCGGTTCAACCCATTTTTTACATACTTATTATATTATCAGGAAAGGCTTATCTCCTAATTTCCATGATATATCTCACACATTGACTAATATTTTTGGTAGAAAGTCAGCCTTAGGCTCTGGGGTCCACATTTTCTAGATGCTTGATAGTATTATGGCCCGATTTTGACAATTTTACTTATAGGACTTAAAATGACATACCCTAAAGGCAATATTCGTGCAATTTTTATACCGTTATATTAATGGGTGCTTGATTTATATACTGGAAAGTGAAAATATCAAATAGAATTTAAAATTGTGTTATATGGGAATTAGGCGTAGTTGCAGTTGGATTACGCCCATTTTAGCACTGTAACATAGGAACGTTAAAATAATCGTATGCACCAATTTTGAAATTGGTCTAGTTGGACCGATGATATGTGATTTCACCAAATGCCATTATGGATGTAAATTTTAATGTGTCTGACGCATTTAGTTATTGATTTAATGCCCTTATAAAAGTTTTAAACAAAACAGTTATATGGAGAGTGGACGTGGTTATCATCCCATTTCACATATTGCATGCTGTCGCAAGAGGTGTCAAAATAATTCCTCCTGAACAAATTGGGATGATATAGCTGGAATGGTTTGGGAAATGTCTATCATATACATACATTAAATTTGAATATTTAATATTAGACAGCGAGGTCATACAGTTTTATATCTTAATTTGCGGCTTAGTTACGACACTTCAGAGATTTTTGTTTAATGGAGTTTTGTGGGCGTGGCAGTGGTCCGACTACGCTCATCTACGAACTCGTCCTTACTTTTTCGACAACATGTGTATCAAGTTTCAACAAGATATCTAAATTTTTACTCAAGTTTCTGCTTGCACAGACGGACGGACGGACGGACAGACAGCCACCCGGATTTCAACTCGTCTCTTCATCATGATAATTTTTATATATTTAAACCTATAACTATCTCAATTATTATTAGGTGATATAAACAATCGTTAGGTGAACAAAACTATTATACTTTATAGCAACATGTTGCAAGAGTATTGCTCAAACGTGAACAAAGAGAACAACAGATTTTTACGTTGTCACTACGGGCATAACTTTTGAAAAATTTAATTTGATACGGACGGTAAGTACTTAAGGTTGACACGTCGGTTTCTAGAGTCCAATTGAAATATTATGTTGAAATAGTACATTTGTGCATTCCCCTGAAGTACGATACAATTTTAAGCTGTATACATTGCTTACCTTGTCTGTAGCAGTTATTAAAGTAAAACGTGTTTGTATGAGCTTGGCGATTTTCGTTTGTTAAAAGCGCACACTTCGTTGCTTGTTCGTAAATTCTTGGCCAAAAACTATACTGTAACGATGCCCAGCTTCCATATTCACCATGTATGACTCCGTGTGACTTTTTCCTATTTCCAAAAATAAAGAGAACCTTAAATAATAATAATAATAATAATCATGACATATACGGCGGAATGGTTCGTTTAGGTCGAAATTTGATCTACAGGATTTTAACAGTTAAGGTCTAAACTGCCTCGAAAAGCGAATCGGGAAATTAAATTTAATTTCAGACAGGAGAACAGAACTGCAAATTGTTCCATTCAATAATTTCACTAAGAATATTTACATGCATTTCCCTACGACTAGAAAGTGTAGGTAGGTGTAGGATTTAAACGACTAGTTTATAAAGTGTTTTAGTAATATACGGATCTCAAAATTCTTTAGACCAACGTTTAACAAAACTGAGGACCGCTTTTGCTTTCAAGACCATGGTATCAACATGAAGACTAAGCTTAGGGTCCATATTAACTCCCAAATCAACATGGTTAAAAACTTGCTCTAGACTATTGTGTTTTATTACATAAGGAGAGGGGCGCGTAGATCTACGGGAAAAGCAAATCGTCTTACATATATTCAAAGGCAAATCATTTCTAGTACACCATGCTACCAATTGTTTAAGTCTGTTTGTAACAGACACCTTCCCTCAGTTGAAGTGTATGATTTAAAAAGCTTTACGTCGTCGGTGTATAGTTAAGTTTTTGAGAATTCAATTACAGAAGAGATATCGTTAATAAACAACAAGAACAGAATCGGGCCAAGATGACTACCTTGCGGAACACCTGAAGAGACATTATTTGTATCTGAAAGAATATCTTTTTATATCACTCGTTGTGTTCTATTATAAAGATAAGAAGCTACCCATTGAAGAAATTTTGGCTGAAAGCCCAGCAGATCAAGTTTATGCAGGAGAATCGAGAGATTTACTTAATCGAAAGCTTTGCTAAAGTCTGTGTATATAACATTCGTATGCTTATGTTCCCTAAAACCCAAAGATACATGGTTTACAAATTCAAGCAAGCTTTTTTAGAGCTGAACTCCATTTACGAAATCCATGCTGAGATGAGGAAATTAACGTAGACATCGAAAAGGTTATATAGTTGGCGATAATAGCTTCAAAAATTTTAGGTATAACCGATTGTGTTGCGGTACCACTATAGTTTTCAATGTTGGACCTAAATCCACTTTTATGCAAAGGGAATATAAATGAAGGAAATATACCGTATTTCAGAGAGGAATTAAATATCCTTGTTAAAGGCAAGTAAATATATTTGGCACTATTTTTTAGGCAGTATGAGGGCCGTAACTAAAAGATGGTTTTAACTTACTTAAATTAAGTAGGACGTCTTCTTCAGAAATTATTGGAGCGTTAATTTCAGTATTCGGACACAGCACGTGCTGGTAGGAAAAAGTTTTAGGAGAATTATTACTGTAGTTTGACTTGAAAAATTCTGTAAACACATTGGATATAATATTATTGTCACTTGAAATGATAAATTTGTATTTCATTGCGGACGGCAATTTGGAAATCCTGCGTTTGGAGTAAACGAAATCATAAAACGATTTTGGTTTACGTACAATATTCTTTTTTACCTAATTTAAGTAATTATTATAACATTTTTGGTTTAGGTCAAAATACTGTCCACGTAATACAGAATATTTAGGATAGTCGACAAGTGAACCCGTTTTTATTTTTAAAATGTTTAAAGGCTCGAGTATTTCTGTTTTTCAATTTATATACAATAACTCTTTCGAAAACCACGGACTTATACTTTTACTTTTATTAACAATTACTAATGGAACATTCTTTTGAAACATTTTCGTAATAATATTATTAAAATGCGAGACACTCAATTCAATATCACAATTAAAACAAGACCATTTTATTGTAGAAAGTTCTCAATTTAACTTTTTTAAATTAGCTTTTGCAAAGTTAAACGGAGTACAGAGGCTAGAAGTTTGAAGGAAGCATTTACCAAATTTATTCGGAATCAAATTAATTTTGTTCAGACCCAACTTGGACTTTTTTTTCGAAAAAAACATTAAAACATTGGCTAAATGAGCTATAAGCCTTCCCGTCGAACATCCCTCTGCAAGCACCACGCCACACAAGCAACACTGATACACTCCAACACACCACAACAATACCATCCACTCCCGAAAACACCACACAACAATACATACAACTTCACATAACTCACCGAGGGCTACCAACACACACCGCACACGATCTCACCACTCTGCCCAACCAACAAAAAGGATCGACGACTGGATACGGCCCCTTTCTTTCGATCGATCGCCGTCGCATGTGAATCAGTCGAGTATTTTTCTGAGCAATACCGGAAACCTAAACCATTTTATAATTTCAAAAATTTTTAATTGTGTAAATCGATTTTGTTTAACATATTAAATTTGCGGATTTGAAACCCGTTATATATATCATTATATTTACCTCTTTTATTCCGGAGCAAGTGGATATGAAAGTGGTGAGTGTTTTTTGTGTACATTAGTAACAAAACAAATATGGTCTTTCGAGCCCTAGTGGACGGCACTATGGGTGTTTAAAAAACAAACAAAACAAGTAAGGAAGGGCTTAGTTCGGATGTAACCGAACATTTTATACTCTCGCAAAGTCAAATGGTATACTCGTTTGAGATTTCTTTGTGGATTGACTGATATTTTCGGTAGAAGGTCAACTATAGGCACTGGGGTCCACATATTTAGTACTTAGGGGTTTGAACAGTTTTGGTTCGATTTAGACAATTTTTGGCCTCAAGGTGACATACTTTAATTGCATTATTCACGCAAAGTTTTACCCCGATATAATCATTGTTACCTGATTTGCATAGTGGAAAGTGAAAGAATCAGATGAAATTGAAAATGGTGTTACATGGGAAGTAAGCGTGGTTGTAGTCCGATTTCGCCCATTTTCACACTATGACATAGAAACATTATGCACCGAATTTGGTTGAAATCGGTTGAGCAGATCTCAAGATATGGGTTTTCACCTAAAAGTTGGCTGTGCCACGCCCACTGACTAATTTTGAACGCCTTTCCTATAAAGCCAATTTATACCATCTCAGAGATAAAATTTAATGTCTCTGGCGTATTTAGTGCTTGATTTATCGCGCTTTAGTAGTTTTTAACATTACCGTTATATGGGGAGAGGGCCGAGTTGCCACCCGATTTCAACTATTTTCACACCGTCAATAGAAGTGCTAAAAACATTTGCTTCTACTGAATTATAGCATTAGCGGTTTAGGAGATATGCACATTAAACCTATTAGAGGCGGGACCACGCCCACTTTAAAAAAAAAAGTTTTAACTGCAGATGCCCCTCCCTAATGTGATCCTGTGTACCGAATAACAGTCTTGTATCTTATTGCGGAGCTTAGTTATGGCAAGTTATTTGTTTTTGATTAATGGCGTTTTGTGGGCGTGGCAGTGGTCCGATAACGCCCATCTGCAATACCAACCGTCTCACGGTACCAAGAAACATGTCTACCAAGTTTCATAAAGATATCTCAATTTTTACTCAAGTTAGAGCTTGCACGGACGGACAGACAGTCACCCGGATTTCAACTCGTCTCTTCATCCTGATCATTTATATATATATAACCCTATATCTAACTCGATTAGTTTTAGGTGATACAAACAACCGTTAGGTGAACAAAACTATTATACTCTGTAGCAACAGGTTGCGAGAGTATAAAAACACAAACTAAAGTGAATGGCTGTGAAACCAGAGAACTTAGAAGAACGAAAAGGTGCAGGTTCGATAGCGAACATTTGTAAAATTTTATCAAGGAGTTCACAGCGGTGAATCTGTACACATACGTGCTATTAACATAACCAACCAGCGAATATTGAAGAGAATATAATATGTATGCCAAACTGGAAATATTGATATGCCATTTGAAATATTATATTATATATTCCCTTTTATGGAACTATTATTTATTATTTTTTTTAAATTATTTTATGTTAATTAATTTTTACTTTATTGTGAGTTATTAGTAATAATTTAAACATATTCTGATATATTTCTTAAAATAGTCCATGTTCTTGACACCATTATGGAGTCATAAAAGTACAGAATTGTGTTTTGCCGTCGGCATTTCACATTCATGCTTCAATTTTTCTTTTCAAATGCATGTGTAAAGTAATTATGTACGTAAATATGTACTTCTTTTTCGTTTTGGCCCATTATACATATTTATTAAAGCAAGTGTCAATAATTGAGCCAGAATCAAAGAAATACACATATACATACCAGAGAGAACTTGTAACAATTTTCTTCTTGTATGTTCTATGTAAATATGTATTGAAAGTGGCTAGCATTCTTTGTTCTGCATAGATGAAGTGATTTTGTGCCGTTAGGTTCGGTTTTTTATTTACACGTCCGCTCGTTAATTGTTTTAATAAGTGCATTATTAAAAAATTACTAAAATTAGGAAGTGTCGCGTTCGCGGGTGTGAAAGTACCAGCGGTGGGGTACTTCGGTTATTTAGTTTCCCAAATGAAAGGGAGCTGGCTGAAAAGTGGAAGGAGAATTTGGAAATTGCTCCCTCTGACCACTTTCCAACCACCTTTTCATTCATTTGTGAGAAACACTTCGTAAAAGAGGCAATTGGCCAAACAAAATTGAAGAAATGTGGGGTACCAACACTGAATCTGGATAAGTGCAAATGCTTATATATTCATATTAATTGTGTGTGTGTGTGTGTTTTGTTGTTTATTTAGGGGTGCCCATATAAGTGTGCGCAGATAACGTTAAAGAACAAGAAGGTGAAAATTCTTGTATGTTCTCTAGTTTGTGTGTGTTTTTTTCTATGCTTGTGGGGGTCCATGTCATTTTGTGTGCATGTTTTGTACTTTGTTTGTGGGTGTCCATTTAATTGTGTTTGGCACACAATAGGGATGAAAAAAATTAAATAAATAAGAAAAAACGTTAACTTCGGTTGCACCGAAGCTATAATACCCTTCACAGATACAAAGGTTCCTTGATTCAGATCTTATTTCGTGAATCGGCAATAAAAAATTAAATTTTTCCCATGCAAGCACTTTACTCTGATCGTGCAGTTAATATGATAGCAGTATGACATAGCGATCCGATCTAAATATTTTTTCGAAAATTATATTCTTGCCTTAGAAAATAACTCGAATCGAACATCGAATTTGAATGTGATTATTTTTTCATAAAGTAGTCATCCTGAGGCGCTGACCGCCTGTCATATAAATTTTTTTTCGCTTAATCTAATCGCGATCAGTCAAATTTTTTTGCGGATTTCGTTACTTTAATGTTTATTTCAAAATACTAAAAAAAAATTTTTAATTTTTGGAGGGAGAAGTCATTAAAATTTTCATTTCTTAACCTTAAAGTTAATTAACAATTTGAAAAAAAAAAATTATTTAAATTCATACACATTTTTTCAAAGTAAAAGTTTTGAACTATAACTCCTGAAAATTTCATTAAAAAATCACCAATAGTTTTCTAGTTATTAATTTTTTAACTAAAAGTAGTAAAAATTTTCAATTAAAAAAAAATTGTTGTTAAAATTAAAATTTAAAAATACTGAGCGGGGGATTACTTGCTCATGATGACTACTTTATGAAAAAATACTCACATTCAAATTCGATGATCAAGTGGAAAATGGGAGGTCCACTTGACGTGTTTTTACTCTCATGCCAAATTTCGACAAGATACCTCCTCAAATGAAAGAGTTTTCCATACAAAGACTTTACTCCGATCGTTCGGTTAATATGGCAGCTATATGTTATAGTCATCAGATCTGTACAATTTCCCCGGAGCTTGCAATATTGCTTTAAATTATATTCTATGCCAAATTTCGCGAAGATACCTCGTCAAATGAAAGAGTTTTCTATACAAGCACTTGATTTCGATCGTTCGGTTTGTATGGCAGCTATATGCTATAGTCATCCGATCTGTACAATTTCTTCGGAGATTTCCTTGTTGCCTTAAATAATAATCCATGCAAAATTTCGGTAAGATACCTCGTCAAATGAAAGAGTTTTCATTACAAGGACTTTACTCCGATTGTTCAGTTAATATGGCAGCTATATGTTATATTCATCCGATCTGTTCAAGGTTTTCGGAGATAACGTTGTTGCCTCAAACAATAACTCATGCCTAATTTCGTGAAGATACTTCGTCAAATGACAGAGTTTTCCATATAAGCACTTTATTCCGATTGTTCAGTTTGTATGGCAGCTATATACTAGAGTGGTCCGATATCTACCGTTCCGACAAATGAGCAGATTCTTAGTGAGAAAAGGACAGGTACAAAATTTCAGATCGATAGCTTAAAAACTGAGGGACTAGTTTGCATATATACAGACGGACGGACAGACGGACATGGCTAAATCAACTCAGCTCATCGTGCTGATCATTTATATATATTTTTTATAAGGTCTCCGACGTTTCCTTCTGGGTGTTACAAACTTCGAGGCAAACTTAATATACCCTGTTCACGGTATAAAAAAGTAGGTAAGTAAGTTCGGGTGTAACCGAGCATTTTATACTCTCACAATTTTTATTGCTATATATTTATATGTAATTAATTATTATTTTTTAGATGAGGCCCCTACCCATTTATTCCAACCGGCAAATGTGTCAAAAAGTTGCTGTGTTCGCAACTGTGCCGGTTGGGAGAGCAGGAAGCTCTTCCGTTTTCCTCAAACGGAAGTTGCTCGAAATAATTGGGCAAGGTCCTGTAATCTACAGTTGCCAATTGCAAAAAATTTATATATATGTGAAAGACACTTTCACAAAGATGACATTTCATCAAATATAATACTAAATGAAGCTCTTCCGGTTTTGCATATAAAAACCGAAGATGACGAAGACAGTGTGTCATCGCAGTGGAGTTTGCTGGCGATTGAAAAAACTTATGGTGGGCAGATAGCAAATGCGCCACTTAATGATATCTCATTGGAAAAGTTTGAAAAATATTCTCGCCTTCATCAGATAGAAATGAAGTGCGAAAACAGTTAGTGGTCATATGGAGAAGGTCACCGAGAAAGCCTGATCGGCAATAAGAGCTGCTTTTTTATGCTAAAAGGCTTAGTCGGAAAATGAAAATTTGTACTTTCCTATTATGTGGCAAAAGATAGCGTGAAAAGTACGCAATTGATGCAATTGCTCAAGAGCAGTATAAATGCCTCGGAGAAAATCGGGCTAAACATCAAGACAATACTTGTGGTCAAGGTGCTCAAAATCTAAAATTAAGACAACTATTGGGCGCAACGCTAGAACAGCTATATATTATGTTCGATTATTGCCATTTGATTAAATGCATACGCAATATGTTTATCAACAATGACTTACAAACACGTGATGGCATAACAACTTTTGAAGTTGTTAGAAAAATATATGCCATCGACCAAGCGAATGTTAATTTTAAAATGTGCCCCAAATTAACTTATTCGCATGTGTACCCCGGGACTTTTGATAAACTGTCTGTCTCAAAAGCTACCCAACTGCTCAGTAATTCGGCCGCCGCAGCAATCGGAATGGCGATTAAGGAAAATATGTTGAGCTCCGATGAGCATATTAATAAATGCGCCAAAGCCACCCAACTGCTTGTTAAAAAATGAATGACCTTTTCGACGAATTGGATTGTAAAACACTTTACGGCCAATACAGAGAAACTATATTGCTAAAATTAATCGATTGAGAGATCACATCGATTTTATTAAAGCCATAAAAAAGCCAAATAATCTAATATCATGCTTCGATTTCTCTGTGTTAACAATTAATGCAATGATTGCTTTGAGCGGCGATATATTTAATGAACATTTGAATATATCATTTATACTCTTAGGGAAGATGAACCAGGATGCCCTAGGAAACTTTTTTATAAAATACGGGCAAACTTGGGATGTAATAACCATCCCTCCGCACATGAAATTAAATATATTGTTGCAAGGCTACTTTCTATGCACATACATTGTATTGCGTCGAACATTCTCACAAACTGGCAGCAATTGTGAAGAAGACGACGATATTAACCTGGAATGGAATATTGGCCAAGAAGACGACCTGGGAGATAATTTAAAGCCAGCTGAGCAACTTGCCGTGGAACAAATAGATATACCAGATGAGCACTTTGCGAATACTGAAAAAACAGCTGAGATACAGCTACGTCGATACTATACTGTATATGCCATATACCAGAAGGTCTTGTGTAGATTGAAGTGCCAAAAATGTGTGAGTGTAATGAAGAAGAGTGATAACTCTCTAGAAAACTCATCGGAAGCCCTAATACGATTTAAAAATTATAAAAGTCCCGATGATCTAAGGCTGGTCAATCCCGAGGATAGAGTATTTCAAATAAGCCGCCTTCAAATGAGCTATTACAAAGAGCTCTTCTTGAAAAATGCCTGCAGAGTGGGTATAAAAACATTTATAATAACCCAGATTACTGCAAAAACACAGGAAGAATACCCAGAGTGGTATAACGAAGCAGGTGATTGCCTAGAGCACAGCCATCAATTTTTAGATTTTTTGATAACAGTTTTGTTATACAAAAATTCAAAGTGGCTGGCTTAGCAAGCGGAAGAGCTTCATCAAAAAGTAATCAAGGGGCGATATTTTAAAAATAAAGAAAAAATAAAAAAAATTGGTAACGTAGACTGCAGGCCAGTACAAATTTTTCAAGCAACTTCTGTGTTAAAATAGGTAAAATAAATGTTAATTGAATACTATAATCTAATAACTAATACACATTTCTCTTTTTTTAACTTCCCGCTAAGAAAATTGAAAATTTTCTAAAAATCGGGAAGATATTGGTTTCACCCCATTTTGCAAAAATCGAGTTCTCAACAGATCTCGACGTTTTGAGGGTCGAGGAAGCTTCCCCGAACATTTCTAAGATGATGTCCGTATGTCTGTGTGTGTGTGGATGTATGTGACCCTCTTATAACTTTTAAACGGCTCAACCGGCAACTAAACGGCATTCCAAAGGGTTTCATTGCACTTGAATTTCGTGTGAGTTTGGACCCAATCGGACCAGTAGATTTTGAGAAATCTCAAAAATAAAAATTTTGAAAAATCGTTTTTTTCGAATTTCTTCGACTTGACCGATCGACACCAAAAATTAATCAGTTCTAAACCTTGAAAAAACACATCGTTTGCCGCAAACCGGGTCAAAATCGGTTGATTTACTTGCGAGATATCGAAAACGAAAAATTTCGAAGAGCTCAAAAGCAGTGAAAAAAGCGAAATTTGAACGTTAGCGTATGAAAATAGAGGGAAGTTGCAGGGATGGCCCTTGAGGCCAATCGTTTTCCACATTTTTATATCAGATACTTCAAAAACTAATAGCGCCTTTTTATTTCTTTCAGGGTAAAATTAAGTTGTAAATAATTAGTTTAATAGTTTGTAGTAGTTTTAGTATTTCTTATTGTTAGTTAGTTATAGTAGTTTAAAGTATTAGCATTTATTTAATTATGTACCTTGTAGTTACCAATACACGTGCGCCAAGCTCTGCAAAAAGCTGGTGAAAAATATCTAATCTTCAATGATTATGTTGTGTGAGAATTTGCTGTATGTTGGTAGACAAATTCCAAAAATCGTGTTTTATTAAAATTGTATACTATTAATAAATTTATATATATATTTTTCTAATATACAACATTTTCTTTTTATTTTTCATTCCAGATTTTTTATAAATTTAAATTAATGAAATTTATGTATTTATGTATATACAAACATGTATTACTTCTATATTATTTTTAATACAGTTTTAAAAAATATATTGTTGCTCAAAAGTCTATTTTATTTCAATATTAATTTCAGTTGATTTTCCTATAGAAATTTGACTGGCGTAGAAGCAAATTTGCAACAGGGCATGCATATATTATGTCGTTTGCACATTTGTATGTATGTTTGCGAAAGCAAATGTTCTACAAAAGCATATTTCTGCGGTCATAAAAAATTTGTCTATAGAAATATTTAAGTTTGTGGGTTGGTAGAAAATACGAGATGAGAAAATAAACGAACGCTCACCGATTGTCATCGCTTCCCTTGCCGCTCTAACAGCTTTGCCTACTAATCATTGTACATATGTACATATGTTTAAATATGAACATGCACACATATTGACGCAGATTTTTGCGAGTCACGGAAAAATATTTTAGAATTGTAAAATATTTTAAATCGACAAAAGCTTTGTTGCCACTTTTGTCACTTTTTTCTGTGTTTCGTGCAGGGTTGTCACTTTTCTCTTCTAGAGGAACATAAAAAAGTTGTTCAATTTATAAGTTCTAGCTTTTGCCATCGTCGCGAAAAAACGCTTGTAGGCAAACGCATGCTCGGGGAGATGTGTAAGGCGTTTTCTTTTATGAATGAAACGACTTAGCTTATTGCATGTGGGCCAGCGTTTATGAATGAAAATGTTGTTGTTTATGATTTACTCAGAGAACTTTTGAATTCTCTAAATTTACTACAAATTTAGGATTTCTCAATTTTGCTGTCATACTGATTTTTGACGCTGCTCATGCTATTTGAGAGAATTGTTGTTTTTGTATAACAATGTTTGTATTTTTTCTATTAGCTCACATACTTACATTTGTACGCATATACATATATGTATATATGTAGATTTGCGTATGCATTACTTATTTGGCAATGTCATATGCATTACATATAGAGCAGTGCGCGCACATGCATTTATTGAGAAGTGATAATATATTATTATATTATAATGTATAATATATAATAACATATTAATGTACATATGTACATACATAATTTATTAATTCTGTAACAATTGAAATTAGAAAATTATGAAACTAGTAAAATATCATTTTTTGCATAACCTTTCACATTTTATCAATGTAGCATTTGTGCAAAGAAATCATATTTTATGAATTTTTCATCATAAAAATCGTTTATATGGCAAAAAATAATCATGCATATGTGAAGTGGCATTTGTATTTTTTGTTCAAAGTATTTTTCTCTTTATGTTGGTAGATACGTATTTTGCCAGACAACGTTGTTATAAATTCTCATTTCGGTTAAATAACAGCAAATACTACAGAAAATGGTGAACTCCTTGATCTCAATTTTTCAGCTCTGTTAGCCGTCCAATTGAGCATCATACAAAATTCAATTTGCACCTTCTCGTTCTTCTAAGTTCTCTGGTGAAACAACCAAAAATCAGTGAAAAATCGAAAACTAATAACACAGTGCAGTTACTCACAAAAAAATCTGCAGTAACGTAACAGTGCACTCTAGTTACGAGAAAGAAAAAAAATATATGTATACATATATTATACAATATATATAACATTGTTATAAATGTATATAAGTGCATAAAACTTAGTACAGTGTTTTTCAATCTGTGGGTCGTGACCCGTAAGGGGGTCGCAAAGCCTTACTCGGGGGGTCGCCAGCTGAAAGAAAAAGTCGAGGTTCTTACACAACAAAAACACAATTTTAATGAGAAAGATATGCTTGTTTATTTTTCATTAATTTATCAAATTGTGGTGTTATTTTTGAAACATTAATCATTTAATCATTTTCTAATTGCAGTTTATTTCTCCTTTTAGTTTTAATGTCTATCATTGAAGAAAATGTCAGTATGAAGTGGCGAATGGCACTAATAATTTAAGAGCTTCCCTTGCCAGCTCTGGATATTCGTGTTTTCTTTTCATCCAAAATACGTCGACAATTTGCGAATAAAATTCCATTTTAAGCATGCCATCAGTAGCTAATTCTAGAAGACATTCTTTCATTTTTGTGTTGACATCAGCCAGATTTATTGATTTGTCCAAAAAACGGCTTAAAATTCATCTACACCCATTGTCAGCTTCAGAGTGCAAGTCTGGAAAGTATGTCAAAAGTTTATCTTGTAAATTATGCAAGCTTTGTATCATGCAAGGAATATGAGCCGATACTGCAAAACTTTGGTCTGATGCATTATCTTCAACAATCTTCTGAGCACACGGAAAAGACTCAAACATTTTGTTTTGCAGAGAGGTCGACCACAAACGAAGTTTTGCGTGAAATGCTTTTACTTTATCTTTAGCTGTTAAAATCTTTTCTTCTTTTCCTTGAAGGTTCTTGTTCAAATTGTTTAGGTGACTAAAAAGATCTGCCAAAAATGCTAATTTCAAGAGCCAAATAGGGTCAGAAAAACGGTAAGCATATTCTGATTTTGCATCTTGTAAGAACATTAACAATTTAGCTCCCAGTTCCAGAACTCTTGTTAATACCTTTCCTTTGGATAGCCACCTGATCTCTGTGTGATAAAAAAGATTTTGATGAAGCGAGCCCATATCTTCAACAACAAACGATTCTGAATAGCCGGGCTTGCAAAGCTTTACCTTTGATAGAATTCACAATTTTGATTACCTCCTTGAGCACTTCATTTAAATCAGAAGGTATTACCTTAGCAGCAAGAGCATGACGATGAAGAAAACAGTGTGTCCAGGATATATTTGGTATTATCGATTTTAATTTTGCAATGAGTCCGCTATTTTTGCCAGTCATAGCTTTAGCGCCATCGCTACAAATAGCGATACATTTTTTCCAATCAATATCGTAGTCGCAAGTGCTTTCTAAAAACATATCGTACAAACACTGGCCAGCAGTGTTTGCAGGAAGTGCTTTGCAAAATAATATTTCTTCCGTAATACTGTCATCTGCTTCAAAGCGCACAAATACTACAAACTGTGCACAGTCGGAAACATCTGTAGATCCAACGAACTGCAAGGCAAAATGTTGGCTATTCTTTAATTTTTCGACTACTTGTTCTTGAATATCCTTGGCCATATCGTTTATTCTGCGTGAAATAGTATTGTCAGAAAGTGGTATTTTTTTAAATTTGTTTGCCTCCTGCTTACTGACCATAATTTCAACCATATCGAGTGCCGCTAGCAAAATAAGATTTTCGGCAATTGTATGTGGTTTCCCTGCTTTAGCAACTCGATATGCGACTTTGTAGCTAGCTAATAACGTTGACTCGTTGACACTGTATGCCTGAAAATAAACCAAACAATATACAAGTGAATAGTCAATAAAAATTAAGGACGCGGAACCTTTGCACACCGAAATTAAGTATAATCAAAAGTTGTATACAAATAACAAAGAAATAAACTCCAACAGTAAAAATATAGTATAATACAAGTAAGGAAGGGCTAAGTTCGGATGTAACCAAACATTTTATATTCTCGCAAAGACAAATGGTATACTCGTTTGAGATTTCTTTGTGGATTAGCTGATATTTTCGGTAGAAGGTCAACTATAGGCACTGGGGTCCACATATTTAGTACTTAGGGGCTTGAACAGTTTTGGTTCGATTTAGACAATTTTTGGTCACAAGGTGGCATACTTTAAACGTATTATTCACGCAAAGTTTTGCCCAGATATAATCATTGTTGCTTGATATGCATAGTGGAAAGTGAAGGAATCAGATGGAATTGAAAATGGTGTTATATGGGAAATAGGCGTGGTTGTAGTCCGATTTCGCCCATTTTCGCACTATAACATAGAAATATTAAAAGAACGTCATGCACCGAATTTGGTTTTCACCTAAAAGTGGGATGTGCCACGCCCACTGCCTAATTTTGAACGCGGTTCCAATAAAGTCATCTCATACCATCCCAGAGATAAAATTTAATGTCTCTGGCGTGTTTAGTGCTTGATTTATTACGCTTGTAGTCATTTTTAACAGTACCGTTATATGGGGAGTGGGCGGAGTTGCCACCCGATTTCAACAATTTTCACACCGTCGATAGAAGTGCTAAAAACATTTGCTTCCAGCGAATTTTGATATAATAGCGTTAGCGGTTTAGGAGATATGCACATTAAACCTATTAGAGGCGGGACAACGCCCATTTTTTAAAAAATATTTTAACTGCAGATGCCCCTCCCTAATGTGATCCTGTGTACCAAATAAAAGTTTTGTATCTTATTGCGGAGCTTAGTTATGGCAATTTATTTGTTTTTAATTAATGGCGTTTTGTGGGCGTGGCAGTGGTCCGATTACGCGCATCTGCAACACCAACCGTCTCACGGCACCAAGAAACATGTCTACCAAGTTTCATTAAGATATCTCAATTTTTACCCAAGTTACAGCTTGCACGGACGGACAGATAGTCACCCGGATTTCAACTCGTCTCTTCATCCTGATCATTTATATATACATAATGGTAATACAAACAACCGTTAGGTGGACAAAACTATTATACTCTGTAGCAACATGTTGCGAGAATATAAAAATAGTATTATTGTGAAAAAAGGGTGGGGCGCTTTTTAAGAGCTGATTTATAGTGCACCACACGCTTTTTTCATTATTTTCTTACTTACCTGAATTATAGTATTTTGCTGCTGACTAAGAGCTTTCAACTTTCGTTCAAAGAAATCCAACGGCTTATCAGCTTCTTTTTGATGCTTGGTTGTGAGATGCCGCATACGCTTTGACGGTTTCATACTCTCACGTGATAAAACATCGCCGCAAATTAAACATTGATGTTTATTATTTACGACTGTGAACACGTATTTCAAATAACTGTCATCATAATGTCTATTTTTTTTCGGATTCGATTCACCACCACCGCTATTGATACTCGTACCAGATGTTGAAGGCTGCGATCTTTTGAGAAATTTATCCATTTTATATTATTATGAACTCAAGGGCGACTACGCTTAACTGAGTGATGAGAGGTGAAACAAAAGAACATTGCGGGTGGCGCGCGCGGGACGCTTGCTGTTACGGCAACGACAATCATGTCGTGCGGTGTGGCAACGTCGCCGTCGCCGATGCAGTATGACCCGCGCGAATAATAGATAAATTTGCCAAAATAGGAAAAACTTATTACCTAATGTATGTAGTCTTTTAATTAAAATTAAATTATTTCTTTGACTTACTATGACACAAGGGGGTCGCCAGAATATTTCAACCTGTAAAGGGGTCGCGAAATCAAAAAGATTGAAAAACACTGACTTAGTACATAAAATAAGTGCAGTGTAGTGCATATACGCACATACACATAGAGTGTATGTCGAATAATGCTAAAAAATTTGACAAATTTCAAAAAAAGTTAACTACAGCGAAAATAATAAAAATCACAAAACGGGCGCGAATTTTAATACAAACCATAAATCAAACAGAAATAATACTTATTATAACGGTTACCAAACTGTTATAATTTACGGGAAAAGCCGTACAGTTTGTTATACATATTATATGTATATATCTTCACATATATACATATATATAGATATATATACGTATACCGAAAATCAACAGATAAAATAAAGTGATTGCCTTATATGCTTACATTTGTGTATTCAAAACACACTTTACATTTCCAGTTACCAAAATAAATATTTCAAGTATTTACTTGCACACTTTTCCGGCAATACCCCTTATGCTTAACAAAGCAATACACAGGATTGTGTCAAAACACGTAAGCTAAGGCAAATTGAGAATCTAACAGAAAGTGAAAATAAATTAACCACAAATTCATATACATAAGTACATATTACAAAAAATATATACATATGTACATATACAATATACCCCATTTTCATAAGCATATATACATACATTTTTACGTATAAATATACTTAATCAAACAACAACCACATACATATATATTTTAAAATACATTTTATATAATTGCCAAGAGCAATACATATTCATACATAAATTCAAGTTTATCTATTTTAATATACTTGTACTTGTACAAAATCGCTTAATACCCTACATGGGGTACAATTAAAAAAACTAAAAATTGATCATCAAATACGCAATTGTATAAACGGTGCGGTAAACTACATACGGATTATTATTAACAAAAGTTAAAAATAAAAGATAAAATATCATAATAATTTTGTGAATCATATGCATACATACATATTGGTTCATATACAATATACGTTTGTACATTTTATATTCAAAGTCCATATTGGCATACATCCCACAATACGCCTTGTCCTTTGGAAAACAGGAACAAGTAGGATTGCGTATATTATACATTCAAAGTCTACATTGGCATATATTTCGTAATACCCTTGCAAAAACAAGCAGGGTTGCGTACAAACACCTAAGCAATTCGTGCATACATAGGTTAGAAGTGCATTGATCTCTTTAACTCTCAACTGCACAAGTCCATAAATAAAAGTACATGTACACCTGCAGAAGCTACACGCCCAAAGCAAGGTGCTAAAAGCAAAAGAGCGATAAAGACATTTCATACACTAGATTCATTGCTGAGAGGGACAGTCTAATACGATACTGTACTCGATTTTCATCTTCGCCGATTCAAGAAAATTCTGAATCGGTATTAGAAATTAAAAAAAAAATCTTGAAAATTTTTTGACAAGCTTCCAAGCTGCATATGACGCGATCGTAGAATCTGACGACTCAGATCAACCGGAAAATTTTAAATCCTCGGTTTACGCCAAACACGAAAACTGCTTAGATCAGTTTGGAGAAACTAAAGCAATGATTTCTCGTCAACTAAAGCTAATTAAAGCAATTGCAACAACTCCACATCCGAGAGCAGAGCTGCCACAAGTACAAATTCAAAAGGCAAGTTCAGGCATGCATCTCAAGGTGCCCGCATGTCTCACGGAAATTTTTCATGGTGGTTATGAACAATGGCCGTCCTTCCGGGACATGTTTAGAGCCGTTTACATAAATCAACCAAAATTATCAAATGCACAAAAATTGTATCACCTCCGATACAAAACAAAAGGTCCTGCAGGCGTCAATCAGTTCGCACTAAATGACGGTAATTTAAATTTTGCTTGGGAAGCTCTTAAATCAAGATACGAAAACGAAAGAATATTGGTCGATAAACAAATATCGATATTAATGAACTTGCCAAAAACTTAAAAGGAAACAAGTGAAGAATATCAAACTTCAATCCACTGTTTCAAATTGTTTGTCGGTTTTATCGACACAGAATATTTCCACAGACAGCTGGGACCCTAGTCTGGTAAACATATGCACCCCCGCATTACAAATCATTACTTCTATGGAACTAAACGCTCTAATCACGAAGAAAATGCCCCACGTGGCAACAAATGCAGGAATTCTTTACTACCCAGTACGAAATCGCAGAAAAGGTAGACAAAAATATAGTCATAAGTGTTCAACACGACCTAAATAGAAGTTTCCACAGATCCCAAGCCAGAAGCAACAACAATTTAAATAGAAGCTTCTTCAAAAATCAAACGTTCACAAGCGAATAAGCTCAAATCTTGTGAAAGATTCAAAAAATTGAATATTATCAAACTGCCTGACACATGTGCATACACTTAAAGAGCGCGAAAGCAAATTTAATTGCGTTTATTGTCATAAAAGACATCATTCAATGCTGCATTACACCACATTTTCCAGATCACCCCCAAACAGCGCAAATATGAAAAGAGCCACGGGTTTAGTTGCAACAGCAAATCCCGAAGAGCGAAATCCCGAAAATTGTCAAGGAGCACCATGCTGATGAGTACTACTACCCACAGCAGTCGTCCCCATCGAACACCGAGGCGAACTGTTTAAGCTTAGGGCCTTATTAGTCCAAGAATCACAAAGATCATTTATAGCGCCTAGGGCACAAAAAAGACTAGAAATGCCAACAAAATTAACCAATTTTGAAATCACGGGAATGGGCGGAAAAGTAGTCGAAAACTCAAATAAAATCTGCCCCATTACCCCAATTTTCCCACAAGCGGATAAGCACATGCCAGCAGAAGCTATAGTCTTGCCGCAACTTACAAATATGCTTCCAAGCTATCACATAAAAAGCAAGCATTGGCAAAAGGTTTCACACGTAAAGCTAGCAAATCCCAACTGCAAAACTCCCGCTCAAATAGATCTTCTATTAGGAACGATCTCATACCACAGATAATACTCGAAGGTATCGAGAAAATTTCAGGAGTTAGAAGAGCTCCCACCCATATCAATCACAACCCCAGAAGATCAGTATTGTGAAGACTTTTCAAAGCCACAACTGCTAGATCAGATAATGGTCAGTACGTCGTACGACTACCACTAAAACAAATATTTCCTAACACACTCGCCTTAGGTCACTCTCGCACCTCTGCAATACAGCAGTTTTTAAGTATGGAAAGAAACTTACTTAAAAAAAGTGAGCTTAAGCCAGAATACGATGGCGCCTTAGAAGAATACCTCCATTTAGACCACATGGAGAAAGTAAGCGAAAAAATCATAAATGGCAAATATTACTCATTTTACTTGCCTCATCACGCAGTAGTAAAGCCAGATAAAAAAACAACAAAAGTCAGAGTGGTCTTCAATGCCTCAAGATTCACTAGCCCAGATTTAATGCTCCTCATATTAAATTGGCGTATATTCAAAACGTATTCAATGGGACGTTGAGAAAATGTATCGACAAATAGTCGTACATAAAGATGACCAAGATTTTCAGCGAATTATATTCCGAAAATCCACCAATATTCCACTACACGACTACAAATTAAAAACAGTGACCTGCGGCGTTAACTGTGCCCCAATCTCAGCCATTCGAATACTCCAGAAATTGGCAGAAAATACCAAGTCAGAATTACCTCTGGCAACCCAGGTATTAAAAACACAAAAGTATGTAGACGATATCCTGTCTGGAAGTCACAGTATTTCACAAGCATACGAGTCACTAGCACAAGTGACACAAGCCCTTAAAACCGCAGGGTTTCCGATCCCTAATATCTTAAAAAATATACCACAAGAAAATTTGTTGGACACTAAGTTCCTAAAATTCCAATCCAATGGAATGCGATATCTGACTAGTTTTCATACCCTACAGAGTCAATGTCAGCATTATCCGCTATAACAAATAGCCAAATTTTATCCTCTGTGGCAAAATTTTTCGACCCCGTGGGGTGGCTTTCGCTACTAATGATACAAGCCAAAATCCTAATACAAGAATTGTGACTAGATGGAACCGACTGGGACGAACAAGTAAAACCACTCCGTTTATAAAAGTAGTCCCAGTTCGCGAACAATCTAAATGATATCTCACAGATACTAATCCCTCGATGGGTAGACTATACCCCAGAGCACAAAGTCGAACCACACGGCTTCTGTGACGCCTCTGAAAAGGCATATTGCGCAATTTTATACGTACGCACACAAAGCGACATTGCGACCACCAGCCACTTACTAGTAGCAAAAGCAAAAGTAGCTCCTTTAAAAACAATAAGTCTAACACGACTTGAACTGTGTGGAGCGCTACTACTAGCCAAACTCGTGTCCATCGTACAAACGCATTTAAACATGGCACAATATAAATTATATCTATGGTCCGATTCCGAAATTGTACTAGCCTGGTGAGAAAACCTCCACACACATGGAAGACCTATATTTCCAATCGAACGTCTCAAATAATTGACCTAGTAGGATCCGCCTCTTGGAGATACGTAGCCAGTGCTGACTATCAAGCTGATCTAGGTTCACGAGGGTGTAAACCCCTGCAACTTGCCACCACGACCCTCTGGCCCCCAATGGTTGATAGGATCTCCCGATTCTTGGCCACAATCGCTTATGCGTAATATAATTGCCCCAGAGAGTCGAAAAATCGATGCCTTTCACACAACCTTGCAGGATAATGACATCCTCGAGCGATTTTCCTCGTACCCCTGGGCACTTAGGGTAATCGCTTATATGCTCAAGTTCATAGAGCGACTCAAAATTAAACTTAAAGGAGTAACCTCATTATATTCCCAATACGATACAGTGACGCACCTAACCTTACAAAAAACAAACTTTTTCACTATTGAGAGAATCAAAACCTATTGACAAGAGAAGTCCCCTATTAGTTCTAAACCTATTCCTCTACACGAAAGGTCTTCTTCGTGTGAAATGTGAATGGTCTTGCCAATAAAAGCCTAACGTATAACGAACGCCATCCCATAATTATACCAAAGAAGTCTCGACTTGCCACATTACTCATCAATTATATCCACATAATAAACCTGCACCACGCACAAGCCAAATGTGCGAACACAGATTATGGCAGCACTTCCCCCGGAACGCTACAACTTTGCTCTGCCTTTCTCCATCACAGGTGTCGGTTTTGCTGGGCCTTTTCAAATAAAGGCGTCCATGTGAAGGTCTTCCACTCTGATGAAAGGCTATGTGGCTGCCTTTGCCTGTCTTACGACAAAAGCAGTGCACCTTGAGCTTTGTACTAATCTGACGAAGGAGGCTTTCCTTGCGACATTTGCTCGCTTCGTCGGTTGACGCGGCTTTCTATCAAAGAGAATGAGCGATAATGGTAAAACATTTATCGGCGCTCACAGAGCCACCGAAAAACAGTTTGTGTATTTTATCCAACAAGTCTCACCTGAGATTGTAAAAAAATACGCGTCTCAATGCATTAAATGGCAGTTTATCCCCCCAACCGCTCCTCATATGAGTGGTTTATGGGAATCAGCTGTAAAAATCTTCAAATCCAACTTAAAAAAATAGTTGGAAATTACAAATTTAATCATAAAGAATTTACTACATTAATAATTCGAATTGAAGCCGTTCTCAATTCATGGTCTTTCTCCATCCTCTCGCAAGATCCCTCAGATTTCACAGCCTTAATTCCAGGGCACTTTCTCAAAGGAACACCCATTCTGGCCATACCTGAGCCAGGCGTGGAGTCACTTTCCCCAATAAATCGCTGGGAAAGAATTAAAATTCTCCATCACAATTTTAGTCGCCGACGGAAAGAAGAGTACATAAAGGATCTCCATAAAAGACTCCTGAACAAGCGCTAAAACTTGGAGGTTGTGTCATTATATTCATGTCATGATAATTGTCTACCCCCTACCGAATGGCGGCGTGTAAGGGTCGTTGATCTCCGTACCTAAAGCGGATCGTTGACCAGACCGCTCGTGAAGCTGTACTTTCTTTCATAATAATAACGATAAAGCAACGCTCCGACAGCTGCTCCTCGAAGCCAATCCTGCGTCCCGACTAAGGAGTCACCGAAATGAAGCACCGATGACGTGCCGACACTTTCGGCCGCAATATCGCCGCTCCACGGGATTGAGCAACGTTGTTGTAACGCTGCAACAGCTGCAACGACTCTTAGGCTAAACATTCGCTTAGGGGGGCCAGGATGGCTAAATGAGCTATAAGCCGTCCCGTCGTACATCCCTCCGCAAGCACCACACCACACAAGCAACACTGATACACTCCAACACACCACAACAATACATTCCCCTCCCGAAAACCCCACACACCAATACAAACAACTTCACACAACTCACCGAGGGACACTCATCACACACGATCTCACAAATATGCCCAACCAACAAAAAGGATCGAAGACTGGATACGGCCCCTTTTTTTCGATCGATCGCCGTCGCAAGTGAATCAGCCGAGTAATTTTCTGCGCAACACCGGAAACCTACACCATTTTAAAACCATTTTATAATTTCAAAGTTTTTTAATTGTGTAATTCGATTTTGTTTAACATATTAAATTTGCGGATTTGAAACCCGTCTATGTTTATATCATTATATTTACCTCTTTTATTCGGGAGCAAGTGTACATAAGCACCAAAACAAATAACATGACCGATTGCAAATCGGTACGATGGCAAATGGTGCAGATTCAACAATTTTTTTAGGAGAATTCAATTTACCGTGTGCTTAGTGGAAAGCTTTCGATGACTATAAATTATGCATTATTTACCATAAAACAATATAGTAAGCAGTTTTAGATCCACTGGAACAAATAAAAAACTAAACGCAACACAACTGTGAATAGAGAAGTAGATGAGATAAATAAAGAGAGAAAATAAAATAAAACAAAGCATAAAATAAAACAAAATCAAGCAAAAGCTTACTCGACATTTAAATTCGAACATTTAAACTTTAAGATAATGCACAAAACTTAAGAACATTTATACTTAGCTTGCAATTCAAAATCAAATCACGAAATATTCAATTAAATCACTAACAAAAATCAATTAAAATTGAAGATTTTTATAAAATAAAGACACAAAAGTTTACAGCCAAAAAATGTTATTTTACAAGATACTTGTAGATGAAAATCGTTGTAAGAGCTAAATGCTGTCCCAAAAATCGAGTTTGAGATGTGTTTCGACGGTTGGAAGAAGCGAATGGAGACTTTTTTGAAGGCGTTATTATTAATGTAGACGAATGAATAAAAAAAGGAAAATTTCCGTTATTATTGAACACACCTAGTAGACTATTATTTTCCATGGTTTCAAAGAAATCGAAAGACTAAATGCAAATCGCTTTTTTCTGACGGAATCTTACCAATATGCTTTCTTAAATATTATATTATATAATATAATGTGAGGTAGCGCTGAATATGAAAGATATCAGTGTAGACCGTGGTAAAATTTGCTTATATCCAATATATTGATTTCCATTTCTCTGATTGAATTTTTTCCCATATGCCCAATATACTCAATTTAGCCAATTTTGTTGAATTCATATCGCATGTATATCATCTTAGGTTATTAGGTTGATAAGTACCTCGGATATGGAGCAGAATATAGTAATGAAACTTAGTGAGTCCAATGCATGGAATATAAGTTAATAAGATACCTAATAAGCAAATTACGAGAGTATGAAATGTTCGATTACGCCCGAACTTAGATTTGCCTCACTTGTTTTGTTTTGATTTTATTAAGTAATCCACTGTCTAATTGTACTTTTTTAATAACAACTATAACAACAAGTAAGGAAGGACTACAAGTAAGTTCGGGTGTAACCGAACATTTATACTCTCGCAAGGTAAGCTGATATACGTGCTTTTTACATATTTGTAATTAAAAATGGACATGCAAGAGAATACACTGTTATTAGAAACACATTCTTTCGGAAATTCAATGAGATTTCTTGCACATTGCGTCACCCGGATTTCAACTCGTCTCGTCACCCTGATCATTTATTTATACGAGTACATAGCACTATATCTAACTCGATTATATATAGGGGAGACAAACAACCATTAGGTGAACAAAACTATTATAGTCTGTGCGACATGTTGCAAGAGTATAAAAATTTAGAAGTAATATACGTGCATCTATAATATATCTATAAAGAATATAATAGTACTACAAGTATTAAAATAAGTTATAATGAATTTAGGTAATACCAACCTGTGTATATTTGATGTCCCGCGATGCTGTACATATGGAAATCGAAGGAACATCTCAATGTCCCACCCAAGTAATGCTGGCTGCTGCTTTAGGATGTGAAGAGTTAGGTATTGCGAACAAGCTATTAGCGCAAAGTATTTTTGGATTATGGATGACGAGTGGGCTCTTAGATATACAGTTAAAATCACATCACCGACCTTATGCGGTTAGAGTTGTATGGCAATCCCTACTAGACAAATTCAGCAATGGCAATGCAATTGAAAAAAAATTTGATGATCCAATGATAATGCTTAAACGAAATATTTTTTTCTCAAAACGTGACGAAGAGAAAATTAAGTACGACATTATTTTTAAACCGTTTTAATGAGTCAGTTAATACTATCTATTTTTGTATAGAGACCAGCGCATTTTAGAGTTGTTATACGAAGAAGCCAAGTATAATGTTTTATCTGGTCGATATGTAATGGAATCGTCCCATGCTTTTATGCTAGGTGGTATACAGGCAAGAATCGAATTGGGTCCATACAATTCTCATACCCACACTATTGGTTTTCTTAGGTACAGTAAACCAGGGTGTTTTACATATTTTTAACTAATGAGACAACTTTCAGAGAAAACCAATTAAGATTCCTACCACAACATGTTGCAAGAAGTACAAATTGGGCTTGGTTACCAGTCAGTCGAAAGAGTTCGGCTGAAGTTAAGCTTTTAGAACAACTCAAACGTGTTCCTTTAACTGCGACGACAAAGAAACTTATGCGCAAGTATTTGGAATTTTGCTGGGCACTTCCTTTTTATGGGTAAATAATTTAAGATTACTAAATTTTATGTAACATTTACATTTGTTAATAGAGCTGTTTTTTTCGACGGGCAAATGGAGCAACCGGTTCGTGGTCTAATGAGTTTGGTTAGTCACAAAGACGTAAGAATTCAAATAGCAGTCAATGAACGTGGAATATTTATTATAGATCCTTTTGAGTGCGTAAGTATTGCCTGGGAAGTCTTTGTATTGTGTTAATATTTTTAATAACTACATATGTATGTATACTTTTATTACATATTATTGAACACCAGTTTTATGATAAAAGGAAATACTGGGCTAAGTTCGAGCAGAACTGTAGGTTTAATACTTTTAGGAATTGAAGGATTGCAAATCATTTCGGAAATTTGCAAATTTTTTTTTTATTCAGTTGACATACAGTTCGGTTCTTTTCTCCCACCAGTCCCCAAATCACAATATGTAATAATAACTTTCGTCTTATATGTTAAAATTGAATGAAAACAAGTAACGAAGTCTTGAAACTTGCAACGATCAAAGCCGGAGAAATACCTTCAGGTATTGGCACTATTAAAAAATAGTTTCATTTATATTGAACGGCAAACCATTAATATAATTTTATAAATTGTAAGAAAATGTGTCACTTAGTTTTATTAAAATATCACACAGCTTGACCAACCTAAACGGTTTAGAATCAGGTGGAAAGTCGAAAATTATTACAGAGGGTATATTGGGGGCAGAGAAATGAAAGGGCTGATTGAATTAATCGTTGTTCATGTATACTTCAGAACCAATTGTCAAGCAATTTTATAAATATATAAATCTAAACATAGATATGGAGTCCGATCAGCCGTTCGCCCTGAATTTCAGTAACACTCATTAAAAAAATACCCTCTTTCAATTTCATTAAAATAACACCCACATTAGCCATTATATAATATGTGGTATAAAGTCCACTGGAAAAGCTCAAAGGCACTATTTTTGACAAGTTTTATCCGAATATATTCATTAGTGTTTTATTTGTGTACTGGAAAGTGAAAGAATCAGATGCAATTTAAAATTGTGTTGTATGGGAAGTGGGCGTGGTTGTAGTCCGCTTTCGCCCATTCGCACTGCAATATACGAATATCATAGTAATGCAACCTACTGAGTTTGGTTAAAATCGGTCGAGCATTCCACAGGTGCACCTTGCTACAGCAATCCCCTGTGCCATATTATAGTTTCTTATCTTATTTTAGTGCTAAGTTATGATATTTTATAGGTTTTTGATTAATGGCGTTTTTTGGGCGTAGCACTAGTCCGATTACGCCTATCTACGAACTCCTCCTCAAGGAACACGTGTACCAAGTTTCATATGGATATCTCAATACTGACTCAAGTTACAACTTGCACAGACAGACCGACGGACGCATATATCGGGTGTTTTTTTCGTGGTATAGAACTTTAAGTTGGTATTACTGTTCAAGATGGCGACCGATTTAACAGCTGTAAAGTGATTTATTCTCAGTTTTGTTTGGCTATTCATCATGAATAGATTCACGGCTGAACAACGCTTGCAAATAGTGCAATTTTATTATTAAAATAATGGTTCTGTGCGGAATACATATCGCGCACTACGTTCATTTTATGATGAAGCGCACTACTGGTTGACTGGCTACGTCGACAAACAAAACTGCCGCGTTTGGAGTGAAGCTAATCCTCAAATGTATGTCGAAACACCGTTACATCCAGAAAAACTGACTGTTTGGTGCTCTTTTTCAACTCGTCTCGTAATCCTTATCATTTATATATGTAACCCTATATCTATCCCGATTATTTTTATGTGATACAAGCAACCGTTACATGAACAAAACTATATATCTGTAGCAATATGTTGCAAGGGTATAATTATCACTAAGTATTGTTTGCGGTTTGTAACCAAACAATCTATAAGTATTAATTCATACTGCTTGATTTGTTAGAGTTTTCAGAGTCAAAGAGAGAAGAGTCTGGTCTATTATGGGAGGTAATACGAATAAAAGCTACAAATGTCCAGATTAATAAATTGATAATATGGCTAGATACCATATATTCATATTTATATTAATTTTAGTTAATACGGAAAATTTTATGCCCATGCTTCGGAAACTTAGAAAGACTTGTTAATGAAACGAAGTAGGCACGTGAGCACTGAATAATTCGTTAATAGTTAATTAGTAAAATTAAGTTTATCATTAAATGCTTAAGCTGTGCGAAATCTGCTTAAAATAAATAAAAATTTTTTTGGGTCCTCTCTCTATTGCATAAGAGAGACACAAATTATTGTAATTGTTATATTGAGGGTATGCCCTATATCAAAGTCTAACCCGATTTCATTCATATTTGGTATAAAGGCAGGTGAAAAGCCGATAATCATTGATATTGCGTATATGTGTGCTAGAGGAAGTTTCAGACTAAATTCATTTACTTTTGTCATTCAACTTACGATTTTTTTATAAAAAGTTTCCTTAAACTAACCACATTAAGGGTGTGAAAAGGTGATCTTTGGGTATTTTATTAAATTTTTAAACTACTGCATAAAATATTTTAAGATTTTGAGGATATATTTATATACATATTATTCGCTATTTCCCAAGTTACCTCAAAAAGTACTAAACTGCAGTAAATAAACTGGGAGTCTTTGTAAATGATTTGAAATTTCAAATTTTGCTCAAATATAATATGTTTCTTGGCGCCAAAATTACATTTTTAATACAATCGAAAAACTAGAATGTCATTGTCAGGAAAAATATCGGGTTTTCCATTAGGGATGATATGATTTCTAAGTGTCGTTTCGGCCATGATCTATAATTTTTTAACTTCCCGCTAAGAAAATGGAAAATTTTCTAAAAATCGGGAAGATATTGGTTTCACCCCATTTTGCAAAAATCGAGTTCTCAACAGATCTCGACGTTCTGAGGGTCGAGGAAGCTTCCCCGAACATTTCTACGATGATGTCCGTATGTCTGTATGTATGTGTGGATGTATGTGTGTGTGTGTGGATGTATGTGACCCTCTTATAACTATTAAACTGCTCAACCGATTTGAATAAACTAAACGGCATTCCAAAGGGTTTCATTGCACTTGAATTTCGTGTAAGTTTGGACCCAATCGGACCAGTAGATTTCGAGAAATCTCAAAAATCGTTTTTTTCGAATTTTTTCCAAACGACTTCTAAACCTTGAAGAAACACATCGTTTGCCGCAAACCGGGTCGAAATCGGTTGATTTACTTGCTAGATATCGAAAACTTTCGAAGAGCTCAAAAGCAGTGAAAAAAGCGAAATTTCTAACGTTCAAATTTCGTATGAAATTAGAGGGAAGTTGCAGGGATGGCCCTTGAGGCCAACCGTTTTCCACATTTTTTTTATTCAGTATGTAATGTTTACAATTTCATCATGGAAAGATATACGCAAGAACAACGTTTACAAATAATCGTTCTCCAATTGCAACTTTTTGTGCGCTTTTGCCATGTATGGTTGTAATAATCGTCCACCTGTGCTCGCTATTCGTCGAGTTGTTGAAAATTTCAAGCGTACATTTTATTTGCATAATGTTCAAGTGCCAATAAGACAAAGTACCGCTCGAAGTATCGAAAATATTGCTACCGTTCAAGGCATTCTCAAGAATTGGGACTGTCTCAAACACAACCTGGCGGATTTGAGAAAGGAATTGGGCTTGCATCCGTATAAAATTGAAGCCACTGGACCACCGTAAACGTGAAGAATTTTCCGATTTTGCCTTGGAACAACTTGAAAACGATAACGATTTTTTTGAGACAATCATCTTCCCCCATGAGGTTCACTTTAATCTGAGTGGTGCGGGTAATAAACAGACCTGTCGATTCCGTTGCGAAGAAAATCCACAAATTATTCCTGAACAACCATTACATTCACCTTCTGGTGGAATCATCGGTCCGTACTTCTTTCGAAATGAAGCTGGTTACTGTCAATGGAGAGCGGTATAGATCGATGATATCCAAATTTTAATGGCCGCAAAGGGAAGAAGTTGATATTGGCAACAGCTAGTTTCAATAAGATTTAACACCATTAGACAACTTCTTGTGGGGTTTTTGAAGTCATTGGTATTTAGCAATAAACCAGACGCTCTACAAGCTTAAGAAGTCAATCTTGAACGTGCTATTCATGACATACGACTTGATTTATTGAAAAAAGTACTCGAAAGCTGGTTTTATCGAGTTCCCTCCTGCAAAAGAAGTCGTGGAGACCATTCGAATGATGTTATAGTCAAAATTTAATTGTATCGATTGTACTTCACATTAAATAAAAAAGATTTGAATTTCCTTAACAATTAGTGATTTTTTAAATTATATCACACTTATTGGAAACCCGATATGTCAGGATAACTTGTTTTCGAGTTACAACTGCAGCCAATGTATTATTGAGAAAAATGCGTTCAAAGATAAACTGATAGAGCTGATTATACTGATCGGCTACACTTAAAAATGCTACAACTCAAAAAATTTTATATAATAATTTAAAGTTTTAACATGTTATTTTTTAAAATATAAGCTATCAAAATATGCTAACTCAAAAAAAAAATGTTTTTGAATTTTTACAGCAGGTGAGTCCCTTAATGAAAAATTAATATATTTCGTGTATTGCAGTTTCACAATGCATCAAGAAATTTTTATGAGAACTGGTTCATCAACGCTTAGTTAATACAAATTCAGAACTTAAACCCCAAATGCACCTTCCTACTGTGATCATTTGTACAATATTGTGTTTAGTAACTTAATTCTTAGAGACTTAGTTTTCGTTAGAGTGTCATCGCGTTTTTGGCAGTTTGCAACATAACCTTTTTATTGTATTTATTTTTTAATCCCTGATTGAATACCAAAAATTTAGGATAATTATTTTTTGTACATACGGTCAAATTTGAAACATATTTATATTTTGTAAACCATCAATGCAATCAGACGTGCTTGGTAAGGACAATTTTTATAGGGAAATTTGTTTTACCAACATAATAAACCTCAACATTCCTTGGCAAATTGCACGGTTTAATCAAAGCAACAGTAAGAAATATAAAAAAAAATTAAATTACAATTAGGCAATTGATGATTCCTCAAGGTACAGATTATCTTTACTCCAGTTCCTATTGTGAACTTTTTATCGCAGATATCGGTCAATCTGTAAGATATACATATGTATAATCGAAATTCGGACAGAACACCGAATTTAAGCAAGCGTTCCTTTCATCAGCGGAATACGGCAGATGACGGACCCTGTGGCAAGGCAGACAGCGAGCAAAGAGTCCAGACGAGGCAAGAAGTGGAGACGGCAACGCGAGCGCAAGTTGCAACGTGTTTCATTTTATTGCTTGAACCATTATTAATAAACAAAGTCAAACGGACTTAGCTGACATTATTTGATCTAAGAAGCGGGACTTGTGTATCCACACTGGTGTAGCTGCGCAAAAAAGTATATGTGCATACGTACATACACATAGACACAAGAAATAAGAATTTTTGAACGATCCAAGGATTGAGCAGCGCAAAACGGCATGATTTTGCACAACGGCGCAACGGCAACGTCCTTTGTTCAGAAGAATTGTCAATGCGCAGCGAAATATCAACGTCAGCGTCTTATGAAATAAGACGCACACAAATTAACAAGCAGAACATTGTTCCTCATACGTACAGCGTGCAAGTTCAGATACGCAACGACTAAGTACAGCCATTTTTTATGCACGCAACGATTAAACAGCAGAAAGTTAGCAAGCTCAATTGTACTACGACCGCCGCAAACTTCGGACAAACTTGGCGAAATGAAGCCAATTCAACGTCATTACATCAGCGAGTCAACGAATAAAATTTGGAAAGAGATACACATGCAACGTATAGCAAGTGCAAGAAAAGAGGGCAAGGTACTTAAGAGTACAAACACAAGAAAGCGAAACGAAACGTAAACAAAGAGTAAACATCAACATCGAGTACGAGTAAGGCGACGTAAGCATTTAGTTAGAAGTTAAAGACAAAGGACGGTGAAATCAAAGTGTTAAGATTTCAGTTTTCTACCTATAAACTTTCTATACAGCAAGATGATCAAATTAAATACGCTAAAGGTCACCCAGCTTAATACACTTCTAAGAGGAACCGATTTACCACTGACGGGTACCAAGGCAATCAAGATATTAAACCAACGAAGTAGATGTAATCGGGATTGAAGATGAAAGTTCCAATCCCACAAGTGATCTACAAGTGCAACTCAAGAGTGATCTACAAGTGTAACGAAGACACACCAGGGTCAAGTGTATCAACTTTGGAATTAGTTCAAGATTTAAGAATACCACTACAGAACTGAACTGTCGATTCAGGCTATGATAGGGATTATGCTTAAATTCGACCCTCTAAAGAGTACAATGTCAGCAACACAACTTATAACGCGAACTGAACAATTGCAACAATCCTATGGCTGGAAATAAAACAGAGTCTTGATCACAGATCAACACAAAATTAAAAAGCATGGCCAAATGGTGGCTGGATGCACAGTTCCAGACTTGGTCAGAATTTCTGAACGCATTTAAAGCGAATTTTCCAACAACGAACAATGCAGCGGAGACACATAAATTGTTTATGAAACGAAAACGTAAAAAGGGCAAATATTATATATAGAGTACTTTTACTCTATGTTAACCATAGGCAAGCAAGGTAAGATAGATGACGTATCCATCAACATGCACATTATCAGCGGTCTCAATGATACTGCATTAACTAAGCCATTAGCAACGATGGGTTTTACGAAGACCGAAACTAAATACAATGAAAGGCACACATCAATAAAGTCTTTCAATTGAAACGAGTTGGGACACATGGCAACCGCAACCACAACGGAAACTACAGTGCACGATATTTTCAAAAATGGGTCACGAAGCTAAAATTACAGTAAAAAGTCATCAGTTACAAAGATTATCAATCAACATGAAAACGAAGAGGCTCGTCCAGTTATGAAAATAGTGGAGCATAACGGGAATCGATAAGGGCAGCGTATGCTTTTTGATAAGGGAAACGGAAGCCAAGGGGATGCACACTCAGCAACAATCGACCACATAAAACATGAAGTGACATCCTTGAAGCTGTAACTGTATCAGGTCTTATGTTTAGACCATCCAAATGTAAATTCTTAGCGCAACATGTAAGTTTCTTGGGGCATGATATAGACAGTAAGGGATACGACCAGGAGAAACCAAACTAAAGTAATTGAAGAGTTTTCGAAACCAACAACAACAAAAGCCGTACGACAATTTCTGGGTATAACTGGTTACTTCCGGAAGTTTTTTTTTAAAGAATACAGCATTTTGGCACGACCATTGACTTTGTTACTAAAGAAGAACGCAGAATTTGTTTGGAATGAGCAACAAAACGACGCATTTGAAAAACTTAAAAATCGAATAACAACCCAGCCATTATTAACAATGTAAGACTCAACAAAAGCCCACGAATGCACACGGACTACAATTTCGCAGTAATATCCGAAGTGTTGAAGCATATTTTATTTTAGCCGATAGTCCAATGACGCAGAGGAAATTACGCCAGCCACAAATTAGAAGTTATAGCGATAGTTGAAACATTGCAAAGTTGCCGCATGTATTTGACTGCAACGCCCTTGCGGTCACTAAAGCGACAACACCACTGCTACCGGGATTGGCAGGTGGTAGCTCAAACTACAGGAGTTTGACTCCCAATGCATTCACAGCGCAGATGCAAAAAAAACGTTAGCTGATAGATTAAGCAGATTTCCAACGCTCCCACCTGTAGAACCTACAACGATTGCCGAATCAAATTATCCAGTGGTGGAAATTGCCAACGATTGGGTATCGGCGATGCAAAGACAAGACGAGACATTAAAATAAAAAATCGAAGTTTTAAACGGAAAAGAAGCATTTAACGCACGCCAACTGAAAGATTTTTTTCTTTTTTTTATTGAATATTTCCTTAAAAAATTTACAATAATATATACAAATCTTAAGACTAATTTTAAGAATTAGAGTTAGCATCAGCGTGTTAACATTTATGTATTTAAATCTTACAATATATATTAATTTTCAATAATAACCGTTAGTGGGGGTATCGAGCGAGGCTCAATGTGTCACTTCGTTTTAACCTCTGAATCGACGTATTTGATGGCGTATTTTTTAATTTCTTCTTGAATTGTAGGAATGGTGAGATCTCAATATATATTTTCGTTACGAATATACCATGGATTACAGACAATTTGTCGCAAAAGCCTAGACTGTCTTCTTTGCAATTTCTGGACATTAGACTCGCAAGCACTGCCCCAAAACTGAATGCCGTAGGTCCATATCGGCTTATAATGCACTTTTATAGAAGAACCTTGTGTACAAGATATAGTGTTGATTTAGGACCAATTATCCAGTGCATTTGAGTGGATTTCAGCTTAATGGCCGCTAATTTGGACTCGATATGACGAGACCATGTTAGACGCAATGTTATTTATTTTTAATTGTGGGCACCCTTGTCTTCTGAGTATGAAGGTTACATGACCACACTTAGTTGGATTAACTTTTATTCTCCACTTTTCTAACCATTTTTCTAAATCGTATATGTGCGATATTGTGTTGATGCTACCTTTGGATCCTTGTTGACGCTTATAAATGCGGTGGCGTCTGCATATTTTGATGTGTCTGTGTTTGGATTTGTGGGAATATGGGTGCGTTCGAGATGGCAATCACGACAGCAGTGCTGCAAATTTGTGAAAGTATCACGTTCTGCGTGAATTTTTGGCAACACTTGCAACAGCATCACGTTCTGCTGTCATTTTTTGCACGCAATTTATGCAAATTATCGGCCACACTAAATTTTTGTCTGCACATCCGCAGAGTATCAGAAAATATGCAACACAATAGCTGTACTGTTGCAATTATTTCATAGCTTGAACGCACTCCATCTAATGTATAAATTAAATATAGGAGAGGGCCTAATATGCTTCCTTGGGGGACACCTGCAAGGTTTTTTTTGTTGAGGATAGTTCTTCCTTTAATCTAAACTTAAAAGTTCTATCAGTTAAATAGCTTTTGAGAAGTTTGTGTGTGTTCTCGGGTATCAGTCGAATTATTTTGCTGATCAGCCCTTCGTGCCAAACCTTATCGAATGCCTGGGATATGTCAATAAAGAAAGCTGAACTATACTGCTTCTTTTCAAAAGCCGATCTAATGATAGGGACGATTCTGTGTACCTGTTTAATAGTACCGTGATTAGCTCGAAATCCAAACTGATGTTCAGGGATTATTTGTCGCTCATGGAGGAACGGAGCTAAACTTTGGAGAAAAAACTTTTGATAATATTGGGAGCAATATGATGTTATTTGACTAGCGTCTTTTCCCGTCTTGGGAATCATAACAGTTTTAGAAATCTTCCAAGATGGTGGGAAATAACAAACTCTTAATATTGCGATAAAAATGAATAGTAAAATTCTTATAGCATAATTGGGTAAATTGGTTATCATTAATCCTGTAATGCCATCTGGCTCTGCCGACTTTTTCACGTCAAGGCTTTTAAAAACGGCCTGTACTCATGGAGGAACGGCCTGTACGTGAGAAAGCCGAAATGTGTTAACAATATTACTTACATATATTTGGTGGGCTGATATGAGCATTTGTGTCGTGTGGTGTGGATACCTTCTCCAGATTGTTTGCAAAAGCGTTAACTTTTTCGCTGGGGGTTTTGGCCCAAGTGTGATTTTCTAATCTCAAAGGCGATTCGTGAGTGATAGGACAATTCATGTGGCTTACGGCTTTCCACAGACTATAATTTGTATTCTTTGTTGTATCTAAATTCTGAAGGTAGTTTGCGAGTTCGGATTTTCATTTCAGCTGCAGCATGTTTCGCAGTAACGTAGTACCAGTGTTGTCAAAGCCAATTCATCAAAATCCCCAAAAATCCTGATCGAATTCTCCAAATTTGGGGATAAAAATCCGCTGATTCCCCACAAATTCCCCTCAAAATTTTTTTATAAAATGAAACAATAATCAATAATTTAAATAATATTTATTGTTTATCTCTTATATTTTTTTCCATATATTAGTCGAAAGCATTTTGTTCGAAGGGTTAAACTTGACACTGCCGCCCAGTTTTTTAATCCCTTCCCTTGTCATTAATGATACTACAGTATCTGAATTTAATCTACTGCGGTTTTCAGTTTTTAAATTTTTAAGGACACTAAATTTGCGCTCGACTGATGCATTTGAAAAAGGCAATATCAGCAATAATGAAATAACAATTTTCATGTTTGAAAACAGGTACTCTCCCTCAGCGTTTTTCATGCAAAACGATCACGTCACGATTATACTTAATGATTTAAAAAAATGTTGTTATCGATAATAAACGATGAAATATTTTCCGAATAGAATATGATGTCAAAATCCCCGCATTTTCCTCACATAATGCCAATCCGCAATAAATCCCCAACCAACTTGAAATTCCCCGCAGTTTGGGGAATCCCCCACAGGTTGGCAACGCTGCGTAGTACATCTATTCAGCTTCGCCTGTAGGAGAGGAGAGCGACTATTTTGCCACTGCCTTCTAAGAATTCTTTTTTCTCTTACAAGAGCCTGAATATCAGCACAGAATTGATAAGAAGTTTTTCTTAGACCAATCATCACCGGCGTTGCCACTTTCGCCGCCAAAGTCATGATTTCAGTGAGGACCTCGAAAGCGGACTGAATGTTTAAGGGTGGAACTTAGATACATATTGTATTTTAACCAGTCCTTGTTTCTGTTTGTGTAGGAATACAACTGTTCACGTGGTTTGATAAAATTGTCTGTGAGTGATCAGATGTTAAGTCGTATGATGAAGTAACTGTGTACTCGTTGTGTTCTTCCACTTGGATGCTTAGTATCATAGGTGTAATTTGATTCTTAAGCAGTTTTTTTTATCGGCAAAGTGAGTTTCCAAGACCAGAAGTATGTCGATACCTTCTGTGTGCAAAAATTGTTCAATTTCAAGTCTATGTTGGGATAGCCCATTCGCGTTCCAGTAACATATTTTCAGTTGGTTTATTTTTTACTAAGTATTACTTGCAGAAGCATGTTTTGAGTTTTCATCATCTCCTGGAACATACTCTGCATATTAGACATAAAACTATTTATTGTCAGTATGAGGTTATCGATTGAGGTCGAATTACTATTAGCCTGTGGACCATCTTTTACAAATTGGCGTAAAAAATTTTTGTGCGTTTAAATCATTTTGCTTGCCACTAAAATGTGGCATTTGTACATCTGTCCTTAATGCTTCAATGTTGCCATCCTTAGCTGTTTCACCTTGTGTAGTTGTTGAGAGCCCTTGGGGCTAGTTTTGCATTTGGTAATAGTAATATTGTATATCTATCCATACCTGTTTGCGCTTGATGTTGAGCTACTGCTGATCTTATTGGGGTGTTGGATTTTTAGTCAGCTTTTATCTGTTTTACTTCACTATTCGATTCTAATTTTTTTACACTCATACATGCGGATAATGAGCTTCTACGTTCTGGCCGAGCTGTCAAGTAAGGACGGCCATGAAGTTTTTTATTTTTATTTATGTTTATTGTTTCACTTTATACCTTAGTTTTGTTCGTTTATAAGGGAGTTACTGTTTTCTAGCTCGTCTACATGTATTTGCTGTTTTTTCTGTTGTTGTTGCTGCTGTGTGCTGCCAACCTATTTACTTATGAAGTGGTCTACAGGCATTTTTATAACTTAGAGATTTTCAGTTTATTATTATTATTAACTTTTTATTTGGCAGCTTTATTCTTCCCTAACAATTGCAGCAGGAGAAAATTGATACATACTTGTAGGCTGACACGTTTTTGATGTGATCAGCTGTTTTTTTATTTCTCGCACCAAAAGTAAAATTTATTTTGTTTTTGCTGCTCTATACAGGAGAGTTACACAAAGATTGTTTTTGATTTAAAATATTAACATTGCAGTTCGACTGATTCCAAAGCTAAATTCTTGCTAGAGTCTCTATCTCTTTAGCCTTTTTTTTGTATGTACATACGTTTCTGTCAACTGGACTCGACCAGAAAAGCGCACAAAATTACGTAGCAAATTTATACACGACCATATTCAGTACAACTAGTGACAATGGACTGAACTGAAAGATGACTACATATGGCAATGTCAGCGGTTATATCGCAAAGTGCAGGAAAACAAATGACTAGTGGTCCAAGGACTATATTGCATCGTGTCCAGAATGTTGCATTAACAAGGCATCGGATGGCAAGAAGGAAGCACAGCTCCATGTTAGTGAAATGGTGCCAATACTATTAAGATGATTAGATTAAGCATGTCAAAGTAGCAGTGCCCACACCCCACGTCAACGGTTCAGCTGAGCATGTCAATAAGACAGTTTTGGCATCGTTCAAATGCAGCATCAAAGCCGATAAAGAATGGGACGAAGCAGTACCGCTACTTCAATGGCGCATAAACTTCCAAAGCAATGCAACTAAGAAACAAAGGCCCAATAGCTTAGTTTTCAACTATAAACTACGCGACGTTACAATGAATCGATTAATCCAAGCTATCACAGATGACGACGACGATGGGAAAACTCAACATGAAGACTTCCGACTGATATCAGCAGCTGAACGAATTAACATAGAAAGGGTTAAATGGAAACAACGATTCGACACCAAAAATCATTAACCGAGCCAGTATAACGAGGGAGATCTCATAGTAGTGACACGTACCTCCGCCAACTGGTACATCTCATAAGCTTGATCCGACATACAAAGGTCCGCATTTTTTAACGAAGGTTTTACCCAACGATCGTTACGTGGTAGAAGATCTGCCAGATATACCGAACCAGCGCTAACTCCTGCGCTTACGAACAACAACATGAAGTGTGCTTTAAGAATCACGGATGATGATTACGAAACAACATTTTCACTTAACAGCATCAACGACGACGCCCACGCAAAATCGTTCCGTCGAGACGAACCATCAGGAGTGGCGGAGCTGTCAACGTTAGACGGCAATACGGCAGATGACAGACGGTGTGGCAAGGAAAACATCGAGTAGAGTGTCGAGACGAGGCAACAAGTGGAGACAGACAAAGCGAGCGCGAGTTGTTTGAACTATTATTAATAAAGAAAATAAAACGAGTATAGCTAACTTTATTTAATTTACAGGAGTAATAGTCGTTGATTTTTTTATATCTTTCACTATGTAACCAATGCCACAAGCGATTGCTTGTGTGCCAGTATGCATTCATCGCAAATGATAATTTAACACTGTTTCAGCATTGTGGCCATGGACGATTGATGGTGTTCTTATGTTGTACACTGTTTTTTGATCATACCTCAACAAAAAGTAGCCAAATAAGGAACGTTTTGCCAGATAAACCTGGTGCATCCAATAAAAAATCCCTTTTACCCTGCCGAAACTGCCAGCATAATACGGTCGTAAATTGTTTTTTTTTTCATCACTAAGTAGTTGAGTAGTGGAACCAGAGAACTTAGAAGAACGAGAAGGTGCAAACTGAATTTTGTATGATGCTCGATTGGACGGCTAACAGAGCTGAAAAATTGAGATCAAGGAGTTCACCAATTTCTGTAGTATTTGCTGTTATTTAACAGAAATGAGAATTTATAACAACGTTCTCTGACAAAATACGTATCTACCAACATAAAGAGAAAAATTAAATACTTTGAACAAAAAATAAAAATTCCACTCCACATATGAATGATTATTTTTTGCCATATAAACGATTTTTATGATGAAAAATTGATAAAATATGATTATTTTGCACGCATGATAAAATGTGAAAGATTATGCAAAAAACAATATATTTTACTTTTTTTTAATAATTTTCTACTTTCAATTGTTACAGAATTAATAATTTATGTATGTACATATGTACATCAATATATTATATTATTGTATATACAATTGCATTGTAGATTTGATCATCTCCAATTAAGGCTCCAGGGTGAGCTAATTCTGCTCGAACTAAAATTCTAAGGGATGTACCCACTATTCCTGCTCAGGCCCCGAAAATGAAGTATAACGTTCCGATATCTTTGTGGTTTGTTGAAAATAGCCATTGTCGCGATTGAATGGCTGAAGTTTAGGCGATAGACTGTAAGTCTATCTATAAGAATTTATTATATGTATGTACAAATATGCGTATGAGATTGCAAAATAAGTAATGTATACGCAAATCTACATATATACATATATATGCGTAGAAAAATACATATCAATATGGCAGCCAAATTGATGAATCCTAAATTTGTAGTAAATCACACAACAACAACATTTTCATTCATGAACCCTGGCACACATGCAAAAAGCTAAGTCGTTTCATTCATAAAAGAAAACGCCTTACACATCTCCCCGAGCATGCGTTTGCCAACAAGCGTTTTTTCGCGACGATGGCAAAAGCTAGAAATCATAGATCGAACAACTTTGAAAGTGACAACCCTGCAAGCCCACAAAACACAGAAAAAAATGACAAAAGTGGCAACAAAGCTTTTATCGATTTAAAATATTTTACAATTCTAAAATGTTTTTCCGTGACTCGCAAAAATCTGCGTCAATATGTATGCATGCTCATATATAAACACATATTTACGATGATTTGTGGGCAAAGCTGTTAAAGCGGCAAGGGAAGCAGTGACAATCGGCGAGCGTTCGTTTATTTTTCGGCACATCTCGGATTTTCTACCAACAACACAATGTTGTGACGCTTTGTCGTCGCGTTAGTCCTTCGACAGATTGACTCTTTGACATAAAAGCAAAAAACGTGAGCTTCGATCAACGGAGATTTCACATGAATTAATGAGTGTACATATCTACATACATACATATGTTGTTTATAGACAAATTTACAAATATTTTTCTTTCATATTCAAATGACGACGGCAAAACACAATTCTGTACTTTTATGACTCCATTTTGGTGTCAAGTACATGAATTATTTTAAGAAATATATCAAAATACTTTATTAGTAATAATTTAAATTAAAAATTAATTAATAATTTAATTTTTTTATTTTGATATATTTCTCATAATAAAGTAAAAATGAATTAACATAAAATAATTTAAAAAATAATAAAGAATAGTTCAATAAAAGGGAATATATTTCAAATGGCATATCAATATTCCCAGTTTGGCATACATACATATTATATTCTCTTCAATATTCGCCGATTGGTTATGTTAAGAGAGCTATACGTGTACAGATTCACTGCTGTTATAAAAGCGAAAAATGTTATTTGTTTCTCTTGCGTGTGAGGTGAACTCCTTTATAAAATTTTTCAAATGTTCGCTGTTGAACCTGCACCTTCTCGTTCTTCTAAGTTCTCTGGTTCATCTACGTTCTCTGCATTCATAAGGAAATCATGTATAAGCAGAGAACTTAAAACAACGAGAAGGTGCAGTTTTGACAGCGAACAATTTCACAGCGGTGAATCTAAAAACATACGCTCTCTTAACATAACCAACCGACGAAAATTGAAGAGAATATAATATATAAGCAAAACTGGCAAGATTGATATGCCATTTGAAATATATTCCCTTTTATTGAACTATTATTTATTATTATTTTATGTTAATTAATTTTTACTTTATTGTGAGTTATTAATAATAATTTAAAAATATTTTGATATATTTCTTAAAATCATTCATTTACTTGACACCATTATGGAGTCACAAAAGTACAGAATTGTGTTTTGCCGTCGGAATTTCACATTCATGCTTCAACTTTTCTTTTCAAATGCATGTGTAAAAGTAATTATGTACGTAAATATGTACTTACATATATTATGTCGTTTGCACATTTGTATGGATTTGTATGTATATATGTACACTCAATTCTTCATGTGAAATCTCCGTTGAGACGTTTTTTGCTTTTATGTCAAAGAATCAATCTGTCGAAGGACTGACGCGACGACAAAGCGTCACAACATTGTGTTGTTGGTAGAAAATCCGAGATGTGCCGAAAAATAAACGAACTCTCGCCGATTGTTATCGCTTCCCTTGCCGCTCTAACAGCTTTGCCCACAAATCATTGTAGGTATGTATGTTTTTATATGTACATGCATACATATTGACGAAGATTTTTGCCAGCCACGGAAAAATATTTTAGAATTGTGAAATATTTTAAATCGACAAAAGCTTTGTTGCCATTTTTTTCATTGTTTTCTGTGTTGCAGGGTTGTCACTTTTCCCTTCTATAGGGAACATCAGAAAGATGTCCAATTTATGATTTCTAGCTTTTGCCATCGTCGCAAAAAGACGCTTGTTGGCAAACGCCTGCTCGGGGAGATGTGTAAGGCGTTTGCTTTTATGAATGAAACGACTTAGCTTATTGCTTGGGCGCCAGCGTTCATGAATGATAATGTTGTTGGTGTGTGATGTACTACAAATTTAGGATTTGTAAATTTGGCTGCCATATTGATTTATGGTGCTGATGCTATTTTAGACAATTGTTGTTTTTGTACTTTACTTATTTTGCGCGGTCATACGCATATTTGTACATATATACTTACATATAGAGCAGTGCGCTCACATGTATTTATTGATAATTGATAATATATTATTATATTATATAATATAACATATTGATGTACATATGTACATACATAAATTATTAATTCTGTAACAATTGAAATTAGAAAATTATGAAAAGAGTAAAATATAATTTTTTGCATAATCTTTCACATTTTATCAATGTAGCATTTGTGCAAAAAAATCATATTTTATCAATTTTTCATCATAAAAATCGTTTATATGGCAAAAAATAATAATGCATATGTGAAGTGGCATTTGTATTTTTTGTTTGAGGTATTTAATTTTTCTCTTTACGTTGGGAGATACGTATTTTGTCAGAGAACGTTGTTATAAATTCTCATTTCTGTTAAATAACAGCAAATATTACAGAAAATGGTGAACTCCTTGATCTCAATTTTTCAGCCAACCAATCGAGCATCATACAAAATTCAATTTGCACCTTCTCGTTGTTTTACGTTCTCTGGTATAAGCTCATCGCTGGTGATTCAAACTGGTTCTCTGTCGCTGATTTGAAGACCAACCAGAGTAACGGATGAAAGTAAAAAGGCTATGAATTTTTGACTTTCTTGATTGAGATATATTTATTTATTATATATATAACATTTTTTGATTGCTGAATACTGACTGCTGGATGGTCATCGGTTTGCTACAGGGTGGTCATTCATTTACATTCGGACTTTCCTGACCAACTTGAGCGACCTCGCTCAATTCGTTATTGTCGATATCTTCTTCTTCTTGATCGTCGTCTTCTGGTAACTAACACCAGCATTTTAATTTGTCGATTGAATAAACAGAAGAATGATGATTTCTAGTTCGTCTAGTTTGGGGAAAATCTTCGAATCGTGGCTCGAGTTTTCTTTGAATCGTGCCTCGAGTTTTCTTGACATGCCTGCATTTTTTATCGGTAGAGTTCGTCGGTAACAGCATTGACAACATTGTACGATTTGTTGTTTCTGCATGACCGTTTGCTCTCGGTGTCCACACTGCCGTAAGAATGTATTTTAGGTCATTTTCGAAACAGTACTTTTCGAACTCGCGGGACGTAAATGGGGAACCTCTGTCCGTCACGATACGTAATGGCATACCTACATAACTACTTGCTTCATTTAATGCTTCGATTACGTACCTCGTTGATCTATTTTTTACAGGACATTTAACATTGTAAATTTTGTAAACGAATAGATAGATAACCAGGATATGTTCCTTTGCTTTTGAGCTTTTTCGAAATGGGCCGAAATGATCCATATGAATAGTTTTGAACGGAATCGGTTTTATTTCGTCGTAATGATACTGCATTTCGGTTTTCCCACCTTTACGTTTATTGTACGCACAATCCATACACGATAAAATGAATTGTTTGACGAAGTTGCGCATTCGTGGAAAACATGTAAGATTTCAATCGTTCTCACGTTTTTTCGACACCCATGTGTCCTGCTTTTGTATGACAATCTTGAGCCACTTTATAGCGTAGTGCTCGCGGTACAACCCATGGAAGTGCGTCGTCAATTTATCGCAAAAGTCTTCCGTTCTGCAATATATACTCTTTATCTTCAACTTTACTATTTGTTTTAAATTTGTGTATTGTGTACAATTTTACATATGCGCTCATCTTGTAATTGCATACTGAAAAGCCAGTCATCCTAATCGATAGCTGCTTTATCAGTACGCAAATCTGTTACTTCGATTGTTTGTGATTCTTCATACGGAGTTCGGCTCAGAGCATCCACATGTTCCATGCGACTGCCCGGTCGATATTCTAATCCGATTTCAAAATCCTGGACTCGTAGCCACCATCTTTCAATCCGTGGTATAAGCTATTTTTTTTGCATAGTCGTTCTTAATGCGCTACAGTCTGTTTTGACTGTAATCTTTTTACCGTAGATATAATATCGGAAACGTTCTAGAGACTCTACAACAGTCAGAGTCTCGAGTTCATAACTGTGAAACTTCCGTTCGTCAATGCTAGTGGCTTTACTATAATACGCTACCGGTTTAAAATCATCTTTTTCGCGCTGTAATAATACGCCTGCCTGTAATAATATGCTGCTAGTACTGCTCGTGACGCTAATTTGGATTCTAATTGTTCAAATGCGGCTTCTTGTGTTTTTGTCCACTCAAACTTTTCGTTTTTGCGAAGTAGTTGCGTAGTGGTTCCGAAATTATAGCGTATCCGGGGACAAATTTTCTAAAATAACCTCTTAAACCTAAAAACCGTCGTCTATCAGCCACATTAGCTGGTGTAGGAAATTTTGATACGGCCTGCGTTTTGATTTTACAAGGTAAAATACCTTTTGGCGTCAACTCATGAACCAGAATGTAATCGTACTTTTCATAAATTCACATTTTCTGATATTTAGGGCTAAGCCCGCATTTCGCAAAGCTGTTAAAACTCTGCTTAACTTTTCTAACCTTTTCTCGAACGTTTGACTACCTATTAAAATGTCATCCATGTAAATTATAAGGTCATCTTCGTGTACTTGTTCTTTAATTTTTAGCATTAAGCGTTGATAAACAATTGGCGCATTTTTTAACCCAAAAGGCATGCGCTTCAATTCATACAAGTTATGAAAGCTATGTATTTTCGACTACCAGGTGCGATTGGGATCTGATAATATCCACTATTCAAACCTAATATCTGAAATATATATATAATGTTTAGCTTGGTGCAATTGTTCTTCTATATTTGGAACAGGAAAATTTTCTTTTTCAGTTATTGAATTCAACCGATGGTAATATATGCAAAGTCTATCGCTTCCATTTTTCTTTTTAACTAATACAACAGGGCTTGGGAATTCTGATGAGGATTATGTTATAATATCGTTACCTTCAAGGTCTTTGATCATTTGTGCTACTATTATTCGCGTTAATAGTATTTTCAATTCCATTTGCCATTCAATCCGTCTGAGAACACATCATTGTACTCTTTTAGTAAGTTTTGAAGTTTTAGTCGCTGATCTTCTTCACTCACATTTTCCGTTAATTTGGTCATCCACTCATCATTAGGAAAAACAGCACCATAATGACAATCAGCTATGAACTTAGATTCACCATTTTGCACCGTGAACAATAAACCTTTACGCCCTATCAGAGAATGTTAATGAATAGAGAAGGAGCAAATGTTAACTGAAATCTTTTTGAGTACTAATTTGTAATTCCACATGAGGGAACATCGAAAAATATAACTTCGAAAAAGAAAAATACACCACACAATATGCGAAATGCTATAAATAGACACAACGAATATTCCTATATGAAAAATCGTTGCGCATACCTATTTATATTTATGTTTTCAATTTCTATGATATGACAAATTTATAATTATGAAAAGCCTTCTAAATTAAAAATCTGTATTATCGGTAAAAACCCCAGAATTCATAATAAAATAAACATTTAATAGGCTAGTTTTCCAACTTATGTATGTGCGTTGAGTGAGTAATTGCTTATTGAACAAAAGATAACATTAAAACAGTGGCTAAGCGGCCGCGTTTCCACTTTTGTGGTGGCTGAGGTCGTAAGCGAGAAGGGGTTAAGCACAATCCGAATACGAGCCTATACGTTCGAATCTAAAACTGAAATTTTATTTAATTTTTTTATTTTATTAATTGGAGTCTAAGCATATCATAATTCAATTTCTTTAATAGCATATTTAACTTCCTGAGATAATCAACATATCTCAGGAAAATATGTTCATATGTTTGGGTTTATTGCATATTTCCTTATTATACGTATTTACACAAATGTGATAATCACACATACATTCTTAAATACATGTAGGCTGATGCTTGCTTCTTCTTGCGCCGCACAAGCAATTACTTTTGTCTACGCTTTTTGCTTTTTACGAGTTGAACGATCGCAGGCAAGGAGGGATTGGGGCGCACTGCCACATAATTATTTCAGATATATATTTTATTTATCGAATTTAGTTTAAAAACGATTATAGGTATGAATTTATGTGTATTTATATATATATATATATAATATATATTATATTACGAAAATACTTAATAAATGCATCAATATTTCAATACAAATTAAGCAACATATTAATATATTATGGCCCTCACTTGACACGCCTATGTGCATGGTGGCAAGCCAACAAAATAACGGCGAGTTCGCGCGGACATTGTGTTGTTGAAAAAAACCAAATGAGGACTTTGCCGACAAACATACATATGTATATACATACATACATACATATATGAGCTCGCATACATATTGACACCAAATTGTGTGAATCGTCGCGGAGTTGACAAAATTTGTTTGTACCGACAATTTTGCGACAATGTCAGTCTTTTGCCCTTTTTGCAGTGGTTTGCTATTGAAAGTTGACTTATGCTCTTTTGAAATATTGCGATTACCAATTGGGCTGCATTTTCATAGCGTCGTATTTAGATAAAATGGGCTAAATCGAAAAACTATGAAACAATGATAATAAGTAAACATGTAAAAGTACTATATGCAGTGTGCATAGAATATATAGAAGTAGTTAAAGATTTCTTATGAATGGCAATTTTATATAAATTTTATAATTTAATGCCATATATAGTGCATAATATGCAAAAATATAAATATTATTTAAACTCGCTAATAGGTCATGTTGCCAATTCTCCTTTCTGAAGGGGCCATCAGACAAATTCTTCAATTTCTGATTTTTAGCATCGTCGTGAGGAGGCAGCTTGTGGGCAAAATACAAATGCGAGGGGAATGGTAGGATCAGTTGTAAAATTGAAACTTCTTCAATTTTACTGAATACTTCAAATTCAATTTCATTCATTCATTTATTTAAAATTTCGCATATGCGTAGGAATTCTATATGAAAACCAAATGTGGCTTACCAGGCGCACAGAAAAAATAGCGCGGCGCAGAGTTATGAACGAGCGCACTTTGCTTTGAAGCAGACGCACGTTCCTTATGAATGAATTTGTTGTCGTTGTAATATGAAATACTTAGAAAATATGCCGCGACTTCGCTTGAATTTTATTGGCCGATGATGGTGCGTCTACGTTTTTTTGTCACTTGTGCGAATGTTTGATTTTTTGCGAAAAACATATTGAGGGACATACATATGTACATATGTGTACATATATGCAAATATATTTGGACATGCGAATGAAGGAAGGCAATTTCAAGAATATTCACATATAGCCATATGAACATTTGAAGCAAGTAAACAGCAATAGCTGTTTGAGTTCACAGATTAGACAAAGCGGCTAGAATGTTGTCTGTGGTGCTGCTTGTATAGCAGACTTGTTTATTGCAACGTGAAATATTTTGCCTAAGTTCAAATAGTATCAGATATTTTTTTATACTCTTTTTTTATTTTTATAATCCTTTTTTATTAAATGATATTTTAATTCTATTTTCATATTATTTCCCTCATTATTTATATTTTCTTGTCGGAAGTCAATTACTTTCATTTTTATTATTTAAATTTTTGTTTATGCGCATATCAAAGAACATCTGTGCATATGTATGTGTATACATTTTGCTTATAGAGTGGTGTAGTTGTGGTGAAATTTTATTTTCCAATTTGCGCGTTTTCGATGTTCCTCCATCGTAATTAACATTTTAGTACTGCTAACATTTGCTCCTTCTCTATTCATTTACGTTCTACACCACTATATAAGCAAAATGCATATACATACATACATATGCACAGATGTTCTTTGATTTGCGCATAAACAAAAATTGAAATAGTAAAAACGAAAGTAATTTACTTCCGACAAGAAAATATAAATAATAAGGGAAATAATATTAAAATAGAATTAAAATATCATTCAATAAAAAAGGGTTATAAAAATATGATAGGAGTTGAACTTAGGCAAAATATTTTACATTGCAATAAACAAGTCTGCTATGCAAGCTGCACCACAGATATTATTCAGCCTACTTTGTCTAATCTGTGAACTCAAACAGCTATTGCTGTTTACTTGCTTCAATGTTCATATGTATATATGTGAATATTCTTGAAATTGCCTTCCTTCATTCGCATGTCGAAATATATTTGCATATATGTACACATATGTACATATGTATGTACCTCACTATGTCTTTCGCAAAAAATCAAACATTTGCGCAAGTGACAAAAAAACGTAGACGCGCCATCATCGACCAATAATATTGAAGCGAACTCGCGGCTTATCTTCTAAGTATTTTTTATTACAACGACAACAAATTCATTCATAAGGAACGTGCGTCTGCTTCAAAGCAAAGTGCGTTCGTTCATAACTCTGCACCGCGCTATTTTTTCTGTGCGCCTGGTAAACCACATTTGGTTTTCATATAGAATTCCTACCGCAAATGCGCGAAAATAAAAATGAATGAAATTGAATTTGAATGTCTTCAGTAAAATTGAAGAATCAGCAAAATTTCAATTTTACAATTTGTATCACTGAAAATCCTACCATCCCCCTCGCATTTGTATGTTGCTCACAAGCTGCTGCCTCACAACATTTGCTAAAAATCAGAAATTGAAGAATTTGTCTGGTGTTCCCTTCAGAAAGGAGAGTTCGCGCGGACATTGTGTTGTTGAAAAAAACCAAATGACGATTTTGTCGACAAACATATACATATATATATACATATGAGCTCGCATACATATTGACGCCGAATTTTGCGCATCGTGGCGGAGTTGATAAAATTTGTTTCAATCGACAATTTTACGACAATGTCGATCGGCTATGTTGTCTCGTTTGTCCTTTTTGCAGGGCTTTGCTGTTGAAAATTGACTTATGCTCTTTTGAAATAGTGCGATTACCGATTGGGCTGCATTTTCATAGCGTCGTATTTAGATAAAATGAGCTAAATCGACAAACTATGAAATAATGATAATAAGTAAACATATAAAAGTACTATATGGACTGTGCTTAGAATATATAGAAGTAGTTAATGATTTCATATGAATGGCAATTTTATATAAATTTTGTAATTTAATGCCATAAATAGTGCATAATATGCAAAAATATAAATATTATTTAAACTAAGAGGTCATGTTGCCAATTCTCCTTTTTGAAGTGAACATCAGACAAATTCTTCAATTTCTGATTTTTAGCAAATGTTGTGAGGAAGCAGCTTGTTGGCAATATACAAACGCGAGGGGGATGGTAGGATTTTCAGTGATACAAATTGTAAAATTGAAATTTTGCTGATTCTTCAATTTTACTGAAGACATTCAAATTCAATTTCATTCATTTTTATTTTCGCGCATTTGCGGTAGGAATTCTATATGAAAACCAAATGTGGTTTACCAGGCGCACAGAAAATATAGCGCGGCGCAGAGTTATTAACGAGCGCACTTTGCTTTGAAGCAGACGCACGTTCCTTATGAATGAATTTGTTGTCGTTGTAATATAAAATACTTAGAAAATATGCCGCGAGTTCGCTTGAATATTATTGGTCGATGATGGTGCGTCTACGTTTTTTTGTCACTTGCGCGAATGTTTGATTTTTTGCGAAAGACATATTGAGGGACATACATATGTACATATGTGTACATATATGCAAATATATTTGGACATGCGAATGAAGGAAGGCAATTTCAAGAATATTCACATATAGACATATGAACATTGAAGCAAGTAAACAATAATAGCTGTTTGAGTTCACAGATTAGACATGAAAGATTGAATATTGTCTGTGGTGCTGCTTGTATAGCAGACTTGTTTATTGCAACGCGAAATATTTTGCCTAAGTTCAAATCCTATCATATTTTATATAGTCCTTTTTTATTTTTAAAACCCTTGTTTATGAAATGATATTTGAATTCTATTTTAATATTATTTCCCTGATTATTAATATTTTCCTGTCAGAAGTCAATTACTTTCGTTTTAATTATTTCAATTTTTGTTTATGCGCATACCAATGAACATCTGTGCATATGTATGTATATACATTTTGCTTATAGAGTGGTGTAGTTCGTTTCGTACCCTGATAGTTGTGGTGAAATTTTATTTTCCAATTTGCGCGTTTTCGATGTTCCTCCATCGTAATTAACATTTTAGTACTGCTAACATTTGCTCCTTCTCTACTCTTCAATGTATGTTTGTAAGAGTGTGTATGGCAGATCTCGGATTTTCTACCAACAACACAATGTTGTGACGCTTTGTCGTCGCGTCAGTTCTTCGACAGATTGACTCTTTGACATAAAAGCAAAAAATGTGTCAACGGAGATTTCACATGAAGTAATGAGTGTACATATCTACATAAAAATACATACAAATGTGTAAACGACATAATATATGTATGTCCTGTTACATATGTTTACACATGCATTTGAAAAGAAAAATTGAAGCATGAATGTGAAATACCGACGGCAAAACACAATTCTGTACTTTTATGACTCCATAATGGTGTCAAGTACAATTAATGAATTATTTTAAGAAATATATCAAAATACTTTATTAGTAATAATTTAAAAGTATTTTGATATATTTCTCATAATAAAGTAAAAATGAATTAACATAAAATAATTTAAAAAATAATAAATAATAGTTCAATAAAAGGGAATATATTTCAAATGGCATATCAATATGCCCAGTTTTGCTCACATATTATATTCTCTTCAATATTCGTCGGTTGGTTATGTTAAGAGAGCGTATGTGTACAGATTCACCGCTGTTATAAAAGCGAAAAATGTTATTTGTTTCTCGTGCATCTGTGGTGAACTCCTTGATAAATTCCTACAAATTGTTCGCTGTCGAACCTGCACCTTCTCATTGTTTTAAGTTCTCTGGACGCACCAGCATCGGCCAATAATATTCAAGCAAACTCGCGGCTTATTTTCTAAGTATTTCATATTACAACGACAACAAATTCATTCATAAGGAACGTGCGTCTGCTTCAAAGCAAAGTGCGCTCGTTCATAACTCTGCGCCGCGCTATTTTTTCTGTGCGCCTGGTAAACCACATTTGGTTTTCATATAGAATTCCTACGCATATACGAAATTAAGTTTATAAAATGAATGAATTTGAATGGTTTCAGTAAAACGAGAAAATTTCAATTTTATAATTTGTATCACTGAAAATCCTACCATCCCCCTCGCATTTGTATGTTGCACACAAGCTGCTGCCTCACAACATTTGCTAAAAATCAGAAATTGAAGAATTTGTCTGGTGTTCCCTTCAGAAAGGAGAATTGGCAACATGACCTCTTAGCGATTTGAAATATTATTTGAATTTTTTTCATATTATGCACTATTTATGGCATTAAATTATAAAATTTATATAAAATTGCCATTCATATGAAATCATTAACTACTTCTATATATTCTAAGCACACTCCATATAGTAGTTTTATATGTTTACTTATTATCATTATTTCATAGTTTGTCGATTTAGCCCATTTTATCTAAATACGACGTTATGAAAATACAAACCAATCGTTAATCGTAGCATTTCAAAAGAGCATAAGTCAATTTTCAACAGCAAAGCCCTGCAAAAAGGACAAACGAGACAACATAGCCGATCGACATTGTCGTAAAATTGTCGATTGCAACAAATTTTGTCAACTCTGCCACGATGCTCAAAATTCGGCGTCAATATGTATGCGAGCTGATATGTATATTTGTATGTTTGTCGACAAAATCGCAATTTGGCTTTTTTCAACAACACAATGTCTGCGCGAACTCGCCGTTATTTCGTTGGCTTGCCACCATACACAGAGGCGTGTCAAGTGAGGGCTCATAATATATTAATATGTTGCTTAATGAGTATTGAAAAATATTGATGCACTTATGAATTATTTTCGTAATATAATATATATTATAGATATATATAAATGCACATATATTCATACCTATAATCGTTTTTAAACTAAATTCGATAAATAAAATATATATCTGAAATAATTATGTGGCAGTGCGCCCCAATCCCCTTGCCTGCGATCGTTCAACTCGCAAAAAGCAAAAAGTGTGTACAAAAGTCATTGCTTGTCCGGGGCAAGAAGAAGCAAGCATCAGCGTACGTGTATTTAAGAATGTATGTGTGATTATCACATTTGTGTAAATACGCATAATAAGGAAATATTCAATAAATCTAAATATATGAAAATATTTTCCTGATATATTTTAATTATATCAGGAAGTAAAATATGCTATTAAAGAAATTGAATTATGATATGCTTAGACTCCAATTAATAAAATAAAAAAATAAAATAAAATTTAATTTACATGGGATTTAGATTGGAACTTATATGCTCGTATTCGGATTGAGCTTAACTCCTTCACGCCTGCGACCTAAGCCACCACAAAAGTGGAAACACGACCGCTTAGCCACAATTTTATTATTATCATTTGTTTAATAAGTATATTGCCTACGCAACGCACATACAAAAGTTGGAAAAATTGCATATCAAAGGTTATTTTATTATTTATTATATTATAGTCATTTTTAATTCAAAAGGCTTTTCATAATTATAAATTTATCATATCATAGAAATTGAAAACATAAATCTAAATAGGTATGCGCAACGATTTTTCATATAGGAATATTTGTTGTGTCTATTTATAGCATTTCGCATATTGTGTGGTGTATTTTTCTTTTTCGAAGTTATATTTTTCGATGTTCCCTCATGTGGAATTACAAATTAGTACTCAAAAAGATTTCATTTAACATTTGCTCCTTCTCTATTCATCAACATTCTCTGGTTTTAGTTGACGTTGATTGGTTTTGCCTAATTACACGACTGATTCTTTCGCACTTAATGTCAAATTAGCCTTTTAAATGTAACTGCTGAATCGCTGCTTGCTTCCACGTAATGCGAATGTCGGAGCGCTAGGGGTCCTGCAATTGTATGTTTATACTTTTTCTATTTGATTAACTTTACATGCGTTTATGCGTTCACATACACTTTAAGCACTCAGATTTATCCCACTACTGAACTGAAAGTTAAAAGGCTATGAATTTTTTACTTTCTTGATTGAGATATATTTATTTATATATATAAAAAGAACAAAAATAAGTGGTGCTTGTTAAAGAAACGTTTTTATCAGGATGTCGATGTTTTTTGATTGCTGAATGCTGACTGTTGGATGGTCATCGATTTGCCACAGGGTGGTCATTCATTTACACGGATCAGTGCTCGAGTATGAACAAAAATGTATTACTCATTGCAGTTCTCTGATATGTATGGTATACGTATAAATGACGACGAGCTGAGTCAATTTAGCCATGTCCGTGTGTTTGTATATACGCGAACTAACATAGTCCCTCAGATTTTAAGATATGCTCATCATGTTCATTTGTCAGATTAACTGATATCTAACCCTTATAGCATATAGCTGGCATACAAACTGAACAATCGGAATCAAGTGCTTGATGGAAAACTTTTTCATTTGACGAGATATTTTCATCAAATGTATTATGGGTTATTGCCTAAGACAACGCTGCAATCTCCGAAGAAATTGCTTAGATAGCATATGCTAGCTGCCATACAAACTGACCGATGATAGTTCTTGTAAGGAATCTTTTGTATTTGTGAAGGGTATTATAGCTTCGGTGCAACCGAAGTTAACTTTTTTTCTTGTTTTAAACTACACTCAAATATATCTATTGGCTTTTAGTACCACTCAAAAAAGTTACAATTATACAAACATATCGGTGAAGCTAATAATAAAACATTATATTAATATGCAAAGTAGTAAATTTACTGCTTTACCGGAATGTTCTATTTTTTTATTATAATTTTTTTTGTTTTGTGATTTCCTTTGATAGGACGCAAACGTTTACCTTAATCGAAAAATTATACAGACTATTTTAGTAGAGCAGCAAATTTTTTACAAAACTAGAGCTTTGCAATTTGAAATTATGTTTTTTCGTTGAGTTATAAAATTCAAAAGAACAAAACAAATTTGCCTTAAAATATTTTAATTTCAACCCGAGAAATTTTTTCAAGTAGGTTGAAACGAGATATGAATTTTTCTATTTGATTATAAGAAAACAAGGAAAGGTCATACTTGGAGGTAATTTCTGTCCAGCAACACATTTTTCAGAGTTCAAAGCGAAAAAAAACATTCGTTTTACATATGTATTTAGGTATATATATGTATGTATATCATATTTATAAATATGCTATCTCCATCGGAGATATGTGCACCGATTGTTTTGCAATCATGATTACTTTGTAAATCGTTAACTTGGTTAACTTCATTCACTTCCAAACGCCACTGAGTGCTACCTACTCGGATATAGGGATCCAAATACCTTATTTCTGCATCTTCAGATCGGTACTCAAAATCGGAAATTCGAATCAGCCCCTTATGGTGTAAGAACCCAACGGGAAAAAGGATTCCGATCCCACCATCCTCGAAGCCGCTGCGAAGAGGGAAAGTTCTTCAGTTAGTTCCTTCCTGACAGATTTTGTGAACCCTTTACAGACTTACAGGCTGTTCAGCTATTCTACGCTATACTGAACAAGTAGCGATTTAATAATGTAAGACGAGATCGCTTTGAGTCTCTCCTGACTGTCGTTGAATAAGGAATTGCCCCCATTGCGATAAGTTTTTCAGATCTTTTTGATAACCAAACGTGGCGTTGATTTTTTTTATGGTACTTATTGCGTTTCTTTTGTTACGAATGTCTAATCGCAACTTGAAAGTGGTTGTTTCGTTTGCCCTCCATTTGGCAAAATATCTTCAATGCTCATCGATGTAACTGCCAATGCGACTTTCCATTGAAAACGTATATTTCGTAGTATAAATATACGACATGTTTTAACATTTAACATTGCCGAATCTACTTAATCTTTACTTTAAATCGAGATATAAACTATCCTATCTTTTAAATTGGCAAACTGCACACAGTGTGCAAATTTTATTAAAATCTGTTCGGTAGTTTGGTTGGTTAGATAATTTAAAATTGATTAATATTACCCTGTTTTCGATGTATTAAAATGTTTTTTTTTTGTTTAAGAACAATTAGTATGAATAAATAATTTAAATAAAATTACAACTTACGCGTACTTCACATTTTTTCCAAACTAATGGCCACAGTTTTTGATTATATGTGGACTGTTTTACACATTCAAAAATTTTTTTGATGGATGTTAAGAGAGCAACAGATTATGTAAAAGCAACAGTTGCTTTGGAACAAAAATTTATAATAAGGCTGATATATGTTTTCCGTATCAAATGAACTATATGTATGTCGAGGATATTCAATTCCTACTCATGTTCTTTACCATTCCCAATTTTCATATAAAAATTTGCGTATTGTTATTTTCTATACTTACGTATGTACATATGCATACAAAACTTTGGTTGTGTTTTTCGTGAGTACTTGCCGAGTTCGAGGCCGGCTTAAAACCTCTGCAGTGCTATGGGTCCCGGCACCCGGTTGCAACACCACTTTGAACTGAATTTTTCAATTCTTGCTGCATTTATGTTGATACAACAGCCACCACGAATCTCTCCAAAGGGCCAAACCCAATGAGCAGATTGGAACGAAATCCAAGGGCTTTCTGCTCATCGTGGTTCCTGGTTAAAGTCTGCGATAAGACCTTGTAGCTACTGCCAGTTGAGCAACCATCAAAGTCAATGACTGGTGGCATTTGTCGCTTGAACTTTAGATGTGTTTTCATTAGAAGGAATCTCATTCAAAGTCTATAATATGGTTCAAGTTGAGTATTATAGCACTACTTCTGGCGTAACTATGCTGATATTTCTTGGCAATGCTGAAAAACAGACATAGTACATATGAATTTTAGTCGCTTCTAAAGACAGGCATATTTTACCGCGGGCAAATTCTAACCCCTGCCCGCTGAGTGGATATGCATATGCTGTAGGTTCTACATGTTTCAGCATAGTAGCAAATTTGTAAGAAAAATGTTGAATTCCCTGCTCAGTGTTTTTCAGTTCTGTACAAAAGCCAATCGAATATTATACCAGGAATGTTAATGAATAATGAATTTGTTATATTCTCTGATTAAGCTCTATGCAAAAGATTACTTCAAACCCACATTTGTACATAAGTATGGTATGTAAATAATATAGCCTTGTTATTTACTTATTACTAGTTTTATATTTACTATAAATATTTTGTATTATAAATTTTCATATGCCTGTAAATAAAAAAACAGTTGAATAATAATTTTATTATTAACCTTCTAATGATTTCACAGACTTTACTAATCGGACTAAGGTATGAGGATTTATCATGGGACTTTGCCAAGCCTCGTGTGAATAATGATCCAGACTGTCAAACTTGTATATTTATTCAAGTGAGTAAGCCAATACTTTGCATAAGTAGGTACAATTGTTTTAAATCTTGCTTTTATCATTTAACATTTTAACAAGAGTTTGTGGTTTTATGAATATTCTATGGAAAGTGTGTTGTGAATTAAAATACAGAACGCATAATAAAAACAATCATTTAGATGATATACGCATTTTAAAAACTAAAAACAATACTTGTATTCCTATTTCTTAAAATCTATATGGAAATATACAGATAAAAAACATGCACTCGAAAATATATTCTCGAGAACGGAAAGTTGTTGCCGAAGTGGTAGCAAGTACAGCTATATAAAAACACAGAAAATCATCATCTTACATCATCTATTTTTTTATTTACTTTAATAATTAAGTAAATAAACACTATTAAAAGTTTTCTGTTATCATCAAGTTGACAAATAGCTTTACAATATTCTCCCAGATAATTGAATTCAAAAATTATGGATTAAAAAAATAAAAATTTAAATAAAACCCCGATGTTGAAATTAATCCCACTCGTTTGCATTAAAAATTAAATTTTGGACACCACAACCAGCTTTAATTCTTGCAAATTGCGGGAGTATATATTGTTTATTCGCCTCCATACAGTGATCCCTTACTTGTTAATTATTAAAGTGAAAATTCTTATCAATCTCGTACATATATAATTATGTGGGCAAATTAACTTTCTTCGTTTAGGAAGTGTTAAACGTATATACTTAGTTTTGTTTATAATTAGCGTGGAGGCTGCCGTTAACTGCCTAAGATGAATCGTCCCGATTCAATATCATTTTCCGATAGTTTATTTATTTTATCCGAAATAGCGTTATCTGATATTTTTTGATATTCTAAATTTCTATTTATTTTAGAAATTTTATAATATTTTTTAAATTTTACAATCCTATAAATTATGTACATTATTAACAAAATTACAAGTATGTACCATAAAAATAAATGAAGTCTCAAAACTTTCATTCGTTCAGATAAAGTATTTATGTTTTCAAGTTTCATTTCTTTATTTTTATACTCTCGCAACCTGTTGCTACAGAGTATAATAGTTTTGTTCACCTAACGGTTGTTTGTATCACCTAAAACTAATCGAGTTAGATATAGGGTTATATATATATTAATGATGAAGAGACGAATTGAAATCCGTGTGACTGTCTGTCCGTCAGTCCGTCTGTGGAAGCTGTAACTTGAGTAAAAATTGAGATTTCTTTATGAAACTTGGTAGACATGTTCCTTGGTACCGTGAGACGGTTGGTATTGCAGATGGGCGTAATCGGACCACTGCCACGCACACAAAACGCCATTAATCAAAAACAAATAAATTGCCATAACTAAGCTCCGCAATAAGATACAAGACTGTTATTTGGTACACAGGATCATATTAGTGAGGGGCATCTGCAGTTAAAATTTTTTTTTTAAGTGGGCGTGGTCACGCTTCTAATAGTTTAATGTGCATATCTCTTAAACCGCTTATGCCATAATAACCAAATTCACTGGAAGCAAATGCTTTTAGAACCTCTACCTACGGTGTGAAAATAGTCGAAATCGGGTTGCAACTCCGCCCACTCCCCATATAACGGTACTGTTAAAAACTACTAAAAGCGCGATAAATCAAGCCCTAAACACGCCAGAGACATTAAATTTTATCTCTGGGATGGTATGAGATGACTTTATAGGAACCACGTTCAAAATTAGACAATCACTTTTAGGTGAAAACCCATATCTTGAGATCTGATTAACCAATTTCAACAATCAATTTCATTTCGGTACATAACGTTATTTTCATATTTCTATGTTATAGTGCGAAAATGGGCGAAATCGGACCACAACCACGCCTATTTTCCATATAACACCATTATCAATTCCATCTGATTCTTTCACTTTCCACTATGCATATCAAGCAACAATGATTATATCTGGGCAAAACTTTGCGTGAATAATACGTTTAAAGTATGCCACCTTGTGACCAAAAATTGTCTAAATCGAACCAAAACTGTTCAAGCCCCTAAGTACTAAATATGTGGACCCCAGTGCCTATAGTTGACCTTCTACCGAAAATATCAGTCAATCCACAAAGAAATCTCAAACGAGTATACCATTTGACTTTGTGAGAGTATAAAATGTTCGGTTACATCCGAACTTAGCCCTTCCTTACTTGTTGTCTTTGATTTTTTACATTTACCTGGACAAAATATCTGATAGGCAAGTATTTGTATTATTAATTTTACAAAAGGTGTTTGTCATTTCTTTTTTACAATTTTTAATATTAATATATTCTTTTTTGCATTTTGCAATTTTTTTGCCAATTACTAATTTACCGTCTTCTTGTGTGATTGCTCTTACTTCTTAGTATTTGCAATCATTTATAATTTTTGGATACTTAATATATATAAGTATCATCTTTATTTTGTAATATCTTTAAGTTATAAATGTCCATTAAATCAGTTATAGTCAATCGTCCGTATTCATTTTGAATTATATATATTCAAGATTTAATTATATCTTTATGAACTATTCTATTTCTGTAGTTAATTGTATCCTTATTCCCTAAATCTTTTTTTTTTTACTTGTTTCTTGTATCTAGGCTTTAGCTTATTTCTCTCCCTTATTATTTTTTCATATATAACATCTCCACATAAATATGTTTTGTTAAAGCATGTTTATTTTGCCTTTCTAGCATCCTAGTTTGTGCTAATAAAAGTGTGTATGGTAAATTATCATGAGAGACCTTATTATAAAGATTTCGAATGGTTTCTTATCAGTTATAGAATGTATAGTTTGATTGTATTGGTGAGCGGCTCTATATATTAATTCCGAAAAGCTGATTAAATTATATTCTTTTTTATACATCGTGATATTTCAATTATTGTTGAATTTACCCTCTCAATCTGACCATTTGTGGGGCTATGATTTGGGTTGCAGAAATAAATTTCAATCTGACGTCTCTGCATTAGGGATTTAAATTGTACCATAGTAAATCCTGGTTCATTATCAATTGTTATTCTCTTTACATTAGGGAACCCTTTTAATATCTCTAACACTTTATCTTCTAAATTAAGCTTGTCTTTAATTTGCTTAATAACCAAAAACTTTGAATAACTATCGATACATGTTATGAATTTTAATGATTGTGCATAAAATATATCTATGTGTATTTGTATTCCCTCCTCTTTAGGTATAGGGACCTCTCCAATTGATATTTTTATGGGATGTCTATCATATTTATTTTTATTATAAATTTCACAATTTCTAATGTATTCTTTAAATTGCTTATGAATTTCTGGCCAATAGTAAAAAGTTGAGATTTGTTTAATAATTTCGTCAAAGCCCCTGTGCGCTTTGTTATGCGTTTGCTCAATTATTTTTCCTTGGTCTTCCTTGTTTGGTTTATCCGTGGGAAAATTTTTTGTAAATAAAAACTTGTTAGTAAATGTTTCTTTTAATTTAACCTTTATATCAAATAAGTCTTCAGGTGTACAATATATTGCAGTTACAAGATTTGGTTGTAAGAATTCTTTTAGAATAGTCATTAAATTTTGAAGTGTATCATATTCAATAATATGCCTTGTTTTATTAAAATTATTAATAGATTCGTGAATAGTAAAGCGACCTTTACTAAGAAGTATTTGTTGCTTAAATTGATTCAATGGTGTTTTAGTTTCTTAAATTTGTGTATTATCAGAGCTCTCTACTGAATATTGTATGATATTTTCATATTCGATTTTTAAGTAAGTTGATTACTTGATTCAAATGTTTTATACGATTAAGTTGCGTGAAAAAACAATTATACAAGTATCATCAATATATACGTGACAGAATTTTTCAATAAATGCTCTTAATAGATTATCCATAGCTCGTTGGAAAATACTTGGTGCATTCTTTAAGCCAAATGGCAGTCTTAATATTTGGTGAAATCCTGATTCTAAATCGACTGTGATCCTCCTAAATTTGAAAGTATAACATTTGTATCTGGTATTGGATATTTATCCGAAATAGTAATTTCATTTTGTTTTTTTTAAATCCACTACCATTCTTAATTTTGCTGTGCCATTATCATTGATACTCTTTTTTGGTACCACCCAGATTGAAGAATTATAAGGACTTCTACTTGGTCGTAGAACTTCGTTTTTTAAAAGATTAGCGATTTCTTTATTCACAAAAGCATTTGATGCTAAAGGATACTGATAATGTTTACTCCAAATTGGAGTATTTACCGATATTCTTATTTCCGCACGAATATCCGTTCGAAACAGTAAATTTATGTTTTTATGAAGAATGTATTTCATTTACTTTATTTCTTATTTTTTTCCTCCAATATTCAATTCAGAGAATTCTTCCTTCAAAGTAATTTTGTTTAGATAATTTTCTTTATTGTCGGTAAGTACTTCGACTGGCGTTGTAGAACTTTTTTGTTCCACAGTAAATTTTATTCTTTTGTTGCCGGTATTACCATCGGCTGGTGTTGTAGAACTTTTTTGTTCCACAGTAAATTTTATTTTTTTGTTGCCGGTATTACCACAGGCTGGCGTTGTAGAACTTTTTTGTTCCACAATATATTTTTTATAATTGAATTTTTTATTTTTGTTGCCGGTATTACCATCGGCTGGCATTGTAGAACTTACTTGTTCCACATTATATTTTTTATTTTTAATATATTCATTGTGCTGGTATAAATCTTCAGCTGGTGCTTTAGAAGTCTCTGCTCCCAAAGTAATTATATTTCCTTTAATGTTTTCATCTTTTAAATTTCCTTTAATCTCATGTTGCTCAGATTCATCTCCTAAGCTAAATATGTCTTCTTCCTTTTTATTATTTATTATCAACTTTTTTTCTTTCAAGTTGATCACTGCATTAATTTCTTTCAGGAATTTGTATCCAATTAAAAAGTCTGCTTCTAAATTTTCGATTTCGTAAAAAATTTGTCTTTTACCAAATAGAGTAATAAAATGATAATAACGTATTATCGAAAATCCATTAATTGTTTTTACTCCTTTATATATATTTAATTCGTTTTTATTCTCATAAATTCCTGATTTTATATAGAAACTTGTTGCTCCCGTATCTACAAGTATTTTAAGGTTTTGGCCATTAACCCTGTCATGTAGGAAAATATATGGCAGAGTTAGTTTTGATCTAAAAATGATCCTCTTTTATATTATTTATCCTTTGTGTTTTATTTGGTGGTTGATTACTTAGTTGTACGCTGGAATATAGTCGTTTATCTGTAGTATTAATTTTTGTATTATGTACATTATTGTTTACATTATAATGTGGTCTGTTTTGGATTCGAGTATTTAGATCGACATCCATTGAAATAGGTCTTGTCTGAATGTTTTGTTGAAATGGCCTTTGAAGCCTCTTTGAAATTGAGTTTGTGGAAACTGTAAATTATTATTGAAATTTCCGTTATTGAAGTTAGTCCGTAGTCTGTAATGATTCGTATTTTTCCCGTATTGTGATGCGAAAATTGCTCGCATATTATTTGATTCTAATTCCTGTGCTTTTGCCAACGCATTTAACAAATTACTTGGTGATAGTGAAAATAATATATTGGCTAAATTTCCATTTAGACCTGTTATAAATATACGCAACGCATCCCGCCTATTTTTTGCGTTTAATTCTTTAGTTACGGCACTATCCGACCCGTAAGTCATCAACAATTTGTTAATTAGCAAGGTTAGTTTTTCGTTAACCTTATTATAGTATTCAATAAGTAAATAAATGCCCTGTCATAAAATACTCATCTCCTGTTCGATAATATAATATGTGCAGGTCACTTGTCCGCGCAAGCGAAATCGAGCAGTGCTGAAGTGGCATCGAAATTCAGAACCGTTCCGTGATTGGATAAAATGTCGTTAGCATCATTCGTATCTTTATTTATCATTATTGTTAATGCAGCAAAATACCTACGGCTGCTTCTTACATACAAACTCATTGCATTATTGGCTGATTCTCTTCAACTAACATACTTATTTTATTTCCCATTGAATTCTGGTAGTGACTTGACCACTTCAAGTGACTCATCACAATTTATATGAGGATCGATCACCTCTACTTTATAATCAACGGCTGTAGTTGACTGTGTTAAATCTTGTAGTTACCTTCGCTACTCCTCTACCTCCAATCTAAGAGAAGCATTTGTTACAGTTATTAGTCTAGCAACAAGATTCTCATATTCACTATTTAGAGCCATTTTTTATTATTTTAGTTTTGGCATGTTTTAAATATAGGCAAGTTTCAGTTCTATGGTTGCCCTTGCAATAATTACAATAGTACAGCCTTTCGTCTTTTAGTGTGCTTGAATTATTTCCCATTATATATTTTTATACTCTCGCAACCTGTTGCTACAGAGTATAATAGTTTTGTTCACCTAACGGTTGTTTGTATCACCTAAAACTAATCGAGTTAGATATAGGGTTATATATATATAAATGATCAGGATGAAGAGACGAGTTGAAATCCGGGTGACTGTCTGTCCGTCCGCCCGTGCAAGCTCTAACTTGAGTAAAAATTGAGATATCTTTATGAAACTTGGTAGACATGTTTCTTGTTACCGTGAGACGGTTGGTATTGCAGATGGGCGTAATCGGACCACTGCCACGCCCACAAAACGCCATTAATCAAAAACAAATAACTTGCCATAACTAAGCTCCGCAATAAGATACAAGACTGTTATTTGGTACACAAGATCACAATAAGGAGGATTTTTTTAAAGTGGGCGTGGTCCCGCCTCTAATAGGTTTAATGTGCATATCTCCTAAACCGCTAATGCTATAATAACAAAATTCACTAGAAGCAAACGTTTTTAGCACTTCTATTGACGATGTGAAAATAGTTGAAATCGGGTGGCACCTCCGCCCACTCCCCATATAACGGTACTGTTAAAAACTACTAAAAGCGCGATAAATCAAGCACTAAACATGCCAGAGACATTAAATCTTATCTCTGAGATGGTATAAATTGGCTTTATAGAAACTGCGTTCAAAATTAGTCAGTGGGCGTGGCACAGCCCACTTTTAGGTGAAAACCCATATCTTGAGATCTGCTCAACCGATTTCATCCAAATTCGGTGCATAACGTTCTTTTCATGTTTCTATGTCATAGTGCGAAAATGGGCGAAATCGGACTACAACCACGCTTACTTCCCATGTAACACCATTTTCAATTCCATCTGATTCTTTCACTTTCCACTATGCAAATCAGGTAACAATGATTATATCGGGGTAAAACTTTGCGTGAATAATGCAATTAGAGTATGCCACCCTGCGGCCAAAAATTGTCTAAATCGAACCAAAACTGTTCAAACCCCTAAGTACTAAATATGTGGACCCCAGTGCCTATAGTTGACCTTCTACCGAAAATATCAGTCAATCCACAATGAAAAATCTCAAACGAGTATACCATTTGACTTTGCGAGAGTATAAAATGTTCGGTTACATCTGAACTTAGCCCTTCCTTACTTGTTTTATAATAATTTTTTGTTCCTTTCTAGGAAAGGAAACACTTTAATTCTGGAGGGTCTAGAGTTCAGAATCGTAGAATTGACTTTATGTTATAAACCGGAGGGTCCCCCTTGCGGTGGTGAATCGCGGTTTCACAATTTTTTGTTATGTGGCTGGTCGAGCCTTTATTTTGAACATGCTTTTTTTATTTATATTAAATTAATAATAAGAAAAATGCAACTTAAAGACTATCCTTTGTTGTAGCCACCTTGGAATTTTGTCCCTCGCTGTCCTTCGTTGTAGGTACTTTAGAATTTTGTCCTTAGGGCGCAACGCGTCGGCTTAGCGTGAAATGCCTTAATTCTTATTTTTTGTGTTTTATTTACTTAAATTCTTCACTTGAACTGTTGACTGCCAGTTTCGAATTCGTTACAGTTTGGTTGTTTTTCATCTTTTAAGTTATTTTCACAATTCTCTGTTTTTGTTCTTATACTCTCGCAACTCTGTAGCTAAATAATTGTTTCGGTTACGCACTCACCTTGTTTCCACTGTTCCGTAACAAAAAAACCAAACGGGCACGGTCACGGCTGATATAAAAACAAATATACGGGCGCAAAAAGGGCGGAAAAGTTGCACGTCTTGATCGCTTGAATTGCTAACGAAAAAGGGAAGATTTGGTCCTCTGTTAGCCCCTTTTGAGTGTGGAGTTGTGTAGAGTTGTGGTGTGATGTGATGTGTATGTGTGGGTGGTCTGAGTGGTGTGATGTCTGTTGTGGATCGTGTTGATGTGGTGTGTTGGCGCGCAGTGGCGTGTATGGAGGGGGGAGGCGTAACTTATCTAGCCATCCCGGCCCCCCCAGGCGAATTCTAGCCTAGCAATCGCTGTAGTTACTGCAGCGTAGCAACAACACTGCTGAGGCCAGTGGAGCGGCGGTATGTTGGCCTGGGCTGCCGACGCCGCGTTGATGCCACCTGTCGCCTTGGTCTGGAGGGAGGTGGAGCAGCCTGTCTTCGGGGCGATCCTGATGTCTGCTCTGCTGCGATCTACGGCCCGCTTTGGGGTGCGGTGCAGCAGGATATGGTGCGGTCGATTGCACAGTTGGCAAATCGTAACCGACGTACACTCCGGTGTCGTGTGGACCGTTTACAAACAGTTGAGGCAGTGCCCGTGAGCTTGGGCAACCTACTGACGTTGTGGTGGCTGCATGCTTCGAAAAATGCTGTAGTGTTGCAGCCGGTGTGTGCTTCGACACAGTGGGCATCGGCTGCGTTGCGGCACCGTTACAGGTGCTGATGAAGGTGGTAGTGGTCGCGCGCCATTACGGGGAGCGGTTGCAGGAACGGTTGCCGCTGCGGTTCGTGGTGTTGGAGTTGCCCCAGGGCGCGGCACATTGATGGCGGACCTCACAGCTGGCGTTGGTGTTGCTGCCATATCTACTTCCATATTGATCTGTATGAAGAAGTTGGAATGATTATACATTTGTGGCATGTAAATTTATGGCGAATGTGCCGCTTTGAGTATGGAGATCAACTACTCGTATATGACCGTCGGAACCGTAATTTAGTTTTTCTATGCGGCCAATCATCGTGTATGATAACACAGTCTCCAAGCTTTGGTGCCTTTTCTGGAGTTTTCCATCGGTACCTTTTATGAAGGTCCTTGATGTACTCTTCCTTCCATCGGCGGCTGAAATCATGATGGAGAATTTTGATTCTTTCCCATTGATTTAATAGGAATAGCGACCCCACGCCTGGCTCAGGTATGGCCAGAATGGGTGCTCCTTTGAGAAAATGCCCTGGAGTTAGGGCTGTGAAGTCGGAGGGATCTTGCGAGAGTGTTGTGAGTGTCCGTGAATTGAGAACGGCTTCAATTCGGGTTAATAAGGTAGTGAATTCTTCATAATTGAATTTATAATTTCCAGCTACTTTTTGTGAAGTGGGATTTGAAGCTTTTACAGCTGATTCCCATAAACCACCCATATGAGGAGCGCTTGGGGGGATAAACTGCCAATTAATGCCTTGGGGAGCATACTTCTCAACAATTTCAGGTGATACTTGTTTAATAAAATCCACAAACTGTCTGTTGTTTCAGTGGCTCTTTGGGCTCCAATGAAGGTTTTGCCGTTATCGCTCATTAGTTTTGAGGGGAAGCCGCGTCGTCCGACGAAGCGAGCAAATGCCGCGAGAAAAGCCTCCTTAGTGAGATTTGTACATAGCTCGAGGTGCACTGCTTTTGTCGTAAAACAGACAAAGACAGCCACATAGCCTTTCATTATGTTGGGCGACCTTAGCATGGACGCCTTTATTTGAAAAGGCCCAGCAAAATCGACACCTGTGACTGTGAAAGCCAGAGCGAAGTTACAGCGTTCCGGTGGAAGTGCTGCCATAATCTGCGTTCGCAACTTCTGCTTATGCAGAGTGCAGATCTTGCACATGAAAATGCATTCTTTTATTTGGGGCTTAAGTCGGGGAATATAGAACTCTTGGCGGACTATATGTTGCATTAGGCGATGTTCTGCGTGGAGCATAAGTAAGTGGATATAATTGAGGAGTAAAGTGGCAAGTCGAGATTTCTCTGGTATGATTAGAGGATGGCGTTCAGTATACGTGAGGCTTGAATTGCCAAGCCGACCATTCGCACGAAGCAGACCTTTCGTGTCGAGGAATGGGTTAAGAACTAAGAGTGAACTCCTTTTGTCAATGGGTTTTGATTCTCTTAATTGTGTTATATCGCGGCTGAAGTAGCGCGTTTGAGTTGCTGCGATTAGAGCGACCTTTGCCTTTTGCAATTCCAGGTGCGTCAATGTATCGCATTGGGGTACTCTGAGGGAACTCCCTTAACTTTAATTTTAAGTCGCTCTATGAACTCTAAAATATAGGCGATTACTCTGAGGGCTCGGGAGAACGATGAAAATCGCTCAAGGATGTCAGTATCCTCCACTGCTGTGTGAAAGGAGTCGATTTTTCGACTTTCTGGGGCTATTATAATATATTGCGCATGGGCGATTGTGGCCAAGAATCGAGAGACTCTGTTAACCGTCGGGGGCCATTCCACCAGAGGGTGGTGGTGGCGAGATGCAGGGGCTTGCATCCTCTTCTACCTAGATCAGCGGGATTGTCAGCACTGGCTATATGTCGCCAAGTGGCTGACCCCACTAGGTCAAGTATTTGAAACGTTCGATTAGCAATGTACGTCTTCCATGCATGTGGTGGTTTTTCCAACCAGGCTAGAAAAATTTCAGAATCGGACCAGAGATACAATCTGTGTTTCTTCATGTTTAAATGGGTCTGCACCATGGAAGCTAATTTTGCGAGTAGTAGCGCGCCACAGAGCTCAAGTCGAGGTAGACTTAGGGTTTTGAAAGGAGCCACCTTTGCTTTTGCTACTAATAAGTGGCTTGTGGTCTCAGTATCGCTTTGTGTGCGCACATAGATAGTGGCACAGTATGCCTTCTCCGAGGCATCACAGAAGCCGTGTATTTCGACTTTGTGTTCGGGGAAATAGTTTACCCATCGTGGGATTTGTATCTGGAAAATGTCTTCCAGATTGTTTGCGAACTGGGACCATTTTTCTAAGCGAAGAGGTTTCACTTGTTCGTCCCAGTCGGTTCCGTCTAGCCATAATTCTTGTATCAAGATTTTCGCTTGTATCATAATTGGCGAAAGCCATCCTGCTTTAGGTATATCCTTTAAGATATTAGGGTGGTTCGCCGTTATCTTTTTTAACAGAAACCCTGCGGTTTTGAGGGCTTGTGTCACTTGTGCTAGTGACTCGTATGCTTGTGAAAGACTGTGACATCCAGACAGGATAACGTCTACATACGTTTGTGTTTTTAACACCTGGGTTGCCAGAGGAAATTCTGACTTGGTGTTTTCTGCCAATTCGTGCAGTGTTCGAATGGCTAAATATGGAGCACAGTTGACGCCAAAGGTAACTGTTTTAAGTTTATAGTCGCGTAGTGGACTATTGGGAGATTTTCGGAAAATAATTCGCTGAAAATCTTGATTGTCTTTATGTACGACTATTTGCCTATACATTTTTTGTGCGTGGGTCCCGTAAATAGGATATCATTTAGGGAATTCCCCGAGCTGGTGGGTCTTGATGCATTGAAGACAACTCTTACTTTAGTTGTTTTTTTGTCTGGCTTTACCACTGCATGATGCGGCAAGTAAAATGAGTGGTATTTGCCGTTAATGATTTTTTCGCATGGACTTACTTCCTCCATGTGGTCTAAATGGAGATATTCTTCCAACACACCATCATATACTGGTTTGAGTTCGCATTTTTTAAGTAGGTTTTTTTCCATACTTTGAAACTGCAGAGGTGCGAGAGTGACCTAAGGCGATGGTGTTGGGAAATTGTTGTTTTAGTGGTGGTCGTACGACGTACCGACCATTATCTGATCTAGTAGTTGTGGCTTTGTAAAAGTCTTCAAAATACTGATCTTCGGGGGTTGTGATTGATATGGGGGGAGTTCTTCTAACTCCCAAAATTTTTTCAATTGTGAATTGAGGTATTCGTTTGAGATTTCCTCAACCTGAGTGGTCATGGTGGTAACTGTTTCCGAAACTAGTCCACTTAGGATCCACCCAAAAATAGTATTTTGTGCCAATAGTGTTTTCGAAATTTTCTCAATACCTTCGAGTATTATCTGTGGTATGAGATCGCTGCCTAATAGAAGGTCTATTTAAGCGGGAGTGTTGCAGTTGGGATCTGCTAGCTTTAGGTGTGAAACCTTTGGCCAATGCTTGCTATTTATATGATAGCTTGGAAGCATATTTGTTAGTTGCGGTAAGACTATAGCTTCTGCTTGTATGTGCTTATCCGCTTGGGGGGAAATTAGGGCAATAAACGCAATTAAATTTGCTTTCGCACTCTTTAAGTGTATGTGCATGTGATAGGCTATTTGTACAAAGTCTTTTTGTTCTCACAAAATTGTTCCTATCGACAATATTTAATTTTTTGAATTTATCGCAAGATTTAAGTTTATGCCCTCCTGTACACAGTTCGCATGACGTTTGTTTATACTGTTCGGATGTGAACGATTGATTTTTAAAAAAACTTCTATTTAAATTGTTATTGCTACTGGTTTGGGGTCTATTAAAGCTTCTATTGAGGTCGTTTTGAACGTTTTTAGTTCTAACTAGTTTTTTGTCTACCCTTTCTGCTATTTCATATTGGGTAGTTAGAAATTCTTTCAGCGATTGTTCCCACAAAAGTAACGATTTTTCTGGTAATGCCGCGGTGCATATATTTACGAGAATAGGGTCCCAGCTGTCTGTGGGAATATTTTGTGTCGATAAAACCGACAAACAATTAGAAACAGTGGATTGTAATCTAATAAACTTATCACTTGTTTCTTTCTGAATTTTAGGCAAGTTCATTAGTATCGTTACTTGCTTATCGACCAATATTCTTTCATTTTCGTATCTCTCTTTTATTGCTTCCCAAGCCAGATTGAAATGATCGTCATTTAGTTTGAACTGTTTGACTATGACGCCTGCTTGACCTTTTGTTTTGTATCGGAGGTGATAAAATTTTTGTGCATTTGTTAATTTTGGGTGGTTTATGTAAACGGCTGTAAACATGTCCCGGAAGGACGGCCATTGTTCATAACCACCATGAAAGATTTCTGTATCACATGTGGGCACCTTGAGATGGATGCCTGAATTTGACTCTTGACATTGAATTTGTGGCAGCTCTACTCTCGGATGTGGAGCAGGTGCTATGGCTTTAATTAATTTTAATTGATCCGAAATCATTGCTTTTGTTTCTTCAAACTGGTCTAAGCAGTTTTCGTACTTGGCGTAAGCCGAGGATTTAAAATTTTCAGGTAGATCTGAGTCGTCAGATTCTACTATTGCGTCATATGCAGCTTGGAGACGTGTCCAGAAATTATCAAGATTTTCCTTTTTGATTTCTAATACCGATTCAGAATTGTCCTGAATCGGCGAAGATGAAAATCGAGTGCAGTGTCGTATTAAACTGTCACTCTCAGAGATAAATTTGGTGTATGAAATATCTTTCACCCGTTTTTGTTTTGTAGCACCTTGCTTTGAGCGTGTAGCTTCTGCAGGTGTACATGGACTTCTTTCGTCAGAAATCATTTTTGGAACTTTTAGCAACTGAGTTGTTTTAGAATCTTTCGAGTCTGAGCTCATTTAAGAGATGTGCCGAAATAAAATATAATATTTTCACTGTAAGAAATATATGTATATTTGAAACCTATTTTAAGAAAATAAGTGTTTTTGTTTATTTTTTAGAAAAAATCAACAAATTAATAACTTTTTTAAACTCGTATGAGTACCTAACTCTTTTATGATAATAAGAGTTTTTATTTAATTAAATGAATATATTGCGCGTATTTCGTGTTTTATCGCTTTTTTTCCTTTAATATTATTTAATTGATTAATATTAAACGCAACTGTTTTTTATTTTTACTTTTATTTGTAAGTATTATGTGTCCGTAATTCCTATAGGGTATACCTATAAGCGGATCAGCTGATACATATGTACTTGATGTTATGCACAATTGAGAGCTCGTCTTAGAGATCAATGCACTTTGTACATATGTACATATGTATTTATGTAATATATTATGTTTCAATATTTTTGCACAATCCTGCTTGTTTTTGTTGGTCAAAGAACAAGGGTTATTGCGAATATGTGCCAATGTGGACTTAGAATATTATACCTATGTATATTGCAATCCTACTTGTTTTTGTTTAACAAAGAACAAGGGGTATTGCGGAATATTTGCCAATGTGGACTTTGAAGCGAAGTACTTATGTATTTTTGTATACCTGAGCGTGTATATATACGCAGTGCGAAAAGGAAAGCATATACCACAGGTATTCTTGTAAAATTTATGTATATAGGTACGTATGGATTTCACGTAATATATTTTTGCGGAATATATGTACGCAGTGCGAAAAGACCGCGAAAAGTAAAATAATTTACCGCAGTTGTTCGAGTAGAATTTATGTATATATGTATGTATATAAATTTTTAGTGATATATGTATGTATATATTTATATATGTTAAATATAATATGTATATGTATGTTAAAATTTATTTTGTACGTTTTCGCTTTTGTTTGTGTTTTTTTTTTCTTTTGATTCCCCTTTGCTTATTTTACGCAATCCTGCTTATACTTGATTAAGTATAGGGGTATTACTGGAAATTGGTGCAAGTAAATACTTGAATTATTTAGTTTTAGAAATGTTTTTGTGTATTTGAACACAACGGTAAGCATTTAGGCAATCAAGAGTTCATTGGATATATATTTTTTACCAAACTGTTTTATATCTTAGCGGTATTTTGGGTTTTTACCGGAAAAGAAACCGAAACATAGAAACAGTTTGGTAACCGCTTTTTTTTATTATTGCCTTTATTAAGACGGATTTTTGTAAAAAATAAACCCAAAGGCATAAATTTCAACATACATATAATAAGAGGATATATACATATACTAAATGGAATCGATACGACTCACTTTGGGGTTTCCGTCAAGGGGTTTTGTGGACAATATTTTAACTATGTGTCTGTGCGTGTGCCTTTCGTTGTTGCCCAGTCCTTTGCTGCTTGGCTGCGGTGGGTGATTTTGGTGAGCTGGAGTGGTTGTTGTTGTTTGTATTGCGCGCACGTTGTTGGTTTTCTTCTTCTGTTCCGTGTTTTTTTTTTTTTTTTGTTTTCTATGTGTATATATGGTTTTTTCACTGCACTGCACAGCACTTATGTCTTTTTTTTTTTCGTGTGTGTATATATGGTTTTTTCACTGCACTGCGCAGCACTTATGTCTTTTTTTTTTTTTTTCCTTGTGTATTTCAACGTTTAGCCACTTTTTTTGTTTCTCACAGCACTTTTTTTTTATTTTTCGATTTTATAGTTTTTTTTTTTTTGTTTTTTTTTTTCTTGACTCCATAGTGCCGCTCACTATGGCTCGAAGGACCAATAAATAATTGTTTCGGTTACGCAATCACCTTGTTTCCACTGTTCCGTAACAAAAAAAACCAAACGGGCACGGTCACGGCTGATATAAAAAAAAATATACGGGCGCAAAAAGGGCGGAAAAGTTGCACGTCTTGATCGCTTGAATTGCTAACGAAAAAGGGAAGATTTGGTCCTCTGTTAGCCCCTTTTGAGTGTGGAGTTGTGTAGAGTTGTGGTGTGATGTGTGGGTGGTGGTGATATGTGTGGGTGGTCTGAGTGGTGTGATGTCTGTTGTGGATCGTGTTGATGTGGTGTGTTGGCGCGCAGTGGCGTGTGTGGAGGGGGGAGGCGTAACTCATCTAGCCAGTAGCAAACAGAGTATAGTAGTTTTGTTCACCTAACGGTTGTTTGTATCATTTAAAACTAATCGAGTTAGATATAGGGTTCTATATATATAAATGATCAGGATAAAGGGACGAGTTGAAATCCAGGTGACTGTCTGTCCGTCCGTCTCTGCAAGCTGTAACTTGAGTAAAAATTGAGATATCTTTATGATACTTGGTACACATGTTTTCTGGTACCGTTAGACGGTTAATATTGCAGATGGGCGTAATCAGACCATTGCCATGCCCACAAAACGCTATTCATCAAAAACAAATTAATTGCCATAACTAAGCTCCGCAATAAGATACAAGACTGTTATTTGGTACACAGTATCACATTAAGGAGGTGCATCTGCAGTGTAACTTTTTTTTAAAAAGTGGGCGTGGTTTCGCCCTCTAATAGGTTTAATGCGCATATCTTCTAAACCGTTTAAGCTATTATAACAAAATTCACTGGAAGCAAATGTTTTTGGCACCTCTACCCACATTGTGCAAATGGGTGAAATCGGATGACAACCCCGCCCACTCATATAACGGTACTGCTAAAAACTACTAAAAGCGCGATAAATCAAGCACTAAACACGCCAGAGACAAAAAATCTTATATCTGGGATAGTATGAGATGACTTTATAGGAACCGCGTTCAAAATTTGTCAGTGGGCGTGGTACCGCCCACTTTTAGGTGAAAACCCATATCTTGGGATCTGTTTAACCGATTTCAACCAAACTCGGTACATAACATTCTTTTCAATGTTACAGTGCGAAATGGGCGAAATCGGATTACAACCACGCCTATTTCCCATATAACACCATTTTAATTTACATTTGATTTTTCCACTTTCCAGTATGCAAATCAAGCAACAATGAGTATATCGGGGTAAAACTTTGCGTGAATAATACGTTTAAAGTATGCCACCTTGTGATGTAAAAATTGTGTAAATCTTACCAAAACTGTTCAAGCCACTAGGTACTAAATACGTGAACCCCAGTGCCTATAGTTGACCTTCTACCGAAAATATCGGTCCATCCACAAAGAAATCTCGAACGAATATACCATTTGACTTTGCGAGAGTATAAAATGTTCGGTTACATTTGAACTTACCCCTTCCTTACTTGTTCATCTTTATTTTTGCAACACTTCACTTCACTTTTCTTTTGTTTTTGTTCTTTTCCTTTTCTGCTCCCAAGAGCATACTTGCACATAGGATATTAGGATATAGGATATTATTCCTTTCGGCTAGGGATACTTGTTATTTTCTTCCTCCTTTTTTCGCCGAAGATATCACTATCACATGTAACACATGTCCCACGTTGTTAGGCGCCAATTAACTTCCTTCGATTAGGAAGTTTTAAAAAAATATATGGTTTTCCGCAAACGCGCGGAAGAAATCAAATATGATAGTTTGAGTGATCCCGATGAATAACTGATCTCTTTACTTCAATTTAATCTTATTTATACAATTTTCTTATTTGCTTAATTCTTACAATACCGCTCTAACAGTTTTGCCCACAAACCTTCGTAAATATTGTAACGGATTTCTCGATACATCGTCTACCTTGTAACTCACTCTTGAGTTCGACTACTGGATTGTTAAATAAAAGTCCCAAATTAAATGCTATACACTTATCTTTACTTCTAATTTCAACAACTTAACACTTATCGCTCGTTATTCGAACTTACAACTTTTTGTAAAGTCTCAATTGCTCTTAACACGACAACACTCTAACTAGAACTGTGTTTGCTGCACAATCCGGTGGCCCTTATATAGTAAATCTGTAACAAAATTTCGCTACTAGAACATTCTGGCAACTACGAATTCGCTGCCTAGTTGCTTCTGGCAATTTAGCGTCGGTTCGATTTTGTTATATCATCCCTGTTCGTCACAATATGTGTGTTTATATATGAGCATGCATACATATCGATGGAGATTTGTGCGAGCCATGTAAAAATATTTTAGGCTATGTAGCCACTTTGGCACTTTTGCCATCGTCGCGAAAATATGCTTGTGGGCAAAGGCATGTTCGGGGAGATGTGATGGTGTCTGTTTTTATGAATGAAGTGAAGTTGCCTGTTGCGCTTGCCGTCATGAATGAAGATTTTGTTGTTGTATGCTTTATATAAATTTTGCTACGGCTGCCATATTGACTTCTGATGCTGCTTATGCCATTTGAGACGATAGTTGGTTTTTTAGAACAATGCTTCTAGTTTTTGGTGGTGACATACTTACATGTGTTCGCGTATATGCATGTAGGTTCGTGTATGCATTTTTTGTGTGACAATGTCATTCGCACATATGTATGTACATATAGGCAGTGCCCCCTGTTAGGAGCTCCCAAAAGGTGCCGGTATCTGTCCCAAGTGCAGGAGATTGCGAATCCTGTGCGGACCAACGTCCTAGCAGCGAGCTCTTAACCCACGGATCGATTCGATGCAGGGCCGCATCGGTTGACTCAGGACCGTTACGGGGACATTGCTCCGGCCGGCGACCAATAGAGTAACCTTTTCCTGTGTGGGAGATGTGGGCTGTGCCTCCGCGACCGCTTGGGTGGTCGCTGCTGCTGAGGGGGCTTGCGCGCGAGTCGCATCCGCCCGTGAGTTCAGACGCATGCACCCAGATAACATCTGCTACGATTGAGTGGTCTGTCCTATCGAATTTGGGCGCGCTAGCTGTGCTCTAAGCTACCGTGGGATAGCCGAACGGCCTGTAGTAGCAGGTCAGTTGCGAAATAGGTTAAAACGAATAAGCAATCCCCGACGATGAGTGGCAGGAGTGGAGGATGCGGTATAAAAGCTAGCAGATCCGTTGATGCTCTTATTACTGTGGTGAATATACACCGTCTCATAGAAATATGTGTGCCCCCAATTAAAATCCAGGCGCCAGCGGCACTAGCTGGAGCGAAAGTGAGAACAAGGTGCAAGTAACAAATACTTCCCAAAGGACGCCGATTTCAGAAACGCAAGACCCCTTTAAAGGGACACCCAGGCTGGGTAGGTCCCCGATCAAAAACCTTGGTGTTGACAAACCTCTGAGAGCGAGGTCGTCACCACCAGTGTTGGGCCATACCACACCCCTGGTAAAATCGGCGCAACCTCGTGGAGACTGTATGGCCGAACTAGGGAGTATAACCAAAAAGCTCATTGAAGCAATGCACCCACCACAGGGGTCTATCAATAACAACATGAAAGATTTCCTCGGTTCGATAGCAAAGCTTCATGCAAGTGCTCATGAGGAACACATTGCAAATAAGGAAGCACGACGAAGTATTCTCGTGATGCCAACGACTGTGGAAACTACGCCAAAGAGGCCCCGCGGAGAAATACCTCCAAAAAGAAGGACACCGCAATAAGTCCGATGCCGGAAGAAAGAAAGCAAAGCGTGTGAACCCCACCAAGAGCAAAGAGGAAGAAAGGGGAAAGCAAAACGGCTGGACTGTGGTGAAGCAAAAACCACCAAAGAAGGCATCGCAAAAGCCGTCACCTTGACCGGACGCGATAATTATAGAGAAAACCGCTGATATGCCATACAGTGATATCGTAAGGACTGTCAGGAAAGATGACTCACTGTATAAATTAGGGAAAAATGTGTCAAGGATAAGAAAGACCGCCAAAGGCCAAATCCGTTTTGAGCTCAAAGAGGCAAAAATGGAGAGCACGGGTGAATTTAAGTCCGAGATAGGTAAAGTGCTGGGAAACAAAGCACAGATCAAAGCCCTAACTTTCGAAGTAATGGTGAAAATACGTGTTCTCGAAGACATTACTACAAAAAAGGACATTGCGAGCTCCTACGTACTTAAATAAAGGAGCTGCCCCATATTGATATAAATTCGCTGTGCTAAGCCTGCCTGCGCTGGAGGCCAGGACATTGTTAGATGCACGCAAAATCAAAGTAGGTTGAGTGGTGTGTAGAGTTAGAGCGAAGCAAAATCTCCGGAGGTGTTTCAGGTGTCTCGAATACGGACATCTGGCGAAAGCATGCAACAATCCGGACGATAGGAGCACGTGCTGTGTCAAATGTGGAGAAACTGGACACTTAGCGAAGTCCTGCGATAAAACCCCTTCATGCAGCGCACGTAAGAAAAAGGGCAGGAAAAACACCGATCAACAAATAGGTGACAAAAATGTCCTCTGTTTTAAGAAGCATGCAAAAGCACTAAAAAATTGCAGCTCAACTTAAACTACTGCGAGGCTGCACAAGAGCTTCTTAAGCAAACGGTATATGAGAAGAAAGTAGATGTAGCTTTACTCAGTGAGCATTATAAAAACATAAGCGACGCGACATGGATCTCTGACAGCACGAACAAACTGACATATGGGCATGTGGAGATAATACTTTTCAAGACAAGGCGCTAGTAGGTAAATCGTTTTACAATACTACCAGGAACGTGGTCGCAGGCGATTTCAATGCATGGGCCATGGAGTGGTGTAGCATCTGTTCATCTCGCTGTTACATACGATGTTGCTGAACACTGGTAACCATAGCATCTTAGAGAAGAACGGTCGTGGTTCCGTAGTCGATATAACTTTCGCGAGTAGCTCGCTGGCGCGAATAACAAATTGGCAGGTGTGCTACTTATATACACAGTGACCATCAGGCCATTATGTTTGAAATCGGACACCCAATGCACAACCGAACGATTATGCCCATTAAGACAGTACAAAGAAAAGGCTGGAAAATAGAAACCCTAGACGCTGAGCTCTTCAAAAATAGATCGGCAGGCGGAGATACTAGTGAGGCACGTTAGTAAAGCATGCGACGCCTCTATGTGCAGGAAAAAAGCTCACAGAAAACCTGTATACTGGTGGAATGAGAAGATCTACGAATTAAAAAGGGAATGTCACAAGGCAAGGGGGATGTGTCAACGGAGCCAGGGGCTGACAGAGTATACGCAACTACGCGAGTGTCTTAAAAGAAAACGCAGCGATCTTAAAAAAGCAATTAAAAAAAGTAAATCATGCTGCTTTAAAGAACTATGCGGAAAAATTGATGAAAATCCATAGGGCGATGCTTACAAGCTGGTTATGGTGAAAACCAGAGGTGGCAAAGGTCAGGCACACAGTCACATTTTATGTCAAAAACGCATTTAACTCCACATATTGGCCCCATATCATAAGTGCCTGGAAAAGCAAGAAAACACCGACTTACTTGATCAAGATTGTAAGCAGTTACCTACAGTGTACAGCATAAGTGAAGGTACGGTTGGTTAATTTCACTCCTTTTGATAGTATTACTAAAAACTAACAAAAATAACCCGGATAAATTGTTAGCATTTCTTTGTTTAATTATTTATTTTTCTTTTAAAAACAAAAATTTTTTTCTTTTTCAATAACCATTATTTATTAGTAATAATCAAAAAGAGTAGTGGCTAGATGACCACTGCGCGCCAACACACCACATCAACACGATCCACAACAAGACATCACACCACTCAGACCACCCACACATACACATCACATCACACCACAACTCTACACAATCCAACACTCAAAAGGGACTAACAGAGGACCAGATTTCTTCTTTTTCGTTAGCCGTGCCGACCGTGTCCGTTTGGTTTTTTTTTTGTGACTTAACAGTGCAAACAAGTGGAAAAAAGGTGAGTGTGCAAAGAAACAATTATTTATTGGTCCTTCGAGCCGGATAGTGAACGGCACTATGGAGTGAACAAAAACAAAAAATAAAAATAAAAAAAATAAGAATATAGATAATATATAACTTAAGTGAAAGTGAAGTGGCTAAACGTTTATATACACACGATAAAAAAAAGAAACAAACACATATAGTGCTGTGCAGTGCAGTGACACAAACATATATACATATACAAAAAATAAAAATAAAAAAAAATATATATATATATATATCTATACAAAAGATAGAAGTGCGGTGAAGTGAAGTGACACAAACATATATATGTACATAGTTCGCATGACGTTTGCTTGTACTGTTCGGATATGAACGTTTGATTTCTGAAGAAGCTTCTGTTTAAATTGTTGTTGCTACTTGCTTGGGGTCTGTGGAAGCTTCTATTTAGGTCGTGTTGAACGGTTTTCGTTCTGACCTTTTTTTATCTACCCTCTCTGCTATTTCGTATTGGGTTATTAAAAAGTCTTTCATCTGTTGCCACGTTGGACATTTTTTCCGAGATGAGAGCGATTGCTCCCACAAAAGTAACGATTTTTCTGGTAAAGCGGCGGTGCATATATTTTTGAGAATAGGGTCCCAGCTGTCTGTGGGAATATTTTGAGTCGATAAAACCGACAAACAATTAGAAACAGTGGATTGCAGTCTAATCAATTCATTACTTGTTTCTTTCTGAATATTAGGCAAGTTCATTAGTATCGTTACTTGCTTATCGACCAATATTCTTTCATTTTCGTATCTCTCTTTTATTGCTTCCCAAGCCAGATTGAAATGATCGTCATTTAGTTTGAACTGTTTGACTATGACGCCTGCTTGACCTTTTGTTTTGTATCGGAGGTGATACAATTTTTGTGCATTTGTTAATTTTGGGTGGTTTATGTAAACGGCTGTAAACATGTCCCGGAAGGACGGCCATTGTTCATAACCACCATGAAAGATTTCTGTATCATATGTGGGCACCTTGTGATGGATGCCTGAATTTGACTCTTGACATTGAATTTGTGGCAGCTCTACTCTCGGATGCAGTTTTCGTAAGCAGTAAGCGTAAGCCGAAGATTTGAAATTTTCTGGTAGATCTGAGTCGTCAGATTCTACAATTGCGTCATATGCAGCTTGGAGACGTGACCAAAAATTGTCAAGATTGTCTTTTTTGATTTCTAATACCGATTCAGAATTGTTCTGAATCGGCGAAGATGAGAATCTAGTGCAGTATCTTATTAAACTGTAACTTTCCGAAATGAATTTTGTGTAAGAAATGTCTTTTCCCCTTTATTGCTTTGTAGCACCTTGTTTTGAGCGGGTAGCTTCTGCAGGTGTACATGAACTTCTTTCGTCAGAAATCATTTTTGGAACTTTTAGCAACTGAGTTGATTTAGCTCATTTAAGAGATGTGCCGAAATAAAATAAAATATTTTCAATGTAAGAAATATATGTATATTTGAAACCGCTTTTAAGAAAATTTGGGTTTTTCTTTTTGAAAAAATTAACATATTAATAACGTTTTTAAACTCGTATGAGTACCTAACTCTTTTATGATAATAAGAGTTTTTATTTAATTAAATGAATATATTACGCGTATTTCGTGTTTTATCGCTTTTATTTTTACTTTTATTTGTATGTATTATGTGTCCGTAATTCCTATAGGGTATACCTATAAGCGGATCAGCTGATACATTTGTACTTGTCGTTATGCGCAATTGAGAGCTCGTCTTAGAGATCAATGCATTTTGTACATATGTATGTATGTAATATATTATGTTTTAATATGGTTTGCGCAATCGTGCTTGTTTTTGTTGGTCGGTGGATGACTTTGGTGAGCTGGTGTGGTTGTTGTTGTTAGCTGGTATGGACGACTCAGATCTACCAGAAAATTTCAAATCTTCGGCTTACGCTTACTGCTTACGAAAACTGCTTAGACCTATTCGAAGAAACTAAAGCAACGATCAACTTAAGCTAATAAAAGCAATTGCACCTACTCCACATCAGCGAGTAGAGCTGCCACAAGTACAAAGTCATGAGGTAAGTTCAGGCATCCATCTCAAGGTGCCCACATGTGATACAGAAATCTTTCATGGTGGTTATGAACAATGGCCGTCCTTCCGGGACATGTTTACAGCCGTTTACATAAACCACCCAAAATTAACAAATGCGCAAAAATTGTATCACCTCCGATACAAAACAAAAGGTCAAGCAGGCGTCATAGTCAAACGCTCTAAAATCAAGTTACGAAAATGAAAGAATATTGGTCGATAAGCAAGTAACGATACTAATGAACTTGCCTAATATTCAGAAAGAAACAAGTAATGAATTGATTAGACTGCAATCCACTGTTTCTAATTGTTTGTCGGTTTTATCGACTCAAAATATTCCCACAAAGCGACTTTGCGACCACAAGCTACTTGCTAGTAGCAAAAGCAAAAGTAGCTCCGTTAAAAACAATAAGTCTGTCTGTGCGGAGCGCTACTACTAGCCAAACTAGTATCCATGGTGCGAATGCATTTAAATATGGCAAAATACAAATTGTATCTGTGGTCCGATTCTGAAATTGTACTAGCCTGGTTAAAAGAAAAACCATCACATGCATGGAAGCCGTATATTTCCAATCAAATACTTGACCTAGTGGGATCAGCCACTTGGCGACACGTAGCCAGTGCTGACAATCCTGCCGATCTAGGTACAAGAGGGTGCAAACCGCTGCACCTTACCACCACCACCCTCTGGCGGAATGGTCCCCAATGGTTAACAGAATCTCCCGATTCTTGGCCACAATCGCCCATGCGCAATATAATAGCCCCAGAAAGTCGAAAAATCGACTCCTTTCACACAGCAGTGGAGGATACTGACATCCTTGAGCGATTTTCATCATTCCCCCGAGCCCTCAGAGTAATCGCCTATATGTTAAAGTTCATAGAGCGACTTAAAATTAAAATTAATGCGATACATTGACGCACCTAGAATTGCAAAAGGCAAAGGTCGCTCTAATCGCATCAACTCAAACGCGCTACTTCAGCCGCGATATAACACTATTAAGAGAATCAAAACCCATTGACAAAAGGAGTTCACTCTTAGTTCTAAACCCATTCCTCGACACGAAAGGTCTTCTTCGTGTGAATGGTCGGCTTGCCAATTCAAGCCTAACTTATAACGAACGCCATCCCATAATTGTACCAGAGAAGTCTCAACTTGCCACATTACTCATCAATTATATCCACATATTAATGCTTCATGCCGAACATCGTCTCATGCAACATATGGTCCGCCAAGAATTCTACATTCCCCCACTTAAGCCCCAAATAAAGAAGTGCATTTTCTTGTGCAAAATCTGTACCACGCACAAGCAAAAGATGCGAACACAGATTATGGCAGCACTTCCTCCGGAACGCTGCAACTTTGCTCTGCCTTTCTCCATCACAGGTGTCGATTTTGCTGGGCATTTTCAAATAAAGGCGTCCACGTTAAGGTCTCCCACTCTGATGAAAGGCTATGTGGCTGTTTTTGTCTGTTTTACGACAAAAGCAGTGCACCTTGAGCTTTGTTCTAATCTGACGAAGGAGGCTTTCCTTGCGGCATTTGCTCGCTTTGTCCGTCGACGCGGTTTTCCATCGAAGATAATGAGCGATAATGGTAAAACATTTATCGGCGCTCAAAGAGCCAATGAAAAACAATTTATGGACTTTATCAAACAAGTCTCACCTGAGATTGTACAAAAGTACGCGCCCCAAGGCATTAATTGGCAGTTTATCCCCCCAAGCGCTCCTCATATGGGTGGTTTATAGGAATCAGCTGTAAAAAGCTTCAAATCCCACTTCAAAAAAGTAGCTGGAAATTACAAATTTAATTACGAAGAGTTCACGACATTACCAATTCGAATTGAAGCCGTTCTCAATTCACGGCCTCTTACAATCCTCTCGCAAGATCCCTCCGATTTTACAGCCTTAACTCCAAGGCATTTTCTCAAAGGAGCACCCATTATGGCCATACCTGAGCCAGGCGTGGAGTCGCTATCCTTATTAAATCGCTGGGAAAGAATTAAAATTCTCCATAACGATTTCAGCCGTCGATGGAAAGAAGAATACATAAAGGATCTCCATAAACGATACCATTGGAAGACTCCTGAACAAGCACCAAAACTTGGAGATTGTGTCCTCATCCATGATGATTGTCTACCTCCTATCGAATGGCGGCTTGGGCGCATAGAAAAGCTACATTTCGGCTCCGACGGTCACATACGAGTGGTTGATCTTCGTACGCAAAGCGGAATGCTAACCAGAGCGCTCGTAAAGCTATGCTTTCTCCCAACCGCCGATAATAGCAACACAGCAAATCGCCAACAATCAACCGATACTACCGCAATACATTAAAATAATCAAATCAAGAAGGAAAAAACCGAAAAACTCGTTAATAACCGTTAAAACCAATAACTAATAAAAAATGGTCTATCAATACGACGACCCATTCATGCCACATACCGTGGCACGATCATCCATATCCTTTATATGACAAATCTGCATAATTACAAAACTCTTTTATACAGATTAACATGGATGTGGATACGCCAACTACTCCCACGCCAACTGTGCGGTCGGCTACCCACGTGTCACGCACGGGGCCTACCCCAACGCCCCGATCTGCAGCTGCAACTACCCCTGCAGTTCCTCGTGGTGGCATGCGACCACCACCGACCCTATCATCACGATCATCAGAGGTACATCGTATACGATGTCCCATATGTCGGCGCCCACACCGCCTGCAACATTGTGGGATTTTTCGAAGTATGCAGCCCCTTCAACGCCAGCAGGTTGCCCAAGCGCACGGGCACTGCCTCAATTGTTTGGCTACGGTCCACACGACTCCGGAGTGTACGTCGGTTACGCTTTGACAACTGTGCAATCGACCGCACCATACCCTGCTGCACCGCACCCCAAAGCGGGCCGTAGATCGCAGCAGAGCAGCCATCAGGATCGCCCCCGAAGACAGGCAGCTCCACCTCCCTCCAGACCAAGGCGACAGGAGGCATCAACGCGGCGTCGGCAGCCCAGGCCAACATACCGCCGCTCCACTGGCCTCAGCAGCGTTGTTGCCACGCTGCAGCAACTACAGCGGTTGCTAGGCTAAAATTCGCCTAAGGGGCCAGGACGGCTAGATGAGTTACGCCTCCCCCCTCCATACGCGCCACTGAGCGCCAACACACCACATCAACACGATCCACAAGAAGACTCCACCCACTAACACACACCACCCCTGCAGACAACACACCACGCAGACATCACTACACCATGCACCAACACGTACACAAATACAACACCAAATCGATCACACGACCATGAAGCCATCACAATGTATAAAAGGGACCAACGAAGGATCCCGTACGCTTCTTTTAGCATTCGACTCGCAAGCGATTTGACCTTTTTTTCGAGCATCCGCCTAAACCAACTCTTCCTTTATTTACTACCAAAAGTAGTTTTGCCAAGTTTTGCCAAGGTGAGTGAAGTGAAAATTAATTTATTAATTACATAAATACATTAATATGTATTTTGTGCTCACGATACAGAGGGGTGTTCACTAAGAACTGCAAAGCTTCCATAATCTTTGCGGGGCGTATGGTATCGATCATGTAATCATGATTGTATTCCAAACGCCTTCTTAAGTGAATTTGTATAACATGAGCCTCATCAAAGGACCTTGGTAGAGATGTCACAATATTGTTAACAGAAATTGGTATATTAACAACAACACCTTCCAGCAAACTCTGACCTTGATATCCTAACGGACGGATTGTCATAAAAGGCAATCTAGGCATTATGAGACGTTCTTCAATTGGGGTTAAACCTTTCAAACAATCCGGTCTTTCAGGAAAGTCTAGACCGTTAGGTAAACATATTTTTGGAACGTTCTTTTTAACAATGGCATTTTTGCAAGTAGCGCAAAAATTGTAATTTCCATCTTCTGAAGGAATTTTTTCATTAAAAAGAAGGCGGATGCAGCATTCGGGTGAAATTGCGCAATAGTTTCGAAATTTAATTTGCGAACTTGGTGTGAAAACCAAAAGCCGCCACAGCAAACACATATTTCAGTAGGGCCCTTATTTATATTTTGGAAATAAATGTTTTTGAAATCTGTTAAATTGCCACTATTATCAGTTTCTATAACATTATTTTCTCTCGTTAATCGGATTTGTTGGGAATGCCTTTGGTTTTCAATTTGCCTATTGAGTGGGTTATCTCTACGAAGGCGAACTTGACCTTGTCTAAGACGTCTCTGATTCAAAATTTCTTCCCTCCTACCCTTCCTACTAAGCTGTCGACGTTGTGTTTCTCTATCACGCTCCTCTCTCCTTATTTCAGGATTTCTTCTTGCATGTTCTCTTCGCATTTGATCACGAATGCGCTCTAAATTCCTATACTCAGGATTTCTTGCGCGAAGTTCTCTATGATTCCTAGTGTTCCTACTTTGTTCATCATAATGTTCCTCGGGATTTTCTTGACGAGATCTATGATCTCAAGTATTTCTTATTTGCTCTTCAGAGCGAATTTGAGGAACTTGCCGTCTTGTTCTATGTTGACAGTGTTTAAAACTTGCTCAACATATCGTACCTCGGGATTTTCTCGATGAGATCTATGACCTCGAGTATTTCTTATTTGGTCTTCAGAGCGAATTTGGGAATCTTGCCGCCTTGTTCTATGTTGAACAGTATTTGCAAATTGCTCAACAGATCGAACCTAATGGTCTTCACGCCGAGACCTATGACCTCGAGTATCTCTTATTTGCTCTTCAAAACGGATTTGGGGATCTTGCCGCATTGTTCTATGTTGAACAGTATTTAAATTTTGTTCAAGAGACCGTACCTCGAGATTTTCCCGCCTGGTTCTATGTTGATTTGTATTGATAATTTGTTCGGACAGACGTACATCGGAATGTAATCTACGATTAGCGTGACTTACAGTATTTTGTGACTGCTCACTATCTCTATATAAAGAGTTTGCACGAAGAACTCTCATACGTCTTCTATTCTGAAGACCACTTAGTAATATAGATTTTCTACTTAATCTAGGCATAATTAATTAATAATAAATGGATTAATATATAAAATACTTATAGATAATACTTATATAATTCAGTCCGTCCGGGTGTTAAAAGTTGGATCCTAGGTGCTGCTCTCTTTCACTTTAATTCCTTGTAAGTCCTTGCTATGCTGTTGCTCGTCACTATACACTGTACTATGTAATACACTAAAATTAGTTTGAATAAAGCACTTTGCTTTTAAAGACATCTAGTGAAACTGAAACACAGTGTACTGATATTTATTATACTCTTGCAACATGTTGGTACTGCTTACGTACTTTTGTATACCTATATATTACTTAGCTATTCACTAACATAATAATACATAATATTTAGTTATATTTATATTTTAGAAATTAGTAGTTTATTTCATTATATTGAAATTAAGTACTCGGAAAATCCCTCCGTAAATTACTTTTGTTAAACGCTTTCTAAAACAGGAGGATCTATGGTACCTATTTTGAAGGGTCTACCCATGAAGGCTAAATTAACAATAACTTACATATAATTAAGTATGATATACACATATGTAGAGCAGGTATGTAGATTTTCTTCTTTCTGTCTTAATATCTAAACCTTTCATAAGCTGCCAACGGCGCTAGGTAAAAATGTAATTTTCTTGAGTTTACAGTTCACCTCATGACCTTCATATTAAAATGTGTCGCAACACTGAAATAATAGACAGTAGCATGTAAACTGATGGTCGCAGTTTATCTATAACCACATAAAAAGGGTCTTTAGCCCTTTTGATACTACATTACTAATATTTATTTCATGCAATTTTTTCTAGAAAGATTTTTTTGCTCTATACAAAGTCCAGCACTCTAAGAAACTTTTTTAGCATTGTTGACTGGTATATTTTATAATAAGTTCAACATGTTGGCTGAGAAAATATACCTAACCACTGATTATCACCAAATATTAGAAGAAATATATGTATATAGAAATCTATATCTATCACTTTAGGTGATGCAAACAACTCTTTGGTTAACAAAACTATACTCTGTTGCAACATGTTGCGAGAGTGTAAAAATGTTGCGAAAGAATTCAACATTCATTACTCGATTATTATTTGGTATCTTATTAACTTATGTTATTGATCATAGATTTATTTTGTGTCAATACTATTTTTTTCTTATAAAAGGAAGCTATTTAACTCAAACATGGTATATGTGATATAAACTGAACCAAAGGGGTTAGATTTAATATGTGGGGTATATGAGGTTGCTGTTGTACCAAAGCAGCGGAAATCAGTATATTAGGGTTAAAAAGTTTTAACAAAGTCTAGACCAATTTCATTGATATGCAGTGATAAACATTGTTTTTAAGAAAAACTGTCCATTTAATTTCATTAAATTATCAAATTGACGAAAAAAAGTATACCATTAGTAGTACATGTGAGCTGAGTAGTACATGTGAGCTGGGAAAATCAAAGACCAGAAAATTCCTCCAAACCGTATATCAAAAAGTGTTGAATTAAACATCCTTTTAACAATGGCATTTTTGCAAGTAGCGCAAAAATTGTAATTTCCATCTTCTGAAGGAATTTTTTCATTAAAAAGAAGGCGGATGCAGCATTCGGGTGAAATTGCGCAATAGTTTCGAAATTTAATTTGCGAACTTGGTGTGAAAACCAAAAGCCGCCACAGCAAACACATATTTCAGTAGGGCCCTTATTTATATTTTGGAAATAAATGTTTTTGAAATCTGTTAAATTGCCACTATTATCAGTTTCTATAACATTATTTTCTCTCGTTAATCGGATTTGTTGGGAATGCCTTTGGTTTTCAATTTGCCTATTGAGTGGGTTATCTCTACGAAGGCGAACTTGACCTTGTCTAAGACGTCTCTGATTCAAAATTTCTTCCCTCCTACCCTTCCTACTAAGCTGTCGACGTTGTGTTTCTCTATCACGCTCCTCTCTCCTTATTTCAGGATTTCTTCTTGCATGTTCTCTTCGCATTTGATCACGAATGCGCTCTAAATTCCTATACTCAGGATTTCTTGCGCGAAGTTCTCTATGATTCCTAGTGTTCCTACTTTGTTCATCATAATGTTCCTCGGGATTTTCTTGACGAGATCTATGATCTCAAGTATTTCTTATTTGCTCTTCAGAGCGAATTTGAGGAACTTGCCGTCTTGTTCTATGTTGACAGTGTTTAAAACTTGCTCAACATATCGTACCTCGGGATTTTCTCGATGAGATCTATGACCTCGAGTATTTCTTATTTGGTCTTCAGAGCGAATTTGGGGATCTTGCCGCCTTGTTCTATGTTGAACAGTATTTGCAAATTGCTCAACAGATCGAACCTAATGGTCTTCACGCCGAGACCTATGACCTCGAGTATCTCTTATTTGCTCTTCAAAACGGATTTGGGGATCTTGCCGCATTGTTCTATGTTGAACAGTATTTAAATTTTGTTCAAGAGACCGTACCTCGAGATTTTCCCGCCTGGTTCTATGTTGATTTGTATTGATAATTTGTTCGGACAGACGTACATCGGAATGTAATCTACGATTAGCGTGACTTACAGTATTTTGTGACTGCTCACTATCTCTATATAAAGAGTTTGCACGAAGAACTCTCATACGTCTTCTATTCTGAAGACCACTTAGTAATATAGATTTTCTACTTAATCTAGGCATAATTAATTAATAATAAATGGATTAATATATAAAATACTTATAGATAATACTTATATAATTCAGTCCGTCCGGGTGTTAAAAGTTGGATCCTAGGTGCTGCTCTCTTTCACTTTAATTCCTTGTAAGTCCTTGCTATGCTGTTGCTCGTCACTATACACTGTACTATGTAATACACTAAAATTAGTTTGAATAAAGCACTTTGCTTTTAAAGACATCTAGTGAAACTGAAACACAGTGTACTGATATTTATTATACTCTTGCAACATGTTGGTACTGCTTACGTACTTTTGTATACCTATATATTACTTAGCTATTCACTAACATAATAATACATAATATTTAGTTATATTTATATTTTAGAAATTAGTAGTTTATTTCATTATATTGAAATTAAGTACTCGGAAAATCCCTCCGTAAATTACTTTTGTTAAACGCTTTCTAAAACAGGAGGATCTATGGTACCTATTTTGAAGGGTCTACCCATGAAGGCTAAATTAACAATAACTTACATATAATTAAGTATGATATACACATATGTAGAGCAGGTATGTAGATTTTCTTCTTTCTGTCTTAATATCTAAACCTTTCATAAGCTGCCAACGGCGCTAGGTAAAAATGTAATTTTCTTGAGTTTACAGTTCACCTCATGACCTTCATATTAAAATGTGTCGCAACACTGAAATAATAGACAGTAGCATGTAAACTGATGGTCGCAGTTTATCTATAACCACATAAAAAGGGTCTTTAGCCCTTTTGATACTACATTACTAATATTTATTTCATGCAATTTTTTCTAGAAAGATTTTTTTGCTCTATACAAAGTCCAGCACTCTAAGAAACTTTTTTAGCATTGTTGACTGGTATATTTTATAATAAGTTCAACATGTTGGCTGAGAAAATATACCTAACCACTGATTATCACCAAATATTAGAAGAAATATATGTATATAGAAATCTATATCTATCACTTTAGGTGATGCAAACAACTCTTTGGTTAACAAAACTATACTCTGTTGCAACATGTTGCGAGAGTGTAAAAATGTTGCGAAAGAATTCAACATTCATTACTCGATTATTATTTGGTATCTTATTAACTTATGTTATTGATCATAGATTTATTTTGTGTCAATACTATTTTTTTCTTATAAAAGGAAGCTATTTAACTCAAACATGGTATATGTGATATAAACTGAACCAAAGGGGTTAGATTTAATATGTGGGGTATATGAGGTTGCTGTTGTACCAAAGCAGCGGAAATCAGTATATTAGGGTTAAAAAGTTTTAACAAAGTCTAGACCAATTTCATTGATATGCAGTGATAAACATTGTTTTTAAGAAAAACTGTCCATTTAATTTCATTAAATTATCAAATTGACGAAAAAAAGTATACCATTAGTAGTACATGTGAGCTGAGTAGTACATGTGAGCTGGGAAAATCAAAGACCAGAAAATTCCTCCAAACCGTATATCAAAAAGTGTTGAATTAAACATCCATTATTAAATGATATCGTGATTAAATTACAATCAAATTTGGTATCTTCTTGAGTTATATTAAAGGCCATAAATTTAGTCTCAGGTTTATTACTTGAAGTGAGATATACATAAGTATGAATGTGATATTAACTCCCCCAAAGTGGCTAAATTTTATATTATAAGCTTAGGTGGCAAACGTCAACCAGAGAATCGGAATTAATTATATGAAGGTATGAGGTTTAGACATAATTTCATTCTAATTCAGCGTCAAACCACATAATTTTTAAGAAATCTTTTCCACTTAATTTCGTTAAAATATCACGTTGATCAACCGGAACGGTGTAAAGTCAGGTGGAAAGGGGGAAATCATATATATATTGGGGATAGAGAAATATATTAATTTTGACATTGCTCAGCTATACTCGAGAACATCATATCAAGCAATTTTATGTATAAAAAAAAATATTAATACTCACTGACCGACATATTCGGCATAAAACTGGTTAGAATAACGAAAAGCATTATAAGTAGTATATGGAATTTGAGGGTAGTATTAACCCGATTTTATTAATTTTTTCCAATGCCACATACTACTAACATGCCACAGACTAATAAAATGCTCCCACTGTTTTATTAAGGTACGTCACATACCATCACCAATCAAATGGAGTAAAGTCAGACGAATGTTCGAAAATCCTGATATTAGTTACATGGGGGCTAAGGAAAATTTTCACCCGATTTGATCTTGTTATGAGTAAAACACGCTCTCTCATTTTCATTGAGATAACTCACATATGCGGTATAAAGTCACGCGGAAGTTCGAAAGTATTTATATTAGATATATGAGGGCTACAAGAACTATTGATCCGATTCAACCCATTTTTGAAACAAAGACATACTATTATCGATAGTTTCATTTATTTATTCTATTATATGAATTTCAATTATATATCTTACACAATGGCCGATATTTACGGTAAAAAGTCAACTATAGGTACTGGGGTCTACATATTCAGTACCTAGGGGCTTGAATAGTTTTGGTTCGATGTAGAGAATTTTTGGCCACAAGGTGGCATACTTCAAACGTATTATTCACGCAAAGTTTTACGCCGATATAATCATTGTTGCTTGATTTGCTTAGTGGAAAGTGAAAGAATCAAGTGGAATTTAAAATGGTGTCATATGGAAAATAGGTGTGGTTGTAATCCGATTTCGCCCATTTTCGCACCATAGCATAGAAATATAAAAAGAATATTATGTATGATTTGATTGAAATTGGCTAAAAAGATCCCAAGATATGATAAAATTTAATGTCTCTGGCGTGTTTAGTGCTTGATTTATCGCGCTTTTAGTAGTTTTTAATAGTACCGTTACATGGGGAGTGGGCGATAATGTCACCCGATTTCCATTTTCACACCGTAGGTAGAGGTGCTAAATTTGCTTCCAGTGAATTTTGTCATTATAGATTTAGTAGTTTGGGAGATATGCACATTAAACCTATTAGGAGCGGGACCACGCCCACTTAAAAAAAAAGTTTTAACTGCAGATGCTCCTCCCTAATGTGATCTCGTGTACCATATAACAGTCTTTTATCTTATTGCGGAGCTTAGTTATGACAATTTATTTGTTTTTGATTAATGGCGTTTTGTGGGCGTGGCAGTGGTCCGATTACGCGCATCTGCAACACCAATCGTCTTTCTGTACCAAGAAACATGTGTACCAAGTTTCATAAAGATATCTCAATTTTTACTCAAGTTACAGCTTGCACAGACGGACGGACGGACAGACAGTCACCCGGATTTCAACTCGTCTCTTCATCCTGATCATTTATATATACATAACCCTATATCTAACTCGATTAGTTTAAGGTGATACAAACAACCGTTAGGTGAGCAAAACTATTATACTCTGTAGCAACATGTTGTGAGAGTATAAAAATCATATATTGAACAACTTTCTGATGTACCTTCTTGAAGTGAAAAGTGACTACCCCGCAAGCTCGCAAAGCATTGACAAAAGTGCCAAAGTGGCAACATAGCTCTTGTCGATTTAAAATATTTGGCACTTCTAAAATATTTTTCCATGGCTCGCAGAAATCTCCATCAATATGTATGCATGCTCATATATAAACATACATATTGTGACGAACAGGGATGATATAACAAAATCGAATCGACGCTGAATTGCCAGAAGCAACTAGGCAGCGAACTCGTTGTTGCCAGAATGTTCTAGTAGCGAAATTTTGTTACAGATTAACTGTATAAGGGCCGCCGGATTGTGCAGCAAACACAGTTCTAGTTAGAGTGTTGTCGTGTTAAGAGCAATTGAGACTTTAGCAAGAAGTTGTAAGCTCGAATAACGAGCAATAAGTGTTAAGTTGTTGGAATTAGAAGTAAAGGTAAGTGTATAGCAATTAAATTGGGACTTTAATTTAACAATCCAGTGATCGAACTCAAGAGTGAGCTACAAGGTAGACGATTTATCGAGAAATCCGTTACAATATTTACGATGGTTTGTGGGTAAAACTGTTAGAGCGGCAAGGGAAGCGGTGACAATCGCCGATTATTCGTTTATTTTTCTCGGCACAGCTCGGATTTTTTATCAGCAGCAATGTTGTGACGCTTTGTCATGCGTATTTACATATAAAGTTGTGTGTAGCAAAGGTGATGGTGTTGCGAATAGTACGCTCAGTAGGCCGATTATGTTGACCATAAGTTGAGCGAAGCGTGCAAAACACAATCTTTACAGATCGTGAATTTTCGTAATAAAGTTGAATGATTTGTAAATGTTGTCCAGGCGCAGATCTTTTCATGATAAAATGCCAAAAAATACTGAACACAACTAACATGACAGCTTGACACGACTCACGTCAAAAAAAGGCTATTGAAAAAAGTATAATAATACCAGGTCTCAGTATAGCGACTTAGGAAAACGAAAAAACTTCCTACGCGTATTTTCCTCGTAAAAAACAGGTCTTTATTATCTCGCAAATGCGCCAAATCGAGTATGCGACTATTGCGAAAAAATAAACTACTTGCTGATTATTCAAAATTATTGATGTCTGCTCCTCTTTTTAGTCAATGCATTATAAAATAGTGCAAAAATTTTCTCCACCTTCACAAAATTGTTTCAGTGATTTATTCGAAAACAACTGACAAATTTGAAACTAACTACTGAACTAGAATACTGAAAAGTTACCAAACCGACATTAGTTTCATTGCTACATTTTGCTTCATGTTCCGAATATTTATATTAAAACCAAACTCAGATTTTTGTGATATAAACTCAACACATATTCGGCATAAAGTCTGCTAGAATAAAGAAAACCATTATATTAATATATGGTAGACGGGGTAATTCGTTGACCGATTTTAGACATTATCGGCAATTTAACCAGTTCAGCCCAGTGTTATACAGTATGTAAAATCCATATTCGTACACCACTACTTTTATTAAACTAACAGAACTCACTCTTAATTTAATTGAAAGATTCTCCTTAAACATGTATCAATAAATTAAACTTTTCTAAATGCATAAAACTTTTTTAAATTTAAAACACAGCAGTTAGTTTATGGCAACCATGACGAAATTTATGAGCAAAATTCGTATTCGTACAGCGTGGCATCCTCCAATAACAAAGCTAGAATTGTACCGTTACTTCGATATTCGTCAATTTTCCGATGTATAAGGTGTAAACCGGAAGTTTAATATTTATGAAAAGATTCGCTTTGATTTTTAGTAATATATCCCACAGATCGGCCGATATTTTCGGTAAAAATTCGGGGTCCAAGGGTTTGAAATGTTATGATCAGATTTTGATAATTTTTTATTTTCGGTGCCTCTTCCTGATGTGATCTCCTTTACCAAAGTACACTGTTGTGCCTTCATTTGGAATTTATTTATGGCACTTTATAAGTTTTAGATAAATCGGAGCTTTACGTCAAGGTCTATTACACACATTAACCAACCTAAACGCTTTAAAGTCAGCTGTAAAGTCGGAAACCACTTTATGAGACAGACTAAAGTCTGTTGGAATAACGAAAATTACTGAAAACTATACATCCAATTATATTCGTTCGCTTATTTTTTAAAATATCTTACATATTTACCGATATATGTTATACGATATAAAGCTAACCAGACATTTAAAATTCTAATATTAGGAATGTGTAGGCTAGTATTGATTACACTGGTAAACAAAATTAGACTTTTTTGTTTTAGGCATATGGTTAGAAACTTCGTTCACTGACTTCTAATCTACCCTCAATTTCTTTCTAGATCTAGTTTCAGGTGTATCTTGAATATCTTAAAGTTTGACCTTTGAGAGTGAATTTAGTACCGGGTAGTATGAATGTGATGAATGACACTCTAATAGCCAGAGACCGCATTATATTACCCCCCTTCATATAAAGTTAGGACAGATAAAACAGTTTGTGAAAGCTCTAAACAAGGATGGGACTGTTTTAAATACAGAGTGGCTAACGACTCGTGCTACAAAAACAAACCGTAATCACTTTCTTTTTAATCTATGCATTAGGTGCCACCTAATTCGTAAATTATTAATTGCGGCCTGAAGGATTGAAGTCAGAATTGTCTCAAATATCAATTTAATGGACCGCTTCAGTTCAGTCAGATTTTTGGGTTTTGTTTTGTACACCTCTTGCTTGTCATAACCCCACAAGACAAAAGAAAGTATGGCCCGACAATACACCTTGAAGAAACTGCGCACCACACAGTGACTCGTTCTAGGTGAAGTTCGGTCTCGTTGAATACGGATTTGATTCACTTCATATACGGCAATTTTGCTTGCTTACATTTTCGTTTAGATAAAAATGGGCCTCATCAGACGTTACCATGCAATTTATCAAGATATTGTCTTCTTCAACCATTTTAATTAATTTTTTGGAAAAATTCCAGGCGAATAGGCAAATCTAGAGGGTTTAACCGGCTTGTTACTTGAACTTTGTACTGAAACAGGTTTAAGGGGTTACATAGGTCTTGAAGGCCAAAAAAAGCTTATTTTCTTTAATTTTTTTAAAAGATATTAAATGAAGTATACAATTTATTTTGTATACATATAAAAGTACAATATGTGGACAACATTTGATGAAAATCTTTTAAGGAAAAAGATTATAAGTTAAGGCGTTGGCAGAGTCGTGAAGTAGACCGTCCACAAGAAAGTGCTTTCGCGGTAGTTATGATAACGTTTTCAATTTTTATTTGAAATTAAAAATCCAATTTTTTTTAAAGTAGGTGAATTTCCCTTGTCCCTGAACGAAGAAAAATTAAAAAAATTAAAAATTAAATTTTTTGTAGCGTTTTTTACAAAAAACGTAATTTTTTGCATAAAATTAGGCCACATATTGGCTTGTAAAATGAGTTGAAATCAAAAATAAAATATATCCTTCGTTCAGGGACTACAAAAACATTCTTAAAACAAGTGTGGAAAATTTAAACTTGATGGCTTCAATAGTCGTTGAGAAATTTTGACTACCGATTTCGAAAAATTGGTTTTAAGAAAAACGCGTTTAAAGTTTTTTTTTGGTCAAGCCATGACAAAGATGGCGGGTTATAAAACTTTCTAATTTCTACAGTTTCGTCTCGATCGACTTGAGACTTGGGGAAAATATTCCTGACACTTTGTAATTTAATACAAAATATTATCAAAAAAATTAATTTTTTGAAGTTTCAAGACCTATGTAACCCCTTAAGTCATTATGAATTATCCGTTCAAGTTGCGCCGATAAGTTTAAAGTCGAAACTCTTGGATTTGCCTGAATTCGCAATGCAACAGCCACGATCTCGATGGTATGGTCTTCTTGCGATAAGTCGATTACTTACACAGAAAAAAGTTATTACGGGCTGTTTTTGTAGCATGCTTCGTGAGCCACCCTGTAAATCAGTAAAATATTTCCGAAATTCAGCACAGAAAAATTAAAGCTTGACGCTCCTCAATTCAGGGAATTTTCACAGACTATGATGTAACATGAGCATAAAGATGCAATTCCTATTCACCCATTAAATCGCTTCCCAGAAAACTTGGGTGACTTAAGCGAAGAACAAGGAGAACGCTTTCATCATGATATTCGCACTATAGAAGAGCGATGCCAGGGTCGTTGGAATGCAAATATGATGGTTGATTACTGCTGGAGCATTAAAAATAAGTCTTTTGTTTCTACTCATGCAAAACAATCTCATAAAAGTTGTTTTCATGTTAAGTAAGAGCAATATATTTTTAATTTCTAAAATTGTAGTATTTTTGGCTAAAAATGTAATATGTTCATATTTCGAAAGCTATAGCTGCTAGATAAAAACTGACTACAAATTTGGAATCAGGCAAAATCATACAAAGGCATACTGGTAAGAACCTTCGTAAAACAGAACTACTGTTTCCCAGTGTTATTAATTTTATTAATTTTTGCCATCACGACATACTACTTATTGCTAGAAAGTCTTTGAATTTCATTAAGATGACTCACATATTAACCGATATAACGTTACATACATACATATTTGGTATAAAGCCAATCGCCAGTTCAAAAATTTTTATATTAGGAAAGTAGGGAAGAGAGGTTAAATGAAATATATATACAATTATCCGAAAAATATGTTACCGATATGACCTGGGGACTTGAAAAGCTCTGGTCCGATTTCGCCAATTTTAAGATATGGGCACTATTTTTGCAAAGTTTTATTCCGATAACTTCATTGGTGCATGATTCATATATTGTCAAATCAAAGAATAGTGTGAAATTTTCAATTTTGATATATGGGAAGTAGCCGTGGTAGTAGTCAGATTTTTATACTGTAACATAAGTACGTTATGGTATTCTTATTGTAACGGATTTCTCGATAAATCGTCTACCTGTAACTCACTCTTGAGTTCGATCACTGGATTGTTAAATAAAAGTCCCACTTTAATGGCTACACACTTATCTTTATTTCTAATTCCAACAACTTAACACTTATTGCTCGTTATTCGAGCTTACAACTTCTTGCTTATAGCTTAATTTCTCTTATCACGACAACACTCTTACTAGAACTATGCTTGCTGCACAATCCGACAGCCCTTATATAGTAAATCTGTAACAAAACATCGCTTCTGGAACATTCTGGCAACTACGAATTCGCTAACTTGTTGCTTCTGGCAGTTTATCGTTGATTCGATTTTGTTCTATCATCCGTGTTCGTCACACTGCCCTCCACCTAAGTCTGATCGTCCCGATTAGACATATTTGCGATACCTAACACAAAGCTTTTATGTCCCCCATTTCGTCTTCTAGACTGGTGCTGACATCGTTAGCCGTCCTTCTCTTCTTGGAGTTGATTCCATCCGTTTTCCGGATACTCAATTTCTGGTACATCCCTTGATTTAAAGCTGACTCGAGATTCCATTCTTGATCAGAACGTAACTCCATTGGAACAACGAATCTCGTTACCCACTTGTTGATGAATGCCTCCGCCACTGGTTCAGTCTCTTGGTTAGGAATTGTGTACACTTGTGGCCATTCATTGAAATGGTCCTTGACTACCAAAACATGACTATTTCCTAATTTATTGGTGGTACGCGAATTGTGCTGTTTCATCTGCACATGACTCCTGGACCTTGATCCTTTAGCTACAATGTTCTCAGCATATTTCGCAATCCTTTCTATAGCTGATTGACAACCGGTCCAATAAAACCTTCGCTTCAAATTCTCCAAGGATTTCATGTCTCTCAAGTGCCCTCCTCTTGGACATTTGTACAGCATGTTAAGAACATCCGGAATTCCAACCCTTGGAACAACCATAAGTACTCGGAAGGTTTGCACATTTGCGCTTTTCCATACTCGATGCAAGCAGCCATACACTAACTTTAAACTGCTCCGTTCTGCCCAATATGATTTTGTGACTGGCCTTCCTGTAGTTATTTCTCCAATCGTTGTACATTGGTTCAACTCCACTTCATGTAATGCACCTTCCAAATCTGGATGTTCTTGCAAAGAGTCATCCGTTTCAGGTTCAATTTTATGCTGATCTTCCACCTGTGATGGTGTACACGCTTCCTACTCTTCCAACTGTAAGGACACTTGTGCTGGTATCCAAGCTTCTTGCTCTTCTAACTGTGAGGAACCTTTTACTGGTTCACACGCTTCCTCCTTTTCCAACTGTGAGAACACCTGCCCTGACATACGCAGTTCCAGCTCTTTCGACTGTGTGGACCCTTGTACTGGTACACACGCTTCCTCCTCTTCCGACTGTGAGGACACCTGCGCTGGCATGCGCCCGTTTAGTTCTTCCGACTGAGAAGACACTTGTGCTGGTATACAAGCTTCTTGCTCTTCATACTGTGAAGATCACATGCTTTTTCCTCTTCCAACTGTGAGGATACCTGCGCTGACATATGCACGTCGAGCTCGTTCGGTTCTGACAACTGTGCTGAAAAACGTGCATCTTGCGCTGCGAACAGCTCTTCCAAACGCGTTGACAATCGCGTTTCCATTTGAGACATACATGTATCCTGTTCTTTAAATTGTGTCGACATTAGCGTTGACATTTGAGACATTCGTGTACCCTGCTCTTTAAATTGTGTCAACATTTGCGTTGACATCTCTTTCCCCATCTGCGATATTGCAGCAAAAATCATGTTTATGTCCACAATCTTTGACGAGAATTGAGCCTCTTCCTTTTCTTTTATTATTGTTGTCTCTTCCTCTAATTCCATGTGAACGACATATTCCTCAACATTAATGTTTTCCGCCTCCATGGCCTCTCTCAACCGTGATTGTAATTCAGTTTTTAATCCATTTGTCGCCAAACCCCGTTGCTCCAGCTCCTTTTTCAGTTGTGGAATCTTCAGATCGTTAAACTTGGCCATTTTCAAATAATTATCTCCTTGGGAATTTATTTGACAATCCCACTTCTGACACCAATTGTAACGGATTTCTCGATAAATCGTCTACCTGTAACTCACTCTTGAGTTCGATCACTGGATTGTTAAATAAAAGTCCCAATTTAATGGCTACACACTTATCTTTATTTCTAATTCCAAAAACTTAACACTTATTGCTCGTTATTCGAGCTTTCAACTTCTTGCTTATAGCTTAATTTCTCTTATCACGACAACACTCTAACTAGAACTGTGTTTGCTGCACAATCCGGCAGCCCTTATATAGTAAATCTGTAACAAAACATTGCTTCTAGAACATTCTGGCAACTACGAATTCACTAACTAGTTGCTTCTGGCAGTTTATCGTTGATTCGATTTTGTTCTAGCATCCGTGTGCGTCACATTAATAATCAAATTTTGGGTGCGTTGTCCCATTTTTATATCGATTCTTTTGAACTATCGAGAAAGTGAATGAAAATGAATGTTGCTATTTGATATGGGTAACGACGTGATTATTATCCGATTTCACCTAATCTGAATTTGTCTGAGGTCATAGAAATATTTCGCTTTAAGACAGTTTAATTGATACTAATTTAGTGGTTTTTAACAGCTTTCAAAGCACAGATACATCTCCCTACTACGATTCTCTGTATCAATTTAGTGTATACCGTGGATTATATTTGAAGGTTTTTTGCCGGCCACATAGTGAACACAGCTGACAGAAGCTTAAGATCAAGCGGCACGAGTGAAAGAGCTGGTTGCCCCTATTCTTGAGTAAACCTTTTCTATATTACAACTCTCTTCAAATACCAGGAAATGCAACAGCAGTAATTATTATTCTTGTATTATTTAAAACTAGATATAATAATATATGTATGAATAATAAAATATGTATGCATGCTCATATATAAACATACATATTTACAATGATTTGTGGGCAAAGCTGTTAGAGTGGCAAGAGGAGCAGTGACAATCGGCGAGCGTTCGTTTATTTTTCGGCACATCTCGGATTTTCTACCAACAACACAATGTTGTGACGCTTTGTCGTCGTGTCAGTCCTTCGACTGATTGACTCTTTGACATCAAAGCAAAAAACGTGAGCTTCGATCAACGTAGATTTCACATGAAGTAATGAAGGGTGGGCTTTAGTTTAGCATCCCACGATTTCAGGGTTAAGAGGGTATGGTTGGATAGAGGAGATTCTCCAGATCACGAATATATTATTATTGCCGCCGGAAACTTATAGTTTTCGAGATATTTGTTTTTTAAACTGAAAATTTCACAAATTTCATTTTACAATTTCTCGATTTATGGTTATCTTTTGTTTTATATTATGCACTTATTATACACTAACTTTTCACTTCAATGTTTCTACATTTTTATTTTATATTAAATATTTAAGTATTTGCTTTAAATAAGCATTTAATTTTTACACAATTTTCGTTATATGAACAATAACAAATGGGTTCCATGTTGACAACTAACAAGTCTTGCCATATCTATTTTATATATATAAATATAAATATATATATTTTGAAAGCGAATTAAAATGAACAATAAAAGAGGATTATACCCCAAATACATGAACTATAATTTTGTTCATTCCCTTCTATTGATAAATTATGGTATTGGATTGGCCAAGGTTATTTTTTAAAAGCGCGGCCGAAGGCCGCCATTGCGGAAAGAAGTTTGACGTGATTGAATTATGAACACCCCGACTGATCAGGGTTATTTTTTTGAAGCGCGGCCGAAGGCCGCTAGTGCGGGAAGAAGTTTGACCCGATTGAATTATGAACACCCCGGTGTTGGACCGACCGACCCTGGTTATTTTTTTGAAGCGCGGCCGAAGGTCGCCAGTGCATATAAGAAATCTTAACAAAAAAAAGTAATGTTAAAGAGAATATATCACTCTCTATAAACTTCAATTATTATTAGGGATAATTATAATAACAGTGAAGATTTTGAAAATTTGATATATGAATACATATGGCGTAAAAATATAGTAAATCAGCATCATGATCCATTTGTGAAATTATCAGATGCAATAAAACATACGTTTAAGCCATAAAACCTTTTTCTTTTATTAAAATGGAAAATTAAGTTCATAATATTTTGTAGAGGGTGATTGGGTTTTTATTTATTTTGATTGCTTTCATCCGTTTGGATATGGCAACACTTATTATCTGACAACATGGAACCCATTTGTTATTGTTCATATCACGAAAATTGTGTAAAAATAAAATACTTATTTAAAGCAAATACTTAAATACTTAATATAAAATAAATATGTAGAAACATTGTAGTGAAGTGTTAGTGTGTAATAAGTGCATAATATAAAAGAAATGATAACCATAAATCGAGAAATTGTAAAATGAAATTTGTGAAATTTTCAACTTAAAATGCAAATATCTCGAAAAATATAAGTTTTCGGCGGCAACAATAATATATTCGTGATCTGGAGAATCTCCTCTATCCAACCATACTCCACTTAACCCTGAAATCGTGGGATGCTAAACTAAAGTTTTCCCGTAATGCATGTTCATATCTACATAAATATGTTTTTTGTAGACAAATTTACAAATATTTTTCTTTCATATTTCTTTACATGTACACATGATATGAAAATGCCGACGGCAAAACACAATTCTGTACTTTCGAACCTGCACCTTCTCGTTCTTCTAAGTTCTCTGGTATAACCACGTTTGCCACGATGTTTGTAGCACATAAAATGAAACGTCAGATACCCTATAAAGCCTATATGAGTTAAACAACTTTTTTGTTTTTATAAAAATATATTTTGGGAGCTATGCTCCTTTATTGAAATCCGAATAAGAATTAAATTAAAATAAATTACACTCATGCTTCAAACAGTCAGCGACACTCCGCCCTTCCGTAGTTAGCGCCCCGATCAAACCAAATTTGCCAAAAGTTATGCCCGTAGTGGCAACGTATGAAACAGTTGTTCTCTTATGTTTTCATTTAACCAATGTTGACATTGTTTAACTTGTATACACGTTTTTGCAGACATTTAGTTTTTTAGTTACAATTTTTCATGATGTGAAAACAGAAAACTAAAATCCAATTTTGACTGTGATTTTGAATTAGTTTGAGAATGTTTGAAATAAATTTAAGATAATTTTTGGCAACCCTGAGTTGCAGGAGAGCAATGAGCTGAATCGTTTCTGCGGGGAAAATCCAATTTTCGCGGATATCCCACCATAGTGGGGGTGAGTGTTCATTTCCATTGCGCTCTCATAATATTATATACGTCATATCAACTGATTCGATCTACGGTTTTGCGCCGGTGACTGTTTCCAGAATTAATTTTAACCTTACTTTTGCCGCTGCAACGGAGATGTAACTTGCTGACATTCAGCGATTTGGCTGGTGTCATATTTCAATCATTTGTATCATATGATATTAGTGCATCAAATGATACTTTTTGAATGTGTGGCGTGCTATCTAATCGCCCCCTGAAATTCAAACGTCCTCATTTAAATATTTGGGTTTGTCAAAAATTTGGTTGAGCCATCGATTGCCGGTTGCGATAAATTGGTATTTTAATGTTTTGTGGATTTATTTATTAAGTAATTTCCAAAAATTAAGGCCATCACTATTAGGATAGTAATTCAAGTGATGCTGGTTGCGTGCTTTATCCTATTTTCAGTTTCTATTGAGCTTAATTCTTTTGTGTTATTGAAGTTAAGCTGTTTCAGCATCTCCAGCGACATGAATCATTAAATCTACTGCACTATTGCTTAAACATATTTGCAAAGAGTTATATTTTTTACAATAATTTTTTATTCCATAGTTTGTCTTTTCGCAATTTAGAATTGTATTGCATTAAAATTGATTTTATTAATTCTTCCATTATTTTTTACAGCTCTAATGTCTATTGTTTTACAAATTTGGTTTTGCCATTGATTGCAATTTTTATTTCAGAAAACTTGAGAGCTTCATCTAAATTTATATATGGAATATAATCGTTGTTTATATCTTTTCTTGCAATACATGTATCTATTTCTTCATTTGACAAGATAAATGAATTTACTATATTGACTTTTGCCCAATGTATTGCGTATGCGATATTTACATCTTCTTTTTTGATTATTTCAACTTGTATTTTAACTGTAAGAATAAATTTCTATATATTTCTCATTTTGTAAAGTTTTAATTACATTATTTGTAAAACTTGTTATTCACAGTGAGTTTCAATATTGAGTTAATTACTACCTGATTATTATTATTTTGCAAGACATTATCTATTTTACTTGAAATTATTTCGTAGTCTTCATGGTCTGGACTTCCTCTAATTTCCATGCGCTACCCAGAAAATTTGTAGGTATTTATATGTTATTTTCAACTTTTAAATTATTTAGCTGAGTTTTTATTTGTGATATTAGTTGAAATATGAAGGGGTTGTTGGAGCAATAAGCGTTTTTCTTGCCTTTGTTTTAAATATAATAATAATTGGGGAACCAAAGTATAAAAACCGCGCTATATTTCCATCGACCGACCGAATAACGAACTCCGATATGCTCCTGTTAGCAATTTATTAGCGAATGATTTATTTTAATAGTTGATCATACTTGTATGTATAGTTGGTTCTCTTTACAAAGCTTGAGAAAAGTATAAAAAGAGATTTACGAGTACATGTGTGTGCTTGTATATGTGTGTGTGTGTCGTCTGTCTATATAAATTTTAATTAGGTTGAATTTAAAGATGTTCATTGTCTATAACTATTAGTTTTGGTACTCCGAAGAATAATATAATATCTCTTAGAGGTCTTCTAACGTCTTCTATTGTTCTGCTCTATTTAAGCTTTTTGTTACTGCGAATCTTGTAAATATATCTAAAGCTGTCATAACTAATTTTCCTTCTGTTAAAAATATGTCTATATGGACTGTGTGCCCTGAATATGTCGGGAATGGAGTTTCTGCTAATTTCGGTGGGTTTGGATGCCTCTAGTACTTATTTTCTTTACAAACGTTGCAGTTGGCTATAATTCGTTTTATTTTACTTAACAAAGCGGAAAAATATTTTCCTTCGAGAGTTTGTTTTATTTTCAGTCGCATTCCTATGTGCTCTTAGGTGTTGCTTTAATATGACGTTCTCTTGTTTTTGTTCGTTGCTAATAGCCTTAACCAATTTTTGGGTGTATCAGCTTTTAATATTACTAAAGTGAATAAGATAAATATTTTGGATCATACCCATTATTCTTTCCTCAGTTCCTATCATTTATAACAGATGGATTAAGGTATCGCTTCATGTAGAAAACGAGTAATTGTTCATTATACTCTGGTTCTGTAATTATGTGTCTATGAACAGTTTCAAAAATTATCTTAAATTCATATAAAGACATATCATCATGCATAAAAGTATTTGATCCTTGAAAACATTAATTGGCACTTCTGTTCAAGGGATTGAATTATGACTTAAGCTATCGTCGCTATGAATATCGCACGTCTGCAACTACATTTGTTTTACATTTTTTTGTATCAGGTTTGTAGATTAATTCATAATGATATTCTTCTAGAATTTTTTTGGAACCGTAGAGGTAACTACTAAATTACGTGATCATATTATAGAAAGCATTTCCTTCTCACTGCTAGCATGGTCCTCTTCAACCTTGCTTAAAGATCTCGAAATTAAAGTTATTGGTCTGCTATTTTGCTATAGGCACCTATAGCTAAATCGGAGGCGTCGGTTGTTAGATCAAAATCTTTTTTGAAATTTGGATAAACAAAGACTATATCTTTTGATATAAATCGTTTTTTATTTTATAGAATTCTAATTTAATTTTTATTTTTCTCTGAGTGGCGTTTGGAGACATTACCGGCTTCTCCTCTTAGGAGTACTGTTTATGGTTTAGCTATTTTTGAATAGTCCTTGATAAATCATCTTTAGTAACCTGACATACATAGGAAGGACCTTAGGTCCTTAAAATTTTGTGGGACTGAATATTTAGCTACCGCTTTTACTTTTTGAGGATCACTTTCTATACCTTTTGAGCTGATTACGTATCCTAAGAATACTACTTCCTACTTTGCAAACATACATTTATCTAACTGAATTTTCATATATGCATTCTTTAAAGTTTGCTACACTAATTCTATATTTTTAAAGTGTTCATCTTCGGTTCTGCCGAAGACATAGCATCTTACTACTCTATGTTGGCGAAGAATGTCATCTAGTGCTCTTTGGAATGTAGCTAGAGCATATTTCAGACCGAAAGGTAATCTGAGAAATTCATACTTTTCGTTGTTTACGGAAAATGTAGTTTTTCTATGTCTGACTCTCGAAGTGGAATCCGATGAAAGGCACTCTCTAGATCGATGACAGTAAATAGTTTATTGTTTCCAAAGTTTGCGAGGAGCTCATAAATCTCAGGTGTAGGGTATTTATCAGGGATCGTAACTGATTGAGCTTGCGATAATACACGCCGTAAACAGGGATTTCGGTTGTTGTCCAAATTTCACCTTTTACGAGAGTGATGAGCTTTTCGTCGGGATCGGCGAAAAGGTTTGGACACTTATTAATAATAATATTAATATAATTTTGTTGTTTTAACGAGAAACTCGGAATATCGATTCCGACATTATTGACTTCTTGTGATATGCTATATGCTATATTTATATATATATATATTATATTATATATATATATAGTGGCGTTACCTACTATGCCTTCTGCTGGGTTCCTAATCCTAGTTGATTGGATATAAATCTTATTAGATCCAGTATCAATCAGAAAGCCAACTGAGTCTCTGCGCCTTGTTCTAAATTCTTAATAAGGCAGCGAAGACGGTGTTAATCTAAGAAATTAATAGTATCAAGATCATTTTGTTTTTTCAGTATCATAATTGTTATGATGAGAAATGTGTTTAAGTATAAAAATTTCTTTGCATCTTTGGCAAAATGTCGGAATATCTTCGTAGATATCCTAAAGTGGTCATTCGGTATTTAAAGGGACCTATAACCCTTTTATCCGAATAATCCATCATGAGGCATTTCCGAATTTGCGTCCATTCGAGTGTATTGCACGACTCCAATGCGGTGTCGGCATCGCTAGCTATTTAATGTCTACTCGTGCGTAGTATGGTAATTAGGGGTGTTCTTTACCCCATCGTATGCCTTAAAAATCCTGTCAACGCTCTTCTTCCAAGAGTTAAAATGTGATTTTGTCCAGTTCCTTTTATTATGTTCGTTCAGCGTAACGCTGTGGCCGATTTCTATATACATATATTTCTTCTCATATTTATTAATAATCAGTGGATAGACGTAGTCGGCGTACTGCTCGTGGATTAGCCTAGGGAGTGGCATACATGCTGTAAGCGTTGAAAACGGCTTTGGGTTTAAAACTTATTTGGTATGTAATTAGGTGTGCTTACGGGAAGCAATTTTATTAATTTGTAGGAGTAGTCATGTTGATCTACTCTCTACTTGAATTTTGTATTTACAACACATGGTATTTGCTCTTTTTTTTTACATTTTACGGAATATTAGTGAGGACACAATCTTCAAGGTTTGGCGTTCTTTGGCCTCTTGTTGAGGTCCTTTAAATATAATTTTTTCCATCGGCATCATTAAGGATAGCGATTCCACGCCCACATTGGGATAATGGTGATTCCTTACCTTTATTTTATAATTGTTTCATAATTATGAAAATTTAGGCAACTATAAGCCACTATAGTAAGATAGGTGTCGATTTTTCGACTTTTTAGGACAACTATCCTGCGAACGATATTATATATGGACGTGGGCGATTGTGGTCAAGAATCGGGAGATTCGAATATCGTTTAGATTGTTTGAGAATTGTGACCAGGATTTTCGCTTGTATCATAATTGGCGAGAGCCATCCTGCGGGGTCAAAAATGTTATTGCGGATAATGCGGATATTGACTCAGTAGGATATGAAAGATCATCAGATATCGCATTCCGTTGGATCCCCTGTATTTTTATGTTGTACTGTCATTTTTAAATTTAAGGAAATTAGTGTACAAAAAATTTTCTTTTCGAATATTTAGTAATATATCTCGATGATTTGATTGAATTATATATATTTGTGTTTTTAACACTGGGGTTGTCAGAAGAAACTCTGACATGGTTTTTTGTGCCATTTTGTAGAGTGTTGGAAGATTGTGGCTTTGGTGGTAGTCGTACGACGTAACGGCCATTATTTGATCGAGTAGTTGTGGCTTTGTAGAAGTCTTCACAATACTGATCTTCTGGGGTTGATATGAGGGGGCGTTTTTCTAACACCCGAAATTTCCTTAATTGTGAATTAAGGTATTCTTTGGAATTTTCGTCAACTTGAGTTGTTGTGGTGGTAACTGGTTCCATAACTTGTCCACTTAGTATCCAACCAAAAATAGTATTTTGTGCCAGAAGTTTCTAAATTTATAAATAATAGTATATAAATTTTCTCAATACCTTCGAGTATTATCTGTGGTATGAGATCGCTGCCTAATAGAAGGTCTATTTGAGCGGGACTGTTGCAGTTGGGATCTGCTAGCTTTAGGTGCGAAACCTTTTGCCAATGCTTGCTATTTATGTGATAGCTTGGAAGCATATTGGTAAGTTGTGGTAAGACTATAGCTTCTGCATGTATGTGCTTATCCGCTTGGGGGGAAATTAAGGTAATGGGGCAGATTTTATTAGAGTTTTGCACTACTCTTCCGCCCATTCCTGTAATTTCTTCTTGACCTTCTATTAAGGCCCTAAGTTTAAACAGCTCTCCTCGGTGTTCTATGGAGATGACTGCTGTGGGTAGTAATACCCTATTTTGTATTTCGCTGTGTAGCGTTTGAGTTTTTTGTGCCTTTGAGCAACATGGTGTCTTTTAGCAATTTTCGGGATTTTGGTTTTTAGGAGTTGTTGTTACAACTTAACCTGTGGTCCTTTTTATAAGCGCTTCTTTGGGGTGATATGGGAAATTTGCTGTAATGAAGCATTGAGTGGTGTCTTTTGTGACTATATAAGCAAATGAATTTGCTTTTGCAATTTTTATACTTATGCGCATGTGACAAGCAATTTGTACAAAGTCTTTTTGATCTGACCAAATTATTTCGTTCGTTAACTTCTCGCAAGATTGTAGTTTATGCCCTCTTGTGCATAGTTCGCATGACGTTCTTATGTTTATTCTGTTCGGATGTGAACGATTGCGTTCTGTAAAAGCTTCTGTTTAAATTGTTGTTGCTACTGCTTGGGGTCTATTGAAGCTTCTATTGAGGTCGTTTTGAACGTTTTTAGTTCTAACTAGTTTTTTGTCTACCCTTTCTGCTATTTCATATTGGGTAGTTAGAAATTCTTTTATTTGCTGCCAGTTGGGCATTTTTTCCGAGATGAGAGCGATTGCTCCCACAAAAGTAACGATTTTTCTGGTAATGCTGCGGTGCATATATTGTGTCGATAGAACCGACAAACAATTAGAAACAGTGGATTGTGGTCTAACAAATTCTTCACTTGTTTCTTTTTGAATTTTAGGCAAGTTTATTAGTGTCGTTACTTGTTTATCGACCAATATTCTTTCATTTTCATATCTTGCTTCCCAAGCCAAATTAAAATTGTTGTCATTTAGTGCGAACTGTTTAACTATTGCGCCTGCTTGACCTTTAGTTTTGTATCGGAGGTGATACAATTTTTGCGCTTTTGATAATTTTGGGTGGTTGATGTATACGGCAGTGAACATATCCCGGAAGGACGGCCATTCTTCATAACCTCCATAAAATATTTCTGTGTCATATGCGGGCAGCTCGAGATGGATGCCTGAACTTACCTCTTGATTTTGTATTTGTGGCAGCTCTACTCGCTGATGTGGAGTAGGTGCAATTGCTTTTATTAGCTTTAATTGATCAGAAATCATAGCTTTTTTTTCTTCGTACTGGTCTAAGCAGTTTTCGTATAGTGCGTAAGCCGATGATTTAAAATCGTGTGGTAGACCTGAATTGTCATAATCTACTATGGCGTCATGAGCCGTTTGGAGACGAGTCCAAAAAGTGTCAATATTTTTTTTTTTTTTTATTTCCAATAACGATTCAGAGATGTCTTGAATCGGTGAAGATGAAAATCGAGTGCAGTATGGTGTTAATCTGCCACTCTCAGAAATGAATTTGGCAACCTGTTTTGAGGTTGTACCTCCTACAGGTGTAGTTTGACTTTTGTCGCCATTAACCATTTTTGTTATGTTATTTGTATAATGTTCAATGAATTATTAATATATAACCGTTTATTTATTTTTTCAGTGTAAACTAAATTTACTTGCGATATGATTTTGTTGTGGTTTTATTTTAAATATATTGCTTTATTTAATTTAATTGATAAAAATCGCACTTTTAATTCAATAATATTTTTTATGTCGTTATGTTCATGTATTTAGGTACACCCTAATACACAGACTTGTTAGTATATATTATATTAATGTGCTCGTGAAATTGACAGCTCGTTGAAGAGATCACTTGTACATAAGTCAGAGAACGTATATCATAGAGAAGGTTCATGGTGTGCCGATTGTCAAAATGTTCCTCTTGACGGAGGGCTACTCGCCAACATTAGTGCATTTCACCACAAACAAATTATAAGCTGATTTCACCAGAATTTTACCCCTGCGGAGCGCAAAATAGCAGAATTGAGCATTTTGAATGTTAAATGAGAAAAATAATGCTAAATTCAAGTTAAGAAATGTACGCTTACAAATTCGTATATTTTCAATGCGCAAACGACTTTGCATATAATTTTAAGATATTCTGCATATACAGGGCGGCTCACGAATCGTGCTACAAAAATTAACCGTATTAAGTTTCTTTTTTATCAATTTTTGTTGTATTGTATAGAAAATTTTAATTTTATTTTATACAATTAATTATTCCTCCATGCTTGGCCACGCATATGCGACACCTAATTAGCAAATTAATGCGGGCTGGAGGGTTCAAGTCGGGATTGCCTCAAATATCTATTTAATGGACTGCTTCAGCTCAGTCAGATTTTTTTGGTTAGATTTTGTACACCTCTTGCTTGACATAATCTGATAAGAAAAGACCAAGCGGTCGCAAATATTCTTATACATAATATATGTATAATTATGCGTGCATGTAAACAAATATGAAAGTACCCATTATAATTATTTATTTGTCTGCATGCAACATATGTATGTAAATATGTACACTCATTGTTCCATGCAAAATCTCCGTTGCCACGGACAACCAATGGCCGAAGCTCACGTTTTTTGTTTTCTTGTCAAAGAGTCACTGTGTCGAAGGACTGACGCGACGACAAAGCGTCACAACATTGTGTTGTTGGTAGAAAATCCGAGCTGTGCCGAAAAAATATTAACGAACGGCCGCCGATTGTCACCGCTTCCCTTGCCGCTCTAACAGTTTTGCCCACAAATCATCCTAAATATGTATGTTTATATATGAGCATGCATACATATTGACGCAGATTTTTATGAGGCACGGAAAAATATTTTAAAATTGTAAATTTAAATTGTAAAATATTTTAAATCGACAAAAGCTTTGTTGCCAGTTTTGTCAATTTTTTCTGTGTTTTGTGGGCGTGCGTGGTTGCAACTTTTCCCTTCCAGAGGGAATATCAGAAATTTGTTCAATTTATGATTTTTAGCTTTTGCCATCGTCGTGAAAAGACGCTTGTAGACAAAGGCATGCTCGGGGAGATGTGAGGGTATCTGTTTTTATGAATGAAGCGAGGTTGCTTGTTAAAAGTACGCCTGCGTTCATGAATGAAAATGTTGTTGTTGAATATTTTACTATAAACTTGTGACGATTGTTGTTTTTGTAGAACAATGTTTGTAGTTTTTGCGGGTGACATATTAACATGTGTACGCATATACATATGTATGTATGTTGGTTTGTGTATGCATTATTTGTTCGGCAATTTTATGTATAAATACATATATGCGTGTACATATAAATCAATGCGCGCACATATAGTGTATTGATAAGTGATAAAATCATGATTTGAATTTCTGAATGCGTACATATGACTATATAAGATTAATATGATAAAAGATGTATATACATACATATATTGTAATAAATTTAATCTCTATTATTATAATATAAACTATTTAGTATGAATGTATATTAGGTAAAAACTAAATAAAATTATTAAATGCCCAAATTGACTATAAATATTATTTCGAAATTCCATAATTTCATAGATCTTATCAGTTTTGCATGCATTTATAAAAATTCGCAAAATGATATTCATATCAATAAATATGATTGCATATAAACGTATAAGAATATAAGCCAAAAGGCTAACATGCAGCTGTAATATCAAAGCAAGTCTCTGAGAATAATTTTCATTGAATTCTCAGCTCTGTTCACTCTTCACTGTTAAAATTTCTCCTTCCGAGCCAGATTTGGTGAAATTCACTAATAAAATCTTGTTAGGTTTTGACAATTCACACGCTGGTCCGCAATTGAACCTTCTCTATGATATACGTTCTCTGCATAAGTATGCACGGATTGTTTGTGCGTATGTATGTATATTTTCTAATGCAATTGAGAGCTCGTTGACGCAATTCTGCTTCTTTGTTACAAGGGGTATTGCGAGATGTATGCCAATGTGGACTTTGAAATGTGGTACATATGCGTATGTACTTAAGTTCTTGTTAAAAAATTTGATGTAATTTTTTTAAGAGTTTTTTTTTTTTTTTTGCGTTTTAATAAAAAATAAAATTAAGGAAATTTTATTTCACTTTACCACTATGTTTATTCATTCGCAATATGAAAATCACTTTTTAGTGAATAGATAAAACTTTAATAGTTTAATATTACACAATGTTGGGTATGGTATAAAAATATAGGTAGATTGTATGCCGTATGTATGTATAAACTGCGCTTCTATATTTTGCAATAGAAAGAGAGCGCGAAAAAGGAATTGATAATGTCCGGGTATTCTCCGTATGCACTTATATGTACATATGTATGTAAATTTGTAATTTTATATATAGCAAATAATTATGTTTACTATATATCGAATGTATATTTATGCACAATGTGTGTACATGTATGGTTGATTTTTTTTTTTTTATACTCTCGCAACATGTTGCTACAGAGTATAATAGTTTTGTTCACCTATCGGTTGTATGTATCACCTAAAACTAATCGAGTTAGATATAGGGTTATGTATATATAAATGATCAGGATGAAGAGACGAGTTGAAATCCGGGCGACTGTCTGTCCGTCCGTCCGTCTGTCCGTCCGTGCACGCTGTAACTTGAGTAAAAATTGAGATATCTTGGTACACATGTTTCTTGGTACAGTAAGACGGTTGGTATTGCAGATGGGCGTAATCGGACTACTGCCACGCCCACAAAACGCCATTAATCAAAAACAAATAAATTGTCATTAGGGAGGGGCATCTGCAGTTAAAATTTTTTTTTTAAAGCGGGTGTGGTCCCGCCCCTAATAGGTTTAATGTGCATATCTCCTAAACTGCTAAAGCTATAATAAAAAAGTCACTGGAAGCAAATGTTTTTAGCACCTCTACCTACGGTGTGAAAATGGGTGAAATCAGGTGACAACCCCGCCCACTCCCCATGTAACGGTACTGTTAAAAACTACTAAAAGCGCGATAAATCAAGCACTAAACACGCCAGAGACATTAAATTTTATCTCAGGGATGGTATAAGACGACTTTATAGGAACCGCGTTCAAAATTAGACAGTGGGCGTGACACCGCCCACTTTTAGGTGAAAACCCATATCTTGGGATGTTTTTAACCGATTTCAACCAACTTTCGTACATAACATTCTTTTTATGTTTCTATGCTATGATGCGAAAATGGGCGAAATCGGTCTACAACCACGCCTATTTCCCATATAACACCATTTTCAATTCCATCTGATTCTTTCACTTTCCACTATGCAAATCAGGCAACAATGATTATATCGGCGTAAAACTTTGCGTGAATAATACGTTTAAAGTATGCCACCTTGTGACCAAAAATTCTCTAAATCGAACCAAAACTGTTCAAGCCCCTAGGTACTGAATATGTGGACCCCAGTACCTATAATTGACTTTTTACAGTAAATATCGGCCATTGTGTAAGATATATAATTGAAATTCATATAATAGAATAAATAAATGAAACTATCGATAACAGTATGGCTTTGTTTCAAAAATGGGTTGAATCGGATCAATAGTTCTTGTAGCCCTCATATATCTAATATAAATATTTTTGAACTTCCGCGTGACTTTATACCGCATATGTGAGTTATCTCAATGAAAATGAGAGGGCGTGTTTTACTCATAACAAGATCAAATCGGGTGAAAATTTTCCTTAGCCCCCATGTAACTAATATCAGGATTTTCGAACATTCGTCTGACTTTAATCCATTTGATTGGTGATGGTATGTGAGGTACCTTAATAAAACAGTGGGAGCATTTTATTAGTCTGTGGCATGTTAGTAGTATGTGGTATTGGAAATAATTCATAAAATCGGGTTAATACTACCCTCATATTCCATATACTACTTATAATGCTTTTCGTTATTCTAACCAGTTTTATGCCGAATATGTCGGTCAGTGAGTATTAATATTTTTTTTTTATACTCTCGCAACCTGTTGCTACAGAGTATAATAGTTTTGTTCACCTAACGGTTGTTTGTATCACCTAAAACTAATCGAGTTAGATATAGGGTTATATATATATAAATGATCAGGATGAAGAGACGAGTTGAAATCCGGGTGACTGTCTGTCCGTCCGTCCGTCTGTCCGTCCGTCTGTCCGTCTGTCCGTCCGTCCGTGCAAGCTCTAACTTGAGTAAAAATTGAGATATCTTTATGAAACTTGGTAGACATGTTTCATGGTACCGTGAGACGGTTGGTATTGCAGATGGGCGTAATCGGACCACTGCCACGCCCACAAAACGCCATTAATCAAAAACAAATAACTTGCCATAACTAAGCTCCGCAATAAGATACAAGACTGTTATTTGGTACACAGGATCACATTAGGGAGGGGCATCTGCAGTTAAAACTTTTTTTTTTTAAAGTGGGCGTGGTCCCGCCTCTAATAGGTTTAATGTGCATATCTCCTAAACCGCTAATGCTATAATAACAAAATTCACTGGAAGCAAATGTTTTTAGCACTTCTATTGACGGTGTGAAAATAGTTGAAATCGGGTGGCAACTCCGCCCACTCCCCATATAACGGTACTGTTAAAAACTACTAAAATCGCGATAAATCAAGCACTAAACACGCCAGAGACATTAAATTTTATCTCTGAGATGGTATGAGATGACTTTATAGGAACCGCGTTCAAAATTAGACAGTGGGCGTGGCACAGCCCACTTTTAGGTAAAAACCCATATCTTGAGATCTGCTCAACTGATTTCAACCAAATTCGGTGCATAACGTTCTTTTCATGTTTCTATGCCATAGTGCGAAAATGGGCGAAATCGGACTACAACCACGCTTACTTCCCATGTAACACCATTTTCAATTCCATCTGATTCTTTCACTTTCCACTATGCAAATCAGGTAACAATGATTATATCGGGGTAAAACTTTGCGTGAATAATGCAATTAAAGTATGCCACCTTGTGGCCAAAAATTGTCTAAATCGAACCAAAAATGTTCAAGCCCCTAAGTACTAAATATGTGGACCCCAGTGCCTATAGTTGACCTTCTACCGAAAATATCAGTCAATCCACAAAGAAATCTCAAACGAGTATACCATTTGACTTTGCGAGAGTATAAAATGTTCGGTTACATCCGAACTTAGCCCTTCCTTACTTGTTATACATAAAATTGCTTGATATGATGTTCTCGAGTATAGCTGAGCAATGTCAAAATTAATATATTTCTCTATCCCCAATATATATATGATTTCCCCCTTTCCACCTGACTTTACACCGTTCCGGTTGATCAACGTGATATTTTAACGAAATTAAGTGGAAAAGATTACTTAAAAATTATATGGTTTGACGCTGAATTAGAATGAAATTAGTACATACTAAGTCTAAACCTCATACCTTCATATAATGAATTCCGATCTTTTTACAAAAGTTAACATTTCGGAGAAAAAAATAGAATTGACACAAAATAAATCTATGATCAATAACATAAGTTAATAAGATACCAAATAATAATCGAGTAATGAATGTTGAATTCTGACGCAATTATACTTTCGCAACATGTTGCAACATAGTATAGTTTTGTTCACCAAAGAGTTGTTTGCATCACCTAAAGTGATAGATATAGATTTCTATATACATATATTTCTTCTAATATTTGGTGATAATTAGTGGTTAGGTATATTTTATCAGCCATTATGTTTCTTAGAGTGCTGGACTTTGTATAGATCAAAAAAATCTTTCTAGAAAAAATTGCATGAAATAAATATTAGTAATGTAGTATCAAAAAAACTGAAGCCCCTTTTTATGTGGTTATAGATAAACTGCGACCCCATCGGTTTACATGCTACTGTCTATTATTTCAGTTTTGCGACACATTTTAATATGAAGGTCATGAGGTGAACTGTAAACTCAAGAAAATTACATTTTTACCTAGCGCCGTTGGCAGCTTATGTAAGGTTTAGATATTAAGACAGAAAGAAGAAAATCTACATACCTGCTATACATATGTGTATATCATACTTAATTATATGTAAGTTATTGTTAATTTAGCCTTCATGGGTAGACCCTTCAAAATAGGTACCATAGATCCTCCTGTTTTAGAAAGCGTTTAACAAAAGTAATTTACGGAGGGATTTTCCGAGAACTTAATTTCAATGTAATGAAATAAACTACTAATTTCTAAAATATAAATATAACTAAATATTATGTATTATTATGTTAGTGAATAGCTAAGTAATATATAGGTATACAAAAGTACGTAAGCAGTACCAACATGTTGCAAGAGTATAATAAATATCAGTACACTGTGTTTGTAGTTTCAATTTCACTTGATGTCTTTACAAGCAAAGTGCTTTATTCAAACTAATTTTAGTATATTACACAGTACAGTGTATAGTGACGAGCAATAGCATAGCAAGGACTTACATGGAATTACAGTGAAAGATAGCAGCACCTAGGATCCAACTTTTAACACCCGGACGGACTGAATTATATAAGTATTATCTATAAGTATTTTATATATTAATCCATTTGTTATTAATTAATTATGCCTAGATTAAGTAGAAAATCTATATTACTAAGTCGTCTTCAGAATAGAAGACGTATGAGAGTTCTTCGTGCAAACTCTTTATATAGAGATAGTGAGCAGTCACAAAATACTGTAAGTCACGCTAATCGTAGATTAGATTCCGATGTACGTCTGTCCGAACAAATTATCAATACAAATCAACATAGAACCAGGCGGGAAAATCTCGAGGTACGGTCTTTTGAACAAAATTTTTATACTGTTCAACATAGAACAAGGCGGCAAGATCCCCAAATCCGTTTTGAAGAGCAAATAAGAGATACTCGAGGTCATAGATCTCGGCGTGAAGACCCCGAGGTTCAATCTGTTGAGCAAGTTGCAAATACTGTTCAACATAGAACAAGGCGACAAGATCCGCAAATTCGCTCTGAAGAGCAAATAAGAGATACTCGACGTCATAGATCTCGGCGTGAAGACCCCGAGGATCGATCTGTTGAGCAAGTTGCAAATACTGTTCTACATAGAACAAGACGACAAGATCCGCAAATTCGCTCTGAAGAGCAAATAAGAAATACTCGAGGTCATAGGTCTCGGCGTGAAGACCCCGAGGTTCGATCTGTTGAGCAAGTTGCAAATACTGTTCAACATAGAACAAGACGACCAGATCCGCAAATTCGCTCTGAAGAGCAAATAAGAAATACTCGAGGTCATAGGTCTCGGCGTGACGTCCCCGATGTTCGATCTGTTGAGCAAGTTGCAAATACTGTTCAACATAGAACAAGGCGGCAAGATCCACAAATTCGCTCTGAGGAGCAAATAAGAAATACTCGAGGTCATAGATCTCGAGAAACACAACGTCGACAGCTTAGTAGGAGGGGTATGAGTGAAGAAATTTTGAATCAGAGACGTCTTAGACAAGGTCAAGTTTGCCTTCGTAGAGATAAACCACTTAATAGACAAATTGAAAACCAAAGGCAGTCTTAACGAATCCGATTAAAGAGAGAAAATAATGTTATAGAAATTGATAATAGTGGCAATTTACAAGTTTCAAAAACTTTTATTTCCAAAATATAATGAAGGGCCCTACTGAAGTATGTGTTTGCTGTGGCGGCTTATGGTTTTCACACCAAGTTCGCAAATTAAATTTCGAAACTATTGCGCAAGGTCACCCGAATGCTGCATCCGCCTTCTTTTTAATCCAAAAATTTCCTTCAGAAGATGGAAATTACAATTTTTGTGCTACTTGCAAAAATGCGATTGTTAAAAGAACGTTCCAAAAATATGTTTCGCTAACGGTCTAGACTTTCCTGAAATACCGGATTGTTTGAAAGGTTTAACCCCAATTGAAGAACATCTCATAATGCCTAGATTGCCTTTTATGACAATCCGTCCGTTGGGATATCAAGGTCAGAGTTTGCGCAAAGGTGCTGTTGTTAATATATCTCTACCAAGGTCCTTTGATGAGGCTCATGTTATACAAATTCACTTAAGAAGGCGTTAATAATATTCAAGCGAACTCGCGCATTATTTTCTTAGTATTTCATATTACAACGACAACAAATTCATTCATAAGGAACGTGCGTCTGCCTTAAAGTAAAGTGCGTTCGTTCATAACTCTGCGCCGCGCTATTTTTTCTGTGCGCCTGGTAAGCCACATTTGGTTTTCATATAGAATTCCTACGCAAATGCGAAATTAAGTTTATAAAATTAATGAAGGAATGAAATTGAATTTGAATGGTTTCAGTAAAACGAGAAAAATTCAATTTTATAATTTGTATCACTGAAAATCCTACCATTCCCCTCGCCTTTGTATGTTGGCCACAAGCTGCTTCCTCACAACATTTGCTAAAAATCAGAAATTGAAGAATTTGTCTGATGTTCCCTTCAGAAAGGAGAATTGGCAACATGATCTATTAGCGAGTTAAAATAATATTTTAATTTTTTTCATATTATGCACTATTTAAGGCATTAAATTATAAAATTTATATAAAATTGCCATTCATATGAAATCATTAACTACTTCTATATATTCTAAGCACACTGCATATAGTACTTTTATATGTTTACTTATTATCATTATTTCATAGTTTGTCGATTTAGCCCATTTTATCTAAATACGACGCTATGAAAATGCAGCCCAATCGGTAATCGCAATATTTCAAAAGAGCATAAGTCAACTTTCAATACAAACCACTGCAAAAGAGACAAACGAGACAACATAGCCGATCGACATTGTCACAAAATTATCGATTGAAACAAATTTTGTCAACTCCGCCACGAGGCGCAAAATTCGGCGTTAATATGTATGCGAGCTCATATGTATATATGTATGTTTGTCGACAAAGTCGTCATTTGGGTTTTTTCAATAACACGATGTCCGCGCGAACTCGCCGTTATTTCGTTGGCTTGCCACCATGCACAGAGGCGTGTCAAGTGAAGGCTCATAATATATTAATATGTTGCTTAATTTGTATTGAAAAATACTGATGCATTTATGAATTATTTTCGTAATATAATATATATTATATATATATATATAAATACACATAAACTCATACCTATAATCGTTTTTAAACTAAATTCGATAAATAAAATATATATCCGAAATAATTATGTGGCAGTGCGCCCCAATCCCTCCTTGCCTTCAATCGTTCAACTCGCAAAAAGCGTAGACAAAAGTCATCGCTTGTGCGGGGCAAGAAGAAGCAAGCATCAGCGTACGTGTATTTAAGAATGTATGTGTGTAAATTGCTCACGCAACGCACATACATAAGTTGGAAAAATTGCCTATTAAATGTTTATTTTATTATGAATTCTGGGGTTTTCACCGGTAATACAGATTTTGAATTCAGAAGGTTTTTTATAATTATAAATTTGTCATATCATAGAAATTGAAAACATAAATCTAAATAGGTATGCGCAACGATTTTTCATTTAGGAATATTCGTTGTGTCTATTTAAAGCATTTCGCACATTGCGTGGTGTATTTTTCTTTTTCGAAGTTATATTTTTCGATGTTCCCTCATGTGGAATTACAAATTAGTACTCAAAAAGATTTCAATTAACATTATAGACATTAAACAAATGTTAAAATCTCCAACAATTAGCTCATTTTGATTGCATAACTCAGAACTAAGGACTTCCTGAAGTTCTACAATTAAATGTCTGACAGAGAAAGCTAAATTTCTATATGGAATATTAATATTGAAACATTTAATCAAAACCGCTTCTAAAACTTTGCGGCCTGACTAAATTTTCTTTACAGCCTTTGATTCAATAGAGCTAGCAATACTATGCTTTGCATATATTATAATGCTCCGTTTATTTCTGTTGCTTGTTTCCGTGCTATCTATCCTCAGCTCGTTAATTGGAGCAAGTCCTGGTATATCGAAACTTTTGCAAGGATAACTCCAAGTTTCTACAAAACATAAATTATCTGAAGATAGCATCAAACAGTCGCTTTTTATATCATTAATGCGTGAAGACTCTGAGCGTGAAGACTCTGAACGTTATGGAATAAAATTTGACGTCCTGATGTTCTTGAAATCATAAAACTGAAATTTGTTGTCAGAGCTTTATTTGTGTTCAATTCCCTCAGTTTCTTAAATACAGGATCCCATTCAGAAAATTAAACGAGGAATAAAATTTTCTATGATGAATAGACCTTCTGCGGTAGTAGCTCGACTGCAAGCGACATATATTGAAGCTCTAGGCATTCTGGGTTGAGTATGAACTACAACTTTATTATATGTGACACCCTAATTTTTATGAATAGTTATTCCCTCAGCCGGACCGGTAAACATATTTCTTTGAATTGAAATTTGTTCTTTTTGTTTATATTGAAAATATTTTAGAACATTTTCAATTGGTATCCAGGAATTTTCTAGAGCCGTATATATCGGCCAATATGTGAGTTTATTTTATGAATTTGAGCGAAAGTGGTTTTCTACTAAAAGTGTATCTTTGTTTTTAAAATGGACGAAATCGGGTGAAAACATACCTTATCCCTCATATAACAGATATTCAGGATTTTGTAACGACTGGCTGACTTTATTCCATATAAGTATGTTGGCGAGTGAGGTATCTTAAACAAACACAGAAAGCTTTCTCTTCTGTTAATAATGTGTGGTATTGCGAAAATTATATAACATCAGGTCAACTCTTATCTTCCATATATCTAATATTAAGTTTTTAAACTTTCGGTTGGCTTTTTAACGTATACTTCGGTCAAAATGTAAGATATCTTTGTTAATTTAACTAAACGTGTATTATTGGATAAACCATACTATAGTTTAATGCCGAAAATATGTGAATTCAGTCTACGAATTAACCCAACTCCCATATAATACATCTAATGAAATTAGTGAACTATAATCCTTGTAATCCTTTCAGCACCTTAAAGTATTTCGTCAGCAAGTTGCGAGAGTAAAAGATATTCGGTTTCACCCGAACTTAGCCCTTCCTGACTTATTTGTTATAAAGTTTGCCAACTGAAATTATTTCCCTGGCGTATATCTTTGCAAACCGCGAGAGTAAAATGTTCGGTTACACACGAAATTAGTTCTTCCTTACCTGTTTTTACTGTCATTACTAAGTATATACTAGAGAACAATTCTCCATAGATACGTGCTCTTAGCTTTTTAATTAAAGGCAGTATAGCGGGTAATAAAAAATATGAAAAATCGGTTGTATGGGAGATATATGTTATAGTTGTCCGATCTGACCGATTCCGACAAATGAAATGACAAAATGCACCTTTGTATTAAATTACTTTCGGATATCTCAAAAACTGAAAAACAAATTTTTACAATCCTAAACTTCGCATAAAAAATCCCTGGCTCGTATATGGTCTGATCCTGTGCGGTGCATTGGTGTGCAAGTATTGTACTATGTAGAGTGGTGCGCTGATGTGGTGACGATTTGAATTACGAGGGAGAGGGTTAAGCTCATTTAGACATATTATGTTTTTCATAATTTTTTTTTTTTGTAAAAATGAAATAATATTGCAATTACGTGAAGCTTTTTCGCTATCTCACGTATTTAGTATTCTGTTGAAAAATAAATACAAATTATATACATTCATATCCGTTTTGTATTCCGATCTCTTTCCACAGTTTGATACAATGGAGAATGGAATTCAGGTTTCTAAATTAATGCAAATATTTTCCAAACAAGCAAGTATGATAGACGCCCTCATCTCATATTTTACTGAACAAATTCGAAAACTTCAAGTGAGTGGAAACACGTGCGATCAATATCATGCAGGTAAATTTCATAATATTCTTTCTATTATGTATGCATTTATTTTACTTTCATATTTGATAGCATATTCATTTATAAGTAATCGACTTGCATTTTTTTTTTATTTGTCAAGTTTTTATTTACGTTTTTTAAAAATGAATGCTTGGAATACTGAATAGAGAGTTTGGGTAGTGCAGCGGTACAATGCTTTGCAGTCCGTCATTTCCGTCCAAAGGGAATTCAGACGGGATTTTAACGGCACACTCCGAGTAGATGGACCATTATGAGGTTGGTAAGCATGTTTGCCGAATCTGGATGTATCATAATGACTTAAGCCTGTTTCCGTACAAAGTTCAAATAAAAAGCCGGTAAAACCCTCTAGATTTGCCTATTCGCCTGAAATTTTGCCAAAAATTATTGAAATGGCCGAAGAAGACAATAACTTGATAAATTGCCTGTTAATATCTGATGAGGCCCATCTTGGTCTAAACGAAAATGTAAACAAGCAAAATTGCCGTAGAAATATTCAACGAGACATAATTTCACCCAGAACGAGTCCCTGTGTGGTGCACACTTTCATTAAGGTGTATTGTCGCCCGACATACTTTTTTGAAGAAAACAGTGTAACAGTAACTGTCAATGGGCACCGTTATTTAAAGATGTTGAATGAGTTTTTTACGCAGAACGCCGAAAACGTATCGCTTTCAATAGCGTTTGGTTGCAGCAAGATGGAGCAACTGCACACATAGTCAGACCGGTTATTGCGGAGATACAGCAATAATTTGAAAACAAATTAAAATCAAGAAACTCCACTTTCCGCTGGCCCCAAGGTCTCCTGATCTGACTGCACTAGACTTTTGTGGGGTTATGTCAAGCCAGAGGTATACAAAACAGAACCCAGAAATCTGACTGAACTAAAGCAGTCCAATAAACCCATAATTGAGGCGATCCCGACTTCAATCCTTCAGGCCGCAAAGAATTATTTTCTAATTAGGTGTCGTATATGCGTGGCTGAGCATGGAGGTTAGTTACATTTCATAATTTTTAAACTCAATTAATTATATAAAATAAAATAAGTTTTCTATATAATAAACAAGTAAGGAAGGGCTAAGTTCGGATGTAACCGAACATTTTATACTCTCGCAAAGTCAAATGGTATACTCGTTTGAGATTTCTTTGTGGATTGACTGATATTTTCGGTAGAAGGTCAACTATAGGCACTGGGGTCCACATATTTAGTACTTAGGGGCTTGAACATTTTTGGTTCGATTTAGACAATTTTTGGCCACAAGGTGGCATACTTTAATTGCATTATTCACGCAAAGTTTTACCCCGATATAATCATTGTTACCTGATTTGCATAGTGGAAAGTGAAAGAATCAGATGGAATTGAAAATGGTGTTACATGGGAAGTAAGCGTGATTGTAGTCCGATTTCGCCCATTTTCGCACTACGACATAGAAACATGAAAAGAACGATATGCACCGAATTTGGTTGAAATCGGTTGAGCAGATCTCAAGATATGAGTTTTCACCTAAAAGTGGGCTGTGCCACGCCCACTGACTAATTTTGAACGCGGTTCCTATAAAGCCAATTTATACCATCTCAGAGAAAAAATTTAATGTCTCTGGCGTGTTTAGTGCTTGATTTATCGCGCTTTTAGTAGTTTTTAACAGTACCGTTATATGGGGAGTGGGCGGGGTTGCCACCCGATTTCAACTATTTTCACACCGTCAATAGAAGTGCTAAAAACATTTGCTTCTAGTGAATTTTGTTATTATAGCATTAGCGGTTTAGGAGATATGCACATTAAACCTATTAGAGGCGGGACCACGCCCACTTTTAAAAAAAAAGTTTTAACTGCAGATGCCTCTCCGTAATGTGATCCTGTGTACCAAATAGCAGTCTTGTATCTTATTGCGGAGCTTAGTTATGGCAAGTTATTTGTTTTTGATTAACGGCGTTTTGTGGGCGTGGCAGTGGTCCGATTACGCCCATCTGCAATACCAACCGTCTCACGGTACCAAGAAACATGTCTACCAAGTTTCATAAAGATATCTCAATTTTTACTCAAGTTAGAGCTTGCACGGACGGACGGACAGACGGACGGACGGACAGACAGTCACCCGGATTTCAACTCGTCTCTTCATCCTGATCATTTATATATATATAACCCTATATCTAACTCGATTAATTTTAGGTGATACAAACAACCGTTAGTTGAACAAAACTATTATACTCTGTAGCAACAGGTTGCGAGAGTATAAAAACAAATAAATTTAATGTATTGATTATTAAATTATTTAGGTTTGCATTTGTAGCACGATTCGTGAGCCACCCTGTACAATAAGTCATATACTCACTTAGTTTCATTGCCACATTTTTTTCATGTCGAGATATTTGTATTTAAATAAATCTAACTAAAACAAATCCCTATATTCCTCATATAAGTTCTAATATAAATGCCATAAAGTCAACCAGAAAGAGCCCTAATCATTGTATTTTCTTTTGTGATTAGCTAGGGGCTATGAGATCTTTATATTTAGAATATTTTGGTTCGATTTCAGTAATTTTTCGCTAACACTTCATGAACTAATCGTTGTCGGTCCACACCCATTATCCATTTTTATACCAATTCATATGTGCCCTTTCGTACCACATATAGTATAAGATGTTTTACTTCCGACGTTTTTTTTTAAAGAGTCAAGGCACTTTAAGTATTGTACTTTTTTGTCGCATGGCAGATGTCATATTTCAGGTTTCCTGATGCTGTTCCCTTTATGGCTTACAACATCGACGACAACTGAAATTTTTTTCTTAAAATTGAGTGCGTCAGCCCGTACATTTGACCAGCGGTACTCACCCATAGCATACTTGTATGTTTGTAGTTTGTACTCTAAAAATGTAAATGCAAAGCAATGATTTTTAAGTATACTGGGCTACCAGTAAGTGTGACAGATTAAGTGGACATACAACATTGGATATATTATACAATAATATAGTATATATGTATATATAGATATAGTTTAATGTCGAAAATGTGTGAAATATGTAGGTTTCCAAATGTACTCAACTTCCATATACTACAGATAATCAGCCTTATTATAAACTTCGTGTGAATAAATCAATCCCATGTACTTTTATTTTCCTGTGAACAAAAATTCGCATCTCGAATTTCGTGTGAAATGTTTGTAATTTCTATTATGCTATTGTGAACTTCGGTAACCTGTCACATATGTTTTTGTTTTAATTTAGTGGCATGAAAACAATCGTTTCAAACTTCTAAAGCCAATTATGCAATTGTTTAAGCTTAAAAGCGTAGTTTTAATTTTAATTATGTGTTTATCGTACATATCTTTTTTGTTTTAATCGGTTTTAGGTGTATAAATTATGCAGGTTATAATTTCCGGATGTATTGGTATATTTGAAGGAATAATGAATGTGAAAAAAAAACTTTTTGAATGGATATTGGCATTGGGTAGCAACTTGAGAACCGATGATTCCCTTTATACAGTCTAAAATCGATTTCGATGATGGCCCCTAGATATTGAAAGAATCATGTAACTTCATTCAAAATCCACATACCTTCTCCTTGTTTTTTTTTGTTTTTAAATCCTTTCCTACATCAGGATTTTCGGCCCTCGTGTTGACCAAAAACGGCAACTGTATTTTATTAATAGGCCTTAGTACAAATAAAAAAGTTTTTAAAATCAAGTAAATTGTTATGCATGTTTTATTGGTAATTGTTCCCCACTATTAATTTTGTGAACGAATTTCATGTATTCACATGCAAAAAATTACATCTACGATTAGGGAACATTTTCGATTGTGGGATATTTTTCCCATGTGAGGTGCACGATGAGAAAAACACAAATTTGTGATTTTTTCCATTGGAATTGGCGTTCACACGAAGTTTGCAATAAGACTGAATGATTCTCGTTATTCTAGCTAGGAAAAGGTATTGTCCGAATTCAATACCTTTTGGGTAAGAGTAGGCATATCTTAGAAGAGTAATTTGTACGAAGATTTATTTTGATAACATCATTGGTGCTTGCTTTATATAACGTAAATTGATTATCTGATCGAATTTGAAATTGTGTTATATAGGAAGTAAACATGGCTGTAGTCTGATTTCGCCCATTTTCATAATATAACAAAAATATGAGGATAATCTTATATGCTTAATTTGATGAAAATTGTTAAATTAGTTCCTTATTATTTCATAAAAAAATTGATGGTATAAATTGAATGTTTCTGACGTATTTCTTTAGTGAGTTGTCGAACTTTTACTAGTTGGACGTGGTTACATTTCGATTGTACCCATTTTCACACTAAATGATAAGGCGCTAGAAGAAGGGAACTTAGAAAAACGAAAAGGTGCAGGTTCGACAGCGAATTTTTGTAAAATTTTATCAAGGAGTTCACCTCACACGCAGGAGAAACAAATAACATTTCTCGCTTTTATAACAGCGGTGAATCTGTACACATACACTTTTCTAACATAACCAACCGGCGAATATTGAAGAGAATATAATATGTATGCCAAACTGGGAATATTGATATGACATTTGAAATATATTCCCTTTTATTGAACTATTCTTTATTATTTTTTAAATATGAGAAATATATCAAAATACTTTTAAATGATTACTAATAAAGTATTTTGATATATTTCTTAAAATAATTCATGTACTTGACATCGTTATGGAGTCATAAAAGTACAGAATTGTGTTTTGCCGTCGATATTTTCATATCATGTGTACATGTAAAGAAATATGAAAGAAAAATATTTGTAAATTTGTCTATAAACAACATATGTATGTATGTAGATATGTACACTCATTACTTCATGTGAAATCTCCGTTGATCGAAGCTCACGTTTTTTGCTTTTATGTCAAAGAGTCAATCTGTCGAAGGACTGACGCGACGACAAAGCGTCACAACATTGTGTTGTTGGTAGAAAATCCGAGATGTGTCGAAAAATAAACGAACGCTCGCCGATTGTCACCGCTTCCCTTGCCGCTCTAACAGCTTTGTCAACAAATCATCGTAAATATGTATGTTTATATATGAGCATGCATACATATTGACTCAGATTTTTGCGAGTCACGGAAAAATATTTTAGAATTGTAAAATATTATAAATCAACAAAAGCTTTGTTGCCACTTTTGTCAGTTTTTTCTGTGTTTTGTGGTCGGGGAGATGTGTAAGGCGTTTGCTTTATGAATGAAACGACTTAGCTTTTTGCATGGGTGCCAGCGTTCATGAATGAAAATGTTATTGTTGTTGTGTGATTTACTACAAATGTAGGATTTATCAATTTGGCTGCCATATTGATTTCTAACGCTGCTCATGCTATTTGAGAGAATTGTTGTTTTTGTATAACAATGTTTGTATTTTTCTAAGCATATATACATATGTAATATGTGGATTTGCGTATTACTTATTTTGCATTGTCATACGCATATTTGTACATACATACTTGCATATAGAGCAGTGCGCGCACATGTATTTATTAAGAAGTGATAATATATTATTATATTATTGTATATACAATAATATAACATATTGATGTACATATGTACATACATAAATTATTAATTCTGTAACAATTAAATCTAGGAAATTATGAAAATAATAAAATATCATTTTTTGCATAATCTTCCACATTTTATCAATGTAGCATTCGTACAAAAAAATCATATTATATTATCAATTTTTCATCATAAAAATCGTTTATATGGCAAAAAATAATCATGCATATGTGAAGCATTTGTATTTTTTGTTCAAAGTATTTAATTTTTCTCTTTATGTTGGTAGATACGAATTTTGTCAGACAACGTTGTTATAAATTCTCATTTCTGTTAAATAACAGCAAATACTACAGAAAATGGTGAACTCCTTCATCTCAATTTTTCAGCTCTGTTAGCCAACCAATCGAGCATCATACAAAATTCAATTTGCACCTTCTCGTTCTTCTAAGTTCTCTAGTTGGTATAGTAGCTTCAATGGTTTAGGTGTTTTTCGCAATATGTTGCAAGAGTATAACTGTTTAATAGTGTGTCTCAGGCTTTAATAAGGTCTCTAACTGGCTGAAATTGATTCCATAAGTTTTTTCGTTGTTTCCGATGGGATTTTGTTCAACTCCTCCAAATTAAAAATTTTTTATTGCTTCTGTTCTTGTCTATTTGTGTAGTTTTATCTTTATCTTTTATCTTGTTAATAACGGAATTGTAGGGCTACAAAGCTTTTTTTGTAGCCGCGCAAACATCGAAAAAGCGAAATATTTAAGCGAAGTTGTAACAGCGATAAAATACAAAGGGCCGAGTAATGATGCTATGTGTGGTCAGCTATTAGACTAACTTTATTCGCAAAATTCTTCTCTTTAAATAATATTATAAGCAATATTGCAATACCGTTCAATACATAATTTCCGCTAAGTACATAGTTTCGTTTTCTATGAGTGCATACATATAATATAATATATACATAAGTATGTATATTAGATTATTTAGATTAGATTAATTTTGAGGTATGCACCGTGACCTATGGTCTATTGTGCCCTCCCCTAAGTCATATCGTATCATCTAGGCCCAGCATGTTGATAAATTTCAAAATTCTGCTGGGTGCTAGTGAGGCGATACAATCCCTGTGTGGAAACACGGATCCCAGGGCCTTGATTCTGCGTCTGCAGACTGCTGTGCAGTTCATCAGCAGATGTTCAGTGGTTTCCGGCTCTATGTCGCCGAACCGGCAGTTTGCAGAAGAGGCTATACCCATGTTGAAGAGGTGCTTCTTGAGCCTGCAGTGGCCCGTGTAGAATGCTACCAGTAGCCGGAATTTGTTCCTTGGGAGATTAATTATGGCTTTGAACCGCTTGAGGTCGTAACCCCCATTAGCAGTCTGGCATGGTGCATGCCCTGGAGTTGGACCAACCGCTATGAATGGTTCCGGTCCTACCATTTTTGTAGAGGCTGCAGAGCGGGCCAACTTATCAGCTAGTTCGTTCCTAGCTATACCCCTATGGCCAGGCACCCAGATAAGGTGCACTCGGTTGTGCTCCGATAGGCTGTTCAGCCGTTCTATACACTCCAGCACTAGACGAGATCTGACCTCATAGGCAGAGATCGCTCTTAGTGCCGCCTGACTATCGCTGAGTATAGCAATACTCTTATTGTGTGTAGGGATAACACCGACTTATAGCATAGACCTCGGCTTGGAAAATTCTAGGGAAACTTCCCATGGGAATGGAGAGTTTGGTGCTTGGCCCAGCGACACCTGCACCAATCCCCTCCTCCGTTTTCGACCCGTCGGTGTACCACTTGATAGTGCTTCCCCTTAGCAGCAGGTCCAGTGAAGAGTCATTCCACTCAGACTTGTTGCCAAGGGTAACTTGGAACTTTCTGCTGAAGTTTACTACTTTGGTAATGCTATCCCTTGGGAGAAGGGCTAGTGGTATTTCCTCACTTAGCTCTTTCATCTGCTGGGATGAGATTACCTTCCCTTTGCCAGCTCGCTCTGATGTCATTTGGAGCAGAGTTCGTTTGGCAGTCTGTTTGATTACCAGGTGTAGCGGTGAAAGTTCTAGCATGACTTCCAGTGCTGCGGTCGGACACGTTCGCATTGCTCCCGACGCGCAGATGCAGGCAAGTCTTTGCAGCTTCGACAGTTTAAGTCCTACCGAAGTCTGCGATGCTTTAGAAACCCACGATACCGCTCCATACGAGATAATCGGTCTCACGATCATGGTGTACATCCACCTGATTGTCCTTGGGGAGCACCCCCCAGGATTTTCCAGCAAGTCGGTTGCACACCATGGGTGCTTTTGTAGCTTTGTTTAGGGTCTGGTCCACGTGCCGATTCCATCGTAGAGTGGAATCCAGCGTGAGGCCCAGATACTTGACCGTGCTGGCCATCTCCACCACTCTGCCGTTCAGGAATATATTTCTGAGGAATGATTGTAGTTTTAGCGGGGTTGATGTTTAAGCCAACCCCACTACACCATCCCTTTGCCAGTCCCAGTCCCCTCTGACCGATATCGCAGAGTGTGTCTTCAAATTTTCCCCTAGCAATGTCATCCGCATATCCCTGATAGCGGATTCCATTGCTAGTCAGCCGCTCAAGGAGATCGTCCACAACTAGGCTCCAAAGTAGGGGGGTTAGCACTCCACCCTATGGGCAACCTCTTGTTGTGCCCAGACGAATTTTAGTGTCTCCTACTGCGGTTTCCGCCACCTTAGTGCGCAGTACGGCTGCAATCCATCTGCGCACTGGTGCTGCCACATTCCTTTTCTCCAGTGCTCTTGACACACTCTCATGAGACGTGTTGTCAAAGGCACCTTCGATGTCGAGGAAGGCGCATAGCATCACCTCGCCCCCATCTAACGAATTCTGGATCTCTGAGGTTAGCTGGTACAGAGCAGTGTTTGTTGACCTGCCTGCTCTGTAAGCATGTTGCTTCGCATGAAGCGGTGAAGCCTTCATCACCTTCGATCGTAGTTCGTGGTCTATGATCTTTTCCATACTCTTAAGACGGAAGGAAGTAAGACTGATTGGCCTGAATGATTTTGCCAATGAATATTCTTTCCTCCCTGCTTTGGGTATGAAGATCACCTTTGCAGTGCGCCATGGTTCTGGGATATATGCCAGCGCTAGGCAGTAGCACCTGCTCCCCCTGTTGCAGAAAAGCTGGAAGGATACCGCCCGCACCCGGGTACTTATATTTTTCAAAGAAGCCTCTATAATGGATTGGTTTAGGGCAGACAGTCTGCTCTCCAATCCAGAAGCCGTTGCGCTTCTATCCAGCTGCTCCCTACTGCTGACATTTGATTCCTAGGGATACGCTTGGGAGGGAGTTGTTTGACCCCCATCCCCAGCACGAATCTTATGATACGGTCATCCGACATGTAGGGTTCCGATGATACTCTCCATTGTGAGATCAGCCCTATCTCAGACTCGTTACTGAGAGTAATGTCAAACACCTCCCTTCTGACACTAGTTACAAAGGTGGGTTCGCACCCCACGTTTGCTGTACTTAAATTCTTACTGGCTATAAACTCGATAAGAGACTCACCCCGTGTGTTGCAGTCCGTGCTGCCCCATTCGGTGTGGTGGGCATTGGCGTCGCAGCCCATGATGAGGGGCAGCTTATTCCGCCTGCAGTGCTCTACAAGGTTGCCGACTGCCTCTGGGGGTGCTGTCAGAGTCTCCCCCGGAAAATAGGCCGCTGCCACGACGAAGTCCGCTCCTTCGTCGTTCCTGGCTTGTACAGCCACCAGGTCCTGTGCTAGGAACTCTGAAATACAGAAAAAATCAATACCGTTCCTAAGTACAATGCAGGTTCTAGGTCTCTCATTTGAGAGATCCCAGATTACCTTATTTGACTCCATTTTGAGGCCCCTGACCTCTTCTTTATTGACCCATGGCTTCTGGATCAGTAGTATGCCCAGACCATCCATCGTAAACCTGCTCGCGATAACCGCCGAGGCTGACGCCGCATGGTGCAGGTTTACCTGGGCAACTTCTATTCGCGGCCTCACTACAGGATCGGCTCCATGAGGAACTGGTCCTCATTCTCACCGTCCTCCGCGATGTCTCCCGCCAGGTTCGCGAGCCCCTCCAGAAGCTCCTGAGTGGAGGGTAGTGCCCCCCCTTGCTCGCCCGTCTTCTCGGAAGGGACCTGCACCGATGTCTCGGCAGTTGCCGCCTGCGTCGACGTACTTGCGCAGGGATGAGTCGCAACCTCATCCACCTGCATTTTTCTTCCTGCATCGCCCTCGGTGATCGTTTTAGGCCTGAATGGCCTCAGGACCAGGCGGAAGCTCACCTTCCTGACGAATTTGTAAGATTCGTCATCTATGGAGAGGTTGAGCCTCCACCCTGAATCCTCCGCATTGCTGCTGGTCACCCGCCAGGCTGATGAATTAAGGCCATCGTTTTGATTGCGGATGAGCCCGAGAGCAAACTCGTATGGCTTGCCTGCGCATCTGGGGAGGAATACCGTCATGCTATGCATGGGCGGAATTTCGTTCCCCTTTTACGCTCAGAGGATGGGTCCATTCCAGCCTGCCAACTTGGGAGCGATCTCCCTCAGCCAACAAGCCGACCTTTCATCCTTGCAGTCAAACTGCAATATGCCTCCCTTTAAATACACCCCATGGAAGGAGGCTTTGTATCCAGACCCACTGAATACCTCCTCCATGAGCAAATCTTGGAGCTCCTCCGACCCCAGCACCTCCGCCGGGTAGTTCAGCGGCAGCACAGCCATACGAATGCCTTTGAGGGCATCCGCATACTTGCGCTGTCCCTCCACTACCCGGGGATGATTTGGGGCGAAGCGGTGGCCACCAGTCGCCTGTGCAACGTTGCCCCTCTGCCACTTGGTGTTGGGCGGTTCCTGCGGCGTCAGCTGTCCGCTTTACCGCTTCACCGCTTGGGTGGTCGGGGGAGCTGCCCTTTCGCAACCTCGGCCTGCGGGCTGAACTGCGCTTGCTGGGCCGTGGCCTCGATTGCTGCCATTGCACTTCTTAATGGCCGCGGTATTACCACCCCTTTGGTTTCCTGAAGCCGGGGAAGTGCTGTCACCTCTCACCCTGTTCCGCGCTAAGTTTTCGGCTTCCTCCGGAGTTCTTCCTTCCTGGAGGTGCCTCAGGTACCACTTCAGGCTGGCACCACTCATACCCTTTCTTCTGAGATCGTCCTGTCCTCCCGGACATCCCGTTGGTGGCAGGGGGGGTAGTCTGCCTCCCCTCTTCCTTCTTCGTTTGCGAGCCCCACCGGAGGTCGCCCGTTGCGACTCTTCTGCATCCAAGCAGTTGCTCCTGCTCAAGAGAGTCTCCGTGGGGTTCTCTTTTTCCTCAGCGGCCGCAGTTCAAGGCGCCTGCTGAACGCCGCTGCACGAGGGCATTGCATCATCGTCATCCCTGGTATGCTCCTCGAACAGCGCTCGCTCCTCTGGCGAAAGGGCGTCCAGGAAGCTGAACTTACGTTTAGCCCCTGATTCGCCCTTACCTGCACCGCTGCTTGTGTCGTTACCATTGTCCAAAGTCGTCTGCTGTTGTTGTTGCCAAGTTCCGTTTGTTGTTGTTGTGGCTTTGGTTTTTGTTGTTCCGTTGTTCATCTTGTTCGTAAGACCCTTGGCTCGACAAGGCGAGCCGTCGGGTCAGCTTTTGTTAAGGGGAACAGAGAGTTCGCCGCGCCAGAGGCCCTTGACGCGGTAAGGCCACCGTTACTTCCCAATGCGGCCCGGTGTTGGGAAGGCTCCGTTAGAATACAGCCGAATTTACCTCCTGGCTGCAAATCATCCAATGGGCACGGGAGTCGCATAACACCCTGGATTAGGAGGTGGCAGCTCTTGGTTGTCGCACTCATACGGCTCCTGACAACCAGTGTGAGGGTGCAAGCACCGCTCGCACCCGTTGGGAGATGCCGAGAATGCTTTGAGACTTAAGCCCCTGCACCACTTGTATAAAAACAGTTCATAAAAGGAGAATAACCCAAGTACATACTTTACTCTATTGCTCCTTCGTATATATTGTGGTTATTAACAAAAGAGAAATATAAAAAAATGGGAACGCAGCATTACAAGAGGCTGCTTACATATTAACAGAGACTGTTAATGAATAGAGAAGGAGCAAATGTTAGCTGTACTGAAATGTTAATTACGATGAGGGAACATCGAAAACGCGCAAGTTCGAAAATAAAATGTCACCACACCTATCAATTTACGCAACGAACTACACCACTCTATAAGCAAAATGTATATACATACATATGCGAAGAAACAAAAATTAAAGTAATTAAAACAATAAAATGCAGAATAATTGACTTATGAAAAGAAAATGTAAATAATGGGGGAAATGATAATGAAAATATATTTGAAATATCATTTAATAAAAAAGGGTTATAAAAATAAAAAAAGGGTATATAAATATATCCGATAGGATTTGAACTTAGGTAAAGTACTTCACGTTGCAATAAGGAAGCGTGCTATACAAGCAGCACCATAGACAATATTCAAACCACTTTGTTTAATGTGTGAACTCAAACAGCTATTGTTGTTTACTTGCTTCAAATGTTCATATATCTATGTATATGTAAATATTCTTGAAATTGCCTTCCTTCATTCGCATATCCAAATATATTTGCATATATGTACACATATGTACATATGTATGTCCCACAATATGTCTTTCGCAAAAAATCAAACATTAGCGCAAGTGACAAAAAAACGTAGACGTCATCATCGGCCAATAATATTCAAGCGAACTCGCGGCTTATTTTCTTAGTATTTCATATTACAACGACAACAATATCATTCATAAGAAACGTGCGTCTGCTTCAAAGCAAAGTGCGTTCGTTCATAACTCTGCGCCGCGCTATTTTTTCTGTGCGCCTGGTAAACCACATTTGGTTTTCATATAGAATTCCTACGCAAATGCGAAATTAAGTTTATAAAATTAATGAAGGAATGAAATTGAATTTGAATGGTTTCAGTAAAACGAGAAAAATTCAATTTTACAATTTGTATCACTGAAAATCCAACCATTCCCCTCGCATTTGTATGTTGGCCACAAGCTGCTTCCTCACAACATTTTATCTAAATACGACGCTATGAATATGCAGCCCAATATATATATATATACCAATAAATTCATACCTATAATCGTTTTCAAACTGAATTCGATAAATAAAATATATACCTGATATAATTATGTGGCAGTGCGCCCCTGACCCCTGCTTGCTTGTGATCGTTCAACTTGCTTCTCGCAAAAAGCAAAAAGTGTGGACAAAAGTCATTGCTTGTGCGGGGCAAGAAGAAGCAAGCATCAGCGTACGTGTACTTATGAATGTATGTGTGATATTCACATTTGAGTAAATACGCATAATAAGGGAATATGCAATAAACACAAACATATGAACATATTTTCCTGAAATATTTTAATTATCTCAGGAAGTAAAATATGCTATTAATGTAATTGAATTATGATATGCTGAGACTCCAATTAATAAAATAAAAATATTAAAATAAATTTAATTTACATGAGTTTTATGATTCGAACTTATATGCTCGTACTCGGATTGTGCTTAACCCCTTCCCGCTTACGACCTCAGCCACCATAAAAGTGGAAACGCGGCCGCTTAGCCATCGTTTTATTGTTATCCTTTGCTCAATAACCAATTGCTCACGCAAAGCACATACATAAGTTGGAAAAATTGCCTATTAAATGTTTATTATACCCTGAACAGGGTATATTAATTTTGCCACGAAGTTTGTAACACCCAGAAGGAAACGTCGGAGACCATATAAAGTATATATATAAATGATCACCGTGACGAGCTGAGTTGATTTAGCCATGTCCGTCTGTCTGTCCGTCCGTCTGTATATACGCGAACTAGTCCCTCAGTTTTTGAGATATCGATCTGAAATTTTGCACCTGTCCTTTTCTCACAAAGAAGCTGCTCATTTGCCGGAACCGCCGATATCGGATAACTATAGCATATAGCTGCCATGTAAACTGAACAATCGGAATCAAGTGTTTGTATGTAAAACTTTTTCATTTGACGAGGTATGTTCACGAAATTCGGCATGGGTTATTGCTAGAAGAAGTAATGCAATCTCCGAAGAAATTGTTCAGATCGGATCACTATAGCATATATCTGCCATACAAACTGAACGATCGGAATCAAGTACTTGCATAAAAAACGTTTTCATTTGACGAGGTATGTTCACAATATTTGGCATGAGCTTTTGCTAGAAGAAGTAATGCAATCTCCGAAGAAATTGTTCAGATCGGATCACTATAGCATATATCTGCCATACAAACTGAACGATCGGAATCAAATGCTTGCATGGAAAACTTTTTCATTTGACGAGGTATGTTCACAATATTTGGCATGAGTTTTTGCTAGAAGAAGTAATGCAATCTCCGAAGAAATTGTTCAGATCGGATCACTATAGCATATATCTGCCATACAAACTGAACGATCGGAATTAAGTACTTGCATGGAAAACTTTTTTATTCGACGAGATATGTTCACAATATTTTGAATAAGTTTTTGCTAGAAGAAGTAATGCAATCTCCAAAGAAATTTTTCACATCGGATTACTATAGCATATAGCTGCCATATAAACGGAACGATCGGAATCAAGTTCTTGCATGGAAAAATTGTTCATTAGATAAAAGATCTTCACGAAATCCGGCATTGATTTCTCTCAATGGCATATAGCTGCCATACAAACTGACAATCTAAATAAAGTTCTTATATGAAAAAAATTGTTTATGACAAGTTATCTTCACGAAATATGGCATGGATGATGATTGTCCAAGATATCGCTACAATTTTCGAACGAATTGTTCATATCAGACCACTATATTAAACAGCTATCATAGAAACTGACCGATCGAAATAAATTTTTGTATGGAAGTTTTTAGTATGGATTATTGCTTAAGATGTGACTTCAATCTTCGAACGAATTGTTAAGATCGGACCACTATAGCATACAGCTGTCAGATTTAACCACTTTACAAATAATATATTATAAACAAATCAGATTAATTAATTATTTATACTGTCCAATTTGAGCTTTCAATAAAAATTATCTTATATCTGCCAAAAACTGTTTTGCTTGTGCCAAAAGTAAGGTGTGACATGTAGCTAATTGGGACAATAAGTTGAAAAATGTGTTAAGAATAGATACATAAGAGTAAGGAGCAAAAATATTATTTAATTAACCATAAAATAAACAAATCCCTAATTATTCAAGATATATTATTATTTATTAATAATAATAGAGAACTATCTAAAGATAATTATTCAGTTTAAAAACCCTAATTAACTGATGGATAGGTACAAACCAAATCTAGGTAGAATAATAGGTAGGAAATAAATAGTTCGAAACGTAGGTAGAAAACATAACCTAGGTAAAAAACCCTCAATAATGCCCCTTTTGTAGTTAACGCCTTAATATTTCAACTAAAATTACTTGATCAAATTTGGCATGGATTATTGGCCACGGTAACAATAAAATATCCGAAGAAATTTTTCTGATCTAAATAAATTTGTAAAGTAGAAAATTATGTTAAGAATATATACATAAAATAAATAAATCCCTAATTATTCAAGATATATTATTATTTATTAATAATAATAGAGAACTATCTAAAGATAATTATTCAGTTTTAAAACCCTAATTAACTGATGGGTAGGTACAAAACAAAACCTAGGTAGAAGAGTAGGTAGGAAGTAAACATAGTTTGCAAGTTAGGTAGAAAGTATAACCTAGGTAAAAAAGAACCTCTACAATGCACTTTCTGTAATTAACACATTAGTATTCTTACGAAAGTTGCTTGATGATACCAAGAAGGGAAAAGAGTTTACAGATGTGAAGTCGGGCTCTAAAATATTCAATAAATAGGACCCAACGCATCGGATCACTTCAGTTTACGCGAGCAGCTTAAACTTTCAACAACGCAAATAACTTTCAAAATCAACGAAAAAATCCTTTTTTTAAATAATACGCATTCTTTTAATTATATTATTATTACTTAATTTATTAATATTTTAGTATATTTTTTATTTGTATAATATTTTTTAATAATTTTTGAAAATGCCAAGAGTATCTGACGACAATATAGTCAAAATTTGGAAAATAATAGACAAAGGAACGCTGACTATGTTGCAGAATTACGCAGCTCAAATTTGGAGTACCGCAATGAGGAGAGAACTCGTGATAGTTCTGCACGTTCCACTAGACGACAGAACCTACTTCACAGAGCTGAAGAGCAGCAGCGTAATACAGTAGGTCATTCAAATAGACGTTTGAATCCAGAATATAGAGCAGCGGAGCTGGAGCGCAACACAATGGGTCATTCAAACAGACGCTTGGATCCGGAATATAGAGCAGCGGAGCAGGAGCGCGACACAATAGGACATTCGGTCAGGCCCTTGGATCCGGAATATAGAACTGAAGAGCAGGAACGCAACACCGCGGAACATTTAAATAGGAGAACCAATCCGGAATATAGAGCAGCGGAGCAGGAGCGCAACACAATGGGTCATTCAAACAGGCGCTTGGATCCGGAATATAGAGCAGCGGAGCAGGAGCGCGACACAATGGAACGTTCTGTAAGGCGCCAGAATGCAATAATAAGAGAAGACGAGAGGCAACGAGATGCAGCATTGAGGAGAAGTCGTCGAGAAGATCCAATAAGAAGACATCGTGAGCAAATTTTAAATTCTTCTCAAAGAAGAGTGACCCGCCAGCAAACCAGGCAACAACTAGCAAACGAGCAGGAATCGTTGGAAAGAGTACAATTGCATAGATCGAATCCCGCAAATCGGCAGTTAGAAAGCGAGAGGCAAGCCAGGAGGAATATAAGAAGACGTCGTGAACTTTCTCCTGATGCACAGCTAGAAGAACAAGAACGTCAACGTCGAGCTGCCAATATCTTTGATATGTACGCATTGTTGATAAAGAAAGGACCCACTGAAATATGCGTCTGTTGCGGTGGCACTTGGTTCCCTCATCAAGTGAAAAAACCAGAAAAATGTCAGACTTCAACAAAATTTGCGCGCTCAGAAGATGCTAGAAAAGTGTTTTATCTGTCATCAAAATTTCCGTCTTCGAACAAAAAGTACAACTTTTGCAACACATGCTATCGTATTGTTAGGAAGGGCAAGATACCAAATATCTGCCTATCGGAAGGATTGGAGTTTCCTGATATTCCGGAATGCCTTCAGGACTTAACGTGTCTAGAAGAAAGACTGATATCACCGAGGATCCCATTTATGCGCATCATCTCCTTAGGATATGAACGACAATGTTCTATTCGTGGAGCAGTGGTGAATATCCCCATTTCAGTTGTAGAGACAGTCACCATGCTTCCACGAAGATTTGATAACAGCCATATTATTCAAGTGCACTTGAAACGTCGATTGGAATATGAACAAAATTTTATGACGGAGACAGTGCGACCAGCAAAAATATTGGAGGCACTAAACTATCTGCTGGGTACAGAGCTCTACGTCAAACATAATATCCAAATGTCAAGTGATTGGCTGGCAAATGCTGAAAACGAGGAAACTGTGCCATTTATTGCGGATCCTGCAGATGAGGCAGAAGTAAGAGACCTTTTTAATGCCCGTCAGGAAAATGTACCGCTTGAAATGGACGAGGATTTAAATCCAGGTGGTCAGGAGACTTTAATGGACAATGAACCCGTTGAAATTCGATCCATTGAACGGGTTGCAATGGCACCAGGACAAGGTAGATGCCCAAGAGACGTTACAACCGACGACGATGCTCAGGAATTGTCGTATCCAACGATTTACTGCGGAAAAAAGAGGACAACTACAACAACTTATAGTAAAATTGCACGTTTTGAAATTCGACGCTATGATCGGCATTGTGTGCGCGTGGATGTGCTCCTGTATATTTATAAGTTCTACGAGTTGGAGCGCATTAAAAATGCAATTTCCATTTGCCTGCGTAAAAAGTCTGGATCGAGGAATATAACTGCTGCAAATGTGAGGGATGAAAATTTTGTCAGCAACCTTATCCAGCATGATGAAGGCTATCATGTACTCAAAGGACTTCGATCCTCACCTGCACATTGGGAGGCTGAAAAGAAGAAAGTTTTAGCCATGATCCGCCAGTTTGGTTTGCCAACATTTTTTATCACAATGTCTGCTGCAGAAACAAAATGGCCTGAGTTGTTAGTCATATGGAAGAAACTGGCTCATAAAGTAGACATTTCGGAAGAGGAAGCTACTTCTCTATCAAGCTCTGAAAAGGCGAGACTGATAAGGACAGATCCAGTTACATGTTCCAGGTATTTCGACAATCGATTCCGCCAAATGCTAAAATTATTACAAAACGGGCTATTTGGAGAGAATTTAGTAGTCCGTTACTACTACAGAATTGAATTCCAGCATAGGGGATCACCACATTGTCATGGCATGTACTGGCTAAGTAACGCACCACAATTGAAAAGTGATGGAATCACCAACACAAATGATGTTGAATAATTCATCGATCCACACATCACAACAACACAAACAAGTGTGCTGATTCAACATGCCATATCCGCCGATGCCACGGACAGAAATACTTTTCCCTCTGTAGAATGAGGAAGGTATTGAGCAACACAAAGCTCAATTCCAAAAAATACAGGAACTATTAACTCTAACGGATCTCCCAGAGGAAGAAATAATACGGTTGAACTGCTTTTTTGGCGGATGAGCGAATTAACACTGACTATGAAGGATACAAGCTTGCTCTTCGCTCATCTGTAAAAAAGCCACACTAAAGAGAAAATTTTCAGACAGGCTTCTAAATGCCTATAATAAAAATATCCTTAAATTGCATAGAGCAAATATAGACATTCAATTCATTCTGGACGCATACGCTTGCTGCAGCTATATCATTAGTCAGTAATGGGGAAATATTTATAAATACATCACATTCAAACAACCGAGTAAGGATGATAAAGCCCCGACTTAAATTGAATTCTTTACAGGAGGACTCTACGAACATATATGTGCCGAGTGTGCTGGAGCACTACTCTCAAAGGCCCAATCAATTGGAAGAACTATGCTTAGCAGATTTTGCAGCATGGTTTAGATTTTGCAAAACAAGCAGAAATGTTTCTGATAATAACGAAGAATACAACGAAGGATGACACGACAGCTGCACTTCCAATGGCATTAAAGGATGGATCAGGATTTCTAAGGAAAATGAAGCAAGCCCTTATTCTGCGTTGGAAACGTTTTAGCGTTGAAAGTTCAAGAGCCGATTTCTTCAGAGAAGCCGCCATAATGTTTCACCCATGGAGAAATGAGGAAACAGACTGATTAAATAATGACGTCGAGAGTATTTGCAATTAACACAAGGAGCAAATTGAGCGGAATAAGCTCAAATATGACAAATTTTCATCGAACGAACTAGAACGGATTTTGGAAAACCTTTATGTCACAGCGGAAGAAACAGCTGATGATCGAGCTGCCTCCAACTTTTAGATCCCGAATTTAACAGAGATCCCGAGCAAACAGGAGACATTAATGTTTTTCAAGACCACAACAATACAGAGGAATAGGCGGTTCGATTAATTAAACTCCCACCTCTAATATTAGAAGACCATTTACTGGCAATGGTGCAGTCACTTAACAGCAAACAGAGGGAATATTTTGCTCATGTAATGCACAATGTCAGTAAAAGGGAAATCTTCTTCGAATATGTCGGAGGCGGTGCTGGAGTGGGCAAGAGTCGGCTTATAACAACTATATATCAATCGTTGACATTGCGAGTTAATAGTGTACCAGGAACCAACCCCGAAACAGCCAAGGTGTTACTCTGCGCACCCACTGGCAAAGCAGCATTTGGAATTGGGGCCTAACCCTTCATTCGGGTTTTTCACTCCCCGTCAACCAGTCTTCCGGAGATCTTCGGCCACTAAATAGTAAACACAATTCATGCCAATCTCATAGATATTAGGCTTATTATAATTGACGAAATTTCAATGGTTGGAGCAAAGATGTTTGCATATTTAGATTGCAGGCTAAAGCAAATTTTCAGGAGCACCGCTTACTTTGGAGGCATACCAATTATCGTGTTTGCTGACTTAAAGCAGCTGCCGCCAGTAGGAGATCGATGGATATTTGCGCCGAATAGGAATGATCATTACAGTACAATTACAGGAACACCGCTTTGGGATCAATTTCGGTACTTTGAGCTCACTGAAATAATGCGCCAGCGTGAAGATCAAGCATTTGCTATCGCTTTAAATAACATGACACACGCTGACATCCAATTAATCAAAAGCAGGGAAAATACCTCTAATGAGATACCGAACGAAGCCATCCATCTATTTTATTCAAATGCTGGAGCAAATGATTTTAATTTAACTAAACTGGCAAACACGATGACCGAGGAGTTCATTTCGACTGCGAAGGATACAATTAAGTCAAGTTCCCTAACAGAACGCAGCAGGGCAAAAATTTTAGAAGCTGTGAAGTCTTTTAAGCCATCGGAAACAGAAGGAATGCTTTATACATTGCAGCTCAAGACCTCGATCAAATATATGGTGACAGTCAACATAAGCATAAGTGATGGTCTCGTCAATGGTGCTACGGGGGAACTAATGCAGGTTGATTCCGAATCACATAGATCTGAAAGTTCAGTGGTGCGACTATAGATAAAATTCGCAGAATCAAGAGTTGGAAGCTTTGCACGTTCCAAGCAGCCTCACAGTCGCAATGCAGATTGGACACCAATCATGAGCGTGGTCCGATCATTCCAATACAAGAGAAATGAGCAAATAACCATAGAACGCAGACAGTTTCCGGTCATTCCAGCTGAAGCCATCACGATACATAAAAGTCAAGGTGGAACATACACACAAGTTGCTGTTCATCTAGAGGGTAGAGTAAGCAGATCAGCTTTATATGTAGGATGTAGCAGAGCCACAAGTGCCAGTGGATTGTATATAATCGGGACATTTTCTCCCCCGAACCCATTTGGACCGCAGGATCCAATTAAAACTCAACTTAATAGGTTGAAGACAGAAGGAGCATCGACGACATGCTATAGATTTTTGACTGAAAAATCGGAACAACGTCTAGATATTTATTATCAAAATGTAAGGAGCCTAAACAAGCATATTGAAGATATCAGATCAGACAAGCTGATTTGTTCTGCTGATATTCTGTGCTTTGCCGAGACATGGGCCTTACCTCAAGAAGAATTCCCAATAGAAGGCTACAGTGTTATTGCACGCCTTGATGGAGAAACAAGATCATCCCGACGACGCCCTGCCAACGGCCTTATAATATACTACAAGCAAGATAGGTGCCTAGGTCTATCAGAAGGATCATTTTCAAGAAACGACACCGGTTCAACAAACGTTTACCAACTGTTAAACGTAAACAATTCAACAGTTTCCATATCACTTGTGTACAGGAACCCCCGCTATAGACTTCCGGAATTTAGAAACCAAGTGGAAAATAATATCCGTCAGATAACTGAACAGTATAATTGACCGTCAGTAGTCCTTGGTGACTTTAACATATATCGCCTAACAGCAACTGATGATTTGGAGGCTCGATTGCAACAGTTAGGATTTCAATCTTCATTGGCTAAGGTCGCCACAACAAAACAGGAAACAGCAATAGATTGGGTATGGACAAACATGGATTCTGCAATGACCTCATGTATCACATATGAAACACCATATAGTGACCATGACGGAATATTTTTAAGCTTTAGAAAATAGATATATTATATAATATATATAGATATATATTAGATTTAATATTATATTATATTATTAAATTTAAGTTTGTATTATAATATAAAGTGTAAGTCATAGATGTAATTATTGTAATTTATATATCATATAAAAAAGTATTATAGAATAATAAATATTATTATATGTTATATATTTTCTAATTTCTATAAATATTATAATTTGTTTTGTTTTCCATTAATTTAATGTGAATAATCAATCAGCTTAAAAACTTAAAATTTATGTAAATGTCTGAAAGATCTATTTACCTCAATAACTAACTTTAATTCGAATAGAAGATTGTTTATAGCAAAGAACCTGGCTAGAAAGAACTGGCAAAATGCTTTCCGTTGGATGCAAACCGTTGGCAAGTCACGTTTTCAAATGTAGTCATACATATAGTAGTTACTAAAAGAAATGCACCTGTGAAGGGTATTATAGCTTCGGCGCAGCCGAAGATAACGGTTTCTCTTGTTTTATTATGAATTCTGAGGTTTTCACCGGTAATACAGATTTTTAATTCAGAAGGTTTTTTATAATTATAAATTTGTCATATCATATAAATTGAAAACATAAATCTAAATAGGTATGCGCAACGATTTTTCATTTAGGAATATTCGTTGTGTCTATTTATAGCATTTCGCACTTTGCGTGGTGTATTTTTCTTTTTCGAAGTTATATTTTTCGATGTTTCCTCATCTGGAATTACAAATTAGTACTCAAAAAGGTTTCAGTTAACATTTGCTCCTTCTCTATTCATTAACATTCTCTGATATTAAGCTTACTAGATGTTAAATGGGACTAGCTAATGTGTACAAACAAATATTCATATAATTGCGTGGACGAAAACATAGCGGTAGCATAAGTGTACGAAGCAAGCGCAAGCAAGCAATAAATATGTAAGTATGTACACAATGCAAATACAATTATTAACTGCATTGAAGTGAATGACTTCTAATGCTTGCCCTTGAATATTAGGCAAATAAGTAGAGAACAAGAAATAGCAAAAATATATAGAACATATGACCGTATAATGCAGTGGTTCTTAATCGGTGACCCAACATCCCAGCCCCGTTGAAAGGCATTTCAAAGAGGTAGATTCGTTGTTCGAATGTCCACCACACGCACTTTAGAGTCCTTTCTTGGAATACAGTTTATAACTCTTCCAATATGCCATTTTTGTGGTGATAAGTTTTCTTCATGGATGATAACCATTGAGCTGTTGTTGATGTTTGGTCGCTCCGTAAACCACTGTGATCGTACGTGAAGTTCGTTGATGTATGGAAGTGCCCTAAGTGACCTGCCAATAATAAAATGCCCCGGAGTTAATACTTCATAATCATTTGGATCCGATGACATTGGTATTATTGGAACTGTTGTTAGTTCCTCAGCTGTGAGTCTTGCATTTTTGATGGTGCGGTTGAGGTGACCCTTAGCCGATTTGACTGCTGCCTCCCAAATACCGCCGAAATGAAGTGCTCTTGGAGGAATAAAATTAAAATTCATAAATTCATTAGCACAATATTTTATAATTGCATCTTTGTTTTCAGTTTTAAATAAAAATGACTTTAGTTCAGCTAGTTTGATGCAAGCACTCACAAAATTTGTTGCGTTATCGAAAAAGATGTCAGAGAGTAGACCTCTTCTTCCAATCATGCGCTTCAATGACATGATAGATCCGATAAGACGTAAAAATCCATACCGCACCGCGCAAAAGGACGAGATGTAGTTAATCGCTCGACAGGTAACTGTTCCATTACTTGGTTCATCAGCTTTGGCTTGTAGCGTATACAATGTGTGCACGATCTGACGATACGTCTTGCTAAATCGCGCGCATTGACTATCGAAATCTGAAGTTTTATCAGTGCTACGAGTGCCTTTGGTCCTGCATGGTAGTGTTTCCGATGTAGATGACGAACGTAATGCACAACAAATCCGCATTTGTTTGGCAACAGCATTGGGTGTTTCCCTTCTCCTGGAATATCTGCTGATTCTAATCGACCTCCAACTTCGGGTATTTAAAATCCTTCGATATACTCGAGAAAAGGATTTAAATAACGTAACGGGCCATTTATCGTAAGCTCTTTCTGTAAAAGATGAATTTCATTAGCGAAATGTATGTGTTGAATATTAGAAATTATGCAAAAAAAGGCGTGATGTAACTCTTGTGGTGAAAGTGTTAATGAGTCATTAAGATTAGCACCATGTCGAAATTTATTGATGAAGCGGAACATCCAAGCTATTAATCGAAGGCTGCTGGTGTAGTTACCCCGCTGATTCACAATTTCCAAAATGTAATTGGTGCTAACAATTGTATTGAATGCTGATTTTTGTTTCTTCCTATCGACAACTTCCATGTCGATATCATCGCAGCTGTTCTTTGGCCATGTATCTGAGTTTTTGTATAGAAACTTTGGTCCGGTGTACCATATTGAATTAACAAGTTCCTTTACAGTACATCCTCTAGAGGCAACATCCGCCGAGTTACAATGCGTTGGTACATGTCTCCAATGGGCGCCTCAAATCTTGAATTTCCGAAATTCGATTACCAACAAAAGCCAAAAGTGTTGCAGAATGCATCTTAAGCCAATGTAATACTATTTGTGAGTCTGTCCAAAGAAAAATGTAAAAAAAAAGATTTGTTAGAAATTGTTGGTTTAATTTTTGCTAAAAGACGAGCAAGAAGAAGAGCGCCGCAAAGTTCTAATTTGGGTAACGATTGTTTTTTGGTGGGTGCCACTCTGGAATTCGCAGTGAGTAGGCGAATGGTAGTAGTAGTGCCACATTTGTTGAGAACGCGAGTATATATTGTGCAGCCATATGCATGAATCGATGCGTCACAAAATCCATGTATCTGAAGAGATTCCACATCTGTCGAAAAACAGTGCCTCGGCACTTTAATTTGTGAAAGATCCGATAAGCAGTTAAGACATTTTTTCCAAGCAAATTCGATGTTCTGTGGCACAGATTCATCCCAATTCAACTTTAGTAACCATATTTCTTGCAACAAAATTTTTGATGTTATAATAACAGGAACTAAAAGTCCAAGTGGGTCGTAAAGTGATGATGCTACAGAAAGGATGGAACGTTTTGTAAGTCGACCAGTCAGTGCTAGTTTGGCTTCAAATGAAAAAATAAAACAATCAAGATTTTGGTTCCATTTTAGTCCAAGTGTACTAGTGATGGATGTATCTACGTTTAGATCCTTTATAGAGTCGTCTTCTCTCAATAGATGATATTTGGAATGCCACTTTGTTAATTTAAACTGTCCTAATTCTAACAGTTTTATTACCTTTTGCTTTATCTGTGCAAGTTCGGTTAGAGTATCAGCACCACAGAGTAGGTCGTCTACGTAGAATGATGACTTCACGATTTTTGCGCCAATTGTAAATTGTTCTGAATGCTGTTCAGCTAGATATAACACACTCCGTATAGCAAGATATGGTGCAGCAGCCATTCCATACGTTACAGTATTTAGTTGATACGTGCGAATATCTTTAGTTGGTGAACTCCTCCACAGAATATACTGGAACTTTCGATCATCTTCGTGCATTAATACTTGGCGATACATCTTGACTATGTCGACAGTGAGTGCAAACCTGTGGAATCGGAAACGAATAAGAAGAAGAAAAAGTTCGCATTAAGTCGTAGAGCCAACCATCTGAATATCGTTCAATGATTTTTGGGATGTGGTTCGACAGGAAGCGTCAAATGCAACTCGGAGTTTTGTTTTTGTACTTGTTGGTTTTAGCACACAATGATGTGGTATATAATAATGCGGTTCCCTGAGATTTGGATTTTTTACAACGCTCATATGACCCAAACTCTCGTAGTCGCTCATAAATTCAACGTAATGTGCTTTCAATTGTGGTGATTTGGCTAATCGACGTTCTTGTGCATTAAATCGTCTCAATGCCGTAGTATATGACTCGCCCAAACATGTCGGATCATCCTTGAAAGGTAATTTGACAACTATTCTGCCGCAAGGTCTTCTTGACACAGTTGAATTGTATATGTGATCGCAACTCTGTTGTTCACGAGTCCAAGCCTCTGGTAGTGATTTCTTCCAATTTCCACAACTTTTCTAATTTGGCATCTAAAGATTCATTGGCTAAAAATAAACAAGATGGTTTGGATATGCTGTTACAACCCGTCCAGAAACAATCCAGCCTAAGAGTGTTTTTTGCAAGATTGGTAAATTAGATCCAAGATTGATATGTCCTACAGATAGAAGACTGAAGAACGTTTCTGTACCCAGCAACATGTCGATTTTCTTTAGTATATAAAATTCATCATCGGCGAGCGCTATATTGAGTAAAATATTCCATGTTGAAATATTGATTTCAGGATCTGGTTGATAAGCAATGTGCGATGTAATACAAAAAGCCAATGGAAGTTCGAAACCAGTGACTTGCGACTTGATATTAGTTGAGGTTTTGAATTTAATATTTGTTGACGATGAACCGATGCTTTGAATCTGTATGTTTTGTTTACTTCTTGGCAGAAGAAACTTTTGCGAAAAATCATCTGTGATAGAATTTACCTGTGAAGATCTAGCAGTGCTGTACCCAATCTGTAGCTCCCCGATGCATCACAAACGAAAATTTTTGCTGTTGCAAGAATGACGTTATCCAACGACGAATAATTCCTGTGTGTATGCGCGACTCTCTTGTGTTGTAGATACCTGAGTAGGTGTTTGTTGGACTGGAGTAGAACCGCGGCGGATTAAACTGGTGTTGTCGTGCACAAACGTTGCACCTGTGTGATGATGGACAATTGGCTACTCGATGTCCCTTTGATAAGCAATTGATGCAAAGTCCAATTTTCTTTGCATGTTCGAAACGTCCAGTAATGTTTAGTGACTTAAAGCGTTCGCAATTAGAAACCTGATGGTTGTTACTGGAACAGAAAGTACAAGTTATGGTGGAGCAGGATAATTTATAGGCTCGTGGTTGATTCCTTGATTTCGAAGAGGAGTATTTGTTAGAACCTTGAGTTGTGAGGTACTAACATGCGTGTTGTCCAGTGATTCCAGGTATTGACAGTGTCTTTCCAAAACTTCGATGCAATTCTCCCATGACGGCAGCGTTCTGAAATCTAGCGACTCCTTCCACTTTTTGTTGGTCTGTTCATCAGACTTCTGCAAAATTAAATGAATAAGCATAGTTTGCGATATTTGGCTGTCGGTACCTAGCGATGTCAAAAAACCATAAATAGCTGAAGCTTTATCAATTAAACTTCTTAGCTGAATGCCATTTGGTTTCATAACTGCTGGTAAATCAAATAATGAATTTATTCCTTCCAAAAAAATTAGTGTTTTGTTATCATACCGTACGTTCAACCGTTCTAACGCCTTCGGATAGTTTTCATTTGTCACTTGAAAAGCATTTACAGTTTCTAAGGCTTGACCTTGGAGACAATTTCGCAAATGGTTGAATTTTTCAATATTAGTTAAATTGAATTCACGATTTTCTTGAACGAGGTGATAAAATTTTGTGAATACTTGCCATCAAACGTAGGAAACTTAAGTGGTGGAAGTTTTGAACTTGATTGTACCACGCAAGTTGTGTCCGAAAGTGAAACGTTGTTATCTTCTGCCAGTTGCGATTGGATAACCAATTTAGTTGTGATGTAAAGTTCTTCCAGGTCAGCACGTTCACCATCATCAGCTTCCAATCTTTCGATGTCAGTTTGAATTGAGAGAATCTGCTTAAAATATGACTCCAGGATGCTCAAACGGCATTTGTATTCCGCAGCTGAAACAGCCTTTCCACCTGGTCGCAAGCTGGCGTCGACGATATTTTTAATGCGCGTAAATTTTTTCTTGGTGCTGGCGCGTTGTTGTCTTTGCTCGTCCAAAAACATTGCAGAACAGGATCTTGTATATGCTTTATAGAGACTTCAAAATTATTTTAAATAATAATATTTCTACTTCTAGTGAGTAGTTAAGCAATAAGTGATTAGTTAATTTTACCGCAAAATTTATAAAATCAAGCTATACTTATGTATGGGTATGCAACGAACATGCGAATATGAGCTACAGGCAATGGTAACGACGAGGCTTAGCGGTGGCAAACTGGTGTGCTGTGCTTTGTACCAGCAATGCTGGTGACTTCAATGGTAAAGATTTCTAACGGTGACTAAGTTCACTGATGACAAAGTCCAATGTCGGTAATTTCCAATGACGATAATGTCCAGCGACGATAATGTCCAACGATAATATCCAATGACGATAATGTCCAACGATGCAGTCTAATACTGACCACACTCCGAAATGATTTGCGAAAGCACAAAAACTCACTCGTGCCCTACGTTGGCCGAAATATTTAAGCGAAGTTGTAACAGCGATAAAATCAGAGAACGTAAATGAATAGAGAAGGAGCAAATGTTAAATGAAATCTCTTTGTGTACTAATTTGTAATTCCAGATGAGGGAACATCGAAAAATATAACTTCGAAAAAGAAAAATACACCACACAATGTGCGAAATGCTATAAATAGACACAACGAATATTCCTTAATGAAAAATCGTTGCGCATACCTATTGAGATTTATGTTTTCAATTTCTATGATATGACAAATTTATAATTATGAAAAGCCTTCTGAATTAAAAATCTGTATTATCGGTAAAAACCCCAGAATTCATAATAAAATAAACATTTAATAGGCAATTTTTCCAACTTATGTATGTGCGTTGCGTGAGTAATTGCTTATTGAGCAAAGGATAACAATAAAACGGTGGCTAAGCGTCGCGTTTCCACTTTTGAGGTGGCTGGGGTCGTAAGCGTGAAGGGGTTAAGCACAATCCGAATACGAGCCTATACGTTCGAATCTGTGCATGGTGGCAAGCCAACGAAATAACGGCGAGTTCGCGCGGACATTGTGTTATTGAAAAAAACCAAATGACGACTTTGTCGACAAATATACATACATATTTAAATACATACAAACGAGCTCGCATACATATTGACGCCAAATTTTGCGCATCGTCGCGGAGTTGACAAAATTTGTTTCAATCGACAATTTTACGACAATGTCGGTCGGTTATGTTGTCTCGTTTGTCCTTTATGCAGTGGTTTGTTATTGAAAGTTGACTTATGCTCTTTTGAAATATTGCGATTACCGATTGGGCTGCATTTTCATAGCGTCGTATTTAGATAAAATGGGCTAAATCGACCAACTATGAAATAATGATAATAAGTAAACATATAAAAGTACTATATGGAGTGTGCTTACAGTATATAGAAGTAGTTAATGATTTCATATAAGTATGTACATGTCAATTTTATATAAATTTTTTTAATTTAATGCCATATATAGTGCATAATATGAATAAAATTAAAATATTATTTTAACTCGCTAATATGTCATGTTGCCAATTCTCCTTTCTGAAGGGGCCATCAGACAAATTCTTCAATTTCTGATTTTTAGCATCGTTGCGAGTAGGCAGCTTGTGGGCAAAATACAAATGCGAGGGGAATGGTAGGATCAGTTGTAAAATTGAAACTTCTTCAATTTTACTGAAGACATTCAAATTCAATTTCATTCATTTTTATTTTCGCGCATTTGCGGTAGGAATTATATATGCAAACCAAATGTGGTTTACCAGGCGCACAGAAAAAATAGCGCAGCGCAGAGTTATGAACGAACGCACTACTTAGACGCAATACTTAGAAAATAAGCCGCGAGTTCGCTTGAATATTATTGGCCGATGATGGTGCGTCTACGTTTTTTTGTCACTTGGGCGAATGTTTGATTTTTTGCGAAAGACATATTGAGGGACATACATATGTGTAGATATATGCAAATATATTTGGACATGCGAATGAAGGAAGGCAATTTCAAGAATATTCATATATAGACATATGAACATTTGAAGCAAGTAAACAACAATAGCTGTTTGAGTTCACAGATTAGACAAAGTACAATGGATATCGTCTGTGGTGCTGCTTGTATAGCACACTTCTTTATTGCAATGTGAAGTATTTTGACTAAGTTCAAATCCTATCAGATATTTTTATATACTCTTTTTTTTTTTATAGCCCTTTTTTATTAAATGATATTTGAATTCTATTTTCATATTATTTCCCTCATTATTTATATTTTCTTGTCAGAACTCAATTTCTTTCGTTTTTATTATTTAAATTTTTGTTTATGCGCTTACCAAAGAACATCTGTGCATATGTATGTATACACATTTTGCTTATAGAGTGGTGTAGTTCGTTGCGTAAATTGATAGGATAGTGAAATTTTATTTTCGAACTTGCGCGTTTTCGATGTTCCCTCATCTTAATTAACATTTTCGTACACCTAACATTTGCTCCTTCTCTATTCATTAACATTCTCTGATAAAATACAAAGGGCCGAGTAATGATGCTATGTCAGAGAACGTAAATGAATAGAGAAGTACAAATGTAAGCTGTTCTAAAATGTTAAGTACGATGAGGGAACATCGAAAACGCGCAAGTTCGAAAATAAAATGAATTACACCACTCTATAAGCAAAATGTATATACATACATATGCAGAGATGTTCTTTGATATGCGCATAAACAAAAATTAAAGTAATAAAATGAAGAATAATTGACTTATGAAAAAAAAATATAAGGAATGAGGGAAATAAAATGAAAATAGAATTAAAATATCATTTAATAAAAAAGGGTTATAAAAATAAAAAAAGACTATATAAAAATATGATAGGATTTGAACTTAGGCAAAATATTTCACGTTGCAATAAAAAAGTCTGCTATACAAGCAGCACCACAAACAATATTGAATTTACTTTGTCTAATCTGTGAACTCAAACAGCTATTGTTGTTTACTTGCTTCAATGTTCATATGTCTATATGTGAATATTCTTGAAATTGCCTTCCTTCATTCGCATGTCCAAATATATTTGCATATATGTACACATATGTACATATGTATGTACCTCAATATGTCTTTCGCAAAAAATCAAACATTCGCGCAAGTGACAAAAAACGTAGACGCCATCATCGGCCAATAATATTCAAGCAAACTCGCGGCTTATTTTCAAATTCATTCATAAGGAACGTGCGTCTGCTTCAAAGCAAAGTGCGTTCGTTCATTACTCTGCGCCGCGCTATTTTTCCTGTGCGCCTGGTAAACCACATTTGGTTTTCATATAGAATTCCTACCGCAAATGCGCGGGAATAAAAATTAATGAAATTGAATTTGAATGTCTTCAGTAAAATTGAAGAAGTTTCAATTTTACAACTGATCCTACCATTCCCCTCGCATTTGTATTTTGCCCACAAGCTGCCTACTCGCAACGATGCTAAAAATCAGAAATTGAAGAATTTGTCTGATGTTCCTTTCAGAAAGGAGAATTGGCAACATGACCTCTTAGCGATTTGAAATATTATTTTAATTTTTTTCATATTATGCACTATTTATGGCATTAAATTATAAAATTTATATAAAATTGCCATTCATATGAAATCATTAACTACTTCTATATATTCTAAGCACACTCCATATAGTAGTTTTATATGTTTACTTATTATCATTATTTCATAGTTTGTCGATTTAGCCCATTTTATCTAAATACGACGTTATGAAAATACAGACCAATCGTTAATCGTAGCATTTCAAAAGAGCATAAGTCAATTTTCAACAGCAAAGCCCTGCAAAAAGGACAAACGAGACAACATAGCCGATCGACATTGTCGTAAAATTGTCGATTGCAACAAATTTTGTCAACTCCGCCACGATGCGCAAATTCGGCGTCAATATGTATGCGAGCTGATATGTATATTTGTATGTTTGTCGACAAAATCGCAATTTGGCTTTTTTCAACAACACAATGTCTGCGCGAACTCGCCGTTATTTCGTTGGCTTTCCACCATACACAGAGGCGTGTCAAGTGAGGGCTCATAATATATTAATATGTTGCTTAATGAGTATTGAAAAATATTGATGCATTTATGAATTATTTTCGTAATATAATATATATTATATATATATATATAAATACACATAAACTCATACCTATAATCGTTTTTAAACTAAATTCGATAAATAAAATATATATCTGAAATAATTATGTGGCAGTGCGACCGAATCCCTCCTTGCCTTCAATCGTTCAACTCGCAAAAAGCGTAGACAAAAGTCATTGCTTGTGCGGGGCAAGAAGAAGCAAGCATCAGCGTACGTGTATTTAAGAATGTATGTGTGATTATCAGATTTGTGTAAATACGCATAATAAGGAAACATTCAATAAACCTAAACATATGAACATATTTTCCTGAAATATTTTAATTATCTCGGAAAGTAAAATAGGCTATTTAAGTAATTGAATTGAGATATGCTAATTAATTCCAAGCAATTAAATAAAAATAGTTAAATAAAACTTTAATTTTATGTATTTTACGATTCGAACGTATAGGCTCGTTTTCGGATTGAGCTTAACTCCTTCACACCTACGACCTATGCCACTATATAAATGAAAACGCGACCGCTTAGCCACAGTTTTATTATTATCATTTGTTTAATAAGTATATTGCTTACGCAACGCATATACAAAAGTTGGAAAAATTGCATATCAAAGGTTATTTTATTATGAATTCTGGGGTTTTTGCCAGTAATCCTCCTTTTTAATTCAAAAGGCTTTTCACAATTTTAATTTTCGTCATATCATTGAAATTGAAAACACAAATCTAAATAGGTATGCTCACCGATTATTCATTCGTTGTGTCTATTTATAGCCTTTTATCCGTTTCGCACACAGCGTGGTGTATTTTTCTTTTTCGAAGTTATATTTTTCGATGTTCCCTCATGTGGAATTACAAATTAGTACTCAAAAAGTTTTCAGTTAACATTTGCTCATTCTCTATTCATTTACGTTCTCTGGCTATGTGTGGTCAGTTATTAGACTAAATTTATTCGCAAAATTCTTCTCTTTAAATAATATTCTAAGCAATATTGCAATACCGTTCAATACATAATTTCCGCTAAGTACATAGTTTCGTTTTCTATTAGTGCATATATACATAAGTATGTAAGTTATATAAAAACAGTTCATAAAAGGAGAATAACCCAAGTACATATACTTTACTCTATAGCTCCTTCGTATATATTGTAGTTGATAACAAAAGAGAAATATAAAAAAATAGGAACACAGCATTGCAAGAGGCTGCTTACATATTAACAGAGGCTGTTAATGAATAGAGAAAGAGGAAATGTTAGCTGTTTTAAAATGTTAATTACGATGAGGGAACATCGAAAACGCGCAAGTTCGAAAATAAAATGTCACCACACCTATCTGATATAAGCAGAGAATGTTAATGAATAGGGATGGAGCAAATGTTAACTGAAATCTTTTTGCGTACTAATTTGTAGTTAAAGATGAGGGAACATCGAAAAATATAACTTCGAAAAATAAAAATACACCACGCAATGTGCGAAATGCTATAAATAGACACAACGAATATTCCTAAATGAAAAATCGTTGCGCATACCTATTTAGATTTATGTTTTCAATTTCTATGAAAAAAATTTATAATTATGAAAAGCCTTCTTAAAAATCTGTATTACCGGTAAAAACCCCAGAATTCATAATAAAATAAACATTTAATAGGCTATTTTCCCAACTTATGTATGTGCGTTATGTGAGCAATTGCTTATTAAACAAAGGATAACAATAAAAGGGTGGCTAAGCGGGCGCGTTTCCACTTTTATGGTCGCTGAGGTCGTAAGCGGTAAGGGGTTAAGCACAATCCGAATACGAACCTATACGTTCGAATCCTAAAACTCATGAAACTGAAATTTTATTTAATTTTTTATTTTATTAATTGGAATCTAAGCATATCGTAATTCAATTACATTAATAGCATATTTTACTTCCTGAGATAATTAAAATATTTCAGGAAAATATGTTCATATGTTTTGGTTTATTGCATATTCCCTTATTATGCGTATTTACACAAATGTGAATATCACACATACATTCATAAGTACACATACGCTGATGCTTGCTTCTTCTTGCCCCGCACAAGCAATGACTTTTGTCAGAGAATGTTGAAGAATAGAGAAGGAGCAAATGTTAAATGAAAACTTTTTGAGTACTAATTTGTAATTCCACATGAGGGAACATCGAAAAATATAACTTCGAAAAAGAAAAATACACCACGCTGTGTGCGAAACGGAGAAAAGGCTATAAATAGACACAACGAATGAATAATCAGTGAGCATACCTATTTAGATTTGAGTTTTCAATTTCAATGATATGACGAAAATTAAAATTGTGAAAAGCCTTTTGAATCAAAAAGTAGGATTACTGGCAAAAACCCCAGAATTCATAATAAAATAACCTTTGATATGCAATTTTTCCAACTTTTGTATATGGGTTGCGTAAGCAATATACTTATTAAACAAATGATAATAATAAAACTGTGGCTAAGCGGCCGCGTTTCCACCTTTGTGGTGGCTTAGGTCGTAAGCGCGAAGGAGTTAAGCTCATTCCAAATACGAGCATATACGTTCGAATCGTAAAATACATAAAATTAAAATTTAATTTAATTTTTTTATTTTATTAATTGGAATCTAAGCATATCATAATTCAATTACTTTAATAGCATATTTAACTTCCTGATATAATTAAAATACATCAGGAGAATATGTTCATATGTTTAGGTTTATTGAATATTTCCTTATTATGCGTATTTACACAAATGTGATAATCACACATACATTCATAAGTACACGTACGCTGATGCTTGCTTCTTCTTGCCCCGCACAAGCAATGACTTTTGTCTAAACTTTTTGCTTTTTGCGAGAAGCAAGTTGAACGATCACAAGCAAGAAGGGGTCAGGGGCGCACTGCCACATAATTATATCAGATATATATTTTATTTACCGAATTTAAACGAAAAACGATTATAGGTATGAATTTATTGGTATTTATATTTTTATGTATATATTAATTATATTACGAAAATAAATCATTAATGCATTAGTACTTTTCAATACAAATTAAGCAACATATTAATATATTATGAATCCTCACTTGACACGCCTCTGTGCATGGTGGCAAGCCAAGAAAATAACGGCGAGTTCGCGCGGACATTATGTTGTTGAAAAAAACGAAAAGACGACTTTGTCGACAATCATACATATTCACATACATGCATACGAGCTCGCATACATATTGACACCGAATTTTGCGCATCGTGGCGGAGTTGGCAAAATTTGTTTCAATCGACAATTTTTCGACAATGTCGATCGGCTATGTTGTCTCGTTTGTCCTTTTTGCAGGGCTTTGCTGTTGAAAATTGACTTATGCTCTTTTGAAATGCTACGATTAACGATTGGTCTGCATTTTCATAACGTCGTTTGTAGATAAAATGGGCTAAATCGACAAACTATTAAAGAATGATAATAAGTAAACATATACAAGCAATATGTGTAGTTTGCCTTGAATATATAGAAGTAATAAAGGATTTCATATAAATGGCAATTTTACTTAAATTTTATAATTTAAAACCATATGTAGTATAATATATGAAAATTAAAAAACAAAAATATTAAATCGGCAATGACCCAAGTTGCCATTTTTCTCTTCTGGAGTAAACATCAGAAAATTCTTCAACTTCTGATTTTTAGTATCACCATGAAGAAGCAGCTTTTGGGCAACTTGTAGAATATGCGCGTTCTTATGAATGAATTTGTTGTTGGTGTTATTTGAATGCGTAGATAGAAGAGCATATGACGTGTGTACATACAAACAGACCTTGACATATTCACGTTTTCATGTATGTAGATATGCATATGCATGAATGAATTTTTTCTTCTTGTAATTATGAATACAAGTATATGGCATATTGAATTGTTTGTATGTATACAAGTCATAGTGCATACAAACAGACCGTGGCAATTCATCAAATCTATTTTAAGCTGCTTTGTACAAACGAAGTGAACACTAACTGGTGGTCAAATCAAAAAATTTTATACTTACCTATGTATTATCAAAACCTCAAATATTTAACGAATTAAATGCAAATAAATTAATTTTTATTTATTTATATTTTATTAATTAATTTATTATTTAATTAAAATAATAATAAATTATACTTATAGGTATTTTTTAATTATATTAATCTAAATAAAAATCTGAAATGCAAAAACAGAAAACACTGAAAAAAAAAAAAAAAAATGCATATAAGTAATTTTGTTATTTATATTGTAACGATAAAACAAAAAAATATTTTTAATTGCACACGATTTGCGAATTTGCCTCCTCTTCAACCACAAATTCTCACACGATTTTTTCTATTTACACAGATTTAATCAATAATTCACCTGTTTTATGAAACTAGGCTCATGTGCAATAAAACTAGAAAAACTACACTACAACTAAAACTAATTATAATTAATCTCTACATATAATTTAAATACATTTTTAACTACTTAAACCTTCTAAATTAAACTTATTTACACCTGAAAATATACAAAGAAGAGCTGAAAATAGAAGAACATCTAAATGTGGAAGAAAAATGTATAAAATATTAATAAATTTGTATTAAATATGTATGTATATGATACATCACTTACACAAAAAAACACACCTAATACCTATTGCCTTCAATCAATAGAATTTTAGATTAAAATAAGTGCACCATAATCCCTATTTCTTATATATTTAATTTTTTTTGTTTACGTATTTTTCGGCGTTGCACATTATCTTGCCTCTTTTCTTCAGCCAGCCATTTCGCATTTTTATACAACAACACTGTTACTAAGGACTCTAACAGTTGTTGTCGGTGGACCAAGCATTCGCCAGCTTCTAAAAACCATTCTGGATAAACGTTTTTAGTGCTATCATCTATGGCATCCTCAATGAGCTCTCGAACTCCATAGTAGTGCGCATATTTTCCGAATAGCTCTTTATACCACTTCATCTGTATCCGACAAATTTCGAAAACTCTGTCAGTCGGATTTATTAGTCGCAGATCGGTGCAATCTTTATAGTTCTTAAAGCGTATTAAAGACTCGGAGTGCTTATTTAAATCTCCTTGAGTCTTCAACAGCTCTTTTGCACAGTTATCGCATCTGGACTTGCAGAGAAGTTTTTGGTATATCGAGTATCCAGTGTAATACCGCTGAACTTGAAGCTCCGCAGTATTTTCTTCGGTTTCTGCAAAGTGCTCATCGGGAATGTCAACTATATCAACGGCATGTTGCTCGGAATCATCGAGGGAGTTATGATCTTCCTCGCTGATATTCCAATCAAGATTCAGGTCTTCATAGTCTTCGCAGTTTGAGCCTTTATTATTAAATCTGCGTCTCAATATTTGCATTGAGATAAGACGAGCGACTATGAATTGAATATCATAGGCCGATGGATGAGTATTTACCCCCTGACTAGCCCTAATTTTATAAAAAAAGTTTTCTAGCGCGTCTTGATTTAATTTTCCTAACAATATAAATTTCACATCTTTGTAATTATCAAAGATATCTTTGGATAAATTCATCATTGCTGTCAGGGTTATGATAAACCCTGATAAGCATTGAACATTTGTAGTGTTAGGAACCTGGATATGCGAAATGAACTGCAGGTGGTCCTTCAGCCTATCAAACTTTGCCGAAGTGTTTCGCCAAATGGGACACTTGAACGGGTTCTTGCTGTTGAGCACCTTGCAATCAAGCTCATCAAACAAGTCGTTCATGCGTTTTACCAACATTTGTGTCGCTTTGGCGCATTTCAATATATATGCATCCGTGCCCAATAATCCCTGCCTGAATGCCATGTCGATGCCAGCTGCTACTGAATTGCTGAGCACCTGTGTAGCTCTAGAAACGCTAATTTTCTCGAAAGTATTGGGATATATGTGGGAGGATGTCAACTTCGGGCATATTTTAAAATGATGACTTACACTATCGATTGCATACAGCTTCCTTATAACTTTGAAGCTAGCTATGCCATCGATAGTTTTTAAGTCGTGCTTCAATAAATTATTCCTAACTGACTTAATCAAATGGCAATAGTCATATAGGCAATGAACTTTTTTGCCATTGATTATAACATATGGTTCGGACTTTGTAACTTTTAAATTATTATATAATCGGACATTCACGGAACCTCAAATGATCGCTTTTACATTGAGTCCTATCATTTCCAAGACTTCAATGTTTTTCTTTAATATTACATCTAAATCTACTGCGGACAGCCCTCCTTGTGCCACATAATACGAAATTACGTATTTCCAATTAGATGCTATAGCTTTCGCCATAAAAAAGCAGCATTTGTCGGCAATATTTAATTCCCTATTGCCGTCTCCCCTGTCAACGAAACCATCGATGACATCTTTACTTTTGTTATAAACGAGATCTTTTTTAATTGTAATTTCATCAAATATAATTACACAGATCCGTTCGTGTTCGGACATTTCCCCAACAAGAGTTTTCAAATTACCTATAACCCTAGGATCAATCCCTGCCGCGACATATCTAATTGGGCGCCAGCGCAGTAGAGATTTTGGATGTGGCAGCGCAAACTGAAGATCATCCCTCAAGAAGTTATATGCCTTCGTTGACATATAATTAATATTTTGCGCTAAATTCTTTTGATCTTCAGTGTATGTATTGATTGTACTGACAATCATCCTAGCAAAATTTATTGCATCCTCAGTAAAATTTTTCGATGCAATAATTGTCCTATTCTCTAATTCAAATATTTTTTCTTTCAAAATCCTATTCTCCTGCCTGAGCGCATTCATGCGTTCATTTTGCTTAAGGGCATTTTGCTGATAAGCCCGCACAATCCGAGCGCAAGATTCGCGGTCACATTTTGAGGAATCGAGGTTGAAGGAAACACTATCTTGTTTACGCTTCACCTGGAGATCCGAATATAATTCGAATTCCTCAAAACTTAAATCTTCCCCCGCTATCTGATTCCTACGTGAGTATTGCCGCTTAATAGGCAGAAGGACCCTGTTTGAAGAAAAGCTACTGGAACTGCCTGCATTTTCGTAAAAAAATATTTTATGCTTAGGGATAGCTCCTTCCTTAAGTCTATTATTTGTGACATAATTTGCATCAAAATGACAGTCACAAATAAACAACTTTTTATGGTCGGAGTATGATGCACTTATTTTTAATGCTAAAACCCAGCTGTTGAAGGCAATCTCATCTTGGGGGAATGAAAAAAGGAATCACATCAATAGAGCAGAATCTCTTCTCTCTAGTAAGATCTTCTGATCTAGTAGGAATTTTTGCAATTTGCCAATGGTCAAATCCCACCCACATGCCAAAAAATTTAATAACAATTTATATTTTTTACATTTTTTTAATTTATATTCCTTTTTTTAAACTATATTTTAAATACTTTACTACTATTTATATTTATTTATTAAAACATATAATATATCCTACATATGTATATACTTGGGTACATATGCACATTTGATTCTAACATTGAAATTTCATTTTTTCTCCTTTTCTATTTAGATGCAATTTCAAACCAATTCACAACTATTTTCTGATTTGCATTTATTGGATTTTCTCTTCCTTTTTTTTGGCGCAATTTCACACCAAATATTAGCTGTATTTCTATTTTGGCCGTTAAAATATGACCAATCAGGTGCATACTCTCTTTCGTCAGATTCTATCATACGATTGATTATTCATATCAATAGAATATTCACATACATACAAATTAGTCATTTGAACAAGTAAAAAATTATTGATGTTTGAATTCACATATTAGACTATTTTAAAACGAAGTTATCTGTGGTGCTGCTTGTATAGCACACTTCCTTATTGCTATGTGAAATATTTAATATATATATTATATCTAAGTTCAAATCCTATCAGATATTTTTTTATACTCTTTTTTTATTTTTATAACCCTTTTTTATTAAATGATATTTTAATTCTATTTTCATTTTATTTCCCTCATTATTTACATTCTTTTTCATAAGTCAATTATTTTCCTTTTTATTATTTTAAGTTTTGTTTATGCGCATATCAAAAAACATCTCTGCATATGTATGTATATACATTTTGCTTATAGAGTGGTGTAGTTCGTTGCGTAAATTGACAGGTGTGGTGACATTTTATTTTCGAACTTGCGCGTTTTCGATGTTCCTCCATCGTAATTAACATTTTAGTACTGCTAACATTTGCTCCTTCTCTATTCTTCAACATTCTCTGCTTTTGTCCACACTTTTTGCTTTTTGCGAGAAGCAAGTTGAACCAGAGAACGTAAAACAATGAGAAGGTGCAGGTTCAACAGCGAACAATTTGTAGGAATTTATCAAGGAGTTCACCACAGATGCACGAGAAACAAATAACATTTTTCGCTTTTATAACAGCGGTGAATCTCTACACATACGCTCTCTTACCATAACCAGAGAATGTTGAAGAGTAGAGAAGGAGCAAATGTTAAATGAAAACTTTTTGAGTACTAATTTGTAATTCCACAAGAAGGAACATCGAAAAGTATAACTTCGAAAAAGAAAAATACACCACACAATATGCGAAATGCTATAAATAGACACAACGAATATTCCTATATGAAAAATCGTTGCGCATACCTATTTAGATTTATGTTTTCAATTTCTATGATATGACAAATTTATAATTATGAAAAACCTTTTGAATTAAAAATCTGTATTACCGGTAAAAACCCCAGAATTCATAATAAAATAAACATTTAATAAGCTAGTTTTCTAACTTATGTATGTGCGTTGCGTAAGCAATATACTTATTAAACAAATGATAATAATAAAACGGTGGCTAAGCGGCCACGTTTCCACTTTTGTGGTGGCTTAGGTCGTAAGCGCGAAGGAGTTAAGCTCATTCCGAATACGAGCATATACGTTCGAATCGTAAAACTCATGAAACTGAAATTTTCTTTAATTTTTATTTTATTAATTGGAATCTAAGCATATCATAATTCAATTACTTTAATAGCATATTTAACTTCCTGAGATAATTAAAATATTTCAGGAAAATATGTTCATATGTTTGGGTTTATTGCATATTCCTTTATTTATGCGTATTTACACAAATGTGATAATCACACATACATTCATGAGTACACGTACGCTGATGCTTGCTTCTTCTTGCCCCGCACAAGCAATGACTTTTGTCCACACTTTTTGCTTTTTGCGAGTTGAACGATCGCAGGCAAGGAGGGATTGGGGCGCACTGCCACATAATTATTTCAGATATATATTTTATTTATCGAATTTAGTTTAAAAACGATTATAGGTATGAATATATGTGTATTTATATATATATATATAATATATATTATATTACGAAAATAATTCATAAACGCATTAGTATTTTTCAATACAAAATAAGCAACATAATAATATACTAAGAGTCTTCAGTTAGAACGCCTCTGTGTATAGTGGCAAGCCAACGAAATAACGGCGAGTTCGCGCAGACATTGTGTTGTTGAAAAAACCAAATGACGACTTTGCCGACAAACATACATATTTATATACATACATACAAACGAGCTCGCATACATATTGACGCCAAATTTTGCGCATCGGCGCGGAGTTGACAAAATTTGTTTCAATCGACAATTTTGCGACAATGTCGATCGGCTATGTTGTCTCGTTTGTCCTTTTTGCAGGGCTTTGCTGTTGAAAATTGACTTATGCTCTTTTGAAATATTGCGATTACCGATTGGGCTGCATTTTCATAGCGTCGTATTTAGATAAAATGGGCTAAATCGACAAACTATGAAATAATGATAATAAGTAAACATATAAAAGTACTATATGGACTGTGCTTAGAATATATAGAAGTAGTTAATGATTTCATATGAATGGCAATTTAATATAAATTTTGTAATTTAATGCCATAAATAGTGCATAATATGCAAAAATATAAATATTATTTAAACTCGCTAAGAGGTCATGTTGCCAATTCTCCTTTTTGAAGTGAACATCAGACAAATTCTTCAATTTCTGATTTTTAGCAAATGTTGTGAGGAAGCAGCTTGTGGGCAACATACAAACGCGAGGGGGATGGTAGGATTTTCAGTGATACAAATTGTAAAATTGAAATTTTGCTGATTCTTCAATTTTACTGAAGACATTCAAATTCAATTTCATTCATTTTTATTTTCCGCATTTGCGGTAGGAATTCTATATGAAAACCAAATGTGGCTTACCAGGCGCACAGAAAAAATAGCGCGGCGCAGAGTTATGAACGAGCGCACTTTGCTTTGAAGCAGACGCACGTTCCTTATGAATGAATTTGTTGTCGTTGTAATATAAAATACTTAGAAAATATGCCGCGAGTTCGCTTGAATATTATTGGCCGATGATGGTGCGTCTACGTTTTTTTTGTCACTTGCGCGAGTGTTAGATTTTTTGCGAAAGACATATTGATGGACATACATATGTACATATGTGTACATATATGCAAATATATTTGGACATGCGAATGAAGGAAGGCAATTTCAAAAATATTCACATCTAGACATATGAACATTGAAGCAAGTAAACAACAATAGCTGTTTGAGTTCACAGATTAGTCATAAAAGTTTGAATATTGTCTGTGGTGCTGCTTGTATAGCAGACTTCTTTATGGCAATGTAAAATATTTTGCCTAAGTTCATATCCTATCATATTTTTATATAGTCTTTTTTTATTTTTATAACTCTTTTTTATTAAATGATATTTTAGTTCTATTTTCATATTATTTCCCTCATTATTTATATTTTCTTTTCATAAGTCAATTATTTTCCTTTTTATTATTTTAAGTTTTGTTTATGCGCATATCAAAGAACATCTGTGCATATGTATGTGTATACATTTTGCTTATAGAGTGGTGTAGTTCGTTTCGTACCCTGATAGTTGTGGTGAAATTTTATTTTCCAATTTGCGCGTTTTCGATGTTCCTTCTTAGCAATTAACATTTTAGTACTGCTAACATTTGCTCCTTCTCTATTCATATACGTTCTCTGCCATAACCAACCGACGAATATTGAAGAGAATATAATATGTGAGCAAAACTGGGCATATTGATATGCCATTTGAAATATATTCCCTTTTATTAAACTATTATTTATTATTTTTTAAATTATTTTATGTTAATTCATTTTTACTTTATTATGAGAAATATATCAAAATACTTTATAAGTACTTTATAGGTATTTTGATATATTTCTCAAAATAATTCATTTATTGTACTTGACACCATTATGGAGTCATAAAAGTACAAAATTGTGTTTTGCCGTCGGTATTTCACATTCATGCTTCAATTTTTCTTTTCAAATGCATGTGTAAACATATAATATGTAACAGGACATACATATATTATGTCGTTTACACATTTGTATGTATTTTTATGTAGATATGTACACTCATTACTTCATGTGAAAATTCCGTTGACACATTTTTTGCTTTTATGTCAAAGAGTCAATCTGTCGAAGAACTGACGCGACGACAAAGCGTCACAACATTGTGTTGTTGGTAGAAAATCCGAGATGTGCCATACACACTCTTACTAACATACATCGCATATGGGCAAGTGCAAAGTCAATGTGTGTACAAAAAAATCGAACGTACTTACGTAAATTCTTTGACAAATACAGTCAATCCCGGTTAAGTGCCAAAACCAAACATGCAGATTTTTTGTGCTTTGTAGTACATAAGCGATTGTGGTACTTAAGCGAGTGGTACCAAAAAAATTATTTCTATGTATTTAAAAAAAAATTACCGTTTTCTTTAAAAAATTAAGAAAAAAAAAGTGAGATGCAGCAAGACACCGGCAGATAAGAGGGATTGGAGGAGTGATACTTAACCGGGGTTTACTGTATACATAAATCAGAGGAATATTGAATATTTTCTTTAAAAAGTTTCTTGAATTGTAAATCGACAAATTTACTATGTTGTATTCTAAAATATTTTAATACTCATATTTGAGGGGTTGTCACTTTTCCCTTCTAGAGGGAATATCAGAAATTTGTTCAATTTATGATTTTTAGCTTTTGCTATCGTCGCGAAAAGACGCTTGTAGGCAAACGCATGCTCGGGGAGATGTGTAAGGCGTTTGCTTTTATGAATGAAACGACTTAGCTTATTGCTTGTGCGCCAGCGTTCATGAATGAAAATGTTGTTGGTGTGTGATTTACTACAAATTTAGGATTTGTCAATTTGGCTGCCATATTGATTTCTGGTGCTGATGCTATTTGAGAGAATTGTTGTTTTTGTACAACAATGTTTGTATTTTGCCTATTGGCTGACGTACTTACATTTGTACGCTTAAAGGTATGTAGATTTGTGTATGCATTACTAATTTTGCGCGGTCGTACGCATATTTGTACATACATACTTACATATAGAGCAGTGCGCTCACATGTTTTCATTGATAATTGGTAATATATTATTACAAGTATATTATATAATATAACATATTGATGTACATACATATGTACATACATAAACTATTAATTCTGTAACAACTGAAATTAGAAAATTATGAAAATAGTAAAATATCATTTCTTGCATAATCTTTCACATTTTATCAATGTAGAATTTGTGCAAAAAAATAATAATTTATCAATTTTTCATCATAAAAATCGTTTATATGGCAAAAAATAATCATGCATATGTGAAGTGGCATTTGTATTTCTTGTTTTCTCATTCATTTCATTTCATTTTTCTCTTTATATTGGTAGATACGTATTTTGTCAGAGAACGTTGTTAAAAATTCTTATTTCTGTTAAATAACAGCAAAACTATACAGAAAGTGGTGAACTCCTTGATCTCAATTTTTCAGCCAACCAATCGAGCATCATACAAAATTCAATTCAATGGTTCAACCAGAGAACGTAAAACAATGAGAAGGTGCAGGTTCGGCAGCGAACAATTTGTAGGAATTTATCAAGGAGTTCACCACAGATGCACGAGAAACAAATAACATTTTTCGCTTTTATAACAGCGGTGAATCTGTACACATACCAGAGAATGTTGAAGAGTAGAGAAGGAGCAAATGTTAAATGAAAACTTTTTGAGTACTAATTTGTAATTCCACATGAAGGAACATCGAAAAATATAACTTCGAAAAAGAAAAATACACCACACAATGTGCGAAATGCTATAAATAGACACAACGAATATTCCTATATGAAAAATCGTTGCGCATACCTATTTAGATTTATGTTTTCAATTTCTATGATATGACAAATTTATAATTATGAAAAGCCTTCTGAATTAAAAATCTGTATTACCGGTAAAAACCCCAGAATTCATAATAAAATAAACATTTTATAAGCTAGTTTTCTAACTTATGTATGTGCGTTGCGTAAGCAATATGCTTATTAAACAAATGATAATAATAAAACGGTGGCTAAGCGGCCACGTTTTCACTTTTGTGGTGGCTTAGGTCGTAAGTGGGAAGGGGTTAAGCACAATCCGAATACGAGCCTATACGTTCGAATCCTAAAACGAATTTTATTTAATTTTTTTATTTTATTAATTGGAGTCTAAGCATTTCATAATTCAATTTCTTTAATAGCATATTTTACTTCCTGAGATAATTAAAATATATCAGGAAAATATAATATGTTTGGTTTATTGCATATTCCCTTATTTATGCGTATTTACACAAATGTGATAATCACACATACCATAAGTACATACATTCATAAGTACACGTACGCTGATGATTGCTTCTTCTTGCCCCGTACAAGCAATGACTTTTGTCTACACTTTTTGCTTTTTGCGAGAAGCAAGTTGAACGATCGCAGGCAAGAAGGGATTGGGGCGCACTGCCACATAATTATTTCAGATATAATATATATTTTATAAGTATATCGAATTTAGTTTAAAAACGATTATAGGTATGAATTAATGGGTATTTATATATATATATAATATATATTATAGTACGAAAATAATTCATAAATGCATCAGTATTTTTCAATACAAATTAAGCAACATAATAATATACTAAGAGTCCTCAGTTAGAACGCCTCTGTGCATGGTGGCAAGGCAACGAAATAACGGCGAGTTCGCGCGGACATTGTGTTGTTGAAAAAAACCAAATGATGATTTTGTCGACAAACATACAAATATACATATGAGCTCGCATACATATTGACGCCGAATTTTGCGCATTTGGCGGAGTTGACAAAATTTGTTTGAATCGACAATTTTACGACAATGTCGGTCGGCTATGTTGTCTTGTTTGTCCTTTTTGCAGTGGTTTGCTATTGAAAGTTGACTTATGCTCTTTTGAATATAAAATGGGCTAAATCGAAAAACTATGAAACAATGATAATAAGTAAACATATAAAAGTACTATATGGACTGTGCTTAGAGTATATAGAAGTAGTTAATGATTTCATATACATGTCAATTATATATAAATTTTTTAATTTAATGCCATATATAGTGCATAATATGCAAAAATATAAATATTATTTAAACTCGCTAATAGGTCATGTTGCCAATTCTCCTTTCTGAAGTGAACATCAGACAAATTCTTCAATTTCTGATTTTTAGCAAATGTTGTGAGGAAGCAGCTTGTGGGCAACATACAAATGCGAGGGGGATGGTAGGACTTTCAGTGATACAAATTGTAAAATTGAAATTTTGCTGATTCTTCAACTTTACTGAAGACATTCAATCAAATTCAATTTCATTCATTCGCGCATTTGCATTGCGGTAGGAATTCTATATGAAAACCAAATGTGGTTTACCAGGCGCACAGAAAAAATAGCGCGGCGCAGAGTTATGAACGAGCGCACTTTGCTTTGAAGCAGACGCACGTTCCTTATGAATGAATTTGTTGTCGTTGTAATATGAAATACTTAGAAAATATGCCGCGACTTCGCTTGAATTTTATTGGCCGATGATGGTGCGTCTACGTTTTTTTGTCACTTGTGCGAATGTTTGATTTTTTGCGAAAGACATATTGAGGGACATACATATGTATATGTACATATGTGTACATATATGCAAATATATTTGGACATGCGAATGAAGGAAGGCAATTAGCAATAGCTGTTTGAGTTCACAGATTAGACAAAGTAGCTCAAATATTGTCTGTGGTGCTGCTTGTATAGCAGACTTCTTTTTTGCAACGTGAAATATTTTGCCTAAGTTCAAATCCTATCATATTTTTATATATTATACTATTTTTTATTTTTATAACTCTTTTTTATTAAATGATATTTGAATTCTATTTTAGTATTATTTCCCTCATTATTTATATTTTCTTGTCGGAGGTCAATTACTTTCGTTTTTATTATTTCAATTTTTGTTTATGCGCATATCAAAGAACATCTGCGCATATGTATGTATGTACATTTTGCTTATAGAGTGGTGTAGTTCGTTTCGTACCCTGATAGTTGTGGTGAAATTTTATTTTCCAATTTGCGCGTTTTCGATGTTCCTCCATCGTAATTAACATTTTAGTACTGCTAACATTTGCTCCTTCTCTATTCATAAACATTCTCTGCACATACGCTCTCTTAACATAACCAGAGAATGTTGATGAGTAGAGAAGGAGCAAATGTTAGCAGTACTAAAATGTTTATTGCTAAGAAGGAACATCGAAAACGCGCAAGTTCGAAAATAAAATGTCACCACAGCTGTCAATTTACGCAACGAACTACACCACTCTATAAGCAAAATGTATATACATACATATGCGCAGATGTTCTTTGATATGCGCATAAACAAAAATTTAAATAATAAAAATGAAAGTAATTGACTTCCGACAAGAAAATATAAATAATGAGGGAAAGAATATGAAAATAGAATTAAAATATCATTTAATAAAAAAGGAATATAAAAATAAAAAAAGAGTATAAAAAAATATCTGATAGGATTTGAACTTAGGCAAAATATTTCACATTGCAATAAAGAAGTCTGCTATACAAGCAGCACCACAGACAATATTTAAGCTTTGAGTCTAATCTGTGAATTCAAACAGCTATTATTGTTTACTTGCTTCAAATGTTCATATGTCCATATGTGAATATTCTTGAAATTGCCTTCTTTCATTCGCATGTCCAAATATATTTGCATATATGTACACATATGTACATATGTATGTCCCTCAATATGTCTTTCGCAAAAAATCAAACATTCGCGCAAGTGACAAAAAAGCGTAGACGCACCAGCATCGGCCAATAATATTCAAGCAAACTCGCGGCTTATTTTCTAAGTACTTTATATTACAACGACAACAAATTCATTCATAAGGAACGTGCGCTGCTTCAAAGCAAAGTGCGTTCGTTCATAACTCTGCGCCGCGCTATTTTTTCTGTGCGCCTGGTAAACCACATTTGGTTTTCATATAGAATTCCTACCGCAAATGTTAGTTTATAAAATGAATGAATGAATTGGATGAAATTGAATTTGATTGGTTTCAGTAAAACGAGAAAAATTCAATTTTACAATTTGACAGCCACCACTGAAAATCCTACCTATCCCCTCGCGTTTGTATTTTGCCAACAAGCTGCTTCTCACAACTTTTGCTAAAAATCAGAAATTGAAGAATTTGTCTGATGTTCACTTCAGAAAGGAGAATTGGCAACATGACCTATTCGAGTTTAAATAATATTTATATTTTTTCATATTATGCACTATTTATGGCATTAAATTACAAAATTTATATCAAAATGACATTCATATGAAATCATTAACTACTTCTATATATTCTAAGCACAGTCCATATAGTACTTTTATATGTTTACTTATTATCATTGTTTCATAGTTTTTCGATTTAGCCCATTTTATCTAAATACGACGCTATGAAAATGCAGCCCAATTGGTAATCGCAATATTTCAAAAGAGCGTAAGTCAACTTTCAATAGCAAACCACTGCAAAAAGGACAAACGAGACACAATAGCCGATCGACATTGTCGCAAAATTGTCGATTGAAACAAATTTTGTCAACTCCGCGACGATGCGCAAAATTTGGCGTCAATATGTATGCGAGCTCGTTTGTATGTATGTATATAAATATGTATGTTTGTCGGCAAAGTCGTCATTTGGTTTTTTTCAACAACACAATGTCCGCGCGAACTCGCCGTTATTTCGTTGGCTCCTAAAACTCATGAAACTGAAATTTTATTTAATGTTTTATTTTATTAATTGGAATCTAAGCATATCATAATTCAATTACTTTAATAGCATATTTAACTTCCTGAGATAATTAAAATATTTCAGGAAAATATGTTCATATGTTTGGGTTTATTGCATATTCCCTTATTTATGCGTATTTGCACAAATGTGATAATCACACATACATTCTTAAATACACGTACGCTGATGCTTGCTTCTTCTTGCCCCGCACAAGCAATGACTTTTGTACACACTTTTTGCTTTTCGCGAGTTGAACGATCGCAGGTAAGGAGGGATTGGGGCGCACTGCCACATAATTATTTCAGATATATATTTTATTTATCGAATTTAGTTTAAAAACGATTATAGGTATGAATATATGTGTATTTATATATATATATAATATATATTATATTACGAAAATAATTCATAAATGCATCAGTATTTTTCAATACAAATTAAGCAACATAATAATATACTAAGAGTCCTCAGTTAGAACGCCTCTGTGTATGGTGGCAAGCCAACGAAATAACGGCGAGTTCACGCAGACATTGTGTTGTTGAAAAAAACGAAAAGACGACTTTGTCGACAAACATACATACATAAAACCGAGCTCGCATACATATTGACGCCAAATTTTGCGCATCGTCGCGGAGTTGACAAAATTTGATTGAATCGACAATTTTGCGACAATGTCGGTCGGCTATGTTGTCTCGTTTGTCCTTTTTGCAGTGGTTTGCTATTGAAAGTTGACTTATGCTCTTTTGAAATATTGCGATTACCAATTGGGCTGCATTTTCATAGCGTCGTTTTTAGATAAAATGGGCTAAATCGACAAACTATGAAATAATGATAATAAGTAAACATATAAAAGTACTATATGCAGTGTGCATAGAATATATAGAAGTAGTTAAAGATTTCTTATGAATGGCAATTTTATATAAATTTTATAATTTAATGCCATATATAGTGCATAATATGCAAAAATATAAATATTATTTTAACTCGCTAAGAGGTCATGTTGCCAATTCTCCTTTCTGAAGGGAACATCAGACAAATTCTTCAATTTCTGATTTTTAGCATCGTAGTGAGGCAGCAGCTTGTGGGCAAAATACAAACGCGAGGGGATAGGTAGGATTTTCAGTGTCACAGTCAAATTGTAAAATTGAATTTTTCTCGTTTTACTGAAACCATTCAAATTCAAATTCAATTTCATTCCTTCATTAATTTTATAAACTTAATTTCGCATTTGCGTAGGAATCCCATACGAAAACCAAATGTGGCTTACCAGGCGCACAGAAAAAATAGCGCGGCGCAGAGTTATGAACGAGCGCACTTTGCTTTGAAGCAGACGTACGTTCCTTTTGAATGAATTTGTTGTCATTGTAATATGAAATACTTAGAAAATATGCCGCGAGTTCGCTTGAATATTATTGACCGATGATGGTGGTAGGCAAAATTGCTCGAATATAGTGTGTGGTGCTGCTTGTATAGCATACTTAATTATTGCAACGTGAAATATTTTGCCTAAGTTCAAATCCAATCAGATATTTTTATACTCTCGCGTGTCATGGGCGTAATCGGACCACTGCCACGCCCACAAAACGCCATTAATCAAAAACAAATAAATTGCCATAACTAAGCTCCGAAATAAGATACAAGACTGTTATTTGGTACACAGGATCACATTAGGGAGGGGCATCTGCAGTTAAAATTTTGTTAAAGTGGGCGTGGTCCCGCCTCTAATAGGTTTAATGTGCATATCTCCTAAGCCGCTAATGCTATAATAACAAAATTCGCTAGGAGCAAATTTTTTTAGAACCTATACCTACAGTGTGAAAATAGTTGAAATCGGGTGGCAACTTCGCCCACTCCCCATATAACGGTACTGTTAAAAACTACTAAAAGCGCGATAAATCAATCACTAAACACGCCAGAGACATTAAATTTTATCTCTGGGATGGTATGAGATGACTTTATAGGAACCACGTTCAAAATTAGACAGTGGGCGTGGCACAGCCCACTTTTAGGTGAAAACCCATATCTTGAGATCTGCTTGATTAATTTCAACAAAATTCGGTACATAACGTTATTTTCATATTTCTATAATATAGTGCGAAAAAGGGCGAAATCGGACTACAACCACGCCTATTTCCCATATAACACCATTTTCAATTCCATCTGATTCTTTCACTTTCCACTATGCAAATCAGGCAACAATGATTATATCGGGGTAAAACTTTGCGTGAATAATACATTTAAAGTATGCCACCTTGTGACCAAAAATTGTCTAAACCGAACCAAAACTGTTCAAGCCCCTAAGTACTAAATATGTGGACCCCAGTGCCTATAGTTGACCTTCTACCGAAAATATCAGTCAATCCACAAAGAAATCTCAAACGAGTGTACCATTTGATTTTGCGAGAGTATAAAATGTTCGGTCCTTCCTTACTTGTTTATATATAAAATTGCTTCAAAATATGTTCTCGAGTATAGCTGAGCAATGTCAAATTAATGTATTTCTCTATCCCCAATATTTATATGATTTCCGTCTTTCCACCTGACTTTACATCGTTTCGGTTGATCAACGTGATATTTTAACGAAATTAAGCGGAAAAGATTTCTTAAAAATTATGTGGTTTGACGCTGAATTAGAATGAAATTAGTATATACTAAGTCTAAACCTAACACCTTCATATAATGAATTCCGATTCTCTGGTTGACGTTTGCCACCTAAGCTTATAATATAAAATTTAGCCACTTTGGTGGAGTTAATATCACATTCATTCTTACGTATATCTCACTTCAAGCAATAAAACTGGGACTTAGTTTATGGCCTTTAATATAAGTCAAGAAATATAACATATTTTATGTAAAAAATTAAAACTTCCGTTTGGTTTTATATAAACGTTAAATATTGGTTAACGATAGTTTAATGTCGAAAATGTGTAAAATCGGTCCACGAATTTCCCCAGCTCACATGTACTACTAATGTTATACGTTTTTTCGTTAATTTGATAATTAAATGAAATTAAATTAACGGTATTTCTTTAAAATAATGTGGTATATCGCTGCATATGAAATAAATTGGTCTAGACCTTGTTAAAACCTTAAAACCCTAATATACTGATTTCCGCTCCTCTGGTACAACAGCAACCTCATATACCCCACATATTAAATCTAACCCCTTTGGTTCAGTTTATATCACATATACCATGTTTGAGTTAAATAGCTTCTTTTTATAAAAGTTAACATTTCGGAGAAAAAATAGTATTATCACAAAATAAATCTATGATCAATAACATAAGTTAATAAGATACCAAATAATAATCGAGTAATGAATGTTGAATTCTGACGCAATTATACTTTCGCAACATGTTGAAACATAGTATAGTTTTGTTCACCAAAGAGTTGTTTGCATCACCTAAAGCAGAGAATGTTGAAGAGTAGAGAAGGAGCAAATGTTAGCAGTACTAAAATGTTAATTGCTAAGAAGGAACATCGAAAACGCGCAAGTTCGAAAATAAAATGTCACCACTGCTGTCAATTTACGCAACGAACTACACCACTCTATAAGAAAATGTATATACATACATATGCACAGATGTTCTTTGATATGCGCATAAACAAAAATTGAAATAATAAAAACGAAAGAAATTGACTTCTGACAGGAAAATTTAATAATCAGGGAAATAATATTAAAATAGAATTCAAATATCATTTAATAAAAAAGGGTTATAAAAATAAAAAATAGTATAATATATAAAAATATGATAGGATTTGAACTTAGGCAAAATATTTCACGTTGCAATAAAGAAGTCTGCTATACAAGCAGCACCACAGACAATATTCAAACTCTTATGTCTAATCTGTGAACTCAAACGGCTATTGTTGTTTACTTGCTTCAATGTTCATATGTCTATATGTGAATATTCTTGAAATTGCCTTCTTTCATTCGCATGTCCAAATATATTTGCATATATGTACACATATGTACATATGTATGTCCCTCAATATGTCTTTCGCAAAAAATCAAACATTCGCGCAAGTGACAAAAAAACGTAGACGCACCATCATCGGCCAATAATATTCAAGCGAACTCGCGGCTTATTTTCTAAGTATTTCATATTACAACGACAACAAATTCATTCATAAGGAACGTGCGTCTGCTTCAAAGCAAAGTGCGCTCGTTCATAACTCTGCGCCGCGCTATTTTTTCTGTGCGCCTGGTAAGCCACATTTGGTTTTCATATAGAATTCCTACGCAAATTAAGTTTATAAAATGAATGAAATTGAATCTGATGACGAGAAAAATTCAATTTTACAATTTAACCACTGGAAATCCTACCATCCCCCTCGCATTTGTATGTCCACAAGCTGCTTTCTCACAACATTTGCTAAAAATCAGAAATTGAAGAATTTGTCTGATGTTCACTTCAGAAAGGAGAATTGGCAACATGACCTATTCGAGTTTAAATAATATTTATATTTTTTCATATTATGCACTATTTATGGCATTAAATTACAAAATTTATATAAAATTGGGATTCATATGAAATCATTAACTACTTCTATATATTCTAAGCACAGTCCATATAGTACTTTTATATGTTTACTTATTATCATTGTTTCATAGTTTTTCGGTTTAGCCCATTTTATCTAAATACGACGCTATGAAAATGCAGCCCAATTGGTAATCGCAATATTTCAAAAGAGCATAAGTCAACTTTCAATAGCAAACCACTGCAAAAAGGACAAACGAGACAACATAGCCGATCGACATTGTCGCAAAATTGTCCATTGAAACAAATTTTGTCAACTCCGCGACGATGCGCAAAATTTGGCGTCAATATGTATGCGGGCTCGTTTGTATGTATGTATATAAATATGTATGTTTGTCGGCAAAGTCGTCATTTGGTTTTTTTCAACAACACATTGTCTGCGCGAACTCGCCGTTATTTCGTTGGCTTGCCACCATACACAGAGGCGTTCTAACTGAGGATTCTTAGTATATTATTATGTTGCTTAATTTGTATTGAAAAATACTGATGCATTTATGAATTATTTTCGTAATATAATATATATTATATATATATATATATAAATACACATATATTCATACCTATAATCGTTTTTAAACTAAATTCGATAAATAAAATATCTATCTGAAATAATTATGTGGCAGTGCGCCCCAATCCCTCCTTGCCTGCGATCGCTCAACTCGCAAAAAGCAAAAAGTGTGGACAAAAGTCATTGCTTGTGCGGGGCAAGAAGAAGCAAGCATCAGCGTACGTGTACTCATGAATGTATGTGTGATTATCACATTTGTGTAAATACGCATAAATAAAGGAATATGCAATAAACCCAAACATATGAACATATTCTCCTGATATATTTTAATTATATCAGGAAGTAAAATATGCTATTAAAGTAATTGAATTATGATATGCTTAGATTCCAATTAATAAAATAAAAAAATTAAATAAAATTCTTTTTAGGATTCGAACGTTTAGGCTCGTATTCGGATTGTGCTTAACCCCTTCCCGCTTACGACCTCAGCCACCACAAAAGTGGAAATGTGGCCGCTTAGCCACCGTTTTATTGTTATCCTTTGTTTAATAAGCAATTGCTCACATAACGCACATACATAAGTTGGAAAAATAGCTTATTAAATGTTTATTTTATTATGAATTCTGGGGTTTTTACCGGTAATACAGATTTTTAATTCAGAAGGCTTTTCATAATTATAAATTTGTCATATCATAGAAATTGAAAACATAAATCTAAATAGGTATGCGCAACGATTTTTCATATAGGAATATTCGTTGTGTCTATTTATAGCATTTCGCATATTGTGTGGTGTATTTTTCTTTTTCGAAGTTATACTTTTCGATGTTCCCTCTTGTGGAATTACAAATTAGTACTCAAAAAGTTTTCATTTAACATTTGCTCCTTCTCTACTCTTCAACATTCTCTGCCTAAAGTGATAAATATAGATTTCTATATATGTACATATCCATCCATCATGTTGAACTTATTATAAAATATACCAGTCAACATAGCTAAAAAAAGTTTCTTAGAGTGCTGGACTTTGTATAGAGCAAAAAAATCTTTCTAGAAAAAATTGCATGAAATAAATATTAGTAATGTAGTATCAAAAGGGCTGAAGCCCCTTTTTATGTGGTTATAGATAAACTGCGACCCCATTGGTTTACATGCTACTGTCTATTATTTCAGTTTTGCGACACATTTTAATATGAAGGTCATGAGGTGAACTGTAAACTCAAGAAAATTACATTTTTACCTAGCGCCGTTGGCAGCTTATGTAAGGTTTAGATATTAAGACAGAAAGAAGAAAATCTACATACCTGCTATACATATGTGTATATCATACTTAATTATATGTAAGTTATTGTTAATTTAGCCTTCATGGGTAGACCCTTCAAAATAGGTACCATGGATCCTCCTGTTTTAGAAAGCGTTTAACAAAAGTAATTTACGGAGGGATTTTCCGAGAACTTAATTTCAATGTAATGAAATAAACTACTAATTTCTAAAATATAAATATAACTAAATATTATGTATTATTATGTTAGTGAATAGCTAAGTAATATATAGGTATACAAAAGTACGTAAGCAGTACCAACATGTTGCAAGAGTATAATAAATATCAGTACACTGTGTTTGTAGTTTCAATTTCACTTGATGTCTTTACAAGCAAAGTGCTTTATTCAAACTAATTTTAGTATATTACACAGTACAGTGTATAGTGACGAGCAATAGCATAGCAAGGACTTACATGGAATTACAGTGAAAGATAGCAGCACCTAGGATCCAACTTTTAACACCCGGACGGACTGAATTATATAAGTATTATCTATAAGTATTTTATATATTAATCCATTTATTATTAATTAATTATGCCTAGATTAAGTAGAAATCTATATTACTAAGTCGTCTTCAGAATAGAAGACGTATGAGAGTTCTTCGTGCAAACTCTTTATATAGATATAATGAGCAGTCACGAAATACTGTAAGTCACGCTAATCGTAGATTAGATTCCGATGTACGTCGGTCCGAACAAATTATCAATACCAATCAACATAGAACCCCAAATTCGCTCTGAAGAGGCGTGAAGACCCTGAGGTTCGATCTGTTGAGCAAGTTGCAAATACTGTTCAACATAGAATAAGGCGGCAAGATCCCCAAATTCGCTCTGAAGAGCATATAAGAAATACTCGAGGTCATAAGTCTCGGCGTGAAGACCCCGAGGTTCGATCTGTTGAGCAAATTGCAAATACTGTTCAACATAGAACAAGGCGGCAAGATCCGCAAATTCGCTCTGAAGAGCAAATAAGAGATACTCGAGGTCATAGGTCTCGGCGTGAAGACCCCGAGGTTCGATCTGTTGAGCAAGTTGCAAATACTGTTCAACATAGAACAAGGTGGCAAGATCCCCAAATTCGCTCTGAAGAGCAAATAAGAAATACTCGAGGTCATAGATCTCGTCGAGAAAATCCTGAGGTACGTTATGATAAACAAAGTAGGAACACTAGGGATCATAGAGAACTTCGCGCAAGAAATCCTGAGTATAGGAATTAAGATCGCATTCGTGATCAAATGCAAAGGAAGCATGCAAGAAGAAATCCTGAAATAAGGAGAGAGGAGCGTGATAGAGAAACACAACGTCGACAGCTTAGTAGGAGTGGTATGAGGGAAGAAATTTTGAATCAGAGACGTCTTAGACAAGGTCAAGTTCGCCTTCGTAGAGATAACCCACTCAATAGGCAAATTGAAAACCAAAGGCAGTCCCAACAAATCCGATTAACGAGAGAAAATAATGTTATAGAAACTGATAATAGTGGCAATTTAACAGATTTCAAAAACATTTATTTCCAAAATATAAATAAATGCCCTACTGAAATATGTATTTGCTGCGGCGGCTTATGGTATTCACACCAAGTTCGCAAATTAAATTTCGAAACTATTGCGCTAGGTCACCCGAATGCTGCATCCGCCTTATTTTTAATGCAAAAATTTCCTTCAGAAAATGGAAATTACCATTTTTGTGCTACTTGCAAAAATGCGATTGTTAAAAAGAACGTTCCAATATGTTTAGCTAACGGTCTAGACTTTCCTGAAATCCCGGATTGTTTGAAAGGTTTAACACCAATTGAAGAACGTCTCATAATGCCTAGATTGCCTTTTAAGACAATCCGTCCGTTAGGATATCAAGCTCAGAGTTTGCTCAAAGGTGCTGTTGTTAATATACCAATTTCTGTTAACAATATTGTGACATCTCTACCAAGGTCCTTTGATTAGGCTCATGTTATACAAATTCACTTAAGAAGGCTTTGGAATACAATCATGATTACATGATCGATACCATACGCCCCGCAAAGATTATGGAAGCTTTGCAGTTCTTAGTGAATACCCCTCTGTATCGTGAGCACAAAATACATATTAATGAAAACTGGATTTCAGAATTTAATGGCCAAGAAGAAGTTCCGTTTGTTGCATCTGCAGAGGATTCCCGATTGGTTCAATCTTTTCATGCGCCACAAACTTCTCATGATAATCCCTCAGGTAATACCTAATATTCCCACGGGTCTTTTACCTTCAGAGCTAAATCCAGGCGGTCAAGAAACTCTTTTGGACAATATTCCTGTAGAAAACTTAGACTATAACCGTTTAGTTATAGCGCCAGGTGAAGGACAAAGACCAATTGACATAATTCAAGATAATAATTCAGAAGAGTTGTCATTTGGAACAATATACGTTGGGCAGAAGCATACATGCTCTGAAATGTATAGCAAGATAATACGTTCTGAAATTCGCCGTTTTAACAGAAGAGCGTGTACCATTCCAAAGTTGTTCTATGATTACAAAAGATTAGAACTGCTACAAATTAAGAACAGTACATCCATTTGCCTTAGAAAGTTTTCAGGTCGCAACCGAGTTACGGTCCAAAATCTATTAAACGAAAACTTTGTTCAAAACTTGATTCAACACCATGATGGTTACAAGGTTTTGAAAGGCGTTAGGGAAGCTAAGAAGAAAAAGGCAATCGCTATGATTCGCCAATTTGGGCTTCCAACCTTCTTTATCACTTTATCGGCTGCAGAATCTCAGTGGGTTGGGCTTTTGGTCATCCTCTCTAAAACTGTTGATTCTAAAGATATTTCGGAAGAGGAAGCCAACAGTTTAACAACCCAAGATAGATATCGCTTAATTCGGTCAGACGCGGTTACTTGTGCTAGATATTTTGACTACCGCTATCGACAAATTCTTAAGCTTAAGATAACGCCGGCATTTTTGGAGAGCATTTTCTTACAAATTTCTACTGGAGAGTGGAGTTTCAACAGAGAGGTTCCCCGCATGTACATGGCATGTATTGGCTTAATAATGCTCCCAGGATCAACCTTCAAGATCCTCAGACATTCCCTGATCTCATCAGTTTTATGGACAATTATATTTCTACAGATGGTTCGATCAGCCACTTTGAAAATTATTTGGGTTATCAAAAGCATAATGTGGTTATGCGGTCGGTCTTGTACTAGGAAAATAAGAGGACAACAGTTTTGTCGTTTTGGTATACCATATCCACCAATGCCTTCAACGCAAATACTGTCAAATACGCAAAGTCAAAATTCAGAAAGACACAAGGAAAACTTTTTCAAAATTCAAAACGTTTTAAATTCAAATATGACTACAGAAGACATTTCTAATTTAAACGATTTTGAACACTTCCTGTCTGATAGTAGAATAAATATGTCTTTTGATGACTATTTGTTAGCCCTTAGGTCAAGTTTACGAAAACCCAAAATTTTTTTAAAAAGAAAATTACAGGATGGTTTTATAAACGCTTATAATCCTCTGATTTTGGAACTCCATAGAGCAAATATGGATATCCAATATATACTGAATGCATATGCTTGCTGTTCATATATAATTAATTATATTAACAAGTCTATCAGGGGAATTTCTAGGCTCTTAACTGAAGCTATATCAGAGGTAAATGCTGGAAATTATACTATTAAGCAAAAACATAAACATATAGGTCACAAATTTATATCAGGCACAGGAATATCTGCACAAGAAGCAATATATTGCTCCATTGGGCTCCATCTTTCGGAAGCAAGTAATGCAGAAATATTTATAAATACCTCTCGACCTGAGGAACGTGTTCGAATGGTAAAACCTAGAGCGGAACTTCAGAACCTTCCTTCAGGTTCAGGTTCAGAAGAAGCAAGCATCAGCGTACGTGTACTCATGAATGTATGTGTGATTATCACATTTGTGTAAATACGCATAAATAAAGGAATATGCAATAAACCCAAACATATGAACATATTCTCCTGATATATTTTAATTATATCAGGAAGTAAAATATGCTATTAAAGTAATTGAATTATGATATGCTTAGATTCCAATTAATAAAATAAAAAAATTAAATAAAATTCTTTTTAGGATTCGAACGTTTAGGCTCGTATTCGGATTGTGCTTAACCCCTTCCCGCTTACGACCTCAGCCACCACAAAAGTGGAAATGTGGCCGCTTAGCCACCGTTTTATTGTTATCCTTTGTTTAATAAGCAATTGCTCACATAACGCACATACATAAGTTGGAAAAATAGCTTATTAAATGTTTATTTTATTATGAATTCTGGGGTTTTTACCGGTAATACAGATTTTTAATTCAGAAGGCTTTTCATAATTATAAATTTGTCATATCATAGAAATTGAAAACATAAATCTAAATAGGTATGCGCAACGATTTTTCATATAGGAATATTCGTTGTGTCTATTTATAGCATTTCGCATATTGTGTGGTGTATTTTTCTTTTTCGAAGTTATACTTTTCGATGTTCCCTCTTGTGGAATTACAAATTAGTACTCAAAAAGTTTTCATTTAACATTTGCTCCTTCTCTACTCTTCAACATTCTCTGCCTAAAGTGATAAATATAGATTTCTATATATGTACATATCCATCCATCATGTTGAACTTATTATAAAATATACCAGTCAACATAGCTAAAAAAAGTTTCTTAGAGTGCTGGACTTTGTATAGAGCAAAAAAATCTTTCTAGAAAAAATTGCATGAAATAAATATTAGTAATGTAGTATCAAAAGGGCTGAAGCCCCTTTTTATGTGGTTATAGATAAACTGCGACCCCATCGGTTTACATGCTACTGTCTATTATTTCAGTTTTGCGACACATTTTAATATGAAGGTCATGAGGTGAACTGTAAACTCAAGAAAATTACATTTTTACCTAGCGCCGTTGGCAGCTTATGTAAGGTTTAGATATTAAGACAGAAAGAAGAAAATCTACATACCTGCTATACATATGTGTATATCATACTTAATTATATGTAAGTTATTGTTAATTTAGCCTTCATGGGTAGACCCTTCAAAATAGGTACCATGGATCCTCCTGTTTTAGAAAGCGTTTAACAAAAGTAATTTACGGAGGGATTTTCCGAGAACTTAATTTCAATGTAATGAAATAAACTACTAATTTCTAAAATATAAATATAACTAAATATTATGTATTATTATGTTAGTGAATAGCTAAGTAATATATAGGTATACAAAAGTACGTAAGCAGTACAAACATGTTGCAAGAGTATAATAAATATCAGTACACTGTGTTTGTAGTTTCAATTTCACTTGATGTCTTTACAAGCAAAGTGCTTTATTCAAACTAATTTTAGTATATTACACAGTACAGTGTATAGTGACGAGCAATAGCATAGCAAGGACTTACATGGAATTACAGTGAAAGATAGCAGCACCTAGGATCCAACTTTTAACACCCGGACGGACTGAATTATATAAGTATTATCTATAAGTATTTTATATATTAATCCATTTATTATTAATTAATTATGCCTAGATTAAGTAGAAATCTATATTACTAAGTCGTCTTCAGAATAGAAGACGTATGAGAGTTCTTCGTGCAAACTCTTTATATAGATATAATGAGCAGTCACGAAATACTGTAAGTCACGCTAATCGTAGATTAGATTCCGATGTACGTCGGTCCGAACAAATTATCAATACCAATCAACATAGAACCCCAAATTCGCTCTGAAGAGGCGTGAAGACCCTGAGGTTCGATCTGTTGAGCAAGTTGCAAATACTGTTCAACATAGAACAAGGCGGCAAGATTCCCAAATTCGCTCTGAAGAGCATATAAGAAATACTCGAGGTCATAAGTCTCGGCGTGAAGACCCCGAGGTTCGATCTGTTGAGCAAATTGCAAATACTGTTCAACATAGAACAAGGCGGCAAGATCCGCAAATTCGCTCTGAAGAGCAAATAAGAGATACTCGAGGTCATAGGTCTCGGCGTGAAGACCCCGAGGTTCGATCTGTTGAGCAAGTTGCAAATACTGTTCAACATAGAACAAGGTGGCAAGATCCCCAAATTCGCTCTGAAGAGCAAATAAGAAATACTCGAGGTCATAGATCTCGTCGAGAAAATCCTGAGGTACGTTATGATAAACAAAGTAGGAACACTAGGGATCATAGAGAACTTCGCGCAAGAAATCCTGAGTATAGGAATTAAGATCGCATTCGTGATCAAATGCAAAGGAAGCATGCAAGAAGAAATCCTGAAATAAGGAGAGAGGAGCGTGATAGAGAAACACAACGTCGACAGCTTAGTAGGAGTGGTATGAGGGAAGAAATTTTGAATCAGAGACGTCTTAGACAAGGTCAAGTTCGCCTTCGTAGAGATAACCCACTCAATAGGCAAATTGAAAACCAAAGGCAGTCCCAACAAATCCGATTAACGAGAGAAAATAATGTTATAGAAACTGATAATAGTGGCAATTTAACAGATTTCAAAAACATTTATTTCCAAAATATAAATAAATGCCCTACTGAAATATGTATTTGCTGCGGCGGCTTATGGTATTCACACCAAGTTCGCAAATTAAATTTCGAAACTATTGCGCTAGGTCACCCGAATGCTGCATCCGCCTTATTTTTAATGCAAAAATTTCCTTCAGAAAATGGAAATTACCATTTTTGTGCTACTTGCAAAAATGCGATTGTTAAAAAGAACGTTCCAATATGTTTAGCTAACGGTCTAGACTTTCCTGAAATCCCGGATTGTTTGAAAGGTTTAACACCAATTGAAGAACGTCTCATAATGCCTAGATTGCCTTTTAAGACAATCCGTCCGTTAGGATATCAAGCTCAGAGTTTGCTCAAAGGTGCTGTTGTTAATATACCAATTTCTGTTAACAATATTGTGAAATCTCTACCAAGGTCCTTTGATTAGGCTCATGTTATACAAATTCACTTAAGAAGGCTTTGGAATACAATCATGATTACATGATCGATACCATACGCCCCGCAAAGATTATGGAAGCTTTGCAGTTCTTAGTGAATACCCCTCTGTATCGTGAGCACAAAATACATATTAATGAAAACTGGATTTCAGAATTTAATGGCCAAGAAGAAGTTCCGTTTGTTGCATCTGCAGAGGATTCCCGATTGGTTCAATCTTTTCATGCGCCACAAACTTCTCATGATAATCCCTCAGGTAATACCTAATATTCCCACGGGTCTTTTACCTTCAGAGCTAAATCCAGGCGGTCAAGAAACTCTTTTGGACAATATTCCTGTAGAAAACTTAGACTATAACCGTTTAGTTATAGCGCCAGGTGAAGGACAAAGACCAATTGACATAATTCAAGATAATAATTCAGAAGAGTTGTCATTTGGAACAATATACGTTGGGCAGAAGCATACATGCTCTGAAATGTATAGCAAGATAATACGTTCTGAAATTCGCCGTTTTAACAGAAGAGCGTGTACCATTCCAAAGTTGTTCTATGATTACAAAAGATTAGAACTGCTACAAATTAAGAACAGTACATCCATTTGCCTTAGAAAGTTTTCAGGTCGCAACCGAGTTACGGTCCAAAATCTATTAAACGAAAACTTTGTTCAAAACTTGATTCAACACCATGATGGTTACAAGGTTTTGAAAGGCGTTAGGGAAGCTAAGAAGAAAAAGGCAATCGCTATGATTCGCCAATTTGGGCTTCCAACCTTCTTTATCACTTTATCGGCTGCAGAATCTCAGTGGGTTGGGCTTTTGGTCATCCTCTCTAAAACTGTTGATTTTAAAGATATTTCGGAAGAGGAAGCCAACAGTTTAACAACCCAAGATAGATATCGCTTAATTCGGTCAGACGCGGTTACTTGTGCTAGATATTTTGACTACCGCTATCGACAAATTCTTAAGCTTAAGATAACGCCGGCATTTTTGGAGAGCATTTTCTTACAAATTTCTACTGGAGAGTGGAGTTTCAACAGAGAGGTTCCCCGCATGTACATGGCATGTATTGGCTTAATAATGCTCCCAGGATCAACCTTCAAGATCCTCAGACATTCCCTGATCTCATCAGTTTTATGGACAATTATATTTCTACAGATGGTTCGATCAGCCACTTTGAAAATTATTTGGGTTATCAAAAGCATAATGTGGTTATGCGGTCGGTCTTGTACTAGGAAAATAAGAGGACAACAGTTTTGTCGTTTTGGTATACCATATCCACCAATGCCTTCAACGCAAATACTGTCAAATACGCAAAGTCAAAATTCAGAAAGACACAAGGAAAACTTTTTCAAAATTCAAAACGTTTTAAATTCAAATATGACTACAGAAGACATTTCTAATTTAAACGATTTTGAACACTTCCTGTCTGATAGTAGAATAAATATGTCTTTTGATGACTATTTGTTAGCCCTTAGGTCAAGTTTACGAAAACCCAAAATTTTTTTAAAAAGAAAATTACAGGATGGTTTTATAAACGCTTATAATCCTCTGATTTTGGAACTCCATAGAGCAAATATGGATATCCAATATATACTGAATGCATATGCTTGCTGTTCATATATAATTAATTATATTAACAAGTCTATCAGGGGAATTTCTAGGCTCTTAACTGAAGCTATATCAGAGGTAAATGCTGGAAATTATACTATTAAGCAAAAACTTAAACATATAGGTCACAAATTTATATCAGGCACAGGAATATCTGCACAAGAAGCAATATATTGCTCCATTGGGCTCCATCTTTCGGAAGCAAGTAATGCAGAAATATTTATAAATACCTCTCGACCTGAGGAACGTGTTCGAATGGTAAAACCTAGAGCGGAACTTCAGAACCTTCCTTCAGGTTCGACTGAAATATTCGTAGTCGGTATTTTAGACCGTTATGTTCAAAGATCCGATCAGTTAGAAACTCTTTGTTTAGCTGATTTTGCACCTAGGTATAAATATTTTAAATCTAGTAGAAGAGCACAAGATAGTGATCATGAAGAAGAAGAGAGGGAAGACGATAATTTACAAGAAAGCGGAGTTGTCATGCCTCTTAAAGACGGTAGTGGTTTTGTTAACAAACATACCAAACCTTGTATTATTCGGTATAGAAGGTTTAGTCCAGATTTGGCCCGATTTGAGTATTTCCGGGAAATGGTAATGCTTTACTATCCATGGCGGAATGAACAGCAAGATCTCATTATAAACGATAATGAGCAGACTTGCATAACACATCGTATTATAATTGAGGAATATCAAAGAAAAGATGATGTTTTTGAACAGAAAAAACTTGAAAATGTTCTAGAAAGTCTTTATGATGAAATAGACTTAGAGGAAGGTGCTCAAAATGAACTACCTATCGTGGAAAATGAGTCAAAGTGTTGGCACTTCCAGAAATAAACCCAAATATAAATTTGCTGGACTTACATGGTGAAGATTCAACAGATAATGGCACTGAATCTGATTGCAATATTAGACTTATTAAACTACCCCCTTTAATTCCAGTTGAGGAATTATTTTCTTTAGTTCAAAGTCTAAATACTAAGCAAAGAACCTATTTGACACATTTGACGCACCAGCTAAAAACAAATCGCCCATTTTATGAGTTCATTGGCGACGGTGCAGGAGTAGGAAAGAGTCGTTTGATATCTGCAATATATCAAGCTCTTAACCATCGTTACAATTCTACACCTGGATCCAATCCAAGTTCCTTAAAAGTTCTTCTCTGCGCACCTACGGGTAAAGCAGCATTCGGAATAGGTGGAATGACCCTTCATTCAATATTCTCTTTACCTGTTAATCAGTTGAATAGAGAGTTGAGGCCACTTAGCAATGACATAGTGAATTCATTGTATTCCAGACTTATCGATTTAAAATTAATCATAATTGATGAAATATCGATGGTAGGTGCTCGTATGTTTAGCTCTGTTGATGCGAGATTAAAACAAATTTTCAAAACAGACAGCCCTTTGGGTTGTATACCGATCATAGTGTTTGGTGATTTGAAGCAACTGTCACCTGTTGGAGATAGGTGGATATTCTCTCCTAATCCCAATGATGCATACAGCACTTTAGTTGGTTCCCCTTTGTGGGAGTTATTTAAATACTTTGAATTAACAGAGATAATGAGACAACGGGAGGATCAGGCCTTTGCAATTGCATTAAATCATATGGCATCTGGTACTATGACAAATGAGGACATATCACTCATTGAAACTCGAATAGTTAATTCCGAAGAAGTTCCCGATGATGCCATACATTTATTTTGGTCCAATGAAGAGACAAATAATTTCAATGCCCTTAAGCTCAGTCGAATCCCAAAAGAAGCTTTCCTTTAAACTGCAAAAGACTCAGTTAAAGGAATTGGTATAAATGAAAATGATAATATTTTGGAAAGAGTTAAACTTTTCAAAACTTCTGGAACGCAGGGACTGCCCTATGAATTGACACTAAAAACCTCCGCCAAATATATGATTACAGTGAACATAAACACGTGTGATGGCTTGGTTAATGGGGCAGCTGGACAACTATTCAAATTGATTTCCATTGTTCTTTTCCAACAATTCTGTGGATTAAATTTTTGAAACCTTCTGTTGGTTTGATAGCACGATCAAAAAAGCCTCATCCTCTAGAAAGTTCTTGGACACCAATTGAAAAAGTTCTAAAAGCTTTTCAATATAAAAGAAATGAACAAATTTCAATTGAAAGAAATCAGTTTCCAGTTGTTCCGGCTGAGGAAATAACTATTCATAAAAGTCAGGGTGCCACATATAATAAAGTTGTAGTTCATACTCGACCCAGAATGCCTAGAGCTTCAATATATTATATGTTGCTTGTAGTCGAGCTACTTCTGCAGAAGGTCTATTCATCATAGGAAATTTTATTCCTCCTAACAAATTTTCTGAATCGGATCCCGTATTTAGGGAACTGAGGGAATTGAACACAAATAAAGCTTTGACAACAAGTTTCAATTTTATGATTTCCCGAACATCAGGACATCAAATTTTATTCCATAATGTTCAGAGTCTTAACGCTCACATTAATGATATAAAAAGCGACTGTTTGATGCTATCTTCAGACATTTTATTTTTTGTAGAAACTTGGAGTTATCCTTGCGAAAGTTTTGATATACCAGGATTTATTCCAATTAACGAGCTGAGGATAGATAGCACGGAAACAACCAACAGAAATAAACGGGGCATTATAATATATGCAAAGCATAGTATTGCTTGCTCTATAGAATCTAAGGCTGTAAAGAAAATTTATTCAGGCCGCAAAGTTTTAGAAGCGGTTTTGTTTAAATGCTTCAATATTAATATTCTGGTTCTATATAGAAATTCAGCTTTCTCTGTCAGACAATTAATTGTAGAACTTCAGGAAGTCCTTACTTCTGAGTTAGGCAATCAAAATGTGCTAATTGTTGGAGATTTTAACATTTGTTTAATGTCTACAGGGACTGCAATAAGAAATCTGCTCCAAGAAAAAAACTTTAGTTCCCCGCTTGGTGCAGAATATTCAGCTACACCTGCCGGTACACAAATTGATTGGGCATTTTCAAACATGGATCCTTCCCGTGTAAATGCAATTACTTTTGAGACAGTACACGGCTATCATGACAGTATTTGTGTCTCTATTTCGAACTAAAGTTTTCAGACTTAGTGCAATAGTTATGCATTTTTTTTCCAAATATAATCGAATTGGAATGGTATAGGAACTTTGACAGTAGTCAAGACAATTTTAAGAAAAATATGTAAATAATCTAATAAAGAAAATTTAAATTATATATATAATTTGTTATTATATATGACATTATTGTATAAATATGTGATAGAAATTAAATAGTAAAAGGAAAAAACAAATATAATTTGGATATATGTATAAGAATCTCTACAAAAATTTATGTTTAATATTGTAAATATTGTATACAAATTAATATAATAACATTATATCATTTTTAAAGTTGTTAATATTTATTATTTTTAAGCTAAACATGTATAATAATATCGATATAATAAATAAAAAATGTTATTCATTGTTCAAAAACGATTTATTTTCATACTTCTCAATATAGTTGTAATGCATTCTATATAAAATCAATTATAAGCGTATACAAAATGCACAAAAATGATTTCTCATAATTTGAGTAAATTTAGTTTACAAATTGCTCTAATTATTTTCACTGTGAGTGAAAAGTAAATAACTAAGGAAACAGTTCCTACTTCTAATTATTAAAATATATAAAGAAGTCTCAAACGAATATACCATTTAACTTTGCGAGAGTATAAAATGTTCGGTTACATCCGAACTTAGCCCTTCCTTACTTGTTATTATTTAAATTTTTGTTTATGCGCATATCAAAGAACATCTATGCATATGTGTGTAAGTATATACATTTTGCTTATAGAGTGGTGTAGTTCGTTGAGTACCTTGATAGGTGTGGTGACATTTTATTTTCGAACTTGCGCGTTTTCGATGTTCCCTAATCGTAATTATCATTTTAGAACAGCTATCATTTGCTCCTTCTCTATTCATTAACATTCTCTGATATAGATATATCAGCAGAGCAGAGAATGTAAATGAATAGAGAAAGAGCAAATGTTAGCCGTACTAAAATGCTAATTACGATGAGGGAACATCGAAAACGCACAAGTTCGAAAATAATATTATATTTCACCATCCTGTCAATTTACGCAACGAACTACACCACTCTCTAAGCAAAATATATGTTGTTTGTTTCTTGTTTCTCGCAAAAAGCAAGAAGTGTGGACAAAAGTCATTGTTTGAGCGGGGCAAGAAGAAGCAGGCATCAGCGTACGTGTATTTACGAATGTATTTTCCTGAAATATTTTAATTATCTCCGGAAGTAAAATATGCTATTAATGTAATGGAATTATGATATGCTTAGACTCCAATTAATAAATAAAAAAATTAAATAACATTTAAGTTCTATGAGTTTCAGGATTCGAACTTATATGCTCGTATTCGGATTGTGCTTAACCCCTTCCCGCTTACGACCGCAGCCACCACAAAAGTGGAAACGCGGCCGCTTAGCCGTCGTTTTATTGTTATCCTTTGTTCAATAAGCAATTACTCACGCAACGCACTTACAGAGGTTGGAAAAATTGTCTATTCAATGTTTATTTTATTATGAATTCTGGGGTTTTTACCGGTAATACAGATTTTTAATTCAGAAGGCTTTTTATAAATATAAATTTGTCATATCATAGAAATTGAAAACATAAATCTCAATAGGTATGCGCAACGATTTTTCATTTAGGAATATTCGTTGTGTCTATTTACAGCATTTCGCACATTGTGTGGTGTATTTTTCTTTTTCGAAGTTATATTTTTCGATGTTCCCTCATCTGGAATTACAAATTACTACTCAAAAAGATTTCATTTAACATTTACTCCTTCTCTATTCATTTACGTTCTCTGGTTCTGTGAGGAATAAATCATATTTTACTATGTGACATGAGTTTCAATAATAAAACAGCAACTACATCAAACGAGTACATACTCATCCAGAAAAACTAAGTACTGTTCCAAGAGGATCAACAACGCACCCAAAATGAACAGCAGTTGTTTAATCAATGGCAATATGCCTCTAGTCGATGGCAACATGCAGACAGCGAATTTACTCGTCTTAATTCTCAACTTTTGGACATGCAAAAACAAATTGATATGCTAAAGGCAAATCTACCTAAAGGAAGGCCTTTTCTAAATGCCTCGAGAACCGCAACTCCTGCATCCTCTATAGCAAGTACACCAGTTGCAGTAAAAGAATGTGATACTGAATATGGGACGGATGAAGATGAGCTGGCTAAAGAAACATAATGGATTAGAGAAAACATAAAAGTAAAAAACGAAAAATAAATTCAACACCCTCATCAACCACTTTGACGAAAGATATGCAAACTCCCAAAAATACTAAAAAAGAACCATTACCACCGCCTATTGTTGTAAATGGAATCAAATCGTATGAAACCTTATACTGCTTGATGAAAGAACATATAAATGAAAGTTCCTTTCAAATGAAATTAATCAACGACTCAACAGTCAAAATGAATTATAGAGAGTCAAATGATTATAAAGAAGCAATTAAGCTACTTAAATTTTTTATTCATATGAAAATAAAAAAAAGACCAGTAAGGGTAATGGCTAAAAACCTGCACCACTCATGTAATCCTAGAGTTGTTGGATCATTTTTAGCTGAAAAAGGGGTTAAAATTATCTCTGCTATCAATAAATTGTCATGGAAAGAAAAAAAGCCATTTAATATGTTTATGTTGACATTTAGCAACGAAGAAAACATAAAAAAAATAATGAAAATAAGTCATATACTTGGGTATAAAGTCGAAATACAACCAATGAAAGGAAATAAACTAATAACCCAATGTTAAAAATGTCAGGCCTTTGGTCACACGCAAAATTATTGCTGTAAAGGGTCAAGATGTGTTATATGTGCAGGCAATCATCTTACAGTATATTGTGAAAAAAACCTCACAACCAAGGAATAATATGTGTCAATTGTGGAGAGCCACATCCAGCGAATTACAAGGAATGCGTTGTAGCCAAAGAGCTGCAAAAAATCAAAAATAAAAAGATTGATAAACCCGATTTGAACAAACATATCCCAAAACAAGTAAGGAAGGGCTAAGTTCGGATGTAACCGAACATTTTATACTCTCGCAAAGTCAAATGGTATACTCGTTTGAGATTTCTTTGTGGATTGACTGATATTTTCGGTAGAAGGTCAACTATAGGCACTGGGGTCCACATATTTAGTACTTAGGGGTTTGAACAGTTTTGGTTCGATTTAGACAATTTTTGGCCGCAAGGTGGCATACTTTAATTGCATTATTCACGCAAAGTTTTACCCCGATATAATCATTGTTACCTGATTTGCATAGTGGAAAGTGAAAGAATCAAGTGGTATTTAAAATGGTGTCATATGGAAAATAGGCGTGGTTATAATCCGATTTCGCCCATTTTCGCACTATGACATAGAAACGTGAAAGGAACGTTATGCACCGAATTTGGTTGAAATCGGTTAAGCAGATCTCAAGATATGGGTTTTCACCTAAAAGAGGGCTGTGCCACGCCCACTGTCTAATTTTGAACACGGTTCCTATAAAATCATCCTATACCATCTCAGAGATAAAATTTAATGTCTCTGGCGTGTTTAGTGCTTGATTTATCGCGCTTTTAGTAGTTTTTAACAGTACCGTTATATGGGGAGTGGGCGGAGTTGCCACCCGATTTCAACTATTTTCACACCGTCAATAGAAGTGCTAAAAACATTTGCTTCTAGTGCATTTTGTTATTATAGCATTAGCGGTTTAGGAGATATGCACATTAAACCTATTAGAGGCGGGACCACGCCCACACAAAAAGTTTCAACTGCAGATGCCCCTCCCTAATGTGATCCTGTGTACCAAATATCAGTATTGTATCTTATTGCGGAGCTTAGTTATGGCAAGTTATTTGTTTTTGATTAGTGGCGTTTTGTGGGCGTGGCAGTGGTCCGATTACGCGCATCTGCAACACCAATCGTCTTACTGTACCAAGAAACATGTGTACCAAGTTTCATAAAGATATCTCAATTTTTACTCAAGTTACAGCTTGCACAGACGGACGGACGGACAGACAGTCACCCGGATTTCAACTCGTCTCTTCATCCTGATCATTTATATATATATAACCCTATATCTAACTCGATTAGTTTTAGGTGATACAAACAACCGTTAGGTGAACAAAACTATTATACTCTGTAGCAACAGGTTGCGAGAGTATAAAAATTTGTAAAAGATGTACCAGAAATAAATAAAACTGCCAGCGTTCAAAATAAAATGGTCAACGTTCAAAAAAAAACCAATCTATGCCTCTCTGCTGCATCAGGTACTAAAATGCAAGGCATTGATACCAAAAGACGGGGGGATATTAGCCAAACCCTTCAACTCATTCTTGATAAAATGACCAACATAGAAGACTATTTTTCTAAAATCAATAAAAGGGTTAATAAACTTCAGGGCAGTACTAAAAAGACTGCACCTAAACAAAAAAGAAGCTCTTAATGGCTAAAACAATTAAAATTATGTCATGGAATGCAAATGCGTTGCTCAACCATCACCAAGAAGTACAGGCAATCCTGGACATAAAAAAACTAGACGTGTGCCTGATATAAGAAAAGCACTTTGCTAAACAATCGTTCATTAGATTTAAAGGATATAAAGTCTACCACACTATACATTCAGAAAATGCAGCAAGGGGAGGAAGTGCGGTAATAATCAATGAAAATCTCAACCATAATGAGGAAATGAAATTGGAAGCGGAAGATATACAAGCAACGGCAATAAACATTGAAACAAAGAATGGTAACATTACGGTAGTTAGTTTGCACAGCCCCCCGAAACACAATATTAAGTGTGATAGATATGAAGAATTCTTCAAAAACATAGCAAAACGATTCATCATTGCTAAACACACGCATTGTGGACTGAGGCTCATCACAACTAAAGGAAGGGAGTTATTAAAAGCGGTTCAAAATATGGATGGGAAACTTTATCAACGGGCAAACCCACATACTGGCCTACCGACCCAAACAAGGATCCTGATCTTGTTGATTTTTTTATCATCAAAGATGTTTTAAGCAATTACATGCAAATAGAAGATATTTTGGATTTAAATTCTGATCCTTTGCCGATTGTTCTAACTTAAAGCGAAAACATTTTAATGAAGTCAGCTAACCCATATCTGACTAACCAATGGACTGATTGGCAAATCTTTAGAATTTTACTTGACCAAATTAGCAGTTCCATTACAATCTGAAGAACAGTTAGTTCTGGATGTAGAAAAACTGACCAATGATATCTAGTATTCAGCGTGGCAAAATACATCTGTAGTTTGTTAAAGACTAAAAGGTAACAATTATCCTAAAGAAATATTGGAACTAATTTTGAAAAAAGAAAAGCGAGGAAAAAATGGCAACAATCCAGAGCCCCACAAGATAAAACTAGACTAAATAACTTAACGTCTCAATTGAGAAACAAAATTAAACAATTCAGGAACGATACCATAAGTACGTATCTACTTATGTGAACTTACAAATGACTCAAGTACTGAATATTTACTTTGGTAGTCTATCAAAAGACTAAAGAGGCCAATTATGCAAACCCCTCCAATTAAAAACATTGATGGTAGCTGAGCTAGAAATAACTATAAGAAAGCATCCAGATTTGCTGAACACCTTGAAACGATTTTTCAACCTAACACGATGGATGACACTACACTGTCACCAAACATTATTGCACAAGAAAATATGGAAATACCACGCGTCACTCTAGCTGAAATCAAAAAAGAAATTAAAAATGCCATGAACCCTAAAAAAGCTTCTGGTTTCGGCCTGATCACCGGTCAGATACTTAGAGAACTATCAAGGAAAGCATTAGTTAATATAACCAATCTGACCGTTATTATGGAAAGTGGCTGAAGTTATAATGATACCCAATCCTGAAAAGCCACCCCATGAAATCACATCATACCGACCAATTTCTCTGCTACCGGTTATGTCTAAATTGTTTGAAAAACTTTTATTGAAAACATTAAAACCAATCATTGATAAGAAAAATCTCAATTTGGTTTCCGGAATCAACACTCTATGATTGATCAGGTTCTTCGAATAACTGATACAATTGAAACAAGTAAGGAAGTGCTAAGTTCGGATGTAACCGAACATTTTATACTCTCGCAAAGCAAATGGTATACTCGTTTGAGATTTCTTTGTGGATTGACTGATATTATTGGTAGAAGGTCAACTATAGGCACTGGGGTCCACATATTCAGTACTTAGGGGCTTGAACAGTTTTGGTTCGATTTAGACAATTTTTGGTCACAAGGTGGCATACTTTAAACGTATTATTCACGCAAAGTTTTACCCCGATATAATAATTGTTGCTTGATATGCATAGTGGAAAGTGAAAGAATCCGATGGAATTGAAAATAGTGTTATATGGGAAATAGGCGTGATTGTAGTCCGATTTCGCCCATTTTCGTACTATAATATAGAAATTTGAAAAGAACGTTATGCACTGAATTTGGTTGAAATCGGTTAAGCAGATCCCAAGATATGGATTTTCACCTAAACGTGGGCGGTGCCACGCCCACTGACTTATTTAAACGCATTTCGTATAAAGTCATCTCATACCATTCCAGAGATAAAATGTTTTGTCTCTGGTGTGTTTAGTGCTTGATTTATTGCGCTTTTAGTAGTTTTTAACAGTACCGTTATATGGGGAGGCGGCCACCCGATTTGAACTATTTTCATACTTTTGGTAGAGGTTCTAAAAATATGCCCCTCCCTAATGAGATCCTGTGTACCAAATAACAGTCTTGTATTTTATTACGAAGCTTAGTTATGGCAATTTATTTGTTTTTGATTAATGGCGTTTTGTGGGCGTGGCAGTGGTCCGATTACGCCCATCTGCAATACCAACCATCTCAATTTTTACTCCAGTTAGAGCTTGCACGGACGGACGGACAGACAGTCACCCGGATTTCAACTCGTCTCTTCATCCTGATCATTTATATATACATAACCCTATATCTAACTCGATTAGTTTTAGGTGATACAAACAACCGTTAAGTGAACAAAACTATTATGCTCTGTAGCAACAGGTTGCGAGAGTATAAAAAGTAGGTCGTATTTGCACATTGACTACAAATATTACTTTGAAAATTACATAATATAATCTAAATGTTATAAGTTTTGCATGCATTCATACAAATTTATATACATACATACATGTATATCTGTAGGGCTACAAAGCTTTTTTTGTAGCCGCGCAAATATCGAAAAGGCGAAATATTTAAGCGAAGTTGTAACAGCGATAAAATACAAAGGGCCGAGTAATGATGCTATATGTGGTCAGTAATTAGACTAAATTTATTCGCAAAATTCTTCTCCTTAAATAATATTCTAAGCAATATTGCAATACCGTTCAATACATAATTTCCGCTAAGTACATAGTTTCGTTTTCTATTAGTGCATGTATACAAAAGTATGTAAGTTATATAATATAAAAACAGTTCATAAAAGGAGAATAACCCAAGTACATATACTTTACTCTATAGCTCCTTCGTATATATTGTAGTTATTAACAAACGAGATATATAAAAAAATGGGAACGCAGCATTGCAAGAGGCTGCTTACATATTAAGCTTACTACATGCTAAATGGGACTAGCTAATGTGCACAAACAAATATTCATATAATTGCGTGGACGAAAACATAGCGGTAGCATAGGTGTACAAAGCAAGCGCAAGCAAGCAATAAATATGTAAGTATGTACACAATGCAAATACAATTATTAACTGCATTGAGGTGAATGACTTCTAATGCTTGCCCTTGAATATTAAGCTAATAAGTAGAGAACAGGAAATAACAATAATATATAGAACATATGACCGTATAATGCAGTGGTTCTTAATCGGTGACCCAACAGGTATGATGGATAATGATGTATTTCACATTAGAGTAAGTTTTCTTTCAATATGTTTAGGTACATTGTTTTATTCATAATACCCTCAACAAAGGCGAAATATCGAACAATAATGAACATAAGCAAAAATCAACAGCTTCCAAGCATCAAAATCTTGCGTTTCCAGTTTCCTGGCGAAGGCAAGTCGGCCAGCCGTTGTTTTTGTTTAATAAGCATTCATTATAATAAACGTATTGACTATTTCTGCAATATTTAAAAAATTTAACATTTTAGAAAAATTAACCAGATTAATAATAATGATGACTATGCGTAATACCGAATACAAAATCCGAAAAACATACAAAACCAAACATCGAAAGCTTTTATTATACAGACCAGCGTTCGTCTGGCCGATAAACTCTCTTCAACCATTTTTAACTTGTTATTTTGTTACGCAATAGACGAAACGTGCGACGCTAAACAGGTTAGTCATATTTTGAACAAAACTACTTAAAATAAGTAAGGAAGGGCTAAGTTCGGATGTAACCGAGTTTTCTCGCAAAGTCAAATGTTATACTCGTTTTAGATTTCTTTGTGGATCTTGCCACCTTGTTCTATATTGAAAGTGAAAAACTCTGATGAAATTTAAAATGATGTTATACGGGAAATAGGCGTGGTTGTAATCCGATTTCGCCCATTTTCGTACTATAACATAGCACTATGAGAAGAATATTATGTACCGAATTTAGTCGAAATAGGTTAAGCAGATCCCAATATATGGGTTTTTACCTAAAGGTGGGCGGCGCCACGCCCACTATCTAATTTCGAACGTGGTTTCTATAAAATCATCTTATACTATCCCATAGATAGAATTTAATGTCTTTGGCTTGTTTAGTGCTTGATTTATTGCGCTTTTAGTAGTTTTTAACAGTACAGTTAGTACATTTGTTCCCAGTGAATTTTGTTATTATAGCTTCAGTGGTATAGGAGATATGCACATTAAACTTATTAGGGGGCGGACCACGCCCACTTTAAAAAAATTTAGCTGCAGATGCCCCTCCCTAATGTGATCCTGTGTACCAAATAAGAGTATTGCATCTTGTTATGGAGCTTAGTTATGGCAATTTATTTGTTTTTGATTAATGACGTTTTGTGGGCGTGGCAGTAGTCCGATTACGCCCATTTGCAATACCAACAGTCTTACGGTACCAAAAAACATGTGTTCCTGAATATTTCTCAATTTTTGCTCAAGTTACAGCTTGCACAGGTGGACGGACGGACAGACAGTCACCCGGATTTCAACTCGTCTCTTCATCCTGATCATTTTTATATTATATATATAACTCTATATCTTACTCGATTAGTTTGAGGTGATACAAACAATCGTTAGGTGAACAAAACTATTATACTCTGTAGCAACAAGTTGCGAGAGTATAAAAATATGCTTATGCCGCCGACATTGCTATACATACCAAGTAAAATAAAAATGCGCTTTTAAACATTTTTCTGAGATTGAAACGGGAGCACACATTGTCTTGCAAATCAATGAGAATTTGTAACAACGTTCTCTGACAAAATACGTATCTACCAACATAAAGAGAAAAATTAAAAACAAAAAATACAACATTTTCATTCATGGACGCTGGCACACATGCAAAAAGCTAAGTCGTTTCATTCATAAAAGAAAAAACCTTACAAATCTCTTCGAGAATGCGTTTGCCTACAAGCGTCTTTTCGCGACGATGGCAAAAGCTAGAAATCATAAATTGAACAACTTTTTTTTTCCCTCTAGAAGGGAAAAGTGACAACCCTGCAAGCCCACAAAACACAGAAAAAAGTGGCAACCAAGCTTTTGTCGATTTAAATAATTTATAATTCTAAAATATTTTTCCGTGACTCATATATAAACATACATATGTACAATGATTTGTAAACAAAACTGTTAGAGCGGCAAGGGAAGCGGTGAAAATCGGCGAGCATCCGTTTATTTTTTCGGGCATCACGGATTTTCTACCAACAACACAATGTTGTGACGCTTTATCGTCGCGTCAGTCCTTGGACAGATTGACTCTTTGACATAAAAGCAAAAAACGTGAACTTCGATCATTGGTTGATCGTGTCAACGGAGATTTCATATGAAGTAATGAGCGTACATATCTACATACATATGTTGTTTGTAAACAAATTTACAAATATTTTTCTTTCATATTTCTTTACATGTACACATGTATGTAAAATGCCGACGGCAAAACAAAATTCTGTTCTTTTATGACTCCATAATGGTGTCAAGTACATGAATTATTTTAAGAAATATATCAAAATTCTTTATTAGTAATAATTTAAAAGTATTTTGATATATTTCATAATAAAGAAAAAATGAATTAACATAAAATAATTTGAAAAAATAATAAATAATAGTTCAATAAAAGGCAATATACCTATTTCAAATGGCATATCAATATTCCCAGTTTGGCATACATATTATCAGAGAATGTTAATGAATAGAGAAGGAGCAAATGTTAAATGAAATCTTTTTGAGTACTAATTTGTAGTTCCAGATGAGGGAACATCGAAAAATATAACTTCGAAAAAGAAAAATACACCACACAATATGCGAAATGCTATAACTAGACACAACGAATATTCCTAAGTGAAAAATCGTTGCGCATACCTATTTAGATTTATGTTTTCAAAATCTATGATATGACAAAATTTATAATTATGAAAACCTTCTGAATTAAAAAGCTGTATTACCGGTAAAAACCCCAGAATTCATAATAAAATAAACATTTAACAGGCAATTTTTCCAACTTATGTATGTGTAGGATAACAATAAAACGGTGGTTAGGCGGCCGCGTTTCCATTTTTGCGGTGGCTCAGGTCGTAGGCGTGAAGGACTTAAGCTCAATTCGAATACGAGCATTTACGTTCGGATTCTGAAACTCATGAAACTTAAATATTATTTTTATTTTATTTTATTTTATTGTTTGACATTTCAGCTAATCTCAATTCAGTTACTTAAATGGCATATATTTCTTCCTGAGATAATTAAAATATTTCAGGAAAATATGTTCATAAGTTTAGGTTTATTGAGTATTCCCTTTTTATGCCTATTTATACAAATGTGATAATCACACATACATTCTTAAATACACGTACGCTGATGCTTGCTTCTTCTTGCCCCGCACAAGCAATGACTTTTGTCTACGCTTTTTGCGAGTTGAACGATCGCAGCCAAGGAGGGATTGGGGCGCACTGCCACATAATTATTTCAGATAGATATTTTATTTATCGACTTTAGTTTAAAAACGATTATAGGTATGAATTTATGTGTATTTATATATATATATAATATATATTATATTACGAAAATAATTCATAAATGCATCAGTATTTTTCAATACAAATTAAGAATCGTAATAATATCCGTAGTTAGAACGCCTCTGTGTATGGTGGCAAGCCAACGAAATAATGGCGAGTTCGCGCAGACATTGTGTTGTTGAAAAAAACCAAATGACGACTTTGTCCACAAACATACATACGAATATACATACATACATATATGAGCTCGCATATATATTGACACCAAATTGTGTGAATCGTCGCGGAGTTGACAAAATTTGTTTGAATCGACAATTTTGCGACAATGTCGGTCGGCTATGTTGTCTCGTTTTGATTTTTTGCAGTGGTTTGCTATTGAAAGTTGACTTATGCTCTTTTGAAATATTGGGCTACATTTTCATAGCGTCGTATTTAGATAAAAATCGACAAACTATGAAGTAATGATAATAAGTAAACATATAAAAGTAGTATATGCAGTGTGCTTAGAATATATAGAAGTAGTTAATGATTTCATATGAATGGCAATTTTATATAAATTTTATAATATAATGTCATATATAATGCATAATATGAAATAAATTAAAATAATATTTCAAATCGCTAAGAGGTCATATTGCCAATTCTCATTTCTGAAGGGAACACCAGAAAAATTCTTCAATTTCTGATTTTTAGCAAATGTTGTGAGGAAGCAGCTTGTGGGCAACATACAAATGCGAGGGGGATGGTAGGATTTTCAGTGGTTAAATTGTAAAATTGAATTTTTCTCGTCATCAGATTCAATTTCATTCATTTTATAAACTTAATTTGCGTAGGAATTCTATATGAAAACCAAATGTGGTTTACCAGGCGCACAGAAAAAATAGCGCGGCCCAGAGGTATGAACGAACGCACTTTGCTTTGAAGCAGACGCACGTTCCTTATGAACGAATTTATTGTCGTTGTAATATGAAATGAAATACTTAGAAAATAAGCGGCCAGTTCGCTTGAATATTATTGGCCGATGATGGTGCGTCTACGTTTTTTTGTCACTTGCGCGAATGTTTGATTTTTTGCGAAAGACATATTGAGGGACATACATATGTGTAGATATATGCAAATATATTTGGACATGCGAATGAAGGAAGGCAATTTCAAGAATATTCACATATAGACATATGAACATTGAAGCAAGTAAACAACAATAGCTGTTTGAGTTCACAGATTAGACAAACTTGTTAGAATATCGTGTGTGCTGCTTGTATAGCATACTTTTTTATTGCAAAGTGAAATATTTTGCCTAAGTTCAAATCCTATCATATTTTTATACAGTCTTTTTTTATTTTTATAACCCTTTTTTATTAAATGATATTTGAATTCTATTTTAATATTATTTCCCTCATTATTTATATTTGCTTGTCGGAAGTCAATTACTTTCGTTTTTATTATTTAAATTTTTGTTTATGCGCATATGAAAGAACATCTGTGCATATGTATGTATATACATTTTGCTTATAGAGTGGTGTAGTTCGTTGCGTAAATTGATAGGTGTGATGACATTTTATTTTCGAACTTGCGCGTTTTCGATGTTCCCCCATCGTAATTAACATTTTAGTACAGCTAACATTTGCTCCTTCTCTATTCATTAACATTCTCTGGTTTTATCTATGATTTGCTTAGCTATCTCTCGTACTTGCTTTCTGAACATATTCTACATTGCCTGACTATTTGGATAATTTTAGACTGCATTTGGGAGAAGTGTGAATTAGTTATTGTATGCCTGTGGTATGTCGGAAAAGGTATTTTGAAGTTGTAAGAATTCTCTTGTCCTGTAAGTAACCATATTTGATTTTTAAATACATATAGCGTATTCACAAGGTGTCATATTGTGTCATATCATCGTATTGTCTAATTTTTTTATGACGGTCATATCAACACTGTTGTTGTTTCCCATACAAAATTGAAATACGACAAATACGACACGATGGAATTGAAAATAGTGTTATATGGGAAATAGGCGTGATTGTAGTCCGATTTCGCCCATTTTCGTACTATAATATAGAAATTTGAAAAGAACGTTATGCACTGAATTTGGTTGAAATCGGTTAAGCAGATCCCAAGATATGGATTTTCACCTAAACGTGGGCGGTGCCACGCCCACTGACTTATTTAAACGCATTTCGTATAAAGTCATCTCATACCATTCCAGAGATAAAATGTTTTGTCTCTGGTGTGTTTAGTGCTTGATTTATTGCGCTTTTAGTAGTTTTTAACAGTACCGTTATATGGGGAGGCGGCCACCCGATTTGAACTATTTTCATACTTTTGGTAGAGGTTCTAAAAATATGCCCCTCCCTAATGAGATCCTGTGTACCAAATAACAGTCTTGTATTTTATTACGAAGCTTAGTTATGGCAATTTATTTGTTTTTGATTAATGGCGTTTTGTGGGCGTGGCAGTGGTCCGATTACGCCCATCTGCAATACCAACCATCTCAATTTTTACTCCAGTTAGAGCTTGCACGGACGGACGGACAGACAGTCACCCGGATTTCAACTCGTCTCTTCATCCTGATCATTTATATATACATAACCCTATATCTAACTCGATTAGTTTTAGGTGATACAAACAACCGTTAAGTGAACAAAACTATTATGCTCTGTAGCAACAGGTTGCGAGAGTATAAAAAGTAGGTCGTATTTGCACATTGACTACAAATATTACTTTGAAAATTACATAATATAATCTAAATGTTATAAGTTTTGCATGCATTCATAAAACTTTATATACATACATACATGTATATCTGTAGGGCTACAAAGCTTTTTTTGTAGCCGCGCAAATATCGAAAAGGCGAAATATTTAAGCGAAGTTGTAACAGCGATAAAATACAAAGGGCCGAGTAATGATGCTATATGTGGTCAGTAATTAGACTAAATTTATTCGCAAAATTCTTCTCCTTAAATAATATTCTAAGCAATATTGCAATACCGTTCAATACATAATTTCCGCTAAGTACATAGTTTCGTTTTCTATTAGTGCATGTATACAAAAGTATGTAAGTTATATAATATAAAAACAGTTCATAAAAGGAGAATAACCCAAGTACATATACTTTACTCTATAGCTCCTTCGTATATATTGTAGTTATTAACAAACGAGATATATAAAAAAATGGGAACGCAGCATTGCAAGAGGCTGCTTACATATTAAGCTTACTACATGCTAAATGGGACTAGCTAATGTGCACAAACAAATATTCATATAATTGCGTGGACGAAAACATAGCGGTAGCATAGGTGTACAAAGCAAGCGCAAGCAAGCAATAAATATGTAAGTATGTACACAATGCAAATACAATTATTAACTGCATTGAGGTGAATGACTTCTAATGCTTGCCCTTGAATATTAAGCTAATAAGTAGAGAACAGGAAATAACAATAATATATAGAACATATGACCGTATAATGCAGTGGTTCTTAATCGGTGACCCAACAGGTATGATGGATAATGATGTATTTCACATTAGAGTAAGTTTTCTTTCAATATGTTTAGGTACATTGTTTTATTCATAATACCCTCAACAAAGGCGAAATATCGAACAATAATGAACATAAGCAAAAATCAACAGCTTCCAAGCATCAAAATCTTGCGTTTCCAGTTTCCTGGCGAAGGCAAGTCGGCCAGCCGTTGTTTTTGTTTAATAAGCATTCATTATAATAAACGTATTGACTATTTCTGCAATATTTAAAAAATTTAACATTTTAGAAAAATTAACCAGATTAATAATAATGATGACTATGCGTAATACCGAATACAAAATCCGAAAAACATACAAAACCAAACATCGAAAGCTTTTATTATACAGACCAGCGTTCGTCTGGCCGATAAACTCTCTTCAACCATTTTTAACTTGTTATTTTGTTACGCAATAGACGAAACGTGCGACGCTAAACAGGTTAGTCATATTTTGAACAAAACTACTTAAAATAAGTAAGGAAGGGCTAAGTTCGGATGTAACCGAGTTTTCTCGCAAAGTCAAATGTTATACTCGTTTTAGATTTCTTTGTGGATCTTGCCACCTTGTTCTATATTGAAAGTGAAAAACTCTGATGAAATTTAAAATGATGTTATACGGGAAATAGGCGTGGTTGTAATCCGATTTCGCCCATTTTCGTACTATAACATAGCACTATGAGAAGAATATTATGTACCGAATTTAGTCGAAATAGGTTAAGCAGATCCCAATATATGGGTTTTTACCTAAAGGTGGGCGGCGCCACGCCCACTATCTAATTTCGAACGTGGTTTCTATAAAATCATCTTATACTATCCCATAGATAGAATTTAATGTCTTTGGCTTGTTTAGTGCTTGATTTATTGCGCTTTTAGTAGTTTTTAACAGTACAGTTAGTACATTTGTTCCCAGTGAATTTTGTTATTATAGCTTCAGTGGTATAGGAGATATGCACATTAAACTTATTAGGGGGCGGACCACGCCCACTTTAAAAAAATTTAGCTGCAGATGCCCCTCCCTAATGTGATCCTGTGTACCAAATAAGAGTATTGCATCTTGTTATGGAGCTTAGTTATGGCAATTTATTTGTTTTTGATTAATGACGTTTTGTGGGCGTGGCAGTAGTCCGATTACGCCCATTTGCAATACCAACAGTCTTACGGTACCAAAAAACATGTGTTCCTGAATATTTCTCAATTTTTGCTCAAGTTACAGCTTGCACAGGTGGACGGACGGACAGACAGTCACCCGGATTTCAACTCGTCTCTTCATCCTGATCATTTTTATATTATATATATAACTCTATATCTTACTCGATTAGTTTGAGGTGATACAAACAATCGTTAGGTGAACAAAACTATTATACTCTGTAGCAACAAGTTGCGAGAGTATAAAAATATGCTTATGCCGCCGACATTGCTATACATACCAAGTAAAATAAAAATGCGCTTTTAAACATTTTTCTGAGATTGAAACGGGAGCACACATTGTCTTGCAAATCAATGAGAATTTGTAACAACGTTCTCTGACAAAATACGTATCTACCAACATAAAGAGAAAAATTAAAAACAAAAAATACAACATTTTCATTCATGGACGCTGGCACACATGCAAAAAGCTAAGTCGTTTCATTCATAAAAGAAAAAACCTTACAAATCTCTTCGAGAATGCGTTTGCCTACAAGCGTCTTTTCGCGACGATGGCAAAAGCTAGAAATCATAAATTGAACAACTTTTTTTTTCCCTCTAGAAGGGAAAAGTGACAACCCTGCAAGCCCACAAAACACAGAAAAAAGTGGCAACCAAGCTTTTGTCGATTTAAATAATTTATAATTCTAAAATATTTTTCCGTGACTCATATATAAACATACATATGTACAATGATTTGTAAACAAAACTGTTAGAGCGGCAAGGGAAGCGGTGAAAATCGGCGAGCATCCGTTTATTTTTTCGGGCATCACGGATTTTCTACCAACAACACAATGTTGTGACGCTTTATCGTCGCGTCAGTCCTTGGACAGATTGACTCTTTGACATAAAAGCAAAAAACGTGAACTTCGATCATTGGTTGATCGTGTCAACGGAGATTTCATATGAAGTAATGAGCGTACATATCTACATACATATGTTGTTTGTAAACAAATTTACAAATATTTTTCTTTCATATTTCTTTACATGTACACATGTATGTAAAATGCCGACGGCAAAACAAAATTCTGTTCTTTTATGACTCCATAATGGTGTCAAGTACATGAATTATTTTAAGAAATATATCAAAATTCTTTATTAGTAATAATTTAAAAGTATTTTGATATATTTCATAATAAAGAAAAAATGAATTAACATAAAATAATTTGAAAAAATAATAAATAATAGTTCAATAAAAGGCAATATACCTATTTCAAATGGCATATCAATATTCCCAGTTTGGCATACATATTATCAGAGAATGTTAATGAATAGAGAAGGAGCAAATGTTAAATGAAATCTTTTTGAGTACTAATTTGTAGTTCCAGATGAGGGAACATCGAAAAATATAACTTCGAAAAAGAAAAATACACCACACAATATGCGAAATGCTATAACTAGACACAACGAATATTCCTAAGTGAAAAATCGTTGCGCATACCTATTTAGATTTATGTTTTCAAAATCTATGATATGACAAAATTTATAATTATGAAAACCTTCTGAATTAAAAAGCTGTATTACCGGTAAAAACCCCAGAATTCATAATAAAATAAACATTTAACAGGCAATTTTTCCAACTTATGTATGTGTAGGATAACAATAAAACGGTGGTTAGGCGGCCGCGTTTCCATTTTTGCGGTGGCTCAGGTCGTAGGCGTGAAGGACTTAAGCTCAATTCGAATACGAGCATTTACGTTCGGATTCTGAAACTCATGAAACTTAAATATTATTTTTATTTTATTTTATTTTATTGTTTGACATTTCAGCTAATCTCAATTCAGTTACTTAAATGGCATATATTTCTTCCTGAGATAATTAAAATATTTCAGGAAAATATGTTCATAAGTTTAGGTTTATTGAGTATTCCCTTTTTATGCCTATTTATACAAATGTGATAATCACACATACATTCTTAAATACACGTACGCTGATGCTTGCTTCTTCTTGCCCCGCACAAGCAATGACTTTTGTCTACGCTTTTTGCGAGTTGAACGATCGCAGCCAAGGAGGGATTGGGGCGCACTGCCACATAATTATTTCAGATAGATATTTTATTTATCGACTTTAGTTTAAAAACGATTATAGGTATGAATTTATGTGTATTTATATATATATATAATATATATTATATTACGAAAATAATTCATAAATGCATCAGTATTTTTCAATACAAATTAAGAATCGTAATAATATCCGTAGTTAGAACGCCTCTGTGTATGGTGGCAAGCCAACGAAATAATGGCGAGTTCGCGCAGACATTGTGTTGTTGAAAAAAACCAAATGACGACTTTGTCCACAAACATACATACGAATATACATACATACATATATGAGCTCGCATATATATTGACACCAAATTGTGTGAATCGTCGCGGAGTTGACAAAATTTGTTTGAATCGACAATTTTGCGACAATGTCGGTCGGCTATGTTGTCTCGTTTTGATTTTTTGCAGTGGTTTGCTATTGAAAGTTGACTTATGCTCTTTTGAAATATTGGGCTACATTTTCATAGCGTCGTATTTAGATAAAAATCGACAAACTATGAAGTAATGATAATAAGTAAACATATAAAAGTAGTATATGCAGTGTGCTTAGAATATATAGAAGTAGTTAATGATTTCATATGAATGGCAATTTTATATAAATTTTATAATATAATGTCATATATAATGCATAATATGAAATAAATTAAAATAATATTTCAAATCGCTAAGAGGTCATATTGCCAATTCTCATTTCTGAAGGGAACACCAGAAAAATTCTTCAATTTCTGATTTTTAGCAAATGTTGTGAGGAAGCAGCTTGTGGGCAACATACAAATGCGAGGGGGATGGTAGGATTTTCAGTGGTTAAATTGTAAAATTGAATTTTTCTCGTCATCAGATTCAATTTCATTCATTTTATAAACTTAATTTGCGTAGGAATTCTATATGAAAACCAAATGTGGTTTACCAGGCGCACAGAAAAAATAGCGCGGCCCAGAGGTATGAACGAACGCACTTTGCTTTGAAGCAGACGCACGTTCCTTATGAACGAATTTATTGTCGTTGTAATATGAAATGAAATACTTAGAAAATAAGCGGCCAGTTCGCTTGAATATTATTGGCCGATGATGGTGCGTCTACGTTTTTTTGTCACTTGCGCGAATGTTTGATTTTTTGCGAAAGACATATTGAGGGACATACATATGTGTAGATATATGCAAATATATTTGGACATGCGAATGAAGGAAGGCAATTTCAAGAATATTCACATATAGACATATGAACATTGAAGCAAGTAAACAACAATAGCTGTTTGAGTTCACAGATTAGACAAACTTGTTAGAATATCGTGTGTGCTGCTTGTATAGCATACTTTTTTATTGCAAAGTGAAATATTTTGCCTAAGTTCAAATCCTATCATATTTTTATACAGTCTTTTTTTATTTTTATAACCCTTTTTTATTAAATGATATTTGAATTCTATTTTAATATTATTTCCCTCATTATTTATATTTGCTTGTCGGAAGTCAATTACTTTCGTTTTTATTATTTAAATTTTTGTTTATGCGCATATGAAAGAACATCTGTGCATATGTATGTATATACATTTTGCTTATAGAGTGGTGTAGTTCGTTGCGTAAATTGATAGGTGTGATGACATTTTATTTTCGAACTTGCGCGTTTTCGATGTTCCCCCATCGTAATTAACATTTTAGTACAGCTAACATTTGCTCCTTCTCTATTCATTAACATTCTCTGGTTTTATCTATGATTTGCTTAGCTATCTCTCGTACTTGCTTTCTGAACATATTCTACATTGCCTGACTATTTGGATAATTTTAGACTGCATTTGGGAGAAGTGTGAATTAGTTATTGTATGCCTGTGGTATGTCGGAAAAGGTATTTTGAAGTTGTAAGAATTCTCTTGTCCTGTAAGTAACCATATTTGATTTTTAAATACATATAGCGTATTCACAAGGTGTCATATTGTGTCATATCATCGTATTGTCTAATTTTTTTATGACGGTCATATCAACACTGTTGTTGTTTCCCATACAAAATTGAAATACGACAAATACGACACGGCGAGTTATGTTTTTTGAGTGTGCTATCAGATGTATCTGTTTACTTTTTTTTATTGTTGACGTTTAAGTGTCTAAAATTAATAAATTAAATAAATTTAATCAATTTCTTTAATAATATGGAAAGAAGCACACAATATGACATACAACGAATAAGGGGTGCTCACAAGCGTCATATTTTTGAGACTATAGAAATACGACATAAGACATAAGATAAAGCTTGTGAATTGCCCAATTGAGTCCTAAACTTTCGTCGGAGTACGTTGCTATTGTTAAAGAGTTGAGTTTGGGGGATCGAGATAAACAAGCAGCTACTATGTTAGTTCTGCCTTGTTTGTATCTGATTTCATGGTCTTTTTTTCCAAGATGGCCTTCAATCTTTTAAGCTGTCGTTTTTATTGCTTAATGCGTACGTTAGGGGTTGGTAATCGGTAAATATTTTAATTTAAGTTGTAATTTTACATAAGTTGTTACGTAATGATTTAAGTGACCAAATAACCGCTAGCATTTCTTTCTCGTTTGTTGCGTAATTTTTCTCCGCTTTGTTAAATATTCTTGAAATAAAAGTGATTGGTATCCCGTCCTGTTCGAGTACTGCGCCGATGGCGTGTTTCGAAGCATCTGTAGTCAAATGAAATTCTTTCTGATAATTGGGATAGGTTAGTGTTACTTCTCTTGAAACTAATGCACTTTTTATTTTCTTTTCTAGCTGCGTCGTATAACTTGGTGTTTTTTATTTTTTGATTGATATTTCGATATTCTTCCATCTTCTCTTTTAGAAAGGGTAATGAGAAGTTAAGTTAATTTCTTGTAGTCTCTTATAACTCTTCTAGGTATACCATCCGCAGAGTCCTAGAAATGACCTTAAGTCTTTTAGAGTTTTTGATTTTGGAAAGTCGACTATTGCTTGTACTTTATTAGGGTTGGTGTTTATTCCGTCACTATAAATCCTAAAAATTCTGTTTCTTTTTTTAAGATTTATCCCTATGTACTTTCATATTAGCGCTCTCCCTGGTGAAAGGAAAATATGTTCTTACATACATATATATATGCGTGACAGCAAGTGCATATTTTGTGGTTTTGTGATTTTGCGCTTTTGTAGTATTAAGAAAGCGCTCGCGTTTTAACGAAACGTGTGTGTGTGTGGTGGAACTTTTTTTTTGCATAGTTGAAGTATTAAGAAAGCGCTCGCGTTTTAATTAAACGTGTTTTTTTTCTCAATTATGCCCGATTCTCTGTACAATATGAAGTATACAGCGCATACGTGCTAAATCACCCCCTTGCTCTCAGACCTGTGTTTCCCTGGGGAACTACCGTTAGGCTTTCCTTCGCAGGGCAGGTATTATTATGTATACAATAAGGCTTCTTTATTTGTATTCCCTTATGGGGACGTCTTAGTTTTGTAATGCAGTATCTCGGGGCTGCGCTCTCGGTCTTCATCTTTCAGCTACTTCACCTTCGCGGGCCTTTTGCATAATATACGATATTATGCCGCATACTGTGTCCCAGCCGATTTGGGAGGATAGCATATGACCCATAACATGAGTGGAACGTATTGCTATAGGTTTCCCTAGTTTCTCAGATAGTACTCGTCTTTCATTTCGGAAACGGACACATTTTACCACGAGGTGATATGCCTTTTCAATGTAATTTTCACAGTATATGCAGTAAGGTGTTTGGACGTGCTTGTATTTATATAGATATGCTCTGAAGCAGCGGTGGCCAGATAAAAACTGTGTGAGGTAATAATTCACCTCGCCGTGTTCGCGCATAATCCACTCTTGAATATTGGGTATCAATAAGTGGGTCCACCTTCCTTTACTTGACACATTCAACCTTTTCTGCCGTTGAGCGAGGCACTTCTCGTCGATTTTTCCAAGTTCTTGAGCATACTGGTTGGATGCTTTGATGTGTCGAATGTGACGCACTAATGAACAACGAAAAGCTGCTATGTCTATGGGTAGTCTACCTGAGATAACACTTATTGCATCATCTGATACCGTTCTAAACGCACAGCACGTTCTTGGTATTATCCTAGCGATTGTCGACACAGACCGCGCCGCTTTGTTGTGGGTGGCGATTAGGTGCTGTTTAAATGAGAGTCTGTGATCCAGGATCACTCCCAAATATTTGAGGTGAGGGCGCGATTTTATGGTGTGCCCATCAATGCTGATTTCAATGGTTTCAACTTTCTTTTGACTACTCATTAGCACCACCTCAGTTTTGTGTGTTGCTAGTTCTAAGCCGGCGTTCTCTAGCCAGTTTTTAACATGGCTTATGGCTTCACTGCAATTGTTTTTCGCTTCTTTTTTTTTAGGATTTTCGCTACGACTACGACCGCGATATCGCCCGCGTATCTTACTAAATTTACTGTGTCCGGCACCGCTACTCTTAGAACTCCGTCATACATTATGTTCCACAAGACAGGACCAAGAACTGACCCCTGTGGGACACCGCCAGTAACTTTGTATATTTCGGGGCCGTGTTCGGTATCGTAAACCAGAACCCTGTCTTCAAAATAGCTCGTAACAATTCGACAAAGGTAAAGCTCTCTGAGGGCCCTTATAATTAGCGTCCATTTGGCTGTTCTTTATGTCGAGGTTAATGACAACGTAGTATTGCTTATCACCCCATCGCCATCTACTCCCTTCCAGTGCTTTTGTTGCTAATTTTGTGACAGTGTCTATGGCATCCACGGTGCTTCGTCCTTCCCGGAAACCAAACTGCATTGGGTACAATCCACAGTCTCATTTAATGTATTTCTCAAGCCGTTTACATATTATGGTTTCCAGGACCTTTCCTGCCGTATTGAGCATGCAGAGAGGGTGATACAATGATGGTTCTTCCGGAGGTTTGTCACCCTTTGGGAGAAGAACTCGCCGTTGCCGCTTCCAGTCTTGGGGAAAAATCCCTTCCCTCAAACAACTTGTATACGCTTGACGAAACAGTTCGGGTTTTCTTTTTGTGACGTGCTTGATAACCAAATTGGGTATTCCGTTCAGGCCGGGTGCTTTTCCTATCTTTATTCTTGTCACAGCATGTTTCAGGTCCTTATGGGATACCTCGGGATTTCATCCATGTTTATACGAAAAACTGGCACTCGCATGGGTTCACATCTTGGATATAGAGGTCTTTTTGGTCTTCCCAGTTTCCTCATCACCATCTGATAAGCTTTTCCCCAAGGGTCATTTTCTACTTGTGGCAGGAGCAGGTTGAAAGCGTTTTTCTTACTCTTCACTATTGCTTTTTGCAGATCTTTCCGATTTTTCCGGAAGTTGACAAGGAGTTCCTCAAAGTCGTGTCTTCCTCTAGTCCGTTGTTGCCTACGTCAAAACCTGAAGCATTCAGCTCTCAGCTGGGCGATTTCTTCGGACCACCAGTATGAGGATGCTTTGTTTACCCTATTTTCCTTCGTGGCATTGCGGCATTGCAGACCATTGTAAGTGATTTCGGTATGCTCTTCATTTCTAGATCGCAAGCTTTTATCTTCCATCGTTTTGTCATATTTTTGGGTATCGTACTACTGGGACTTTGCCTATGTCGCGGATTTATATCGAACGTTATGGCTTGGTGGTCACTATGAGTATATATTTCGGAAACTTGCCATGATGTCTGTGAAACAATCGCTGAACTTACAAAGGTGAGGTCAATATAAGACGACGCCCTGCCTTTAATAAAAGTTGGTTTGCGTTCGTTGTTAAGAAGTACTAGGTCGAGATTTGCGAATGATGATAGTAGGGCTGTACCCGTCGCATTTGTAATTGTACTTCCCCATTCGACCGCGCATGCATTAAAATCGCCAGCTACCACTAGCGGTACCTTACCTCTTGCGTCCGTTGTGAGCTTGAAGAGCATGTCCTAAAATTGCGTAAGAGATAGGCTGGGGGCAGCGTAGCAACTATAAAAATGTATGCCTTTTATTTTTGCTTATACATAATGGCTTTGGGGGCTTCTTCAAATGGTAGATTGCTAAAAGTCCATATCGTGGATTTTGAGCTTTTGTCTTCAGTCCAGTTACTGTCACTACCTGGTATTTTGTACTGTTCGCTGAGTAGTAGTACGTCTGTGTTGAGATCTGATGCGGTTTTTGTCAGTAGTGCTTGGGCTGCTGAGCAGTGGTTCAGGTTCAGTTGGAGGCACCTAATCATTTGTCATTTGCCTGAGATTTTCCGACAGCCTTTTTGTATGCTGGGCAGCTCTAACTACCAGTCGGGTGCTTATTTCCACCTTGTGGGCATAGCACACACAAAGGGTCCTTAATACAACCTTCTGCGGTGTGACCTTTCTCTCCGCATCGGAAACAGGAGCCAGTAAGATCTCTAGTGCTTTTACAGTTACATGTCCAAACTCGAGACATTTGAAGCAGCGGACTGGTCTGGCGACTTTTCGGATTCTACAATTGATCCAGCCTATCCTTATTTTTTTTGCACTAAGGAGTTTATTCGAGACTGTTACGGGAAGACTAATAAGTGCTACTTGCGTTTCGTCTTTGAAGCGACGCATAGATTTAATGGCACTGCTTTCTATATTGTCATCATCGGGCAGTTTCTCACTTATTGCTTGGCAGACTTCTTCGGCTGACGTTGTCTCCTCCAAATCTCTGATCTCAGGGCCGCTATCGCCGATCGCTATGTGCAATCGTTGTGTTGATCCCGCGGTTATTTTTGCATTGCAGGAAGGTCACGCAAAGGTTGACGTAGACCCTTATGGGTGCCTACGTTCAGTGCCAGATCAGCGTTAATTGGACGGAGGGCATCCGTAGCATTAACCGGCAAGGCATTTCAGCAAGATGTCACTTAGACAGTGTCACTTGCGTGGTATTAGCAGCCGCTCCTAACTTGGTGAACAGATGCTGACCAAGAAGCCGCCCAATTGTGGGTCCGTCGCGCCTGGATTTTCATATTACTCATCATGATGAGACAGACATATATTTTTGTGATGCGGTGTCTATTCGCCACAATCACAGGAGCTTCAGCGGATCTGCTAGCTTTATACCGCATCCTCCACTCCTGCCGCTTATCGTCGGGGATTGCTTATTCGTTTTAACTTATTTCGAAACAGATCTGCTACTACAGGCTGTTCGGCTATCCGCAACCTGCCGACCCCGCCGGTAGCTTAGAGCCCAGCTATAGCGCCCAAACTTGACAGAACAGACCACTCCGGAGCAGCTGATCTCTGGGTATATGCATCTGAACGCACCGAAGGATGCGAATCGCGCGCGGGCCTTCACCGGAGCAACGACCACCCAAGCGGTCGATTAATGCGGTATCGCAGGGGCACAGCCCACAACTCTAGCCAAATGACTGGAAAAGGTCACTCTATTGGCCGCGGACGGAGCAATGTACCCGTAACAGTCTTGAGTCAACCGATGCGGCGCTGCACCGAATCGATCTGTGGGTTAAAAGTACGCTACTACGACCGTTGCTCCGCACAGGAATCGCAGTCTCCAATACTGGGACAGACACCGCCACCTTTTGAACAAACCCAACCGGTTTAACTAAACGTATGTGTGTGTGTGTGTGTGTGTGGTGGGACTTATTTTTTCGTATGGTAAAAGTGCATGAGAATTTTCTGAAACCACATTTTGTTGATATTTTTAATCGCTACCGTTGTACTTGTACATGTACATTCGTGAGAATTTTACGTGCTTGAGAATTTTATTAGAATTCTTTAAAACCACATAAATAAAGCTTAACGAACGTATAAAAAGCCTACCATTAAAAACATATTTCATTATTTTGTTTAGTTCTTAACGAACGTATAAAAAGCCTTCCATTAAAACTATATTTCATTATTAAGAATTTTTGGTAAGAAACTATTTGACATCAGCATTAAAAAACCTAAAAGTTTATGTAAAGGGAGAAGAAAAGAAATTGTGGATAGCGGAGTTCTTCCAAAAGCCGGTTTTTAACATTGAAGAGGAGACTACAACACAGTGTAATCGAATGAATATTTCTAGATAATACAATTTACACCCAGATACTGTGCGTTGTCAGTATCATTTTCACAACTATGATTGTAATGTGAAAATAAACCGACTACAAATTCGTTGTATCTTAAAAACAGCATATACGTATTTTGTTTAAGTACATACTGGATAGTATTTTAAATTTTAAGGAGTAAATAAAATAGAGTTAGTATTTTAAGCTTAGTGCTTTTATTTTAAAGGTTAAGAAGAAGAAAAGTAATTATACAAGTATAAATACATATTTTTTCAAATATCAACCTCATTTTAAATTGTAGTAGACAAAGGGATATAACACAATGGAATTTAAATTTTATATTTCATTATTACTTCTTTTCAAAGCACCCTATGGGGCACCTTTTTGGGGCAAACTAGATAATAAAGGACTTGTAATAAACCAAAACTCAAACAAGTAAGGAAGAGCTAAGTTCGGATGTAACCGAACATTTTATACTCTTGCAAAGTCAAATGGTATACTAGTTTGAGATTTCTTTGTGGATTGACTGATATTTTCGGTAGAAGGTCAACTATAGGCACTGGGGTCCACATATTTAGTACTTAGGGGCTTGAACAGTTTTGGTTCGATTTAGAGAATTTTTGGTCACAAGGTGGCATACTTTAACCGTATTATTCACGCAAAGTTTTACCCCGATATAATCATTGTTGCTTGATATGCATAGTGGAAAGTGAAAGAATGCGATGGAATTGAAAATGGTGTTATAAGGGGAAATAGGCGTGGTTGTAGTCCGATTTAGCCCATTTTCGCACTATGACATAAAAATATAAAAAGAACGTTATACATCGAATTTGGTAGAAATCGGTTAAGCAGATCCCAAGATATGAATTTTCACCTAATAGTGGGCGGTGCCACGCCCACTGTCTAATTTTAAACGCGGTTCCTATAAAATCATCCTATACCATCTCAGAGATAAAATTTAATGTCTCTGGCGTGTTTAGTGCTTGATTTATCGCGCTTTTAGTAGTTTTTAACAGTACCGTTATATGGGGAGTGGGCGGAGTTGCCACCCGATTTCAACTATTTTCTCACTGTAGGTAGATGTTCTAAAAACATTTGCTTCCAGTGAATTTTGTTATTATAGCTTTAGCGGTTTAGGAGATATACACAACCTGTGTACCAATTAACCAGTATTGTATCTTATTGCGGAGCTTAGTTAGGCAGTGGTCCGATTACGCCCATCTGCAATACCAACCGTCTCCCGGTACCAAGAAACATGTCTACCAAGTTTCATAAAGATATCTCAATTTTTGCTCTAGTTAGAGCTTGCACGGACAGACGGACGGACGGACAGACAGTCACCCGGATTTCAACTCGTCTCTTCATCCTGATCATTTATATATATATAACCCTATATCTAACTCCATTAGTTTTAGGTGATACAAACAACCGTTAGGTGAACAAAACTATTATACTCTGTAGCAACAGGTAGCGAGAGTATAAAAATAATTAATTTAATTTAACATTACCGAATAGTAATGATATGTTACAAGTAAATATTTTATTATTATTATTTAAACAAAGTGGATCTTTTTTAACGCATTATGAAGAAAAAATTGAAGTGTTGTCAACAACGTCATCATCGTTTTCATCGTCGTCCTCATCATCAACCCCCATTATAGAGATAACACAACCACCAACCCCTACAACAATCACACCATCGTCTATAGTTGACTTTACAACTGAAGGGAAGCCCATGAAAATTTTTACTATAGATGAAGCTATAGAGAAATTTCGAAGAGACATTATTGAAAAGGAATCTAATATTGACATTATGACAGTAGATATATTGAAAAACTGTTGAGTATCAAGTGCTTTGAATATCGTGAAATTGAAACTGAACGAATTCTAAGTAATGGTGACATTGATTGGATAATTCATATGAAAGACCAAATGTAGAAATAATTGATGTTAAAAACTATAGACAAACATATAATATGGTCATTGTATGTATAACATACGTTAGACGTATATAGAAAAAAAATGAAATTGACTCATTTAATAAAAATTCTACTACTACATCTGTTGTATTTAAGTTATGGAACAATATCAATTTCACATAATCAATTTATGGATCAAAATCAAAATATAAGCAGCTTTAGAAATTTTGAAAATAGTAACCAGGCTAGTTTTGAATACAATATTCCAAACACTTCGTTACGTTTAAATATAAATATAACAATTCAATTGATTGATAAAAGTTACCCTGAGCAGAATACATTACTTATAAAAACAACAACGGAAAGGTCTTGGGGATATTTTAGACTAACTTACTCCGATCAAAGAAATGAGTCGTATAATGCGAAAAGAAGTGTATACTTGATGCTATTGACGCTTTTAAAAAAGATTTAATGAGAAGGAAAAGAGAATTGGAGATATTCTTGCAAGGATATCTCCCATATTTTTTTCACTAAGAGATATTTTTTTCACTAGATGAAAACTCTGGCTGTTGACTCAGATACGCCAGAAATTCGGTCTTGATGTCATCAAGTAACTCTTGACGCTGGTTACTATCTTCGAGGATAGATTGCCAACGGGAGAATGAGTTCATATCGAGCCCATGTCTAACAACAATCGCCTTCATTATTATTATATTTCCGTTTTTAGTGCTAATCATTTTCAACGCTGTTGTTTGAAAAACTTAAAGTAGAGCTGAGCTGAATTGAGCTGAGCTGAGCTGAGCTGATCTGAGCTTTTGAGTAAAAATAATAAAGCACTTCTTGATTTTTTTTTGTGCGATAAGTATTATAATGTTGTGGTTAAGAATAAAATTGTAATTTTTAATTTATTTATTATGTAAATAATCTTTTTAATCACATTTGTAAATGGAATATATTCATAAGTATACAATAAGCGGCGGTGTTATCAGGGACGAATTTATCAAATTTTAGCTCAATCTGAATATCCATGGGGCCGCTTTTTTTAGATTCATTTTGATGTGTTACATCTAAAACAATTATTGGAGCAGTTTCAACAAATTGATTAGGTGATAAAAGTGGTTGTGGAGTGCGCCCATAATAACTTTGTTGAAATTTTAAAAACATGTCATATAATAGAGCATACCGATTTCGTTCAAATATAATATTAAGATCATCATATGGATATGTAGTGGAGTACTTTAATATCTAATAAGTCACAATGTTTAAATTTATTTTCATTTCGAAATCCTAAAAGAATATAGCGAGGTCTTTAATTCCATTTTAACATTCCATAAGATATTAGTGCTTTTCTCTAGAGAGGGGTTGTGGTAGACATCCCAACTTCTAAACGAAATGTTTAGTGGTTGTTTACTATTAATTATTCTCAACATAATTAATCGATATAAGTCTGAAAGTTGAATATGTGGCACTTTTCAAGTAATATTTAAAAGTTTTAATGTAAGCTTTTCTTTGTCTGTAGTTGTCTTCATAACTGCATCATCTTCTTTAGCTCATATTAAAACTAATTCATGTTAACAATTAACAATAATTTTATCAAAATCTTCAGCAAACCCAAGCAGATTTTCAATAATACACAAAAATTGATATTACCAGTCTTTAGGGGAATATTTTCAAAATGGCACCACCCTGCATTTTTTAGATTTGTATTTTCAAATGTGTTAAGTGATACATAATTTTTTATTTCTGTTGCAATACCCAACTTTCTAGTGCGATCAATTTATATTCGATTTATTTCATATCGTATCTCCTCAAATAAATAGGACATACAACTATTTAGTTTTGAAACGATTGTAAGTATGGTATGTTGCTATGATAATCCTATTTTATTATGCTATTATCAAAAATGGGCTTGTACAAAATGTTTATTATATCACTCATTTTTTCAAATTAAATCCTAGACTTATTAGAAACCCCTTATTCGATGGCGTTAAATCAATTTTATGCTGAACAAGAGAATTTTCCTCTTTAGAGCGTAAATTTTTTGTTTTTGTAGCCAATTCTTTTGAGGATGACTCAAAACTATTCATAAAATCTGTATGCGGCTGCTTTTTATTAAAAATTATCATTTTTTTCTTTAGATAGGTTTTAAATGTAGTCTTATTGATATGTCTTCTCCACGAAAATTAATCAGGTCACCCGTTTGATCAACAACTTTAACAACTAGAGTGCTTATTTGAAGAGTATTAACTGGTAAATATACATATAACATTAGTTGGTGTTTCTGAGATTTTATATCCTGGGCTAACTTTAAGAGAAAACTGATGTATTGTATGCATAGATGTTTCGTTTATATATGATCCATTGATGATATTACATTCAACGGATATTGTGTTTATTTTTGTTATATCCACAGGATAGTCAGAGTAATAAACAATCCCTGGCTCCAATATTCTTTTACTGAAACCTAGTAATGGTCCAATTGAGTATTTTTTATCAAAATTCACTTCTTCGCAACTACAATATATCATTCAGTTCATATGTTCTAACAGGTATTTCAAAAACACTCGATCCAATGTGAAACAAATTGTTTTCTTTGTCCACATTTGAAATTGTATGATACGAGTCAAAACTAATTAACCCACAAACATAATCTTGTTTGAGTTCTATGGGAGGGAAATAATTTGCAACCAGTATAGATGAATTACCATTTATTGTTAATGTAATTGACATGTTGATTGTTTATCATTAGATACCTAACTGAAATAACTTTTAAAACACTTTTTTATTTATAATACATATATATATGTATAGATATATATTTATATATTTATTTTTTTTACTTAAGTCATTAACATTCACCCAGGAATTGTGTTCAGAAGAAAAACCTAACCATTTAACATAAACTCTATTGTTTCGACGTCTCAAAACTTTTTCAACTAAATATACATGAGGGATCTTAGTTTTCATTAGTTCATATTCCTAGAATGCCCCCTTAATAGTATTACCTAGATAGTCTTCAAGTATATATGTTGTAGGATTTGTGTTTTTAATTGATTTTATTTTTAAAACTTCTGTTGTTCAATTTGGTGTATACCCCTTTTCAAATACATGTTTATATTTACTTATTCTAACCTCATCATTTATATTAAATTTTGGTCTATGAAAAACTTTTAAATTGTTGTATGCGGTGTCCAATATTTATATATATTATATTTTTTGTTTGTAATAATCTTTTAAAATTCCTATTATAAATTTCATTTTCCATAATCTGTTTGTAGGTTTTTCGGTATACGGTTACTTGAGTTTAAAATCTTAGCCATTGAATTTGTTACATTTTCTTTAGTTTTATTTTTAACTGCTTCGACCTAAGTTTTTTTAAAAAATTTATCGACTACAGTTAAAAGATATTGATATTGATTATTACTATTTGAGTACTGAGTCATTACCACCAATTCAGCTTGCCATAAATCATCGATTCCTTTAATAATAACACGTCTTCATTTAAAATTTTTTCTAGCTTGTTTATGTAACTCTTCTACAATAGCTCTTTTAATATTCATTTTGCTAATCCTTTTATAGTAGGGAACTTTATTTTACGCACTTCAACGTCTTTTTCAGTAGGATGTTGTTTCGATACAACGAAACGCATCAAAATAATCTTCAATGGTTAATAATTAGTTGTTTATATAATATTATGTAATTCTTCCCCATATGCACGTTTTTTTAGTTGGTCCATTAGATCCTCAAGAATTGATACATCATTTTTAATACTATTATTCAGAATCACATTTACAATATTTCTCTGATTTGATGTTCTAATTTGTTGTTCATCTTATTTAACGTTTCTAAAAGGAATACTTTCGAAATGGCATCGTCGTCTTCTATAGAAGCAGTTAGATTAATTATTCTTTTCTTGTTTAAATTGAGATTTTTGTTTCGGTCTAGAATTGTTTTCTCTTTCGACGTATTATTGTTAAATGAGGAATTCCAAATTTATTTATACTCATATTATTTGATAATATTTGATTCTCGCAATTGTTCAATAATTGATAAAATCTCGTTTTGATGGTTATTATGACCGGCACTTGTTGAATATATAAGCAATCTCAATCTATCCACCAACTCATTAGGATTATCATAATATTGATAAATATTTTTGCGGTAATCGATTGATTTCTATAAACCTCTACCACTTATGAACGAGTGTGGAATATAATTGAAGAATTTCCTGATAATATATAGATAATTAAATGATTTTGTTCCCTTAATTTGACTGTTTAGGGTATAACTACGTTTGTGAGTACTTGTATCTAACAAAATCTGTCGATAAGTCTTCAAATCACACTTTTTATAATGTTGGTTTGGTTGAGGGTTTTTATGAAATATTAACTCGAACATACCTGGTGTCATTTTCCATTTATCCTTTCCGATCTGAATAACATCCTTAGAATTAATTTTTAATGGTTTGAGTCCAAAACGCCATCGACCCTTTGTATAAAGTCTTCATTTAGTTGATTTTCAGACTGACGTTTTACAAATTTATGTCTTTTCCACAGATCGGGATCTTCTTCGATTCTTCTTAAAATATCATTTTCAGTTGAAGAAGTATTATCATTATTCGTTTCAGCTTGATTTTGACTTTCTACTATCTTGTTTAGTAATTGTTCATCGTTTGGTTTATTTGGAATATACGATGCTGGCCTCTCGGAGTCATTCATAAAATTTATTTTTTACTTAAGGCTAACAACCTTATCTATTTTTGGTTTTTTATCAAATAATTCTTAATTAATGATATTAAAAGGATTTCGCCTTTCAGGTTTATTATCAATATTTGGTTTAATTTTTATACTCTCACAACCTGTTGCTACAGAATATAATAGTTTTAGCTCTAACTTGAGTAAAAATTGAGATATCTTTATGAAACTTGGTAGATATGTTTCTTGGTATCGCGAAACGGTTGGTATTTCAGAGGAGCATAATCGAACCACTGCCACGCCCACAAAACGCCATCAATCAAAAACAAATAAATTGAAATAATTAAGCTCCGCAATAAGATACAAGACTGTTATTTGGTACACAGGATCACATTAGGAAGGGGTATCTGCAGTTAAAATTTTTTTTTAAAGTGGGCGTGGTAACGCCCCTAATAAGTTTAATGTGCATATCTCCTAAACCGCTAATGCTATAATAACAAAATTCACTGAAAGCAACTGTTTTTAGCACCTGTATTGACGGTGTGAAAACGAGTGAAATCGGTACTGTTAAAAAATACTAAAAGCGCGATAAACCAAGCACTAAACACGCCAGAGACATTAAATTTTATCTTTGGGATGGTATGAGATGACTTTATAGGAACCGCGTTCAAAATTAGAATATACGATGCTAGCCTCTCGGGGTCATTCATAAAATTTATTTTTTGCTTAACGCTAACAACCATATCTATTTTTTGTTTTTTATCAAAGCATTATTTATTAATGATATTAATAGGATTTCGCTTCTTAACATTTTGTTCCCGAGAACTATCTGCAGAATATTCTAAATCAAAATCATTAGCATTCATATAATTGCCAACGGTTGGTAATATATCAACTGTTATGTCTTCACTTTCTTTTACACCGTCCGCCTCCCAAATTTCATCATTACCATTATAATTAGTAACATTATATTTATTACAGTTTTTAAAATTATCAACTAATTCATTTAATTTTTTTTGAAATGGGTTTAAACGTAACCTCCAACAAGTTTATTCTATCCAATTCTCCTAATTTCATTCCTTTAATTTTTTCTCTTAATGCTTTCCTAGTTTTAGCAATATTTGCTAATTCAGTCATTTGATTATTTAACATGGTCTTTAAGAAGTGAGTGAAAAATCTGCTACCTATTAGTTCTATATCTAATACGAATCTGGTCTGACATATGTTTTTATAAATGTTTTATAATTGTATAAAATTATCAAAACCCTTGTGATATCGACCATTGTTTATAGGATCATCTTTACTTATAACAATAAAGCCGTATTTATTTCTCCAAGACTCGGTACAAATTTTTAAAAATGTTTTGTAGAACATATCTCCAATAATATGGTCATTAGATATGCTTAAGATTCATTTCATCTTGCCTGAACACAATATGCATGTTTGAATTATCACGAATTAAGTGTTTAGGAATTTTTGTATAAGTTTGACATAAATAAAAAGAATCACTGTTTTTATGACGACCCATACAAAATAATCTCGTATTGTATTTTGTTTTCCACATATTGCATCATCGAATAAAAAATTGAGTCCGCTTTGGCTTCAGTGGGTTACTCCTTTTATTAGATCAATAAGCCTTTTTAAATAGATATATTTCGGCTGATATAATGATTTTGTATAAATGTATATATAATATTTCGGAAATTAAGCCTGTTTGGGCTTTCAATTAAAATGAGCATAACATTAGTTTTACAACAATTCGATGGTACGACAATCAGCGCTCGTATGGAATTTGGTAAAAGTGCATTGTCTAGTAATATTTTTAACATTTATATAATTGTTATCGTTATTAACCTTAAGTTGGATACGTTGTTTAACTACTTTCATTTTGTTTACTAGATTTACAGCAATATAAACCATCACTTTTATAATAAAGACATCATTTAGATATAACTCACCCATATTATTATTGAGAAAACAAAAAAAAAATCACCTAATGGGACTAATACATAAAAATATTGGACAGGATTTGGTAAATACTTTGATTAATTCTTTGCCTATTAAACTTCATTTACCCGGATATCAATTTTGTGCCTCTGGAACAAAACTCCGACAACGGTTTGAAAGAGGAGATAAGGGGTGTAAATCTTTTAGATGCAGCCTGCAGAGAACATGATATTGCAATTACCAAGCAAAAGATATAAATATCAGACACCAAGCTGCTAAAGTTTTATCTGAGAAAGCCTGGCAACGTGTTACATCTAAGGACAGAACGAGCAAACACTTGGTTCGTTACAAATGCAATGAAAGCAAAACTCAAATTGGAAATGGGTATTAAAAGTAAGAAAAGACATCTAAATGTAAAAAAGGTAAAAGATGAAAAAAGGAAAAGTGACATCAAACATATTTTTTTTGATGGCAGTTAAGGTATCAACATGCTTAACAAAAAGAAGCCGCAGTCATTTAATGAGGGTTATAAAATTTCTCAGGATACTATAAAGTCTAGCTTTAAAAATAAAAAAATTAACATACCGAGAACAATTCCAGTCCCAAAGATTGGTGGAATTTTACCACTCCTTCCTATCTTCCATCTGGTGGATCAGCTATAGCAAAAGTTTTGAATGATATCAAGAATGGAAAGGAACAATTGAATAAGGCTAGCCGCCATAATATTGTAGATATATGGAATCAACCGCTATGGAGAGGGGTTTATTCCTCAAGCCCTATAAAAAGGGATATGGTTTATATTTACGACCCTATCCAAAAAACTAACAAAGAAACCTACACAAGGACCATTAACCGGTGTCGATTTATTGAAATATTGTAAACATCTTAAACATTTTAGAAGAATTTTTATGCGAAATTCTTTACCGAATAAACCGAAATCTTAAGAATGTGGAATTCTTAATTTAGATGATGCTGATGGCCCTGGTTCTCATTGGGAGCATACTATAAAAACAAAAATTATAAAGATTATTTTGATACTTTTGGAAATTTACAGCCACCTGTAGAACTGATTAATTACCTGAAGCCACCAATATATTACAATAATGAACAAAAACAAAAATATAACATAGTATTATGTGCTCAATTATGTTTAAAATTTTTATTTATTATATTGTTTAGAGCTACTTTATAACTATTTTGAGTATAAATCGTATGTAATTTAGATCTAAATGTATACACTGATGCATTATACAATTTATTTTCCAACATCACTTACTTCAATGTAGAAGTTACCCACTTTTTTATTCCCTTAATTTTCTAAGTTTCATTTATGTCATTATCAATTCTAAATGAATACATTTTCGCTCTTAAACCAACAAATTCTTTTATTAACTTTCCATTACATTCATCCTTCGTCATACCTTCAACCGAGGGAAATTAAAAATATTTTCTATTGGATATGAAGAAGTATTAAAAACTTTTGAAATGTCAACATGAATATCATTATAAAAGTCGTCAGTTTGGATATCATATCTGAATGAATCAGTATCCATATAAATCAAAGCAATATTCTTCTAATATTTCTTTTTAATATCATCATAATGGAAACTATACATTTTATATTTAGAAAGTTCTAAAACAGTAAAACCAATATATATCGGTTTATTGTACAGAATTACCGCTTATTTCATTTGAATCGCTATTAAATCATCAGAAAATTTTGATAGACTGTGGAAATTTGGTTTTGCTATTAAGGCTCTAGCACCCTTTTGTTCTACCTCTTTCCCCAGCATTAGTATTTTCCTAATCTTGTACTAATTGAACATTTACTCTTTTATCGACATTCTCCATAGTTTTCAGATACACTGCATTATTTAATAATTTAACGAAATTTTCTTCAAACTTATTTGCAGCTAATGTTCTATGATAATTATTTAAATCAATATATTTTTTTAACCAATCCGATTGATTAAATTGTAGAATTCTATGAATTTTATTTAATATAAGTCCATGTTTTATACATTGTTGTAAATTTGTATACTGAATAATGTACTTTATTTTGGGTCCCAAATCACCAATCAACTTTGAGTGTTTCATTGAACCAACTTTTTTGTTTTCAAAACAAAATAGGTAGTCATTATGAATATTGTGAATGGTTATGGGATAATCTAAATCTACTTCTAATATGTAACCAACTGAAGAATCTTCTGGCATACTAAAAACGTTAAACTCCTCTACGTTTTCAACCCATTCAAAATTATTATGAGGGATATATTGTGACATAGATAAATGGAAGCTTAGTCATATCGAAATGACTTAAATATTTATTGTTAGCAATTGATTGTCGCTAACAACATCGAACAATACCTCCCCTAATCCCAGACAAAATAAAATTTTGCATGTTTTCATCAGTCAATAACTCTAATTCTATTTTAGTTATTTTAAGCATTGCATCCCAAGATAAACCTGAAGATGTATAATATTGACATGGATCTAGTTGATAAATTCCTTTGCATAACTTTCTAAAATTTTCAAAAATGTCACTGAGGAGTAGCACATCTACTTTTAAAACAATAACAAATAATCTAATAAATCAGAACAATTAAATGTTTACCAACATTTTGTTCATGCTGACAATCATCGATACTACAAGACTCATTTGTTAATTTATTAAAGAAATGTGAACGAACTAGTAATGGTGTTTCGTTGAGACGTTCTTCCGGATCTAAGTAGTCATATAGGAAAATACCTTTACGTTAAAACAAAGTGATGATCGTTAGGGAAAAAAGCCTTTGTTATTTCTAAATTATTATTGTTTAAATTCTTAGCTAAACTGTCTAAATTAGAAGGCATCAATAGAAATGAATCTAAAAACCGAAGTTCAATGATATCTTTTAAATTAACATATATCTTCTTTGATACGGAAATATATAATTCTTTTTTTAAGGGAATTATATTTATATCCCTCTTAATAGACGACATCTCTTTTATAAATAGATGACAATCATATATCGATGAATTATGAAAAAATATTGGAATAAAATTTACTATCTGATATTCTAAATTAAATTTTCTATGTGCCGGTCCTCTATATTCTCCAGTTAAATGACAATGGTCTGCTACCCTATCAGTTAATAAAAGTTCCATTCCACAAATATGACAAACTATATCCTCTTTTTGACGTTTAAGTTGATTGACAGTTAATGGAAGCATTCTAACTGGTTTACTCAAATATAGATTCTAAGTTCGGATGTAACCGAACATTTTATACTCTCGCAAAGTCAAATGGTATACTCGTTTGAGATTTCTTTGTGGATTGACTGATATTTTCGGTAGAAGGTCAACTATAGGCACTGGGGTCCACATATTTAGTACTTAGGGGTTTGAACAGTTTTGGTTCGATTTAGACAATTTTTGGCCGCAAGGTGGCATACTTTAATTGCATTATTCACGCAAAGTTTTACCCCGATATAATCATTGTTACCTGATTTGCATAGTGGAAAGTGAAAGAATCAGATGGAATTGAAAATGGTGTTACATGGGAAGTAAGCGTGGTTGTAGTCCGATTTCGCCCATTTTCGCACTATGACATAGAAACATGAAAAAAACGTTATGCACCGAATTTGGTTGAAATCGGTTGAGCAGATCTCAAGATATGGGTTTTCACCTAAAAGTAATTTTGAACGCGGTTTCTATAAAGCCAATTTATACCATCTCAGAGATAAGATTTAATGTCTCTGGCATGTTTAGTGCTTGATTTATCGCGCTTTTAGTAGTTTTTAACAGTACCGTTATATGGAGAGTGGGCGGAGTTGCCACCCGATTTCAACTATTTTCACACCGTCAAAAGAAGTGCTAAAAACATTTGCTTCTAGTGAATTTTGTTATTATAGCATTAGCGGTTTAGGAGATATGCACATTAAACCTATGAGAGGCGGGACCACGCCTACTTTATAAAAAAAAGTTTTAACTGCAGATGCCCCTCCCTAATGTGATCCTGTGTACTAAATAACAGTCTTGTATCTTATTTCGGAGCTTAGTTATGGCAAGTTATTTGTTTTTGATTAATGGCGTTTTGTGGGCGTGGTCCGATTACGCCCATCTGCAATACCAACCGTCTCACGGTACTAAGAAACATGTCTACCAAGTTTTATAAAGATATCTCAATTTTTACTCAAGTTAGAGCTTGCACGGACGGACGGACGGACGGACGGACAGACAGTCACCCGGATTTCAACTCGTCTCTTCATCCTGATCATTTATATATATATAACCCTATATCTGACTCGATTAGTTTTAGGTGATACAAACAACCGTTAGGTGAACAAAACTATTATACTCTGTAGCAACAGGTTGCGAGAGTATAAAATACTGTATGTATAGTGTAAATAGTAATGTTAAATGTCATCAAATTTAACTTTGAACAATTTTGTAAATATGTTCAAATAAAAGAAACTATTTAGAAAATTAGACAGTGGGCGTGGCACAGCCCACTTTTAGGTGAAAACCCATATCTTGAGATCTGCTTAAGTGATTTCAACCAAATTCGGTGCGTAACGTTCTTTTCATGTTTCTATGTCATAGTGCGAAAATGGGCGAAATCGGGTTACAACCACGCCTATTTTCCATATGTTACCATTTTAATACCACTTGATTCTTTCACTTTCCACTATGCAAATCAAGCAACAATGATTATATCGGCGTAAAACTTTGCTTGAATAATACGTTTAAAGTATGCCACCTTGTGGCCAAAAATTGTCTAAATCGAACCAAAACTGTTTAAGCCCCTAAGTACTAAATATGTGGACCCCAGTGCCTATAGTTGACCTTCTACCGAAAATATCAGTCAATCCACAAAGAAATCTCAAACGAGTATACTATTTGACTTTGCGAGAATATAAAATGTTCGGTTACATCCGAACTTAGCCCTTCCTTACTTGTTTTTGTGTATGTTTGTTCTCACGTGTGCTGTCCATACAATTCTTTCACTTGAATCTTACATTGCTCACAAAAAATTATTTTTTTTTGAAACTTGATGTTCCATTGTAATATGTTTGTTTAAACATATATCTTTTCACAGAAACTACACGGATACATTAAATTTTAATTTTTATCTTTTTTTTATCCTTTATGAAATTCGAATAATGGTGAAGTAAATTTTTCACCAGGTTTAATTAACTCGATATAAAATGTATTATCGTTTGTAGCTTCAATAGTTGAATATTTTAAGGAGGTGTAGGATTCTGGAAGAAAAAGAACATTTTCGTCTAGTTCTTGCATCACCTTGTCACCAAACTTTGTTTTCACTCTTTTGGCTTTTAATACTTTAATCTAAATTTTTTATTGATTAGTACATCAGTCGCCTTTAATATAGGTTTTTGACCTTTTTCATTTTTCGAGACTGATTTCTAATCCTTTAGAGCTTGCTTCATAGTGTGTAAGACAAATTATGAGTATTATGAGTTGAAACAACAACCGCTTCAAACAATTTACTGTATGTTGTTACTGACATCAACAGAATGCATGGTTGGCTTAATAAAGAAATGGAGAGTCCTAGAAGATTACACTGGCAGCGATCATCAGTACATCTTTTTTGAGGTAGACACCGGAAAAAACTCCCACCAGTACAGAAAAAAATACTGGAGCCCGAAAATTGAACGTCTCGAAACTAAACACTTCGAAATAAATCTCCGCAATAGACGACCATTACCCATCTAGCAGCTCCCCCAAAAATGCAAGAAAAGTTGTCGAGCACACAATTCTTAATATAACAAGAGCATGTTACAAATCGATGCCCAAGGCTTCCCACAGCTAACGTAAAGCGGCAGTTTACTGGTGGACAGAAAATATCGCCCAACTCAGACGCACATGCCTTCGCCTTTGAAGATCGTATATGAGATCCAGTCGAAGAGTAGCCTCATCTCGAGAAGCCGAGCAATATGAAGCGGCGAAATAGGAGCTTAAGCACGTCATCGATGATAGCAAAAAGAGAAAATGAGAGGAACTACGCGAGGACGTTAACAAAAACTCCTGGGGTCTCAGTTACAAAATAGTAATAAAGAAACTCGGAGTTCGATGCCTAAGACCACATGACTTAACCGCTGCCAAAATGGATCACATCGTAAACGCACTCTTCCACACACACTAAAACAGGATTAATGATCCAGAACAGACAACAAGACTTCCACAAATCCCCGAGTTCACCCTCGAAGAGGTGCAACTGGCCACTGGCAAGCTCAAAACTAATAAATCACCCAGCCCGGACGGGATCCCAGAAGAAATCCTTAAAAAATCGTCGCAGAGCGTCCAGCATTATTTCTGAATATGTACAACGCCTGCATCGAAGCCGGAATATTACCTGAACCTTCAAAAAAGCAACAGCGGGTGCTAATCAGTAAGGGAAAAGGTGATCCCAACTTACCATCAGCATACCGTCCACCATGTATGCTTGACACAGCGGGAAAACTTTATGAAAGTCTACTTAAACCCAGACTCGAAGCGGCCATCAGCGAAGCCGGAGGACTCTCCCCTAGACAACACGGCTTTAGACCCGGCAAGTCAACTTTATGAGCTATAAGATGCAGCATTGAAAGCGTAGAAGCCGCACAGCGTAGATGTCATAAGTACAAAATAATAGTTTTGCTGGCGACTCTAGACGTCCGAAACGCCTTCAACAGCGCTAGATGGGCGAACATGATCGACGCTCTTGAAAAAAGCTCTAAAATCCCCAACTACCTCTTAGCTGTGGTGCGGTGCAACCTCAACAATAGATATCTGCTGTACTAAACTAGAGAGGGAAAAAACTTGTAGAACATCAAAACTCGAAATGCCAGACGAATCGTACCTAATTGGCTACGCGGACGACATTGCAGCAGTAATTACAGCCCGAGACATAGAAGATGCGCGAAGAAAGCTAAACCAGGTCATGATACGGACACAAGCATAGCTTGACTCACACAGCCTCCAGCTCGCTACGGAGAAAACCGAACTACTACTGCCAACAAATAAGCACATACCCCTCGAAATGAGTATGCCAACGATTACGGACACTTTAAGGACACAAACAGCAGTGAACTACCTAGGCGTAAGACTGGACCCCAGATTAACTCTCTGGGTACAAATTCAGCACGCTGCAGTAAAGGCAGCGAAAATCACCTCCCAACTCAGTAGACTAAGGACCAACATAGGGGGCCCAGCCAAGTAAAGAGAAAGCTTCTAATGTCCACGACCATCAGCGTCCTATTATACGGAGCGGAGATTTGGGCAGATGTGTTAAAAAAGGAAAACCGGCGTAAGGTATTGGCTAGAGTACACCGCACCGCAGCCCTCAGAGTTGCATCAGCTTACCGAACGGTGTCAGGTGATGCAATATTAGTTATAAGCAGAAATGCACCAATTGACCTTCTGGCATACGAAAAGAAAAAGCTGTGGGAGATAAAGACAATGTCTGAATACAACAAGAGCGCATTATACCAAATAAAGAAAGACACGATATCAGCATGGCAACGAAAATAGGAGAATGGGAGTCGCGGCAGATGGACGGCCAGACTTAAAATAGACCTAAACTTATGGAGAAGTCGTAAATTCGGAGAAGTCGACTTCTACATACCGCAGCTACTATCCGGTCATGGATACTTCAAAAAGTACCTCTACGGAATGGGTAAAGTCGATAAGCCGGCATGCCTATACAACGATGCGACTCAGGACGACGCTGAACACACATTCTTTAAATGTGAGCGATGGCAAAGGGAACGTACCGCCGTAGAAGAACTGGTCGGTCCAATTAGCGCAAACAACTAAATCATCGTCATGGTGGAGAGCAAAGATAACTGAGCTATTATCCAGAAATTCGCAGAAATTTTACTGCGCAGCAAAAGCCGGGACCTGGACGTAGGTGCGTAGATGCAAATCACTCAATGAGGAAAATGGAACGCCACCCTGAAGTAATGCAAACGCGGCTCCAGGTTGGGCGACGGTTCCCTAGAGGGGGGCAGCACTGATGATGCGGAAAGCATTTTCTTGATATCTTATTGATCTTAGTGAATCAACACCAGCAGCTGTTCCTATAAATGGGAGTTTAGACATTAAAAGGTTATTAACTGTTGGAAATTTTATTTTAAATAGTGAACTGAAAGAAGATCCCTCATTTGAACTTAATTTTAAAAATGATGGAGATATTCAGAAATTAAAATTTTTAATACAACAGTGGTTAGATGATGAAATTAAAGCGGATGATATTGATTTAGAATATATTCAAACTTCTACAAAAAAACATAATATTAGCTGTGATGTTGAAAGTATCCGTGAAGATAAACCTCTTAAAAAACTTTTAGGAATTGTATTTAATTATAAGTATAAAAGAATTGTTGAATTTACCCGTACGCTCTTACAAAAAAGTTTATATGCATTTATTCACTTTAGTTGTAACAAATGTTTTATTTATAAATGTTCAAATTTTTAAAATTTGAAATAATATATGAATATATAAAAGAACAATATAATAAAAAATAATGAAAACAATTCTGCTTCTTTTAATATTTTACATTCATCAAAATTGACTGCAACAAGAAATTGTGGGGTATTAAAAATATCAATAAAATGTGGTTTCAGAAAATACTCATGCACATTTACTATACGGTCCCACCACACACATACACACGTTTAGTTAAAACGCGAGCGCTTTTTTAATACTACAAAACCGCAAAAGCGCAAAATCACAAAACCACAAAATATACACTTGCGGTCACGCATATATGCACATATGTGTGTACGTATATATTTTCCTTTTACCAGTTTTCCTTTCACCAAGTGGGGTAGGATCCCTATTACATAAATTGCGGTCCTACCCCACCTTGGTGCAAGAAAACCTATATTTTCCTTTCACCAAGTGGGGTAGGACCGCCATTTTTCTACTACTGGAATGGGTAATACTTTGTATGAACTGGTGTATCGGATTTAATTCTTATGTTGAAGATGACTTTCGTAGTAGTAGCTTTTCGTTAGGGTCAGAGAAGAGGTCGACATTATTGTTTATTATTGATTTCACTGTTTCTTTCTGGAAATTGTTCAAGTGGTTATCTTTAGTTTTACTCGATATAAGTTGTTTATTGTCATGAAATTGTCTTTAGTATGAATAATTGCGGATAATTTTTATACTCTCGCAACCTGTTGCTACAGAGTATAATAGTTTTGTTCACCTAACGGTTGTTTGTATCACCTAAAACTAATCGAGTTAGATATAGGGTTATATATATATAAATGATCAGGATGAAGAGACGAGTTGAAATCCGGGTGACTGTCTGTCCGTCCGTACAAGCTCTAACTTGAGCAAAAATTGAGATATCTTTATGAAACTTGGTAGACATGTTTCTTGATACCGTGAGACGGTTGGTATTGCAGATGGGCGTAATCTACTGCCGTACTGCCACGCCCACAAAATGCCATTAATCAAAAACAAATAACTAGCCATAACTAAGCTCCGCAATAAGATACAAGACTGTTATTTGGTACACAGGATCACATTACAAAGGGGCATCTGCAGTTAAAACTTTTTTTAAAAAGTGGGCGTGGTCCCGCCTCTAATAGGTTTAATGTGCATATCTCCTAAACCGCTAATGCTATAATAACAAAATTCACTAGAAGCAAATGTTTTTAGCACTTCTATTGACGGTGTAAAAATAGTTGAAATTGGGTGGCAACTCCGCCCACTCCCCATATAACGGTACTGTTAAAAACTACTAAAAGCGCGATAAATCAAGCACTAAACACGCCAGAGACATTAAATCTTATCTCTGAGATGGTATAAATTGGCTTTATAGGAACCGCGTTCAAAATTAGTCAGTGGGCGTGGCACACCCCACTTTTAGGTGAAAACCCATATCTTGAGATCTGCTCAACCGATTTCAACCAAATTCGGTGCATAACGTTCTTTTCATGTTTCTATGTCATAGTGCGAAAATGGGCGAAATCGGATTACAACCACGCCTATTTTCCATATGTCACCATTTTAAATGCCATCTGATTCTTTCACTTTCCACTATGCAAATCAGGTAACAATGACTATATCGGGGTAAAACTTTGCGTGAATAATGCAATTAAAGTATGCCACCCTGCGCCAAAAATTGTCTAAATCGAACCAAAACTGTTCAAACCCCTAAGTACTAAATATGTGGACCCCAGTGCCTATAGTTGACCTTCTACCGAAAATATCAGTCAATCCACAAAGAAATCTCAAACGAGTATACCATTTGACTTTGCGAGAGTATAAAATGTTCGGTTATATCCGAACTTAGCCCTTCCTTACTTGTTTATATATATATTTTTTATTTTATATATATATTTTTTTATTTTTAAATGTTTTGTTTGATTTTATTAATCTTCGGAAAGTTCTGTTTACAGGAAATTTGCAGAGTTGTTTTATTTTTATAAGAACCGGAGGGTCTCCCGTTAGGTGGTGAAACGCGGCCCTTTTTATTATTTTAAGTTATTGGCAGCTTTTAGAATTCTTGTAGATTTCTTGAAAAAAAAATTTTTTTTCATCTATTAAAAAAATGTATTTACTTTAAAGTTTTAAATTTTCTTAATCCCTTGTCAGCTTCTTTTTTTTTCTAAAAAACAGTGTATACATTATACGTTTTTTTTTCTTAGTTATTTGTTTTAACTGAAATTAATACTTACATTATTTTTCTTTAAACTAATATTTAATTTTTAATTAAATATAACTTACAGTCGAGTATCCATTTAACGGCATGATAAACTTGGGAGAGTTCTCCTTTTCCAGACGTACTCAGGCTCCTCCTTGAGTTATTGTCACGCTGTCTTTCCGGTGTGCATCTCCAGGGGTGTGGAAATCGGTTTCGCTTTATGATCGCACACAGTTAATTCATTTTTTCTTATTTTTATACTCTCGCAACCTGTTGCTACAGAGTATAATAGTTTTGTTCACCTAACGGTTGTTTGTATCACCCGTGGTCCCGCCTCTAATAGGTTTAATGTGTATATCTCCTAAGCCGCTAATGCTATAATAACAAAATTCACTAGAAGCAAATGTTTTTAGCATTTCTATTGACGGTGTGAAAATAGTTGAAATCGGGTGGCAACTCCGCCCACTCCCCATATAACGGTACTGTTAAAAACTACTAAAAGCGCGATAAATCAAGCACTAAACACGCCAGAGACATTAAATTTTATCTCTGAGATGGTATAGGATGATTTTATAGGAACCGCGTTCAAAATTAGACAGTGGGCGTGGCACAGCCCACTTTTAGGTGAAAACCCATATCTTGAGATCTGCTTTAGCGATTTCAACCAAATTCGGTGCGTAACGTTCTTTTCATGTTTCTATGTCATAGTGCGAAAATGGGCGAAATCGGATTACAACCACGCCTATTTTCCATATGTCACCATTTTAAATACCACTTGATTCTTTCACTTTCCACTATGCAAATCAAGCAACAATGATTATATCGGCGTAAAACTTTGCGTGAATAATACGTTTAAGGTATGCCATCTTGTGGCCAAAAATTGTCTAAATCGAACCAAAACTGTTTAAGCCCCTAAGTGCTTAATATGTGGACCCCAGTGCCTATAGTTGACCTTCTACCGAAAATATCAGTCAATCCACAAAGAAATCTCAAACGAGTATACTATTTGACTTTGCGAGAGTATAAAATGTTCGGTTACATCCGAACTTAGCCCTTCCTTACTTGTTTTTTTAAACAGGATGTGGTTTTCGCTTTAAGATCGCACACAGTTTTCGCTCGGGCGCCAATAAATAACAATACGCTACCGGACCCGGACACTACGAAACAGATACCTCATTTTACAAAATTAATTTACTTTATGCTTTAGCCAAAAATGTTTCTTTAATTGCTTATTCAGCCAAAGGCGCGAGCACTGTTTATTACTTGCAGTAAGTGCAATACGCAAGGTCAGCATTTTAGCGCAAATAGCAGTATTACTATATCGGATACGCATGTGGCTGTTTTGTACGTGTGAAATACAGGGTGGCTCATGCATCGTGTTACAAAAACAAAACCTATTAATTTTTTTTAATCAATGCATTACATTTATTTGTTTTATTGTATAGTAAATTTTATTTATTTTATATAATTAGTTATTTTTAAAAATTATGAACTGTAAATGACCTCTCTGCTCAGCCACGCTTATGCGAAACCTAATTTGAAAATTATTCATTGTGAACTGAAGGGTTAAAGTCGTGATTGCCTCAATCATCCATTTAATGGACTGCTTCAATTCAGTGAGATTTCTGGGTGTTGGTTTTGTACACCTCTTGCTTGACATAACCCCATAAAAAAAAGTCTGGTGCAGTCAGGTCAGGTGATCTTGGGCCAACAGAAAGTGGAGTTTCTTGATATTAATTTATTCGTTGTAGCTCCGCAATAACTATTCTGGCTATGTGTGCAGGTGCTCAAACTTGCTGGAACCAAACGCTATTGAAAGCAATACGTCTTCGGCGTTTTGGCTAAAAAACTCATTCAACATCTTTAAATAACGGTGCCCATTGGCAGTTACTATTACACCGTTTTCTTCAAAGAAGTATGGCCCTATAATACACCTTAATGAAATAGCGCGCCACACAGTGACTCGTTCTGGGTGAAACTCCGTCTCGCGAATTATTTCTGAATTTAATTCACTTCATATGCGGTAATTTTGCTTGTTTACATTTCCGTTTAGTTCAAAATGAGTCTCATCAGACATAAACAGGCAATTTATCAAGTTATTGTCTTCTTCGGTCATTTCAATAATTTTTTGGTAAAATTTCAGGCGAAGATGCGAATATACAGGATTTTACCGGCTTGTTATTTGAACTTTGTACTTCGATACTTCCAGATTCGGCAAACTTGTTTACCGCCGTCCATCTACTCGGAGTGTGGTGTCAAAATCCCGTCTGAATTCCCTTTGGACGGAAATGACGGACTGAAAAACATGGTACCGCTGCACTGTCCAAACTCTCTTTTTTGTATCCCAAGCATTATTAAAAAAAAAAAATTTAAATGTTAAACTGCAAAAAAAAAAAATAAGTTGAGTATTCACACAGAAAAAAAGTTACTAAGGTTTGTTTTTGTAGCACAACTCGTGCGCCACACTGTATCAGATATAACCATCGTCGAATTCAATTTCATAATGTCATCAATGTCAAGCAAGACTCCTGATACAGACAGAACTTCATATCCCATGCTTAAAAACTGTCCTTCAAGTCTCAAAAATATAATTATTAAATTGTACAAAAATATTCAATGTTAAGGTGTCTACCCCCAAAGCTGCAAAAATGCAGTGGTAGTAGCCATCTAAATACCAAAGAAAAAGTAATTCGATTACTCACACAGATAAAAATTTACGGTTTTTTGCACGATTCGTGAGCCACCCTGTATTAAAGCTTTAGTTTAAGGTGCTGATTTCTCAAATCGGATTCAGCTGTTTTATTTGCATGAAATATTAAAGAGTTGAATTTCCTATTAATTTTCAGCTGAGCAGAGATGCCAGTTTGCTACAATTATGGGAAATATGAGAATATTGCCACCTGGAAATTTTAAACGCTATATACCATTTAACTGTGAACAGCATAAGTTATTTTCGGTCTTCCGGTGGACGTGATATGGTGGGTATGGGCAATGACGTTGAAATTAAGTGGACATGTCAAAGATCCGTCTACACTTTAATCTAATCGGTCCACACGTTATCTTATTCCCCATAAAACCAATATAATTAGTACCGTTATTGTGGTAGAGATAGATATGTATGTATTAATTCATTTCCCTGTTCTTCATATATCCCCTTGCGTCACTTTTTTATATCAGATATCTGAATAAAGTTAAGCGAACATAATTTTATCAGTATGTTATCAAACGTGGTTTTAAGCGGTTTACTGTTTCGTTTAATAATATTACAATTATTTTTATACGCAACATGTTACTACAGCATTATACTTGTACTCTGTAGTTTTGTTTACCGATCAGTTTTTTGTAACTGTTTGTAATACCTAAAACCAATAAAAATATATTTATGTACATATATTGAGTTATATACATATATCTAAATGATCAGGATGGCAAGACAAGTTGGATCTCTCTCTGTTTGAACGTCTGTCCGTGCAGGCGAACACTTCAGTAAGAATTGGGATGACTTGATAAAAATTGGTACATATATTCCTTGGCACCCAAGGGAGGTTGGTATTGCATATGAATGGTGTCGGACTATCCATGTGTGTGTGTGTGAATGCCTCACAAACCATTAAAGCAATTTCAACCAAATTTACTGAGAAATAGTTTTTTTTAGCACTTCTTTACACACTGTGAAAATAGGATGAATAAGATAATAACCACGCCCTCTCCACATATAGAGGTTAGGGTGAAAGCTACTACAAGTATGATAACTCAATAAATAAATGCGTCAGAGGCATTATATTTTACATCCACGATGGTACGGAAGGGCTTCGTGGAAATCAGTGCAAAAATTGGGCAAGGGGCATGGAACTACTTGATTAATTTCAACCAAATTGTGTGCATAACATTTCTTTACCTTTCTTATGATGCGTTATGAAAATCAGCGAAATTAGGCTTATACCACTTCTACTTCCCATATATATGTTACACAATTTTAAATTCATCGCTTTTCACTTTACAGTATATAAAGTATAAAAAGAGCCAATGACATTATCGAAATGAAATTTTGCACATAAAGTGTATTTAAGGTATGTCATCTTACGTATAAATATATTCGAAATCGAACCATAACCTTACAGGTCCCCAGCTACCGAATATGTGGACCTTAGTGCCTATGGCTGAGTTTTTACGGAAAATATCGTTGAATGAAATACCTTAACGAAAGTCAGAGGACATCTTTTTCGGGAAATAATAAATGGATGACACTGGTTCAAAACTTTCCCATAGAAGGGTTGTTTTTTTAGATGTGTGGTCTTCAATGAGACGGTCCTTTTTTCGGATTTGGTAATTTTGACAGATGTTAGTTGATTTACTTAGTTTGATATGTCATTATGAAGACTTACTCCGGAACTCGGAACTATGTTTGCTAATCGTGCAAATTTATTACCAAAATAATGGTTCGGTTCGTGCGCCACATCGCACTCTACGTCCAATATTCGGTCGAAATATTCGCCTAATAGAGTCGGAAATTCAAGCAAATACGCCTCGGTTTCGCACCACGGAACTATGTTTGCTAATCGTGCAAATTTATTACCAAAATAATGGTTCGGTTCGTGCGCCACATCGCACTCTACGTCCAATATTCGGTCGAAATATTCGCCCAACAGAGTCGGTAATTCAAGCAAATACGCCTCGGTTTCGCACCACGTTCACTCTAGTGGATAATGCGCATCCTAAGAGACGTCGTGCAGTGCGCACCGAAGACGCTATTGCTGTTATGGAGCAGAGTAACGAAGAAGACCTGAATGAGTTCATCCGCCATCGCGCGTTACCATTGGAGGTGTGTCCAGTCATTTCTGCAAGACTTGAAGCCGAACGACGATCAAGCGTCTCGCAGGTTCGGTAAATGGGCCCATAACAAGATCGCTACCGATCCCGATTTTCAGAGGAAAATATTGTTCAGCGATGAAACTCACTTTTGGTTGAATATGTACGTTCGTAAACAAAATTATCGCCTTTGGTGTAATGATAATATATGTACAAGCCATTGCTGAGACGCCATTACATCCTCAAATGGATAATGACCTTTTGTGCCTGAATTGGAGGATGTTGATGTGGGGGCCTTTGATTCCAACAAGACGGTGCGACATGTCATACAGCCGACCAAGCAATCAATTGATTGAAGAAAATTTGGGTAAGATCATCATGTGACGTCGTGGGCCTGTGCGCGGTCTCCAAGATCGTGCGATTTAACACTGCTCAACTATGTTTTGTGGGATTATATGAAATGGCTTGTCCAAGCAGATAAGCCCGAGGCGATTTTCGCCTTGGAAGAGAATATTCGTTGCGTTATTGCTGATATGGGATCGTATGCTGCTAAAATGGAAAAAAAAATTTAGCCTCAAAATCAATTTTAGAACATAATGGTAAACCCCTATCTTTATAATAAAGCTAATTCTTGGCCATAACATTAAATTATATACTTACTTTTTCTTGAAAGCACATATCTAAAAAAACAACCTAATAAAATACCTAATATTTCTCTTACTCCTATGTTGCTCAGATTCACTTCCTAAGCTAAATTTGTCTTCTTCTTTTTCATTATTTATTATCAACTTTTTTTCTTATCACCGCATTAATTTCTTTCAAAACTGTGTATCCAATAAATTCTGCTTCTAACTTTTTGATTTCGTAACAAATTTGTCTTATACCAAACAGGTAAATATATAATATAGTATAATATAAATAATATCATAAAAACGTATTATCGATAATCCATTAATTGTTTTTACTCTTTTCAAAGTTATTAGCACGCTGCTTATAATGATTCGGATTTTTTCCGAATTGTGATGCGAAAATTTTCGCATATTATTATGAAAATAATATATTTGCTAAATTTCCATTTAGACCTGTAATAAATATACGCAACGCATCTCTTCTACTTTTTGTGTTTAATTCTTTAGCCATGGCACTATCCGATACATAAATCACTATCGTTTTGTTAATTAGGAAGGTTAATTTTGCAAGAACCTTATTATAGTATTCAATAATTAAATAACTGCCCTGACTCAGAATACTCATCTCCGGTTCAATAATATGGTCGCTTGTCCGCGTAAGCGATATCGAGTGGCGCCAAAATGACATCGAAATTAAGAACCGTTCCGTGATTAGATAATATGTCTTTAGCATCATTTGTAACTTTATTTCTTATTATTGTTAATGCAGCAAAATACCTACGGCTGCTCCTTACATACAAACTCATTGCATTACTGGCTGATTCTCTTCAACTAACATACTTATTTTGTTTTCCACCAAATTCTGTAGTGACTTGACCACCTCAAACGACTCATCACAATTGACCCTCTATTTTATAATCAACGACAGTAGTTGGTTGAGTTACGTCCCGTAGCTGTTTTCGCAACTCCTCTACCACCTATCTAAGAGAAGCATTTGTTGCAGTAATTAGTCTAGCAACATGATTCTCGTTCTCACTATTTAGTGCCATTTTTAAATATTTTAGTTTTCGTGTGTTTTATAAATGGGCAAGTTGCAGTTCAATGGTCATCATTGTATTGATTACAATAATACATCCTTTCATATTTTTATGCATTTGAATTATTTCCCATATAAAAAATTTTATTCCTTTTTTGATAATCTTCAAATGTGGCTTTTTAGTTTTCCTTATATGTTCCTTATCTTGTTTTGTTTCTACTATAACATTTTAAATAATTTTATCTAACCTATTGTGTTCTGAGTCAGTTGTTAAGGCGTCTGTAATTTTTGTCAAAGTTTTGGACATAAGATTTGTTTCATTTGATTTATTTTTTTTATAGTTATAACCTTCGACCCGATTTGTGGTACCTCCCTGTTCCTTATTTTTAAAAAAAATTTTATTTTTGCCGTTATTACCTTCGGCTCGATCTACGGAAACTCCCTGTTCCTCTTTTTATACTCTCGCAACTTGTGGCTACAGAGTATAATAGTTTTGTTCATCTAACGGTTGCTTGTATCACCTAAAACTAATCGAGCTAGATATAGGGTTATGTATAACTAAAAGATCAGGATGAAGAGACGAGTTGAAATCCGGGTGACTGTCTGTCCGTCCGTCCGTCTGTGCAAGCTGTAACTTGAGTAAAAATTGAGATATCTTTATGAAACTTGATAGACATGTTCTTTCATCATTCTTGGTACCGTGAGACGGTTGGTATTGCAGATAGGCGCAATCGGACCACTGCAACGCCCACAAAACGTCTTTAATCAAAAACAAATAAATTACCATAACTAAGCTCCACAACAAGATACAAGACTCTTATTTGGTATACAGGATCACACCAGGGAGGGGCACCTGCTGTTTAAATTTTTTTTTTAAGTGAGCGTGGTCCCGCATAAGTTTAATGTGCATATCTCCTATACCACTAAAGCTATAATAACTAAATTTACTGGAAACAAATGTTTTTAGCACCTCTACCTACGGTGTGAAAATGGGTGAAATCAGGTGACAACTCCGCCCACTGCCCATGTAACGGTACTGTTAAAAACTAAGAAAAGAGCGATAAATCAAGCACTAAATAAGCCAGAGACATTAAGTTTTATCTCTGGGTGTTATAAGAATTATAGGAACCACGTTCAAAATTAGATAGTGGGCGTGGCTCCGCCCACTTTTAGGAGAAAACGCATTTGTTGGGTTCTGCTTAACCAATTTCAACCAAATTCGGTATATAATATTCTTCTCATATTTATATGCTATAGTACGAAAATGGGCGAAATTAAATTACAATCACGCCTATTTCCCATATAACATCATTTGAGGTGTGCAAATCAAGCAACAATGATTATATCGGCGTAAAACTTTTCGTGAATAATACGTTTAAAGTATGCTACCTTGTGACCAAAAATATCTAAATTGAACTAAAACTATTCAAGCCCCTAGGTACTGAATATGTGGACCCCAGTGGCTGTAGTTGACTTTTTACCGAAAATATCCGTCAACATAGAACAAGGCGGCAAGATCCACAAAACATTTTAAAACAAGTATACCATTTGACTTTGCGAGAGTATAAAATGTTCGGTTACATCCGAACTTAGCCCTTTCTTACTTGTTTTAAATAAATTTTTTTATTTTTGTCGTCATTACCTTCGGCTCGATTGGTGGAATCTTCCTGTTCCTTTTTCTGAAACATATTATTTTTATCCTTTCTGGGAAAGCAAATTGTTTTATTCTGGAGGCCCTGGAGTTCAGAATCGCTGAATTGAGCTTATGTTATGAACCGGGGGGTTACCCTTTGCTGTGGTGAATTGCGGTTTCAAAATATTTTGTTATGTGGCTGGTGGATCCTTCATTTAGAATAAACTTTTGATTTTATTTATATTGTTAAATTAGTAATAAGATAAATTTTAATACGTTAGCAACTTACAGACTGTTCTTTGTTGTAGCCACCTTAGAATTTTGTCCCTCGTTGGCAGCGCTTCCGCCTAACGTGCAATACCTTAATTCTCCTTTTTGGTTTTGAATTGGTTACAGTTTTGGTTGATTCTCATCATTTAAATTATTTTTAAAACAATTCACTTTTTTGTGTTTTTTCTTTTTTTCTCCCGAGAGGATACCTGTTTGTTAAAATTTTTTTTGTATTTTTGACACGCATCACTGTCCACTGTATGATCTATTATCCTTTGGTGTAGGAATGCTTGTAATTTTCTCCCTTTGTTTGCCAAGGATATCACTACACTCACGCACTGCACTTTATGATCTATTATCCTTACGGCTAGGGATACTTGTAATTTTCTTCCTTTATCACTGACACGTGGCGCACACGTTGGCCGTCAATTAACTTCTCTACATAGGGAAGAATTAAAAAATATAATTTATCCGCGAACGCACGAAAGAAATGAGAACACTTCTGATTCTTTTGGTTGTCGGAATGGAAAACTTACTTTACTTTCAACTTACTCTTATTTTTACATTTTTTTCTTATTTACTCAAAGCTACTTCACCAATAATGATTGATTCAATTGAACAATGTGTCAATTACAATTTTAGTTCTGTTTTGTTTACAATGATTGTTGCTTCGTATGAGGGCCACCAGCAATGTTTTGATAAGAAGGGATTATTCCATTCAAAAAGGTAAAAAGCATATCGAATTATTAAGTAATCAAAATGTTAATAATTTATACGACTGCATTTTTACAAAGCTTAAGTAACAATTTTGTTTACAGTTAGTATAAAGCTGCTGTGTGGTGGCTGTCGTTAACTTGCATGAAAATAATGAATGCATAAAATTACGGACAGATTTCACTCATCATCTACTCACAAAATACTCTAATCGACAATATATTTCGTGTATCGTGGGCATCTCATTTTAGTATTCTTGAGCCAAACGAACCTCATGTTAATGAATAGTCGCGCGAAAAATACATACAAAAAAAAAGAAATAAAAACAAGTAAGGAAGGGCTAAGTTCGGGTGTAACCGAACATTTTATACTCTCGCAAAGTTAAATAGTATACTCGTTTGAGATTTCTTTGTGGATTAACTGATATTTTCGGTAGAAGGTCAACTATAGGCACTGGGGTCTACATATTTAGTACTTAGGGGCTTAAACAGTTTTGGTTCGATTTAGACAATTTTTGGCCACAAGGTGGCATACTTTAATCGCATTATTCACGCAAAGTGTTCAATTTATCCCGATACAGTCATTGTTGCCTGATTTGCATAGTGGAAAGTGAAAGAATCCGATGGAATTTAAAATGGTGTTATATGGGAAGTAGGTGTGGTTCTAGTCCGATTTCGCCCATTTTCGCAGTATGACATAGAAACATGAAAATAACGTTAGCCACTGAATTTGGTTGAAATCGGTTAAGCAGATCTCAAGATATGGGTTTTCACCGAAAAGTGGGCTGTGCCGAGCCCACTGTCTAATTTTGAACGCGGTTCCTATAAAGTCATCTCATACCATCCCAGAGATAAAATTTAATGTCTCTGGCGTGTTTAGTGCTGGATTTATCGCGCTTTTAGTAAATTTTAACAGTACCGTTATATGGGGAGTGGGCGGAGTTGTCACCCGATTTCAACTATTTTCACACCGCCAATAGAAGTGCTAAAAACATTTGCCTCTAGTGAATTTTGTTATTATAGCACTAGCGGTTTAGGAGATATGCACATTAAACCTATTAGAGGCGGGACCACGCCCACTTTTAAAAAAAAAGTTTTAACTGCAGATGCTCCTCCCTAATGTGATCCTGTGTACCAAATAACAGTCTTGTATCTTATTGCGGAGCTTAGTTATGGCAAGTTATTTGTTTTTGATTAATGGCGTTTTGTGGGCGTGGCAGTGGTCCGATTACGCCCATCTGCAATACCAACCGTTTCACGGTACCAAGAAACATGCCTACCAAGTTTCGTAAAGATATCTCAATTTTTACTCAAGTTACAGCTTGCACGGACGGACAGACGGACGGACGGACAGACAGTCACCCGGATTTCAACTCGTCTCTTCATCCTGATCATTTATATATATATAACCCTATATCTAACTCAATTAGTTTGAGGTGATACAAACAACCGTTAGGTGAACAAAACTATTATACTCTGTAGCAACAGGTTGCGAGAGTATAATAATGAATCTAATTGCTTAAGTTTTCTTTTACCGGGAAAGAAATCGCCTCAGCAGAAATTGTTTTAAAAACGAAGCTGGCCAGTATATTGGTTGAAAGGGGAAATAGCTAGGCTCAGAAACCTTTGCCACTCAGCTAGACGTCGCCTACAGACGCTAGACGTTACAACAGGGGCGAAACGAAATTGGAGAGTGCGAGATTACTTCACAGCCACAGCTGAAGTATCTCGGAGTAATATTGGACTCCAAATTAAAATTTAATGAACACCTAGCGTATACTTCCGGTAAAGCAAACAAAATATATTATGATATTGATAATTGTCAATAGGAGCTGCGTGGACACGGTGATTCCGGCCAGCGATTTTTAATAACAAAAGCAATTAATTCCGTTATATTGTATGCAGCATCAATATGGATGAGGGCGCTGGACAGAAAATCATATTATAAACCAATAAATGCAGCACGTAGGCTTTATGCAAACAGAGCAATAAGGCATTCCGAACGATATCAAGCGATGGTGCTGAAGTATTAGGCGGCATGCCGCATAACTAGAAGCCTCACCATGTTTGCAGGAGAAAAAAAGGAACCAAGAGCCTTACAATGTGGCAGCAACGGTGGCAAACCTCCTCCAAAGGACCATGGACCCACAGACTGATACCAGACATCCATTTGTGGGTAGACAGACGACATGGGGATCTGAATATCCACCTGACGCAAATACTGAGAGGCACGGCCTTTTCCTCATGGGACCCAAGGCCCCCGTTACCTTGGATGACATTCCAAGTTCTGACGAAGATAGTGCTGTACCTGAACTCAATGACAAATGATGATGAATTTAAAGATGTCAGCAGTCCGAAATTGTTTGCCCCCGGCGAGAAAATGAGTTGGTGACAGACTTCAATCTTGCATTTTCATAGATTAAAAAAAAAAAGCTTTAACGAAGTTCTGCTTTACAACGACGCCTCCAATGCTTCCATTCCTGTCAGTCATTCCGTACACCTCAAGGAAACCTATAAAAACTTGGAATTGATTCTTTGCAAATTAAAATATTAATACCAAGGCGCTGGTTTAAAAATATTGGGCATATTGCTCAAGGGTTACATAATATCCTTCGTTTTTGTGTCTATGGGATAACATCCGAGCAAATCACTGGACCTAATAGTGCTGCTTAAAGGTGGAAAGAAGAACGTCGTGCATGAAATTTTGGTGCCTCCTCATTAAGGTCTTCTACCATCGTTTCACATAAAGCTGCAATTGATGAAACAATTTGTAAAGTCACTTCCAAAAGATGGAAGGTCTCTCAGAGGAAAAGTTGAAGGCAGGTGTTTTCGTTGGACCAGTTATTTGACGGCTTATAGTTGATCCACAGTTCATCACAACCACGGATCATGGAAGAGAAGGATAAATTGCCTTTAAGGTTTTTAGGCAATAACAAAGACGACAACTACAAACAAATCGTCAAAGGAATGTTATAAGCATTTAAGGCTTCAGGTTGTCTAATAAGTCCAAAACTACATTTTCTTCATTCCCCCCCCCCGACTACTTTGTAGCAAATTTAGGACATGAGAGTGAAGAGAAAGGTAAACGATTTCAAAAATGTGTTTAGTACTAACTAAAAAATATCATTTAGACAAAAAAAAAATAAGTTTTGCTATATAATTATAAATAAACAAACTTGTTAACATAGATAAATTCATTGTCAGAAAACGTGACATTCCATGACAAAATGAAAGTTAATTTCCGATTCAGCACACCCAAGACCATAGAAGTTACGTAAACAAATCAAAACAGCTCACAAATTTTTTTGCAGACTTGTGTTATTAGTGCCATAACCATAAGCACCGGATACTTTCAGCTTGTGTCTCGAAAATGCCAAGGAAAGCAAATAAAATGAGCGGTGACGAAGAAATTGGTAAATTATTTGTCAATATTATAACAAGACTAGCTACCCGGCAAACATTGTTTTGCTATATACGTTTAGGAAATATTTTTAAAAATATCGTAATTATAAATAAAAGTGGAATGAAGAGTTGCAGACAATTTATGTATACTTTATTTAAGTTAATAAATTATTCGTTAATAAAGTAACAAATATATATTAAATTACAATTATTGATAGCAATCTGAACATTGAAAATAGTTTATATTTGTACAAGTAGTTATGGCAATTAAAAATAAAAATTTCTTAATGCAATGGATTGTACAATATTTTTGGCCAATCCGACTCAAATCTAAGACACAGAAAGACAACGTTTGGCCTTGTGACTTATTAATCGGTTTGCGAATGCCAATATAATTGGAAATTGAGTGCATTTTAATTCAAATGGCACATAAAAACTGAATTGTATAATTCAAAGCTTCGTTAGCATCGCAAACAGCATTGATAGATTTGTATGACATCAAGTCCCGTGGAAACAACTGTTATATCATTGAAGTTAATCCATTTAACGTCCACATTTTTTGTTGCCAAAATCACTCTTTCTGTCAGCCACTCAAGATTTATATTTTGTGTGTACATCGGGATATATATTGTCCATGGGAGTATTTTGTGAGTCAATGATTGTGAAATCCGTCCGTAATTTTATGCATCCATTATTTTCATGTATAGCAACTTTTCTATTGCCGCCGAATAGGTTTTGTTCAGTATTTATTAGTGGAACATTGCGAGTAACAGTCGCTGCCAATTCGATAGTATCATGCTGCGCATCACGATTTATGTTTGTGGTAAATTGGCAATGACATTGCGTTACGGAATGTTATCGTTAGATCTTTGCACCTTGTACGATGTCGATACAATACATCATCGGTCACCGAATCTTTACGATTATCCTAACAGTTTTGCTCGGATCGGTGCAATTTAATGCAGCTGCAGCAAGCATCTTCTAGCAAGCTCAGTACAAAACATATGTATAAAAGAACAAAGCCTCCGATACCTATAGACATCTCTGTACCGGAACAACTGGCGCTCCCTAATGAAACATACCACACCTGGGAATCTCAAGGAATTTCGCCCCACACGACGACACCACCACACTCAATCTCTCAGAACAACTTGCTCGAAGACACTTAACAAAATGGACGGGATCGTCACTCCCACTACATTCGCTATGTGCAATTCGACAGCCTAATTCAATTCAATTATACACCGCGATACATACGATCAAATGCGATACAAACATTATTTTAATCCGTCAACCCATTGGTTTATAAACATCACTCCGGGCTTTATTCAACCATCCACTTCGACACCGTTCCCCGACCCTTTTCGATATACCGGTTCAAAGCATTCGTGTTTTCGTTTAACTTCCCGCGCGGCTGTCTTCATTTCACTATTTAAATACATAAATACATTAAGTGTAACAATCATTTGTGTTAAAAATAAATTATCGATTTTTTCCTATTTGTTATAAATATTAAGTATTTTCACTTGTAATATTAACCGCGAGTGCAAGTGATTCACAAAAACTTAAATACAGTGATGTGTGCTTCCCATTAAAGAGGGTGCCCAATTATTCATGGTCCTTCGAGCTTAACGAAATGCACTATATTATGCGTCCAAGACAAAAAATAATAATTAAAACTGTGGTAAAAAATTAAAAAAAGATTAAAAAGACAAGATAAACCACAAACGTTTAAACACAATCCTACCAAAGGTGCAGTGAAATGAAGTGCAGTGGCAAACCCAAAAAATCACAGAAAGATATAAGTTAATGTAACAAAGTCTATAAAGTTGCATATGAAATATAATCCGACAACAACTTTGTATCCGGTCGATATAACTGAAGACTCTGCTTCAGCTGTAGCACTTGCACACGCATCCGGTTAAAGGCTAATTGCTGACGCCGCATCAACTAATGGACAATATACAAATTTGGGGTAGAATAACAAGTAGAATAAGTTACCTTTTAGCTTAAGGAATAAATGTAATTCTGTTGTAAATTAGATTTTAATAATAGAATGTCATACTGACCTTTAAAAAATCTTTTTTCGAGTTCGCAGCAATACGACTAATAACTGGCAAATGTTTTAAGTGAGTAATTTGAAAAGGACGTGTAACGCTAAAGTGTACCGTATATAATATTATATATAGTACAAAAACGGGAATATCTGAAACCCGCGGAAAAGAAGTGAAAAACACTCCCAAAAGAAAAAAGTACCATAAGTATTAAATAAGCAGCGTAGCAGATTTCTAACTTACAGGAAGCATCGCGGGACTGAAGGGGTGTACCCGAGCACCTAAAGGAAAAAGGAGGTCACCAGCGATGAACGCGAAACTGATTTTAATGAATGAATAATTTAAGAATATGAAAATTTTTAGGAAAAAAGAAAAAGTATATTTAGGAAATTTTTGAAAGAAATTAATTCTGTTTTTATAAAAAAACGCTTGTACAGCAAAAAACTAATAATAATAAAAAGGGCCGCGATTCACCACCTAATGGGGGACTCTCCGGTTCTTATAATAATAAAATAACTCTGCGACTTTCCTGTAAAAAGGCCCTTCCATAGATTAATAAAAAAAAATTAACAAAAATATTCCAAAAAATAATAATAATACAAGTAATATTAATGTCTAACCCAAACTATCTAGCTGCACCAACAGGACTTTTCGGTTCTGACAACCAAATTTCGCCAGAATTGACACACACTTAGTAAAAAACGTAGTTACTCAACTTTAACAGACGAACGGACAAAACATTAAACAGAATATTTTAAGTAATTACACGAATCAAAGCATTACAGATCAAACAATAGAAGAGAGATACAGGGACAACATGAATGAAATGGACGAAATTCCCGACGTAGTGTGATCACTACGAGAATTTTCAGGGAACGCTTCGGCGTTTACCTCCTGAAGGAAAAGTGTCGAGCGTATTCTGAGGATATATGAAACCTCAAAAGGAAACAAATAGCCTCAACAGAAATTTTTTTAAAAACGAAGCTGGCCAGTATATTGGTTGAAAGGGGAAATAGCTAGGCTCAGAAACCTTTGCCACTCAGCTAGACGTCGCCTACAGACGCTAGACGTTACAACAGGGGCGAAACGAAATTGGAGAGTGCGAGATTACTTCACAGCCACAGCTGAAGTATCTGGGAGTAATATTGGACTCCAAATTAAAATTTAATGAACACCTAGCGTATACTTCCTGTAAAGCAAACAAAATATATTATGTTCTATTGATAATTGTCAATAGGAGCTGCGTGGACACGGCGATTCCGGCCAGCGATTTTTAATAACAAAAGCAATTAATTCCGTTATATTGTATGCAGCATCAATATGGATGAGGGCGCTGGACAGAAAATCATATTATAAACCAATAAATGCAGCACGTAGGCTTTATGCAAACAGAGCAATAAGGCATTCCGAACGATATCAAGCGATGGTGCTGAAGTATTAGGCGGCATGCCGCATAACTAGAAGCCTCACCATGTTTGCAGGAGAAAAAAAGGAACCAAGAGCCTTACAATGTGGCAGCAACGGTGGCAAACCTCCTCCAAAGGACCATGGACCCACAGACTGATACCAGACATCCATTTGTGGGTAGACAGACGACATGGGGATCTGAATATCCACCTGACGCAAATACTGAGAGGCACAGCCTTTTCCTCATGGGACCCAAGGCCCCCGTTACCTTGGATGACATTCCAAGTTCTGACGAAGATGGTGCTGTACCTGAACCCAATGACAAATGATGATGAATTTAAAGATGTCAGCAGTCCGAAATTGTTTGCCCCTGGCGAGAAAATGATTTGGTGACAGACTTCAATCTTGCATTTTCATAGATTAAAAAAAAAAGCTTTAACGAAGTTCTGCTTTACAACGACGCCTCCAATGCTTCCATTCCTGTCAGTTATTCCGTACACCTCAAGGAAACCTATAAAAACTTGGAATTGATTCTTTGCAAATTAAAATATTAATACCAAGGCGCTGGTTTAAAAATATTGGGCATATTGCTCAAGGGTTACATAATTCCCTTCGTTTTTGTGTCTATGGGATAACATCCGAGCAAATCACTGGACCTAATAGTTCTGCCTAAAGGTGGAAAAAAGAACGTCGTGCATGAAATTTTGGTGCCTCCTCATTAAGGTCTTCTACCATCGTTTCACATAAAGCTGCAATTGATGAAACAATTTGTAAAGTCACTTCCAAAAGATGGAAGGTCTCTCAGAGGCAAAGTTGAAGGCAGGTGTTTTCGTTGGACCAGTTATTTGACGGCTTATAGTTGATCCACAGTTCATCACAACCACGGATCATGGAAGAGAAGGATAAATTGCCTTTAAGGTTTTTAGGCAATAACAAAGACGACAACTACAAACAAATCGTCAAAGGAATGTTATAAGCATTTAAGGCTTCAGGTTGTCTAATAAGTCCAAAACTACATTTTCTTCATTCCCCCCCCGACTACTTTGTAGCAAATTTAGGACATGAGAGTGAAGAGAAAGGTGAACGATTTCAAAAATGTGTTTAGTACTGACTAAAAAATATCATTTAGACAAAAAAAAATAAGTTTTGCTATATAATTATAAGTAAACAAACTTGTTAACATAGATAAATTCATTGTCAGAAAACGTGACATTCCATGACAAAATGAAAGTTAATTTCCGATTCAGCACACCCAAGACCATAGAAATTACGTAAACAAATCGAAACAGCTCACAAATTTTTTTGCAGACTTGTGTTATTAGTGCCATAACCATAAGCACCGGATACTTTCAGCTTGTGTCTCGAAAATGCCAAGGAAAGCAAATAAAATGAGCGGTGACGAAGAAATTGGTAAATTATTTGTCAATATTATAACAAGACTAGCTACCCGGCAAACATTGTTTTGCTATATACGTTTAGGAAATATTTTTAAAAATATCGTAATTATAAATAAAAGTGGAATGAAGAGTTGCAGACAATTTATGTATACTTTATTTAAGTTAATAAATTATTCGTTAATAAAGTAACAAATATATATTAAATTACAATTATTGATAGCAATCTGAACATTGAAAATAGTTCATATTTGTACAAGTAGTTATGGCAATTAAAAATAAAAATTTCTTAATGCAATGGATTGTACAATATTTTTGGCCAATCCGACTCAAATCTAAGCCACAGAAAGACAACGTTTGGCCTTGTGACTTATTGATCGGTATTGCGAATGCCAATATAATTGGAAATTGAGTGCATTTTAATTCAAATGGCACATACAAGTATGTATGTATGAATCATTGGAATCCCTAGCAGCAATACATCACCGGCTCGGAACATGCAATTCAAACTGATGGCTTCGATAATGGTTTGTATTAATTTTTTAAAGACTAATATTGTGCCATTGAAAAGCCGTGGTGGGTTCAAATTACGAAACAAAATAACCGACAAACCATTCTTTAGATGTAAATGATGCGGTGGCATGCCCGGTACATCCAATGAATTATAAAACTGAATTGTATAATTCACAGCTTCGTTAGCATCGCAAACAGCATTGATAGATTTGTATGACATCAAGTCCCGCGGAAACAACTGTTATATCATTGAAGTTAATCCATTTAACGTCCACATTTTTTGTTGCCAAAATCACTCTTTCTGTCAGCCACTCAAGATTTATATTTTGTGTGTACATCGGGATATATATTGTCCATGGGAGTATTTTGTGAGTCAATGATTGTGAAATCCGTCCGTAATTTTATGCATCCATTATTTTCATGTATAGCAACTTTTCTATTGCCGCCGAATAGGTTTTGTTCAGTATTTATTAGTGGAACATTGCGAGTAACAGTCGCTGCCAATTCGATAGTATCATGCTGCGCATCACGATTTATGTTTGTGGTAAATTGGCAATGACATTACGTTACGGAATGTTATCGTTAGATCTTTGCACCTTGTACGATGTCGATACAATACATCATCGGTCACCGAATCTTTACGATTATCCTAACAGTTTTGCTCGGATCGGTGCAATTTAATGCAGCTGCAGCAAGCATCTTCTAGCAAGCTCAGTACAAGACATATGTATAAAAGAACAAAGCCTCCGATACCTATAGACATCTCTGTACCGGAACAACTGGCGCTCCCTAATGAAACATACCACACCTGGGAATCCCAAGGAATTTCGCCCCACACGACGACACCACCACACTCAATCTCTGAGAACAACTTGCTCGAAGACACCTAACAAAATGGACGGGATCGTCACTCCCACTACATTCGCTATATGCAATTCGACAGCCTAATTCAATTCAATTATACACCGCGATACATACGATCAAACGTGATACAAACATTATTTTAATCCGTCAACCCATTGGTTTATAAACATCACTCCGGGCTTTATTCAACCATCCACTTCGACACCGTTGCCCGACCCTTTTCGATATACCGGTTCAAGGCATTCGTGTTTTCGTTTAACATCGGTCCCGCACGGCTGTCTTCATTTCACTATTTAAATACATAAATACATTAAGTATAACAATCATTTGTGTTAAAAATAAATTATCGATTTTTTCCTTTTTTTTATAAATATTAAGTATTTTCACTTGTAATATTAACCGCGAGTGCAAGTGATTCACAAAAACTTAAATACAGTGATGTGTGCTTCCCATTAAAGAGGGTGCCCAATTATTCATGGTCCTTCGAGCTTAACGAAATGCACTATATTATGCGTCCAAGACAAAAAAAAATAATTAAAACTGTGGTAAAAAATTAAAAAAAAATTAAAAAGACAAGATAAACCACAAACGTTTAAACACAATCCTACCAAAGGTGCAGTGAAATGAAGTGCAGTGGCAAACCCAAAAAATCACAGAAATATATAAGTTAATGTAACAAAGTCTATAAAGTTGCATATGAAATATAATCCGACAACAACTTTGTATCCGGTCGATATAACTGAAGACTCTGCTTCAGCTGTAGCACTTGCACACGCATCCGGTTAAAGGCTAATTGCTGACGCCGCATCAACTAATGGACAATATACAAATTTGGGGTAGAATAACAAGTAGAATAAGTTACCTTTTAGCTTAAGGAATAAATGTAATTCTGTTGTAAATTAGATTTTAATAATAGAATGTCATACTGACCTTTAAAAAATCTTTTTTCGAGTTCGCAGCAATACGACTAATAACTGGCAAATGTTTTAAGTGAGTAATTTGAAAAGGACGTGTAACGCTAAAGTGTACCGTATATAATATTATATATAGTACAAAAACGGGAATATCTGAAACCCGCGGAAAAGAAGTGAAAAACACTCCCAAAAGAAAAAAGTACCATAAGTATTAAATAAGCAGCGTAGCAGATTTCTAACTTACAGGAAGCATCGCGGGACTGAAGGGGTGTACCCGAGCACCTAAAGGAAAAAGGAAATAGGCACAGTCACCAGCGATGAACGCGAAACTGATTTTAATGAATGAATAATTTAAGAATATGAAAATTTTTAGGAAAAAAGAAAAAGTATATTTAGGAAATTTTTGAAAGAAATTAATTCTGTTTTTATAAAAAAACGCTTGTACAGCAAAAAACTAATAATAATAAAAAGGGCCGCGATTCACCACCTAATGGGGGACTCTCCGGTTCTTATAATAATAAAATAACTCTGCGACTTTCCTGTAAAAAGGCCCTTCCATAGATTAATAAAAAAAAATTAACAAAAATATTCCAAAAAATAGTAATAATACAAGTAATATTAATGTCTAACCCAAACTATCTAGCTGCACCAACAGGACTTTTCGGTTCTGACAACCAAATTTCGCCAGAATTGACACACACTTAGTAAAAAACGTAGTTACTCAACTTTAACAGACGAACGGACAAAACATTAAACAGAATATTTTAAGTAATTACACGAATCAAAGCATTACAGATCAAACAATAGAAGAGAGATACAGGGACAACATGAATGAAATGGACGAAATTCCCGACGTAGTGTGATCACTACGAGAATTTTCAGGGAACGCTTCGGCGTTTACCTCCTGAAGGAAAAGTGTCGAGCGTATTCTGAGGATATATGAAACCTCAAAAGGAAACAAATAGCCTCAACAGAAATTTTTTTAAAAACGAAGCTGGCCAGTATATTGGTTGAAAGGGGAAATAGCTAGGCTCAGAAACCTTTGCCACTCAGCTAGACGTCGCCTACAGACGCTAGACGTTACAACAGGGGCGAAACGAAATTGGAGAGTGCGAGATTACTTCACAGCCACAGCTGAAGTATCTGGGAGTAATATTGGACTCCAAATTAAAATTTAATGAACACCTAGCGTATACTTCCTGTAAAGCAAACAAAATATATTATGTTCTATTGATAATTGTCAATAGGAGCTGCGTGGACACGGCGATTCCGGCCAGCGATTTTTAATAACAAAAGCAATTAATTCCGTTATATTGTATGCAGCATCAATATGGATGAGGGCGCTGGACAGAAAATCATATTATAAACCAATAAATGCAGCACGTAGGCTTTATGCAAACAGAGCAATAAGGCATTCCGAACGATATCAAGCGATGGTGCTGAAGTATTAGCCGGCATGCCGCATAACTAGAAGCCTCACAATGTTTGCAGGAGAAAAACAGGAACCAAGAGCCTTACAATGTGGCAGCAACGGTGGCAAACCTCCTCCAAAGGACCATGGACCCACAGACTGATACCAGACATCCATTCGTGGATAGACGGACGACATGGGGATCTGAATATCCAGCTGACGCAAATACTGAGAGGCACGGCCTTTTCCTCATGGGACCCAAGGCCCCCGTTACCTTGGATGACATTCCAAGTTCTGACGAAGATGGTGCTGTACCTGAACCCAATGACAAATGATGATGAATTTAAAGATGTCAGCAGTCCGAAATTGTTTGCCCCCGGCGAGAAAATGATTTGGTGACAGACTTCAATCTTGCATTTTCATAGATTAAAAAAAAAAGCTTTAACGAAGTTCTGCTTTACAACGACGCCTCCAATGCTTCCATTCCTGTCAGTTATTCCGTACACCTCACGGAAACCTATAAAAACTTGGAATTGATTCTTTGCAAATTAAAATATTAATACCAAGGCGCTGGTTTAAAAATATTGGGCATATTGCTCAAGGGTTACATAATTCCCTTCGTTTTTGTGTCTATGGGATAACATCCGAGCAAATCACTGGACCTAATAGGGCTGCTTAAAGGTGGAAAAAAGAACGTCGTGCATGAAATTTGGTGCCTCCTCATTAAGGTCTTCTACCATCGTTTCACATAAAGCTGCAATTGATGAAACAATTTGTAAAGTCACTTCCAAAAGATGGAAGGTCTCTCAGAGGAAAAGTTGAAGGCAGGTGTTTTCGTTGGACCAGTTATTTGACGGCTTATAGTTGATCCACAGTTCATCACAACCACGGATCATGGAAGAGAAGGATAAATTGCCTTTAAGGTTTTTAGGCAATAACAAAGACGACAACTACAAACAAATCGTCAAAGGAATGTTATAAGCACTTAAGGCTTCAGGTTGTCTAATAAGTCCAAAACCACATTTTCTTCATTCCCCCCCCGACTACTTTGTAGCAAATTTAGGACATGAGAGTGAAGAGAAAGGTGAATGATTTCAAAAATGTGTTTAGTACTAACTAAAAAATATCATTTAGACAAAAAAAAATAAGTTTTGCTATATAATTATAAGTAAACAAACTTGTTAACATAGATAAATTCATTGTCAGAAAACGTGACATTCCATGACAAAATGAAAGTTAATTTCCGATTCAGCATACCCAAGACCATAGAAATTACGTAAACAAATCGAAACAGCTCACAAATTTTTTTGCAGACTTGTGTTATTAGTGCCATAACCATAAGCACCGGATACTTTCAGCTTGTGTCTCGAAAATGCCAAGGAAAGCAAATAAAATGAGCGGTGACGAAGAAATTGGTAAATTATTTGTCAATATTATAACAAGACTAGCTACCCGGCAAACATTGTTTTGCCATATACGGTTAGGAAATATTTTTAAAAATATCGTAATTATAAATAAAAGTGGAATGAAGAGTTGCAGACAATTTATGTATACTTTATTTAAGTTAATAAATTATTCGTTAATAAAGTAACAAATATATATCAAATTACAATTATTGATAGCAATCTGAACATTGAAAATAGTTCATATTTGTACAAGTAGTTATGGCAATTAAAAATAAAAATTTCTTAATGCAATGGATTGTACAATATTTTTGGCCAATCCGACTCAAATCTAAGCCACAGAAAGACAACGTTTGGCTTTGTGACTTATTGATCGGTATTGCGAATGCCAATATAATTGGAAATTGAGTGCATTTTAATTCAAATGGCACATACAAGTATGTATGTATGAATCATTGGAATCCCTAGCAGCAATACATCACCGGCTCGGAACATGCAATTCAAACTGATGGCTTCGATAATGGTTTGTATTAATTTTTTAAAGACTAATATTGTGCCATTGAAAAGCCGTGGTGGGTTCAAATTACGAAACAAAATAACCGACAAACCATTCTTTAGATGTAAATGATGCGGTGGCATGCCCGGTACATCCAATGAATTATAAAACTGAATTGTATAATTCACAGCTTCGTTAGCATCGCAAACAGCATTGATAGATTTGTATGACATCAAGTCCCGCGGAAACAACTGTTATATCATTGAAGTTAATCCATTTAACGTCCACATTTTTTGTTGCCAAAATCACTCTTTCTGTCAGCCACTCAAGATTTATATTTTGTGTGTACATCGGGATATATATTGTCCATGGGAGTATTTTGTGAGTCAATGATGTCGATACAATACATCATCGGTCACCGAATCTTTACGATTATCCTAACAGTTTTGCTCGGATCGGTGCAATTTAATGCAGCTGCAGCAAGCATCTTCTAGCAAGCTCAGTACAAGACATATGTATAAAAGAACAAAGCCTCCGATACCTATAGACATCTCTGTACCGGAACAACTGGCGCTCCCTAATGAAACATACCACACCTGGGAATCCCAAGGAATTTCGCCCCACACGACGACACCACCACACTCAATCTCTGAGAACAACTTGCTCGAAGACACCTAACAAAATGGACGGGATTGTCACTCCCACTACATTCGCTATATGCAATTCGACAGCCTAATTCAATTCAATTATACACCGCGATACATACGATCAAACGCGATACAAACATTATTTTAATCCGTCATCCCATTGGTTTATAAACATCACTCCGGGCTTTATTCAACCATCCACTTCGACACCGTTCCCCGACCCTTTTCGATATACCGGTTCAAGGCATTCGTGTTTTCGTTTAACATCGGTCCCGCACGGCTGTCTTCATTTCACTATTTAAATACATAAATACATTAAGTGTAACAATCATTTGTGTTAAAAATAAATTATCGATTTTTTCCTATTTGTTATAAATATTAAGTATTTTCACTTGTAATATTAACCGCGAGTGCAAGTGATTCACAAAAACTTAAATACAGTGATGTGTGCTTCCCATTAAAGAGGGTGCCCAATTATTCATGGTCCTTCGAGCTTAACGAAATGCACTATATTATGCGTCCAAGACAAAAAATAATAATTAAAACTGTGGTAAAAAATTAAAAAAAAATTAAAAAGACAAGATAAACCACAAACGTTTAAACACAATCCTACCAAAGGTGCAGTGAAATGAAGTGCAGTGGCAAACCCAAAAAATCACAGAAATATATAAGTTAATGTAACAAAGTCTATAAAGTTGCATATGAAATATAATCCGACAACAACTTTGTATCCGGTCGATATAACTGAAGACTCTGCTTCAGCTGTAGCACTTGCACACGCATCCGGTTAAAGGCTAATTGCTGACGCCGCATCAATAAATAATAAACCCAACGATTACCCTCCTCCCGCCCAACCGACGCGAGGGGCGCAGTCCGCATACGTGCGGAATTAGCCGAGTCAGAAAAGGCAAGAGAGTTTTTTAAATGTTGAGATCTAAAACTGCTCAGCTACAGAAACAAAAATTTCAACAGCTAAGATCTAAAGTTACAATATAATAAATTGTTACATTTTCATTTATTAAGAGAAAACAATAAAGTCTTTTTAATTTTGAAAAGTGAGTCAGATAAGTCAAATGTGCTGGAATGAACTAATGGACAATATACAAATTTCTGGGTAGAATAACAAGTAGAATAAGTTACCTTTTAGCTTAAGGAATAAATGTAATTCTGTTGTAAATTAGATTTTAATAATAGAATGTCATACTGACCTTTAAAAAATCTTTTTTCAAGTTCGCAGCAATACGACTAATAACTGGCAAATGTTTTCAGCGAGTAATTTGAAAAGGACGTGTAACGCTAAAGTGTACCGTATATAATATTATATATAGTACAAAAACGGGAATATCTGAAACCCGCGGAAAAGAAGTGAAAAACACTACCAAAAGAAAAAAGTACCATAAGTATTAAATAAGCAGCGTAGCAGATTTCTAACTTACAGGAAGCATCGCGGGACTGAAGGGGTGTACCCGAGCACCTAAAGGAAAAAGGAAATAGGCACAGTCACCAGCGATGAACGCGAAACTGATTTTAATGAATGAATAATTTAAGAATATGAAAATTTTTAGGAAAAAAGAAAAAGTATATTTAGGAAATTTTTGAAAGAAATTAATTCTGTTTTTATAAAAAAAAACGCTTGTACAGCAAAAAACTAATAATAATAAAAAGGGCCGCGATTCACCACCTAATGGGGGACTCTCCGGTTCTTATAATAATAAAATAACTCTGCGACTTTCCTGTAAAAAGGCCCTTCCATAGATTAATAAAAAAAAATTAACAAAAATATTCCAAAAAAGAATAATAATACAAGTAATATTAATGTCTAACCCAAACTATCTAGCTGCACCAACAGGACTTTTCGGTTCTGACAACCAAATTTCGTCAGAATTGACACACACTTAGTAAAAAACGTAGTTTCTCAACTTTAACAGACGAACGAATTACACGAACCAAAGCATTACAGATCAAACAATTGAAGAGAAATACAGGGACAACATGAATGAAATGGACGAAATTCCCGACGTAGTGTGATCACTACGAGAATTTTCAGGGAACGCTTCGGCGTTTACCTCCTGAAGGAAAAGTGTCGAGCGTATTCTGAGGATATATGAAACCTCAAAAGGCACGCCACGCTACTTTGGCATTTTAAATGTTATTCGTAATAAAATTAGAGCTAAAGCAGACGTAGCATTAGAATCATATTATATAACACGCACCTAAATTGGACAGCAATATCTTGTTGTCTAATTACTCATTACGCAGATAAGAGAGACATTGGTGCTCTAGAGTATCAAATTACTTATCTTATACAGGGAATATTAACGATTAAAGAATTTGACCAAAATGTGTAATCGCATCTATCTCTTATCCTTTACAAAATTGGTTGTATGGAAGTAGAAGAAGCAATACCATCTTCTAACTGAAAACCACCGTGCTAAAGCCCTTGACACGTTTGTCAGAGCACTTTCTGCTGATCTCTCTAAACTTCTTGGCATCAAAGAATCAAAAAGCCTACCAGAAGCTCTTTACCTTTGCCTGAAACTAGAAAATCAAAACTTCAGAGCAACATCCTATTAATCAGCACGCTCATACTAATTATCAGCATCGACATCTTAGACAGCAATATCAACAACAGAAATTACTTCCAGATTTCAAACAATGATTTCCTCAAACTAGATTACGTGCAAAATAAGCTTTCATACCAAAATCAACTCAAATCCCTAATTGTTACAGTCAACAACGCTATCTCCAATATCCAGTAAATCAACCAAAAGTCCATTTAATCAGCTATCAAATACATTTGGTTGGCATTTTTCCGATTTCGGAACTCGGTACCATTTATCGTCACCTGCTGTTCGAAGGTTAGCAGATAGGTCCCTTTAACGATTCTTAAAGTACCGGTCTCGCCCTTTATTACGGCCGTATCATTATTGATAATAATTATTCCGTCATCGATCTCATTGATACCCCTCTCGTGATTTGCTGTGGTTGAGCAGTTTGCCGTTTCCCCCGCAATGAGTTGTTGCCCGCAAGTAATGGTTTTTAGCATTTTACAAAAGGTGGCAAGGGTTGATTTTTCGCATTTTACGGCATGTGTTTTGCTGCCGCATTCAGCAACGGTGTTTGTGTCTCCAAAATGAAGTACCAGCCCCTGGTGTAGTACGGTGAATAGGCTAAGCTTTTTACAAACTATTTTAGGTATGGGATATTTTATTATAAAGTATAAATTGTCCTTATTTTGTAATACCTTCATTCTAGACATTCCTAATATTTCTATTGTTGATACGTTAGTCGAGTGCTCGTTGATTATTTTGTTTATATCGCTACTGTCCAATATTACAGGACTAACTAAATTTAGTTTGGCTAATGTTATTGATATTGCGACAGCTTGCAGCTCTAGAGTTATTATCCTATTTCTTGCTAATATTGTTTCATATAGGTGGCCTGTATCTATTTCCTCTTTTTTAGTGGAAGTAATAATTTTGTTTATTTTATCTGTTATCTCTAAAATCTTTTGCTGAATGTGGGTATTTATCCTGTACTGTTTGTTGTTCGAGTCGACAAGTATGTCCTGTTTCATCTGAAGTCTCTGATAGTCGTCGAAGTCGGGGGTGCCGGCAATGACCTTGAGTGCCGTACCCAAAAAGTTCAAGCTTCGTGTTTGCCGGTGGTGAATATCGACGGTTCGCAGCAGTGTTTCGATGTGTTTAATATCTGCGTCGAGAATAAATTAATTAGATCCTTAGTCTCATCGTTCATTGTTTCGTATATCGTCATGTTAGTGAAGTGTGTCAAGTATCCGTAATGTTCCCATACTATCGCCTCCCCTTCTACAATTGGGATGTAGTTGGCGCCAGTATAGTCTGTGAGTTTTTCAGTCAAAGTGTTTGTCGTCAGGAATGCCAATATTATTATCCCGTAATTAAAGAAAGATAGCAATTAGTGACTGGGTCTGTCAAGGGGGCCGAATGTTGTCCTTATGGACCCTCCTCCCCTTTATAAGAACGGTGGTGCCTAGATCCTGTTCAACTACTTCCTCTACATATAGTGCTGAGAGGTTATTTCCTAGCCTTCGATTTACCTTCACCAGGACCCTGTCGCCAGCGTTATACGACATATCCTGACGGTTCCTATTATGATAATCGCGGTCAGCGGCCTGTGTTTTTTCAATACGGTCTCGGATTGATTCCACAGTATTGGTCGAACTTGAGTAAAGGACATCGATTGGTTTTCTGTTGATTACTGAGTGAATAGATTTATTATATTCTATAGTAGCCAGCAAAATTAGGTCAACTAAGTCGCTAAGATTTCTCTCTAGTTTAAGGCACCTAGCTATCTCAGTCAAAGTACTGTGGAAACGTTCCACTTGCCCATTTGAAGTACTATGAAGCGGGGGTGCATTTGCGATTGTTACATTATTATAATCCAAACTTTTCATTGTCACAATAAATTGTTTTGACGTTTGGAAAAATGTTTATTAGCTGTAAAATTGGTGGTTTTATGTCAATGATCGTTCTCGATGAGATCTTCTGCACTATTGCAAACTTCGAAAGCTTGTCGATGCAAGTTAAAAAATATTTTTGATCAGTAGAAAAAATATCTATGTGTAATATTTGTCCAATGTGAGATGGTATCGGCGTTGCTGCAATGACATGTTTTTTTGGATGGCGGTCGTATTTGGACTTTGAACAGATTCGGCAGTTCGCCACCACCTCTCTTGCTTTTTTATCCATATTTGCAAAAAAATAGTCGGCTAGGATTTGTTTCACATTTTCTTGAGCAGCTCTATGTGCTCGGTTGTGTTCAGCGACAACAATCTTATGTTGGTCCCCTTCACTAAAGATATCAGTAACCATTTTTTCAGTGTGGCGGAACTTCACTTTGGGATGAAGCCCCACCAGTCGGTACTGAATCTTCGCCAGAACTGGTAGGCTACAGTGTATTGCATTAACCACACCGTCATTAATCACTTCTTGTAGTGTGTCTATTAGCGAATCTGTGTCACGGAATGAAACAATATGTCTAGTCTTCGAACCGAACAGGATAAAGGTCTGTTTTGACGGACTTTCGCACTCCTGAAGCACAATCTGATTCCTAAAGCAATTAACAGGTTTATCCACCGTTTCGATGGTATACGTCAAGGACTCTTCGCTATATATGGTGGCGCAGTCAGAGCTTGGTTCCATTCCAACCTCCACCATATTCATGTGTTGTCTCGACAATGCGTCGGCAACATGGTTCTCCTTCCCTGGCTTGTAAAAAATTTTTTTTGCATTGAAGCTTTCCATTTAGGATTTCCATCGCTTGATCTTTGCGTTAGGGTTTTTATCTGAGACTGCAAATGTCAAAGGTTGGTGGTCAGTGAAAATGTTCAACTGGTTTACACCATACAAGTAGTTTCTCAAAGTGTTGAGGGCCCACACGATTGCCAGGAGCTCTCTTTCATTTGTTGCCAAATGTTCTTCCCTATCTCTTAGAGTTCTTGAGATCATGGTAATGGGTTTTCTTTCTTGTGAGAGTACAGCTCCCAAACCTCTCGAAGATGCATCGGTCGTCAAGTCAAAGGGTTTTGTGAAATCTGGATATGTCAATGTGACGTCTTCTGATGCTAAAATTACCCTTAGTTTGTTGAAGGCTTCTACACCTTCTGATGTTAACTGAATTTTAATTTTTTTAGACTGTGTGGCACTTACTTTGCCATTTTCCCCCTTAAGCATATCGGTCAGTGGTTTTGCTATGCTAGCAAAATCTTTAATAAAGCATCTATAATAGCTCGCTAATCCTAAAAAAGAGCGGAGCCCCCGAAAAGTGGTTGGCTGCTCATAGCATTTTATACTGTGGACCTCATTCAACGTCCTTTAAATGGTCTTCTGCAGTCTTTGAGTAGATGATTACATCGTCGACGTAAACATGACAGGTCCTGCCAATTTGCTCCCTCAAAACATCATCGATCGCTCTCTGAAATGGAAATAAGGTGATCTGGAAGGGCGAATGATGCCATTAGCCAGCAAATCGGCTACCTCCCCGTTGACGAATTCGGCCACACTCATAGGGTATGGGTAGAGCCTAGAATATATCGGCTCTTCGTTTTTTGTTCTTAGCAACTATATTTGTATTGAAGGGCAGGGACTCATTTGGGTCTGCGAAGGCCCTCTTCCTAGTCTCCATCATCTTAAGGAAATCATTTCGGACACCAGAAGGAATTTCCTCACTTCTCATATCAATGAAATTTACATTCACGCACTCGTGGAACAACAATTTTTCGTTTCCAAAATCGTGTCGTATTACTCCACTACTCAGATCTATTTGAGCATTTACCCGTTTTAATAGATCCAGTCCAATAATACCATCGAACGTTGCCATATTAGGCAATATGAAGAAATCCGCCCATACACCAAATAACTTGATTCTATACTTCTTATTCACATGACTATTTCCGTGCAGTGACTTAACCAGAAAAGGTGTGGATGCTGGGATAACATTTTTAAACTCGGGCAAAGGTTTAATATAGTTTTTAGACGCTGTGTCCACTAATAGCTTTATTTTATTCCTTTGGTTCCCTACTCCTCGTTCGATCCACGGAAGCAGGGACTTTCCCCTAAAAAATTTAGTTCTTCCTCTTCGAGATTTTCTATTTCTTCTTCCGCCTCTTGATTGTAGGCTGTGTCTTGGTTACCTTGGCTTAAATTATTTATTCTCTGGATTTTAGGTCCAGTATTCCTACCTGATTCTGCCTGTCGCTTTCCAAATTGTTGTTGTTGGTTAGAGTTAGGGCTCTGTTTGGAATTGTTTCGGTACACCTGTTGATTTACTTTTTGTGACTGACGCCAATTTGAATTATGGCGAAACCGTGATTCTGATGGATCTATTTCCATTGGTACTAGTTGATCTTGTTGATCATTTTCGTTGCCGTTCCTTTTCGGCTGTCTATTGAAAAAATGTGGATTTTTTTGGGGGGTTCGCAATCTCTGTTCTAAGTTGTTATCACCGATCTTCTTAAATCTGTTTGGATCTTCAGCAGACGCAGTGAAGTTTGTAGCGAACACATATCGTTCTCTATTTGCCTCGACCTCCTGGGCCAGGGCCAGAGCACCCGGCAAGTCATCAGGTCGAGAAGCGAAGAGAATGTCACACAATGGTCTTTTTAGACCAGAAATGAATACCCTAAGCGCGTTTGCTCTATACTTTGTGCAGATTGATTCCGCAATGCGACCCTCATGTGTCATTATGGTTTTATTTGTGAGAAGAGTTCGCTTCTTCTCCACTTCGTCGAAATATTTCAGGACTGACAGGTTGCCCTGTCTAAGCGTAGAAAGTTCCTGTTCTATGAGATATATTGGACGCTTGTCCGAATAGGTAAAATCTAATCTGGCAATGATCGCCTCGAAATTCAGTACAGTATTAAAAGATGCAAAAACGGCATCAGCGGAGCCCTTTAGCTTATTTCCAATTATTCCTACGGCTTGATAATGCCTAGAGCTGCCCTGATGGCTTCGAAACACCTCGTAAGCCGTGTGGGCGGCCTGAGGAAATGACTGCAACAATATAGTCTAAACAATTTACATTTACGGAACATTAGACTGTGTTAACTTAGACGTTAGCTTAAATGCTAACAGTTATGCCAATAGACCAAACCCAAATTCACTGTCAAACTACCATCAAATTTTTCGAACAAAAATGAACTTCAACCAAAAGACCAAAGAAACTTTCAGGTAAATTGAAATTTTGAACCTTACAGCGAACAAAATTACCAACACAACAATGATTACCAAAGCAACGACTACAACTACAATTCTTTCGATACAACCGACGAAAATGAAAAATCACTAGACTTTAAAGATATACATTTTTTAGATTAAACAGCTCTTCGTTACCTTATTTCAACTTTAAAACGAAGAGTGGAGAAATTTTAAAAATACTAGTTGATACAGGTTCCAATAAAAACTGTATACAATCAAATTTTCTACCAAATCCCAAGGAAAATAATAATCCTTTTTTACGAAAATTCCGTTAATGGGAAAATACACATTACCCATCACACTTTTCTAAATCTTTTTAATATCGAAAAGTGCAAAAAAAAAAAATTTTTACCCACTCTTACAACCATTCACGCTATTCTTGAAAATAATTGTATAAAGGAATTATTAGCAAAAATACATACTAAAGAAAACTTCATGATCTTAGCAAACAAACGTAAAATTCAACTCCATCAATATAGAGCCCAAGAAGTTCATTCCATTCAAACCCGTGACGAATATATGAATGCTTCAGAAAAAACGAAATTAAACGAGTTGTACAGAAACAGCGAAACTTATTTGCAGAACCTAACGAAAAATTAACGTACACAACAAAAGTGGTAGCAGAAATTAGAAAACTCAGATACACCTTTTTACTCGAAATCATGGAAAAACCATAACCTTTATATCTAGAACATTAAGGAAAACTGAAGAAAACTATGAAGTCAATGAAAAAAAAAATGCATGCCATTATTTGGGAATTAAATAAATTTAGAAATTTCTCTATTGAACTGCGAAATCCATACAGATCATCAACTTCTCACTTACGCCTTAAGCAATAAAAATTATAATTTTAAGTTAAAACGATGGAAAGCCACACTCGAAGAGTATAATTACGAATTAAGATATAAACCCGGCAAAGCCAACATAGTAGCAGACACCCTTTCAAGACCATTTGAAATAAATTCTTTATTAGTAGCCACACATTCAGATGACAGCTCTTACTTAAATCCTCCGGTGATAAACGGAAAATAATGGAAATAATTCATCGAATATACCAATTCACTTTTTTAATTACAATATAAAATTCGATATACTTAAACGAAAGTTGATGACATTACGAACGAGGACATTCAAAACGAAACAATATTAAAAGAACATAAACGTGCACATAGAAATAGAGACGACCCAAATCATAAAGAGAAATAATATAAACGAATAGGCTCGAAAGTAAAAGCAAGATATAGGAAAGAATTCGTAAAAGAAGTCAAATCCAGTGTTGTAATAACAGAAAACACATTTTATGATAATCCTTTGGGCAAGTCCAAGCTTATCGGAAATCCAACTTTTTGACTATACCCCATCCCACATTATTACTATTAGAGGCAGACAACTATACAGGGCGGCACATTAAAGATAATTCATCTAATAGACCTTAACCGAAACGACACACTTCTACGCAACGATCAAATCAACGTGGATTTAAACATATCGGAAACTAATATCTTTTACCCACTTTTAAATCACGAAATATGCGAAGCCATACAAATTCTTCAAGATGTAAAACCAATGCAAAACTTTCGAAGCAAAAGGAAAATGGAAATATTATATATTGCCGGTAGTCCAGATCATGAAGATCTTGGAATCATAAGTAATAATATGAACGAAATAATAACAACAAAAAACAAATTTTTATTAACGAAGCATTAAATAAAAATATTAATGATTTAATAAATGTTACGGATGAAATATCTCTCTATTATATATAAAAGTTTTCTGCTGCTGTCGAGAATCAACTAACATAAGAGCGAGCTAGCTCGCGCTCGGCGGGGGGCGGACGTAGGCAAGCGAGCGAAGCGAGCGTCCCGGAGCGCATCGGAGGACGCCTAGTCTTATTATATTAAAAAGATAATAGTATCGAAAACGAATTAGCCTTAAGTATTGGAAGTAGAATAAGAATAATTAAAGAAAGATTTATTAATATTAAATGTGCCATTCCATGGGCAAAATATACAATTGTTAATTCAACGTTGTTAAATACAAAAGATTCGGATGGAACCGTACATTTTATACTCTCGCAAAGTTACTCTCGTTTCAGAAAATAGATATTAATACTCGCTGACCGACATATTCGGCATAAAACTGGTTAGAATAACGAAAAGCATTATAAGTAGTATGTAGGAGTTGAGGGTAGTATTAACCCGATTTTATCTATTTTTACCAATACCACATACTACTAACATGCCACAGACTAATAACATGCTCCTACTGTTTTATTAAGGTACTTCACATAGCAATATCAATCACCAATCACATGGAGTAAAGTGAGACGAATGGTCGAAAATCCTGATATTAGTTACATGATGGCTAAGTAAACTTTTCACCCGATTTGCTCCATTTTAGGCACAACAGATACCTTGTTATAAGTAAAATATATGTATAAAGTCACCCGAAAGTTTAAAAATCTTTATATTAGGTGTATGAGGGCTATAGGAAGTATTGATCCGATTCAACCCACTTCTGACACAAAAACATACTATTATCGAGAGTTTTATTTATTTATTTTATTATATGAATTTCATTTATATATCTTACACATTTACCGTCACAAGGTGGCATACTTTAAATGCATTATCCAAGCATCGATACAAACGTTGTGAAAAAATCAGATGGAAATAAAAATTATGTTATATGGGAAATAGGCGTGGTTGGAATCCTATTTCCCCCATTTGCGTACTATAACATAGAAATATGAGAAGAAGAGAGGGGTTGTCAACTGATTTCTCCCATTTTCACACCGTCGATAGAGATGCTAAAAACATTTGTTCACAGTGAATTTTGTTACATATAGCTTCAGTGGTATAGGAGATATGCACTTTAAACTTATTAGGGGGCGGGACTACGCCCACTGAAAAATAATTTAAACTGCAGATGCCCCTCTCTAGTGTGATCCTGTATACCAAATAAGAGTCTTGTATCTTGTTGTGGAGCTTAGTTATGGCAATTTATTTGTTTTTGATTAATGGCGTTTTGTGGGCGTGACAGTGGTCCGATTACGCCCATCTGCAATACCACTCGTCTTACGTAACCAAGAAACATGTGTACTAAGTTTCATAAAGATATCTCAATTTTTGCTCAAGTTACAGCTTGCACAGGCGGACGTCCTGATCATTTATATATAAATAACCCTATATCTAACTCGAATATTTTTAGGTGATACAAACAACCGTTAGGTGAACAAAACTATTACACTCTGTAGCAACATGTTGCGGGAGTATAAAAATAAATATTAATACGCACTGACCGACATATTCGGCATAAAACTAGTTAGAATATCGAAAAGCATTAAAAGTAGTATGTAGAAGTTAAGGGTAGTATTAACCCAATTTTATAAATTTCATAATCAATCATATGGTTAAAGTCAGACGAATCTTGGAAAATCCTGATAGTAAATACATAATAATAACCCAACGATTACCCTCCTCCCGCCCAACCGACGCGAGGGGCGCAATCCGCATACGTGCGGAATTAGCCGAGTCAGAAAAGGCAAGAGTTTTTTAAGTTTTTTAAGTGTTGATATCTAAAACTGCTCAGCTACAGAAACAAAAATTTCAACAGCTAAGATCTAAAGTTACAATATAATAAATTGTTACATTTTCATTTATTAAGAGAAAACAATAAAGTCTTTCTAATTATGAAAAGTGAGTCAGATAAGTCAAATTTGCTAGAATGAGAATTAAAATCATGACGGAATGGCTCGTTTAGTTCCAAATTTGATCTACAGGATTTTAGCAGTAAAGGTCTAAACTGCCTCGAAAGGCGAACCGGGATATTAAATTTAATTTCAGGCAGGAGAAAAGAATTGCAAACAGTTCCATTCAAAAGTTTCACTAAGAATATTATGCCAAGCATTTCCCTACGACTAGAAAGTGTAGGTAGATTAATAAGTTTTAAACGACTAGTGAATGGAGGTAGACTTACCCTAGCATCCCATCGGAAATGCGCTAAGGCGAAAAGTAAAAATTGTTTTTGAACCGACTCTAACTTGTCAGAATGGATTTGGTAGCTAGGGTTCCATACAACAGAGCCATATTCCAATATAGGTCTAACCAAAGTTTTATAAAGTGTTTTAGTAATATACGGATCTCTAAATTCTTTAGACCAACATTTAACAACAACATGGGGCCAGATAAAATTTTTACAAGACTTGATCGATCTTAGGCACAAAGATACCGTGTTATGAGTACTCTCTCATTTTCATTGAGATAACTCACATATTGGCCGATATATGCGGTATAAAGTCACGTGGAAGTTCAAAAATTTTTATACTAGGTATATGAGGGTTTTAGGTAGTATTTATCCGATTTAATTCATTTTTGACACAAAAAAATTCTATTATCCAAAGTTTCATTTATTTATTTTATCATATGCATTTCAATTATATATCTTACACATTGACCTATATTTTCGGTAAAAAAGTCAATTATAGACACTGGGGTCCACATATTCAGTACCTTGAGGCTTGAACAGTTTTGATTCGATTTAGAAAATTTTTGGTCACTTGGTGGCATACTTTAAAGTTTAAACGCACATGTTTTCTCCTAAAACTGGGCGGTGTCACGTATACTGTCTAGTTTCGAACGCGGTTCCTATAAAGTCATCTCACACCATTCCAAAGATAATATTTAATGCCTTTGGCGGTTAACTAATTTTACCCATTTCCACACCGTCGATATAAATGCCAAAAACATTTGTTCCCAGTGATTGTGGGCGTGGCAGTGGTCCGATTACGCCCATTTGCAATACCAACGGTCTTACAGTACCAAGAAACATGTGTACCAAGTTTCAAAAAGATATCTCAATTTTTACTCAAGTTACTGCTTGCACAGACGGACGGACGGACAGACAGTCACTCGGATTTCAAATCGTCTCTTCATCCTGATCATTTATATATATATATAACATCTTTGCATTTAGCAATTATACAGCCTCTTAATAAGGATCTTTGCTTATTTAAGTAACTGATATGCTTTTTCGTTCAGCTCAGACCACCCACAAAATGTAAACAATAGTAAATACAGTAAACAAGTAACAAAGTAAACTCTAGTAGCGCCATCTATATGTCGACTAGTGCGTTAGAATCTGCTATCCTTTATCGACTTCCAGTAAAAATTTCGTGACATTTCATCTATGGAAGTGAAGTTATTGAGTTTTAAGTATCAGTATGTTTTTGTCATCGGTGCGAAATGAGCAAAGAGCCAACATTAAATTTTGTTTTAAAATTGATAAAACTTTTACCGAAACGTTTCAATTGATGCAACAAGTTTATGGCGATGATTGCCTATGATGATATGCCTTTTTAAAGTGGTCGTGAGGACATAAATGAGAAATGAGCCGAAACCCAAAAAATCGCGCCTGGAGAAGTCAAAAGGAAGTGAAGACAATGCTAATTTGTTTTTATGATTCAAAGGGTATTCTCCACAAAGAATTTGTTCCACCCGGCCAAAACGTTAATGCGGTATTCCACTTTGGAGTTTTGAAGCGTTTGGTGCGCCGTATTCGAAGTGTTCGTCCCGAATATCGCGAAGATAGAAGTTGGCGTTTGTTGCACGATAATGCTCATCGATCGACGTTTGGGCCGATTATTTGACCAAAAATCACATTTTAACAATCAACCACTCCCCGTATTCACCTGATATGGCACCGTGCGACTTCTACCTTTTCGGAAAAATGCATTTGCCGTGCAAAAAACTGTATTAAAGCAGAAGGAGACTATTTTGAATAAAATTAATTGATTTTGCCGATAAAACCATTTGTTCTGTCTTTTTTTTAAAGTCCTGTTTACTTTGGAACGCTCCTTGTATAAAACCAATTACGGAATAAACTGATATTGTAACTGACACTCTCTTTAATGTAAGAATTATTCATTATTGTGAAATAGCTTTAAGCAAATAAGAAAAATGTATAAATAAGAGTAAGATGAAAATAAAGAGTTCTGTTATCCACCAGGACAACCAAAATGCACGTTTTGATTTCTTTCGCGTGTTCGCGGAAAAAGTTTTATATTTTTAATACTTCCTTATAAAGGAAAATTAATTAACGCCCAACAACGTGGGAGATGTTTTGGTGATATTCTCAGCAAAAAAAGGGAGCAAGTATCAAATATCCCTAGCCGAAAGGATAATAACAGTGACGCGTGTCGGAAAACTTAAGAAACAGGTATCCTCTCGGGAGGAGAAAAGTAAAAAAACCACCCATGTGAGTCCCCGCGAAAATTTTCTAAATGGGGAAAAAAATAATTCAAACCTTTTTTTAATGCCAAGCAAATTTTCTAAAAGTTTAAAATTAATAAAATTCCATAATATAATAATAAATTTTGTACAACAACTAAAAGTAAAAAAAACTACAACAAATATACACTAACAGCCATAAAAATGTGTATGTAATATAAAAACTACAAATCATAATACAAAATGCAACTTTAATAATCGAAGAGCCAGAGCAAACAGAATAGTGCAAAAAACTTCAGCGGCCAAAGGCTCACAAATCTCGTGCGAGCAACCAAACCGCTGGCAAAGCAATTAAACAGGAATCAACATAACCCCTATTGAAAAGAACGAAAAGTAGTAAGTTAATATTTGAAGTACATTTACGATATACCTATTAAATTTATAACAATAAAATTGTATAAAAATTTTGTGAAATAATTCCAGTTATATTAAATATTTTAAGCTTAAGTACTGTGAGTATTGTAAATCTGATACGTATGAAACTTATTGTACAAGTACTCAAATTTCTACACAAAAGTATGTTTTAAATGAAGGCTCGACCAGCCATGTAACAAACTATTTTAAAAACTATAAGCTCAATTCTGCGATTCTGGACTCCAGACCCTCCAGAATAAAAGAGTTTCCTTTCCTAGAAAGGATAAAAACCAAAAGAATTTAAAAAAAAAAGGAACAGGAAGATTCCACAAATCTAGTCGATGGTAATAACGGCAAAAAAATAATAAATATATATATTTACATACACAAATGAATAAAATAAAAGTCTGTATGTCCAAAACTTTAACAAAAACAACAACAGGTCAGATAAAATTATTAAACATCTTAAATGGTTATATTAGAAACAAAACAAAATAAGAATCATATAGGGAGAAGTAAAAAGCCACAATTGAAGATTATTAAAAAAGGAATACAATTCTTAAATGGAAAATAATTCAAGTACACCAAAACACGAAAGGTTGTATTATTGTAATCATTGTAAGGGTAACCATAGAACTGAAACTTGCCCATATTTAAAACATGCGAAAACTAAAATTAAAAAAAAAGGCTCTGAATAGTGAGAACGAGAATCTTTTTGGCTAGACTAATTACCGCAACAAATGCTTCCCTTAGATAGGAGGAAGAAGAGTTGCAAAGGCAGCTACAGGATTTAACACATTCAACTACAGTCGTTGATTATAATATAGGAGTGATTGATCCACATATCAATTGTGATGAGTCGCTTGAGGTGGTCAAGTCACTACAGAATTTTGTGGAAAACAAAATAAGTATGTTAGTTGAAGACAATCAGCCAGTAATGCAATGAGTTTGTATGTAAGGAGCAGCCGTAGGTATTTTGCTGCATTAACAATAATGAGAAATAAAGTTACGAATGATGCTAACGACATATTATCTAATCACGGAACGGTTCTGAATTTCGATGCCACTTTAGCGCGACTCGATTTCGCGCATACTAGTGACCAGCACATATTATCGAACAGGAGATTAGTATTTTATGACATGGCAGTTATTTAATTATTGAATATTATATTGGATCGGATAGTGCCGTAACTAAAGAATTAAACGCAAAAAATATGCGAGATGCGTTGCGTATATTTAAAACAGGTCTAAATAGAAATTCAGCCAATATATTATTTTCACTATCACCGAGTGATGCCAAATGCGTTGGCAAAAGCACAGGAATTATAATCAAATAATATGTGAGCTATTTTCGCATCACAATTCGGGAAAAATCCGAATCATTACAGACAACGGACTAACTTCAATAACGGAAATTTCAATAATAATTTACGGTTTCCACAAACCCAATTTCAAAGAGGCTACAATCAAAGGCAAAGAGAGAAAATTCAGCAAAGACCTATCTCAATGGATGTCCATCTAAGTATTCGAATTCAAAACCGACCACATTATAATGTAAATAATAATGTACAGAATACAAGAATGAATACTATAGATAAACGACCATATGTCAACGCACAACTAGGTAAGCAACCACCAAATAAAACGCAAAGAAGAAATAATATTAAAGAGGATCATACGGGAGCAAGAAGTTTCTATATAAAATCAGGAATTTATGAGAATTAAAATGAATTAAATATATATAAAAGAGTAAAAACAATTATTGGATTTTCGGTAATACGTTGTTATCATTTTATTACTATATTTGGTAATAGACAAATTATTTACGAAATCAAAAATTTAGAAGCAGACTTTTTAATTGGATACAAATTTTTGAAAGGAATTAATGCAGTGATCAAGTTGAAAGAAAAAAAATTGAAAATAATAATGGCATACTTTAAACGTATTATTCACGCAAAGTGTTACCCCGATACAGTCATTGTTGCTTGATATGCATAGTGGAAAGTGACGGAATCCGATGGAATTGAAAATGGTGTTATATGGAAAATAGGCGTGGTTGTAGTCCCATTTCACCTATTTTTACACCGTCAATAGAGGTGCTAAAAAATATTTGCTCCCAGTGATTTTTTTTATCATAGCTTTAGCGGCTTAGGAGATATGCGCATTAAACTTATTAGGGGCGGGACCACGCCCACTTTCAAACTTATTTTAACTGCAGATGCCCCTCCCTAATGTGATCCTTTGTACCAAATAACAGTCTTGTATCTTATTGCGGAGCTTAGTTATGGCAATTTATTTGTTTTTGATTAATGGCGTTTTGTGGGCGTGGCAGTGGTCCGATTATGCCTATCTACAATACCAACCGTCAAAACTATTATACTCCGTAGCAACAAGTTGCGAGAGTATAAAAATATATTGTGGAACAAAAAAGTTCTACAACGCCAGCCGATTGTGATACCTGCAACAAAAATAAAAACTTTACTGTGGAACGAAAAATTTCTACAACGCCAGTCGACGTACTTACCGACAAAAAAGAAAATCATATAAACAAAATTACTTTCGAGGAAAAAACAGCAACCGAAGAAAATACCGGTACAAATAAAGAAAGAATTGAATATTTGATGGAAAATATAAGAAATAAAGTACATCAAATACATTCCTCAATAGATTTGAACTTACTAAATAATTGAAATTACGAATTTTTAAGAATGCCATTTGGTTTAAAGAGTGCACCAAGTATTTTCCAACGAGCTATGGATAATGTAGTAAGAGAATTTATTGGAAAATTCTGTCACGTATATATTAATGGTATAATTGTTTTTCCCCGCAACTTAGAAAACATTTGAATCAAGTATCAACTACAAAATTCGAATATGAAAATATCATTATAAAAGTCAAAATTTTTTGAAAATAAAGTTGAATTTTTGGAGTATATAGTTGCAAAAGATGTAATTAAAATAAATCCGTATAAAGTTGAAGCGATTTGTATCTTTCCATTACCAAAACAGTACGAAAACTTCGAAGTTTCATTGGAATGATGAGATATTATAGAAAATTAATCAAGGATTTCGCAGCAATAGCTAAACCATTAAACAAACATTTATCAAGAGGAAATGGACATGTATCTCAGCATATGTCAAAGAAAATTGCAGTCCGCTTAGAGCAAGACGCAATTTTAGCATTTGAAAAATTAATACAATTACTAACCAACCAAGTAGAATTAACTCAGCCAGACTTTAAGAAAAAATTTATATTAGCAACCGATGCCTCAAATGCATTAGGTGGTGTATTAAGCTAAGATGGAAAACCTATTACATTTATCTCTAAAACATTGAATTCCACAGAAAAGAACTATGCACTTTATGGAGTATCAGATTTAGAAATACATACAGATCACAAACCTTTGACTTCCGCAGTCTCTTCGAGAAATCCTAATGTAAAAATGAAAAGATGGCATACCATTATTGAGGAATTGCTCCAAAATCGATTTCTTCCTCCAAGAAAAATTAATATATAACTGATGATTCATCAGAAATGGACACACAGCATTCAGCAGAGGGCTCTGACAAAACACAAATTCCAACGAAATGAAATTTCGTTTCGCACTGCTTTTGTTAGCTATTTTTAGCGGGTTTATTTCTGGCATCCCCTTATTAAAATCAGGGAATTTCGAACAGCTGATGTCAAAAAAGGCGGGATGCCAGAAATAAACCCGCTAAAAATAGCTAACAAAAGCAGTGCGAAACGAAATTTCATGGAACGACACAAATACTTTTGAATAACGTGCAACTAAATTTTATTTGTTAATTTATTTTAAAACGTTCATTATAAAACCATGATCTTTTATTATGACTTGTATTGTTTCTTTGTTATAATTTTTTATTTATATGCTATTTTTTATGTTATATGATTTTTTAAAAATGTTATAATATAAATACAAGTATATAGGGATGTATATGCGTTATATAGGCCTAGTCGGGGACGGAGCACCTAAAAATAATATCGATATGCAAAATACCCACAAGTTATTTTTATAATACCTAATCCATTTTCGTTCGACGGTGGCATGATTGGCAAATGTTATAAAAAATGTGGGTTTTGACAGGTCTCTCTCGATTCAAAGAGTCTCGCATCATTTCATCCTTGCAAGTAGAACGATCGCAGGCAAGAAGGGGGTTGGAGCGCACTGCCACATAATTATTTCCGATAGTTTTTATTAATCGAATTTATTTTAAAAACGATTATAAGTAGGAATTTATGTATATTTATATTTTTACATATATTATTATTATATTATGAAAATAAGTCATAAATGCATCAATATTTTTCAATACAAACTAAGTAACATATTAATATATTATGAGACCTCACTTGACACGCCCCCGTATATGGTGGCAAGTCAACGAAATAACGGCGAGTTCGAGCGGACATTGTGTTGTTGAAAAAAACCAAATTACGACTTTGTCCACAAATAGACATACATAAGAGCTCGCATACAAATTGCCGCCGAATTTTGCGCATCTGGCAGAGTTTACAAAATTTGTTTGAATCGACAATTTTACGACAATGTCGGTCGGCTATGTTGTCTCGTTTTGTCTTTTTTTGCAGTGGTTTGCTATTGAAAGTTGACTTAGGCTCTTTTGAAATATTGCGATTACCGATTGGGCTGCATTTTCATAGCGTCGTATTTAGATAAAATGGGCTAAACTGAGAAACTATGAAATAATGATATTAAGTAAACATATAAAAGTACTATATACAGTGTGCTTAGAGTATATAGAAGTAGTTAATGATTTCATATACATGTCAATTTTATATATATTTTTTAATTTAATGCCATATATAGTGCATAATAATATGAATAAAATTAAAATAATATTTTAAATCGCTAATAGGTCATGTTGCCAATTCTCCTTTCTGAAGGGAATATCAGACAAATTCTTCAATTTCTGATTTTTAGCATCGTCGTGAGGAGGCAGCTTGTGGGCAACATACAAACGCGAGGGGATAGGTAGGATTTTCAGTGGTGGCTGTCGAATTGTAACTTGAATGAATTTTTCTCGTTTTACTGAAACCATTCAAATTTAATTTCATTCATTCATTTTATTTTATAAACTTAATTTCGCATTTGCGTAGGAATTCTATATGAAAACCAAATGTGGTTTACCAGGCGCACAGAAAAAAATAACGCGGCGCATGGTCGTCTACGTTGTTTTTTTACTTGTCCGAATGTTTGAATTTTTTACAAAAGGCATATTGAGGGACATACATACATATGTACATATGTGTACGTATATGCAAATATATTTGGACATGCGAATGAAGGTAAGCAATTTCAAGAATATTCACATATGGACATATGAACATTTGAAGCAAGTAAACAACAATAGCTGTTTGAGTTCACAGATTAGACAAAATTGCTCCAATATCGTCTGTGGTGCTGCTTGTATAGGACACTTCTTTATTGCAATGTGAAATATTTTGCCTCAGTTTAAATCCTATCAGATATTTTTAATACTCTTTTTTTATTTTTATAACTTTTTTTATTAAATGATATTTTAATTCTATTAAAATCAGGGAATTTCGAACAGCTGATGTCAAAAAAGGCGGGATGCCAGAAATAAACCCGCTAAAAATAGCTAACAAAAGCAGTGCGAAACGAAATTTCATGGAACGACACAAATACTTTTGAATAACGTGCAACTAAATTTTATTTGTTAATTTATTTTAAAACGTTCATTATAAAACCATGATCTTTTATTATGACTTGTATTGTTTCTTTGTTATAATTTTTTATTTATATGCTATTTTTTATGTTATATGATTTTTTAAAAATGTTATAATATAAATACAAGTATATAGGGATGTATATGCGTTATATAGGCCTAGTCGGGGACGGAGCACCTAAAAATAATATCGATATGCAAAATACCCACAAGTTATTTTTATAATACCTAATCCATTTTCGTTCGACGGTGGCATGATTGGCAAATGTTATAAAAAATGTGGGTTTTGACAGGTCTCTCTCGATTCAAAGAGTCTCGCATCATTTCATCCTTGCAAGTAGAACGATCGCAGGCAAGAAGGGGGTTGGAGCGCACTGCCACATAATTATTTCCGATAGTTTTTATTAATCGAATTTATTTTTAAAACGATTATAAGTAGGAATTTATGTATATTTATATTTTTACATATATTATTATTATATTATGAAAATAAGTCATAAATGCATCAATATTTTTCAATACAAACTAAGTAACATATTAATATATTATGAGACCTCACTTGACACGCCCCCGTATATGGTGGCAAGTCAACGAAATAACGGCGAGTTCGAGCGGACATTGTGTTGTTGAAAAAAACCAAATTACGACTTTGTCCACAAATAGACATACATAAGAGCTCGCATACAAATTGCCGCCGAATTTTGCGCATCTGGCAGAGTTTACAAAATTTGTTTGAATCGACAATTTTACGACAATGTCGGTCGGCTATGTTGTCTCGTTTTGTCTTTTTTTGCAGTGGTTTGCTATTGAAAGTTGACTTAGGCTCTTTTGAAATATTGCGATTACCGATTGGGCTGCATTTTCATAGCGTCGTATTTAGATAAAATGGGCTAAACTGAGAAACTATGAAATAATGATATTAAGTAAACATATAAAAGTACTATATACAGTGTGCTTAGAGTATATAGAAGTAGTTAATGATTTCATATACATGTCAATTTTATATATATTTTTTAATTTAATGCCATATATAGTGCATAATAATATGAATAAAATTAAAATAATATTTTAAATCGCTAATAGGTCATGTTGCCAATTCTCCTTTCTGAAGGGAATATCAGACAAATTCTTCAATTTCTGATTTTTAGCATCGTCGTGAGGAGGCATCTTGTGGGCAACATACAAACGCGAGGGGATAGGTAGGATTTTCAGTGGTGGCTGTCGAATTGTAACTTGAATGAATTTTTCTCGTTTTACTGAAACCATTCAAATTTAATTTCATTCATTCATTTTATTTTATAAACTTAATTTCGCATTTGCGTAGGAATTCTATATGAAAACCAAATGTGGTTTACCAGGCGCACAGAAAAAAATAACGCGGCGCATGGTCGTCTACGTTGTTTTTTTACTTGTCCGAATGTTTGAATTTTTTACAAAAGGCATATTGAGGGACATACATACATATGTACATATGTGTACGTATATGCAAATATATTTGGACATGCGAATGAAGGTAAGCAATTTCAAGAATATTCACATATGGACATATGAACATTTGAAGCAAGTAAACAACAATAGCTGTTTGAGTTCACAGATTAGACAAAATTGCTCCAATATCGTCTGTGGTGCTGCTTGTATAGGACACTTCTTTATTGCAATGTGAAATATTTTGCCTCAGTTTAAATCCTATCAGATATTTTTAATACTCTTTTTTTATTTTTATAACTTTTTTTATTAAATGATATTTTAATTCTATTTTCATATTATTTCCCTCACTACATTTTGCTTATAGAGTGGTGTAATTTATTGCGTCGCCTGATAGGATGGTGAAATTTTGAAGTTAATAATGAAATTAGAAATAAAATATCATTTAATAAAAAAGGGTTAAAAAATTAAATAAGAGTATATAAAAATATCTGATAGGATTTGAAGTTAGGCAAAATATTTCACGTTGCAATAAATAAGTGTTCTATACAAGCAGCACCACAGACGATATTCAAACAATTTTGTCTAATCTGTGAACTCAAACAGCTATTGTTGTTTACTTATTTCAAATGTTTATATATTTATATGTGAATATTCTTGAAATTGTCTTCCTTCATTCAATTAAAAAAACTAGATTTGCAAATCAAATATTCGGGCAAGTGACAAAAAAAACGTAGACCCACCATCATCGGCCAATAATATTCAAGCGAACTCGCGGCATATTTTCTAAGTATTTTATATTACAACGACAACAAATTCATTCATAAGGAACGTGCGTCTGCTTCAAAGCAAAGTGCGTTCGTTCATAACTCGGCGCCGCGCTATTGTTTCTGTGCGCCTGGTAAACCACATTTGGTTTTCATATAGAATTCCTACGCAATTGCGAAATTAAGTTTATAAAATATAATGAATGAATGAAATTAAATTTGAATGGTTTCAGTAAAACGAGAAAAATTCATTCGAGTTACAATTCGACAGCCACCACTGAAAATCCCACCTATCTCTTCGCGTTTGTATGTTGCCCACAAACTGCTGCCTCACTACAATGCTAAAAATCAGAAATAGAAGAATTTGTCTGATGTTCCCTTCAGAAAGGAGAATTCACAACATGACCTCTTAGCGATTTGAAATATTATTTTAATTTATTTCATATTATGCATTATATATGACATTATATTATAAAATTTATATAAAATTGCCATTCATATGAAATCTTTAACCACTTCTATATATTCTAAGCACCCTCCATATAGTATTTTTATATGTTTACTTATTACCATTATTTTATAGTTTTTCAATTTAGCTCATTTTGCCTGATAAGAACGCTACTAAAATGCAGCCCAATCGGTAGTCGTAGTATTTCAAAAGAGCATAAGTCAACTTTCAATAGCAAACCACTGTAAAAAGGAAAACGAGACAACATAGCCGACTGACATTGTCTTAAATTGTCGATTGAAACAAATTGTGTCAACTCCGCCACGATGCGCAAAATCGGCGTCAATATGTATATATGTATTCATTGTATAAACCTACTAAACTTTTTTAATTTATGCAATGTATATATGTATCTTTGTCGACAAAGTCGTCATTTCGTTTTTTTCAACAACACAATGCCCGCGCGAACACGCCGTTATTTCGTTGGCTGGCCACCATGCACAGAGGCGTGTCAAGTGAAACCTCATAATATTATTAATATGTTACTTAGTTTGTATTGAAAAATATTGATGCATTTATGATTTATTTTCGTAATATAATAAGATTATACGTAAAAATATAAATACACATAATTTGATGAGTTTTGGTTTTACCAAGCTTAAAACAAAACTTAATGTTGTTCGATGCTCGTTTTCCGACCGACACTACAAATGTAATGTCACATGTAGCTCGATATCTCAGCTGTTATATAAATTTTATACGACAACACTGAAGAATACACAATTGAGGGATAACAATTGAGGGCATAAACTAAAATCAAAAAATTAAAAATTAGAGAAAGAAACTATTTCGTGAGATCGAAAAAATTATGTAAAAATTTTTTGTCACATCCGCATACATATAAAAAGTGCAAAAGCAGATTCAATTGCCCATATTGTCACAAAAGACATCATTCAATGCTTCATTACAAATTTCCCAGCTCAGGCCAAAGCAGCGCTTATAAGAAAAGAACTACGGTATAGTTGTAACAATAACTCCCAAAACACAAACTCCCGCAAATTGCCAAAAGGCACCACCATTTTCAAGCAATAAAAACGCAAATGCAGTATGCTTTTAAGCTATTATATAAATATTAAGCATTTGGAAAAGGTTTCACACCTCAAGTTAGAAGATCCCAACTGCAACATCTTGCTTAAATAGTCAGCTACATACCTCAGATAATACATGAGTGTGTTGAGAAAATTTCAAACATACTATAGACACAAAATACTATTTTCGGTTGGATCCTTAGTAAACGGAACCAGTTACCACCATGACAACTCAAGTTGAGGAAACCTCAAAAGAATACCTCAATTCACAATTGAGGAAATTTTGGGAGTTAAAAGAACTCCTCCATATCAATTACAATTTCATAAGATCAGTATTGTGAAGACTTCTACAAAGCCACAACTACTCGATCAGATAACGGCCGGTACGTCGTGCGACTACCACTAAAACCACAATTTTCCAATACTCCACGTATTGGCACAAAAATCATAGTCAGAGTTTCCTCTGATAATCTCAATGTTCAAAACACCAATATATGTATAAGTATGTAATCCAAACATATCACCAAAATATATTAATAAATATTCCAAAAGATAATTTTTTGTACACAAATTTCCTCAAATTTGGAAAGGACAGTACAAAAAAAACACAGAGGATCCAATGCAATGCGATATCTGGCTAGTTTTAATATCGTACTGTTTCAATATCCGTATTATTCCTACAAACAAAGACGCAAATTTTATCCTCTGTGCCAAAATTGCGACCCTACATGATGGCTTTCGCCAATAATGATAAAAATCCTGATTCAAGAATTATGGCTTATGGAATCAACAGGGACGAACAAGCGAAACATCTTCACTTAGAAAACTGATCCCAGTTTACACATAATTTAACTTTGTTCCACGTTGGACAAACTATTCCCACAATACCAACTCAAACCACACTGCTTCGGCGACGCCTCTGAAACCCCATATTACGCACCAATACTACTTGAGCTATGTGGTATTGCTAAATTAGTATCCACAGTGCACACGCATTTCAACAAGGCAAAATATAAATTATATCGTTCCGATTCCGAAATTGCTGTAGCCTGATTAGAAAGGCCACAGTGTGCATGAAACACATATATATATTCAACCCCACGTACACTTGTTCATGCGCGACATAATTGTCCTAGAAAAATCGTACTGTGTGATATAACATCCTTGAACGATTTTATCGTTCTTCGGGCTCTTCAGAGTAGTTTAATAAATTCTTAAATTTACAGAACAAAACAAAATAAAGTTAAGGGATCACCATACTCCCAATGCGATACATCGACGCACCTAGACTTGCAAAAACAAAGGTCGCTCTTATCGCATTTATCTAAGCGCTCCTTATATTGTAACTATGACGAATTTACCATATTACAAATTCGAAATGAAGCCGTTCTCAACTCCCTAACCCCAGGGCATATTCTCAAAGGAGCGCCCATTCTGGCCACACCTGAGTTAGGCGTGGAGTCGCTATCCTTAACAAGGCAGTTATAAAGAAATTGTAAATAAACATACAAATAATAAACCGATAAAAAAATACGTTAAAAAGCAACTAAAAACTCCATAAACCCGCAAAATTATGTTACTTTTCTCAACTCAACTCTCACAACAAGATATATAACATCAATTTAAGATTGTTTGCCTAGGCATATAGATAAACATGGATATCCTACGACTTTATTAGTACACCGAAACACATGCAACAGCATATACACATACCCAATAAGGTCTGCGTTCACCCGACACCCTATTTTTTAAGTGAAGTAAAAACACAATGTAAATAGGTAATTCAGTTAAAATTTTCTACAATTTCTTCTTTATATTCTATTTTTAAGTTCAAAATGCAAAAACAAAAATATATATTCCTATTTTCATTTTTGTGATAACGGAATTTTAGTGTACGGAGAAGTAAACATAGGCACCATTAAGTCTGCGTTCAGCTTTAAAATTAGTTATAAAAGTATTAAAAATGATAAAGAAAAATTAAATTCAATATTTTGTTGGATAGCCGCGTGGTTTTAAAACCTCGCTCAATCGATTAATCTGGGACTATTCTTCTTTCATAACACTTCGCAAAGCCTCTTTACTCTTTATTGTATGCTGACGAATTTTTTTCCAACAGATCCCATAGATGCTCAATAGGATTGAATTCAGGTGATTGAGGGGGCCTTTTAAGTTGCCTAGGAGTATTGTACAAGAGCCAAAGTCTAACTATTTCCGCAGTATGCTTCCGGTCATTATCTTGCCCTGTGTTTCAAATTGCTTTTTAAAATGTTCAAATAACCCCATTTACCAATTGTGGATTCAATAAATTCAAGCGGGCCCACACCACCAGCCGCCATGCAACCCCACACCATAATTCCGCCACCTCCGTGTTTAACTGTACCAACAATATTTTGCTTTTCAAGGGCAGTTCCTGACTTGCGCCACACCATTTGTCGACCTTTTATGCCAAAAATGCAAAATTTACTTTCATCCGAAAATATTACTTGTCTCCAGAATTCCGGCGACTTATTTACATATATAATTATGAGAAAATTCAATGCGCTTTCGCCTGTTTACAAGTTAAATATATGGTTTCTTTCGAGCGACTCTGCCACGATATCTAGATTTTCGTAAAATTGTTCTAGCAGTTTCGGCACAAATTGTTTTTTTAATGGTTATATTTACGTTTTCAATAATCTTTGTGGACGTAATTCGAGGGTTAACTTTCACCATATTTATTATTTTCCGTTCTTCCCGGGCTGATAATATTTTCGGACGGCCAGATAGCGGCTTTGACGTTATAATTCCGGTTTTTTTTTAATTTTTTACGACGCGCTGGATAGAAGAATACGTTCTTCCAATAGTTTGCCCGATTTTTCTAAAGCTTTCGCCATCTTTCCACAACTTAATGATAATTTCTTTTTCCGACAGACTAATTTCTTTTCCTTTGGTTTCCATTTTTTCAAATATTATTAAAACGCGTCACGAGCTATTTAAACGGCTAATTATATGAAAACACAATAGAATCTACGCAAAAAGAACGAATAAATTCATGAGAAGTAACGGTATTTCCAATTCAAGCTAACTGAACGCAGACTTAATGGTGCCTATGTTTACTTGTTCTTACACTAAAATCCCGTTATCACAAAAATGAAAATAGGAATATACATTTTTGTTTTTGCATTTTGAACTTAAGAATTTAAAGAAGAAATACATGCAGAAAATTTGAACTGAATTACCTATTTACATTGTGTTTTACTTAAAAAATGTGTCGTTTGAACACAGACTTTATTGGCTATGTGTATGTGTAATACTTGCCAAAATATTCGCCTAATGGGCTCAGGATGTATTAATGAGTTAAGCCTCCCATACCTATAGACATCACTCTACTCGGGAACAATTGGTGCACCCTAATGAAAAACACCACCCCTGGGAACACTCAAGGTATTTCACCCCACACGACGACACCACCGCACTCAACCTCTGAGAACAACATGCACGAAGACACCTTACCAAAAGGACGGGATCATCACTCCCACTGCATTCGCTATATACAATTCGACAACCTAATTCAACCCAATGGTTTACAAACATCGCTTCGAACTTTATACTTTATTCGACCATCCACTTCGACACCGTTCCCCAACCCTTTTCGATACACAGGTTCAAGGCATTCGTGTTTTCGTTTAACAGCGGTCCCGAACTGCTGTCTTCATTTCACTATTTAAATACATAAATACATTAAGTGTAACAATCATTTGTGTTAAAAATAAATTATCACTTATTTCCTATTTGTTATAAATATTATGTATTTTCCATCCCATTAAAGTGGACACCAAATTATTCACACCCATCTTTATACGTTGGATACTGTAGTCCATTTCTTTACCTATTTCTTGAAATTATAATGGTCCGGTGACATTAACAATCAACATTCGCAGATAAACGCAATAGGTAAGTCTGCCTTGGATTGACTGCATATACAATGCAATACTGCAGATACAATTATTATAGCACGATTTCCTTTGTTAAAAATATGCGTTGGCCGTTTTCCAGATGCAGAACTACATATATGGATAACTACATCCTGTTTATGAATTTGGAAACCGAAGATATGCCAGGCAGCTCCATTGGAGCTGATAAACTGGTCAATTTCATAATTCGTTATTTCATCCCTAACATTTATTGGAGGAGCATTTATAATAGTAGTATCAATTCAAAATTCACTTTATTGTCAATGTCAATGTCTACGATAATAAATATTTTTAGCATATAATGTTAAATTCACTATATAATAAAATAACTTGAGTACTTGCACTGAAAAATTTAAATGATACGGATAACAGTCACGGCTACTATTAAGACACAAATAAGACCAAATAAACAACATGGACAAAAACTGTATAGAGATTGGGAAAAAGGAAGCCCTTCGTTTTTCTCCCTACTCCGTAATGTTTGCTGCTTTAATGTTAAAAGGGAGACACCTGATGAAAATTATAGGATACTACAATTATTATATTCGGTTGCCATCTTGTGGATCTGTGGATGGAACGGCATAATATACAAATTGCGATTAACAATCAGGGGTTGATCGTATAAGGGTGAACTTTTAGAATTGTTTCCTCTAAATCGGTCCAGTTGTTTCGGAGTAGTTTGGCAACAAACACCTTGACAAGAGAATTTTGTATATTAGATATGCTAAACGAAAGCAATTAAAAAAGAAAAGGGGAGTCTATCTTTTTAATGCTTATAGGCTTCATAACGGATACCATCGAGAAACGTTCTTCAAAATAAAGGATATGGATAAAAAAGAATTGTGTGCCCATACAAGAATGTCTCGGAAGTTGTATGACACTTCACCTCACACTTCTGTAAGTTTTGGTGACTTTTACTCCGTTTGTTATATTGCTTAAGGTGATTTTTAGGTACTTAACATATAGGACTCCTTTCGGAAAATTTGCGAATACCTCACGAATTATTTTATGAACAATGGTGCAGTAACTTTTCAAAACCATATAAAGTAAAACACTTCTATAGACATTCATATAGGTATATATTGGTACTTTATTATATTATATTAAAACTGAATGATTCATCCAAAATTTCATCCAAATTTGTCCAGCAGTTTTAGAGTTTTTTACAGCATCATACATATATTAATTAAATAAACCAAAATATATTCAAAATACACAGCCTACTATACTTATATTATCAGACTGGTTCTGTAATTTACTGTTTTCACTTTCACCCTTTAATTTACACATTTTGTTTTTCAAAATAAATTTCGAGTGAAAATGAATGTTCGGAAAAGCGAATTCACAAGAAAATATTCGGTTATTACTCACTTCAAGTCAATTGTGTGAATTTTGTAAAATTATACAGAAAACAAGGAAGGGCTAAGTTCGGATGTAACCAAACATTTATACTCTCGCAAAGTCAAATGGTATACTCGTTTGGGATTTCTTTGTGGATTGACTGATATTTTCGGTAGAAGGTCAACTATAGGCACTGGGGTCCACATATTTAGTACTTAGGGGCTTGAACAGTTTTGGTTCGATTTAGACAATTTTTGGTCACAAGGTGGCATACTTTAAACGTATTATTCACGCAAAGTTTTACCCCGATATAATCATTGTTGCTTGATATGCATAGTGGAAAGTGAAAGAATCAGATGGAATTGAAAATGGTGTTATATGGGAAATAGGCGTGGCTGTAGTCCGATTTCGCACTATGACATAGAAATATGAAAAGAACGTTATGCACCGAATTTGGTTGAAATCGGTTAAGCAGATCTCAAGATATGGGTTTTCACCTAAAAGTGGGCGGTGCCACGCCCACTGACTAATTTTGAACGCGGTTCCTATAAAGTCATCTTATACCATTCCAGAGATAAAATTTAATATCTCTGGCGTGTTTAGTGCTTGGTTTATCGCGCTTTTAGTATTTTTTAACTGTCCGTCTGTCCGTTCGTCCGTGCAAGCTGTAACTTGAGTAAAACTTGAGATATCTTTATGAAACTTGGTACACATGTTTCTTGGTACAGTAAGACGGTTGGTATTGCAGATGGGCGTAATCGGACCACTGCCACGCTCACAAAACGCCATTAATCAAAAACAAATAAATTGCCATAACTAAGCTCCAGAACAAGATACAAGACTGTTATTTGGTACACAGGATCACATTAGGGAGGGGCATCTGCAGTTAAATTTTTTTAAGTGGGCGTGGTCCTGCCCCTAATAGGTTTAATGTGCATATCTTCTAAACCGCTAAAGCTATAATAACAAAATTCACTGGAAGCAAATGAACCTCTACCTACAATGTGAAAAAAGTTGAAATCGGGCGACAACTCCGCCCACTCCCCATATAACGGTAATGTTAAAGACTACTAAAAGCGCGATAAATCAAGCACTAAACACGCCAGAGACATTAAATTTTATCTCTGGGATGGTATGAGATGACTTCATACGAACCGCGTTCAAATTAGACAGTGGGCGTGGCCCCGCCCACTTTTAGGTGAAAACCCATATCTTGAGATCTGCTTAAGCGATTTCAACCAAATTCGGTGCATAACGTTCTTTTCATATTTCTATGTCATAGTGCGAAATCGGACTACAACCACGCCTATTTCCCATATAACACCATTTTCAATTCCATCTGATTCTGTCACTCTCCAAGCAAAAATGATTGTATCGGGGTAAAACTTTGCGTGAATAATACGTTTAAAGTATGCCACCTTGTGACCAAAAATGGTCTAAATCGAGTCAAAAAGCCCCTAGGTAATGAATATGTGGACCCCAGTGCCTATGGTTGACCTTTTACCGAAAATATTTGTCAATGTGTAAGACATATTATTGAAATTCATATAATATTCATATATCATCTCGATTATAGTATGCTTTTGTGTCAAAAATGGGTTGAATCGGATCAATACTTCCTTTAATATAAAATTTTTGTAGCACCTGAAGTAATTTCCCGGGCTTTGATTCTTGCAAGTTGCGGGAGTATAAAATGTTCGGTTACACCCGAACTTAGAACTTCCTTACGGTGTTCTTGTTTTTTTATTATCAGATAGAAAAATTCATATGTCGCTCCCAACTACTAGAAAACATATTTCGTTGTAGATTTTGTAGGAAATTGAATGCTCTACAAAATGGTCTTATACGGCTTTTTGGAAAATTTTCAATAATATAACTTAATGAAGAAAGATCAGTTTTAATTGCAAAGCTCATAATCTTATAGGAAATTTACTGATCCACAAAACTGGTCTCTTTTTTCTCTTTTTGCCACTTCTACAACATGTTGTTACAGAGTATAATAGTTTTGTTTACTTAACTGTTGTTTGAATCAACTAACAAAATCAAGATTGATAAACGGTTAGGCACATAGCTAAGATATAAAACTCTTATTTAGTACAGGGGTTGCAGTACCAAGGGGAACCTGTAATAAAAAAATTTAAAAAAAAGGTTCATGTCCCGCCTTCTAATAGCTTTAATATATATATCTTCTAAACCACTTAAGAAATAATAACCAAATTCGCTCAGGACAGATCCTTAAAGAACCCGACACTGTAAAAAAGTATGACATTGGATGATTACCCCGCTCACTACATACATTAAATTTTACATCTAAGGTTATAAAAGAGGGCTTTATAGGAGCCCGGGTCAAAACAGGACGAGGGGCGTGGCACCGCAGACAATTTTAATCAAAGTCGGTACATAGCATTATACTGACGATCCTATGTAATATTGTGAAAACGGCGGACTACAATCGCACCTGCTTCTCATATAACACAAATTTAAATTCCATCTGGTTTTTACACTTTCTAGTAAACGAATTGTGGGATGTCCACAATAATGTCCGATTTATTCACTTTCCAAAAAATAATATAATGTGATTACATACAAAAATAGTGACGACGTGCTTACAGCTGGACGATGCGTGATGAAAAGGAAAATGGAGGTACGTCAGCATGACAGATAGTGTAGGTTGAACGTTGCCATATCAGCTTTATAAATAACTCTTGCAGAGTTGCATTTGTGTTTGCCACATCACTTCCACCTATGCGGGAAAGCGAAAACGTACTCGTCGTCCCGATTTTGGCTATCCTCGGCGACGAAGGCTGATTTTTACCGGTCGATGAAAATGTTCACGTCCTTTCCACGAATTTTGACTTTGAAAAACTTGTCGTTTCGTTCGACTACTTGAAATGGTCCCTCGTACGGTGATTGAAGCGTATGGCGAAAACTGATGGTGTTGTGTGCAGACTCTTACCCACGAATGGTGCATGAGCTGAGTTATTTGTTGTTGGTGACGGCCTCAGTGCCTGCATGCGTATGCGTAAATTTCCGACAAATTCACCTTCGGTGACGTTGTGCGTGTGATCTTCGGAAATTAGCTGACCTGGTAGTCGAAGAGTGTTGCCGTAAACCATTTCTGCGGGAGTCGCTTTTACGTCATCTCTCCATGCGGAACGAAAGCCTAAGACAATTAGTGGGAGAACTTCAACCCACCTATCCGTCATGTTTCATTTTATCGCTGCTTTCAAGGATGTATGCCATCGCTCGATGAGCCCATTTGACGCTGGGTGGTAGGCGGTGGTACGTAAGTGTTTTATGCCTAAAATTCTGGCAAGGTCTCGGAAGAGTGTGGATTCAAATTGTCTTCCCTGGTCCGTTGTTACTCTTGTCGGTACTCCAAATCTCGCGATCCAATGTGTGGAGAAATTATAAGCAATTGTTTCTGTCGTTATATCTTCGAGCGGGTATGCCTCCAACCATCGGGAATAACGATCGACTATTGTCAAGCAGTATCGATATCCCTTGCAAGGTGGTAATGGTCCGACGATTTTCATACTGATGCGGTCAAATCGTTGATCCGGTAAAATGAATGTTGATAGGGGTGCTCTGTAGTGGCGTTGTATTTTGTTAATGCATGAAAAATTCAATACTACTTCATTATTAGCTGACACTGAACAATGTTTGCTAAGGCATGTGATGTCGTCGATGAGTTTTCGTTGTCGTAGGTTGACCGATAAGTTAAAATACGATAAAAAATCCGCTCCGATGATGGCTTGAGATACGTCGACAACTATGAAATTCCAGGAAAATTGGCAGCGTAGACCCAAATTAACATGCATGACTTTTTCACCGTAAGTTTTTATGGTGGACCTGTTTGCTGCGTAGAGGTAGTTACTTTGGTCAAGATGTCTACGTTGTTGTTACGTAGGTGGAGTTACGCTGACTTCGGCTCCCGTGTCGATGAGAAATTTCATTGTAGATACCTTATCTCGAACTATTAAGCGTCGATTTCCTACCAGATTTACTCCAGACTAATTAGTTTAACTTTCTTGTGCAGGGGCTGCGACATTTTTTAGCTTCGTTACCAAATTTAGGTGGTACCAGCAAAAATCGCTGAAGCTGTTGTTTTGCGTGCCGGAGCGTGCGCGTGTGTGGCTGTGTGCTGGACTTCAACCGCGTGTACATGTGGTGTGTCGCTAACCTCACTTATTTTAACTGCGAGCAGAGCTACTTTGTCCAGGATATCGTTGCTGATGGAAATTATTAGTCGCATGTTGGATGGTAACCGACTCATCCAAATAGACTTGAGTATGTTGTCGTTTATTTCGCTGCCTGCTAAACTATGCATCTCGCGCAAGAGTTGGGATGGGCGCATATTACCAAGCTCTTGTTCTTGTAGTAGCTTCTTTACACGTTTTTGTTCGGAGTCTGCGGATTGCGTAATTATGCCATTTTTTAGTGTTGGGTACATGTCGCTGTTCGGTATGTTGAGAATAATGTCACTTATTTGTGCTAGCACGTTGCTTTCTATTGCGACCACGACAGCGTTGTACTTGGTCTCGTCGCTCATTATCCCTGCGACAATAAATTGTGACTCTACTTGTGCGATTCAAAGTTCTGGCTTTGCGTGTCAGATTGGTGGAATTTTGATGGACACTTTATCAACTTCCACACTACGAGGCTGCAAATTTTCTGCCAACTAATTTAGCGCGTCCTCTTCGGCCATTTTTGCTTGCGTCGGGGTCACCAATATATGGAATGTCCACAATAATGTTCGATTTATTTACTTTCCAATAAATGATATAATGTGATTACATACAAAATAGTGATGACGTGCTTACAACTGGACGATGCGTGATAAAAAGGAAAGATGGAGGTACGTCAGCATGGCAGAAAGTCTAGGCTTTATAAATAACTCTTGCAGAGTTGCATTTGAGGTTGCCACATAATCAATTCCCAATAAATATATTCGTATAACATTTTGCACAAATATGTGGACACCGGTCAATCTATGAGATATGATATTGAAATTCGGAAAAATGTTTCTTTGATAATAATACACCCTTGTGTCAAAAATGGAAAAAATGGTTGAATCTGGTCAATACTTCCCCTAGCCCCAATATATCTAATGTAAAGATTTTCGAACTTTCAGTTGACTTTATACCACATATATTGAACAATGTAGGAGTTATTTAAATTAAATTGAGAGAGCGTATTTTTCTAAGAACAGTGTATTTTTGTATTACACATGGATAAAATCGTGCGAAAGCTTGCCTTACCGCCCATATAGCTGATATTCAGGATTGTGAAACATCCAGCTGACCTTACTCCATATATCTACATATATTCCCAGTTAAGTATTTACAAAATTGCTTGAAAAATAAGTTCTCAAGTATACAATGTCAAAAATTAATGTAACCTGCCCCCAATATACCCTATATAATGATATCTGACTTCAAACAGTTTAAGTTGGTCAAAGATTTTAATAAAATTAAGAATGCAAGTTTTCTTAAAAATTATAAAATTATATTAATGGTTAAGCGCTGAATATGTAAGTAGTTAGTGTAAACCTTGGTCTAAACCTCATATCGCTAATATAATGAATTCCGATCAACTCGACGTTTTCCACCTCAACTCAATATAGTAAATTTAGTAACCTTTTCGCTGTGGCGTGTTAAAATATAGCAAAAAAACTAAGTGAGTCTATAATCTATAATATAACTTAATAAAAGTCTCTCATCTCATCTCAGTATGAAGGTTTGCCAACACCTGAAGGTATTTCCCGGGTTTTGATCTTTGAAAGTTGCAAAAAAAATGTTAACTGCCCTCTGAAAGCCATATTTGTATTTTTAATTCGGAACGCTTGAACTCTTGATATAACTTAAAAATATTATTGTTGAAATGTAAGACATTGATTTCAATATTGCTCTGGTCATTAGGCTAAGTTAAATCAAATAGTTTCATATTCGACTTAATAAAAGTAGCAAAGTTGGAACGAGTACAATTAATACTAACAGAATAGTTATTACGTAAATTGCCTATGATTTTCACATTTATCTCCAAAGTAGGGGAATGCAAATCATTAAATTTCTACTTAGAGATAAAAGGTCGCGAACAATTCCAATGACGTAAATAATATAATTATAAAAGAAAATTAATATATAAACAATAGTGGTATTAATAACAAGTAAGGAAGGGCTAAGTACGGATGTAACCGAACATGTTATACTCTCGCAAAGTCAAATGGTATACTCGTTTGAGAAAAAAATATTAATACTAACTGGCCGATATATTTGGCATAAAACTGGTTAGATTAACGAAAAGCATTATAAGTAGTATATGGAAGTTGAGGGTAGTATGAACCCGATTTTATCTATTTTTGCCAATACCACATACTACTAACATTCCACAGACTAATAAAATGCTCCCACTGTTTTATTAAGGTACCTGACATATCACATCGACTAAATTCAGACGAATGGTCAAAAATCCTGATATTAGTTACATGATGGCTAGGTAAAATTTTCACCCGCTTTGATCCACTTTAGGCACTAAGGTACCTTGTTCTGAGTAAAACACGCTCTCTTATTTTCATTGAGATAACTCACATATTGGCCGATATATGCGGTATAAGTCACTCGGAAGTTCAAAAATCTTTATTTTAGGTATATGAGGGCTATAGGAATTATTGATCCGATTCAACCCATTTTTGACACAAAAACATACTATTATCGAGAGTTATATTTATTTATTTTATTATATGATTTTCAATTATATATCTTACACATTGACCGATATTTTCGGTAAAAGGTCAACTATAGGTTCTGGGTTCCCACATATTCAGTACCTAGGGGCTTAAACAGTTTTGGTTCGATTTAGACAATTTTTGGTCACAAGGTGGCACACTTTGAACGCAACATTCACGCAAAGTTTACCCCGATACAATCATTGTTGCTTGATTTGCATAGTGGAAAGTGAAAGAATCAGATGGAATTTAAAATGGTGTTATATGGGAAATAGGCGTGGTTGTAATCCGATTTGACCCATTTTCACAATGTCGATAGTGAAGCTAAAAAATTTGTTCACAGGGAATTTATTATAGTTTTAGCGGGTTAGGAGATATGCACGATAAACCTATTGGGCGGAACCACGACCACTTTTGAAAAAAGATTTAAACTACAGATGTCCTTGATAAATATTAAGTGTTTGAAGCAATTTAGCGCACTGTTTTGGAAAGCGAAAATAATAAAAAAAACAACTTAAATACAACCCGAAATGTTTAATAAATATAGCAACATTATTGATAACAACATAATTCGCAAAAAGCTAAAACAAAAATTATCATACACAATTAAATCAACACGGCAAAATAGCATTAAAAAGGGTAAAAATAAGGTGTAAATGGTCCAAGCTAAACATTGTCCGTTTAAAATTTAATTTAATAAAAAAATTGAGCTAATTATTATAAAAACTTCACTGCGTCGAAAATAAACTCGCTCTCACGTATTGCCAGACCAATATTACAATACTTAAGGTAGTCTGGTATATTGGTTTGGAAAAGTTAACTTTTTTTCGAAAGTACCATATATTATCAAGTAAGAAAGTCCTAAGTTCGGGTGTAATCGAACATTTTATACTCTCGCAACTTGTAAGGATCAAAGCCCGGGAAACTACTTCAGGTGTTGGCAAAATTTTATATTAAAGGAAGTATTGATCGGATTCAACCCAATTTTGACACAAAGACATACTATTATCGAGAGTTTCAATTATTTATTTTATTATATGAATTTCAATTATATATCTTACACATTGACCGATATTTTCGGTAAAAGGTCAACTATAAGCACTGGGGTCCACATATTCAGTACCTAGGGGCTTGAACAGTTTTGGTTCGATTTAGATAATTTTTGGTCACAAGGTGATTCTCCGATACTTTAAACGCATTACTCACGGCACTGGTTCGATTACGCCCATCTGCAATACCAATCGTCTTACGGTACCAAGAAACATGTGTACCAAGTTTCATAAAGATATCTCAATTTTTACTCAAGTTACAGGTTGCAGAGACTGACGGATAGACAGTCATCCGGATTTCAACTCGCTCTTCATCCTGATCATTTATATATACATAACCCTATATCTAACTCGATTAGTTTTAGGTGATACAAACAATCGTTAGGTAAACATAACTATTACACTCTGTAGCAACATGTTGCGAGAGTATACAAACAACCGTTAGGTGAACAAAAATATTATACTCTGCTACATGTTGCGCATATAAATAGAAACATATTTAATCTATTTTTAAAACTTTATACGCGTCTTGCTCGAAACAACGTTCTTACGCTTGGATGATAAAAAATTTTGTATCCAACCGATTGCGCTGAAGTTTTAATATATTATTCTAATTATCAATAACTGTCGCAGTAACTAGAATCTTTTTTTATCGCTAAATTTGAGTTTTACAGTCCGATTTCTACTTAAAAAATGTTAATTTTAATTGGATTATTTTAAGACGCATTTTTTTCCTTTGAATTTTACGGGTCAATGAAAAAACTGATTATAAATCGGAAAACTCATAGTTTTGTAGGAAAATTACTGCTTATCAAAATTAAGCAAATTACTGACGAATTAGATAGTTGTTGAATTTCTCAAGTGTACAGAATAGGGGTGTTAGAAACATACACAGTACATTACAAAGTAGAATGTATAAGTGTTTTAAATGCTTTGGTTTTTATACTCCTACGACTTATTGCTACGGAGTATAATAGTTTTTTTTCAACTAAAGGTTATTTGTATCACCTAAAACTAAGGGAGTTAGATATAGGGTTATATAAATATAAATGATCAGGATGATGAGACGAGTAGAAATCCGAGTGGCTGTCTAATTAAAAATTGAGATATCTTAACGAAACGTATTCACGTGTTCCTTGGCAAAAAAGCAAGGACGAGTTTGTAGATGGGCGTAATCGGATCACTGCAATGACCACAAAACACCATTAATCGAAAACCTATAAAATGCCTTAGTTGAAATCGGATGATATCCCCTTTCACTCACCAAATAATGGTTTTGAGAAAAACTACTAAAACAGCGATAAATCAATAACGTAATGCGTCCGAGATGACACAAAAGGGCTTTATAGGAGCGGGTGTCAGAAGAGGACAATGGACATTTAGGTGAAATCCTATATCTCCAAACCTACTACACCAATTTCAGCCAAATTTGATACATACGAATATTTTGTCATTTCCATGTTACAGTACGAAATCGGACAGCAACCACGCCTACTGTCTAAATAACACAACTTTAAATTCCATCAGATTTTCTCCCGTTCAGTATACCTACAAATAAAGCACAAATTAATATATCAAGATAAAAATTTGCATATTTCCTTTAAGATATGGCATGTCAGGCAGGGGCAGATTATCAAGACCCCAGATACCGAAAATGTGGACTCCAGAGCCAATAGCTGACTTCTTACCGAAAATATCGGTCAATCTATGAGATATACCATATATACAGTTGACTTTATAGTCATAGTTATAGTTTATACAAGTAGTATATCATGTGCTAGTTATTTTAATGTAATTGAGAAAGCGTGTTTTTCCAATAACAGTGACCTCAAATTTGATTGTACACCATTCCATATTTCGCCGAAAAATGAGGTTAAACATTTTCGCTTTATTTCTTAATATATAAAAATTTCAGCTCCGGTATTTCCCCGGCTTTGATCCTTACAAGTTGCAAGAGCATGCAATGTTCGGTTTCATCCGAATTTACCCTTTACTTACTTTTTTATTTATTTTTGAACCGATTGACACCGACACTATAATGTGGTTGCTCTGTCAATAGAATTGTGGTTTTATGCAGTTTTGTCAGCCTTCTTATATTAGCTTCACCTGTATTTTGTATGTTTGTGTAATTTTTTCAGTGGCTCTGAAACGCCAACAAATTTGTGACAAATCAAACAACATTTTGAAAGGCATTGCCAAGAATGTTAATAAATAGAGAAGGCGCAAATGTTAAATCAAATATTTTTGAGTACTAATTTGTAGATGTCACATGAGGGAACATCGAAAAATGTAACTTCGAAAAGAAAACTACACCACGCAGTCTGAGACTTACAGTGGCTAAAGCGACCACGGTCCCACTTTTGTCGTGGCTAAGGTCGTAAGTTCAATGCGAATACGAGAATCAAAAATTTTAAACTGTATTTTATTTTATTAATTCTAGTTACATTAATAGCATATTTTATTCCCTGAGATAATTAAAATATTTCAGGAAAATATGCTCATATGTTTATTAAATGTTGCCTCATTATGCGTATTAGGGTCGCCAATGGTCGAAATTCGACCAATAGAAAATACCATTTATTAACAATGTTAATAGTAATTAACTAAATGCAAATTTGAACAAAATGTAAACAAAATCTTAAGAAAGTTGTAGAAAACAATTTACAAAAATCAATTTAAAACCAATTATATTTAGAATTCATCCTCATGCAAAATCATTTGTTCTATTTCTGGTTTTGGCTTAGTTCTTCTTTCGTCATATGTGGCTACGTATGCACCGCCGAAAAGATGCCAAAATAATTAGTATTAAATATTTATAATTTGTTTGAATGTAATACCGATGAGTTCTCGAATTGATGAACAAGGGGGAAACAAGGAGACGACAAGGAAAAACGAAGGGGTCATGCCGCACGTGCTCAGGGGGCACGCTTTGTGTTCTTGTCCGTAAGAGTTAGCTGCAACGCAATTCAGCATTCCTTTTAATTTTAAAATTATTTTCGTGGCTGCAATAACGCTCGGTTTCAAATGAATATATACGAGATATATAGATAGTAAGATACTCAAAAATATTAAATTTAAATTTTTAATAACATTAAGCAGTATTAAATGTTATATAATATATATAAATAAACTTATAATAATAAAAATTTAGTTACTTTTACTTTTTTATATTTACATAATTAATATGTTATGCTTTTATATTTATTTCTGTAACCGCAAGTGATTAAGTTCGAATACCATGTACATATTATTTATAACAAGAAATGTAATTAATTCATGAATGTTTTGAAAAATAAGAAAAAATTGTATTCAATACATTCTGGTGGATCAGGGAATTCCCGTCATAAGATTTTCTTTTAAACTATTAATAGCGGGTGTTCTAAATATTGTTCTGTAACTTTCATGGTAATTCCTTGTTAGCAAAATATGAGACCATACCAATCCACGCTCTAAGTGTCGCATAGCCAAACCGCACAAACATTTGCGAAAATTTAATGAAAATGAATGACAGCAAAAATCGATTCGAATTGCTGAACTCTTTTCGCCTGTGTGAACGCACGGAGCGACACCAAAAGTGAATTTGCCAATAATGAGCAAAAAAATAATCCCCTTGTGAATGCCATCTAAGCGATTTAAGGTAAGTCATGACGAAATAGATGTATGTGTCGCAGAGAAGACACTACACTACTAAAAACCACGAACATACTAATTATATTAAAAATTTTGTTTACAAACTGAAAATAAAGAAAAGGAGTAAGGAAATAGTAAGTTCGGTTTTCAAATTATGAGCTTTTGTTGTATACGCTTATAATTGATTTTATATAGAATGCATTACAACTGTACTGAGGAGTATGAAAAAAAAATCGTTTTTGGACAATGAATAATGTTTTATATTAATTGTATTGATATTATTATACATGTATAGCTTGGAAATAATAAATATTAACCACTTTTAAAATTATATTATTATATTAGTTTGTGCATAATATTTACAATATTAAACATAAATTTTTATAGAGATTATTATATATATATCCAAATTATATTTCCTCCTTATACTATTTAATCTCTATTATATAATTATACAATAATGTCTTATATAATAAAAAATATACTTATAATATACATTCCTTTAATTAGATTCTATACATATTTTTCTTAAAATTATCTTAAAAACTACTGTCAAAATTAAATACCATTCAAATTCGATTATATTTGGAAAAAAAATTAAGAACTATTGCACTGCAAATAGAGACACAAATACTGTCATGATAGCTGTGTACTGTCTCAAAAGTAATTGCATTAACATCGAAAGGATCCATTTCTGAAAGTGCCCAATTAATTTGTGTAGACATTAAACAAATGTTTAAATCTCCAACAATTAACACATTTTGATTGCATAACTCAGAAGTAAGGACTTCCTGAAGTTCTCCAATTAAATGTCTGACAGAGAAAGCTGAATTTCTCTATAGAACCAGAATATTAATATTGAAACATTTAAGCAAAACCGCTTCTAAAACTTTGCAGCCGGATAAAGTTTCTTTACAGCCTTTGATTCTATAGAGCTAGCAATACTATGCTTTGCATATATTATAATAGCCCGTTTATTTCTGTTGCTTGTTTCTGTGGTATCTATTTTTAGCTCGTTAATTGGAGTAAATCCTGGTATATCAACATTTTCGCAAGGATAACTGCAAGTTTGTACAAAACATAAAATATCTGAAGATAGCATCAAACAGTCGCTTTTTGTATCATTAACATGAGCGTAGAGACTCTGAACATTACGAAACAAAATTTGATGTCCTAGTGTTCTGGAAATCATAAAATTTAAACTTGTTGTCAAAGCTTTAGTTGTGTTCAATTCCATCAGTTTCCTAAATGCAGGATCTGATTCAGAAAATGTGTTAGGAGGAATAAAATTTCATATAATAAACAGACCTGCTGCAGTAGTAATCCGACTGAAAATGATATATATCGAAACTCTAGGCATTCTGGGTCGAGCATGAACTACAACTTTATTATATGTGGCAGCCTGACTTTTATGAATAGTTATTCCCTCAGCCGGAACAACTGGAAACTGATTTCTTTCAATTAAAATTTGTTCATTTCTTTTGTATTGAAAAGATGTTAGAACTTTTTCAATTGGTGTCCAGGAACATTCTAGAGGATGAGGCATTTTGATTGTGCTATCAAACAAACAGAAGGTTCAAAAATTTAGTCCACAGAATTGTTCGAGAAGAACAGGGAAAATCAGTTTGCATAATTTGTCCATCTGCCCCATTAACCAATCCATTACACGTGTTTATGTTCACTGTAATCGTATATTTGACGGAGGTTTTTAGTGTCAATCCATAGGGCAGTCGCTGCGTTTAAATCTTTCCAAAATATTCTCCTTTTCACTTATACCAATTCCTTTAACTGAGTCTTTTGCAGTTGAAAGATAGCTTCAATTAAGATTCGGCTGAGCTTAAGGGCATTGAAATTATATGTCTCTTCATTGGACCAAAATAAATGTATGGCATCATCGGGAACTTACTCGATTGTTTCACTGAGTGATATGTCCTCATTTTTCATAGTACCAGATGCCATATGGTTTAATGCAATTGCAAAGGCCTTATCCTCCCATTATCTCCTTCTTTCTATTAATTCAAAGTATTTAAATAACTCCCACAAACGGGAACCAACTAAAGTGCTGTATGCATCATTGACGTTAGGAGATATTTACCTGTCTTCAACAGGTGAGAGTCGCTTCAAATATTTCAGTCGAACCTGAAGAAAGGTTCAGAAGTTCCACTCAAGGTTTTACCATTCGGACACGTTCCTCAGTCGAGAGGTATTTATAAATATTTCTTCATTACTTGCGTTTACCCCTGATAAAGCTTCATTTAAGAGCCTAGAAATTCCCCTGTTAGACTTGGAGTTCCAAAATCAGAGGATTATAAGTGTTTATATAATTATCCTGTAATTTTCTTTTAATAAAATTTTTGGGTTTTGTTAAACTTGATTTAAGGGCTAATAAATAGTAATCAAAAGACATATTTATTCTACTATCAGACAAAATGTTCAAAATCGTTTAAATTAGAAATGACTTCTGTTGTCATATTTCAATTTAAAACGTTTTGAATTTTGAAAAAGTTTTCCTTGTGTCTTTCTGAATTTTGACTTGTTTCTGTAAGAGGTAACAGTGTTTGCGTTGAAGGCATTGGTGGATATGATATACCAAAACGACAAAATTTTTGTCCTCTTATTTCGCTAGTACAAGACCAACTGTGGTTATGCTTTTGATAACCCAAATAATTTTCTAAGTGGCTGACCGAACCATCTGTAGAAATATAATTGTCAATAAAAGTAATGACATCAGGGAATGTCAGAGGATTTTGACGTTGATGCTGGGAGCATTATTAAGCCACTACATGCCATTTTCATGCGGGGACCCTCTCTGTTGAAACTCCACTCTCCAGTAGAAATTTGTGACAAAATTCTCCCCAAAAATGCCGGCATTATCTTTAAAAACTTAAGAATTTGTCGATAGCGGTAGTCAAAATATCTAGCACAAGCAACCGCGTTTGACCGAATTAAGCGATATCTGTCTTGGGTTGTTAAACTGTTGACTTCCTATTGCGACAGTTTTAGAGAGGATGACCAAAAGCTCAACCCACTGAGATTCTGCAGCCGATAAAGTGATAAAGGAGGTTGGTGCCCAAATAAGCGAATCATAGCGATTGCTTTTTTTTCTCAGCTTAGTACTGCGCAGAATAAGATCTAACGCCTTTAAAAACCTCGTAACCATCATCGTTTTGAATCAAGTTTTGAACAAAGTTTCGTTCAATGTTTCAGAGCATGTACGTTTCTGCCTAACATATATTGTTACAAATAACAACTCTTCTGAATTATTATCTTGAATTATGTCAATTGGTCTTTGTCCTTCACCTGGCGATATTCCTAAACGGTTATAGTCCAAGGCTTTTACAAGAATATTGTTCAAAAGAGTTTCTTGAACGCTTGGATTTAGCTCTGATGGTAAAAGACCCGAGGGAATAATATTACCTGAGGAATTATCATGAGAAGTTTGTTTCGCATGAAAATATTGAACCAATCGGGAATCAACTGCAGAAGCAATCTTGGTTATTAAATTCTGAAATCCAGTTCTCATTAATATGTATATTTTGCTCACGATACGGAAGGTTATTCACTAAGAATTGCAAAGCTTCCATAATCTTTGCGGGACGTATGGTATCGATTATGTAATCATGATTGTATTTCAAACGCTTTCTTAAGTGAATTTGTATCACATGAGCCTAATCTAAGGACCTTGGTAGAGATGTCACAATTTTGTAAACAGAAATTGGTATATTAACAACAGCAACTTTGAGAGAACTCTGACCTTGTTATCCTAACGGAGGGATTGTCATAAAAGGCTATCTAGGCGTTATGAGACATTCTTCAATTGGGGATAAATATTTCAAACAATCTGGTATTTAAGGAAAGCCTAGACCGTTAGCTAAACACATTTTTAGAACTTTTTTTTAACAATCGCATTTTTGCAAGTAGCACAAAAAAACTAGGATCTCGAGTATTTCTTATTTGCTCTTCAAAACGAATTTGTGGATCTTGCCGCCTTGTTCTATGTTGAACATTATTTACAAATTGGGTACCTTGGGGTTTTGCACCTAGATCTATGACCTCGAGTATTTCTTATTTGCTTTTCAGAGAGAATTTGCCGCCTTGTTCTATGTTGAACAGTATTTACAACTTGCTCAACAGATCGAACCTCCAAATCTATGTCCCCGAATATTTCTGCTTTGATCTTCAAAGCGGATTTATGGATTTAAACGTCTTGAACTATGTTGAACAATATTTAAATTATGTTCAAAAGACCGTACCTTGAGCTTTTCCCCCCTGGTTCTGTGTTGATTTATATTGATAATTTGTTCGGATAGACGTACATCGGAATCTTATTTACGATGAGCGTGACTTACAGTATCTTGTGACTGCTCACTACCTTTATGTAGAGAGTTTGCACGAAGAACTCTAATTTATCTTCTATTCTGAAGACGACTTAGTAATACAAACCTTCTACTTAATCTAGGCATAATTAATAAATAATAAATGGCTTATCAAAATATATAAAATATTTATATATAATACTTATATAATTCCGTCTGTTGGGGTGTGAAAATTTGGATCCTAGGTACTGCTCTCTACCACTGTAATTGAGTCCTTGCTATGAATACTTTCCTGTTCGGTGTAGACTTGTAGTTACTTTGGTTGAATATACTGGTGTAAATGTGTGCACATATGTATGTATAATAATAGTTTAATTACTATATAAGTAATACACTGAAATTTGTTTAAATAAAGCACTTTGCTGGGCAAGAGATCTAGTGTAAATGAAACTACAAACACAGTGTTCTGATATTAATTATACTTGTACTATTGCAATCTGTTGCTATAGAGTATAATAGTTTTGTTATAATATATTTTTGTACACACAGCTTACGTAATTTTGTATACCTACTTATATATTACTTAGATAATGAAGGCTAACTAAACAAAAACTTACATATATTAATATATTTACATATATTGTTTCTGTCTTAATATCTAAACCTTTCATAAGCTGCCAACGGCGCTGGGTAAAAATGTAATTTTCTTGAGTTTACAGTTCACCTCATGACCTTCATATTAATATGTGTCGCAAAACTGAAATAATAGACAGTAGCATTTAAACCGATGGAGTCGCAGTTTATCTAATACCACATAAAAAGGGTCTTTAGCCGTGTTGATTCTACACTACTAATACTTATTTCATGCGATTTTTGCTAGAAAGATATTTTTGCTCTATACAAAGTCCAGCACTCTAAGAAACTTTTTTACATTGTTGTCTGGTATATTTTGTTATAAGTTCAACATGATGACTGAGAAAATATACCTATTTAAATGAGATAGCCTCCCCTATACATACACACCACTCTACTCAGAAAAAACTGGTCACCAATACACCACAAATTGGAAAAAAACCACCGTAAACAACAGACCGTATCCATTTCTGAAAGTGCCCAATTAATTTGTGTACCGGCAGATGTATTGTAGTTGAGTATTCTACACCAAGAAATGAACTAAAATTTCTTTCCTTGGAGCAGATTTCCTATTGTAGTCCCTGTAGACATTAAACAAATGTTTAAATCTCCAACAATTAACACATTTTGATTGCATAACTCAGATGTAAGGACTTCCTGAAGTTCTCCAATTAAATGTCTGACAGAGAAAGCTGAATTTCTGTATAGAACCAGAATATTAATATTGAAAAATTTAAGCAAACCCGCTTCTAAAACTTTGCGGCCTAAATAAATTTTCTTTACAGCCTTTGATTCTATAGAGCTAGCAATACTATGCTTTGCATATATTATAATAGACCGTTTATTTCTGTTGCTTGTTTCTGTGGTATCTATTTTTAGCTCGTTAATTGGAGTAAATCCTGGTATATCAACATTTTCGCAAGGATAACTGCAAGTTTGTACAAAACATAAAATATCTGAAGATAGCATCAAACAGTCGCTTTTTGTATCATTAACATGAGCGTAGAGACTCTGAACATTACGAAACAAAATTTGATGTCCTAGTGTTCTGGAAATCATAAAATTTAAACATGTTGTCAAAGCTTTAGTTATGTTCAATTCCATCAGTTTCCTAAATGCAGGATCTGATTCAGAAAATGTGTTAGGAGGAATAACATTTCATATAATAAACAGACCTGCTGCAGTAGTAATCCGACTGAAAGTGATATATATCGAAACTCTAGGCATTCTGGGTCGAGCATGAACTACAACTTTATTATATGTGGCAGCCTGACTTTTATGAATAGTTATTCCCTCAGCCGGAACAACTGGAAACTGATTTCTTTCAATTAAGATTTGTTCATTTCTTTTGTATTGAAAAGATGTTAGAACTTTTTCAATTGGTGTCCAGGAACATTCTAGAGGATGAGGCATTTTGATTGTGCTATCAAACAAACAGAAGGTTCCAAAAATTTAGTCCACAGAATTGTTCGAGAAGAACAGGGAAAATTAATTTGCATAATTTGTCCAGCTGCCCCATTAACCAATCCATCACACGTGTTTATGTTCACTGTAATCATATATTTGACGGAGGTTTTTAGTGTCAATCCATAGGGCAGTCGCTACGTTTAACTCTTTATTATGTTGTGATTATGAGCGAAGTGGTTAAATGTTTTAACATTGGTGGTGTGTGCTCCCTAACAAATTGGGGAACTTCTTGTACAATGAATAAGTATTACGAAAGGCACCTTCGGATTTTTAGAAAACATTGTGTTAAGAAACACAACAAATAAACAACTGAAAAGACAAGACAAACCACAAAAAGCAATAAAAAACAAGTAAGGAAGGGCTAAGTTCGGATGTAACCGAACATTTTATACTCTCGCAAAGTCAAATGGTATACTCGTTTGAGATTTCTTTGTGGATTGACTGATATTTTCGGTAGAAGGTCAACTATAGGCACTGGGGTCCACATATTTAGTACTTAGGGGTTTGAACAGTTTTGGTTCGATTTAGACAATTTTTGGCCGCAAGGTGGCATACTTTAATTGCATTATTCACGCAAAGTTTTACCCCGATATAATCATTGTTACCTGATTTGCATAGTGGAAAGTGAAAGAATCAGATGGAATTGAAAATGGTGTTATATGGGAAGTAAGCGTGGTTGTAGTCCGATTTCGCCCATTTTCGCACTGTGACATAGAAACATGAAAAGAACGTTATGCACCGCATTTGGTTGAAATCGGTTAAGCAGATCTCAAGATATGGGTTTTCACCTAAAAGTGGGCTGTGCCACGCCCACTTACTAATTTTGAACGCGGTTCCTATAAAGTCATCCTATACCATCCCAGAGATAAAATTTAATGTCTCTGGCGTGTTTAGTGCTGGATTTATCGCGCTTTTAGTAGTTTTTAACAGTACCGTTATATGGGGAGTGGGCGGAGTTGCCACCCGATTTCAACTATTTTCACACCGTCAATAGAAGTGCTCAAAACATTTGCTTCTAGTGAATTTTGTTATTATAGCATTAGCGGTTTAGGAGATATGCACATTAAACCTATTAGAGGCGGGACCACGCCTACTTTTTAAAAAAAAGTTTTAACTGCAGCTGCCCCTCCCTAATGTGATCCTGTGTACCAAATAACAGTCTTGTATCTTATTTCGGAGCTTAGTTATGGCAAGTTATTTGTTTTTGATTAATGGCGTTTTGTGGGCGTGGTCCGATTACGCCCATCTGCAATACCAACCGTCTCACGGCACTAAGAAACATGTCTACCAAGTTTCATAAAGATATCTCCATTTTTACTCAAGTTAGAGCTTGCACGGCCGGACGGACGGACGGACAGACAGTCACCCGGATTTCAACTCGTCTCTTCATCCTGATCATTTATATATATATAACCCTATATCTAACTCGATTAGTTTTAGGTGATACAAACAACCGTTAGGTGAACAAAACTATTATACTCTGTAGCAACAGGTTGCGAGAGTATAAAAACAGTGCAGTGTCCTGAGGGGCAGTCGCAAACAAAATAATATACATAAACGTACTAAGTAAGAGGAAAAAAAATTAAGAACTATTGCACTAATTCTGAAAACTTCAGTTCGAAATAGAGACACAAATACTGTCATAATAGCTGTGTACTGTCTCAAAAGTAATTGCATTAACATCGAAAGGGTCCATTTCTGAAAGTGCCCAATTAATTTGTGTACCGGCAGATGTATTGTCGTTGAGTATTCTACACCAAGTAATGAACTACATTTTTTTTTTCTTGGAGCAGATTTCCTATTGTAGTCCCTGTAGACATTAAACAAATGTTTAAATCTCCAACAATGAACACATTTTGATTGCATAACTCAGATGTAAGGACTTCCTGAAGTTCTCCAATTAAATGTCTGACAGAGAAAACTGAATTTCTGTATAGAACCAGAATATTAATATTGAAACATTTAAGCAAAACCGCTTCTAAAACTTTGCAGCCGGATAAAGTTTCTTTACAGCCTTTGATTCTAAAGAGCTAGCAATACTATGCTTTGCATATATTATAATACCCCGTTTATTTCTGTTGCTTGTTTCTGTGGTATCTATTTTTAGCTCGTTAATTGGAGTAAATCCTGGTATATCAACATTTTCGCAAGGATAACTGCAAGTTTGTACAAAACATAAAATATCTGAAGATAGCATTAAACAGTCGCTTTTTGTATCATTAACATGAGCGTAGAGACTCTGAACATTACGAAACAAAATTTGATATCCTAGTGTTCTGGAAATCATAAAATTTAAACTTGTTGTCGAAGCTTTAGTTGTGTTCAGATCCATCAGTTTCCTAAATGCAGGATCTGATTCAGAAAATGTGTTAGGAGGAATAAAATTTCATATAATAAACAGACCTGCTGCAGTAGTATTCAGACTGAAAGTGATATATATCGAAACTCTAGGCATTCTGGGTCGAGCATGAACTACAACTTTATTATATGTGGCAGCCTGACTTTTATGAATAGTTATTCCCTCAGCCGGAACAACTGGTAACTGATTTCTTTCAATTAAGATTTGTTCATTTCTTTTGTATTGAAAAGATGTTAGAACTTTTTCAATTGGTGTCCAGGAACATTCTAGAGGATGAGGCATTTTGATTGTGCTATCAAACAAACCGAAGGTTCCAAAAATTTAGTCCACAGCATTGTTCGAGAAGAACAGGGAAAATTAATTTGCATAATTTGTCCAGCTGCCCCATTAACCAATCCATCGCACGTGTTTATGTTCACTGTAATCATATATTTGACGGAGGTTTTTAGTGTCAATCCATGGGCAGTCGCTGCGTTTAGCTCTTTATTATGTTGTGATTATGAGTGAAGTGGTTAAATGTTTTAACATTGGTGGTGTGTGCTCCCTAACAAATTGGGGAACTTATTGAATAAGTATTACGAAAGGCACCTTCGGATTTTTAGAAAACATTGTGTTAAGAAACACAACAAATAAACAACTGAAAAGACAAGACAAACCACAAAAAGCAATAAAAAAAAAACAGTGCAGTGTCCTGAGGGGCAGTCGCAAACAAAATAATATACATAAACATACTAAGTAAGAGGAAAAAAAATTAAGAACTATTGCACTAATTCTGAAAACTTCAGTTCGAAATAGAGACACAAATACTGTGATGATAGCTGTGTACTGTCTCAAAAGTAATTGCATTAACATCGAAAGGGTCCATTTCTGAAAGTGCCCAATTAATTTGTGTACCGGCAGACGTATTGTAGTTGAGTATTCTACACCAAGTAATGAACTAAATTTTTTTTTCTTGGAGCAGATTTCCTATTGTAGTCCCTGTAAACATTAAACAAATGTTTAAATCTCCAACAATTAACACATTTTGATTGCATAACTCAGATGTAAGGACTTCCTGAAGTTCTCCAATTAAATGTCTGACAGAGAAAGCTGAATTTCTGTATAGAACCAGAATATTAATATTGAAACATTTAAGCAAAACCGCTTCTAAAACTTTGCAGCCGGCTAAAGTTTCTTTACAGCCTTTGATTCCAGAGAGCTAGCAATACTATGCTTTGCATATATTATAATACCCCGTTTATTTCTGTTGCTTGATTCTATGGTATCTATTTTTAGCTCGTTAATTGGAGTAAATCCTGGTATATCAACATTTTCGCAAGGATAACTGCAAGTTTGTACAAAACATAAAATATCTGAAGATAGCATCAAACAGTCGCTTTTTGTATCATTAACATGAGCGTAGAGACTCTGAACATTACGAAACAAAATTTGACGTCCTAGTGTTCTGGAAATCATAAAATTTAAACATGTTGTCAAAGCTTTAGTTGTGTTCAATTCCATCAGTTTCCTAAATGCAGGATCTGATTCAGAAAATGTGTTAGGAGGAATAAAATTTCATATAATAAACAGACCTGCTGCAGTAGTAATCCGACTGAAAGTGATATATATCGAAACTCTAGGCATTCTGGGTCGAGCATGAACTACAACTTTATTATATGTGGCAGCCTGACTTTTATGAATAGTTATTCCCTCAGCCGGAACAACTGGAAACTGATTTCTTTCAATTAAGATTTGTTCATTTCTTTTGTATTGAAAAGATGTTAGAACTTTTTCAATTGGTGTCCAGGAACATTCTAGAGGATGAGGCATTTTGATTATGCTATCAAACAAACAGAAGGTTCCAAAAATTTAGTCCACAGAATTGTTCGAGAAGAACAGGGAAAATTAATTTGCATAATTTGTCCAGCTGCCCCATTAACCAATCCATCGCACGTGTTTATGTTCACTGTAATCATATATTTGACGGAGGTTTTTAGTGTCAATCCGTAGGGCAGTCGCTGCGGTTAACTCTTTATTATGTTGTGATTATGAGTGAAGTGGTTAAATGTTTTAACATTGGTGGTGTGTGCTCCCTAACAAATGGGGGAACTTATTGTACAATGAAGAAGTATTATGAAAGGCACCTTCGGATTTTTAGAAAACATTGTGTTAAGAAACACAACAAATAAACAACTGAAAAGACAAACCACAAAAAGCAATAAAAAAAAACAGTGCAGTGTCCTGAGGGGCAGTCGCAAACAAAATAATAATCATAAACATACTAAGTAAGAGGGCAGTAACACAAAATGAAAATATATAAAAACAGAGCGCAGTGGTGGAAAAATATCCATACTCGTATATATACACACTAAATATATAATATAAAGAAAAAGTGCGCGTACCCCAAAACATAATAACAACAACAAATACAAAAGGGTTCAAACAAACCAATAAAAGAAAAGCACCTAAACACAACAACATTAATAAACATTTATTTTATTTCATTTCACTTTTATTTATTTGTGCATATATTTTTGTCGAAAAAATACAATTTATCTTTATATAAACTTTAATATTATAGGTATATGGATATATATAAAAACATAGACTGAAGAGCAAGACTGGAACAATAATTACATAAATGAACTTTGATGCACTGTATTGCATACATTGATTTTTTTTATACTCTCGCAACCTGTTGCTACAGAGTTTAATAGTTTTGTTCACCTAACGGTTGTTTGTATCACCTAAAACTAATCGAGTTAGATATAGGGTTATATAATGATCAGGATGAAAAGACGAGTTGAAATCCGGGTGACTGTCTGTCCGTCCGTGCAAGCTCTAACTTGAGTAAAAATTGAGATATGTTTATGATTGAAGATTCCCAGTACTTTTTAAACAACGCGGCTTCTAGTGGCCCCATCTGTCTGAAATTGTTATCCCTCAATTATGTATTCTTCGGTGTTGTCGTATAAAATTTATATAACAGCTGACTTGTATAACAGCTGAGATATCGCTCTACATGTGACATTACATTTGTAGTGTCGGTCGGTAAAACTTTTACCAAAACTCATCAAATGATGAAACAAGTTTATGGCGATGACTGTCTATCCCGTAGCCGTATTCACGAGTGGTTTAAACGTTTTCAAGAGGGACGGGAGGACTTGGAAGACGACGAACGTTCGGGCCGGCCAAAAGATGTTGTGAACCAAAAAAACACGGAATTTGTGCGTGAATTCATAAAAAAGAGCCGAAATCATCGCATAAATATATGGAATCGGAATTATCAATATCCGCAGCGTCGATTTATCGTATTTTGACAGAAAATTTGGGCCTCAGAAAGGTTTGTGCTCGATTTGTCCCGCACACTTTGAAACAACACGAAAAAGAACTCAGAATAAGACAGATTTTTTGACCAAAAATCGCATTCATATCATCAACCATTCACCCTATTCGCCTGATATGGCACCCTGCGATTTTTATTTGTTCGGAAAACTACATTTGGACAAGAAAGGAAACCGCTATGCTGACGTTTATGCCATCCAAAAGGCGACGACCGCCATCCTCAACGCTATACCGACAAATGACCTAAAAAAGTCATTCGATAACCTGCTTGAACGTGCAAAACGTTGTATTCAGGCGGAAGGAGACTATTTTGAAGGCGACCAATAAATTCAAAAAAAAAAAAACAAATAATATTCGTTTTTTAATAAAAGTCCTGAAACTTTTGAATTGCACCTTGTACGTGAACTACAAATTAACACATTGAAATATTTACCTATAGCTAAGTGCAGACGATAAACTACCTCCACATTATCAATTCTCTGTTTTCGCTTGATTCGTACCGCGAAAATAATACGCATATTTACCATATACATACATACGGCATACAATCCACCTATGGTCATTCGATATTAAAATTTTACAAAATTATTTAAAAAAATTAACAAATAATTTATTAATAAAAAAAAACATAATAATAAGTGTATTAAAACGCACAAACAATTCATGCATACTTATGTACAAAGCCCCAACATAAGGACATAAAATTTATAATTATAAAAAAGTTCGGTTTTTAATAATTAAATGAAATAAAGCAATACATTTAAAATAAAGCCACAACAAAATCATATAGCAAGTAAATACAGTTCACACTAAAAAAAAAATTATAGTTCATTGAAACATCTTATAAAAAAACAAATAATAAATGATAATAAACATCAAAATACACCTGCAGGAACTATACGCTCAAACCAGGCTGCTCAATTTATTTCAGAAAGTGACAGGTTAATAAGATACTACACTAGATTTTCATCTTCACCGATTTATGACTACTCTGAATCGGAACTAGATATCAAAAATAAAAATCTCGATAATTTTTGGACTCTTCTCCAAGCGGCTCTTGACGCTATAGTGGAAACTGAGTCTACAGATCTACCACAAAATTTTAAAACCTCAAACAAAAGGTTTTGCAGGCGCAAGTGAAGAATTTATTAAACTATCACTGTTTCTAATTGTTTGTTGGTTCTATCAACACAAAATATTCCCACAGACAGCTGGGACCCTATACTGGTAATCATATGCACCGCCGCATTACCAGTAAAATCATTATTGTTGTAGGAGCAATCGCTCTCATCTCGAAAAAAAAAATGCCCAATGTTTTACAAACGCAATCGTTCACGTCCGAACAGAAAAAAAATACGTCATGCGAGAAATTCAAAAAATTAAAAATTAAAGAAAGAAATTATATCATGATATCAAAAAAATTGCTTGTCACATGTCCATACTCATCAGAAATCCCATTCAGCAAAAGCAAATTCAATTGCATCTACTGTCAAAAAAGAGATCACTCGATACTTCACTACAGCAAAATCAAAGTAGAGTACTACTACCCACAGCAGTCATCTCCACTGTTTAAGCTTATGGCCTTAATAGACCAAGAATCACAACGATCTTTCATAGCGTGTAGGGCACAAAATAGGCTACAACTGCCAACAAAACTGTCCTGAGTGGTCAAAACTCAAAAAAAATCCGCCCCATTACCCTAACTTCTCCCAAAGCGGATAAGCGCATTCAAGCAGAAGCTATTGTCTTACCGCAACTTACAAATACGCTTCCAAACTATCATATAAAGAGCAAGCATTGGCAAAAGGTTGCACACCTAAAGCTAGCAGATCCCAACTGCAACACCCCCGCTCAAATAGACATTCTATTAGGCAGCGATCTCATACCTCAGATAATACTCGAGGGTGTTGAGAAAATTTCAAACAAACTATTGGCACAAAATACTATTTTTGGGTGGATCCTAAGTGGACTAGTTTCGGAACCAGTTACCACAATGACCACTCAGGTTGAGGAAATCTCAAACGAATACCTCAATTCACAATTGATAAAATTTTGGGAGTTAGAAGAATTCCCCCCCATATTAATCACAACCCCTAAAGATCAGTATTGTAAAGACTTCTACAAAGCCACACGGTACGTCGTACGACTACCACCAAAGCCACAAACTTCCAACACTCTGCAAAAAAGCAAAAAGTTAAGTCTTTGTTTGCGCCAGGCAAGGAGAAGCAAGCATCGGCGTACGTGGACTTATGAATGTATGTGTGATTTTCACATTTGTTTATATACGCATCAATAAGGGAATATTCAATAAACCTAAACATACATATGAACATATTTTCTTGAAATATTCTAATTATTGCAGTGAGTAAAATATGCTATTTAAGTAACTGAATTGAATAAAGAAAAATTAAAATTAAAATTTATGATTTACCGGATTCGAACGTAAGCGTAACTTCACACTTACGACCTGAGCCACCGCAAAATTGAGTAATCGGTCGCTTTATTGTTATCATTTGCCTATAAGATATTGTTCACGCAACGGACATATTATATATACGTTGAAGAATTTATCTATTAATTACTTATTTTATTTTAAATTCTGCGGCTTTAACCAATAATCCTCAATGATTTTTTGGTAATATGAAAATGTAAATCAGCATTCGCATACATCATGTGAGAACAAATATTTGTGTCTATTTATAGCCTTTTCCCCGTTTTGGTCATTGCGTGGTGTATTTCTAAAGTTTCGAAGTTGTATTTTTCGATGTTCCCTCTTGTGCAAACTTCAAATTAGTACTTTTTTAACATTTTTCTATATTATTTCATAACATTCTCTGGTCGAAGCGTCGGCCAAAAAAAAATGTTGTTTCCATAACATTTGTAGAAAATTTGTGAAGTTCAGTATGGAAAAATTAAAAAGTGGAACCTTGGATGCTCCTCAAATAGGGCAATCAAAGAAAAATACAGATTTTTACTTCATTTTGATCGGTCAATTTGTATGGCAGCTATATGCAAAAGCGATCCGATCTAAACAATTTGTTTGGAGATTATACTGTTGACTTGGACAACAATAAATAAATAAACCAGTAAGGAATGCCTAAGCTCGGCTGTAACCTAACGGTTCATACACTTCCAACTTGCCTGGATCAAAGCCGGGGAAATACCCAGTGGCGTAGCAAGGAGGGGGGTAAAATATATCCAAGATATACGTTCAGTCAATTTTACTAAGATATCTTCCGTATTTGCCGATACATGGGAAAATCTTTCTATTGAGTAAATGAGATACGGATATATTTTTATCAAAGAAATATTTTCCTCGAATTTCAATAACATATCTCTAAGACTTACCGATAATTTCGGCAAGAAGTTAGCCATAGCACTGGGGTTCACATATTCGGTATCTGAGAGCTTGAATCGGCAAAATTATTTGGACAAGGTGGTGCACCTCAAAGGCATTATTCATGCAAAGTTGTAACCCGATACATTCTTTGATCCTTGATTTGCACAGTGGAAAGTGGAAGAATCAGACGGATTTTAAAATTGTGTTATATGAGAAGTAGGCATGGTTGTAGTCCAATTTCTCCAATTTTTCCAATTTTCGCTGAAACATAGGAATGTCAATGGTATTATATACCAATTTGGTTGATATCGGTTGATTAGCTCCTAAGATGTGGGTTTTCACCGAAATGTGGGCGGAGCCAAGCCCAACTCCAATTTGAACCCCGGCTCCTATAAGGCCCTCTTGTATCATACTAGGTGTAAAATTTAATTTTCACAATGTCGGTAGGGGTGCTTAAGAGATTTGTTTTGAGCGAAATTGGTTGTTGTAATTTAAATACCATCTGCGAAGTTGTCCTCACTTTTTTGCCAAGGAACAAGTGTACCAAGTCTCATTAGGATATCTCACGGTTACATTTTTAATTTCGCCTCATTATCCTAATCATTTCTATATAAGTATTGTAGTTATATAGAAATCTAGTTTGATTAGTTTTAGGGGATACAAATAGCCGTTAGATGAACAAAACTATTATGCTCTGTAGCAACACGTTGCAAGAGAATAAAAAGGCATGCCGAATTTCGTGAAGATATCTTATCAAGTGCAAAAGTTTTCTATACAGAACTTGATTTTTAACGTTCAGTTTGTAGAGTGCTTGGGGATAAAAACATGTGAAAATTTTCAGATAGATATCAAAAAACTAAGGGACTACTTTCGCGTATGTACAGACAGCAGGAAAGATCAAACCAAATCGTTACGCTATATTTTTTCGGGTCTCCGACGTTTCCTTCTGGGTGTTACAGAAAACTTAATACACCTTTAGTTTGCCACGAAGTTTGTAACACCCGATCTGGGTCGGCCTTTCCGTCTACATACGCGAACTAGTCACTAGTTTAGGGTATAAAAAAGATATCCAAAATCCATATTATATAAGTATATTGGGCAAAAAAACCACTGTAGACCAGTGCAATTGAGCATAAACTCACTTATCATTTTTGTAGAAATTGTTGTTCAATATTTTGCATAATACAAACTTTTGTTAATAATTGAACGTGTAAAGTTCATATTTCAGCAGTTATTAATTTATTTAATTTAAATTATTTATTTATGTTACATTTTTTTTTTTCTTCGTTCTCTGAAAAACTGGTCGATAGACACCTCTAAGAAAGGCTCTCCAAGTATGAGTTCATATTTCGATTTATGGGTTTATTAGATCATTTTAAATTGCAAAGCTCATAATCTTGTAGGAAATTTTCTGCTCTACAAAAATAGGATGTATAATTTTTCGATTAAGTTAAGCGTTTACGAGATATTTATCGTCAAACATCAATGTCTATCAAAGGAACACCCAAAAAAAAAAAACAAAAAAGCGAAAAAAAGACCATTTATAGAGCATACTATTTCCTACAAAATCTATGAAACGAGAATTTTTCAAACAGTTGCAATTAAGAGCTCATACTTGGAGAGCCTTTCTTAGAGGGCGCCTCTATCTATGGACCAATTTTTCAGAGTACGAAGCTACAAAAAAAAAACTTTTTTTTTTACTCACCCTAATGTACATTCATTTATATTTTCTTTAAATGTTTATATTAAATGACATTATAAGTAATAAAATGGAATTACATGCATTTCATTACAGAGCCTTATCCCATTCAAAACAATGGCAATGGAGTTCTTTGCAATAAATTATGGAGACTAACCTTAGCGACATTTGATGAAGAAGGCCGTTGTATCGGACAAACTGGGTCATTATCTATTAGTTATTAATCAAGCCGATTAAAAATTTAAATAACTGCAGTCCCATACTTTAACAAATATGTACTTTTATTATAATACGTATATTTACATATATATAAAGGTATGTTATAGAACTAAGAGACCAAAAATACGAATTTCACTATTATAGGTATATGAGTATGAGAGAAAGATGAAAGATTCAACGGACTCCCTAATCCCTATCAACGTTAAATAAAACGGCGGACAAATTTATATTGGAATATAGGAGTTAGGGGAACCAATGCTTCAATATTTGGCACTAAACCACATATTCGAAAATATATAAGCTATATATAATATATGGGGCTGGACCAATAACTAGCTCCATTGTGAAAAATGTGCATTTAATTTCACTGAAATATACATAAAGATCGTTATGGTGTTCATTTCGCGTTTTAGCTGAGTACACTGTCGAAACTTGTTGCAAGATAGTGTAGTAGATTTGTCCACCTTTATATTTAATAATATTTTGTTTTACAATATACATCTACATTGCGCAAATACTGTCCTTGCGCAGGAAATAGTTTAAATCGGGTCAAAACTTCTCATATATCTAATAAAGGAATTTTAAACTTACGTTAGATTTTATATGATGTGTATATTATATGATGTATATCGGTTACTCTGTGAGGTATCTTAAAGAAACTCGGGGAGCGTTTTGGTAACAATACGTGCATGTCGTGATGCCTAAAATGGATAAAATCGGGTCAACATTACTTCTTGCTTCCATATACCTGACATACGAATTTCAAATTTCCAGTAGACCGTAAATCTATTTTATGTCCGTCAATGAGTGAGTTATCTTCATAAAATTGTGTGGAAACATGAACTTGAGCATACTTGAGTAATGTCAAAAATGCTTACATAACATAAAGTTCGGTTGTACCCACATTAAGCCCTTTCTTACTAGTTTTATATACCACTTAATATTAAAATTAACCTCCATTTCAGGGTTATCGATTTATTATAACCAAAAGAAAAAACGTTAATTTCGATGTAGCTATATGCTATAGTGATCGAATCTGAACTCTTCGGTGATTATAGCGTTGTTTTCAGTAATAATCCAATAATTGTCGGAATAATATAATATAATAGTTTCGTATTTTCCACAATATAACACACAAGTATCTGTTTATAGACAATGCAACAGGGCAAACTCTGCAGAGAGCTCAGACCTTGCCTTGGCCACAATATACACTTGGTCTAGCTCCTATAACTCCATTATTATGAATACCTATGATGTGTTTCTATTTATTTAAGAATTATTTAGTAACAGAACACGTCTGTTCTTGACGGCAGCGCAATCCAGAAGACGGAAGTTACGTTTTACAAAATGCTCAGGCTAACACTAAGTGCTGCCAACTATGAACACTGAAATTTAGTGTTGTACAACTTTACGTTCATATCGCATCCCCCTTCTTAATTATAGACTAATTTATTTCTACTTTTTTCTAAAATCAGGAGGTGTGAAACGAGTTACCTGTGCGATCGGCTGCTTCTACGAATAGGGTTGTTTGAAGTCTGATCTTCTGCAACGTTTTCCTCTAATTGCGATGGTGCACAGTTTTGGTCATCAAAATGAAATACTTATTTGGATATACTCGCCTTGCAACGTAGCCGTTTCTGAATGTTTGGATGTCGATTCAGGTACTGATATCCATTGATATGACGGTATTGTTTTCAATCGGATGAATTATAATTCCTTTGTTCCACTTTTCTCCTTTCGCGCAGTTTCTAGCATACACTAGTTCATTCGGTTGAAATTTGTGTGTGTTTACGATTTTTGATTTTGACTCTGTTGGTGTCTCGAAAAGTTGAGTTAACATGGTACGAATTGAACGACCATGGAGAAGCTCAGCAAAATATTTGACTTCGGCGCATCTGATGGATTGACCTTCGTTGATATATTTTCGAACTGCGGTTTTAAATGTTTGAACAAAACGCTCCGTGAGTCCATTGGATGCTGGATGAAACGGTACAGTTGCTATGTGTACAATACCATGTAACTTGCAAAATTGTTGAAATGCGTCGGATGTTAGCTGAGGTCCATTATCACTAACTATGGTAGTATATTGGGAAAACCTTCAATGGCAAAAATTGATTTTAAAAATTGAATAGTATCATATGTTGTAGTTGAAGATAGCTTTGTCATGAATGGAAATTGCGAATAAGCGTCTATGCATATAAGCCACATAGAATCGAATATCGGGCCAGCAAAGTCGATATGGACGCGTTCCCATGGTGCTTTTGCAAACTAAGATATTGACGTATAGAAGCTGGCTTGTCAATTTTACAAATTTCACATTGACGTGTCACTGTTGCTGTGTCGTCATCGATGTTTGGCCACCAAACGTGATGTCGTGCTAATTGCTTCATTCGTACTGTTCTCCAATGTCCATCATGTAAGAGTCCTAGAATTTTTTGCTGTAATGATTTTGAAATAACAATGCGTTTTACGTTTGCGTGTAAGCAGAGAAGATTGTTGTGAAGAGTTAAAGCTAATCTCCGATGAAAATATGGTCGAATTTCTATATAACCTGGGGACAGTTGTGTAGGCCAACCGGTTTTAACATAATTTTAAGTTTTACGTTGCACTTCGTCCCGTTCTGCGTGCTTACGAATAATATTAGCATTTATCCGATATAAGTATTGGTGGAACAATATTGCTAATCCTTCTTTTTCAATTTGACTATATTTAAGTTGATGCTTAATATGTGCGAGAGAACGACTCTGAAGCCAAAAGATGAGACGTCGGTTGCTAACGTAATTGGTAATTGCTCATTGAAATGCGCTAACTGCGTATCATTAATTATATGTAATTTAAGAGCTTTAAAAGCTTGTTGCTGTTCTAAGGCCCATGGAAAATGTACATTTTTGCGGCGTAGCTTATTTAGTGAAGTGGCTAACTGAGAAAAATTTGGAATGAAGTTGTAATAGTAATTAACTTTACCTACAAAAGCTTCAAGTTGCGTTATATTCATAGGTTGTTTCTTTTGATTAACTGCTTGAATGCCTGAATAATCTGGAAGGATTCCCTTAGCGCTTACTCTTCTACCCAAGTACTTAATTTCTTCCTTCAAAAAGAAACATTTTTCCCTTTTGCACTTGATACCTTTGTCGTCGAGTATTTTGATTACTTGTTCCACTCGTTTTACATGTTCTTGCAATGATGGTGCGGTTATAACAATGTCAAATAATTACCACATCCTTCTATACCATTAAGGAGTTGTTCAAGATAGCGCTGGAATATTGCGGGTGCGCTGGCAATATCATAGGGAAGTCGTTGATACTGGAACAATCCAATTGTATTGACTACCATTACTTGTTTGCAATCTTCATCCAACTCCATCTGTAAACAAGCATCTTTTAAATCTAATTTAAAAAAATGTGTACCGTGTCGTATTGTATGCATAAGTGACTCTCGTGTTGGCAATGGATATTGCTCAATATCTACTCACCTAGTTTTGGTGCTAAGACAATTGGTGACGCCCAGTTACTGAATTTAACTGGTTTCCAAATTCCGGTATTAATACTCGTAAGCCTATCTGCTTTCTCACGAAATTTTGAAATTTGAGCGAATGGTATTTGTCTGCTTTAATAAAATTTGGGCTTGGCAATAGCTACGTATACTTGCTTGAAAAGTTTTTATCACGCCGGCATTTGTACTGTCAAAAATTGTTTTGTATTTACTGTATACATCTTCAATTTGTTTCGAATAATCACCTATATCAATTACGTTGCCAATTTGCGTAATTTCAAACCCGAATTCTTTAAATAAATCTAGCCCAAATATATTGTTAGCACTTTCTACATATGCTACTATTAAAACAATGCTTTTTTGCTTGTTTGCACACTTGCAATTCACCCAATATTGGAATAGGCTGCTGTCCAAATGCATATAATGTTATTGTACACTTTACTAATTTCGGTCTGTTCAATATATTAGGTAAAGTAAAAAGTTCGTTCGGTTTTGATTTTTCAAAAGATGATAAATTTGTGTACATTTGTCCGATTTAAGTCAACTATGCGCCGTTTTGTTCATAAACTTGTTGCCAACGAGATGCCAACTTCATTATACCCCTCTCGTAGAAGACTGCGGAGAGCCAATTTTCATAGACCTCTCTTGAGGCCAACTTCTCACCATTAAGCGCGTTCGCCATGGATAGGAAAAGATGGTAATCACTTGGTGCCAGGTCCGCACTATAAGGTGGGTGCATTAGAACCTCCCATCCGAGCTCCAGGAGTTTCTGGCGAGTCACCAAAGACGTGTGTGGCCTGGCGTTGTCCTGATGGAATACATTTCGGCCTCTGTTGATCAAAGATGGCCTCTTCAGGATGAGTGCTGCCTTCAAGCGGCCGAATTGAGCGTTTGGCCATAGGGGAGCAGCTCGCAGTAGATGATTCCTTGCCCATCCCACCAAACACACAGCAAAACCTTCTTGGCCGTCAATCAGGTCTTGGCCACCATCTGGGCCGCTTCCCCGAGCTTTGACCACGACCGTTTGCGCTCGATGTTGTCATAAGTGACCCATTTTTTATCGCCAGTCACAATCTGCTTCAGAAACGGGTCAATTTTGTTGCGATTCTGCAGCGACTTGCAGATGGAAATTCGGTCCATCATGTTTTTTGCGTTAGTTCGTGTGACACCCAAACATCGAGCTTGGTTTCGAATCCAAGGTTATGCAAATGGTTCCAAACTGTTTTCTGGCTTATCTTTAGTTCCTCAGCAATTAAATAAGTGCTCACGTGACGGTCTGTTTCCACTATTTCCATGATTTTATCGCAATTTTCGACGACAGGCCTCCCGACGGGTGGTGCATCTTTGACATCGAAATTACCGGAACGGAACCTAGCAAATCACTTTTGTGCTACACGTTCGTTTACAGTATCGGGCCCATAAACTAAATTAATGTTTTCAGCCGCTTTGGCTACTTTTTCGCTTTGATCGAAAAAAAATTGTAATATATAGCGAATTTTCTCTTTGTTGGTGTCCATCTTTGACGAGCGCTCACAACGAACTGAGTAAATTAATCGAAAAACTGTCAAGTGTTTAGCGCGAATAAACACGTTTTCAGCGCCGTATAGTATGACATGATGCGACACGTAACACTAGTACTATGGACAATAACGCCATCTCTTAGATAAAAACCGAACTACCTTTTTACTTGACCTAATATTATACGTTTGTGAATTGATTATTGAAACGGTTTCGCCCGAATCTAACTGAAATTGTATTACTTTGTTAGAGATTTCTAAATTGATACATTTTTTATTTGTTTCAACTTGTACTATGTCCGTTACAATGTTCACTGCATCCAATGTACCAATATGTTGTTCATTTTCTTGTTTGTTTTGATTCCATTTTTGCTTAGGAATCGTTGTGCTTTTACTAATACGTCTGCTCTGATTTGACATACAAACTACAGCAATGTGTCCTTTTTTGGCACATTTATTACGATTTGCTTTACGAAATCTACACTGTTCTCTATTGTGCAAAAAGCCACAACCTGTACACGACTTCAATGTCATTTGTTTCATTGCGTTTTTATTTACTTTCTGTTATCTTTTCATTTGGTTTTCACCTGTTTTCTCCCAATCTTTTCGTGACTGCATTTCTGCATCCTGCATCGTGGATGAACTCGTATTCTCTTTGATGATTGCTACTGTTTTTGTTGTTGTTTCGTTTGTTTCGGCTATTAAGAGCACATCTTCTAGTGACGGTTGTAATTTTTGAAGAGCGGCTGTGCGGATGTATGTATGGGGTGTTAAGTATGATTTGATCGCGAATGATTTCATCTACAAAGTTTGCTGAACAGTTCTTAGCGGAACAATTAAATTTACACTCCCTTGCAATTCCACGAAGTTCTGCAACCCAATCACGGTGAGTTTGCGTATGCTTCATATCTCGCTTAAAAAGTGCATAACGTGCTGCGACTACATTACGTTTCGACTGAAAATGTTCCGTTAATTTGTCGTCAACTGGATGTATGTTTGCGATTGCAGGATTGCAAAGCCCAATAAATTGTTTAAAAGTTCGAACAATTCCATACCGACCCATGATAGGAAAAAACGATTTTTGCTTGACTGGATTGCTTACCGAATAGGCCATAAAATATTGAGAAAGTTGTTTCAGGTAGGATTCCCAATTTTGATGGTCTTTATTAAATGCGTGAAGGGTGGAACCACTGTTGCTTCTCCTATGCGGTTAGAACTGTCAGCGTTGTACATGGATTGCTGAATTGACTGCATCCCCTGATTTTGCTGTTCGAGCAACGATGCTGCGAATCTTTGCTGCTGCTGCACTAACTCTTGTATAAGGCTGTCGTTTGTCATTTTGACGTTTTTACACTGTAACACTTTCTTTAAGAATAAAATGGGTCAGATTATGATTTTATGTATGTTTAAATCCTCGTCGCCAGTAAATATTGTGTTTCCATTTATTTAAGAATTATTTAATAACAGAACACGTCTGTTCTTGACGGCAGCGCAATCCAGAGGACGGAAGTTGCGTTTTACAAAATGCTCAGGCTAACACTCAGTACTGCTAACTATGAACACTGAAATTTAGTGTTTACAACTTTACGTTCATATCAACTTATATGGTTGACTTTTTCTTCTTAGACTCAATACCGTATATTAAAGGTGGTCACTATGGTCGAGTTTATATCGCACTTTTCTTCATGGATTACAAATTAGGAAAAAGGTACGCCCTTTCCTATAGCACAAATGGAAAAGTTACCATGACTTGTGCTAATAATGTTGATTCCCTTATATACATACTTGTACATATACGTCATAAACAAAATGTACTAATGAAGCTAAATGAGTAAAAAGGTCATCTCATGTGTGTTGAATAAGGAGCTGTAACTGTAAACGCGTTTTCCTCAAAACTGTGTTCATTTCTCTATCCTCCTCGATTCCTCCATCATATCCTCAATGCATGGAATGAACTATTTTTAATCAAAAATCCCAAATGCGAGCTCATTTTTTCTAGGCGGTGGTGTTCAGAACGTTGTAACTTATGTTCTAAACAATGTTTTTAATAAGATTAATAAATGATAATAAACTTAAAGTATCTATTTACTGGTCGTAACGGTTGTGTGTATCACCTAAAAATAAGATTATTATATTATTAGATATATATACGAGTATATATATAAAAAATCAGGATGACGAAGCGAGTTAGTGACTGTCTGTCTGTCGGTCCGTGCAGGCGGTAACTTGAATAAAAATTGAGGTATCTTGATGAAAAGTATTCCTTGGCTCCCAAGGGGTTGTAATTGCAGATGGGCAGAATCAAACCATTATCAGGCCATAAAGCGCCATAACTAAGCTTCACAATAAGATGCAAGACTGTTATGCCCACTCCGTATACCGGTTGTGTTGAAAACTACTAAGAGAACGATAAACGTATGAATGAATGCGTCAGAGACATAAAATTTTACATGCGACATGGTACGCGAGGGCTTAATAGGAGTCGGAGTCAAAATAGTGCGAAGTGCGTGGTATCGCATAATTTTAAACCATGTCTCGGTCTGGACCTGCTGGTTACTTTTATATGTTACAGTGCGAAAATGGGCGACATCAGACTACAACCACCACTACTTCCCATATAACAAAAATTTAAATTCCATCTGATTCATTGACTTTCAAGAATACAAATCAATAAATGTATCGGGATAAAACCTTGTACGCATAGTGCTCTTAAGATGTGTGACTTTCTCAAAATAGAACTACAACTGTTGCAGCCCCCAAATACCGAAAATGTGGGAAGTGCGGATAAAACCATTTCCTGATAACAGTATTCCCATAAATCAAAAATGGGTTCAATCGGATCAATACTTCCCTTGGCCTCCATATACTGAATAAAAGGATTTTCGAACTTCTAGTTGACTTTATACCTCATTTATCGGCCAATGTGTGGGTTATCTTATTGAAATTTGGAGAGCGTGAGTTATATGAATAACAACATAAAATTACGTTATTCATTCAAATCGATCTTAAGACTAACATACGACAAAAATCACGCTACATTCTGACTGTGGATAGGTAGTTTATTTCTAAATGTATAACTAAATATAGAATGTAATATGCGCGTATGTGTGTGAATTCAAAACAGGTTTTGAGAGTCTACATATAATCGGAGAATGTTAATGAATAGAGAAGGCGCAAATGTTAAATAAAATCTTTTTGTGTACTAATTTGTAATATAAAAATATAACTTCGAAAAAGAAAAATACACCACGCAATATGCGAAATGCTATAAATAGACACAACGAATATTCCTAAATGAAAAATCGTTGCGCATACCTATTTAGATTTATGTTTTCAATTTCTATGATATGACAAAATTTATAATTGTGAAAAGTCTTCTGAATTAAAAAGCTGTATTACCGGTAAAAACCCCAGAGCTCATAATAAAGTAAACATTTAATAGGCAATTTTTCCGACTTATGTATGTGCGCTGCGTAGCAATTGCACTATGGCTAAAGCGGCCCCGGTTCAACTTTTGTGGTGGCTTAGGTCGTAAGCGTGAAGGAGTTAAGCTCAATCCGAATACGAGCATATACGTTCGAATCCTACAAGGCATGAAACTTAAATTATATATAATTTTTTATTTTATTAATTGGAATCTAAGCATATCTCATATAAATGATGATATATAAATATTATATCTAAATTATATTACTTTATTAGCATATTTTACTTGCTGAGATAATTAAAATATTTCAAAGAAATATGTTCATATGTTTAGCTTTATCGAATATTTCGTTATAATGCGTATTTACATAAATGTAATAATCACACATACACATACGCTGTTGCTTGCTTCTTCTTGCCCCGTACAAACAATGACTTTTGTCTACACTTTTTGCGAAAAGCAAGTTGAACGATCGCAGGCAAGAAGGGGGTTGCGGCGCACTGCCACATAATTATTTCAGATGGTTTTTATTAATCGAATTTATTTTAAAAACGATTGTAGATATGAATTTATTTGTATTTTTCAATACAAATTAAGCAACATATTAATATTATATATTATGAATCCTCACTTGACACGCCTCTGCGCATGGTGGCAAGCCAACGAAATAACGGCGAGTTCGCGCGGACATTGTATTGTTGAAAAAAACCAAATGACGACTTTGTCGAAAAATATACATTTATACATACATACATATGAGCTCGCATACATATTGACACCAAATTGTGACAAAATTTGTTCAATCGACCATTTTACGACAATTTTACGGCTATGTTGTCTCGTTTGCCTTTTTGCAGTGCCTTGTCATTGAAAATTGACTTATGCTATTTTGTAGTACCACGATTTTAAATTTTGTTGCATTTTCTTGCCATTAAATTTAATTAAAATGGGCTAAATATAATTTCAATGAAATTATGGTATTAAGTAAACATACAAAGTCACTATATAAGGTGTGATTAGAACTCGTAGAAGTAATAAAGGATTTCATATGAATGGCAATTTAACATAAATTTTGTAATTTAAAATCATATGTGGTATAATATATGAAAATCAATTTGTTCTTGTTGTAATTATGAATATATGCCATATGACGTGTGTACATACAATACAAACAGACCGTGACAAATTCACATATTCATGTATGTAGGCATATTGAATGGTTTGTATGTATACAAGTCATAGTACATACAAACAGACCGTGGAAATTCACGTATTTATGTATGTATTTCTATTTTTGGCTGCTTTGTGTAAACGAAGTGAACACTAACTGCTGGTCAAATCAAAAAATTGAATACCTTAAATGCAAATAAATTAATTTTTATTACTTATATTTTATTAATTTATTTATTATTTAATTAAAATAATAATGAAATATACTTATACATAGGTATTTCTTAATGTAAATAAAAATCTGAAATGGAAAAATTGAAAACACTGAAAATAAGAACAACAAATGTATATAAGTAATTTTGTTATTTAAATTGTAACGATAAACAAAAAAAATTTTAAATTCATACGATTTGCGAATTCGCCTCCTCTTCAACTACAAATTCTCACACGATTTTTTCTATTTACATATGTAGATTTAATCAATAATTCACCGGTTTTATAAAACTAGGTACAATTAAACTAGAAAATCATGTACAATAAAACTAGAAAACCTACACTACAACTAAAACTTATTATAACTAATTTCTACATATATTTTAAATGCCTCTATAACTACATATAAAACTACTTAAACCTTCTAAACTACACTTATTTACACCTGAACAAAAAAAAAAATATAAAAAGAGCTGAAAATAGAATAACGTCTCAATGTGGAAGAAAAGTTAATAAAATATTAATAAATTTGCATTAAATATGTACGTATATTTTTGATCACTTACACAAAAAAATACACCTTTTACCTATTGCATTCAATCTATGGAACTTTAATTTAAAAAAGTGCACCATAATCCCTATTTCTAATTATTTAATTTTTTTTAATTTAAGATTTTTTATTTTCATTTTCTTGCTGCTTTTATTCAGCCAGCGATTTCGCATTTTTATACAACAAAACTGTTACTAAGGACTTTAACAGTTGTTGTCGGTGGTCCAAGCATTCGCCAGCTTCTAAAAACCATTCTCGAAAAACGTTTTTAGTACTATCATTTATGGCATCCTCGATGAGCTCTCGAACTCCGACAAATTTCAAAAACTCTACCAGTCGGATTGATTAGTCGCAGATCGGTGCAATCTTTATAGTTTTTAGAGCGTATTAAAGACTCGAAGTGCTTATTTAAATCTCCTTGAGTCTTCAACAGCTCTTTTGCACAGTTATCGCATCTGGACTTGGAGAGAAGTTTTTAGTATATAGAGTATCCAGTGTAATACCGCTGAACTTGAAGTTAGGCAGTATTTTCTTCGGTTTCTTCAAAGTGCTCATCGGGAATGTCAACTACATCAACGGCAAGTTGCTCGGAATCATCGAGGGAGTTATGACCTTCCTCGCTGATATTCCAATCAAGATTCAGGTCGTCATCGTCTTCGCTTGAGCCTTTTTTATTACATCTGCGTCTCAATATTTTCATTGAGATAAGACGAGCGACTATGAATTGAATATCATAAGCCGATGGATGAGTATTTACCCCCTGACTAGCCCTAATTTTATAAAAAAAAATTTTCTAGCTCGTCTTGGTTTAATTTTCCTAACAATATAAATTTGACATCTTTGTGATTAGCAAAGATTTCTGTAGATAAATTCATCATTGCTGTCAGGGTTATGATAAACCCTGAAAAGTATTGAGTATTTATATTGTTAAGAGTCTCGATATGCGAAATGAACTGCAGGTGGTCCTTCAGCCTATCAAACTTTGCCGAAGTGTTTCGCCAAATGGGACACTTGAACGGGTTCTTGCTGTGGACATCTAAATCTACTGCGGACAGCCCTCCTTTTGCCACATATTACGAAATTACGTATTTCTAATTAGCTGCTATACCTTTAGCCATGAAAAAGCGCATTTTTCGGCAATATTTAAATCCCTATTGTTCCCTTGTCAGCGAAATCATCGATGACATCCTTACTTTTATTGTAAACGAGATCTTTTTTAATTGAAATTTCGTCGAATATAATTACACAGATCCGTTCACGTTCGGACATTTCCCCAACAAGAGTTTTCAAATTACCTATAACCTTAGGATCAATCCCTGCCGTAACTTCCTCCTGATCTTCTGATCTAGTTAGAATTTTTGCAATTTGCCAATGGTTAAATCCAGCCACATGCCAAAAAAATTTAATTACAATTTATATTTTTTATGTTTTTTATTTATACTCGTTTTTTTAAACTTTATTTTAACTACTTTACTACTATTTATATTTATTTATTAAAACATATATCCTACATATGTGTGTACATATGCACATTTGATTCCAACATTGAAATTCCATTTTTTCTTCTTTTCTATTTGGATGCAATTTCAAACCAATTCACAACTTTTTTCTTATTGTATGTGCAGTTATTGGATTTTCTCTTCCTTTATTTTGGCGCAATTTCACACCAAATGTTAGCTGCATATCTATTTTGGCCGTTAAAATATAACCATTCAGGTTCATACTCTCTTTTCTCAGATTCTATCATACGATTGAATATTCATATCAATAGAACATTCACATACATACAAATTAGCAATTTGAAACAAGTAAAAAAATTATTGATGTTTGAATTCACACACTAGACTGTTTAAACAAAGTGTTATCTGTGGTGTTGCTTATATAGCGCAATTCTATATTGCAACATCAATTATTTTGTCTAAGTTCAAATCCTATCATTATATATATTATTTCAATTTTATTTTATAAACCTTTTTTTTTTTTAATGACATTTTAATTCTATTTGCAATAAATTTTCCCTTATTATTTATATTTTCTTTTTTTACGTCAATTATTTTCCTTTTTATTACTTTAATTTTTGTTCATGCGCATACCAAAGAACATCTGTGCATTTGTATGTATATACATTTTGCTTATAGAGTGGTGTAATTCGTTGCGTCGCCTGATAGGATGGTGAAATTTTATTTTAGAAGTTGCGCGTTTTCGATGTTCCCTCATCGTAATATTTTACGTTGCAATAAATATGTGTGCTATACAAGCAGCACCACGAACGATATTCAAACAATTTTGTCTAATCTGTGAACTCAAACAGCTATTGTTGTTTACTTGCTTCAAATGTTTATATATTAGGTAAAGTAAAAAGTTCGTTCGGTTTTTATCTAAGAGATGGCGTTATTGTCCATAGTATTAGTGTTACGTGTCGCATCATGTCAAACTATATTAGTGGTTTGCTAGGTTCCGTTCCGGTACGAAAATTGCGATAAAATCATGAAAATAGTGGAAACAGACCGTCACGTGAGCACTTATTTAATTGCTGAGGAACTAAAGATAAGCCAGAAAACCGTTTGGAACCATTTGCATAACCTTGGATTCAAAAAGAAGCTCGATGTTTGGGTGCCACACGAACTAACGCAAAAAAACATGACGGACCAAATTTCCATCTGCGAATCGCTGCTGAATCGCAACAAAATCGACCCGTTTCTGAAGCGGATTGTGACTGGCGATGAAAAATGGGTCACTAATGACAACATCGAGCGCAAACGGTCGTGGTCAAAGCTCGGGGAAGCGGCCCAGGTGGTGGCCAAGACCTGATTGACGGCCAAGAAGGTTTTGCTGTGTGTTTGGTGGGATGGGCAAGGAATCATCTACTGCGAGCTGCTCCCCTATAGCCAAACGCTCAATTCGGCCCTCTACTGCCAACAACTGGACCGCTTGAAGGCAGCACTCATCCTGAAGAGGTTATCTTTGATCAACAGAGGCCGAATTGTGTTCCATCAGGACAACGCCAGGTCACACACGTCTTGGGTGACGCGCCAGAAGCTCCGGGAGCTCGGATGGGAGGTCCTAATGCACCCATCTTATATTTCGGACCTGGCACCAAGGGATTACCATCTTTTCCTATCCATGGCGAACGCGCCTAATGGTGAGAAGTTAGCCTCAAGAGAGGCCTGTGAAAATTGGCTCTCCGAGTTCTTTGCCAATAGGGACGCAGCCTTCTACGAGAGGGGTATAATGAAGTTGGCATCTCGTTGGCAACAAGTTTATGAACAAAACGGCGCATATCTGACTTAAATCGGACAAATGTACACAAAGTTATCATCTTTTGAAAGATCAATAAAAACCGAACGAACTTTTTACTTTACCAATATTTATATGTGAATATTCTTGAAATTGTCTTCGTTCATTCAAATAAAAAAAATAGATTTGCAAATCAAATATTCGGGCAAGTGACAAAAAAAACGTAGACGCACTATCATCGGCCAATAATATTCAAGCGAACTCGCGGCATATTTTCTAAGTACTTCATATTACAACGACAAAAAATTCGTTCATAAGGAACGTGCGTCTGCTTCAAAGCAAAGTGCGTTCGTTCATAACTCGGCGCCGCGCTATTGTTTCTGTGCGCCTGGTAAACCACATTTGGTTTTCATATAGAATTCCTACGCAATTGCGAAATTAAGTTTATAAAATATAATGAATGAATGAAATTAAATTTGAATGGTTTCAGTAAAACGAGAAAAATTCATTCAAGTTACAATTCGACAGCCACCACTGAAAATCCTACCTATCCCCTCGCGTTTGTATGTTGCCCACAATCTGCTGCTTCACTACAATGCTAAAAATCAGAAATAGAAGAATTTGTCTGATGTTCCCTTCAGAAAGGAGAATTGACAACATGACCTCTTAGCGATTTGAAATATTATTTTAATTTATTTCATATTATGCATTATATATGACATTATATTATAAAATTTATATAAAATTGCCATTCATATGAAATCTTTAACCACTTCTATATATTCTAAGCACCCTCCATATAGTATTTTTATATGTTTACTTATTACCATTATTTCATAGTTTTTCAATTTAGCTCATTTTACCTGATAAGAACGCTACTAAAATGCAGCCCAATCGGTAGTCGTAGTATTTCAAAAGAGCACAAGTCAACTTTCAATAGCAAACCACTGTAAAAAGGACAAATGAGACAACATAGCCGACCGACATGAGCGACGATGCCCAAATTCGGCGTCAATATGTATGCGAGCTCATATGTATATACATATGTATCCATTGTATAAGCTTACTGAACTTTTTTAATTTATACAATGTATATATCTTTGTCGACAAAGTCGTAATTTGGTTTTTTTCAACAACACAATGTCCGCGCGAACTCGCCGTTATTTTCTTGGCTTGCCACCATACGCAGAGGCGTGTCAAGTGAGGGCTCATAATATATTAATATGTTACTTAGTTTGTATTGAAAAATACTGATGCATTTATGACTTATTTTCGTGATATAATAATAATATACGTAAAAATATAAATACACATACATAAATTCATACTTATATAGTTTTTAAAATAAATTCGATTAATAAAAACTATCGGAAATAATTATGTGGCACTGCGCCCCAACCCCCTTCTTGCCTGCGATCGTTCAACTTGCTTTTCGCAAAAAGCAAAAAGTGTAGACAAAAGTCATTGATTGTGCGGGGCAAGAAGAAGCAAGCAACAGCGTATGTGTATGTGTGATTATCACATTTGTGTAAATACGCATTATAACGAAATATTCAATAAAGCTAAACATATGAACATATTTCTTTGAAATATTTTAATTATCTCAGCAAGTGAAATATGCTAATAAAGTAATATAATTTAGATATAATATTTATATATCATCATTTATATGAGATATGCTTAGATTCCAATTAATAAAATAAAAAATTATATATAATTTAAGTTTCATGCCTTGTAGGATTCGAACGTATATGCTCGTATTCGGATTGAGCTTAACTCCTTCACGCTTACGGCCTAAGCCACCACAAAAGTGAAAACGCGGCCGCTTAGCCACCGTTTTATTGTTATCTTTTGCTCAGTAAGCAATTGCTCATGTAACGCACATACATAAGTTATAAATATATATACTTATATACTAGGCGCCCTCCGCTGCGCTCCGGGACGTTCGCTTCGCTCGCTCGCCTACGTCCGCCCCCCGCCGAGCGCGAGCTAGCTCGCTCTTATGTTAGCTGATTATCGACAGCAGCAGAAAACTTTTATATATAATAGAGAGATATTAAATGTTTATTTTATTATAAACTCAGCTGTTTTTACAGGTAATACAGCCTTTTAATTCAGAAGGATTTTCATAAATATGAATTTTGTCATATCATAGAAATTGAAAATATAAATCTAAATACTTAGGTATGCGCAACGATTTTTCATTTAGGAATATTCGTTGTGTCTATTTATATCATTTCGCATATTGCGTGGTTCGAAGTTATATTTTTCTATGTTCCCTCATCTTTAATTACAAATTAGTACATAAAAAGATTAGATTTAACATTTGCGCCTTCTCTATTCATTAACATTCTCTAGTGTGGCATTGCAAAATAAGTAATGCGTACACAAATCTACATACATATGAGCATAAAAATGTAAGTATGTCAGCCGATAGGAAAAATACAAAGTTATACAAAACAACAATTGTCTCAAATAGCATGAGCAGTGTCAAAAATCAATATGGTAGCCAAATTGACAAATCCTAAATTTGTAGTAAATCACACACCAACAACATTTTCACTCATGAACGCTGGCGCACAAGCAATTAGCTAAGTCGTTTCATTCATAAAAGCAAACGCCTTACACATCTCCCCGAGCATGCGTTTGCCTACAAGCGTCTTTTCGCGACGATGGCAAAAGCTAGAAATCATAAATTGAACAACTTTTTTATGTTCCCTCTAGAAGGGAAAAGTGACAACCCTGCAAGCCCACAAAACACAGAAAAAAGTGGCAACAAAGCTTTTGTCGATTTAAATAATTTATAATTCTAAAATATTTTTCCGTGACTCGAAAAAATCTGCGTCAATACGTATGCATGCTCATATATAAACATACATATGTACAATGATTTGTAAACAAAGCTGTTAGAGCGGCAAGAGAAGCGGTGAAAATCGGCAAGCATCCGTTTATTTTTTCGGGCATCTCGGATTTTCTACCAACAACACAATGTTGTGACGCTTTAGCGTCGCGACAGTTCTTCGACAGATTGACTCTTTGACAAAAAAGCAAAAAACGTGAGCTTTGATCATTGGTTGACCGTGTCAACGGAGATTTCATATGAAGTAATGAGCGTACATATCTACCTACATATGTTGTCTGTAAACAAATTTACAAATATTTTTCTTTCATATTTCTTTACATGTACACATGATATGAAAATGCCGACGGCAAAACAAAGTTCTGTTCTTTTATGACTCCATAATGGTGTCAAGTACATGAATTATTTTAAGAAATATATCAAAATTCTTTATTAGTAATAATTTAAAAGTATTTTGATATATTTCATAATAAAGTAAAAATGAATTAACATAAAATAATATAAAAAAATAATAAATAATAGTTTAATAAAAGGCAATATACCTATTTCAAATGGCATATCAATATTCCCAGTTTGGCATACATATTATCAGAGAATGTTAATGAATAGAGAAGGAGCAAATGTTAAATGAAATCTTTTTGAGTACTAATTTGTAATTCCACATGAGGGAACATCGAAAAATATAACTTCGAAAAAGAAAAATACACCACGCAATTTGCGAAATGCTATAAATAGACACAACGAAAATTCCTAAATGAAAAATCGTTGCGCATACCTACTTATTTAGATTTATGTTTTCAATTTCTATGATATGAAATTTTAATAATTATGAAAAGCCTTCTGAATTACAAATCTGTATTATCGGTATAAACCCCAGAATTTATAATAAAATAAACATTTAATAGGCAATTTTTCCAACTTATGTATGTGCGTTGCGTGAGTAATTGCTTATTGAGCAAAGGATAACAATAAAACGCTGCCTAAGCGACCGCGTTTCCACTTTTGCGGTGGCTGAGGTCGTAAGCGGGAAGGGGTTAAGCACAATCCGAATACGAACCTATACGTCCGAATCCTAAAACTCATGTAAATTACATTTTATTTAATTTTTTTATTTTATTAATTGGAGTCTAAGCATATCATAATTCAATTTCTTTAAAAACATATTTTACTTCCTGATATAATTAAAATATATCAGGAAAATATGTTCATATGTTTAGGTTTATTCAAAATTTCCAGAGAATGTTAATGAATAGAGAAGGAGCAAATGTTAAATGAAATCTTTTTGAGTTCTAATTTGTAGTTCCAGATGAGGGAACATTGAAAAATATAACTTCGAAAAATAAAAATACAGCACACAATATGCGAAATGCTATAACCAGAGAATGTTAATGAATAGAGAAGGAGCAAATGTTAAAAGAAATCTTTTTGAGTACTAATTTGTAGTTCCAGATGAGGGATCATCGAAAAATATAACTTCGAAAAAGAAAAATACACCACACAATATGCGAAATGCTATAACCAGAGAATGTTAATGAATAGAGAAGGAGCAAATGTTAAAAGAAATCTTTTTGAGTACTAATTTGTAGTTCCAGATGAGGGAACATCGAAAAATATAACTTCGAAAAAGAAAAATACACCACACAATATGCGAAATGCTATAACCAGAGAATGTTAATGAATAGAGAAGGAGCAAATGTTAAAAGAAATCTTTTTGAGTACTAATTTGTAATTCCACATGAGGGAACATCGAAAAATATAACTTCGAAAAAGAAAAATACACCACACAATATGCCAAATGCTATAAATAGACACAACGAATATTCCTATATGAAAAATCGTTGCGCATACCTATTTAGATTTATGTTTTCAATTTCTATGATATGACAAACTTATAATTATGAAAAGCCTTCTGAATTAAAAATCTGTATTATCGGTAAAAACCCCAGAATTCATAATAAAATAAACATTTAATAGGCTAGTTTTTCAACTTATGTATGTGCGTTGAGTGAGTAATTGCTTATTGAACAAAAGATAACAATAAAACAGTGGCTAAGCGGCCGCGTTTTCACTTTTGTGGTGGCTTAGGTCGTAGGCGTGAAGGAGTTAAGCTCATTCCGAATACGAGCATATAAGTTCGAATCTAAAACTGATGTAAATTAAATTTTATTTAATTTTTTTATGTTATTAATTGGAGTCTAAGCATATCATAATTCAATTTCTTTAATAGCATATTTTACTTCCTGATATAATTAAAATATATCAGGAAAATATGTTCATATGTTTAGGTTTATTGAATATTTCCTTATTATGCGTATTTACACAAATGTGATAATCACACATACATTCTTAAATACACGTACGCTGATGCTTGCTTCTTCTTGCCCCGCACAAGCAATGACTTTTGTCTACGCTTTTTGCTTTTTGCGAGTTGAACGATCGCAGGCAAAGAGGGATTGCGGCGCACTGCCACATAATTATTTCAGATATATATTTTATTTATCGAATTTAGTTTAAAACGATTATAGGTATGAATTTATGTGTATTTATATATGTATATAATATATATTATATTACGAAAATAATTCATAAATGCATCAGTATTTTTCAATACTAATTAAGCCACACAATAATATACTAAGAGTCCTCAGTTAGAACGCCTCTGTGTATGGTGGCAAGCCAACGAAATAACGGCGAGTTCGCGCAGACATTGTGTTGTTGAAAAAAACCAAATGACGACTTTGTCCACAAACATACATATGTATATACATACATACATACATATATGAGCTCGCATACATATTGACACCAAATTGTGTCGCGGAGTTGACAAAATTTGTTTGATTCGACAATTTTGGGACAATGACGGTCGGCTATGTTGTCTCGTTTGTCTTTTTTGCAGTAGTTTGCTATTGAAAGTTGACTTATGCTCTTTTGAAATATTGCTATTACCGATTGGGCTGCATTTTCACAGCGTCGTATTTAAATAAAATGGGCTAAATCGACAAACTATGAAACAATTATAATAAGTAAACATATGAAAGTACTATATGCAGTGTACTTAGAGTATATAGAAGTAGTTAATAATTTCATATGAATGGCAATTTTATATAAATTTTATAATTTAATGCCATAAATAGTGCATAATATGAAAAAAATTAAAGCAATATTTCAAATCGCTAATAGGTCATGTTGCCAATTCTCCTTTTTGAAGGGAACATCAGACAAATTCTTCAATTTCTGATTTTTAGCAAATGTTGTGAGGAAGCAGCTTGTGGGCAACATACAAATGCAAGGGGGATGGTAGGAATTTCAGTGATACAAATTGTAAAATTGAAATTTTGCTAATTCTTCAATTTTACTTCAAATTCAATTTCATTCATTTTTACTTTCGCGCATTTGCGGTAGGAATTCTATATGAAAACCAAATGTGGTTTACCAGGCGCACTGAAAAAATAGCGCGGCGCAGAGTTATGAACGAACGCACTTTGCTTTGAAGCAGACGCACGTTCCTTATGAATGAATTTGTTGTCGTTGTAATATGAAATACTTAGAAAATAAGCCGCGAGTTCGCTTGAATATTATTGGTCGATGATGGTGTGCTACGTTTTTTTGTCACTTGCGCAAATGTTTGATTTTTTGCGAAAGACATATTGAGGTACATTCATATGTACATATGTGTACATATATGCAAATATATTTGGACATGCGAATGAAGGAAGGCAATTTCATGAATATTCACATATAGACATATGAACATTGAAGCAAGTAAACAACAATAGTTGTTTGAGTTCACAGATTAGACAATTTCGCTTGAATATTGTCTGTGGTGCTGTTTGTATAACAGACTAGTTTATTGCAACGTGAAATATTTTGCCTAAGTTCAAATCCTATCATATTTTTATATACTATTTTTTTATTTTTATAACCCTTTTTTAATAAATGATATTTGAATTCTATTTTTATATTATTTCCCTCATTATTTATATTTTCTTGTCGGAAGTCAATTACTTTCGCTTTTATTATTTCAATTTTTGTTTATGCGCATATCAAAGAACATCTGTGCATATGTATTGTATATACATACATTTTGCTTATAGAGTGGTGTAGTTCGTTGCGTAAATTGATAATTGTGGTGACATTTTATTTTCGAACTTGTTACCTCATCGTAATTAACATTTTAGTACAGCTAACATTTGCTCCTTCTCTATTCATTTACGTTCTCTGCTTATAGAGTGGTGTAGTTCGTTGCGTAAATTGATAATTGTGGTGACATTTTATTTTCGAACTTGCGCGTTTTCGATGTTCCCTCATCATCATAATATGATATTTTTTGACATGAACTCGTTATCAAATACAAACCTTTCCTTTAATTGTAATGAATTCTTGAATTTTAAGCTTAATTGTCTGATTATTTTTGTCTGGTAAATGAAAGCATACGATGTGCTTAGATAGTTTGTCAATAAAAATAATGAATGCATTTTCGCTTTTAGTGTATGTATCAATGTGCACAATTTCGTTAATGTTTGATGGTGTTTCTGTGTTACTGAATTTAGTTTTAATAGGATTTCAATCTTACTTTGCACATGAACAAATATGGCATTTATTGATAATTCTGTGAATAAACATTTATATTTAAATTTATGAAAATATGAAATTTGGGTTTTGAGGTCGCTTTCATTTTCAATGTCTCTAGCGAAGTACGAACACCTTACAAATCTTATATCTGAACCTGTTCCGTATAAATTCCTACTTTCCCCGCTTTAATGTGTCTGCGAACAATGTCTGCCGTAAGTCCTTGATCTATATCTTTTTGGTCTATAAATATTATTTTTTTTTCAAAATATAGTTTCGCATTGGCATCGTTTTTTCTGTACAAGGATTATTTAGATAAATTACGGTTTCGAGTATTCCAAAGTGATCGTTTTGATCTTCTTCCTGAGAATGACAAATTTGAGCCTCCATAGAATTCGTATCTTCGTTTGACATCCGATTATTAGGTAAATCAGGCAAGTCTCCAGCATTTATTTCACTAGTGTCAGCATTAATTCTATTAAGGAAATCTGTTATGTAATTACATTTTTCTTTTATATACTCAATATTAAAATTGTATTCACCAAGTTCAATTAACCATCTTTGAAGGCGTGGACTAATATCTTTGCCGGAGTACTTTACCATCATCCACTTAAGTGGTTGATGATCGCTTTCTAGTTCAAATTCCCTACCAAATATGTATGCCTGAAATATTTTACAAACTATTGCCAACAATTCTTTTTCTATTGTTGCATAGTTTGCTTCGTGATTGTTGGTGTTCGAGATGCAAATGCGATTTGGTCGTCTTGTGATAAGACAGCGCCAATGGCAACATTACTAGCATCAGTTGTAATTAAAAAATTTTTTTTTAAGTTAGAATATGATAGCATAGCTGGATTCGTTATATGTCTTTAAGTTGTTGAAAGGTTAGTATACAGCTATTTCATTTGAATACGAATATACCGCTTGGTCCGTTTTTAAATATTTAATGAGGGGGTATGCTATTTTGGCATAGTCTTTGCGGTAGAAATCAGTCATACCTAAGAAGTCTTTAATTTTTGTATGTGTGTTTGGTAATTTGAGGTTTTGGATAATTGCAACTTCCTCCCTCCTCCTGATTCCCTTCGTTGTGAGTACGTGCCCCAAGAATTGCGTTTCTTTTTGCAAAAAGTCTCATTTGTCTATTGGAATTCTTAGCCTAGCCCTTCGCAACTTCTTAAATATAGAGGCTAAATTGTTAATATTTTCTACTAGGGATGTACTAAAACGATTGAACTCGTAATGCCCCTGGGGTGTGGAAATGCTGTTTTTTTCTACCCTTTCCTTTAAGAAGGATTTGATGAAACACTTTAGCTAATTCTATCATTGTAAAATAGTGCGCATTCCCTAATTTGTCCAGAATTCCCGACAGATTGGGTAGCGAAAACTTGTCGTCATCAGTGTATTCGTTGAGCTTCCACAACTAGACGCAACTTTTTCTTGCCGGTATTGTCAAGCTTCTTCGGCACAATCCAAAGTGGACTATTGTAGGGTGAGTTACACTCTCTTATTATACCTTGGGAAAGCATTTGTCTTATTTGCGATTGAATTTCTTCTTCATAAAAAAGTTCTTCATATTCACATAAAACGTTTCGAACTCTATTTCATTATTCTTCATTTAAATGGGAAAGGTTAATATTATCTAAAATACTGTGCTTTTTAATATATTCTAAATAATAAATTTCGTCAAAAATATACGGACATTTTATTTCCAAATATTTCTATAGAACGATTTTCACTATCCATTTTTGCTTAAAGGAGTATAAGGAAATTTTTACCTACAATGGCATCATAGTTTTTGTTTTTGAATTTGCTCGCTTTCCAAGTCAGTGTACGTTTTGCTAAAAATTGTTTAGGGTTTGGTGTAGTAACTTTGTATTTAATTTGGGCGGTGCCTAAAATAGTACGGTACCATAAAGGTTTTGCCATTTTTTCCTTTTCATAATCCTCTGAGAGAACGCTTGATTTGATAATACTTTTATCGGACCCAGTATCTATGAGACATCTGATGTTTTGTCGTCCGTAATTATTATTATTGGCAATTTCATCTTCTACATTTTCCTCGATATTTCCGAACCATTGGGTTATTACTAATCTGGTGAGTGCCAACATTCATTCCTAAGATATCCTAATCTGTCCTGATTAGTTTATTTTTAAATTCTTTTGGCGTGAGTTACTCGCATTTTTTATTATTACTAAAATTAGGAAAATTAAAAAATCGGTTAGTGTTTTGCTTATTTCCATAGTTACTTATATTAGAATTTAAATTTTTCTTTCATACAATATCGTTAATGTTTTTATTTCTTTTGTGGATCAATGCACTTTGGATCAAAAAGGAGCTTAAGCCTACCATATTTTTTATACAATGATTCTAAAGCTTAATTTTCTTTTATATGTATTCTTACTTGTCCGCTTATTTTTTCTAAAACAATTTCTACGAGGTCTTTTTCTGGATGGTACAAGTGGGGTTTACTCTAATCAAAGAGATATATTTCATTTTTTTCTTGTTTGAAATCGATAAATGTAGTAAAAAGTTCTTTTAAACAACTAACTTTAATCATTCTTTCTTTATTAAACACCTCACCATATGTTGTAATTGGACGAAAATGTTCCATGAGTGTACACTTAATTCAGCTCCACGTTGGGTTGTCTTCTAGCAGCTTTTTCTGTTATTTTCGCGTTCATTATAATTTGCAATCCAAAATTTAGTACAGCTTGGCTTCTATTGCAAATCGCCATTGTACATTAAACTGAAAGATATGAGACTGTACGATTCATTGTCCGAAAATCCTTTTAGTTGTCGAAACTGATCTAAAACTTTACTCGTGCCGATGACCTTCGTGATCTTGAATTGTAATTTCCTTGGCCACCTGTTGTTGTAATTGTTGTAGAACTCCATCATTGGCTAGTAGTTGCTGATTTTGAGCTCGAATTATTTGCTCCAACTCGGCGATTTTCGGCTGTAGCTCTTCCATAACGATTTTTGTTAAGTGTCTTTTGTCAAATCGATTTGTTGTTTTAAGCATAAGGATTAATTTTTTTTTTCTTTGTTGGAACGACTTTTTTTTTAACAATCGGTTTACAATTTTTTTTTATAAGTTTGTAGTGGTATAATACTTAATACTTTAGTATTTTCGCGAATAAACCTTACTTTTTATTTAGCCGTGATTGTTCGTTTTGACTGCGCCAGTTATATGAATAACAATATAAAATTACTTTATGCGCATATGTGTGTGCATTCAAAACAGCTTCTTAGGGTGTACGCATAATAACAATATAACATATATGTTTACTCACCTGCTGTTAATCTTTACGAATGTATCGACCGAAAAATTCTTGTATTACATATGTATATTGTAATAAAAGTGTGGTATGCTGGATATACGAAAAACATGGCGCAAACCATCCCATATGTAACCATATGCAACATAGGTACAGTTGCAATCAAAATTGAACATTTCAATAGAAATTTTTATAAAATTATTTGTATTTTTAGTTAGAACTTTAACCATACCCTGTTAATAACAAGTAAAAATAATAATGAATTGCGGGTAAAGGCAAATATACTGCAAATTAACACAAAATTAAGTGAACATAATATAATTTAGTAACCGCAATGACCAGCCTTATTTTGTGATAACTTCGCTAAGCGCTGTGGCAACGAAATACGATACTTTTCACACATTTCTACTCTGTAAGGCGTTGCGAATAAAAATGTGTTACAAAAACCAATTGCGTTCCGCAGGCCAATCGATACTCTGTTGAGCAGATCCCAAGATCCAATTTTGAACTTGGTTCTTATAAAGTCTTCTCATACAATCCCGACGATAAAATGTAATGTCTCTGGCGTGTTTAGTGATTGATTCATCGCGCTTTTAGTAGTTTTTAACAGCACTGTTATATGGGCAGTGGGCGGGGTTGTGACCCAATTTCACCCATCTTCACAGAGTCGATAGAGGTGATAAAAATATTTGTTCTCAGTGAATTTTGTTTGTTTGCACATTAAACCTACTAGGAAAGGGGACCACGCCCACTTTTTAAAAATGTTAAACGGTTGATGCCCCTCCCTAATGTGATCCTGTATACCAAATAACATTCTTATATCTAATTGTGGAGCTTAGTTATGGCAATTTATTTGTTTTTGATTAATGGCGTTTTGTGGGCGTGGGGTCCGATTACGCCCATTCGCAACACCAACCGTCTTACGGTATCAAGAAACATGTGTACCAAGTTTCATAAAGGTATTTCAATTTTTACTCAAGTTATAGCTTGCACAGACGGACGGACGGGCAGACAGTCACACTGATTTCCTCCCGTCTCTTCATCCTGATCATTTAACAAAACTATTATACTCTGTAGCAACATGTTGCGAGTGTATAAAAAGCTATCAGCACACCAGTTTCTGTAGCTTCAGAAATATTATGGGCAACTCTTTTCTTATGAAAGCCTTCCAATCCTAAAAAATTAGCTTAAGAAAACTTCTATAGAATAGCAAAGTTCTTGGTTTTTACCTGTTTTTAGCCATAAATTTCTTTTTCTGGTGGATCATACACCGAGTGTTTTATTTTAGACATGTGGTTTTCACTGAGGCAATACTACTTTCGGAGTAGATCTTTTTGATTGCTGTTTCTTTATTCTTACTCAATTTCTTTCTCAATTCACAATGAACAGACTTCCTTCGGAACAATGTGTGCAAATCGTGCAAATTTCTTACCTAAATAATGGTTCGGTGAGCGACGCATTGCATGCTGCGTCTAATATTCCACAGACATAATCGACCAACAGAGTCGGTAATTCGAGCAACCATGGGCCGGTTTCGCACCACGTATACTCAGTGAATAATGCACATCTTTAGAGACACTGCGCAGTGCGCACCGAATACGATATTGCTGCTGTGGTGCAAAGAAACGAAGAAGACACCTCCATCCAATGAGTCCATCCGTCAAAAATTGAAGCTGTGTCCATCCACTTAATAAAAATTTCTGCCCAAACCAAGACTTTTGGTTGAATGGGTACGTTAATAAACAAAATTGTCGCAATTTGGTGTGATGATAATAAACAAGCTATTGTTGAGACGCCGTTACAGCCTCAAAATGGCACTGTTTGGTGTGGTCTATGGTCAGAAGGACTAATTGGTCCATATTTCTTCAAAAATTAAACCGGTATTAACATTACTGTATGTATGGTTAAAGAGAAAAGAATAATGACTTATTCGTGCCTGCATTGGGGCATGTTGATTTGGACGACCTTTGGTTCCAACAAGACCACGCTAAAACCCACGCATAAAACCACCGAAACAATTAATTTATTTTGAGTGCACTATCTCGCGTCATGGGCCTGTGGTGTGGTTTCCAATTTCGTGCGATTTAACACCGCTGTACTACTTTTTGTGGGGTTATATGAAGTCGCTTGTCTACGCATATAAACCGGAGACGGATGACGCTTTGGGAGATAATACACAGGCGTTATTGCTTACATACGGCCCCAAATGCTGCAAAATTGGTCGAAAATGGACCCTCTCAGCTGAAATGAACACATGACTTAACAAGTAAGGAAGGGCTAAGTTCGGATGTAACCGAACATTTTATACTCTCGCAAAGTTAAATGGTATATTCGTTTGAGACTTCTTTATATATTTTAATAATTAGAAGTGGGAACTGTTGCCTTAGTTATTTACTTTTCACTCACAGTGAAAATAAATAGAGCAATTTGTAAACTACATTTACTCAAATTATGAGAAATCGTTCTTGTGCTTTTTGTATACGCTTATAATTGATTTTATATATAATGCATTACAACTGTGTTGAGAAGTAGGAAAAGAAATCGTTTTTGAACAATGAATAACATTTTTTATTTATTATATCGATATTATTATACATGTTTAGCTTAAAAAAAATAAATATTAACAACTTTAAAAATGGTATAATATTATTATATTAATTTGTATATAATATTTACAATATTAAACATAAATTTTTGTAGAGATTCTTATACATATATCCAAATTATATTTCTTTTTTCCTTATATTATTTTATTTCTATCATATATTTATACAATAATGTCATATATAATAACAAATTATATATAATTTAAATTTTCTTAATTAGATTATTTACTTATTTTTCTTAAAATTGTCTTAAAAACTACTGTCAAAATTCCTATACCATTCCAATTCGATTATATTTGGAAAAACAAAATGAAGAACTATTGCACTAAGTCTGAAAACTTTAGTTCGAAATAGAGACACAAATACTGTCATGATAGCTGTGTCAAAAGTAATTGCATTTACACGGGAAGGATCCATGTTTGAAAATGCCCAATCAATTCGTGTACCGGCAGGTGTAGTTGAATATTCTGCACCAAGCAGCGAACTAAAGTTTTTTTCTTGGAGCATATTTCTTATTGCAGTCTCTGTAGACATTAAACAAATGTTAAAATCTCCAACAATTAGCACATTTTGATTGCCTAACTCAGAAGTAAGGACTTCCTGAAGTTCTACAATTAATTGTCTGGCAGAGAAAGCTGAATTTCTATATAGAACCAGAATATTAAAATTGAAGCATTTAAACAAAACCGCTTCTAAAACTTTGCGGCCTGAATACATTTTCTTTACAGCCTTTGATTCTATAGAGCAAGCAATACTATGCTTTGCATATATTATAATGCCCCGTTTATTTCTGTTTGTTGTTTCCGTGCTATCTATCCTCAGCTCGTTAATTGGAATAAATCCTGGTATATCAAAACTTTCGCAAGGATAACTCCAAGTTTCTACAAAACATAAAATATCTGAAGATAGCATCAAACAGTCGCTTTTTATATCCCTAATGTGAGCGTGAAGACTCTGAACATTATGGAATAAAATTTGATGTCTGATGTTCGGGAAATCATAAAATTTAAACGTGTTGTCAAAGCTTTATTTGTGTTCAATTCCCTCAGTTCCCTAAATACAGGATCCGATTCAGAAAATTTGTTAGGAGGAATAAAATTTCCTATGATGAATAGACCTTCTGCAGAAGTAGCTCGACTACAAGCGACATATATTGAAGCTCTAGGCATTCTGGGTCGAGTAGGAACTACAACTTTATTATATGTGGCACCCTAACTTTTATGAATAGTTATTCCCTCAGTCGGAACAACTGGAAACTGATTTCTTTCAATTGAAATTTGTTCATTTCTTTTATATTGAAAAGATTTTAGAACTTTTTCAATTGGTGTCCAAGAACTTTCAAGAGGATGAGGCTTTTTTGATCGTGCTATCAAACCAAGAGAAGGTTCCAAAAATTTAATCCACAGAATTGTTGGAACAGAACAATGGAAATCAATTTGAATAGTTGTCCAGCTGCCCCTTTAACCAAGCCATCACACGTGTTTATGTTCACTGTAATCATATATTTGGCGGAGGTTTTTAGTGTCAATTCATAGGGCAGTCCCTGCGTTTCAGAAGTTTTGAAAAGTTTAACTCTTTCCAAAATATTCTCATTTTCACTTATATCAATTCCTTTAACTAAGTTTTTTGCAGTTGAAAGCTTCTGTTGGGATTCGACTGAGCTTAAGGGCATTGAAATTATTTGTCTCTTCATTGGACCAAAATAAATGTATGGCATCATCGGGAACTTCTTCGAAATTAACTACTCGAGTTTCAATGTCCTCATTTGTCATAGTACCAGATGCCATATAATTTAATGCAATTGCAAAGGCCTGATCCTCCCGTTGTCTCATTATCTCTGTTAATTCAGAGTATTTAAATAACTCCCACAAAGGGGAACCAACTAAAGTGCTGTATGCATCATTGGGATTAGGAGAGAATATCCAGCTATCTCCAACAGGTGAGAGTTGCTTCAAATCACCAAACACTATGATCGGTATACCACCGAAGAGCTGTCTCTTTTGAAAATTGGTTTTAATCTCGCATCAACAGAGCTAAACATACGAGCACCTACCATCGATATTCCATCAATTATGATTAATTGTAAATCGATAAGTCTAGAATACAATGAATAAACTGTGTCATTGCTAAGTGGTCTCAACTCTCTATTCAACTGATTAACAGGTAAAGAGAATATTGAATGAAGGGTCATTCCACCTATTCCAAATGCTGCTTTAGCTGTAGGTGCGCAAAGAAGAACTTTTAAGGAACTTGGATTAGATCCAGGTGTAGAATTGTAACGATGGTGAAGAGCTTGATATATTGCAGATATCAAACGACTCTTTCCTACACCTGCACCGCGGCCCATGAACTAATTAAATGGGAGATTTGTTTTTAGGTGGTGCATCAAATGTGTCAAATAGGTTCTTTGCTTAGTATTTAGACTTTGAACTAAAGAAAATAATTCCTCAACTGGAATTAAGGGGTGTAGTTTATTAAGTCTAATATTGCAATCAGATTCAGTGCCATTATCTGTTGAATCTTCGCCATGCAAGTCCAGCAAATTTATATTTGGGTTTATTTCTGGAAGTGCCAACACTCTGAACTCATTTTCCACGATAGGTAGTTCATTTTGAGCACCTTCGTCCAAGTCTATTTCATTATAAAGACTTTCTAGAACATTTTCAAGTTCTCTTTGCTCAAAAACATCATGTTTTCTTTGATTTTCCTCAATTATAATACGATGTGTTATGCAAGTCTGCTCATTATCGTTTTCAATGAGATCTTGCTGTTCATTCCGTAAAGGATAGTAAAGCATTAACATTTCGCGGAAATACTCAACTCTGGCCAAATCTGGGTTAAACCTTCAATACCGAATAATACAAGGTTTGGTACGTTTTTTCACAAAACCGCTACCGTCTTTAAGAGGCATGACAACCCCGCTTTCTGGTAAATTATCGTCTTCCCTCTCTTCTTCTTCATGATCACTATCTTGTGCTCTTCTACTAGATTTAAAATATTTATACCTAGATGCAAAACCAGCTAAACAAAGAGTTTCTAACTGATCGGATCATTGAACATAACGGTCTAAAATACCGGCTACGAATATGTCAGTCGAACCTGAAGGAAGGTTCTGAAGTTCCGCTCTAGGTTTTACCGTTCCAACACGTTCCTCAGGTCGGCAGGTATTTATAGTATTTTCTGCATTACTTTCTTCCGAAATATGGAGCCCAATGCAGCAATATGCTGCATCTTGTGCAGATATTTCTGTACCTGATATAAATTTGTGACCTATATGTTTAAGTTTTAGCTTAATAGTATAATTTCCAGCATTTACCTCTGATATAGCTTCATTTAAGAGCCTAGAAATTCCCTTGTTAGACTTGTTAATATAATTAATTATATATGAACAGCAAGCATATGCATCCAGTATATATTGGATATCCATATTTCCTCTATGGAGTTCCAAAATCAGAGGATTATAAGCGTTTATAAAACGATCCTGTAATTTTCTTTTTAGAAAAATTTTGGGTTTTGTTAAACTTGACCTAAGGGCTAACAAATAGTCATCAAAAGACATATTTATTCTACTATCAGACAGGAAGTGTTCAAAATCGTTTAAATTAGAAATGTCTTCTGTAGTCATATTTGAATTTAAAACGTTTTTAATTTTGAAAAAGTTTTCCTTGTGTCTTTCTGAATTTTGACTTGTTTCTGTAAGAGGTAACAGTATTTGCGTTGAAGGCATTGGTGGATATGGTATACCAAAACGACAAAACTGTTGTCCTCTTATTTCCCTAGTACAAGACCGACTGTGGTTATGCTTTTGTTAACCCAAATAATTTTCTAAGTGGCTGATCGAACCATCGGTAGAAATATAATTGTCCATAAAACTAATGACATCAAGGAATGTCTGAGGATCTTGACGGTTGATCCTGGGAGAATTATAAAGCCAATACATGCCATTTTCATGCGGGGAGCCTCTCTGTTGAAACTCCACTCTCCAGCAGAAATTTGCAACAAAATGCTCTTCAAAAATGATGGCGTTATCTTTAAAAAGCTTAAGAATTTGTCGATAGCGGTAGTCAAAATATCTAGCACAAGTAACCGCGTCTGACCGAATTAAGCGATATTCATCTTGGGTTGTTAAACTGTTGGCTTCCTCTTCCGAAATGTCTTTAGAATCAACAGTTTTAGAGAGGATGACCAAAAGCTCAACCCACTGAGATTCTGCAGCCGATAAAGTTAAAAAGAAGGTTGGAAACCCAAATTGGCGAATCATAGCGATTGCCTTTTTCTTCTCAGCTTCCCTAACGCCTTTCAAAACCTTGTAACCATCATCGTGTTGAATCAAGTTTTGAACGAAGTTTTCGTTTAATAGATTTTGGACCGTAACTCGGTTGCGACCTGAAAACTTTCTAAGGCAAATCGATGTACTGTTCTTAATTTGTAGCAGTTCTAATCTTTTGTAATCATAGAACAACTTTGGAATGGCACACGCTCTTCTTTCAAAACGGCGAATTTCAGAACGTATTACTTGCTATACGTTTCAGATCATGTACGCTTCTGCCCAACGTATATTGTTCCAAATGACAACTCTTCTAAATTATTATCTTGAATTATGTCAATTGGTCTTTGTCCTTCACCTGGCGCTATAACTAAACGGTTATAGTCTAAATTTTCTACAGGAATATTGTCCAAAAGAGTTTCTTGACCGCCTGGATTTAGCTCTGAAGGTAAAAGACCCGTGGGAATATTAGGTATTACCTGAGGGATTATCATGCGAAGTTTGTGGCGCATGAAAAGATTGAACCAATCGGGAATCCTCTGCAGATGCAACAAACGGAACTTCTTCTTGGTTATTAAATTCTGAAATCGAGTTTTCAATAATATGTATTTTGTGCTCACGATACAGAGGGGTATTCACTAAGAACTGCAAAGCTTCCATAATCTTTGCGGGGCGTATGGTATCGATCATGTAATCATGATTGTATTCCAAAGCCTTCTTAAGCGAATTTGTATAACATGAGCCTAATCAAAGGACCTTGGTAGAGATGTCACAATATTGTTAACAGAAATTGGTATATTAACAACAGCACCTTTGAGCAAACTCTGACCTTGATATCCTAAGGGACGGATTGTCATAAAAGGCAATATAGGCATTATGAGACGTTCTTCAATTGGGGTTAAACCTTTCAAACAATCCGGTATTTCAGGAAAGTCTAGACCGTTAGCTAAACATATTTTCGGAACGTTCTTTTTAACAATCGCATTTTTGCAAGTAGCACAAAAATTGTAATTTCCATCTTCTGAAGGAAATTTTTGCATTAAAAATAAGGCGGATGCAGCATTCGGGTGACCTTCCGCAATAGTTTCGAAATTTAATTTGCGGACTTGGTGTGAATACCATAAGCCACCGCAGCAAATACATATTTCAGTAGGGCCCTTATTTATATTTTGGAAATAAATGTTTTTGAAATCTGTTAAATTGCCACTATTATCAGTTTCTATAACATTATTTTTTCACGTTAATCGGATTCGTTGGGACTGCCTTTGGTTTTCAATTTGTCTATTGAGTGGGTTATCTCTACGAAGGTGAACTTGACCTTGTCTAAGACGTCTCTGATTCAAAATTTCTTCCCTCATACCCCTCCTACTAAGCTGTCGACGTTGTGTATCTCTATCACGCTCCTCTCTCCTTATTTCAGGATTTCTTCTTGCATGTTCCCTTTGCATTTGATCACGAATGCGCTCTAATTCCTATACTCAGGATTTCTTGCGCGAAGTTCTCTATGATCCCTAGTGTTCCTACTTTGTTCATCATAACGTACCTCAGATTGGTATTGATAATTTGTTCGGACAGACGTACATCGGAATCTAATCTACGATTAGCGTGACTTACAGCATTTGGTGACAGCTCACTATCTCTATATAAAGAGTTTGCACGAAGAACTCTCATACGTCTTCTATTCTGAAGACGACTTAGTAATATAGATTTTCTACTTAATCTAGGCATGAGTAATTAATAATAAATGGATTAATATATAAAATATTTATAGATAATACTTATATAATTCAGTCCGTCCGGGTGTTAAAAGTTGGATCCTAGGTGCTGCTCTCTTTCACTGTTTCCTTGTAAGTCCTTGCTATGCTATTGCTCGTCACTGTAGACTGTACTGTGTAATACACTAAAATTAGTTTGAATAAAGCACTTTGCTTGTAAAGACATCTAGTGAAACTGAAACTACAAACACAGTGTACTGATATTTATTATACTCTTGCAACATGTTGGTACAGCGTACGTACTTATGTATACCTATATATTACATTGATATTTACTAACATAATAATACATAATATTTAGTTATATTTATATTTTAGAAATTAGTAGTTTATTTCATTGTATTGAAATTAAGTTTTCGGAAAATCCCTCCGTAAATTACTTTTGTTAAACGCTTTCTAAAACAGGGGGATCTATGGTACCTATTTTGAAGGGTCTACCCATGAAGGCTAAATTTACAATAACTTACATATAATTAGGTATGGTATACACATATGTAGAGCAGGTATGTAGATTTTCTTCTTTCTGTCTTAATATCTAAACCTTTCATAAGCTGCCAACGGCGCTAGGTAAAAATGTAATTTTCTTGAGTTTACAGTTCACCTCATGACCTTCATATTAAAATGTGTCGCAAAACTGAAATAATAGACAGTAGCATGTAAACCGATGGGGTCGCAGTTTATCTATAACTACATAAAAAGGGTCTTGAGCCTTTTTGATACTACAACACTAATAGTTATTTCATGCAATTTTTTCTAGAAAGATTTTTTTGCTCTATAGAAAGTCCAGCACTCTAAGAAACATGATGGCTGAGAAAATATACCTAACCACTGATTATCACCAAATATTAGAAGAAATATATGTATATAGAAATCTATATCTATCACTTTAGGTGATGCAAACAACCGTTTGGTGAACAAAACTATACTTTGTTGCAACATGTGAAAGAATTCAACATTCATTATTCGATTATGATTTGGTATCTTGTTAACTTATGTTATTGATCATAGATTTATTTTGTGCCCATACTATTTTTTTCTCCGAAATGTTAACTTTTATAAAAAGAAGCTATTTAACTCAAACATGGTATATGTGATATAAACTGAACCAAAGGGGTTAGATTTAATATGTGGGGTATATGAGGTTGCTGTTGTACCAGAGGAGCGGAAATCAGTTTATTAGGGTTATAAGGTTTTAACAAGGTCTAGACCAATTTATTTCATATGCAGCGATATACCACATTATTTGTAAGAAATACCGTTAATTTAATTTCATTTAATTATCAAATTAACGAAAAAACGTATAACATTAGTAGTACATGTGAGCTGGGGAAATTCGTGGACCGATTTCACACATTTTCGACATTAAACTATCGTCATCCAATATTTAACGTTTATATAAAACCAAACGGAAGTTTTAATTTTTTACAAAAAAATATGTTATATTTCTTGACTTATATTAAAGGCCATAAACTAAGTCCCAGTTTTATTGCTTGAAGTGAGATATACGTAAGAATGAATGTGATATTAATTCCACCAAAGTGGCTAAATTTTATATTATAAGCTTAGGTGGCAAATGTCAACCAGAGAATCGGAATTCATTATATGAAGTTGTGAGGTTTAGACTTAGTATATACTAATTTCATTCTAATTCAGCGTCAAACCACATAATTTTTAAGAAATCTTTTCCGCTTAATTTCGTTAAAATATCACGTTGATCAACCGGAACGATGTAAAGTCAGGTGGAAAGACGGAAATCATATATATATTGGGGATAGAGAAATATATTAATTTTGACATTGCTCAGCTATACTCGAGAACATATTTTGAAGCAATTTTATATATAAACAAGTAAGGAAGGCCTAAGTTCGGATGTAACCGAACATTTTATACCTGAACAATTTCGGTTCGGTTTAGACAATTTGCAGATTGCAGAGCCACAATGCAGATTCTGCTGCTTCTAACAAAAGAATCCGTAGAACCGCCAGCGAAAAGTGGCGGAGAGATCAACTACGGATTCACAAAAGTAAAGGTCATGACCTACAAATCAGACGCCGATGCAGGAGCAAACTTGGCATCGAAATCGGAGTGCGAAGTCGAGGAAGATCCAGTGGAGTCCTCGAGCGACGCAGAGATCACGGATCAAGGTGAGTGTACTTCAGGGTCTGAACTTGCGGACAGACTTTCCAAACTCTACACTGAGAGTGAGCTTTTAAGCGACTCTCATGATGATGCAGAGAAGACCATAACTAATGCGTCTTCTCCAAATTAATTTAAACCACAGCAAACTAGCGTCTCTAGCCCTAGTTAACCGCATGGCAGAAGAACGGCCTGACTTTGTCCTCATTCAGGAGCCATGTGTTAACGGAGGGCGTATTTGCGGTCTGAGGACACCAGGTTACAATCTACACGCGAATGGTTGTGTAGGTAATCCAAGGACATGTATATTGGCTAACAAAAAGCTTAATGTCTTTTTATTACACAATTACAGTAGTAACGACACTACGGTGGTAAGCTGGGAGACGAGCAAGAGGAAATACCGGCTCGCATCATGCTACATGCCGTACGACGAGGTAGCAGTACCATCGCAGCTGTTCAAGGAGCTGGTACGAGACGCCGAAGCATCCAAGTGTTCGATCATACTTGGGTGCGACTCCAATGCGCACCATAATCTATGGGGAAGCACGGACATTAATGAAAGGGGTGAGTTGCTCTTTAATTATCTAATAGGAAGTAAGCTTCTGTTATGTAACAAAGGTAGTACGCCAACATTTATAACCAGAAACCGACAGGAAGTATTAGATATAACACTGGTATCGGAAGAACTGGTGGATAAAATAACACATTTAAGGGTATTGGAAGAACACTCCTTCTCAGACCACCGCTACATTGAGTGTATAATTGAAGAAAATGTAGTTAGGGAAGAGAAATTTAGGAATCATAGGAAAACGAACTGGCAGATGCACATGCAGGAGCTAAAAAAGCGTATTCCTATGATTCCACCATTCCAACCAGAAAAGAAAGAGGACCTAGACATCCTCGTTAAACGATTCACAGATTCTTGTCGTCAAGCACTAGAGGTAGCTTGTCCATTAACGCACAGTAGGGGAAGAATTAGACCTCCTTGGTGGACCCCAATACTTAATAACATGCAGAAGAATTGCAGGAGGCAATTCAATTCTGCCAAACATTCCCAAGAAAATATAGAGTGGGATAACTATCATAACCACCTTCGGGCATACAAAAAGGAGGTAAGAAAAGCAAAAAGAAATTCGTGGAAATCTTTTTGTAGCGACATCGAAGATACGGCAGAAGTGTCCCGACTGAGAAAGATAATGACACAGTCGAAACATAGCATCGGATACCTTCAGAAGCCAGATCAAAGCTGGACGGAATCCAGTAAAGAGACTCTGGGCCTACTAATGGACACTCACTTCCCAGACAGTTCCGAGAACCTCACAGGGGAGCATATAATGGGGAGTGAAGTAAGCTCAGAGACCCCTCCGCTAGACATAGTGTCAGATGACAATGTTTATTGGGCAATAGGCAGCTTCAAGCCTTATAAAACGCCGGGACCAGACGGTCTATTCCCGGCCCAGTTACAGCAATCCCTGAGCTACACAATAAACTGGATAACAACCATGTTTAGAGGGGCGCTGAAATTGAACTATATTCCCTCGACATGGAGGGAAGTTAAGGTGATATATATCCCAAAGGCGGGCAAAAGCTCACATATTCATCCAAAGGATTTTAGACCAATTAGTCTTTCATCATTTCTTTTAAAAACGCTGGAAGGACTAATAGAAATACACATAAAGGACATACTAAACCCAAGAAAAATGGCAGTTTCGCAGCATGCGTACTCGAAGGGTAGATCCACAGAAACGGCATTAAGCTCAGTGGTAGCAGAGATTGAAAAATCTCGGGAAATAAAAGAATACACCCTCGTAGCCTTCCTAGACATAGAAGGTGCATTTAACAACATCCAGCCGAAGGCCATATTGAGCGCGCTTAAAGATCTGGGCATATCTGAGCCTCTCCGGAAATTAATTGAACAGATGCTCTTGGGCAGGTCAATTATTTCAACGCTGGGAGCTTCAACGATGTACAGATCTGTCCGAAGGGGTACACCCCAAGGAGGCGTGTTATCCCCACTTCTCTGGGTCCTGACAATGAATAAAATGCTTGTGGACCTAGAAAAGAAGGGGGTACATGTTGTGGCCTACGCTGATGATGTGGCAGTCTCGGTTAGGGGCAAGTTCCCGAACACCCTCGCTAGCCTTATGCAGACAATATTAATCGATGGGCCGTATCATGCGGACTGAATTTAAATGCTAGCAAGACAGAACTAGTATTGTTCACTAAGAAACACACAGTACTCCAGAAATCACGCCGCCATTTTTAAATGGCACCAGGTTAACGGTAGGAGATAAAGCAAGCTACTTGGGACTAATTTTGGACAGGAAGCTTTCTTGGAAACAAAACTTGGAAGCGAGGGTAAAGAAAGCAGCTACAGCGCTTTACACATGTAAAAGAATGGTGGGGCCCAGGTGGGGACTGACACCTCGGGTGACTCACTGGCTGTACACAGCAATTGTAAGGCCGATCATGACCTACGGGATAGTAGTATGGTGGCCAATTACAGAAAAGAAATATGCGATTAGAAGCATGGAAAGTATACAAAGAGCAGCTAGTTTTTGCATCAGTGGAGCACTCAGAACTACGCCAAGCCAGGCACTCAACATAATTTTACACTTGCTGCCAACAGACTTATATTGCAAGCAAATGGCAGCGAAGTCAGCTCGAAGACTGAGGGAAGCCTCCCTATTAGCCGCCTGTAACAAGGGGCATTCTAGGATACTTAGGAAGTTCCCGTTTCTTCCCATAACTACGGATTTTCGCAATCCGGGGGAGCTGAACCTAAATCCAGTCCTCAATATTGCCTTTCCCTCCAGAGAGGAGTGGGAACGGGATGTAGTGGACAAGGAAGAAGGGATTTGCTTCTATACGGATGGTTCCAAACTGGATAACCGAGTAGGCGGCGGTGTCTTCTCGGCTAAATTAGATACCAAAATCGCCTTCCGGTTACCAGACCACTGTAGTGTCTTCCAAGCAGAGATCACTGCAATTAAAGAAAGCCTTCTTGTGCTAACAAAAAGCGTAATCACAACAAGAAGTGTATTTATATATACAGACAGCCAAGCGGTTTTGAAATCTCTGATGTCTCATAGGATTTCGTCGAAGATAGTGAAGGATTGCCATGATCTTCTAGCGGATCTGTCATCCTATTTCACTGTAAATCTGCAATGGGTTCCAGGACACAGTGACATCCCTGGTAACTGCGTAGCAGATGAACTAGCCAGAACAGGCACCACCCTACAACTAGATCCTGGTAAGGTGGACATAAATATGCCTCTGGCTACGTGTAGATATCTAATCGACAAACATGTCATTAATATAGCCGAGTGTCAGTGGAATCAATCCCTGACCTGCTCAACTAGCAGGCAAACGTTGCAAGAATGGAATATGAGCCGCACATGCCGACTGTTAAAATTCAAGAGGAATGATATAAGAACTCTCGTAGGAGTACTAACAGGCCACTGTCTAATAGGCAGACATGCAAGTAGACTTGGCGCGCCATATAACGACTATTGTAGAAGCTGTCAGGAAGTAGAAGAGGAGGAGAGCATTAAACATCTTCTATGCGATCGCGCAGCACTATATAGGAAAAGAATCGCAACCATCGGTCGTGGGTTTCTTGACGACGTCTCGGAGGTTGCACAGATAAAACTTGTCTCACTGATGACGTTCATCAGAAGTACGGGGTGGTTTAGAGAGGAGCCAATAGAGTGAGGGGATCACAGTCCCAGTGGTATCACAATGGGCCTCCTAAAGGCCTAAGTGTGTCGAATGACAGCCACTTTACCTACCTACCTACCTAGACAATTTTTGGTCACAAGCTGGCATACTTTAAACGTATGATTCACGCAAAGTTTTACCCCGCTATAATCATTGTTGCCTGATTTGCATAGTGGAAAGTGAAAGAATCAGATGGAATTAAAAATGGTGTTATATGGGAAGTAGGCGTGGTTGTAGTCTGACTTCGCCCATTTTCGCACTATGACATAGAAATATGAAAAGAACGTTATGCACCGAATTGATGAAATTGGTTAAGCAGATCTCAAGATATGGGTTTTCACCTAAAAGTGGGCTGTGCCACGCGCACTGTCTAATTTTGAACGCGGTTCCTATAAAGTCATCTCATACCATTCCAGAGATAAAATTTATTGTCTCTGGCGTGTTTAGTGCTGGATTTATCGCGCTTTTAGTAGTTTTTAACAGTACCGATACATGGGGAGTGGGCGGGGTTGTCACCCGATTTCACCCATTTCACACCGTAGGTAGAGGTGCTAAAAACATTTGCTTCCAGTGAATTTTGTTATTATAGCATTAGCGGTTTAGGACATATGCACATTAAACCTATAAGAGGCGGGACCACACCTACTTAAAAAAAAAAATTGTAACTGCAGATGCCCTCCCTAATGTGATCCTGTGTACCAAATAACAGTCTTGTATCTTATTGCGGAGATTAGTTATGGCAATTTATTTGTTTTTGATTAATGGCGTTTTGTGGGCGTGGCAGTGGTCCAATTGCGTTCATCTGCAACACCAACCGTCTTACGGTACCAAGAAACATGTCTACCAAGTTACATAAAGATATCTCAATTTTTACTCAAGTTACAGCTTGCACGGACGGACAGACGGACAGACGGACGGACGGACAGACAGTCACCCGGATTTCAACTAGTCTCTTCATCCTGATCATTTATATATATATAACCCTATATCTAACTCGATTAGTTTTATGTGATACAAACAACCGTTAGGTGAACAAAACTATTATACTCTGTAGCAACAGGTTGCGAGAGTATAAAAAGAATATTAATACTCACTGACCGACATATTCGGCATAAAACTGGGTAGAATAACGAAAAGCATTATAAGTAGTATATGGAATTTGAGGGCAGTATTAACCCGATTTTATTAATTTTTTCCAATACCACATACTACTAACATGCCACAGACTAATAAAATGCTCCCACTGTTTCATTAAGGTACCTCACATACCATCACCAATCAAATGAAGTAAGGTCAGACGAATGTTCGAAAATCCTGATATTAGTTACATGGGGGCTAAGGAAAATTTTCACCCGATTTGATCTTGTTATGAGTAAAACACGCTCGCTCATTTTCATTGAGATAACTCACATATGCGGTATAAAGTCACGCGGAAGTTCAAAAATATTTATATTAGATATATGAGGGCTACAAGAACTATTGATCCGATTCAACCCATTTTTGAAACAAAGACATACTATTATCGATAATTTCATTTATTTATTCTATTATATGAATTTCAATTATATATCTTACACAATGGCCGATATTTACGGTTAAATGTCAACTATAGGTACTGGGGTCCACATACTCAGTACCTAGGGGCTTGAACAGTTTTGGTTCGCTTTAGAGAATTTCTGGTCACAAGGTAGCATACTTTAAACGTATTATTCACGCAAAGGTTTACGCCGATATAATCATTGTTGCTTGATTTGCATGGTGGAAAGTAAAAGAATCAAGTGGAATTTAAAATGCTGTCATATGAAAAATAGGCGTGGTTGTAATCCGATTTCACCCATTTTCGCACCATAACATAGAAATATAAAAAGAACGTTATGCACCGAATTGATGAAATCGGTTAAGCAGATCTCAAGATATGGGTTTTCACCTAAAAGTGGGCGGTGTCACGCCCACTGTCTTATTTTGAACGCGGTTCCTATAAAGTCATCTCATACCATCCCAGAGATAAAATTTATTGCCTCTGGCGTGTTTAGTGCTGGATTTATCGCGCTTTTAGTAGTTTTTAACAGTACCGATACATGGGGAGTGGGCGGGGTTGTCACCCGATTTCACCCATTTCACACCGTAGGTAGAGGTGCTAAAAACATTTGCTTCCAGTGACTTTTTTATTATAGCTTTAGCAGTTTAGGAGATATGCACATTAAACCTATTAGGGGCGGGACCACACCCGCTTTAAAAAAAAAATTGTAACTGCAGATGCCCCTCCCTAATGTGATCCTGTGTACCAAATAACAGTCTTGTATCTTATTGCGGAGATTAGTTATGGCAATTTATTTGTTTTTGATTAATGGCGTTTTGTGGGCGTGGCAGTAGTCCGATTACGCCCATCTGCTATACCAACCGTCTTACTGTACCAAGAAACATGTGTACCAAGTTTCATAAATATATCTCAATTTTTACTCAAGTTCCAGCTTGCACGGACGGACAGACGGACAAACGGACGGACGGACAGACAGTCACCTGGATTTCAACTCGTCTCTTCATCCTGATCATTTATATATATATAACCCTATATCTAACCCGATTAGTTTTAGTTGATACAAACAACCGTTAGGTGAACAAAACTATTATATTCTGTAGCAACATGTTGCTAGAGTATAAAAAGATACCATTTACCTTAATCAATAACCTACACATAAGAAATATTTTTTTCTGTATAATTTTACAAAATTCTCACAATTGACTTGAAGTGAATAATAACCGAATATTTTCTTGTGAATTCGTTTTTCAGAACGTCCGTTTTCACTCGAAATTTATTTTGAAAAACAAAATGTGTAAATTAAAGAGTGAAAGTGAAAACAGTAAATTACAGAACCAGTCTGGTAATATAAATATAATAGGCTGTGTATTTTGAATATCTTTTGGTTTATTTAATTAATATATGTATGATGCTGTAAGAAAAGTCCAAAACTGCTGGACAAATTTGGACGAAATTTTGGATGAATCATTCATTTAAGTGTTTCACTCTATATGGTTTTGAAAAGTTACTGCACCGTTGTGCGAGAAGAATTGTTGTAAAGAGCTTGCACAGACAGACAGGAAGACAGTCACCCGGATTTCAACTCGTCTCTTTATCCTGATCATTTACATATATATAATTCTATACCTAACTCGAATAGTTTTAGGTGATAGAAACAACAGTTATCAAGCTAATTATTAACTCAAATAAGATATGTATATGTATATCGGCAATAACACGGCGAATGTTGTCTTCCAAATGGTTAAGCGTTTGTGGCTTATGCGCATAGACCAATGACTTTACATAACCGCACAGAAGTAGTCTAGCGGCGTTAAATCACAAGATCTTGGAGGCCAATTCACAGGTCCAAATGGGAAATTAGGCGGTCACCAAACGTGTCTTTCAATAAATCGATTGTGGCACGAGTTGTGTGTCATGTTGCGCCGTCTTGTTGGAACCAGAGCTCCTGGTCATCATGATTGTTAAATTCAGGAATGAAAAAGTTAGTAATCATGGCTTTATACCGATCACCCGTGACTGTAACGTTCTGGCCATCATCGTTTTTGAAGAAGTACGGACCAGTGATTCCACCTACCCATGAAGCGCACCACACAGTCAGTCAGTAGCCATTCAACCAGAAGTGGGCTTCATCGCATCATACGATAAAATAAACGTAGTGCGCGATACGTATTCCGCACAGAACCATTATTTTTGAAATAAAATTACACTATTTGCAAGCGTTGTTCAGGCGTGAGTCTATTCATGATGAATTGCCAAACTAAACGGAGAATAAATAACTTGACAGCTGTTAAATCGGTCGCCATCTTGATCATCTTTCGGAATGCGCATGGGCAGATATACATATGACTATATAAGATTAATATGATAAAAGATGTATGCACATGTTTTAATAAATTTAATCACTATTAGTAACAATAATTATTTATTAAGAATATATATTACGTAAAAACTAAATAAAATTATTAAATGATCAAATTGACCATAAATATTATTTTGAAAATTACATAATTTAACTCGAGTCTTATCAGTTTCTCATGCATGCATAAAAATTCCTATAATGAAATTCATATCAATAAATATGTGGCAGCCAAATTGCTGAAACCCAAACTTATCATTGCAAACAAATCATTGCAAATATAAAATAATAATCATCTTAACATAAAATCATGTTATATAATGTTAAGAAAATAGAGAAGGCGCAAATGTTAAATCGCATATTTTTATACTCTCGCAACCTGTTGCTACAGAGTATAATAGTTTTGTTCACCTAACGGTTGTTTGTATCTCCTAAAACTAATCGAGTTAGATATTGGGTTATATATATAATATATAAATGATCAGGATGAAGAGACGAGTTGAAATCCGGGTGACTGTCTGTCCGCCTATCCGTCCGTCCGTCTGTCCGTCCGTGTGGTGCTGCTTGTATAGCACATTTAATTATTGCAACGTGAAATATTTTGCCTAAGTTCAAATCCAATCAGATATTTTTATACTCTCGCGTGTCATGGGCGTAATCGGACCACTGCCACGCCCACAAAACGCCATTAATCAAAAACAAATAAATTGCCATAACTAAGCTCCGAAATAAGATACAAGACTGTTATTTGGTACACAGGATCACATTAGGGAGGGGCATCTGCAGTTAAAATTTTTTTTTTAAGTGGGCGTGGTCCCGCCTCTAATAGGTTTAATGTGCATATCTCCTAAACCGCTAATGCTATAATAACAAAATTCTCTGGACGCAAATTTTTTTAGAACCTCTAGCGACAGTGTGAAAGTAGCAGAAATCGGGTGGCAACTCCGCCCACTCCCCATATAACGGTACTGTTAAAAACTACTAAAAGCGCGATAAATCTACTAAACATGCCAGAGACATTAAAATTTATCTCTGGGATGGTATGAGATGACTTTATTGGAACCGCGTTCAAAATTAGACACAGATTTCAACCAAATTCGGTGCATAACGTTCTTTTCATGTTTCTATGGCATAGTGCGAAAATGGGCGAAATCGGACTATAACCACGCCTACTTCCCATATAACACCATTTTATATTCCATCTGATTCTTTCACTTTCCACTATGCAAATCAGGCAACAATGACTGTATCGGGATAAAACTTTGCGTGAATAATGCGATTAAAGTATGCCACCTTGTGGCCAAAAATTGTCTAAATCGAACCAAAACTGTTTAAGCCCCTAAGTACTAAATATGTGGACCCCAGTGCCTATAGTTGACTTTCTACCGAAAATATCAGTCAATCCACAAAGAAATCTCAAACGAGTATACTATTTGACTTTGCGAGAGTATAAAATGTTCGGTTACATCCGAACTTAGCCCTTCATTACTTGTTAAGTAATAATTTTTAGTTTTGACACGACGGAATATCGACACATATAGTTTCGAAAAGAAAAAACGGGGAAAAGGCTATAAATAGAGGCAACGAATGTTCTTAAATGAATTAAGCGCGTGCTGATTTACATTTGCATATTACTTTCAATTTCCATGATATGAGAAAATTTATAAATATGAAAAGCCTTTTGAATTAAAAAGGAAAACTACTGGTATAATAAAATAAAATTTGATTGACAATTGAGCAAAGGATAATAATAAAGCTGTAGCTAAAGCGGCCGCGTTCTCACTTTTGAGGTGGCTTTGGCAGTAAGCGTAAAGGAGTTAAGGTTTTTTTTCATATTAGATCAATATAAGGAGAAAAATAAATATTTTAAATTAAAAAAAGGTAAGTTAACACCAAAACAATTTTGTACAATATAAAATATTAAACCCAAAAACTGGGCTTTGCGAATATTTCCCATAAATTTTGAGATTATGTAAAACTACAGATTCTTTATTACCGACAATATTGCCATACACATTTTTTCTATAGGCCCCGTATTTTTGCAGGAGATTGAGCTTAACGGTTTTTAGCCTCTAGAAAGAACTGGAGGAAGTGGAGATGCAAAGCAAGCCAGACACCAGACGATGGTTTCACAGCAAGTAAAGGCAAAAACTGTAGAGCCAGAAGAAGAGATGGACACTGGAGTCGATGCTGACGTTGTTTCGGTTGCTGGAGACAACGGTGAAAATGGAAGTAAGAAGAGGGAGCGAAGCTCTCCTGATCCACCGGACAGTCAAGTTAGCAAAAAGAAGGACGTGAAATGGAGCCCTCCCCAAAGATGCTTTCGGGACACGGTTGTTTCCGGTCTTATCTACACCGCTTCAAGCACGATAACTTTAGGAGTCCTGTCTAGGAGCTATTGAAAATGCGGACCATATTTTCTCTTAATGCCCACAATTTTAGTCGGTATTGATACTAACCATTCAAAAACAAAAAAAAACAAAAACAAAGCTTAACACTAATCACGCGTGATCCTAAATTTTTGTATATGTATATTTTTACGTAAATATTATTATATTACGTAAATAGTCCATAAGGTAGCAGTATTTCTCAATACAAATTAAGCAATATAATCATATATATAAAATTCTCGTGTCACGGTGTTTGTTGCCAAATTCTTCTGAAACAGCTACACCGAACGTGATGAAATTTGGTGTGCTTATCGGGTAGGTCTGAGAATCAGTCAATAGAGTATAGCATACTATGTTTGTACCCCTAATGGTTGTTTATATCCTATTATATCTATATATGGATATATATACTTTTTTACTGTGTTGCCATTGACTTATATGGAAAAATATTGAAATGGAAATAGTCTTTGATATCATTCGATGTATTGATTCAAGCAAAAAACGTGAGCTTCGGCGATTGGTTGTCCGCGTCTACGGAGATTTCCCACGAAGTAATGAGTGTACATATTAACACACATACATACATATGTTGAATTTAGACAGATATACAAACATTATGCGTCCTTTTATATTTGCTTACATGCACACATAACTATATACATATATGTATGTATATAACGAGTGATTCTACTAGAGGTACTTTTTTCAATAGCCTTGTCATATTAGTTTTGTTCAGTATTGTTTGGCATTTCATCATGGAAAGACTTACGCCTGAACAACGTTTACAAATCGTTCCAAAAGTATGCCGGTGAGAACGTAACCGTCAATGGAGACCGTTATCCCGCCATGATAACCGACTATTTGATGCCTTAAATTGAAGCTCGTGCTCTCGGCTACATTTGGTTTCAACAAGACGGCGCAATTTCCAACACATCACATTTTGGGCCGGTCGATTGGCCAAGATCGGGGGATATCACACCGTTAGACTTTTTGCTGTGGGGATATGTAAAGTCTAAAGTCTATGCAGACAATCGAAATTCACGAACGGGTCATCTGAGCCGCGGCCAACATTTGAAAGAGATAATTTTCCAAAAATAAAAGTCAAAGAACCTCGAAATGGATCAAATATAAATATGATCATATATGCGACTTCTTGGTCTTTTCAGATGTTATCAAAACCTTTAATGACCAAAGCAAATAAATATATTATTTATTAAACATATATAAAATTAAATATTTAGGTAATAATTCAATCCTTACTTTAATATACATGTATGTCAAGAGGTTTTATGGAATTCATCATGCAATAGATAAATTTGAACATAGATATGTACTATAAACTTATGTCCTGTGTATGACACAATAACCAAATTCGCTCAGAACAGATCCCTTAAGAACCCGACACGGGAAAAATGTAACATAGGATGATAACCCCGCCCACTCCCTATATAACGGTTTTGTTAAAAACTACTAAAAGCGCGATAAGTTAATAACTAAATGCGCTAGAGACATTAAATTTTACATCTAAGATGATAAAATAGGGCTTTAAAGGAGCAGAGGTCAAAGTTGGATGTGTCACCTCCCACATTTAGATGAAATCGCTTAGCTCCGGAACTACTCCATAAATTTCAAACAAAGGCGGTACATGACATTATCTTGCCTATCCTAAGTAATATTGTGAAATTGGCGGACTACAACCGCACCTGCTTCTTATATAATACAACTTTAAATTCCATTTGATTTTTACATTTTCCTGTGAACAAAGCAAGCACCAATGAATATATTCGCATACAATTTTGCATAAATAGTGGCCTAAAGGTATTCCATCTAACGCCCAAAAATGTGTTGACTTTAACTTTTCAAGGACCCATACACCAAATATGTGGGCACATGGCCGAGTTTTTACCGTATATATCGGTCAATCTATGAGGTATGTTATTGAAATAGTTATGTTATGTCATGTTATTGTTTCTTTGATAATAATATACTCCTGTGTCAAAAATGCGTTCAACCGGGTCAATACTTCCCCTAGCCCCAATATACCTAATGTAAAGATTTGCAAATTTCCAGTTGACTTTATACCACACATATCGGCCAATGTGATAGTTATTTGAAACTGAGAGTGTATATTTTTCTATCAACAGTGTATCTTTGTGTATAAAATAGATAAAATCAGCGAAAACTTACCTTAGCCCTCATATAACTGATATTCAGGATTGTGAAACATCCGGCTGACTTTACTCCATCTATATACTTACACTTATGTACTTAGAAAATACTTGGAAATAAGTTCTCAAGTATACCTGAACAATGTCAGAAATTAATGTAATCAACTTTTCCATTTCTCTGCCCCCAATATACCCTATATAATGATTTCTGACTTTCCACATGACTGTAAACAGTTTAGGTTGGTCAAAGATTTTAATGAAATTAAGTGGGAAAGTTTTCTTAAAAAGTATAAAACTATATTAATGGCTTTGGTCTGAATATGTGGCGAGTTAAAATAAAGAAATAAAACTCAGTGAATCTATCATCTATAATATAACTTAATAAAATACCAAATTTGATTTTAACCCATTTTTGCCAACACCTGAAGGTATTTTCCAAGCTTTGATCCTTGAAAGTTGCATAAGTATGAAATGTTAGGTTACACCCAAACTAAGCTCTTCTTACTTGTTACAAGTAGTACTTAAGTTGTAAGCCTAAGTTTTAAAGAAGTAAGGAAGGGCTAAGTTCGGATGTAACCGAACATTTTATACTCTCGGAAAGTCAAATGGTATACTCCTTTGATATTTATATATTTTAATAATTAGAAGTAGGAACTGTTGCCTCTGTTATTTACATTCACAGTAAAATTAATTAAAGCAATTTGTAAACTAAATTTACTTAAATTATGACAAATCGTTCTTGTGTTTTTTTGTATACGCTCATAATAGATTTTACATATAACATTACGGGGTTACATACAGTTAAAATTTTTAAGAAACTGTTTTTATTTATTTGTTTTTTCGTAATGTACATATATTTAGTAATACACACAGAAAATTTCATATCGTTCCGTTGAATATTTTCGAAGTTTTTATTTATTTCGAAATTAACTATATCTGACGATAGCACATGGAAAAATCGAGGGTATACTTCCTTGTACGGTGTGACATCATTGATTGGATATTATTCTGGTAGAATCATAGATACTGTTGTAAAAGGTACCTACTGCAAATTGTGTGAATTTGGAACATAAAAATACTTGCACTGCAAATCATGCTGGTTCTTCTGGAAAAATGTTGAAAAGTTGATTCGTAAAAAAAATGTTAAACCAGTTGAAAACAAAAAAGAAAAAAATACAAAAAAAATCTCGGTGGAAAAAGCAAACTTACTGGAAAGATGATCGATAAGTTGACAGTTTATTATGACTTAGTAATAAGGAGAAATTGTGATTGCATAAAAAAAATTTATAATTCTATCTGGGCCACATATTGCCATTATTGTTCAACTGACGAAAGTGCCCGGATGGACCAGACTCGTGGTGCAGCTGCCAATTGGGCCTAATGCGCATTCATATGCCGAAAAAGAAGATGAGCAGCGAGTGAACATTTCCGATCGCAGAGCGCGTGAGAGTACCCGTGAAGGAAGAATGGCTCGCAGACAACATCAGCTCGAGGGTCGAGGGTCTCTTATACGGCCTGAAATAGACGACCATGTAAGTTAAAAAAAAACTGCTTGTGTGGTTTTATGAAACCACGGTAAAAGTGAAACTTTTTTTTCACATTATAGACATTTAACTAAAAATCGCTTCATCAATCATAACTTTATACGTGGAAAATGGGTAATAATAAAAATAGATATTCTATTTATATATATTTGGTATCACAGGACATAAGTATATAGCACATAAACATATGATATAATATATTTATTTGCTTTGGTCATTACAAGCTTTCATAACATCTGAAAAGACAAAGCGGTCGCACATATGCTCATATATATATATATATGTAATTATATGTGCATCTAAACAGATATGAAAGAACGCATACTGTCTACCTACAACATATGTACAATATGTATGTAAATATGTACACTAATTGCTTCATGCAACAAAGCGTCACAACAATGTGTTGTTGGTAGAAAATCCGAGCTGTGTCGAAAACAACAAACTTCCGCTTCCCTTGCCCCTCTTACAGCCATGCCAATAAACCATCGTAATTATGTATGTTTATGTATGAGCAAGCATATATGTATGTATATCCACGCAGATTTTTGCGAGCCATGTAAAAATAGTTTAGAATTGTAAAATATTTTAAATCGACAAAAGCTATGTTGCCATTTTTGTCACTTTTTTCTGTGTTTGCCGGGTTGACACTTCTCCCTTCAAGAAGGAACATCAGATTTTTAGCTTTTGCCATCGTCGCGAAAAAACGCCTGTGAGCAAACGCATGCTCGGGAAGATGTGTATGGCGTTTACTTTTATGAATGAGTCAACTTCGCTTGTTAAGAGTACGCCTGCGTTCATGAATGTAAGTGTTGTTGTGTGATTTATTATAAATTTGGGCTACAGCAATTCGGCTGCCATATTGACATGTGTGTGTGCTGCTTATGCTACTTGAGACGATTGTTGTTTTTGTAGAAAAATGCTTGTAATTTTTGCGGGTGACGTATTTACATGTGTACATAGGTTTGTGTATGCATTATTTGTTCGGCAATGTCATTTTTTTTCGGCCTAAGGAGGGTTTAAAATGCCTTCGCACCATATAGGGATCGTCATCCGACGTGAATGGTGTACCCACTAAATTTATATTTCCGTTCCATCTTTCCTACATGACCAGAGTTGTCTTCTCTCCTTTGCGAGTAGATCTATTGGGATTACGCAGCTTATCACTAGCACTGCGGATTCGGATACAGTGCGGTAAGCCTAGGCGACTCTCAGGGCTGCTGTTCTCTGCACCGGCCCACAGTTTACTACCATATAATAGCACTGACTGTGTTGTGTCCATGAGCAGTTTCTTTCTGCTTGCAAGCGGATCTCCGATGCTTGCCTTAAGTCTTGAAAACGACATGGTTATATTGGCTGCCTTTTAGCAGCGTGCTGAATTTGAGCCCAGTACGTTAGTTTGTTGTCCATTCTTATACCTAGGTATTTTAAGGTTTTCGTCATTTGTATGGCTTCTGAGTGAACTGTCATGTTTACCTCCAACGGGATGAGTTTTCTAGTGAGCAGGATCAGCTCGGTTTTTTCTGCGGCTAGGCTAAGGCCGAGTGAGTTCAACCATGTCTGTGTTCGCAGCATGACTTGTGTAAGTTTGCGTCTGACTATGACGGTATTACCAGCTGTTATGACGGTAGCGATGTCGTCCGCGTACCCGACGAGGTAGCAGTCGTCTGGTATTTCGACGTTTAAAATTCCGTCGTAGCTGACGTTCCATAGGTCTGGTCAAGTATGGATTTTTGCGCTGCTCCGGAGGTGATTTATTTTCTTTGAGGGCCGTCACTTGTATCATATAGCAGTTCCCTGCCTTTAAGATAGCTTCGTATCATTTTCATCAAGTAGGCGGGCGTTCTGAATCGGCTTATATAAATATGATGGACGCACTTATCATATTTATCCATTTTACGCTATTGAATGCATTTCTTATGTCTATTGTTTCGAGGAGGACTATTGGCCTCGAGGAGTTGCCCTCGTTCAAACATGCATTATACATGGATAACAATAAGTGAAGACATTCAGCGGCGATTGACTTTACCACTTCCACTGGTATCCCGTCAGGGCCGGGGGCTTTTTTGTTCTTTAAAGTTCTTGCGGCCATGCTCATTTCCTCCAGAGAGAATGGTGGGCATGAGGTCTCTTGCGTATACTCTGGTGGTGGGTCTCTACCCATGACATGGGTTGGGAACAGAGTGTTTACGATGTGCTCCATGGCTGCAGCATTTAACTCTGGGATGGACTGTTTCTCCCTACGTAGCTCTTCCCATTTATCTCTCTTTGCCTTTATTATTGCGTCTTTCAGCTCGGTTTTCGCAGCTTTATATTCCTTATGTTCTTCCATTTCGTTTCTTCCTCATCTTCTAGCCCTTGTGTATCGTCATCTTTTACGCAGGCAAGTTTGTCTCAGATTTCGTATTTCGTTCGTCCACCAATAAACTGCTTTCTTTGGATGTCCGCCTTTTATTTTGGGCATTGCTGCCTTACATGCCTCTGTGATGCTGCTCATTGTTTCTTTTAAAATAAACCTAGCTGGCTTCTTGCGTGGTATTTTAATGGGCTTAGGTCTATGCTTGCGAGGAGCTTTCCTGAGTCCAGCTTGGAAACGTTCCATTTACGTGTTCTTCTTCTTTTACTTGTTGTTTGACTTATGTATGGACCTATGCGGTAGGATTGGGTATTGGTGATCGCTATCTGTGTAGTCTTCTAGCACTTTCCACGCGCTTAGCTGGTTTGCGAATCCTTCAGATACCAGCGTAATATCGGGGGTTGTGTCGTTGCATACCGGCCTTCGGAAAGTTATTTGGGACCCTCTATTGGCAACGATAAGTCCTAATCTAGCTGACATGTCAAGGATTTTGCGTCCCCTCGATTTTGTTGTCGGTGTACCCCATTCCATGGCCTTTGCGTTGAAATCTCCGGCTATAATTAAGTGGCGATTTGTGTGATGCGCGGCGTCCTCAATGGCATCGAGCTTTGCTTGGAGTTCTGAGATAGGATCGCTTGGTGTCAGGTAGCAGCTAATTATCGTGATGTTTTCGTTGCTTATCCAGACAAAACCATTTCCTTTCCCGCTGTTTGTTTTTTTCAAGCCACTGCTTTCCGTTAGCCATATTGCCGTTGTAAAGGTGCTGTCCTCCAACCATGTTCCGTCTTGCCCTATCCTGTATTGCTCGCTTATGATTGCTACTTCGGTTCCGAATTCCAGCATGAGCTGTGGTAGCATGGAGTCAGCAGTTTTGCTTCTGTGCATGTTACACTGCAGGATCTTCATATCCTCATTTGTTCCCTGTACGACTCATACTTATGAGACCCTGGGATATGGTCTGTTTGGCTATGCTTTTGTTCCGCGCAGAGGCAACAGCTCGGTGTGTTTGTGCAATCTTCCAGCATGTGCCCGGATTTCCCGCAACGTATGCATAATCCTTGGCCTTTTCTATCAGGCCCTTTGTACTCCCATTGTAAGTGACCGAAGTTGAAGCCTCTGTAGCATTTTTTGACTTTCTTCATGAGCTTTATCCTGCAGCTGAACCATCCTATTTTTATGTGACCTTGCGCGTATTTGTTCGCGAGTGTTTGGGGCGCTGGTCCTCACTGTTATTTCTTCATCTGCTTCCTCTAGCAGTCTTCTTACTGAGGACGTAACTTTTGCTGTGGTAGTTTGGGAGTCGAGGTCTCGGATCTCTATTGTGGCTTTCTGCTTCAGCTCGCTTACAGAAGCTATACCACGTAGGTTGTTTTTAAGCGCGTTTTGGAGCTCTGGTTTTGGTTTTTCTCCTTTCTTCAGTTCGAGGAGCAGGGCCCCTGATTTGGTTTTCCGTATTGCTTGGACTTCCACCTTGTCATGATCCGCCATTACGTGTTGACGTATGTTTTGGAGCACCTCGGCATAGCTGCGACCTTCTGCCGGTTTAGCACTACTTCTGGCCGTACTCTAGTTTTATTTGTCCGTTTTTGCTTCTGAAGCTTGTTATCTTTTTGCCCGTCTTGTGTAGCCAGGGGTTTGTTCTGCGATTTTGTCTCGTACTGTCTTCTGTTTCTTTTCCCTTTAACTACATGCCACACGGTATTTCCGGGTCATCGGCCCCTTTTCTCTGACTCCTATTCTACTGGGCTGGGAGCAGTCCGTTTAGGAAGGGCTGTGTGATTTGGTGTTGAAACATTTGCATTTTGGTTGCAGGCTTCTTTTATTTATTTTTTTTAGTTGCGTTTGTGCGCCTTTTATCGCTTTCTGCCTTTATCCAGTTCCGTCGCAGGCTAGTTATAATGTCAAAGAGCTCGTCTAGCTCGGATACCCCATTTTTAACCTCGGTGCTTATGTTTTTCTGTCTTAACATTGCCATCTTCATCTTTTTGAGGGTGGCGCGACACTTTAGAAGCGCCTCATCCTCTTCTGCTCTCGTCTTCACGATAAACTCCTGCCTTGGAGAGCTGTGTTCGTTTCGCGAGCTTTGGTCGAGAGCCGTGCTCCTGGTGTCTGTTTGCCTATTTGCATCTACTGGTTAAGGCACAGGGTAAGCGGTTTCTTCCGTGCAGATAGTTTATAGCCTATCTGAGGCACCGAGCGCATGATCTTGCTTTGCCTTCTGAATGCATTCAATTCGTCGTCCGCTGTGGTTTTTGGTGTTTCTTTCATTTGTTTTCATTTGTTTCGTTAATTATATTCATGTTTAATGGGTCCCCGCTTCAAGCCACTATCTCCGCTTGATCGTACAGTTGCATTTTCGGTCCCTGTGGTTGTCTATGCATTGCAGGGAGGCCACACGAGGGTTGACACGAAATGACACGACGGGAATTAGTGTACAGAGCCAGGACCATAGCACTAGTGAGGATTTAAATCAACTGAGCCAGTACCGCCAACCTTATGTATTAAATTTATATATTATTATATTTTATGTTTGCAGCTAGCCTACGTCTTGCAGGTACTGAGATCAGTATCCGCCATCTATCGCCCCGTATGAGCTTAGCAAATCGTCTGTTGCCTCCCTCTCGTGGGTAGGTGTTCCCTCGAGGCAGCCCCTTTGGGGTTGTGGATGCTTATTTTGAGGCGGCATCTATTCACCTCGTCACCGGAGACTCATACGATGTTTCAGGTCTTTTAAGCCGAACCCTCCTCTCCTGTCGCTCTTGGTCAGGGGCTGCTTATCGGGTATTCGCAGCTATCCTAAGAAATTAGGCCGTCCACAGTTCGCCAAGCTGCAGCATGAGTAACATGAGTTTCTTAAATATATTTTTAGTAATTAATCGAAGATTTTTTCTCTCCAAAACATAATTTTGTTTTTGTAAACAATTTAAGAAAATTTCGGTGAGAAATCCATTTTTTTTTTTTTTGGGAAACCGCCAGTTTGTCAAAAAATGTTATTTTGCTTATTCTTTCAATACATACATACTAGATTAAACATTAATTTAACGAGATCTGGTTGGTTTTTTAATATCAGATGATCCAGTTCAGAGGTATAGTGGTCACCGCAAAACGTTTTTTTTTGAGAGGGGCTTCGGGAGATCAGCTGAAGCTCTTTTCCACCTAAATATTTTTACTAGTACTAAGTCTTCAAATATAGCTAAAAAAAATACCATAATAAGCATATCAATTCTTGAATCAATAAATTTAAAAGTTTTCTCACAAAAACTTCTGGAAATTTCACTTTTTTTCGTCCTTCTAACTGTATCTAACCCTAACTGTATTAAAGAGTATGAAAAGAAATCGTTTTTTGGCAATGGCATGTTTAGCTTAAAAATATTAAATTTTAACAACTTTAAAATTTATATTAATGTATGAATTTGTTTATCATATTTACAATATTTAACATACATTTTTATAGAGATTCTTATACATATATCCAAATTATATTTCTTTTCTCCTTATACAAAGGTCCGCTGAAGAGGCTAAGCCGTCAGCTAAGCGCCGAAAACTAAGGGCTTGACGCCCGCAAGATCTTTTGCTGATGTGGCCCGATTCCGCATTGTCGTTGAGGTACTAGATGAGGGTGACCCCGAAGAAAAAATCCCCAGAGCCCAATGAAAATGGGTGCAAGCCGCACTGACGAATGTGGCTTTGGAAGTGCTACTAAGCAATCCAGGGTCACCCCCGTCATGTGTGGATGCCGGATGGTATCAAGGGCAGATAAAGATGATAGCGTGTGACGACGAGAGATCGGTCCAGCTATATAAGGCAGCAATAGCTAAGGTAGGGGAGGTCTACCACGGAGCCAAATTAGTAGCGGTAGACAGGAAAGATATCCCATCCCGACCGAGGGAAAGGATATGGATCCCGGCTACGCCATCGCAGCCGGAACAAATAATGCAGCTCATAAGAGCCTGCAACCCGAATCTGCCAACTGGTGGATGGAGATTCGTCAAGGCCTTTGACGACCCCGCAGCGGAATCTGGTGTGGAGACGAAACGAGCCACAATGCAGATTCTGCTGCTTCTAACAAAAGAATCCGTAGAACCGCTAGCGAAAAGTGGCGGAGAAATCAACTACGGATTCACAAAAGTAAAGGTCATGACCTACAAGTTAGTCGCCGATGCTTGAGAAAACTTGGCATCGGAATCGGAGTGCGAAGTCGAGGAAGATCCAGTGGAGTCCTCGAGCGACGCAGAGATCACAGATCAAGGTGAGTGTATTTCGGGGTCTGAGCTTGCGGACAGACTCTCTAAACTTTACACTGAGAGTGAGCTTTTAAGCGACTCTCATGATGATGCAGAGAAGACAATAACTAATGCGTCTTCTCCAAATTAATCTACACCACGGCAAACTAGCGTTTCTAGCCCTAGTTAACCGCATGGCAGAAGAACGGCCTGACTTTGTCCTCATTCAGGAGCCATGGGTTAATGGAGGGCGTGTTTGCGGTCTGAGGACACCAGGATATATTCTATACGCGAATGGTTGTGTAGGTAAGCCTAGGACATGTATATTGGCTAGCAAAAAGCTTAATGTCTTTTTATTACACAGTTACAGTAGTAACGACACTACAGTGGTAAGCTGGGAGACGGGTAAAAAGATATACCGGCTGGCATCATGCTACATGCCGTACGACGAGGTAGCAGTACCATCGCAGCTGTTCAAAGAGCTGGTACGAGACACCGAAGCATCCAAGTGTTCGATTATACTTGGGTGCGACTCCAATGCGCACCATACACTAAGGGGAAGCACGGATATTAATGAAAGGGGTGAGTTGCTCTTTAATTATTTAATAGGAAGTAAGCTTTTGTTATGTAATAAAGGTAGTACGCCAACATTTATAACCAGAAACCGACAGGAAGTATTAGATATAACACTGGTATAAGAAGAACTGGTGGATAAAATAACACATTGGAGGGTATTGGAGGAACACTTCTTCTCAGATCACCGCTATATTGAGTGTATAATTAAAGAAAATGTAGTTAGGGAAGAGAAATTTAGGAATCATAGGAAAACGAACTGGCAGATGCACATGCAGGAGCTAAAAAAGCGTATTCCTATGATTCCACCATTTCAACCGGAAAAGAAAGAGGACCTAGACATCCTCGTTAAACGATTCACAGACTCTTGTCGTCAAGCACTAGAGGTAGCTTGTCCATTAATATACAGTAGGGGAAGAATTAGACCTCTTTGGTGGTCTCCAATACTTAATAACATGCAGAAAAATTGCAGGAGGCAATTCAATTTTGCCAAATTATCCCAAGAAGATACAGAGTGGGATAACTATCATAACCACCTTCGGACATACAAAAAGGAGGTAAGAAAAGCAAAAAGAAATTCGTGGAAATCTTTTTGTAATGATATCGAAAATACGACAGAAGTGTCTCTGTCTTAATCCAAAGGATTTTAGACCAATTAGCCTTTCATCATTTCTATTAAAAACTCTGGAGAGACTAATAGAATTACATATAAAGGACATACTAAACCCAAGAAAAATGGCAGTTTCGCAGCATGCGTACTCGAAGGGTAGATCCACAGAAACGGCATTAAGCTCAGTGGTAACGGGGATTGAAAAGTCTTTGGAAATAAAAGAATACACCCTCGTAGCCTTCCTAGACATAGAAGGTGCCTTCAACAACATCCAGCCGAAGGCCATATTGAGCGCGCTTAAAGATCTGGGCATATATGAGCCTCTCCGGAAATTAATTGAACAGATGCTCTTGGGCAGGTCAATTATTTCAACGCTGGGAGCTTCAACGATGTACAGATCTGTCCGAAGGGGTACACCCCAAGGAGGCGTGTTATCCCCACTGCTCTGGATCCTGACAATGAATAAAATGCTTGTGGATCTAGAAAAGAAGGGGGCACATGTTGTGGCCTACGCTGATGATGTGGCAGTCTCGGTTAGGGGCAAGTTCCCGAACACCCTCGCTAGCCTTATGCAGACAATATTAATCGATGGGCCGTATCATGCGGACTGAATTTAAATGCTAGCAAGACAGAACTAGTATTGTTCACTAAGAAACACACAGTACTCCAGAAATCACGCCGCCATTTTTAAATGGCACCAGGTTAACGGTAGGAGATAAAGCAAGCTACTTGGGACTAATTTTGGACAGGAAGCTTTCTTGGAAACAAAACTTGGAAGCGAGGGTAAAGAAAGCAGCTACAGCGCTTTACACATGTAAAAGAATGGTGGGGCCCAGGTGGGGACTGACACCTCGGGTGACTCACTGGCTGTACACAGCAATTGTAAGGCCGATCATGACCTACGGGATAGTAGTATGGTGGCCAATTACAGAAAAGAAATATGCGATTAGAAGCATGGAAAGTATACAAAGAGCAGCTAGTTTTTGCATCAGTGGAGCACTCAGAACTACGCCAAGCCAGGCACTCAACATAATTTTACACTTGCTGCCAACAGACTTATATTGCAAGCAAATGGCAGCGAAGTCAGCTCGAAGACTGAGGGAAGCCTCCCTATTAGCCGCCTGTAACAAGGGGCATTCTAGGATACTTAGGAAGTTCCCGTTTCTTCCCATAACTACGGATTTTCGCAATCCGGGGGAGCTGAACCTAAATCCAGTCCTCAATATTGCCTTTCCCTCCAGAGAGGAGTGGGAACGGGATGTAGTGGACAAGGAAGAAGGGATTTGCTTCTATACGGATGGTTCCAAACTGGATAACCGAGTAGGCGGCGGTGTCTTCTCGGCTAAATTAGATACCAAAATCGCCTTCCGGTTACCAGACCACTGTAGTGTCTTCCAAGCAGAGATCACTGCAATTAAAGAAAGCCTTCTTGTGCTAACAAAAAGCGTAATCACAACAAGAAGTGTATTTATATATACAGACAGCCAGGCGGCTTTGAAATCTCTGATGTCTCATAGAACTTCGTCGAAGACAGTGAAAGATTGCCATGATCTTCTAGCGGATCTGTCATCCTATTTCATTAAATCTGCAATGGGTCCCAGGACACAGTGACATCCCAAGGAACTGCGTAGCAGATGAACTAGCCAGGACAGGTACCACCCTACAACTAGATCCTGGTAAGGAGGACATAAATATGCCTCTGGTTACTTGTAGATACTTAATCGACAAACATGTCATTAATATAGACGAGTGTCAGTGGAATCAATCCCTGACCTGCTCAACTAGCAGGCAAACGTGGCAAGAATGGAATATGAGCCGCACATGCCGACTGTTAAAATTCTAGAGGAATGATATAAGAACTCTCGTAGGAGTACTAACAGGCCACTGTCTAATAGGCAGACATGCAAGTAGACTTGGCACGCCATATAACGACTATTGTAGAAGCTTTCAGGAAGTAGAAGAGGAGGAGACCATTAAACATCTTCTATGCGATTGCGCAGCACTATATAGGAAAAGAATCGCAACCATCGGTCGTGGGTTTCTTGATGACGTCTCGGAGGTTGCACAGATAAAACTTGTCTCACTGATGAAGTTCATCAAAAGTACGGGGTGGTTCAGAGAGGAGCCAATAGAGTGAGGGGATCACAGTCCCAGTGGTATCACAATGGGCCTCCTAAAGACCTAAGTGTGTCGAATGACAGCCACTTTACCTACCTACCTACCTATACTATTTAATTCCTATCATATATTTATAAAATAATGTCTTATACAAGTATGATAGCAAATTATACATATAATTTAAATTTTCTTAATTAGATTATTTATATATTTTTCTTAAAATTGTCTTAAAAACTACTGTCAAAATTGCTATACCATTCTAATTCGATTATATTTGAAAAAAAAAATTAAGAAATATTGCACTAAGTCTGAAAACTTTGAAATATAGACTCAAATACTGTCCTGATAGCTGTTTACTGTGTCAAAAGTAATTGCATTTACACGGGAAGGATCCATGTTTGAAAATGCCCAATCAATTGTGTACCGGCAGGTGTAGTTTAATATTCTACACCAAGCAGTTAACTGAAGTTTTTTCCTGGAGCAGATTACCTATTGTTGTCCCTGTTGACATTAACAAATGTTAAAATCTCCAACAATTAGCACATTTTGATAGCATAACTCAGCAGTAAGGACTTCCTGAAGTTCTACAAGTAAATGTCTGACAGAGAAAGCTGAATTTCTGTATAGAACCAGTATATTTATATTGAAACTAAAAGTTGGCGGTGTTTTCTTTTTCTAAAAAGAAAATTATTTTGCCAATAGATGGCGTTATTATCTGTATCTCGCGTTGTATAAGTCCGATCGGGTATGGCTGGATAGCGTTATAAAGATGACATTTCGTACTAAAAAACTTTTCTGACAGTTTTGTGATTGTTTGAGCGTGCGTCAACGATGGACACTAGCAAAGAGAAGATACGCTATATTTTACAGTTTTTCTTCGATAAGAGCGTAAACGCAAACCAGGCGGCTAAAAATTTGAATAGCGTTTATAGTCCTGATACTGTAACAGCTAATCACGATTACAAAGATGCATCACGCTCTGGAAGACCAATTATCGACAAAATTGATCAAAGATTGGAAATCGCCGAGTCCAAACATCGATTGCGATTGTCCAGGACTTAAACATTGCACAAAAAACCGTTTGGAACTAATGGAAAACTAATGGATTTATTTTTACTACACCAAATATTATAATGCCTCGCTTATTTCTGTTGCTTGTTTTCGTGCTATCTTTCCTCAGCTCGTTAATTGAAGTAAATCGTGGTACATCAAAATTCTCACAAAGATAACTTCAAGTTTCTACAAAACATAAAATATCTAAAGATAGCATCAAGCAGTGACTTTTTATATCATTAATGTGAGTGTAATGACTCTGAACATTATGAAATAAATTTCGATGTTCGGGAATCATAAAATTGAAAGATGTTGTCAGAGCTTTATTTGTGTTAAATTCCTTCAGTTCCCTAAAAACAGGCTGAGTATGAGCTACAACTTTATTATATGTGACAGCCTGACTTTTATGAATAGTTATTCATAGCTATTCCCTCAGCCGCAACAACTGGAAACTGATTTCTTTGAATTGAAATTTGTTCATATCTTTTATATTGAAAAGATTTTAGAACTTTTTCAATTGGTGTCCAAGAACTTTCTAGAGGATGAGGCTTTTTTGATCGTGCTATCAAACCAACAGAAGGTTCCAAAGATTTATTCCATAGAGTTGTTGGAAAATATCAATGAAAATCAATTTGCATAAGTTGTCCAGCTGTCCTATTAACTAAGTCATCAGACGTGTTTATATTCACTGTAATCATATATTTGACGGAGGTTTTTAGTGTCAATTCATAGGGCAGTCCCTGCGTTTCAGAAGTTTTGAAAAGTTTAACTCTTTCTAAAATATTCTCATTTTCACTTATATCAATTCCCTTAACTAAGTCTTTTGCAGTTAAAAGATAGCTTCAGTTGGGATTCGACTAAGCTTAAGGGCAGTGGACAAATTCGTTGACCAATTTCACACATTTCCGGCATTAAACTATTGTATATCTAATATTTTACGTTTACATAAAGCCAGATGGAGGTTTGTATTTTTTACATAAAGTATGTTGGAGCTAGAGTCAATATATTCTCGATAATGGGTACTAGGGCGGAACCAACTATTTTATAATCTTGCAGTTCGCAAGAATCAAAGGCCAGGAAATTCCTTCAGGTGTGGCAAAATCTTATATGAAAAAATATTGAAAAAGAATTAAACATCCGTTATTAAATGAAATCGTGATTATATTAATCCAAATTCGGTACATCATTCCTCTTATATTTGTATTTTATAGTGCAAAAGTGGGCGAAATTGGATTACAACCACGCCTATTTCCCATATAACACCATTTTAAATTCCACCTAATTCTTTCACTTTCCACTATGTAAATTAAGCCACATCGATTCTATCGGGGTAAAACTTTGCGTGAATAATGCGTTTAAAGTATGTCACGTTGTGACCAAAAATTGTCTAAATCGAACCAAAACTGTTCAAGCCCCAGTGGTAAAAATTGAGTTTTTATCCAAAGGTGTAAGATATACAATTGAAATTCATATAATAAAATAAATAAATGAAACTCTCGATAAGACCATGTTTTTGTATAAAAAATGGGTTGCATCGGATCAATACTTCCTATAGCCCTCATATACCTAATATAAAGATTTTTGAACTTCCGCGGGACTTTATACCGAATATATCGGCCAATATGTGAGTTATCTCAATGAAAATAAGAGAGTGAGTTTTACTCATAACAAGGTATCTTTGTGCCCAAACTGGATCAAATCAAGTTAAAATGTTACCTAACTCCCTGTAACTAATAACAGGATTTTCGAAAATTCGTCTGACTTTACTCCATTTGATTAGTGATGGTATGTGAGTCTTAATGAAACAGTTGGAGCATTTTATTTGTCTGTGGCATGTTAGTAGTATGTAGTATTAACAAAAATTGATCAAATCGGGTTAGTACTACCCTCTACTTCCATATACTACTTATAATACTTTTCGTTATTCTAACCAATTTTATGCCGAATATGTCGGTCAGTGAGTATTAATTTTTTTTATATATAAAATTGCTTCAAAATATGTTCTCGAGTATAGCTGAGCAATGTCAAAATTAATATCTTTCTCTATCTCCAATATATATACGATTTCCGTCTTTCCACCTGACTTTAAACCGTTCCGGTTAATCAAAATGTGATATTTTAACGAAATTAAATGGATAAGATTGTTGTGGTTTGACGCTGAATTAGAATGAAATTAGTATATACCTTGGTCTAAACCTCACACCTTCATATAATGAATTCCGATTCTCTGGTTGACGTTTGCCACATAGGCTTATAATATAAAATTTAGCCACTTTGGTAGAGTTAATAATATCACATTCATACTTATGTATATCTCACTTCAAGCAATAAAACTGAGACTAAGTTTATGGCCTTTAATATAAGTCAAGAAGATACCAAATTTGATAGTAATTTAATCATGATTTCATTTTATAATGGATGTTTAATTTTTTCTCAAAATTTTTTTATATAATATAAGGTTTGAAAGAATTTCCTGGCCTTTGATTCCTGCAAGTGCATAAAATTGTCGATTCCGCCCTAGTACCCATTATCGGTAATACATTGACCCCAGCTCCTACATACTTTATGTAATAAATTCAAACTTCCGTTTGGCCTTATATAAATGTAAACTATTAGATATACAATAGTTTATTGCCGAAAATTTGTGAAATCGGTCCACGATTTTCCCTGGCTCCCATGTACTACTTATTGTATAATTTTTTTCATTAATTTGATAATTTAATAAAATAAAAAGGACAGTTTTAAAAAACCTTAAAAATAATGTGGTTTATCGTTGCATTTGAATTAAATTGATCTAGACCTTTGTTCAAACCTTATAACCCTGATATAATGATTTCCGCTCCACTGGTACAACAACAACCTCATATACCCCACATAGATTAGATTTAACCCCTTTAGCTAAGTTTATATTACATATATCATGTTTAAGTTATATAGATTCTTTTTATTATAGTTAACATTTCGGAAAAAAGAAATTGTATTGACACTTAATAAATCTATGATCAGTAACATAAGTTAATAAGATACCAAATTATAATCGAATAATGAATGTTGAATTCTTTCACATGTTGCAACAAAGTATAGTTTTGTTCACCAAACGGTTGTTTGCATCACCTAAAACTAATCGATATAGATATAGATTTCTATATACATATATTTCCTCTATTATTTGGTGATAATCAGTGGATAGGTATACTTTTTCAGCCATCACGTTGAACTTATAACCAAATATACCAGACAACAATGTAAAAAAGTTTCTTAGAGTTCTGGACTTTGTATAGAGCAAAAATATCTTTCTAGAAAAAATCGCATGAAATAAACATTTGTAGTGTAGTATCAAAAGGGCTAAAGACACCCTAAACTGCGACCCCATCGGCTTAAATGCTACTGTCTATTATTTCAGTTTTGCGACACATTTTAATATGAAGGTCATGAGGTGAACTGAAACTCAAGACAATTACATTTCTACCCAGCGCCATTGGCAGCTTGTGAAAGGTTTATTTTCAATATTAAGACAGAAAGATGAAAATCTATATACCTGCTCTACATATGTGTATACCATACTTAATTACATGTAAGCAGACCTTTCAAAATAGGTACCAAAGATCCCCCTGTTTTAAAAAGCGATAGACAAAAGCATTTTACGGAGGGGTTTTCCGAGCACTTAATTTCAATCAATGAAATAAACTACTAATTTCTACAATATTGTATATCTAAATATTATTACTAATTTCTACAATATTGTATATCTAAATAATATGTATAATATTATTATGTTAGTGAATATCTACGTAATATAATATATAGGTATACAAGAGCACGCAGGTTGTGTGTACAAAAATTGACCATAACAAAACTATTATACTCTGTATCAACATGTTGCAAGAGCAGTTTCAGTTACACTAGATTTCACCATTTTCGGTAGTATTTGCTGTTATTTAACAGAAATAAGAATTTATAACAACGTTCTCTGACAAAATACGTATCTCCCAACATAAAGAGAAAAACTAAATATTTTAAACAAAAAATACAAACGCCACTTCACATATGCATAATTATTTTTTGTCATATAAACGATTTTTATTATAAAAATTGATAAAATATGATTTTCTTTTGCACAAATGAAGCATAATAAAATGCGAAAGATTATGCAAAAAAAAATACACTTTACTTTTTTAATAATTTTCTAATTTCAATTTTTACATAATTAATAATTTATGTATGTACATTGTACATCAATATCTTATATTTTATAATATATATTTATATATATAATATATATATTATCAAAAAATACATGTGCGCGCACTGCTCTTTATGCAAGTATGTATGTACAAATATGCGTATGACGCAAAATAAGTAATGCATACGCAAATCTACATATATACATATATATGCGTACAAATGTAAGTATATGAGCCAATAGAAAAAATACAAATGTTGTTATAACAAGTAAGGAAGGGCTAAGTTCGGATGTAACCGAACATTTTATACTCTCGCAAAGTCAAATGGTATACTCGTTTGAGATTTCTTTGTGGATTGACTGATATTTTCGGTAGAAGGTCAACTATAGGCACTGGGGTCCACATATTTAGTACTTAGGGGTTTGAACAGTTTTGGTTCGATTTAGACAATTTTTGGCCGCAAGGTGGCATAATTTAATTGCATTATTCACGCAAAGTTTTACCCCGATATAATCATTGTTACCTGATTTGCATAGTGGAAAGTGAAAGAATCAGATGGAATTGAAAATGGTGTTACATGGGAAGTAAGCGTGGTTGTAGTCCGATTTCGCCCATTTTCGCACTATGACATAGAAACATGAAAAGAACGTTATGCACCGAATTTGGTTGAAATCGGTTCAGCAGATCTCAAGATATGGGTTTTCACCTAAAAGTGGGCTGTGCCACGCCCACTGACTAATTTTGAACGCGGTTCCTATAAAGCCAATTTATACCATCTCAGAGATAAGATTTATTGTCTCTGGCGTGTTTAGTGCTTGATTTATTCGCGCTTTTAGTAGTTTTTAACAGTACCGTTATATGGGGAGTGGGCGGAGTTGCCACCCGATTTCAACTATTTTCCCACCGTCAATAGAAGTACTAAAAACATTTGCTTCTAGTGAATTTTGTTATTATAGCATTAGCGGTTTAGGAGATATGCACATTAAACCTATTAGAGGCGGGACCACGCCTACTTTAAAAAAAAAAGTTTTAACTGCAGCTGCCCCTCCCTAATGTGATCCTGTGTACCAAATAACAGTCTTGTATCTTATTTCGGAGCTTAGTTATGGCAAGTTATTTGTTTTTGATTAATGGCGTTTTGTGGGCGTGGCAGTGGTCCGATTACGCCCATCTGCAATACCAACCGTCTTACTGTACCAAGAAACATGTGTACCAAGTTTCATAAATATATCTCAATTTTTACTCAAGTTACAGCTTGCACGGACGGACAGACGGACAAACGGACGGACGGACAGACAGTCACCCGGATTTCAACTCGTCTCTTCATCCTGATCATTTATATATATATAACCCTATATCTAACTCGATTAGTTTTAGGTGATACAAACAACCGTTAGGTGAACAAAACTATTATACTCTGTAGCAACAGGTTGCGAGAGTATAAAAAAATAACAATTCTCTTAAATAAATGCCTTACACATCTCCCCGAGCATGCGCTTGCCTACAAGCGTCTTTTCGCGACGATGGCAAAAGCTAGAAATCATAAATTGAACAACTTTTTTATGTTCCCTCTAGAAGAGAAAAGTGACAACCCTGCAAGCCCACAAAACACAGAAAAAAGTGACTTCTTCTAAGTTCTTTGTTTTAACTATTATTATATAAAATGGCGAGCAAACACATATTCATATGTGCACCAGTATTACATAGTGTATATACACCGAACAGGAAAGGAGTCATAACAAAGACTCAATTACAGTTAAAGAGAGGAGCACCTAGGATCCAACTTTTCACACCCGGACGGAAGGAGTTACATAAGTCTAATATATAAGTGTTAAGTATTTTGGTAAACCATTTATTATTTATTATTTATGCCTAGATTAGGTAGAAGGTCTATATTACTAAGTCGTCTTCAGAATAGAAGACGTATGAGAGTTCTTCTCGTAAACTCTTTATATAGAGATGGTGAGCAGTCACAAGATACTGTAAGTAACGCTAATCGTAGATTAAATTCCAATGTTCGTCTGTCCAAACAAACTGTCAATATAAATAAACATAGAACCAGCCGGAAAAGTCTCGAGATACGGTCTTTTGAACAAAATTTAAATACTGTTCAACATGGAACATGTCGGCGAGATCCACAAATTGGCTCTGAAGAACAAATGAGGGATACTCGAGGTAATAGACCTCAGCGCGAAGACTCCGAGGTTCGATATGTTGACCAACTTGTAAATACTGTTTAACATAGAACAAGGCGGTAAGATCTCCAAATTCGCTCTGAACAGCAAATAAGAAATACTCGAGATCATAGATCTCGGCACGAAGACCCCGAGGTACGATATAATTAGCTATGTAGGAACACTAGGGATCATAGAGAACTACGCGCAAGAAATCCTGAGTATAGGATTTTAGAGCGTATTTGTGACCAAATGCAAAGAGAACATGCAAGAAGAAATCCTGAAATAAGGAGAGAGGAGCGTGATAGAGAAACACAACGTCGACAGTTTAGTAGGAGGGGTATAGGGAAGAAATTTTGAATCACAGACGCCTTAGACAAAGTCAATTTCGCCTTCGTAAAAATAACCTGGTCAATAGGCAAATTGAAAACCAAAGACAGTCCCAACGACTCCGATTAACCAGAGAAAATACTGTTATAGAAACTGATAATAGTGGCAATATAACAGATTTTAAAAACATTGATTTAAAATATATAAATAAGGGCCCCACTGAAATATGTATTTGCTGCGGCGGATTATGGTTGATACTTGCAAAAATGCGATTGTTAAAAGGAACGTTCCAAAAATATGTTTAGCCAAAGGTCCAGACTTTCCTGAAATAACGGATTGTTTGAAAGATTTAGCACCAATGGAAGAACGTCTCATAATGCCTAGATTGCCTTTTATGACAATCCGTCCGTTGGGATATCAAGGTCAGAGTTTGCTCAAAAGTGCAGTTGTTAATATACCAATGTCTGTTAACAATATTGTGACATCTGTACCAAGGTCCTTTGATTAGGCTCATGTGATATAAATTCACTTAAGAAGGCGTTTGGAATTAAATCGTGATTACATAATCAATACCATACGTCCCGTAAAGATTATGGAAGCTTTGTAATTCTTAGTGAATACCCCTCTGTATCGTGAGCACAATAATCATAATAATGAGAACTGGATTTCAGAATTTAATAACCAAGAAGAAGTTCAGTTTGTTGCATCTGCAGAGGATTTCCGATTGGTTCAATATTTTCATGCGAAAGAAACTTCCCATGAAAATTCCTCAGGTAATTATATAGTATTCCCACGAGTCTTTTACCCTCAGGGCTAAATCCGAGCGGTCAAGAAACTCTTTTGAACAATATTCCTGTAGATAACTTGGATTTTAACCGTTTAATTGAAAATTTTGAAAATTACTTTGACGGTTATATTGATAATACCAGTGAAGATTTCATTTAAATATAAGTATTTAATAATAATAAAATATGTATACTATGAGTTAGATTTCAGGATATTATAGATTCTAGTTTAAATTGAGTAGGTACTCATACCTAAGATAGGACAACTGTCAGCTATACAAAATAAAGTAGTGCATCAAAGCTACGCTATGGCGGTACGAAGTTCGCCGGGTCAGCTAGTTCACGATAATAATTCAGAAGAGTTGTCATTTGGAACAATATACGTTGGGCAGAAACGTACATGCTCTGAAACATATAACACGATAATACGTTCTCAAATTCGCCGTTGTGACAGAAGAGCGTGTACCATTCCAAAGTTATTCTATGATAACAAAAAGTTAGAACTGCTACAAATTGAGAATATTACATCCATTTGTTTTAGAACGTTTTCAGGTCGCAACCGATTTACGGCCCAAAATCTAATAAACGAAAACTTGATGCAACACGATGCTGATTTTGAAAGGCGTTAAATCCTCTCCTGCGCACTGGGAAGCTGAGAAAAAAAAACGCAATCGCTATGATTCGCCAATTTGGGTTTCCAACCTTTTTTATTACTTTATCGGCTGCTGAGTCTCAGTGGCTTAAGCTTTTGGTCATCCTCTGTAAAGCTGTTCTAAAGATATTTCGAAAAAGGAAGCCAACTGTTTAACAATTATATAATATCGCTTCTTATTCTTCAGCTTTTTAAAGATAACGCCGGCATTTTTTGAGAGCTTTTCTTAATAATGCTCCCAGGATCAACCTTCAAAATCCTTAGACATTCCTTGATGTCATTAGTTTTATTGACAATTATAATTCCACAGATGCTTCGGTCAGGCACTTGAAAATTATTTGAGTTATCAAAAGCATAACCACAGTCGGTCTGGTACTAGGGAAATAAAAGGACAACATTTTTGTCGTTTTGGTATACCATATCCAGCAATGCCTTCAACACAAATACTGTTACCTCTTACAGAAACAAGTCAAAACTCCGAAAGACACAAGGAAAACTTTTTCAAAATTCAAAACGTTTTAAATTACAAAACCCAAATCTTTTCTGAAAAGAATATTACAGGATCGTTTTATAAACGCTTTTAATCCTCTGATTTTGGAACTCCATAGAGCAAATATGGATATCCAATATATACTGGATGCATATGCTTGATATTTATATATAATTAATTATATTAATAAGTCTAACAGAGTAATTTTTCTCGGCTCCTAAGTGAAGCTATATCAGAGGTAAATGCTGGAAATTATACTATTAAGCAAAAACTTGAAACATATAGGTCACAAATTTATATCAGGCACAGAAATATCTGAATAAAAAGCAGTATATTGTTGCATTGGGCTCCATCCTTCGGAAGCAAGTAATGCAAAAATATTTATAAATACCTCTCGACCTGAGGAACGTGTTCGAATGGTGAAACCTGGAGCGGAACTTCAGAATCTTGCTTCAGGTTCCACTGAAACATTCGTAACCGGTATTTAAGCCCGTTATGTTCAAAGATCCGATCAGTTAGAATCTCTTTGTTTAGTGAGTTTGCATCTAAGTCTAAGTATTTAAATCTAGTAGAAAAGCACAAGACAGTGATCGTGAAGAAGAAGGAAATACGTTAATTTAGCAAAAAGCGGGGTTGTCATTCCCCTTAAAGACGGTAGCGGTTTTGTTAAAAACCGTACCAAACCTTGTATAATTCGATTTGGTCCGAGTTGAGTATTTTCACGAAAGGAAAATGCTTTACTATCCATGGCGAAACGAACAGCAAGATCTCATTGAAAACGATAATGAGCAGACTGCATAACACATCGTATTTTAATTGAAGAAAAAAATCAAAGAAAATGATGTTTTTGAGCAAAGGGAGCATGAAAATGTTCTAGAAAGTCATTATAATGAAATATACTTAGAGGAAGGTGCCCAAAACGAACTACCTATCGTAAAAAATAAGTTCAGAATGTTGGCTTTTCCAAAAATAAACCCATATATAAATTTGCTGGACTCGCATGGTGAAGATTCAGCAGATAATGGCACTGAATCTAATTGAAATATTAGACTTACTAAACTACCCCCTTTAATTATAGTTGAGGAATTATTATTTTTAGTTCAAAGTGTAAGTACTAAGCAAAGAACCTATTTGACACATTTGATGCACCAGCTAAAAACAAATCGCCCATTTTATGAGTTCATTGGCGGCGGTGCAGGTGTAGGAAAAAGTCGTTTTATATCTGCAATATATCAAGCTCTTAACCATCGTTTTAATTCTACACCTGGATCCAATCCAAGTTCCTTAAAAGTTCTTACCTCGCCTCTACGGGAAGAGCAGCATTCGGAATAGGTAGAATGACCCTTCATTCAATATTCTCTTTACCTGTTAATCAGTTAAATACAAAGTTGATGTTACTTAGCAATAACACAGTTAATTCACTGTATTCCAGACTTATCGATTTAAAATTAATCATAATTGATGAAATATCGATGATAGCTGCGCGTATATCTAGCTCTTTTGATGTGAGATTAAAACAAATTTTCAAAACAGACTGCCCCTTCGGTATTACACTGATCATAGTGATTTGAAGAAACTCTCACCTGTTGGAGATAGGTGGATATTCTCTCCTAATCCCAATGATGCATACAGCACTTTAGTTGGTTCCCTTTGTGGGCGTTATTTAAATACTTTGAATTAACAGAAATAATAAGACAACGGGAGGATCAGGCCATTGCAATTGCATTAAACCATATGGCATCTGGTATTATGACAAATGAGGACATGTCACTCATTAACACTCGAGTAGTTAATTTCGAAGAAGTTCCCGATGATGCCATACATCTATTTTGGTCCAATGAAAAAACAAATAATTTCAATGCTCTTAAGCTCAGACGAATCCCAACCGAAGCTATCTTTCAACTGCAAAAAACTTAGTTAAAGGAATTGATATAACTGAAAATGAGAATATTTTGGAAAGAGTTAAACTTTTCAAAACTTCTGAAACGCAGGGATTGCCCTAGGAATTGACACTAAAAACCTCCGTAAAATATATAATTACAGTGAATATAAATACATGTGATGGCTTGGTTCATGGAGCAGCTGGACAATTTATGCAAATTGATTTCCATTGTTCTTTTCCAACAATTCTGTGGATTAAATTTTTGGAACCTTCTCTTGGTTTGATAGCACGATCAAAAAAGCCTCATTCTCTAGAAAGTTCTTGGACACCAATTGAAAAAGTTCTAAAATCTTTTCAATATAAAAGAAATGAACAAATTTCAATTGAAAGAAATCAGTTTCCAGTGTTGCGGCTGAGGGAATAACTATTCATAAAAGTCGGCTATCACATATAATAAAGTTGTAGTTCATACTCGACCCAGAATGCCGAGAGCTTCAATATATGTCACTTGCAGTCGAGCTACTTCTGCAGAAGGTCTATTCATTATAGGAAATTTTATTCCTCCTAACAAGTTTTCTGAATTGGATCCTGTATTTAGGGAACTGAGGGAATTACACAGAAATAAAGCCCTGACAACAAGTTTCAATTTTATGATTTTTCGAACATCAAGACATAAAATTTTATTCTATAATGTTCAGAGTCTTCACGCTCATATTAATGATATAAAAAGCGTCTGTTTGATGCTATCTTCAGATATTTTATGTTTTGTAGAATTTTTCAGTTATCCTTGCGAAATTTTTGATATACTAGGATTTACTCCAATTAACGCGCTGAGGATATATCGCACGGAAACAAGCAACAGAAATAAACGGGGCATTATAATATATGCAAAGCATAGTATTGGTATCTCTAAAGAAAATTTATTCAGGCCGCAAAGATTTAGAAGCGGTGTTGTGCGAATGTTTCAATATTAATATTCTGGTTCTACAAGTAGTACTTGTATATAGAAATTCAGCTTTCTCTGTCAGACATTTAATTGTAGAACTTCAGGAAGTCCTTACTTCTGAGTTATGCAATAAAAATATGCTAATTGTTGGAGATTCTAACATTTGTTTAATATCTACAGGGACTATAATAAGAAATCTGCTCCAAGAAAAAAACTTTAATTACCTGCTTGGTGTAGAATATTCAGCTACACTTGCCGGTACACAAATGGATTGGGCATTTATTTAAACATGGATCCTTCCCATGTTAATGCAATTACTATCATGACAGTATTTGTGTCTCTATTTCGAACTAAAGCTTTCAGACTTAGTGCAATATTTCTTTATTTTTTTTTCAAATATAATATAATTGAATTAGGATGAATAGCAATTTTAAAGTAGTTTTTAAGAAAAGCCAAGAAAAATATGTAAATAATCTAATCAAGAAAATTTAAATTATATGTATAATTTGTTATTATACTTGTATAAGACATTATTGTTTAAATATATGATAGGAATTAAATAGTATGAGGGGAAAAGAAATATAATTTGGATATATGTATAAGAATCTCTATAAAAATTATGTTTAATGTTGTAAATATTATATATAATTTTTAAAGTTGTTAGTATTTATTATTTTTAAGCTAAAGATGTATAGTAATATCGATATAATAAATAAAAAAATTTATTTATTATCCAAAAACGATTTCATTTCATATTCCTTACAGTTGTAATGCAATCTATATAAAATCAATTATAAGCGTATAAAAAAAACAGTTTCGCATAATTTAAGTAAATTTAGTTTACAAATTGCTCTAATTAATTTTACTGTGAATGTAAATAACAGAGGCAACAGTTCCTACTTATAATTATTAAAATATATAAAGAAATATCAAACGAGTATACCATTTGACTTTGCGAGAGTATAAAATGTTCGGTTACATCCGATCTTCCTTACTTGTTTTTCTTTGATATTAATCGAGAAGAAAACTTTTTTTTTATTTTTATGGAATATATGTGTTTAAATGAATATAGCTTCTTATACCTATGGACATCGCTCCACTCAGAAAAAACTGGCGCAGCCTATTACTACACTCTACGTCTGAGAGCACCACACTCAAACATCACCACACAAGACAACACAACACACTACAAGACAGCGCCTTTAAACCACCAACTAACAAAATTAATGATTTCCGCAACTTTTTCACTTCATTCGAGAAAATAGCCATCCTGCGCCCATCTCTCTTCATTCGTTTCGCCCACCATCCGAGCTAGATCTGAACCGCACGCGTTTACTTTTCTTGAACAGCCAAAGGAGAATCTGGGCATTGGCGGAATTGAATAGACACATCGCTTCGCTCACCATCGAACCCGTTTATCTATAATAATTTTAATTGTAACATTAATATCTTGTTACAAAATTAACGTATCCTTTTACTTCGTATCCGTAATCACCGCATTTTCACTTACATACATATGTTTTATATTTAACGCGAGTGTAAGTGAATTATCAACAATTTAAATGCAGTGGTGGGTGTTTCCCACTAAATTGGGCATCCAATTAATCAATATGAGAAGTTAATATTGTTGACGTCAATGGTGGTTCCATATTTTGTTGTGGAATTATTTAGATCACTATTCTCTTTCAAATACAATTTTTCCGACATAAAAGTTATCAACCGCTCTGATATTTTATCAGCGAAGTAGATGTCGAAATCGCCAGCCAAGATAAGTGGATAATTTATTACCATTGATAATGCGATTGAAGTACCTAATTTCAATTTTATTATTCAAGTCAAACGATATACTGTTTCAAAAGGTGGGGTTGCTATTTCCAAAATAATAATATTGTTACTAATATTATGACTCCGAATATAGAATAATTTAGTTTTCATTAATTAAATTTTTATTTAATTCTATATTTTTATTTGCCATTAAAAAAAATGTATCTTAAATATTATTATCTTTGAATCATCCTGCTCTTCAATTGATTTGTTCCTCTTGAGATATGCGAAAATACGCCTAAAAATATGCAAACATTTTGGGTACCACCGAAGTGGTATGACAAATTTTATCAATATATATATATATATAAAGAGAAAAGTTATTTGGAATTTTTAATGTTTTCAAGATTTGCTATATACTTGTACTGTAACGTACATGTTCGGTAAGGTTAAACTTAAAAAGACCTTACCAAAGATTTTTGACGACAACGTTTGGCTCAAAGTCAACTGTGATGACTCAAACAACAAAACAGCGATAAGTAAATACAGATTGTTTAACTTGTTCTTTTTCGGTAAGATTTGAGTTTTTTATATTATATCTTAAGTAACTATATATGTTATCGGTCGGCGAAGTCCTCTTAGGTGTATCCGTCTCGGCTTGGCAACTGTGCTAGTTCTTACAGCAGATCTGGATGGGGAAGTTGCTGCAACCACCGGCGGGTACATTGGGTATGCTTGCTATAACGCCAGTGGTCAAACCTCTGCTGTGAAGGGAGCATTCACAGCGCCTAGAAAGAGGGGGTGAGGACGATGGGAATAAACAAGGCGGCGGTCAAAGTCCAAGAAAGACTTAGCTGCAAGACCAACCGAACGAAGGAAGAAGAAAAGGGGTTGGCTTGGCTTAGCAACCGCAATTTTCGGATCCAAAGTTAGCAAACCGGATCGAGGAAGGTATTGGGACCAAACGGCTGCTCTCCGCTTATAGCGAAACAACGGGGCCAGCCACACGAGCGAAGCGAAAGGACGACGCTCTAAAGTAAAGCGACAAGCGAGGTCAAGAAAAACCGTCAACCTCAAGAGCGGCGGCATGTGAGATAGCCAAGAGGCACTTAATTGGGGCGCTCATTACTTGGTGCAACCCTCTGGGGCAAAACATACAGGAGTAGTGGAAAGCAGTGGAGCTAAAGCTGCTAGATGCACTCATCGTAGAAGGGGTTGGAGATCCGGGCTCACCTATGCCAACTTTGGGTGGTGCAGGCTGGCCGAATTGTGTCAAAATCCTGAAATTTAAGAACGACATCTCTCTATTATGGGTAAAAGAAGTAGTAATGAAGTTTCAAGGCCTGTGGGCGTCCTTGGGATAGTGGACCGGAGCTGCATCCCGACCATCCCGAAATCGAAGGTGCTTATACTTCGCACGACAAACGAGAGAATGCACTGCGGCTCTTTCAAAGACAAAACCCCGATGTTCCCACGGCAGACTGGAGGGTGGTGAAGGTCACCAACTCCGGAGAGGTAGATGGCAGAACTACATCCTTCAAATAAACAAGTCGGCCGAGAATATTTTGTACGGAAGGTTCGGGAAGATGGCGTGGGGCGTAGGTTGCGTGTGCCTTCGCCTTAAAAAGCACATCCCGGCCGATAATAACTAAAACATGCTGGATGTCAAAAAAGATTTAAATGAAACTTAGAAGCCTTCCTTAAGCTCTATGAAGCAGAGGAGGGTGATCTGGAGATACAACCCGAACTCGAGAAGAATCCCGACCCCCGCAATGAAGGTTTTTCAGATAGACCTGCATTAAAGCAAGGTCGCCTCTGCCGAGCGCCTTCTCAATCTAGAGAAGATCGGCTACGATGCGGCTTAGTTTAGGAACCATGGATAGCCTCGGGAAATATAGTATCTGAACAAAAGTCGCTGCCATACTATGTTTACATCCCGAGTTCAACAAACAAGGTAAAAACTGTTATAATGGTAAGGAAAAGTATACACTCATACGTGAACCTAAATTTCTCTTTAGATGACCTAACTGTAGAGAAAGTGAAAATAGCCCTGGTGATAGTCGCTGACGCCAATGCGCACCACACGCTATGGGGTAGCAGTGATAACAACGATAAAGGAGTTCTATTACAAAATTGTGTACTGATAAGCAATACAGCTATAGCTAACCGAGGGGAGGAGCCCACTTATATGGGTCCTACCTGGAGGAACGTTTAAATTTCACACTTGACACTAGCAGAATAATCAAGGTTGAAGATTGGGAGGTGCTTCGGACACACTTGTTTTCTAACAAGATGTATGTAGAATTTCAAGTAAAATTCTCCGCCCTCAACAAATCAACCTCTGAACTGGGGGAAGGGACCGTCACACTTACGAATATTTTCAATAAATCATATTACATCGCATAAAAAACGTGGTTCGAAGCCTCCTTAGTGGAAGAGGGAGCTCGGCTCACGTAGACGCTGTGTTCAGCAACTCTTCAAACTGGTCAAGATAGACGATGAGGAGTTTTGCTGGAGGGAATATAAGGATGTACTTAGGGATTATAAAAAATAATTTCGCACAATTAAAAGGGTAGCTAAATTTAGAAAAACACTATCAAAGCACCCGACTACCCCTAAAAAAATGGGGAGTGCAGTGAGGGATACCTGAAAGACTTATACAGCATTTGCCAGGGTGTACGGACGCTACTAGGCGCCAAAATCTATTGCGCGGAGCTGGCACTGTATTGCAGTATATTTTAGGCAGAAGTCTTTGCTGCCAGGCAAGCTGCTGAAATTGCTAACAACGCAGAAAATAACGTAAAGAATATCAATTTATACGTTGATAGCCAAGCGGCTATTGAAGCAACCAGTCATTTCAACACATATCGTAAAATGAAGCTTGATACTGTCAAATTCTTCCACTACTACTGATAGTGAACATGGGCGTTTATATGCTTCAAGATCCATCTGCCAAAGCTTTCTCAAAACAATTGTTAGATATTGGCAATGGAAAACTAGCTGCCATCAACTCACAAACTATACTCATCGATAATATACTTCCCAATGTACAGAAAAAATGTAAGATTGGCTGGCAGAAAGATTAATTTTGGCAGAAAAAAATGTGGACATCAATGGATTAAATTCAAATATAAAACAGTTGTTGCCAGTGTCCACGGTTTTGCAATGGTACAAGATAAGTTATTCAAATATTAAAGAAAAACACTAATGAAGCCACCATTTTTAAAGGCAAGATTCGATGCGAAAATGTATTGCTGCTGTGAGTCCCTATGATTCTTATAGATGTGCCAATTGAATTTAAACGCACTCAATTTTCAATTATTGATTGACATTCGGAATGGTGATGAATAACTCACAAAGCCAAATAATGTTTATTTGTGGCCTAGTTTTGAGTACACCATGCTTTTCCAACGGACAACTTTATAATAATAATAATAATAATAACCAAACGATTAACCTCCTGATGCGAGGAGTTCAATCCGCATACGTGTGGAATTAGCCGAGTCAGAAAAGGCAAGAGAGTTTTTTAAGTGTTGAGATCTAAAACTGCTCAGCTACAGAAACAAAAATTTCAACAGCTAAGATTTATAGTTACGATATAATACATTGTTACATTTTATTTATTAAGAGAAAACAATAAAGTCTTTTTAATTTTGAAAAGTGAGTCAGATAAGTCAAATGTGCTGGAATGAACTAATGGACAATATACAAATTTGGGGTAGAATAACAAGTAGAATAAGTTACCTTTTAGCTTAAGGAATAAATGTAATTCTGTTGTAAATTAGATTTTAATAATAGAATGTCATACTGACCTTTAAAAAATCTTTTTTCAAGTTCGCAGCAATACGACTAATAACTGGCAAATGTTTTCAGCGAGTAATTTGAAAAGGACGTGTAACGCTAAAGTGTACCGTATATAATATTATATATAGTACAAAAACGGGAATATCTGAAACCCGCGGAAAAGAAGTGAAAAACACTCCCAAAACAAAAAAGTACCATAAGTATTAAATAAGCAGCGTAGCAGATTTCTAACTTACAGGAAGCATCGCGGGACTGAAGGGGTGTACCCGAGCACCTAAAGGAAAAAGGAAATAGGCACAGTCACCAGCGATGAACGCGAAACTGATTTTAATGAATGAATAATTTAAGAATATGAAAATTTTTAGGAAAAAAGAAAAAGTATATTTAGGAAATTTTTGAAAGAAATTAATTCTGTTTTTATAAAAAAAACGCTTGTACATCAAAAAACTAATAATAATAAAAAGGGCCGCGATTCACCACCTAATGGGGGACTCTCCGGTTCTTATAATAATAAAATAACTCTGCGACTTTCCTGTAAAAAGGCCCTTCCATAGATTAATAAAAAAAAATTAACAAAAATATTCCAAAAAAGAATAATAATACAAGTAATATTAATGTCTAACCCAAACTATCTAGCTGCACCAACAGGACTTTTCGGTTCTGACAACCAAATTTCGCCAGAATTGACACACACTTAGTAAAAAACGTAGTTTCTCAACTTTAACAGACGAACGGACAAAACATTAAACAGAATATTTTAAATAATTACACGAACCAAAGCATTACAGATCAAACAATTGAAGAGAAATACAGGGACAACATGAATGAAATGGACGAAATTCCCGACGTAGTGTGATCACTACGAGAATTTTCAGGGAACGCTTCGGCGTTTACCTCCTGAAGGAAAAGTGTCGAGCGTATTCTGAGGATATATGAAACCTCAAAAGGCACGCCACGCTACTTTGGCTATTTAAATGTTATTCGTAATAAAATTAGAGCTAAAGCAGACGTAGCATTAGAATCATATTATATAACACGCCCCTAGATTGGACAGCAATATCTTGTTGTCTAATTAATCATTACGCAGATAAAAGAGACATTGGTGCTCTAGAGTATCAAATTACTTATCTTATACAGGGAATATTAACGATTAAAGAATTTGACCAAAATGTGTAATCGCATCTATCTCTTATCCTTTACAAAATTGGTTGTATGGAAGTAGAAGAAGCAATACCATCTTCTAACTGAAAACCACCGTGCTAAAGCCCTTGACACGTTTGTCAGAGCACTTTCTGCTGATCTCTCTAAACTTCTTGGCATCAAAGAATCAAAAAGCCTACCAGAAGCTCTTTACCTTTGCCTGAAACTAGAAAATCAAAACTTCAGAGCAACATCCTATTAATCAGCACGCTCATACTAATTATCAGCATCGACATCTTAGACAGCAATATCAACAACAGAAATTACTTCCAGATTTCAAACAATGATTTCCTCAAACTAGATTACGTGCAAAATAAGCTTTCATACCAAAATCAACTCAAATCCCTAATTGTTACAGTCAACAACGCTATCTCCAATATCCAGTAAATCAACCAAAAGTCCATTTAATCAGCTATCAAATACATTTGGTTGGCATTTTTCCGATTTCGGAACTCGGTACCATTTATCGTCACCTGCTGTTCGAAGGTTAGCAGATAGGTCCCTTTAACGATTCTTAAAGTACCGGTCTCGCCCTTTATTACGGCCGTATCGCTTTTTACAAACTATTTTAGGTATGGGACATTTTATTATAAAGTATAAATTGTCCTTATTTTGTAATACCTTCATTCTAGACATTCCTAATATTTCTATTGTTGATACGTTAGTCGAGTGCTCGTTGATTATTTTGTTTATATCGCTACTGTCCAATATTACAGGACTAACTAAATTTAGTTTGGCTAATGTTATTGATATTGCGACAGCTTGCAGCTCTAGAGTTATTATCCTATTTCTTGCTAATATTGTTTCATATAGGTGGCCTGTATCTATTTCCTCTTTTTTAGCGGAAGTAATAATTTTGTTTATTTTATCTGTTATCTCTAAAATCTTTTGCTGAATGTGGGTATTTATCCTGTACTGTTTGTTGTTCGAGTCGACAAGTATGTCCTGTTTCATCTGAAGTCTCTGATAGTCGTCGAAGTCGGGGGTGCCGGCAATGACCTTGAGTGCCGTACCCAAAAAGTTCAAGCTTCGTGTTTGCCGGTGGTGAATATCGACGGTTCGCAGCAGTGTTTCGATGTGTTTAATATCTGCGTCGAGAATAAATTAATTAGATCCTTAGTCTCATCGTTCATTGTTTCGTATATCGTCATGTTAGTGAAGTGTGTCAAGTATCCGTAATGTTCCCATACTATCGCCTCCCCTTCTACAATTGGGATGTAGTTGGCGCCAGTATAGTCTGTGAGTTTTTCAGTCAAAGTGTTTGTCGTCAGGAATGCTAATATTATTATCCCGTAATTAAAGAAAGATAGCAATCAGTGACTGGGTCTGTCAAGGGGGCCGAATGTTGTCCTTATGGACCCTCCTCCCCTTTATAAGAACGGTGGTGCCTAGATCCTGTTCAACTACTTCCTCTACATATAGTGCTGAGAGGTTATTTCCTAGCCTTCGATTTACCTTCACCAGGACCCTGTCGCCAGCGTTATACGACATATCCTGACGGTTCCTATTATGATAATCGCGGTCAGCGGCCTGTGTTTTTTCAATACGGTCTCGGATTGATTCCACAGTATTGGTCGAACTTGAGTAAAGGACATCGATTGGTTTTCTGTTGATTACTGAGTGAATAGATTTATTATATTCTATAGTAGCCAGCAAAATTAGGTCAACTAAGTCGCTAAGATTTCTCTCTAGTTTAAGGCACCTAGCTATCTCAGTCAAAGTACTGTGGAAACGTTCCACTTGCCCATTTGAAGTACTATGAAGCGGGGGTGCATTTGCGATTGTTACATTATTATAATCCAAACTTTTCATTGTCACAATAAATTGTTTTGACGTTTGGAAAAATGTTTATTAGCTGTAAAATTGGTGGTTTTATGTCAATGATCGTTCTCGATGAGATCTTCTGCACTATTGCAAACTTCGAAAGCTTGTCGATGCAAGTTAAAAAATATTTTTGATCAGTAGAAAAAATATCTATGTGTAATATGGCGTTGCTGCAATGACATGTTTTTTTGGATGGCGGTCGTATTTGGACTTTGAACAGATTCGGCAGTTCGCCACCACCTCTCTTGCTTTTTTATCCATATTTGCAAAAAAATAGTCGGCTAGGATTTGTTTCACATTTTCTTGAGCAGCTCTATGTGCTCGGTTGTGTTCAGCGACAACAATCTCATGTTGGTCCCCTTCACTAAAGATATCAGTAACCATTTTTTCAGTGTGGCGAACTTCACGTTGGGATGAAGCCCCACCAGTCGGTACTGAATCTTCGCCAGAACTGGTAGGCTACAGTGTATTGCATTAACCACACCGTCATTAATCACTTCTTGTAGTGTGTCTATTAGCGAATCTGTGTCACGGAATGAAACAATATGTCTAGTCTTCGAACCGAACAGGATAAAGGTCTGTTTTGACGGACTTTCGCACTCCTGAAGCACAATATGATTCCTAAAGCAATTAACAGGTTTATCCACCGTTTCGATGGTATACGTCAAGGACTCTTCGCTATATATGGTGGCGCAGTCAGAGCTTGGTTCCATTCCAACCTCCACCATATTCATGTGTTGTCTCGACAATGCGTCGGCAACATGGTTCTCCTTCCCTGGCTTGTAAAAAATTTTTTTTGCATTGAAGCTTTCCATTAAGGATTTCCATCGCTTGATCTTCGCGTTAGGGTTTTTATCTGAGACTGCAAATGTCAAAGGTTGGTGGTCAGTGAAAATGTTCAACTGGTTTACACCATACAAGTAGTTTCTCAAAGTGTTGAGGGCCCACACGATTGCCAGGAGCTCTCTTTCATTTGTTGCCAAATGTTCTTCCCTATCTCTTAGAGTTCTTGAGATCATGGTAATGGGTTTTCTTTCTTGTGAGAGTACAGCTCCCAAACCTCTCGAAGATGCATCGGTCGTCAAGTCAAAGGGTTTTGTGAAATCTGGATATGTCAATGTGACGCCTTCTGATGCTAAAATTTTCCTTAGTTTGTTGAAGGCTTCTACACCTTCTCATGTTAACTGAATTTTAATTTTTTTAGACTGTGTGGCACTTACTTTGCCATTTTCCCCCTTAAGCATATCGGTCAGTGGTTTTGCTATGCTAGCAAAATCTTTAATAAAGCATCTATAATAGCTCGCTAATCCTAAAAAAGAGCGGAGCCCCCGAAAAGTGGTTGGCTGCTCATAGCATTTTATACTGTGGACCTTATTAGGGTTTGTGTTTACGCCTACTTTTGATACAACGAAGCTTCAGTTTTAAAAAACTTTGATTTTTCCACTGAGACTTTCATATTGGCCTCGCAAAGCCTACGTAAAACCCATTCAACGTCCTTTAAATGGTCTTCTGCAGTCTTTGAGTAGATGATTACATCGTCGACGTAAACATGACAGGTCCTGCCAATTTGCTCCCTCAAAACATCATCGATCGCTCTCTGAAATGGAAATAAGGTGATCTGGAAGGGCGAATGATGCCATTAGCCAGCAAATCGGCTACCTCCCCGTTGACGAATTCGGCCACACTCATAGGGTATGGGTAGAGCCTAGAATATATCGGCTCTTCGTTTTTTGTTCTTAGCAACTATATTTGTATTGAAGGGCAGGGACTCATTTGGGTCTGCGAAGGCCCTCTTCCTAGTCTCCATCATCTTAAGGAAATCATTTCGGACACCAGAAGGAATTTCCTCACTTCTCATATCAATGAAATTTACATTCACGCACTCGTGGAACAACAATTTTTCGTTTCCAAAATCGTGTCGTATTACTCCACTACTCAGATCTATTTGAGCATTTACCCGTTTTAATAGATCCAGTCCAATAATACCATCGAACGTTGCCATATTAGGCAATATGAAGAAATCCGCCCATACACCAAATAACTTGATTCTATACTTCTTATTCACATGACTATTTCCGTGCAGTGACTTAACCAGAAAAGGTGTGGATGCTGGGATAACATTTTTAAACTCGGGCAAAGGTTTAATATAGTTTTTAGACGCTGTGTCCACTAATAGCTTTATTTTATTCCTTTGGTTCCCTACTCCTCGTTCGATCCACGGAAGCAGGGACTTTCCCCTAAAAAATTTAGTTCTTCCTCTTCGAGATTTTCTATTTCTTCTTCCGCCTCTTGATTGTAGGCTGTGTCTTGGTTACCTTGGCTTAAATTATTTATTCTCTGGATTTTAGGTCCAGTATTCCTACCTGATTCTGCCTGTCGCTTTCCAAATTGTTGTTGTTGGTTAGAGTTAGGGCTCTGTTTGGAATTGTTTCGGTACACCTGTTGATTTACTTTTTGTGACTGACGCCAATTTGAATTATGGCGAAACCGTGATTCTGATGGATCTATTTCCATTGGTACTAGTTGATCTTGTTGATCATTTTCGTTGCCGTTCCTTTTCGGCTGTCTATTGAAAAAATGTGGATTTTTTTGGGGGGTTCGCAATCTCTGTTCTAAGTTGTTATCACCGATCTTCTTAAATCTGTTTGGATCTTCAGCAGACGCAGTGAAGTTTGTAGCGAACACATATCGTTCTCTATTTGCCAGGGCCAGAGCACCCGGCAAGTCATCAGGTCGAGAAGCGAAGAGAATGTCACACAATGGTCTTTTTAGACCAGAAATGAATACCCTAAGCGCGTTTGCTCTATACTTTGTGCAGATTGATTCCGCAATGCGACCCTCATGTGTCATTATGGTTTTATTTGTGAGAAGAGCTAGCTTCTTCTCCACTTCGTCGAAATATTTCAGGACTGACAGGTTGCCTTGTCGAAGCGTAGAAAGTTCCTGTTCTATGAGATATATTGGACGCTTGTCCGAATAGGTAAAATCTAATCTGGCAATGATCGCCTCGAAATTCAGTACAGTATTAAAAGATGCAAAAACGGCATCAGCGGAGCCCTTTAGCTTATTTCTAATTATTCCTACGGCTTGATAATGCCTAGAGCTGCCCTGATGGCTTCGAAACACCTCGTAAGCCGTGTGGGCGGCCTGACGCCAGGAAACGTAGGTGCTGACTTGACCGTCAAACTCTGGCAATGACTTCACCAGGTCTAAAAGTTCTTCACATTTAATGCCTGCAATGATTTTCACAGGCTCGTAAGTATGTGGCTTTTTTACTGTGGTTAAAGTGGCAATTTGCTCTGTCAGTCGTGTCAATTTGTGTTCAAAGGACTCCTGTTGCTGTTGCAGTGCGCCTTTTACGGCAGCCTGTACTAAAGCGGTTTTTTGATTTGCGTCCATTACACCTATATTTCTATTCCTTGCGATCTGCAAACTACCGATCTTTTCTAATAAACCCTCAAGATCACTATCGCTCATCAAATCGTTGCGAACACGAAACTACAAATTAGACCACCAGCAAAACTCTATACGTTTCTTTATTAGAGCGCAACACTGTCACTATTAATCAATTTTCCACGAATCACTTTGAAAAGAAAAAAAATTGAGCACTCTACTTACGCAATTATTATTAAGCTATCCATTGAAATTGATCCAGTTGTTGGTAATTCCTTTTAGCCTCCTTCAAGTTATTCAGTTGTTGGTAATATTCTTTCAGCCTCCTTCAAGTGATTCAGTTGTTGGTAATATTCTTTCAATTATTCGGTCGTAGGTTCAAACCGCGGTTGGGCGCCAATTATTTTTGGGCACTTGTGTGCTTTATTGAGTCTGTTCTTAAACTCACTATTCTACCCTAACTTATTTCTATCCTAACCTACAGCCATCACCGTCGTCGCCGCTGTCGTTGCCGCTGTCGTCGCTGCTGTTACGTTTGTTATTAGTATTCACCTGTGGGTATGTTGACTCAGCGATTCCCACGGTTTGAATTGTTTGTTATGACTCGATTCCACAAGTGGAAGTATCGGGTATCGTCTTTTATATTTTGCTAAGTTGCGGAAATGACTGCAACAATGTAGTCTAAACAATTTACATTTACGGAACATTAGACTGTGTTAACTTAGACGTTAGCTTAAATGCTAACAGTTATGCCAATAGACCAAACCCAAATTCACTGTCAAACTACCATCAAATTTTTCGAACAAAAATGAACTTCAACCAAAAGACCAAAGAAACTTTCAGGTAAATTGAAATTTTGAACCTTACAGCGAACAAAATTACCAACACAACAATGATTACCAAAGCAACGACTACAACTACAATTCTTTCGATACAACCGACGAAAATGAAAAATCACTAGACTTTAAAGATATACATTTTTTAGATTAAACAGCTCTTCGTTACCTTATTTCAACTTTAAAACGAAGAGTGGAGAAATTTTAAAAATACTAGTTGATACAGGTTCCAATAAAAACTGTATACAATCAAATTTTCTACCAAATCCCAAGGAAAATAATAATCCTTTTTTACGAAAATTCCGTTAATGGGAAAATACACATTACCCATCACACTTTTCTAAATCTTTTTAATATCGAAAAATGCAAAAAAAAAATTTTTTACCCACTCTTACAACCATTCACGCTATTCTTGAAAATAATTGTATAAAGGAATTATTAGCAAAAATACATACTAAAGAAAACTTCATGATCTTAGCAAACAAACGTAAAATTCAACTCCATCAATATAGAGCCCAAGAAGTTCATTCCATTCAAACCCGTGACGAATATATGAATGCTTCAGAAAAAACGAAATTAAACGAGTTGTACAGAAACAGCGAAACTTATTTTCAGAACCTAACGAAAAATTAACGTACACAACAAAAGTGGTAGCAGAAATTAGAAAACTCAGATACACCTTTTTACTCGAAATCATGGAAAAACCATAACCTTTATATCTAGAACATTAAGGAAAACTGAAGAAAACTATGAAGTCAATGAAAAAAAAAATGCATGCCATTATTTGGGAATTAAATAAATTTAGAAATTTCTCTATTGAACTGCGAAATCCATACAGATCATCAACTTCTCACTTACGCCTTAAGCAATAAAAATTATAATTTTAAGTTAAAACGATGGAAAGCCACACTCGAAGAGTATAATTACGAATTAAGATATAAACCCGGCAAAGCCAACATAGTAGCAGACACCCTTTCAAGACCATTTGAAATAAATTCTTTATTAGTAGCCACACATTCAGATGACAGCTCTTACTTAAATCCCTCGGTGATAAACGGTATATTTATTTCCAAACAAAATAGTGGAAATAATTCATCGAATATACCAATTCACTTTTTTAATTACAATATAAAATTCGATATACTTAAACGAAAGTTGATGACATTACGAACGAGGACATTCAAAACGAAACAATATTAAAAGAACATAAACGTGCACACAGAAATAGAGACGACCCAAATCATAAAGAGAAATAATATAAACGAATAGGCTCGAAAGTAAAAGCAAGATATAGGAAAGAATTCGTAAAAGAAGTCAAATCCAGTGTTGTAATAACAGAAAACACATTTTATGATAATCCTTTGGGCAAGTCCAAGCTTATCGGAAATCCAACTTTTTGACTATACCCCATCCCACATTATTACTATTAGAGGCAGACAACTATACAGGGCGGCACATTAAAGATAATTCATCTAATAGACCTTAACCGAAACGACACACTTCTACGCAACGATCAAATCAACGTGGACTTAAACATATCGGAAACAAATATCTTTTACCCACTTTTAAATCACGAAATATGCGAAGCCATACAAATTCTTCGAGATGTAAAACCAATGCAAAACTTTCGAAGCAAAAGGAAAATGGAAATATTATATATTGCCGGTAGTCCAGATCATGAAGATCTTGGAATCATAAGTAATAATATGAACGAAATAATAACAACAAAAAACAAATTTTTATTAACGAAGCATTAAATAAAAATATTAATGATTTAATAAATGTTACGGATGAAATATCTCTCTATTATATATAAAAGTTTTCTGCTGCTGTCGAGAATCAACTAACATAAGAGCGAGCTAGCTCGCGCTCGGCGGGGGGCGGACGTAGGCAAGCGAGCGAAGCGAGCGTCCCGGAGCGCAGCGGAGGACGCCTAGTCTTATTATATTAAAAAGATAATAGTATCGAAAACGAATTAGCCTTAAGTATTGGAAGTAGAATAAGAATAATTAAAGAAAGATTTATTAATATTAAATGTGCCATTCCATGGGCAAAATATACAATTGTTAATTCAACGTTGTTAAATACAAAAGATTCGGATGGAACCGTACATTTTATACTCTCGCAAAGTTACTCTCGTTTCAGAAAATAGATATTAATACTCGCTGACCGACATATTCGGCATAAAACTGGTTAGAATAACGAAAAGCATTATAAGTAGTATGTAGGAGTTGAGGGTAGTATTAACCCGATTTTATCTATTTTTACCAATACCACATACTACTAACATGCCACAGACTAATAACATGCTCCTACTGTTTTATTAAGGTACTTCACATAGCAATATCAATCACCAATCACATGGAGTAAAGTGAGACGAATGGTCGAAAATCCTGATATTAGTTACATGATGGCTAAGTAAACTTTTCACCCGATTTGCTCCATTTTAGGCACAACAGATACCTTGTTATAAGTAAAATATATGTATAAAGTCACCCGAAAGTTTAAAAATCTTTATATTAGGTGTATGAGGGCTATAGGAAGTATTGATCCGATTCAACCCACTTTTGACACAAAAACATACTATTATCGAGAGTTTTATTTATTTATTTTATTATATGAATTTCATTTATATATCTTACACATTTACCGTCACAAGGTGGCATACTTTAAATGCATTATCCAAGCATCGATACAAACGTTGTGAAAAAATAAGGTGGAAATAAAAATTATGTTATATGGGAAATAGGCGTGGTTGGAATCCTATTTCCCCCATTTTCGTACTATAACATAGAAATATGAGAAGAAGAGAGGGGTTGTCAACTGATTTCTCCCATTTTCACACCGTCGATAGAGATGCTAAAAACATTTGTTCACAGTGAATTTTGTTACATATAGCTTCAGTGGTATAGGAGATATGCACTTTAAACTTATTAGGGGGCGGGACTACGCCCACTGAAAAATAATTTAAACTGCAGATGCCCCTCTCTAGTGTGATCCTGTATACCAAATAAGAGTCTTGTATCTTGTTGTGGAGCTTAGTTATGGCAATTTATTTGTTTTTGATTAATGGCGTTTTGTGGGCGTGACAGTGGTCCGATTACGCCCATCTGCAATACCACTCGTCTTACGTAACCAAGAAACATGTGTACTAAGTTTCATAAAGATATCTCAATTTTTGCTCAAGTTACAGCTTGCACAGGCGGACGTCCTGATCATTTATATATAAATAACCCTATATCTAACTCGAATATTTTTAGGTGATACAAACAACCGTTAGGTGAACAAAACTATTACACTCTGTAGCAACATGTTGCGGGAGTATAAAAATAAATATTAATACGCACTGACCGACATATTCGGCATAAAACTAGTTAGAATATCGAAAAGCATTAAAAGTAGTATGTAGAAGTTAAGGGTAGTATTAACCCAATTTTATAAATTTCATAATCAATCATATGGTTAAAGTCAGACGAATCTTGGAAAATCCTGATAGTAAATACATAATAATAACCCAACGATTACCCTCCTCCCGCCCAACCGACGCATACGTGCGGAATTAGCCGAGTCAGAAAAGGCAAGAGAGTTTTTTAAGTGTTGAGATCTAAAACTGCTCAGCTACAGAAACAAAAATTTCAACAGCTAAGATCTAAAGTTACAATATAATAATTGTTACATTTTCATTTATTAAGAGAAAACAATAAAGTCTTTTTAATTTTGAAAAGTGAGTCAGATAAGTCAAATGTGCTGGAATGAGAATTAAAATCATGACATATACGGCGAAATGGCTCGTTTAGTTCAAAATTTGATCTACAGGATTTTAGCAGTAAAGGTCTAAACTGCCTCGAAAGGCGAACCGGGATATTAAATTTAATTTCAGACAGGAGAAAAGAACTGCAAACAGTTCCATTCAAAAGTTTCACTAAGAATGTTATGCCAAGCATTTCCCTACGACTAGAAAGTGTAGGTAGATTAATAAGTTTTAAACGACTAGTGTATGGAGGTAGACTTACGCTAGCATCCCATCAGAAATGCGCTAAGGCGAAAAGTAAAAATTGTTTTTGAACCGACTCTAACTTGTCAGAATGGATTTGGTAGCTAGGGTTCCATACAACAGAGCCATATTCCAATATAGGTCTAACCAAAGTTGTATAAAGTGTTTTAGTAATATACGGATCTCTAAATTCTTTAGACCAACGTTTAACAAAACTGAGGACAGCTTTTGCTTTTAAGACCATGGTATCAATATGAAGACTGAAATTAAGCTTAGGGTCCATATTAACTCCCAAATCAACATAGTTTAAAACTTGCTCTAGAATATGGTGTTTTATTACATAAGAAGAGGGGTGCACAGATCTACGGGAAAAGCACATCGTCTTACATTTATTGAGATTCAATGGCAAATCATTTCTATCACACCATGCAACCAAATTGTTCAAGTCTGTTTGCAACAGACACCTTTCTTCAGTTGAAGTGTATGGTTTAAAAAGCTTTACGTCGTCAGCGTATAATACAATTTTTGAGAATTCTAATACTTAATAAACAACAAGAACAGAATTGGGCCAAGATAACTACCTTGCGGAACACCTGAAGAGATATCAATTGTATCTGAAAGAGTATCCTTAAATATCACTCGTTGTGTTCTATTATAAAGATAGGAAGCTACGCAATGAAAAAATCTTGGCTGAAAGCCCAGCAGATCAAGTTTATGTAGGAGAATCGCGAGATTTACTTTATCGAAAGCTAAAGTCTGTGTATATTACATCCGTATGCTTATGTTCCTTAAAACCCAATGATACACGGTTTACAAATTTAAGCAAGTTTGTTAGAGTCGATTTTCCTTTACAAAATCCATGCTGAGATGAGGAAATTAACGGAGAAATCGAAAAGGTTATAGGGTCAGTGATGATAGCTTCAAAAAGTTTAGGTATAACTAATAGTTTTGCGATACCTCTATAGTTTTCAATGTTTGATCTAAATCCACTTTTATGCAAAGGGATCATAAATGACTGTTTCCACATTGAAGAAATATAACGTGTTTAAGAGAGGAATTAAATCTCCTTGTCAAAGGCAAGTAAATATATTTGGCACAATTTTTTAGGAAGCATGAGCCAAGTTTGATCTGAATATATTCATAGATACCTGATTAGTGTACTGGAAAGTGAAAGAATCATATGGAATTTAAAATTGTGCTATGTGGGAAGTAGGCGTGGTTGTAGTCCAACTGCGCTCATTTTGACAACGTAAAATAGGATCGTCTGGGTATGTACTAAATTTGGTTAAAATTAGTCATGTAGGTCCAGAGATATGTCAATTCATCTAAATGTGAGCGGTACCTAATACACCTATTAAAGGGAAAGGCCACACCCATTTTTTATAATTTATTTTTAACACTACTGCAATCAAATTGCAGTAATTAGGTATAGCATTTCATAGCTTTTCAATTAATGGCGTGGCCTTGGTTCGATAGGTCATACAAACAATCGTTACGGGGCATTTCGACAGCAATTAAGGATTGCTAAAAATCTGAATTGGTAACTAATGTGAGCATATATAATATAATTACTCATATTTAATTATTGAATTGGTAAATAAACTTTTATTACAATTATTTAAGTATTAAAATATGAAATCTTATTTTTCCAAAACACACAGAAAAATTTAGACTTCTACTTTATTCATCCTCCACATACATTTTTGTCAACCTTATAAAATTTGAAATCAATGATCAAGAGCTCAAACATGCGCTGTATCAGCTTGAACAGACCTACTCGACGCCATTTCAAGAATGAATATTTCATGGTACCAAATGCCCAAACAAAAACATTGGAAACCTCTATGGCAATCGTGGTTAGCAACGTAAATTTCCTGTGAACATGTGGCGTTAGGTGAACAAAACTATCATACTCCGTAGCAACATGTTGTAAGAGTATAAGAATGCGAAACCAGGGGATACGACCAACCGGAGGTTAAAATTAGAAATGTCCCGAAAAAATGAAAACCTAAAATTTTGTCCAAAAAAGAAAACTATAATAATTAAAGACCACCCTTAACATTAAGCCGTTTCAGAGGAGATTAGCTACAAACACCGTGGCACGAGAATTTTATATATAGCATTGTTTTATATTATCAACATAAAATATACTATTTAATCTTTATCGGTTTTTTTTTTATTTCAACTAGTAATTTTAGTCAAATTATTCTGTTTTTCTGACTAACTTGGAACAACATTAAAGTCATATCACAAAAAACTAACATACTTTGAATGAATGTATAGAAAAGTACATCCACATACAATACAACTATCAATAGTAACTATTAGTTGAGTCAAGTTAATGAATTCAGAGTTTTATAAAACACTATTCATATAAATTGTTTGCAATTTGGAACCGATCTCAAACGCGAAAATAATCTATTGTACCCTAACCTTCTCATATTGTTTCATCTATGCTCTTATAAACTAAAGGATACTTGAGGAGTTGATGGTATTAATATGATGTTGCTTCAGCTGCGTACATCCTAAATGCGCAAGCCTTCTTCTGGTCACCGTATCGCATTCCAATAGCATGTGCAGTCTGCAGTGTCCTGTAAGAAATCCTGTTAGTATTCTTAAACTGTTTTTGACACATAAGTTAATATGTTGAAATCTTCTGGTGAAGTACCTGTCCATCAGTTGTTTTGTGTGTCTGATTCCTTCCAATAGAAGGAATGTTGTTTTTGATCCATCTGTGTACCATGGGGGGATTACGGGCCCAAGAACAAACAGGACCCCATTTGTAAATGCCCTAGCATCTCCGAAGCAGAAGTATTCGTCATAACCTCGTGCGGAGTTAAGAAAAAAAAAGGAAAAGGAAATAAATAGGTACTGGTTAAGTAGCGAAGGAATCAGATACTCAAAACAACTTATAAACAGCTACTTCACCAGAAGATTTAAACATATTATAAGATAATCAAAAACAAACACCTGTGAGTGTGGTTTTATTTCTTCCTTTATCTGTGGTTGCCTCCACGATCTCTTATCTCCTAGAGCTATGCTGAATTTGAAGTTAAAATGTATGGTCTTCGATATTTCGTCCCTGTTAAAGCTTGATAGGGGAATCGTATTCCCGTATTTCTGCTGCGTTTTTGGATGTAACAATCTTTCCTTTTCCTGCACCTTATTCGTTATTGTTAATAGGATTTTCTTTGGCGAAAGCTCTATATTGTGGAGGGGAGTGAGGTCAAGTAGGGCTTCTAGTGCCACTGTGGGTCATGTTTTCATGCAGTTTGTTATACAGGCGTACGTCAGTCTTTGGAGTTTCCCTGGTTCCTTTCTGGTTGTGTTTAGTTCTACTCTTTCTGACCAGGCAATTGCTTCATATGTGATTACCGGTTTTACTATCGTAGTATACATCCAATGTATTATCCAGGTCTTTCCAGCTATTTTTCGACATACTACCAGTGACCTTGTCGCTTTACTGATCGCCTGGTCCATGTGGTTTCATGTGTATTTTATGTCTCCTAGTAAATCGCACTATAGCAGTCTTAGTTAGATTGATGCTTAGTCTTGCTTCCGAGCACCATTTCTCTGTTAGTGTGAGCGCTCTTTATATAATGTCACACACTGTGTTTTAAAATTTCTCTACTGCTTTTTGTACGATGTCATCTGCATAGCCTTATCATCTTATGTCGTTCTTTGTCAGACTGTCTAGTAGAGCGTCTTTTACTTAGATCCATAGGAGTGAGGATAGTACACCCTCTTGAGGGCATGCTCTTGTGGTTCCTATTTGAATGGTTTCATTGTCCGTTACCGTTTTCGCTAACCTATGTTTAGGCATGAGGCATAAGGCTGTTAAATGCTCCTTCCGTATCTAGGAAAACGCATAGTGGTATCTCTTTGTTATTTATAGCATATCTTAAAATGTCTGAAAGTTGGAGTAACGCTGTATTAGTTGCCTTCTCTATATGCATGCTGTGCGGGGTGTAGAAATATTTCCCTTAGGGCGGTTGTTCTTATGTGATTGTCAATAATCTTCTCCATAGCCTTTAGGTTGAAGGATGTTAAGCGTTCGTTTTGCCTGGTTTGGGGATGAACTTGACTAGGATTATTCTCTATGCCGTATTAATGCAAGCTAAAACCATTCTTTCTCTCATGATGTGCACCAGCATTGATATTATTGTAGTTGTAGTTCACCATTCTGTAAGAGTTTTGGCCATATTCCATCTATTCCTGATGATTTGTATTTCCCAAAGGTGCTTATTGCCCAATATACTGATCTGTAGCTAAATATCTTTTTACCTAGCGACCATGTATTGGTTGTTGGGACTGTATCCTCCCTGTGATTATTTAGGATACTTGTTGTGGATCCTGGAAAATCTGTCTTGAGCAGAATTATTGTTCTTTCATACCTTGTATATTCGTTGTCTCTTTGCTTTAATGCCATTTTACTTTCTTTTGTATCTTTTGCTAGTGCCCTATGTAATCTAGCTGCTTCTGGTATCGATGAAATGCTTTCCCAGAAGCTCCTGAAGTTTAGTCGACTGGCTTCTCTCATTTCTTTATTGTAGCTGCTCAGATTGGATTTAGTTTCCTCTCAGTTACCGTTTCTTTTCGGCTTATTAAAGTATTTCCTGACTTCTTTCATTTTCTTAACTAGTTGTGTGTTCCACCATGGAGCGCCTTTCGTTTTCTTTGGCTGTGAGAGTTTGCAACTAGCGTTGAATACTTCAATTATACTATTATTTAGGTCGTTTACCTTCTGCTCTAGTTCTTGGAAAAGTTTTTGCTTTGTTTGCTGGTATATTTCTGTTTAGATTTATGTCTAATAACTTTTTGTATTTTGCCCAGTCGGTTTTCCAAGGATTTTTTTATGGCTTCATTTATGTCTATTGATAGCCCTAAACGAAATTCTATTATTCTGTGATTTGGCGAGTATATGGTTCTTGGTCATGTTAATACACGAGTCGTCGTCCACACACAGGTTCAGCTTCAGACAGGTTCCTTCGTTCTTTTCTTCCAGCACCTTCTAGTGGCTGGTTTATAAACCTTCGTTTTGGACTAGCAACAACCCCAACGCGTATGTTTGCCTCTTATTCGCTCTCCTAGGGAGAAGGATTGTCACATTGTGCGAAGAGGTATTTCTTCGCCGCTTTTTGTGGTTAGCTGGACGCCTGACCAGCCGCCTAGATTAGGTATCACTTTTGCTAGCTATTCAGCTGTGCTGTCGTCTTTGCAGACAACGATGAGTAGACCAGGCCTAAATGTTTCTCCTGGTAACACCAATCAGCACCAAATTTCGGCCAGCGCCTTATATATTATTGCCATTTGGATCTCAGTCAGCTGATCCGGAAACAGAAACTCTTTCGGGAAGTTCTTCGGTAGCACGGCCACTCTGACGACTTTTATCGCATCAGTATAGCTGTGCCCCTGCTCTAGCTTTATGGTCTGTTGCTTCGGGACAAGAGATTTTGTTAGAATTGGGTTCCTGAAATATACGATTTCACCTTAAGGTGGGGGAGTCCATTATACATTTTTTACTAAACTACACTTTGCGCGCAAAATTTCATTTCGATAATATCATTTCTCCTCGATTTATATACTGTAAAGTGAAAGAATCGTTGGAATTTAAAATTGCGATCCACACATTTCTCCTTCACAATAGAACATAAGAAAGTCAAAATAATTTTATGCAAGAAATTGCGAAACTTCGAGAACTGGTCCAATCAAATGGTTGCGAAGATCCTGCGATTTAAGGCCTTTAGATAAAGGTTTACACCAATCAACCAACGCTCAAGTAGATCGAAGACAACATTCAGCGCACTATAGCCGAATGCTGCATCGGGTCATCGAAAATAGGCGTAAACTGGTGGAGATATGCAAACGGAGCCGTGGTGACCATTTGACCACCATTTTGTTCAAAGAATAAGTGGCACAAAATTAAATGCATGACAAAAACAAAATAGAACTCATTTTGACCAAATTTAAGTGCTTTATTTCATTTTAACATCACGTCGATCTTGTTGGTAAACTCTTTAAATATTAAATCCCGATTGGATTTAGCTGATATAAGCAACAGTTAGAATTAATTAGGTATATAATTCCTATAAAATGTTCGGTTACACACACAAATTAGCTTTTCTTTCTTTGTTTAACTAGCAACAGAAAACATTTCCCTTTTTTGAACCTAGCAAATTTCGGTTGCACTCGAAATACCTACAAAACGGTCATTGTATTCTAATTTACCTTTGTCTTAAATCTGTATATAAGCAATTTATCAAATTTCGCACCAAAATTTTCATTTGTAAAAGCTACAGAGCGTTTAAAAAAATAGCGTTTACGTTTTCCAAAGTGTTATACAAGTAGCTGACGTTTATTCAAAACATGCTCCAACTCCAGTTTTCGCTTATACCATAAACACATAAATATTTTGTTGACGTTGAATGTTTTCTTGAAATTTTGGCTTTCATTAAAGATCTCTAAAGCCTGTCCCGTATTGTATTTGGAGCAGATACATCTCTTTTCAAACAAAAGTTGTTGTCTTCTCTTAGACGTGTTTCTTTTCAAACAGAAAAAAAATATCTTCGTCCTCACTTTTAAATGTCACGTGATTCCTCCCTCTTCCTGGTTTCTCATCTACGTTTCCAGTTTCTCAATAATGGTCAGACCAAAGACCAGAAAAACTTAAAGGATTGCACGCAATTGCACATGTGGTAATTTGAAAAAAAAAATTATAAAAATTGTTTTTTGGGAATCGATTACGCAAAGGAGAAATGTTATTTTTTGAAGACACTGTACATATACAATAGTGGAGATAAGTTTGTTAATCCTCATTCATAAATTATTTCAGAATCTTTTTATTATACTATTGCAAAATGTTGTTACAGAGTATAATAGTTTTGTTGACCTAACGGTTGCTTGTATCAAACTAATCGAGATAAATATAGGGCTCTATAAATATAAATGATAAGGATGATTGCAAATGGGCGCAATCGGACCATCGCAGCGCTTACAGAACGCTATTAAACGAAAACTTTTAAGGTGCCATAACTAAGCCGCAAATTAAGATTTAAAACCGCAGTTTGGCGCAGGAGATCGCAGTTGCCAGTGACACCTGTGGACTAAAAACTTTCTAAAAGTGGGCGTGGCGTGATTTGATGACCTCTTTAAACACTTTGAAAGTGGGCAAATTCGGATAATAACCACGCTCTCTGCCCATATAACGGTTATGTTGAAAAGTACTGCAAATACTATAACTCACGGAATAAAAAAGCCACAACATTAAATTTCACAACCAGTATAGTATAGAAGGGCTTTTTCTAATCTGGTGTGAAAATTGGACAAGAGGCGTGGCACCAAATTCAGGTAAATTCCATATCTCAGGAACTACTAGACCGTTTTCAACCAAATTAGGTATGTAAAGCTACCCAAACATTCTTATTAGACATAATATAACAAACTTTTAAATTCCGTCTGACTGAGTTATCAGAATAAGACTATGCACAAATAGTGCCCTTAAGGTATTTCATCTTACGTCCAAAAATTGTCGAAATCGCACTATAACTTGTGACAAAAATGGATAAAAGCAAGTCAACACTTCCCTTAGCCAAAATATACCTAACACAAATATTTTCGAACCTCCGGTTCACTTTGTACCGCATCTATCGGTCAATATGTAATAAATCTTAATGAAATTCTTAAATTCTCTTTTCTTAAATGAATGAAATCACGGCGATACTTTCTTTAGTTTAATATAAAGTTATGCCAAAACCTGAAGGTGTTAATCCACTTTTGTTCCTTGCAAGTTGCAAGAGTATGAAAATTTCGGTTACACCCGAACTTAGTCTTCCTTACTTGTTTTTCTAAATGTCTCGTTTTGGAATCAGCGTTTGGTTTTCTAACTTTTCTCACAGTTTTGTGATACTTGTTTTATACGAGTAGTCTGGTCGAGGAAATTTTTGCCTCCTTTCGTGGCTATTAAACAATCTGGGGTTTTTTATTTTAAAATATTATCATCTCTTATACTGATGTTTTGTTTCTTGGTCCTGAAAAGATATTGTAGTCTCCTGGCAGGATCGCCAATTAACTTCCCGACGGAATTACATTCTAAGAAGTATATATTCAGTCAACTTAAGGCGGATCATATGTATCATGTGACAAATTTTACACATATGCCTAATAATTCAATTTATATTATAGGTGGTGTTAACTTACATATGTATGTATATCAGAGAAATTTTCCTTGACCAAACACACTGTTTAGAATATAATTAATCGAGGAAGGTCACAAATATTTAGTGGCCGAAATGAGCGCCGATTAATCAAAAAATTGTCTGACGATCCCCAAATATCAGCAGAGCTATTACAAATGAAATAAAGCTAGAGTCTGAAAACGTCACATGAAACGGTTAGCTTATTGCTCCTTAAAAATAAATATTGTATATATACAATATTATACCTAATGGAGTATAGCGTCAACCCTTAATGGCCTTCAAGCAAAAAATGTATTTACAACTGTAAAGTTGGTGAACTTTCGGTTTCCCTGTTTTCTTTCAAAGGAGATGGAGACCTATTTGTTATTCGTGGACATATGGATCCTATGCATCTAGAATTGAAGGTAATAATTTTAAATTGTAACAAGATAATTACCCGAAACACAAAGCACTTATGGTAAGAACTTGGCTGCTGTATATCTGCGACAACGTACTGATTTTAAAAAGAATACTAAATAGCGGTAAATTTCCCGCAATGTGTAAGCAAATTTGGAAGTTTTTGTCGTCATGTTGTCAGTTTATATTTAAAGTGTATAAAACGAGCATCATGACATCAAAAACAAAAAGTCAAAGAACGGTTATCTGTCAGATTCTATAGTAATATTAAATTTTTTAAAGGTACTATTAAAAATTAATCTGCTTGGTTTGGATGAAAAGCAAACAAGAAATACAACCGCAATGTCAAACAAAGAGTATAACAGTACTTCTGTTATCATATGGGGTTGGATGTTTGCAGGTGGCGTTGGTACTATATGTTTTAGTGATGACATAATGAATGCTACGAAATGTATTGATATTCTCAAATAAAATGTACCAGTCCGCACTCAAAAATTGGAAATTAATGATACTTTCTGATTTTACCAAAATGATAAAAAACACAAATCTTGAATAGCACGAAACTGGCTGCTTTATAATTGCCCAAAAGTGAAAGAAACTTCACCTCAGTTGCCCGACTAGAACGTAATCGATCATTTATAGTTAAAATTAAAAATGCTAATAGCTCAGCGGCATCCTCCACCTCAAAATCCACAAGACTTAAAAATATGTGTAATCGAAGAATGGGAAAGAACCGACCCGAAAAATTGTAAACACCTAGTGAAAAGCATGCCACGCCGCCTTGAAGCCGTGATTGATGATAATGGAAAAAATACCCCTTACTGAATTACTTTTTTTATACTCTTGCAACATGTTGCCACAGACTATAACATTTTCGTTCACCAAACAGTTGTTTTTATCCCCTCACACTAATCAAGTTAGATATAGGGTAATATACATATAATTGATCAGGATGACGAGACAAGTTAAAATCCGGATGTCTGTCTGTCCGTCCTTCTATCTGTGCAAGCTTTAGCGTAAGTAAAAATTGAGATATCTTGATGTGCTTGGTGTACATGTTTCCTGCCACCATAAGAAGGTTGATATTGTAGACGGGCGTAATTGGACCGCTGCCACGATCACAAAACGCTGATGTGGAAAACGTCAACCAGGGGACAGAAATTATTTATATTAGGAATATGAGGTTTAAACCAAGGTCTAGAATAATTCATTCATAGTTCCAGTGATAAACCAAATAATTTTCACCGAAACTTGTCCACTTAAATTTATTAAAATATTACGCATTTTGACCAACCTGAACGGTTTAAACACAGGTAGGAAGTCGGAAATCGTTATATAGGATACACTGGGAGCAGTAAAGGTCTGGTCAGATTTCCCTAACTTTTGACATTGCTCAGGTACGGATATTCCAGAACATATTTTCAAGCAATTTTATAAGTTTATAACTCAAACATTGACCGTCATTTTCAGCATAGGATTTGTTAGAATTACGAAACTCATTATATGTAGTATATGGGGGGTTGGGTAATACGTAGCCCAATATTACATATTTTCGGAATTAAACTATAGGACGCCCAGTATTGTACGTTCAGTTAAGTTTGTTAAGATATATTACTTGTTGACCGATATATAACCGGTATAAAGCCAACCGGATGTTTGAAATTCTTGTATTAGGTTTATGAGAAGTATGGGGTGGTATTGAACTACTTTTATCTATTTTTGCGACTACCAATTATTATTAATCGAAAAAGATGATTTCTGAGTTTCATTAAGGTACCTCACATACCATCACCAATAGTATATGCGATAACAAGTCAACCGGATGTTTTAAAATCCTGATATTAGTTATATGGCGGCTAGGGTAAGTTTTCATCCGATTTTATCCATTTTATGAACAAAGTTTCATTGTTATTAAAAAAACACGCTCCTTTAACTTCATTAAGAAAACTAAGATATTGACCAACACTTGCGGTAAAATCACCCGGATGTTTTCTATAATGTATATGAATACTAAGGGAATTACTGATCCGATTTCACCCATTTTTGCACACGGGCATACTATTATCAGATAACGATTCCCTCTGAGTTTCTATAAATTATCTCACAGATTGGCTGATATTTTCGATAAAAAGTTCGCAATAGGAAATGGGGTCCATATATTTGGTATATGGAGTCTTGAACAGTTTTAGTCCGATTTGGTTAATTTTTAGTCATTAGCTGGCAGACTTCAGAGGCAGTATTCAGTACAGTTTTATGCCGATACATTCATTGGTACTTAATTTGTATACTGGAAAGTGAAAGAATGATATGGAATTTAAAATTGTGTATAATGAGAAGTAGGTGCGGTTGTAGCCCATTTTCGTACTGCGACATAGGAATGTCAAAATAATACAACCTACCGAATTTGGTTGAAATTGGTCGACCAAGTCCCAAGATATGAGTTTTCACCTAAATGTGGGCGGTTCCATCGACATCGACTTTGACAGCGGCTCCTTTAAAGCTCTTTTCTATGATATCGGGTGTAAAATCGTATGTTTCTGACGCATTTATTTATATGTTCAATATATGTAATATGGGGAGTGGGTGGGGTTATCATCCGATGTCATGCATTTTCACATTGTCGCATTTTCCTGAGGGAATTCCTTTATATATTCTTGAACGGTTCAGGATATATATACATTAAACCTCTTATAGGGCAGTGCCATGCCTATTTTTCTTAAATTTTCGCAGGTTTCCCTTGCTACTGCAATCCTGTTTCAAATTACAGTCTTCTTTTTTAATGCTTAGTTATGGTACTTTACAGGTTTTCGTTTAATGGCGTTTTGTGGGCGTAGCATACATTACGATATCTAAATGTTTACTCAAGTTACAGCTTGCACAGACAGTCACCCGGATTTGAACTCGTCTCTACATCATTTTTATATGTGTATATAACCGAGTGTTAGGTGATTAAAAACAACCGGTAGGCGAACAAAATTATTACTCTGTAGATACATGTTGCAAGGGTATAGAAATGTACCAACAAGTTGCAGTTTCTCTCAACTCCCCGGTTCTTGCAGTCACCCGGATTTCAAATCGTTTATATTTATGTATGCTCTTCATCATTTATATTTATGTATAAAATCCTATATCCATCTCGATTTTAACCTTACAGGCCGCATTGAATAATTTTCTAACTAGGTGTCGCTTATGCGAAGCTGAGTAAAAATAATTAATAATATAAACTTAAATAAAATTTGCTATGCAATAATAAAAAAAAGTTAGTGCATTGATTAAAAAGAAAATTATTACGGTTTGTTTTTGTAGCACGGTTCGTGAGCCACCCTATACGAAAAATAATACAAACTGATATAAAACAAGTAAGGAAGGGCTAAGTTCGGATGTAACCGAACATTTTATACTCTCGCAAAGTCAAATAGTATACTCGTTTGAGATTTTTTTGTGGATTGACTGATATTTTCGGTAGAAGGTCAACTATAGGCACTGGGGTCCACATATTTAGTACTTAGGGGCTTAAACAGTTTTGGTTCGATTTAGACAATTTTTGGCCACAAGGTGGCATACTTTAATCGCATTATTTACGCAAAGTTTTATCCCGATAAAGTCATTGTTGCCTGATTTGCATAGTGGAAAGTGAAAGAATCAGATGGAATTTAAAATGGTGTTATATGGGAAGTAGGCGTGGTTGTAGTCCGATTTCGCCCATTTTTGCATTATGACATAGAAACATGAAAAGAACGTTATGCACCGAATTTGGTTGAAATCGGTTAAGCAGATCTCAAGATATGGGTTTTCACCTAAAAGTGGGCTGTGCCACGCTCACTGTCTAATTTTGAACGTGGTTCCTATAAAGTCATCCCATACCATCCCAGAGATAAAATTTAATGTCTCTGGCGTGTTTAGTGCTTGATTTATCGCGCTTTTAGTAGTTGTTAACAGTACCGTTATATGGGAGTGGGCGGAGTTGCCACCCGATTTCAACGATTTTCACACCGTCAATAGAAGTGCTAAAAACAGAGAATTTTGTTATTATAGCATTAGCGGTTTAGGAGATATGCACATTAAACCTATCAGAGGCGGGACCACGCCCACTTAAAAAAAAAATTTAACTGCAGATGCCCCTCCCTAATGTGCTCCTGTGTACCAAATAAGAGTATTGTATCTTATTGCGGAGCTTAGTTATGGCAATTCATTTGTTTTTGATTAATGGCATTTTGTGGGCGTGGCAGTACGGCAGTAGATTACGCCCATCTGCAATACCAACCGTCTCACGGTACCAAGAAACATGTCTACCAAGTTTCATAAAGATATCTCAATTTTTACTCAAGTTAGAGCTTGCACGGACGGACGGACGGACGGATAGGCGGACAGACAGTCACCCGGATTTCAACTCGTCTCTTCATCCTGATCATTTATATATATATATAACCCTATATCTAACTCGATTAGTTTTAGGTGATACAAACAACCGTTAGGTGAACCAAACTATTATACTCTGTAGCAACAGGTTGCGAGAGTATAAATATATATTACAGTCATGATTCCATTATAAGGTTGCGTTGATATCCCAAAATAACAATTTGTCAAAAGGGTATCAATTCATAATCAAATCAACCGTTTTGTCTCGTTTTTATGATTCAATATATAATGTTCAAAGGTTTTAACCAATGAATATGTGGTTTTTGGGTGACAACTGATTGGAGATTATAAATTATACAAAATAATCAAATTGTAAGCAAGAAATTCATTAGAAAAAAAGTTTTTTTTGACATAGTAATTCTCGTACGGGGAGTAACACAACCTTATTTTTGTGACATAGCAAAGTAGTTCGTAGTAAATGAACCTGTACTTACAACATGTAAGGAAGGGCTAAGTACGGATGTAACCCAACATTTTATACTCTCGCGAAGTTAAATGGAATACTCGTTTAAGATTTCTTTATATATTTTAATAATTAAAAGTAAGAACTGTTGCCTCAGTTATTTACATTCACAGCGAAATTAATTAGAGCAATTTGTAAACCAAATTTACTCACATTATGAGATACCTTGTTATGAGTAAAACACGCTCTCTCATTTTCATTGAGATAACTCACATATTTGCCGATATATACGGTACAAAGTCAAGCGGAAGTTCAAAAATCTTTATATTAGGTATATGAGATCTATAGGAAGTATTGATCCGATTCAACTAATTTTTGACACAAAAAAATTGTATTATCGAGAGTTTCATTTAATTATTTTATTATATAAATTACAATTATATATCTTACACATTGACCTATATTCGGTAAAAAAAAAGTAAACTATAGACACTGGGGTCCACATATTCAGTACCTTGAGGCTTGAACAGTTTTGATTCGATTTAGATACAGACGCACGGACGGACAGACAGTCACCCAAATTTCAACTCGTCTCTCTAACCTGATCATTTATATGTATATAACCCTATATCTAACTCGATTAGCTTTAGGTGATACAAACAACCGTTAGGTGAAAAAAACAATTATACTCTATAGTAACATGTTGCGAAGGTATAAAAATAACATACCTCTTACAACCCTGTATACTATTCTTGAACTTTCTTTCTTTGTAATATGCATGCATTGTAATGCTTTTGCACACATTTCATCAAGGTCAATCGTTGATATATCCTCGAAACATTAGGTTATGAGCCCAGGACCCATAAGATAAAGTTAAGTTTATTTTTCGGTGAAAAGTTCAATTGTTCCTTTAAGTATTATACCTGGTGCTATTACGATCACGGCGCTAAACGCGAAAAATTATGACTCGTGGAAATTACAAATGCAAGCTATTTTGATTAAAAACGACCTGTGGGAATATGCCGACGGCATGACATGCGCCCCACAGATGAGGCAATTATGATGCAACAGTATTAAAAGACGAACGAATTGATAATTTCTGTTATTTAAAAACTTTTTTCGCGAATTTGACAACTACAAAAAAGAGCGTTGATTGGCATTACAGAATGGGACATATTAACAATGCAAAAGTCAAACGTGCTTGATGTTTTCAAACAATATTAAGCGTAAGTCGAAACACGGGTTACTGAAAAGAAAATTAAAGCGTTGCAATCCGACAATGGCCACAAATATTGTAACGATTAATTTGACAAATTTTTAAATGAATGCGGAATTAAATGCCGTCTTACGACTCCGTAGCAGCAAAACGGTGGAACGTGAAAAATATAACTCTTGTTGAGATGGCCAGGTTTATGATGAAGCATGCGGTTGCGCCTTCTTCATTTTAGGCTGAAGCGGTGAATACGGCGTGTTACATTCGAAATCGATGTGTAACAAGAACAGCGGGAGAAGTGCCGAAATCCGAAAATCTCGTATATGCAAATATTTGGTACGAAAGTGTTTGAACTTAATAAACATTTTGCAAAAGAAAAGTTTGACTCCTTCGAATTATATTTAGCTTCGCGACAAACGGTTTTTTTAAATAAATAGACGAATATTTTGATTAGCAGCGAACTATCGCTGAAGAATGTAGAAATCAGACTGACTTAATTGAATAATATTTCTTACAACGAAAGTTCATAATTTACTCAACTTTAAATAAATTTACAAAGAATGCTTATTAAGTGATTTAGTTATTGAATTTCACAATTGTTTAATAATTCAATAAATTGGTACAGAATATAATTTTGTTTTGTTCAATTTATTATATTTATAATAATGTCAAGTGGCAGGAAATGGTCTAAAATTACATATACTTTGTATTAATTCATTTATGCTACATTACAATGTATTAACCCATTTATTAGTAAAATCTTTAAGTATCCGCACTTTGTACACACATTATATGAAAATTCTTGTTTACATTCTTTCATTTATTGTAGCAATGAATTCATCTAAATCGTCAGCATTTTTGTTTATTGGTTTTGAAGTGGCTATATAATTATCGGCAAGTTTGTATATGGGATTTGGGTTGGAAGTGTTTGTATATGTAAGTACTAGTAAGTACATCAACTTCTTTGGAAAATAACCAAATTTATTGATTTATTATTTTGATCATTTCATCATAGTCCTCTTTATATATAATATATGATCGAGGTGTAAATTTTTTATTTTTTAATTCACCATTTACTGGTTCAAATGAGCAGATTTTTGTTACGGCATAAGGTTTATTTATGAAATTCTCTAATTTATCATTTAAAATTATATAACCTTTTTCAAAATCTATTAATGCACTTAGACTACTTAGTAACCCTGCACCTATAATGAACTGATATGAACGGTTGGCTAGTCTTCTGACTTTCCACCTGAACCGACATCCTTCTGGAAGTCGTAACTCCTTTGGAGCATGGGTATGCACTTAAAAATGAATAGTGTCCTTACCCGTAATGGTTGTAAAATAAATTGGTTTTATCGCAATCTTTTTAAAATCATTTATTTTTTCGTCTATTATACTAAGTGAAGCGCCTGTATCAATTAAAGCTACATATTTATTTGTTTCTATCGTAATTTGAATTTTTCGGTAAATCATCCAAGGCTAGTTCTGAAAAAAATGTTATTTATTTCAGAAAAACCTGTCGTTTCGTATCGGCTACTTTCTATTGTGTCAATTTCCATAGGCTCAGCCTGTCCTTGCCTAGGCCAATTCAAACGATTTTGTCCTGAATACTGTCTACGAAAAAATTATTATTTCAAAATTGTCCTAAGTTCTGAGGTTGCGTTATTTGATTGGAATTATTTCTATGATCATTACGTTCATAATTGTTATTTCGATTATATTGCATCTGTTGTTGATTATGATTAGTTCTGAGGTTGAAAGGTCTGTCGTCATTTGGTCGCGGTTGATATCTATTTCGATCTAACGTTTTTGTTGTTCACTTTATCGTCCTTAGTTCTATTATATTTCCTACATTCTGGTCTGACGCAACTATCCTCATATCTTCTTCTCGTCATTAATTCCAAAATTCTTCCTAAGTCGTGTTCGTCATAAATTTTATCAAATAGTGTTTCTTGTGTCATTTCTTTAATAGTGTTCACTAATAAATTGTCCGTGTTGCTTAAGTCAATACAGCCATTACCCTCATAATATACGATTAATTCATCACTCTTATATTTAATACTTGTATTTTGTATATCTATAGCTAGCTCACTTACATTGTTTGCATGAATACTTGCTATCCTTCGCTATATTTGGTGTGGTTCGGTGTCTGGTCTATATCTTAGTTCTAATGTAGTTTTGATTTGCCGCCAGTTATCAGGATCCTGGATTCTCCTTGTATATTGCTGTAGTAAATCGTCCGCACTGCTTCCCTTCTCATCTCCTCGTTTGATATTGTCGACAGTAAATACTCAACGCCTTTAAAAAAATTAGTTCACTGTGATGCCCCCTGCTCCTGTGAATATTGGCATGTGTCCTATGTTTTTTTAATATTTGGTCCCGTCTCCTGTTGTTGTCCTCTATACTGCTGCTGCTCCAGCTGTTGTTCTCTTCTAGCCAGCTGCTCCACCAAGTCCACCGGTGCCATTTTTTGAGCATGTTCCTTCTTTTAGCAAACGCCTTTTGTCTTGATGACCGAATGTTGCTGCTTGTGGGTGGTGTTCACTTCTATGTTCACTGCACTGCCACTTATTTGATTTTTGTCGTGGTGTTCACTTCTGTGTTCACTGCACTATTACTTTATTTGTTTTGTGTCGCGGTTTTTTGTTTTGTTTTGTTGTGGTGGCTGCCCTTTTTTCTATTGACATAATAACACTGCACAAAAATTATTTTGTGGTGTTAATTATTCATAACAAGGACTGCTGCACAATTTAAAGTAATTTATTACTTATTAATTAATTATATTCTGGAGGGTCCGGTCAAGGTCTTATCCTTGGCTGCGGAATTGCAGAACTATTTTTGGGTATTATATGTAAAACCTAATATTAATATTTTTTTTTTGCGAAGGGCTCGTTTCACTGGATCCTTTAATATTTTTGTTCACTAGGATCCCACCGACTGCGCCAATTATATTTAGCGTCGCGACAATATTTTTGTTTTTTAATAAATAAACGAATATTTTGATTAGCAGCGAACTATCGCTGAAGAATGTAGAAATCAGACTAACTTTATTGAATAATATTTGTTACAACGAAAGTTCATAGTTTACTCAACTTGAAATAAATTTACAAAGAATGCTTATTAAGTGATTCGGTTATTGAATTTCACAATTTTTTATCAATTCAAAGAATTGGTACAGAATATAGCTTTGTTTTTAATATTTAATATTGTATTAATTCATTTATGCTACATTACAGTGTATTAACCCTTTTATTAGTGAAATCTTTAAGTATCCGCACTTTGTACATACATTGTATGAAAACTCTTGTTTACATTCTTTTATTTATTGTAGGAATGAATTCACCTATATCGTCAGCATTTTTGTTTAATGATTTTGAAGTGGCTATATAATTATCGACAAGTTTGTATATGGGATTTGGGTTGGTAGTGTTTGCATATGTAAATTGCGCGGAGCCACGTTGGCTGCTCAGGCGAATCAAAGGCATACCGGTTATACTCAAAGACTAAAAAGCGTGTTATTATAAATCGCGATGTGAAGTTTATCGTCAAATCTGGTTTTCATGGAACATTTGACAGCATTGAGCATGAAAATGAAAAAGACATTGAAAACAAAAATAAAAAGGACGTAATGGTTAAAAATAACAAAATAGCGCGGTTGTGAATAGTAACGAAAATCTTGGACGTCAATCAGGGCTTGGCCACCATCTGGGCCGCTTCCCCGAGCTTTGACCACGACCGTTTGCGCTCGATGTTGTCATAAGTGACTCATTTTTCATCGCCAGTCACAATCCGCTTCAGAAACGGGTCGATTCTGCAGCGATTTGCAGATGGAAATTCGGTCCATCATGTTTTTTGCGTTAGTTCGTGTGACACCCAAACATCGAGCTTGGTTTCGAATCCAAGGTTATGCAAATGGTTCCCAACGGTTTTCTGGCTTATCTTTAGTTCCTCAGCAATTAAATAAGTGCTCACGTGACGGTCTGTTTCCACTATTTCCATGATTTTATCGCAAATTTCGACGCGTGGTGCATCTTTGACATCGAAATTACCGGAACGGAACCCAGCAAATCACTTTTGTGTTACACGTTCGCTTACAGTATCGGGCCCATAAACTAAATTAATGTTTTCAGCCACTTTGCCTGCTTTTTCGCTTTGATCGAAGAAAAATTGTAAAATATAGCGAATTTTCTCTTTGTTTGTGTCCATCTTTGACGAGCGCTCACAACGAACTGAGTAAATCAATCGAAAAACTGTCAAAGACAAACTTTTAGCACGAATAAACTCGTTTTTAGCGCCGTATAGTATGACATGATGCGACACGTAACACTAGTACTATGGACAATAACGCCATCTCTTAGATAAAAACCGAACGAACTTTTTACTTGAACTAATATCTTGTTTACTAGCGATATGCCTACGCCGGCAAACAGCACAATTGCCGCATTTGTCAATGATACCTGCATCATTACGACCGGCAAAAATGAAGTAAAATCGTTCAACAGAATGCAAACCTTAATTAACCAAATAGTGGAAAGGACACAGAGATGGTGCATAACCTTAAACGAGATGAAGTCAATACAGGTAAACTACACTAACAAAAAGATTAGACTTATTCCCTTATATATTCGAAATGAAGTAATCCCATGCTCCATCTCGGCGAATTATCTTTGCATGACGCTGGAGGCAAAGCTGAACTGGAAAGAGCACACACATAAAAAAAATCGTACAGTACAGTAAACGTGATAGAAGTGAATACTTCTTTACCGATTCATTGAGAGTGAGCGTGAGAGAATAAAAGAGAGGGAAAGAGAAAGAGAGAGTTGTATTGTACGTATTACAGGGATAATCGAAATAATAAGATGTGGTATGTATACCAATTTAATATATAATTTATTCCTTCAATTTGTACATTATCTATCACTCGGAGCAGGTATAAATATAGCGGATATTATGGCTATACGGTAAATGAAGTATGAAACAGTTTAAATAGTGTAGATTTATGAAGAATAGAGAATCAATCGTTATTCCTGATTTAGTCGTGGCAATTTTTCGGTCGTTATTCATGTATGAATCAAAGTTTTCTCGAAGCAAGTGAAGTAGGGGCAAGGACGCACCCTCCGAAAATTTGAAATTAAAGTCACCACCGAGAATTAATGGTAAGTGATCATTACCCCTGCCGAGGAGAGCAGCATCGCCATGAGTTTACATAATTCATGAAATACATGATCTTCTCAAGTTTTTTTTGGTTATGAGATATATAGATCATGATGCGATGCCATCATTGTGGCAACACTTCAAGCTCTTAAGCTGTAATTTTTTAGCTGTGTACATTTGTGTTTTTATTTTAAAAAATTCTTGAAGTTTAATTGATTTTTATTACCGTGTTAATAGAAATTTTTAGTGATTAAACTCTCAGTTTCATGATAAGTATTTAATGTTCTGTTTTGTGCGGTATTAAAAAGTTGAAACTTTCCAATTTTTGGTGCCGAGTCAGCCTTTTGTTTCATTTTGTTTTATTTTATTCTATTTTCTCACTTTGTTTATCTTATTTACTTCTTTATTCACAGCTGTGTTGCGTTTAGCTTTTTATTTGTTACAGTGCTTCTAAAACTGCTCGCTATATTGCTTCTTCAAATTGTCTTGGTTTTAAACTTTGATAAAAAAAAATTGTTCTTAATTGAATTTATTATTATTAATATTTTATTAACACACTAATTTATTATTTATCTATTAAATTTTGTTCTACCTACTCTTTTATTTGATCTTCATTCTTGTGGTTTATTATGTCTTGTAACTTCCCCAATTGTAACATTAAAGGCGAGTCAGATCGCTACGTTTAATGCTGGCTTTGTGATGGGCTTGCCCATATTAAATGTGCTGGACTGACTAGTAGAATCTTAGATTCTATTATCGACTGTAAGGGATTGCGTAGGTCCTGTTTAAATTGTAGATCTATTGAAATCGATCTATTTAAAGTTTATAGGGAGACACGCAATGGCTTTAACGAAATCGGTCGTGATCTTGTAACCCTCACTGAAAAATTTAGGCACTATGAAAAATTGTTCAAATCTTTTAAGTGCCTGAATGATTCTCACGAATCCTCTAAACCTGCTCCCAAGCGTAAACGTCCTTCCGATGAAGTAACACTTAGTTCTTCTGTTCAGAAAAGAACGTCTCCTCCCAATGACCTAATAAATCTCTCTTCTCCTTGCCCTCAAGGTGATAAGCCGTCAACTTCCAAAGAGCTCAATTCCCCAAAAGCTCTATCTAATAGTAATAAGTGTCTCACAATTCCAGAGGCTTCCCCTATTAATTTAGTAGCATCAGTTAATAATTTGATAGTTATTCCACCTAAAAAGTCTATATTTATTTCGAGACTTGCCAAAGATACCTTGGTGGAGGACATTAAATCTTACATTTCGTCACGTTTAAAAATCGATGATATCAATTTACGTAAATTTAACTTCAATTATGATAGAAGTATATCATCGTTTAAAATAGACGTATCTCTTGAAACATTCAAAAAGATCTTAGATAGTTCATTCTGGCCAACCTGGGACTTTTGTACGCGAATTTAAACCTAAACTTAGAAGTCAAACTGAGGAAAACATTGTTAAATTACCAAAAGCAACCACCGATATAAAAAACTGATTGGTAGAAATTCGCTAAGTATTTATTATCAAAATGTTAGATGTCTTAATACAAAATTAACTGACTTGTATTTGAACAGTTCCAATTTTAATTTCCATATAATTGGATTTACAGAAGCTTGGTTAAAACCTCACATTTTTGATAATGAGATTTTAAACAGCGAATTTCAAATTTTTAGGTGTGATCGACTGAACAGAATCGGTGGAGGTGTTCTATTTGCCGTGCATTCCTCTAACCCATCTGAAAATATTCTTGTTTCAGGGACCGACTCATTTGAATTTAAATGTATTAGAGCCTACGTTAATAGTTGCTTTATTTATTTAACCCTATCTTATATACCACCCCATTCGGACTTATCTGTATACATGCAGCATGCTTCTTTAATAAATAGTGCTACCTCGATGGAAAATAATGCAGATTCAATAATTGTATTAGGTGATTTTAATTTACCGTGTGCTTCGTGGAAACCTTTCGATGACTATATCGTGCCGATTTGCAATCGGTCATGTTTTAATGAGTTTTTCGAAAAAATGTCCGAGTTGGGTCTGAACCAAATTAATTTGATTCCGAATAAATTTGGTAAATGCTTAGATTTAGTATACGTTGATACCTCTGCAAAGTGTTCCGTTATTCAGAGTAATCCTCTTGTTCTACCAGAGGACTTATATCATCCTGCTTTGGAAATATCTGTCGAAATCTCAGGCATTGTACGGGATAATAATCATCAAACTTCGTACTCCATATCAAACTTACCGATTTTGCGCGATGACGGGGTGCCGAGTCATCCTGAAAGATGGCCTCGGAAGTATGCCCATATTGGTCTTCTGTAGCCGGATTCTATGCGCCTTCATCACACCGTCAAATAAAGGTAAAGGACCTCGTATATAGTGAGAAAAGCATCCCTAGACCATTTGATTTTCAGGATGCTTCACCGATCTCACCACACAATTATCTTTAAATCGTTCTCCCGCAAATCGTCGGACATACGGTAAGTTGTCGGTACAGTGCAAATTAAATCTGCTCACATCTGTCCATATTACCGTTTTTCATTTCTGTAAAGACCAGCTCTGGTGGATTCTTGCCCATTATAACCGCGCTTGTCTCATCCTTGTAGTCAAGAGTGGATCTTTTGCTGACCTCCTTCCACTTAAACCGTACTTTTGTAGTCTCCTGCGTTCAGTTCTTGAACTAATTGCTACTTGATGTTGATCTTCCAGGTCCTTTTTTATTTGTATGAAGTTCCTGAAGTGATCTCTCTAATTAATCCTATGAAGAATATTATCTGTCCAGGACGACGTCTTCCTCCTGCTATCAATCCTACTCGAACGCTCCAAACGATCGTCCTGGTTTTTTTTCTTCAGTAAATGTATTACTGTTGTTGTTGTTGTAACGGTTACCTAGTCCCCATTTGAGGGATATGTTAAAGTTTGCTTGACGTCGAGGTCATTTAGCTGGAGGCCCAGAAAACGAGCTGTTTCGACGGGGTCAGACCATAGGGAAAGGGTGTTAGATGAGTGGGGTTCGTTGGGCATGGCAAAAAGGTGGTTAGTCTCATGCGGAGACTTATTAAACGCAGGACATGTATTTCGTATTTCGGGGTCTATTCTGGATAAGTAGGAGTTTAACCTGCTACAATATCCAGAACGAAGTTGCGCGAGAGTCACTCTGGTTTCCCGAGGCAACTCGAGGTCTACTTCTGCTTTGGGTGGTGGTTTGACTCGTAATACGCCATTCACTGAAAGGGAGTCATTGAAGGTGTTGATGGCTCCACTGTGAATGGCGGTCAGTGCTTGTCTGAAGTTTGTTGCGTCCGAAGTCCAATCGGCGTACTGTCTAATGTCGTCGACGTAATCAAGGAAAGACCTCTTGATGTTCCTTGGAGGCGGTTCCGCTCCAAGCAGACAACTGCAGGGGTGGTTTCTAAGAAAACATTATGTTCCTTAACCGGAAGCATACGGGCTTCACTGTGTAGGTGTTCGATTGGGTGCATCAAGAGGCATCCGTTGATAGTCCGGAGTGCAGTGTTCTGACAGGTCAGAAGATTCGTCTGCGTAGCACTACATCCAGGCGACCATATTGGGGCTGCATAGTTTAGGACTGGCCGGCCGATTGCCTTGTATGTTGCCAGCAACGTTTCTTTGTCTTTTCTCCAAAAGCTGCCGGCAAGCGGTTTGAGGATTTTGTTGCGGCTCTGTACTTTGGCAGTTACCACGGTCGTGTGAGGAGTGAAAGAGTTAAGACTGTCTATCGTAAAGTCTAAAATTTTAGGGTTGTTTACTGTCGGAATTTTGGTGCCATCGACTGAAATGTCTAGATCCAGTCTGTACTCCTTCGTCCAGTTCGTAAAAATGGTCGCTGTGGATTTAGTGGGAGAGAGTGTCAGACTCCTTGCAGAGAATAAGCGAGACAGATCGGAGAGATAGCCGTTTATTCCATCGATTCCGATGCCCGACGTCAATATCGTGCAGTCATCAGCGTATGAGGTCACGGAAATTCCCTCTGGTGGTTGGGTGAGTTTCGAGATGTAGAAGTTAAACAGTAGTGGGGAGAGGAATCCACCCTACGGAACCCCCTGTTTTATTCTTCTAAGTTTGGAGTTTGGGCCTCGAAACAGTACGGATGAATGCCGACCGCTCAGGTAGTTCATGGTCCACCGCTTCAGCCCTGGAGGGAGCGTAGATTATTCGATGTCCTCAAGTAGCGTTGTGTGGTTGACTGTGTCAAAGGCTTTCGAAAAGTTCAACGTTACGACTATGGCCCTCTCGCAGGGTGGCTTCTAGTTTAGGTCATGAACTATCTTAGCGTTTACGCCGCTAAGTGCTGTGGTGGTGCTGTGCACTTTTCGGAAGCCATGCTGATGTTCTGCTAGACTCAGGTGGTGAGTGAATGTCGGGAGTAGCAAGACCGCAAGTGTCTTCACTACTGGGGAAAGGAGAGTTGTCGGGCGATAAGACTAAGCTTTGTTGGCGGGTTTCCCAGGTTTCAGTAGTGGGACCACTCTTCCGACTTTCCACGCATCGGGTATTTGAAGAGTGGTCATCGACAAGTTGAGGACCTTGGTGAGGTAGCTTACTTCCGTCGAGCCTGGATGTTTTAGCAACAGCATGCTTTTCCGTCAAGGCCAATGCATTTAGACGCTTTGGCTTTATGATGGCACTCTGAACTACCTCATTGGTGCAAGTAAGTGGCGCGCAGTCTTTTGGCAGTTTGCGCCGCTGTCGGGTAACATATTTTTTGACCTTGTCGGTGGAAGGGTGCAGTGTAAACTGGCGGCTAAAAAAGCTCGCGCACTTCTTCGGGTCTGAGGAGGGATGGCCATCGAATTGAATTTCAACCCGATCGTCATGTTTCCTCGGATTTGACAGGGCCTTGACAGTAGTCCAAAGCTTGCCTACAACGGTGGAGAGGTTGCATGACTTTAGGTTCTGTATATTTTGTCCGCTTATGATGATTTACTATTTGCCGAGTCTCCAAATGTTGATCCCTTACTCGGGGATCCAGGGATCGGCATGACGTAATCGTATCGGTAGTGCGTTGATGGTGCTCTCGGTAAATTCTATGAAGCCAACCCAGTTAGCTTTGTTAAAGTTAATAAAGTTCCGGTTGTCCACGGAAATAAAGTCGGGAGGTTTCTCGATCGAGATAAGGAGGATAAGGAGTCGCGTATGTAGCGGGTTTCCAGTTGTGATCCTAGGGGTGAGGGAGGTGCGTGTAGGTGGTGGTTGTTGCAGCTGTAATATTCGCATACCCGTTTGTCGCACTGTGGTGTTGATTGTCGACGCCACTGTATGTGATTGCGGGGCCAGACTCCTACAGCACGGGGCAACATACGACGCACTCCACTCACGTGTGGTGCGCAGACCGGAACACGACAGAAAGTGATACCAATAAAAGAATTGCACTTGACTGATGTGACGTTCCGGCGTATTACGGCCTGACACACGGAAGAGACTGTGCGAGGAACCAGCAGTTGCTAGGTGGTTCTCGCACGAGGATTGGAGCGGAGTCATACTGCCTGTGTGAGCTCCTTAGGGCCGTAGAGGTCCTATCTTGGCCACTCGACTGTAGTGGCGGCGCAGTGCGCGAACATGGTGCAGGTTGCACAGCCATTGAGGCAGGTGTCGCACTATTGCGTTGGCAGCATGGGGCCACGTAACTCGTGGTCCACTCCCTATGGGTCTTAAGGTCTGAGCAGGTCTTAAGAAGGCTACATCCATTGCATGTATTGCACCTAACCGAGGTGGAGTTTGGATGGAGCCTTCTAGCGCAAACGCACTGCATCCCACTTTTCTTGCTATCTCGCGAACTGACACTCGTTCTTTTTCCAACTTAAAAATAACCACTTTTGGATCACGAGTCAACTGCCTATATTTAGAGCACATTATTCTAAAGAGAACGGTTCTTTATTGTAAATATGCTTACATCAAAAAAAAGTAAATATTTAAAATTGTATTGAAAAATAGCGTTACAATTTCATTTAAAATGCCAATTCATTTGAAAAGCTCTGTGGTAATATTTACGTGGCCACTGGTGTATGTGTCAGTGTGCAGCTACACTCGGCGAAAAAACTCACGCACTTTACAGAGTGGCAAAATTTCGGTTCATGTTATCTTAAGTTAGACAGTCTTTTTTGAGAGCCAACCCTTTTTAATCACTTCATGTTTAAAGCTTTTTTATATAAGAAACTTATAGAACCACAGAACTAAAATTTGTTATGAACAATAATACAATTTTTAAACAAGTTATTTACATATTTTACGTTTTATATGTTTTGCATTTAAAAATAGAATACTATAGTATTCTTAGTATTATATTTTGTAGAACAATAACCTCGGCTATTCGTTTAGGCATGTATTCAAACCAGCGTTGAAAATAATTTTTATTAATCTCTTCATACCAAACAGCTTCAATAATTTTTCCATTTCTTTAAGACTTTTTGGACGCTTTTCCCTTATCCTTTTGTCGATATAATGCCAGCAGTCCTCAATTGGATTGAGATCTGGACTGTTTCCTGGCCACGTGAGAGACTCAATTCCATAAAAAAATTTATGGTTTGTAACCTGTAAGTGTTTGTAATGAATTATTGAAAAATCTATTTCAATATTTTTATGCTTTAGTTACCGTTTTGACTCTATGGCAACAATCATCCTGAAAATAAACGGCTGTTCAATAGTTAGTAAAATGCCTTATTTCAAAATTTCAATATATTTTTCGGCATTCACAGATCCCTTAAGAATAATAAGCTGCCCACCACAAAACTTGGTTATTGCCTCCCATACCATTAAATAGGGCGAATGGTTTACAGTGGGTAAAACCAGAGAATGTTGAAGAATAGAGAAGGAGCAAATGTTAGCAGTACTAAAATGTTAATTACGATGGAGGAACATCGAAAACGCGCAAGTTCGAAAATAAAATGTCACCACACCTGTCAATTTACGCAACGAACTACACCACTCTATAAGCAAAATGTATATACATACATATGCAGAGATGTTTTTTGATATGCGCATAAACAAAACTTAAAATAATAAAAAGGAAAATAATTGACTTATGAAAAAGAATGTAAATAATGAGGGAAATAAAATGAAAATAGAATTAAAATATCATTTAATAAAAAAGGGTTATAAAAATAAAAAAAGAGTATAAAAAAATATCTGATAGGATTTGAACTTAGATATAATATATATATTAAATATTTCACATAGCAATAAGGAAGTGTGCTATACAAGCAGCACCACAGATAACTTCGTTTTAAAATAGTCTAATATGTGAATTCAAACATCAATAATTTTTTACTTGTTCAAATGACTAATTTGTATGTATGTGAATATTCTATTGATATGAATAATCAATCGTATGATAGAATCTGACGAAAGAGAGTATGCACCTGATTGGTCATATTTTAACGGCCAAAATAGAAATACAGCTAATATTTGGTGTGAAATTGCGCCAAAAAAAAGGAAGAGAAAATCCAATAAATGCAAATCAGAAAATAGTTGTGAATTGGTTTGAAATTGCATCTAAATAGAAAAGGAGAAAAAATGAAATTTCAATGTTAGAATCAAATGTGCATATGTACCCAAGTATATACATATGTAGGATATATTATATGTTTTAATAAATAAATATAAATAGTAGTAAAGTATTTAAAATATAGTTTAAAAAAAGGAATATAAATTAAAAAAATGTAAAAAATATAAATTGTTATTAAATTTTTTGGCATGTGGGTGGGATTTGACCATTGGCAAATTGCAAAAATTCCTACTAGATCAGAAGATCTTACTAGAGAGAAGAGATTCTGCTCTATTGATGTGATTCCTTTTTTCATTCCCCCAAGATGAGATTGCCTTCAACAGCTGGGTTTTAGCATTAAAAATAAGTGCATCATACTCCGACCATAAAAAGTTGTTTATTTGTGACTGTCATTTTGATGCAAATTATGTCACAAATAATAGACTTAAGGAAGGAGCTATCCCTAAGCATAAAATATTTTTTTACGAAAATGCAGGCAGTTCCAGTAGCTTTTCTTCAAACAGGGTCCTTCTGCCTATTAAGCGGCAATACTCACGTAGGAATCAGATAGCGGGGGAAGATTTAAGTTTTGAGGAATTCGAATTATATTCGGATCTCCAGGTGAAGCGTAAACAAGATAGTGTTTCCTTCAACCTCGATTCCTCAAAATGTGACCGCGAATCTTGCGCTCGGATTGTGCGGGCTTATCAGCAAAATGCCCTTAAGCAAAATGAACGCATGAATGCGCTCAGGCAGGAGAATAGGATTTTGAAAGAAAAAATATTTGAATTAGAGAATAGGACAATTAGCATCGAAAAATTTTACTGAGGATGCAATAAATTTTGCTAGGATGATTGTCAGTACAATCAATACATACACTGAAGATCAAAAGAATTTAGCGCAAAATATTAATTATATGTCAACGAAGGCATATAACTTCTTGAGGGATGATCTTCAGTTTGCGCTGCCACATCCAAAATCTCTACTGCGCTGGCGCCCAATTAGATATGTCGCGGCAGGGATTGATCCTAGGGTTATAGGTAATTTGAAAACTCTTGTTGGGGAAATGTCCGAACACGAACGGATCTGTGTAATTATATTTGATGAAATTACAATTAAAAAAGATCTCGTTTATAACAAAAGTAAAGATGTCATCGATGGTTTCGTTGACAGGGGAGACGGCAATAGGGAATTAAATATTGCCGACAAATGCTGCTTTTTTATGGCGAAAGCTATAGCATCTAATTGGAAATACGTAATTTCGTATTATGTGGCACAAGGAGGGCTGTCCGCAGTAGATTTAGATGTAATATTAAAGAAAAACATTGAAGTCTTGGAAATGATAGGACTCAATGTAAAAGCGATCATTTGAGGTTCCGTGAATGTCCGATTATATAATAATTTAAAAGTTACAAAATTCAGACCATATGTTATAATCAATGGCAAAAAAGTTCATTGCCTATATGACTATTGCCATTTGATTAAGTCAGTTAGGAATAATTTATTGAAGCACGACTTAAAAACTATCGATGGCATAGCTAGCTTCAAAGTTATAAGGAAGCTGTATGCAATCGATAGTGTAAGTCATCATTTTAAAATATGCCCGAAGTTGACATCCTCCCACATATATCCCAATACTTTCGAGAAAATGAGCGTTTCTAGAGCTACACAGGTGCTCAGCAATTCAGTAGCAGCTGGCATCGACATGGCATTCAGGCAGGGATTATTGGGCACGGATGCATATATATTGAAATGCGCCAAAGCGACACAAATGTTGGTAAAACGCATGAACGACTTGTTTGATGAGCTTGATTGCAAGGTGCTCAACAGCAAGAACCCGTTCAAGTGTCCCATTTGGCGAAACACTTCGGCAAAGTTTGATAGGCTGAAGGACCACCTGCAGTTCATTTCGCATATCCAGGTTCCTAACACTACAAATGTTCAATGCTTATCAGGGTTTATCATAACCCTGACAGCAATGATGAATTTATCCAAAGATATCTTTGATAATTACAAAGATGTGAAATTTATATTGTTAGGAAAATTAAATCAAGACGCGCTAGAAAACTTTTTTTATAAAATTAGGGCTAGTCAGGGGGTAAATACTCATCCATCGGCCTATGATATTCAATTCATAGTCGCTCGTCTTATCTCAATGCAAATATTGAGACGCAGATTTAATAATAAAGGCTCAAACTGCGAAGACTATGAAGACCTGAATCTTGATTGGAATATCAGCGAGGAAGATCATAACTCCCTCGATGATTCCGAGCAACATGCCGTTGATATAGTTGACATTCCCGATGAGCACTTTGCAGAAACCGAAGAAAATACTGCGGAGCTTCAAGTTCAGCGGTATTACACTGGATACTCGATATACCAAAAACTTCTCTGCAAGTCCAGATGCGATAACTGTGCAAAAGAGCTGTTGAAGACTCAAGGAGATTTAAATAAGCACTCCGAGTCTTTAATACGCTTTAAGAACTATAAAGATTGCACCGATCTGCGACTAATAAATCCGACTGACAGAGTTTTCGAAATTTGTCGGATACAGATGAAGTGGTATAAAGAGCTATTCGGAAAATATGCGCACTACTATGGAGTTCGAGAGCTCATCGAGGATGCCATAGATGATAGCACTAAAAACGTTTATCCAGAATGGTTTTTAGAAGCTGGCGAATGCTTGGTCCACCGACAACAACTGTTAGAGTCCTTAGTAACAGTGTTGTTGTATAAAAATGCGAAATGGCTGGCTGAAGAAAAGAGGCAAGATAATGTGCAACGCCGAAAAATACGTAAACAAAAAAAATTAAATATATAAGAAATAGGGATTATGGTGCACTTATTTTAATCTAAAATTCTATTGATTGAAGGCAATAGGTATTAGGTGTGTTTTTTTGTGTAAGTGATGTATCATATACATACATATTTAATACAAATTTATTAATATTTTATACATTTTTCTTCCACATTTAGATGTTCTTCTATTTTCAGCTCTTCTTTGTATATTTTCAGGTGTAAATAAGTTTAATTTAGAAGGTTTAAGTAGTTAAAAATGTATTTAAATTATATGTAGAGATTAATTATAATTAGTTTTAGTTGTAGTGTAGTTTTTCTAGTTTTATTGCACATGAGCCTAGTTTCATAAAACAGGTGAATTATTGATTAAATCTGTGTAAATAGAAAAAATCGTGTGAGAATTTGTGGTTGAAGAGGAGGCAAATTCGCAAATCGTGTGCAATTAAAAATATTTTTTTGTTTTATCGTTACAATATAAATAACAAAATTACTTATATGCATTTTTTTTTTTTTTTTTTTCAGTGTTTTCTGTTTTTGCATTTCAGATTTTTATTTAGATTAATATAATTAAAAAATACCTATAAGTATAATTTATTATTATTTTAATTAAATAATAAATTAATTAATAAAATATAAATAAATAAAAATTAATTTATTTGCATTTAATTCGTTAAATATTTGAGGTTTTGATAATACATAGGTAAGTATAAAATTTTTTGATTTGACCACCAGTTAGTGTTCACTTCGTTTGTACAAAGCAGCTTAAAATAGAATTGATGAATTGCCACGGTCTGTTTGTATGCACTATGACTTGTATACATACAAACAATTCAATATGCCATATACTTGTATTCATAATTACAAGAAGAAAAAATTCATTCATGCATATGCATATCTACATACATGAAAACGTGAATATGTCAAGGTCTGTTTGTATGTACACACGTCATATGCTCTTCTATCTACGCATTCAAATAACACCAACAACAAATTCATTCATAAGAACGCGCATATTCTACAAGTTGCCCAAAAGCTGCTTCTTCATGGTGATACTAAAAATCAGAAGTTGAAGAATTTTCTGATGTTTACTCCAGAAGAGAAAAATGGCAACTTGGGTCATTGCCGATTTAATATTTTTGTTTTTTAATTTTCATATATTATACTACATATGGTTTTAAATTATAAAATTTAAGTAAAATTGCCATTTATATGAAATCCTTTATTACTTCTATATATTCAAGGCAAACTACACATATTGCTTGTATATGTTTACTTATTATCATTCTTTAATAGTTTGTCGATTTAGCCCATTTTATCTACAAACGACGTTATGAAAATGCAGACCAATCGTTAATCGTAGCATTTCAAAAGAGCATAAGTCAATTTTCAACAGCAAAGCCCTGCAAAAAGGACAAACGAGACAACATAGCCGATCGACATTGTCGAAAAATTGTCGATTGAAACAAATTTTGCCAACTCCGCCACGATGCGCAAAATTCGGTGTCAATATGTATGCGAGCTCGTATGCATGTATGTGAATATGTATGATTGTCGACAAAGTCGTCTTTTCGTTTTTTTCAACAACATAATGTCCGCGCGAACTCGCCGTTATTTTCTTGGCTTGCCACCATGCACAGAGGCGTGTCAAGTGAGGATTCATAATATATTAATATGTTGCTTAATTTGTATTGAAAAGTACTATTGCATTAATGATTTATTTTCGTAATATAATTAATATATACATAAAAATATAAATACCAATAAATTCATACCTATAATCGTTTTTCGTTTAAATTCGGTAAATAAAATATATATCTGATATAATTATGTGGCAGTGCGCCCCTGACCCCTTCTTGCTTGTGATCGTTCAACTTGCTTCTCGCAAAAAGCAAAAAGTTTAGACAAAAGTCATTGCTTGTGCGGGGCAAGAAGAAGCAAGCATCAGCGTACGTGTACTTATGAATGTATGTGTGATTATCACATTTGTGTAAATACGCATAATAAGGAAATATTCAATAAACCTAAACATATGAACATATTCTCCTGATGTATTTTAATTATATCAGGAAGTTAAATATGCTATTAAAGTAATTGAATTATGATATGCTTAGATTCCAATTAATAAAATAAAAAAATTAAATTAAATTTTAATTTTATGTATTTTACGATTCGAACGTATATGCTCGTATTTGGAATGAGCTTAACTCCTTCGCGCTTACGACCTAAGCCACCACAAAGGTGGAAACGCGGCCGCTTAGCCACAGTTTTATTATTATCATTTGTTTAATAAGTATATTGCTTACGCAACCCATATACAAAAGTTGGAAAAATTGCATATCAAAGGTTATTTTATTATGAATTCTGGGGTTTTTGCCAGTAATCCTACTTTTTGATTCAAAAGGCTTTTCACAATTTTAATTTTCGTCATATCATTGAAATTGAAAACTCAAATCTAAATAGGTATGCTCACTGATTATTCATTCGTTGTGTCTATTTATAGCCTTTTCTCCGTTTCGCACACAGCGTGGTGTATTTTTCTTTTTCGAAGTTATATTTTTCGATGTTCCCTCATGTGGAATTACAAATTAGTACTCAAAAAGTTTTCATTTAACATTTGCTCCTTCTCTATTCTTCAACATTCTCTGGTAAAACACAACTTTCCAAAAAACGCTCTCTTTTCCTACGACGCACTGTGGCATTTCATTTGGGTCCAATGAAATTAAATTTGGATTAATCGGAAAAAATAACATTTCCATAGTCTGTGCAGTTCAAGTTTTTTGTGATTTTGCCCACTCAAGCCGCTGTTTCTCCATTCGGGTAATGAGAAGTGGCTTTTTGGCGGGACGTCGCGTTCGTAATCTAAGATTATTCAAGACATTTTGCATAGAATATGTAGTTATTTTTACCCCAGCAGTTTCGTAAAATATGAAATTGATTGTTCCAACATGTTGCAAGCGATCAGTAATGTACATCCGTTTAATTTGTCGTTCATGACAAAGTTTTACTTTTTTCAGCCCTTTTTTGATTTAAAGAATCAAAATTCGTATAACTTTAGTTAATATTACTCACACTCCAATCTCTTATGTCCATTTCACGAAATATTTGACGTTTGGACAATTTATTTTTCAATAAAGCTACTTGTATGATTTCTGCTTTCTTCTCTATTGACCACACCATGTTCAACTTGGCTTTACAACTGACTCAAAAGAAAATACCGCAAGTACTGAAATAAACTAACGGTTTCAGAAATAACGGTAAACTAATGTAGTCACATAAAAATCAAGTCAAATAAGAAAAATAGCGCATTTTGAGCAAATAGTGACAATTTAAAAAAGGAATTTTAGAAAATTTTAAACTGCGTGGGTTTTTTCTTCTCTGAGTGTAGAAGCCACCAAAATAAATTGGCCAAGCCAAAATGTATGTATGTCGGAGGTTGAGCGCAACACAACAACACAAACACACGTCCGCGATGTTATTTGCAAAGCAGCATCGAAACACGCAACAAGAAAACTACGACAATCTAGATAATTTTAAAATATTTTATCAGTTTGTCTTTAATAGAAAAATCTCTTTATTAAACCATAAACAGCACATTTTGGAGCGGAAACAAAAAATAAGGAACATAGTTATAGTAATATAAATTCTGTGAAGTTCTTTGTAAAATTAATTTTTTTTATTTATATATTAAATTAAGGAAATTCCTTCTGTTTACGATCTGACAGACATTGTGAAAAAGAACCGGATCTGTGAGACTGAGTTTTGATGGGCGTAGAAGTTTTTGAAACTGTTGAACGTATGGAAAGATCTTCAGGTTCACTTTCATAGTAGCTCTGAATGTTGGGCATTTTTGTTTCGAAAGTGTACTCTGTCAAATCTGTTTTAGAATATGTAAAATTTTGGTTATTACCACCTTCTTGCACATAACCTGGCGTAGGCTGAAGTGTAGCAGCAGTGACCGCTAAAGTCAAGAAATTCAAACTTGCACTGAAAACTTTGTACCACTGAAGTAATCTCGAATCATTGTTGCACTGGTTATTAATATTATTGTGATCGACGATTTTATTATCGTTATTTATGTATTCTCTATTATTAATACTTAATATATTGTAATCGTTCCCTTCCGTATTGTGACTACTTGTTTTAATAGTTTCGTTGGTCCACTTGTTGTATGTAATTGCATCATTTCCTTCATTAAAAGGATCGGTAAGAACGGATTTGTCAATATTTTTATTTATAGGATGTGTATGTTTTAGTTTGCTACGTTCAGAACTGGAACTAACTACACTATATTTCGCTAAGAGGGAACTGGTTTGCAACATCGGCACAAAATTGGAATTTAAATTGTAGGGACCAAACTGATATTCCTTGCAATTCGTTGCGGCACTAATAGATGATAAAGTCTTTTCCAATGAACACAAGCCAGATGAAGTTTTATTGCCTTTTGTCACTAAATTATGCTTCATTATTTCGTTCGAATCTGGCAAAGTCCTTTTTTTTAGAAACTCACTTAAGGTTTCTTCTAGTAACGCGTTGCCATAGTTGCTGTTATCGTTGATATCAAAGAGGAAATTATTCAAATTGGACATTTCACTGAGTTCGATCATGTTCTCAAAGCTAATGGTCGAGGTAAAAGGATTCCTTCCATCTAATTTATTTTTTTTCGCAGTTGGTTGAAAATTTTCTAGTTTGTAAATCGGAAATGGCTCAATTTTATTTTTTTCATTCATCTGGCGACACATGAAACGAAGTTTATGCTCATTTTTACACCAGCCTCGAAGTGTTGATTCTGGCACTCCAATGTCCCTCGAAACAGAAGCTTTGGTCTCCCCTTGATGAATGCGTTGAATAGCCCGAACTTTGTCATTAGGTGTTAGATTGCGTAATGGCCGCTTGCCACGTGTACTCTTGCGAACATTCAATTGTTGATACGCAGGTAGATCCATAGTCGCCTTGAAGTTGCGCTTTGATAATTTTTGAAATAAAACGATCAAGAAATTATATTAATTCATTATTTGGAAAGAACGCATAATTTGTTACAAACACGACCTTTAATATTATCTAAAGATAAGGTTCTATATCAACTGTTTGCAAGAGTATCTGAACTATTTAAGCAGAAATACACACGTATTAAAAATCGAAAACAAAAAATCTATGTGTTTGCGCGCTTAGAATTTTTCCAAAAGTGACAAACAATGCTTTTATTTCGATGATAATAATTTGACATTTACGAAAAAATTCCATCGTTTTTTCACTTCAAGATTTCGCGTAAAAAGTACAGTGTTATTGTAATACCACATAGTTAAACGAATATATATTTGTAATTTGTTTCATTACTGTTACTATGTTAACTAGTCGACAACAAAAGAGAAGAGTATATTATTAAGTACAATAAATATATTATAAAACAAGTAAGGAAGGGCTAAGTTCGGGTGTAACCGAACATTTCTTACTCTTGCAAATAGCAAAGAATAAAGGCGGAGGGGTCAGGTTTCGGCAAAACTTTATATTATATCAAACTGAGAAAAGTATCGCCGTGAATTTTTTCATGTAAGGAAGGGGCATACGCTGTTATTAGAAAAATATTATTTCTCAATTTCATTAAGATTTCTTACATATTGGTTCGAAAATATTTATGTCAGGTATTGAATATGGGGGCTAAGAGAAGCGAAATACCTTGAGGGCACTATTTGTGCATAATTTTATTATGATAGCTTTATTGATGTTTGATTTGTATACTGTAAAGTGAATGAATCAGACGGAATTTAAAAGTTTGTTATATGGGAATCAGTCGTGGTTGTCATCTCATTTCCCATGCGATTTCCCATGTAGACACTACAATATAGGAATGTTTGGGTAACTTCACACACCTACCTTGGTTGAAATCGGTCAAGTAGTTCCTGAGATATAGGATTTCACCTAAAGAAAAGGGAACGGACGAAGTAATCCTCTCAACGAAGGAGCTTAAGGATTTGGCTACCAATCTAAACCTACTGAAGACTGACATCGAGGAGCAAACAGGTGAAGGAAACTGACATCGATCATCAATATAGCCAAGATCAACGTACACCTTACTATTGCTGCCTCCGCGGTAATAACAAACCGAATAGCCTCGGATGATTTGGGCATATTTCTTTCGTAGGAGCCATGGATCTACAAAGGTCCGATAAGAGGGACAAAAAACAAATCTACAACAGTCAAATTGGATCTCACCTGTGAGAACCTTGCATTATATTAAAGAAAGTTATAGAATATATAAGTATGTATCTCAAATTTTTTAAGCAGATACCTAGTGCTCATACAAGTGACCACTCTGAAGGACGGAAGGAATACCGAAATCATGTTAGCATCCGCTTACTTTCCTGGAGACATAAACACAATACCACCTCCAGAAGTGGAGCAGCTGATAAAATACTTCCAGAAGGAACGTCTTCCCTTAGTAATTGGCTGCAATGTAAATGCGCATATCATAACATAGCGCAGCACCAACAACAATGCCAGAGGGGATTCCCTATTACAATACTTTTTAAGTAACGACCTATACGTTTACAATGTGGGATCCACACTCATATTCAAAACTTGAACTAGGAAGGATGTAATGGACATGACAATAGATGCTTTCCTCTGAACCTTCAATGTCAAATCACAGAATAATAGAATTCCGTTTAGGGCTATCAAGAGACATGAATGAAGCCATAAAAAAATCCTTGGAAAACCGACTGGGCAAAATACAAAAAGTTATTAGACATAAATCTAAACAGAAATATACCAGCAAACAAAGCAAAAACTTTTCCAAGAACTAGAGCAGAAGGTAGACGACCTAAATAATAGTCTAATTGAAGTATTCAACGCTAGTTGCAAACTCTCACAGCCAAAGAAAACGAAAGGCGCTCCATGGTGGAACATACAACTATTTAAGAAAATGAAAGAAGTCAGGAAATACTTTAATAAGCCGAAAAGAAACGGTAACTGAGAGGAAACTAAATCCAAGTTGAGCAGCTACAATAAAGAAATAAGAGAAGCCAGTCGACTAAACTTCAGGAGCTTCTGGGAAAGCATTTCACCGATACCAGAAGCAGCTAGATTACATACGGCACTAGCAAAAGATACAAAAGAAAGTAAAATGGTATTAAAGCAAAGAGACAACGAATATACAAGGTATGAAAGAACAATAATTCTGCTCAAGACAGATTTTCCAGGATCCACAACAAGTATCCTAAATAATCACAATGAGGATCCAGTCCCAACAACCGATACATGGTCGCTAGGTAAGAAGATATTTAGCTACAGATCGGTATATTGGGCAATAAACTCCTTTCGGAAATACAAATCATCAGGAATAGATAAATATGGCCAAAACCCTTACAGAATGGTGAACCATAACTACAATAATATCAATGCTGGTGCACATCATGAGAGAAAGCATGGTTTTAGCATGCATTAATACGGCATAGAGAATAATCCTAGTCAAGTTCATTACCTAAATCAGGCAAAAAGGACTATACTCTATACCTCTAGGCTAATAAGCTTAACATTCTTCAACCTAAAGGCTATGGAGAAGATTGTTGACAATCACATAAGAACAACCGCCCTAAGAGAAATATTTCATGCATATAGAGAAGGCAACTAATACAGCGTTACTCCAACTTTCAGACATTTTAAGATATGCTATAGATAACAAAGAGGTAGCACTATGCGTTTTCCTAGATACGGAAGGAGCATTTAACAGCCTTATACCTCATGCCTAAAGATAGGTTAGCGGAAACGGCAACGGACAATGAAACCATTCAAATAAGAACCACAAGAGCATGCCCTCAAGAGGAAGTACTATCCCCATTCGGGTAGAAGACGCTCTACTAGACAGTCTGACAAAGAACGGCATAAGATGATAAGGCTATGCAGATGACATCGTACAAAAAGCAGTAGAGAAATTTTAAAACACAGTGTGTGACATTATACATATAAAGAGCGCTCACACTAACAAAGAAATGGTGGTCGGTCTGCTATAGTGCGATTTACTAGGAGACATAAAATACACATGAAAGATATGCGAATAAATAATATAATAATAGAACCCATTCTCGAAACGAAATACCTAGGGGTATCTTTCGACTCCAGAGTAACATGGAAAAGGCACATGGAGCAGGCGAGCAGTAAAGCGACAAGGTCACTGGTAGTATGTCGAATAATAGCTGGAAAGACATGGGGTTGCACTCCGTGGATAATACATTGGATGTATACTATAATAGTAAAACCGGTAATCACATAAGAAGAAATTGCCTGGTCAGAAAGAGTAGAACTAAACACAGCCAGAAAGCAACCAGTGAAACTCCAAAGACTGACGTGCGCTTGTATAACAGGCTGCATGAAAACATGCCCCACAGTGGCACTAGAAGCCCTACTTGACCTCACATACCTCCACAAAGTTATAGAGCTTTCGCAAAAGAAAATCCTATTAACAATAATGAATAAGGTGCAGGAAAATGAAAGATCTCAGACGCGGGGATTACGGGCCCAAGAACAAACAAGACAATCCCATTGGTAAATGCCCCAGCTTCTTCCAAGCAGAAGTATTCGTCATAACCTCGTGCGGGGTCAAGAAAACAGGAGGAAAAAGACACTCACAACAACTGATAGACAGCTACTTCACCAGAAGCTTTAAACATATTATCTCATTTATCAAAATCAATTTAAGAATAATAACAGGATTTTTTACAGGACACTGCAGACTGCACATATTATTGGAATGCGATACGGTGACCAGAAGAAGGCTTGCGCATTTAGGATGTACGCTGCCGAAGCAACATCATATTAAAACCATCAACTCCTCAAGCATCCTTTAGTTTATAAGAGCTTTGGGGCCAGATGAAACAATATGAAAAGAGTTATAGGGTACAATAGATTATTTTCCCGTTTGAGATCGAATCCAAATTGCAAACATTTTATATGAATATGTAGTGTTTTATAAAATTCTGAATTAATTAACTTGACTCAACTAATTGGTAGTTGTGTTTTATGTGGATGTACTTTTCTATACATTCATTCAAAGTATGTTAGTTTTTCTGATATAATTTTAATTTAATTCATAGTAATTCCTAAAATTACTAGTTGAAATAAGAAACACCGATACAAGGTATATGTATTAGGGTGGATCGAAAAAAATTTTTTTTTTTTGCTTAGCCCGGGGGTAAAACCTGTAGATTTTAAAAAAAGAAAAAATTTTGGACAAAAAAATTTTTTTTAACATCTAGACGCGCTCTCAGTTTTAAAGTAAATTTTCGAGTTAAAGTTTTTATTTCGTAAAAAATTTTTGATAAGTGTTCTAGAAGTTGCGGAGAGTCCTCTTTCTGACCAATTAAAAGTTATCAAAAATTCTTGTCCAAAAAAATGTTTTCTCGAAATTTACTTTAAAAATGAGTGCGCCGCCTCTAGATGTTCAAAAAAAAATGTTTAGACCAAAAAAAATTTTTTTTTTATTATCTACAGATTTTTCCCCAGGCTAAGTAAAACAAAAATCGTTTCACTCTAATATGTATTTATAATATACAACAACGTAATATATAAAACTCTCATGTCATGGTGTTTGTAGCGTATCTCCTCTGAAACGCCTAGACCGATTTTGATGAAATTTGGTGTGATTATCGTGTGGAATCGGATAACATCTATTCTACATTTTATACTCCTTAATGTGAAGGGTGTCCTAATTATTATATTTTTATTTTCAAGACAAAACATTTGGATTTCATTTATTCATGATTCAGCATTAAAAAATGCATACATTTCTAATTTTTCATCCCCTGATTTCACATTTTCATACTCTTGCAACATGTTGCTACTGAGTATGATAGTTTTGTCCACCTAACGCCGCATCTTCACAGGAAATGAACCTTGCTAACCACCATTGTCATAGAGCTTTCCAATGTTCTTTTGTGGACACTTGGTACCATGAAATATTCATTCTCGAAATGGCGTCGAGTAGGTCTGTTCAAGCTGAGTAGTATAGAAATGCCGGTCCTAGATCACTTTGGTGCAAAAATGCATGCACCATTTTCGTACTTTTCCTTGCACCAGTTTGGTGCAAAGGGAAAAAAGCGCAAAACCGCAAAACTGTCGCAGCGCTACCGTGTGTTTTTTTTTTTTTTTTTTTTTTTTTTTTTTTTTACGAGGAGGAAGCATCGAAAGCCTGAACCCCACGTCAGTGTGGAACTTTAATCCAACTAAACCTCCTACCGTCATGTACCTTTCCCCCCGGTACCACCGTCAAGTATTCCGTCGGGAGGATGGTTGAGTTGAGTGCTCATACGTTTGTAGTAGTCTCAATGCATTCAGTAACAAGTTGCATTTACTTGGCCCCACCTCTGTTGGTATTAAACCCGCCCCGTGCAATGTTTGTCGCCAAACCCTTCCCTTATGCTTTTTTTACTTTTGTTTTAGGGCGTTTGTTTGGTCCGCGCCCTAAAACAACCACTAGGTCCGTTAAGTTTTGGAGTTCTCTTCTCCGCTGCTGCTCTCGAGCTCTTTGGGTTTTCATGATTTTGGCGGCTATTTCGCACACCGCATCCCACTAAGCTTTTGATTACACCATTTGGTCTACTAAGTTTTCGGGGGTTGGGTCTTTACCGAATGCACTCTTGAGGAATCGTCTCTCTTGCTCGTATTGCGGACAATGGAACAACGTATGTTCTACATTCTCAATTGTCTCGCCACCGCATTTATCGCATATATCATCATTTTCGTGTTGAAAGCGTTTCAAATATGCTTTGAAACAGCCATGCCCTGTCAGGATTTGAGTTAAATAAAAGTCTACCTCGCCGTGTGGTCTTTTTAGCCATGGGTCAATGTTGGGAATCAGTCGGAAAGTCCAACGTCCTTTTTGACTGACTTCCCATCGTCTTTGCCAACTCTCCACCGTCTCCGCTCGGGCATTTCCTTTTACGGTTCTGGGTGGTAAGTCCGTAACAGGCTTTTTGGTCTCTTTGGCTAAGAGATCTAATGGGTGTAAGCCCGCAATTACAAGGGCAGCATCTTCTGACACTGTACGGAAAGCTGAGCATACTCTGAGTGCGCAAATGGTATAAATGGAAAAAAGGCCACGTCGGTAAGATTTTGTTTCGAGTGCTTTTCTCCAAACCTCGGCGCCATATAGAGTGACGGACTTCAGAACTCCAGCCAGGAGTCTTCTCCTATTTTGCTTCGGTCCAAGGGTATTGAGCATCATTCGGGTTAAGGCTCTACATGTTTTTGAAGCTTTTTCGCAGGTGTAGGCTAAATGCTCTTTAAAGGAAAGTCTTGTACAAGAACAATTCCTAAGTATTTCAACGCTGGTTGTGTAGTTATACACGCACCTTTTATTCTGAATGTAGCAGTCTCTCGGGTTTTTCTGCCAGTAATAAGCACTGCTTCCGTTTTGCTCTCTGCTAGGGTAAGTCCATTAGTTTCAAGCCAATCATTAATTAAAGATATTGCTGCACTGGTTATTGCAACAATATCTTCTGGTTATTGCAACAATATCTTCTATGTGCTTAGCTGTCACCACAACAGCAATGTCATCTGCAAATCCTATGGTGTGAACATTTTTGGGTACCTTTAGTCGCAGTACTCCGTCGTACATGATGTTCCAGAGTAACGGTCCGAGTACAGATCCTTGTGGTACACCACCGGTGACTTTATATTCCTTATAGCTTGTGTCGTAGCTCAGAGTTCTTTCATTAAAGTAGCTTACGATTATGTTGTAAAGGTATGGAGGCACGGAGAAACTTTTTAGGGCAGTTAATATGCTATACCAAGATGCTGAGTTAAAAGCATTTTTAACGTCGAGTGTTACGACCATGCAATATTGTATTGTGCCGCCTTTCCATCGTTTTCCACTAATTGTTTTTTCGGCCAGTGTCTTTACTAGGGTCACCGCGTCGATGGTGGATCTTGCTTTTCTGAATCCAGGCAATAGGCGTCGGTATACAATTCGCTCAAGGATTTTTCCAGCGGAGTCCAACATGCAGAGTGGCTGGAAATGGGACGGGTCTGTCAAAGGCTTGTTTGGTTTTGGCAGTAATATTAGATGCTGCTTTTTCCATAGCTTAGGGAAGCAACCTTCCTTAATGCATGTGTCATACATAATTCGGAAGGGGTCTGTGTTCTTAGATATCGCTGTTTTCAGCGCTAAATTAGGTATTCCGTCTGGGCCCGGGGCTTTAGATGGGTTTAACCGGTCACATGCTTCTCAGACCTCTTCGTTCGTAACAGACGGTATATCTGGGGCTACTTCTATAATCGCTTGATGAAGTTGGGAATGCAGTGGTCGGGTTGGGAAAAGTACCGATACTATTCTTTCCAGCATTGGGGGGGAGGTCGGCATTTGCCCACGAGAAGGGAGTTTTGCCATTACCACCTTATATGCTAGCCCCCAAGCATTATCTTCAACGTCGTCGCAGAGTTTCAGAAAGCATTCTCGTTTGCTTTTCTTAATGGACTGCTTTAATAGCTTCCTCTTGTCCTTGAAAAGTCTTTGGAGGGGTATATGGTCAGGGGTGTCACGTGACCTTTGATATGAACGTCTTGCCTGCTGGCATGCTTTTCGCAGTTTGTCAATTGTGTCATTCCACCAATATACTGGAGGGTGATGATTGCGTCGTGTATGTTTGGACATTGATGCGTCACATGCTTTTTTAAGATGGGTCATAATTATGGAGGCGGAACTATTTGCCGAAAGCGGGTTCTCTTGTAGCACAGTGGGCCTAAAGGTCTCTTCAAAGAGGTCAGGGTCGAACGTTTTAGTTCTCCAGGAACATCTCACTAGGGTCGGTACATTCTGCCGTATGTGTGCGACATTTATTTCAAATATAATGGCATAGTGATCGCTAAATGCGTCACATGCTTTTTTAAGATGGGTCATAATTATGGAGGCGGAACTATTTGCCGAAAGCGGGTTCTCTTGTAGCACAGTGGGCCTAAAGGTCTCTTCAAAGAGGTCAGGGTCGAAAGTTTTAGTTCTCCAGGAACATCTCACTAGGGTCGGTACATTCTGCCGTATGTGTGCGACATTTATTTCAAATATAATGGCATAGTGATCGCTAAAGGTATAATGATCACTTATTTGCCATTTAGATCTACGGACAAGATTTGATTTGACGAAAGTCAGATCTATCACCGACTGCCGCCCATCTTTGTTGAATGTGGGTTGGTTGGTGTTTAAGAGCACAAGGTCAAGGGAAGCAAATGCTTCTAGTAAGGCTTTACCCCTACTATTAGTTCTTTTGCATCCCCATTCAATAGCCCAGGCATTAAAGTCGCCGGCTATTACTAGATTAGTTTTACTTCTGGCATCAGTCACTAGACAGTCGATGATGTTCTTAAATTCTTCGTCATTGATACTGGGAGGCAAATAGCAACTATAGATATTAACATCACTAATTGTTGCTAGAACAAAGCCATTTGAAGGGTAAGTGTTTTCCAGCTGTGGAGAGTTAGGGTTGCATTTCCATATCGCCGCTTTATTCCTCGAATCGCACGTCCAGTTGGCATCTTCAACGATTTTATAGGGTTCACTGAGTAAGGCCACATCGATCTGCTTCTCAAGCACTGACTGTTTTAATAGGTCATGTGCTGCTTGACAGTGGTTTACGTTAAGTTGTAAACACCTCATATTAATTTTTGAGTTTGAGCCGCTTTCTTGTATACCGGGCATCTGACGCTCCCAGTAAAGTGATCAGTTTCACTGGAGCCAGCTTTCAAGCAAAGCATGCATTTTGGCTTCTTGGCATAGTCCGTAGCCTGGTGTTCACCCTCACCACATCTTCGACATAGTTTAGACCTGTCCTCGTTTTCGCAGCTTTTCGCTATGTGGCCATAATCGAAGCATCTGTAGCACCGTTGTGGCTGCCTATATTCTCTGATACGGCATATTACCCACCCTACTATTAATTTCTTGGATTGAAGCAGTTTCCTGGCATTCTCAACTGGGAGTTTAATAAGCGCTGTTTGGGTATCTCTGTAGGACTTTCTTAGGCTCTTTATAGCTGAAATCGTCAGATCGTTGTTACCCAACTCTCTCTGTAGAGCATAAAGTACTTCTTCCTTGGTTGTAATTTCATCCAAGTCTTTACACTCTATAAGTGTCTCCTGGGTCAGAACTTTTATATTTTCTTGGTCACCAAGGCATTTCCTCATTGTTTCCTGCGAGTCGGCTGACATTGCTGAACCACTTAGTTGCAGCAGCATTTCACCGCCTTGTGTTTTACGAATTCGGGTAACTTTCTTTTCGAATTCGCTGAGAGTAGAATCGGACTTAATTTTCCTAAGAATTTCGGCATAAGTAAGATTTCCATTCTTAGAAATTAATATCGCCTGGGGTTTTGTTTTTGGGGGTTTTGCGGTTTGCGGTTTAGCTTTTCTAGCTACAATATTCCACGGCAGTGATTTTGGACTTTGAGGGTCATTTGGGTTATTACCTTTATTTTGTTGGGTTTCCTTAGGTCTCTTTGATGGTGGGTTTACAGCGCCTTCAAAAGTGTGAGGTATAGCGCGGTCATTTGTTGTTATTGATCGCTTAGCTTGACCAATCAAATTTGTATTTGCGCGAGTTTTTGGCGAGTTTGTGCATGTTCGCTTAATTTGTTGCTGCGTGTGCTCATCTTCTATTGGTTCATCAGTGTGCATAGTGCGGCCTCTTTTCGGCTGAATGATTGAGTGGGTGGTTGACTCTTTGAATTCAGCTAGTGCTTGTTTTTGTAGCTGCGATATCCTATCAATGATATTTTTCATATTCTGGTTCACATGTCTTTGTTTTTGGCCATGTGTGAGAGCAATTAGTTCATCTATGAGCACTCCCAACGCAGTGAGCACGTTCTCTCCTTCGCTCATGTTTATGATGGGGTCAGTTTTAGTGTCGCTTTGTGTTGATGGCAGATTGACTACGATCAAGTTATCAGCTGTTCGCGTTGGTTTATTGGAAGGGGTCATATCAAGCGCAGTTGGCGTTGCAGTGTTGACCGATTGTACGCCGGGCGTTATCACCCGTCGCTCGGGTGATCGGGCAGTTTTGCTGCTCCGTGTAAATGGACTAATTCCAGCTATTTCACTTTTCTCCTTGGTGTCTGCTATGGGATTTACTGTTTTTGCTTTAGTTGACATTTTTTAGCCACATAAACAGAAATCCTCTAGCGCTGGTGTTGAGCAGAGATTCCTCAGGATCAGGCCTCAGGAATTTCTCTCAATGTGGATTGTGGGTTTCAAGAGGGTGTGAAAAGAATTAAAAAAGGGAGACGGCAATATGAGCAGCTGAGAGAGCGCTCTTTGCGTATTCCCTTTTGTGCGGACCTTTGCCCGACAATAAATAAATATTTTAAAATAGAAATAGCACTTACCGCTTGTACGACTTTTCTGTCGATTCAATTTAGTGCCGGTTTGCTAGTTGCGTTTGCAGTCTGTTTTTTCGCGCACTTGCGGACTTTAAACACTTTTGTAAACTTTGTTTATGTTCCATAGGTTGGGACACTCACAAAACACGTCCGTACTTGTGCACTTCAACTAACATATCGTGTGTATGTAGGTATATATACTTGTATGTCCGCTACCGTTTTTTTTTTTTTTTTTTTTTTTTTTTTTTTTTTTTTTTTGTATCCGAAGGGGGAATCTTCTGAAAGATACTGCCACAAGTGACAGCATGCACGATTCATACCGTGCGCTAAGTGCACCTCTTTCGGGACCACGCCCGGTCCATATTTTTTTTTAATATGCCGAACTCGCGCAGCGGTACGCCTACGTGCTAAACCCTTAACTTCGTCAGCTTTGTATGTACCTTGCGGGACTACCGTAAAGTATTTCTTCGCAAGGTTAGCTTAGCCTATGGGCTCTTCCATCTCAGTGTACTTATACTCTATCTATTGCTCTTATTTCTCTCTTTCGCAGCCGTTCTGCTCGTCTCAGCTCTATTAGAACTTTTGCGGCCAGGTCTTTTACGGCGAGCCACACCTGCTCAGACCGCAGCATATGTGGTACTAAGTTATCCGGTGATACGGGTTCTGCTATCTGTTGTTCTAGCAATGTCCTTTCCACATTATATCGCGGGCAATAGAAGAAAATGTGTAGAGCATTCTCATTACTATTACCACAAAAGGAACACGTCACTCCATTATCATGGCCATACTTGTACAGGTACTCTCTAAAGCAGCCATGGCCAGTTAATAATTGCGTCATATAAAAGTCCGTTTGTCCGTGCTTTCTTTCCACCCAGGTTTTAACATTTTTGATAAGCCGGTGTGTCCACCGCCCTTTGGTTGTTTCGTCCCAGCGGTTTTGCCACTCGTTTAAGCTCTTTTGTCTTTCTTCTTTTTGTTCCTCTATTGTCAATGACCTGCCGAGTATTTTGCTGGTATCGTATATTCGTTTGAGCTCAAGTGCCATTATATCTGGTGGCATTATACCGGATATAATGCTAACAGCTTCTTGCGATACTGTGCGGAATGCACTGGCTACTCTGATGGCGCTTAGTCTGAACATTGAAATCACCATTTTGGCATATATTTTATGGGTCAGTGCTTGTGCCCATACAGGTGCCGCATACAACATAACTGATTGGCTGGCTTTTGCTAAAAGTAACCTTCTCGCTTGATTTGGTCCACCTATGTTAGCCATAATTCGCGCTAGTGCCGAAATCACTCGGGCAGCTTTTTCGCAGGTTTTTTCAATATGCATCTTGTAGTTGAGTCTCGCATCGATTATGACACCCAGGTACTTTAGAGATGGCTGGGTTCTAATTTCATGCCCGTCAATGTTCAGAGTAATGGTCTCTAGTTTTTTTCTGCTCGAGATCAGGACTGTTTCTGTCTTCTGCCCCGCTAGCTGAAGTTTTGACGCGTCGAGCCAGTTTTTAATTTTCTGAGACGTAGCTACACAAACGCTTTGGATTTGGTGCAGCTCTTTTGCTACTATTGCCACAGCAATGTCATCCGCATATCCAATTATTTTCGCTTCTTTTGGTAGAGGGAGACGCAATATTCCATCGTATAAAATATTCCATAACATTGGGCCCAAAACAGAGCCTTGTGGAACTCCACCAGTTACTGCATAACTTTTCCCCCCCTCCTCAGTGTCGTATAACAACAGCCTGTCGGACAAGTAACATCTTATAATCCGCAATAAATATACCGGAATATTGAGGCTCGTATTATGTGTGGCCAGTATGCTGAATTAAACGCATTTTTCACGTCGAAAGTGATGATTGCGCAGTATTCTTTTGTGCCATGCATCCACCTAGTACCTTCAATTGCTTTATCTGCTATTCCGGTCAGCTTCTTGATTGCGTCGATAGTCGAGCGCTTCCTGCGAAACCCGTATTGGTTGCTAGATAAGCCATCTTCAACTTCTTCCAGGTGTGCTTCAAGACGTTCACAGATCAACCGCTCCAGAATTTTCCCTATTGTGTCTATCATGCACAGTGGTCGATATGCACTAGGATCCCCAACTGTTTTGTTTGGCTTCTGTAATAAGACCAAACGTTGTTTTTTCCATATTTTTGGGAAACTACCATCGGTTAAGCACTTCGTATATAGCTGGGTGAAGCATTTTAGGTTTTGCTTTAGTGCAATCTTCAGAGCACGATTTGGGATGCCATCCAGCCCCGGTGCTTTAGCATTGCCGAAACGTGTAGCAGCATTTATAACCTCCATATCGGTAACTACTGGTATAGCTATGCGTTCTGATTCCTCGGGGAGAAACCGCTCTTCTTCTCGCGTGGGCTGTGTTGGAAAGAGTGTTTCCACAACACTTTTCAGAAGGGCTGGGCAGGTTGGCGCTTTTCCTTTAGGACCTCGAACTTTAGACATGACCAGCTTGTACGCACCGCCCCAGGGATTTTCATCGAGTTTGTTACAAAGCTCTTTGAAACACACAGCTTTTTTTTTAATAGCTTTTTTCAGTTGCTTGCGTTTGGCCTTGAAGTTTTCACGTAAACCATCTTGACCTGCCGTGCCTGTACTTCTCTGGTACTGTCGCCTCGCTTTATTACAATCAGCTCGCAATTGTTGGATATCATTATTCCACCAGTATGCTGGCTTTCGTTTGGGGTGTTGTTTCCTTCGAATCATGGCGGCGTCACAGGCTCTCCAAATATGTTGAACAAGCAACTTAGCCTGTTGGTTGGTGTCTTCTGATTCGGGTATGTCTTCACTCAATACGAGTTTGAATAAATCCTCATCGATTGTGTTTTCCTTCCACCCTTAAGCTTGTACCTATTTTTCACGCGCACCTCTTCTTTGTCTTAAGGAGCAGTTGCTTACATCTATTATAATTGCGAAATGGTCACTGTGCGTGTACGTGTCACACACCTGCCACTCTGCCGTTCGTGCCAGAGATTTACTTGCAAACGTTATGTCGATAATGGAACCACGACCATTTTTTTCGAATGTGTTCCTAAAGCCTGTGTTTAACAGGACAATATCAAGTAGCCCGAAGGCTTTCAGTAACGCATGTCCTCGCTGGTTTGTGCTTCTGCTTCCCCATTCTAAGGCCCATGCATTGAAGTCTCCTGCTATTATGTTTGGTTTGGTTGCGTGGGCATCCCCAACCAACTCATCGAGAACCTTTTCGAAGACCGACTGCGGAAGGCTTGGTGGCAAGTAACAACTGTAAAAGTGTATTCCGCCGATTTTTACTCTCGTGTAGAAGGATTTTTGTGTCAGTGGTTTGTCCTGCATCATTTTATCACCGCAGGTCCAGATTGCTGCTTTTTTGGTGCTATCAGAAACCCACGTATCAGAGCTCAGGTTTTTGTATTGCTCACATATCATTACAACATCGACGTTCCTTTCGTACACGGTTTGCGTCAACAGTTCTTGTGCGGCTTCGCAGTGGTTTAGGTTGATCTGTAATATTTTCATTTCCTTTTCTTTTGGCAGGCTTCTAAGAAAATGGGACATCTCCGGCTCCCAATTTGATGGTTTGCACTCGCTCTTCCTTTGCTTTTACACAAGACACAGAGTGGCTCTTTACGACAGTCCTTCGCATAGTGTCCAATTTCTCCGCATTTCATGCAACATTTACTCCTGTCATCAGGATTCGTGCACATTTTTGCGACATGCCCGAATTCAAAGCATCGGTAACACTTTTTTACGTTTACTTTTTCTCGAACTCTACATACTACCCAGCCAATCTTGACTTTTTGTGCGCCTAGTACATGCCTTGCCTATTGCACTGGAAGACTTATCTCCGCCTTCTGTGTACCTGCGTATGCCTTCTTTACATGTTTTATTGAATCGACGCAGAAGAGATTCAGTTCTTTAATTTGTGAACGAATGGCCTCGACTATGTCATCCTTCGTTGTGATTTCGTCCAAATCGCGAATTTCAACAGTTAACTCGTGAGTCAGAGCTCTAGTCTGCGCCTGGTCTCCTAATATCCTGTCTATTTCCTTCCGGTATTCATGGATACTCCCTGTTTGTGCTCTTCTTAGCTCGAGCAACATCTCTCCCTTGGCAGTCTTTCTTATCCTCGACACGTTTTCTCCGAGCTGTTTCATGTTTCCATCCTTTTTGACCGCTCTCAGTATGTCACTGTAGGACATATCTCCAGTTTTTGCTATGACTAGAGCATCCGGTCGTGGTGGCTGCGGTAGCTTGGCATTTTCCTTCTTCGCTTTTTTGTTTTTGGGGGTTTTGTATTTTACTGTAACCCAAGCTTCGTCTCTTGGTGTTTCTTTTTTCCCTACACTAGCTGGCTTCTCGCATATTTCCTCTACGCTCTCCTTTTCCTTTTGCAAGTCTTCACCCTGCGACCTTTTGGTCCTTTTTGGTGGGGTGTTTCGCGTCGCTTGCCTCTCATCACGTAGCCTTTTCGGTGTGGCTACTACAGCATTCCGTATGGGCTGGTTTTATGTACTGGAAACCTTCAGTTTAGCGAGATCCTTCTGTGCACTTGCATGCAGCTTCACAATTGTGTTTAGAAGCTCCCTCATGGGGTTATTAATGGAGCGTTGTGGGAGACTCATCATACCTGTTAATTTCTTTATGTTTTCTCCCAATTCGTGCATGTAATCTTGCACAACATCATTTTTTTGGAACAGCGTCGGGATTTCCTTTTGTAGCGCGGGCGGAGAAGACCGAGCTCGTGCTTGTTTTTCGACGGGCGTTTTCTCTGGCGATCGGGCTAGTTTTGGTGCTCGCCTGAATGGATCAGTTTCTGCTGGTTTGCTCAAACTTGTAGTTGTATCTGATGCAATGGCCAAGTGGTCCACCATCGCATCATTGCAGTCGTTGGATATCGACGGTCGGGAGCCTGCTTGCTCACCCCCCAAAACCGCCGGCACTGGGCTTTTTACACCCTGCACCGTAACTTTTAATTTTCCTGTACTATTCCCAGACATGTTTCGTTTTTCCGGGATCCTACCCGTACCATTTTATACCTACTGGAAGGTGGTTTGCTCAGCCGCTCCTAACCTGGAGGCAGACGCTACCCAGTAAGCCGCTCAATCTGAGTCAGACGCTTTCGGGGTTTTTGTGTTTGACACTTATTTATGGGCGGTGTCGAGTCACCCCATCACAGAAACTTCGTAGGGCAGATATAGCTTTTTAGGCTATACCCTCCATCTCTGCTGCTTTGGTCGGGGACTGCTTATTGAATATTCGCAGCTAACCTTCATATCTGGAGGCCGTTCAGCTATCCGCCACCTGCTGACCCCCACAGTAGCATAAGCTAGCCCCTGTGATGTCCGCTACCGTGTGTGTGTGTGTGTGTGCGAGCGTGAGAATTTCATCGCTCCCGTGTGTGTGTGTGTGTGTGTGTGTGCGAGCAAAACCGCAAAACTGTCTCAGCGCTCCCGTGTGTGTGTGTGTATGTGCGAGCGTGAGAATTTTATATAAATCTAAATTTTACACTTACACCATTTTAGTGCAAAGGGAAAAAATAATTTTGTATATTTTGTGGTTTTGTGCTTGTGGTGCTTAGATAGACCCGTGTAAGGGATTTGGGGGGTCCCGGGGCGCATAATTTATTAAATTAAAAAATAAATTAATTTTATAAATAAAATAAAATAAAAATTCTTTTTATTTAAAGAGGTGTTTTTCAGATGTGATTTATTTACAATGTTTACAGTGAAATTGGTTATAAATTTTGGTATAAATATCTAAAATGTTGTAGGCTTCCTCGTCCAGGCGATGTAGGAATGAGCAATGGCAAGTGTCTGGACCATCTCTGCAATTAGAATTCGACCAAACGCAGTCTTCGTAATGTTCACCGAAATGATTCTTTATTTTACTTAATTTATCTCTATACTCGGTTTTTGAATGAATATCCAAAAGTCTTTTCTTCTGCCCTTCGGGTAAAAAATGTCCAAAGTTTTTTAAAAAAATAAATATATCCGCAGCTGATGATGACATGTCTTTGAGATTACTGTACCTTCATATGTAATGATTGATAATATAGATTAACATGAATTATTGTTGGGTTTATATCGTATGAAGTGCGTTCATGTAATGCTTCTCAATCAGTTAATTTCTCCGTATTGTTTTCCGGAAATTCAAAACAATAGATGTTTAGAGTACGCTTTTCATAATTGCTATAATAATAGCATTTAATTCGAATTTCACAATTATCGTAAACTAAATTGAAATGACGATAGAAAACCCCTGGACTTTCAATAATACCTCCAATTCTCGTTTCCTTTTTAACTAAATCATTTTTAAAAGCGTCAATAGCATCGAGTATGGTGTATACACTTCTTTTTGTATTATTTGTCTTTGTAATTTGATCGAAGTAAGTTGGTCTAAAATATCCCCAAGGGCTCTGGGTTGTTGTTGTTGTTGTAGGGTTCAGCTCAGGACGACTTTTATCTATCAATTGAATTGTTACATTTATTTTTAAACGGAAAGAAGTGTTTGGAATGTTGTATTCAAAACTAGAATGTTTGCTATTTTCAAAATTTCTAAAGCTACTTATATTTTGATTTTGATCCATCAATTGATTATAGTAGTAGCTTGTTCCATATCTTAAATACAACAGGTGCAGAAGTAGAATTTTTATTAAATTAGTCAATTTCATCATTTTTTTCTATATACGTCGAACACACGTTATACAATGACCATATTATATGTTTGTCTATAGTTTTTAACATCAATTATTTCTACATTTGGTCTTTTATATGTTTTATCCTGGATTAACACCGTTTCAATGTCACCATTACTTAGAATTCGTTCAGTTTCAATTTCACGATATTCAAAGCACTTGATGCTCAACATTTTCTCAACATATCTACTATCATAAGTACAACGAATCGGTATATCAAATTTATCATATTCCAATTTGAAATGTCGATAAAATGCTCGTTTTGCCTCAATAATTCCGCCAATATCAGATTCCTTTTCAATAACCCCTCTACGAAATGCCTCTATAGCTTCATCTATAGTAAAAACTTTCATGGGCTTCCCTTCAGTTGATGATAACGTCGTTGTTAAAACTTCAATTTCTTTATCATAATGCGTTAAAAGAGGTTCACTTTGTTTCAGTAATAATAATGAAACATTTATTTGTAAAATATCATTGCTATTCGGTAATATTAAATTAAATTGAATACTTTTCGAGTTTTGATTTATTGCAAGCCCTTTATTATCTAGTTTTTCCCAAAATGGAGCCCCATAGGCAGCTTCGAAAACAAGTAATAATGAAATATAAAATTTAAATTCCATTGTGTTATATCCCTTTATCATCAACGACAACTTATAATGAGCTTGATATTTGAAAAATATGTATTTATATACTTACTTTTCTTCTTCTTCTCAGCCTTTAAAATAAAAACATAAAGCTTAAAATTTTAAATTCTATTTTATTTCATTATAATTTAAATTACTATCTATTATGTAGTTATACAAAATAATGCTGTTTTTAAACCACAACGCATTTGTAGTCGATTGATTTTTACATTACAATCATTATTAAAATGATACTGACAACGCACAGTATCTGGATTTAAATTGTATAATCTAGAAAGATTCATTATATTACATTGTGTATTCTCCTCTTCAATGTTAAACACCGGCTTTTGAAGGAACTCTGCTATCCACAATTTCTTTTCTTCTCCTTTTACAAACACTTTTAAGTTTTTCAACGCTGATATCAAATAATTTCTTACAACTTTAAACTTATCACTTCCATAGGACCATAATAAATTATGGTGGTGTAATATTACCCAATTAGCTTGCCGTTGGTTATCCTTACTCAGGTCAGAAAATTCAAACGGAGCTTCGATGTGGAAACAATGGAATTCTTCATTGTTGAAGACCACAGCTATTTCCTTTACAATAAATCTATTATTGTATGCTTTGAAACCTTGTACATCTACTATCGCAAACATTTTGAAAATTAATAATGAAATATATTTTTAATGGAAGGCTTTTTATACGTTCGTTAAAAAATATAAATATAAAATTCTCACGAACGTTCACATAAATTAAACGGTAGCGATTAAAAAATAACAACAAAATGCCCAATCTTAACATTTATGTGGTTTCATAAAATGTTTTCTAATTTTTAAATAATTTTTTTAACAACATTTGTTAATGGAATATATTCATACATTTTATCATGGATAAGTATACAATAAGCAGTGGTGTTATCAGGTACGGTCTTATTAAATTTTAGCTCAATCCGAATATCGATGGGTCCGCTTTTTATAGATTCATTTTGATGTGTTACATCTAAAACAATTATTGGGGCAATTTTAATAAATTGATCAGGTGATAAAAGTGGTTGTGGAGTGCGTCCATAATAACTTTGTTGAAATTTCAAATACATGTCATATAATAGAGCATAACGATTTCGATCAAATTTAATATTAAGATTATCATATGGATATGTAGTGGAGTTAAGGTGAACTTTAACATCTTATAAGTCACAATGTTTAAATTTATTTTCATTTTGAAATCCTAAAAGAATATAGCGAGGTCTTTCATTTTCGCCAACCATTTTAACATTCCATAAGATATTCATGCTTTTTTCTAGAGAGGGGTTGTGATAGACATCCCAACTTCTAAACGAAATATTTAGTGGTTGCTTACTATTAATTGTTCTCAACATAGTTAACCGATACGAGTCTGAAAGTTGAATATGTGGCACTTTCCATGTAATATTTAAAAGTTTTAACATAAGCTTTTCATTTGGTGTGGTTGTCTTCATAACACAATCATCTTCTTTTGCTCGTATTAAAACTAATTCATGTTTACAATTAACAATAATTTTATCAAAATCTTCAGCAAATCCAAGCAGGTTTTTCAACGGAATACAAAAATTGAAATGTCCAGTCTTTAGGTTAATATTTTCAAACGGACACCACCCTGCATTTTTTAGATTTTTACTCTCAAATTCGTTAAGTGATGCATAATTTTTCATTTCTGTTGCAACACCCAACTTTCTAGTGCAATCAATTTCTATTCCATTTATTACATATCGTATCTCCTCCTTTGATATGAACCCCTCAATGTATATAATACTTTCATTTGGTAGCACATATAGGTCTTGATTTTGTATAGGAATCCGAATTTCATCATTGTTTTGAAACGATTGTAAGTATGGTATGTAGCTATGATAATCCCTTTTTATTATTATACTATTATCAAAAATGGGGTTATACAAAACATTTATTATAGCACTCATTTTTTTAAATTAAATCGCAGACTTATTAGAAACTCCTTATTCGATGGGGTTAAATCAATTTTATGTTGAACAATAGAATTTTCTTTTTTATGGCGTAGATTTTTTGTTTTTGTACCCAATACTTTTGATGATGGATGAAAACTATTCATAAAGTCTGTATGTAGTGGCTTTTTATTAAAAATTATCATTATTTTTCGTTAGATAGGTTTTAAATGTAGTCTTATCGATATGGCTTCTCTAGGAAAAATTAACTAGGTTACCCGTTTGATCAACAACTTTAAGAACTATAGTACTTATTTGACGAGTATTAACTGGTAAATATATAACATTAATAGGTATTTCTGTAATTTTATAACCTGGGCTAACTCTAAGAGAAAACTGATGTATTGTATGCATAGATGTTTCGTTTATATATGATCCATTGATGATATTGCATTCAACGGATATTGTATTTATTTTTGATATATCGATTGGATTGTCAGAGTAATGAACAATCCCTGGCTCCAATATTCTTTTACTGAGACCTAGTAATGGACCAATTGAGTATTTTTTATTAAAATTCACTTCTTCGAGATAGCTCATAATTTCGGTTCTAAATGTATTAGGATTAGCTGTTATATTAATAAACCCTCGATTCAAAGGTTCACATGTGTTGGTAATTTTCTCAACTATATCATCCAGCTCATATGTTCCAACAGGTATCTCAATAACACTCGAACCAATGTGAAACAAATTGTTTTCTTCGTCTACATTTGGAATTGTATGATACGAGTCAAAACTAATTAACCCACAAACATAATCTTGTTTGAGTTCTATGGGGGGGAAATAATTTGCAACCAGTATAGATGAATTACCATTTATTGTTAATGTAATCGACATGTTGTTAGGTTATCATTAAATACCTGACTGAAATAATTTTTAAATCACTTTTTTATTTATATTACATATACAATTGTGTTCAGAAGAGAACCCTAACCATTTAACATAAACTCTATTGTTTCGACGTCTCAAAACTTTTTCAACTAAATATACAAGAGGGAGTTTAGTTTTCATTAATTCATATTCATAGAATCCTCCCTTAATAGTATTACCTTGATAGTCTTCAAGTATATATGTTGTAGGATTTGTGTTTCTAATTGATTTTATTTTAAAAACTTCTGTTGTCCAATTTGGTGTATACCCCTTTTCAAATACATGTTTATATTTACTTATTCTAACCTCATCATTTATATTAAATTTTGGTCTATGAAAAACTTTTAAATTGTTGTATACGGTGTTCAATAAATGTTGTTCATTCGAGGAATTTACATCATTTGGAGTCATTTTGATGGTCCTATGAATAGTATTATTATAATCATTGACTAAATTTTTATAGATATCAATCCATTTATAAGTTCCCCGAAAACTAAACTCTTTCCACATCATTCCTTTTAATGTTCTATTGAATCGCTCTATTATAGATGCTTTTAATGAAGAAAATGTTGAATAATGATTGATATTTTTTGTTTGTAATAATCTTTTAAAATTAGTATTATAAAATTCCTTTCCATCATCTGTTTGTAGGTTTTTTGGGATTCGGTTACTTGAGTTGAAAATATTAACCATTGCATTTGTTACATTTTCTTTAGTTTTATCTTTAACTGCTTCGGCCCAAGCTTTTTTAGAAAATGTATCGATTACAGTTAAAAGATATTTATACTGATTATTACTATTTGAATACTGCGTCATTACCACCAAGTCAGCTTGCCACAAATCATCGATTGCTTTAATAATAACACGTCTTCGTTTACATTTTTTTCTAGCTTGTTTATGTAATTCTTCTACAATAGCTCTTTTGTTATTCATTTTGCTAGTCCTTTTATAGTAGGGAATTTTATTTTAAGCACTTCAACGTCTTTGTCAGTAGGATGTTGTTTCGCCACAACGAAACGCATCAAATAGTCCTCAATAGTTGTTAAATAGTTATTTATATTATATAATTCTTCCCCACATGCACCTTTTATTCGTTGGTCTATTAGATCCTCAAGAATTGATACATCATTTTTAATACTATTATTCAGGATTACATTTATTTCATTGATTTGATGTTCTAATTTGTTTTTCATCTTATTTAACGTTTCTAAAAAAATACTTTCGAAATGGCATCATTATCTTCTATAGGAGCAGCTAGGTTAATTATTCCCTTCTTGTTCAAATTAAGATTTTTGTTTCGGTCTAGATTCACTTTTGACCTACTATTGTCAAGTGAGGAATGACCAAATTTATTTATACTCATATTATTTAATAATATTTGCTTCTCGCAACTCTTCAATAATTGATATAATTTCGTTTTGATGGTTGTTATGTCCGACACTTGTTGAAGATATAAGCAATCTCAATCTATCCACCAACTCATTAGGGTTATCCCAATATTGATAAATATTTTTACGGTTATCGAATGATTTCAATAAACCTCTACCACTTATGAACGAGTGTGGATTATAATTGAATAATTTCCTGATAATATAAAGATATTTAAATGATTTTGTTCCCTTTATTTGACTATTTGGGTTATAATTACGTTTGTGAGCACTTGTTTCTAATAAAATCTCTCGATATCTCTTCAAATCATACTTTTTATAATGTTGGGGGTTTTTATGAAATATTAACTCAAACAGACCTGGTGTCATTTTCCATTTTTCCTTTCCGATCTGTATAGCATCTTTAGACGTAGTTTTTAATGGTTTGTACCCAAATCGCCATCGACCATTTGAATCCCTATTCGGGCCATACAATGTATCAAGCATTTTAAGATCTTTAAGCAATTTTATGTTTTGTAATAGTGAATGGGTGTGAGTAAGCTTAACCCGTTTAAAATCTTCATTTAGTTGTTTTTCAGACAGGCGTTTTACAAATTTATGTCTTTCCCATAGATCAGGGTCTTTTTCAATTCTTCTTAAAATATCATTTTCAGTTGGTGTAGTATTATCATTATACTTTTCAACTTGTCTTAGGTTTTCTACAGCCTTTTTTAGTAATTCATCATCGTTTGGTTTACTTGGATTACGCGATGCTGGTCTTTCTGGGTCATTCATAAAATTTATTTTTCGTTTAACGCTAACAACCTTATCTAATTTGTGTTTTTTGTCAAAACATTGTTCATTAATGGTATCAATAGCTTTTCGCCTTTCAGTTTTATTATCAATATTTGTTTTAATTTTCATTACATTGCTTTGAGTAGCTGCTTTTAGTAATTCATCATCATGAGGTTTACTTGGAATATACGATGGTGGCCTTTCGGGGTCATTCATAAAATTAATTTTTTGTTTAACGCTAGCAACTTTATCTAATTTTTGTTTTTTATCAAAGCATTGTTCATTAATGATATTAACAGGATTTCGCTTCTTAACATTTTGTTTCCGAGAACTACCTGGAGAATATTCTAAATCAATATCATCAACATTCATATAATTATTAACGGTTGGTAATGAATCAACTTTCATGTCGTCACTTTCTTTTACACTGTCCGCCTCCCAAATTTCATCATTATCATTAAAATTAGTAACATTATATTTATTAGAGTTTTTAAAATTATCAACTAATGCATTTAATGGTTTTGAAATGGGTTTAAAGGTATCCTCCAACAAGTTTATTCTATCCAATTCTCCCAATTTCATTCTTTTAATTTTTTCTTTTAATACTTTTCTAGTCTTAGCAATATTTGCTAAAACAGTCATCTGTTTATTTGCCATGATCTTTAACGAGTGTTTGAAAATCTGCTACCTATCAGTTGTATATCTGTTAAGAATCTGGTCTGCTATATGCTTGTATGGATGTTTTATAATTGTATGAAATTATCAAAACCCTTTCGATATCGACCATTGTTTATAGAATCATCTTTACTTATAACAACAAAGCCGTATTTATTTTTCCAAGATTCAGTACATATTTTTAAAAATGTTTTGTATAACATATCTCCAATAACATGATCATTATAGATATGCTTAAGATTCATTTCATCTTGCTTGAATACAATAATCATGTTTGCATTATCACGAATTAAGTGTTTAGGAATTTTTGTATAAGTTTGACATAAATAAAAAGAATCAATGTTTTTATGACGACCCATACAAAAATAATTTTGTATTGTACTTTGTTTTCCACATATTGGCTTCAGTGGGCTTGATAACATCAACGTTTTCACTAAATGTATAAAGATTTATTCCTTTTATCGGATCAATAAGCCTTTTTAGATAGATATATTTCGGCTGGTATAATGATTTTGAATAAATGTATATATTTCGGAAATTAAGACCGTTTGGGCTTTCAATTAAACTGAGCATAACATTAGTTTTTCCACAATTTGATGGACCCACAATTAGAGCTCGTATGGAATTTGGTAAAAGTGGACTATGTCTAGTAACATTTTTAATATTTATATAATTGTCGGCATTATTAACCTTAAGTTGGAGACGTGGTTTAACTACTTTCATTTTGTTTACTAGATTTATAGCAATATAAACCATCACTTTTATAATAAAGATATCATTTAATTGAAACTCATCCACACTCAACCATATTGTTAAGAAAAAATCACCTGATGGGTCTAATACATAAAAAGATTGGTCAGGGTTTTTGTAAATAATTTGATTAATTCATTACCTATTGAACTTTATTTACCCGGATATCAATTTTGTGGACCTGGAACAAAGCTCAGACAACGGTTAGAAAGAGGAGATAAGGGTATAAATCCTTTAGATGCAGCGTGCAGGGAACATGATATTGCATATTCCCAAGCAAAAGATATAAATAACAGACACCAAGCTGATAAAGTTCTATCTGAGAAAGCCTGGCAGCGTGTTACATCTTATAATAGTGATATAAAAGAACGAGCAAACGCTTGGTTCGTTACAAATGCAATGAAAGCAAAACTCAAATTTGGAATGGGTATGAAAAATAAAAAAAGAAATACAGCTAAATGTAAAAAACGTAAAAAGATGAAAAACAAACAAGTGTCATCTAACAAATGTTTTTTGGTAGCAGTTAAAAAAGGAATCAATATGCTTAACAAAAATAAGCCGGAGTCATTTAATGAAGCTTATAAAATTTCACAAGATGCTATAAAGTCTAGCTTTAAAAATAAACAAATTAACATACCGAGAATAATTCCAGTCCCAAAAATTGGTGGAATTTTACCACTCCTTCCTGTTTTAACGGCCTTAGGTGCACTTGGTGGTATAGCATCTGGTGGATCAGCTATAGCAAAAGTTTTAAATGATATCAAGAATGGAAAGGAGCAATTGGCTGAGGCTACCCGCCATAATAGATATATGGAATCTATCGCTATGGGTAAAGGTTTATTCCATAAGCCATATAAAAAGGGATATGGTTTATTTTTACGACCCTACCCAAAAAACTAATAAAAAAGCTACCCAAAAGACCATTAACAGATGTTGATTTAATGAAATATTGTAAACATCTGAAACATTTCAGGGGAATTTTTTTGCGAAATTCTTTACCGAATAAGCCGAAATCACAAGAATGTGGAATTCTTAATTTAGATGATGCTGATGGTCCTGGTACTCATTGGGTAGCATACTATAAAAACAAAAATTATAAAGAATATTTTGATAGTTTTGGAAATTTACAACTACCGGTAGAACTGATTAATTACCTGAAGCCACCAATATATTACAATTATGAACAGAAACAAAAATATAAGAGTCATATGTGGGCAATTATGTTTTAAATTTTTATTTAATAAAAACTAAATAATTTAAAATACAATTTTTTATATTTTTCATTTTTTTTTTATATTACATTAATAAAGTACTACTATAATGTTTCAAAATGACCATAAGCATAAGTATCAACATGATTTTCCCGTACAATTCGCTTATCATCTATATTGCTTAGAGCTACTTTATAAATATATTGTGTATAAACCGTATGTAATTTAGATCTAAATGTATACATTGATGCATTATACAATTTATTTTCCAACAGACATTTTCTAAAATCACTTAAACTCAATGTAGAAGTTACACATTTTTTTATTCCCTTAATTTTCTTAGTTTCATTTATATCATTATCAATTCTAAATGAATACATTTTTGCTCTTAAACCAACAAATTCTTTTATTAACTTTCCATTACATTCATCCTTCATCATACCTTGAACCTTTTTATTCAACCGAGGAAAATTAAAAATATTTTTTATTGGATATGAAGAAGTATCGAAAAATTTTGGAATGTCAACACGAATATCATTATAAAAGTCGTCAGTTTGAATATCATATATGAATGAATCAGTATCCATATAATTCAAAGTAATATTATTTTTATACTCTCGCAACCTGTTGCTACAGAGTATAATAGTCTTGTTCACCTAACGGTTGTTTGTATCACCTAAAACTAATCGAGTTAGATATAGGGTTATATATATATAAATGATCAGGATGAAGAGACGAGTTGAAATCCGGGTGACTGTCTGTCCGTCCGTCCGTCTGTCCGTCCGTCTGTCCGTCTGTCCGTCCGTCCGTGCAAGCTCTAACTTGAGTAAAAATTGAGATATCTTTATGAAACTTGGTAGACATGTTTCATGGTACCGTGAGACGGTTGGTATTGCAGATGGGCGTAATCGGACCACTGCCACGCCCACAAAACGCCATTAATCAAAAACAAATAAATTGCCATAATTAAGCTCCACAACAAGATACAAGACTCTTATTTGGTATACTGGATCACAATAGGGAGGGGCATCTGCAGTTAAAATTAGTTTAAAGTGGGCGTGGTAACGCCCCTAATAAGTTTAATGTGCATATCTCCTAAACCGCTAATGCTATAATAACAAAATTCACTGAAAGCAACTGTTTTTAGCACCTGTATTGACGGTGTGAAAACGAGTGAAATCGGTACTGTTAAAAAATACTAAAAGCGCGATAAACCAAGCACTAAACACGCCAGAGTCATTAAATTTTATCTCTGGGATGGTATGAGATGACTTTATAGGAACCGCGTTCAAAATTAGACAGTGGGCGTGGCACAGCCCACTTTTAGGTGAAAACCCATATCTTGAGATCTGCTTAACCGATTTCAACCAAATTCGGTGAATAACGTTCTTTTCATGTTTCTATGTCACAGTGCAAAAATGGGCGAAATCGGACTACAACCACGCCTACTTTCCATATAACACCATTTTAAATTCCATCTGATTATTTCACTTTCAACTATGCAAATCAGGCAACAATGACTGTATCGGGATAAAACTTTGCGTGAATAATGCGATTAAAGTATGCCACCTTGTGGCCAAAAATTGTCTAAATCGAACCAAAACTGTTTAAGCCCCTAAGTACTAAATATGTGGACCCCAGTGCCTATAGTTGACCTTCTACCGAAAATATCAGCCAATCCACAAAGAAATCTCAAACGGGTATACTATTTGACTTTGCGAGAGTATAAAATGTTCGGTTACATCCGAACTTAGCCCTTCCTTACTTGTTATATTTCTCTTTGATATAATCATAATGGAAACTATATATTTTAAATTTTGAAAGTTCTAAAACGGTAAAACCAATATATATCGGTTTATTATACAGAACTGACACTTGCTTCATTTGAATTGCTATTAAATTATCAGAAAATTTGCTTAGACTGTGGAAATTAGGTTTTGCTATTAAGGCTCTAGCACCTATTTTTTTTCTACCTCTCCTTCCAATATTAGTATTTTCCCAACCTTGTACTAATTTAACATTTACTCTTTTATCTACATTCTCCATAGTTTTTCCATACACCGCATTATTTAATAATTTAAAGAAATTTTCTTCAAACTTGTTAGCTGCTAATGTTCTATGATAATTATTTAAATCAATATATTTTTTTAACCAATCCGATTGATTAAATTTTAGAATTCTATGAATTTTCCTTAATATAAGCCCATGTTTAATACATTGTTGCAAATTTTTATAATGAATAATATATTTGATTTTGGATGCTAAATCACCAATCAACTTTGTATGTTTCATTGAACAAACTTTTTTATTTTCAAAACAAAATGGTAAGTCATTATGAATATTGTGAATGGTTATGGGATAATCTAAATCTACTTCTAATATGTAACCAACTAAAGAATCTTCCGGTATACTCAAAACGTTAAACTCCTCTACGTTTTCAACCCATTCCAAATTATTGTGAGGGATATATTGTGACATAGCATACCCATATAAATTATTAACATCTAAATAAATTAAATAATGTGAAAGCTTAGTCACATCATAATCACTTAAATATTTATTGTTAGCAATTGAATGTCGTTTACAACATTGAACAATACCACCCCTAATCCCTGACAAAATAAAATTATGCATGTTTTCATCAGACAACAATTCTAATTCTATTCTAGTTATTTTAAGCATTGCATCCCAAGATAAACCTGGAGATGTATAATATTGACATGGGTCTAGTCGATAAATTCCTTTACATAACTTTCTAAAATTTTCAAAAATGTCATTGAGGAGTAGCACATCTACTTTTAAATATAATAATAAATAATCTAATAAATTGGAACAATTAAATGTTGTCCAAACACTTTGTGCATGCTGATAATCATCGATACTACATGACTCATTTGTTAATTTATTAAAGAAATGCGAACGAACTGGTAATTGTGTTTCGTTGAGACGTTCTTCTGAATCTAAGTAGTCATATGGGAAAATACCTTTACGTTTCATTAAAACAAAGTGATGGTCGTTAGGGAAAAAAGCCTTTGTTATTTCTAAATCATTATTATTTAAATTCTTTGCTAAACTGTCTAAGCTAGAAGGCATGAATCGAAATGAGTCTAAAAACCGAAGTTCAATCGTATCTTTTTCATTAATATATATTTTCTTTGTTATCGAAATATACAATTCTTTGTTTAAGGGAATTATATTTATATCCCCCTTAACAGATGACAACTCTTTTACAAATAAATGACAATCATATTTCGATAAATTATGAAAAAATATTGGAATAAAATTTGCTATCTGATATTCCAAATTACATTTATTATGTGCTGGACCTCTATATTCACCAGTTAAATGACAATGATCTGCTACCCTATCATTTAATAAAAGTTCCATTCCACAAATATGACAAACTGTATCCTCTTTTTGTCGTCTAAGTTGGTCGGCATTCAGTGGATGCATTTTAACTGTTTTACACAAATATAGGTGGTGAATATCTAAAACATCATCAAAAATACTTTTAATAAAATGTTTTGGGGCATCAATACCGCTATATATTTTAAAACGATTCAGTTGGTTATTATACGAACACTTAATAAAATAACAATAGGCATAAGGAATATGTTCTTGAACATATTGTGTCTTAGTAGAATTTTGTATATCTTTGGCTTTAGAATACATTCGAAATCTGCATATATAGTGAATGGTACATGTAATTGTTTTTTGAAATTTTCAAATTTTAATATTCTTTTTTCAAATTTAGGCATACGTGTTACAATTTTTCTACAATGCATTTTATGAATCAATAATTCTTCTTCCTTATAAAAATGTATTAGACACGTATTACAAATATATAATTTTTCCTTATGTCTTGTAACTTGAGACCTAAGTAACTTATATAAATTTTTTATCCAAACATAATGGCTTTCATTGAAATCATCACTGTACAAAGAAATAAGATTAACGTGGTGTGATTTTTCTTCTTTGGTTAAATAAAAAGGCCCTACTACCAAATTGTCTTCTATACCAAACACATTTACACTAATATTTGGATTATTCGATTCAAATATTTTAATATCTTTTAGTTGTAATGGGAAATTTAAATTTTCAAAATTGACTACTTTATCATTATTTAAAATTATAATGGAATTGTGAATATTTCTAATGTTATATGAAGAACACCTTTGGCTATTTATTGAGGGTTGGTAAAGAGATGAAATTATGGCCCACTTAAAACAATATACATCATTGCTAACAGTATTAATACATGCTTTTTTATCTGCAATTATTTTCGGTAGTGGTATATATAATGAGCCTCTAATTGGTTGATATTTATTTATGTTTACTTCTAGATGAATAATTTCACTTAGACTCCAACCACTATCTCGCTCTTGAAATGTGTTCATTTTTTCAATCAATTTACTAAGCTTTTCTTTAATTATATCTCCAACATTTCTGTTCTCCATAAATGCTTCAGTCATTAATGTTTGGTGTGACAATATAGCAAATTCTTCAATATTTTCTTTTATTTGAATATATTTGTAAAATAATTCAAAGTTAAATTTGATGCTTTCATGCTTTTCTATAGATTTCTGTAAAAGTTCAGTTAATTCATTTAGATGTTTTTCAAAAAAATAATAAAATCCTTGGGCTCGTCGTTTTCCAAAACATCTGTTTCAATACGATTATTAAACATAGAATTAATACATTTCACATTATTATTTACACTATACATACAATTTTTATACTCTCGCAACCTGTTGCTACAGAGTATAATAGTTTTGTTCACCTAACGGTTGTTTGTATCACCTAAAATTAATCGAGTTAGATATAGGGTTATATATATATAAATGATCAGGATGAAGAGACGAGTTGAAATCCGGGTGACTGTCTGTCCGTCCGTCCGTCTGTCCGTCCGTCCGTGCAAGCTCTAACTTGAGATATCTTTATGAAACTTGGTAGACATGTTTCATGGTACCGTGAGACGGTTGGGCTAAGTTCGGATGTAACCGAACATTTTATACTCTCGCAAAGTCAAATGGTATACTCGTTTGAGATTTCTTTGTGGATTGACTGATATTTTCGGTAGAAGGTCAACTATAGGCAATGGGGTCCATATATTTAGTATTTAGGGGTTTGAACAGTTTTGGTTCGATTTAGACAATTTTTGGCCGCAAGGTGGCATACTTTAATTGCATTATTCAAGCAAAGTTTTACCCCCATATAATCATTGTTACCTGATTTGCATAGTGGAAAGTGAAAAATCAGATGGAATTGAAAATAGTGTTACATGGGAAGTAAGCGTGGTTGTAGTCCGATTTCGCCCATTTTCGCACTATGACATAGAAACATGAAAAGAACGTTATGCACCGAATTTGGTTGAAATAGGTTGAGCTGATCTCAAGATATGGGATTTCACCTAAAAGTGGGCTGTGCCACGCCCACTGACTAATTTTGAACGCGGTTCCTATAAAGCCAATTTATACCATCTTAGAGATAAAATTTAATGTCTCTGGCGTGTTTAGTGCTTGATTTATCGCGCTTTTAGTAGTTTTTAACAGTACCGTTATATGGGGAGTGGGCGGAGTTGCAACCCGATTTCAACTATTTTCACACCGTCAATAGAAGTGCTAAAAACATTTGCTTCCAGTGAATTTAGTTATTATAGCATTAGCGGTTTAGGAGATATGCACATTAAACCTATTAGAGGCGGGACCAAAAAATTTTAACTGCAGATGCCCCTCCCTAATGTGATCCTGTGTACCAAATAACAGTCTTGTATCTTATTGCGGAGCTTAGTTATGGCAAGTTATTTGTTTTTGATTAATGGCGTTTTGTGGGCGTGGCAGTGGTCCGATTACGCCCATTTGCAATACCAACGGTCTTACAGTACCAAGAAACATGTGTACCAAGTTTCAAAAAGATATCTCAATTTTTACTCAAGTTAGAGCTTGCACGGACGGACGGACAGACAGTCACCCGGATTTCAACTCGTCTCTTCATCCTGATCATTTATATATATATAACCCTATATCTAACTCGATTAATTTTAGGTGATACAAACAACTGTTAGGTGAACAAAACTATTATACTCTGTAGCAACAGGTTGCGAGAGTATAATAAATGAATTGCGGTCATGTTAATCAGAACCATTCGTATATTCACCCAATGGATTACACAAAAAAGATTGTCATTTCACTGATAATTCATACGAGGAAATAGTAGATATATGTAATTGTATTTCGCTTAATTCCCGATATAAAGCAATGAAAAAACTGTATAATTTATATGCTATCATGTTTAAGGAACCTAGATGTATGTAATCGTGAGAAAATGAAACAAGAAGATATAAATATGAACTTTATTTTATAATAGTCTAATTGTAATAACATATTTAACGGAAACACATTAACGTGGAACAATGGATTCTGAAAATGATTTAAACTTTGATTGTGATCAACAAATGTTACCAAATGTTGTGTTCGATCAAGAAGAATTCAACAATATGTTATGAAGGTTCGATGAGGAACTTCAAAAATTAGAAGAACCCGCTCAATCCCTACAAGGAACAACATTTAATACGCAGCTTCAAAACTTAGAAGATCCCACTCAACTCCTACAAGGTACAACAGAACCCGCTCAACCCCTACAAGGTACAACTGAAGTGAAGACAAATAAGCGTAAGAGACAACGACCTTCAAAGATAATACAAGCTGAAGGTTCTATACAAAAAACCGCTCAACAAAAAGCTAACACACAAAATGTAAATAAGTGTATTGATCGTTGTAAACCAACACTAGCAGCTGTTCCTGAAAATGGAATTATAGACACTAAAGGGTTATTAAGTGTTGGAAAAATTACTTTAAATGAAAAGGTGGGAGAAGTTCCCTCATTTGAAGTTAATTTCAAAAATGACGGAGATATTCAGAAATTAAAATTTTTAATTCAACAGTGGTTTGATGACGAAATTAAATCGGAAGATATTGATTTGGATTGCACTACAACTTCTGCAAAAAAACATAATATAAGATGTGATGTTGAATGGGTCCGTGAAGATAAATTTCTTAAACAACTTTTAGGAATTGTATATAAATATAAAGGTGTTGGCGGTTTTGCTCGTACTAAGCTCTTGAAAAAAAGTTTATATGCATTCATTGAATTTAGATATAACAAATGTTTTAAATTTGATATAATATAGTTAAAACAAATGATATGAAAATATAAAAAAATAATTAAAACAATTCTGTTTCTTTTATTATTTTACATTCATCAAAGTTTACTGCTACAAGAAACTGTGTAGCATATGTATAACAATGTTCACCTCGTTTAGATGCTAAAATGTTAACCTCGAACTCTCCATAAGTACTCTCCTTTTCATACTTCATCGGCGTTCCGCTTGTCTTAAATCGAAACTCATTAAAACATGAGCGCTCACTGTTCACTTACAATGTGCCCCGGGACCTCCCAAATCCCTTACACGGGTCTATCTAAGCACCCCAAGCACAAAACCACAAAATATACAAAATTATTTTTTCCCTTTGCACTAAAATGGTGTAAGTGTAAAATTTAGATTTATATAAAATTCTCACGCTCGCACACACACACACACACACGGGAGTGCTGAGACAGTTTTGCGGTTTTGTAGTTTTGCAGTTTTGCGGTTTTGCGGTTTTGCTCGCACACACACACACACACACGGGAGCGGCTCGGGTAGCGGCGGCACTAGCTAGGATAATGGCCAACATAGGGGGGCCAAGTCAGAATAGGCGTGAGCTATTGGCCAAGGTGAGCCAATCTATATTGATGTACGCAGCGCCCATATGGGGACCAGCACTGCGGAATAAATCCTATGTCAAGAAGGCGAAATCCGTAATTCGGCTCAGTGCCACTAGAGTCATCTGCGAATTCCGCACAGTATCTCACGAGGCAGCGGGGATCATAGCGGGTATTATACCACCGGACATATTGGCCATGGAAATAAAAAGAGTTTACGATAGATCCAAAAGTTTAGGAAGGCGACTAACAGTTGCAGAGCGGAAAGACAAATAAGCATCAATGAATGGCAGAAACGATGGGACACAGCAACGAAGAGAAGATGGACCCACAGGCTTATTGGAAGCGTGCAAGCATGGGTAGAAAGGAAGCATGGAGAAACGGATTTCTACCTGACGCAGTTTTTGACGGGGCACGGTTGTTTCAGAGAATACCTCCACAAATACGGCCATGATGACAGTACTAATTGTTCCTTCTGTGACAGTAGCGGGGAAAACGCGCTGCACATTTTCTTCTCCTGCCCGAGGTATGGAAATGAGAGAGCAAATGTGGAGAAGCTAATAGAGGAGCGAGTGACGCCCGATAACATTGTGCGTCACATGATTAAGTCGAAACTGGTGTGGGATCGAGTGAGGATGTTTTCTGCGATAGTTCTGCAAGAACTTAGAAGGAAAGAGTGGCAACGGAGCGAAAGCAGAAGGATGATCGAGAGAGACACCTGAAAGGAATGACTGACGAGCCAGATGGCTAAGCTTGGCCTCACGATGTAATGCCTAACGGCAGTTCCGTCGGCCGTTTACTAGCACTGATGATGGAGTTAAGGGTTTAGTATGTAGGCGCGTTGTTCCGCAAGTCTGGATGGGCGTGGTCCCGAATGAGGTGCACCATTAGCGGACAACTCGAATCGTGCATGTCGTCCGCAAAAATTACGATATCTTGGAAGATTCCCCCTCCGAACAAAAAAAAAAAACATACGGGAGCGATAAAATTCTCACGCTCGCACACACACACACACAGTAGCGCTGCGACAGTTTTGCGGTTTTGCAGTTTTGCGGTTTTGTGGTTTTGTAGTTTTGCGGTTTTGCGGTTTTGCGGTACGAAAATGGTGCATGCAGGTTTGCACCAAAGTGATCTAGGACCGGCATTTCTATACAACTAAGCTGATACAGCGCATTTTTGAGCTCTTGATCCGTTTAAAATTTTATTAGGTTGACAAAAATGTATGTGGAGAATACCAAAAGTAGAAATCTACATTTTTCTGTATATTTTTAAAAAATAAGATTTCATATTTTAATACTTAAATAAATGTTACATAAAGTTTGCCAATTTAATAATTAAATATGACTTATGATATTTTTATATGCTCAAATTAGCTACCAATTCAGATTTTTGGCAATCCTTAATTGCCTGTCGAAATGCCCCGTAACGGTTATTTGTATTACCTAAAACTAATCGAGTTAGGTGAAAAACTTTTATACTCTGTAGCAACAGGTTGCGAGAGTATAAAAATGGGCGTGGCCCTTCCCTTTAATAAGTTCGATATACATATCTTCTAAAACACTAAAGCTACAGTAATTAAATTCGCCTAGAACAAACCCTTTAAGAGCCCCTACCGACAGTATGCAAATGAATGAAATCGGATTATATTCCCGCCGTCTCCGCATTAACGGGTTTGTTAAAAGCTACTAAAAGCGCAATAAATCAATTATTATATGTACCAGGGACATTCAATTTTACACCCAGGATGATACGAAGGGTTTTATATGGCTCATATGCACATATGGCTGACTTTTTATCAAAAATATCGGTCCAAATGTGAGATATATTATTGAAATTTTGTCGAGAATGTTTTCTTGATAATAGTCTACCCGTGTGCCAAAAACGGGTTGAAGCGAGTCAATATTTCCCTTAGCAAAACCGCTCGGATGTTCGCCACTTCTGCACTTGCAGTGCTCTAATATTTTAACTGTTACCAAATTTGAAATGTAATTTCTTTGTTCAATGTACAACAAAATTCTATTACTAATATAATTTCAATAACTAAAGTGAAAGGCCCTACTAAATCTAAAACAAACTCATTCAGTAAAGTTTTGCTCGTTTTACTAAATACGATTTGAATTTGATTTGATGCCGTAAAACATAACTGTAAATGAACAGTTTCTTGCGCCGAATTCATATTTTTGAACAAGAAAATTCTTAGTGTGGGTTAGCTTTCAGTTTTAGTTGACTATCAGTTGCATAAACAAACGTCATTAGGCATTCAGTGTTTTCATACAAAATGCGAAAAGTTTCATCCGACGTTGAAGCAAAGGTCCGTAAAATTGCTAGTCAGTTAAAATTAGCTTTGAGCAGTGTTGTGGCCATAAGAAAACGATGCAAAGTAGTTGGTTCCCCGAAAGTGGGCGGACGTCCACGATTGTTAACAAAAGCTGATGCTAGGCAAATAGTCAGAAGACTCACTACAGATGATAGAACACCAAAGGAAGCTGCAATAGCCATAAGTAAGACTTTCAGCGAATGGACCGCTCGGAGAGCTCTTCACAGGATTGGTTTTGTCGCCGCCGGTAAACAGAAGAAACCTGCTTTATCTAATAAAACTATTGAGACTGGCCTAAAGCTTTGTAAGGAACATAAAAACTGGTCCGTGGAAGACTGGAAAAAGGTTATCTGGTTCGAATGAATCGAAAATCAATCGTTTCCAATCGGGTGGCAAACTGTACTACTGGCGTCGCCCACATGAAAACCTTCAACAACATCATGTGCGACAGACTGTAAAATATGCTTCACTTGGTGGAGATTGGTCCGTTAGTCAAAATCGCTGGAATTATGAAAAAAGAAGACTATTTGAATATTTTAAAGTCAAATTCATCGGATTTTATAGACAAGCGTGCTTATCCAGAGGAAGAGATCGTTTTTCAACAAGATAACGATCCGAAACACGCCGGCAAAGTTGTTACTTACGGGCTCCAATGTTAACGATTTCAACTCATCCAATGGCCAGCACAAAGTCACGACCTTAACCCGATTGAAAATTTGTGTTTTATTGTAAAGAGGAGATTGTGCAAATACCGGACAGCGCCGAGCAATATGGAGGAGCTATGGAGCAGAGTACAAATCGAATGGAGAAGCATTCCCAAGGAAATAATAGAAAATTTAGTTGAAAGTATGCCGAGACATGTAAAAAATGTAATTAAACACAAAGGTATTTGGACCAAATATTAAATAATGTTATTTTAGGCCATTTACTTTTTACGAGCTAAACTGTACTTAATGAGTTCATTTCAGTTTTTGTTGTATTTCTCTTTTGTTTTTGTGAATGAAAATTCATTTCAAATATTATTTTATTGTACAATTAATACATAACCCTATCCTGAAAATTTGATAATATTTCAGCTGTCGTAAAAAATTTTACAACGCTTAGAATGCAAAAGGGGCGCACATCCGAACGGTTTTGCTCGCCACTGTATGTATATCGGCCAATGAGGGAGTTATTTTTATGAAATTCAGAGAGCGTATTTTTCTAATAACAGTGCACCTTTGTTCCTAAAGAATCATCCGGCTCACTTTTTGCCATATACATATATGTTTATATTTATATATAATATTTATAAAATTTTTTGAAAATAACTTCTCATATAACTTTTAACTTGCAATCAGCCATTCCATTTCCCTGCCTCCAATATATCCTATATAAGGATTTCCGACTATCCCCCGAAATTTTGCCTCAGTTATAACCTCTTCATTCGAGCGACATTTCTCGAAAACCCCGCCCACTCCCCATGTAATGGTACTGTTAAAAACTATTAAAAGCGCAATAAATCACGCACTAAACACGCCAGAGACATTAAATTTTATCTCTGGGTTGGTATGAGATTACTTTATAGGAACCGCGTTCAAAATAAGACAATGGGCGTGGCACCGCCCACTTTAAGGTAAAACCAATAAACCGATTTCAACCTACAGAGTATAATACTACTACACTACTACAGAGTATAATAGTTTTGTTCACCTAACGGTTGTTTGTATCACCTAAAACTAATCGAGTTAGATATAGGGTTATATATATTATATATAATTGATCAGGATGAAGAGACGAGTTGAAATCCGGATGACTGTCTGTCCGTCCGTCCGTCTGTCCGTCCGTGCAAGCTCTAACTTGAGTAAAAATTGAGATATCTTTATGAAACTTGGTAGACATGTTTCTTGGTACCGTGAGACGGTTTGTATTGCAGATGGGCGTAATCGGACAACTGCCACGCCCACAAAACGCCATTATTTAAAAACAAATAAATTGCCATAACTAAGCTCCACAACAAGATACAAGACTCTTATTTGGTATACTGGATCACAATAGGGAGGGGCATCTGCAGTTAAAATTAGTTTAAAGTGGGCGTGGCCCCGCCCCTAATAGTTTTAATGTGCATATCTCCTAAACCGCTAATGCTATAATAACAAAATTCACTGGAAGCAAACCTCTACCTACAGTGTGAAAATGGATGAAATCGAGTCGTAACTCCGCCCACTCCCCATATAACGGTACTGTTAAAAACTCTAAAAGCGCGATAAATCAAGCACTAAACACGCCTTAGATATTAAATTTTATCTCTGGAATGGTATGAGATGACTTTATTGGAATCGCGTTCAAAATTAGACAGTGGGCGTGGCACCGCCCACTTTTAGGTGAAAACTCATCTCTTGGGATCTGCTTAACCGATTTCAACCAAATTCAGTGCATAACGTTCTTTTCATAGTTCTATGTTATAGTGCGAAAATTGGCGAAATCGGACTACAACCACGCCTATTTCCCATATAACACCATTTTCAATTCCATCTGTTTCTTTCACTTTCCAGTATGCATATCAAGCACCAATGATTATATCGGGGTAAAACTTTGCGTGAATAATACGTACATTAAAGTATGCCACCTTGTGACAAAAATTGTCTAAATCGAACCACAACTGTTCAAGCCCCTAAGTAATAAATATGTGGACCCCAGTATCTTTAATTGACTTTCAACCGAAAATATCAGTCAATCCACAAAGAAATATCAAACGAGTATACCATTTGACTTTACGAGAGTATAAAATGTTCGGTTACATCCGAACTTAGCCCTTCCTTACTTGTTTATAATTGAATTTTTTACTTTTGTTGCCGGTATTACCATCGGCTGGCGTTGTAGAACTTTTTTGTTCCACAATAAATTTTTTATTTTTATTGCCGGTATTGTCAAAAACGGGTTGAAGCGAGTCAATTTTTTCCTTAGCGCCCATATACCAAATATAAAGATTTTTGAACTTTCAGTTGACTCTAACCACATACAGTGGCGAGCAAAACCGCTCGGATGTTCGCCACTTCTGCACTTTCAGTGCTCTAACATTTTAACTGTTACCAAATTTGAAGTGTTAGTTCTTTGTTCAATGTACAACAAAATTCTAGTACTAATATAATTTCAATAACTAATGTGATAGGCCCTACTAAATCTAAAACAAACTCATTCAGTACAGTTTTGCTCGTTTTACTAAATATGATTTGAATTTGATTTGATGCCGTAAAAGATAACTGTAAATGAACAGTTACTCACGCCGAATTCATATTTTTGAACAAGCAACTTCTTAGCGTTGGTTAGCTTTCAGTTTTAGTTGATTATCAGTTGCATAAACATACCTTATTAGCCAATCAGTGTTTTCATACAAAATGCGAAAAGTTTCATCCGACGTTGAAGCAAAGGTTGTTTCTTTGACAAAAAGTGACCTTTCGTTCCATAAAATTGCTAGTCAGTTAAAATTAGCTTTGAGCAGTGTTGTGGCTATAAGAAAACGATGCAAAATAGTTGGTTCCCCGAAAGTGGGAGGACGCCCATGATTGTTAACAAACGCTGATGCTAGGCAAATAGTTAGAAGACTCACTACAGATGATAGAACACCAAAGGAAGCTGCAATCCATAAATAAGACTTTCAGCGAATGGACCGCTCGGAGAGCTCTTCAAAGAATTGGTTTTGTGACCGCCGTTAAACAGAAGAAACCTGCTTTATCTAATAAAACTATTGAGACTGGCCTAAAGTTTTGTAAGAAACATAAAAACTGGTCCGGGGAAGACTGGAAAAAGGTTATCTGGTTCGAATGAATCGAAAATCAATCGTTTCCAATCGGGTGACAAACTGTACTACTGGCGTCGCCCACATGAAAACCTTCAACAACATCATGTGCGACAGACTGTAAAATATGCTTCACTTGGTGGACATTGGTCCGTTAGTCAAAATCGCTGGAATTATGAAAAAAGAAGACTATTTGAATATTTTAAAGTCAAATTCATCGGATTTTATAGACAAGCGTGCTTATCCAGAGGAAGAGATCGTTTTTCAACAAGATAACGATCCGAAACACACCGACAAAATTGTTACTCACTGGCTCCAATCTCAACGATTTCAACTCATCCAATGGCCAGCACAAAGTCACGACCTTAACCCGATTGAAAATTTGTGTTTTATTGTAAAGAGGAGATTGTGCAAATACCGGACAGCGCCGAGCAATATGGAGGAGCTATGGAGCAGAGTACAAATCGAATGGAGAAGCATTCCCAAGGAAATAATAGAAAATTTCGTTGAAAGTATGCCGAGACGTGTAAACAATGTGATTAAACACAAAGGTCTTTTGACCAAATATTAAATAATGTTATTTTAGGCCATTTACTTTTTACAAGCAAAACTGTACTTAATGAGTTCATTTCAGTTTTTGTTGTATTTCTCTTTTGTTTTTGTGAATGAAAATTTATTTCAAATATTTTATATATATAATAATAATATATAACCTATCCTGAAAATTCGATAATATTTGAGCTGTCGTAAAAAATTTTACAACGCTTAGAATGCAAAAGTGGCGTATGTATATCGGCCAATGAGGGAGTTATTTTTATGAAATTCAGAGAGCGTATTTTTCTAATAACAGTGTACCTTTGTTCCTAAAGAAACATCCGGCTCACTTTTTGCCATATACATATATGTTTATATTTATATATAATATTTATAAAATTTCTTGAAAATAACTTCTCATATAACTTTTAACTTGCAATCAGCCATTCCATTTCCCTGCCTCCAATATATCCTATATAATGATTTCCGACTATCCACCGAAATTTTGCCTCAGTTATAACCTCTTCATTCGAGCGACAGTTCTCGAAAACCCCGCCCACTCCCCATATAATGGTACTGTTAAAAACTATTAAAAGCGCAATAAATCACGCACTAAACACGCCAGAGACATTACATTTTATCTCTGGGTTGGTATGAGATTACTTTATAGGAACCGCGTTCAAAATAAGACAATGGGTGTGGCACCGCCCACTTTAAGGTAAAACCAATAAACCGATTTCAACCTACAGAGTATAATACTTCTAACCTACTACAGAGTATAATAGTTTTGTTCATCTAACGGTCGTTTGCATCACCTAAAACTAATCGAGTTAGATATAGGGTTATATATATTATATATAATTGATCAGGATGAAGAGACGAGTTGAAATCCGGATGACTGTCTGTCCGTCCGTCCGTGCAAGCTCTAACTTGAGTAAAAATTGAGATATCTTTATGAAACTTGGTAGACATGTTTCTTGGTACCGTGAGACACAAAACGCCATTATTTAAAAACAAATAAATTGCCATAACTAAGCTCCACAACAAGATACAAGACTCTCATTTGGTACACAGGGTCACAATAAGGAGGGGCATCTGCAGGTAAACATATTTTAAAGTGGGCGTGGTCCCGCCTCTAATATTTTTAATGTGCATATCTCCTAAACCGCTAATGCTATAATAACAAAATTCACTGGATGGTAAACATATTTTAAAGTGGGCGTGGTCCCGCCTCTAATATTTTTAATGTGCATATCTCCTAAACCGCTAATGCTATAAGAACAAAATTCACTGAATGTTTTTAGCACTTCTATTGACCTTGTAAAAATAGTTGAAATCGGGTGGCAACTCCGCCCACTCCCCATATAACAGTACTGTTAAAAACTACTAAATGCGCGATAAATCAAGCACTAAACACGCCAGAGACATTAAATTTTATCTTTATAATGGTATGAGATAACTTTATAAGAACCGCGTTCAAAATTAGACAGTGGGCGTGGCAGCGCCCACTTTTAGGTGAAAACCCATATCTTCGGAACTGCCTAACCGATTCCAACCAAATTCAGTGCATAACGTTCTTTTCATATTTCTTTGTTATAGTGCGAAAATGGGCGAATACGGACTACAACCACGTCTATTTCCCATATAACACCGTTTTCAATTTCATCTGATTCTTTGACTTTTCACTATGCATATCAAGCAACAATGATTATATCGGGGTAAAATTTTGCGTGAATAATACGTTTAAAGTATGCCACCTTGTGACCAAAACTTGTCTAAATCGAACCAAAACTGTTCAAGCCCCTAAGTACTAAATATGTGGACCCCAGTGGCTACAATTGACCTTCTACCGAAAATATCAGTCAATCCACGAAGAAATCTCAAACGAGTATACCATTTGACTTTGCGAGAGTATAAAATGTTCGGTTACATCCAAACTTAGCCCTTCCTTACTTGTTTATAATTGAATTTTTTACTCTAGTTGCCGGTATTACCATCGACTGGCGTTGTAGAACTTTTTTGTTCCCCAATAAATTTTTTAGTTTTATTGCCGGTATTATCATCGGCTGGCGTTGTCAAACTTTTTTGTCCCACATTATATTTTTATACTCTCGCAACCTGTTGCTACAGAGTATAATAGTTTTGTTCACCTAACGGTTGTTTGTATCACCTAAAATTAATCGAGTTAGATATAGGGTTATATATATATAAATGATCAGGATGAAGAGACGAGTTGAAATCCGGGTGACTGTCTGTCCGTCCTTCCGTCCGTCCGTCCGTGCAAGCTCTAACTTGAGTAAAAATTGAGATATCTTTATGAAACTTGGTAGACATGTTTCTTGGTACCGTGAGACGGTTGGTATTGCAGATGGGCGTAATCGGACCACTGCCACGCCCACAAAATGCCATTAATCAAAAACAAATAACTTGCCATAACTAAGCTCCGCAATAAGATACAAGACTGTTATTTGGTACACATGATCACATTAGGAAGGGGCATCTGCAGTTAAAACTTTTTTTAAAAAGTGGGCGTGGTCCCGCCTCTAATAGGTTTGATGTGCAAATCTCCTAAACCGCTAATGCTATAATAACAAAATTCACTAGAACCAAATGTTTTTAGCACTTCTATTGATGGTGTGCAAATAGTTGAAATCGGGTGGCAACTCCGCCCACTCCTATATAACGGTACTGTTAAAAACTACTAAAAGCGCGATAAATCAAGCACTAAACACGCCAGAGACATTAAATTTTATCTCTGAGATGGTATAAATTGGGTTTATAGGAACCGCGTTCAAAATCAGACAGTGGGTGTGGCACAGCCCACTTTTAGGTGAAAACCCATATCTTGAGATCTGCTCAACCGATTTCATCAATTCGGTGCATAACGTTCTTTTCATGTTTCTATGTCATAGTCCGAAAATAGGCGAAATCGGACTACAACCACGCTTACTTCCCATGTAACACCATTTTCAATTCCATCTGATTCTTTCACTTTCCACTATGCAAATCAGGTAACAATGATTATATCGGGGTAAAACTTTGCGTGAATAATGCAATTAAAGTATGCCACCTTGCGGCCAAAAATTGTCTAAATCGAACCAAAACTGTTCAAACCCCTAAGTACTAAATATGTGGACCCCAGTGCCTATAGTTGACCTTCTACCGAAAATATTAGTCAATCCACAAAGAAATCTCAAACGAGTATACCATTTGACTTTGCGAGAGTATAAAATGTTCGGTTACATCCGAACTTAGCCCTTCCTTACTTGTTTATAATTGAATTTTTTACTTTTGTTGCCATTATTACCATCGGCTGGCGTTGTAGAACTTTTTTATTCCACATTATATTTTTTATTTTTAATATATTCATTGTGCTGGTATAAATCTTCAGCTGGCGCTTTATTAGTCTCTGCTCCCACAGTAATTATATTTCCTTTAATGTTTTCATCTTTTAAATTTCCTTTAATCTCATGTTGCTCAGATTCATCTCCTAAGCTAAATATGTCTTCTTCCTTTTCATTATTTATTATCAACTTTTTTTCATTCAAGTTGATCACTGCATTAATTTCTTTCAGGAATTTGTATCCAATTAAGTCTGCTTCTAAATATTCGATTTCGTAAAAAATTTGTCTTTTACCAAATAGAGTAATAAAATGATAATAACGTATTATCGAAAATCCATTAATTGTTTTTACTCTTTTATATATATTTAATTCGTTTTTATTCTTATAAATTCCTGATTTTATATAGCAACTTGTTGCTCCCGTATCTACTAAAATTTTAAAGTTTTGGCCATTAACCCTGTCATGTAAGAAAATATATGGCAGAGTTAGTTTTGATCTAAAAAATTATCCTCTTTAATATTATTTATCCTTTGTGATTTATTTGGTGGTTGATTACTTATTTGTGCGCTGGCATATGGTCGTTTATCTGTAGTATGTATTCTTGTATTCTGTACATTACTTTTATTATTACATTATAATATGGTCGATTTTGGATTCGAGTACTTGGATCGACATCCATTGGGATAGGTCTTGCCTTAATGTTTTGTTGTAAGGGCCTTTGGTTGTAGCCTCTTTGAAGTTGGGTTTGTGGAAACCGTAAATTATTATTGAAATTTCCATTATTGATGTTAGTACGTTGTCTGTAATAATTCGGATTTTTTCCGAATCGTGATGCGAAAATTGCTCGCATATTATTCGATTCTAATTCTTGTGCTTTTGCCAACACATTTGGCAAATCACTTCGTGATAGTGAAAATAATATATTGGCCAAATTTCCATTTAGACCTGTTATAAATATACGCAACGCATCCCGCCTATTTTTTGCGTTCAATTCTTTAGTTACGGCACTATTCGATCCGTAAGTCATTATCGTTTTATTAATAAGTAAAGTTAATTTTTCATTAACCTTATTATAGTATTCTATAATTGAAGAAGTGCCCTGTCGCAAAATGCTCATCTCCTGTTCGATAATATGAGCTGGTCGCTTGTCCGCGTAAGCAAAATCGAGTCGTGCCAAAATGGCATCGAAATCAGAACCGTTCCGTGATTGGATAAAATGTCGTTAGCATCATTTGTAATTTTATTTCTCAGTATAGTTAATGCAGCAAAATATCTACGGCTGCCCCTTACATACATCATTGCATTACTGGCTGATTCTTTCCAGCTAGCGTATTTAGTTTGTTTTCCACTAAATTCTGGTAGTGACTTGACCACCTCAAGTGACTCATCACAATTGATATATGGATCGATCACTTCTATTTTATAATCAACTACTGTAGTTGACTGTGTTAAGTCCTGCAGTTGCCTTCGCAACCCCTCTACCGCCAATCTAAGAGAAGCATTTGTTGCAGTTATTAGTCTAGCAACAAGATTCTCGTTCTCACTATTTAGAGCCATTTTTTATTATTTTAGTTTTTATGGTAGTTTTTGTGTGCTTTAAATATGGGCAAGTTTCAGATCTATGGTTGCCCTTGCAATAATTACAATAGTACAGCCTTTCGTATTTTAGTGTACTTGAAATATTTCCCATTAAAAAAAATGTTTTCTTCTAGGACAGGATGCTTTTTATTTTTAATATTGTTTTAACGTATTTCCTTTTCGCATACCCTAATCATAGCTATTGTTTCAGATACTATTGTATCCTTATTGTAATAGTCCTCAATTGTTGCTACTTTGTTTTTTCCTATGTATTTAAAAACTGCCCTCATACAATTTATTTTATATTTTAGTTAGTTTTAGTTTAGTTTATCAACATCCAAATCTACTGGTAATGCCCCTGACATATTTCTAGTATATGTATATAATAAATAATGTGCTTTTACTTTTTATACCCTGAACAGGGTATATTAAGTTTGCCACGAAGTTTGTAACACCCAGAAGGAAACGTCGGAGACCCTATAAATACTTGTATATACATAAATGATCAGCATGATGAGCTGAGTTGATTTAGCCATGTCCGTCTGTCTGTCTGTCCGTCTGTCTGTATATATACAAACTAGTCCCTCAGTTTTTATGCTTTCGATCTGAAATTTTGCACCTGTCCTTTTCTAACAAAGAACTATAGCATATAGCTGCTGTACAAACTGAACAATCGGAATCAAGTGTTTGTATGGGAAACTCTTTCATTTGACGAGGTATCTTCATGAAATTTGGCATGTATTACTATTTAAAGCATTAATCTAATCTCCGCAGAAATTGTATAGATCGGATGACTATAGCATATAGCTGCCATATTAACTGAACGATCGAAGTAAAGTGGAAAAGTTTTTTATTTGACGAGGTATCTTCACGAAATTAGGCACGAGTTATTGCTTAAGGCAACAAATAATTCTCCACAGAAATTGGTCAGATCAGATCACTATATCATATAGCTGCCATACAAATTGAACGTTCGGAATCAAGTTCTTGTAAGGGGCCTTTGTATTTGTGAAGGGTATTATAGCATCGGCGCAGTTAACGTTTTTTGTTGTTTTATATTTTACATACATTATTTTTTGCCGTTAATACCTTCGGCTCGATTTGTAAAACAAAGATGCTTATTTAAGAAGCTGTGGTCTTAGCTTTATTGAAAAGAGTATTGATTACTTTAATAAGCAAAGATGGTTATTTAAGAAGTTGTATTATTGCTGAGTTCAATGAAATAGTTTTGTTTATAATGAGCGTAAAGTTACTGTGTGGAGGCTGCCGTTAACTTGCATACAAATTGACGCAGATTTTGGCGAGTCACGGAAAAATATTTTAGAATTGTAAAATATTTTAAATCGACAAAGGCTCTGTTGCCACTTTTGTCACTTTTTTCTGTGTTTTGTGGGCTTGCAGGGTTGTCACTTTTCTCTTTTAGAAGGAATATAAAAAAGTTGTTCAATTTATGATTTCTAGCTTTTGCCATCGTCGCGAAAAGACGCTTGTATACAAGCGCATGCTCGGGGAGATGTGTAAGGCGTTTGCTTTTATGAATGAAGCGACTTAGCTTATTGCATGTGCGCCAGCGTTCATGAATGAAAATGTTGTTGTTGTGTGATTTACTACAAATTTAGGATTTGTCAACTTGGCTGCCATATTGATTTCTGACGCTGCTTACGCTATTTGAGAGAATTGTTGTTTTTTTATAACAACGTTTGTATTTTTTCTATTGGCTCATATACTTACATTTGTACGCATATATATGTATATATGTAGATTTGCGTATGCATTACTTATTTTGCAATGTCATACGCATATTTGTACATACATACTTACATATAGAGCAGTGCGCGCACATGTGTTTATTGATAAGTGATAATATATAATAAATATAAAATATTGATGCACATATGTACAAACATAAATTATTAATTCTGTAACAATTGAAATTAGAAAATTATTAAAAAGGAATATATATATTTTTTTTTTTTGCATAATCTTTCGCGTTTTATCATGCCTCATTTGTGCAAAATCATATTTGATCAATTTTTACCATAAAAATCGTTTATGTTGGGAGATACGTATTTTGTCAGAGAACGTTGTTATAAATTCTCATATCTGTTAAATAACAGCAAAAACAGGAACATCGAAAATGCGCGAATTCGAAAGTTCAATTACACCACATCAAAAAGGTACCAAAAAGGTAATCGAATTCAACAAACTACACCACTCTAAGCAGGAACCAAGTAAATTGTCACCACCTTTTAAAGGAACGGCTAATATATGTATGCGCATATGTTCTTTGGCATGCGTGTTAGGGAAAACTATAATAACAGAAAGAAATAATAAATTTTTAAGAACACTTATATAATGAATTTGCAAAAAGGATCTGTGCTATACAAGCAGCACCACATACAACAATGAACGAATTGTGTCTAATCTGTGAACTGAAACAGCTATTGTCGTGTACTAGTTTCAAATGATCAATTTATATGTGCATATTCTTTAAACTGCCTTTCCTCCATTCACATGTCCAAATATATTTGCATATATGTATGTACATAAGTATGTAGGTATGTCCCTCAATATGCCTTTTGTAAAAAAATCAATTCCCGAAGTTGCCTTTTCTCCATTCGCATGTGTTAATATTATATATTTGCATATATGTACGCATATGTACATATGTATGTATGTCCCTCAATATGCCTTTTGTAAAAAAGTCAAACATTCGGACAAGTAACAAAAAAACATAGACGCCCATGCGCCGTGTTATTTTCTTCTGTGCGCCTCGTAAACCACATTTGGTTTTCATATAGAATTCCTACGATTCATATAGAATTCGAACGGTTTTGCTCGCCACTGTATGCATAACGGCCAATGAGGGAGTTATTTTTATGAAAACCAGAGGGCGTATTTTTCTAATAACAGTGTACCTTTGTGCCTAAAGAAACATCGGGCTCACTTTTTCCATATACATATAAGTATGTTTATATTTATATATTTATAAAATTTCTTGAAAATAACTTCTCATATAACTTTTAACTTGCAATCAGCCATTCTATTTCCCCGCCCCCAATATATCCTATATAATGATTTCCGACCATCCACCAAAACTTTGCCTCTGTGATAACTTCTTCATTCGAGCGACATTTCTCGAAAACCCCGCCCACTCCCATATGGTACTGTTAAAAACTATTAAAAGCGCAATAAATCACGCACTAAACACGCCAGAGACATTAAATTGTATCTCTGGGTTGGTATGAGATGACTTTATGGAACCGCGTTCAAAATTAGAAAATGGGCGTGGCACCGCCCACTTTTAGGTGAAAACCAATATCTTGAGATTGCCTTAACCGATTTCAACCAAATTCGGTACATAACATTCTTCTTACATTTCTATGTTATAGTGCGAGAACGGGCGATATCGGATTACAATCACGTTCAATGAATTTAATAGTATGTTTTTGTGTCAAAAATGGCTTGAATCGGAGCAATACTTCCTTTAATATAAATTTTTGCCAACACCTGAAATAATTTCCCGGGCTTTGATCTTTGCACGTTGCGCGAGTATAAAATGTTCGGTTACACCCGAGCTTAGAACTTAATTACTTATTAAGAAATGTTTTTAAAAGAAATATGTTTTTATGAAAGATTTTTATAATTAACTAAGTGCTTGGGAGATGTAATTATAATTGTAATAGGAATGAAGAGTTGTAGACTATTAAAGTGTATTTTACCTAAGTTTATATATTATTATTTAATAAAGTAACAAGTGGATATTTAATTAATACGAATGATAGCTATCTATTCATCGAAAATAGTTCATTTTTCTTCTACTAATTTTCGCAATTAAAAATTGGGAGAACTAAATATCCATACGGAATTTAGCCCACACAACGCATGAAGACGCACCCTGTTAAACAAATACAACATAACAAGAGAAAACAAGAAGAAGGAAAGGAAGACATAGCAAGTACTCATACACAACAGTAAAACCAGAGAACCTGCAGGTTCGACAGCGAACATTTGTAAAATTTTATCAAGGAGTTCACCTCACACGCAGGAGAACCAAATAACATTTCTCGCTTTTATAACAGCGGTGATTCTGTACACATACGCTCTCTTAACATAACCAACCGGCGAATATTGAAGCGAAAATAATATGTATGCCAAACTGGGAATATTGATATGCCATTTGAAATATATTCCCTTTTATTGAACTATTATTTATTATTTTTTATATTATTTTATGTTAATTAATTTTTACTTTATTATGAGAAATATATCAAAAATTATTACTAATAAAGTATTTTGATATATTTCTTAAAATAATTCATGTACTTGACACCATTATGGAGTCATAAAAGTACAGAATTGTGTTTTGCCGTCGACATTTGAATATGAAAGAAAAATATTTGTAAATTTGTTTACAAACAACATATGTATGTAGATATGAACACTCATTACTTCATGTGAAATCTCCGTTGACACGGTCAACCAATGATCGAAGCTCACGTTTTTTGCTTTTATGGCAAAGAGTCAATCTGTAGAAGAACTGACGCGATGACAAAGCGTCGCAACATTGTGTTGTTCGTAGAAAATCCGAGATGTGTCGAAAAATAAACGATCGCTCGCCGATTGTCACCGCTTTTGCCGCTTTGCCCACAAATCATCGTAAATATGTGTTTATATATGAGCATGCATACATATTGACGCAGATTTTTGCGAGTCACGGAAAAATATTTTAGAATTGTAAAATATTTTAAATCGACAAAAGCTTTGTTGCCACTTTTGTCACTTTTTTCTGTGTTTTGTGGGCTTGCAGCGTTGTCGCTTTTTCCTTCTAGAGGGAACATAAAAAAGTTGTTCAATTTATGATTTCTAGCTTGTGTCATTGTCGCGAAAAGACGCTTGTAGGCAAGCGCATGCTCGAGGAGATGTGAAGGCGTTTGCTTTTATGAATGAAACGACTTAGCTTATTGCATGTGCGCCAGCGTTCATGAATGAAAATGTTGTTGTTGTGTGATTTACTACAAATTTAGGATTTGTCAATTTGGCTGCCATACTGATTTCTGACGCTGCTCATGCTATTTGAGGGAATTTTTTTTTTTTTGTAACAATGTTTGTATTTTTTCTAATGGCTCTATACCTACATTTGTACGCATATACATATACAAGTATGTATATACATACTTATGTAGATTTGCGTATGACATTGCAAAATAAGTAATTTGTACATAAATACTTACATATAGAGCAGTGCGCGCACATGTTTTTATTGATAAGTAATAATATATTATTATATTATATAATATAACATATTGATGTACATATGTACATACATAAATTATTAATTCTGTAACAATTGAAATTAGAAAAGTATCAAAAAAGTAAAATATATTTTTTTTTGCATAATCTTTCGCATTTTATCATAAAAAAAATCATATTTGATCAATTTTTATCATAAAAATCGTTTATATGACGAAAAATAATCTTGCATATGTGAAGTGGAATTTGTATTTTTTGTTAAAAGTATTTCATTTTTCTTTTTATGTTGGGAGTTACGAATTTCTGCAAGAGAACGTTATTATAAATTCTCATTTCTGTTAAATAACAGCAAATACTACAGGAAATGGTGAACTCCCTGATCTAAATTTTTTAGCTCCGTTAGCCGTCCAATCGAGCATCATACAAAATTCAATTTGCGCCTTCTCGTTTTTCTAAGTTCTCTGGGCGAGTAACCCTCCGTCAAGAATAACCTTTTGACAATCGGCACAGCATGAACCTTCTCTATGATATACTCTGATGAAAAATCTGAGGAATGTGACAAGGTTCACACACGAACACTTTTATTTCCCATTATCGGGAAATTCTCATCTGTTGTTGGCCATTGCGTTCACACGAGTGATACGAGTCTAGCAACTCGAGTCTCTATATTCCCTTTCATATCATATTCTCAAATTCATACAAGTATATATATTATTTTAATATGCAAGCAAAGCATATGTAGTTATATGTAGATATGGATATGTAGATTGCTAACATTGCCGAATCCTACATTCATAGTTAATGAAATTGCAACTACCTCCATTGCAAATTTGTATATTAGATATGTGTTGGATACGCCCATTTTTTACTCAAAAATCTCACAAATTTTGTGAAGTTTTAAAAGCGTGTTTTTTAGTTTAATGTGCTTTAAAAACATTTTTCTCAGTATTTTAAACCATACTTATTATTTAGCCACACGTGGTGTTTTCACTTACTTTAAGGATGGGTTTGAGCACATTTGTTATTCAAATCCTAGCATGGATAGTTGATGCTTTTGGCTGCATAGATTTAGGAGCATTTTTTGCAGGGCGGATAGTTTATGTTTTTAGCTGCATGGTTTTATAGTCGTTGTACAATTTTGCCCTTTTTCACAGTGTGTGATAGGAATGTCTGGGTAACCTCACATACCAAATTTGGTTGAAATTACGATATAGGGTTTCACCTAAAGTATGGTGGTGCCACTACGCTACGCCCACTTTTAAAAAAGTTTCAGCTAGTAGGTGTCCCTTGTTACCGCGATCCCTTGCACCAGTACAGTTCGGTATCTTAATCATATATATATATAAGTCTGAAAACTTTAGTTCGAAATAGAGACACAAATACTGTCATGATAGCTGTGTACTGTCTCAAAAGTAATTGCATTTACACGGGAAGGATCCATGTTGAATATTCTGCACCAAGCAGGGAACTAAAGTTTTTTTCTTGGAGCAGATTTCTTATTGCAGTCCCTGTAGACATTAAACAAATGTTAAAATCTCCAACAATTAGCACATTTTGATTGCCTAACTCAGAAGTAAGGACTTCCTGAAGTTCTACAATTAATTGTCTGACAGAGAAAGCTGAATTTCTATATAGAACCAGAATATTAATATTGAAACATTTAAACAAAACCGCTTCTAAAACTTTGCGGCCTGAATAAATTTTCTTTACAGCCTTTGATTCTATAGAGCAAGCAATACAATAATATTATAATGCCCCGTTTATTTCTGTTGGTTGTTTCCGTGCTATCTATCCTCAGCTCGTTAATTGGAGTAAGTCCTGGTATATCAAAACTTTCGCAAGGATAACTCCAAGTTTCTACAAAACATAAAATGTCTGAAGATAGCATCAAACAGTCGCTTTTTATATCATTAATGTGAGCGTTAAGACTCTGAACATTATGGAATAAAATTTGATGTCCTGATGTTCGGGAAATCATAAAATTGAAACTTGTTGTCAAAGCTTTATTTGTGTTCAATTCCCTCAGTTCCCTAAATACGGGATCCGATTCAGAAAATTTGTTAGGAGGAATAAAATTTCCTATGATGAATAGACCTTCTGCAGAAGTAGCTCGGCTACAAGCGACATATATTGAAGCTCTAGGCATTCTGGGTCGAGTATGAACTACAACTTTATTATAGGTGGCACCCTAACTTTTATGAATAGTTATTCCCTCAGCCGGAACAACTGGAAGTTTTGAAATGTTTAACTCTTTCCAAAATATTATCATTTTAATTTATACCAATTCCTTTAACTGAGTTCTTTGCAGTTGAAAGGAAAGCTTCTGTTGGGATTCGACTGAGCTTAAAGGCATTGAAATTATTTGTTTCTTCATTGGACCAAACTAAATGTATGGCATCATCGGGAACTTCTTCGAAATTAACTACTAGAGTTTCAATGTCCTCATTTGTCATAGTACCAGATGCCATATGATTTAATGCAATTGCAAAGGCCTGATCCTCCCGTTGTCTCATTATCTCTGTTAATTCAAAGTATTTAAATAACTCCCACAAAGGGGAACCAACTAAAGTGCTGTATGCATCATTGGGATTAGGAGAGAATATCCACCTATCTCCAACAGGTGAGAGTTGCTTCAAATCACCAAACACTATGATCGGTAAACCACCGAAGGGGCTGTCTGTTTTGAAAATTTTCAACTGATTAACAGGTAAAGAGAATATTGAATGAAGGGTCATTCCACCTATTCCAAATGCTGCTTTACCCGTAGGTGCGCAAAGAAGAACTTTTAAGGAACTTGGATTGGATCAAGGTGTAGAATTGTAACGATGGTTAAGAGCTTGATATATTGCAGATATCAAACGACTTTTTCCTACACCTGCACCGCCGCCAATGAACTCATTAAATGGGAGATTTGTTTTTAGGTGGTGCATCAAATGTGTCAAATAAATTCTTTGCTTAATATTTAGACTTTGAACTAAAGAAAATAATTCCTCAACTGGAATTAAAGGGGGTAGTTTAATAAGTCTAATATTGCAATCAGATTCAGTGCCATTATCTGTTGAATCTTCGCCATGCAAGTCCAGCAAATTTATATTTGGGTTTATTTCTGGAAGTTCCAACACTCTGAACTCATTTTCGACTATAGGTTATTCATTTTGAGCACCTTTGGCCAAGTCTATTTCATTATAAAGACTTTCTAGAACATTTTCAAGTTATTTTTGCTCAAAAACATCATATTTTCTTTGATTTTCCTCAATTACAATACGATGTGTTATGCAAGTCTGCTCATTATCGTTTTCAATGAGATCTTGCTGTTCATTCCGCCAAGGATAGTAAAGCATTAACATTTCGCGGAAATACTCAACTCTGGCCAAATCTGGGTTAAACCTTCTTTACCGAATAATACAAGGTTTGGTACGTTTTTCACAAAACCGCTACCGTCTTTAAGAGGCATGACAACCCCGCCTTCTGGTAAATTATCGTCTTCCCTCTCTTCTTCTTCATTATCCCTGTCTTGTGCTCTTCTACTAGATTTTAAATATTTATTCCTTAATGCAAAATCAGCTAAACAAAGAGTTTCTAACTGATCGGATCTTTGAACATAAGAGTCTAAAATACCGGCTACGAATATTTCAGTCGAACCTGAAGGAAAGTTCTAAAGTTCAGGTTTTATTATTCTAACACGTTCCTCAGGTCGGCAGGTATTTATAATATTTTCTGCATTACTTGCTTCCGAAAGATGGAGCCCAATGCAGCAATATACTGCATCTTGTACAGATATTTCTGTGCCTGATATAAATTTGTGACCTATATGTTTAAGTTTTAGCTTAATAGTATAATTTCCAGCATTTTCCTCTGATAAAGCTTCATTTAAGAGCCTGTTAGACTTGTTAATATAATTAATTATATATGAACAGCAAGCATATGCATCCAGTATATATTGGATATCCATATTTCCTCTATGGAGTTCCAAAATTAGAGGATTATAAGTGTTTGTAAAACGATCCTGTAATTTTCTTTTTAGAAAAATTTTGGGTTTTGTTAAACTTGGGCTAACAAATAGTCATCAAAAGACATATTTCTTCTACTATCAGACAGGAAGTGTTCAAAATCGTTTAAATTAGAAATGTCTTCTGTAGTCATATTTGAATTTAAAACGTTTTGAATTTTGAAGAAGTTTTCCTTGTGTCTTTCTGAATTTTGACTTCTTTCTGTAAGAGGTAACATTATTTGCGTTGAAGGCATTGGTGGATATGGTATACCAAAACGACAAAACTGTTGTCCTCTTATTTCCCTAGTACAAGACCGACTGTGGTTATGCTTTTGATAACCCAAATAATTTTCTAAGTGGCTGATCGAACCATCGGTAGAATTATAATTGTCAATAAAACTAATGACATCAGGGAATGTCTGAGGATCTTGACGGTTGATCCTGAAAGCTCTTCAAAAATGCCGGCGTTATCTTTAAAAAGCTTAAGAATTTGTCGATAGCGGTAGTCAAAATATCTAGCACAAGTAACCGCGTCTGACCGAATTAAGCGATATTTATCTTGGGTTGGGGAATCATAGCAATTGCCTTTTTCTTCTCAGCTTCCGTAACGCCTTTCAAAACCTTGTAACCATCATCGTGTTGAATCAAGTTTTGAACAAAGTTTTCGTTTAAAAGATTTTAGACCGTAACTCGGTTGCGACCTGAAAACTTTCTAAGGCAAATCGATGTACTGTTCTTAATTTGTAGCAGTTCTAATCTTTTGTAATCATAGAACAACTTTGGAATGGCACACGCTCTTCTTTCAAAACGGCGAATTTCAGAACGTATTACTTGCTATACGTTTCAGAGCATGTACGCTTCTGCCCAACGTATATTGTTCCAAATGACAACTCTTCTGAATTATTATCTTGAATTATGTCAATTGGTCTTTATCCTTCACCTGGCGCTATAACTAAACGGTTATAGTCTAAGTTTTCTGCAGGAATATTGTCCAAAAGAGTTTCTTGACCGCCTGGATTTAGCTCTGAAGGTAAAAGACCCGTGCGAATATTATTACCTGAGGGATTATCATGAGAAGTTTGTGCCGCATGAAAAGATTGAACCAATCGGGAATCCTCTGCAGATGCAACAAACGGAACTTCTTCTTGGTTATTAAATTCTGAAATCCAGTTTTCATTAATATGTATATTGTGTTCACGATACAGAGGGGTATTCACTAAGAACTGCAAAGCTTCCATAATCTTTGCGGGGCGTATGGTATCGATCATGTAATCATGATTGTATTCCAAACGCCTTCTTAAGTGAATCTGTATTACATGAGCCTCATCAAAAGACCTTTGGTAGAGATGTCACAATATTGTTAACAGAAATTGGTATATTAACAACAGCACCTCTAAAACGTTCTTCAATAGGGGTTAAACCTTTCAAACAATCCGGTATTTCAGGAAAGTCTAGACCGTTAGCTAAACATATTTTTGGAACGTTCTTTTTAACAATCGCATTTTTGCAAGTAGCACAAAAATTGTAATTTCCATCTTCTGAGGGAAATTTTTGCATTAAAAATTTTTTTGAAATCTGTTAAATTGTCACTATTATCTGTTTCTATAACATTATTTTCTCTCGTTAATTCGTTGGGACTGCCTTTGGTTTTCAATTTGTCTATTGAGTGGGTTATCTCTACGAAGGCGAACTTGACCTTGTCTAAGACGTCTCTGATTCAAAATTTCTTCCCTCATACCCCTCCTACTAAGCTGTCGACGTTGTGTTTCTCTATCACGCTCCTCTCTCCTTATTTCAGGATTTCTTCTTGCATGTTCCCTTTGCATTTGATCACGAATGCGCTCTAAATTCCTATACTCAGGATTTCTTGCGCGAAGTTCTCTATGATCCCTAGTGTTCCTACTTTGTTCATCATAACGTACCTCAGGATTTTCTCGACGAGACCTATGACCCCGAGTATCTCTTATTTGCTCTTCAGAGCGAATTTGCGGATCTTGCCGCCTTGTTCTATGTTGAACAGTATTTGCAACTTACTCAACAGATCGAACCTCGGGGTCTTTACGCCGAGACCTATGACCTCGAGTATCTCTTATTTGCTCTTCAGAGCGAATTTGCGGATCTTGCCGCCTTGTTCTATGTTGAACAGTATTTACTACTTGCTCAATAGACCGAGCCTCGAGAATTTCGCGCCGAAATCTATGTCGCCGAGTATTTCTGCTTTGCTCTTCAGAGCGAATTTGTGGATCTTGCCGCCTTGTTCTATGTTCAACAGTATTTGCAACTTGCTCAACAGATCGAACCTCGGGGTCCTCACGTCGAGACCTATGACCTCGAGTATCTCTTATTTGCTCTTCAGAGCGAATTTGTGGATCTTGCCGCCTTGTTCTATGTTGAACAGTATTTGCAACTTGCTCAACAGATCGAACCTCAGGGTCTTCACGCCGAGACCTATGACCTCGAGTATCTCTTATTTGCTCTTCAGAGCGAATTTGCGGATCTTTCCGCCTTTTTCTATGTTGAACAGTATTTAAATTTTGTTCATAAGACCGTACCTCGAGATTTTCCCGCCTGGTTCTATGTTGATTTGTATTGATAATTTGTTTGGACAGACGTACATCGGAATCTAATCTACGATTAGCGTGACTTACAGTATTTTGTGACTGCTCACTATCTCTATATAAAGAGTTTGCACGAAGAACTCTCATATGTCTTCTATTCTGAAGAAGTCTTAGTAATATAGATTTTCTACTTAATCTAGGCATAATTAATTAATAATAAATGGATTAATATATAAAATACTTATAGATAATACTTATATAATTCAGTCCGTCCGGGTGTTAAAAGTTGGATCATAGGTGCTTCTCTCTTTCACTGTAATTCCTTGTAAGTCCTTGCTACTCCTTTCCTGTTCCGTGTATAGGTACTATGATATACTGGTGCACATATGTATATGTGTTTGCTCGCCACTGTATATAATAATACTTTAAACACTTATAACTAATACACTAAAATTAGTTTGAATAAAGCACTTTGCTGGTAAAGACATCTAGTGAAACTGAAACTACAAACACAGTGTAATGATATTTATTATCCTCTTGCAACATGTTGGTACAGCTTACGTACTTTTGTATACCTATATATTACTTAGCTATTCACTAACATAGTAATACAGAATATTAAGTTATATTTATATTTTAGAAATTAGTAGTTTATTTCCTTGTATTGAAATTAAATTCTCGGAAAACCCCTCCGTAAATTACTTTTGTTAAACGCTTTCTAAAACAGGGGGATCTATGGTACCTATTTTGAAGGGTCTTCCCATGAAGACTAAATTAACAATATCTTACATATAATTAAGTATGGTATACACATATGTAGAGCAGGTATGTAGATTTTCTTCTTTCTGTCTTAATATCTAAACCTTTCATAAGCTGCCAACGGCGCTAGGTAAAAATGTAATTTTCTTGAGTTTACAGTTCACCTCATGACCTTCATATTAAAATGTGTCGCAAAACTGAAATAATAGACAGTAGCATGTAAACCGATGGGGTCGCAGTTTATCTATAACCACATAAAAAGGGTCTTTAGCCCTTTTGATACTACATTACTAACAGTTATTTCATGCAATTTTTTCTAGAAAGATTTTTTTGCTCTATACAAAGTCCAGCACTCTAAGAAACATGATGGCTGATAAAATATACCTAACCACTGATTATCACCAAATATTAGAAAAAATATATGTATATAGAAATCTATATCTATCACTTTAGGTGATGCAAACAACTCTTTGCTGAACAAAACTATACTATGTTGCAACATGTTGCGAAAGTATAATTGCGTCAGAATTCAACATTCATTACTCGATTATTATTTGGTATCTTATTAACTTATGTTATTGATCATAGATTTATTTTGTGTCAATTCTATTTTTTTCTCCGCAATGTTAACTTTTGTAAAAAGAAGCCATTTAACTCAAACATGGTATATGTGATATAAACTGAACCAGAGGGGTTAGATTTAATATGTGGGGAATATGAGGTTGCTGTTGTACCAGAGGAGCGGAAATCAGTATATTAGGGTCATAAGGTTTAAACAAAGTCTAGACCAATTTCATTCATATGCAGCGATATACATTATTTTTAAGAAAAACTGTCCATTTAATTTCATTAAATTATCAAATTGACGAAAAAAATTATACCATAAGTAGTACATGTGAGCTGGTAAAATCAAAGACCAGAAAATTCCTCCAAACCGTATATTAAAAAATGTTGAATTAAACATCCATTATTAAATGATATCGTGATTAAATTACAATTAAATTTGGTATCTTCTTGACTTATTAAAAAGGCCATAAACTTAGTCTCAGTTTTATTGCTTGAAGTGAGATATACATAAGTATGAATGTGATATTAACTCTACCAAAGTGGCTAAATTTTATATTATAAGCTTATGTGGCAAACGTCTACCAGAGAATTGGAATTCATTATATGAAGGTGTGAGGTTTAGACTTAGTATATACTAATTTCATTCTAATTCAGCGTCAAACCACATAATTTTTAAGAAATCTTTTCCACTTCATTTCGTTAAAATATCACGGAATGGTGTAAAGTCAGGTGGAAAGACGGAAATCATATATACCTATATTGGGGATAGAGAAATATATTAATTTTGACATTGCTCAGCTATACTCGAGAACATATTTTGAAGCAATTTTATATATTATATAAAAAAAATATTAATACTCACTGACCGACATATTCGGCATAAAACTGGTTAGAATAACGAAAAACATTATAAGTAGTATATGGAATTTGAGGGTAGTATTAACCCGATTTTATTAATTTTTTCCAATACCACATACTACTAACATGCCACAGACTAATAAAATGCAACCACTGTTTCATTAAGGTACCTCACATACCATCACCAATCAAATGGAGTAAAGTCAGACGAATGTTCGAAAATCCTGATATTAGTTACATGGGGGCTAAGGAAAATTTTCACCCGATTTGATCTTGTTATGAGTAAAACACGCTCTCTCATTTTCATTGAGATAACTCACATATGCGCTATAAAGTCACGCGGAAGTTCAAAAATATTTATATTAGGTATATGAGGGCTACAAGAACTATTGATCCGATTCAACCCATTTTTGAAACAAAGACATACTATTATCGATAGTTTCATTTATTTATTCTATTATATGAATTTCAATTATATATCTTACACAATGGTCGATATTTACGATGATTATATCGGCTAAGGAAAATTTTTACCCGATTTAATCTTGTTATAAGTAAAACACGCTCTCTCATTTTCATTGAGATAACTCACATATGCGGTATAGAGTCACGCGGAAGTTCAAAAATATTTATATTAGATAAATGAGGGCTACAAGAACTATTGATCCGATTCAACCCATTTTTGAAACAAAGACATACTATTATCGATAATTTCATTTATTTATTCTATTATATGAATTTCAATTATATATCTTACACAATGGCCGATATTTACGGTTAAATGTCAACTATAGGTACTGGGGTCCACATACTCAGTACCTAGGGGCTTGAACAGTTTTGGTTCGCTTTAGAGAATTTCTGGTCACAAGGTAGCATACTTTAAACGTATTATTCACGCAAAGGTTTACGCCGATATAATCATTGTTGCTTGATTTGCATGGTGGAAAGTAAAAGAATCAAGTGGAATTTAAAATGGTGTCATATGGAAAATAGGCGTGGTTGTAATCCGATTTCGCCCATTTTAGCACCATAACATAGAAATATATAAAGACTGTTATGTACCAAATTTGGTTGAAATCAGTTAAAAAGATCCCAAGATATGGGTTTTCACCTAAAAGCGGGTGGTGTTACGCCCACTGTCTAATTTTGAACGTGGTTCCTATAAAGTCATCTCATACCATCCCTGAGATAAAATTTAATGTCTCTGGCGTGTTTAGTGCTTGATTTATCGCGCTTTTAGTAGTTTTTAACAGTACCGTTACATGGGGAGTGGGCGGGGTTGTTCACCTATTTTCACACCGTAGGTAGAGGTGCTAAAAACATTTGCTTCCAGTGAATTTTGTTATTATAGCATTAGCGGGTTAGGAGATATGCACATTGAACCTATTAAGGGCAGGACCACGCTCACTTAAAAAAAAATGTAACTGCAGATGCCCCTCCCTAATGTGATCTCGTGTACCAAATAACAGTCTTGTACCTTATTGCAGAGCTTAGTTATGACAATTTATTTGTTTTTGATTAATGGCGTATTGTGGGTGTGGCAGTGGTCCGATTACGCCCATTTGCAATACCAACCGTCATACTGTACCAAAAAACATGTGTACCAAGTTTCATAAAGATATCTCAATTTTTACTCAAGTTACAGCTTGCACGGACGGACGGACGGACGGACAGACAGTCACCCGGATTTGAACTCGTCTCTTCATCCTGATCATTTATATATGTATACATAACCCTATATCTCACTCGATTAGTTTTAGGTGATACAAACAACCGTTAGGTGAACAAAACTATTATACTATGTAGCAACATGTTGCGAGAGTATAACGAATGAATGAAATTGAATTTGAATGGTTTGTATGATGGCCACAAGCTGCTGCCTCACTACGATGATAAAAATCAGAAATTGAAGAATTCGTTCGATGTTCCCTTCAGAAAGGAGAATTGGCAACACGACCTATTAGCGAGTTAAACTAATATTTTAATTGATTCATATTATGCACTATATATGGCATTAAATTAAAGAATATATATAAAATTGACATGTATATGAAATCATTAACTACTTCTATATACTCTAAGCGCACTGCATATAGTACTTTTATATGTTTACTTAATATCATTATTTCATAGTTTCTCAATTTAGCCTATTTTATCTAAATACGACGCTATGAAAATTCAGTTCAATCGGTAATCGCAATATTTCAAAAGAGCATAAGTCAACTTTCAATAGAAAACCACTGCAAAAAGGACAAACGAGACAACATAGCCGACCGACATTATCGCAAAATTGTTCATTCAAACAAATTTTTTCAACTCCGCGATGATGCCCAAATTCGGCGTCAGTATGTATGCGAGCTCGTATGTATATGTGTTTGTCGGCAAAGTTGTCATTTGGTTTTTTGCTCCGCCCCGTCTTCGCGCGAACTTGCCGTTACTTTCATGGCATGCCACCATGGACAGAGGTATTTCAACGGAGGGCATATATCATAATATTGCTTAATTTGTATAGAAAAATATTGATATCTTCGGGCTTATTCACGCAATATTATAACATTTACGTAAAAATATAAGTACTCATAAATTCATGTTTCTTTAAACGTTTTTAAAATAAATTCGATTAAATAAATATTTTATTATTAAATAAATTCGAAAAAATATATCTGAAATAATTGTGTGGCATTGCGCCCCTGACCCCTTCTTGCCAGCGATCGTTCAACTTGCTTCGTTTTAGTTGTCTAGTAAATAGCAAAAAGTGTACAAAAAGTAATTGCTTGTGCGGGGCAAGAAGAAGCAACATCAGCGTACGTGTACTTATGAATGTATATGAACACAAGGCGCCCTCCGCTGCGCTCCGGGACGCTCGCTTCGCTCGCTCGCCTACGTCCGCCCCCCGCCGAGCGCGAGCTAGCTCGCTCTTATGTTAGTTGATTCTCGACAGCAGCAGAAAACTTTTATATATAATAGAGAGATATTTTCCTGAATAATTTGAATTATCTCAGGAAGTAAAATATGCTATTAAAGTAATTGAATTGAGATCAGCTAAAATCTCAAATAATAAAATAAAATCAAAACCAAAATTCAGATTTATGAATTACAGGATTCGAACCTAAGCGTTTGTATTCGGAGTGGCTTAACTCCTTCACGCTTACGACCTGAGCCACTGCCACTGTGGAGTCGCAGCCGCTTAGCTACTGTTTTATTGCTATGCTTTGCCCATTAGATATTGTTCATGCGACGCACAAAAATGTGTTGAAGAATTAATTTATTAATTATTTATTTTGTTGTAAATTCTGCGGCTTTAACCAATAATCATCTTATATAATTTGAAGGATTATTTTAAATTACAAAAATTATGATTTTTGGTAATAAGCAAATGTAAAGCAGCATGCGCATAATTCATTTAAGAACATTCTTTGTGTCTATTTTTTGCGTTTTCTCCGTTTCAATCTTTGCGTGGTGTATTTCAGAAGAGTCGAAGTTGTATTTTCCGATGTTCCTTGCTCAATTTTGTACTTTTTAACATTTATTTTACATTCTCTGCTATCAGTTTTAAGTTGTTTCAATTGGCCAATTTGTATATGGATACTCTCGAAATTGACTTTCCTTCATGCACATGTTCAAATACACGTATGTACATAGTATTATCAGAGAACGTACATGAATAGAGAAGGAGCAAATGTTAGCTGTACTAAAATGTTAATTAAGATGAGGGAACATCGAAAACGCGCAAGTTCGAAAATAAAATTTCACCATCCTATCAGGCGACGCAATGAATTACACCACTCTATAAGCAAAATGTATATACATACATATGCACAGATGTTCTTTGGTATGCGCATAAACAAAAATTTAAATAATAAAAAGGAAAATAATTGATTTCGGACAAGAAAAAATAAATAATGAGGGAAACAATATGAAAATATAATTAAAATATCATTTAATAAAAAAGGGTTATAAAAATAAAAAAAGAGTATAAAAAAATATCTGATAGGATTTGAACTTAGGCAAAATATTTCACGTTGCAATAAGAAAGTGTTCTATACAAGCAGCTCCACAGACAATACTCAGCATAGTTTGTCTAATCTGTGAACTCAAACAGCTATTGTTGTTTACTTGCTTCAATGTTCGTATGTTAATATTCTTGAAATTGCCTTCCTTCATTCGCATGTCCAAATATATTTGCATATATGTACACATATGTACATATGTATGTCCCTCAATATGTGTTTCGCAAAAAATCAAACATTCGCGCAGGTGACAAAAAAACGTAGACACCATCATCGGCCAATAATATTCAAGCGAACTCGCGGCTTATTTTCTAAGTATTTCATATTACAACGACAACAAATTCATTCATAAGGAACGTGCGTCTGCTTCAAAGCAAAGTGCGTTCGTTCATAACTCTGCGCCGCGCTATTTTTCTGTGCGCCTGGTAAACCACATTTGGTTTTCATATAGAATTCCTACCGCAAATGCGCGAAAATAAAAATGAATGAAATTGAATTTGAATGTCTTCAGTAAAATTGAAGAAGTTTCAATTTTACAACTGATCCTACCATTCCCATCGCATTTGTATTTTGCCCACAAGCTGCCTCCTCACAACATTTGCTAAAAATCGGAAATTAAAGAATTTGTCTGATGTTGCCTTCAGAAAGGAGAATTGGCAACATGACCTAAGTATTAGCGAGTTAAAATAATATTTTAATTTTATTCATATTATGCACTATATATGGCATTATATTATAAAATTTATATAAAATTGACATTTAAATATATGAAATCATTAACTACTTCCATATATTCTAAGCACACTGCATATAGTACTTTTATATGTTTACTTATTATCATTGTTTCATAGTTTCTCAATTTATCTAAACACGACGCTATAAAAATGCAGCCCAATCGGTAATCCCAATACTTCAAAAGAGCATAAGTCAACTTTCAATAGCAAACCACTGCAAAAAGGACAAACAAGACAACATAGCCGACCGACATTGTCGATTCAAACAAATTTTGTCAACTCCGCGACGATGCGCAAAATTCGCCGTCAATATGTATGCGAGCTCATTTGTACATGTGTATGTTTGTAGACAAAGTCGTCATTTGGGTTTTTTCAATAACACAATGTCCGCGCGAACTCGCCGTTACTTCGTTGGCTTGCCACCATACACAAAGGCGTTTCAACTGAGGGCTCATAGTATAATATATTAATATGTTGCTTAATTTGTATTGAAAAAGACTGATGCATAAATGACTTATTTTTGTAATATAATAATAATATACGTAAAAATATAAATACACATAAATTCATACTTACAAGTATAATCGTTTTTAAAATAAATTCGATTAATAAAAATATATCTCAAATAATTATGTGGCAGTGCGCCTCTGACTCCTCCTTGCCAGCGATCGTTCAGCTTGCTTCTCGCAAAAAGCAAGAAGTTAGGACAAAAGTCTTTGTTTGTGCGGGGCAAGAAGAAGCAAGCATCAGCGTACGTGTATTTAAGAATGTATGTGTGGTTGTCACATTTGTGTAAATTGGCATAAATAAGCGTATATTCAATAAACCTAAGCATATGAAGATATTTTCCTGAAATATTTTAATTATCTCTGAAAGTAAAATAAGCTGTTTAAGGAATTGAATTGAGATATGATAATTAATTCCAATTAATAAAATAAAATTTTAATTTTATGTACTTATATTACGATTCGAACATATATATTCGGATTGAGCTTAATTAACTCCTTTACGCCTACGACCTAAGCCACTATATATAAGCAAATAGAAATGCGAGCGCATAGCCACAGTATTATTATTATCATTTGTTCAATAAGTACCTAAGTATATAAGTAGTTTACGCAACGCACATACAAAAGTTGGAAAAATTGCATATCAAAGGTTATTTTATTATGAATTCTGGGGTTTTTGAAAGTAATCCTTCTTTTTAATTCAAAAGGCTTTTCACAATTATAAATTTTCGTCATATCATTGAAATTGAAAACACAAATCTAAATAGGTATGCGCACCGATTTTTCATTCGTTGTGTCTATTCATAGCCTTTTTTCCGTTTCGCACACACCGTGATGTATTTTTCTCTTTCGAAGTTATATTTTTCCCTCATGTGGAATTACAAATTAGTACTCAAAAAGATTTCATTTAACATTTGCTCCTTCTCTATTCATTTACGTTCTCTGATATAAGCAGCGACTTATATGCTTTCTAATTAGATTTATGATGTGACAACCAATTCTGGGAACTTTTGCAGTGTCGTATAGTTTAGAATTATATATATAAATATGATGAAATTACTATTATGTGACCTATGCAGCGATGTGCATGATCGTAGTATTTTTCTCTCGACTTTTCTGAGTCTTTCCATATATGAAGGAGAGATATTAAACCAAATTGAACATCCATATGAAAATATTGGTCTTACTAGTGATTGATACATGATAATTTTTAGCCTGTTATATAGCAGTTTTGAAGAAAACATTTTTTTATAAGTATAAAGAGCTCTCTTTGTTTTTAGGATTTTTATGTTGATATGATCATTAAAATATAAAAACTTATCGAGGTGAATACCAAGATATTTGATTCTCTCCTTGTGCTGTATTTGGATATTTGTTACACTGGATTTTATATTAAATTCCTTCCATTTTTTTTAACGTTTGAGTTACATTTATTAACGGGAGGACGAAAAAGGATACTTTCGCATTTGTTAATATTTATTTTGAGATGCCAGTTTATTGTATAATCCTCAACAGTATTGTATTTGAGTTGCAGGTTCCTATTAATGCTGTCGATCGTTCTGTCGGAGTGGTAAATGACAATGTCGTCTGCGAAGGCTATAATGTTGTCCAATTTTTGTACTAAGTCGAGGATGAAAAGATTAAACAGAATTGGAGCATTTACTGTCCCTTGTTGCAGACCATTTACTACGTGAAATTCGCGACTGCTTTTTGTATTATTTATATGAACTGAAAATTTTTTGCCGGATATCATGTTATAAATAAGTGTAATCAGATGGAGAGGAAATTTATAGCTGATGAGCTTACATATTAACCCTTCGATCCATACTTGATCGAATGCTTTCTCAAGGTCAAAGAAGCATGCACCTGTAACATATTTCTTATTCCAGTTCCAGTTTATTTCGGAGATGAGAAGATTAATAGCATGTATAGCCGAATGCCTGTATTTGAACCCAAATTGCTTAGGGCTTATTAAGTTGTTGATTTTAATAATTTTATTTATATTTATATTAACCAAAAGTTCAAAAACTTTATTAATATTTGGTAGCAGGCTAATTGGCCGAAGGTTTTTCAAGTTATTTTTGTCCTTATCTTTCTTTGGTATCACAATTAGTTTAGCTGTTTTCCAGTTAGGTGGGAAGTAGGCATTGTTTAACATATTATTGAATAAAGTGCAATATTCTAGTATTAGTTCTGAGGAGAAGTTTTTTAGAATGATATGGGGTATTTGGTCTAAGCCGGATGATAGTTTACCTTTTAGTTTAGAGAACACGTCTGTAAGGTCGTATGAACTAACAAAAAAGTTTTCCGTTTGGTCGTCATTTAAATTATTGGCTATTTTGTTCTAATTGAAGTTTGTTTTGGTCGCTCGAGTGCTGTCGAATAAAGTTTTCATTTCCAAAAACTTTTTGAAGCATTCTTGTACCTGAAAGTGGACTGAATTGGTGGGTATACTTTCTTTTGAAGCATGGACTGCTTCGAAATGAGTCCCGATTAATTCATTTATAAATTTTTTGTTATTGATGACGTAGTTGTTTTTAACAAAGTCCTTTTGTAGAAGCTCGCGGTCCAAGCCCGCGTTTTGGATTATGTCGGAAGAGTTTAAGGGGATATTTATATGACTGATTGTATTATTATTATCTTTTAAAAACGATTTTTTAATAACGGAAAATTTTGAGGGATCGTTAGTCTTAAGGGTTGCAAGTCTTTGCTCGAGTTGGTTATTAAAATGTTTCTTAATATTGTCATCTATTAGTTGTTTTACAAGTTTCAGTTTTGCTTTTTCTACTTGAAGTGTCGTAGGAGGTAGATATAATTGAAGTCGATTATGTTTTTTAATGGCTGAAAGGATTTTACTTTTTTCTGCTAGCAGTTTTTTATAATAGGCAAGTTTATAAGAGTTTGAGTAGGGCTACTGATTTTTGCTTTTGGTACATTATTTTCTATGGCTTTCAGACAATATTATTTAAATGAAGCAAATGGTGATCAATCTCTGTGTTGCTCAAGTTTCTATCGTTTGGTACAAGGGATTTATTTTGAAGTTGCGTGTTAAGATCTTTTTTAAATTTTGTCCAGTTAGTTTTTTTGTAGTCAAGTGTAGTTTTTATTGGGTTGCCTAAAAAAGTCAAATAGTTTGTATTGTCTCTGTTAATCGCAACGATTTGAATAGCGCAGTGATCGCCATCGTAATCAATGCATCTCAAGCAGTAACCTGTGTTGTTGGCTCTGTGAATATCTATTCTGTGATCAGCAATGCAAATATCAAGAAAGGAATTAGATCTTTCATAGGACGGAGTAACCGAAGCATACATATTGCATCTGAACTTTAATTCGTTGGAGGTCAGCCAATTTTTTAGGGCTTTACCTTTAGAGTTGTTGTGTAGGTTACCCCAGTCTGTGTGTTTACTGTTGAGATCACCAGCTAATATGTAATAGTGGTTGGGATTTTGTAGATTTAAAGATTCGAATATTGTGTTGAGTTCAGATTTAAAAATGTCGTTATTATTACCTGACGGGTAATAGGCTGAAATTATATACATGATGTTATTTGGAGGCATATGAATTTTTATTACACAAGATTCTAAATAGGATAAGGCATTGATGTGTTGGTTGAAAACTTCCGTGTATTTTACATTTTCACTAATTAGAATTGCGGTTCCTCCTCCTCTCAATCCTAACAATCTATATTTTCTTATTAAATTATACCCTATAAATTTTAGTTTGTGTCTTGTGTTAAGTTTAGTTTCGTTCAACAGAACAATATTCATGCTGTATCTATTATATTGAAAATTGCATCAACTCTTGCCGTTTGTATTTCCAGCTGCTTCTGCAGAACTATTAATAGTTAACTTAAAGATAACATTGTATTTTTTAGTTCTTCGAATATTTGATTTTGAGAATTTTGGTTATTGGTATCACAAAGTAAACAAGTTGACTGTTTACAGACATTTGCATAACTTAAATTATAGTTATTAAAATTTTGGTTAGTGTTTATTTTCGTGGCTATTCGGTTTTGTTTTTTCAATCTTATTTTTTGTTGAAGCTCTTTATACCGCTCACAGCCTTTGTACGAAGCTGGATGCCCAAATTTCTTGCATAAAACAGTTTCTACATTGCGAAATCTCAGCTTTCCGTAGGGGTTCCCATTTAATACAGTGGTATAAAACAATTTTAATTGCTTTTAATTCGTTAACGTTACTTTCGGCACTTGTTTGAACCATAGGTTAGGTTAGATTAGGTTAGGAGGTCGATCCCAGAAGGGATCCCACTTGGACAGCTTAAGACGCCAGTCCGTTGTGATACCTACGACTCCTATAGTCCGGATCAAAAGACCCTTACAAGTCGACAAGACGTCTTGTGCTGACTACAAACTTGTTAAGACGGCCAATATCCATTACGGATAGGTATTCAGGACCGCCAAACGTGTGATTGCCGAGATATTTCAATCGCAGCCTAGCGAATGACGGACATTGGAGGAGAAAGTGCTGGGATGATTCCACCTCGCCCTCTTCCATACAACTTTGGCAACTGGCATCGGGTAGTACACCAAGCCGTACCGCATGAGTGCCCATTGGACAGTGTCCAGTGAGAACTCCTACAATAGCGGCTAGATGCACGTTGCTCAGGGCGAGAAGTTCCCCCGACCTCCTGCGATCCACTCTTGGCCAGAAGGATCTCGCGGTCGCACAGTACCTAGTCGTCGACCAACGTCTGCTGAGTGCACGCGAGGTCCATTGATCCAAAGTTAGAGCGCAGGACGCTAACGGAGATCCTACCTGATCCCATTCCGATGTGAGCAGGGCAAAGGTGCCCCCCCTGGCTAGCTCATCGGCTTTGAAGTTTCCAGCGATTCCGCTGTGACCAGGCACCCAAACGAGCCTGATGTTGAAATAGCCAGACGCTAACTCTAAAGAGGACAGACACTCCTTGCCTAGCTTTGATTGCACGGTACGCGCGCTCAAAGCTAGTATTGCTGCCCTACTATCAGAGTGAATGCTCACTTCTACAAACGAGGCTGCACTACGCAGCAGTACTTCTACCGCCGCCTTAATAGCAGCCACTTCCGCCTGAAAAACACTACAGTGATCCGGTAGCCTGAAGCTAAGACTGACGGAGAGCTCCTTACAGAAAACCCCCCCTCCAACCTTCCCTCCTAGCCTCGATCCATCCGTGAAAAAGCTCACCGCGCCTCTTCTCCAACGGCTTCTTCCCACCCACATGTCCCTCGTTGGGATATGAGCGGAGAAGGAACCGCCTCGAGTGGCTACAGTGACGCAGTGATCTATATTTTCCGGGATGCCGCTGAAGGAGGAAAGAATTTCGGAGTGCCCTTGTTCGGACCTCTTCAAAAGCCCAGCTTCCCTGAGCCTTAGAGCACACTTCGCGGCAATGCACCTACCGGCAATGTCCACAGGTGCTATGTTTAAAATAGCATTAAGAGCTAGTGTCGGTGTGGTCCGCAGTGCACCGGAGATTCCGATGAGCGCCGCTCTTTGGACCCTTTCAAGCTTTTTAGCCAGTGTGGTCCTCTCGAGCGCCCTCCACCAGACGAACACACCATAGAACATTATTGGCTTAACTACGGTTTCGTAGAGCCAGAACACCACCTTAGGTGAGAGTCCTCACCTTTTACCAATAGCCCCTTTGCAGCAGTATAAGGCGACCGAAGCCTTCTTAACTCTCTCCTCTATATTTGGCCTCCAGGAAAGTTTGCTATCGAGGATGAGCCCTAGGTATTTCACTTTTTCAGCAGGCTGAAGAAGTGAACCCCCGAAGGAAGGGAGAGGCACATTTGGTATCTTATACCTCCTGGTAAATAAAACCAATTCGGTTTTACTTGGGTTGACGGCTAGGCCGCTTCTATTCGCCCACCTAGATACCACGTTCAGGTACCCTTCGGTGAGCTCGTAAACGGTATTCAGGAACTTTCCCTTAACCATAAGAACCACATCGTCAGCGTATGCTGTCACCCGACAGCCTTGCGTCTCGAGTTCTATAAGTAGGTCGTTAACCACCATTATCCAGAGCAGTGGGGAGAGTACTCCCCCCTGCGGAGTTCCCCTATTCACTTTTCTGGTGGCCTTGGCACCACCCCACTCCGCTGCGACAGTTCTGTCGCAAAGAAGACTAAAAATAAGGTGCTTGAGGTTAGATTCCACCTCAAACTTTTCGAGGGCTTTAACCACTGCCTCTGGTCGCACATTGTTGAAGGCCCCCTCGATGTCGAGGAAGGTGCCCACAGCAAATTCCTTGTGCTTGAGAGCTATCTCCAGCCATGACACTACATCATGCAAAGCAGTGTCGACTGACTTGCCTTTGATATATGCATGCTGCGCCCGTAACAGTTTACCCCTCGGTATTCTGCTCCTAATGTACAGATCCATAAGCCTCTCCAGTGTTTTCAACAAAAACGAGGATAGGCTGATGGGTCTGAAATCTTTCGCACAGACGTGAGAGCTTTTGCCGACCTTCGGAATGAAAGCAACCTTAACCTGTCTCCAGACCTTTGGGGCATGGCCTAATCTGACGCAGTTCGCGTAGATAGGGGCCAGCCAGCTCAATGACATCTTGATCGTGCGCTGCAATTGCGCAAGAATAATGCCATTGGGACTTAAAGGGCTTGAAGGATTTCAGCGCCCAAGTAAGGTGACGATCGTCCAGAAGGTCCAAGAAGGCTGTACAGCCCTCCTGCAGCTCCCCCAGTGATACTTCTCCAGCAGAGTGATTTAGTGGAAAATGAGCATCCAGGAGTAGTTTCAACGACTCCTCGCTACTCGTTGTCCAACTACTGTCTGCATTTTTTAGATACCCCACTGGAGTAGGGTTTTTTGCAAGAATGCGCCTAAATCGTGAGGACTCATGACAGCCCTCTACACTACCGCAGAAGGCTCTCCAAGAAACTCTCTAGGCTTTCTTCAACTCGGACTTGTAGATGGCCAGTCCGGCCTTGTACAACGCCCAGTCGTCGCCAGAGCCGCTTCTACGGGCTTTGTTGAACAGTCTTCTGCTCGAAGATCTGATCTTCGTTAGCTCCGAAGTCCACCGATGGGGTTTCCCTTTGATTTTCTGAGTTCTCAGAGGACAGGAGCTGTCAAGAGTAGTTCTACTAACAGAGCTGAAAATCTCGACGAGCTCATCATCCGCATCCGCCGATAGGATCGAATCCCTGTCGGGTGCGGGTGGCAGAGCTGATCGAAGCTTCCTGCAGTACCGGACCCAGTTGGTATTCCTAAAATTTCTATAGGTTTTGAGTTCCGGGCATGAGGCTTTCAAGCTGAAACCAATATATCTATGATCCGAGAATGAATGGTCGTCTAGAACCCTCCATTCCGAAATCAAGGGAGCGATTTCTCTAGAGGCTAGCGTAATATCAAGGACTTGAAAAATTGAAAACACAAATCTAAATAGGTATGCGCACCGATTTTTCATTCGTTGTGTCTATTCATAGCCTTTTTTCCGTTTCGCACACACCGTGATGTATTTTTCTCTTTCGAAGTTATATTTTTCGATGTTCCCTCATGTGGAATTACAAATTAGTACTCAAAAAGATTTCATTTAACATTTGCTCCTTCTCTATTCATTTACGTTCTCTGCTCATGTGGAATTACAAATTAGTACTCAAAAAGATTTCATTTAACATTTGCTCCTTCTCTATTCATTTACGTTCTCTGATATAAGCAGCGACTTATATGCTTTCTAATTAGATTTATGATGTGACAACCAATTCTGGGAACTTTTGCAGTGTCGTATAGTTTAGAATTATATATATAAATATGATGAAATTACTATTATGTGACCTATGCAGCGATGTGCATGATCGTAGTATTTTTCTCTCGACTTTTCTGAGTCTTTCCATATATGAAGGAGAGATATTAAACCAAATTGAACATCCATATGAAAATATTGGTCTTACTAGTGATTGATACATGATAATTTTTAGCCTGTTATATAGCAGTTTTGAAGAAAACATTTTTTTATAAGTATAAAGAGCTCTCTTTGTTTTTAGGATTTTTATGTTGATATGATCATTAAAATATAAAAACTTATCGAGGTGAATACCAAGATATTTGATTCTCTCCTTGTGCTGTATTTGGATATTTATTACACTGGATTTTATATTAAATTCCTTCCATTTTTTTTAACGTTTGAGTTACATTTATTAACGGGAGGACGAAAAAGGATACTTTCGCATTTGTTAATATTTATTTTGAGATGCCAGTTTATTGTATAATCCTCAACAGTATTGTATTTGAGTTGCAGGTTCCTATTAACGCTGTCGATCGTTCTGTCGGAGTGGTAAATGACAATGTCGTCTGCGAAGGCTATAATGTTGTCCAATTTTTGTACTAAGTCGAGGATGAAAAGATTAAACAGAATTGGAGCATTTACTGTCCCTTGTTGCAGACCATTTACTACGTGAAATTCGCGACTGCTTTTTGTATTATTTATATGAACTGAAAATTTTTTGCCGGATATCATGTTATAAATAAGTGTAATCAGATGGAGAGGAAATTTATAGCTGATGAGCTTACATATTAACCCTTCGATCCATACTTGATCGAATGCTTTCTCAAGGTCAAAGAAGCATGCACCTGTAACATATTTCTTATTCCAGTTCCAGTTTATTTCGGAGACGAGAAGATTAATAGCATGTATAGCCGAATGCCTGTATTTGAACCCAAATTGCTTAGGGCTTATTAAGTTGTTTATTTTAATAATTTTATTTATATTTATATTAACCAAAAGTTCAAAAACTTTATTAATATTTGGTAGCAGGCTAATTGGCCGAAGGTTTTTCAAGTTATTTTTGTCCTTATCTTTCTTTGGTATCACAATTAGTTTAGCTGTTTTCCAGTTAGGTGGGAAGTAGGCATTGTTTAACATATTATTGAATAAAGTGCAATATTCTAGTATTAGTTCTGAGGAGAAGTTTTTTAGAATGATATGGGGTATTTGGTCTAAGCCGGATGATAGTTTACCTTTTAGTTTAGAGAACACGTCTGTAAGGTCGTATGAACTAACAAAAAAGTTTTCCGTTTGGTCGTCATTTAAATTATTGGCTATTTTGTTCTAATTGAAGTTTGTTTTAGTCGCTCGAGTGCTGTCGAATAAAGTTTTCATTTCCAAAAACTTTTTGAAGCATTCTTGTACCTGAAAGTGGACTGAATTGGTGGGTATACTTTCTTTTGAAGCATGGACTGCTTCGAAATGAGTCCCGATTAATTCATTTATAAATTTTTTGTTATTGATGACGTAGTTGTTTTTAACAAAGTCCTTTTGTAGAAGCTCGCGGTCCAAGCCCGCGTTTTGGATTATGTCGGAAGAGTTTAAGGGGATATTTATATGACTGATTGTATTATTATTATCTTTTAAAAACGATTTTTTAATAACGGAAAATTTTGAGGGATCGTTAGTCTTAAGGGTTGCAAGTCTTTGCTCGAGTTGGTTATTAAAATGTTTCTTAATATTGTCATCTATTAGTTTTTTTACAAGTTTCAGTTTTGCTTTTTCTACTTGAAGTGTCGTGGGAGGTAGATATAATTGAAGTCGATTATGTTTTTTAATGGCTGAAAGGATTTTACTTTTTTCTGCTAGCAGTTTTTTTATAATAGGCAAGTTTATAAGAGTTTGAGTAGGGCTACTGATTTTTGCTTTTGGTACATTATTTTCTATGGCTTTCAGACAATATTATTTAAATGAAGCAAATGGTGATCAATCTCTGTGTTGCTCAAGTTTCTATCGTTTGGTACAAGGGATTTATTTTGTAGTTGCGTGTTAAGATCTTTTTTAAATTTTGTCCAGTTAGTTTTTTTGTAGTCAAGTGTAGTTTTTATTGGGTTGCCTAAAAAAATCAAATAGTTTGTGTTGTCTCTGTTAATCGCAACGATTTGAATAGCGCAGTGATCGTTATCGTAATCAATGCATCTCAAGCAGTAACCTGTGTTGTTGGCTCTGTGAATATCTATTCTGTGATCAGCAATGCAAATATCAAGAAAGGAATTAGATCTTTCATAGGACGGAGTAACCGAAGCATACATATTGCATCTGAACTTTAATTCGTTGGAGGTCAGCCAGTTTTTTAGGGCTTTACCTTTAGAGTTGTTGTGTAGGTTACCCCAGTCTGTGTGTTTACTGTTGAGATCACCAGCTAATATGTAATAGTGGTTGGGATTTTGTAGGTTTAAAGATTCGAATATTGTGTTGAGTTCAGATTTAAAAATGTCGTTATTATTACCTGACGGGTAATAGGCTGAAATTATATACATGATGTTATTTGGAGGCATATGAATTTTTATTACACAAGATTCTAAATAGGATAAGGCATTGATGTGTTGGTTGAAAACTTCCGTGTATTTTATATTTTCCCTAATTAGAATTGCGGTTCCTCCTCCTCTCAATCCTAACAATCTATATTTTCTTATTAAATTATACCCTATAAATTTTAGTTTGTGTCTTGTGTTAAGTTTAGTTTCGTTCAACAGAACAATATCGAGCTTATTATTTGATAAGAATTTACTTAGCTCTATTCTCCTGCTTATATTAATAAGCGAGTTGACATTAAGTGAAATTATGTTTAACTGGGATTGGGTAATAGTTATAGTATGGTCTGAATTCATGCTGTATCTATTATATTGAAAATTGCATCAACTCTTGCCGTTTGTATTTCCAGCTGCTTCTGCAGAACTGTTAATAGTTAACTTAAAGATAACATTGTATTTGTTAGTTCTTCGAATATTTGATTTTGAGAATTTTGGTTATTGGTATCACAAAGTAAACAAGTTGACTGTTTACAGACATTTGCATAACTTAAATTATAGTTATTAAAATTTTGGTTAGTGTTTATTTTCGTCGCTATTCGGTTTTGTTTTTTCAATCTTATTTTTTGTTGAAGCTCTTTATACCGCTCACAGCCTTTGTACGAAGCTGGATGCCCAAATTTCTTGCATAAAACACTTTCTACATTGCGAAATCTCAGCTTTCCGTAGGGGTTCCCATTTAATACAGTGGTATAAAACAATTTTAATTGCTTTTAATTCGTTAACGTTACTTTCGGCACTTGTTTGAACCATAGGTTAGGTTAGATTAGGTTAGGAGGTCGATCCCAGAAGGGATCCCACTTGGACAGCTTAAGACGCCAGTCCGTTGTGATACCTACGACTCCTATAGTCCGGATCAAAAGACCCTTACAAGTCGACAAGACGTCTTGTGCTGACTACAAACTTGTTAAGACGGCCAATATCCATTACGGATAGGTATTCAGGACCGCCAAACGTGTGATTGCCGAGATATTTCAATCGCAGCCTAGCGAATGACGGACATTGGAGGAGAAAGTGCTGGGATGATTCCACCTCGCCCTCTTCCATACAACTTTGGCAACTGGCATCGGGTAGTACACCAAGCCGTACCGCATGAGTGCCCATTGGACAGTGTCCAGTGAGAACTCCTACAATAGCGGCTAGATGCACGTTGCTCAGGGCGAGAAGTTCCCCCGACTTCCTGCGATCCACTCTTGGCCAGAAGGATCTCGCGGTCGCACAGGACCTAGTCGTCGACCAACGTCTGCTGAGTGCACGCGAGGTCCATTGATCCAAAGTTAGAGCGCAGGACGCTAACGGAGATCCTACCCGATCCCATTCCGATGTGAGCAGGGCAAAGGTGCCCCCCCTTGATTGCACGGTACGCGCGCTCAAAGCTAGTATTGCTGCCCTACTATCAGAGTGAATGCTCACTTCTACAAACGAGGCTGCACTACGCAGCAGTACTTCTACCGCCGCCTTAATAGCAGCCACTTCCGCCTGAAAAACACTACAGTGATCCGGTAGCCTGAAGCTAAGACTGACGGAGAGCTCCTTACAGAAAACCCCCCCTCCAACCTTCCCTCCTAACCTCGATCCATCCGTGAAAAAGCTCACCGCGCCTCTTCTCCAACGGCTTCTTCCCACCCACATGTCCCTCGTTGGGATATGAGCGGAGAAGGAACCGCCTCGAGTGGCTACAGTGACGCAGTGATCTATATTTTCCGGGATGCCGCTGAAGGAGGAAAGAATTTCGGAGTGCCCTTGTTCGGACCTCTTCAAAAGCCCAGCTTCCCTGAGCCTTAGAGCACACTTCGCGGCAATGCACCTACCGGCAATGTCCACAGGTGCTATGTTTAAAATAGCATTAAGAGCTAGTGTCGGTGTGGTCCGCAGTGCACCGGAGATTCCGATGAGCGCCGCTCTTTGGACCCTTTCAAGCTTTTTAGCCAGTGTGGTCCTCTCGAGCGCCCTCCACCAGACGAACACACCATAGAACATTATTGGCTTAACTACGGTTTCGTAGAGCCAGAACACCACCTTAGGTGAGAGTCCCCACCTTTTCCCAATAGCCCCTTTGCAGCAGTATAAGGCGACCGAAGCCTTCTTAACTCTCTCCTCTATATTTGGCCTCCAGGAAAGTTTGCTATCGAGAATGAGCCCTAGGTATTTCACTTTTTCAGCAGGCTGAAGAAGTGAACCCCCGAAGGAAGGGAGAGGCACATTTGGTATCTTATACCTCCTGGTAAATAAAACCAATGCGGTTTTACTTGGGTTGACGGCTAGGCCGCTTCTATTCGCCCACCTAGATACCACGTTCAGGTACCTTTCGGTGAGCTCGTAAACGGTATTCAGGAACTTTCCCTTAACCATAAGAACCACATCGTCAACGTATGCTGTCACCCGACAGCCTTGCGTCTCGAGTTCTATAAGTAGGTCGTTAACCACCATTATCCAGAGCAGTGGGGAGAGTACTCCCCCCTGCGGAGTTCCCCTATTCACTTTTCTGGTGGCCTTGGCACCACCCCACTCCGCTGCGACAGTTCTGTCGCAAAGAAGACTAAAAATAAGGTGCTTGAGGTTAGATTCCACCTCAAACTTTTCGAGGGCTTTAACCACTGCCTCTGGTCGCACATTGTTGAAGGCCCCCTCGATGTCGAGGAAGGTGCCCACAGCAAATTCCTTGTGCTTGAGAGCTATCTCCAGCCATGACACTACATCATGCAAAGCAGTGTCGACTGACTTGCCTTTGATATATGCATGCTGCGCCCGTAACAGTTTACCCCTCGGTATTCTGCTCCTAATGTACAGATCCATAAGCCTCTCCAGTGTTTTCAACAAAAACGAGGATAGGCTGATGGGTCTGAAATCTTTCGCACAGACGTGAGAGCTTTTGCCGACCTTCGGAATGAAAGCAACCTTAACCTGTCTCCAGACCTTTGGGGCATGGCCTAATCTGACGCAGTTCGCGTAGATAGGGGCCAGCCAGCTCAATGACATCTTGATCGTGCGCTGCAATTGCGCAAGAATAATGCCATTGGGACTTAAAGGGCTTGAAGGATTTCAGCGCCCAAGTAAGGTGACGATCGTCCAGAAGGTCCAAGAAGGCTGTACAGCCCTCCTGCAGCTCCCCCAGTGATACTTCTCCAGCAGAGTGATTTAGTGGAAAATGAGCATCCAGGAGTAGTTTCAACGACTCCTCGCTACTCGTTGTCCAACTACTGTCTGCATTTTTTAGATACCCCACTGGAGTAGGGTTTTTTGCAAGAATGCGCCTAAATCGTGAGGACTCATGACAGCCCTCTACACTACCGCAGAAGGCTCTCCAAGAAACTCTCTTGGCTTTCTTCAACTCGGACTTGTAGATGGCCAGTCCGGCCTTGTACAACGCCCAGTCGTCGCCAGAGCCGCTTCTACGGGCTTTGTTGAACAGTCTTCTGCTCGAAGATCTGATCTTCGTTAGCTCCGAAGTCCATCAATGGGGTTTCCCTTTGATTTTCTGAGTTCTCAGAGGACAGGAGCTGTCAAGAGTAGTTCTACTAACAGAGCTGAAAATCTCGACGAGCTCATCATCCGCATCCGCCGATAGGATCGAATCCCTGTCGAGAGCTGATCGAAGCTTCCTGCAGTACCGGGTAGGTTTTGAGTTCCGGGCATGAGGCTTTCAAGCTGAAACCAATATATCTATGATCCGAGAATGAATGGTCGTCTAGAACCCTCCATTCCGAAATCAAGGGAGCGATTTCTCTAGAGGCTAGCGTAATGTCAAGGACTTGAAAAATTGAAAACACAAATCTAAATAGGTATGCGCACCGATTTTTCATTCGTTGTGTCTATTCATAGCCTTTTTTCCGTTTCGCACACACCGTGATGTATTTTTCTCTTTCGAAGTTATATTTTTCGATGTTCCCTCATGTGGAATTACAAATTAGTACTCAAAAAGATTTCATTTAACATTTGCTCCTTCTCTATTCATTTACGTTCTCTGCTCATGTGGAATTACAAATTAGTACTCAAAAAGATTTCATTTAACATTTGCTCCTTCTCTATTCATTTACGTTCTCTGATATAAGCAGCGACTTATATGCTTTCTAATTAGATTTATGATGTGACAACCAATTCTGGGAACTTTTGCAGTGTCGTATAGTTTAGAATTATATATATAAATATGATGAAATTACTATTATGTGACCTATGCAGCGATGTGCATGATCGTAGTATTTTTCTCTCGACTTTTCTGAGTCTTTCCATATATGAAGGAGAGATATTAAACCAAATTGAACATCCATATGAAAATATTGGTCTTACTAGTGATTGATACATGATAATTTTTAGCCTGTTATATAGCAGTTTTGAAGAAAACATTTTTTTATAAGTATAAAGAGCTCTCTTTGTTTTTAGGATTTTTATGTTGATATGATCATTAAAATATAAAAACTTATCGAGGTGAATACCAAGATATTTGATTCTCTCCTTGTGCTGTATTTGGATATTTGTTACACTGGATTTTATATTAAATTCCTTCCATTTTTTTTAACGTTTGAGTTACATTTATTAACGGGAGGACGAAAAAGGATACTTTCGCATTTGTTAATATTTATTTTGAGATGCCAGTTTATTGTATAATCCTCAACAGTATTGTATTTGAGTTGCAGGTTCCTATTAACGCTGTCGATCGTTCTGTCGGAGTGGTAAATGACAATGTCGTCTGCGAAGGCTATAATGTTGTCCAATTTTTGTACTAAGTCGAGGATGAAAAGATTAAACAGAATTGGAGCATTTACTGTCCCTTGTTGCAGACCATTTACTACGTGAAATTCGCGACTGCTTTTTGTATTATTTATATGAACTGAAAATTTTTTGCCGGATATCATGTTATAAATAAGTGTAATCAGATGGAGAGGAAATTTATAGCTGATGAGCTTACATATTAACCCTTCGATCCATACTTGATCGAATGCTTTCTCAAGGTCAAAGAAGCATGCACCTGTAACATATTTCTTATTCCAGTTCCAGTTTATTTCGGAGATGAGAAGATTAATAGCATGTATAGCCGAATGCCTGTATTTGAACCCAAATTGCTTAGGGCTTATTAAGTTGTTGATTTTAATAATTTTATTTATATTTATATTAACCAAAAGTTCAAAAACTTTATTAATATTTGGTAGCAGGCTAATTGGCCGAAGGTTTTTCAAGTTATTTTTGTCCTTATCTTTCTTTGGTATCACAATTAGTTTAGCTGTTTTCCAGTTAGGTGGGAAGTAGGCATTGTTTAACATATTATTGAATAAAGTGCAATATTCTAGTATTAGTTCTGAGGAGAAGTTTTTTAGAATGATATGGGGTATTTGGTCTAAGCCGGATGATAGTTTACCTTTTAGTTTAGAGAACACGTCTGTAAGGTCGTATGAACTAACAAAAAAGTTTTCCGTTTGGTCGTCATTTAAATTATTGGCTATTTTGTTCTAATTGAAGTTTGTTTTAGTCGCTCGAGTGCTGTCGAATAAAGTTTTCATTTCCAAAAACTTTTTGAAGCATTCTTGTACCTGAAAGTGGACTGAATTGGTGGGTATACTTTCTTTTGAAGCATGGACTGCTTCGAAATGAGTCCCGATTAATTCATTTATAAATTTTTTGTTATTGATGACGTAGTTGTTTTTAACAAAGTCCTTTTGTAGAAGCTCGCGGTCCAAGCCCGCGTTTTGGATTATGTCGGAAGAGTTTAAGGGGATATTTATATGACTGATTGTATTATTATTATCTTTTAAAAACGATTTTTTAATAACGGAAAATTTTGAGGGATCGTTAGCCTTAAGGGTTGCAAGTCTTTGCTCGAGTTGGTTATTAAAATGTTTCTTAATATTGTCATCTATTAGTTTTTTTACAAGTTTCAGTTTTGCTTTTTCTACTTGAAGTGTCGTGGGAGGTAGATATAATTGAAGTCGATTATGTTTTTTAATGGCTGAAAGGATTTTACTTTTTTCTGCTAGCAGTTTTTTTATAATAGGCAAGTTTATAAGAGTTTGAGTAGGGCTACTGATTTTTGCTTTTGGTACATTATTTTCTATGGCTTTCAGACAATATTATTTAAATGAAGCAAATGGTGATCAATCTCTGTGTTGCTCAAGTTTCTATCGTTTGGTACAAGGGATTTATTTTGAAGTTGCGTGTTAAGATCTTTTTTAAATTTTGTCCAGTTAGTTTTTTTGTAGTCAAGTGTAGTTTTTATTGGGTTGCCTAAAAAAGTCAAATAGTTTGTGTTGTCTCTGTTAATCGCAACGATTTGAATAGCGCAGTGATCGCTATCGTAATCAATGCATCTCAAGCAGTAACCTGTGTTGTTGGCTCTGTGAATATCTATTCTGTGATCAGCAATGCAAATATCAAGAAAGGAATTAGATCTTTCATAGGACGGAGTAACCGAAGCATACATATTGCATCTGAACTTTAATTCGTTGGAGGTCAGCCAGTTTTTTAGGGCTTTACCTTTAGAGTTGTTGTGTAGGTTACCCCAGTCTGTGTGTTTACTGTTGAGATCACCAGCTAATATGTAATAGTGGTTGGGATTTTGTAGGTTTAAAGATTCGAATATTGTGTTGAGTTCAGATTTAAAAATGTCGTTATTATTACCTGACGGGTAATAGGCTGAAATTATATACATGATGTTATTTGGAGGCATATGAATTTTTATTACACAAGATTCTAAATAGGATAAGGCATTGATGTGTTGGTTGAAAACTTCCGTGTATTTTATATTTTCCCTAATTAGAATTGCGGTTCCTCCTCCTCTCAATCCTAACAATCTATATTTTCTTATTAAATTATACCCTATAAATTTTAGTTTGTGTCTTGTGTTAAGTTTAGTTTCGTTCAACAGAACAATATCGAGCTTATTATTTGATAAGAATTTACTTAGCTCTATTCTCCTGCTTATATTAATAAGCGAGTTGACATTAAGTGAAATTATGTTTAACTGGGATTGGGTAATAGTTATAGTATGGTCTGAATTCATGCTGTATCTATTATATTGAAAATTGCATCAACTCTTGCCGTTTTCCAGCTGCTTCTGCAGAACTGTTAATAGTTAACTTAAAGATAACATTGTATTTGTTAGTTCTTCGAATATTTGATTTTGAGAATTTTGGTTATTGGTATCACAAAGTAAACAAGTTGACTGTTTACAGACATTTGCATAACTTAAATTATAGTTATTAAAATTTTGGTTAGTGTTTATTTTCGTCGCTATTCGGTTTTGTTTTTTCAATCTTATTTTTTGTTGAAGCTCTTTATACCGCTCACAGCCTTTGTACGATGCTGGATGCCCAAATTTCTTGCATAAAACAGTTTCTACATTGCGAAATCTCAGCTTTCCGTAGGGGTTCCCATTTAATACAGTGGTATAAAACAATTTTAATTGCTTTTAATTCGTTAACGTTACTTTCGGCACTTGTTTGAACCATAGGTTAGGTTAGATTAGGTTAGGAGGTCGATCCCAGAAGGGATCCCACTTGGACAGCTTAAGACGCCAGTCCGTTGTGATACCTACGACTCCTATAGTCCGGATCAAAAGACCCTTACAAGTCGACAAGACGTCTTGTGCTGACTACAAACTTGTTAAGACGGCCAATATCCATTACGGATAGGTATTCAGGACCGCCAAACGTGTGATTGCCGAGATATTTCAATCGCAGCCTAGCGAATGCCGGACATTGGAGGAGAAAGTGCTGGGATGATTCCACCTCGCCCTCTTCCATACAACTTTGGCAACTGGCATCGGGTAGTACACCAAGCCGTACCGCATGAGTGCCCATTGGACAGTGTCCAGTGAGAACTCCTACAATAGCGGCTAGATGCACGTTGCTCAGGGCGAGAAGTTCCCCCGACCTCCTGCGATCCACTCTTGGCCAGAAGGATCTCGCGGTCGCACAGGACCTAGTCGTCGACCAACGTCTGCTGAGTGCACGCGAGGTCCATTGATCCAAAGTTAGAGCGCAGGACGCTAACGGAGATCCTACCCGATCCCATTCCGATGTGAGCAGGGCAAAGGTGCCCCCCCTGGCTAGCTCATCGGCTTTGAAGTTTCCAGCGATTCCGCTGTGACCAGGCACCCAAACGAGCCTGATGTTGAAATAGCCAGACGCTAACTCTAAAGAGGACAGACACTCCTTGACTAGCTTTGATTGCACGGTACGCGCGCTCAAAGCTAGTATTGCTGCCCTACTATCAGAGTGAATGCTCACTTCTACAAACGAGACTGCACTACGCAGCAGTACTTCTACCGCCGCCTTAATAGCAGCCACTTCCGCCTGAAAAACACTACAGTGATCCGGTAGCCTGAAGCTAAGACTGACGGAGAGCTCCTTACAGAAAACCCCCCCTCCAACCTTCCCTCCTAACCTCGATCCATCCGTGAAAAAGCTCACCGCGCCTCTTCTCCAACGGCTTCTTCCCACCCACATGTCCCTCGTTGGGATATGAGCGGAGAAGGAACCGCCTCGAGTGGCTACAGTGACGCAGTGATCTATATTTTCCGGGATGCCGCTGAAGGAGGAAAGAATTTTGGAGTGCCCTTGTTCGGACCTCTTCAAAAGCCCAGCTTCCCTGAGCCTTAGAGCACACTTCGCGGCAATGCACCTACCGGCAATGTCCACAGGTGCTATGTTTAAAATAGCATTAAGAGCTAGTGTCGGTGTGGTCCGCAGTGCACCGGAGATTCCGATGAGCGCCGCTCTTTGGACCCTTTCAAGCTTTTTAGCCAGTGTGGTCCTCTCGAGCGCCCTCCACCAGACGAACACACCATAGAACATTATTGGCTTAACTACGGTTTCGTAGAGCCAGAACACCACCTTAGGTGAGAGTCCCCACCTTTTCCCAATAGCCCCTTTGCAGCAGTATAAGGCGACCGAAGCCTTCTTAACTCTCTCCTCTATATTTGGCCTCCAGGAAAGTTTGCTATCGAGAATGAGCCCTAGGTATTTCACTTTTTCAGCAGGCTGAAGAAGTGAACCCCCGAAGGAAGGGAGAGGCACATTTGGTATCTTATACCTCCTGGTAAATAAAACCAATGCGGTTTTACTTGGGTTGACGGCTAGGCCGCTTCTATTCGCCCACCTAGATACCACGTTCAGGTACCTTTCGGTGAGCTCGTAAACGGTATTCAGGAACTTTCCCTTAACCATAAGAACCACATCGTCAACGTATGCTGTCACCCGACAGCCTTGCGTCTCGAGTTCTATAAGTAGGTCGTTAACCACCATTATCCAGAGCAGTGGGGAGAGTACTCCCCCCTGCGGAGTTCCCCTATTCACTTTTCTGGTGGCCTTGGCACCACCCCACTCCGCTGCGACAGTGCTGTCGCAAAGAAGACTAAAAATAAGGTGCTTGAGGTTAGATTCCACCTCAAACTTTTCGAGGGCTTTAACCACTGCCTCTGGTCGCACATTGTTGAAGGCCCCCTCGATGTCGAGGAAGGTGCCCACAGCAAATTCCTTGTGCTTGAGAGCTATCTCCAGCCATGACACTACATCATGCAAAGCAGTGTCGACTGACTTGCCTTTGATATATGCATGCTGCCCCTCGGTATTCTGCTCCTAATGTACAGATCCATAAGCCTCTCCAGTGTTTTCAACAAAAACGAGGATAGGCTGATGGGTCTGAAATCTTTCGCACAGACGTGAGAGCTTTTGCCGGCCTTCGGAATGAAAGCAACCTTAACCTGTCTCCAGACCTTTGGGGCATGGCCTAATCTGACGCAGTTCGCGTAGATAGGGGCCAGCCAGCTCAATGACATCTTGATCGTGCGCTGCAATTGCGCAAGAATAATGCCATTGGGACTTAAAGGGCTTGAAGGATTTCAGCGCCCAAGTAAGGTGACGATCGTCCAGAAGGTCCAAGAAGGCTGTACAGCCCTCCTGCAGCTCCCCCAGTGATACTTCTCCAGCAGAGTGATTTAGTGGATAATGAGCATCCAGGAGTAGTTTCAACGACTCCTCGCTACTCGTTGTCCAACTACTGTCTGCATTTTTTAGATACCCCACTGGAGTAGGGTTTTTTGCAAGAATGCGCCTAAATCGTGAGGACTCATGACAGCCCTCTACACTACCGCAGAAGGCTCTCCAAGAAACTCTCTAGGCTTTCTTCAACTCGGACTTGTAGATGGCCAGTCCGGCCTTGCACAACGCCCAGTCGTCGCCAAAGCCGCTTCTACGGGCTTTGTTGAACAGTCTTCTGCTCGAAGATCTGATCTCCGTTAGCTGCGAAGTCCACCAAGGGGGTTTCCCTTTGATTTTCTGAGTTCTCAGAGGACAGGAGCTGTCAAGAGTAGTTCTACTAACAGAGCTGAAAATCTCGACGAGCTCATCATCCGCATCCGCCGATAGGATCGAATCCCTGTCGGGTGCGGGTGGTAGAGCTTATCGAAGCTTCCTGCAGTACCGGACCCAGTTGGTATTCCTAAAATTTCTATAGGTTTTGAGTTCCGGGCATGAGGCTTTCAAGCTGAAACCAATATATCTATGATCCGAGAATGAATGGTCGTCTAGAACCCTTCATTCCGAAATCAAGGGAGCGATTTCTCTAGAGGCTAGCGTAATGTCAAGGACTTCCGCCCTGCTAGCAGTAACAAAAGTAGGGCTGTTCCCCCTGTTACAAATAGAAAGATCTACTCTACAAATAAAATCAAAGAGTGACTCACCTCTTGTGTTAATGTCCGAGCTCCCCCAGACGGTGTGCCTTGAATTTGCATCCGAGCCTATTAAGACACCGGCTCCTTTGCGCCTGGCCTCTGCCAGGGCTCTTCTCAGCAGGTTCGGAGGCGGCTCCACCTCGTCGTCGTGCGGCATGTAGGCTGAGAACAGCCAGAGTTCTCCAGCGCTGTCCTCCAGTCTAGCAGCGACGACGTCCTCGTTGCTGAAATTATGTAAAAGAAAAACGTTAAGTTCGTTTCTGATCAACAAGCAGGCTCTGGTTCTACCTGTACTGTTTGCGGCCAGGAGCTTGTGGTTCTTTGTCCTTCGACCAGAGATACCGTTGCTGCTCAGCCACGTTTCTGATCAACAAGCAGGCTCTGGTTCTACCTGTACTGTTTGCGGCCAGGACCTTGTGGTTCTTTGTCCTTTGACCAGAGATACCGTTGCTGCTCAGCCACGGTTCCTGGATAAGGACAACGTCGGCTTCGTCCCGTCCTAGACGAAGCACTAGATCGGCGGAGGCCGCCTTCGAATGCTGGAGGTTAATTTGGAGGATCCTCATCCTCCAAACTCCTCTCCAGCAGTGCGAGTTCCGCACCTTCATCCGTACTATCGACCCCAGCAGCCTCAAACAGACGGTCGAGACTGAAAACGGATCCATCATCGACTGACGGTCCGCCCCCCGTGCTCACCGTATCCGAGAGGATGGGGTTGATATCCATTTTAGAGTGGGTCGCTCTCCCACTCTCTTCCACCTCAGCTGGTGGCGACGGGCCATCAGCTCTGGCTTCATTTGGGAGAATCCTGAGGACGACCCTCTCGAAGCCATAGCTTATGGCCCCCTTTGCACTGCTGAGAGGAGCGAGGGACTCCTTATTTAGGAGTATCAGCGCTTGCCGATATGGTTCCTCGGTCCTCTCCAGCCTAACCACCTTCCAGTCCTGGGTGGGAAGAGATGGATTGCAGTACCGCAATATCTCTTCAATTTCGGTCGGGGTGGAGGGTTCGGCCGGAAGCCAGACACGAGCACGAGGTCGCATCGGAAGATCCGATTTGGCCACCGCCTCGAGCCTTGCTCCCTTCCATACTTCCCCCACCCTGGCTACCGCCTCCTTATAAAGGAATGCCGACCGTTCGTCGGCACACCTTACAAGTTTGCGTAAGCCGAGATTCCACCCGGCACTTTCACATCTAGGGGGTGGTCCAGGGCTTCCCCTGACCACCTTCATGAACACTGCGGAGATAGCAGCCGCTACCCGCTTCCACTCTTCATGGGAGATGGCTCCATCTCCCCTGCTGCTGTCGTATACCCCGAGCTCAATTGAGCTGGCGAGTTTAGCGATTTCGCTAAACATCGGTGCCGCTCCGACTCGAGGCTTCTTACCGAGGGAGGATTCCCCCTCCTGCGACCTCTGTCGCTTCATCGACGCGGGGGGTACGCTCGGCCCCCCTTTCCCGACATTGACGTCGCTTAGCACCCTTTTGGCCCACTCAAGTGTGCTAGCATGCTGATCAGTTTCCTGGTCAGCCTGCTTGCCACCGTAGCGCTCCAAAATCTTGGTAGCCAGCCGACGGTCCGACTTCAGCTTTTTAGCTGTAGTCTGGCGTTTCCCCCCGGAGCCCTTAGCTTTCACTGAGGACCCCGCGCCCCCCATGTACTAAACAGAGGTTCCTCTGCTAGTGCTGGCGATTCCGCCGCGCACTTCTGCCCTACCTAAGGTGTCCGTCGGCAGATTCCTGCCCACTCCCCCCAAGTTAGCGCCCCTAGCGATGGTAAGCCGGTCACCCCCGGAACTGTTCTTCTCACCCTTCGGCGGAGACGGTTTCGTCCCCATCGGTGAGGATATCAATTTTCCCAGTTTGGCATACATATACATATATTCTCTGCATATTTTTGACACAAAATCATACTATTATCGAGAGTTTCAATTATTTATTTTATTATATGAATTGCAATGATATATCTTACACATTAACCGATATTTTCGGTAAAAAGTCAACTATAATTACTGGGGTCCACATATTCACTGTTCAACCAGTTTTGGTTCGATTTAGACAATTTTTTGGCCTCAAGGTGGCATACTTTAAGCGTATTATTGACCCAAAGTTTTACCCAGATGCAATTATTGTTGCTTGATTTGCATAGTGGAAAGTGAAAGAATCAGGTGATTTCGCTCATTTTCGCACTATAACATACATATATAAAAGGAATATTGTGTACCAAATTCGGTTGAAATCGGCTAAATAGATCCCAAGATATGAGCGGTGTCACGCCCACTGTCGAATTTTGAACGCGTGTCCTATAAAATCATCTCATACCATCCCAGAGATAAAATTGAATGTCTGTGGCGAGTGGGCGGGGTTGCCACCCGATTTCATCCATTTTCATACCATGGATAGAGGTGCTAAAAACATTTGCTCTCAGTGAATTTTGTTATTATAGCTTTATCGGCTTAGGAGATATGCAATTTAAACCTATTAGGGGGCGGAACCACGCCCAATTTAAAACAACGGATTTAAACGGCATATAACCCTCTCCAATATGATCTTGTTCACCATATAACAGTATTGTATCTTATTGTGGAGCTTAGTTATGGCAATTTATTTGTTTTTGAATAATGGCGTTTCATGGGCGTGACAGTAGTCCGATTACGCTCATCGGCAACACCAACCGTCTTACGGTACCAAGAAACATGTGTACCCAGTTTCATAAATATATTTAAATTTTTACTTAAGTTACAGCTTGCAAAGACGGACGGACGGGCAGACAGTCACCCGGATTTTAACTCCTCTTCATCCTGATCATTTATATTATATAACCCTATATCTAACTCGATTATTTTTAGGTGATACAAACAACCGTTAGGTGAACAAAACTATTATACTCTGTAGCAACAGATTGCGAGAGTATATAAAATAATAATTGATAAATATTAAGCGTTTGAAGGAATTTATTCAACTATTTAGGATATACTGAGGTAGACATAAAGGAATAAAACGAAAAAATGATGGAAAATTTTAAATAAAAACCGGGTCAGTTAGTAATGTGATATAAATACTCCATTGAAACGCCTCTGTCCATGGTGGCATGCCATGAAAGTATTGACGCCGAATTCTACGCATTGTCGCGAGTTTAGACGAATTTTTTGTTTGAATCGACAGTCTGGCGACAATGGCGCCTGTATGACAGTTTTGTCCTTTCTGCAGTGCCGATTACCGATTGGACTTCATTTTCTTAGCGCCGAATTTATATAAAATGGGCTAAATCGAAAATCTTTGAACTTACTAAAGATGTATGTATATAAAGTAAACATATAAAAGCACTATATGGAGTCTGCTTAAAACTTATAGAAGTAATAAAGGAGTACTAATGTCGATTTTATAATTTAATGCCATACTTGTACCAGAGAACTTAGAACAACGAGAAGGTGCAAATTGAATTTTGTATGATGCTCGATTGGTTGGCTGAAACATTGAGATCAAGGAGTTCACCATTTTCTGTAATATTTGCTGTCATTTAACAGAAATGAGAATTTATAACAACGTTCTCTGACAAATTACGTATCTCCCAATATAAAGAGAAAAATGAAATGAAATGAATGAGAAAACAAAAAATACAAATGCCACTTCACATATGCATGATTAGTTTTTGCCACATAAACGATTTTTATGATGAAAAATTGATAAAAGTATGATTTTTTTGCACAAATGCTACATTGATAAAATGTGAAAGATTATGCAAAAAATGATATTACTATTTGCATAATTTTCTAATTTCAATTGTTACAGAATTAATAATTTATGTATGTACATATGTACATCAATATGTTATATTATATAATATAACAATATATTATCACTTATCAATAAAAACATGTGGGCGCACTTCTCTATATGTAAGTATGTATGTAAAAATATGCGTATGACCGCGCAAAATAAGTAATGCATACACAAATCTACATACATTTAAGCGTACAAATGTAAGTACGTCAGCCAATAGGCAGAATACAAACATTGTTGTACAAAAACAACAATTGTCTCAAATAGCATGAGCACCAAAAATCAATATGGTAGCCAAATCCTAAATTTGTAGTAAATCATACACCAACAACATTTTCATTCATGAACGCTGACGCACAAGCAATAAGCTAAGTCGTTTCATTCATAAAAGCAAACTCCTTACACATCTCCCCGAGCATGCGCTTGCCTACAAGCGTCTTTTCGCGACGATGGCAAAAGCTAGAAATCATAAATGGAACAACTTTTTTATGTTCGATGTATATACATACATATGCACCGATGTTCTTTGGTATGCGTATAAACAAAAATTGAAATAACAACAAGTAAGGAAGGGCTAAGTTCGGATGTAACCGACATTTTATACTCTCGCAAAGTCAAATAGTATACTCGTTTGAGATTTCTTTGTGGATTGACTGATATTTTCGGTAGAAGGTCAACTATAGGCAATGGGGTCCACATATTTAGTACTTAGGGGCTTAAACAGTTTTGGTTCGATTTAGATAATTTTTGGCCACAAGGTGGCATACTTTAATCGCATTATTCACGCAAAGTTGTATCCCGATACAGTCATTGTTGCCTGATTTGCATAGTGGAAAGTGAAAGAATCAGATGGAATTTAAAATGGTGTTATATGGGCAATAGGCGTGGTTGTAGTCCGATTTCGCCCATTTTCGCACTATGACATAGAAACATGAAAAAAACGTTACGCACTGAATTTGGTTGAAATCGGTTGAGCAGATCTCAAGATATGGGTTTTCACCTAAAAGTGGGCTGTGCCACACCCACTGACTAATTTTGAACGCGGTTCCCATAAAGTCATCTTATACCATCTCAGAGATAAAATTTAATGTCTCTGGCGTGTTTAGTGCTTGATTTATCGCGCTTTTAGTAGTTTTTAACAGTACCGTTATATGGGGAGTGGGCGGAGTTGCCACCCGATTTCAACTATTTTCACACCGTCAATAGAAGTGCTAAAAACATTTGCTTCTAGTGAATTTTGTTAATATAGCATTAGCGGTTTAGGAGATATGCACATTAAACCTATTAGAGGCGGGACCACGCCCACTTTTTAAGAAAAAGTTTTAACTGCAGATGCCCCTTTCTAATGTGATCCTGTGTACCAAATAACAGTCTTGTATCTTATTGCGGAGCTTAGTTATGGCAAGTTATTTGTTTTTGATTAATGGCGTTTTGTGGGCGTGGTCCGATTACGCCCATCTGCAATACCAACCGTCTCAGGGTACCAAGAAACATGTCTACCAAGTTTCATAAAGATATCTCAATTTTTACTCAAGTTAGAGCTTGCACGGACGGACGGACGGACGGACAGACAGTCACCCGGATTTCAACTCGTCTCTTCATCCTGATCATTTATATATATATAACCCTATATCTAACTCGATTAGTTTTAGGTGATACAAACAACCGTTAGGTGAACAAAACTATTATACTCTGTAGCAACAGGTTGCGAGAGTATAAAAACGAAAGAAATTGACTTCGCACAAGAAAATATAAGTAATGAAGGAAATAATATGAAAATAGAATTAAAATATCAATTAATAAAATAAGGTTATAAAAATAAAAACAGAGTATAAAAAAATATCTGATAGGATTTGAACTTAGGCAAAATATTTCACTTTGCAATAATTGGGCGTGCTATACAAGCAGCACCACATATGATATTGGGGCAATTTTGTCTAATTTGTAATTGATCTACAACAACTGATCTACCATTCCCCTCGCATTTGTATGTTGCCCACAAGCTGCTGCCTCGGTACGATGTGAAAGAATTTGTCTGATGTTCCCTTCAGAGAGGAGAATTAGCAAGTTAAAATAATATTTTAATTTTTTTCATATTATGCACTATATGTATATGGCATTAAATTATAAAATTTATATAAAATTGACATTTATATGAAATCAATAACTACTTCTATATATTCTAAGCACACTGCATATAGTACTTTTATATGTTTGTTTTTATTATCATTATTTCATAGTTTGTCGATTTAGCCCATTTTATCTAAATACGACGCTATGAAAATGCAGCCCAATCGGTAATCGCAATATTTCAAAAGAGCATAAGTCAACTTTCAATAGCAAACCACTGCAAAAAGGACAAACAAGACAACATAGCCGACCGACATTGTCGCAAAATTGTCGATTCAAACAAATTTTGTCAACTCCGCCGGATGCGCAAAATTCGCCGTCAATATGTATGCAAGCTCATATGTATCTATGTATGTTTGTCGACAAAGTCGTCATTTGGTTTTTTTCAACAACACAATGTCCGCGCGAACTCGCCGTTATTTCGTTGGCTTGCCACCATGCACAGAGGCGTGTCAAGTGAGGGCTCATAATATATTAATATGTTGCTTAGTTTGTATTGAAAAATACTGATGCATTTATGACTTATTTTCGTGATATAATAATAATATACATAAAAATATAAATACACATACATAAATTCATACTTATATCGTTTTTAAAATAAATTCGATTAATAAAAACTATCGGAAATAATTATGTGGCAGTCCGCCCCATCCCCTTCTTGACGGCGATCGTTCAACCAGAGAACTTAAAACAATGAGAAGGTGCAGGTTCGACAGCGAACAATTTGTAGGAATTTATCAAGGAGTTCACCACAGATGCATGAGAAACAAATAACATTTTTCGCTTTTATAACAGCGGTGAATCTGTACACATACGCTCTCTTAACATAACCAACCGACGTATATTGAAGAGAATATAATATGTGAGCAAAACTGGGCATATTGATATGCCACTTGAAATATATTCCCTTTTATTGAACTATTATTTATTATTTTTTCAATTATTTTATGTTAAGTCATTTTTACTTTATTATGAGAAATATATCAAAATACTTTTAAATTATTACTAATAAAGTATTTTGATATATTTCTTAAAATAATTCATTAATTGTACTTGACACCATTATGGAGTCATAAAAGTACAGAATTGTGTTTTGCCGTCGGTATTTCACATTCATGCTTCAATTTTTCTTTTCAAATGCATGTGTAAACATATGTAACAGGACATACATATATTATGTCGTTTACACATTTGTATGTATTTTTATGTAGATATGTACACTCATTACTTCATGTGAAATCTCCGTTGACACATTTTTTGCTTTTATGTCAAAGAGTCAATCTGTCGAAGAACTGACGCGACGACAAAGCGTCACAACATTGTGTTGTTGGTAGAAAATCCGAGATGTGCCATACACACTCTTACAAACATACATCGCATATGGGCAAGTGCAAAGTCAATGTGTGTACAAAAAATTACCGTTTTCTTTAAAAAATTAAGAAAAAAAAAGTGAGATGCAGCAAGACACCGGCAGATAAGAGAGATTGGAGGAGTGATACTTAACCGGGGTTTACTGTATACATAAATCAGAGGAATATTGAATATTTTCTTTAAAAAGTTTCTTGAATTGTAAATCGACAAATTTACTATGTTGTCACTTTTATTCTAAAATATTTTAATAATCATATTTGAGGGGTTGTCACTTTTCCCTTCTAGAGGGAATATCAGAAATTTGTTCAATTTATGATTTTTAGCTTTTGCCATCGTCGCGAAAAGACGCTTGTAGGCAAACGCATGCTCGGGGAGATGTGTAAGGCGTTTGCTTTTATGAATGAAACGACTTAGCTTATTGCTTGTGCGCCAGCGTTCATGAATGAAAATGTTGTTGGTGTGTGATTTATTACAAATTTAGGATTTGTCAATTTGGCTGCCATATTGATTTCTGGTGCTGATGCTCTTTGAGACAATTGTTGTTTTTGTACAACAATGTTTGTATTTTTCCTATTGGCTGACGTACTTACATTTGTACGCTTAAATGTATGTAGATTTGTGTATGCATTACTTATTTTGCGCGGTCATATGCATATTTGTAAATACATACTTACATATAGAGCAGTGCGCTCACATGTATTTATTGATAATTGATAATATATTATTATATTATATAATATAACATATTGATGTACATACATAAATTATTAATTCTGTAAAAATTGAAATTAGAAAATTTTGAAAATAGTAAAATATCATTTTTTGCATAATCTTTCACATTTTATCAATGTAGCATTTGTGCAAAAAAATAATAATTTATCAATTTTTCATCATAAAAATCGTTTATATGGCAAAAAATAATCATGCATATGTGAAGTGGCATTTGTATTTCTTGTTTTCTCATTCATTTCGTTTCATTTTTCTCTTTTTTGGTAGATACGTATTTTGTCAGAGAACGTTGTTAAAAATTCTCATTTCTGTTAAATAACAGCAAAACTATACAGAAAGTGGTGAACTCCTTGATCTCAAATTTTCAGCCAACCAATCGAGCATCATACAAAATTCAATTTGCACCTTCTCATTGTTTTAAGTTCTCTGTTTTGTCAGAGAACGTTGTTATAAATTCTCATTTCTGTTAACTAACAGCAAATACTACAGAAAATGGTGAACTCCTTGATCTCAATTTTTCAGCCAACCAATCGAGCATCATACAAAATTCAATTTGCACCTTCTCGTTGTTTTACGTTCTCTGGTTGAGTTTAGTTTTTTAGTTACAAACAGACATTCAAGTGAACGTCCGGTGTGTTTAACGGGAGTACCTGCCGTCGACGGCCTTATCTCACGGCGCTCAAAAGCACAGCGTATCAATACAATGCGTTGATCAGCGCCCCGAAAATGCTAGGCATTTTTCAGTACCGATTGGTAGTGTGGAATGGACACACTACACACCTTGGTAAGGTTCGAGGCCTATCTAAAACCTCTGCCGTACTTTGGGTCCGGCACCCGGTTGCAATGCAACTCCACATTCAACTGACAAAACGTCAGTTCTTCCCACATTTGGGTATAAACCACAACCACCACGATACTCCCCGAAGGGCCAGTCCGCACGAGCAGGTTGGAGCGAACTCCAAGGGCCCCTGCTCCCCGTGGTACCAGAATTAAGTCTCCGGTCAGACCTCGTAGCCGAAGCTACTACCAGTTGGGCCTCCATACAGCTCTGGACTGGTAACCAAGGGTTGAACCCCATACGCACATTACACTCACACACCTTTCACACAAGAAGCTAACCCTAGCTCACAGTTAAACGCCTCCGCCGCCTAAACAATTCACGCGCAAACGACCCTAACTGTTCGGCATTTCGACTAGTGGAGATCACACCGCTAACATCTAACCGTCCATCAGTCCAGCTAATCCCTCATAAGCCACCCGACCGTTAGGACTGTTGTCCCAACGGTCTTGCCACCTACTCCTAACCCTATCATCTAGAAGCCTCTTGCACCCTAGATATCCCTCCCTCTCCACATCATCATCGGAAATTCAGTCATTCCGCAGCAATGACACACTCAAACCCCTTCTTAACCTGAATGACACAGCTCGCTGTACAACAATCAGGTCAAGAGGGGGTGCACCTAATAAAACCTGCATCGCATCCGTTGAAACGGTGCGACATACAGGCAAACATGCAAGCATCATGCAACGTTGCACCGAGAGGAGTTTTCGGCGCCCAGAGACCGTCATCGCTGATTCCCACTATATTGCGGCTCCATAAGTAGCACAAGCTACAAATAGACCACGATATATGGTGCGAACAGCACGACGTCCAAGGCCCCAATCGCTCCTCAAAATGCGTCGCACTTTGCCTACGACTGCCTGCAGTCGCTCCTTCAAATTCGCCAAGTGTGGAGTAAAACACATTCTTTCACTCATGGTCAGACCCAGGTATTTGACTTGCGTCACATACCTGATGCTGACCCCATTCACACGGACAATCGGTGGACGAACCGGAGACAATCTGCCCTTAAGCAGCATTGTCACCGTTTTGTCCATCGATATGTCAATCCCCACACCTAAACCCCAACTATTTACAATTTCTAAAAATTGTCCTCCCGCCCGCTCTAACTCAAATCGCGATCGACCTTCAACCAGAAGGAGAAGGTCGTCCGCATACGCACAACATTTACAGAGGGGTTCGAGCTGTCCAAGCAAAGAGTCCATCATGAGGTTCCAAATATATGGACCGCAGATGGATCCCTGCGGACAGCCACGAACCACTCCGATCTCCACACTCCCATTCATTCCGACTAGAGAGGCTTTTCTGTCCGAAAAGTAACTCCGCCAAAGAGTAATTTCCGGACAGCCAAGCTCCTCCAGCCGTTGCAACACTCGATCCCAGCTTAGGTAATCAAATGCCCCCTTGAAGTCAACAAATATGCCAAGGACATATTTGTTGACATTCTCCCTAACAGCACCCTGAACGTAGAACCACGCATCCTCTACACTGCGTCCTTTCCTGAACCCATACTGCCTATCCGACCACATACCCCGCGTTAGCTCCTGAAGCCGTTCCACCATAACTCTTTCCAGCACTTTTCCAAGTACTGGAAGAAGACTGATGCCCCGATAAGAACGAGGATCGCTCCTGATCTTATCCGGGGACTTCAGGAGAGGAACAACCCTAGCAATTTTCCACTCGCGTGGAAAATAACCCTCCCACACGCACTTATTATAAATGGCCTCCAAGTATTCCGGAATGAACTTCCACAAGCTTTTGCACATCTCTCCGTTCAAACCATCAAAACCTGGGGACCGTTTAGACCTGACCAGGCCAAAGGCGTACCCCAACTCTGTGTCCTCCCTCTTACGACCCCGGCAGATCCTATAGACCTGACCCCACGGGTCGTCCCTATTCTCACTCACGAAATTCCTCCACTCCTCTTCTTTAACTTTTACCAACATATTCTTATATTCCCTAGCCGCACAACTAAGTTTATGCCTAAGCTGGGACAGCCTGTCAGAATTGGACCGCCGAGCGCGTTAAAACTTTCGCCTGACAGTCCTCCTCTTCAAGGTTAACTCACGCGTCCACCACTTAATTTTCCTAACCATAAAACTTTCACACTTTCTAATTACCCTATCATTTACCCCCCACACTACCTCATAAAGACGAGCAATCTGCTCATCAACCCCCAAATCCTCAAACGCTCTAAGCGGTATACCTAATACCGCTTCCCTGACAGATCGTCCATATTGGTTCCAGTCGATACCAGAGGTACGCCATCGCCGCAATGGACTCTCATACAGCGAGGGAGGGGATTTGGGAGTAACAATAATTTGGATCAAATTATGATCACTCAATCCCCACCCTCCCTTAACCTCCCATCTAGCTACGAACGCCCTATTTGCTGCCTGATTCATAAGCGTCACATCAATATCACTCACGCCCCCAGGCCCATCAAACGTGTACCATTCACTCGGCTCCTTCACAATGTGGAGGTTTTTAGCCACCACCCATTCACTTAATTCCTCGCCTCGACTGTGGCTTTGATATCCAGACGAAAGCCGGGATACCTTACTAAACCACATCGAAGACGAGGCATTCGCATCCAGGCCTAGGATAAATGGGCTACTACTCGCAAGTAGTAGTAGCTTATCCATGTAGCCCAGGTAGGGCTCTAGGGGCTCGCTAAATTTGCAGTACAAACTAGCTACAATCAGCCTACCGAACTCCCCCTCTATCGCGACACATACACCCAGTTGTGAGGAATCCACAACTACACAATCGTAGTTGGGATCACTCACAACAATTGCAGCATTAGCCCCAAGGTCCGTAAAGACCCTGAAACTCCCACGAAGACCCCGAACCACACCATTGGTGGCGTAGGGCTCCTGGAGTAAGGCAATGCCGCACCTCCCCTTAGTCATACACCCCCCCAACTCACACATTACGGCATACGCCCCCTGGCAGTTTAACTGTATTATTCCCCCCATCAGTGTCTGGCGAGGGCGCGCTCAACAATGCCACAGTATATGGGGCAGACAGCCGACATCATAAGATGCCCAGCTGGTCTACCCTTGAATGCGCAGTTGCGGCAATGGAGCGCATTGACGCAACTGGCAGCTCTGTGGCCTTCCTGACCGCACCTCCGGCAGACATCTGATTTGGCCCTACACACAGCCACTCTATGGTCGAAACTCATACACCGGAAGCAGCCAGCAACGGGGCTATCCGATCGCACCCGGAAGGAGAACCACTTGATGTAGCACCTACCTGCCTCCAGGAGGGCGGACATCATTTTGTCTGTACCCTCAAGGACGACATTGGTGCTACCATCAGGGGCCACCTTCCAGGGGCGACTGACCATCCTTACGTCAGACCTCTGGGACGGCGGGCTGAAATCCTGAAGGTTCAGCCGGAGTAACTCTTCCATGAACTCATCATGGGAGATTTCCGTGTGAACCCCCTGGACTACAACCCGAGGACCCAACTTCCGGTTGACAGTCACGTCCAACCCCACCTCCCCGAATTTCGCGTTCATCGCCACTTTCTCCCTCTCTAAAACAGAGGGAGTGCGGATAACCACCACACCACCCTTAATTGGCCTAACCTCGTGGATCCTTATCCCTCGTGGAAGGACCCACCTCCTTAACTACTTTTTTTATGACTTCCTCAGAGGAAGCTGCAGGCCCCTTACTCCTAACCACAACGGACCAGGTCTCAACAGGCTTCTGCGCCACCGGTGCAATCGCCTCCAGTACAGGTGCTGGGGGCGGAAGCATCGGTGCCGATGGAGCCGGCATTGACCTGCTCGGCGGCGAGGAGTGTCCCCCACAGCCTCCCTTAAGGGCGTCAAGAAGTCATCAGAAGTGCCTCGTACTTCAAGGCAAGCTCCATCAGCCCCTTCGCTATCCCTATATCAAAATTCTCGGCCCCAAAAACTATTCCGCTAAGTTCCGCCGAAATTTTCTTTATAGCCGCTACATGGCTCACCGCACCAACCCCGACAATAACCGCGCTCCCTTTAGCAGCGTCTTTTCTGCCCGCACTACTTTTTCTCGCGCTCGCCTTATTTTCTCCCGTCTTTTTCGCGCCCTCGTCACCCCGCACGAGACCAACTTCGCCAGCGCCCGATTTCTGCGCAGCCACATCTGCTGCACCCTCGCCCGACTTTGCGGAGTGAACAGCCACTTTTTCAGCGGTGTCACCCTTACCGCACCCGCAACCACTACCGCAGACCCCAAACGCGCCTTCTGCCGTGGCGGGGACCTTACCGATGGCCCCACCATCTCGTCTCCCGAAGTGTCGACCGTAACGGTTGATGGCCCCGACTCTTCGCTCCCAGCGAGGGACTTAACCCTCCTCCTCCGTGGTGGAGGCATCTCTGCCTTCGGACTTCGCCTTTCGGTAGGCTGATCCGCCAAGCGTACCACTGACGCAGATGGGACTCGTTCAGACAAGACCCCGAAACAGCCGCTCACCACGTACGTGCGACTGAACGCGCTGAAAAAAGTGTCGCAAGCGCAGACCCGCTCTGTAGCAGCGACGACCCAAGCGGACGATTAAAGCGTTCTCGCAAGGGTACAGCCCACAATTCCAACCAAATGGTCTGGACAAAGGTCACTCAAATGACCGCCGGACGGAACAAGTTCCCGTAACGGTTGCGAGTCGACCGGTGTGGCGCTGAACCGAATCGATCCGTGGGCTAAACGCACACTATTATGACCGTTTGTCTGCACAGGATTCACTATCTCCAACACTGGGACAGCCGCCGGTACCTGTCGAGCAATCCTGCTCAGGACTTGCTGACACTGACCAACTGAACGCCAGATGCCCAACACAGCACTCCAAACAAGCAGTTCAGCCGGCAAACAATACCAACAACACAGCACTAAACTGGAACTGTACGGAGAGTCCCACAACAACAACAACCACGTTGCGGTAGTACCTAAAGGTACAGTACACAATATTAAAAATATGTACTTACCGCTACTTAATAAGCCCACGCCAAAAAATATCCAAAAAACGCGCAATTCGTGCCCTAGCACGAAAAACCACACACACGGTCCCGTAACCGAGCAAAAACAATTTCCAGCGAATACCCGCACAAAACGAAATTCCAAGGAAATTGTACCAACAATTTCCACACACCCGCCAAGCAACGGTGCCAACTCACTCGCGCACGTCTATTCGCGTCGGAATCCAAACAACGAATGAGTCAATTCAAGTGAAACTAATATAAGCGTGTTAATAAGCAATACTAACTTCTCATTTATTCAATTCAATTCATTTCAATTTTGCGCATACTTTGTAATCGTGTTGAGTTTAGTTTTTTAGTTACAAACAGACATACAAGTGAAACTAATATAAGCGTGTTAAAAAGTTGTCACTTTCTTCCGTTGTGTTGTTTTTTCTCTTTTTTTATATTTTGTATGTGTCCTTTAAATTTTTAAAGGATCCACAATCTTATGAAGTCTAAGAGTAAGTATAAATTTAAGTGTATTTATATTTTTACGTTTATTATTATTATATTACGAAAATAAATCATTAATGCATCAGTATTTTTCAATACAAATTAAGCAACATATTAATATATTATGACTCCTCAATTGAAACGCCTCTGTGCATGGTGGCAAGCCAACGAAATAACGGCGTGTTCGCGCGGACATTGTGTTGTTGAAAAAAACCAAATGACGACTTTGTCGAAAAATATACATTTATACATACATACATATGAGCTGGCATACATATTGACACCAAATTTTGACAAAATTTGTTTCAATCGACCATTTTACGACAATTTTACGGCTATGATGTCTCGTTTGCCTTTTTGCAGTGCCTTGTCATTGAAAATTAACTTATGCTATTTTGAAGTACACCGATTTTAAATTTTGCTGCATTTTCTTGCCATTGAATTTAATTTAAATGGGCTAAAAAGAAAATCAATGAAGTTATGATATTAAGTAAACATACAAAGTCATTATATGAAGTGTGATTAGAACTCATAGAAGTAATAAAAGATTTCATATGAATGGCAATTTAACATTAATTATATAATTTAAAACCATATGTGGTATAATATATGAAAATCAAAAATCAAAAATATTAAATCGGCAATGACCCAAGTTGCCATTTTTCTCTTCTGGAGTGAACATCAGAAAATTCTTCATCTTTTGATTTTTAGTATCACCATGAAGAAGCAGCTTTTGGGCAACTCGTAGAATACGCGCGTTCTTATGATAGAATTTGTTGTTGATGTTATTTGAATTTGCGTTTGTGCTTGTAATTATGAATATATGCCATACGACGTGTGTACATACAATACAAACAGACCGTGGCAAATTCACGTATTCATGTATGTAGGCATATTGAATTGTTTGTATGTACACAAGTCATAGAACATACAAACAGACCGTGGAAATTCAAGTATTTATGTTCGTATTTCTATTTTTGGCTGCTTTGTGTAAACGAAGTGAACACTAACTGGTGGTCAAATCAAAAAATTGTATACCTTGTATTATCAAAACCTCAAATATTTAACGAATTAAATGCAAGGTAATTATGTACTTAATGACCCCACTTCGGAGGGGGTTGGGGTTGCAGATGGTATGTGAAGGGAGTCTGTGAAATACAATTTCAGTGGATTTAGTGTAGAAAATTATCATCGAGGTTGAGATATTTTCTCGGGTTATATAAGTGACCAGCCTTTCTACACTGGCGGCCTTCGGCCGCGCTTCAAAAAAATAACCCTGGTCGGTCCAAAACCGGGGTGTTCATAATTCAATCGCGTCAAAATCCTTTTCGCTGCTGTTTGTGCAGAAAGGAGTTTGACGCAATTGAATTATGAACACCCCGGTTTTGGACCGACCAGGGTTATTTATTTGAAGCGCGGCCAAAGGCCGCCAGTGCAGAAAGGAGTCTGACGCGATTGAATTATGAACACCCCGGTTTTTGACCGACCAGGGTTATTTTTTTTAAGCGCGACCGAAGACCACCAGTGCGGAAAGGAGTTCGACGATCTCCGATATTCATTTATTCCATAAAAACGCGGAACAAAAGAAATTTTGACTATTACATTTCTTCAGTATATTTTTTTCATAAGAAAATGTTTAACACACTGAACTGGTAATTACAGCTAAGAGATCTGAATTCTAAAGAATTTTGCCGCTACAACAACAACTAAGTGGCTTGAATATGTGATATGTGCAAAGTGTGTAAATAAATATTTAAAAATATACATAAATTATTAAAAAAAATTCACTTTCCGCTCACGGATTTGTAATCTACGCGTAAAAATAAGAAGATTTAAAAAAAATTTTTAATTTTTGAGGCCTCCTTATGTGGGGGACCTAAACTATACATTTACCTTCTTATGTTTACATTTCTCCTTACTTTTTTGCTATAAATTCTATGCTCTACGCGAAAATTTTTTTGTACTAATTCTAAGAAATTATAGCTACAATTTATTATGTACAAAGTTAAAATTTTTAATGCATCTTCAGTTTGTCGATGTCAATTAATCAGTCATGACGAGTTTATGTGAGTTTATTACTCTTGTGCAAGATCGTGAACGATTCTTGAATTTTTTGTTCGAGAAACGATTAATTCGTGAACATATTGTGTGCCGAGAGTGTGGTACTTTTATTCATGTGAATCGAAATACATTAAAATTACAATGTCCATCGAGTACCTATAAATATATTAGTAAAAGAAAACGTAAAAAAGTTCGCTGTACATATCGCGTTTCAGCACTAACGGGTTCCTGGTTTTATCATAAACGAAATTTGGAGAGGATTTGTAAATTTATTGCCTTCTTTGTGTGCTTTCCACCCTCTCATGTTGAGCTTCTAATGGCAGAATTATCGATTTCAAGCAAAATCTGTATAGATTATCTATCTTTTTGTCGCGAGGTAACATTTTAAAAATCATTTCTTTAATTTATCATCCTGTACGTTGTTAATGTATAAATTAACATGATTATCAATCAGGTTTGCCTTCATTGGGTTCATCAACGTCAAAAACGAATAGGTGGTGTTGGTCAAGTTGTTGAAATAGACGAAGCAAAGCTTGGAAAAAGGAAATATCATAAAGGTCGACTGATAACAGGTCAATGGGTGTTTGGCGGTATCAATCGCTCAACAAAGGAGATCTTGATAGTACCTGTTAGAAAAAGAGATGCTAATAGTTTATTAGCGGTTATCAGACGGTATATCATTGATGGAACAACAATTATATCAGATTGCTGGCGTGCATATAACTTTTTAAATAATAGAGGGTACAGGCATTTAACCGTTAATCATTCACTGAACTTCGTAGACCTCGAGACAGGTGCTCATACTCAAAATATTAAGCGAGTGTGGAGAGATCTAAGAGGTGCAGTGCCTAAATATGGACGACGAACAAATAAATGGCCGATGTACATTGCTGAATTCTTATTCAAACGTCATTATAAGTATCATGAACGAATTGATGCAATTTTTGATGCGATAAATGTGATGTACCCGATTGCAGAAGATGATTTTCCCTCAGAATCATCTTCTTAAATTCAAAAGTATATCATTATTTTGCGAGTAATTGTAAAATATCAATAAAACTTAATTTGTACCACTTAAATAAATCTAAAATAATTATATTGTAATAATCGAAATCAGCCATTTAATTAATAAAAAAATATTTGTATTTCCACCCTCCATAACTTTTTTTAAGGGGTGACCGACGGGCAATTCCTTCGAATTCATAAAAAGGACACTTAATTGTGTCACCCCTTACAACCCCAACCCCCTACGAAGTGGGGGTCATTAAGTACATATTTACCAAAAATATTTTTTATTGTACACGTTTTGCGAATTCGCCTCCACAACCACAAATTCTCACAAGATTTTTTCTATTTTCATAGATTTAATCAATAATTCACCGGTTTTATAAAACTGGGCTCATGTACAATAAAACTAGAAAACCTACACTACAACTAAAACTTATTATAACTAATTTCTACATATAATATATTTTAAATGTCTCAGTAACTACATACAAAACTACTTAAACCTTCTAAACTACACTTATTTACACCTGCAAAAAAAAAATTAAAAAGAGCTGAAAATAGAAGAACATCTAAATGTGTAAGAAAAGTATGATTGATCGCTTACACAAAAAAATACACCTTTTAATAGGGAAATCAATCTATGGAACTTTAATTTAAAATAAGTGCACCATAATCCCTATTTCTTATTTATTTAATTTTTATACTCTCGCAACCGGTTGCTACAGAGTATAATAGTTTTGTTCACCTAACGGTTGTTTATATCACCTAAAACTAATCGAGTTAGATATAGGGTTATGTATATATAAATGATCAGAATGAAGAGACGAGTTGAAATCCGGGTGACTGTCTGTTCGTCCGTCCGTCTGTCCGTCCGTTCAAGCTGTAACTTGAGTACAAATTGAGATATCTTTATGAAACTTGGTAGACATGTTTCTTGGTACCGGGAGACGTTTGGTATTGCAGATGGGCGTAATCGGACAACTGCCACGCCCACGAAACGCCATTAATCAAAAACATATAAATTGCCATAACTAAGCTCCGCAATAAGATACAAGACTGTTATTTGGTACACAGGATCACATTAGGGAGGGGCATCTGCAGTTAAAACTTTTTTTCAAAGGTGAGCGTGGTCCCGCCTCTAATAGGTTTAATGTGCATATCTCCTAAACCATTAATGCTATAATAACAAAATTCACTGGAAGCAAATGTTTTTAGCACTTCTATTGACGGTGTGAAAATAGTTGAAATCGGGTGGCAACTCCGCCCACTCCCCATATAACGGTACTGTTAAAAACTACTAAAAGCGCGATAAATCAAGCACTAAACACGCCAGAGACATTAAATTTTATCTCTGGGATGGTATGAGATGACTTTATAGGAACCACGTTCAAAATTAGACAGTGGGCGTGGCACAGCCCACTTTTAGGTGAAAACCCATATCTTGGGATATTTTTAACCGATTTCAACCAAATTCGGTGCATAACGTTCTTTTCATAATTCTATGTTATAGTACGAAAGTGGGTGAAATCGAACTACAACCACGCCTATTTCCCATATAACACCATTTTCAATTTCATCTGATTCTTTCACTTTCCACTATGCATATCAAGCAACAATGATTATATCGGTGTAAAATTTTGCGTGAATAATACGTTTAAAGTATGCCACCTTGTGACCAAAAATTGTCTAAATCGAACCACAACTGTACAAGCCCCTAAGTACTAAATATGTGTACCCCAGTGCCTATAGTTGACCTTCTACCGAAAATCTATGGCATCCTCGATGAGCTCTCGAACTCCGACAAATTTCAAAAACTCTGTCAGTCGGATTGATTTGTCGCAGATCGGTGCAATCTTTATAGTTTTTAGAGCGTATTAAAGACTCGGAGTGCTTATTTAAATCTCCTTGAGTCTTCAACAGCTCTTTTGCACAGTTATCGCATCTGGACTTGGAGAGAAGTTTTTGGTATATAGAGTATCCAGTGTAATACCGCTGTACTTTAAGTTCCGCAGTATTTTCTTCGGTTTCTGCAAAGTGCTCATCGGGAATGTCAACTACATCAACGGCAAGTTGCTCGGAATCATCGAGGGAGTTATGACCTTCCTCGCTGATATTCCAATCAAGATTCAGGTCGTCATCGTCTTCGCTTGAGCCTTTATTATTACATCTGCGTCTCAATATTTTCATTGAGATAAGACGAGCGACTATGAATTGAATATCATAGCCGATGGATGAATATTTACCCCCTGACTAGCCCTAATTTTATAAAAAAAAAGTTTTCTAGCTCGTCTTGGTTTAATTCTCCTAACAATATAAATTTGACATCTTTGTGATTAGCAAAGATTTCTGTAGATAAATTCATCATTGCTGTCAGAGTTATGATAAACCCTGAAAAGCATTGAGTATTTATATTGTTAGGAGTCTCGATATGCGAAATGAACTGCAGGTGGTCCTTCAGCCTATCAAACTTTGCCGAATTGTTTCGCCAAATGGGACACTTGAACGGGTTCTTGCTGTTGAGCACCTTACAATCAAGCTCATCGAACAAGTCGTTCATGCGTTTTACCAACATTTTTGTCGCTTTGGCGCATTTCAATATATATGCATCCGTGCCCAATAATCCTTGCCTGAATGCCATGTCGATGCCAGCTGCTACTGAATTGCTGAGCACCTATGTAGCTCTAGAAACGCTCATTTTCTCGAAGCTATTGGGATATATGTTGGAGGATGTAAACTTCGGACATATTTTAAAATGATGACTTACACTATCGATTGCATACAGCTTCCTTATAACCTTGAAGCTAGCTATGCCATCGATAGTTTTAAGTCGTGCTTTAATAAATTATTCCTAACTGACTTAATCAAATGACAATAGTCATATAGGCAATGAACTTTTTTGCCATTGATTATAAAATATGGTCTGAATTTTGTAACATTTAAATTTCCATATAATCGGACATTCACCGAACCTTGATCACAAATGATAGCTTTTACATAGAGTCTTATCATTTCCAAGACTTCAATGTTTTTCTTCAATATTACATCAAAATCTACTGCGGACAGCCCTCCTTTTGCCATATAATACGAAATTACGTATTTCCAATTAGCTGCTATACCTTTCGCCATAAAAAAGCAGCATTTGTCGGCAATATTTAATTCCCTATTGCCGTCTCCCCTGTTAACGAAACCATCGATGACATCCTTACTTTTGTTGTAAACAAGATCTTTTTTTAATTGTAATTTCATCGAATATAATTACACAGATCCGTTCGTGTTCGGACATTGCCCCAACAAGAGTTTTCAAATTACCTATAACCCTAGCATCAATCCGTCCCGTTACATATCTAATTGGTTGCCATCGCAGTAGAGATTTTTTATGTGGCAGCGCAAACTGAAGATCATCCCTCAAGAAGTTATATGCCTTCGTTGACATATAATTAATATTTTGCGCTAAATTTTTCTGATCTTCAGTATATGTATTGATTGTACTGACAATCACCCTGGTAAAATTTATTGCATCCTCAGTAAAATTTTTCGATGCAATAATTGTCCTATTCTCTAATTCAAACACTTTTATTTTCAAAATCCTTTTCTCCTGCCTGAGCGCATTCATGCGTTCATTTTGATTAAGGGCATTCTGATGATAAGCTCGCACAATCCGAGCGCAAGATTCGCAGTCACATTTTGAGGAATCGAGACTTCAATTGTTTACGCTTCACCTCGAGATCCGAATATAATTCGAATTTCTCAAAACTTAAATCTTCCCCCCCTATCTGATTTCTACATGAATATTGCCGTTTAATAGGCAGGACCCTGTTCGAAGAAAAGCTACTGCAACTACCTGCATTTTCCTAAAAAAATAATTTATGCTTCGGGATAGCTCCTTCCTTAAGTCTATTATTTGTGACATAATTTGCATCAAAATGACAGTCACAAATAAATAACTTTTTACGGTCGGAGTATGTTGCACTTATTTTTAATGCTAAAACCCAGCTGTTGAAGGCAATCTCATCTCCGGGGAATGAAAAAAGGATTTTTTTATCATCCGATGGACATCCTTCAACGCAGCAAATTCTTTTATCCGTTTTTAATTGGGGAACAAGATCAATCGAATTTCTTATCATATTAATATATATTTAATGTATGTATTAACGTAATATATATTTAAGATAAACCGAATTTCCTATCATATTATTATATATTTAATACATGTATTAGCATAATTTATATTTAAGATACTAATTCTATTAATAACAATAATATAATATATAAGCACTTGGTTAAACTATAAATAATATATTATGTTTATGTACACAATGTGAATATACACAAAATGTCATTCGAAATGAATAACCCCAACAGCACACAAAACGAATACATAAACCCCGATAGGCACACATACATACATACATACATACGTACATATATGCTGAATCAATATAAAAAATCACCGCAAAAATCACAAAAAATTTAAATATATTTAAATTTGTTACTTACCAAGATTTAGCGTGGCCAATCCTCAATTTTTTAGTCCCCATTGCGTTATCTGCGAAATGCGCAGCACAAACAAACGTGTTTGAGGGGGCTATGCTAATGTCATCGAAGCCCAAGTTTCGCCTCCATATAAGTGCAATTTGTTCATTTGGCCAAAAAATGTTATCGTTGGAACACTCGCGCACACTACATTTACGGACTCGCGGCATTTTAATATAGTTTTTAATTGAAATTAAAATCGATTTAAAATTTGATACCCGTACCACAGGAAGCTTTTATTATAACTGATGTTTTGGAATTTCGTTTCTCTCTTTTACTATTCTTTCTTTTATATTTTCGCACTTACCCAATTTGAATATTTTCTCAGTTAACACCAATTGAGGTCATTAGAAATTTATCCAACAGGTGCATCAATAGAGGAGAATACCTCCCTCTTCTGATCTAGTTAGAATTTTTGCAATTTGCCAATGGTTAAATCCCAACCACATGCCAAAAAATTTAATTACATTTATATTTTTATACCCTGAACAGGGTATATTAAGTTTGCCACGAAGTTTGTAACACCCAGAAGGAAACGTCGGAGACCCTATAAAATATATATATAAATGATCAGCATGATGAGCTGAGTTGATTTAGCCATGTCCGTCTGTCTGTCAGTCTGTAGGTCTGTCGGTATATATACAAACTAGTCCCTCAGTTTTTATGCTATCGATCTGAAAATTTGCACCTGTCCTTTTCTAATAAAGGAGCTGCTCATTTGTCGGAACGGCTGATATCGGACCACTATAGCATATAGCTGCCATTCAAACTGAACAATCGGAATCAAGCGTTTGTATGGAAAACTCTTTCATTTGACGAGGTATCTTGATAAAATTTGGCGTGTATTATTATTTAAGGCATTAATCTAATCCTCGAAGAAATTGTATAGATCAGATGACTATAGAATATAGCTGCCATACAAACTGAACAATCGGAATCAAGTGCTTGTATGGGAAACTCTTTCATTTGACGAGGTATCTTCACGAAATTTGGCACGGATTATTATTTGTAATCTCCGAAGAAATTATTCAGATCCGATGACTATAGCATATAGCTGCCATACAAACTGAACAATCGGAATGAAGTGCTTGTATGGAAAACTCTTTCATTTGACGCGATATCTTCTCGAAATTTGGCATGTAGTATTATTTAAAGCATTAATTTAATCCCGAAGAAATTATTCAGATCGGGTGACTATAGCATATGGCTGCCATACAAACTGAACGATCGGGGTAAAGTGCTTGCATGGAAAATTTTTTTATTAGGCGAGGCATCTTCACGAAATTAGGCACGAGTTATTGCTTAAGGCAACAAATTATTCTCCACAGAAATTGGTCAGATCAGATCACTATATGATATAGCTGCCATACAAATTGAATGTTCGGAATCAACTTCTTGTAAGGGGCCTTTGTATTTGTGAAGGGTATTATAGCTTCGGCGGAACCGAAGTTAACGTTTTTTCTTGTTTATGTTTTTATACTCTCGCAACCTGTTGCTACAGAGTATAATAGTTTTGTTCACCTAACGGTTGTTTGTATCACCTAAAATTAATCGAGTTAGATATAGGGTTATATATATATAAATGATCAGGATGAAGAGACGAGTTGAAATCCGGGTGACTGTCTGTTCGTCCGTCCGTTCAAGCTGTAACTTGAGTACAAATTGAGATATCTTTATGAAACTTGGTAGACATGTTTCTTGGTACCGGGAGACGGTTGGTATTGCAGATGGGCGTAATCGGACAACTGCCACGCCCACGAAACGCCATTAATCAAAAACAAATAAATTGCCATAACTAAGCTCCGCAATAAGATACAAGACTGTTATTTGGTACACAGGATCACATTAGGAAGGGGCATCTGCAGTTAAAACTTTTTTTCAAAGGTGAGCGTGGTCCCGCCTCTAATAGGTTTAATGTGCATATCTCCTAAACCATTAATGCTATAATAACAAAATTCACTGGAAGCAAATGTTTTTAGCACTTCTATTGACGGTGTGAAAATAGTTGAAATCGGGTGGCAACTCCGCCCACTCCCCATATAACGGTACTGTTAAAAACTACTAACAGCGCGAAATCAAGCACTAAACACGCCAGAGACATTAAATTTTATCTCTGGGATGGTATGAGATGACTTTATAGGAACCACGTTCAAAATTAGACAGTGGGCGTGGCACAGCCCACTTTTAGGTGAAAACCCATATCTTGGGATATTTTTAACCGATTTCAACCAAATTCGGTGCATAACGTTCTTTTCATAATTCTATGTTATAGTACGAAAGTGGGTGAAATCGAACTACAACCACGCCTATTTCCCATATAACACCATTTTCAATTCCATCTGATTCTTTCACTTTCCACTATGCATATCAAGCAACAATGATTATATCGGGGTAAAATTTTGCGTGAATAATACGTTTAAAGTATGCCACCTTGTGACCAAAAATTGTCTAAATCGAACCACAACTGTACAAGCCCCTAAGTACTAAATATGTGTACCCCAGTGCCTATAGTTGACCTTCTACCGAAAATCTATGGCATCCTCGATGAGCTCTCGAACTCCGACAAATTTCAAAAACTCTGTCAGTCGGATTGATTTGTCGCAGATCGGTGCAATCTTTATAGTTTTTAGAGCGTATTAAAGACTCGGAGAGCTTATTTAAATCTCCTTGAGTCTTCAACAGCTCTTTTGCACAGTTATCGCATCTGGACTTGGAGAGAAGTTTTTGGTATATAGAGTATCCAGTGTAATACCGCTGTACTTTAAGTTCCGCAGTATTTTATTCGGTTTCTGCAAAGTGCTCATCGGGAATGTCAACTACATCAACGGCAAGTTGCTCGGAATCATCGAGGGAGTTATGACCTTCCTCGCTGATATTCCAATCAAGATTCAGGTCGTCATCGTCTTCGCTTGAGCCTTTATTATTACATCTGCGTCTCAATATTTTCATTGAGATAAGACGAGCGACTATGAATTGAATATCATAGCCGATGGATGAATATTTACCCCCTGACTAGCCCTAATTTTATAAAAAAAAAGTTTTCTAGCTCGTCTTGGTTTAATTCTCCTAACAATATAAATTTGACATCTTTGTGATTAGCAAAGATTTCTGTAGATAAATTCATCATTGCTGTCAGAGTTATGATAAACCCTGAAAAGCATTGAGTATTTATATTGTTAGGAGTCTCGATATGCGAAATGAACTGCAGGTGGTCCTTCAGCCTATCAAACTTTGCCGAATTGTTTCGCCAAATGGGACACTTGAACGGGTTCTTGCTGTTGAGCACCTTACAATCAAGCTCATCGAACAAGTCGTTCATGCGTTTTACCAACATTTTTGTCGCTTTGGCGCATTTCAATATATATGCATCCGTGCCCAATAATCCTTGCCTGAATGCCATGTCGATGCCAGCTGCTACTGAATTGCTGAGCACCTATGTAGCTCTAGAAACGCTCATTTTCTCGAAGCTATTGGGATATATGTGGGAGGATGTAAACTTCGGACATATTTTAAAATGATGACTTACACTATCGATTGCATACAGCTTCCTTATAACCTTGAAGCTAGCTATGCCATCGATAGTTTTAAGTCGTGCTTTAATAAATTATTCCTAACTGACTTAATCAAATGACAATAGTCATATAGGCAATGAACTTTTTTGCCATTGATTATAAAATATGGTCTGAATTTTGTAACATTTAAATTTCCATATAATCGGACATTCACCGAACCTTGATCACAAATGATAGCTTTTACATAGAGTCTTATCATTTCCAAGACTTCAATGTTTTTCTTCAATATTACATCAAAATCTACTGCGGACAGCCCTCCTTTTGCCATATAATACGAAATTACGTATTTCCAATTAGCTGCTATACCTTTCGCCATGAAAAAGCAGCATTTGTCGGCAATATTTAATTCCCTATTGCCGTCTCCCCTGTCAACGAAACCATCGATGACATCCTTACTTTTGTTGTAAACAAGATCTTTTTTAATTGTAATTTCATCGAATATAATTACACAGATCCGTTCGTGTTCGGACATTGCCCCAACAAGAGTTTTCAAATTACCTATAACCCTAGCATCAATCCGTCCCGTTACATATCTAATTGGTTGCCATCGCAGTAGAGATTTTTTATGTGGCAGCGCAAACTGAAGATCATCCCTCAAGAAGTTATATGCCTTCGTTGACATATAATTAATATTTTGCGCTAAATTTTTCTGATCTTCAGTATATGTATTGATTGTACTGACAATCACCCTGGTAAAATTTATTGCATCCTCAGTAAAATTTTTCGATGCAATAATTGTCCTATTCTCTAATTCAAACACTTTTATTTTCAAAATCCTTTTCTCCTGCCTGAGCGCATTCATGCGTTCATTTTGATTAAGGGCATTCTGATGATAAGCTCGCACAATCCGAGCGCAAGATTCGCAGTCACATTTTGAGGAATCGAGACTTCAATTGTTTACGCTTCACCTCGAGATCCGAATATAATTCGAATTTCTCAAAACTTAAATCTTCCCCCCCTATCTGATTTCTACATGAATATTGCCGTTTAATAGGCAGGACCCTGTTCGAAGAAAAGCTACTGCAACTACCTGCATTTTCCTAAAAAAATAATTTATGCTTCGGGATAGCTCCTTCCTTAAGTCTATTATTTGTGACATAATTTGCATCAAAATGACAGTCACAAATAAATAACTTTTTACGGTCGGAGTATGTTGCACTTATTTTTAATGCTAAAACCCAGCTGTTGAAGGCAATCTCATCTCCGGGGAATGAAAAAAGGATTTTTTTATCATCCGATGGACATCCTTCAACGCAGCAAATTCTTTTATCCGTTTTTAATTGAGGAACAAGATCAATCGAATTTCTTATCATATTAATATATATTTAATGTATGTATTAACGTAATATATATTTAAGATAAACCGAATTTCCTATCATATTATTATATATTTAATACATGTATTAGCATAATTTATATTTAAGATACTAATTCTATTAATAACAATAATATAATATATAAGCACTTGGTTAAACTAGTTAAAAATATATTATGTTTATGTACACAATGTGAATATACACAAAATGTCATTCGAAATGAATAACCCCAACAGCACACAAAACGAATACATAAACCCCGATAGGCACACATACATACATACATACATACGTACATATATGCTGAATCAATATAAAAAATTACCGCAAAAATCACAAAAAATTTAAATATATTTAAATTTGTTACTTACCAAGATTTAGCGTGGCCAATCCTCAATTTTTTAGTCCCCATTGCGTTATCTGCGAAATGCGCAGCACAAACAAACGTGTTTGAGGGGGCTATGCTAATGTCATCGAAGCCCAAGTTTCGCCTCCATATAAGTGCAATTTGTTCATTTGGCCAAAAAATGTTATCGTTGGAACACTCGCGCACACTACATTTACGGACTCGCGGCATTTTAATATAGTTTTTAATTGAAATTAAAATCGATTTAAAATTTGATACCCGTACCACAGGAAGCTTTTATTATAACTGATGTTTTGGAATTTCGTTTCTCTCTTTTACTATTCTTTCTTTTATATTTTCGCACTTACCCAATTTGAATATTTTCTCAGTTAACACCAATTGAGGTCATTAGAAATTTATCCAACAGGTGCATCAATAGAGGAGAATACCTCCCTCTTCTGATCTAGTTAGAATTTTTGCAATTTGCCAATGGTTAAATCCCAACCACATGCCAAAAAATTTAATTACATTTATATTTTTATACCCTGAACAGGGTATATTAAGTTTGCCACGAAGTTTGTAACACCCAGAAGGAAACGTCGGAGACCCTATAAAATATATATATAAATGATCAGCATGATGAGCTGAGTTGATTTAGCCATGTCCGTCTGTCTGTCAGTCTGTAGGTCTGTCGGTATATATACAAACTAGTCCCTCAGTTTTTATGCTATCGATCTGAAAATTTGCACCTGTCCTTTTCTAATAAAGGAGCTGCTCATTTGTCGGAACGGCTGATATCGGACCACTATAGCATATAGCTGCCATTCAAACTGAACAATCGGAATCAAGCGTTTGTATGGAAAACTCTTTCATTTGACGAGGTATCTTGATAAAATTTGGCGTGTATTATTATTTAAGGCATTAATCTAATCCTCGAAGAAATTGTATAGATCAGATGACTATAGAATATAGCTGCCATACAAACTGAACAATCGGAATCAAGTGCTTGTATGGGAAACTCTTTCATTTGACGAGGTATCTTCACGAAATTTGGCACGGATTATTATTTGTAATCTCCGAAGAAATTATTCAGATCCGATGACTATAGCATATAGCTGCCATACAAACTGAACAATCGGAATGAAGTGCTTGTATGGAAAACTCTTTCATTTGACGCGATATCTTCTCGAAATTTGGCATGTAGTATTATTTAAAGCATTAATTTAATCCCGAAGAAATTATTCAGATCGGGTGACTATAGCATATGGCTGCCATACAAACTGAACGATCGGGGTAAAGTGCTTGCATGGAAAATTTTTTTATTAGGCGAGGCATCTTCACGAAATTAGGCACGAGTTATTGCTTAAGGCAACAAATTATTCTCCACAGAAATTGGTCAGATCAGATCACTATATGATATAGCTGCCATACAAATTGAATGTTCGGAATCAACTTCTTGTAAGGGGCCTTTGTATTTGTGAAGGGTATTATAGCTTCGGCGGAACCGAAGTTAACGTTTTTTCTTGTTTATGTTTTTATACTCTCGCAACCTGTTGCTACAGAGTATAATAGTTTTGTTCACCTAACGGTTGTTTGTATCACCTAAAATTAATCGAGTTAGATATAGGGTTATATATATATAAATGATCAGGATGAAGAGACGAGTTGAAATCCGGGTGACTGTCTGTTCGTCCGTCCGTTCAAGCTGTAACTTGAGTACAAATTGAGATATCTTTATGAAACTTGGTAGACATGTTTCTTGGTACCGGGAGACGGTTGGTATTGCAGATGGGCGTAATCGGACAACTGCCACGCCCACGAAACGCCATTAATCAAAAACAAATAAATTGCCATAACTAAGCTCCGCAATAAGATACAAGACTGTTATTTGGTACACAGGATCACATTAGGAAGGGGCATCTGCAGTTAAAACTTTTTTTCAAAGGTGAGCGTGGTCCCGCCTCTAATAGGTTTAATGTGCATATCTCCTAAACCATTAATGCTATAATAACAAAATTCACTGGAAGCAAATGTTTTTAGCACTTCTATTGACGGTGTGAAAATAGTTGAAATCGGGTGGCAACTCCGCCCACTCCCCATATAACGGTACTGTTAAAAACTACTAACAGCGCGAAATCAAGCACTAAACACGCCAGAGACATTAAATTTTATCTCTGGGATGGTATGAGATGACTTTATAGGAACCACGTTCAAAATTAGACAGTGGGCGTGGCACAGCCCACTTTTAGGTGAAAACCCATATCTTGGGATATTTTTAACCGATTTCAACCAAATTCGGTGCATAACGTTCTTTTCATAATTCTATGTTATAGTACGAAAGTGGGTGAAATCGAACTACAACCACGCCTATTTCCCATATAACACCATTTTCAATTCCATCTGATTCTTTCACTTTCCACTATGCATATCAAGCAACAATGATTATATCGGGGTAAAATTTTGCGTGAATAATACGTTTAAAGTATGCCACCTTGTGACCAAAAATTGTCTAAATCGAACCACAACTGTACAAGCCCCTAAGTACTAAATATGTGTACCCCAGTGCCTATAGTTGACCTTCTACCGAAAATCTGGTAATTGGTATATAGAGTATCCAGTGTAATACCGCTGTACTTTAAGTTCCGCAGTATTTTCTTCGGTTTCTGCAAAGTGCTCATCGGGAATGTCAACTATATCAACGGCAAGTTGCTCGGAATAATCGAGGGAGTTATGACCTTCCTCGCTGATATTCCAATCAAGATTCAGGTCGTCATCGTCTTCGCTTGAGCCTTTATTATTACATCTGCGTCTCAATATTTTCATTGAGATAAGACGAGCGACTATGAATTGAATATCATAGCCGATGGATGAATATTTACCCCCTGACTAGCCCTAATTTTATAAAAAAAAAGTTTTCTAGCTCGTCTTGGTTTAATTCTCCTAACAATATAAATTTGACATCTTTGTGATTAGCAAAGATTTCTGTAGATAAATTCATCATTGCTGTCAGAGTTATGATAAACCCTGAAAAGCATTGAGTATTTATATTGTTAGGAGTCTCGATATGCGAAATGAACTGCAGGTGGTCCTTCAGCCTATCAAACTTTGCCGAATTGTTTCGCCAAATGGGACACTTGAACGGGTTCTTGCTGTTGAGCACCTTACAATCAAGCTCATCGAACAAGTCGTTCATGCGTTTTACCAACATTTTTGTCGCTTTGGCGCATTTCAATATATATGCATCCGTGCCCAATAATCCTTGCCTGAATGCCATGTCGATGCCAGCTGCTACTGAATTGCTGAGCACCTATGTAGCTCTAGAAACGCTCATTTTCTCGAAGCTATTGGGATATATGTGGGAGGATGTAAACTTCGGACATATTTTAAAATGATGACTTACACTATCGATTGCATACAGCTTCCTTATAACCTTGAAGCTAGCTATGCCATCGATAGTTTTAAGTCGTGCTTTAATAAATTATTCCTAACTGACTTAATCAAATGACAATAGTCATATAGGCAATGAACTTTTTTGCCATTGATTATAAAATATGGTCTGAATTTTGTAACATTTAAATTTCCATATAATCGGACATTCACCGAACCTTGATCACAAATGATAGCTTTTACATAGAGTCTTATCATTTCCAAGACTTCAATGTTTTTCTTCAATATTACATCAAAATCTACTGCGGAGAGCCCTCCTTTTGCCATATAATACGAAATTACGTATTTCCAATTAGCTGCTATACCTTTCGCCATGAAAAAGCAGCATTTGTCGGCAATATTTAATTCCCTATTGCCGTCTCCCCTGTCAACGAAACCATCGATGACATCTTTACTTTTGTTGTAAACAAGATCTTTTTTAATTGTAATTTCATCGAATATAATTACACAGATCCGTTCGTGCTCGGACATTGCCCCAACAAGAGTTTTCAAATTACCTATAACCCTAGCATCAATCCGTCCCGTTACATATCTAATTGGTTGCCATCGCAGTAGAGATTTTTTATGTGGCAGCGCAAACTGAAGATCATCCCTCAAGAAGTTATATGCCTTCGTTGACATATAATTAATATTTTGCGCTAAATTTTTCTGATCTTCAGTATATGTATTGATTGTACTGACAATCACCCTGGTAAAATTTATTGCATCCTCAGTAAAATTTTTCGATGCAATAATTGTCCTATTCTCTAATTCAAACACTTTTATTTTCAAAATCCTTTTCTCCTGCCTGAGCGCATTCATGCGTTCATTTTGATTAAGGGCATTCTGATGATAAGCTCGCACAATCCGAGCGCAAGATTCGCAGTCACATTTTGAGGAATCGAGACTTCAATTGTTTACGCTTCACCTCGAGATCCGAATATAATTCGAATTTCTCAAAACTTAAATCTTCCCCCCCTATCTGATTTCTACATGAATATTGCCGTTTAATAGGCAGGACCCTGTTCGAAGAAAAGCTACTGCAACTACCTGCATTTTCCTAAAAAAATAATTTATGCTTCGGGATAGCTCCTTCCTTAAGTCTATTATTTGTGACATAATTTGCATCAAAATGACAGTCACAAATAAATAACTTTTTACGGTCGGAGTATGTTGCACTTATTTTTAATGCTAAAACCCAGCTGTTGAAGGCAATCTCATCTCCGGGGAATGAAAAAAGGATTTTTTTATCATCCGATGGACATCCTTCAACGCAGCAAATTCTTTTATCCGTTTTTAATTGGGGAACAAGATCAATCGAATTTCTTATCATATTAATATATATTTAATGTATGTATTAACATAATATATATTTAAGATAAACCGAATTTCCTATCATATTATTATATATTTAATACATGTATTAGCATAATTTATATTTAAGATACTAATTCTATTAATAACAATAATATAATATATAAGCACTTGGTTAAACTAGTTAATAATATATTATGTTTATGTACACAATGTGAATATACACAAAATGTCATTCGAAATGAATAACCCCAACAGCACACAAAACGAATACATAAGCCCCGATAGGCACACATACATACATACATACGTACATATATGCTGAATCAATATAAAAAATCACCGCAAAAATCACAAAAAATTTAAATATATTTAAATTTGTTACTTACCAAGATTTAGCGTGGCCAATCCTCAATTTTTTAGTCCCCATTGCGTTATCTGCGAAATGCGCAGCACAAACAAACGTGTTTGAGGGGGCTATGCTAATGTCATCGAAGCCCAAGTTTCGCCTCCACATAAGTGCAATTTGTTCATTTTTTGGCCAAATGAACAAATTGCACTTCTTGTTATCGTTGGAACACTCGCGGACACTACATTTACGGACTCGCGGCATTTTAATATAGTTTTTAATTGAAATTAAAATCGATTTAAAATTTGATACCCGTACCACAGGAAGCTTTTATTATAACTGATGTTTTGGAATTTCGTTTCTCTCTTTTACTATTCTTTCTTTTATATTTTTGCACTTACCCAATTTGAATATTTTCTCAGTTAACACCAATTGAGGTCATTAGAAATTTATCCAACAGGTGCATCAATAGAGGAGAATCTATCTCTTCTGATCTAGTTAGAATTTTTGCAATTTGCCAATGGTTAAATCCCAACCACATGCCAAAAAATTTAATTACATTTATATTTTTATACCCTGAACAGGGTATATTAAGTTTGCCACGAAGTTTGTAACACCCAGAAGGAAACGTCGGAGACCCTATAAAATATATATATAAATGATCAGCATGATGAGCTGAGTTGATTTAGCCATGTCCGTCTGTCTGTCCGTCTGGAGGTCTGTCGGTATATATACAAACTAGTCCCTCAGTTTTTATGCTATCGATCTGAAAATTTGCACCTGTCCTTTTCTAATAAAGGAGCTGCTCATTTGTCGGAACGGCTGATATCGGACCACTATAGCATATAGCTGCCATTCAAACTGAACAATCGGAATCAAGTGTTTGTATGGAAAACTCTTTCATTTGACGAGGTATCTTGATAAAATTTGGCGTGTATTATTATTTAAGGCATTAATCTAATCCTCGAAGAAATTGTATAGATCGGATGACTATAGCATATAGCTGCCATACAAACTGAACAATCGTAATCAAGTGCTTGTATGGGAAACTCTTTCATTTGACGAGGTATCTTCACGAAATTTGGCACGGATTATTATTTGTAATCTCCGAAAAAATTATTCAGATCGGATGACTATAGCATATAGCTGCCATACAAACTGAACAATCGGAATGAAGTGCTTGTATGGAAAACTCTTTTATTTGACGCGATATCTTCTCGAAATTTGGCATGTATTATTATTTAAAGCATTAATTTAATCCCGAAGAAATTATTCAGATCGGGTGACTATAGCATATGGCTGCCATACAAACTGAACGATCGGGGTAAAGTGCTTGCATGGAAAATTTTTTTATTAGGCGAGGCATCTTCACGAAATTAGGCACGAGTTATTGCTTAAGGCAACAAATCATTCTCCACAGAAATTGGTCAGATCAGATCACTATATCATATAGCTGCCATACAAATTGAATGTTCGGAATCAACTTCTTGTAAGGGGCCTTTGTATTTGTGAAGGGTATTATAGCTTCGGCGGAACCGAAGTTAACGTTTTTTCTTGTTTATGTTTTTTTACTCTCGCAACCTGTTGCTACAGAGTATAATAGTTTTGTTCACCTAACGGTTGTTTGTATCACCTAAAATTAATCGAGTTAGATATGGGGTTATATATATATAAATGATCAGGATGAAGAGACGAGTTGAAATCCGGGTGACTGTCTGTCCGTCCGTCCGTCTGTCCGTCCGTCCGTCTGTCCGTCCGTCCGTCCGTGCAAGCTCTAACTTGAGTAAAAATTGAGATATCTTTATGAAACTTGGTAGACATGTTTCATGGTACCGTGAGACGATTGGTATTGCAGATGGGCGTAATCGGACCACTGCCACGCCCACAAAACGCCATTAACCAAAAACAAATAACTTGCCATAACTAAGCTCCGCAATAAGATACAAGACTGTTATTTGGTGCACAGGATCACATTAGGGAGGGGCATCTGCAGATAAAACTTTTTTTTTTAAAGTGGGCGTGGTCCCGCCTCTAATAGGTTTAATGTGCATATCTCCTAAACCGCTAATGCTATAATAACAAAATTTACTAGAAGCAAATGTATTTAGCACTTCTATTGACAATGTGAAAATAGTTGAAATCGGGTGGCAACTCCGCCCACTCCCCATATAACGGTACTGTTAAGAACTACTAAAAGCGCGATAAATCAAGCACTAAACACGCCAGAGACATTAAATTTTATCTCTGAGATGGTATAAGATGACTTTATAGGAACCGCGTTCAAAATTAGACAGTGGGCGTGGCACAGCCCACTTTTAGGTGAAAACCCATATCTTGGGATATTTTTAACCGATTTCAACCAAATTGGGTGCGTAACGTTCTTTTCATGTTTCTATGTCATAGTGCGAAAATGGGCGAAATCGGATTACAACCACGCGTATTTTCCATATGACACCATTTTAAATACCACTTGATTCTTTCACTTTCCACTATGCAAATCAAGCAACAATAATTATATCGGCGTAAAACTTTGCGTGAATAATACGATTAAAGTATGCCACCTTGTGACCAAAAATTGTCTAAATCGAACCAAAACTGTTCAAGCCCCTAAGTACTAAATATGTGGACCCCAGTGCCTATAGTTGACCTTCTACCGAAAATATCAGTCAATCCACAAAGAAATCTCAAACGAGTATACCATTTGACTTTGCGAGAGTATAAAATGTTCGGTTACATCCGAACTTAGCCCTTCCTTACTTGTTTTTATTTATATTCGTTTTTTTAAACTTTATTTTAACTACTTTACTACTATTTATATTTACAACATATATCCACATATGTACATATGCACATTTGATTCCGAAATTGAAATTCCATTTTTTCTCCTTTTCTATTTGGATTTTCTTTTCATAAGTCAATTATTTTCTTTTTTATTATTTATTCATTAACATTCTCTGTTTGCGCCTTCTCTAATCTCGACAACGACAACAAATTCATTCATAAGGAACGTGCGTCTGCTTCAAAGCAAAGTGCGTTCGTTCATAACTCTGCGCCGCGCTATTTTTTCTGTGCGCCTGGTAAACCACATTTGGTTTTCATATAGAATTCCTACCGCAAATGTTAGTTTATAAAATGAATGAATGAATTGAATGAAATTGAATTTGAATGGTTTCAGTAAAACGAGAAAAATTCAATTTTACAATTTGTATCACTGAAAATCCTACCATCCCCCTCGCATTTGTATGTTGCCCACAAGCTGCTTCCTCACAACATTTGCTAAAAATCAGAAATTAAAGAATTTGTCTGATGTTCCCTTCAGAGCGGAGAATTGGCAACATGACTATTAGCGAATTAAAATAATATTTTAATTTTTTTCATATTATGCACTATATATGGCATTAAATTATAAAATTTATATAAAATCGCCATTCATATAAAATCATACACTACTTCTATATATTCTAAGCACACCGCATATAGTACTTTTATATGTTTACTTATTATCATTATTTCATAGTTTCTCAATTTAGCCCATTTTATTTAAAAACGACGCTATGAAAATGCAGCCCAATCGGTAATCGCAATATTTCAAAAGAGCATCAGTCAACTTTCAATAGCAAACCACTGCAAAAAGGACAAACAAGACAACATAGCCGACCGAAATTGTCGCAAAATTGTCGATTCAAACAAATTTTGTTAACTCCGCCAGATGCGCAAAATTCGCCGTCAATATGTATGTGAGCTCATATGTATGTATATATGCTTGTTTGTCGACAAAATCGTCATTTGGTTTTTTTCAACAACACAATGTCCGCGCGAACTCGCCGTTATTTCGTTGGCTTGCCACCATGCACAGAGGCGTGTCAAGTGAGGGCTCATAATATATTAATATGTTGCTTAATTTGTATTGAAATGATGACTGATGCATTTATGACTTTTTTTCGTAATATAATAATAATAAACGTAAAAATACAGATAAATTCATACTTATAATCGTTTTTAAAATAAAGTCGAAAAATAAAAACTATCTGAAATAATTATGTGGCAGTGTGCCGTAACCCCTCCTTGCCTGCGATCGTTTAACTTGTTTCTCGCAAAAAGCAAGAATGCGGACAAAAATCATTGTTTGTGCGGGGCAAGAATGTATGTGTGATTATCACATTTGTGTAAATACGCATAATAAGGAAATATTCAATAAACCTAAACATATGAACATATTTTCCTGATATATTTTAATTATCTCAGGAAGTAAAATATGCTATTAATGTAATTGAATTGATATGCTTGGACTCCAATTAATAAAATAAAGGAAAAAATTTAATTTACAAGTGTTTGAGGATTCGAACTTATATGCTCGTATTCGGAATGAGCTTAACTCCTTCCCGCTTACGACCTAAGCTACCACAAAAGTGGAAACGCGGCCGCTTAGCCACCGTTTTATTGTTATCCTTTGCTCAATAAGCAATTACTTACGCAACGCACATACATAAGTTGGAAAAGTAGCCTATTAAATGTTTATTTTATAATAAACTCTGGGGTTTTTACCGGTAATACCGCTTTTTAATTCAGAAGACTTTTCATATTTATAAATTTTGACATATAAAAGCAATTGAAAACATAAATCTAAATAGGTATGCGCAACGATTTTTCATTTAGGAATATTCGTTGTGTCTATTTATAGCATTTCGCATATTGTGTGGTGTATTTTTATTTTTCGATGTTCCCTCATCTGGAATTACAAATAAGTACTCAAAAAAATTTCATTTAACATTTGCTCCTTCTCTAACCATTAACATTCTTTGATAAAATCCTACAAATTGCCGAACCTGCACCATCTCGTGGTTTTAAGTTTCGGTTTCAATACAGTAAAAAATATATGTGTTAATATCAAAGTCGACTAATAAAAGAGTCGTGACGAAAACAGTTTTTATGCGGGTAAAAAGTGATTATTTATAAGTAACATATGTAACTATTTATTAAAATTGTGTGAAAATATTTGTGACGCTTAGAATAAATATTTTCACAAATTTAGGACGATTAGTGAAAAAAGAAATTGAAAAAGGTTCTATCAGTAACCGAGAGGCTACATTATGCAGAAGCTTCGAAACCAAATGAAGTTGTGATATTAACACATTTGGATGACCACAGTGAAACTCCTATTTATAATAATTGCACATTAAAAAACAATTTAGGTAGATAATAAAAAGTAACTTACCAGAAGCTTCTTGGATGGTTAAAATAAATTAAGAAGTTTTCGAAGTGATATAAAATTGCCTCTTATCAGAGATCGGAACGTTAAAAAATATTATGTGCAAACATGGCGGAGCGAAACTCAGCCTAAGAGCTGATTAAAAATAAACTGAAATCCGAAGTCCAATTTTATCAATATTTTGTAAAAAGAAAGGTTATTTGGAAGTTTTAATGTATTTTTTAATGCCGATTTGCTATATACCATAAAATCCATGTTCGGTAAGGTTAAATTTGAAAAGACCTTACCAAAGATGGGACAACGTTTGGCACAAAATAGTAGCGATAAGTAAATACAGATTGTTAAACTTTTTCATTTTCGGTAAGATCTGAGTTTTTTATATTATATCTTATACTATGTTCGCACCGACACAAAATTTGTGTTTTCATAGACAAAAGAGGTTTTCACGCGAAAACTTGTGTTTTCATCCATACAAAATCTGTCAAACGAAAACACAGTTTTCGCTGAAAACCCCTTGAAAACTTACATTCCACTCATTATAATCGGTGCCTGCTCTAGTTTAATCGATATTATTAGAAGACATATTTTGCCAGCCCTAAATGTCAATTGACAATTTGTTTACATTTCATAATTGGCCTAAACGTACCCTACAAGAAACTGCTGATGGGTTCACCAATACACTCACATTTGATATGTCAGTACTGTTAATTTATACATGCATTTTTAAATTCAGAACTATCCACTGATTGGAGAAAGACGTACGCAGAGCTATTGAGAGGAGGAGATGGCAGCAAGTGAAAATTTATTTTTATATTTTCATATTTTATTATAATTTTTGTTGCATTCCTTTTTATATTTAAGTATATTATTAAAACTAATTTTGATTAAAAGTTTAAAATTTATTAAAGAAATAAAAATTATACTTGTATTATCTACTGCGTAAATGAATTTTTTACTTCTGATAGTGTTTCAGTCATAATTGACAATTTACAGCTATGACGGATTTATGGTCAGCAATGACTCAGAAAAAGACATGAGAGGGAGCAGTATGCAATATTCAAACTCCCACACATACGTTTGTTTACATCAGTTTTTGCACAATGCTCTTAAGAAAATGATAGAAACTTTGTTCTGCGCGCTGACAAAATTTTTTTAGCTATGACTGTCATATTACCCATCAGATGACCGTCACTGTTCTTGTAGGGTACATAACAAATGTAAAGAAATAGATGTGTGAACTGTCAATGAAAACTCATTGAAAACACACAATGTCGGTCAGAACGACTTTGGTTCCACAATCCACAAATTGTGTTTTCAAGAGGATTTAAATTCGGTGCGAACATAGTATTAAGTAACTAATATATCTTATTGGTTGGCGGAAATCCTCTTAGCTGTATATGTCTCGGCTTGGCAACTGTGCTAGTTCTTAGAGCAGATCTGGGCGATTCAGGCAGCGTCTAGCTTAGGATTAGGTATATATCCATCCTTTTCTTCGGCCAAGGCAGAACCCAGCAAGGAGGGTTGAATGCGAAGGCAATATATAAGGTGGCGGTCAAAGTCCAGGGAAAACTTTGCTGCAAGGCCAATTGCACGAAGGAAGAAGAGGACAGATTGGCTTGGGCTAAAGAAAAAATAGAAGAAAGTGGATGCTTTTATCCATCGCGACCACAATTTTCGTCCAAGGATCCAAAGTTAGCGAACCGGATAGAGGAGGGGATTGGGACCAAACGGCTCCCCTCGGCTGATGGCGAAACAGCGGGCCAGCCACACGGGCGAAGCGAAAGGACGACGCTATAAAGTAAAGCGTCAAGCAAGGCCAAGAGAACCCGTCAACCTCCAGAGCGGCGGCATTTGTCAGTGAGATAGCCAAGAGACACTTAATTGTGTCGCTCATTGACTGGTGCAACCCTCTGGGACAAAACATACAGGAGTAGTGGAAAGCAGTGGAGCTAAAGCTGCTAGATGCACTCTTCGTAAAAATGGATGGAGACGCGGGCTTGCCTATACTCACTTTTGATGAAGCATGCTGGCCGAATTGTGTCAAAATACTGAAATTTAAGGACCACCCCTCCCTTTTATGGATAAAAGAAGTGGTAATATAGTTTTGAGGCCTGTGGACATCCTTGAGATAGTGGACCGGAGCTGCATCCCGACCATCCCGAAATTGAAGTTGCTTATACATCGCACTGTGAAACGAGGGGATGCACTGCGGCTCTTTCAAAGACAAAATCATTATGTGCCGACGGAAGATTGGAGGATGTTGAAGATCACAAACTCCGGCAAGGAAGACGACAGCCAGAACTACATCCCTTAAATAAACAAGTCGGCTGAGGATATTTTGTACGCAAAGTTCGGGAACATGGTCGAAAAAGATTTAGATGACACCTGGAGGCCACTCTGAAGCTCCATGAAGCAGAGGACGGAGATGACCTGGTGGCTGTAAAGGATGGCAGTCATGAGCCACTACTCTTTGCATCCTGTTACATTCCCCATGACGATGAAGCGCCGCCAGCGGAACTGCGGCAGTTGGTAAACTCAGCTGAGAAAGCAAAATAAGACCTGGTGATAGGCGCTGACGGCAATGCGCACCACACGGTATGGGTGAGGAGTGATACCAACGATAGGGAAGAGTCATTAAAAAGTTATATACTGATAAGCAATCTAGCTATAACCAACCATATGGGTCATACCTCGAGCAACATTATAAATTTTACACTTGACACTAACATAATAATCAAGGTTGAAGATTGGGAGGTGCTTCGGACACACTCGTTTGAGTAAAACCCTCAGCCCTTAATAAATCAACCTCTGAACTGAAGGAAGGGACCGTCACACTTGCGAATTTTCTCAATAAATCGTATCACATCGCATGCCGTCCACCACATAAAAATGTGGTTCGACGCCTCCTTGTGGAACAGGGAGTTCGGATAACGTAGACTCAGTGTTCAGGAACTCTTCAAACTGGCCAAGATAACCAATGAGGAGTTCGGCTGCAGGAATTATAAAGATGTACTTAGGGAATATATAAAAGAAATTCGCACAACTAAAAGAGACTCGTGGAAGAGCTTCTGCGACAAGTTGGAAAAGTCAACTGAAAAAAGCAACGTAAAAAGTGTGGAGAAAACACTGGAAGACCTAAGCAGCGCCCTCCAGGGTGTATGGACGCTACTAACTTACAAGCTGTAGGAAACAGCGTTGAGTACGTTTCCTCCGATATTATAACCAAGGACAAAACACTTTGGGAACTCAACTGTTATCTCAGTAAGTTTAACCTCATGAAGGCACTCGAAAATATTAACGATACCTACATTAGAGGCAATATTCTATCTGTTAACCTTTCGAAAGCTCAACACGCCTATAAGAAGGACACATACAACGAGATGCACTTCACTCCTTAACCTTAAATATAGAGAGAGCCCTAGAGCATAAGAAATATGCCTTGGGCGTATTTCTTGACCTAAGCAGAGCATTTAGTAATGTCTCCAATGGCGCAATTGTTAATAGTCTGGAAGGAGCCGGGATAGAGCCTGCTATTAAGCTACAGGAAGATTAATGCGTATGGGAATTAAGACAAACTGCTCAGATAAGCGCACACAGGGACTCCTCAGGGGGTGTAGTGTCGTCTTTCTTGTGGTCACTTGTAACATATGAGCTTTTAGGAAAATTTTTATGGCAGAGCACCCAAACTGATACAGACAGCCTATACAGACGACATAGCTATACTAGTGAGGGACAAGTTCTTGGATAAAAATAATAGCGTGATAAATAGTGTTCATACGTGAGTCATACACCAATGGGCAATATCGGCTAACCTAGAGGTAAATGCCGATAAGACGTATATGCGTCTCATTACAAGGAGGCCCAAAATCCCTTCATGGAAAAGCCTGAAGATCAAGGAGGAGTTAATTTCTAAGGATTACACCAAGTACCTGGGAGTAATTTTGGACAGCTAACTGACGTGGAAATTAAATGCGCCAGAGAGGGAGAAAATGCTAGTGGTGCCCTCTGCGCAAGTAAGAAGATGTTAACTTAAGTTAAGTTAAGTCAGCGAATCTTACTTTACGGTGCTTTGGTGTGGTGGGCCGCTGCCAGTAAAATTTTATACAGGAAACTGTTGAAGCAAATTCAGCGGCTCGCTGCTCTCTGCATAAAGGGGGCCAAAAGAACCACTTTAACGGCTGCAATTGAAAGGTTACTCAATCTGCCACCAATTGATAATGCATTCAAAAGCTCGGCAGCGATATTAGATGTTAGGTGAATTTTTCACCAGAACCTTCGGATGTCGCTCGATAGACAGGTGGTCGGTGGATGATACAGACCACATACCTTCACATTTTATTAGGAAGATAAGGTTTCAAGTCACGCTAAAAAAAGGTGATTTATTAGGAAGATAAGGTTTCAAGTCACGCTAAAAAAAGGTGATATATACGGATGGATCGAAAATGGCTCATGGAGTGGGCGCGGACGTGTCTCTCAGGCTACCCTTCACGCTGCCGGAATACTGCAGTTTATTTTAGGCAGAAGTCTTTGCGGTCAGAAAACCTGCTGAGATAGCTAACAACGCAGGAAATGACGTGAAGAATATCAATATAGGTATATGTCGATAGCCAAGCGGCTATTAAACTAATAATTTCAAATCGCAGTACGTCAGAGAATGTCCTTAAAAGCAGAGAGGCAGTAGATATAGTGACTGCCGGGGAGTGGCTGCATATATAATATACAGAGTTCCAAGCCACAAGGGCGTTCAGCGAAACGAAATACCTGATGAGATTGCCAAGAGTGACATCAGTTTGGCTACCGAACAAGTACAGGAAATATGGAAGTTACTAAACACGATATGCAATGATATTTCCGAGAGGGCTGAGAAGTGCTTCAGGTGAGATGTATCGCCTTAGGGGCATGCAGGACAGTCAAGATCATATGCAAGGGACCGGAAGAAAAATACGTAAGCTTTCCAATCACACGGTATCGACAAGACTGCAGGACGGTTATTGGCCTATTCACAGGTCACAACTTACTGGCATCACATGCGAGCCATATGGGCATTATTAACGATGAGACATGTTGCAGGAAAGTAGGCATAAGAGAGATGTTGGAACTTATGTCCGGCATATAACCTAGAACTAGGCTTAGATATCTAGGAGCTTCACAGTTCTATTTACTGGAAGAAGAATCAGAATTAGATATTGAGTCCCTATTTAACTTCGCAAAAAGCTTTGGCGTCCTGCGTGACGTAAATTTCAGCTCGTATTAATCATAAACTTTCATCTGGCGTTACAAAGGACCTGTAGATCTATGTGTGGCTTTAAAGTCAGCCGGTGTAACTTAACCTAACCTTACCCAACCTATGTATAAGTATTTTATCTATTTTTCTCATTTTTGCAGAACCCGTTAAAGAAAACGTTATATCCTATTGGGATTTTGAAAAAAACAATTAAACTGGCTTTTCCAGAATGTAAACCAACTTTTTATCGAAAGACTTATTTACTAAAATCTGCCCCGCAGTAGAACTCTTCGTAAATATTAAAATTACCTCTATCCACTTTAGTGAATTACTGGGAAATGACCAATTTGTATGTGAATATTCTCGAAATTACCTTTCCTTCATGCGCTTGTACAAATATATTTGAATATACTTGTACATATATACACGCGGCAGAATTATTTTCTTTTGTTAAAAAATATCTGTTCTATACTAAATTTTAGAATAAAATCACATTAAATGCGTTATTACTAGTATGTTGCATAATCCCATAGAATTTAAAGCAGTGAAAATCTGATACTATAGTTTCATCGATAAATTTACACAAAATTGTCATTTCGCAACGCAGAAAAAGTCTGTGTACGAGTAGTAAAATAGAAATTCTTCGTGTCAAAACCAAGAGTAAAAGTGTCGACAAGTTATAGTTTTAGTTTTTTCGTAAAAGTAGCAAATTTAAATGATTTTTGTTTTATTCAGTTTGTCATTAAATTCAGAACATCGAATCTCGCCTAAAAGAAAACAAAGGGATCCTCTCAAAGGAAAATAATTATAAACAACGGTGAAATTGGTCGAATTGTTGGAAGAACAATAAAAACTTCCATAAAAAGAATAATAAAAAATTACAAACATACCGGCTTTTTTATATCTCAGCCCGGCCAAAAATACCAGCATAGCGTGAAACATGTAACCATGTGACAGAAAATATGAAGCAAAAGCCCCGACTTACTGCAACCAAAACCGCTCAAAATTTTAAGAAATCCCTCTATACTTACACGATTCGCAAAATTAAAAAAAGCAAGTTTTAATGGTCAAGTCGCACACAGAAAGTCATTAATATCGCCTGTCAATAGGCAAATGCATAATGCTTTCGCGAAAAAGCACTTATACAAGCCCCAGGAGGTTTTGGAAGAAGGTTATTTTGACCGATGAAAACAAGTTTTGGTCCTTTGGAATTAAAAGCCAAAAGACTTTATGGCGAAAAACGAGCAAAGCATTCGATAAGGAAATCTTAATGAATACTGTGAAGCACGGTGGTAAAGAAGTGATGATATGGGAGTGCATAGCTAGTAATGATGTGGACCGAAGTGGAAGTTATAGGAGTCCACCATGACAAATATGCATACCTTAATATCTTAAAAAAATTTGAAACAAAGAGCGGAAGAATTGTGTCTTGGAAGTGACTTATTCTACAGAATAACGACCCGAAGCATACAGCATAGACATAGTTAAGCTTTGGTTTCTCTACAACATTCCCAATCAGCTTTAAACACCACCAAAATTGACATATTTGAATCCTAAAAGCTCCTATGAGAATCACTGATCGAGGAATGGGCTCACATCCCTTCGACAGGAACATCTGTATATGTGTGCCCTCAATATGCCGTTCGTTAAAAATCAAACAATCGCGCAAGCGCAGACGCACCATCATTGACCAATAAGATTCGACCAAGCTTTCGAAATATTTTCTAAGTATTTCCTATTACAACGACAATTCATTCACTTATAAGGGACGCACACAAACTACAAAGTAAAGTGCGATCGCCTTTAACTCTACACTGCGCTTCTGTGTGCCTGGTCAACCACATTTGGTTTTCATATGGAATTCCTCCTCGCAAAAGCGGGAGAATGACAAATTAGTCCGGTCAATTTACACATTTAAGGTTACAAAAATTCATAAGAAGCTGAAACTCGGAAAAATTGCTCAAAACATAATTTTAAAAGAAATCTCCAAAGTCCTCATCGTTCCGATGTGTGCAAAAAATTAGGTCAAAAATGAGTTTTTCGCGATTTTCAGCAAAACCGTAGATTTTTTCGCAAAATTACCTAAGAACAAAATTGTGGATCACAAAATTCTCTACAAAAAATGCATCAATAAGAGCCACAATTTAGGAGATATAACGCTTTAAAAAGTTGGACAATTTGTAATCCCTATATTTTGCACACGTTTCTTACGTTTACTTAACGTTTTTTAAACGTGGTTTCCCCAGTAGGCCTATTCCACGGGTCTGCTGTGATTCTATTTGTTTTAAAACTATTGCAAAATATTATCATTCATAGGGGTTAGTAAAAAATGAAGGCGATGTAATAAAAAAGAAAATAGCTACTTCCTCTTCTTCTTCTTCTTCTCGGTCTTCTTCCCGTTCTTCCTCTTGTTATTCTTCTTCTATATCACTTTGGGTGCAAGTAAACAGCCCCAATAGCGATTTCTCATCGGTATTATAGGAGTCCTCAACAGCAGGTGACTCAACATTTGAGCATGACCGGTCTTGACAATCTGTGCATGCCAGAGACCAAAACCGTCCAACTTTTTTGCAACCACATTTGGCATTACATTCTTTTTTGCAGTTGAAAAATATTGTGTTAAGAAGTTTTTCTGGTGCTGGTGGAAGTTGGATCCAGTCTTTAGGATCCAGCTGATTACCAAGCCACACTTGAATATACCCGAAACAGAAGTTGATGAGCAGCTATATTGTTTGTGAAAAATAACACATTGAAAAGGAAATAATCTTTGACATCATTCGTTTCATTTTGGTGAGTTAGAAATTTTTAGATTAATTTCAAATGTATTGTGTGATAGGTTATTTTTTGAAAAATTTGTTTCTAAGGTCAATTTTATGTAGTTGGTTGAATCGACAATATCAACAACGAAAACGAATGAGAAATGATTGAATTTGTTCCCGCTTTCTTTGCATGTGGTTGGTTTGTTGCAACTTTTAACGAAAATTGAATTGACAAAATTCATTTTATTTTGTTGAATTAGAAATTTTTAGGTAAATTTAAAGTGCATTGTTTGATAGTTAGTTTTTCACCATTTATTTCAAAGTTAGTTAGTTGGTTGAATTGACATCAACAGCACTTCAATTCGAGATATAATTTCTTCCTGTGTTTTGACAATATCTTATTTCTTCCTGGGCCTTATTGGTAAGGTTATTTTTATACTCTCGCAACCTGTTGCTACAGAGTATAATAGTTTTGTTCACCTAACGGCTGTTTGTATCACCTAAAACTAATCGACTTGGATATAGGGTTATATATATATAAATGATCAGGATGAAGAAACGAGCTGAAATCCGTGTGACTGTCTGTCCGTCCGTCCGTCCGTGCAAGCTCTAACTTGAGTAAAAATTGAGATATCTTCATGAAACTTGGTAGACATGTTTCTTGGTACCGTGAGACGGTTGGTATTGTAGATGGGCGTAATCGGACCACTGCCTCGCCCACAAAACGCCATTAATCAAAAACAAATAAATTGCCATAACTAAGCTCTGAAATAAGATACAAGACTGTTATTTGGTACACAGGATCACATAAGGGAAAGGCATCTGCAGTTAAATAAAGGAAGGACTAAGTTCGGATGTAACCGAACATTTTATACTCTCGCAAAGTCAAATGGTATACTCGTTTGAGATTTCTTTGTGGATTGACTGATATTTTCGGTAGAAGGTCAACTATAGGCACTGGGGTCCACATATTTAGTACTTAGGGGCTTGAACAGTTTTGGTTCGATTTAGACAATTTTTGGTCACAAGGTGGCATACTTCAAACGTATTATTCACGCAAAGTTTTACTTCGATATAATCATTGTTGCTTGATATGCATAGTGGAAAGTGAAAGAATCAGATGGAATTGAAAATGTGTTATATGAGAAATAGGCGTGGTTGGAGTCCGATTGCGCCCATTTTCGCACTATAACATAGAAATATGAAAAGAGCATTATGCACCGAATTTGTTTGAAAAAAATCCCAAGATATGGGTTTTAACTTAAAAGTGGGCGGTGCCACGCCCACTGACTAATTTTGAACGCGGTTCCTATAAAGTCTTCTCTTACCATCCCAGAGATAAAATTTAATGTCTCTGGCGTGTTTAGTGCTTGATTTATCGCGCTTTTAGTAGTTTTTAACAGTACCGTTATATGGGGAGTGGGCGGAGATTTCAACTATTTTCACACTGTAGGCAGAGGTTCTAAAAACATTTGCTTCCAGTGAATTTTGTTATTATAGCATTAGCAGTTTAGGAGATATGCATATTAAACCTATAAGAGGCGGGACCACGCCCACTTAAAAAAAAAATTTAAGGGCAGATGCCCCTCTTTAATGTGATCCTGTATACCAAATAACAGTCTTGTATCTTATTTCAGAGCTTAGTTATGGCAATTTATTTGTTTTTGATTAATGGCGTTTTGTGGGCGAGGCAGTGGTCCGATTACGCCCATATGCAACACCAACCGTCTCCCGGTACCAAGAAACATGTGTACCAAGTTTCATAAAGATATATCAATTTTTACTCAAGTTAGAGCTTGCACGGACGGACGGACGGACAGACAGTCACCCGGATTTCAACTCGTCTCTTCAGCCTGATCATTTATATATATATAACTCTATATCTAACTCGATTAGTTTTAGGTGATACAAACAACCGTTAGGTGAACAAAACTATTATACTCTGTAGCAACAGGTTGCGAGAGTATAAAAAGCACAATCACAGTAACGTAACAGTGTACGTGCAGATACGGAAACATAAAAAAACGCTTTAATTTATGTAAATGAAAATAATACAAATAACTATAAGTGTTCAGTACAACAAAACCAACAAAGTGCTGTTTCAAAGTAAAATTGCATATATATATATGTAAGTGCAAAATAAGTGCAGTGGGTATACACATATCACTAAAAGGAATGCTGCTCAAACATATAAAAAAGTACAATAAATATTAAAAACACATAAAACAAGAAAAATAACAAAACGGGCGCGAATGTTAATACAAAACATAAACCAAATCAGCGGACGCGATACAAAATACATACCAATCAAAATACATATAAACCAACAGCGGGAGCAATACAAAATACATATGTACTTGTATAATCCAACAGCTGGGACAACCAAACTTTATAACATCCACATACGCTATATCTCCCACAACCCTTGCAGGAAATCAGAGTGAGTTGTATCGCTTCCTCTTAATGATTATATTTATATAATATCTATGTATGGCAAATTACGTTTTTTTCCATATAAAAAACTAAAATAACACTTAAATATAACGGTCACCAAACTATCTCAATTTACGGGAAAAGCCAAAAACAGTTTGGTACATAATATATATATATATATATATCTGCATATATATAGATATATATAAGTACGAGTATCGAAAATAAACATATTACATAAAGTGATTTCATTATATGCTTACATTTGTGTAATAAAAACACACTCTACGTTTCCAACAATATACCAAAATATTTCAAGTATTTACTTGCAAGCTTTTCCAGTAATACCCTGTACGCTTAACAAAGCAATAAGCAGGATTGGGTGAAGACAAGTAAATTGAGAACCTAACAGAGAAAGATAAAAAAAACAATCAAACAGACATACATATATGCATTTTAATTTACAAAAAATATATACATACATACGTACATATACAATATACCACACATATATTTGAAAATACATTTTATATAATTGCCAGGAGCAATACATATACATACATAAATTAAATTTTATCTATTTATCTATTTTAATATACAAGATTATAAATTGATACATATATACATAAGTAAGAGCATACGATAAAATATCGGCACATTACCAATTGCAATTACTCGCTCTCTCCGCACAGCGTTCATACATATATTCGGACATTTGAAAATACATAAAGCAGAAAATCTGCCTATCGCTTAATACCCTATATAGGGTACAAATAAATAAAATAAAAATATAAAATAAAAGATTTAAAAATTGACCGTCAAATACACAATTATATAAATTATTATAATAATTTTGTGAATCATATATATAATATATATAAATATTGGTTCATATACAATACGTTTGTACATTTTATATTCAAAGTTCATATTGGCATACATCCCGCAATACCCGTTATCCTTTGGAGAACAAGAACAAGTAGGATTGCATATATTATACATTCAAAGTCCACATTGGCACATATTCCGCAATACCCCTTGCAAAAACAAGCAGGGTTGCGATTGATCTCTTCTACGAGCTCTCAACTGCACAAGTACATAAATATGTACCTACAAGTCCACGTATTAGGGTGTACCTATATACCCCTACATAAGGACCAAAAAAATATTAATAAATAAAAAGTGCGGGTTAGTAACTAAATTACCCACAAGCGAAACATATTTAAAATAAAAAAAATATTTAAATAAATGAAAAAACTCTTCTTTTCTAAAAAGATTTTTCAATATATTTCTTGCACTGACAATATTTTCATTTATTTCGGCATACTTTTTTAAATTAGCTTAGACTCAAAATAATCAAAAATATCTCAATTGTTAAAAATATAAAAGATGAATTCAAATGATAAAAGTTCATGTACACCTGCAGAAGCTACACGCTCAAAGCAAGGTGCTACAAAGCAAAAAAGAAGGGTAAAGACAATTCATACCTAAATTCATTGCTGAGAGTGACTTCAAGAAAACTCTGAATCGGTATTAGAAATCAAAAAAGAAAATCTTGGCAATTTTTAGACACGTTTCCAAGCTGCATATGACGCGATCGTAGAATCTGACGACTCAGATCTACCTGAAAATTTTAAGTCCTCGGTTTGTGCCAAATACGAAAACTGCTTAGATCAGTTTGGAGAAACTAAAGCAATGATTTCTCATCAACTAAGGCTAATTAAAGCAATTGCATCAACTCCACATCCGAGAGTAGAGCTGCCACAAGTACAAATTCAAAAGGCAAGTTCAGGCATCCATCTCAAGGTGCCCGCATGTGACACGGAAATTTTTCATGGTGGTTATGAACAATGGCCGTCCTTCCGGGACATGTTTGCAGCCGTTTACATAAACCACTCAAAATTATCAAATGCACAAAAATTGTATCACCTCCGATACAAAACGAAAGGCAAGCAGGCGTCATAGTCAAACAGTTCGCACTAAATGACGGTAATTTAAATTTTGCTTGGGAAGCCCTTAAATCAAGATACGAAAACGAAAAAATATTGGTCGCTTAACAAATATCGATATTAATGAACTTGTCAAAAATTTAAAATTAAACAAGTGAAGAATATCAAACTTCAATCCACTGTTTCAAATTGTTTGTCGGTTTTATCGACACAGAATATTTCCACAGACAGCTGGGATAGGATCTGGTAAACAGAATTACCAGAAAAATCATTACTTCTATGGGAGTAAACGCTCTAATCACGAAGAAAATGGCCCCACGTGGCAACAAATGCAAGAATTCTTTACTACCCAGTACGAAATCGCAGAAAGGGTAGACAAAAATATACTCATAACGAAAAGTGGTCAACACGACCGAAATAGAAGCTTCTTCAAAAATCAAACGTTCACATCCGAACGGTACAAACAAACGTCATGCAAACTATGTACAGGGGGCATAAGCTCAAATCTTGTGAAAGATTAAAAAAATTGAATATTACCGACCGAAACAATTTTGTAAAAACAAAAAAACTTTGTACAAACTGCCTGACACATGTGCATACACTTAAAGAGTGCGAAAGCTAATTTAATTGCGTTTATTGTCATAAACGAAAAAATTCAATGCTGCATTACAGCACATTTTCCAGCTCACCCCCAAACAGCGCCAATATGAAAAGACCACGGGTTTAGTTGCAACAGCAAATCCCGAAGTGCGAAATCCCGAAAATTGTCAAGAAGCACCATGCTGATCAAAGACATTAAAAACCCACACGCTACACAACGAAAATCAAAGTAGAGTACTTCTACCCACAGCAGTCGTCTCCATCGAACACCGAGGCGAACTGTTTAAGCTTAGGGCCTTAATAGTCCAAGAATCACAACGATCATTTATAGCGTCTAGGGCACAAAATAGGTTATAACTGCCAACAAAACTAGACAAAATCACGGGAATAGGCGGAAGAGTAGTCTAAAACTCAAACAAAATCTGTCCCATTACCTTAATTTCCCCCAAAGCGGATAAGCGCATTAAAGCAGAAGCTATTGTCTTATCGCAACTAATAAACATGCTTCAAAGCTATCACATAAATAGCAAGCATTGGCAAAAGGGTTCGCCCCTAAAGCTAGCAGATCCCAACTGCAAAACTCCCGACCTTCTATTAGGCAGCGACCACAGATAATACTCGAAGGTATTGAGAAAATTTCAAACACACTTCTGTCCCAAAATACTATTTTTGGTTGGATCCTAAGTGGCTTAGTTACGGAACCAATTACCACCATGACTCAAAACACAATTGAGAAAATTTTGGCAGTTAGAAGAACTCCCCCCCATTTCAATTACAACCCCAGAAGATCAGTATTGTGAAGACTTTTATAAAGCCACAACTACTAGATCAGATAATGGTCAGTACGACTACCACTAAAAAAGCAATTTCCTAAAACACTCACTTAGGTCACTCTCGCACTTCTGCAATACAGCAGTTTTTAAGTATGGAAAAAAACTTACTTAAAAAAGGTGAGCTTAAGCCAGAATACGTTGACGTTTTAGATGAATAACTCCGCGTTTTAGAAGAATACCTCCATTTAGACCACATGCAGGAAATAAGCCCAAGCGAAAAAATCATCAACGGCAAATACTACTAATTTTACTTGCCGCATCATGCAGTGGTAAAGCCAGACAAAAAAACAACTAAAATAAAAGTTGTCTTTAATGCATCAAGATCCACTAGCTCGGGGAATTCCCTAAATGATATTCTATTTACGGGACCCACGCTCTAACCAGATTTAATGCTATTTATTTTAAATTGGCGTATATTCAAATACGTATTTGAGGGAGACGTCGAAAGAATGTATAGACAAATAGTCGTACATAAAGACGATCAAGATTTTCAGCGAATTATTTTCCGAAATTCTCCCAGTAGTCCACTCCGCGACTATAAATTGAAAACAGTTACCTTTGGCGTCAACTGTGCTCCATATTTAGCCATTCGAACACTGCACGAATTGGCAGAAAATACCGAGTCAGAAATTCCTCTAGGTGTTAAAAACACAAACGTATGTAGACGATATCTTGTCTGGAAGTCACAGTCTTCCACAAGCATACAAGTCACTAGATATATGCCCTCAAAACCGCAGGGTTTCCGTTAAAAAAAAAAAAGGCGAACCACCTCAATATCTTAAAGGTCATACCTAAAGAAAATCTGGTGGACACTAATTTCCTTAAATTCGAAAAGAAAAGTACAACAAAAAATCTGGGGATCCAATGGAAAGCGGTTATTTTGACCGATGAAAACAAGTTTTGGTCCTTTGGAATTAAAGGCCAAAAGATTTTATGGCGAAAAACGAGCAAAGCATTCGATAAGGAAATCTTAATGAATACTGTGAAGCACGGTGGTAAAGAAGTGATGATATGGGAGTGCATAGCTAGTAATGATGTGGACCGAAGTGGAAGTTATAGGAGTCCACCATGACAAATATGCATACCTTAATATCTTAAAAAAATTTGAAACAAAGAGCGGAAGAATTGTGTCTTGGAAGTGACTTATTCTACAGAATAACGACCCGAAGCATACAGCATAGACATAGTTAAGCTTTGGTTTCTCTACAACATTCCCAATCAGCTTTAAACACCACCAAAATTGACATATTTGAATCCTAAAAGCTCCTATGAGAATCACTGATCGAGGAATGGGCTCACATCCCTTCGACAGGAACATCTGTATATGTGTGCCCTCAATATGCCGTTCGTTAAAAATCAAACAATCGCGCAAGCGCAGACGCACCATCATTGACCAATAAGATTCGACCAAGCTTTCGAAATATTTTCTAAGTATTTCCTATTACAACGACAATTCATTCACTTATAAGGGACGCACACAAACTACAAAGTAAAGTGCGATCGCCTTTAACTCTACACTGCGCTTCTGTGTGCCTGGTCAACCACATTTGGTTTTCATATGGAATTCCTCCTCGCAAAAGCGGGAGAATGACAAATTAGTCCGGTCAATTTACACATTTAAGGTTACAAAAATTCATAAGAAGCTGAAACTCGGAAAAATTGCTCAAAACATAATTTTAAAAGAAATCTCTAAAGTCCTCATCGTTCCGATGTGTGCAAAAAAATTAGGTCAAAAATGAGTTTTTCGCGATTTTCAGCAAAACCGTAGATTTTTTCGCAAAATTACCTTAGAACAAAATTGTGGATCACAAAATTCTCTACAAAAAATGCATCAATAAGAGCCACAATTTAGGAGATATAACGCTTTAAAAAGTTGGACAATTTGTAATCCCTATATTTTGCACACGTTTCTTACGTTTACTTAACGTTTTTTAAACGTGGTTTCCCCAGTAGGCCTATTCCACGGGTCTGCTGTGATTCTATTTGTTTTAAAACTATTGCAAAATATTATCATTCATAGGGGTTAGTAAAAAATGAAGGCGATGTAATAAAAAATAAAATAGCAACTTCCTCTTCTTCTTCTACTTCTCGGTTTTCTTCCCGTTCTTCCTCTTGTTATTCTTCTTCTATATCACTTTGGGTGCAAGTAAACAGCCCCAATAGCGATTTCTCATCGGTATTATAGGAGTCCTCAACAGCTGGTGACTCAACATTTGAGCACGACCGGTCTTGACAATCTGTGCATGCCAGAGACCAAAACCGTCCAACTTTTTTGCAACCACATTTGGCATTACATTCTTTTTTGCAGTTGAAAAATATTGTGTTAAGAAGTTTTTCTGGTGCTGGTGGAAGTGGGATCCAGTCTTTAGGATCCAGCTGATTACCAAGCCACACTTGAATATACCCGAAACAGAAGTTGATGAGCAGCTATATTGTTTGTGAAAAATAACACATTGAAAAGGAAATAATCTTTGACATCATTCGTTTCATTTTGGTGAGTTAGAAATTTTTAGATTAATTTCAAATGTATTGTGTGATAGGTTATTTTTTGAAAAATTTGTTTCTAAGGTCAATTTTATGTAGTTGGTTGAATCGACAATATCAACAACGAAAACGAATGAGAAATGATTGAATTTGTTCCCGCTTTCTTTGCATGTGGTTGGTTTGTTGCAACTTTTAACGAAAATTGAATTGACAAAATTCATTTTATTTTGTTGAATTAGAAATTTTTAGGTAAATTTAAAGTGCATTGTTTGATAGTTAGTTTTTCACCATTTATTTCAAAGTTAGTTAGTTGGTTGAATTGACATCAACAGCACTTCAATTCGAGATATAATTTCTTCCTGTGTTTTGACAATATCTTATTTCTTCCTGGGCCTTATTGGTAAGGTTATTTTTATACTCTCGCAACCTGTTGCTACAGAGTATAATAGTTTTGTTCACCAAACGGCTGTTTGTATCACCTAAAACTAATCGACTTGGATATAGGGTTATATACTTATATATAAATGATCAGGATGAAGAAACGAGCTGAAATCCGTGTGACTGTCTGTCCGTCCGTCCAACCGTCCGTCCGTCCGTGCAAGCTCTAACTTGAGTAAAAATTGAAATATCTTCATGAAACTTGGTAGACATGTTTCTTGGTACCGTGAGACGGTTGGTATTGTAGATGGGCGTAATCGGACCACTGCCTCGCCCACAAAACGCCATTGATCAAAAACAAATAAATTGCCATAACTAAGCTCTGAAATAAGATACAAGACTGTTATTTGGTATACAGGATCACATTAAAGAGGGGCATCTGCCCTTAAATTTTTTTCTTAAGTGGGCGTGGTCCCGCCTCTTATAGGTTTAATATGCATATCTCCTAAACTGCTAATGCTATAATTTGAATTGGCAGAAAATACCGAGTCAGAAATTCCTCTAGGTGTTAAAAACATAAACGTATGTAGACGATATCTTGTCTGGAAGTCACAGTCTACCACAAGCATACAAGTCACTAGATATATGCCCTCAAAACCGCAGGGTTTCCGTTAAAAAAGATAACGGCGAACCACCTCAATATCTTAAAGGTCATACCTAAAGAAGATCTGGTGGACACTAATTTCCTTAAATTCGAAAAGAAAAGTACAACAAAAAATCTGGGGATCCAATGGAATCTATATCGATATCATACCAGTTTTCATACACTACATAGTCAATATCAGCATTATCCGCCATAACAAAACGCCAAGTTTTATCCACTGCGGCAGAACTTTTCGACCCCGCATGATGGCTTTTGCCAATTATGATACAAGCGAAAATCTTGATATGAGAATTATGGCTAGACGGAACCGACTGGGACGAACAAGTGAAACCTCTTCGCTTAGAAAAATGGTCCCAGATCGCAAACAATCTGGAAGACATTTCCTAGATACAAATTCCACGGCTTCTGTGATGCCTCTGAGATGGCATACTGTGTCACTATCTATGTGCGCACACAAAGCGATACTGCGACCACAAGCCACTTATTAGTAGCTAAAGCAAAGGTGGCTCCTTTAAAAACGTTAAGTCTACCTCGACTTAAACTCTGTGGTGCGCTACTACTCGCAAAATTAGCTTCCATGGTGCAGACCCTTTAAAAAAAGAAAAAGCATAGATTGTATCTCTAGTCCGATTCTGAAATTGTTCTAGCCTGGTTGGAAAATCGCCACATGCATGGAAGACGTACATTGCTAATCGAACATATCAAATACTTGACCTAGTGGGATCAGCCACTTAGCGGCACGTAGCCAGTGCTGACACTCCTGCCGATCTGGGTACAAGAGTGTGCAAGCCGCTGAACCTTACCACCACCACCCTCTGATGGAATGGTTCCCGATGGTTAACAGAATCTCCCGATTCTAGCCATAATCGCCCATGCGCAATATAATAGCCCCAGAAAGTCGAAAAATCGACATTCACACAGCAGTGGAGGATACTGGCATCCATCGTTCTCCCGAGCCCTCAGAGTAATCGCCTATATGTTAAAGTTCATAGAGCGACTTAAAATTAAAGTTAAGGGAGTTCCCTCAGAGTACCCTCAATACGTTACATTGACGCACCTAGAATTGAAAAAAGCAAATGTCGCTCTAATCGCATCAATTCAAATGCGCTACTTCAACCGCGATATAACACTATTAAGAGAATCAAAACCCATTGACAAAAAGAGTTCACTCTTAGTTCTTAACTCATTCCTAGACACGATAGGTCTGCTTCGTGCGAATGGTCGGCTTGCCAATTTAAACCTCACGTACAACGAACGCCGCCCTCTAATCATACCAGAGAAATCTCGACTTGCTACTCCTCAATTATATCCACTTAGTTATGCATCTCGCAGAACATCGCCTAATGCAACATATAGTCCGCCAAGAGTTCTATATTCCCTGACTTAAGCCCCAAATAAAACAATTAATTTTCATATGCAAGATATGCACTCTGCATAAGCAGAAGTTGCGAACGCAGATTGTGGCAGCACTTCCACCAGAACGCTCCAACTTCGCCCTGCCTTTCACAGTTACAGGTGTCGATTTTGCGGGGCCTTTTCAAATATAGGCGTCCATACTAAGGTAGCCCACCATAATAAAAGGCAATGAGGCTGTATTTGTCTGTTTTACGACAAAAGCTATGTACGACTGACAAAGGAGGCGGCATTTGCTCGTTTCGTTTATAGAAGCTCAAAGAGCCACAGAGAAACAGTTCAGGAATTTTTTCAAACAAATCTCACCTGAAATTGTACAAAAGTACGCTCCCCAAGGTATTAACTGGCAGTTTACCCCTAAAAGCGCTCCTCATATGGGTGGTTCATGGGAATCAGCTGTAAAAAGCTTCAAATCCCACTTCAAAAAAGTAGCTAGAGACTACAAATTTAATTATGAAAAATTTACAACATTATTAATTCGCATTGAAGCCGTTCTCAATTCACGGCCTCTGACCACTCTCTCGCAAGATCCTTCAGATTTCACAGCCCTAACTCCAGGGCACTTTCTCAAAGGAACATCCATTCTGGCCATACCTGAGCCAGGCGTGGAGTCGCTATCCTTATTAAATCGCTGGGAAAGAATTAAAATTCTCCTTCACAATTTCAGCCGCCGATGGAAAGAATAGGTCATAAAGGATTTCCATAAAAGATATCGTTGGAAGATTCCTGAACAAGCACCAAAGCTTGGGGATTGTGTCATTATGCATGATAATTGTCTACCTCCTACCGAATGGCGGCTTGGTCGCATAGAAAAGCTACATTACGGCTCCGACGGTCATATAAGAGTCGTTGATCTCCGTACCCAAAGCAGAACGCTGACCAGACCGTTCGTGAAGCTGTTTTTTCTACCAACCGCAGATATAAACGATAAAGCAAATGATAATTTATAAACCGATAATAATCCCGAAAACGTAATTCATAACCGTTTTAATAAATCGAAAAAAAGAAAAGAAAAGACATTAATTCGTAAACTCGGCAACAACTCGTATATATAAGTATATAAACTAACGGGTCCATCAATATGACGACCCCTTCATGCTACAAAGTGTTGCAGAATGCCTACTTCAACTTATATCTTACAACTTTATAAAGCCCAATAGTCTTTCTACACAGATAACTATGGACGCAGATGCACCTATGCCAACGCCTGCTATTCGGTCATTTATCAATGTGCCGCGACCTGTGGTTACTCCAGCGGCCCGATCTGTAACTACAACCGCTCCTACAGCCGCTTCTCGAAGTGGCGCGAGTTAACGACATAGCCGCACACCGCATACATATGTACATACATAGGTACAAACATACACATGTACATACATACATACATATTATAAATACTTATATATAAGTGACATAACACTTATTAGACATAAATACATAAAACCAAAATAAGCATATGTAAACATATCTATCAGCTAACAAACTTGAAATGTACAACACACATTGTAAAATATAAATATCAGAGATAAGAACATATAACAATAGAAACGAATAGTTCTATCTGTTAGTAAACAGATAACTATCGATACAGCAGTATAAGTAGCACTAAGATTTATGTAAACTAGTTAGTCTAAAGATTATGAATAAAGAACACGCACTTCGGCGTAGTGAAAACATATTTCTTTTTTCTGATATCGTAAAAAACGATAATAACTGGGGGCTCAAGCCGGTCTAACTCTTGACTGCAGCCAAATATCCTCAAACTTAAGGATAATAAAAAATTCCACGGCTTTGAAGAAAAGCATGAATCTCTGAAAAAGTGAGATATAACAAATTCATAACGCGTAAAAGCAGATCTTGAAATAACAGGCAGCATAAACCATTTTGAACAAAACCAATCTCTGAAAAAGCGAGATATAACATATTAATAAACGTGTAAAAGCAAACCTTAAAATAACAGACAGCATAAACCGTTTGAACAAAACAAAAATCTCCGAAAAATTAAGAAAAAAGTGGAAAAAATTAAAACTGGATACATTACAAAGACTTAAGAATAAAAAAAGGCAGAAATCCTACGACGACCACAGAAAAATAAATAACTCTACAATGGAGCAATAACTAGCCCAACTAAGCGCCCAAATGACCATGTTGATGAACCAGATGCAGCAACAAACAGCTGACTTCACGAAGAGAATAGCTTCGCTAGAACAACAAACTCTCCGCACGAATTAGTTTTATACGACGAAGTAAAACTAAATATCAGTGATCCCAAGGATATCGACCTTGAGTTATTCAAATCTCTACCCAAATTTGACGGGATTAAAGAGCAGTACAGATCATGGAGATCACAGGTTTGGACCTTCATGGAAGCTATAAAAATCTTCCAGAATCATCCAAAATATTATAGCGCCCTGGGAATATTACGAACAAAAATCACAGGATCAGCTGCTAATATTCTGACGAACCACAACACCAAATTGAATTTTTATTCAATAATTAACAGATTAGACTATACGTATGCGGACCAACGCCCATTATATGTGCTTCTCGACGAAATGAAGAGAATCACCCAGGGTAGAAAAACTCTTGCAGAGTTTCACAGTGAGGTTTCTAAGGCCCTTAACTTAGCCTTAACAAAAATTGAGATGTCCAATGATGACAATAACGAGGGAATGAAAACATACACTAACCAGGAAGCAGTAAGAACTTTCATTCTTGGGTTAAACTCTAAATATACCAGCTGTACATTGTATAGCCATAACCCAGGAAATCTAAAATCAGCATACGCGACAGCCTGCACTATTTTTCACGGCAACGTGAGAGAGGAACTTGAAACACAGTTCAGACCTCTAAACCAACGTCAACATCATTCAATCCAGAATCAACCACCACATAGAGAAGAGAGGGAGTACAAACCAAACGTAAGGATACAGAGGAATAATTACCAACCAACTTCATCGAGATCCAACAACAACCATCAGGGATACAATGCACGATATAGCCAAAATAATCACCCACATCGAGAAGACAGATACCAAAATCAGTATAGACCGAACTTCAGCATGCAGAGAAATCAACATCACCAAGTAAAACAGCTACAACCACAACCTGCACCAATACCCATGGACGTGGACGACTCCAGGCAATACATACAGACAACCAGGAATAATAATGCTTTAGTCTATACACCTGGACACCAGAATGTCGTTGCAGATGCGCTTTTGCGTCAGCAAATCAACAATACAACAAATTGTTCCGATCACTCACTACAAAGTTCCCCTGTCGAAACTATGAAAAAAGTTAAACAACCACTTAACTCTTTCAAAAATCAAATAATTATTTTACAAGATAATGAAAGGAATGAAGTCCTCAATCAAACAATATTTCCCGGGCAATTTAGACACACACTATTTTATAAAGATACCTCGGATTTACTATCTAAACTTAAAGATGTAGTTAATCCAAAAGTTACTAATGCGATGAAGATAGATGAGGAAATACTATTTCACTTAAAATAAGAAATTATCTCCGCCTTCCCAAACTATAACCTGGTGCTAGCCCAAAATAAGTTAAATGACGTAACTTCCATAAACGTACAAAGAAAAATCGTCACACAAACACATCAACGTGCTCACAGGAACTACAAAAATAATAAGCAAGAAATATTGTTGTCCCATTACTGGCCCAATATTAAAGAAATGTGTCGTAAACTAGTCGTAGGCTGTGAAATATGTCTACAGCACAAATACGAAAGAAAACCAAATAAAAAACCTATAGTAAAAACTCCAATACCAACTCGAGTAGGAGAAATGGACATATTTCATATAAACAATATGCTGTATCTTAGCTGAATAGATAGGTACTCCAATTATTGTTATTTACGAAAACTAAATACAAAGATAGATTGCCATGAATCAATGGAAGAAATAGTCACACAAGTTTACCCAAATGCTAAATATCTCATGACTGATAACGAAAGTATATTTAATGGAAACATAGTAAAATCTTTATACAATAGATTAGATATAATGTATTCAGTTACTCCAGTACACCATTCAACTTCCAACGCTCAAGTAGAACGGTTACATAGCACAATTATAGAACTTTGTCAAAGTTTAGCAGCTGAAAACAAAACCGCGCCTGGTGAAGTAATTTTCAACGCTGTTCGAGAATACAATAGGACTATTCACTCTTCCGCAGGACACAAACCTGAAGACATATTTTTCAATAGGGAAAAATATACCAATATTAAGGATATCTTGGAGCAAAAACAGGATAAACTACTTAAATATCATAACAAAAGCAGAAAAAAATATAACATATAAAACAGGTGATATTATATATAGCAAGACAGATCGACGTAATAAGTTTGCAACAAAATATAATAAACACAAAGTGAAAGAAGATCGCGGAGACACGATTTTAACACTGAGGGGAAAGGTTATACATAAAGATAACATTAGGAAGCAAAATACACAATGCAAAGAATAAGAGTCATAAACTTTTGCCTATTTATTTTATTGGCTTCGTTTGCATTTGCTGAAAAGATAACAAACCTTTCAGGTAGAAGATAAATTTTAACCGAAACGGACGACGTTTATACACATAATAGCTCAGCCTACCTGTATCATATAGCCAACCTTTCGACAATATTAGCGCCTTATGAAAATATAATGAGAACAAGATACAGTAACATACAATCCCAGGAAGAAAGTATTCTCATTAATAAAATAGAAACACTGAAAACACAACTGATACCATCCGAGCATCGTATCAAACGTGCCCTTAATTTTTTAGGCTCAATTTTGAAATTTATAACAGGTACGCCAGACCACGACGACCTAATAGAAATAAAATCAGGTCTTAACCAGTTAATAGAAAATAACAACCTACAAAGACAAATTAATTCACAGTTTGAGAAAATCCTAGAAACTTTAGATCCAAAATCTATAACAGAAACATTAATAATTAGGGAAGTATATACAGAATTAGAATCAATAACGAACACAATTTATTTTTCGAAAACAGGTCTTTTTTATTCAGGCACTCTTAACCTTAAAGATATTAAAGAAATCATTAAAACAGAATCATATGACATTCCAATAATAAATATCTTAGAATACTCCAATATCCACGTGTGTATTTTTAATAGTGCCACAATTTATAAATATCCAATAATAACCAATAAATGTAAAATGTATAATTTAATTCCATTATCATTTAAACACGGAAAATATGAGCTAAAAAATAAAATTGCTAAATATAATAATAATTTCACAAATCTATCAAATTGTAAAAATTATATAGGAACTAATATCTGCAAAATAGAATTAAAAGATAAATGTACAATCCCATTATTATTGAACCAAAAAGCTCAATGTAACGTGATACAAGAAAATAATAATCCTTTACAAATATTAGATCATGGTAATATTATAGTTGATAATGTTCATATATGGAATGGGCAGAAAATAAATGGTCCACATTTAATCCAATATGACCATAGCACCACCATTGATAATAAAACATATATAAACCATGAACAAGAAATAAAAGATATAATCCATGCTCATGAAAATGAAAAAATAGAAATATTGAATATATTATCTTCTGAAAGTAATTATAAATTTAGTAATATACAAAAAATGTACAAGTTCTTAATACCTATAGAAGAACACCCCTTTAAATTTATTTTATACCTTATTTTAATTAGTATAATATTCGTTTTAATCGTGTATTCATGTGTAAAAATATATATCTATCGACAAGTACAAACAAATAACCAACGTAAAAGAAATTTCGAAGAAATATTCGAAACAGAATTACGCCGACTTCAGTCATAGATGTCTCGAAATGAGGACATTTCATTTTAACACGGGGGAGAGTTAACGACATAGCCGCACACGTACATATCATAAATACTTATATATAAGTGACATAACACTTATTAGACATAAATACATAAAACCAAAATAAGCATATGTAAACATATCTATCAGCTAACACACTTGAAATGTAAAACACACATTGTAAAATATAAATATCAGAGATAAGAACATATAACAATAGAAACGAATAGTTCTATCTGTTAGTAAACAGATAACTATCGATACAGCTCAATAGTATAAGTAGCACTAAGGTTTATGTAAACTAGTTAGTCTAAAGATTATGAATAAAGAACACGCACTTCGGCGAAAGTGAGAACATATTTCTTTTTTCTCATATCGTAAAAAACGATAATAACTCGCACGACCATCACCAACACCAAACATGGAACCGCAGCGCGTCCGGTGCTTCATGTGCCAACGCCAGCAAATTGCCCAGGCTCATGAGCATTGTCTCAATTGCTTGACAACGGCACATAATACTCAAGAGTGCACATCCGTTAACCTGTGACAAATATGCGGTAGGCTGCATCATACGTTGCTCCATCGCAAACCAAGGCGTGACATCCGTCGGCCGCCTGCCCCGCGCAGCCGCCTGCCCCCCGCAGCCGCCCTCCAAGTAGCCATCCACCATCAACTCGGGCGATACAGCACCGACGACCAGCAGCCCCTCCTGCGTCCCGACTAAGGAGCCTCCGAAACGAAGCACCAATGATGCGCCGGCACTCTAGGCCGCAATATCGTCGCTCTACGCGACTGAGAAACGTTGTAGCAACGCTGCAACAGCTGCAACGACTCCTAGACTAAATATTCGCCTAGGGGGCCGGATGGCTAAATGAGCTATAAGCCGTCCCAGCGAACATCCCTTTACAAGCCCCACACACCACTTCACAAGCAACACTGATACACTCCAACACACCACAACAATACCATCCACTCCCGAAGACACCACACACCAATACATACAACTTCACACAACTCACCGAGGGATACCAACACACGATCTCACCACTCTCCCAATCAAAAAAAAGGATAAACAACTGGATCCCGTCCTCTCTTTTCTTCGATCGCCATCATCGAGCCTATACGGTACATCAGACATACGTTTTCCTGCCCGACGCCGTTTGTTTATTAGATTCTCAAACCGAGCGTTTTCCATCATTTTCAATTGTTACAACATTACAAAATTTATCGTGCAAGACAAGAGTGTCGAAATTAAAAGTGTAAAATTCGATATTCTGCATTCGTTCTTTATTTCGCAAGTACGTTCTGTAAGTGGTGAGTGCCTTAGTGCAAAATACCAACAAATTAACTACGCACAAATATATCTATATCATGGCTTACCGTAAATCGCTTAAAGGGAGAGTACAGAGACAAAGAAATAGAGAAAATATGCAGTTGAGTAGAACACGAAATGTAAATAATACCACAAATTTTAATTTAATTGAACATGATTATATGTTGATAATAATTCAGGTCCTTTGCGAAGTTCGTTCAAATGTGCATTTATTCAAATACGGCCTAAGTTTGATCCCTTTCATATTGGTTCTATGAACTTGGCTTGTAAGCATTGTTAAGCTAAGCATTTTCTACAATGCGTGAAACAAATTCCTTTACTATGTGTTGTCTTAAGGGTAAAATCCATCTTCCACTATTAACACAAAAATAATTTTTTTAATTCATTATAGAATGGTCTCACATCAAATGATGAAAAAACAAGATAATTTCCTTATTGAAAATATTTCAAAATGCAGCATCAGTTGGAGACTTCATCGGTATTTCATTCAAACAACTCATAAAAATTTTAAACTAATTATTTTAGCATCCTTTCGCAGACACATACGTGGTACTTATGATGACAAATTCAAATTGGCCGATTTTATTCGATTGTTCATTCAAGAAGAATTAAGCCAAAATCAGAAACAGAACAAATGATTTTGCACGAGAATGAATTATAAATTTTAATATTTTAAAAATTTTTTTTTGTAAATTGTTTTCTACAACTTTCTTTAGGTCTATTAGATATTGTTCACGCAACGCACATATTTGTTATCATGTTAATGCTTCATTTCTACTCGGTTATATTCTACACGGGTAAGTTCACCCCACTTGCATAAACACGTTTTCACCATGAGCTATATGGTCGGATAGAATATACAAATTTTCTTTACATAGGCAGACGTATTAACTCGGTGGCTAAACGATTTTAGAGTTAAGTTGAACGTCAAATCAATAGTTTGAGAAATTAAATGTAAATATTTTATCCATCAGCAATTGCACTACAAAGTCCGTATTTGCCGTTTATGTTTATAGGCTTTACTCGTGTAGACTATAACCGAGTAGAAATGGAGCATAAACACGGTATGTGTTGACAAATTTGTCTTTAAATTTTTATTCTATAATAAATTCTAAGATTTTTACCAATAATCTTTTTTATAATTCAAAAGATTATTTGCAAATACAATTTATGACTTTTATATGTAACATGCAAATGTAAATAGGTGTGCGCATCAATAATTCATATAGGAACATTCATTCGCATATTATGATCGTTAACATTCTCTGGTTTAATATTTAAGCTATTTTGTAACTATTATTGTATTTATAAAAAGTATAACAATTAATTTTAACTTTCTACATATATGTAAGGTTTTCAACAAAACAATAATGATAATATACACCTGGCAGAAAAAGTCTGTATCATTATTTATTTTCACATATTTTAAAAGCAAATGTTCGATGAGTGTATGGGCAGAGAATGTTAATGAATATAATAATATATGATTACAGTGAATATAAACACGTGTGACGGCTTGTTCTTTTCCAGCAATTCTGTGGATTATATTTTTGAAACAGTTTGATAGCACAATCAAAAAAACCTCATTCTCTAGAAAGTTCTTGGACACCAATTGAAAAAGTTCTAAAATCGTTTCAATATAAAAGAAATCAGTTTCCAGTTGTTCCGGATGAGATAATAACTATTCATAGCTATTCATAAAAGTGAGGGTGCCACATATAATAAAGTTGTAGTTCATACTCGACCCAGAATGAGTAGAGCTTCAATATATGTCGCTTGCAGTCGAGCTACTACTGCAGAAGGAAGAAGATTCATCATAGGAAATTTTATTGCTCCTAACAAATTTTCTAAATCGGATCCTGTATTTAAGGAACTGAGGGAATTGAACACAAATAAAGCTCTGACAACAAGTTTCAGTTTTATGAATTTCCGAACATCAGGACATCAAATTTTATTCCATAATTTTCAGAGTCCTCATGCTCACATTAATGATATAAAAAGCGACTGTTTGATTCTATCTTCAGATATTTTATGTTTTGTAGAAACTTTGAGTTATATGTGCGAAAATTTTGATAAATGTTTCAGTATTAATATTCTGGTTCTATACAGAAATTCAGCTTTCTCTGTCAGACATTTAATTGTAGAACTTCAGGAAGTCCCTACTTCTGAGTTATGCAATCAAAATGTGCTAATTGTTGGAGATTTCAACATTTGCTTAATGTCTACAGGGAATTCAATAGGAAATCTGCTCCAAGAAAAAAACTTTAGTTCCCTGCTTGGTGTAGAATATTCAACTACACCTGCCGATACACAAATTGATTGGGCATTTTCAAACATGGATCCTTCCCGTATTAATGCAATTACAGTACACTCCGCATATAAGAAACTTCGAAAATGTCACTTAATTGTTTCCTTTATCCGGTTTCTCTAATAAGCGGGGTCTTCATATAAGAAACTTTTCTTATAAGAGTATACCTTATATAAGAAACATATTTCTTATAAGCATACACTGAATCTGATAACATTTTGGCTTATGATAAGTAAATATACAAATACAGTTTATTTATTACACTTAAAATTTTGCATAAAATAAAAAAAATAAAAAAAAATTAACAAAACATTAAATTTATTTCAAAATCAACGCATTCAAAGGGTAATTTATTTTTAAGCCAAGTAATTGGAAGCTTCAAATTGATTGGGAAGTTACAAATAGTTTATTATTTTTTTTTGAACAAGTGATTTGTCTCGTTCATATAAGAGACTTTGCTCAATGTTTATTATGTTATGATTGTCATTTAAATACTGCCCAGTATAAAAGAGGCATGCAGCGCTTCTTCTCTGCTAGGCTGCATGGCACTATCTGCAAAGTTTTCTTCAATTTCATCTTCCTGTATTTCATTTATTATAGCATCTTCGTTTGCAGCTCCGAAACAGTTCTCTTTTTCTAAATCAACTATGTTTTTAAAAAAAGTTTCGTAGTCTACAGTCTCGCAAACATCATCTGAAGCAAAGCCATCGGTTTCACAATATACTTGTACATCACTTGAAATCATATCATCTAATGAGTCTGCCACATGGATTCCATCGTGAATTCCCGCCTTTTTAAAACAAATTTTGAATTGTTTGTGGAGTGACAAGCCACCATGTGCGTTTGAAGATTTACAAAGCCCTCAAAATAGAGATGCTTTTTAAAAATTTAGCCATTATTCCGCCCTCTGCAGCTAAAATTTGTTCGCGGACTAGGCACTTTCTGTAATGTGATTTGAAGGACTGGATAATTCCTGTAACATATAAAAAAAGAAAAAAATATTTGGTATAAACTAAAATTGGCAAATATAACATACCTTGGTCCAAAGGTTGAATCAATCATTTGTGGCATGAAGCATTATCAATTAAGAGTAATATCTTTTTATTTTTTATGGTAAACTTATCATCTAGCTCTTTTATAATTTCTCTTCATATAGTACTGGTCATCCACGCTTTTTTATTAAATTTGTACGGGATAGGAATGATCTTTCCCCTAAAACATCTTGGGTTCTTATATTTGCCGATTGCATAAACATATTTGTTTGTACCAATACAGTTGGTTATAAAAAGCAATGTGATTCTCTCTTTTGGCGTCTTAAACCCGCTGGATGCTTGGCTTCCCGCAACGTAGGACCCAGTGGGCAGAGCTTTATAAAAAAAGACCCGTCTCCTCAGCGTTATAAATATCTTCTAACGCATACTTTTGTAGTAAAAGTGGGAGCACATTTTGCTTAAATTCTTCAGCCGATTGACTATCCGCGGAAGCAGCTTCACCATGATGTTTTCTAAAATGTATATTTTCGTTTTTCTTCCACCTTTGGAGCCAGCCCGGACTAGGTTTAAAATCAGGTATACCCAATTTTATAGCAAACTGCTGTGCTTTTTCAAAAATCACTGGACCAGTTACTCGTACGTTGGTCTCCATCATTTGATTGAACCACATCGACATTGATTTATTAAGCGTTTCATATTTTGACTTTCTGGCTCTTTTTTGTTCCAAGTTTCTACAAATGTAACTTTTCTGGTTAATTTCCTCTGACTTCTTCAAAATTTTTGAAAGAGTGCTGCTTGCGATATTAAACCTTTTTGTTATTTCGCTCCGGGTTTTGCCACTTTTCATTTCTTCCAATATTTTAATTTTTGTTTTTAGGGACAAAATATTTCTTTTTAAATTATCCATTTTTCTTATTGAATTTAAAAATATTTAGAAAATTATGCAAAACAGCTGTTTTCCAAATGTCACAATATCAGCGTTGCCACGTATACATAGGTTTCAATGCTTTCAAGGAAAAGTATTGTCAGCATAACATTTTAAAATTTTTTCTATTAAGAGGTTTTTTTTATAGGAGTAGACAAGTTTTCGTGATGAAAAAATTTGTCTTTTATCCAGTTTATTCTTCTAAGCGGTCTTTTTTTGGTTGAAAATACTTAAATGGTTCACGGTGTTTTTAATTTGTTTCTTATAAATGATATTTTCTTATAAGCAGGTTTCTTATATGCGGAGTGCACTGTACTTTTGAGACAGTACACAGCTATCATGACAGTATTTTTGTCTCTATATCCAACTAAAATTTTCAGACTTATTGCAATAGTTCATTTTTTTTTTCAAATATATATTAAGAAATGGTATAGCAATTTTGACAGTAGTTTTTAAGACAATTTTAAGAAAAATATGTAAATAATCTAATTAAGAAAATTTAAATTATATGTATAATTTGTTATTATATAAGACATTATTGTATAAATATATGATAGAAATTATATATTATAATAGTATAAGGAGAAAAGAAATATAATTTGGATATATGTATAAGAATCTATATAAAAATTTATGTTTAATATTGTAAATATTATATACAAATTAATATAATAATATAATTTTTAAAGTTGTTAATATTTATTATTTTTAAGCTAAACATGTGTAATAATATCGATATAATAAATTAAAAATGGTATTCATTGTCCAAAAACGATTTCTCATATTCCTCAGTACAGTTGTAATGCATTCTATATAAAATTAATTATAAGCGTATACAAAAAACGCAAGAACGATTTCGCATAATTTGAGTAAATTTAGTTTACAAATTGCTATAATTATATTCACTGTGAATGTAAATACTTGAGGCAACAGTTCCTAATTATTGAGAAATATAAAGTTATCTCAAATGAGTATACCATTTAACTTTGCGAGAGTATAAATTGTTCGGTTATATTCGAACTAAGCCTTCCTTACTTGATTTATTATTACTATTATTATTTATACATTAATTTTCTTTAATAGTTATTTTATGAATGTCATTGGAATGGTCGCGACCTTTTACCTCTAACTAGAAATTTAATGATTTGAATACCGCTAGCTTAGGTAAGGTTAGGTTAGGAGGTCGATCCTAAGAAGGATCACACTTGGACAACCGAACAGTGAAAGAGAAAGTGCCGGGATGTTTCCACCTCACCCTCCTCCATACAACTTTGGCAACTAGCATCGGGTACTATTCTTATCCGTACCGCATGAGTGGCCTTTGGACAATGTTCAGTGAGACCTCTTATCATAGCGGCGATATGAACTTTGCGAATGGCGAGAAGTACTCCCGACCTCCTGAGATCCACTCTCGGTCAGAAGGATCTCGCGGTTGCACAGGAGTTGGTCGTCGACCACCATCTGCTAAGTGCATCTCGCATGCCATGTCCAGTGGTCCAGAGCTAGAATGCAGGACGTTAATGGAGATCCAACTCGATCCCATTCCGATGTGAGCAGGGCAAGGGTGCCCCCCTGACTAGCTCATCGGCTTTGCAGTTGCCAACGATTCCGCTGCGACCAGGCAGCTAAACGAGCCTGATGTTGAAGTAGCCAGATGCTATTTCCAGTGAATACAGACACTCCTTGACTAGCTTTGGTTGCCCGTTATTGCCGCTCTGCTGTCGGAGTGAATGCTCATTTCTCTAAACGAAGCTGCATTTCGTAGCAGTACTTCCACCGCCACCTTGATAGCAGCCACTTCGGCCTGAAAATCACTACAGTCGTCCGGTAACCTGAAGCTAAGATTGATGGAGATAAAATTATTTCGGTTTTACTTGGGTTGACGGCTAGGCCGCTTCAGTTCGCCCAGTTAGATACCTTCGGTGAGCTCGTAGACGGTATTGAGGAATTTTCCCTTAACTAAAAGAACCACGTCGTCAGCATAGCCTATCGCCCGACATCTTTGTTCCGCGAGCTCTTTCAGTATATCGTTTACCACCAAGATCCAGAGCAGTGGGAGTGTATCCCTCCCTACGGAGTTCCCTTATTAACCTTTCTGGTTGTCTTGGCACTACCCTACTCCACTACGACAGTGTGCCGCAAAGAAGACTAAATATGAGGTGCTTGAGGTTCAATCATACCACAAACTTGTCGAGGGCTTTAACTCTCTGACTCTCGAGAAAGGTGCCCACAGCAAATTCCTTGTGTCGTAGGCATGATACGCCCGTAACAGTTAACCTTTCGGTATTCTGCTCTTAATGTACAGATCCATAAGTCTCTCCAACCTTTTTAACTGAAATGAGATTAGGCTGATAGGTGTGAAATCTTGTGCACCGACGTGAGAGCTTTTACCGGCCATCGGAATAAACGTAACTTTAATCTGTCTCCACGCCTTAAGGACATGGCCCAATCTAACACTGTTCGCGTAGATAGGAGCCAGCCAGCTGCATGACACCTTGACTGTCCGCTGTAATTGCGCTGGTATAATATCATACCCGGGACCCGGGACTTGAAGGGTTTGAATGATTTCAATGCCCAGGTAAGGTGACGTTCATCCAGAAGGTCCAAGAAAGCTGTACAGCTCTCCTGAAGCTCCCCCAGTGGTACTGCTTCAGCAGCATCTCTGGGATGCTATGAGATGACTTTATATGAGCCACCTTCAAGATAAGACAGTGGGCGTGACACCGCCCATTCTTAGGTGAAACCCCATATCTTGAGATCTGCAAGCCTATTTCCCATATAACGCTATTTTAAATTCCACCTGATTCTTTCACTTTCCACTATGCAACTCACGCAATAATCATTGTATCGGGGTAAAACTTTGCGTGAATAATGCGTTTAAAGTATGCCACCTTATGACCAAAACTTGTTTAAATCTAACCAAAACTGGCTAGTAATAGTGAATATGTGGACCCCAGTACCTATAGTTGACTTTTTACCGAAAATGTCGGTCAATGTGTAAGATATATAATTAAAATTCATATAATAAAATAAATATATGAAACTCTCGATAATGGTATGATTTTGTTTCAATGGGTTGAATCGGATCAATAGTTCTTATATCCCTCATGTGTACCTAATATAAAGATTTTTAGCTTCCGCGTGACGTTATACCGCATATATCGGCCAATATGTGAGTTATCTCAATGAAAATGAGAGAGCGTGTTTTACTAATAACATCGGTATCTGTTTCCTTAAAATGAATGAAAATAATATTAGGCTTTTCGAACATTTGTCTGACTTAACTCCATATGATAGGTGATGTTAGGTGGGGCACCTTAATGAAACAGTGCGAGCATTTTATTAGTCTATGGCATGTTAGTAGTATGTAGTATATATTATAAATAATACCCTCTACTTCCATATACTACTTATAATACTTTGCGTTATTCTAACCAGTTGTATGCCAAATATGTCGGTCAGTGAGTATTAACATTGTTTTTTTGTATATAAAATATTAGATGTACAATAAATTAATGCCGAAAATGTGTGAAGCGGTCCACGAATTTCCCCAATTCACATATACTATTGTACTTATGGTATACTTTTTTTCGTTAATTTGCTAATTTAATGAAATTAAATGGACATTTTTTCTTAAAAATTTTTTATCATATCTGCATATGAATGAAATTTTTCTAGACCTTTGTTTAATCCTTATAACCCTAATATACTGATTTCCGCTCCTCTGGTCCAACAGCAACCTCATATACCCCACATATTAAATCTAACCATTTTGGGGATTTGAGTTAAATAGCCTCTTTTTATTAAAGCTAACATTTCGAAAAACAAAATAGTATTGACAATAAATAAATCTATGATCAATAATATAAGTTAATAAGATACCGAATGATAATCGAATAATGAATGTTGAATTTTTTTTACAACATATTTATACTTTCGTACCAAATTGTTGTTTGCTTCCCCTAAAACTAATCGAGATAGATACAGATTTCTATATACATATATTTCTTTTTATATTTGGTGATAATCAGTGGATAGGTATATTTTTTCAGCCATCATATTGAACTAATAACAAAATATACCAGACAACAATGTAAAAAAGTTTCTTAGAGTGCTGGACTTTTTATAGAGCAAAAATATCTCTCTAGAAAAAATTGCATGAAATAAATATTAGTAGTGTAGAATCAAAAGGAAGGAAAAAGGCTAAAGACCCTTTTTATGTGGTAATAGATCAACTGCGACCCCATCGGTTTAAATGCTACTGTCTATTATTTCACTTTTGCGACAAATTTTAATAGGAAGGTCATAAGGTGAACTGTGAACTCAAGAAAATTATAAATATTAAGTACTTTTTGTGATTTATCCATTGTCGTTGTTTTAAAAAGCGTTAGACAAAAGTAATTTACGGAGGGGTTTTCCGAGCACTTAATTTCAATACAATGAAATAAACTTCTAATTTATAAATATAACTAAATATTATGTATTATTATTAATGACTATCTAAGTAATATATAGGTATACAAAAGCACGTAAACTGCGTGTACAAAAATATAGCATATCAAAACTATTATACTCTGTAGCAACATGTTGCAAGAGTATAACAAATATCAGTACACTGTGTTTGTAGTTTCAGTTACACTAGATTTCTTGACCAGCAAAGTGCTGTATTCAAACTAATTTCACTGTATTAGTTATATAGTGTTTAAACCTATAACAATAGTATAGTATATATAGTGTTTAAACCTATAACAATAGTTTAAACACTATATAACTATAACAATAGTTTAAACACTATATAGGTATACAAAAGCACGTAAGCTGCGTGTACAACAATATAGCATATCAAAACTATTATACTCTGTAGCAACATGTTGTAAGAGTATAATAAATATCAGTACACTGTGTTTGTAGTTTCAGTTACACTAGATTTCTTGGCCAGCAAAGTGCTGTATTCAAACTAATTTCAGTGTATTAGTTATATAGTGTTTAAACTATTGTTATATACAGTGGCAAGCAAAACCGCATTATATACAGTCGCAAGCAAACACATATACATATGTGCACCAGTATACCATAGTACCAGAGAATGTTAATGAATAGAGAAGGAGCAAATGTTAGCTGTTCTAAAATGTTAATTACGATGAAGGAACATCGAAAACGCGCAAGTTCGAAAATAAAATGCCACAACAGCTATCAATTTACGCAACGAACTACACCACTCTATAAGCAAAATGTATATACATACATATGCACAGATGTTCTTTGACATGCGCATAAACAAAAATTTAAATAATAAAAACGAAAGTAATTGACTTCCTCAAATATAAATAATGAGGGAAATAATATTAAAATAGAATTCAAATATCATTTAATAAAAAAGGGTTATAAAAATAAAAAAGAGTATATAAATATATCTGACAGGATTTGAACTTAGGCAAAATACTTCACGTTGCAATAATAAAGTCTGCTATACAAGCAACACCACAGACAATATTTTAACCACTTTGTCTAATCTATGAACTCAAACAGCTATTGTTGTTTACTTGCTTCAAATGTTCATATGTCTATATGTGAATATTCGCAAACATTCGCGCAAGTGACAAAAAAACGTAGACGCCTTCATCGGCCAATAATATTCAAGCGAACTCGCGGCATATTTTCTAAGTATTTCATATTACAAAGACAACAAATTCATTCATAAGGAACGTGCGTCTGCTTCAAAGCAAAGTGCGTTCGTTCATAACTCTGGGCCACGCTATTTTTTCTGTGCGCCTGGTAAACCACATTTGGTTTTCATATAGAATTCCTACCGCAAATGTTAGTTTATAAAATGAATGAATGAATTGGATGAAATTGAGTTTGATTGGTTTCAGTAAAACGAGAAAAATTCAATTTTACAATTTGTATCACTGAAAATCCTATCATCCCCCTCGCATTTGCATGTTGCCCACAAGCTGCTTCCTCACAACATTTGCTAAAAGTCAGAAATTGAAGAATTTGTCTGGTGTTCCCTTTAGAAAGGAGAATTGGCAACATGACCTCTTAGTGATTTGAAATATTATTTTAATTTTTTTCATATTATGCACTATTTATGGCATTAAATTATAAACTTTATATAAAATTGCCATTCATATGAAATCATTAACTACTTCTATATATTCTAAGCACACTGCATATAGTACTTTTATATGTTTACTTATTATCATTATTTCATAGTTTGTCGATTTCGCACATTTTATCTAAATACGACGCTATGAAAATGCAGCTCAATCGGTAATCGCAATATTTCAAAAGAGCATTAGTCAACTTTCAATAGCAAACCACTGCAAAAAGGACAAACGAGACAACTTAGCCGACCGACATTGTCGCAAAATTGTCGATTGAAACAAATTTTGTCAACTCCGCATCAATCGTCAATATGTATGCGAGCTCATATATGTATGTATGTATATACATATGTATGTATATACATATGTATGTTTGTGGACAAAGTCGTCATTTGGATTTTTTCAACAACACAATGTCTGGGCGAACTCGCCGTTATTTCGTTGGCTTGCCACCATACACAGAGGCGTGTCAAGTGAGGGCTCATAATATATTAATATGTTGCTTAATTTGTATTGAAAAGTACTAATGCATTAATGATTTATTTTCGTAATATATACATAAAAATATAAATACCAATAAATTCATACCTATAATCGTTTTTCGTTTAAATTCGGTAAATAAAATATATATCTGATATAATTATGTGGCAGTGCGCCCCTGACCCCTTTTTGCTTGTGATCGTTCAACTTGCTTCTCGCAAAAAGCAAAAAGTTTAGACAAAAGTCATTGCTTGTGCGGGGCAAGAAGAAGCAAGCATCAGCGTACGTGTACTTATGAATGTATGTGTGATTATCACATTTGTGTAAATACGCAGAATAAGGGAATATGCAATAAACCCAAACATATGAACATATTTTCCTGAAATATTTTAATTATCTCAGGAAGTTAAATATGCTTTTAAAGTAATTGAATTATGATATGCTTAGATTCCAATTAATAAAATAAAAAATTAAATAAAATTTCAGTTTTATGAGTTTTAGGATTCGACCGTATAGGTTCGTATTCGGATTGTGCTTAACCCCTTCCCGCTTACGAATTAGTACTGAAAAAGATTTCATTTAACATTTGCTCCTTCTATATTCATTTACGTTCTCTGGTAATATAGAGTAATTGCTTATTGAACAAAAGATAACGATAAAACGGTGGCTAAGCGGCCGCGTTTCTACTTTTGTGGTGGCTTAGGTCGTAAGCGCGAAGGAGTTAAGCTCATTCCGAATTCGAGCATATAAGTTCGAATCCTAAAACTGATGTAAATTAAATTAAATTTAATTTTTTTATGTTATTAATTGGAGTCTAAGCATATCATAATACAATTTCTTTATTAGAATATTTTACTTCCTGATGTAATTAAAATATATCAGGAAAATATGTTCATATGTTTAGGTTTATTGAATATTTCCTTATTCTGCGTATTTACACAAATGTGATAATCACACATACATTCATAAGTACACGTACGCTGATGCTTGCTTCTTCTTGCCCCGCACAAGCAATGACTTTTGTCTAAACTTTTTGCTTTTTGCGAGAAGCAAGTTGAACCAGAGAACTTAAAACAATGAGAAGGCGCAGGCAGAGAACGTAAATGAATAGAGAAGGAGCAAATGTTAGCAGTACTAAAATGTTAATTACGATGGAGGAACATCGAAAACGCGCAAATTGGAAAATAAAATTTCACCACAACTATCAGGGTACGAAACGAACTACACCACTCTATAAGCAAAATGTATATACATACATATGCACAGATGTTCATTGGTATGCGCATAAACAAAAATTGAAATAATAAAAACGAAAGTAATTGACCTCCGACAAGAAAATATAAATAATGAGGGAAATAATACTAAAATAGAATTCAAATATCATTTAATAAAAAAGAGTTATAAAAATAAAAAATAGTATAATATATAAAAATATGATAGGATTTGAACTTAGGCAAAATATTTCATTGCAATAAGGAAGTGTGCTATACAAGCAGCACCACAGATGATATTAGAACATATTTGTCTAATCTGTGAACTCAAACAGCTATTGTTGTTTACTTGCTTCAATGTTTATATGTCTATATGTGAATATTCTTGAAATTGCCTTCCTTCATTCGCATGTCCAAATATATTTGCATATATGTACACATATGTACATATGTATGTACCTCAATATGTCTTTCGCAAAAAATCAAACATTCGCGCAAGTGACAAAAAAACGTAGACGCACCATCATCGACCAATAATATTCAAGCGAACTCGCGGCTTATTTTCTAAGTATTTCATATTACAACGACAACAAATTCATTCATAAGGAACGTGCGCTGCTTCAAAGCAAAGTGCGTTCGTTCATAACTCTGCGCCGCGCTATTTTTTCTGTGCGCCTGGTAAACCACATTTGGTTTTCATATAGAATTCCTACCGCAAATGCGCGAAAATAAAAATGAATGAAATTGAATTTGAATGTCTTCGGTAAAATTGAAGAATCAGCAAAATTTCAATTTTACAATTTGTATCACTGAAAATCCTACCATCCCCCTCGCGTTTGTATGTTGCCCACAAGCTGCTTCCTCACAACATTTGCTAAAAATCAGAAATTGAAGAATTTGTCTGATGTTCACTTCAAAAAGGAGAATTGGCAACATGACCTCTTAGCGAGTTTAAATAATATTTATATTTTTGCATATTATGCACTATTTATGGCATTAAATTACAAAATTTATATTAAATTGCCATTCATATGAAATCATTAACTACTTCTATATATTCTAAGCACAGTCCATATAGTACTTTTATATGTTTACTTATTATCATTATTTCATAGTTTGTCGATTTAGCCCATTTTATCTAAATACGACGCTATGAAAATGCAGCCCAATCGGTAATCGCAATATTTCAAAAGAGCATAAGTCAACTTTCAATAGCAAACCACTGCAAAAAGGACAAACGAGACAACATAGCCGATCGACATTGTCGTAAAATTGTCGATTGAAACAAATTTTGTCAACTCCGCCACGATGCGCAAAATTCGGCGTCAATATGTATGCGAGCTCATATGTATATATGTATGTTTGTCGACAAAGTCGTCATTTGGTTTTTTTCAACAGCACAATGTCCGCGCGAACTCGTCGTTATTTCGTTGGCTTGCCACCATACACAGAGGCGTGTCAAGTGAGGGCTCATAATATATTAATATGTTGCTTAATTTGTATTGAAAAATACTAATGCATTATGACTTATTGACGTAATATAATTAATAGATACGTAAAAATATAAATACAAATAAATTCATACCTATAATCGTTTTTAAACTAAATTCGATAAATAAAATATATATCTGAAATAATTATGTGGCAGTGCGCCGCAATCCCTCCTTGCCTGCGATCGTTCAACTCGCAAAAAGCAAAAAGTGTGGACAAAATTGCTTGTGCGGGGCAAGAAGAAGCAAGCATCAGCGTACGTGTACTCATGAATGTATGTGTGATTATCACATTTGTGTAAATACGCATAAATAAGAAAATATTCAATAAACCTAATCATATGAACATATTTTCCTGAAATATTTTAATTATCTCAGGAAGTTAAATATGCTATTAAAGTAATTTAATTATGATATGCTTAGATTCCAATTAATAAAACAAAAATTAAATAAAATTTCAGTTTCAAAGTTTTAGGATTCGAACGTATGGGTTCGTATTCGGATTGTGCTTAACCCCTTCCCGCTTACGACCTCAGCCACCACAAAAGTGGAAATGTGGCCGCTTAGCCACCGTTTTATTGTTATCCTTTGTTTAATAAGCAATTGCTCACATAACGCACATACATAAGTTGGAAAAATTGCCTATTAAATGTTTATTTTATTATGAATTCTGGGGTTTTCACCGGTAATACAGATTTTTAATTCAGAAGGTTTTTTATAAATATAAATTTGTCATATCCTAGAAATTGAAAACATAAATCTAAATGGGTATGCGCAACGATTTTTCATTTAGGAATATTCGTTGTGTCTATTTATAGCATTTCGCACATTGCGTGGTGTATTTTTCTTTTTCGAAGTTATATTTTTCGATGTTCCCTCATCTGGAACTACAAATTAGTACTCAAAAAGTTTTCAGTTAACATTTGCTCCTTCTCTATTCATTTACGTTCTCTGGTGCAGGTTCGACAGCGAACAATTTGTAGGAATTTATCAAGGAGTTCACCACAGATGCATGAGAAACAAATAACATTTTTCGCTTTCATAACAGCGGTGAATCTGTACACATACCCTCTCTTAACATAACCAACCGATGTATATTGAAGAGAATATAATATGTGAGCAATACTGGGCATATTGATATGCCATTTGAAATATATTCCCTTTTATTGAACTATTATTTATTATTTTTTCAATTATTTTATGTTAATTCATTTTTACTTTATTATGAGAAATATATCAAAATACTTTTAAATTATTACTAATAAAGTATTTTGATATATTTCTTAAAATAATTCATTAATTGTACTTGACACCATTATGGAGTCATAAAAGTACAGAATTGTGTTTTGCCGTCGGTATTTCACATTCATGCTTCAATTTTTCTTTTCAAATGCATGTGTAAACATATGTAACAGGACATACATATATTATGTCGTTTACACATTTGTATGTATTTTTATGTAGATATGTACACTCATTACTTCATGTGAAATCTCCGTTGACACATTTTTTGCTTTTATGTCAAAGAGTCAATCTGTCGAAGAACTGACGCGACGACAAAGCGTCACAACATTGTGTTGTTGGTAGAAAATCCGAGATGTGCCATACACACTCTTACTAACATACATCGCATATGGGCAAGTGCAAAGTCAATGTGTGTACAAAAAATTCGAACGTACTTACGTAAATTCTTTGACAAATACAGTCAATCCCGGTTAAGTGCCAAACCCAAAGATGCAGATTTTTTGTGCTTTGTAGTACATAAGCGAGTGGTACCAAAAAAAATTATTTCTATGTATTTAAAAAAAAATTACCGTTTTCTTTAAAAAATTAAGAAAAAAAAAGTGAGATGCAGCAAGACACCGGCAGATAAGAGAGATTGGAGGAGTGATACTTAACCGGGGTTTACTGTATACATAAATCAGAGGAATATTGAATATTTTCTTTAAAAAGTTTCTTGAATTGTAAATCGACAAATTTACTATGTTGTCACTTTTATTCTAAAATATTTTAATAATCATATTTGAGGGGTTGTCACTTTTCCCTTCTAGAGGGAATATCAGAAATTTGTTCAATTTATGATTTTTAGCTTTTGCCATCGTCGCGAAAAGACGCTTGTAGGCAAACGCATGCTCGGGGAGATGTGTAAGGCGTTTGCTTTTATGAATGAAACGACTTAGCTTATTGCTTGTGCGCCAGCGTTCATGAATGAAAATGTTGTTGGTGTGTGATTTATTACAAATTTAGGATTTGTCAATTTGGCTGCCATATTGATTTCTGGTGCTGATGCTATTTGAGACAATTGTTGTTTTTGTACAACAATGTTTGTATTTTTCCTATTGGCTGACGTACTTACATTTGTACGCTTAAATGTATGTAGTTGTGTATGCATTACTTATTTTGCGCGGTCATATGCATATTTGTAAATACATACTTAAATATAGAGCAGTGCGCTCACATGTATTTATTGATAATTGATAATATATTATTATATTATATAATATAACATATTGATGTACATACATAAATTATTAATTCTGTAAAAATTGAAATTAGAAAATTTTGAAAATAGTAAAATATCATTTTTTGCATAATCTTTCACATTTTATCAATGTAGCATTTGTGCAAAAAAATAATAATTTATCAATTTTTCATCATAAAAATCGTTTATATGGCAAAAAATAATCATGCATATGTGAAGTGGCATTTGTATTTCTTGTTTTCTCATTCATTTCATTTCATTTTTCTCTTTTTTGGTAGATACGTATTTTGTCAGAGAACGTTGTTAAAAATTCTCATTTCTGTTAAATAACAGCAAAACTATACAGAAAGTGGTGAACTCCTTGATCTCAAATTTTCAGCCAACCAATCGAGCATCATACAAAATTCAATTTGCACCTTCTCATTGTTTTAAGTTCTCTGGTTGAACGATCACAAGCAAAAAGGGGTCAGGGGCGCACTGCCACATAATTATATCAGATATATATTTTATTTACCGAATTTAAACGAAAAACGATTATAGGTATGAATTTATTGGTATTTATATTTTTATGTATATATTAATTATATTACGAAAATAAATCATTAATGCATTAGTACTTTTCAATACAAATTAAGCAACATATTAATATATTATGAGCCCTCACTTGACACGCCTCTGTGTATGGTGGCAAGCCAACGAAATAACGGCGAGTTCGCCCAGACATTGTGTTGTTGAAAAAATCCAAATGACGACTTTGTCCACAAACATACATATGTATATACATACATACATATATGAGCTCGCATACATATTGACGATTGATGCGGAGTTGACAAAATTTGTTTGTATCGACAATTTTGCGACAATGTCGGTCGGCTAAGTTGTCTCGTTTGTCCTTTTTGCAGTGGTTTGCTATTGAAAGTTGACTAATGCTCTTTTGAAATATTGCGATTACCGATTGGGCTGCATTTTCATAGCGTTGTATTTAGATAAAATGTGCGAAATCGACAAACTATGAAATAATGATAATAAGTAAACATATAAAAGTACTATATGCAGTGTGCTTAGAATATATAGAAGTAGTTAATGATTTCATATGAATGGCAATTTTATATAAAGTTTATAATTTAATGCCATAAATAGTGCATAATATGAAAAAAATTAAAATAATATTTCAAATCGCTAAGAGGTCATGTTGCCAATTCTCCTTTCTAAAGGGAACACCAGACAAATTCTTCAATTTCTGACTTTTAGCAAATGTTGTGAGGAAGCAGCTTGTGGGCAACATGCAAATGCGAGGGGGATGATAGGATTTTCAGTGATACAAATTGTAAAATTGAATTTTTCTCGTTTTACTGAAACCAATCAAATTCAATTTCATCCAATTCATTCATTCATTTTATAAACTAACATTTGCGGTAGGAATTCTATATGAAAACCAAATGTGGTTTACCAGGCGCACAGAAAAAATAGCGTGGCCCAGAGTTATGAACGAACGCACTTTGCTTTGAAGCAGACGCACGTTCCTTATGAATAAATTTGTTGTCGTTGTAATATGAAATACTTAGAAAATATGCCGCGAGTTCGCTTGAATATTATTGGCCGATGAAGGCGTCTACGTTTTTTTGTCACTTGCGCGAATGTTTGCGAATATTCACATATAGACATATGAACATTTGAAGCAAGTAAACAACAATAGCTGTTTGAGTTCACAGATTAGACAAAGTGGTTAAAATATTGTCTGTGGTGTTGCTTGTATAGCAGACTTTATTATTGCAACGTGAAGTATTTTGCCTAAGTTCAAATCCTGTCAGATATATTTATATACTCTTTTTTATTTTTATAACCCTTTTTTATTAAATGATATTTGAATTCTATTTTAATATTATTTCCCTCATTATTTATATTTGAGGAAGTCAATTACTTTCGTTTTTATTATTTAAATTTTTGTTTATGCGCATATCAAAGAACATCTGTGCATATGTATGTATATACATTTTGCTTATAGAGTGGTGTAGTTCGTTGCGTAAATTGATAGCTGTTGTGGCATTTTATTTTCGAACTTGCGCGTTTTCGATGTTCCTTCATCGTAATTAACATTTTAGAACAGCTAACATTTGCTCCTTCTCTATTCATTAACATTCTCTGGTACTATGGTATACTGGTGCACATATGTATATGTGTTTGCTTGCGACTGTCTATAATGCGGTTTTGCTTGCCACTGTATATAACAATAGTTTAAACACTATATAACTAATACACTGAAATTAGTTTGAATACAGCACTTTGCTGGTCAAGAAATCTAGTGTAACTGAAACTACAAACACAGTGTACTGATATTTATTATACTCTTACAACATGTTGCTACAGAGTATAATAGTTTTGATATGCTATATTGTTGTACACGCAGCTTACGTGCTTTTGTATACCTATATAGTGTTTAAACTATTGTTATAGTTATATAGTGTTTAAACTATTGTTATAGGTTTAAACACACTATAACTATTGTTATAGGTTTAAACACTATATAACTAATACAGTGAAATTAGTTTGAATACAGCACTTTGCTGGTCAAGAAATCTAGTGTAACTGAAACTACAAACACAGTGTACTGATATTTATTATACTCTTGCAACATGTTGCTACAGAGTATAATAGTTTTGATATGCTATATTTTTGTACACGCAGCTTACGTGCTTTTGTATACCTATATATTACTTTGATAGTCATTAATAATAATACATAATATTTAGTTATATTTATAAATTAGAAGTTTATTTCATTGTATTGAAATTAACATTCATTATTCGATTATCATTCGGTATCTTATTAACTTATATTATTGATCATAGATTTATTTATTGTCAATACTATTTTGTTTTTCGAAATGTTAGCTTTAATAAAAAGAGGCTATTTAACTCAAATCCCCAAAATGGTTAGATTTAATATGTGGGGTATATGAGGTTGCTGTTGGACCAGAGGAGCGGAAATCAGTATATTAGGGTTATAAGGATTAAACAAAAGTCTAGAAAAATTTCATTCATATGCAGATATGATAAAAAAATTTTAAGAAACACTGTCCATTTAATTTCATTAAATTAGCAAATTAACGAAAAAAATTATACCATAAGTACAATAGTATATGTGAATTGGGGAAATTCGTGGACCGTTTCACACATTTTCGGCATTAATTTATTGTATATCTAATATTTTATATACAAAAAAACAATGTTAATACTCACTGACCGACATATTTGGCATACAACTGGTTAGAATAGCGCAAAGTATTATAAGTAGTATATGGAAGTAGAGGGTATTATTTATAATATATACTACATACTACTAACATGCCATAGACTAATAAAATGCTCGCACTGTTTCATTAAGGTGCCCCACCTAACATCACCTATCATATGGAGTTAAGTCAGACAAATGTTCGAAAATCCTAATATTATTTTCATTCATTTTAGGGAAACAGATACCGATGTTATTAGTAAAACACGCTCTCTCATTTTCATTGAAATAACTCACATATTGGCCGATATATGCGGTATAACGTCACGCGGAAGCTAAAAATCTTTATATTAGGTACACATGAGGGATATAAGAACTATTGATCCGATTCAACCCATTGAAACAAAATCATACCATTATCGAGAGTTTCATATATTTATTTTATTATATGAATTTTAATTATATATCTTACACATTGACCGACATTTTCGGTAAAAAGTCAACTATAGGTACTGGGGTCCACATATTCACTATCACTAGCCAGTTTTGGTTAGATTTAAACAAGTTTTGGTCATAAGGTGGCATACTTTAAACGCATTATTCACGCAAAGTTTTACCCCGATACAATGATTATTGATTATGCAGCTGGCTGGCTCCTATCTACGCGAACAGTGTTAGATTGGGCCATGTCCTTAAGGCGTGGAGACAGATTAAGGTTACGTTTATTCCGATGGCCGGTAAAAGCTCTCACGTCGGTGCACAAGATTTCACACCTATCAGCCTAATCTCATTTCAGTTAAAAAGGTTGGAGAGACTTATGGATCTGTACATTAAGAGCAGAATACCGAAAGGTTAACTGTTACGGGCGTATCATGCCTACGACACAAGGAATTTGCTGTGGGCACCTTTCTCGACATTGAGATCCCTTCAATAACGTGCGGTCAGAGAGTTAAAGCCCTCGACAAGTTTGAGGTGGGATTGAACCTCAAGCACCTCATATTTAGTCTTCTTTGCGGCACACTGTCGTAGTGGAGTAGGGTAGTGCCAAGACAACCAGAAAGGTTAATAAGGGAACTCCGTAGGGAGGGATACACTCCCACTGCTCTGGATCTTGGTGGTAAACGATTTACTGAAAGAACTCGCGGAACAAAGATGTCGGGCGATAGGCTATGCTGACGACGTGGTTCTTTTAGTTAAGGGAAAATTCCTCAACACCGTCTACGAGCTCACCGAAGGTATCTAACTGGGCGAACAGAAGCGGCCTAGCCGTCAACCCAAGTAAAACCGAAATAATTTTATTTTTTAGGAGGTATAAGATCGGTGAAAGGCGTTTGAAAAGGCTACCCTGGCGAAAAAGTTGGAGCGGGTCCAAAGAGCGGCGTTCAGCGGAATCCCAAAGTCCCAACAAGGACACCGAAATTCTCTCCTCCTTTTGCTGCATTCCAGAAAATTTGGATCACTGCGTCACAGAGGCCAATCGAGGCGGCTGGATGTGGAAGAAAAGACGCCGCTGAAGAGGCGCAGTAAGCGTTTTGACGGATAGGTCGAAGCTAGGAGGGAAAGTTGGAAAGGGGGTTTTTTGTAAGGAGCTCTCCATCAATCTTAGCTTCAGGTTACCGGACGACTGTAGTGATTTTCAGGCCGAAGTGGCTGCTATCAAGGTGGCGGTAGAAGTACTGCTACGAAATGCAGCTTCGTTTAGAGAAGTGAGCATTCACTCCGACAGCAGAGCGGCAATAACGGGCAACCAAAGCTGGTCAAGGAGTGTCTGTATTCACTGGAAATAGCATCTGGCTACTTCAACATCAGGCTCGTTTAGCTGCCTGGTCACAGCGGAATCGTTGGCAACTGCAAAGCCGATTAACTAGTCAGGTGGGCGCCCTTGCCCTGCTCATATCGGAATGGGATCGAGTTGGATCTCCATTAACGTCCTGCATTTTAGCTCTGGACCACTGGACCTCGCATGCACTCAGCAGATGCTGGTCGACGACCAACTCCTGTGCAACCGCAAGATCCTTCTGGCCGAGAGTGGATCTCAGGAGGTCGGGAGAACTTCTCGCCATTCGCAAAGTTCATGTCGCCGCTATGATAAGAGGTCTCACTGGACACTGTCCAAAGGCCACTCATGCGGTACGGATAAGAATAGTACCCGATGCTAGTTGCCAAAGTTGTATGGAGGAGGGTGAGGTGGAAACATCCCGGCACTTTCTCTTTCACTGTTCAGTTGTCCAAGTGTGATCCTTCTTAGGATCGACCTCCTAACCTAACCTTACCTAAGCTAGCGGTATTCAAATCATTAAATTTCTAGTTAGAGGTAAAAGGTCGCGACCATTCCAATGACATTCATAAAATAACTATTAAAGAAAATTAATGTATAAATAATAATAGTAATAATAAATCAAGTAAGGAAGGCTTAGTTCGAATATAACCGAACAATTTATACTCTCGCAAAGTTAAATGGTATACTCATTTGAGATAACTTTATATTTTTCAATAATTAGAATTAGGAACTGTTGCCTCAAGTATTTACATTCACAGTGAATATAATTATAGCAATTTGTAAACTAAATTTACTCAAATTATGCGAAATCGTTCTTGCGTTTTTTGTATACGCTTATAATTAATTTTATATAGAATGCATTACAACTGTACTGAGGAATATGAGAAATCGTTTTTGGACAATGAATACCATTTTTAATTTATTATATCGATATTATTACACATGTTTAGCTTAAAAATAATAAATATTAACAAATTTAAAAATTATATTATTATATTAATTTGTATATAATATTTACAATATTAAACATAAATTTTTATATAGATTCTTATACATATATCCAAATTATATTTCTTTTCTCCTTATACTATTATAATATATAATTTCTATCATATATTTATACAATAATGTCTTATATAATAACAAATTATACATATAATTTAAATTTTCTTAATTAGATTGTTTACATATTTTTCTTAAAATTGTCTTAAAAACTACTGTCAAAATTGCTATACCATTTCTTAATATATATTTGAAAAAAAAATGAACTATTGCAATAAGTCTGAAAATTTTAGTTGGAAATAGAGACAAAAATACTGTCATGATAGCTGTGTACTGTCTCAAAAGTACAGTGCACTCCGCATATAAGAAACCCGCTTATAAGAAAATATCGTTTATAAGAAACAAATTAAAAACACCGTGAACCATTCAAGTATTTTCAACCAAAAAAAGACCGCTTAAAAGAGGACCGCTTATAAGAATAAACTGGATAAAAGACAAATTTTTTCATCACGAAAACTTGTCTACTCCTATAAAAAAACCTCTTAATAGAAAAAATTTTAAAATGTTATGCTGACAATACTTTTCCTTGAAAGCATTGAAACCTATGTATACGTGGCAACGCTGATATTGTGACATTTGGAAAACAGCTGTTTTGCATAATTTTCTAAATATTTTTAAATTCAATAAGAAAAATGGAAAATTTAAAAAGAAATATTTTGTCCCTAAAAACAAAAATTAAAATATTGGAAGAAATGAAAAGTGGCAAAACCCGGAGCGAAATAACAAAAAGGTTTAATATCGCAAGCAGCACTCTTTCAAAATTTTTGAAGAAGTCAGAGGAAATTAACCAGAAAAGTTACATTTGTAGAAACTTGGAACAAAAAAGAGCCAGAAAGTCAAAATATGAAACGCTTAATAAATCAATGTCGATGTGGTTCAATCAAATGATGGAGACCAACGTACGAGTAACTGGTCCAGTGATTTTTGAAAAAGCACAGCAGTTTGCTATAAAATTGGGTATACCTGATTTTAAACCTAGTCCGGGCTGGCTCCAAAGGTGGAAGGAAAACGAAAATATACATTTTAGAAAACATCATGGTGAAGCTGCTTCCGCGGATAGTCTATCGGCTGAAGAATTTAAGCAAAATGTGCTCCCACTTTTACTACAAAAGTATGCGTTAGAAGATATTTATAACGCTGAGGAGACGGGTCTTTTTTATAAAGCTCTGCCCACTGGGTCCTACGTTGCGGGAAGCCAAGCATCCAGCGGGTTTAAGACGCCAAAAGAGAGAATCACATTGCTTTTTATAACCAACTGTATTGGTACAAACAAATATGTTTATGCAATCGGCAAATATAAGAACCCAAGATGTTTTAGGGGAAAGATCATTCCTATCCCGTACAAATTTAATAAAAAAGCGTGGATGACCAGTACTATATGAAGAGAAATTATAAAAGAGCTAGATGATAAGTTTACCATAAAAAATAAAAAGATATTACTCTTAATTGATAATGCTTCATGCCACAAATGATTGAACCAAAAAGCATTGAAATTGTATTTATGCCACCTTGTACTACAAGTTTAATTCAACCTTTGGACCAAGGTATGTTATATTTGCCAATTTTAGTTTATACCAAATATTTTTTTCTTTTTTTATATGTTACAGGAATTATCCAGTCCTTCAAATCACATTACAGAAAGTGCCTAGTCCGCGAACAAATTTTAGCTGCAGAGGGCGGAATAATGGCTAAATTTTTAAAAAGCATCTCTATTTTGAGGGCTTTGTAAATCTTCAAACGCACATGGTGGCTTGTCACTCCACAAACAATTCAAAATTTGTTTTAAAAAGGCGGGAATTCACGATGGAATCCATGTGGCAGACTCATTAGATGATATGATTTCAAGTGATGTACAAGTATATTTAGAAACCGATGGCTTTGCTTCAGATGATGTTTGCGAGACTGTAGACTACGAAACTTTTTTTAAAAACATAGTTGATTTAGAAAAAGAGAACTGTTTCGGAGCTGCAAACGAAGATGCTATAATAAATGAAATACAGGAAGATGAAATTGAAGAAAACTTTGCAGATAGTGCCATGCAGCCTAGCAGAGAAGAAGCGCTGCATGCCTCTTTTATACTGGGCAGTATTTAAATGACAATCATAACATAATAAACATTGAGCAAAGTCTCTTAAATGAACGAGACAAATCACTTGTTCAAAAAAAAATAATAAACTATTTAACTTCCCAATCAATTTGAAGCTTCCAATTACTTGGCTTAAAAATAAATTACCTTTTGAATGCGTTGATTTTGAAATAAATTAAATGTTTTGTTAATTTTTTTTTTTTTTTTATTTTATGCAAAATTTTAAGTGTAATAAATAAACTGTATTTGAATATTTACTTATCATAAGCCAAAATGTTATCAGATTCAGTGTATGCTTATAAGAAATATGTTTCTTATATAAGGTATACTCTTATAAGAAAAGTTTCTTATATGAAGACCCCGCTTATTCGAGAAACCGGATAAAGAAAACAATTAAGTGACATTTTCGAAGTTTCTTATATGCGGAGTGTACTGTAATTGCATTAATACGGGAAGGATCCATGTTTGAAAATGCCCAATCAATTTGTGTATCGGCAGGTGTAGTTGAATATTCTACACCAAGCAGGGAACTAAAGTTTTTTTCTTGGAGCAGATTTCCTATTGAATTCCCTGTAGACATTAAGTAAATGTTGAAATCTCCAACAATTAGCACATTTTGATTGCATAACTCAGAAGTAGGGACTTCCTGAAGTTCTACAATTAAATGTCTGACAGAGAAAGCTGAATTTCTGTATAGAACCAGAATATTAATACTGAAACATTTATCAAAATTTTCGCACATATAACTCAAAGTTTCTACAAAACATAAAATATCTGAAGATAGAATCAAACAGTCGCTTTTTATATCATTAATGTGAGCATGAGGACTCTGAAAATTATGGAATAAAATTTGATGTCCTGATGTTCGGAAATTCATAAAACTGAAACTTGTTGTCAGAGCTTTATTTGTGTTCAATTCCCTCAGTTCCTTAAATACAGGATCCGATTCAGAAAATTTGTTAGGAGCAATAAAATTTCCTATGATGAATCTTCTTCCTTCTGCAGTAGTAGCTCGACTGCAAGCGACATATATTGAAGCTCTACTCATTCTGGGTCGAGTATGAACTACAACTTTATTATATGTGGCACCCTCACTTTTATGAATAGCTATGAATAGTTATTATCTCATCCGGAACAACTGGAAACTGATTTCTTTTATATTGAAACGATTTTAGAACTTTTTCAATTGGTGTCCAAGAACTTTCTAGAGAATGAGGTTTTTTTGATTGTGCTATCAAACTGTTTCAAAAATATAATCCACAGAATTGCTGGAAAAGAACAAGCCGTCACACGTGTTTATATTCACTGTAATCATATATTATTATATTCATTAACATTCTCTGCCGATACACTCATCGAACAATTGCTTTTAAAATATGTGAAAATAAATAATGATACAGACTTTTTCTGCCAGGTGTATATTATCATTATTGTTTTGTTGAAAACCTTACATATATGTAGAAAGTTAAAATTAATTGTTATACTTTTTATAAATACAATAATAGTTACAAAATAGCTTAAATATTAAACCAGAGAATGTTAACGATCATAATATGCGAATGAATGTTCCTATATGAATTATTGATGCGCACACCTATTTACATTTGCATGTTACATATAAAAGTCATAAATTGTATTTGCAAATAATCTTTTGAATTATAAAAAAGATTATTGGTAAAAATCTTAGAATTTATTATAGAATAAAAATTTAAAGACAAATTTGTCAACACATACCATGTTTATGCTCCATTTCTACTCGGTTATAGTCTACACGAGTAAAGCCTATAAACATAAACGGCAAATACGGACTTTGTAGTGCAATTGCTGATGGATAAAATATTTACATTTAATTTCTCAAACTATTGATTTGACGTTCAACTTAACTCTAAAATCGTTTAGCCACCGAGTTAATACGTCTGCCTATGTAAAGAAAATTTGTATATTCTATCCGACCATATAGCTCATGGTGAAAACGTGTTTATGCAAGTGGGGTGAACTTACCCGTGTAGAATATAACCGAGTAGAAATGAAGCATTAACATGATAACAAATATGTGCGTTGCGTGAACAATATCTAATAGACCTAAAGAAAGTTGTAGAAAACAATTTACAAAAAAAAATTTTTAAAATATTAAAATTTATAATTCATTCTCGTGCAAAAGCATTTGTTCTGTTTCTGATTTTGGCTTAATTCTTCTTGAATGAACAATCGAATAAAATCGGCCAATTTGAATTTGTCATCATAAGTACCACGTATGTGTCTGCGAAAGGATGCTAAAATAATTAGTTTAAAATTTTTATGAGTTGTTTGAATGAAATACCGATGAAGTCTCCAACTGATGCTGCATTTTGAAATATTTTCAATAAGGAAATTATTGTTTTTTCATCATGGTCTCACATCATTCTATAATGAATTAAAAAAATTATTTTTGTGTTAATAGTGGAAGATGGATTTTACCCTTAAGACAACACATAGTAAAGGAATTTGTTTCACGCATTGTAGAAAATGCTTAGCTTAACAATGCTTACAAGCCAAGTTCATAGAACCAATATGAAAGGGATCAAACTTAGGCCGTATTTGAATAAATGCACATTTGAACGAACTTCGCAAAGGACCTGAATTATTATCAACATATAATCATGTTCAATTAAATTAAAATTTGTGGTATTATTTACATTTCGGTTCTACTCAATTGCATATTTTCTCTATTTCTTTGTATATAGATATATTTGTGCGTAGTTAATTTGTTGGTATTTTGCACTAAGGCACTCACCACTTACAGCACGTACTTGCGAAATAAAGAACGAATGCAGAATATCGAATTTTACACTTTTAATGTCGACACTCTTGTCTTGCACGATAAATTTTGTAATGTTGTAACAATTGAAAATGATGGAAAACGCTCGGTTTGAGAATCTAATAAACAAACGGCGTCGCGCAGGAAAACGTATGTCTGATGTACCGTATAGGCTCGATGATGGCGATCGAAGAAAAGAGAGGACGGGATCCAGTTGTTTATCCTTTTTTTTGATTGGGAGAGTGGTGAGATCGTGTGTTGGTATCCCTCGGTGAGTTGTGTGAAGTTGTATGTATTGGTGTGTGGTGTCTTCGGGAGTGGATGGTATTGTGTGGTGTGTTGGAGTGTATCAGTATTGCTTGTGAAGTGGTGTGTGGGGCTTGTAAAGGGATGTTCGCTGGGACGGCTTATAGCTCATTTAGCCATCCGGCCCCCTAGGCGAATATTTAGTCTAGGAGTCGTTGCAGCTGTTGCAGCGTTGCTACAACGTTTCTCAGTCGCGTAGAGCGACGATATTGCGGCCTAGAGTGCCGGCGCATCATTGGTGCTTCGTTTCGGAGGCTCCTTAGTCGGGACGCAGGAGGGGCTGCTGGTCGTCGGTGCTGTATCGCCCGAGTTGATGGTGGATGGCTACTTGGAGGGCGGCTGCGGGGGGCAGGCGGCTGCGCGGGGCAGGCGGCCAACGGATGTCACGCCTTGGTTTGCGATGGAGCAACGTATGATGCAGCCTACCGCATATTTGTCACAGGTTAACGGATGTGCACTCTTGAGTATTATGTGCCGCTGTCAAGCAATTGAGAGAATGCTCATGAGCCTGGGCAATTTGCTGGCGTTGGCACATGAAGCACCGGACGCGCTGCGGTTCCATGTTTGGTGTTGGTGATGGTCGCGCGAGTTATTATCGTTTTTTACGATATGAGAAAAAAGAAATATGTTTTCACTTTCGCCGAAGTGCGTGTTCTTTATTCATAATCTTTAGACTAACTAGTTTACATAAACCTTAGTGCTACTTATACTATTGAGCTGTATCGATAGTTATCTGTTTACTAACAGATAGAACTATTCGTTTCTATTGTTATATGTTCTTATCTCTGATATTTATATTTTACAATGTGTGTTTTACATTTCAAGTGTGTTAGCTGATAGATATGTTTACATATGCTTATTTTGGTTTTATGTATTTATGTCTAATAAGTGTTATGTCACTTATATATAAGTATTTATGATATGTACGTATGTATGTACATGTGTATGTTTGTATGTATGTACATATGTATGCGGTGTGCGGCTATGTCGTTAACTCTCCCCCGTGTTAAAATGAAATGTCCTCATTTCGAGACATCTATGACTGAAGTCGGCGTAATTCTGTTTCGAATATTTCTTCGAAATTTCTTTTACGTTGGTTATTTGTTTGTACTTGTCGATAGATATATATTTTTACACATGAATACACGATTAAAACGAATATTATACTAATTAAAATAAGGTATAAAATAAATTTAAAGGGGTGTTCTTCTATAGGTATTAAGAACTTGTACATTTTTTGTATATTACTAAATTTATAATTACTTTCAGAAGATAATATATTCAGTATTTCTATTTTTTCATTTTCATGAGCATGGATTATATCTTTTATTTCTTGTTCATGGTTTATATATGTTTTATTATCAATGGTGGTGCTATGGTCATATTGGATTAAATGTGGACCATTTATTTTCTGCCCATTCCATATATGAACATTATCAACTATAATATTACCATGATCTAATATTTGTAAAGGATTATTATTTTCTTGTATCACGTTACATTGAGCTTTTTGGTTCAATAATAATGGGATTGTACATTTATCTTTTAATTCTATTTTGCAGATATTAGTTCCTATATAATTTTTACAATTTGATAGATTTGTGAAATTATTATTACATTTAGCAATTTTATTTTTTAGCTCATATTTTCCGTGTTTAAATGATAATGGAATTAAATTATACATTTTACATTTATTGGTTATTATTGGATATTTATAAATTGTCACAATGGCACTATTAAAAATACACACGTGGATATTGGAGTATTCTAAGATATTTATTATTGGAATGTCATATGATTCTGTTTTAATGATTTCTTTAATATCTTTAAGGTTAAGAGTGCCTGAATAAAAAAGACCTGTTTTCGAAAAATAAATTGTGTTCGTTATTGATTCTAATTCTGTATATACTTCCCTAATTATTAATGTTTCTGTTATAGATTTTGGATCTAAAGTTTCTAGGATTTTCTCAAACTGTGAATTAATTTGTCTTTGTAGGTTGTTATTTTCTATTAACTGGTTAAGACCTGATTTTATTTCTATTAGGTCGTCGTGGTCTGGCGTACCTGTTATAAATTTCAAAATTGAGCCTAAAAAATTAAGGGCACGTTTGATACGATGCTCGGATGGTATCAGTTGTGTTTTCAGTGTTTCTATTTTATTAATGAGAATACTTTCTTCCTGGGATTGTATGTTACTGTATCTTGTTCTCATTATATTTTCATAAGGCGCTAATATTGTCGAAAGGTTGGCTATATGATACAGGTAGGCTGAGCTATTATGTGTATAAACGTCGTCCGTTTCGGTTAAAATTTATCTTCTACCTGAAAGGTTTGTTATCTTTTCAGCAAATGCAAACGAAGCCAATAAAATAAATAGGCAAAAGTTTATGACTCTTATTCTTTGCATTGTGTATTTTGCTTCCTAATGTTATCTTTATGTATAACCTTTCCCCTCAGTGTTAAAATCGTGTCTCCGCGATCTTCTTTCACTTTGTGTTTATTATATTTTGTTGCAAACTTATTACGTCGATCTGTCTTGCTATATATAATATCACCTGTTTTATATGTTATATTTTTTTCTGCTTTTGTTATGATATTTTAGTAGTTTATCCTGTTTTTGCTCCAAGATATCCTTAATATTGGTATATTTTTCCCTATTGAAAAATATGTCTTCAGGTTTGTGTCCTGCGGAAGAGTCAATAGTCCTATTGTATTCTCAAACAGCGTTGAAAATTTCTTCACCAGGCGCGGTTTTGTTTTCAGCTGCTAAACTTTGACAAAGTTCTATAATTGTGCTATGTAACCGTTCTACTTGAGCGTTGGAAGTTGAATGGTGTACTGGAGTAACTGAATACATTATATCTAATCTATTGTATAAAGATTTTACTATGTTTCCATTAAATATACTTTCGTTATCAGTCATGAGATATTTAGCATTTGGGTAAACTTGTGTGAGTATTTCTTCCATTGATTCATGGCAATCTATCTTTGTATTTAGTTTTCGTAAATAACAATAATTGGAGTACCTATCTATTGAGCTAAGATACAGCATATTGTTTATATGAAATATGTCCATTTCTCCTACTCGAGTTGGTATTGGAGTTTTTACTATGGGTTGTTTATTTGGTTTTCTTTCGTATTTGTGCTGTAGACATATTTCACAGCCTACGACTAGTTTACGACACATTTCTTTAATATTGGGCCAGTAATGGGACAACAATATTTCTTGCTTATTATTTTTGTAGTTCCTGTGAGCACGTTGATGTGTTTGTGTGACGATTTCTCTTTGTACGTTTATGGAAGTTACGTCATTTAACTTATTTTGGGCTAGCACCAGGTTATAGTTTGGGAAGGCGGAGATAATTTCTTATTTTAAGTGAAATAGTATTTCCTTATCTATCTTCATCGCATTAGTAACTTTTGGATTAACTACATCTTTAAGTTTAGATAGTAAATCCGGGGTATCTTTATAAAATAGTGTGTGTCTAAATTGCCCGGGAAATATTGTTTGATTGAGGACTTCATTCCTTTCATTATCTTGTAAAATAATTATTTGATTTTTGAAAGAGTTAAGTGGTTGTTTAACTTTTTTCATAGTTTCGACAGGGGAACTTTGTAGTGAGTGATCGGAACAGTTTGTTGTATTGTTGATTGGCTGACGCAAAAGCGCATCTGCAACGACATTCTGGTGTCCAGGTTTATAGACTAAAGCATTATTATTCCTGGTTGTCTGTATGTATTGCCTGGAGTCGTCCACGTCCATGGGTATTGGTGCAGGTTGTGGTTGTAGCTGTTTTACTTGGTGATGTTGATTTCTCTGCATGCTGAAGTTCGGTCTATACTGATTTTGGTATCTGTCTTCTCGATGTGGGTGATTATTTTGGCTATATCGTGCATTGTATCCCTGATGGTTGTTGTTGGATCTCGATGAAGTTGGTTGGCAATTATTCCTCTGTATCCTTACGTTTGGTTTGTACTCCCTCTCTTCTCTATGTGGTGGTTGATTCTGGATTGAATGATGTTGACGTTGGTTTAGAGGTCTGAACTGTGTTTCAAGTTCCTCTCTCACGTTGCCGTGAAAAATAGTGCAGGCTGTCGCGTATGCTGATTTTAGATTTCCTGGGTTATGGCTATACAATGTACCGCTGGTATATTTAGAGTTTAACCCAAGAATGAAAGTTCTTACTGCTTCCTGGTTAGTGTATGTTTTCATTCCCTCGTTATTGTCATCATTGGACATCTCAATTTTTGTTAAGGCTAAGTTAAGGGCCTTAGAAACCTCACTGTGAAACTCTGCAAGAGTTTTTCTACCCTGGGTGATTCTCTTCATTTCGTCGAGAAGCACATATAATGGGCGTTGGTCCGCATACGTATAGTCTAATCTGTTAATTATTGAATAAAAATTCAATTTGGTGTTGTGGTTCGTCAGAATATTAGCAGCTGATCCTGTGATTTTTGTTCGTAATATTCCCAGGGCGCTATAATATTTTGGATGATTCTGGAAGATTTTTATAGCTTCCATGAAGGTCCAAACCTGTGATCTCCATGATCTGTACTGCTCTTTAATCCCGTCAAATTTGGGTAGAGATTTGAATAACTCAAGGTCGATATCCTTGGGATCACTGATATTTAGTTTTACTTCGTCGTATAAAACTAATTCGTGCGGAGCATTTTGTTGTTCTAGCGAAGCTATTCTCTCCGTGAAGTCAGCTGTGTGTTGCTGCATCTGGTTCATCAACATGGTCATTTGGGCACTTATTCTCTTCTGCCTTTTTTTTATTCTTAAGTCTTTGTAATGTATCCAGTTTTAATTTTTTCCACTTTTTTCTTAATTTTTCGGAGATTTTTGTTTTGTTCAAACGGTTTATGCTGTCTGTTATTTTAAGGTTTGCTTTTACACGTTTATTAATATGTTATATCTCGCTTTTTCAGAGATTGGTTTTGTTCAAAATGGTTTATGCTGCCTGTTATTTCAAGGTCTGCTTTTACGCGTTATGAATTTGTTATATCTCACTTTTTCAGAGATTTATGCTTTTCTTCAAAGCCGTGGAATTTTTTATTATCCTTAAGTTTGAGGATATTTGGCTGCAGTCAAGAGTTAGACCGGCTTGAGCCCCCAGTTATTATCGTTTTTTACGATATGAGAAAAAAGAAATATGTTTTCACTACGCCGAAGTGCGTGTTCTTTATTCATAATCTTTAGACTAACTAGTTTACATAAATCTTAGTGCTACTTATACTGCTGTATCGATAGTTATCTGTTTACTAACAGATAGAACTATTCGTTTCTATTGTTATATGTTCTTATCTCTGATATTTATATTTTACAATGTGTGTTGTACATTTCAAGTTTGTTAGCTGATAGATATGTTTACATATGCTTATTTTGGTTTTATGTATTTATGTCTAATAAGTGTTATGTCACTTATATATAAGTATTTATAATATGTATGTATGTATGTACATGTGTATGTTTGTACCTATGTATGTACATATGTATGCGGTGTGCGGCTATGTCGTTAACTCGCGCCACTTCGAGAAGCGGCTGTAGGAGCGGTTGTAGTTACAGATCGGGCCGCTGGAGTAACCACAGGTCGCGGCACATTGATAAATGACCGAATAGCAGGCGTAGGCATAGGTGCATCTGCGTCTATAGTTATCTGTGTAGAAAGACTATTGGGCTTTATAAAGTTGTAAGATATAAGTTGAAGTAGGCATTCTGCAACACTTTGTAGCATGAAGGGGTCGTCATATTGATGGACCCGTTAGTTTATATACTTATATATACGAGTTGTTGCCGAGTTTACGAATTAATGTCTTTTCTTTTCTTTTTTTCGATTTATTAAAACGGTTATGAATTACGTTTTCGGGATTATTATCGGTTTATAAATTATCATTTGCTTTATCGTTTATATCTGCGGTTGGTAGAAAAACCAGCTTCACGAGCGGTCTGGTCAGCGTTCTGCTTTGGGTACGGAGATCAACGACTCTTATATGACCGTCGGAGCCGTAATGTAGCTTTTCTATGCGACCAAGCCGCCATTCGGTAGGAGGTAGACAATTATCATGCATAATGACACAATCCCCAAGCTTTGGTGCTTGTTCAGGAATCTTCCAACGATATCTTTTATGGAAATCCTTTATGACCTATTCTTTCCATCGGCGGCTGAAATTGTGAAGGAGAATTTTAATTCTTTCCCAGCGATTTAATAAGGATAGCGACTCCACGCCTGGCTCAGGTATGGCCAGAATGGATGTTCCTTTGAGAAAGTGCCCTGGAGTTAGGGCTGTGAAATCTGAAGGATCTTGCGAGAGAGTGGTCAGAGGCCGTGAATTGAGAACGGCTTCAATGCGAATTAATAATGTTGTAAATTTTTCATAATTAAATTTGTAGTCTCCAGCTACTTTTTTGAAGTGGGATTTGAAGCTTTTTACAGCTGATTCCCATGAACCACCCATATGAGGAGCGCTTTTAGGGGTAAACTGCCAGTTAATACCTTGGGGAGCGTACTTTTGTACAATTTCAGGTGAGATTTGTTTGAAAAAATTCCTGAACTGTTTCTCTGTGGCTCTTTGAGCTTCTATAAATATTTTGCCATTGTCCCTCATGAGTTTTGACGGAAAACCGCGTCGTCCGACGAAACGAGCAAATGCCGCCTCCTTTGTCAGTCGTACATAGCTTTTGTCGTAAAACAGACAAATACAGTCTCATTGCCTTTTATTATGCTGGGCTACCTTAGTATGGACGCCTTTATTTGAAAAGGCCCCGCAAAATCGACACCTGTAACTGTGAAAGGCAGGGCGAAGTTGGAGCGTTCTGGTGGAAGTGCTGCCACAATCTGCGTGCGCAACTTCTGCTTATGCTATGCACTCATCTTGCATATGAAAATTAATTGTTTTATTTGGGGCTTAAGTCGGGGAATATAGAACTCTTGGCGGACTATATGTTGCATTAGGCGATGTTCTGCGAGGTGCATAACTAAGTGGATATAATTGAGGAGTAGCAAGTCGAGATTTCTCTGGTATGATTAGAGGGCGGCGTTCGTTGTACGTGAGGTTTGAATTGGCAAGCCGACCATTCGCACGAAGCAGACCTATCGTGTCTAGGAATGAGTTAAAAACTAAGAGTGAACTCTTTTTGTCAATGGGTTTTGATTCTCTTAATAGTGTTATATCGCGGTTGAAGTAGCGCATTTGAATTGATGCGATTAGAGCGACATTTGCTTTTTTCAATTCTAGGTGCGTCAATGTAACGTATTGAGGGTACTCTGAGGGAACTCCCTTAACTTTAATTTTAAGTCGCTCTATGAACTTTAACATATAGGCGATTACTCTGAGGGCTCGGGAGAACGATGGATGCCAGTATCCTCCACTGCTGTGTGAATGTCGATTTTTCGACTTTCTGGGGCTATTATATTGCGCATGGGCGATTATGGCTAGAATCGGGAGATTCTGTTAACCATCGGGAACCATTCCATCAGAGGGTGGTGGTGGTAAGGTTCAGCGGCTTGCACTCTTGTACTTGATCGGCAGGCGTGTCAGCACTGGCTACGTGCCGCTAAGTGGCTGATCCCACTAGGTCAAGTATTTGAGATGTTCGATTAGCAATGTACGTCTTCCATGCATGTGGCGATTTTCCAACTAGGCTAGAACAATTTCAGAATCGGACTAGAGATACAATCTATGCTTTTTCTTTTTTTAAAGGGTCTGCACCATGGAAGCTAATTTTGCGAGTAGTAGCGCACCACAGAGTTTAAGTCGAGGTAGACTTAACGTTTTTAAAGGAGCCACCTTTGCTTTAGCTACTAATAAGTGGCTTGTGGTCGCAGTATCGCTTTGTGTGCGCACATAGATAGTGACACAGTATGCCATCTCAGAGGCATCACAGAAGCCGTGGAATTTGTATCTAGGAAATGTCTTCCAGATTGTTTGCGATCTGGGACCATTTTTCTAAGCGAAGAGGTTTCACTTGTTCGTCCCAGTCGGTTCCGTCTAGCCATAATTCTCATATCAAGATTTTCGCTTGTATCATAATTGGCAAAAGCCATCCTGCGGGGTCGAAAAGTTCTGCCGCAGTGGATAAAACTTGGCGTTTTGTTATGGCGGATAATGCTGATATTGACTATGTAGTGTATGAAAACTGGTCAGATATCGCATTCCATTGGATCCCCAGATTTTTTGTTGTACTTTTCTTTTCGAATTTAAGGAAATTAGTGTCCACCAGATTTTCTTTAGGTATGACCTTTAAGATATTGAGGTGGTTCGCCGTTATCTTTTTTAACGGAAACCCTGCGGTTTTGAGGGCATATATCTAGTGACTTGTATGCTTGTGGAAGACTGTGACTTCCAGACAAGATATCGTCTACATACGTTTATGTTTTTAACACCTAGAGGAATTTCTGACTCGGTATTTTCTGCCAATTCGTGCAGTGTTCGAATGGCTAAATATGGAGCACAGTTGACGCCAAAGGTAACTGTTTTCAATTTATAGTCGCGGAGTGGACTACTGGGAGATTTTCGGAAAATAATTCGCTGAAAATCTTGATCGTCTTTATGTACGACTATTTGTCTATACATTCTTTCGACGTCTCCCTCAAATACGTATTTGAATATACGCCAATTTAAAATAAATAGCATTAAATCTGGTTGGAGCGTGGGTCCCGTAAATAGAATATCATTTAGGGAATTCCCCGAGCTAGTGGATCTTGATGCAGTAAAGACAACTTTTATTTTAGTTGTTTTTTTGTCTGGCTTTACCACTGCTTGATGCGGCAAGTAAAATTAGTAGTATTTGCCTTTGATGATTTTTTCGCTTGGGCTTATTTCCTGCATGTGGTCTAAATGGAGATATTCTTCTAAAACGCGGAGGTATTCATCTAAAACGTCAACGTATTCTGGCTTAAGCTCACCTTTTTTAAGTAAGTTTTTTTCCATACTTAAAAACTGCTGTATTGCAGAAGTGCGAGAGTGACCTAAGTGAGTGTTTTAGGAAATTGCTTTTTTAGTGGTAGTCGTACTGACCATTATCTGATCTAGTAGTTGTGGCTTTATAAAAGTCTTCACAATACTGATCTTCTGGGGTTGTAATTGAAATGGGGGGGGAGTTCTTCTAACTGCCAAAATTTTCTCAATTGTGTTTTGAGTCATGGTGGTAATTGGTTCCGTTACTAAGCCACTTAGGATCCAACCAAAAATAGTATTTTGGGACAGAAGTGTGTTTGAAATTTTCTCAATACCTTCGAGTATTATCTGTGGTCGCTGCCTAATAGAAGGTCGGGAGTTTTGCAGTTGGGATCTGCTAGCTTTAGGGGCGAAACCTTTTGCCAATGCTTGCTATTTATGTGATAGCTTGGAAGCATGTTTATTAGTTGCGATAAGACAATAGCTTCTGCTTTAATGCGCTTATCCGCTTTGGGGGAAATTAAGGTAATGGGACAGATTTTGTTTGAGTTTTAGACTACTCTTCCGCCTATTCCCGTGATTTTGTCTAGTTTTGTTGGCAGTTGTAACCTATTTTGTGCCCTAGACGCTATAAATGATCGTTGTGATTCTTGGACTATTAAGGCCCTAAGCTTAAACAGTTCGCCTCGGTGTTCGATGGAGACGACTGCTGTGGGTAGAAGTACTCTACTTTGATTTTCGTTGTGTAGCGTGTGGGTTTTTAATGTCTTTGATCAGCATGGTGCTTCTTGACAATTTTCGGGATTTCGCACTTCGGGATTTGCTGTTGCAACTAAACCCGTGGTCTTTTCATATTGGCGCTGTTTGGGGGTGAGCTGGAAAATGTGCTGTAATGCAGCATTGAATTTTTTCGTTTATGACAATAAACGCAATTAAATTAGCTTTCGCACTCTTTAAGTGTATGCACATGTGTCAGGCAGTTTGTACAAAGTTTTTTTGTTTTTACAAAATTGTTTCGGTCGGTAATATTCAATTTTTTTAATCTTTCACAAGATTTGAGCTTATGCCCCCTGTACATAGTTTGCATGACGTTTGTTTGTACCGTTCGGATGTGAACGTTTGATTTTTGAAGAAGCTTCTATTTCGGTCGTGTTGACCACTTTTCGTTATGAGTATATTTTTGTCTACCCTTTCTGCGATTTCGTACTGGGTAGTAAAGAATTCTTGCATTTGTTGCCACGTGGGGCCATTTTCTTCATGATTAGAGCGTTTACTTCCATAGAAGTAATGATTTTTCTGGTAATTCTGTTTACCAGATCCTATCCCAGCTGTCTGTGGAAATATTCTGTGTCGATAAAACCGACAAACAATTTGAAACAGTGGATTGAAGTTTGATATTCTTCACTTGTTTAATTTTAAATTTTTGGCAAGTTCATTAATATCGATATTTGTTAAGCGACCAATATTTTTTCGTTTTCGTATCTTGATTTAAGGGCTTCCCAAGCAAAATTTAAATTACCGTCATTTAGTGCGAACTGTTTGACTATGACGCCTGCTTGCCTTTCGTTTTGTATCGGAGGTGATACAATTTTTGTGCATTTGATAATTTTGAGTGGTTTATGTAAACGGCTGCAAACATGTCCCGGAAGGACGGCCATTGTTCATAACCACCATGAAAAATTTCCGTGTCACATGCGGGCACCTTGAGATGGATGCCTGAACTTGCCTTTTGAATTTGTACTTGTGGCAGCTCTACTCTCGGATGTGGAGTTGATGCAATTGCTTTAATTAGCCTTAGTTGATGAGAAATCATTGCTTTAGTTTCTCCAAACTGATCTAAGCAGTTTTCGTATTTGGCACAAACCGAGGACTTAAAATTTTCAGGTAGATCTGAGTCGTCAGATTCTACGATCGCGTCATATGCAGCTTGGAAACGTGTCTAAAAATTGCCAAGATTTTCTTTTTTGATTTCTAATACCGATTCAGAGTTTTCTTGAATCGGCGAAGATGAAAATCGAGTGCAGTATCGTATTAGACTGTCACTCTCAGCAATGAATTTAGGTATGAATTGTCTTTACCCTTCTTTTTTGCTTTGTAGCACCTTGCTTTGAGCGTGTAGCTTCTGCAGGTGTACATGAACTTTTATCATTTGAATTCATCTTTTATATTTTTAACAATTGAGATATTTTTGATTATTTTGAGTCCAAGCTAATTTAAAAAAGTATGCCGAAATAAATGAAAATATTGTCAGTGCAAGAAATATATTGAAAAATCTTTTTAGAAAAGAAGAGTTTTTTCATTTATTTAAATATTTTTTTTATTTTAAATATGTTTCGCTTGTGGGTAATTTAGTTACTAACCCGCACTTTTTATTTATTAATATTTTTTTGGTCCTTATGTAGGGGTATATAGGTACACCCTAATACGTGGACTTGTAGGTACGTATTTATGTACTTGTGCAGTTGAGAGCTCGTAGAAGAGATCAATCGCAACCCTGCTTGTTTTTGCAAGGGGTATTGCGGAATATGTGCCAATGTGGACTTTGAATGTATAATATATGCAATCCTACTTGTTCTTGTTCTCCAAAGGACAACGGGTATTGCGGGATGTATGCCAATATGAACTTTGAATATAAAATGTACAAACGTATTGTATATGAACCAATATTTATATATATTATATATATGATTCACAAAATTATTATAATAATTTATTTCTAAATTTTGTTTTAATAATCCGTATGTAATTTATCGCACCGTTTATATAATTGTGTATTTGACGGTCAATTTTTAAATCTTTTATTTTATATTTTTATTTTATTTATTTGTACCCTATGTAGGGTATTAAGCGATAGGCAGATTTTCTGCTTTATGTATTTTCAAATGTCCGAATATATGTATGAACGCTGTGCGGAGAGAGCGAGTAATTGCAATTGGTAATGTGCCGATATTTTATCGTATGCTCTTACTTATGTATATATGTATCAATTTATAATCTTGTATATTAAAATAGATAAATAGATAAAATTTAATTTATGTATGTATATGTATTGCTCCTGGCAATTATATAAAATGTATTTTCAAATATATATGTGGTATATTGTATATGTACGTATGTATGTATATATTTTTTGTAAATTAAAATGCATATATGTATGTCTGTTTGATTGTTTTTTTTATCTTTCTCTGTTAGGTTCTCAATTTACTTGTCTTCACCCAATCCTGCTTATTGCTTTGTTAAGCGTACAGGGTATTACTGGAAAAGCTTGCAAGTAAATACTTGAAATATTTTGGTATATTGTTGGAAACGTAGAGTGTGTTTTTATTACACAAATGTAAGCATATAATGAAATCACTTTATGTAATATGTTTATTTTCGATACTCGTACTTATATATATCTATATATATGCAGATATATATATATATATATATTATGTACCAAACTGTTTTTGGCTTTTCCCGTAAATTGAGATAGTTTGGTGACCGTTATATTTAAGTGTTATTTTAGTTTTTTATATGGAAAAAAACGTAATTTGCCATACATAGATATTATATAAATATAATCATTAAGAGGAAGCGATACAACTCACTCTGATTTCCTGCAAGGGTTGTGGGAGATATAGCGTATGTGGATGTTATAAAGTTTGGTTGTCCCAGCTGTTGGATTATACAAGTACATATGTATTTTGTATTGCTCCCGCTGTTGGTTTATATGTATTTTGATTGGTATGTATTTTGTATCGCGTCCGCTGATTTAGTTTATGTTTTGTATTAACATTCGCGCCCGTTTTGTTATTTTTCTTGTTTTATGTGTTTTTAATATTTATTGTACTTTTTTATATGTTTGAGCAGCATTCCTTTTATTGATATGTGTATACCCACTGCACTTATTTTGCACTTACATATATATATATGCAGTTTTACTTTGAAACAGCACTTTGTTGGTTTTGTTGTACTGAACACTTATAGTTATTTGTATTATTTTCATTTACATAAATTAAAGCGTTTTTTTATGTTTCCGTATCTGCACGTACACTGTTACGTTACTGTGATTGTGCTTTTTATACTCTCGCAACCAGTTGCTACAGAGTATAATAGTTTTGTTCACCTAACGGTTGTTTGTATCACCTAAAACTAATGGAGTTAGATATAGAGTTATATATATATAAATGATCAGGCTGAAGAGACGAGTTGAAATCCGGGTGACTGTCTGTCCGTCCGTCCGTCCGTGCAAGCTCTAACTTGAGTAAAAATTGATATATCTTTATGAAACTTGGTACACATGTTTCTTGGTACCGGGAGACGGTTGGTGTTGCATATGGGCGTAATCGGACCACTGCCTCGCCCACAAAACGCCATTAATCAAAAACAAATAAATTGCCATAACTAAGCTCTGAAATAAGATACAAGACTGTTATTTGGTATACAGGATCACATTAAAGAGGGGCATCTGCCCTTAAATTTTTTTTTTAAGTGGGCGTGGTCCCGCCTCTTATAGGTTTAATATGCATATCTCCTAAACTGCTAATGCTATAATAACAAAATTCACTGGAAGCAAATGTTTTTAGAACCTCTGCCTACAGTGTGAAAATAGTTGAAATCTCCGCCCACTCCCCATATAACGGTACTGTTAAAAACTACTAAAAGCGCGATAAATCAAGCACTAAACACGCCAGAGACATTAAATTTTATCTCTGGGATGGTAAGAGAAGACTTTATAGTAACCGCGTTCAAAATTAGTCAGTGGGCGTGGCACCGCCCACTTTTAAGTTAAAACCCATATCTTGGGATTTTTTTCAAACAAATTCGGTGCATAATGCTCTTTTCATATTTCTATGTTATAGTGCGAAAATGGGCGCAATCGGACTCCAACCACGCCTATTTCTCATATAACACATTTTCAATTCCATCTGATTCTTTCACTTTCCACTATGCATATCAAGCAACAATGATTATATCGAAGTAAAACTTTGCGTGAATAATACGTTTGAAGTATGCCACCTTGTGACCAAAAATTGTCTAAATCGAACCAAAACTGTTCAAGCCCCTAAGTACTAAATATGTGGACCCCAGTGCCTATAGTTGACCTTCTACCGAAAATATCAGTCAATCCACAAAGAAATCTCAAACGAGTATACCATTTGACTTTGCGAGAGTATAAAATGTTCGGTTACATCCGAACTTAGTCCTTCCTTTATTTAACTGCAGATGCCTTTCCCTTATGTGATCCTGTGTACCAAATAACAGTCTTGTATCTTATTTCAGAGCTTAGTTATGGCAATTTATTTGTTTTTGATTAATGGCGTTTTGTGGGCGAGGCAGTGGTCCGATTACGCCCATCTACAATACCAACCGTCTCACGGTACCAAGAAACATGTCTACCAAGTTTCATGAAGATATCTCAATTTTTACTCAAGTTAGAGCTTGCACGGACGGACGGACGGACAGATAGTCACACGGATTTCAGCTCGTTTCTTCATCCTGATCATTTATATATATATAACCCTATATCCAAGTCGATTAGTTTTAGGTGATACAAACAGCCGTTAGGTGAACAAAACTATTATACTCTGTAGCAACAGGTTGCGAGAGTATAAAAATAACCTTACCAATAAGGCCCAGGAAGAAATAAGATATTGTCAAAACTATCAAACAATGCACTTTAAATTTACCTAAAAATTTCTAATTCAACAAAATAAAATGAATTTTGTCAATTCAATTTTCGTTAAAAGTTGCAACAAACCAACCACATGCAAAGAAAGCGGGAAAAAATTCAATCACTTCTCATTCGTTTTCGTTGTTGATATTGTCGATTCAACCAACTACATAAAATTGACCTTAGAAACAAATTTTTCAAAAAATAACCTATCACACAATACATTTGAAATTAATCTAAAAATTTCTAACTCACCAAAATGAAACGAATGATGTCAAAGATTATTTCCTTTTCAATGTGTTATTTTTCACAAACAATATAGCTGCTCATCAACTTCTGTTTCGGGTATATTCAAGTGTGGCTTGGTAATCAGCTGGATCCTAAAGACTGGATCCAACTTCCACCAGCACCAGAAAAACTTCTTAACACAATATTTTTCAACTGCAAAAAAGAATGTAATGCCAAATGTGGTTGCAAAAAAGTTGGACGGTTTTGGTCCCTGGCATGCACAGATTGTCAAGACCGGTCGTGCTCAAATGTTGAGTCACCTGCTGTTGAGGACTCCTATAATACCGATGAGAAATCGCTATTGGGGCTGTTTACTTGCACCCAAAGTGATATAGAAGAAGAATAACAAGAGGAAGAACGGGAAGAAGACCGAGAAGAAGAAGAAGAAGATGAAGTAGCTATTTTCTTTTTTATTACATCGCCTTCATTTTTTACTAACCCCTATGAATGATAATATTTTGCAATAGTTTTAAAACAAATAGAATCACAGCAGACCCGTGGAATAGGCCTACTGGGGAAACCACGTTTAAAAAACGTTAAGTAAACGTAAGAAACGTGTGCAAAATATAGGGATTACAAATTGTCCAACTTTTTAAAGCGTTATATCTCCTAAATTGTGGCTCTTATTGATGCATTTTTTGTAGAGAATTTTGTGATCCACAATTTTGTTCTTAGGTAATTTTGCGAAAAAATCTACGGTTTTGCTGAAAATCGCGAAAAACTCATTTTTGACCTAATTTTTTTGCACACATCGGAACGATGAGGACTTTGGAGATTTCTTTTAAAATTATTCCGAGTTTCAGCTTCTTATGAATTTTTGTAACCTTAAATGTGTAAATTGACTGGACTAATTTGTCATTCTCCCGCTTTTGCGAGGAGGAATTCCATATGAAAACCAAATGTGGTTGACCAGGCACACAGAAGCGCAGTGTAGAGTTAAAGGCGATCGCACTTTACTTTGTAGTTTGTGTGCGTCCCTTATAAGTGAATGAATTGTCGTTGTAATAGGAAATACTTAGAAAATATTTCGAAAGCTTGGTCGAATCTTATTGGTCAATGATGGTGCGTCTGCGCTTGCGCGATTGTTTGATTTTTAACGAACGGCATATTGAGGGCACACATATACAGATGTTCCTGTCGAAGGGATGTGAGCCCATTCCTCGATCAGTGATTCTCATAGGAGCTTTTAGGATTCAAATATGTCAATTTTGGTGGTGTTTAAAGCTGATTGGGAATGTTGTAGAGAAACCAAAGCTTAACTATGTCTATGCTGTATGCTTCGGGTCGTTATTCTGTAGAATAAGTCACTTCCAAGACACAATTCTTCCGCTCTTTGTTTCAAATTTTTTTAAGATATTAAGGTATGCATATTTGTCATGGTGGACTCCTATAACTTCCACTTCGGTCCACATCATTACTAGCTATGCACTCCCATATCATCACTTCTTTACCACCGTGCTTCACAGTATTCATTAAGATTTCCTTATCGAATGCTTTGCTCGTTTTTCGCCATAAAGTCTTTTGGCTTTTAATTCCAAAGGACCAAAACTTGTTTTCATCGGTCAAAATAACCTTCTTCCAAAATCTCCTGGGGCTTGTATAAGTGCTTTTTCGCGAAAGCATTATGCATTTGCCTATTGACAGGCGATATTAATGACTTTCTGTGTGCGACTTGACCATTAAAACTTGCTTTTTTTAATTTTGCGAATCGTGTAAGTATAGAGGGATTTCTTAAAATTTTGAGCGGTTTTGGTTGCAGTAAGTCGGGGCTTTTGCTTCATATTTTCTGCCACATGGTTACATGTTTCACGCTATGCTGGTATTTTTGGCCGGGCTGAGATATAAAAAAGCCGGTATGTTTGTAATTTTATATTATTCTTTTTATGGAAGTTTTTATTGTTCTTCCAACAATTCGACCAATTTCACCGTTGTTTTTTCCTTCTTCCAAAAGTTTAATAATTATTTCCCTTTGAGAGGATCCCTTTGTTTTCTTTTAGGCGAGATTCGATGTTCTGAATTTAATGAAAAACTGAATAAGACAAAAATCATTTAAATTTGCTACTTTTACGAAAAAACTAAAACTATAACTTGTCGACACTTTTACTCTTGGTTTTGACACGAAGAATTTCTATTTTACTACTTGTACACAGACTTTTTCTGCGTTGCGAAATGACAATTTTGTGTAAATTTATCGATGAAACTATAGTATCAGATTTTCACTGCTTTAAATTCTATGGGATTATGCAACATACTAGTAATAACGCATTTAATGTGACTTTATTCTAAAATTTAGTATAGAAAAGATATTTTTTAACAAAAGAAAATAATACTGCCGCGTGTATGTATGTACAAGTATATTCAAATATATTTGTACAAGCGCATGAAGGAAAGGTAATTTCGAGAATATTTACATACAAATTGGTCATTTCCCAGTAATTCACTAAAGTGGGTAGAGGTAATTTTAATATTTACGAAGAGTTCTACTGCGGGGCGGATTTTAGTAAATAAGTCTTTCGATAAAAAGTTGGTTTATATTCTGGAAAAGCCAGTTTAATTGTTTTTTTCAAAATCCCAATAGGATATAACGTTTTCTTTAACGGGTTCTGCAAAAATGAGAAAAATAGATAAAATACTTATACATAGGTTGAGTAAGGTTAGGTTAAGTTACACCGGCTGACTTTAAAGCCACACATCGATCTACAGGTCCTTTGTAACGCCAGATGAAAGTTTATGATTAATACGAGCTGAAACTTACGTCACGCAGGACGCCAAAGCTTTTTGCGAAGTTAAATAGGGACTCAATATCTAATTCTGATTCTTCTTCCAGTAAATAGAACTGTGAAGCTCCTAGATATCTAAGCCTAGTTCTAGGTTATATGCCGGACATAAGTTCCAACATCTCTCTTATGCCTACTTTCCTGCAACATGTCTCATCGTTAATAATGCCCATATGGCTCGCATGTGATGCCAGTAAGTTGTGACCTGTGAATAGGCCAATAACCGTCCTGCAGTCTTGTCGATACCGTGTGATTGGAAAGCTTACGTATTTTTCTTCCGGTCCCTTGCATATGATCTTGACTGTCCTGCATGCCCCTAAGGCGATACATCTCACCTGAAGCACTTCTCAGCCCTCTCGGAAATATCATTGCATATCGTGTTTAGTAACTTCCATATTTCCTGTACTTGTTCGGTAGCCAAACTGATGTCACTCTTGGCAATCTCATCAGGTATTTCGTTTCGCTGAACGCCCTTGTGGCTTGGAACTCTGTATATTAAATATGCAGCCACTCCCCGGCAGTCACTATATCTACTGCCTCTCTGCTTTTAAGGACATTCTCTGACGTACTGCGATTTGAAATTATTAGTTTAATAGCCGCTTGGCTATCGACATATACCTATATTGATATTCTTCACGTCATTTCCTGCGTTGTTAGCTATCTCAGCAGGTTTTCTGACCGCAAAGACTTCTGCCTAAAATAAACTGCAGTATTCCGGCAGCGTGAAGGGTAGCCTGAGAGACACGTCTGCGCCCACTCCATCAGCCATTTTCGATCCATCCGTATAGATTTTAAAAGTTCCGTTGATCAATCGTGTGTCCATGCACCATTCACCTTTTTTTAGCGTGACTTGAAACCTTATCTTCCTAATAAAATGTGAAGGTATGTGGTCTGTATCATCCACCGACCACCTGTCTATCGAGCGACATCCGAAGGTTCTGGTGAAAAATTCACCTAACATCTAATATCGCTGCCGAGCTTTTGAATGCATTATCAATTGGTGGCAGATTGAGTAACCTTTCAATTGCAGCCGTTAAAGTGGTTCTTTTGACCCCCTTTATGCAGAGAGCAGCGAGCCGCTGAATTTGCTTCAACAGTTTCCTGTATAAAATTTTACTGGCAGCGGCCCACCACACCAAAGCACCGTAAAGTAAGATTCGCTGACTTAACTTAACTTAAGTTAACATCTTCTTACTTGCGCAGAGGGCACCACTAGCATTTTCTCCCTCTCTGGCGCATTTAATTTCCACGTCAGTTAGCTGTCCAAAATTACTCCCAGGTACTTGGTGTAATCCTTAGAAATTAACTCCTCCTTGATCTTCAGGCTTTTCCATGAAGGGATTTTGGGCCTCCTTGTAATGAGACGCATATACGTCTTATCGGCATTTACCTCTAGGTTAGCCGATATTGCCCATTGGTGTATGACTCACGTATGAACACTATTTATCACGCTATTAATTTTATCCAAGAACTTGTCCCTCACTAGTATAGCTATGTCGTCTGTATAGGCTATCAGTTTGGGTGCTCTGCCATAAAAATTTTCCTAAAAGCTCATATGTTACAAGTGACCACAAGAAAGACGACACTACACCCCCTGAGGAGTCCCTGTGTGCGCTTATCTGAGCAGTTTGTCTTAATTCCCATATGCATTAATCTTCCTGTAGCTTAATTGCAGGCTCTATCCCGGCTCCTTCCAGACTATTAACAATTGCGCCATTGGAGACATTACTAAATGCTCTGCTTAGGTCAAGAAATACGCCCAAGGCATATTTCTTATGCTCTAGGGCTCTCTCTATATTTAAGGTTAAGGAGTGAAGTGCATCTCGTTGTATGTGTCCTTCTTATAGGCGTGTTGAGCTTTCGAAAGGTTAACAGATAGAATATTGCCTCTAATGTAGGTATCGTTAATATTTTCGAGTGCCTTCATGAGGTTAAACTTACTGAGATAACAGTTGAGTTCCCAAAGTGTTTTGTCCTTGGTTATAATATCGGAGGAAACGTACTCAACGCTGTTTCCTACAGCTTGTAAGTTAGTAGCGTCCATACACCCTGGAGGGCGCTGCTTAGGTCTTCCAGTGTTTTCTCCACACTTTTTACGTTGCTTTTTTCAGTTGACTTTTCCAACTTGTCGCAGAAGCTCTTCCACGAGTCTCTTTTAGTTGTGCGAATTTCTTTTATATATTCCCTAAGTACATCTTTATAATTCCTGCAGCCGAACTCCTCATTGGTTATCTTGGCCAGTTTGAAGAGTTCCTGAACACTGAGTCTACGTTATCCGAACTCCCTGTTCCACAAGGAGGCGTCGAACCACATTTTTATGTGGTGGACGGCATGCGAATCGTATCACAGATTTATTGAGAAAATTCGCAAGTGTGACGGTCCCTTCCTTCAGTTCAGAGGTTGATTTATTAAGGGCTGAGGGTTTTACTCAAACGAGTGTGTCCGAAGCACCTCCCAATCTTCAACCTTGATTATTATGTTAGTGTCAAGTGTAAAATTTATAATGTTGCTCGAGGTATGACCCATATGGTTGGTTATAGCTAGATTGCTTATCAGTATATAACTTTTTAATGACTCTTCCTTATCGTTGGTATCACTCCTAACCCATACCGTGTGGTGCGCATTGCCGTCAGCGCCTATCACCAGGTCTTATTTTGCTTTCTCAGCTGAGTTTACCAACTGCCGCAGTTCCGCTGGCGGCGCTTCATCGTCATGGGGCATGTAACAGCATGCAAAGAGTAGTGGCTCATGACTGCCATCCTTTACAGCCACCAGGTCATCTCCGTCCTCTGCTTCATGAAGCTTCAGAGTGGCCTCCAGGTGTCATCTAAATCTTTTTCGACCATGTTCCCGAACTTTGCGTACAAAATATCCTCAGCCGACTTGTTTATTTAAAGGATGTAGTTCTTCCTTGCCGGAGTTTGTGATCTTCAACATCCTCCAATCTTCCGTCGGCACATAATGATTTTGTCTTTGAGAGACGCAGTGCATCCCCTCGTTTCACAGTGCGATGTATAAGCAACTTCAATTTCGGGATGGTCGGGATGCAGCTCCGGTCCACTATCTCAAGGATGTCCACAGGCCTCAAAATTATATTACCACTTCTTTTATCCATAAAAGGGAGGGGTGGTCCTTAAATTTCAGTATTTTGACACAATTCGGCCAGCATGCTTCATCAAAAGTGAGTATAGGCAAGCCCGCGTCTCCATCCATTTTTACGAAGAGTGCATCTAGCAGCTTTAGCTCCACTGCTTTCCACTACTCCTGTATGTTTTGTCCCAGAGGGTTGCACCAGTCAATGAGCGACACAATTAAGTGTCTCTTGGCTGTCTCACTGACAAATGCCGCCGCTCTGGAGGTTGACGGGTTCTCTTGGCCTTGCTTGACGCTTTACTTTATAGCGTCGTCCTTTCGCTTCGCCCGTGTGGCTGGCCCGCTGTTTCGCCATCAGCCGAGGGCAGCCGTTTGGTCCCAATCCCCTCCGCTATCCGGTTCGCTAACTTTGGATCCTTGGACGAAAATTGTGGTCGCGATGGATAAAAGCATCCACTTTCTTCTATTTTTTCTTTAGCCCAAGCCAATCTGTCTTCCTCTTCCTTCGTTCAATTGGCCTTGCAGCAAAGTTTTCCCTGGACTTTGACCGCCACCTTATATATTGCCTTCGCATTCAACCCTCCTTGCTGGGTTCTGCCTTGGCCGAAGAAAAGGATGGATATATACCTAATCCTAAGCTAAACGCTGCCTGAATCGCCCAGATCTGCTCTAAACTAGCACAGTTGCCAAGCCGAGACATATACAGCTAAGAGGATTTCCGCCGACCAATAAGATATATTAGTTACTTAATACTATGTTCGCACCGAATTTAAATCCTCTTGAAAACACAATTTGTGGATTGTGGAACCAAAGTCGTTCTGACCGACATTGTGTGTTTTCAATGAGTTTTCATTGACAGTTCACACATCTATTTCTTTACATTTGTTATGTACCCTACAAGAAAAGTGACGGTCATCTGATGGGTAATATGACAGTCATAGCTGAAAAAATTTTGTCAGCGCGCAGAACAAAGTTTCTATCATTTTCTTAAGAGCATTGTGCAAAAACTGATGTAAACAAACGTATGTGTGGGAGTTTGAATAATGCATACTGCTCTCTCTCATACAGAGAGCAGCGAGCCGCTGAATTTGCTTCAACAGTTTCCTGTATAAAATTTTACTGGCAGCGGCCCACCACACCAAAGCACCGTAAAGTAAGATTCGCTGACTTAACTTAACTTAAGTTAACATCTTCTTACTTGCGCAGAGGGCACCACTAGCATTTTCTCCCTCTCTGGCGCATTTAATTTCCACGTCAGTTAGCTGTCCAAAATTACTCCCAGGTACTTGGTGTAATCCTTAGAAATTAACTCCTCCTTGATCTTCAGGCTTTTCCATGAAGGGATTTTGGGCCTCCTTGTAATGAGACGCATATACGTCTTATCGGCATTTACCTCTAGGTTAGCCGATATTGCCCATTGGTGTATGACTCACGTATGAACACATTTATCACGCTATTAATTTTATCCAAGAACTTGTCCCTCACTAGTATAGCTATGTCGTCTGTATAGGCTATCAGTTTGGGTGCTCTGCCATAAAAATTTTCCTAAAAGCTCATATGTTACAAGTGACCACAAGAAAGACGACACTACACCCCCTGAGGAGTCCCTGTGTGCGCTTATCTGAGCAGTTTGTCTTAATTCCCATACGCATTAATCTTCCTGTACCTTAATAGCAGGCTCTATCCCGGCTCCTTCCAGACTATTAACAATTGCGCCATTGGAGACATTACTAAATGCTCTGCTTAGGTCAAGAAATACGCCCAAGGCATATTTCTTATGCTCTAGGGCTCTCTCTATATTTAAGGTTAAGGAGTGAAGTGCATCTCGTTGTATGTGTCCTTCTTATAGGCGTGTTGAGCTTTCGAAAGGTTAACAGATAGAATATTGCCTCTAATGTAGGTATCGTTAATATTTTCGAGTGCCTTCATGAGGTTAAACTTACTGAGATAACAGTTGAGTTCCCAAAGTGTTTTGTCCTTGGTTATAATATCGGAGGAAACGTACTCAACGCTGTTTCCTACAGCTTGTAAGTTAGTAGCGTCCATACACCCTGGAGGGCCTTGATTAGGTCTTCCAGTGTTTTCTCCACACTTTTTACGTTGCTTTTTTCAGTTGACTTTTCCAACTTGTCGCAGAAGCTCTTCCACGAGTCTCTTTTAGTTGTGCGAATTTCTTTTATATATTCCCTAAGTACATCTTTATAATTCCTGCAGCCGAACTCCTCATTGGTTATCTTGGCCAGTTTGAAGAGTTCCTGAACACTGAGTCTACGTTATCCGAACTCCCTGTTCCACAAGGAGGCGTCGAACCACATTTTTATGTGGTGGACGGCATGCGATGTGATACGATTTATTGAGAAAATTCGCAAGTGTGACGGTCCCTTCCTTCAGTTCAGAGGTTGATTTATTAAGGGCTGAGGGTTTTACTCAAACGAGTGTGTCCGAAGCACCTCCCAATCTTCAACCTTGATTATTATGTTAGTGTCAAGTGTAAAATTTATAATGTTGCTCGAGGTATGACCCATATGGTTGGTTATAGCTAGATTGCTTATCAGTATATAACTTTTTAATGACTCTTCCTTATCGTTGGTATCACTCCTAACCCATACCGTGTGGTGCGCATTGCCGTCAGCGCCTATCACCAGGTCTTATTTTGCTTTCTCAGCTGAGTTTACCAACTGCCGCAGTTCCGCTGGCGGCGCTTCATCGTCATGGGGCATGTAACAGCATGCAAAGAGTAGTGGCTCATGACTGCCATCCTTTACAGCCACCAGGTCATCTCCGTCCTCTGCTTCATGAAGCTTCAGAGTGGCCTCCAGGTGTCATCTAAATCTTTTTCGACCATGTTCCCGAACTTTGCGTACAAAATATCCTCAGCCGACTTGTTTATTTAAAGGATGTAGTTCTTCCTTGCCGGAGTTTGTGATCTTCAACATCCTCCAATCTTCCGTCGGCACATAATGATTTTGTCTTTGAGAGACGCAGTGCATCCCCTCGTTTCACAGTGCGATGTATAAGCAACTTCAATTTCGGGATGGTCGGGATGCAGCTCCGGTCCACTATCTCAAGGATGTCCACAGGCCTCAAAATTATATTACCACTTCTTTTATCCATAAAAGGGAGGGGTGGTCCTTAAATTTCAGTATTTTGACACAATTCGGCCAGCATGCTTCATCAAAAGTGAGTATAGGCAAGCCCGCGTCTCCATCCATTTTTACGAAGAGTGCATCTAGCAGCTTTAGCTCCACTGCTTTCCACTACTCCTATATGTTTTTTCCCAGAGGGTTGCACCAGTCAATGAGCGACACAATTAAGTGTCTCTTGGCTATCTCACTGACAAATGCCGCCGCTCTGGAGGTTGACGGGTTCTCTTGGCCTTGCTTGACGCTTTACTTTATAGCGTCGTCCTTTCGCTTCGCCCGTGTGGCTGGCCCGCTGTTTCGCCATCAGCCGAGGGCAGCCGTTTGGTCCCAATCCCCTCCGCTATCCGGTTCGCTAACTTTGGATCCTTGGACGAAAATTGTGGTCGCGATGGATAAAAGCATCCACTTTCTTCTATTTTTTCTTTAGCCCAAGCCAATCTGTCTTCTTCTTCCTTCGTTCAATTGGCCTTGCAGCAAAGTTTTCCCTGGACTTTGACCGCCACCTTATATATTGCCTTCGCATTCAACCCTCCTTGCTGGGTTCTGCCTTGGCCGAAGAAAAGGATGGATATATACCTAATCCTAAGCTAAACGCTGCCTGAATCGCCCAGATCTGCTCTAAGAACTAGCACAGTTGCCAAGCCGAGACATATACAGCTAAGAGGATTTCTGCCGACCAATAAGATATATTAGTTACTTAATACTATGTTCGCACCGAATTTAAATCCTCTTGAAAACACAATTTGTGGATTGTGGAACCAAAGTCGTTCTGACCGACATTGTGTGTTTTCAATGAGTTTTCATTGACAGTTCACACATCTATTTCTTTACATTTGTTATGTACCCTACAAGAACAGTGACGGTCATCTGATGGGTAATATGACAGTCATAGCTGAAAAAATTTTGTCAGCGCGCAGAACAAAGTTTCTATCATTTTCTTAAGAGCATTGTGCAAAAACTGATGTAAACAAACGTATGTTTGGGAGTTTGAATAATGCATACTGCTCCCTCTCATGTCTTTTTCTGAGTCATTGCTGACCATAAATCCGTCATAGCTGAAAATTGTCAGTTATGACTGAAACGCTATCAGAAGTAAAAAATTCATTTACGCAGTAGATAATACAAGTATAATTTTTATTTCTTTAATAAATTTTAAACTTTTAATCAAAATTAGTTTTAATAATATACTTAAATATAAAAAGGAATGCAACAAAAAATATAATAAAATATGAAAATATAAAAATAAATTTTCACTTGCTGCCATCTCCTCCTCTCAATAGCTCTGCGTACGTCTTTCTCCAATCAGTGGATAGTTCTGAATTTAAAAATGCATGTATAAATTAACAGTACTGATATATCAAATGTGAGTGTATTGGTGAACCCATCAGCAGTTTCTTGTAGGGTACGTTTAGGCCAATTATGAAATGTAAACAAATTGTCAATTGACATTTAGGGCTGGCAAAATTTGTCTTCTAATAATATCGATTGAACTAGAGCAGGCACCGATTATAATGAGTCGAATGTAAGTTTTCAAGGGGTTTTCAGCGAAAACTGTGTTTTCGTTTGACAGATTTTGTATGGATGAAAACACAAGTTTTCGCGTGAAAACCTCTTTTGTCTATGAAAACACGAATTTTGTGTCGGTGCGAACATAGTATAAGATATAATATAAAAAACTCAGATCTTACCGAAAATGAAAAAGTTTAACAATCTGTATTTACTTATCGCTACTATTTTGTGCCAAACGTTGTCCCATCTTTGGTAAGGTCTTTTCAAATTTAACCTTACCGAACATGGATTTTATGGTATATAGCAAATCGGCATTAAAAAATACATTAAACTTCCAAATAACCTTTCTTTTTACAAAATATTGATGAAATTGGACTTCGGATTTCAGTTTATTTTTAATCAGCTCTTAAGCTGAGTTTCGCTCCGCCATGTTTGCACATAATATTTTTTAACGTTCCGATCTCTGATAAGAGGCAATTTTATATCACTTCGAAAACTTCTTAATATATTTTAACCATCCAAGAAGCTTCTGGTAAGTTACTTTTTATTATCTACCTAAATTGTTTATTGATGTGCAATTATTATAAATAGGAGTTTCACTGTGGTCATCCAAATGTGTTAATATCACAACTTCATTTGGTTTCGAAGCTTCTGCATAATGTAGCCTCTCGGTTACTGATAGAACCTTTTTCAATTTCTTTTTTCACTAATCGTCCTAAATTTGTGAAAATATTTATTCTAAGCGTCACAAATATTTTCACACAATTTTAATAAATAGTTACATATGTTACTTATAAATAATCACTTTTTACCCGCATAACAACTGTATTCGTCACGACTCCTTTATTAGTCGACTTTGATATTAACACATATATTTTTTACTGTGTTGAAACAGAGAACTTAAAACCACGAGATGGTGCAGGTTCGGCAATTTGTAGGATTTTATCAAAGAATGTTAATGGATAGAGAAGGAGCAAATGTTAAATGAAATCTTTTTGAGTACTTATTTGTAATTCCAGATGAGGGAACATCGAAAAATAAAAATACACCACACAATATGCGAAATGCTATAAATAGACACAACGAATATTCCTAAATGAAAAATCGTTGCGCATACCTATTTAGATTTATGTTTTCAATTGCTATTATATGTCAAAATTTATAAATATGAAAAGTCTTCTGAATTTAAAAGCGGTATTACCGGTAAAAACCCCAGAGTTTATAATAAAATATACATTTAATAGGCTACTTTTCCAACTTATGTATGTGCGTTGCGTAAGTAATTGCTTATTGAGCAAAAGATAACAATAAAACGGTGGCTAAGCGGCCGCGTTTCCACTTTTGTGGTAGCTTAGGTCGTAAGCGGGAAGGAGTTAAGCTCATTCCGAATACGAGCATATAAGTTCGAATCCTCAAACTCTTGTAAATTAAATTTTATTCTTTATTTTATTAATTGGAGTCTAAGCATATCAATTCAATTACATTAATAGCATATTTTACTTCCTGAGATAATTAAAATATATCAGGAAAATGTGTTCATATGTTTAGGTTTATTGAATATTTCCTTATTATGGGTATTTACACAAATGTGATAATCACACATACATTCTTGAGCCGCACAAACAATGATTTTTGTCCGCATTCTTGCTTTTTGCGAGAAACAAGTTAAACGATCGCAGGCAAGGAGGGGTTACGGCACACTGCCACATAATTATTTCAGATAGTTTTTATTTTTCGACTTTATTTTAAAAACGATTATAAGTATGAATTTATCTGTATTTTTACGTTTATTATTATTATATTACGAAAAAAAGTCATAAATGCATCAGTCATCATTTCAATACAAATTAAGCAACATATTAATATATTATGAGCCCTCACTTGACACGCCTCTGTGCATGGTGGCAAGCCAACGAAATAACGGCGAGTTCGCGCGGACATTGTGTTGTTGAAAAAAACCAAATGACGATTTTGTCGACAAACAAGCATATATACATACATATGAGCTCACATACATATTGACGGCGAATTTTGCGCATCTGGCGGAGTTAACAAAATTTGTTTGAATCGACAATTTTGCGACAATTTCGGTCGGCTATGTTGTCTTGTTTGTCCTTTTTGCAGTGGTTTGCTATTGAAAGTTGACTGATGCTCTTTTGAAATATTGCGATTACCGATTGGGCTGCATTTTCATAGCGTCGTTTTTAAATAAAATGGGCTAAATTGAGAAACTATGAAATAATGATAATAAGTAAACATATAAAAGTACTATATGCGGTGTGCTTAGAATATATAGAAGTAGTGTATGATTTTATATGAATGGCGATTTTATATAAATTTTATAATTTAATGCCATATATAGTGCATAATATGAAAAAAATTAAAATATTATTTTAATTCGCTAATAGTCATGTTGCCAATTCTCCGCTCTGAAGGGAACATCAGACAAATTCTTTAATTTCTGATTTTTAGCAAATGTTGTGAGGAAGCAGCTTGTGGGCAACATACAAATGCGAGGGGGATGGTAGGATTTTCAGTGATACAAATTGTAAAATTGAATTTTTCTCGTTTTACTGAAACCATTCAAATTCAATTTCATTCAATTCATTCATTCATTTTATAAACTAACATTTGCGGTAGGAATTCTATATGAAAACCAAATGTGGTTTACCAGGCGCACAGAAAAAATACCGCGGCCCAGAGTTATGAACGAACGCACTTTGCTTTGAAGCAGATGCACGTTCCTTATGAATGAATTTGTTGTCGTTGTAATATGAAATACTTAGAAAATATGCCGCGAGCTCGCTTGAATATTATTGGCCGATGAAGGCGTCTACGTTTTTTTGTCACTTGCGCGAATGTTTGCGAATATTCACATATAGACATATGAGCATTTGAAGCAAGTAAACAACAATAGCTGTTTGAGTTCACAGATTAGACAAAGTGGTTAAAATATTGTCTGTGGTGTTGCTTGTATAGCAGACTTTATTATTGCAACGTGAAGTATTTTGCCTAAGTTCAAATACTATCAGATATATTTATATACTCTTTTTTATTTTTATAACCCTTTTTTATTAAATGATATTTGAATTCTATTTTAATATTATTTCCCTCATTATTTATATTTGAGGAAGTCAATTACTTTCGTTTTTATTATTTCAATTTTTGTTTATGCGCATATCAAAGAACATCTGTGCACATGTATGTATATATTATACATTTTGCTTATAGAGTGGTGTAGTTCGTTGCGTAAATTGATAGCTGTTGTGACATTTTATTTTCGAACTTGCGCGTTTTCGATGTTCCCTCATCGTAATTAACATTTTAGTACAGCTAACATTTGCTCCTTCTCTATTCATTTACGTTCTCTGATGACATTCAATAAGCAGAGGATGTTAATGAATAGAGAAGGCGCAAACAGAGAATGTTAATGAATAAATAATAAAAAAGAAAATAATTGACTTATGAAAAGAAAATCCAAATAGAAAAGGAGAAAAAATGGAATTTCAATTTTGGAATCAAATGTGCATATGTACATATGTGGATATATGTTGTAAATATAAATAGTAGTAAAGTTGTTAAAATAAAGTTTAAAAAAACGAATATAAATGAAAAAAACATAAACAAGAAAAAACGTTAACTTCGGTTCCGCCGAAGCTATAATACCCTTCACAGATACAAAGGCCCCTTACAAGAAGTTGATTCCGAACATTCAATTTGTATGGCAGCTATATGATATAGTGATCTGATCTGACCAATTTCTGTGGAGAATAATTTGTTGCCTTAAGCAATAACTCGTGCCTTCGTGAAGATGCCTCGTCAAATAAAAAAATTTTTCATGCAAGCACTTTACTCCGATCGTTCAGTTTGTATGGCAGCCATATGCTATAGTCACCCGATCTGAATAATTTCTTCGGGATTAAATTAATGCTTTAAATAATAATACATGCCAAATTTCGAGAAGATATCGCGTCAAATGAAAGAGTTTTCCATACAAGCACTTCATTCCGATCGTTCAGTTTGTATGGCAGCCATATGCTATAGTCACCCGATCTGAATAATTTCTTCGGGATTAAATTAATGCTTTAAATAATAATACATGCCAAATTTCGTGAAGATACCTCGTCAAATGAAAGAGTTTCCCATACAAGCACTTGATTCCGATTGTTCAGTTTGTATGGCAGCTATATGCTATAGTCATCCGATCTACTTAATATACCCTGTTCAGGGTATAAAAATATAAATGTAATTAAATTTTTTGGCTTGTGGTTGGGATTTAACCATTGGCAAATTGCAAAAATTCTAACTAGATCAGAAGAGGGAGGTATTCTCCTCTATTGATGCACCCAGAGAACGTAAATGAAATCATTTACATTCTCTGATGCACCTGTTGGATAAATTTCTAATGACCTCAATTGGAGTTAACTGAGAAAATATTCAAATTGGGTAAGTGCGAAAATATAAAAGAAAGAATAGTAAAAGAGAGAAACGAAATTCCAAAACATCAGTTATAATAAAAGCTTCCTGTGGTACGGGTATCAAATTTTAAATCGATTTTAATTTCAATTAAAAACTATATTAAAATGCCGCGAGTCCGTAAATGTAGTGTGCGCGAGTGTTCCAACGATAACAAGAAGTGCAATTTGTTCATTTGGCCAAAAAATGAACAAATTGCACTTATGTGGAGGCGAAACTTGGGCTTCGATGACATTAGCATAGCCCCCTCAAACACGTTTGTTTGTGCTGCGCATTTCGCAGATAACGCAATGGGGACTAAAAAATTGAGGATTGGCCACGCTAAATCTTGGTAAGTAACAAATTTAAATATATTTAAATTTTTTGTGATTTTTGCGTTGATTTTTTATATTGATTCAGCATATATGTACGTATGTATGTATGTATGTGTGCCTATCGGGGTTTATGTATTCGTTTTGTTTGCTGTTGGGGTTATTCATTTCGAATGACATTTTGTGTATATTCACATTGTGTATATAAACATAATATATTATTAACTAGTTTAACCAAGTGCTTATATATTATATTATTGTTATTAATAGAATTAGTATCTTAAATATAAATTATGTTAATACATGTATTAAATATATAATAATATGATAGGAAATTCGGTTTATCTTAAATATATATTACGTTAATACATACATTAAATATATATTAATATGATAAGAAATTCGATTGATCTTGTTCCCCAATTAAAAACGGATAAAAGAATTTGCTGCGTTGAAGGATGTCCATCGGATGATAAAAAAATCCTTTTTTCATTCCCCGGAGATGAGATTGCCTTCAACAGCAACCAATTAGATATGTTACGGGACGGATTGATTCTAGGGTTATAGGTAATTTGAAAACTCTTGTTGGGGCAATGTCCGAACACGAACGGATCTGTGTAATTATATTCGATGAAATTACAATTAAAAAAGATCTTGTTTACAACAAAAGTAAGGATGTCATCGATGGTTTCGTTAACAGGGGAGACGGCAATAGGGAATTAAATATTGCCAACAAATGCTGCTTTTTCATGGCGAAAGGTATAGCAGCTAATTGGAAATACGTAATTTCGTATTATATGGCAAAAGGAGGGCTGTCCGCAGTAGATTTTGATGTAATATTGAAGAAAAACATTGAAGTCTTGGAAATGATAAGACTCTATGTAAAAGCTATCATTTGTGATCAAGGTTCGGTGAATGTCCGATTATATGGAAATTTAAATGTTACAAAATTCAGACCATATTTTATAATCAATGGCAAAAAAGTTCATTGCCTATATGACTATTGTCATTTGATTAAGTCAGTTAGGAATAATTTATTAAAGCACGACTTAAAACTATCGATGGCATAGCTAGCTTCAAGGTTATAAGGAAGCTGTATGCAATCGATAGTGTAAGTCATCATTTTAAAATATGTCCGAAGTTTACATCCTCCCACATATATCCCAATAGCTTCGAGAAAATGAGCGTTTCTAGAGCTACACAGGTGCTCAGCAATTCAGTAGCAGCTGGCATCGACATGGCATTCAGGCAAGGATTATTGGGCACGGATGCATATATATTGAAATGCGCCAAAGCGACAAAAATGTTGGTAAAACGCATGAACGACTTGTTCGATGAGCTTGATTGTAAGGTGCTCAACAGCAAGAACCCGTTCAAGTGTCCCATTTGGCGAAACAATTCGGCAAAGTTTGATAGGACCACCTGCAGTTCATTTCGCATATCGAGACTCCTAACAATATAAATACTCAATGCTTTTCAGGGTTTATCATAACTCTGACAGCAATGATGAATTTATCTACAGAAATCTTTGCTAATCACAAAGATGTCAAATTTATATTGTTAGGAGAATTAAACCAAGACGAGCTAGAAAATTTTTTTTTTTTATAAAATTAGGGCTAGTCAGGGGGTAAATATTCATCCATCGGCTATGATATTCAATTCATAGTCGCTCGTCTTATCTCAATGAAAATATTGAGACGCAGATGTAATAATAAAAACTCAAGCGAAGACGATGACGACCTGAATCTTGATTGGAATATCAGCGAGGAAGGTTATAACTCCCTCGATGATTCCGAGCAACTTGCCGTTGATGTAGTTGACATTCCCGATGAGCACTTTGCAGAAACCGAAGAAAATACTGCGGAACTTAAAGTACAGCGGTATTACACTGGATACTCTATATACCAAAAACTTCTCTCCAAGTCCAGATGCGATAACTGTGCAAAAGAGCTGTTGAAGACTCAAGGAGATTTAAATAAGCACTCCGAGTCTTTAATACGCTCTAAAAACTATAAAGATTGCACCGATCTGCGACAAATCAATCCGACTGAAGAGTTTTTGAAATTTGTCGGAATTCGAGAGCTCATCGAGGATGCCATAGATTTTCGGTAGAAGGTCAACTATAGGCACTGGGGTACACATATTTAGTACTTAGGGGCTTGTACAGTTGTGGTTCGATTTAGACAATTTTTGGTCACAAGGTGGCATACTTTAAACGTATTATTCACGCAAAATTTTACCCCGATATAATCATTGTTGCTTGATATGCATAGTGGAAAGTGAAAGAATCAGATGGAATTGAAAATGGTGTTATATGGGAAATAGGCGTGGTTGTAGTTCGATTTCACCCATTTTCGCACTATAACATAGAATTATGAAAAGATTGTTATGCACCGAATTTGTTTGAAATCGTTCCTATAAAGTCATCTCATACCATCCCAGAGATAAAATTTAATGTCTCTGGCGTGTTTAGTGCTTGATTTCGCGCTTTTAGTAGTTTTTAACAGTACCGTTATATGGGAAGTGGGCGGAGTTGCCACCCGATTTCAACTATTTTCACACCGTCAATAGAAGTGCTAAAAACATTTGCTTTTAATTTTGTTATTATAGCATTAACGGTTTAGGAGATATGCACATTAAACCTATTAGAGGCGGGACCACGCTCACCTTTGAAAAAAAGTTTTAACTGCAGATGCCCCTCCCTAATGTGATCCTGTGTACCAAATAACAGTCTTGTATCTTATTGCGGTGCTTAGTTATGGCAATTTATTTGTTTTTTGATTAATGGCGTTTTGTGGGCGAGGCAGTTGTCCGATTACGCCCATCTGCAATACCAACCGTCTCCCGATACCAAGAAACATGTCTACCAAGTTTCATAAAGATATCTCAATTTGTACTCAAGTTACAGCTTGAACGGACGGACAGACGGACGGACGAACAGACAGTCACCCGGATTTCAACTCGTCTCTTCATTCTGATCATTTATATATACATAACCCTATATCTAACTCGATTAGTTTTAGGTGATATAAACAACCGTTAAGTGAACAAAACTTTTATACTCTGTAGCAACCGGTTGCGAGAGTATAAAAATTAAATAAATAAGAAATAGGGATTATGGTGCACTTATTTTAAATTAAAGTTCCATAGATTGATTTACCTATTAAAAGGTGTATTTTTTTGTGTAAGCGATCAATCATACTTTTCTTACACATTTAGATGTTCTTCTATTTTCAGCTCTTTTTAATTTTTTTTTTTCAGGTGTAAATAAGTGTAGTTTAGAAGGTTTAAGTAGTTTTGTATGTAGTTACTGAGACAGTTTTATAAAACCGGTGAATTATTGATTAAATCTATGAAAATAGAAAAAATCTTGTAAGAATTTGTGGTTGAAGAGGAGGCGAATTCGCAAGACGTGTACAATTAAAAATATTTTTGGTAAATATGTACTTAATGACCCCCACTTCGTAGGGGGTTGGGGTTGTAAGGGGTGACACAATTAAGTGTCCTTTTTATGAATTCGAAGGAATTACCCGTGGGTCACCCCTTAAAAAAAAGTTATGGAGGGTGGAAATACAAATATTTTTTTATTAATTAAATGGCTGATTTCGATTATTACAATATAATTATTTTAGATTTATTTAAGTGTTACAAATTAAGTTTTATTGATATTTTACAATTACTCGCAAAATAATGATATACTTTTGAATTTAAGAAGATGATTCTGAGGGAAAATCATCTTCTGCAATCGGGTACATCACATTTATCGCATCAAAAATTGCATCAATTCGTTCATGATACTTATAATGACGTTTGAATAAGAATTCAGCAATGTACATCGGCCATTTATTTGTTGGTCGTCCATATTTAGGCACTGCACCTCTTAGATCTCTCCACACTCGCTCAATATTTTGAGTATGAGCACCTGTCTCGAGGTCTACGAAGTTCAGTGAATGATTAACGGTTAAATGCCTGTACCCTCTATTATTTAAACAGTTATATGCACGCCAGCAATCTGATATAATTGTTGTTCCATCAATGATATACCGTCTGATAACCGCTAATAAACTATCAGCATCTCTACTTCTAACAGGTACTATGAAGATCTCCTTTGTTGAGCGATTGATACCGCCAAACACCCATTGTCCTGTTATCAGTCGACCTTTATGATATTTCCTTTTTCCAAGCTTTGCTTCGTCTATTTCAACAACTTGACCAACACCACCTATTCGTTTTTGACGTTGATGAACCCAATGAAGGCAAATCTGATTAATAATCATGTTAATTTATACATTAACAACGTACAGGATGATAAATTAAAGTAATGGTTTTTAAAATGTTACCTCGCGACAAAAAGATAGATAATCTATACAGATTTTGCTTGAAATCGATAATTCTGCCATTAGAAGCTCAACATGAGAGGGTGGAAAGCACACAAAGAAGGCAATAAATTTACAAATCCTCTCCAAATTTCGTTTATGATAAAACCAGGAACCCGTTAGTGCTGAAACGCGATATGTACAGCGAACTTTTTTACGTTTTCTTTTACTAATATATTTATAGGACATTGTAATTTTAATGTATTTCGATTCACATGAATAAAAGTACCACACTCTCGGAACACAATATGTTCACGAATTAATCGTTTCTCGAACAAAAAATTCAAGAATCGTTCACGATCTTGCACAAGAGTAATAAACTCACATAAACTCGTCATGACTGATTAATTGACATCGACAAACTGAAGATGCATTAAAAATTTTAACTTTGTACATAATAAATTGTAGCTATAATTTCTTAGAATTAGTACAAAAAAATTTTCGCGTAGAGCATAGAATTTATAGCAAAAAAGTAAGGAGAAATGTAAACATAAAAAGGTAAATGTATAGTTTAGGTCCCCCACATAAGAAGGCCTCAAAAATTAAATTTTTTTTTTAAATCTTCTTATTTTTACGCGTAGATTACAATTCCGTGAGCGGAAAGTGAATTTTTTCAATAATTTATGTATATTTTTAAATATTTATTTACACACTTTGCACATATCACATATTCAAGTCACTTAGTTGTTGTTGTAGCGGCAAAATTCTGTAGAATTCAGATCTCTTAGCTGTAATTACCAGTTCAGTGTGTTAAACATTTTCTTATGAAAAAAATATACTGAAGAAATGTAATAGTCAAAATTTCTTTTGTGCCGCGTTTTTATGGAATGAATGAATATCGGAGATCGTCGAACTCCTTTCCGCACTGGCGGTCTTCGGTCGCGCTTAAAAAAAATAACCCTGGTCGGTCAAAAACCGGGGTGTTCATAATTCAATCGCGTCAAACTCCTTTCTGCACTGGCGGCCTTTGGCCGCGCTTCAAAAAAATAACCCTGGTCGGTCCAAAACCGGGGTGTTCATAATTCAATTGCGTCAAACTCCTTTCTGCACAAACAGCAGCAAAAAGGATTTTTACGCGATTGAATTATGAACACCCCGGTTTTGGACCGACCAGGGTTATTTTTTTGAAGCGCGGCCGAAGGCCGCCAGTGTAGAAAGGCTGATCACTTATATAACCCGAGAAAAGATCTCAACCTCGATGATAATTTTCTACACGATGCAGAGTATGTGTAATTATTAATATCACAATAAAAGTGCACTAACATTGATATTTTCATATACATTTTCAGAAAGGTTTATGAAGAAGAGGAGTAAATACACCAAAAAACTTGAACAATATGTGATTTTTCAAAGAAAAAAATAAAACAATTATTTTAAATGTATGACAATTTTTTACTTTTAATGCATATAGGTATATAAAAAAAAAAAATTAACAAAAACGTTTTTTTTTTTTGAAAAGTGTTTGAAGGCAAAGAGGCTGTGTGAATAGTCAGAGTACAGAAATGAAACCCTGAATATTAAAAAAATATATTTTACTTCTCAATTTTTGAATATCATATAATTTGGGAATATGCTGTTTTCACGAAATTTTAATCCTTCATATAATTTTTTTGAAGGTATTGATAATACAAGGTATACAATTTTTTGATTTGACCACCAGTTAGTGTTCACTTCGTTTACACAAAGCAGCCAAAAATAGAAATACGAACATAAATACTTGAATTTCCACGGTCTGTTTGTATGTACTATGACTTGTGTACATACAAACTATTCAATATGCCTACATACATGAATACGTGAATTTGCCACGGTCTGTTTGTATTGTATGTACACACGTCGTATGGCATATATTCATAATTACAAGCACAAACGCAAATTCAAATAACATCAACAACAAATTCTATCATAAGAACGCGCGTATTCTACGAGTTGCCCAAAAGCTGCTTCTTCATGGTGATACTAAAAATCAAAAGATGAAGAATTTTCTGATGTTCACTCCAGAAGAGAAAAATGGCAACTTGGGTCATTGCCGATTTAATATTTTTGATTTTTGATTTTCATATATTATACCACATATGGTTTTAAATTATATAATTAATGTTAAATTGCCATTCATATGAAATCTTTTATTACTTCTATGAGTTCTAATCACACTTCATATAATGACTTTGTATGTTTACTTAATATCATAACTTCATTGATTTTCTATTTAGCCCATTTAAATTAAATTCAATGGCAAGAAAATGCAGCAAAATTTAAAATCGGTGTACTTCAAAATAGCATAAGTTAATTTTCAATGACAAGGCACTGCAAAAAGGCAAACGAGACAACATAGCCGTAAAATTGTCGTAAAATGGTCGATTGAAACAAATTTTGTTAAAATTTGGTGTCAATATGTATGCGAGCTCATATGTATGTATGTATAAATGTATATTTTTCGACAAAGTCGTCATTTGGTTTTTTTCAACAACACAATGTCCGCGCGAACACGCCGTTATTTCGTTGGCTTGCCACCATGCACAGAGGCGTTTCAATTGAGGAGTCATAATATATTGATATGTTGCTTACTTTGTATTGAAAAATACTAATGCATTAATGACTTATTTTCGTAATATAACTAATTATACGTAAAAATATAAATACAATTAAATTCAGACTTATAATCGTTTTTAAAATAAAGTCGAAAAATAGAAACTATCTGAAATAATTAGCGGCAGTGCGCCCCAACCCCCTTCTTGCCAGCGATCGTTCAACTTGCTTCTAGCAAAAAGGAAAAAGTGTAGACAAAAGTCATTGTTTTTATTGGCAAGAAGAATCAAGCATTAGCGTACGTGTATTTAAGGATGTATGTGTGATTATCACATACGCATAAAATGGAAACATTCAATAAACCTCAACATATAAACATATTTCCGTGAAATATTTTAATTATCTCAGCAAGTAAAATATGCTAATAAAGTAATATAATTGAGATATGCTTAGATTCCAATAAATAAAATAAAAAATTATATGTAAACTAAGTTTCATGAGTTGTAGGATTCGAACGTATATGCTCGTATTCGGATTGAGCTTAACTCCTTCACGCTTACGACCTAAGCCACCACAAAAGTAAAACCCCAACCTATTTAGCCATAGGTATATTATTACCCTTTGCTCATTAAGCAATTGCTCACGCAGCGCACATACATAAGTTGGAAAAATTGCCTATTAAATGTTTATTTTATTATGACCTCTGGGGTTTTTATCAGTAATACAGCCTTTTAATTCAGAAGACTTTTCATAATTATCAATTTTGTCATATCATAGAAATTGAAAACATAAATCTAAAAAAATTTGATTTAACATTTGCGCCTTCTCTATTCATTAACATTCTCTGCAATAAGTCACAAGTAGAGAATGTTAATGCATAGAGAAGGAGCAAATGTTAGCTGTACTAAAATGTTAATTACGATGAGGGAACATCGAAAACGCACAAGTTCGAAAATAAAATTTCACCTATCAGGGGACGCAGTGAATTACACCACTCTATAAGCAAAATGCATATACATACATATGCAGAGATGTTTTTTGGTATGCGCATAAACAAAAATTTAAATAATAAAAACGAAAGAAATTGACTTCTGACAAGAAAATATAAATAATGAGGGAAATAATATGAAAATAGAATTAAAATATCATTTAATAAAAAAGGGTTATAAAAATAAAAAAGAGTATATAAAAATATCTGATAGGGTTTGAACTTAGGCAAAATATTTTACATTGCAATAAAGAAGTGTGACATACAAGCAGCTCCACAGACAATATTTGGACAATTTTGTCTAATCTGTGAACTCAAACAGCTATTATTGTTTACTTGCTTCAAATGTTTATATATTTATGTGAGAATATTCTTGAAATTGACTTCCTTAATTCGCATGTCCAAATATATTTGCATTTATGTACACATATGTACATATGTATGTCCCTCAACATGTCTTTCGCAAAAAATCAAACATTCTCGCAAGTGACAAAAAAACGTAGACGACCATCGGCCAATAATATTCAAGCGAACTCGCGGCTTATTTTCTAAGTATTTCATATTACAACGACAACAAATTCATTCATAAGGAATGTGCGTCTGCTTCACCTATCACCAAAGTTCGCTCGTTCATAACTCTGCGCCGCGCTATTTTTTCTGTGCGCCTGATAAACCACATTTGGTTTTCATATAGAATTCCAATGCAAATGCGAAATTTAAGTTTATAAAATGAATGAATGAATGAAATTGAATTTGAAGTATTCAGTAAAATTGAAACTTCTTCAATTTCAATTTTACAACAGATCCTACCATTCCCCTCGCGTTTGTATTTTTCCCACAAGCTGCCTACTCGCAACGATGCTAAAAATCAGAAATTGAAGAATTTGTCTAATGTTCCTTTCAGAAAGGAGAATTGGCAACATGACCTATTAGCGAGTTAAAATAATATTTTAATTTTATTCGTATTATGCACTATATATGGCATTAAATTAAAAAATTTATATAAAATTGACATGTATATGAAATCATTAACTACTTCTATATACTCTAAGCACACTCCATATAGTACTTTTATATGTTTACTTATTATCATTATTTCATAGTTTGTCGATTTAGCCCATTTTATCTAAAAACGACGCTATGAAAATGCAGACCAATCGTTAATCGTAGCATTTCAAAAGAGCATAAGTCAATTTTCAACAGCAAAGCCCTGCAAAAAGGACAAACGAGACAACATAGCCGTCCATTGTCCATTGAAACAAATTTTGTCAACTCCGCCACGATGCGTAAAACTCGGCATTAATATGTATGCGAGCTCATATGTATATATGTATGTTTGTGGACAAAGTCGTCATTTGGTTTTTTTCAATAACACAATGTCCGCGCGAACTCGCTGTTATTTCGTTGGCTTGCCACCATGCACAGAGGCGTGTCAAGTGAGGGCTCATAATATATTAATATGTTGCTTAATTTGTATTGAAAAATACTAATGCATTAATGACTTATTGACGTAATATAATTAATAGACACGTAAAAATATAAATACCAATAAATGCATACCTATAATCGTTTTTAAAATAAATTCGATAAATAAAATATATATCTGATATAATTATGTGGCAGTGCGCCCCTGACCCCTTCTTGCTTGTGATCGTTCAACTTGCTTCTTGCAAAAAGCAAAAAGTGTGGACAAAAGTCATTGCTTGTGCGGGGCAAGAAGAAGCAAGCATCAGCGTACGTGTATTTAAGAATGTATATGTGCTTATCACATTTGTGTAAATACGCATAATAAGGGAATATGCAATAAACCCAAACATATGAACATATTTTACTGAAATATTTTAATTATCTCAGGAAGTAAAATATGCTATTAATGTAATTGAATTATGATATGCTGAGACTCCAATTAATAAAATAAAAACATTAAAATAAATTTAATTTACATGAGTTTTAAGATTCGAACTTATATGCTCGTATTCGGATTGTGCTTAATCCCTTCCCGCTTACGATCTCAGCCACCACAAAAGTGGAAACGCGGCCGCTTAGCCATCGTTTTATTGTTATCCTTTGCTCAATAACCAATTGCTCACGCAACGCATATACATAAGTTGGAAAAATTGCCTATTAAATGTTTATTTTATTATGAATTCTGGGGTTTTCACCGGTAATACAGATTTTTAATTCAGAAGGTTTTTTATAAATATAAATTTGTCATATCCTAGAAATTGAAAACATAAATCTAAATGGGTATGCGCAACGATTTTTCATTTAGGAATATTCGTTGTGTCTATTTATAGCATTTCGCACATTGCGTGGTGTATTTTTCTTTTTCGAAGTTATATTTTTCGATGTTCCCTCATCTGGAACTGCAAATTAGTACTCAAAAAGATTTCAGTTAACATTTGCTCCTTCTCTATTCATTTACGTTCTCTGCTTGTATGTCTGTTTGTAACTAAAAAACTAAACCCAACACGACTACAAAGTATGCGCAAAATATTTGCATACTTTTAGGCATATTTTGGCATCTCAAAGGGAACAAATCAACTGAACGGACAACAAAAATTATAATATTTAGGATACAATTTTTTAATGGCAGATCAAAATATGGAATTTAATAAAAAACAAAAAAGAATTGAACAAATGAGAAGTTAGTATTGCTTATTAACACGCTTATATTAGTTTCACTTGAATGTCTGTTTGTAACTAAAAAACTAAACTCAACCAGAGAACGTAAAACAACGAGAAGGTGCAAATTGAATTTTGTATGATGCTCGATTGGTTGGCTGAAAATTTGAGATCAAGGAGTTCACCACTTTCTGTATAGTTTTGCTGTTATTTAACAGAAATGAGAATTTTTAACAACGTTCTCTGACAAAATTCGTATCTACCAATATAAAGAGAAAAATGAAATGAAATGAATGAGAAAACAAGAAATACAAATGCCACTTCACATATGCATGATTATTTTTTGCCATATAAACGATTTTTATGATGAAAAATTGTTAAATTATTATTTTTTTGCACAAATGCTACATTGATAAAATGTGAAAGATTATGCAAAAAATGATATTTTATGTAAGTAATGAAAAAATGTAAGTACGTCAGCCAATAGGAAAAATACAAACATTGTTGTACAAAAAAAACAATTGTCTCAAATAGCATCAGCACCAGAAATCAATATGGCAGCCAAATTGACAAATCCTAAATTTGTAGTAAATCGCACACCAACAACATTTTCATTCATGAACGCTGGCGCACAAGCTAAGTCGTTTCATTCATAAAAGCAAACGCCTTACATATCTCCCCGAGCATGCGTTTGCCCACAAGCGTCTTTTCGCGACGATGGCAAAAGCTAGAAATTCCCTCTAGAAGAGAAAAGTGACAACCCTGCAAACACAGAAATCAATGACAAAAGTGGCAACAAAGCTTTTGTCGATTTAAAATATTTCACAATTCTAAAATATTTTTCCGTGGCTGGCAAAAATCTTCGTCAATATGTATGCATGTTCATATAAAAACATACAATGATTTGGTGGCAAAGCTGTTAGAGCGGCAAGGGAATCGATGACAATCGGCGAGCGTTCGTTTATTTTTCGGCACATCTCGGATTTTCTACCAACAACACAATGTTGTGACGCTTTGTCGTCGCGTCAGTCCTTCGACAGATTGACTCTTTGACATAAAAGAAAAGAACGTGAGCTTCGATCATTGGCTGACCGTGTCAACGGAGATTTCACATGAAGTAATGAGTGTTCATATCTACATACATATGTTGTTTATAGACAAATTTACAAATATTTTTACACACGATATGAAAATGCCGACGGCAAAACACAATTCTGTACTTTTATGACTCCATAATGGTGTCAAGCACTTGAATTATTTTAAGAAATATATCAAAATATGTTTAAATTATTATTGAGAACTCACAAGAAAGTAAAAATGAATTAATATAAAATAATTTAAAAATAATAATAAATAATAGTTCAATAAAAGGGAATATGTTTCAAATAGCATATCAATTTTCCCAGTTTGGCATACATATACATATATTCTCTTCAATATTCGCCGTTTGGTTATGTTAAGAGAGTGTATGTTTACAGATTCACCGCTGTTATAAAAGCGAGAAATGTAATTTGTTTCTCGTGCATGTGAGGTGAACTCCTTGATAAAATCCTACAAATTGTTCGCTATCGAACCTGCACCTTCTCGTTGTTTTAAGTTCTCTGGTTCAAACACGTTGTCGTTTTTTCTTTTTCTATTTAAGATTATCGTTGCGACATTGTTTGCAGAACTAAGCGCATTGCTCTCACTCATTATAAAAGGAACACCCTTACACTGATTATGGATCACGATTGGCACTTCAGGAAATTAAATGATTTTTATGATCTTTATAATGGGTATCGATTTGTTATCACTTTACACTCCGTGGTATGTGCTTACGCTCTCGCTGTCACAATGTCAACTATTGATGCGATTCAACCCATTTTTGACACAAAATCATACTATTATCGAGAGTTTCAGTTATTTATTTTATTATATGAATTGCAATGATATATCTTACACATTAACCGATATTTTCGGTAAAAAGTCAACTATAATTACTGGGGTCCACATATTCACTGTTCAACCAGTTTTGGTTCGATTTAGACAATTTTTTGGCCTCAAGGTGGCATACTTTAAGCGTATTATTGACCCAAAGTTTTACCCAGATGCAATTATTGTTGCTTGATTTGCATAGTGGAAAGTGAAAGAATCAGGTGATTTCGCTCATTTTCGCACTATAACATACAAATATATAAGGAATATTGTGTACCGAATTCGGTTGAAATCGGCTAAATAGATCCCAAGATATGAGCGGTGTCACGCCCACTGTCGAATTTTGAACGCGTGTCCTATAAAATCATCTCATACCATCCCAGAGATAAAATTTAATGTCTGTGGCGAGTGGGCGGGGTTGCCACCCGATTTCATCCATTTTCATACCATGGATAGAGGTGCTAAAAACATTTGCTCTCAGTGAATTTTGTTATTATAGCTTTATCGGCTTAGGAGATATGCAATTTAAACCTATTAGGGGGCGGAACCACTCCCAATTTAAAACAACGGATTTAAACGGCATATAACCCTCTCCAATATGATCTTGTACACCATATAACAGTATTGTATCTTATTGTGGAGCTTAGTTATGGCAATTTATTTGTTTTTGAATAATGGCGTTTCATGGGCGTGACAGTAGTCCGATTACACTCATCGGCAACACCAACCGTCTTACGGTACCAAGAAACATGTGTACCCAGTTTCATAAATATATTTAAATTTTTACTTAAGTTACAGCTTGCAAAGACGGACGGACGGGCAGACAGTCACCCGGATTTTAACTCCTCTTCATCCTGATCATTTATATTATATAACCCTATATCTAACTCGATTAGTTTTAGGTGATACAAACAACCGTTAGGTGAACAAAACTATTATACTCTGTAGCAACAGGTTGCGAGAGTATAAAAACGAAAGAAATTGACTTCGCACAAGAAAATATAAGTAATGAAGGAAATAATATGAAAATAGAATTAAAATATCAATTAATAAAATAAGGTTATAAAAATAAAAACAGAGTATAAAAAAATATCTGATAGGATTTGAACTTAGGCAAAATATTTCACTTTGCAATAATTGGGCGTGCTATACAAGCAGCACCACATATGATATTGGGGCAATTTTGTCTAAATTGTAATTGATCTACAACAACTGATCTACCATTCCCCTCGCATTTGTATGTTGCCCACAAGCTGCTGCCTCAGTACGATGTGAAAGAATTTGTCTGATGTTCCCTTCAGAGAGGAGAATTAGCAACTTAAAATAATATTTTAATTTTTTTCATATTATGCACTATATGTATATGGCATTAAATTATAAAACTTATATAAAATTGACATTTATATGAAATCAATAACTACTTCTATATATTCTAAGCACACTGCATATAGTACTTTTATATGTTTGTTTTTATTATCATTATTTCATAGTTTGTCGATTTAGCCCATTTTATCTAAATACGACGCTATGAAAATGCAGCCCAATCGGTAATCGCAATATTTCAAAAGAGCATAAGTCAACTTTCAATAGCAAACCACTGCAAAAAGGACAAACAAGACAACATAGCCGACCGACATTGTCGCAAAATTGTCGATTCAAACAAATTTTGTCAACTCCGCCAGATGCGCAAAATTCGCCGTCATTATGTATGCAAGCTCATATGTATCTATGTATGTTTGTCGACAAAGTCGTCATTTGGTTTTTTTCAACAACACAATGTCCGCGCGAACTCGCCGTTATTTCGTTGGCTTGCCACCATGCACAGAGGCGTGTCAAGTGAGGGCTCATAATATATTAATATGTTGCTTAGTTTGTATTGAAAAATACTGATGCATTTATGACTTATTTTCGTGATATAATAATAATATACATAAAAATATAAATACACATACATAAATTCATACTTATATCGTTTTTAAAATAAATTCGATTAATAAAAACTATCGGAAATAATTATGTGGCAGTCCGCCCCATCCCCTTCTTGACGGCGATCGTTCAACCAGGGAACTTAAAACAATGAGAAGGTGCAGGTTCGACAGCGAACAATTTGTAGGAATTTATCAAGGAGTTCACCACAGATGCACGAGAAACAAATAACATTTTTCGCTTTTATAACAGCGGTGAATCTGTACACATACGCTCTCTTAACATAACCAACCGACGAATATTGAAGAGAATATAATATGTGAGCAAAACTGGGCATATTGATATGCCATTTGAAATATATTCCCTTTTATTGAACTATTATTTATTATTTTTTAAATTATTTTATGTTAATTCATTTTTACTTTATTATGAGAAATATATCAAAATACTTTTAAATTATTACTAATAAAGTATTTTGATATATTTCTTAAAATAATTCATTAATTGTACTTGACACCATTATGGAGTCATAAAAGTACAGAATTGTGTTTTGCCGTCGGTATTTCACATTCATGCTTCAATTTTTCTTTGCATGTGTAAACATATGTAACAGGACATACATATATTATGTCGTTTACACATTTGTATGTATTTTTATGTAGATATGTACACTCATTACTTCATGTGAAATCTCCGTTGACACATTTTTTGCTTTTATGTCAAAGAGTCAATCTGTCGAAGAACTGACGCGACGACAAAGCGTCACAACATTGTGTTGTTGGTAGAAAATCCGAGATGTGCCATACACACTCTTACAAACATACATCGCATATGGGCAAGTGCAAAGTCAATGTGTGTACAAAAAATTACCGTTTTCTTTAAAAAATTAAGAAAAAAAAAGTGAGATGCAGCAAGACACCGGCAGATAAGAGAGATTGGAGGAGTGATACTTAACCGGGGTTTACTGTATACATAAATCAGAGGAATATTGAATATTTTCTTTAAAAAGTTTCTTGAATTGTAAATCGACAAATTTACTATGTTGTCACTTTTATTCTAAAATATTTTAATAATCATATTTGAGGGGTTGTCACTTTTCCCTTCTAGAGGGAATATCAGAAATTTGTTCAATTTATGATTTTTAGCTTTTGCCATCGTCGCGAAAAGACGCTTGTAGGCAAACGCATGCTCGGGGAGATGTGTAAGGCGTTTGCTTTTATGAATGAAACGACTTAGCTTATTGCTTGTGCGCCAGCGTTCATGAATGAAAATGTTGTTGGTGTGTGATTTATTACAAATTTAGGATTTGTCAATTTGGCTGCCATATTGATTTCTGGTGCTGATGCTATTTGAGACAATTGTTGTTTTTGTACAACAATGTTTGTATTCTGCCTATTGGCTGACGTACTTACATTTGTACGCTTAAATGTATGTAGATTTGTGTATGCATTACTTATTTTGCGCGGTCATACGCATATTTTTACATACATACTTACATATAGAGAAGTGCGCCCACATGTTTTTATTGATAAGTGATAATATATTGTTATATTATATAATATAACATATTGATGTACATATGTACATACATAAATTATTAATTCTGTAACAATTGAAATTAGAAAATTATGCAAATAGTAATATCATTTTTTGCATAATCTTTCACATTTTATCAATGTAGCATTTGTGCAAAAAAATAATAATTTATCAATTTTTCATCATAAAAATCATTTATATGGCAAAAAATAATCATGCATATGTGAAGTGGCATTTGTATTTCTTGTTTTCTCATTCATTTCATTTCATTTTTCTCTTTATATTGGTAGATACGTATTTTGTCAGAGAACGTTGTTAAAAATTCTCATTTCTGTTAAATAACAGCAAAACTATAAAGAAAGTGGTGAACTCCTTGATCTAAAATTTTCAGCCAACCAATCGAGCATCATACAAAATTCAATTTGCACCTTCTCATTGTTTTAAGTTCTCTGTTTTGTCAGAGAACGTTGTTATAAATTCTCATTTCTGTTAACTAACAGCAAATACTACAGAAAATGGTGAACTCCTTGATCTCAATTTTTCAGCCAACCAATCGAGCATTATACAAAATTCACTTTGCACCTTCTCGTTGTTTTACGTTCTCTGGTTGAGTTTAGTTTTTTAGTTACAAACAGACATTCAAGTGAAACTAATATAAGCGTGTTAATAAGCAATACTAACTTCTCATTTGTTCAATTCTTTTTTGTTTTTTATTAAATTCCATATTTTGATCTGCCATTAAAAAATTGTATCCTAAATATTATAATTTTTGTTGTCCGTTCAGTTGATTTGTTCCCTTTGAGATGCCAAAATATGCCTAAAAGTATGCAAATATTTTGCGCATACTTTGTAGTCGTGTTGGGTTTAGTTTTTTAGTTACAAACAGACATACAAGCAGAGAACGTAAATGAATAGAGAAGGAGCAAATGTTAACTGAAATCTTTTTGAGTACTAATTTGTAGTTCCAGATGAGGGAACATCGAAAAATATAACTTCGAAAAAGAAAAATACACCACGCAATGTGCGAAATGCTATAAATAGACACAACGAATATTCCTAAATGAAAAATCGTTGCGCATACCCATTTAGATTTATGTTTTCAATTTCTATGATATGACAAATTTATATTTATAAAAAACCTTCTGAATTAAAAATCTGTATTACTGATAAAAACCACAGAGGTCATAATAAAATAAACATTTAATAGGCAATTTTTCCAACTTATGTATATGCGTTGCGTGAGCAATTGGTTATTGAGCAAAGGATAACAATAAAACGATGGCTAAGCGGCCGCGTTTCCACTTTTGTGGTGGCTGAGATCGTAAGCGGGAAGGGGTTAAGCACAATCCGAATACGAGCATATAAGTTCGAATCTTAAAACTCATGTAAATTAAATTTATTTTAATGTTTTTATTTTATTAATTGGAGTCTCAGCATATCATAATTCAATTACATTAATAGCATATTTTACTTCCTGAGATAATTAAAATATTTCAGTAAAATATGTTCATATGTTTGGGTTTATTGCATATTCCCTTATTATGCGTATTTACACAAATGTGATAAGCACATATACATTCTTAAATACACGTACGCTGATGCTTGCTTCTTCTTGCCCCGCACAAGCAATGACTTTTGTCCACACTTTTTGCTTTTTGCAAGAAGCAAGTTGAACGATCACAAGCAAGAAGGGGTCAGGGGCGCACTGCCACATAATTATATCAGATATATATTTTATTTATCGAATTTATTTTAAAAACGATTATAGGTATGCATTTATTGGTATTTATATTTTTACGTGTCTATTAATTATATTACGTCAATAAGTCATTAATGCATTAGTATTTTTCAATACAAATTAAGCAACATATTAATATATTATGAGCCCTCACTTGACACGCCTCTGTGCATGGTGGCAAGCCAACGAAATAACAGCGAGTTCGCGCGGACATTGTGTTATTGAAAAAAACCAAATGACGACTTTGTCCACAAACATACATATATACATATGAGCTCGCATACATATTAATGCCGAGTTTTACGCATCGTGGCGGAGTTGACAAAATTTGTTTCAATGGACAATGGACGGCTATGTTGTCTCGTTTGTCCTTTTTGCAGGGCTTTGCTGTTGAAAATTGACTTATGCTCTTTTGAAATGCTACGATTAACGATTGGTCTGCATTTTCATAGCGTCGTTTTTAGATAAAATGGGCTAAATCGACAAACTATGAAATAATGATAATAAGTAAACATATAAAAGTACTATATGGAGTGTGCTTAGAGTATATAGAAGTAGTTAATGATTTCATATACATGTCAATTTTATATAAATTTTTTAATTTAATGCCATATATAGTGCATAATACGAATAAAATTAAAATATTATTTTAACTCGCTAATAGGTCATGTTGCCAATTCTCCTTTCTGAAAGGAACATTAGACAAATTCTTCAATTTCTGATTTTTAGCATCGTTGCGAGTAGGCAGCTTGTGGGAAAAATACAAACGCGAGGGGAATGGTAGGATCTGTTGTAAAATTGAAATTGAAGAAGTTTCAATTTTACTGAATACTTCAAATTCAATTTCATTCATTCATTCATTTTATAAACTTAAATTTCGCATTTGCATTGGAATTCTATATGAAAACCAAATGTGGTTTATCAGGCGCACAGAAAAAATAGCGCGGCGCAGAGTTATGAACGAGCGAACTTTGGTGATAGGTGAAGCAGACGCACATTCCTTATGAATGAATTTGTTGTCGTTGTAATATGAAATACTTAGAAAATAAGCCGCGAGTTCGCTTGAATATTATTGGCCGATGGTCGTCTACGTTTTTTTGTCACTTGCGAGAATGTTTGATTTTTTGCGAAAGACATGTTGAGGGACATACATATGTACATATGTGTACATATATGCAAATATATTTGGACATGCGAATTAAGGAAGTCAATTTCAAGAATATTCTCACATAAATATATAAACATTTGAAGCAAGTAAACAATAATAGCTGTTTGGGTTCACAGATTAGACAAAATTGTTCAAATATTGTCTGTGGAGCTGCTTGTATGTCACACTTCTTTATTGCAATGTAAAATATTTTGCCTAAGTTCAAACCCTATCAGATATTTTTATATACTCTTTTTTATTTTTATAACCCTTTTTTATTAAATGATATTTTAATTCTATTTTCATATTATTTCCCTCATTTTTTATATTTTCTTGTCAGAAGTCAATTTCTTTCGTTTTTATTATTTAAATTTTTGTTTATGCGCATACCAAAAAACATCTCTGCATATGTATGTATATGCATTTTGCTTATAGAGTGGTGTAATTCACTGCGTCCCCTGATAGGTGAAATTTTATTTTCGAACTTGTGCGTTTTCGATGTTCCCTCATCGTAATTAACATTTTAGTACAGCTAACATTTGCTCCTTCTCTATGCATTAACATTCTCTACTTGTGACTTATTGCAGAGAATGTTAATGAATAGAGAAGGCGCAAATGTTAAATCAAATTTTTTTAGATTTATGTTTTCAATTTCTATGATATGACAAAATTGATAATTATGAAAAGTCTTCTGAATTAAAAAGCTGTATTACTGATAAAAACCCCAGAGGTCATAATAAAATAAACATTTAATAGGCAATTTTTCCAACTTATGTACATATGTGCGCTGCGTGAGCAATTGCTTAATGAGCAAAGGGTAATAATATACCTATGGCTAAATAGGTTGGGGTTTTACTTTTGTGGTGGCTTAGTTCGTAAGCGTGAAGGAGTTAAGCTCAATCCGAATACGAGCATACACGTTCGAATCCTACAACTCATGAAACTTAGTTTACATATAATTTTTTATTTTATTTATTGGAATCTAAGCATATCTCAATTATATTACTTTATTAGCATATTTTACTTGCTGAGATAATTAAAATACTTCAAGGAAATATGTTTATATGTTGAGGTTTATTGAATGTTTCCATTTTAGGCGTATGTGATAATCACACATACATTCTTAAATACACGTACGCTAATGCTTGATTCTTCTTGCCCGCAAAAACAATGACTTTTGTCTACACTTTTTCCTTTTTGCGAGAAGCAAGTTGAACGATCGCTGGCAAGAAGGGGGTTGGGGCGCACTGCCGCTAATTATTTCAGATAGTTTCTATTTTTCGACTTTATTTTAAAAACGATTATAAGTCTGAATTTAATTGTATTTATATTTTTACGTATATATTAGTTATATTACGAAAATAAGTCATTAATGCATTCGTATTTTTCAATACAAAGTAAGCAACATATCAATATATTATGACTCCTCAATTGAAACGCCTCTGTGCATGGTGGCAAGCCAACGAAATAACGGCGTGTTCGCGCGGACATTGTGTTGTTGAAAAAAACCAAATGACGACTTTGTCGAAAAATATACATTTATACATACATACATATGAGCTCGCATACATATTGACACCAAATTTTAACAAAATTTGTTTCAATCGACCATTTTACGACAATTTTACGGCTATGTTGTCTCGTTTGCCTTTTTGTAGTGCCTTGTCATTGAAAATTAACTTATGCTATTTTGAAGTACACCGATTTTAAATTTTGCTGCATTTTCTTGCCATTGAATTTAATTTAAATGGGCTAAATAGAAAATCAATGAAGTTATGATATTAAGTAAACATACAAAGTCACTATATGAAGTGTGATTAGAACTCATAGAAGTAATAAAGGATTTCATATGAATGGCAATTTAACATTAATTATATAATTTAAAACCATATGTGGTATAATATATGAAAATCAAAAATCAAAAATATTAAATCGGCAATGACCCAAGTTGCCATTTTTCTCTCAACACAACTCGTAGAATACGCGCGTTCTTATGATAGAATTTGTTGTTGGTGTTATTTGAATTTGCGTTTGTGCTTGTAATTATGAATATATTCCATACGACGTGTGTACATACAATACAAACAGACCGTGGCAAATTCACGTATTCATGTATGTAGGCATATTGAATAGTTTGTATGTACACAAGTCATAGTACATACAAACAGACCGTGGAAATTCAAGTATTTATGTTCGTATTTCTATTTTTGGCTGCTTTGTGTAAACGAAGTGAACACTAACTGGTGGTCAAATCAAAAAATTGTATACCTTGTATTATCAATACCTTCAAAAAAATTATATGAAGGATTAAAATTTCGTGAAAACAGCATATTCCCAAATTATATGATATTCAAAAATTGAGAAGTAAAATATATTTTTTTAATATTCAGGGTTTCATTTCTGTACTCTGACTATTCACACAGCCTCTTTGCCTTCAAACACTTTTCAAAAAAAAAAACGTTTTTTTAAATTTTTTTTTTTATATACCTATATGCATTAAAAGTAAAAAATTGTCATACATTTAAAATAATTGTTTTATTTTTTTCTTTGAAAAATCACATATTGTTCAAGTTTTTTGGTGTATTTACTCCTCTTCTTCATAAACGTTTCCGAAAATGTATATGAAAATATCAATGTTAGTGCACTTTTATTGTGATATTAATAATTACACATACTCTGCATCGTGTAGAAAATTATCATCGAGGTTGAGATCTTTTCTCGGGTTATCCTTTTTGCTGCTGTTTGTGCAGAAAGGAGTTTGACGCAATTGAATTATGAACACCCCGGTTTTTGACCGACCAGGGTTATTTTTTTTAAGCGCGACCGAAGACCGCCAGTGCGGAAAGGAGTTCGACGATCTCCGATATTCATTCATTCCATAAAAACGTGGCACAAAAGAAATTTTGACTATTACATTTCTTCAGTATATTTTTTTCATAAGAAAATGTTTAACACACTGAACTGGTAATTACAGCTAAGAGATCTGAATTCTACAGAATTTTGCTGCTACAACAACAACTAAGTGACTTGAATATGTGATATGTGCAAAGTGTGTAAATAAATATTTAAAAATATACATAAATTATTGAAAAAATTCACTTTCCGCTCACGGATTTGTAATCTACGCGTAAAAATAAGAAGATTTAAAAAAAAAATTTAATTTTTGAGGCCTTCTTATGTGGGGTACCTAAACTATACATTTACCTTTTTATGTTTACATTTCTCCTTACTTTTTTGCTATAAATTCTATGCTCTACGCGAAAATTTTTTTGTACTAATTCTAAGAAATTATAGCTACAATTTATTATGTACAAAGTTAAAATTTTTAATGCATCTTCAGTTTGTCGATGTCAATTAATCAGTCATGACGAGTTTATGTGAGTTTATTACTCTTGTGCAAGATCGTGAACGATTCTTGAATTTTTTGTTCGAGAAACGATTAATTCGTGAACATATTGTGTGCCGAGAGTGTGGTACTTTTATTCATGTGAATCGAAATACATTAAAATTACAGTGTCCATCGAGTACCTATAAATATATTAGTGAAAGAAAACGTAAAAAAGTTCGCTGTACATATCGCGTTTCAGCACTAACGGGTTCCTGGTTTTATCATAAACGAAATTTGGAGAGGATTTGTAAATTTATTGCCTTCTTTGTGTGCTTTCCACCCTCTCATGTTGAGCTTCTAATGGCAGAATTATCGATTTCAAGCAAAATCTGTATAGATTATCTATCTTTTTGTCGCGAGCTAACATTTTAAAAACCACTACTTTAATTTATCATCCTGTACGTTGTTAATGTATAAATTAACATGATTATTAATCAGGTTTGCCTTCATTGGGTTCATCAACGTCAAAAACGAATAGGTGGTGTTGGTCAAGTTGTTGAAATAGACGAAGCAAAGCTTGGAAAAAGGAAATATCATAAAGGTCGACTGATAACAGGACAATGGGTGTTTGGCGGTATCAATCGCTCAACAAAGGAGATCTTCATAGTACCTGTTAGAAGTAGAGATGCTGATAGTTTATTAGCGGTTATCAGACGGTATATCATTGATGGAACAACAATTATATCAGATTGCTGGCGTGCATATAACTGTTTAAATAATAGAGGGTACAGGCATTTAACCGTTAATCATTCACTGAACTTCGTAGACCTCGAGACAGGTGCTCATACTCAAAATATTGAGCGAGTGTGGAGAGATCTAAGAGGTGCAGTGCCTAAATATGGACGACCAACAAATAAATGGCCGATGTACATTGCTGAATTCTTATTCAAACGTCATTATAAGTATCATGAACGAATTGATGCAATTTTTGATGCGATAAATGTGATGTACCCGATTGCAGAAGATGATTTTCCCTCAGAATCATCTTCTTAAATTCAAAAGTATATCATTATTTTGCGAGTAATTGTAAAATATCAATAAAACTTAATTTGTAACACTTAAATAAATCTAAAATAATTATATTGTAATAATCGAAATCAGCCATTTAATTAATAAAAAAATATTTGTATTTCCACCCTCCATAACTTTTTTTTAAGGGGTGACCCACGGGTAATTCCTTCGAATTCATAAAAAGGACACTTAATTGTGTCACCCCTTACAACCCCAACCCCCTACGAAGTGGGGGTCATTAAGTACATATTTACCAAAAATATTTTTAATTGTACACGTCTTGCGAATTCGCCTCCTCTTCAACCACAAATTCTTACAAGATTTTTTCTATTTTCATAGATTTAATCAATAATTCACCGGTTTTATAAAACTGTCTCAGTAACTACATACAAAACTACTTAAACCTTCTAAACTACACTTATTTACACCTGAAAAAAAAAATTAAAAAGAGCTGAAAATAGAAGAACATCTAAATGTGTAAGAAAAGTATGATTGATCGCTTACACAAAAAAATACACCTTTTAATAGGTGAATCAATCTATGAAACTTTAATTTAAAATAAGTGCACCATAATCCCTATTTCTTATTTATTTAATTTTTATACTCTCGCAACCGGTTGCTACAGAGTATAAAAGTTTTGTTCACCTAACGGTTGTTTATATCACCTAAAACTAATCGAGTTAGATATAGGGTTATGTATATATAAATGATCAGAATGAAGAGACGAGTTGAAATCCGGGTGACTGTCTGTTCGTCCGTCCGTCTGTCCGTCCGTTCAAGCTGTAACTTGAGTACAAATTGAGATATCTTTATGAAACTTGGTAGACATGTTTCTTGGTACCGGGAGACGGTTGGTATTGTAGATGGGCGTAATCGGACAACTGCCTCGCCCACAAAACGCCATTAATCAAAAACTAATAAATTGCCGTAACTAAGCTCCGCAATAAGATATAAGACTGTTATTTGGTACACAGGATCACATTAGGGGCATCTGCAGTTAAAACTTTTTTTCAAAGGTGAGCGTGGTCCCGCCTCTAATAGGTTTAATGTGCATATCTCCTAAACCGTTAATGCTATAATAACAAAATTAAAAGCACTTCTATTGACGGTGTGAAAATAGTTGAAATCAGGTGGCAACTCCGCCCACTCCCCATATAACGGTACTGTTAAAAACTACTAAAAGCGCGAAATCAAGCACTAAACACGCCAGAGACATTAAATTTTATCTCTGGGATGGTATGAGATGACTTTATAGGAACCACGTTCAAAATTAGACAGTGGGCGTGGCACAGCCCACTTTTAGGTGAAAACCCATATCTTGGGATCTTTTTAACCGATTTCAAACAAATTCGGTGCATAACGTTCTTTTCATAATTCTATGTTATAGTGCGAAAATGGGTGAAATCGAACTACAACCACGCCTATTTCCCATATAACACCATTTTCAATTCCATCTGATTCTTTCACTTTCCACTATGCATATCAAGCAACAATGATTATATCGGGGTAAAATTTTGCGTGAATAATACGTTTAAAGTATGCCACCTTGTGACCAAAAATTGTCTAAATCGAACCACAACTGTACAATCCCCTAAGTACTAAATATGTGTACCCCAGTGCCTATAGTTGACCTTCTACCGAAAATCTATGGCATCCTCGATGAGCTCTCGAACTCCGACAAATTTCAAAAACTCTTCAGTCGGATTGATTTGTCGCAGATCGGTGCAATCTTTATAGTTTTTAGAGCGTATTAAAGACTCGGAGTGCTTATTTAAATCTCCTTGAGTCTTCAACAGCTCTTTTGCACAGTTATCGCATCTGGACTTGGAGAGAAGTTTTTGGTATATAGAGTATCCAGTGTATTACCGCTGTACTTTAAGTTCCGCAGTATTTTCTTCGGTTTCTGCAAAGTGCTCATCGGGAATGTCAACTACATCAACGGCAAGTTGCTCGGAATCATCGAGGGAGTTATAACCTTCCTCGCTGATATTCCAATCAAGATTCAGGTCGTCATCGTCTTCGCTTGAGTTTTTATTATTACATCTGCGTCTCAATATTTTCATTGAGATAAGACGAGCGACTATGAATTGAATATCATAGCCGATGGATGAATATTTACCCCCTGACTAGCCCTAATTTTATAAAAAAAAAAATTTTCTAGCTCGTCTTGGTTTAATTCTCCTAACAATATAAATTTGACATCTTTGTGATTAGCAAAGATTTCTGTAGATAAATTCATCATTGCTGTCAGAGTTATGATAAACCCTGAAAAGCATTGAGTATTTATATTGTTAGGAGTCTCGATATGCGAAATGAACTGCAGGTGGTCCTATCAAACTTTGCCGAATTGTTTCGCCAAATGGGACACTTGAACGGGTTCTTGCTGTTGAGCACCTTACAATCAAGCTCATCGAACAAGTCGTTCATGCGTTTTACCAACATTTTTGTCGCTTTGGCGCATTTCAATATATATGCATCCGTGCCCAATAGTCCTTGCCTGAATGCCATGTCGATGCCAGCTGCTACTGAATTGCTGAGCACCTGTGTAGCTCTAGAAACGCTCATTTTCTCGAAGCTATTGGGGTATATGTGGGAGGATGTAAACTTCGGACATATTTTAAAATGATGACTTACACTATCGATTGCATACAGCTTCCTTATAACCTTGAAGCTAGCTATGCCATCGATAGTTTTAAGTCGTGCTTTAATAAATTATTCCTAACTGACTTAATCAAATGACAATAGTCATATAGGCAATGAACTTTTTTGCCATTGATTATAAAATATGGTCTGAATTTTTGTAACATTTAAATTTCCATATAATCGGACATTCACCGAACCTTGATCACAAATGATAGCTTTTACATAGAGTCTTATCATTTCCAAGACTTCAATGTTTTTCTTCAATATTACATCAAAATCTACTGCGGACAGCCCTCCTTTTGCCATATAATACGAAATTACGTATTTCCAATTAGCTGCTATACCTTTCGCCATGAAAAAGCAGCATTTGTCGGCAATATTTAATTCCCTATTGCCGTCTCCCCTTTCAACGAAACCACCGATGACATCCTTACTTTTGTTGTAAACAAGATCTTTTTTAATTGTAATTTCATCGAATATAATTACACAGATCCGTTCGTGTTCGGACATTGCCCCAACAAGAGTTTTCAAATTACCTATAACCCTAGAATCAATCCGTCCCGTAACATATCTAATTGGTTGCCATCGCAGTAGAGATTTTTATGTGGCAGCGCAAACTGAAGATCATCCCTCAAGAAGTTATATGCCTTCGTTGACATATAATTAATATTTTGCGCTGAATTTTTCTGATCTTCAGTATATGTATTGATTGTACTGACACCCACCCTGGCAAAATTTATTGCATCCTCAGTAAAATTTTTCGATGCAATAATTGTCCTATTCTCTAATTCAAACACTTTAATTTTCAAAATCCTTTTCTCCTGCCTGAGCGCATTCATGCGTTCATTTTGATTAAGGGCATTCTGATGATAAGCCCCCACAATCCGAGCGCAAGATTCGCAGTCACATTTTGAGGAATCGAAGTTGAAGTCTTGTTTACGCTTCACCTCGAGGTCCGAATATAATTCGAATTTCTCAAAACTTAAATCTTCCCCCCCTATCTGATTTCTACATGAATATTGCCGTTTAATAGGCAGGACCCTGTTCGAAGAAAAGCTACTGCAACTACCTGCATTTTCCTAAAAAAATAATATATGCTTCGGGATAGCTCCTTCCTTAAGTCTATTATTTGTGACATAATTTGCATCAAAATGACAGTCACAAATAAATAACTTTTTACGGTCGGAGTATGTTGCACTTATTTTTAATGCTAAAACCCAGCTGTTGAAGGCAATCTCATCTCCGGGGAATGAAAAAAGGATTTTTTTATCATCCGATGGACATCCTTCAACGCAGCAAATTCTTTTATCCGTTTTTAATTGGGGAACAAGATCAATCGAATTTCTTATCATATTAATATATATTTAATGTATGTATTAACGTAATATATATTTAAGATAAACCGAATTTCCTATCATATTATTATATATTTAATACATGTATTAACATAATTTATATTTAAGATACTAATTCTATTAATAACAATAATATAATATATAAGCACTTGGTTAAACTAGTTAATAATATATTATGTTTATATACACAATGTGAATATACACAAAATGTCATTCGAAATGAATAACCCCAACAGCAAACAAAACGAATACATAAACCCCGATAGGCACACATACATACATACATACGTACATATATGCTGAATCAATATAAAAAATCAACGCAAAAATCACAAAAAATTTAAATATATTTAAATTTGTTACTTACCAAGATTTAGCGTGGCCAATCCTCAATTTTTTAGTCCCCATTGCGTTATCTGCGAAATGCGCAGCACAAACAAACGTGTTTGAGGGGGCTATGCTAATGTCATCGAAGCCCAAGTTTCGCCTCCACATAAGTGCAATTTGTTCATTTTTTGGCCAAATGAACAAATTGCACTTCTTGTTATCGTTGGAACACTCGCGCACACTACATTTACGGACTCGCGGCATTTTAATATAGTTTTTAATTGAAATTAAAATCGATTTAAAATTTGATACCCGTACCACAGGAAGCTTTTATTATAACTGATGTTTTGGAATTTCGTTTCTCTCTTTTACTATTCTTTCTTTTATATTTTCGCTCTTACCCAATTTGAATATTTTCTCAGTTAACTCCAATTGAGGTCATTAGAAATTTATCCAACAGGTGCATCAGAGAATGTAAATGATTTCATTTACGTTCTCTGGGTGCATCAATAGAGGAGAATACCTCCCTCTTCTGATCTAGTTAGAATTTTTGCAATTTGCCAATGGTTAAATCCCAACCACATGCCAAAAAATTTAATTACATTTATATTTTTATACCCTGAACAGGGTATATTAAGTAGATCGGATGACTATAGCATATAGCTGCCATACAAACTGAACAATCGGAATTAAGTGCTTGTATGGGAAACTCTTTCATTTGACGAGGTATCTTCACGAAATTTGGCATGTATTATTATTTAAAGCATTAATTTAATCCCGAAGAAATTATTCAGATCGGGTGACTATAGCATATGGCTGCCATACAAACTGAACGATCGGAATGAAGTGCTTGTATGGAAAACTCTTTCATTTGACGCGATATCTTCTCGAAATTTGGCATGTATTATTGTTTAAAGCATTAATTTAATCCCGAAGAAATTATTCAGATCGGGTGACTATAGCATATGGCTGCCATGCAAACTGAACGATCAGAGTAAAGTGCTTGCATGGAAAATTTTTTTATTTGACGAGGCATCTTCACGAAGGCACGAGTTATTGCTTAAGGCAACAAATTATTCTCCACAGAAATTGGTCAGATCAGATCACTATATCATATAGCTGCCATACAAATTGAATGTTCGGAATCAACTTCTTGTAAGGGGCCTTTGTATCTGTGAAGGGTATTATAGCTTCGGCGGAACCGAAGTTAACGTTTTTTCTTGTTTATGTTTTTTTCATTTATATTCGTTTTTTTAAACTTTATTTTAACAACTTTACTACTATTTATATTTACAACATATATCCACATATGTACATATGCACATTTGATTCCAAAATTGAAATTCCATTTTTTCTCCTTTTCTATTTGGATTTTCTTTTCATAAGTCAATTATTTTCTTTTTTATTATTTATTCATTAACATTCTCTGTTTGCGCCTTCTCTATTCATTAACATCCTCTGCTTATTGATTGTCATCAGAGAACGTAAATAAATAGAGAAGGAGCAAATGTTAGCTGTACTAAAATGTTAATTACGATGAGGGAACATCGAAAACGCGCAAGTTTGAAAATAAAATGTCACAACAGCTATCATATATATACGCAACGAACTACACCACTCTATAAGCAAAATGTATAATATATACATACATGTGCACAGATGTTCTTTGATATGCGCATAAACAAAAATTGAAATAATAAAAACGAAAGTAATTGACTTCCTCAAATATAAATAATGAGGGAAATAATATTAAAATAGAATTCAAATATCATTTAATAAAAAAGGGTTATAAAAATAAAAAAAGAGTATATAAATATATCTGATAGTATTTAAACTTAGGCAAAATACTTCACGTTGCAATAATAAAGTCTGCTATACAAGCAACACCACAGACAATATTTTAACCACTTTGTCTAATCTGTGAACTCAAACAGCTATTGTTGTTTACTTGCTTCAAATGCTCATATGTCTATATGTGAATATTCGCAAACATTCGCGCAAGTGACAAAAAAACGTAGACGCCTTCATCGGCCAATAATATTCAAGCGAGCTCGCGGCATATTTTCTAAGTATTTCATATTACAACGACAAAGTGCGTTCGTTCATAACTCTGGGCCGCGGTATTTTTTCTGTGCGCCTGGTAAACCACATTTGGTTTTCATATAGAATTCCTACCGCAAATGTTAGTTTATAAAATGAATGAATGAATTGAATGAAATTGAATTTGAATGGTTTCAGTAAAACGAGAAAAATTCAATTTTACAATTTGTATCACTGAAAATCCTACCATCCCCCTCGCATTTGTATGTTGCCCACAAGCTGCTTCCTCACAACATTTGCTAAAAATCAGAAATTAAAGAATTTGTCTGATGTTCCCTTCAGAGCGGAGAATTGGCAACATGACCTATTAGCGAATTAAAATAATATATTAATTTTTTTCATATTATGCACTATATATGGCATTAAATTATAAAATTTATATAAAATCGCCATTCATATGAAATCATTAACTACTTCTATTATTCTAAGCACACCGCATATAGTACTTTTATATGTTTACTTATTATCATTATTTCATAGTTTCTCAATTTAGCCCATTTTATTTAAAAACGATGCTATGAAAATGCAGCCCAATCGGTAATCGCAATATTTCAAAAGAGCATCAGTCAACTTTCAATAGCAAACCACTGCAAAAAGGACAAACAAGACAACATAGCCGACCGAAATTGTCGCAAAATTGTCGATTCAAACAAATTTTGTTAACTCCGCCAGATGCGCAAAATTCGCCGTCAATATGTATGTGAGCTCATATGTATGTATATATGCTTGTTTGTCGACAAAATCGTCATTTGGTTTTTTTCAACAACGCAATGTCCGCGCGAACTCGCCGTTATTTCGTTGGCTTGCCACCATGCACAGAGGCGTGTCAAGTGAGGGCTCATAATATATTAATATGTTGCTTAATTTGTATTAAAAAATACTGATGCATTTATGACTTTTTTTCGTAATATAATAATAATACACGTAAAAATATAAATAGACATAAATTCATACTTATAATCGTTTTTAAAATAAAGTCGAAAAATAAAAACTATCTGAAATAATTATGTGGCAGTGTGCCGCAACCCCTCCTTGCCTGCGATCGTTTAACTTGTTTCTCGCAAAAAGCAAGAATGCGGACAAAAATCATTGTTTGTGCGGGGCAAGAATGTATGTGTGATTATCACATTTGTGTAAATACGCATAATAAGGAAATATTCAGTAAACCTAAACATATGAACATATTTTCCTGATATATTTTAATTATCTCAGGAAGTAAAATATGCTATTAATGTAATTGAATTGATATGCTTAGACTCCAATTAATAAAATAAAGAATAAAATTTAATTTACAAGAGTTTGAGGATTCGAACTTATATGCTCGTATTCGGAATGAGCTTAACTCCTTCCCGCTTACGACCTAAGCTACCACAAAATTGGAAACGCGGCCGCTTAGCCACCGTTTTATTGTTATCCTTTGCTCAATAAGCAATTACTTACGCAACGCACATACATAAGTTGGAAAAGTAGCCTATTAAATGTTTATTTTATTATAAACCCTGGGGTTTTTACCGGTAATACCGCTTTTTAATTCAGAAGACTTTTCATATTTATAAATTTTGACATATAATAGCAATTGAAAACATAAATCTAAATAGGTATGCGCAACGATTTCTCATTTAGGAATATTCGTTGTGTCTATTTATAGCATTTCGCATATTGTGTGGTGTATTTTTATTTTTCGATGTTCCCTCATCTGGAATTACAAATAAGTACTCAAAAAGATTTCATTTAACATTTGCTCCTTCTCTATCCATTAACATTCTTTGATAAAATCCTACAAATTGTTCGCTGCCGAACCTGCACCATCTCGTGGTTTTAAGTTCTCGGTTTCAATACAGTAAAAAAAATATATGTGTTAATATCAAAGTCGACTAATAAAGGAGTCGTGACGAATACAGTTGTTATGCGGGTAAAAAGTGATTATTTATAAGTAACATATGTAACTATTTATTAAAATTGTGTGAAAATATTTGTGACGCTTAGAATAAATATTTTCACAAATTTAGGACGATTAGTGAAAAAATAAATTGAAAAAGGTTCTATCAGTAACCGAGAGGCTACTGTTTAAATGAGTTTAAACTCCCTCCTCCAAGTGCACCACTCTACCCGGAAAAACTGACACACCCTAGTGAAACACACCACACCTGTGAACACTCAAGGAATTTCACCCCACACCAGATGACACCACATAGGACAACACAACATACCATTACATTCGCTTATTAGACCGCTAATACAGCGATCCTGGACATTCGCTTATACACACTCGATTAAATAGTGATCCTACGCGCTAACTTCTTCTCTGCGGTACAGCGCGTCGACGACAAACCTTCATTGTTCGGACATCGTTTTCGCGAAATCAGCTGGTTGCACAACTATTTACTTTTATTAAATTTTAATTGTTTAATAATTAATAATTTGGTATATAAATAAATTTGAACGGAGTTCAATTATACAACTAAATATTCGAGTGCTTCCTTTAACCCTATTTAAAGCTAGTGAAAATAAATTTCGTGCTCCCAATAAATTGGGTATATTTTTATTCATGGTCCTTCGAGCCATAGTGAGCGGCACTATGGATTAAAAAAAAAAAAAAATCCACATATATGTATAAACAGTGCGGTTATAAAGTTCGGTGACCCAAAACTATATAATATTATATATAGTGGTACAAACAACATACATACAGATAAGTAAACAAGCATATATATAACAAAAATAATGCAAGAAAGCGGTGCAAAATAATAGTTACATATTGACAAATATACATACATAGTTAAAAAAGGGTGAAGAGACAAAACCAAAGTGCATGTGAAAAACTAAATATACAAAACTGTATAAGCAAAAAACAAAAAACAACTAAAACACAAATCGGGCGCGAAACCTAAAAGCACTTAAACACAAAATATAAATAAAAACAAAGAAACGGGCGCGAATTTAAAAGCATAAAAACAATATACACACAAACAACATCACTAGGCATAACAGCTGGAAGCATTTCAGAGAGGAACACAGGAATAGGAACAAAACGCAAAAGGCACAAAGACAACATTCACACATACACCCTCCAAAAAATACCCTACAGAACCAAAGTGAGCGTATTCTTTTCACTTTTATTTATTTGAGCACATACATATGTTTGTCCGGAAAATACAGTTTGTCTTAACATAAACTTTAAATTATATATGTATCCACATACATGTATTGTATATAACATTTTTTGCTTATATACGTCCATTACCATCGTATATTTAAATATATTAAATTCAACACAAAAATATATAAATAAAAGTAAACATACAAACATATAGCATACTTTAGTGCAAAAATATACATATATACTTTTTCATAATACGTACATATATTCGTATTTATTCTTTATACATATAATTGCCAAACGCAATATATACATACATACGGCAAACAATCTGCCTATGCTTATATATTTACCTTATATACATTGGGTCAGTTCGATTTGCAAATTTTATAAAATAATTGAAAAAATTACCTATTATTTCAAAAATAATTAGACGGTCAGTAAACAAATAAAATATTAAAAAAATAAACATATTAACAATATATAATTTATTAAAAAACAAAAAGCGGAATTAAACAAAAAAATTCCATCAGCATACTTACAAACATATGTTACATATATTGGTATACCTATACAATTTTACATATATTCTAAGTCCTTATAGGCAATTATCCAGCAATACAACAAAATCATATTGCTAGTAAATACAGTTTACACTAAGCAAATTTTAATAAATTTTGGCAAATATTTTAACATACAAAAAAAAAATTATGAATGAGGATAAAATTCAAATTACACCTGCAGAAGCTACACGCGCAAGACAGGTTACCACAAAGCAAACAAAAGGCAAAAATATTTGTGCCACCAAATTAATTTCTGAGAGTGACAGACTAACACGATACTGCACTCGATTTTCATCTTCACCGATTCAAGACATCTCTGAATCGTTATTGGAAATAAAAAAACAAAATATTGACAATTTTTGGACTCGTCTCCAAACGGCTCATGACGCCATAGTGGATTATGACAATTCAGATTTACCACACGATTTTAAATCATCGGCTTACGCACTATATGAAAACTGCTTAGACCAGTACGAAGAAACAAAAGCTATGATTTTTGATCAATTAAAGCTAATAAAAGCGATTGCACCTACTCCACATCCGAGAGTAGAGCTGCCACAATTTCAAAGTCAAGAGGCAAGTTCGGGCATCCACCTCGAGGTGCCCGCATGTGACACAGAAACATTTCATGGAGGTTATGAAGAATGGCCTTCCTTCCGGGACATGTTTACAGCCGTTTACATCAACCATCCAAAATTATCAAAAGCGCAAAAATTGTATCACCTCCGATACAAAACAAAAGGTCAAGCAGGCATAATAGTCAAACAGTTCGCACTTAATGACGACAATTTCAATTTGGCTTGGGAAGCTCTAAAAGCAAGATATGAAAATGAAAGAATATTGGTCGATAACCAAGTAACGACACTAATAAACTTGCCTAAAATTAAAAAAGAAACAAGTGAAGAATTTATTAGACTACAATCCACTGTTTCTAATTATTTGTCGGTTTTATCGACACAAAATATTCCCACAGACAGATGGGACCTTATTCTGGTAAATAAATGCACCGCGGCATTACCAGAAAAATCGTTACTTTTGTGGGAGCAATCGCTCTCATTCCGGAAAAAATGCCCAACGTGGCAGCAAATGAAAGAATTTCTAACTACCCAATATGAAATAGCAGAAAGGGTAGTAAAAAAACTAGTTAGAACTAAAAACGTTCAAAACGATCTAAAAAGAAGCTTTAATAGACCCCAAGCTAGTAGCATAAACAAATTAAACAGAAGCTTCTACAAATGTCAATCGTTCACATCCGAACAGAACAAACATACGTCATGCGAACTATGCACAAGAGGGCATAAACTACAATCTTGCGAGAAGTTTAAAAACTTAAAAATTAACGAACGAAATAATTTTGTCAGATCAAAAAGACTTTGTACAAATTGCTTGTCACATGCGCATAAGTATAAAAATTGCAAAAGCAAATTCAAGAGGTAAAAGAAACTGCCAAAAACCGAAATCCCGGAAATTTCCAAAAAGCACCGTGCTGCTCAAAGGCATTAAAAATACAAACGCTACACAGCGATATTCAAAGTAGGGTATTACTACCCACAGCAGTCGTCTCCATCGAGCACCGAGGAGAACTTTTTAAGCTTAGGGCCTTAATAGACCAAGGATCACAACGATCATTTATAGCGTCTAAGGCACAAAATAGGCTAAAACTGCCATCAAAACAATCGAATTTTGAAATTACGGGAATGGGCGGAAGAGTAGTCCAAAACTCAAATAAAATCTGCCCCATTACCCTAATTTCCCCCCCGCGGATAAGCGAATTGTAGCAGAAGCTATAGTTCTACCGCAACTTACTAACATGCTTCCAAGCTATCACATAAATAGCAAGCATTGGCAAAAGGTTTCACACCTGAAGCTAGCAGATCCCAACTGCAATACCCCCGCTCAAATAGATATAATAGTAGGCAGCGACCTTATACCGCAAATAATGCTTGAAAAATTTCAACGACCCTTCTTGCCCAAAATACTATATTCGGTTGGATGCTAAGTGGACTAGTTACTGAACCAGTTTCCACATCAACAACTCAAGTTGACGAAAATTCAAAAGAATACCTTAATTCCCAATTAAGGAAGTTTCGTGAGTTAGAAAAATGCCACCTCATATCAATTACAACCCCAGAAGATCAGTATTGTGAAGACTTCCACAAAGCCACAACTACTCGATCAAATAATGGCCGGTACGTCGTACGACTACCGCCAAAGCCACAATCTTCCAACACTATACAAATTGGCACAAAGAACCATGTCAGAGTTTCTTCTAACAACCCCAGTGTTAAAAACACATATATCTATAATTCAACCAAATCATCAAGATATATTACTAAGTATTCGAAAAGAAAATTTGTTGTACACTAATTTCCTTAAATTTGAAAAGGGCAGTACAACATAAAAATACAGGGGATCCAATGGAATGCGATATCTGATCAGCTTTCATATCCTACTGAATCAATATCCACATTATCCGCAATAACATTTTTGACCCCGCAGGATGGCTTTCGCCAATTATGATACAAGCGAAAATCCTAATTCTTCTTCACTTAGAAAAATGGTCACAATCCTCAAACAATCTTAACGATATCCGAATCTACCGATTCTTGGCCACAATCGCCCACTTCCATATATAATATCGTCCGCAACATACGAGTAATTGTCATAAAATGTCCAAAAATCGACAGTTCTCTTACTATAGTGCCTCATAGTTGCCTAAATTTTCATAATCAAATACAATTCAAAATTAAAGTTAAGAAATCACCATACTTGCAATGTGATACAGTGACGCACCCAGACTTACAAAAAGCAAAGGTCGCACTTATCGCATCTATCTAACACTTGTAAAAGTTGTAAATCTCACTTCAAAAAAGTGAGCGAAAATCTCAAATCTTACTCTCGCAAGATCCCTCTTCAAAAGTTTGAAAGGAGCACCCATTCTGGCCATATCTGAGCCAGGCGGGGAGTCGCTATCCTCATAAGCCGATAATAAAGAGATTGTAAATAATTGCTGATAATACAGAAAAGGCAAATCATAAACAATCCGCATAAAAAATTGATAAAAGAAAAAAGCGTAAATACAAACAAACAAATCGATTAAAACCAAAATTGCTTCTTACAGCTAATATTCTCGCCCTCGGCTACTTCATCAACAGCACGCCGAAATGCATAATACAGCCCATATGTTTAATACTAGGCAAAATATTCGCCTAGGGGGCCCAGGATGTTTAAATGAGTTTAAACTCCCTCCTCCAAATGCACCACTCTACCCGGAAACACTGACACACCCTAGTGAAACACACCACACCTGTGAACACTCAAGGAATTTCACACCACACCAGATGACACCACATAGGACAACACAACATACCATTACATTCGCTTATTAGACCGCTAATACAGCGATCCTGGACATTCGCTTATACACACTCGATTAAATAGTGATCCTACGCGCTAACTTCTTCTCTGCGGTACAGCGCGTCGACGACAAACCTTCATTGTTCGGACATCGTTTTCGCGAAATCAGCTGGTTGCACAACTATTTACTTTTATTAAATTTTAATTGTTTAATAATTAATAATTTGGTATATAAATAAATTTGAACGGAGTTCAATTATACAACTAAATATTCGAGTGCTTCCTTTAACCCTATTTAAAGCTAGTGAAAATAAATTTCGTGCTCCCAATAAATTGGGTATATTTTTATTCAGCTACATTATGCAGAAGCTTCGAAACCAAATGAAGTTGTGATATTAACACATTTGGATGACCACAGTGAAACTCCTATTTATAATAATTGCACATCAAAAAACAATTTAGGTAGATAATAAAAAGTAACTTACCAGAAGCTTCTTGGATGGTTAAAATAAATTAAGAAGTTTTCGAAGTGATATAAAATTGCCTCTTATCAGAGATCGAAACGTTAAAAAATTTATGTGCAAACATGGCGGAGCGAAACTCAGCCTAAGAGCTGATTAAAAATAAACTGAAATCCGAAGTCCAATTTTATCAATATTTTGTAAAAAGAAAGGTTATTTGGAAGTTTTAATGTATTTTTTAATGCCGATTTGCTATATACCATAAAATCCATGTTCGGTAAGGTTAAATTTGAAAAGACCTTACCAAAGATGGGACAACGTTTGGCACAAAATAGTAGCGATAAGTAAATACAGATTGTTAAACTTTTTCATTTTCGGTAAGATCTGAGTTATTTATATTATATCTTATACTATGTTCGCACCGACACAAAATTCGTGTTTTCATAGACAAAAGAGGTTTTCACGCGAAAACTTGTGTTTTCATCCATACAAAATCTGTCAAACGAAAACACAGTTTTCGCTGAAAACCCCTTGAAAACTTACATTCCACTCATTATAATCGGTGCCTGCTCTAGTTTAATCGATATTATTAGAAGACAAATTTTGCCAGCCCTAAATGTCAATTGACAATTTGTTTACATTTCATAATTGGCCTAAACGTACCCTACAAGAAACTGCTGATGGGTTCACCAATACACTCACATTTGATATGTCAGTACTGTTAATTTATACATGCATTTTTAAATTCAGAACTATCCACTGATTGGAGAAAGACGTTCGCAGAGCTATTGAGAGGAGGAGATGGCAGCAAGTGAAAATTTATTTTTATATTTTCATATTTTATTATATTTTTTGTTGCATTCCTTTTTATATTTAAGTATATTATTATAACTAATTTTGATTAAAAGTTTGAAATTTATTAAAGAAATAAAAATTATACTTGTATTATCTACTGCGTAAATGAATTTTTTACTTCTGATAGCGTTTCAGTCATAACTGCCAATTTTCAGCTATGACGGATTTATAGTCAGCAATGACTCAGAAAAAGACATGAGAGGGAGCAGTATGCAATATTCAAACTCCCACACATACGTTTGTTTACATCAGTTTTTGCACAATGCTCTTAAGAAAATGATAGAAACTTTGTTCTGCGCGCTGACAAAATTTTTTCAGCTATGACTGTCATATTACCCATCAGATGACCGTCACTGTTCTTGTAGGGTACATAACAAATGTAAAGAAATAGATGTGTGAACTGTCAATGAAAACTCATTGAAAACACACAATGTCGGTCAGAACGACTTTGGTTCCACAATCCACAAATTGAGTTTTCAAGAGGATTTAAATTCGGTGCGAACATAGTATTAAGTAACTAATATATCTTATTGGTCGGCGGAAATCCTCTTAGCTGTATATGTCTTGGCTTGGCAACTGTGCTAGTTCTTAGAGCAGATCTGGGCGATTCAGGCAGCGTCTAGCTTAGGATTAGGTATATATCCATCCTTTTCTTCGGCCAAGGCAGAACCCAGCAAGGAGGGTTGAATGCGAAGGCAATATATAAGGTGGCGGTCAAAGTCCAGGGAAAACTTTGCTGCAAGGCCAATTGAACGAAGGAAGAAGAAGACAGATTGGCTTGGGCTAAAGAAAAAATAGAAGAAAGTGGATGCTTTTATCCATCGCGACCACAATTTTCGTCCAAGGATCCAAAGTTAGCGAACCGGATAGAGAAGGGGATTGGGACCAAACGGCTGCCCTCGGCTGATGGCGAAACAGCGGGCCAGCCACACGGGCGAAGCGAAAGGACGACGCTATAAAGTAAAGCGTCAAGCAAGGCCAAGAGAACCCGTCAACCTCCAGAGCGGCGGCATTTGTCAGTGAGATAGCCAAGAGACACTTAATTGTGTCGCTCATTGACTGGTGCAACCCTCTGGGACAAAACATACAGGAGTAGTGGAAAGCAGTGGAGCTAAAGCTGCTAGATGCACTCTTCGTAAAAATGGATGGAGACGCGGGCTTGCCTATACTCACTTTTGATGAAGCATGCTGGCCGAATTGTGTCAAAATACTGAAATTTAAGGACCACCCCTCCCTTTTATGGATAAAAGAAGTGGTAATATAATTTTGAGGCCTGTGGACATCCTTGAGATAGTGGACCGGAGCTGCATCCCGACCATCCCGAAATTGAAGTTGCTTATACATCGCACTGTGAAACGAGGGGATGCACTGCGTCTCTCAAAGACAAAATCATTATGTGCCGACGGAAGATTGGAGGATGTTGAAGATCACAAACTCCGGCAAGGAAGAACTACATCCTTTAAATAAACAAGTCGGCTGAGGATATTTTGTACGCAAAGTTCGGGAACATGGTCGAAAAAGATTTAGATGACACCTGGAGGCCACTCTGAAGCTCCATGAAGCAGAGGACGGAGATGACCTGGTGGCTGTAAAGGATGGCAGTCATGAGCCACTACTCTTTGCATGCTGTTACATGCCCCATGACGAAGAAGCGCCGCCAGAGGAACTGCGGCAGTTGGTAAACTCAGCTGAGAAAGCAAAATAAGACCTGGTGATAGGAGCTGACTGCAATGCGCACCACACGGTATGGGATAGGAATGATACCAACGATAAGGTTATATACTGATAAGCAATCTAGCTATAACCAACCATATGGGTCATACCTCGAGCAAAATTCTAAATTTTACACTTGACACTAACATATTAATCAAGGTTGAAGATTGGGAGGTGCTTCGGACACACTCGTTTGAGTAAAACCCTCAGCCCTTAATAAATCAACCTCTGAACTGTTACTAGTATGTTGCATAATCCCATAGAATTTAAAGCAGTGAAAATCTGATACTATAGTTTCATCGATAAATTTACACAAAATTGTCATTTCGCAACGCAGAAAAAGTCTGTGTACAAGTAGTAAAATAGAAATTCTTCGTGTCAAAACCAAGAGTAAAAGTGTCGACAAGTTATAGTTTTAGTTTTTTCGTAAAAGTAGCAAATTTAAATGATTTTTGTTTTATTCAGTTTGTCATTAAATTCAGAACATCGAATCTCGCCTAAAAGAAAACAAAGGGATCCTCTCAAAGGGAAATAATTATTAAACTTTTGAAAGAAGGAAAAAACAACGGTGAAATTGGTCGAATTGTTGGAAGAACAATAAAAACTTCCATAAAAAGAATAATAAAAAAATACAAACATACCGGCTTTTTTATATCTCAGCCCGCAAAAGCCCCGACTTACTGCAACCAAAACCGCTCAAAATTTTAAGAAATCCCTCTATACTTACACGATTCGCAAAATTAAAAAAAGCAAGTTTTAATGGTCAAGTCGCACACAGAAAGTCAATAGGCAAATGCATAATGCTTTCGCGAAAAAGCACTTATACAAGCCCCAGGAGGTTTTGGAGAAGGTTATTTTGACCGATGAAAACAAGTTTTGGTCCTTTGGAATTAAAGGCCAAAAGATTTTATGGCGAAAAACGAGCAAAGCATTCGATAAGGAAATCTTAATGAATACTGTGAAGCACGGTGGTAAAGAAGTGATGATATGGGAGTGCATAGCTAGTAATGATGTGGACCGAAGTGGAAGTTATAGGAGTCCACCATGACAAATATGCATACCTTAATATCTTAAAAAAATTTGAAACAAAGAGCGGAAGAATTGTGTCTTGGAAGTGACTTATTCTACAGAATAACGACCCGAAGCATACAGCATAGACATAGTTAAGCATTAGTTTCTCTACAACATTCCCAATCAGCTTTAAACACCACCAAAATTGACATATTTGAATCCTAAAAGCTCCTATGAGAATCACTGATCGAGGAATGGGCTCACATCCCTTCGACAGGAACATCTGTATATGTGTGCCCTCAATATGCCGTTCGTTAAAAATCAAACAATCGCGCAAGCGCAGACGCACCATCATTGACCAATAAGATTCGACCAAGCTTTCGAAATATTTTCTAAGTATTTCCTATTACAACGACAATTCATTCACTTATAAGGGACGCACACAAACTACAAAGTAAAGTGCGATCGCCTTTAACTCTGCACTGCGCTTCTGTGTGCCTGGTCAACCACATTTGGTTTTCATATGGAATTCCTCCTCGCAAAAGCGGGAGAATGACAAATTAGTCCGGTCAATTTACACATTTAAGGTTACAAAAATTCATAAGAAGCTGAAACTCGGAAAAATTGCTCAAAACATAATTTTAAAAGAAATCTCCAAAGTCCTCATCGTTCCGATGTGTGCAAAAAAATTAGGTCAAAAATGAGTTTTTCGCGATTTTCAGCAAAACCGTAGATTTTTTCGCAAAATTACCTAAGAACAAAATTGTGGATCACAAAATTCTCTACAGAAAATGCATCAATAAGAGCCACAATTTAGGAGATATAACGCTTTAAAAAGTTGGACAATTTGTAATCCCTATATTTTGCACACTTTTCTTACGTTTACTTAACGTTTTTAAAACGTGGTTTCCCCAGTAGGCCTATTCCACGGGTCTGCTGTGATTCTATTTGTTTTAAAACTATTGCAAAATATTATCATTCATAGGGGTTAGTAAAAAATGAAGGCGATGTAATAAAAAAGAAAATAGCTACTTCCTCTTCTTCTTCTTCTTCTCGGTCTTCTTCCCGTTCTTCCTCTTGTTATTCTTCTTCTATATCACTTTGGGTGCAAGTAAACAGCCCCAATAGCGATTTCTCATCGGTATTATAGGAGTCCTCAACAGCTGGTGACTCAACATTTGAGCACGACCGGTCTTGACAATCTGTGCATGCCAGAGACCAAAACCGTCCAACTTTTTTGCAACCACATTTGGCATTACATTCTTTTTTGCAGTTGAAAAATATTGTGTTAAGAAGTTTTTCTGGTGCTGGTGGAAGTGGGATCCAGTCTTTAGGATCCAGCTGATTACCAAGCCACACTTGAATATACCCGAAACAGAAGTTGATGAGCAGCTATATTGTTTGTGAAAAATAACACATTGAAAAGGAAATAATCTTTGACATCATTCGTTTCATTTTGGTGAGTTAGAAATTTTTAGATTAATTTCAAATGTATTGTGTGATAGGTTATTTTTTGAAAAATTTGTTTCTAAGGTCAAATTTATGTAGTTGGTTGAATCGACAATATCAACAACGAAAACGAATGAGAAGTGATTGAATTTTTTCCCGCTTTCTTTGCATGTGGTTGGTTTGTTGCAACTTTTAACGAAAATTGAATTGACAAAATTCATTTTATTTTGTTGAATTAGAAATTTTTAGGTAAATTTAAAGTGCATTGTTTGATAGTTAGTTTTTCACCATTTATTTCAAAGTTAGTTAGTTGGTTGAATTGACATCAACAGCACTTCAATTCGAGATATAATTTCTTCCTGTGTTTTGACAATATCTTATTTCTTCCTGGGCCTTATTGGTAAGGTTATTTTTATACTTTCGCAACCTGTTGCTACAGAGTATAATAGTTTTGTTCACCAAACGGCTGTTTGTATCACCTAAAACTAATCGACTTGGATATAGGGTTATATACTTATATATAAATGATCAGGATGAAGAAACGAGCTGAAATCCGTGTGACTGTCTGTCCGTCCGTCCAACCGTCCGTCCGTCCGTGCAAGCTCTAACTTGAGTAAAAATTGAAATATCTTCATGAAACTTGGTAGACATGTTTCTTGGTACCGTGAGACGGTTGGTATTGTAGATGGGCGTAACCACTGCCTCGCCCACAAAACGCCATTGATCAAAAACAAATAAATTGCCATAACTAAGCTCTGAAATAAGATACAAGACTGTTATTTGGTACACAGGATCACATAAGGGAAAGGCATCTGCAGTTAAATAAAGGAAGGACTAAGTTCGGATGTAACCGAACATTTTATACTCTCGCAAAGTCAAATGGTATACTCGTTTGAGATTTCTTTGTGGATTGACTGATATTTTCGGTAGAAGGTCAACTATAGGCACTGGGGTCCACATATTTAGTACTTAGGGGCTTGAACAGTTTTGGTTCGATTTAGACAATTTTTGGTCACAAGGTGGCATACTTCAAACGTATTATTCACGCAAAGTTTTACTTCGATATAATCATTGTTGCTTGATATGCATAGTGGAAAGTGAAAGAATCAGATGGAATTGAAGATGTGTTATATGAGAAATAGGCGTGGTTGGAGTCCGATTGCGCCCATTTTCGCACTATAACATAGAAATATGAAAAGAGCATTATGCACAGAATTTGGTTGAAATCGGTTAAGCAAATCCCAAGATATTGGTTTCCTATAAAGTCTTCTTGGTACGCGGTTCCTATAAAGTCTTCTCTTACCATCCCAGAGATAAAATTTAATGTCTCTGGCGTGTTTAGTGCTTGATTTATCGCGCTTTTAGTAGTTTTTAACAGTACCGTTATATGGGGAGTGGGCGGAGATTTCAACTATTTTCACACTGTAGGCAGAGGTTCTAAAAACATTTGCTTCCAGTGAATTTTGTTATTATAGCATTAGCAGTTTAGGAGATATGCATATTAAACCTATAAGAGGCGGGACCACGCCCACTTAAAAAAAAAATTTAAGGGCAGATGCCCCTCTTTAATGTGATCCTGTATACCAAATAACAGTCTTGTATCTTATTTCAGAGCTTAGTTATGGCAATTTATTTGTTTTTGATTAATGGCGTTTTGTGGGCGAGGCAGTGGTCCGATTACGCCCATCTGCAACACCAACCGTCTCCCGGTACCAAGAAACATGTGTACCAAGTTTCATAAAGATATATCAATTTTTACTCAAGTTAGAGCTTGCACGGACGGACGGACGGACGGACGGACGGACGGACAGACAGTCACCCGGATTTCAACTCGTCTCTTCAGCCTGATCATTTATATATACATAACTCTATATATAACTCGATTAGTTTTAGGTGATACAAACAACCGTTAGGTGAACAAAACTATTATACTCTGTAGCAACAGGTTGCGAGAGTATAAAAAGCACAACGTAACGTAACAGTGTACGTGCATATACGGAAACATAAAAAAACGCTTTAATTTATGTAAATGAAAATAATACAAATAACTATAAGTGTTCAGTACAACAAAACCAACAAAGTGCTGTTTCAAAGTAAAATTGCATATATATATATGTAAGTGCAAAATAAGTGCAGTGGGTATACACATATCACTAAAAGGAATGCTGCTCAAACATATAAAAAAGTACAATAAATATTAAAAACACATAAAACAATAAAAATGACAAAACGGGCGCGAATGTTAATACAAAACATAAACCAAATCAGCGGACGCGATACAAAATACATACCAATCAAAATACATATAAACCAACAGCGGGAGCAATACAAAATACATATGTACTTGTATAATCCAACAGTTGGGACAACCAAACTTTATAACATCCACATACGCTATATCTCCCACAACCCTTGCAGGAAATCAGAGTGAGTTGTATCGCTTCCTCTTAATGATTATATTTATATAATATCCATGTATGGCAAATTACGTTTTTTTCCATATAAAAAACTAAAATAATACTTAAATATAACGGTCACCAAACTATCTCAATGTACGGGAAAAGCCAAAAACAGTTTGGTACATAATATATATATATATATATATAAGTACGAGTATCGAAAATAAACATATTACATAAAGTGATTTCATTATATGCTTACATTTGTGTAATAAAAACACACTCTACGTTTCCAACAATATACCAAAATATTTCAAGTATTTACTTGCAAGCTTTTCCAGTAATACCCTGTACGCTTAACAAAGCAATAAGCAGGATTGGGTGAAGACAAGTAAATTGAGAACCTAACAGAGAAAGATAAATAAAACAATCAAACAGACATACATATATGCATTTTAATTTACAAAAAATATATACATACATACGTACATATACAATATACCACATATATATTTGAAAATACATTTTATATAATTGCCAGGAGCAATACATATACATACATAAATTAAATTTTATCTATTTATCTATTTTAATATACAAGATTATAAATTGATACATAAGTAAGAGCATACGATAAAATATCGGCACATTACCAATTGCAATTACTCGCTCTCTCCGCACAGCGTTCATACATATATTCGGACATTTGAAAATACATAAAGCAGAAAATCTGCCTATCGCTTAATACCCTACATAGGGTACAAATAAATAAAATAAAAATATAAAATAAAAGATTTAAAAATTGACCGTCAAATACACAATTATATAAACGGTGCGATAAATTACATACGGATTATTAAAACAAAATTTAGAAATAAATTATTATAATAATTTTGTGAATCATAATGTTTGTGCCAAATACGAAAACTGCTTAGATCAGTTTGGAGAAACTAAAGCAATGATTTCTCATCAACTAAGGCTAATTAAAGCAATTGCATCAACTCCACATCCGAGAGTAGAGCTGCCACAAGTACAAATTCAAAAGGCAAGTTCAGGCATCCATCTCAAGGTGCCCGCATGTGACACGGAAATTTTTCATGGTGGTTATGAACAATGGCCGTCCTTCCGGGACATGTTTGCAGCCGTTTACATAAACCACTCAAAATTATCAAATGCACAAAAATTGTATCACCTCCGATACAAAACGAAAGGCAAGCAGGCGTCATAGTCAAACAGTTCGCACTAAATGACGGTAATTTAAATTTTGCTTGGGAAGCCCTTAAATCAAGATACGAAAACGAAAAAATATTGGTCGCTTAACAAATATCGATATTAATGAACTTGCCAAAAATTTAAAATTAAACAAGTGAAGAATATCAAACTTCAATCCACTGTTTCAAATTGTTTGTCGGTTTTATCGACACAGAATATTTCCACAGACAGCTGGGACCCTAGTCTGGTAAACAGAATTACCAGAAAAATCATTACTTCTATGGGAGTAAACGCTCTAATCATGAAGAAAATGGCCCCACGTGGCAACAAATGCAAGAATTCTTTACTACCCAGTACGAAATCGCAGAAAGGGTAGACAAAAACATACTCATAACGAAAAGTGTTCAACACGACCGAAATAGAAGCTTCTTCAAAAATCAAACGTTCACATCCGAACCGTACAAACAAACGTCATGCAAACTATGTACAGGGGGCATAAGCTCAAATCTTGTGAAAGATTAAAAAAATTGAATATTACCGACCGAAACAATTTTGTAAAAACAAAAAAACTTTGTACAAACTGCATGACACATGTGCATACACTTAAAGAGTGCGAAAGCTAATTTAATTGCGTTTATTGTCATAAACGAAAAAATTCAATGCTGCATTACAGCACATTTTCCAGCTCACCCCCAAACAACGCCAATATGAAAAGACCACGGGTTTAGTTGCAACAGCAAATCCCGAAGTGCGAAATCCCGAAAATTGTCAAGAAGCACCATGCTGATCAAAGACATTAAAAACCCACACGCTACACAACGAAAATCAAAGTAGAGTACTTCTACCCACAGCAGTCGTCTCCATCGAACACCGAGGCGAACTGTTTAAGCTTAGGGCCTTAATAGTCCAAGAATCACAACGATCATTTATAGCGTCTAGGGCACAAAATAGGTTACAACTGCCAACAAAACTAGACAAAATCACGGGAATAGGCGGAAGAGTAGTCTAAAACTCAAACAAAATCTGTCCCATTACCTTAATTTCCCCCAAAGCGGATAAGCGCAATAAAGCAGAAGCTATTGTCTTATCGCAACTAATAAACATGCTTCCAAGCTATCACATAAATAGCAAGCATTGGCAAAAGGTTTCGCCCCTAAAGCTAGCAGATCCCAACTGCAAAACTCCCGACCTTCTATTAGGCAGCGACCACAGATAATACTCGAAGGTATTGAGAAAATTTCAAACACACTTCTGTCCCAAAATACTATTTTTGGTTGGATCCTAAGTGGCTTAGTTACGGAACCAATTACCACCATGACTTAAAACACAATTGAGAAAATTTTGGCAGTTAGAAGAACTCCCCCCCATTTCAATTACAACCCCAGAAGATCAGTATTGTGAAGACTTTTATAAAGCCACAACTACTAGATCAGATAATGGTCAGTACGACTACCACTAAAACAGCAATTTCCTAACACACTCACTTAGGTCATTCTCGCACTTCTGCAATACAGCAGTTTTTAAGTATGGAAAAAAACTTACTTAAAAAAGGTGAGCTTAAGCCAGAATACGTTGGCGTTTTAGATGAATACCTCCGCGTTTTAGAAGAATACCTCCATTTAGACCACATGCAGGAAATAAGCCCAAGCGAAAAAATCATCAACGGCAAATACTACTAATTTTACTTGCCGCATCATGCAGTAGTAAAGCCAGACAAAAAAACAACTAAAATAAGAGTTGTCTTTAATGCATCAAGATCCACTAGCTCGGGGAATTCCCTAAATGATATTCTATTTACGGGACCCACGCTCTAACCAGATTTAATGCTATTTATTTTAAATTGGCGTATATTCAAATACGTATTTGAGGGAGACGTCGAAAGAATGTATAGACAAATAGTCGTACATAAAGACGATCAAGATTTTCAGCGAATTATTTTCCGAAATTCTCCCAGTAGTCCACTCCGCGACTATAAATTGAAAACAGTTACCTTTGGCGTCAACTGTGCTCCATATTTAGCCATTCGAACACTGCACGAATTGGCAGAAAATACCGAGTCAGAAATTCCTCTAGGTGCTAAAAACACAAACGTATGTAGACGATATCTTGTCTGGAAGTCACAGTCTTCCACAAGCATACAAGTCACTAGATATATGCCCTCAAAACCGCAGGGTTTCCGTTAAAAAAAAAAAACGGCGAACCACCTCAATATCTTAAAGGTCATACCTAAAGAAAATCTGGTGGACACTAATTTCCTTAAAGTACTTAAAGAAAAGTACAACAAAAAATCTGGGGATCCAATGGAATGCGGTTATTTTGACCGATGAAAACAAGTTTTGGTCCTTTGGAATTAAAGGCCAAAAGATTTTATGGCGAAAAACGAGCAAAGCATTCGATAAGGAAATCTTAATGAATACTGTGAAGCACGGTGGTAAAGAAGTGAAGATGGGAGTGCATAGCTAGTAATGATGTGGACCGAAGTGGAAGTTATAGGAGTCCACCATGACAAATATGCATACCTTAATATCTTAAAAAAATTTGAAACAAAGAGCGGAAGAATTGTGTCTTGGAAGTGACTTATTCTACAGAATAACGACCCGAAGCATACAGCATAGACATAGTTAAGCTTTGGTTTCTCTACAACATTCCCAATCAGCTTTAAACACCACCAAAATTGACATATTTGAATCCTAAAAGCTCCTATGAGAATCACTGATCGAGGAATGGGCTCACATCCCTTCAACAGGAACATCTGTATATGTGTGCCCTCAATATGCCGTTCGTTAAAAATCAAACAATCGCGCAAGCGCAGACGCACCATCATTGACCAATAAGATTCGACCAAGCTTTCGAAATATTTTCTAAGTATTTCCTATTACAACGACAATTCATTCACTTATAAGGGACGCACACAAACTACAAAGTAAAGTGCGATCGCCTTTAACTCTACACTGCGCTTCTGTGTGCCTGGTCAACCACATTTGGTTTTCATATGGAATTCCTCCTCGCAAAAGCGGGAGAATGACAAATTAGTCCGGTCAATTTACACATTTAAGGTTACAAAAATTCATAAGAAGCTGAAACTCGGAAAAATTGCTCAAAACATAATTTTAAAAGAAATCTCTAAAGTCCTCATCGTTCCGATGTGTGCAAAAAAATTAGGTCAAAAATGAGTTTTTCGCGATTTTCAGCAAAACCGTAGATTTTTTCGCAAAATTACCTAAGAACAAAATTGTGGATCACAAAATTCTCTACAAAAAATGCATCAATAAGAGCCACAATTTAGGAGATATAACGCTTTAAAAAGTTGGACAATTTGTAATCCCTATATTTTGCACACGTTTCTTACGTTTACTTAACGTTTTTTAAACGTGGTTTCCCCAGTAGGCCTATTCCACGGGTCTGCTGTGATTCTATTTGTTTTAAAACTATTGCAAAATATTATCATTCATAGGGGTTAGTAAAAAATGAAGGCGATGTAATAAAAAAGAAAATAGCTACTTCCTCTTCTTCTTCTTCTTCTCGGTTTTCTTCCCGTTCTTCCTCTTGTTATTCTTCTTCTATATCACTTTGGGTGCAAGTAAACAGCCCCAATAGCGATTTCTCATCGGTATTATAGGAGTCCTCAACAGCTGGTGACTCAACATTTGAGCACGACCGGTCTTGACAATCTGTGCATGCCAGAGACCAAAACCGTCCAACTTTTTTGCAACCACATTTGGCATTACATTCTTTTTTGCAGTTGAAAAATATTGTGTTAAGAAGTTTTTCTGGTGCTGGTGGAAGTGGGATCCAGTCTTTAGGATCCAGCTGATTACCAAGCCACACTTGAATATACCCGAAACAGAAATTGATGAGCAGCTATATTGTTTGTGAAAAATAACACATTGAAAAGGAAATAATCTTTGACATCATTCGTTTCATTTTGGTGAGTTAGAAATTTTTAGATTAATTTCAAATGTATTGTGTGATAGGTTATTTTTTGAAAAATTTGTTTCTAAGGTCAATTTTATGTAGTTGGTTGAATCGACAATATCAACAACGAAAACGAATGAGAAGTGATTGAATTTGTTCCCGCTTTCTTTGCATGTGGTTGGTTTGTTGCAACTTTTAACGAAAATTGAATTGACAAAATTCATTTTATTTTGTTGAATTAGAAATTTTTAGGTAAATTTAAAGTGCATTGTTTGATAGTTAGTTTTTCACCATTTATTTCAAAGTTAGTTAGTTGGTTGAATTGACATCAACAGCACTTCAATTCGAGATATAATTTCTTTCTGTGTTTTGACAATATCTTATTTCTTCCTGGGCCTTATTGGTAAGGTTATTTTTATACTCTCGCAACCTGTTGCTACAGAGTATAATAGTTTTGTTCACCAAACGGCTGTTTGTATCACCTAAAACTAATCGACTTGGATATAGGGTTATATACTTATATATAAATGATCAGGATGAAGAAACGAGCTGAAATCCGTGTGACTGTCTGTCCGTCCGTCCAACCGTCCGTCCGTCCGTGCAAGCTCTAACTTGAGTAAAAATTGAGATATCTTCATGAAACTTGACAGACATGTTTCTTGGTACCGTGAGACGGTTGGTATTGTAGATGGGCGTAATCGGACCACTGCCTCGCCCACAAAACGCCATTGATCAAAAACAAATAAATTGCCATAACTAAGCTCTGAAATAAGATACAAGACTGTTATTTGGTACACAGGATCACATAAGGGAAAGGCATCTGCAGTTAAATAAAGGAAGGACTAAGTTCGGATGTAACCGAACATTTTATACTCTCGCAAAGTCAAATGGTATACTCGTTTGAGATTTCTTTGTGGATTGACTGATATTTTCGGTAGAAGGTCAACTATAGGCACTGGGGTCCACATATTTAGTACTTAGGGGCTTGAACAGTTTTGGTTCGATTTAGACAATTTTTGGTCACAAGGTGGCATACTTCAAACGTATTATTCACGCAAAGTTTTACTTCGATATAATCATTGTTGCTTGATATGCATAGTGGAAAGTGAAAGAATCAGATGGAATTGAAGATGTGTTATATGAGAAATAGGCGTGGTTGGAGTCCGATTGCGCCCATTTTCGCACTATAATATAGAAATATGAAAAGAGCATTATGCACCGAATTTGGTTGAAATCGGTTAAGCAAATCCCAAGATATGGGTTTCCTATAAAGTCTTCTTGGTACGCGGTTCCTATAAAGTCTTCTCTTACCATCCCAGAGATAAAATTTAATGTCTCTGGCGTGTTTAGTGCTTGATTTATCGCGCTTTTAGTAGTTTTTAACAGTACCGTTATATGGGGAGTGGGCGGAGATTTCAACTATTTTCACACTGTAGGCAGAGGTTCTAAAAACATTTGCTTCCAGTGAATTTTGTTATTATAGCATTAGCAGTTTAGAAGATATGCATATTAAACCTATAAGAGGCGGAACCACGCCCACTTAAGAAAAAAATTTAAGGGCAGATGCCCCTCTTTAATGTGATCCTGTATACCAAATAACAGTCTTGTATCTTATTTCAGAGCTTAGTTATTGCAATTTATTTGTTTTTGATTAATGGCGTTTTGTGGGCGAGGCAGTGGTCCGATTACGCCCATCTGCAACACCAACCGTCTCCCGGTACCAAGAAACATGTGTACCAAGTTTCATAAAGATATATCAATTTTTACTCAAGTTAGAGCTTGCACGGACGGACGGACGGACGGACGGACAGACAGTCACCCGGATTTCAACTCGTCTCTTCAGCCTGATCATTTATATATATATAACTCTATATATAACTCGATTAGTTTTAGGTGATACAAACAACCGTTAGGTGAACAAAACTATTATACTCTGTAGCAACAGGTTGCGAGAGTATAAAAAGCACAATCACAGTAACGTAACAGTGTACGTGCAGATACGGAAACATAAAAAAACGCTTTAATTTATGTAAATGAAAATAATACAAATAACTATAAGTGTTCAGTACAACAAAACCAACAAAGTGCTGTTTCAAAGTAAAATTGCATATATATATGTAAGTGCAAAATAAGTGCAGTGGGTATACACATATCACTAAAAGGAATGCTGCTCAAACATATAAAAAAGTACAATAAATATTAAAAACACATAAAACAATAAAAATAACAAAACGGGCGCGAATGTTAATACAAAACATAAACCAAATCAGCGGACGCGATACAAAATACATACCAATCAAAATACATATAAACCAACAGCGGGAGCAATACAAAATACATATGTACTTGTATAATCCAACAGTTGGGACAACCAAACTTTATAACATCCACATACGCTATATCTCCCACAACCCTTGCAGGAAATCAGAGTGAGTTGTATCGCTTCCTCTTAATGATTATATTTATATAATATCCATGTATGGCAAATTACGTTTTTTTCCATATAAAAAACTAAAATAATACTTAAATATAACGGTCACCAAACTATCTCAATGTACGGGAAAAGCCAAAAACAGTTTGGTACATAATATATATATATATATATATAAGTACGAGTATCGAAAATAAACATATTACATAAAGTGATTTCATTATATGCTTACATTTGTGTAATAAAAACACACTCTACGTTTCCAACAATATACCAAAATATTTCAAGTATTTACTTGCAAGCTTTTCCAGTAATACCCTGTACGCTTAACAAAGCAATAAGCAGGATTGGGCGAAGACAAGTAAATTGAGAACCTAACAGAGAAAGATAAATAAAACAATCAAACAGACATACATATATGCATTTTAATTTACAAAAAATATATACATACATACGTACATATACAATATACCACATATATATTTGAAAATACATTTTATATAATTGCCAGGAGCAATACATATACATACATAAATTAAATTTTATCTATTTATCTATTTTAATATACAAGATTATAAATTGATACATATATACATAAGTAAGAGCATACGATAAAATATCGGCACATTACCAATTGCAATTACTCGCTCTCTCCGCACAGCGTTCATACATATATTCGGACATTTGAAAATACATAAAGCAGAAAATCTGCCTATCGCTTAATACCCTACATAGGGTACAAATAAATAAAATAAAAATATAAAATAAAAGATTTAAAAATTGACCGTCAAATACACAATTATATAAACGGTGCGATAAATTACATACGGATTATTAAAACAAAATTTAGAAATAAATTATTATAATAATTTTGTGAATCATAATGTTTGTGCCAAATACGAAAACTGCTTAGATCAGTTTGGAGAAACTAAAGCAATGATTTCTCATCAACTAAGGCTAATTAAAGCAATTGCATCAACTCCACATCCGAGAGTAGAGCTGCCACAAGTACAAATTCAAAAGGCAAGTTCAGGCATCCATCTCAAGGTGCCCGCATGTGACACGGAAATTTTTCATGGTGGTTATGAACAATGGCCGTCCTTCCGGGACATGTTTGCAGCCGTTTACATAAACCACTCAAAATTATCAAATGCACAAAAATTGTATCACCTCCGATACAAAACGAAAGGCAAGCAGGCGTCATAGTCAAACAGTTCGCACTAAATGACGGTAATTTAAATTTTGCTTGGGAAGCCCTTAAATCAAGATACGAAAACGAAAAAATATTGGTCGCTTAACAAATATCGATATTAATGAACTTGCCAAAAATTTAAAATTAAACAAGTGAAGAATATCAAACTTCAATCCACTGTTTCAAATTGTTTGTCGGTTTTATCGACACAGAATATTTCCACAGACAGCTGGGACCCTAGTCTGGTAAACAGAATTACCAGAAAAATCATTACTTCTATGGGAGTAAACGCTCTAATCATGAAGAAAATGGCCCCACGTGGCAACAAATGCAAGAATTCTTTACTACCCAGTACGAAATCGCAGAAAGGGTAGACAAAAACATACTCATAACGAAAAGTGTTCAACACGACCGAAATAGAAGCTTCTTCAAAAATCAAACGTTCACATCCGAACCGTACAAACAAACGTCATGCAAACTATGTACAGGGGGCATAAGCTCAAATCTTGTGAAAGATTAAAAAAATTGAATATTACCGACCGAAACAATTTTGTAAAAACAAAAAAACTTTGTACAAACTGCATGACACATGTGCATACACGTAAAGAGTGCAAAAGCTAATTTAATTGCGTTTATTGTCATAAACGAAAAAATTCAATGCTGCATTACAGCACATTTTCCAGCTCACCCCCAAACAACGCCAATATGAAAAGACCACGGGTTTAGTTGCAACAGCAAATCCCGAAGTGCGAAATCCCGAAAATTGTCAAGAAGCACCATGCTGATCAAAGACATTAAAAACCCACACGCTACACAACGAAAATCAAAGTAGAGTACTTCTACCCACAGCAGTCGTCTCCATCGAACACCGAGGCGAACTGTTTAAGCTTAGGGCCTTAATAGTCCAAGAATCACAACGATCATTTATAGCGTCTAGGGCACAAAATAGGTTACAACTGCCAACGAAACTAGACAAAATCACGGGAATAGGCGGAAGAGTAGTCTAAAACTCAAACAAAATCTGTCCCATTACCTTAATTTCCCCCAAAGCGGATAAGCGCATTAAAGCAGAAGCTATTGTCTTATCGCAACTAATAAACATGCTTCCAAGCTATCACATAAATAGCAAGCATTGGCAAAAGGTTTCGCCCCTAAAGCTAGCAGATCCCAACTGCAAAACTTCCGACCTTCTATTAGGCAGCGACCACAGATAATACTCGAAGGTATTGAGAAAATTTCAAACACACTTCTGTCCCAAAATACTATTTTTGGTTGGATCCTAAGTGGCTTAGTTACGGAACCAATTACCACCATGACTTAAAACACAATTGAGAAAATTTTGGCAGTTAGAAGAACTCCCCCCCATTTCAATTACAACCCCAGAAGATCAGTATTGTGAAGACTTTTATAAAGCCACAACTACTAGATCAGATAATGGTCAGTACGACTACCACTAAAACAGCAATTTCCTAACACACTCACTTAGGTCATTCTCGCACTTCTGCAATACAGCAGTTTTTAAGTATGGAAAAAAACTTACTTAAAAAAGGTGAGCTTAAGCCAGAATACGTTGGCGTTTTAGATGAATACCTCCGCGTTTTAGAAGAATACCTCCATTTAGACCACATGCAGGAAATAAGCCCAAGCGAAAAAATCATCAACGGCAAATACTACTAATTTTACTTGCCGCATCATGCAGTAGTAAAGCCAGACAAAAAAACAACTAAAATAAGAGTTGTCTTTAATGCATCAAGATCCACTAGCTCGGGGAATTCCCTAAATGATATTCTATTTACGGGACCCACGCTCTAACCAGATTTAATGCTATTTATTTTAAATTGGCGTATATTCAAATACGTATTTGAGGGAGACGTCGAAAGAATGTATAGACAAATAGTCGTACATAAAGACGATCAAGATTTTCAGCGAATTATTTTCCGAAATTCTCCCAGTAGTCCACTCCGCGACTATAAATTGAAAACAGTTACCTTTGGCGTCAACTGTGCTCCATATTTAGCCATTCGAACACTGCACGAATTGGCAGAAAATACCGAGTCAGAAATTCCTCTAGGTGTTAAAAACACAAACGTATGTAGACGATATCTTGTCTGGAAGTCACAGTCTTCCACAAGCATACAAGTCACTAGATATATGCCCTCAAAACCGCAGGGTTTCCGTTAAAAAAAAAAAACGGCGAACCACCTCAATATCTTAAAGGTCATACCTAAAGAAAATCTGGTGGACACTAATTTCCTTAAAGTACTTAAAGAAAAGTACAACAAAAAATCTGGGGATCCAATGGAATGCGGTTATTTTGACCGATGAAAACAAGTTTTGGTCCTTTGGAATTAAAGGCCAAAAGATTTTATGGCGAAAAACGAGCAAAGCATTCGATAAGGAAATCTTAATGAATACTGTGAAGCACGGTGGTAAAGAAGTGATGATATGGGAGTGCATAGCTAGTAATGATGTGGACCGAAGTGGAAGTTATAGGAGTCCACCATGACAAATATGCATACCTTTATATCTTAAAAAAATTTGAAACAAAGAGCGGAAGAATTGTGTCTTGGAAGTGACTTATTCTACAGAATAACGACCCGAAGCATACAGCATAGACATAGTTAAGCTTTGGTTTCTCTACAACATTCCCAATCAGCTTTAAACACCACCAAAATTGACATATTTGAATCCTAAAAGCTCCTATGAGAATCACTGATCGAGGAATGGGCTCACATCCCTTCGACAGGAACATCTGTATATGTGTGCCCCCAATATGCCGTTCGTTAAAAATCAAACAATCGCGCAAGCGCAGACGCACCATCATTGACCAATAAGATTCGACCAAGCTTTCGAAATATTTTCTAAGTATTTCCTATTACAACGACAATTCATTCACTTATAAGGGACGCACACAAACTACAAAGTAAAGTGCGATCGCCTTTAACTCTACACTGCGCTTCTGTGTGCCTGGTCAACCACATTTGGTTTTCATATGGAATTCCTCCTCGCAAAAGCGGGAGAATGACAAATTAGTCCGGTCAATTTACACATTTAAGGTTACAAAAATTCATAAGAAGCTGAAACTCGGAAAAATTGCTCAAAACATAATTTTAAAAGAAATCTCTAAAGTCCTCATCGTTCCGATGTGTGCAAAAAAATTAGGTCAAAAATGAGTTTTTCGCGATTTTCAGCAAAATTGTGGATCACAAAATTCTCTACAAAAAATGCATCAATAAGAGCCACAATTTAGGAGATATAACGCTTTAAAAAGTTGGACAATTTGTAATCCCTATATTTTGCACACGTTTCTTACGTTTACTTAACGTTTTTTAAACGTGGTTTCCCCAGTAGGCCTATTCCACGGGTCTGCTGTGATTCTATTTGTTTTAAAACTATTGCAAAATATTATCATTCATAGGGGTTAGTAAAAAATGAAGGCGATGTAATAAAAAAGAAAATAGCTACTTCCTCTTCTTCTTCTTCTTCTCGGTTTTCTTCCCGTTCTTCCTCTTGTTATTCTTCTTCTATATCACTTTGGGTGCAAGTAAACAGCCCCAATAGCGATTTCTCATCGGTATTATAGGAGTTCTCAACAGCTGGTGACTCAACATTTGAGCACGACCGGTCTTGACAATCTGTGCATGCCAGAGACCAAAACCGTCCAACTTTTTTGCAACCACATTTGGCATTACATTCTTTTTTGCAGTTGAAAAATATTGTGTTAAGAAGTTTTTCTGGTGCTGGTGGAAGTGGGATCCAGTCTTTAGGATCCAGCTGATTACCAAGCCACACTTGAATATACCCGAAACAGAAGTTGATGAGCAGCTATATTGTTTGTGAAAAATAACACATTGAAAAGGAAATAATCTTTGACATCATTCGTTTCATTTTGGTGAGTTAGAAATTTTTAGATTAATTTCAAATGTATTGTGTGATAGGTTATTTTTTGAAAAATTTGTTTCTAAGGTCAATTTTATGTAGTTGGTTGAATCGACAATATCAACAACGAAAACGAATTAGAAGTGATTGAATTTGTTCCCGCTTTCTTTGCATGTGGTTGGTTTGTTGCAACTTTTAACGAAAATTGAATTGACAAAATTCATTTTATTTTGTTGAATTAGAAATTTTTAGGTAAATTTAAAGGGCATTGTTTGATAGTTAGTTTTTCACCATTTATTTCAAAGTTAGTTAGTTGGTTGAATTGACATCAACAGCACTTCAATTCGAGATATAATTTCTTCCTGTGTTTTGACAATATCTTATTTCTTCCTGGGCCTTATTGGTAAGGTTATTTTTATACTCTCGCAACCTGTTGCTACAGAGTATAATAGTTTTGTTCACCAAACGGCTGTTTGTATCACCTAAAACTAATCGACTTGGATATAGGGTTATATACTTATATATAAATGATCAGGATGAAGAAACGAGCTGAAATCCGTGTGACTGACTGTCCGTCCGTCCAACCGTCCGTCCGTCCGTGCAAGCTCTAACTTGAGTAAAAATTGAAATATCTTCATGAAACTTGGTAGACATGTTTCTTGGTACCGTGAGACGGTTGGTATTGTAGATGGGCGTAATCGGACCACTGCCTCGCCCACAAAACGCCATTGATCAAAAACAAATAAATTGCCATAACTAAGCTCTGAAATAAGATACAAGACTGTTATTTGGTACACAGGATCACATAAGGGAAAGGCATCTGCAGTTAAATAAAGGAAGGACTAAGTTCGGATGTAACCGAACATTTTATACTCTCGCAAAGTCAAATGGTATACTCGTTTGAGATTTCTTTGTGGATTGACTGATATTTTCGGTAGAAGGTCAACTATAGGCACTGGGGTCCACATATTTAGTACTTAGGGGCTTGAACAGTTTTGGTTCGATTTAGACAATTTTTGGTCACAAGGTGGCATACTTCAAACGTATTATTCACGCAAAGTTTTACTTCGATATAATCATTGTTGCTTGATATGCATAGTGGAAAGTGAAAGAATCAGATGGAATTGAAGATGTGTTATATGAGAAATAGGCGTGGTTGGAGTCCGATTGCGCCCATTTTCGCACTATAACATAGAAATATGAAAAGAGCATTATGCACCGAATTTGGTTGAAATCGGTTAAGCAAATCCCAAGATATGGGTTTCCTATAAAGTCTTCTTGGTACGCGGTTCCTATAAAGTCTTCTCTTACCATCCCAGAGATAAAATTTAATGTCTCTGGCGTGTTTAGTGCTTGATTTATCGCGCTTTTAGTAGTTTTTAACAGTACCGTTATATGGGGAGTGGGCGGAGATTTCAATTATTTTCACACTGTAGGCAGAGGTTCTAAAAACATTTGCTTCCAGTGAATTTTGTTATTATAGCATTAGCAGTTTAGGAGATATGCATATTAAACCTATAAGAGGCGGGACCACGCCCACTTAAAAAAAAAATTTAAGGGCAGATGCCCCTCTTTAATGTGATCCTGTATACCAAATAACAGTCTTGTATCTTATTTCAGAGCTTAGTTATGGCAATTTATTTGTTTTTGATTAATGGCGTTTTGTGGGCGAGGCAGTGGTCCGATTACGCCCATCTGCAACACCAACCGTCTCCCGGTACCAAGAAACATGTGTACCAAGTTTCATAAAGATATATCAATTTTTACTCAAGTTAGAGCTTGCACGGACGGACGGACGGACAGACAGTCACCCGGATTTCAACTCGTCTCTTCAGCCTGATCATTTATATATATATAACTCTATATATAACTCGATTAGTTTTAGGTGATACAAACAACCGTTAGGTGAACAAAACTATTATACTCTGTAGCAACAGGTTGCGAGAGTATAAAAAGCACAACGTAACGTAACAGTGTACGTGCAGATACGGAAACATAAAAAAACGCTTTAATTTATGTAAATGAAAATAATACAAATAACTATAAGTGTTCAGTACAACAAAACCAACAAAGTGCTGTTTCAAAGTAAAATTGCATATATATATATGTAAGTGCAAAATAAGTGCAGTGGGTATACACATATCACTAAAAGGAATGCTGCTCAAACATATAAAAAAGTACAATATTAAAAACACATAAAACAATAAAAATGACAAAACGGGCGCGAATGTTAATACAAAACATAAACCAAATCAGCGGACGCGATACAAAATACATACCAATCAAAATACATATAAACCAACAGCGGGAGCAATACAAAATACATATGTACTTGTATAATCCAACAGTTGGGACAACCAAACTTTATAACATCCACATACGCTATATCTCCCACAACCCTTGCAGGAAATCAGAGTGAGTTGTATCGCTTCCTCTTAATGATTATATTTATATAATATCCATGTATGGCAAATTACGTTTTTTTCCATATAAAAAACTAAAATAATACTTAAATATAACGGTCACCAAACTATCTCAATTTACGGGAAAAGCCAAAAACAGTTTGGTACATAATATATATATATATATATATAAGTACGAGTATCGAAAATAAACATATTACATAAAGTGATTTCATTATATGCTTACATTTGTGTAATAAAAACACACTCTACGTTTCCAACAATATACCAAAATATTTCAAGTATTTACTTGCAAGCTTTTCCAGTAATACCCTGTACGCTTAACAAAGCAATAAGCAGGATTGGGTGAAGACAAGTAAATTGAGAACCTAACAGAGAAAGATTAAAAAAAACAATCAAACAGACATACATATATGCATTTTAATTTACAAAAAATATATACATACATACGTACATATACAATATACCACATATATATTTGAAAATACATTTTATATAATTGCCAGGAGCAATACATATACATACATAAATTAAATTTTATCTATTTATCTATTTTAATATACAAGATTATAAATTGATACATATATACATAAGTAAGAGCATACGATAAAATATCGGCACATTACCAATTGCAATTACTCGCTCTCTCCGCACAGCGTTCATACATATATTCGGACATTTGAAAATACATAAAGCAGAAAATCTGCCTATCGCTTAATACCCTACATAGGGTACAAATAAATAAAATAAAAATATAAAATAAAAGATTTAAAAATTGACCGTCAAATACACAATTATATAAAAAATTGCAAAAACAAGCAGGGTTGCGATTGATCTCTTCTACGAGCTCTCAACTGCACAAGTACATAAATACGTACCTACAAGTCCACGTATTAGGGTGTACCTATAAACCCCTACATAACGACCAAAAAAATATTAATAAATAAAAAGTGCGGGTTAGTAACTAAATTACCCACAAGCGAAACATATTTAAAATAAAAAAAATATTTAAATAAATGAAAAAACTCTTCTTTTCTAAAAAGAGTTTTCAATATATTTCTTGCACTGACAATATTTTCATTTATTTCGGCATACTTTTTTAAATTAGCTCAGACTCAAAATAATCAAAAATATCTCAATTGTTAAAAATATAAAAGATGAATTCAAATGATAAAAGTTCATGTACACCTGCAGAAGCTACACGCTCAAAGCAAGGTGCTACAAAGCAAAAAAGAAGGGTAAAGACAATTCATACCTAAATTCATTGCTGAGAGTGACAGTCTAATACGATACTGCACTCGATGTTCATCTTCGCCGATTCAAGAAAACTCTGAATTTTTAGACACGTTTCCAAGCTGCATATGACGCGATAGAATCTGACGATTCAGATCTACCTGAAAATTTTAAGTCCTCGGTTTGTGCCAAATACGAAAACTGCTTAGATCAGTTTGGAGAAACTAAAGCAATGATTTCTCATCAACTAAGGCTAATTAAAGCAATTGCATCAACTCCACATCCGAGAGTAGAGCTGCCACAAGTACAAATTCAAAAGGCAAGTTCAGGCATCCATCTCAAGGTGCCCGCATGTGACACGGAAATTTTTCATGGTGGTTATGAACAATGGCCGTCCTTCCGGGACATGTTTGCAGCCGTTTACATAAACCACTCAAAATTATCAAATACACAAAAATTGTATCACCTCCGATACAAAACGATAGGCAAGCAGGAGTCATAGTCAAACAGTTCGCACTAAATGACGGTAATTTAAATTTTGCTTGGGAAGCCCTTAAATCAAGATACGAAAACGAAAAAATATTGGTCGCTTAACAAATATCGATATTAATGAACTTGCCAAAAATTTAAAATTAAACAAGTGAAGAATATCAAACTTCAATCCACTGTTTCAAATTGTTTGTCGGTTTTATCGACACAGAATATTTCCACAGACAGCTGGGACCCTAGTCTGGTAAACAGAATTACCAGAAAAATCATTACTTCTATGGGAGTACACGCTCTAATCACGAAGAAAATGGCCCCACGTGGCAACAAATGCAAGAATTCTTTACTACCCAGTACGAAATCGCAGAAAGGGTAGACAAAAACATACTCATAACGAAAAGTGTTCAACACGACCGAAATAGAAGCTTCTTCAAAAATCAAACGTTCACATCCGAACCGTACAAACAAACGTCATGCAAACTATGTACAGGGGGCATAAGCTCAAATCTTGTGAAAGATTAAAAAAATTGAATATTACCGACCGAAACAATTTTGTAAAAACAAAAAAACTTTGTACAAACTGCCTGACACATGTGCATACACTTAAAGAGTGCGAAAGCTAATTTAATTGCGTTTATTGTCATAAACGAAAAAATTCAATGCTGCATTACAGCACATTTTCCAGCTCACCCCCAAACAGCGCCAATATGAAAAGACCACGGGTTTAGTTGCAACAGCAAATCCCGAAGTGCGAAATCCCGAAAATTGTCAAGAAGCACCATGCTGATCAAAGACATTAAAAACCCACACGCTACACAACGAAAATCAAAGTAGAGTACTTCTACCCACAGCAGTCGTCTCCATCGAACACCGAGGCGAACTGTTTAAGCTTAGGGCCTTAATAGTCCAAGAATCACAACGATCATTTATAGCGTCTAGGGCACAAAATAGGTTACAACTGCCAACAAAACTAGACAAAATCACGGGAATAGGCGGAAGAGTAGTCTAAAACTCAAACAAAATCTGTCCCATTACCTTAATTTCCCCCAAAGCGGATAAGCGCATTAAAGCAGAAGCTATTGTCTTATCGCAACTAATAAACATGCTTCCAAGCTATCTCATAAATAGCAAGCATTGGCAAAAGGTTTCGCCCCTAAAGCTAGCAGATCCCAACTGCAAAACTTCCGACCTTCTATTAGGCAGCGACCACAGATAATACTCGACGGTATTGAGAAAATTTCAAACACACTTCTGTCCCAAAATACTATTTTTGGTTGGATCCTAAGTGGCTTAGTTACGGAACCAATTACCACCATGACTCAAAACACAATTGAGAAAATTTTGGCAGTTAGAAGAACTCCCCCCCATTTCAATTACAACCCCAGAAGATCAGTATTGTGAATACTTTTATAAAGCCACAACTACTAGATCAGATAATGGTCAGTACGACTACCACTAAAACAGCAATTTCCTAACACACTCACTTAGGTCATTCTCGCACTTCTGCAATACAGCAGTTTTTAAGTATGGAAAAAAACTTACTTAAAAAAGGTGAGCTTAAGCCAGAATACGTTGGCGTTTTAGATGAATACCTCCGCGTTTTAGAAGAATACCTCCATTTAGACCACATGCAGGAAATAAGCCCAAGCGAAAAAATCATCAACGGCAAATACTACTAATTTTACTTGCCGCATCATGCAGTGGTAAAGCCAGACAAAAAAACAACTAAAATAAGAGTTGTCTTTAATGCATCAAGATCCACTAGCTCGGGGAATTCCCTAAATGATATTCTATTTACCGGACCCACGCTCCAACCAGATTTAATGCTATTTATTTTAAATTGGCGTATATTCAAATACGTATTTGAGTGAGACGTCGAAAGAATGTATAGACAAATAGTCGTACATAAAGACGATCAAGATTTTCAGCGAATTATTTTCCGAAAATCTCCCAGTAGTCCACTCCGCGACTATAAATTGAAAACAGTTACCTTTGGCGTCAACTGTGCTCCATATTTAGCCATTCGAACACTGCACGAATTGGCAGAAAATACCGAGTCAGAAATTCCTCTAGGTGTTAAAAACACAAACGTATGTAGACGATATCTTGTCTGGAAGTCACAGTCTTCCACAAGCATACAAGTCACTAGATATATGCCCTCAAAACCGCAGGGTTTCCGTTAAAAAAGATAACGGCGAACCACCTCAATATCTTAAAGGTCATACCTAAAGAAAATCTGGTGGACACTAATTTCCTTAAATTCGAAAAGAAAAGTACAACAAAAAATCTGGGGGTCCAATGGAATGCGATATCTGACCAGTTTTCATACACTACATAGTCAATATCAGCATTATCCGCCATAACAAAACGCCAAGTTTTATCCACTGCGGCAGAACTTTTCGACTCCGCAGGATGGCTTTTGCCAATTATGATACAAGCGAAAATCTTGATATGAGAATTATGGCTAGACGGAACCGACTGGGACGAACAAGTGAAACCTCTTCGCTTAGAAAAATGGTCCCAGATCGCAAACAATCTGGAAGACATTTCCTAGATACAAATTCCACGGCTTCTGTGATGCCTCTGAGAAGGCACACTGTGCCACTATCTATGTGCGCACACAAAGCGATACTGCGACCACAAGCCACTTATTAGTAGCTAAAGCAAAGGTGGCTCCTTTAAAAACGTTAAGTCTACCTCGACTTAAACTCTGTGGCGCGCTACTACTCGCAAAATTAGCTTCCATGGTGCAGACCCATTTAAACATGAAGAAACATAGATTATATCTCTAGTCCGATTCTGAAATTGTTCTAGCCTGGTTGGAAAATCGCCACATGCGTGGAAGACGTACATTGCTAATCGAACGTCTCAAATACTTGACCTAGTGGTATCAGCCACTTAGCGACACGTAGCCAGTGCTGACACTCCTGCCGATCTGGGTACAAGAGTGTGCAAGCCGCTGAACCTTACCACCACCACCCTCTGATGGAATGGTTCCCGATGGCTAACAGAATCTCCCGATTCTAGCCACAATCGCCCATGCGCAATATAATAGCCCCAGAAAGTCGAAAAATCGACATTCACACAGCAGTGGAGGATACTGGCATCCATCGTTCTCCCGAGCCCTCAGAGTAATCGCCTATATGTTAAAGTTCATAGAGCGACTTAAAATTAAAGTTAAGGGAGTTCCCTCAGAGTACCCTCAATACGTTACATTGACGCACCTAGAATTGAAAAAAGCAAATGTCGCTCTAATCGCATCAATTCAAATGCGCTACTTCAACCGCGATATAACACTATTAAGAGAATCAAAACCCATTGACAAAAAGAGTTCACTCTTAGTTTTTAACTCATTCCTAGACACGATAGGTCTGCTTCGTGCGAATGGTCGGCTTGCCAATTCAAACCTCACGTACAACGAACGCCGCCCTCTAATCATACCAGAGAAATCTCGACTTGCTACTCCTCAATTATATCCACTTAGTTATGCACCTCGCAGAACATCGCCTAATGCAACATATAGTCCGCCAAGAGTTCTATATTCCCCGACTTAAGCCCCAAATAAAACAATTAATTTTCATATGCAAGATATGCACTCTGCATAAGCAGAAGTTGCGAACGCAGATTGTGGCAGCACTTCCACCAGAACGCTCCAACTTCGCCCTGCCTTTCACAGTTACAGATGTCGATTTTGAGGGGCCTTTTCAAATAAAGGCGTCCATACTAAGGTAGCCCACCATAATAAAAGGCTATGAGGCTGTATTTGTCTGTTTTACGACAAAAGCTATGTACGACTGACAAAGGAGGCGGCATTTGATCGTTTCGTCGGACGACGCGGTTTTCCGTCAAAACTCATGAGCGACAATGGCAAAATATTTATAGGAGCTCAAAGAGCCACAGAGAAACAGTTCATGAATTTTTTCAAACAAATCTCACCTGACATTGTACAAAAGTACGCTTCCCAAGGTATTAACTGGCAGTTTACCCCTCCAAGCGCTCCTCATATGGGTGGTTTATGGGAATCAGCTGTAAAAAGCTTCAAATCCCACTTCAAAAAAGTAGCTAGAGACTACAAATTTAATTATGAAAAATTTACAACATTATTAATTCGCATTGAAGCCGTTCTCAATTCACGGTCTCTGACCACTCTCTCGCAAGGTCCTTCAGATTTCACAGCCCTAACTCCAGGGCACTTTCTCAAAGGAACATCCATTCTGGCCATACCTGAGCCAGGCGTGGAGTCGCTATCCTTATTAAATCGCTGGGAAAGAATTAAAATTCTCCTTCACAATTTCATCCGCCGATGGAAAGAATAGTTCATAAAGGATCTCCATAAAAGGTATCGTTGGAAGATTCCTGAACAAGCACCAAAGCTTGGGGATTGTGTCATTATGCATGATAATTGTCTACCTCCTACCGAATGGCGGCTTGGTCGCATAGAAAAGCTACATTACGGCTCCGACGGTCATATAAGAGTCGTTGATCTCCGAACCCAAAGCAGAACGCTGACCAGACCGCTCGTGAAGCTGTTTTTTCTACCAACCGCAGATATAAACGATAAAGCAAATGATAATTTATAAACCGATAATAATCCCGAAAACGTAATTCATAACCGTTTTAATAAATCGAAAAAAAGAAAAGAAAAGACATTAATTCGTAAACTCGTCAACAACTCGTATATATAAGTATATAAACTAACGGGTCCATCAATATGACGACCCTTTCATGCTACAAAGTGTTGCAGAATGCCTACTTCAACTTATATCTTACAACTTTATAAAGCCCAATAGTCTTTCTACACAGATAACTATGGACGCAGATGCACCTATGCCAACGCCTGCTATTCGGTCATTTATCAATGTGCCGCGACCTGTGGTTACTCCAGCGGCCCGATCTGTAACTGCAACCGCTCCTACAGCCGCTTCTCGAAGTGGCGCGAGTTAACGACATAGCCGCACACCGCATACATATGTACATACATAGGTCTGCAATCCGAGTAATAAGTGCTTTCCGAACGATATCAAGTGATGCTGCTGAAGTACTAGCCAGCATGCCGCCTATTGACATTCAGGGGGACGAATTCGCGCGACTGTACCAGCTGTCAGCGTTGTCTTCAGGAGTAAAAAAAGAGGAGAGAATTAAGAGCCTAACAATGTGGCAGCAACGGTGGCAAACCTCACCTAAAGGACGATGGACTCATAGACTGATTCCGGACATTCATTCGTGGATAGACAGACGACATGGGGACCTGAATTTCCACCTTACCCAAATACTGAGTGGGCACGGATGCTTTAGAAAGTATCTATTCCAAATAAATCATGATGTTAGCCCGTATTGTCCGACGTGTACAGAGTGCATAGAAGACTCTGAACACGTATTTTTTCAGTGCCCCCGCTTTTTAAATATTAGGGAAAAGTTAAAATCTACTCTCGGCGGTAGTGTAACGGTGGAAACTCTGACAACACATATGTGTCAGTGTTCTGAAAAATGGAAAGCTGTCAACGAAGCGGCAGCTCTAATTATGACAAAACGAAGATACTTGCAACAGATTAGGAGTCAGTCAGTCCGTGCCGTAGAGGAGACTTAAATGTCCTTTTCTCTCCCATGAAGTAATACTTAATCCGGTGGTTCCGTGGGAGAGATATAAGATGGGAGTAGGTTAGGTTTAGCGGATTAAAGTTCCGCACTTCGGCTTTCGATGCTTCCCCCTACTATAAAAAAAAAAAAAAAAAAAGGTACAAACAAACACATGTACATACATACATACATATCATAAATACTTATATATAAGTGACATAACACTTATTAGACATAAATACATAAAACCAAAATAAGCATATGTAAGCATATCTATCAGCTAACACACTTGAAATGTACAACACACATTGTAAAATATAAATATCAGAGATAAGAACATATAACAATAGAAACGAATAGTTCTATCTGTTAGTAAACAGATAACTATCGATACAGCTCAATAGTATAAGTAGCACTAAGATTTATGTAAACTAGTTAGTCTAAAGATTATGAATAAAGAACACGCACTTCGGCGTAGTGAAAACATATTTCTTTTTTCTCATATCGTAAAAAACGATAATAACTGGGGGCTCAAGCCGGTCTAACTCTTGACTGCAGCCAAATATCCTCAAACTTAAGGATAATAAAAAATTCCACGGATTTGAAGAAAAGCATAAATCTCTGAAAAAGTGAGATATAACAAATTCATAACGCGTAAAAGCAGACCTTGAAATAACAGGCAGCATAAACCATTTTGAACAAAACCAATCTCTGAAAAAGCGAGATATAACAAATTAATAAACGTGTAAAAGCAAACCTTAAAATAACAGACAGCATAAACCGTTTGAACAAAACAAAAATCTCCGAAAAATTAAGAAAAAAGTGGAAAAAATTAAAACTGGATACATTACAAAGACTTAAGAATAAAAAAATGCAGAAATCCTACGACGACCACAGAAAAATAAATAACTCTACAATGGAGCAACAACTAGCCCAACTAAGCGCCCAAATGACCATGTTGATGAACCAGATGCAGCAACAAACTGCTGACTTCACGGAGAGAATAGCTTCGCTAGAACAACAAAATGCTCCGCACGAATTAGTTTTATACGACGAAGTAAAACTAAATATCAGTGATCCCAAGGATATCGACCTTGAGTTATTCAAATCTCTACCCAAATTTGACGGGATTAAAGAGCAGTACAGATCATGGAGATCACAGGTTTGGACCTTCATGGAAGCTATAAAAATCTTCCAGAATCATCCAAAATATTATAGCGCCCTGGGAATATTACGAACAAAAATCACAGGATCAGCTGCTAATATTCTGACGAACCACAACACCAAATTGAATTTTTATTCAATAATTAACAGATTAGACTATACGTATGCGGACCAACGCCCATTATATGTGCTTCTCGACGAAATGAAGAGAATCACCCAGGGTAGAAAAACTCTTGCAGAGTTTCACAGTGAGGTTTCTAAGGCCCTTAACTTAGCCTTAACAAAAATTGAGATGTCCAATGATGACAATAACGAGGGAATGAAAACATACACTAACCAGGAAGCAGTAAGAACTTTCATTCTTGGGTTAAACTCTAAATATACCAGCGGTACATTGTATAGCCATAACCCAGGAAATCTAAAATCAGCATACGCGACAGCCTGCACTATTTTTCACGGCAACGTGAGAGAGGAACTTGAAACACAGTTCAGACCTCTAAACCAACGTCAACATCATTCAATCCAGAATCAACCACCACATAGAGAAGAGAGGGAGTACAAACCAAACGTAAGGATACAGAGGAATAATTACCAACCAACTTCATCGAGATCCAACAACAACCATCAGGGATACAATGCACGATATAGCCAAAATAATCACCCACATCGAGAAGACAGATACCAAAATCAGTATAGACCGAACTTCAGCATGCAGAGAAATCAACATCACCAAGTAAAACAGCTACAACCACAACCTGCACCAATACCCATGGACGTGGACGACTCCAGGCAATACATACAGACAACCAGGAATAATAATGCTTTAGTCTATAAACCTGGACACCAGAATGTCGTTGCAGATGCGCTTTTGCGTCAGCCAATCAACAATACAACAAACTGTTCCGATCACTCACTACAAAGTTCCCCTGTCGAAACTATGAAAAAAGTTAAACAACCACTTAACTCTTTCAAAAATCAAATAATTATTTTACAAGATAATGAAAGGAATAAAGTCCTCAATCAAACAATATTTCCCGGGCAATTTAGACACACACTATTTTATAAAGATACCCCGGATTTACTATCTAAACTTAAAGATGTAGTTAATCCAAAAGTTACTAATGCGATGAAGATAGATGAGGAAATACTATTTCACTTAAAATAAGAAATTATCTCCGCCTTCCCAAACTATAACCTGGTGCTAGCCCAAAATAAGTTAAATGACGTAACTTCCATAAACGTACAAAGAGAAATCGTCACACAAACACATCAACGTGCTCACAGGAACTACAAAAATAATAAGCAAGAAATATTGTTGTCCCATTACTGGCCCAATATTAAAGAAATGTGTCGTAAACTAGTCGTAGGCTGTGAAATATGTCTACAGCACAAATACGAAAGAAAACCAAATAAGCAACCTATAGTAAAAACTCCAATACCAACTCGAGTAGGAGAATATATACAAATGGACATATTTCATATAAACAATATGCTGTATCTTAGCTCAATAGATAGGTACTCCAAATATTGTTATTTACGAAAACTAAATACAAAGATAGATTGCCATGAATCAATGGAAGAAATACTCACACAAGTTTACCCAAATGCTAAATATCTCATGACTGATAACGAAAGTATATTTAATGGAAACATAGTAAAATCTTTATACAATAGATTAGATATAATGTATTCAGTTACTCCAGTACACCATTCAACTTCCAACGCTCAAGTAGAACGGTTACATAGCACAATTATAGAACTTTGTCAAAGTTTAGCAGCTGAAAACAAAACCGCGCCTGGTGAAGTAATTTTCAACGCTGTTCGAGAATACAATAGGACTATTCACTCTTCCGCAGGACACAAACCTGAAGACATATTTTTCAATAGGGAAAAATATACCAATATTAAGGATATCTTGGAGCAAAAACAGGATAAACTACTAAAATATCATAACAAAAGCAGAAAAAAATATAACATATAAAACAGGTGATATTATATATAGCAAGACAGATCGACGTTTCAACAAAATATAATAAACTCAAAGTGAAAGAAGATCGCGGAGACACGATTTTAACACTGAGGGGAAAGGTTATACATAAAGATAACATTAGGAAGCAAAGTACACAATGCAAAGAATAAGAGTCATAAACTTTTGCCTATCTATTTTATTGGCTTCGTTTGCATTTGCTGAAAAGATAACAAACCTTTCAGGTAGAAGATAAATTTTAACCGAAACGGACGACGTTTATACACATAATAGCTCAGCCTACCTGTATCATATAGCCAACCTTTCGACAATATTAGCGCCTTATGAAAATATAATGAGAACAAGATACAGATATTCTCATTAATAAAATAGAAACACTGAAAACACAACTGATACCATCCGAGCATCGTATCAAACGTGCCCTTAATTTTTTAGGCTCAATTTTGAAATTTATAACAGGTACGCGTAACCTTAAAGATATTAAAGAAATCATTAAAACAGAATCATATGGCATTCCAATAATAAATATCTTAGAATACTCCAATATCCACGTGTGTATTTTTAATAGTGCCATTGTGACAATTTATAAATATCCAATAATAACCAATAAATGTAAAATGTATAATTTAATTCCATTCTTAAGAGTGCCTGAATAAAAAAGACCTGTTTTCGAAAAATAAATTGTGTTCGTTATTGATATTATTAATGTTTCTGTTATAGATTTTGGATCTAAAGTTTCTAGGATTTTCTCAAACTGTGAATTAATTTGTCTTTGTAGGTTGTTATTTTCTATTAACTGGTTAAGACCTGATTTTATTTCTATTAGGAAATACGGAAAATATGAGCTAAAAAATAAAATTGCTAAATGTAATAATAATTTCACAAATCTATCAAATTGTAAAAATTATATAGGAACTAATATCTGCAAAATAGTTTTAATTCTATTGATAATTGATAAATGTACAATCCCATTATTATTGGACCAAAAAGCTCGATGTAACGTGATACAAGAAAATAATAATCCTTTACAAATATTAGATCATGGTAATATTATAGTTGATAATGTTCATATATGGAATGGGCAGAAAATAAATGGTCCACATTTAATCCAATATGACCATAGCACCACCATTGATAATAAAACATATATAAACCATGAACAAGAAATAAAAGATATAATCCATGCTCATGAAAATGAAAAAATAGAAATATTGAATATATTATCTTCTGAAAGTAATTATAAATTTAGTAATATACAAAAAATGTACAAGTTCTTAATACCTATAGAAGAACACCCCTTTAAATTTATTTTATACCTTATTTTAATTAGTATAATATTCGTTTTAATCGTGTATTCATGTGTAAAAATATATATCTATCGACAAGTACAAACAAATAACCAACGTAAAAGAAATTTCGAAGAAATATTCGAAACAGAATTACGCCGACTTCAGTCATAGATGTCTCGAATGAGGACATTTCATTTTAACACGGGGGAGAGTTAACGACATAGCCGCACACCGCATACATATGTACATACATACAAACATACACATGTACATACATATATACATATCATAAATACTTATATATAAGTGACATAACACTTATTAGACATAAATACATAAAACCAAAATAAGCATATGTAAACATATCTATCAGCTAACACACTTGAAATGTACAACACACATTGTAAAATATAAATATCAGAGATAAGAACATATAACAATAGAAACGAATAGTTCTATCTGTTAGTAAACAGATAACTATCGATACAGCTCAATAGTATAAGTAGCACTAAGGTTTATGTAAACTAGTTAGTCTAAAGATTATGAATAAAGAATACGCACTTCGGCGAAAGTGAAAACATATTTCTTTTTTCTCATATCGTAAAAAACGATAATAACTCGCGCGACCATCACCAACACCAAACATGGAACCGCAGCGCGTTCGGTGCTTCATGTGCCAACGCCAGCAAATTGCCCAGCCTCATGAGCATTGTCTCAATTCTTTGACAGCGGCACATAATACTCAAGAGTGCACATCCGTTAACCTGTGACAAATATGCGGTAGGCTGCATCATACGTTGCTCCATCGCAAACCAAGGCGTGACATCCGTCGGCCGCCTGCCCCGCGCAGCCGCCCTCTAAGTAGCCATCCACCATCAACTCGGGCGATACAGCACCGACGACCAGCAGCCCCTCCTGCGTCCCGACTAAGGAGCCACCGAAACGAAGCACCAATGATGCGCCGGCACTCTAGGCCGCAATATCGTCGCTCTACGCGACTGAGAAACGTTGTAGCAACGCTGCAACAGCTGCAACGACTCCTAGACTAAATATTCGCCTAGGGGGGCCGGATGGCTAAATGAGCTAAAAGCCGTCCCAGCGAACATCCCTTTACAAGCCCCACACACCACTTCACAAGCAACACTGATACACTCCAACACACCACAACAATACCATCCACTCCCGAAGGCACCACACACCAATGCATACAACTTCACACAACTCACCGAGGGATACCAACACACGATCTCCCCACTCTCCCAATCAAAAAAAAGGATAAACAACTGGATCCCGTCCTCTCTTTTCTTCGATCGCCATCATCGAGCCTATACGGTACATCAGACATACGTTTTCCTGCGCGACGCCGTTTGTTTATTAGATTCTCAAACCGAGCGTTTTCCATCATTTTCAATTGTTACAACATTACAAAATTTATCGTGCAAGACAAGAGTGTCGACATTAAAAGTGTAAAATTCGATATTCTGCATTCGTTCTTTATTTCGCAAGTACGTGCTGTAAGTGGTGAGTGCCTTAGTGCAAAATACCAACAAATTAACTACGCACAAATATATCTATATCATGGCTTACCGTAAATCGCTTAAGTAATCGTACAGAGACAAAGAAATAGAGAAAATATGCAATTGAGTAGAACACGAAATGTAAATAATACCACAAATTTTAATTTAATTGAACATGATTATATGTTGATAATAATTCAGGTCCTTTGCGTAGTTCGTTCAAATGTGCATTTATTCAAATACGGCCTAAGTTTGATCCCTTTCATATTGGTTCTATGAACTTGGCTTGTAGGCATTGTTAAGCTAAGCATTTTGGTTCAGAGTCTACAATGCGTGAAACAAATTCCTTTACTATGTGTTGTCTTAAGGGTAAAATCCATCTTCCACTATTAACACAAAAATAATTTTTTTAATTCATTATAGAATGGTCTCACATCAAATGATGAAAAAACAAGATAATTTCCTTATTGAAAATATTTCAAAATGCAGCATCAGTTGGAGACTTCATCGGTATTTCATTCAAACAACTCATAAAAATTTTAAACTAATTATTTTAGCATCCTTTCGCAGACACATACGTGGTACTTATGATGACAAATTCAAATTGGCCGATTTTATTCGATTGTTCATTCAAGAAGAATTAAGCCAAAATCAGAAACAGAACAAATGATTTTGCACGAGAATGAATTATAAATTTTAATATTTTAAAAATTTTTTTTTGTAAATTGTTTTATACAACTTTCTTTAGGTCTATTAGATATTGTTCACGCAACGCACATATTTGTTATCATGTTAATGCTTCATTTCTACTCGGTTATATTCTACACGGGTAAGTTCACCCCACTTGCATAAACACGTTTTCACCATGAGCTATATGGTCGGATAGAATATACAAATTTTCTTTACATAGGCAGACGTATTAACTCGGTGCATAAACGATTTTAGAATTAAGTTGAACGTCAAATCAATAGTTTGAGAAATTAAATGTAAATATTTTATCCATCAGCAATTGCACTACAAAGTCCGTATTTGCCGTTTATGTTTATAGGCTTTACTCGTGTAGACTATAACCGAGTAGAAATGGAGCATAAACATGGTATGTGTTGACAAATTTGTCTTTAAATTTTTATTCTATAATAAATTCTAAGATTTTTACCAATAATCTTTTTTATAATTCAAAAGATTATTTGCAAATACAATTTATGACTTTTATATGTAACATGCAAATGTAAATAGGTGTGCGCATCAATATTTCATATAAGAACATTCATTCGCATATTATGATCATTAACATTCTCTGGTTTAATATTTAAGCTATTTTGTAACTATTATTGTATTTATAAAAAGTATAACAATTAATATTAACTTTCTACATATATGTAAGGTTTTCAATAAAACAATAATGATAATATACACCTGGCAGAAAAAGTCTGTATCATTATTTATTTTCACATATTTTAAAAGCAATTGTTCGATGAGTGTATGGGCATAGAATGTTAATGAATATAATAATATATGATTACAGTGAATATAAACACGTGTGACGGCTTGTTCTTTTCCAGCAATTCTGTGGATTATATTTTTGAAACAGTTTGATAGCACAATCAAAAAAACCTCATTCTCTAGAAAGTTCTTGGACACCAATTGAAAAAGTTCTAAAATCGTTTCAATATAAAAGAAATCAGTTTCCAGTTGTTCCGGATGAGATAATAACTATTCATAGCTATTCATAAAAGTGAGGGAGTGAGAATCAACCACCACATAGAGAAGAGAGGGAGTACAAACCAAACGTAAGGATACAGAGGAATAATTACCAACCAACTTCATCGAGATCCAACAACAACCATCAGGGATACAATGCACGATATAGCCAAAATAATCACCCACATCGAGAAGACAGATACCAAAATCAGTATAGACCGAACTTCAGCATGCAGAGAAATCAACATCAAGAAAGTAAAACAGCTACAACCACAACCTGCACCAATACCCATGGACGTGGACGACTCCAGGCAATACATACAGACAACCAGGAATAATAATGCTTTAGTCTATACACCTGGACACCAGAATGTCGTTGCAGATGCGCTTTTGCGTCAGCAAATCAACAATACAACAAATTGTTCCGATCACTCACTACAAAGTTCCCCTGTCGAAACTATGAAAAAAGTTAAACAACCACTTAACTCTTTCAAAAATCAAATAATTATTTTACAAGATAATGAAAGGAATGAAGTCCTCAATCAAACAATATTTCCCGGGCAATTTAGACACACACTATTTTATAAAGATACCCCGGATTTACTATCTAAACTTAAAGATGTAGTTAATCCAAAAGTTACTGATGCGATGAAGATAGATGAGGAAATACTATTTCACTTAAAATAAGAAATTATCTCCGCCTTCCCAAACTATAACCTGGTGCTAGCCCAAAATAAGTTAAATGACGTAACTTCCATAAACGTACAAAGAGAAATCGTCACACAAACACATCAACGTGCTCACAGGAACTACAAAAATAATAAGCAAGAAATATTGTTGTCCCATTACTGGCCCAATATTAAAGAAATGTGTCGTAAACTAGTCGTAGGCTGTGAAATATGTCTACAGCACAAATACGAAAGAAAACCAAATAAGCAACCTATAGTAAAAACTCCAATACCAACTCGAGTAGGAGAATATATACAAATGGACATATTTCATATAAACAATATGCTGTATCTTAGCTCAATAGATAGGTACTCCAAATATTGTTATTTACGAAAACTAAATACAAAGATAGATTGCCATGAATCAATGGAAGAAATACTCACACAAGTTTACCCAAATGCTAAATATCTCATGACTGATAACGAAAGTATATTTAATGGAAACATAGTAAAATCTTTATACAATAGATTAGATATAATGTATTCAGTTACTCCAGTACACCATTCAACTTCCAACGCTCAAGTAGAACGGTTACATAGCACAATTATAGAACTTTGTCAAAGTTTAGCAGCTGAAAACAAAACCGCGCCTGGTGAAGAAATTTTCAACGCTGTTCGAGAATACAATAGGACTATTCACTCTTCCACAGGACACAAACCTGAAGACATATTTTTCAATAGGGAAAAATATACCAATATTAAGGATATCTTGGAGCAAAAACAGGATAAACTACTAAAATATCATAACAAAAGCAGAAAAAATATAACATATAAAACAGGTGATATTATATATAGCAAGACAGATCGACGTTTCAACAAAATATAATAAACTCAAAGTGAAAGAAGATCGCGGAGACACGATTTTAACACTGAGGGGAAAGGTTATACATAAAGATAACATTAGGAAGCAAAGTACACAATGCAAAGAATAAGAGTCATAAACTTTTGCCTATCTATTTTATTGGCTTCGTTTGCATTTGCTGAAAAGATAACAAACCTTTCAGGTAGAAGATAAATTTTAACCGAAACGGACGACGTTTATAAACATAATAGCTCAGCCTACCTGTATCATATAGCCACCTTTCGACAATATTAGCGCCTTATGAAAATATAATGAGAACAAGATACAGATATTCTCATTAATAAAATAGAAACACTGAAAACACAACTGATACCATCCGAGCATCGTATCAAACGTGCCCTTAATTTTTTAGGCTCAATTTTGAAATTTATAACAGGTACGCGTAACCTTAAAGATATTAAAGAAATCATTAAAACAGAATCATATGACATTCCAATAATAAATATCTTAGAATACTCCAATATCCACGTGTGTATTTTTAATAGTGCCATTGTGACAATTTATAAATATCCAATAATAACCAATAAATGTAAAATGTATAATTTAATTCCATTCTTAAGAGTGCCTGAATAAAAAAGACCTGTTTTCGAAAAATAAATTGTGTTCGTTATTGATATTATTAATGTTTCTGTTATAGATTTTGGATCTAAAGTTTCTAGGATTTTCTCAAACTGTGAATTAATTTGTCTTTGTAGGTTGTTATTTTCTATTAACTGGTTAAGACCTGATTTTATTTCGGAAATATGAGCTAAAAAATAAAATTGCTAAATGTAATAATAATTTCACAAATCTATCAAATTGTAAAAATTATATAGGAACTAATATCTGCAAAATAGAATTAAAAGATAAATGTACAATCCCATTATTATTGGACCAAAAAGCTCGATGTAACGTGATACAAGAAAATAATAATCCTTTACAAATATTAGATCATGGTAATATTATAGTTGATAATGTTCATATATGGAATGGGCAGAAAATAAATGGTCCACATTTAATCCAATATGACCATAGCACCACCATTGATAATAAAACATATATAAACCATGAACAAGAAATAAAAGATATAATCCATGCTCATGAAAATGAAAAAATAGAAATATTGAATATATTATCTTCTGAAAGTAATTATAAATTTAGTAATATACAAAAAATGTACAAGTTCTTAATACCTATAGAAGAACACCCCTTTAAATTTATTTTATACCTTATTTTAATTAGTATAATATTCGTTTTAATCGTGTATTCATGTGTAAAAATATATATCTATCGACAAGTACAAACAAATAACCAACGTAAAAGAAATTTCGAAGAAATATTCGAAACAGAATTACGCCGACTTCAGTCATAGATGTCTCGAATGAGGACATTTCATTTTAACGCGGGGGAGAGTTAACGACATAGCCGCACACCGCATACATATGTACATACATACAAACATACACATGTACATACATATATACATATCATAAATACTTATATATAAGTGACATAACACTTATTAGACATAAATACATAAAACCAAAATAAGCATATGTAAACATATCTATCAGCTAACACACTTGAAATGTACAACACACATTGTAAAATATAAATATCAGAGATAAGAACATATAACAATAGAAACGAATAGTTCTATCTGTTAGTAAACAGATAACTATCGATACAGCTCAATAGTATAAGTAGCACTAAGGTTTATGTAAACTAGTTAGTCTAAAGATTATGAATAAAGAATACGCACTTCGGCGAAAGTGAAAACATATTTCTTTTTTCTCATATCGTAAAAAACGATAATAACTCGCGCGACCATCACCAACACCAAACATGGAACCGCAGCGCGTCCGGTGCTTCATGTGCCAACGCCAGCAAATTGCCCAGCCTCATGAGCATTGTCTCAATTCTTTGACAGCGGCACATAATACTCAAGAGTGCACATCCGTTAACCTGTGACAAATATGCGGTAGGCTGCATCATACGTTGCTCCATCGCAAACCAAGGCGTGACATCCGTCGGCCGCCTGCCCCGCGCAGCCGCCCTCTAAGTAGCCATCCACCATCAACTCGGGCGATACAGCACCGACGACCAGCAGCCCCTCCTGCGTCCCGACTAAGGAGCCACCGAAACGAAGCACCAATGATGCGCCGGCACTCTAGGCCGCAATATCGTCGCTCTACGCGACTGAGAAACGTTGTAGCAACGCTGCAACAGCTGCAACGACTCCTAGACTAAATATTCGCCTAGGGGGGCCGGATGGCTAAATGAGCTAAAAGCCGTCCCAGCGAACATCCCTTTACAAGCCCCACACACCACTTCACAAGCAACACTGATACACTCCAACACACCACAACAATACCATCCACTCCCGAAGGCACCACACACCAATGCATACAACTTCACACAACTCACCGAGGGATACCAACACACGATCTCCCCACTCTCCCAATCAAAAAAAAGGATAAACAACTGGATCCCGTCCTCTCTTTTCTTCGATCGCCATCATCGAGCCTATACGGTACATCAGACATACGTTTTCCTGCGCGACGCCGTTTGTTTATTAGATTCTCAAACCGAGCGTTTTCCATCATTTTCAATTGTTACAACATTACAAAATTTATCGTGCAAGACAAGAGTGTCGACATTAAAAGTGTAAAATTCGATATTCTGCATTCGTTCTTTATTTCGCAAGTACGTGCTGTAAGTGGTGAGTGCCTTAGTGCAAAATACCAACAAATTAACTACGCACAAATATATCTATATCATGGCTTACCGTAAATCGCTTAAGTAATCGTACAGAGACAAAGAAATAGAGAAAATATGCAATTGAGTAGAACACGAAATGTAAATAATACCACAAATTTTAATTTAATTGAACATGATTATATGTTGATAATAATTCAGGTCCTTTGCGTAGTTCGTTCAAATGTGCATTTATTCAAATACGGCCTAAGTTTGATCCCTTTCATATTGGTTCTATGAACTTGGCTTGTAGGCATTGTTAAGCTAAGCATTTTGGTTCAGAGTCTACAATGCGTGAAACAAATTCCTTTACTATGTGTTGTCTTAAGGGTAAAATCCATCTTCCACTATTAACACAAAAATAATTTTTTTAATTCATTATAGAATGGTCTCACATCAAATGATGAAAAAACAAGATAATTTCCTTATTGAAAATATTTCAAAATGCAGCATCAGTTGGAGACTTCATCGGTATTTCATTCAAACAACTCATAAAAATTTTAAACTAATTATTTTAGCATCCTTTCGCAGACACATACGTGGTACTTATGATGACAAATTCAAATTGGCCGATTTTATTCGATTGTTCATTCAAGAAGAATTAAGCCAAAATCAGAAACAGAACAAATGATTTTGCACGAGAATGAATTATAAATTTTAATATTTTAAAATTTTTTTTTTGTAAATTGTTTTCTACAACTTTCTTTAGGTCTATTAGATATTGTTCACGCAACGCACATATTTGTTATCATGTTAATGCTTCATTTCTACTCGGTTATATTCTACACGGGTAAGTTCACCCCACTTGCATAAACACGTTTTCACCATGAGCTATATGGTCGGATAGAATATACAAATTTTCTTTACATAGGCAGACGTATTAACTCGGTGCATAAACGATTTTAGAATTAAGTTGAACGTCAAATCAATAGTTTGAGAAATTAAATGTAAATATTTTATCCATCAGCAATTGCACTACAAAGTCCGTATTTGCCGTTTATGTTTATAGGCTTTACTCGTGTAGACTATAACCGAGTAGAAATGGAGCATAAACATGGTATGTGTTGACAAATTTGTCTTTAAATTTTTATTCTATAATAAATTCTAAGATTTTTACCAATAATCTTTTTTATAATTCAAAAGATTATTTGCAAATACAATTTATGACTTTTATATGTAACATGCAAATGTAAATAGGTGTGCGCATCAATATTTCATATAAGAACATTCATTCGCATATTATGATCATTAACATTCTCTGGTTTAATATTTAAGCTATTTTGTAACTATTATTGTATTTATAAAAAGTATAACAATTAATATTAACTTTCTACATATATGTAAGGTTTTCAACAAAACAATAATGATAATATACACCTGGCGGAAAAAGTCTGTATCATTATTTATTTTCACATATTTTAAAAGCAATTGTTCGATGAGTGTATGGGCATAGAATGTTAATGAATATAATAATATATGATTACAGTGAATATAAACACGTGTGACGGCTTGTTCTTTTCCAGCAATTCTGTGGATTATATTTTTGAAACAGTTTGATAGCACAATCAAAAAAACCTCATTCTCTAGAAAGTTCTTGGACACCAATTGAAAAAGTTCTAAAATCGTTTCAATATAAAAGAAATCAGTTTCCAGTTGTTCCGGATGAGATAATAACTATTCATAGCTATTCATAAAAGTGAGGGTGCCACATATAATAAAGTTGTAGTTCATACTCGACCCAGAATGAGTAGAGCTTCAATATATGTCGCTTGCAGTCGAGCTACTACTGCAGAAGGAAGAAGATTCATCATAGGAAAATTTATTGCTCCTAACAAATTTTCTGAATCGGATCCTGTATTTAAGGAACTGAGGGAATTGAACACAAATAAAGCACTGACAACAAGTTTCAGTTTTATGAATTTCCGAACATCAGGACATCAAATTTTATTCCATAATTTTCAGAGTCCTCATGCTCACATTAATGATATAAAAAGCGACTGTTTGATTCTATCTTCAGATATTTTATGTTTTGTAGAAACTTTGAGTTATCTGTGCGAAAATTTTGATAAATGTTTCAGTATTAATATTCTGGTTCTATTCTTCCCGTATTAATGCAATTACAGTACACTCCGCATATAAGAAACTTCGAAAATGTCACTTAATTGTTTCCTTTATCCGGTTTCTCTAATAAGCGGGGTCTTCATATAAGAAACTTTTCTTATAAGAGTATACCTTATATAAGAAACATATTTCTTATAAGCATACACTGAATCTGATAACATTTTGGCTTATGATAAGTAAATATACAAATACAGTTTATTTATTACACTTAAACTTTTGCATAAAATAAAAATAAAAAGAAAATTAACAAAACATTAAATTTATTTCAAAATCAACGCTTTCAAAGGGTAATTTATTTTTAAGCCAAGTAATCGGAAGCTTCAAATTGATTGGGAAGTTACAAAATAGTTTATTATTTTTTTTTGAACAAGTGATTTGTCTCGTTCATTTAAGAGACTTTGCTCAATGTTTATTATGTTATCATTGTCATTTAAATACTGCCCAGTATAAACAAGGCATGCAGCGCTTCTTCTCTGCTAGGCTGCATGGCACTATCTGCAAAGTTTTCTTCAATTTCATCTTCCTGTATTTCATTTATTATAGCATCTTCGTTTGCAGCTCCGAAACAGTTCTCTTTTTCTAAATCAACTATGTTTTTAAAAAAAGTTTCGTAGTCTACAGTCTCGCAAACATCATCTGAAGCAAAGCCATCGGTTTCACAATATACTTGTACATCACTTGAAATCATATCATCTAATGAGTCTGCCACATGGATTCCATCGTGAATTCCCGCCTTTTTAAAACAAATTTTGAATTGTTTGTGGAGTGACAAGCCACCATGTGCGTTTGATGATTTACAAAGCCCTCAAAATAGAGCTGCCCTCTGCAGCTAAAATTTGTTCGCGGACTAGGCACTTTCTGTAATGTGATTTGAAGGACTGGATAATTCCTGTAACATATAAAAAAAGAAAAAAATATTTGGTATGAACTAAAATTGGCAAATATAACATACCTTGGTCCAAAGGTTGAATTAAACTTGTAGTACAAGGTGGCATAAATACAATTTCAATGCTTTTTGGTTCAATCATTTGTGGCATGAAGCATTATCAATTAAGAGTAATATCTTTTTATTTTTTATGGTAAACTTATCATCTAGCTCTTTTATAATTTCTCTCCATATAGTACTGGTCATCCACGCTTTTTTATTAAATTTGTACGGGATAGGAATGATCTTTCCCCTAAAACATCTTGGGTTCTTATATTTGCCGATTGCATAAACATATTTGTTTGTACCAATACAGTTGGTTATAAAAAGCAATGTGATTCTCTCTGTTGGCGTCTTAAACCCGCTGGATGCTTGGCTTCCCGCAACGTAGGACCCAGTGGGCAGAGCTTTATAAAAAAGACCCGTCTCCTCAGCATTATAAATATCTTCTAACGCATACTTTTGTAGTAAAAGTGGGAGCACATTTTGCTTAAATTCTTCAGCCGATTGACTATCCGCGGAAGCAGCTTTACCATGATGTTTTCAAAAATGTATATTTTCGTTTTTCTTCCACCTTTGGAGCCAGCCCGGACTAGGTTTAAAATCAGGTATACCCAATTTTATAGCAAACTGCTGTGCTTTTTCAAAAATCACTGGACCAGTTACTCGTACGTTGGTCTCCATCATTTGATTGAACCACATCGACATTGATTTATTAAGCGTTTCATATTTTGACTTTCTGGCTCTTTTTTGTTCCAAGTTTCTACAAATGTAACTTTTCTGGTTAATTTCCTCTGACTTCTTCAAAATTTTTGAAAGAGTGCTGCTTGCGATATTAAACCTTTTTGTTATTTCGCTCCGGGTTTTGCCACTTTTCATTTCTTCCAATATTTTAATTTTTGTTTTTAGGGACAAAATATTTCTTTTTAAATTTTCCATTTTTCTTATTGAATTTAAAAATATTTAGAAAATTATGCAAAACAGCTGTTTTCCAAATGTCACAATATCAGCGTTGCCACGTATACATAGGTTTCAATGCTTTCAAGGAAAAGTATTGTCAGCATAACATTTTAAAATTTTTTCTATTAAGAGGTTTTTTTATAGGAGTAGACAAGTTTTCGTGATGAAAAAATTTGTCTTTTATCCAGTTTATTCTTATAAGCGGTCCTCTTTTAAGCGGTCTTTTTTTGGTTGAAAATACTTGAATGGTTCACGGTGTTTTTAATTTGTTTCTTATAAACGATATTTTCTTATAAGCGGGTTTCTTATATGCGGAGTGCACTGTACTTTTGAGACAGTACACAGCTATCATGACAGTATTTTTGTCTCTATTTCCAACTAAAATTTTCAGACTTATTGCAATAGTTCATTTTTTTTCAAATATATATTAAGAAATGGTATAGCAATTTTAAAAGTAGTTTTTAAGACAATTTTAAGAAAAATATGTAAATAATCTAATTAAGAAAATTTAAATTATATGTATAATTTGTTATTATATAAGACATTATTGTATAAATATATTTTAGAAATGATATATTATAATAGTATAAGGAGAAAAGAAATATAATTTGGATATATGTATAAGAATCTATATAAAAATTTATGTTTAATATTGTAAATATTATATACAAATTAATATAAAAATATAATTTTTAAATTTGTTAATATTTATTATTTTTAAGCTAAACATGTGTAATAATATCGATATAATAAATTAAAAATGGTATTCATTGTCCAAAAACGATTTCTCATATTCCTCAGTACAGTTGTAATGCATTCTATATAAAATTAATTATAAGCGTATACAAAAAACGCAAGAACGATTTCGCATAATTTGAGTAAATTTAGTTTACAAATTGCTATAATTATATTCACTGTGAATGTAAATACTTGAGGCAACAGTTCCTAATTCTAATTATTGAAAAATATAAAGTTATCTCAAATGAGTATACCATTTAACTTTGCGAGAGTATAAATTGTTCGGTTATATTCGAACTAAGCCTTCCTTACTTGATTTATTATTACTATTATTATTTATACATTAATTTTCTTTAATAGTTATTTTATGAATGTCATTGGAATGGTCGCGACCTTTTACCTCTAACTAGAAATTTAATGATTTGAATACCGCTAGCTTAGGTAAGGTTAGGTTAGGAGGTCGATCCTAAGAAGGATCACACTTGGACAACTGAACAGTGAAAGAGAAAGTGCCGGGATGTTTCCACCTCACCCTCCTCCATACAACTTTGGCAACTAGCATCGGGTACTATTCTTATCCGTACCGCATGAGTGGCCTTTGGACAGTGTCCAGTGAGACCTCTTATCATAGCGGCGACATGAACTTTGCGAATGGCGAGAAGTTCTCCCGACCTCCTGAGATCCACTCTCGGCCAGAAGGATCTTGCGGTTGCACAGGAGTTGGTCGTCGACCAGCATCTGCTGAGTGCATGCGAGGTCCAGTGGTCCAGAGCTAAAATGCAGGACGTTAATGGAGATCCAACTCGATCCCATTCCGATATGAGCAGGGCAAGGGCGCCCACCTGACTAGTTAATCGGCTTTGCAGTTGCCAACGATTCCGCTGTGACCAGGCAGCTAAACGAGCCTGATGTTGAAGTAGCCAGATGCTATTTCCAGTGAATACAGACACTCCTTGACCAGCTTTGGTTGCCCGTTATTGCCGCTCTGCTGTCGGAGTGAATGCTCACTTCTCTAAACGAAGCTGCATTTCGTAGCAGTACTTCTACCGCCACCTTGATAGCAGCCACTTCGGCCTGAAAATCACTACAGTCGTCCGGTAACCTGAAGCTAAGATTGATGGAGAGCTCCTTACAAAAAACCCCCTTTCCAACTTTCCCTCCTAGCTTCGACCTATCCGTCAAAACGCTTACTGCGCCTCTTCAGCGGCGTCTTTTCTTCCACATCCAGCCGCCTCGATTGGCCTCTGTGACGCAGTGATCCAAATTTTCAGGAATGCAGCAAAAGGAGGAGAGAATTTCGGTGTCCTTGTTGGGACTTTGGGATTCCGCTGAACGCCGCTCTTTGGACCCGCTCCAACTTTTTCGCCAGGGTAGCCTTTTCGAGCGCCCTCCACCGATCTTATACCTCCTAGTAAATAAAATTATTTCGGTTTTACTTGGGTTGACGGCTAGGCCGCTTCTGTTCGCCCAGTTAGATACCTTCGGTGAGCTCGTAGACGGTATTGAGGAATTTTCCCTTAACTAAAAGAACCACGTCGTCAGCATAGCCTATCGCCCGACATCTTTGTTCCGCGAGTTCTTTCAGTATATCGTTTACCACCAAGATCCAGAGCAGTGGGAGTGTATCCCTCCCTACGGAGTTCTCTTATTAACCTTTCTGGTTGTCTTGGCACTACCCTACTCCACTACGACAGTGTGCCGCAAAGAAGACTAAATATGAGGTGCTTGAGGTTCAATCCCACCTCAAACTTGTCGAGGGCTTTAACTCTCTGACCGCACGTTATTGAAGGGATCTCAATGTCGAGAAAGGTGCCCACAGCAAATTCCTTGTGTCGTAGGCATGATACGCCCGTAACAGTTAACCTTTCGGTATTCTGCTCTTAATGTACAGATCCATAAGTCTCTCCAACCTTTTTAACTGAAATGAGATTAGGCTGATAGGTGTGAAATCTTGTGCACCGACGTGAGAGCTTTTACCAGCCATCGGAATAAACGTAACCTTAATCTGTCTCCACGCCTTAAGGACATGGCCCAATCTAACACAGTTCGCGTAGATAGGAGCCAGCCAGCTGCATGACACCTTGACTGGTGACGTTCATCCAGAAGGTCCAAGAAAGCTGTACAGTTCTCCTGAAGCTCCCCCAGTGGTACTGCTTCAGCAGCATCTCTGGGATGGTATGAGATGACTTTATATGAGCCACCTTCAAGATAAGACAGTGGGCGTGACACCGCCCATTCTTAGGTGAAACCCCATATCTTGAGATCTGCAAGCCTATTTCCCATATAACGCTATTTTAAATTCCACCTGGTTCTTTCACTTTCCACTGTGCAACTCACGCAATAATCATTGCATCGGGGTAAAACTTTGCGTGAATAATGCGTTTAAAGTATGCCACCTTATGACCAAAACTTGTCTAAATCTAACCAAAACTGGCTAGTGATAGTGAATATGTGGACCCCAGTACCTATAGTTGACTTTTTACCGAAAATGTCGGTCAATGTGTAAGATATATAATTAAAATTCATATAATAAAATAAATATATGAAACTCTCGATAATGGTATGATTTTGTTTCAATGGGTTGAATCGGATCAATAGTTCTTATATCCCTCATGTGTACCTAATATAAAGATTTTTAGCTTCCGCGTGACGTTATACCGTATATATCGGCCAATATGTGAGTTATTTCAATGAAAATGAGAGAGCGTGTTTTACTAATAACATCGGTATCTGTTTCCCTAAAATGAATGAAAATAATATTAGGATTTTCGAACATTTGTCTGACTTAACTCCATATGATAGGTGATGTTAGGTGGGGCACCTTAATGAAACAGTGCGAGCATTTTATTAGTCTATGGCATGTTAGTAGTATGTAGTATATATTATAAATAATACCCTCTACTTCCATATACTACTTATAATACTTTGCGCTATTCTAACCAGTTGTATGCCAAATATGTCGGTCAGTGAGTATTAACATTGTTTTTTTGTATATAAAATATTAGATGTACAATAAATTAATGCCGAAAATGTGTGAAACGGTCCACGAATTTCCCCAATTCACATATACTATTGTACTTATGGTATAATTTTTTTCGTTAATTTGCTAATTTAATAAAATTAAATGGACAGTTTTTCTTACAAATTTTTTATCATATCTGCATATAAATGAAATTTTTCTAGACCTTTGTTTAATCCTTATAACCCTAATATACTGATTTCCGCTCCTCTGGTCCAACAGCAACCTCATATACCCCACATATTAAATCTAACCATTTTGGGGATTTGAGTTAAATAGCCTCTTTTTATTAAAGCTAACATTTCGAAAAACAAAATAGTATTGACAATAAATAAATCTATGATCAATAATATAAGTTAATAAGATACCGAATGATAATCGAATAATGAATGTTGAATTTTTTTACAACATATTTATACCTTCGTACCAAATTGTTGTTTGACTCACCTAAAACTAATCGAGATAGATACAGATTTCTATATACATATATTTCTTTTTATATTTGGTGATAATCAGTGGATAGGTATATTTTTTCAGCCATCATGTTGAACTAATAACAAAATATACCAGACAACAATGTAAAAAAGTTTCTTAGAGTGCTGGACTTTTTATAGAGCAAAAATATCTTTCTAGAAAAAATCGCATGAAATAAATATTAGTAGTGTAGAATCAAAAGGAAGGAAAAAGGCTAAAGACCCTTTTTATGTGGTAATAGATCAACTGCGACCCCATCGGTTTAAATGCTACTGTCTATTATTTCACTTTTGCGACAAATTTTAATAGGAAGGTCATAAGGTGAACTGTGAACTCAAGAAAATTATAAATATTAAGTACTTTTTGTGATTTATCCATTGTCGTTGTTTTAAAAAGCGTTAGACAAAAGTAATTTACGGAGGGGTTTTCCGAGCACTTAATTTCAATACAATGAAATAAACTTCTAATTTATAAATATAACTAAATATTATGTATTATTATTAATGACTATCTAAGTAATATATAGGTATACAACAGCACGTAAGCTGCGTGTACAAAAATATAGCATATCAAAACTATTATACTCTGTAGCAACATGTTGCAAGAGTATAACAAATATCAGTACACTGTGTTTGTAGTTTCAGTTACACTAGATTTCTTGACCAGCAAAGTGCTGTATTCAAACTAATTTCACTATATTAGTTATATAGTGTTTAAACCTATAACAATAGTTATAGTGTGTTTAAACCTATAACAATAGTTTAAACACTATATAACTATAACAATAGTTTAAACACTATATAGGTATACAAAAGCACGTAAGCTGCGTGTACAACAATATAGCATATCAAAACTATTATACTCTGTAGCAACATGTTGTAAGAGTATAATAAATATCAGTACACTGTGTTTGTAGTTTCAGTTACACTAGATTTCTTGACCAGCAAAGTGCTGTATTCAAACTAATTTCAGTGTATTAGTTATATAGTGTTTAAACTATTGTTATATACAGTGGCAAGCAAAACCGCATTATATACAGTCGCAAGCAAACACATATACATATGTGCACCAGTGTACCATAGTACCAGAGAATGTTAATGAATAGAGAAGGAGCAAATTTACCTGTTCTAAAATGTTAATTACGATGAAGGAACATCGAAAACGCGCAAGTTCGAAAATAAAATGCCACAACAGCTATCAATTTACGCAACGAACTACACCAATCTATAAGCAAAATGTATATACATACATATGCACAGTTGTTCTTTGATATGCGCATAAACAAAAATTGAAATAATAAAAACGAAAGTAATTGACTTCCTCAAATATAAATAATGAGGGAAATAATATTAAAATAGAATTCAAATATCATTTAATAAAAAAGGGTTATAAAAATAAAAAAGAGTGTATAAATATATCTGATAGTATTTGAACTTAGGCAAAATACTTCACGTTGCAATAATAAAGTCTGCTATACAAGCAACACCACAGACAATATTTGAACAATTTTGTCTAATCTGTGAACTCAAACAGCTATTGTTGTCTACTTGCTTCAAATGCTCATATGTCTATATGTGAATATTCGCAAACATTCGCGCAAGTGACAAGAAAACGTAGACGCCTTCATCGGCCAATAATATTCAAGCGAGCTCGCGGCATATTTTCTAAGTATTTCATATTACAACGACAACAAATTCATTCATAAGGAACGTGCGTCTGCTTCAAAGCAAAGTGCGTTCGTTCATAACTCTGGGCCGCGCTATTTTTTCTGTGCGCCTGGTAAACCACATTTGGTTTTCATATAGAATTCCTACCGCTAATGTTAGTTTATAAAATGAATGAATGAATTGAATGAAATTGAATTTGAATGGTTTCAGTAAAACGAGAAAAATTCAATTTTACAATTTGTATCACTGAAAATCCTACTATCCCCCTCACATTTGTATGTTGCCCACAAGCTGTTTCCTCACAACATTTGCTCAAAATCAGAAATTGAAGAATTTGTCTGGTGTTCCCTTTAGAGCGGAGAATTGGCAACATGACCTATTAGCGAGTTAAAATAATATTTTAATATTTTTCATATTATGCACTATATATGGCATTAAATTATAAAATTTATATAAAATCGCCATTCATATGAAATCATTAACTACTTCTATATATTCTAAGCACACCGCATATAGTACTTTTATATGTTTACTTATTATCATTATTTCATAGTTTCTCAATGTAGCCCATTTTATCTAAAAACGACGCTATGAAAATGCAGCCCAATCGGTAATCGCAATATTTCAAAAGAGCATCAGTCAACTTTCAATAGCAAACCACTGCAAAAAGGACAAACGAGACAACATAGCCGACCGACATTGTCGCAAAATTGTCGATACAAACAAATTTTGTCAACTCCGCATCAATCGTCAATATGTATGCGAGCTCATATATGTATGTATGTATGTATATACATATGTATGTTTGTGGACAAAATCGTCATTTGGATTTTTTCAACAACACAATGTCTGCGCAAACTCGCCGTTATTTCGTTGGCTTGCCACCATACACAGAGGCGTGTCAAGTGAGGGCTCATAATATATTAATATGTTGCTTAATTTGTATTGAAAAATACTGATGCATTAATGACTTATTTTCGTAATATAATAATAATAAACGTAAAAATATAAATACACTTAAATTTATACTTACTCTTAGACTTCATAAGATTGTGGATCCTTTAAAAATTTAAAGGACACATACAAAATATAAAAAAAGGAGAAAAAACAACACAACGGAAGAAAGTGACAACTTTTTAACACGCTTAGATTAGTTTCACTTGTATGTCTGTTTGTAACTAAAAAACTAAACTTAACACGATTACAAAGTATGCGCAAAATGTTTGCATACTTTTTAACACTCTTTTATTAGCTTCATTTCTATGTGTGTCTGTCTGTTTCTAATCAAACTAAACCAGAGAACGTAACTGAATAGAGAAGGAGCAAATTTACCTGTTCTAAAATGTTAATTACGATGAAGGAACATCGAAAACGCGCAAGTTCGAAAATAAAATGCCACAACAGCTATCAATTTACGCAACGAACTACACCAATCTATAAGCAAAATGTATATACATACATATGCACAGTTGTTCTTTGATATGCGCATAAACAAAAATTGAAATAATAAAAACGAAAGTAATTGACTTCCTCAAATATAAATAATGAGGGAAATAATATTAAAATAGAATTCAAATATCATTTAATAAAAAAGGGTTATAAAAATAAAAAAGAGTGTATAAATATATCTGATAGTATTTGAACTTAGGCAAAATACTTCACGTTGCAATAATAAAGTCTGCTATACAAGCAACACCACAGACAATATTTGAACAATTTTGTCTAATCTGTGAACTCAAACAGCTATTGTTGTCTACTTGCTTCAAATGCTCATATGTCTATATGTGAATATTCGCAAACATTCGCGCAAGTGACAAGAAAACGTAGACGCCTTCATCGGCCAATAATATTCAAGCGAGCTCGCGGCATATTTTCTAAGTATTTCATATTACAACGACAACAAATTCATTCATAAGGAACGTGCGTCTGCTTCAAAGCAAAGTGCGTTCGTTCATAACTCTGGGCCGCGCTATTTTTTCTGTGCGCCTGGTAAACCACATTTGGTTTTCATATAGAATTCCTACCGCTAATGTTAGTTTATAAAATGAATGAATGAATTGAATGAAATTGAATTTGAATGGTTTCAGTAAAACGAGAAAAATTCAATTTTACAATTTGTATCACTGAAAATCCTACTATCCCCCTCACATTTGTATGTTGCCCACAAGCTGTTTCCTCACAACATTTGCTCAAAATCAGAAATTGAAGAATTTGTCTGGTGTTCCCTTTAGAGCGGAGAATTGGCAACATGACCTATTAGCGAGTTAAAATAATATTTTAATATTTTTCATATTATGCACTATATATGGCATTAAATTATAAAATTTATATAAAATCGCCATTCATATGAAATCATTAACTACTTCTATATATTCTAAGCACACCGCATATAGTACTTTTATATGTTTACTTATTATCATTATTTCATAGTTTCTCAATGTAGCCCATTTTATCTAAAAACGACGCTATGAAAATGCAGCCCAATCGGTAATCGCAATATTTCAAAAGAGCATCAGTCAACTTTCAATAGCAAACCACTGCAAAAAGGACAAACGAGACAACATAGCCGACCGACATTGTCGCAAAATTGTCGATACAAACAAATTTTGTCAACTCCGCATCAATCGTCAATATGTATGCGAGCTCATATATGTATGTATGTATGTATATACATATGTATGTTTGTGGACAAAATCGTCATTTGGATTTTTTCAACAACACAATGTCTGCGCAAACTCGCCGTTATTTCGTTGGCTTGCCACCATACACAGAGGCGTGTCAAGTGAGGGCTCATAATATATTAATATGTTGCTTAATTTGTATTGAAAAATACTGATGCATTAATGACTTATTTTCGTAATATAATAATAATAAACGTAAAAATATAAATACACTTAAATTTATACTTACTCTTAGACTTCATAAGATTGTGGATCCTTTAAAAATTTAAAGGACACATACAAAATATAAAAAAAGGAGAAAAAACAACACAACGGAAGAAAGTGACAACTTTTTAACACGCTTAGATTAGTTTCACTTGTATGTCTGTTTGTAACTAAAAAACTAAACTTAACACGATTACAAAGTATGCGCAAAATGTTTGCATACTTTTTAACACTCTTTTATTAGCTTCATTTCTATGTGTGTCTGTCTGTTTCTAATCAAACTAAACCAGAGAACGTAACTGAATAGAGAAGGAGCAAATTTACCTGTTCTAAAATGTTAATTACGATGAAGGAACATCGAAAACGCGCAAGTTCGAAAATAAAATGCCACAACAGCTATCAATTTACGCAACGAACTACACCACTCTATAAGCAAAATGTATATACATACATATGCACAGATGTTCTTTGATATGCGCATAAACAAAAATTGAAATAATAAAAACGAAAGTAATTGACTTCCTCAAATATAAATAATGAGGGAAATAATATTAAAATAGAATTCAAATATCATTTAATAAAAAAGGGTTATAAAAATAAAAAAGAGTGTATAAATATATCTGATAGTATTTGAACTTAGGCAAAATACTTCACGTTGCAATAATAAAGTCTGCTATACAAGCAACACCACAGACAATATTTGAACAATTTTGTCTAATCTGTGAACTCAAACAGCTATTGTTGTCTACTTGCTTCAAATGCTCATATGTCTATATGTGAATATTCGCAAACATTCGCGCAAGTGACAAGAAAACGTAGACGCCTTCATCGGCCAATAATATTCAAGCGAGCTCGCGGCATATTTTATAAGTATTTCATATTACAACGACAACAAATTCATTCATAAGGAACGTGCGTCTGCTTCAAAGCAAAGTGCGTTCGTTCATAACTCTGGGCCGCGCTATTTTTTCTGTGCGCCTGGTAAACCACATTTGGTTTTCATATAGAATTCCTACCGCAAATGTTAGTTTATAAAATGAATGAATGAATTGAATGAAATTGAATTTGAATGGTTTCAGTAAAACGAGAAAAATTCAATTTTACAATTTGTATCACTGAAAATCCTACTATCCCCCTCACATTTGTATGTTGCCCACAAGCTGTTTCCTCACAACATTTGCTCAAAATCAGAAATTGAAGAATTTGTCTGGTGTTCCCTTTAGAGCGGAGAATTGGCAACATGACCTATTAGCGAGTTAAAATAATATTTTAATATTTTTCATATTATGCACTATATATGGCATTAAATTATAAAATTTATATAAAATCGCCATTCATATGAAATCATTAACTACTTCTATATATTCTAAGCACACCGCATATAGTACTTTTATATGTTTACTTATTATCATTATTTCATAGTTTCTCAATGTAGCCCATTTTATCTAAAAACGACGCTATGAAAATGCAGCCCAATCGGTAATCGCAATATTTCAAAAGAGCATCAGTCAACTTTCAATAGCAAACCACTGCAAAAAGGACAAACGAGACAACATAGCCGACCGACATTGTCGCAAAATTGTCGATACAAACAAATTTTGTCAACTCCGCATCAATCGTCAATATGTATGCGAGCTCATATATGTATGTATGTATGTATATACATATGTATGTTTGTGGACAAAATCGTCATTTGGATTTTTTCAACAACACAATGTCTGCGCAAACTCGCCGTTATTTCGTTGGCTTGCCACCATACACAGAGGCGTGTCAAGTGAGGGCTCATAATATATTAATATGTTGCTTAATTTGTATTGAAAAATACTGATGCATTAATGACTTATTTTCGTAATATAATAATAATAAACGTAAAAATATAAATACACTTAAATTTATACTTACTCTTAGACTTCATAAGATTGTGGATCCTTTAAAAATTTAAAGGACACATACAAAATATAAAAAAAGGAGAAAAAACAACACAACGGAAGAAAGTGACAACTTTTTAACACGCTTAGATTAGTTTCACTTGTATGTCTGTTTGCAACTAAAAAACTAAACTCAACACGATTACAAAGTATGCGCAAAATGTTTGCATACTTTTTAACACTCTTTTATTAGCTTCATTTCTATGTGTGTCTGTCTGTTTCTAATCAAACTAAACCAGAGAACGTAAATGAATAGAGAAGGAGCAAATGTTAAATGAAAACTTTTTGAGTACTAATTTGTAATTCCACATGAAGGAACATCGAAAAATATAACTTCGAAAAAGAAAAATACACCACACAATATGCGAAATGCTATAAATAGACACAACCAGAGATCGTAAATGAATAGAGAAGGAGCAAATGTTAAATGAAAACTTTTTGAGTACTAATTTGTAATTCCACATGAAGGAACATCGAAAAATATAACTTCGAAAAAGAAAAATACACCACACAATATGCGAAATGCTATAAATAGACACAACGAATATTCCTATATGAAAAAACGTTGCGCATAACTATTTAGATTTATGTTTTCAATTTCTATGATATGACAAATTTATAATTATGAAAAGCCTTCTGAATTAAAAATCTGTATTACCGGTAAAAACCCCAGATTTCATAATAAAATAAACATTTAGTAGGCTATTTTTCCAACTTATGTATGTGCGTTATGTGAGCAATTGCTTATTAAACAAAGAATAACAATAAAACGGTGGCTAAGCGGCCACATTTCCACTTTTGTGGTGGCTGAGGTCGTAAGCGGGAAGGGGTTAAGCACAATCCGAATACGAACCTATACGTTCGAATCCTAAAAATCATGAAACTGAAATTTTATTTAATTTTTATTTTATTAATTGGAATCTAAGCATATCATAATTCAATTACTTTAATAGCATATTTAACTTCCTGAGATAATTAAAATATTTCAGGAAAATATGTTCATATGTTTGGGTTTATTGCATATTCCTTTATTTATGCGCATTTACACAAATGTGATAATCACACATACATTCATGAATACACGTACGCTGATGCTTGCTTCTTCTTGCCCCGCACAAGCAATGACTTTTGTCCACACTTTTTGCTTTTTGCTTGCGAGTTGAACGATCGCAGGCAAGGAGGGATTGGGGCGCACTGCCACATAATTATTTCAGATATATTTTTATTAATCGAATTTATTTTAAAAACGATTATAAGTATGAATATATGTGTATTTATATTTTTACGTATATTAATATTATAATTCGAAAATAAGTAATTTATGCATCAGTATTTTTCAATTCAAATTAAGCAGCATATTAATATACTATGAGCCCTCAGTTGAAATGCCTTTGTGTATGGTGGCAAGCCAACGAAATAACGGCGAGTTCGCGCGGACATTGTGTTTTTGAAAAAAACCAAATGACGATTTTGTCGACAAACATACATATATACATATGAGCTCGCATACATATTGACGCCGAATTTTGCGCATCGTGGCGGAGTTGACAAAATTTGTTTCAATCGACAATTTTACGACAATGTCGATCGGCTATGTTGTCTCGTTTGTCCTTTTTGCAGGGCTTTGCTGTTTAAAATTGACTTATGCTCTTTTGAAATATTGTGATTACCGATTGGGCTGCATTTTCATAGCGTCGTATTTAGATAAAATGAGCTAAATCGACAAACTATGAAATAATGATAATAAGTAAACATATAAAAGTACTATATGGACTGTGCTTAGAATATATAGAAGTAGTTAATGATTTCATATGAATGGCAATTTAATATAAATTTTGTAATTTAATGCCATAAATAGTGCATAATATGCAAAAATATAAATATTATTTAAACTCGCTAAGAGGTCATGTTGCCAATTCTCCTTTTTGAAGTGAACATCAGACAAATTCTTCAATTTCTGATTTTTAGCAAATGTTGTGAGGAAGCAGCTTGTGGGCAACATACAAACGCGAGGGGGATGGTAGGATTTTCAGTGATACAAATTGTAAAATTGAAATTTTGCTGATTCTTCAATTTTACTGAAGACATTCAAATTCAATTTCATTCATTTTTATTTTCGCGCATTTGCGATAGAAATTCTATATGAAAACCAAATGTGGTTTACCAGGCGCACAGAAAATATAGCGCGGCGCAGAGTTATGAACGAGCGCACTTTGCTTTGAAGCAGACGCACGTTCCTTATGAATGAATTTGTTGTCGTTGAAATATAAAATACTTAGAAAATATGCCGCGAGTTCGCTTGAATATTATTGGCCGATGATGGTGCGTCTACGGTTTTTTTGTCACTTGTGCGAGTGTTAGATTTTTTGCGAAAGACATATTGATGGACATACATATGTACATATGTGTACATATATGCAAATATATTTGGACATGCGAATGAAGGAAGGCAATTTCAAGAATATTCACATATAGGCATATGAACATTGAAGCAAGTAAACAACAATAGCTGTTTGAGTTCACAGATTAGACAAATATGTTCTAATATCATCTGTGGTGCTGCTTGTATAGCACACTTCCTTATTGCAATGAAATGTTTTGCCTAAGTTCAAATCCTATCATATTTTTATATATTATACTATTTTTTATTTTTATAACTCTTTTTTATTAAATGATATTTGAATTCTATTTTAGTATTATTTCCCTCATTATTTATATTTTCTTGTCGGAGGTCAATTACTTTCGTTTTTATTATTTCAATTTTTGTTTATGCGCATACCAATGAACATCTGTGCATATGTATGTATATACATTTTGCTTATAGAGTGGTGTAGTTCGTTTCGTACCCTGATAGTTGTGGTGAAATTTTATTTTCCAATTTACGCGTTTTCGATGTTCCTCCATCGTAATTAACATTTTAGTACTGCTAACATTTTCTCCTTCTCTATTCATTTATTTAATCTCTGGTCAGAGAACGTAAATGAATAGAGAAGGAGCAAATGTTAACTGAAATCTTTTTGAGTACTAATTTGCAGTTCCAGATGAGGGAACATCGAAAAATATAACTTCGAAAAAGAAAAATACACCACGCAATGTGCGAAATGCTATAAATAGACACAACGAATATTCCTAAATGAAAAATCGTTGCGCATACCCATTTAGATTTATGTTTTCAATTTCTAGGATATGACAAATTTATATTTATAAAAAACCTTCTGAATTAAAAATCTGTATTACCGGTGAAAACCCCAGAATTCATAATAAAATAAACATTTAATAGGCAATTTTTCCAACTTATGTATATGCGTTGCGTGAGCAATTGGTTATTGAGCAAAGGATAACAATAAAACGATGGCTAAGCGGCCGCGTTTCCACTTTTGTGGTAGCTGAGATCGTAAGCGGGAAGGGATTAAGCAGAATCCGAATACGAGCATATAAGTTCGAATCTTAAAACTCATGTAAATTAAATTTATTTTAATGTTTTTATTTTATTAATTGGAGTCTCAGCATATCATAATTCAATTACATTAATAGCATATTTTACTTCCTGAGATAATTAAAATATTTCAGTAAAATATGTTCATATGTTTGGGTTTATTGCATATTCCCTTATTATGCGTATTTACACAAATGTGATAAGCACATATACATTCTTAAATACACGTACGCTGATGCTTGCTTCTTCTTGCCCCGCACAAGCAATGACTTTTGTCCACACTTTTTGCTTTTTGCAAGAAGCAAGTTGAACGTTCACAAGCAAGAAGGGGTCAGGGGCGCACTGCCACATAATTATATCAGATATATATTTTATTTATCGAATTTATTTTAAAAACGATTATAGGTATGCATTTATTGGTATTTATATTTTTACGTGTCTATTAATTATATTACGTCAATAAGTCATTAATGCATTAGTATTTTTCAATACAAATTAAGCAACATATTAATATATTATGAGCCCTCACTTGACACGCCTCTGTGCATGGTGGAAAGCCAACGAAATAACAGCGAGTTCGCGCGGACATTGTGTTATTGAAAAACACCAAATGACGACTTTGTCCACAAACATACATATATACATATGAGCTCGCATACATATTAACGCCGAGTTTTACGCATCGTGGCGGAGTTGACAAAATTTGTTTCAATGGACAATGGACGGCTATGTTGTCTCGTTTGTCCTTTTTGCAGGGCTTTGCTGTTGAAAATTGACTTATGTTCTTTTGAAATGCTACGATTAACGATTGGTCTGCATTTTCATAGCGTCGTTTTTAGATAAAATGGGCTAAATCGACAAATTATGAAATAATGATAATAAGTAAACATATAAAAGTACTATATGGAGTGTGCTTAGAGTATATAGAAGTAGTTAATGATTTCATATACATGTCAATTTTATATAAATTTTTTAATTTAATGCCATATATATTGCATAATACGAATAAAATTAAAATATTATTTTAACTCGCTAATAGGTCATGTTGCCAATTCTCCTTTCTGAAAGGAACATCAGACAAATTCTTCAATTTCTGATTTTTAGCATCGTTGCGAGTAGGCAGCTTGTGGGAAAAATACAAACGCGAGGGGAATGGTAGGATCTGTTGTAAAATTTAAATTGAAGAAGTTTCAATTTTACTGAATACTTCAAATTCAATTTCATTCATTCATTCATTTTATAAACTTAAATTTCGCATTTGCATTGGAATTCTATATGAAAACCAAATGTGGTTTATCAGGCGCACAGAAAAAATAGCGCGGCGCAGAGTTATGAACGAGCGAACTTTGGTGATAGGTGAAGCAGACGCACATTCCTTATGAATGAATTTGTTGTCGTTGTAATATGAAATACTTAGAAAATAAGCCGCGAGTTCGCTTGAATATTATTGGCCGATGGTCGTCTACGTTTTTTTGTCACTTGCGAGAATGTTTGATTTTTTGCGAAAGACATGTTGAGGGACATACATATGTACATATGTGTACATAAATGCAAATATATTTGGACATGCGAATTAAGGAAGTCAATTTCAAGAATATTCTCACATAAATATATAAACATTTGAAGCAAGTAAACAATAATAGCTGTTTGAGTTCACAGATTAGACAAAATTGTCCAAATATTGTCTGTGGAGCTGCTTGTATGTCACACTTCTTTATTGCAATGTAAAATATTTTGCCTAAGTTCAAACCCTATCAGATATTTTTATATACTCTTTTTTATTTTTATAACCCTTTTTTATTAAATGATATTTTAATTCTATTTTCATATTATTTCCCTCATTATTTATATTTTCTTGTCAGAAGTCAATTTCTTTCGTTTTTATTATTTAAATTTTTGTTTATGCGCATACCAAAAAACATCTCTGCATATGTATGTATATGCATTTTGCTTATAGAGTGGTGTAATTCACTGCGTCCCCTGATAGGTGAAATTTTATTTTCGAACTTGTGCGTTTTCGATGTTCCCTCATCGTAATTAACATTTTAGTACAGCTAACATTTGCTCCTTCTCTATGCATTAACATTCTCTACTTGTGACTTATTGCAGAGAATGTTAATGAATAGAGAAGGCGCAAATGTTAAATCAAATTTTTTTAGATTTATGTTTTCAATTTCTATGATATGACAAAATTGATAATTATGAAAAGTCTTCTGAATTAAAAGGCTGTATTACTGATAAAAACCCCAGAGGTCATAATAAAATAAACATTTAATAGGCAATTTTTCCAACTTATGTATGTGCGCTGCGTGAGCAATTGCTTAATGAGCAAAGGGTAATAATATACCTATGGCTAAATAGGTTGGGGTTTTACTTTTGTGGTGGCTTAGGTCGTAAGCGTGAAGGAGTTAAGCTCAATCCGAATACGAGCATATACGTTCGAATCCTACAACTCATGAAACTTAGTTTACATATAATTTTTTATTTTATTTATTGGAATCTAAGCATATCTCAATTATATTACTTTATTAGCATATTTTACTTGCTGAGATAATTAAAATATTTCACGGAAATATGTTTATATGTTGAGGTTTATTGAATGTTTCCATTTTATGCGTATGTGATAATCACACATACATCCTTAAATACACGTACGCTAATGCTTGATTCTTCTTGCCAATAAAAACAATGACTTTTGTCTACACTTTTTCCTTTTTGCTAGAAGCAAGTTGAACGATCGCTGGCAAGAAGGGGGTTGGGGCGCACTGCCGCTAATTATTTCAGATAGTTTCTATTTTTCGACTTTATTTTAAAAACGATTATAAGTCTGAATTTAATTGTATTTATATTTTTACGTATAATTAGTTATATTACGAAAATAAGTCATTAATGCATTAGTATTTTTCAATACAAAGTAAGCAACATATCAATATATTATGACTCCTCAATTGAAACGCCTCTGTGCATGGTGGCAAGCCAACGAAATAACGGCGTGTTCGCGCGGACATTGTGTTGTTGAAAAAAACCAAATGACGACTTTGTCGAAAAATATACATTTATACATACATACATATGAGCTCGCATACATATTGACACCAAATTTTAACAAAATTTGTTTCAATCGACCATTTTACGACAATTTTACGGCTATGTTGTCTCGTTTGCCTTTTTGCAGTGCCTTGTCATTGAAAATTAACTTATGCTATTTTGAAGTACACCGATTTTAAATTTTGCTGCATTTTCTTGCCATTGAATTTAATTTAAATGGGCTAAATAGAAAATCAATGAAGTTATGATATTAAGTAAACATACAAAGTCATTATATGAAGTGTGATTAGAACTCATAGAAGTAATAAAAGATTTCATATGAATGGCAATTTAACATTAATTATATAATTTAAAACCATATGTGGTATAATATATGAAAATCAAAAATCAAAAATATTAAATCGGCAATGACCCAAGTTGCCATTTTTCTCTTCTGGAGTGAACATCAGAAAATTCTTCATCTTTTGATTTTTAGTATCACCATGAAGAAGCAGCTTTTGGGCAACTCGTAGAATACGCGCGTTCTTATGATAGAATTTGTTGTTGATGTTATTTGAATTTGCGTTTGTGCTTGTAATTATGAATATATGCCATACGACGTGTGTACATACAATACAAACAGACCGTGGCAAATTCACGTATTCATGTATGTAGGCATATTGAATAGTTTGTATGTACACAAGTCATAGTACATACAAACAGACCGTGGAAATTCAAGTATTTATGTTCGTATTTCTATTTTTGGCTGCTTTGTGTAAACGAAGTGAACACTAACTGGTGGTCAAATCAAAAAATTGTATACCTTGTATTATCAATACCTTCAAAAAAATTATATGAAGGATTAAAATTTCGTGAAAACAGCATATTCCCAAATTATATGATATTCAAAAATTGAGAAGTAAAATATATTTTTTTAATATTCAGGGTTTCATTTCTGTACTCTGACTATTCACACAGCCTCTTTGCCTTCAAACACTTTTCAAAAAAAAAAAACGTTTTTGTTAATTTTTTTTTTTTATATACCTATATGCATTAAAAGTAAAAAATTGTCATACATTTAAAATAATTGTTTTATTTTTTTCTTTGAAAAATCACATATTGTTCAAGTTTTTTGGTGTATTTACTCCTCTTCTTCATAAACCTTTCTGAAAATGTATATGAAAATATCAATGTTAGTGCACTTTTATTGTGATATTAATAATTACACATACTCTGCATCGTGTAGAAAATTATCATCGAGGTTGAGATCTTTTCTCGGGTTATATAAGTGATCAGCCTTTCTACACTGGCGGCCTTCGGCCGCGCTTCAAAAAAATAACCCTGGTCGGTCCAAAACCGGGGTGTTCATAATTCAATCGCGTAAAAATCCTTTTTGCTGCTGTTTGTGCAGAAAGGAGTTTGACGCAATTGAATTATGAACACCCCGGTTTTGGACCGACCAGGGTTATTTTTTTGAAGCGCGGCCAAAGGCCGCCAGTGCAGAAAGGAGTTTGACGCGATTGAATTATGAACACCCCGGTTTTTGACCGACCAGGGTTATTTTTTTTAAGCGCGACCGAAGACCGCCAGTGCGGAAAGGAGTTCGACGATCTCCGATATTCATTCATTCCATAAAAACGCGGCACAAAAGAAATTTTGACTATTACATTTCTTCAGTATATTTTTTTCATAAGAAAATGTTTAACACACTGAACTGGTAATTACAGCTAAGAGATCTGAATTCTACAGAATTTTGCCGCTACAACAACAACTAAGTGACTTGAATATGTGATATGTGCAAAGTGTGTAAATAAATATTTAAAAATATACATAAATTATTGAAAAAATTCACTTTCCGCTCACGGAATTGTAATCTACGCGTAAAAATAAGAAGATTTAAAAAAAAATTTTAATTTTTGAGGCCTTCTTATGTGGGGGACCTAAACTATACATTTACCTTTTTATGTTTACATTTCTCCTTACTTTTTTGCTATAAATTCTATGCTCTACGCGAAAATTTTTTTGTACTAATTCTAAGAAATTATAGCTACAATTTATTATGTACAAAGTTAAAATTTTTAATGCATCTTCAGTTTGTCGATGTCAATTAATCAGTCATGACGAGTTTATGTGAGTTTATTACTCTTGTGCAAGATCGTGAACGATTCTTGAATTTTTTGTTCGAGAAACGATTAATTCGTGAACATATTGTGTGCCGAGAGTGTGGTACTTTTATTCATGTGAATCGAAATACATTAAAATTACAATGTCCATCGAGTACCTATAAATATATTAGTAAAAGAAAACGTAAAAAGTTCGCTGTACATATCGCGTTTCAGCACTAACGGGTTCCTGGTTTTATCATAAACGAAATTTGGAGAGGATTTGTAAATTTATTGCCTTCTTTGTGTGCTTTCCACCCTCTCATGTTGAGCTTCTAATGGCAGAATTATCGATTTCAAGCAAAATCTGTATAGATTATCTATCTTTTTGTCGCTAGGTAACATTTTAAAAACCATTACTTTAATTTATCATCCTGTACGTTGTTAATGTATAAATTAACATGATTATTAATCAGATTTGCCTTCATTGGGTTCATCAACGTCAAAAACGAATAGGTGGTGTTGGTCAAGTTGTTGAAATAGACGAAGCAAAGCTTGGAAAAAGGAAATATCATAAAGGTCGACTGATAACAGGACAATGGGTGTTTGGCGGTATCAATCGCTCAACAAAGGAGATCTTCATAGTACCTGTTAGAAGTAGAGATGCTGATAGTTTATTAGCGGTTATCAGACGGTATATCATTGATGGAACAACAATTATATCAGATTGCTGGCGTGCATATAACTGTTTAAATAATAGAGGGTACAGGCATTTAACCGTTAATCATTCACTGAACTTCGTAGACCTCGAGACAGGTGCTCATACTCAAAATATTGAGCGAGTGTGGAGAGATCTAAGAGGTGCAGTGCCTAAATATGGACGACCAACAAATAAATGGCCGATGTACATTGCTGAATTCTTATTCAAACGTCATTATAAGTATCATGAACGAATTGATGCAATTTTTGATGCGATAAATGTGATGTACCCGATTGCAGAAGATGATTTTCCCTCAGAATCATCTTCTTAAATTCAAAAGTATATCATTATTTTGCGAGTAATTGTAAAATATCAATAAAACTTAATTTGTAACACTTAAATAAATCTAAAATAATTATATTGTAATAATCGAAATCAGCCATTTAATTAATAAAAAAATATTTGTATTTCCACCCTCCATAACTTTTTTTTAAGGGGTGACCCACGGGTAATTCCTTCGAATTCATAAAAAGGACACTTAATTGTGTCACCCCTTACAACCCCAACCCCCTACGAAGTGGGGGTCATTAAGTACATATTTACCAAAAATATTTTTAATTGTACACGTCTTGCGAATTCGCCTCCTCTTCAACCACAAATTCTTACAAGATTTTTTCTATTTTCATAGATTTAATCAATAATTCACCGGTTTTATAAAACTGTCTCAGTAACTACATACAAAACTACTTAAACCTTCTAAACTACACTTATTTACACCTGAAAAAAAAAAAATTAAAAAGAGCTGAAAATAGAAGAACATCTAAATGTGTAAGAAAAGTATGATTGATCGCTTACACAAAAAAATACACCTTTTAATAGGTAAATCAATCTATGGAACTTTAATTTAAAATAAGTGCACCATAATCCCTATTTCTTATTTATTTAATTTTTATACTCTCGCAACCGGTTGCTACAGAGTATAAAAGTTTTGTTCACCTAACGGTTGTTTATATCACCTAAAACTAATCGAGTTAGATATAGGGTTATGTATATATAAATGATCAGAATGAAGAGACGAGTTGAAATCCGGGTGACTGTCTGTTCGTCCGTCCGTCTGTCCGTCCGTTCAAGCTGTAACTTGAGTACAAATTGAGATATCTTTATGAAACTTGGTAGACATGTTTCTTGGTACCGGGAGACGGTTGGTATTGCAGATGGGCGTAATCGGACAACTGCCTCGCCCACAAAACGCCATTAATCAAAAAACAAATAAATTGCCATAACTAAGCACCGCAATAAGATACAAGACTGTTATTTGGTACACAGGATCACATTAGGGAGGGGCATCTGCAGTTAAAACTTTTTTTCAAAGGTGAGCGTGGTCCCGCCTCTAATAGGTTTAATGTGCATATCTCCTAAACCGTTAATGCTATAATAACAAAATTAAAAGCAAATGTTTTTAGCACTTCTATTGACGGTGTGAAAATAGTTGAAATCGGGTGGCAACTCCGCCCACTCCCCATATAACGGTACTGTTAAAAACTACTAAAAGCGCGAAATCAAGCACTAAACACGCCAGAGACATTAAATTTTATCTCTGGGATGGTATGAAATGACTTTATAGGAACGATTTCAAACAAATTCGGTGCATAACAATCTTTTCATAATTCTATGTTATAGTGCGAAAATGGGTGAAATCGAACTACAACCACGCCTATTTCCCATATAACACCATTTTCAATTCCATCTGATTCTTTCACTTTCCACTATGCATATCAAGCAACAATGATTATATCGGGGTAAAATTTTGCGTGAATAATACGTTTAAAGTATGCCACCTTGTGACCAAAAATTGTCTAAATCGAACCACAACTGTACAAGCCCCTAAGTACTAAATATGTGTACCCCAGTGCCTATAGTTGACCTTCTACCGAAAATCTATGGCATCCTCGATGAGCTCTCGAACTCCGACAAATTTCAAAAACTCTTCAGTCGGATTGATTTGTCGCAGATCGGTGCAATATTTATAGTTTTTAGAGCGTATTAAAGACTCGGAGTGCTTATTTAAATCTCCTTGAGTCTTCAACAGCTCTTTTGCACAGTTATCGCATCTGGACTTGGAGAGAAGTTTTTGGTATATAGAGTATCCAGTGTATTACCGCTGTACTTTAAGTTCCGCAGTATTTTCTTCGGTTTCTGCAAAGTGCTCATCGGGAATGTCAACTACATCAACGGCAAGTTGCTCGGAATCATCGAGGGAGTTATAACCTTCCTCGCTGATATTCCAATCAAGATTCAGGTCGTCATCGTCTTCGCTTGAGTTTTTATTATTACATCTGCGTCTCAATATTTTCATTGAGATAAGACGAGCGACTATGAATTGAATATCATAGCCGATGGATGAATATTTACCCCCTGACTAGCCCTAATTTTATAAAAAAAAAAATTTTCTAGCTCGTCTTGGTTTAATTCTCCTAACAATATAAATTTGACATCTTTGTGATTAGCAAAGATTTCTGTAGATAAATTCATCATTGCTGTCAGAGTTATGATAAACCCTGAAAAGCATTGAGTATTTATATTGTTAGGAGTCTCGATATGCGAAATGAACTGCAGGTGGTCCTATCAAACTTTGCCGAATTGTTTCGCCAAATGGGACACTAGAACGGGTTCTTGCTGTTGAGCACCTTACAATCAAGCTCATCGAACAAGTCGTTCATGCGTTTTACCAACATTTTTGTCGCTTTGGCGCATTTCAATATATATGCATCCGTGCCCAATAATCCTTGCCTGAATGCCATGTCGATGCCAGCTGCTACTGAATTGCTGAGCACCTGTGTAGCTCTAGAAACGCTCATTTTCTCGAAGCTATTGGGATATATGTGGGAGGATGTAAACTTCGGACATATTTTAAAATGATGACTTACACTATCGATTGCATACAGCTTCCTTATAACCTTGAAGCTAGCTATGCCATCGATAGTTTTAAGTCGTGCTTTAATAAATTATTCCTAACTGACTTAATCAAATGACAATAGTCATATAGGCAATGAACTTTTTTGCCATTGATTATAAAATATGGTCTGAATTTTGTAACATTTAAATTTCCATATAATCGGACATTCACCGAACCTTGATCACAAATGATAGCTTTTACATAGAGTCTTATCATTTCCAAGACTTCAATGTTTTTCTTCAATATTACATCAAAATCTACTGCGGACAGCCCTCCTTTTGCCATATAATACGAAATTACGTATTTCCAATTAGCTGCTATACCTTTCGCCATGAAAAAGCAGCATTTGTTGGCAATATTTAATTCCCTATTGCCGTCTCCCCTGTTAACGAAACCATCGATGACATCCTTACTTTTGTTGTAAACAAGATCTTTTTTAATTGTAATTTCATCGAATATAATTACACAGATCCGTTCGTGTTCGGACATTGCCCCAACAAGAGTTTTCAAATTACCTATAACCCTAGAATCAATCCGTCCCGTAACATATCTAATTGGTTGCTGTTGAAGGCAATCTCATCTCCGGGGAATGAAAAAAGGATTTTTTTATCATCCGATGGACATCCTTCAACGCAGCAAATTCTTTTATCCGTTTTTAATTGGGGAACAAGATCAATCGAATTTCTTATCATATTAATATATATTTAATGTATGTATTAACGTAATATATATTTAAGATAAACCGAATTTCCTATCATATTATTATATATTTAATACATGTATTAACATAATTTATATTTAAGATACTAATTCTATTAATAACAATAATATAATATATAAGCACTTGGTTAAACTAGTTAATAATATATTATGTTTATATACACAATGTGAATATACACAAAATGTCATTCGAAATGAATAACCCCAACAGCAAACAAAACGAATACATAAACCCCGATAGGCACACATACATACATACATACGTACATATATGCTGAATCAATATAAAAAATCAACGCAAAAATCACAAAAAATTTAAATATATTTAAATTTGTTACTTACCAAGATTTAGCGTGGCCAATCCTCAATTTTTTAGTCCCCATTGCGTTATCTGCGAAATGCGCAGCACAAACAAACGTGTTTGAGGGGGCTATGCTAATGTCATCGAAGCCCAAGTTTCGCCTCCATATAAGTGCAATTTGTTCATTTTTTGGCCAAATGAACAAATTGCACTTCTTGTTATCGTTGGAACACTCGCGCACACTACATTTACGGACTCGCGGCATTTTAATATAGTTTTTAATTGAAATTAAAATCGATTTAAAATTTGATACCCGTACCACAGGAAGCTTTTATTATAACTGATGTTTTGGAATTTCGTTTCTCTCTTTTACTATTCTTTCTTTTATATTTTCGCACTTACCCAATTTGAATATTTTCTCAGTTAACTCCAATTGAGGTCATTAGAAATTTATCCAACAGGTGCATCAGAGAATGTAAATGATTTCATTTACGTTCTCTGGGTGCATCAATAGAGGAGAATACCTCGCTCTTCTGATCTAGTTAGAATTTTTGCAATTTGCCAATGGTTAAATCCCAACCACATGCCAAAAAATTTAATTACATTTATATTTTTATACCCTGAACAGGGTATATTAAGTAGATCGGATGACTATAGCATATAGCTGCCATACAAACTGAACAATCGGAATCAAGTGCTTGTATGGGAAACTCTTTCATTTGACGAGGTATCTTCACGAAATTTGGCATGTATTATTATTTAAAGCATTAATTTAATCCCGAAGAAATTATTCAGATCGGGTGACTATAGCATATGGCTGCCATACAAACTGAACGATCGGAATGAAGTGCTTGTATGGAAAACTCTTTCATTTGACGCGATATCTTCTCGAAATTTGGCATGTATTATTATTTAAAGCATTAATTTAATCCCGAAGAAATTATTCAGATCGGGTGACTATAGCATATGGCTGCCATACAAACTGAACGATCGGAGTAAAGTGCTTGCATGGAAAATTTTTTTATTTGACGAGGCATCTTCACGAAGGCACGAGTTATTGCTTAAGGCAACAAATTATTCTCCACAGAAATTGGTCAGATCAGATCACTATATCATATAGCTGCCATACAAATTGAATGTTCGGAATCAACTTCTTGTAAGGGGCCTTTGTATCTGTGAAGGGTATTATAGCTTCGGCGGAACCGAAGTTAACGTTTTTTCTTGTTTATGTTTTTTTCATTTATATTCGTTTTTTTAAACTTTATTTTAACAACTTTACTACTATTTATATTTACAACATATATCCACATATGTACATATGCACATTTGATTCCAAAATTGAAATTCCATTTTTTCTCCTTTTCTATTTGGATTTTCTTTTCATAAGTCAATTATTTTCTTTTTTATTATTTATTCATTAACATTCTCTGTTTGCGCCTTCTCTATTCATTAACATCCTCTGCTTATTGAATGTCATCAGAGAACGTAAATGAATAGAGAAGGAGCAAATGTTAGCTGTACTAAAATGTTAATTACGATGAGGGAACATCGAAAACGCGCAAGTTCGAAAATAAAATGTCACAACAGCTATCAATTTACGCAACGAACTACACCACTCTATAAGCAAAATGTATAATATATACATACATGTGCACAGATGTTCTTTGATATGCGCATAAACAAAAATTGAAATAATAAAAACGAAAGTAATTGACTTCCTCAAATATAAATAATGAGGGAAATAATATTAAAATAGAATTCAAATATCATTTAATAAAAAAGGGTTATAAAAATAAAAAAGAGTATATAAATATATCTGATAGTATTTGAACTTAGGCAAAATACTTCACGTTGCAATAATAAAGTCTGCTATACAAGCAACACCACAGACAATATTTGAACAATTTTGTCTAATCTGTGAACTCAAACAGCTATTGTTGTTTACTTGCTTCAAATGCTCATATGTCTATATGTGAATATTCGCAAACATTCGCGCAAGTGACAAAAAAACGTAGACGCCTTCATCGGCCAATAATATTCAAGCGAGCTCGCGGCATATTTTCTAAGTATTTCATATTACAACGACAACAAATTCATTCATAAGGAACGTGCGTCTGCTTCAAAGCAAAGTGCGTTCGTTCATAACTCTGGGCCGCGGTATTTTTTCTGTGCGCCTGGTAAACCACATTTGGTTTTCATATAGAATTCCTACTGCAAATGTTAGTTTATAAAATGAAATTGAATTTGAATGGTTTCAGTAAAACGAGAAAAATTCAATTTTACAATTTGTATCACTGAAAATCCTACCATCCCCCTCGCATTTGTATGTTGCCCACAAGCTGCTTCCTCACAACATTTGCTAAAAATCAGAAATTAAAGAATTTGTCTGATGTTCCCTTCAGAGCGGAGAATTGGCAACATGACTATTAGCGAATTAAAATAATAATTTAATTTTTTTCATATTATGCACTATATATGGCATTAAATTATAAAATTTATATAAAATCGCCATTCATATAAAATCATACACTACTTCTATATATTCTAAGCACACCGCATATAGTACTTTTATATGTTTACTTATTATCATTATTTCATAGTTTCTCAATTTAGCCCATTTTATTTAAAAACGACGCTATGAAAATGCAGCCCAATCGGTAATCGCAATATTTCAAAAGAGCATCAGTCAACTTTCAATAGCAAACCACTGCAAAAAGGACAAACAAGACAACATAGCCGACCGAAATTGTCGCAAAATTGTCGATTCAAACAAATTTTGTTAACTCCGCCAGATGCGCAAAGTTCGCCGTCAATATGTATGTGAGCTCATATGTATGTATATATGCTTGTTTGTGGACAAAATCGTCATTTGGTTTTTTTCAACAACACAATGTCCGCGCGAACTCGCCGTTATTTCGTTGGCTTGCCACCATGCACAGAGGCGTGTCAAGTGAGGGCTCATAATATATTAATATGTTGCTTAATTTGTATTGAAATGATGACTGATGCATTTATGACTTTTTTTCGTAATATAATAATAATAAACGTAAAAATACAGGTAAATTCATACTTATAATCGTTTTTAAAATAAAGTCGAAAAATAAAAACTATCTGAAATAATTATAATATTGTTTGTGCGGGGCAAGAATGTATGTGTGATTATCACATTTGTGTAAATACCCATAATAAGGAAATATTCAATAAACCTAAACATATGAACACATTTTCCTGATATATTTTAATTATCTCAGGAAGTAAAATATGCTATTAATGTAATTGAATTGATATGCTTAGACTCCAATTAATAAAATAAAGAATAAAATTTAATTTACAAGAGTTTGAGGATTCGAACTTATATGCTCGTATTCGGAATGAGCTTAACTCCTTCCCGCTTACGACCTAAGCTACCACAAAAGTGGAAACGCGGCCGCTTAGCCACCGTTTTATTGTTATCTTTTGCTCAATAAGCAATTACTTACGCAACGCACATACATAAGTTGGAAAAGTAGCCTATTAAATGTATATTTTATTATAAACTCTGGGGTTTTTACCGGTAATACCGCTTTTAAATTCAGAAGACTTTTCATATTTATAAATTTTGACATATAATAGCAATTGAAAACATAAATCTAAATAGGTATGCGCAACGATTTTTCATTTAGGAATATTCGTTGTGTCTATTTATAGCATTTCGCATATTGTGTGGTGTATTTTTATTTTTCGATGTTCCCTCATCTGGAATTACAAATAAGTACTCAAAAAGATTTCATTTAACATTTGCTCCTTCTCTATCCATTAACATTCTTTGATAAAATCCTACAAATTGCCGAACCTGCACCATCTCGTGGTTTTAAGTTCTCTGTTTCAACACAGTAAAAAATATATGTGTTAATATCAAAGTCGACTAATAAAGGAGTCGTGACGAATACAGTTGTTATGCGGGTAAAAGGTGATTATTTATAAGTAACATATGTAACTATTTATTAAAATTGTGTGAAAATATTTGTGACGCTTAGAATAAATATTTTCACAAATTTAGGACGATTAGTGAAAAAAGAAATTGAAAAAGGTTCTATCAGTAACCGAGAGGCTACATTATGCAGAAGCTTCGAAACCAAATGAAGTTGTGATATTAACACATTTGGATGACCACAGTGAAACTCCTATTTATAATAATTGCACATCAATAAACAATTTAGGTAGATAATAAAAAGTAACTTACCAGAAGCTTCTTGGATGGTTAAAATAAATTAAGAAGTTTTCGAAGTGATATAAAATTGCCTCTTATCAGAGATCGGAACGTTAAAAAATATTATGTGCAAACATGGCGGAGCGAAACTCAGCTTAAGAGCTGATTAAAAATAAACTGAAATCCGAAGTCCAATTTCATCAATATTTTGTAAAAAGAAAGGTTATTTGGAAGCTTTAATGTATTTTTTAATGCCGATTTGCTATATACCATAAAATCCATGTTCGGTAAGGTTAAATTTCAAAAGACCTTACCAAAGATGGGACAACGTTTGGCACAAAATAGTAGCGATAAGTAAATACAGATTGTTAAACTTTTTCATTTTCGGTAAGATCTGAGTTTTTTATATTATATCTTATACTATGTTCGCACCGACACAAAATTCGTGTTTTCATAGACAAAAGAGGTTTTCACGCGAAAACTTGTGTTTTCATCCATACAAAATCTGTCAAACGAAAACACAGTTTTCGCTGAAAACCCCTTGAAAACTTACATTCGACTCATTATAATCGGTGCCTGCTCTAGTTCAATCGATATTATTAGAAGACAAATTTTGCCAGCCCTAAATGTCAATTGACAATTTGTTTACATTTCATAATTGGCCTAAACGTACCCTACAAGAAACTGCTGATGGGTTCACCAATACACTCACATTTGATATATCAGTACTGTTAATTTATACATGCATTTTTAAATTCAGAACTATCCACTGATTGGAGAAAGACGTACGCAGAGCTATTGAGAGGAGGAGATGGCAGCAAGTGAAAATTTATTTTTATATTTTCATATTTTATTATATTTTTTGTTGCATTCCTTTTTATATTTAAGTATATTATTAAAACTAATTTTGATTAAAAGTTTAAAATTTATTAAAGAAATAAAAATTATACTTGTATTATCTACTGCGTAAATGAATTTTTTACTTCTGATAGCGTTTCAGTCATAACTGACAATTTTCAGCTATGACGGATTTATGGTCAGCAATGACTCAGAAAAAGACATGAGAGGGAGCAGTATGCATTATTCAAACTCCCACACATACGTTTGTTTACATCAGTTTTTGCACAATGCTCTTAAGAAAATGATAGAAACTTTGTTCTGCGCGCTGACAAAATTTTTTCAGCTATGACTGTCATATTACCCATCAGATGACCGTCACTGTTCTTGTAGGGTACATAACAAATGTAAAGAAATAGATGTGTGAACTGTCAATGAAAACTCATTGAAAACACACAATGTCGGTCAGAACGACTTTGGTTCCACAATCCACAAATTGTGTTTTCAAGAGGATTTAAATTCGGTGCGAACATAGTATTAAGTAACTAATATATCTTATTGGTCGGCGGAAATCCTCTTAGCTGTATATGTCTCGGCTTGGCAACAGTGCTAGTTCTTAGAGCAGATCTGAGCGATTCAGGCAGCGTTTAGCTTAGGATTAGGTATATATCCATCCTTTTCTTCGGCCAAGGCAGAACCCAGCAAGGAGGGTTGAATGCGAAGGCAATATATAAGGTGGCGGTCAAAGTCCAGGGAAAACTTTGCTGCAAGGCCAATTGAACGAAGGAAGAAGAAGACAGATTGGCTTGGGCTAAAGAAAAAATAGAAGAAAGTGGATGCTTTTATCCATCGCGACCACAATTTTCGTCCAAGGATCCAAAGTTAGCGAACCGGATAGCGGAGGGGATTGGGACCAAACGGCTGCCCTCGGCTGATGGCGAAACAGCGGGCCAGCCACACGGGCGAAGCGAAAGGACGACGCTATAAAGTAAAGCGTCAAGCAAGGCCAAGAGAACCCGTCAACCTCCAGAGCGGCGGCATTTGTCAGTGAGATAGCCAAGAGACACTTAATTGTGTCGCTCATTGACTGGTGCAACCCTCTGGGAAAAAACATACAGGAGTAGTGGAAAGCAGTGGAGCTAAAGCTGCTAGATGCACTCTTCGTAAAAATGGATGGAGACGCGGGCTTGCCTATACTCACTTTTGATGAAGCATGCTGGCCGAATTGTGTCAAAATACTGAAATTTAAGGACCACCCCTCCCTTTTATGGATAAAAGAAGTGGTAATATAATTTTGAGGCCTGTGGACATCCTTGAGATAGTGGACCGGAGCTGCATCCCGACCATCCCGAAATTGAAGTTGCTTATACATCGCACTGTGAAACGAGGGGATGCACTGCGTCTCTCAAAGACAAAATCATTATGTGCCGACGGAAGATTGGAGGATGTTGAAGATCACAAACTCCGGCAAGGAAGAACTACATCCTTTAAATAAACAAGTCGGCTGAGGATATTTTGTACGCAAAGTTCGGGAACATGGTCGAAAAAGATTTAGATGACACCTGGAGGCCACTCTGAAGCTTCATGAAGCAGAGGACGGAGATGACCTGGTGGCTGTAAAGGATGGCAGTCATGAGCCACTACTCTTTGCATGCTGTTACATGCCCCATGACGATGAAGCGCCGCCAGCGGAACTGCGGCAGTTGGTAAACTCAGCTGAGAAAGCAAAATAAGACCTGGTGATAGGAGCTGACTGCAATGCGCACCACACGGTATGGGATAGGAATGATACCAACGATAAGGTTATATACTGATAAGCAATCTAGCTATAACCAACCATATGGGTCATACCTCGAGCAACATTATAAATTTTACACTTGACACTAACATAATAATCAAGGTTGAAGATTGGGAGGTGCTTCGGACACACTCGTTTGAGTAAAACCCTCAGCCCTTAATAAATCAACCTCTGAACTGAAGGAAGGGACCGTCACACTTGCGAATTTTCTCAATAAATCGTATCACATCGCATGCCGTCCACCACATAAAAATGTGGTTCGACGCCTCCTTGTGGAACAGGGAGTTCGGATAACGTAGACTCAGTGTTCAGGAACTCTTCAAACTGCCCAAGATAACCAATGAGGAGTTCGGCTGCAGGAATTATAAAGATGTACTTAGGGAATATATAAAAGAAATTCGCACAACTAAAAGAGACTCGTGGAAGAGCTTCTGCGACAAGTTGGAAAAGTCAACTGAAAAAAGCAACGTAAAAAGTGTGGAGAAAACACTGGAAGACCTAAGCAGCGCCCTCCAGGGTGTATGGACGCTACTAACTTACAAGCTGTAGGAAACAGCGTTGAGTACGTTTCCTCCGATATTATAACCAAGGACAAAACACTTTGGGAACTCAACTGTTATCTCAGTAAGTTTAACCTCATGAAGGCACTCGAAAATATTAACGATACCTACATTAGAGGCAATATTCTATCTGTTAACCTTTCGAAAGCTCAACACGCCTATAAGAAGGACACATACAACGAGATGCACTTCACTCCTTAACCTTAAATATAGAGAGAGCCCTAGAGCATAAGAAATATGCCTTGGGCGTATTTCTTGACCTAAGCAGAGCATATAGTAATGTCTCCAATGGCGCAATTGTTAATAGTCTGGAAGGAGCCGGGATAGAGCCTGCTATTAAGCTACAGGAAGATTAATGCGTATGGGAATTAAGACAAACTGCTCAGATAAGCGCACACAGGGACTCCTCAGGGGGTGTAGTGTCGTCTTTCTTGTGGTCACTTGTAACATATGAGCTTTTAGGAAAATTTTTATGGCAGAGCACCCAAACTGATACAGACAGCCTATACAGACGACATAGCTATACTAGTGAGGGACAAGTTCTTGGATAAAATTAATAGCGTGATAAATAGTGTTCATACGTGAGTCATACACCAATGGGCAATATCGGCTAACCTAGAGGTAAATGCCGATAAGACGTATATGCGTCTCATTACAAGGAGGCCCAAAATCCCTTCATGGAAAAGCCTGAAGATCAAGGAGGAGTTAATTTCTAAGGATTACACCAAGTACCTGGGAGTAATTTTGGACAGCTAACTGACGTGGAAATTAAATGCGCCAGAGAGGGAGAAAATGCTAGTGGTGCCCTCTGCGCAAGTAAGAAGATGTTAACTTAAGTTAAGTTAAGTCAGCGAATCTTACTTTACGGTGCTTTGGTGTGGTGGGCCGCTGCCAGTAAAATTTTATACAGGAAACTGTTGAAGCAAATTCAGCGGCTCGCTGCTCTCTGCATAAAGGGGGCCAAAAGAACCACTTTAACGGCTGCAATTGAAAGGTTACTCAATCTGCCACCAATTGATAATGCATTCAAAAGCTCGGCAGCGATATTAGATGTTAGGTGAATTTTTCACCAGAACCTTCGGATGTCGCTCGATAGACAGGTGGTCGGTGGATGATACAGACCACATACCTTCACATTTTATTAGGGAGATAAGGTTTCAAGTCACGCTAAAAAAAGGTGAATGGTGCATGGACACACGATTGATCAACGGAACTTTTAAAATCTATACGGATGGATCGAAAATGGCTGATGGAGTGGGCGCAGACGTGTCTCTCAGGCTACCCTTCACGCTGCCGGAATACTGCAGTTTATTTTAGGCAGAAGTCTTTGCGGTCAGAAAACCTGCTGAGATAGCTAACAACGCAGGAAATGACGTGAAGAATATCAATATAGGTATATGTCGATAGCCAAGCGGCTATTAAACTAATAATTTCAAATCGCAGTACGTCAGAGAATGTCCTTAAAAGCAGAGAGGCAGTAGATATAGTGACTGCCGGGGAGTGGCTGCATATTTAATATACAGAGTTCCAAGCCACAAGGGCGTTCAGCGAAACGAAATACCTGATGAGATTGCCAAGAGTGACATCAGTTTGGCTACCGAACAAGTACAGGAAATATGGAAGTTACTAAACACGATATGCAATGATATTTCCGAGAGGGCTGAGAAGTGCTTCAGGTGAGATGTATCGCCTTAGGGGCATGCAGGACAGTCAAGATCATATGCAAGGGACCGGAAGAAAAATACGTAAGCTTTCCAATCACACGGTATCGACAAGACTGCAGGACGGTTATTGGCCTATTCACAGGTCACAACTTACTGGCATCACATGCGAGCCATATGGGCATTATTAACGATGAGACATGTTGCAGGAAAGTAGGCATTAGAGAGATGTTGGAACTTATGTCCGGCATATAACCTAGAACTAGGCTTAGATATCTAGGAGCTTCACAGTTCTATTTACTGGAAGAAGAATCAGAATTAGATATTGAGTCCCTATTTAACTTCGCAAAAAGCTTTGGCGTCCTGCGTGACGTAAATTTCAGCTCGTATTAATCATAAACTTTCATCTGGCGTTACAAATGACCTGTAGATCGATGTGTGGCTTTAAAGTCAGCCGGTGTAACTTAACCTAACCTTACTCAACCTATGTATAAGTATTTTATCTATTTTTCTCATTTTTGCAGAACCCGTTAAAGAAAACGTTATATCCTATTGGGATTTTGAAAAAAACAATTAAACTGGCTTTTCCAGAATATAAACCAACTTTTTATCGAAAGACTTATTTACTAAAATCCGCCCCGCAGTAGAACTCTTCGTAAATATTAAAATTACCTCTACCCACTTTAGTGAATTACTGGGAAATGACCAATTTGTATGTAAATATTCTCGAAATTACCTTTCCTTCATGCGCTTGTACAAATATATTTGAATATACTTGTACATACATACACGCGGCAGTATTATTTTCTTTTGTTAAAAAATATCTTTTCTATACTAAATTTTATAATAAAGTCACATTAAATGCGTTATTACTAGTATGTTGCATAATCCCATAGAATTTAAAGCAGTGAAAATCTGATACTATAGTTTCATCGATAAATTTACACAAAATTGTCATTTCGCAACGCAGAAAAAGTCTGTGTACAAGTAGTAAAATAGAAATTCTTCGTGTCAAAACCAAGAGTAAAAGTGTCGACAAGTTATAGTTTTAGTTTTTTCGTAAAAGTAGCAAATTTAAATGATTTTTGTCTTATTCAGTTTTTCATTAAATTCAGAACATCGAATCTCGCCTAAAAGAAAACAAAGGGATCCTCTCAAAGGGAAATAATTATTAAACTTTTGGAAGAAGGAAAAAACAACGGTGAAATTGGTCGAATTGTTGGAAGAACAATAAAAACTTCCATAAAAAGAATAATATAAAATTACAAACATACCGGCTTTTTTATATCTCAGCCCGGCCAAAAATACCAGCATAGCGTGAAACATGTAACCATGTGGCAGAAAATATGAAGCAAAAGCCCCGACTTACTGCAACCAAAACCGCTCAAAATTTTAAGAAATCCCTCTATACTTACACGATTCGCAAAATTAAAAAAAGCAAGTTTTAATGGTCAAGTCGCACACAGAAAGTCATTAATATCGCCTGTCAATAGGCAAATGCATAATGCTTTCGCGAAAAAGCACTTATACAAGCCCCAGGAGATTTTGGAAGAAGGTTATTTTGACCGATGAAAACAAGTTTTGGTCCTTTGGAATTAAAAGCCAAAAGACTTTATGGCGAAAAACGAGCAAAGCATTCGATAAGGAAATCTTAATGAATACTGTGAAGCACGGTGGTAAAGAAGTGATGATATGGGAGTTCATAGCTAGTAATGATGTGGACCGAAGTGGAAGTTATAGGAGTCCACCATGACAAATATGCATACCTTAATATCTTAAAAAAATTTGAAACAAAGAGCGGAAGAATTGTGTCTTGGAAGTGACTTATTATACAGAATAACGACCCGAAGCATACAGCATAGACATAGTTAAGCTTTGGTTTCTCTACAACATTCCCAATCAGCTTTAAACACCACCAAAATTGACATATTTGAATCCTAAAAGCTCCTATGAGAATCACTGATCGAGGAATGGGCTCACATCCCTTCGACAGGAACATCTGTATATGTGTGCCCTCAATATGCCGTTCGTTAAAAATCAAACAATCGCGCAAGCGCAGACGCACCATCATTGACCAATAAGATTCGACCAAGCTTTCGAAATATTTTCTAAGTATTTCCTATTACAACGAAAATTCATTCACTTATAAGGGACGCACACAAACTACAAAGTAAAGTGCGATCGCCTTTAACTCTACACTGCGCTTCTGTGTGCCTGGTCAACCACATTTGGTTTTCATATGGAATTCCTCCTCGCAAAAGCGGGAGAATGACAAATTAGTCCAGTCAATTTACACATTTAAGGTTACAAAAATTCATAAGAAGCTGAAACTCGGAAAAATTGCTCAAAACATAATTTTAAAAGAAATCTCCAAAGTCCTCATCGTTCCGATGTGTGCAAAAAAATTAGGTCAAAAATGAGTTTTTCGCGATTTTCAGCAAAACCGTAGATTTTTTCGCAAAATTACCTAAGAACAAAATTGTGGATCACAAAATTCTCTACAAAAAATGCATCAATAAGAGCCACAATTTAGGAGATATAACGCTTTAAAAAGTTGGACAATTTGTAATCCCTATATTTTGCACACGTTTCTTACGTTTACTTAACGTTTTTTAAACGTGGTTTCCCCAGTAGGCCTATTCCACGGGTCTGCTGTGATTCTATTTGTTTTAAAACTATTGCAAAATATTATCATTCATAGGGGTTAGTAAAAAATGAAGGCGATGTAATAAAAAAGAAAATAGCTACTTCATCTTCTTCTTCTTCTTCTCGGTCTTCTTCCCGTTCTTTCTCTTGTTATTCTTCTTCTATATCACTTTGGGTGCAAGTAAACAGCCCCAATAGCGATTTCTCATCGGTATTATAGGAGTCCTCAACAGCAGGTGACTCAACATTTGAGCACGACCGGTCTTGACAATCTGTGCATGCCAGGGACCAAAACCGTCCAACTTTTTTGCAACCACATTTGGCATTACATTCTTTTTTGCAGTTGAAAAATATTGTGTTAAGAAGTTTTTCTGGTGCTGGTGGAAGTTGGATCCAGTCTTTAGGATCCAGCTGATTACCAAGCCACACTTGAATATACCCGAAACAGAAGTTGATGAGCAGCTATATTGTTTGTGAAAAATAACACATTGAAAAGGAAATAATCTTTGACATCATTCGTTTCATTTTGGTGAGTTAGAAATTTTTAGATTAATTTCAAATGTATTGTGTGATAGGTTATTTTTTGAAAAATTTGTTTCTAAGGTCAATTTTATGTAGTTGGTTGAATCGACAATATCAACAACGAAAACGAATGAGAAGTGATTGAATTTTTTCCCGCTTTCTTTGCATGTGGTTGGTTTGTTGCAACTTTTAACGAAAATTGAATTGACAAAATTCATTTTATTTTGTTGAATTAGAAATTTTTAGGTAAATTTAAAGTGCATTGTTTGATAGTTAGTTTTTCACCATTTATTTCAAAGTTAGTTAGTTGGTTGAATTGACATCAACAGCACTTCAATTCGAGATATAATTTCTTCCTGTGTTTTGACAATATCTTATTTCTTCCTGGGCCTTATTGGTAAGGTTATTTTTATACTCTCGCAACCTGTTGCTACAGAGTATAATAGTTTTGTTCACCTAACGGCTGTTTGTATCACCTAAAACTAATCGACTTGGATATAGGGTTATATATATATAAATGATCAGGATGAAGAAACGAGCTGAAATCCGTGTGACTGTCTGTCCGTCCGTCCAACCGTCCGTCCGTCCGTGCAAGCTCTAAAAATTGAGATATCTTCATGAAACTTGGTAGACATGTTTCTTGGTACCGTGAGACGGTTGGTATTGTAGATGGGCGTAATCGGACCACTGCCTCGCCCACAAAACGCCATTAATCAAAAACAAATAAATTGCCATAACTAAGCTCTGAAATAAGATACAAGACTGTTATTTGGTACACAGGATCACATAAGGGAAAGGCATCTGCAGTTAAATAAAGGAAGGACTAAGTTCGGATGTAACCGAACATTTTATACTCTCGCAAAGTCAAATGGTATACTCGTTTGAGATTTCTTTGTGGATTGACTGATATTTTCGGTAGAAGGTCAACTATAGGCACTGGGGTCCACATATTTAGTACTTAGGGGCTTGAACAGTTTTGGTTCGATTTAGACAATTTTTGGTCACAAGGTGGCATACTTCAAACGTATTATTCACGCAAAGTTTTACTTCGATATAATCATTGTTGCTTGATATGCATAGTGGAAAGTGAAAGAATCAGATGGAATTGAAAATGTGTTATATGAGAAATAGGCGTGGTTGGAGTCCGGTTGCGCTCATTTTCGCACTATAACATAGAAATATGAAAAGAGCATTATGCACCGAATTTGTTTGAAAAAAATCCCAAGATATGGGTTTTAACTTAAAGTGGGCGGTGCCACGCCCACTGACTAATTTTGAACGCGGTTACTATAAAGTCTTCTCTTACCATCCCAGAGATAAAATTTAATGTCTCTGGCGTGTTTAGTGCTTGATTTATCGCGCTTTTAGTAGTTTTTAACAGTACCGTTATATGGGGAGTGGGCGGAGATTTCAACTATTTTCACACTGTAGGCAGAGGTTCTAAAAACATTTGCTTCCAGTGAATTTTGTTATTATAGCATTAGCAGTTTAGGAGATATGCATATTAAACCTATATTAAACCTATAAGAGGCGGGACCACGCCCACTTAAAAAAAAAATTTAAGGGCAGATGCCCCTCTTTAATGTGATCCTGTATACCAAATAACAGTCTTGTATCTTATTTCAGAGCTTAGTTATGGCAATTTATTTGTTTTTGATTAATGGCGTTTTGTGGGCGAGGCAGTGGTCCGATTACGCCCATCTGCAACACCAACCGTCTCCCGGTACCAAGAAACATGTGTACCAAGTTTCATAAAGATATATCAATTTTTACTCAAGTTAGAGCTTGCACGGACGGACGGACGGACAGACAGTCACCCGGATTTCAACTCGTCTCTTCAGCCTGATCATTTATATATATATAACTCTATATCTAACTCCATTAGTTTTAGGTGATACAAACAACCGTTAGGTGAACAAAACTATTATACTCTGTAGCAACTGGTTGCGAGAGTATAAAAAGCACAATCACAGTAACGTAACAGTGTACGTGCAGATACGGAAACATAAAAAAACGCTTTAATTTATGTAAATGAAAATAATACAAATAACTATAAGTGTTCAGTACAACAAAACCAACAAAGTGCTGTTTCAAAGTAAAACTGCATATATATATATGTAAGTGCAAAATAAGTGCAGTGGGTATACACATATCACTAAAAGGAATGCTGCTCAAACATATAAAAAAGTACAATAAATATTAAAAACACATAAAACAAGAAAAATAACAAAACGGGCGCGAATGTTAATACAAAACATAAACCAAATCAGCGGACGCGATACAAAATACATACCAATCAAAATACATATAAACCAACAGCGGGAGCAATACAAAATACATATGTACTTGTATAATCCAACAGCTGGGACAACCAAACTTTATAACATCCACATACGCTATATCTCCCACAACCCTTGCAGGAAATCAGAGTGAGTTGTATCGCTTCCTCTTAATGATTATATTTATATAATATCTATGTATGGCAAATTACGTTTTTTTCCATATAAAAAACTAAAATAACACTTAAATATAACGGTCACCAAACTATCTCAATTTACGGGAAAAGCCAAAAACAGTTTGGTACATAATATATATATATATATATATATCTGCATATATATAGATATATATAAGTACGAGTATCGAAAATAAACATATTACATAAAGTGATTTCATTATATGCTTACATTTGTGTAATAAAAACACACTCTACGTTTCCAACAATATACCAAAATATTTCAAGTATTTACTTGCAAGCTTTTCCAGTAATACCCTGTACGCTTAACAAAGCAATAAGCAGGATTGGGTGAAGACAAGTAAATTGAGAACCTAACAGAGAAAGATAAAAAAAACAATCAAACAGACATACATATATGCATTTTAATTTACAAAAAATATATACATACATACGTACATATACAATATACCACATATATATTTGAAAATACATTTTATATAATTGCCAGGAGCAATACATATACATACATAAATTAAATTTTATCTATTTATCTATTTTAATATACAAGATTATAAATTGATACATATATACATAAGTAAGATCATACGATAAAATATCGGCACATTACCAATTGCAATTACTCGCTCTCTCCGCACAGCGTTCATACATATATTCGGACATTTGAAAATACATAAAGCAGAAAATCTGCCTATCGCTTAATACCCTACATAGGGTACAAATAAATAAAATAAAAATATAAAATAAAAGATTTAAAAATTGACCGTCAAATACACAATTATATAAACGGTGCGATAAATTACATACGGATTATTAAAACAAAATTTAGAAATAAATTATTATAATAATTTTGTGAATCATATATATAATATATATAAATATTGGTTCATATACAATACGTTTGTACATTTTATATTCAAAGTTCATATTGGCATACATCCCGCAATACCCGTTGTCCTTTGGAGAACAAGAACAAGTAGGATTGCATATATTATACATTCAAAGTCCACATTGGCACATATTCCGCAATACCCCTTGCAAAAACAAGCAGGGTTGCGATTGATCTCTTCTACGAGCTCTCAACTGCACAAGTACATAAATACGTACCTACAAGTCCACGTATTAGGGTGTACCTATATACCCCTACATAAGGACCTAAAAAATATTAATAAATAAAAAGTGCGGGTTAGTAACTAAATTACCCACAAGCGAAACATATTTAAAATAAAAAAAATATTTAAATAAATGAAAAAACTCTTCTTTTCTAAAAAGATTTTTCAATATATTTCTTGCACTGACAATATTTTCATTTATTTCGGCATACTTTTTTAAATTAGCTTAGACTCAAAATAATCAAAAATATCTCAATTGTTAAAAATATAAAAGATGAATTCAAATGATAAAAGTTCATGTACACCTGCAGAAGCTACACGCTCAAAGCAAGGTGCTACAAAGCAAAAAAGAAGGGTAAAGACAATTCATACCTAAATTCATTGCTGAGAGTGACAGTCTAATACGATACTGCACTCGATTTTCATCTTCGCCGATTCAAGAAAACTCTGAATCGGTATTAGAAATCAAAAAGGAAAATCTTGGCAATTTTTGGACACGTTTCCAAGCTGCATATGACGCGATCGTAGAATCTGACGACTCAGATCTACCTGAAAATTTTAAGTCCTCGGTTTGTGCCAAATACGAAAACTGCTTAGATCAGTTTGGAGAAACTAAAGCAATGATTTCTCATCAACTAAGGCTAATTAAAGCAATTGCATCAACTCCACATCCGAGAGTAGAGCTGCCACAAGTACAAATTCAAAAGGCAAGTTCAGGCATCCATCTCAAGGTGCCCGCATGTGACACGGAAATTTTTCATGGTGGTTATGAACAATGGCCGTCCTTCCGGGACATGTTTGCAGCCGTTTACATAAACCACTCAAAATTATCAAATGCACAAAAATTGTATCACCTCCGATACAAAACGAAAGGCAAGCAGGCGTCATAGTCAAACAGTTCGCACTAAATGACGGTAATTTAAATTTTGCTTGGGAAGCCCTTAAATCAAGATACGAAAACGAAAAAATATTGGTCGCTTAACAAATATCGATATTAATGAACTTGCCAAAAATTTAAAATTAAACAAGTGAAGAATATCAAACTTCAATCCACTGTTTCAAATTGTTTGTCGGTTTTATCGACACAGAATATTTCCACAGACAGCTGGGATAGGATCTGGTAAACAGAATTACCAGAAAAATCATTACTTCTATGGAAGTAAACGCTCTAATCACGAAGAAAATGGCCCCACGTGGCAACAAATGCAAGAATTCTTTACTACCCAGTACGAAATCGCAGAAAGGGTAGACAAAAATATACTCATAACGAAAAGTGGTCAACACGACCGAAATAGAAGCTTCTTCAAAAATCAAACGTTCACATCCGAACGGTACAAACAAACGTCATGCAAACTATGTACAGGGGGCATAAGCTCAAATCTTGTGAAAGATTAAAAAAATTGAATATTACCGACCGAAACAATTTTGTAAAAACAAAAAAACTTTGTACAAACTGCCTGACACATGTGCATACACTTAAAGAGTGCGAAAGCTAATTTAATTGCGTTTATTGTCATAAACGAAAAAATTCAATGCTGCATTACAGCACATTTTCCAGCTCACCCCCAAACAGCGCCAATATGAAAAGACCACGGGTTTAGTTGCAACAGCAAATCCCGAAGTGCGAAATCCCGAAAATTGTCAAGAAGCACCATGCTGATCAAAGACATTAAAAACCCACACGCTACACAACGAAAATCAAAGTAGAGTACTTCTACCCACAGCAGTCGTCTCCATCGAACACCGAGGCGAACTGTTTAAGCTTAGGGCCTTAATAGTCCAAGAATCACAACGATCATTTATAGCGTCTAGGGCACAAAATAGGTTACAACTGCCAACAAAACTAGACAAAATCACGGGAATAGGCGGAAGAGTAGTCTAAAACTCAAACAAAATCTGTCCCATTACCTTAATTTCCCCCAAAGCGGATAAGCGCATTAAAGCAGAAGCTATTGTCTTATCGCAACTAATAAACATGCTTCCAAGCTATCACATAAATAGCAAGCATTGGCAAAAGGTTTCGCCCCTAAAGCTAGCAGATCCCAACTGCAAAACTCCCGACCTTCTATTAGGCAGCGACCACAGATAATACTCGAAGGTATTGAGAAAATTTCAAACACACTTCTGTCCCAAAATACTATTTTTGGTTGGATCCTAAGTGGCTTAGTTACGGAACCAATTACCACCATGACTCAAAACACAATTGAGAAAATTTTGGCAGTTAGAAGAACTCCCCCCCCCATTTCAATTACAACCCCAGAAGATCAGTATTGTGAAGACTTTTATAAAGCCACAACTACTAGATCAGATAATGGTCAGTACGACTACCACTAAAAAAGCAATTTCCTAAAACACTCACTTAGGTCACTCTCGCACTTCTGCAATACAGCAGTTTTTAAGTATGGAAAAAAACTTACTTAAAAAAGGTGAGCTTAAGCCAGAATACGTTGACGTTTTAGATGAATACCTCCGCGTTTTAGAAGAATACCTCCATTTAGACCACATGCAGGAAATAAGCCCAAGCGAAAAAATCATCAAAGGCAAATACTACTAATTTTACTTGCCGCATCATGCAGTGGTAAAGCCAGACAAAAAAACAACTAAAATAAAAGTTGTCTTTACTGCATCAAGATCCACTAGCTCGGGGAATTCCCTAAATGATATTCTATTTACGGGACCCACGCTCCAACCAGATTTAATGCTATTTATTTTAAATTGGCGTATATTCAAATACGTATTTGAGGGAGACGTCGAAAGAATGTATAGACAAATAGTCGTACATAAAGACGATCAAGATTTTCAGCGAATTATTTTCCGAAAATCTCCCAGTAGTCCACTCCGCGACTATAAATTGAAAACAGTTACCTTTGGCGTCAACTGTGCTCCATATTTAGCCATTCGAACACTGCACGAATTGGCAGAAAATACCGAGTCAGAAATTCCTCTAGGTGTTAAAAACATAAACGTATGTAGACGATATCTTGTCTGGAAGTCACAGTCTTCCACAAGCATACAAGTCACTAGATATATGCCCTCAAAACCGCAGGGTTTCCGTTAAAAAAGATAACGGCGAACCACCTCAATATCTTAAAGGTCATACCTAAAGAAAATCTGGTGGACACTAATTTCCTTAAATTCGAAAAGAAAAGTACAACAAAAAATCTGGGGATCCAATGGAATGCGATATCTGACCAGTTTTCATACACTACATAGTCAATATCAGCATTATCCGCCATAACAAAACGCCAAGTTTTATCCACTGCGGCAGAACTTTTCGACTCCGCAGGATGGCTTTTGCCAATTATGATACAAGCGAAAATCTTGATATGAGAATTATGGCTAGACGGAACCGACTGGGACGAACAAGTGAAACCTCTTCGCTTAGAAAAATGGTCCCAGATCGCAAACAATCTGGAAGACATTTCCTAGATACAAATTCCACGGCTTCTGTGATGCCTCTGAGATGGCATACTGTGTCACTATCTATGTGCGCACACAAAGCGATACTGCGACCACAAGCCACTTATTAGTAGCTAAAGCAAAGGTGGCTCCTTTAAAAACGTTAAGTCTACCTCGACTTAAACTCTGTGGTGCGCTACTACTCGCAAAATTAGCTTCCATGGTGCAGACCCTTTAAAAAAAGAAAAAGCATAGATTGTATCTCTAGTCCGATTCTGAAATTGTTCTAGCCTGGTTGGAAAATCGCCACATGCATGGAAGACGTACATTGCTAATCGAACATCTCAAATACTTGACCTAGTGGGATCAGCCACTTAGCGGCACGTAGCCAGTGCTGACACTCCTGCCGATCTGGGTACAAGAGTGCAAGGCGCTGAACCTTACCACCACCACCCTCTGATGGAATGGTTCCCGATGGTTAACAGAATCTCCCGATTCTAGCCATAATCGCCCATGCGCAATATAATAGCCCCAGAAAGTCGAAAAATCGACATTCACACAGCAGTGGAGGATACTGGCATCCATCGTTCTCCCGAGCCCTCAGAGTAATCGCCTATATGTTAAAGTTCATAGAGCGACTTAAAATTAAAGTTAAGGGAGTTCCCTCAGAGTACCCTCAATACGTTACATTGACGCACCTAGAATTGAAAAAAGCAAATGTCGCTCTAATCGCATCAATTCAAATGCGCTACTTAAACCGCGATATAACACTATTAAGAGAATCAAAACCCATTGACAAAAAGAGTTCACTCTTAGTTTTTAACTCATTCCTAGACACGATAGGTCTGCTTCGTGCGAATGGTCGGCTTGCCAATTCAAACCTCACGTACAACGAACGCCGCCCTCTAATCATACCAGAGAAATCTCGACTTGCTACTCCTCAATTATATCCACTTAGTTATGCACCTCGCAGAACATCGCCTAATGCAACATGTAGTCCGCCAAGAGTTCTATATTCCCCGACTTAAGCCCCAAATAAAACAATTAATTTTCATATGCAAGATATGCACTCTGCATAAGCAGAAGTTGCGCACGCAGATTGTGGCAGCACTTCCACCAGAACGCTCCAACTTCGCCCTGCCTTTCACAGTTACAGGTGTCGATTTTGCGGGGCCTTTTCAAATAAAGGCGTCCATACTAAGGTAGGCCAGCATAATAAAAGGCAATGAGACTGTATTTGTCTGTTTTACGACAAAAGCTATGTACGACTGACAAAGGAGGCGGCATTTGCTCGTTTCGTCGGACGACGCGGTTTTCCGTCAAAACTCATGAGGGACAATGGCAAAATATTTATAGAAGCTCAAAGAGCCACAGAGAAACAGTTCAGGAATTTTTTCAAACAAATCTCACCTGAAATTGTTTATAAAGTACGCTCCCCAAGGTATTAACTGGCAGTTTACCCCTAAAAGCGCTCCTCATATGGGTGGTTCATGGGAATCAGCTGTAAAAAGCTTCAAATCCCACTTCAAAAAAGTAGCTGGAGACTACAAATTTAATTATGAAAAATTTACAACATTATTAATTCGCATTGAAGCCGTTCTCAATTCACGGCCTCTGACCACTCTCTCGCAAGATCCTTCAGATTTCACAGCCCTAACTCCAGGGCACTTTCTCAAAGGAACATCCATTCTGGCCATACCTGAGCCAGGCGTGGAGTCGCTATCCTTATTAAATCGCTGGGAAAGAATTAAAATTCTCCTTCACAATTTCAGCCGCCGATGGAAAGGATAGGTCATAAACGATTTCCATAAAAGATATCGTTGGAAGATTCCTGAACAAGCACCAAAGCTTGGGGATTGTGTCATTATGCATGATAATTGTCTACCTCCTACCGAATGGCGGCTTGGTCGCATAGAAAAGCTACATTACGGCTCCGACGGTCATATAAGAGTCGTTGATCTCCGTACCCAAAGCAGAACGCTGACCAGACCGCTCGTGAAGCTGGTTTTTCTTCCAACCGCAGATATAAACGATAAAGCAAATGATAATTTATAAACCGATAATAATCCCGAAAACGTAATTCATAACCGTTTTAATAAATCGAAAAAAAGAAAAGAAAAGACATTAATTCGTAAACTCGGCAACAACTCGTATATATAAGTATATAAACTAACGGGTCCATCAATATGACGACCCCTTCATGCTACAAAGTGTTGCAGAATGCCTACTTCAACTTATATCTTACAACTTTATAAAGCCCAATAGTCTTTCTACACAGATAACTATGGACGCAGATGCACCTATGCCTACGCCTGCTATTCGGTCATTTATCAATGTGCCGCGACCTGTGGTTACTCCAGCGGCCCGATCTGTAACTACAACCGCTCCTACAGCCGCTTCTCGAAGTGGCGCGAGTTAACGACATAGCCGCACACCGCATACATATGTACATACATAGGTACAAACATACACATGTACATACATACATACATATTATAAATACTTATATATAAGTGACATAACACTTATTAGACATAAATACATAAAACCAAAATAAGCATATGTAAACATATCTATCAGCTAACAAACTTGAAATGTACAACACACATTGTAAAATATAAATATCAGAGATAAGAACATATAACAATAGAAACGAATAGTTCTATCTGTTAGTAAACAGATAACTATCGATACAGCAGTATAAGTAGCACTAAGATTTATGTAAACTAGTTAGTCTAAAGATTATGAAAGAACACGCACTTCGGCGTAGTGAAAACATATTTCTTTTTTCTCATATCGTAAAAAACGATAATAACTGGGTGCTCAAGCCGGTCTAACTCTTGACTGCAGCCAAATATCCTCAAACTTAAGGATAATAAAAAATTCCACGGCTTTGAAGAAAAGCATAAATCTCTGAAAAAGTGAGATATAACAAATTCATAACGCGTAAAAGCAGACCTTGAAATAACAGGCAGCATAAATCATTTTGAACAAAACCAATCTCTGAAAAAGCGAGATATAACATATTAATAAACGTGTAAAAGCAAACCTTAAAATAACAGACAGCATAAACCGTTTGAACAAAACAAAAATCTCCGAAAAATTAAGAAAAAAGTGGAAAAAATTAAAACTGGATACATTACAAAGACTTAAGAATAAAAAAAGGCAGAAGAGAATAAGTGCCCAAATGACCATGTTGATGAACCAGATGCAGCAACACACAGCTGACTTCACGGAGAGAATAGCTTCGCTAGAACAACAAAATGCTCCGCACGAATTAGTTTTATACGACGAAGTAAAACTAAATATCAGTGATCCCAAGGATATCGACCTTGAGTTATTCAAATCTCTACCCAAATTTGACGGGATTAAAGAGCAGTACAGATCATGGAGATCACAGGTTTGGACCTTCATGGAAGCTATAAAAATCTTCCAGAATCATCCAAAATATTATAGCGCCCTGGGAATATTACGAACAAAAATCACAGGATCAGCTGCTAATATTCTGACGAACCACAACACCAAATTGAATTTTTATTCAATAATTAACAGATTAGACTATACGTATGCGGACCAACGCCCATTATATGTGCTTCTCGACGAAATGAAGAGAATCACCCAGGGTAGAAAAACTCTTGCAGAGTTTCACAGTGAGGTTTCTAAGGCCCTTAACTTAGCCTTAACAAAAATTGAGATGTCCAATGATGACAATAACGAGGGAATGAAAACATACACTAACCAGGAAGCAGTAAGAACTTTCATTCTTGGGTTAAACTCTAAATATACCAGCGGTACATTGTATAGCCATAACCCAGGAAATCTAAAATCAGCATACGCGACAGCCTGCACTATTTTTCACGGCAACGTGAGAGAGGAACTTGAAACACAGTTCAGACCTCTAAACCAACGTCAACATCATTCAATCCAGAATCAACCACCACATAGAGAAGAGAGGGAGTACAAACCAAACGTAAGGATACAGAGGAATAATTACCAACCAACTTCATCGAGATCCAACAACAACCATCAGGGATACAATGCACGATATAGCCAAAATAATCACCCACATCGAGAAGACAGATACCAAAATCAGTATAGACCGAACTTCAGCATGCAGAGAAATCAACATCACCAAGTAAAACAGCTACAACCACAACCTGCACCAATACCCATGGACGTGGACGACTCCAGGCAATACATACAGACAACCAGGAATAATAATGCTTTAGTCTATAAACCTGGACACCAGAATGTCGTTGCAGATGCGCTTTTGCGTCAGCCAATCAACAATACAACAAACTGTTCCGATCACTCACTACAAAGTTCCCCTGTCGAAACTATGAAAAAAGTTAAACAACCACTTAACTCTTTCAAAAATCAAATAATTATTTTACAAGATAATGAAAGGAATGAAGTCCTCAATCAAACAATATTTCCCGGGCAATTTAGACACACACTATTTTATAAAGATACCCCGGATTTACTATCTAAACTTAAAGATGTAGTTAATCCAAAAGTTACTAATGCGATGAAGATAGATGAGGAAATACTATTTCACTTAAAATAAGAAATTATCTCCGCCTTCCCAAACTATAACCTGGTGCTAGCCCAAAATAAGTTAAATGACGTAACTTCCATAAACGTACAAAGAGAAATCGTCACACAAACACATCAACGTGCTCACAGGAACTACAAAAATAATAAGCAAGAAATATTGTTGTCCCATTACTGGCCCAATATTAAAGAAATGTGTCGTAAACTAGTCGTAGGCTGTGAAATATGTCTACAGCACAAATACGAAAGAAAACCAAATAAACAACCCATAGTAAAAACTCCAATACCAACTCGAGTAGGAGAAATGGACATATTTCATATAAACAATATGCTGTATCTTAGCTCAATAGATAGGTACTCCAATTATTGTTATTTACGAAAACTAAATACAAAGATAGATTGCCATGAATCAATGGAAGAAATACTCACACAAGTTTACCCAAATGCTAAATATCTCATGACTGATAACGAAAGTATATTTAATGGAAACATAGTAAAATCTTTATACAATAGATTAGATATAATGTATTCAGTTACTCCAGTACACCATTCAACTTCCAACGCTCAAGTAGAACGGTTACATAGCACAATTATAGAACTTTGTCAAAGTTTAGCAGCTGAAAACAAAACCGCGCCTGGTGAAGAAATTTTCAACGCTGTTCGAGAATACAATAGGACTATTGACTCTTCCGCAGGACACAAACCTAAAGACATATTTTTCAATAGGGAAAAATATACCAATATTAAGGATATCTTGGAGCAAAAACAGGATAAACTACTAAAATATCATAACAAAAGCAGAAAAAAATATAACATATAAAACAGGTGATATTATATATAGCAAGACAGATCGACGTAATAAGTTTGCAACAAAATATAATAAACACAAAGTGAAAGAAGATCGCGGAGACACGATTTTAACACTGAGGGGAAAGGTTATACATAAAGATAACATTAGGAAGCAAAATACACAATGCAAAGAATAAGAGTCATAAACTTTTGCCTATTTATTTTATTGGCTTCGTTTGCATTTGCTGAAAAGATAACAAACCTTTCAGGTAGAAGATAAATTTTAACCGAAACGGACGACGTTTATACACATAATAGCTCAGCCTACCTGTATCATATAGCCAACCTTTCGACAATATTAGCGCCTTATGAAAATATAATGAGAACAAGATACAGTAACATACAATCCCAGGAAGAAAGTATTCTCATTAATAAAATAGAAACACTGAAAACACAACTGATACCATCCGAGCATCGTATCAAACGTGCCCTTAATTTTTTAGGCTCAATTTTGAAATTTATAACAGGTACGCCAGACCACGACGACCTAATAGAAATAAAATCAGGTCTTAACCAGTTAATAGAAAATAACAACCTACAAAGACAAATTAATTCACAGTTTGAGAAAATCCTAGAAACTTTAGATCCAAAATCTATAACAGAAACATTAATAATTAGGGAAGTATATACAGAATTAGAATCAATAACGAACACAATTTATTTTTCGAAAACAGGTCTTTTTTATTCAGGCACTCTTAACCTTAAAGATATTAAAGAAATCATTAAAACAGAATCATATGACATTCCAATAATAAATATCTTAGAATACTCCAATATCCACGTGTGTATTTTTAATAGTGCCATTGTGACAATTTATAAATATCCAATAATAACCAATAAATGTAAAATGTATAATTTAATTCCATTAGCATTTAAACACGGAAAATATGAGCTAAAAAATAAAATTGCTAAATGTAATAATAATTTCACAAATCTATCAAATTGTAAAAATTATATAGGAACTAATATCTGCAAAATAGAATTAAAAGATAAATGTACAATCCCATTATTATTGAACCAAAAAGCTCAATGTAACGTGATACAAGAAAATAATAATCCTTTACAAATATTAGATCATGGTAATATTATAGTTGATAATGTTCATATATGGAATGGGCAGAAAATAAATGGTCCACATTTAATCCAATATGACCATAGCACCACCATTGATAATAAAACATATATAAACCATGAACAAGAAATAAAAGATATAATCCATGCTCATGAAAATGAAAAAATAGAAATATTGAATATATTATCTTCTGAAAGTAATTATAAATTTAGTAATATACAAAAAATGTACAAGTTCTTAATACCTATAGAAGAACACCCCTTTAAATTTATTTTATACCTTATTTTAATTAGTATAATATTCGTTTTAATCGTGTATTCATGTGTAAAAATATATATCTATCGACAAGTACAAACAAATAACCAACGTAAAAGAAATTTCGAAGAAATATTCGAAACAGAATTACGCCGACTTCAGTCATAGATGTCTCGAAATGAGGACATTTCATTTTAACACGGGGGAGAGTTAACGACATAGCCGCACACCGCATACATATGTACATACATACAAACATACACATGTACATACATACGTACATATCATAAATACTTATATATAAGTGACATAACACTTATTAGACATAAATACATAAAACCAAAATAAGCATATGTAAACATATCTATCAGCTAACACACTTGAAATGTAAAACACACATTGTAAAATATAAATATCAGAGATAAGAACATATAACAATAGAAACGAATAGTTCTATCTGTTAGTAAACAGATAACTATCGATACAGCTCAATAGTATAAGAAGCACTAAGGTTTATGTAAACTAGTTAGTCTAAAGATTATGAATAAAGAACACGCACTTCGGCGAAAGTGAAAACATATTTCTTTTTTCTCATATCGTAAAAAACGATAATAACTCGCGCGACCATCACCAACACCAAACATGGAACCGCAGCGCGTCCGGTGCTTCATGTGCCAACGCCAGCAAATTGCCCAGGCTCATGAGCATTGTCTCAATTGCTTGACAGCGGCACATAATACTCAAGAGTGCACATCCGTTAACCTGTGACAAATATGCGGTAGGCTACATCATACGTTGCTCCATCGCAAACCAAGGCGTGACATCCGTTGGCCGCCCCGCGCAGCCGCCTGCCCCCCGCAGCCGCCCTCCAAGTAGCCATCCACCATCAACTCGGGCGATACAGCACCGACGACCAGCAGCCCCTCCTGCGTCCCGAATAAGGAGCCTCCGAAACGAAGCACCAATGATGCGCCGGCACTCTAGGCCGCAATATCGTCGCTCTACGCGACTGAGAAACGTTGTAGCAACGCTGCAACAGCTGCAACGACTCCTAGACTAAATATTCGCCTAGGGGGGCCGGATGGCTAAATGAGCTAAAAGCCGTCCCAGCGAACATCCCTTTACAAGCCCCACACACCACTTCACAAGCAACACTGATACACTCCAACACACCACACAATACCATCCACTCCCGAAGACACCACACACCAATACATACAACTTCACACAACTCACCGAGGGATACCAACACACGATCTCACCACTCTCCCAATCAAAAAAAAGGATAAACAACTGGATCCCGTCCTCTCTTTTCTTCGATCGCCATCATCGAGCCTATACGGTACATCAGACATACGTTTTCCTGCGCGACGCCGTTTGTTTATTAGATTCTCAAACCGAGCGTTTTCCATCATTTTCAATTGTTACAACATTACAAAATTTATCGTGCAAGACAAGAGTGTCGACATTAAAAGTGTAAAATTCGATATTCTGCATTCGTTCTTTATTTCGCAAGTACGTGCTGTAAGTGGTGAGTGCCTTAGTGCAAAATACCAACAAATTAACTACGCACAAATATATCTATATCATGGCTTACCGTAAATCGCTTAAAGGGAGAGTACAGAGACAAAGAAATAGAGAAAATATGCAATTGAGTAGAACACGAAATGTAAATAATAACACAAATTTTAATTTAATTGAACATGATTATATGTTGATAATAATTCAGCTCCTTTGCGAAGTTCGTTCAAATGTGCATTTATTCAAATACGGCCTAAGTTTGATCCCTTTCATATTGGTTCTATGAACTTGGCTTGTAAGCATTGTTAAGCTAAGCATTTTCTACAATGCGTGAAACAAATTCCTTTACTATGTGTTGTCTTAAGGGTAAAATCCATCTTCCACTATTAACACAAAAATAATTTTTTTAATTCATTATAGAATGGTCTCACATCAAATGATGAAAAAACAAGATAATTTCCTTATTGAAAATATTTCAAAATGCAGCATCAGTTGGAGACTTCATCGGTATTTCATTCAAACAACTCATAAAAATTTTAAACTAATTATTTTAGCATCCTTTCGCAGACACATACGTGGTACTTATGATGACAAATTCAAATTGGCCGATTTTATTCGATTGTTCATTCAAGAAGAATTAAGCCAAAATCAGAAACAGAACAAATGATTTTGCACGAGAATGAATTATAAATTTTAATATTTTAAAAATTTTTTTTTGTAAATTGTTTTCTACAACTTTCTTTAGGTCTATTAGATATTGTTCACGCAACGCACATATTTGTTATCATGTTAATGCTTCATTTCTACTCGGTTATATTCTACACGGGTAAGTTCACCCCACTTGCATAAACACGTTTTCACCATGAGCTATATGGTCGGATAGAATATACAAATTTTCTTTACATAGGCAGACGTATTAACTCGGTGCATAAACGATTTTAGAATTAAGTTGAACGTCAAATCAATAGTTTGAGAAATTAAATGTAAATATTTTATCCATCAGCAATTGCACTACAAAGTCCGTATTTGCCGTTTATGTTTATAGGCTTTACTCGTGTAGACTATAACCGAGTAGAAATGGAGCATAAACATGGTATGTGTTGACAAATTTGTCTTTAAATTTTTATTCTATAATAAATTCTAAGATTTTTACCAATAATCTTTTTTATAATTCAAAAGATTATTTGCAAATACAATTTATGACTTTTATATGTAACATGCAAATGTAAATAGGTGTGCGCATCAATAATTCATATAGGAACATTCATTCGCATATTATGATCGTTAACATTCTCTGGTTTAATATTTAAGCTATTTTGTAACTATTATTGTATTTATAAAAAGTATAACAATTAATTTTAACTTTCTACATATATGTAAGGTTTTCAACAAAACAATAATGATAATATACACCTGGCAGAAAAAGTCTGTATCATTATTTATTTTCACATATTTTAAAAGCAATTGTTCGATGAGTGTATCGGCAGAGAATGTTAATGAATATAATAATATATGATTACAGTGAATATAAACACGTGTGACGGCTTGTTCTTTTCCAGCAATTCTGTGGATTATATTTTTGAAACAGTTTGATAGCACAATCAAAAAAACCTCATTCTCTAGAAAGTTCTTGGACACCAATTGAAAAAGTTCTAAAATCGTTTCAATATAAAAGAAATCAGTTTCCAGTTGTTCCGGATGAGATAATAACTATTCATAGCTATTCATAAAAGTGAGGGTGCCACATATAATAAAGTTGTAGTTCATACTCGACCCAGAATGAGTAGAGCTTCAATATATGTCGCTTGCAGTCGAGCTACTACTGCAGAAGGAAGAAGATTCATCACAGGAAATTTTATTGCTCCTAACAAATTTTCTGAATCGGATCCTGTATTTAAGGAACTGAGGGAATTGAACACAAATAAAGCTCTGACAACAAGTTTCAGTTTTATGAATTTCCGAACATCAGGACATCAAATTTTATTCCATAATTTTCAGAGTCCTCATGCTCACATTAATGATATAAAAAGCGACTGTTTGATTATATCTTCAGATATTTTATGTTTTGTAGAAACTTTGAGTTATATGTGCGAAAATTTTGATAAATGTTTCAGTATTAATATTCTGGTTCTATACAGAAATTCAGCTTTCTCTGTCAGACATTTAATTGTAGAACTTCAGGAAGTCCCTACTTCTGAGTTATGCAATCAAAATGTGCTAATTGTTGGAGATTTCAACATTTGCTTAATGTCTACAGGGAATTCAATAGGAAATCTGCTCCAAGAAAAAAACTTTAGTTCCCTGCTTGGTGTAGAATATTCAACTACACCTGCCGATACACAAATTGATTGGGCATTTTCAAACATGGATCCTTCCCGTATTAATGCAATTACAGTACACTCCGCATATAAGAAACTTCGAAAATGTCACTTTATTGTTTTCTTTATCCGGTTTCTCGAATAAGCGGGGTCTTCATATAAGAAACTTTTCTTATAAGAGTATACCTTATATAAGAAACATATTTCTTATAAGCATACACTGAATCTGATAACATTTTGGCTTATGATAAGTAAATATTCAAATACAGTTTATTTATTACACTTAAAATTTTGCATAAAATAAAAAAAATAAAAAAATTAACAAAACATTTAATTTATTTCAAAATCAACGCATTCAAAAGGTAATTTATTTTTAAGCCAAGTAATTGGAAGCTTCAAATTGATTGGGAAGTTAAATAGTTTATTATTTTTTTTTGAACAAGTGATTTGTCTCGTTCATTTAAGAGACTTTGTTCAATGTTTATTATGTTATGATTGTCATTTAAATACTGCCCAGTATAAAAGAGGCATGCAGCGCTTCTTCTCTGCTAGGCTGCATGGCACTATCTGCAAAGTTTTCTTCAATTTCATCTTCCTGTATTTCATTTATTATAGCATCTTCGTTTGCAGCTCCGAAACAGTTCTCTTTTTCTAAATCAACTATGTTTTTAAAAAAAGTTTCGTAGTCTACAGTCTCGCAAACATCATCTGAAGCAAAGCCATCGGTTTCACAATATACTTGTACATCACTTGAAATCATATCATCTAATGAGTCTGCCACATGGATTCCATCGTGAATTCCCGCCTTTTTAAAACAAATTTTGAATTGTTTGTGGAGTGACAAGCCACCATGTGCGTTTGAAGATTTACAAAGCCCTCAAAATAGAGATGCTTTTTAAAAATTTTGCCATTATTCCGCCCTCTGCAGCTAAAATTTGTTCGCGGACTAGGCACTTTCTGTAATGTGATTTGAAGGACTGGATAATTCCTGTAACATATAAAAAAAGAAAAAAATATTTGGTATAAACTAAAATTGGCAAATATAACATACCTTGGTCCAAAGGTTGAATTAAACTTGTAGTACAAGGTGGCATAAATACAATTTCAATGCTTTTTGGTTCAATCATTTGTGGCATGAAGCATTATCAATTAAGAGTAATATCTTTTTATTTTTTATGGTAAACTTATCATCTAGCTCTTTTATAATTTCTCTTCATATAGTACTGGTCATCCACGCTTTTTTATTAAATTTGTACGGGATAGGAATGATCTTTCCCCTAAAACATCTTGGGTTCTTATATTTGCCGATTGCATAAACATATTTGTTTGTACCAATACAGTTGGTTATAAAAAGCAATGTGATTCTCTCTTTTGGCGTCTTAAACCCGCTGGATGCTTGGCTTCCCGCAACGTAGGACCCAGTGGGCAGAGCTTTATAAAAAAGACCCGTCTCCTCAGCGTTATAAATATCTTCTAACGCATACTTTTGTAGTAAAAGTGGGAGCACATTTTGCTTAAATTCTTCAGCCGATTGACTATCCGCGGAAGCAGCTTCACCATGATGTTTTCTAAAATGTATATTTTCGTTTTCCTTCCACCTTTGGAGCCAGCCCGGACTAGGTTTAAAATCAGGTATACCCAATTTTATAGCAAACTGCTGTGCTTTTTCAAAAATCACTGGACCAGTTACTCGTACGTTGGTCTCCATCATTTTATTGAACCACATCGACATTGATTTATTAAGCGTTTCATATTTTGACTTTCTGGCTCTTTTTTGTTCCAAGTTTCTACAAATGTAACTTTTCTGGTTAATTTCCTCTGACTTCTTCAAAAATTTTGAAAGAGTGCTGCTTGCGATATTAAACCTTTTTGTTATTTCGCTCCGGGTTTTGCCACTTTTCATTTCTTCCAATATTTTAATTTTTGTTTTTAGGGACAAAATATTTCTTTTTAAATTTTCCATTTTTCTTATTGAATTTAAAAATATTTAGAAAATTATGCAAAACAGCTGTTTTCCAAATGTCACAATATCAGCGTTGCCACGTATACATAGGTTTCAATGCTTTCAAGGAAAAGTATTGTCAGCATAACATTTTAAAATTTTTTCTATTAAGAGGTTTTTTTATAGGAGTAGACAAGTTTTCGTGATGAAAAAATTTGTCTTTTATCCAGTTTATTCTTATAAGCGGTCCTCTTTTAAGCGGTCTTTTTTTGGTTGAAAATACTTGAATGGTTCACGGTGTTTTTAATTTGTTTCTTATAAACGATATTTTCTTATAAGCGGGTTTCTTATATGCGGAGTGCACTGTACTTTTGAGACAGTACACAGCTATCATGACAGTATTTTTGTCTCTATTTCCAACTAAAATTTTCAGACTTATTGCAATAGTTCATTTTTTTTTTCAAATATATATTAAGAAATGGTATAGCAATTTTGACAGTAGTTTTTAAGACAATTTTAAGAAAAATATGTAAACAATCTAATTAAGAAAATTTAAATTATATGTATAATTTGTTATTATATAAGACATTATTGTATAAATATATGATAGAAATTATATATTATAATAGTATAAGGAGAAAAGAAATATAATTTGGATATATGTATAAGAATCTATATAAAAATTTATGTTTAATATTGTAAATATTATATACAAATTAATATAATAATATAATTTTTAAATTTGTTAATATTTATTATTTTTAAGCTAAACATGTGTAATAATATCGATATAATAAATTAAAAATGGTATTCATTGTCCAAAAACGATTTCTCATATTCCTCAGTACAGTTGTAATGCATTCTATATAAAATTAATTATAAGCGTATACAAAAAACGCAAGAACGATTTCGCATAATTTGAGTAAATTTAGTTTACAAATTGCTATAATTATATTCACTGTGAATGTAAATACTTGAGGCAACAGTTCCTAATTCTAATTATTGAAAAATATAAAGTTATCTCAAATGAGTATACCATTTAACTTTGCGAGAGTATAAATTGTTCGGTTATATTCGAACTAAGCCTTCCTTACTTGATTTATTATTACTATTATTATTTATACATTAATTTTCTTTAATAGTTATTTTATGAATGTCATTGGAATGGTCGCGACCTTTTACCTCTAACTAGAAATTTAATGATTTGAATACCGCTAGCTTAGGTAAGGTTAGGTTAGGAGGTCGATCCTAAGAAGGATCACACTTGGACAACTGAACAGTGAAAGAGAAAGTGCCGGGATGTTTCCACCTCACCCTCCTCCATACAACTTTGGCAACTAGCATCGGGTACTATTCTTATCCGTACCGCATGAGTGGCCTTTGGACAGTGTCCAGTGAGACCTCTTATCATAGCGGCGACATGAACTTTGCGAATGGCGAGAAGTTCTCCCGACCTCCTGAGATCCACTCTCGGCCAGAAGGATCTTGCGGTTGCACAGGAGTTGGTCGTCGACCAGCATCTGCTGAGTGCATGCGAGGTCCAGTGGTCCAGAGCTAAAATGCAGGACGTTAATGGAGATCCAACTCGATCCCATTCCGATATGAGCAGGGCAAGGGCGCCCACCTGACTAGTTAATCGGCTTTGCAGTTGCCAACGATTCCGCTGTGACCAGGCAGCTAAACGAGCCTGATGTTGAAGTAGCCAGATGCTATTTCCAGTGAATACAGACACTCCTTGACCAGCTTTGGTTGCCCGTTATTGCCGCTCTGCTGTCGGAGTGAATGCTCACTTCTCTAAACGAAGCTGCATTTCGTAGCAGTACTTCTACCGCCACCTTGATAGCAGCCACTTCGGCCTGAAAATCACTACAGTCGTCCGGTAACCTGAAGCTAAGATTGATGGAGAGCTCCTTACAAAAAACCCCCTTTCCAACTTTCCCTCCTAGCTTCGACCTATCCGTCAAAACGCTTACTGCGCCTCTTCAGCGGCGTCTTTTCTTCCACATCCAGCCGCCTCGATTGGCCTCTGTGACGCAGTGATCCAAATTTTCTGGAATGCAGCAAAAGGAGGAGAGAATTTCGGTGTCCTTGTTGGGACTTTGGGATTCCGCTGAACGCCGCTCTTTGGACCCGCTCCAACTTTTTCGCCAGGGTAGCCTTTTCGAGCGCCTTTCACCGATCTTATACCTCCTAAAAAATAAAATTATTTCGGTTTTACTTGGGTTGACGGCTAGGCCGCTTCTGTTCGCCCAGTTAGATACCTTCGGTGAGCTCGTAGACGGTGTTGAGGAATTTTCCCTTAACTAAAAGAACCACGTCGTCAGCATAGCCTATCGCCCGACATCTTTGTTCCGCGAGTTCTTTCAGTAAATCGTTTACCACCAAGATCCAGAGCAGTGGGAGTGTATCCCTCCCTACGGAGTTCCCTTATTAACCTTTCTGGTTGTCTTGGCACTACCCTACTCCACTACGACAGTGTGCCGCAAAGAAGACTAAATATGAGGTGCTTGAGGTTCAATCCCACCTCAAACTTGTCGAGGGCTTTAACTCTCTGACCGCACGTTATTGAAGGGATCTCAATGTCGAGAAAGGTGCCCACAGCAAATTCCTTGTGTCGTAGGCATGATACGCCCGTAACAGTTAACCTTTCGGTATTCTGCTCTTAATGTACAGATCCATAAGTCTCTCCAACCTTTTTAACTGAAATGAGATTAGGCTGATAGGTGTGAAATCTTGTGCACCGACGTGAGAGCTTTTACCGGCCATCGGAATAAACGTAACTTTAATCTGTCTCCACGCCTTAAGGACATGGCCCAATCTAACACTGTTCGCGTAGATAGGAGCCAGCCAGCTGCATGACACCTTGACTGTCCGCTGTAATTGCGCTGGTATAATATCATACCCGGGACCCGGGACTTGAAGGGTTTGAATGATTTCAATGCCCAGGTAAGGTGACGTTCATCCAGAAGGTCCAAGAAAGCTGTACAGCTCTCCTGAAGCTCCCCCAGTGGTACTGCTTCAGCAGCATCTCTAGGATGCTATGAGATGACTTTATATGAGCCACCTTCAAGATAAGACAGTGGGCGTGACACCGCCCATTCTTAGGTGAAACCCCATATCTTGAGATCTGCAAGCCTATTTCCCATATAACGCTATTTTAAATTCCACCTGATTCTTTCACTTTCCACTATGCAACTCACGCAATAATCATTGTATCGGGGTAAAACTTTGCGTGAATAATGCGTTTAAAGTATGCCACCTTATGACCAAAACTTGTTTAAATCTAACCAAAACTGGCTAGTGATAGTGAATATGTGGACCCCAGTACCTATAGTTGACTTTTTACCGAAAATGTCGGTCAATGTGTAAGATATATAATTAAAATTCATATAATAAAATAAATATATGAAACTCTCGATAATGGTATGATTTTGTTTCAATGGGTTGAATCGGATCAATAGTTCTTATATCCCTCATGTGTACCTAATATAAAGATTTTTAGCTTCCGCGTGACGTTATACCGCATATATCGGCCAATATGTGAGTTATTTCAATGAAAATGAGAGAGCGTGTTTTACTAATAACATCGGTATCTGTTTCCCTAAAATGAATGAAAATAATATTAGGATTTTCGAACATTTGTCTGACTTAACTCCATATGATAGGTGATGTTAGGTGGGGCACCTTAATGAAACAGTGCGAGCATTTTATTAGTCTATGGCATGTTAGTAGTATGTAGTATATATTATAAATAATACCCTCTACTTCCATATACTACTTATAATACTTTGCGCTATTCTAACCAGTTGTATGCCAAATATGTCGGTCAGTGAGTATTAACATTGTTTTTTTGTATATAAAATATTAGATATACAATAAATTAATGCCGAAAATGTGTGAAACGGTCCACGAATTTCCCCAATTCACATATACTATTGTACTTATGGTATAATTTTTTTCGTTAATTTGCTAATTTAATGAAATTAAATGGACAGTGTTTCTTAAAATTTTTTTATCATATCTGCATATGAATGAAATTTTTCTAGACTTTTGTTTAATCCTTATAACCCTAATATACTGATTTCCGCTCCTCTGGTCCAACAGCAACCTCATATACCCCACATATTAAATCTAACCATTTTGGGGATTTGAGTTAAATAGCCTCTTTTTATTAAAGCTAACATTTCGAAAAACAAAATAGTATTGACAATAAATAAATCTATGATCAATAATATAAGTTAATAAGATACCGAATGATAATCGAATAATGAATGTTAATTTCAATACAATGAAATAAACTTCTAATTTATAAATATAACTAAATATTATGTATTATTATTAATGACTATCAAAGTAATATATAGGTATACAAAAGCACGTAAGCTGCGTGTACAAAAATATAGCATATCAAAACTATTATACTCTGTAGCAACATGTTGCAAGAGTATAATAAATATCAGTACACTGTGTTTGTAGTTTCAGTTACACTAGATTTCTTGACCAGCAAAGTGCTGTATTCAAACTAATTTCACTGTATTAGTTATATAGTGTTTAAACCTATAACAATAGTTATAGTGTGTTTAAACCTATAACAATAGTTTAAACACTATATAACTATAACAATAGTTTAAACACTATATAGGTATACAAAAGCACGTAAGCTGCGTCTACAACAATATAGCATATCAAAACTATTATACTCTGTAGCAACATGTTGTAAGAGTATAATAAATATCAGTACACTGTGTTTGTAGTTTCAGTTACACTAGATTTCTTGACCAGCAAAGTGCTGTATTCAAACTAATTTCAGTGTATTAGTTATATAGTGTTTAAACTATTGTTATATACAGTGGCAAGCAAAACCGCATTATATACAGTCGCAAGCAAACACATATACATATGTGCACCAGTATACCATAGTACCAGAGAATGTTAATGAATAGAGAAGGAGCAAATGTTAGCTGTTCTAAAATGTTAATTACGATGAAGGAACATCGAAAACGCGCAAGTTCGAAAATAAAATGCCACAACAGCTATCAATTTACGCAACGAACTACACCACTCTATAAGCAAAATGTATATACATACATATGCACAGATGTTCTTTGATATGCGCATAAACAAAAATTTAAATAATAAAAACGAAAGTAATTGACTTCCTCAAATATAAATAATGAGGGAAATAATATTAAAATAGAATTCAAATATCATTTAATAAAAAAGGGTTATAAAAATAAAAAAGAGTATATAAATATATCTGACAGGATTTGAACTTAGGCAAAATACTTCACGTTGCAATAATAAAGTCTGCTATACAAGCAACACCACAGACAATATTTTAACCACTTTGTCTAATCTGTGAACTCAAACAGCTATTGTTGTTTACTTGCTTCAAATGTTCATATGTCTATATGTGAATATTCGCAAACATTCGCGCAAGTGACAAAAAAAACGTAGACGCCTTCATCGGCCAATAATATTCAAGCGAACTCGCGGCATATTTTCTAAGTATTTCATATTACAACGACAACAAATTTATTCATAAGGAACGTGCGTCTGCTTCAAAGCAAAGTGCGTTCGTTCATAACTCTGGGCCACGCTATTTTTTCTGTGCGCCTGGTAAACCACATTTGGTTTTCATATAGAATTCCTACCGCAAATGTTAGTTTATAAAATGAATGAATGAATTGGATGAAATTGAATTTGATTGGTTTCAGTAAAACGAGAAAAATTCAATTTTACAATTTGTATCACTGAAAATCCTATCATCCCCCTCGCATTTGCATGTTGCCCACAAGCTGCTTCCTCACAACATTTGCTAAAAGTCAGAAATTGAAGAATTTGTCTGATGTTCACTTCAAAAAGGAGAATTGGCAACATGACCTCTTAGCGAGTTTAAATAATATTTATATTTTTGCATATTATGCACTATTTATGGCATTAAATTACAAAATTTATATTAAATTGCCATTCATATGAAATCATTAACTACTTCTATATATTCTAAGCACAGTCCATATAGTACTTTTATATGTTTACTTATTATCATTATTTCATAGTTTGTCGATTTAGCCCATTTTATCTAAATACGACGCTATGAAAATGCAGCCCAATCGGTAATCGCAATATTTCAAAAGAGCATAAGTCAACTTTCAATAGCAAACCACTGCAAAAAGGACAAACGAGACAACATAGCCGATCGACATTGTCGTAAAATTGTCGATTGAAACAAATTTTGTCAACTCCGCCACGATGCGCAAAATTCGGCGTCAATATGTATGCGAGCTCATATGTATATATGTATGTTTGTCGACAAAGTCGTCATTTGGTTTTTTTCAACAGCACAATGTCCGCGCGAACTCGTCGTTATTTCGTTGGCTTGCCACCATACACAGAGGCGTGTCAAGTGAGGGCTCATAATATATTAATATGTTGCTTAATTTGTATTGAAAAATACTAATGCATTATGACTTATTGACGTAATATAATTAATAGATACGTAAAAATATAAATACAAATAAATTCATACCTATAATCGTTTTTAAACTAAATTCGATAAATAAAATATATATCTGAAATAATTATGTGGCAGTGCGCCGCAATCCCTCCTTGCCTGCGATCGTTCAACTCGCAAAAAGCAAAAAGTGTGGACAAAATTGCTTGTGCGGGGCAAGAAGAAGCAAGCATCAGCGTACGTGTACTCATGAATGTATGTGTGATTATCACATTTGTGTAAATACGCATAAATAAGAAAATATTCAATAAACCTAATCATATGAACATATTTTCCTGAAATATTTTAATTATCTCAGGAAGTTAAATATGCTATTAAAGTAATTTAATTATGATATGCTTAGATTCCAATTAATAAAACAAAAATTAAATAAAATTTCAGTTTCAAAGTTTTAGGATTCGAACGTATGGGTTCGTATTCGGATTGTGCTTAACCCCTTCCCGCTTACGACCTCAGCCACCACAAAAGTGGAAATGTGGCCGCTTAGCCACCGTTTTATTGTTATCCTTTGTTTAATAAGCAATTGCTCACATAACGCACATACATAAGTTGGAAAAATAGCCTATTAAATGTTTATTTTATTATGAAATCTGGGGTTTTTACCGGTAATACAGATTTTTAATTCAGAAGGCTTTTCATAATTATAAATTTGTCATATCATAGAAATTGAAAACATAAATCTAAATAGGTATGCGCAACGTTTTTTCATATAGGAATATTCGTTGTGTCTATTTATAGCATTTCGCATATTGTGTGGTGTATTTTTCTTTTTCGAAGTTATATTTTTCGATGTTCCCTCATCTGGAACTACAAATTAGTACTCAAAAAGTTTTCAGTTAACATTTGCTCCTTCTCTATTCATTTACGTTCTCTGCTCTGACTAAACCCAACACGACTACAAAGTATGCGCAAAATATTTGCATACTTTTAGGCATATTTTGGCATTTCAAAGGGAACAAATCAACTGAACGGACCACAAAAATTATAATATTTAGGAAAAAATTTTTTAATGGCAGAAATCATAATAAATAATAGGTCAATAAAAGGGAATATATTTCAAATTTCAAATGGCATATCAATATTCCCAGTTGTGCATATATACATATTATATTCTCTTCAATATTCGTCGGTTGGTTATGTTAAGAGAGCGTATGTGTACAGATTCACCGCTGTTATAAAAGCGAGAAATGTTATTTGTTTCTCGCGCATGTGTGGTGAACTCCTTGATAAATTCCTACAAATTGTTCGATGTCGAACCTGCACCTTCTCATTGTTTTAAGTTCTCTGTTATTACAAGTATATTATATAATATAACATATTGATGTACATACATAAATTATTAATTCTGTAAAAATTGAAATTAGAAAATTATAAAATTGTAAAATATCTTTTTTTGCATAATCTTTCACATTTTATCAATGTAGCATTTGTGCAAAAAAATAATAATTTATCAATTTTTCATCATAAAAATCGTTTATATGGCAAAAAATAATCATGCATATGTGAAGTGGCATTTGTATTTCTTGTTTTCTCATTCATTTCATTTCATTTTTCTCTTTATATTGGTAGATACGTATTTTGTCAGAGAACGTTTTTAAAAATTCTCATTTCTGTTAAATAACAGCAAAACTATACAGAAAGTGGTGAACTCCTTGATATCAAATTTTCAGCCAACCAATCGAGCATCATACAAAATTCAATTTGCACCTTCTCATTGTTTTAAGTTCTCTGATACAACTGTGTCTAAAATGATTAATTGAAAAATTTCATTTATATTTTTAGCAAGACACAATTATAAGATGATAGAATTCTAGTAAAAAGAGCCGAGAAAATATGAAATACAATCGAGTTCATAACGATGAGTCATACCATATATTGGTCATACATTACATACTGTGATACTTCGTCCGAAAATGTACATAGTGTAGATAGCTACAGCTACTATTTATTAAAAAATAATAAAATATAAATAAATATAGTTTAAAAAAACTAAAAAAAAAACGCTTTTAAAGAATATCGAACTAAAAAGTTGAAAATAAATATAGTTTAAAAAAACTAAAGACACACGCTTTTTAGTTTTTTTAAACTATATTTTTATCCTAATCAACTTTAAACTCAACATAGTGACAACTTTTTCATCCCAATCAACTTAAAATCCAACGGTAGAAGCACAGACTCAAGCAGACAGCAATATATATATTTTCAACAATAGTATCAGAAAGTAAGAATTTGATTAACTATATTATACTATTTATATTATTATATATCGATTAATATTATTATTAAATGTATGTAACTCAAAAGATAAGCATGAAATTAGAAATTAAAAGAAAACTACTGTATACGTCAGAAGAACAAGAAATCAAAAATTTGCAAGAACTCGAACATAATATAACATTGATAAAAACTAAAGCAAAGAAAAACAATTTAAGGCATAAAAATAAAAGAGAAAACCGCATTCGTGTGTAAGAGACAATTTCTTTTTCCTTTTCCTATATTTTTTCTTAAAAATGGCAGTACAGGCTGAAAGGTAATGAACAGATTAACTATAAACCCTCTGAGATACTTAAACAATTTACCTTAATTCTATGGCGACTCAGGAGACCTACAGACATTCACCACACTCATTGACCGAGTACACTCACACCTACAAACATACGACGAAATGTCCCAACTACTTTTTTCGGACATAATAAAGTCAAAACTCAAAGGAAGGGCACGACAGGCGATAGAAATAAACTGCCACGCGACTTCATGGGCAGAGATTAAAACCATACTACTGAATAATTGTCGAGATAGACGTTTCTGTGAAGAACTTTTTGACGAATTACGCAGCGTGAACTTTAGAACAAATACCCTAGATTTCTATAACGATATGAAAACCAAGTTACACAGATTAAATAACAAACTAGTGGTTATTTTAGGGGAAACCGAAGCGACTAGAGAGAGCGCGATAGACAACAAGCGCACTGCCCTTAACATCTTTAAAAGCAAGATCCCTGAACCAATGAAGTCTATCCTATTCTGCAGAAACCCAAGAGATTTGGAACAGGCTATGGACATACTATTCCAGGCCGGATACGCTCATGTAGGGAATAATAACGGTAACGGCCCGGAATTTAAAACTCATTCGGGTAATAGGAATAATAACTACAGAAATAGTACACAATACAACAGGAAATGTATTGTGTACTATTTCCTACTATAGGAATATAACACAACACAGGAACCCCCAACAACCATTCAACAGACAAAATTCCCAACCAATGCCCCAAAATAATGGATGAAGAATTTTCTGATGTTCACTCCAGAAGAGAAAAATGACAATTTGGGTCATTGCCGATTTAATATTTTTGTTTTTTGATTTTCATATATTATACCACATATGGTTTTAAATTATATAATTAATGTTAAATTGCCATTCATATGAAATCCTTTATTACTTCTATGAGTTCTAATCACACTTCATATAGTGACTTTGTATGTTTACTTAATATCACAATTTCATTGATTTTCTATTTAGCCCATTTAAATTAAATTCAATGGCAAGAAAATGCAGCAAAATTTAAAATCGTGGTACTTCATAATAGCATAAGTAAATTTGGATGACAAGGCACTGCAAAAAGGCAAACGAGACAACATAGCCGTAAAATTGTCGTAAAATGGTCGATTGAAACAAATTTTGTCAAAATTTGGTGTCAATATGTATGCGAGCTCATATGTATGTATGTATAAATGTATATTTTTCGACAAAGTCGTCATTTGGTTTTTTTCAACAACACAATGTCCGCGCGAACACGCCGTTATTTCGTTGGCTTGCCACCATGCACAGAGGCGTTTCAATTGAGGAGTCATAATATATTAATATGTTGCTTAATTTGTATTGAAAAATACTAATGCATTAATGACTTATTTTCGTAATATAACTAATATATACGTAACAAGTAAGGAAGAGCTAAGTTCGGATGTAACCGAACATTTTATACTCTCGCAAAGTCAAATGGTATACTCGTTTAAGATTTCTTTGTGGATTGACTGATATTTTCGGTAGAAGGTCAACTATAGGTACTGGGGTCCACATATTCAGTACCTAGGGGCTTGAACAGTTTTGGTTCGATTTAGAAAATTTTTGGTCACAAGGTGGCATACTTTAAACGTATTATTCACGCAAAGTTTTACGCCGATATAATCATTGTTGCTTGATTTGCATAGTGGAAAGTGAAAGAATCAAGTGGTATTTAAAATGGTGTCATATGGAAAATAGGCGTGGTTGTAATCCGATTTCGCCCATTTTCGCACTATAACATAGAAACATGAAAAGAACGTTACACACCGAATTTGGTTGAAATCGGTTAAGCAGATCTCAAGAAATGGGTTTTCACCTAAAAGTGGGCTGTGCCACGCCCACTGTCTAATTTTGAACGCGGTTCCTATAAAATCATCTTATACCATCTCAGAGATAAAATTTAATGTCTCTGGCGTGTTTAGTGCTTGATTTATCGCGCTTTTAGTAGTTTTTAACAGTACCGTTATATGGGGAGTGGGCGGAGTTGCCACCCGATTTCAACTATTTTCACACCGTCAATAGAAGTGCTAAAAACATTTGCTTCCAGTGAATTTTGTTATTATAGCGTTAGCGGTTTAGGAGATATGCACATTAAACCTATTAGAGGCGGGACCACGCCCACTTTAAAAAAAAAAATTTTAACTGCAGATGCCCCTCCCTAATGTGATCCTGTGTACCAAATAACAGTCTTGTATCTTATTGCGGAGCTTAGTTATGGCAAGTTATTTGTTTTTGATTAATTGCGTTTTGTGGGCGTGGCAGTGGTCCGATTACGCACATCTGCAATACCAACCGTCTCACGGTACCAAGAAACATGTCTACCAAGTTTCATAAAGATATCTCAATTTTTACTCAAGTTAGAGCTTGCACGGACGGACGGACGGACGGACAGACAGTCACCCGGATTTCAACTCGTCTCTTCATCCTGATCATTTATATATATATAACCCTATATCTAACTCGATTAGTTTTAGGTGATACAAACAACCGTTAGGTGAACAAAACTATTATACTCTGTAGCAACAGGTTGCGAGAGTATAAAAATATAAATACAAATAAATTCATATCTACAATCGTTTTTAAAATAAATTTGATTATTAGAAACTATCTGAAATAATTAGCGGCAGTGCGCCCCAACCCCCTTCTTGCCAGCGATCGTTCAACTTCTCGCAAAAAGGAAAAAGTGTTGACAAAAGTCATTGTTTTTGCGGGGCAAGAAGAATCAAGCATTAGCGTACGTGTATTTAAGAATGTATGTGTGATTATCACATTTGTGTAAATACGCATAAAATGGAAACATTCAATAAACCTCAACATATGAACATATTTCCTTGAAATATTTTAATTATCTCAGCAAGTAATATATGCTAATAAAGTAATATAATTGAGATATGCTTAGACTCCAATAAATAAAATAAAAAAATATATGTAAACTAAGTTTCATGAGTTGTAGGATTCGAACGCATATGCTCGTATTCGGATTGAGCTTAATTCCTTCACGCTTACGACCTAAGCCACCACAAAAGTAGAACCGCGGCCGCTTTAGCCATATGTATATTATTACCCTTTGCTCATTAAGCAATTGCTCGCGCAGCGCACATACATAAGTTGGAAAAATTGCCTATTAAATGTTTATTTTATTATGACCTCTGTGGTTTTTATCGGTAATACAGCTTTTTAATTCAGAAGACTTTTCATAATTATCAATTTTGTCATATCATATAAATTGAAAACATAAATCTAAAAAAATTTGATTTAACTTTTGCGCCTTCTCTATTCATTAACATTCTCTGCAATAAGTCACAAGTAGAGAATGTTAATGCATAGAGAAGGAGCAAATGTTAGCTGTACTAAAATGTTAATTACGATGAGGGAACATCGAAAACGCACAAGTAAAATAAAATTTCACCGACCTATCAGGGGACGCAGTGAATTACACCACTCTATAAGCAAAATGCATATACATACATATGCAGTGATGTTTTTTGGTATGCGCATAAACAAAAATTTAAATAATAAAAACGAAAGAAATTGACTTCTGACAAGAAAATATAAATAATGAGGGAAATAATATGAAAATAGAATTAAAATATCATTTAATAAAAAAGGGTTATAAAAATAAAAAAAGAGTATATAAAAATATCTGATAGGGTTTGAACTTAGGCAAAATATTTTACATTGCAATAAAGAAATGTGACATACAAGCAGCTCCACAGACAATATTTGAACAATTTTGTCTAATCTGTGAACTCAAACAGCTATTATTGTTTACTTGCTTCAAATGTTTATATATAATATTTATGTGAGAATATTCTTGAAATTGACTTCCTTCATTCGCATGTCCAAATATATTTGCATATATGTACACATATGTATGTCCCTCAACATGTCTTTCGCAAAAAATCAAACATTCCCGCAAGTGACAAAAATCGTAGACGACCATCGGCCAATAATATTCAAGCAGACTCGCGGCTTATTTTCGAAGTATTTCATACAATATTACAACGACAACAAGTTCATTCATAAGGAACGTGCGTCTGCTTCAAAGCAAAGTGCGTTCATTCATAACTCTGCGCCGCGCTATTTTTTCTGTGCGCCTGGTAAACCACATTTGGTTTTCATATAGAATTCCTACGCAAATGCGAAATAAATGAAATTGATGGTTTCAGTAAAACGAGAAAAATTCAATTTTACAATTTAACCACTGAAAATCCTACCTATCCCCTCGCGTTTGTATGTTGCCCACAAGCTGCCTCCTCACGACGATGCTAAAAATCAGAAATTGAAGAATTTGTCTGATGTTCCCTTCAGAAAGGAGAATTGGCAACATGACCTATTAGCGATTTGAAATATTATTTTAATTTTTTTCATATTATGCACTATATATGGCACTAGCTTTTGCCCGCGACTTCGTCCGCGTGGAATAGTGACTTCCGGCAGATTTTTGGTTCTTCCCACATAGTTCCCGTTCTTGCGGTATTTTCGGAATGGTCGAGTTCCCGCAGAATTTTCAGGATAAAACCTATGTTTTTTTTTCGAGTTCTAAACTATATCTGTACAATTTTCAAAGTAAATTTTATTATTTTAAAGAACTTCTGCATATACTACATTTTTTGTTTTATTATCTTGTGGCAGAAGAACATATTGATTTTCGCCACAACCCGATCTTGATAACGCGACATATAACTGGCCGTGCGAAAAACAGTCTTGGCGTAAATCGATCCCCACGTGTTTGAATGTTTGCCCCTGTGATTTATTTATTGTGACTGCGAAAGATAATTTAAGCGGAAATTGTATTCTTTTAAAATTGAAAGGTAAGTCGTTGGGTATCATTGGGATGCGGGGTATGAGGACTGTTTGACCAAATGCTGGACCAGTCAAAACTATTGCAACGATGACGTTATTGCGCAGAAATTTTACTTGAAGTCGGGTCCCGTTGCATAAATTTGGTGGTTTGAGATTTCTTAGTAAAATTATTGGGGCACCTATTTTTAACTTAAGAGAATGTGGGGGAAGGCCGCTTGGGTTCAAGGAATTGAGGAACTCCTGTGGGTAATGAACTACATCTTCTTGATCCATCACGGTATCAATGGATGTGTAGGTTACAATATCTCCTCGGAGCTTACTCAAAATGATATCATTTATTTCGTCAACGCTACTATTTCTTGCCGCCAATATTGCTCTTTGACACATCCATTGATGGTCCTTGTTTTCTATTTCGCTGATGTCAGGGTATACCTTAGTTACTAATTCCTCGATGTTACCCACTTTTACTCCTAAATCGCAATCAATTTCAATTTTATTATTAGAATGAGGTATTTTCCCGTCTCCTACAGAAAGTAATTTTGAAGGGAAAGTTATACTACCTCCCCCCAAATGTGCTCTCATATTTGTCGATAATTTTAAAATATTTACAAATTTCCATAATGGAGAACTTTTAAGGCAAGCCTTCACAATGTCTGCTCTAGTTCCCCTTACTATTACCGGTAAAGTTTGGCGAAAGTCCCCAGCAAACATAACAGTAATCCCACCCATGATTTTATCACAGCTTCTAAGATCTCTAAGAGTTCTGTCTAGAGCTTCTACGTGAGCTCTATGTATCATGGTACATTCGTCCCAGATTATTAGACTGACGTCTTGTAAAATTTTCCCCAAAGGGCCATTTTTGCGTATAGAGCACACGCTATCTTTCTCTAAAGACACAGTTAGGGGCAGTTTAAAAGTGGAGTGAGCTGTGCGTCCACCTGCTAATAAGGTTGCAGCAATACCTGACGACGCTACTGCCAAGTCATTAACTAATCTTAGTCGTTAACTAATCTTGGTTCATTTTGTGTGATATACTCATTTAATTCATTTATGTTATATGGTTTTCGCAACGCTACTTCTAACGGGTCCAGAAGCGAATTATTTCTTTTTGCTGCAGGAAGCCCAAAGTCGGTTAGGGATTTATCTGAAATCTCATGAATTTTATCTTCAATTATGATTAGTCCATCATTGTATATATCATCATAATATGCTAATGTCATATCCTGATTCTCATTACGCATTCTGTTTAATATATCTTTACATAAAGCATCACGAAATTTATTCCATAACTCTAAGGGGTCAGATGGTTGGCAAAATATAAGGATAGTGGTAAATAATTCTCTTAATTTTGTAGCTGGCTCGGATATGATAGCATCGGATATGGTATTTTGCCAATGTTCATCTCCCTCCAGTAAACCTAATTCCTTGCAAGCGCCTTGGTACGTTTGGAAAATAACACCATTCACGGTTCTTAGATGTTGAAATGACATTGGACCGCGAACATATTGCAATAACATTCTTAAATAAAAACATTCAGTTTGAGTTGGATGAATGGCCTAAATTTGTGTCTTTTTTTACACCGGGATATCCCTCAACATCTTGCCCGCGTCTTCTTCTAGAAAATGAATTTCTTTGCCAAACGTTATACTGGGGAACTTCGTGATATAAAAGGGTTTTTGCAAAATCGTCGCTTTTGCAGAGATCAAAGAACGCTGTAAGTGTCACACGATCTTGGAGATTTTCATTATTATAAAAATATACTCTTTGTCCATTTTCCAAATAAACGGCTAAATGAACTACTGCCGGAAAACGTTCATGAATAGAAAATTGGAAAATTCTCCAAAACGCCTCAGAGGAACTTATATAGCGACCATTTAGATATTTTTCTACTTCATCGTTATTACTTTGTAACGAAAATGTGGCTTGATCAGAACCTTTATGAATATACTTACAGATGTATTTAATAGCTTTGACCGATTGACAAAACTCTACGTTAATGTGTGCATTGAAAATTCGTGATAGCAGTGGATTATAGGGAACCACCCAACGATTATCCACGCTCATTTCTGTACCTTTTACACGAATTATAGCTGTGTTTCCACCATTATTTGGAGACCTGCGTCTGTAGGTTGGATAACAATCATCTCCCGTTTGTGTTTCCGAAATAAAATGCCTAGGGAACTTTTTAGAACAAACGTTTTCTTTCATACATGGTGATGTAGGATTATGAAATCCGCAAGGACCATGTAACATATTTTTTATGACAATATTATGAAGAATCGGATCTTGTTGTATGTCAGGTATTTCAGCCGATATTATTGCATCTATAGAATCTGGTTGAACTTTGTTAGCCAGCCACAATAAAATGTGGGCGTAAGGTAAACCTCTTTTTTGCCATTCTACACTGTAAACAAAGGCTTTCGATGGGCCAAAAATATTTTTCTTCGTTAATAGGTCTATCATTTTCTTGAGTTTTAAATGAAATACCCTAGAAATTAAATCATGTCTATCATAAGAATGTTGATTGGGCAATAACTCACTTTTTATTTCTGGCCATTCGGGGTTACATGGAAATGTAATGAAGAGGTCAGGTCTTCCAAATTTCCTGACATATGTCATGGCATCTTGATTTTTTTCATTCATGAATCTGGGGGATCCTGTAAATGACGACGACAATATAACGTGCTGGCCAATATTAGAAGCGTTTATATGTCCATCATTTACGACGGCATCTCTTAAATGAATGTACTCGTCTGCTCTCAATTTTTTTTGATTTCTTTTGATGAAGTGTAGCCTCTCAGAGATCATTTTTGCCGCCATATCAACACAATATTGGTTGAATAATCCTTTGAAATAATGTATATGGTTAAAGTCATTTATTCTCACCATGAATCTAAATGCATAAAACTGCATACATGAAACAGTTTTAAATGTAGCCGTAGTATTCTGCTGTGGAATATTAATACAGTATCCGTCGTTTCCAAAGGGAAACAGTAAGGGATATTGATGCGGGTCATAAGATCTATGAATTTCAGAAACTCGTTGAAGTCGACCATCTCTCGCAGTCAATACAATATCACGGGGACCTTTGTCATCATAAGAACAGCTACTTCATCTACTACCGGCGTATTATACCGACCTCAATGCTCATTAGGAGGTTTTACATCAGCATGAATGATAAGTTTTAAATCATTCGGTGGTCTATTTTCTATATTGTACTTAAAACTTTGAATATACGTATTATGATCATGAAGATATGTTTGGAGAACGTCGATAAGATCGATTTGCAAGCTTGGGTTTAAATTCGAGCGCAAGGATACCTGATCTGCATGGGAAACAAAATATATTTGCAGGAATTCGGGTTGTGCCCCTACAGCTGGAAGTAAGTCACCGATTAAATGATAAACTTGCCCTTGTACTTTAAAAGTGGGCATAAAGTTTCCCTCACGAATTTCTTTGGCACCAAATGAAGTCATCTGAAATAATGTATTATATTGTCTTGAGTGATTTAAGAAATGCTTAGATGATGGATGTGAGCCTGATATCAGTTCCTTTAAAACGGATGTTGGTTCCGGAATTATAGGTATATTTACTTTGCCACCACTACTACACAGTCCAGGAGTTTCAGCTGCCAATTTTTTTGCTTGGCATAAGTTGCATATTTTATCCATTCTACCAATATCAATATCATTTAGCTTAGAATAGTCAACGGTACAATCATAAGCAAAAGCAGCATTTAATAAATTATGTTGTCTGCGAGTTCTATTCCTAGTTGATCGGGCATTTTGCTGTGCTAATCGATGGGATCGTTCAGCGCTTGATTCCCGATCGCGGTTAGCCAATGTTCGGGCATTCTGTGAGGCCAAACGTTGAGAACGTTCAGCACTCGATTCCCGTTGCCGAATCGCCAAAGTTCGTAAATTTTGTGAGGCTAAACGCTGCGAACGTTCAACGATTGATTCCCTTGCACGGTTTTGTTCAGTAATTGCTCGTTGTGTAGCCAACCTGTGCATATTTTCATCCTCAGTTTCATTGCTGCGCAAAACTCGCAGCCGCTTTGCAGTAGCAGTCTGCCGAGAAAGCTGAGTTCTTTTTCTCGGCATTATAGTGATGAAGAAAAAACGTAGAAAACGAAAACTTAACTAAAGCGTATCTCGTAATAAAAAAAAAGAAACGTAAGATTAAGAAGATTAATAATTAGGAACCTAATTACTTTTATTTTTAACGATTATGTCAAAAGAACAACCGTAAAATAAAAATAAGGTAAACTAACTTTATGCTTAAACTTAACCCTAATCTAATGAGAATACCTACAGGTATTATGTACCACAAAAAAAAATATTAGAAACTAAATACTATTTTTAAAACAAACAATACTATACTTATAGAAAACACATACTTATAAATTAATAATCTACATGAAAACAAAAAAGTGTTATTATTGTGTAACTGAATACTATCCTAAAACAAATAAAGTACCTACTATATAGAAAACAACTACAAAATGAAACTGTGTTTAAAAAGTAATATTACGATGAAATATGGAGTAAAGAAATTATGAATTTTTGATACATAAATATTAGGAAATTCCTGTTATAAATTTGGCCTTGGAAATATTAAGCAGGTAGGTATTATGCATATTGTTCTACCACATTCATGCTAATTCATTGCAAGCAAAATGTGGGACCACCATCCCAACATACAAATGAAATATGCAACATACTCTAAGTGTTGCGCATTTGAACGGCACAAACAGACAGAAAAACTATACTCGAGTCGCTGGACTATTTTTGATCGTGTGAAAGCAGAGCATGATGCAAGCGTTTACATCATAAAACATGTTCATAACAACATCATGTTTTTAAAATTTTTTAAAAACCATTACACATGTATGACGTACACGAATTTATTATGTTTACACGCTCATTCTTCTCATCACGCCGCACATGCTGGCATACAAAAATGACCGTGTAAAGGCCGCTTACGGGAAAAATCCAATTTTCGCGGATATCATACCGTACGGTCTGTTGTAGCGGACGGTAGAAGCGGTGGTGAGTGATCATTTACATTGCCCTCTCATAAGATAGGTCGCATCAGCTGAAGCGGGACACGATTTTGCGTCGGTGACTGTTTGTGCCTTGAGCCGCGCGGCATGGTATCTCGTTGAGCTACACCCCCCTCCCGGCTTGCCCGCAAGTACCGCCTCTCTCCCGCCGCGCCGGCCAGCGCAGAGAGCGAGTTGGTTTTGTTTCTGAGTTATTTATCATTGTAATCTTTAACGTTTTTTGTTGAAATTAAGTTATGTCAAAGACAATTTTATTCACAATGAAGTACTCTTAACCAACAACATATTTATTTGAATAAAGATTAATAATATTATGTTGATACAACTTAAACAAATTATTTCGACCAAATTAGGTACCATAAAAACGGTTTTTGTGAGTTAATGTTAAAAGATAGACATATACTATCGCGGACTGTTTTTTAGATCATTAAAAGAGCTATTATTCTTTAATACATATTTTTTGTGTATCTTGAACCGTTTTCACGGCGCACGCAACGGAAGGCTTCAAATATGAAATAATTTCTCCCGTTTTTTACACATTTACCACTATATCTTTGCTCCTTTGGTCGTGATGTTATATAGCCTATAGCCTTCCTCGATAACTGGACTATCCAACACAAAAAGGATTATTCAATTCGTACCAGTAGTTTCGGAGATTAGGGCGTTCAAACAAACAAACAAACTCTTCAGCTTTATAATATTAGTATAGATTAAATTATTAAGATTCATAAGAAATCTTTAACTACTTCTATATATTCTAAGCACACTGCATATAGTACTTTTATATGTTTACTTATTATCATTATTTCATAGTTTGTCGATTTAACCCATTTTATCTAAATACGACGCTATGAAAATGCACCCTAATCGGTAATCGCAGTATTTCAAAAGAGCATAAGTCAACTTTAGCAAATAGCAAACCACTGCAAAAAGGACAAACGCGACAACATAGCCGACCAACATTGTCGATTCAAACAAATTTTGTCAACTCCGCCACGATGCGCAAAATTCGGCGTCAATATGTATGTGAGCTCATATGTATATACATATGTATGTTTGTCGACAAAATCGTCATTTGGTTTTTTTCAACAACACAATGTCCGCGCGAACTCGCCGTTATTTCGTTGGCTTGCCACCATACACAGAGGCGTGTCAAGTGAGGGCTCATAACATAATATATTAATATGTTGCTTAATTTGTATTGAAAAATACTGATGCATTAATGACTTATTTTCGTAATATAATAATAATAAACGTAAAAATATAAATACACTTAAATTTATACTTATAATCGTTTTTAAAATAAATTCGATTAATAAAAACTATCTGAATTAATTATGTGGCAGTGCGCCCTAACCCCTCCTTGCCAGCGATTGTTTAACTTGTTTCTGGCAAAAAGCAAGAAGTGAGGATATAGGTCAATGTTTGTGCGGGGCAAGAAGAAGCAAGCATCAGCATACGTGTATTTAAGAATGTGTGTGCGATTATCACAATTGTGTAAATAGGCATAATAATAAGGGAATGTTCAATAAACCAAAACATATGAACATTTTTCCTTAAAATATTTTAATTATCTCAGCAAGTAAAATATGCTAATAAAGTAATATAATTAAGATATGCTTAGATGTTATAGTGTCTTCAACTATTCCCTTAACGTTACTTTGACCATACACACATACACACGCTATTTTAACTCATTAAGAATATTATCAATTGTTTTTTGCAAAGTATACTAATTCCTAAGAATTTTTATACTCTCGCAACCTGTTGCTACAGAGTATAATAGTTTTGTTCACCTAACGGTTGTTTGTATCACCTAAAACTAATCGAGTTAGATATAGGGTTATATATATATAAATGATCAGGATGAAGAGACGAGTTGAAATCCGGGTGACTGTCTGTCCGTCCGTCCGTCTGTCCGTCCGTCTGTTCGTCCGTCCGTGCAAGCTCTAACTTGAGTAAAAATTGAGATATCTTTATGAAACTTGGTAGACATGTTTCATGGTACCGTGAGACGGTTGGTATTGCAGATGGGCGTAATCGGACCACTGCCACGCCCACAAAACGCCATTAATCAAAAACAAATAACTTGCCATAACTAAGCTCCACAATAAGATACAAGACTGTTATTTGGTACACAGGATCACATTAGGGAGGGGCATCTGCAGTTAAAATTTTTTTTAAAAAAGTGGGCGTGGTCCCGCCTCTAATAGGTTTAATGTGCATATCTCCTAAACCGCTAATGCTATAATAACAAAATTCACTGGAAGCAAATATTTTTAGCACTTCTATTGACGGTGTGAAAATAGTTGAAATCGGGTGGCAACTCCGCCCACTCCCCATATAACGGTACTGTTAAAAACTACTAAAAGCGCGATAAATCAAGCACTAAACACGCCAGAGTCATTAAATTTTATCTCTGGGATGGTATGAGATGACTTTATAGGAACCGCGTTCAAAATTAGACAGTGGGCGTGGCAAAGCCCACTTTTAGGTGAAAACCCATATCTTGAGATCTGCTTAACCGATTTCAACCAAATTCGGTGCGTAACGTTCTTTTCATGTTTCTATGTCACAGTGCAAAAATGGGCGAAATCGGTCTACAACCACGCCTACTTTCCATATAACACCATTTTAAATTCCATCTGATTATTTCACTTTCCACTATGCAAATCAGGCAACAATGACTGTATCGGGATAAAAATTTGCGTGAATAATGCGATTAAAGTATGCCACCTTGTGGCCAAAAATTGTCTAAATCGAACCAAAACTGTTTAAGCCCCTAAGTACTAAATATGTGGACCCCAGTGCCTATAGTTGACCTTCTACCGAAAATATCAGCCAATCCACAAAGAAATCTCAAACGAGTATACTATTTGACTTTGCGAGAGTATAAAATGTTCGGTTACATCCGAACTTAGCCCTTCCTTACTTGTTATATGTATATTTATAACTTTGTTAATTGTATTTTCGCAAAGAATTATAAAATATATTTATAAATTGTACTTTACAAAGAATTGTTGTCCAAGTGCATTTCCGCTAACGAAAATGCAACTGTTAACATAAATGTATCGTTAATTCCAAATAATTTTATTACTTATTTGCCCAAGTGCATTAATTCCAAAGAACTTTAATAACTTTATTTTCAAGTGCATTTCCGCTAACGAAAATGCAACATTAGCGAATTGTTACACTTTTTGTAAACGCACCAGACAAATTTCTTAAGAATTATTGTACAAACATTTATTTTTATCAACAAAATAATAGTATATAAGAAAGTGGAAAATAAAGAATAAGCGGCAGTTATTGATCGAACCTTAAATCGAATTGTTTTATTTTTTGGTGTTTCTCATTAGAAGAAAAAAAGAAGTGGCGCAGTCGGTAGGATAACCGTGTATCCTTGTGTGTAAATCATTTAAATTCGAGTTACATGAGAAAGGATATTGGATATTTTAATATTCATAACGGGTAAACGAAAATAAGAACGAATCCTTTAAAAGATTTACGAAATTTTTGTGACATTCGAACTTCATAAGATTGAAGAACACATCCTTTAAAAAATTAAAGGACATATGAAATTGTTTGTGACATTTGAACTTCATAAGATTGAAGAACAGATCCTTTAAAAGATTAAAGAACGTAAAAATTTTTTGTGACATTTTAACTTCATAAGCTTGAAGAACACATCCTTTAAAAGATTAAAGGACATATAAAATTTTTTTGTGACATTTGAACTTCATAAGTTTGAAGAACAGATCCTTTAAAAGATTAAAGAACGTAAAAATTTTTTGTGACATTTTAACTTCATAAGATTGAAGAACACATCCTTTAAAAGATTAAAGGACATATAAAATTTTTTTGTGACATTTGAACTTCATAAGTTTGAAGAACAGATCCTTTAAAAGATTAAAGAACGTAAAAATTTTTTGTGACATTTTAACTTCATAAGATTGAAGAACACATCCTTTAAAAGATTAAAGGACATATAAAATTTTTTTGTGACATTTGAACTTCATAAGTTTGAAGAACAGATCCTTTAAAAAATTAAAGTGCAAAACTCTTAGACTTCATAAGATTGTGGATCCTTTAAAAATTTAAAGGACAAATACAAAATATAAAAAAAGAGAAAAAACAACACAACGGAAGAAAGTGACAACTTTTTATCCTAATCAATTTTAAATTCAACATAGTGACAACTTTTTCATCCCAATCAACTTTAAATCCAACGGTAGAAGCACAGACTCAAGCAGACAGCAATATATATATTTTCAACAATAGTATCAGAAAGTAAGAATTTGATTAACTATATTATACTATTTATATTATTATATATCGATTAATATTATTATTAAATGTATGTAACTCAAAAGATAAGCATAAAATTAGAAATTAAAAGAAAACTACTGTATACGTCAGAAGAACAAGAAATCAAAAATTTGCAAGAACTCGAACATAATATAACATTGATAAAAACTAAAGCAAAGAAAAACAATTTAAGGCATAAAAATAAAAGAGAAAACCGCATTCGTGTGTAAGAGACAATTTCTTTTTCCTTTTCCTATATTTTTTCTTAAAAATGGCAGTACAGGCTGAAAGGTAATGAACAGATTAACTATAAACCCTCTGAGATACTTAAACAATTTACCTTAATTCTATGGCGACTCAGGAGACCTACAGACATTCACCACACTCATTGACCGAGTACACTCACACCTACAAACATACGACGAAATGTCCTAACTACTTTTTTCGGACATAATAAAGCCAAAACTCAAAGGAAGGGCAAGACAGGCGATAGAAATAAACTGCGACGCGACTTCATGGGCAGAGATTAAAACCATATTACCGAATAATTTTGGAGATAGAAGTTTCTGTGAAGAACTTTTTGACGAATTACGCAGCGTGAACTTTAGAACAAATACCCTAGATTTCTATAACGATATGAAAACCAAGTTACACAGATTAAATAACAAACTAGTGGTTATTTTAGGGGAAACCGAAGCGACTAGAGAGAGCGCGATAAACAACAAGCGCACTGACAACAACACTGCCCATACCAACAAGTAAACCCACAGAAGCCCAACCAAAATCCATCATTCCAAGGACCAAATTCTAGAAACCAATCAGAACCTATGGACATAGGAAAAATAGAAGTGGCTGAAAATTTTCAGGAACTAGCCTCAAAAATAAATTACCATTTATAATAATAAGGACAAGGATAGGGTTTATAAGACTTATAATAGACACAGGCGCAACAAATTCAATTTTAAATCCGGGGATCTGCGATCCCAAAAGAATTCATTCAACCAGCCCACTTCTAATCAAAACTCTTCAACATCAAATTTACGTTCAAGAAAAAGCCATAGTACCTATGTTCGAAGAATTTAGCGACACTGAAAAGGATAAAACACTGGAATTCTATATAATACGATTTCATAAATTTTTTGACGGTCTGATAGGTAATGATATATTGAGTCCATTAGATGCCAGCATCAATTATGGAAAAAAGGAAATAATCATCGGTAACAAGACACTCCCTATGCACTTCGAAGACGGAAACTTAAATAAGAAAAGGATAATAGCACCAGATAACTCTGACCTAGTTTATTATAAGGAAGAAAAAGACGGAAAGATTATAAGAGAAGGAATTTTGAATGTGAAAAATGGAGAAGAAGAAATGAACTTGCTATCCGAAAGTAAGCAGGTGACTACGCAAAAGGTAGATCATGAAAATTTTAGCATAATTGAGAACAAAGAATTTAAACCATTGAATGATCAAATTAGAATTGGACACTTAAACCCTGAGAAAAATCACAACTATTACAATTAATAAAAAGATATCAAAGTATTTTTTAAATTTTAGCATAATTGAGAACAAAGAATTTAAACCATTGAATGATCAAATTAGAATTGGACACTTAAACCCTGAGGAAAAATCACAACTATTACAATTAATAAAAAGATATCAAAGTATTTTTTACCAGGAGGGCGATAGACTTTCGTTTACTTCCGCAATAAAGCATAGAATTAGAACTACAAACAATATACCCATATTTTCCAAGTCATATAGATACCCGTACGTACACAAAAAGGAAGTTATAGATCAAATCCAAGAGATGTTGAAAAATAAAATAATCAGGAATAGCAATTCTCCCTATTCAGCCCCAATTTGGATCGTGCCGAAGAAGGCCGATGCCAGCGGAAAACCAAAATGGAGACTTGTGATCGACTATCGTAAGCTGAACGAAGTAACGATCGATGACAAGTTCCCCATCCCGAACATAGATGAGATTCTCGAAAAACTGGGAAGAAGCCAGTATTTCACTACACTCGATCTAGCGAAGGGTTTCCACCAAATCGAGATAGAGGAGGAAGACATCCACAAAACCGCATTTAGTGTCGAAGGAGGACACTACGAATCACTGCGAATGCCTTTCGGGCTAAAAACAGCCCTTGCAACGTTTCAGAGATTGATGAACAATTTACGCCAGGACTATATCAATAAAATCTGCCTAGTATACCTGGACGACATAATCATATATTCAACATCCCTACAGGAACATATGAACTCATTCAGACTTATATTCGCAAGATTACAGGAAGCAAACCTAAAAATCCAACTGGATAAGTCGGAATTTTTAAAAAAGGAAACAGAGTTCCTTGGACATATAATCACAACGGAGGGAGTCAAGCCCAATCCTAAAAAGATAGAAAGCGTTGTTAACTTTCCCATACCAAAAACGGCAAAACAGATCAAGCAATTCTTAGGACTCACAGGCTACTATAGGAAATTCATAAAAGACTACTCATCTATCGCTAAACCAATGACTAAATACTTAAAGAAAGATTCAAAGATAAACATAAATGACTCAGAGTATGAAAAAAGTTTCCACACTCTCAAGACCCTACTAACACATGATCCAATATTAGACTTTTCTAAAACATTCATATTGACAACGGACGCAAGTAATTTCGCTTTGGGAGCAGTGATTTCGCAAGATAATCACCCAATATGCTATGCAAGCCGCACCCTTAATACACACGAAATAAATTATAGTACAATAGAGAAAGAATTGTTGGCCATCATCTGGGCTACAAAATATTTTAGGCCCTACCTTTTTGGTCGCAAATTTACCATAGAAACGGATCACAAGCCATTAACATGGCTCTTTTCTATAAAGGAACCCAATACCATTGACATACAATAACGACTATATATCGATCAAAACAGGGGAGACCAAAATCATTGAACACTACATCAAAATACTACACATAGTAAACACAACAGAATACGAACGTACTTTGGAAATAATCAAGACCAACATGGACATCCTTAAGACATCAAGTACGGAATCAAAAAGATTAACGGATACAGTAAACAAAAACTTTATGCTATTAAGAGCAAAGATAGAAAACCTTAACAGACATTCTCGAAGAAAACGGGCTTTACTAAACATTATGGGTAAAGGCCTGAAAATGATTGCAGGTACAATGGACAGCGACGACGAAGAACAAATAAGTAAAACTCTTAAATTACTACACACAAACGACGAAAACTTAACATACAGGATGGATAATTTAACTTATATTAATAATATCATGAACTCCCAAATCCAAAATATTACCAGTCACATAAATTACCAACAAAAGACAATTGGAGATTATTTAACTAAATTCAAATATATTATAGGAAATAAAATTGCAACCATAGAAGACGAGATAACATTTATAGAACACATATATCAGATTAATAACGACATCTCACTCCTACGCCAACATGTACATGACATCGGACAAATTATTTTCTCCGGGAAACTGGGAGTTATCCCCACAGATATTCTTACTCAAACCGAACTTAACCTAATCTCAGACTTTGACAGTTATACCAACATTAAGGTATCCATAGCACTTCATGACGGTAACATCATCATTATCCTCCTTATACCACAATTTTCACAAGACTCACTATCCATGGTGACATTCGTACCAATACCTGACAAGAATAATAAATCCATACAACTTAATCATTCTGACGTCCTCATAGATTTAAAAAACAACATTTATAGTACGTACATTAAGGAAAATTTGAAAAGGAACCTAATAAAAATCAACGATAATTGCTTGAATAATATATTAAATAATATAATATATAAAGAAGCCGAAGAGCCAAAATGAAAATATTTAATAGACAGGAAATAGTGGAAATAATTCCAGGCATATTAGTTCTCAAACAATTCAATAGTAACATATCGCACAATTGCAGTAAGGCTAAACTAAAAATTTCGGGAAATTACTTGATAAAATTTGAAAATTGTGAGATAAACACGTTAAACAAAACTTTTACAAATGTTTAACTTAAAATACAAGACAAATTTATCCTACCTAATCTCATAACGAATCAAAGACAACAGTAATACAACGCTTGCAGACATAAAAATTGAATCTTTATATCTAAAACAAGTAGAATACGAAAGAACATTGAAACAAGTACTATATACAGATAAGAACTCGAAAATACTTAGTTTTAGCATAGATATCTCAATTATTATATCAATATGTATCTTAATTATTTGTATATATTTCTTCAGGAATACAAAAACATATATTCCGAACGTACAATTAAAAAATGAAACCACTATAAACAACCCGGCAAAAATAATATAATTTCGTCGGAGCCTCAAACTAACGGTGGGGGTGTTATAGTGTCTTCCACTATTCCCTTAACGTTACTTTGACCATACACACATACACACGCTATTTTAACTCATTAAGAATATTATCAATTGTTTTTTGCAAAGTATACTAATTCCTAAGAATTTTAATATGTATATTTATAACTTTGTTAATTGAATTGTCCAAGTGCATTTCCGCTAATGAAAATGCAACTGTTAACAAAAATGTATCGTTAATTCCAAATAATTTTATTACTTATTTGCCCAAGTGCATTAATTCCAAAGAACTTTAATAACTTTATTTTCAAGTGCATTTCCGCTAACGAAAATGCAACATTAGCGAATTGTTACACTTTTTGTAAACGCACCAGACAAATTTCTTAAGAATTATTTTACAAACATTTATCTTTATCAACAAAATAATAGTATATAAGAAAGTGGAAAATAAAGAATAAGCGGCAGTTATTGATCGAACCTTAAATGGAATTGTTTTATTTTTTGGTGTTTCTCATTAGAAGAAAAAAAAGTCTTAGGCTCCAATTAATAAATAAAAAATTAAATAACATTTAAGTTTCATGAGTTTTAGATTCGAACTTATATGCTCGCATTCGGAATGAGCTTAACTCCTTCACGCTTACGACTTAAGCCACCACAAAAGTTGTAACGCGGCCGCTAAGCCACCGTTTTATTGTTATCCTTTGCTCAATAAGCAATTGCTCACGCAACGCACATACATAAGTTGGAAAACTAGCCTATAAAATCTTTATTTTATTATAAACTTTGGGGTTTTTACCGGTAATACAGCATTTTAATTCAGAAGGCTTTTCATAATTATCAATTTTGTCATATCATAGAAATTGAAAACATAAATCAAAATAAGTATGCGCAACGATTTTTCATTTAGAAATATTCGTTGTGTCTATTTATTGCATTTCGCACATTGTGTGGTGTATTTTTTTTTTAAGTTATATTTTTCGATGTTCCCTCATCTGGAATTACAAATTAGTACTCAAAAAGATTTTATTTAACATTTGCTCCTTCTCTATTCATTAACATTCTCTGGCCAAACGTTGTTTGTTTTACCTTTCGAACACGTTCTTTCGGTCGAGAGGTATTTATAAATATTTCTGCATTACTTGCATTCAAAAGATGGAGCCCTGCTTCTTGTGCAGATATTTCTTTGCCTGTGCCATTTGTGACCTAGATGATTAAGTTTTTGCTTAACAGTATAATTTCCAGCATTTATCTCTGATATAGCTTAATTTAAGAGCCTAGAAATTGTTAATATAATTAATTATATATGAACAGCAAGCATATGCATCCAGTATACTGGACATCCATATTTGCTCTATGGAGTTCCAAAATCAGAGGATCATACGCGTTTATAAAACGATTTTGTAATTTTCATTTTAGAAAAATTTTGGGTCTTGTTAAACTTGATCTAAGGGCTAACAAATAGTCATCAAAAGACATATTTATTCTACTTTCAGACATGAAATGTTCAAAATCGTTTAAATTAGAGATATCTTCTGTAGTCATATTTGAATTTAAAACGTTTTAAATTTTGAATTGTTTCAATTTTCCCAGACTGGCGAATTATAGCGATTGCCTTTTTTTTCTCAGCTTTCCAGTGCGAGGATCTAACGTCTTTCAAAACCTTGTAACCACCTTAACTCGGTTGCGACCTGAAATCTTTCTAAGGCAAATGGATGTTTTATTCTTAATTTGTAGCAGTTCTAATTTTTTGTAATAATAGAACATTTTTGGAATGGTACACGCTCTTCTGTCAAAACGGCGAGTTTCAGAACTTATTATTTTGCTATATGTTTCAGAGCATGTACGTTTCTGCCCAGCGTATAGTGTCCCAAATGACAACTCTTCTGAATTATTGTCTTAAATTATGTCAATTGGTCTTTGTCCTTCACTTGGCGCTATGACTAAACGGTTATAGTCCAAGTTTTTTACAGGAATATTGTCCAAAAGAGTTTCTTGACCCCCTGGGTTTAGCTCGGAAGGTAGAAAACCCATGAGAATATTATTACCTGAGGGATTATCATGAGAAGTTTGTGCCGCACAAAAAGATTGAACCAATCGGGAATCCTCTGCAGATGCAACAAACGGAACTTCTTCTTGGTTATTAAATTCTGAAATCCAGTTGAGCTCACGATACATAGGAGTATTCACTAAGAATTGCAAAGCTTCCATAATCTCTGCGGGGCGTATGGTATCGATCGTGTAATCACGATTGTATTCCAAATGCCTTCTTAAGTGAATTTGTATCACATGAGCCTCATCAAAGGACCTTGGTAGTGGATGTCACAATATTGTTAACAGAAATTGGTATATTAACAACAGCACTTTTGAAAGAACTCTGACCTTGATATCCTAACGAACAAATTGGCATAAAAGGCAATCTAGGCATTATGAGACGTTCTTCATTTGGGGTTAAATCTTTTAAACAATCCGGTATTTCAGGAAAGTCTAGACGGTAGCTAAACATATTTTTGGAATGTTCTTTTTAACAATCGCATTTTTGCAAGTAGCGCAAAAGTTGTAATTTCCATCTTCTGAAGGAAATTTTTGCATTAAAAAGAAGGCGGATGCAGCATTCGGGTGACCTCGCGCAATAGTTGCGAAATTTAATTTGCGAACTTGGTGTGAAAACCATAATCCGCCGCAGCATATTTCAGTAGGGCCCTCATTTATATATTGGAAATAAATGTTTTTGAAATCTGTTAAATTGCCACTATTATCAGTTTCTATAACATTATTTTCTCTCGTTAATCGAATTCGTTGGGTCTTTGGTTTTCAATTTGCTTATTGAGTGGATTATCTCTACGAAGTCGAACTTGACCTTGTCTAAGACGTCTCTGATTCAAAATTTCTTCCCTCATACCCCTCCTACTAAGCTGTCGTTCTTGCATGTTCTCTTTGCATTTGATCACAAATGCGATCTAAATTCCTATACTCAGGATTTCTTGTGCGAAGTTCCCTATGATCCCTAGTATTCCTAATTTGCTCAACACATCGTAGTGCGGGATCTTCGCGCCGAGATTTATGATCTCAAGTATTTCTTATTTGCTCTTCAGAGCGAATTTGGGGATCTTACCGCCTTGTTCTATGTTGAACAGTATTTGCAACTGGCTCAACAGTTCGAACCTTGGAATTTTCGCGCCGGAATCTATCTCCCCGAGTATTTCTGCTTGGCTCTTCAGAGCGATTTTGGGGAATTAGACGTCTTGCTCTATGTTGAACAGTATTTAAATTTTGTTCAAAAGACTGTACCTCGAGATTTTCCCGCCTGGTTCTATGTTGATTTGTATTGATAATTTGTTCGCACAGACGTACATCTGAATTTAATTTACGAATAGCGTGACTTATAGTATCTTGTGGCTGCTCACTCTCTCTATATAAAGAGTGTGCACAAAGAACTATCATACGTCTTCTATTCTGAAGACGACTTAGTAATACAGATTTTCTACTTAATCTAGGCATAATTAATTAATAATAAATGAATTAATATAATAAATATTTATAGATAATACTAATATAATTCTGTCCGTACGGGTGTAAAATGTTGGATCCTAGGTGCTGCTTTCTTTCACTGTAATTCTTTGTAAGTCCTTGCTATGACTTCTTTCCTGTTCGGTGTATAGGTACTATGGTATATTGGTGCACATATGTATACGTGTTTGTTCGCCACTGTATATAATAATAGTTAAAACACTATATAACTAATACACTGAAATTAGTTTGAAGAAAGCACTTTGCTGGTGAAGAAATCTAATGTAACTGAAACTGCAAACACAGTGTACTGATATTTATTATACTCTTGCAACATGTTGCTACAGAGTATAATAGCTTTGTTATGGTATATTTTTGTACACACAGCTTACGTGCTTTTGTATACCTATAGATTACTTAGATATTCACTAACATTATAATACGTAATATTTAGTTATATTTATATTTTAGAAATTAGTAGTTTATTTATTGTATTGAAATTAAGTGCTCGGAAAACCCCTCCGTAAATTGCTTTTGTCTAACGCTTTTTAAAACAGGGATCTATGGTACCTATTTTGGAAGGTCTGCTCATGAAAACCAAATTAACAATAACTTACATATAATTAAGTATGGTATACATATATGTAGAGCAGGTATGTAGATTTTCTTCTTTCTGTCTTAATATCTAAGCCTTTCATAAGTTGCCAATTGCGCTTGGTAAAAATGTAATTTTTTTGAGTTTACAGTTCACCTCATGACCTTCATATTAAAATGTGTCCCCAAACTGAAATCAAAGATAGTAGCATTTAAGCCGATGGGGTCGCAGTTAATCTATTACCACAGAAAAAGGGTCTTTAGCTTTTTTGATACTACACTTCTAATATTTATTTCATGCGATTCTGCTAGTAAGATATCTTTTTTCCATACAAAGTCCAGCACTCTAAGAAACTTTTTTACATTGTTGTCTGGTTTATTTTGATATGAGTTCAACATGATGGCTGAGTAGATATGCCTATCCACTGATTATCACCAAATATTAGAAGAAATATACTTGTACAAGGTGTATTCCAAAGTAAACAGGACTTTTAAAAAAAAGACAGAACAAATGGTTTTATCGGCAAAATCAATTAATTTTCTTCCAAATAGTCTCCTTCTGCTTTAATACAGCTTTCTGCACGGTCCAAAAGCATGTCGAACGAGTGTTTTAGCTCGTTGCCCGGTATGGCCGCCAGTATGCCGGTGCAAGCCTTTTGAATGGCCTCCACGTCTGCATAACGCTTTCCTTTCATCGGCAAATGCATTTTTCCGAAAAGGTAGAAGTCGCGCGGTGCCATATCAGGTGAAAACAGGGAGTGGTTGATTGTTAAAATGTGATTTTTGGTCAAATAATCGGCCACAAGCGTCGATCGATAAGACGGCGCATTATCGTGCAAAAAACCCCAACTTCCGGCGCACCAAACGCTTCAAAACTCCAAGGTAATATGTATATAGAAATCTATATCTATCTTGATTAGTTTTAGGTGATGCAAACAGCCGTTTGGTGAATAAAACTATACTCTGTTGCAATATGTTGCGAAAGTATAAAAATGCTGCGAGCAAATTCAACATTCATTATTCAATTATTATTTGGTATCTTATTAACTTATGTTATTGATCATGGATTTATTTAGCGTCTATACTATTTTTTTCTCCGAAATGTTAACTATAATAAAAAGAAGCTATTTAACTCATACATGATATATGTGATATAAACTGAACCAATGGGGTTAGATTTAATATGTAGGGAATATGAGGTTGCTGTTGTACCAAAGGAGCGGACCTCAGTACATTAGGGTTATAAGATTTAAACAAAGGTCTACACCAATTTCATTCATATGCAGCGATACATCACATTATTTTTAAGAAAAACTGTCCATTTAATTTCATCAAATTATCGAATTAAAGGAAAAAAACTGTGTGTGTGTCAGCTCCGACGCACGACTGGAGTTTACTCCTCAAGTACGAGTTTCTAACCATACGCAAAAAAAGTTTATTCAACCGAAAAAAGATTAATATCATATGAAAGGGTAAATTTACAAATTAATGAAGAAAATAATATTCATATATAAGTATAAATTTATTCATTTTATATACATTAATTATAATTAATCGGCGAAATATTTTACATTAAACTTTTTACAATAGTAAATTTCAGATGTGCACAAATATGTAATTAGGAATGTTGTTAAATTAGGTAATTATTACTCTGACTATTTTGATTTTTTTTAAATATTAATTTAATCAACATTGCCTTCATTATTAATAATCGTGAAAAGTGGTTTATGGTAACTAAAATAAGATACATGGACGTTGGTAGATACGTGGTTCACGAATCTTGAAAATACCGCATCAATGGTTGTACCATACCTCGTTGTCCCCATTGTTCTATCAGAAACAATATCTAAATTCAATTCAGATTTTAAAAATTGTATTAATGTCAATCCGTCATCTTTGCTAAGATCGACATTAAACTCGCCACTTAGTACGAGCGGCAGTAAATGGTATTCTTTCCTGAGTAGTTTCGACCCACCTCCTGTATAAGACAATAATGCCACATAAATGAAATCTATTACATCATTAATCTTTTGATTAACAGAAATGTAAATCGAAACTATAACAATGTGATTACCGTTAGGCAAAGTACATCTCGCAGCAGATATATCTCCCAATGGAGACTGTGTTTGACTGTTGTGCTGCTAATATTAAAATATCTGCTTTTTGTATAATGTTACCACGGAGATCACGTGCATGTGCTCGGAGACTTTGGCAATGGAGCAAGAAGCTTTATTTTATTAAGTATAACCTGATCAACTGTTGTGAGTTGAGCAGTGGAAAGCCTCATAAATTCTTGACGTAAAGGGGCCATTGCTGCGTTACATCGTGTACCATGATAGAAACGTTGAATGTTATTAGCAGGCACAATGAGAAGGCCTTCTTGTGACGTGACCCTGGATAAGGCTACGTAGACCAAAGATTGCGAATGTGTCTTCTGGTTTTTGTATACAATTTCATCAAATGTTCCTCCTTGTGACTTGTGAATGGTCAACGCGCAAGCCGTTTTGAGTGGGAAATGATTTCTTTTGGCATGAATCGATTTATTTCGATTGAGAGGCACCGTTGCAGATCTACGGTTAATAGGAACGAATTCTCTACTGAGTCCTTTTGAGTTTGCATAACCAGCCACTTTCCCGCGAGCTTTAACACCAACACCTTTTGGAAATAGAAGCCAAACTCGCAGTACTTTATTTTGAGGATCCAACTCAACATACGAAAGTTTACCGACCGCTCCATTGGCCAAGCCATCAGCGACGTCGATGTTGGTTGTTATCATATATGGCTTATCTACAACGTAAGTAATTTCGTAGGGTAATCCTCCTGTGTCGATTGTAGCAAACTTATGAAGCTTATTTCTAGCAGCTCTTTCTTTTTCGTGATTTCCATCACATCCAATTATTTCGTCATCAGCAATTTAATTGGCCATTTCATCAGATGAACTCAACATTTTTAAATAATACGCGTCAACTGAGTGGTTGTCATTAAATAAACGGATTCCATCAGGACAGCATTCTTCTGCTTCTGCTTCTGAACAAAACCTTGACTCAATCATAGCCAACTGTTGTGTATTTAATTGATCTCCATTACCGACATTTGTCAATAGTGATGAAAATTCAGAGTTTTCTTGTCGCATAACTTCGATCAATTCTAAAAAAGTTATTCCTCTCCATAATTGCCGACCATCAATTCGTTGAACTTTTTGTTTCCAAACAGGAGTAGCTCAAACAGGGGGCAGTTGTCTCAAATCACCGATAAAAATTATGTGTAATCCACCAAAAGCAGCATCAAAATTACCAGTTATTTCTTTCAATCTGAGATCAATGCGCTCTAACATTTCAGCCCCAATCATGCTGATTTCATCAATTAATATCATTTTAACGAACTTGAATAAAGATCTATATAATTCTTTAACCTTGTTTGATAATGGTGTTTGAAATCCCGAAAGAGTGATTTTGAAAGCAGTAGGAACAGTCGTGCCTCCTATAGCAACTGCAGCCTTTCCTGTCGATGCACATGCAAGATAAGCATTGCAGTAACCATCCGTATCAGTGAACCGATTACAGATTTACATGATAATTTTTATTAGGAATGTTTTTCCACATCCAGCAGGACCAGTTAAAAAAAGCTGTAACGGGACTGGATTGGGAGAAGTTAACAACCATATAACATGTTGTGCTAACTCGTACTGCTTCGCATTTGTTTTTCTCATCAATTCGAGAAAATCTTGAGTCTCCATCAAATTTTCTTTCTTTTTCCATATCGCACCGATCTTATTCATCGTCGCTGATACCACGTTATTATTAACCCTTGAATGAGGATCTTGAAGAAGAAGTTGATACGGATCTTCCTCGACATAAATTTGATTCCGATGATCCTGTGAATCATTGAGCTAAATTTCTTCCCGACATAACCGAGAGCAAATTTCTATGGTTTTGGCAATGTCTAAATTAGATTCAAATTCTTGTCTTCTTTCCATTATGACGGCTTGATTTTCTTCAAATATGCGTAAAAATCTCATGTCTGCTAGAATATCAGTTTCTTCAATCCTAAACGGAATATGCAGAGTAACCATTTCTCTTTTGAATTCCGACAATTCCTTCCCATGTCATAATTTCTATATCTTAAAATTTTTGGAAACTTCCGTAGTTTTACAATGCCTTTAGCAGTAACATTATACCGGGAAACTAACTGGGCTAGAGTAACGTGATCAAGTTCAACTGGTCTTTTTTCGTATTTGTCAAACCAATTCTCCTTCCAAATGCGTGTGTCGTCATCATCAAGTTGTGCTAATTCCTTTAGAGTTTTCCTAATTCGCTCTCGGTGTTGTGGCCAATAAGTAGGTATATATTGAACAGCTACCGACGCTTTGGACATGGGTTCTCGTAATAAAAACCACGCAGCTTCTTGACTAGACATTTCGACACTATTGAGTACGTTGACGCTGAGTTTTTTAGTTGCAGAAATAATATCAAAGTCTGGATACTCGTTCATAATATCAACGAGTTTCTGTTGTAGGTCACTAATTCCTCTGTTCGTTTTATTAATGTAATCAACGACGTACTGGGCGCATGAATATTCTTCAGTGATGAATTGAAAATCCATATTGGGCCCAACCACACTGAGAATGAAAGGATTGAAACAATTATGCCATTTTTCAGAAGGTTGCCTTTTTATAAATACTCGCGGTCGATTGATTCCAGCTCGAATAATGTTCATGTAATTCTCATCTGATAATATGTCATTAGCTTGATAAAATTCTTCAAAATTATCGTAATTATTATCTTCTAAGTTTTTCCGTATATTTTGGTACTGTAATTTTAGATTCTTCAACTCTGGATTTTCACTCTCCAAAGGTATAAGAATCGTTGTTTCACGAATAGGCAAGAAAGGCGCCTCGAATCGACATTTCCGAGCATTTGCGCGTGTATTTTTAAAGCACGTGAAAGTATGCTTATGAGTTTGTAGTTTGATGTGTTCGGATGCTTCTGATGAATTCACAGAGATAAGAGCATTAATTAAGGCAATTGCTTCTTGATAATTTTCTCCTAACGCATCTTTAGGTGCATTATCCAATCACAATAATATATGGGCGTGTGGACTACCCCTATGTTGGAATTCAATGCGTTTGAAGTAATTAAGAACTCTATATTTTCCAAATGGACTTACTTTCTTCGATTGTAAAATTAACATTATGACATTGACCAACTTGTTGAAGTAAATTGCGCAACTTACGGCATCTTCATTGACCAAGGTTGTTTTTTGAAAGTAATTTAATGCTTCAATCTGTTCATCCGTCAGTATTTCACCGTTATTCTTGAGTTTATGCAGAAGTTTTAAAAGATGCGGCCATCCTATTTCATTAGCGCTGATAGTCAAAAACATCGTTGGTTTACCCAACTGGCGCATCATTGCAAACAAATCCCGCTTACGTGCAGACCAATAAGCTGCAGAATTAGGAATTGATTTCAAAAAAGCTAAGTTGCTCTCTAAACAGGTATTTATATATTCTTCAGATAGAACTTGCTCTTTAGAAATATCGGTATCCGTGCCGATATGTTTGAACCCAATTTTTAAACCATCACAAACTCTCAGTCGCAATATTTTCATCGCAGTATAAAGAAGTTTATTCGGTGTCACTCCCCGCCTATCATAAACGGTGTCACGGGAACGACAATTCCTCTGCATGTGTATCGAACAGTAAACTCATAGGAATTTTGTTTTCAACTGGAGCGATGTGAAAAAATTTATCTTCATTCAACATAAGCGTTTGCTGTTGGGCTACAAGACTACCATCAATTTCAATGTGTTCACTGAAGTCATCAATATGTCTTCGGGTTTGTACAGAGTCAGGGTCAACAGGTATATTATCTGCAAATTCAGTGTAATCAATTATAACATTATCATCAGTTGTGAACCAAGAATCATCTATTTTGATATCATAATGTCTATATAAAGGTGTCTGAACCAAATAGGTTAACCATTGTTTGATGACAGATCTTTTAACTAGTCCATGAACATAACTTGTTCGGTGAATAAGTTTTTTTTTTGATGTGTACATTAATACAAAAATCTTCTTCCCGGCCATCGAGTGGTCGGGGTAAAAGGTTTATCATATTGTTAACTGACACAGGTACATTGATTATTTGTCCGGTTATTGCGAACTGGCCGTTGAAATGCCGCAATCTACGTATCTGCATAAAAGGAAGCCGTGGTGATATAAATCTTTCAGTGATGATGTCTAATTCTGGTAAGTCCGCTGGTCTTTCTGGATATTTGAAACCATTAAAGGTTGCCAAAACGGAATCTTGTGTTTTTTAATACTGACACTACAAGTCTTACACACCTTGACATCAGCCACGTCGGTAAATGTCTAAACAGAAAAATATCATATGATAAGAATTAAAAAGGTATTAAATAACTAACAATTTTAAAAAAATAGAATTTTTGACCTACCGTTATTTGTTTGAGTAGATTTTCATCATCAGGATGGCAAGGTTTCAGATCGTTTAAAAACCATAGGCGATCACAAATTTTGCAGACATGACCAAAAGGATATTTCACAAACATCTTGTGAAATAGTTTATGCGCTGATTGATGCGCACGATAGCCATTATACGAATGGCTTGGATTCTCTTCTGGTAGCACAATATCCTCCAAATTTAAATCATCTTCATCATCAATTTGTTCATCTTCAATGTCTGACTCTGCATACACGCTATAATCACTGTCATGAAGATTTTGCGATTGCATTGACGCATCAACATCAATATTTTCGATTGGCTGATTTAATACTTGTATTTCACCATTTGGCAAATGTGAAGACAGTGTAGGTTGGCTTGGAAGTTGAAGGATTTCATCAAAGTTAACTTCTGATGGACGTTCATTCCGTCTTTTACTTGACACCTTGACACTTTCAGGACTTGATGGTGGCAACTGTACAGCAATCACGGGTGCGACGGACCCTGAGGGTTGGTTGGTTGTCAGAATCTTTTGTGCTTCCTTCATTAATGCGTTTTTTTTCAATACGTAGGTTTGCTGTCTCTCGGCTGTAGTTTTTGGAGGTGGTTTTGATTGCGTCATTAATGCGTTTTTTTTTTCAATCTTCAAATTCGTCGTCTCTCGGCTGGAGTTTTTGGAGGTGGTTTTGATTTTTTCCTAGTAAAAAATTTTTTTAAAAAATTAGAAAATTTATAAATGCATAATTAGAAAAATTTTAACCAACTTTAAGAAAATTGATAATAAAAATTTTTTTTATAAACATTTTTTTAAAATGATTATAACTAATTTTTTTTCAAATATAATATTATCTTAATAACTAACAAAATATAGTTGTAAAAAGGTAATTATCTCACTAAATTTTTTACGTGCACTAAATTTTTTACGTGTATTGTTGATTTTTATGCTCTCGCCTCTAATAGGTTTAATGTGCATATCTCCTAAGCAAATGTTTTTAGCACTTCTATTGACGGTGTGAAAATAGTTGAAATCGGGTGGCAACTCCGCCCACTCCCCATATAACGGTACTGTTAAAAACTACTAAAAGCGCGATAAATCAAGCACTAAACACGCCAGAGACATTAAATTTTATCTCTGAGATGGTATAAGATGACTTTATAGGAACCGCGTTCAAAATTAGACAGTGGGCGTGGCACAGCCCACTTTTAGGTGAAAACCCATATCTTGAGATCTGCTTAACCGATTTCAACCAAATTCGGTGCGTAACGTTCTTTTCATATTTCTATGTCATAGTGCGAAAATGGGCGAAATCAGATTACAACCACGCCTATTTTCCATATGACACCATTTTAAATACCACTTGATTCTTTCACTTTCCACTATGCAAATCTAGCAACAATGATTATATCGGCGTAAAACTTTGCGTGAATAATACGTTTAAAGTATGCCACCTTGTGACCAAAAATTGTCTAAATCGAACCAAAACTGTTCAAGCCCCTAAGTACTAAATATGTGGACCCCAGTGCCTATAGTTGACCTTCTACCGAAAATATCAGTCAATCCACAAAGAAATCTCAAACGAGTATACCATTTGACTTTGCGAGAGTATAAAATGTTCGGTTACATCCGAACTTAGCCCTTCCTTACTTGTTCAGATTAAATTTAATTTTTCAGAAAATTAGTTTAAGATTAATTTTAAGACTAATTTTAATTTTTAATTTTAATTTTAATTTTTAATTTTAATTTTTAATTTTAATTTTTTATTAAATTTAATTTTAAGATTAATTTTAATTAATTAATTTAAGATTAATTTTTCAGAAAAACATTATTATAATCGAGATATATTGTTGATTTTTCACATAGTATCGAATTATTGACTTGAATTATTAATATTTAAAAATTATTTAGAAAATAAATCATAGTAACTTGGAGGAATTTATCGACATCGAAAAAAATAATTTTTTGTTAGGTTGGAAATTGTCTATTTTACGTGGATGCGATTGATAATTCATATGGGATTAAATATCTAATTTTATGTGTTGTTCTCCAATATATATTTATATGAACTTCATCAATAATTATTGAATATTTAATAAATACAAATCGCACATGCCCATGCATATAATACATAAATTATAACGTACCTTGCACCCACGTTTTCGTCAGATGTTCCGGCAATATTATCTACACCCCTTTTTGCCATAAATATTTCAAAATACTTTTAGTTCACTTTAGCCAGTATAATTATAAAAAAAATTATAACTTCACAATTACAATGTTAATTATTGATATTTATAACAAAAATAGCAATATAAATACATCGACACTGATAGAAACAAACAAGCCCAATAACATATAGTATATAGGTATAGTCGCCTATACAGCATACCCTATGTACGTCTCAATACACTCACAGCTAAATTAGAAAGTTGCGCACTAAAGGTGCGCACCAAAAACGTGACACTTTTTCGTTAGTTTAGTTGGTATTACCCCTCGGACTTTTCTCATACCGGGCGCCTTATATATAAAAATCGATTCTTAAGGAGTAAACTCCAAAAATTATACCATAGGTAGTACATGCAAGGTGGGGAAATTCGTGGACCGATTTCACATACAAGTATTTTCGGCATTTAACTATTGTATATCTTATGTGTTAGGTTTATATAAAGCCAAACGGAAGTTTGAGCAATTGGAGCTAGGGTCAATATATTCCTGATAATTGGTACTAGGGCGGAACCGAGAACTTTGTAATCTTGCAATTCGCATTAATCAAAGGCTAGGAAATTCCTTCAAACCTTAGATTACAAAATGTTGACAAAGAATAAAACATCCATTATTAAATGAAAACGTAATTTAATTACAATCAAATTTGGTATATTCTTGCCTTATCTTAAAGGCCATAAACTTAGTTTCAGTTTTACTGCTTGTAGTGAGATGTACATAAGTATAATGTGATATTAACTCTACCAAAGTGGCTTAATTTTAAATTATAAGCTTATGTGGCAAACGTCAACTAGAGAATCGGAATTACTTATATGAAGGTGTGAGGTTAAGGCAAGTAATATACTAATTTCATTCTAATTCAGCGTCAAACCACATAATTTTTAAAAAATCTTATCCACTTACTGTCGCTAAAATATCACATTTTGATTAACCGGAACAGTATAAGGTCAGTTGGAAAGACGGTAATCATATATATATTGGGGATAGGGAAAACTATTAATTTTGACATTGCTCAGTTATACTCGAGAACACATTTTCAAGCAATTTTATATAAAAAAACAAGTAAGGAAGTTCTAAGTTCGGGTGTAACCGAACATTTTATACTTACGCAACCTGCACGGATGAAAGCCCAGGAAATTACTTCAGGTGTTGGGAAAATTTTATATCAAAGGAAGTATTAATCCGATTCAACCCATTTTTGACACAAAGACATATTATTTTCGAGAGTTTCATTTATTTATTTTATTATATGAATTTCAATTATATATCTTACACATTGACTGATATTTTCGGTAAAAAGTCAACCATAGGCACTGGGGTCCACATATTCAGTATAGTTTTATTTCGATTAAGAAAATTTTTAGTTACAAGGTGGCATAGTTTAAACGCATTATTCACGCAAAGTTTTATCCCGATACAATCATTTTTGCTTGATTTGCATAGTGCAAAGTGAAAGAATCAGATGGAATTTAGAATGGTGTTCTATGGGAAATAGGCGTGGTTGTAATCCGATTTCGCCCATTTTCGTACTATAATATAGAAATATGAGAAGAATATTATGTACCGAATTTGGTTGTAATCGGTTAAGCAGATCCCAAGATATGGGTTTTCACCTAAAAGTGGGCGCTGCCACGGCCACTGTCTAATTTTGAACGCGATTACTTTAAAGTCATCTCATACCATCCCAGAGATAAAATTTAATGTCTCTGCCGTGCTTGATTTATCGCGCTTTTAGTAGTTTTTAACAGTACCGTTATATGTGGAGGGGGCGGGGTTATCACCCGATTTCACCCATCTTCACACTGTCAATAGAGATGCTAAAAACATTTATTCTTAGTGAATTTGTTATTATAGCTTTAGCGGTTTAGGAGAGCAACATGTTGCCAGAGTATAAATATACAAAATGTGAATTGTTTTCTAAACCTTGAATAGCTAACAATAATTGAAATTTAACATATATTTGTTACTTTATTAAAGAATAATTAATTGGCTTAAGTAAAGTATTATTCAATTGTCTCCAACTCTTGATTCCTCTTTCGTTTATAATTTTCATCCCCCACACTCTTATAGTTTTAGTGTTTTTAAAAATATTTCCTAAAAATAACGTGTATAGCAAAACAACGTTTGCCGTAATTTAATAAAATACCAAATTTGATCGCAATTCATTCACGATTCTGTCGAATAATAAATGTTGAAATCTTTCGCTACATTTTTTAACATAAAGTTTTGCCAACACCTTGCAACTTGCAAGAATATGAAATGTTCAGTTACAGAACTTAGCCCTTCCTTACTTGTTTCATGAGTCCTTGATTTTGTGAAATTTTTTGCGCCTGACGTATTAATTTTTTGAGTTATACCATATTTATTAGTTTCCAACATAACCGTTTAATTGGTAGTGAGCGTGGTTATCATCCGATTTGGTCCATTTCAGTGGTCGGCATTTCAAAGCACAATTATGCTTCACATGTACACTTACGCTTTATCTTTCAGTCTTTGTTGAGACAGCAACGAGATAGTACTGCGAACGATTATTACAATCACATTATGAAAATTAATAAAACGGCCTTTCTTCATTTTTGGATGCAACTCCAAAGTTTTAAAAGTTAAGGAGATAAGTCACTTCAGTCAAACCATCTCCCTGTACAAGTTTTTTTTTGGTTCACTGTGTGCATGTATGTATGATTACGAATGCTTTTTGGTAAAATAAAAGTTTTTAGGGTCCAATATATTCCTTTCAATCGTAAAATACGAGTATATAAAATAAAAAAATCAAGCACGAAAGTAGTTGTATAATAAAAAAAAACAGAAAAAATACGTATTCTAACAAGAACATACGTTAACTTTGGTTGCACCGATGCTATAATACCCTTCACAAATATAAAGGTTTCCTACAAGAACTTGATTTCGATCAAATTTCGTGAATATACCTCGTAAAATAAAAAAGTTTTCCATGCAAGCACTTTATTTCGATCGTTCAGTTAATATGGCAACTATACGCTATTGTTATCCGATCTATACATTTTGTTTGGAGGTTGCATTATTGCCTTAGAAAATAATCCCTGCCAAATTTCTTGAAAATATCTCATCAAATGAAAGAGTTTTCCATACAAGCACTTGATTCCAATCGTTCAGTTTGTATGGCAGCTGTATGCTATAGTGATCTGATCTAAATCATATTTTCGGAGATTACATTATTACCTTAGACAATAATCCATGCATAATTTCTTAAAGATATCTCGTCAAATAAAAAAGTTGTATGGCAGCTATATGCTATAGGGATCCAATATCGGCCGTTCCGACAAATGAGCAGCTTCTTAGTGAGGAAAAGACGGGTGCAAAATTTCAGACCGATAGCTTAAAAACTGAGGGACTAGTTCGTATACAGACTTCGTGGCAAACTTAATATACCCTGTTCAGGGTATACAAATTTAAAGTAACAGAGTTATCACTACATAAATATAAAACTCTATATCTATTTTGATTAGTTTTAGCTGTTAACTGTTAAATGAACAAAACTATTATTCTCTGTCCCAAAATCTGAGTCCCAGTACTGAAAGGATGTATAGGATTCTGTGAATTTTTAAGGAACCTAGTTAAACGTTTAAAAGTTATTATAAAATGTTCATCGTGAACATATGGGTTTGAGTTCACATATGTTCATACATATGGATTAAAATGATGTACAATTATGGGAGCGGAATATAGGACTTGTTTCCAAACCGCACAATTATCCAAAAGAAAAAAAATAATTATACAAAATTACTTTAACACGCAACAGAAATCATGAAATATGGGAAAGTCATCTCAAATTATCCGGGAATAGCACAAATAAATATACATGTGCACATACATACGCTAGGTATAAGAGAAATAAATGTGTTTTTAGACGTTAATACACATGTATGTTTGTATTTATTGAATTTATATTTACGTAATAGCTACCAAAGTATTTTAAATATCGCGTGTTGTTAATTTCCGTTCGACTTCTTGTTGCCGTCGGATTACGAAAATTATGATGATTATGTGGTCGACATTCATTATGCGTTCAACGCGATGCTTACTTTGCTTTACTAAGTGTCAAATTCAGTCTGACAGACGTGTGTCTGTAATTTTAACTGAGCATAAAATTGCCTTATTCAAGTATTCGTTCCATATTACTCTATGTCAAAAGGATAAGCTACAGACAAGTAGGTAGAGATCCATGCGTCGATAATATACCTACTGAAAGTTGTGTAATTGTGTTAAACACAATGAAACAAAAACAAGTAAAACTGTTAAGGAAGTGCTAAGTTCGGATGTAACCGAACATTTAATACTCCCGCAAAGTCAAATGGTATACTCGTTTGAGATTTCTTTATATATTTTAATAATTTGAAGTAGGAACTGTTGCCTTAGTTATTTACATTCACAGCGAAATTAATTATAGCAATTTGTAAACTAAATTTACTCAAATTATGAGAAATCGTTCTTGTGTTTTGTTGTATACGCTTATAATGGATTTTATATAGAACTGCATTGAAAAGTATGAAAAGAAATCGTTTTTCTGACAATTATAAACTTTTTTTTATTATATCAATATAATCGTTTTTTGACAATTAATAACATTTTTTTATTATATCAATATTACTATACATGTTTAGCTTAAAAATAATAAATATTAGCAACTTAAAAAATTATATTATTATATTAATTTGTATACAATATTAACAACATTAAACATAAATTTGTATAGAGATTCTTATACATATATCCAAATTATATATCTTTTCTCCTTATACTATTTAATTTCTATTATATATTTATACAATAATGTCTTATATAATAACAAATTATACATATAATTTAAATTTTCTTAATTAGATTATTTAAATTTTTTTATAAAATTGTCTTAAAAATTACTGTCAAAATTGCTATACCATTCTAATTCGATTATATTTGAAAAAAAAAAAATGAAGAACTATTGCAATAAGTCTGAAAATTTTAGTTGGAAATAGAGACAAAAATACTGTCATGATAGCTGTGTACTGTCTCAAAAGTAATTGCATTAACATGGGAAGGATCCATGTTTGAAAATGCCCAATCAATTTGTGTATTGGCAGGTGTAGTTAAATATTCTATACCAAGCAGGGAACTAAAGTTTTTTTCTTGGAGCAGATTTCCTATTGAATTCCCTGTAGACATTAAACAAATGTTAAAATCTCCAACAATTAGCACATTTTAATTGCATAACTCAGAAGTAAGGACTTCCTGAAGTTCTACAATTAAATGTCTGACAGAGAAAGCTAAATTTTGCATAGAGCCAGAATATTAATATTGAAATATTTATACAAAACCGCTTTTAAAACTTTGCGACCTGAATAAATTTTCTTTACAGCCTTTGGTTCTATAGAGCTAGCAATCTATGCTTTGCATATATTTTAATGCCCCGTTTATTTCTGTTGCTTGTTTCCGTGCTATCTATCCTCAGCTCGTTAATTGGAGTAAATCCTGGTATATCAAAACTTTCGCAAGGTTAACTCTAAGTTTCTACAAAAAATAAAATATATTTTGTTGCTATCTATCATCAGTCGCTTTTTATATCATTAATGTGAGCATGAAGACTTTGAACATTATCGAATAAAATTTTATGTCTTGATGGTCGGAAAATCATAAAATTAAAACTTGTTGTCAGAGCTTTATTTGTGTTCAATTCCCTCAGTTCCCTAAACACAAGATCCAATTTAGAAAATTTGTTAAGAGGAATAAAATTTCCTATTATGAATAGACCTTCTGCAGTAGTAGATCGACTACAAGCGACATACATATATTGAAGCCATTCTGGGTAGAGTAGGTACTACAACTTTATTATATGTGACACCCTGACTTTTATGAATAGTTATTCACTCAGCCGGAACAACTGAAAACTGATTTCTTTTAATTGAAGTTTCTCCATTTCTTTTATATTGAAAAGATTTTAGAACTTTTTCAATTGGTGTCCAGAACTTTCTGGTGGATGAGGCTTTTTTGAGCCATCACACGTGTTTATATTCACTGTAATCATATTATATATTTGGCGGAGGTTTTAATTGTCAATTAATAGGGCAGTCCCTGCGTTTCAGAAGTTTTGAAATGTTTAACTCTTTCCAAAATATTTTAATTTTCACTTATACCAATTCCTTTAGCTGAGTCTTTTGCAGTTAAAAAGATAGCTTCAGTTGAGGTTCGACTGAGCTTAAAGGCAGTGGGGAAATTCGTGGACCGAGTTCACACAATTTCGGCATTAAGCTATTGTATATCTTATGTGTTAGGTTTATAAAAAACCAAGGAAAGTTTAAATTTTTTACATAAAGTATGTTGGAGCTATGGTCAATGTATCCCCGATAAAGGGTAGTAGGGCGGAACCGACAATTTAAAACTATTGCAATTTGCAACATTGAAAGGCCAGGAAATTCCTTCAGGTGTGGCAAAACTTTATATTAAAAAAAATGTTGAGAAAGAATTAAACATCTGTTATTAAATGAAATCGTGATTAAATTGTAATCAAAATTTGATATTTTCCTGACTTCTATTAAAGACCATAAACTTAGTCTCAGTTTTATTGCTATATTTCACAAGTAAGGAAGAGCTAAGTTCGGATGTAACCGAACATTTTATACTCTCGCAAAATCAAATGGTATACTCGTTTTAGATTTATTTGTGGATCGTGCCGCCTTGTTCTATGTTGACCGATATTTTCAGTAAAAGGTCTACTATAGGCACTGGGGCCCACATATTCAGTGCCTAGGGGCTTATACAGTTTTCTATTTAGACAATTTTTACTCACAAAGTGGCACACTTTTAAGTTTTACACCGATATAATAATTGTTCCTTGATTTGCATACTGGAAATTGAAAACATCAGATGGAATTTAAAATGCTGTTATATGGGAAATAGGCGTGGTTGTAGTCCGATTTCCATTTCCATTTTCGTACTATAATATGGAAATATGAGAAGAATACTGTAATAGTGAAAGTACTGAATTTGGTTGAAATCGGTTAAGCAGATCCCAAGATATTGGGGTTCACCTAAAAGTGGGCGGTGCCACGCCCACTGCCTAATTTTGAACGTGGTTTCTATAAAGTCATCTCATACCATCCCAGAGATAAAAATTTAATGTCTCTGGCTTGTTTAGTGCTTGATTTATCGCGCTTTAAGTAGTTTTTAACAGTACCGTTATATGGGGAGTGGGCGGGGCTATCGCCCGATTTCATCCATTTTCACACCGTCGATAGAGATGCTAAAAACATTTGTTCCCAGTGAATTTTTTTTATTATGGCTTCAGTGGTATAGGGGATATGCACATTAAACCTATTAGGGGGCGGGACCACGCTCACTTTAAAACAAATTTTAACTGCAGATGCCCCTCCCTAATGTGATTCTGTATACCAAATAAGAGTCTTGTATCTTGTTGTGGAGCTTAGTTATAAAAATTTATTTGTTTTTGATCAATGGCGTTTTGTGGGCGTGGCAGTGGTCCGATTGCGCCCATCTGCAACACTATCAAGAAACATGTGTACCAAGTTTCATAAAGATATCTCAATTTTTACTCAAGTTACAGCTTGCACAGGTGGACAGACGGACGGACGGACAGACAGTCACCCGGATTTCAACTCGTCTCTTCATCCTGATCATTTATATATTAGGTCGTTCGGTTTTTATCTAAGAGATGGCGTTATTGTCCATAGTACTAGTGTTACGTGTCGCATCATGTCATACTATACGGCGCTGAAAACGTGTTTATTCGCGCTAAAAATTTGTCTTTGAGAGTTTTTCGATCGATTTACTCAGTTCGTTGTGAGCGCTCGTCAAGGATGGACACCAACAAAGAGAAAACTCGCTATATTTTACAATTTTTCTTCGATCAATGCGAAAAAGCAGCCAAAGCGGCTGAAAACATTAATTTAGTTTATGGGCCCGATACTGTACACGAACATGTATCACAAAAGTGATTTGCTAGGTTCCGCTCCGGTAATTTCGATGTCAAGGATGCACCACCCGTCGGGAGGCCTGTCGTCGAAAATTGCGATAAAATCATGGAAATAGTGGAAACAGACCGTCACGTGAGCACTTATTTAATTGCTGACGAACTAAAGATAAGCCAGAAAACCGTTTGGAATCATTCGCATAACCTTGGATTCAAAAAGAAGCTCGATGTTTGGGTGCCATACGAACTAACGCAATAAAACATGATGGACCGAATTTCCTTCTGCAAATCGCCGCTGAATCGCAACAAAATCGACCCGTTTCTGAAGCGGATTGTGACTGGCGATGAAAAATGGGTCACTTACGACAACATCGAGTGCAAACGGTCATGGTCAAAGCTCGGGGAAGCGGCCCAGACGGTGGCCAAGACCGGATTGACGGCCAGGAAGGTTTTGCTGTGTGTTTGGTGGGATGGGCAAGGAATCATCTACTGCGAGCTGCTCCCCTATGGCCAAACGCTCAATTCGGCCCTCTACTGCCAACAACTGGACCGTTTGAAGGCAGCACTCATCCAGAAGAGGCCATCTTTGATCAACAGAGGCCGAATTGTGTTCCATCAGGACAAAGCTAGGACCCACACGTCTTTGGTGACTCGCCGGAAGCTCCTGGAGCTTGGATGGGAGGTTCTAATGCACCCACCTTATAGTCCGGACCTGGCACCAAGTGATTACCACATGGCGAACGCGCTTAATGGTGAAAAGTTGGCCTCAAGAGAGGCCTGTGAAAATTGGCTCTCCGAGTTTTTTGGCAATAGGGACGCAGTTTTCTACGAGAGGGGTATAATGAAGTTAGCATCTCGTTGGCAACAAGTTTACGAACAAAACGGCGCATATTTGACTTAAATCGGACAAATGTACACAAAGTTATCATCTTTTGAAAAATCAATAAAAAATCGAACGAACTTTTTACTTTACCTAATATATTATATATAACCCTATATCTAACTCGATTAGTTTTAGTTGATACAAACAACCGTTAGGTCAACAAAATTATTATACTCTGTAGCAACAGGTTGCGAGAGTATAAAAAGTAAGGAAAGGCTATGTTCATGGATTCAACCGAACATTTTATACTCTCGCATAGTCAAATGGTATACTCGTTTGAGATTTCTTTATATATTTTAATAATTAGAGCAATCGTTCTTGTGTTTTGTTGTATACGCTAATAATTTATTTTCTATAGAATGAATTACAACTATATTGAGGAGCATGAAAATAAATCGTTTTTTGACAATGAATAACAGTTTTAATTTATTTTATCGATATTATTATACATATATGTTTAGCTTAAAAATAATAATTACTAACAACTTTAAAAATTATATTATTATATCAGAGAACGTAAATGAATAGAGGAGTAAATGTTAAATGAAATCTTTTTGAGTACTAATTTGTAATTCCAGATGAGGGAACATCGAAAAATATAACTTCGAAAAAGAAAAATACACCACACAATATGTGAAAAGGATAACAATGAAACGGTGGCGGCCGCGTTTCCACTTTTGAGGGGGCTGAGGTCGTAAGCGGGAAGGGGTTAAGCACAATCAAAATACGAACCTATGCGTTCGAATCCTAAAACTCATGTAAATTAAATTTTATTTAATTTTTTTATTTTATGAATTGGAGTCTAAGCATATCATAATTCAATTTCTTTAATAGCATATTTTACTTCCTGATATAATTAAAATATATCAGGAAAATATGTTCATATATAATATTTAGGTTTATTGAATATTTCCTTATTATGCATATTTACACAAATGTGATAATCACACACACATTCTTAAATACACGTATGCTGATGCTTGCTTCTTCTTGCCCCGCACAAGCAATGACTTTTGTCTACACTTTTTGCTTTTTGCGAGAAGCAAGCTGAACGATCGCTGGCAAGGAGGGGTCAGGGGCGCACTGCCACATAATTATTTCAGATATATCTTTATTAATCGAATTTATTTTAAATACGATTATAAGTATGAATTTATGTGTATTTATATTTTTACGTATATTATTATTATATTACGAAAATAAGTCATTTATGCATCAGTATTTTTCAATACACACTAAGCAACATATTAATATATTATGAGTACTCACTTGACACGCCTCTGTGTATGGTGGCAAGCCAACGAAATAACGGCGAGTTCGCGCGGACATTGTGTCGTTGAAAAAAACCAAATGACGATTTTGTCGACATACATATGACGCCGAATTATGCGCATCGTGGCGGAGTTGACCAAATTTGTTTGAATCGACAATATCGGTCGGCTATGTTGTCTCGTTTGTCCTTTTTGCAGTGGTTTGCTATTTGCTAAAGTTGACTTATGATCTTTTGAAATACTGCGATTACCGATTGGGGTGCATTTTCATAGCGTCGTATTTAGATAAAATGGGCTAAATCGACAAACTATGAAATAATGATAATAAGTAAACATATAAAAGTACTATATGCAGTGTGCTTAGAGTATATATAAGTAGTTAATGATTTCATATACATGTCAATTTTATATAAATTTTATAACTTAATGCCATATATAGTGCATAATATGAATAAAATTAAAATATTATTTTAACTCGCTATCAGGTCATGTTGCCAATTCTCCTTTCTGAAGGGAACATCAGACAAATTCTTCAATTTCTGATTTTTAGCAAATGTTGTAAGGAAGCAGCTTGTGGGCAACATACAAATGCGAGGGGAATGGTAGGATTTTCAGTGATAAAAATTGTCAAATTGAAATTTTGCTGATTCTTCAATTTTACTGAAACCATTCAAATTCAATTTCAATTCACTCATTCATTTTATAAACTTAATTACACATTTGCGGTAGGAATTCTATATGAATACCAAATGTGGTTTACCAGGCGCACAGAAAAAATAGCGCGGCGCAGAGTTATGAACGAACGTACTTTGCTTTGAAGCATACGCACGTTCCTTATGAATGAATTTGTTGTCGTTGCTATAAGCAAAATGTATATACATACATATGCACAGATGTTCTTTGGTATGCGCATAAAAAAAAATTTAAATAATAAAAAGGAAAATAATTGACTTCTGACAAGAAAATATAAATAATGAGGGAAATAATATGAAAATATAATTAAAATATCATTTAATAAAAAAGGATTATAAAAATAAAAAGAGTATACAAAAATATCTGATAGGATTTGAACTTAGGCAAAATATTTTACATTGCAATAAAGAAGTGTGCCATACAAGCAGCTCCACAGACAATATTTGAACAGTTTTGTCTAATCTGTGAACTCAAACAGCTATTATTGTTTACTTGCTTCAAATGTTTATATATTTGTATGAGAATATTCTTGAAATTGACTTCCTTCATTCGCATGTCCAAATATATTTGCATATATGTACACATATGTACATATGTATGTCCCTCAATATGTCTTTCGCGAAAATTCAAACATTCCCGCAAGTGACAAAAAAACGTATACGACTATCGGTCAATAATATTCAAGCGGACTCGCGGCTTATTTTCTAAGTATTTCATATTACAACGACAACAAGTTCATTCATAAGCAAAGTGTGTTCATTCATAACTCTGCGCCGCGCTATTTTTTCTGTGCGCCTGGTAAACCACATTTGGTTTTCATATAGAATTCCTACCGCAAATGCGTAATTAAGTTTATAAAATGAATGAGTGAATTGAAATTGAATTTGAATGTTTTCAGTAAAACGAGAAAAATTCAATTACAATTTGTATCACTGAAAATCCTACCATTCCCCTCGCATTTGTATGTTGCACACAAGCTGCTTCCTCACAACATTTTCTAAAAATCAGAATTTGAAGAATTTGTCTGATGTTCCCTTCAGAAAGGAAAATTGACAACATGACCTAATAGCGAGTTAAAATAATATTTTAATTTTATTCATATTATGCACTATATATGGCATGTATACAAAATCATTAAGTACTTCTACATATATACTCTAAGCACACTCCATATAGTACTTTTATATGTTTACTTATTATCATTATTTCATAGTTTGTCGATTTTTATCTAAATACGACGCTATGAAAATGCAGCGCAATCGGTAATCGCAATATTTCAAAAGAGCATAAGTCAACTTTCAATAGCAAACCACTGCAAAAAAACAAACGAGACGACATAGCCGACCGACATTCTCGCAAAATTGTCGATTCAAACAAATTTTGTCAAATCCTCGTTTCTGCCCAGCGTATATTGTTCCAAATGACAACTCTTCTGAATTATTGTCTTGAATTATGTCAATTGGTCTTTGTCCTTCACCTGGCGCTATGACTAAACGGTTATAGTCTAAGTTTTCTGCAGGAATATTGTCCAAAAGAGTTTCTTGACCGCTTGGGTTTAGCTCGGAAGGTAAAAGAACAATGGGAATATTATTACTTGAGGGATTATCATGGGAAGTTTTGCCGCACGAAAAGATTGAACCAATCGGGAATCCTCTGCAGATGCAATAAACGGAACTTCTTCTTGGTTATTAAATTCTGAAATCCAGTTTTCATTAATATTAGGTAGAGTAAAAAGTTCGTTCGGTTTTTATCTAAGAGATGGCATTATTGTCCATAGTATTAGTGTTACGTGTCGCATCATGTCATACTATACGGCGCTGAAAACGTGTTTATTCGCGCTAAAAGCTTGTCCTTGACAGTTTTTCGATTGACTCAGTACGTTGTGAGCGCCCGTCAAAGATGGACACCAGCAAAGAGAAAATTCGCTATATTTTACAATTTTTCTTCGATCAAAGCGAAAAAGCAGCCAAACCGGCTGAAAACAATAATTTAGTTTATGGGCCCGATACTGTAAACGAACGTGTAGCACAAAAGTGATTTGCTTGGTTCCGTTCCGGTAATTTCGATGTCAAAGATGCACCACGCGTCGGGAGGCCTGTCGTTGAAAATTGCGATAAAATCATGGAAATAGTAGAAACAGACCGTCACGTGAGCACTTATTTAATTGCTGAGGAACTAAAGATAAGCCAGAAAACCGTTTGGAACCATTTGCATAACCGTGGATTCAAAATGGAGCTCGATGTTTGGGTGTCACACGAACTAACGCAAAAACACATGATGGACCGAATTTCCTTCTGCGAATCGCCGCTGAATCGCAACAAAATCAACCCGTTTCTGAAGCGGATTGTGACTGGCGATGAAAAATGGGTCACTTACGACAACATCGAGTGCAAACGGTCGTGGTCAAAGCTCGGGGAAGCGGCCCAGACGGTGGCCAAGACCGGATTGACGGCCAGGAAGGTTTTGCTGTGTGTTTGGTGGGATGGGCAAGGAATCATCTACTGCGAGCTGCTCCCCTATGGCCAAACGCTCAATTCGGCCCTCTACTGCCAACAACTGGACCGTTTGAAGGCAGCACTCATCCAAAAGAAGCCATCTTTGATCAACAGAGGCCGAATTGTGTTCCTTCAGGACAACGCCAGGTCACACACGTCTTTGGTGACGCGCCAGAAGATCAGGGAGCTCGGATGGACGGTCCTAATGCACCCACCTTATAGTCCGGACCTGGAACCAAGTGATTACCATCTTTTCCTGCCCATGGAACTTTTTACTTTACCTAATATGTATATTGTGCTAACGATACAGAGGGGTATTCACTAAGAACTGCAAAGCTTCCGTAATCTTTGCGGGCCATATGGTATCGATCAAGTAATCATGATTGTATTCCAAATGCCTTCTTAAGTGAATTCGGTATATTAAAAACAGCACCTTGGACAAACTCTGACCTTGATATCCTAACGGACAAATTTTCATAGAAGGCAATCTAGGCATTATGAGACGTTCTTCAATTGGGGTTAATCATTTTAAACAATTCCGTATTTCTGGAAAGTCTAGACCGTAGCTAAACATATTATTGGAACGATCTTTTTAACAATCGCATTTTTGCAAGTAGCACAAAAATTGTAATTTCCATCTTCTGAAGGAAATTTTTGCATTAAAAAGAAGGCGGATGCAGCATTCGGGTGACCTCGCGCAATAGTTTCGAAATTTAATTTGCGAACTTGGTGTGAAAACCATAATCCGCCGCAGCATATTTCAGTGGGACCGACATTTATACATTGGAAATAAATGTTTTTGAAATCTGTTAAATTGCCACTATTATCAGTTTCTATAACCATATTTTCTCTCGTTAATCGGATTCGTTGGGACTGCGTTTGGTTTTCAATTTGTCTGCTGAATGGGTTATCTCTACAAAGGCGAACCTGACCTTGTCTCAGATGTCTCTGATTTAAAATTTCTTTCCTCATACCCCTCCTACCAAGCTGCCCTTCTTGCATGTTCTCTTTGCATTTAGTCACGAATGCGATCTAAATTCCTATACTCAGGATTTTTTGCACAAAGTTCCCAATGATCCCTAGTGTTCCTAATTTGCTCAACATATCGTACCTCGGGATCTTCGCGCCGAGATTTGTGTTCTCACGTATTTCTTATTTGCTCTTCAGAGCGAATTTGGGGATCTTACCGCCTTGTTCAATGTTGAACAGTATTTACAACTTGCTCAGCAGATCGAACCTCTGGGTTTCGCGCCGAGATCTATGACCTTGAGTATCTCTTATTTGCTCTTCAGAGCGAATTTGTGGATCTTGCCGCCTTGTTCTATGTTGAACAGTATTTACAACTTGCTCAACAGATCCAACCTCGGGGTCTTCGCGCCGAGATCCATGAACTCGAGTATTTCTTATTTGCTCTTCAGAGCGGATTGGGGGATTTAGACGTCTTGCCCTATGTTGAACGGTATTTGAATTTTGTTCAAAGGACTGTACCTCGAGATGTTCCCGTCTGGTTCTATGTTGATTTGTATTGATAAGTTGATTGGACAGACGTACATCGGAATCTAATTTACGAATAGCGTGACTTACAGTCTTGTGACTGGTCACTATCTCTATATAAAGAGTTTGCACGAAGAACTCTCATATGTCTTCTATTCTGAAGACGACTTAGTAATACAGATTTTATACTTAACCTAGGCATAATTAATAAATAATAAATGGCTTAATATGTAAAATACTTATATATAATACTTATATAATTCCGTCCGTCCGGGTCTGGAAAGTTGGATCCTAGGTGCTGCTGTCTTTCACTGTAATTGAATCCTTGCTCCTTTCCTGTTCGGTGTATAGGTATATGGTATACTGGTGCACATATGTATATGTGTTTGTTCGCAACTGTATATAACAATAGTTTAAAAACTATATAACTAATACACTGAAATTAGTTTGAATGCAGCACTTTGCTGGCCAAGAAAACATAGTGTAACTGAAACTACAAACACAGTGTACTGATATTTATTATACTCTTGCAACATATTGCTACAGAGTATAATAGTTTTGTGATGGTATATTTTTGTACACACAGCTTACGTACTTTTGTATACCTATATATTACATAGATAATCACTAACATAATAATACAGATTATTTAGTTATATTTATATTTTAGAAATTAGTAGTTTATTTCATTGTATTGAAATTAAGGGCTCGGAAAACCCCTCCGTAAATTGCTTTTGTCTAACGCTTTTTAAATCTGGGATTTATGGTACCTATTTTGAAAGATCTGTTCATGAAGGCTAAATTAACATGAACTTCCATGTAATTAAGTATGGTATACACATATGTAGAGCAGGTATGTAGATTTTCTTCTTTTCGTCTTAATATCTAAACCTTTCATAAGCTGCCAACGGCGCTGGGTAAATCCCAAAAAGTGCTTAAATGTAAGTTTCTTGAGTTTACAGTTCACCCCATGACCTTCATATTAAAATGTGTCGCAAAACTGAAATAATAGATAATAGCATTTTAACCGATGGGGTCGCAGTTTATCTATTACCACATAAAAAGGATCTTTAGCCCTTTTGATACAACACTACTAATATTTACCTCACGCTATTTTTTCTAGAAAGATATTTTTGCTCTATACAATGTCCAGCACTCTAAGAAAGTTTTTTACATTGTTGTCGGGTATATTTTGTTATAAGTTCAACATGATGGCTGAGAAAATATACTTGTCCACTGATTATTATCAAATATTAGAAAAAATATTTGTATATAGAAATCTATATCTATCTCGATTAGTTTTAGGTGATGCAAACAACCGTTTGTTGAACAAAACTATACTCTGTTGCAACAGGATGCGAAAGTATAAAAATGTTGCGAAAGAATTCAACATTAATTATTTGGTATCTTATTAACTGATATAATTGATCATAGATTTATTTAGTGTCAATATTATTTTTTTCTCCGAAATGTTAACTTTAATAAAAATAAGCTACTTAATTCAAACATAATATATGTGATATAAACTGAACCAAAGGGGTTAGATTTAATATGTGGGGTATATGAGGTTGCCGTTGTACCAAAGGAGCGCAAATAAGTATATTAGGGTTAAAAGGTTTAAACAAAGATCTAGACCAATTTCATTCATATACAGCGATACACCGCGTTATTTTTAAGAAAAACTGCCCACTCAAGTTCATTAAATTATCAAATTAACGAAAAAAATTATACCATAAGTAGTATACAAGTATGTGAGCTGGAAAATTCGTGGACCGATTTCGCCAAACGGAAGTTTTAATTTTATACATAAAATATGTTGGAGATAGATTCAAAGGCCAGGAAACTCCTTTAAATCTTATATTAAAAAAATGTTGAGAACGTATTAAACATGCATTATTAAATGGAATAGTGATTTAATTACAATCAAATTTGGTATCTTCTTGACTTGTATAAAAGGCCATAAACTTAGTCTCAGTTTTATTCCTTGAAGTGAGATATACATAAGTATGAATGTGATATTAACTCTACCAAAGTGGCTAAAAATTATATTATAAGATTATGTGGCAAACGTCTACCAGAGAATCGGAATTCATTATATGAAGGACTGAGGCGTTGACCAATGTATATACTAAAGAAGTAGTATATGGAAGTTGAGGGTAGTATTAATCCGATTTTAACAATTTTGCCAATACCACATACTAAAAAATTCTCCCACTGTTTCATCCAATCACCAATCATATGAAAAAATCAGATGAATGTTCGAAAATCCTGATATTACTTACGTGGGGGCTAGGTAAAATTTTCGGCACAAAGCTATGAGTAAAACACGCTCTCTTATTTTCATTGAGATAACTCACATATGGGCCGATATATGCTGTATAAAGTCACCCGGAAGTTCAAAAACTTTTATATTATGTATTTGAGGGCTATAGGAAGTATTTATCCGATTCAACCTATTTTTGGCACAAAAACATCCTCCCTCACCGGAACACCACTAGACACCCGAGACGTGGATTTTGTTATTATAGCTATTGTTTAACTTCTAAGTATATTTCGAGACTCCCTCCACCACCAGAGATAATTTCCGTCACCTCACCTGCAGATGATTATATGATATTGACGTCAGACCATGGAATCGATGGCAAGTGTTCGAAAGTAACATGATACTCTCCCCCACTAAATTTTTTTCGACCATATTAATGAAATTGATGAAGGAGTACAGACTGGATCCATATATCATAGTCGATGGCGTTAAAATTCTGACTGTCAAAAACTCTAAGATTTTAGGCGTTACATTAAGCAGCCTCTGCTCCTTCAATCCTTATACGACCGCGTTTAATCCCAAAGTACGGAACCGCAACAAAATCCTCAAGTCGCTAGCCAGCAGCTCCTGGGGATAGAACCAACAAACGTTGTTGGCAACAAACAAGGCAATCAGCCGACCGATTATAGTATTGTATATGTCCTTCGTGCAGAGAGTCACCGCATGGGTGGTTACACTTTTGCATAACCATACAACAACAAAAAAACGTGGTCAAGTTGTTAAGTGACATGTCGTAAACGTGTAAGTATTCATTTAGCTGACGTCGATACCAGTCTCCAAAAATAAAGCAGTTTTAGGTACTTTCTTATTATACCCTATAATATTATCAATCTTTATTTCACAGTTTCAATCAAAAATAGATCTCTCATTTTCACACATTGGATGTCTGTTTGAGTATAAAATTTATCTATAAGAGGACGGTATTGCAGTTAGGCCAAATCGTAAGAAGGAGCATCTATGAGTCCGTGTTTAGGAAGATGGGTGTGACACTGTTACATATTGGGTATAATACTTATATCTCACTAGCTGCTAAAGTGATACCTATCCACCAAACTCTACGGAAATATAATGTTACGGGTCGCATCATGTCATACTATACGGCGCTGAAAACCTGTTTATTCGCGCTAAAAGTTTGTCTTTGACAGTTTTTCGATTGATTTACTCAGTTCGTTGTGAGCGCTCGTCAAAGATGGACACCAACAAAGAGAAAATTCGCTATATTTTACAATTTTTCTTCGATCAAAGCGAAAAAGCAGCCAAACCGGCTGAAAACAATAATTTAGTTTATGGGCCCGATACTGTAAACGAACGTGTAGCACAAAAGTGATTTGCTTGGTTCCGTTCCGGTAATTTCGATGTCAAAGATGCACCACGCGTCGGGAGGCCTGTCGTTGAAAATTGCGATAAAATCATGGAAATAGTGGAAACAGACCGTCACGTGAGCACTTATTTAATTGCTGAGGAACTAAAGATAAGCCAGAAAACCGTTTGGAACCATTTGCATAACCGTGGATTCAAAATGGAGCTCGATGTTTGGGTGTCACACGAACTAACGCAAAAACACATGATGGACCGAATTTCCTTCTGCGAATCGCCGCTGAATCGCAACAAAATCAACCCGTTTCTGAAGCGGATTGTGACTGGCGATGAAAAATGGGTCACTTACGACAACATCGAGTGCAAACGGTCGTGGTCAAAGCTCGGGGAAGCGGCCCAGACGGTGGCCAAGACCGGATTGACGGCCAGGAAGGTTTTGCTGTGTGTTTGGTGGGATGGGCAAGGAATCATCTACTGCGAGCTGCTCCCCTATGGCCAAACGCTCAATTCGGCCCTCTACTGCCAACAACTGGACCGTTTGAAGGCAGCACTCATCCAGAAGAGGCCATCTTTGATCAACAGAGGCCGAATTGTGTTCCATCAGGACAAAGCTAGGACCCACACGTCTTTGGTGACTCGCCGGAAGCTCCTGGAGCTTGGATGGGAGGTTCTAATGCACCCACCTTATAGTCCGGACCTGGCACCAAGTGATTACCACATGGCGAACGCGCTTAATGGTGAAAAGTTGGCCTCAAGAGAGGCCTGTGAAAATTGGCTCTCCGAGTTTTTTGGCAATAGGGACGCAGTTTTCTACGAGAGGAATATAATGAAGTTAGAATCTCGTTGGCAACAAGTTTACGAACATATTTGACTTAAATCGGACAAATGTACACAAAGTTATCATCTTTTGAAAAATCAATAAAAACCGAACGAACTTTTTACTTTACCTAATATTTCACTTCTGGTTCTTATCACATGGTGTGAAATTCGCCCACCTGTCATAGAAAGTTTATATTGAAAGCTTCTTAAAGTGAGTTAACTCGCGACAGAAAATCTTTAGAAATAATACATATTACAGTAACAAGTAAGGAAGGACTAATTTCGGGTGTCACCGAAAATATTATACTATCACAACGTGCAAGTATCAAAGCAGGGGAGAGGTATTACCTGTCGATGTTGGCAAAACTTTATATTAAAAAGATGTTGCGAAGGAATTCATTCAGCATTCATTATACGACGAAATCGTGAATGGATTAAAATCAAATTTGATATTTTATAAAGTTTTATTATAAGTCATAAACTCATTTAGTTTTATTGCTATACTTGTATGTATATGTATTTACTATGTCAGCTAAAATAATATCATCATCCAATGAGATATGTACTGTATGACACATAAACTCAGCCGAAGAGGCTAAAGTTGATATATTGAGTTGATGTGAAAAACGTCAGATGATAGACTTATTTACATTAGGAATATAAGGTTTGAACCAGGCCAATTCCATTCCAAAACGGTAAAGTACTTATTTCTTCATCAATATCTTTTTCGTGCTCTTTAAAGTAATCACCCTCGGCTATAATACACTTGTGGCAACGCTTTTTCCAATTCTCAAAGCACGTCTGAAATGCGCTTTTCGGTATGGCCATCAGCTCTTTCTTCGCTTCTGACTTGACCTCATGAATTGCGGCAAAACGCTTTCCCTTCATTGGTTTTGTTTTTGGCCAAAAAATTTGGTTCTGAGCGATACTAATACGACATTGCTTTTGCTCAAAATTGAGCAATGTCGGAACAAACTTCGCTGCCACACGTTTGATGTCCAAAACATTCGAAAAAATTGAATTGAGCTGATTGACATGCCAACATCCTCTACAACTTCCCTGTGTTTCGATGATTTTCAAGAACAATTTGTTTCACTATTTCAATGTTTTCTTTGTTTGTTGACGTTGTCGCACCTCCGGGATGCTCATCGTCATCAACATCTTCTCGGCCATCTGTAAAGCACTTGTACCACCTTTAACACTTTTTTGAGACAATGTGGACTCTCCGAATGCCACAGTCAACATTTCAAGTGCCTTCGAGCACTTTATTCTAATTTTAACGAAAAGTTTAATACATATTCTTTGATCCATTTCTTTCAAAAGTCAAAAATCGAAGAGCACACAAAAACTACCAATCGAAATTTACTCCAAATACAAGCACATGATAAACATATGTGTCTGATTATAACAAAAACAAAATATCGATAATCGCAAAAAATCAAAATTCACTTTTTCTTTTGAACACACCTCTACATGCTATATTAGGGGCGAATAATGGTCTAAGCTGATTGAATTAACTTTGACATTGCATGGATATATTCGATAAAATATTTTAAAGCGATTTTATACAAGTAAATAAACTAGCTTACCTGGCAAACTTTGTTTTGCAAAATATGTAAGTTATATCTAGGAAATGATTTTTAAAGAAATATTTTCTTTAGATAACTTTTTTTTTAATAACTAAGAGCTTAGAGAATGTAATTATAATTGAAATAGGAATGAAAAGTTGTTGAAAATTAAAGTATACTTTATCTAAGTTAATGCATTATCCTTTATTAAAGTATCCAATATATATTTAATTACATTTATTGATAGCTATCTAAGGTGTATGTTATTTCGAAAATAGTTAATTTTTCTTCTACTGTTAGGTAGGTAGGTAAAGTGGCTGTCAATCGACACACTTAGGCCTTTAGGAGGCCCATTGTGATACCACTGGGACTGTGATCCCCTCACTCTACTGGCTCCTCTCTGAACCACCCCTACTGTAATCTACTGGTTATGGCAATTAAAAATAAACATAGATTAATCTTTCAACGCAATAAAATTAATAATAGTTTTACTAAGTAGATGAGTCTTTAGTGTATACATACAAACTGGATGGTTTGCCCACGCGAGAACATACCACATAAAGTTTTCCGCGGAAAAAGCATGGCGCACCCAAATCTTATCCACAAACAGACAACGTTTGGCCTTGTGACTTAGTGATCGTCATTTCGAATGCGAATCTAATGGAAAGTTGAGAGCATTTGAATTCAATTTGCATTCAAATTTTGCCATTCAAAATTTTGGTTTCGATAATGTTTTCATTAATATTTTAATGATTATTCTTGTGCCATTGCAAAGCCGTATTGGATTCAAATTATGATGAAAAATAACCAGAATAGAGTTAAAAAAGTCAATTGGATAATTCATAGTTTCCTTGGCGTGGATAGATTCGTATGATCCCGTGACAACAACTGTTGTATTACTTAAATTTAATCCATTGACGTCCCTTTTCTCCGTTTGGATCATTATGTGGTGTATTTCAAAAGAGTCGGGGTCGTATTTTTCGATATTCTTCCTTATAAAAAGCTCAAATTAGTACTTCTTAACATTTGCGCCTTCTCTACACGTACGCTGATGCTTGCATCTTCTTGTCCCGCACAAGCAATTACTTTTGTCTACACTTTTTTCTTTTTACGAAAACAGCTAGAACGAAGCAAGTTGAACGGTCGCAAGCCAGGAGGGGTTACGGGGTGCACGACCACATATTATTTCAGAAATATTTTTCTAAATCAAGTTTTTTTTAAAACCGTTTTAATATCAAATTCAGATATATTTTTATAAATCAAGTTTATTTTAAAACCGTATATATATATATATTTGTACGCAATATATTACGTAAATAAGCCATTATATAATATAAATTCTCCTTTGAAACGTCTCTGGCGGCATGCCATGAAAGTAATGGCGAGATCGCGCGGAGATGGGGCGGAGCAAAAAATTAAGTTCTGACAAAGCGTTGAAAAAAACCAAATGACAACTTTGCCGACAAACATACATATGTACATATGAGCTCGCATTCATGTTGACGCCGAATTTTGCGCATCGTTGCGGAGTTGACAAAATTTGTTTGAATCGACAATGTCGGTCGGCTATGTTGTCTCGTTTGTCCTTTTTGCAGTGGTTTGCTATTGAAAGTTGACTTATGCTCTTTTGAAATACTACGACTACCGATTGGGGGAAAAAATTTCACATCGCTAATAGGCCATGTTGTCAATTTTCCTTTCTGATGGGAACATCAGACAAATTCTTCAATTTCTGATTTTTAGCATCGTCGTGAGGAAGCAGCTTGTGGGCAACATAGAAATGCGAAGGAAATAGTAGGATCAATTTTAAAATTGAAATTTTGCTCATTCTTCAATTTTACTGAAGACATTCAAATTCAATTTCATTCTTTTTTATTTAAACTTCGTTTTAGTGTACTTTTGGTAGGAATTTCATATGAAAACCAAATTTGGTTGACCCGGCGCACAGAAAAAAAGCGCAGTGCAGAGTTATTGTTAGTTATAGTTGGCACTACTGAAAGCGCAAACCAAATACCATGTACTTATATGTACATAATTTACTTTCTTATGTATTACAACTGTTACTCTATACTATTGTTATTTTTACATACTAAGTACTGTTTTTGTTCACCTTCAATAAAACGTTTCGTATCGAACGGACGTCTTTGAATTAAATATTCTAACAAAGGTTATGGGCCCAGACCCATCACGTGTTTCGATCGCTTCAGTCCAAAAAAAATCGGTCGATATAATTAATATCGTGTATTTTTTAATGTAATTGTTTTATTGAAAATAAAAATGAGCGGATCGGTTTTAAATATTGAAAAATTAAATGGTGAAAGTTATGAGAACTGGGCTATGCAAATGAAAAGCCTCTTAATTACCATGGATTATTGGGAAACAGTCATGTCACCTGTACCAGAGGATGCATCTAGAGAAGTTAAGATTAAGTGGGTGGCAAACGATCAAAAAGCGCTGGCAACTATTACGTTGTGTTTGAAACCGTCGGAACTCATTCATGTGCAAAATTGTGTTTATGCTGCAGAAGCATGGATTAAGTTAAAAGAAATATATCGTGCAAAAACACCATCAAGAAAAGTTAATTTATTTAAAAGTTTGTTTCGAGTCTGAAGTCTGAAAGAAATGGACATTGCCAGAGGATCTCCTATGTGTTTTGTTGTTGTGCAGTTTGCCAGACGATTTGGAGAGCTTTCTTTTTGCTATAGAAAGTCGCGATGATTTACCTTCATTAGGTCAACTCAAGGTGAAAATATTGGATCCGCATAAGCAAAAGTAAAAAGTAAAGAGTGTATTTGGAATAAAATATAGCACAAACAAAAACGTATGGATTTTAGACAGTGGTGCTTCTTCTCACTTGTGTTGTAACGGCGAATCATTTAATAAATTAGAAAAGAGCACACAATCCATACTATTGGCATCGGATGAAAGTGTAAACGCTCAAGGAGTAGGTGATGTATTTCTACAATCGGGAAATACAGAGATCACTCTGCGTAATGTACTTTTTGTGCTGGACTTACATTCTAATATTTTGTCGGTCAGCAAAATAATTAGTTAGGACATTGTGTGACATTTGGTAAAAATACAGCGAGTGTGGTAGATAGCTCCGGTAAAGATTGTTTTGAAGCTAAACTAATTGCTGGTATATTTTGTGTTAATATGAAAAAAAGGCAAGAACGTGTATTAACAGCAATTAAACTTGAAGAGAATAAACGTTGGCACTCAAGATTTGGTCATTTAAACTTTCATGATTTAGCAACAGTATCAAAACAAAATATTGTGCGCGGTATGAAATTGAATTTTACTAACGAAATTTCCTGTGTTATATGTGCGGAGTGTAAAATAAAGGTTAACCAATTCAAAACTAATAAAACTATTTACACTAAAAATTGCTTAGAACTTATTCACTCCGACATTTGTGGACGGATGCTTTATAACGTTTACTGACGATTTTTATACTCTCGCAACCTGTTGCTACAGAGTATAATAGTTTTGTTCACCTAACGGTTGTTTGTATCACCTAAAACTAATCGAGTTAGATATAGGGTTATATATATATAAATGATCAGGATGAAGAGACGAGTTGAAATCCGGGTGACTGTCTGTCCGTCCGTCCGTCCGTCCGTGCAAGCTCTAACTTGAGTAAAAATTGAGTTATCTTTATGAAACTTGGTAGACATGTTTCTTGGTACCGTGAGACGGTTGGTATTGCAGATGTGCGTAATCGGACCACTGCCACGCCCACAAAACGCAACTAATCAAAAATAAATAACTTGCCATAACTAAGCTCCGCAATAAGATACAAGACTGTTATTTGGTACACAGGATCACATTAGGGAGGGGCATCTGCAGTTAAAACTTTTTTTAAAAAGTGGGCGTGGTCCCGCCTCGAATAGGTTTAATGTGCATATCTCCTAAACCGCTAATGCTATAATAACAATAATCGGGTGGCAACTCCGCCCACTCCCCATATAACGGTACTGTTAACAACTACTAAAAACGCGATAAATCAAGCACTAAACACGCCAGAGACATTAAATTTTATCTCTGGGATGGTATGAGATGACTTTATAGGAACCGCGTTCAAACTTAGACAGTGGGCGTGGCACAACCCACTTTTTAGGTGAAAACCCATATCTTGGGATCTGCTTAACCGATTTCAACCAAATTCGGTGCATAACGTTCTTTTCATATTTCTATGTTACATTGCGAAAATGGGCTAAATCGGACTACAACCACGCCTATTTCCCATATAACACCATTGATTCTTTCACTTTCCACTATGCAAATCAAGCAACAATGATTATATCGGCGTAAAACCTTGCGTGAATAATACGTTTAAAGTATGCCACCTTGTGACCAAAAATTCTCTAAATCGAACCAAAACTGTTCAAGACCCTAAGTACTAAATATGTGGACCCCAGTGCCTATAGTTGACCTTCTACCGAAAATATCAGTCAATCCACAAAGAAATCTCAAACGAGTATACCATTTGACTTTGCGAGAGTATGAAATGTTCGGTTACATCCGAACTTAGCCCTTCCTTACTTGTTCTAGGTACATTTCTACGTATTTCTTAAAAAATAAGTCAGAAGCGCTACGTGCTTTTAAAGATTTTGTAACGCGATCAGAAAACCGAACCGGGCAAAAAGTTAAGAGCGCGAATATTTGACATTGGGCGCGAATATTTGAGTGGCAAATTTGAAAGTTTTTAAAAGAATATCATATCAATCATCAACTTACAACCAGTTATACGCCACAGCAAAACGGAATTGCAGAGCGGGCTAATAGGACTTTTGTGGAGATGGCTAGATGCATGCTAGCTGAATCGAAATTGCCGCAGTGCCTGTGGACAGAAGCTGTCAATACAGCTACGTACTTGCGCAACAGATCTCCTACAAAGCTGCTAAAGAAAACTCCATACGAATGCTGGTTCAATAAAAAGCCAAATGTTTTTGACTTGAAAGTTTTTGGGTGCCATGTCGTGTATTTAGGCAAAAAACCGGGTAAATCGAAATTTCTTCTAAAGGGTAAAAAATGTTCATTTGTCGGTTATTTAGAGCATTCGAAGGCGTATATACATATACAATAAAATTGATAAATCTATAACTATTACTCGCGACGTTATCTTTTTTGAAAAATCATTTTCATATCACAATGCAACTGGTGAAACTTGTGAAGAGTTCGTAAGCTTTAACGTTAAAGCAGAGAATGTTAATGAATAGAGAAGTCGCAAATGTTAAATGAAATCTGTTTGAGTACTGATTTGTAATTCCAGATGAGGGAACATCGAAAAATATAACTTCGAAAAAGAAAAATACACCACACAATGTGCGAAATGCTATAAATAGACACAACGAATATTTCTAAATGAAAAATTATTGCGCATATCTATTTTGATTTATGTTTTCAATTTCAATGATTATGAAAACATTCTGAATTAAAAAGCTGTATTACCGGTAAAAACCCCAGAGGTTATAATAAAATAAACATTTTATAGGCTAGTTTACAACACTCATGAAACTTAACTACTACAACTCATGAAACTTAAATTATATATAATTTTTTATTTTATTAATTGGAATCTAAGCATATCTCAATTATATTACTTTATCAGCATATTTTACTTGCTGAGATAATTAAAATATTTCAAGGAAATATGTTCATATGTTTACCTTTATTGAATATTTCCTTATTATGCGTATTTACACAGATGTGATAATCACAAATCCATTCTTAAATACACGTACGCTGATGCTTGCTTCTTCTTGCCCCGCACAAACAATGACTTTTGTCCACACTTTTTGCGAGTTAAACGATCGCAGGCACGGAGGCTTTCCGGCGCACTGCCACATAATTATTTCAGATAGTTTTTATTAATCGAATTTATTTTAAAAACGATTGTAGATATGAATTTATTTGTATTTATATTTTTACGTATATATTAATTATATTACGAAAATAAGTCATTAATGCATTAGTATTTTTCAATATAAATTAATCAACATATTAATATATTATGAGTCCTCACTTGACACGCCTCTGTGCATGGTGGCAAGCCAAGGAAATAACGGCGAGTTCGCGCGGACATTGTGTTGTTGAAGAAAACCAAATGACGATTTTGTCGACAAACATACATATATACATATGAGCTCACATACATATTGACGCCGAATTTTGCGCATCGTGGCGGAGTTGACAAAATTTGTTTGAATCGACAATATCGGTCGGCTATGTTGTCTCGTTTGTCCTTTTTGAAGTGGTTTGCTATTTGCTAAAGTTGACTTATGATCTTTTGAAATACTGCGATTACCGATTGGGGTGCATTTTCATAGCGTCGTATTTAGATAAAATGGGCTAAATCGACAAACTATGAAATAATGATAATAAGTAAACATATAAAAGTACTATATGCAGTGTGCTTAGATTATATATAAGTAGTTAATGTTTTCATATACATGTCAATTTTATAATTTAATGCCATATATAGTGCATAATATGAAGTAAATTAAAATATTATTTTAACTCGCTAATAGGTCATGTTGCCAATTCTCATTTCTGAAGGGAACATCAGACAAATTCTTCAATTTCTGATTTTTACATCGTAGTAAGGCAGCAGCTTGTGGACAGCATACAAACGCGAGGGGATAGGTAGGATTTTCAATGGTGGCTGCCGAATTGTAACTTGAATGATTTTTTCTCGTTTTACTGAAACCATTCTAATTCAATTTCAATTCATTCTTCATTTATTTTATAAAACTACGCATTTGCGTAGGAATTCCATACGAAAACCAAATGTGGTTTACGAGGAGCGCAGAAAAAATAGCGCGGCGCACAGTTATGAGCGAACGCACTTTGCTTAGAAGTAGACGCACGTTCCTTATGAAAGGATTTTTTGCGAAAGACATATTGAGGGACATACATATGTACATATGTGTACATATATACAAGTATAAATATATTTGGACATGCGAATGAAGGAAGGCAATTTCAAGAATATTCACATATAGACATATGAGCATTTGAAGCAAGTAAACAACAATAGCTGTTTGAGTTCACCGATTAGACAAAATCGCTTCAACATCGTGTGTGGAGCTGCTTGTATAGCATATTTAATTATTGCAACGTGAAATATTTTGCCTAAATTCAAATCCTATCAAATATTTTTTTATACTCTTTTTTTATTTTTATAACCCTTTTTGATTAAATGATATTCTATTTTCATATTAATTTCGTCATTATTTATATTTTCTTGTCAGAAGTCAATTTCTTTCGTCTTTATTATTTAAATTTTTGTTTATGCGCATACCAAAGAACATCTGTGTATATGTATGTACATATATACATTTTGCTGATAGAGTGGTGTAGTTCGTTGCGTAAATTGATAAGTGTGGTGACATTTTATTTTCGAACTTGTGCGTTTTCGATGTTCCCTCATCGTAATTAACATTTTAGTACAACTAACATTTGCGCCTTCTCTATTCATTAACATTCTCGGGTAATATCTACTCACCAGTAGCAAGGTACTCTCTACAATCAGGATAATTTTGGCATTATCAGCGCAGCATAAATTGTTCATCAACCACATTGATATTGTGGCAGCGTATCTCAACGGGGAACTACTTGTAGAAGAAGAAGTTTTTATGCGGCAGCCGGAGATGTATGTAGATAAAACTAATCCACACAGATTATGTAAGCACAAAAAAGCATTGTACGGGCTAAAACAAGCAGGTCGGGAATGGAATCGTAAAATCGACGACGTTTTACGGAGTATTGCGTTTGAAAGAAGTTTCACCAACGGTTGCGTATATCATCGTATAAAAGCTGATAACATCGCCATTATAGTACTATACGTTGATGACATGTGCGTAGCATGCTCTTCAGAAAAGCTGATAGAAGGCATAGTATCCGATCTCAATGCAAATGTGGAAGCCATAGATCAAGGCCCAATCCAGTATTTTTTAGGCATGGAAATTTCGAGAGACTCCATGAGGAAATATTCAGCTTCACCAATCTCGTTTTACATAGGAGCTATAGAAAAAATGGGGTATGTTCGATTGTAAATCGTCATCAACTCCGTTGCCATGTGGATCAGTCTTGAATAAGTGCGAAAATAAAAACTGCAGTTTTCCACACACAGACATATCAGAGTCTCATTGGATCATTGACTTAATTAGCCATGATATCTACACCTGATATCGCTCAAACAGTGTCAAAATTGTCATCCCCACAATGATTATTTCGTAGCAGCAAATCATGTACTTCGTTATCTAAAAAGCACATCGAAAGGTATATTGCCCTATATTTTCAATAATGATTAGTTTGTTTCACAGATGGCAATTGGGGGTCCGATGCTACCGATCGAAAATCATATAGCGGCTATGCAGTATTTTGGGCTGGTAGTCCGGTAGCGTGGTAGACATGTTTCTTGGTACCGTGAGACGGTTGGTATTGCAGATGTGCGTAATCGGACCACTGCCACGCCCACAAAACGCCATTAATCAAAAACAAATAACTTGCCATAACTAAGCTCCGCAATAAGATACAAGACTGTTATTTGGTACACAGGATCACATTAGGGAGGGGCATCTGCAGTTAAAACTTTTTTTTAAAAAGTGGGCGTGGTCCCGCCTCGAATAGGTTTAATGTGCATATCTCCTAAACCGCTAATGCTATAATAACAATAATCACTGAAAGCAAATTTTTTTAGAACCTCTACCTAGAGTGTGAAAATAGTTGAAATCGGGTGGCAACTCCGCCCACTCCCCATATAACGGTACTGTTAACAACTACTAAAAACGCGATAAATCAAGCACTAAGCACGCCAGAGACATTAAATTTTATCTCTGGGATGGTATGAGATGACTTTATAGGAACCGCGTTCAAACTTAGACAGTGGGCGTGGCACAGCCCACTTTTAGGTGAAAACCCATATCTTGGGATCTGCTTAACCGATTTTAACCAAATTCGGTGCATAACGTTCTTTTCATATTTCTATGTTATATTGCGAAAATGGGCTAAATCGGACTACAACCACGCCTATTTCTCATATAACACCATTTTCAATTCCATCTGATTCTTTCACTTTCCACTATGCATATCAAGCAACAATGATTACATCGGTGTAAAACTTTGCGTGAATAATACGTTTAATGTATGCCACCTTGTGACCTAAAATTGTCTAATCGAACCAAAATTGTTTAAGCCCCTAAGTACTAAATATGTGGACCCCAGTGCCTATAGTTGACCTTCTACCGAAAATATCAGTCAATCCACAAAGAAATCTCAAACGAGTATACCATTTGACTTTGCGAGAGTATAAAATGTTCGGTTACATCCGAACTTAGCCCTTCCTTACTTGTTCTAGGTACATTTCTACGTATTTCTTAAAAAATAAGTCAGAAGCGCTACGTGCTTTTAAAGATTTTGTAACGCGATCAGAAAACCGAACCGGGCAAAAAGTTAAGAGCGCGAATATTTGACATTGGGCGCGAATATTTGAGTGGCAAATTTGAAAGTTTTTAAAAGAATATCATATCAATCATCAACTTACAACCAGTTATACGCCACAGCAAAACGGAATTGCAGAGCGGGCTAATAGGACTTTTGTGGAGATGGCTAGATGCATGCTAGCTGAATCGAAATTGCCGCAGTGCCTGTGGACAGAAGCTGTCAATACAGCTACGTACTTGCGCAACAGATCTCCTACAAAGCTGCTAAAGAAAACTCCATACGAATGCTGGTTCAATAAAAAGCCAAATGTTTTTGACTTGAAAGTTTTTGGGTGCCATGTCGTGTATTTAGGCAAAAAACCGGGTAAATCAAAATTTCTTCTAAAGGGTAAAAAATGTTCATTTGTCGGTTATTTAGAGCATTCGAAGGCGTATATACATATACAATAAAATTGATAAATCTATAACTATTACTCGCGACGTTATCTTTTTTGAAAAATCATTTTCATATCACAATGCAACTGGTGAAACTTGTGAAGAGTTCGTAAGCTTTAACGTTAAAGCAGAGAATGTTAATGAATAGAGAAGTCGCAAATGTTAAATGAAATCTGTTTGAGTACTGATTTGTAATTCCAGATGAGGGAACATCGAAAAATATAACTTCGAAAAAGAAAAATACACCACACAATGTGCGAAATGCTATAAATAGACACAACGAATATTTCTAAATGAAAAATTATTGCGCATATCTATTTTGATTTATGTTTTCAATTTCAATGATTATGAAAACATTCTGAATTAAAAAGCTGTATTACCGGTAAAAACCCCAGAGGTTATAATAAAATAAACATTTTATAGGCTAGTTTACAACACTCATGAAACTTAACTACTACAACTCATGAAACTTAAATTATATATAATTTTTTATTTTATTAATTGGAATCTAAGCATATCTCAATTATATTACTTTATCAGCATATTTTACTTGCTGAGATAATTAAAATATTTCAAGGAAATATGTTCATATGTTTACCTTTATTGAATATTTCCTTATTATGCGTATTTACACAGATGTGATAATCACAAATCCATTCTTAAATACACGTACGCTGATGCTTGCTTCTTCTTGCCCCGCACAAACAATGACTTTTGTCCACACTTTTTGCGAGTTAAACGATCGCAGGCACGGAGGCTTTCCGGCGCACTGCCACATAATTATTTCAGATAGTTTTTATTAATCGAATTTATTTTAAAAACGATTGTAGATATGAATTTATTTGTATTTATATTTTTACGTATATATTAATTATATTACGAAAATAAGTCATTAATGCATTAGTATTTTTCAATATAAATTAATCAACATATTAATATATTATGAGTCCTCACTTGACACGCCTCTGTGCATGGTGGCAAGCCAAGGAAATAACGGCGAGTTCGCGCGGACATTGTGTTGTTGAAGAAAACCAAATGACGATTTTGTCGACAAACATACATATATACATATGAGCTCACATACATATTGACGCCGAATTTTGCGCATCGTGGCGGAGTTGACAAAATTTGTTTGAATCGACAATATCGGTCGGCTATGTTGTCTCGTTTGTCCTTTTTGAAGTGGTTTGCTATTTGCTAAAGTTGACTTATGATCTTTTGAAATACTGCGATTACCGATTGGGGTGCATTTTCATAGCGTCGTATTTAGATAAAATGGGCTAAATCGACAAACTATGAAATAATGATAATAAGTAAACATATAAAAGTACTATATGCAGTGTGCTTAGATTATATATAAGTAGTTAATGTTTTCATATACATGTCAATTTTATAATTTAATGCCATATATAGTGCATAATATGAAGTAAATTAAAATATTATTTTAACTCGCTAATAGGTCATGTTGCCAATTCTCATTTCTGAAGGGAACATCAGACAAATTCTTCAATTTCTGATTTTTACATCGTAGTAAGGCAGCAGCTTGTGGACAGCATACAAACGCGAGGGGATAGGTAGGATTTTCAATGGTGGCTGCCGAATTGTAACTTGAATGATTTTTTCTCGTTTTACTGAAACCATTCTAATTCAATTTCAATTCATTCTTCATTTATTTTATAAAACTACGCATTTGCGTAGGAATTCCATACGAAAACCAAATGTGGTTTACGAGGAGCGCAGAAAAAATAGCGCGGCGCACAGTTATGAGCGAACGCACTTTGCTTAGAAGTAGACGCACGTTCCTTATGAAAGGATTTTTTGCGAAAGACATATTGAGGGACATACATATGTACATATGTGTACATATATACAAGTATAAATATATTTGGACATGCGAATGAAGGAAGGCAATTTCAAGAATATTCACATATAGACATATGAGCATTTGAAGCAAGTAAACAACAATAGCTGTTTGAGTTCACAGATTAGACAAAATCGCTTCAACATCGTGTGTGGAGCTGCTTGTATAGCATATTTAATTATTGCAACGTGAAATATTTTGCCTAAATTCAAATCCTATCAAATATTTTTTTATACTCTTTTTTTATTTTTATAACCCTTTTTGATTAAATGATATTCTATTTTCATATTAATTTCGTCATTATTTATATTTTCTTGTCAGAAGTCAATTTCTTTCGTCTTTATTATTTAAATTTTTGTTTATGCGCATACCAAAGAACATCTGTGTATATGTATGTACATATATACATTTTGCTGATAGAGTGGTGTAGTTCGTTGCGTAAATTGATAAGTGTGGTGACATTTTATTTTCGAACTTGTGCGTTTTCGATGTTCCCTCATCGTAATTAACATTTTAGTACAACTAACATTTGCGCCTTCTCTATTCATTAACATTCTCGGGTAATATCTACTCACCAGTAGCAAGGTACTCTACAATCAGGATAATTTTGGCATTATCAGCGCAGCATAAATTGTTCATCAACCACATTGATATTGTGGCAGCGTATCTCAACGGGGAACTACTTGTAGAAGAAGAAGTTTTTATGCGGCAGCCGGAGTTGTATGTAGATAAAACTAATCCACACAGATTATGTAAGCACAAAAAAGCATTGTACGGGCTAAAACAAGCAGGTCGGGAATGGAATCGTAAAATCGACGACGTTTTACGGAGTATTGCGTTTGAAAGAAGTTTCACCAACGGTTGCGTATATCATCGTATAAAAGCTGATAACATCGCCATTATAGTACTATACGTTGATGACATGTGCGTAGCATGCTCTTCAGAAAAGCTGATAGAAGGCATAGTATCCGATCTCAATGCAAATGTGGAAGCCATAGATCAAGGCCCAATCCAGTATTTTTTAGGCATGGAAATTTCGAGAGACTCCATGAGGAAATATTCAGCTTCACCAATCTCGTTTTACATAGGAGCTATAGAAAGAATGGGGTATGTTCGATTGTAAATCGTCATCAACTCCGTTGCCATGTGGATCAGTCTTGAATAAGTGCGAAAATAAAAACTGCAGTTTTTCACACACAGACATATCAGAGTCTCATTGGATCATTGACTTAATTAGCCATGATATCTACACCTGATATCGCTCAAACAGTGTCAAAATTGTCATCCCCACAATGATTATTTCGTAGCAGCAAATCATGTACTTCGTTATCTAAAAAGCACATCGAAAGGTATATTGCCCTATATTTTCAATAATGATTAGTTTGTTTCACAGATGGCAATTGGGGGTCCGATGCTACCGATCGAAAATCATATAGCGGCTATGCAGTATTTTGGGCTGGTAGTCCGGTAGCGTGGGAGTCAAAGAAACAAACAGTAGTATCATTGATTTCAATAGAAGCAGAATATGTAGTAGCCATGTGCCAGGGATCCAAGGAAGTTGCCTTCTTAAGGAGTTTATTAAAGGAAATTGGCTTCCTTTTATACGTAGATTCTGCTACTAAATTTTTCTCGGACAACCAAGGTGCGCAATTTGTAGTGAAAAATCCAATTGTCCACAAAAGGAGCAAACATATGGATATCAAGTTCCACTATGTACGAGAGAAATCCAACAACAGAGAAATTGACATACACTATATGTATCTCGACTGCAGAAAATGTAGCTGATATTTTCACTAAATCTCTTCCAAAAGGGAAACATAAATTTTGTTAAATACTTGTACCTATGTATGTAATTAGAGTTTGTTTTTTCTCATATGTAAATAATAATGTGGATTCAAATATTAAATGAATATTATTTTTTTGTTTGAAGATAATTTGGTTTGAGTCGGAGTATGTTAGTTATAGTTGGCTTCACTGAAAGAGCAAGCCAAATACCATGTTTATGTACATAATTTACTTTCTTATGTATTACAACTGTTACTCTATACTATTCTGCGATCTTTTTTCTATCTTGTGCGCAGGTTTGATTATTTTACAAAAGGCATATTGAGTGACATATATATACATATTAACATTAGGGTCGAGCGAAACTTTTTTTTTGCTTAGCCTGGGGGTAGAATCTATAGATTATAGAAAACGAAATATTTTGGACAAAAAAATTTTTTTTTACATGTAAAGGCGGCGTCCTCAGTTTTAAAGTGTTAAAATTTTTATTTCGTAAGAAATTTTTGATTAGTGATATTGGAGTTTTGAAAAAAGTCTTAAACGACAACATGATTTCCTTAAGCGTTAAAATACATTTTGAGTCAAAAACCGTCACATTTGCTAATTTTTATATAAATGTAAAGAGTTTAAACTTGTCCAGAAAAAATGTTTATTCGAAATTTACTTTAAAACTGAGCCTCTAGATGTTAAAAAAAAATTTTTTTTGTCAAATATTTTTCGCTCCACCCTAATGTACATATGTGTATATATATGCAAATATATTTAGACATGCGAATGGAGGGAAGGCAATTTCGGAAATATTCACATACAAATTGATTATTTGAAACAAATAAAAAATGATAATGTTCACACACTGGTCTAATACTTTTGTATTGTGTTTGTGGTGAGCTTGTATAGCTTTGTATAAGCCTACAAGTAGCCAAAGAATCAGCTGTTTTCCTATGTGTGTGAAACAGTCACCTGATCGAATATGCCTTTTTTTGACACTGAGTTTTAAATAAAAGGATGTAGTTTAACAATTTGTTTATGAACATGTATTTGTAATGGAAATAATAATGAAAACTTTCAAGAATATTTTCCACCAAAAGATTATTATATGTTTATTGCTTTTCCTCCTCACCTCTGAGGTTGCAATATAGGCGCGTTACCGATTTTTTTTGGTGTTCGGTTCCCCAGGATTCCTATATTCACCCATTCAAGATCATTATATAGGGGTTGAAAGGACTTACCCAAGGTCTCAACTTCAAACATATTAATGTTTAAAGTCGAGACAGTAAGATGAATCGGCTTTAAACTTTCACTACCTAATTAAATGTCTTGTCCGTTTTGGTCAATTATACTACCTACTTGTCTACAACAACCTATTGCCTTGTCTATTTTCACTGCAGGTGATAATATTCTTAAATTTAAATCTGCTACAGCCAATTTTGGACAGAAGTCGCTCCTTCCTCATCTTTAACGAGAAATGCCTTTGGCACGCAAACAAAGATTTTGCCGTTGGATTCATTATGTCCAACAGGTTGATCCATTCGCGGAGCCTAATTGAAATTAAACAAAAACACGTACACTAACTAAACCGGTAAACTAAGAATTTAAATATTCAACAGACAAAGAATTTTCACTCACAAAAACATAAACATGTAAGTTAAAAAAGATAAAATTGGAAACATTTAATAATATTTCAATACAATATATAATAATTTAAATAATACTATGTAAATTTAATCTTTAGGAATTAAAACAACCCAAAAATATTTGAGTATGGAATAAAAACATTCTTAAAGTTATAAATTTTAAAACATAACACGGCAACACACTATAGCAGATTTCTGTCATTTGGACGTTTTAGTAGTAGAATATTGGTTGGCAACCCGTACCAAGGGTGATTTTAGTAGTAGAATTTTCGAGGCAACCCGTACCAAGTGGGATATTTTTGCGTGTGTATTAGTGAACATCTTAGGATTGGTTACTTGTAGATTAATACAATGCTGTATAGGTCAGCTCCTTATTGCAAATTAATATTAAATATATTGCCTGAGTTCAAATCCTATCACTTATGTGGTTTTATTCCTATCTTATTTTTTATAAACCTTTTTTATAAAATTTATTTTAATATATTTTTAATTTTTCCCTCATTATATAAATGTTCTCCAAAATCTATTATTTCTTTTTGTTATTCTAATTTTAACTCATCTGCGCATACATATATTAGCCGTTCGTTCATAAGGTGGTGACAATTTACTTGGTTCCTGCTTAGAGTGGAGTTTGTTGATTTTGATTACCATAAGGGGAAGGTACCTTTTTGATGTGGTGTAATTGAACTTTCGAATTTGCGCATTTTCGGTGTTCCCTTTTAATAATTTACATATTAGCACAGCTAACATTTGCGCCTTCTCTATTTATTAACATCCGTTAATATCATCTAAATGTTGAAACAGAGCTGAAAAATTCCGATCAGGGAGTTCACCATTTAGTATTTCCTGTTATTTAACAGAAATGAGAATTTATAGCAACGTTCTCTGACAAAATACGTATCTACCAACATAGAGAGAAAACGAAATACCTTAAACAAATAATACAAATGCCACTTCACATATATGTACGTGATAATTTTTTGTCATATAAACGATTTTTATGATGGAAAATTGATAAAATATGATTTATTTGCACAAATGCGGCAAGATAAAATGCGAAAGATTATGCAAAAAAAAAATATATTTTACTTTTTCAATAATTTTCTAATTTCAATTGTTACCAAACTAATAATTTATGTATGTACCTACATACATACATATGTACATCAATATGGAGTTCATTCGCATTTTCTGATATGTACACTAGGGTGGAGCGAAATTTTTATACTTTCGCAACATGTTGCTACAGAGTATAATAGTTTTGTTCGCCAAACGGTTGTTTGTATCACCTAAAACTAATTGAGTATATAGATATAGGGTTATATATATATAAATGATCAGGATGAAGAGACGAGTTGAAATCCGGGTGACTGTCTTCCACGCTCACAAAACGCCATTAAAACAAATAAATTGTCATAACTAAGCTCCATAATAAGATACAAGGCTGGTATTTGGCACACAGGATCACATTAGGGAGGGGCATCTGCGGTTAAAATGTTTTTAGCACCTCTATCGACGGTGTGAAAACGGGTGACACCGCTCATATATAATATAAAGATTTTTGAACTTTCGGGTGACTTTATACCGCATATATCGGCCAATATGTGAGTTATCTCAATGAAAATGAGAGAGCGTGTTTTCCTCATAACAAGGTATTTTTGTGCCTAAAGTGGATGTAACTAATATCAGGATTTTCGAACATTCGTCTGACTTTACTCCATATGATTAGTGATGGTATGTGAGGTACCTTAATGAAACAGTGGGAGCATTTTATTAGTCTATGGCATGTTAGTAGTATGTAGTATTGGCAAAAATTGATAAAATCGGGTTAATGCTACCCTCTACTTCCATATACTACTTATAATGCTTCTCGTATGTCGGTCAGTGGGTATTACAATTTTTTTTATATATAAAATTGCTTCAAAATATTCTCTGGAGTATAGCTGAGCAATGTAAAAATTAATATCTTTCTCTATCCCCAATATATTATATATATGATTTCCGTCTTTCCTCTTGACTTTAAACCATTGCGGTTGATCAAAATGTGACATGTTAATGTAATTAAGCGGATAAGTTTTCTTAAAAATTATATGGTTTGACGCTGAATTGGAATGAAAACAGTATATACCTTGATCTAAACCTCACACCTTCATATAATGAATTCCGATTCTCTGGTTGGCGTTTTCCACACAAGCTTATAATATAAAATTTAGCCACTTTGGTCGAGTTAATATCACATTCATACTTATGTATATCTCACTTCAAGATGTTTTTTGATTTTTTTTTAATATAGTAAGTTTCGCTGACGAAAACTAAAATATAGCAATAAAACTGAGACTAAGTTTATAGCCTTTAATATAAGTCATGAAGATACCAAATTAGTTTGTAATTTAATCACGATTTCATTTAATAATGGATGTTTAATTCTTTTTCAACTTTGCCACACCTGAAGGAATTTCCTGGCCTTTGATTCTTGCGAATTACAAGAGTATAAAATTCTTGGTTCCGCCCTAGTACCCATTATCGGGTATATATTGACTCTAGCTCCAACATACTTTATGTAAAAAATTCAAACTTCCGTTGGGCTGTATATAAACGTAAAATATTAGATATACAACAGTTTAATGCCAAATGTGTGAAATCGATCCACGAATTTCCCCAGCATGCATGTACTACATGGTATAATCTTATGGTATAATTTATTTCGTAAATTTTATAATTTAATGAAATTAAATGGACAGTTTTTCTTAAAAATGATGTGGTTTATCGCTGTATATGAATGAAATTGGTCTAGACCTATGTTTTAACTTTATAACCCTAATATACTGATATCCGCTCCTTTCGTACAACAGCATTCTCATATACCCCACATATTAAATTCAACCCCTTTGGTTCAGATTATATCACATATATTATGTTTGAGTTAAATAGCTTCTTTTTGTTAAAGTTAACATTTCGGAGAAAAAATAGCATCTATCTAAAATAGTAAATCTATGATCAATAACATAAGTTAATAAGATACCAAATAATAAATGTTGAATTCTTTCGCAACATTTTTATACTTTTGCAACATGTTGCAACAGAGTATAGTTTTGTTCACCAAACGGTTGTTTGCATCACCTAAAACTAATCGAGATAGATATGGATTTCTATATACAAATATTTCTTCTAATACAAGTATTTGGTGATAATCAGTGGATAAGTATATTTTCTTATAACAAAATATACCAGACAACAATGTAAAAAAGTTTCTTAGAGTGCTGGACTTTGTATAGAGCAAAAATATCTTTCTAGAAAAACTCGCGTGAGATAAATATTAGTAGTGAAGTATCAAGAGGGCTAAAGATCCCTTTTATGTGGTAATAGATAAAGAGATAGATTAAAATTCTATTATCTATTATTTCAGTTTTGCCACACATTTTAATATGAAGGTCATGAGGTGAACTGTAAACTCAAGAAAACTACATTTAAGTACTTTTTGGGATATACCCAGCGCCGTTGGCAGCTTATGAAAGGCTTAGATATTAAGACAGTAAAGGAAGAAAATCTACATACCTGCGCTACATATGTGTGTACCATACTTAATTATATGTAAGTTATTGTTAATTTAGCCTTCATGAGCAGACCTTTCAAACTATACTCTGTAGCAACATGTTGCATATATATCAGTACACTGTGTTTGTAGTTTCAGTTACACTAGATTTCTTGACCAGCAAAGTGCTTTCTTCAAACTAATTTCAGTGTATTAGTTATATGTATAGTGTTTAAACTATTGTTATATACAGTAGCGAGCAAACACATGTATATACATATGAGCACCAGTATACCATAGTACCTACACCGAATAGGAAAGGACTCATAGCAAGGATTCAATTACAGTGGAAGAGAGCAGCACCTAGGATCCAACTTGTCAGACCTGGTCAGAAGGAATTATATAGTATTATATATAAGTATTTAATATATTAAGCCATTTATTATTTATTAATTATGCCTAGATTAAGTATAAAATCTGTATTACTAAGTCGTCTTCAGAATAGAAGACGTATGAGATTTCTTCGTGCAAACTCTTTATATAGAGATAGTGAGCAGTCACAAGATACTGTAAGCCACGTTAATCGTAGATTAGATTCCGATGTACGTCTGTTCAATCAACTTATCAATACAAATCAACATAGAACCAGACGGGAAAATCTCGAGGTACAGTCTTTTGAACAAAATTTAAATACTGTTCAACATAGAACAAGGCGGCAAGATCCACAAATTCGCTCTGAAGAGCAAATAAGAAATACTCAAGGTCATAGATCTCGGCGCGAAGACCCCGAAGTTCGATCTGTTGAGCAAGTTGTAAATACTGTTCAACATAGAACAAGACGGCAAGATCCACAAATTCGCTCTGAAGAGCAAATAAGAAATACTCGAGGTCATAGATCTCGTTGAGAACACCCCGAGATACATAGCAGAGTAGAACATGCACAAGGAAATCCTGAAATAATTAGAGAGGACCGTGATACAGAAACACAATGTCGACAGCTTAGTAGGGGGGTATGAGGGAAGAAATTTCGAATCAAAGACGTCTAAGACAAAGTCAAGTTTGGCTTTGTGTCTTCTCATATTTTTATGTTATAGTACGAAAATGGGCAAAATCGGATTACAACCACGCCTATTTCTCATAAAACATCATTTTTATTTCCATCTGATTTTTTCACTTTCCAGTATGCAAATCAAGCAATAATGATTATATCGGCGTAAAATTATGCCACCTTGTGACCAAAAATTATCGAAATTGAACCAAAACTGTTCAAGCCCCTAGGCACTGAATATGTGGACCCCAGTGCCTATTATTGACTTTATACCGAAAATATCGGTCAACATAAATAATAATAATATCGATTAAAATAAATTTTAAGTCAAAAACCGTCACATTCGGTAATTTTTACATATATGTAAAGAGTTTAAGTCTTCTTACCACACATTAAAGATCACGATGAAAAAAATGTTCCAGTTGTTTTCAACAGTTTGGAAATGTTTCCTTATCCACCTTTTTCTAGCTCTTTTTTTATTGGACCTCACAGAAATGCTTGTCGAAAGGCTTTCAATATATTGTGTACATGATAGAAAAGTCAGTCAGAGAGGTAAAGATCATTTAATTAGATGTATGAGGCCTAGATCAAAGTCTGGACTAACTTCGTGCATTTTTAACGATAAACCATATTGTGATCAAAAGCACATGTTCACTTAATTTCATTAAAATGTCCCCGATATTATGCAATTAATTATATATGTAAATAATAAATATGTGAGTTATCTCAACGATAAATTCAGAGAGCGGCCTCTCTAATAACTGTGTGCTTATGCATAAAAAAGATAAAATCGGTTGAATATTTACTCTAGCTTCCTTAAATGCGCGCATTTCGTTTACCCCACCGGCAAACTCTTGTTATTATTCAACGTTACTGTAAAAAGTGATACTGTACTTTACACTAACTGCGAATATTCTAAATCTTGCTTTTATCAAGGGTGTCCCAAAATTAACCCAAGATTAGAATTAAATACAAATAAATAAAAAAAAAGAATAGTTAAAACATTATGCCGACCATATTTTGAATTAAATTTTCGAACTGCGTTCGCCAAGCTTTCATTATATTTAAAATAATGTTCAATAATGAAGACACGTTGTTCTATCGTGTAACGCTCTATTTTTACTAAGCCTAAAGCTGTCGATGTGTTTTCTTTTGGTTGTCGACACTTTACTACATAAATGGCGGCAAATTATAATCGCCCTATATATTTGTATTCTTTCAATGAATTTATTCAGCCAAAGTTAAACTTAGAGTACAGTAATTAAAAAGTGATAATTCAGTGCGAACTTCCGTTAGTCGATCGATAAAATATATTTAATTAGAAAATACCAATAAAAGTTAAAATTTTTCCAAGAGAAATATTAAAATTGATATTGTGAGTAATCATTGCCATCAATTCAGTTATGATATTTTGTATTTTGGATTCCCTTAGAGTCATGCCAAAGAAAACTTAAGGGAACCAATTGATCACAGAACGAGAAAACGGTGAAATTAAGGACCTGGTAATGAAACAAAAGTTAACTGCTTCAAAAATTGTAGTAAAACTTGATCTTCCCATTAAAAAGGATCCTGTTCAAAAAATACTAACCACATCACCAAACGTTATTTACAAACAAGTAAGGAAAGGTTTAAGTTCGGGTGTAACCGAACATTTTATACTCTTGCAACTTGCAAGAATCAAAGACCGGGAAATTAATTGCGGTGCTGGCAAACTTAATATTAAACAAGTAAGGAAGGGCTAAGTTCGGATGTAACCGAACATTTTATACTCTCGCAAAGTCAAATGGTATACTCGTTTGAGATTACTTTGTGGATTGACTGATATTTTCGGTTGAAGGTCAATTATAGGCACTGGGGTCCACATATTTAGTACTTAGAGGCTTGAACAGTTGTGGTTCGATTTAGACAATTTTTGGTCACAAGGTGGTATACTTTAAACGTATTATTCACGCAAAGTTTTACCCCGATATAATCATTGCTGCTTGATATGCATAGTGGAAAGTGGAAGAATCAGATGGAATTGAAAATGGTGTTATATGGGAAATAAGCGTGGTTGTAGTCCGATTTCGCCCATTTTCGCACTATAACATAGAAATATGAAAGGAACGTTATGCACTGAATTTGGTTGGAATCGGTAAAGCAGATCCCAAGATATGAGTTTTCACCTAAAAGTGGGCGGTGCCACGCCAATTGTCTAATTTTGAACGCGGTTCCTATAAAGTCATCTCATACCATTCCAAAGATAAAATTTAATGTCTCTGGCGTGTTTCGTCCTTGATTTATCGAGCTTTTAGTAGTTTTTAAGTGAATTTTGTTATTATAGCTTTAGCGGCTTAGGAGATATGCACATTAAACCTATAAGGGAAGGGACCACGCCAACTTAAAAAAAATTTAACTGCAGATGCCTTTCCCTAATGTGATCCTGTGTACCAAATAACAGTCTTGCATCTTATTGCGGAGCATAGTTATGGCAATTTATTTGTTTTTGATTAATGGCGTTTTGTGGGCGTGGCAGTGGTCCGTGGTCCGTGGTCCATCTGCAACACCAACCGTCTCCCGGTACCAAGAAACATGTCTACCAAGTTTCATAAAGATAGCTCAATTTTTACTCAAGTTAGAGCTTGCACGGACGGACGGACGGACGGACAGACAGTCACCGGATTTCAACTCGTCTCTTCATCCTGATCATTTATATATATATAACCCTATATCTAACTCGATTAGTTTTAGGTGATACAAACAACCGTTAGGTGAACAAAACTATTATACTCTGTAGCAACAGGTTGCAAGAGTATAAAAATGCTGCGAAAGAAGTAAACATTCAATATTCGATGAAATCGTGAATAAATTACAATCAAATTTGGTATTTTCTTGACTTATATTGCAGGCCATATACTTAGACTCAGTTTTATTGTTAAATTTTAGTTCGCGTCAGCTAAATTACATTAAATCACCTTCAACGAGATATATGTATGTATGTATGTGATATTAACTCGACCGAAAGAGGTTTAATTTAATATATATTGAGTTGATGTAGAAAACGATTTTCGAACTTCCAGTTGACTTTATATCACATATATTAACCATTATGGAAGTTATTTTAAGGAAATTGAGGGAGTGTATTTTTCTTATTACAGTGTAGCTCTGTGCCTTAAACGGAGAAAACGGCAAAAATTAGCCTTAACCCCCATATAACTGATATTCAGGATTTTGAAACATCCAGTTTACTACACATGTTTATACATACTTCTATGTTTATATTTATAAAATTGCTTGAAAATGAGCTCTCAAGTATATCTGAACAAGTCAAAAATTAATGCAAGCAGCCCTTCCATTTCTTTGCCCCAATATTTTTAATAAAATGATTTCCGATTTTCCATCTAACTTCAAACCGTTTAGGTAAGTCAAAATATGTGACATTTTAATGAAATTAAGTCGACACGTTTTCTTAAAAGTTATAAAATTATATTAATTGTTTGGCGCCCAATATACGTAAAAGAAATTGGTTTTGGTCTAAGTCTCATATCATAACATAAATACAGATCTATTGGGTGACGTTTTTCACAACAACTTAATATATTAAATTAAGCCTCTTCAGTTGAGTTTGTATCATCATTTGAGGATGATTTAAGTACAATTTTCGCGGAAGGGAAATAAAGTATAGTAATAAAACTAAGTGGGTCTATGACCATCAAAATAAGTAAATATGATACCAAATTTGATTGTAATCCATTCCCGATCTCGTCGAACAATAAAAGGGCTCGCTTCCTTTATTAATATTGTCGACACCTGAAGGTATTTAGCCGGCTTTGATCCTAGCAAGTTGCAGGAGTATAAAATCTTCGATTATGCCCGAACTTTTTTTACTTGTTGGTTTTTGTAAATTTAATCCAATGGTTGTATAAGAAATAAGTCAACCATAGAATTGGAAATCATTATATTAGGGATATGTGGTTTAGGATCTAAGTTTCGTCAAAATACCTCACAAATTGATTGATATATATACCATATATACCCACTTGACCTATTTGTGGCACAATAATAATATACGTGTTTCACAAACTGACAGATATTTTCGGTTAAAATCCGGCCATAGGAACCGGGGTCCATATATTCGATATCTAAGGCCTTGAAAAGTTATCCCATGCTTATACTTTTGCAACATGTTGCTACAGAGTATAATAGTTTTGTTCACCTAACGATAGCTTGCATCACTTAAAACAAATCGAGTTAGATATAGGGTTATACATATACCTATAAATGATAAGGTAGACGAGACGAGTTGAATTCTGAATGACTGTCTGTCTGTCTGTGCAAGCTGTAACTGCGTAAAAATTGAGATATCGTAATGAAATTTAGTACACATATTCCTTGCCAAAAAAGAGAGGACGAGTTCGTAGAAAGCCGTAATCGCAAAACAAAGGTACAAAACTATTATTTGGTAAAACAAATCGTAATAACAAGGCGCACCTGTGATTTGAAAATTTGTTTAAAGTGGGCGTGGTCCCGTAACCTAATAAGTTTAATGTGCACATCTCCTATACCACTGAAGCTATAATAACAAAATTCACTGTCAACAGATGTTTTTAGCATCTTTATCGACGGTGTGAAAATGGGTGAAATCATATAAAATCATTTTAAATTCCATCTGATTGTTTCACTTTCCAGTATTCAAATCAAGAAACAATGATTATATCGGCTTAAAACTTTGCATGACTAATACGTTTAAAGTATGCCACCTTGTGACCAAAAATTATTTTAATTGAACTAAAACTGTTCAAGCCCCTAGGTACTGAATATACCCCAGTGCCTATAGTTGACTTTTTACCGAAAATATCGGTCAACAAAGAACAAGGCGGCAAGATCCACAAAGAAATCTAAAACTAGTATACCATTTGACTTTGCGAGAGTATAAAATGTTCGGTTACATCCGAACTTAGCCCTTCCTTACTTGTTTTTGTATAAAAATGTTTGCATTTTTCCTATTGGCTGACATACTTACATTTGTACGCTTATATAATATGTATATAGATTTGTGTATGCATTACTTATTTTGCAAGGTCATACTCATATTTGTACATATTTATTGATAAGTGATAATATCAATAATTCTATTACTCCATGTGTACATACCAGAGAATGCGAATGATCTCCATATTGATAAACACAAGTATATATGTATGTATCTACATACATAATTATTAATTTTGTAACAATAAAAATTAGAAAATTATTAAAAAAGCAAAATATATATATTTTTTTATTGCATAATCTTTCGCATTTTATCATGGCACATTTGTACAAATAAATCATATTTTACCAATTTTTCATCATAGAAACCGTTTATATGACAAAAACTAATCACGCATATGTGAAGTGGCATTTGTATTTTTTGTTTAAAGTATTTCATTTTTCACTTTATGTTGGTAGATACGTATTTTGTCAGAGAACGTTGTTATAAATTCTCATTTCTGTTGAATAACAGCAAATACTACAGAAAATGGTGAACTCCCTGATCGGAATTTTTCAACTCTGTTAGCCGTCCAATCGAGCATCATACAAAATTCAATTTGCACCTTCTCGTTCTTCTAAGTTCTCTGGCTATACTTGATCTCTTATTGGCTGATTTCTATTTTAATGCCGGCCGTTTAATTTTTGATTAATCTGTATAATTTTAAGTGGGCGGGATATGTCTATGCCAGATCTCTGTTTATTCCTGACTAACACAAATGTGATCAATTTGGTTGAGAGTTTTTCATTTGACGAGGCCCATGTCCACTCTGGTATTTCCTTGTGAGTTAAGTTGGAACTGTCAATGAGCAATGCAGTGACCCTCTCGTCATTGTTGTGAATTAACCCCAGTCACGAATACCTATAGTTCACTTTATACCGGAGTTAAGGTTTCAAATTTCCCCAATAAATTCGGGAATGAGTACTGTTGTATCGCCTTTATGTTCATTATACAATTCTAGAGTGCTTCTCATAAAAGAACCGTCAGGTGAACAATTGTAATTATAACAATTATAACAACTCATTGAACAGAACTATTGCTCTCTTTTTCAATCGTACTCTATATACACATAATTACGCTAACAAAAAAGCGTGTTCCATTTTTGACTGTGTTATCTTTGAGATATGGCTATATGGATAAAATTTATAACGTTGGAAAGGAGAAGACGTGCAGTAAAAACGCCTTGGCGCAAATTTAGTGACTACAACAACTACAAGCGCTTTGGAGCATTTTCATTTATGGTGGATTTGTGGTTGCGATTTTTTTCCACTTTTAATTGTGTTTAGATTTTGCGTGTTGCAACACTGAATTGTGTTACAATTATATTTTTAACGCACATTAAATTCAAGTTTTGTTTGTGAAAAAAACACATTGAAGTGGAAATAACTTTTGATTACGTTCGTTTTATTTTGGTGAGTTAGAAATTTTTAGATTCATTTTAGGGACATTGTGTAATAGCTAATTTTTTGAAAAATTTTTTTGCAAGGTTAATTTTATGTAGTTGGTTGAATCGACAATTTCAACAACAACAACTTTTAACGAAAATTTAGTTGACAACTTTCATTTTTCATTAGAAATTTTAAAAAAAAATTTTAAGTGCACTATCAACATTGTTGATAAATTGTATTTTTTGTTGGTCGAATTTCGACCACTAGAGACCCTAGTTGTAATAAATGAACATATTGCTTCAAAACATTTTATACTCTCGTAACTTGGCTTTCTGGTCCAATTAGCTCAAATTATATATAAATTATTTAAACTGAACCAAAGGATCTATTTATACCCTGTACAGGGTATATTTAGTTTGCCATGAAGTTCGTAACATCCAAAGGAAAATGTCGGAGAGCCTACAAATTATATATATAATTTATGAATGTGACGTGCAGAGTCGATTTAGCCATGGCCGTCTGTATATATGCGAACTAGTCTTTCAGTTTTTGAGATATCGACCTGAACTTTTGCACACGTCCTTTTCTCTCCAAGGCGCTGTTCATTTGTCGGAACCGCCGATATCGGATCACTGTAGCATATAGCTGTCATATATGGTAAACTGAACGATCGGAGTCAAGTCAAGCATGGATTATTTTCTAGGACAACAATGCAATCTCCGCAGAAAACGTTCAGATCGGACTAATATAGCATATAGTTGCCATTTAAACTGAACGATCGGAATCAAGTGCTCGCATAGAAAATTTTTTCATATGACGAGATATCTTCACGAAATTGAAAGAAATTGTTCAGATCGGATCACTATAGCATTAGCTGTCATACAAACTGAATGATCGGAATCAGCTGCTAGCATGAAAAACTTTTCGGCTTGGATTATTGTCTAAGGCAACAATGCAATTTTCGAAAAAATTGTATATATCGGATGACTATAGCATACAGCTGCCATATAAACTGAACGATCCGATTCAAGTGCTTGTATGAAAAGCTTTGTCATTTATCAAGATAAAGATTTTTATTTTTTTATACCCATTTATGTACCTCATGTACCTGTGAAGAGTACAGGGTCCGCCAACGGATTAGTATGTTTTTCAAATGGGTAGTACTCGGCGTCTGGGCCCCTCAAAGTGGTTGGGTTGGTCTCATTGTGTTCACAACGAAGGGGAGTTTTTTTCAGGTCAGTACTCAAGATGGTTTGGACCATGCAGCAACGTGTTTTCGCCGTAAGTCGTTTCTTGGTTAACGGATCGATCGTCCAGACTCAGCGTGACTTCCGTCGGCATTTTAACATTCCCCACCGCGGAACTATCCCCAATCGGAATTTAATAATGGTGTGGGTGAACAATTTTAACGAAACGGGAAGTGTTATGAAAAGAAGAACGGGAGGAAATCGAACTGCACAAACTCCGGAGAATATTGACAGAGTCAGGGTCGCTGTCCTCCAGAGCCCCAACCGTTCTGTCCGACTTCGTGCGTCCAATCTTAATTTGTCTCAGACAACTGTGTCGAATTTTGAAGGAGGACCTCAGATTCCATTAATAAAAGTTGGTGATAACCCAGCAATTGTTAGAAGGGGACTACGACCAGCGTAAGTTGTTTTGTGAGCAAATGCAATCGGTGTTCAACGACAACGATAACATCACTCTTTTCACGAGTGATGAAGCGCATTTCCACCTGAATGGATTCGTCAACAGACAAAATTTCAGATACTGGGGGGCAGAAAATCCAAGAGAACTTTATGAAAAGCCTCTGCACAGCCCTCGTGTTACAGTGTGGTATGCCGTCGGGAAGAATACAGTCATTGGACCTTATTTCTTTGAAGAAAACGGTGTGACAGTCACAGTGAACTCCGATCGTTATCTCACCATGTTGAATGAGTTTTTTATCCCTCAACTCTGACGAAAACGTATCCCATTGAGAAATGTTTGGTTTCAGCAGGATGGAGCGACTTGCCATACGTCAAATGCCACAATGACCTTCCTCCGCCAAAAATTTCCTGGTCGCCTCATCTCTCGACGCGGTGATGTCTCCTGCCCCCCCGGTCCCCAGATCTGTCCCCTTGCGACTTTTTTTGTGAAGATACCTAAAAGAGAGAGTCTATAGAGAAAAGCCGAGGACCCTGCACGAGTTGAAGGAGGCCATCAGTGAAGAAATCCGACGAATCCCTCGGGCCATGTTGGGCAGTGTGGCTACGAGCTTCATCTCTAGACTCGATTCATGCATTACTGCTGATGGCCGCCATATGCTCGACGTGAACTTCAGAACGTGACTTTATTATAAAAATCCCCCTTCTTGGGAACATTTTAAGACCAGAAATAAAAATATATCTGCAAAAATGATCGAGTTATGTTTTTTTGAAATCAATACTAATCCGTTGGCGGACCCTGTATTATTGCTTCGATGCAGCCAAAATTAAAGTTTATATACTCTTGCCACATTTTTCCACGGAGCACAATAGTTTTGTTCACCGAGCGGTTGTTTGTATCACTTAAAATTAATCGAGTTAGATAAAGGGTTATATATTATATAAGGACTGTATCGAAAAGAAATTCATTATATCTCATAGAGTAGCCATTTGATCACATTGCGGTAAGTACTGTTAGAAAGCGTGATTAGTGCTGCTTCTATTGTTTTTTCTTTTCCGTCATTTGTAATATCATTTTCGCGATGCCTCAAATCAAAGAATCAAGTGCGTAGGCAAATTGCGCACAAAGTGGGTTCGTCAGGAGAAAGCGAAGACTATAGAAAAATTGCGACAACTTTCGTAGCGGGTGATGGCAAAACTATTTAATAACAAAAAGAAACTTTAGAGTGTTGCGCCTCCAAGCTAAGTATGTATATATAATATATTGCCCCGATGAGATTGAACAATTGAAAATAGTATCGGATACTTTTGACGAGCTGCCGTTTTGTATTGGATATATTGATGGAACTTAAATTAAATTAGCAGCCGCGCCAATTAAAGATTGTTAAGCCCACCACTTACTTGCCACTTTATAAATTCCGCGTATGCAAATGAAATTAGAATTGTATATTTTTCCGTTTAAAAATGTTCACAAAATTCGTTTATTTATGATATGTAATTACAAAGGGATAATTTTAACGCAATCACTCCCTGGTCGCATACCAGTGAAGCAAGAAAAATATATAAAACATATTTTATTATAAAAAATGAGCCAAGAAAATGCGGTTACGCGCCAAAGGCAAGTTCGGTCTTCGACAATCGCTGAGAGAAGAGGGCTGTCCGCTTCGAGGACAGATGTTTTGTTCGGTGTGTGTGTGTGCGGCTGTATGATAAGTTGTGTGTGGTGTGTGTGCTAGTGTTGTCTTGTGTGGGTGTTTTGCTGTTTCCAGGTGTGGTGTGTGTGTCAGTGTTGTCTTGTGTGTGGTGTGTTTGAGTTCTTCGGGGCGGGAATTTTAACTCATTTGGCCATCCCGGCCCCCTAGGCGAATGTTCAGCTTAGCAGTCGCTGTAGCTGTTGCAACGTTGCCACAACGTTGCTGAGTCCGGACGTGCGGCAATAGTTCGGCCTACGTCTAGTCGGTGCTACGTTGTGCTGACGCCATGGACGGGACTCCGATCGGGGTGCCGTTCTTCGGCGACGTGCCACACGATTGGTTTGCTGCGGTCGGTTTGCGCCGCAGATTCGTGGGGCAGGCTGCCGACTGACCTCTAGCCTCGGAGTACGGTGAAGCAACGTGTGATGCTGCCTGCCACACATTTGGCACAAAGCACCGGAGTCACATTCCTGCGTCGTGTGTGCCAGACAATTGTTGCAATGCCCATGCGCCTGGGCAACCTGCTGGCGTTGTGTCGGCGACATGCCCTTGAAGAGCCCACAGTGCTGCAACTTGTGTGGACGGCAACAAAGGGGGCATCGGATGCGATGGGGCGCCTCTGGTGGAGACGGAACGGCTGCGGATGCTCGAATACTATTACGAGCGGTGGTTGACGGTGCGGTTGTGGCTGCTGTTCGGGGCGCCGCGGTTGGCATAACCCCAAGGCGAGGCACAGTGATGGCCGATCGCACTGTTGGCGTTGGGGTGGAATGCATCTCAGTATCCATATCTATCTGTATGGAGAAAAAGGCGTGTTTAGTTACGATTCAGTGGTATAGAGTATGGATATCTTTCTATATGTGACCAACTTTATTTGGTTTGGTGATCGTATTAGTCTACCCATTATTTTATTAGTATATGATTGTAATTTGTCATATTTTATTTGCGGTTTTTTATTTCTGTTTTCGGTTATTTAGACGGAACTTTCGATTTTTTTCTTGTAGGTATTATTGAACGGAAGGTTTACTACATGCGTTTTCGCTATTATTTGAGATTGGCAGGAAGCGTAGTTTAACGAGGGGTCTGGTTAGCGTTCCGTTTCGAGTACGGAGGTCAACTACTCGTATATGACCGTCGGAACCATGATGTAGCTTCTCTATGCAACCAAGCCGACATTTTGTAAGAAGGAGACAATCGTCATGGATTAGTACAAAATCTCCCGGTACCTTTTATGAAGGTGCTTTATATACTCCCCTTTCCATCGGCGGCTGAAATCATGATGGAGATTTTTAATTCTTTCCCATCTATTATGTAAGGACAGCGACTCCACGCCTGGCTCAGGTATGGCCAGAATGGGTGCTCCTTTTAGAAAGTGCCCTGGAGTTAGGGCTGTGAGATCTGAGGGATCTTGCGAGAGTGTCGTAAGTGGCCGTGAATTGAGAACGGCTTCAATGCGAATTAATAATGTTGTAAATTTTTCATAATTAAATTTGTAGTTTCCAGCTACTTTTTTAAAGTGGGATTTGAAGCTGTTTACAGCTGATTCGCATAAACCACCCATATGAGGAGCGCTTGGAGGGATAAACTGCCAGTTGATACCTTGGGGAGCGTACTTTTGTACAATTTCAGGTGAGATTTGTTTGACAAAATTCACGAACTGTTTCCCTGTGGCTCTTTGAGCTCCTATAAATATTTTGCCATTGTCGCTCATGAGTTTTGACGGAAAACCGCGTCGTCTGACGAAACGAACAAATGCCGCGAGAAAAGCCTCCTTTGTCAGATTCGTACATAGCTCGAGGTGCACTGCTTTTGTCGTAAAACAGACAAAGACAGCCACATAGCCTTTCATGAGGGTGAGAGACCTCAACATGGATGCCTTTATCTGAAAAGGCCCAGCAAAGTCGACACCTGTAATGGTGAAAGGCAGAGCGAAGTTACAGCGTTCCGGTGTAAGTGCTGTCATAATCTGCGTTCGCGTCTTCTGTTTATGCATAGTGCATCTTGCACATGAAAATGCATTTCTTTATTTTGGGATTGAGTCTTGAAATATAAAACTCTTGACGGACTATTTGTTGCATGAGGCGATGTTCTGCGTGTAGCAATAGCACGTGGACATAGTTAAGGTATAAGGTGGCAAGTTGCGATTTCTCTGGGATAACTATGGGATGACGTTCGTTATACGTCAGGCTTTCGTGTCAATGAATGGATTTAAGACTAAGAGTGAGCTCTTTTTATCTATCGGCTTCGATTCTCTTAGTAATGATATTTCTAGGCTGAAGTAACGCGCTTGTGTAGATGCGATAAGAGCGACCTTTGCTTTTTGTAAGTCTAGGTGCGTCACTGTATCGCATTGGGAGTGTAATGAAGACACTCCTTTAAGTTTAATTTTGAGTCGCTCTATGAACGTGAGCATGTAAGCGATTACCCTGAGGGCTCGGGGATACGAGGAAAATCGCTCAAGGATGTCATTATCCTGCAATGTTGCGTGAAAGGAGTCGATTTTTCGAATTTATGGGGCAATTATATTGCGCATGGGCGATTGTGGCCAAGAATCCGGAGATTCTGTTAACCATCGGGGGCCATTCCACCAGAGGGTGGTGGTGACAAGGTGCAGGGTTTGCCCCCTCTTATACCTAGATCAGCAGGATTGTCAGCACTGGCTACATGTCGCCAAGTGGCTGATCCTACTAGGTCAAGTATTTGAGACGTTCGGTTGGAAATATACGTCTTCCATGCATGTGGTGGTTTTTCTAGCCAGGCTAGTACAATTTCGGACCATAGATATAATTTATATTGTGCTATGTTTAAATGCGTTTGTACGATGGACACGAGTTTGGCTAGTAGTAGCGCTCCACATAATTCAAGTCGTGGTAGACTTATTGTTTTTAAAGGAGCCACTTTTGCTTTTGCTACTAGTAAGTGGCATGTGGTCGCAGTGTCGCTTTGTGTGCGAACATATAATATATAGTTGCGCAATATGCATTTTCAGAAGCGTCACAGAAGCCGTGTAGTTCGACTTTGTGCTCTGGGGCATAATTTACCCATCGTGGGATTTGTATCTATGAGATATCATTTAGATTGCTCGCAAACTGGGACCACTTTTCTAAACGAAGTGGTTTTACTTGTTCGTCCCAGTCGGTTCCATCTAACTATAATATTGTATTAGAATTTTTGCTTGCTCATAATTGGCGAAAGTCATCCTGCGTGGTCGAAAAGTTTTGCCACAGAGGATAGAATTTGTCGCTTTGTTATGGCGGATAATGCAGATATTGACTCTGTCGTGTAAGTTACATATGGAAATTATAACAAATCAGCAATTAGCGATATTGACCAATTTATTAACAGCATAACAAGCATAATGTAAACTAAAACCAACATCCGGCCTATTTAAAAAACTTGTTGAAAATAATATAAAACAAAATTGAAGAATTAACTAAAATTCCCAGAACCAATGAATGAGTACTGTATAAACAGAAAATGAATAAATTAATAAATTGTTGTATAAGCATAATTGTAATGGTTAAGTAAGTAAGTCAAGTAAGCAGAATGTAAAAGTAGAAAGCTAAGTATTTTTAATAATTGTATTAGTTTTCTTTGTGAATGAAAAACTGAAATAAAGAAGTCTTAATTTTGCATCTTAGCTGGCTGGTTGGCCTTTGCCATAAGCTCTCGTTGGTAGGATAAGTGATACGAACACGAAATAAGAAACGTGAACGTATATATATAAAAAAAAAAAAAAAAGTTTTTTTAAAAACCTTTACTAATCCTGCGATTCCGTAGCCAACTCAGGAGTTGACCGGACCTTCTAGGATATAACATAATATATATAACTCAAACATACAGTGTGGCAGTGCAGTGACTTTTCAAGGAAACCACCCACATAAAATTAAAGTGGCAGTGCAGTAACTTTTCAAAGAAGCCACCCACATAAAATTAAAGTGGCAGTTCAGCGACTTTTAAAGAAACCACCCACATACAAAAATAAAGTGAAAGTGCAGCGGACCAAAGATCTTGCGAAGCCACTATCACAATTAACAAGAAAAAAAGAGTTTAACAAAGTGCATAAGCGATAGGTAGCAACAACCAAAGTGCTACCTTAACTTCAGCAAAACACATAGTACAACCGGATCGATCAGCTAAAGCGTGGTCAGTGAGCCACAAACGCAAAAATTAGGACCAAAAGACAGGAAGCTTTTGACAGACGAAGAATGGAACAAGCAGAAGCCACAACAATCGAGATGATGGAGCAGCTAGCGAGGCGAGAACAACAACTAGACCAACTTCGCAATGCATACATAGAACTGCAAAGAAGCCAAACAAATCAACAAGAGAAGGACAGGGTCATAAAACACAGGGCCATCTACCCATATTCACCGGCACAGGGAGTAACCCAATAAACTCCTTCTTCAGCAGTGTGGAGTATATGCTATTACCTTTGACAAATGAGAAAACAATGAAAGAAGCAGTAAGGACGGTTTTCTACAGAGTTATCCAAGACGAGGCAAAGGATGTGGTGATTAAGATTCAGGAAACCCATAACTGGAACAAGATAAAATAGGCATTAAAAGAAGATCACGAAATATACAGGAAGATAAGTAATTTAAAAGTAAACTCGGTAAGTGAGTTAGCCGTTGAATTACAAAATATAAAGTATAAAGCGGACGAGCAAATTGTATATTATCAAGGTGACCATAGCATAGATTTGACTAACATCGACAGACTTTTAGTAAATATAACCAAAGAACTGACCCAAGGAACATTACTGGACAGAATTTATGACGAAAGAAATTTAGACACAATAATAGAAACAATGAATAAAAGAAGATACGAAGATAGTTGTATTAGATGGGAATTCAAGAAATCTAGGAAGTTTGAAGGACAAAATAAACCACAACAAAAAATTAAATACAAAGAAAAATTTTAACAGAACAGATATAATCAGAATTCGGGCCAAGTAAAACAAAATCAAGGACCCAGCTTTTATAGAGAAAATTATAATAATAGAGGAAATTTTCACAATAATTCAGGACAATTTCGAAGGTACCAACAGGTAGTCGTCGAACAGATGTCGTTGGAATCAAGCTAGGCAAGACCCGTCAGTACCTATGGAAGTAGATAACATAGAGGCAAATTATAAAAGATACGGCAACGAAGACCGTAGATATAATCAAAAAAGATATGAACAAGAAAAAGAAAGTAAAAGTTTGAGTAGAGAAGACAAGGAATATAGTTCAAGGGGACCTCGATTGGCAGGACACCCTATATCGCAGTATAGCCAAAATCGCTTATACTCGAATAGGCAAAGCCAGACAGGATCGTCAAGTACTAGTTATAGAGAAGAAGAAAATGATAATACAATTTTTTTTTACCAAGTAGCCTCGGAAAAACTACCAAAAATAGAGATTCATATTAGTGACAAAAAATACATTGCCTTAATAGACACTGTCGCAAGTATGAGCCTAATGAATAGTGTAGTAAAAGATTTTCCGACTAATAAACTAAATAATCCACTGACTATTAGTACAATTACAAACAAGGACATAATACAATATGAAGCTATAACAATTGCACCAAAAGAATTTAATCTACCGGAAAAAGCAAGAGTTAGGTGGAAAATAGTAAAATTTGATGGCAGACACTATGACTTTATAATAGGAACAGATATTTTAACTTACCTCAATGCGTTTATAAACATGGAAGAAAAAACGCTAACCTTAAATAAAGAAAACCGCAATACAATTAATCCATATAACATAAACGAAATTTGTACATTGGAAACTACAGGAGATGGAATTGAGGGTATAAAATTAGATCATTTGAATTTAGAAGAACACAAGGAGGTAATGAAAATTTTGAAACGATTTATAATAATAATAACCCAACGATTACCCTCCTCCCGCCCAACCGACGCGAGGGGCGCAATCCGCATACGTGCGGAATTAGCCGAGTCAGAAAAGGCAAGAGAGTTTTTTAAGTGTTGAGATCTAAAACTGCTCAGCTACAGAAACAAAAATTTCAACAGCTAAGATCTAAAGTTACAATATAATAATTGTTACATTTTCATTTATTAAGAGAAAACAATAAAGTCTTTTTAATTTTGAAAAGTGAGTGAGTGATAAGTCAAATGTGCTGGAATGAGAATTAAAATCATGACATATACGGCGGAATGGCTCGTTTAGTTCAAAATTTGATCTACAGGATTTTAGCAGTAAAGGTCTAAACTGCCTCGAAAGGCGAACCGGAATATTTAATTTAATTTCAGACAGGAGAAAAGAACTGCAAACAGTTCCATTCGAAAGTTTCACTAAGAATGTTATGTCAAGCATTTCCCTACGACTAGAAAGTGTAGGTAGATTAATAAGTTTTAAACGACTAGTGTATGGAGGTAGACTTACCCTAGCATCCCATCGGAACCGACTCTAACTTGTCAGAATGGATTTGGTAGCTAGGGTTCCATACCACAGAGCCATATTCCCATATAGGTCTAACCAAAGTTGTATAAAGTGTTTTAGTAATATACGGATCTCTAAATTCTTTAGACCAACAAAACTGAGGACAGCTTTTGCTTTCAAGACCATGGTATCAATATGAAGACTGAAATTAAGCTTAGGGTCCATATTAACTCCCAAATCAACATAGTTTAAAAGTTGCTCTAGAATATGGTGTTTTATTACATAAGAAGAGGGGTGCACAGATCTACGGGAAAAGCACATCGTCTTACATTTATTGTGATTCAACGGCAAATCATTTCTATCACATCATGCAACCAAATTGTTTAAGTCTGTTTGCAACAGACACCTTTCCTCAGTTGAAGTGTATGATTTAAAAAGATTTACATCGTCAGCGTATAATAAAATTTTTGAGAATTCTATTACTGAAGAGATATCGTTAATAAACAACAAGAACAGAATCGGGCCAAGATGACTACCTTGCGGAACACCAGAAGAAACATTAATTGTATCTGAAGGTGTATCCTCAAATATCACTCGTTGTGTTCTATTATAAAGATAGGAAGATACCCATTGAAGGAATCTTGGCTGAAAGCCCAGCAGATCAAGTTTATGTATGAGAATCGAGATATTTACTTTATCGAAAGCTTTGCTAAAGTCTGTGTATATAACATCCGTATGCTTATGTTCCCTAAAACCCAATGATACATGGTTTACAAATTCAAGTAAGTTTGTTATAGTCGAGTTCCCTTTACGAAATCCATGCTGAGATGAGGAAATTAACGGAGAAATCGAAAAGGTTATATGGTCAGTGCTGATACTTCAAAAAGTTTAGGTATAACTGATAGTTTTGCGATACCTCTATAGTTTTCAATGTTGGATCTAAATCCACTTTTATGCAAAGGGATTATAAATGACTGTTTCCATATTGAAGGAAATATACCGTGTTTAAGAGATGAATTAAATATCCTTGTCAAAGGCAAGTAAATATATTTGGCACTATTTTTTAGGAAGCATGAGGGTATCATGTCTGGGCCATAACTAAAAGATGGTTTTAACTTATTTAAATTAAAAAGGACGTCTTCTTCAGAAATAATTGGAGCGTTAATTAAAGTATTCGAACACAGCACTTGCTGATAAGAAAAAGTTTTGGAAGAATTATTACAGTAGTTTGACTTGAAAAATTCTGCAAACATATTGGATATAATATCATTGTCACTTGAAATGATAGATTTGTATTTCATTGCGGACGGAAATTTGGAAATCCTGCGTTTGGAGTTGACGAAATCATAAAACGATTATGGATTACTTACAATATTTTTTTTTACTTTATTTAAGTAATTATTATAACATTTTTTGTTTAGGTCAAAATATTGTCGACGTAATAGAGAATATTTAGAATAGTCGACAAGTGAACCGGTTTTTTTAAAATGTTTAAAGGCTCGAGTTTTTCTGTTTTTCAATTTATATAACTTTCGAAAACCACGGACTTATACTTTTGCTTTTATTAACAATTACTATTGGAACATACTTTTCAAATAATTTCATAATAATGTTATTGAAATGAGAGACACTCAATTCAATGTCACCATTATAATTAGGCCATGTTATTGTAGAAAGTTCTGTATTTAATTTTTTTAAATTATCTTTTGCAAAGTTAAACCGAGTACAGAAGCACGAAGTTTGATGATTATTATCCCGTACAATGCCTGAGATTTCGACAGATATTTCCAAAGCAGGATGATATGAGTCCTCTGGTAGAACAAGAGAATTACTCTGAATAACGGAACACTTTGTAGAGGTATCAACGTATACTAAATCTAAGCATTTACCAAATTTATTCGGAATCAAATTAATTTGGTTCAGACCCAACTCGGACATTTTTTCGAAAAACTCATTAAAACATGACCGATTGCAAATCGGCACGATATAGTCATCGAAAGGTTTCCACGAAGCACACGGTAAATTGCAATCACCTAATACAAGTATTGAATCTGCATTATTTGCCATCGAGGTAGCACTATTTATTAAAGAAGCATGCTGCATGTATACAGATAAGTCCGAATGGGGTGGTATATAAGATAGGGTTAAATAAATAAAGCAACTATTAACGTATACTCTAATACATTTAAATTCAAATGAGTGGGTCCCTGGAACAAGAATATTTTCAAAGGGGATAGAGAAATGCACGGCAAATAGAACACCTCCACCGATTCTGTTCAGTCGATCACATCTAAAAATTTGAAATTCGCTGTTTAAAATCTCATTATCAAAAATGTGAGGTTTTAACCAAGTTTCTGTAAATCCAATTATATGGAAATTAAAATTGGAACTGTTCAAATACAAGTCAGTTAATTTTGTATTAAGACCTCTAACATTTTGATAATAAATGCTTAGCGAATTTCTACCAATCAGTTTTTTATATCGGTGGTTGCTTTTGGTAATTTAACAATGTTTTCCTCAGTTTGACTTCTAAGTTTAGGTTTAAATTCGCGTACAAAAGTCCCAGGTGGCCAGAATGAACTATCTAAGATCTTTTTGAATGTTTCAAGAGATACGTCTATTTTAAACGATGATATACTTCTATCATAATTGAAGTTAAATTTACGTATATTGATATCATCGATTTTTAAACGTGACGAAATGTAAGATTTAATGTCCTCCACCAAGGTATCTTTGGCAAGTCTCGAAATAAATATAGACTCTTTAGGTGGAATAACTATCAAATTATTAACTGATGCTACTAAGTTAATAGGGGGAGCCTCTGGAATTGTGAGACACTTATTACTATTAGATAGAGCTTTTGGGGAATTGAGCTCTTTGGAAGTTGACGGCTTATCACCTTGAGGGCAAGGAGAAGAGAGATTTATTAGGTCATTGGGAGGAGACGTTCTTTTCTGAACAGAAGAACTAAGTGTTACTTCATCGGAAGGACGTTTACGCTTAGGAGCAGGTTTAGAAGATTCGTGAGAATCATTCAGGCACTTAAAAGATTTGAACAATTTTTCATAGTGCCTAAATTTTTCAGTGAGGGTTACAAGATCACGACCGATTTCGTTAAAGCCATTGCGTGCCTCCCTATAAACTTTAAATAGATTGATTTCAATAGATCTACAATTTAAACAGGACCAACGCAATCCCTTACAGTCGATAATAGAATCTAAGATTCTACTAGTCAGTCCAGCACATTTAATATGGGCAAGCCCATCACAAAGCCAGCATTAAACGTAGCGATCTGACTCGCCTTTAATGTTACAATTGGGGAAGTTACAAGACATAATAAACCACAAGAATGAAGATCAAATAAAAGAGTAGGTAGAACAAAATTTAATAGATAAATAATAAATTAGTGTGTTAATAAAATATTAATAATAATAAATTCAATTAAGAACAATTCTTTTTTATCAAAGTTTAAAACCAAGACAATTTGAAGAAGCAATATAGCGAGTTTTAGAAGCACTGTAACAAATAAAAAGTAAGGAAGGGCTAAGTTCGGATGTAACCGAACATTTTATACTCTCGCAAAGTCAAATGGTATATTCGTTTGAGATTTCTTTGTGGATTGACTGATATTTTCGGTAGAAGGTCAACTATAGGCACTGTGGTCCACATATTCAGTACCTAGGGGCTTGAACAGTTTTGGTTCGATTTAGACAATTTTTGGTCACAAGGTGGCATACTTTAAACGTATTATTCACGCAAAGTTTTACGCCGATATAATCATTGTTGCTAGATTTGCATAGTGGAAAGTGAAAGAATCAAGTGGTATTTAAAATGGTGTCATATGGAAAATAGGCGTGGTTGTAATCTGATTTCGCCCATTTTCGCACTATGACATAGAAATATGAAAAGAACGTTACGCACCGAATTTGGTTGAAATCGGTTAAGCAGATCTCAAGATATGGGTTTTCACCTAAAAGTGGGCTGTGCCACGCCCACTGTCTAATTTTGAACGCGGTTCCTATAAAGTCATCTTATACCATCTCAGAGATAAAATTTAATGTCTCTGACGTATTTAGTGCTTGATTTATCGCGCTTTCAGTAGTTTTTAACAGTACCGTTATATGGGAAGTGGGCGGAGTTGCCACCCGATTTCAACTATTTTCACACCGTCAAAAAAACATTTGCTTCTAGTGAATTTTGTTATTATAGCATTAGCGGTTTAGGAGATATGCACATTAAACCTATTAGAGGCGGGACCACGCCCACTTTAAAAAAAAAGTTTTAACTGCAGATGCCCCTCCCTGATGTGATCCCGTGTACGATATAACAGTCTTGTATCTTATTGCGGAGCTTAGTTATGGCAAGTTATTTGTTTTTGATTAATGGCGTTTTGTGGGCGTGGCAGTGGTCCGATTACGCCCATCTGCAATACCAACCGTCTCACGGTACCAAGAAACATGTCTACCAAGTTTCATAAAGATATCTCAATTTTTACTCAAGTTAGAGCTTGCACGGACGGACAGACAGTCACCCGGATTTCAACTCGTCTCTTCATCCTGATCATTTATATATATATAACCCTATATCTAACTCGATTAGTTTTAGGTGATACAAACAACCGTTAGGTGAACAAAACTGTTATACTCTGTAGCAACAGGTTGCGAGAGTATAAAAAGCTAAACGCAACACAGCTGCGAATAAAGAAGGAAATAAGATAAACAAAGTGATAAAATTGAATAAAATAAAACAAAATGAAACAAAAGGCTGACTCGGCACCAAAAATTGGAAAGTTCAAACTTTTTAATACCGCACATAACAGAACATTTAATACTTATCATGAAACTGAGAGTTTAATCACTAAAAATTTGTATTAACACGGTAATAAAAATCAATTAAACTTCAAGAATTTTTTAAAATAAAAACACAAATGTGCACAGCTAAAAAATTACAGCTTAAGAGCTTGAAGTGTTGCCACCTGTTGAAACACTATTTTTTAAAGAAGGAGACCGTTTAACGAGTATAACAACAGTTCAGCACGAAATCAGGACTACGACAAATGAACAAATTAATTCCAAATTATATAGGTATCCACCCCAACATGAAGAAGAAGTACGAAGACAGATTAGAGAAATGGAAGCACAAGGAATAATTAGAAAAAGTCAATCACGTTATTCTAGCCCACTGATAGTAGTACCAAAGAAGAGGGACAATTCTGGAAAACAAAAATATAGAATAGTAATAGATTACAGGAAGTTGAACGAAAAAACAATTGATGACAAATACCCTTTACCAAATCTTAATTATATTTTAGACAAGTTAGGAAAAGCACAATATTTTACCACAATTGATTTAGCAAAGGGTTATCATCAAATAATGGTTAGAGAACAAGATAAAGAAAAAACCGCTTTCGTTACTCCGAACGGACTTTACGAATTCATAAGAATGCCATTTGGACTCAAATATGCTCCAGCAACGTTCCAAAGGCTCATGAATGAGACACTACGCGATTTTATTAATAAAACATGTGTGGTATATTTAGATGATATCCTAATATTTAGCACATCTCTTCAGGAACATGCCAAATCAATATATATCTCTTATTGAAAGTATTAGAAAAGGTTAATTTAAAAATTCAAGTGGATAAATGCAATTTAATGAAAAAGGAAACAGAATTTTTAGGACACATTCTAACGGAAAACGGTATGAAACCAAATCCTAATAAAATTAAAGTAATTGAAAATTTACAAATTCTAAAAACAGAAAAGCAAATTAAAAGTTTTTGGGAATTACAGGCTATTACAGAAAATTTGTAAAGGATTATGCGAAAGTTGCACAACCAATAACTAAATATCAAAAAAAAAGGTATAAAAATTAATACACTAGACCCAACGTATAATATATTGACGCCTTCGAAAAGTTAAAAACCCTAATAAGTACACATCCCATTTTACGATTTCCAGACTTTGAAAGACAATTTACCCTAACAACTGATGCATCTAACTATGCGGTAGGGGCAGTGCTATCCCAAGAGGGCCACCCAGTATGTTATGCATTCAGGACATTAAACAACCACGAACGTAATTATTCCGCAACAGACAAAGAACTTCTAGCAATAATGTGGAGCGTAAACTATTTTAGACCATACCTTTATGGTAGAAAATTTAAAATTTTAACAGATCACCAGCCAATAAAATTTTTACATTCGAAATACAGAGGTAAAGATATGTCGCCACGACACCAACGATGGTTATTAAAGCTAGGCGAATATCAGTTCGAAATTGATTATTTAAAAGAAAAAGAGAACAGAGTAGCAGACTTTTTGAGTAGATTAGAAAATAGTGAGGACACTATATCAGAAAAGATGGCGAGTGAATTAACAGAAAACAAGATTTTATCTAATAATATTAACAATGTAGAAGACGAGGAAGACTCAATTGCAACAATGCACTCAGCTGAAGAAGAGTTAGGTGACCATTTTTATATTAAGGATGAAATAGTCAACAAATACAAGATTCAAATTATATTAACAAATAAAAAGATAGACGAAATGAAAATGCTACATGGAAAGAGAATCATTTTTGTATCAGAATATGATTTTAACACGATGGGTGATATATTTAGAAAATATATATTAAAAGGAAAAGTAGGAATATTCTCGGACATATCGGAAAGGAAATATAATATCGTTCAGGAAAAACTAATAGAGATGTTCTCCAATGATAATCAGATAGAATTTATAAAATGCACTATGAGAGCACAAGATATAGAATATGAAGCAGTAAAACAAATTTCATTATATCATACCAGAGAAAGCATGCATTCGGGAATACAAGAAACCTACAATCAATTAAAAACTAAAATTTATTATCCGAAGTTACTAGAAATGATACATTTAGTGATCAATCAATGCGAAATATGCCAAGAAGTCAAATATGATAGGAAGCCGATCAGAGCAAAATTTCTACAAACGGAGACGCCATCAAAAAGTAACGAAATTATTCACATTGATACCTACGTAATAAAGCGTTTCCATTTTCATACCATTATAGATAAATTTTCAAAATATGGTGTAGCATATCCATTAAATGATAGAAATCACAATACTATTATAGAACAATTAGAAGATTACTTTACAAAAATTGGTAAACCCAAAAAAATAATTGCTGACAACGAATTTAAGGCAATACGAATAAAAGAATTCCTAGCAAATGAAAATGTAGAATTATATCTGACCAAACCGAATAGTCACACAGGCAACGCAGACATAGAAAGATTCCATAATACTATAGCAGAAAAGTTTAGAATTCTATACAAATTAGAGAAAGGTTTATCTATTAAATAATTAATTCAAAAATCTATTAGGAATTATAATCACAGATTTCATTCGACAATAAAGTGTACGCCGTATGAAGTACATAATAACAAAGTTAGTCAAGAGACAATAAAAAAGAATATAGAGTTAATGAAAAATAAAAGTATCACAAAACTTAATGAGAAAAGAGAATATTATACTGAAAACAGAAAAGAAGGATTTATAAAAAATTATAAAGTAGCTAGGCATAAGGAAGAACCAAAATATAGGAAAGAAAAATTAAAAAATATACATCCTTGTAATATTAAAAAACCATTAAAATTTACAGATGTTACTGACAATATTGATAATAATGGGAGGAATGAATTTGACGGTAGGAACCATGACGATAACTGAATTTACAGACACAAAAGGATTTGTAGATTTACAGACTAGGATTCAGGATATTGTAAAAGAAACGGACATCGTGATACATATAATCGATATTAAGAAAATAGAAAACATCATTGATATTATGACAGATAACGTAATACTAATGAAAACAAAAAACAAAGACTTATTGCAAACCGAACTGTTGGATGTTAGGAATAAACTTATAACATTGATACCCAGGAATAATAGATCAAAGAGAGGACTAGTAAATGCAATAGGTAGTATGTCAAAATGGTTATTTGGGAGAATGGACGACTCAGACAGACAAGACATCCAGAACCATCTCTTAAATGTTAACGAAACAATTAATTAACAAATTATAATTAATAATTATTTTAATACGTCTTTTGAACAAATAGAAAATATTGTAAAAAAAGATAGGAAAAGAATTGAAAATGAATTTAATTCAATAAATAAAATTTTAGATGATGAATACGAAGAAAATATGTATTTGACAGAATTAACAAAAGTTAATTTGTTAAAAAGTAAAATAGAACATTTACAAGACAACATTGTATCTGCTAAATACGGGATAATACACCCTAGTATCTTAACAAATAATGAAATAATAAAATACAATATTGATTTTAACAAATTAAAATATTTACAACTTGGAACAGCAACATTTAATAATACTTGTGTAATATTGGTTATCAAAATTCCTAAGTCTTTAATATCATTAAAAATTAGATATGTAATACCTATACCTAATAAAAAGTACGAGGAAATAGATGATAAGATAGATCAAATATTTGAATATGAAAATAACATATATAAATATGAGGAAAGTAAATATTTAAAAGAATTGAAACCTAGTAAACTTTGCATAATAAAAGGAAATTGTAAACTTATTAAAAATAAGGAACTTAAATTAAAACCCTTAGATACTAATGTTATAGTTATTAAAAATGCTTTGAATCTAACAATTAACCAAACTTGTAAAGAAGATCAAATTTTAATAAACGGAAATTATGTTATATCATACAATAACTGTACAATGAAAATTAACGACTATTACTTTTCTAATTTTATTGAAGAAGATAACGAAAATATTGTCAATATCAAACATGGAAATATACACAAATTCATTAAAAAATTCACATTAGAAGATATTGTAGAAGAAAGTAAAAACCTTAGTAGAAATATTTTTCATTTAAAACTCCACAGCAAACTGTCATATGCAAGTAACTTAATTATATTGGTTCTAATAATAATACTAAGTTACATTATTTTTATTAAACACAAATCTATTAAAATTGTTTTAAATAAAAGAATTCAGGAGAATTCCAATCTAAAGGAGGGGGTAGTTACATATGGAAATTATAACAAATCAGCAATTAGCGATATTGACCAATTTATTAATAGCATAACAAGCATAATGTAAACTAAAACCAACATCCGGCCTATTTAAAAAACTTGTTGAAAATAATATAAAACAAAATTGAAGAATTAACTAAAATTCCCAGAACCAATGAATGAGTACTGTATAAACAGAAAATGAACAAGTAAGGAAGGGCTAAGTTCGGATGTAACCGAACATTTTATACTCTCGCAAAGTCAAATGGTATACTCGTTTGAGATTTCTTTGTGGATTGACTGATATTTTCGGTAGAAGGTCAACTATAGGCACTGGGGTCCACATATTTAGTACTTAGGGTCTTGAACAGTTTTGGTTCGATTTAGAGAATTTTTGGTCACAAGGTGGCATACTTTAAACGTATTATTCACGCAAAGTTTTACGCCGATATAATCATTGTTGCTTGATTTGCATAGTGGAAAGTGAAAGAATCAATGGTGTTATATGGGAAATAGGCGTGGTTGTAGTCCGATTTAGCCCATTTTCGCAATGTAACATAGAAATATGAAAAGAACGTTATGCACCGAATTTGGTTGAAATCGGTTAAGCAGATCCCAAGATATGGGTTTTCACCTAAAAAGTGGGTTGTGCCACGCCCACTGTCTAATTTTGAACGCGGTTCGTATTAAGTCATCTCATACCATCCCAGAGATAAAATTTAAGTTCTCTGGCGTGTTTAGTGCTTGATTTCTCGCGCTTTTAGTAGTTTTTAACAGTACCGTTATATGGGGAGTGGGCAGAGTTGCCACCCGATTTCAACTATTTTCACACCGTCTATAGAAGTGCTAAAAACATTTGCTTCTAGTGAATTTTGTTATTATAGCATTAGCGGTTTAGGAGATATGCACATTAAACCTATTAGAGGCGGGACCACGCCCACTTTTTAAATATTTTTTAACTGCAGATGCCACTCCCTAATGTGATCCTGTGTACCAAATAAAAAGGCTTGTATCTTATTGCGGAGCTTAGTTATGGCAATTTATTTGTTTTTGATTAATGGCGTTTTGTGGGCGTGGCAGTGGTCCGATTACGCCCATCTGCAATACCAACTGTCTCACGGTACCAAGAAACATGTCTACCAAGTTTCATAAAGATATCTAAATTTTTACTCAAGTTACAGCTTGCACGGACGGACAGACGGACGGACGGACAGACGGACGGACGGACAGACAGTCACCCAGATTTCAACTAGTCTCTTCATCCTGATCATTTATATATACATAACCCTATATCTAACTCGATTAGTTTTAGGTGATACAAACAACCGTTAGGTGAACAAAACTATTATACTCTGTAGCAACAGGTTGCGAGAGTATAAAAATACACCACTCAAAAGATCACTGGTAAAACAATAAGTTTAAAATTTAAAGCTCTCTTCACTGCACAGTCCGCTTGGTATTATTGTCTCTTTTCTCTCTTTATTCGTAGAACGTACGACCGGGATAAACCTGAAATGATTTTACCATTTGTTTTATTTTTCTTTCAAGAAATAGTTACTTATAGTGTCAAATTTCGGATATTTTATTTTTTATTTTTGGCCTATGAAACCGACCACAGTGGCAGTGGAAATATTATTTATGAATAAAGGCGAAAACATTATTACCCGGTATAGAAATGTATATTTTTTCATATTAAATGTTTTACTTTTAACATAATTCAGATATAATCCTACCTTTAAAGTTGGATCAAACAGACTCAGTATGTAAAATTGTACTAAAATCGATTCAGTAATTTAGGAATTTACCAAGGAAAAAACGTAACACGGAATTTTTATACACATATATATACATATACATATGTATATATACATTTATTTATTTAAATATCTAAGTACCTTAATTAATTCTACTGGTTATAAACAATCGTCAGGCGAATACAACGATTATACTTAGTTGCAACTTGTTGCGAGAGTATAAAAATTAATGACAATGTAACAGCATGTGTGTGTAGAACTTTTTTCAATGTACAAAATACATTTGTATGTATGTATGAAGCGATGAATTTTGAAGCTAAGAGTTTACCAAAGAGGAAAGTTTACTATAAATAATACTAAATTCTCTTTGGGTATTGCGCACAAGCCAAAATTTTAGAGACTGAAGCAAAAGCATTCTCTCTATAAGAGTACTCAAAACTTTTGACGAATACCGCTACTGCGAAATACAGTTAGGTTTCAGCTGAGGTGAAATGCATGTGCATGCACAGAATGATCTCTTAATCTACTTTAACAAATGGAATGCTTGCCTTTATCATTTTGAGTTAAGGGATGTTGGCGATAATTTCGGATTTTCTGTATTCAATGCTAATACATTTCCGAACCACAATTTTTATTTAAAACATCTAATTTTTATTAAAAAAACAAAACGTTATTAAGTATAATAGATTTGTTCACCCAACGGAGATAGATAGAAATAGTGGCATATAAATATAAATGAGGATGACGAGACAAGTTGAATTCCGGGTGACTGTCTGTCCGACTGTTTGTCCGTCTGTGAAAGCGATAATTGACCCAAATTAAGATATCGTGTTGAAACCTGACACTTTAGGGAAATTGCTATTGTAGATGTATATACTCGAACCATGTCCACGCCTAGAAGAACGACAATTTCTTTAAATTAATATATAATATACTTAATGATAATTAATATATAAACCTGTAATTTGGTAAAAGGCATCGAAGTATAATGAGCCAAAAGGCTTAAAACTTTTTTAAAATAACATAACATCGCTTTTAATAAGTGCTCATCTCGCAAACACTAAAACTGAATCAACCAAATTTGCTATAAAACAAGTCGGAACATAAGTGCGCCCACGGAGGATGGGCTATAACTGTTATATTGAGTGAGATACTAAAAGTATGATAACTTAAGAAACTCACAGAAAAGTACCTCATAAACATTAAATGTCACAGTTACGACAGTGCTTAAAGGCTTCGTATACATGGGTTTAAAAATTGGTCAATGAACGTGGAATCGCCCACCTTTAGATGAAATTCTGTACCTCAGGAACTACTCGACCAATTTCACCTAATTTGGTGCATATTTTGCAATATGAAAATGGTAAAATCTGATCAACGCCTACTTCCTTTTTCCCGATAATATTGGTAAACTCTGAGATATATTACTCTTGCTTAGAGATAATCCTTTTCTATTTTCAATATAACCTAAAAGAAAGTTAGGTGAACGCATAGTATTGGATCTTCTACATCATAATTCCGAAAATGTCTGAAACTAGTCATCGAATTACCTCAACTCCCAATATATATATATATATAATATATATATATATATAAGTATGTACAAATATAATGATTTTCCTAGCAGTCTCTATGCCAAATGTGTTAGACACTTATCTTAATAAAATTGTGTAGAAACCATTTCTCGAGTATATTAAAATGTTGTCAAAAGTTAATGCAATACGTTAGATTTTACACTTATCCCTATATTTGCAATATGCTTAATATGGTGATTTCCATCCATTTTGAGTTTCCATCTGATATTAAACCTTTTATGATCATTAAAATGTGTGATATTTTAATGAAATTGAGTGGATGTCTTAACCATAATGTGGTTTAGAGCTGGTTATTAATGAAGTTGCTTAAGACCTTGCTCCAAACCTCTTATCGCCAATATATTCATTTCCGATCATTTGGTTTCCTCGTATTCTGAAAATACTAATTAACCTCTTTGGTCGAGTTTAAATTACATACATACATGTAACTCATTTGAGTTAATCAGGCTGTGTTTAGCATAGGACACGAATTAAAATGTTAATGAATGTGAGTCTATGACTTATAATATACATAAGTTAATATAATATGATACAAAATGTTATTATAATTCGTTCGTTTTCCGTTTTTTCCTTTTTCACTCTTGCAAGTGCACAAATAATGCCCTCAAGGTATTTCATCTTACGTCCAAAAATTGTCGAAGTCGGACTATATCTTTTCAAGTACCCAGGCACCAAAGATTTGGGCGCCCAGTTCACATGGTTGATTTTTACCGAACATATCGGTCAATCTGTGAGGTCTAGTATATAAAATTGGGGACCATATTTTTGTTATGACCAAAAATGAGTAAAATCGGGTCAATACTTCCCTAAGCCCCCATATACCTAATATATATATATTCGAACTTCCGGTTGACTTTACATGGCATCTATCCATCAATATGTGAGGTTTATTAATGAAATTCAGTGAGTCTCTATCTTATATCCTCGTGGTAATATCAAATTTTGATAAAATCAGGTAAAAACATTTCTAGTTTCCATAACCTTTATACAAAAAATTTACCATGTAAAAGTTATATAACTTCCAGTTGTCTTTTTACTGTATACTCGTATATCGTTCATTCGGTATTCGGAAATTTGGAAATACATAAAGCAGGAAATCTGCCTATCGCTTAGTACCCTAATTGGGTACTATTAAAATTAAAAAAAAAAAATAAAAATAAATAAAATTCTTCAAATTGATCGTCAAATATACTATTACATAAACGGTGCGGTAAATACCATACGGATTATTAATAACAAAAGTTAAAAATAAAATTATTATAATCATATATTGTTATAGGACATATTGGTTCATATACAAGATACGTTTGTACATTTTATATTCAAAGACCACATTGGTATACATCCCGTCCTTGGAAAACAAGAACAAGTAGGCTTGCGTATATTATACATTCAAAGGCCACATTGGCACATATTCCGCAATACCCCTTGAAAAAGCAAGCAGGGTTGCGTACAAACGTTAAAGCACAAACAATTCGTGCATGGTTATGTAAATTAATACTTTTCTTCGCGAAGGAAGTAAAAAAAAAACACACACAAGTTTCTTTATTGGTCAGTACGACCGCACTTTATTATTATCCAAATCAAACTGCCTCCAATTACAATTTTCCTTCGCCTTTTATTATACTCTCGCAACATGTTGCTACAGAGTATAATAGTTTTGTTCACCTAATGGTTGTTTGTATCACCTAAACCTAATTGAGTTAGATATAGGGTTATATATACAATATATAAATGATCAGGACGAAGAGACGAGTTGAAATCCGGGTGACTGTCTGTCCGTCCGTCCGTCCGCCTGTGCAAGCTGTAACTTGAGTAAAAATTGCACTTTATTATTATCCAAATCAAACTGCCTCCAATTACAATTTTCCTTCGCCTTTTAATATACTCTCGCAACATGTTGCTACAGAGTATAATAGTTTTGTTCACCTAACGGTTGTTTGTATCACCTAAACCTAATTGAGTTAGATATAGGGTTATATATACAATATATAAATGATCAGGATGAAGAGACGAGTTGAAATCCGGGTGACTGTCTGTCCGTCCGTCCGTCCGCCTGTGCAAGCTGTAACTTGAGTAAAAATTGAGATATCTTTATGAAACTTGCTACACATGTTACTTGATACCGTCAGACGAATAAATTGTCATAACTAAGCTCCCCAATAGGCTGGTATTTGGCACACAGGATCGCATTAGGGAGGGGCATCTGCGGTTAAATTTTTTTTAAAAAGTGGGCGTGGCTCCTCCCCTAATTAGTTTAATGCGCATTTCTCCTAAACTGCTAAAGCTATAATAACAAAATTCACTGATATCAGATGTTTTTAGCATCTCTTTCGACGGTGTGAAAATGGATGAAATCAGGTGACAACCCCGCCCACTCCCCATATAACGGTACTGTTAAAAACAATTAGAAGCGCAATAAATCACGCACTAAACACGCAAGATACACTAAATTTTAACACAGGGATCGTATGAGCTGCCTTTATAGGAGCCGCGTTCGAAATTAGACAAATGAACAAAACTCCATTTTAAATTCCATCTGATTTTTTCGCTTTCCACTATGCAAATCAAACAACAATGATTGTATCGGGGTACAACGGGGGTGAATAATTCGTTTGAAGTTTGCCACCTTGTGACCAAAAATTGTCCAAATCGAACCAAAACTATTCAAGTCCCTAGGTACTGAATTTGTTGACCTCAGTGCCTATAGTTGCCTTTTTTACCGAAAATATCGGTCAATGTGTAAGACATTTAATTGAAATTTATATAATAAAATAAATAAATAAAACTCTCGATAATAGTATGTTTGTGTAAAAAAATGGGTTCAATCGAATCAATACTTCCTATAGCCCTCATATACCTAATATATAGATTTTTAAACTTCCGAGGGACTTTATACCGCATATATCGGCCAATATATGAGTTATTTCAATGAAACTGAGAGAGCGTATTTTACTCATAACAAGGTATTTTTGTGCCTAAAATGGATGACATCGACAGAGCCCCCATGTAACTAATATCAGGATTTTCGAACATTTGTCTGACTTTACTCCATATGATTGGTGAAGGTATGTGAGGTACCTTAATGAAACAGTGGGAGCATTTTATTAGTCTATGGCATGTTAGTAGTATGTAGTATTGGCAAAAATCGATAAAATCGGGTTAATGCTACCCTCTACTTCCATATACAACTTATAAAACTTCTCGTATGTCGGTCAGTGAGTATTAAAATTTTTTTATATATAAAATTGCTTCAAAATATGCTCTGGAGTATAGCTGAGCAATGTCAAAATTAATATTTTTCTCTATCCCCAATATACATATGATTTCCGTCTTTCCTCTTGACTATAAACCATTCTGGTTGATCAAAATGTGATATTTTGATGTAATTAAGTGGAAAAGTTTTCTTAAAAATTATGTGGTTTGACGCTGAATTAGAATGATAATAGTATATACCTTGATCTAAACCTCACACCTTCATATAATGAATTCCGATTCTTTGGTTAACGTTTTCCACACAAGCTTATAATATAAAATTTAGCTACTTTGGTCGAGTTAATATCACATTCATACTTATGTATATCTAACTTCAAGATGTTATTTTGTTTTTAGTTATAGTAAGTTTCGCTGACGCAAACTAAAATATAACAATAAAACTGAGACTAAGTTTATAGCCTTTAATATATATAAGTCAAGAAGATACCAAATTAGTTTGTAATTTAATCACGATTTCATTTAATAATGGATGTTTAATTCTTTCTCAACTTTGCCACACCTGAAGGAATTTAATGGAAAAGTTACAAGAGTATAAAATTCTTGGCTCCGCCCTAGCACCCATTATCGGGTATATATTGACTCTAGCTCCAACATACTTTATGTAAAAAATTCAAACTTCCGTTGGGCTGTATATTAACGTAAAATATTAGATATACAACAGTTTAATGCCGAAAATGTGTGAAATCGATCCACGAATTTCCCCAGCATACATGTACTACTTATGGTATAATTTATTTCGTTCATTTTATAATTTAATGAAATTAAATGGACAGGTTTTCTTAAAAATAGTGTGGTTTATCGCTGTATATGAATGAAATTGGTATAGAGCTTTGTTTAATCCTTATAACCTTAATATACTGATATCCGCTCCTTTCGTACAACAGCATAGAAAATATGTATTACTAAGTCGTCTTCAGAATAGAAGACGTATAAGAGTTCTTCGTGCAAACTCTTTATAAATCGATAGTGAGCAGTCCCAAGATACTGTAAGTCACGCTAATCATAGATTTCTTAAATTATCAATACAAATCAACATAGAACCATGCGGGAAAATATCGAGGTATAGTCTTTTAAACAAAATTTAAATACTGTTCAACATAGGGCAAGACGTCAAGTCCCGCTAAATCCGCTCTGAAGAGCAAATAAGAAATACTCGAGGTCATAGATCTCGGCGCGAAGACCCCGAAGTTCGATATGTTGAGCAAGTTGTAAATACTGTTCAACATAGAACAAGGCGGCAAGATCCACAAATTCGCTCCGAAGAGCAAATAAGAAATACTCGAGGTCATAGATCTCGGCCCGAAGACCCCGAAGTTCGATCTGTTGAGCAAGTTGTAAATACTGTTCAACATGGAACAAGAAGGCAAGATCCACAAATTCGCTCTGAAAAGCAAATAAAAAATACTCGAGGTCAAAGATCTCGGCGCGAAGACCCCGAGGTTCGATCTGTTGAGCAAGTTGTAAATACTGTTCAACATAGAACAAGGCGGCAAGATCCACAAATTCGCTCTGAAGAGCAAATAAGAAATACTCAAGGCCATAGATCTCGGCGCGAAGACCCCGAAGTTCGATCTGTTGAGCAAGTTGTAAATACTGTTCAACATAGAACAAGACGGCAAGATCCACAAATTCGCTCTGAAGAGCAAATAAGAAATACTAAAGGTCGTAGGTCTCGTCGAGAAAATCCCTAGGTACGTTATGATGAGCAAAGTAGGAACACTAGGGATCATTGAGAATTTCGCGCAAGAAATCCTGAGTATAGGAATTTAGAGCGCATTCGTGATCAATTGTAAAGAGAACATGCAAGAAGGAATCCTGAAATAAGGAGAGAGGATCGTGATAGAGAAACACAACGTCGACAGCTTAGTAGGAGGAGTATGAGGCTTCCCTCATTTTGTTGATTTTGAATCAGAGACGTCTTAGACAAAGTCAAGTTCGCCTTTGTAGAGACAACCCGGTCAATAGGCAAATTGAAAACAAAAGACAGTCCCAAGGATTCCGGTTAACGGGAGATAATAATGTTGTAGAAAATGATTATTTAATGCAAAAATTTCCCTCGGAAGATGGAAATTACAATTTTTGTGCTACTTGCAAAAATGCGATTGTTAAAAAGAACGTTCCAAAAATATGTTTAGCTAACGGTCTAGACTTTCCTGAAATACCGGATTGTTTGAAAGGTTTAACCCCTATTGAAGAACGTTTTAGAGGTGCTGTTGTTAATATACCAATTTCTGTTAACAATATTGTGACATCTCTACCAAGGTCTTTTGATGAGGCTCATGTAATACAAATTCCCTTAGGAAGGCGTTTGGAGTACCATCATGATTACATGATCGATACCATACGCCCCGCAAAGATTATGGAAGCTTTGCAATTCTTAGTGAATACCCCTCTGTATCGTGAGCACAATATACATATTAATGAGAACTGGATTTCAGAATTTAATAACCAAGAAGAAGTCCCGTGTGTTGCATTTACAGAGGATTCCCAATTGGTTCAATCTTTGCGTGCGCCACAAACTTCTCATGATAATCCCTCAGGTAATAATATTCCCTCGGGTCTTTTCCCTCGGGTCTTTTACCATTAGAGCTAAATCCAAGCGTTCAAGAAACTCTTTTGAACAATATTCTTGTAGAAGCCTTGGACTATAGAAGAATTATCATTTGGAACAATATATGCCCTTTTGACATAAGAGCGTGTACCATTCCAAAATTGTTCTATGATTACAAAAAGTTAGAACTGCTACAAATTAAGAATAGTACATCCATTTGCCTTAGAAAGTTTTCAGGCCGCAACCAAGTTACGGCCCAAAATCTATTAATCGAAAACTTTGTTCAAAACTTGATTCAACACGATGATGGTTACAAGGTTTTGAAAGGCGTTAGATGCTCTCCTGCGCACTGGGAAGCTGAGAAGAAAAATGCAATCGCTATGATTCGCCAATTTGGGCTTCCAACCTTCTTTATCACTTTATTGGCTGCAGAATCTCAGTGGGTTCAGCTTTTGGTCATCCTCTCTAAAACTGTTGATTCTAAAGATATTTCGGAAGAGGAAGCCAAAAGTTTAACAACCTAAGATAGATATAGCTTAATTCGGTCAGACGCGGTTACTTGTGCTAGATATTTTGACTACCGCTATCGAAAAATTCTTAATCTTTTTAAAGATAATGCCGGCATTTTTGGAGGGCATTTTGACACAAATTTCTACTGGAGAGTGGAGTTTCAACAGAGAGGTTCCCCGTATGTACATGGCATGTATTGGCTTAATAATGCTCCCAGGATCAACCTTCAAGATCCTCAGACATTCCCTGATGTCATTAGTTTTATTGACAATTACATTTCCACAGATGGTTTGATCAGCCTCTAAGAAAATTATTTGGTTTATCAAAAGCATAACCACAGTCGGTCTTGTACTAGGGAAATAAGAGGACAACAGTTTTGTCGTTTTGGTATACCATATCCACCAATGCCTTCAACGCAAATACTGTTACCTCTTATAGAAATAAGGCAAAATTCAGAAAGACACAAGGAAAACTTTTTCAAAATTCAAAACCTTTTAAATTCAAATATGACTACAGAAAACATTTCTAATTTAAGAGATTTTGAACATTTCCCGCCTGATAGTAGAATAAATATGTCTTTTGATGACTACAAGTATTTTTTAGCCCTTAGCTCAAGTTTAACAAAACCCAAAATTTTTCTAAAAAGAAAATTACAGGCTCGTTTTATAAACGTTTATAATCCTCTGATTTTGGAACTCCATAGAGCAAATATGGATATCCAATATATACTGGATGCATATGCTTGCTGTTCATATATAATTAATTATATGAACAAGTCTAACAGGGAAGTTTCTAGGCTCTTAAATGAAGCTATATCAGAGGTAAATGCTGGAAATCATACTGTTAGGCAAAACCTTAAATATATAGGTCACAAATTTATATCAGGCACAGAAATCTGAACAAGAAGCAGTTTATTGCTGCATTGGGCTCCATCTTTCGGAAGCAAGTAATGCAAAAAAATTTATAAATACCTCTCGACCTGAGGAACGTGTTCGAATGGTGAAACATAGAGCAGAACATCAGAACCTTCCTTCAGGTTTGACTGAAATATTCGTAGCCGGTATTTTAGACCGTTATGTTCAAAGATCCGATCAGTTAGAAACTCTTTGCTTAGCTGATTTTGCATCTATGTATAATTATGTTAAATTTAGTAGAAGAGCACAAGACAGTGATCATGAAGAAGAAGAGAGGGAAAACGATAATTTAGCAGAAAGCGGGGTTGTCATGCCTCGTAAAGACGGTAGCGGTTTTGTTAAGAAACGTACCAAACCTTGTTCAGTATAGAAGGTTTAACCCAGATTTAGCTAGAGCTGAGTATTTCCGCGAAATGGTAATGCTTTACTATCCATGGCGGAATGAACCGCAAGATCTCATTGTAAACGATAATGAGCAGACTTGCATAACACATCGTATTCTAATTGAGGAAAATCAAAGAAAATATGATGTTTTTGAGCAAAGAGAACTTGAAAATGTTCCAGAAAGTCTTTATAATGAAATAGACTTAGAGGAAGGTGCTCAAAATGAACTACCTATAGTGGAAAATGAGTTCAGAATGTTGGCACTTACAGAAATAAACCCAAATATAAATTTGCTGGACTTGCATGGTGAAGATTCAACAGACAATGGCACTGAATCTGATTGCAATATTAGACTTATTAAACTACCCCGTTTAATTCCAGTTGAATAATTATTTTCTTTAGTTCAAAGTCTAAATACTAAGCAAAGAACCTATTTGACACATTTGACGCACCAGCTAAAGACAAATCGCCCATTTTATGAGTTAATTGGCGGCGGTGCAGGTGTAGGAAAGAGTCGTTTGATATCTGCAATATATCAAGCACTTAACCATCGTTACAATTCTACACCTTGATCCAATCCAAGTTTCTTAAAAGTTCTTCTTTGCGTGCCTACGGGTAAAACAGCATTCGGAATAGGTGGAATATTCCTTAATGCAATATTCGTTTCACCTGTTAATCAGTTAAATAGAGAGTTAAGGCCACTTAGTAATGACACAGTTAATTCATGAAATATCGATGGTAGGTGCTCGTATGTTTAGCTCTGTTGATGTGAGATTAAAACAAATTTTCAAAACAGGCAGCCCCTTCGGTGGTATACCGATCATCGTGTTTGGTGATTTGAAGCAACTCTCACCTGTTGGAGATAGGTGGATATTCTCTCCTAATCCCAATGATGCAAGCAGCACTTTAGTTGGTTCCCCTTTGTGGGAGTTATTTAAAACTTTGAATTAACAGAAATAATGAGACAACGGGAGGATCAGGCCTTTGCAATTGCATTAAACCATATGGCATCTGGTACTATGACAAATGAGAACATATCACTCATTGAAATTTGAATAGTTAATTACGAGTTCCCGATGATGCCATACATTTATTTTGGTCCAATGAAGAGACAAATAATTTCACTGCCCTTAAGCTCAGTCGAATCCCAACTGAAGCTATCCTTTCAACTGCAAAAGACTCAGTTAAAGGAATTGATATAAGCGAAAATGATAATATTTTGGAAAGAGTTAAACTTTTCAAAACTTCTGAAACACAGGGACTACCCTATGAATTGACACTAAAAACATCCGCCAAAGATATGATTACAGTGAATATAAACACGTGTGATTGCTTGGTTAATGGGGCAGCTGGACAACTTATGCATATTGATTTCCAATGTTCCTTTCCAACAATTCTGTGGATTAAATTTTTGGAACCTTCTGTTGGTTTGATAGCACGATCAAAAAATCCTCATCCTCCAGAAAGATCTTGGACACCAATTAAAAAAGTTCTAAAATATTTTAAATATAAAAGGAATGAAGAAACTTCAATTGAAAGAAATCAGTTTATAGCTGTTCCGGCTGAGGGAATAACTATTCATAAAAGCAAGGGTGCCACATATAATAAAGTTGTAGTTCATACTCGACCCAGAATGCCTAGAGCTTTAATATATGTCGCTTGCAGTCGAGCTACTACTGCAGAAGGTCTATTCATCATAGGAAATTTTATTCCTCCTAAGAAATTTTCTGAATCGGATTCTGTAGTTAAGGAACTGTGGGAATTGAACACATATAAAGCTCTGACAACAAGTTTCAGTTTTATGAATTCCCCAACATCAGGACATCAAATTTTATTCCATAATGTTCAGAGTCTTCATGCTCACATTAATAGTATAAAAAGCGACTGTTTAATGCTATCTTCAGATAATTTATATTTTGTAGAAACTTGGAGTTATCGTGCGAAAATTTTGATATACCAAGATTTACTCCAATTAACGAGCTGAGGATAGATAGCACGGAAACAAGCAACAGAAATAAACGGGGCATTATAATATATGCAAATCATAGATTGCTAGCTCTATAGAACCAAAGGCTGTAAGGAAAATTTATTCAGGCCGCACAGTTTTAGAAGCGGTTTTGTTTAAATGTTTCAGTATTAATATTCTGGTTCTATACAGAAATTCAGCTTTCTCTGTCAGACGGTTAATTGTAGAACTTCAGGGAGCCCTTACTTCTGAGTTATGCAATCAAAATGTGCTAATTGCTGGAGATTTCAACATTTGTTTAATGTCTACAGAGAATTCAATAGGAAATCTGCTTCAATAAAAAAACTTTAGTTCCCTGCTTGGTGTAGAATATTCAACTACACCTGCCGGTACACAAACTGATTGCGCATTTTCAAACATGGATCCTTCACATGTTAATGCAATTACTTTTGAGACAGTACTCAGCTATCATGACATTCATTTTTTTTTTTCAAATATATATTAAGAAATAATATAGCAATTTTAACAGTAGTTTTTAAGACAATTTTAGGAAAAATATGTAAATAATCTAATTAAGAAAATTTAAATTATATGTATAATTTGTTATTAAATAAGACATTATTGTATCAATACATGTTAGAAATTAAATAGTATAAGGAGAAAAGAAATATAATTTGGATATATGTATAAGAATCTATATAAAAAATTATGTTTAATATTGTAAGTATTATATTATATACAAATTAATATAATAATATAATTTTTAAAGTTGTTAATATTTATTATTTTTAAGCTAAACATGTACAATGTAATAATATCGATAAAATAAATAAAAAGAGTTATTCATAGTCAAAACCATATTTATTTTCATACTCCTCAATACAGTTGTAATTCATTCTATATAAAATAAATTATAAGCGTATACAACAAAACACAAGAACGATTGCTCTAATTATTAAAATATATAAAGAAATCCCAAACGAGTATACCATTTGACTATGCGAGAGTATAAAATGTTCGGTTGCATCCGAACGTAGCCCTTCCTTACTTTTTATACTCTCGCAGCCTGTTGCTACAGAGTATAATAGTTTTGTTTACCTAAAACTAATCGAGTTAGATATAGGGTTATATATACATCAATGATCCGGATGAATTGAGGAGTTGAACAACCACTGTAGCCATAATAAAAAAAATGGGAACACATGTATTTCGCATCTCTATCGACGGTGTGAAAATGGGTGAATTCGGGTGACAATCCCGCCCACTCCCCATATAACCGTACTGTTAAAAACTACTAAAAGCGCGATAAATCAACAAGCCAGAGACATTAAATTTTTATTTCTGGGATGGTATGAGATGGCTTTTAGGAACCACGTTCAAAATTAGTCAGTGGGCGTGGCACCGCCCACTTTTAGGTGAAAACCCATATTTTGGGATCTGCTTAACCGATTTCAACCAAATTCGGTACATAATATTCTTCTCATATTTCTATATTATAGTACGAAAATGGGCAAAATCGGATTACAACCACGCCTATTTCACCACTTTGCCACTTTGTGACCAAAAATTGTCTAAATCGAACCAAAACTATTCAAGTCCCTAGGTACTGAATTTGTTGACCTCAGTGCCTATAGTTGCCTTTTTTACCGAAAATATCGGTCAATGTGTAAGACATTTAATTGAAATTTATATAATAAAATAAATAAATAAAACTCTCGATAATAGTATGTTTGTGTAAAAAAATGGGTTCAATCGAATCAATACTTCCTATAGCCCTCATATACCTAATATATAGATTTTTGAACTTCCGAGGGACTTTATACCGCATATATCGGCCAATATATGAGTTATTTCAATGAAACTGAGAGAGCGTATTTTACTCATGACAAGGTATTTTTGTGCCTAAAATGGATGACATCGACAGAAAATTTTACCTAGCCCCCATGTAACTAATATCAGGATTTTCGAACATTTGTCTGACTTTACTCCATATGATTGGTGAAGGTATGTGAGGTACCTTAATGAAATAGTGGGAGCATTTTATTAGTCTATGGCATGTTAGTAGTATGTAGTATTGGCAAAAATCGATAAAATCGGGTTAATGCTACCCTCTACTTCCATATACAACTTATAAAACTTCTCGTATGTCGGTCAGTGAGTATTAAAATTTTTTTATATATAAAATTGCTTCAAAATATGCTCTCGAGTATAGCTGAGCAATGTCGAAATTAATATCTTTCTCTATCCCCAATATATATATGATTTCCGTCTTTCCTCTTGACTATAAACCATTCTGGTTGATCAAAATGTGATATTTTGATGTAATTAAGTGGAAAAGTTTTCTTAAAAATTATGTGGTTTGACGCTGAATTAGAATGAAAATAGTATATACCTTGATCTAAACCTCACACCTTCACATAATGAATTCCGATTCTTTGGTTGACGTTTTCCACAAAAGCTTATAATATAAAATTTAGCCACTTTAGTTGAGTTATTATCACATTCATACTTATGTATATCTCACTTAAAGATGTTTTTTTTTGTTTTTTTTTTAATATAATTTTCGCTGACGCAAACTAAAATATAGCAATAAAACTGGGACTAAGTTTATGGCCTTTAATATAAGTCAAGAAGATACCAAATTTCATTGTAATTTAATCACGATTTCATTTAATAATGGATGTTTAATTCTTTCTCAACTTTCCCACATCTGAAGGAATTTCCTGGCCTTTGATTCTTGCGAATTACAAGAGTACAAAATTCTTGGTTCCACCCTACTACCAATTATGGGGTATATATTGACTCTAGCTCCAACATACTTTATGTAAAAAATTCAAAATTCGTTTGGCTTTATATAAACGTAAAATATTAGATATAAAAAAGTTTAATGCCGAAAATGTGTGAAATCGATCCACGAATTTCCCCAGCATACATGTACTATTTATGGTATAATTTATTTCGTTCATTTTATAATTTAATGAAATTAAATGGACAGTTTTTCTTAAAAATAATGTGGTTTATCGCTGCATATGATTGAAATTGGTCTAGACCTTTGTTTATACCTTATTGGCTAAATGAGTTCAGCTTTCCACCCTAATGCAGTCAACAACACCACACAATACACCACTCATGCGACGACACAACACACCACTCACACGACAGACTAACACACCACTTACAGAACAACACTGGCACACCACACCTGTAAACATCACACACCACGCATCAAGGCAACCTTGCTGGAAGCAGCAGCATACACCCACACACAGCAGAATAACTCTACACACCAACATGAACAAAACCAGGGAGGCGATCGCGCCTCTTTTCGATCGAAAGCGTCAACAGAGAAGTCGCAGTTTGAAGTTCCGCCTTTTGTCCACGGTCGTATATCCCGATTATACTTTAATAACTTACCTTATCCAAGTGAAGTTATAATATTTTGATTTATTGATAAAATTTTTTATTAATATATTGTAAATATTACATTGTAAATTGCGTTAAAACGTTTGCAACAGGAACAAATTGTGTAATATTTTTTTTTCTAAATTTTTACAAATACGTGAGTGTTTAGTGGACAAGAGTGGAGCGAAAAGGTGAGAACAAAGGTACAAGATTGAACATGGTCCTTCGAGCCTAAAAGAAATGCACTATCGATTAATCAAAAAAAAAATATATTACAGATATGACCAAAGTGCAGTGAAACAGTGACAAAACCAGTAAATTACATATAGAGATATGCATATAAAGGGCCCAGAGGGCTGTGAAACAGTAAAACAAAAAAAGAAAAAGTACCGGAAAATAAAAACCAGCGTGAAGTGTAAAAACAAAATAAGTGCATTTACAAAAAACAAATGAATTATGGATATACATATGTACCGGTAAAAAGTTTCGTGCGTTTGGTCGGCAAGAAAGGTCTTTTAACTTTGTGAATGGGGAAAAAAAACAACAAAAATAAAAACAAAAAGGAAACAGTTTTTATAAAATTTTATTTTCTTTGGAAAAGATATATATTTATTATATACTTAAAAAAGCACACCAAACAAATAAAGTGAAAACAAGTAAGGAAGGGCTAAGTTCGGATGTAACCGAACATTTTATACTCTCGCAAAGTCAAATGGTATACTCGTTTGAGATTTCTTTGTGGATTGGCTGATATTTTCGGTAGAAGATCAACTATAGGCACTGGGGTTCACATATTTAGTACTTAGGGGCTTGAACAGTTTTGGTTCGATTTAGACACTTTTTGGTCACAAGGTGGCATATATTAAACGTATTGTTCGCGCAAAATTTTACCCCGATATAATCATTGTTGCTTGATATGCATAGTGGAAACTGAAAGAATCAGATGGAATTGAAAATGGTGTTATATGGGAAATGGGCGTGGTTGTAGTCCGATTTAGCCCATTTTCGCAATATAACATAGAAATAAGAAAAGAACGTTATGCACCGAATTTGGTTGAAATCGGTTAAGCAGATCCCAAGATATGGGTTTTCACCCAAAAGTGGGCTGTGCCACGCCCACTGTCTAATTTTGAACGCGGTTCCTATAAAGTCATCCCATACCATCCCAGAGATAAAATTTAATGTCTCTGGCCTGTTTAGTGCTTGATTTATCGCGCTTTTAGTAGTTTTTAACAGTACCGTTATATAGGGAGTGGGCGGAGTTGCCATTCGATTTCAAATATTTTCACACTGTAGGTAGAGGTTCTAAAAGAATTTGCTTCCAGTGAATTTTGTTATTATAGCGTTAGCGGTTTAGGAGATATGCACATTAAACCTATTAGAGGCGGGACCACGCCCACTTTTAACAATTTTTTTTAACTGCAGATGCCCTCTATAATGTGATCCTGTGCACCAAGTAACAGTCTTGTATCTTATTGCGGAGCTTAGTTAAGGCAATTTATTTGGTTTTGATTAATGGCGTTTTGTGGGCGTGGCAGTGATCCGATTACGCCCATCTGCAACACCAACTGTCTCACGGTACCAAGAAACATGTCTACCAAGTTTCATAAAGATATCTCAATTTTTACTCAAGTTACAGCTTGCACGGTCGGACAGACGGACGGACGGACAGACAGTCATCCGGATTTCAACTCGTCTCTTCATCCTGATCATTTATATATAAGTATATATAACCCTATATCTAACTCGATTAGTTTTAGGTGATACAAACAACCGTTAGGTGAATAAAACTATTATACTTTGTAGCAACAGGTTGCGAGAGTATAAAAACAAGAGAAAACGTTGTCTTGATGAACTTGATTTCGAACGTTCAATTTGTATGTTTGTAGCTATATGATATAGTGATCTGATCTGACCAATTTCTGTGGAGAATAATTTATTGCCTTAAGCAAGAACTCGTGTCTAATTTCGTGAAGATACCTCGTCAAATAAAAAAATTTTCCATGCAAGCACTTTACTCCGATCGTTCAGTTAATATCGCAGCTACATGTCATAGTCATCCGATCTATACAATTTCTTCGGCGATTAGATTATTGCCTTAAATCCATGCCAAATGTCGTGAAAATTCCTCGTCAAATGAAAGAGTTTTCCATGCAAGCACTTTACTCCGATCGTTCAGTTAATATCGCAGCTACATGTCATAGTCATCCGATCTATACAATTTCTTCGGCGATTAGATTATTGCCTTAAATCCATGCCAAATTTCGTGAAAATTCCTCGTCAAATGAAAGAGTTTTCCATGCAAGCACTAGATTCCGATTGTTCAGTTTGTATGGCAGCTATATGCTATAGTCACCCGATTTGAATAATTTCTTCGGAGATTAAATTGTTGCCTTAAATAATAATCCGTGCCAAATTTCGTGAAGATACCTCGACAAATGAAAGAGTTTCCGATACAAGCACTTCATTCCGATTGTTCAGTTTGTATGGCAGCTATATGCTATAGTCACCCGATCTGAATAATTTCTTCGGGGATTTAGTTGTTGCCTTAACTTATAATCCATGCTAAATTTCGTCAAGATTCCTCGTCAAATGAAAGAGTTTTCCATGCAAGCACTTGATTCCGATTGTTCAGTTTGTATGGCAGCCATATGCTATAGTGAACCGATCTGTACAATTTCTTTGGAGATTGGATTAATGTCTTAAATAATAATACATGCCAAATTTCGTGAAGATACCTCGTCAAATGAAAGAGTTTTCCATACAAGCACTTGATTCCGATTGTTCAGTTTGTATGGCAGCTATATGCTGTAGTGAACCGCTCTATACAATTTCTTTGGAGATTGGATTAATGTCTTAAATAATAATACATGCCAAATTTCGTGAAGATACCTCGTCAAATGAAAGAGTTTTCCATACAAGCACTTCATTCCGATCGTTCAGTTTGTATGGCAGCTATATGCTATAGTCACCCGATCTGAATAATTTCTTCGGAGATTTAATTGTTGCCTTAAATAATAATCCATGCTAAATTTCGTGAAGATTCCTTGTCAAATGAAAGAGTTTTCCATACAAGCACTTGATTCCGATTGTTCAGTTTGTATGGCAGCTATATGCTATAGTGAACCGATCTATACAATTTCTTTGGAGATTGGATTAATGTCTCAAATAATAATCCGTGCCAAATTTCGTAAAGATACCTTGACAAATGAAAGAGTTTCCCATACAAACACTTGATTCCGATTGTTCAGTTTGTATAGCAGCTATATTCTATAGTGGTCCGATATCGGTCGTTCCGAGAAATGAGCAGCTTCTTTGTGAGAAAAGGACAGGTGCAAAATTTCATATCGATAGCTTAAAAATCGGTAGCGCGAAATCAAACCAAATAACCCATATAAGCGGGCGCGAAAGTAACAACAATATTAACAATAAAACTAAAATAAAACCTAACATCCAAACAAATAGGCACGGAGGTTACACCAATTACTATAGCAAAAATCTGGAACAAAGAGGAAAGGACTCTACAACGCAGATAGGCTTAATAAATATATAATACCCCTAAAGCCCCTGGAGGAATACCTAGTGAGTTGTATCGTTTTCATTACTCATTATTGTATATACATATGTATGTAGTATGTTGAATATATCGATCATAAAAATTCAGGAATATATCCGCTAATGGTCATGACAAACGGGAATCAAACTGTTTCAATTTACGCTTATTTTACGGGAAAACTGGAAATACCGCTATCACGCAAAACAGTTTGGTACAGCATGTATAATGTATATTAATATAATATATACATAATACAATTACAAATACATACATAATAAATCAATGCCTAATCATAAGTTTACCATTGTGTTTTAAAAACACACCAATTTCCCAAAAACTAAAAAAAAGATTTTCAAGCATTTACTTGCGAAAAATTTCCGACAGACCCCTTAGGCTTAACAAAGCAATAAGCAGGTCTGCATAAAAAAAGTAAGCAAAGTTAAAATAACAACTTAAATACAATAAAAGAAAATAAAGGAGAGAAAAGAGACAGATTTGAGTAAACATACTTACATACATATATACATATATACATTATACGTATGTTCATATTTATTATATGCATATTACATATACTTAATTCCTAAGTGCAAAATAGCAAAGCGAAAACGAAAGCTAAACCAAAAAAAAAAAAAAACAAGGTGCTCACTTGCATACGCACAAATTTAGATATCTAAACATATTTACACGAATCTATACACACATAAGTGAAGTCGGTAAAATACCTGTATTTTACCAATTCTCTTAATTCGTACCGCGGAAATAATACGTATATACATATATGTACATACCTACATACAGTATCCAATGCACTTAGGCCTGCATACCCTAAATACATAGTAGGTACAATCGTGCGAAAAAGTAATCGTAACATTTCGCAAATTAAAACAGTACGATAAACGGAATGTTAATTTGGCCAAAAACAAAAATATAGAACGGTTTAATAATAAATAAAAAAAAAATAATAATTTATATATATATTCATATATGTATATTGGTTGAACAACAACTAAATTATATTCAAAGTCCACTTCGGCATCTATTCGGCAATACCCCTTGCAGTAAGCAAGCAGGATTGCCTACAGAAATTCAAAGCACAAACAAATCGTGCATACCTTTGTATAAAGTGATCTCTTCCCGAGCGCTCATTTGTACATTAATCCAATATACATATATTAACTGAACTATAGATATACCCTATAGGACTTGCGGACACAAAAAAAAGAAAAAAATATTAAAAATAAATAATTGCGGTTATTAATAAACTTTTGTAATTATTACAAATAATAAAATATTATATAATACAAATACTTACTTGAGAACTCAAATAAAAAACCGATCTTTAGTTATTTTTGTACCTTTGTTCTCACCTTTTCCACTTTTTCGTTCCACTAAACACTCACGTATTTGTAAAAACTGAAATTTATTTATAAATATGTTGATATCTTATCAAAAAAGAACTTATAACGTCACTTGAGTAATAAAAGGTTATAATCGGGATGTGCGACCGTGGAAAAAAGGCGAAACTTCAATTGCGACTTCCCTGTTGACGATTTCGATGGAAAAGAGTGTCGGCTCGATCGCCCTCCCTGGTTTTGTTCATGTTGGTGTGTAGAGTTATTCTGCTGTGTGTGGGTGTATGCTGCTGCTTCCAGCAAGGTTGCCTTGGTGCGTGTGGTGTATGTGTGCTGATGTTTCCAGATGTGGTGTGCCAGTGTTGTCCTGTAAGTGGTGTGTTACGCTGTCGTGTGAGTGGTGTGTTGTGTTGTCGCATGAGTTGTGTGTTGTGTTGTCGTATGAGTAGTGTGTTGTGCGGTGTTGTTGACTGCATTAGGGTGGGAAGCTGAACTCATTTAGCCATCCCGGCCCCCCTAGGCGAATGTTCAGCCTAGCAGTCGCTGGAGTTGTTGCAACGTTGCTGAGGCCTGTCCTGCGACGAGGATGCGGCCTTAAGGGTTGGTGTCGTGTTGAGGTGCTATTGAGCTGACGCCAAGTACGGGGTGCGGCGTGTGCTTGTCGTTGACGGGGTCGTGCTGCATGGCTTGGTTGTGGACGACGGCCTGCATCATGGCTGCGGGGTACTGAGGGCCGTGCGCCAGGGCGTCTTGGGTTTCGATGCAGCAAGGTATGATGCGGCCTGTCGCAGTGTTGGCACACGATATCGGACACGCATTCCTGCGTGTCGTGCGTCTGGGCCAAACAATTCAAACAATGCCCATGTGCTTGGGCCACCTGCTGACGTTGATTGGGTGTCATACCCTTAAAAATGGGGCAGTGCTGCATCCGGTGCGAACGGCAACAGAGCGGGCAGCGGAGGCGAGGCGGCTCTGAAACTAAAGTAGGCATTGGGCGCGTGGCACGTCGTGGAGCTGTCGGTGCAGTTGTTGCTGGTGTTGTTCGTGGCGCTGCTACGGCGGTAGTCGCAGGGCGCGGCACAGCCGAACGCATGGTTGGCGTGGGTGTAACTGGCATTTCAGCGTCCATAACTACCTGTATGGAAAAAAGAGCGAGTTTAGTTATGACTCAGTGATATAGATAATGGATCCTTTAAAATGTAACCAACTTTATTTGGTTGGTGGGGGACGTTTTAGTCCACCCATTATTGTATTAGTATATATTGTGGTGATTTATTATATTTGCGGTTTTTTTTTCGGTTTTAGGTTATTAGACGGATATTTTGTTTTCTGCGTGTATATAATATTATTGTACGGATGTTTTATTACTTGCGTTTTCGCTGTTGTCTGCGATTGGTAGGAAGCATAGTTTAACGAGCGGCCTGGTTTGCGTACCGGTTCGAGTACGGAGGTCAACTACTCGTATATGACCGTCGGAACCATGATGTAGCTTCTCTATGCAACCAAGCCGCCATTCTGTAGGGGGGAGACAATCGTCATGGATTAGGACAAAATCTCCAAGCTTTGGCGCCTTTTCACGAGTTTTCCAGCGGTACCTTTTATGAAGGTCCTTTATATACTCCTCCTTCCATCGGCGGCTGAAATCATGATGGAGAATTTTAATTCTTTCCCATCTATTATGTAAGGATAGCGACTCCACGCCTGGCTCAGGTATGGCCAGAATGGGTGCTCCTTTTAGAAAGTGCCCTGGAGTTAGGGCTGTGAGATCTGAGGGATCTTGCGAGAGTGTCGTAAGTGGCCGTGAATTGAGAACGGCTTCAATGTGAATTAATAATGTTGTAAATTCTTCATAATTAAATTTGTAGTTCCCAGCTACTTTTTTAAAGTGGGATTTGAAGCTTTTCACAGCTGATTCCCATAAACCACCCATATGAGGAGCGCTTGGAGGGATAAACTGCCAGTTAATACCTTGGGGAGCGTACTTTTGTAAAATTTCAGGTGAGACTTGTTTGACAAAATTCACGAACTGTTTTTCTGTGGCTCTTTGAGCTCCTATAAATGTCTTGCCATTGTCGCTCATGAGTTTTGACGGAAAACCACGTCGTCCGACGAAACTAACAAATGCCGCCAGAAAAGCCTCCTTTGTCAGATTCGTACATAGCTCGAGGTGCACTGCTTTTATCGTGAAACAGACAAAGACAGCCACATAGCCTTTCATGAGGGTGGGAGACCTTAACATGGATGCCTTTATCTGAAAAGGCCCAGCAAAGTCGACACCTGTAATGGTGAAAGGCAGAGCGAAGTTACAGCGTTCCGGTGGAAGTGCTGCCATAATCTGCGTTCGCATCTTCTGCTTATGCATAGTGCAGATCTTGCACATGAAAATGCATTTCTTTATTTTGGGCTTGAGTCTTGGAATATAAAACTCTTGACGGACTATTTGTTGCATGAGGCGATGTTCTGCGTGTAGCAATAGCACGTGGACATAGTTAAGGTACAAGGTGGCAAGTTGTGATTTCTCTGGGATAACTATGGGATGACGTTCGTTATACGTCAGGCTTGAACTGGCAAGCCGACCATTCGGACGGAGTACTCCTTTCGTGTCAATGAATGGATTTAAGACTAAGAGTGAGCTCTTTTTATCTATCGGCTTCTATTCTCTTAGTAATGATATTTCTCGGCTGAAGTAACGCGCTTGCGTAGATGCGATAAGAGCGACCTTTGCTTTTTGTAAGTCTAGGTGCGTCACTGTATCGCATTGGGAGTGTAATGAAGACACTCCTTTAAGTTTAATTTTGAGTCGCTCTATGAACTTGAGCATGTAAGCGATTACCCTGAGGGCTCGGGGATACGAGGAAAATCGCTCAAGGATGTCATTATCCTGCAATGTTGCGTGAAAGGAGTCGATTTTTCGACTTTATGGGGCAATTATATTGCGCATGGGCGATTGTGGCCAAGAATCCGGAGATTCTGTTAACCATCGGGGGCCATTCCACCAGAGGGTGGTGGTGACAAGGTGCAGGGTTTGCACCCTCTTATACCTAGATCAGCAGGATTGTCAGCACTGGCTACATGTCGCCAAGTGGCTGATCCTACTAGGTCAAGTATTTGAGACGTTCGGTTGGAAATATACGTCTTCCATGCATGTGGTGGTTTTTCTAGCCAGGCTAGTACAATTTCGGACCATAGATATAATTTATATTGTGCTATGTTTAAATGCGTTTGTACGATGGACACGAGTTTGGCTAGTAGTAGCGCTCCACATAATTCAAGTCGTGGTAGACTTATTGTTTTTAAAGGAGCCACTTTTGCTTTTGCTACTAGTAAGTGGCATGTGGTCGCAGTGTCGCTTTGTGTGCGAACATATAATATATAGTTGCGCAATATGCATTTTCAGAAGCGTCACAGAAGCCGTGTAGTTCGACTTTGTGCTCTGGGGCATAATTTACCCATCGTGGGATTTGTATCTGTGAGATATCATTTAGATTGCTCGCAAACTGGGACCACTTTTCTAAACGAAGTGGTTTTACTTGTTCGTCCCAGTCGGTGCCATCTAACCATAATTCTTGTATTAGGATTTTGGCTTGTATCATAACTGGCGAAAGCCATCCTGCGGGGTCGAAAAGTTTCGCCACAGAGGATAGAATTTGTCGCTTTGTTATGGCGGATAACGCAGATATTGACTCTGTAGTGTATGAAAACTGGTCAGATATCGCATTCCATTGGATCCCCAGAGTTTTTGTTGTACTTTCCTTTTCGAATTTAAGGAAATTAGTATATAACAAATTTTCATGTGGTATATTTTTTAAAATATTAGGGTGGTTCGCCGTTATCTTTTTCACCAGAAACCCTGCGGTTTTGAGGGCTTTTACCACTTGTGAGAGTGACTCGTATGCTTGTGGAAGACTGTGACTTCCAGACAAGATATCGTCTACATATGTTTGTGTTTTTAACACTTTGGTTGCCAGAGGAAATTCTGACTTTGTGTTTTCTGCCAGTTCGTGGAGTGTTCTAATGGCTAAATATGGAGCACAGTTGACGCCAAAGGTAACTGTTTTAAGTTTATAGTCGCGTAGTGGACTATTGGGAGATTTTCGGAAAATAATTCGCTGAAAATCTTGATCGTCTTGATGTACGACTATTTGTCTATACATTTTTTCGACGCCTCCGTTATATACGTATTTGAATATACGCCAATTTAAAATAAGTAGCATTAAATCTGGTTGGAGCGTGGGTCCCGTAAATAGGATATCATTTAGGGAATTCCCCGAGCTAGTAGATCTTGATGCATTAAAAACAACTCTTACTTTAGTTGTTTTTTTGTCTGGCTTTACTACTGCGTGATGAGGCAAGTAAAATGAGTAATATTTGCCATTTATGATTTTTTCGCATGGACTTACTTCCTCCATGTGGTCTAAATGGAGATATTCTTCCAACACACCATCATATACTGGTTTGAGTTCGCCTTTTTTAAGTAGGTTTTTTTCCATACTTTGAAACTGCTGTATTGCAGAGGTGCGAGAGTGACCTAAGGCGATGGTGTTGGGAAATTGTTGTTTTAATGGTAGTCGTACGACGTACCGACCATTATCTGATCTAGTAGTTAAGGCTTTGTAAAAGTCTTCACAATACTGATCTTCAGGGGTTGTGATTGATATGGGGGGGAGTTCTTCTAACTCCCAAAATTTTTTCAATTGTGAATTGAGGTATTCGTTTGAGATTTCCTCAACCTGAGTGGTCATGGTGGTAACTGGTTCCGAAACTAGTCCACTTAGGATCCACCCAAAAATAGTGTTTTGTGCCAGAAGTGTATTTGAAATTTTCTCAATACCTTCGAGTATTATCTGTGGTATGATATCGCTGCCTAATAGAAGGTCTATTTGAGCGGGAGTGTTGCAGTTGGGATTTGCTAGCTTTAGGTGTGAAACCTTTTGCCAATGCTTGCTATTTATGTGATAGCTTGGAAGCATATTTGTAAGTTGCGGTAAGACTATAGCTTCTGCTTGTATGTGCTTATCCGCTTGGGGGGAAATTAGGGTAATGGGGAAGATTTTATTTGAGTTTTAGACTACTCTTCCGCCCATTTCCCGTGATTTCAAAATTGGCTAGTTTTGTTGGCAGTTGTAGCCTATTTTGAGCCATAGACGCTATGAATGATCGTTGTGATCCTTGGTCTATTAAGGCTCTAAGTTTAAACAGCTCTCCTCGGTGTTCGATGGAGACGACTGCTGTGGGTAGTAGTATTCTACTTTGAATTTCGCTGTGTAGCGTTTGGGTTTTTATTGCCTTTGAGCAGCATGGTGCTTCTTGGCAATTTTCGGGATTTAGCACTTCGGGATTTGCTGTTGCAACTAAACCCGTGGCTCTTTTCATAGTTGCGCTGTTTGGGGGTGATCTAGAAAAATTGTTATAATGAAGCATAGAATGATGTCGTTTATGACAATAAACGCAATTAAATTTGCTTTCGCACTCTTTAAGTGTATGCGCATGTGACAAGCAGTTTGTACAAAGTCGTTTTTTTTTGTTTCGGTCGATAATATTCAATTTTTTGAATCTCTCGCAAGATTTGAGCTTATGCCCTCCTGTACATAGTTCGCATGACGTTTGTTTGTACTGTTCGGATGTGAACGTTTGATTTTTGAAGAAGCTTCTATTTAAATTGTTGTTGCTACTGGCTTGGGGTCTGTGGAAGCTTCTATTTAGGTCATGATGAACGGGTTTTGTTCTGACCATTTTTTTATCTACCCTTTCTGCGATTTCATATTGGGTAGTTAGAAAATCTTTCATTTGTTGCCACGTGGGGCATTTTCTTCGTGATGAGAGCGATTGCTCCCACAAAAGTAACGATTTTTCTGGTAAAGCGGCGGTGCATATATTTACCAGTATTGGGTCCCAGCTGTCTGTGGGAATATTTTGTGTCGATAAAACCGACAAACAATTTGAAACAGTGGATTCTTCACTTGTTTCCCTTTGAATTTTTGGCAAGTTCATTAATATCGATATTTGTTTATCGACCAATATCCTTTCGTTTTCGAATCTTGATTTAAGAGCTTCCCAAGCCAAATTGAAATTATCGTCATTAAGTGCGAACTGTTTTACTATTACGCCTGCTTGACCTTTTGTTTTGTATCGGAGGTGATACAATTTGTGTGCATTTGATAATTTTGGGTGGTTCATGTAAACGGCTGTAAACATGTCCCGGAAGGACGGCCATTGTTCATAACCACCATGAAATATTTCTGTGTCACATGCGGGCACCTTGAGATGGATGCCTGAACTTGCCTCTTGACTTTGTACTTGTGGCAGCTCTACTCGCGGATGTGGAGTAGGTGCAATTGCTTTTATTAGCTTTAGTTGATCGGAAATCATTGCTTTAGTTTCTTCGAACTGGTCTAAGCAGTTCTCATATTTGGCGTAAGCCGAGGACTTAAAATTTTCTGGTAGATCTGAGTCGTCAGATTCTACTATGACGTCATATGAAGCTTGGAGACGTGACCAAAAATTGTCAAGATTGTCTTTTTTGATTTCTAATACCGATTCAGAATTGTCCTGAATCGGCGAAGATGAGAATCTAGTGCAGTATCTTATTAAACTGTCACTTTCCGAAATGAATTTTGTGTAAGAAATGTCTCTACCTCTTTTTTGTTTTGTCGCACCTAGCTTGGAGCGTGTAGCTTCTGCAGCTGCACATGGACTTTTCTCGTCCGAAATCATTTTAGGTACTTTTAATAGTTGTGAAGATTTAGATTCTTTTGAATCTGTGCTCATTTCATATTAAAAAAGTAAATTTTCTCAATGTATAAATAACAAAATAAGCGATACTTTGTAAATTATAACTGCAGCCGAAACTCTTTTACGTAAATACGAGTTTTTAATTCGGATACAATAAACAAAGGTGCGTGAATAAAAATTTTTTTTTGTATAATTAAGACCGATTTTTATTTGAGTTATCAAATAAGTATTTGTATTGTATTTTATTATTTGTAATAATTACAAAAGTTTATTAATAACCGCAATTATTTATTTTTAACCAATCAAAAATGTTCAACCAATACACATATATGAATATATATATAAATTATTATTTTTTTTGTATTTATTATTAAACCGTTCTATATTTTTGTTTTTGGCCAAATTAACATTCCGTTTATCATACTGTTTAAATTTGCGAAATGTTACGATTACTTTTTCGCACGATTGTACCCTATGTATTTAGGGTATGCCGACCTAAGTGCATTAGATACTGTATGTAGGTGTGTATGTATATGTATATACTCATTCGCGGTACGAATTAAGAGAATTGGTAAAATGCCGGTATTTTTTGCTTTCGTTTCGCTTTGCTAATTTGCACTTAGGAATTAAGTATATGTAATATGCATATAATAAATATGAACATACGTATGAAGTATATATGTATATATGTATGTAAGTATGTAAGTATACTCAAATCTGTCTCTTTTCTCTTCTTTATTTTCTTTTATTGTATTTAGGTTGTTATTTTGCCTTTGCCTTCCTTTTTTTTATGCAGACCTGTTTATTGCTTTGTTAAGCCTAAGGGGTCTGTCGGAAATTTTTCGCAAGTAAATGCTTGAAAATTTTTTTGTATTTGGGAAATTGATGTGTTTTTAAAACACAGTGCTTTTTAAACACAATGGTAAGCTTATAGGCATTGATTTATTATGTATATATTAATATACATTATATATTACTGTACATGCTGATATAAATCGTACATCAACATACTACATACATATGTATATACAATAATGAATAATGGAAACGATACAACTCACTTGGCATTCCTCCAGGGGCTTTAGGGGGTATTATATATTTATTTTGCCTATCTGGGTTGTAGAGTCCTTTCCTCTTTGTTCCAGATTTTGCTGTAGTAATTGCTTATATGGTTTATTTTGTTTGACTTCGCGCCCGCTTTTATTATATTTTATTTATTTTTTTTTCTTCACTTTATTTGTGTGCTTTTTTAAGTATATATTAAATATGTATATTTTCCAAAGAAAATAAAATTTTATAAAAACGGGTTTTTTTTGTTTTTCTTTTTGTTGTTTTTTTTTTTTCTTCACAAAGTTAACAGACTTTTGTTGCCGACCAAACGCACGAAACTTTTCACCGGTACATATGTATATCCATAATTCAGTTACTTTCAATAACTGCACTTGTCATATGTACATATGTAAATATATGTATCTTTTATAAATGCACTTTCGTTTATACACTTCCCGCCGGTTTTTATTTTCCGGTACTTTTTTTTTTTTTTTGTTTCACTGCCCTTTTATCACTTTATATACATGACTCTTTATGCACAGGGTCCGCCAACGGATTAGTATTGATTTCAAAAAAACATAACTCGATCATTTTTGCAGATATATATTTATTTCTGGTTTTAAAATGTTCCCAAGAAGGGGGATTTTTATGATAAAGTCACGTTCTGAAGTTCACGTCGAGCATATGGCGGCCATCAGCAGTAATGCATGAATCGAGTCTCGAGACGAAGCTCGTAGCCACACTGCCCAACATGAAGTTCTCTTGGATTTTCTGCCCCCCAGTATCTGAAATTTTGTCTGTTGACGAATCCATTCAGGTGGAAATGCGCTTTATCACTCGTGAAAAGAGTGATGTTGTCGTTGTCGTTGAACACCGATTGCATTTGCTCACAAAAAAACTTACGCTGGTCGTAGTCCCCTTCTAACAATTGCTGGGTTATCACCAACTTGTATGGATGGAATTTGAGGTGCTCCTTCAAAATTCGACGCACAGTTGTCTGAGACAAATTAAGATTGGACGCACGAAGTCGGACAGAACGGTTGGGGCTCTGGAGGGCAGCGACCCTGACTCTGTCAATATTCTCCGGAGTTCGTGCAGCTCGATTTCCTCCCGTTCTTCTTTTCATAACACTTTTCGTTTTGTTAAAATTGTTCACCCACACCATTATTAAATTCCGATTGGGGATAGTTCCGCGGTGGGGAATGTTAAAATGCCGACGGAAGTCACGCTGAGTCTGGACGATCGATCCGTTAACCAAAAAACGACTTACGGCGACAACACGTTGCTGCATGGTCCAACCCATCTTGAGTATTGACCTGAAAAAAACTCCCCTTCGTTGTGAACACAATGAGACCAACCCCACCACTCTGAGGGGCCCAGACGCCGAGTACTACCCATTTGAAAAACATACTAATCCGTTGGCGGACCCTGTAATTTATTGGTTTTGTCACTGTTTCACTGCACTTTGGTCACATATGTATTTTTCCTTTTTTTTTTTTTTATAAATCGATAGTGCCTTTCTTTTAGGCTCGAAGGATCATAGTTACTTTTGTACCTTTGTTCTCACTTTTCCACTTTTTCGTTCCACTAAACACTCAAGTATTTGTAAAAACTGAAATTTATTTATAAATATGTTGATATCTTATATACAAACCAAAAAAGAATTTATAACGTCACTTGAGTAATAAAAGGTTATAATCGGGATGTGCGTGGAAAAAAGGCGAAACTTCAATTGCGACTTCCCTGTTGACGATTTCGATGGAAAAGAGGGTCGGCTCGATCGCCCTCCCTGGTTTTGTTCATGTTGGTGTGTAGAGTTATTCTGCTGTGTGTGGGTGTATGCTGCTGCTTCCAGCAAGGTTGCCTTGGTGCGTGGGGTGTGGGTGTGCTGATGTTTCCAGATGTGGTGTGCCAGTGTTGTCCTGTAAGTGGTGTGTTACGCTGTCGTGTGAGTGGTGTGTTGTGCGGTGTTGTTGACTGCATTAGGGCGGGAAGCTGAACTCATTTAGCCAACCCTTTTTATGTGGTTATAGATAAACTGCGACCCTATCGGTTTGAATGCTACTGTCTATTATTTCAGTTTTACGTCACATTTTAATATGAAGGCCATGAGGTGAACTGTAAACTCAAGAAAATTACATTTTTATCCAGCGCCGTTGGCAGCTTATGAAAGGTTAAGATATTAAGACAGAAAGAAGAAAATCTACATACCTACTCTACATATATGTATACCATACTTAATTATATGTAAGTTATTGCTAATTTAGCCTTCATGGGCAGACCCTTCAAAATAGGTACTGTTTTAAAAGCAATTTACGGAGGGATTTTCCGAGGACTTAATTTCAATGCAATCAAATAAACTACTAATTTCTAAAATATAAATATAACTAAATATTATGTATTTTATGTTAGTGAATATCTAAGTAAAATATAGGTATACAAAAGTACGTAAGCTGTGTGTACAAAAATATACCATCACAAAACTATTATACTCTGTAGCAATATGTTGCAAGATTATAATAAATATCAGTACACTGTGTTTGTAGTTTCAGTTACAGTTGATTTCTTGATTAGCAAAGTGTTTTCATAAAACTTGTTTTAGTGTATTATATAGTGTTTAAAGACTTTTAATATATACAGTGGCAAGCGAAACCGTATTAAATACAGTGGCGAGCAAACACATATACATATGTGCACCAGTATACCATAGTACCTATACACCGAAAAAGAAAGGAGTCATAGCAAGGACTTACAAAGTATTACAGTGAAAGAGAGCAGCACCTAGGATCCAACATTTTACACACGGATGGACGGAATTAGATTAGTACTATCTATAAATATTTTATACATTAATTCATTTATTATTAATTAATTATGCCTAGATTAAGTAGAAAATCTGTATTACTAAGTCGTCGGGTAATCTCCTTATATAGAGATAGTGAGCAATCACAAAATAATGTAAGTCACGGTAATCTGTTCGAACAAATTATCAATACAAATCAACATAGAACCAGGCGGAAAAATCTCGAGGTACGGTCTTTTGAACAAAATTTAAATAGTGTTCAACAATAAGAAAGACTCGAGGTCATAGATCTCGGCGTGAAAATTCCGAGGTACGATATGATGAGGAAGTTTTAAATACTGTTCAACATAGAACAAGGCGACAAGATCCACAAATTCGCTCTGAAAAGCAAATAAGAAATACTCGAGGTCAAAGATCTCGGTGTGAAAATCTCGAGGAACGATATGATGAGGAAGTACTAAAAACTATTCAACATAGAATAAGGCGGCAAGATCCCCAAATTCTCTATGAAGAGCAAATAGGAAATACTCGAGTTCATAGATCTCGGCGTGAAAATCCCGAGGTACGATATGATGAGGAAGTTTTAAATACTGTTCAACATAGAGCAAGTCGGCAAGATCCACAAATTCGCTCTGAAGAGCAAATAAGAAATACTCGAGGTCATAGATCTCGGCGTGAAAATCCCGAGGTATGATCTCTTTTGCAAGTACTAAAAACTATCCAACAGAGAAAAAGGCGGCAAGATCCACAAATTCGCTCTGAAGAGCAAATAAGAAATACTCGGGGTAATAGATCTAGGCGTGAAAACCCCAAGGTTCGATATGTTGAGCAAGTTTTAAATACTGTTCAACATAGAACAAGGCGGCAAGATCCTCAAATTCACTTTGAAGAGCAAATAAGAAATACTCGAGGTCATAGATCTCGTCGTGAAAATCGATATGATGAGCAAGTTTTAAATACTGTTCAACATCGAACAAGGTGGCAAGATCCACAAATACGGTCTCAAGAGCAAATAAGAAATACTCGAGGTCATAGATCTCGTCGCGGAAATCCCGAGGTACGAGTGTTAAGCAAGTTTTAAATACTGTTCAACATAGAACAAGGAGGCAATTTCCCCAAATTCGCTCTGAAGAGCAAATAAGAAATACTCGGGGTCATACATCTCGCCGAGATAATTCAGAGGTACGATATATTGAGCAAGTTTTAAATACTGTTCAACAGAGAAAAAGGTGGCAAGATCCCCAAATTCGCTCTGAAGAGCAAATAAGAAATACTCGAGGTCATAGATCTCGGCGTGAAAACCCCAAGGTTCGATCTGTTGAGCAAGTAGTAAATACTGTTCAACAGAGAAAAAGGAGGCAAGATCCCCAAATTCGCTCTGAAGAGCAAATAAGAAATACTCGAGGTCATAAATATCGGCGTGAAAACACCGAGGTTCGATCTGTTGAGCAAGTAGTAAATACTGTTCAACAGAGAAAAAGGCGGCAAGATCCCCAAATTCGCTCTGATGAGCAAATAAGAAATACTAGAGGTCATAGATCTCGGTGCGAAGACCCCGAGGTACGATATGTTGAGCAAGTTTTAAATACTGTTCAACATAGAAAAAGGAGGCAAGTTCCCAAAATTCCCTCTGAAGAGCAAATAAGAAATACTCGAGGTCATAGATCTCGGCGTGAAAATCCCGAGGTACGATCTGTTTAGCAAATACTAAAAACTGTCCAACATAGAAAAAGGCGGCAAGATCCCCAAATCCGCTTTGAAGGGCAAATAAGAAATACTCGAGGTCAGAGATCTCGCCGAGAAAATCCCGAGGTACGATCTGTTTAGCAAGTACTAAAAACTGTCCAACATAGAAAAAGGCGGCAAGATCCCCAAATTCGCTCTCAAGAGTAAATAAGAAATACTCGAGGTCATAGATCTCGTCGAGAAAATCCCGAGGTACGATATGTGGAGCAAGTTTTAAATACTGTTCAACAGAGAACAAGGAGGCAAGTTCCCCAAATTCGCTCTGAAGAGCAAATAAGAAATACTCGAGGTCATAGATCTCGGCGTGAAAATCCCGAGGTATGATCTCTTTTGCAAGTACTAAAAACTATCCAACATAGAATAAGGCGGCAAGATCCCCAAATTCGCTTTGAAGAGCAAATAAGAAATACTCGAGGTCAGAGATCTCGCCGAGAAAATCCCGAGGTACGATCTGTTTAGCAAGTACTAAAAACTGTCCAACATAGGAAAAGGCGGCAAGATCCCCAAATTCGCTCTCAAGAGTAAATAAGAAATACTCGAGGTCATAGATCTCGTCGAGAAAATCCCGAGGTACGATATGTGGAGTAAGTTTTAAATACTGTTCAACAGAGAACAAGGAGGCAAGTTCCCCAAATTCGCTCTGAAGAGCAAATAAGAAATACTCGAGGTCATAAGTGTCGGCGTGAAGACACCGAGGTTTGATCTGTTGAGCAAGTTGTAAATATTGCCCAACATTGAATAAGGCGGCAAAATCCCCAAATTCGCTGTGAAGAGCAAATAAGAAATACTCGAGGTCATGGATCTCGGTGCGAAGACCCCGAGGTACGATATATTGAGCAAGTTTTAAATACTGTTCAACATCGAACAAGGCGGCAAGATCCCATTATTCGCTATGAAGAGCAAATAAGAAATACTCGAGGTCATAAGTGTCGGCGTGAAGACACCGAGGTTTGATCTGTTGAGCAAGTAGTAAATATTGTCCATCATAGAATAAGGTGGCAAGATCCCCAAATTCGCTTTGAAGAGCAAATAAGAAGTACTCGAGGTCAGAGATCTCGCCGAGAAAATCCCGAGGTACGATTTGTTGAGCAAGTTTTAAATACTGTTCAACATAGAACAAGGCGGCAAGATCCCCAAATTCGCTTTGAAGAGCAAATAAGAAATACTCGAGGTGATAGATCTCGTCGAGAAAATCCCGAGGTACGATATGTGGAACAAGTTTTAAATACTGTTCAACAGAGAACAAAGAGGCAAGTTCCCCAAATTCGCTCTGAAGAGCAAATAAGAAATACTCGAGGTCATAAGTGTCGGCGTGAAGTCACCGAGGTTTGATCTGTTGAGCAAGTTGTAAATATTGCCCAACATTGAATAAGGCGGCAAGATCCCCAAATGCGCTGTGAAGAGCAAATAAGAAATACTCGAGGTCATGGATCTCGGTGCGGAGACCCCGAGGTACGATATGTGGAGCAAGTTTTAAATACTGTTTAACATAGAACAAGGCGGCAAGATCCCCAAATTTGCTTTGAAGAGCAAATAAGAAATACTCGAGGTCATAGATCTCGGCGTGAAAACCCCAAGGTTCGATCTGTTGAGCAAGTAGTAAATACTGTTCAACAGAGAAAAAGGAGGCAAGATCCCCAAATTCGCTCTGAAGAGCAAATAAGAAATACTCGAGGTCATAAATATCGGCGCGAAAACACCGAGGTTTGATCTCTTTTGCAAGTACTAAAAACTATCCAACAGAGAAAAAGGCGGCAAGATCCACAAATTCGCTCTGAAGAGCAAATAAGAAATACTCGGGGTAATAGATCTAGGCGTGAAAACCCCAAGGTTCGATATGTTGAGCAAGTTTTAAATACTGTTCAACATAGAACAAGGCGGCAAGATCCTCAAATTCACTTTGAAGAGCAAATAAGAAATACTCGAGGTCATAGATCTCGTCGTGAAAATCGATATGATGAGCAAGTTTTAAATACTGTTCAACATCGAACAAGGTGGCAACATCCACAAATACGGTCTCAAGAGCAAATAAGAAATACTCGAGGTCATAGATCTCGTCGCGGAAATCCCGAGGTACGAGTGTTAAGCAAGTTTTAAATACTGTTCAACATAGAACAAGGAGGCAATTTCCCCAAATTCGCTCTGAAGAGCAAATAAGAAATACTCGGGGTCATACATCTCGCCGAGATAATTCAGAGGTACGATATATTGAGCAAGTTTTAAATACTGTTCAACAGAGAAAAAGGCGGCAAGATCCCCAAATTCGCTCTGAAGAGCAAATAAGAAATACTCGAGGTCATAGATCTCGGCGTGAAAACCCCAAGGTTCGATCTGTTGAGCAAGTAGTAAATACTGTTCAACAGAGAAAAAGGAGGCAAGATCCCCAAATTCGCTCTGAAGAGCAAATAAGAAATACTCGAGGTCATAAATATCGGCGTGAAAACACCGAGGTTCGATCTGGTGAGCAAGTAGTAAATACTGTTCAACAGAGAAAAAGGCGGCAAGATCCCCAAATTCGCTCTGAAGAGCAAATAAGAAATACTAGAGGTCATAGATCTCGGTGCGAAGACCCCGAGGTACGATATGTTGAGCAAGTTTTAAATACTGTTCAACATAGAAAAAGGAGGCAAGTTCCCAAAATTCGCTCTGAAGAGCAAATAAGAAACGCTCGAGGTCATAGATCTCGGCGTGAAAATCCCGAGGTACGATCTGTTTAGCAAATACTAAAAACTGTCCAACATAGAAAAAGGCGGCAAGATCCCCAAATCCGCTTTGAAGAGCAAATAAGAAATACTCGAGGTCAGAGATCTCGCCGAGAAAATCCCGAGGTACGATCTGTTTAGCAAGTACTAAAAACTGTCCAACATAGAAAAAGGCGGCAAGATCCCCAAATTCGCTCTCAAGAGTAAATAAGAAATACTCGAGGTCATAGATCTCGTCGAGAAAATCCCGAGGTACGATATGTGGAGCAAGTTTTAAATACTGTTCAACAGAGAACAAGGAGGCAAGTTCCCCAAATTCGCTCTGAAGAGCAAATAAGAAATACTCGAGGTCATAGATCTCGGCGTGAAAATCCCGAGGTATGATCTCTTTTGCAAGTACTAAAAACTATCCAACATAGAATAAGGCGGCAAGATCCCCAAATTCGCTTTGAAGAGCAAATAAGAAATACTCGAGGTCAGAGATCTCGCCGAGAAAATCCCGAGGTACGATCTGTTTAGCAAGTACTAAAAACTGTCCAACATAGGAAAAGGCGGCAAGATCCCCAAATTCGCTCTCAAGAGTAAATAAGAAATACTCGAGGTCATAGATCTCGTCGAGAAAATCCCGAGGTACGATATGTGGAGTAAGTTTTAAATACTGTTCAACAGAGAACAAGGAGGCAAGTTCCCCAAATTCGCTCTGAAGAGCAAATAAGAAATACTCGAGGTCATAAGTGTCGGCGTGAAGACACCGAGGTTTGATCTGTTGAGCAAGTTGTAAATATTGCCCAACATTGAACAAGGCGGCAAAATCCCCAAATTCGCTGTGAAGAGCAAATAAGAAATACTCGAGGTCATGGATCTCGGTGCGAAGACCCCGAGGTACGATATATTGAGCAAGTTTTAAATACTGTTCAACATCGAACAAGGCGGCAAGATCCCATTATTCGCTATGAAGAGCAAATAAGAAATACTCGAGGTCATAAGTGTCGGCGTGAAGACACCGAGGTTTGATCTGTTGAGCAAGTAGTAAATATTGTCCATCATAGAATAAGGTGGCAAGATCCCCAAATTCGCTTTGAAGAGCAAATAAGAAATACTCGAGGTCAGAGAGCTCGCCGAGAAAATCCCGAGGTACGATATGTTGAGCAAGTTTTAAATACTGTTCAACATAGAACAAGGCGGCAAGATCCCCAAATTCGCTTTGAAGAGCAAATAAGAAATACTCGAGGTGATAGATCTCGTCGAGAAAATCCCGAGGTACGATATGTGGAACAAGTTTTAAATACTGTTCAACAGAGAACAAGGAGGCAAGTTCCCCAAATTCCCTCTGAAGAGCAAATAAGAAATACTCGAGGTCATAAGTGTCGGCGTGAAGTCACCGAGGTTTGATCTGTTGAGCAAGTTGTAAATATTGCCCAACATTGAATAAGGCGGCAAGATCCCCAAATGCGCTGTGAAGAGCAAATAAGAAATACTCGAGGTCATGGATCTCGGTGCGAAGACCCCGAGGTACGATATGTTGAGCAAGTTTTCAATACTGTTCAACATCGAACAAGGCGGCAAGATCCCATTATTCGCTATGAAGAGCAAATAAGAAATACTCGAGGTCATAAGTGTCGGCGTGAAGACTCCGAGGTTTGATCCGTTGAGCAAGTAGTAAATATTGTCCAACGTAGAATAAGGCGGCAAAATCCCCAAATTCGCTTTGAAGAGCTAATAAGAAATACTCGAGGTCATAGATCTCGTCGAGAAAATCCCGAGGTACGATATGTGGAGCAAGTTTTAAATACTGTTTAACATAGAACAAGGCGGCAAGATCCCCAAATTTGCTTTGAAGAGCAAATAAAAAATACTCGAGGTCATAGATCTCGTCGAGAAAGTCCCGAGGTTCGATATGTGGAGCAAGTTTTAAATACTGTTCAACATAGAACAAGGAGGCAAGTTCCCCAAATTCGCTCTGAAGAGCAAATAAGAAATACTCGAGGTCATAGATCTCGTCGAGAAAATCCCGAGGTACGATATGTGGAGCAAGTTTTAAATACTGTTCAACATAGAACAAGGAGGCAATTTCCCCAAATTCGCTCTGAAGAGCAAATAAGAAATACTCGGGGTCATACATCTCGCCGAGATAATTCAGAGGTACGATATATTGAGCAAGTTTTAAATACTGTTCAACAGAGAAAAAGCCGGCAAGATCCCCAAATTCGCTCTGAAGAGCAAATAAGAAATACTCGAGGTCATAGATCTCGGCGTGAAAACCCCAAGGTTCGATCTGTTGAGCAAGTAGTAAATACTGTTCAACAGAGAAAAAGGAGGCAAGATCCCCAAATTCGCTCTGAAGAGCAAATAAGAAATACTCGAGGTCATAAATATCGGCGTGAAAACACCGAGGTTCGATCTGGTGAGCAAGTAGTAAATACTGTTCAACAGAGAAAAAGGCGGCAAGATCCCCAAATTCGCTCTGAAGAGCAAATAAGAAATACTAGAGGTCATAGATCTCGGTGCGAAGACCCCGAGGTACGATATGTTGAGCAAGTTTTAAATACTGTTCAACATAGAAAAAGGAGGCAAGTTCCCAAAATTCGCTCTGAAGAGCAAATAAGAAACGCTCGAGTTCATAGATCTCGGCGTGAAAATCCCGAGGTACGATCTGTTTAGCAAATACTAAAAACTGTCCAACATAGAAAAAGGCGGCAAGATCCCCAAATCCGCTTTGAAGAGCAAATAAGAAATACTCGAGGTCAGAGATCTCGCCGAGAAAATCCCGAGGTACGATCTGTTAAGCAAGTACTAAAAACTGTCCAACATAGAAAAAGGCGGCAAGATCCCCAAATTCGCTCTCAAGAGTAAATAAGAAATACTCGAGGTCATAGATCTCGTCGAGAAAATCCCGAGGTACGATATGTGGAGCAAGTTTTAAATACTGTTCAACAGAGAACAAGGAGGCAAGTTCCCCAAATTCGCTCTGAAGAGCAAATAAGAAATACTCGAGGTCATAGATCTCGGCGTGAAAATCCCGAGGTATGATCTCTTTTGCAAGTACTAAAAACTATCCAACATAGAATAAGGCGGCAAGATCCCCAAATTCGCTTTGAAGAGCAAATAAGAAATACTCGAGGTCAGAGATCTCGCCGAGAAAATCCCGAGGTACGATCTGTTTAGCAAGTACTAAAAACTGTCCAACATAGGAAAAGGCGGCAAGATCCCCAAATTCGCTCTCAAGAGTAAATAAGAAATACTCGAGGTCATAGATCTCGTCGAGAAAATCCCGAGGTACGATATGTGGAGTAAGTTTTAAATACTGTTCAACAGAGAACAAGGAGGCAAGTTCCCCAAATTCGCTCTGAAGAGCAAATAAGAAATACTCGAGGTCATAAGTGTCGGCGTGAAGACACCGAGGTTTGATCTGTTGAGCAAGTTGTAAATATTGCCCAACATTGAATAAGGCGGCAAAATCCCCAAATTCGCTGTGAAGAGCAAATAAGAAATACTCGAGGTCATGGATCTCGGTGCGAAGACCCCGAGGTACGATATATTGAGCAAGTTTTAAATACTGTTCAACATCGAACAAGGCGGCAAGATCCCATTATTCGCTATGAAGAGCAAATAAGAAATACTCGAGGTCATAAGTGTCGGCGTGAAGACACCGAGGTTTGATCTGTTGAGCAAGTAGTAAATATTGTCCATCATAGAATAAGGTGGCAAGATCCCCAAATTCGCTTTGAAGAGCAAATAAGAAATACTCGAGGTCAGAGATCTCGCCGAGAAAATCCCGAGGTACGATATGTTGAGCAAGTTTTAAATACTGTTCAACATAGAACAAGGCGGCAAGATCCCCAAATTCGCTTTGAAGAGCAAATAAGAAATACTCGAGGTGATAGATCTCGTCGAGAAAATCCCGAGGTACGATATGTGGAACAAGTTTTAAATACTGTTCAACAGAGAACAAGGAGGCAAGTTCCCCAAATTCCCTCTGAAGAGCAAATAAGAAATACTCGAGGTCATAAGTGTCGGCGTGAAGTCACCGAGGTTTGATCTGTTGAGCAAGTTGTAAATATTGCCCAACATTGAATAAGGCGGCAAGATCCCCAAATGCGCTGTGAAGAGCAAATAAGAAATACTCGAGGTCATGGATCTCGGTGCGAAGACCCCGAGGTACGATATGTTGAGCAAGTTTTCAATACTGTTCAACATCGAACAAGGCGGCAAGATCCCATTATTCGCTATGAAGAGCAAATAAGAAATACTCGAGGTCATAAGTGTCGGCGTGAAGACACCGAGGTTTGATCCGTTGAGCAAGTAGTAAATATTGTCCAACGTAGAATAAGGCGGCAAGATCCCCAAATTCGCTTTGAAGAGCTAATAAGAAATACTCGAGGTCATAGATCTCGTCGAGAAAATCCCGAGGTACGATATGTGGAGCAAGTTTTAAATACTGTTTAACATAGAACAAGGCGGCAAGATCCCCAAATTTGCTTTGAAGAGCAAATAAAAAATACTCGAGGTCATAGATCTCGTCGAGAAAGTCCCGAGGTTCGATATGTGGAGCAAGTTTTAAATACTGTTCAACATAGAACAAGGAGGCAAGTTCCCCAAATTCGCTCTGAAGAGCAAATAAGAAATACTCGAGGTCATAGATCTCGTCGAGAAAATCCCGAGGTACGATATGTGGAGCAAGTTTTAAATACTGTTCAACATAGAACAAGGAGGCAAGTTCCCCAAATTCGCTCTAAAGAGCAAATAAGAAATACTCGAGGTCATAAGTGTCGGCGTGAACCGAGGTTTGATCTGTTGAGCAAGTAGTAAATATTGTCCAACATAGAATAAGGAGGCAAGATCCCAAATTCGCTTTGAAGAGCAAATAAGAAATACTCGAGGTCATAGATCTCGCCGAGAAAATCCCGAGGTACGATATGTGGAGCAAGTTTAAATACTGTTTAACATAGAACAAGCCGGCAAGATCCCATTATTCGCTTTGAAGAGCAAATAAGAAATACTCGAGGTCATGGATCTCGGTGCGAAGACTCCGAGGTACGATAAGTTGAGCAAGTTTTAAATATTGTCCAACATAGAATAAGGCGGCAAGATCCCCAAATTCGCTTTGAAGAGCAAATAAGAAATACTCGTGGTCATAGATCGCGTCGAAAAAATCCCGAGGTACGATATGTGGAGCAAGTTTTAAATACTGTTTAACATAGAACAAGGCGGCAATATCCCCAAATTTGCTCTGAAGAGCAAATAAAAATACTCGAGGTCATAGATCTCGTCGAGAAAGTCTCGAGGTTCAATCTGTTTAGCAAGTACTAAAAACTGTCCAACATAGAAAAAGGCGGCAAGATCCCCAAATTCGCTCTGAAGAGCAAATAAGAAATACTCGAGGTCATAAGTGTCGGCGTGAAGACACCGAGGTTTGATCTGTTGAGCAAGTAGTAAATATTGTCCAACATCGAACAAGTCGGCAAGATCCCATTATTCGCTATGAAGAGCAAATAAGAAATACTCGAGGTCATAGATCTCGTCGAGAAAGTCGCGAGGTACGATATGTTGAGCAAGTTTTAAATATTGTCCAACATAGAATAAGGCGGCAAGATCCCCAAATTCGCGACAAGATCCCCAAATTCGCTTTGAAGAGCAAATAAGAAATACTCGTGGTCATAGATCGCGTCGAGAAAATCCCGAGGTACGATATGTGGAGCAAGTTTTAAATACTGTTTAACTTAGAACAAGGCGGCAAGATCCCCAAATTTGCTTTGAAGAGCAAATAAAAAATACTCGAGGTCATAGATCTCGTCGAGAAAGTCCCGAGGTTCGATATGTGGAGCAAGTTTTAAATACTGTTCAACATAGAACAAGGAGGCAAGTTCCCCAAATTCGCTCTGAAGAGCAAATAAGAAATACTCGAGGTCATAGATCTCGTCGAGAAAATCCCGAGGTACGATATGTGGAGCAAGTTTTAAATACTGTTCAACATAGAACAAGGAGGCAAGTTCCCCAAATTCGCTCTAAAGAGCAAATAAGAAATACTCGAGGTCATAAGTGTCGGCGTGAACCGAGGTTTGATCTGTTGAGCAAGTAGTAAATATTGTCCAACATAGAATAAGGAGGCAAGATCCCAAATTCGCTTTGAAGAGCAAATAAGAAATACTCGAGGTCATAGATCTCGCCGAGAAAATCCCGAGGTACGATATGTGGAGCAAGTTTAAATACTGTTTAACATAGAACAAGCCGGCAAGATCCCATTATTCGCTTTGAAGAGCAAATAAGAAATACTCGAGGTCATGGATCTCGGTGCGAAGACTCCGAGGTACGATAAGTTGAGCAAGTTTTAAATATTGTCCAACATAGAATAAGGCGGCAAGATCCCCAAATTCGCTTTGAAGAGCAAATAAGAAATACTCGTGGTCATAGATCGCGTCGAAAAAATCCCGAGGTACGATATGTGGAGCAAGTTTTAAATACTGTTTAACATAGAACAAGGCGGCAATATCCCCAAATTTGCTCTGAAGAGCAAATAAAAAATACTCGAGGTCATAGATCTCGTCGAGAAAGTCTCGAGGTTCAATCTGTTTAGCAAGTACTAAAAACTGTCCAACATAGAAAAAGGCGGCAAGATCCCCAAATTCGCTCTGAAGAGCAAATAAGAAATACTCGAGGTCATAAGTGTCGGCGTGAAGACACCGAGGTTTGATCTGTTGAGCAAGTAGTAAATATTGTCCAACATCGAACAAGTCGGCAAGATCCCATTATTCGCTATGAAGAGCAAATAAGAAATACTCGAGGTCATAGATCTCGTCGAGAAAGTCGCGAGGTACGATATGTTGAGCAAGTTTTAAATATTGTCCAACATAGAATAAGGCGGCAAGATCCCCAAATTCGCTTTGAAGAGCAAATAAGAAATACTCGTGGTCATAGATCGCGTCGAAAAAATCCCGAGGTACGATATGTGGAGCAAGTTTTAAATACTGTTTAACATAGAACAAGGCGGCAATATCCCCAAATTTGCTCTGAAGAGCAAATAAAAAATACTCGAGGTCATAGATCTCGTCGAGAAAGTCTCGAGGTTCAATCTGTTTAGCAAGTACTAAAAACTGTCCAACATAGAAAAAGGCGACAATATCCCCAAATTCGCTCTCAAGAAAGTTTTAAATACTGTTCAACATAGAACAAGGAGGCAATTTCCCCAAATTCGCTCTGAAGAGCAAATAAGAAATACTCGGGGTCATACATCTCGCCGAGATAATTCAGAGGTACGATATATTGAGCAAGTTTTAAATACTGTTCAACAGAGAAAAAGGCGGCAAGATCCCCAAATTCGCTCTGAAGAGCAAATAAGAAATACTCGAGGTCATAGATCTCGGCGTGAAAACCCCAAGGTTCGATCTGTTGAGCAAGTAGTAAATACTGTTCAACAGAGAAAAAGGAGGCAAGATCCCCAAATTCGCTCTGAAATGCAAATAAGAAATACTCGAGGTCATAAATATCGGCGCGAAAACACCGAGGTTCGATCTGTTGAGCAAGTAGTAAATACTGTTCAACAGAGAAAAAGGCGGCAAGATCCCCAAATTCGCTCTGAAGAGCAAATAAGAAATACTAGAGGTCATAGATCTCGGTGCGAAGACCCCGAGGTACGATATGTTGAGCAAGTTTTAAATACTGTTCAACATAGAAAAAGGAGGCAAGTTCCCAAAATTCGCTCTGAAGAGCAAATAAGAAATACTCGAGGTCATAGATCTCGGCGTGAAAATCCCGAGGTACGATCTGTTTAGCAAATACTAAAAACTGTCCAACATAGAAAAAGGCGGCAAGATCCCCAAATCCGCTTTGAAGAGCAAATAAGAAATACTCGAGGTCAGAGATCTCGCCGAGAAAATCCCGAGGTACGATCTGTTTAGCAAGTACTAAAAACTGTCCAACATAGAAAAAGGCGGCAAGATCCCCAAATTCGCTCTCAAGAGTAAATAAGAAATACTCGAGGTCATAGATCTCGTCGAGAAAATCCCGAGGTACGATATGTGGAGCAAGTTTTAAATACTGTTCAACAGAGAACAAGGAGGCAAGTTCCCCAAATTCGCTCTGAAGAGCAAATAAGAAATACTCGAGGTCATAGATCTCGTCGAGAAAGTCTCCAGGTTCAATCTGTTTAGCAAGTACTAAAAACTGTCCAACATAGAAAAAGGCGGCAAGATCCCCAAATTCGCTCTGAAGAGCAAATAAGAAATACTCGAGGTCATAAGTGTCGGCGTGAAGACACCGAGGTTTGATCTGTTGAGCAAGTAGTAAATATTGTCCAACATCGAACAAGTCGGCAAGATCCCATTATTCGCTATGAAGAGCAAATAAGAAATACTCGAGGTCATAGATCTCGTCGAGAAAGTCGCGAGGTACGATATGTTGAGCAAGTTTTAAATATTGTCCAACATAGAATAAGGCGGCAAGATCCCCAAATTCGCTTTGAAGAGCAAATAAGAAATACTCGTGGTCATAGATCGCGTCGAAAAAATCCCGAGGTACGATATGTGGAGCAAGTTTTAAATACTGTTTAACATAGAACAAGGCGGCAATATCCCCAAATTTGCTCTGAAGAGCAAATAAAAAATACTCGAGGTCATAGATCTCGTCGAGAAAGTCTCGAGGTTCAATCTGTTTAGCAAGTACTAAAAACTGTCCAACATAGAAAAAGGCGACAATATCCCCAAATTCGCTCTCAAGAGTAAATAAGAAATACTCGAAGTCATAGATCTTGTCGAGAAAATCCCGAGGTACGATATGTGGAGCAAGTTTTAAATACTGTTTAACATAGAACAACAAATTCTCTATGAAGAGCAAATAGGAAATACTCGAGTTCATAGATCTCGGCGTGAAAATCCCGAGGTACGATATGATGAGGAAGTTTTAAATACTGTTCAACATAGAGCAAGTCGGCAAGATCCACAAATTCGCTCTGAAGAGCAAATAAGAAATACTCGAGGTCATAGATCTCGGCGTGAAAATCCCGAGGTATGATCTCTTTTGCAAGTACTAAAAACTATCCAACAGAGAAAAAGGCGGCAAGATCCACAAATTCGCTCTGAAGAGCAAATAAGAAATACTCGGGGTAATAGATCTAGGCGTGAAAACCCCAAGGTTCGATATGTTGAGCAAGTTTTAAATACTGTTCAACATAGAACAAGGCGGCAAGATCCTCAAATTCACTTTGAAGAGCAAATAAGAAATACTCGAGGTCATAGATCTCGTCGTGAAAATCGATATGATGAGCAAGTTTTAAATACTGTTCAACATCGAACAAGGTGGCAAGATCCACAAATACGGTCTCAAGAGCAAATAAGAAATACTCGAGGTCATAGATCTCGTCGCGGAAATCCCGAGGTACGAGTGTTAAGAAAGTTTTAAATACTGTTCAACATAGAACAAGGAGGCAATTTCCCCAAATTCGCTCTGAAGAGCAAATAAGAAATACTCGGGGTCATACATCTCGCCGAGATAATTCAGAGGTACGATATATTGAGCAAGTTTTAAATACTGTTCAACAGAGAAAAAGGCGGCAAGATCCCCAAATTCGCTCTGAAGAGCAAATAAGAAATACTCGAGGTCATAGATCTCGGCGTGAAAACCCCAAGGTTCGATCTGTTGAGCAAGTAGTAAATACTGTTCAACAGAGAAAAAGGAGGCAAGATCCCCAAATTCGCTCTGAAATGCAAATAAGAAATACTCGAGGTCATAAATATCGGCGTGAAAACACCGAGGTTCGATCTGTTGAGCAAGTAGTAAATACTGTTCAACAGAGAAAAAGGCGGCAAGATCCCCAAATTCGCTCTGAAGAGCAAATAAGAAATACTAGAGGTCATAGATCTCGGTGCGAAGACCCCGAGGTACGATATGTTGAGCAAGTTTTAAATACTGTTCAACATAGAAAAAGGAGGCAAGTTCCCAAAATTCGCTCTGAAGAGCAAATAAGAAATACTCGAGGTCATAGATCTCGGCGTGAAAATCCCGAGGTACGATCTGTTTAGCAAATACTAAAAACTGTCCAACATAGAAAAAGGCGGCAAGATCCCCAAATCCGCTTTGAAGAGCAAATAAGAAATACTCGAGGTCAGAGATCTCGCCGAGAAAATCCCGAGGTACGATCTGTTTAGCAAGTACTAAAAACTGTCCAACATAGAAAAAGGCGGCAAGATCCCCAAATTCGCTCTCAAGAGTAAATAAGAAATACTCGAGGTCATAGATCTCGTCGAGAAAATCCCGAGGTACGATATGTGGAGCAAGTTTTAAATACTGTTCAACAGAGAACAAGGAGGCAAGTTCCCCAAATTCGCTCTGAAGAGCAAATAAGAAATACTCGAGGTCATAGATCTCGTCGAGAAAGTCTCCAGGTTCAATCTGTTTAGCAAGTACTAAAAACTGTCCAACATAGAAAAAGGCGGCAAGATCCCCAAATTCGCTCTGAAGAGCAAATAAGAAATACTCGAGGTCATAAGTGTCGGCGTGAAGACACCGAGGTTTGATCTGTTGAGCAAGTAGTAAATATTGTCCAACATCGAACAAGTCGGCAAGATCCCATTATTCGCTATGAAGAGCAAATAAGAAATACTCGAGGTCATAGATCTCGTCGAGAAAGTCGCGAGGTACGATATGTTGAGCACGTTTTAAATATTGTCCAACATAGAATAAGGCGGCAAGATCCCCAAATTCGCTTTGAAGAGCAAATAAGAAATACTCGTGGTCATAGATCGCGTCGAAAAAATCCCGAGGTACGATATGTGGAGCAAGTTTTAAATACTGTTTAACATAGAACAAGGCGGCAATATCCCCAAATTTGCTCTGAAGAGCAAATAAGAAATACTCGAGGTCATAGATCTCGTCGAGAAAGTCTCGAGGTTCAATCTGTTTAGCAAGTACTAAAAACTGTCCAACATAGAAAAAGGCGGCAAGATCCCCAAATTCGCTCTCAAGAGTAAATAAGAAATACTCGAGGTCATAGATCTCGTCCAGAAAAGCCCGAGGTACGATATGTGGAGCAAGTTTTAAATACTGTTCAACATAGAACAAGGCGGCAAGATCCCATTATTCGCTATGAAGAGCAAATAAGAAATACTCGAGGTCATAGATCTCGTCGAGAAAGTCGCGAGGTACGATATGTTGAGCAAGTTTTAAATATTGTCCAACATAGAATAAGGCGGCAAGATCCCCAAATTCGCTTTGAAGAGCAAATAAGAAATACTCGTGGTCATAGATCTCGTCGAGAAAATCCCGAGGTACGATATGTGGAGCAAGTTTTAAATACTGTTTAACATAGAACAAGGCGGCAATATCCCCAAATTTGCTCTGAAGAGCAACAAAAAAATACTCGAGGTTATAGATCTCGTCGAGAAAGTCCCGAGGTTCAATCTGTTTAGCAAGTACTAAAAACTGTCCAACATAGAAAAAGGCGGCAAGATCCCCAAATTCGCTCTCAAGAGTAAATAAGAAATACTCGAGGTCATAAATCTCGTCGAGAAAAGCCCGAGGTACGATATGTGGAGCAAGTTTTAAATACTGTTCAACATAGAACAAGGCGGCAAGATCCCCAAATTTGCTCTGAAGAGCAAATAAAAAATACTCGAGGTCAAAGATCTCGTCGAGAAAGTCCCGAGGTTCGATCTGTTAAGCAAGTACTACAAACTGTCCAACGTAGAAAAAGGCGGCAAGATCCCCAAATTCGCTCTCAAGAGTAAATAAGAAATACTCGAAGTCATAGATCTTGTCGAAAAAATCCCGAGGTACGATATGTGGAGGAAGTTTTAAATACTGTTTAACATAGAACAAGGCGGCAAGAACCCATTATTCGCTATGAAGAGCAAATAAGAAATACTCGAGGTCATAAGTGTCGGCGTGAAGACACGGAGGTTTGATCCGTTGAGCAAGTAGTAAATATTGTCCAACGTAGAATAAGGCGGCAAGATCCCCAAATTCGCTTTGAAGAGCTAATAAGAAATACTCGAGGTCATAGATCTCGTCGAGAAAATCCCGAGGTACGATATGTGGAGCAAGTTTTAAATACTGTTTAACATAGAACAAGGCGACAAGATCCCAAAATTCGCTTTAAAGAGCAAATAAGAAATACTCGAGGTCATGGATCTCGGTGCGAAGACCCCGAGGTACGATATGTTGAGCAAGTTTTCAATACTGTTCAACATCGAAGAAGGCGGCAAGATCCCATTATTCGCTATGAAGAGCAAATAAGAAATACGCGAGGTCATAAGTGCCGGCGTGAAGACACCGAGGTACGATATGTTGAGCAAGTTTTCAATACTGTTCAACATCGAAGAAGGCGGCAAGATCCCATTATTCGCTATGAAGAGCAAATAAGAAATACTCGAGGTCATAGATCTCGTCGAGAAAATCCCGAGGTACGATATGTTCAGCAAGTTTTAAATACTGTCCAACATAGAAAAAGGCGGCAAGATCCCCAAATTCGCTCTGAAGAGCAAATAAGAAATACTCGAGGTCATAGAACTCGTCAAGAAAGTCCCGAGGTACGATATGTTCAGCAAGTTTTAAATACTGTTCAACATCGAACAAGGCGGCAAGATCCACAAATTCGGTCTCAAGAGCAAATAAAAAATACTCGAGGTCATAGATCTCGGCGTGAAAATCCCGAGGTACGATCTGTTTAGCAAGTACTAAAAACTGTCCAACATAGAAAAAGGCGGCAAAATCCCCAAATTCGCTCTGAAGAGCAAATAAGAAATATTCGAGTTCATGGATCTCGGTGCGAAGACCCCGAGGTACGATATGTTGAGCAAGTTTTAAATACTGCTCAACATCGAACAAGGCGGCAAGATCCACAAATTCGGTCTCAAGAGCAAATAAAAAATACTCGAGGTCATAGATCTCGTTGAGAAAGTCCCGAGGTTCGATCTGTTTAGCAAGTACTAAAAACTGTCCAACATAGAAAAAGGCGGCAAGATCCCCAAATTCGCTCTCAAGAGCAAATATGAAATACTCGAGGTCATAGAACTCGTCAAGAAAGTCCCGAGGTACGATATGTTGAGCAAGTTTTAAATACTGTTCAACGTAGAACAAGGCGGAAGGATCCCCAAATTCGCTCTCAAGAGCAAATAAGAAATACTCGAGGTCATAGAACTCGTCAAGAAAGTCCCGAGGTTCGATCTGTTTAGCAAGTACTAAAAACTGTCCAACATAGAAAAAGGCGGCAAGATCCCCAAATTCGCTCTGAAGAGCAAATAAGAAATACTCGAGGTCATAGATCTCGGCGTGAAAATCCCGAGGTACGATCTGTTTAGCAAGTACTAAAAACTGTCCAACATAGAAAAAGGCGGCAAGATCCCCAAATTCGCTCTGAAGAGCAAATAAGAAATATTCGAGGTCATGGATCTCGGTGCGAAGACCCCGAGGTACGATATATTGAGCAAGTTTTAAATACTGTTCAACATCGAACAAGGCGGCAAGATCCACAAATTCGGTCTCAAGAGCAAATAAAAAATACTCGAGGTCATAGATCTCAAATAAGAAATACTCGAGGTCATAGAACTCGTCAAGAAAGTCCCGAGGTACGATATGTTGAGCAAGTTTTAAATACTGTTCAACGTAGAACAAGGCGGAAGGATCCCCAAATTCGCTCTCAAGAGCAAATAAGAAATACTCGAGGTCATAGAACTCGTCAAGAAAGTCCCGAGGTACGATATGTTGAGCAAGTTTTAAATACTGTTCAACATAGAACAAGGCGGCAAGATCCCCAAATTCGCTCTCAAGAGTAAATAAGAAATACTCGAGGTCATAGATCTCGTCGAGAAAATCCCGAGGTACGATATGTTCAGCAAGTTTTAAATACTCTTCAACATCGAACAAGGCGGCAAGATCCACAAATTCGGTCTCAAGAGCAAATAAAAAATACTCGAGGTCATAGATCTGAAATAAGAAATACTCGAGGTCATAGATCTCGTCGAGAAAATCCCGAGGTTCGATCTGTTTAGCAAGTACTAAAAACTGTCCAACATAGAAAAAGGCGGCAAGATCCCCAAATTCGCTCTCAAGAGCAAATAAGAAATACTCGAGGTCATAGAACTCGTCAAGAAAGTCGCGAGGTACGATATGTTGAGCAAGTTTTAAATACTGTTCAACGTAGAACAAGGCGGAAGGATCCCCAAATTCGCTCTCAAGAGCAAATAAGAAATACTCGAGGTCATAGAACTCGTCAAGAAAGTCCCGAGGTACGATATGTTGAGCAAGTTTTAAATACTGTTCAACGTAGAACAAGGCGGAAAGATCCCCAAATTCGCTCTCAAGAGCAAATAAGAAATACTCGAGGTCATAGAACTCGTCAAGAAAGTCCCGAGGTACGATATGTTCTGCAAGTTTTAAATACTGTTCAACATCGAACAAGGCGGCAAGATCCACAAATTCGGTCTCAAGAGCAAATAAAAAATACTCGAGGTCATAGATCTCGGGGTGAAAATCCCGAGGTACGATCTGTTTAGCAAGTACTAAAAACTGTCCAACATAGAAAAAGGCGGCAAAATCCCCAAATTCGCTCTGAAGAGCAAATAAGAAATATTCGAGGTCATGGATCTCGGTGCGAAGACCCCGAGGTACGATATGTTGAGCAAGTTTTAAATACTGTCCAACATAGAAAAAGGCGGCTAGATCCCCAAATTCGCTCTCAAGAGCAAATAAGAAATACTCGAGGTCATAGAACTCGTCAAGAAAGTCCCGAGGTACGATATGTTGAGCAAGTTTTAAATACTGTTCAACGTAGAACAAGGCGGAAGGATCCCCAAATTCGCTCTCAAGAGCAAATAAGAAATACTCGAGGTCATAGAACTCGTCAAGAAAGTCCCGAGGTACGATATGTTGAGCAAGTTTTAAATACTGTTCAACGTAGAACAAGGCGGAAAGATCCCCAAATTCGCTCTCAAGAGCAAATAAGAAATACTCGAGGTCATAGAACTCGTCAAGAAAGTCCCGAGGTACGATATGTTCAGCAAGTTTTAAATACTGTTCAACATCGAACAAGGCGGCAAGATCCACAAATTCGGTCTCAAGAGCAAATAAAAAATACTCGAGGTCATAGATCTCGGCGTGAAAATCCCGAGGTACGATCTGTTTAGCAAGTACTAAAAACTGTCCAACATAGAAAAAGGCGGCAAAATCCCCAAATTCGCTCTGAAGAGCAAATAAGAAATATTCGAGGTCATGGATCTCGGTGCGAAGACCCCGAGGTACGATATGTTGAGCAAGTTTTAAATACTGCTCAACATCGAACAAGGCGGCAAGATCCACAAATTCGGTCTCAAGAGCAAATAAAAAATACTCGAGGTCATAGATCTCGTTGAGAAAGTCCCGAGGTTCGATCTGTTTAGCAAGTACTAAAAACTGTCCAACATAGAAAAAGGCGGCAAGATCCCCAAATTCGCTCTCAAGAGCAAATAAGAAATACTCGAGGTCATAGAACTCGTCAAGAAAGTCCCGAGGTACGATATGTTGAGCAAGTTTTAAATACTGTTCAACGTAGAACAAGGCGGAAGGATCCCCAAATTCGCTCTCAAGAGCAAATAAGAAATACTCGAGGTCATAGAACTCGTCAAGAAAGTCCCGAGGTTCGATCTGTTTAGCAAGTACTAAAAACTGTCCAACATAGAAAAAGGCGGCAAGATCCCCAAATTCGCTCTGAAGAGCAAATAAGAAATACTCGAGGTCATAGATCTCGGCGTGAAAATCCCGAGGTACGATCTGTTTAGCAAGTACTAAAAACTGTCCAACATAGAAAATGGCGGCAAGATCCCCAAATTCGCTCTGAAGAGCAAATAAGAAATATTCGAGGTCATGGATCTCGGTGCGAAGACCCCGAGGTACGATATATTGAGCAAGTTTTAAATACTGTTCAACATCGAACAAAGCGGCAAGATCCACAAATTCGGTCTCAAGAGCAAATAAAAAATACTCGAGGTCATAGATCTCAAATAAGAAATACTCGAGGTCATAGAACTCGTCAAGAAAGTCCCGAGGTACGATATGTTGAGCAAGTTTTAAATACTGTTCAACGTAGAACAAGGCGGAAGGATCCCCAAATTCGCTCTCAAGAGCAAATAAGAAATACTCGAGGTCATAGAACTCGTCAAGAAAGTCCCGAGGTACGATATGTTGAGCAAGTTTTAAATACTGTTCAACATAGAACAAGGCGGCAAGATCCCCAAATTCGCTCTCAAGAGTAAATAAGAAATACTCGAGGTCATAGATCTCGTCGAGAAAATCCCGAGGTACGATATGTTCAGCAAGTTTTAAATACTCTTCAACATCGAACAAGGCGGCAAGATCCACAAATTCGGTCTCAAGAGCAAATAAAAAATACTCGAGGTCATAGATCTGAAATAAGAAATACTCGAGGTCATAGATCTCGTCGAGAAAATCCCGAGGTACGATATGTTGAGCAAGTTTTAAATACTGTTCAACGTAGAACAAGGCGGAAGGATCCCCAAATTCGCTCTCAAGAGCAAATAAGAAATACTCGAGGTCATAGAACTCGTCAAGAAAGTCCCGAGGTACGATATGTTGAGCAAGTTTTAAATACTGTTCAACATAGAACAAGGCGGCAAGATCCCCAAATTCGCTCTGAAGAGCAAATAAGAAATTCTCGAGGTCATATGTGTTGAATAATAAACATAATGAATGTGGAATTCTTTCGCAACACTTTTATACTTTCGCAGCATGTTTCAACAGAGCATCACCTAAAACTAATCGAGATATATATAGATTTCTATATACATATATTTCTTCTAATTTTTGGTGACAATCAGTGGATAGGTATATTTCTCAGCCATCATGTTGAACTTTTTACAAAATATACCAGACAACAATGTAAAAAAGTTTCTTAGAGTGCTGGACTTTGTATAGAGCAAAAATATCTTTCTAGAAAAAATCGCATGAAATAAATATTAGTAGTGTAGTATCAAAAGGGCTAAAGACCCTTTTTATGTGGTTATAGATAAACTGCGACCCTATCGGTTTAAATGCTACTGCCTATTATTTCAGTTTTACGTCACATTTTAATATGAAGGCCATGAGGTGAGCTGTAAACTCAAGAAAATTACATTTTTACCCAGCGCCGTTGGCAGCTTATGAAAGGTTAAGATATTTAGACATAAAGAAGAAAATCTACATACCTGCTCTACATAGGTGTATACCATACGTAATTATATGTAAGTTATTGCTAAGTACGCCTTCATGGGCAGACCCTTCAAAATAGGTACTGTTTTAAAAGCAATTTACGGAGGGATTTTCCGAGGACTTAATTTCAATGCAATCAAATAAACTACTAATTTCTAAAATATAACTATAACTTAATATTATGTATTTTATGTTAGTGAATATCTAAGTAATATATAGGTATACAAAAGTACGTAAGGTGTGTGTACAAAAATATACGATCACAAAAATATTATACTCTGCTGCAATATGTTGCAAGAGTATAATAAATATCAGTACACTGTGTTTGTAGTTTCAGTTACAGTTGATTTCTTGATTAGCAAAGTGTTTTCATAAAACTTATTTTAGTGTATTAGTTATATAGTGTTTAAAGAATTTTAATATATACAGTGGCGAGCAAACACATATACATATGTGCACCAGTATACCATAGTTAATTTACACCGAAAAAGAAAGGAGTCATAGCAAGGACTTACAAAGAATTACAGTGAAAGAGAGCAGCACCTAGGATCCAACATTTTACACCCGGACGGACGGAATTAGATTAGTACTATCTATAAATATTTTATACATTAATTCATTTATTATTAATTAATTATGCCTAGATTAAGTAGAAAATCTGTATTACTAAGTCGTCGGGTAAACTCCTTATATAGAGATAGTGAGCAATCACAAAATAATGTAAGTCACGGATCTGTTCGAATAAATTATCAATACAAATCAGCATAGAACCAGGCGGGAAAATCTCGAGGTACGGTCTTTTGAACAAAATTTAAATAGTGTTCAACAATAAGAAAGACTCGAGGTCATAGATCTCGGCGTGAAAATTCCGAGGTACGATATGATGAGGAAGTTTTAAATACTGTTCAACATAGAACAAGGCGACAAGATCCGCAAATTCGCTTTGAAGAGCAAATAAGAAATACTCGAGGTCATAGATCTCGTCGAGAAAATCCCGATGTACGATATGTTGAGCAAGTTTTAAATACTATTCAACATAGAACAAGGAGGCAAGTTCCTTAAATTCGCTCTGAAGAGCAAATAAGAAATACTCGAGTTCATAGATCTCGGCGTGAAAATCCCGAGGTACGATATGATGAGGAAGTTTTCAACACTGTTCAACTTAGAACAAGGCGGCAAGATCCCCAAATTCGCTTTGAAGAGCAAATAAGAAATACTCGAGGTCATAGATCTCGTCGAGAAAATCCCGAGGTACGATATGTTGAGCAAGTTTTAAATACTATTCAACATAGAACAAGGCGACAAGATCCCAAAATTCGCTTTGAAGAGCAAATAAGAAATACTCGAGGTCATAGATCTCGTCGAGAAAGTCCCGAGGTTCCATATGTGGAGCAAGTTTTAAATACTGTTCAACATAGAACAAGGAGGCAAGTTCCTTAAATTCGCTCTGAAGAGCAAATAAGAAATACTCGAGGTCATAGATCTCGGCGTGAAAATCCCGAGGTATGATCTCTTTTGTAAGTACTAAAATCTATCCAACATAGAATAAGGCGGCAAGATCCCCAAATTCGCTTTGAAGAGCAAATAAGAAATACTCGAGGTCATAGATCTCGTCGCGGAAATCCCGAGGTACGAGTGTTAAGCAAGTTTTAAATACTGTTCAACATAGAACAAGGAGGCAATTTCCCCAAATTCGCTCTGAAGAGCAAATAAGAAATACTCGGGGTCATACATCTCGCCGAGATAATTCAGAGGTACGATATATTGAGCAAGTTTTAAATACTGTTCAACAGAGAAAAAGGTGGCAAGATCCCAAAATTCGCTTTAAAGAGCAAATAAGAAATACTCAAGGTCATAGATCTCGTCGAGAAAGTCCCGAGGTTCCATATGTGGAGCAAGTTTTAAATACTGTTCACCATAGAACAAGGAGGCAAGTTCCCCTAATTCGCTTTGAAGAGCAAATAAGAAATACTCCAGGTCATAGATCTCGTCGAGAAAATCCCGACGTACGATATGTTGAGCAAGTTTTAAATACTATTCAACATAGAACAAGGCGACAAGATCCCAAAATTCGCTTTGAAGAGCAAATAAGAAATACTCGAGGTCATAGATCTCGTCGAGAAAGTCCCGAGGTTCCATATGTGGAGCAAGTTTTAAATACTGTTCAACATAGAACAAGGAGGCAAGTTCCCAAAATTCGCTCTGAAGAGCAAATAAGAAATACTCGAGGTCATAAATCTCGGCGTGAAAATCCCGAGGTACGATCTGTTAAGCAAGTACTAAAAACTGTCCAACATAGAAAAAGGCGGCAAGATCCCCAAATTCGCTTTGAAGAGCAAATAAGAAATACTCGAGGTCAGAGATCTCGCCGAGAAAATCCCGAGGTACGATCTGTTTAGCAAGTACTAAAAACTGTCCAACATAGAAAAAGGCGGCAAGATCCCCAAATTCGCTCTCAAGAGTAAATAAGAAATACTCGAGGTCATAGATCTCGTCGAGAAAATCCCGAGGTACGATATGTGGAGCAAGTTTTAAATACTGTTCAACAGAGAACAAGGAGGCAAGTTCCCCAAATTCGCTGTGAAGAGCAAATAAGAAATACTCGAGGTCATGGATCTCGGTGCGAAGACCCCGAGGTACGATATGTTGAGCAAGTTTTAAATACTGTTCAACATCGAACAAGGCGGCAAGATCCCATTATTCGCTATGAAGAGCAAATAAGAAATACTCGAGGTCATAAGTGTCGGCGTGAAGATACCGAGGTTTGATCTGTTGAGCAAGTGGTAAATATTGTCCATCATAGAATAAGGTGGCAAGATCCCCAAATTCGCTTTGAAGAGCAAATAAGAAATAGTCGAGGTCAGAGATCTCGCCGAGAAAATCCCGAGGTACGATATGTTGAGCAAGTTTTAAATACTGTTCAACATAGAACAAGGCGGCAAGATCCCCAAATTCGCTTTGAAGAGCAAATAAGAAATACTCGAGGTGATATATCTCGTCGAGAAAATCCCGAGGTACGATATGTGGAACAAGTTTTAAATACTGTTCAACAGAGAACAAGGAGGCAAGTTCCCCAAATTCGCTCTGAAGAGCAAATAAGAAATACTCGAGGTCATAAGTGTCGGCGTGAAGACACCGAGGTTTGATCTGTTGAGCAAGTAGTAAATATTGTCCATCATAGAATAAGGTGGCAAGATCCCCAAATTCGCTTTGAAGAGCAAATAAGAAATACTCGAGGTCAGAGATCTCGCCGAGAAAATCCCGAGGTACGATATGTTGAGCAAGTTTTAAATACTGTTCAACATAGAACAAGGCGGCAAGATCCCCAAATTCGCTTTGAAGAGCAAATAAGAAATACTCGAGGTGATATATCTCGTCGAGAAAATCCCGAGGTACGATATGTTGAGCAAGTTTTAAATACTGTTCAACATAGAACAATGCGGCAAGATCCCCAAATTCGCTTTGAAGAGCAAATAAGAAATACTCGAGGTGATATATCTCGTCGAGAAAATCCCGAGGTACGATATGTTGAGCAAGTTTTAAATACTGTTCAACATCGAACAAGGCGGCAAGATCCCATTATTCGCTATGAAGAGCAAATAAGAAATACTCGAGGTCATAAGTGTCGGCGTGAAGATACCGAGGTTTGATCTGTTGAGCAAGTAGTAAATATTGTCCATCATAGAATAAGGTGGCAAGATCCCCAAATTCGCTTTGAAGAGCAAATAAGAAATACTCGAGGTCAGAGATCTCGCCGAGAAAATCCCGAGGTACGATATGTTGAGCAAGTTTTAAATACTGTTCAACATCGAACAAGGCGGCAAGATCCCATTATTCGCTATAAAGAGCAAATAAGAAATACTCGAGGTCATAAGTGTCGGCGTGAAGACACCGAGGTTTGATCTGTTGAGCAAGTAGTAAATATTGTCCATCATAGAATAAGGTGGCAAGATCCCCAAATTCGCTTTGAAGAGCAAATAAGAAATACTCGAGGTCAGAGATCTCGCCGAGAAAATCCCGAGGTACGATATGTTGAGCAAGTTTTAAATACTGTTCAACATCGAACAAGGCGGCAAGATCCCATTATTCGCTATGAAGAGCAAATAAGAAATACTCGAGGTCATAAGTGTCGGCGTGAAGACACCGAGGTTTGATCTGTTGAGCAAGTAGTAAATATTGTCCATCATAGAATAAGGTGGCAAGATCCCCAAATTCGCTTTGAAGAGCAAATAAGAAATACTCGAGGTCAGAGATCTCGCCGAGAACGATATGTTGAGCAAGGGCATAAGTGTCGGCGTGAAGACACCGAGGTTTGATCCGTTGAGCAAGTAGTAAATATTGTCCAACGTAGAATAAGGCGGCAAGATCCGCAAATTCGCTTTGAAGAGCTAATAAGAAATACTCGAGGTCATAGATCTCGTCGAGAAAGTCTCGAGGTTCAATCTGTTTAGCAAGTACTAAAAACTGTCCAACATAGAAAAAGACGGCAAGATCCCCAAATTCGCTCTCAAGAGTAAATAAGAAATACTCGAGGTCATAGATCTCGTCGAGAAAAGCCCGAGGTACGATATGTGGAGCAAGTTTTAAATACTGTTCAACATAGAACAAGGCGGCAAGATCTCATTATTCGCTATGAAGAGCAAATAAGAAATACTCGAGGTCATAGATCTCGTCGAGAAAGTCGCGAGGTACGATATGTTGAGCAAGTTTTAAATATTGTCCAACATAGAATAAGGTGGCAAGATCCCAAATTCGCTTTGAAGAGCAAATAAGAAATACTCGAGGTCATGGATCTCGGTGCGAAGACTCCGAGGTACGATAAGTTGAGCAAGTTTTAAATACTGTTAAACATCGAACAAGGCGCAAGATCCCATTATTCGCTATGAAGAGCAAATAAGAAATACTCGAGGTCATAGATCTCGTCGAGAAAGTCGCGAGGTACGATATGTTGAGCAAGTAGTAAATATTGTCCAACGTAGAATAAGGCGGCAAGATCCCCAAATTCGCTTTGAAGAGCTAATAAGAAATACTCGAGGTCATAGATCTCGTCGAGAAAATCCCGAGGTACGATATGTGGAGCAAGTTTTAAATACTGTTTAACATAGAACAAGGCGGCAAGATACCCAAATTTGCTCTGAAGAGCAAATAAAAAATACTCGAGGTCATAGACCTCGTCGAGAAAGTCCCGAGGTTCGATATGTGGAGCAAGTTTTAAACACTGTTCAAGATAGAACAAGGAGGCAGGTTCCCCAAATTCGCTCTGAAGAGCAAATAAGAAATACTCGAGGTCAAAGATCTCGTCGAGAAAATCCCGAGGTACGATATGTGGAGCAAGTTTTAAATACTGTTCAACATAGAACAAGGAGGCAAGTTCCCCAAATTCGCTCTGAAGAGCAAATAAGAAATACTCGAGGTCATAAGTGTCGGCGTGAAGACACCGAGGTTTGATCTGTTGAGCAAGTAGTAAATATTGTCCAACATAGAATAAGGAGGCAAGATACCCAAATTCGCTTTGAAGAGCAAATAAGAAATACTCGAGGTCATAGATCTCGCCGAGAAAATCCCGAGGTACGATATGTGGAGCAAGTTTTAAATACTGTTTAACATAGAACAAGGAGGCAAGTTCCCCTAATTCGCTGTGAAGAGCAAATAAGAAATACTCCAGGTCATAGATCTCGTCGAGAAAATCCCGACGTACGATATGTTGAGCAAGTTTTAAATACTATTCAACATAGAACAAGGCGACAAGATCCCAATATTCGCTTTGAAGAGCAAATAAGAAATACTCGAGGTCATAGATCTCGTCGAGAAAGTCCCGAGGTTCCATATGTGGAGCAAGTTTTACATACTGTTCAACATAGAACAAGGAGGCAAGTTCCCAAAATTCGCTCTGAAGAGCAAATAAGAAATACTCGAGGTCATAAATCTCGGCGTGAAAATCCCGAGGTACGATCTGTTAAGCAAGTACTAAAAACTGTCCAACATAGAAAAAGGCGGCAAGATCCCCAAATTCGCTTTGAAGAGCAAATAAGAAATACTCGAGTTCAGAGATTTTGCCGAGAAAATCCCGAGGTACGATCTGTTTAGCAAGTACTAAAAACTGTCCAACATAGAAAAAGGCGGCAAGATCCCCAAATTCGCTCTCAAGAGTAAATAAGAAATACTCGAGGTCATAGATCTCGTCGAGAAAATCCCGAGGTACGATATGTGGAGCAAGTTTTAAATACTGTTCAACAGAGAACAAGGAGGCAAGTTCCCCAAATTCGCTGTGAAGAGCAAATAAGAAATACTCGAGGTCATGGATCTCGGTGCGAAGACCCCGAGGTACGATATGTTGAGCAAGTTTTAAATACTGTTCAACATCGAACAAGGCGGCAAGATCCCATTATTCGCTATGAAGAGCAAATAAGAAATACTCGAGGTCATAAGTGTCGGCGTGAAGACACCCAGGTTTGATCTGTTGAGCAAGTAGTAAATATTGTCCATCATAGAATAAGGTGGCAAGATCACCAAATTCGCTTTAAAGAGCAAATAAGAAATACTCGAGGTCAGAGATCTCGCCGAGAAAACCCCGAGGTACGATATGTTGAGCAAGTTTTAAATACTGTTCAACATAGAACAAGGCGGCAAGATCCCCAAATTCGCTTTGAAGAGCAAATAAGAAATACTCGAGGTGATATATCTCGTCGAGAAAATCCCGAGGTACGATATGTGGAGCAAGTTTTAAATACTGTTCAACAGAGAACAAAGAGGCAAGTTCCCCAAATTCGCTCTGAAGAGCAAATAAGAAATACTCGAGGTCATAAGTGTCGGCGTGAAGTCACCGAGGTTTGATCTGTTGAGCAAGTTGTAAATATTGCCCAACATTGAATAAGGCGGCAAGATTCCCAAATGCGCTGTGAAGAGCAAATAAGAAATACTCTAGGTCATGGATCTCGGTGCGAAGACCCCGAGGTACGATCTGTTGAGCAAGTTTTCAATACTGTTCAACATCGAACAAGGCGGCAAGATCCCCAAATTCGCTATGAAGAGCAAATAAGAAATACTCGAGGTCATAAGTGTCGGCTTGAAGACACCGAGGTTTGATCCGTTGAGCAAGTAGTAAATATTGTCCAACGTAGAATAAGGCGGCAAGATCCCCAAATTCGCTTTGAAGAGCTAATAAGAAATACTCGAGGTCATAGATCTCGTCGAGAAAGTCTCGAGGTTCAATCTGTTTAGCAAGTACTAAAAACTGTCCAACATAGAAAAAGACGGCAAGATCCCCAAATTCGCTTTGAAGAGCAAATAAGAAATACTCGAGGTCATGGATCTCGGTGCGAAGACTCCGAGGTACGATAAGTTGAGCAAGTTTTAAATACTGTTCAACATCGAACAAGGCGCAAGATCCCATTATTCGCTATGAAGAGCAAATAAGAAATACTCGAGGTCATAGATCTCGTCGAGAAAGTCGCGAGGTACGATATGTTGAGCAAGTAGTAAATATTGCCCAACGTAGAATAAGGCGGCAAGATCCCCAAATTCGCTTTGAAGAGCTAATAAGAAATACTCGAGGTCATAGATCTCGTCGAGAAAATCCCGAGGTACGATATGTGGAGCAAGTTTTAAATACTGTTCAACAGAGAACAAAGAGGCAAGTTCCCCAAATTCGCTCTGAAGAGCAAATAAGAAATACTCGAGGTCATAAGTGTCGGCGTGAAGTCACCGAGGTTTGATCTGTTGAGCAAGTTGTAAATATTGCCCAACATTGAATAAGGCGGCAAGATCCCCAAATTCGCTTTGAAGAGCAAATAAGAAATACTCGAGGTCATGGATCTCGGTGCGAAAACTCCGAGGTACGATAAGTTGAGCAAGTTTTAAATACTGTTCAACATCGAACAAGGCGCAAGATCCCATTATTCGCTATGAAGAGCAAATAAGAAATACTCGAGGTCATAGATCTCGTCGAGAAAGTCGCGAGGTACGATATGTTGAGCAAGTAGTAAATATTGCCCAACGTAGAATAAGGCGGCAAGATCCCCAAATTCGCTTTGAAGAGCTAATAAGAAATACTCGAGGTCATAGATCTCGTCGAGAAAATCCCGAGGTACGATATGTGGAGCAAGTTTTAAATACTGTTTAACATAGAACAAGGCGGCAAAATCCCCAAATTTGCTCTGAAGAGCAAATAAAAAGTACTCGATGTCATAAGTGTCGGCGTGAAGACACCGAGGTTTGATCTGTTGAGCAAGTAGTAAATATTGTCCAACGTAGAATAAGGCGGCAAGATCCCCAAATTCGCTTTGAAGAGCTAATAAGAAATACTCGAGGTCATAGATCTCGTCGAGAAAGTCTCGAGGTTCAACCTGTTTAGCAAGTACTAAAAACTGTCCAACATAGAAAAAGACGGCAAGATCCCCAAATTCGCTCTCAAGAGTAAATAAGAAATACTCGAGGTCATAGATCTCGTCGAGAAAAGCCCGAGGTACGATATGTGGAGCAAGTTTTTAATACTGTTCAACATAGAACAAGGCGGCAAGATCCCATTATTCGCTATGAAGAGCAAATAAGAAATACTCGAGGTCATAGATCTCGTCGAGAAAATCCCGAGGTACGATATGTGGAGCAAGTTTTAAATACTGTTCAACATAGAACAAGGAGGCAAGTTCCCCAAATTCGCTCTGAAGAGCAAATAAGAAATACTCGAGGTCATAAGTGTCGGCGTGAAGACACCGAGGTTTGATCTGTTGAGCAAGTAGTAAATATTGTCCAACATAGAATAAGGAGGCAAGATCCCCAAATTCGCTTTGAAGAGCAAATAAGAAATACTCGAGGTCATAGATCTCGCCGAGAAAATCCCGAGGTACGATATGTGGAGCAAGTTTTAAATACTGTTTAACATAGAACAAGCCGGCAATATCCCATTATTCGCTTTGAAGAGCAAATAAGAAATACTCGAGTTCATGGATCTCGGTGCGAAGACTCCGAGGTACGATAAGTTGAGCAAGTTTTAAATACTGTTCAACATCGAACAAGGCGGCAAGATCCCATTATTCGCTATGAAGAGCAAATAAGAAATACTCGAGGTCATAGATCTCGTCGAGAAAGTCGCGAGGTACGATATGTTGAGCAAGTTTTAAATATTGTCCAACATAGAATAAGGCGGCAAGATCCCCAAATTCGCTTTGAAGAGCAAATAAGAAATAATCGTGGTCATAGATCGCGTCGAGAAAATCCCGAGGTACGATATGTGGAGCAAGTTTTAAATACTGTTTAACATAGAACAAGGCGGCAATATCCCCTAATTTGCTCTCAAGAGCAAATAAAAAATACTCGAGGTCATAGATCTCGTCGATAAAGTCTCGAGGTACAATATGTGGAGCAAGTTTTAAATACTGTTCAACATAGAACATTGCGGCAAGATCCCATTATTCGCTATGAAGAGCAAATAAGAAATACTCGAGGTCATAGATCTCGTCGAGAAAGTCGCGAGCTACGATATGTTGAGCAAGTTTTAAATATTGTCCAACATAGAATAAGGTGGCAAGATTACCAAATTCGCTTTGAAGAGCAAATAAGAAATACTCGAGGTCATGGATCTCGGTGCGAAGACTCCGAGGTACGATAAGTTGAGCAAGTTTTAAATACTGTTCAACATCGAACAAGGCGGCAAGATCCCATTATTCGCTATGAAGAGCAAATAAGAAATACTCGAGGTCATAGATCTCGTCGAGAAAGTCGCGAGGTACGATATGTTGAGCAAGTTTTAAATATTGTCCAACACAGAATAAGGCGGCAAGATCCCCAAATTCGCTTTGAAGAGCAAATAAGAAATACTCGTGGTCATAGATCTCGTCGAGAAAATCCCGAGGTACGATATGTGGAGCAAGTTTTAAATACTGTTTAACATAGAACAAGGCGGCAATATCCCCAAATTTGCTCTGAAGGGCAACAAAAAAATACTCGAGGTTATAGATCTCGTCGAGAAAGTCCCGAGGTTCAATCTGTTTAGCAAGTACTAAAAACTGTCCAACATAGAAAAAGGCGGCAAGATCCCCAAATTCGCTCTCAAGAGTAAATAAGAAATACTCGAGGTCATAAATCTCGTCGAGAAAAGCCCGATGTACGATATGTGGAGCAAGTTTTAAATACTGTTCAACATAGAACAAGGCGGCAAGATCCCCAAATTTGCTCTGAAGAGCAAATAAAAAATACTCGAGGTCAAAGATCTCGTCGAGAAAGTCCCGAGGTTCGATCTGTTTAGCAAGTACTAAAAACTGTCCAACGTAGAAAAAGGCGGCAAGATCCCCAAATTCGCTCTCAAGAGTAAATAAGAAATACTCGAAGTCATAGATCTTGTCGAGAAAATCCCGAGGTACGATATGTGGAGCAAGTTTTAAATACTGTTTAACATAGAACAAGGCGGCAAGATCCCCAAATTTGCTCTGAAGAGCAAATAAAAAATGCTCGAGGTCATAGATCTCGTTGAGAAAGTCCCGAGTTTCGATCTGTTTAGCAAGTACTAAAAACTGTCCAACATAGAAAAAGGCGGCAAGATCCCCAAATTCGCTCTCAAGAGTAAATAAGAAATACTCGAGGTCATAGATCTCGTCGAGAAAATCCCGAGGTTCGATGTGTTGAGCAAGTTGTAAATATTGTCCAACATAGAATAAGGAGGCAAGATCCTCAAATTCGCTCTGAAGAGCAAATAAGAAATATTCGAGGTCATGGATCTCGGTGCGAAGACCCCGAGGTATGATATGTTGAGCAAGTTTTAAATACTGTTCAACATCGAACAAGGCGGCAAGATCCACAAATTCGGTCTCAAGAGCAAATAAAAAATACTCGAGGTCATAGATCTCGTTGAGAAAGTCCCGAGGTTCGATCTGTTAAGCAAGTACTAAAAACTGTCCAACATAGAAAAAGGCTGCAAGATCCCCAAATTCGCTCTCAAGAGTAAATAAGAAATACTCGAGGTCATAGATCTCGTCTAGAAAATCCCGAGGTACGATATGTTCAGCAAGTTTTAAATACTGTTCAACATAGAACAAGGTGGAAAGATCCCCAAATTCGCTCTGAAGAACAAATAAGAAATACTCGAGGTCATAGATCTCGTCGAGAAAATCCCGAGGTATGATATGTTGAGCAAGTTTTAAATACTGTTCAACATAGAACAAGGCGGCAAGATCCCCAAATTCGCTCTGAAGAGCAAATAAGAAATACTCGAGGTCATAGATCTCGTCGAGAAAGTCGCGAGGTCCGATATGTTGAGCAAGTTTTAAATATTGTCCAACATAGAATAAGGCGGCAAGATCCCCAAATTCGCTTTGAAGAGCAAATAAGAAATACTCGTGGTCATAGATCTCGTCGAGAAAATCCCGAAGTACGATATGTGGAGCAAGTTTTAAATACTGTTTAACATAGAACAAGGCGGCAATATTCCCAAATTTGCTCTGAAGAGCAAATAAAAAATACTCAAGGTCATAGATCTCGTCGAGAAAGTCCCGAGGTTCAATCTGTTTAGCAAGTACTAAAAACTGTAAAACATAGAACAAGGTGGCAAGATCCCTAAATTCTGTCTGAAGAACAAATAAGAAATACTCGAGGTCATAGATATCGTCGAGAAAATCCCGAGGTACGATATGTTGAGCAAGTTTTAAATACTGTTCAACATAGAACAAGGCGGCAAGATCCCCAAATTCGCTCTCAAGAGTAAATAAGAAATACTCGAGGTCATAGATCTCGTCGAGAAAATCCCGAGGTACGATATGTTGAGCAAGTTTTAAATACTGTTCAACATAGAACAAGGCGGCAAGATCCCCAAATTCGCTCTGAAGAACAAATAAGAAATACTCGAGGTCATAGAACTCGTCGAGAAAGTCCCGAGGTACGATATGTTGAGCAAGTTTTAAATACTGTTCAACATAGAACAAGGCGGCAAGATCCCCAAATTCGCTCTGACGAGCAAATAAGAAATACTCGAGGTCATAGATCTCGGCGTGAAAATCCCGAGGTACGATATGATGAGGAAGTTTTAAATATTGTTCAACATAGAACAAGGCGACAAGATCCACAAATTCGCTCTGAAGAGCAAATAAGAAATACTCGAGGTCATAGATCTCGGCGTGAAAATCCCGAGGTATGATCTCTTCTGCAAGTACTAAAAACTATCCAACATAGAATAAGGCGGCAAGATCCCCAAATTCGCTCTGAAGAGCAAATAAGAAATACTCGAGGTCATAGATCTCGTCGAGAAATTCCCGAGGTTCGATATGTGTAGCAAGTTTTAAATACTGTTCAACATAGAACAAGGAGGCAAGTTCCCAAAATTCGCTCTGAAGAGCAAATAAGAAATACTCGAGGTCATAGATCTCGGCGTGAAAATCCCGAGGTATGATCTCTTTTGCAAGTACTAAAAACTATCCATCATAGAATAAGGCGACAAGATCCACAAATTCGCTCTGAAGAGCAAATAAGAAATACTCGAGGTCATAGATCTCGGCGTGAAAATCCCGAGGTACGATATGATGAGCAAGTTTTAAATACTGTTCAACATAGAACAAGCCAGCAAGATCCGCAAATTCGCTCTGAAGAGCACATAAGAAATACTCGAGGTCATAGATCTCGTCGAGAAAGTCGCGAGGTCCGATATGTTGAGCAAATTTGAAATATTGTCCAATATAGAATAAGGCGGCAAGATCCCCAAATTCGCTTTGAAGAGCAAATAAAAAATACTCAAGGTCATAGATCTCGTCGAAAAAGTCCCGAGGTTCAATCTGTTTAGCAAGTACTAAAAACTGTCCAACATAGAAAAAGGCGGCAAGATCCCCAAATTCGCTCTCAAGAGTAAATAAGAAATACTCGAGGTCATAGATCTCGTCGAGAAAATCCCGAGGTTCGATGTGTTGAGCAAGTTGTAAATATTGTCCAACATAGAATAAGGAGGCAAGATCCTCAAATTCGCTTTGAAGAGCAAATAAGAAATATTCGAGGTCATGGATCTCGGTACGAAGACCCCGGGTATGATATGTTGAGCAAGGTTTAAATACTGTTCAACATCGAACAAGGCGGCAAGATCCACAAATTCGGTCTCAAGAGCAAATAAAAAATACTCGAGGTCATAGATCTCGTTGAGAAAGTCCCGAGGTTCGATCTGTTAAGCAAGTACTAAAAACTGTCCAACATAGAAAAAGGCTGCAAGATCCCCAAATTCGCTCTCAAGAGTAAATAAGAAATACTCGAGGTCATAGATCTCGTCGAGAAATTCCCGAGGTTCGATATGTGTAGCAAGTTTTAAATACTGTTCAACATAGAACAAGGAGGCAAGTTCCCAAAATTCGCTCAGAAGAGCAAATAAGAAATACTCGAGGTCATAGATCTCGGCGTGAAAATCCCGAGGTATGATCTCTTTTGCAAGTACTAAAAACTATCCAACATAGAATAAGGCGGCAAGATCTTCAAATTCGCTCTGAAGAGCATATAAAAATACTCGAGTTCATAGATCTCGTCGAGAAAGTCGCGAGGTCCGATGTGTTGAGCAAGTTTTAAATATTGTCCAACATAGAATAAGGCGGCAAGATCCCCAAATTCGCTTTGAAGAGCAAATAAGTAATACTCGTGGTCATAGATCTCGTCGAGAAAATCCCGAAGTACGATATGTGGAGCAAGTTTTAAATACTGTTTAACATAGAACAAGGCGGCAATATTCCCAAATTTGCTCGGAAGTGCAAATAAAAAATACTCAAGGTCATAGATCTCGTCGAGAAAGTCCCGAGGTTCAATCTGTTTAGCAAGTACTAAAAACTGTCCAACATAGAACAAGGTGGCAAGATCCCCAAATTCGGTCTGAAGAACAAATAAGAAATACTCGAGGTCATAGATCTCGTCGAGAAAATCCCGAGGTACGATATGTTGAGCAAGTTTTAAATACTGTTCAACATAGAACAAGGCGGCAAGATCCCCAAATTCGCTCTCAAGAGTAAATAAGAAATACTCGAGGTCATAGATCTCGTCGAGAAAATCCCGAGGTACGATATGTTGAGCAAGTTTTAAATACTGTTCAACATAGAACAAGGCGGCAAGATCCCCAAATTCGCTCTGAAGAACAAATAAGAAATACTCGAGGTCATAGAACTCTTCGAGAAAGTCCCGAGGTACGATATGTTGAGCAAGTTTTAAATACTGTTCAACATAGAACAAGGCGGCAAGATCCCCAAATTCGCTCTGACGAGCAAATAAGAAATACTCGAGGTCATAGATCTCGGCGTGAAAATCACGAGGTACGATATGATGAGGAAGTTTTAAATACTGTTCAACATAGAACAAGGCGACAAGATCCACAAATTCGCTCTGAAGAGCAAATAAGAAATACTCGAGGTCATAGATCTCGGCGTGAAAATCCCGAGGTATGATCTCTTCTGCAAGTACTAAAAACTATCCAAGATAGAATAAGGCGGCAAGATCCCCAAATTCGCTCTGAAGAGCAAATAAGAAATACTCGAGTTCATAGATCTCGGCGTGAAAATCCCGAGGTACGATATGATGAGGAAGTTTTCAATACTGTTCAACTTAGAACAAGGCGGCAAGATCCCCAAGTTCGCTTTGAAGAGCAAATAAGAAATACTCGAGGTCATAGATCTCGTCGAGAAAATCCCGAGGTACGATATGTTGAGCAAGTTTTAAATACTATTCAACATAGAACAAGGCGACAAGATCCCCAAGTTCGCTTTGAAGAGCAAATAAGAAATACTCGAGGTCATAGATCTCGGCGTGAAAATCCCGAGGTACGATATGATGAGGAAGTTTTAAATACTGTTCAACATAGAACAAGGCGACAAGATCCACAAATTCGCTCTGAAGAGCAAATAAGAAATACTAGAGGTCATAGATCTCGGCGTGAAAATCCCGAGGTACGATATGATGAGCAAGTTTTAAATACTGTTCAACATAGAACAAGCCGGCAAGATCCCCAAATTCGCTCTGCAGAGCACATAAGAAATACTCGAGGTCATAGATCTCGTCGAGAAAGTCGCGAGGTCCGATATGTTGAGCAAGTTTTAAATATTGTCCAACATAGAATAAGGCGGCAAGATCCCCAAATTCGCTTTGAAGAGCAAATAAAAAATACTCAAGGTCATAGATCGCGTCGAAAAAGTCCCGAGGTTCAATCTGTTTAGCAAGTACTAAAAACTGTCCAACATAGAAAAAGGCGGCAAGATCCCCAAATTCGCTCTCAAGAGTAAACAAGAAATACTCGAGGTCATAGATCTCGTCGAGAAAATCCCGAGGTTCGATGTGTTGAGCAAGTTGTAAATATTGTCCAACATAGAATAAGGAGGCAAGATCCTCAAATTCGCTTTGAAGAGCAAATAAGAAATATTCGAGGTCATGGATCTCGGTACGAAGACCCCGAGGTATGATATGTTGAGCAAGGTTTAAATACTGTTCAACATCGAACAAGGCGGCAAGATCCACAAATTCGGTCTCAAGAGAAAATAAAAAATACTCGAGGTCATAGATCTCGTTGAGAAAGTCCCGAGGTTCGATCTGTTTAGCAAGTACTAAAAACTGTCCAATATAGAAAAAGGCTGCAAGATCCCCAAATTCGCTCTCAAGAGTAAATAAGAAATACTCGAGGTCATAGATCTCGTCGAGAAAATCCCGAGGTACGATATGTTCAGCAAGTTTTAAATACTGTTCAACATAGAACAAGGTGGAAAGATCCCCAAATTCGCTCTGAAGAACAAATAAGGAATACTCGAGGTCATAGATCTCGTCGAGAAAATCCCGAGGTACGATATGTTGAGCAAGTTTTAAATACTGTTCAACATAGAACAAGGCGGCAAGATCCCCAAATTCGCTCTGAAGAGCAAATAAGAAATACTCGAGGTCATAGATCTCGTCGAGAAAGTCCCGAGGTCCGATATGTTGAGCAAGTTTTAAATATTGTCCAACATAGAATAAGGCGGCAAGATCCCCAAATTCGCTTTGAAGAGCAAATAAGAAATACTCGTGGTCATAGATCTCGTCGAGAAAATCCCGAAGTACGATATGTGGAGCAAGTTTTAAATACTGTTTAACATAGAACAAGGCGGCAATATCCCCAAATTTGCTCTGAAGAGCAAATAAAAAATACTCAAGGTCATAGATCTCGTCGAGAAAATCCCGAGGTACGATATGTTCAGCAAGTTTTAAATACTGTTCAACATATAACAAGGCGGCAAGATCCCCAAATTCGCTCTGAAGAGCAAATAAGAAATACTCGTGGTCATAGATCTCGGCGTGAAAATCCCGAGGTACGATATGATGAGGAAGTTTTAAATACTGTTCAACATAGAACAAGGCGACAAGATCCACAAATTCGCTCTGAAGAGCAAATAAGAAATACTCGAGGTCATAGATCTCGGCGTGAAAATCCCGAGGTACGATATGATGAGCAAGTTTTAAATACTGTTCAACATAGAACAAGCCGGCAAGATCCCCAAATTCGCTCTGAAGAACAAATAAGAAATACTCGAGGTCATAGAACTCGTCGAGAAAGTCCCGAGGTACGATATGTTGAGCAAGTTTTAAATACTGTTCAACATAGAACAAGCCGGCAAGATCCCCAAATTCGCTCTGAAGAACAAATAAGAAATACTCGAGGTCATAGAACTCGTCGAGAAAGTCCCGAGGTACGATATGTTGAGCAAGTTTTAAATACTGTTCAACATAGAACAAGACGGCAAGATCCCCAAATTCGCTCTGACGAGCAAATAAGAAATACTCGAGGTCATAGATCTCGGCGTGAAAATCACGAGGTACGATATGATGAGGAAGTTTTAAATACTGTTCAACATAGAACAAGGCGACAAGATCCACAAATTCGCTCTGAAGAGCAAATAAGAAATACTCGACGTCATAGATCTCGGCGTGAAAATCCCGAGGTATGATCTCTTCTGCAAGTACTAAAAACTATCCAACATAGAATAAGGCGGCAAGATCCCCAAATTCGCTCTGAAGAGCAAATAAGAAATACTCGAGTTCATAGATCTCGGCGTGAAAATCCCGAGGTACGATATGATGAGGAAGTTTTCAATACTGTTCAACTTAGAACAAGGCGGCAAGATCCCCAAGTTCGCTTTGAAGAGCAAATAAGAAATACTCGCGGTCAAAAATCTCGTCGAGAAAATCCCGAGGTACGATATGTTGAGCAAGTTTTAAATACTATTCAACATAGAACAAGGCGACAAGATCCCAAAATTCGCTTTGAAGAGCAAATAAGAAATACTCGAGGTCATAGATCTCGTCGAGAAATTCCCGAGGTTCGATATGTGTAGCAAGTTTTAAATACTATTCAACATAGAACAAGGCGACAAGATCCCCAAATTCGCTCTCAAGAGTAAATAAGAAATACTCGAGGTCATAGATCTCGTCGAGAAAATCCCGAGGTTCGATGTGTTGAGCAAGTTGTAAATATTGTCCAACATAGAATAAGGAGGCAAGATCCTCAAATTCGCTTTGAAGAGCAAATAAGAAATATTCGAGGTCATGGATCTCGGTACGAAGACCCCGAGGTATGATATGTTGAGCAAGGTTTAAATACTGTTCAACATCGAACAAGGCGGCAAGATCCACAAATTCGGTCTCAAGAGCAAATAAAAAATACTCGAGGTCATAGATCTCGTTGAGAAAGTCCCGAGGTTCGATCTGTTTAGCAAGTACTAAAAACTGTCCAATATAGAAAAAGGCTGCAAGATCCCCAAATTAACTCTCAAGAGTAAATAAGAAATACTCGAGGTCATAGATCTCGTCGAGAAAATCCCGAGGTACGATATGTTCAGCAAGTTTTAAATACTGTTCAACATAGAACAAGGTGGAAAGATCCCCAAATTCGCTCTGAAGAACAAATAAGGAATACTCGAGGTCATAGATCTCGTCGAGAAAATCCCGAGGTACGATATGTTGAGCAAGTTTTAAATACTGTTCAACATAGAACAAGGCGGCAAGATCCCCAAATTCGCTCTGAAGAGCAAATAAGAAATACTCGAGGTCATAGATCTCGTCGAGAAAGTCCCGAGGTCCGATATGTTGAGCAAGTTTTAAATATTGTCCAACATAGAATAAGGCGGCAAGATCCCCAAATTCGCTTTGAAGAGCAAATAAGAAATACTCGTGGTCATAGATCTCGTCGAGAAAATCCCGAAGTACGATATGTGGAGCAAGTTTTAAATACTGTTTAACATAGAACAAGGCGGCAATATCCCCAAATTTGCTCTGAAGAGCAAATAAAAAATACTCAAGGTCATAGATCTCGTCGAGAAAATCCCGAGGTACGATATGTTCAGCAAGTTTTAAATACTGTTCAACATAGAACAAGGCGGCAAGATCCCCAAATTCGCTCTGAAGAGCAAATAAGAAATACTCGTGGTCATAGATCTCGGCGTGAAAATCCCGAGGTACGATATGATGAGGAAGTTTTAAATACTGTTCAACATAGAACAAGGCGACAAGATCCACAAATTCGCTCTGAAGAGCAAATAAGAAATACTCGAGGTCATAGATCTCGGCGTGAAAATCCCGAGGTACGATATGATGAGCAAGTTTTAAATACTGTTCAACATAGAACAAGCCGGCAAGATCCCCAAATTCGCTCTGAAGAACAAATAAGAAATACTCGAGGTCATAGAACTCGTCGAGAAAGTCCCGAGGTACGATATGTTGAGCAAGTTTTAAATACTGTTCAACATAGAACAAGCCGGCAAGATCCCCAAATTCGCTCTGAAGAACAAATAAGAAATACTCGAGGTCATAGAACTCGTCGAGAAAGTCCCGAGGTACGATATGTTGAGCAAGTTTTAAATACTGTTCAACATAGAACAAGACGGCAAGATCCCCAAATTCGCTCTGACGAGCAAATAAGAAATACTCGAGGTCATAGATCTCGGCGTGAAAATCCCGAGGTACGATATGATGAGGAAGTTTTAAATACTGTTCAACATAGAACAAGGCGACAAGATCCACAAATTCGCTCTGAAGAGCAAATAAGAAATACTCGAGGTCATAGATCTCGGCGTGAAAATCCCGAGGTATGATCTCTTCTGCAAGTACTAAAAACTATCCAACATAGAATAAGGCGGCAAGATCCCCAAATTCGCTCTGAAGAGCAAATAAGAAATACTCGAGTTCATAGATCTCGGCGTGAAAATCCCGAGGTACGATATGATGAGGAAGTTTTCAATACTGTTCAACTTAGAACAAGGCGGCAAGATCCCCAAGTTCGCTTTGAAGAGCAAATAAGAAATACTCGCGGTCATAGATCTCGTCGAGAAAATCCCGAGGTACGATATGTTGAGCAAGTTTTAAATACTATTCAACATAGAACAAGGCGACAAGATCCCAAAATTCGCTTTGAAGAGCAAATAAGAAATACTCGAGGTCATAGATCTCGTCGAGAAATTCCCGAGGTTCGATATATGTAGCAAGTTTTAAATACTGTTCAACATAGAACAAGGAGGCAAGTTCCCAAAATTCGCTCTGAAGAGCAAATAAGAAATACTCGAGGTCATAGATCTCGGCGTGAAAATCCCGAGGTATGATCTCTTTTGCAAGTACTAAAAACTATCCAACATAGAATAAGGCGGCAAGATCTTCAAATTCGCTCTGAAGAGCATATAAGAAATACTCGAGTTCATAGATCTCGGCGTGAAAATCCCGAGGTACGATATGATGAGGAAGTTTTAAATACTGTTCAACATAGAACAAGGCGACAAGATCCACAAATTCGCTCTGAAGAGCAAATAAGAAATACCCGAGGTCATAGATCTCGGCGTGAAAATCCCGAGGTACGATATGATGAGCAAGTTTTAAATACTGTTCAACATAGAACAAGCCGGCAAGATCCCCAAATTCGCTCTGAAGAGCACATAAGAAATACTCGAGGTCATAGATCTCGTCGAGAAAGTCGCGAGGTCCGATATGTTGAGCAAGTTTTAAATATTGTCCAACATAGAAAAAGGCGGCAAGATCCCCAAATTCGCTCTCAAGAGTAAATAAGAAATACTCGAGGTCATAGATCTCGTCGAGAAAATCCCGAGGTTCGATGTGTTGAGCAAGTTGTAAATATTGTCCAACATAGAATAAGGAGGCAAGATCCTCAAATTCGCTTTGAAGAGCAAATAAGAAATATTCGAGGTCATGGATCTCGGTACGAAGACCCCGAGGTATGATATGTTGAGCAAGGTTTAAATACTGTTCAACATCGAACAAGGCGGCAAGATCCACAAATTCGGTCTCAAGAGCAAATAAAAAATACTCGAGGTCATAGATCTCGTTGAGAAAGTCCCGAGGTTCGATCTGTTTAGCAAGTACTAAAAACTGTCCAACATAGAAAAAGGCTGCAAGATTCCCAAATTCGCTCTCAAGAGTAAATAAGAAATACTCGAGGTCATAGATCTCGTCGAGAAAATCCCGAGGTACGATATGTTCAGCAAGTTTTAAATACTGTTCAACATAGAACAAGGTGGAAAGATCCCCAAATTCGCTCTGAAGAACAAATAAGGAATACTCGAGGTCATAGATCTCGTCGAGAAAATCCCGAGGTACGATATGTTGAGCAAGTTTTAAATACTGTTCAACATAGAACAAGGCGGCAAGATCCCCAAATTCGCTCTGAAGAGCAAATAAGAAATACTCGAGGTCATAGATCTCGTCGAGAAAGTCCCGAGGTCCGATATGTTGAGCAAGTTTTAAATATTGTCCAACATAGAATAAGGCGGCAAGATCCCCAAATTCGCTTTGAAGAGCAAATAAGAAATACTCGTGGTCATAGATCTCGTCGAGAAAATCCCGAAGTACGATATGTGGAGCAAGTTTTAAATACTGTTTAACATAGAACAAGGCGGCAATATCCCCAAATTTGCTCTGAAGAGCAAATAAAAAATACTCAAGGTCATAGATCTCGTCGAGAAAGTCCCGAGGTTCAATCTGTTTAGCAAGTACTAAAAACTGTCCAACATAGAAAAAGGCGGCAAGATCCCCAAATTCGCTCTCAAGAGTAAATAAGAAATACTCGAGGTCATAGATCTCGGCGAGAAAATCCCGAGGTACGATATGTTCAGCAAGTTTTTAATACTGTTCAACATAGAACAAGGTGGCAAGATCCCCAAATTCGCTCTGAAGAACAAATAAGAAATACTCGAGGTCATAGATCTCGTCGAGAAAATCCCGAGGTACGATATGTTGAGCAAGTTTTAAATACTGTTCAACATAGAACAAGGCGGCAAGATCCCCAAATTCGCTCTCAAGAGTAAATAAGAAATACTCGAGGTCATAGATCTCGTCGAGAAAATCCCGAGGTACGATATGTTGAGCAAGTTTTAAATACTGTTCAACATAGAACAAGGCGGCAAGATCCCCAAATTCGCTCTGAAGAACAAATAAGAAATACTCGAGGTCATAGAACTCGTCGAGAAAGTCCCGAGGTACGATATGTTGAGCAAGTTTTAAATACTGTTCAACATAGAACAAGGCGGCAAGATCCCCAAATTCGCTCTGAAGAGCAAATAAGAAATACTCGAGGTCATAGATCTCGGCGTGAAAATCCCGAGGTACGATATGATGAGGAAGTTTTAAATACTGTTCAACATAGAACAAGGCGACAAGATCCACAAATTCGCTCTGAAGAGCAAATAAGAAATACTCGAGGTCATAGATCTCGGCGTGAAAATCCCGAGGTATGATCTCTTTTGCAAGTACTAAAAACTATCCAACATAGAATAAGGCGGCAAGATCCCCAAATTCGCTCTGAAGAGCAAATAAGAAATACTCGAGTTCATAGATCTCGGCGTGAAAATCCCGAATTACGATATGATGAGGAAGTTTTCAATACTGTTCAACTTAGAACAAGGCGGCAAGATACCCAAGTTCGCTTTGAAGAGCAAATAAGAAATACTCTAGGTCATAGATCTCGTCGAGAAAATCCCGAGGTACGATATGTTGAGCAAGTTTTAAATACTATTCAACATAGAACAAGGCGACAAGATCCCAAAATTCGCTTTGAAGAGCAAATAAGAAATACTCGAGGTCATAGATCTCGTCGAGAAATTCCCGAGGTTCGATATGTGTAGCAAGTTTTAAATACTGTTCAACATAGAACAAGGAGGCAAGTTCCCAAAATTCGCTCTGAAGAGCAAATAAGAAATACTCGAGGTCATAGATCTCGGCGTGAAAATCCCGAGGTATGATCTCTTTTGCAAGTACTAAAAACTATCCAACATAGAATAAGGCGGCAAGATCTTCAAATTCGCTCTGAAGAGCATATAAGAAATACTCGAGTTCATAGATCTCGGCGTGAAAATCCCGAGGTACGATATGATGAGGAAGTTTTAAATACTGTTCAACATAGAACAAGGCGACAAGATCCACACATTCGCTCTGAAGAGCAAATAAGAAATACTCGAGGTCATAGATCTCGTCGAGAAAATCCCGAGGTACGATATGTTGAGCAAGTTTTAAATACTATTCAACATAGAACGAGGCGACAAGATCCCAAAATTCGCTTTGAAGAGCAAATAAGAAATACTCGAGGTCATAGGTCTTGTCGAGAAAATCCCGAGGTACGATATGTGGAGCAAGTTTTAAATACTGTTCAATATAGAACAAAGCGGCAAGATCCCCAAATTCGCTCTGAAGAGAAAATAAGAAATACTCGAGGTCATAGATCTCGTCGAGAAAGTCGCGAGGTACGATATGTTGAGCAAGTTTTAAATATTGTCCAACATAGAATAAGGCGGCAAGATCCCCAAATTCGCTTTGAAGAGCAAATAAGAAATACTCGTGGTCATAGATCTCGTCGAGAAAATCCCGAAGTACGATATGTGGAGCAAGTTTTAAATACTGTTTAACATAGAACAAGGCGTTGAGATACCCAAATTCGCTCTGAAGAACAAACAAGAAATACTCGAGGTCATAAAACTCGTCGAGAAAGTCCCGAGGTACGATATGTTGAGCAAGTTTTAAATACTGTTTAACATAGAACAAGGCGGCAAGATCCCCAAATTCGCTCTGAAGAGCATATAAGAAATACTCGAGGTCATAGATCTCGGCGTGAAAATCCAGAGGTACGATATAATGAGGAAGTTTTAAATACTGTTCAACATAGAACAAGGCGACAAGATCCACAAATTCGCTCTGAAGAGCAAATAAGAAATACTCGAGGTCATAGATCTCGGCGCGAAAATCCCGAGGTATGATCTCTTTTGCAAGTACTAAAAACTATCCAACATAGAATAAGGCGGCAAGATCCCCAAATTCGCTCTGAAGAGCAAATAAGAAATACTCGAGTTCATAGATCTCGGCGTGAAAATCCCGAGGTACGATATGATGAGGGGGTTTTCAATACTGTTCAACTTAGAACAAGGCGGCAAGATCCCCAAATTCGCTTTGAAGAGCAAATAAGAAATACTCGAGGTCACAGATCTCGTCGAGAAAATCCCGAGGTACGATATGTTGAGCAAGTTTTAAATACTATTCAACATAGAACAAGGCGACAAGATCCCAAAATTCGCTTTGAAGAGCAAATAAGAAATACTCGAGGTCATAGATCTCGTCGAGAAAGTCCCGAGGTTCGATATGTGGAGCAAGTTTTAAATACTGTTCAACATAGAACAAGGAGGCAAGTTCCCAAAATTCGCTCTGAAGAGCAAATAAGAAATACTCGAGGTCATAGATCTCGGCGTGAAAATCCCGAGGTGGGATCTCTTTTGCAAGTACTAAAAACTATCCAACATAGAATAAGGCGGCAAGATCCCCAAATTCGCTCTGAAGAGCATATAAGAAATACTCGAGTTCATAGATCTCGGCGTGAAAATCCCGAGGTACGATATGATGACGAAGTTTTAAATACTGTTCAACATAGAACAAGGCGACAAGATCCACACATTCGCTCTGAAGAGCAAATAAGAAATACTCGAGGTCATAGATCTCGTCGAGAAAATCCCGAGGTACGATATGTTGAGCAAGTTTTAAATACTATTCAACATAGAACAAGGCGACAAGATCCCCAAATTCGCTTTGAAGAGTAAATAAGAAATACTCGAGGTCATAGATCTCGTCGAGAAAATCCCGAGGTACGATATGTTGAGCAAGTTTTAAATACTGTTCAACATAGAACAAGGCGGCAAGATCCCCAAATTCGCTCTGAAGAACAAATAAGAAATACTCGAGGTCATAGAACTCGTCGAGAAGGTCCCGAGGTACGATATGTTGAGCAAGTTTTAAATACTGTTCAACATAGAACAAGGCGGCAAGATCCCCAAATTCGCTCTGAAGAGCAAATAAGAAATACTCGAGGTCATAGATCTCGGCGTGAAAATCCCGAGGTACGATATGATGAGGAAGTTTTAAATACTGTTCAACATAGAACAAGGCGACAAGATCCACAAATTCGCTCTGAAGAGCAAATAAGAAATACTCGAGGTCATAGATCTCGGCGTGAAAATCCCGAGGTATGATCTCTTTTGCAAGTACTAAAAACTATCCAACATAGAATAAGGCGGCAAGATCCCCAAATTCGCTCTGAAGAGCAAATAAGAAATACTCGAGTTCATAGATCTCGGCGTGAAAATCCCGAATTACGATATGATGAGGAAGTTTTCAATACTGTTCAACTTAGAACAAGGCGGCAAGATACCCAAGTTCGCTTTGAAGAGCAAATAAGAAATACTCCAGGTCATAGATCTCGTCGAGAAAATCCCGAGGTACGATATGTTGAGCAAGTTTTAAATACTATTCAACATAGAACAAGGCGACAAGATCCCAAAATTCGCTTTGAAGAGCAAATAAAAAATACTCGAGGTCATAGATCTCGTCGAGAAAGTCCCGAGGTTCGATATGTGGAGCAAGTTTTAAATACTGTTCAACATAGAACAAGGAGGCAAGTTCCCAAAATTCGCTCTGAAGAGCAAATAAGAAATACTCGAGGTCATAGATCTCGGCGTGAAAATCCCGAGGTGGGATCTCTTTTGCAAGTACTAAAAACTATCCAACATAGAATAAGGCGGCAAGATCCCCAAATTCGCTCTGAAGAGCAAATAAGAAATACTCGAGTTCATAGATCTCGGCGTGAAAATCCCGAGGTACGATATGATGAGGGGGTTTTCAATACTGTTCAACTTAGAACAAGGCGGCAAGATCCCCAAATTCGCTTTGAAGAGCAAATAAGAAATACTCGAGGTCACAGATCTCGTCGAGAAAATCCCGAGGTACGATATGTTGAGCAAGTTTTAAATACTATTCAACATAGAACAAGGCGACAAGATCCCAAAATTCGCTTTGAAGAGCAAATAAGAAATACTCGAGGTCATAGATCTCGTCGAGAAAGTCCCGAGGTTCGATATGTGGAGCAAGTTTTAAATACTGTTCAACATAGAACAAGGAGGCAAGTTCCCAAAATTCGCTCTGAAGAGCAAATAAGAAATACTCGAGGTCATAGATCTCGTCGAGAAAGTCGCGAGGTACGATATGTTGAGCAAGTTTTAAATATTGTCCAACATAGAATAAGGCGGCAAGATCCCCAAATTCGCTTTGAAGAGCAAATAAGAAATACTCGTGGTCATAGATCTCGTCGAGAAAATCCCGAAGTACGATATGTGGAGCAAGTTTTAAATACTGTTTAACATAGAACAAGGCGTTGAGATACCCAAATTCGCTCTGAAGAACAAACAAGAAATACTCGAGGTCATAAAACTCGTCGAGAAAGTCCCGAGGTACGATATGTTGAGCAAGTTTTAAATACTGTTTAACATAGAACAAGGCGGCAAGATCCCCAAATTCGCTCTGAAGAGCATATAAGAAATACTCGAGGTCATAGATCTCGGCGTGAAAATCCAGAGGTACGATATAATGAGGAAGTTTTAAATACTGTTCAACATAGAACAAGGCGACAAGATCCACAAATTCGCTCTGAAGAGCAAATAAGAAATACTCGAGGTCATAGATCTCGGCGCGAAAATCCCGAGGTATGATCTCTTTTGCAAGTACTAAAAACTATCCAACATAGAATAAGGCGGCAAGATCCCCAAATTCGCTCTGAAGAGCAAATAAGAAATACTCGAGTTCATAGATCTCGGCGTGAAAATCCCGAGGTACGATATGATGAGGGGGTTTTCAATACTGTTCAACTTAGAACAAGGCGGCAAGATCCCCAAATTCGCTTTGAAGAGCAAATAAGAAATACTCGAGGTCACAGATCTCGTCGAGAAAATCCCGAGGTACGATATGTTGAGCAAGTTTTAAATACTATTCAACATAGAACAAGGCGACAAGATCCCAAAATTCGCTTTGAAGAGCAAATAAGAAATACTCGAGGTCATAGATCTCGTCGAGAAAGTCCCGAGGTTCGATATGTGGAGCAAGTTTTAAATACTGTTCAACATAGAACAAGGAGGCAAGTTCCCAAAATTCGCTCTGAAGAGCAAATAAGAAATACTCGAGGTCATAGATCTCGGCGTGAAAATCCCGAGGTGGGATCTCTTTTGCAAGTACTAAAAACTATCCAACATAGAATAAGGCGGCAAGATCCCCAAATTCGCTCTGAAGAGCATATAAGAAATACTCGAGTTCATAGATCTCGGCGTGAAAATCCCGAGGTACGATATGATGACGAAGTTTTAAATACTGTTCAACATAGAACAAGGCGACAAGATCCACACATTCGCTCTGAAGAGCAAATAAGAAATACTCGAGGTCATAGATCTCGTCGAGAAAATCCCGAGGTACGATATGTTGAGCAAGTTTTAAATACTATTCAACATAGAACAAGGCGACAAGATCCCCAAATTCGCTTTGAAGAGTAAATAAGAAATACTCGAGGTCATAGATCTCGTCGAGAAAATCCCGAGGTACGATATGTTGAGCAAGTTTTAAATACTGTTCAACATAGAACAAGGCGGCAAGATCCCCAAATTCGCTCTGAAGAACAAATAAGAAATACTCGAGGTCATAGAACTCGTCGAGAAGGTCCCGAGGTACGATATGTTGAGCAAGTTTTAAATACTGTTCAACATAGAACAAGGCGGCAAGATCCCCAAATTCGCTCTGAAGAGCAAATAAGAAATACTCGAGGTCATAGATCTCGGCGTGAAAATCCCGAGGTACGATATGATGAGGAAGTTTTAAATACTGTTCAACATAGAACAAGGCGACAAGATCCACAAATTCGCTCTGAAGAGCAAATAAGAAATACTCGAGGTCATAGATCTCGGCGTGAAAATCCCGAGGTATGATCTCTTTTGCAAGTACTAAAAACTATCCAACATAGAATAAGGCGGCAAGATCCCCAAATTCGCTCTGAAGAGCAAATAAGAAATACTCGAGTTCATAGATCTCGGCGTGAAAATCCCGAATTACGATATGATGAGGAAGTTTTCAATACTGTTCAACTTAGAACAAGGCGGCAAGATACCCAAGTTCGCTTTGAAGAGCAAATAAGAAATACTCCAGGTCATAGATCTCGTCGAGAAAATCCCGAGGTACGATATGTTGAGCAAGTTTTAAATACTATTCAACATAGAACAAGGCGACAAGATCCCAAAATTCGCTTTGAAGAGCAAATAAAAAATACTCGAGGTCATAGATCTCTACGAGAAATTCCCGAGGTTCGATATGTGTAGCAAGTTTTAAATACTGTTCAACATAGAACAAGGAGGCAAGTTCCCAAAATTCGCTCTGAAGAGCAAATAAGAAATACTCGAGGTCATAGATCTCGGCGTGAAAATCCCGAGGTATGACCTCTTTTGCAAGTACTAAAAACTATCCAACATAGAATAAGGCGGCAAGATCTTCAAATTCGCTCTGAAGAGCATATAAGAAATACTCGAGTTCATAGATCTCGGCGTGAAAATCCCGAGGTACGATATGATGAGGAAGTTTTAAATACTGTTCAACATAGAACAAGGCGACAAGATCCACACATTCGCTCTGAAGAGCAAATAAGAAATACTCGAGGTCATAGATCTCGTCGAGAAAATCCCGAGGTACGATATGTTGAGCAAGTTTTAAATACTATTCAACATAGAACAAGGCGACAAGATCCCAAAATTCGCTTTGAAGAGCAAATAAGAAATACTCGAGGTCATAGGTCTTGTCGAGAAAATCCCGAGGTACGATATGTGGAGCAAGTTTTAAATACTGTTCAATATAGAACAAAGCGGCAAGATCCCCAAATTCGCTCTGAAGAGCAAATAAGAAATACTCGAGGTCATAGATCTCGTCGAGAAAGTCGCGAGGTACGATATGTTGAGCAAGTTTTAAATATTGTCCAACATAGAATAAGGCGGCAAGATCCCCAAATTCGCTTTGAAGAGCAAATAAGAAATACTCGTGGTCATAGATCTCGTCGAGAAAATCCCGAAGTACGATATGTGGAGCAAGTTTTAAATACTGTTTAACATAGAACAAGGCGTTGAGATACCCAAATTCGCTCTGAAGAACAAATAAGAAATACTCGAGGTCATAAAACTCGTCGAGAAAGTCCCGAGGTACGATATGTTGAGCAAGTTTTAAATACTGTTTAACATAGAACAAGGCTGCAAGATCCCCAAATTCGCTCTGAAGAGCATATAAGAAATACTCGAGGTCATAGATCTCGGCGTGAAAATCCAGAGGTACGATATAATGAGGAAGTTTTAAATACTGTTCAACATAGAACAAGGCGACAAGATCCACAAATTCGCTCTGAAGAGCAAATAAGAAATACTCGAGGTCATAGATCTCGGCGCGAAAATCCCGAGGTATGATCTCTTTTGCAAGTACTAAAAACTATCCAACATAGAATAAGGCGGCAAGATCCCCAAATTCGCTCTGAAGAGCAAATAAGAAATACTCGAGTTCATAGATCTCGGCGTGAAAATCCCGAGGTACGATATGATGAGGGGGTTTTCAATACTGTTCAACTTAGAACAAGGCGGCAAGATCCCCAAATTCGCTTTGAAGAGCAAATAAGAAATACTCGAGGTCACAGATCTCGTCGAGAAAATCCCGAGGTACGATATGTTGAGCAAGTTTTAAATACTATTCAACATAGAACAAGGCGACAAGATCCCAAAATTCGCTTTGAAGAGCAAATAAGAAATACTCGAGGTCATAGATCTCGTCGAGAAAGTCCCGAGGTTCGATATGTGGAGCAAGTTTTAAATACTGTTCAACATAGAACAAGGAGGCAAGTTCCCAAAATTCGCTCTGAAGAGCAAATAAGAAATACTCGAGGTCATAGATCTCGTCGAGAAAGTCGCGAGGTACGATATGTTGAGCAAGTTTTAAATATTGTCCAACATAGAATAAGGCGGCAAGATCCCCAAATTCGCTTTGAAGAGCAAATAAGAAATACTCGTGGTCATAGATCTCGTCGAGAAAATCCCGAAGTACGATATGTGGAGCAAGTTTTAAATACTGTTTAACATAGAACAAGGCGTTGAGATACCCAAATTCGCTCTGAAGAACAAACAAGAAATACTCGAGGTCATAAAACTCGTCGAGAAAGTCCCGAGGTACGATATGTTGAGCAAGTTTTAAATACTGTTTAACATAGAACAAGGCGGCAAGATCCCCAAATTCGCTCTGAAGAGCATATAAGAAATACTCGAGGTCATAGATCTCGGCGTGAAAATCCAGAGGTACGATATAATGAGGAAGTTTTAAATACTGTTCAACATAGAACAAGGCGACAAGATCCACAAATTCGCTCTGAAGAGCAAATAAGAAATACTCGAGGTCATAGATCTCGGCGCGAAAATCCCGAGGTATGATCTCTTTTGCAAGTACTAAAAACTATCCAACATAGAATAAGGCGGCAAGATCCCCAAATTCGCTCTGAAGAGCAAATAAGAAATACTCGAGTTCATAGATCTCGGCGTGAAAATCCCGAGGTACGATATGATGAGGGGGTTTTCAATACTGTTCAACTTAGAACAAGGCGGCAAGATCCCCAAATTCGCTTTGAAGAGCAAATAAGAAATACTCGAGGTCACAGATCTCGTCGAGAAAATCCCGAGGTACGATATGTTGAGCAAGTTTTAAATACTATTCAACATAGAACAAGGCGACAAGATCCCAAAATTCGCTTTGAAGAGCAAATAAGAAATACTCGAGGTCATAGATCTCGTCGAGAAAGTCCCGAGGTTCGATATGTGGAGCAAGTTTTAAATACTGTTCAACATAGAACAAGGAGGCAAGTTCCCAAAATTCGCTCTGAAGAGCAAATAAGAAATACTCGAGGTCATAGATCTCGGCGTGAAAATCCCGAGGTGGGATCTCTTTTGCAAGTACTAAAAACTATCCAACATAGAATAAGGCGGCAAGATCCCCAAATTCGCTCTGAAGAGCATATAAGAAATACTCGAGTTCATAGATCTCGGCGTGAAAATCCCGAGGTACGATATGATGACGAAGTTTTAAATACTGTTCAACATAGAACAAGGCGACAAGATCCACACATTCGCTCTGAAGAGCAAATAAGAAATACTCGAGGTCATAGATCTCGTCGAGAAAATCCCGAGGTACGATATGTTGAGCAAGTTTTAAATACTATTCAACATAGAACAAGGCGACAAGATCCCCAAATTCGCTTTGAAGAGTAAATAAGAAATACTCGAGGTCATAGATCTCGTCGAGAAAATCCCGAGGTACGATATGTTGAGCAAGTTTTAAATACTGTTCAACATAGAACAAGGCGGCAAGATCCCCAAATTCGCTCTGAAGAACAAATAAGAAATACTCGAGGTCATAGAACTCGTCGAGAAGGTCCCGAGGTACGATATGTTGAGCAAGTTTTAAATACTGTTCAACATAGAACAAGGCGGCAAGATCCCCAAATTCGCTCTGAAGAGCAAATAAGAAATACTCGAGGTCATAGATCTCGGCGTGAAAATCCCGAGGTACGATATGATGAGGAAGTTTTAAATACTGTTCAACATAGAACAAGGCGACAAGATCCACAAATTCGCTCTGAAGAGCAAATAAGAAATACTCGAGGTCATAGATCTCGGCGTGAAAATCCCGAGGTATGATCTCTTTTGCAAGTACTAAAAACTATCCAACATAGAATAAGGCGGCAAGATCCCCAAATTCGCTCTGAAGAGCAAATAAGAAATACTCGAGTTCATAGATCTCGGCGTGAAAATCCCGAATTACGATATGATGAGGAAGTTTTCAATACTGTTCAACTTAGAACAAGGCGGCAAGATACCTAAGTTCGCTTTGAAGAGCAAATAAGAAATACTCCAGGTCATAGATCTCGTCGAGAAAATCCCGAGGTACGATATGTTGAGCAAGTTTTAAATACTATTCAACATAGAACAAGGCGACAAGATCCCAAAATTCGCTTTGAAGAGCAAATAAAAAATACTCGAGGTCATAGATCTCTACGAGAAATTCCCGAGGTTCGATATGTGTAGCAAGTTTTAAATACTGTTCAACATAGAACAAGGAGGCAAGTTCCCAAAATTCGCTCTGAAGAGCAAATAAGAAATACTCGAGGTCATAGATCTCGGCGTGAAAATCCCGAGGTATGACCTCTTTTGCAAGTACTAAAAACTATCCAACATAGAATAAGGCGGCAAGATCTTCAAATTCGCTCTGAAGAGCATATAAGAAATACTCGAGTTCATAGATCTCGGCGTGAAAATCCCGAGGTACGATATGATGAGGAAGTTTTAAATACTGTTCAACATAGAACAAGGCGACAAGATCCACACATTCGCTCTGAAGAGCAAATAAGAAATACTCGAGGTCATAGATCTCGTCGAGAAAATCCCGAGGTACGATATGTTGAGCAAGTTTTAAATACTATTCAACATAGAACAAGGCGACAAGATCCCAAAATTCGCTTTGAAGAGCAAATAAGAAATACTCGAGGTCATAGGTCTTGTCGAGAAAATCCCGAGGTACGATATGTGGAGCAAGTTTTAAATACTGTTCAATATAGAACAAAGCGGCAAGATCCCCAAATTCGCTCTGAAGAGCAAATAAGAAATACTCGAGGTCATAGATCTCGTCGAGAAAGTCGCGAGGTACGATATGTTGAGCAAGTTTTAAATATTGTCCAACATAGAATAAGGCGGCAAGATCCCCAAATTCGCTTTGAAGAGCAAATAAGAAATACTCGTGGTCATAGATCTCGTCGAGAAAATCCCGAAGTACGATATGTGGAGCAAGTTTTAAATACTGTTTAACATAGAACAAGGCGTTGAGATACCCAAATTCGCTCTGAAGAACAAATAAGAAATACTCGAGGTCATAAAACTCGTCGAGAAAGTCCCGAGGTACGATATGTTGAGCAAGTTTTAAATACTGTTTAACATAGAACAAGGCTGCAAGATCCCCAAATTCGCTCTGAAGAGCATATAAGAAATACTCGAGGTCATAGATCTCGGCGTGAAAATCCAGAGGTACGATATAATGAGGAAGTTTTAAATACTGTTCAACATAGAACAAGGCGACAAGATCCACAAATTCGCTCTGAAGAGCAAATAAGAAATACTCGAGGTCATAGATCTCGGCGCGAAAATCCCGAGGTATGATCTCTTTTGCAAGTACTAAAAACTATCCAACATAGAATAAGGCGGCAAGATCCCCAAATTCGCTCTGAAGAGCAAATAAGAAATACTCGAGTTCATAGATCTCGGCGTGAAAATCCCGAGGTACGATATGATGAGGGGGTTTTCAATACTGTTCAACTTAGAACAAGGCGGCAAGATCCCCAAATTCGCTTTGAAGAGCAAATAAGAAATACTCGAGGTCACAGATCTCGTCGAGAAAATCCCGAGGTACGATATGTTGAGCAAGTTTTAAATACTATTCAACATAGAACAAGGCGACAAGATCCCAAAATTCGCTTTGAAGAGCAAATAAGAAATACTCGAGGTCATAGATCTCGTCGAGAAAGTCCCGAGGTTCGATATGTGGAGCAAGTTTTAAATACTGTTCAACATAGAACAAGGAGGCAAGTTCCCAAAATTCGCTCTGAAGAGCAAATAAGAAATACTCGAGGTCATAGATCTCGGCGTGAAAATCCCGAGGTAGGATCTCTTTTGCAAGTACTAAAAACTATCCAACATAGAATAAGGCGGCAAGATCCCCAAATTCGCTCTGAAGAGCATATAAGAAATACTCGAGTTCATAGATCTCGGCGTGAAAATCCCAAGGTACGATATGATGAGGAAGTTTTAAATACTGTTCAACATAGAACAAGGCGGCAAGATCCCCAAATTCGCTCTGAAGAGCAAATAAGAAATACTCGAGGTCATAGATCTCGTCGAGAAAGTCCCGAGGTTCGATATGTGGAGCAAGTTTTAAATACTGTTCAACATAGAACAAGGAGGCAAGTTCCCAAAATTCGCTCTGAAGAGCAAATAAAAAATACTCGAGTTCATAGATCTCGGCGTGAAAATCCCGAGGTACGATATGATGAGGAAGTTTTAAATACTGTTCAACATAGAACAAGGCGACAAGATCCACAAATTCGCTCTGAAGAGCAAATAAGAAATACTCGAGGTCATAGATCTCGTCGAGAAAGTCCCGAGGTTCGATATGTGGAGCAAGTTTTAAATACTGTTCAACATAGAACAAGGCGGCAAGATCCCAAAATTCGCTTTGAAGAGCAAATAAGATATACTCGAGGTCATAGATCTCGGCGTGAAAATCCCGAGGTATGATCTCTTTTGCAAGTACTAAAAACTATCCAACATAGAATAAGGCGGCAAGATCCCCAAATTCGCTCTGATGAGCATATAAGAATTACTCGAGTTCATAGATCTCGGCGTGAAAATCCCGAGGTACGATATGATGAGGAAGTTTTAAATACTGTTCAACATAGAACAAGGCGACAAGATCCACAAATTCGCTCTGAAGAGCAAATAAGAAATACTCGAGGTCATAGATCTCGTCGAGAAAATCCCGAGGTACGATATGTTGAGCAAGTTTTAAATACTATTCAACATAGAACAAGGCGACAAGATCCCAAAATTCGCTTTGAAGAGCAAATAAGAAATACTCGAGGTCATAGGTCTTGTCGAGAAAATCCCGAGGTACGATATGTGGAGCAAGTTTTAAATACTGTTCAACATAAAACAAGGCGGCAAGATCCCCAAATTCGCTCTGAAGAGCAAATAAGAAATACTCGAGGTCATAGATCTCGTCGAGAAAGTCGCGAGGTACGATATGTTGAGCAAGTTTTAAATATTGTCCAACATAGAATAAGGCGGCAAGATCCCCAAATTCGCTTTGAAGAGCAAATAAGAAATACTCGTGGTCATAGATCTCGTCGAGAAAATCCCGAAGTACGATATGTGGAGCAAGTTTTAAATACTGTTCAACATAGAACAAGGCGGCAAGATCCCCAAATTCGCTCTGAAGAGCAAATAAGAAATACTCGAGGTCATAGATCTCGGCGTGAAAATCCCGAGGTACGATATGATGAGCATGTTTTAAATACTGTTCAACATAGAACAAGGCGACAAGATCCACAAATTCGCTCTGAAGAGCAAATAAGAAATACTCGAGGTCATAGATCTCGTCGAGAAAATCCCGAGGTACGATATGATGAGGAAGTACTAAAAACTATCCAACATAGAATAAGGCGGCAAGATCCCCAAATTCGCTTTGAAGAGCAAATAAGAAATACTCGTGGTCATAGATCTCGTCGAGAAAATCCCGAAGTACGATATGTGAAGCAAGTTTTAAATACTGTTTAACATAGAACAAGGCGTTGAGATCCCCAAATTCGCTCTGAAGAACAAATAAGAAATACTCGAGGTCATAGAACTCGTCGAGAAAGTCCCGAGGTACGATATGTTGAGCAAGTTTTAAATACTGTTCAACATAGAACAAGGCGGCAAGATCCCCAAATTCGCTCTGAAGAGCAAATAAGAAATACTCGAGGTCATAGATCTCGGCGTGAAAATCCCGAGGTACGATATGATGAGCATGTTTTAAATATTGTTCAACATAGAACAAGGCGACAAGATCCACAAATTCGCTCTGAAGAGCAAATAAGAAATACTCGAGGTCATAGATCTCGGCGTGAAAATCCCGAGGTACGATATGATGACCATGTTTTAAATATTGTTCAACATAGAACAAGGCGACAAGATCCACAAATTCGCTCTGAAGAGCAAATAAGAAATACTCGAGGTCATAGATCTCGGCGTGAAAATCCCGAGGTATGATCTCTTTTGCAAGTACTAAAAACTATCCAACATAGAATAAGGCGGCAAGATCCCCAAATTCGCTCTGAAGAGCATATAAGAAATACTCGAGTTCATAGATCTCGGCGTGAAAATCCCGAGGTACGATATGATGAGGAAGTTTTCAATACTGTTCAACTTAGAACAAGGCGGCAAGATCCCCAAATTCGCTTTGAAGAGCAAATAAGAAATACTCGAGGTCATAGATCTCGTCGAGAAAATCCCGAGGTATGATCTCTTTTGCAAGTACTAAAAACTATCCAACATAGAATAAGGCGGCAAGATCCCCAAAGTCGCTCTGAAGAGCATATAAGAAATACTCGAGTTCATAGATCTCGGCGTGAAAATCCCGAGGTACGATATGATGAGGAAGTTTTCAATACTGTTCAACTTAGAACAAGGCGGCAAGATCCCCAAATTCGCTTTGAAGAGCAAATAAGAAATACTCGAGGTCATAGATCTCGTCGAGAAAATCCCGAGGTATGATCTCTTTTGCAAGTACTAAAAACTATCCAACATAGAATAAGGCGGCAAGATCCCCAAATTCGCTCTGAAGAGCAAATAAGAAATACTCGAGTTCATAGATCTCGGCGTGAAAATCCCGAGGTACGATATGATGAGGAAGTTTTCAATACTGTTCAACTTAGAACAAGGCGGCAAGATCCCAAAATTCGCTTTGAAGAGCAAATAAGAAATACTCGAGGTCATAGATCTCGTCGAGAAAGTCCCGAGGTTCGATATGTGGAGCAAGTTTTAAATACTGTTCAACATAGAACAAGGAGGCAAGTTCCCAAAATTCGCTCTGAAGAGCAAATAAGAAATACTCGAGGTCATAAATTTCGGCGTGAAAATCCCGAGGTATGATCTCTTTTGCAAGTACTAAAAACTATCCAACATAGAATAAGGCGGCAAGATCCCCAAATTCGCTCTGATGAGCATATAAGAATTACTCGAGTTCATAGATCTCGGCGTGAAAATCCCGAGGTACGATATGATGAGGAAGTTTTAAATACTGTTCAACATAGAACAAGGCGACAAGATCCACAAATTCGCTCTGAAGAGCAAATAAGAAATACTCGAGGTCATAGATCTCGTCGAGAAAATCCCGAGGTACGATATGTTGAGCAAGTTTTAAATACTATTCAACATAGAACAAGGCGACAAGATCCCAAAATTCGCTTTGAAGAGCAAATAAGAAATACTCGAGGTCATAGGTCTTTTCGAGAAAATCCCGAGGTACGATATGTGGAGCAAGTTTTAAATACTGTTCAACATAAAACAAGGCGGCAAGATCCCCAAATTCGCTCTGAAGAGCAAATAAGAAATACTCGAGGTCATAGATCTCGTCGAGAAAGTCGCGAGGTACGATATGTTGAGCAAGTTTTAAATATTGTCCAACATAGAATAAGGCGGCAAGATCCCCAAATTCGCTTTGAAGAGCAAATAAGAAATACTCGTGGTCATAGATCTCGTCGAGAAAATCCCGAAGTACGATATGTGGAGCAAGTTTTAAATACTGTTCAACATAGAACAAGGCGGCAAGATCCCCAAATTCGCTCTGAAGAGCAAATAAGAAATACTCGAGGTCATAGATCTCGGCGTGAAAATCCCGAGGTACGATATGATGCGCATGTTTTAAATACTGTTCAACATAGAACAAGGCGACAAGATCCACAAATTCGCTCTGAAGAGCAAATAAGAAATACTCGAGGTCATAGATCTCGTCGAGAAAATCCCGAGGTACGATATGATGAGGAAGTACTAAAAACTATCCAACATAGAATAAGGCGGCAAGATCCCCAAATTCGCTTTGAAGAGCAAATAAGAAATACTCGTGGTCATAGATCTCGTCGAGAAAATCCCGAAGTACGATATGTGAAGCAAGTTTTAAATACTGTTTAACATAGAACAAGGCGTTGAGATCCCCAAATTCGCTCTGAAGAACAAATAAGAAATACTCGAGGTCATAGAACTCGTCGAGAAAGTCCCGAGGTACGATATGTTGAGCAAGTTTTAAACACTGTTCAACATAGAACAAGGCGGCAAGATCCCCAAATTCGCTCTGAAGAGCAAATAAGAAATACTCGAGGTCATAGATCTCGGCGTGAAAATCCCGAGGTACGATATGATGAGCATGTTTTAAATATTGTTCAACATAGAACAAGGCGACAAGATCCACAAATTCGCTCTGAAGAGCAAATAAGAAATACTCGAGGTCATAGATCTCGGCGTGAAAATCCCGAGGTACGATATGATGACCATGTTTTAAATATTGTTCAACATAGAACAAGGCGACAAGATCCACAAATTCGCTCTGAAGAGCAAATAAGATATACTCGAGGTCATAGATCTCGGCGTGAAAATCCCGAGGTATGATCTCTTTTGCAAGTACTAAAAACTATCCAACATAGAATAAGGCGGCAAGATCCCCAAATTCGCTCTGAAGAGCAAATAAGAAATACTCGAGTTCATAGATCTCGGCGTGAAAATCCCGAGGTATGATCTCTTTTGCAAGTACTAAAAACTATCCAACATAGAATAAGGCGGCAAGATCCCCAAATTCGCTTTGAAGAGCAAATAAGAAATACTCGTGGTCATAGATCTCGTCGAGAAAATCCCGAAGTACGATATGTGGAGCAAGTTTTAAATACTGTTTAACATAGAACAAGGCGTTGAGATCCCCAAATTCGCTCTGAAGAACAAATAAGAAATACTCGAGGTCATAGAACTCGTCGAGAAAGTCCCGAGGTGCGATATGTTGAGCAAGTTTTAAATACTGTTCAACATCGAACAAGGCGGCAAGATCCCAAAATTCGCTCTGAAGAGCAAATAAGAAATACTCGAGGTCATAGATCTCGTCGAGAAAGTCCCGAGGTTCGATATGTGGAGCAAGTTTTAAATACTGTTCAACATAGAACAAGGAGGCAAGTTCCCAAAATTCGCTCTGAAGAGCAAATAAGAAATACTCGAGGTCATAGATCTCGTCGAGAAAATCCCGAGGTACGATATGATGAGGAAGTTTTAAATACTGTTCAACATAGAACAAGGCGACAAGATCCCCAAATTCGCTCTGAAGGGCAAATAAGAAATACTCGAGGACATAGATCTCGTCGAGAAAATCCCGAGGTACGATGTGTGGAGGAAGTTTTAAATACTGTTTAACATCCAAATTCTCTCTCAAGAGCAAATAAGAAATACTCGAGGTCATAGATCTCGTCGAGAAAATCCCGAGGTACGATATGTGGAGCAAGTTTTAAATACTGTTTAACATAGAACAAGGCGACAATATCCCCAAATTTGCTCTGAAGAGCAAATAAGAAATACTCGAGGTCATATGTGTTGAATAATAAACATAATGAATGTGGAATTCTTTCGCAACACTTTTATATTTTCGCAACATGTTTCAACAGAGCATCACCTAAAACTTATAGAGACATATATAGATTTCTATATACATATATTTCTTTTAATATTTGGTGATAATCAGTGGATAGGTATATTTTCTCAGCCATAATGTTGAACTTTTTACAAAATATACCAGACAACAATGTAAAAAAGTTTCTTAGAGGGCTGGACTTTGAATAGAGCAAAAATATCTTTCTAGAAAAAATCGCATGAAATAAATATTAGAAGTGTAGTATCAAAAGGGCTAAAGACCCTTTTTATGTGGTTATAGATAAACTGCGACCCTATCGGTTTAAATGCTACTGTCTATTATTTCAGTTTTACCTCACATTTTAATATGAAGGCCATGAGGTGAACTGTAAACTCAAGAAAATTACATTTTTATCCAGCGTTGTTGGCAGCTTATGAAAGGTTAAGATATTAAGACAGAAAGAAGAAAATCTACATACCTACTCTACATATATGTATACCATACTTAATTATATGTAAGTTATTGCTAATTTAGCCTTCATGGGCAGACCCTTCAAAATAGGTACTGTTTTAAAAGCAATTTACGGAGGGATTTTCCGGACACTTAATTTCAATGGAATCAAATAAACTACTAATTTCTAAAATATAAATATAACTAAATATTATGTATTTTATGTTAGTGAATATCTAAGTAAAATATAGGTATACAAAAGTACGTAAGCTGTGTGTACAAAAATATACCATCACAAAACTATTATACTCTGTAGCAATATGTTGCAAGAGTATAATAAATATCAGTACGCTGTGTTTGTAGTTTCAGTTACAGTTGATTTCTTGATTAGCAAAGTGTTTTCATAAAACTTATTTTAGTGTATTAGATATAGAGTTTTTAAAGAATTTTAATATATACAGTGGCGAGCAAAAGCGTATAAAATATAGTGGCGAGCAAACACATATACATATGTGCACCAGTATACCATAGTACCTATACACCGAAAAAGAAAGGAGTCATAGCAAGGACTTACAAAGAATTACAGTGAAAGAGAGCAGCACCTAGGATCCAACATTTTACACCCGGACGAACGGAATTATATTAGTATTAGCTATAAATATTTTATACATTAATTCATTTATTATTAAATTATTATGCCTAGATTAAGTAGAAAATAAGAAATACTCGTGGTCATAGATCTCGTCGAGAAAATCTCGAGGTACGATATGTGAAGCAAGTTTTAAATACTGTTTAACATAGAACAAGGCGGCAAGATCCCCAAATTCGCTCTGAAGAGCAAATAAGAAATACTCGAGGTCATAAATATCGGCGTGAAGACACCGAGGTTCGATCTGTTGAGCAAGTTGTAAATATTGTCCAACATGGAATAAGGCGGCAAGATCCCCAAATTCTCGCTCAAGAGCAAATAAGAAATACTCGAGGTCAAAGATCTCGTCGAGAAAGTCCCGAGGTACGATATGTTAAGCAAGTTTTAAATACTGTTCAACATAGAACAAGACGACACGATCCACAAATTCGCTTTGAAGGGCAAAGCTAAAATATTCAGGGACATAGATTTCGGAGCGAAATATTCGAAGTTCGATCTGTTGAGCAAGTAGTAAATACTGTCCAACAGAGAAAAAGGCAGCAAGATCCCCAAATTCGCTCTGAAGAGCAAATAAGAAATACTCGAGGTCATAGGTCTCGGCGTGAAAACCCCAAGATTCGATCTGTTGAGCAAGTAGGAAATACTGTTCAAACAGAGAAAAAGGCGGCAAGATCCACAACTTCGCTCTGAACAGCAAAGCAGAAATACTCGGTGACATAGATTTCGGCGCGAAATATTCGAAGTTCGATCTGTTGAGCAAGTAGTAAATACTCTTCAACAAAGAATAAGGCGGCAAGATTCCCAAATTTCGCTCTGAAGAGCAAATAAGAAATACTCGAGGTCATGGCACTCGGCGTGAAAACCCCAAGGTTCGATCTGCTGAGTAAGTAGTAAATACTGTTCAACAGAGAAAAAGGCGGCAAGATCCCCAAATTCGCTCTGAAGAGTAAATAAGAAATACTCGAGGTCATATATCTCGCCGTGAAACCCCCAAGTTTCGATCTGTTGAGCAAGTTGTAAATACTGTTTAACAGAGAAAAAGGCGGCAAGATACCCAAATTCGCTCTGAAGAGCAAATAAGAAATACTCGGGGTCATAGATCTCGGCGTGAAAACCTCAAGGTACGATATGTTGAGTAAGTTTTAAATACTGTTCAACATAGAAAAAGGCGGCAAGATCCCCAAATTCGCTCTGAAGAGCAAACAAGAAATACTCGAGTTCATAAATATCGGCGTGAAGACACTGAGGTTCGGTCTGTTGAGCAAGTTTTAAATACTGTTCAACATCGAACAAGGCGGCAAGATCCACAAATTCGGTCTCAAGACCACATAAGAAATACTCGAGGTCATAGATCTCGTCGAGAAAATCCCGATGTACGATATGTTGAGCAAGTTTTAAATAGTGTTCAACATAGAACAAGGCGGCACGATCCTCAAATTCGCTTTGAAGAGCAAATAAGAAAAACTCGAGGTCATAGGTCTCGTCGAGAAAACCCGAGGTACGATATGTTGGGCAAGTTTTAAATACTGTTCCACATAGAACAAGGAGCCAAGTTTCCCAAACCCGCTGTGAAGAGCAAATAAGAAATACTCGAGGTCATAAGTATCGGCGTGAGGACATCGATGTTTGATCTGTTGAGCAAGTAGTAAATATTGTCGAACATAGAATAAGGCGGCAAGATCCCCAAATTCTCTCTGAAGAGCACATAAGAAATACTCGAGCTCATGGATCTCGGTGCGAAGACCCCGAGGTACGATATGTTGAGCAAGTTTTAAATACTGTTAAACATCGAACAAGTTGGCAAGGTCCACAAATTCGCTCTCAAGAGCAAATAAGAAATACTCGAGGTCAAAGATCTCGTCGAGAAAGTCCCGAGGTACGATCTGTTGAGCAAGTAGTAAATACTGTTCAACAGAGAAAAAGGCGGCAAGATCCCCAAATTCGCTCTGAAGAGCGAATAAGAAATACTCGAGGTCATAAATATCGGCGTGAAAACACCGAGGTTCGATCTGTTGAGCAAGTAGTAAATACTGTTCAACAGAGAAAAAGGCGGCAAGATCCCCAAATTCGCTCTGAAGAGCAAATAAGAAATACTAGAGGTCATAGATCTCGGTGCGAAGACCCCGAGGTACGATATGTTGAGCAAGTTTTAAATACTGTTCAACAGATAAAAAGGCGGCAAGATCCCCAAATTCGCTCTGAAGAGCAAATAAGAAATACTCGAGGTCATAAATATCGGCGTGAAAACCCCAAGGTTCGATCTGTTGAGCAAGCTGTAAATATTATTCAACATAGAACCAGGCGGAAGGATCCCCAAATTCGCTCTGAAGAGCAAATAAGAAATACTCGAGGTCATAGATCTCGTCGAGAAAATCCCGAGGTGCAATATGTTGAGCAAGTTTTAAATACTGTTCAAATATAACAAGGCGGAAGGATTGCCAAATTCGCTCTGAAGGGCATATAAGAAATAGTCGAGGTCATAGATCTCGTCGAGAAAATCCCAAGGTACGATAGGTTGAGCAAGTTTTAAATACTGTTCAACATATAACAAGGCGGCAAGATCCTCAAATTCGCTCTGAAGAGCAAATAAGAAATACTCGAGGTCATAGATCTCGTCGTGAAAATCGATATGATGAGCAAGTTTTAAATAATGTTCAACATAGAACAAGGCGGAAGGATCCACAAATTCGGTCTCAAGAGCAAATAACAAATCGAGGTCATAGATCTCGTCGAGAAAATCCCAAGGTACGATAAGTTAAGCAAGTTTTGAGTACTGTTCAACATAGAACAAGGCGGCAAGATCCTCAAATTCGCTCTGAAGAGCAAATAAGAAATACTCGAGGTCATAGATCTCGTCTAGAAAATCCCGAGGTGCGATATGTTGAGCAAGTTTTAAATACTGCTCAACATCGAACAAGGCGGCAAGATCCTCAAATTCGCTCTGAAGAGCAAATAAGAAATACTCGAGGTCATAGATCTCGTAGTGAAAATCGATATGATGAGCAAGTTTTAAATACTGTTCAACATAGAACAAGGCGGAAGGATCCACAAATTCGGTCTCAAGAGCAAATAAGAAATCGAGGTCATAGATTTTGTCGAGCAAATCCCGAGGTACGATATGTTGAGCAAGTTTTAAATACTGTTCAACATAGAACAAGGCGGCAAGATACTCAAATTCGCTCTGAAGAGCAAATAAGAAATACTCGAGGTCATAGATCTCGTCGTGAAAATCGATATGACGAGCAAGTTTTAAATACTGTTCAACATCGAGCAAGGCGGCAAGATCCACAAATACGGTCTCAAGAGCAAATAAGAAATACTCGAGGTCATAGATCTCGTCGCGGAAATCCCGAGGTTCGACTGTTAAGCAAGTTTTAAATACTGTTCAACATAGAACAAGGAGGCAAGTTCCCCAAATTCGCTCTGAAGAGCAAACAAGAAATACTCGGGGTCATAGATCTAGGCGTGAAAACCCCAAGGTTCGATCTATTAAGCAGGAAGTAAATACTGTGCAACAGAGAAAAAGGCAGTAAGATCCCCAAATTCGCTCTGAAGAGCAAATAAGAAATACTCGAAATCATAGATATCGGCGTGCCGACACCGAGGTTCGATCTGTTGAGCAAGTTTTAAATATTGCCCAACATTGAATAAGGCGGCAAGATCCCCAAATTCGCTCTGAAGAGCAAATAAGAAATACTCTAAGTCATAAATCTCGTCGTGAAAATCGATATGATGAGCAAGTTTTAAATACTGTTCAACATAGAACAAGGCGGAAGGATCCACAAATTCGGTCTCAAGAGCAAATAAGAAATCGAGATCATAGATCTCGTCGAGAAAATCCCGAGGTACGATATGTTGAGCAAGTTTTAAATACTGTTCAACATAGAACAAGGCGGCAAGATCCTCAAATTCGCTCTGAAGAGCAAATAAGAAATACTCGAGGTCATAGATCTCGTCGTGAAAATCGATATGATAAGCAAGTTTTAAATACTGTTCAACATCGAACAAGGCGGCAAGATCCACAAATACGGTCTCATGAGCAAATAAGAAATACTCGAGATCATAGATCTCTTCGCGGAAATCCCGAGGTACGACTGTTAAGCAAGTTTGAAATACTGTTTAACATAGAACAAGGAGGCAAGTTCCCCAAATTCGCTCTGAAGAGCAAATAAGAAATACTCGGGGTCATAGATCTAGGCGTGAAAACCACAAGGTTCGATCTATTAAGCAGGAAGTAAATACTGTGCAACAGAGAAAAAGGCAGTAAGATCCCCAAATTCGCTCTGAAGAGCAAATAAGAAATACTTGAAGTCATAAATATCGGCGTGACGACACCGAGGTTCGATCTGTTGAGCAAGTTTTAAATATTGCCCAACATTGAATAAGGCGGCAAGATCCCCAAATTCGCTCTGAAGAGCAAATAAGAAATACTCGAGGTCATAGAGCTCGTCGTGAAAATCGATATGATGAGCAAGTTTTAAATACTGTTCAACATAGAACAAGGCGGAAGGATCCACAAATTCGGTCTCAAGAGCAAATAAGAAATCGAGGTCATAGATCTCGTCGAGAAAATCCCGAGGTCGATATGTTGAGCAAGTTTTAAATACTGTTCAACATAGAACAAGGCGGCAAGATCCTCAAATTCGCTCTGAAGAGCAAATAAGAAATACTCGAGGTCATAGATCTCGTCGAGAAAATCCCGAAGTACGATCTGTTGAGTAAGTAGTAAATAATGTTCAACAGAGAAAAATGCGGCAAGATCCACAAATTCGCTCTGAAGAGCAAAGCAGAAATACTCGGGGACATAGATTACGGTACGAAATTCTCGAGGTTCGATCTGTTGAGCAAGTAGTAAATACTGTTCAACATAGAATAAGGCGACAAGATAAACAAATTCGCTCTGAAGAGCAAATAAGAAATACTCGAGTTCATAGATCTCGGCGTGAAAATCCCGAGGTACGATATGATGAGGAAGTTTTCAATACTGTTCAACTTTGAACAAGGCGACAAGTTCCACAATAAGAAATACTCGAGGTCATAGATCTCGGCGTGAAAATCCCGAGGCTCGATCTGTTGAGCAAGTAGTAAATACTGTTCAACATAGAAAAAGGCGGCAATATTCCCAAATTCGCTCTGAAGAGCAAATAAGAAATACTCGGGGTCATAGATCTAGGCGTGAAAACCCCAAGGTTCGATCTATAAAGCAGGAAGTAAATACTGTGCAACAGAGAAAAAGGCAGTAAGATCCTCAAATTCGCTCTGAAGAGCAAATAAGAAATACCCGAAGTCATAAATATCGGCGTGACGACACCGAGGTTCGATCTGTTGAGCAAGTTTTAAATATTACCCAACATTGAATAAGGCGGCAAGATCCCCAAATTCGCTCTGAAGAGCAAATAAGAAATACTCGAGGTCATAGATCTCGTCGTGAGAATCGATATGATGAGCAAGTTTTAAATACTGTTCAACATAGAAAAAGGCGGCAAGATCCCCAAATTCGCTCTGAAGAGCGAATAAGAAATACTCGACATCATAGATCTCGTCGAGAAAATCCCGAGGTACGATATGTTGAGCAAGTTTTAAATACTGTTCAACAGAGAAAAAGGCGGCAAGATCCCCAAATTCGCTCTTAAGAGCAAATAAGAAATACTCGAGGTCATAGATCTCGGCGTGAAAGCCCCAAGGTTCGATCTGTTGAGCAAGTAGTAAATACTGTTCAACAGAGAAAAGAGTGGCAAGATCCCAAAGTCGCTCTGAAGAGCAAATAAGAAATACTAGAGGTCATAGATCTTGGCGTGAAAATCCCGAAGTACGATATATTGAGCAAGTTGTAAATACTGTTCAACAGAGAAAAAGGCGGAAAGATCCCCAAATTCGCTCTGAAGAGCAAATAAGAATCACTCGAGGTCATAGATCTCGGTGCGAAGACCCCGAGGTACGATATGTTGAGCAAGTTTTAAATACTGTTCAACAGAGAAAAAGGCGGCAAGATCCCCAAATTCGCTCTGAAAAGCAAATAAGAAATACTAGAGGTCATAAATATCGGCGTGAAAACACCGAGGTTCGATCTGTTGAGCAAGTCGTAAATATTGTTCAACATAGAACAAGGCGGAAGGATACCCAAATTCGCTCTGAAGAGCAAATAAGAAATACTAGAGGTCATACATCTCGCCGAGATAATTCAGAGGTACGATATGTTGAGCAAGTTTTAAATACTGTTCAACAGAGAAAAAGGCGGCAAGATCCCCAAATTCGCTCTTAAGAGCAAATAAGAAATACTCGAGGTCATAGATCTCGGCGTGAAAGCCCCAAGGTTCGATCTGTTGAGCAAGTAGTAAATACTGTTCAACAGAGAAAAGAGCGGCAAGATCCCAAATTCGCTCTGAAGAGCAAATAAGAAATACCAGAGGTCATAGATCTTGGCGTGAAAATCCCGAAGTACGATATATTGAGCAAGTTGTAAATACTGTTCAACAGAGAAAAAGGCGGAAAGATCCCCAAATTCGCTCTGAAGAGCAAATAAGAATCACTCGAGGTCATAGATCTCGGTGCGAAGACCCCGAGGTACGATATGTTGAGCAAGTTTTAAATACTGTTCAACAGAGAAAAAGGCGGCAAGATCCCCAAATTCGCTCTGAAGAGCAAATAAGAAATACTAGAGGTCATAGATCTCGGTGCGAAGACCCCGAGGTACGGTATGTTGAGCAAGTTTTAAATACTGTTCAACAGAGAAAAAGGCGGCAAGATCCCAAAATTCGCTCTGAAGAGCAAATAAGAAATACTCGAGGTCATAAATATCGGCGTGAAAACACCGAGGTTCGATCTGTTGAGCAAGCTGTAAATATTGTTCAACATAGAGCAAGGCGGAAGGATCCCCAAATTCGCTCTGAAGAGCAAATAAGAAATACTCGAGGTCATAGATCTCGTCGAGAAAATCCCGAGGTACGATATGTTGAGCAAGTTTTAAATACTGTTCAAATATAACAAGGCGGAAGGATTACCAAATTCGCTGTGAAGGGCAAATAAGAAATAGTCGAGGTCATAGATCTCGTCGAGAAAATCCCAAGGTACGATAGGTTGAGCAAGTTTTAAATACTGTTCAACATAGAACAAGGCGGCAAGATCCTCAAATTCGCTCCGAAGAGCAAATAAGAAATACTCGAGGTCATAGATCTCGTCTAGAAAATCCCGAGGTGCGATATGTTGAGCAAGTTTTAAATACTGTTCAACATCGAACAAGGCGGCAAGATCTTCAAATTCGCTCTGAAGAGCAAATAAGAAATACTCGAGGTCATAGATCTCGTCGTGAAAATCGATATGATGAGCAAGTTTTAAATACTGTTCAACATCGAACAAGGCGGCAAGATCCACAAATACGGTCTCATGAGCAAATAAGAAATACTCGAGATCATAGATCTCTTCGCGGAAATCCCGAGGTACGACTGTTAAGCAAGTTTGAAATACTGTTTAACATAGAACAAGGAGGCAAGTTCCCCAAATTCGCTCTGAAGAGCAAATAAGAAATACTCGGGGTCATAGATCTAGGCGTGAAAACCACAAGGTTCGATCTATAAAGCAGGAAGTAAATACTGTGCAACAGAGAAAAAGGCAGTAAGATCCTCAAATTCGCTCTGAAGAGCAAATAAGAAATACCCGAAGTCATAAATATCGGCGTGACGACACCGAGGTTCGATCTGTTGAGCAAGTTTTAAATATTACCCAACATTGAATAAGGCGGCAAGATCCCCAAATTCGCTCTGAAGAGCAAATAAGAAATACTCGAGGTCATAGATCTCGTCGTGAGAATCGATATGATGAGCAAGTTTTAAATACTGTTCAACATTGAAAAAGGCGGCAAGATCCCCAAATTCGCTCTGAAGAGCGAATAAGAAATACTCGACATCATAGATCTCGTCGAGAAAATCCCGAGGTACGATATGTTGAGCAAGTTTTAAATACTGTTCAACAGAGAAAAAGGCGGCAAGATCCCCAAATTCGCTCTTAAGAGCAAATAAGAAATACTCGAGGTCATAGATCTCGGCGTGAAAGCCCCAAGGTTCGATCTGTTGAGCAAGTAGTAAATACTGTTCAACAGAGAAAAGAGTGGCAAGATCCCAAAGTCGCTCTGAAAAATAAGAAATACTAGAGGTCATAGATCTTGGCGTGAAAATCCCGAAGTACGATATATTGAGCAAGTTGTAAATACTGTTCAACAGAGAAAAAGGCGGAAAGATCCCCAAATTCGCTCTGAAGAGCAAATAAGAATCACTCGAGGTCATAGATCTCGGTGCGAAGACCCCGAGGTACGATATGTTGAGCAAGTTTTAAATACTGTTCAACAGAGAAAAAGGCGGCAAGATCCCCAAATTCGCTCTGAAAAGCAAATAAGAAATACTAGAGGTCATAAATATCGGCGTGAAAACACCGAGGTTCGATCTGTTGAGCAAGTCGTAAATATTGTTCAACATAGAACAAGGCGGAAGGATACCCAAATTCGCTCTGAAGAGCAAATAAGAAATACTAGAGGTCATACATCTCGCCGAGATAATTCAGAGGTACGATATGTTGAGCAAGTTTTAAATACTGTTCAACAGAGAAAAAGGCGGCAAGATCCCCAAATTCGCTCTTAAGAGCAAATAAGAAATACTCGAGGTCATAGATCTCGGCGTGAAAGCCCCAAGGTTCGATCTGTTGAGCAAGTAGTAAATACTGTTCAACAGAGAAAAGAGCGGCAAGATCCCAAATTCGCTCTGAAGAGCAAATAAGAAATACCAGAGGTCATAGATCTTGGCGTGAAAATCCCGAAGTACGATATATTGAGCAAGTTGTAAATACTGTTCAACAGAGAAAAAGGCGGAAAGATCCCCAAATTCGCTCTGAAGAGCAAATAAGAATCACTCGAGGTCATAGATCTCGGTGCGAAGACCCCGAGGTACGATATGTTGAGCAAGTTTTAAATACTGTTCAACAGAGAAAAAGGCGGCAAGATCCCCAAATTCGCTCTGAAGAGCAAATAAGAAATACTAGAGGTCATAGATCTCGGTGCGAAGACCCCGAGGTACGGTATGTTGAGCAAGTTTTAAATACTGTTCAACAGAGAAAAAGGCGGCAAGATCCCAAAATTCGCTCTGAAAAGCAAATAAGAAATACTAGAGGTCATAAATATCGGCGTGAAAACACCGAGGTTCGATCTGTTGAGCAAGTCGTAAATATTGTTCAACATAGAACAAGGCGGAAGGATACCCAAATTCGCTCTGAAGAGCAAATAAGAAATACTAGAGGTCATAGATCTCGTCTAGAAAATCCCGAGGTGCGATATGTTGAGCAAGTTTTAAATACTGTTCAACATCGAACAAGGCGGCAAGATCTTCAAATTCGCTCTGAAGAGCAAATAAGAAATACTCGAGGTCATAGATCTCGTCGTGAAAATCGATATGATGAGCAAGTTTTAAATACTGTTCAACATCGAACAAGGCGGCAAGATCCACAAATACGGTCTCATGAGCAAATAAGAAATACTCGAGATCATAGATCTCTTCGCGGAAATCCCGAGGTACGACTGTTAAGCAAGTTTGAAATACTGTTTAACATAGAACAAGGAGGCAAGTTCCCCAAATTCGCTCTGAAGAGCAAATAAGAAATACTCGGGGTCATAGATCTAGGCGTGAAAACCACAAGGTTCGATCTATAAAGCAGGAAGTAAATACTGTGCAACAGAGAAAAAGGCAGTAAGATCCTCAAATTCGCTCTGAAGAGCAAATAAGAAATACCCGAAGTCATAAATATCGGCGTGACGACACCGAGGTTCGATCTGTTGAGCAAGTTTTAAATATTACCCAACATTGAATAAGGCGGCAAGATCCCCAAATTCGCTCTGAAGAGCAAATAAGAAATACTCGAGGTCATAGATCTCGTCGTGAGAATCGATATGATGAGCAAGTTTTAAATACTGTTCAACATTGAAAAAGGCGGCAAGATCCCCAAATTCGCTCTGAAGAGCGAATAAGAAATACTCGACATCATAGATCTCGTCGAGAAAATCCCGAGGTACGATATGTTGAGCAAGTTTTAAATACTGTTCAACAGAGAAAAAGGCGGCAAGATCCCCAAATTCGCTCTTAAGAGCAAATAAGAAATACTCGAGGTCATAGATCTCGGCGTGAAAGCCCCAAGGTTCGATCTGTTGAGCAAGTAGTAAATACTGTTCAACAGAGAAAAGAGTGGCAAGATCCCAAAGTCGCTCTGAAAAATAAGAAATACTAGAGGTCATAGATCTTGGCGTGAAAATCCCGAAGTACGATATATTGAGCAAGTTGTAAATACTGTTCAACAGAGAAAAAGGCGGAAAGATCCCCAAATTCGCTCTGAAGAGCAAATAAGAATCACTCGAGGTCATAGATCTCGGTGCGAAGACCCCGAGGTACGATATGTTGAGCAAGTTTTAAATACTGTTCAACAGAGAAAAAGGCGGCAAGATCCCCAAATTCGCTCTGAAAAGCAAATAAGAAATACTAGAGGTCATAAATATCGGCGTGAAAACACCGAGGTTCGATCTGTTGAGCAAGTCGTAAATATTGTTCAACATAGAACAAGGCGGAAGGATACCCAAATTCGCTCTGAAGAGCAAATAAGAAATACTAGAGGTCATACATCTCGCCGAGATAATTCAGAGGTACGATATGTTGAGCAAGTTTTAAATACTGTTCAACAGAGAAAAAGGCGGCAAGATCCCCAAATTCGCTCTTAAGAGCAAATAAGAAATACTCGAGGTCATAGATCTCGGCGTGAAAGCCCCAAGGTTCGATCTGTTGAGCAAGTAGTAAATACTGTTCAACAGAGAAAAGAGCGGCAAGATCCCAAATTCGCTCTGAAGAGCAAATAAGAAATACCAGAGGTCATAGATCTTGGCGTGAAAATCCCGAAGTACGATCTGTTGAGTAAGTAGTAAATAATGTTCAACAGAGAAAAATGCGGCAAGATCCACAAATTCGCTCTGAAGAGCAAAGCAGAAATACTCGGGGACATAGATTACGGTACGAAATTCTCGAGGTTCGATCTGTTGAGCAAGTAGTAAATACTGTTCAACATAGAATAAGGCGACAAGATAAACAAATTCGCTCTGAAGAGCAAATAAGAAATACTCGAGTTCATAGATCTCGGCGTGAAAATCCCGAGGTACGATATGATGAGGAAGTTTTCAATACTGTTCAACTTTGAACAAGGCGACAAGTTCCACAATAAGAAATACTCGAGGTCATAGATCTCGGCGTGAAAGCCCCAAGGTTCGATCTGTTGAGCAAGTAGTAAATACTGTTCAACAGAGAAAAGAGTGGCAAGATCCCAAAGTCGCTCTGAAAAATAAGAAATACTAGAGGTCATAGATCTTGGCGTGAAAATCCCGAAGTACGATATATTGAGCAAGTTGTAAATACTGTTCAACAGAGAAAAAGGCGGAAAGATCCCCAAATTCGCTCTGAAGAGCAAATAAGAATCACTCGAGGTCATAGATCTCGGTGCGAAGACCCCGAGGTACGATATGTTGAGCAAGTTTTAAATACTGTTCAACAGAGAAAAAGGCGGCAAGATCCCCAAATTCGCTCTGAAAAGCAAATAAGAAATACTAGAGGTCATAAATATCGGCGTGAAAACACCGAGGTTCGATCTGTTGAGCAAGTCGTAAATATTGTTCAACATAGAACAAGGCGGAAGGATACCCAAATTCGCTCTGAAGAGCAAATAAGAAATACTAGAGGTCATACATCTCGCCGAGATAATTCAGAGGTACGATATGTTGAGCAAGTTTTAAATACTGTTCAACAGAGAAAAAGGCGGCAAGATCCCCAAATTCGCTCTTAAGAGCAAATAAGAAATACTCGAGGTCATAGATCTCGGCGTGAAAGCCCCAAGGTTCGATCTGTTGAGCAAGTAGTAAATACTGTTCAACAGAGAAAAGAGCGGCAAGATCCCAAATTCGCTCTGAAGAGCAAATAAGAAATACCAGAGGTCATAGATCTTGGCGTGAAAATCCCGAAGTACGATCTGTTGAGTAAGTAGTAAATAATGTTCAACAGAGAAAAATGCGGCAAGATCCACAAATTCGCTCTGAAGAGCAAAGCAGAAATACTCGGGGACATAGATTACGGTACGAAATTCTCGAGGTTCGATCTGTTGAGCAAGTAGTAAATACTGTTCAACATAGAATAAGGCGACAAGATAAACAAATTCGCTCTGAAGAGCAAATAAGAAATACTCGAGTTCATAGATCTCGGCGTGAAAATCCCGAGGTACGATATGATGAGGAAGTTTTCAATACTGTTCAACTTTGAACAAGGCGACAAGTTCCACAATAAGAAATACTAGAGGTCATACATCTCGCCGAGATAATTCAGAGGTACGATATGTTGAGCAAGTTTTAAATACTGTTCAACAGAGAAAAAGGCGGCAAGATCCCCAAATTCGCTCTTAAGAGCAAATAAGAAATACTCGAGGTCATAGATCTCGTCGAGAAAATCCCGAGGTACGATATGTTGAGCAAGTTTTAAATACTGTTCAACATAGAACAAGGCGGCAAGATCCTCAAATTCGCTCTGAAGAGCAAATAAGAAATACTCGAGGTCATAGATCTCGTCGAGAAAATCCCGAAGTACGATCTGTTGAGTAAGTAGTAAATAATGTTCAACAGAGAAAAATGCGGCAAGATCCACAAATTCGCTCTGAAGAGCAAAGCAGAAATACTCGGGGACATAGATTACGGTACGAAATTCTCGAGGTTCGATCTGTTGAGCAAGTAGTAAATACTGTTCAACATAGAATAAGGCGACAAGATAAACAAATTCGCTCTGAAGAGCAAATAAGAAATACTCGAGTTCATAGATCTCGGCGTGAAAATCCCGAGGTACGATATGATGAGGAAGTTTTCAATACTGTTCAACTTTGAACAAGGCGACAAGTTCCACAATAAGAAATACTCGAGGTCATAGATCTCGGCGTGAAAATCCCGAGGCTCGATCTGTTGAGCAAGTAGTAAATACTGTTCAACATAGAAAAAGGCGGCAATATTCCCAAATTCGCTCTGAAGAGCAAATAAGAAATACTCGGGGTCATAGATCTAGGCGTGAAAACCCCAAGGTTCGATCTATAAAGCAGGAAGTAAATACTGTGCAACAGAGAAAAAGGCAGTAAGATCCTCAAATTCGCTCTGAAGAGCAAATAAGAAATACCCGAAGTCATAAATATCGGCGTGACGACACCGAGGTTCGATCTGTTGAGGAAGTTTTAAATATTACCCAACATTGAATAAGGCGGCAAGATCCCCAAATTCGCTCTGAAGAGCAAATAAGAAATACTCGAGGTCATAGATCTCGTCGTGAGAATCGATATGATGAGCAAGTTTTAAATACTGTTCAACATAGAAAAAGGCGGCAAGATCCCCAAATTCGCTCTGAAGAGCGAATAAGAAATACTCGACATCATAGATCTCGTCGAGAAAATCCCGAGGTATGATATGTTGAGCAAGTTTTAAATACTGTTCAACAGAGAAAAAGGCGGCAAGATCCCCAAATTCGCTCTTAAGAGCAAATAAGAAATACTCGAGGTCATAGATCTCGGCGTGAAAGCCCCAAGGTTCGATCTGTTGAGCAAGTAGTAAATACTGTTCAACAGAGAAAAGAGTGGCAAGATCCCAAAGTCGCTCTGAAGAGCAAATAAGAAATACTAGAGGTCATAGATCTTGGCGTGAAAATCCCGAAGTACGATATATTGAGCAAGTTGTAAATACTGTTCAACAGAGAAAAAGGCGGAAAGATCCCCAAATTCGCTCTGAAGAGCAAATAAGAATCACTCGAGGTCATAGATCTCGGTGCGAAGACCCCGAGGTACGATATGTTGAGCAAGTTTTAAATACTGTTCAACAGAGAAAAAGGCGGCAAGATCCCCAAATTCGCTCTGAAAAGCAAATAAGAAATACTAGAGGTCATAAATATCGGCGTGAAAACACCGAGGTTCGATCTGTTGAGCAAGTCGTAAATATTGTTCAACATAGAACAAGGCGGAAGGATACCCAAATTCGCTCTGAAGAGCAAATAAGAAATACTAGAGGTCATACATCTCGCCGAGATAATTCAGAGGTACGATATGTTGAGCAAGTTTTAAATACTGTTCAACAGAGAAAAAGGCGGCAAGATCCCCAAATTCGCTCTTAAGAGCAAATAAGAAATACTCGAGGTCATAGATCTCGGCGTGAAAGCCCCAAGGTTCGATCTGTTGAGCAAGTAGTAAATACTGTTCAACAGAGAAAAGAGCGGCAAGATCCCAAATTCGCTCTGAAGAGCAAATAAGAAATACCAGAGGTCATAGATCTTGGCGTGAAAATCCCGAAGTACGATATATTGAGCAAGTTGTAAATACTGTTCAACAGAGAAAAAGGCGGAAAGATCCCCAAATTCGCTCTGAAGAGCAAATAAGAATCACTCGAGGTCATAGATCTCGGTGCGAAGACCCCGAGGTACGATATGTTGAGCAAGTTTTAAATACTGTTCAACAGAGAAAAAGGCGGCAAGATCCCCAAATTCGCTCTGAAGAGCAAATAAGAAATACTAGAGGTCATAGATCTCGGTGCGAAGACCCCGAGGTACGGTATGTTGAGCAAGTTTTAAATACTGTTCAACAGAGAAAAAGGCGGCAAGATCCCAAAATTCGCTCTGAAGAGCAAATAAGAAATACTCGAGGTCATAAATATCGGCGTGAAAACACCGAGGTTCGATCTGTTGAGCAAGCTGTAAATATTGTTCAACATAGAGCAAGGCGGAAGGATCCCCAAATTCGCTCTGAAGAGCAAATAAGAAATACTCGAGGTCATAGATCTCGTCGAGAAAATCCCGAGGTACGATATGTTGAGCAAGTTTTAAATACTGTTCAAATATAACAAGGCGGAAGGATTACCAAATTCGCTGTGAAGGGCAAATAAGAAATAGTCGAGGTCATAGATCTCGTCGAGAAAATCCCAAGGTACGATAGGTTGAGCAAGTTTTAAATACTGTTCAACATCGAACAAGGCGGCAAGATCTTCAAATTCGCTCTGAAGAGCAAATAAGAAATACTCGAGGTCATAGATCTCGTCGTGAAAATCGATATGATGAGCAAGTTTTAAATACTGTTCAACATCGAACAAGGCGGCAAGATCCACAAATACGGTCTCATGAGCAAATAAGAAATACTCGAGATCATAGATCTCTTCGCGGAAATCCCGAGGTACGACTGTTAAGCAAGTTTGAAATACTGTTTAACATAGAACAAGGAGGCAAGTTCCCCAAATTCGCTCTGAAGAGCAAATAAGAAATACTCGGGGTCATAGATCTAGGCGTGAAAACCACAAGGTTCGATCTATAAAGCAGGAAGTAAATACTGTGCAACAGAGAAAAAGGCAGTAAGATCCTCAAATTCGCTCTGAAGAGCAAATAAGAAATACCCGAAGTCATAAATATCGGCGTGACGACACCGAGGTTCGATCTGTTGAGCAAGTTTTAAATATTACCCAACATTGAATAAGGCGGCAAGATCCCCAAATTCGCTCTGAAGAGCAAATAAGAAATACTCGAGGTCATAGATCTCGTCGTGAGAATCGATATGATGAGCAAGTTTTAAATACTGTTCAACATTGAAAAAGGCGGCAAGATCCCCAAATTCGCTCTGAAGAGCGAATAAGAAATACTCGACATCATAGATCTCGTCGAGAAAATCCCGAGGTACGATATGTTGAGCAAGTTTTAAATACTGTTCAACAGAGAAAAAGGCGGCAAGATCCCCAAATTCGCTCTTAAGAGCAAATAAGAAATACTCGAGGTCATAGATCTCGGCGTGAAAGCCCCAAGGTTCGATCTGTTGAGCAAGTAGTAAATACTGTTCAACAGAGAAAAGAGTGGCAAGATCCCAAAGTCGCTCTGAAAAATAAGAAATACTAGAGGTCATAGATCTTGGCGTGAAAATCCCGAAGTACGATATATTGAGCAAGTTGTAAATACTGTTCAACAGAGAAAAAGGCGGAAAGATCCCCAAATTCGCTCTGAAGAGCAAATAAGAATCACTCGAGGTCATAGATCTCGGTGCGAAGACCCCGAGGTACGATATGTTGAGCAAGTTTTAAATACTGTTCAACAGAGAAAAAGGCGGCAAGATCCCCAAATTCGCTCTGAAAAGCAAATAAGAAATACTAGAGGTCATAAATATCGGCGTGAAAACACCGAGGTTCGATCTGTTGAGCAAGTCGTAAATATTGTTCAACATAGAACAAGGCGGAAGGATACCCAAATTCGCTCTGAAGAGCAAATAAGAAATACTAGAGGTCATACATCTCGCCGAGATAATTCAGAGGTACGATATGTTGAGCAAGTTTTAAATACTGTTCAACAGAGAAAAAGGCGGCAAGATCCCCAAATTCGCTCTTAAGAGCAAATAAGAAATACTCGAGGTCATAGATCTCGGCGTGAAAGCCCCAAGGTTCGATCTGTTGAGCAAGTAGTAAATACTGTTCAACAGAGAAAAGAGCGGCAAGATCCCAAATTCGCTCTGAAGAGCAAATAAGAAATACCAGAGGTCATAGATCTTGGCGTGAAAATCCCGAAGTACGATATATTGAGCAAGTTGTAAATACTGTTCAACAGAGAAAAAGGCGGAAAGATCCCCAAATTCGCTCTGAAGAGCAAATAAGAATCACTCGAGGTCATAGATCTCGGTGCGAAGACCCCGAGGTACGATATGTTGAGCAAGTTTTAAATACTGTTCAACAGAGAAAAAGGCGGCAAGATCCCCAAATTCGCTCTGAAGAGCAAATAAGAAATACTAGAGGTCATAGATCTCGGTGCGAAGACCCCGAGGTACGGTATGTTGAGCAAGTTTTAAATACTGTTCAACAGAGAAAAAGGCGGCAAGATCCCAAAATTCGCTCTGAAAAGCAAATAAGAAATACTAGAGGTCATAAATATCGGCGTGAAAACACCGAGGTTCGATCTGTTGAGCAAGTCGTAAATATTGTTCAACATAGAACAAGGCGGAAGGATACCCAAATTCGCTCTGAAGAGCAAATAAGAAATACTAGAGGTCATAGATCTCGTCTAGAAAATCCCGAGGTGCGATATGTTGAGCAAGTTTTAAATACTGTTCAACATCGAACAAGGCGGCAAGATCTTCAAATTCGCTCTGAAGAGCAAATAAGAAATACTCGAGGTCATAGATCTCGTCGTGAAAATCGATATGATGAGCAAGTTTTAAATACTGTTCAACATCGAACAAGGCGGCAAGATCCACAAATACGGTCTCATGAGCAAATAAGAAATACTCGAGATCATAGATCTCTTCGCGGAAATCCCGAGGTACGACTGTTAAGCAAGTTTGAAATACTGTTTAACATAGAACAAGGAGGCAAGTTCCCCAAATTCGCTCTGAAGAGCAAATAAGAAATACTCGGGGTCATAGATCTAGGCGTGAAAACCACAAGGTTCGATCTATAAAGCAGGAAGTAAATACTGTGCAAAAGGCAGTAAGATCCTCAAATTCGCTCTGAAGAGCAAATAAGAAATACCCGAAGTCATAAATATCGGCGTGACGACACCGAGGTTCGATCTGTTGAGCAAGTTTTAAATATTACCCAACATTGAATAAGGCGGCAAGATCCCCAAATTCGCTCTGAAGAGCAAATAAGAAATACTCGAGGTCATAGATCTCGTCGTGAGAATCGATATGATGAGCAAGTTTTAAATACTGTTCAACATTGAAAAAGGCGGCAAGATCCCCAAATTCGCTCTGAAGAGCGAATAAGAAATACTCGACATCATAGATCTCGTCGAGAAAATCCCGAGGTACGATATGTTGAGCAAGTTTTAAATACTGTTCAACAGAGAAAAAGGCGGCAAGATCCCCAAATTCGCTCTTAAGAGCAAATAAGAAATACTCGAGGTCATAGATCTCGGCGTGAAAGCCCCAAGGTTCGATCTGTTGAGCAAGTAGTAAATACTGTTCAACAGAGAAAAGAGTGGCAAGATCCCAAAGTCGCTCTGAAAAATAAGAAATACTAGAGGTCATAGATCTTGGCGTGAAAATCCCGAAGTACGATATATTGAGCAAGTTGTAAATACTGTTCAACAGAGAAAAAGGCGGAAAGATCCCCAAATTCGCTCTGAAGAGCAAATAAGAATCACTCGAGGTCATAGATCTCGGTGCGAAGACCCCGAGGTACGATATGTTGAGCAAGTTTTAAATACTGTTCAACAGAGAAAAAGGCGGCAAGATCCCCAAATTCGCTCTGAAAAGCAAATAAGAAATACTAGAGGTCATAAATATCGGCGTGAAAACACCGAGGTTCGATCTGTTGAGCAAGTCGTAAATATTGTTCAACATAGAACAAGGCGGAAGGATACCCAAATTCGCTCTGAAGAGCAAATAAGAAATACTAGAGGTCATACATCTCGCCGAGATAATTCAGAGGTACGATATGTTGAGCAAGTTTTAAATACTGTTCAACAGAGAAAAAGGCGGCAAGATCCCCAAATTCGCTCTTAAGAGCAAATAAGAAATACTCGAGGTCATAGATCTCGGCGTGAAAGCCCCAAGGTTCGATCTGTTGAGCAAGTAGTAAATACTGTTCAACAGAGAAAAGAGCGGCAAGATCCCAAATTCGCTCTGAAGAGCAAATAAGAAATACCAGAGGTCATAGATCTTGGCGTGAAAATCCCGAAGTACGATATATTGAGCAAGTTGTAAATACTGTTCAACAGAGAAAAAGGCGGAAAGATCCCCAAATTCGCTCTGAAGAGCAAATAAGAATCACTCGAGGTCATAGATCTCGGTGCGAAGACCCCGAGGTACGATATGTTGAGCAAGTTTTAAATACTGTTCAACAGAGAAAAAGGCGGCAAGATCCCCAAATTCGCTCTGAAGAGCAAATAGGAAATACTAGAGGTCATAGATCTCGGTGCGAAGACCCCGAGGTACGGTATGTTGAGCAAGTTTTAAATACTGTTCAACAGAGAAAAAGGCGGCAAGATCCCAAAATTCGCTCTGAAGAGCAAATAAGAAATACTCGAGGTCATAAATATCGGCGTGAAAACACCGAGGTTCGATCTGTTGAGCAAGCTGTAAATATTGTTCAACATAGAGCAAGGCGGAAGGATCCCCAAATTCGCTCTGAAGAGCAAATAAGAAATACTCGAGGTCATAGATCTCGTCGAGAAAATCCCGAGGTACGATATGTTGAGCAAGTTTTAAATACTGTTCAAATATAACAAGGCGGAAGGATTACCAAATTCGCTGTGAAGGGCAAATAAGAAATAGTCGAGGTCATAGATCTCGTCGAGAAAATCCCAAGGTACGATAGGTTGAGCAAGTTTTAAATACTGTTCAACATAGAACAAGGCGGCAAGATCCTCAAATTCGCTCCGAAGAGCAAATAAGAAATACTCGAGGTCATAGATCTCGTCTAGAAAATCCCGAGGTGCGATATGTTGAGCAAGTTTTAAATACTGTTCAACATCGAACAAGGCGGCAAGATCTTCAAATTCGCTCTGAAGAGCAAATAAGAAATACTCGAGGTCATAGATCTCGTCGTGAAAATCGATATGATGAGCAAGTTTTAAATACTGTTCAACATAGAAGAAGGCGGAAGGATCCACAAATTCGGTCTCAAGAGCAAATAAGAAATCGAGGTCATAGATCTCGTCGAGAAAATCCCGAGGAACGATATGTTGAGCAAGTTTTAAATACTGTTCAACATAGAACAAGGCGGCAAGATCCTCAAATTCGCTCTGAAGAGCAAATAAGAAATACTCGAGGTCATAGATCTCGTCGTGAAAATCGATATGATAAGCAAGTTTTAAATACTGTTCAACATCGAACAAGGCGGCAAGATCCACAAATACGGTCTCATGAGCAAATAAGAAATACTCGAGATCATAGATCTCTTCGCGGAAATCCCGAGGTACGACTGTTAAGCAAGTTTTAAATACTGTTTAACATAGAACAAGGAGGCAAGTTCCCCAAATTCGCTCTGAAGAGCAAATAAGAAATACTCGGGGTCATAGATCTAGGCGTGAAAACCACAAGGTTCGATCTATTAAGCAGGAAGTAAATACTGTGCAACAGAGAAAAAGGCAGTAAGATCCCCAAATTCGCTCTGAAGAGCAAATAAGAAATACTTGAAGTCATAAATATCGGCGTGACGACACCGAGGTTCGATCTGTTGAGCAAGTTTTAAATATTGCCCAACATTGAATAAGGCGGCAAGATCCCCAAATTCGCTCTGAAGAGCAAATAAGAAATACTCGAGGTCATAGAGCTCGTCGTGAAAATCGATATGATGAGCAAGTTTTAAATACTGTTCAACATAGAACAAGGCGGAAGGATCCACAAATTCGGTCTCAAGAGAAAATAAGAAATCGGGGTCATAGATCTCGTCGAGAAAATCCCGAGGTACGATATGTTGAGCAAGTTTTAAATACTGTTCAACATAGAACAAGGCGGCAAGATCCTCAAATTCGCTCTGAAGAGCAAATAAGAAATACTCGAGGTCATAGATCTCGTCGTGAAAATCGATATGATGAGCAAGTTTTAAATACTGTTCAACATCGAACAAGGCGGCAAGATCCACAAATACGTTCTCAAGAGCAAATAAGAAATACTCGAGGTCATAGATCTCGTCGCGGAAAGCCCGAGGTACGACTGTTAAGCAAGTTTTAAATACTGTTCAACATAGAACAAGGAGGAAAGTTCCCCAAATTCGCTCTGAAGCGCAAATAAGAAATACTCGAGGTCATAGATCTCGTCGAGAAAATCCCGAAGTACGATCTGTTGAGTAAGTAGTAAATAATGTTCAACAGAGAAAAATGCGGCAAGATCCACAAATTCGCTCTGAAGAGCAAAGCAGAAATACTCGGGGACATAGATTACGGTACGAAATTCTCGAGGTTCGATCTGTTGAGCAAGTAGTAAATACTGTTCAACATAGAATAAGGCGACAAGATCCACAAATTCGCTCGGAAGAGCAAATAAGAAATACTCGAGTTCATAGATCTCGGCGTGAAAATCCGGAGGCTCGATCTGTTGAGCAAGTAGTAAATACTGTTCAACATAGAAAAAGGCGGCAATATTCCCAAATTCGCTCTGAAGAGCAAATAAGAAATACTCGGGGTCATAGATCTAGGCGTGAAAACCCCAAGGTTCGATCTATAAAGCAGGAAGTAAATACTGTGCAACAGAGAAAAAGGCAGTAAGATACCCAAGTTCGCTCTGAAGAGCAAATAAGAAATACCCGAAGTCATAAATATCGGCGTGACGACACCGAGGTTCGATCTGTTGAGCAAGTTTTAAATATTGCCCAACATTGAATAAGGCGGCAAGATCCCCAAATTCGCTCTGAAGAGCAAATAAGAAATATTCGAGGAAATAGATCTCGTCGTGAGAATCGATATGATAAGCAAGTTTTAAATACTGTTCAACTTAGAAACAGGCGGCAAGATCCCCAAATTCGCTCTGAAGAGCGAATAAGAAATACTCGACATCATAGATCTCGTCGAGAAAATCCCGAGGTACGATATGTTGAGCAAGTTTTAAATACTGTTCAACAGAGAAAAAGGCGGCAAGATCCCCAAATTCGCTCTTAAGAGCAAATAAGAAATACTCGAGGTCATAGATCTCGGCGTGAAAACCCCAAGGTTCGATCTGTTGAGCAAGTAGTAAATACTGTTCAACATAGAAAAAGGCGGCAATATTCCCAAATTCGCTCTGAAGAGCAAATAAGAAATACTCGGGGTCATAGATCTAGGCGTGAAAACCCCAAGGTTCGATCTATAAAGCAGGAAGTAAATACTGTGCAACAGAGAAAAAGGCAGTAAGATACCCAAGTTCGCTCTGAAGAGCAAATAAGAAATACCCGAAGTCATAAATATCGGCGTGACGACACCGAGGTTCGATCTGTTGAGCAAGTTTTAAATATTGCCCAACATTGAATAAGGCGGCAAGATCCCCAAATTCGCTCTGAAGAGCAAATAAGAAATACTCGAGGTCATAGATCTCGTCGTGAGAATCGATATAATGAGCAAGTTTTAAATACTGTTCAACTTAGAAAAAGGCGGCAAGATCCCCAAATTCGCTCTGAAGAGCGAATAAGAAATACTCGACATCATAGATCTCGTCGAGAAAATCCCGAGGTACGATATGTTGAGCAAGTTTTAAATACTGTTCAACTTAGAAAAAGGCGGCAAGATCCCCAAATTCGCTCTGAAGAGCGAATAAGAAATACTCGACATCATAGATCTCGTCGAGAAAATCCCGAGGTACGATATGTTGAGCAAGTTTTAAATACTGTTCAACAGAGAAAAAGGCGGCAAGATCCCCAAATTCGCTCTTAAGAGCAAATAAGAAATACTCGAGGTCATAGATCTCGGCGTGAAAACCCCAAGGTTCGATCTGTTGAGCAAGTAGTAAATACTGTTCAACAGAGAAAAGAGTGGCAAGATCCCAAATTCGCTCTGAAGAGCAAATAAGAAATACTAGAGGTCATAGATCTTGGCGTGAAAATCCCGAAGTACGATATATTGAGCAAGTTGTAAATACTGTTCAACAGAGAAAAAGGCGGAAAGATCCCCAAATTCGCTCTGAAAAGCAAATAAGAAATACTAGAGGTCATAAATATCGGCGTGAAAACACCGAGGTTCGATCTGTTGAGCAAGTCGTAAATATTGTTCAACATAGAACAAGGCGGAAGGATACCCAAATTCGCTCTGAAGAGCAAATAAGAAATACTAGAGGTCATACATCTCGCCGAGATAATTCAGAGGTACGATATGTTGAGCAAGTTTTAAATACTGTTCAACAGAGAAAAAGGCGGTAAGATCCCCAAATTCGTTCTGAACAGGAAATAAGAAATACTCGAGGTCATAGATCTCGGCGTGAAAACCCCAAGGTTCGATCTGTTGAGCAAGTAGTAAATACTGTTCAACAGAGAAAAAGGCGGCAAGATCCCCAAATTCGCTCTGAAGAGCAAATAAGAAATACTCGAGGTCATAAATATCGGCGTGAAAACACCGAGGTTCGATCTGTTGAGCAAGTCGTAAATATTGTTCAACATAGAACAAGGCGGAAGGATACCAAATTCGCTCTGAAGAGCAAATAAGAAATACTAGAGGTCATACATCTCGCCGAGATAATTCAGAGGTACGATATGTTGAGCAAGTTTTAAATACTGTTCAACAGAGAAAAAGGCGGTAAGATCCCCAAATTCGCTCTGAACAGGAAATAAGAAATACTCGAGGTCATAGATCTCGGTGCGAAGACCCCGAGGTACGGTATGTTGAGCAAGTTTTAAATACTGTTCAACAGAGAAAAAGGCGGCAAGATCCCCAAATTCGCTCTGAAGAGCAAATAAGAAATACTCGAGGTCATAAATATCGGCGTGAAAACACCGAGGTTCGATCTGTTGAGCAACCTGTAAATATTGTTCAACATAGAGCAAGGCGGAAGGATCCCCAAATTCACTCTGAAGAGCAAATAAGAAATACTCGAGGTCATAGATCTCGTCGAGAAAATCCCGAGGTACGATATGTTGAGCAAGTTTTAAATACTGTTCAAATATAACAAGGCGGAAGGATTACCAAATTCGCTCTGAAGGGCAAATAAGAAATAGTCGAGGTCATAGATCTCGTCGAGAAAATCCCAAGGTACGATAGGTTGAGCAAGTTTTAAATACTGTTCAACATAGAACAAGGCGGCAAGATCCTCAAATTCGCTCTGAAGAGCAAATAAGAAATACTCGAGGTCATAGATCTCGTCTAGAAAATCCCGAGGTGCGATATGTTGAGCAAGTTTTAAATACTGTTCAACATCGAACAAGGCGGCAAGATCTTCAAATTCGCTCTGAAGAGCAAATAAGAAATACTCGAGGTCATAGATCTCGTCGTGAAAATCGATATGATGAGCAAGTTTTAAATACTGTTCAACATAGAAGAAGGCGGAAGGATCCACAAATTCGGTCTCAAGAGCAAATAAGAAATCGAGGTCATAGATCTCGTCGAGAAAATCCCGAGGTACGATATGTTGAGCAAGTTTTAAATACTGTTCAACATAGAACAAGGCGGCAAGATCCTCAAATTCGCTCTGAAGAGCAAATAAGAAATACTCGAAGTCATAGATATCGGCCTGCCGACACCGAGGTTCGATCTGTTGAGCAAGTTTTAAATATTGCCCTACATTGAATAAGGCGGCAAGATCCCCAAATTCGCTCTGAAGAGCAAATAAGAAATACTCTAAGTCATAAATCTCGTCGTGAAAATCGATATGATGAGCAAGTTTTAAATACTGTTCAACATAGAACAAGGCGGAAGGATCCACAAATTCGGTCTCAAGAGCAAATAAGAAATCGAGATCATAGATCTCGTCGAGAAAATCCCGAGGTACGATATGTTGAGCAAGTTTTAAATACTGTTCAACATAGAACAAGGCGGCAAGATCCCCAAATTCGCTCTGAAGAGCAAATAAGAAATACTCGAGGTCATAAATATCGGCGTGAAAACAAAGAGGTTCGATCTGTTGAGCAAGCTGTAAATATTGTTCAACATAGAACAAGGCGGAAGGATCCCCAAATTCGCTCTGAAGAGCAAATAAGAAATACTCGAGGTCATAGATCTCGTCGAGAAAATCCCGAGGTGCGATATGTTGAGCAAGTTTTAAATACTGTTCAACATATAACAAGGCGGCAAGATCCTCAAATTCGCTCTGAAGAGCAAATAAGAAATACTCGAGGTCATAGATCTCGTCGTGAAAATCGATATGATGAGCAAGTTTTAAATACTGTTCAACATCGAACAAGGCGGCAAGATCCACAAATACGGTCTCAAGAGCAAATAAGAAATACTCGAGGTCATAGACCTCGTCGCGGAAATCCCGAGGTTCGACTGTTAAGCAAGTTTTAAATACTGTTCAACATAGAACAAGGAGGCAAGTTCCCCAAATTCGCTCTGAAGAGCAAATAAGAAATACTCGGGGTCATAGATCTAGGCGTGAAAACCCAAAGGTTCGATCTATTAAGCAGGAAGTAAATACTGTGCAACAGAGAAAAAGGCAGTAAGATCGCCAAATTCGCTCTGAAGAGCAAATAAGAAATACTCGAAGTCATAGATATCGGCGTGCCGACACCGAGGTTCGATCTGTTGAGCAAGTTTTAAATATTGCCCAACATTGAATAAGCAAGATCCCCAAATTCGCTCTGAAGAGCAAATAAGAAATACTCTAAGTCATAAATCTCGTCGTGAAAATCGATATGATGACCAAGTTTTAAATACTGTTCAACATAGAACAAGGCGGAAGGATCCACAAATTCGTTCTCAAGAGCAAATAAGAAATCGAGGTCATAGATCTCGTCGAGAAAATCCCGAGGTACGATATGTTGAGCAAGTTTTAAATACTGTTCAACATAGAACAAGGCGGCAAGATCCTCAAATTCGCTCTGAAGAGCAAATAAGAAATACTCGAGGTCATAGATCTCGTCGTGAAAATCGATATGATGAGCAAGTTTTAAATACTGTTCAACATCGAACAAGGCGGCAAGATCTTCAAATTCGCTCTGAAGAGCAAATAAGAAATACTCGAGGTCATAGATCTCGTCGTGAAAATCGATATGATGAGCAAGTTTTAAATACTGTTCAACATAGAAGAAGGCGGAAGGATCCACAAATTCGGTCTCAAGAGCAAATAAGAAATCGAGGTCATAGATCTCGTCGAGAAAATCCCGAGGTACGATATGTTGAGCAAGTTTTAAATACTGTTCAACATAGAACAAGGCGGCAAGATCCTCAAATTCGCTCTGAAGAGCAAATAAGAAATACTCGAAGTCATAGATATCGGCCTGCCGACACCGAGGTTCGATCTGTTGAGCAAGTTTTAAATATTGCCCTACATTGAATAAGGCGGCAAGATCCCCAAATTCGCTCTTAAGAGCAAATAAGAAATACTCTAAGTCATAAATCTCGTCGTGAAAATCGATATGATGAGCAAGTTTTAAATACTGTTCAACATAGAACAAGGCGGAAGGATCCACAAATTCGGTCTCAAGAGCAAATAAGAAATCGAGATCATAGATCTCGTCGAGAAAATCCCGAGGTACGATATGTTGAGCAAGTTTTAAATACTGTTCAACATAGAACAAGGCGGCAAGATCCCCAAATTCGCTCTGAAGAGCAAATAAGAAATACTCGAGGTCATAAATATCGGCGTGAAAACAAAGAGGTTCGATCTGTTGAGCAAGCTGTAAATATTGTTCAACATAGAACAAGGCGGAAGGATCCCCAAATTCGCTCTGAAGAGCAAATAAGAAATACTCGAGGTCATAGATCTCGTCGAGAAAATCCCGAGGTGCGATATGTTGAGCAAGTTTTAAATACTGTTCAACATATAACAAGGCGGCAAGATCCTCAAATTCGCTCTGAAGAGCAAATAAGAAATACTCGAGGTCATAGATCTCGTCGTGAAAATCGATATGATGAGCAAGTTTTAAATACTGTTCAACATCGAACAAGGCGGCAAGATCCACAAATACGGTCTCAAGAGCAAATAAGAAATACTCGAGGTCATAGACCTCGTCGCGGAAATCCCGAGGTTCGACTGTTAAGCAAGTTTTAAATACTGTTCAACATAGAACAAGGAGGCAAGTTCCCCAAATTCGCTCTGAAGAGCAAATAAGAAATACTCGGGGTCATAGATCTAGGCGTGAAAACCCCAAGGTTCGATCTATTAAGCAGGAAGTAAATACTGTGCAACAGAGAAAAAGGCAGTAAGATCGCCAAATTCGCTCTGAAGAGCAAATAAGAAATACTCGAAGTCATAGATATCGGCGTGCCGACACCGAGGTTCGATCTGTTGAGCAAGTTTTAAATATTGCCCAACATTGAATAAGCAAGATCCCCAAATTCGCTCTGAAGAGCAAATAAGAAATACTCTAAGTCATAAATCTCGTCGTGAAAATCGATATGATGACCAAGTTTTAAATACTGTTCAACATAGAACAAGGCGGAAGGATCCACAAATTCGTTCTCAAGAGCAAATAAGAAATCGAGGTCATAGATCTCGTCGAGAAAATCCCGAGGTACGATATGTTGAGCAAGTTTTAAATACTGTTCAACATAGAACAAGGCGGCAAGATCCTCAAATTCGCTCTGAAGAGCAAATAAGAAATACTCGAGGTCATAGATCTCGTCGTGAAAATCGATATGATGAGCAAGTTTTAAATACTGTTCAACATCGAACAAGGCGGCAAGATCCACAAATACGGTCTCAAGAGCAAATAAGAAATACTCGAGGTCATAGATCTCGTCGCGGAAATCCCGAGGTTCGACTGTTAAGCAAGCTTTAAATACTGTTCAACATAGAACAAGGAGGCAAGTTCCCCAAATTCGCTCTGAAGAGCAAATAAGAAATACTCGGGGTCATAGATCTAGGCGTGAAAACCTCAAGGTTCGATCTATTAAGCAGGAAGTAAATACTGTGCAACAGAGAAAAAGGCAGTAAGATCGCCAAATTCGCTCTGAAGAGCAAATAAGAAATACTCGAAGTCATAGATATCGGCGTGCCGACACCGAGGTTCGATCTGTTGAGCAAGTTTTAAATATTGCCCAACATTGAATAAGCAAGATCCCCAAATTCGCTCTGAAGAGCAAATAAGAAATACTCTAAGTCATAAATCTCGTCGTGAAAATCGATATGATGAGCAAGTTTTAAATACTGTTCAACATAGAACAAGGCGGAAGGATCCACAAATTCGGTCTCAAGAGCAAATAAGAAATCGAGGTCATAGATCTCGTCGAGAAAATCCCGAGGTACGATATGTTGAGCAAGTTTTAAATACTGTTCAACATAGAACAAGGCGGCAAGATCCTCAAATTCGCTCTGAAGAGCAAATAAGAAATACTCGAGGTCATAGATCTCGTCGTGAAAATCGATATGATGAGCAAGTTTTAAATACTGTTCAACATCGAACAAGGCGGCAAGATCCACAAATACGGTCTCAAGAGCAAATAAGAAATACTCGAGGTCATAGATCTCGTCGCGGAAATCCCGAGGTTCGACTGTTAAGCAAGTTTTAAATACTGTTCAACATAGAACAAGGAGGCAAGTTCCCCAAATTCGCTCTGAAGAGCAAATAAGAAATACTCGGGGTCATAGATCTAGGCGTGAAAACCCCAAGGTTCGATCTATTAAGCAGGAAGTAAATACTGTGCAACAGAGAAAAAGGCAGTAAGATCGCCAAATTCGCTCTGAAGAGCAAATAAGAAATACTCGAAGTCATAGATATCGGCGTGCCGACACCGAGGTTCGATCTGTTGAGCAAGTTTTAAATATTGCCCAACATTGAATAAGCAAGATCCCCAAATTCGCTCTGAAGAGCAAATAAGAAATACTCTAAGTCATAAATCTCGTCGTGAAAATCGATATGATGAGCAAGTTTTAAATACTGTTCAACATAGAACAAGGCGGAAGGATCCACAAATTCGGTCTCAAGAGCAAATAAGAAATCGAGGTCATAGATCTCGTCGAGAAAATTCCGAGGTACGATATGTTGAGCAAGTTTTAAATACTGTTCAACATAGAACAAGGCGGCAAGATCCTCAAATTCGCTCTGAAGAGCAAATAAGAAATACTCGAGGTCATAGATCTCGTCGTGAAAATCGATATGATGAGCAAGTTTTAAATACTGTTCAACATAGAACAAGGCGGAAGGATCCACAAATTCGGTCTCAAGAGCAAATAAGAAATCGAGATCATAGATCTCGTCGAGAAAATCCCGAGGTACGATATGTTGAGCAAGTTTTAAATACTGTTCAACATAGAACAAGGCGGCAAGATCCTCAAATTCGCTCTGAAGAGCAAATAAGAAATACTCGAGGTCATAGATCTCGTCGTGAAAATCGATATGATAAGCAAGTTTTAAATACTGTTCAACATCGAACAAGGCGGCAAGATCCACAAATACGGTCTCATGAGCAAATAAGAAATACTCGAGATCATAGATCTCTTCGCGGAAATCCCGAGGTACGACTGTTAAGCAAGTTTTAAATACTGTTTAACATAGAACAAGGAGGCAAGTTCCCCAAATTCGCTCTGAAGAGCAAATAAGAAATACTCGGGGTCATAGATCTAGGCGTGAAAACCACAAGGTTCGATCTATTAAGCAGGAATTAAATACTGTGCAACAGAGAAAAAGGCAGTAAGATCCCCAAATTCGCTCTGAAGAGCAAATAAGAAATACTTGAAGTCATACATATCGGCGTGACGACACCGAGGTACGATATGTTGAGCAAGTTTTAAATACTGTTCAACATAGAACAAGGCGGCAAGATCCTCAAATTCGCTCTGAAGAGCAAATAAGAAATACTCGAGGTCATAGATCTCGTCGTGAAAATCGATATGATGAGCAAGTTTTAAATACTGTTCCACATCGAACAAGGCGGCAAGATCCACAAATACGTTCTCAAGAGCAAATAAGAAATACTCGAGGTCATAGATCTCGTCGCGGAAATCCCGAGGTACGACTGTTAAGCAAGTTTTAAATACTGTTCAACATAGAACAAGGAGGAAAGTTCCCCAAATTCGCTCTGAAGAGCAAATAAGAAATACTCGAGGTCATAGATCTCGTCGAGAAAATCCCGAAGTACGATCTGTTGAGTAAGTAGTAAATAATGTTCAACAGAGAAAAATGCGGCAAGATCCACAAATTCGCTCTGAAGAGCAAAGCAGAAATACTCCGGGACATAGATTACGGTACGAAATTCTCGAGGTTCGATCTGTTGAGCAAGTAGTAAATACTGTTTAACATAGAATAAGGCGGCAAGATCCACAAATACGTTCTCAAGAGCAAATAAGAAATACTCGAGGTCATAGATCTCGTCGCGGAAATCCCGAGGTACGACTGTTAAGCAAGTTTTAAATACTGTTCAACATAGAACAAGGAGGAAAGTTCCCCAAATTCGCTCTGAAGAGCAAATAAGAATCACTCGAGGTCATAGATCTCGGTGCGAAGACCCCGAGGTACGATATGTTGAGCAAGTTTTAAATACTGTTCAACAGAGAAAAAGGCGGCAAGATCCCCAAATTCGCTCTGAAAAGCAAATAAAAAATACTAGAGGTCATAAATATCGGCGTGAAAACACCGAGGTTCGATCTGTTGAGCAAGTCGTAAATATTGTTCAACATAGAACAAGGCGGAAGGATACCCAAATTCGCTCTGAAGAGCAAATAAGAAATACTAGAGGTCATACATCTCGCCGAGATAATTCAGAGGTACGATATGTTGAGCAAGTTTTAAATACTGTTCAACAGAGAAAAGGGCGGCAAGATCCCCAAATTCGCTCTGAACAGCAAATAAGAAATACTCGAGGTCATAGATCCCGTCGCGGAAATCCCGAGGTACGACTGTTAAGCAAGTTTTAAATACTGTTCAACATAGAACAAGGAGGAAAGTTCCCCAAATTCGCTCTGAAGATCAAATAAGAATCACTCGAGGTCATAGATCTCGGTGCGAAGACCCCGAGGTACGATATGTTGAGCAAGTTTTAAATACTGTTCAACAGAGAAAAAGGCGGCAAGATCCCCAAATTCGCTCTGAAAAGCAAATAAGAAATACTAGAGGTCATAAATATCGGCGTGAAAACACCGAGGTTCGATCTGTTGAGCAAGTCGTAAATATTGTTCAACATAGAACAATTCGGAAGGATACCCAAATTCGCTCTGAAGAGCAAATAAGAAATACTCGAGGTCATACATCTCGCCGAAATAATTCAGAGGTACGATATGTTGAGCAAGTTTTAAATACTGTTCAACAGAGAAAAAGGCGGTAAGATCCCCAAATTCGCTCTGAACAGGAAATAAGAAATACTCGAGGTCATAGATCTCGGCGTGAAAACCCCAAGGTTCGATCTGTTGAGCAAGTAGTAAATACTGTTCAACAGAGAAAAAGGCGGCAAGATCCCCAAATTCGCTCTGAAGAGCAAATAAGAAATACTCGAGGTCATAAATATCGGCGTGAAAACACCGAGGGTCGATCTGTTGAGCAAGTAGTAAATACTGTTCAACAGAGAAAAAGGCGGCAAGATCCCCAAATTCGCTCTGAAGAGGAAATAAGAAATACTAGAGGTCATAGATCTCGGTGCGAAGACCCCGAGGTACGGTATGTTGAGCAAGTTTTAAATACTGTTCAACAGAGAAAACGGCGGCAAGATCCCCAAATTCGCTCTGAAGAGCAAATAAGAAATACTCGAGAAAAACTCGAGGTCATAAATATCGGCGTGAAAACACCGAGGTTCGATCTGTTGAGCAAGCTGTAAATATTGTTCAACATAGAGCAAGGCGGAAGGATCCCCAAATTCGCTCTGAAGAGCAAATAAGAAATACTCGAGGTCATAGATCTCGTCGAGAAAATCCCGAGGTACGATATGTTGAGCAAGTTTTAAATACTGTTCAAATATAACAAGGCGGAAGGATTACAAAATTCGCTCTGAAGAGCAAATAAGAAATAGTCGAGGTCATAGATCTCGTCGAGAAAATCCCAAGGTACGATAGGTTGAGCAAGTTTTAAATACTGTTCAACATAGAACAAGGCGGCAAGATCCTCAAATTCGCTCTGAAGAGCAAATAAGAAATACTCGAGGTCATAGATCTCGTCTAGAAAATCCCGAGGTGCGATATGTTGAGCAAGTTTTAAATACTGTTCAACATCGAACAAGGCGGCAAGATCTTCAAATTCGCTCTGAAGAGCAAATAAGAAATACTCGAGGTCATAGATCTCGTCGTGAAAATCGATATGATGAGCAAGTTTTAAATACTGTTCAACATAGAAGAAGGCGGAAGGATCCACAAATTCGGTCTCAAGAGCAAATAAGAAATCGAGGTCATAGATCTCGTCGAGAAAATCCCGAGGTACGATATGTTGAGCAAGTTTTAAATACTGTTCAACATAGAACAAGGCGGCAAGATCCTCAAATTCGCTCTGAAGAGCAAATAAGAAATACTCGAAGTCATAGATATCGGCCTGCCGACACCGAGGTTCGATCTGTTGAGCAAGTTTTAAATATTGCCCAACATTGAATAAGGCGGCAAGATCCCCAAATTCGCTCTGAAGAGCAAATAAGAAATACTCTAAGTCATAAATCTCGTCGTGAAAATCGATATGATGAGCAAGTTTTAAATACTGTTCAACATAGAACAAGGCGGAAGGATCCACAAATTCGGTCTCAAGAGCAAATAAGAAATCGAGATCATAGATCTCGTCGAGAAAATCCCGTGGTACGATATGTTGAGCAAGTTTTAAATACTGTTCAACATAGAACAAGGCGGCAAGATCCCCAAATTCGCTCTGAAGAGCAAATAAGAAATACTCGAGGTCATAGATCTCGTCTAGAAAATCCCGAGGTGCGATATGTTGAGCAAGTTTTAAATACTGTTCAACATAGAACAAGGCGGCAAGATCCTCAAATTCGCTCTGAAGAGCAAATAAGAAATACTCGAGGTCATAGATCTCGTCTAGAAAATCCCGAGGTGCGATATGTTGAGCAAGTTTTAAATACTGTTCAACATCGAACAAGGCGGCAAGATCTTCAAATTCGCTCTGAAGAGCAAATAAGAAATACTCGAGGTCATAGATCTCGTCGTGAAAATCGATATGATGAGCAAGTTTTAAATAATGTTCAACATAGAACAAGGCGGAAGGATCCACAAATTCGGTCTCAAGAGCAAATAAGAAATCGAGATCATAGATCTCGTCGAGAAAATCCCGTGGTACGATATGTTGAGCAAGTTTTAAATACTGTTCAACATAGAACAAGGCGGCAAGATCCCCAAATTCGCTCTGAAGAGCAAATAAGAAATACTCGAGGTCATAGATCTCGTCTAGAAAATCCCGAGGTGCGATATGTTGAGCAAGTTTTAAATACTGTTCAACATAGAACAAGGCGGCAAGATCCTCAAATTCGCTCTGAAGAGCAAATAAGAAATACTCGAGGTCATAGATCTCGTCTAGAAAATCCCGAGGTGCGATATGTTGAGCAAGTTTTAAATACTGTTCAACATCGAACAAGGCGGCAAGATCTTCAAATTCGCTCTGAAGAGCAAATAAGAAATACTCGAGGTCATAGATCTCGCCGTGAAAATCGATATGATGAGCAAGTTTTAAATAATGTTCAACATAGAACAAGGTGGAAGGATCCACAAATTCGGTCTCAAGAGCAAATAAGAAATCGAGGTCATAGATCTCGTCCAGAAAATCCCAAGGTACGATAAGTTGAGCAAGTTTTAAGTACTGTTCAACATAGAACAAGGCGGCAAGATCCTCAAATTCGCTCTGAAGAGCAAATAAGAAATACTCGAGGTCATAGATCTCGTCTAGAAAATCCCGAGGTGCGATATGTTGAGCAAGTTTTAAATACTGCTCAACATCGAACAAGGCGGCAAGATCCTCAAATTCGCTCTGAAGAGCAAATAAGAAATACTCGAGGTCATAGATCTCGTCGTGAAAATCGATATGATGAGCAAGTTTTAAATACTGTTCAACATAGAACAAGGCGGAAGGATCCACAAATTCGGTCTCAAGAGCAAATAAGAAATCGAGGTCATAGATTTTGTCGAGCAAATCCCGAGGTACGATATGTTGAGCAAGTTTTAAATACTGTTCAACATAGAACAAGGCGGCAAGATCCTCAAATTCGCTCTGAAGAGCAAATAAGAAATACTCGAGGTCATAGATCTCGTCGTGAAAATCGATATGATGAGCAAGTTTTAAATACTGTTCAACATCGAACAAGGCGGCAAGATCCACAAATACGGTCTCAAGAGCAAATAAGAAATACTCGAGGTCATAGATCTCGTCGCGGAAATCCCGAGGTTCGACTGTTAAGCAAGTTTTAAATACTGTTCAACATAGAACAAGGAGGCAAGTTCCACAAATTCGCTCTGAAGAGCAAATAAGAAATACTCGGGGTCATAGATCTAGGCGTGAAAACCCCAAGGTTCGATCTATTAAGCAGGAAGTAAATACTGTGCAACAGTGAAAAAGGCAGTAAGATCCCCAAATTCGCTCTGAAGAGCAAATAAGAAATACTCGAAGTCATAGATATCGGCGTGCCGACGCCGAGGTTCGATCTGTTGAGCAAGTTTTAAATATTGCCCAACATTGAATAAGCAAGATCCCCAAATTCGCTCTGAAGAGCAAATAAGAAATACTCTAAGTCATAAATCTCGTCGTGAAAATCGATATGATGAGCAAGTTTTAAATACTGTTCAACATAGATTAAGGCGGAAGGATCCACAAATTCGGTCTCAAGAGCAAATAAGAAATCGAGATCATAGATCTCGTCGAGAAAATCCCGAGGTACGATATGTTGAGCAAGTTTTAAATACTGTTCAACATAGAACAAGGCGGCAAGATCCTCAAATTCGCTCTGAAGAGCAAATAAGAAATACTCGAGGTCATAGATCTCGTCGTGAAAATCGATATGATAAGCAAGTTTTAAATACTGTTCAACATCGAACAAGGCGGCAAGATCCACAAATACGGTCTTATGAGCAAATAAGAAATACTCGAGATCATAGATCTCTTCGCGGAAATCTCGAGGTACGACAGTTAAGCAAGTTTTAAATACTGTTTAACATAGAACAAGGAGGCAAGTTCCCCAAATTCGCTCTGAAGAGCAAATAAGAAATACTCGGGGTCATAGATCTAGGCGTGAAAACCACAAGGTTCGATCTATTAAGCAGGAAGTAAATACTGTGCAACAGAGAAAAAGGCAGTAAAATCCCCAAATTCGCTCTGAAGAGCAAATAAGAAATACTTGAAGTCATACATATCGGCGTGACGACACCGAGGTTCGATCTGCTGAGCAAGTTTTAAATATTGCCCAACATTGAATAAGGCGGCAAGATCCCCAAATTCGCTCTGAAGAGCAAATAAGAAATACTCGAGGTCATAGATCTCGTCGTGAAAATCGATATGATGAGCAAGTTTTAAATACTGTTCAACATAGAACAAGGCGGAAGGATCCACAAATTCGGTCTCAAGAGCAAATAAGAAATCGAGGTCATAGATCTCGTCGAGAAAATCCCGAGGTACGATATGTTGAGCAAGTTTTAAATACTGTTCAACATAGAACAAGGCGGCAAGATCCTCAAATTCGCTCTGAAGAGCAAATAAGAAATACTCGAGGTCATAGATCTCGTCGTGAAAATCGATATGATGAGCAAGTTTTAAATACTGTTCCACATCGAACAAGGCGGCAAGATCCACAAATACGTTCTCAAGAGCAAATAAGAAATACTCGAGGTCATAGATCTCGTCGCGGAAATCCCGAGGTACGACTGTTAAGCAAGTTTTAAATACTGTTCAACATAGAACAAAAAGGAAAGTTCCCCAAATTCGCTCTGAAGAGCAAATAAGAAATACTCGAGGTCATAGATCTCGTCGAGAAAATCCCGAAGTACGATCTGTTGAGTAAGCAGTAAATAATGTTCAACAGAGAAAAATGCGGCAAGATCCACAAATTCGCTCTGAAGAGCAAAGCAGAAATACTCCGGGACATAGATTACGGTACGAAATTTTCGAGGTTCGATCTGTTGAGCAAGTAGTAAATACTGTTCAACATAGAATAAGGCGGCAAGATCCACAAATACGTTCTCAAGAGCAAATAAGAAATACTCGAGGTCATAGATCTCGTCGCGGAAATCCCGAGGTACGACTGTTAAGCAAGTTTTAAATACTGTTCAACATAGAACAAGGAGGAAAGTTCCCCAAATTCGCTCTGAAGAGCAAATAAGAATCACTCGAGGTCATAGATCTCGGTGCGAAGACCCCGAGGTACGATATGTTGAGCAAGTTTTAAATACTGTTCAACAGAAAAAAAGGCGGCAAGATCCCCAAATTCGCTCTGAAAAGCAAATAAGAAATACTAGAGGTCATAAATATCGGCGTGAAAACACCGAGGTTCGATCTGTTGAGAAAGTCGTAAATATTGTTCAACATAGAACAAGGCGGAAGGATACCCAAATTCGCTCTGAAGAGCAAATAAGAAATACTAGAGGTCATACATCTCGCCGAGATAATTCAGAGGTACGATATGTTGAGCAAGTTTTAAATACTGTTCAACAGAGAAAAAGGCGGCAAGATCCCCAAATTCGCTCTGAACAGCAAATAAGAAATACTCGAGGTCATAGATCTCGGCGTGAAAACCCCAAGGTTCGATCTGTTGAGCAAATAGTAAATACTTTTCAACAGAGAAAAAGGCGGCAAGATCCCCAAATTCGCTCTGAAGAGCAAATAAGAAATACTCGAGGTCATAAATATCGGCGTGAAAACACCGAGGTTCGATCTGTTGAGCAAGTAGTAAATACTGTTCAACAGAGAAAAAGGCGGCAAGATCCCCAAATTCGCTCTGAAGAGCAAATAAGAAATACTAGAGGTCATAGATCTCGGTGCGAAGACCCCGAGGTACGGTATGTTGAGCAAGTTTTAAATACTGTTCAACAGAGAAAAAGGCGGCAAGATCCCCAAATTCGCTCTGAAGAGCAAATAAGAAATACTCGAGGTCATAAATATCGGCGTGAAAACACCGAGGTTCGATCTGTTGAGCAAGCTGTAAATATTGTTCAACATAGAGCAAGGCGGAAGGATCCCCAAATTCGCTCTGAAGAGCAAATAAGAAATACTCGAGGTCATAGATCTCGTCGAGAAAATCCCGAGGTACGATATGTTGAGCAAGTTTTAAATACTGTTCAAATATAACAAGGCGGAAGGATTACCAAATTCGCTCTGAAGGGCAAATAAGAAATAGTCGAGGTCATAGATCTCGTCGAGAAATTCCCAAGGTACGATAGGTTGAGCAAGTTTTAAATACTGTTCAACATAGAACAAGGCGGCAAGATCCTCAAATTCGCTCTGAAGAGCAAATAAGAAATACTCGAGGTCATAGATCTCGTCTAGAAAATCCCGAGGTGCGATATGTTGAGCAAGTTTTAAATACTGTTCAACATCGAACAAGGCGGCAAGATCTTCAAATTCGCTCTGAAGAGCAAATAAGAAATACTCGAGGTCATAGATCTCGTCGTGAAAATCGATATGATGAGCAAGTTTTAAATACTGTTCAACATAGAAGAAGGCGGAAGGATCCACAAATTCGGTCTCAAGAGCAAATAAGAAATCGAGGTCATAGATCTCGTCTAGAAAATCCCGAGGTGCGATATGTTGAGCAAGTTTTAAATACTGTTCAACATCGAACAAGGCGGCAAGATCCTCAAATTCGCTCTGAAGAGCAAATAAGAAATACTCGAGGTCATAGATCTCGTCGTGAAAATCGATATGATGAGCAAGTTTTAAATAATGTTCAACATAGAACAAGGCGGAAGGATCCACAAATTCGGTCTCAAGAGCAAATAAGAAATCGAGGTCATAGATCTCGTCGAGAAAATCCCAAGGTACGATAAGTTGAGCAAGTTTTAAGTACTGTTCAACATAGAACAAGGCGGCAAGATCCTCAAATTCGCTCTGAAGAGCAAATAAGAAATACTAGAGGTCATAAATATCGGCGTGAAAACACCGAGGTTCGATCTGTTGAGCAAGTCGTAAATATTGTTCAACATAGAACAAGGCGGAAGGATACCCAAATTCGCTCTGAAGAGCAAATAAGAAATACTAGAGGTCATACATCTCGCCGAGATAATTCAGAGGTACGATATGTTGAGCAAGTTTTAAATACTGTTCAACAGAGAAAAAGGCGGCAAGATCCCCAAATTCGCTCTGAACAGCAAATAAGAAATACTCGAGGTCATAGATCTCGGCGTGAAAACCCCAAGGTTCGATCTGTTGAGCAAATAGTAAATACTGTTCAACAGAGAAAAAGGCGGCAAGATCCCCAAATTCGCTCTGAAGAGCAAATAAGAAATACTCGAGGTCATAAATATCGGCGTGAAAACACCGAGGTTCGATCTGTTGAGCAAGTAGTAAATACTGTTCAACAGAGAAAAAGGCGGCAAGATCCCCAAATTCGCTCTGAAGAGCAAATAAGAAATACTAGAGGTCATAGATCTCGGTGCGAAGACCCCGAGGTACGGTATGTTGAGCAAGTTTTAAATACTGTTCAACATAGAACAAGGCGGCAAGATCCTCAAATTCGCTCTGAAGAGCAAATAAGAAATACTCGAGGTCATAAATATCAGCGTGAAAATCGATATGATGAGCAAGTTTTAAATACTGTTCAACATAGAAGAAGGCGGAAGGATCCACAAATTCGGTCTCAAGAGCAAATAAGAAATCGAGATCATAGATCTCGTCGAGAAAATCCCGAGGTACGATATGTTGAGCAAGTTTTAAATACTGTTCAACATAGAACAAGGCGGCAAGATCCCCAAATTCGCTCTGAAGAGCAAATAAGAAATACTCGAGGTCATAAATATCGGCGTGAAAACAAAGAGGTTCGATCTGTTGAGCAAGCTGTAAATATTGTTCAACATAGAACAAGGCGGAAGGATCCCCAAATTCGCTCTGAAGAGCAAATAAGAAATACTCGAGGTCATAGATCTCGTCGAGAAAATCCCGAGGTGCGATATGTTGAGCAAGTTTTAAATACTGTTCAAATATAACAAGGCGGAAGGATTGCCAAATTCGCTCTGAAGGGCATATAAGAAATAGTCGAGGTCATAGATCTCGTCGAGAAAATCCCAAGGTACGATAGGTTGAGCAAGTTTTAAATACTGTTCAACATATAACAAGGCGGCAAGATCCTCAAATTCGCTCTGAAGAGCAAATAAGAAATACTCGAGGTCATAGATCTCGTCTAGAAAATCCCGAGGTGCGATATGTTGAGCAAGTTTTAAATACTGTTCAACATCGAACAAGGCGGCAAGATCCCCAAAGAGCAAATAAGAAATACTCGAGGTCATAAATATCGGCGTGAAAACAAAGAGGTTCGATCTGTTGAGCAAGCTGTAAATATTGTTCAACATAGAACAAGGCGGAAGGATCCACAAATTCGGTCTCAAGAGCAAATAAGAAATCGAGATCATAGATCTCGTCGAGAAAATCCCGAGGTACGATATGTTGAGCAAGTTTTAAATACTGTTCAACATAGAACAAGGCGGCAAGATCCTCAAATTCGCTCTGAAGAGCAAATAAGAAATACTCGAGGTCATAGATCACGTCGTGAAAATCGATATGATGAGCAAGTTTTAAATAATGTTCAACATAGAACAAGGCGGAAGGATCCACAAATTCGGTCTCAAGAGCAAATAAGAAATCGAGGTCATAGATCTCGTCGAGAAAATCCCAAGGTACGATAAGTTGAGCAAGTTTTAAGTACTGTTCAACATAGAACAAGGCGGCAAGATCCTCAAATTCGCTCTGAAGAGCAAATAAGAAATACAAGAGGTCATAGATCTCGTCGTGAAAATCGATATGATGAGCAAGTTTTAAATAATGTTCAACATAGAACAAGGCGGAAGGATCCACAAATTCGGTCTCAAGAGCAAATAAGAAATCGAGATCATAGATCTCGTCGAGAAAATCCCGAGGTACGATATGTTGAGCAAGTTTTAAATACTGTTCAACATAGAACAAGGCGGCAAGATCCCCAAATTCGCTCTGAAGAGCAAATAAGAAATACTCGAGGTCATAAATATCGGCGTGAAAACAAAGAGGTTCGATCTGTTGAGCAAGCTGTAAATATTGTTCAACAGAGAAAAAGGCGGCAAGATCCCCAAATTCGCTCTGAAGAGCAAATAAGAAATACTCGAGGTCATAAATATCGGCGTGACAATCGATATGATGAGCAAGTTTTAAATACTGTTCAACATAGAAGAAGGCGGAAGGATCCACAAAGTCGGTCTCAAGAGCAAATAAGAAATCGAGGTCATAGATCTCGTCGAGAAAATCCCGAGGTACGATATGTTGAGCAAGTTTTAAATACTGTTCAACATAGAACAAGGCGACAAGATCCTCAAATTCGCTCTGAAGAGCAAATAAGAAATACTCGAGGTCATAAATATCGGCGTGAAAATCGATATGATGAGCAAGTTTTAAATACTGTTCAACATAGAAGAAGGCGGAAGGATCCACAAATTCGGTCTCAAGAGCAAATAAGAAATCGAGATCATAGATCTCGTCGAGAAAATCCCGAGGTTCGATCTGTTGAGCAAGCTGTAAATATTGTTCAACATAGAACAAGGCGGAAGGATCCCCAAATTCGCTCTGAAGAGCAAATAAGAAATACTCGAGGTCATAGATCTCGTCGAGAAAATCCCGAGGTGCGATATGTTGAGCAAGTTTTAAATACTGTTCAAATATAACAAGGCGGAAGGATTGCCAAATTTGCTCTGAAGGGCATATAAGAAATAGTCGAGGTCATAGATCTCGTCGAGAAAATCCCAAGGTACGATATGTTGAGCAAGTTTTAAATACTGTTCAACATCGAACAAGGCGGCAAGATCCCCAAAGAGCAAATAAGAAATACTCGAGGTCATAAATATCGGCGTGAAAACAAAGAGGTTCGATCTGTTGAGCAAGCTGTAAATATTGTTCAACATAGAACAAGGCGGAAGGATCCACAAATTCGGTCTCAAGAGCAAATAAGAAATCGAGATCATAGATCTCGTCGAGAAAATCCCGAGGTACGATATGTTGAGCAAGTTTTAAATACTGTTCAACATAGAACAAGGCGGCAAGATCCTCAAATTCGCTCTGAAGAGCAAATAAGAAATACTCGAGGTCATAGATCTCGTCGTGAAAATCGATATGATGAGCAAGTTTTAAATAATGTTCAACATAGAACAAGGCGGAAGGATCCACAAATTCGGTCTCAAGAGCAAATAAGAAATCGAGGTCATAGATCTCGTCGAGAAAATCCCAAGGTACGATAAGTTGAGCAAGTTTTAAGTACTGTTCAACATAGAACAAGGCGGCAAGATCCTCAAATTCGCTCTGAAGAGCAAATAAGAAATACAAGAGGTCATAGATCTCGTCGTGAAAATCGATATGATGAGCAAGTTTTAAATAATGTTCAACATAGAACAAGGCGGAAGGATCCACAAATTCGGTCTCAAGAGCAAATAAGAAATCGAGATCATAGATCTCGTCGAGAAAATCCCGAGGTACGATATGTTGAGCAAGTTTTAAATACTGTTCAACATAGAACAAGGCGGCAAGATCCCCAAATTCGCTCTGAAGAGCAAATAAGAAATACTCGAGGTCATAAATATCGGCGTGAAAACAAAGAGGTTCGATCTGTTGAGCAAGCTGTAAATATTGTTCAACATAGAACAAGGCGGAAGGATCCCCAAATTCGCTCTGAAGAGCAAATAAGAAATACTCGAGGTCATAGATCTCGTCGAGAAAATCCCGAGGTGCGATATGTTGAGCAAGTTTTAAATACTGTTCAAATATAACAAGGCGGAAGGATTGCCAAATTCGCTCTGAAGGGCATATAAGAAATAGTCGAGGTCATAGATCTCGTCGAGAAAATCCCAAGGTACGATAGGTTGAGCAAGTTTTAAATACTGTTCAACATATAACAAGGCGGCAAGATCCTCAAATTCGCTCTGAAGAGCAAATAAGAAATACTCGAGGTCATAGATCTCGTCTAGAAAATCCCGAGGTGCGATATGTTGAGCAAGTTTTAAATACTGTTCAACATCGAACAAGGCGGCAAGATCCTCAAATTCGCTCTGAAGAGCAAATAAGAAATACTCGAGGTCATAGATCTCGTCGTGAAAATCGATATGATGAGCAAGTTTTAAATAATGTTCAACATAGAACAAGGCGGAAGGATCCACAAATTCGGTCTCAAGAGCAAATAAGAAATCGAGGTCATAGATCTCGTCGAGAAAATCCCAAGGTACGATAAGTTGAGCAAGTTTTAAGTACTGTTCAACATAGAACAAGGCGGCAAGATCCTCAAATTCGCTCTGAAGAGCAAATAAGAAATACTCGAGGTCATAGATCTCGTCTAGAAAATCCCGAGGTGCGATATGTTGAGCAAGTTTTAAATACTGCTCAACATCGAACAAGGCGGCAAGATCCTCAAATTCGCTCTGAAGAGCAAATAAGAAATACTCGAGGTCATAGATCTCGTCGTGAAAATCGATATGATGAGCAAGTTTTAAATACTGTTCAACATAGAACAAGGCGGAAGGATCCACAAATTCGGTCTCAAGAGCAAATAAGAAATCGAGGTCATAGATTTTGTCGAGCAAATCCCGAGGTACGATATGTTGAGCAAGTTTTAAATACTGTTCAACATAGAACAAGGCGGCAAGATCCTCAAATTCGCTCTGAAGAGCAAATAAGAAATACTCGAGGTCATAGATCTCGTCGTAAAAATCGATATGATGAGCAAGTTTTAAATACTGTTCAACATGGAACAAGGCGGCAAGATCCACAAATACGGTCTCAAGAGCAAATAAGAAATACTCGAGGTCATAGATCTCGTCGCGGAAATCCCGAGGTTCGACTGCTAAGCAAGTTTTAAATACTGTTCAACATAGAACAAGGAGGCAAGTTCCCCAAATTCGCTCTGAAGAGCAAATAAGAAATACTCGTGGTCATAGATCTAGGCGTGAAAACCCCAAGGTTCGATCTATTAAGCAGGAAGTAAATACTGTGCAACAGAGAAAAAGGCAGTAAGATCCCCAAATTCGCTCTGAAGAGCAAATAAGAAATACTCGAAGTCATAGATATCGGCGTGCCGACACCGAGGTTCGATCTGTTGAGCAAGTTTTAAATATTGCCCAACATTGAATAAGGCGGCAAGATCCCCAAATTCGCTCTGAAGAGCAAATAAGAAATACTCTAAGTCATAAATCTCGTCGTGAAAATCGATATGACGAGCAAGTTTTAAATACTGTTCAACATAGAACAAGGCGGAAGGATCCACAAATTCGGTCTCAAGAGCAAATAAGAAATCGAGATCATAGATCTCGTCGAGAAAATCCCGAGGTACGATATGTTGAGCAAGTTTTAAATACTGTTCAACATAGAACAAGGCGGCAAGATCCTCAAATTCGCTCTGAAGAGCAAATAAGAAATACTCGAGGTCATAGATCTCGTCGTGAAAATCGATATGATAAGCAAGCTTTAAATACTGTTCAACATCGAACAAGGCGGCAAGATCCACAAATACGGTCTCATGAGCAAATAAGAAATACTCGAGATCATAGATCGCTTCGCGGAAATCCCGAGGTACGACTGTTAAGCAAGTTTTAAATACTGTTTAACATAGAACAAGGAGGCAAGTTCCCCAAATTCGCTCTGAAGAGCAAATAAGAAATACTCGGGGTCATAGATCTAGGCGTGAAAACCACAAGGTTCGATCTATTAAGCAGGAAGTAAATACTGTGCAACAGAGAAAAAGGCAGTAAGATCCCCAAATTCGCTCTGAAGAGCAAATAAGAAATACTTGAAGTCATAAATATCGGCGTGACGACAGCGAGGTTCGATCTGCTGAGCAAGTTTTAAATATTGCCCAACATTGAATAAGGCGGCAAGATCCCCAAATTCGCTCTGAAGAGCAAATAAGAAATACTCGAGGTCATAGATCTCGTCGTGAAAATCGATATGATGAGCAAGTTTTAAATACTGTTCAACATCGAACAAGGCGGCAAGATCCACAAATACGGTCTCAAGAGCAAATAAGAAATACTCGAGGTCATAGATCTCGTCGCGGAAATCCCGAGGTTCGACTGCTAAGCAAGTTTTAAATACTGTTCAACATAGAACAAGGAGGCAAGTTCCCCAAATTCGCTCTGAAGAGCAAATAAGAAATACTCGGGGTCATAGATCGCTTCGCGGAAATCCCGAGGTACGACTGTTAAGCAAGTTTTAAATACTGTTTAACATAGAACAAGGAGGCAAGTTCCCCAAATTCGCTCTGAAGAGCAAATAAGAAATACTCGGGGTCATAGATCTAGGCGTGAAAACCACAAGGTTCGATCTATTAAGCAGGAAGTAAATACTGTGCAACAGAGAAAAAGGCAGTAAGATCCCCAAATTCGCTCTGAAGAGCAAATAAGAAATACTCGAGGTCATAGATCTCGTCGTGAAAATCGATATGATGAGCAAGTTTTAAATACTGTTCAACATAGAACAAGGCGGAAGGATCCACAAATTCGGTCTCAAGAGCAAATAAGAAATACTCGAGGTCATAGATCTCGTCGCGGAAATCCCGAGGTTCGACTGCTAAGCAAGTTTTAAATACTGTTCAACATAGAACAAGGAGGCAAGTTCCCCAAATTCGCTCTGAAGAGCAAATAAGAAATACTCGGGGTCATAGATCTAGGCGTGAAAACCACAAGGTTCGATCTATTAAGCAGGAAGTAAATACTGTGCAACAGAGAAAAAGGCAGTAAGATCCCCAAATTCGCTCTGAAGAGCAAATAAGAAATACTTGAAGTCATAAATATCGGCGTGACGACAGCGAGGTTCGATCTGCTGAGCAAGTTTTAAATATTGCCCAACATTGAATAAGGCGGCAAGATCCCCAAATTCGCTCTGAAGAGCAAATAAGAAATACTCGAGGTCATAGATCTCGTCGTGAAAATCGATATGATGAGCAAGTTTTAAATACTGTTCAACATAGAACAAGGCGGAAGGATCCACAAATTCGGTCTCAAGAGCAAATAAGAAATACTCGAGGTCATAGATCTCGTCGCGGAAATCCCGAGGTTCGACTGCTAAGCAAGTTTTAAATACTGTTCAACATAGAACAAGGAGGCAAGTTCCCCAAATTCGCTCTGAAGAGCAAATAAGAAATACTCGGGGTCATAGATCTAGGCGTGAAAACCCCAAGGTTCGATCTATTAAGCAGGAAGTAAATACTGTGCAACAGAGAAAAAGGCAGTAAGATCCCCAAATTCGCTCTGAAGAGCAAATAAGAAATACTCGAAGTCATAAATATCGGCGTGACGACACCGAGGTTCGATCTGCTGAGCAAGTTTTAAATATTTCCCAACATTGAATAAGGCGGCAAGATCCCCAAATTCGCTCTGAAGAGCAAATAAGAAATACTCGAGGTCATAGATCTCTTCGTGAAAATCGATATGATGAGCAAGTTTTAAATACTGTTCAACATAGAACAAGGCGGAAGGATCCACAAATTCGGTCTCAAGAGCAAATAAGAAATCGAGGTCATAGATCTCGTCGAGAAAATCCCGAGGTACGATATGTTGAGCAAGTTTTAAATACTGTTCAACATAGAACAAGGCGGCAAGATCCTCAAATTCGCTCTGAAGAGCAAATAAGAAATACTCGAGGTCATAGATCTCGTCGTGAAAATCGATATGATGAGCAAGTTTTAAATACTGTTCCACATCGAACAAGGCGGCAAGATCCACAAATACGTTCCCAAGAGCAATTAAGAAATACTCGAGGTCATAGATCTCGTCGCGGAAATCCCGAGGTACGACTGTTAAGCAAGTTTTAAATACTGTTCAATATAGAACAAGGAGGAAAGTTCCCCAAATTCGCTCTGAAGAGCAAATAAGAAATACTCGAGGTCATAGATCTCGTCGAGAAAATCCCGAAGTACGATCTGTTGAGTAAGTAGTAAATAATGTTCAACAGAGAAAAATGCGGCAAGATCCACAAATTCGCTCTGAAGAGCAAAGCAGAAATACTCGGGGACATAGATTACGGTACGAAATTCTCGAAGTTCGATCTGTTGAGCATGTAGTAAATACTGTTCAACATAGAATAAGGCGACAAGATCCACAAATTCGCTCTGAAGAGCAAACAAGAAATATTCGAGTTCATAGATCTCGGCGTGAAAATCCCGAGGTACGATATGATGAGGAAGTTTTCAATACTGTTCAACTTTGAACAAGGCGACAAGTTCCACAATAAGAAATACTCGAGGTCATAGATCTCGGCGTGAAAATCCCGAGGCTCGATCTGTTGAGCAAGTAGTAAATACTGTTCAACATAGAAAAAGGAGGCAATATTCCCAAATTCGCTCTAAAGAGCAAATAAGAAATACTCGGGGTCATAGATCTAGGCGTGAAAACCCCAAGGTTCGATCTATAAAGCAGGAAGTAAATACTGTGCAACAGAGAAAAAGGCAGTAAGATCCCCAAATTCGCTCTGAAGAGCAAATAAGAAATACTCGAAGTCATAAATATCGGCGTGACGACACCGAGGTTCGATCTGTTGAGCAAGTTTTAAATATTGCCCAACATTGAATAAGGCGGCAAGATCCCCAAATTCGCTCTGAAGAGCAAATAAGAAATACTCGAGGTCATAGACCTCGTCGTGAAAATCGATATGATGAGCAAGTTTTAAATACTGTTCAACATAGAAAAAGGCGGCAAGATCCCCAAATTCGCTCTGAAGAACAAATAAGAAATACTCGAGGTCATAGATCTCGTCGCGAAAATCCCGAGGTACGATATGTTGAGCAAGTTTTAAATACTGTTCAACAGAGAAAAAGGCGGCAAGATCCCCAAATTCGCTCTGAAGAGCAAATAAGAAATACTCGAGGTCATAGATCTTGGCGTGAAAATCCCGAAGTACGATATATTGAGCAAGTTGTAAATACTGTTCAACAGAGAAAAAGGCGGAAAGATCCCCAAATTCGCTCTGAAGAGCAAATAAGAATCACTCGAGGTCATAGATCTCGGTGCGAAGACCCCGAGTTACGATATGTTGAGCAAGTTTTAAATACTGTTCAACAGAGAAAAAGGCGGCAAGATCCCCAAATTCGCTCTGAAAAGCAAATAAGAAATACTAAAGGTCATAAATATCGGCGTGAAAACACCGAGGTTCAATCTGTTGAGCAAGTCGTAAATATTGTTCAACATAGAACAAGGCGGAAGGATACCCAAATTCGCTCTGAAGAGCAAATAAGAAATACTAGAGGTCATACATCTCGCCGAGATAATTCAGAGGTACGATATGTTAAGCAAGTTTTAAATACTGTTCAACAGAGGAAAAGGCGGCAAGATCCCCAAATTCGCTCTGAACAGCAAATAAGAAATACTCGAGGTCATAGATCTCGGCGTGAAAACCCCAAGGTTCGATCTGTTGAGCAAGTAGTAAATACTGCGGCAACAGAGAAAAAGGCGGCAAGATCCCCAAATTCGCTCTGAAGAGCAAATAAGAAATACTAGAGGTCATAGATCTCGGTGCGAAGACCCCGAGGTACGGTATGTTGAGCAAGTTTTAAATACTGTTCAACAGAGAAAAAGGCGGCAAGATCCCCAAATTCGCTCTGAAGAGCAAATAAGAAATACTCGAGGTCATAAATATCGGCGTGAAAACACCGAGGTTCGATCTGTTGAGCAAGCTGTAAATATTGTTCAACATAGAGCAAGGCGGAAGGATCCCCAAATTCGCTCTGAAGAGCAAATAAGAAATACTCGAGGTCATAGATCTCGTCGAGAAAATCCCGAGGTACGATATGTTGAGCAAGTTTTAAATACTGTTCAAATATAACAAGGCGGAAGGATTACCAAATTCGCTCTGAAGGGCAAATAAGAAATAGTCGAGGTCATAGATCTCGAAGAAAATCCCAAGGTACGATAGGTTGAGCAAGTTTTAAATACTGTTCCACATAGAACAAGGCGGCAAGATCCTCAAATTCGCTCTGAAGAGCAAATAAGAAATACTCGAGGTCATAGATCTCGTCTAGCAAATCCCGAGGTGCGATATGTTGAGCAAGTTTTAAATACTGTTCAACATCGAACAAGGCGGCAAGATCTTCAAATTCGCTCTGAAGAGCAAATAAGAAATACTCGAAGTCATAGATATCGGCGTGCCGACACCGAGGTTCGATCTGTTGAGCAAGTTTTAAATATTGCCCAACATTGAATAAGGCGGCAAGATCCCCAAATTCGCTTTGAAGAGCAAATAAGAAATACTCTAAGTCATAAATCTCGTCATGAAAATCGATATGATGAGCAAGTTTTAAATACTGTTCAACATAGAACAAGGCGGCAAGATCCTCAAATTCGCTCTGAAGAGCAAATAAGAAATACTCGAGGTCATAGATCTCGTCGTGAAAATCGATGTGATGAGCAAGTTTTAAATACTGTTCAACATAGAACAAGGCGGAAGGATCCACAAATTCGGTCTCAAGAGCAAATAAGAAATACTCGAAGTCATAGATATCGGCGTGCCGACACCGAGGTTCGATCTGTTGAGCAAGTTTTAAATATTGCCCAACATTGAATAAGGCGGCAAGATCCCCAAATTCGCTCTGAAGAGCAAATAAGAAATACTCTAAGTCATAGATATCGGCGTGCCGACACCGAGGTTCGATCTGTTGAGCAAGTTTTAAATATTGCCCAACATTGAATAAGGCGGCAAGATCCCCAAATTCGCTCTGAAGAGCAAATAAGAAATACTCGAAGTCATAGATATCGGCGTGCCGACACCGAGGTTCGATCTGTTGAGCAAGTTTTAAATATTGCCCAACATTGAATAAGGCGGCAAGATCCCCAAATTCGCTCTGAAGAGCAAATAAGAAATACTCTAAGTCATAGATATCGGCGTGCCGACACCGAGGTTCGATCTGTTGAGCAAGTTTTAAATATTGCCCAACATTGAATAAGGCGGCAAGATCCCCAAATTCGCTCTGAAGAGCAAATAAGAAATACTCGAAGTCATAGATATCGGCGTGCCGACACCGAGGTTCGATCTGTTGAGCAAGTTTTAAATATTGCCCAACATTGAATAAGGCGGCAAGATCCCCAAATTCGCTCTGAAGAGCAAATAAAAAATACTCTAAGTCATAGATATCGGCGTGCCGACACCGAGGTTCGATCTGTTGAGCAAGTTTTAAATATTGCCCAACATTGAATAAGGCGGCAAGATCCCCAAATTCGCTCTGAAGAGCAAATAAGAAATACTCGAAGTCATAGATATCGGTGTGCCGACAACGAGGTTCGATCTGTTGAGCAAGTTTTAAATATTGCCCAACATTGAATAAGGCGGCAAGATCCCCAAATTCGCTCTGAAGAGCAAATAAGAAATACTCTAAGTCATAAATCTCGTCATGAAAATCGATATGATGAGCAAGTTTTAAATACTGTTCAACATAGAACAAGGCGGCAAGATCCTCAAATTCGCTCTGAAGAGCAAATAAGAAATACTCGAGGTCATAGATCTCGTCGTGAAAATCGATGTGATGAACAAGTTTTAAATACTGTTCAACATCGAACAAGGCGGCAAGATCCACAAATACGGTCTCAAGAGCAAATAAGAAATACTCGAGATCATAGATCTCTTCGCGGAAATCCCGAGGTGCGACTGTTAAGCAAGTTTTTAATACTGTTTAACATAGAACAAGGAGGCAAGTTCCCCAAATTCGCTCTGAAGAGCAAATAAGAAATACTCGGGGTCATAGATCTAGGCGTGAAAACCCCAAGGTTCGATCTATTAAGCAGGAAGTAAATACTGTTCAAGAGAGAAAAAGGGGGCAAGATCACCAAATTCGCTCTGAAGAGCAAATAAGAAATACTCGAGGCCCTAGATCTCGGTGCGAAGACCCCGAGGTACGATATTTTGAGCAAGTTTTAAATCTTGCTCAACATAGAACAAGGCGGCAAGATCCCCAAATTCGCTCTGAAGAGCAAATAAGAAATACTCGAGGTCATAAATATCGGCGTGAAAACACCGAGGTTCGATCTGTTGAGCAAGCTGTAAATATTGTTCAACATAGAGCAAGGCGGAAGGATCCCCAAATTCGCTCTGAAGAGCAAATAAGAAATACTCGAGGTCATAGATCTCGTCCAGAAAATCCCGAGAACCGATATGTTGAGCAAGTTTTAAATACTGTTCAAATATAACAAGGCGGAAGGATTACCAAATTCGCTCTGAAGGGCAAATAAGAAATAGTCGAGGTCATAAATATCGGCGTGAAAACACCGAGGTTCGATCTGTTGAGCAAGCTGTAAATATTGTTCAACATAGAGCAAGGCGGAAGGATCCCCAAATTCGCTCTGAAGAGCAAATAAGAAATACTCGAGGTCATAGATCTCGTCGAGCAAATCCCGAGGTACGATATGTTGAGCAAGTTTTAAATACTGTTCAAATATAACAAGGCGGAAGGATTACCAAATTCGCTCTGAAGGGCAAATAAGAAATAGTCGAGGTCATAGATCTCGTCGAGAAAATCCCAAGGTACGATAGGTTGAGCAAGTTTTAAATACTGTTCAACATAGAACAAGGCGGCAAGATCCTCAAATTCGCTCCGAAGAGCAAATAAGAAATACTCGAGGTCATAGATCTCGTCTAGAAAATCCCGAGTTGCGATATGTTGAGCAAGTTTTAAATACTGTTCAACATCGAATAGGGCGGCAAGATCTTCAAATTCGCTCCGAAGAGCAAATAAGAAATACTCGAGGTCATAGATCTCGTCGTGAAAATCGATATGATGAGCAAGTTTTAAATACTGTTCCACATCGAACAAGGCGGCAAGATCCACAAATACGTTCTCAAGAGCAAATAAGAAATACTCGAGGTCATAGATCTCGTCTAGAAAATCCCGAGGTTCGATCTGTTGAGCAAGTTTTAAATATTGCCCAACATTGAATAAGGCGGCAAGATCCCCAAATTCGCTCTGAAGAGCAAATAAGAAATACTCGAGGTCATAGATCTCGTCGTTAAAATCGATATGATGAGCAAGTTTTAAATACTGTTCAACATAGAACAAGGCGGAAGGATCCACAAATTCGGTCTCAAGAGCAAATAAGAAATCGAGGTCATAGATCTCGTCGAGAAAATCCCGAGGTACGATATGTTGAGCAAGTTTTAAATACTGTTCAACATAGAACAAGGCGGCAAGATCCTCAAATTCGCTCTGAAGAGCAAATAAGAAATACTCGAGGTCATAGATCTCGTCGTGAAAATCGATATGATGAGCAAGTTTTAAATACTGTTTCACATCGAACAAGGCGGCAAGATCCACAAATACGTTCTCAAGAGCAAATATGAAATACTCGAGGTCATAGATCTCGTCGCGGAAATCCCGAGGTACGACTGTTAAGCAAGTTTTAAATACTGTTTAACATAGAACAAGGAGAAAAGCTCCCCAAATTCGCTCTGAAGAGCAAATAAGAAATACTCGAGGTCATAGATCTCGTCGAGAAAATCCCGAAGTACGATCTGTTGAGTAAGTAGTAAATAATGTTCAACAGAGAAAAATGCGGCAAGATCCACAAATTCGCTCTGAAGAGCAAAGCAGAAATACTCGGGGACATAGATTACGGTACGAAATTCTCGAGGTTCGATCTGTTGAGCAAGTAGTAAATACTGTTCAACCTAGAATAGGGCGACAAGATCCACAAATTCGCTCTGAAGAGCAAATAAGAAATACTCGAGTTCATAGATCTCGGCGTGAAAATCCCGAGGTACGATATGATGAGGAAGTTTTCAATACTGTTCAACTTTGAACAAGGCGACAAGTTCCACAATAAGAAATACTCGAGGTCATAGATCTCGGCGTGAAAATCCCGAGGCTCGATCTGTTGAGCAAGTAGTAAATACTGTTCAACATAGAAAAAGGCGGCAATATTCCCAAATTCGCTCTGAAGAGCAAATAAGAAATACTCGGGGTCATAAATCTAGGCGTGAAAACCCCAAGGTTCGATCTATAAAGCAGGAAGTAAATACTGTGCAACAGAGAAAAAGGCAGTAAGATCCCCAAATTCGCTCTGATGAGCAAATAAGAAATACTCGAAGTCATAAATATCGGCGTGACGACACCGAGGTTCGATCTGTTGAGCAAGTTTTAAATATTGCCCAACATTGAATAAGGCGGCAAGATCCTCAAATTCGCTCTGAAGAGCAAATAAGAAATACTCGAGGTCATAGATCTCGTCGTGAAAATCGATATGATGAGCAAGTTTTAAATATTGTTCCACATCGAACAAGGCGGCAAGATCCACAAATACGTTCTCAAGAGCAAATAAGAAATACTCGAGGTCATAGATCTCGTCGCGGAAATCCCGAGGTACGACTGTTAAGCAAGTTTTAAATACTGTTCAACATAGAACAAGGAGGAAAGTTCCCCAAATTCGCTCTGAAGAGCAAATAAGAAATACTCGAAGTCATAAATATCGGCGTGACGACACCGAGGTTCGATCTGTCGAGGTCATAGATCTCGGCGTGAAAATCCCGAGGCTCGATCTGTTGAGCAAGTAGTAAATAATGTTCAACAGAGAAAAATGCGGCAAGATCCACAAATTCGCTCTGAAGAGCAAAGCAGAAATACTCGGGGACATAGATTACGATACGAAATTCTCGAGGTTCGATCTGTTGAGCAAGTAGTAAATACTGTGCAACAGAGAAAAAGGCAGTAAGATCCCCAAATTCGCTCTGAAGAACAAATAAGAAATACTCGAAGTCATAAATATCGGCGTGACGACACCGAGGTTCGATCTGTCGAGGTCATAGATCTCGGCGTGAAAATCCCGAGGCTCGATCTGTTGAGCAAGTAGTAAATACTGTTCAACATAGAAAAAGGCGGCGATATTCCCAAATTCGCTCTGAAGAGCAAATAAGAAATACTCGGGGTCATAGATCTAGGCGTGAAAACCCCAAGGTTCGATCTATAAAGCAGGAAGTAAATACTGTGCAACAGAGAAAAAGGCAGTAAGATCCCCAAATTCGCTCTGAAGAGCAAATAAGAAATACTCGAAGTCATAAATATCGGCGTGACGACACCGAGGTTCGATCTGTTGAGCAAGTTTTAAATATTGCCCAACATAGAACAAGGAGGCAGGTTCCCCAAATTCGCTCTGAAGAGCATAAGAAATACTCGAGGTCATAGATCTCGTCGCGGAAATCCCGAGGTACGACCGTTAAGCAAGTTTTAAATACTGTTCAACATAGAAAAAGGCGGCAAGATCCCCAAATTCGCTCTGAAGAACAAATAAGAAATACTCGAGGTCATAGATCTCGTCGAGAAAATCCCGAAGTACGATATGTTGAGCAAGTTTTAAATACTGTTCAACAGAGAAAAAGGCGGCAAGATCCCCAAATTCGCTCTGAAGAGCAAATAAGAAATACTCGAGGTCATAGATCTCGGCGTGAAAACCCCAAGGTTCGATCTGTTGAGCAAGTAGTAAATACTGTTCAACAGAGAAAAGAGTGGCAAGATCCCAAATTCGCTCTGAAGAGCAAATAAGAAATACTCGAGGTCATAGATCTCGGTGCGAAGACCCCGAGGTACGATATGTTGAGCAAGTTTTAAATACTGTTCAACAGAGAAAAAGGCGGCAAGATCCCCAAATTCGCTCTGAAGAGCAAATAAGAAATACTCGAGGTCATAGATCTCGGTGCGAAGACCCCGAGGTTCGATCTGTTGAGCAAGTCGTAAATACTGTTCAACAGAGAAAAAGGCGGCAAGATCCCCAAATTCGCTCTGAAGAGCAAATAAGAAATACTCGAGGTCATAAATATCGGCGTGAAAACACCGAGGTTCGATCTGTTGAGCAAGTAGTAAATACTGTTCAACAGAGAAAAAGGCGGCAAGATCCCCAAATTCGCTCTGAAGAGCAAATAAGAAATACTCGAGGTCATAAATATCGGCGTGGAAACACCGAGGTTCGATCTGTTGAGCAAGTAGTAAATACTGTTCAACAGAGAAAAAGGCGGCAAGATCCTCAAATTCGCTCTGAAGAGCAAATAAGAAATACTAGAGGTCATAGATCTCGGTGCGAAGACCCCGAGGTACGATATGTTGAGCAAGTTTTAAATACTGTTCAACAGAGAAAAAGGCGGCAAGATCCCCAAATTCGCTCTGAAGAGCAAATAAGAAATACTCGAGGTCATAGATCTCGGTGGAAAACCCCAAGGTTCGATCTGTTGAGCAAGTAGTAAATACTGTTCAACAGAGGAAAAGGCGCCAAGATCCCCAAATTCGCTCTGAAGAGCAAATAAGAAATACTAGAGGTCATAGATCTCGGCGTGAAAACACCGAGGTTCGATCTGTTGAGCAAGCTGTAAATATTGTTCAACATAGAGCAAGGCGGAAGGATCCCCAAATTCGCTCTGAAGAGCAAATAAGAAATACTCGAGGTCATAGATCTCGGTGGAAAACCCCAAGGTTCGATCTGTTGAGCAAGTTTTAAATACTGTTCAACAGAGAAAAAGGCGGCAAGATCCCCAAATTCGCTCTGAAGAGCAAATAAGAAATACTCGAGGTCATAAATATCGGCGTGAAAACACCGAGGTTCGATCTGTTGAGCAAGCTGTAAATATTGTTCAACATAGAGCAAGGCGGAAGGATCCCCAAATTCGCTCTGAAGAGCAAATAAGAAATACTCGAGGTCATAGATCTCGTCGAGAAAATCCCGAGGTACGATATGTTGAGCAAGTTTTAAATACTGTTCAAATATAACAAGGCGGAAGGATTACCAAATTCGCTCTGAAGGGCAAATAAGAAATAGTCGAGGTCATAGATCTCGTCGAGAAAATCCCAAGGTACGATAGGTTGAGCAAGTTTTAAATACTGTTCAACATAGAACAAGGCGGCAAGATCCTCAAATTCGCTCTGAAGAGCAAATAAGAAATACTCGAGGTCATAGATCTCGTCGTGAAAATCGATATGATGAGCAAGTTTTAAATACTGTTCAACATAGAAGAAGGCGGAAGGATCCACAAATTCGGTCTCAAGAGCAAATAAGAAATCGAGGTCATAGATCTCGTCGAGAAAATCCCGAGGTACGATATGTTGAGCAAGTTTTAAATACTGTTCAACATAGAACAAGGCGGCAAGATCCTCAAATTCGCTCTGAAGACCAAATTAGAAATACTCGAGGTCATAGATCTCGCCGTGAAAATCGATATGATGAGCAAGTTTTAAATATAGTTCAATATAGAACAAGGAGGAAAGTTCCCCAAATTCGCTCTGAAGAGCAAATAAGAAATACTCGAGGTCATAGATCTCTTCGAGAAAATCCCGAAGTACGATCTGTTGAGTAAGTAGTAAATAATGTTCAACAGAGAAAAATGCGGCAAGATCCACAAATTCGCTCTGAAGAGCAAAGCAGAAATACTCGGGGACATAGATTACGGTACGAAATTCTCGAGGTTCGATCTGTTGAGCAAGTAGTAAATACTGTTCAACATAGAATAAGGCGACAAGATCCACAAATTCGCTCTGAAGAGCAAATAAGAAATACTCGAGTTCATAGATCTCGGCGTGAAAATCCCGAGGTACGATATGATGAGGAAGTTTTCAATACTGTTCAACTTTGAACAAGGCGACAAGTTCCACAATAAGAAATACTCGAGGTTATAGATCTCGGCGTGAAAATCCCGAGGCTCGATCTGTTGAGCAAGTACTAAATACTGTTCAACATAGAAAAAGGCGGCAATATTCCCAAATTCGCTCTGAAGAGCAAATAAGAAATACTCGGGGTCATAGACCTAGGCGTGAAAACCCCAAGGTTCGATCTATAAAGCAGGAAGTAAATACTGTGCAACAGAGAAAAAGGCAGTAAGATCCCCAAATTCGCTCTGAAGAGCAAATAAGAAATACTCGAAGTCATAAATATCGGCGTGACGACACCGAGGTTCGATCTGTTGAGCAAGTTTTAAATATTGCCCAACATTGAATAAGGCGGCAAGATCCCCAAATTCGCTCTGAAGCGCAAATAAGAAATACTCGAGGACATAGATTACGGTACGAAATTCTCGAGGTTCGATCTGTTGAGCAAGTAGTAAATACTGTGCAACAGAGAAAAAGGCAGTAAGATCCCCAAATTCGCTCTGAAGAGCAAATAAGAAATACTCGAAGTCATAAATATCGGCGTGACGACACCGAGGTTCGATCTGTCGAGGTCATAGATCTCGGCGTGAAAATCCCGAGGCTCGATCTGTTGAGCAAGTAGTAAATACTGTTCAACATAGAAAAAGGCGGCAATATTCCCAAATTCGCTCTGAAGAGCAAATAAGAAATACTCGGGGTCATAGATCTAGGCGTGAAAACCCCAAGGTTCGATCTATAAAACAGGAAGTAAATACTGTGCAACAGAGAAAAAGGCAGTAAGATCCCCAAATTCGCTCTGAAGAGCAAATAAGAAATACCCGAAGTCATAAATATCGGCGTGACGACACCGAGGTTCGATCTGTTGAGCAAGTTTTAAATATTGCCCAACATAGAACAAGGAGGCAGGTTCCCCAAATTCGCTCTGAAGAGCATAAGAAATACTCGAGGTCATAGATCTCGTCGCGGAAATCCCGAGGTGCGACTGTTAAGCAAGTTTTAAATACTGTTCAAATATAACAAGGCGGAAGGATTACCAAATTCGCTCTGAAGGGCAAATAAGAAATAGTCGAGGTCATAGATCTCGTCGAGAAAATCCCAAGGTACGATAGGTTGAGCAAGTTTTAAATACTGTTCAACATAGAACAAGGCGGCAATATTCCCAAATTCGCTCTGAAGAGCAAATAAGAAATACTCGGGGTCATAGATCTAGGCGTGAAAACCCCAAGGTTCGATCTATAAAGCAGGAAGTAAATACTGTGCAACAGAGAAAAAGGCAGTAAGATCCCCAAATTCGCTCTGAAGAGGAAATAAGAAATACTCGAAATTATAAATATCGGCGTGACGACACCGAGGTTCGATCTGTTGAGCAAGTTTTAAATATTGCCCAACATTGAATAAGGCGGCAAGATCCCCAAATTCGCTCTGAAGAGCAAATAAGAAATACTCGAGGTCATAGATCTCGTCGTGAAAATCGATATGATGAGCAAGTTTTAAATACTGTTCCACATCGAACAAGGCGGCAAGATCCACAAATACGTTCTCAAGAGCAAATAAGAAATACTCGAGGTCATAGATCTCGTCGCGGAAATCCCGAGGTAAGACTGTTAAGCAAGTTTTAAATACTGTTCAACATAGAACAACGAGGAAAGTTCCCCAAATTCGCTCTGAAGAGCAAATAAGAAATACTCGAGGTCATAGATCTCGTCGAGGAAATCCCGAAGTACGATCTGTTGAGTAAGTAGTAAATAATGTTCAACAGAGAAAAATGCGGCAAGATCCACAAATTCGCTTTGAAGAGCAAAGCAGAAATACTCGGGGACATAGATTGCGGTACGAAATTCTCGAGGTTCGATCTGTTGAGCAAGTAGTAAATACTGTGCAACAGTGAAAAAGGCAGTAAGATCCCCAAATTCGCTCTGAAGAGCAAATAAGAAATACTCGAAGTCATAAATATCGGCGTGACGACACCGAGGTTCGATCTGTCGAGGTCATAGATCTCGGCGTGAAAATCCCGAGGCTCGATCTGTTGAGCAAGTAGTAAATACTGTTCAACATAGAAAAAGGCGGCAATATTCCCAAATTCGCTCTGAAGAGCAAATAAGAAATACTCGGGGTCATAGATCTAGGCGTGAAAACCCCAAGGTTCGATCTATAAAGCAGGAAGTAAATACTGTGCAACAGAGAAAAAGGCAGTAAGATCCCCAAATTCGCTCTGAAGAGCAAATAAGAAATACTCGAAGTCATAAATATCGGCGTGACGACACCGAGGTTCGATCTGTTGAGCAAGTTTTAAATATTGCCCAACAAAGAACAAGGAGGGAGGTTCCCCAAATTCGCTCTGAAGAGCATAAGAAATACTCGAGGTCATAGATCTCGTCGCGGAAATCCCGAGGTACGACTGTTAAGCAAGTTCTAAATACTGTTCAACATAGAAAAAGGCGGCAAGATCCCCAAATTCGCTCTGAAGAGCAAATAAGAAATACTCGAGGTCATAGATCTCGTCGAGAAAATCCCGAAGTACGATATGTTGAGCAAGTTTTAAATACTGTTCAACAGAGAAAAAGGCGGCAAGATCCCCAAATTCGCTCTGAAGAGCAAATAAGAAATACTCGAGGTCATAGATCTCGGCGTGAAAACCCCAAGGTTCGATCTGTTGAGCAAGTAGTAAATACTGTTCAACAGAGAAAAGAGTAGCAAGATCCCAAATTCGCTCTGAAGAGCAAATAAGAAATACTCGAGGTCATAGATCTCGGTGCGAAGACCCCGAGGTACGATATGTTGAGCAAGTTTTAAATACTGTTCAACAGAGAAAAAGGCGGCAAGATCCCCAAATTCGCTCTGAAGAGCAAATAAGAAATACTCGAGGTCATAGATCTCGGTGCGAAGACCCCGAGGTTCGATCTGTTGAGCAAGTCGTAAATACTGTTCAACAGAGAAAAAGGCGGCAAGATCCCCAAATTCGCTCTGAAGAGCAAATAAGAAATACTCGAGGTCATAAATATCGGCGTGAAAACACCAAGGTTCGATCTGTTGAGCAAGTAGTAAATACTGTTCAACAGAGAAAAAGGCGGCAAGATCCCCAAATTCGCTCTGAAGAGCAAATAAGAAATACTCGAGGTCATAGATCTCGGTGCGAAGACCCCGAGGTACGATATGTTGAGCAAGTTTTAAATACTGTTCAACAGAGAAAAAGGCGGCAAGATCCCCAAATTCGCTCTGAAGAGCAAATAAGAAATACTCGAGGTCATAGATCTCGGTGGAAAACCCCAAGGTTCGATCTGTTGAGCAAGTAGTAAATACTGTTCAACAGAGAAAAAGGCGGCAAGATCCCCACATTCGCTCTGAAGAGCAAATAAGAAATACTAGAGGTCATAGATCTCGGTGCGAAGACCCCGAGGTACGATATGTTGAGCAAGTTTTAAATACTGTTCAACAGAGAAAAAGGCGGCAAGATCCCCAAATTCGCTCTGAAGAGCAAATAAGAAATACTCGAGGTCATAAATATCGGCGTGAAAACACCGAGGTTCGATCTGTTGAGCAAGCTGTAAATATTGTTCAACATAGAGCAAGGCGGAAGGATCCCCAAATTCGCTCTGAAGAGCAAATAAGAAATACTCGAGGTCATAGATCTCGTCGAGAAAATCCCGAGGTACGATATGTTGAGCAAGTTTTAAATACTGTTCAAATATAACAAGGCGGAAGGATTACCAAATTCGCTCTGAAGGGCAAATAAGAAATAGTCGAGGTCATAGATCTCGTCGAGAAAATCCCAAGGTACGATAGGTTGAGCAAGTTTTAAATACTGTTCAACATAGAACAAGGCGGCAAGATCCTCAAATTCGCTCTGAAGAGCAAATAAGAAATACTCGAGGTCATAAATCTCGTCTAGAAAATCCCGAGGTGCGATATGTTGAGCCAGTTTTAAATACTGTTCAACATCGAACAAGGCGGCAAGATCTTCAAATTCGCTCTGAAGAGCAAATAAGAAATACTCGAGGTCATAGATCTCGTCGTGAAAATCGATATGATGAGCAAGTTTTAAATACTGTTCAACATAGAAGAAGGCGGAATGATCCACAAATTCGGTCTCAAGAGCAAATAAGAAATCGAGGTCATAGATCTCGTCGAGAAAATCCCGAGGTACGATATGTTGAGCAAGTTTTAAATACTGTTCAACATAGAACAAGGCGGCAAGATCCTCAAATTCGCTCTGAAGACCAAATTAGAAATACTCGAGGTCATAGATCTCGCCGTGAAAATCGATATGATGAGCAAGTTTTAAATACTGTTCAACATAGAACAAGGAGGAAAGTTCCCCAAATTCGCTCTGAAGAGCAAATAAGAAATACTCGAGGTCATAGATCTCGTCGAGAAAATCCCGAAGTACGATCTGTTGAGTAAGTAGTAAATAATGTTCAACAGAGAAAAATGCGGCAAGATCCACAAATTCGCTCTGAAGAGCAAAGCAGAAATACTCGGGGACATAGATTACGGTACGAAATTCTCGAGGTTCGATCTGTTGAGCAAGTAGTAAATACTGCTCAACATAGAATAAGGCGACAAGATCCACAAATTCGCTCTGAAGAGCAAATAAGAAATACTCGAGTTCATAGATCTCGGCGTGAAAATCACGAGGTACGATATGATGAGGAAGTTTTCAATACTGTTCAACTTTGAACAAGGCGACACGTTCCACAATAAGAAATACTCGAGGTCATAGATCTCGGCGTGAAAATCCCGAGGCTCGATCTGTTGAGCAAGTAGTAAATACTGTTCAACATAGAAAAAGGCGGCAATATTCCCAAATTCGCTCTGAAGAGCAAATAAGAAATACTCGGGGTCATAGATCTAGGCGTGAAAACCCCAAGGTTCGATCTATAAAGCAGGAAGTAAATACTGTGCAACAGAGAAAAAGGCAGTAAGATCCCCAAATTCGCTCTGAAGAGCAAATAAGAAATACTCGAAGTCATAAATATCGGCGTGACGACACCGAAGTTCGATCTGTTGAGCAAGTTTTAAATATTGCCCAACATTAATTAAGGCGCAAGATCCCCAAATTCGCTCTGAAGAGCAAATAAAAAATACTCGAGGACATAGATTACGGTACGAAATTCTCGAGGTTCGATCTGTTGAGCAAGTAGTAAATACTGTGCAACAGAGAAAAAGGCAGTAAGATCCCCAAATTCGCTCTGAAGAGCAAATAAGAAATACTCGATGTCATAAATATCGGCGTGACGACACCGAGGTTCGATCTGTCGAGGTCATAGATCTCGGCGTGAAAATCCCGAGGCTCGATCTGTTGAGCAAGTAGTAAATACTGTTCAACATAGAAAAAGGCGGCAATATTCCCAAATTCGCTCTGAAGAGCAAATAATAAATACTCGGGGTCATAGATCTAGGCGTGAAAACCCCAAGGTTCGATCTATAAAGCAGGAAGTAAATACTGTGCAACAGAGAAAAAGGCAGTAAGATCCCCAAATTCGCTCTGAAGAGCAAATAGGAAATACTCGAAGTCATAAATATCGGCGTGACGACACCGAGGTTCGATCTGTTGAGCAAGTTTTAAATATTGCCCAACATAGAACAAGGAGACAGGTTCCCCAAATTCGCTCTGAAGAGCATAAGAAATACTAGAGGTCATAGATCTCGTCGCGGAAATCCCGAGGTACGACTGTTAAGCAAGTTTTAAATACTGTTCAAATATAACAAGGCGGAAGGATTACCAAATTCGCTCTGAAGGGCAAATAAGAAATAGTCGAGGTCATAGATCTCGTCGAGAAAATCCCAAGGTACGATAGGTTGAGCAAGTTTTAAATACAGTTCAACATAGAACAAGGCGGCAAGATCCTCAAATTCGCTCTGAAGAGCAAATAAGAAACACTCGAGGTCATAGATCTCGTCTAGAAAATCCCGAGGTGCGATATGTTGAGCAAGTTTTAAATACTGTTCAACATCGAACAAGGCGGCAAGATCTTCAAATTCGCTCTGAAGAGCAAATAAGAAATACTCGAGGTCATAGATCTCGTCGTGAAAATCGATATGATGAGCAAGTTTTAAATACTGTTCAACATAGAAGAAGGCGAAAGGATCCACAAATTCGGTCTCAAGAGCAAATAAGAAATCGAGGTCATAGATCTCGTCGAGAAAATCCCGAGGTACGATATGTTGAGCAAGTTTTAAATACTGTTCAACATAGAACAAGGCGGCAAGATCCTCAAATTCGCTCTGAAGACCAAATTAGAAATACTCGAGGTTATAGATCTCGCCGTGAAAATCGATATGATGAGCAAGTTTTAAATACTGTTCAACATAGAACAAGGAGGAAAGTTCCCCAAATTCGCTCTGAAGAGCAAATAAGAAATACTCGAGGTCATAGATTTCGTCGAGAAAATCCCGAAGTACGATCTGTTGAGTAAGTAGTAAATAATGTTCAACAGAGAAAAATGCGGTAAGATCCACAAATTCGCTCTGAAGAGCAAAGCAGAAATACTCGGGGACATAGATTACGGTACGAAATTCTCGAGGTTCGATCTGTTGAGCAAGTAGTAAATACTGTTCAACATAGAATAAGGCGACAAGATCCACAAATTCGCTCTGAAGAGCAAATAAGAAATACTCGAGTTCATAGATCTCGGCGTGAAAATCCCGAGGTACGATATGATGAGGAAGTTTTCAATACTGTTCAACTTTGAACAAGGCGACAAGTTCCACAATAAGAAATACTCGAGGTCATAGATCTCGGCGTGAAAATCCCGAGGCTCGATCTGTTGAGCAAGTAGTAAATACTGTTCAACATAGAAAAAGGCGGCAATATTCCCAAATTCGCTCTGAAGAGCAAATAAGAAATACTCGGGGTCATAGATCTAGGCGTGAAAACCCCAAGGTTCGATCTATAAAGCAGGAAGTAAATACTGTGCAACAGAGAAAAAGGCAGTAAGATCCAAAAATTCGCTCTGAAGAGCAAATAAGAAATACTCGAAGTCATAAATATCGGCGTGACGACACCGAGGTTCGATCTGTTGAGCAAGTTTTAAATATTGCCCAACATTGAATAAGGCGGCAAGATCCCCAAATTCGCTCTGAAGAGCAAATAAGAAATACTCGAGGTCATAGATCTCGTCGTGAAAATCGATATGATGAGCAAGTTTTAAATACTGTTCCACATCGAACAAGGCGGCAAGATCCACAAATACGTTCTCAAGAGCAAATAAGAAATACTCGAGGTCATAGATCTCGTCGCGGAAATCCCGAGGTACGATATGATGAGGAAGTTTTCAATACTGTTCAACTTTGAACAAGGCGACACGTTCCACAATAAGAAATACTCGAGGTCATAGATCTCGTCGAGGAAATCCCGAAGTACGATCTGTTGAGTAAGTAGTAAATAATGTTCAACAGAGAAAAATGCGGCAAGATCCACAAATTCGCTCTGAAGAGCAAAGCAGAAATACTCGGGGACATAGATTACGGTACGAAATTCTCGAGGTTCGATCTGTTGAGCAAGTAGTAAATACTGTGCAACAGAGAAAAAGGCAGTAAGATCCCCAAATTCGCTCTGAAGAGCAAATAAGAAATACTCGAAGTCATAAATATCGGCGTGACGACACCGAGGTTCGATCTGTTGAGCAAGTTTTAAATATTGCCCAACATAGAACAAGGAGGCAGGTTCCCCAAATTCGCTCTGAAGAGCATAAGAAATACTCGAGGTCATAGATCTCGTCGCGGAAATCCCGAGGTACGACTGTTAAGCAAGTTTTAAATACTGTTCAACATAGAAAAAGGCGGCAAGATCCCCAAATTCGCTCTGAAGAGCAAATAAGAAATACTCGAGGTCATAGATCTCGTCGAGAAAATCCCGAAGTACGATATGTTGAGCAAGTTTTAAATACTGTTCAACAGAGAAAAAGGCGGCAAGATCCCCAAATTCGCTCTGAAGAGCAAATAAGAAATACTCGAGGTCATAGATCTCGGCGTGAAAACCCCAAGGTTCGATCTGTTGAGCAAGTAGTAAATACTGTTCAACAGAGAAAAGAGTGGCAAGATCCCAAATTCGCTCTGAAGAGCAAATAAGAAATACTCGAGGTCATAGATCTCGGTGCGAAGACCCCGAGGTACGATATGTTGAGCAAGTTTTAAATACTGTTCAACAGAGAAAAAGGCGGCAAGATATCCAAATTCGCTCTGAAGAGCAAATAAGAAATACTCGAGGTCATAGATCTCGGTGCGAAGACCCCGAGGTTCGATCTGTTGAGCAAGTCGTAAATACTGTTCAACAGAGAAAAAGGCGGCAAGATCCCCAAATTCGCTCTGAAGAGCAAATAAGAAATACTCGAGGTCATAAATATCGGCGTGAAAACACCGAGGTTCGATCTGTTGAGCAAGTAGTAAATACTGTTCAACATAGAAAAAGGCGGCAAAATCCCCAAATTCGCTCTGAAGAGCAAATAAGAAATACTCGAGGTCATAAATATCGGCGTGAAAACACCGAGGTTCGATCTGTTGAGCAAGTAGTAAATACTGTTCAACAGAGAAAAAGGCGGCAAGATCCCCAAATTCGCTCTGAAGAGCAAATAAGAAATACTAGAGGTCATAGATCTCGGTGCAAAGACCCCGAGGTACGATATGTTGAGCAGGTTTTAAATACTGTTCAACAGAGAAAAAGGCGGCAAGATCCCCAAATTCGCTCTGAAGAGCAAATAAGAAATACTCGAGGTCATAGATCTCTGTGGAAAACCCCAAGGTTCGATCTGTTGAGCAAGTAGTAAATACTGTTCAACAGAGAAAAAGGCGGCAAGATCCCCAAATTCGCTCTGAAGAGCAAATAAGAAATACTAGAGGTCATAGATCTCGGTGCGAAGACCCCGAGGTACGATATGTTGAGCAAGTTTTAAATACTGTTCAATAAAGAAAAAGGCGGCAAGATCCCCAAATTCGCTCTGAAGAGCAAATAAGAAATACTCGAGGTCATAAATATCGGCGTGAAAACACCGAGGTTCGATCTGTTGAGCAAGCTGTAAATATTGTTCAACATAGAGCAAGGCGGAAGGATCCCCAAATTCGCTCTGAAGAGCAAATAAGAAATACTCGAGGTCATAGATCTCGTCGAGAAAATCCCGAGGTACGATATGTTGAGCAAGTTTTAAATACTGTTCAAATATAACAAAGCGGAAGGATTACCAAATTCGCTCTGAAGGGCAAATAAGAAATAGTCGAGGTCATAGATCTCGTCGAGAAAATCCCAAGGTACGATAGGTTGAGCAAGTTTTAAATACTGTTCAATATAGAACAAGGCGGCAATATCCTCAAATTCGCTCTGAAGAGCAAATAAGAAATACTCGAGGTCATAGATCTCGTCTAGAAAATCCCGAGGTGCGATATGTTGAGCAAGTTTTAAATACTGTTCAACATCGAACAAGGCGGCAAGATCCTCAAATTCGCTCTGAAGACCAAATTAGAAATACTCGAGGTCATAAATATCGGCGTGAAAACACCGAGGTTCGATCTGATGAGCAAGTTTTAAATACTGTTCAACAGAGAAAAAGGCGGCAAGATCCCCAAATTCGCTCTGAAGAGCAAATAAGAAATACTCGAGGTCATAGATCTCGGCGTGAAAACCCCAAGGTTCGATCTGTTGAGCAAGTAGTAAATACTGTTCAACAGAGAAAAGAGTGGCAAGATCCCAAATTCGCTCTGAAGAGCAAATAAGAAATACTCGAGGTCATAGATCTCGGTGCGAAGACCCCGAGGTACGATATGTTGAGCAAGTTTTAAATACTGTTCAACAGAGAAAAAGGCGGCAAGATCCCCAAATTCGCTCTGAAGAGCAAATAAGAAATACTCGAGGTCATAAATATCGGCGTGAAAACACCGAGGTTCGATCTGTTGAGCAAGTAGTAAATACTGTTCAACAGAGAAAAAGGCGGCAAGATCCCCAAATTCGCTCTGAAGAGCAAATAAGAAATACTCGAGGTCATAAATATCGGCGTGAAAACAAAGAGGTTCGATCTGTTGAGCAAGCTGTAAATATTGTTCAACATAGAACAAGGCGGAAGGATCCCCAAATTCGCTCTGAAGAGCAAATAAGAAATACTCGAGGTCATAGATCTCGTCGAGAAAATCCCGAGGTGCGATATGTTGAGCAAATTTTAAATACTGTTCAAATATAACAAGGCGGAAGGATTGCCAAATTCGCTCTGAAGGGCATATAAGAAATAGTCGAGATCATAGATCTCGTCGAAAAAATCCCAAGGTACGATAGGTTGAGCAAGTTTTAGATACTGTTCAACATAGAACAAGGCGGCAAGATCCTCAAATTCGCTCTGAAGAGCAAATAAGAAATACTCGAGGTCATAGATCTCGTCGTGAAACTCGATATGATGAGCAAGTTTTAAATACTGTTCAACATAGAACAAGGCGGAAGGATCCACAAATTCGGTCTCAAGAGCAAATAAGAAATCGAGGTCATAGATCTCGTCGAAAAAATCCCAAGGTACGATAAGTTGAGCAAGTTTTAAATACTGTTTAACATAGAACAAGGCGGCAAGATCCTCAAATTCGCTCTGAAGAGCAAATAAGAAATACTGGAGGTCATAGATCTCGTCGCGGAAATCCCGAGGCTCGACTGTTAAGCAAGTTTTAAATACTGTTCAACATAGAACAAGGAGGCAAGTTCCCCAAATTCGCTCTGAAGAGCAAATAAGAAATACTCGAGGTCATAGATCTCGGTGCGAAGACCCCGAGGTTCGATCTGTTGAGCAAGTCGTAAATACTGTTCAACAGAGAAAAAGGCGGCAAGATCCCCAAATTCGCTCTGAAGAGCAAATAAGAAATACTCGAGGTCATAAATATCGGCGTGAAAACACCGAGGTTAGATCTGTTGAGCAAGTAGTAAATACTGTTCAACATAGAAAAATGCGGCAAGATCCCCAAATTCGCTCTGAAGAGCAAATAAGAAATACTCGAGGTCATAAATATCGGCGTGAAAACAAAGAGGTTCGATCTGTTGAGCAAGCTGTAAATATTGTTCAACATAGAACAAGGCGGAAGGATCCCCAAATTCGCTCTGAAGAGCAAATAAGAAATACTCGAGGTCATAGATCTCGTCGAGAAAATCCCGAGGTGCGATATGTTGAGCAAATTTTAAATACTGTTCAAATATAACAAGGCGGAAGGATTGCCAAATTCGCTCTGAAGGGCATATAAGAAATAGTCGAGATCATAGATCTCGTCGAAAAAATCCCAAGGTACGATAGGTTGAGCAAGTTTTAGATACTGTTCAACATAGAACAAGGCGGCAAGATCCTCAAATTCGCTCTGAAGAGCAAATAAGAAATACTCGAGGTCATAGATCTCGTCGTGAAAATCGATATGATGAGCAAGTTTTAAATACTGTTCAACATAGAACAAGGCGGAAGGATCCACAAATTCGGTCTCAAGAGCAAATAAGAAATCGAGGTCATAGATCTCGTCGAAAAAATCCCAAGGTACGATAAGTTGAGCAAGTTTTAAATACTGTTTAACATAGAACAAGGCGGCAAGATCCTCAAATTCGCTCTGAAGAGCAAATAAGAAATACTGGAGGTCATAGATCTCGTCGCGGAAATCCCGAGGCTCGACTGTTAAGCAAGTTTTAAATACTGTTCAACATAGAACAAGGAGGCAAGTTCCCCAAATTCGCTCTGAAGAGCAAATAAGAAATACTCGAGGTCATAGATCTCGGTGCGAAGACCCCGAGGTTCGATCTGTTGAGCAAGTCGTAAATACTGTTCAACAGAGAAAAAGGCGGCAAGATCCCCAAATTCGCTCTGAAGAGCAAATAAGAAATACTCGAGGTCATAAATATCGGCGTGAAAACACCGAGGTTAGATCTGTTGAGCAAGTAGTAAATACTGTTCAACATAGAAAAATGCGGCAAGATCCCCAAATTCGCTCTGAAGAGCAAATAAGAAATACTCGAGGTCATAGATTTCGTCTAGAAAATCCCGAGGCTCGATCTGTTGAGCAAGTAGTAAATACTGTTCAACAGAGAAAAAGGCGGCAAGATCCCCGAATTCGCTCTAAAGAGCAAATAAGAAATACTCGAGGTCATAAATATCGGCGTGAAAACACCGAGGTTCGATCTGTTGAGCAAGCTGTAAATATTGTTCAACATAGAACAAGGCGGAAGGATCCCCAAATTCGCTCTGAAGAGCAAATAAGAAATACTCGAGGTCATAGATCTCGTCGAGAAAATCCCGAGGTGCGATATGTTGAGCAAATTTTAAATACTGGCAAGATCCCCAAATTCGCTCTAAAGAGCAAATAAGAAATACTCGAGGTCATAAATATCGGCGTGAAAACACCGAGGTTCGATCTGTTGAGCAAGTAGTAAATACTGTTCAACGGAGAAAAAGGCGGCAAGATCCCCAAATTCGCTCTGAAGAGCAAATAAGAAATACTCGAGGTCATAAATATCGGCGTGAAAACAAAGAGGTTCGATCTGTTGAGCAAGCTGTAAATATTGTTCAACATAGAACAAGGCGGAAGGATCCCCAAATTCGCTCTGAAGAGCAAATAAGAAATACTCGAGGTCATAGATCTCGTCGAGAAAATCCCGAGGTGCGATATGTTGAGCAAATTTTAAATACTGTTCAAATATAACAAGGCGGAAGGATTGCCAAATTCGCTCTGAAGGGCATATAAGAAATAGTCGAGATCATAGATCTCGTCGAAAAAATCCCAAGGTACGATAGGTTGAGCAAGTTTTAGATACTGTTCAACATAGAACAAGGCGGCAAGATCCTCAAATTCGCTCTGAAGAGCAAATAAGAAATACTCGAGGTCATAGATCTCGTCGTGAAAATCGATATGATGAGCAAGTTTTAAATACTGTTCAACATAGAACAAGGCGGAAGGATCCACAAATTCGGTCTCAAGAGCAAATAAGAAATCGAGGTCATAGATCTCGTCGAAAAAATCCCAAGGTACGATAAGTTGAGCAAGTTTTAAATACTGTTTAACATAGAACAAGGCGGCAAGATCCTCAAATTCGCTCTGAAGAGCAAATAAGAAATACTGGAGGTCATAGATCTCGTCGCGGAAATCCCGAGGCTCGACTGTTAAGCAAGTTTTAAATACTGTTCAACATAGAACAAGGAGGCAAGTTCCCCAAATTCGCTCTGAAGAGCAAATAAGAAATACTCGAGGTCATAGATCTCGGTGCGAAGACCCCGAGGTTCGATCTGTTGAGCAAGTCGTAAATACTGTTCAACAGAGAAAAAGGCGGCAAGATCCCCAAATTCGCTCTGAAGAGCAAATAAGAAATACTCGAGGTCATAAATATCGGCGTGAAAACACCGAGGTTAGATCTGTTGAGCAAGTAGTAAATACTGTTCAACATAGAAAAATGCGGCAAGATCCCCAAATTCGCTCTGAAGAGCAAATAAGAAATACTCGAGGTCATAGATTTCGTCTAGAAAATCCCGAGGCTCGATCTGTTGAGCAAGTAGTAAATACTGTTCAACAGAGAAAAAGGCGGCAAGATCCCCGAATTCGCTCTAAAGAGCAAATAAGAAATACTCGAGGTCATAAATATCGGCGTGAAAACACCGAGGTTCGATCTGTTGAGCAAGCTGTAAATATTGTTCAACATAGAACAAGGCGGAAGGATCCCCAAATTCGCTCTGAAGAGCAAATAAGAAATACTCGAGGTCATAGATCTCGTCGAGAAAATCCCGAGGTGCGATATGTTGAGCAAATTTTAAATACTGGCAAGATCCCCAAATTCGCTCTAAAGAGCAAATAAGAAATACTCGAGGTCATAAATATCGGCGTGAAAACACCGAGGTTCGATCTGTTGAGCAAGTAGTAAATACTGTTCAACGGAGAAAAAGGCGGCAAGATCCCCAAATTCGCTCTGAAGAGCAAATAAGAAATACTCGAGGTCATAAATATCGGCGTGAAAACAAAGAGGTTCGATCTGTTGAGCAAGCTGTAAATATTGTTCAACATAGAACAAGGCGGAAGGATCCCCAAATTCGCTCTGAAGAGCAAATAAGAAATACTCGAGGTCATAGATCTCGTCGAGAAAATCCCGAGGTGCGATATGTTGAGCAAATTTTAAATACTGTTCAAATATAACAAGGCGGAAGGATTGCCAAATTCGCTCTGAAGGGCATATAAGAAATAGTCGAGATCATAGATCTCGTCGAAAAAATCCCAAGGTACGATAGGTTGAGCAAGTTTTAGATACTGTTCAACATAGAACAAGGCGGCAAGATCCTCAAATTCGCTCTGAAGAGCAAATAAGAAATACTCGAGGTCATAGATCTCGTCGTGAAAATCGATATGATGAGCAAGTTTTAAATACTGTTCAACATAGAACAAGGCGGAAGGATCCACAAATTCGGTCTCAAGAGCAAATAAGAAATCGAGGTCATAGATCTCGTCGAGAAAATCCCAAGGTACGATAAGTTGAGCAAGTTTTAAATACTGTTTAACATAGAACAAGGCGGCAAGATCCTCAAATTCGCTCTGAAGAGCAAATAAGAAATACTGGAGGTCATAGATCTCGTCGCGGAAATCCCGAGGCTCGACTGTTAAGCAAGTTTTAAATACTGTTCAACATAGAACAAGGAGGCAAGTTCCCCAAATTCGCTCTGAAGAGCAAATAAGAAATACTCGGGGTCATAGATCTAGGCGTGAAAACCCCAAGGTTCGATCTATTAAGCAGGAAGTAAATACCGTGCAACAGAGGAAAAGGCAGTAAGATCCCCAAATTCGTTCTGAAGAGCAAATAAGAAATACTCGAAGTCATAAATATCGGCGTGACGACACCGAGGTTCGATCTGTTGAGCAAGTTTTAAATATTGCCCAACATTGAATAAGGCGGCAAGATCCCCAAATTCGCTCTGAAGAGCAAATAAGTAATACTCGAGGTCATAGATCTCGTCGTGAAAATCGATATGATGAGCAAGTTTTAAATACTGTTCAACATAGAACAAGGCGGAAGGATCCACAAATTCGGTCTCAAGAGCAAATAAGAAATCGAGGTCATAGATCTCGTCGAGAAACTCCCGAGGTACGATATGTTGAGCAAGTTTTAAATACTGTTCAACATAGAACAAGGCGGCAAGATCCTCAAATTCGCTCTGAAGAGCAAATAAGAAATACTCGAGGTCATAGATCTCGTCGTGAAAATCGATATGATGAGCAAGTTTTAAATACTGTTCCACATCGAACAAGGCGGCAAGATCCACAAATACGGTCTCAAGAGCAAATAAGAAATACTCGAGGTCATAGATCTCGTCGCGGAAATCCCGAGGTACGACTGTTAAGCAAGTTTTAAATACTGTTAGAACAAGGAGGAAAGTTCCCCAAATTCGCTCTGAAGAGCAAATAAAAAATACTCGAGGTCATAGATCTCGTAGAGAAAATCCCGAAGTACGATCTGTTGAGTAAGTAGTAAATAATGTTCAACAGAGAAAAATGCGGCAAGATCCACAAATTCGCTCTGAAGAGCAAATCAGAAATACTCGGGGACATAGATTTCGGTACGAAATTCTCGAGGTTCGATCTGTTGAGCAAGTAGTAAATACTGTTCAACATAGAATAAGGCGACAAGATCCACAAATTCGCTCTGAAGAGCAAATAAGAAATACTCGAGTTCATAGATCTCGGCGTGAAAATCCCGAGGTACGATATGATGAGGAAGTTTTCAATACTGTTCAACTTCGAACAACGCGACAAGTTCCACAATAAGAAATACTCGAGGTCATAGATCTCGGCGTGAAAATCCCGAGGCTCGATCTGTTGAGCAAGTAGTATATACTGTTCAACATAGAACAAGGCGGCAATATTCCCAAATTCGCTCTGAAGAGCAAATAAGAAATACTCGGGGTCATAGATCTAGGCGTGAAAACCTCAATAATTCGATCTATAAAGCAGGAAGTAAATACTGTGCAACAGAGAAAAAGGCAGTAAGATCCCCAAATTCGCTCTGAAGAGCAAATAAAAAATACTCGAAGTCATAAATATCGGCGTGACGGCACCGAGGTTCGATCTGTTGAGCAAGTTTTAAATATTGCTCAACATTGAATAAGGCGGCAAGATCCCCAAATTCGCTCCGAAGAGCAAATAAGAAATACTCGAGGTCATAGACCTCGTCGTAAAAATCGATATGATGAGCAAGTTTTAAATACTGTTCAACATAGAAAAAGGCGGCAAGATCCCCAAATTCGCTCTGAAGAGCAAATAAGAAATACTCGAGGTCATAGATCTCGTCGAGAAAATCCCGAGGTACGATATGTTGAGCAAGTTTTAAATACTGTTCAACAGAGAAAAAGGCGGCAAGATCCCCAAATTCGCTCTGAACAGCAAATAAGAAATACTCGAGGTCATAGATCTCGGCGTGGAAACCCCAAGGTTCGATCTGTTGAGCAAGTAGTAAATACTGTTCAACAGAGAAAAAGGCGGCAAGATCCCCAAATTCGCTCTGAAGAGCAAATAAGAAATACTCGAGGTCATAAATATCGGCGTGAAAACACCGAGGTTCGATCTGTTGAGCAAGTAGTAAATACTGTTCAACAGAGAAAAAGGCGGCAAGATCCCCAAATTCGCTCTGAAGAGCAAATAAGAAATACTAGAGGTCATAGATCTCGGTGCGAAGACCCCGAGGTACGATATGTTGAGCAAGTTTTAAATACTGTTCAACAGAGAAAAAGGCGGCAAGATCCCCAAATTCGCTCTGAAGAGCAAATAAGAAATACTCGAGGTCATAAATATCGGCGTGAAAACACCGAGGTACGATATGTTGAGCAAGTTTTAAATACTGTTCAACAGAGAAAAAGGCGGCAAGATCCCCAAATTCGCTCTGAAGAGCAAATAAGAAATACTAGAGGTCATAAATATCGGTGTGAAAACACCGAGGTTCGATCTGATGAGCAAGTCGTAAATATTGTTCAACATAGAACAAGGAGGAAGGATTCCCAAATTCGCTCTAAAGAGCAAATAAGAAATACTCGAGGTCATACATCTCGCCGAGATAATTCAGAGGTACGATATGTTGAGCAAGTTTTAAATACTGTTCAACAGAGCAAAAGGCGGCAAGATCCACAAATTCGCTCTGAAGAGCAAAGCAGAAATACTCGGGGACATAGATTTCGGTACGAAATTCTCGAGGTTCGATCTGTTGAGCAAGTAGTAAATACTGTTCAACATAGAATAAGGCGACAAGATCCACAAATTCGCTCTGAAGAGCAAATAAGAAATACTCGAGTTCATAGATCTCGGCGTGAAAATCCCGAGGTACGATATGATGAGGAAGTTTTCAATACTGTTCAACTTCGAACAAGGCGACAAGTTCCACAATAAGAAAGACTCGAGGTCATAGATCTCGGCGTGAAAATCCCGAGGCTCGATCTGTTGAGCAAGTAGTATATACTGTTCAACATAGAACAAGGCGGCAATATTCCCAAATTCGCTCTGAAGAGCAAATAAGAAATACTCGGGGTCATAGATCTAGGCGTGAAAACCTCAATAATTCGATCTATAAAGCAGGAAGTAAATACTGTGCAACAGAGAAAAAGGCAGTAAGATCCCCAAATTCGCTCTGAAGAGCAAATAAAAAATACTCGAAGTCATAAATATCGGCGTGACGGCACCGAGGTTCGATCTGTTGAGCAAGTTTTAAATATTGCTCAACATTGAATAAGGCGGCAAGATCCCCAAATTCGCTCCGAAGAGCAAATAAGAAATACTCGAGGTCATAGATCTCGTCGTAAAAATCGATATGATGAGCAAGTTTTAAATACTGTTCAACATAGAAAAAGGCGGCAAGATCCCCAAATTCGCTCTGAAGAGCAAATAAGAAATACTCGAGGTCATAGATCTCGTCGAGAAAATCCCGAGGTACGATATGTTGAGCAAGTTTTAAATACTGTTCAACAGAGAAAAAGGCGGCAAGATCCCCAAATTCGCTCTGAACAGCAAATAAGAAATACTCGAGGTCATAGATCTCGGCGTGAAAACCCCAAGGTTCGATCTGTTGAGCAAGTAGTAAATACTGTTCAACAGAGAAAAAGGCGGCAAGATCCCCAAATTCGCTCTGAAGAGCAAATATTAAATACTAGAGGTCATAGATCTCGGTGCGAATACCCCGAGGTACGATATGTTGAGCAAGTTTTAAATACTGTTCAACAGAGAAAAAGGCGGCAAGAGCCCCAAATTCGCTCTGAAGAGCAAATAAGAATTACTCGAGGTCATAGATCTCGTCGAGAAAATCCCGAGGTACGATATGTTGAGCAAGTTTTAAATACTGTTCAAATATAACAAGGCGGAAGGATTACCAAATTCGCTCTGAAGGGCAAATAAGAAATAGTCGAGGTCATAGATCTCGTCGAGAAAATCCCAAGGTACGATAGGTTGAGCAAGTTTTAAATACTGTTCAACATAGAACAAGGCGGCAAGATCCTCAAATTCGCTCTGAAGAGCAAATAAGAAATACTCGAGGTCATAGATCTCGTCTAGAAAATCCCGAGGTGCGATATGTTGAGCAAGTTTCAAATACTGTTCAACATCGAACAAGGCGGCAAGATCTTCAAAATCGCTCTGAAGAGCAAATAAGAAATACTCGAGGTCATAGATCTCGTCGTGAAAATCGATATGATGAGCAAGTTTTAAATACTGTACAACATAGAAGAAGGCGGAAGGATCTACAAATTCGGTCTCAAGAGCAAACAAGAAATCGAGGTCATAGATCTCGTCGAGAAAATCCCGAGGTACGATATGTTGAGCAAGTAGTAAGTACTGTTCAACATAGAACAAGGCGGCAATATTCCCAAATTCGCTCTGAAGACCAAATAAGAAATACTCGGGGTCATAGAACTAGGCGTGAAAACCCCAAGGTTCGATCTATTGAGCAAGAAGTAAATACTGTTCAACAGAGAAAAAGGCAGTAAGATCCCCAAATTCGCTCTGAAGAGCAAATAAGAAGAACTCGAGGTCATAGATCTCGTCGTGAAAATCGATATGATGAGCAAGTTTTAAATACTGTTCAACATCGAACAAGGCGGCAAGATCCACAAATACGGTCTCAAGAGCAAATAAGAAATACTCGAGGTCATAAATATCGGCGTGAAAACACCGAGGTTCGATCTGTTGAGCAAGTAGTAAATACTGTTCAACAGAGAAAAAGGCGGCAAGATCCCCAAAATCGCTCTGAAGAGCAAATAAGAAATACTCGAAGTCATAAATCTCGTCGAGAAAATCCCGAGGTACGATATGTTGAGCAAGTTTTAAATACTGTTCAAATATAACAAGGCGGAAGGATTACCAAATTCGCTCTGAAGGGCAAATAAGAAATAGTCGAGGTCATAGATCTCGTCGAGAAAATCCCCAGGTACGATAGGTTGAGCAAGTTTTAAATACTGTTCAACAGAGAAAAAGGCGGCAAGATCCCCAAATTCGCTCTGAAGAGCAAATAAGAAATACTCGAGGTCATAAATATCGGCGTGAAAACACCGAGGTTCGATCTGTTGAGCAAGTAGTAAATACTGTTCAACAGAGAAAAAGGCGGCAAGATCCCCAAATTCGCTCTGAAGAGCAAATAAGAAATACTAGAGGTCATAGATCTCGGTGCGAAGACCCCGAGGTACGATATGTTGAGCAAGTTTTAAATACTGTTCAACAGAGAAAAAGGCGGCAAGATCCCCAAATTCGCTCTGAAGAGCAAATAAGAAATACTCGAGGTCATAAATATCGGCGTGAAAACACCGAGGTTCGATCTGTTGAGCAAGTAGTAAATACTGTTCAACAGAGAAAAAGGCGGCAAGATCCCCAAATTCGCTCTGAAGAGCAAATAAGAAATACTAGAGGTCATAGATCTCGGTGCGAAGACCCCGAGGTACGATATGTTGAGCAAGTTTTAAATACTGTTCAACAGATAAAAAGGCGGCAAGATCCCCAAATTCGCTCTGAAGAGCAAATAAGAAATACTCGAAGTCATAGATCTCGTCGAGAAAATCCCGAGGTACGATATGTTGAGCAAGTTTTAAATACTGTTCAAATATAACAAGGCGGAAGGATTACCAAATTCGCTCTGAAGGGCAAATAAGAAATAGTCGAGGTCATAGATCTCGTCGAGAAAATCCCAAGGTACGATAGGTTGAGCAAGTTTTAAATACTGTTCAACAGAGAAAAAGGCGGCAAGATCCCCAAATTCGCTCTGAAGAGCAAATAAGAAATACTCGAGGTCATAGATCTCGTCGAGAAAATCCCGAGGTACGATATGTTGAGCAAGTTTTAAATACTGTTCAAATATAACAAGGCGGAAGGATTACCAAATTCGTTCTGAAGGGCAAATAAGAAATAGTCGAGGTCATAGATCTCGTCGAGAAAATCCCAAGGTACGATAGGTTGAGCAAGTTTTAAAAACTGTTCAACATAGAACAAGGCGGCAAGATCCTCAAATTCGCTCTGAAGAGCAAATAAGAAATACTCGAGGTAATAAATCTAGGCGTGAAAACCCCAAGGTTCGATATGTTGAGCAAGTTTTAAATACTGTTCAACATCGAACAAGGCGGCAAGATCTTCAAATTCGCTCTGAAGAGCAAATAAGAAATACTCGAGGTCATAGATCTCGTCGTGAAAATCGATATGATGAGCAAGTTTTAAATACTGTACAACATAGAAGAAGGCGGAAGGATCTACAAATTCGGTCTCAAGAGCAAACAAGAAATCGAGGTCATAGATCTCGTCGAGAAAATCCAGAGGTACGATATGTTGAGCAAGTTTTAAATACTGTTCAACATAGAACAAGGCGGCAAGATCCTCAAATTCGCTCTGAAGAGCAAATAAGAAATACTCGAGGTAATAAATCTAGGCGTGAAAACCCCAAGGTTCGATATGTTGAGCAAGTTTTAAATACTGTTCAACATAGAACAAGGCGGCAAGATCCTCAAATTCACTTTGAAGAGCAAATAAGAAATACTCGACGTCATAGATCTCGTCGTGAAAATCGATATGATGAGCAAGTTTTAAATACTGTTCAACATCGAACAAGGTGGCAAGATCCACAAATATGGTCTCAAGAGCAAATAAGAAATACTCGGGGTAATAGATCTAGGCGTGAAAATCCCGAGGTGCGATATGTTGAGCAAGTTTTAAATACTGTTCAACATCGAACAAGGCGGCAAGATCTTCAAATTCGCTCTGAAGAGCAAATAAGAAATACTCGAGGTCATAGATCTCGTCGTGAAAATCGATATGATGAGCAAGTTTTAAATACTGTACAAAATAGAAGAAGGCGGAAGGATCTACAAATTCGGTCTCAAGAGCAAACAAGAAATCGAGGTCATAGATCTCGTCGAGAAAATCCCGAGGTACGATATGTTGAGCAAGTTTTAAATACTGTTCAACATAGAACAAGGCGGCAAGATCCTCAAATTCGCTCTGAAGAGCAAATAAGAAATACTCGAGGTAATAGATCTAGGCGTGAAAACCCCAAGGTTCGATATGTTGAGCAAGTTTTAAATACTGTTCAACATAGAACAAGGCGGCAAGATCCTCAAATTCACTTTGAAGAGCAAATAAGAAATACTCGACGTCATAGATCTCGTCGTGAAAATCGATATGATGAGCAAGTTTTAAATACTGTTCAACATCGAACAAGGTGGCAAGATCCACAAATATGGTCTCAAGAGCAAATAAGAAATACTCGAGGTCATAGATCTCGTCGCGGAAATCCCGAGGTACGAGTGTTAAGCAAGTTTTAAATACTGTTCATCATAGAACAAGGAGACAATTTCCCCAAATTCGCTCTGAAGAGCAAATAAGAAATACTCGAGGTCATACATCTCGCCGAAATAATTCAGAGGTACGATATATTGAGCAAGTTTTAAATACTGTTCAACATAGAATAAGGCGACAAGATCCACAAATTCGCTCTGAAGAGCAAATACGAAATCCTCGAGTTCATAGATCTCGGCGTGAAAATCCCGAGGTACGATATGATGAGGAAGTGTTCAATACTGTTCAACTTAGAACAAGGCGACAAGTTCCACAATAAGAAATACTCGAGGTCATAGATCTCGGCGTGTAAATCTCGAGGCTCGATCTGTTGAGCAAGTAGTAAATACTGTTCAACATAGAACAAGGCGGCAATATTCCCAAATTCGCTCTGAAGACCAAATAAGATATACTCGGGGTCATAGATCTAGGCGTGAAAACCCCAAGGTTCGATCTATTGAGCAAGAAGTAAATACTGTTCAACAGAGAAAAAGGCAGTAAGATCCCCAAATTCGCTCTGAAGAGCAAATAAGAAGAACTCGAGGTCATAGATCTCGGCGTGAAAACCCCAAGGTTCGATCTATTGAACAAGTAGTAAATACTGTTTAACAGAGCAAAAGGCGGTAAGATCCAAAAAATCGCCCTGAAGAGCAAATACGAAATACTCGAGGTCATAGATCTCGTCGTGAAAATCGATATGATGAGCAAGTTTTAAATACTGTTCAACATCGAACAAGGCGGCAAGATCCACAAATACGGTCTCAAGAGCAAACAAGAAATACTCGAGGTCATAGATCTCGTCGCGGAAATCCCAAGGTACGACTGTTAAGCAAGTTTTAAACACTGTTCAACATAGAACAAGGACGCAAGTTCCCCAAATTCGCTCTGAAGAGCAAATAAGAAATACTCGAGGTCATAGATCTCGTAGAGAAAATCCCGAGGTACGATCTGTTGAGTAAGTAGTAAATACTGTTCAACAGAGCAAAAGGCGGTAAGATCCAAAAATTCGCCCTGAAGAGCAAATACGAAATACTCGAGGTCATAGATCTCGTCGTGAAAATCGATATGATGAGCAAGTTTTAAATACTGTTCAACATCGAACAAGGCGGCAAGATCCACAAATACGGTCTGAAGAGCAAATAAGAAATACTCGAGGTCATAGATCTCGTCGAGAAAATTACGAAGTACGATATGTTGAGCAAGTTTTAAATACTGTTCAACAGAGAAAAAGGCGGCAAGATCCCCAAATTCGCTCTGAAGAGCAAATAAGAAGAACTCGAGGTCATAGATCTCGGCGTGAAAACCCCAAGGTTCGATCTGTTGAACAAGTAGTAAATACTGTTTAACAGAGCAAAAGGCGGTAAGATCCAAAAATTCGCCCTGAAGAGCAAATACGAAATACTCGAGGTCTTAGATCTCGTCGTGAAAATCGATATGATGAGCAAGTTTTAAATACTGTTCAACATCGAACAAGGCGGCAAGATCCACAAATACGGTCTGAAGAGCAAATACGAAATACTCGAGGTCATAGATCTCGTCGCGGAAATCCCGAGGTACGAGTGTTAAGCAAGTTTTAAATACTGTTCATCATAGAACAAGGAGACAATTTCCCCAAATTCGCTCTGAAGAGCAAATAAGAAATACTCGAGGTCATACATCTCGCCGAGATAATTCAGAGGTACGATATATTGAGCAAGTTTTAAATACTGTTCAACATAGAATAAGGCGACAAGATCCCCAAATTCGCTCTGAAGAGCAAATAAGAAGAACTCGAGGTCATAGATCTCGGCGTGAAAACCCCAAGGTTCGATCTGTTGAACAAGTAGTAAATACTGTTTAACAGAGCAAAAGGCGGTAAGATCCAAAAATTCGCCCTGAAGAGCAAATACGAAATACTCGAGGTCTTAGATCTCGTCGTGAAAATCGATATGATGAGCAAGTTTTAAATACTGTTCAACATAGAACAAGGCGGCAAGATCCTCAAATTCACTTTGAAGAGCAAATAAGAAATACTCGACGTCATAGATCTCGTCGTGAAAATCGATATGATGAGCAAGTTTTAAATACTGTTCAACATCGAACAAGGTGGCAAGATCCACAAATATGGTCTCAAGAGCAAATAAGAAATACTCGAGGTCATACATCTCGCCGAGATAATTCAGAGGTACGATATATTGAGCAAGTTTTAAATACTGTTCAACATAGAATAAGGCGACAAGATCCACAAATTCGCTCTGAAGAGCAAATACGAAATCCTCGAGTTCATAGATCTCGGCGTGAAAATCCCGAGGTACGATATGATGAGGAAGTGTTCAATACTGTTCAACTTAGAACAAGGCGACAAGTTCCACAATAAGAAATACTCGAGGTCATAGATCTCGGCGTGTAAATCTCGAGGCTCGATCTGTTGAGCAAGTAGTAAATACTGTTCAACATAGAACAAGGCGGCAATATTCCCAAATTCGCTCTGAAGACCAAATAAGATATACTCGGGGTCATAGATCTAGGCGTGAAAACCCCAAGGTTCGATCTATTGAGCAAGAAGTAAATACTGTTCAACAGAGAAAAAGGCAGTAAGATCCCCAAATTCGCTCTGAAGAGCAAATAAGAAGAACTCGAGGTCATAGATCTCGGCGTGAAAACCCCAAGGTTCGATCTATTGAACAAGTAGTAAATACTGTTTAACAGAGCAAAAGGCGGTAAGATCCAAAAAATCGCCCTGAAGAGCAAATACGAAATACTCGAGGTCATAGATCTCGTCGTGAAAATCGATATGATGAGCAAGTTTTAAATACTGTTCAACATCGAACAAGGCGGCAAGATCCACAAATACGGTCTCAAGAGCAAACAAGAAATACTCGAGGTCATAGATCTCGTCGCGGAAATCCCAAGGTACGACTGTTAAGCAAGTTTTAAACACTGTTCAACATAGAACAAGGTCGCAAGTTCCCCAAATTCGCTCTGAAGAGCAAATAAGAAATACTCGAGGTCATAGATCTCGTAGAGAAAATCCCGAGGTACGATCTGTTGAGTAAGTAGTAAATACTGTTCAACAGAGCAAAAGGCGGTAAGATCCAAAAATTCGCCCTGAAGAGCAAATACGAAATACTCGAGGTCATAGATCTCGTCGTGAAAATCGATATGATGAGCAAGTTTTAAATACTGTTCAACATCGAACAAGGCGGCAAGATCCACAAATACGGTCTGAAGAGCAAATAAGAAATACTCGAGGTCATAGATCTCGTCGAGAAAATTACGAAGTACGATATGTTGAGCAAGTTTTAAATACTGTTCAACAGAGAAAAAGGCGGCAAGATCCCCAAATTCGCTCTGAAGAGCAAATAAGAAGAACTCGAGGTCATAGATCTCGGCGTGAAAACCCCAAGGTTCGATCTGTTGAACAAGTAGTAAATACTGTTTAACAGAGCAAAAGGCGGTAAGATCCAAAAATTCGCCCTGAAGAGCAAATACGAAATACTCGAGGTCTTAGATCTCGTCGTGAAAATCGATATGATGAGCAAGTTTTAAATACTGTTCAACATCGAACAAGGCGGCAAGATCCACAAATACGGTCTGAAGAGCAAATAAGAAATACTCGAGGTCATACATCTCGCCGAGATAATTCAGAGGTACGATATATTGAGCAAGTTTTAAATACTGTTCAACAGAGAAAAAGGCGGCAAGATCCCCAAATTCGCTCTGAAGAGCAAATAAGAAATACTCGAGGTCATAAATATCGGCGTGAAAACACCGAGGTTCGATCTGTTGAGCAAGTAGTAAATACTTTTCAACAGAGAAAAAGGCGGCAATATCCCCAAATTCGCTCTGAAAAGCAAATAAGAAATACTAGAGGTCATAAATATCGGCGTGAAAACACCGAGGTTCGATCTGTTGAGCAAGTCGTAAATATTGTTCAACATAGAACAAGGCGGAAGGATCCCCAAATTTGCTCTGAAGAGCAAATAAGAAATACTCGAGGTCATACATCTCGCCGAGATAATTCAGAAGTACGATATATTGAGCAAGTTGTAAATACTGTTCAACAGAGAAAAAGGCGGCAAGATCCCCAAATTCGCTCTGAAGAGCAAATAAGAAATACTCGAGGTCATAGATCTCGGCGCGAAGACCCCGAGGTACGATATGTTGAGCAAGTTTTAAATACTGTTCAACAGAGAAAAAGGCGACAAGATCCCCAAATTTGCTCTGAAAAGCAAATAAGAAATACTAGAGGTCATAAATATCGGCGTGAAAACACCGAGGTTCGATCTGTTGAGCAAGTCGTAAATATTGATCAACATAGAACAAGGCGGAAGGATCCCCAAATTCGCTCTGAAGAGCAAATAAGAAATACTCGAGGTCATACATCTCGCCGAGATAATTCAGAGGTACGATATATTGAGCAAGTTTTAAATACTGTTCAACAGAGAAAAGAGTGGCAAGATCCCAAATTCGCTCTGAAGAGCAAACAAGAAATACTAGAGGTCATAGATCTTGGCGTGAAAATCCCGAAGTACGATATATTGAGCAAGTTCTAAATACTGTTCAACAGAGAAAAAGGCGGCAAGATCCCCAAATTCGCTCTGAAGATCAAATAAGAAATACTCGAGGTCATAGATCTTGGCGCGAAGACCCCGAGGTACGATATGTTGAGCAAGTTTTAAATACTGTTCAACAGAGGAAAAGGCGGCAAGATCCCCAAATTCGTTCTGAAGAGCAAATAAGAAATACTCGAGGTCATACATCTCGCCGAGATAATTCAGAGGTACGATATATTGAGCAAGTTTTAAATACTGTTCAACAGAGGAAAAGGCGGCAAGATCCCCAAATTCGCTCTGAAGAGCAAATAAGAAATACTCGAGGTCATAGATCTTGGCGCGAAGACCCCGAGGTACGATATGTTGAGCAAGTTTTAAATACTGTTCAACAGAGGAAAAGGCGGCAAGATCCCCAAATTCGTTCTGAAAAGCAAATAAGAAATACTAGAGGTCAAAAAGATCGGCGTGAAAACACCGAGGCTCGATCTGTTGAGCAAGTCGTAAATATTGTTCAACATAGAACAAGGCGGAAGGGTCCCCAAATTCGCTCTGAAGAGCAAATAAGAAATACTCGAGGTCATACATCTCGCCGAGATAATTCAGAGGTACGATATATTGAGCAAGTTTTAAATACTGTTCAACAGAGAAAAGAGTGGCAAGATCCCAAATTCGCTCTGAAGAGCAAACAAGAAATACTAGAGGTCATAGATCTTGGCGTGAAAATCCCGAAGTACGATATATTGAGCAAGTTGTAAATACTGTTCAACAGAGAAAAAGGCGGCAAGATCCCCAAATTCGCTCTGAAGAGCAAATAAGAAATACTCGAGGTCATAGATCTTGGCGCGAAGACCCCGAGGTACGATATGTTGAGCAAGTTTTAAATACTGTTCAACAGAGGAAAAGGCGGCAAGATCCCCAAATTCGTTCTGAAAAGCAAATAAGAAATACTAGAGGTCAAAAAGATCGGCGTGAAAACACCGAGGCTCGATCTGTTGAGCAAGTCGTAAATATTGTTCAACATAGAACAAGGCGGAAGGGTCCCCAAATTCGCTCTGAAGAGCAAATAAGAAATACTCGAGGTCATACATCTCGCCGAGATAATTCAGAGGTACGATATATTGAGCAAGTTTTAAATACTGTTCAACAGAGAAAAAGGCGGCAAGATCCCCAAATTCGCTCTGAAGAGCAAATAAGAAATACTCGAGGTCATAAATATCGGCGTGAAAACACCGAGGTTCGATCTGTTGAGCAAGTAGTAAATACTTTTCAACAGAGAAAAAGGCGGCAATATCCCCAAATTCGCTCTGAAGAACAAATAAGAAATACTAGAAGTCATAGATCTCGGTGCGCAGACCCCGAGGTACGATATGTTGAGCAAGTTTTAAATACTGTTCAACAGAGAAAAAGGCGGCAAGATCCCCAAATTCGCTCTGAAGAGCAAATAAGAAATACTAGAGGTCATAAATATCGGCGTGAAAACACCGAGGTTCGATCTGTTGAGCAAGTCGTAAATATTGATCAACATAGAACAAGGCGGAAGGATCCCCAAATTCGCTCTGAAGAGCAAATAAGAAATACTCGAGGTCATACATCTCGCCGAGATAATTCAGAGGTACGATATATTGAGCAAGTTTTAAATACTGTTCAACAGAGAAAAGAGTGGCAAGATCCCAAATTCGCTCTGAAGAGCAAACAAGAAATACTAGAGGTCATAGATCTTGGCGTGAAAATCCCGAAGTACGATATATTGAGCAAGTTGTAAATACTGTTCAACAGAGAAAAAGGCGGCAAGATCCCCAAATTCGCTCTGAAGAGCAAATAAGAAATACTCGAGGTCATAGATCTTGGCGCGAAGACCCCGAGGTACGATATGTTGAGCAAGTTTTAAATACTGTTCAACAGAGGAAAAGGCGGCAAGATCCCCAAATTCGTTCTGAAAAGCAAATAAGAAATACTAGAGGTCAAAAAGATCGGCGTGAAAACACCGAGGTTCGATCTGTTGAGCAAGTCGTAAATATTGTTCAACATAGAACAAGGCGGAAGGATCCCCAAATTCGCTCTGAAGAGCAAATAAGAAATACTCGATGTCATACATCTCGCCGAGATAATTCAGAGGTACGATATATTGAGCAAGTTTTAAATTCTGTTCAACAGAGAAAAAGGCGGCAAGATCCCCAAATTCGCTCTGAAGAGCAAATAAGAAATACTCGAGGTCATAAATATCGGCGTGAAAACACCGAGGTTCGATCTGTTGAGCAAGTAGTAAATACTTTTCAACAGAGAAAAAGGCGGCAATATCCCCAAATTCGCTCTGAAGAACAAATAAGAAATACTAGAGGTCATAGATCTCGGTGCGCAGACCCCGAGGTACGATATGTTGAGCAAGTTTTAAATACTGTTCAACAGAGAAAAGGCGGCAAGATCCCCAAATTCGCTCTGAAGAGCAAATAAGAAATACTCGAGGTCATAGATCTCGTCGAGAAAATCCCGAGGTACGATATGTTGAGCAAGTTTTAAATACTGTTCAAATATAACAAGGCGGAAGGATTACCAAATTCGCTCTGAAGGGCAAATAAGAAATACTCGAGGTCATAAATATCGGCGTGAAAACACCGAGGTTCGATCTGTTGAGCAAGCTGTAAATATTGTTCAACATAGAGCAAGGCGGAATGATCCCCAAATTCGCTCTGAAGAGCAAATAAGAAATACTCGAGGTCATAGATCTCGTCGAGAAAATCCCGAGGTACGATATGTTGAGCAAGTTTTAAATACTGTTCAAATATAACAAGGCGGAAGGATTACCAAATTCGCTCTGCAGGGCAAATAAGAAATAGTCGAGGTCATAGATCTCGTCGAGAAAATCCCAAGGTACGATAGGTTGAGCAAGTTTTAAATACTGTTCAACATAGAACAAGGCGGCAAGATCCTCAAATTCGCTCTGAAGAGCAAATAAGAAATACTCGAGGTCATAGATCTCGTCTAGAAAATCCCGAGGTGCGATATGTTGAGGAAGTTTTAAATACTGTTCAACATCGAACAAGGCGGCAAGATCTTCAAATTCGCTCTGAAGAGCAAATAAGAAATACTCGAGGTCATAGATCTCGTCGTGAAAATCGATATGATGAGCAAGTTTTAAATACTGTTCAACATAGAAGAAGGCGGAAGGATCCACAAATTCGGTCTCAAGAGCAAATAAGAAATCGAGGTCATAGATCTCGTCGAGAAAATCCCGAGGTACGATATGTTGAGCAAGTTTTAAATACTGTTCAACATAGAACAAGGCGGCAAGATCCTCAAATTCGCTCTGAAGACCAAATTAGAAATACTCGAGGTCATAGATCTCGTCGTGAAAATCGATATGATGAGCAAGTTTTAAATACTGTTCAACATCGAACAAGGCGGCAAGATCCACGAATACGGTCTGAAGAGCAAATAAGAAATACTCGAGGTCATAGATCTCGTCGAGAAAATTACGAAGTACGATATGTTGAGCAAGTTTTAAATACTGTTCAACAGAGAAAAAGGCGGCAAGATCCCCAAATTCGCTCTGAAGAGCAAATAAGAAGAACTCGAGGTCATAGATCTCGGCGTGAAAACCCCAAGGTTCGATCTGTTGAACAAGTAGTAAATACTGTTTAACAGAGCAAAAGGCGGTAAGATCCAAAAATTCGCCCTGAAGAGCAAATACGAAATACTCGAGGTCTTAGATCTCGTCGTGAAAATCGATATGATGAGCAAGTTTTAAATACTGTTCAACATCGAACAAGGCGGCAAGATCCACAAATACGGTCTGAAGAGCAAATAAGAAATACTCGAGGTCATACATCTCGCCGAGATAATTCAGAGGTACGATATATTGAGCAAGTTTTAAATACTGTTCAACAGAGAAAAAGGCGGCAAGATCCCCAAATTCGCTCTGAAGAGCAAATAAGAAATACTCGAGGTCATAAATATCGGCGTGAAAACACCGAGGTTCGATCTGTTGAGCAAGTAGTAAATACTTTTCAACAGAGAAAAAGGCGGCAATATCCCCAAATTCGCTCTGAAAAGCAAATAAGAAATACTAGAGGTCATAAATATCGGCGTGAAAACACCGAGGTTCGATCTGTTGAGCAAGTCGTAAATATTGTTCAACATAGAACAAGGCGGAAGGATCCCCAAATTTGCTCTGAAGAGCAAATAAGAAATACTCGAGGTCATACATCTCGCCGAGATAATTCAGAAGTACGATATATTGAGCAAGTTGTAAATACTGTTCAACAGAGAAAAAGGCGGCAAGATCCCCAAATTCGCTCTGAAGAGCAAATAAGAAATACTCGAGGTCATAGATCTCGGCGCGAAGACCCCGAGGTACGATATGTTGAGCAAGTTTTAAATACTGTTCAACAGAGAAAAAGGCGACAAGATCCCCAAATTTGCTCTGAAAAGCAAATAAGAAATACTAGAGGTCATAAATATCGGCGTGAAAACACCGAGGTTCGATCTGTTGAGCAAGTCGTAAATATTGATCAACATAGAACAAGGCGGAAGGATCCCCAAATTCGCTCTGAAGAGCAAATAAGAAATACTCGAGGTCATACATCTCGCCGAGATAATTCAGAGGTACGATATATTGAGCAAGTTGTAAATACTGTTCAACAGAGAAAAAGGCGGCAAGATCCCCAAATTCGCTCTGAAGAGCAAATAAGAAATACTCGAGGTCATAGATCTTGGCGCGAAGACCCCGAGGTACGATATGTTGAGCAAGTTTTAAATACTGTTCAACAGAGGAAAAGGCGGCAAGATCCCCAAATTCGTTCTGAAAAGCAAATAAGAAATACTAGAGGTCAAAAAGATCGGCGTGAAAACACCGAGGCTCGATCTGTTGAGCAAGTCGTAAATATTGTTCAACATAGAACAAGGCGGAAGGGTCCCCAAATTCGCTCTGAAGAGCAAATAAGAAATACTCGAGGTCATACATCTCGCCGAGATAATTCAGAGGTACGATATATTGAGCAAGTTTTAAATACTGTTCAACAGAGAAAAGAGTGGCAAGATCCCAAATTCGCTCTGAAGAGCAAACAAGAAATACTAGAGGTCATAGATCTTGGCGTGAAAATCCCGAAGTACGATATATTGAGCAAGTTGTAAATACTGTTCAACAGAGAAAAAGGCGGCAAGATCCCCAAATTCGCTCTGAAGAGCAAATAAGAAATACTCGAGGTCATAGATCTTGGCGCGAAGACCCCGAGGTACGATATGTTGAGCAAGTTTTAAATACTGTTCAACAGAGGAAAAGGCGGCAAGATCCCCAAATTCGTTCTGAAAAGCAAATAAGAAATACTAGAGGTCAAAAAGATCGGCGTGAAAACACCGAGGCTCGATCTGTTGAGCAAGTCGTAAATATTGTTCAACATAGAACAAGGCGGAAGGGTCCCCAAATTCGCTCTGAAGAGCAAATAAGAAATACTCGAGGTCATACATCTCGCCGAGATAATTCAGAGGTACGATATATTGAGCAAGTTTTAAATACTGTTCAACAGAGAAAAAGGCGGCAAGATCCCCAAATTCGCTCTGAAGAGCAAATAAGAAATACTCGAGGTCATAAATATCGGCGTGAAAACACCGAGGTTCGATCTGTTGAGCAAGTAGTAAATACTTTTCAACAGAGAAAAAGGCGGCAATATCCCCAAATTCGCTCTGAAGAACAAATAAGAAATACTAGAAGTCATAGATCTCGGTGCGCAGACCCCGAGGTACGATATGTTGAGCAAGTTTTAAATACTGTTCAACAGAGAAAAAGGCGGCAAGATCCCCAAATTCGCTCTGAAGAGCAAATAAGAAATACTAGAGGTCATAAATATCGGCGTGAAAACACCGAGGTTCGATCTGTTGAGCAAGTCGTAAATATTGATCAACATAGAACAAGGCGGAAGGATCCCCAAATTCGCTCTGAAGAGCAAATAAGAAATACTCGAGGTCATACATCTCGCCGAGATAATTCAGAGGTACGATATATTGAGCAAGTTTTAAATACTGTTCAACAGAGAAAAGAGTGGCAAGATCCCAAATTCGCTCTGAAGAGCAAACAAGAAATACTAGAGGTCATAGATCTTGGCGTGAAAATCCCGAAGTACGATATATTGAGCAAGTTGTAAATACTGTTCAACAGAGAAAAAGGCGGCAAGATCCCCAAATTCGCTCTGAAGAGCAAATAAGAAATACTCGAAGTCATAGATCTCGTCGAGAAAATCCCGAGGTATGTTGAGCAAGTTTTAAATACTGTTCAAATATAACAAGGCGGAAGGATTACCAAATTCGCTCTGAAGGGCAAATAAGAAATAGTCGAGGTCATAGATCTCGTCGAGAAAATCCCAAGGTACGATAGGTTGAGCAAGTTTTAAATACTTTCAACATAGAATAAGGCGACAAGATCCACAAATTCGCTCTGAAGAGCAAATAAGAAATACTCGAGGTCATAGATCCCCAAATTCGCTCTGAAGAGCAAATAAGAAATACTCGAAGTCATAGATCTCGTCGAGAAAATCCCGAGGTATGTTGAGCAAGTTTTAAATACTGTTCAACATAGAACAAGGCGGCAAGATCCTCAAATCCGCTCTGAAGGGCAAATAAGAAATAGTCGAGGTCATAGATCTCGGTGCGAAGACCCCGAGGTACGATATGTTGAGCAAGTTTTAAATACTTTCAACATAGAATAAGGCGACAAGATCCACAAATTCGCTCTGAAGAGCAAATACGAAATCCTCGAGTTCATAGATCTCGGCGTGAAAATCCCGAGGTACGATATGATGAGGAAGTGTTCAATACTGTTCAACTTAGAACAAGGCGACAAGTTCCACAATAAGAAATACTCGAGGTCATAGATCTCGGCGTGAAAATCTCGAGGCTCGATCTGTTGAGCAAGTAGTAAATACTGTTCAACATAGAACAAGGCGGCAATATTCCCAAATTCGCTCTGAAGAGCAAATAAGAAATACTCGGGGTCATAGATCTAGGCGTGAAAACCCCAAGGTTCGATCTATTGAGCAAGAAGTAAATACTGTTCAACAGAGAAAAAGGCAGTAAGATCCCCAAATTCGCTCTGAAGAGCAAATAAGAAAAGCTCGAGGTCATAGATCTCGGCGTGAAAACCCCAAGGTTCGATCTGTTGAACAAGTAGTAAATACTGTTTAACAGAGCAAAAGGCGGTAAGATCCAAAAATTCGCCCTGAAGAGCAAATACGAAATACTCGAGGTCATAGATCTCGTCGTGAAAATCGATATGATGAGCAAGTTTTAAATACTGTTCAACATCGAACAAGGCGGCAAGATCCACAAATACGGTCTCAAGAGCAAATAAGAAATACTCGAGGTCATAGATCTCGTCGCGGAAATCCCGAGGTACGACTGTTAAGCAAGTTTTAAATACTGTTCAACATAGAACAAGGACGCAAGTTCCCCAAATTCGCTCTGAAGAGCAAATAAGAAATACTCGAGGTCATAGATCTCGTCGAGAAAATCCCGAGGTACGATCTGTTGAGTAAGTAGTAAATACTGTTCAACAGAGAAAAAGGCGGCAAGATCCACAAATTCGCTCTGAAGAGCAAATCAGAAATACTCGGGGACATAGATTTCGGTACGAAATTCTCGAGGTTCGATCTGTTGAGCAAGTAGTAAATACTGTTCAACATAGAATAAGGCGACAAGATCCACAAATTCGCTCTGAAGAGCAAATACGAAATCCACGAGTTCATAAATCTCGGCGTGAAAATCCCGAGGTACGATATGATGAGGAAGTTTTCAATACTGTTCAACTTAGAACAAGGCGACAAGTTCCACAATAAGAAATACTCGAGGTCATAGATCTCGGCGTGAAAATCTCGAGGGTCGATCTGTTGAGCAAGTAGTAAATACTGTTCAACATAGAACAAGGCGGCAATATTCCCAAATTCGCTCTGAAGAGCAAATAAGAAATACTCGGGGTCATAGATCTAGGCGTGAAAACCCCAAGGTTCGATCTATTGAGCAAGAAGTAAATACTGTTCAACAGAGAAAAAGGCAGTAAGATCCTCAAATTCGCTCTGAAGAGCAAATAAGAAATACTCGGGGTCATAGATCTAGGCGTGAAAACCCCAAGGTTCGATCTATTGAGCAAGAAGTAAATACTGTTCAACAGAGAAAAAGGCAGTAAGATCCCCAAATTCGCTCTGAAGAGCAAATAAGAAGAACTCGAGGTCATAGATCTCGTCGTGAAAATCGATATGATGAGCAAGTTTTAAATACTGTTCAACATCGAACAAGGCGGCAAGATCCACAAATACGGTCTGAAGAGCAAATAAGAAATACTCGAGGTCATAGATCTCGTCGAGAAAATCCCGAAGTACGATATGTTGAGCAAGTTTTAAATACTGTTCAACAGAGAAAAAGGCGGCAAGATCCCCAAATTCGCTCTGAAGAGCAAATAAGAAATACTCGAGGTCATAGATCTCGGCGTGAAAACCCCAAGGTTCGATCTGTTGAGCAAGTAGTAAATACTGTTCAACAGAGAAAAGAGTGGCAAGATCCCAAATTCGCTCTGAAGAGCAAACAAGAAATACTAGAGGTCATAGATCTTGGCGTGAAAATCCCGAAGTACGATATATTGAGCAAGTTGTAAATACTGTTCAACAGAGAAAAAGGCGGCAAGATCCCCAAATTCGCTCTGAAGAGCAAATAAGAAATACTCGAGGTCATAGATATCGGCGCGAAGACCCCGAGGTACGATATGTTGAGCAAGTTTTAAATACTCTTCAACAGAGGAAAAGGCGGCAAGATCCCCAAATTCGCTCTGAAAAGCAAATAAGAAATACTAGAGGTCATAAATATCGGCGTGAAAACACCGAGGTTCGATCCGTTGAGCAAGTCGTAAATATTGTTCAACATAGAACAAGGCGGAAGGATCCCCAAATTCGCTCTGAAGAGCAAATAAGAAATACTCGAGGTCATACATATCGCCGAGATAATTCAGAGGTACGATATATTGAGCAAGTTTTAAATACTGTTCAACAGAGAAAAAGGCGGCAAGATCCCCAAATTCGCTCTGAAGAGCAAATAAGAAATACTTGAGGTCATAAATATCGGCGTGAAAACACCGATGTTCGATCTATTGAGCAAGTAGTAAATACTTTTCAACAGAGAAAAAGGCGGCAAGATCCCCAAATTCGCTCTGAAGAAAAAATAAGAAATACTAGAGGTCATAGATCTCGGTGCGCAGACCCCGAGGTACGATATGTTGAGCAAGTTTTAAATACTGTTCAACAGAGAAAAAGGCGGCAAGATCCCCAAATTCGCTCTGAAGAGCAAATAAGAAATACTCGAGGTCATAAATATCGGCGTGAAAACACCGAGGTTCGATCTGTTGAGCAAGCTGTAAATATTGTTCCACATAGAGCAAGGCGGAAGGATCCCCAAATTCGCTCTGAAGAGCAAATAAGAAATACTCGAGGTCATAGATCTCGTCGAGAAAATCCCGAGGTACGATATGTTGAGCAAGTTTTAAATACTGTTCAAATATAACAAGGCGGAAGGATTACCAAATTCGCTCTGAAGGGCAAATAAGAAATAGTCGAGGTCATAGATCTCGTCGAGAAAATCCCAAGGTACGATAGGTTGAGCAAGTTTTAAATACTGTTCAACATAGAACAAGGCGGCAAGATCCTCAAATTCGCTCTGAAGGGCAAATAAGAAATACTCGAGGTCATAGATCTCGTCTAGAAAATCCCGAGGTGCGATATGTTGAGCAAGTTTTAAATACTGTTCAACATCGAACAAGGCGGCAAGATCTTCAAATTCGCTCTGAAGAGCAAATAAGAAATACTCGAGGTCATAGATCTCGTCGTGAAAATCGATATGATGAGCAAGTTTTAAATACTGTTCAACATAGAAGAAGGCGGAAGGATCCACAAATTCGGTCTCAAGAGCAAATAAGAAATCGAGGTCATAGATCTCGACGAGAAAATCCCGAGGTACGATATGTTGAGCAAGTTTTAAATACTGTTCAACATAGAACAAGGCGGCAAGATCCTCAAATTCGCTCTGAAGACCAAATTAGAAATACTCGAGGTCATAGATCTCGTCGTGAAAATCGATATGATGAGCAAGTTTTAAATACTGTTCAACATCGAACAAGGCGGCAAGATCCACAAATACGGTCTCATGAGCAAATAAGAAATACTCGAGATCATAGATCTCTTCGCGGAAATCCCGAGGTACGACTGTTAAGCAAGTTTTAAATACTGTTCAACATAGAACAAGGAGGAAAGTTCCCCAAATTCGCTCTGAAGAGCAAATAAGAAATACTCGGGGTCATAGATCTCGGCGTGAAAACCCCAAGTTTCGATCTATTAAACAGGAAGTAAATACTGTGCAACAGAGAAAAAGGCAGTAAGATCCCCAAATTCGCTCTGAAGAGCAAATAAGAAATACTCGAAGTCATAAATATCGGCGTGACGACACCGAGGTTCGATCTGTTGAGCAAGTTTTAAATATTGCCCAACATTGAATAAGTCGGCAAGATCCCCAAATTCGCTCTGAAGAGCAAATAAGAAATACTCGAGGTCATAAATCTCGTCGTGAAAATCGATATGATGAGCAAGTTTTAAATACTGTTCAACATAGAACAAGGCGGAAGGATCCACAAATTCGGTCTCAAGAGCAAATAAGAAATCGAGGTCATAGATCTCGTCGAGAAAATCCCGAGGTACGATCTGTTGAGTAAGTAGTAAATACTGTTCAACAGAGAAAAAGGCGGCAAGATCCACAAATTCGCTCTGAAGAGCAAAGCAGAAATACTCGGGGACATAGATTTCGGTACGAAATTCTCGAGGTTCGATCTGTTGAGCAAGTAGTAAATACTGTTCAACATAGAATAAGGCGACAAGATCCACAAATTCGCTCTGAAGAGCAAATACGAAATCCTCGAGTTCATAGATCTCGGCGTGAAAATCCCGAGAAAAAACGGCAAAACATAGATCTCGTAGTGAAAATCGATATGATGAGCAAGTTTTAAATACTGTTCAACATCGAACAAGGCGGCAAGATCCACAAATACGGTCTGAAGAGCAAATAAGAAATACTCGAGGTCATAGATCTCGTCGTGAAAACCGATATGATGAGCAAGTTTTAAATACTGTTCAACATAGAACAAGGCGGCAAGATCCTCAAATTCGCTCTGAAGACCAAATTAGAAATACTCGAGGTCATAGATCTCGTCGTGAAAATCGATATGATGAGCAAGTTTTAAATACTGTTCAACATAGAACAAGGCGGAAGGATCCACAAATTCGGTCTCATGAGCAAATAAGAAATACTCGAGATCATAGATCTCTTCGCGGAAATCCCGAGGTACGACTGTTAAGCAAGTTTTAAATACTGTTCAACATAGAACAAGGAGGCAAGTTCCCCAAATTCGCTCTGAAGAGCAAATAAGCAATACTCGGGGTCATAGATCTAGGCGTGAAAACCCCAAGGTTCGTTCTATTAAGCAGGAAGTAAATACTGTGCAACAGTGAAAAAGGCAGTAAGATCCCCAAATTCGCTCTGAAGAGCAAATAAGAAATACTCGAAGTCATAAATATCGGCGTGACGACACCGAAGTTCGATCTGTTGAGCAAGTTTTAAATATTGCCCAACATTGAATAAGTCGGCAAGATCCCCAAATTCGCTCTGAAGAGCAAATAAGAAATACTCGAGGTCATAAATCTCGTCGTGAAAATCGATATGATGAGCAAGTTTTAAGTACTGTTCAACATAGAACAAGGCGGAAGGATCCTCAAATTCGGTCTCAAGAGCAAATAAGAAATCGAGGTCATAGATCTCGTCGAGAAAATCCCGAGGTACGATATGTTGAGCAAGTTTTAAATACTGTTCAACATAGAACAAGGCGGCAAGATCCACAAATTCGCTCTGAAGAGCAAAGCAGAAATACTCGGGGACATAGATTTCGGTACGAAATTCTCGAGGTTCGATCTGTTGAGCAAGTAGTAAATACTGTTCAACATAGAATAAGGCGACAAGATCCACAAATTCGCTCTGAAGAGCAAATACGAAATCCTCGAGTTCATAGATCTCGGCGTGAAAATCCCGAGAAAAAACGGCAAAACATAGATCTCGTCGTGAAAATCGATATGATGAGCAAGTTTTAAATACTGTTCAACATCGAACAAGGCGGCAAGATCCACAAATACGGTCTGAAGAGCAAATAAGAAATACTCGAGGTCATAAATCTCGTCGTGAAAATCGATATGATGAGCAAGTTTTAAATACTGTTCAACATAGAACAAGGCGGAAGGATCCACAAATTCGGTCTCATGAGCAAATAAGAAATACTCGAGATCATAGATCTCTTCGCGGAAATCCCGAGGTACGACTGTTAAGCAAGTTTTAAATACTGTTCAACATAGAACAAGGAGGCAAGTTCCCCAAATTCGCTCTGAAGAGCAAATAAGAAATACTCGGGGTCATAGATCTAGGCGTGAAAACCCCAAGGTTCGTTCTATTAAGCAGGAAGTAAATACTGTGCAACAGTGAAAAAGGCAGTAAGATCCCCAAATTCGCTCTGAAGAGCAAATAAGAAATACTCGAAGTCATAAATATCGGCGTGACGACACCGAAGTTCGATCTGTTGAGCAAGTTTTAAATATTGCCCAACATTGAATAAGTCGGCAAGATCCCCAAATTCGCTCTGAAGAGCAAATAAGAAATACTCGAGGTCATAAATCTCGTCGTGAAAATCGATATGATGAGCAAGTTTTAAGTACTGTTCAACATAGAACAAGGCGGAAGGATCCTCAAATTCGGTCTCAAGAGCAAATAAGAAATCGAGGTCATAGATCTCGTCGAGAAAATCCCGAGGTACGATATGTTGAGCAAGTTTTAAATACTGTTCAACATAGAACAAGGCGGCAAGATCCTCAAATTCGCTCTGAAGAGCAAAGCAGAAATACTCGGGGACATAGATTTCGGTACGAAATTCTCGAGGTTCGATCTGTTGAGCAAGTAGTAAATACTGTTCAACATAGAATAAGGCGACAAGATCCACAAATTCGCTCTGAAGAGCAAATACGAAATCCTCGAGTTCATAGATCTCGGCGTGAAAATCCCGAGAAAAAACGGCAAAACATAGATCTCGTCGTGAAAATCGATATGATGAGCAAGTTTTAAATACTGTTCAACATCGAACAAGGCGGCAAGATCCACAAATACGGTCTGAAGAGCAAATAAGAAATACTCGAGGTCATAGATCTCGTCGTGAAAACCGATATGATGAGCAAGTTTTAAATACTGTTCAACATCGAACAAGGCGGCAAGATCCACAAATACGGTCTCAAGAGCAAATAAGAAATACTCGAGGTCATAGATCTCGTCGCGGAAATCCCGAGGTACGACTGTTAAGCAAGTTTTAAATACTGTTCAACATAGAACAAGGAGGCAAGTTCCCCAAATTCGCTCTGAAGAGCAAATAAGAAATACTCGAGGTCATAGATCTCGTCGAGAAAATCCCGAGGTACGATCTGTTGAGTAAGTAGTAAATACTGTTCAACAGAGAAAAAGGCGGCAAGATCCACAAATTCGCTCTGAAGAGCAAATAAGAAATGCTCGGGGTCATAGATCTAGGCGTGAAAACCCCAAGGTTCGATATGTTGAGCAAGTTTTAAATACTGTTCAACATAGAACAAGGCGGCAAGATCCTCAAATTCGCTCTGAAGAGCAAATAAGAAATACTCGAGGTCATAGATCTCGTCGTGAAAATCGATATGATGAGCAAGTTTTAAATACTGTTCAACATCGAACAAGGCGGCAAGATCCACAAATACGGTCTCAAGAGCAAATAAGAAATACTCGAGGTCATAGATCTCGTCGCGGAAATCCCGAGGTACGACTGTTAAGCAAGTTTTAAATACTGTTCAACATAGAACAAGGAGGCAAGTTCCCCAAATTCGCTCTGAAGAGCAAATAAGAAATACTCGAGGTCATAGATCTCGTCGAGAAAATCCCGAGGTACGATCTGTTGAGTAAGTAGTAAATACTGTTCAACAGAGAAAAAGGCGGAAAGATCCACAAATTCGCTCTGAAGAGCAAATAAGAAATGCTCGGGGTCATAGATCTAGGCGTGAAAACCCCAAGGTTCGATATGTTGAGCAAGTTTTAAATACTGTTCAACATAGAACAAGGCGGCAAGATCCTCAAATTCGCTCTGAAGAGCAAATAAGAAATACTCGAGGTCATAGATCTCGTCGTGAAAATCGATATGATGAGCAAGTTTTAAATACTGTTCAACATAGAACAAGGCGGAAGGATCCACAAATTCGGTCTCATGAGCAAATAAGAAATACTCGAGATCATAGATCTCTTCGCGGAAATCCCGAGGTACGACTGTTAAGCAAGTTTTAAATACTGTTCAACATAGAACAAGGAGGCAAGTTCCCCAAATTCGCTCTGAAGAGCAAATAAGCAATACTCGGGGTCATAGATCTAGGCGTGAAAACCCCAAGGTTCGTTCTATTAAGCAGGAAGTAAATACTGTGCAACAGTGAAAAAGGCAGTAAGATCCCCAAATTCGCTCTGAAGAGCAAATAAGAAATACTCGAAGTCATAAATATCGGCGTGACGACACCGAAGTTCGATCTGTTGAGCAAGTTTTAAATATTGCCCAACATTGAATAAGTCGGCAAGATCCCCAAATTCGCTCTGAAGAGCAAATAAGAAATACTCGAGGTCATAAATCTCGTCGTGAAAATCGATATGATGAGCAAGTTTTAAGTACTGTTCAACATAGAACAAGGCGGAAGGATCCTCAAATTCGGTCTCAAGAGCAAATAAGAAATCGAGGTCATAGATCTCGTCGAGAAAATCCCGAGGTACGATATGTTGAGCAAGTTTTAAATACTGTTCAACATAGAACAAGGCGGCAAGATCCACAAATTCGCTCTGAAGAGCAAAGCAGAAATACTCGGGGACATAGATTTCGGTACGAAATTCTCGAGGTTCGATCTGTTGAGCAAGTAGTAAATACTGTTCAACATAGAATAAGGCGACAAGATCCACAAATTCGCTCTGAAGAGCAAATACGAAATCCTCGAGTTCATAGATCTCGGCGTGAAAATCCCGAGAAAAAACGGCAAAACATAGATCTCGTCGTGAAAATCGATATGATGAGCAAGTTTTAAATACTGTTCAACATCGAACAAGGCGGCAAGATCCACAAATACGGTCTGAAGAGCAAATAAGAAATACTCGAGGTCATAAATCTCGTCGTGAAAATCGATATGATGAGCAAGTTTTAAATACTGTTCAACATAGAACAAGGCGGAAGGATCCACAAATTCGGTCTCATGAGCAAATAAGAAATACTCGAGATCATAGATCTCTTCGCGGAAATCCCGAGGTACGACTGTTAAGCAAGTTTTAAATACTGTTCAACATAGAACAAGGAGGCAAGTTCCCCAAATTCGCTCTGAAGAGCAAATAAGAAATACTCGGGGTCATAGATCTAGGCGTGAAAACCCCAAGGTTCGTTCTATTAAGCAGGAAGTAAATACTGTGCAACAGTGAAAAAGGCAGTAAGATCCCCAAATTCGCTCTGAAGAGCAAATAAGAAATACTCGAAGTCATAAATATCGGCGTGACGACACCGAAGTTCGATCTGTTGAGCAAGTTTTAAATATTGCCCAACATTGAATAAGTCGGCAAGATCCCCAAATTCGCTCTGAAGAGCAAATAAGAAATACTCGAGGTCATAAATCTCGTCGTGAAAATCGATATGATGAGCAAGTTTTAAGTACTGTTCAACATAGAACAAGGCGGAAGGATCCTCAAATTCGGTCTCAAGAGCAAATAAGAAATCGAGGTCATAGATCTCGTCGAGAAAATCCCGAGGTACGATATGTTGAGCAAGTTTTAAATACTGTTCAACATAGAACAAGGCGGCAAGATCCTCAAATTCGCTCTGAAGAGCAAAGCAGAAATACTCGGGGACATAGATTTCGGTACGAAATTCTCGAGGTTCGATCTGTTGAGCAAGTAGTAAATACTGTTCAACATAGAATAAGGCGACAAGATCCACAAATTCGCTCTGAAGAGCAAATACGAAATCCTCGAGTTCATAGATCTCGGCGTGAAAATCCCGAGAAAAAACGGCAAAACATAGATCTCGTCGTGAAAATCGATATGATGAGCAAGTTTTAAATACTGTTCAACATCGAACAAGGCGGCAAGATCCACAAATACGGTCTGAAGAGCAAATAAGAAATACTCGAGGTCATAGATCTCGTCGTGAAAACCGATATGATGAGCAAGTTTTAAATACTGTTCAACATCGAACAAGGCGGCAAGATCCACAAATACGGTCTCAAGAGCAAATAAGAAATACTCGAGGTCATAGATCTCGTCGCGGAAATCCCGAGGTACGACTGTTAAGCAAGTTTTAAATACTGTTCAACATAGAACAAGGAGGCAAGTTCCCCAAATTCGCTCTGAAGAGCAAATAAGAAATACTCGAGGTCATAGATCTCGTCGAGAAAATCCCGAGGTACGATCTGTTGAGTAAGTAGTAAATACTGTTCAAAAGAGAAAAAGGCGGCAAGATCCACAAATTCGCTCTGAAGAGCAAATAAGAAATGCTCGGGGTCATAGATCTAGGCGTGAAAACCCCAAGGTTCGATATGTTGAGCAAGTTTTAAATACTGTTCAACATAGAACAAGGCGGCAAGATCCTCAAATTCGCTCTGAAGAGCAAATAAGAAATACTCGAGGTCATAGATCTCGTCGTGAAAATCGATATGATGAGCAAGTTTTAAATACTGTTCAACATCGAACAAGGCGGCAAGATCCACAAATACGGTCTCAAGAGCAAATAAGAAATACTCGAGGTCATAGATCTCGTCGCGGAAATCCCGAGGTACGACTGTTAAGCAAGTTTTAAATACTGTTCAACATAGAACAAGGAGGCAAGTTCCCCAAATTCGCTCTGAAGAGCAAATAAGAAATACTCGAGGTCATAGATCTCGTCGAGAAAATCCCGAGGTACGATCTGTTGAGTAAGTAGTAAATACTGTTCAACAGAGAAAAAGGCGGAAAGATCCACAAATTCGCTCTGAAGAGCAAATAAGAAATGCTCGGGGTCATAGATCTAGGCGTGAAAACCCCAAGGTTCGATATGTTGAGCAAGTTTTAAATACTGTTCAACATAGAACAAGGCGGCAAGATCCTCAAATTCGCTCTGAAGAGCAAATAAGAAATACTCGAAGTCATAAATATCGGCGTGACGACACCGAGGTTCGATCTGTTGAGCAAGTTTTAAATATTGCCCAACATTGAATAAGTCGGCAAGATCCCCAAATTCGCTCTGAAGAGCAAATAAGAAATACTCGAGGTCATAAATCTCGTCGTGAAAATCGATATGATGAGCAAGTTTTAAATACTGTTCAACATAGAACAAGGAGGCAAGTTCCCCAAATTCGCTCTGAAGAGCAAATAAGAAATACTCGAGGTCATAGATCTCGTCGAGAAAATCCCGAGGTACGATCTGTTGAGTAAGTAGTAAATACTGTTCAACAGAGAAAAAGGCGGCAAGATCCACAAATTCGCTCTGAAGAGCAAATAAGAAATGCTCGGGGTCATAGATCTAGGCGTGAAAACCCCAAGGTTCGATATGTTGAGCAAGTTTTAAATACTGTTCAACATAGAACAAGGCGGCAAGATCCTCAAATTCGCTCTGAAGAGCATATAAGAAATACTCGAGGTCATAGATCTCGTCGTGAAAATCGATATGATGAGCAAGTTTTAAATACTGTTCAACATCGAACAAGGCGGCAAGATCCACAAATACGGTCTCAAGAGCAAATAAGAAATACTCGAGGTCATAGATCTCGTCGCGGAAATTCCGAGGTACGACTGTTAAGCAAGTTTTAAATACTGTTCAACATAGAACAAAGAGGCAAGTTCCCCAAATTCGCTCTGAAGAGCAAATAAGAAATACTCGAGGTCATAGATCTCGTCGAGAAAATCCCGAGGTACGATCTGTTGAGTAAGTAGTAAATACTGTTCAACAGAGGAAAAGGCGGCAAGATCCACAAATTCGCTCTGAAGAGCAAAGCAGAAATACTCGGGGACATAGATTTCGGTACGAAATTCTCGAGGTTCGATCTGTTGAGCAAGTAGTAAATACTGTTCATCATAGAATAAGGCGACAAGATCCCCAAATTCGCTCTGAAGAGCAAATAAGAAATACTCGAGGTCATAAATATCGGCGTGAAAACACCGAGGTTCGATCTGTTGAGCAAGCTGTAAATATTGTTCAACATAGAGCAAGGCGGAAGGATTCCCAAATTCGCTCTGAAGAGCAAATAAGAAATATTCGAGGTCATAGATCTCGTCGAGAAAATCTCGAGGTACGAAATGTTGAGCAAGTTTTAAATACTGTTCAAATATAACAAGGCGGAAGGATTACCAAATTCGCTCTGAAGGGCAAATAAGAAATAGTCGAGGTCATAGATCTCGTCGAGAAAATCCCAAGGTACGATAGGTTGAGCAAGTTTTAAATACTGTTCAACATAGAACAAGGCGGCAAGATCCTCAAATTCGCTCTGAAGAGCAAATAAGAAATACTCGAGGTCATAGATCTCGTCTAGAAAATCCCGAGGTGCGATATGTTGAGCAAGTTTTAAATACTGGTAAACATCGAACAAGGAGGCAAGTTCCCAAAATTCGCTCTGAAGAGCATAAGAAATACTCGAGGTCATAGATCTCGTCGCGGAAATCCCGAGGTACGACTGTTAAGCAAGTTTTAAATACTGTTCAACATAGAACAAGGAGGCAAGTTCCACAAATACGGTCTCAAGAGCAAATAAGAAATACTCGAGGTCATAGATCTCGTCGCGGAAATCCCGAGGTACGATCTGTTGAGTAAGTAGTAAAAACTGTTCAACAGAGAAAAAGGCGGCAAGATCCACAAATTCGCTCTGAAGAGCAAATAAGAAATACTCGGGGTCATAGATCTAGGCGTGAAAACCCCAAGGTTCGATATATTGAGCAAGTTTTAAATACTGTTCAACATAGAACAAGGCGGCAAGATCCTCGAATTCGCTCTGAAGAGCAAATAAGAAATACTCGAGGTCATAGATCTCGTCGTGAAAATCGATATGATGAGCAAGTTTTAAATACTGTTCAACATCGAACAAGGCGGCAAGATCCACAAATACGGTCTCAAGAGCAAATAAGAAATACTCGAGGTCATAGATCTCGTCGCGGAAATCCCGAGGTACGACTGTTAAGCAAGTTTTAAATACTGTTCAACATAGAACAAGGAGGCAAGTTCCCCAAATTCGCTCTGAAGAGCATAAGAAATACTCGAGGTCATAGATCTCGTCGAGAAAATCCCGAGGTACGATCTGTTGAGTAAGTAGTAAATACTGTTCAACAGAGAAAAAGGCGGCAAGATCCACAAATTCGCTCTGAAGAGCAAATAAGAAATACTCGGTGTCATAGATCTAGGCGTGAAAACCCCAAGGTTCGATATGTTGAGCAAGTTTTAAATACTGTTCAACATAGAACAAGGCGGCAAGATCCTCAAATTCGCTCTGAAGAGCAAATAAGAAATACTCGAGGTCATAGATCTCGTCGTGAAAATCGATATGATGAGTCTCGTCGTGAAAATCGATATGATGAGCAAGTTTTAAATACTGTTCAACATCGAACAAGGCGGCAAGATCCACAAATACGGTCTCAAGAGCAAATAAGAAATACTCAAGGTCATAGATCTCGTCGCGGAAATCCCGAGGTACGACTGTTAAGCAAGTTTTAAATACTGTTCAACATAGAACAAGGAGGCAAGTTCCCCAAATTCGCTCTGAAGAGCAAATAAGAAATACTCGAGGTCATAGATCTCGTCGAGAAAATCCCGAGGTACGATCTGTTGAGTAAGTAGTAAATACTGTTCAACAGAGAAAAAGGCGGCAAGACCCACAAATTCGCTCTGAAGAACAAAGCAGAAATACTCGGGGACATAGATTTCGGTACGAAATTCTCGAGATTCGATCTGTTGAGCAAGTAGTAAATACTGTTCAACATAGAATAAGGCGACAAGATCCACAAATTCGCTCTGAAGAGCAAATACGAAATCCTCGAGTTCATAGATCTCGGCGTGAAAATCCCGAGAAAAAACGGCAAAACATAGATCTCGTCGTGAAAATCGATATGATGAGCAAGTTTAAATACTGTTCAACATCGAACAAGGCGGCAAGATCCACATATACGGTCTGAAGAGCAAATAAGAAATACTCGAGGTCATAGATCTCGTCGTGAAAATCGATATTATGAGCAAGTTTTAAATACTGTTCAACATCGAACAAGGCGGCAAGATCCACAAATACGGTCTCAAGAGCAAATAAGAAATACTCGAGGTCATAGATCTCGTCGCGGAAATCCCGAGGTACGACTGTTAAGCAAGTTTTAAATACTGTTCAACATAGAACAAGGAGGCAAGTTCCCCAAATTCGCTCTGAAGAGCAAATAAGAAATACTCGAGGTCATAGATCTCGTCGAGAATATCCCGAGGTACGATCTGTTGAGTAAGTAGTAAATACTGTTCAACAGAGAAAAAGGCGGCAAGATCCACAAATTCGCTCTGAAGAGCAAATAAGAAATACTCGGGGTAATAGATCTAGGCGTGAAAACCCCAAGGTTCGATATGTTGAGCAAGTTTTAAATACTGTTCAACATAGAACAAGGCGGCAAGATCCTCAAATTCACTTTGAAGAGCAAATAAGAAATACTCGAGGTCATAGATCTCGTCGTGAAAATCGATATGATGAGCAAGTTTTAAATACTGTTCAACATCGAACAAGGTGGCAAGATCCTCAAATTCACTTTGAAGAGCAAATAAGAAATACTCGAGGTCATAGATCTCGTCGTGAAAATCGATATGATGAGCAAGTTTTAAATACTGTTCAACATCGAACAAGGTGGCAAGATCCACAAATACGGTCTCAAGAGCAAATAAGAAATACTCGAGGTCATAGATCTCGTCGCGGAAATCGCGAGGTACGAGTGTTAAGCAAGTTTTAAATACTGTTCAACATAGAACAAGGAGGCAATTTCCCCAAATTCGCTCTGAAGAGCAAATAAGAAATACTCGAGGTCATACATCTCGCCGAGATAATTCAGAGGTACGATATATTGAGCAAGTTTTAAATACTGTTCAACAGAGAAAAAGGCGGCAAGATCCCCAAATTCGCTCTGAAGAGCAAATAAGAAATACTCGAGGTCATAGATCTCGTCGCGGAAATCCCGAGGTACGACTGTTAAGCAAGTTTTAAATACTGTTCAACATCGAACAAGGCGGCAAGATCCACAAATACGGTCTCAAGAGCAAATAAGAAATACTCGAGGTCATAGATCTCGTCGCGGAAATCCCGAGGTACGACTGTTAAGCAAGTTTTAAATACTGTTCAACATAGAACAAGGAGGCAAGTTCCCCAAATACGGTCTCAAGAGCAAATAAGAAATACTCGAGGTCATAGATCTCGTCGCGGAAATCCCGAGGTACGATCTGTTGAGTAAGTAGTAAAAACTGTTCAACAGAGAAAAAGGCGGCAAGATCCACAAATTCGCTCTGAAGAGCAAATAAGAAATACTCGCGGTAATACATCTAGGCGTGAAAACCCCAAGGTTCGATATGTTGAGCAAGTTTTAAATACTGTTCAACATAGAACAAGGCGGCAAGATCCTCAAATTCACTTTGAAGAGCAAATAAGAAATACTCGAGGTCATAGATCTCGTCGTGAAAATCGATATGATGAGCAAGTTTTAAATACTGTTCAACATCGAACAAGGTGGCAAGATCCACAAATACGGTCTCAAGAGCAAATAAGAAATACTCGAGGTCATAGATCTCGTCGCGGAAATCGCGAGGTACGAGTGTTAAGCAAGTTTTAAATACTGTTCAACATAGAACAAGGAGGCAATTTCCCCAAATTCGCTCTGAAGAGCAAATAAGAAATACTCGAGGTCATACATCTCGCCGAGATAATTCAGAGGTACGATATATTGAGCAAGTTTTAAATACTGTTCAACAGAGAAAAAGGCGGCAAGATCCCCAAATTCGCTCTGAAGAGCAAATAAGAAATACTCGAGGTCATAGATCTCGGCGTGAAAACCCCAAAGTTCGATCTGTTGAGCAAGTAGTAAATACTGTTCAACAGAGAAAAAGGCGGCAAGATCCCCAAATTCGCTCTGAAGAGCAAATAAGAAATACTAGAGGTCATAGATCTCGGTGCGAAGACCCCGAGGTACGATATGTTGAGCAAGTTTTAAATACCGTTCAACAGAGAAAAAGGCGGCAAGATCCCCAAATTCGCTCTGAAGAGCAAATAAGAAATACTCGAGGTCATAATTATCGGCGTGAAAACACCGAGGTTCGATCTGTTGAGCAAGCTGTAAATATTGTTCAACATAGAGCAAGGCGGAAGGATCCCCAAATTCGCTCTGAAGAGCAAATAAGAAATACTCGAGGTCATAGATCTCGTCGAGAAAATCTCGAGGTACGATATGTTGAGCAAGTTTTAAATACTGTTCAACATAGAACAAGGAGGCAAGTTCCCCAAATTCGCTCTGAAGAGCAAATAAGAAATACTCGGGGTCATAGATCTAGGCGTGAAAACCCCAAGGTTCGATCTGTTGAGTAAGTAGTAAATACTGTTCAACAGAGAAAAAGGCGGCAAGATCCACAAATTCGCTCTGAAGAGCAAAGCAGAAATACTCGGGGACATAGATTTCGGTACGAAATTCTCGAGGTACGATATGTTGAGCAAGTTTTAAATACCGTTCAACAGAGAAAAAGGCGGCAAGATCCCCAAATTCGCTCTGAAGAGCAAATAGGAAATACTCGAGGTCATAATTATCGGCGTGAAAACACCGAGGTTCGATCTGTTGAGCAAGCTGTAAATATTGTTCAACATAGAGCAAGGCGGAAGGATCCCCAAATTCGCTCTGAAGAGCAAATAAGAAATACTCGAGGTCATAGATCTCGTCGAGAAAATCTCGAGGTACAATATGTTGAGCAAGTTTTAAATACTGTTCAACATAGAGCAAGGCGGAAGGATCCCCAAATTCGCTCTGAAGAGCAAATAAGAAATACTCGAGGTCATAGATCTCGTCGAGAAAATCTCGAGGTACGATATGTTGAGCAAGTTTTAAATACTGTTCAACATAGAACAAGGAGGCAAGTTCCCCAAATACGGTCTCAAGAGTAAATAAGAAATACTCGAGGTCATAGATCTCGTCGCGGAAATCCCGAGGTACGACTGTTAAGCAAGTTTTAAATACTGTTCAACATAGAACAAGGACGCAAGTTCCCCAAATTCGTTCTGAAGAGCAAATAAGAAATACTCGAGGTCATAGATCTCGTCGAGAAAATCCCGAGGTACGATCTGTTGAGTTAGTAGTAAATACTGTTCAACAGAGAAAAAGGCGGCAAGATCCACAAATTCGCTCTGAAGAGCAAAGCAGAAATACTCGGGGACATAGATTTCGGTACGAAATTCTCGAGGTTCGATCTGTTGAGCAAGTAGTAAATACTGTTCAACATAGAATAAGGCGACAAGATCCACAAATTCGCTCTGAAGAGCAAATACGAAATCCTCGAGTTCATAGATCTCGGCGTGAAAATCCCGAGAAAAAACGGCAAAACATAGATCTCGTCGTGAAAATCGATACGATGAGCAAGTTTTAAATACTGTTCAACATCGAACAAGGCGGCAAGATCCACAAATACGGTCTGAAGAGCAAATAAGAAATACTCGAGGTCATAGATCTCGTCGTGAAAACCGATATGATGAGCAAGTTTTAAATACTGTTCAACATCGAACAAGGCGGCAAGATCCACAAATACGGTCTCAAGAGCAAATAAGAAATACTCGAGGTCATAGATCTCGTCGCGGAAATCCCGAGGTACGACTGTTAAGCAAGTTTTAAATACTGTTCAACATAGAACAAGGAGGCAAGTTCCCCAAATTCGCTCTGAAGAGCAAATAAGAAATACTCGAGGTCATAGATCTCGTCGAGAAAATCCCGAGGTACGATCTGTTGAGTAAGTAGTAAATACTGTTCAACAGAGAAAAAGGCGGCAAGATCCACAAATTCGCTCTGAAGAGCAAATAAGAAATGCTCAGGGTCATAGATCTAGGCGTGAAAACCCCAAGGTTCGATATGTTGAGCAAGTTTTAAATACTGTTCAACATAGAACAAGGCGGCAAGATCCTCAAATTCGCTCTGAAGAGCAAATAAGAAATACTCGAGGTCATAGATCTCGTCGTGAAAATCGATATGATGAGCAAGTTTTAAATACTGTTCAACATCGAACAAGGCGGTAAGATCCACAAATACGGTCTCAAGAGCAAATAAGAAATACTCGAGGTCATAGATCTCGTCGCGGAAATCCCGAGGTACGACTGTTAAGCAAGTTTTAAATACTGTTCAACATAGAACAAGGAGGCAAGTTCCCCAAATTCGCTCTGAAGAGCAAATAAGAAATACTCGAGGTCATAGATCTCGTCGAGAAAATCCCGAGGTACGATCTGTTGAGTAAGTAGTAAATACTGTTCAACAGAGAAAAAGGCGGCAAGATCCACAAATTCGCTCTGAAGAGCAAATAAGAAATGCTCGGGGTCATAGATCTAGGCGTGAAAACCCCAAGGTTCGATATGTTGAGCAAGTTTTAAATACTGTTCAACATAGAACAAGGCGGCAAGATCCTCAAATTCGCTCTGAAGACCAAATTAGAAATACTCGAGGTCATAGATCTCGTCGTGAAAATCGATATGATGAGAAGTTTTAAATACTGTTCAACATCGAACAAGGCGGCAAGATCCACAAATACGGTCTCAAGAGCAAATAAGAAATACTCGAGATCATAGATCTCTTCGCGGAAATCCCGAGGTACGACTGTTAAGCAAGTTTTAAATACTGTTCAACATAGAACAAGGAGGCAAGTTCCCCAAATTCGCTCTGAAGAGCAAATAAGAAATACTCGGGGTCATAGATCTAGGCGTGAAAACCCCAAGGTTCGATCTATTAAGCAGGAAGTAAATACTGTGCAACAGAGAAAAAGGCAGTAAGATCCCCAAATTCGCTCTGAAGAGCAAATAAGAAATACTCGAAGTCATAAATATCGGCGTGACGACACCGAGGTTCGATCTGTTGAGCAAGTTTTAAATATTGCCCAACATTTAATAAGTCGGCAAGATCCCCAAATTCGCTCTGAAGAGCAAATAAGAAATACTCGAGGTCATAAATCTCGTCGTGAAAATCGATATGATGAGCAAGTTTTAAATACTGTTCAACATAGAACAAGGCGGAAGGATCCACAAATTCGGTCTCAAGAGCAAATAAGAAATCGAGGTCATAGATCTCGTCGAGAAAATCCCGAGGTACGATATGTTGAGCAAGTTTTAAATACTGTTCAACATAGAACAAGGCGGCAAGATCCTCAAATTCGCTCTGAAGAGCAAATAAGAAATACTCGAGGTCATAGATCTCGTCGTGAAAATCGATATGATGAGCAAGTTTTAAATACTGTTCAACATCGAACAAGGCGGCAAGATCCACAAATACGGTCTCAAGAGCAAATAAGAAATACTCGAGGTCATAGATCTCGTCGCGGAAATTCCGAGGTACGACTGTTAAGCAAGTTTTAAATACTGTTCAACATAGAACAAGGAGGCAAGTTCCCCAAATTCGCTCTGAAGGGCAAATAAGAAATACTCGAGGTCATAGATCTCGTCGAGAAAATCCCGATGTACGATCTGTTGAGTAAGTAGTAAATACTGTTCAACAGAGGAAAAGGCGGCAAGATCCACAAATTCGCTCTGAAGAGCAAAGCAGAAATACTCGGGGACATAGATTTCGGTACGAAATTCTCGAGGTTCGATCTGTTGAGCAAGTAGTAAATACTGTTCAACATAGAATAAGGCGACAAGATCCCCAAATTCGCTCTGAAGAGCAAATAAGAAATACTCGAGGTCATAAATATCGGCGTGAAAACACCGAGGTTCGATCTGTTGAGCAAGCTGTAAATATTGTTCAACATAGAGCAAGGCGGAAGGATTCCCAAATTCGCTCTGAAGAGCAAATAAGAATTATTCGAGGTCATAGATCTCGTCGAGGAAATCTCGAGGTACGATATGTTGAGCAAGTTTTAAATACTGTTCAAATATAACAAGGCGGAAGGATTACCAAATTCGCTCTGAAGGGCAAATAAGAAATAGTCGAGGTCATAGATCTCGTCGAGAAAATCCCAAGGTACGATAGGTTGAGCAAGTTTTAAATACTGTTCAATATAGAACAAGGCGGCAAGATCCTCAAATTCGCTCTGAAGAGCAAATAAGAAATACTCGAGGTCATAGATCTCGTCTAGAAAATCCCGAGGTGCGATATGTTGAGCAAGTTTTAAATACTGTTCAACATCGAACAAGGAGGCAAGTTCCCAAAATTCGCTCTGAAGAGCATAAGAAATACTCGAGGTCATAGATCTCGTCGCGGAAATCCCGAGGTACGACTGTTAAGCAAGTTTTAAATACTGTTCAACATAGAACAAGGAGGCAAGTTCCACAAATACGGTCTCAAGAGCAAATAAGAAATACTCGAGGTCATAGATCTCGTCGCGGAAATCCCGAGGTACGATCTGTTGAGTAAGTAGTAAATACTGTTCAACAGAGAAAAAGGCGGCAAGATCCACAAATTCGCTCTGAAGAGCAAATAAGAAATACTCGGGGTCATAGATCTAGGCGTGAAAACCCCAAGGTTCGATATATTGAGCAAGTTTTAAATACTGTTCAACATAGAACAAGGCGGCAAGATCCTCAAATTCGCTCTGAAGAGCAAATAAGAAATACTCGAGGTCATAGATCTCCTCGTGAAAATCGATATGATGAGCAAGTTTTAAATACTGTTCAACATCGAACAAGGCGGCAAGATCCACAAATACGGTCTCAAGAGCAAATAAGAAATACTCGAGGTCATAGATCTCGTCGCGGAAATCCCGAGGTACGACTGTTAAGCAAGTTTTAAATACTGTTCAACATAGAACAAGGAGGCAAGTTCCCCAAATTCGCTCTGAAGAGCATAAGAAATACTCGAGGTCATAGATCTCGTCGAGAAAATCCCGAGGTACGATCTGTTGAGTAAGTAGTAAATACTGTTCAACAGAGAAAAAGGCGGCAAGATCCACAAATTCGCTCTGAAGAGCAAATAAGAAATACTCGGGGTCATAGATCTAGGCGTGAAAACCCCAAGGTTCGATATGTTGAGCAAGTTTTAAATACTGTTCAACATAGAACAAGGCGGCAAGATCCTCAAATACGGTCTCAAGAGCAAATAAGAAATACTCGAGGTCATAGATCTCGTCGCGGAAATCCCGAGGTACGACTGTTAAGCAAGTTTTAAATACTGTTCAACATAGAACAAGGAGGCAAGTTCCCCAAATTCGCTCTGAAGAGCAAATAAGAAATACTCGAGGTCATAGATCTCGTCGTGAAAATCGATATGATGAGTCTCGTCGTGAAAATCGATATGATGAGCAAGTTTTAAATACTGTTCAACATCGAACAAGGCGGCAAGATCCACAAATACGGTCTCAAGAGCAAATAAGAAATACTCGAGGTCATAGATCTCGTCGCGGAAATCCCGAGGTACGACTGTTAAGCAAGTTTTAAATACTGTTCAACATAGAACAAGGAGGCAAGTTCCCCAAATTCGCTCTGAAGAGCAAATAAGAAATACTCGAGGTCATAGATCTCGTCGAAAAAATCCCGAGGTACGATCTGTTGAGTAAGTAGTAAATACTGTTCAACAGAGAAAAAGGCGGCAAGACCCACAAATTCGCTCTGAAGAGCAAAGCAGAAATACTCGGGGACATAGATTTCGGTACGAAATTCTCGAGATTCGATCTGTTGAGCAAGTAGTAAATACTGTTCAACATAGAATAAGGCGACAAGATCCACAAATTCGCTCTGAAGAGCAAATACGAAATCCTCGAGTTCAAAGATCTCGGCGTGAAAATCCCGAGAAAAAACGGCAAAACATAGATCTCGTCGTGAAAATCGATATGATGAGCAAGTTTTAAATACTGTTCAACATCGAACAAGGCGGCAAGATCCACATATACGGTCTGAAGAGCAAATAAGAAATACTCGAGGTCATAGATCTCGTCGTGAAAATCGATATGATGAGCAAGTTTTAAATACTGTTCAACATCGAACAAGGCGGCAAGATCCACAAATACGGTCTCAAGAGCAAATAAGAAATACTCGAGGTCATAGATCTCGTCGCGGAAATCCCGAGGTACGACTGTTAAGCAAGTTTTAAATACTGTTCAACATAGAACAAGGAGGCAAGTTCCCCAAATTCGCTCTGAAGAGCAAATAAGAAATACTCGAGGTCATAGATCTCGTCGAGAAAATCCCGAGGTACGATCTGTTGAGTAAGTAGTAAATACTGTTCAACAGAGAAAAAGGCGGCAAGATCCACAAATTCGCTCTGAAGAGCAAATAAGAAATACTCGGGATAATAGATCTAGGCGTGAAAACCCCAAGGTTCGATATGTTGAGCAGTTTTAAATACTGTTCAACATAGAACAAGGCGGCAAGATCCTCAAATTCACTTTGAAGAGCAAATAAGAAATACTCGAGGTCATAGATCTCGTCGTGAAAATCGATATGATGAGCAAGTTTTAAATACTGTTCAACATCGAACAAGGTGGCAAGATCCACAAATACGGTCTCAAGAGCAAATAAGAAATACTCGAGGTCATAGATCTCGTCGCGGAAATCGCGAGGTACGAGTGTTAAGCAAGTTTTAAATACTGTTTAACATAGAACAAGGAGGCAATTTCCCCAAATTCGCTCTGAAGAGCAAATAAGAAATACTCGAGGTCATACATCTCGCCGAGATAATTCAGAGGTACGATATATTGAGCAAGTTTTAAATACTGTTCAACAGAGAAAAAGGCGGCAAGATCCCCAAATTCGCTCTGAAGAGCAAATAAGAAATACTCGAGGTCATAGATCTCGGCGTGAAAACCCCAAAGTTCGATCTGTTGAGCAAGTAGTAAATACTGTTCAACAGAGAAAAAGGCGGCAAGATCCCCAAATTCGCTCTGAAGAGCAAATAAGAAATACTAGAGGTCGTAGATCTCGGTGCGAAGACCCCGAGGTACGATATGTTGAGCAAGTTTTAAATACCGTTCAACAGAGAAAAAGGCGGCAAGATCCCCAAATTCGCTCTGAAGAGCAAATAAGAAATACTCGAGGTCATAATTATCGGCGTGAAAACACCGAGGTTCGATCTGTTGAGCAAGCTGTAAATATTGTTCAACATAGAGCAAGGCGGAAGGATCCCCAAATTCGCTCTGAAGAGCAAATAAGAAATACTCGAGGTCATAGATCTCGTCGAGAAAATCTCGAGGTACGATATGTTGAGCAAGTTTTAAATACTGTTCAAATATAACAAGGCGGAAGGATTACCAAATTCGCTCTGAAGGGCAAATAAGAAATAGTCGAGGTCATAGATCTCGTCGAGAAAATCCCAAGGTACGATAGGTTGAGCAAGTTTTAAATACTGTTCAACATAGAACAAGGCGGCAAGATCCTCAAATTCGCTTTGAAGAGCAAATAAGAAATACTCGGGGTCATAGATCTCGTCTAGAAAATCCCGAGGTGCGATATGTTGAGCAAGTTTTAAATACTGTTCAACATCGAACAAGGCGGCAAGATCCACAAATACGGTCTCAAGAGCAAATAAGAAATACTCGAGATCATAGATCTCTTCGCGGAAATCCCGAGGTACGACTGTTAAGCAAGTTTTAAATACTGTTCACCATAGAACAAGGAGGCAAGTTCCCCAAATTCGCTCTGAAGAGCAAATAAGAAATACTCGGTGTCATAGATCTAGGCGTGAAAACCCCAAGGTTCGATCTATTAAGCAGGAAGTAAATACTGTGCAACAGAGAAAAAGGCAGTAAGATCCCCAAATTCGCTCTGAAGAGCAAATTAGAAATACTCGAAGTCATAATTATCGGCGTGACGACACCGAGGTTCGATCTGTTGAGCAAGTTTTAAATATTGCCCAACATTGAATAAGGCGGCAAGATCCCCAAATTCGCTCTGAAGAGCAAATAAGAAATACTCGAGGTCATAGATCTCGTCGTGAAAATCGATATGATGAGCAAGTTTTAAATACTGTTCAACATAGAACAAGGCGGAAGGATCCACAAATTCGGTCTCAATAGCAAATAAGAAATCGAGGTCATAGATCTCGTCGAGAAAATCCCGAGGTACGATATGTTGAGCAAGTTTTAAATACTGTTCAACATAGAACAAGGCGGCAAGATCCTCAAATTCGCTCTGAAGAGCAAATAAGAAATACTCGAGGTCATAGATCTCGTCGTGAAAATCGATATGATGAGCAAGTTTTAAATACTGTTCAACATCGAACAAGGCGGCAAGATCCACAAATACGGTCTCAAGAGTAAATAAGAAATACTCGAGGTCATAGATCTCGTCGCGGAAATCCCGAGGTACGACTGTTAAGCAAGTTTTAAATACTGTTCAACATCGAACAAGGACGCAAGTTCCCCACATTCGCTCTGAAGAGCAAATAAGAAATACTCGAGGTCATAGATCTCGTCGAGAAAATCCCGAGGTACGATCTGTTGAGTAAGTAGTAAATACTGTTCAACAGAGAAAAAGGCGGCAAGATCCACAAATTCGTTCTGAAAAGCAAAACAGAAATACTCGGGGACATAGATTTCGGTACGAAATTCTCGAGGTTCGATCGATCTGTTGAGCAAGTAGTTAATACTGTTCAACATAGAATAAGGCGACAAGATCCACAAATTCGCTCTGAAGAGCAAATACGAAATCCTCGAGTTCATAGATCTCGGCGTGAAAATCCCGAGAAAAAACGGCAAAACATAGATCTCGTCGTGAAAATCGATATGATGAGCAAGTTTTAAATACTGTTCAACATCGAACAAGGCGGCAAGATCCACAAATACGGTCTCAAGAGCAAATAAGAAATACTCGAGGTCATAGATCTCGTCGCGGAAATCCCGAGGTACGATCTGTTGAGTAAGTAGTAAATACTGTTCAACAGAGAAAAAGGCGGCAAGATCCACAAATTCGCTCTGAAGAGCAAATAAGAAATGCTCGGGGTAATAGATCTAGGCGTGAAAACCCCAAGATTCGATATGTTGAGCAAGTTTTAAATACTGTTCAACATAGAACAAGGAGGCAAGTTCCCCAAATTCGCTCTGAAGAGCAAATAAGAAATACTCGAGGTCATAGATCTCGTCGAGAAAATCCCGAGGTACGATCTGTTGAGTAAGTAGTAAATACTGTTCAACAGAGAAAAAGGCGGCAAGATCCACAAATTCGCTCTGAAGAGCAAATAAGAAATACTCGGGGTAATAGATCTAGGCGTGAAAACCCCAAGATTCGATATGTTGAGCAAGTTTTAAATACTGTTCAACATAGAACAAGGCGGCAAGATCCTCAAATTCACTTTGAAGAGCAAATAAGAAATACTCGAGGTCATAGATCTCGGCGTGAAAATCGATATGATGAGCAAGTTTTAAATACTGTTCAACATCGAACAAGGTGGCAAGATCCACAAATACGGTCTCAAGAGCAAATAAGAAATACTCGAGGTCATAGATCTCGTCGCGGAAATCCCGAGGTACGACTGTTAAGCAAGTTTTAAATACTGTTCAACATAGAACAAGGAGGCAATTTCCACAAATTCGCTCTGAAGAGCAAATAAGAAATACTCGAGGTCATAGATCTCGTCGAGAAAAACCCGAGGTACGATCTGTTGAGAAAGTAGTAAATACTGTTCAACAGAGAAAAAGGCGGCAAGATTCACAAATTCGCTCTGAAGAGCACAGCAGACATACTCGGGGACATAGATTTCGGTACGAAATTCTTGAGGTTCGATCTGTTGAGCAAGTAGTAAATACTGTTCAACATAGAATAAGGCGACAAGATCCACAAATTCGCTCTTAAGAGCAAATACGAAATCCTCGAGTTCATAGATCTCGGCGTGAAAACCCCAAGGTTCGATCTATTGAACAAGAAGTAAATACTGTTCAACATAGAACAAGGCGGCAATATTTCCAAATTCGCTCTGAAGAGCAAATAAGAAATACTCGGGGTCATAGATCTAGGCGTGAAAACCCCAAGGTTCAATCTATTGAGCAGGAAGTAAATACTGTGCAACAGAGAAAAAGGCAGTAACATCATCAAATTCGCTCTGAAGAGCAAATAAGAAATACTCGAAGTCATAAATATCAGCGTGACGACACCGAGGTTCGATCTGTTGAGCAAGTTTTAAATATTGCCCAACATTGAATAAGGCGGCAAGATCCCCAAATTCGCTCTGAAGAGCAAATAAGAAATACTCGAGTTCAAGGATCTCGGTGCGAATACCCCGAGGTACGATATGTTGAGCAAGTTTTAAATACTGTTAAACATCTAACAAGGCGGCAAGATCCCCATATTCGCTCTGAAGAGCAAATAAGAAATACTCGAGGTCATAGATCTCGTCGAGCAAATCCCGAGGTACGACATGTTGAGCAAGTTTTAAATACTGTTCAACATAGAATAAGGCGACAAGATCCACAAATTCGCTCTTAAGAGCAAATACGAAATCCTCGAGTTCATAGATCTCGGCGTGAAAACCCCAAGGTTCGATCTATTGAACAAGAAGTAAATACTGTTCAACATAGAACAAGGACGCAAGTTCCCCAAATTCGCTCTGAAGAGCAAATAAGAAATACTCGAGGTCATAAGTGTCGGCGTGAAGATACCGAGGTTTGATCTGTTGAGCAAGTAGTAAATATTTTCCAACATAGAATAAGGCGGCAAGATCCCCAAATTCGCTTTGAAGAGCAAATAACGATAATAATAATAATAAATATACGATGTGTGGAGTAAGTTTTAAATACTGTTTAACATCCAAATTCTCTCTCAAGAGCAAATAAGAAATACTCGAGGTCATACATCTCGTTGAAAAAATCCCGAGGTACGATATGTTGAGCAAGTTTTAAATACTGTTCAACATAGAACAAGGCGACAAGATCCCCAAATTTGCTCTGAAGAGCAAATAAGAAATACTCGAGGTCATATGTGTTTAATAATAAACATAATGAATGTGAATTTCTTTCGCAACAATTTTATACTGTCGCAACATGTTTCAACAGAGCATCACCTAAAACTTATCGAGATATATATAAATTTCTATATACATATATTTCTTCTAATATTTGGTGATAATCAGTGGATAGGTATATTTTCTCAATATTTCCAAATTCGCTCTGAAGAGCAAATAAGAAATACTCGAGGTCATAGATCTCGTCGAGAAAATCCCGAGGTACGATCTGTTGAGTAAGTAGTAAATACTGTTCAACAGAGAAAAAGGCGGCAAGACCCACAAATTCGCTCTGAAGAGCAAAGCAGAAATACTCGGGGACATAGATTTCGGTACGAAATTCTCGAGATTCGATCTGTTGAGCAAGTTTTAAATACTGTTCAACATAGAACAAGGCGGCAAGATCCTCAAATTCACTTTGAAGAGCAAATAAGAAATACTCGAGGTCATAGATCTCGGCGTGAAAATCGATATGATGAGCAAGTTTTAAATACTGTTCAACATCGAACAAGGCGGCAAGGTCCACAAATACGGTCTCAAGAGCAAATAAGAAATACTCGAGATCATAGATCTCTTCGCGGAAATCCCGAGGTACGACTGTTAAGTAAGTTTTAAATACTGTTCACCATAGAACAAGGAGGCAAGTTCCCCAAATTCGCTCTGAAGAGCAAATAAGAAATACTCGGTGTCATAGATCTAGGCGTGAAAACCCCAAGGTTCGATCTATTAAGCAGGAAGTAAATACTGTGCAACAGAGAAAAAGGCAGTAAGATCCCCAAATTCGCTCTGAAGAGCAAATTAGAAATACTCGAAGTCATAAATATCGGCGTGACGACACCGAGGTTCGATCTGTTGAGCAAGTTTTAAATATTGCCCAACATTGAATAAGGCGGCAAGATCCCCAAATTCGCTCTGAAGAGCAAATAAGAAATACTCGAGGTCATAGATCTCGTCGTGAAAATCGATATGATGAGCAAGTTTTAAATACTGTTCAACATAGAACAAGGCGGAAGGATCCACAAATTCGGTCTCAAGAGCAAATAAGAAATCGAGGTCATAGATCTCGTCGAGAAAATCCCGAGATACGATATGTTGAGCAAGTTTTAAATACTGTTCAACATAGAACAAGGCGGCAAGATCCTCAAATTCGCTCTGAAGAGCAAATAAGAAATACTCGAGGTCATAGATCTCTTCGTGAAAATCGATATGATGAGCAAGTTTTAAATACTGTTCAACATCGAACAAGGCGGCAAGATCCACAAATACGGTCTCAAGAGTAAATAAGAAATACTCGAGGTCATAGATCTCGTCGCGGAAATCCCGAGGTACGACTGTTAAGCAAGTTTTAAATACTGTTCAACATCGAACAAGGACGCAAGTTCCCCACATTCGCTCTGAAGAGCAAATAAGAAATACTCGAGGTCATAGATCTCGTCGAGAAAATCCCGAGGTACGATCTGTTGAGTAAGTAGTAAATACTGTTCAACAGAGAAAAAGGCGGCAAGATCCACAAATTCGTTCTGAAAAGCAAAACAGAAATACTCGGGGACATAGATTTCCGTACGAAATTCTCGAGGTTCGATCGATCTGTTGAGCAAGTAGTTAATACTGTTCAACATAGAATAAGGCGACAAGATCCACAAATTCGCTCTGAAGAGCAAATACGAAATCCTCGAGTTCATAGATCTCGGCGTGAAAATCCCGAGAAAAAACGGCAAAACATAGATCTCGTCGTGAAAATCGATATGATGAGCAAGTTTTAAATACTGTTCAACATCGAACAAGGCGGCAAGATCCACAAATACGGTCTCAAGAGCAAATAAGAAATACTCGAGGTCATAGATCTCGTCGCGGAAATCCCGAGGTACGATCTGTTGAGTAAGTAGTAAATACTGTTCAACAGAGAAAAAGGCGGCAAGATCCACAAATTCGCTCTGAAGAGCAAATAAGAAATGCTCGGGGTAATAGATCTAGGCGTGAAAACCCCAAGATTCGATATGTTGAGCAAGTTTTAAATACTGTTCAACATAGAACAAGGAGGCAAGTTCCCCAAATTCGCTCTGAAGAGCAAATAAGAAATACTCGAGGTCATAGATCTCGTCGAGAAAATCCCGAGGTACGATCTGTTGAGTAAGTAGTAAATACTGTTCAACAGAGAAAAAGGCGGCAAGATCCACAAATTCGCTCTGAAGAGCAAATAAGAAATACTCGGGGTAATAGATCTAGGCGTGAAAACCCCAAGATTCGATATGTTGAGCAAGTTTTAAATACTGTTCAACATAGAACAAGGCGGCAAGATCCTCAAATTCACTTTGAAGAGCAAATAAGAAATACTCGAGGTCATAGATCTCGGCGTGAAAATCGATATGATGAGCAAGTTTTAAATACTGTTCAACATCGAACAAGGTGGCAAGATCCACAAATACGGTCTCAAGAGCAAATAAGAAATACTCGAGGTCATAGATCTCGTCGCGGAAATCCCGAGGTACGACTGTTAAGCAAGTTTTAAATACTGTTCAACATAGAACAAGGAGGCAATTTCCACAAATTCGCTCTGAAGAGCAAATAAGAAATACTCGAAGTCATAGATCTCGTCGAGAAAAACCCGAGGTACGATCTGTTGAGAAAGTAGTAAATACTGTTCAACAGAGAAAAAGGCGGCAAGATTCACAAATTCGCTCTGAAGAGCACAGCAGACATACTCGGGGACATAGATTTCGGTACGAAATTCTTGAGGTTCGATCTGTTGAGCAAGTAGTAAATACTGTTCAACATAGAATAAGGCGACAAGATCCACAAATTCGCTCTTAAGAGCAAATACGAAATCCTCGAGTTCATAGATCTCGGCGTGAAAACCCCAAGGTTCGATCTATTGAACAAGAAGTAAATACTGTTCAACATAGAACAAGGCGGCAATATTTCCAAATTCGCTCTAAAGAGCAAATAAGAAATACTCGGGGTCATAGATCTAGGCGTGAAAACCCCAAGGTTCGATCTATTGAGCAGGAAGTAAATACTGTGCAACAGAGAAAAAGGCAGTAACATCATCAAATTCGCTCTGAAGAGCAAATAAGAAATACTCGAATTCATAAATATCAGCGTGACGACACCGAGGTTCGATCTGTTGAGCAAGTTTTAAATATTGCCCAACATTGAATAAGGCGGCAAGATCCCCAAATTCGCTCTGAAGAGCAAATAAGAAATACTCGAGTTCAAGGATCTCGGTGCGAAGACCCCGAGGTACGATATGTTGAGCAAGTTTTAAATACTGTTAAACATCTAACAAGGCGGCAAGATCCCCATATTCGCTCTGAAGAGCAAATAAGAAATACTCGAGGTCATAGATCTCGTCGAGCAAATCCCGAGGTACGACATGTTGAGCAAGTTTTAAATACTGTTCAACATAGAATAAGGCGACAAGATCCACAAATTCGCTCTTAAGAGCAAATACGAAATCCTCGAGTTCATAGATCTCGGCGTGAAAACCCCAAGGTTCGATCTATTGAACAAGAAGTAAATACTGTTCAACATAGAACAAGGACGCAAGTTCCCCAAATTCGCTCTGAAGAGCAAATAAGAAATACTCGAGGTCATAAGTGTCGGCGTGAAGATACCGAGGTTTGATCTGTTGAGCAAGTAGTAAATATTTTCCAACATAGAATAAGGCGGCAAGATCCCCAAATTCGCTTTGAAGAGCAAATAACGATAATAATAATAATAAATATACGATGTGTGGAGTAAGTTTTAAATACTGTTTAACATCCAAATTCTCTCTCAAGAGCAAATAAGAAATACTCGAGGTCATACATCTCGTTGAAAAAATCCCGAGGTACGATATGTTGAGCAAGTTTTAAATACTGTTCAACATAGAACAAGGCGACAAGATCCCCAAATTTGCTCTGAAGAGCAAATAAGAAATACTCGAGGTCATATGTGTTTAATAATAAACATAATGAATGTGAATTTCTTTCGCAACAATTTTATACTGTCGCAACATGTTTCAACAGAGCATCACCTAAAACTTATCGAGATATATATAAATTTCTATATACATATATTTCTTCTAATATTTGGTGATAATCAGTGGATAGGTATATTTTCTCAATATTTCCAAATTCGCTCTGAAGAGCAAATAAGAAATACTCGAGGTCATAGATCTCGTCGAGAAAATCCCGAGGTACGATCTGTTGAGTAAGTAGTAAATACTGTTCAACAGAGAAAAAGGCGGCAAGACCCACAAATTCGCTCTGAAGAGCAAAGCAGAAATACTCGGGGACATAGATTTCGGTACGAAATTCTCGAGATTCGATCTGTTGAGCAAGTTTTAAATACTGTTCAACATAGAACAAGGCGGCAAGATCCTCAAATTCACTTTGAAGAGCAAATAAGAAATACTCGAGGTCATAGATTTCGGCGTGAAAATCGATATGATGAGCAAGTTTTAAATACTGTTCAACATCGAACAAGGTGGCAAGATCCACAAATACGGTCTCAAGAGCAAATAAGAAATACTCGAGGTCATAGATCTCGTCGCGGAAATCCCGAGGTACGACTGTTAAGCAAGTTTTAAATAATGTTCAACATAGAACAAGGAGGCAAGTTCCCCAAATTCGCTCTGAAGAGCAAATAAGAAATACTCGAGGTCATAGATCTCGTCGAGAAAATCCCGAGGTACGATCTGTTGAGTAAGTAGTAAATACTGTTCAACAGAGAAAAAGGCGGCAAGACCCACAAATTCGCTCTGAAGAGCAAAGCAGAAATACTCGGGGACATAGATTTCGGTACGAAATTTTCGAGATTCGATCTGTTGAGCAAGTAGTAAATACTGTTCAACATAGAATAAGGCGACAAGATCCACAAATTCGTTCTGAAGAGCAAATACGAAATCCTCGAGTTCATAGATCTCGGCGTGAAAATCCCGAGAAAAAACGGCAAAACATAGATCTCGTCGTGAAAATCGATATGATGAGCAAGTTTTAAATACTGTTCAACATCGAACAAGGCGGCAAGATCCACATATACGGTCTGAAGAGCAAATAAGAAATACTCGAGGTCATAGATCTCGTCGTGAAAATCGATATGATGAGCAAGTTTTAAATACTGTTCAACATCGAACAAGGCGGCAAGATCCACAAATACGGTCTCAAGAGCAAATAAGAAATACTCGAGGTCATAGATCTCGTCGCGGAAATCCCGAGGTACGACTGTTAAGCAAGTTTTAAATACTGTTCAACATAGAACAAGGAGGCAAGTTCCCCAAATTCGCTCTGAAGAGCAAATAGGAAATACTCGAGGTCATAGATCTCGTCGAGAAAATCCCGAGGTACGATCTGTTGAGTAAGTAATAAATACTGTTCAACAGAGAAAAAGGCGGCAAGATCCACAAATTCGCTCTGAAGAGCAAATAAGAAATACTCGGGGTAATAGATCTAGGCGTGAAAACCCCAAGGTTCGATATGTTGAGCAAGTTTTAAATACTGTTCAACATAGAACAAGGCGGCAAGATCCTCAAATTCACTTTGAAGAGCAAATAAGAAATACTCGAGGTCATAGATCTCGTCGTGAAAATCGATATGATGAGCAAGTTTTAAATACAGTTCAACATCGAACAAGGTGGCAAGATCCACAAATACGGTCTCAAGAGCAAATAAGAAATACTCGAGGTCATAGATCTCGTCGCGGAAATCGCGAGGTACGAGTGTTAAGCAAGTTTTAAATACTGTTCAACATAGAACAAGGAGGCAATTTCCCCAAATTCGCTCTGAAGAGCAAATAAGAAATACTCGAGGTCATACATCTCGCCGAGATAATTCAGAGGTACGATATATTCAGCAAGTTTTAAATACTGTTCAACAGAGAAAAAGGCGGCAAGATCCCCAAATTCGCTCTGAAGAGCAAATAAGAAATACTCGAGGTCACAGATCTCGGCGTGAAAACCCCAAGGTTCGATCTGTTGAGCAAGTAGTAAATACTGTTCAACAGAGAAAAAGGCGGCAAGATTCCCAAATTCGCTCTGAAGAGCAAATAAGAAATACTAGAGGTCATAGATCTCGGTGCGAAGACCCCGAGGTACGATATGTTGAGCAAGTTTTAAATACCGTTCAACAGAGAAAAAGGCGGCAAGATCCCCAAATTCGCTCTGAGAAGCAAATAAGAAATACTCGAGGTCATAGATCTCGTCGAGAAAATCGATAGGATGAGCAAGTTTTAAATACTGTTCAACATAGAAGAAGGCGGAAGGATCCACAAATTCGCTTTGAAGAGCAAATACGAAATACTCGAGGTCATAGATCTCGTCTAGAAAATCCCGAGGTGCGATATGTTGAGCAATTTTTAAATACTGTTCAACATCGAGCAAAGCGGAAGGATCCCCAAATTCGCTCTGAAGAGCAAATAAGAAATACTCGAGGTCATAGATCTCGTCGAGAAAATCTCGAGGTACGATATGTTGAGCAAGTTTTAAATACTGTTCAAATATAACAAGGCGGAAGGATTACCAAATTCGCTCTGAAGGGCAAATAAGAAATAGTCGAGGTCATAGATCTCGTCCAGAAAATCTCAAGGTACGATAGGTTGAGCAAGTTTTAAATACTGTTCAACATAGAACAAGGCGGCAAGATCCTCAAATTCGCTTTGAAGAGCAAATACGAAATACTCGAGGTCATAGATCTCGTCTAGAAAATCCCGAGGTGCGATATGTTGAGCAAGTTTTAAATACTGTTCAACATCGAACAAGGCAGCAAGATTTTCAAATTCGCTCTGAAGAGCAAATAAGAAATACTCGAGGTCATAGATCTCGTCGAGAAAATCGATAGGATGAGCAAGTTTTAAATACTGTTCAACATAGAAGAAGGCGGAAGGATCCACAAATTCGGTCTCAAGAGCAAATAAGAAATCGAGGTCATAGATCTCGTCGAGAAAATCCCGAGGTACGACATGTTGAGCAAGTTTTAAATACTGTTCAACATAGAACAAGGCGGCAAGATCCTCAAATTCGCTCTGAAGACCAAATTAGAAATACTCGAGGTCATAGATCTCGTCGTGAAAATCGATATGATGAGCAAGTTTTAAATACTGTTCAACATCGAACAAGGCGGCAAGATCCACAAATACGGTCTCAAGAGCAAATAAGAAATACTCGAGATCATAAATATCGGCGTGACGACACCGAGGTTCGATCTGTTGAGCAAGTTTTAAATATTGCCCAACATTGAATAAGGCGGCAAGATCCTCAAATTCGCTTTGAAGAGCAAATAAGAAATACTCGAGGTCATAGATCTCGTCTAGAAAATCCCGAGGTTCGATCTGTTGAGCAAGTTTTAAATATTGCCCAACATTGAATAAGGCGGCAAGATCCCCAAATTCGCTCTGAAGAGCAAATAAGAAATACTCGAGGTCATAGATCTCGTCGTGAAAATCGATATGATGAGCAAGTTTTAAATACTGTTCAACATAGAACAAGGCGGAAGGATCCACAAATTCGGTCTCAAGAGCAAATAAGAAATCGAGGTCATAGATCTCGTCGAGAAAATCCCGAGGTACGATATGTTGAGCAAGTTTTAAATACTGTTCAACATAGAACAAGGCCGCAAGATCCTCAAATTCGCTCTGAAGAGCAAATAAGAAATACTCGAGGTCATAGATCTCGTCGTGAAAATCGATATGATGAGCAAGTTTTAAATACTGTTCAACATCGAACAAGGCGGCAAGATCCACAAATACGGTCTCAAGAGCAAATAAGAAATACTCGAGGTCATAGATCTCGTCGCGGAAATCCCGAGGTACGATCTGTTGAGTAAGTAGTAAATACTGTTCAACAGAGAAAAAGGCGGCAAGATCCACAAATTCGCTCTGAAGAGCAAATAAGAAATACTCAGGGTAATAGATCTAGGCGTGAAAACCCCAAGATTCGATATGTTGAGCCAGTTTTAAATACTGTTCAACATAGAACAAGGAGGCAAGTTCCCCAAATTCGCTCTGAAGAGCAAATAAGAAATACTCGAGGTCATAGATCTCGTCGAGAAAATCCCGAGGTACGATCTGTTGAGTAAGTAGTAAATACTGTTCAACAGAGAAAAAGGCGGCAAGATCCACAAAATCGCTCTGAAGAGCAAATAAGAAATACTCGGGGTAATAGATCTAGGCGTGAAAACCCCAAGATTCGATATGTTGAGCAAGTTTTAAATACTGTTCAACATAGAACAAGGCGGCAAGATCCTCAAATTCACTTTGAAGAGCAAATAAGAAATACTCGAGGTCATAGATCTCGGCGTGAAAATCGATATGATGAGCAAGTTTTAAATACTGTTCAACATCGAACAAGGTGGCAAGATCCACAAATACGGTCTCAAGAGCAAATAAGAAATACTCGAGGTCATAGATCTCGTCGCGGAAATCCCGAGGTACGATCTGTTGAGTAAGTAGTAAATACTGTTCAACAGAGAAAAAGGCGGCAAGATCCACAAAATCGCTCTGAAGAGCAAATAAGAAATACTCGGGGTAATAGATCTAGGCGTGAAAACCCCAAGATTCGATATGTTGAGTAAGTAGTAAATACTGTTCAACAGAGAAAAAGGCGGCAAGATCCACAAATTCGCTCTGAAGAGCAAATAAGAAATACTCGAGTTCAAGGATCTCGGTGCGAAGACCCCGAGGTACGATATGTTGAGCAAGTTTTAAATACTGTTCAACATAGAACAAGGCGACAAGATCCCCAAATTTGCTCTGAAGAGCAAATAAGAAATACTCGAGGTCATATGTGTTGAATAATAAACATAATGAATGTGGAATTCTTTCGCAACACTTTTATACTTTCGCAACATGTTTCAACAGAGCATCACCTAAAACTTATCGAGATATATATAAATTTCTATATACATATATTTCTTCAAATATTTGGTGATAATCAGTGGATAGGTATATTTTCTCAGCCATAATGTTGAACTTTTTACAAAATATACCAGACAACAATGTAAAAAAGTTTCTTAGAGTGCTGGAATTTGTATAGAGCAAAAATATCTTTCTAGAAAAAATCGCATAAAAAAAATATATGAAGTGTAATATCAAAAGGGCTAAAGACCCTTTTTATGTGGTTATAGATAAACTGCGACCCTATCGGTTTAAATGCTACTGTCTATTTTTTCAGTTTTATGTCACATTTTAATATGAAGGCCATGAGGTGAACTGTATACTCAAGAAAATTACATTTTCACCCAGCGCTGTTGGCAGCTTATGAAAGGTTAAGATATTAAGACATAAAGAAGAAAATCTACATACCTGCTCTACATATGTGTATACCATACTTAATTATATGTAAGTTATTGCTAATTTAGCCTTCATGGGCAGACCCTTCAAAATAGGTACTGTTTTAAAAGCAATTTACGGACGGATTTTCCGGACACTTAATTTCAATGGAATCAAATAAACTACTAATTTCTAAAATATTTATATAACTAAATATTATGTATTTTATGTTAGTGAATATCTAAGTAATATATAGGTATACAAAAGTACGTAAGCTGTGTGTACAAAAATATACGATCACAAAACTATTATACTCTGTAGCAATATTTGCAAGAGTATAATAAATATCAGTACACTGTGTTTGTAGTTTCAGTTACTTGATTAGCAAAGTGTTTTCATAAACTTATTTTAGTGTATTAGATATAGAGTTTTTAAAGAATTTTAATATATACAGTGGCGAGCAAAAGCGTATTAAATATAGTGGCGAGCAAACACATATACGTATGTGCACCAGTATACCATAGTACCTATACACCGAAAAAGAAAGGAGTCATAGCAAGGACTTACAAAGAATTACAGAGAAAGAGAGCAGCACCTAGGATCCAACATTTTACACCCGGACGAACGGAATTATATTAGTATTATCTATAAATATTTTATACATTAATTCATTTATTATTAATTAATTATGCCTAGATTAAGTAGAAAATAAGAAATACTCGTGGTCATAGATCTCGTCGAGAAAATCCCGAGGTACGATATGTGAAGCAAGTTTTAAATACTGTTTGACATAGAACAATACGGCAAGATCCCCAAATTCGCTCTGTTGAGCAAGTAGTAAATACTGTCCAACAGAGAAAAAGGCAGCAAGATCCCCAAATTCGCTCTGAAGAGCAAATAAGAAATACTCGAGGTCATAGGTCTCGGTGTGAAAATCCCGAGGTACGATATGTTGAACAAGTTTTAAATACTGTTCAACATAAAACAAGGAGGCAAGTTCCCCAAGTTCGCTCTGAAGAGCAAAAAAGAAATACTCGAGGTCATAAGTTTCGGCGTGAAGATACCGAGGTTTGATCCGTTGAGCAAGCTTTAAATACTGTGTAACATTGAATAAGGCGGCAAGATCCCGAAATTCGCTCTGAAGAGCAAATAAGAAATACTCGAGTTCAAGAATCTCGGTGCAAAGACCCCGAGGTACGATATGTTGAGCAAGTATTAAAAACTGTTAAACATCGAACAAGGCGGCAAGATCCCCATATTCGCTCTGAAGAGCATATAAGAAATACTCGAGGTCATAGATCTCGTCGAGCAAATCCCGAGGTACGATGTGTGGAGTAAGTTTTAAATACTGTTTAACATCCAAATTCTCTCTCAAGAGCAAATAAGAAAAACTCGAGGTCATACATCTCGTTGAAAAAATCCCGAGGTACGATATGTTGAGCAAGTTTTAAATACTGTTCAACATAGAACAAGGCGGCAACATCAACAAATTCGCTCTGAAGAGCAAATAAGAAATACTCGAGGTCATAGGTCTCGGTGTGAAAATCCCGAGGTACGATATGTTGAGCAAGTTTTAAATACTGTTCAACATAAAACAAGGAGGCAAGTTCCCCAAATTCGCTCTGAAGAGCAAATAAGAAATACTCGATGTCATAAGTGTCGGCGTGAAGATACCGAGGTTTGATCTGTTGAGCAAGTTTTAAATATTGCCCAACATTGAATAAGGCGGCAAGATCCCCAAATTCGCTCTGAAGAGCAAATAAGAAATACTCGAGGTCATAGATCTCGTCGAGAAAATCCTGAGGTACGATATGTGGAGCAAGTTTTAAATACTGTTTAACATAGAACAAGGCGGCAAGATCCTCAAATTCGCTCTGAAGAGCAAATAAGAAATATTCGAGGTCATAGATCTCGTCGAGAAAATCCCGAGGTACGATGTGTGGAGTAAGTTTTAAATACTGTTTAACATCCAAATTCTCTCTCAAGAATGTTTAATAATAAACATAATGAATGTGGAATTCTTTCGCAACACTTTTATACTTTCGCAACATGTTTCCACAGAGCATCACCTAAAACTTATCGAGATATATATAAATTTCTATATACATATATTTCTTCTAATATTTGGTGATAATCAGTGGATAGGTATATTTTCTCAGCCATAATGTTGAACTTTTTACAAAATATACCAGAAAACAATGTAAAAAAGTTTCTTAGAGTGCTGGACTTTGTATAGAGCAAAAATATCTTTCTAGAAAAAATCGCATGAAATAAATATTAGAAGTGTAGTATCAAAATTGCTAAAGACCCTGTTTATGTGGTTATAGATAAACTGCGACCCTATCGGTTTAAATGAACAAGATCGATCGATCTATTGAACAAGAAGTAAATACTGTTCAACATAGAACAAGGCGGCAATATTTCCAAATTCGCTCTGAAGAGCAAATATAAAATACTCGGGGTCATAGATCTAGACGTGAAAACCCCAAGGTTCGATCTATTGAACAAGAAGTAAATACTGTTGAACATAGAACAAGGCGGCAATATTTCCAAATTCGCTCTGAAGAGCAAATAAGAAATACTCGGGGTCAGAGCTCTAGGCGTGAAAACCCCAAGGTTCGATCTATTGAACAAGAAGTAAATACTGTTGAACATAGAACAAGGCGGCAATATTTCCAAATTCGCTCTGAAGAGCAAATAAGAAATACTCGGGGTCATAGATCTAGACGTGAAAACCCCAAGGTTCGATCTATTGAACAAGAAGTAAATACTGTTGAACATAGAACAAGGCGGCAATATTTCCAAATTCGCTCTGAAGAGCAAATAAAAAATATTCGGGGTCATAGATCTCGGCGTGAAAACCCTAAGGTTCGATCTGTTGAGCAAGTAATAAATACTGTTCAACAGAGCAAAAGGCGGTAAGATCCAAAAATTCGCCCTGAAGAGCAAATAATAAATACTCGAGGTCATAGATCTCGTCGAGAAAATCCCGAGGTACGATATGTTGAGCAAGTTTTAAATACTGTTCAACATAGAACAAGGCGGCAATATTCCCAAATTCGCTCCGAAGAGCAAATAAGAAATACTCGGGTCATAGATCTAGGCGTGAAAACCCCAAGGTTCGATCTATTGAACAAGAAGTAAATACTGTTCAACCTAGAACAAGGCGGCAATATTTCCAAATTCGCTCTGAAGAGCAAATAAGAAATACTCGGGGTCATAGATCTAGGCGTGAAAACCCCAAGGTTCGATCTATTAAGCAGGAAGTAAATACTGTGCAACAGAGAAAAAGGCAGTAAGATCCCCAAATTCGCTCTGAAGAGCAAATAAGAAATACTCGAAGTCATAAATATCGGCGTGACGACACCGAGGTTCGATCTGTTGAGCAAGTTTTAAATATTGCCCAACATTGAATAAGGCGGCAAGATCCCCAAATTCGCTCTGAAGAGCAAATAAGAAATACTCGAGTTCTAGGATCTCGGTGCGAAGACCCCGAGGTACGATATGTTGAGCAAGTTTTAAATACTGTTAAACATCGAACAAGGCGGCAAAATCCCCATATTCGCTCTGAAGAGCAAATAAGAAATACTCGAGGTCATAGATCTCGTCGAGCAAATCCCGAGGTACGATATGTTGAGCAAGTTTTAAATACTGTTCAACATAAAACAAGGAGGCAAGTTCCCCAAATTCGCTCTGAAGAGCAAATAAGAAATACTCGAGGTCATAAGTGTCGGCGTGAAGATACCGAGGTTTGATCTGTAGAGCAAGTAGTAAATATTGTCCAACATAGAATAAGGCGGCAAGATCCCCAAATTCGCTTTGAAGAGCAAATAAGAAATACTCGAGGTCATAGATCTCGTCGAGAAAATCCCGAGGTACGATATGTTGAGCAAGTTTTAAATACTATTCAACATAGAACAAGGCGGCAAGATCCCAAAATTCGCTTTGAAGAGCAAATAAGAAATACTCGAGGTCATAGATCTCGTCGAGAAAATCCCGAGGTTCGATTTGTGGAGCAAGTTTTAAATACTGTTCAACATAGAACAAGGAGGCAAGTTCCCCAAATTCGCTCTGAAGAGCAAATAAGAAATACTCGAGGTCATAGATCTCGTCAAGGAAATCCCGAGGTTCGATCTGTTGAGCAAGTAGTAAATATTGTCCAACATAGAATAAGGCGGCAAGATTCCCAAATTCGCTTTGAAGAGCAAATAACAAATACTCGAGGTCATAGATCTCGTCGAGAAAATCCCGAGGTACGATGTGTGGAGTAAGTTTTAAATCCTGTTTAACATCCAAATTCTCTCTCAAGAGCAAATAAGAAATACTCGAGGTCATAGATCTCGTCGAGAAAATCCCGAGGTATGATATGTGGAGCAAGTTTTAAATACTATTTAACATAGATCAAGGCGGCAAGATCCTCAAATTCGCTCTGAAGAGCAAATAAGAAATACTCGAGGTCATAGATCTCGTCGAGAAAATCCCGAGGTACGATGTGTGGAGTAAGTTTTAAATACTGTTTAACATCCAAATTCTCTCTCAAGAGCAAATAAGAAAAACTCGAGGTCATACATCTCGTTGAAAAAATCCCGAGGTACGATATGTTGAGCAAGTTTTAAATACTGTTCAACATAGAACAAGGCGACAAGATCCCCAAATTTGCTCTGAAGAGCAAATAAGAAATACTCGAGGTCATAGGTCTCGGTGTGAAGACACCGAGGTTCGATCTAATGAGCAAGTTGTAAATATTGTCCAACATGGAATAAGGCGGCAAGATCCCCAAGTTCTCTTTCAAGAGCAAATAAGAAATACTCGAGGTCACAGATCTCGTCGAGAAAGTCCCGAGGTACGATATGTTAAGCAAGTTTTAAATACTGTTCAACATAGAACAAGACGACACGATCCACAAATTCGCTCTGAAGAGTCAAGCAGAAATACTCGGGGACATAGATTTCGGCGCGAAAAATTCGAAGTTAGATCTGTTGAGCAAGTAGTAAATATTGTCCAACAGAGAAAAAGGCAGAAAGATCCCCAAATTCGCTCTGAAGAGCAAATAAGAAATACTCGAGGTCATAGGTCTCGGCGTGAAAACCCCAAGGTTCGATCTGTTGAGCAAGTAGGAAATACTGTTCAACAGAGAAAAAGGCGGCAAGATCCACAAATTCGCTCTGAACAGCAAAGCAGAAATACTCGGGGACATAGATTTCGGCGCGAAATTCTCGAGGTTCGATCTGTTGAGCAAGTAGTAAATACTGTTCAACAAAGAATAAGGCGGCAAGATTCCCAAATTCGCTCTGAAGAGCAAATAAGAAATACTCGAGGTCATGGATCTCGGCGTGAAAACCCCAAGGTTCGATCTGTTGAGCAAGTAGTAACTACTGTTCAACAGAGAAAAGGGCGGAAAGATCCCCAAATTCGCTCTGAAGAGCAAATAAGAAATACTAGAGGTCATATATCTCGGCGTGAAACCCCCAAGGTTCGATCTGCTGAGCAAGTAGTAAATACTGTCCAACAGAGAAAAAAGGCGGCAAGATACCTAAATTCGCTCTGAAGAGCAAATAAGAAATACTCGAGGTCATAGATCTCGGCGTGAACACCTCAAGGTACGATATGTTGAGCAAGTTTTAAATACTGTTCAACATAGAACAAGGCGGCAAGATCCACAAATTCGCTCTGAACAGCAAAGCAGAAATACTCGGGGACATAGATTTCGGCGCGAAATTTTCGAGGTTCGATCTGTTGAGCAAGTAGTAAATACTGTCCAACAGAGAAAAAGGCAGCAAGATCCCCAAATTCGCTCTGAAGAGCAAATAAGAAATACTCGAGGTCATAGGTCTCGGCGTGAAAACCCCAAGGTTCGATCTGTTGAGCAAGTAGGATATACTGTTCAACAGAGAAAAAGGCGTCAAGATCCACAAATTCGCTCTGAACAGCAAAGCAGAAATACTCGGGGACATAGATTTCGGTGCGAAATTTTCGAGGTTCGATCTGTTGAACAAGAAGTAAATACTGTTGAACATAGAACAAGGCGGCAATATTTCCAACTTCGCTCTGAAGAGCAAATAAGAAATACTCGGGGTCATAGATCTAGACGTGAAAACCCCAAGGTTCGATCTATTGAACAAGAAGTAAATACTGTTGAACATAGAACAAGGCGGCAATATTTCCAAATTCGCTCTGAAGAGCAAATAAAAAATATTCGGGGTCATAGATCTCGGCGTGAAAACCCTAAGGTTCGATCTGTTGAGCAAGTAGTAAATATTGTTCAACAAAGAATAAGGCGGCAAGATTCCCAAATTCGCTCTGAAGAGCAAATAAGAAATACTCGAGGTCATGGATCTCGGCGTGAAAACCCCAAGGTTCGATCTGTTGAGTAAGTAGTAAATACTGTTCAACAGAGAAAAAGGCGGCAAGATCCCCAAATTCGCTCTGAAGAGCAAATAATAAATACTCGAGGTCATATATCTCGGCGTGAAAACCTCAAGGTACGATATGTTGAGCAAGTTTTAAATACTGTTCAACATAGAACAAGGCGGCAAGATCCCCAAATTCGCTCTGCAGAGCAAATAAGAAATACTCGAGGTCATAAATATCGGCGTGAAGACACCGAGGTTCGATCTGTTGAGCAAGTTGTAAATATTGTCCAACATAGTATAAGGCGGCAAGATCCCCAAATTCGCTCTGAATACCAAACAAGAAATACTCGAGGTCATGGATCTCGGTGCGAAGACCCCGAGGTACGATATGTTGAGCAAGTTTTAAATACTGTTCAACATAGAACAAGACGACACGATCCACAAAGTCGCTCTGAAGAGCAAAGCAGAAATACTCGGGGACATAGATTTCGGCGCGAAATATTCGAAGTTCGATCTGTTGAGCAAGTAGTAAATATTGTCCAACAGAGAAAAAGGCAGCAAGATCCCCAAATTCGCTCTGAAGAGCAAATAAGAAATACTCGAGGTCATAGGTCTCAGCGTGAAAACCCCAAGGTTCGATCTGTTGAGCAAGTAGTAAATACTGTTCAACAAAGCATAAGGCGGCAAGATTACCAAATTCGCTCTGAAGAGCAAATAAGAAATACTCGAGGTCATGGATCTCGGCGTGAAAACCCCAAGGTTCGATCTGTTGAGTAAGTAGTAAATACTGTTCAACAGAGAAAAAGGCGGCAAGATCCCCAAATTCGCTCTGAAGAGCAAATAAGAAATACTCGAGGTCATATATCTCGGCGTGAAAACCTCAAGTTACGATATGTTGAGCAAGTTTTAAATACTGTTCAACATAGAACAAGGCGGCAAGATCCCCAAATTCGCTCTGCAGAGCAAATAAGAAATACTCGAAGTCATAAATATCGGCGTGAAGACACCGAGGTTCGATCTGTTGAGCAAGTTGTAAATATTGTCCAACATAGAATAAGGCGGCAAGATCCCCAAATTCGCTCTGAAGACCAAACAAGAAATACTCGAGGTCATGGATCTCGGTGCGAAGACCCCGAGGTACGATATGTTGAGCAAGTTTTAAATACTGTTCAACATAGAACAAGACGACACGATCCACAAATTCGCTCTGAAGAGCAAAGCAGAAATACTCGGGGACATAGATTTCGGCGCGAAATATTCGAAATTCGATCTGTTGAGCAAGTAGTAAATATTGTCCAACAGAGACAAAGGCAGCAAGATCCCCAAATTCGCTCTGAAGAGCAAATAAGAAATACTCGAGGTCATAGGTCTCGGCGTGAAAACCCCAAGGTTCGATCTGTTGAGCAAGTAGTAAATATTGTTCAACAAAGAATAAGGCGGCAAGATTCCCAAATTCGCTCTGAAGAGCAAATAAGAAATACTCGAGGTCATGGATCTCGGCGTGAAAACCTCAAGGTACGATATGTTGAGCAAGTTTTAAATACTGTTCAACATAGAACAAGGCGGCAAGATCCACAAATTCGCTCTGAACAGCAAAGCAGAAATACTCGGGGACATAGATTTCGGCGCGAAATTTTCGAGGTTCGATCTGTTGAGCAAGTAGTAAATACTGTTCAACATAGAACAAGACGACAAGATCCCCAAATTTGCTCTCAAGAGCAAATAAGAAATACTCGAGGTCATATGTGTTGAATAATAAACATAATGAATGTGGAATTCTTTCGCAACACTTTTATACTTTCGCAACATGTTTCAACAGAGCATCACCTAAAACTTATCGAGATATATATAAATTTCTATATACATATATTTCTTCTAATATTTGGTGATAATCAGTGGATAGGTATATTTTCTCAGCCATAATGTTGAACTTTTTACAAAATATACCAGACAACAATGTAAAAAAGTTTCTTAGAGTGCTGGACTTTGTATAGAGCAAAAATATCTTTCTAGAAAAAATCGCATGAAATAAATATTAGAAGTGTAATATCAAAAGGGCTAAAGACCCTTTTTATGTGGTTATAGATAAACTGCGACCCTATCGGTTGAAATGCTACTGTCTATTATTTCAGTTTTACGTCAAATTTTAATATTATTTGAAGGCCATGAGGTGAACTGTAAACTCAAGAAAATTACATTTTTAGCCAGAGCTGTTGGCAGCTTATGAAAGGTTAAGATATTAAGACAGAAAGAAGAAAATCTACATACCTACTCTACATATATGTATACCATACTTAATTATATGTAAGTTATTGCTAATTTAGCCTTCATGGGCAGACCCTTCAAAATAGGTACTGTTTTAAAAGCAATTTACGGAGGGATTTTCCGGACACTTAATTTCAATGGAATCAAATAAACTACTAATTTCTAAAATATTTATATAACTAAATATTATGTATTTTATGTTAGTGAATATCTAAGTAATATATAGGTATACAAAAGTACGTAAGCTGTGTGTACAAAAATATACGATCACAAAACTATTATACTCTGTAGCAATATTTGCAAGAGTATAATAAATATCAGTACACTGTGTTTGTAGTTTCAGTTACAGTTGATTTCTTGATTAGCAAAGTGTTTTCATAAAACTTATTTTAGTGTATTAGATATAGAGTTTTTAAAGAATTTTAATATATACAGTGGCGAGCAAAAGCTTATAAAATATAGTGGCGAGCAAACACATATACATATGTGCACCAGTATACCATAGTACCTATACACCGAAAAGGAAAGGAGTCATAGCAAGGACTTACAAAGAATTACAGTGAAAGAGAGCAGCACCTAGGATCCAACATTTTACACCCGGACGAACGGAATTATATTAGTATTATCTATAAATATTTTATACATTAATTCATTTATTATTAAATTATTATGCCTAGATTAAGTAGAAAATAAGAAATACTCGTGGTCATAGATCTCGTCGAGAAAATCCCGAGGTACGATATGTGAAGCAAGTTTTAAATACTGTTTAACATAGAACAAGGCGGCAAGATCCCCAAATTCGCTCTGAAGAGCAAATAAGGAATACTCGAGGTCATGGATCTCGGTGTGAAGACCCTGAGGTACGATATGTTGAAAAAGTTTTAAATACTGTTCAACATCGAACAAGGCGGCAAGATCCAAAAATTCGCTCTCAAGAGAACATAAGGAATACTCGAGCTCATAGATCTCGTCTAGAAAATCCCGAGGTACGATATGTTGAGCAAGTTTTAAATACCTAGGACAAGGCGGCAAGATCCTCAAATTCGCTCTGAAGAGCAAATAAGAAATACTCGAGGTCATAGATCTCGTCGAGAAAATCTCAAGGTACGATATGTTGAGCAAGTTTTAAATACTGTTCAACATAGAACAAGGCGGCAAGATCCCCGAATTCGCTTTGAAGAGCAAATAAGAAATACTCGAGGTCATAAATATCGGCGTGAAAAAACCGAGGTTCGATCTGTTCAGCAAGTCGTAAATATTGTTCAACATAGAACAAGGCGGAAGGATCCCCAAATTCGCTCTGAAGAGCAAATAAGAAATACTCGAGGTCATACATCTCGCCGAGATAATTCAGAGGTACGATATATTGAGCAAGTTTTAAATACTGTTCAACAGAGAAAAGAGTGGCAAGATCCCAAATTCGCTCTGAAGAGCAAACAAGAAATACTAGAGGTCATAGATCTTGGCGTGAAAATCCCGAAGTACGATATATTGAGCAAGTTGTAAATACTGTTCAACAGAGAAAAAGGCGGCAAGATCCCCAAATTCGCTCTGAAGAGCAAATAAGAAATACTCGAGGTCATAGATCTTGGCGCGAAGACCCCGAGGTACGATATGTTGAGCAAGTTTTAAATACTGTTCAACAGAGGAAAAGGCGGCAAGATCCCCAAATTCGTTCTGAAAAGCAAATAAGAAATACTAGAGGTCATAAATATCGGCGTGAAAACACCGAGGTTCGATCTGTTGAGCAAGTCGTAAATATTGTTCAACATAGAACAAGGCGGAAGGATCCCCAAATTCGCTCTGAAGAGCAAATAAGAAATACTCGAGGTCATACATCTCGCCGAGATAATTCAGAGGTACGATATATTGAGCAAGTTTTAAATACTGTTCAACAGAGAAAAAGGCGGCAAGATCCCCAAATTCGCTCTGAAGAGCAAATAAGAAATACTCGAGGTCATAAATATCGGCGTGAAAACACCGAGGTTCGATCTGTTGAGCAAGTAGTAAATACTTTTCAACAGAGAAAAAGGCGGCAATATCCCCAAATTCGCTCTGAAGAACAAATAAGAAATACTAGAGGTCATAGATCTCGGTGCGCAGACCCCGAGGTACGATATGTTGAGCAAGTTTTAAATACTGTTCAACAGAGAAAAAGGCGGCAAGATCCCAAAATTCGCTCTGAAGAGCAAATAAGAAATACTCGAGGTCATATATCTCGGCGTGAAAACCTCAAGGTACGATATGTTGAGCAAGTTTTAAATACTGTTCAACATAGAACAAGGCGGCAAGATCCCCAAATTCGCTCTGCAGAGCAAATAAGAAATACTCGAGGTCATAAATATCGGCGTGAAGACACCGAGGTTCGATCTGTTGAGTAAGTAGTAAATAGTGTTCAACAGAGAAAAAGGCGGCAAGATCCCCAAATTCGCTCTGAACAGCAAAGCAGAAATACTCGGGGACATAGATTTCGGCGCGAAATTTTCGAGGTTCGATCTGTTGAACAAGAAGTAAATACTGTTGAACATAGAACAAGGCGGCAATATTTCCAAATTCGCTCTGAAGAGCAAATAAGAAATACTCGGGGTCATAGATCTAGACGTGAAAACCCCAAGGTTCGATCTATTGAACAAGAAGTAAATACTGTTGAACATAGAACAAGGCGGCAATATTTCCAAATTCGCTCTGAAGAGCAAATAAAAAATATTCGGGGTCATAGATCTCGGCGTGAAAACCCTAAGGTTCGATCTGTTGAGCAAGTAGTAAATATTGTTCAACAAAGAATAAGGCGGCAAGATTCCCAAATTCGCTCTGAATAGCAAATAAGAAATACTCAAGGTCATGGATCTCGGCGTGAAAACCCCAAGGTTCGATCTGTTGAGTAAGTAGTAAATACTGTTCAACAGAGAAAAAGGCGGCAAGATCCCCAAATTCGCTCTGAAGAGCAAATAAGAAATACTCGAGGTCATATATCTCGGCGTGAAAACCTCAAGGTACGATATGTTGAGCAAGTTTTAAATACTGTTCAACATAGAACAAGGCGGCAAGATCCCCAAATTCGCTCTGCAGAGCAAACAAGAAATACTCGAGGTCATGGATCTCGGTGCGAAGACCCCGAGGTATGATATGTTGAGCAAGTTTTAAATACTGTTCAACATAGAACAAGACGACACGATCCACAAATTCGCTCTGAAGAGCAAAGCAGAAATACTCGGGGACATAGATTTCGGCGCGAAATATTCGAAGTTCGATCTGTTGAGCAAGTAGTAAATATTGTCCAACAGAGAAAAAGGCAGCAAGATCCCCAAATTCGCTCTGAAGAGCAAATAAGAAATACTCGAGGTCATAGGTCTCAGCGTGAAAACCCCAAGGTTCGATCTGTTGAGCAAGTAGTAAATACTGTTCAACAAAGAATAAGGCGGCAAGATTCCCAAATTCGCTCTGAAGAGCAAATAAGAAATACTCGAGGTCATGGATCTCGGCGTGAAAACCCCAAGGTTCGATCTGTTGAGTAAGTAGTAAATACTGTTCAACAGAGAAAAAGGCGGCAAGATCCCCAAATTCGCTCTGAAGAGCAAATAAGAAATACTCGAGGTCATATATCTCGGCGTGAAAACCTCAAGTTACGATATGTTGAGCAAGTTTTAAATACTGTTCAACATAGAACAAGGCGGCAAGATCCCCAAATTCGCTCTGCAGAGCAAATAAGAAATACTCGAGGTCATAAATATCGGCGTGAAGACACCGAGGTTCGATCTGTTGAGCAAGTTGTAAATATTGTCCAACATAGAATAAGGCGGCAAGATCCCCAAATTCGCTCTGAAGACCAAACAAGAAATACTCGAGGTCATGGATCTCGGTGCGAAGACCCCGAGGTACGATATGTTGAGCAAGTTTTAAATACTGTTCAACATAGAACAAGACGACACGATCCACAAATTCGCTCTGAAGAGCAAAGCAGAAATACTCGGGGACATAGATTTCGGCGCGAAATATTCGAAGTTCGATCTGTTGAGCAAGTAGTAAATATTGTCCAACAGACACAAAGGCAGCAAGATCCCCAAATTCGCTCTGAAGAGCAAATAAGAAATACTCGAGGTCATAGGTCTCGGCGTGAAAACCCCAAGGTTCGATCTGTTGAGCAAGTAGTAAATATTGTTCAACAAAGAATAAGGCGGCAAGATTCCCAAATTCGCTCTGAAGAGCAAATAAGAAATACTCGAGGTCATGGATCTCGGCGTGAAAACCCCAAGGTTCGATCTGTTGAGTAAGTAGTAAATACTGTTCAACAGAGAAAAAGGCGCCAAGATCCCCAAATTCGCTCTGAAGAGCAAATAAAAAATACTCGAGGTCATATATCTCGGCGTGAAAACCTCAAGGTACGATATGTTGAGCAAGTTTTAAATACTGTTCAACATAGAACAAGGCGGCAAGATCCCCAAATTCGCTCTGCAGAGCAAATAAGAAATACTCGAGGTCATAAATATCGGCGTGAAGACACCGAGGTTCGATCTGTTGAGCAAGTTTTAAATACTGTTCAACATAGAACAAGGCGGCAAGATCCCCAAATTCGCTCTGAAGAGCAAATAAGAAATACTCGAGGTCATATATCTCGGCGTGAAAACCTCAAGGTACGATATGTTGAGCAAGTTTTAAATACTGTTCAACATAGAACAAGGCGGCAAGATCCCCAAATTCGCTCTGAAGAGCAAATAAGAAATACTCGAGGTCATATATCTCGGCGTGAAAACCTCAAGGTACGATATGTTGAGCAAGTTTTAAATACTGTTCAACATAGAACAAGGCGGCAAGATCCCAAAATTCGCTCCGCAGAGCAAATAAGAAATACTCGAGGTCATAAATATCGGCGTGAAGACACCGAGGTTCGATCTGTTGAGCAAGTTGTAAATATTGTTCAACATAGAACAAGACGACACGATCCACAAATTCGCTCTGAAGAGCAAAGCAGAAATACTCGGGGACATAGATTTCGGCGCGAAATTTTCGAGGTTCGATCTGTTGAGCAAGTAGTAAATACTGTTCAACATAGAACAAGGCGACAAGATCCCCAAATTTGCTCTCAAGAGCAAATAAGAAATACTCGAGGTCATATGTGTTGAATAATAAACATAATGAATGTGGAATTCTTTCGCAACACTTTTATACTTTCGCAACATGTTTCAACAGAGCATCACCTAAAACTTATCGAGATATATATAAATTTCTATATACATATATTTCTTCTAATATTTGGTGATAATCAGTGGATAGGTATATTTTCTCAGCCATAATGTTGAACTTTTTACAAAATATACCAGACAACAATGTAAAAAAGTTTCTTAGAGTGCTGGACTTTGTATAGAGCAAAAATATCTTTCTAGAAAAAATCGCATGAAATAAATATTAGAAGTGTAATATCAAAAGGGCTAAAGACCCTTTTTATGTGGTTATAGATAAACTGCGACCCTATCGGTTTAAATGCTACTGTCTATTATTTCAGTTTTACGTCAAATTTTAATATTATTTGAAGGCCATGAGGTGAACTGTAAACTCAAGAAAATTACATTTTTAGCCAGAGCTGTTGGCAGCTTATGAAAGGTTAAGATATTAAGACAGAAAGAAGAAAATCTACATACCTACTCTACATATATGTATACCATACTTAATTATATGTAAGTTATTGCTAATTTAGCCTTCATGGGCAGACCCTTCAAAATAGGTACTGTTTTAAAAGCAATTTACGGACGGATTTTCCGGACACTTAATTTCAATGGAATCAAATAAACTACTAATTTCTAAAATATTTATATAACTAAATATTATGTATTTTATGTTAGTGAATATCTAAGTAATATATAGGTATACAAAAGTACGTAAGCTGTGTGTACAAAAATATACGATCACAAAACTATTATACTCTGTAGCAATATTTGCAAGAGTATAATAAATATCAGTACACTGTGTTTGTAGTTTCAGTTACAGTTGATTTCTTGATTAGCAAAGTGTTTTCATAAAACTTATTTTAGTGTATTAGATATAGAGTTTTTAAAGAATTTTAATATATACAGTGGCGAGCAAAAGCTTATAAAATATAGTGGCGAGCAAACACATATACATATGTGCACCAGTATACCATAGTACCTATACACCGAAAAGGAAAGGAGTCATAGCAAGGACTTACAAAGAATTACAGTGAAAAAGAGCAGCACCTAGGATCCAACATTTTACACCCGGACGAACGGAATTATATTAGTATTATCTATAAATATTTTATACATTAATTCATTTATTATTAAATTATTATGCCTAGATTAAGTAGAAAATAAGAAATACTCGTGGTCATAGATCTCGTCGAGAAAATCCCGAGGTACGATATGTGAAGCAAGTTTTAAATACTGTTTAACATAGAACAAGGCGGCAAGATCCCCAAATTCGCTCTGAAGAGCAAATAAGGAATACTCGAGGTCATGGATCTCGGTGTGAAGACCCTGAGGTACGATATGTTGAAAAAGTTTTAAATACTGTTCAACATCGAACAAGGCGGCAAGATCCAAAAATTCACTCTCAAGAGAACATAAGGAATACTCGAGCTCATAGATCTCGTCTAGAAAATCCCGAGGTACGATATGTTGAGCAAGTTTTAAATACTGTTCAACATAGGACAAGGCGGCAAGATCCTCAAATTCGCTCTGAAGAGCAAATAAGAAATACTCGAGGTCATAGATCTCGTCGAGAAAATCTCAAGGTACGATATGTTGAGCAAGTTTTAAATACTGTTCAACATAGAACAAGGCGGCAAGATCCCCAAATTCGCTTTGAAGAGCAAATAAGAAATACTCGAGGTCATAAATATCGGCGTGAAAACACCGAGGTTCGATCTGTTGAGCAAGTCGTAAATATTGTTCAACATAGAACAAGGCGGAAGGATCCCCAAATTCGCTCTGAAGAGCAAATAAGAAATACTCGAGGTCATACATCTCGCCGAGATAATTCAGAGGTACGATATATTGAGCAAGTTTTAAATACTGTTCAACAGAGAAAAGAGTGGCAAGATCCCAAATTCGCTCTGAAGAGCAAACAAGAAATACTAGAGGTCATAGATCTTGGCGTGAAAATCCCGAAGTACGATATATTGAGGAAGTTGTAAATACTGTTCAACAGAGAAAAAGGCGGCAAGATCCCCAAATTCGCTCTGAAGAGCAAATAAGAAATACTCGAGGTCATAGATCTTGGCGCGAAGACCCCGAGGTACGATATGTTGAGCAAGTTTTAAATACTGTTCAACAGAGGAAAAGGCGGCAAGATCCCCAAATTCGTTCTGAAAAGCAAATAAGAAATACTAGAGGTCATAAATATCGGCGTGAAAACACCGAGGTTCGATCTGTTGAGCAAGTCGTAAATATTGTTCAACATAGAACAAGGCGGAAGGATCCCCAAATTCGCTCTGAAGAGCAAATAAGAAATACTCGAGGTCATACATCTCGCCGAGATAATTCAGAGGTACGATATATTGAGCAAGTTTTAAATACTGTTCAACAGAGAAAAAGGCGGCAAGATCCCCAAATTCGCTCTGAAGAGCAAATAAGAAATACTCGAGGTCATAAATATCGGCGTGAAAACACCGAGGTTCGATCTGTTGAGCAAGTAGTAAATACTTTTCAACAGAGAAAAAGGCGGCAATATCCCCAAATTCGCTCTGAAGAACAAATAAGAAATACTAGAGGTCATAGATCTCGGTGCGCAGACCCCGAGGTACGATATGTTGAGCAAGTTTTAAATACTGTTCAACAGAGAAAAAGGCGGCAAGATCCCCAAATTCGCTCTGAAGAGCAAATAAGAAATACTCGAGGTCATAAATATCGGCGTGAAAACACCGAGGTTCGATCTGTTGAGCAAGCTGTAAATATTGTTCAACATAGAGCATGGCGGAATGATCCCCAAATTCGCTCTGAAGAGCAAATAAGAAATACTCGAGGTCATATATCTCGGCGTGAAAACCTCAAGGTACGATATGTTGAGCAAGTTTTAAATACTGTTCAACATAGAACAAGGCGGCAAGATCCCCAAATTCGCTCTGCAGAGCAAATAAGAAATACTCGAGGTCATAAATATCGGCGTGAAGACACCGAGGTTCGATCTGTTGAGCAAGTTGTAAATATTGTCCAACATAGAATAAGGCGGCAAGATCCCCAAATTCGCTCTGAAGACCAAACAAGAAATACTCGAGGTAATGGATCTCGGTGCGAAGACCCCGAGATACGATATGTTGAGCAAGTTTTAAATACTGTTCAACATAGAACAAGACGACACGATCCACAAATTCGCTCTGAAGAGCAAAGCAGAAATACTCGGGGACATAGATTTCGGCGCGAAATTTTCGAGGTTCGATCTGTTGAGCAAGTAGTAAATACTGTTCAACATAGAACAAGGCGACAAGATCCCCAAATTCGCTCTGAAGAGCAAATAAAAAATACTCGAGGTCATAGATCTCGTCGAGAAAATCCCGGGGTACGATATGTGGAGCAAGTTTTAAATACTGTTTAACATAGAATAATACGGCAAGATCCCCAAATTCGCTCTGAAGAGCAAATAAGGAATACTCGAGGTCATGGATCTCGGCGTGAAAACCTCAAGGTACGATATGTTGAGCAAGTTTTAAATACTGTTCAACATAGAACAAGGCGGCAAGATCCCCAAATTCGCTCTGCAGAGCAAATAAGAAATACTCGAGGTCATAGATCTCGTCGAGAAAATCCCGAGGTACGATATGTTGAGCAAGTTTTAAATACTGTTCAACATAGGACAAGGCGGCAAGATCCTCAAATTCGCTCTGAAGAGCAAATAAGAAATACTCGAGGTCATAGATCTCGTCGAGAAAATCTCAAGGTACGATATGTTGAGCAAGTTTTAAATACTGTTCAACATAGAACAAGGCGGCAAGATCCCCAAATTCGCTCTGAAGAGCAAATAAGAAATACTCGAGGTCATATATCTCGGCGTGAAAACCTCAAGGTACGATATGTTGAGCAAGTTTTAAATACTGTTCAACATAGAACAAGGCGGCAAGATCCCCAAATTCGCTCTGCAGAGCAAATAAGAAATACTCGAGGTCATAAATATCGGCGTGAAGACACCGAGGTTCGATCTGTTGAGCAAGTTGTAAATATTGTCCAACATAGAATAAGGCGGCAAGATCCCCAAATTCGCTCTGAAGACCAAACAAGAAATACTCGAGGTAATGGATCTCGGTGCGAAGACCCCGAGGTACGATATGTTGAGCAAGTTTTAAATACTGTTCAACAGAGAAAAAGGCGGCAAGATCCCCAAATTCGCTCTGAAGAGCAAACAAGAAATACTAGAGGTCATAGATCTTGGCGTGAAAATCCCGAAGTACGATATATTGAGCAAGTTTTAAATACTGTTCAACATAGGACAAGGCGGCAAGATCCTCAAATTCGCTCTGAAGAGCAAATAAGAATACTCGAGGTCATAGATCTCGTCGAGAAAATCTCAAGGTACGATATGTTGAGCAAGTTTTAAATACTGTTCAACATAGAACAAGGCGGCAAGATCCCCAAATTCGCTCTGAAGAGCAAATAAGAAATACTCGAGGTCATATATCTCGGCGTGAAAACCTCAAGGTACGATATGTTGAGCAAGTTTTAAATACTGTTCAACATAGAACAAGGCGGCAAGATCCCCAAATTCGCTATGCAGAGCAAATAAGAAATACTCGAGGTCATAAATATCGGCGTGAAGACTCCGAGGTTCGATCTGTTGAGCAAGTTGTAAATATTGTCCAACATAGAATAAGGCGGCAAGATCCCCAAATTCGCTCTGAAGACCAAACAAGAAATACTCGAGGTAATGGATCTCGGTGCGAAGACCCCGAGGTACGATATGTTGAGCAAGTTTTAAATACTGTTCAACATAGAACAAGACGACACGATCCACAAATTCGCTCTGAAGAGCAAAGCAGAAATACTCGGGGACATAGATTTCGGCGCGAAATTTTCGAGGTTCGATCTGTTGAGCAAGTAGTAAATACTGTTCAACATAGAACAAGGCGACAAGATCCCCTAATTTGCTCTCAAGAGAAAATAAGAAATACTCGAGGTCATATGTGTTGAATAATAAACATAATGAATGTGGAATTCTTTCGCAACACTTTTATACTTTCGCAACATGTTTCAACAGAGCATCACCTAAAACTTATCGAGATATATATAAATTTCTATATACATATATTTCTTCTAATATTTGGTGATAATCAGTGGATAGGTATATTTTCTCAGCCATAATGTTGAACTTTTTACAAAATATACCAGACAACAATGTAAAAAAGTTTCTTAGAGTGCTGGACTTTGTATAGAGCAAAAATATCTTTCTAGAAAAAATCGCATGAAATAAATATTAGAAGTGTAATATCAAAAGGGCTAAAGACCCTTTTTATGTGGTTATAGATAAACTGCGACCCTATCGGTTTAAATGCTACTGTCTATTATTTCAGCTTTACGTCAAATTTTAATATTATTTGAAGGCCATGAGGTGAACTGTAAACTCAAGAAAATTACATTTTTAGCCAGAGCTGTTGGCAGCTTATGAAAGGTTAAGATATTAAGACAGAAAGAAGAAAATCTACATACCTACTCTACATATATGTATACCATACTTAATTATATGTAACTTATTGCTTAGTTAGCCTTCATGGGCAGACCCTTCAAAATAGGTACTGTTTTATAAGCAATTTACGGAGGGATTTTCCGAGGACTTAATTTCAATGCAATCAAATAAACTACTAATTTCTAAAATATAAATATAACTAAATATTATGTATTTTATGTTAGTGAATATCTAAGTAAAATATAGGTATACAAAAGTACGTAAGCTGTGTGTACAAAAATATACCATCACAAAACTATTATACTCTGTAGCAATATGTTGCAAGAGTATAATAAATATCAGTACACTGTGTTTGTAGTTTCAGTTACTTGATTAGCAAAGTGTTTTCATAAAACTTATTTTAGTGTATTAGATATAGAGTTTTTAAAGAATTTTAATATATACAGTGGCGAGCAAGAGCGTATTAAATATAGTGGCGAGCAAACACATATACGTATGTGCACCAGTATACCATAGTACCTATACACCGAAAAAGAAAGGAGTCATAGCAAGGACTTACAAAGAATTACAGAGAAAGAGAGCAGCACCTAGGATCCAACATTTTACACCCGGATGAACGGAATTATATTAGTATTATCTATAAATATTTTATACATTAATTCATTTATTGTTAATTAATTATGCCTAGATTAAGTAGAAAATAAGAAATACTCGTGGTCATAGATCTCGTCGAGAAAATCCCGAGGTACGATATGTGAAGCAAGTTTTAAATACTGTTTGACATAGAACAATACGGCAAGATCCCCAAATTCGCTCTGTTGAGCAAGTAGTAAATACTGTCCAACAGAGAAAAAGGCAGCAAGATCCCCAAATTCGCTCTGAAGAGCAAATAAGAAATACTCGAGGTCATAGGTCTCGGTGTGAAGACACCGAGGTTCGATCTAAAGAGCAAGTTGTAAATATTGTCCAACATGGAATAAGGCGGCAAGATCCCCAAGTTCTCTCTCAAGAGCAAATAAGAAATACTCGAGGTCAAAGATCTCGTCGAGAAAGTCCCGAGGTACGATATGTTAAGCAAGTTTTAAATACTGTTCAACATAGAACAAGACGACACGATCCACAAATTCGCTCTGAAGAGCCAAGCAGAAATACTCGGGGACATAGATTTCGGCGCGAAATATTCGAAGTTAGATCTGTTGAGCAAGTAGTAAATATTGTCCAACAGAGAAAAAGGCAGCAAGATCCCCAAATTCGCTCTGAAGAGCAAATAAGAAATACTCGAGGTCATAGGTCTCGGCGTGAAAACCCCAAGGTTCGATCTGTTGAGCAAGTAGGAAATACTGTTCAGCAGAGAAAAAGGCGGCAAGATCCACAAATTCGCTCTGAACAGCAAAGCAGAAATACTCGGGGACATAGATTTCGCCGCGAAATTCTCGAGGTTCGATCTGTTGAGCAAGTAGTAAATACTGTTCAACAAAGAATAAGGCGGCAAGATTCCAAATTCGCTCTGAAGAGCAAATAAGAAATACTCGAGGTCATGGATCTCGGCGTGAAAACCCCAAGGTTCGATCTGTTGAGCAAGTAGTAAATACTGTTCAACAGAGAAAAGGGCGGCAAGATCCCCAAATTCGCTCTGAAGAGCAAATAAGAAATACTAGCGGTCATATATCTCGGCGTGAAACCCCCAAGGTTCGATCTGTTGAGCAAGTAGTAAATACTGTTCAACAGAGAAAAGGGCGGCAAGATCCCCAAATTCGCTCTGAAGAGCAAATAAGAAATACTCGAGGTCATATATCTCGGCGTGAAAACCTCAAGGTACGATATGTTGAGCAAGTTTTAAATACAGTTCAACATGGAACAAGGCGGCAAGATCCCCAAATTCGCTCTGCAGAGCAAATAAGAAATACTCGAGGTCATAAATATCGGCGTGAAGACACCGAGGTTCGATCTGTTGAGCAAGTTGTAAATATTGTACAGCATAGAATAAGGCGGCAAGATCCCCAAATTCGCTCTGAAGACCAAACAAGAAATACTCGAGGTCATGGATCTCGGTGCGAAGACCCCGAAGTACGATATGTTGAGCAAGTTTTAAATACTGTTCAACATAGAACAAGACGACACGATTCACAAATTCGCTCTGAAGAGCAAAGCAGAAATAGTCGGGGACATAGATTTCGGCGCGAAATATTCGAAGTTCGATCTGTTGAGCAAGTAGTAAATACAGTCCAACAGAGAAAAAGGCAGCAAGATCCCCAAATTCGCTCTGAACAGCAAAGCAGAAATACTCGGGGACATAGATTTCGGCGCGAAATTTTCGAGGTTCGATCTGTTGAGCAAGTAGTAAATACTGTTCAACAAAGAATAAGGCGGCAAGATTCCCAAATTCGCTCTGAAGAGCAAATAAGAAATACTCGAGGTCATGGATCTCGGCGTGAAAACCCCAAGGTTCGATCTGTGGAGCAATTAGTAAATACTGTCTAACAGAGATAAAGGCGGCAAGATACCCAAATTCGCTCTGAAGAGCAAATAAGAAATACTCGAGGTCATAGATCTCGGCGTGAAAACCTCAAGGTACGATATGTTGAGCAAGTTTTAAATACTGTTCAACATAGAACAAGGCGGCAAGATCCCCAAATTCGCTCTGAAGAGCAAATAAGAAATACTCGAGATCATAAATATCGGCGAGAAGACACCGAGGTTCGATCTGTTGAGCAAGTTGTAAATATTGTCCAACATAGAACAAGGCGGCAAGATATACAAATTCGGTCTCAAGAGCAAATAAAAAATACTCGAGGTCATAGATCTCGTCGAGAAAATCCCGGGGTACGATATGTGGAGCAAGTTTTAATTACTGTTTAACATAGAACAATACGGCAAGATCCCCAAATTCGCTCTGAAGAGCAAATAAGGAATACTCGAGGTCATGGATCTCGGTGTGAAGACCCTGAGGTACGATATGTTGAAAAAGTTTTAAATACTGTTCAACATCGGACAAGGCGGCAAGATCCAAAAATTCGCTCTCAAGAGAACATAAGGAATACTCGAGCTCATAGATCTCGTCTAGAAAATCCCGAGGTACGATATGTTGAGCAAGTTTTAAATACTGTTCAACATAGGACAAGGCGGCAAGATCCTCAAATTCGCTCTGAAGAGCAAATAAGAAATACTCGAGGTCATAGATCTCGTCAAGAAAATCTCAAGGTACGATATGTTGAGCAAGTTTTAAATACTGTTCAACATCGAACAAGGCGGCAAGATATACAAATTCGGTCTCAAGAGCAAATAAGAAATACTCGAGGTCATAAATCTCGTCGAGAAAATCCCGAGGTACGATATGTTGAGCAAGTTTTAAATACTGTTCAACATAGAACAAGGCGGCAAGATCCTCAAATTCGCTCTGAAGAGCAAATAAGAAATACTCGAGGTCATAGATTTCGTCGAGAAAATCCCGAGGTACGATATGTTGAGCAAGTTTTAAATATTGTCCAACACGGAATAAGGCGGCAAGTTCCCCAAATTCTCTCTGAAGAGCAAATAAGAAATACTCGAGGTCATGGATCTCGGTGCGAAGACCCTGAGGTACGATATGTTGAAAAAGTTTTAAATACTGTTCAACATCGAACAAGGCATCAAGATCCACAAATTCGCTCTCAAGAGAAAATAAGAAATACTCGAGCTCACAGATCTCGTCGAGAAAAACCCGAGGTACGATATGTTGAGCAAGTTTTAAATACTGTTCAACAAACTCGCTCTCAAGAGCAAAAAAGAAATACTCGAGGTCATAGATCTCGTCGAAAAAATCCCGAGGTACGATATGTTGAGCAAGTTTTAAATCCTGTTCAAAATAGAACAAGGCGACAAGATCCACACATTCGCTATGAAGAGCAAAGCAGAAATACTCGGCGATATAGATTTCGACGCGAAATATTCGAAATTCGATCTGTTGAGCAAGTAGTTAATACTGTCCAACAGAGAAAAAGGCGGCAAGATCCCCAAATTCGCTCTGAAGAGCAAATAAGAAATACTCGAGGTCATGGATCTCGGTGCGAAGACCCCGAGGTACGATATGTTGAAAAAGTTTTAAATACTGTTCAACATCAAACAAGGCGGCAAGATCCACAAATTCGCTCTCAAGAGAAAATAAGAAATACTCGAGCTCATAGATCTCGTCGAGAAAAACCCGAGGTACGATATGTTGAGCAAGTTTTAAATACTGTGCAACAAACTCGCTCTCAAGAGCAAAAAAGAAATACTCGAGGTCATAGATCTCGTCGAAAAAATCCCAAGGTACGATATGTGGAGCAAGTTTTAAATCCTGTTCAAATAGAACAAGGCGACAAGATCCACAAATTCGCTATGAAGAGCAAAGCAGAAATACTCGGCGACATAGATTTCGGCGCGAAATATTCGAAGTTCGATCTGTTGAGCAAGTAGTTAATACTGTCCAACCGAGAAAAAGGCGGCAAGATCCCCAAATTCGCTCTGAAGAGCAAATAAGAAATACTCGAGGTCATGGATCTCGGTGCGAAGACCCCGAGGTACGATATGTTGAAAAAGTTTTAAATACTGTTCAACATCAAACAAGGCGGCAAGATCCACAAATTCGCTCTCAAGAGAAAATAAGAAATACTCGAGCTCATAGATCTCGTCGAGAAAAACCCGAGGTACGATATGTTGAGCAAGTTTTAAATACTGTTCAACAAACTCGCTCTCAAGAGCAAAAAAGAAATACTCGAGGTCATAGATCTCGTCGAAAAAATTACAAGGTACGATATGTTGAGCAAGTTTTAAATCCTGTTCAAATAGAACAAGGCGACAAGATCCACAAATTCGCTATGAAGAGCAAAGCAGAAATACTCGGCGACATAGATTTCGGTGCGAAATATTCGAAATTCGATCTGTTGAGCAAGTAGTTAATACTGTCCAACAGAGAAAAAGGCGGCAAGATCCCCAAATTCGCTCTGCAGAGCAAATAAGAAATACTCGAGGTCATGGATCTCGGTGCGAAGAACCCGAGGTACGATATGTTGAAAAAGTTTTAAATACTGTTCAACATCAAACAAGGCGGCAAGATCCACAAATTCGCTCTCAAGAGAAAATAAGAAATACTCGAGCTCATAGATCTCGTCGAGAAAAACCCGAGGTACGATATGTTGAGCAAGTTTTAAATACTGTTCAACAAACTCGCTCTCAAGAGCAAAAAAGAAATACTCGAGGTCATAGATCTCGTCGAAAAAATCCCAAGGTACGATATGTTGAGCAAGTTTTAAATCCTGTTCAAATAGAACAAGGCGACAAGATCCCAAAATTCGCTCTGAAGAGCAAATAAGAAATACTCGAGGTCATGGATCTCGGTGCGAAGACTCCGAGGTACGATATGTTGAAAAAGTTTTAAATACTGTTCAACATCGAACAAGGCGACAAGATCCACAAATTCGCTCTCAAGAGAAAATAAGGAATACTCGAGCTCACAGATCTCGTCGAGAAAATCCCGAGGTACGATATGTTGAGCAAGTTTTAAATACTGTTCAACATAGAACAGGGCGACAAGACCCACAAATTCGCTCTGAAGAGCAAATAAGAAGTACTCTAGGTCATAGATCTCGTCGAGAAAATCCCGAGGTACGATATGTTGAGCAAGTAGGAAATACTGTTCAACAAAGAAAAAGGCGGCAAGATCCACAAATTCGCTCTGAACAGCAAAGCAGAAATACTCGGGGACATAGAATTCGGCGCGAAATATTCGAAGTTCGATCTGTTGAGCAAGTAGTAAATACTGTCCAACAGAGAAAAGGCGGCAAGATCCCCAAATTCGCTCTGAAGAGCAAATAAGAATTACTCGAGGTCATGGATCTCGGTGCGAAGACCCCGAGGTACGATATGTTGAGCAAGTTTTAAATATTGTCCAACATGGAATAAGGCGGCAAGTTCCCCAAATTCGCTCTGAAGAGCAAATAAGAAATACTCGAGGTCATGGATCTCGGTGCGAAGACCCCGACGTACGATATGTTGAAAAAGTTTTAAATACTGTTCAACATCGAACAAGGCGGCAAGATCCACAAATTCGCTCTGAACAGCAAAGCAGAAATACTCGGGGACATAGATTTCGGCGCGAAATATTCGAAGTTCGATCTGTTGAGCAAGTAGTAAATACTGTCCAACAGAGAAAAGGCGGCAAGATCCCCAAATTCGTTCTGAAGAGCAAATAAGAAATACTCGGGGTCATAGATCTCGGCGTGAAAACCCCAAGGTTCGATCTGTTGAGCAAGTAGTAAATACTGTTCAACAAAGAATAAGGCGGCAAGATTCCCAAATTCGCTCTGAAGAGCACATAAGAATTACTCGGGGTCATAGATCTCGGCGTGAAAACCCCGAGGTACGATATGTTGAGCAAGTTTTAAATGTTGTCCAACATGGAATAAGGCGGCAAGTTCCCCAAATTCTCTCTGAAGAGCAAATAAGAAATACTCGAGGTCATGGATCTCGGTGCGAAGACCCCGAGGTACGATATGTTGAGCAAGTTTTAAATACTGTTCAACATCGAACAAGTTGGCAAGATCCACAAATTCGCTCTGAACAGCAAAGCAGAAATACTCGGGGACATAGATTTCGGCGCGAAATATTCGAAGTTCGATCTGTTGAGCAAGTAGTAAATACTGTCCAACAGAGAAAAGGCGGCAAGATCCCCAAATTCGTTCTGAAGAGCAAATAAGAAATACTCGGGGTCATAGATCTCGGCGTGAAAACCCCAAGGTTCGATCTGTTGAGCAAGTAGTAAATACTGTTCAACAAAGAATAAGGCGGCAAGATCCCAAATTCGCTCTGAAGAGCAAATAAGAATTACTCGAGGTCATAGACTTCGTCGAGAAAATCCCGAGGTACGATATGTTGAGCAAGTTTTAAATACTGTTCAACATAGAACAGGGCGACAAGACCCACAAATTCGCTCTGAAGAGCAAATAAGAAGTACTCGAGGTCATAGATCTCGTCGAGAAAATCCCGAGGTACGATATGTTGAGCAAGTAGGAAATACTGTTCAAGAAAGAAAAAGGCGGCAAGATCCCCAAATTCGCTCTGAAGAGCAAATAAGAATTACTCGGGGTCATAGATCTCGGCGCGAAAACCCCAAGGTTCGATCTGTTGAGCAAGTAGTAAATACTGTCCAACAGAGAAAAGGCGGCAAGATCCCCAAATTCGCTCTGAAGAGCAAATAAGAATTACTCGAGGTCATGGATCTTGGTGCGAAGACCCCGAGGTACGATATGTTGAGCAAGTTTTAAATACTGTTCAACATCGAACAAGTTGGCAAGATCCACAAATTCGCTCTGAACAGCAAAGCAGAAATACTCGGGGACATAGATTTCGGCGCGAAATATTCGAAGTTCGATCTGTTGAGCAAGTAGTAAATACTGTCCAACAGAGAAAAGGCGGCAAGATCCCCAAATTCGTTCTGAAGAGCAAATAAGAAATACTCGAGGTCATAGATCTCGGTGTGAAAACCCCAAGGTTCGATTTGTTGAGCAAGTAGTAAATACTGTCCAACAGAGAAAAGGCGGCAAGATCCCCAAATTCGTTCTGAAGAGCAAATTAGAAACACTCGAGATCATAGACTTCGTCGAGAAAATCCCGAGGTACGATATGTTGAGCAAGTTTTAAATACTGTTCAACATAGAACACGGCGTCATAGACTTCGTCGAGAAAATCCCGAGGTACGATATGTTGAGCAAGTTTTAAATACTGTTCAACATAGAATAGGGCGACAAGACCCACAAATTCGCTCTGAAGAGCAAATAAGAAGTACTCGAGGGCATAGATCTCGTCGTGAAAATCCCGAGGTACGATCTGTTGAGCAAGTAAAAAATACTGTTCAACAGAGAAAAAGGCGGCAAGATCCCCAAATTCGCTCTGAAGAGCAATTAAGAAATACTCGGGGTCATAGATTTCGTCGAGAAAATCCCGTGGTTCGATCTGTAGAGCAAGTAAAAAATACCGTTCAACAGAGAAAAAGGCGGCAAGATCCTTAAATGCGCTCTGAAGAGCAAATAAGAAATACTCGAGGTCATAAATATCGGCGTGAAGACACCGAGGTTCGATCTGTTGAGCAAGTTGGAAATATTGTCCAACATAGAATAAGGCGGCGAGATCCCCAAATTCGCTCTGAAGAGCAAATAGGAAATACACGAGGTCATGCATCTCGGTGCGAAGACCCCGAGGTACGATATGTTGAGCAAGTTTTAAATACTGTTGAGCATCGAACAAGGCGGCAAGATCCACAAATTCGGTCTCAAGAGCAAATAAGAAATACTCGAGGTCATAGATCTCGGCGTGAAAACCCCAAGGTTCGATCTGTTGAGCAAGTAGTAAATACTGTTCAACAGAGAAAAAGGCGGCAAGATCCCCAAATTCGCTCTGAAGAGCAAAAAAGAAAAACCCGAGGTCATAAATATCGGCGTGAAGACACCGAGGTTCGATCTGTTGAGCAAGTTGCAAATAAGAAATATTCGAGGTCATGGATCTCGGGGCGAAGACCCCGAGGTACGATATGGTGAGCAAGTTTTAAATACTGTTGAACATCGTACAAGGCGGCAAGATCCACAAATTCGGTCTCAAGAGCAAATAAGGAATACTCGAGGTCATAGATCTCGTTGAGAAAATCCCGAGGTTCGATCTGTTGAGCAAGTTGTAAATATTGTCCAACATAGAACAAGGCGGCAAGATCCTCAAATTCGCTCTGAAGAGCAAATAAGAAATACTCGAGGTCATAGATCTCGTCGTGAAAATCCCGAGGTACGATATGATGAGCAAGTTTTAAATACTGTTCAACAAACTCGCTCTCAAGAGCAAATAAGAAGTACTCGAGGTCATAGATCTCGTCGTGAAAATCCCGAGGTACGATCTGTTGAGCAAGTAAAAAATACTGTTCAACAGAGAAAAAGGCGGCAAGATCCCCAAATTCGCTCTGAAGAGCAATTAAGAAATACTCGAGGTCATAGATCTCGTCGAGAAAATCCCGTGGTTCGATCTGTAGAGCAAGTAAAAAATACCGTTCAACAGAGAAAAAGCCGGCAAGATCCTTAAATGCGCTCTGAAGAGCAAATAAGAAAAACCCGAGGTCATAAATATCGGCGTGAAGACACCGAGGTTCGATCTGTTGAGCAAGTTGTAAATATTGTCCAACATAGAATAAGGCGGCAAGATCCCCAAATTCGCTCTGAAGAGCAAATAAGAAATACTCGAGGTCGTAGATCTCGGTGCGAAGACACCGAGATACGATATGTTGAGCAAGTTTTAAATACTGTTCAACATCAAACAAGGCGGCAAGATCCACAAATTCGCTCTCAAGAGAAAATAAGAAATACTCGAGCTCATAGATCTCGTCGAGAAAAACCCGAGGTACGATATGTTGAGCAAGTTTTAAATACTGTTCAACAAACTCGCTCTCAAGAGCAAAAAAGAAATACTCGAGGTCATAGATCTCGTCGAAAAAATCCCGAGGTACAATATGTTGAGCAAGTTTTAAATCCTGTTCAAAACAGAACAAGGCGACAAGATCCACAAATTCGCTCTCAAGAGAAAATAAGAAATACTCGAGCTCATAGATCTCGTCGAGAAAAACCTGAGGTACGATATGTTGAGCAAGTTTTAAATACTGTTCAACAAACTCGCTCTCAAGAGCAAAAAAGAAATACTCGAAGTCATAGATCTCGTCGAAAAAATCCCGAGGTACAATATGTTGAGCAAGTTTTAAATCCTGTTCAAAATAGAACAAGGCGACTAGATCCACAAATTCGCTCTCAAGAGAAAATAAGAAATACTCGAGGTCATGGATCTCGGTGCGAAGACCCCGAGGTACGATCTGTTGAGCAAGTTGTATATATTGTCCAACATAGAATAAGGCGGCAAGATCCCCAAATTCGCTCTGAAGAGCAAATAAGAAATACTCGAGGTCATAAATATCGGCGTGAAGGCACCGAGGTTCGATCTGTTGAGCAAGTTGTATATATTGTCCAACATAGAATAAGGCGGCAAGATCCCCAAATTCGCTCTGAAGAGCAAATAAGAAATACTCGAGGTCGTAGATCTCGGTGCGAAGACACCGAGGTACGATATGTTGAGCAAGTTTTAAATACTGTTCAACATCAAACAAGGCGGCAAGATCCACAAATTCGCTCTCAAGAGAAAATAAGAAATACTCGAGCTCATAGATCTCGTCGAGAAAAACCCGAGGTACGATATGTTGAGCAAGTTTTAAATACTGTTCAACAAACTCGCTCTCAAGAGCAAAAAAGAAATACTCGAGGTCATAGATCTCGTCGAAAAAATCCCGAGGTACAATATGTTGAGCAAGTAGTTAATACTGTCCAACAGAGAAAAAGGCGGCAAGATCCCCAAATTCGCTCTGAAGAGCAAATAAGAAATACTCGAGGTCATGGATCTCGGTGCGAAGACCCCGAGGTACGATCTGTTGAGCAAGTTGTATATATTGTCCAACATAGAATAAGGCGGCAAGATCCCCAAATTCGCTCTGAAGAGCAAATAAGAAATACTCGAGGTCATAAATATCGGCGTGAAGGCACCGAGGTTCGATCTGTTGAGCAAGTTGTAAATATTGTCCAACATAGAATAAGGCGGCAAGATCCCCAAATTCGCTCTGAAGAGCAAATAAGAAATACTCGAGGTCGTAGATCTCGGTGCGAAGACACCGAGGTACGATATGTTGAGCAAGTTTTAAATACTGTTCAACATCAAACAAGGCGGCAAGATCCACAAATTCGCTCTCAAGAGAAAATAAGAAATACTCGAGCTCATAGATCTCGTCGAGAAAAACCCGAGGTACGATATGTTGAGCAAGTTTTAAATACTGTTCAACAAACTCGCTCTCAAGAGCAAAAAAGAAATACTCGAGGTCATAGATCTCGTCGAAAAAATCCCGAGGTACAATATGTTGAGCAAGTATTAAATCCTGTTCAAAACAGAACAAGGCGACAAGATCCACAAATTCGCTCTCAAGAGAAAATAAGAAATACTCGAGGTCATAGATCTCGTCGAGAAAAACCCGAGGAACGATATGTTGAGCAAGTTTTAAATACTGTTCAACAAACTCGCTCTCAAAAGCAAAAAAGAAATAATCGAAGTCATAGATCTCGTCGAAAAAATCCCGAGGTACAATATGTTGAGCAAGTTTTAAATCCTGTTCAAAATAGAACAAGGCGACAAGATCCACAAATTCGCTATGAAGAGCAAAGCAGAAATACTCGGCGACATAGATTTCGGCGCGAAATATTCGAAGTTCGATCTGTTGAGCAAGTAGTTAATACTGTCCAACAGAGAAAAAGGCGGCAAGATCCCCAAATTCGCTCTGAAGAACAAATAAGAAATACTCGAGGTCATGGATCTCGGTCCGAAGACCCCGAGGTACGATATGTTGAAAAAGTTTTAAATACTGTTCAACATCGAACAAGGCGGCAAGATCCACAAATTCGCTCTCAAGAGAAAATAAGGAATACTCGAGGTCATAGATGTCGTCGTGAAAATCCCGAGGTACGATATGATGAGCAAGTTTTAAATACTGTTCAACATAGAACAAGGCGGCAAGATCCCCAAATTCACTCTGAAGGGCAAATAAGAAATAGTCGAGGTCATAGAATCGCGAGGTTCGATCTGTTGAGCAAGTTGTAAATATTGTCCAACATAGAATAAGGCGGCAAGATCCCCAAATTCGCTCTGAAGAGCAAATAAGAAATACTCGAGGTCGTACATATCGGCGCGAAGACACCGAGGTACGATATGTTGAGCAAGTTTTAAATACTGTTCAACATCAAACAAGGCGGCAAGATCCACAAATTCGCTCTCAAGCGCAAATAAGAAATACTCGAGGTCATAGATCTTGTCGAGAAAATCGCGAGGTACGATATGTTGAGCAAGTTTTAAATACTGTTTAACATAGAACAATACATCAAGATCCCCAAATTCGCTCTGAAGGGCAAATAAAGAATACTCGAGGTCATGGATCTCGGTGTGAAGACCCCGAGGTACGATATGTTGAGCAAGTTTTAAATACTGTTCAACATCGAACAAGGCGGCAAGGTCCACAAATTCGCTCTCAAGCGCAAATAAGAAGTACTCGAGGTCATAGATCTCGTCGAGAAAATCGCGAGGTACGATATGTTGAGCAAGTTTTAAATACTGTTCAACATAAAAGAAGGCGGCAAGATCCCCAAAGTGGCTCTGAAGAGCAAATAAGAAATACTCGAGTTCATAGATCTCGGCGTGAAAACACCGAGGTTCGATATAATAAGCAAGTACTAAAAACTTTCCAACAGAGAAAAAGGCGGCAAGATACACAAACTCGCTCTGAAGAGCAAATAAGGAATACTCGAGGTCATAGATGTCGTCGAGAGAATCCCCAGTTTCGATCTGTTGAGCAAGTACTAAAAACTATCCAACATAGAATAAGGCGGCAAGATCCCCAAATTCGCTATCAAGAGCAAATAAGAAATACTCGAGGTCTTAGACCTCGTCGAGAAAATCCCGAGGTTCGATCTGTTGAGCAAGTAAAAAATACTGTTCAACAGAGAAAAAGGCGGCAAGATCCCCAAATTCGCTCTGAAGAGCAAATAAGAAATACTCGAGGTCATGGATCTGTTGAGCAAGTTGTAAATACTGTCCAACATAGAATAAGGCGGCAAGATCCCCAAATTCGCTCTGAAGAGCAAATAAGAAATACTCGAGGTCATAGATCTCGGTGCGAAGACCCCGAGGTACGATATGTTGAGCAAGTTTTAAATACTGTTCAACAGAGAACAAGGCGGCAAGATCCCCAAATTCGCTCTGAAGAGCAAATAAAAAATACTCGAGGTCATAGATCTCGGTGCGAAGACCGAGAGTTACGATATGTTGAGCAAGTTTTAAATACTGTTCAACATCGAACAAGGCGGCAAGATCCACAAATTCGGCCTCAAGGGCAAATAAGAAATGCTCGAGGTCTTAGATCTCGTCGCGGAAATGTCGAGGTACGATATGTTGAGCAAGTTTTAAATACTGTTCAACATAAAAGAAAGCGGCAAGATCCCCAAAGTGGCTCTGAAGAGCAAATAAGAAATACTCGAGGTCATAGATCTCGGCGTGAAAACACCGAGGTTCGATATAATAAGCAAGTACTAAAAACTCTCCAACAGAGAAAAAGGCGGCAAGATACACAAACTCGCTCTGAAGAGCAAAGAAGAAATACTCGAGGTCATAGATCTCGTCGAGAAAATCCCGAGGTACGATATGTCGAGCAAGTTTTAAATACTGTTTAACATAGGACAAGGCGGCGAGATCCCCAAATTCGCTCTGAAGAGCAAATAAGAAATACTCGAGGTCATAGATCTCGTCGAGAAAATCTCGAGGTACGATATGTCGAGCAAGTTTTAAATACTGTTTAACATAGGACAAGGCGGCAAGATACCCAAATTCGCTTTGAAGAGCAAATAAGAAATACTCGAGGTCATAAATATCGGGGTGAAGGCACCGAGGTTTGATCTGTTGACCAAGTTGTAAATATTGTCCAACATAGAATAAGGCGGCAAGATCCCCAAATTCGCTCTGAAGAGCAAATAAAAAATACTCGAGGAGATAGATCTCAGTGCGAAGGCCAAGAGGTACGATATGTTGAGCAAGTTTTAAATACTGTTCAACATCGAACAAGGCGGCAAGATCCACAAATTCGGCCTCAAGAGCAAATAAGAAATACTCGGGGTCTTAGATCTCTTCGCGGATATGTCGAGGTACGATATGTTGAGCAAGCTTTAAATACTGTTCGACATCGAACAAGGCGGAAAGATCCACAAACTCGGCCTCAAGAGCAAATAAGATATACTCGAGGTCATAGATTTCGTTGAGAAAATCCCGAGGTACGATATGTCGAGCAAGTTTTAAATACTGTTTAACATAGAACAATACGGCAAGATCCCCAAATTCGCTCTGAAGAGCAAATAAGAAATACTCGGGGTCATAAATATCGGCGTGAAGGCACCGAGGTTCGATCTGTTGAGCAAGTTGTAAATATTGTCCAACATAGAATAAGGCGGCAAGATCCCCAAATTCGCTCTGAAGAGCAAATAAGAAATACTCGAGGTCGTAGATATCGGCGCGAAGACACCGAGGTACGATATGTTGAGCAAGTTTTAAATACTGTTCAACATCAAACAAGGCGGCAAGATCCACAAATTCGCTCTCTAGCGCAAATAAGAAATACTCGAGGTCATAGATCTTGTCGAGAAAATCGCGAGGTACGATATGTTGAGCAAGTTTTAAATACTGTTTAACATAGAATAATAAGGCAAGATCCCCAATTTCGCTCTGAAGGGCAAATAAAGAATACTCGAGGTCATGGATCTCGGTGTGAAGACCCCGAGTTACGATATGTTGAGCAAGTTTTAAATACTGTTCAACATCGAACAAGGCGGCAAGATCCACAAATTCGCTCTCAAGCGCAAATAAGAAGTACTCGAGGTCATAGATCTCGTCGAGAAAATCGCGAGGTACGATATGTTGAGCAAGTTTTAAATACTGTTCAACATAAAAGAAGGCGGCAAGATCCCCAAAGTGGCTCTGAAGAGCAAATAAGAAATACTCGAGTTCATAGATCTCGGCGTGAAAACACCGAGGTTCGATATAATAAGCAAGTACTAAAAACTTTCCAACAGAGAAAAAGGCGGCAAGATACACAAACTCGCTCTGAAGAGCAAATAAGGAATACTCGAGGTCATAGATGTCGTCGAGAGAATCCCGAGTTTCGATCTGTTGAGCAAGTACTGAAAACTATCCAACATAGAATAAGGCGGCAAGATCCCCAAATTCGCTCTCAAGAGCAAATAAGAAATACTCGAGGTCATAGACCTCGTCGAGAAAATCCCGAGGTTCGATCTGTTGAGCAAGTAAAAAATACTGTTCAACAGAGAAAAAGGCGGCAAGATCCCCAAATTCGCTCTGAAGAGCAAATAAGAAATACTCGAGGTCATGGATCTGTTGAGCAAGTTGTAAATATTGTCCAACATAGAATAAGGCGGCAAGATCCCCAAATTCGCTCTGAAGAGCAAATAAGAAATACTCGAGGTCATAGATCTCGTCGAGAAAATCCCGAGGTACGATATGTCGAGCAAGTTTTAAATACTGTTTAACATAGGACAAGGCGGCAAGATACACAAATTCGCTCTGAAGAGCAAATAAGAAATACTCGAGGTCATAGATCTCGTCGAGAAAATCCCGAGGTACGATATGTTGAGCAAGCTTTAAATACTGTTCAACAAAGAACAAGGCGGCAAGATCCCCAAATTCGCTTTGAAGAGCAAATAAGAAATACTCGAGGTCATAAATATCGGGGTGAAGGCACCGAGGTTTGATCTGTTGAGCAAGTTGTAAATATTGTCCAACATAGAATAAGGCGGCAAGATCCCCAAATTCGCTCTGAAGAGCAAATAAGAAATACTCGAGGTCATAGATCTCGGTGCGAAGACCCCAAGGTACGATATGTTGAGCAAGTTTTAAATACTGTTCAACATAGAACAAGGCGGCAAGATCCCCAAAGTGGCTCTGAAGAGCAAATAAGAAATACTCGAGGTCATAGATCTCGGCGTGAAAACACCGAGGTTCGATATAATAAGCAAGTACTAAAAACTCTCCAACAGAGAAAAAGGCGGCAAGATACACAAACTCGCTCTGAAGAGCAAAGAAGAAATACTCGAGGTCATAGATCTCGTCGAGAAAATCCCGAGGTACGATATGTCGAGCAAGTTTTAAATACTGTTTAACATAGGACAAGGCGGCGAGATCCCCAAATTCGCTCTGAAGAGCAAATAAGAAATACTCGAGGTCATAGATCTCGTCGAGAAAATCCCGAGGTACGATATGTCGAGCAAGTTTTAAATACTGTTCAACATCAAACAAGGCGGCAAGATCCACAAATTCGCTCTCAAGAGCAAATAAGAAATACTCGGGGTCTTAGATCTCTTCGCGGATATGTCGAGGTACGATATGTTGAGCAAGCTTTAAATACTGTTCAACATCGAACAAGGCGGAAAGATCCACAAATTCGCTTTGAAGAGCAAATAAGAAATACTCGAGGTCATAAATATCGGGGTGAAGGCACCGAGGTTTGATCTGTTGACCAAGTTGTAAATATTGTCCAACATAGAATAAGGCGGCAAGATCCCCAAATTCGCTCTGAAGAGCAAATAAAAAATACTCGAGGTGATAGATCTCAGTGCGAAGGCCAAGAGGTACGATATGTTGAGCAAGTTTTAAATACTGTTCAACATCGAACAAGGCGGCAAGATCCACAAATTCGGCCTCAAGAGCAAATAAGAAATACTCGGGGTCTTAGATCTCTTCGCGGATATGTCGAGGTACGATATGTTGAGCAAGCTTAAAATACTGTTCAACATCGAACAAGGCGGAAAGATCCACAAACTCGGCCTCAAGAGCAAATAAGATGTACTCGAGGTCATAGATTTCGTCGAGAAAATCCCGAGGTACGATATGTCGAGCAAGTTTTAAATACTGTTCAACATAGAACAATACGGCAAGATCCCCAAATTCGCTCTGAAGGGCAAATAAAGAATACTCGAGGTCATGGATCTCGGTGTGAAGACCCCGAGGTACGATATGTTGAGCAAGTTTTAAATACTGTTCAACATCAAACAAGGCGGCAAGATCCACAAATTCGCTCTCAAGCGCAAATAAGAAATACTCGAGGTCATAGATCTCGTCGAGAAAATCCCGAGGTACGATATGTTGAGCAAGTTTTAAATACTGTTCAACATAAAAGAAGGCGGCAAGATCCCCAAAGTGGCTCTGAAGAGCAAATAATAAATACTCGAGGTCATAGATCTCGGCGTGAAAACACCGAGGTTCGATATAATAAGCAAGTACTAAAAACTGTCCAACAGAGAAAAGGCGGCAAGATACACAAACTCGCTCTGAAGAGCAAATAAGGAATACTCGAGGTCATAGATGTCGTCGAGAAAATCCCGAGGTACGATATGTTGAGCAAGTTTTAAATACTGTTCAACATCAAACAAGGCGGCAAGATCCACAAATTCGCTCTCAAGCGCAAATAAGAAATACTCGAGGTCATAGATCTCGTCGAGAAAATCCCGAGGTACGATATGTTGAGCAAGTTTTAAATACTGTTCAACATAAAAGAAGGCGGCAAGATCCCCAAAGTGGCTCTGAAGAGCAAATAATAAATACTCGAGGTCATAGATCTCGGCGTGAAAACACCGAGGTTCGATATAATAAGCAAGTACTAAAAACTGTCCAACAGAGAAAAGGCGGCAAGATCCACAAATTCGCTCTCAAGAGCAAATAAGAAATACTCGAGGTCATAGATCTCGTCGAGAAAATCCCGAGGTTCGATCTGTTGAGCAAGTTTTAAATACTGTTCAACATCGAACAAGGCAGCAAGATCCACAAATTCGGCCTCAAGAGCAAATAAGAAATACTCGAGGTCATAGATCTTGTCGAGAAACTCCCGAGGTACGATATGTCGAGCAAGTTTTAAATACTGTTCAACATAGAATAAGGAGGCAAGTTCCCCAAATTCGCTCTGAAGAGCAAATAAGAAATACTAGAGGTCATAAGTATCGGCGTGAAGACACCGAGGTTTGATCTGTTGAGCAAGTAATAAATATTGTCCAACATAGAATAAGGCGGCAAGATCCCCAAATTCGCTCTGAAGAGCAAATAAGAAATACTCGAGGTCATAGATCTCGTCGAGAAAATCCCGAGGTACGATATGTCGAGCAAGTTTTAAATACTGTTCAACATAGAACAAGGCGGAAAGATTTTCAACTTCGCTCTGAAGAGCAAAAAGAAATACTCGAGGTCATAGATCTCGTCGTGAAAACCCCAAGGTTCGATATAATAAGCAAGTAGTAAAAACTGTTCAGCAGAGAAAAAGGCGGCAAGATCCCCAAAGTGGCTCTGAAGAGCAAATAATAAATACTCGAGGTCATAGATCTCGGCGTGAAAACACCGAGGTTCGATATAATAAGCAAGTACCAAAAACTGTCCAACAGAGAAAAAGGCGGCAAGATACACAAACTCGCTCTGAAGAGCAAATAAGGAATACTCGAGGTCATAGATGTCGTCGAGAAAGTCCCGAGGTACGATATGTCGAGCAAGTTTTAAATACTTTTCAACATAAAAGAAGGCGGCAAGATCCCCAAAGTGGCTCTGAAGAGCAAATAAGAAATACTCGAGGTCATAGATCTCGGCGTGAAAACACCGAGGTTCGATATAATAAGCAAGTACTAAAAACTGTCCAACAGAGAAAATGGCGGCAAGAGACACAAACTCGCTCTAAAGAGCAAATAAGGAATACTCGAGGTCATAGATGCCATCGAGAAAATCCCGAGTTTCGATCTGTTGAGCAAGTACTAAAAACTATCCAACATAGAATAAGGCGGCAAGATCCCCAAATTCGCTCTGAAGAGCAATTAAGAAATACTCGAGGTCATAGATTTCGTCGAGAAAATCCCGAGGTACGATATGTTGAGCAAGTTTTAAATACTATTCAACAGAGAAAAAGGCGGCAAGATCCCCAAATTCGCTTTGAAGAGCAAATAAGAAATACTCGAGGTCATAGATCTCGGCATGAAAACCCCAAGGTTCGATCAGTTGAGCAAGTAGTAAAAACTGTTCAACAGAGAAAAAGGCGGCAAGATCCCCAAATTCGCTCTGAAGAGCAAATATGAAATACTCAAGGTCATAGATCGCGGTGCGAAAACCCCGAGGTACGATATGTTGAGCAAGTTTTAAATACTGTTCAACATAGAACAAGGTGGCAAGATCCCCAAATTCGCTCTGAAGAGCAAATAAGAAATACTCGAGGTCATAAATATCGGGGTGAAGGCACCGAGGTTTGATCTGTTGAGCAAGTTGTAAATATTGTCCAACATAGAATGAGGCGGCAAGATCCCCAAATTCGCTCTGAAGAGCAAATAAAAAATAATCGAGGTCATAAATATCGGCGTGAAAACACCGACAACAATAGAACAAGGCAGAAGGATCCCCAAATTCGCTCTGAAGAGCAAATAAGAAATACTCGAGGTCATAAATATCGGAGTGAAAACACCGACAACAATAGAACAAGGCAGAAGGATCCCCAAATTCGCTCTGAAGAGCAAATAAGAAATACTCGAGGTCATAGATCTCGTCGAGAAAATCCCGAGGTACGATATATTGAGCAAGTTTTAAATACTGTTCAAATATAACAAGGCGGAAGGATACCCAAATTCGCTCTGAAGAGCAAATAAGAAATACTCGAGGTCATAAATATCGGCGGGAAGACACCGAGGTTCGATCTGTTGAGCAAGTTGCAAATACTGTTGAACATAGAACAAGGCGGCAAGATCCTCAAATTCGCTCTGAAAAGCAAATAAGAAATCCTAGAGGTCATAGATCTCGTCGAGAAAATCCCGCGGTACGATATGTTGAGCAAGTTTTAAATACTCTTCAAATATAACAAGGCGGAAGGATCCCCAAATTCGCTATGAAGAGAAAACAAGAAATACTCGCAAGATCCCCAAATTCGCTCTGAAGAGCAAATAAGAAATACTCGAGGTCATAAATATCGGGGTGAAGGCACCGAGGTTTGATCTGTTGAGCAAGTTGTAAATATTGTCCAACATAGAATGAGGCGGCAAGATCCCCAAATTCGCTCTGAAGAGCAAATAAAAAATAATCGAGGTCATAAATATCGGCGTGAAAACACCGACAACAATAGAACAAGGCAGAAGGATCCCCAAATTCGCTCTGAAGAGCAAATAAGAAATACTCGAGGTCATAAATATCGGAGTGAAAACACCGACAACAATAGAACAAGGCAGAAGGATCCCCAAATTCGCTCTGAAGAGCAAATAAGAATTACTCGAGGTCATAGATCTCGTCGAGAAAATCCCGAGGTACGATATGTTGAGCAAGTTTTAAATACTGTTCAAATATAACAAGGCGGAAGGATACCCAAATTCGCTCTGAAGAGCAAATAAGAAATACTCGAGGTCATAAATATCGGCGGGAAGACACCGAGGTTCGATCTGTTGAGCAAGTTGCAAATACTGTTGAACATAGAACAAGGCGGCAAGATCCTCAAATTCGCTCTGAAGAGCAAACAAGAAATACTCGAGGTCATAAATCTCGTCTAGAAAATCCCGAGGTACGATATGTTAAACAAGTTTTAAATACTGTTCAACATAGAACAAGGAGGCAAGTTCCCCAAATTCGCTCTGAAGAGCAAATAAGAAATACTCGAAGTCATAGATTTCGGCACGAAATTCTCGAGGTTCGATCTGTTGAGCAAGTAGTAAATACTGTTCAACATAGAATAAGGCAACAAGATCCACAAATTCGCTCTGAAGAGCAAAGCAGAAATACTGAGGGACATAGATTTCGGCGCGAAATTCTCGAGGTTCGGTCTGTTGAGCAAGTAGTAAATACTGTTCAACATAGAACAAGGCGGTAAGATTTTCAACTTCGCTCTGAAGAGCAAATAAGAAATACTCGAGGTCATAGATCTCGGCGTGAAGACCCCAAAATTCGATCTGTTGAGCAAGTAGTAAATACTGTTTAACATAGAACAATACGGCAAGACCAACGAATTCGCTCTGAAGAGCAAATAAGAAATACTCGAGGTCATAAATATCGGCGTGAAAACACCGAGGTTCGATCTGTTGAGCAAGTTGTAAATATTGTTCAACATAGAACAAGGCGGAAGGATCCCCAAATTCGCTCTGAAGGGCAAATAAGAAATACTCGAGGTCATAGATCTCGTCTAGAAAATCCCGAGGTGCGATATGTTGAGCAAGTTTTAAATACTGTTCAACATCGAACAAGGCGGCAAGATCCTCAAATTTGCTCTGAAGAGCAAATAAGCAATACTCGAGGTCATAGATCTCGTCGTGAAAATCGATATGATGAGCAAGTTTTAAATACTGTTCAACATCGAACAAGGCGGCAAAATCCACAAATACGGTCTCAAGAGCAAATAAGAAATTCTCGAGGTCGTAGATCTCGTCGCGGAAATCCCGAGGTACGATATGTTAAACAAGTTTTAAATACTGTTCAACATAGAACAAGGAGGCAAGTTCCCCAAATTCGCTCTGAAGAGCAAACAAGAAATACTCGAGGTCATAAATCGCGTCTAGAAAATCCCGAGGTACGATAGGTTGAGCAAGTTTTAAATACTGTTCAACATAGAACAAGGCGGCAAGATCCTCAAATTCGCTCTGAAGAGCAAATAAGCAATACTCGAGGTCATAGATCTCGTCGTGAAAATCGATATGATGAGCAAGTTTTAAATACTGTTCAACATAGAACAAGGCGGCAAGATCCTCAAATTCGCTCTGAAGAGCAAACAAGAAATACTCGAGGTCATAAATCTCGTCTAGAAAATCCCGAGGTGCGATATGTTGAGCAAGTTTTAAATACTGTTCAACATCGAACAAGGCGGCAAGATCCTCAAATTCGCTCTGAAGAGCAAATAAGAAATACTCGAGGTCATAGAGCTCGTCGTGAAAATCGATATGATGAGCAAGTTTTAAATACTGTTCAACATCGAACAAGGCGGCAAAATCCACAAATACGGTCTCAAGAGCAAATAGGAAATTCTCGAGGTCGTACATCTCGTCGCGGAAATCCCGAGGTACGATATGTTAAACAAGTTTTAAATACTGTTCAACATAGAACAAGGAGGCAAGTTCCCCAAATTCGCTGTGAAGAGCAAATAAGAAATACTCGAAGTCATAGATTTCGGCACGAAATTCTCGAGGTTCGATCTGTTGAGCAAGTAGTAAATACTGTTCAACATAGAATAAGGCGACAAGAACCACAAATTCGCTCTGAAGAGCAAAGCAGAAATACTGAGGGACATAGATTTTGGCGCGAAATTCTCGAGGTTCGGTCTGTTGAGCAAGTAGTAAATACTGTTCAACATAGAACAAGGCGGTAAGATTTTCAACTTCGCTCTGAAGAGCAAATAAGAAATACTCGAGGTCATAGATCTCGGCGTGAAGACCCCAAAATTCGATCTGTTGAGCAAGTAGTAAATACTGTTTAACATAGAACAATACGGCAAGACCAACGAATTCGCTCTGAAGAGCAAATAAGAAATACTCGAGGTCATAAATATCGGCGTGAAAACACCGAGGTTCGATCTGTTGAGCAAGTTGTAAATATTGTTCAACATAGAACAAGGCGGAAGGATCCCCAAATTCGCTCTGAAGAGCAAATAAGAAATACTCGAGGTCATAGATCTCGTCGAGAAAATCCCGAGGTACGATATGTTGAGCAAGTTTTAAATACTCTTCAAATATAACAAGGCGGAAGGATCCCTAAATTCGCTATGAAGAGCAAATAAGAAATACTCGAGGTCATAAATATCGGCGGGAAGACACCGAGGTTCGATCTCTTGAGCAAGTTGTAAATACTGTTTAACATAGAAAAAAGCGGCAAGATCCTCAAATTCGCTCTGAAGAGCAAATAAAAAATCCTAGAGGTCATAGATCTCGTCGAGAAAATCCCGAGGTACGATATGTTGAGCAAGTTTTAAATACTGTTCAACATCGAACAAGGTGGCAAGATCCTCAAATTCGCTCTGAAGAGCAAATAAGAAATACTCGAGGTCATAGATCTCGTCGTGAAAATCGATATGATGAGCAAGTTTTAAATACTGTTCAACATCGAACTAGGCGGAAGGATCCCTAAATTCGCTCTGAAGAGCAAATAGGAAATTTTAGAGGTCATAGACCTCGTCGAGAAAATCCCGAGGTACGATATGTTGAGCAAGTTTTAAATACTGTTCACCATCGAACAAGGCGGAAGAATCCCCAAATTCGCTCTGAAGAGCAAACAAGAAATACTCGAGGTCATAAATATCGGCGGGAAGACACCGAGGTTCGATCTCTTGAGCAAGTTGTAAATACTGTTTAACATAGAAAAAAGCGGCAAGATCCTCAAATTCGCTCTGAAGAGCAAATAAGAAATCCTAGAGGTCATAGATCTCGTCGAGAAAATCCCGAGGTACGATATGTTGAGCAAGTTTTAAATACTGTTCAACATCGAATAAGGCGGCAAGATCCTCAAATTCGCTCTGAAGAGCAAATAAGAAATACTCGAGGTCATAGATCTCGTCGTGAAAATCGATATGATGACCACGTTTTAAATACTGTTCAACATAGAAAAAGGCGGAAGGATTACCAAATTCGCTCTGAAGGGCAAATAAGAAATAGACGAAGTCATAGATCTCGTCTAGAAAATTCCGAGGTGCGATATGTTGAGCAAGTTTTAAATACTGTTGAACATCGAACAAGGCGGCAAGATCCTCAAATTCGCTCTGAACAGCAAATAAGAAATACTCGAGGTCATAGATCTCGTCGTGAAAATCGATATGATGAGCAAGTTTTAAATACTGTTTAACATCGAACTAGGCGGAAGGATCCCCAAATTCGCTCTGAAGAGCAAATAGGAAATTTTAGAGGTCATAGACCTCGTCGAGAAAATCCCGAGGTACGATATGTTGAGCAAGTAGTAAATACTGTTCAACAGAGAAAAAGGCGGCAAGATCCTCAACTTCGCTCTGAAGAGCAAATAAGAAATACTCGAGGTCATAGATCTCGTCGTGAAAATCGATATGATGACCGAATTTTAAATACTGTTCAACATAGAAAAAGGCGGAAGGATTACCAAATTCGCTCTGAAGGGCAAATAAGAAATAGTCGAGGTCATAGATCTCGTCGTGAAAATCGATATGATGAGCAAGTTTTAAATACTGTTCAACATCGAACAAGGCGGCAAGAGCAAATGAGAAAAACTCGAGGTCATAGATCTCGTCTAGAAAATCGATATGATGACCACGTTTTAAATACTGTTCAACATAGAAAAAGGCGGAAGGATTACCAAATTCGCTCTGAAGGGCAAATAAGAAATAGTCGAAGTCATAGATCTCGTCTAGAAAATTCCGAGGTGCGATATGTTGAGCAAGTTTTAAATACTGTTGAACATCGAACAAGGCGGCAAGATCCTCAAATTCGCTCTGAACAGCAAATAAGAAATACTCGAGGTCATAGATCTCGTCGTGAAAATCGATATGATGACCAAGTTTTAAATACTGTTCAACATAGAAAAAGGCGGAAGGATTACCAAATTCGCTCTGAAGGGCAAATAAGAAATAGTCGAAGTCATAGATGTCGTCTAGAAAATCCCGAGGTGCGATATGTTGAGCAAGTTTTAAATACTGTTCAACATCGAACAAGGCGGCAAGATCCTCAAATTCGCTCTGAAGAGCAAATAAGAAATACTCGAGGTCATAGATCTCCTCGTGAAAATCGATATGATGAGCAAGTTTTAAATACTGTTCAACATCGAACAAGGCGGCCAGATCCACAAATTCGGTCTTAAGAGCAAATAAGAAACACTCGAGGTCATAGATCTCGTCGAGAAAATCCCGAGGTACGATATGTTGAGCAAGTTTTAAATACTGTTCAACATAGAACAAGGAGGCAAGTTCCCCAACTTCGCTCTGAAGAGCAAATAAGAAATACTCGAGGTCATAGATCTCGTCAAGAAAACCCCGAGGTACGATCTGTTGAGCAAGTAATAAATACTGTTCAACAGAGAAAAAGGCGGCAAGATCCACAAATTCGCTCGGAAGAGCAAAGCAGAAATACTCAGGGACATAGATTTCGGTGCGAAATTCTCGAGGTTCGATCTGTTGAGCAAGTAGTAAATACTGTTCAACAAAGAACAAGGCGGTAAGATTTTCAACTTCGCTCTGAAGAGCAAATAAGAAATACTCGAGGTCATAGATCTCGGCGTGAAGACCCCAAGATTCAATCTGTTGAGCAAGTAGTAAATACTGTTTAACATAGAACAATACGGGAAGATCCCCGAATTCGCTCTGAAGAGCAAATAAGAAATACTCGAGGTCATAAAAAGCGGCGTGAAAACACCGAGGTTCGATCTGTTGAGCAAGTTGTAAATATTGTTCAACATAGAACAAGGCGGAAGGATCCCCAAATTCGCTCTGAAGAGCAAAAAAGAAATACTCGAGGTCATAGATCTCGTCAAGAAAATCCCGAGGTACGATATGTTGAGCAAGTTTTAAATACTCTTCAAATATAACAAGGCGGAAGGATCCCCAAATTCGCTCTGAAGAGCAAATAAGAAATACTTGATTTCAAAAATATCGGCGGGCAGACACCGAGGTTCGATCTCTTGAGCAAGTTGTAAATACTGTTCAATATAGAAAAAAGCGGCAAGATCCTCAAATTCGCTCTGAAGAGCAAATAAGAAATCCTAAGGGTCATAGATCGCGGTGCGAAGACCCCAAGGTACGATATGTTGAGCAAGTTTTAAATACTGTTCAACAGAGAAAAAGGCGGCAAGATCCCCAAATTCGCTCTGAAGAGCAAATAAGAAATACTCAAGGTCATAGATCTCGTCGTGAAAATCGATATGATGACCAAGTTTTAAATACTGTTCAACATAGAAAAAGGCGGAAGGATTACCAAATTCGCTCTGAAGGGCAAATAAGAAATAGTCGAGGTCATAGAGCTCGTCGAGAAAGTCCGAGGTACGATATGTTGAGCAAGTTTTAAATACTGCTCAACATAGGACAAGGCGGCAAGATCCTCAAATTCGCTCTGAAGAGCAAATAAGGAATACTCGAGGTCATAGATCTCGTCGAGCAAATCCCGAGGTACGATATGTTGAGCAAGTTTTAAATACTGTTCAACATCGAACAAGGCGGCAAGATCCTCAAATTCGCTCTGAACAGCAAATAAGAAATACTCGAGGTCATAGATCTCGTCGTGAAAATCGATATGATGAGCAAGTTTTAACTACTGTTCAACATCGAACAAGGCGGCAAGATCCACAAATCCGGTCTCAAGAGCAAATAAGAAACACTCGAGGTCATAAATATCGGCGTGAAGGCACCGAGGTTCGATCTGTTGAGCAAGTTGTAAATATTGTCCAACATAGAACAGGGCAGAAGTATCCCCAAATTCGCTCTGAAGAGCAAATAAGAAATACCCGAGGTCATAGATCTCGGCGTGAAAATCTCGAAGTACGATATATTGAGCAAGTTTTAAATACTGTTCAACAGAGATCCACAAATACGGTCTCAAGAGCAAATAAGAAATTCTCGAGGTCGTAGATCTCGTCGCGGAATTCCCGAGGTACGATATGTTAAACAAGTTTTAAATACTGTTCAACATAGAACAAGGAGGCAAGTTCCCCAAATTCGCTCTGAAGAGCAAATAAGAAATACTCGAAGTCATAGATTTCGGCACGAAATTCTCGAGGTTCGATCTTTTGAGCAAGCAGTAAATACTGTTCAACATAGAATAAGGCGACAAGATCCACAAATTCGCTCTGAAGAGCAAAGCAGAAATACTGAGGGACATAGATTTCGGCGCGAAATTCTCGAGGTTCGGTCTGTTGAGCAAGTAGTAAATACTGTTCAACATAGAACAAGGCGGTAAGATTTTCAACTTCGCTCTGAAGAGCAAATAAGAAATACTCGAGGTCATAGATCTCGGCGTGAAGACCCCAAAATTCGATCTGTTTTGCAAGTAGTAAATACTGTTTAACATACAACAATACGGCAAGACGAACGAATTCGCTCTGAAGAGCAAATAAGAAATACTCGAGGTCATAAATATCGGCGTGAAAACACCGAGGTTCGATCTGTTGAGCAAGTTGTAAATATTGCTCAACATAGAACAAGGCGGAAGGATCGCCAAATTCGCTCTGAAGAGCAAATAAGAAATACTCGAGGTCATAGATCTCGCCGTGAAGACCCCAAAATCGATCTGTTGAGCAAGTTGTAAATATTGTTCAACATAGAAAAAGGCGGAAGGATCCCCAAATTCGCTCTGAAGAGCAAATAAGAAATACTCGAGGTCATAGATCTCGTCGAGAAAATCCCGAGGTACGATATGTTGAGCAAGTTTTAAATACTCTTCAAATATAACAAGGCGGAAGGATCCCCAAATTCGCTATGAAGAGCAAATAAGAAATACTCGAGATCATAAATATCGGCGAGAAAACACCGAGGTTCGATCTCTTGAGCAAGTTGTAAATACTGTTTAACATAGAAAAAAGCGGCAAGATCCTCAAATTCGCTCTGAAGAGCAAATAAGAAATCCTAGGGGTCATAGATCTCGTCGAGAAAATCCCGAGGTACGTTGTTGAGCAAGTTTTAAATACTGTTCAACATCGAACAAGGCGGCAAGATCCTCAAATTCGCTCTGAAGAGCAAATAAGAAATACTCGAGGTCATAGATCTCGTCGTGAAAATCGATATGATGAGCAAGTTTTAAATACTGTTCAACTTCGAACTAGGCGGAAGGATCCCCAAATTCGCTCTGAAGAGCAAATAGGAAATCCTAGAGGTCATAGATCTCGTCGAGAAAATCCCGAGGTACGATATGTTGAGCAAGTTTTAAATACTGTTCAACATCGAACAAGGCGGAAGAATCCCCAAATTCGCTCTGAAGAGCAAATAAGAAATACTCGAGGTCATAAATATCGGCGTGAAAACACCGAGGTTCGATCTCTTGAGCAAGTTGTAAATACTGTTGAACATAGAACAAGGCGGCAAGATCCTCAAATTCGATCTGAAGAGCAAATAAGGAATACTCGAGGTCATAGATCTCGTCTAGAAAATCCCGAGGTACGATATGTTGAGCAAGTAGTAAATACTGTTCAACAGGGAAAAAGGCGGCAAGATCCCCAAATTCGCTCTGAAGAGCAAATAAGAAATACTCGAGGTCATAAATATCGGCGGGAAAACACCGAGGTTCGATCTGTTGAGCAAGTTTTAAATATTTTTCAACATAGAACAAGGCGGAAGGATCCCCAAATTTACTCTAAAGAGCAAATAAGAAATACTCGAGGTCTTAGATCTCGTCGAGAAAATCCAGAGGTACGATATGTTGAGCAAGTAGTAAATACTGTTCAACAGAGAAAAAGGCGGCAAGATCCTCAACTTCGCTCTGAAGAGCAAATAAGAAATACTCGAGGTCATAGATCTCGTCGTGAAAATCGATATGATGACCAAGTTTTAAATACTGTTCAACATAGAAAAAGGCGGAAGGATTACCAAATTCGCTCTGAAGGGCAAATAAGAAATAGTCGAGGTCATAGATCTCGTCGTGAAAATCGATATGATGAGCAAGTTTTAAATACTGTTCAACATCGAACAAGGCGGCAAGATCCTCAAATTCGCTCTGAAGAGCAAATGAGAAAAACTCGAGGTCATAGATCTCGTCTAGAAAATCGATATGATGACCACGTTTTAAATACTGTTCAACATAGAAAAAGGCGGAAGGATTACCAAATTCGCTCTGAAGGGCAAATAAGAAATAGTCGAGGTCATAGATCTCGTCTAGAAAATCCCGAGGTGCGATATGTTGAGCAAGTTTTAAATACTGTTCAACATAGAAAAAGGCGGAAGGATTACCAAATTCGCGCTGAAGGGCAAATAAGAAATAGTCGAAGTCATAAATCTCGTCGACAAAATCCCGATGTACGATATGTTGAGCAAGTTTTAAATACTGTTCAACATAGAACAAGGCCGAAGGATCCCCAAATTTACTCTAAAGAGCAAATAAGAAATACTCGAGGTCATAGATCTCGTCGAGAAAATCCCGATGTACGATATTTTGAGCAAGTTTTAAATACTGTTCAACAGAGAAAAAGGCGGCAAGATCCCCAAATTCGCTCTGAAGAGCAAATAAGAAATACTCGAGGTCATAGATCTCGGTGCGAAGACCCCGAGGTACGATATGTTGAGCAAGTTTTAAATACTGTTCAACAGAGAAAAAGGCGGCAAGATCCCCAAATTCGCTCTGAAGAGCAAATAAGAAATACTCGAGGTCATAAATATCGGCGTGAAAACAAAGAGGTTCGATCTGTTGAGCAAGTTGTAAATATTTTTCAACATAGAACAAGGCGGAAGGATCCCCAAATTCCCTCTAAAGAGCAAATAAGAAATACTCGAGGTCATAATTCTCGGCGTGAAAACCCCAAGGTTCGATCTGTTGAGCAAGTAGTAAATACTGTTCAACAGAGAAAAAGGCGGCAAGATCCCCAAATTCGCTCTGAAGAGCAAATAAGAAATACTCGAGGTCATAGATCTCGTCGTGAAAATCGATCTGTTGTGCAAGTTGTAATTATTGTTCAACATAGAACAAGGCGGAAGGATCCCCAAATTCGCTCTGAAGAGCAAATAAGAAATACTCGAGGTCATAGATCTCGTCGAGAAAATCCCGAGGTACGATAGGTTGAGCAAGTTTTAAATACTGTTCGACATAGCACAAGGCGACAAGATCCTCAAATTCGCTCTGAAGAGCAAATAAGAAATACTCGAGGTCATAGATCTCGGTGCGAAGACCCCGAGGTTCGATCTGTTGAGCAAATAGTAAATACTGTTCAACAGAGAAAAAGGCGGCAAGATCCCCAAATTCGCTCTGAAGAGCAAATAAGAAATACTAGAGGTCATAAATATCGGCGTGAAAACACCGAGGTTCGATCTGTTGAGCAAGTTTTAATTATTGTTCAACATACAACAAGGCGGAAGGATCCCCAAATTCGCTCTGAGGAGCAAATAAGAAATACTCGAAGTCATAGATCTCGTCGAGAAAATCCAGAGGTACGATATGTTGAGCAAGTTTTAAATACTGTTCACCAGAGAAAAAGGCGGCAAGATCCCCAAATTCGCTCTGAAGAGCAAATAAGAAATACTCGAGGTCATAAATATCGGCGTGAAAACACCGAGGTTCGATCTGTTGAGCAAGTTGCAAATACTGTTGAACATAGAACAAGGCGGCGAGATCCTCAAGTTCGCTCTGAAGTGCAAATAAGAAATACTCGAGGTCATAAAGCTCGGTGCGAAGACCCCGAGGTACGATATGTTGAGCAAGTTTTAAATACTGTTCAACAGAGAAAAAGTCGGCAAGATCCCCAAATTCGCTCTGAAAAGCAAATAAGAAATACTAGAGGTCATAAATATCGGCGTGAAAACACCGAGGTTCAATCTGTTGAGCAAGTTGTAATTATTGTTCAACATAGAACAAGGCGGAAGCATCCCCAAATTCGCTCTGAGGAGCAAATAAGAAATACTCGAAGTCATAGATCTCGTCGAGAAAATCCAAAGGTACGATATGTTGAGCAAGTTTTAAATACTGTTCAACAGAGAAAAAGGCGGCAAGATCCCCAAATTCGCTCTGAAGAGCAAATAAGAAATACTCGAGGTCATAAATATCGGCGTGAAAACACCGAGGTTCGATCTGTTGAGCAAGTTGCAAATACTGTTGAACATAGAACAAGGCGGCAAGATCCTCAAGTTCGCCCTGAAGAGCAAATAAGAAATACTCGAGGTCATAAATATCGGCGGGAAGACACCGAGGTTCGATCTGTTGAGCAAGTTGCAAATACTGTTGAACATAGAACAAGGCGGCAAGATCCTCAAATTCGCTCTGAAGAGCAAATAAGAATTACTCGAGGTCATAGATCTCGTCGAGAAAATCCCGAGGTACGATAGGTTGAGCAAGTTTTAAATACTGTTCGACATAGAACAAGGCGGCAAGATCCTCAAATTCGCTCTGAAGAGCAAATAAGAAATACTCGAGGTCATAGATCTCGGTGCGAAGACCCCGAGGTTCGATCTGTTGAGCAAATAGTAAATACTGTTCAACAGAGAAAAAGGCGGCAAGATCCCCAAATTCGCTCGGAAGAGCAAATAAGAAATACTCGAGGTCATAGATCTCGACGTGAAAACCCGAAGGTTCGATATGTTGAGCAAGTTTTAAATACTGTTCAACATAGAACCTGGCGGCAAGATCCCCAAATTCGCTCTGAAGAGCAAATAATAAATACTCGAGGTCATAAATATCGGCGGGAAGAGACCGAGTTTCGATCTGTTGAGCAAGTTGTAAATACTGTTCAACATAGAACAAGGCGGCAAGATCCTCAAATTCGCTCTGAAGAGCAAATAAGAAATACTCGAGGTCATAGATCTCGTCAAAAAAATCCCGAGGTACGATATGTTGAGCAAGCTTTAAATACTGTTCAACATAGAACAAGGCGGCAAGATCACCAAATTCGCTCTGAAGAGCAAATAAGAAATACTCGAGGTCATAGATCTCGGCGTGAAAACCCCAAGGTTCGGTCTGTTGAGCAAGTAGTAAATACTGTTCAACAGAGAAAAAGGCGGCAAGATCACCAAATTCGCTCTGAAGAGCAAATAAGAAATACTCGAGGTCATAGATCTCGTCGAGGAATTCCAGAGGTACGATATGTTGAGCAAGTTTTAAATACTGTTCAACATAGAACAAGGCGGCAAGATCACCAAAATCGCTCTGAAGAACAAATAAGAAATACTCGAGGTCATAGATCTCGGCGTGAAAACCCCAAGGTTCGATCTGTTGAGCAAGTAGTAAATACTGTTCAAGAGAGAAAAAGGCGGCAAGATCACCAAATTCGCTCTGAAGAGCAAATAAGAAATACTCGAGGTCCTAGATCTCGGTGCGAAGACCCCGAGGTACGATATTTTGAGCAAGTTCTTCTTCATCTTGCTCAACATAGAACAAGGCGGCAAGATCCTCAAATTCGCTCTGAAGAGCAAATAAGAAATACTCGAGGTCATAGATCTCGTCGTGAAAATCCCGAGGTACGATATGTTGAACAAGTTTTAAATACTGTTCAACATAAAAGAAGGCGGCAAGATCCCCAAAGTGGCTCTGAATAGCAAATAAGAAATACTCGAGGTCATAGATCTCGGCGTGAAAACACCGAGGTTCGATCTGTTAAGCAAGTACTAAAAACTGTCCAACAGAGAATAAGGCGGCAAGATACACAAATTCGCTCTGAAGAGCAAATAAGAAATACTCGAGGTCATTGATCTCGGCGTGAAAACCCCAAGGTTCGATCTGTTGAGCAAGGAGTAAATACTGTTCAACAGAGAAAAAGACGGCAAGATCCTCAAATTCGCTCTGAAGAGCAAATAAGAAATACTCGATGTCATAGATCTCGTCGAGGAAATCCAGAGGTTCGATCTGTTGAGCAAGTTTTAAATACCGTTCAACATAGAACAAGGCGGAAGGATCCCCAAATTCGCTCTGATGAGCAAATAAGAAATACACGAGGTCATAAATATCGGCGTGAAAACACCGAGGTTCGTTCTGTTGAGCAAGTAATAAATATTGTACAACATAGAATAAGGCGGAAGGATCCCCAAATTCGCTCTGAAGAGCAAATAAGAAATACTCGAGGTCATAGATCTCGTCGAGAAAATCCCGAGGTACGATATGTTGAACAAGTTTTAAATACTGTTCAACATAAAAGAAGGCGGCAAGATCCCCAAAGTGGCTCTAAATAGCAAATAAGAAATACTCGAGGTCATAGATCTCGGCGTGAAAACACCGAGGTTCGATCTGTTAAGCAAGTACTAAAAACTGTCCAACAGAGAATAAGGCGGCAAGATACACAAATTCGCTCTGAAGAGCAAATAAGAAATACTCGAGGTCATTGATCTCGGCGTGAAAACCCCAAGGTTCGATCTGTTGAGCAAGGAGTAAATACTGTTCAACAGAGAAAAAGACGGCAAGATCCTCAAATTCGCTCTGAAGAGCAAATAAGAAATACTCGATGTCATAGATCTCGTCGAGGAAATCCAGAGGTTCGATCTGTTGAGCAAATAGTAAATACTGTTCAACAGAGAAAAAGGCGGCAAGATCACCAAATTCGCTCTGAAGAGCAAATAAGAAATACTCGAGGTCATAGATCTCGTCGAGGAAATCCAGAGGTTCGATCTGTTGAGAAAATAGCAAATACTGTTCAACAGAGAAAAAGGCGGCAAGATCACCAAATTCGCTCTGAAGAGCAAATAAGAAATACTCGAGGTCATAGATCTCGGTGCTCAAATCCCGAGGTTCGATCTGTTGAGCAAGTTGTGAATACTGTTCAACATAAAAGAAGGCGGCAAGATCCCCAAAGTGGCTCTAAATAGCAAATAAGAAATACTCGAGGTCATAGATCTCGGCGTGAAAACACCGAGGTTCGATCTGTTAAGCAAGTACTAAAAACTGTCCAACAGAGAATAAGGCGGCAAGATACACAAATTCGCTCTGAAGAGCAAATAAGAAATACTCGAGGTCATTGATCTCGGCGTGAAAACCCCAAGGTTCGATCTGTTGAGCAAGGAGTAAATACTGTTCAACAGAGAAAAAGACGGCAAGATCCTCAAATTCGCTCTGAAGAGCAAATAAGAAATACTCGATGTCATAGATCTCGTCGAGGAAATCCAGAGGTTCGATCTGTTGAGCAAATAGTAAATACTGTTCAACAGAGAAAAAGGCGGCAAGATCACCAAATTCGCTCTGAAGAGCAAATAAGAAATACTCGAGGTCATAGATCTCGTCGAGGAAATCCAGAGGTTCGATCTGTTGAGAAAATAGCAAATACTGTTCAACAGAGAAAAAGGCGGCAAGATCACCAAATTCGCTCTGAAGAGCAAATAAGAAATACTCGAGGTCATAGATCTCGGTGCTCTAATCCCGAGGTTCGATCTGTTGAGCAAGTTGTGAATACTGTTCAACATAAAAGAAGGCGGCAAGATCCCCAAAGTGGCTCTAAATAGCAAATAAGAAATACTCGAAGTCATAGATCTCGGCGTGAAAACACCGAGGTTCGATCTGTTAAGCAAGTACTAAAAACTGTCCAACAGAGAATAAGGCGGCAAGATACACAAATTCGCTCTGAAGAGCAAATAAGAAATACACGAGGTCATAAATATCGGCGTGAAAACACCGAGGTTCGTTCTGTTGAGCAAGTAATAAATATTGTACAACATAGAATAAGGCGGAAGGATCCCCAAATTCGCTCTGAAGAGCAAATAAGAAATACTCGAGGTCATAGATCTCGTCGAGAAAATCCCGAGGTACGATATGTTGAACAAGTTTTAAATACTGTTCAACATAAAAGAAGGCGGCAAGATCCCCAAAGTGGCTCTAAATAGCAAATAAGAAATACTCGAGGTCATAGATCTCGGCGTGAAAACACCGAGGTTCGATCTGTTAAGCAAGTACTAAAAACTGTCCAACAGAGAATAAGGCGGCAAGATACACAAATTCGCTCTGAAGAGCAAATAAGAAATACTCGAGGTCATTGATCTCGGCGTGAAAACCCCAAGGTTCGATCTGTTGAGCAAGGAGTAAATACTGTTCAACAGAGAAAAAGACGGCAAGATCCTCAAATTCGCTCTGAAGAGCAAATAAGAAATACTCGATGTCATAGATCTCGTCGAGGAAATCCAGAGGTTCGATCTGTTGAGCAAGTTGTGAATACTGTTCAACAGAGAAAAAGGCGGTAAAATCCCCAATTTCGCTCTGAAGAGCAAATAAGAAATACTCGAGGTCATAGATCTCGTCGAGGAAATCCAGAGGTTCGATCTGTTGAGAAAATAGCAAATACTGTTCAACAGAGAAAAAGGCGGCAAGATCACCAAATTCGCTCTGAAGAGCAAATAAGAAATACTCGAGGTCATAGATCTCGGTGCTCAAATCCCGAGGTTCGATCTGTTGAGCAAGTTGTGAATACTGTTCAACAGAGAAAAAGGCGGTAAAATCCCCAATTTCGCTCTGAAGAGCAAATAAGAAATACTCGAGGTCATAGATCTCGTCGAGGAAATCCAGAGGTTCGATCTGTTGAGCAAATAGTAAATACTGTTCAACAGAGAAAAAGGCGGCAAGATCCCCAAATTCGCTCTGAAGAGCAAATAAGAAATACTCGAGGTCATTGATCTCGGCGTGAAAACCCCAAGGTTCGATCTGTTGAGCAAGGAGTAAATACTGTTCAACAGAGAAAAAGGCGGGAAGATCCTCAAATTCGCTCTGAAGAGCAAATAAGAAATACTCGAGGTCATAGATCTCGTCGAGAAAATCCCTAGGTTCGATCTGTTGAGCAAGTAGTAAATACTGTTCAACAGAGAAAAAGGCGGTAAAATCCCCAATTTCGCTCTCAAGAGCAAATAAGAAATACTCGAGGTCATAGATGTTGTCGAGAAAACCCCAAGGTTCGATCTGTTGAGCAATTAGTAAATACTGTTCAACAGAGAAAAAGGCGGCAAGATCACCAAATTCGCTCTGAAGAGCAAATAAGAAATACTCGAGGTCATAGATCTCGTTGAGGAAATCCAGAGGTACGATATGTTGAACAAGTCTTAAATACTGTTCAACATAAAAGAAGGCGGCAAGATCCCCAAAGTGGCTCTGAATAGCAAATAAGAAATACTCGAGGTCATAGATCTCGGCGTGAAAACACCGAGGTTCGATCTGTTCAGCAAGTTGTAAATACTGTTCAACATAGAACAAGGCGGCAAGATCCTCAAATTCGCTCTGAAGAGCAAATAAGGTATACTCGAGGTCATAGATCTCGTCGTGAAAATCGGTATGATGAGCAAGTTTTAAATACTATTCAACATAGAAGAAGGCGGCAAGATCCACTAATTCGCTCTCAAGCGCAAATAAGAAATACTCGAGGTCATAGATCTCGTCGAGAAAATCCCGAGGTACGATATGTTGAACAAGTTTTAAATACTGTTCAACATAAAAGAAGGCGGCAAGATCCCCAAAGTGGCTCTGAATAGCAAATATGAAATACTCGAGGTCATAGATCTCGGCGTGAAAACACCGAGGTTCGATCTGTTAAGCAAGTACTGAAAAGTGTCCAACAGAGAATAAGGCGGCAAGATACACAAATTCGCTCTGAAGAGCAAATAAGAAATACTCGAGGTCATAGATGTTGTCGAGAAAACCCCAAGGTTCGATCTGTTGAGCAAGGAGTAAATACTGTTCAACAGAGAAAAAGGCGGCAAGATCCTCAAATTCGCTCTGAAGAGCAAATAAGAAATACTCGAGGTCATAGATCTCGTCGAGAAAATCCCTAGGTTCGATCTGTTGAGCAAGTAGTAAATACTGTTCAACAGAGAAAAAGGCGGTAAAATCCCCAATTTCGCTCTCAAGAGCAAATAAGAAATACTCGAGGTCATAGATCTCGGCGTGAAAACCCCTAGGTTCGATCTGTTGAGCAAGTAGTAAATACTGTTCAACAGAGAAAAAGGCGGCAAGATCCCTAAATTCGCTCTGAAGAGCAAATAAGAAATACTCGAGGTCATAGATCTCGTCGAGAAAATCCCTAGGTTCGATCTGTTGAGCAAGTAGTAAATACTGTTCAACAGAGAAAAAGGCGGTAAAATCCCCAATTTCGCTCTCAAGAGCAAATAAGAAATACTCGAGGTCATAGATGTTGTCGAGAAAACCCCAAGGTTCGATCTGTTGAGCAAGTAGTAAATACTGTTCAACATAGAACAAGGCGGCAAGATCCACAAATTCGCTCTCAAGCGCAAATAAGAAATACTCGAGGTCATAGATCTCGTCGAGGAAATCCAGAGGTACGATATGTTGAGCAAGTTTTAAATACTGTTCAACATAGAACAAGGCGGCAAGATCACCAAAATCGCTCTGAAGAACAAATAAGAAATACTCGAGGTCATAGATCTCGGCGTGAAAACCCCTAGGTTCGATCTGTTGAGCAACTAGTAAATACTGTTCAACAGAGAAAAAGGCGGCAAGATCCCTAAATTCGCTCTGAAGAGCAAATAAGAAATACTCGAGGTCATAAATATCGGCGGGAAGACACCGAGGTTCGATCTGTTCAGCAAGTTGTAAATACTGTTCAACATAGAACAAGGCGGCAAGATCCTCAAATTCGCTCTGAAGAGCAAATAAGGTATACTCGAGGTCATAGATCTCGTCGTGAAAATCGGTATGATGAGCAAGTTTTAAATACTATTCAACATAGAAGAAGGCGGCAAGATCCACTAATTCGCTCTCAAGCGCAAATAAGAAATACTCGAGGTCATAGATCTCGTCGAGAAAATCCCGAGGTACGATATGTTGAACAAGTTTTAAATACTGTTCAACATAAAAGAAGGCGGCAAGATCCCCAAAGTGGCTCTAAATAGCAAATAAGAAATACTCGAGGTCATAGATCTCGGCGTGAAAACACCGAGGTTCGATCTGTTAAGCAAGTACTAAAAACTGTCCAACAGAGAATAAGGCGGCAACATACACAAATTCGCTCTGCAGAGCAAATAAGAAATACTCGAGGTCATAGATGTTGTCGAGAAAACCCCAAGGTTCGATCTGTTGAGCAAGTAGTAAATACTGTTCAACAGAGAAAAAGGCGGCAAGATCCCTAAATTCGCTCTGAAGAGCAAATAAGAAATACTCGAGGTCATAAATATCGGCGGGAAGACACCGAGGTTCGATCTGTTCAGCAAGTTGTAAATACTGTTCAACATAGAACAAGGCGGCAAGATCCTCAAATTCGCTCTGAAGAGCAAATAAGGAATACTCGAGGTCATAGATCTCGTCGTGAAAATCGGTATGATGAGCAAGTTTTAAATACTGTTCAACATAAAAGAAGGCGGCAAGATCCCCAAAGTGGCTCTGAATAGCAAATAAGAAATACTCGAGGTCATAGATCTCGGCGTGAAAACACCGAGGTTCGATCTGTTAAGCAAGTACTAAAAACTGTCCAACAGAGAATAAGGCGGCAAGATACACAAATTCGCTCTGAAGAGCAAATAAGAAATACTCGAGGTCATAGATGTTGTCGAGAAAACCCCAAGGTTCGATCTGTTGAGCAAGTAGTAAATACTGTTCAACAGAGAAAAAGGCGGCAAGATCCCTAAATTCGCTCTGAAGAGCAAATAAGAAATACTCGAGGTGATAAATATCGGCGGGAAGACACCGAGGTTCGATCTGTTCAGCAAGTTGTAAATACTGTTCAACATAGAACAAGGCGGCAAGATCCTCAAATTCGCTCTGAAGAGCAAATAAGGAATACTCGAGGTCATAGATCTCGGCGTGAAAACACCGAGGTTCGATCTGTTAAGCAAGTACTAAAAACTGTCCAACAGAGAATAAGGCGGCAAGATACACAAATTCGCTCTGAAGAGCAAATAAGAAATACTCGAGGTCATAGATGTTGTCGAGAAAACCCCAAGGTTCGATCTGTTGAGCAAGTAGTAAATACTGTTCAACAGAGAAAAAGGCGGCAAGATCCCTAAATTCGCTCTGAAGAGCAAATAAGAAATACTCGAGGTCATAAATATCGGCGGGAAGACACCGAGGTTCGATCTGTTCAGCAAGTTGTAAATACTGTTTAACATAGAAAAAGGCGGCAAGATCCCCGTCGTGAAAATCGGTATGATGAGCAAGTTTTAAATACTATTCAACATAGAAGAAGGCGGCAAGATCCACTAATTCGCTCTCAAGCGCAAATAAGAAATACTCGAGGTCATAGATCTCGTCGAGAAAATCCCGAGGTACGATATGTCGAACAACTTTTAAATACGATTCAACATAAAAGAAGGCGGCAAGATCCCCAAAGTGGCTCTGAAGAGCACATAAGAAATACTCGAGGTTATAGATCTCGGCGTGAAAACACCGAGGTTCGATGAGTTAAGCAAGTACTAAAAACTGTCCAACAGAGAATAAGGCGGCAAGATCCCCAAATTCGCTCTCCAGAGCAAATAAGAAATACTCGAGGTCATAGGCCTCGTCGAGAAAATCCCTAGGTTCGAGATGTTGAGCAAGTTTTAAATACTGTTCAACATAGAACAAGGCGGCAAGATCACCAAAATCGCTCTGAAGAACAAATAAGAAATACTCGAGGTCATAGATCTCGGTGCGAAGACCCCGAGGTACGAAATGTTGAGCAAGTAGTAAATACTGTTCAAGAGAGAAAAAGGCGGCAAGATCACCAAATTTGCTCTGAAGAGCAAATAAGAAATACTCGAGGTCATAGATCTCGTCGAGAAAATCCCGGGGTACGATATGTTGAGCAATTAGTAAATACTGTTCAACAGAGAAAAAGGCGGCAAGATCACCAAATTCGCTCTGAAGAGCAAATAAGAAATACTCGAGGTCATAGATCTCGTTGAGGAAATCCAGAGGTACGATATGTTGAACAAGTCTTAAATACTGTTCAACATAGAACAAGGCGGCAAGATCACCAAAATCGCTCTGAAGAGCAAATAAGAAATACTCGAGGTCATAGATCTCGGCGTGAAAACACCGAGGTTCGATCTGTTAAGCAAGTACTAAAAACTGTTTAACAGAGAATAAGGCGGCAAGATACACAAATTCGCTCTGAAGAGCAAATAAGAAATACTCGAGGTCATAGATGTTGTCGAGAAAACCCCAAGGTTCGATCTGTTGAGCAAGTAGTAAAAACTGTTCAACAGAGAAAAAGGCGGCAAGATCCCTAAATTCGCTCTGAAGAGTAAATAAGAAATACTCGAGATCATAAATATCGGCGGGATGACACCGAGGTTCGATCTGTTCAGCAAGTTTTAAATACTGTTCAACATAGAATAAGGCGGAAGGATCCCCAAATTCGCTCTGAAGAGCAAATAAGAAATACTCGAGGTCATAGATCTCGTCGAGAAAATCCCGAGGTACGATATGTTGAACAAGTTTTAAATACTGTTCAACATAAAAGAAGGCGGCAAGATCCCCAAAGTGGCTCTGAATAGCAAATAAGAAATACTCGAGGTCATAGATCTCGGCGTGAAAACACCGAGGTTCGATCTGTTAAGCAAGTACTAAAAACTGTCCAACAGAGAATAAGGCGGCAAGATACACAAATTCGCTCTGAAGAGCAAATAAGAAATACTCGAGGTCATTGATCTCGGCGTGAAAACCCCAAGGTTCGATCTGTTGAGCAAGGAGTAAATACTGTTCAACAGAGAAAAAGACGGCAAGATCCTCAAATTCGCTCTGAAGAGCAAATAAGAAATACTCGATGTCATAGATCTCGTCGAGGAAATCCAGAGGTTCGATCTGTTGAGCAAATAGTAAATACTGTTCAACAGAGAAAAAGGCGGCAAGATCACCAAATTCGCTCTGAAGAGCAAATAAGAAATACTCGAGGTCATAGATCTCGGTGCTCAAATCCCGAGGTTCGATCTGTTGAGCAAGTTGTGAATACTGTTCAACAGAGAAAAAGGCGGTAAAATCCCCAATTTCGCTCTGAAGAGCAAATAAGAAATACTCGAGGTCATAGATCTCGTCGAGGAAATCCAGAGGTTCGATCTGTTGAGAAAATAGCAAATACTGTTCAACAGAGAAAAAGGCGGCAAGATCACCAAATTCGCTCTGAAGAGCAAATAAGAAATACTCGAGGTCATAGATCTCGGTGCTCAAATCCCGAGGTTCGATCTGTTGAGCAAGTTGTGAATACTGTTCAACAGAGAAAAAGGCGGTAAAATCCCCAATTTCGCTCTGAAGAGCAAATAAGAAATACTCGAGGTCATAGATCTCGTCGAGGAAATCCAGAGGTTCGATCTGTTGAGCAAATAGTAAATACTGTTCAACAGAGAAAAAGGCGGCAAGATCCCCAAATTCGCTCTGAAGAGCAAATAAGAAATACTCGAGGTCATTGATCTCGGCGTGAAAACCCCGAGGTACGATATGTTGAACAAGTTTTAAATACTGTTCAACATAAAAGAAGGCGGAAAGATCCCCAAAGTGGGTCTGAATAGCAAATAAGAAATACTCGAGGTCATAGATCTCGGCGTGAAAACACCGAGGTTCGATCTGTTAAGCAAGTACTGAAAACTGTCCAACAGAGAATAAGGCGGCAAGATACACAAATTCGCTCTGAAGAGCAAATAAGAAATACTCGAGGTCATAGATGTTGTCGAGAAAACCCCAAGGTTCGATCTGTTGAGCAAGGAGTAAATACTGTTCAACAGAGAAAAAGGCGGCAAGATCCTCAAATTCGCTCTGAAGAGCAAATAAGAAATACTCGAGGTCATAGATCTCGTCGAGAAAATCCCTAGGTTCGATCTGTTGAGCAAGTAGTAAATACTGTTCAACAGAGAAAAAGGCGGTAAAATCCCCAATTTCGCTCTCAAGAGCAAATAAGAAATACTCGAGGTCATAGATCTCGGCGTGAAAACCCCTAGGTTCGATCTGCTGAGCAAGTAGTAAATACTGTTCAACAGAGAAAAAGGCGGCAAGATCCCTAAATTCGCTCTGAAGAGCAAATAAGAAATACTCGAGGTCATAAATATCGGCGGGAAGACACCGAGGTTCGATCTGTTCAGCAAGTTGTAAATACTGTTCAACATAGAACAAGGCGGCAAGATCCTCAAATTCGCTCTGAAGAGCAAATAAGAAATACCCGAGGTCATAGATCTCGTCGAGAAAATCCCTAGGTTCGATCTGTTGAGCAAGTAGTAAATACTGTTCAACAGAGAAAAAGGCGGTAAAATCCCCAATTTCGCTCTCAAGAGCAAATAAGAAATACTCGAGGTCATAGATGTTGTCGAGAAAACCCCAAGGTTCGATCTGTTGAGCAAGTAGTAAATACTGTTCAACATAGAACAAGGCGGCAAGATCCACAAATTCGCTCTCAAGCGCAAATAAGAAATACTCGAGGTCATAGATCTCGTCGAGGAAATCCAGAGGTACGATATGTTGAGCAAGTTTTAAATACTGTTCAACATAGAACAAGGCGGCAAGATCACCAAAATCGCTCTGAAGAACAAATAAGAAATACTCGAGGTCATAGATCTCGGCGTGAAAACCCCTAGGTTCGATCTGTTGAGCAACTAGTAAATACTGTCCAACAGAGAAAAAGGCGGCAAGATCCCTAAATTCGCTCTGAAGAGCAAATAAGAAATACTCGAGGTCATAAATATCGGCGGGAAGACACCGAGGTTCGATCTGTTCAGCAAGTTGTAAATACTGTTCAACATAGAACAAGGCGGCAAGATCCTCAAATTCGCTCTGAAGAGCAAATAAGGTATACTCGAGGTCATAGATCTCGTCGTGAAAATCGGTATGATGAGCAAGTTTTAAATACTATTCAACATAGAAGAAGGCGGCAAGATCCACTAATTCGCTCTCAAGCGCAAATAAGAAATACTCGAGGTCATAGATCTCGTCGAGAAAATCCCGAGGTACGATATGTTGAACAAGTTTTAAATACTGTTCAACATAAAAGAAGGCGGCAAGATCCCCAAAGTGGCTCTGAATAGCAAATAAGAAATACTCGAGGTCATAGATCTCGGCGTGAAAACACCGAGGTTCGATCTGTTAAGCAAGTACTAAAAACTGTCCAACAGAGAATAAGGCGGCAACATACACAAATTCGCTCTGAAGAGCAAATAAGAAATACTCGAGGTCATAGATGTTGTCGAGAAAACCCCAAGGTTCGATCTGTTGAGCAAGTAGTAAATACTGTTCAACAGAGAAAAAGGCGGCAAGATCCCTAAATTCGCTCTGAAGAGCAAATAAGAAATACTCGAGGTCATAAATATCGGCGGGAAGACACCGAGGTTCGATCTGTTCAGCAAGTTGTAAATACTGTTCAACATAGAACAAGGCGGCAAGATCCTCAAATTCGCTCTGAAGAGCAAATAAGGAATACTCGAGGTCATAGATCTCGTCGTGAAAATCGGTATGATGAGCAAGTTTTAAATACTGTTCAACATAAAAGAAGGCGGCAAGATCCCCAAAGTGGCTCTGAATAGCAAATAAGAAATACTCGAGGTCATAGATCTCGGCGTGAAAACACCGAGGTTCGATCTGTTAAGCAAGTACTAAAAACTGTCCAACAGAGAATAAGGCGGCAAGATACACAAATTCGCTCTGAAGAGCAAATAAGAAATACTCGAGGTCATAGATGTTGTCGAGAAAACCCCAAGGTTCGATCTGTTGAGCAAGTAGTAAATACTGTTCAACAGAGAAAAAGGCGGCAAGATCCCTAAATTCGCTCTGAAGAGCAAATAAGAAATACTCGAGGTGATAAATATCGGCGGGAAGACACCGAGGTTCGATCTGTTCAGCAAGTTGTAAATACTGTTCAACATAGAACAAGGCGGCAAGATCCTCAAATTCGCTCTGAAGAGCAAATAAGGAATACTCGAGGTCATAGATCTCGGCGTGAAAACACCGAGGTTCGATCTGTTAAGCAAGTACTAAAAACTGTCCAACAGAGAATAAGGCGGCAAGATACACAAATTCGCTCTGAAGAGCAAATAAGAAATACTCGAGGTCATAGATGTTGTCGAGAAAACCCCAAGGTTCGATCTGTTGAGCAAGTAGTAAATACTGTTCAACAGAGAAAAAGGCGGCAAGATCCCTAAATTCGCTCTGAAGAGCAAATAAGAAATACTCGAGGTCATAAATATCGGCGGGAAGACACCGAGGTTCGATCTGTTCAGCAAGTTGTAAATACTGTTTAACATAGAAAAAGGCGGCAAGATCCCCGTCGTGAAAATCGGTATGATGAGCAAGTTTTAAATACTATTCAACATAGAAGAAGGCGGCAAGATCCACTAATTCGCTCTCAAGCGCAAATAAGAAATACTCGAGGTCATAGATCTCGTCGAGAAAATCCCGAGGTACGATATGTCGAACAACTTTTAAATACGATTCAACATAAAAGAAGGCGGCAAGATCCCCAAAGTGGCTCTGAAGAGCACATAAGAAATACTCGAGGTTATAGATCTCGGCGTGAAAACACCGAGGTTCGATGAGTTAAGCAAGTACTAAAAACTGTCCAACAGAGAATAAGGCGGCAAGATCCCCAAATTCGCTCTCCAGAGCAAATAAGAAATACTCGAGGTCATAGATCTCGTCGAGAAAATCCCTAGGTTCGAGATGTTGAGCAAGTTTTAAATACTGTTCAACATAGAACAAGGCGGCAAGATCACCAAAATCGCTCTGAAGAACAAATAAGAAATACTCGAGGTCATAGATCTCGGTGCGAAGACCCCGAGGTACGAAATGTTGAGCAAGTAGTAAATACTGTTCAAGAGAGAAAAAGGCGGCAAGATCACCAAATTTGCTCTGAAGAGCAAATAAGAAATACTCGAGGTCATAGATCTCGTCGAGAAAATCCCGGGGTACGATATGTTGAGCAATTAGTAAATACTGTTCAACAGAGAAAAAGGCGGCAAGATCACCAAATTCGCTCTGAAGAGCAAATAAGAAATACTCGAGGTCATAGATCTCGTTGAGGAAATCCAGAGGTACGATATGTTGAACAAGTCTTAAATACTGTTCAACATAGAACAAGGCGGCAAGATCACCAAAATCGCTCTGAAGAGCAAATAAGAAATACTCGAGGTCATAGATCTCGGCGTGAAAACACCGAGGTTCGATCTGTTAAGCAAGTACTAAAAACTGTTTAACAGAGAATAAGGCGGCAAGATACACAAATTCGCTCTGAAGAGCAAATAAGAAATACTCGAGGTCATAGATGTTGTCGAGAAAACCCCAAGGTTCGATCTGTTGAGCAAGTAGTAAAAACTGTTCAACAGAGAAAAAGGCGGCAAGATCCCTAAATTCGCTCTGAAGAGTAAATAAGAAATACTCGAGATCATAAATATCGGCGGGATGACACCGAGGTTCGATCTGTTCAGCAAGTTTTAAATACTGTTCAACAGAGAATAAGGCGGCAAGATACACAAATTCGCTCTGAAGAGCAAATAAGAAATACTCGAGGTCATAGATGTTGTCGAGAAAACCCCAAGGTTCGATTTGTTCAGCAAGTTTTAAATACTGTTCAACAGAGAACAAGGCGGCAAGATCACCAAAATCGCTCTGAAGAGCAAATAAGAAATACTCGAGGTCATAGATCTCGACGTGAAAACACCGAGGTTCGATCTGTTAAGCAAGTACTAAAAACTGTTTAACAGAGAATAAGGCGGCAAGATACACAAATTCGCTCTGAAGAGCAAATAAGAAATACTCGAGGTCATAGATGTTGTCGAGAAAACCCCAAGGTTCGATCTGTTCAGCAAGTTTTAAATACTGTTCAACAGAGAAAAAGGCGGCAAGATCCCCAAATTCGCTCTGAAGAGCAAATAAGAAATACTCGAGGTCATAGATCTCGTCGAGAAAATCCCAAGGTTCGGTCTGTTGAGCAAGTAGTAAATACTGTTTAAGAGAGAAAAAGGCGGCAAGATCACCAAATTCGCTCTGAAGAGCAAATAAGAAATTCTCGAGGTCATAGATCTCGTCGAGAAAATCCCGAGGTACGATATGTTGAGCAAGTTTTAAATACTGCTCAACATAGAACAAGGCGGCAAGATCACCAAAATCGCTCTGAAGAACAAATAAGAAATACTCGAGGTCATAGATCTCGGCGTGAAAACCCCAAGGTTCGATCTGTTGAGCAAGTAGTAAATACTGTTCAAGAGAGAAAAAGGCGGCAAGATCACCAAATTCGCTCTGAAGAGCAAATAAGAAATACTCGAGGTCCTAGATCTCGGTGCGAAGACCCCGAGGTACGATATGTTGAGCAAGTTTTAAATACTGTTCAACAGAGAAAAAGGCGGCAAGATCCCCAAATTCGCTCTGAAGAGCAAAAAAGAAATACTCGAGGTCATAGATCTCGTCGAGAAAATCCCGGGGTACGATATGTTGAGCAAGTTTTAAATACTGTTCAACAGAGAAAAAGGCGGCAAGATCCCCAAATTTGCTCTGAAGAGCAAATAAGAAATACTCGAGGTCATAAATATCGGCGTGAAAACACCGAGGTTCGATCTGTTGAGCAAGTTGTAAATATTGTTCAACATAGAACAAGGCGGAAGGATCCCCAAATTCGCTCTGAAGAGCAAATAAGAAATACTCGAGGTCATAGATCTCGTCGAGAAAATCCCGGGGTACGATATGGTGAGCAAGTTTTAAATACTGTTCGACAGAGAAAAAGGCGGCAAGATCCCCAAATTTGCTCTGAAGAGCAAATAAGAAATACTCGAGGTCATAAATATCGGCGTGAAAACACCGAGGTTCGATCTGTTGAGCAAGTTGTAAATATTGTTCAACATAGAACAAGGCGGAAGGATCCCCAAATTCGCTCTGAAGAGCAAATAAGAAATACTCGAGGTCATAGATCTCGTTGAGAAAATCCCGAGGTACGATATGTTGAGCAAGTTTTAAATACTGTTCGACAGAGAAAAAGGCGGCAAGATCCCCAAATTTGCTCTGAAGAGCAAATAAGAAATACTCGAGGTCATAAATATCGGCGTGAAAACACCGAGGTTCGATCTGTTGAGCAAGTTGTAAATATTGTTCAACATAGAACAAGGCGGAAGGATCCCCAAATTCGCTCTGAAGAGCAAATAAGAAATACTCGAGGTCATAGATCTCGTCGAGAAATACCCGAGGTACTATATGTTGAGCAAGTTTTAAATACTGTTCAACATAGAACAAGGCGGCAAGATCCCCAAATTCGCTCTGAAGAGCAATTAATAAATACTCGAGGTCATAAATATCGGCGGGAAGACACCGAGGTTCGATCTGTTCAGCAAGTTGTAAATACTGTTCAACATAGAACAAGGCGGCAAGATCCTCAAATTCGTTCTGAAGAGCAAATAAGGAATACTCGAGGTCATAGATCTCGTCGTGAAAATCGGTATGATGAGCAAGTTTTAAATACTGTTCAACATAGCACAAGGCGGCAAGATCCCCAAATTCGCTCTGAAGAGCAATTAATAAATACTCGAGGTCATAAATATCGGCGGGAAGACACCGAGGTTCGATCTGTTGAGCAAGTTGTAAATATTGTTCAACATAGAACAAGGCGGAAGGATCCCCAAATTCGCTCTGAAGAGCAAATAAGAAATACTCGAGGTCATAGATCTCGTCGAGAAATACCCGAGGTACGATATGTTGAGCAAGTTTTAAATACTGTTCAACATAGAACAAGGCGGCAAAATCACCAAATTCGCTCTGAAGAGCAAATAAGAAATACTCGAGGTCATAGATCTCGGTGCGAAGACTCCGAGGTACGATATGTTGAGCAAGTTTTAAATACTGTTCAACAGAGAAAAAGGCGGCAAGATCCCCAAATTTGCTCTCAAGCGCAAATAAGAAATACTCGATGTCATAAATCTCGTCGAGAAAATCCCGAGGTACGATATGTTGAACAAGTTTTAAATACTGTTCAACATAAAAGAAGGCGGCAAGATCCCCAAAGTGGCTCTGAAGAGCAAATAAGAAATACTCGAGGTCATAGATCTCTGCGTAAAAACACCGAGGTTCGATCAGTTAAGCAAGTACTAAAAACTGTCCAACAGAGAATAAGGCGGCAAGATACACAAATTCGCTCTGAAGAGCAAATAAGAAATACTCAAGGTCATAGATGTCGTCGAGAAAACCTCAAGGTTCGATCTGTTGAGCAAGTAGTAAATACTGTTCAACAGAGAAAAAGGCGGCAAGATCCCCAAATTCGCTCTGAAGAGCAAATAAGAAATACTCGAGGTCATAGATCTCGGTGCGAAGACTCCGAGTTACGATATGTTGAGCAAATTTTAAATACTGTTCAACAGAGAAAAAGGCGGAAAAATCCCCTAATTCGCTCTGAAGAGCAAATAAGAAATACTCGAGGTCATAGATCTCGGCGTGAAAACCCCAAGGTTCGATCTGTTGAGCAAGTAGTAAATACTGTTCAACAGAGAAAAAGGCGGCAAGCTCCCCAAATTCGCTCTGTATAGCAAATAAGAAATACTCGAGGTCATAGATCTCGGTGCGAAGACTCCGAGGTACGATATGTTGAGCAAGTTTTAAATACTGTTCAACAGAGAAAAAGGCGGTAAAATCCCCAAATTCGCTCTGAAGAGCAAATAAGAAATACTCGAGGTCATAGATCTCGGCGTGAAAACCCCAAGGTTCGATCTGTTGAGCAAGTAGTAAATACTGTTCAACAGAGAAAAAGGCGGCCAGATCCCCAAATTCGCTCTGAAGAGCAAATAAGAAATACTCGAGGTCATAGATCTCGGTGCGAAGACACCGAGGTACGATATGTTGAGCAAGTTTTAAATACTGTTCAACAGAGAAAAAGGCGGCAAGATCCCCAAATTCGCTCTGAAGAGCAAATAAGAAATACTCGAGGTCATAAATATCGGCGGGAAGACACCGAGGTTCGATCTGTTCAGCAAGTTGTAAATACTGTTCAACATAGAACAAGGCGGTAAGATCCTCAAATTCGCTCTGAAGAGCAAATAAGGAATACTCGAGGTCATGGATCTCGTCGTGAAAATCGGTATGATGAGCAAGTTTTAAATACTGTTCAACATAGAACAAGGCGGCAAGATCCACAATTTCGCTCTCAAGCGCAAATAAGAAATACTCGAGGTCATAGATCTCGTCGAGAAAATCCCGAGGTACGATATGTTGAACAAGTTTTAAATACTGTTCAACATAAAAGAAGGCGGCAAGATCCCCAAAGTGGCTCTGAAGAGCAAATAAGAAATACTCGAGGTCATAGATCTCGGCGTGAAAACACCGAGGTTCGATCTGTTAAGCAAGTACTAAAAACTGTCCAACAGAGAATAAGGCGGCAAGATACACAAATTCGCTCTGAAGAGCAAATAAGGAATACTCGAGGTCATGGATCTCGTCGTGAAAATCGGTATGATGAGCAAGTTTTAAAAACTGTCCAACAGAGAATAAGGCGGCAAGATACACAAATTCGCTCTGAAGAGCAAATAAGAAATACTCGAGGCCATAGATGTCGTCGAGAAAGCCCCAAGGTTCGATCTGTTGAGCAAGTAGTAAATACTGTTCAACAGAGAAAAAGGCGGCAAGATCCCCAAATTCGCTCTGAAGAGCAAATAAGAAATACTCGAGGTCATAGATCTCGGTGCGAAGACTCCGAGTTACGATATGTTGAGCAAATTTTAAATACTGTTCAACAGAGAAAAAGGCGGCAAAATCCCCTAATTCGCTCTGAAGAGCAAATAAGAAATACTCGAGGTCATAGATCTCGGCGTGAAAACCCCAAGGTTCGATCTGTTGAGCAAGTAGTAAATACTGTTCAACAGAGAAAAAGGCGGCAAGCTCCCCAAATTCGCTCTGAATAGCAAATAAGAAATACTCGAGGTCATAGATCTCGGTACGAAGACTCCGAGGTACGATATGTTGAACAAGTTTTAAATACTGTTCAACAGAGAAAAAGGCGGCAAGATCCATAAATTCGCTCTGAAGAGCAAATAAGAAATACTCGAGGTCATAAATATCGGCGGGAAGACACCGAGGTTCGATCTGTTCAGCAAGTTGTAAATACTGTTCAACATAGAACAAGGCGGCAAGATCCCCAAAGTGGCTCTGAAGAGCAAATAAGAAATACTCGAGGTCATAGATCTCGGCGTGAAAACACCGAGGTTCGATCTGTTAAGCAAGTACTAAAAACTGTCCAACAGAGAATAAGGCGGCAAGATACACAAATTCGCTCTGAAGAGCAAATAAGAATTACTCGAGGTCATACATGTTGTCGAGAAAACCCCAAGGTTCGATCTGTTGAGCAAGTAGTAAATACTGTTCAACAGAGAAAAAGGCGGCAAGATCCCTAAATTCGCTCTGAAGAGCAAATAAGAAATACTCGAGGTCATAAATATCGGCGGGAAGACACCGAGGTTCGATCTGTTCAGCAAGTTGTAAATACTGTTCAACATAGAACAAGGCGGCAAGATCCTCAAATTCGCTCTGAAGAGCAAATAAGGAATACTCGAGGTCATAGATCTCGTCGTGAAAATCGGTATGATGAGCAAGTTTTAAATACTGTTCAACATAGAAGAAGGCGGCAAGATCCACAAATTCGCTCTCAAGCGCAAATAAGGAATACTCGAGGTCATAGATCTCGTCGAGAAAATCCCGAGGTACGATATGTTGAACAAGTTTTAAATACTGTTCAACATAAAAGAAGGCGGCAAGATCCCCAAAGTGGCTCTGAAGAGCACATAAGAAATACTCGAGGTCATAGATCTCGGCGTGAAAACACCGAGGTTCGATCTGTTCAGCAAGTTGTAAATACTGTTCAACATAGAACAAGGCGGCAAGATCCCCAAAGTGGCTCTGAAGAGCAAATAAGAAATACTCGAGGTCATAGATCTCGGCGTGAAAACACCGAGGTTCGATCTGTTAAGCAAGTACTAAAAACTGTCCAACAGAGAATAAGGCGGCAAGATACACAAATTCGCTCTGAAGAGCAAATAAGAATTACTCGAGGTCATACATGTTGTCGAGAAAACCCCAAGGTTCGATCTGTTGAGCAAGTAGTAAATACTGTTCAACAGAGAAAAAGGCGGCAAGATCCCTAAATTCGCTCTGAAGAGCAAATAAGAAATACTCGAGGTCATAAATATCGGCGGGAAGACACCGAGGTTCGATCTGTTCAGCAAGTTGTAAATACTGTTCAACATAGAGCAAGGCGGCAAGATCCTCAAATTCGCTCTGAAGAGCAAATAAGGAATACTCGAGGTCATAGATCTCGTCGTGAAAATCGGTATGATGAGCAAGTTTTAAATACTGTTCAACATAGAAGAAGGCGGCAAGATCCACAAATTCGCTCTCAAGCGCAAATAAGGATTACTCGAGGTCATAGATCTCGTCGAGAAAATCCCGAGGTACGATATGTTGAACAAGTTTTAAATACTGTTCAACATAAAAGAAGGCGGCAAGATCCCCAAAGTGGCTCTGAAGAGCACATAAGAAATACTCGAGGTCATAGATCTCGACGTGAAAACACCGAGGTTCGATCTGTTAAGCAAGTACTAAAAACTGTCCAACAGAGAATAAGGCGGCAAGATACACAAATTCGCTCTAAAGAGCAAATAAAAAATACTCGAGGTAATAGATGTCGTCGAGAAACCCCCAAGGTTCGATCTGTTGAGCAAGTAGTAAATATTGTTCAACAGAGAAAAAGGCGGCAAGATCCGAAAATTCGCTCTGAAGAGCAAATAAGAAATACTCGAGGTCATAGATCTCGGTGCGAAGACTCCGAGTTACGATATGTTGAGCAAGTTTTAAATACTGTTCAACAGAGAAAAAGTCGGCAAGATCCCCAAATTCGCTCTGAAGGGCAAATAAGAAATACTCGAGGTCATAGATCTCGTCGAGAAAATCCCGAGGTACGATATGTTGAACAAGTTTTAAATACTGTTCAACAAAAAAGAAGGCGGCAAGATCCCCAAAGTGGCTCTGAAGAGCACATAAGAAATACTCGAGGTCATAGATCTCGGCGTGAAAACACCGAGGTTCGATCAGTTAAGCAAGTACTTAAAACTGTCCAACAGAGAATAAGGCGGCAAGATCCCCGAATTCGCTCTATAGAGCAAATACGAAATACTCAAGGTCATAGATGTCGTCGAGAAAACCTCAAGGTTCGATCTGTTGAGCAAGTAGTAAATACTGTTCAACAGAGAAAAAGGCGGCAAGATCCCCAAATTCGCTCTGAAGAGCAAATAAGAAATACTCGAGGTCATAGATCTCGTCGAGAAAATCCCGAGGTACGATGTGTGGAGTAAGTTTTAAATACTGTTTAACATAGAACAATATGGCAAGATCCCCAAATTATTTCTAAAGAGCAAATAAGGAATACTCGAGGCAATGGATCTTGGTGTGAAGACCCCAAGGTACGTAATGTTGAGCAAGTTTTAAAAACTGTTCAACATCGAACAAGGTGGCAAAATCCACAAATTCGCTCTCAAGCGCAAATAAGAAATACTCGAGGTCATAGCTCTCTGCGTGAAAACACCGAGGTTCGATCAGTTAAGCAAGTATTAAAAACTGTCCAACAGAGAATAAGGCAGCAAGATACACAAATTCGCTCTAAAGAGCAAATAAAAAATACTCGAGGTCATAGATGTCGTCGAGAAACCCCCAAGGTTCGATCTGTTGAGCAAGTAGTAAATACTGTTCAACAGAGAAAAAGGCGGCAAGCTCCCCAAATTCGCTCTGAATAGCAAATAAGAAATACTCGAGGTCATAGATCTCGTCGAGAAAATCCCGAGGTACGATATGTTGAACAAGTTTTAAATACTGTTCAACAAAAAAGAAGGCGGCAAGATCCCCAAAGTGGCTCTGAAGAGCACATAAGAAATACTCGAGGTCATAGATCTCTGCGTGAAAACACCGAGGTTCGATCAGTTAAGCAAGTACTAAAAACTGTCCAACAGAGAATAAGGCAGCAAGATACACAAATTCGCTCTAAAGAGCAAATAAAAAATACTCAAGGTCATAGATGTCGTCGAGAAAACCTCAAGGTTCGATCTGTTGAGCAAGTAGTAAATACTGTTCAACAGAGAAAAAGGCGGCAAGATCCCCAAATTCGCTCTGAAGAGCAAATAAGAAATACTCGAGGTCATAGATCTCGTCGAGAAAATCCCGAGGTACGATGTGTGGAGTAAGTTTTAAATACTGTTTAACATAGAACAATATGGCAAGATCCCCAAATTATTTCTAAAGAGCAAATAAGGAATACTCGAGGCAATGGATCTCGGTGTGAAGACCCCGAGGTACGTAATGTTGAGCAAGCTTTAAATACTGTTCAACATAGAAGAAGGCGGCAAGATCCCCAAATTCGCTCTGAAGAGCAAATAAGAAATACTCGAGGTCATAGATCTCTGCGTGAAAACACCGAGGTTCGATCAGTTAAGCAAGTACTAAAAACTGTCCAACAGAGAATAAGGCAGCAAGATACACAAATTCGCTCTAAAGAGCAAATAAAAAATACTCGAGGTCATAGATGTCGTCGAGAAACCCCCAAGGTTCGATCTGTTAAGCAAGTAGTAAATATTGTTCAACAGAGAAAAAGGCGGCAAGATCCCCAAATTCGCTCTGAAGAGCAAATAAGAAATACTCGAGGTCATAGATCTCGGTGCGAAGACTCCGAGGTACGATATGTTGAGCAAGTTTTAAATACTGTTCAACAGAGAAAAAGTCGGCAAGATCCCCAAATTCGCTCTGAAGGGCAAATAAGAAATACTCGAGGTCATAAATATCGGCGGGAAGACACCGTGGTTCGATCTGTTCAGCAAGCTGTAAATACTGTTCAACATAGAACAAGGCGGCAAGATCCTCAAATTCGCTCTGAAGAGCAAATAAGGAATACTCGAGGTCATAGATCTCGTCGAGAAAATCCCGAGGTACGATATGTTGAACAAGTTTTAAATACTGTTCAACATAAAAGAAGGCGGCAAGATCCCCAAAGTGGCTCTGAAGAGCAAATAAGAAATACTCGAGGTCATATATCTCGGCGTGAAAACACCGAGGTTCGATCTGTTAAGCAAGTACTAAAAACTGTCCAACAGAGAATAAGGCGGCAAGATACACAAATTCGCTCTAAAGAGCAAATAAAAAATACTCGAGGTCATAGATGTCGTCGAGAAACCCCCAAGGTTCGATCTGTTGAGCAAGTAGTAAATACTGTTCAACAGAGAAAAAAGGCGACAAGCTCCCCAAATTCGCTCTGAATAGCAAATAAGAAATACTCGAGGTCATAGATCTCGTCGAGAAAATCTCGGGGTACGATATGTTGAGCAAGTTTTAAATACTGTTCAACAGAGAAAAAGGCGGTAAAATCCCCAAATACGTTCTGAAGAGCAAATAAGAAATACTCGAGGTCATAGATCTCGGCGTGAAAACCCCAAGGTTCGATCTGTTGAGCAAGTAGTAAATACTGTTCAACATAGAACAAGGCGGCAAGATCCCCAAATTCGCTCTGAAGAGCAATTAATAAATACTCGAGGTCATAAATATCGGCGGGAAGACACCGAGGTTCGATCTGTTGAGCAAGTTGTAAATATTGTTCAACATAGAACAAGGCGGAAGGATCCCCAAATTCGCTCTGAAGAGCAAATAAGAAATACTCGAGGTCATAGATCTCGTCGAGAAATACCCGAGGTACGATATGTTGAGCAAGTTTTAAATACTGTTCAACATAGAACAAGGCGGCAAAATCACCAAATTCGCTCTGAAGAGCAAATAAGAAATACTCGAGGTCATAGATCTCGGTGCGAAGACTCCGAGGTACGATATGTTGAGCAAGTTTTAAATACTGTTCAACAGAGAAAAAGGCGGCAAAATCCCCAAATTTGCTCTCAAGCGCAAATAAGAAATACTCGATGTCATAAATCTCGTCGAGAAAATCCCGAGGTACGATATGTTGAACAAGTTTTAAATACTGTTCAACATAAAAGAAGGCGGCAAGATCCCCAAAGTGGCTCTGAAGAGCAAATAAGAAATACTCGAGGTCATAGATCTCTGCGTAAAAACACCGAGGTTCGATCAGTTAAGCAAGTACTAAAAACTGTCCAACAGAGAATAAGGCGGCAAGATACACAAATTCGCTCTGAAGAGCAAATAAGAAATACTCAAGGTCATAGATGTCGTCGAGAAAACCTCAAGGTTCGATCTGTTGAGCAAGTAGTAAATACTGTTCAACAGAGAAAAAGGCGGCAAGATCCCCAAATTCGCTCTGAAGAGCAAATAAGAAATACTCGAGGTCATAGATCTCGGTGCGAAGACTCAGAGTTACGATATGTTGAGCAAATTTTAAATACTGTTCAACAGAGAAAAAGGCGGAAAAATCCCCTAATTCGCTCTGAAGAGCAAATAAGAAATACTCGAGGTCATAGATCTCGGCGTGAAAACCCCAAGGTTCGATCTGTTGAGCAAGTAGTAAATACTGTTCAACAGAGAAAAAGGCGGCAAGCTCCCCAAATTCGCTCTGAATAGCAAATAAGAAATACTCGAGGTCATAGATCTCGGTGCGAAGACTCCGAGGTACGATATGTTGAGCAAGTTTTAAATACTGTTCAACAGAGAAAAAGGCGGTAAAATCCCCAAATTCGCTCTGAAGAGCAAATAAGAAATACTCGAGGTCATAGATCTCGGCGTGAAAACCCCAAGGTTCGATCTGTTGAGCAAGTAGTAAATACTGTTCAACAGAGAAAAAGGCGGCCAGATCCCCAAATTCGCTCTGAAGAGCAAATAAGAAATACTCGAGGTCATAGATCTCGGTGCGAAGCCTCCGAGGTACGATATGTTGAGCAAGTTTTAAATACTGTTCAACAGAGAAAAAGGCGGCAAGATCCCCAAATTCGCTCTGAAGAGCAAATAAGAAATACTCGAGGTCATAAATATCGGCGGGAAGACACCGAGGTTCGATCTGTTCAGCAAGTTGTAAATACTGTTCAACATAGAACAAGGCGGTAAGATCCTCAAATTCGCTCTGAAGAGCAAATAAGGAATACTCGAGGTCATGGATCTCGTCGTGAAAATCGGTATGATGAGCAAGTTTTAAATACTGTTCAACATAGAACAAGGCGGCAAGATCCACAATTTCGCTCTCAAGCGCAAATAAGAAATACTCGAGGTCATAGATCTCGTCGAGAAAATCCCGAGGTACGATATGTTGAACAAGTTTTAAATACTGTTCAACATAAAAGAAGGCGGCAAGATCCCCAAAGTGGCTCTGAAGAGCAAATAAGAAATACTCGAGGTCATAGATCTCGGCGTGAAAACACCGAGGTTCGATCTGTTAAGCAAGTACTAAAAACTGTCCAACAGAGAATAAGGCGGCAAGATACACAAATTCGCTCTGAAGAGCAAATAAGAAATACTCGAGGTCATAGATGTTGTCGAGAAAACCCCAAGGTTCGATCTGTTGAGCAAGTAGTAAATACTGTTCAACAGAGAAAAAGGCGGCCAGATCCCCAAATTCGCTCTGAAGAGCAAATAAGAAATACTCGAGGTCATAGATCTCGGTGCGAAGACTCCGAGGTACGATATGTTGAGCAAGTAGTAAATACTGTTCAACAGAGAAAAAGGCGGCAAGATCCCTAAATTCGCTCTGAAGAGCAAATAAGAAATACTCGAGGTCATAAATATCGGCGGGAAGACACCGAGGTTCGATCTGTTCAGCAAGTTGTAAATACTGTTCAACATAGAACAAGGCGGCAAGATCCTCAAATTCGCTCTGAAGAGCAAATAAGGAATACTCTAGGTCATAGATCTCGTCGTGAAAATCGGTATGATGAGCAAGTTTTAAATACTGTTCAACATAGAAGAAGGCGGCAAGATCCACAAATTCGCTCTCAAGCGCAAATAAGAAATACTCGAGGTCATAGATCTCGTCGAGAAAATCCCGAGGTACGATATGTTGAACAAGTTTTAAATACTGTTCAACATAAAAGAAGGCGGCAAGATCCCCAAAGTGGCTCTGAATAGCACATAAGAAATACTCGAGGTCATAGATCTCGGCGTGAAAACACCGAGGTTTGATCAGTTAAGCAAGTACTAAAAACTGTCCAACAGAGAATAAGGCGGCAAGATCCCCAAATTCGCTCTCCAGAGCAAATACGAAATACTCGAGGTCATAGATCTCGTCGAGAAAATCCCTAGGTTCGATCTGTTCAGCAAGTAGTAAATACTGTTCAACAGAGAAAAAGGCGGTAAAATCCCCAATTTCGTTCTGAAGAGCAAATAAGAAATACTCGAGGTCATAGATCTCGGCGTGAAAACCCCAAAGTTCGATCTGTTGAGCAAGTAGTAAATACTGTTCAACAGAGAAAAAGGCGGCAAGATCCCCAAATTCGCTCAGAAGAGCAAATAAGAAATACTTGATTTCATAAATCTCGGCGTGAAAACACCGAGGTTCGATCAGTTAAGCAAGTACTAAAAACTGTCCAACAGAGAATAAGGCGGCAAGATACACAAATTCGCTCTGAAGAGCAAATAAGAAATACTCGAGGCCATAGATGTCGTCGAGAAAGCCCCAAGGTTCGATCTGTTGAGCAAGTAGTAAATACTGTTCAACAGAGAAAAAGGCGGCAAGATCCCCAAATTCGCTCTGAAGAGCAAATAAGAAATACTCGAGGTCATAGATCTCGGTGCGAAGACTCCGAGTTACGATATGTTGAGCAAATTTTAAATACTGTTCAACAGAGAAAAAGGCGGCAAAATCCCCTAATTCGCTCTGAAGAGCAAATAAGAAATACTCGAGTTCATAGATCTCGGCGTGAAAACCCCAAGGTTCGATCTGTTGAGCAAGTAGTAAATACTGTTCAACAGAGAAAAAGGCGGCAAGCTCCCCAAATTCGCTCTGAATAGCAAATAAGAAATACTCGAGGTCATAGATCTCGGTACGAAGACTCCGAGGTACGATATGTTGAACAAGTTTTAAATACTGTTCAACAGAGAAAAAGGCGGCAAGATCCATAAATTCGCTCTGAAGAGCAAATAAGAAATACTCGAGGTCATAAATATCGGCGGGAAGACACCGAGGTTCGATCTGTTCAGCAAGTTGTAAATACTGTTCAACATAGAACAAGGCGGCAAGATCCCCAAAGTGGCTCTGAAGAGCAAATAAGAAATACTCGAGGTCATAGATCTCGGCGTGAAAACACCGAGGTTCGATCTGTTAAGCAAGTACTAAAAACTGTCCAACAGAGAATAAGGCGGCAAGATACACAAATTCGCTCTGAAGAGCAAATAAGAATTACTCGAGGTCATACATGTTGTCGAGAAAACCCCAAGGTTCGATCTGTTGAGCAAGTAGTAAATACTGTTCAACAGAGAAAAAGGCGGCAAGATCCCTAAATTCGCTCTGAAGAGCAAATAAGAAATACTCGAGGTCATAAATATCGGCGGGAAGACACCGAGGTTCGATCTGTTCAGCAAGTTGTAAATACTGTTCAACATAGAACAAGGCGGAAGATCCTCAAATTCGCTCTGAAGAGCAAATAAGGAATACTCGAGGTCATAAATATCGGCGGGAAGACACCGAGGTTCGATCTGTTCAGCAAGTTGTAAATACTGTTCAACATAGAACAAGGCGGCAAGATCCTCAAATTCGCTCTGAAGAGCAAATAAGGAATACTCGAGGTCATAGATCTCGTCGTGAAAATCGGTATGATGAGCAAGTTTTAAATACTGTTCAACATAGAAGAAGGCGGCAAGATCCACAAATTCGCTCTCAAGCGCAAATAAGGAATACTCGAGGTCATAGATCTCGTCGAGAAAATCCCGAGGTACGATATGTTGAACAAGTTTTAAATACTGTTCAACATAAAAGAAGGCGGCAAGATCCCCAAAGTGGCTCTGAAGAGCACATAAGAAATACTCGAGGTCATAGATCTCGGCGTGAAAACACCGAGGTTCGATCTGTTCAGCAAGTTGTAAATACTGTTCAACATAGAACAAGGCGGCAAGATCCCCAAAGTGGCTCTGAAGAGCAAATAAGAAATACTCGAGGTCATAGATCTCGGCGTGAAAACACCGAGGTTCGATCTGTTAAGCAAGTACTAAAAACTGTCCAACAGAGAATAAGGCGGCAAGATACACAAATTCGCTCTGAAGAGCAAATAAGAATTACTCGAGGTCATACATGTTGTTGAGAAAACCCCAAGGTTCGATCTGTTGAGCAAGTAGTAAATACTGTTCAACAGAGAAAAAGGCGGCAAGATCCCTAAATTCGCTCTGAAGAGCAAATAAGAAATACTCGAGGTCATAAATATCGGCGGGAAGACACCGAGGTTCGATCTGTTCAGCAAGTTGTAAATACTGTTCAACATAGAACAAGGCGGCAAGATCCTCAAATTCGCTCTGAAGAGCAAATAAGGAATACTCGAGGTCATAGATCTCGTCGTGAAAATCGGTATGATGAGCAAGTTTTAAATACTGTTCAACATAGAAGAAGGCGGCAAGATCCACAAATTCGCTCTCAAGCGCAAATAAGGAATACTCGAGGTCATAGATCTCGTCGAGAAAATCCCGTGGTACGATATGTTGAACAAGTTTTAAATACTGTTCAACATAAAAGAAGGCGGCAAGATCCCCAAAGTGGCTCTGAAGAGCACATAAGAAATACTCGAGGTCATAGATCTCGGCGTGAAAACACCGAGGTTCGATCTGTTAAGCAAGTACTAAAAACTGTCCAACAGAGAATAAGGCGGCAAGATACACAAATTCGCTCTAAAGAGCAAATAAAAAATACTCGAGGTAATAGATGTCGTCGAGAAACCCCCAAGGTTCGATCTGTTGAGCAAGTAGTAAATATTGTTCAACAGAGAAAAAGGCGGCAAGATCCGAAAATTCGCTCTGAAGAGCAAATAAGAAATACTCGAGGTCATAGATCTCGGTGCGAAGACTCCGAGTTACGATATGTTGAGCAAGTTTTAAATACTGTTCAACAGAGAAAAAGTCGGCAAGATCCCCAAATTCGCTCTGAAGGGCAAATAAGAAATACTCGAGGTCATAGATCTCGTCGAGAAAATCCCGAGGTACGATATGTTGAACAAGTTTTAAATACTGTTCAACAAAAAAGAAGGCGGCAAGATCCCCAAAGTGGCTCTGAAGAGCACATAAGAAATACTCGAGGTCATAGATCTCGGCGTGAAAACACCGAGGTTCGATCAGTTAAGCAAGTACTTAAAACTGTCCAACAGAGAATAAGGCGGCAAGATCCCCGAATTCGCTCTCCAGAGCAAATACGAAATACTCAAGGTCATAGATGTCGTCGAGAAAACCTCAAGGTTCGATCTGTTGAGCAAGTAGTAAATACTGTTCAACAGAGAAAAAGGCGGCAAGATCCCCAAATTCGCTCTGAAGAGCAAATAAGAAATACTCGAGGTCATAGATCTCGTCGAGAAAATCCCGAGGTACGATGTGTGGAGTAAGTTTTAAATACTGTTTAACATAGAACAATATGGCAAGATCCCCAAATTATTTCTAAAGAGCAAATAAGGAATACTCGAGGCAATGGATCTTGGTGTGAAGACCCCGAGGTACGTAATGTTGAGCAAGTTTTAAAAACTGTTCAACATCGAACAAGGCGGCAAAATCCACAAATTCGCTCTCAAGCGCAAATAAGAAATACTCGAGGTCATAGCTCTCTGCGTGAAAACACCGAGGTTCGATCAGTTAAGCAAGTACTAAAAACTGTCCAACAGAGAATAAGGCAGCAAGATACACAAATTCGCTCTAAAGAGCAAATAAAAAATACTCGAGGTCATAGATGTCGTCGAGAAACCCCCAAGGTTCGATCTGTTGAGCAAGTAGTAAATACTGTTCAACAGAGAAAAAGGCGGCAAGCTCCCCAAATTCGCTCTGAATAGCAAATAAGAAATACTCGAGGTCATAGATCTCGTCGAGAAAATCCCGAGGTACGATATGTTGAACAAGTTTTAAATACTGTTCAACAAAAAAGAAGGCGGCAAGATCCCCAAAGTGGCTCTGAAGAGCACATAAGAAATACTCGAGGTCATAGATCTCTGCGTGAAAACACCGAGGTTCGATCAGTTAAGCAAGTACTAAAAACTGTCCAACAGAGAATAAGGCAGCAAGATACACAAATTCGCTCTAAAGAGCAAATAAAAAATACTCAAGGTCATAGATGTCGTCGAGAAAACCTCAAGGTTCGATCTGTTGAGCAAGTAGTAAATACTGTTCAACAGAGAAAAAGGCGGCAAGATCCCCAAATTCGCTCTGAAGAGCAAATAAGAAATACTCGAGGTCATAGATCTCGTCGAGAAAATACCGAGGTACGATGTGTGGAGTAAGTTTTAAATACTGTTTAACATAGAACAATATGGCAAGATCCCCAAATTATTTCTAAAGAGCAAATAAGGAATACTCGAGGCAATGGATCTCGGTGTGAAGACCCCGAGGTACGTAATGTTGAGCAAGCTTTAAATACTGTTCAACATAGAAGAAGGCGGCAAGATCCCCAAATTCGCTCTGAAGAGCAAATAAGAAATACTCGAGGTCATAGATCTCTGCGTGAAAACACCGAGGTTCGATCAGTTAAGCAAGTACTAAAAACTGTCCAACAGAGAATAAGGCAGCAAGATACACAAATTCGCTCTAAAGAGCAAATAAAAAATACTCGAGGTCATAGATGTCGTCGAGAAACCCCCAAGGTTCGATCTGTTGAGCAAGTAGTAAATATTGTTCAACAGAGAAAAAGGCGGCAAGATCCCCAAATTCGCTCTGAAGAGCAAATAAGAAATACTCGAGGTCATAGATCTCGGTGCGAAGACTCCGAGGTACGATATGTTGAGCAAGTTTTAAATACTGTTCAACAGAGAAAAAGTCGGCAAGATCCCCAAATTCGCTCTGAAGGGCAAATAAGAAATACTCGAGGTCATAAATATCGGCGGGAAGACACCGTGGTTCGATCTGTTCAGCAAGCTGTAAATACTGTTCAACATAGAACAAGGCGGCAAGATCCTCAAATTCGCTCTGAAGAGCAAATAAGGAATACTCGAGGTCATAGATCTCGTCGAGAAAATCCCGAGGTACGATATGTTGAACAAGTTTTAAATACTGTTCAACATAAAAGAAGGCGGCAAGATCCCCAAAGTGGCTCTGAAGAGCAAATAAGAAATACTCGAGGTCATATATCTCGGCGTGAAAACAGCGAGGTTCGATCTGTTAAGCAAGTACTAAAAACTGTCCAACAGAGAATAAGGCGGCAAGATACACAAATTCGCTCTAAAGAGCAAATAAAAAATACTCGAGGTCATAGATGTCGTCGAGAAACCCCCAAGGTTCGATCTGTTGAGCAAGTAGTAAATACTGTTCAACAGAGAAAAAGGCGACAAGCTCCCCAAATTCGCTCTGAATAGCAAATAAGAAATACTCGAGGTCATAGATCTCGTCGAGAAAATCTCGGGGTACGATATGTTGAGCAAGTTTTAAATACTGTTCAACAGAGAAAAAGGCGGTAAAATCCCCAAATACGTTCTGAAGAGCAAATAAGAAATACTCGAGGTCATAGATCTCGGCGTGAAAACCCCAAGGTTCGATCTGTTGAGCAAGTAGTAAATACTGTTCAACAGAGAAAAAGGCGGCAAGATCCCCAAATTCGCTCTCAAGAGCAAATAAGAAATACTCGAGGTAATAGATCTCGGTGCGAAGACTCTGAGGTACGATATGTTGAGCAAGTTTTAAATACTGTTCAACAGAGAAAAAGGCGGCAAGATCCCCAAATTCGCTCTGAAGAGCAAATAACAAATACTCGAGGTCATAAATATCGGCGGGAAGACATCGAGGTTCGATCTGTTCAGCAAGTTGTAAATACTGTTCAACATAGAACAAGGCGGCAAGATCCTCAAATTCGCTCTGAAGAGCAAATAAGGAATACTCGAGGTCATAGATCTCGTCGTGAAAATCGGTATGATGAGCAAGTTTTAAATACTGTTCAACATAGAACAAGGCGGCAAGATCCACAAATTCGCTCTCAAGCGCGAATAAGAAATACTCGAGGTCATAGATCTCGTCGAGAAAATCCCGAGGTACGATATGTTGAACAAGTTTTAAATACTGCTCCACATAAAAGAAGGCGGCAAGATCCCCAAAGTGGCTCTGAAGAGCAAATAAGAAATACTCGAGGTCATAGATCTCGGCGTGAAAACACCGAGGTTCGATCTGTTAAGCAAGTACTAAAAACTGTCCAACAGAGAATAAGGCGGCAAGATACACAAATTCGCTCTGAAGAGCAAATAAAAAATACTCGAGGTCATAGATGTTGTCGAGAAAACCCCAAGTTCGATCTGTTGAGCAAGTAGTAAATACTGTTCAGCAGAGAAAAAAGCGGCAAGATCTCTAAATTCGCTCTGAAGAGCAAATAAGAAATACTCGAGGTCATAAATATCAGCGGGAAGACACCGAGGTTCGATCTGTTCAGCAAGTTGTAAATACTGTTCAACATAGAACAAGGCGGCAAGACCCTCAAATTCGCTCTGAAGAGCAAATAAGGAATACTCGAGGTCATAGATCTCGTCGTGAAAATCGGTATGATGAGCAAGTTTTAAATACTATTCAACATAGAAGAAGGCGGCAAGATCCACAAATTCGCTCTCAAGTGCAAACAAGAAATACTCGAGGTCATAGATCTCGTCGAGAAAATCCCGAGGTACGATATGTTGAACAAGTTTTAAATACTGTTCAACATAAAAGAAGGCGGCAAGATCCCCAAAGTGGCTCTGAAGAGTACATAAGAAATACTCGAGGTCATAGATCTCGGCGTGAAAACAACGAGGTTCGATCTGTTAAGCAAGTACTAAAAACTGTCCAACAGAGAATAAGGCGGCAAGATACACAAATTCACTCTAAAGAGCAAATAAAAAATACTCGAGGTCATAGATGTCGTCGAGAAAACCCCAAGGTTCGATCTGTTGAGCAAGTTGTAAATACTGTTCAACATAGAACAAGGCGGCAAGACCCTCAAATTCGCTCTGAAGAGCAAATAAGGAATACTCGAGGTCATAGATCTCGTCGTGAAAATCGGTATGATGAGCAAGTTTTAAATACTGTTCAACAGAGAAAAAGGCGGCAAGTTCCCCAAATTCGCTCTGAAGAGCAAATAAGAAATACTCGAGGTCATAGATCTCGTCGTGAAAATCGGTATGATGAGCAAGTTTTAAATACTGTTCAACAGAGAAAAAGGCGGCAAGTTCCCCAAATTCGCTCTGAAGAGCAAATAAGAAATACTCGAGGTCATAGATCTCGGTGCGAAGACTCCGAGGTACGATATGTTGAGCAAGTTTTAAATACTGTTCAACAGAGAAAAAGTCGGCAGGATCCCCAAATTCGCTCTGAAGGGCAAATAAGAAATACTCGAGGTCATAAATATCGGCGGGAAGACACCGAGGTTCGATCTGTTCAGCAAGTTGTAAATACTGTTCAACATAGAACAAGGCGGCAAGACCCTCAAATTCGCTCTGAAGAGCAAATAAGGAATATTCGAGGTCATAGATCTCGTCGTGAAAATCGGTATGATGAGCAAGTTTTAAATACTGTTCAACAGAGAAAAAGGCGGCAAGTTCCCCAAATTCGCTCTGAAGAGCAAATAAGAAATACTCGAGGTCATAGATCTCGGTGCGAAGACTCCGAGGTACGATATGTTGAGCAAGTTTTAAATACTGTTCAACAGAGAAAAAGTCGGCAGGATCCCCAAATTCGCTCTGAAGGGCAAATAAGAAATACTCGAGGTCATAAATATCGGCGGGAAGACACCGAGGTTCGATCTGTTCAGCAAGTTGTAAATACTGTTCAACATAGAAGAAGGCGGCAAGATCCTCAAATTCGCTCTGAAGAGCAAATAAGGAATACTCGAGGTCATATATCTCGTCGTGAAAATCGGTATGATGAGCAAGTTTTAAATACTGTTCAACATAGAACAAGGCGGCAAGATCCAAAAATTCGCTCTCAAGCGTAAATAAGAAATACTCGAGGTCATAGATCTCGTCGAGAAAATCCCGAGGTACGATATGTTGAACAAGTTTTAAATACTGTTCAACATAAAAGAAGGCGGCAAGATCCCCAAATTCGCTCTGAAGAGCAAATAAGAAATACTCGAGGTCATAGATCTCGGTGCGAAGACTCCGAGGTACGATATGTTGAGCAAGTTGTAAATACTGTTCAACATAGAACAAGGCGGCAAGATCCCCAAATTCGCTCTGAAGAGCAAATAAGAAATACTCGCCGTCATAGATCTCGGCGTGAAAACCCCAAGGTTCGATCTGTTGAGCAAGTAGTAAATACTGTTCAACAGAGAAAAAGGCGGCAAGATCCCCAAATTCGCTCTGAAGAGCAAATAAGAAATACTCGAGGTCATAGATCTCCGTGCGAAGACTCCGAGGTACGATATGTTGAGCAAGTTTTAAATACTGTTCAACAGAGAAAAAGGCGGCGAGATCCCCAAATTCGCTCTGAAGAGCAAATAAGAAATACTCGAGGTCATAAATATCGGCGGGAAGACACCGAGGTTCGATCTGTTCAGCAAGTTGTAAATACTGTTCAACATAGAACAAGGCGGCAAGATCCTCAAATTCGCTCTAAAGAGCAAATAAGAAATATTCGAGGTCATAGATCTCGGCGTGAAAACCCCAAGGTTCGATCTGATGAGCAAGTAGTAAATGCTGTTCAACAGAGAAAAAGGCGGCAAGATTCCTAAATTCGCTCTAAAAAGCAAATAAGAAATACTCGAGGTCATAGATCTCGGCGTGAAAACCCCAAGGTTCGATCTGTTGAGCAAGTAGTAAATACTGTTCAACATAGAACAAGGCGGCAAGATCCTCAACTTCGCTCTGAAGGGCAAATAAGAAATACTCGAGGTCATAGATCTCGTCAAGAAAATCCCGAGGAACGATATGTTGAGCAAGTTTTAAATACTGTTTAACATAGAACAATACGGCAAGATCCCCAAATTCTCTGAAATGCAAATAAGGAATACTCAAGGCAATGGATCTCGGTGTGAAGACCCCGAGGTACGATATGTTGAGCAAGTTTTAAATACTGTTCAACATCGAAAAAGCGGCAAAATCCACAAATTCGCTCTCAAGCGCAAATAAGAAATACTCAAGGTCATAAATATCGGCGTGAAGACACCGAGGTTCAATCTGTTGAGCAAGCTGTAAATATTGTCCAACATTGAGTAAGGCGGCAAGATCCCCAAATTCGCTCTGAAGGGCAAATAAGAAATACTCGAGGTCATAGATCTCGTCGAGAAAATCCCGAGGTACGATATGTTGAACAAGTTTTAAATACTGTTCAACATAAAAGAAGGCGGCAAGATCCCCAAAGTGGCTCTGAAGAGCAAATAAGAAATACTCGAGGTCATATATCTCGGCGTGAAAACACCCAGGTTCGATCTGTTAAGCAAGTACTATAAACTGTCCAACAGAGAATAAGGCGGCAAGATACACAAATTCGCTCTAAAGAGCAAATAAATTATACTCGAGGTCATAGATGTCGTCGAGAAACCCCCAAGGTTCGATCTGTTGAGCAAGTAGTAAATACTGTTCAACAACGAAAAAGGCGACAAGCTCCCCAAATTCGCTCTGAATAGCAAATAAGAAATACTCGAGGTCATAGATCTCGTCGAGAAAATCTCGGGGTACGATATGTTGAGCAAGTTTTAAATACTGTTCAACAGAGAAAAAGGCGGCAAGATCCCCAAATTCGCTCTGAAGAGCAAATAAGAAATACTCGAGGTAATAGATCTCGGTGCGAAGACTCCGAGGTACGATATGTTGAGCAAGTTTTAAATACTGTTCAACAGAGAAAAAGGCGGCAAGATCCCCAAATTCGCTCTGAAGAGCAAATAACAAATACTCGAGGTCATAAATATCGGCAGGAAGACATCGAGGTTCGATCTTATCAGCAAGTTGTAAATACTGTTCAACATAGAACAAGGCGGCAAGATCCTCAAATTCGCTCTGAAGAGCAAATAAGGAATACTCGAGGTCATAGATGTCGTCGAGAAACCCCCAAGGTTCGATCTGTTGAGCAAGTAGTAAATACTGTTCAACAGAGAAAAAGGCGGTAAAATCCCCAAATTCGCTCTGAAGAGCAAATAAGAAATACTCGAGGTCATAGATCTCGGCGTGAAAACCCCAAGGTTCGATCTGTTGAGCAAGTAGTAAATACTGTTCAACAGAGAAAAAGGCGGCAAGATCCCCAAATTCGCTCTGAAGAGCAAATAAGAAATACTCGAGGTAATAGATCTCGGTGCGAAGACTCCGAGGTACGATATGTTGAGCAAGTTTTAAATACTGTTCAACAGAGAAAGGCGGCAAGATCCCCAAATTCGCTCTGAAGAGCAAATAACAAATACTCGAGGTCATAAATATCGGCGGGAAGACATCGAGGTTCGATCTGTTCAGCAAGTTGTAAATACTGTTCATCATAGAACAAGGCGGCAAGATCCTCAAATTCGCTCTGAAGAGCAAATAAGGAATACTCGAGGTCATAGATCTCGTCGTGAAAATCGGTATGATGAGCAAGTTTTAAATACTGTTCAACATAGAACAAGGCGGCAAGATCCACAAATTCGCTCTTAAGCGCAAATAAGAAATACTCGAGGTCATAGATCTCGTCGAGAAAATCCCGAGGTACGATATGTTGAACAAGTTTTAAATACTGCTCAACATAAAAAAAGGCGGCAAGATCCCCAAAGTGGCTCTGAAGAGCAAATAAGAAATACTCGAGGTCATAGATCTCGGCGTGAAAACACCGAGGTTCGATCTGTTAAGCAAGTACTAAAAACTGTCCAACAGAGAATAAGGCGGCAAGATACACAAATTCGCTCTGAAGAGCAAATAAAAAATACTCGAGGTCATAGATGTTGTCGAGAAAACCCCAAGGTTCGATCTGTTGAGCAAGTAGTAAATACTGTTCAGCAGAGAAAAAAGCGGCAAGATCCCTAAATTCGCTCTGAAGAGCAAATAAGAAATACTCGAGGTCATAAATATCGGCGGGAAGACACCGAGGTTCGATCTGTTCAGCAAGTTGTAAATACTGTTCAACATAGAACAAGGCGGCAAGACCCTCAAATTCGCTCTGAAAAGCAAATAAGGAATACTCGAGGTCATAGATCTCGTCGTGAAAATCGGTATGATGAGCAAGTTTTAAATACTGTTCAACATAGAAGAAGGCGGCAAGATCCACAAATTCGCTCTCAAGTGCAAATAAGAAATACTCGAGGTCATAGATCTCGTCGAGAAAATCCCGAGGTACGATATGTTGAACAAGTTTTAAATACTGTTCAACATAAAAGAAGGCGGCAAGATCCCCAAAGTGGCTCTGAAGAGTACATAAGGAATACTCGAGGTCATAGATCTCGGCGTGAAAACAACGAGGTTCGATCTGTTAAGCAAGTACTAAAAACTGTCCAACAGAGAATAAGGCGGAAAGATACACAAATTCACTCTAAAGAGCAAATAAAAAATACTCGAGGTCATAGATGTCGTCGAGAAAACCCCAAGGTTCGATCTGTTGAGCAAGTAGTAAATATTGTTCAACAGAGAAAAAGGCGGCAAGTTCCCCAAATTCGCTCTGAAGAGCAAATAAGAAATACTCGAGGTCATAGATCTCGGTGCGAAGACTCCGAGGTACGATATGCTGAGCAAGTTTTAAATACTGTTCAACAAAAAAAAGGTCGGCAGGATCCCCAAATTCGCTCTGAAGGGCAAATAAGAAATACTCGAGGTCATAAATATCGGCGGGAAGACACCGAGGTTCGATCTGTTCAGCAAGTTGTAAGTACTGTTCAACATAGAAGAAGGCGGCAAGATCCTCAAATTCGCTCTGAAGAGCAAATAAGGAATACTCGAGGTCATATATCTCGTCGTGAAAATCGGTATGATGAGCAAGTTTTAAATACTGTTCAACATAGAACAAGGCGGCAAGATCCACAAATTCGCTCTCAAGCGCAAATAAGAAATACTCGAGGTCATAGATCTCGTCGAGAAAATCCCGAGGTACAATATGTTGAACAAGTTTTAAATACTGTTCAACATAAAAAAAGGCGGCAAGATCCCCAAAGTGGCTCTGAAGAGCAAATAAGAAATACTCGAGGTTATATATCTCGGCGTGAAAACACCGAGGTTCGATCTGTTAAGCAAGTACTAAAAACTGTCCAACAGAGAATAAGGCGGCAAGATACACAAATTCGCTCTGAAGAGCAAATAAGAAATACTCGAGGTCATAGATGTTGTCGAGAAAACCCCAAGGTTCGATCTGTTGAGCAAGTAGTAAATACTGTTCAACAGAGAAAAAGGCGGCAAGATCCCCAAATTCGATCTGAAGAGCAAATAAGAAATACTCGAGGTCATAGATCTCGGTGCGAAGACTCCGAGGTACGATATGTTGAGCAAGTTGTAAATACTGTTCAACATAGAACAAGGCGGCAAGATCCTCAAATTCGCTCTGAAGAGCAAATAAGGAATACTCGAGGTCATAGATCTCGTCGTGAAAATAGGTATGATGAGCAAGTTTTAAATACTGTTCAACATAGAACAAGGCGGCAAGATCCCCAAATTCGCTCTGAAGAGCAAATAAGAAATACTCGAGGTCATAGATCTCGTTGAGAAAATCCCGAGGTACGATATGTTGAGCAAGTTTTAAATACTGTTTAACATAGAACAATACGGCAAGATCCCCAAATTCGCTCTCAAGAGCAAATAAGAAATACTCGAAGTCATAGATCTCGTCGAGAAAACAACATGTTGCAACAGAGCATCACCTTAAACTAATCGAGATATATATAGATTTCTATATACATATATTTCTTTTAATATTTGGTGATAATCAGTGGATAGGTATATTTTCTCAGCCATCATGTTGAACTTTTTACAAAATATACCAGACAACAATGTAAAAAAGTTTCTTAGAGTGCTGGACTTTGTATAGAACAAAAATATCTTTCTAGAAAAAATCGCATGAAATAAATATTAGTAGTGTAGTATCAAAAGGGCTAAAGACCCTTTTTATGTGGTTATAGATAAACTGCGACCCTATCGGTTTAAATGCTACTGTCTATTTTTTCAGTTTTACGTCACATTTTAATATGAAGGCCATGAGGTGAACTGTATACTCAAGAAAATTACATTTTTACCCAGCGCCGTTGGCAGCTTATGAAGGGTTAAGATATTTAGACATAAAGAAGAAAATCTACATACCTGCTCTACATATGTGTATACCATACTTAATTATATGTAACTTATTGCTAAGTTAGCCTTCATGGGCAGACCCTTCAAAATAGGTACTGTTTTAAAAGCAATTTACGGAGGGATTTTCCGAGGACTTAATTTCAATGCAATCAAATAAACTACTAATTTCTAAAATATTTATATAACTAAATATTATGTATTTTATGTTAGTGAATATCTAAGTAATATATAGGTATACAAAAGTACGTAAGCTGTGTGTACAAAAATATACCATCACAAAACTATTATATCTCTGTAGCAATATGTTGCAAGTTTATAATAAATATCAGTACACTGTGTTTGTAGTTTCAGTTACAGTTGATTTCTTGATTAGCAAAGTGTTTTCATACAACTTATTTTAGTGTATTAGTTATATAGTGTTTAAAGAATTTTAATATATACAGTGGCGAGCAAAACCGTATTAAATACAGTAGCGGGCAAACACATATACATATGTGCAGCAGTATACCATAGTACCTATACATCGAAAAGGAAAGGAGTCATAGCAAGGACTTACAAAGAATTACAGTGAAATAGAGCAGCACCTAGGAGCCAACATTTTACACACGGATGGACGGAATTATATTAGTATTATCTATAAATATTTTATACGTTAATTCATTTGTTATTATTTAATTATGCCTAGATTAAGTAGAAAATCTGTATTACTAAGTCGTCTTCAGAATAGAAGACGTATGATAGTTCTTCGTGCACACTCTTTATATAGAGATAGTGAGCAATCACAAAATAATGTAAGTCACGCTAATCTGTTCGAACAAATTATCAATACAAATCAACATAGAACCAGGTGGGAAAATCTCGAGGTACGGTCTTTTGAACAAAATTTAAATAGTGTTTAACATAGAGCAAGGCGACAAGATCCACAAATTCGCTCTGAAGAGCAAATAAGAAATACTCGAGGTCATAGATCTCGTCAAGAAAATCAAGAGGTACGATATGTTGAGCAAGTTCTAAATACTGTTCAACATAGAATAAGGCGACAAGATCCACAAATTCGCTCCGAAGAGCAAATAAGAAATACTCGAGGTCATAGATCTCGTCGAGAAAATCCCGATGTTCGATCTGTTGAGCAAGTAGTAAATACTGTTCAACATAGAACAGGGCGGCAAGATCCTCAACTTCGCTCTGAAGAGCAAATAAGAAATACTCGAGGTCATAGATCTCGTCGAGAAAATCCCGATGTTCGATCTGTTGAGCAAGTAGTAAATACTGTTCAACATAGAACAATACGGCAAGATCCCCAAATTCGCTCTAAAGAGCAAATAAGAGATATTCGAGGTCATAGATCTCGGCGTGAAAACCCCAAGGTTCGATCTGATGAGCAAGTAGTAAATGCTGTTCAACAGAGAAAAAGGCGGCAAGATTCCTAAATTCGCTCTAAAGAGCAAATAAGAAATACTCGAGGTCATAGATCTCGGCGTGAAAACCCCAAGGTTCGATCTGTTGAGCAAGTAGTAAATACTGTTCAACATAGAACAAGGCGGCAAGATCCTCAACTTCGCTCTGAAGGGCAAATAAGAAATACTCGAGGTCATAGATCTCGTCAAGAAAATCCCGAGGTACGATATGTTGAGCAAGTTTTAAATACTGTTTAACATAGAACAATACGGCAAGATCCCCAAATTCTCTGAAATGCAAATAAGGAATACTCAAGGCAATGGATCTCGGTGTGAAGACCCCGAGGTACGATATGATGAGCAAGTTTTAAATACTGTTCAACATAGAACAAGGCGGAAGGATCCCCAAATTCGCTCTTAAGAGCAAATAAGAAATACTCGAGGTCATAGATCTCGTCGAGAAAATCCCGATGTTCGATCTGTTGAGCAAGTAGTAAATACTGTTCAACATAGAACAGGGCGGCAAGATCCTCAACTTCGCTCTGAAGAGCAAATAAGAAATACTCGAGGTCATAGATCTCGTCGAGAAAATCCCGATGTTCGATCTGTTGAGCAAGTAGTAAATACTGTTCAACATAGAACAATACGGCAAGATCCCCAAATTCGCTCTAAAGAGCAAATAAGAGATATTCGAGATCATAGATCTCGGCGTGAAAACCCCAAGGTTCGATCTGATGAGCAAGTAGTAAATGCTGTTCAACAGAGAAAAAGGCGGCAAGATTCCTAAATTCGCTCTAAAGAGCAAATAAGAAATACTCGAGGTCATAGATCTCGGCGTGAAAACCCCAAGGTTCGATCTGTTGAGCAAGTAGTAAATACTGTTCAACATAGAACAAGGCGGCAAGATCCTCAACTTCGCTCTGAAGGGCAAATAAGAAATACTCGAGGTCATAGATCTCGTCAAGAAAATCCCGAGGTACGATATGTTGAGCAAGTTTTAAATACTGTTTAACATAGAACAATACGGCAAGATCCCCAAATTCTCTGAAATGCAAATAAGGAATACTCAAGGCAATGGATCTCGGTGTGAAGACCCCGAGGTACGATATGATGAGCAAGTTTTAAATACTGTTCAACATAGAACAAGGCGGAAGGATCCCCAAATTCGCTCTTAAGAGCAAATAAGAAATACTCGAGGTCATAGATCTCGTCGAGAAAATCCCGATGTTCGATCTGTTGAGCAAGTAGTAAATACTGTTCAACATAGAACAGGGCGGCAAGATCCTCAACTTCGCTCTGAAGAGCAAATAAGAAATACTCGAGGTCATAGATCTCGTCGAGAAAATCCCGATGTTCGATCTGTTGAGCAAGTAGTAAATACTGTTCAACACAGAACAATACGGCAAGATCCCCAAATTCGCTCTAAAGAGCAAATAAGAGATATTCGAGATCATAGATCTCGGCGTGAAAACCCCAAGGTTCGATCTGATGAGCAAGTAGTAAATGCTGTTCAACAGAGAAAAAGGCGGCAAGATTCCTAAATTCGCTCTAAAGAGCAAATAAGAAATACTCGAGGTCATAGATCTCGGCGTGAAAACCCCAAGGTTCGATCTGTTGAGCAAGTAGTAAATACTGTTCAACATAGAACAAGGCGGCAAGATCCTCAACTTCGCTCTGAAGGGCAAATAAGAAATACTCGAGGTCATAGATCTCGTCAAGAAAATCCCGAGGTACGATATGTTGAGCAAGTTTTAAATACTGTTTAACATAGAACAATACGGCAAGATCCCCAAATTCTCTGAAATGCAAATAAGGAATACTCAAGGCAAGCAAATTCTCTGAAATGCAAATAAGGAATACTCAAGGCAAGCTGTAAATATTGTCCAACATTGAGTAAGGCGGCAAGATCCCCAAATTCGCTCTGAAGGGCAAATAAGAAATACTCGAGGTCATAGATCTCGTCGTGAAAATGCCGAGGTACGATATGATGAGCAAGTTTTAAATACTGTTCAACATAGAACAAGGCGGAAGGATCCCCAAATTCGCTCTTAAGAGCAAATAAGAAATACTCGAGGTCATAGATCTCGTCGAGAAAATGCCGAGGTACGATATGTTGAGCAAGTTTTAAATACTTTTCAACATAGAACAAGACGGCAAGATCCCAAATTCGCTCTGAAGAGCAAATAAGAAATACTCAAGGTCATAAATATCGGCGTGAAGACACCGAGGTTTAATCTATTGAGCAAGTTGTAAATATTGTCCAACATTGTGTAAGGCGGCAAGATCCCCAAATTCGCTCTGAAGAGCAAATAAGAAATACTCGAGGTCATAGATCTCGTCGAGAAAATCCCGATGTTCGATCTGTTGAGCAAGTAGTAAATACTGTTCAACATAGAACAAGGCGGCAAGATCCTCAACTTCGCTCTGAAGAGCAAAAAAGAAATACTCGAGGTCATAGATCTCGTTGAGAAAATCCCAAGGTACGATATGTTGAGCAAGTTTTAAATACTGTTTAGCCTAGAATAATACGGCAAGATCCCCAAATTCGCTCTGAAGAGCAAATAAGAAATACTCGAGGTCATAGATCTCGGCGTGATAATCGGTATGATGAGCAAGTTTTAAATACTGTTCAACATAGAACAAGGCGATCCTCAAATTCGCTCTGAAGAGCAAATGAGAAATACTCGAGGTCATAGATCTCGTCAAGAAAATCCCGCGGTACGATATGTTGAGCAAGTTTTAAATACTGTTCAACATAGAACAAGGCGGCAAGATCCTCAAATTCGCTATGAAGAGCAAATAAGAAATACTCGAGGTCATAGATCTCGTCGAGAAAATCCCGATGTTCGATCTGTTGAGCAAGTAGTAAATACTGTTCAACAGAGAACAATACGGCAAGATCCCCAAATTCGCTCTAAAGAGCAAATAAGAAATACTCGAGGTCATAGATCTCGGCGTGAAAACCACAAGGTTCGATCTGTTGAGCAAGAAGTAAATACTGTTCAACAGAGAAACAGGCGGCAAGATCCCCAAATTCGCTCTGAAGAGCAAATAAGAAATACTCGAGGTCATAGATCGCCGTGCGAAGACTCCGAGGTACGATATGTTTAGCAAGTTTTAAATACTGTTCAACAGAGAAAAAGGCGGAAAGATCCCCAAATTCGCTCTGAAGAGCAAATAAGAAATACTCGAGGTCATAAATATCGGCGGGAAGACACCGAGGTTCGATCTGTTCAGCAAGTTGTAAATACTGTTCAACATAGAACAAGGCGGCAAGATCCTCAAATTCGCTCTGAAAAGCAAATAAGGAATACTCGAGGTCATAGATCTCGTCGTGAAAATAGGTATGATGAGCAAGTTTTAAATACTGTTCAACATAGAACAAGGCGGCAAGATCCCCAAATTCGCTCTGAAGAGCAAATAAGAAAAAATCGAGGTCATAGATCTCGTCGAGAAAATCCCGAGGTACGATATGTTGAGCAAGTTTTAAATACTGTTTAACATAGAACAATACGGCAAGATCCCCAAATTCGCTCTCAAGAGCAAATAAGAAATACTCGAAGTCATAGATCTCGTCGAGAAAACAACATGTTGCAACAGAGCATCACCTTAAACTAATCGAAATATATATAGATTTCTATATATATATATTTCTTCTTATATTTGGTGATAATCAGTAGAAAGGTATATTTTCTCAGACATCATGTTGAACTTTTTACAAAATATACCAGACAACAATGTAAAAAAGTTTCTTAGAGTGCTGGACTTTGTATAGAACAAAAATATCTTTCTTGAAAAAATCGCATGAAATAAATATTAGTAGTGTAGTATCAAAAGGGCTAAAGACCCTTTTTATGTGGTTATAGATAAACTGCGACCCTATCGGTTTAAATGCTACTGTCTATTTTTTCAGTTTTACGTCACATTTTAATATGAAGGCCATGAGGTGAACTGTATACTCAAGAAAATTACATTTTTACCCAGCGCCGTTGGCAGCTTATGAAAGGTTAAGATATTAAGACATAAAGAAGAAAATCTACATACCTGCTCTACATATGTGTATACCATACTTAATTATATGTAACTTATTGCTAAGTTAGCCTTCATGGGCAGACCCTTCAAAATAGGTACTGTTTTAAAAGCAATTTACGGAGGGATTTTCCGAGGACTTAATTTCAATGCAATCAAATAAACTACTAATTTCTAAAATATTTATATAACTAAATATTATGTATTTTATGTTAGTGAATATCTAAGTAATATATAGGTATACAAAAGTATGTAAGCTGTGTGTACAAAAATAGACCATCACAAAACTATTATATCTCTGTAGCAATATGTTGCAAGTTTATAATAAATATCAGTACACTGTGTTTGTAGTTTCAGTTACAGTTGATTTCTTGATTAGCAAAGTGTTTTCATACAACTTATTTTAGTGTATTAGTTATATAGTGTTTAAAGAATTTTAATATATACAGTGGCGAGCAAAACCGTATTAAATACAGTAGCGAGCAAAGACATATACATATGTGCACCAGTATACCATAGTACCTATACACCGAAAAGGAAAGGAGTCATAGCAAGGACTTACAAAGAATTACAGTGAAATAGAGCAGCACCTAGGATCCAACATTTTACACACGGATGGACGGAATTATATTAGTATTATCTATAAATATTTTATACATTAATTCATTTATTATTAATTAATTATGCCTAGATTAAGTAGAAAATCTGTATTACTAAGTCGTCTTGAGAATAGAAGACGTATGATAGTTCTTCTTGCACACTCTTTATATAGAGATAGTGAGCAATCACAAAATAATGTAGGTCACGCTAATCTGTTCGAACAAATTATCAATACAAATAAACACAGAACCAGGTGGGAAAATCTCGAGGTACGGTCTTTTGAACAAAATTTAAATAGTGTTTAACATAGAGCAAGGCGGCAAGATCCACAAATTCGCTCTGAAGAGCAAATAAGAAATACTCGAGGTCATAGATCTCGTCGAGAAAATCCCGATGTTCGATCTGTTGAGCAAGTAGTAAATACTGTTCAACATAGAACAAGGCGGCAAGATCCTCAACTTCGCTCTGAAGAGCAAATAAGAAATACTCGAGGTCATAGATCTCGTCGAGAAAATCCCGATGTTCGATCTGTTGAGCAAGTAGTAAATACTGTTCAACATAGAACAATACGGCAAGATCCCCAAATTCGCTCTAAAGAGCAAATAAGAAATATTCGAGGTCATAGATCTCGGCGTGAAAACCCCAAGGTTCGATCTGATGAGCAAGTAGTAAATGCTGTTCAACAGAGAAAAAGGCGGCAAGATTCCTAAATTCGCTCTAAAGAGCAAATAAGAAATACTCGAGGTCATAGATCTCGGCGTGAAAACCCCAAGGTTCGATCTGTTGAGCAAGTAGTAAATACTGTTCAACATAGAACAAGGCGGCAAGATCCTCAACTTCGCTCTGAAGGGCAAATAAGAAATACTCGAGGTCATAGATCTCGTCAAGAAAATCCCGAGGTACGATATGTTGAGCAAGTTTTAAATACTGTTTAACATAGAACAATACGGCCAGATCCCCAAATTCTCTGAAGAGCAAATAAGGAATACTCAAGGCAATGGATCTCGGTGTGAAGACCCCGAGGTACGATATGTTGAGCAAGTTTTAAATACTGTTCAACATCGAAAAAGCGGCAAAATCCACAAATTCGCTCTCAAGCGCAAATATGAAATACTCAAGGTCATAAATATCGGCGTGAAGACACCGAGGTTCAATCTGTTGAGCAAGCTGTCCAACATTGAGTAAGGCGGCAAGATCCCCAAATTCGCTCTGAAGGGCAAATAAGAAATACTCGAGGTCATAGATCTCGTCGTGAAAATCCCGAGGTACGATATGTTGAGCAAGTTTTAAATATTGTCCAACATATAATAGGCGGCAAGATCCCCAAATTCACTCTGAAGAGCAAATAAGAAATACTCGAGGTCATAAATATCGGCGTGAAGACACCGAGGTTCGATCTGTTGTGCAAGTTGTAAATATTGTCCAACATAGAATAAGGTGGCAAGATCCTCAAATTCGCTATGAAGAGCAAATAAGAAATACTCGAGGTCATAAATCTCATCGAGAGAATCCCGAGGTACGATATGTTAAGCAAGTTTTAAATATTGTCCAACATATAATAGGCGGCAAGATCCCCAAATTCACTCTGAAGAGCAAATAAGAAATACTCGAGGTCATAAATATCGGCGTGAAGACACCGAGGTTCGATCTGTTGTGCAAGTTGTAAATATTGTCCAACATAGAATAAGGCGGCAAGATCCACAAATTCGCTCACAAGGCCAAATACGAAATACTCGAGGTCATAGATCTCGTCGAGAAAATCCCGAGGTACGATATGTTAAGCAAGTTTTAAATTCTGTTCAACATCGAACAAGGCGGCAAGATCCCCAAATTCGCTCTGAAGGGCAAATAAGAAATACTCGAGGTCATAGATCTCGTCGTGAAAATCCCGAGGTACGATATGTTGAGCAAGTTTTAAATATTGTCCAACATATAATAGGCGGCAAGATCCCCAAATTCACTCTGAAGAGCAAATAAGAAATACTCGAGGTCATAAATATCGGCGTGAAGACACCGAGGTTCGATCTGTTGTGCAAGTTGTAAATATTGTCCAACATAGAATAAGGTGGCAAGATCCCCAAATTCGCTCTGAAGAGCAAATAAGAAATACTCGAGGTCATGGATCTCGGTGCGAAGATCCCGAGGTACGATATGCTGAGCAAGTTATAAATACTGTTCAACATCGAACAAGGCGGCAAGATCCACAAATTCGCTCACAAGGCCAAATACGAAATACTCGAGGTCATAGATCTCGTCGTGAAAATCCCGAGGTACGATATGTTGAGCAAGTTTTAAATATTGTCCAACATATAATAGGCGGCAAGATCCCCAAATTCACTCTGAAGAGCAAATAAGAAATACTCGAGGTCATAAATATCGGCGTGAAGACACCAAGGTTCGATCTGTTGAGCAAGAAGTAAATACTGTTCAACATCCAACAAGGCAGCAAGATCCACAAATTCGCTCTCAAGAGATAATAGGAAATACTCGAGGTCATAGATCTCGTCGAGAAAATCCCGCGGTACGATATGTTGAGCAAGTTTTAAATACTGTTCAACATCGAACAAGGCGGCAAGATCCTCAAATTCGCTATGAAGAGCAAATAAGAAATACTCGAGGTCATAAATCTCATCGAGAGATTCCCGAGGTACGATATGTTGAGCAAGTTTTAAATATTGTCCAACATATAATAGGCGGCAAGATCCCCAAATTCACTCTGAAGAGCAAATAAGAAATACTCGAGCTCATAGATCTCGTCGTGAAAATCCCGAGGTACGATATGTTGAGCAAGTTGTAAATATTGTCCAACATAGAATAAGGTGGCAAGATCCCCAAATTCGCTCTGAAGAGCAAATAAGAAATACTCGAGGTCATGGATCTCGGTGCGAAGATCCCGAGGTACGATATGCTGAGCAAGTTATAAATACTGTTCAACATCGAACAAGGCGGCAAGATCCACAAATTCGCTCACAAGGCCAAATACGAAATACTCGAGGTCATAGATCTCGTCGTGAAAATCCCGAGGTACGATATGTTGAGCAAGTTTTAAATATTGTCCAACATATAATAGGCGGCAAGATCCCCAAATTCACTCTGAAGAGCAAATAAGAAATACTCGAGGTCATAAATATCGGCGTGAAGACACCAAGGTTCGATCTGTTGAGCAAGAAGTAAATACTGTTCAACATCCAACAAGGCAGCAAGATCCACAAATTCGCTCTCAAGAGATAATAGGAAATACTCGAGGTCATAGATCTCGTCGAGAAAATCCCGCGGTACGATATGTTGAGCAAGTTTTAAATACTGTTCAACATCGAACAAGGCGGCAAGATCCTCAAATTCGCTATGAAGAGCAAATAAGAAATACTCGAGGTCATAAATCTCATCGAGAGATTCCCGAGGTACGATATGTTGAGCAAGTTTTAAATATTGTCCAACATATAATAGGCGGCAAGATCCCCAAATTCACTCTGAAGAGCAAATAAGAAATACTCGAGCTCATAGATCTCGTCGTGAAAATCCCGAGGTACGATATGTTGAGCAAGTTTTAAATATTGTCCAACATATAATAGGCGGCAAGATCCCCAAATTCACTCTGAAGAGCAAATAAGAAATACTCGAGGTCATAAATATCGGCGTGAAGACACCGAGGTTCGATCTGTTGTGCAAGTTGTAAATATTGTCCAACATAGAATAAGGTGGCAAGATCCCCAAATTCGCTCTGAAGAGCAAATAAGAAATACTCGAGGTCATGGATCTCGGTGCGAAGATCCCGAGGTACGATATGCTGAGCAAGTTATAAATACTGTTCAACATCGAACAAGGCGGCAAGATCCACAAATTCGCTCACAAGGCCAAATACGAAATACTCGAGGTCATAGATCTCGTCGTGAAAATCCCGAGGTACGATATGTTGAGCAAGTTTTAAATATTGTCCAACATATAATAGGCGGCAAGATCCCCAAATTCACTCTGAAGAGCAAATAAGAAATACTCGAGGTCATAAATATCGGCGTGAAGACACCAAGGTTCGATCTGTTGAGCAAGAAGTAAATACTGTTCAACATCCAACAAGGCAGCAAGATCCACAAATTCGCTCTCAAGAGATAATAGGAAATACTCGAGGTCATAGATCTCGTCGAGAAAATCCCGCGGTACGATATGTTGAGCAAGTTTTAAATACTGTTCAACATCGAACAAGGCGGCAAGATCCTCAAATTCGCTATGAAGAGCAAATAAGAAATACTCGAGGTCATAAATCTCATCGAGAGATTCCCGAGGTACGATATGTTGAGCAAGTTTTAAATATTGTCCAACATATAATAGGCGGCAAGATCCCCAAATTCGCTCTGAAGGGCAAATAAGAAATACTCGAGGTCATAGATCTCGTCGTGAAAATCCCGAGGTACGATATGTTGAGCAAGTTGTAAATATTGTCCAACATAGAATAAGGTGGCAAGATCCCCAAATTCGCTCTGAAGAGCAAATAAGAAATACTCGAGGTCATGGATCTCGGTGCGAAGATCCCGAGGTACGATATGCTGAGCAAGTTATAAATACTGTTCAACATCGAACAAGGCGGCAAGATCCACAAATTCGCTCACAAGGCCAAATACGAAATACTCGAGGTCATAGATCTCGTCGTGAAAATCCCGAGGTACGATATGTTGAGCAAGTTTTAAATATTGTCCAACATATAATAGGCGGCAAGATCCCCAAATTCACTCTGAAGAGCAAATAAGAAATACTCGAGGTCATAAATATCGGCGTGAAGACACCAAGGTTCGATCTGTTGAGCAAGAAGTAAATACTGTTCAACATCCAACAAGGCAGCAAGATCCACAAATTCGCTCTCAAGAGATAATAGGAAATACTCGAGGTCATAGATCTCGTCGAGAAAATCCCGCGGTACGATATGTTGAGCAAGTTTTAAATACTGTTCAACATCGAACAAGGCGGCAAGATCCTCAAATTCGCTATGAAGAGCAAATAAGAAATACTCGAGGTCATAAATCTCATCGAGAGATTCCCGAGGTACGATATGTTGAGCAAGTTTTAAATATTGTCCAACATATAATAGGCGGCAAGATCCCCAAATTCACTCTGAAGAGCAAATAAGAAATACTCGAGCTCATAGATCTCGTCGTGAAAATCCCGAGGTACGATATGTTGAGCAAGTTTTAAATATTGTCCAACATATAATAGGCGGCAAGATCCCCAAATTCACTCTGAAGAGCAAATAAGAAATACTCGAGGTCATAAATATCGGCGTGAAGACACCGAGGTTCGATCTGTTGTGCAAGTTGTAAATATTGTCCAACATAGAATAAGGTGGCAAGATCCCCAAATTCGCTCTGAAGAGCAAATAAGAAATACTCGAGGTCATGGATCTCGGTGCGAAGATCCCGAGGTACGATATGCTGAGCAAGTTATAAATACTGTTCAACATCGAACAAGGCGGCAAGATCCACAAATTCGCTCACAAGGCCAAATACGAAATACTCGAGGTCATAGATCTCGTCGTGAAAATCCCGAGGTACGATATGTTGAGCAAGTTTTAAATATTGTCCAACATATAATAGGCGGCAAGATCCCCAAATTCACTCTGAAGAGCAAATAAGAAATACTCGAGGTCATAAATATCGGCGTGAAGACACCAAGGTTCGATCTGTTGAGCAAGAAGTAAATACTGTTCAACATCCAACAAGGCAGCAAGATCCACAAATTCGCTCTCAAGAGATAATAGGAAATACTCGAGGTCATAGATCTCGTCGAGAAAATCCCGCGGTACGATATGTTGAGCAAGTTTTAAATACTGTTCAACATCGAACAAGGCGGCAAGATCCTCAAATTCGCTATGAAGAGCAAATAAGAAATACTCGAGGTCATAAATCTCATCGAGAGATTCCCGAGGTACGATATGTTGAGCAAGTTTTAAATATTGTCCAACATATAATAGGCGGCAAGATCCCCAAATTCGCTCTGAAGGGCAAATAAGAAATACTCGAGGTCATAGATCTCGTCGTGAAAATCCCGAGGTACGATATGTTGAGCAAGTTGTAAATATTGTCCAACATAGAATAAGGTGGCAAGATCCCCAAATTCGCTCTGAAGAGCAAATAAGAAATACTCGAGGTCATGGATCTCGGTGCGAAGATCCCGAGGTACGATATGCTGAGCAAGTTATAAATACTGTTCAACATCGAACAAGGCGGCAAGATCCACAAATTCGCTCACAAGGCCAAATACGAAATACTCGAGGTCATAGATCTCGTCGTGAAAATCCCGAGGTACGATATGTTGAGCAAGTTTTAAATATTGTCCAACATATAATAGGCGGCAAGATCCCCAAATTCACTCTGAAGAGCAAATAAGAAATACTCGAGGTCATAAATATCGGCGTGAAGACACCAAGGTTCGATCTGTTGAGCAAGAAGTAAATACTGTTCAACATCCAACAAGGCAGCAAGATCCACAAATTCGCTCTCAAGAGATAATAGGAAATACTCGAGGTCATAGATCTCGTCGAGAAAATCCCGCGGTACGATATGTTGAGCAAGTTTTAAATACTGTTCAACATCGAACAAGGCGGCAAGATCCTCAAATTCGCTATGAAGAGCAAATAAGAAATACTCGAGGTCATAAATCTCATCGAGAGATTCCCGAGGTTCGATCTGTTGTGCAAGTTGTAAATATTGTCCAACATAGAATAAGGTGGCAAGATCCCCAAATTCGCTCTGAAGAGCAAATAAGAAATACTCGAGGTCATGGATCTCGGTGCGAAGATCCCGAGGTACGATATGCTGAGCAAGTTATAAATACTGTTCAACATCGAACAAGGCGGCAAGATCCACAAATTCGCTCACAAGGCCAAATACGAAATACTCGAGGTCATAGATCTCGTCGAGAAAATCCCGAGGTACGATATGTTAAGCAAGTTTTAAATTCTTTTCAACATCGAACAAGACGGCATGATCCACAAATTCGCTCTCAAGAGCAAATAGGAAATACTCGAGGTCATAGACCTCGTCGAGAAAATCTCGAGGTACGATAATTTGAGCTAGTTTTAAATACTGTCCAACATAGAACAAGACGGCAAGATACCCAAAATCGCTCTGAAGAGCAAATAAGAAATACTCGAGGTCATAAATATCGGCGTGAAGACACCATGGTTCGATCTGTTGAGCAAGTTATAAATATTGTTCAACATAGAGTAAAGCGGCAAGATCCCCAAATTCGCTCTGTAGAGCAAATAAGAAATACCCGAGCTCATGGATCTCGGTGCGAAGATCCCGAGGTACGATATGTTGAGCAAGTTTTAAGTACTGTTCAACATCTAACAAGGCGGCAAGATCCCCAAAATCGCTCTGAATAGCAAATAAGAAATAATCGAGGTCATAAATATCGGCGTGAAGACACTAAGGTTCGATCTGTTGAGCAAGTTATAAATATTGTCCAACAAAAAGAAAAGCGGCAAGATCCCCAAATTCGCTCTGAAGAGCAAATAAGAAATACTCGAGGTCAAAGATCTCGGTGCGAAGACCCCGAGGTACGATATGTTGAGCAAGTTTTAAAAACTGTTCAACAGAGGAAAAGGCGGCAAGATCCCCAAATTCGCTCTGAAGAGCAAATAAGAAATATTCGAGGTCATCAAGATCGGCTTGAAAACACCGAGGTTCGATCTGTTGAGCAAGTTGTAAATATTCTTCAACATAGAACAAGGCGGAAGGATCCCCAAATTCCCTCTGAAGAGCAAGTAAGAAATACTAGAGGTCATAGATCTCGTCGAGAAAATCCCGAGGTACGATATGTTGAGCAAGTTTTAAGTACTGTTCAACATCTAACAAGGCGGCAAGATCCCCAAAATCGCTCTGAATAGCAAATAAGAAATAATCGAGGTCATAAATATCGGCGTGAAGACACCAAGGTTCGATCTGTTGAGCAAGTTATAAATATTGTCCAACAAAAAGAAAAGCGGCAAGATCCCCAAATTCGCTCTGAAGAGCAAATAAGAAATACTCGAGGTCAAAGATCTCGGTGCGAAGACCCCGAGGTACGATATGTTGAGCAAGTTATAAATATTGTTCAACAGAGAAAAAGGCGGCAAGATCCCCAAATTCGCTCCGAAGAGCAAATAAGAAATATTCGAGGTCATCAAGATCGGTGCGAAGACCCCGAGGTACGATATGTTGAGCAAGTTTTAAATACTGTTCAACAGAGGAAAAGGCGGCAAGATCCCCAAATTCGCTCTGAAGAGCAAATAAGGAATATTCGAGGTCATAAAGATCGGCATGAAAACACCGAGGTTTGATCTGTTTAGCAAGTTGTAAATATTGTTCAACATAGAACAAGGCGGCAAGATCCCCAAATTCGCTCTGAAGAGCAAATAAGAAATACTCGAGGTCATAAATATCGGCGGCAAGACACCGAGGTTCGATCTGTTGAGCAAGTTGTAAATACTGTTCAACATAGAACAAGGCGGCAAGATCCTCAAATTCGCTCTGAAGAGCAAATAAGAAATACTCGAGGTTATAGATCTCGTCGTTATAATCGGTATGATGAGCAAGTTTTAAATACTGTTCAACATAGAACAAGGCGATCCCCAAATTCGCTCTGATGAGCAAATAAGAAATACTCGAGATCATGGATCTCGGTGTCAACACCACGCGGTACGATATGTTGAGCAAGTTTTAAATACTGTTCAACATAGAACAAGGCGGAAAGATTCTCAAATTCGCTCCGAAGAGCAAATAAGAAATACTCGAGGTCATAGATCTCGTCGAGAAAATCCCGAGGTTAGATCTGTTGAGCAAGTAAAAAATACTGCTCAAAAGAGAAAAAGGCAGCAAGATCCCCAAATTCGCTCTGAAGAGCAAATAAGAAATACTCGAGGTCATGGATCTCGGTGTCAACACCACGCGGTACGATATGTTGAGCAAGTTTTAAATACTGTTCAACATAGAACAAGGCGGAAAGATTCTCAAATTCGCTCCGAAGAGCAAATAAGAAATACTCGAGGTCATAGATCTCGTCGAGAAAATCCCGAGGTACGATATATTGAGTAAGTTTTTAATACTGTTTAACATAGAACAATGCGGCAAGATACCCAAATTCTCTCTGAAGAGCAAATAAGGAATACTCGAGGCAATGGATCTCGGTGTGAAGACCCCGAGGTACGATATGTTGAGCAAGTTGTAAAAACTGTTCAACATAGAACAAGGCGGCAAGATCCTCAAATTCGCTCTGAAGAGCAAATAAGAAATACTCGAGGTCATAGATCTCGTCGTGATAATCGGTATGATGAGCAAGTTTTAAATACTGTTCAACATAGAACAAGGCGATCCCCAAATTCTCTCTGGAGAGAAAATAAGAAATACTCGAGGTCATAGATCTCGGCGTGAAGACACGGAGGTTTGATCTGTTAAGCAAGTACTTAAAACTGTTCAACAGAGAAAAAGGCGGCAAGATCCCCAAATTCGCTCTGAAGAGCAAATAAGAAATACTCAAGGTCATAGATCTCGTCGTGAAAATCGATATGATGACCAAGTTTTAAATACTGTTCAACATAGAAAAAGGCGGAAGGATTACCAAATTCGCTCTGAAGGGCAAATAAGAAATACTCGAGGTCATAGATCTCGTCGAGAAAATAACGAGGTACGATATGTTGAGCAAGTTTTAAATACTGTTTAACGTAGAACAATACGGCAAGATCCCGAAATTATTTCTGAAGAGCAAATAAGGAATACTCGAGGCAATGGATCTCGGTGTGAAGACCCCGAGGTACGAAATGTTGAGCAAGTTTTAAATACTGTTCAACATCGAACAAGGCGGCAAAATCCACAAATTCGCTCTCAAGCGCAAATAAGAAATACTCGAGGTCATAGATCTCGTCGAGAAAATCCCGAGGTACGATATGTTGAGCAAGCTTTAAATACTGTTCAACATAGAAGAAGGCGGCAAGATCCCCAAATTCGCTCTGAAGAGCAAATAAGAAATACTCGAGGTCATAGATCTCGGCGTGAAGACACCGAGGTTTGATCTGTTAAGCAAGTACTTAAAACTGTCCAACAGAGAAAAAGGCGGCAAGATCCCCAAATTCGCTCTGAAGAGCAAATAAGAAATACTCAAGGTCATAGATCTCGTCGTGAAAATCGATATGATGACCAAGTTTTAAATACTGTTCAACATAGAAAAAGGCGGAAGGATTACCAAATTCGCTCTGAAGGGCAAATAAGAAATACTCGAGGTCATAGATCTCGTCGAGAAAATAACGAGGTACGATATGTTGAGCAAGTTTTAAATACTGTTTAACGTAGAACAATACGGCAAGATCCCGAAATTATTTCTGAAGAGCAAATAAGGAATACTCGAGGCAATGGATCTCGGTGTGAAGACCCCGAGGTTCGATCTGTTGAGCAAGTTTTAAATACTGTTCAACATCGAACAAGGCGGCAAGATCCTCAAATTCGCTCTGAAGAGCAAATAAGAAATACTCGAGGTCATAGATCTCGTCGTGATAATCGGTATGATGAGCAAGTTTTAAATACTGTTCAACATAGAACAAGGCGATCCCCAAATTCTCTCTGGAGAGAAAATAAGAAATACTCGAGGTCATAGATCTCGGCGTGAAGACACGGAGGTTTGATCTGTTAAGCAAGTACTTAAAACTGTTCAACAGAGAAAAAGGCGGCAAGATCCCCAAATTCGCTCTGAAGAGCAAATAAGAAATACTCAAGGTCATAGATCTCGTCGTGAAAATCGATATGATGACCAAGTTTTAAATACTGTTCAACATAGAAAAAGGCGGAAGGATTACCAAATTCGCTCTGAAGGGCAAATAAGAAATACTCGAGGTCATAGATCTCGTCGAGAAAATAACGAGGTACGATATGTTGAGCAAGTTTTAAATACTGTTTAACGTAGAACAATACGGCAAGATCCCGAAATTATTTCTGAAGAGCAAATAAGGAATACTCGAGGCAATGGATCTCGGTGTGAAGACCCCGAGGTACGAAATGTTGAGCAAGTTTTAAATACTGTTCAACATCGAACAAGGCGGCAAAATCCACAAATTCGCTCTCAAGCGCAAATAAGAAATACTCGAGGTCATAGATCTCGTCGAGAAAATCCCGAGGTACGATATGTTGAGCAAGCTTTAAATACTGTTCAACATAGAAGAAGGCGGCAAGATCCCCAAATTCGCTCTGAAGAGCAAATAAGAAATACTCGAGGTCATAGATCTCGGCGTGAAGACACCGAGGTTTGATCTGTTAAGCAAGTACTTAAAACTGTCCAACAGAGAAAAAGGCGGCAAGATCCCCAAATTCGCTCTCAAGCGCAAATAAGAAATACTCGAGGTCATAGATCTCGTCGAGAAAATCCCGAGGTACGATATGTTGAGCAAGCTTTAAATACTGTTCAACATAGAAGAAGGCGGCAAGATCCCCAAATTCGCTCTGAAGAGCAAATAAGAAATACTCGAGGTCATAGATCTCGGCGTGAAGACACCGAGGTTTGATCTGTTAAGCAAGTACTTAAAACTGTCCAACAGAGAAAAAGGCGGCAAGATCCCCAAATTCGCTCTGAAGAGCAAATAAGAAATACTCGAGGTCATAGATCTCGGCGTGAAGACACCGAGGTTTGATCTGTTAAGCAAGTACTTAAAACTGTCCAACAGAGAAAAAGGCGGCAAGATCCCCAAATTCGCTCTGAAGAGCAAATAAGAAATACTCGAGGTCATGGATCTCGGTGTCAACACCACGCGGTACGATATGTTGAGCAAGTTTTAAATACTGTTCAACATCCAACAAGGCAGCAAGATCCACAAATTCGCTCTCAAGAGATAATAGGAAATACTCGAGGTCATAGATCTCGTCGAGAAAATCCCGCGGTACGATATGTTGAGCAAGTTTTAAATACTGTTCAACATCGAACAAGGCGGCAAGATCCTCAAATTCGCTATGAAGAGCAAATAAGAAATACTCGAGGTCATAAATCTCATCGAGAGATTCCCGAGGTACGATATGTTGAGCAAGTTTTAAATATTGTCCAACATATAATAGGCGGCAAGATCCCCAAATTCACTCTGAAGAGCAAATAAGAAATACTCGAGCTCATAGATCTCGTCGTGAAAATCCCGAGGTACGATATGTTGAGCAAGTTTTAAATATTGTCCAACATATAATAGGCGGCAAGATCCCCAAATTCACTCTGAAGAGCAAATAAGAAATACTCGAGGTCATAAATATCGGCGTGAAGACACCGAGGTTCGATCTGTTGTGCAAGTTGTAAATATTGTCCAACATAGAATAAGGTGGCAAGATCCCCAAATTCGCTCTGAAGAGCAAATAAGAAATACTCGAGGTCATGGATCTCGGTGCGAAGATCCCGAGGTACGATATGCTGAGCAAGTTATAAATACTGTTCAACATCGAACAAGGCGGCAAGATCCACAAATTCGCTCACAAGGCCAAATACGAAATACTCGAGGTCATAGATCTCGTCGTGAAAATCCCGAGGTACGATATGTTGAGCAAGTTTTAAATATTGTCCAACATATAATAGGCGGCAAGATCCCCAAATTCACTCTGAAGAGCAAATAAGAAATACTCGAGGTCATAAATATCGGCGTGAAGACACCAAGGTTCGATCTGTTGAGCAAGAAGTAAATACTGTTCAACATCCAACAAGGCAGCAAGATCCACAAATTCGCTCTCAAGAGATAATAGGAAATACTCGAGGTCATAGATCTCGTCGAGAAAATCCCGCGGTACGATATGTTGAGCAAGTTTTAAATACTGTTCAACATCGAACAAGGCGGCAAGATCCTCAAATTCGCTATGAAGAGCAAATAAGAAATACTCGAGGTCATAAATCTCATCGAGAGATTCCCGAGGTACGATATGTTGAGCAAGTTTTAAATATTGTCCAACATATAATAGGCGGCAAGATCCCCAAATTCGCTCTGAAGGGCAAATAAGAAATACTCGAGGTCATAGATCTCGTCGTGAAAATCCCGAGGTACGATATGTTGAGCAAGTTGTAAATATTGTCCAACATAGAATAAGGTGGCAAGATCCCCAAATTCGCTCTGAAGAGCAAATAAGAAATACTCGAGGTCATGGATCTCGGTGCGAAGATCCCGAGGTACGATATGCTGAGCAAGTTATAAATACTGTTCAACATCGAACAAGGCGGCAAGATCCACAAATTCGCTCACAAGGCCAAATACGAAATACTCGAGGTCATAGATCTCGTCGTGAAAATCCCGAGGTACGATATGTTGAGCAAGTTTTAAATATTGTCCAACATATAATAGGCGGCAAGATCCCCAAATTCACTCTGAAGAGCAAATAAGAAATACTCGAGGTCATAAATATCGGCGTGAAGACACCAAGGTTCGATCTGTTGAGCAAGAAGTAAATACTGTTCAACATCCAACAAGGCAGCAAGATCCACAAATTCGCTCTCAAGAGATAATAGGAAATACTCGAGGTCATAGATCTCGTCGAGAAAATCCCGCGGTACGATATGTTGAGCAAGTTTTAAATACTGTTCAACATCGAACAAGGCGGCAAGATCCTCAAATTCGCTATGAAGAGCAAATAAGAAATACTCGAGGTCATAAATCTCATCGAGAGATTCCCGAGGTTCGATCTGTTGTGCAAGTTGTAAATATTGTCCAACATAGAATAAGGTGGCAAGATCCCCAAATTCGCTCTGAAGAGCAAATAAGAAATACTCGAGGTCATGGATCTCGGTGCGAAGATCCCGAGGTACGATATGCTGAGCAAGTTATAAATACTGTTCAACATCGAACAAGGCGGCAAGATCCACAAATTCGCTCACAAGGCCAAATACGAAATACTCGAGGTCATAGATCTCGTCGAGAAAATCCCGAGGTACGATATGTTAAGCAAGTTTTAAATTCTTTTCAACATCGAACAAGACGGCATGATCCACAAATTCGCTCTCAAGAGCAAATAGGAAATACTCGAGGTCATAGACCTCGTCGAGAAAATCTCGAGGTACGATAATTTGAGCTAGTTTTAAATACTGTCCAACATAGAACAAGACGGCAAGATACCCAAAATCGCTCTGAAGAGCAAATAAGAAATACTCGAGGTCATAAATATCGGCGTGAAGACACCATGGTTCGATCTGTTGAGCAAGTTATAAATATTGTTCAACATAGAGTAAAGCGGCAAGATCCCCAAATTCGCTCTGTAGAGCAAATAAGAAATACCCGAGCTCATGGATCTCGGTGCGAAGATCCCGAGGTACGATATGTTGAGCAAGTTTTAAGTACTGTTCAACATCTAACAAGGCGGCAAGATCCCCAAAATCGCTCTGAATAGCAAATAAGAAATAATCGAGGTCATAAATATCGGCGTGAAGACACTAAGGTTCGATCTGTTGAGCAAGTTATAAATATTGTCCAACAAAAAGAAAAGCGGCAAGATCCCCAAATTCGCTCTGAAGAGCAAATAAGAAATACTCGAGGTCAAAGATCTCGGTGCGAAGACCCCGAGGTACGATATGTTGAGCAAGTTTTAAAAACTGTTCAACAGAGGAAAAGGCGGCAAGATCCCCAAATTCGCTCTGAAGAGCAAATAAGAAATATTCGAGGTCATCAAGATCGGCTTGAAAACACCGAGGTTCGATCTGTTGAGCAAGTTGTAAATATTCTTCAACATAGAACAAGGCGGAAGGATCCCCAAATTCCCTCTGAAGAGCAAGTAAGAAATACTAGAGGTCATAGATCTCGTCGAGAAAATCCCGAGGTACGATATGTTGAGCAAGTTTTAAGTACTGTTCAACATCTAACAAGGCGGCAAGATCCCCAAAATCGCTCTGAATAGCAAATAAGAAATAATCGAGGTCATAAATATCGGCGTGAAGACACCAAGGTTCGATCTGTTGAGCAAGTTATAAATATTGTCCAACAAAAAGAAAAGCGGCAAGATCCCCAAATTCGCTCTGAAGAGCAAATAAGAAATACTCGAGGTCAAAGATCTCGGTGCGAAGACCCCGAGGTACGATATGTTGAGCAAGTTATAAATATTGTTCAACAGAGAAAAAGGCGGCAAGATCCCCAAATTCGCTCCGAAGAGCAAATAAGAAATATTCGAGGTCATCAAGATCGGTGCGAAGACCCCGAGGTACGATATGTTGAGCAAGTTTTAAATACTGTTCAACAGAGGAAAAGGCGGCAAGATCCCCAAATTCGCTCTGAAGAGCAAATAAGGAATATTCGAGGTCATAAAGATCGGCATGAAAACACCGAGGTTTGATCTGTTTAGCAAGTTGTAAATATTGTTCAACATAGAACAAGGCGGCAAGATCCCCAAATTCGCTCTGAAGAGCAAATAAGAAATACTCGAGGTCATAAATATCGGCGGCAAGACACCGAGGTTCGATCTGTTGAGCAAGTTGTAAATACTGTTCAACATAGAACAAGGCGGCAAGATCCTCAAATTCGCTCTGAAGAGCAAATAAGAAATACTCGAGGTTATAGATCTCGTCGTTATAATCGGTATGATGAGCAAGTTTTAAATACTGTTCAACATAGAACAAGGCGATCCCCAAATTCGCTCTGATGAGCAAATAAGAAATACTCGAGATCATGGATCTCGGTGTCAACACCACGCGGTACGATATGTTGAGCAAGTTTTAAATACTGTTCAACATAGAACAAGGCGGAAAGATTCTCAAATTCGCTCCGAAGAGCAAATAAGAAATACTCGAGGTCATAGATCTCGTCGAGAAAATCCCGAGGTTAGATCTGTTGAGCAAGTAAAAAATACTGCTCAAAAGAGAAAAAGGCAGCAAGATCCCCAAATTCGCTCTGAAGAGCAAATAAGAAATACTCGAGGTCATGGATCTCGGTGTCAACACCACGCGGTACGATATGTTGAGCAAGTTTTAAATACTGTTCAACATAGAACAAGGCGGAAAGATTCTCAAATTCGCTCCGAAGAGCAAATAAGAAATACTCGAGGTCATAGATCTCGTCGAGAAAATCCCGAGGTACGATATATTGAGTAAGTTTTTAATACTGTTTAACATAGAACAATGCGGCAAGATACCCAAATTCTCTCTGAAGAGCAAATAAGGAATACTCGAGGCAATGGATCTCGGTGTGAAGACCCCGAGGTACGATATGTTGAGCAAGTTGTAAAAACTGTTCAACATAGAACAAGGCGGCAAGATCCTCAAATTCGCTCTGAAGAGCAAATAAGAAATACTCGAGGTCATAGATCTCGTCGTGATAATCGGTATGATGAGCAAGTTTTAAATACTGTTCAACATAGAACAAGGCGATCCCCAAATTCTCTCTGGAGAGAAAATAAGAAATACTCGAGGTCATAGATCTCGGCGTGAAGACACGGAGGTTTGATCTGTTAAGCAAGTACTTAAAACTGTTCAACAGAGAAAAAGGCGGCAAGATCCCCAAATTCGCTCTGAAGAGCAAATAAGAAATACTCAAGGTCATAGATCTCGTCGTGAAAATCGATATGATGACCAAGTTTTAAATACTGTTCAACATAGAAAAAGGCGGAAGGATTACCAAATTCGCTCTGAAGGGCAAATAAGAAATACTCGAGGTCATAGATCTCGTCGAGAAAATAACGAGGTACGATATGTTGAGCAAGTTTTAAATACTGTTTAACGTAGAACAATACGGCAAGATCCCGAAATTATTTCTGAAGAGCAAATAAGGAATACTCGAGGCAATGGATCTCGGTGTGAAGACCCCGAGGTACGAAATGTTGAGCAAGTTTTAAATACTGTTCAACATCGAACAAGGCGGCAAAATCCACAAATTCGCTCTCAAGCGCAAATAAGAAATACTCGAGGTCATAGATCTCGTCGAGAAAATCCCGAGGTACGATATGTTGAGCAAGCTTTAAATACTGTTCAACATAGAAGAAGGCGGCAAGATCCCCAAATTCGCTCTGAAGAGCAAATAAGAAATACTCGAGGTCATAGATCTCGGCGTGAAGACACCGAGGTTTGATCTGTTAAGCAAGTACTTAAAACTGTCCAACAGAGAAAAAGGCGGCAAGATCCCCAAATTCGCTCTGAAGAGCAACTAAGAAATACTTGAGGTCATAGATCTCGTCGAGAAAACAACATGTAGCAACAGAGCATCACCTTAAACTAATCGAGATATACTATATAGATTTCTATATACATATATTTCTTTTAATATTTGGTGATAATCAGTGGATAGGTATATTTTCTCAGCCATCATGTTGAACTTTTTACAAAATATACCAGACAACAATGTAAAAAAGTTTCTTATAGTGCTGGATTTTGTATAGAACAAAAATATCTTTCTAGAAAAAATCGCATGAAATAAATATTAGTAGTGTAGTATCAAAAGGGCTAAAGACCCTTTTTATGTGGTTATAGATAAACTGCGACCCTATCTGTTTAAATGTATGCCATGAGGTGAACTGTATACTCAAGAAAATTACATTTTTACCCAGCGCTGTTGGCAGCTTATGAAAGGTTAAGATATTAAGACATAAAGAAGAAAATCTACATACCTGCTCTACATATGTGTATACCATACTTAATTATATGTAACTTATTGCTAAGTTAGCCTTCATGGGCAGACCCTTCAAAATAGCTACTGTTTTAAAAGCAATTTACGGAGGGATTTTCCGAGGACTTAATTTCAATGCAATCAAATAAACTACTAATTTCTAAAATATAAATATAACTAAATATTATGTATTTTATGTTAGTGAATATCTAAGTAATATATAGGTATACAAAAGTACGTAAGCTGTGTGTACAAAAATATACCATCACAAAACTATTATATCTCTGTAGCAATATGTTGCAAGTGTATAATAAATATCAGTACACTGTGTTTGTAGTTTCAGTTACAGTTGATTTCTTGATTAGCAAAGTGTTTCCATACAACTTATTTTAGTGTATTAGTTATATAGTGTTTAAAGAATTTTAATATATACAGTGGCGAGCAAAACCGTATTAAATACAGTGCGAGCAAACACATATACATATGTGCACCAGTATACCATAGTACCTATACACCGAAAAGGAAAGGAGTCATAGCAAGGACTTACAAAGAATTACAGTGAAAGAGAGCAGCACCTAGGATCCAACATTTTACACACGGATGGACGGAATTACATTAGTATTATCTATAAATACTTTATACATTAATTCATTTATTATTAATTAATTATGCCTAGATTAAGTAGAAAATCTGTATTACTAAGTCGTCTTCAGAATAGAAGACGTATGATAGTTCTTCGCGCACACTCTTTATATAGAGATAGTGAGCAATCACAAAATAATGTAGGTCACGCTAATCTGTCCGAACAAATTATCAATACAAAGCAACATAGAACCAGGTGGGAAAATCTCGAGGTACGGTCTTTTGAACAAAATTTAAATAGTGATTAACATAGAGCAAGGCGGCAAGATCCACAAATTCGCTCTGTAGAGCAAATAAGAAATGCTCGAGGTCAAAGATCTCTTCTAGAAAATCCCGAGGTGCGATATGTTGAGCAAGTTTTAAATACTGTTCAACATAGAATAAGGCGGCAACATCCCCACATTCGCTCTGAAGAGCAAATAAGAAATACTCGAGGTCATAGATCTCGTCGTGATAATCGGTATGATGAGCAAGTTTTAAATACTGTCATATAGATAGTGAGCAATCACAAAATAATGTAAGTCACGCTAATCTGTCCGAACAAATTATCAATACAAATCAACATAGAACCAGGTGGGAAAATCTCGATGTACGGTCTTTTGAACAAAATTTAAATAGTGTTTAACATAGAGCAAGGCGGCAAGATCCACAAATTCGCTCTGATGAGCAAATAAGAAATACTCGAGGTCATAGATCTCGTCAAGAAAATCCCGAGGTACGATAAGTTGAGCAAGTTTTAAATACTGTTCAACATAGAACAAGGCGGCAAGATCCCCAAATTCGCTCTGAAGAGCAAATAAGAAATACTCGAGGTCATAAATATCGGCGGCAAGACACCGAGGTTCGATCTGTTGAGCAAGTTGTTAATACTGTTCAACATAGAACAAGGCGGCAAGATCCTCAAATTCGCTCTGAAGAGCAAATAAGAAATACTAGAGGTTATAGATCTCGTCGTGATAATCGGTATGATGAGCAAGTTTGAAATACTGTTCAACATAGAACAAGGCGATCCTCAAATTCGTTCTGAAGAGCAAATAAGAAATACTCGAGGTCATAGATCTGGTCGTGATAATCGGTATGATGAGCAAGTTTTAAATAATGTTCAACATAGAACAAGGCGATCCCCAAATTCTCTCTGGAGAGCAAATAAGAAATACTCGAGGTCATAAATATCAGCGTAAAGACACCGAGGTTCGATCTGTTGAGCAAGTTGTAAATATTGTCCAACATAGAATAAGGCGGCAAGATCCCCAAATTCGCTCTGAAGAGCAAAAAAAAAATGCTCGAGGTCATGGATCTAGGTGCGAAGACCACGCGGTACGATATGTTGAGCAAGTTTTAAATACTGTTCAACATAGAACAAGGCGGCAAGATCCTCAAATTCGCTCCGAAGAGCAAATAAGAAATACTCGAGGTCATAGATCTCGTCGAGAAAATCCCGAGGTACGATATGTTGAGCAAGTTTCAAATACTGTTTAACATAGAACAATACGGCAAGATCCCCAAATTATTTCTAAAGAGCAAATAAGGAATACTCGAGGCAATGGATCTCGGTGTGAAGACCCCGAGGTACGTAATGTTGAGCAAGTTTTAAATACTGTTCAACATCGAACAAGGCGGCAAGCGCAAATAAGAAATACTCGAGGTCATAGCTCTCGTCGAGAAAATTCCGAGGTACGATATGTTGAGCAAGCTTTAAATACTGTTCAACATAGAAGAAGGCGGCAAGATCCCCAAATTCGCTCTGAAGAGCAAATAAGAAATACTCGAGGTCATAGATCTCGTCGAGAAAATCCCGAGGTACGATATGTTGAGTAAGTTTTTAATACTGTTTAACATAGAACAATGCGGCAAGATACCCAAATTCTCTCTGAAGAGCAAATAAGGAATACTCGAGGCAATGGATCTCGGTGTGAAGACCCCGAGGTACGATATGTTGAGCAAGTTGTAAAAACTGTTCAACATAGAACAAGGCGGCAAGATCCTCAAATTCGCTCTGAAGAGCAAATAAGAAATACTCGAGGTCATAGATCTCGTCGTGATAATCGGTATGATGAGCAAGTTTTAAATACTGTTCAACATAGAACAAGGCGATCCCCAAATTCTCTCTGGAGAGCAAATAAGAAATACTCGAGGTCATAGATCTCGGCGTGAAGACACGGAGGTTTGATCTGTTAAGCAAGTACTTAAAACTGTTCAACAGAGAAAAAGGCGGCAAGATCCCAAAATTCGCTCTGAAGAGCAAATAAGAAACACTCAAGGTCATAGATCTCGTCGTGAAAATCGATATGATGACCAAGTTTTAAATACTGTTCAACATAGAAAAAGGCGGAAGGATTACCAAATTCGCTCTGAAGGGCAAATAAGAAATACTCGAGGTCATAGATCTCGTCGAGAAAATAACGAGGTACGATATGTTGAGCAAGTTTTAAATACTGTTTAACGTAGAACAATACGGCAAGATCCCGAAATTATTTCTGAAGAGCAAATAAGGAATACTCGAGGCAATGGATCTAGGTGTGAAGACCCCGAGGTACGAAATGTTGAGCAAGTTTTAAATACTGTTCAACATCGAACAAGGCGGCAAAATCCACAAATTCGCTCTCAAGCGCAAATAAGAAATACTCGAGGTCATAGATCTCGTCGAGAAAATCCCGAGGTACGATATGTTGAGCAAGCTTTAAATACTGTTCAACATAGAAGAAGGCGGCAAGATCCCCAAATTCGCTCTGAAGAGCAAATAAGAAATACTCGAGGTCATAGATCTCGTCGTGAAGACACCGAGGTTTGATCTGTTAAGCAAGTACTTAAAACTGTCCAACAGAGAAAAAGGCGGCAAGATCCCCAAATTCGCTCTGAAGAGCAACTAAGAAATACTTGAGGTCATAGATCTCGTCGAGAAAACAACATGTAGCAACAGAGCATCACCTTAAACTAATCGAGATATACTATATAGATTTCTATATACATATATTTCTTTTAATATTTGGTGATAATCAGTGGATAGGTATATTTTCTCAGCCATCATGTTGAACTTTTTACAAAATATACCAGACAACAATGTAAAAAAGTTTCTTATAGTGCTGGATTTTGTATAGAACAAAAATATCTTTCTAGAAAAAATCGCATGAAATAAATATTAGTAGTGTAGTATCAAAAGGGCTAAAGACCCTTTTTATGTGGTTATAGATAAACTGCGACCCTATCTGTTTAAATGTATGCCATGAGGTGAACTGTATACTCAAGAAAATTACATTTTTACCCAGCGCTGTTGGCAGCTTATGAAAGGTTAAGATATTAAGACATAAAGAAGAAAATCTACATACCTGCTCTACATATGTGTATACCATACTTAATTATATGTAACTTATTGCTAAGTTAGCCTTCATGGGCAGACCCTTCAAAATAGCTACTGTTTTAAAAGCAATTTACGGAGGGATTTTCCGAGGACTTAATTTCAATGCAATCAAATAAACTACTAATTTCTAAAATATAAATATAACTAAATATTATGTATTTTATGTTAGTGAATATCTAAGTAATATATAGGTATACAAAAGTACGTAAGCTGTGTGTATAAAAATATACCATCACAAAACTATTATATCTCTGTAGCAATATGTTGCAAGTGTATAATAAATATCAGTACACTGTGTTTGTAGTTTCAGTTACAGTAGATTTCTTGATTAGCAAAGTGTTTCCATACAACTTATTTTAGTGTATTAGTTATATAGTGTTTAAAGAATTTTAATATATACAGTGGCGAGCAAAACCGTATTAAATACAGTGCGAGCAAACACATATACATATGTGCACCAGTATACCATAGTACCTATACACCGAAAAGGAAAGGAGTCATAGCAAGGACTTACAAAGAATTACAGTGAAAGAGAGCAGCACCTAGGATCCAACATTTTACACACGGATGGACGGAATTACATTAGTATTATCTATAAATACTTTATACATTAATTCATTTATTATTAATTAATTATGCCTAGATTAAGTAGAAAATCTGTATTACTAAGTCGTCTTCAGAATAGAAGACGTATGATAGTTCTTCGCGCACACTCTTTATATAGAGATAGTGAGCAATCACAAAATAATGTAGGTCACGCTAATCTGTCCGAACAAATTATCAATACAAAGCAACATAGAACCAGGTGGGAAAATCTCGAGGTACGGTCTTTTGAACAAAATTTAAATAGTGATTAACATAGAGCAAGGCGGCAAGATCCACAAATTCGCTCTGTAGAGCAAATAAGAAATGCTCGAGGTCAAAGATCTCTTCTAGAAAATCCCGAGGTGCGATATGTTGAGCAAGTTTTAAATACTGTTCAACATAGAATAAGGCGGCAACATCCCCACATTCGCTCTGAAGAGCAAATAAGAAATACTCGAGGTCATAGATCTCGTCGTGATAATCGGTATGATGAGCAAGTTTTAAATACTGTCATATAGATAGTGAGCAATCACAAAATAATGTAAGTCACGCTAATCTGTCCGAACAAATTATCAATACAAATCAACATAGAACCAGGTGGGAAAATCTCGATGTACGGTCTTTTGAACAAAATTTAAATAGTGTTTAACATAGAGCAAGGCGGCAAGATCCACAAATTCGCTCTGATGAGCAACTAAGAAATACTCGAGGTCATAGATCTCGTCAAGAAAATCCCGAGGTACGATAAGTTGAGCAAGTTTTAAATACTGTTCAACATAGAACAAGGCGGCAAGATCCCCAAATTCGCTCTGAAGAGCAAATAAGAAATACTCGAGGTCATAAATATCGGCGGCAAGACACCGAGGTTCGATCTGTTGAGCAAGTTGTTAATACTGTTCAACATAGAACAAGGCGGCAAGATCCTCAAATTCGCTCTGAAGAGCAAATAAGAAATACTAGAGGTCATAGATCTCGTCGTGATAATCGGTATGATGAGCAAGTTTGAAATACTGTTCAACATAGAACAAGGCGATCCTCAAATTCGTTCTGAAGAGCAAATAAGAAATACTCGAGGTCATAGATCTGGTCGTGATAATCGGTATGATGAGCAAGTTTTAAATACTGTTCAACATAGAACAAGGCGATCCCCAAATTCTCTCTGGAGAGCAAATAAGAAATACTCGAGGTCATAAATATCAGCGTAAAGACACCGAGGTTCGATCTGTTGAGCAAGTTGTAAATATTGTCCAACATAGAATAAGGCGGCAAGATCCCCAAATTCGCTCTGAAGAGCAAATAAGAAATACTCGAGGTCATGGATCTCGGTGCGAAGACCACGCGGTACGATATGTTGAGCAAGTTTTAAATACTGTTCAACATAGAACAAGGCGGCAAGATCCTCAAATTCGCTCCGAAGAGCAAATAAGAAATACTCGAGGTCATAGATCTCGTCGAGAAAATCCCGAGGTACGATATGTTGAGCAAGTTTTAAATACTGTTTAACATAGAACAATACGGCAAGATCCCCAAATTATTTCTAAAGAGCAAATAAGGAATACTCGAGGCAATTGATCTCGGTGTGAAGACCCCGAGGTACGTAATGTTGAGCAAGTTTTAAATACTGTTCAACATCGAACAAGGCGGCAAGCGCAAATAAGAAATACTCGAGGTCATAGCTCTCGTCGAGAAAATTCCGAGGTACGATATGTTGAGCAAGCTTTAAATACTGTTCAACATAGAAGAAGGCGGCAAGATCCCCAAATTCGCTCTGAAGAGCAAATAAGAAATACTCGAGGTCATAGATCTCGGCGTGAAGACATCGAGGTTTGATCTGTTAAGCAAGTACTTAAAACTGTCCAACAGAGAAAAAGGCGGCAAGATCCCCAAATTCGCTCTGAAGAGCAACTAAGAAATACTCGAGGTCATAGGTCTCGTCGAGAAAATCCCGAGGTTCGATCTATAAAGTACTAAAAAGTATCCAGCACAGAATAAGGCAGCAAGATCCCCAAATTCGCTCTCAAGAGCAAATAAGAAATACTCGAGGTCATAGATCTCGTCGAGAAAACAACATGTTGCAACAGAGCATCACCTTAAACTTATCGAGATATACTATATAGATTTCTATATACATATATTTCTTTTAATATTTGGTGATAATCAGTGGATAGGTATATTTTCTCAGCCATCATGTTGAACTTTTTACAAAATATACCAGACAACAATGTAAAAAATTTCTTAGAGTGCTGGACTTTGTATAGAACAAAAATATCTTTCTAGAAAAAATCGCATGAAATAAATATTAGTAGTGTAGTATCAAAAGGGCTAAAGACCCTTTTTATGTGGTTATAGATAAACTGCGACCCTATCGGTTTAAATGAAGGCCATGAGGTGAACTGTATACTCAAGAAAATTACATTTTTACCCAGCGCCGTTGGCAGCTTATGAAAGGTTAAGATATTAAGACATAAAGAAGAAAATGTACATACCTGCTCTACATATGTGTATACCATACTTAATTATATGTAACTTATTGCTAAGTTAGCCTTCATGGGCCGACCCTTCAAAATAGCTACAGTTTTAAAAGCAATTTACGGAGGGATTTTCCGAGGACTTAATTTCAATGCAATCAAATAAACTACTAATTTCTAAAATATAAATATAACTAAATATTATGTATTTTATGTTAGTGAATATCTAAGTAATATATAGGTATACAAAAGTACGTAAGCTGTGTGTACAAAAATATACCATCACAAAACTATTATATCTCTGTAGCAATATGTTGCAAGTGTATAATAAATATCAGTACACTGTGTTTGTAGTTTCAGTTACAGGTGATTTCTTGATTAGCAAATTGTTTCCATACAACTTATTTTAGTGTATTAGTTATATAGCATTTAAAGAATTTTAATATATACAGTGGCGAGCAAAACCGTATTAAATACAGTAGCGAGCAAACACATATACATATGTGCACCAGTATACCATAGTACCTATACACCGAAAAGGAAAGGAGTCATAGCAAGGACTTACAAAGAATTACAGTGAAAGAGAGCAGCACCTAGGATCCAACATTTTACACACGGATGGACGGAATTACATTAGTATTATCTATAAATATTTTATACATTAATTCATTTATTATTAATTAATTATGCCTAGATTAAGTAGAAAATCTGTATTACTAAGTCGTCTTCAGAATAGAAGACGTATGATAGTTCTTCGCGCACACTCTTTATATAGAGATAGTGAGCAACCACAAAATAATGTAGGTCACGCTAATCTGTCCGAACAAATTATCAATACAAATCAACATAGAACCAGGTGGGAAAATCTCGAGGTACGGTCTTTTGAACAAAATTTAAATAGTGTTTAACATAGAGCAAGGCGGAAAGATCCACAAATTCGCTCTGTAGAGCAAATAAGAAATACTCGAGGTCATAGATCTCGTCAAGAAAATCCCGAGGTACGATATGTTGAGCAAGTTTTAATTACTGTTCAACATAGAACAAGGCGGCAAGATCCCCAAATTCGCTCTGAAGAGCAAATAAGAAATACTCGAGGTCATAAATATCGGCGGCAAGACACCGAGGTTCGATCTGTTGAGCAAGTTGTAAATACTGTTCAACATAGAACAAGGCGGCAAGATCCTCAAATTCGCTCTGAAGAGCAAATAAGAAATACTCGAGGTCATAGATCTCGTCGTGATAATCGGTATGATGAGCAAGTTTTAAATACTGTTCAACATAGAACAAGGCGATCCCCAAATTCGCTCGGATGAGCAAATAAGAAATACTCGAGGTCATAGATCTCGTCAAGAAAATCCCGAGGTACGATATGTTGAGCAAGTTTTAAATACTGTTCAACATAGAACAAGGCGGCAAGATCCCCAAATTCGCTCTGAAGAGCAAATAAGAAATACTCGAGGTCATAAATATCGGCGGCAAGACACCGAGGTTCGATCTGTTGAGCAAGTTGTAAATACTGTTCAACATAGGACAAGGCGGCAAGATCCTCAAATTCGCTCTGAAGAGCAAATAAGAAATACTCGAGGTCACAGATCTCGGCGTGAAGACACCGAGGTTTGATCTGTTAAGCAAGTACTTAAAACTGTCCAACAGAGAAAAAGGCGGCAAGATCCCCAAATTCGCTCTGAAGAGCAACTAAAAAATACTCGAGGTCATAGATCTCGTCGAGAAAATCCCGAGGTTCGATCTAAAAAGTACTTAAAAGTATCCAACACAGAATAAGGCAGCAAGATCCCCAAATTCGCTCTCAAGAGCAAATAAGAAATACTCGAAGTCATAGATCTCGTCGAGAAAACAACATGTTGCAACAGAGCGTCACCTTAAACTAATCGAGATATACTATATAGATTTCTATATACATATATTTCTTTTAATATTTGGTGATAATCAGTGGATAGGTATATTTTCTCAGCCATCATATTGAACTTTTTACAAAATATACCAGACAACAATGTAAAACATTTCTTAGAGTGCTGGACTTTGTATAGAACAAAAATATCTTTCTAGAAAAAATCGCATGAAATAAATATTAGTAGTGTAGTATCAAAAGGGCTAAAGACCCTTTTTATGTGGTTATAGATAAACTGCGACCCTATCGGTTTAAATGATGGCCATGAGGTGAACTGTATACTCAAGAAAATTACATTTTTACCCAGCGCCGTTGGCAGCTTATGAAAGGTTAAGATATTAAGACATAAAGAAGAAAATCTACATACCTGCTCTACATATGTGTATACCATTCTTAATTATATGTAACTTATTGCTAAGTTAGCCTTCATGGGCAGACCCTTCAAAATAGGTACTGTTTTAAAAGCAATTTACGGAGGGATTTTCCGAGGACTTAATTTCAATGCAATCAAATAAACTACTAATTTCTAAAATATAAATATAACTAAATATTATGTATTTTATGTTAGTGAATATCTAAGTAATATATAGGTATACAAAAGTACGTAAGCTGTGTGTACAAAAATATACCATCACAAAACTATTATATCTCTGTAGCAATATGTTGCAAGTGTATAATAAATATCAGTACACTGTGTTTGTAGTTTCAGTTACAGTTGATTTCTTGATTAGCAAAGTGTTTCCATACAACTTATTTTAGTGTATTAGTTATATAGCGTTTAAAGAATTTTTCTATATACAGTGGCGAGCAAAACCGTATTAAATACAGTAGCGAGCAAACACATATACATATGTGCACCAGTATACCATAGTACCTATACACCGAAAAGGAAAGGAGTCATAGCAAGGACTTACAAAGAATTACAGTGAAAGAGAGCAGCACCTAGGATCCAACATTTTACACACGGATGGACGGAATTACATTAATATTATCTATAAATATTTTATACATTAATTCATTTATTATTAATTAATTATGCCTAGATTAAGTAGAAAATCTGTATTACTAAGTCGTCTTCAGAGTAGAAGACGTATGATAGTTCTTCGCGCACACTCTTTATATAGAGATAGTGAGCAATCACAAAATAATGTAGGTCACGCCAATCTGTCCGAACAAATTATCAATACAAATCAACATGGAACCAGATGGGAAAATCTCGAGGTACGGTCTTTTAAACAAAATTTAAATAGTGTTTAACATAGAGCAAGGCGGCAAGATCCACAAATTCGCTCTGTAGAGCAAATAAGAAATACTCGAGGTCATAGATCTCGTCAAGAAAATCCCGAGGTACGATATGTTGAGCAAGTTTTAATTACTGTTCAACATAAAACAAGGCGGCAAGATCCCCAAATTCGCTCTGAAGAGCAAATAAGAAATACTCGAGGTCATAAATATCGGCGGCAAGACACCGAGGTTCGATCTGTTGAGCAAGTTGTAAATACTGTTCAACATAGAACAAGGCGGCAAGATCCTCAAATTCGCTCTGAAGAGCAAATAAGAAATACTCGAGGTCATAGATCTCGTCGTGATAATCGGTATGATGAGCAAGTTTTAAATACTGTTCAACATAGAACAAGGCGATCCTCAAATTCGCTCTGAAAAGCAAATAAGAAATACTCGAGGTCATAGATCTCGTCGTGATAATCGGTATGATGAGCAAGTTTTAAATACTGTTCAACATAGAACAAGGCGATCCCCAAATTCTCTCTGGAGAGCAAATAAGAAATACTCGAGGTCATAAATATCAGCTTAAAGACACCGAGGTTCGATCTGTTGAGCAAGTTATAAATATTGTCCAACATAGAATAAGGCGGCAAGATCCCCAAATTATTTCTGAAGAGCAAATAAGGAATACTCGAGGCAATGGATCTCGGTGTGAAGACCCCGAGGTACGATATGTTGAGCAAGTTTTAAATACTGTTCAACATCGAACAAGGCGGCAAAATCCTCAAATTCGCTCCGAAGAGCAAATAAGAAATACTCGAGGTCATAGATCTCGTCGAGAAAATTCCGAGGTACGATATGTTGAGCAAGTTTTAAATACTGTTTAACATAGAACAATACGGCAAGATCCCCAAATTATTTCTGAAGAGCAAATAAGAAATACTCGAGGTCATAGATCTCGTCGTGATAATCGGTATGATGAGCAAATTTTAAATACTGTTCAACATAGAACAAGGCGATCCCCAAATTATCTCTGGAGAGCAAACAAGAAATACTCGAGGTCATAAATATCAGCGTAAAGACACCGAGGTTCGATCTGTTGAGCAAGTTAAAATATTGTCCAACATAGAATAAGGCGGCAAGATCCCCAAATTATTTCTGAAGAGCAAATAAGGAATACTCGAGGCAATGGATCTCGGTGTGAAGACCCCGAGGTACGATATGTTGAGCAAGTTTTAAATACTGTTCAACATCGAACAAGGCGGCAAAATCCTCAAATTCGCTCTGAAGAGCAAATAAGAATTACTCGAGGTCATGGATCTCGGTGCGAAGACCACGCGGTACGATATGTTGAGCAAGTTTTAAATACTGTTCAACATAGAACAAGGCGGCAAGATCCTCAAATTCGCTCCGAAGAGCAAATAAGAAATACTCGAGGTCATAAATCTCGTCGAGAAAATTCCGAGGTACGATATGTTGAGCAAGTTTTAAATACTGTTTAACATAGAACAATACGGCAAGATCCCCAAATTATTTCTGAAGAGCAAATAAGGAATACTCGAGGCAATGAATCTCGGTGTGAAGACCCCGAGGTACGATATGTTGAGCAAGTTTTAAATACTGTTCAACATCGAACAAGGCGGCAAAATCCACAAATTCGCTCTCAAGCGCAAATAAGAAATACTCGAGGTCATAGATCTCGTCGAGAAAATCCCGAGGTACGATATGTTGAGCAAGCTTTAAATACTGTTCAACATAGAAGAAGGCGGCAAGATCCCCAAATTCGCTCTGAAGAGCAAATAAGAAATACTCGAGGTCATAGATCTCGGCGTGAAGACACCGAGGTTTGATCTGTTAAGCAAGTACTTAAAACTGTCCAACAGAGAAAAAGGCGGCAAGATCCCCAAATTCGCTCTGAAGAGCAACTAAGAAATACTCAAGGTCATAGATCTCGTCGAGAAAATCCCGAGGTTCGATCTTAAAAGTACTAAAAAGTATCCAACACAGAATAAGGCAGCAAGATCCCCAAATTCGCTCTCAAGAGCAAATAAGAAATACTCGAAGTCATAGGTCTCGTCGAGAAAACAACATGTTGCAACAGAGCATCACCTTAAACTAATCGAGATATACTATATAGATTTCTATATACATATATTTCTTTTAATATTTGGTGATAATCAGTGGATAGGTATATTTTCTCAGCCTTTGAACTTTTTACAAAATATACCAGACAACAATGTAAAAAATTTCTTAGAGTGCTGGACTTTGTATAGAACAAAAATATCTTTCTAGAAAAAATCGCATGAAATAAATATTAGTAGTGTAGTATCAAAAGGGCTAAAGACCCTTTTTATGTGGTTATAGATAAACTGCGACCCTATCGGTTTAAATGCTACTGTCTATTTTTTCAGTTTTACGTCACATTTTAATATGAAGGCCATGAGGTGAACTGTATACTCAAGAAAATTACATTTTTACCCAGCGCCGTTAGCAGCTTATGAAAGGTTAAGATATTAAGACATAAAGAAGAAAATCTACATACCTGCTCTACATATGTGTATACCATACTTAATTATATGTAAGTTATTGCTAAGTTAGCCTTCATGGGCAGACCCTTCAAAATAGGTACTGTTTTAAAAGCAATTTACGGAGGGATTTTCCGAGGACTTAATTTCAATGCAATCAAATAAACTACTAATTTCTAAAATATAAATATAACTAAATATTATGTATTTTATGTTAGTGAATATCTAAGTAATATATAGGTATACAAAAGTACGTAAGCTGTGTGTACAAAAATATACCATCACAAAACTATTATATCTCTGTAGCAATATGTTGCAAGTGTATAATAAATATCAGTACACTGTGTTTGTAGTTTCAGTTACAGTTGATTTCTTGATTAGCAAACTGTTTCCATAAAACTTATTTTAGTGTATTAGTTATATAGTGTTTAAAGAATTTTAATATATACAGTGGCGAGCAAAACCGAGCAAACACATATACATATGTGCACCAGTATACCATAGTACCTATACACCGAAAAGGAAAGGAGTCATAGCAAGGACTTACAAAGAATTACAGTGAAAGAGAGCAGCACCTAGGATCCAACATTTTACACACGGATGGACGGAATTACATTAGTATTATCTATAAATACTTTATACATTAATTCATTTATTATTAATTAATTATGCCTAGATTAAGTAGAAAATCTGTATTACTAAGTCGTCTTCAGAATAGAAGACGTATGATAGTTCTTCGCGCACACTCTTTATATAGAGATAGTGAGCAATCACAAAATAATGTAAGTCACGCTAATCTGTCCGAACAAATTATCAATACAAATCAACATAGAATCAGGTGGGAAAATCTCGAGGTACGGTCTTTTGAACAAAATTTAAATAGTGTTTAACATAGAGCAAGGCAACAAGATCCACAAATTCGCTCTGTAGAGCAAATAAGAAATACTCGAGGTCATAGATCTCGTCAAGAAAATCCCGAGGTACGATATGTTGAGCAAGTTTTAAATACTGTTCAACATAGAACAAGGCGGCAAGATCCCCAAATTCGCTCTGAGGAGCAAATAAGAAATACTCGAGGTCATAGATCTCGTCGTGATAATCGGTATGATGAGCAAGTTTTAAATGCTGTTCAACATAGAACAAGGCGATCCCCAAATTCTCTCTGGAGAGCAAATAAGAAATACTCGAGGTCATAAATATCAGCGTAAAGACACCGAGGTTCGATCTGTTGAGCAAGTTGTAAATATTGTCCAACATAGAATAAGGCGGCAAGATCCCCAAATTCGCTCTGAAGAGCAAATAAGAAATACTCGAGGTCATGGATCTCGGTGCGAAGACCACGCGGTACGATATGTTGAGCAAGTTTTAAATACTGTTCAACATAGAACAAGGCGGCAAGATCCTCAAATTCGCTCCGAAGAGCAAATAAGAAATACTCGAGGTCATAGATCTCGTCGAGAAAATTCCGAGGTACGATATGTTGAGCAAGTTTTAAATACTGTTCAACATAGAACAAGGCGATCCTCAAATTCGCTCTGAAGAGCAAATAAGAAATACTCGAGGTCATAGATCTCGTCGTGATAATGGGTATGATGAGCAAGTTTTAAATACTGTTCAACATAGAACAAGGCGATCCCCAAATTCTCTCTGGAGAGCAAATAAGAAATACTCGAGGTCATAAATATCAGCGTAAAGACACCGAGGTTCGATCTGTTGAGCAAGTTGTAAATATTGTTCAACATAGAACAAGGCGGCAAGATCCTCAAATTCGCTCTGAAGAGCAAATAAGAAATACTCGAGGTCATAGATCTCGTCGTGATAATCGGTATGATGAGCAAGTTCTAAATACTGTTCAACATAGAACAAGGCGATCCTCAAATTCGCTCTGAAGAGCAAATAAGAAATACTCGAGGTCATAGATCTCGTCGTGATAATCGGTATGATGAGCAAGTTTTAAATACTGTTCAACATAGAACAAGGCGATCCCCAAATTCTCTCTGGAGAGCAAATAAGAAATACTCGAGGTCATAAATATCAGCGTAAAGACACCGAGGTTCGATCTGTTGAGCAAGTTGTAAATATTGTCCAACATAGAATAAGGCGGCAAGATCCCCAAATTCGCTCTGAAGAGCAAATAAGAAATACTCGAGGTCATGGATCTCGGTGCGAAGACCACGCGGTACGATATGTTGAGCAAGTTTTAAATACTGTTCAACATAGAACAAGGCGGCAAGATCCTCAAATTCGCTCCGAAGAGCAAATAAGAAATACTCGAGGTCATAGATCTCGTCGAGAAAATTCCGAGGTACGATATGTTGAGCAAGTTTTAAATACTGTTTAACATAGAACAACACGGCAAGATCCCCAAATTATTTCTGAAGAGCAAATAAGGAATACTCGAGGCAATGGATCTCGGTGTGAAGACCCCGAGGTACGATATGTTGAGCAAGTTTTAAATACTGTTCAACATCGAACAAGGCGGCAAAATCCACAAATTCGCTCTCAAGCGCAAATAAGAAATACTCGAGGTCATAGATCTCTTCGAGAAAATCCCGAGGTACGATATGTTGAGCAAGCTTTAAATACTGTTTAACATAGAAGAAGGCGGCAAGATCCCCAAATTCGCTCTGAAGAGCAAATAAGAAATACTCGAGGTCATAGATCTCGGCGTGAAGACACCGAGGTTTGATCTGTTAAGCAAGTACTTAAAACTGTCCAACAGAGAAAAAGGCGGCAAGATCCCCAAATTCGCTCTAAAGAGCAACTAGGAAATACTCGAGGTCATGGATCTCGTCGAGAAAATCCCGAGGTTCGATCTAAAAAGTACTAAAAAGTATCCAACACAGAATAAGGCAGCAAGATCCCCAAATTCGCTCTCAAGAGCAAATAAGAAATACTCGAAGTCATAGATCTCGTCGAGAAAACAACATGTTGCAACAGAGCATCACCTTAAACTAATCGAGATATACTATATAGATTTCTATATACGTATATTTCTTTTAATATTTGGTGATAATCAGTGGATAGGTATATTTTCTCAGCCATCATGTTGAACTTTTTACAAAATATACCAGACATTAATGTAAAAAATTTCTTAGAGTGCTGGACTTTGTATAGAACAAAAATATCTTTCTAGAAAAAATCGCATGAAATAAAGATTAGTAGTGTAGTATCAAAAGGGCTAAAGACCCTTTTTATGTGGTTATAGATAAACTGCGACCCTATCGGTTTAAATGAAGGCCATGAGGTGAACTGTATACTCAAGAAAATTACATTTTTACCCAGCGCCGTTGGCAGCTTATGAAAGGTTAAGATATTAAGACATAAAGAAGAAAATCTACATACCTGCTCTACATATGTGTATACCATACTTAATTATATGTAAGTTGTTGCTAAGTTAGCCTTCATGGGCAGACCCTTCAAAATAGCTACTGTTTTAAAAGCAATTTACGGAGGGATTTTCCGAGGACTTAATTTCAATGCAATCAAATAAACTACTAATTTCTAAAATATAAATATAACTAAATATTATGTATTTTATGTTAGTGAATATCTAAGTAATATATAGGTATACAAAAGTACATAAGCTGTGTGTACAAAAATATACCATCACAAGACTATTTTATCTCTGCAGCAATATGTTGCAAGTGTATAATAAATATCAGTACACTGTGCTTGTAGTTTCAGTTACAGTTGATTTCTTGATTAGCAAAGTGTTTCCATACAACTTATTTTAGTGTATTAGTTATATAGTGTTTAAAGAATTTTAATATATACAGTGGCGAGCAAAACCGAGCAAACACATATACATATGTGCACCAGTATACCATAGTACCTATACACCGAAAAGGAAAGGAGTCATAGCAAGGACTTACAAAGAATTACAGTGAAAGAGAGCAGCACCTAGGATCCAACATTTTACACACGGATGGACGGAATTACATTAGTATTATCTATAAATACTTTATACATTAATTCATTTATTATTAATTAATTATGCCTAGATTAAGTAGAAAATCTGTATTACTAAGTCGTCTTCAGAATAGAAGACGTATGATAGTTCTTCGCGCACACTCTTTATATAGAGATAGTGAGCAATCACAAAATAATGTAAGTCACGCTAATCTGTCCGAACAAATTATCAATACAAATCAACATAGAATCAGGTGGGAAAATCTCGAGGTACGGTCTTTTGAACAAAATTTAAATAGTGTTTAACATAGAGCAAGGCGGCAAGATCCACAAATTCGCTCTGTAGAGCAAATAAGAAATACTCGAGGTCATAGATCTCGTCAAGAAAATCCCGAGGTACGATATGTTGAGCAAGTTTTAAATACTGTTCAACATAGAACAAGGCGGCAAGATCCCCAAATTCGCTCTGAGGAGCAAATAAGAAATACTCGAGGTCATAGATCTCGTCGTGATAATCGGTATGATGAGCAAGTTTTAAATGCTGTTCAACATAGAACAAGGCGATCCTCAAATTCGCTCTGAAGAGCAAATAAGAAATACTCGAGGTCATAGATCTCGTCGTGATAATCGGTATGATGAGCAAGTTTTAAATACTGTTCAACATAGAACAAGGCGATCCCCAAATTCTCTCTGGAGAGCAAATAAGAAATACTCGAGGTCATAAATATCAGCGTAAAGACACCGAGGTTCGATCTGTTGAGCAAGTTGTAAATATTGTCCAACATAGAATAAGGCGGCAAGATCCCCAAATTCGCTCTGAAGAGCAAATAAGAAATACTCGAGGTCATGGATCTCGGTGCGAAGACCACGCGGTACGATATGTTGAGCAAGTTTTAAATACTGTTCAACATAGAACAAGGCGGCAAGATCCTCAAATTCGCTCCGATGAGCAAATAAGAAATACTCGAGGTCATAGATCTCGTCGAGAAAATTCCGAGGTACGATATGTTGAGCAAGTTTTAAATACTGTTCAACATAGAACAAGGCGATCCTCAAATTCGCTCTGAAGAGCAAATAAGAAATACTCGAGGTCATAGATCTCGTCGTGATAATGGGTATGATGAGCAAGTTTTAAATACTGTTCAACATAGAACAAAGCGATCCCCAAATTCTCTCTGGAGAGCAAATAAGAAATACTCGAGGTCATAAATATCAGCGTAAAGACACCGAGGTTCGATCTGTTGAGCAAGTTGTAAATATTGTTCAACATAGAACAAGGCGGCAAGATCCTCAAATTCGCTCTGAAGAGCAAATAAGAAATACTCGAGGTCATAGATCTCGTCGTGATAATCGGTATGATGAGCAAGTTCTAAATACTGTTCAACATAGAACAAGGCGATCCTCAAATTCGCTCTGAAGAGCAAATAAGAAATACTCGAGGTCATAGATCTCGTCGTGATAATCGGTATGATGAGCAAGTTTTAAATACTGTTCAACATAGAACAAGGCGATCCCCAAATTCTCTCTGGAGAGCAAATAAGAAATACTCGAGGTCATAAATATCAGCGTAAAGACACCGAGGTTCGATCTGTTGAGCAAGTTGTAAATATTGTCCAACATAGAATAAGGCGGCAAGATCCCCAAATTCGCTCTGGAGAGCAAATAAGAAATACTCGAGGTCATGGATCTCGGTGCGAAGACCACGCGGTACGATATGTTGAGCAAGTTTTAAATACTGTTCAACATAGAACAAGGCGGCAAGATCCTCAAATTCGCTCCGAAGAGCAAATAAGAAATACTCGAGGTCATAGATCTCGTCGAGAAAATTCCGAGGTACGATATGTTGAGCAAGTTTTAAATACTGTTTAACATAGAACAACACGGCAAGATCCCCAAATTATTTCTGAAGAGCAAATAAGGAATACTCGAGGCAATGGATCTCGGTGTGAAGACCCCGAGGTACGATATGTTGAGCAAGTTTTAAATACTGTTCAACATCGAACAAGGCGGCAAAATCCACAAATTCGCTCTCAAGCGCAAATAAGAAATACTCGAGGTCATAGATCTCGTCGAGAAAATCCCGAGGTACGATATGTTGAGCAAGCTTTAAATACTGTTTAACATAGAAGAAGGCGGCAAGATCCCCAAATTCGCTCCGAAGAGCAAATAAGAAATACTCGAGGTCATAGATCTCGGCGTGAAGACACCGAGGTTTGATCTGTTAAGCAAGTACTTAAAACTGTCCAACAGAGAAAAAGGCGGCAAGATCCCCAAATTCGCTCTGAAGAGCAACTAAGAAATACTCGAGGTCATAGATCTCGTCGAGAAAATCCCGAGGTTCGATCTAAAAAGTACTAAAAAGTATCCAACACAGAATAAGGCAGCAAGATCCCCAAATTCGCTCTCAAGAGCAAATAAGAAATACTCGAAGTCATAGATCTCGTCGAGAAAACAACATGTTGCAACAGAGCATCACCTTAAACTAATCGAGATATACTATATAGATTTCTATATACATATATTTCTTTTAATATTTGGTGATAATCAGTGGATAGGTATATTTTCTCAGCCATCATGTTGAACTTTTTACAAAATATACCAGACATTAATGTAAAAAATTTCTTAGAGTGCTGGACTTTGTATAGAACAAAAATATCTTTCTAGAAAAAATCGCATGAAATAAATATTAGTAGTGTAGTATCAAAAGGGCTAAAGACCCTTTTTATGTGGTTATAGATAAACTGCGACCCTATCGGTTTAAATGCTACTGTCTATTTTTTCAGTTTTACGTCACATTTTAATATGAAGGCCATGAGGTGAACTGTATACTCAAGAAAATTACATTTTTACCCAGCGCCGTTAGCAGCTTATGAAAGGTTAAGATATTAAGACATAAAGAAGAAAATCTACATACCTGCTCTACATATGTGTATACCATTCTTAATTATATGTAACTTATTGCTAAGTTAGCCTTCATGGGCAGACCCTTCAAAATAGGTACTGTTTTAAAAGCAATTTACGGAGGGATTTTCCGAGGACTTAATTTCAATGCAATCAAATAAACTACTAATTTCTAAAATATAAATATAACTAAATATTATGTATTTTATGTTAGTGAATATCTAAGTAATATATAGGTATACAAAAGTACGTAAGCTGTGTGTACAAAAATATACCATCACAAGACTATTATATCTCTGCAGCAATATGTTGCAAGTGTATAATAAATATCAGTACACTGTGCTTGTAGTTTCAGTTACAGTTGATTTCTTGATTAGCAAAGTGTTTCCATACAACTTATTTTAGTGTATTAGTTATATAGTGTTTAAAGAATTTTAATATATACAGTGGCGAGCAAAACCGTATTAAATACAGTAGCGAGCAAACACATATACATATGTGCACCAGTATACCATAGTACCTATACACCGAAAAGGAAAGGAGTCATAGCAAGGACTTACAAAGAATTACAGTGAAAGAGAGCAGCACCTAGGATCCAACATTTTACACACGGATGGACGGAATTACATTAGTATTATCTATAAATATTTTATACATTAATTCATTTATTATTGATTAATTATGCCCAGATTAAGAAGAAAATCTGTATTACTGAGTCGTCTTCAGAATAGAAGACGTATGATAGTTCTTCGCGCACACTCTTTATATAGAGATAGTGAGCAATCACAAAATAATGTAAGTCACGCTAATCTGTCCGAACAAATTATCAATACAAATCAACATAGAACCAGGTGGGAAAATCTCGAGGTACGGTCTTTTGAACAAAATTTAAATAGTGTTTAACATAGAGCAAGGCGGCAAGATCCACAAATTCGCTCTGTAGAGCAAATAAGAAATACTCGAGGTCATAGATCTCGTCGTGATAATCGGTATGATGAGCAAGTTTTAAATACTGTTCAACATAGAACAAGGCGATCCCCAAATTCGCTCTGATGAGCAAATAAGAAATACTCGAGGTCATAGATCTGGAGAGCAAATAAGAAATACTCGAGGTCATAAATATCGGCGTAAAGACACCGAGGTTCGATCTGTTGAGCAAGTTGTAAATATTGTCCAACATAGAATAAGGCGGCAAGATCCCCAAATTCGATCTGAAGAGCAAATAAGAAATACTCGAGGTCATGGATCTCGGTGCGAAGACCACGCGGTACGATATGTTGAGCAAGTTTTAAATACTGTTCAACATAGAACAAGGCGGCAAGATCCTCAAATTCGCTCCGAAGAGCAAATAAGAAATACTCGAGTTCATAGATCTCGTCGAGAAAATCCCGAGGTACGATCTGTTGAGCAAGTTGTAAATATTGTCCAACATAGAACAATACGGCAAGATCCCCAAATTATTTCTGAAGAGCAAATAAGGAATACTCGAGACAATGGATCTCGGTGTGAAGACCCCGAGGTACGATATGTTGAGCAAGTTTTAAATACTGTTCAACATCGAACAAGGCGGCAAAATCCACAAATTCGCTCTCAAGCGCAAATAAGAAATACTCGAGGTCATAGATCTCGTCGAGAAAAGCCCGAATTAGGATATGTTGAGCAAGCTTTAAATACTGTTCAACATAGAAGAAGAAGGCAAGATCCCCAAATTCGCTCTGAAGAGCAAATAAGAAATACTCGAGGTCATAGATCTCGGCGTGAAGACACCGAGGTTTGATCTGTTAAGCAAGTACTTAAACTGTCCAACAGAGAAAAAGGCGGCAAGATCCCCAAATTCGCTCTAAAGAGCAACTAGGAAATACTCGAGGTCATAGATCTCGTCGAGAAAATCCCGAGGTTCGATCTAAAAAGTACTAAAAAGTATCCAACACAGAATAAGGCAGCAAGATCCCCAAATTCGCTCTCAAGAGCAAATAAGAAATACTCGAGGTCATAGATCTCGTCGAGAAAACAACATGTTGCAACAGAGCATCACCTTAAACTAATCGAGATATACTATATAGATTTCTATATACATATATTTCTTTTAATATTTGGTGATAATCAGTGGATAGGTATATTTTCTCAGCCATCATGTTGAACTTTTTACAAAATATACCAGACAACAATGTAAAAAATTTCTTAGAGTGCTGGACTTTGTATAGAACAAAAATATCTTTCTAGAAAGAATCGCATGAAATAAATATTAGTAGTGAAGTATCAAAAGGGCTAAAGACCCTTTTTATGTGGTTATAGATAAACTGCGACCCTATCGGTTTAAATGAAGGCCATGAGGTGAACTGTATACTCAAGAAAATTACATTTTTACCCAGCGCCGTTGGCAGCTTATGAAAGGTTAAGATATTAAGACATAAAGAAGAAAATCTACATACCTGCTCTACATATGTGTATACCATACTTAATTATATGTAACTTATTGCTAAGTTAGCCTTCATTGGCAGACCCTTCAAAATAGCTACTGTTTTAAAAGCAATTTACGGAGGGATTTTCCGAGGACTTAATTTCAATGCAATCAAATAAACTACTAATTTCTAAAATATAAATATAACTAAATATTATGTATTTTATGTTAGTGAATATCTAAGTAATATATAGGTATACAAAAGTACGTAAGCTGTGTGTACAAAAATATACCATCACAAAACTATTATATCTCTGTAGCAATATGTTGCAAGTGTATAATAAATATCAGTACACTGTGTTTGTAGTTTCAGTTACAGGTGATTTCTTGATTAGCAAATTGTTTCCATACAACTTATTTTAGTGTATTAGTTATATAGCGTTTAAAGAATTTTAATATATACAGTGGCGAGCAAAACCGTATTAAATACAGTAGCGAGCAAACACATATACATATGTGCACCAGTATACCATAGTACCTATACACCGAAAAGGAAAGGAGTCATAGCAAGGACTTACAAAGAATTACAGTGAAAGAGAGCAGCATCTAGGATCCAACATTTTACACACGGATGGACGGAATTACATTAGTATTATCTATAAATATTTTATACATTAATTCATTTATTATTGATTAATTATGCCCAGATTAAGAAGAAAATCTGTATTACTGAGTCGTCTTCAGAATAGAAGACGTATGATAGTTCTTCGCGCACACTCTTTATATAGAGATAGTGAGCAATCACAAAATAATGTAAGTCACGCTAATCTGTCCGAACAAATTATCAATACAAATCAACATAGAACCAGGTGGAAAAATCTCGAGGTACGGTCTTTTGAACAAAATTTAAATAGTGTTTAACATAGAGCAAGGCGGCAAGATCCCCAAATTCGCTCTGAAGAGCAAATAAGAAATACTCGAGGTCATAGATCTCGTCGTGATAATCGGTATGATGAGCAAGTTTTAAATACTGTTCAACATAGAACAAGGCGATCCCCAAATTCGCTCTGATGAGCAAATAAGAAAAACTCGAGGTCATAAATCTCGTCAAGAAAATCCCGAGGTACGATATGTTGAGCAAGTTTTAAATACTGTTCAACATAGAACAAGGCGGCAAGATCCCCAAATTCGCTTTGAAGCGCAAATAAGAAATACTCGAGGTCATAAATATCGGCGGCAAGACAACGAGGTTCGATCTTTTGAGCAAGTTGTAAATACTGTTCAACATAGAACAAGGCGGCAAGATCCTCAAATTCGCTCTGAAGAGCAAATAAGAAATACTCGAGGTCATAGATCTCGTCGTGATAATCAGTATGATGAGCAAGTTTTAAATACTGTTCAACATAAAACAAGGCGATCCTTAAATTCGCTCTGAAGAGCAAATAAGAAATACTCGAGGTCATAGATCTCGTCGTGATAATCGGTATGGTGGGCACGTTTTAAATACTGTTCAACATAGAACAAGGCGATCCCCAAATTTGCTCTGATGAGCAAATAAGAAAAACTCGAGGTCATAAATCTCGTCAAGAAAATCCCGAGGTTCGATCTGTTGAGCAAGTTGTAAATACTGTTCAACATAGAACAAGGCGGCAAGATCCTCAAATTCGCAATGAAGAGCAAATAAGAAATACTCGAGGTCATAGATCTCGTCGTGATAATCAGTATGATGAGCAAGTTTTAAATACTGTTCAACATAGAACAAGGCGATCCTCAAATTCGCTCTGAAGAGCAAATAAGAAATACTGTTCAACATAGAACAAGGCGGCAAGATCCCCAAATTCGCTCTGAAGAGCAAATAAGAAATACTCGAGGTCATAGATCTCGTCGTGATAATCGGTATGATGAGCAAGTTTTAAATACTGTTCAACATAGAACAAGGCGATCCTCAAATTCGCTCTGAAGAGCAAATAAGAAATACTCGAGGTCATAGATCTCGTCAAGAAAATCCCGAGGTACGATATGTTGAGCAAGTTTTAAATACTGTTCAACATAGAACAAGGCGGCAAGATCCCCAAATTCGCTCTGAAGAGCAAATAAGAATTACTCGAGGTCATAAATATCGGCGGCAAGACAACGAGGTTCGATCTTTTGAGCAAGTTGTAAATACTGTTCAACATAGAACAAGGCGGCAAGATCCTCAAATTCGCTCTGAAGAGCAAATAAGAAATACTCGAGGTCATAGATCTCGTCGTGATAATCGGTATGGTGAGCAAGTTTTAAATACTGTTCAACATAGAACAAGGCGATCCTTAAATTCGCTCTGAAGAGCAAATAAGAAATACTCGAGGTCATAGATCTCGTCGTGATAATCGGTATGGTGAGCAAGTTTTAAATACTGTTCAACATAGAACAAGGCGATCCCCAAATTCTCTCTGGAGAGCAAATTAAAAATACTCGAGGTCATAAATATCGGCGTAAAGACACCGAGGTTCGATTTGTTGAGCAAGTTGTAAATATTGTCCAACATAGAATAAGGCGGCAAGATCCCCAAATTCGCTCTGAAGAGCAAATAAGAAATACTCGAGGTCATGGATCTCGGTGCGAAGACCACGCGGTACGATATGTTGAGCAAGTTTTAAATACTGTTCAACATAGAACAAGGCGGCAAGATCCTCAAATTCGCTCCGAAGAGCAAATAAGAAATACTCGAGGTCATAGATCTCGTCGAGAAAATCCCGAGGTACGATATGTTGAGCAAGTTTTAAATACTGTTTAACATAGAACAATACGGCAAGATCCCCAAATTATTTCTGAAGAGCAAATAAGGAATACTCGAGGCAATGGATCTCGGTGTGAAGACCCCGAGGTACGATATGTTGGGCAAGTTTTAAATACTGTTCAACATCGAACAAGGCGGCAAAATCCACAAATTCGCTCTCAAGCGCAAATAAGAAATACTCGAGGTCATAGGTCTCGTCGAGAAAATCCCGAGGTACGATATGTTGAGCAAGCTTTAAATACTGTTCAACATAGAAGAAATCGGCAAGATCCCCAAATTCACTCTGAAGAGTAAATAAGAAATACTCGAGGTCATAGATCTCGGCGTGAAGACACCGAGGTTTGATCTGTTAAGCAAGTACTTAAAACTGTCCAACAGAGAAAAAGGCGGCAAGATCCCCAAATTCGCTCTGAAGAGCAACTAAGAAATACTCGAGGTCATAGATTTCGTCGAGAAAATCCCGAGGTTCGATCTAAAAAGTACTAAAAAGTATCCAACACAGAATAAGGCAGCAAGATCCCCAAATTCGCTCTCAAGAGCAAATAAGAAATACTCGAAGTCGTAGATCTCGTCGAGAAAACAACATGTTGCAACAGAGCATCATCTTAAACTAATCGAGATATACAATATAGATTTCTATATACATATATTTCTTTTAATATTTGGTGATAATCAGTGGATAGGTATATTTTCTCAGCCATCATGTTGAACTTTTTACAAAATATACCAGACAACAATGTAAAAAATTTCTTAGAGTGCTGGACTTTGTATAGAACAAAAATATCTTTCTAGAAAGAATCGCAAGAAATAAATATTAGTAGTGTAGTATCAAGAGGGCTAAAGACCCTTTTTATGTGGTTATAGATAAACTGCGACCCTATCGGTTTTAATGCTACTGTCTATTTTTTCAGTTTTATGTCACATTTTAATATGAAGGCCATGAGGTGAACTGTATACTCAAGAAAATTACATTTTTACCCAGCGCCGTTGGCAGCTTATGAAAGGTTAAGATATTAAGACATAAAGAAGAAAATCTACATACCTGCTCTACATATGTGTATACCCTACTTAATTATATGTAAGTTATTGCTAAGTTAGCCTTCATGGGCAGACCCTTCAAAATAGGTACTGTTTTAAAAGCAATTTACGGAGGGATTTTCCGAGGACTTAATTTCAATGCAATCAAATAAACTACTAATTTCTAAAATATAAATATAACTAAATATTATGTATTTTATGTTAGTGAATATCTAAGTAATATATAGGTATACAAAAGTACGTAAGCTGTGTGTACAAAAATATACCATCACAAAACTATTATATCTCTGTAGCAATATGTTGCAAGTGTATAATAAATATCAGTACATTGTGTTTGTAGTTTCAGTTACAGTTGATTTCTTGATTAGCAAAGTGTTTCCATACAACTTATTTTAGTGTATTAGTTATATAGTGTTAAAAGAATTTTAATATATACAGTGGCGAGCAAAACCGTATTAAATACAGTAGCGAGCAAACACATATACATATGTGCACCAGTATACCATAGTACCTATACACCGAAAAGGAAAGGAGTCATAGCAAGGACTTACAAAGAATTACAGTGAAAGAGAGCAGCACCTAGGATCCAACATTTTACACACGGATGGACGGAATTACATTAGTATTATCTATAAATATTTTATACATTATACATCTGTCCGATTAAATTATCAATACAAATCAACATAGAACCAGGTGGGAAAATCTCGAGGTACGGTCTTTTGAACAAAATTTAAATAGTGTTTAACATAGAGCAAGGCGGCAAGATCCACAAATTCGCTCTGTAGAGCAAATAAGAAATACTCGAGGTCATAGATCTCGTCAAGAAAATCCCGAGGTACGATATGTTGAGCAAGTTTTAAATACTGTTCAACATAGAACAAGGCGGCAAGATCCTCAAATTCGCTCCGAAGAGCAAATAAGAAATACTCGAGGTCATAGATCTCGTCCAGAAAATTCCGAGGTACGATATGTTGAGCAAGTTTTAAATACTGTTCAACATCGAACAAGGCGGCAAAATCCACAAATTCGCTCTCAAGCGCAAATAAGAAATACTCGAGGTCATAGATCTCGTCGAGAAAATCCCGAGGTACGATATGTTGAGCAAGCTTTAAATACTGTTCAACATAGAAGAAGGCGGCAAGATCCTCAAATTCGCAATGAAGAGCAAATAAGAAATACTCGAGGTCATAGATCTCGTCGTGATAATCAGTATGATGAGCAAGTTTTAAATACTGTTCAACATAGAACAAGGCGATCCTCAAATTCGCTCTGAAGAGCAAATAAGAAATACTGTTCAACATAGAACAAGGCGGCAAGATCCCCAAATTCGCTCTGAAGAGCAAATAAGAAATACTCGAGGTCATAGATCTCGTCGTGATAATCGGTATGATGAGCAAGTTTTAAATACTGTTCAACATAGAACAAGGCGATCCTCAAATTCGCTCTGAAGAGCAAATAAGAAATACTCGAGGTCATAGATCTCGTCAAGAAAATCCCGAGGTACGATATGTTGAGCAAGTTTTAAATACTGTTCAACATAGAACAAGGCGGCAAGATCCCTAAATTCGCTCTGAAGAGCAAATAAGAAATACTCGAGGTCATAGATCTCGTCGTGATAATCGGTATGATGAGCAAGTTTTAAATACTGGTCAACATAGAACAAGGCGGCAAGATCCACAAATTCGCTCTGATGAGCAAATAAGAAATACTCGAGGTCATAGATCTCGTCAAGAAAATCCCTAGGTACGATATGTTGAGCAAGTTTTAAATACGGTTCAACATAGAACAAGGCGGCAAAATCCCCAAATTCGCTCTGAAGAGCAAATAAGAATTACTCGAGGTCATAAATATCGGCGGCAAGACAACGAGGTTCGATCTTTTGAGCAAGTTGTAAATACTGTTCAACATAGAACAAGGCGGCAAGATCCTCAAATTCGCTCTGAAGAGCAAATAAGAAATACTCGAGGTCATAGATCTCGTCGTGATAATCAGTATGATGAGCAAGTTTTAAATACTGTTCAACATAGAACAAGGCGATCCTTAAATTCGCTCTGAAGAGCAAATAAGAAATACTCGAGGTCATAGATCTCGTCGTGATAATCGGTATGGTGAGCAAGTTTTAAATACTGGTCAACATAGAACAAGGCGATCCCCAAATTCTCTCTGGAGAGCAAATTAAAAATACTCGAGGTCATAAATATCGGCGTAAAGACACCGAGGTTCGATCTGTTGAGCAAGTTGTAAATATTGTCCAACATAGAATAAGGCGGCAAGATCCCCAAATTCGCTCTGAAGAGCAAATAAGAAATACTCGAGGTCATGGATCTCGGTGCGAAGACCACGCGGTACGATATGTTGAGCAAGTTTTAAATACTGTTCAACATAGAACAAGGCGGCAAGATCCTCAAATTCGCTCCGAAGAGCAAATAAGAAATACTCGAGGTCATGGATCTCGTCGAGAAAATCCCGAGGTACGATATGTTGAGCAAGTTTTAAATACTGTTTAACATAGAACAATACGGCAAGATCCCCAAATTATTTCTGAAGAGCAAATAAGGAATACTCGAGGCAATGGATCTCGGTGTGAAGACCCCGAGGTACGATATGTTGGGCAAGTTTTAAATACTGTTCAACATCGAACAAGGCGGCAAAATCCACAAATTCGCTCTCAAGCGCAAATAAGAAATACTCGAGGTCATAGGTCTCGTCGAGAAAATCCCGAGGTACGATATGTTGAGCAAGCTTTAAATACTGTTAAACATAGAAGAAGGCGGCAAGATCCCCAAATTCGCTCTGAAGAGCAAATAAGAAATACTCGAGGTCATAGATCTCGGCGTGAAGACACCGAGGTTTGATCTGTTAAGCAAGTACTTAAAACTGTCCAACAGAGAAAAAGGCGGCAAGATCCTCAAATTCGCTCTGAAGAGCAAATAAGAAATACTCGAGGTCATAGATCTCGTCAAGAAAATCCCTAGGTACGATATGTTGAGCAAGTTTTAAATACGGTTCAACATAGAACAAGGCGGCAAAATCCCCAAATTCGCTCTGAAGAGCAAATAAGAATTACTCGAGGTCATAAATATCGGCGGCAAGACAACGAGGTTCGATCTTTTGAGCAAGTTGTAAATACTGTTCAACATAGAACAAGGCGGCAAGATCCTCAAATTCGCTCTGAAGAGCAACTAAGAAATACTCGAGGTCATAGATCTCGTCGAGAAAATCCCGAGGTTCGATCTAAAAAGTACTAAAAAGTATCCAACACAGAATAAGGCAGCAAGATCCCCAAATTCGCTCTCAAGAGCAAATAAGAAATACTCGAAGTCGTAGATCTCGTCGAGAAAACAACATGTTGCAACAGAGCATCATCTTAAACTAATCGAGATATACTATATAGATTTCTATATACATATATTTCTTTTAATATTTGGTGATAATCAGTGGATAGGTATATTTTCTCAGCCATCATGTTGAACTTTTTACAAAATATACCAGACAACAATGTATAAAATTTCTTAGAGTGCTGGACTTTGTATAGAACAAAAATATCTTTCTAGAAAGAATCGCATGACATAAATATTAGTAGTGTAGTATCAAGAGGGCTAAAGACCCTTTTTATGTGGTTATAGATAAACTGCGACCCTATCGGTTTTAATGCTACTGTCTATTTTTTCAGTTTTATGTCACATTTTAATATGAAGGCCATGAGGTGAACTGTATACTCAAGAAAATTACATTTTTACCCAGCGCCGTTGGCAGCTTATGAAAGGTTAAGATATTAAGACATAAAGAAGAAAATCTACATACCTGCTCTACATATGTGTATACCATACTTAATTATATGTAAGTTATTGCTAAGTTAGCCTTCATGGGCAGACCCTTCAAAATAGGTACTGTTTTAAAAGCAATTTACGGAGGGATTTTCCGAGGACTTAATTTCAATGCAATCAAATAAACTACTAATTTCTAAAATATAAATATAACTAAATATTATGTATTTTATGTTAGTGAATATCTAAGTAATATATAGGTATACAAAAGTACGTAAGCTGTGTGTACAAAAATATACCATCACAAAACTATTATATCTCTGTAGCAATATGTTGCAAGTGTATAATAAATATCAGTACACTGTGTTTGTAGTTTCAGTAACAGTTGATTTCTTGATTAGCAAAGTGTTTCCATACAACTTATTTTAGTGTATTAGTTATATAGTGTTTAAAGAATTTTAATATATACAGTGGCGAGCAAAACCGTATTAAATACAGTAGCGAGCAAACACATATACATATGTGCACCAGTATACCATAGTACCTATACACCGAAAAGGAAAGGAGTCATAGCAAGGACTTACAAAGAATTACAGTGAAAGAGAGCAGCACCTAGGATCCAACATTTTACACACGGATGGACGGAATTACATTAGTATTATCTATAAATATTTTATACATTAATTCATTTATTATTGATTAATTATGCCCAGATTAAGAAGAAAATCTGTATTACTGAGTCGTCTTCAGAATAGAAGACGTATGATAGTTCTTCGCGCACACTCTTTATATAGAGATAGTGAGCAATCACAAAATAATGTAAGTCACGCTAATCTGTCCGAACAAATTATCAATACAAATCAACATAGAACCAGGTGGGAAAATCTCGAGGTACGGTCTTTTGAACAAAATTTAAATAGTGTTTAACATAGAGCAAGGCGGCAAGATCCACAAATTCGCTCTGTAGAGCAAATAAGAAATACTCGAGGTCATAGATCTCGTCGTGATAATCGGTATGATGAGCAAGTTTTAAATACTGTTCAACATAGAACAAGGCGATCCTCAAATTCGCTCTGAAGAGCAAATAAGAAATACTCGAGGTCATAGATCTCGTCAAGAAAATCCCGAGGTACGATATGTTGAGCAAGTTTTAAATACTGTTCAACATAGAACAAGGTGGCAAGATCCCTAAATTCGCTCTGAAGAGCAAATAAGAAAAACTCGAGGTCATAGATCCCGTTATGATAATCGGTATGATGAGCAAGTTTTAAATACTGTTCAACATAGAACAAGGCGATCCCCAAATTCGCTCTGATGAGCAAATAAGAAATACTCGAGGTCATAAATCTCGTCAAGAAAATCCCGAGGTACGATATGTTGAGCAAGTTTTAAATACTGTTCAACATAGAACAAGGCGGCAAGATCCCCAAATTCGCTCTGAAGAGCAAATAAGAAATACTCGAGGTCATAAATATCGGCGGCAAGACAACGAGGTTCGATCTGTTGAGCAAGTTGTAAATACTGTTCTACATAGAACAAGGCGGCAAGATCCTCAAATTCGCTCTGAAGAGCAAATAAGAAATACTCGAGGTCATAGATCTCGTCGTGATAATCGGTATGGTGAGCAAGTTTTAAATACTGTTCAACATAGAACAAGGCGATCCCCAAATTCGCTCTGAAGAGCAAATAAGAAATACTCGAGGTCATGGATCTCGGTGCGAAGACCACGGGGTACGATATGTTGAGCAAGTTTTAAATACTGTTCAACATAGAACAAGGCGGCAAGATCCTCAAATTCGCTCCGAAGAGCAAATAAGAAATACTCGAGGTCATAGATCTCGTCGAGAAAATCCCGAGGTACGATATGTTGAGCAAGCTTTAAATACTGTTCAACATAGAAGAAGGTGGCAAGATCCCCAAATTTGCTCTGAAAAGCAAATAAGAAATACTCGAGGTCATAGATCTCGGCGTGAAGACACCGAGGTTTGATCTGTTAAGCAAGTACTTAAAACTGTCCAACAGAGAAAAAGGCGGCAAGATCCCCAAATTCGCTCTGAAGAGCAACTACGAAATACTCGAGGTCATAGATCTCGTCGAGAAAATTCCGAGGTACGATATGTTGAGCAAGTTTTAAATACTGTTCAACATCGAACAAGGCGGCAAAATCCAAAAATTCGCTCTCAAGCGCAAATAAGAAATACTCGAGGTCATAGGTCTCGTCGAGAAAATCCCGAGGTACGATATGTTGAGCAAGCTTTAAATACTGTTCAACATAGAAGAAGGCGGCAAGATCCCCAAATTCGCTCTGAAGAGCAAATAAGAAATACTCGAGGTCATAGATCTCGTCGTGATAATCAGTATGATGAGCAAGTTTTAAATACTGTTAACATAGAACAAGGCGATCCCCAAATTCGCTCTGAAGAGCAAATAAGAAATACTCGAGGTCATGGATCTCGGTGCGAAGACCACGGGGTACGATATGTTGAGCAAGTTTTAAATACTGTTCAACATAGAACAAGGCGGCAAGATCCTCAAATTCGCTCCGAAGAGCAAATAAGAAATACTCGAGGTCATAGATCTCGTCGAGAAAATTCCGAGGTACGATATGTTGAGCAAGTTTTAAATACTGTTCAACATCGAACAAGGCGGCAAAATCCACAAATTCGCTCTCAAGCGCAAATAAGAAATACTCGAGGTCATAGATCTCGTCGAGAAAATCCCGAGGTACGATATGTTGAGCAAGCTTTAAATACTGTTCAACATAGAAGAAGGCGGCAAGATCCTCAAATTCGCAATGAAGAGCAAATAAGAAATACTCGAGGTCATAGATCTCGTCGTGATAATCAGTATGATGAGCGAGTTTTAAATACTGTTCAACATAGAACAAGGCGATCCTCAAATTCGCTCTGAAGAGCAAATAAGAAATACTGTTCAACATAGAACAAGGCGATCCTCAAATTCGCTCTGAAGAGCAAATAAGAAATACTCGAGGTCATAGATCTCGTCGTGATAATCAGTATGATGAGCAAGTTTTAAATACTGTTCAACATAAAACAAGGCGATCCTTAAATTCGCTCTGAAGAGCAAATAAGAAATACTCGAGGTCATAGATCTCGTCGTGATAATCGGTATGGTGAGCACGTTTTAAATACTGTTCAACATAGAACAAGGCGATCCCCAAATTCGCTCTGATGAGCAAATAAGAAAAACTCGAGGTCATAAATCTCGTCAAGAAAATCCCGAGGTTCGATCTGTTGAGCAAGTTGTAAATACTGTTCAACATAGAACAAGGCGATCCTCAAATTCGCTCTGAAGAGCAAATAAGAAATACTCGAGGTCATAAATATCGGCGGCAAGACAACGAGGTTCGATCTTTTGAGCAAGTTGTAAATACTGTTCAACATAGAACAAGGCGGCAAGATCCTCAAATTCGCTCTGAAGAGCAAATAAGAAATACTCGAGGTCATAGATCTCGTCGTGATAATCAGTATGATGAGCAAGTTTCAAATACTGTTCAACATAGAACAAGGCGATCCTTAAATTCGCTCTGAAGAGCAAATAAGAAATACTCGAGGTCATAGATCTCGTCGTGATAATCGGTATGGTGAGCAAGTTTTAAATACTGTTCAACATAGAACAAGGCGATCCCCAAATTCGCTCTGATGAGCAAATAAGAAAAACTCGAGGTCATAAATCTCGTCAAGAAAATCCCGAGGTTCGATCTGTTGAGCAAGTTGTAAATACTGTTCAACATAGAACAAGGCGATCCTCAAATTCGCTCTGAAGAGCAAATAAGAAATACTCGAAGTCATAAATATCGGCGTAAAGACACCGAGGTTCGATCTGTTGAGCAAGTTGTAAATATTGTCCAACATAGAATAAGGCGGCAAGATCCCCAAATTCGATCTGAAGAGCAAATAAGAAATACTCGAGGTCATGGATCTCGGTGCGAAGACCACGCGGTACGATATGTTGAGCAAGTTTTAAATACTGTTCAACATAGAACAAGGCGGCAAGATCCTCAAATTCGCTCCGAAGAGCAAATAAGAAATACTCGAGGTCATAGATCTCGTCGAGAAAATCCCGAGGTACGATCTGTTGAGCAAGTTGTAAATATTGTCCAACATAGAACAATACGGCAAGATCCCCAAATTATTTCTGAAGAGCAAATAAGGAATACTCGAGGCAATGGATCTCGGTGTGAAGACCCCGAGGTACGATATGTTGAGCAAGTTTTAAATACTGTTCAACATCGAACAACTCGGCAAAATCCACAAATTCGCTCTCAAGCGCAAATAAGAAATACTCGAGGTCATAGATCTCGTCGAGAAAATCCCGAATTAGGATATGTTGAGCAAGCTTCAAATACTGTTCAACATAGAAGAAGGCGGCAAGATCCCCAAATTCGCTCTGAAGAGCAAATAAGAAATACTCGAGGTCATAGATCTCGGCGTGAAGACACCGAGGTTTGATCTGTTAAGCAAGTACTTAAACTGTCCAACAGAGAAAAAGGCGGCAAGATCCCCAAATTCGCTCTAAAGAGCAACTAGGAAATACTCGAGGTCATAGATCTCGTCGAGAAAATCCCGAGGTTCGATCTAAAAAGTATCCAACACAGAATAAGGCAGCAAGATCCCCAAATTCGCTCTCAAGAGCAAATAAGAAATACTCGAGGTCATAGATCTCGTCGAGAAAACAACATGTTGCAACAGAGCATCACCTTAAACTAATCGAGATATACTATATAGATTTCTATATACATATATTTCTTTTAATATTTGGTGATAATCAGTGGATAGGTATATTTTCCCAGCCATCATGTTGAACTTTTTACAAAATATACCAGACAACAATGTAAAAAATTTCTTAGAGTGCTGGACTTTGTATAGAACAAAAATATCTTTCTAGAAAGAATCGCATGAAATAAATATTAGTAGTGTAGTATCAAAAGGGCTAAAGACCCTTTTTATGTGGTTATAGATAAACTGCGACCCTATCGGTTTAAATGAAGGCCATGAGGTGAACTGTATACTCAAGAAAATTACATTTTTACCCAGCGCCGTTGGCAGCTTATGAAAGGTTAAGATATTAAGACATAAAGAAGAAAATCTACATACCTGCTCTACATATGTGTATACCATACTTAGTTATATGTAACTTACTGCTAAGTTAGCCTTCATGGGCAGACCCTTCAAAATAGCTACTGTTTTAAAAGCAATTTTCGGAGGGATTTTCCGAGGACTTAATTTCAATGCAATCAAATAAACTACTAATTTCTAAAATATAAATATAACTAAATATTATGTATTTTATGTTAGTGAATATCTAAGTAATATATAGGTATACAAAAGTACGTAAGCTGTGTGTACAAATATATACCATCACAAAACTATTATATCTCTGTAGCAATATGTTGCCAGTGTATAATAAATATCAGTACACTGTGTTTGTAGTTTCAGTTACAGTTGATTTCTTGATTAGCAAAGTGTTTCCATACAACTTATTTTAGTGTATTAGTTATATAGTGTTTAAAGAATTTTAATATATACAGTGGCGAGCAAAACCGTATTAAATACAGTAGCGAGCAAACACATATACATATGTGCACCAATATACCATAGTACCTATACACCGAAAAGGAAAGGAGTCATAGCAAGGACTTACAAAGAATTACAGTGAAAGAGAGCAGCACCTAGGATCCAACATTTTACACACGGATGGACGGAATTACATTAGTATTATCTATAAATATTTTATACATTAATTCATTTATTATTGATTAATTATGCCTAGATTAAGTAGAAAATCTGTATTACTAAGTCGTCTTCAGAATAGAAGACGTATGATAGTTCTTCGCGCACACTCTTTATATAGAGATAGTGAGCAATCACAAAATAATGTAAGTCACGCTAATCTGTCCGAACAAATTATCAACACAAATCAACATAGAATCAGGTGGGAAAATCTCGAGGTACGGTCTTTTGAACAAAATTTAAATAGTGTTTAACATAGAGCAAGGCGGCAAGATCCCCAAATTCGCTCTGAAGAGCAAATAAGAAATACTCGAGGTCATAGATCTCGTCGTGATAATCGGTATGATGAGCAAGTTTTAAATACTGTTCAACATAGAACAAGGCGATCCCAAAATTCGCTCTGATGAGCAAATAAGAAAAACTCGAGGTCATAAATCTCGTCAAGAAAATCCCGAGGTACGATATGTGGAGCAAGTTTTAAATACTGTTCAACATAGAACAAGGCGGCAAGATCCCCAAATTCGCTTTGAAGCGCAAATAAGAAATACTCGAGGTCATAAATATCGGCGGCAAGACAACGAGGTTCGATCTTTTGAGCAAGTTGTAAATACTGTTCAACATAGAACAAGGCGGCAAGATCCTCAAATTCGCTCTGAAGAGCAAATAAGAAATACTCGAGGTCATAGATCTCGTCGTGATAATCAGTATGATGAGCAAGTTTTAAATACTGTTCAACATAAAACAAGGCGATCCTTAAATTCGCTCTGAAGAGCAAATAAATACTCGAGGTCATAGATCTCGTCGTGATAATCGGTATGGTGAGCACGTTTTAAATACTGTTCAACATAGAACAAGGCGATCACCAAATTCGCTCTGATGAGCAAATAAATAAAACTCGAGGTTATAAATCTCGTCAAGAAAATCCCGAGGTTCGATCTGTTGAGCAAGTTGTAAATACTGTTCAACATAGAACAAGGCGGCAAGATCCTCAAATTCGCAATGAAGAGCAAATAAGAAATACTCGAGGTCATAGATCTCGTCGTGATAATCAGTATGATGAGCAAGTTTTAAATACTGTTCAACATAGAACAAGGCGATCCTCAAATTCGCTCTGAAGAGCAAATAAGAAATACTGTTCAACATAGAACAAGGCGGCAAGATCCCCAAATTCGCTCTGAAGAGCAAATAAGAAATACTCGAGGTCATAGATCTCGTCGTGATAATCGGTATGATGAGCAAGTTTTAAATACTGTTCAACATAGAACAAGGCGATCCTCAAATTCGCTCTGAAGAGCAAATAAGAAATACTCGAGGTCATAGATCTCGTCAAGAAAATCCCGAGGTACGATATGTTGAGCAAGTGTTAAATACTGTTCAACATAGAACAAGGCGATCCTCAAATTCGCTCTGAAGAGCAAATAAGAAATACTCGAGATCATAGATCTCGTCAAGAAAATCCCGAGGTACGATATGTTGAGCAAGTTTTAAATACTGTTCAACATAGAACAAGGCGGCAAGATCCCCAAATTCGCTCTGAAGAGCAAATAAGAATTACTCGAGGTCATAAATATCGGCGGCAAGACAACGAGGTTCGATCTTTTGAGCAAGTTGTAAATACTGTTCAACATAGAACAAGGCGGCAAGATCCTCAAATTCGCTCTGAAGAGCAAATAAGAAATACTCGAGGTCATAGATCTCGTCGTGATAATCAGTATGATGAGCAAGTTTTAAATACTGTTCAACATAGAACAAGGCGATCCTTAAATTCGCTCTGAAGAGCAAATAAGAAATACTCGAGGTCATAGATCTCGTCGTGATAATCGGTATGGTGAGCAAGTTTTAAATACTGTTCAACATAGAACATGGCGATCCCCAAATTCTCTCTGGAGAGCAAATTAAAAATACTCGACGTCATAAATATCGGCGTACAGACACCGAGGTTCGATTTGTTGAGCAAGTTGTAAATATTGTCCAACATAGAATAAGGCGGCAAGATCCCCAAATTCGCTCTGAAGAGCAAATAAGAAATACTCGAGGTCATGGATCTCGGTGCGAAGACCACGCGGTACGATATGTTGAGCAAGTTTTAAATACTGTTCAACATAGAACAAGGCGGCAAGATCCTCAAATTCGCTCCGAAGAGCAAATAAGAAATACTCGAGGTCATAGATCTCGTCGAGAAAATCCCGAGGTACGATATGTTGAGCAAGTTTTAAATACTGTTTAACATAGAACAATACGGCAAGATCCCCAAATTATTTCTGAAGAGCAAATAAGGAATACTCGAGGCAATGGATCTCGGTGTGAAGACCCCGAGGTACGATATGTTGGGCAAGTTTTAAATACTGTTCAACATCGAACAAGGCGGCAAAATCCACAAATTCGCTCTCAAGCGCAAATAAGAAATACTCGAGGTCATAGGTCTCGTCGAGAAAATCCCGAGGTACGATATGTTGAGCAAGCTTTAAATACTGTTCAACATAGAAGAAATCGGCAAGATCCTCAAATTCGCTCTGAAGAGCAAATAAGAAATACTCGAGGTCATAGATCTCGGCGTGAAGACACCGAGGTTTGATCTGTTAAGCAAGTACTTAAAACTGTCCAACAGAGAAAAAGGCGGCAAGATCCCCAAATTCGCTCTGAAGAGCAACTAAGAAATACTCGAGGTCATAGATCTCGTCGAGAAAATCCCGAGGTTCGATCTAAAAAGTACTAAAAAGTATCCAACACAGAATAAGGCAGCAAGATCCCCAAATTCGCTCTCAAGAGCAAATAAGAAATACTCGAAGTCGTAGATCTCGTCGAGAAAATAACATGTTGCAACAGAGCATCATCTTAAACTAATCGAGATATACTATATAGATTTCTATATACATATATTTCTTTTAATATTTGGTGATAATCAGTGGATAGGTATATTTTCTCAGCCATCATGTTGAACTTTTTACAAAATATACCAGACAACAATGTAAAAAATTTCTTAGAGTGCTGGACTTTGTATAGAACAAAAATATCTTTCTAGAAAGAATCGCATGAAATAAATATTAGTAGTGTAGTATCAAGAGGGCTAAAGACCCTTTTTATGTGGTTATAGATAAACTGCGACCCTATCGGTTTTAATGCTACTGTCTATTTTGTCAGTTTTAGTGACACATTTTAATATGAAGGCCATGAGGTGAACTGTATACTCAAGAAAATTACATTTTTACCCAGCGCCGTTGGCAGCTTATGAAAGGTTAAGATATTAAGACATAAAGAAGAAAATCTACATACCTGCTCTACATATGTGTATACCCTACTTAATTATATGTAAGTTATTGCTAAGTTAGCCTTCATGGGCAGACCCTTCAAAATAGGTACTGTTTTAAAAGTAATTTACGGAGGGATTTTCCGAGGACTTAATTTCAATGCAATCAAATAAACTACTAATTTCTAAAATATAAATATAACTAAATATTATGTATTTTATGTTAGTGAATATCTAAGTAATATATAGGTATACAAAAGTACGTAAGCTGTGTGTACAAAAATATACCATCACAAAACTATTATATCTCTGTAGCAATATGTTGCAAGTGTATAATAAATATCAGTACATTGTGTTTGTAGTTTCAGTTACAGTTGATTTCTTGATTAGCAAAGTGTTTCCATACAACTTATTTTAGTGTATTAGTTATATAGTGTTTAAAGAATTTTAATATATACAGTGGCGAGCAAAACCGTATTAAATACAGTAGCGAGCAAACACATATACATATGTGCACCAGTATACCATAGTACCTATACACCGAAAAGGAAAGGAGTCATAGCAAGGACTTACAAAGAATTACAGTGAAAGAGAGCAGCACCTAGGATCCAACATTTTACACACGGATGGACGGAATTACATTAGTATTATCTATAAATATTTTATACATTAATTCATTTATTATTGATTAATTATGCCCAGATTAAGAAGAAAATCTGTATTACTAAGTCGTCTTCAGAATAGAAGACGTATGATAGTTCTTCGCGCACACTCTTTATATAGAGATAGTGAGCAATCACAAAATAATGTAAGTCACGCTAATCTGTCCGAACAAATTATCAATACAAATCAACATAGAACCAGGTGGGAAAATCTCGAGGTACGGTCTTTTGAACAAAATTTAAATAGTGTTTAACATAGAGCAAGGCGGCAAGATCCACAAATTCGCTCTGTAGAGCAAATAAGAAATACTCGAGGTCATAGATCTCGTCAAGAAAATCCCGAGGTACGATATGTTGAGCAAGTTTTAAATACTGTTCAACATAGAACAAGGCGGCAAGATCCCCAAATTCGCTCTGAAGAGCAAATAAGAAATACTCGAGGTCATAGATCTCGTCGTGATAATCGGTATGATGAGCAAGTTTTAAATACTGTTCAACATAGAACAAGGCGATCCTCAAATTCGCTCTGAAGAGCAAATAAGAAATACTCGAGGTCATAGATCTCGTCGTGATAATCGGTATGATGAGCAAGTTTTAAATACTGGTCAACATAGAACAAGGCGGCAAGATCCACAAATTCGCTCTGATGAGCAAATAAGAAATACTCGAGGTCATAGATCTCGTCAAGAAAATCCCTAGGTACGATATGTTGAGCAAGTTTTAAATACTGTTCAACATAGAACAAGGCGGCAAGATCCCCAAATTCGCTCTGAAGAGCAAATAAGAATTACTCGAGGTCATAAATATCGGCGGCAAGACAACGAGGTTCGATCTTTTGAGCAAGTTGTAAATACTGTTCAACATAGAACAAGGCGGCAAGATCCCCAAATTCGCTCTGAAGAGCAAATAAGAATTACTCGAGGTCATAGATCTCGTCAAGAAAATCCCAAGGTACGATATGTTGAGCAAGTTTTAAATACTGTTCAACATAGAACAAGGCGGCAAGATCCCCAAATTCGCTCTGAAGAGCAAATAAGGATTACTCGAGGTCATAAATATCGGCGGCAAGACAACGAGGTTCGATCTTTTGAGCAAGTTGTAAATACTGTTCAACATAGAACAAGGCGGCAAGATCCACAAATTCGCTCTGATGAGCAAATAAGAAATACTCGAGGTCATAGATCTCGTCAAGAAAATCCCTAGGTACGATATGTTGAGCAAGTTTTAAATACTGTTCAACATAGAACAAGGCGGCAAGATCCCCAAATTCGCTCTGAAGAGCAAATAAGAAATACTCGAGGTCATAAATATCGGCGGCAAGACACCGAGGTTCGATCTGTTGAGCAAGTTGTTAATACTGTTCAACATAGAACAAGGCGGCAAGATCCTCAAATTCGCTCTGAAGAGCAAATAAGAAATACTCGAGGTCATAGATCTCGTCGTGATAATCAGTATGATGAGCAAGTTTTAAATACTGTTAACATAGAACAAGGCGATCCCCAAATTCGCTCTGAAGAGCAAATAAGAAATACTCGAGGTCATGGATCTCGGTGCGAAGACCACGGGGTACGATATGTTGAGCAAGTTTTAAATACTGTTCAACATAGAACAAGGCGGCAAGATCCTCAAATTCGCTCCGAAGAGCAAATAAGAAATACTCGAGGTCATAGATCTCGTCGAGAAAATTCCGAGGTACGATATGTTGAGCAAGTTTTAAATACTGTTCAACATCGAACAAGGCGGCAAAATCCCCAAATTCGCTCTCAAGCGCAAATAAGAAATACTCGAGGTCATAGATCTCGTCGAGAAAATCCCGAGGTACGATATGTTGAGCAAGCTTTAAATACTGTTCAACATAGAAGAAGGCGGCAAGATCCTCAAATTCGCAATGAAGAGCAAATAAGAAATACTCGAGGTCATAGATCTCGTCGTGATAATCAGTATGATGAGCAAGTTTTAAATACTGTTCAACATAGAACAAGGCGATCCTCAAATTCGCTCTGAAGAGCAAATAAGAAATACTGTTAAACATAGAACAAGGCGGCAAGATCCCCAAATTCGCTCTGAAGAGCAAATAAGAAATACTCGAGGTCATAGATCTCGTCGTGATAATCGGTATGATGAGCAAGTTTTAAATACTGTTCAACATAGAACAAGGCGGCAAGATCCCTAAATTCGCTCTGAAGAGCAAATAAGAAATACTCGAGGTCATAGATCTCGTCGTGATAATCGGTATGATGAGCAAGTTTTAAATACTGGTCAACATAGAACAAGGCGGCAAGATCCACAAATTCGCTCTGATGAGCAAATAAGAAATACTCGAGGTCATAGATCTCGTCAAGATAATCCCTAGGTACGATATGTTGAGCAAGTTTTAAATACGGTTCAACATAGAACAAGGCGGCAAAATCAGCAAATTCGCTCTGAAGAGCAAATAAGAATTACTCGAGGTCATAAATATCGGCGGCAAGACAACGAGGTTCGATCTTTTGAGCAAGTTGTAAATACTGTTCAACATAGAACAAGGCGGCAAGATCCTCAAATTCGCTCTGAAGAGCAAATAAGAAATACTCGAGGTCATAGATCTCGTCGTGATAATCAGAGCAAGTTTTAAATACTGTTCAACATAGAACAAGGCGATCCTTAAATTCGCTCTGAAGAGCAAATAAGAAATACTCGAGGTCATAGATCTCGTCGTGATAATCGGTATGGTGAGCAAGTTGTAAATATTGTCCAACATAGAATAAGGCGGCAAGATCCCCAAATTCGCTCTGAAGAGCAAATAAGAAATACTCGAGGTCATGGATCTCGGTGCGAAGACCACGCGGTACGATATGTTGAGCAAGTTTTAAATACTGTTCAACATAGAACAAGGCGGCAAGATCCCCAAATTCGCTCTGAAGAGCAAATAAGAAATACTCGAGGTCATAAATATCGGCGGCAAGACAACGAGGTACGATATGTTGAGCAAGTTTTAAATACTGTTTAACATAGAACAATACGGCAAGATCCCCAAATTATTTCTGAAGAGCAAATAAGGAATACTCGAGGCAATGGATCTCGGTGTGAAGACCCCGAGGTACGATATGTTGAGCAAGTTTTAAATACTGTTCAACATCGAACAACTCGGCAAAATCCACAAATTCGCTCTCAAGCGCAAATAAGAAATACCCGAGGTCATAGGTCTCGTCGAGAAAATCCCGAGGTACGATATGTTGAGCAAGCTTTAAATACTGTTCAACATAGAAGAAGGCGGCAAGATCCCCAAATTCGCTCTGAAGAGCAAATAAGAAATACTCGAGGTCATAGATCTCGGCGTGAAGACACCGAGGTTTGATCTGTTAAGCAAGTACTTAAAACTGTCCAACAGAGAAAAAGGCGGCAAGATCCCCAAATTCGCTCTGAAGAGCAACTATGAAATACTCGAGGTCATAGATCTCGTCGAGAAAATCCCGAGGTTCGATCTAAAAAGTACTAAAAAGTATCCAACACAGAATAAGGCAGCAAGATCCCCAAATTCGCTCTCAAGAGCAAATAAGAAATACTCGAAGTCATAGATCTCGTCGAGAAAACAACATGTTGCAACAGAGCATCATCTTAAACTAATCGAGATATACTATATAGATTTCTATATACATATATTTCTTTTAATATTTGGTGATAATCAGTGGATAGGTATATTTTCTCAGCCATCATGTTGAACTTTTTACAAAATATACCAGACAACAATGTAAGAAATTTCTTAGAGTGCTGGACTTTGTATAGAACAAAAATATCTTTCTAGAAAGAATCGCATGAAATAAATATTAGTAGTGTAGTATCAAAAGGGCTAAAGACCCTTTTTATGTGGTTATAGATAAACTGCGACCCTATCGGTTTAAATGCTACTGTCTATTTTTTCAGTTTTATGTCACATTTTAATATGAAGGCCATGAGGTGAACTGTATACTCAAGAAAATTACATTTTTACCCAGCGCCGTTGGCAGCTTATGAAAAGTTAAGATATTAAGACATAAAGAAGAAAATCTACATACCTGCTCTACATATGTGTATACCATACTTAATTATATGTAAGTTATTGCTAAGTTAGCCTTCATGGGCAGACCCTTCAAAATAGGTACTGTTTTAAAAGCAATTTACGGAGGGATTTTCCGAGGACTTAATTTCAATGCAATCAAATAAACTACTAATTTCTAAAATATAAATATAACTAAATATTATGTATTTTATGTTAGTGAATATCTAAGTAATATATAGGTATACAAAAGTACGTAAGCTGTATGTACAAAAATATACCATCACAAAACTATTATATCTCTGTAGCAATATATAGCAAGTGTATAATAAATATCAGTACACAGTGTTTGTAGTTTCAGTTACAGTTGATTTCTTGATTAGCAAAGTATTTCCATACAACTTATTTTAGTGTATTAGTTATATAGTGTTTAAAGAATTTTAATATATACAGTGGCGAGCAAAACCGTATTAAATACAGTAGCGAGCAAACACATATACATATGTGCACCAGTATACCATAGTACCTATACACCGAAAAGGAAAGGACTCATAGCAAGGACTTACAAAGAATTACAGTGAAAGAGAGCAGCACCTAGGATCCAACATTTTACACACGGATGGACGGAATTACATTAGTATTATCTATAAATATTTTATACATTAATTCATTTATTATTGATTAATTATGCCTAGATTAAGAAGAAAATCTGTATTACTAAGTCGTCTTCAGAATAGAAGACGTATGATAGTTCTTCGCGCACACTCTTTATATAGAGATAGTGAGCAATCACAAAATAATGTAAGTTACGCTAATCTGTCCGAACAAATTATCAATACAAATCAACATAGAACCAGGTGGGAAAATCTCGAGGTACGGTCTTTTGAATAAAATTTAAATAGTGTTTAACATAGAGCAAGGCGGCAAGATCCACAAATTCGCTCTGTAGAGCAAATAAGAAATACTCGAGGTCATAGATCTCGTCAAGAAAATCCCGAGGTACGATATGTTGAGCAAGTTTTAAATACTGTTCAACATAGAACAAGGCGGCAAGATCCCCAAATTCGCTCTGAAGAGCAAATAAGAAATACTCGAGGTCATAGATCTCGTCGTGATAATCGGTATGATGAGCAAGTTTTAAATACTGTTCAACATAGAACAAGGCGATCCTCAAATTCGCTCTGAAAAGCAAATAAGAAATACTCGAGGTCATAGATCTCGTCAAGAAAATCCCGAGGTACGATATGTTGAGCAAGTTTTAAATACTGTTCAACATAGAACAAGGCGGCAAGATCCCCAAATTCGCTCTGAAGAGCAAATAAGAAATACTCGAGGTCATAGATCTCGTCGTGATAATCGGTATGATGAGCAAGTTTTAAATACTGTTCAACATAGAACAAGGCGATCCTCAAATTCGCTCTGATGAGCAACTAAGAAATACTCGAGGTCATAGATCTCGTCGAAAAATCCCGAGGTTCGATCTAAAAAGTACTAAAAAGTATCCAACACAGAATAAGGCAGCAAGATCCCCAAATTCGGTCTCAAGAGCAAATAAGAAATACTCGAAGTCATAGATCTCGTCGAGAAAACAACATGTTGCAACAGAGCATCACCTTAAACTAATCGAGATATACTATATAGATTTCTATATACATATATTTCTTTTAATATTTGGTGATAATCAGTGGATAGGTATATTTTCTCAGCCATCATGTTGAACTTTTTACAAAATATACCAGACAACAATGTAAAAAAGTTTCTTAGAGTGCTGGACTTTGTATAGAACAAAAATATCTTTCTAGAAAAAATCGCATGAAATAAATATTAGTAGTGTAGTATCAAAAGGGCTAAAGACCCTTTTTATGTGGTTATAGATAAACTGCGACCCTATCGGTTTAAATGCTACTGTCTATTTTTTCAGTTTTACGTCACATTTTAATATGAAGGCCATGAGGTGAACTGTATACTCAAGAAAATTACATTTTTACCCAGCGCCGTTAGCAGCTTATGAAAGGTTAAGATATTAAGACATAAAGAAGAAAATCTACATACCTGCTCTACATATGTGTATACCATACTTAATTATATGTAAGTTATTGCTAAGTTAGCCTTCATGGGCAGACCCTTCAAAATAGGTACTGTTTTAAAAGCAATTCACGGAGAAATTTTCCGAGGACTTAATTTCAATGCAATCAAATAAACTACTAATTTCTAAAATATAAATATAACTAAATATTATGTATTTTATGTTAGTGAATATCTAAGTAATATATAGGTATACAAAAGTACGTAAGCTGTGTGTACAAAAATATACCATCACAAAACTATTATATCTCTGTAGCAATATGTTGCAAGTGTATAATAAATATCAGTACACTGTATTTGTAGTTTCAGTTACAGTTGATTTCTTGATTAGCAAAGTGTTTCCATACAACTTCTTTTAGTGTATTAGTTATATAGTGTTTAAAGAATTTTAATATATACAGTGGCGAGCAAAACCGTATTAAATACAGTAGCGAGTAAACACATATACATATGTGCACCAGTATACCATAGTACCTATACACCGAAAAGGAAAGGACTCATAGCAAGGACTTACAAAGAATTACAGTGAAAGAGAGCAGCACCTAGGATCCAACATTTTACACACGGATGGACGGAATTACATTAGTATTATCTATAAATATTTTATACATTAATTCATTTATTATTGATTGATTATGCCTAGGTTAAGTAGAAAATCTGTATTACTAAGTCGTCTTCAGAATAGAAGACGTATGATAGTTCTTCGCGCACACTCTTTATATAGAGATAGTGAGCAATCACAAAATAATGTAAGTCACGCTAATCTGTCCGAACAAATTATCAATACAAATCAACATAGAACCAGGTGGGAAAATCTCGAGGTACGGTCTTTTGAACAAAATTTAAATAGTGTTTAACATAGAGCAAGGCGGCAAGATCCACAAATTCGCTCTGTAGAGCAAATAAGAAATACTCGAGGTCATAGATCTCGTCAAGAAAATCCCGAGGTACGATATGTTGAGCAAGTTTTAAATACTGTTCAACATAGAACAAGGCGGCAAGATCCCCAAATTCGCTCTGAAGAGCAAATAAGAAATACTCGAGGTCATAGATCTCGTCGTGATAATCGGTATGATGAGCAAGTTTTAAATACTGTTCAACATAGAACAAGGCGATCCCCAAATTCGCTCTGATGAGCAAATAAGAAATACTCGAGGTCATAGATCTCGTCAAGAAAATCCCGAGGTACGATATGTTGAGCAAGTTTTAAATACTGTTCAACATAGAACAAGGCGGCAAGATCCCCAAATTCGCTCTGAAGAGCAAATAAGAAATACTCGAGGTCATAAATATCGGCGGCAAGACACCGAGGTTCGATCTGTTGAGCAAGTTGTTAATACTGTTCAACATAGAACAAGGCGGCAAGATCCTCAAATTCGCTCTGAAGAGCAAATAAGAAATACTCGAGGTCATAGATCTCGTCGTGATAATCGGTATGATGAGCAAGTTTTAAATACTGTTCAACATAGAACAAGGCGATCCCCAAATTCTCTCTGGAGAGGAAATAAGAAATACTCGAGGTCATAAATATCAGCGTAAAGACACCGAGGTTCGATCTGTTGAGCAAGTTGTAAATATTGTCCAACATAGAATAAGGCGGCAAGATCCCCAAATTCGCTCTGAAGAGCAAATAAGAAATACTCGAGGTCATGGATCTCGGTGCGAAGACCACGCGGTACGATATGTTGAACAAGTTTTAAATACTGTTCAACATAGAACAAGGCGGCAAGATCCTCAAATTCGCTCTGAAGAGCAAATAGGAAATACTCGAGGTCATAGATCTCGGCGTGAAGACACCGAGGTTTGATCTGTTAAGCAAGTACTTAAAACTGTCCAACAGAGAAAAAGGCGGCAAGATCCCCAAATTCGCTCTGAAGAGCAACTAAGAAATACTCGAGGTCATAGATCTCGTCGAGAAAATTTCGAGGTTCGATCTAAAAAGTACTAAAAAGTATCCAACACAGAATAAGGCAGCAAGATCCCCAAATTCGCTCTCAAGAGCAAATAAGAAATACTCGAAGTCATAGATCTCGTCGAGAAAACAACATGTTGCAACAGAGCATCACCTTAAACTAATCGAGATATACTATATAGATTTCTATATACATATATTTCTTTTAAAATTTGGTGATAATCAGTGGATAGGTATATTTTCTCAGCCATCATGTTGAACTTTTTACAAAATATACCAGATAACAATGTAAAAAATTTCTTAGAGTGCTGGACTTTGTATAGAACAAAAATATCTTAAAAATCGCATGAAATAAATATTAGTAGTGTAGTATCAAAAGGGCTAAAGACCCTTTTTATGTGGTTATAGATAAACTGCGACCCTATCGGTTTAAATGCTATTGTCTATTTTTTCAGTTTTACGTCACATTTTAATATGAAGGCCATGAGGTGAACTGTATACTCAAGAAAATTACATTTTTACCCAGCGCCGTTGGCCGCTTATGAAAGGTTAAGATATTAAGACATAAAGAAGAAAATCTACATACCTGCTCTACCTATGTGTATACCATACTTAATTATATGTAAGTTATTGCTAAGTTAGCCTTCATGGGCAGACCCTTCAAAATAGGTACTGTTTTAAAAGCAATTTACGGAGGGATTTTCCGAGGACTTAATTTCAATGCAATCAAATAAACTACTAATTTCTAAAATATAAATATAACTAAATATTATGTATTTTATGTTAGTGAATATCTAAGTAATATATAGGTATACAAAAGTACGTAAGCTGTGTGTACAAAAATATACCATCACAAAACTATTATATCTCTGTAGCAATATGTTGCAAGTGTATAATAAATATCAGTACACTGTGTTTGTAGTTTCAGTTACAGTTGATTTCTTGATTAGCAAAGTGTTTCCATACAACTTATTTTAGTGTATTAGTTATATAGTGTTTAAAGAATTTTAATATATACAGTGGCGAGCAAAACCGTATTAAATACAGTAGCGAGCAAACACATATACATATGTGCACCAGTATACCATAGTACCTATACACCGAAAAGGAAAGGAGTCATAGCAAGGACTTACAAAGAATTACAGTGAAAGAGAGCAGCACCTAGGATCCAACATTTTACACACGGATGGACGGAATTACATTAGTATTATCTATAAATATTTTATACATTATACATCTGTCCGATTAAATTATCAATACAAATCAACATAGAACCAGGTGGGAAAATCTCGAGGTACGGTCTTTTGAACAAAATTTAAATAGTGTTTAACATAGAGCAAGGCGGCAAGATCCACAAATTCGCTCTGTAGAGCAAATAAGAAATACTCGAGGTCATAGATCTCGTCAAGAAAATCCCGAGGTACGATATGTTGAGCAAGTTTTAAATACTGTTCAACATAGAACAAGGCGGCAAGATCCCCAAATTCGCTCTGAAGAGCAAATAAGAAATACTCGAGGTCATAGATCTCGTCGTGATAATCGGTATGATGAGCAAGTTTTAAATACTGTTCAACATAGAACAAGGCGATCCCCAAATTCGCTCTGATGAGCAAATAAGAAATACTCGAGGTCATAGATCTCGTCAAGAAAATCCCGAGGTACGATATGTTGAGCAAGTTTTAAATACTGTTCAACATAGAACAAGGCGGCAAGATTCCCAAATTCGCTCTGATGAGCAAATAAGAAATACTCGAGGTCATAAATATCGGCGGCAAGACACCGAGGTTCGATCTGTTGAGCAAGTTGTAAATACTGTTCAACATAGAACAAGGCTGCAAGATCCTCAAATTCGCTCTGAAGAGCAAATAAGAAATACTTGAGGTCATAGATCTCGTCGTGATAATCGGTATGATGAGCAAGTTTTAAATACTGTTCAACATAGAACTAGGCGATCCCCAAATTCTCTCTGGAGAGCAAATAAGAAATACTCGAGGTCATAAATATCAGCGTAAAGACACCGAGGTTCGATCTGTTGAGCAAGTTGTAAATATTGTCCAACATAGAATAAGGCGGCAAGATCCCCAAATTCGCTCTGAAGAGCAAATAAGAAATACTCGAGGTCATGGATCTCGGTGCGAAGACCACGCGGTACGATATGTTGAGCAAGTTTTAAATACTGTTCAACATAGAACAAGGCGGCAAGATCCTAAAATTCGCTCCGAAGAGCAAATAAGAAAAACTCGAGGTCATAGATCTCGTCGAGAAAATCCCGAGGTACGATATGTTGAGCAAGTTTTAAATACTGTTTAACATAGAACAATACGGCAAGATCCCCAAATTATTTCTGAAGAGCAAATAAAGAATACTCGAGGCAATCGATCTCGGTGTGAAGACCCCGAGGTACGATATGTTGAGCAAGTTTTAAATACTGTTCAACATCGAACAAGGCGGCAAAATCCACAAATTCGCTCTCAAGCGCAAATAAGAAATACTCGAGGTCATAGATCTCGTCGAGAAAATCCCGAGGTACGATATGTTGAGCAGCTTTAAATACTGTTCAACATAGAAGAAGGCGGCAAGATCCCCAAATTCGCTCTGAAGAGCAAATAGGAAATACTCGAGGTCATAGATCTCGGCGTGAAGACACCGAGGTTTGATCTGTTAAGCAAGTACTTAAAACTGTCCAACAGAGAAAAAGGCGGCAAGATCCCCAAATTCGCTCTGAAAAGCAACTAAGAAATACTCGAGGTCATAGATCTCGTCGAGAAAATCCCGAGGTTCGATCTAAAAAGTACTAAAAAGTATCCAACACAGAACAAGGCAGCAAGATCCCCAAACTCGCTCTCAAGAGCAAATAAGAAATACTCGAAGTCATAGATCTCGTCGAGAAAATAACATGTTGCAACAGAGCATCACCTTAAACTAATCGAGATATACTATATAGATTTCTATATACATATATTTCTTTTAATATTTGGTGATAATCAGTGGATAGGTATATTTTCTCAGCCATCATGTTGAACTTTTTACAAAATATACCAGACAACAATGTAAAAAAGTTTCTTAGAGTGCTGGACTTTGTATAGAACAAAAATATCTTTCTAGAAAAAATCGCATGAAATAAATATTAGTAGTGTAGTATCAAAAGGGCTAAAGACCCTTTTTATGTGGTTATAGATAAACTGCGACCCTATCGGTTTAAATGAAGGCCATGAGGTGAACTGTATACTCAAGAAAATTACATTTTTACCCAGCGCCGTTGGCAGCTTATGAAAGGTTAAGATATTAAGACATAAAGAAGAAAATCTACATACCTGCTCTACATATGTGTATACCATACTTAATTATATGTAAGTTATTGCTAAGTTAGCCTTCATGGGCAGACCCTTCAAAATAGGTACTGTTTTAAAAGCAATTTACGGAGGGATTTTCCGAGGACTTAATTTCAATGCAATCAAATAAACTACTAATTTCTAAAATATAAATATAACTAAATATTATGTATTTTATGTTAGTGAATATCTAAGTAATATATAGGTATACAAAAGTACGTAAGCTGTGTGTACAAAAATATACCATCACAAAACTATTATATCTCTGTAGCAATATGTTGCAAGTGTATAATAAATATCAGTACACTGTATTTGTAGTTTCAGTTACAGTTGATTTCTTGATTAGCAAAGTGTTTCCATACAACTTATTTTAGTGTATTAGTTATATAGTGTTTAAAGAATTTTAATATATACAGTATCGAGCAAAACCGTATTAAATACAGTAGCGAGCAAACACATATACATATGTGCACCAGTATACCATATGAAATTTAAAAGGCGAATGTTTTTAACTTTATTGATTGCGATATCTTTATTGATATATATAAAAAGAACAAAAATAAGTGCTGCTAGTTAAAGCAACGTTCCCATCAGGATGTCGATCTTTGATGACTGCTGAATGCTGACTGCTCGATGGTAATTGATTTGCCACAGGGTGGTCATTCGTTTACAGTCGGTCTTTCCTGACCAACTTGAGCGACCTCGATCAATTCGTTGTTGTCGATATCTTCTTCTTCGGCATCGTCATCTTCTGGTAACTGACACCAGCGTTTTAACTTGTCGATTGAATGAACAGAAGAATAATGTTTTCTAGTTCGTCGAGTTTGGGGAAGATCTTCGACCACATAACGATCGTGATCAAGAACTTTGGTAACTACGAATGGTCCTTTGAATCGTGGCTCGAGTTTCTTGACGTGCCTGTACTCGGTGATTCATTTTCAGCTAAGACTAAGTCACCTTCTTGGAAAATACTCGGAGATCGATGCTTTGCGTCAAAACGAGATTTCGCAGCTGCCCGTGTTTCGTTAATTCGTTTGGCTGCCGTTTCACGAAGATTCGTTAATTGTATTCCATCTAATGCTTCATCGTTTGCTTGTAAACTAAGAATAATTCTGTTGCGTAAAATATCACGTGGTTTATACCCATATAACAACTCATGAGGAGTGCAACCCGTGGTACTGTTCTTCATCGTGTTTATGCACCACTGTACACAGCGTATGTTTTCGTCCCATTTTTTATCGGTAGAATTCGTCGGTAACAGCATTGACAATATTGTACGATTTGTTCTTTCTGCATGACCGTTTGCTCTCGGTGTACGAACTGCCGTAAGAATGTGTTTTATGTCATTTTCGAAACAATACTTTTCGAACTCTCGGGAGGTAAAAACGGAACCTCTGTCCGTCACGATACGTAATGGCATACAACATAACTACTTGCTTCATTTAATGCTTCGATTACGTACTTCGATGATGTATTTTTAACAGGATATAACATTGTAAATTTTGTGAATGAATCGACGATAACCAGGAGATGTTCCTTTTGCTTTTGAGCTTTTTGGAAACAGGCCCAAGTGATCCATATGAATAGTTCTGAACGGAATCGGTTCTATTTCGTCGTAATGATAATGGATTTCGGTTTTCCCATTTTTACGTTTATTGTACGCGCAATCCATACACGATAAAATGAATTGTTTGACGAAGTTGCGCATTCGTGGAAACCACATGTAAGATTTCAATCGTTCTAACGTTTTTTCGACACCCATGTGTCCTGCTTTTGTATGACAATCTTGAACCACTCTATAGCGTAGTGCTCGCGGTACAACCCATAGAAGTGCGTCGTCAACCTTTCGCAAAAGTCTTCCGTTCTGCAATATATATTCCTTATCTTCAACTTTACTATTTGTTTTCAGATTGTGTACAATTTTACATATGCGCTCATCTTGTAATTGCATACTAAAAAGCCAGTCATCCTCATCGATAACTGCTTTATCAGTACGCAAATCTACTACTTCGATTGTTTGTGATTCTTCATACGGAGTTCGACTCAGTGCATCCACATGTTCCATACGACTGCCCGGTCGATGTTCTATTTCGATTTCAAAATCCTGGATTCGTAGCCACCATCTGGCAATTCGTGGTATAAGCTCTTTCTTTTGCATAGTCGTTCTTAATGCGCTACAGTCTGTCTTGACTGTAATCTTTTTACCGTAGATATAATATCGGAAACGTTCTAGAGATTCTACAACAGCCAGAGTCTCGAGTTCATAACTGTGAAACTTTTGTTCGTCAACGCTAGTGGCTCTACTATAATACGCTACCGGTTTAAAATCATCTTTTTCGCGCTGTAATAATACACCAGCCAAACCTACTGCACTTGCATCTGTGTGTACTTCATGTTCTGTGTCGATACGATATGCTGCTAGTACTGGTCGTGACACTAATTTGGATTTTAATTGTTCGAATGCGACTTCTTGTGTTTTTGTCCACTCAAATTTTTCGTCTTTGCGTAACAGTTTGCGCAGTGGTTCTGAAATTATAGCGTATCCAGGGACGAATTTTCTAAAATAACCACTTAAACCTAAAAATCGTCGTATATCAGCCACATTAGCTGGTGTAGGAAATTTCGATACGGCCTGAATTTTGATTTTACCAGGTAAAATACCATCTGGCGTCAACTCATGACCCAGAAATGTAATCGTGCTTTTCATAAATTCACATTTTCTGATATTTAGGGTTAAGCCCGCTTTTCGTAAAACTGTTAAAACTCTGTTTAACTTTTCTAACATTTCCTCGAACGTTTGGCTACCTATTAAGATATCATCCATGTAAATTATAAGGTCATCTTCGTGTACTTGTTCTTTAATTTTTAGCATCAAGCGTTGAAAAACAATAGGCGCGTTTTTTAACCCAAAAGGCATGCGCTTGAATTCATACAAGCCATCCGGAGTTATGAAAGCTGTATATTTTCGACTACCAGGTACGATTGGGATCTGATAATATCCACTATTCAAATCTAATATCGTGAAAAATTTATATTGTTTAGCTTGGTGCAATTGCTCCTCTATATTTGGAACAGGAAAATTCTCTTTTTCAATTATGGAATTCAACCGACGGTAATCTACGCAAAGTCTATCGCTTCCATTTTTCTTTTTAACTAATACAATAGGGCTTGCGAATTCTGATGAGGATTTTATTATAATATCGTTATCTTCGAGGTCTTTGATCATTTGCGTTACTATCATTCGCTTTGGAGCTGGCACTCGATAAGGCGCTTGCGCAATAACCTTTTTCGATTGTACGACTATTTCAAATTCAATTAAGTGTGACTTACCGATACCCTTCAATCCGTCTGAGAATACATCATTGTAGTTTGTTAGTAAATTTTGAAGTTTTAGTTGCTGATCTTCTTCACTCACATTTTCCGTTAACTTGGTCTCATCATTAGGAAAAACAGCACCATAATGACAATCAGCTATGAACTTCGATTCACCATTTTCCACCGTGAACAATAAACCTTTACGCGCTATCACGTCCTGACCCAGTAGGAAATCCGTATTTAACATGTTATCGGCAACAATATATACCAACGTATTAACCTTTACTTCTCCAATTACTATATCGAGCACACACCTCTCTTTCATCGTATATCTTCCACCGCTTATACCGTTTAAATGTATACAACACTCTTCATACTTCAGTTTCAATATATCAGCTGTTGACTTTCGAACTAAACTGCACTCACTACCGGTATCGATTAATGCTTCAAACATTAGGCCATTTACGTTAATCCTCTTAATAAAAAAATTTTCATTTTGCTTCATTTCAGCTTTTCGAACGTTATGCGTAGACTGCTTAAGACCACAATTGACCGGTTCCCCTCGTTTGTGTGCTTTACCACAATCAGGGCATCTCGAACGCTTCTGCTCTTTTGTACATTTATTTGATATGTGGCCTAACTCACCACAATTATAACATATAATTTGCTTGTTTTCATCAATCGTTACTCTCTGAGGCGGTGCGTTCACTACTTTAGCTTGACTTTCAAAATTACGTTTAGAGGTGGTATTTTTGATACGATTTGTTAGCCATTCTTCAACTATTTCGCGCATTTGTTTAGAATTTTCAAATCTTTGCGCTGCTATAGCAATTTGCAAGTCACGATGATTTAGCCCTTGTCGTGTATATTGAATAATAGCAGGCTCACTCAGTTGAAAACGTTTTCCTAATGCATAAACTCTAAAACAGTAGTCAGATATACCTGTTTTGCGTACCGACTCATTCATAATTCGATGCACTTGCGCTTCATCGTAATTTACACAAAATTCTTTTTTCAATTCCGCAACGAAATCATTCCATGTCGTGTGTACAATTGGTAATGCATCCAACCATATGCGAGCTACTCCTTTTAATCGACCATAAACTGCTAATAAAACACATTTTTCGTCTAACTGGTAAGCGCTCATAACGCTACTGACTCGATCAATAAACTGTTGTACTGTTAACGACTGTGTATTTGTTGGATCAAACTCCGGAATCATGTCTGATATTTCTTTAACCGACTGAAAACCCCTAACATACGTATTTGTAGGGCTTGACGGCGTTACGACTTGTCTAACATTTTCGTTTTGGTATTGATTATTTACGCTCGGTTGTATTACAATTGGGTCACTTATCTGTTGCCTGTTTTGCTGTAACATGCCTACAATAGTTTCCATCATACCACGTAAGTCATTGATCTGCTCCTGCAACCCAGAATTCATAACTATTGGCGCTTCTATTTCATCATTCCCATATAGTTCCATTAAACGTAGTTCCAATTCCGCTCTGGTACCAGACGTAGATACCCCTTTTTCCCGCAAGATAACTTTTAATTGATCAGTTTTTAATTCACTTATTTTCGGCATTGTTGATTTTTATATTTGTATCGTAGATTTATATCAGTTTCGTTTTTTAATGTCTATTGTAACTTCTCGTTTACCATATGTTCACTCGTTCTTATGTTTTAGATTTGTTTTGACTACAAATCACAACTCGTTGATTTTCGTTTCGTTTCCTTTCATTTTTGTTATTTCGTTGGTACTTGTTTATTTTAAAATTCGTTTCTCGTTATATAACGTTGCTCGTTCGCTGTTATCGTTTACCATTGCTTCCTCTCTTCGTTGATCGTTTAGTGGTTCGTTGTCGCTGCAGATCGTAGATACATATTTACATAAATGTGATAGCTTCCCATTTCACCTCGATGCTTCGTTTTAGTTGACGTTGATTGGTTTTGCCTGATTACATGACTGATTCTTTCGCACTCATTATCAAATTAGCCTTTTAAATGTAACTGCTGAATCGCCGCTTGCTTGCACATAATGGGAATGTCGGAGTGCTAGGGCTCCTGCACTTTTATGGCTATACTTTTCCTATTTGAACAACTTTACATGCGTTTGTGCGTTCACGTATACTTTTAGCACTCAGATTCATCCCACTTCTGAACTGAAAGTTAAAAGGCGAATGTTTTTAACTTTATTGATTGCGATATCTTTATTGATATAAATAAAAAGAACAAAAATAAGTGCTGCTAGTTAAAGCAACGTTCCCATCAGGATGTCGATCTTTGATGACTGCTGAATGCTGACTGCTCGATGGTAATTGATTTGCCACAGGGTGGTCATTCGTTTACACATAGTACCTATACACCGAAAAGGAAAGGAGTCATAGCAAGGACATACAAAGAATTACAGTGAAAGAGAGCAGCACCTAGGATCCAACATTTTACACACGGATGGACGGAATCACATTAGTATTATCTATAAATATTTTATACATTAATTCATTTGTTATTAAATATTTATGCCTAGATTAAGTAGAAAATCTGTATTACTAAGTCGTCTTCAGAATAGAAGACGTATGATAGTTCTTCGCGCACACTCTTTATATAGAGATAGTGAGCAATCACAAAATAATGTAAGTCACGCTAATCTGTCCGAACAAATTATCAATACAAATCAACATAGAACCAGGTGGGAAATTCTCGAGGTACGGTCTTTTGAACAAAATTTAAATAGTGTTTAACATAGAGCAAGGCGGCAAGATCCACAAATTCGCTCTGTAGAGCAAATAAGAAATACTCGAGGTCATAGATCTCTTCAAGAAAATCCCGAGGTACGATATGTTGAGCAAGTTTTAAATACTGTTCAACATAGAACAAGGCGGCAAGATCCCCAAATTCGCTCTGAAGAGCAAATAAGAAATACTCGAGGTCATAGATCTCGTCGAGAAAATCCAGAGGTACGATATGTTGAGCAAGTTTTAAATACTGTTCAACAGAGAAAAAGGCGGCAAGATCCCCAAATTCGCTCTGAAGAGCAAATAAGAAATACCCGAGGTCATAGATCTCGGCGTGAAAACTCCAAGGTTCGATCTGTTGAGCAATTAGTAAATACTGTTCAACAGAGAAAAAGGCGGCAAGAGCCCCAAATTCGCTCTGAAGAGCAAATAAGAAATACTAGAGGTCATAGATCTCGGTGCGAAGACGCCGAGGTACGATATGTTGAGCAAGTTTTCAATACTGTTCAACAGAGAAAAAGGCGGCAAGATCCCCAAATTCGCTCTGAAGAGCAAATAAGAAATACTCGAGGTCATAGATCTCGGCGTGAAAACTCCAAGGTTCGATCAGTTGAGCAAGTAGTAAATACTGTTCAACAGAGAAAAAGGCGGCAAGATCCCCAAATTCGCTCTGAAGAGCAAATAAGAAATACTCGAGGTCATAAATAACGGCGTGAAAACACCGAGGTTCGATCTGTTGAGCAAGTTGTAAATATTGTTCAACATAGAACAAGGCAGAAGGATCCCTAAATTCGCTCTGAAGAGCAAATAAGAAATACTAGAGGTCATAGATCTCGGTGCGAAGACCCCGAGGTACTATATGTTGAGCAAGTTTTAAATACTGTTCAACATCCAACAAGGCGGCAAAATCCACAAATTCGCTCTCAAGAGATAATAGGAAATACTCGGGGTCATAGATCTCGTCGAGAAAATCCCGAGGTACGATATGTTGAGAAAGTTTTAAATACTGTTCAACATAGAACAAAGCGGCAAGATCCTCAAATTCGCTCTGAAGAGCAAATAAGAAATACTCGAGGTCATAAATTTCATCGAGAAAATCCCGAGGTACGATATGTTGAGCAAGTTTTAAATATTGCCCAACATAGAATAGGCGGCAAGATCCCAAAATTCGCTCTGAAGGGTAAATAAGAAATACTCGAGGTCATAAATATCGGCGTGAAGACACCGAGGTTCGATCTGTTGTGCAAGTTGTAAATATTGTCCAACATTGAGTAAGGCGGCAAGATCCCCAAATTCGCTCTGAAGAGCAAATAAGAAATACTCGAGGCCATGGATCTCGGTGCGAAGACCCCGAGGTACCATAAATTGAGCAAGTTTTAAATACTGTTCAACATCCAACAAGGCGGCAAAATCCACAAATTCGCTCTCAAGAGATAATAGGAAATACTCGGGGTCATAGATCTCGTCGAGAAAATCCCGAGGTACGATATGCTGAGCAAGTTTTAAATACTGTTCAACATAGAACAAGGCGGCAAGATCCCCAAATTCGCTCTGAAGGGCAAATAAGAAATACTCGAGGTCATAAATATCGGCGTGAAGACACCGAGGTTCGATCTGTTGAGCAAGTTGTAAATATTGTCCAACATAGAATAAGGCGGCAAGATCCCCAAATTCGCTCTGAAGAGCAAATAAGAAATATTCGAGATCATAGATATCGCCGAGAAAATTTCGAGGTACGCTATGATGAACAAAGTAGGAACACGAGGGATCATAGAGAACTTCGCGCAAGAAATCCTGAGTATAGGACTTTAGAGCGCATTCGTGATCAAATGCAAAGGGCACCTGCAAGAAGAAATCCCGAAATAAGGAGAGAGGAGCGTTATAGAGAAACACAACATCGACAGCTTAATAGGAGGGGTATGAAGAAAGAAATTTTGAATCAGAGACGTCTTAGACAAGGTCAAGTTCGCCTTCGTAGAAATAACCCAACGAATCTAATTAACGAGAGAAAATATTGTTATAGAAACTGACATTTATTTCCAAATTATAAATGAGGGCCCTACTGAAATATGCTGCGGTGGATTATGGTTTTCACACCAAGTTCGCAAATAAAATTTCGAAACTATTCCGCAAGGTCACCCGAATGCTGCATCCGCCTTCTTTTTAATGCAAAAATTTCCTTCAGAAGATGGAAATTACAATTTTTGCGCTACTTGCAAAAATGTGATTGTTAAGAGGAACATTCCAAAAATATGTTTAGCTACGTTCTAGACTTTCCTGAAGCACCGGATTGTTTGAAAGACTTAACCTCAAATGAAGAACGTCTCATAATGCCTAAATTGCATTTTATGACAATTTGTCCGTTAGGATATCAAGGTCAAAATCTCTCAAAGATGCTGTTGTTAACATACCAATTTCTGTTAACAATATTGTTACATCTCTACCAAGGTCCTTTGATGAGGATCATGTTATACAAATTCACTTAAGAAGGCGTTTGGAATACAATCATGATTACATGATCGATACCATACGCCCCGCAAAGATTATGGAAGCTTTGCAGTTCTTAGTGAATACCCCTCTGTATCGTGAGCACAATATACCTATTAATTAAAACTGGATTTCAAAATTTAATAACCAAGAAGAAGTTCCGTTTGTTGCATCTGCAGAGGTTTCCCGATTGATTAAATCTTTTCGTGCGGCACAAACTTCTCATGATAATCCCTCAGGCAGAACTGCTACAAATTAAGAATAGTACATCAATATGCCTTAGAAAGTTTTTCGGCCGCAAAATCTATTAAACGAAAACTTTGTTCAAAGCTTAATTGCAGACGATGATGGTTACAAGGTTTTGAAAGACGTTAGATCCTCTCCTGCGATTCGCCAATTTGGGCTTCCAACCTTCTTTATCACTTTCTCGGCTGCAGAATCTCAGTGGGTTGAGCTTTTGGTCATCCTCTCTAAAACTGTTGATCTAAAGATATTTCGGAAATTTAACAACCCAAGATAAATATCGCTTAATTCGGTGAGACGCGGTTACTTGTGCTATATATTTTGACTACCGGTATCGACAAATTTTTAAGCTTTTTAAAGATAACGCCGGCATTTTTGGTGAGCATTTTGTTACAAATTTCTACTGGAGAGTGGAGTTACAACAGAGAGGTTCCCCGCATGTACATAGCATATATTGGCTTAATAATGCTCCCTTTTTCAAAATTCAAAACGTTTTAAATTCAAATATGACTACAGAAAACATTTTTAATTTAAACATTTTTGAACACTTCCTGTCTGATAGTGAAATAAATATGTCTTTTGATGACTACAAGTATTAGGTACTAGGTCAAGTTTAACAAAACCCAAAATTTTTCTAAAAATAAACGTTTTATAAACGCTTAAAATCCTCTGATTTTGGAACTCCATAGAGCGGACATGGATATCCAGTATATACTGAATGCATATGCTTGCTGCTCGCGTATAATTAATTATATTAACAAGTCTAACAGGGAAGTTTCTAGGCTCTTAAATGAAGCTATATCAGAGGTAAATGCTGGAAATTATACTGTTAAGCAAAAACTTAAACATATCAGGCACAGAAATATCTGCACAAGAAGCAGTATATTGCTGCATTGGGCTCCATCTTTCGGAAGCAAGTAATGCAGAAATATTTATAAATACCTCTCGACCTGAGGAACGTGTTCGAATGGTGAAACCAGAGCAGAACTTCAGAACCTTCCTTCAGGTTCGACTGAAATATTCGTAGCCGGTGCTTTAGACCGTTATGTTCAAAGATCCGATCAGTTAGAAACTCTTTGCTTAGCAGATTTTGCATCTATGTATAAATATTTTAAATCTAGTAGAAGAGCACAATACAGTGATCATGAAGAAGAAGAGAAAGACAATGATAATATACCAGAAAGCGGGGTTGTCATGCCTCTTAAAGACGGTAGCGGTTTTGTTAAGAAACGTACCAAACCTTGTATTATTCGGTATAGAAGGTTTAACCCAGATTTGGCCAGAGTTGAGTATTTCCGCGAAATGGTAATGCTTTACTATCCTTGGCGGAATGAACAGCAAGATCTCATTGAAAACGATAATGAGCAGACTTGTATTATAATTGAGAAAAATCAAAGAACATATGATTTTTTTGAGCACAAAGAGCTTGAAAATGTTCTAGAAAGTCTTTATAATGAAATAGACTTAGAGGAAGGTGCTCAAAATGAACTACCTATCGTGGAAAATGAGTTCAGAGTGTTGGCACTGAATCTGATTGCAATATTAGACTTATTAAACTACCCCTTTTAATTCCAGTTGAGGAATTATTTTCTTTAGTTCAAAGTCTAAGTACATAGCCAAGAACCTACTTGACACATTTTATGCACCAGCTAAAAACAAATCGCCCATTTTATGAGTTCATTGGCGGCGGTGCAGGTGTAGGAAAGAGTCGTTTGATATCTGCAATATATTATATTCGTTTTACCTGTTAATCAGTTAAATAGAGAGTTAAGGCCACTTAGTAATGACACAGTTAATTCATGAAATATCGATGGTAGGTGCTCGTATGTTTAGCTCTGTTGATGTGAGATTAAAACAAATTTTCAAAACAGGCAGCCCCTTCGGTGGTATACCGATCATAGTGTTTGGTGATTTGAAGCAACTCTCACCTGTTGTAGATAGGTGGATATTTCTGAAACGCAGGTACTGCCTATGAATTGACACAAAAAACCTCCGCCAAATATATGATTACAGTGAATATAAACACGTGTGACGGCTTGGTTAATGGGGCTGCTGAACAACTTATGCAAATTGATTTGCATTGTTCTCCCCAACAATTCTGTGGATTAAATTTTTGGAACCTTCTGTTGGTTTGATAGCACTTAACACGATCCAAAAAGCCTCATCCTCTAGAAAGTTCTTGGACACCAATTGAAAACTTTTAAAATCTTTTCAATATAAAAGAAATGAACAAATTTCAATTGAAAGAAATCATTTTCTAGTTGTTCCGGCTGAGGGAAAAACTATTCATTTCATACTTGACCAAGAATGCCTAGAGCTTCAATATACAAGGTCCGTTCCAAAGTAAACAGTAAAAAAGTAACAAGGTAAACTCTAGTGGCGTCATCTATATGTCGACTAGTGCGTTAGAATCTGCTATCCTTTATCGACTTCCACTAAAAATGTCATGATATTTCATTTATTGGAAGTGAAGTTATTGCGTTTTAGGTGTCAGTATGTTTTTTCATCGGTACAAAAATGAGCTTCGAACAAAGAGCCAACATTAAATTTTGTTTTATTGTAAAATTGGTAAAACTTTTACCGAAACGTTTCAATTGATGTAACAAGTTTATGGCGATGTAACAAGTTTATAGCAGAGTGCACGAGTGGTTTCAACGTTTTCAAAGTGGTCGTGAGGACATAAATGACGATGAGCCGAGACCCAAACAATCGCGCCTGGAGAAGTCAAAAGTGCATACAATGCTGATTTGTTTTTATGATTCCAAGGGTATTGTAAACAAGGAATTTGTTCCACCCGACCAGAACGTTAATGCGGTATTCTACCTTGGAGTTTTGAAACGTTTGATATCGCGAAGATGGAAGTTGGCGTTTGTTGCACGATAATGCGCCGTCTCATCAATCAATGATCGCCTTGTGGCCGATTATTTGACCAAAAATCACATTTTAACAATCAACCACTCCAAATTCAACTGATATGGCACCGTGCGACTTCTACCTTTTCGGAAAAATGCATTTGCCGATGAAAGGAAAGCGTTATGCAGACGTGGAGGCCATTCAAAAGGCTTGCACCTGCATACTGGCGGCCATACCGGGCAACGAGCTAAAACACTCGTGCGACATGCTTTTGGACCATGCCCACCAATTAGTTGATTTTGCCGATATAACCATTTGTTCTGTGTTTTTTTTTTAAGTCCTGTTTACTTTGGAACGCACCTTGTATGTCGCTTGTAGTCGAGCTACTCATACGAAATTTTATTCCCCCTAACAAATTTTCTGATTCGGATCCTGTATTTAGGGAACTGAGGGAATTGAACAGAAATAAAGCTCTGAGCATCAAGACATGAAATTTTGTTCTATAATGTTCAGAGTCTTCACGCTCACATTAATGATATAAAAAACGACTGTTTGATGCTATCTTCAGATATTTTATATTTTGTAGAAACTTGATGTTATCCTTGCGAAAGTTTTGATATTACATGATTTACTCCAATTAAAGAGCTGAGGATAGATATCACGGAAACAAGCAACCGAAATAAAGGGGGCATTATAATATAATATATACAAAGCATAGCATTGCTAGTTGTATAGAACCAAAGGCTGCAGAGAAAATTAATTCAGGCCGCAAAGTTTTAAAAGCGGTTTTGTTTAAAGGTTTCAATATTAATATTCTGGTTCTATATAGAAATTCAGCTTTCTCTGTCAGACATTTAATTGTAGAACTTCAGGAAGTCCTTACTTCTGAGTTAGGAAATCAAAATGTGCTAATTGTTGGAGATTTTAACATTTACTGTCGCCAGGGACTGCAAAAAGAAATCTTATCCAAGAAAAAAACTTTATTTCCCTGCTTGGTGCAGAATATTCAACTACACCTGCCTTCAATACACAAATTGATTGGGCATTTTCAAACATGGATCTTTCCCGTGTTAATGCAATTACTTTTGAGACAGTACACTGCTATCATGACAGTATTTGTGTCTGTATTTTGAACTAAAGTTTTCAGACTTAGTGCAATAGTTCTTTTTTTCCAAATATAATCGAATTAGAATCGCAATTTTTACAGCAGTTTTTAAGACAATTTTAAGAAAAATATGTAAATAATCTAATTAAGAAAATTTAAATTATGTGTATAATTTGGTACTAAATAAGACATTATTGTATAAATATATAATAGAAATTAAATAGTATAAGGAAAGAAGAATTATAATTTGGATATATGTATAAGAATCTCTATAAAAATTTATGTTTAATATTGTAAATATTATATACAAATTTATATAATAATATAATTTTTAAAGTTGTTAATATTTATTATTTTTAAGCTAAACATGTATAATAAATGAAATTATCGATGAACTTTTTCTGTTTGTAAACAACGCAAGATTTCTTGTAAGGTGGAATGAAATTGTTCTATTTGACCCTTAGAATAACTAGGGTAGGGGGCTGTACGAAAGATTTTTATTCCAAATTTATTTTCTATCATGAATTTAATGGATTCTGAATAAAAGGGTTTTTCATTGTCCATCACGAGGGTTTCTGGAATAAGCGCATAAAGAATATCATGTAAGGGTTGCCTTAGGTCTTCGGCCGCTCTGGATTTTGTTGGTTTGGCTATAACATACTTCGAGAATTTGTCAATTGCTATGATTACCCGTTCTTTTCCGACTAAGAATATGTCCATGTGGACTATCTGTCCTGGAAACTGATAAATAAGTGTGGCTTGGGTGCCGATCCTATTTACTCTCTTAGCACGCAACGCATTTTTATACTCTCGCTACAGAGTATAATAATTATTTTTCAACTAACGGTTGTTTGTATCACCTAAAACTAATCGAGTTAGATATAGAGTTATATATATATAAATGATCAGGATGAAGAGACGAGTTGAAATCCGGGTGACTGTCTGTCCGTGCGTCCGTCCGTGCAAACTGTAACTTGAGTAAAAATTGAGATATCTTTATGAAACTTGGTACACATGTTTCTTGGTACCGTAAGACGTTTGGTATTGCAGATGGGCGTAATCGGACCACTGCCATGCCCACAAAACGCCATTAATCAAAAAAAAAAAAAAAATTGCCATAACTAAGCTCCACAATAAGATACAAGACTCTTATTTGGTATACAGGATCACATTAGGGAGGGGCATCCGTGGTATAAATATTTTTTTAAAGTGGGCGTGGTCTCGCTCCTATTAAGTTTAATGTGCATATATCTTACCCCACTGCAGCTATAACAACAAAAATCACTGGGAACAAATGTTTTTAGCATTTCTATTGACGGTGTAAAAATGGGTGAAATCGGGTGACAATCCCGCCCACTCCCCATATAACGAAACTGTTCAAAACTACTAAAAGCGCGATAAATCAAGCACTAAACACGCCAGAGATATGACATTTTATCTCTGGGATGGTATGAGATGACTTTATAGGAACCGCGTTCAAAATTAGACAGTGGGCGTGGCACAGCCCACGTTTAAGTGAAAACCCATATCTTGAGATCTGCTTAACCAATTTCAACAAAACTCGGTACATAACGTTATTTTCATATTTCTATGTTATATTGCGAAAATGGGCTAAATCGGACTACAACCACGCCTATTTCTCATATAACACCATTTTCAATTCCATCTGATTCTTTCACTTTCCACTATGCATATCAAGCAACAATGATTATATCGTGGTAAAACTTTGCGTGAATAATACGTTTAAAGTATGCCACCTTGTGAACAAAAATTGTCTAAATCGAACCAAAACTGTTCAAGCCCCTAAGTACTAAATATGTGGACCACAGTGCCTATAGTTGACCTTCTACCGAAAATATCAGTCGATCCACAAAGAAATTTCAAACGAGTATACCATTTGACTTTGCGAGAGTATAAAATGTTCGGTTACATCCGAACTTAGCCCTTCCCTACTGGTTTAATAAAAGATTTAAAGGAATTTTCTGGCCTTTGAATCTATCTCCAACATGTCTTATGTATAAAATTAAAACTTCCGTTTGGCGAAATCGGTCCACGAATTTTCCAGCTCACATACTTTTATACTACTTATGGTATAATTTTTTTCGTTATTTTGATAATTTAATGAACTTGAGGGGGCAGTTTTTCCTAAAAATCACATGGTGTACCGCTGCATATAAATGAAATTGGTCTAGACCTTTGTTTAAAATTTTTAACCCTAATATACTGATTTCCGCTCATTTGGTACAACAGCAACCTCATATACCCCACATATTAAATCTAACCCCTTTGGTTCAGTTTATATCACATATATATATTATGTTTGAATTAAGTAGCTTATTTTTATTCAAGTTAACATATCGGAGAAAAAAATAATATTGAGACTAAATAAATCTATGATCAATAACATAAGTTAATAAGATACCAAATAATAATCGAATAATGAATGTGGAATTCTTTGCAACATTTTTATACTTTCACATCATGTTGCAGAGTATAGTTTTGTTCACCAAACGGTTGTTTGCATCACCTAAAACTAATCGAGATAGATATAGATTTCTATATACAAATATTTATACCCTGAACAGGGTATATTAATTTTGCCACGAAGTTTGTAACACCCAGAAGGAAACGTCGGAGACCATATAAAGTATATCTATAAATGATCACCGTGACGAGCTGAGTTGATTTAGCCATGTCCGTCTGTCTGTCCGTCCGTCTGTCCGTCCGTCTGTATATACGCGATCTAGTCCCTCAGTTTTTGAGATATCGATCTGAAATTTTTCACCTCTCCTTTTCTCACAAAGAAGCTGCTCATTTGTCGGAACCGCCGATATCGGATCCCTATAGCATACAGCTGCCATGTAAACTGAACAATCGGAATCAAGTGTTTGTATGGAAAACCTTTTCATTTGACGAGGTATGTTCACAATATTTGGCATAAGTTTTTGCTAGAAGAAGTAATGCAATCTCCAGAGAAATTTTTCACATCGGATTACTATAGCATATAGCTACCATATAAACGGAACGATCGGAATCAAGTTCTTGCATGGAAAAATTGTTCATTAGATAAAATATCTTCACGAAATCACGAAATTGATTTCTCTCAATGGCATATAGCTGCCATACAAACTGACAATCTTAAGTTCTTATATGAAAAAAATTGTTTATGACAAGTTATCTTCACGAAATATGGCATGGATGATGATTGTCCAAGATATCGCTATAATTTTCGAACGAATTGTTCATATCAGACCACTATATTAAACAGCTATCATAGAAACTGACCGATCAAAATACATTTTTGTATGGAAGTTTTTAGTATGGATTATTGCTTAAGATGTGACCTCAATCTTTGAACGAATTGTTAAGATCGGACCACATACAGCTGTCAGATTTAACCACTTTACAAATAATATATTATAAACAAATCAGATTAATTAATTATTTATACTGTCCAATTTGAGCTTTCAATAAAAATTATCTTATATCTGCCAAAAACTGTTTTGCTTGTGCCAAAAGTAAGGTGTGACATGTAGCTAATTGGGACAATAAGTTGAAAAATGTGTTAAGAATAGATACATAAGAGTAAGGAGCAAAAATATTATTTAATTAACCATAAAATAAATAAATCCCTAATTATTCAAGATATATTATTATTTATTAATAATAATAGAGAACTATCTAAAGATAATTATTCAGTTTTAAAACCCTAATTAACTGATGGGTAGGTACAAAACAAAACCTAGGTAGAAGAGTAGGTAGGAAGTAAACATAGTTTGCAAGTTAGGTAGAAAGTATAACCTAGGTAAAAAAGAACCTCTACAATGCACTTTCTGTAATTAAGACATTAGTATTCCTACGAAAGTTGCTTGATGATACCAAGAAAGGCAAAAGAGTTGACAGCTCTAAAACATTCAATAAATAGGACCCAACGCATCGGATCACTTCAGTTTACGCGAGCAGCTTAAACTTTCAACAACGCAAATAACTTTCAAAATCAACGAAAAAATCCTTTTTTTAAATAATACGCATTCTTTTAATTATATTATTATTACTTAATTTATTAATATTTTAGTATATTTTTTATTTGTATAATATTTTTTAATAATTTTTGAAAATGCCAAGAGTATCTAGGCAATCGCAGGAACAAAGACGTCGCAATGCTCTGAATCGAAGCCGACGACAATATAGTCAAAATTTGGAAAATAATAGACAAAGGAACGCTGACTATATTGCAGAATTACGCAGCTCAAATTTAGAGTACCGGAATGAGGAGAGAACTCGTGATAGTTCTGCACGTTCCACTAGACGACAGAACCTACTTCACAGAGCTGAAGAGCAGCAGCGTAATACAGTAGGTCATTCAAATAGACGTTTGAATCCAGAATATAGAGCAGCGGAGCAGGAGCGCAACACAATGGGTCATTCAAACAGGCGCTTGGATCCGGAATATAGAGCAGCGGAGCAGGAGCGCGACACAATAGGACATTCGGTCAGGCGCTTGGATCCGGAATATAGAACTGAAGAGCAGGAACGCAACACCGCGGAACATTTAAATAGGAGAACCAATCCGGAATATAGAACAGCGGAGCAGGAGCGCAACACAATGGGTCATTCAAACAGGCGCTTGGATCCGGAATATAGAGCAGCGGAGCAGGAGCGCAATGGAACGTTCTGTACGGCGCCAGAATGCAATAATAAGAGAAGAGGAGAGGCAACGAGATGCAAATGCAGATCCAATAAGAAGACGTCGTGAGAAAATTTTAAATTCTTCTCAAAGAAGAGTGACCCGCCAGCAAACCAGGCAACAACTAGCAAACGAGCAGGAATCATCGTTGGAAAGAGTACAATTGCATAGATCGAATCCCGCAAATCGTCAGTTAGAAAGCGAGAGGCAAACCAGGAGGAATATAAGAAGACGTCGTGAACTTTCTCCTGATGCACAGCTAGAAGAACAAGAACGTCAACGTCAACGTCGAGCTGCCAATATCTTTAATATGTACGCATTGTTGATAAAGAAAGGACCCACTGAAATATGCGTCTGTTGCGGTGGCACTTGGTTCCCTCATCAAGTGAAAAAACTAGAAAAATGTTTTATCTGTCATCAAAATTTCCGTCTTCGAACCAAAAGTACAACTTTTGCAACACATGCTATCGGAAGGATTGGAGTTTCCTGATATTCCGGAATGCCTTCAGGATTTAACGTGTCTAGAAGAAAGACTGATATCACCGAGGATCCCATTTATGCGCATCATCTCCGTACGATATGAACGACAATGTGCTATTCGTGGAGTAGTGGTGAATATCCCCATTTCAGTTGTAGAGACAGTCACCATGCTTCCACGAAGATTTGATAACAACCATATTATTCAAGTGCACTTGAAACGTCGATTGGAATATGAACAAAATTTTATAACGGAGACAGTGCGACCAGCAAAAATATTAGAGGCACTAAACTATCTGCTGGGTACAGAGCTCTACGTCAAGCATAATATCCAAATGTCAAGTGATTGGCTGGCAAATGCTGGAAACGAGGAAACTGTGCCATTTATTGCGGATCCTGCAGATGAGGCAGCAGTAAGAGACCTTCTTAATGCCCGTCAGGAAAATGGACGAGGATTTAAATCCAGGTGGTCAGGAGACTTTAATGGACAATGAACCCGTTGAAAATCGATCCATTGAACGGGTTGCAATGGCACCAGGACAAGGTAGATGCCCAAGGGACGTACCAACCGACGACGATGCTCAGGAATTGTCGTATCCAACGATTTACTGCGAAAAAAAGAGGACAACTACAACCACTTATAGTAAAATTGCACGTTCTGAAATTCGACGCTATGATCGGCGTTGTGTGCGCGTGGACGTGCTCCTGTATATTTATAAGTTCTACGAGTTGGAGCGCATTAAAAATGCAATTTCCATTTGCTTGCGTAAAAAGTCTGGATCGAGGAATATAACTGCTGCAAATGTGAGGGATGAAAATTTTGTCAGCAACCTTATCCAGCATGATGAAGACTATCATGTACTCAAAGGACTTCGATCCTCACCTGCACATTGGGAGGCAGAAAAGAAGAAAGTTTTAGCCAAGATCCGCCAGTTTGGTTTGCCAACATTTTTTATCACAATGTCTGCTGCAGAAACAAAATGGCCTGAGTTGTTAGTCATATTGAAGAAACTGGTGGATAAAGTAGACATTTCGGAAGAGGAAGCTACTGCTCTATCAAGCTCTGAAAAGGCGAGACTGATAAGGACAGATCCAGTTACATGTTCCAGGTATTTCGACAATCGATTCCGCCAAATGCTAAAATTATTACAAAACGGACTATTTGGAGAGAATTTAGTAGTCCGTTACTACTACAGAATTGAATTCCAGCAGAGGGGATAACCACATTGTCATGGCATGTACTGGCTAAGTAACGCACCACAATTGGAAAGTGATGGAATCACCAACACAAATGATGTTGAAACATTCATCGATCGACACATCACAACCGATGGGGATGATTTGGACTTACTGGAATTCATTCAGTATCAAAAACACAGACATGGTCGAGCTTGCCTAAGAGACCTACATGGAAAACAAGTGTGCCGATTCAACATGCCATATCCGCCGATGCCACGGACAGAAATACTTTTCCCTCTGGAGAATGAGGAAGGTATTGAGCAACACAAAGCTCAATTCCCAAAAATACAGGAACTATTAACTCTAACGGATCTCCCAGAGGAAGAAATAATACGGTTGAACTACTTCGAAAATTTTTTGGCGGATGAGCGAATCAACACTGACTATGAAGGATACAAGCTTGCTCTTCGCTCATCTGTAAAAAAAGCCGCACATTTTCCTAAAGAGAAAATTTTCAGACAGGCTTCTAAATGCCTATAATAAAAATATCCTTAAATTGCATAGAGCAAATATGGATATTCAATTCATTCTGGACGCATACGCTTGCTGCAGCTATATCATTAATTATATAAATAAATCCAATAGAGGAGTATCAACATTATTGAGACAAGCCATGGAGGAAATAAATGCAGGGAATTTCTCCATTAAAAGAAAACTGCAGCACATCGGAAACAAATTTGTAAATGGATCGGAAATATCAGCTCAAGAAGCAGCTTATAATATTTTGGGACTGCATCTATCAGAAGCCAGTAATGGGGAAATATTTATAAATACATCACATCCAAACAACCGAGTAAGGATGATAAAGCCCCGACTTGAATTGAATGCTTTACAGGAGGACTCTACGGACATATATGTGCCGAGTGTGGTGGAGCACTACTCTCAAAGGCCCGATCAATTGGAAGAACTATGCTTAGCAGATTTTGCAGCATGGTTCAGATTTTGCAAAACAAGCAGAAATATTTCTGATAATAACGAAGAATACAACGAAGTAGAGAACGAGGATGACACGACAGCTGCACTTCCAATGGCATTAAAGGATGGATCAGGATTTCTAAGGAAAAGGAAGCAAGCCCTTATTCTGCGTTGGAAACGTTTTAGCGTTGAAAGTTCAAGAGCCGATTTCTTCAGAGAAACCGCCATGATGTTTCACCCATGGAGAAATGAGGAAACAGACTTATTAAATAATGACGTCGAGAGTATTTGCAATTCACACAAGGAGCAAATTGAGCTGAATAAGATCAAATATGACAAATTTTCATCGAACGAACTAGAACGGATTTTGGAAAACCTTCATGTCACAGCGGAAGAAACAGCTGATGATCGAGCTGCCTCACAACTTTTAGATCCCGAATTTAGAGCTCTAGCCGTTCCAGAGCAAACAGGAGACATTAATGTTTTTCAAGAGCACAACAATACAGAGGAAGAGGCGGTTCGATTAATAAAACTCCCACCTCTAATATTAGAAGACCATTTACTGGCAATGGTGCAGTCACTTAACAGCAAACAGAGGGAATATTTTGCTCATGTAATGCACAATGTCAGTAAAAGGGAAATCTTCTTCGAATATGTCGGAGGCGGTGCTGGAGTGGGCAAGAGTCGGCTTATAACAACTATATATCAATCGTTGACATTGCGAGCTAATAGTATACCAGGAACCAACCCCGAAACAGCCAAGGTGTTACTCTGCGCACCCACTGGCAAAGCAGCATTTGGAATTGGGGGCCTAACCCTTCATTCGGTTTTTTCACTCCCCGTCAACCAGTCTTCCGGCGATCTTCGGCCACTAAATAGTGACACATTAAACACAATTCATGCCAATCTCATAGATATTAGGCTTATTATAATTGACAAAATTTCAATGGTTGGAGCAAAGATGTTTGCATATTTAGATTACAGGCTAAAGCAAATTTTCAGGAGCACCGCTTACTTTGGAGGCATACCAATTATCGTGTTTGGTGACTTAAAGCAGCTGACGCCAGTAGGAGATCGATGGATATTTGCGCCGAATAGGAATGATCATTACAGTACAATTACAGGAACACCGCTTTGGGATCAATTTCGGTACTTTGAGCTCACTGAAATAATGCGCCAGCGTGAAGATCAAGCATTTGCTATCGCTTTAAATAACATGTCAGAGGGAAATATGACACACGCTGACATCCAATTAATCAAAAGCAGGGAAAAGACCTCTAATGAGATACCGAACGAAGCCATCCATCTATTTTATTCAAATGCTGGAACAAATGATTTTAATTTAACTAAACTGGCGAACACGATGACCGAGGAGTTCATTTCGACTGCGAAGGATACAATTAAGTCAAGTTCCCTAACAGAACGCAGCAGGGCAAACATTTTAGAAGCTGTGAAGTCTTTTAAGCCATCGGAAACACAAGGAATGCTTTATACACTGCAGCTCAAGACTTCGATCAAATATATGGTGACAGTCAACATAAGCATAAGTGATGGTCTCGTCAATGGTGCTACGGGGGAACTAAGGCAGGTTGATTCCGAATCACATAGATCTGAAAGTTCAGTGGTGCGACTATCGATAAAATTCGCAGAATCAAGAGTTGGAAGCTTTGCACGTTCCAAGCAGCCTCACAGTCGCAATGCAGATTGGACACCAATCATGAGCGTGGTCCGATCATTCCATACATAAAAGTCAAGGTGGAACATACACAAGTTGCTGTTCATCTAGAGGGTAGAGTAAGCAGATTAGCTTTATATGTAGGATGTAGCAGAGCCACAAGTGCCAATGGATTGTATATAATCGGGACATTTTCTCCCCCGAACCCATTTGGACCGCAGGATCCAATTAAAACTCAACTTAATAGGTTGAAGACAGAAGGAGCATTGACGACATGCTACAGATTTTTGACTGAAAAATCGGAACAACGTCTAGATATTTATTATCAAAATGTAAGGAGCCTAAACAAGCATATTGAAGATATCAGATCAGACAAGCTGATTTGTTCTGCTGATATTCTGTGCTTTGCCGAAACATGGGCCTTACCTCAAGAAGAATTCCCAATAGAAGGCTACAGTGTTATTGCACGCCTTGATGGAGAAACAAGGTCATCCCGACGACGCCCTGCCAACGGCCTTATAATATACTACAAGCAAGATAGGTGCCCAGGTCTATCAGAAGGATCATTTTCAAGAAACGACACCGGTTCAACAAACGTATACCAACTGTTAAACGTAAACAATTAAACAGTTTCCATATCACTTGTGTACAGGAACCGCCGCTATAGACTTCCGGAATTTAGAAACCAAGTGGATAATAATATCCGTCAGATAACTGAACAGTATAATGGACCGTCAGTAGTCCTTGGTGACTTTAACATATGTCACCTAACAGCAACTGATGATTTGGAGGCTCGATTGCAACAGTTAGGATTTCAATCTTCATTGGCTAAGGTCGCCACAACAAAACAGGAAACAGCATTAGATTGGGTATGGACAAACATGGATTCTGCAATGACCTCATGTATCACATATGAAACACCATATAGTGACCATGACGGAATATTTTTCAGCTTTAGAAAAGATATATTATATATATAGATATATGTTAGATTTAATATTATTAAATTTAAGTTTGTATTATATAATAAAGTGTAAGTCATAGATGTAATTATTGTAATTTATATATCATTTAAAAAAGTATTATAGAATAATAAATATTATTATATGTTATATATTTTCTAATTTCTATAAATATTATAATTTGTTTTGTTTTCCATTAATTTAATGTGAATAATCAATCAGCTTACAAAATTAAAATTTATGTAAATGTCTGAAAGATCTATTTACCTCAATAACTAACTTTAATTCGAATAGAAGATTGTTTATAGCAAAGAACCTGGCTAGAAAGAACTGGCAAAATGCTTTCCGTTGGATGCAAACCGTTGGCAAGTCACGTTTTCAAATGTAGTCATACATATAGTAGTTATTAAAAGAAATGCACCTGTGAAGGGTATTATAGCTTCGGCGCAGCCGAAGATAACGTTTTCTCTTGTTCTTCTAATATTTGGTAATAATCAATGGATAAGTATATTTTCTCAGCCATCATGTTGAACTTATAACAAAATATACCCGACAACAATGTAAAAAACTTTCTTAGCGTGCTGGACATTGTATAGAGCAAAAATATCTTTCTTTTCTGTTGTATCAAAAGGGCTAAAGATCCTTTTTATGTGGTAATAAATAAACTGCGACCCCATCGGTTAAAATGCTATTATCTATTATTTCAGTTTTGCGACACATTTTAATATGAAGGTCATGAGGTGAACTGTAAACTCAAGAAAATTACATTTAAGTACTTTTTGGGATTTACCCAGCGCCGTTGGCAGCTTATGAAAGGTTTAGATATTAAGACAGAAAGAAGAAAATCTACATACCTGGCCTTAATTATATGTAAGTTATTGTTAATTTAGCTTTTACGAGTAGAAAATAGGTACCATAGATCCCCCTGTTTTAAAACTCGTTAGACAAAAGCAATTTACGGAGGGGTTTTCCGAGCACTTAATTTCAATACAATGAAATAAATTACTAATTTCTAAAATAATATAAATATAACTAAATAATCTGTATTATAATAAGATACTGTCAAAATTGCTATACCATTTCTTAATATATATTTGAACAAAAAATGAAGAACTATTGCAATAAGTCTGAAAACTTTAGTTGGAAATAGAGACACAAATACTGTCATGATAGCTGTGTACTGTATCAAAAGTAATTGCATTAACAAGGGAAGGATCCATGTTTGAAAATGCCCAATCAATTTGTGTATCGGCAGGTGTAGTTGAATATTCTACACCAAGCAGGTAACTAAAGTTTTTTTCTTGGAGCAGATTTCCTATTGAATTCCCTGTAGACATTAAACAAATATTCAAATCTCCAACAATTAGCACATTTTGATTGCATAACTCAGAAGTAAGGACATCCCGTAGTTCTACAATTAAATGTCTGACAGAGAAAGCTGAATTTCTATATAGAACCAGAATATTAATACTGAAACATTTAAACAAAACCGCTTCTTAAACTGTGCGGCCTGAATAAATTTCCCTTACAGCCCAATCTATGTTTTGCATATATTTTAATGCCCCGTTTATTTCTGTTGCTTGTTTCCGTGCTATCTATCCTCAGCTCGTTAATTGGAGTAAATCCTAGTATATCAAAATTTTCGCACGGATAACTCAAAGTTTCTACAAAACATAAAATATCTGAAGATAGCATCAACCAGTCGCTTTTTATATCATTAATGTGAGCATGAAGACTCTGAACATTATGGAATAAAATTTGATGTCCTGATGTTCGGAAATTCATAAAACTGAAACTTGTTGTCAGAGCTTTATTTGTGTTCAATTCCCTCAGTTCCTTAAAATACAAGATCCGACTCAGAAAATTATTAGGAGGAATAAAATTTTCTATGATGAATAGACCTTCTACAGTAGTAGCTCGACTGCAAGCGACATATATTGAAGCTCTAGTCATTCTGGGTCGAGTATGAACTACAACTTTATTATTGAAAATTTATGAAAAGAGTTTAGAACTTTTTCAATTGGTGTCCAAGAACTTTCTATAGGATAAGGTTTTTTGATTGTGCTATCAAACCAACAGAATGTTCCAAAAATTTAATCCACAGGATTATTGGAAAAGAACAAGCCGTCACACGTGTTTATATTCACGGTAATCATATATTTGACGGAAGTTTTTAGTGTCAATTCATAGGGCAGTCCCTGCGTTTCAGAAGTTTTGAAAAGTTTAACTTTTTCTAAAATAGCATCATTTTCAATTATACCAATTCCTTTAACTGAGTCTTTTGCAGTAGAAAGATAGCTTCTGTTGGGATTCGACTGAGCTTAAGGGAATTGAAATTATTTTTTTCTCTTCATTGGACCAAAATAAATGTATGGAATCATCGGGAACTTCTTCGAAATTAACTACTCGAGTTTCAATGAGTGATATGTCCTCATTTGTCATAGTACCAGATATGGCATCTGGTTTAATGCAATTGCAAAGGCGTCATCCTCCCGTTGTCTCATTATTTCTGTTAATTCAAAGTATTTAAATAACTCCCACAAAGGGGAACCAACTAAAGTGCTGTATGCATCATTGGGGTTAGGAGAGAATATCCACCTATCTCCAACAGGTGAGAGTTGCTTCAAATCACCAAACACGATGATTGGTATACCACCGAAGGGGCTGTCTGTTTTGAAAATTTGTCTTAATCTCGCATCACCATCGATATTTCATCAACTATGATTAATTCTAAATCGATAAGTCTGGAATACAATGAATTAACTGTGTCATTACTAAGTGGCATCAGTTACTATTCAACTGATTAACAGGTAAAGGGAATATTGAATGAAGGGTCTTTCCACCTATTCCGAATGCTGCTTTACCCGTAGGTGCGCAAAGAAGAACTTTTAAGGAACTTGGATTGGATCCATGTTTAGAATTGTAACGATGGTTAAGTGCTTGATATATTGCAGATATCAAACGACTCTTTCCTACACCTGCACCGCCGCCAATGAACTAATAAAATGAAATGAATAAAATAAAAAATAGGTTCTTTGCTTAATATTTAGACTTTGAACTAAAGAAAATAATTCCTCAACTGAACTTAAAGGGGGTAGTATAATAAGTCTAATATTGCAATCAGATTCAGTGCCATTATCTGTTGAATCTTCACCATGCAAGTCTAGAAAATTTATATTTGGGTTTATTTCTGGAAGTGCCAACACTCTGAACAAATTTTCGACTATAGGTTATTTATTTTGAGCAACTTCCTCTAAGTCTATTTCATTATAAAGACTTTCTAAACATTTTCAAGTTCTCTTTGCTCAAAATATCATATTTTCTTTGATTTTCCTCAATTAGAATACGATGTGTTATGCAAGTCTGCTCATTATCGTTTACAATGAAATCTTGCTGTTCATTCCGCCATGGATAGTAAAGCATTACCATTTCGCGGAAGTACTCAACTCTGGCCAAATCTGGGTTAAAACTTCTATACCGCGTAATACAATGTTTGGTACGTTTCTTAACAAAATCGCTACCGTCTTTAAGAGGCATGACAACCCCGCTTTCTGGTAAATTATCATTTTCCATCTCTTCTTCTTCATGATCACTGTCTTGTGCTCTTCTACTAGATTTAACATATTTATACATAGATGCAAAGTCAGCTAAGCAAAGAGTTTCTAACTGATCGGATCTCTGAACATAATGGTCTAAAATACCGGCTACGAATATTTTAGTCGAACCTGAAGGAAGGTTTTGAAGTTCTGCTCTAGGTTTCACCATTTGAACACGTTCCTCAGGTCGAGAGGTATTTATAAATATTTCTGCATTACTTGCTTCCGAAAGATGGAGCCCAATGCAGCAATATACTGCTTCTTGTGCAAATATTTCTGTGCCTGATATAAATTTGTGACCTATAATTTCAATATAATACATTTTCATATAAGTATTAAATGTATAAAGTCTATGAAGTAATAAATTTTCATATAAGTATTAAATGTATAAAGTCTATGATGTAATAAATTTTCATATAAGTATTAAATGTATAAAGTCTATGAAGTAATATCTATGAAGTAATAAGTTTTCATATAAGTATTAAATGTATAAAGTCTATGAAGTTTTTGCTTAACAGTATAATTTCCAGCATTTACCTCTGATATAGCTTCATTTAAGAGCCTAGAAACTCCCATGTTAGACTTGTGAATATAACTAATTATCTATGAATAGCAAGCATATGCATCCAGTATATATTGGATATCCATATTTGCTCTATGGAGTTCCAAAATTAGAGGATTATAAGCGTTTATAAAACGATCCTGTAATTTTCTTTTTATAAAAATGTTGGGTTTTGTTAAACTTGATCTAAAGGCTAACAAATAGTCATCAAAAGACGTATTTATTCTACTATCAGACAGGAAACGTTCAAAATCTCTTAAATTAGAAATGTCTTTTGTAGTCATATTTGAATTTAAAATGTTTTGAATTTTGAAAAAGTTTTCCTTGTGCTTTCTGAGTTTTGACTTGTTTCTGTAAGAGGTAACAGTATTTGCGTTGAAGGCATTGGTGGATATGGTATACCAAAACGACAAAACTGTTGTCCTCTTATTTCCCTAGAACAAGACCGACTGTGGTTATGCTGTTGATAACCCAAATAATTTTCTAAGTGGCTAACCGAACCATCTGTAGAAATATAATTGTCAATAAAACTAATGACATCAGGGAATGTTTGAGGATCTTGAAGGTTGATCCTGGGAGCATTATTAAGGCAATACATGCGATGTACATGCGGGGAACCTTTCTGTTGAAACTCCACTCTCCAGTAAAAATTTGTGACAAACTGCTTTCCAAAAATGCCGACATTATCTTTAAAAAGCTTAAGAATTTGTCGATAGCGGTAGTCAAAATATCTAGCACAAGCGTCTGACCGAATTAAGCGATATCTATCTTGGGTTGTTAAACTGTTGGCTTCCTATTCCGAAATATCTTTAGAATCAACAGTTTTAGAGAGGATGACCAAACGCTCAACCCACTGAGATTCTGTAGCTGATAAAGTGATAAAGAATGTAGGAGGCCAAATTGGCGAATCATAGCGATTGCCTTTTACTTCTCAGCTTCCCAGTGCGCAGGAGAGGATCTAACGTCTTTCAAAACCTTGTAACCATCATCGTGTTGAATCAAGTTTTGAACAAAGTTTTCGTTTAATAGATTTTGAGCCGTAACTTCGTCGCGGGCTGAAAACTTTCTAAGGCAAATGGATGTACTATTCTTAATTTGTAGCAGTTCTAATTTTTTGTAATCATAGAACAACTTTGAAATGGTACACGATTTTCTGTCAAAACGGCGAATTTCAGAACGTATTATTTTGCTATATGATTCAGAGCATGTACGTTTCTGCCCAGGGTATATTGTTCCAAATGCCAACTCTTTTGAATTATTGTCCTGAACTATGTCAGTTGGTCTTTGTCCTTCACCTGGCGCTATGACTAAACGGTTATAGTCTAAATTTTTTTACAGTAATATTGTCCAAAAGAGTTTCTTGACCGCCCGTGGGAATATAATTACCTGAGGGATTATCATGAGAAGTTTGTTCCGCATGAAAAATCGAACCCTTCGGGAATCCTCTGCAGATGCATCAAACGGAACTTCTTCTTGGTTATTAAATTCTGAGATCCAATTCTCATTCATATGTATATTGTGCTCACGATAAAGAGGGGTATTCACTAAGAATTGCAAAGCTTTCATAATCTTTGCGGAGCGTATGGTATCGATCATGTAATCATGATTAAATTCTAAACGTGAATTTGTATTACATGAGCCCCATCAAAGGACCTTGGTAGAGATGTCACAATATTGTTAACAGAAATTGGTATATTAACAGCAGCAAAAGGCAATTGCAGCGTTCTGGTGACTTGCGCAATAGTTTCAAAATTAAATTGGCGAACTTGGTGTGAAAACCATTATCCGTTGCACCAAATACATATTTCAGTAGGGCCCTTATTTCTATTTTGGAAATAACTGTTTTTGAAATCTGTTAAACTGCCACTATTATCAGTTTCTACAACATTATTCAATTTGCCAATTGACCGGGTTATCTCTACGAAGGTGAACTTGACTTTGTCTTAGACGTCTCTGATTCAATATTTTCTTCCCTCATACCCCCCTACTAGGCTGTCGACGTTGTGTTTCTCTATCACGCTCCTCTCAAATTATTTCAGGATTTCCTCTTGCATCTTCTCTTTGAATTTGATCACGAATGCGCTCTAAATTCCCATATTAAAGATTTCGTGCGCGAAGTTCTCTATGATCCCTAGTGCTCCTACTCTGCTCATCATAACGTATCTCGGGGTTTTCTCAACGAGATCTATGACCTTGAACATTTCTTATTTAGTCTTCAGAGCGAATTTGTGGATCTTGCCGTCTTGTTCTATGTTGAACAGTATTTCTCATTTGCTCAACAGATCGAACCTCGGGGTCTTCGCCGCGAGATCTATGACCTCGCGTATTTCTTATTTGCTCTTCAGAGCGGATTTGGGGACTTAGACGTCTTGCCCTATGTTGAACAGTATTTAAATTTTGTACAAAAGACTGTACCTCGAGATTTTCCCGTCTGGTTCTATGTTGATTTGTATTGATAATTTGTTCGGACAGACGTACATCGGAATCTAGTCTACGATTAGCGGGACTTACAGTATCTTGTGACTGCTCACTATCTCTATATAAAGAGTTTGCACAAAGAGCTCTCATACGTCTTCTATTCTGAAGACGACTTAGTAATACAGATTTTCTACTTAATCTAGGTATAATTAATAAATAATAAATGGCTTAATATTATATTATAAAAATACTTATATATAATACTAATATAACTCCGTCCGTCCGGGTCTGAAAAGTTAGATCCTAGGTGCTGCTCTCTTTCACTGTAATTGAGTCCTTGCTATGACTCCTTCCCTGTTCGGTGTATAGGTACTATGGTATACTGGTGCACATACGTATGTATATGTGTTTGCTCAATAACAATAGTTTAAACACTATATAACTAATACACTGAAATTAGTTTGAATACAGCACTTTGCTGGTCAATCAAGTGTAACTGAAACTACAAACACAGTGTACGGATATTTATTATACTCTTGGTATATTTTTGTACACACAGCTTACGTCCTTTTGTATACCTATATATTACATAGATATTCACTAACATAATATAATATAAGACAATTTTAAGAAAAATATGTAAATAATCTAATTAAGAAAATTTAAATTATATGTATAATATGTTATTATGTAAGACATTATTGTATAAATATATGATAGAAATTAAATAGTGTAAGGATAAAAGATATATAATTTGGATATATGTATAAGAATCTATATAAAAATTTATGTTTAATATTGTAAATATACAATTTTATATAACAATATAATTTTTAAAGTTGTTAATATTTATTATTTTTAAGCTAAACATGTATAATAATATCGGTAAAATAAATAAAAATTGTTATTCATTCTTAAAAAACCATATATTTTCATACTCCTCAATAAAGTTGTGATTAATTCTATATAAAATAAATTATAAGCGTATACAACAAAACACAAGAACGATTGCTCTAATTATTAAAATATATAAAGAAATCTCAAACGAGTATACCATTTGACTATGCGAGTGTATAAAATGTTCGTTGCATCCGAACTTAGCCCTTCCTTACTTCTTATACTCTCGCAACCTGTTGGTACAGAGTATTATACAAGTAGTTTTGTTCACCTAACGGTTGTTTGTAACACCTAAAACTAATCGAGTTAGATATAGGGTTATATATATATAAATGATCAGGGTTATATACATATAAATGATCAGAATGAAGAGACGAGATCCGGGTGACTGTCTGTCCGTCCGTCTGCCTGAGCAAGCTGTAACTTGAGTAAAAATTGTGATATCTTTATGAAACTTGGTGCACATGTTTCTTGGTACCGTAAGACGGTTGGTATTGCAGATGGGCGTAATCGGACCACTGCCATGTCCACAAAACGCTATTAATCAAAAACAGATAAATTGCCATAACTTAGCTCAACAATAAGATACAAGACTCTTATTTGGTATACAGGATCACATTAGGGAATGGCATCCGCGGTTTATATATTTTTTTAAAGTGGGCGTGGTCCCGTTCCTAATAAGTTTAATGTGCATATCTCTTATACCACTGAGGCTATAATAACAAAATTCACTGGAAACAAATGCTTTTAGCATCTCTAATGACGGTGTAAAAATGGGTGAAAGCGGGTGATAACCCCGCCCACTCCCCATATAACGGTACTGTAAAAAACAACTGAAAGCGCGATATATCAAACACTAAATAAGGCAGAGACATTAAATTTTATCTCTGGGAGACTATAAGATGATTTTATAGGAACCAAGTTTAAAATTAGACAGTGGGCGTGACACCGCCCACTTTTAGGTGAAAACCCATATCTTGGGATCTACTTAACCGGTCTCGGTACATAATATTCTTCTCATATTTGTATGTTATAGTACGAAAATGGGCGAAATCCGTTTACAACCACGCCTATTTCCCATAAAACATCATTTTAAATTCCATCTGATTTTTTCACTTTCCAGTATACAAATCAAGCAACAATGATTATATCGGCGTAAAAGTATGCCACCTTGTGAAAAAAAATTATCGAAATTGAATCAAAACTGTTCAAGCCCCTAGGTACTGAATATGTGGACCCCAGTGCCAAAGTTGACTTTTTACCGAAAATATCGGTCAACATAGAACAAGGCGGCAAGACCCACAAAGAAATCTAAAACGAATATACCATTTGACTTTGCAAGAGCATAAAATGTTCGGTTACATCCGAACTTAGCTCGTCCTTACTTGTTCTTTTTAATTTTTCTGCTTAGTCTGGGGGTAAAATCTGTAGATTATAATAAAAGAAAATTTTTGGACAAAAAAAAATTATTTTTAACATCTCGCGCACTCAGTTTTAAAGTAAATTTTCATTTCGTAAAAAAATTTTGATAAGTGTTCTAGAAGCTGTGGAGAGCCCTCTTTATAGCCAATTAAAAGTTATTAACTTAAAAAAAATGTTTGTTGTCATTATTGGAGTTTTAAAAAAGTCTTAAACGACAACATGCTTTTCTTAAGCGTTAAAATAAATTTTAAGTCAAAAACCTTCCCATTCGGTAATTTTTACATAAATGTAAAGAGTTTAAATTTTCCTACCACACATAAAAGACCACGATGAAAAAAATGTACCAGTAGTTTTCAACAGTTTGGAAATGTTTCCTTATCCACCTTATTTTAGCTCTTTTTTATTGGACCTCACAGAAATGCTTATCGAAAGGCTTTCAATATATTGTGTACATGATAGAAAAGTCAATCAGAGAGGTAGAGATCATTTAATTAATTGTATGAGGGCTAGATCAAAGTCTGGACTGACTTCGTGCATTATTAACGATAAACCATATTGTGATCAAAAACACATGTCCACTTAATTTCATTAAAATGTCCCCGATAATATGCAATAAATTATATATGTAAATAATAAATATGTGAGTTATCTCGACGATAAATTCAGAGAGCGGTATTTCTAATAACTGCGTGCTCATGCGTAAAAAAGATAAAATCGGTTGAATATTTACTCTAGCTTCCTTAAATGCGCGCATTTCGTTTACCCCACCGGCAAACTCTTGTTATTATTCAACGTTACTGTAAAAAGTGATACTGTACTTTACACTAACCGCGAATATTCTAAATCTTGCTTTTGTCAAGGGTGTCCCAAAATTAACCCAAGTTTAGAATTAAATACAAATAAATATAAAAAAAAAAGAATAGTTAAATCATTATGCCGACCATATTTTGAATTAAATTTTCGAACTGCGGTCGCCAAGCTTTCATTATATTTAAAATAATGTTCAATAATGAAGACACGTTGTACTATCGTGTAACGCTCTATTTTTACTAAGCCTAAAGCTGTGTTTTTTTTTGGTTGTCGACACTTTACTACATAAATAGCGACAAATTATAATCGCCCTATACCTATATTCGAATTTTTTCAATGAATTTATTCAGCCAAAGTGAAACTTAGAGTACAGTAATTAAAAAGTGATAATTCAGTGCAAACTTCCATTTGTCAATCGATAAAATATATTTAATAAGAAAATACCAATTAAAGTTAAAATTTTTCCAAGAGAAATATTAAAATTGATATTGTGTGTAATCATTGCCATCAAGTCAGTTATGATATTTTGTATTTTTGATTTCGTTAGAGTCATGCCAAAGAAAACGGTGAAATTAAGAACCTGGTAATGAAACAAAAGTTCACTGCTACACAAATTGTAGTAAAACTTGATCTTCCCATTAAAAGGGTCCTGTTCAAAAAATATTAACCACATCACCAAACGTTATTTACAAACAAGTAAGGAAGGGTTAAGTTCGGGTGTATCCGAACATTTTATACTCTTGCAACTTGCAAGAATCAAAGACCGGGAAATTAATTCTGGTACTGGCAAACTTAATATTAAAAAATGCTGCGAAAGAGGTAAACATCCAATATTCGATGAAATCGTGAATAAATTACAATCAAATTTGGTATTTTCTTGACTTATATTGCAGGCCATAAACTTAGACTCAGTTTTATTGTTACATTTTAGTGCGCGTCAGCTAAAATTACATTAAATCACCTTCAATGAGATATATGTATGTATGTATGTGATATTAACTCGACCGAAAGAGGTTTAATTTAATATATATTGAGTTGATGTAGAAAACGATTTTCGTTCTTCCAGTTGACTTTATATCACATATATTATAAAATTGCTTGAAAATGAGCTCTCAAGTATACCTGAACAAGTCAAAAATTAATGCAAGCAGCCCTTCCATTTCTCTGCCCCAATATTTTCAATAAAATGATTTCCGACTTTCCATCTAACTTCAAACCGTTTAGGTAAGTCAAAATATGTGATTAATAATAATAAATTCAATTAAGAACAAACGCAAAAATAATAGCAATTTTTTATCAAAGTTTAAAACCAAGACTTTTTAAAAAGCAATATAGCGATCAGTTTTAGAAGCACTGCAACAAATAAAAAGCTAAACACAACACAGCTGTGAATAAAGAAGTAAATGAGATAAATAATGAGAGAAAATAGAATAAAATAAAACAAAATGAAACAAAAAGCTGACTCGGCACCAAAAATTCGAAAGTTTAAACTTTTTAATACTGCTCAAAACTTAGGAACATTTAATAATTATCTTGCAACTCAGAGTTAAATCACTAAAAAATGTATTAAATCAGTAAAAAAAAAAATCAATTAAACTTGAAAAATTTATAAAATAAAAACTCAAAAGTTCACAGCCATAAACTTACAGTTTAAGAGCTTGAAGTGTTGCCAGATTATGCCCGAACTTTTTTTACTTGTTTGTTTTTTCAAATTTAATCCATTGGTTGTATAAGAAATAAGTCAACCATAGAATTGGAAATCATTATATTAGGGACATGTGGTTTAGGATCTGAGTTTCGTCAAAATACCTCACAAATTGATTGATATATATATATACCATATATGGTATAAAGTAAAGCAGTATTTACCCACTTGACCTATTTGTGGCACAATAATAATATACATGTTTCACAACCAGACAGATATTTTCGGTTAAAATCCGGCCATAGGAACCGGGGTCCACATATTCGATATCTAAGGCCTTGAAAAGTTATCCCATGTTTATAATTTTGCAACATGTTACTACAGAGTATAATAGTTTTGTTCACCTAACGATAGCTTGCATCACTTAAAACTAACCGAGTTAGATATAGCGTTATGTATATATAAATGATAAGGTAGACAAGACGAGTTGAATTCTGAGTGACTGTCTGTCCGGCTATCTGTGCAAGCTGTAACTGGGTAAAAATTGAGATATCGTAATGAAATTTGGTACACATATTTCTCGGCAAAAAAGAGAGTACGAGTGCGTAGAAAGCCGTAATCGCAAAATAAAGGTACAAAACTATTATTTGGTAAAACGAATCGTAATAACAAGGCGCACCTGTGGTTTGAAAATTTTTTTTAAGTGGGCGTGGTCTCGTCCCCTAATAAGTTTAATGTGCATATCTCCTATACCACTGAAGCTATAATAACAAAATTCACTGGGAACAAATGTTTTTAGCATCTCTATCGACGGTGTGAAAATGGGTGAAATCGGGTGACAACCCCACCTATTTCCCATATAAAATCATTTTAAATTCCATCAGATTTTTTCACTTTCCAGTATGCAAATCAAGCAACAATGTAACGAAAAACGTGAATAACACGTTTAAAGTATGCCACTTTGTGCCCAAAAATCGTCTAAATCGAATCAAAACTGTTCAAGTCCTTAGGTACTGAATATGTGGACCCCAGTGCTTATAGCTAACTTTTTACCGAAAATATCGGTCAACATAGAACAAGGCGAGAGTATAAAATGTTCGGTTACATCCGAGCTTAGCCCCTCCTTACTTGTTCTAATACATTTCATGCCGAATATAATGACTTCCGTCTTTCCACCTGACTTAAAACCGTTCAAGTTGGCCAATATGTGATATTTTAGTGAAATTAAATGGACAAGTTACTTTTAAAAGTTATGTGTTTTGGCGCTGAATTAGAATATTGTACAATTTTATGGCCTTCAATATAAGCCAAGAAGATAACAAATTTAATAGTTATTTATTCACGATTAAATCGAATAGTAGATGTTTAATTATTTCACATTATTTTTTAATACAGGTTGGCTTACGAATCGTGCTACAAAAACAAACTGTAATAAGTTTTTTTCTGTGTTAGTAATCGACTTACCAATTTTTTATATTTAGTTTGGATAGTGCGGCGGTAGTATGCTTTGCAGTCCGTCATTTCCAGCCAAAAGGAACTCAGACGACATTTTAGCGGAACTCTCCCTTGTAGATGGATCATGATGAGGTTGGTAAACATGTTTGTCGAATCTGGAAGTATCTCAAGAAGACCGTACCATCTAGATCCGTATGTTCGTGTTCAAGAAACAATCACGGCTGTTACATCGTCAGTTCAAGCAAATCCCAGAGTTTCGACTCGCAACTTATCGGCGCAACTTGGAGTTAGCAGACGGTCATGCCAACGGATAATTCATTATGACTTAAGCCTGTTTCCATACAAAGTTTAAAAAACAAGCCGGTTAACGATCTAGATTTGCCTATTCGCCTGGATTTTTGCCAAAAAATTATGGAATTGGCCGAAGAAGACAATAACTTGATAAATAGTTATGTCTGATGAGGCCTATTTTTATCTAAACGGAAATGTAAACAAGCAAAATTGCCGTATCTGGAGTGAATAAAATCCGAAGTAATCCACGAAACGGAACTTCACCAAAGAACGAGTCACTGTGTGGTGCGCAGTTTCATAAAGGTGTATTGACGGGCCATATTTCTTTGAAGGAAACGGTGTAACAGTAACTCTCACTGGGCATCGTTATTTAAAGATATTGATTGAGTTTTTTTTACCCCGAACTGCGTCAATAACGTTTGGTTCCAGCAAGATGGAGCAACTGCACACATAGCTAGACTGGCTAAGTTCGGGAGTTCTAAGTTCGGGTGTAAACGAACATTTTATACTCTTGCAACTTGAAAGAATCTAAGCCAGGGAAATTACTTCAGGTGTTGGCAAAATTTTATATTAAAGGAAGTATTTATCCTCTATAGTATGTAATTTTCATTTATTTATTTTATTATATAAAATTCAAATATATATCTAACACATTAATTTAATTATTTTCGGTAAAAAGTCAACTATAGGTACTGGGGTCCACATATTCAGTACCTAGGGGCTTGAACAGTTTTAGTTCGATTTAGACAAATTTTGGTCACAAGGTGGCTTTAAACGCATTATTCACGCAAAGCTTTCCCCGATAAAATCATTGTTGCTTGATTTGCATAGTGCAGGGTGAAAGTCATGCAATACCAACCGTCTTACGGTACCCAGAAATATGCGTATCAAGTGTCATAAAGATATATAAATTTTTACTCAAGTTACAGCTTGCACGGACAGACAGTCACCCGGATTTCAACTAGTCTTTTCATCCTGATCATTTATATATGTATAACCCTATATCTAATTCGATTAGTTTTAGGTGATACAAACAACCGCTAGGTGAACAAAACTATTATACTCTGTAGCAACAGGTTGCGAGAGTATATAAAGCTTGAAACTGAAAAAAGGCAACCTAGCCGTGAATGGCAGGTAAATCGCTTCTCCTTCACTCAGCTGCAATTGAAGTCTGTATGTAAATTAAGAAAAGCGCATTGAGGAATACTTTAGGCAGAACACAACACTGAAAATCATATAAAGAATTTATGCCCAAATTCAACAAAAAAACAGAGCTCGCTTTGGAAAGCGCATAAACACATTAAAACGCCGGTTGATTTCAATATGTCTATAAGGAACGTGAGAGGTAATTGGGCTCGAAGCGAAGAGGAAAGAACAATTTGCTTTGCAAACCACCTAGAGAAGGTATTTCAGCCTAACTGCACAAAAAACGATTTTAAACTGCCAATTTTGCCCGACACCGCCAACGAGTCGCTCTTGCCTAGAAAGACTTCTAGCTGTCAAATTAAAAAAATCATAAATGAAATTAATCCAAAAAAGTCGCCAACCCAAGATAAAATTACAAATGGAGCTACTAAATATATATTATTATAGTAAAGCTCTCCTTGCTTTGTAAAGCAGTTTTCTGTTTCTGATATTATCCAAATTCATGGAAAAAGTCGCAGATCTTCATCACCTTTCCTCCATGAAAATAATATAATTCCAATGCACCAAGTCCGTGCAAAGCAGTAGCATTAGAAAGGCATTCTAGTAAAGAGAGTTTTGTTCAGCAATATTCCTTGATGTAACTCAGACATTCGATAAGGTGTGGCATGAAGGACTTTTAAATAAGATTAAAACATTATTCCATTTCGCATTGTATAAAATATTGGAGCCTTATCTAAACAAATGGGAAATTTACTAATTTACTGTTAAAGTAAATGAACAAAAAAAAAAAAACAAAATGTTTCAATCTCACTATGAAAAAAAGGTGTCAGCCGATTAAAATGAATAATATCTTAGTGCCACAGGAAAATAATGTAACCTATCTTGACATTCACTTGGACAGAAGGCTCACATAGAGAAAACATATAACCAGCAAAATAACTAGCATGAAAATAAGAGCAGCAAAATCAAACTGGATTTTAAGTAAAAATTCTAAATTAAGTCTTGACAACAAACTTCAAGGTTCCATTCAAATATTCTCAGAGTGATAACGGGTTCACTATGGTACATTCGAAATGAAAACATTCACAAAGAACTTGGTATTCCTCCCCCACATACGGATTATGACGACCCCAGTGCATATTTGCTGACTCCTTGCCGAAAATATCGATCAATTTGTGAGGTATGTTATTGAAATTCGCAGCAATGTTTCTTTGATAAAAAAAGTCACGTGCAGCACAGTACACGTTATAAAAGTAATACTTCTTACCGATTCACCGAGAGAAAGAAAAATAGAGGGAGAGTTGTGTTGTACATATTACAGTTATAATTGAAGTAATAAGATGATAAAAATATTAAATTTTATTTATTTCTTCTATTTGTACTGTATCTTCAATCGGAGCAGGTATAGGTATAGTGGATATTATGGCTTTTTGGTAATTGAAGTATGAAACATAAGTTTGTGATTCTAAATAGTGTACATTTCTGGATAATATATCATCAACGTGGCAATTTTCCGGTCGTTATTCATATACGAACCGAATTTTTCACAAAGAAAGTGAAGTAGTGGCAAGGATGCATCCTCCGCAAAATTTACATGAAAGTCACCACCAATAATCAATAGTCTGTGATCATCACCCCTGCCAAGGAGAGCAGCACCGTCATGAGTGTACATATGCAACGAACTCTGTATGAAATACATGATATCCTTAAGTTTTTTAACTTTTAAGAAAATGGAAAATTTTCTAAAAATCGGGAAGATATTGGTTTCACCCCATTTTGCAAAAATCGAGTTCTCAACAGATCTCGACGTTCTGAGGGTCGAGGAAGCTTCCCGGAACATTTCTACGATGATGTCCGTATGTCTGTGGATGTATGTGACCCTCTTATAACTATTAAACTGCTCAACCGATTTGAATAAACTAAACGGCATTCCAAAGGGTTTCATTGCACTTGAATTTCGTGTAAGTTTGGATCCAATCGGCCAGTAGATTTCGAGAAATCTTAAAAATAAAAATTTTGAAAAATCGTTTTTTTCGAATTTTTTCCAAACGACTTGACCGATCGACACCAAAACCTAATCAGTTCTAAACCTTGAAGAAACACATCGTTTGCCGCAAACCGGGTCGAAATCGGTTGATTTACTTGCTAGATATCGAAAACGAAAAATTTAGAAGAGCTCAAAAGCAGTGAAAAAAGCGAAATTTGAACGTTAGCGTATGAAATTAGAGGGAAGTTGCAGGGATGGCCCTTGAGGCCAACCGTTTTCCACATTTTTTTGGTTGGGAGATATGTATGTAGATCGCTGCGATGACAATTTCTTTCCATTTAATAATGCAGTGGAATTTATTGCACCCATATGAAAATATGCAATGTCGATGTTTAATGTAGTGCATTCATTGTAATAGATCGCAACACCTCCTGCTCGAATGTTCGGTCGTTTATTCGTTCACTACGTAATTTCGATTGATGACAACTGCTGATCTTATTGAATTTTTTCTCAGCCAACTTTATACTTAACTACTTTTCCGTTATATAGGTATTTATGAAAAATTGCCCTCAATTTTTGGAATAATTTTTTTTTGATGCCCTATTGAATATTAAAGATCGAAAACAGCATTTTTGGCATACTTTACTGTTTTACTATTAAAAGGGTAAAAATTTAACATAATTTCGTTGTTGAGGATACACCATGTCCTGGGAGGACTCTTGAAGCCGGTGTGGAAAAAATAAAGTCGTTGGTCAATGCAAACTCAAGAAATTGCTGAAACATTACATTTGTCTAACGCGACCGTTCACAATCATATGAAACGTCTCGGTTTAATTTTGAATCTTCACGTATGGATTCCTCACGTTCTTACAGAACGAAATTTGCTTCATCGCATTAACGACTGTGTAGTACTTATCAAACGTCAAAGAAGTGATTAATTGTTACTGGCGACGAAAAGTGGGTTGTTTGCAATAATGTAAAGCTCAAGAGATCATGGTTTAAAAAAAATGAACCAGCTCAAATCACTTCGAAGGCCGATAGCCACCAAAACACGGTTATGTTCTCTTTTTAGTGGAATTTCAAAGGAATAGTTTATTTTGAGGTTTTTTTTCGGACAATACCACGATTAATTGTACCTACACTGAAGTGTATTGTGATCAGCTGGACAAATTGAGTGGTGCACTCAAACAGGAAAGGCCAGAATTCGTCAATAGAAATGTAGTGTTCCACCAGGAATTATCCTGTACAGGTTTGATGACTTGCCAAAAGCTTTTGCAGCTTGAATGGGATGTGCTATCACACCCACCATATTCTCCAGACTTGGCACCTTCGGACTATTACCCGGTCTTCGCAAAAATTTTTGAATGGGACAACCTTCACCACAAATCAGGACGTCAAAAACCTTTTGAACCAGGTTTTTGCCTACAATGATCAAACATTTTATGAGTGTGGAGCCAATATATTCCCCAAACGGTGACTAAAGATATTGGATCAAAATAGAGAATTTATAATTTCATACAACTTTTTACACAATAAAAAGTCCTGTTTAAATTGCATTCAAAAAAAGTGAAATTACTTAATGAACGACCAAGTATTTGAAAACACAAGTGAAGTTTTATATGCTAACGTTCTCATCACAATCTCTTTCAATTATTCACTTAATTGGCAATTATTTTGGCAATAGATGCTTGTATTTATTAAAAAATATTTCCCCGCAACATTATTCTATTTATTTCACTACAACTTTTTCACCAGAAACTAATAAATTAAGTTTATTTCACGAATTAACAAAAGTGTGTACGTTTTTGTATACAATTTACATGCTGATTGTGGTTGGCGTAATGTGTTCTATCATTCTCGGTTCGATAACGCATGCTGTTCCCGTAACCTTTTGTAATCTAATGCTTCAGTTAGTGACCGACGCAAAACCGTAGAACGCATCAGCTGATACGACCTAACTTATGAGAGCGCAATATAAATAAACACTCACCAACGTTGCTGCCGGGTTTCCAGTCCCAATTTTCTATATATTCTTCTAACTCAAAATCACAGTTGGATTTAATTCTGATCTTTCACATAATGAAAAATTATATACCTATCTATACAAATTGAGCTATGGCAACATTGAAAAACTGATTTCCACGTTGTTACTGCGGGCATTACTTTTGACAAATTTCCAATGTGCAGCTAGAAGCCTGCGAAATGAATCGAGCAAGCATACATATCAAATCGTATGTACTCATTTTGGAGAGCGAGCGCAAAACAATAACACATGCATTCCTACTACATATGTGTTTATGGCAGTGGTCTGCATTTCATAGCACAATTGTGCAAGCTATGTAACTTCAAACGTACGCTTAAACACAGAACACATAGACGACAACAGGCTGCATCTGTCAAATTTTAAAATACATACGTTCCTTTGTTCCAATTTATTTAGGCAACAACACGATTTCACGGCAGTTCAAATTTTGCCGACAACCATGGGCAGCTGTAGTGTTTCCACTAATATGTGAAATGTAAAATTATTCAAAGCTCTAAAAATATAATATTATTGAATTTTACCAATGAAGCTAAAAATAGCTCTGATATATCATTTGTAATAGCAATTGATAATTTAAAACAGATTAATCGACCTATTTACTTATTTTTTGAGCAACAAGTTTTAAAGTGATCAAAATTTTAAAATTTGTATGAACTGAAAGGTGTTAGTACGGTAACAACGAAATTACGTACATCATATGTTTGATATGTCGCTTCGGTCTTCAAAATGTTCAAGAAGCTCGCTTCAACAGCAACAAATCCCGACGGCAACAAATCCCATTTCCATTACATATTATGGTAAACTATAGAAAATAAGTTTAAATACAAAATTATTTTCAATAGGGACTCGACTAGCAGAAGTCAGCATGAAAAACAAAACCAATTTGAAATCATGGTGGAATTTATGCAATCATATCCAAATTTGGCCAAAGGATACATAAAATGTGCAGATGCTAAGCAAACAGTATTGACGCTATGATGAGTAAAAACGATTTAAATGAAACGAGTGATGGTCCTAATTGCACTTGAATTGAAAAACGTAAAGGACCAGTAAAACGTACCCCTGGGATAGTTGAGTCGCTTTTCACACGCACATACCAGAGAACGTATATCATAGAGAAGGTTCAATTGCGGACCAGCGTGTGAATTGTCAAAACCTAACAAGATTTTATTAGTGAATTTCACCAAATCTGGCTCGGAAGGAGAAATTTTAACAGTAGCGAGTGAACAGAGCTGAGAATTCAATGAAAATTATGCTCAGAGACTTGCTTTGATATTACAGCTGCATGTTAGCCTTTTGCCTTATATTTTTATACGTTTATATGCAATCATATTTATCATTTTGCGAATTTTTATGAATGCATGCAAAACTGATAAGATCTATTGAATTATGGAATTTCGAAATAATATTTATAGACATATATAGTTTTTACATAATATGCATTCTTATATAATTTTATATCTTTTATCATATTAATCTTATATAGTCATATGTACATTTATCTGAACATGCGCATTTGAATGTACGCATTAAGAAATTCAAATCATAATTTATCACTTATCAATACACTATATGCAGAGAATGTTAATATATATATAAATATTCATATATTAACATTCTCTGCTATATGTGCGCACATTGATTTATATGTCAACATATAATATATATGTATGTATGTATATATAACATTGCCAACAAATAATGCATACACAAACCAATCTACATACATATGAATATCCGTACAGATATAAATATGTCACCTGCAAAAACTACAAACATTGTTCTACAAAAACAACAATCGTCATAAGTCAATATGTCAGCCAAATAGCCGAAGCCAAAATATATAGTAAATCACACAACAACATTTTCATTCATGAACGCAGGCGTACTTTCGACAAGCAACCTCGCTTCATTCATAAAAACAGATACCCTCACATCCCCCCGAGCATGCTTTTACCTACAAGCGTCTTTTCACGAAGATGGCAAAAGCTAAAAATCATAAATTGAACAAATTTCTGATATTCCCTCTAGAAGAGAAAAGTGACAACCCCGCAAATATGAGTATTAAAATATTTTAGAATAAAAGTGACAACATAGTATATTTGTCGATTTACAATTCAAAAAACTTTTTAAAGAAACTATTCAATATTCCTCTGATTTATGTAAACAGTAAATCCCGGTTAAGTATCACTCCTCTAATCCCTCTTATCTGCTTGTGGCTTTCTGCATCTCACTTTTTTTTTCTTAATTTTTTTAAGGAAAACGGTAATATTTTTTAAATACATAGAAATAATTTTTTTGGTACCACTTCCTTAAGTACCACAATCGCTTATGTACTACAAAGCACAAAAAATCTGCAACTTTGGTTTTGGCACTTAATATTTGAATTTTTTGTACACACATCTGCACATGACTTGTTGACATTGTTTCCATTTACGCATGCCACGTTGTATATGAATAAGGGTTGATTTTGCACTTGCCATATGAGATATATGTTTGTAAGAGTGTGTATGGTTCTGATATCCCATGAAACAATGAGTGTACATATTTACATACATACGTTGCACATAGACAAATTAAACAAGTAAGGAAGGCCTAAGTTCGGATGTAACCGAACATTTTATACTCTCGCAAAGTCAAATAGTATACTCGTTTGAGATTTCTTTGTGGATTGGCTGATATTTTCGGTAGAAGGTCAACTATAGGCACTGGGGTCCACATATTTAGTACTTAGGGGCTTAAACAGTTTTGGTTCGATTTAGACAATTTTTGGCCACAAGGTGGCATACTTTAATCGCATTATTCACGCAAAGCTTTATCCCGATACAGTCATTGTTGCCTGATTTGCATAGTGGAAAGTGAAATAATCAGATGGAATTTAAAATGGTGTTATATGGAAAGTAGGCGTGGTTGTAGTCCGATTTCGCCCATTTTTGCACTGTGACATAGAAACATGAAAAGAACGTTATGCACCGAATTTGGTTGAAATCGGTTAAGCAGATCTCAAGATATGGGTTTTCACCTAAAAGTGGGCTGTGCCACGCCCACTGACTAATTTTGAACGCGGTTCCTATAAAGTCACCTCATACCATCCCAGAGATAAAATTTAATGACTCTGGCGTGTTTAGTGCTTGATTTATCGCGCTTTTAGTAGTTTTTAACAGTACCGTTATATGGGGAGTGGGCGGAGTTGCCACCCGATTTCAACTATTTTCACACCGTCAATAGAAGTGCTAAAAATATTTGCTTCCAGCATTAGCGGTTTAGGAGATATGCACATTAAACCTATTAGAGGCGGGACCACGCCTACTTTTTTAAAAAAAATTTTAACTGCAGATGCCCCTCCCTAATGTGATCCTGTGTACCAAATAACAGTCTTGTATCTTATTGCGGAGCTTAGTTATGGCAAGTTATTTGTTTTTGATTAATGGCGTTTTGTGGGCGTGGCAGTGGTCCGATTACGCCCATCTGCAATACCAACCGTCTCACGGTACCATGAAACATGTCTACCAAGTTTCATAAAGATATCTCAATTTTTACTCAAGGTAGAGCTTGCACGGACGGACGGACAGACGGACGGACGGACAGACAGTCACCCGGATTTCAACTCGTCTCTTCATCCTGATCATTTATATATATATAACCCTATATCTAACTCGATTAGTTTTAGGTGATACAAACAACCGTTAGGTGAACAAAACTATTATACTCTGTAGCAACAGGTTGCGAGAGTATAAAAATATAATGGGTACTTTCATATTTGTTTACATGCACACATAATTATACATATACTTACATATATATGTATAAGAATATTTGCGACCGCTTCGTCTTTTCTTATGGGGTTATGTCAAGCAAGAGGAGTACAAAATCAAACCCAGAAATCTGACTGAACTGAAGCAGTCCATTAGATAGATATTTGAGGCAATCCCGACGAACCCTCCAGCCCGCATTAATTTTCTAATTAGGTGTCGCATATGCGTGGCTGAGCATGGAGGAATAATTAATTGTATAAAATAAAATGTAATGCATTGATTAAAAACGAAACTTATTACGGTTTATTTTTGTAGCACGATTCGTGAGCCGCCCTGTATATGCAGAATATCTGAAAATTATATTATATGTCAAGCTGAAAGCCTCTGAAGCTAGTGCTCCTTTTACTTTGTAAAATAATAATTGTATTATATAATAATTGTATTATTATTATTATAATAATTGTATTATTATTTTTCATATAATAAATAAATAAATAAATAATATTATATGTAAATTCGTTTGCGCATTGTAAATATACGAATCTGTAAGCGTACATTTCTTAACATTGAATTTAGCATTATTTTTCTCTTTTAACATTCAAAATGCTCAATTCTGTTATTTTGCGCTCCGCAAATTATTAAAATTCTTTTGAAATCAGCTTATAATTTGTTTGTGGTGAAATGCACTAATGTTGGCGAGTAACCCTCCGTCAAGAGGAACATTCGGACAATCGGCACACCATGAACCTTCTCTATGATATACGTTCTCTGTGGTGGCAAGCAACCAAATAACGGCGAGTTCGCGCGAACATTGTGTTGTCGAAAAAACCAAATGACGGCTTTGTCGACAAACATATATACATATGAGCACGCATACATATTGACGCCGAATTTTGCACATCGGGGCGGAGTTAACAAAATTAGTTTCAATTTAAGACAATGTCAGTCGGCTATGTTGTCTCGTTTGTCCTTTTGGCAGCGCTTTGCTATTGAAAATTGACTTATGCTGTTTTGAAATACTACGATTACCAATTGGGCTGCATTTCCATAGCGTCGTTTTTAGGTAAAATGGGCTAAATAGTCAAACTATGAAATAATGATAATAAGTAAACATATAAAATATAGTACTTTACATGGAGTGTGCTTAGAGTATATACATAGAAGTAGTTAATGATTTCATATACATGTCAATTTTATATAAGTTGTTTAATTTAATGCCATATATAGTGCATAATATGAATAAAATTAAAATATTATTTCAACTCGCTAATAGGTCATGTTGCCAATTCTCCTTTCTGAAGGGAACATCAGACAAATTCTTCAATTTCTGATTTTTAGCAAATGTTGTGAGGCAGCAGCTTGTGGGCAACATACAAATGCGAGGGGAATAGTAAGACTTTCAGTGTCACAGTCGAAGTGTAAAATTGAATTTTTTTCGTTTTACTGAAACCATTCAAATTCAATTTCATTCATTCCTTCATTTTATAAACTTAATTTCGCATTTGTGTAGGAATTCTATATGAAAACCAAATATGGTTTACCAGGAAGAGCACAGAAAAAGTAGCGCGGCGCAGAGTTATGAATGAACGCACTTTGCTTTGAAGCAGACTCACATTCCTTATGAATTAATTTGATGTCGTTGTAATATGAAATACTTAGAAAAATTGCCGCGAGTTCGCTTGAATATTATTGGCCGATGATGGTGCGTTTACGTTTTTTTGTCACTTGCGTGAATGTCTGATTTTTTGCGAAAAACATGTTGAGGAACATACATATGTACATATATGCAAATATATTTTGCCATGCGAATGATGGAAGGCAATTTCAAGAATATTCACATATAAATACATATATAAACATTTGAAGTAAGTAAACAACAATAGCTGTTTGAATTCACAGATTAGACAAAATTGCTTAATTATCGTCTGTCGTGCTGCTTGTATAGCACACTTACTTATTGCAACGTAAAATATTTTGCCTAAGTTCAAATCCTAACAGATATTTTTATATACTCTTTTTTTTATTTTTATAACAGTTTTTTATTAAATGATATTTTAATTCTAATTTCATTATTATTTCCCTCATTATTTACATTTTCTTTTCATAAGTCAATGATTCTCCATTTGATTACTTTAATTTTTGTTTATGCCCATACCAAAGAACATCTGTGCATAAGTATGTATTGTATATATATATATTTTGCTTATAGAGTGGTGTAATTCGTTGCGTCGCCTTATAGGATGGTGAAATTTTATTTTCGAACTTTCGCGTTTTCGATGTTCCCTCATCGTAATTAACATTTTAGTACAGCTAACAATTGCGCCTTCTCTATTCATTAACAGTCTCTGGTTTAAGGTCAGGTTGAAAGACGGAAATCCTTTATGGAGCATATTGGGGGCAGAGAAAGAGACGGGCTGATTGCCTTAATTTGAACATTGCTCAGGTATACTTAAGAGCATATTTTCAAGCAATTTTTTAAATATATAACTCATGCATTGAACGAAATATTCTGCATGCAACTTGTTAGAAGAACGAAAATCATTTGATGCCCTCATAAATCAAAGTCACCCGTATGTTCGAAAATCTCTATATTAGGTATATGGGCCTAACTACTTTATTAATTCTGTTAATTTTTTTTCCTATCAGCACGAGTTTTGTCCGAATTCTTTATTTAACGCTCCAACTATTTGTGAAAAAGGCGTCTTACTTAATTTAATTAAGTTAAAACCATTTTATAATTACGATCAAGATATGTTACCCTCATGCTTCCTCAAAAATAGTGCCAAATACCATACTTGTATACTTACTTGCCTGTGACAGATATATTTATTTCCTCTCTTTAACAAGGTATATTTCCTTCAGTACGGAATCAATCATTTATAACACCTTTACCTAAAAGTGGATTTAGGCCATACATTGAAAACTATAGGATTATTGCAAAACTATCAGATATACCTAAATTTTTAAAGCTATCATCGCTGAACAAATAAATTTTTCTATTTCTCTATTATTTCTTCTTCTCAGCATCGATTTCGTGAAGGGAAATCTACCCAAACAAATTTAATTGAATTTGTTATTTTGTAACATAAGCTTACAGATGATATATAATATATATACAAGTATATGTTGTAACTTGAGCAAAGCTTTCGATAAAGTAAGTCTTTCGACTTTTGTACATAAAGGACTTTTTCGAGAATGCAGTAAAAAATGGCAACACTGCTGGTTTTTTGATCGCTGATTTGCATTTTCAAATATATAAGTGTGCGAAATATTTCTAAATAATACACTCACTGACGAATTAGATAGTAAAAATTATCGATTTCTATTAGACAGGTACAAAAAGATAATGTAAAAAAAAAGAATTTTATTAAAGTTTTAAAATCAGAGGGATTTTTTAAAAAGTGATATCTTTAGTGCACTTGACGAAATCTCTTTCTCCTATATGCTATAAAAATTTAAAAAAATCCACAATTATAATAAAACAATAGATAGTAAAAAAATGTGGCAATACGTTAACAAGAAAATAGGTAAAAAAAACTAAAGTAACGCCAGTACTGGATTATCTAGTATGTAATGATGAAATCATATCCGATCACCAGGTTATTGCTGATGAGTTTATAACTTTCCTTAGTAATATTGGAGTTGAATTAGCTAATAAAATTGATAAAATATCGATTGACATAAATAAAAATGTTAAGCATAACCCTAATAGTATGTTTCTTACTCCAACTACTTATACTGAAATTGAAAAAATCATAAACGAAATGAAAGATAAATCGGGTGGTGTAGACGGCATTAGCAGTAAGATTTTAAAAACTATAGCCAAAGATATTAGTATACTTTTAGAGCATATTTTCAATAAATGTATAAATAAAGCTATTTGGCCCTCTGTATTTAAAAAAGCTGATATTATACCTATACATAAATCCGGGGACAAACACTCAGCAAATAACTATCGGCCTATTTCTCTAATCTCAAACCTTGCTAAAATATTCGAGAAAATAATATATATCCGATTTTATGATTTCTGTAGTAAAAATAGCTTTATTTCTCCGAACCAATTCGGATTTATGAAAAATAGAGGTACCAGTGATGCTTTAACTTTTACATCAGATTTTATTTATAAAAATATTGATAAAAATTTACCATCTGTCCTAGTCTTTCTAGACCTAGCAAAAGCGTTCGATACTGTAAATCGCGAAGTACTATTAGATAAGATCTGGAGGCTTGAGATTAGAGGAATACCTCACCAATTACTTAAAAACTACTTTTACGAAAGGGAACAATGTGTAAAAATCAGTAATTGCATTAGTACACCAACTAATGTAAATGTTGGTGTGTCACAAGGCACAATATTGGGTCCTCTGCTGTTTATCATGTATATAAATGACATCTTCAATACTCTACCGGAAATGCAGATGACACTGCAGTGCTTTGCTCTGGTAAAAATTGGAATAAAGTATAAACACCCCTGAACAGAGGGTTGGAGATACTAAATAAAGTCAACATACATCACTTTTGGCAGTTATTGTGATAGTATACCTGTTAATTATATACTAAATATAAACAACAGAGAACACACAAGAGTAGATTACAGCAAATATCTGGGTCTGTACTTTGATACACATATGAAATGAAATTTTCATGTGAACGAGCATGCCAAAAAAGTCAGATACTTTGCTTTCCTTTTTTTTCAAACTGAGTAAATGGGTTGACATAAAAATCTTAAAAACTATATACTATGGACTTTTCGAAAGTGAAAACAAATACGAAATAATTGCCTGGGGTGGAGTCTACAAAAATGCTTTGCAGCCTATAACAATAATGCAAAACCGTTTATTAAAGTTCTTTGAAAACAATTATGAAACTAATTTGCCACTTGACATCAAGAAAACTTTTATTGTTAAGGCTCTAATACAATACTATGAAAAGTGGAAATCAAAATATCTTACTAAACAAGTACACACTAGAGCTAATACTCTACCATTACCAAAAATTAAAAAGTCAATTAACATTAAAAATGCATATTATATAGCAATTAAGTACTTTAACATGCTTCCTAATAATTTGAAGATTTTAACATGTAATAAAAAATCTCTTAACAAAAATCTAAAATCCTGGATAAATAACTTATCAATATAGTAAATTTTAGCTATCTATTAAGTGTTTCATTTTTGCTCTTACTTGGTATAATTTATAATTTATATGTATAATTTTGTTACGCAATATTTAGTGTAATATACTATTATCTATGCTAGAATATTTATAATATTAGGAAATAAGCTGTGAAATATATTGTATTTGTAATGCCCTGGTTCTATGCACAGATGTTAAACATCTCTATAGACATGCACCAGATGAAATAAATAAATAAATAATGCAAGTTTTGTTGCGACCGTAGTTAAGCAAAAATGAAAGACCGTAGTTAAGCAAAAATGAAAGATATCAAATATGTTTTACCGGTTCCACCTGGTGCATCTAACTAGAAAAAATCACCTTGTTTGGCATCAACAACCGATGGTATATGTTATTCTGTTCGTCAGTTATTAATGGTTCATTGTTAAATTGTTCTTCTCGCTGCAAATCGCTATTCATTAAGTCTGTAGCTAGGCGATTAGAAGATGGAATACCATAATGACTAATCATTAGTAATGCTTCGTTATACACATTTTGCGTGAAGTCTAAGTTTGGAGAGTGGTTTATGTCGGTAGAGTATAACTTCAGTCATGTAATTCTTACCTTTTTCCCACAATGTAGATGACTGTTTAAAAAACATGTCGTCAAAATAAAGGCAAATAGTTGACGAATATTAGAAGGCGAGAGAGAGAGAGAGATAAAGCAGCTTGAGCAAGTGTCAGATCCCAATGGTTGTCATCTTCCAAAATTTGCATCGCGGGACATGCATCTTTATATTGTACGTCCTGGACACTTGGGCAGTAACAGCTCTTAAAAATGTAAAAGAGATTGGTCCAGGAACATATCAACAATGAACGCAGAAACAAGCATTCACGTTGTTTTGGATGTACAGTATAAAGTCTTAGCTTGAAATTTGATTGCAATTGAAGGATTTGGTTTTCCATTTTTACGTGGCTCCCATTTTTTAGCTGACGTGTTCCATGTAAAATAGCATGGAATATCGGTGTATAATAATGTTTTTGCGAATGGACCATACACATGAGTTTTTTGACAAAGAGTGAAAAATTCTGTTAGTGTCGTTTTTGGTGGTTCAAATGCTCTTTGGAGAATATTTTTTTTTAGTGAAATATACACGTTGTCCATTTTAAAGATGCACTGCAAGATGTTGGACAGCACGTTCTCTGTGGTGTATGGAAAGTATCCGCTTCATTGCTGCTAATCCATTTGATAGCGTACTATTTCATTATTTTCGTTTATATTTTGTACTTCAAACACGGCCAAATCACTGCCCTTAATAACGTACTTGTAAATATGCTTGACGAATTTAACAGAACTGCAAAGCTCATCATTAATATTATACTCGTATAAGCCTTGTACGTTTTGGAGAGTAGTGGTAAGTATGATAACACCAATTGATTGTGAATTTAAACACTCATGCAGTAATATCGTGACGATATATTGACCTAGTAGTAGTAAAGATTGGATTTCCTAGTCCTCAAATCTGGATTCACCTTCTTCTAAGTCTATTTTATTGTAAAGACTCTCTAGAACATCTTTAAGTTCTCTTTGCTTAAAACCATCATATTTTGTTTGAATTTTCTCAATTATAATACGGTGTGTTATGCAAGCCTGATTGTTATTGTTTTGAATAAATGGTAATGGTAATTTATCATCTTCCCAGTCTTCTTCTTCATGATTACTGTCTTGTGCTCTTCTACTGTATTTAAGATATTTATACATACAAGTAGATGTAAAATCAGCTAAAGCAGCTAAAGGGTCGCTGAAAAAAAATAGTCTAAAATACCGGCTACGAATATTTCAGTGGAACCTGAAGGAAGGTTCTAAAGATCCGTTTCTCTTTAGAAAAATTTTCTGTTTTGATAAGCTGGATCTCAGAGCTAACAAATAGTCATCAAAAGACATATGGATTTACTTTGCTATCAGACAGAAAATTACCAAAACCATTTAAATTCGAAATGTCTTCTATAGTAAGATTTGAATTTAAAACATTTTTAATTTTGAAAAATTATTTATTATAAATAATTTTCTTAGTGACTGACCGAATCATCTGTAGAAATGTATGACATCAGGGAATGTTTGGGAATCTTGAAGATTGATCCTGGGAGCATTATTAAGCCAATACATGCCATGTACATGCGCGGAACATATCTGTTAAAACTTCCCTCTTCGGTAAAAGTTCTTAAAAAAATGTTCTCCAAAAATTCAGACATTATATTAAAAAAGCTTAAGGATTTGTCGATAGTGGTAGTCGCAATATCTTGTACAAGTAACCGCTTCTGATCGAATTAAGCTAATATACCTAAATATTGTATACTGTATATTGGTTTGTTAAACTGTTAACTTCCTCTTCCGAAATAGCTTTAGAATCAACAGTTCTTCACAGAATGACCAAAGGTTCAACTCACTGAGCTTCAACAGCCGATAAATGAATGAAGAAGGTTGGGCGCCCAAATTGGCGAATCATAGCAATTGCCTTTTTCTCTCAGCTTCCCAGTGTGCAGGAGAGAATCTTACACCTTTCAAAACCTTGTAACCATCATCGTGTAGAATCAAGTTTTGAACAACGTTTTAGTTTAACATATTTTGGGCCGTAACTCGATTGAAATCTGAAAACTTTCGAAGGCAAATGGATGTACTCTTCCTAACTTCTAACAATTCTACTTTTTATATACCTGTAGAACACTTTTGGAGTGGTACACGCTCTTCTGTCAAAGCGGCGAGTTTCAGAACGTACTATCTAACTGTATTTTTCAGAGCAGGTACGTTTCTGCCGAACGTATATTGTTCCAAATGACAATTCCTCAAAATTATTATCCTGAATTATATTAATTGGTCTTTGCCCTTCACTTGGCGCTATAATTAATGGGTTATAGCCCAAGTTTTCTACAGGAATATTGTCCGAAAGAGTCTCTTGACCTCCTGGGTTTAGCTCTGTAGGTAGTTATGGGAATACGATTAGCTGAAAGGTTAACGTCGGAAGTCTATTCCGTATGAAGGGATTGAACCAATCTGTTATTCTCGGCATATGTATTGTAACAAAAGGAACTTCTTCTTCGTTATTAAATTCTGAAATCCAGTTTTTATTAATATATAATAAGTATATTGTGCTCACGATACTGAGGGGTATTCACTAAGAATTGAAAAGCTTCCATAATCTTTGCAGGGCGTATGGTATCAGTCAAATAATAATTGTATTTTAAACACTTTCTGTATCACATGAGTCTTATCAAATAACCTCGGTTGTTAATAGGAATAGGTATATAAACAATAGAACTTTTGAGTAAACTCTGACCTTGATATCATAAAGGACGGACTATCATGAAACGCCGTTCTTCAATTGGGGTTAAATCTTTCAAACAATCGGATATTTTAAGCAAGTCTAGACCATTTGCAGTTTGCATGATTATTTTTAAGCAATTTGCATCCTTGCAAGTTGTCCAAAAATTGTAATTTCCATCTTCAGATGGAAATTTTGGCACTAAAAAGAAGGCGGATGCAGCATTCGGGTTGTGAAAACTATAATTCCCCGCAGCAAATACATATTTCAGTTGGACCCTTCTTTATAATTTGAAAATAAATGTTTTTGAAATCTGAATTGAATTGTAATTAATCTAATTTGCTGGGACTGCCTTTCGTTTTCAATTGGCCTATTGACCAGGTTATCTCTACGAAGGCGAACTTGACTTTATCCTAGACGTCTCTGGTTCAAAATGTCGTTCCTCGCATTCCTCCTGATAAGTTGTTGACGTTGTTTTACTTCCTGTGAAATTTTCTCTTGGAAGGTCAGGCGAGCATTCATCACTACAAAAGATTGTCAAGTTGTCGGTAATCATCCGTACTGTTTCCAGATCAAAATTTTAAATTAAGAAGAATTAAACAGCGAGATCCGAAGGGTCGTGTCCTCTCTCCGTTTCTGTTTAACTTCTGTATTTCGAAACTCCATCAACCACCAGAAGGAATTTATATCATCTCATATGTAGATGATTGTACGATTGACGTCAGGCGATGACATGAGTTCGAAAGCTATCTTACCAATATTTCTCGCTTCTTCTCTGCAAGGGGTCCGACACTTTCCCCCATTAAATTTACAGCGACCACATTCCCGAACTGGATATTAATATCATTTCGAATCGGTAGTCAGCAGCTCCTGGGGAAAGGACAAAGAAACGTTATTGACGACATACGAGCGAATCGGCCGGCCAGTCATCAACTACGTTGCACCAATATGGTCGCCTGGATGTAGTGAAATGCAGACGGAGAAACTTTAGACGTGTCAGAATACAATTCCAACAATGTCGAACACCTACATAACATAGTGAGACTTGCTTCTGCACCTACATAACAAAACACAGAACACAAACCACAATAAACACAAACCGCAATAAAGTCTTTTTAATTTTGAAAAGTGAGTCAGATAAGTCAAATGTGCAGAAATAAGAATTAAAATCATGACATTTACGGCGGAATGGTTCGTTTAGTTCGAAATTTGATCTACAGGATTTTAACAGTAAAGGTCTAAACTGCCTCGAAAAGCGAACCGGGATATTAAATTTAATTTCAGACAGGAGAAAAGGACTGCAAACTGTTCCATTCAAGATGTTCACTAAGAATATTATGCCAAGCATTTGCCTACGACTAGAAAATGTAGGTAGATTTATAAGTTTTAAACGACTAGTGTATGGAGGTAGACTTACCCTAGAATACCATCTGATGCCCTAAGGCGAAAAGTAAAAATTGTATTTGAACAGACTCTGACTTGTCAGAATGGATTTGGTAGCTAGGTCCAATATAGGTCAAACCAAAGTTGGAAAAGTGTTTTAGTAATATACGGATATCTAAATTGTTTAGACCAACGTTTAACAAAACTGAGGACAGCTTTTGCTTTCAAGACCATGGTATCAATATGAAGACTAAGATTAAGCTTAAGGTCCATATTAAATCTCAAATCCACATAGTTAAAAACTTGCTCTAGACTATGGTGTTTTAACATATAAGGAGAGGGGTACACATATATACGGGAAAATCACATCGTCTTACATTTTTTGAGATTCAATGGCAAATCATTTCTATCACACTAAGCAACTAAATTGTTTAAGTCTGTTTCTAACAGCCTTTCATCAATTGAAGTATATGATTCGAAAAAGCTTTAGGCCGTCGGCATATAAAAATTTGTTAGGATTCTATTACAGAAGAGATATCGTTAATAAACAACAAGAACAGGGCCAAGATAACTACCTTGTGAAACACCTGAAGATACATTAATTGTATCTGAAAGAGTATCCTCAAACATTACTCGTTGTGTTCTATTATAAAGATAAGAAGCTACCCATTGAAGAAATCAGCTACCCATCAGAAGTTTATGTATGAAAATCGAGAGATTTACTTTACCGATTTGGTCTGCGATGATAGCTTCGAAAAGTTTAGATATAACTGATAGTTTTGCAATACATCTAAAGTTTTTAATGTTGGACCGAAATCCACCTCTATGCAAAGGGATTATAAATGACTTTTTTGAAATGGATGAAAGATAACGTGTTAAAGGGAGGAATTAAATATTCTTGTCAAGGGCAAGTAAAAATATTTTATATTTAATGTCTCGGCCGTAACTAAAAGATGGTTTTAACTTATTTAAATTAAGAAGGACGTCTTTTTCAGAAATAATTGGAGCGTTAATTAAAGTATTCGGACTTAGCCCGTAATGATAGGAAAACGTTCTAGGAGAATTGTTACAGTAGTTTGACTTGAAAAATTCTGCAAATATATTTGATTCAATGTCATTGTCACTTGAAATAATAAATTTGTATTTCATTTTATGTACGATATTCTTTTTACCTTATTTAATTAATTATTATAACATTTTTTGTTTAGATCAAAATCCTGACGACGCAATACATAATATTTAGAATAGGAGCTTGAACAGTTTTGGTTTAATTAGGAGAATTTTTGGTCCCAAGGTGGCATACTTTAAACGTATTATTCACGCAAAGTTTTACGCCGATATAATCATTGTTGCTTGATTTGCATACTGGAAAGTGAAAAAATCAGATGGAATTTAAAATGATGTTATATGGGAAATAGGCGTGGTTGTAATCCGCTTTCGCCCATTTTCGTATATAACATAGAAATATGAAAAGAATATTATGTACTGAATTTGGTTGAAATCGGTTAAGCAGATCCCAAGATATGGGTTTTTTTTTTTAAACTGCAGATGCCCCTCCCTAATGTGATCCTGTATACCAAATAAGAGTCTTGTATCTTATTTCGGAGCTTAGTTATGGCAATTTATTTGTTTTTGATTAATGGCGTTTTGTGGGCGTGGCAGTGGTTCGATTACGCCCATCTGCAATACCAACCGTCTTATGGTACCAAGAAACATGTGTACCAAGTTTCAGACAGAAATCTCAAATTTTACTCAAGTTACAGCTTGCACAGACGGACGGACGGACAGACAGTCACCTGGATTTCAACTCGTCTCTTCATCCTGATCATTTATATATACATAACCCTATATCTAACTCGATTAGTTTTAGGTGACACAAACAACCGTTAGGTGAAAAAAACTATTATACTCTGTAGCAACAAGTTGCGAGAGTATAAAAATAAAATGTGAAACAAAAAAGTTCTACAACGCCGGTCGATGTACTTACCGACAATAAAACAAAATTACTTTGGAGGAAGAATTCTCTGAAGCACCAGCCCAAGAAAATATCGGCATAAATAAAGAAAAAACTGAGTATTTTAGGAAAAAAATAAGAAATTAAATAAATGAAATACATTCTTTAATAAACATGAAATTACCGTTACGAACAGATGTTCGTGCGGAAATAAGAACCTCGGTAAATACTGTAATTTGGAGTAAACTCCACTATTTGCCACAAGATTATCTTTCGGATAAATAAAATTCATGTCAATCGAATAATCCATCGTTGTTTTATTGCAATTTAAAGTTCTATACCGCTAAAAAAAACACCCTTTACAAGATTTCAACAGTAAGGATGTTTACTGCCTCGAAAAGCGAACCGGGATATTAAATTTAATTTCAGACAAAAGAAAAGAACTGCAAACTGTTCCATTCAAGATTTTCACTAAGTATATTATGCCAAGCGTTTCCATACGACTATAAAGTGTAGGTAGATTTACTGATAGGTTTTAAACGACTAGTGTATGGAGGTAGCCTTAACTTAGAATCCCATCGGAAATGCCCTAAGGCGAAAAATAATAATTGCTTTTGAACAGACTCCGACTTGTCCGAATAGATTTGGTAGCTAGGGTCCATACAACTGAGCCATATGCCGATATAGGTCTAACCAAAGTTGTATAAAGTGTTTTAGTAATATACGTATTTCTAAATTCTTTCCCACGGTATCAATATGAAGATTAAAATTAAGCTTAGGGTCCATATTAACTCCCAGATCAACATAGTTAAAAACTTGCTCTAGACTACGGTGCTGCATTACATAAGGGGAGGGGTGCACAGATCTACGCGAAAAGCACATCGTCTTACATTTATAGAGATTCAATGGCAAATCTATCTTTATCTATCACACCATGCAACCAAACTGTTTAAGTCTGCTTGCAACAGACACCTTTCCTCTGTTGAAGTATATGATTTAAAAAGCTTTACGTCGTCAGCGTATAATAAAATTTTTGAAAATTCTATAACTGAAGAGATATCGTTAATAAACAACAAGAACAGAATCAATCCAAGATTACCACCTTGCGGAACACGTGAAGAGACAATAATTGTATCTGAAAGAATATCGTCAAATATCCCTCGTTGTGTTCTATTAAAAAGATAAGAAGCTACCCATTGAAGAAATCTTGGCTAGAAGCCCAGCGGATCAAGTTTATATATTTGAATCAAGAGATTTACTTTATCAAAAACCTTGCTAAAGTCTGTGTATATAACATCCGTATGCTTATGTTCCCTAAAACCCAATGATACATGGTTTACAAATTCAAGTAAGTTTGTTAGAGTCGATTTCCCTTTACGAAATCCATGCTGAGAAGAGGAAATTAACGGAAAAATCGTAAAGGTTATAAAGGCAGTGATTACAGCTTCAAAACGTTGAGGTATAACCGATAGTTTTACGATATCTCTATAGTTTTCAAAGTTGGACCTAAATCCACTTTTATGCATAGAAATTATAAATGACTGTTTCCATATAGAAGAAAATATACCGTGTTTAAGAAAGGAATGAAATATCCTGGTCGAAGGCAAGTAAATATATTTGGCACTATTTTTAAGGAAGCATGATACCCTTGTATCTGGGCCGTAACAAAAAGATGGTTTTAACTTATTTAAATTAAGTAAGACGTCTTCTTCAGAAATAATAGGAGCGTTAATTAAAGTATTTGGACACAGCACGTGCTGATAGGAAAAACTTTTAGAAGAGTTATGACGGTAGTTTGACTTGAAAAATTCTGCAAACATATTGGTTATAATATCATTGTCACTTGAAATAAAATATTTGTATTTCGTCGCGGACGAAAATTTGGAAATCCTGCGTTTGCAATATTCTTTTTTATTTTATTTAAGTAATTATTACAAGATTTTTTGTTTAGGTCAAAATATTGTCGCAATATAGAATAATTAGGATAGTCGACAAGTGAACCGGTTTTTTTCAAATGGTTAAAAGGCTTGAGTTTTTCTGTTTTTAAATTCATATAACACTTTCGAAAACCACGGACTTATGCTTTTACTTTTATTAACAATTTCTATTGGAACATAATTTCGTAATAATGTTATTAAAATGCAAGACACTCAATTCAATATCACCATTATAATTAGGCCATGTTATTGTATAAAGTTCTCTAATTAACATTTTAAAATTTGCTTTTGCAAAGTTAAACCGAGTACAGAAGCTAGAAGTTTGATGTATGATATATTCGTGTATTTCCTATGATTTCGACAGATATTTCCAAAGCGGGATGATACGAGTCCTCTGGTAGAACAAGAGCATTACTCTGACTAACGGAACACTTTGAAGAGGTGTCAACATATACTAAATCTAAGCATTTACCAAATTTATTCGGAATCAAATTAATTTAGTTCAGATCCCACTCGGAAATTTTTTGAAAAGGCTTATTAAAACATGACCGATTGCAAATCGATACGACATAGTGATCGAAAGCTTTCCACGAAGTACACAGTAAATTGAAATCTCGTAAAACGATTATTGAATCTGCCTTATTTGCCATCGAAGTAGCGTTATTTATTAAAGCAGCATGCTGCATGTATACAGATAAGTCTGAATGGGGTGGTATATAAGATAGGGTTAAATAAATAAAGCAACTATTAACATAGACTCCAATACATTTAAATTCAAATGAGTCGGTTCCTGGAACAAGAACATCTTCAGATGGGACAGAGGAATGTACGGCAAAAAGAACATCTCTACCGATTCTGTTCAGTCGATCACATCTACATATTTGAAATGTAAAATCTTATTACTAAAATGTGCGGTTTTAACCATGTTTCTGTAAATCCAATTATATGGAAATAACAATTAGACTTGTTTAAGTACAAGTCGGTTAATTTTGTATTAAGACCTCTAACATTTTGATAATAAATGCTTAGCGAATTTCTACCGATCAGTTTTTTATATCGGTAATTGCTTTTGGTAATTTGACAATGTTTTCCTCAGTATAATTTCTAAGTTTAGGCTTAAATTCGCGCACAAAAGCCCCAGGTGGAAAATACGTCTATTTTAAACGATTCTCTATCTATCATAATTGAAGTTAAATTTACGGATATTGATATCATTAATTTTTTAACGCGACGAAATCTAAGACTTAATGTCCTCCACCAAGGTATCTTTGGCAAGTCTAGAAATAAATATAGATTTTTTAGGTGGAATAACTACCAAATTTTTAACAGATGCTACTAAGTTATTAGCGGAGGGATTGTGAGACACTTATTAGTATTAGATAGAGCTTTTAAGGAATTGAGCTCTTTGGAAGTTGACGGCTTATCACCTTGAGGGCAAGGAGAAGAGAGATTTATTAGGTCACTTGGAGGAGACGTAGTCTTCGGTACATAAGAACTAAGTGTTACTTCTTTGGAAGGACGTTTACGCTTAGAAGCAGGTTTTGAAGATTCATGAGAATCATTCAGGCAAGAGGTGGGTTTCAAGATCTCGACCGATTTCGTTAAAGCCATTGCATGTCTGCCTATAAACTTTAAATAGATCGATTTCAATAGATATACAATTTAAACAGGACCATCCCAATTCCTTACAGTCGAGAATAGAATCTAAGATTTTACCTGTCAGTCCAGCACATTTAATATGGGCAAGCCCATCACAAAGCCAGCATGAAACGTAGCGATCTGACTCGCCTTTAATGTTAAAGTTGGGGAAGTTACACGACATAATAAACAACAAAGAAGATTAAATGAAGATCAAATAAAAGTGTAAGTAAAACAAAATCTAATAGATATATTGTATAATAAATTAGTGTGTTAATAAAAATATTAATAATATTGAATAAAATTAAGGACAAAAGCATAAATAATAGCAATTTTTTATTTTTATTTTTTTTTGATCAAAATTCAAAACCAAAACAGTTTAAAAAAACAATAAAGCGAGCAGTTTTAGATGCACTAGAACAAATAAAAAACAAATGCTGGCTCGGTACTAAAAATTCGAAAATTTAAACTCTATGATAATGCACAAAACTTGAGAACATTAATACTTAGCTTGCAACTCAGAATCAAATCACTAACTATTCAACGAACTCACAAATAAAAATCAATTATAATTCAAGATTTTTGTAAAATAAAAGACACAGAAGTTTAAAGCAAAAAAGTGTCCCCACCTGTTCTCCAATGAACGCGATTTGGTCGAATCAATGAAAAAAATTAAATTGAGAGATGCTGTTACATCTCTCATCTCTCATCTGGAGAAGAGACTTTGGTGAAGTAGTTTGAGATTTCACGAGTGTACTGTAATTTCTTAAAAAGCAACCTGTATTATTAGTTAATAACATACCAAATTTAATTGTAATCCTTTAATCGAATAATGAAATTTAACTCTTGCGCAATATTTTTTTTACTCTTGCAACATGTTGCTACTGAGTATAATAGTTTTGTTTACCCTATGGTTGTGTGTAATATAGAAAGATATAGGGTTATACCTATATATGTATAGAAATGATCAGAATGAGAAAACGAGTTGAAATCGTTGTGACTCTCTGTCCGTCCGTCCGTCTCTGCAACCTGTAACTTGGGTAAAAATTGAGATACCTTCATGAAACTTCGTACACGTGTTTCTTGGCACAATAAGAAGATTGGTATTGCAGATGGCTATTGCCACGTCCACAAAACTCCATCTATTTAAAACCTATAAAGTGCCATAACTAAGCTTCACAATAAGATACAAGACTGATATTTTGAAACAATTGCATTGTCGCAAAAAAAAGTGGGCGTAGCCCCGCCTCCTAAAAGTGTGTATATATCCTAAACTGTTTAAGCTATAATAAAAAATTTGCACAGGATAAATATTTTCTTCTTACGACAGTGTGAAAATTGGTGAAATCGGATGATAACCCCGCCCACTCCCCATATAACCGTTTAGTTGAAAATTACTAAAAGTGCAAAAAATCAATAACTTAATGCGTCAGAAACATACAAGTTTATACCCGAGAATTTTCTCATATATTCTCGGATTTAAACTTTATAGGAGCCGCTGACACAATTTGATTTTGGGTGTGCCACCGCCTACATTTAGGTGAAAAGCCATATCTCGGGACCTGCTTCACCGATTTCAACCAAACTCGGTAGGTAGCATTATTATGACATGCCTATATTGCAGTGTTAGAATGGGCCTACTTCCCATACAACACAATTTTAAATTTCATTTGATTCTTTCACTTTTAAGCAATGCACGAATACTGCCTTGTGACCGAAAATTATCCAAATCAGACCAAAACTGTTCAAGCGCCAGGTACCGAATATGTGAACCCCAGTTCCTATTGCAAACTTTTTATCGAAAATATCAGTCAATCTGTAAGATATATTATAGAAGTTCGGAGAGAATCCCTATCCCAAAATCAATATCAATAATTCCTATTGTCCTCATATACCTAATAGAAAAACTTTCGAACTTCGGGCTGATATTATACCCCATACGAGTATATCGGTCAATATGTGAGTTATCTTAATGAAATTGAAAGAGCGTGTTTTTTAATAACTATGTCTCTTTGTGCATTAAGTAGATAAATCCGGGTGGAAACTTAGCCACCGTATAACTAATATCAGACTTTTAAAACATCCGATTGACTTAATACCGCATACTCGTATATTGGTGATTGTATGGTATGCGAGGTACTTTAAGGAAACTTAGAGATCATCTTTTTCTGTTAGTAATATGTGGTAAGGACAAAAAATAGATAAAAGCGGTTCAAAACTACCCCTATCTCTCACATACCTAATATAAGATTTTTAACTTCCGGTTGGCTTGTTGCTTAGGTATACATTAAATTATATTATATTAATATTTTCAATACAGTGAAAATAGCCTTACCCATAAAAACGAAAACGTTAAAATTGTAGATATAATTTTATGTAGATCTATATTAAGCGATAATCAACATAAAATGTTAAATTTTGCATTTTATCAATCTTATATTCAAATTTGTAACAAGTGAGTAAATTAAAAAGTTGTTAGTTGATGATATGTAACATTTAATATTATAAACTTCGTACAATACAATTGCTAACAATTTATAATTAATTCAATATATATGCGTACATTAAATACCACAGAGTTATCATCATCATCATCATCATATCGACCAAAAGACATTCACAGCTCTGCATAGCAGCTGGTTTATTAATTTAAACCTTGCTTATATACTCTTTGTCTCTTTTTGCGGTGCGTTAATATATAATATAAAGAACTAGCGGCCCGTTGTGGCAACAAAATAAATTGTTTTTCAGGGGCTCCGACCCGCGATAGTCCAACATACAGTTGGTAATGAGTAAAACATTTCTTTCGCAGATCGATCCCTACCAATTCAAAGGTTTGGCCTTGGGACTTGTTAATTGTTAATGCGAAAGATGTTTTTACCAGAAATTGAAGCCGTTTAAATGGGATTGGCAGATCAGTCGGGATCATCGGTATCCTTGGTATATGAGCCAGTTGACCAGCTGCTGGGCCAGTGATAATAGTTGCTACAATTAAATTGTCCTTTAACTCTTTAATAAGCAGCCTCGTCCCATTACACATGTTCGGAGGGCTTAAATTTCCTAAAAGCATCATTGGGATTCCGATTTTTAACGACAACGCATGTGGTGGCAGTCCAGAAGGGTTCAACGAATTTAAAAATTCCTGTGGATAATGGACTGCGTCTTCGATATTAGTCACAGTGTCGATCGATTTGTATGTTTTTATTTGGCCGGGGACTTTTTTAACTATTATATTGTTTATTTCATTAACAGTATCATTCTTAGGTGACACTATAGCCCTAGAACATAGCTAATGAAAATCTTTCTCATGCAAATTGTCGATATCAGGGTAAATAGCATCTACTAAGTTTTCTAAATTATGGAGTATTTGACCTAGAGACTCATCCAGAAGAATGTCACAATCACCGCTTAAATTTGGAGTGGGAAAGATTCCTTCTCCAAGTTTTATTAGTTGTTGTGGGAAATCGCTATCAGTGATTCTATGAACATGAGCTCTCATATTCGTTCGTAATTTTAATGTTTCAATTGAAGCCCATAATGGTGACGATTTCAAGCATACCTTGATGATATCTGCTCGCGTACCTCTGTTAATAACGGGGAGAGTTTGTCGGAAATCTCCCGCAAAAACAAAAGTAATCCCGCCCGTGACTGCAGAGGAGTTCCTTAGATCCTCTATATGTGCTCTATGGCTCATCGTGCATTCGTCCCACATAATCAATGAGGCGTCTTGTAGTAATTTACCAAGAGGCCCATTTTTGCGGATAGAATATGTAGATTGTTACTCTAGATATACGGTTAGCGGAAGTTTAAAAGTAGAATGGGCTGTTTTTCCATCTGTTAAGAGAGTTGCAGCAATTCCTGAGGAAGCAACTGCTATTGCTATCTTTCCCGATTCTCTTATCTTAGTAAGTATGAAATTAGCAAGAAACGTCTTTCCTGTTCCACCGGGTGCATCCAAAAAGAAAACTTTTCTTTTGTCATTAGTGACGCTATCGATGATAGTTTGAAAAGCATATTTTTGATCAGGGACTAATTTTGGCAGGTTTTCATTTACAAAAGCGGTCAAATTATTTGTATCATAGTGATTAGTTATTGTCTCTCCTCCATTATTTTCTGTACGAACTGAACATGGTAATCCATAGTCACTTAGGCTCTTGTCATTTAATTGCATCAGTTTATTTTCTATTTGTATCAAACCTTGGTTGTAAATTTCCGCATTGTATGGTAACGTGAAGTTAAGATTTTGCTGTCTGATTCTGTGTCTAATATCTTCACATAAATCGTCTTTAAAAATGTCCCATAATTTTAATGGTTCTGATGGCTGACAAAATAAAAGTATGACTACAAACAATTCTCTCAGTTGTTGTGAACATTGAGAAAGCAAAGCTTCTCTGAGAGTATTTTCCCAATGGTCATCGTTTTCTAGCAAACCTCTAGCACGGCAAGTAGCTTGATATGTTTCTTTGAGAACTCCGTCAAAGGTTTTTAAGTACTGGAATGAGGTTGGGCCCCGTACGTGATGTAGCAACATCCTAAGATAGAAACACTCGGATTGAGAAGGATGGACACCGTAGACTCTACCTAAAGCTGCATCTTTTTTATGCTTGGATGTCCAACTACATCCTCACCACTCTTCCTTCTTGTGAACTTATTATTGGCCCATGTATAGTACTGCGGGACTTCGTGGTATAGAAGTGTTTTTGCGAATTCATCTTCATTACATAGCTAAAAAAAAGCCAGCAAAGTTGTTTTACGCGGATTTTGAGCCACTTGTTCAGCCGTTTCGGCGGTAAAATACACTCTTTGGCCATTTTCTAAGTGAACAGCTAACTGCACTGACTGTAGGATGGCGCTCGTGGATTGGAAATTCCAATGTTCGCCAGACAGCTTCGGAAGAACTTATGTACCGGCCATTCACGTAGTTATCCACTTCATCATTTGGTTTTCTGACGCCAAATGTAGCTTGATCCGATCCTTTATTTATATATTTACAAATGTATTTGATAGCTTGAACTGAGTGACAGTACTATACATTTATGTGAGCATTGAACGTCCTGCACAAAAGTGGAGAATAAGGGACAATCCAGCTATTATCTATTGTGAAACTACTGCCTCTGATATTGAGCGATGCACTCTGTCCTCCACTTGCAGCATCACGACGACGATATAATGGATATCTGTCATCTCCGGTTTGAGTTTCGTTGACCAAACGTCGCGGGTATTTTTTTGTGCAAATGCCATTTTTCATACATGGTGCTGTTAAGTTATGTTCTCCGCATGGTCCGTGCACCATATTTTTATTTACGATATCGTACAATATTGGATCGTTTTGTTGGTTGGGAAGTTCTGCAACTATGACCCTATCAATTTCGTCTGGTTGGATTTTTGTCTCTAGCCAAAAAAGCATATGACAGTGTGGTAAACCTCGCTTCTGCCACTCAACACTCGCCATGTAACATTTCACTTTGCCGAATATTTCATCTTTATTGAATAATTTTATGAATTTCTTCATTTTTAAGTGAAACACCCTTGAAATGATGTCGTGACGATCGAAAGATCGCTGACCAGATAGTAGTTCCGCTTTAATTTCAGGCCATTCAGGATTACACGTAAACGTGACAAATAAGTCTGGTCTCCCGTAGTTTCGGACATACGTCATCGCGTCTTGGGTTTTTTCATGCAGGTAACGCGGAGAACCTGTAAATGAAGACGGTAAGATTATGCGCTGACCGATATTTGATGGGTCAACATTTCCGTCTTGATTTAAAGCATCTCTGAGATGAATGTATTCTTCAGACCTTAGTCTCTGTTGGTTACGACATATGTAATTCAATCGTTCCGATATCATTTTTGCCATCATATCGACAATATATTGACTAAATAAGTCCCTGTAATAATGTAAAGGATTAAAACTGTTAGCTCTAACCATCAACCTGAATGCAGCACTATATCTCTGGGGCCTTTTTCTTCGTCAACCAAGAGAACAGCTACCTCGTTTACAGCTGGAGAATTGTATCTACCCGGGTGAGCAGTCTGCGGTCGGAATGAATAATTAGCTTTAAATTATCCGAAGAGTTGCGTTCAATATTTTGTTTAAAGCTTCGTATATATACGTTGTGGCTTTTCAGTGCGGTCTGTAGTTCGTTAATTAAGTCTATTTTAAGCGTTGGAGCTATGTTTGCCTTAACGATAGCTGATCTGCATCTGAAATAAAATATATCTGTAAGCATTGTGGATTTTGGCCTGATGGTGGTAAAAGGCTACCAATAAGATGATATACCTGGCCCTCTATTTTAAAAGTTGGCATAAAATTACCTTCTCTTATTTCTTTCGCGCCAAACGAAGTCATTTGAAAAAGACTATTGTACTTATGTTGGTTAGGAAATGTCTAGATAGCGAATGATTATTTGTCAAAAGATTTTTTATTGGCTGTGGTGGTTCTTGAATATTGGGGACACTAACTTTTCCAGAAGCACAGCACATGCCATTAGTTTCATCGACCCATTTTTTGGCAAAACAATTAGGGCAAATGTTATTCATGTCGCCGATTTGGACAGAAGACTGTTGAGCATAATCAATCTGTGGTTCGTAAATATCTAAAAGCCGATCTGTTACTGTGAGCTACAACTCGATTGCGAACTCTAGCTCTTGTAGTCTGTTGTCGTTCTCTCTGGTCTTGAAGGCGTTGGGAACGCCCTGAGCTTGATTCCCTAGTGCGGGATTGTATATTTCTGGAATTTTGCTCTTCAAGCCGCTGCGAACGCTCAGTACTTGACTCTCGCGCGTGCACATGAAAGGTTCTTAAATTTTGTTCAGCTAGGCGCTGCGAACGCTCAAGACTGGACTCTCGCGCGCAAACTCGAGAAGTTCTCACATTTTGTTCAGCGAGCCGTTGTGACTACTGAATACTGGACTCTCGCGCACGTCTTTGAGAGGTTCTATTATTGTGTTTAGCGAGCCGTTGCGGACGCTCGTTACTCGACTCTCTGGTACGCGATTGTGCCCCATATTCTCTCTGACTTAAAAGACGATTTTCAGTTTCAGATGAAGATTCTTTATTTCGACATGTTTTTTTGGCCCTGGCCTGAGAATTATTTCTAGAAAGTTGAGATCTTGATCTTTTGGGCATTTTAAAAGAAAAAAACGTCTTCGAACTAAATAATTACCTATATAGCTATGCTATCTTTGAGCTACTTACTACAACAACGTACACAACTACTAACTATTTATTAAATCATAAAAATTTTTCAAGTAATAATTTCTTAGGATAACTATAGTAATAATAACTATAATATACAATATATATGCTATATGCTAGAATTTAGCTCTGAAAAGAACTTTTTGAATGTGATTAGTTACCTATTAACGAATTATTAACTACTAACTAAGCGACAAAATATTATCAAGCGCCAATTTTTTCATTTCCGCACACGACCATTCAGTAGGGAGCCGACCGCGCGAGTGAGATGCGCATCAGATTATTTCGTGATCTTAACCCCCCTCCCGTACCTCCGTGCCCGAGTGACGCCTGCCACTCCACAGCGCATAGTTAGCCGCCGAGCGGTTATTTAAAAAAAAATTTACTCGTGATATCTTTTGAATGGAATGTCAGAATCTAATAATTCAAAAAGTGATATAAAGGTTTAAAAGCAATCTTAAATAATAAATAATTTATTTTGTTAAGGAATAATACCACGGTACAAATAAAGAGCCTTTTAAAGCAGTGGTATTTTAATTATTTTTTTTAATATAAAAAATCGCTTATTGTCACAAAACTATAATAGTTAGAGATATGATGTTACGACGTTTTTTGTAAATAATGATAAGTTCTACAAAATTGTAATACATCACTTTGTTATATATTCAGTAGTTGTAACAGCATTCGTGATTAAAGAAAGTTTTTAGGTTTTTTTTTCATCTTGGGTTACATTATCGGAGTTTTGGTAACGAATCATTTTTTTTTTAAACTAAATATAGCCTATGTCACTCAGGGATAGTGTAGCTTTCGAATGGTGAAAGAATTTTTTAATTCGGTGCAGTAGTTTCAGAGCCTATTCGAGACAAACAAACAAACAAAAAATCAAACCTTTCCTCTTTATAATATTAGTATAGATAAATATCTGAAATCTCTAAATTCCACCAAAATCACTGTTCACGCCTTATATCATGCTATCGTACGCTATCCTTTTTGTGCATTCAATTGCGAAACGTTTAAAATAACTGTTTCGTTCAATATTTAAGGATCGTACTGTTGTTTTTTTTTTTGTAACTCATGGTTGAATGAATCTTGCATAGTAGAACGATTGGGTGCTGTCAGGCCCATACACGACAATACTTTATTTGATCTCAATAAACATATCTTCTATCATGATCGTTTTATTGACAATTTCTGCAGTAATTTGTAGTATACTCTTAAAAGAGTTTGAGAACGCACACGATCAGACACGTCATCCCTATATTTCATCCACAAATCTTCCGAATTCGAGGGGAAACATGTCATTTGCAAACAATGTTTGTAATTGATGCGGCGAGGAAAATAGAGCGAAATCTTTGGGTATAATATAATATATCAATGCGAGCTGTTCTCGAGCAACTATAGTAGTTGACACGTCTCACGATCTGTCGGACCCAGATAATAGTTACAGCGTAATAGTAAACTTTTCGTGTAGCGTTCAGCAGATGACTATAAAACAAACATTCGACAACCAACTAACATCCGATGTTTTTTTTTTTTCACTAAAATTAAAGAGATATTGTGTGTGCAAAGCAGTAAATTAAATTTTCCTTTACATTCCAATCTTGGGAAATTTATAAAAAAAATGCGAGAATTGGATTACAGCCACGCCTACCTTCCATATAAACAGTTTTAAATTACATCTGATGCTTTTACTTTCCAGTATGCAAATCGGACTACAACCACGCCTACTCTCATATTATATAAACAATTTTAAATTACATATGATTCTTTCACTTTCCAGTGTGCAAGTCACGCATCAATGACTATATTAGTATAAAACTTTGCTCGATAGTGCGCTTATAGTTCTTTATGACCAAAAAATCGATTAAAAACTGTTCGAGCCGCTGGGTATCGAATATGGGGACCACAGTTCCTATAGTTGACCTTTTACCGAAAATATCGATCAATGTGTGAGATATGTAAGAGAAATGCGGAGAGAATGCTTTCCAGATAATAGTGTGTATAAATGTTAAAAATATGTTAAATCGGGCAATACCTTAATTTGAATAATAATTCAGCGATTACCCTCCTCCCGCCAACTACTACGAGGGGCGCAATCCGCATACATACGCAGGAAGGAGAGTTAAAATCATGACATTAAAGGTGTAATAATTCGTTTAGTTTAAAATTTGATCTGCAAGACTTTAATAGTAAGGGAGTAAACTGCCTCAAAAAGCGAACCAGGATATTCGATTTAATTTCAGACAAGAGAAAAGGACTGCAAATAGTTCCATTCACTAAGAATATTATTCCAAGCATTTCCCTACGACTAGTAAGTGTATGAAGATTTATAAGTTTTAAATGACTAGTATGTGGAAGTAGATTTAACCTAGAATCCCATCGGAAATGCCCTAAGGCGAAAAGTAATAATTGTTTTTGAACATACTCTAACTTGTCAGAATGTATTTCGTAACAACGGTTCCATACCATATTCCAATATTCCAATATATGCCAACCCCAAGTTGTTAAAAGAGTTTTAGTAACATACGTATCTCTAAATTCTTTAGACCAACGTTTAACAAAACTGAGAACTTCTTTTTTTCAAAACTATGGTATTAATATTAAAACTAAAATTAAGCATAGAATTATATGATTTAAAAAACCTTTACGTCGTCGGCATATAAAAAAGTTTTAAGTATTATATTGCGGAAAAGATATTGCTAATAAGTTAGTCATCACTTTTGGAACATCTGAAGAGACATTAATTGAATCTAAGAGAGTATCATTGGGTATCACTCGCTGTATTCTATTATAAAGATAAGAAGATACCCATTGAAGAAATCTTGGTTGGAAGCCAAGAAGATCAAGTTTGGGCGTTTGCGGTAATGCAAACTGAGCAGTATGCTTTATGCAACCGGTTCAAAAAGGAGAACCTATCATCTTTGCCGAAATTGAAAGTTCGGAAACGCATCACTGCCGTAGTTATGGCGCAAAAACGCGCCTAACTTGCAACCTTTGAAAAGTCGTTTACAGCAAAACTAGCTGTGCTCGTTAAAATGTCATTGCAAGCGATTTATGTTGAATATAATTTTAATATTATTATTTTATTATATTTGTGGACTTTTTTAAATTTTATAGTATATAGGAGAAAGAGATTTCGTCAAGAGCACTAAAGATATCACTTTTTAAATAATCCCTCTGAACCCTCTCTTTAATAAAATTCTTTTTTTTTTTACATTATCTTTTTGTACCGTTCCAATAGAAATCGATCATTTTTGCTATCTAATTCATCAGTAAGTGTATTAATTAGAAATATTTCGCACATTTTTATGTTTAAAAATGCAAATTTTCAAATGAACAGTTTTAGCTTTTTCATGCAAGGGCATCAGCCATCAAAAAATCAGCAGTGTAAACTGCGCAGTGTTGCCATTATTTACTGCATTATCGAAAAATTCCTCTATGTACAAAAGTCGAAAGACTTATAGTCCAGTCATTTAAGCTTTAATTAGGTAAGAATCTCGGAATTCAGATACCCAGCTGTAAGTCTGTAAATACTTGTATATTGACACACACTTGCTATTGGTATTTATTATCAATATTGTAGAATACAAAATTCTCTACTAATTTTGTTTAAAAATTTTTTACATACGGTGAACCGTTTTCGAGATAGAGGGATTAGAGCGCGCGGTCACAGCATCACTTCAGGTCAACCGGTGCCTCCGATCAAAAACGCGCCATATATAGTTGATGAACTATCGATAAATCAATGATTATAAATATTTGTCAATTTTTATTAACTATTATATTATATTTTATCATTTTTTCCTAACCTATCCACTTTTTATTCAGTATTAATTTATTTAACAACACTTACCTGCCCGGCGAGGCTGTTGTCGCGTGGGGTAGGTTTACCTGGGCAACTTCTATATGGGCAAGCGGTCACAGGACTGGTTCCAAGAGGGACAGATCATCGTCTCTGTCCTCGTTATTTTCCTGCTAGTCCTGCCCCTTCAGCCCCTCTAGGAGCTCTTGTGTGGAGGGTAGCTCCCCTTCACACTCCTTAGCACCTATGTTTAGTGCTCCTTCTGCGACAGCTGTAGCACCTTGCACCACCGTAGCAGTAGCAATTTGCTCGAGTGCGCCGGAGTGGGCGTCAAATCCACCAGCATTGCTTCCTCCACCGTTCCTTCCGCCGGTGTGGTTTTAGGCCTCCAAAGCCTCATTACCACACTGCTGAACCTAAAGTTTGTAGGACTCATCATCGATGGTGATGTTGAGCCTCCATCCGGCGTCCTCAATACTGCAGTCTACTACCCTCCAAGCCGATGTACTGAGCCCATCGTTTTAGTTTCGTATGAGACCAAGAGCAAACTCGTAGGGTTTTCCTGCGCTCCTGGGAAGAAACACCGTCATTCTGTGCATAGGCGGTATGTCTTCACCCCTCCTCGCGCATAGGACCGGGCCTCTCCATCCGTCCAGCTTCGGAGCGATCTGCGCAAGCCAGGTGGCCGTCTTTTCGTCCACTTCTCACCCCGGTGGAGAGATGCCGAGAATGCTTTGCGACCTAAGCCCCTGCACCACGGCAAGGTGCCTGCCATTCGCAGAGGTACCACTCACCATAACCATAACGACCATAAAATGGCAAAAGCGCACGAAAAGTTGCAATTGGAGAATTTTGATAAAATTGAATAATTCCTAAACGTTGTTTTTGCGTATATCTTTCCACACGACTCATCCCAATAGCGACCATTTTGTATGCTAACGAAGCCATTAAACCAAAATTGGGCCTCTTCTAAGAGGCTAATTTTTCGCTGAAAATAACAAAAACAGTAGTCACCGGAGAAAGTGAATTTGTGCAATTTTCGTGGACAATTTCCACCGACAAACTGCACCGAAGTCAAACGTGACACGATAAAATGGCAAACCTTACTAAATACACTGACAAAATTTGACATGAATCCGTAAACAAACATGGCCACCACGAGCTGTCAAAATCCCGTCAATCCTATTGGTAGACGCTGTATATATTTAGTATATATGTAAATAGTCACCATCTTGAAGAAATATACTGAAAACGGCTTCTTCAGGTATGACGTTAAGTATTTTTTGTTCTACCGAAGTATTTAAAAAAGAGACGACAAACTTTTGTTCAATATTGGTTTTTTCATTCCGGATTCCATTTAAAGTTGCCAGGATTCTGCACAGGGGTGTTCTTGTACTTTTTCATATTTTGGTATAGGCATTTTGCATTTAGTGTAATCATGCTATTTCATTCCGCAAGGCTTAAAGAATCCCCCTATTAGACCAGGATAGATAATTTTTGAAAGCAAAAAAAATTATACTAAGGTGAAACCTATTGGAAATGAAAAATAAAATAACAGAAATGAGAAGAAAAATAATCTTCCTTAATAAAATATACTTACTTAATTCGTTAATTTTTAACCTTCTTTAGCACTTTTATATTCTTGCAACATGTTGCTATAGAGTATAAAAGTTTTGTTCACCTAACGGTTGTATGTATTACCTTAAAACTAATCGTGATATATGTATATGTATATGTATATGAATTATCAGGATGACGAGACGAGTTGAAATCCGCATGTCTGTCTGACTGTTACCTGTCCATGTAAGCTGTTACCTGAGCAAAAATTAAGATACTTTATTCAACTTTGTACACTTGTTCCTTAGCATAATAAGAAGTTTGGTATTGTATATGAGCGTAGTCGGAACACTGTCATGTCCCCAAACGGCATTAGTCGAAAAACTATAAATTGACATAACTTAGCAGCAAATTAATATACAAAACTGTAGTTTGGTACAACGAATCACATTAAGAAGGGCCATTTGTGGTTTTAAAAATCTTTAAAAAAACGGGTGTGGCCAGCGCAAGTATTTTTAACTCTAACGACAGAGTGACAATAGGTGAAATTGGATGATAGCCCCGCCCACTTCCCATATAACGGTTTTGATAAAAACTACTAAAATACGATAAATTCATAACTAAATTCATCAGAGACATTAAATTTTACATCGGGAATGGTACAAGGGACTTTATAGGATCCAATGTCAAAATTTTAAAACGGACGAGGCGCCGCCCATATTTAGGGAAATCACATATCTCCGGAACAGCTCGACCAATTCCAACCAAATTCAGTACATAACATTATTATCGGACTACAACCACGCCTATTTCCCACTAAGCAAAAATTTAAATATCATCTAATTCTTTCAGTTTCCAGTACACAAGCCAAGAATCAATGAATATATTGCGATACGACTTTGCACAAATAAAATTAAGTAGATGTGTTTTAATATTAATGGTCAACGAAAATATACTCCAACTTTCTCAACATATTCATTATAACATATTCATTATAACAATATAAATAAAATTTATTTCAAAAGTTTACAAAATGGCTAGCATTTGCCTCTTCCCATTCTCCATAAGAGCAACATCGGTCGCATGCCGCAATCATTTTTCATCATTTTTGGTTACAATAAATATACAAAAAGTTTTAAATAATGAAATAAGATATTCCATTAAACAACATGTCATGATATATTACCAGAGAATGTTAATGAATAGAGAAGGAGCACATGTTAGCTGGACTAAAATGTTAATTACAATGAGGGAACATCGAAAACGCTGTTCCTGTCAATTTCGCCTCGAACTACTCTCTAAGCAAAATGTATATACATACATATGCACAGATGTTCTTTGGTATGCGTACAAACAAAAATTGAAATAATAAAAACGAAAGAAATTGACTTCAGACAAGAAAATATAAATAATGAGGGAAATAATATGAAAATAGAATTAAAATATCAATTAATAAAAAAGGGTTATAAAAATAAAAAAAGAGTATATAAAAATATCTGATAGGATTTGAACATAGGCAAAATATAATATTTCACAATGCAATAAAGAAGTGTGCTATACAAGCAGCTCCACAGACAATATTCGAGCAATTTTGTCTAATCTGTGAACTCAAACAGCTATTATTGTTTACTTGCTTCAAATGTTCATATGTCCATATGTGAATATTCTTGAAATTGCGTTCTTTCATTCGCATGTCTAAATATATTTGCATATATGTACACATATGTACATATGTATGTCCCTCAATATGTATTTCGCAAAAAATCAAACATTCGCGCAAGTGACAAAAAAACGTAGACACCATCATCGGCCAATAATATTCAAGCGAACTCGCGGCTTATTTTCTAAGTATTTCATATTACAACGACAACAAATTCATTCAAAAGGAACGTGCGTCTGCTTCAAAGCAAAGTGCGTTCGTTCATAACTCTGCGCCGCGCTACTATTTCTGTGCTCTTCCTGGTAAACCATATTTGGTTTTCATATAGAATTCCTACGCAAATGCGAATTAAGTTTATAAAATGAAGGAATAAATGAAATTAAATTTGAATGGTTTCAGTAAAACGAGAAAAATTCAATTTTACAATTTGACTGTGACACTGAAAATCCTACCATTCCCCTCGCATTTGTATGTTGCCCACAAGCTGCTTCCTCACAACATTTGCTAAAAATCAGAAATTGAAGAATTTGTCTGATGTTCCCTTCAGAAACGAGAATTGGCAACATGACCTATTAGCGAGTTAAAATAATATTTTAATTTTATTCATATTAAATTAAAAAATTTATATAAAGTTGACATGTATATGAAATCAATATCTACTTCTATATACTCTAAGCACACTCCATATAGTACTTTTATATGTTTACTTATTAACATTATTTCATAGTTTGTCGATTTAGCCCATTTTATCTAAATACGACGCTATGAAAATGCAACCCAATCGGTAATCACAATATTTCAAAAGAGCATAAATAAACTTTCAATAGCAAACTACTACAAAAAGGACAAACGAGACAACATAGCCGACCGTCATTGTCGTAAAATTGTCCCTTGAAACAAATTTTGTCAACTCCGCCACGATGCGCAAAATTCAGCGCAAATATGTATGCGAGCTCATACGTATGTTTGTCGACAAAATCGTCCTTTGGTTTTTTTCAACAACACAATGTCCCCGCGAACTCGCCGTTATTTCCTTGGCTTGCCACCATGCACAGAGGCGTGTCAAGTGAGGGCTCATAATATATTATTATGTTGCTTAATTTGAATTGAAAAATACTGATGCATAAATGACTTATTTTTTTAATATAATAATAATATACGTAAAAATATAAATACAAAAAAATTCATACCTATAATCGTTTTTAAAATAAATCCGATTAATAAATACACTCGCCAGAAAAATTATCCGTACACCTCGACATGAAAACAATAAACTGATAAATTTGTGATCAAATAACTTATTATGTATAAAAATAGTATACAAAAGTTTTATTTCATATTTTTACTACACTTTCCATACGTTTTTTACTTTTAGACATTCCCTTAAGCGCTTATATTGTATTGTATAATTGATCTCGAACTTGACGGTTGACCTTAAAGTTATTATAATTTTTCATTGTGCATAAATTCGCGATGACCCCTAAAATTAAAGAAGTTAGTGCTGGCGAAAGAAAAATTATTCTTAAACTCAGAAAAGAAGGAAAATCATTCCGAGAAATAGGTAAAATGATAGGAAGGACACATTCTTCTGTGCAGTATGTGGTGGAAGCATTCAAAAAAACTAAGTCGATTGTGCCAAAGCCACGCTCTGGTCGACCGAGTATATTAACCGTTCGAGAAAAACGAACAATATTACAGTCAGTAAAAGCAAATCCTCGACTTACTGCCTCGAAAATATGTTAAAATATTAAAAATTTGTTCGACAAGGATCTCCATGAAGATACTGTACGAAAATTTTTGAAGAAAGATGGGTATCACGCACGTGTAGCGCGTAGGAAGCCCTTTATATCCGAAGTAAATAGACAGAAACGTATGGATTTTGCAAACAAATATATCAGCAAGCCTCGGGAGTTTTGGGAACGTGTCTTATTCACCGACGAAAGCAAGTTTTGTGCTTTTGGCATTAAAGGAAAAAAGTTGGTGTGGCGTAAGAGTGGTACTGCACTTGATAAAGAAAATCTTTTACCCACCGTCAAACATGGCGGAGGAGGTGTGATGGTATGGGGGTGTATGCCGGCAGAAGGAGTAAGCAAACTCGTTTTTATAGATACAATAATGGATCAATTCGGCTATTTAAGTATTTTAAAAAATAATTTGAAGGAAAGTGCTCAGCAGTTGGGGCTTGGTGATGATTTTTGGTTCCAACAGGATAATGATCCAAAGCACACGGCGCACAATACCAGGCTTTGGTTGCTTTATAACATAAAAAATCAATTGCGCTCGCCACCTCAATCTCCAGACCTCAACCCCATCGAGCATTTGTGGGATTTACTGGAGCGCAGAATCCGCCAACACACCATAACCTCCAGAGAAATGCTCAAAAATGTGATCATAAATGAATGGGCGAAAATTACAAATCATGACACATCCAAACTAGTTCATTCAATGCCACATCGACTTGCCGAGGTCCTAAAACGTAAGGGCTATCCTACTAGTTATTAGGATATTAAATTTTTCCAAAATAATTTAATTATATTTAATTATAATCAAAATGTACAAATACTTTTTCTGTTTCATTATGTGAGCTTTTTTTGTTTTTGTTCTGTGAAATTTTTTTTTAAAGTGTATGTCTAAAAAAAAAACTCATGGAAAGTGTAGTAAAAATACTGAATAAAACTTTTGGATACTATTTTTATACATAATAAGTTATTTGATCACAAATTTCTCAGTTTATTGTTTTCATGTCGAGGTGTACGGATAATTTTTCTGGCGAGTGTATATATCTGATATAATTTTGTCGCAGGGTGCCCCAATCCCTCCTTGCCTGCGATCGTTCAACTCGCAAAAAGCAAAAAGCGCAGACAAAAGTCATTGCTTGCGCGGGGCAAGAAGAAGCAAGCATCAGCGTACGTGTATTGAAGAATGCGTGTGTGATTATCACATTTGTGTAAATACGCATAATAAGGGAATATGCAATAAACCCAAACATATGAACATATTTTCCTGAAATATTTTAAATTCAGGAAGTAAAATATGCTGTTAATGTAATTGAATTATGATATGCTCAGATTCCAATTAGTAAAATTTAATTTATATGAGTTTTAGGATTAGAACGTATAGGCTCGTATTCGGATTGTTCCTAACGTTGCCTTCCCGCTTATGACCTCAGCCACCACAAAAGTGGAAACGCGGCCGCTTAGCCACCGTTTTATTGTTATCCTTTGCTCAATGAGCAATAGCTCACGCAACGCACATACATAAGTTGGAAAAATAGCCTATTAAATGTTTATTTTATTATGAATTCTGGGGTTTTTACCGGTAATACAGATTTTTAATTCAGAAGGCTTTTCATAATTATAAATTTTGTCATATCATATAAATTGAAAACATAAATCTAAATAGGTATGCGCAACGATTTTTCATTTACTAATATTCGTTGTCTATTTATAGCATTTCGCATATTGTGTGGTGTATTTTTCTTTTTCGAAGTTATATTTTTCGATGTTCCCTCATCTGGAATTACAAATTAGTACTCAAAAAGATTTCATTTAACATTTGCTCCCTCTCTATTCATTAACATTCTCTGATATTTATATATTTATATAAAAGAAAGTCGTGTTAGTTACTCCACTTATAACTCAAGAACGGCTGAACCGATTTAGCTGAAAATTGGCAGGGATGTAGTTTAGAGGCAGGAGAAGGACATAGGATTTTTATCCCGATCGACAGCATTCCCGTGTGACTTGACATGAAACGTCAGTCACTATAAAACGTGGTATAACAAAAAAGAATCAGACTTGGAATAACAAAACGCAAATGACAGCTATGTAATGACGTATGGATGACAATTTGATATTTGTAATAAATCAATAATAAAACTATTTTTATTAAATAAATAATTAACAATTATAATGATAGTGCCATTGCCCATTCGTATAAACAGTGAAGTGAACTATAAAACTCGGTATGGTTGAAAATTTGAGTTTGAGTTTGAGTGAAGTGAAGTTTAATTAATAATGCCGCGACAAAGACGATCGAATTTTCCCGACAAAGCCGTGATGCAAGAAGAATACGAAATACTGCAAATAAAAGGACTGAAGAAGAACAAGAAATTGCACGTGAACAGCGCCGCGATAGTATAGCTCGACTTCGTGCTTCTCAATCACGAGAGCAAAGTGAAGCAGCCCGTGAAACAGCTCGGTTGCCAATGCAGAATCGTCGAGCGAACAACAGAGGTCAACAAATAGATAATTTGCGACGCAGAATAATATATTTATCAAGTGCTGATTTGAATCGAGCAGCGTTTCAATACGATTGCAGCAATGATTACAGCTTGCATCCTAGCGTTTGCATTGGGCAAATGGACGTAGTTTGCGAGTATTGTGGTGCATTAAAGTTTTCCGGAGAAACGCCTGGATTATGCTGCCTTAATGGTAAAGTGAAATTGCCATTCTTGACTCCGCCACCTGAGCCATTGTATTCATTGCTTTGTGGCGAAACACAAGAATCACGCCACTTTCTTGCAAATACTCAAAAATACAATGGTTGTTTCCAGATGACGTCATTTGGGGCAGATATTATCGAAGAACGAGGATTTAATCCGAAATTTAAGGTATTTATTTTTGTACTTTCATAGAATGTAGTTAAAGAATAACTTACTTTATCTATTGGTACCTATGTAGTATATTTGCTAATTCTGAACTCTACTCTCCCATAGAAAAAAGTATTTATAACCCAGTTAATACTGTCTGGTTTTTATTAGAAAACGATAGTCATTGGGATACGACCGATACGACGATCGCTGAAGCCATTATCTCTGCATCTCCAAGTCAGATACGCACATTATTCGCTATCATAATTTCGACATGTTTTCCATCAAACCCATGTAACCTGTGGCACAAATACAAGGATAATGTGTCAGAAGATATTTTACATCAAATTCGTGACAGTTCCAGAAATCATGATATTGAGATGAATGAGGAGATACATAATCGTGCTTTACTCTTGATAGAAGATATGTGTTACCTCATGTGCGGTAATTTATTAATCAGGTTAGGAATGCCAGCACCATATCGTGAAATGAATGACAAAGCGAGTTCACTCACCTGTTCAACCTATATCTTAGATTGATGTCTCTAATTAACGTGCACCTGTGCGGCTACATGAATCAAATAGTTGGCGCCATCTTAGCTCACCCTTTTTAGGCGCTAATGGCCGCAAAAGGGTGACACGTTAAATTCTAAAGTGTTTTTTGGTCAATTGTTTTAAAACGAAAACGACAACGGGAATACGGCCGATTATATCGACAACGTACAAGGTGCAACAATCTAATGATATTATTCAGTGACGCAATGTACAATGAAGCATTGATTGTTATAGAGAATCATTGCATTGTCATCAGCAATTTGTAGGCGGGGAAGCTCATTCAGCATTTAAGCTACTATTAGACATTTAAAATAACAAATATGCAGTGTGAAATAAAAAAAAAAAACAATTGTCCATGGCCAGAGTGTAAAATTATCATTTGTGATGAATGCACTATGGCACACAAACTTTCGTTTGAGGCATTGGATAGAATTTTGAAAAACAACGACAAACTATTTGGTGGAACTCTTTACTTCTTTCAGGTGATTTCAGACAGATGCTTCCCGTTATTCCACGTTCAACGTATGCAAATGAAATCAACGCTAGCTTAAAATCATCGCGACTATGGCGTAATATTGAAAAAGTTCATATGACAGTAAACATGCGCGTTCATATGCTTCAAGATTCATCTGCCGAAACTTCTTATAACAACTGTTAGATATTGTCAATGGAGGAATTGCTATGCGTTAAAATACTGGATGCATAAAATTATCGACGAATTTTTGCACATTCATTAACTCACAAAATATTCGCACTTAACTTTAGATATAGATTCGCAATGATGATCAATAAGTCACAAGTCCAAACGTTGTCTGTTTGTGGCTAAGATTTGGATACAATATGCTTTTCCCACGGACAAATCTTTGTGACATGTTCTCGAGTGGGCAAACCCTCCAGTTTGTTTCTATTAGCTAAGTACGGACTGAGCAAAAATATTGTTTACTCGATTTCGTTGGGAAATTAATCTTTGTTTATTCTTAATTAAGAATAATTTATTAACATAAATAAAGTAAACTTATTAACATAAATAAACTAAACTTTAATCGTCTACAACTCTTCATTCCTTTTTCAATTATAGTTACATCCCCAACACACAAGTACTTTTAAAAAATAACGTATATGGCAGATCAACGTTTGCCGGGTCAGCTTGTTACCTATACAAGTTACTTAAAATTATGTCGATACTTTTCCCGACTAATGAAACTTTAAAAGGAATTAATTAAGATTAACAAATTGAGACTTACATATAACTGAATCACAAATTAGTTTGACTTTAGTATGCATCTTCAACAAAGATAGTTGTATCCATTTAAAAAGAGGCTCCAAGCATTCAGAAAGTTAATGTTTAAAAAAATTAGGTGTAGTAAAAATAACTCCATTATCATTAGAAAGATGACATTTCGTATTAAAAAAAAACTTTTTGACAGTTTTGTGTTTGGTTGATTCAGTTTTATTGAGCGCGCGTCAAAGATGGACACAAGCTAAGAGAAAATACGCTATATTTTACAGTTTTTCTTCGATAAGGGCGAAAACGGAAGTCAGGCAGCTGAAAATGTGAATAGTGTTTATGAACCTGATATTGTAACAGCCAATTCGGTTTCGTCGATTCCGTTCCGGTAATTTCGATGTCAAAGATGCACCACACTCTGGCAGACCAACTATCGAAAAAATCGATCAAAAAATGGAAATCGCCGAGTCAATCAATTACGATTTTCCTGGACCTAAACATTGAACAGTTTGGAACCATTTGAATAAGGCTGGATTCGAAAAGTAATAATTAAAGCAATCAATTTCATGCAAAAATATTTTTTTTTTACTACACCTAATGTATGAATGAAAATTTTCTGGATTATTATCTTTATCGATTTTTGTTAGATTATTTCCGTGTGTTTGCGTATTTTACACAAACGTTTAGTATACTTACCTTTTGTCCCACTTAAGCTTAAGATAGGCCGTAGGATTGCCTGGTAGCATAAATGAGCGGCCGATAATACATACACACTTGTATACATACATATGTTATATTACGCTCTTATAAGTATACGTCTATGGCAATATAAATAGAACATAATTTATAGATACATACATATTTTGGGGATGCTTACCTACAATCACTACCTCACTGCTTGCCATAGACCAAGGCCAGCATCCTGGGGTGAGTTCTGTTCTCGCGAATCACCCAAATATATTCACGCCATTTTTCATTGTCCAATATTGTCCGCGTACAATTCGCTTCATTCTTTATACCATATGTAAACCCATCGAATTCTATGTAAGCCGACTTATTCGTTTGCGTTTGAGTATTACACAAATATACCATATATGGTATCGACATACATATGTATATGTACATATGTATAATGTTTTCATGAAACTCATGTTTGGGACATTTGGACGATGCAGGACTTTATTGCACATACCCTGTTTCTTACATATATTATAAATAAAATAGAAAATAATATACACCATGCAAAAGGTTTTTCATCATTGTTCAAGTTTTTCCAACTTCATACGACAACACTATACTATGAAAACGACTTTTTTCTGGGTATTTGACCAAACCAATTTTTTCGACAGGGTAAGTCATTAGTAAAAAAATGTCTTCGCGTTTAGGTGTTAGCTTCCAAAATCGAAATATTTTCTTGCAAAGTTCGACATTTAGCTTAATTTAAGCATCATTATTTATTGTAATATGAAAATTGCTAAAAGTTACTAAATAAGTGCAAATATTCACATAACCCTTTCGTCTTATTTCAATGTTATATTTGTTCCTGCACATGAATTAACTATTGTAGTATTTACAACGGTTCTAGTGTTAAGTAGGGAAGATTTTAATTCTGGGATTGCTTGACGAAAAGGTTGTTATTACTAATGTCATTGGCAAACGCTTTTATATTAATTATTGTAAATATGTTAGTAAGTGCACAAACAGTCACCGACATTCCTCCCTTCCGTACTTACCGCCCGTATCAAACCAAATTTGCCAAAGTTATATCCGTAGTTGCAACGCAGAGATCAGTTGTTCTCTTTTGTTTTCATTTCACCAATATTGCCATTGTTCTATTTGTATACACGATTTTTTATACATTTAGTTTTTTAGTTATAATTTTTCATAATGTAAAAGCTCAAAACTAAAATCCAACTATTAAAAATATTATACCTATTGATAAATAAGTGAATTCGGCTGTGATTTTGAGTTATTTAAAGAATACTTAAAATATATTCAAGTTCATTTTTTAATTACTACAAAATATCGAGATTGGCAACCCTGCGTTGCAAAAGATTGCTCTCTCACTCGTTTCTATGGAAAAAAATCCAATTTTCGCGGATATCCTACCGTACGGTCTGTTGAAGCGGACGGTAGAAGCGGGGGTGACTGTTCATTTACATTGCGCTCTCATAAGATAGGTCGTATCAGCTGATTCGGTGAAGCCTTTCGAAATCGAAAGTTCATGTAATGCATGATGATCTTGATTGTTTAGAAAGACAACTTTCAAACGAATCTGATGAGCAGGAAAACATTTTCGCCAAATTGCGATTTCAATGGAGGCACACTACGAAGAGAAAAAAATTTAACGCAGATAGCAGATATATGTGGGTGGCTAAAAATCGCAAAAGATATTTAAGATTGGGTCAATGATGATAATAAATATGGTATCGATTATGAATATGGATTTTTTTCGAAGATTGCTCTCATGTGAGCTTCACCGAAATATAATATAATATTGAAATTAGAGGAAAGGATAGGTCATGTAAATTTTTTTTACTTTTTTAGTAACATACATACTGTAATTAATAGTGATGCTTGAAGTGAGCTAAATTTCGAATTTCGAAGGCACATTTTTGAAGCTAAATTCGTTAGTCGTTAAAAATTACTTTTTTACTTATGACTTATTCTCCGAAAAAAAATAGATTTGGCCAATACCCAGTGTTGTATAGTGTAATAAATATACGCTTGTATGTTTACCTATTTATACATACTAAGGATTGTTCACATTTGTATATTTATGCCTCAGAGCTTTAAGATTAATCAATCCCTGAAGTAAAATTTAAAACAGGTTTATAAAAGACTAGTGGTTCATATATGTAAGAATAATAATGTAATCTAACTACATATTATATATTTAAAAAAAATATACAATTATAAACATAAATATAGAAATACTATTGTATTGTAAGTATAGGACAAAGTAATCGCGAGCGTTAAAATAATAATTAGCAGACATAACATTGTGATACCGTTTTTTGCAGTATTAACATTAATCTTAAACTTAAAAAAAACAGCATAACAATTATTTTGTTTTAATAAAGTTAATATATAATCTAATAACATTTACAAAAAGGTTTTTATTTCTGATTTACTTTGTTTTAAGAAAAACCAGAAACATTAAAAAAGTATGTATGTATACAGTAAAATATGACTATGTGCGTGTTTCACAATCTGACTGGACAGTGACGTTAAATGTAAAAGCTGCACGCAGACGGCAACTATAGAATTTGTGGATTCAGGAAAGGTTGGGCAACCAGCCGAAAGTCGTGTGCTGAAATATTCAATAAAGAACATTCTTTGAGTAACCATTCGTATCTTTTTATATATATACAAGTATATATATTTACATGTATGCACATATATTGACCGGGAAAATGTTCTTACCATCCCTCTACATGCCTAGACGTGAACTTGATTACGGATACCAATATATACTTATGAATACATACTCATACATATGAAAGCAAATCTTCAACTCAAAATATACGCGGCACAAAATTGCTGATGAATTTATTTTCTTAAGTGCTGCTGACCGGTTGTAGTATGTAGCTTAATTGTAGTCTTAGCGAATCACATACATATTAGGGTGGGCCGAAAATCCGTTTTTTTTAGAATTTTCATTATTAATACCGAAAATATTTTTCTTAGTTAAAAAAAATAATTTTCAAGAAAAAAAAATTTTTCGGTCGACATCTTAGGCTTGCCAAATCCAGTTCAAGTTAAAAGTTTTTGGAAAATTTTTTTCTTACCCTATAGCGAAATGGTCGTTATTTCAGTAACAATCAACTCCAGAAAAATTGTTTTTACATTTATGCAGTAGAGAATAGAATTTCCTATGAAAATAATAAGATTAGATACATTTTTCATCTAGAAAAATTAATACCATATTGAAAAATCTCATTTTTTAAAGGAAAATCGCAATTATCTCAGAAGCTATCAACTTTACGTAACTTTACTATACGATCTTTTTTGTAGAGAATTAAATTTCCGACCGATATAAGGTAAGAAAAAAATATTTTTTATTCTTGAAAATATTTTTTTTAACAAAGAAAAATATTTTCGGTAATAATAATGAAAATTCTAAAAAAACGGATTTTTGGCCCACCCTAATACATATACTTGTATGTACATACTATGTAAAGTATGAAATAATTTAAAACAAGTGAGAAAGGACTGATTCGGATTCAGCCGAATATCATATACTCTCACAATTTGAAACAATATAAACCCTACAAGAAACTGCTGATGGGTTCACCAATACACTTACATTTAATATGTTAGTACTGACCGACAGTTTACTTATCAACTGACCGTCACCGTTATTGTTAAACAGAAACATCTTCGAATTATATTGCTTACATGTGTAGGAATGAAATAGCTGAATGCTTTAGTACTGTCACCACTGACAGACAAATGAATAGTAAAATGACTGTCAGTGCTGACAATTGTCAAAAAAAAAACGCTTATCAACACTAATCATCATTTTTCAACAATTATCTCTTTGTGTAAAAGCAACCCTGTCAATAAGGGACGCATGAAATTCCATGTGTTTATCAACAACTGCGCAAAACAATTTTTACTGTTATTCTTGCCACGAACGAAAAGTGTTGCGCGTTAATTTTGAGTGAAATTATATTTCGTGAAAATTAATAAAATATATAATTTATTTAATAATTTAAGATAAGTTAAAATGAAAAAAGGACATTTCAAAACTATTTAAATAAAGAAAAAAGGATTTTCGAATCCAAAATATAAAAACTTTTAAGAATGTACGAGAAAGTTGAACAGAGCAGTGCAGAACAGTGAACTTAAAAAGAAAATTAAAAGTGTTACGAAAAATTGTGAAGAGAATGATGGTGTTGCAATGGTGAATTGTAAACTTACGGATGATGCTTTTTTTTCGGCCTTCTCACCAACAAAAGAAGCAGTTGGGATTTCAGCTTCATCATCCTTACGAGATATTTGGTGTTCAGATAACAAAGTAGAATCTGAGATGAAAGCGAGTGAAATTAGGTTATGGGCTATTAGAAATAATGTCCCTCAAAATACTTTAGAGGATTTATTAAAAACTTTGCGTAAGATAGGAGTTAAAGATTTACCACTTTCAGCAAAAACTCTTTTAAATACAAACAGGTAAACGGTTAACGTTGAGACTATGTCTAATGGCGAATTCCTTTATATAGGTATACAAAAATATTTTCTTTATAACACCGCAAACCTTTTTTAAAATTTGGAAGAAATATTGCTTGATATAGGTATTGATGGCTTAAAACTTTTTAAAAGTTCTAACCGAGTTTTGTGGCCCATACTTGGGGCTATTTCAAACTAACCAAATGTGACACCATTTTTGATTGCTTGTTTTTCTGGTTTTAAAAAACCGGATAATATCAATTCTTTTACGGCAAATTTTTGTGGGGAAGTAAGGCTTTTAAAGGAAAACGCAATAAAAGTTGGTCAAAACCAAAGTTGAAAAAAATTTAATGTTCGCTTATTTTCATGTGATACTCCTGCTAGGGCTTTTGTTACAAGTGTTATTTCACATAATGGTAAACATGGTTGCCCTAAATGTTGTCAGGAAGAAACATACAAATACAGAAGAGTATGTTTCTCAAAGCAGGTTGGTTTACCTAGGACAGATTTAACTTACGCGCTAAGAACTAGTCCATCTCATCATCTCGATGATTTTAAAACAAAAAAAAGCATTATGGAGGACTCCGGGTTCGGAATGGTTTCACAATTTACTTTAGACTCTATGAATTTAGTTGATCTGGGAGTCACTAAAAAACTACTAAAGTTACTAGTTAAAAAAAGTGATGTAAAAAAGATTAATAAAAAAATTAATTATATTGCTCAATTTCCCTCAGAATTTGGTTGTATAGTTAGAAGCTTAGATGAAATAAATCATTGGAAATCTACTGAGTTTAGGCAATTTTTATTATACACTGGAATGTATCTTTTAACAGATTGTATTAATAGCGATTTATACTATCATTTTTTGCTGTTACATAGTGCCATAAGACTTCTTTCATGTGAAAGGTCCTATAGAGTTGAGGCAGATACAGCTCAAGAAGTTTTAAATGATTTTGTAAATTATTTTGGGAGCACATATGGAGATGAGTTGGTTAGCTTTAATATACATGGTCTGCTCCATTTGTCGGAATGTGTCAAACAGTTTGGTCCATTAGATTCCTTTTCAGCATATAAGTATGAAAATTATATGCAGTTTCTTAAGAAAATTGTTAATAAACCAAACAAAATATTGCAACAAATATTCTTACATCTCAATGAAAGGCATACATTTTGCGACGATTTCAATATGGCATCGAAAATAGGAACATTTGAAATTAATCCCAATAAAGAAAAGGATTATTTTTGTTTTAGTAAAACAATTGGACCCATGAAAGATATAAGCACTAACACATCAGACAAAGCGAATAAATATATATGTAACGCTTTTAAGAAAATAGAGAACTTTTTTGAGACACCTTTTGAGTCTGCCAACAGTCTGGGAATTGTTTTGGCTAGTAATTTAAGTAATGATGTTAGTGAAATATCAATAGAAGATATAGATCATAAGTATTTCTGCATCCCTCATGGCGACAAGTTTCTCCTCATTCCTTTTTTGCATCATCTCTTTCACGATTTTTCGCAACAACCCGCACATTCTGTTTCAACGAAATAAAACACATAAATTTAATAAAATTTGTATCTTCACGAGCTTCAATGCAAGCAATATGTTTGGCGATTCCATATTTGAGAGCCAAGAGCAAATTGGTAAGCAAAACAAAAATATGAGATACTCGTATACAATCAATAATATTACATATCTATTTCAGATTATCAATCAATGATACCAAAAAAAATATATAAAACAACAATAGCAACAACATCAACGCCTTTGAAATGTAAGAAGAATGTGCCACCCCCAGGACAAAACAACGGTAATTATAAAATAAATATTAAATTTAATTTTTTAATTTTTAACTTGAATATAATTAAGTTATTTAATTCATTTCAGAAATGATGGTTATGCTAAATAAAATTTTATGTATTATTGCATACGCATTTATTTTTTTTCTAAAATCTATAGCAACAAGTATTATTCGATAAAATTGGCTCGTTGGAAAATGGATATGTGACGATAACTGCCAATCAAGCACTTATTACTGGTAAATTGGAAACAATTGAACAAGAAGTAAGAATTTTTATATATAATTAAATTATAAAGTGTTTTTCTATTTTAAAAGGCAACAGATAAATCGGAAGTACTAGCACAAAGCTCCCTGATTAGGGAATGCAAGGTGCATATTAAAAAAATTGAGCGATCGGTATGTCTCATGACCGGAGAGGCAAGAGATGACACTATTGATGAGGTAGCAAGCCTTTTACCAATTGAATCGGTTGAGCTATGTCTGGAGGTGGAAGAAAAACTAAAAAAACCCGAATTCACACAGGCTATGGTAAACACGTTCTTTATAATTACATTAAAAATTAATTACTAATTACATCTATATATTCTTATTTTACAGACCACGTATATCTACAAACTGAAGGGTGCATCCGATGACATCGAAAACGTTTTTAGAAATATTTTTTACAGACTGTCTTCTCGAGTCCTTTAATTGGGATGGAAGAGGCGAAAAACATGCCCTAGGCGAACTAAGGCTCATTGAAACCATTTTACGAGGTAAATAAGATGAGTGTAAGAGCTTAAGACAACTGTTTTTAATTAATTTTAATTTTTTAGTAGTTTTCCAGTCACAAGGTGCCTTTGACTTTGAAAAGAGCATACGGAGAGCCATTGAACGGAGCCATCACCGAATCAAGCAGAAGAAATATATGGAAAGGAGACGAAAAAATTAATATGTATATAATTTTTTAATAATTTAATTTTATTTTATAACAATTTTTTAGTTTTGCAATTTAATTTCTAAATATGAATTATATTTTTTTTATTTAATTATGTAAATATTTAAATATTAAAAAATTAATTATATTAATTCAATTAATAATGTAAATATTTAGAGTTAAAAAATGAATTATATTGATCTTTAAGTTAATCATGTAAATATTTAAATTATAAGAAACGAGTTATTTATGTAAATATTTAAATATAAATTATTATAATTGTTCACTATTCTGTATATATGTATATTTGAACATTTAAAAACATTACCTAGAGAGGAAGAAATGTTATTAAATTCTAATGAAACTTATTTTAAAAATTATATTATTTTTATTAAATTTTTTGTAAAATTCTTAATTTTATAAGTTTAAAAATGAATAAAAATAAAACTATTTTGAACAAAAACAAAATTTGTCATTAATGATAGCTTTTCAGTCATAACTGACGATTTTCAGCTATGACGGATTTATGGTCAGCAATGACTCAGAAAAAGACATGAGAGTGAGCAGTACAGACATATAGTGAATGAATTCCGAATACCCATGTGTTAAAGAGAGATGCAAACTCACACACATACGTTTGTTTACATCAGTTTTTGCACAGGGCTCTTAACACAATGATAGAATCCTTGCTCTGCGCGCTGACAAAATTTTTTCAGCTGTGACTGTCATATGACCCATCAGATGACCGTCACTGTTCTTGTAGGGAAGGGAAAGAGGTGCCTGCAAAATTTTATAATACATAAGCAAGAAAGCGCTAAGTTCGGGTGTAAGTGAACATTTTATATTCATGCAATTTCTGAAGCTCAAGGCAGTGAAATACTTTCAGATGTTGACAAAACTTTATATTAAAACAAGAAAGGAAGTTCTAAGTTCGGGTGTAACCGAACATTTTATACTCTCGCAACTTGCAAGGATCAAAGCCCGTTAAATTAGTTCATGTGTTGGCAAAATTTTCTATTGAAGGAAGTATTGATCCGATTCAACCCATTTTTGACACAAAGACATACTATTACCATGAGTTTCATTTATTTATTTTATTATATGAATTTTAATTATCCACATATTCAGTACCTAGGGGTTTGAACAGTACATACTTTAAACGCATTATTCGGGCAAAGTTTTACCCCGATACAATCATTGTTGTTTGATTTGCATAGTGGAAAGTGAAAGAATCAGATGGAATATAAAATAAACAAGTAAGGAAGGGCTAAGTTCGGATGTTACCGAACATTTTATACTCTCGCAAAGTCAAATGATATACTCGTTTGAGATTTCTTTGTGGATTGACTGATATTTTCGGTAGAAGGTCAACTATAGGCACTGGGGTCCACATATTTAGTACTTAGGGGTTTGAACAGTTTTGGTTCGATTTAGACAATTTTTGGCCGCAAGGTGGCATAATTTAATTGCATTATTCACGCAAAGTTTTACCCCGATATAATCATTGTTACCTGATTTGCATAGTGGAAAGTGAAAGAATCAGATGGAATTGAAAATGGTGTTACATGGGAAGTAAGCGTGATTGTAGTCCGATTTCGCCCATTTTCGCACTATGATATAGAAACATAAAAAGAACGTCATGCACCGAATTTGGTTGAAATCGGTTGAGCAGATCTCAAGATATGGGTTTTCACCTAAAAGTGGGCTGTACCACGCCCACTGACTAATTTTGAACGCGGTTCCTATAAAGCCAATTTATACCATCTCAGATATAAGATTTAATGTCTCTGGCGTGTTTAGTGCTTGATTTATCGCGCTTTTAGTAGTTTTTAACAGTACCGTTATATGGGGAGTGGGCGGAGTTGCCACCCGATTTCAACTATTTTCACACCGTCAATAGAAGTGCTAAAAACATTTGCTTCTAGTGAATTTTGTTATTAGCATTAGCGGTTTAGGAGATATGCACATTTAACCTATTAGAGGCGGGACCACGCCCACTTTTTAAAAAAAGTTTTAACTGCAGATGCCCCTCCGTAATGTGATCCTGTGTACCAAATAGCAGTCTTGTATCTTATTGCGGAGCTAAGTTATGGCAATTTATCTGTTTTTGATTAATAGCGTTTTGTGGGCGTGGCAGTGGTCCGATTACGCCCATCTGCAATACCAACCGTCTCACGGTACCAAGAAACATGTCTACCAAGTTTCATAAAGATATCTCAATTTTTACTCAAGTTAGAGCTTGCACGGACGGACGGACGGACAGACAGTCACCCGGATTTTAACTCGTCTCTTCATCCTGATCATTTATATATATATATAACCCTATATCTAACTCGATTAGTTTTAGGTGATACAAACAACCGTTAGGTGAACAAAACTATTATACTCTGTAGCAACAGGTTGCGAGAGTATAAAAATATGAGGGGAATATTATGTACCGAATTTGGTTAAAAGGATAGCGATTTAGGAGATATGCATATTAAATCTATTAGGGGCAGGACCACGCCCACTTTTTAAAAAAATTTAAAACTGCATATGTCCGTCCCTAAAGTAATCCTGTATACCAAGAAACTGTCTTGCATATTATTGTGGAGCTTATGTATAGCAATTTATTTGTTTTTGAGTAATGGCGTTTTGTGGACGTAGCAGTGGTTCGATTACATCCATCTACAATATCCACCGTCTTGCGGTACCAAGAAACATTTGTACCAAGTTTCATAAAGATATTACAGACAGTCACCCGGATTTCTACTCGTCTCTTCATTCTGATCATTTATATATACATATATAAATAACCCTATATTTAATTCGATTAGTTTTAGGTGATACAAAAAACCTTTAAGTGAACAAAACTATTATACGCTGTAGCAACAGGTTGCGAGAGTATAAAAATAGTTTACTACAACCGCAGCTGCCTAACTAAATTTGAAAATGTAACCACAATTTGCATCCAACGGAAATCATTTTGCTACTTATTGCTAACCACATTTTTTGATATAAAGAGTCGAAATAAAGATTACTTAATAATAAAAAAATATATTTAATGGAGATGTTCATCCAGAGAATGTTAATAAATAGAGAAGGCGCAAATGTTAGCTACAATAAAATGTAAACTATTAAAAGGGAACATCAAAAATGCGCAAATTCAAAAGTTCAATTACTTTCCCTAATGATACTCGATTTCAGAAAACTACACCACTCTAAGCAGGAAGCAAATAAATTTTCACCACCTTATAAAGGAACAGCTAATATACCGTATGCGCAGATGTTCTTTGGCATGCGTATTAAAGCAAATTAGAATACCAGAAAAAAAATAATAGATTTTGAAGAACATTTATTTAATGAGAAAAAAAGAATATTATATTAAAATAAATTTAACAAAACAGGTTTATAAAAATTAAAAAAGGAATAAAACTACACCTGTGCCAGGATGGGAACTCAGGCAAATATTTGATGTGAAGCACCACCATAAACACAATACAAAAGTGTTAGTCTAATGTGCGAACATTATGAATTTTTACTTGTTTCAAATAATCAATTTGTATGTAAGTATTCCCGAAATTGCCTTTCCTCCATTCACATGCCTAAATATATTTGCATATATGTACACATGTGTACATATGTACCTATATATGTCCTTCAATATGCCTTTTTTAAAAAAATCAAACATTCGCGCAAGCTACAAAAAAAATCGCAGACGCACCATCATAGACCAATAAGATTCGAGCAAGCTCGCGCTATATTTTCTAAATATGTCATATTACAGCGTCAAAAAATTTATTCATAAGGAACGCGCGTATGCTACAAAACGAAGTGATCGTTTATAACTCTGCACTGCGCTCTTTTTTCTGTGCGCCTGGTCAACCAAATGTGGTTTTTGTATGAAATTCATACCACAAAAACACGAAAACAAAGTTTAAATAAAAATGAATGAAATTGAATTTGAATATCTTCAGTCAAATTGAAGAATGATCAACATTTCATAAGTTGCCCACAAGCTGCATCCTCACGACGATGCTAAAAATCAGAAATTGATGAATTTGTCTGATGTTCCCTTCAGAAAGGAGAATTGGCAACATGGCCTATTAGCGACTTGAAATATTATTTTAATTTATTTCATATAATTAGTAATAGTTCTTAGCAGACTAAATATGGTGCTAATGCATGTTTACTTAGTATCATAATTTCATTGATTTTCCCATTTTTGCCCATTTATCTAAATACGACGCTAAATGCAAGCCCAATCGGTAGTCGTAGTATTTCAATAGACCATAAGTCAACTTTCAAGAGCAAACCACTGCAAAAACGACAAACGTGAGAACATAGCCGTCCGACATTGTCGATTCAAACAAATTTTGTCAACTCCGCAACGCTGCGCAAAATTCGGCGTTAATATGTGTGCGAGCCTGTATGTATGTATGTTTGTCGGTAAAGTTGTCATTTGGTTTTTTTCAATGTTTTGTCAGAACTCAATTTTTTGCTCCGCCCTATCTCCGCGCGATCTCGCCGTTACTTTCAGGACATGCCACCATGGACAGAGGCGTGTCAACGGAGGACTCATAATATATTAATATGTTGCGTTATTTACGCAATATTATAATATTGCGGGAGTGATTGATTGTTAAAATGTGATTTTTGGTCAAATAATCGGCCACAACGTCGAATACGGCGCACCAAACGCTTCAAAACTCCAAGGTAGAATACCGCATTAACGTTTTGGCCGGGTGGAACAAATTCTTTGTAGACAATACCCTTCGAATCATAAAAACAAATCAGCATTGTCTTCACTTTAGACTTCTCCAGGCGCGATTATTTGGGTTTCTGCTCATTTCTCATTTATGTCTTCACGACCACTTTGAAAACGTTGAAACCACTCGTACACTCTGCTACGGGATAGGTTATCATCGCCATAAACTTGTTTCATCAATTGAAACGTTTCGGTAAAAGTTTTACCAATTTTAAAACAAAATTTAATGTTGGCTCTTTGTTCAAAGCTCATTTTCGCACCGATGACAAAAACATACTGACACTTAAAACGTAATAACTTCACTTATAATAAATGAAATGTCATGAAATTTTTACTGGAAGTCGATAAAGGATAGTAGATTCTAACGTACTAGTCGAAATATAGATGGCGCCACTAGAGTTTACTTTGCTACTTTTTTACTGTTTACTTTGGAACGCACCTTGTACGTTACGTATATACGAGTATATGCTTATTTCATTAGAAATATCAATATTCTGATCCCTCAGTAGACTTTTCGTTGCGAAGAAAGCTTTAATGAAAGGAACGTATAGAGCGGAGAGAAGGGCTAAGTTCGGATGTAACCGAACATTTTATACTCTCGCAAAGTCAAATGGTATACTCGTTTGAGATTTCTTTGTGGATTGACTGATATTTTCGGTAGAAGGTCAACTATAGGCACTGGGGTCCACACATTTAGTACTTAGGGGCTTGAACAGTATTGGTTCGATTTAGATACTTTTTGGTTACAAGGTGGCATACTTTAAACGCATTATTCACGTAAAGTTTTACCCCGATACAATCACTGCTGCTTGATTTGCATACTGGAAAGTGAAAGAATCAGATGGAATTTAAAATGGTGTTATATGGAAAAAAGGCATGGTTGTAATCCGATTTTGACCATTTTCGTACTATAAAATAGAAATGTGAGAATAATATTATGCACCGAATTTGGTTAAAATTGGTTAAGCAGATCTAAAGATATGGGTGTTCACCTAAAAGTGGGCGGTGTCACACCCACTGACTAATTTTGAACGCGGTTCCTATAAAGACATCTCGTACCATCCCAGAGATAAAATTTAATGTCTCTGGTGCGTTTAGTGCTTGGTTTATCGCGCTTTTAGTTTTTTTTAACAGTACCGTTATATGGGGAGTGGGCGGGCTTGTCACCCGATTTCACACCGTCAATAGAGGTGCTAAAAAAATTTGCTCCCAGTGAATTTTGTTATTATAGCTTTAGCGGTTTAGGAGATATGCTCATATTAGGGGCGGGACCACGCCCTCTTTAAAAAAAAAAATTTAATAGCAGATGCCCCTCCTTAATGTGATCCTTTGTACCAAATAACAGTCTTGTATCTTATTGCGGAGCTTAGTTATGTCAATTTATTTGTTTTTGATTAATGGCGTTTTGTGGGCTTGTCACTGGTTCGATTACGCCCATCTGCAATACCACCCGTCTTACGGTACCAAGTTTCATGAAGATATCTCAATTTTTACTCAAGTTACAGCTTGCACGGACGGACGGACAGACAGTCACCCGGATTTCAACTCGTCTCTTCATCCTGATTATTTATATGTATATAACCCTATATCTAAACCGATTAGTTTTAGGTAATACAAACAACCGTTAGTTGAACAAAACTATTATACTCTGTAGCAACAAGTTCCGAGAGTATAAAATAAAAGTAATTATGAAAGTTAACTCTACTTTTTGCAGAAGCCGAAGGGGTAGACCCAGACTCTTCCGATGGTATTGACAAAAACTAATTACTCAGTATTTGGACTGATCGTCACAAGTTTGTTAGTTATTTGGAACGATCTCCAATTAAGGAGTTCCAAATTATGAAAAGTACATTTCAAATGCTTGCCTTGACCAGGTGTTCGGTCCAACCCAACGTTTATTTTCGAAACCTAGTCAAACAGTTAGCACAAAAAGAAACATATAAAAAGTTGAATATAATTAAATTTTTACAAAGCGTAGGAAGAGAGTATACAATGGGGTTGAAAAAACTAACAATAATTTATATGGATTTAAATTTGCTTTACTTTGTATTAAATTGTTTTTATAAACCACCTTATTAACTATTGATTAATATAATTTTTTATGTTTTTATGATACACATGAAATTTATTATTTATAATGCAAACAAACAAAATTAATATAATTTGCTGTTTTATGGTTTTTGAAACAATTTTTCGTTACTTGTTGCGTCGCTTTTGATGCGTCGATGTTTTATGAGATATATCGCATTACATCGATGTCAAGTTTCAATGCATCCAATTAAACATCGATGTTTCCTGTTAATATATCATCAGAATCGTGGTATCAGAAATAAACCACGCCCTCTCAGAGGTTATGTTGAAAACTACTCAAAGTGCGATAACTCACTGAATAAATGCACCAGAAACATTAAATTACACAATCCGGATGGTAGAAAAGGGCTTTATAAGAGCAGGTGTAAAAAGTTAACAATGGATGTGGCATCGCCCACCTTCAGGTGAAATCCATATATCTCAGGAAATACTTTACTAATTTCAATCTAATTTTGTATGTGGGGTTACCCAAACCTATTCCTATCGTACACTGTGAAAATGAGCGACCACTAGTGATGAGCGATATTTCATTACCGCTGATTTTTTTACTGTGATTGAAAAATCGCATATCGCAACTGCGATCACTTTTTGAAAATAGCAGTTCACTTCTATGAATTGCGATTGCAATAGCAGTTCCATTCTGTGAATAATAATTATAAACTTGTGATAGATAGTTTAATAGGGTTACTTGTGATGGCAATAACAGAATTGCATAGTAGCAGAAACGTGACAGCTCTCTTCAAGATGTTGCAAATGCGTATATATGATTCTTGATCATACCGGTTTTACTTTTAAGTGTAACGCAAGACTGCGAATTTTTTAATTCAAACATTTTAGATTAAAAAATAAAATTTTAATATTTTATCCAAAATGCTTGAATTAAAGTCATCACGATGTTGGAATTAAATTATACATACCTTCTGTATCGAAACTCCCAATATCGAGTAAATTAAATACAAATAAGCCGAAAGGAACGAGCACATCGAGGGCAATTATCGAAGTTCAGAGGTATTTGAAAGGTGAAGTCAGTGGCCGAACAATATATTCGTTGCAATGGTGGAAAACAAATATTGTAGTTATAAGTACCCGTACCTATAGACAATTTCGCGTGAAAAATTAGGATGTTTAATATCAGCAGTGTCTCCTGAAAGGTTGTTCTCTGCTGCCGAAATAATATTATATTAAGCGACAGACGGACGCATTTGGAATGCATATATTAAAAACATGTATTAATTATAAAAGTTTATGATTTTTAAGAAGGAACCAGAAATTGCAACAGCTTATGGAATTTTTTAATTTATTTTAATTTTATTTTTTGTTAAAATCAAATTTAAAAATTCTTTTTAATTGCGATCGCAATAACAATATAAAATCACAGTGATTTAAAATTAGCAACACTGAAATCACAGATATCGAAAAATCGCAATATCGCTCATCACTAATGACAACCAGACTTACTTCCTATATAACAATATTTTAAGTTCCTTCTCATTATTTCACTTTACAGTATACAAATCACACATAAATAAAGTAATAATATCAGAATAAAATATTTACAAATAAAGTCCTCCAGTTATTTCATCTTTTGCCTAGAAATCGTCGTAATCCGACAAAAATTTTTCAGGGACTTAGACACCAAATATGTGAACCCCAATGCATTTCCAATGTTTTACCGAAAATCGGTCGATATCGGTTAAGCTGTGTGGTCTAGTATTGGAATTATGGGAGAATATTTGTGTGATGACATCTATCCGCCAATATGTAAGAGATCTTAATGAAATTTAGAAAGATTCTCTTTTTAAGAACAGCGTATCCTTTTGCCTAAAATGGATAAAATCAAGGCAACACAACACAAGGTCCCAGTATACTATATACGAAGTACGTGCAAAGGAAAAGATCAATTTTGAATTTTTTTTTAAAGTACTTATATATTATATAATATTAAATAATATCTATTATGTCCACTTCAAAGTAATCCTCCTCGGATTTAATACACTTGTTCCAACGCTTTTTCCAATCCTCTAAAATGCGCTTTTCGGTATGGCCGATTTCATCTCATCAATTGTGGAAAAACGCTTTCCTTTCATTGGTTTCTTCAATTTTCGGAATAGGAAAAAGTCGCAGGGAGCCAAATCTGATGAATACGGTGGCAAAATTACGGTTTTGTTTTTGGCCAAAAAATCACGATTAAGCATTGATGTGTCAGCTGGTGCCTTGTCGTGATGCAGAATCCACCATATGTTTTTCGATTGTTTGAGCCGTATTGCCATTGCATAACTTATTTTTAGTATTCGTTATTAACTGTACGATGTTTTGGCAGAAACTCATAATGCACCACACCATTTCATCAAAGAAAACAGTGAGCAAAACCTTCACATTTGATCGAACTTGGCGTACCTTTTTCGGTCTTGGCTCATCCGGTAGCTTCCATTGGGATGATTATGCCTTGGTTTCGACGTCATAATCATATACCCACATTTTGTCACCAGTTATGACACTCTTGAGCAAACCCGGATCGTTGGTGACGTTATTCAACAACTCCTGAGCGGTACTAATGCGACATTGCTTTTGCTCAAAATTGTACCGCTTGTACCACTTATAAACACTTTTTTGAGACAAAGTGGACTCACCGAATGCCACAGTCAGTGAACATTTCAAGTGCGTTGGAGCACTTTTTCCATTTTTTTCGCAAAATTTAATACATACCTTTGATCCATATCTTTCAAAAGTGAAAAATCGAAGAGCACACAAAAACGTGACTAACCGAATATCGAATGTACACAGCCCGCGAAAGATATATATTTAAATAATATTGTTAACTTTTAAAGTAAAAAATATGATGAACAAAAGCAAGACAATTTACTTATATATTTAGAGATCATTGTTGTAAAAAATAAAAAAAACTTAAGATACAAGCTAATTCAAATCATTGTTTACATGCAACACTTGTATTCAAATATCAAGATATCCTAACTTTCATTTTTAAAACGCTAATTGAAGAAGTCTCTAATTTTGTTTTTGTATATATTTCAATTCACGGGAAACAACATGCGATTTCCTAATTCATATAAAAACTTATTTTCTGAATAAAAATTTATCTGAAATTCTTGTATGTATTTTAAAACTTTGCAAACTGAGGTAAGTTTTATGTGCGGCATTCCAGACTATTTTTTTTTTAACCAAAGCAATTAACCGGGGCAATTATGGGTATTTTTTTTTCCAATAACACATATATATATTCAATTATATGAGGAAACCAACTAACCGGGTTCAATATGCGGGAAAATTTACACATATTTTGTGTATAATATATTTTTGATCCTTCCGGTGGTTCAAGTAAGCGGGAAGATCAATTAACCGGGGGATACTGCATAATTATTTTCATTAGTCCAAAATGAAGTTGGGATTTTCCATCCTTTGGGTAATTTTTTGCTCATAAACCCCATTTTTTATACTTTTGCAAAATGTGCTACAGAGTAAAATAGTTTTGATCAAAGTTGTTTGTATCACCTCAAACTAATCGAGTTAGACATAGGGTTATACATACATAAATGATCAGGATGGAGAGACAAGTTGAAATCCAGGTGACTATCTAATCCTCCGTCCGTCCGTCTGTGCACGCCTTAACTGGAGTAAAAATTGAGATATATGAATGAAACTTGATACACATGTTTCTTGCTAGCGTGAGACGGTTGGTATTGTAGATGGGAGTAATCGGAGCACTGCCATGCCCACAAAACGTCATTAATCGAAAACCTATACATGTCCATAACTATTAAATACCAAATAAGATACCAGGCTATTACTTTTTATTTAAAAAAAGGTTTAAAAGGGGGCATGGCCTCGTCCTCTAACTAGTTTAATGTACATTTTTCCTAAATGCTTCAAGCTATATATTAGGTCAAGTAAAAAGTTCGTTCGGTTTTTTATTGATTTTTCAAAAGATAATAACTTAGTGTAGATTTGTCCGATTTAAGTCAAATATGCGCCGTTTTGTTTGTAAACTTGTTGCCAACGATAATATAATAACCAAATTCGCTCAGGGCATATTCTTTTTGCATCCCTACCAACACTATGAAAATGGGAGAATTCGAATTATAAGCCCGCCCAGTCTCTATATAACAGTTTTTTTAAAATTACTAAAAGCGCCATAAATCTCTAAATAAATGCACCAAAGACGTAAAATTTTACACATTAGATGGTAGAAGAAATACTTTATACTACAATAGTTGATGTCAGATTTTGACGATAGCAAACCGTCCACAATTAGGTGAAAACTCATACCTTGGGACCTACTTAACAAATTGCGTAGATAATATTATCCTGATATCCCATATATCACAATTTTAAATTCCATCTGATTCTTTCATATTCCGGTATACAAATCAGAAACCAATCAATGTATCCGGCTAAAACTTTGCACAAATAGTGCTCCTGAGGTATGCCCCCTTGAGACCAAAAATTGGTCCAAATCGGACGAAACCCATTCAAGCCCCCATGTACCGAATAAGTGGACCCCAGTTCCACTACTACTATCTATTTATCGAAAATATCGGTCAATCCGTGAGATATATTATAGAAATTCACAGAGAATCCTATTTTGATATAAGTATGCCTGTATATCAAAAATGGGTTGAATCTGATAAATAAATAGTTAGAAAGATTTTTGAACAGCCGCATATATCGGTAAATAAAATTGAGAGAGCGTTAGTTGACTTTACTTCTTTCATATGATTATTATTATTTAGGTAATGGTAAGTGAACCTTACCTTAATGAAAATATATGTAGTAATGCCAAAAATAAATAAAACATGTTAATACTACTCCTGTCTCTAATAGGCCTAATATTATATATTGGTCAATGTTTTAGATATCATAGCAAAATTAAATGAACGTATAATATTGCTTATATTATGATATAGTTTAATGCTGAAAATATAAGAAATTAGTCTACGAATTACAGCAGCTCCCATACATGACATACATATAATTATGGTATTTTCGTAATTCTAATAAACCTTATGCCAAATACATCGGTCAGTGTATGATACATGTATGTATATTTATAAAATATGTTCTCGGGTATACCTGACTAATGTCAAGGGTTTGTGCAATTATTCTCGATGTTTTCTACACCCTAAATAGTAATTTCTTACTTTTCACCTGACTTTAAACGTTTCGGTTGGTCAAAATGTTTGATATTAAGTGGACAAGCATTTTCAAAAATAATTTGGTTTAGTACTTAACATGAATGGAATTGGTTTAGACCTTGGGACAAGCTCATATCCGTAATGTAATGGCGGTTGAATTTTGCACATCTACTCGATGTATTAAATTAATCCTCTTCGATTGAGTGTATGTTAGATATGTCTTACATATTTGACAATGATTTTAATATAACTTTCGCTGACGAGAAGTAAAATATAGTTATAAATTTAATTAAGTCTCTGACCTATATTATGAGTTAATAAGATACAAATTTGATTGTAATCCATTCACGATTTTGTCAAACATTGAATATTGAATTTTTTCGCAAAATTTGTAAAATAAAGTTTTGCCAACACTGGAAGGTATTTTCCCGACATTGCTCCTTGGAAGTTGCAAGAATATGAAATGTTAGATTACACTTGAATTTTGCCCTTCCTTACTTGTTTAATAAAAATTTGGCAACACCTGAAATTATTTCCCTGACTTTAATCTTTTTAAATTGCGTGAATATAAAAAGTTCGGTTACATTCGAACATAGCCCTTCCTTTCTGGCTTGATTTGGTTCATAAATGCGTTGGAATATTTAAAGCCCGAATGTTTTGTTTATCTATTTCATGTTCATCTATTTGTATTAAGATCATGAGTTTAATTTATGTTATATACTTATACGTTATATGTTATATATTATATTAACTCACGGTGGATTGACGGATACAGAATCAACAGATTTATACCACGAAGTACAATCTATTGGCAGACAAATTGCTCATAACAGTACACCACTGGACTTCTTAAATTATATTTGTGCAAACGAATTAATAGATATCGTTCTAAATTTACTTCACTAATTGAAATTTATCAAAACCTACCTGCGCTCTCCTATATGTCAAGAAAGACTGGCACTGGTAACAATACCAATTGTAAATGAAGTGGCACATTGTTGAACAGTTGTTGTCTGATTTTTTCAAACTAAAGGCACGAAAATATTTAAATAATTAACTTTTTTTTCTTGTACTACTAATTATAATATTTTTAAATAGTGATGTTAAACCTTTCGAACATTAGTGTTTGTTTTAATAAAATGACTTGAATAATTTCAACAAAAGTTATAAATTTTGTTGTTAAGGTAAAATAGGCTTAAAATCGCGGATTATTTGAAATCTAACATAACGTAGGTGCTAATACTGAGCCTTGTAATAACTTCTGAAGTAATAAGTACTTCTTTTGATTTAAAAGAATCTGTTACAGCTTTATTTGTGGTCCGACGACCTAAACGATTGTTTGTAACACCTTGAACTTATAGAGATACCACAGATATTAAATTATCATATTTACGAGTACATGAAATCGAATCATTGTCACGCCCATAAAATGTCGTTAATCGAAAACTACTATTCTGCTTCAATTAAGTTATTACAATAGTTAATAGTTATTATAAAAAAGAGGAAAGAAACTCGCCAACCAAAATACATCTGCAAGAGTTACACGGTACATATGAAGCCCATTTTTTATCCTGTTATTTAAGATATACCTTACCATATCTTTTCTCTCTCATTTTATTAAATTCGCCGCAAATACAGCAAAACGAGTCAGCTCGTTTACAACTTCTCGAAGACATTTTGTACTGGTTGTTACAGGGAACAAAATAACGAGACATATTATTTCTCTGCAATTTGCACACACATACTGTCGTACACAATGAGCGATGTAAGCAGCACTATTTTCCGTGCTCTTCCCTCAGTTTTGACGACAAGAACTCGAAGACCGACATTATATAAGCGCTAAAATCAAAAATTGTCATGGTATATTTGCTTATATAACTAGAATATATTAAGTAAAACTCATGCTCAAAACAAAGCTTTTTTGTGGACCTACGTAAAATAGCCATAACTAAGCCGAAAATTAAGTTATAAAACGATATGACTAATACTAGGTTTTTTCAAAAAGAATTTTTAATTTTTGCGAGCTACGTGTAGGAAAAACAAAATTAATTCTTAAACGCCTGGCGGTCCCTCCAGGAACCAACCGCCATTTTTGTAAAATTTTAATGTATTTTTAAATATTATTTTTACTTTGATGTATCCGTTAACTTTTATTTCAGTCGTCACTTATATGTGAGATTTTTAGTCATGTACGTTTTAACTTGAGTAAGAGTACATCGAAGAAATAATTTCAAGGAAAATTTTGTACTTTAAAGTGACTCCTGCGAAAGTAATAGTAATTAATTTGTGCTGAAAAGTTTAAATCCTCATCGTTATTTGAACTTAATTTGATGTAAGTATTGATGAAAATTTTACAATGATATGATAATTACATATATGATCGCTTTAAGAACCATGAGGTGCTCATTAGTATGCACGTACGCAAATATATTGCATACAGATAAAATCTTTGTTTATGGGTTTATTAGCATGTTTATTTTGCTGTGAAATTTGTTTTCTAGATTTCCATACTAACTAATGTATCTTTTATCAGTTTACTAATAATTTTAATCAAAATTCAATAAAATAACTAGTGTATCTTTTATCAATTTACTAATAATTTTAATCAAATTTTAATAAAATATTGATTTTTGTAAAAATATATACTTAAAATAATATAGGTTGCTGAAAAGACCAAGCAATAAAACACCCTGTAAAATCTAAAAGAATAATTTTTAAGAAAAATCGTAGAACAACAAGTGCGGTCGAATGTGAAGGTTTTGCTTACAGTTTTCTTCAATTGCAGGAGCGTCGTGCAGTATGAGTTCTTGCCAAAGGGTCATACGGTCAATAAAGAATATTACCTGCAAGTTATGCGCGAAGCAAACCGTCAGAAATGCCAGATGAACAAAATTGGCTTTTGCACCATAATTACGACCTAGCCCCTGCGAATTTTGTAGTTCCCAAAAGAGATCCCTGAAAGGACGACGCTACGCTACGATTGAGAAGATAAAAACTGCTTTGAAAGAGGAGCTGAGCAAGATCACAAAAAATTACTTTTTTAAGTGCGTTGAGGATTGAAATAAAAAGCTGAACCAGGTGCATTATATATAGGGGTGATTACTTTGTAGTTGACAAAATCGATATTCATGAATAAATAAGCACTTGAACAAGCCTCGTAGATATATTATATCTCCCAAATTTTTCAAGCTATATCAGCCAAATTGTCTTAGGACAAATCTTTGTGAAACCTATTACGATAGTTTGAAAAAATGTGAAATCGGATATTAATTTTTCGTTAATATAACAAATTTTATCCCGAATATTTTGGTCAACGTGCGAGTTATTTATTTATAAATTACTTGAGCACATGTTTTCGAGTATACCTGAGTAATGCCAAAGGTTTATGCAACAAGCCTACCCTTTCTCTGCCCCCAATATACCCTATATAGTGATTTCTGATTTTCTACCTGAATATAAACTGTTGAGGTTGGTCAATATGTGTGATATTTTCACGAAATAAGGTGGACAAGTTATCCTAAAACTTATGTGGTTTAGCGCTGAATATGTAAGGAGTTGGTGTAGACCTTGGAATCGAGCTATACATTTTCAAGGACCTAGACACCAAATATGTGCACCCCAATGGATATAGCAGATTTTTTACCGAATATATCGATCAATCTGTGATTGATTGTGTGATGTCTAGTTTTGAAATTTGGTCCTCTTGCTTAAAATGGATGACATCAGGGCAATACTTCTCCTAGTCCCTATATACCTAATATGAGTACAAACATCTGAAATCCTTGCAAGTTGTGAGAGTATAATATGTTCGGTCACAACCGAAGTAAGCCCTTCCTTACTTGTTTAATATAAAATTTTGCAACACTGAAAATATTTCCCCTCCTTTAATTTAAATCTCTTCCTTATTTCTTTAATATAACTAAATATATATTTTGTCAACACCTGAAAGTATTGCTCTAACTTTGGTCCTTGCAAATTGCGAATTTACAAATTGTTCGTTTACAATTTTTACTTACCTGTTATTTCAAAAATTGTTAAAATGCTAAGACTACCTAGTTCATAATGCAAAATTTAGAAAGTTTGCTGTTGACCATTTTTAATTTCGTTTCTGTAAGAGCTCCGTTGCTCTTGTAGGGGAGACAGTTTTAAAAAAGCCACGTAAGAAAATATTTTATTTATTCATTAATATTCGCTAACTTTGATTTAGAAAAGATAGTGGAAAACATAAAACAAACGCAAAATTCCATAATTACGCAACTTATAAAACAACAAGTAAGGAAGGGCTAAGTTCGGATGTAACCAAATATTTTATACTCTCGAAAAGTCAAATGGTGTACTCGTTTAAGATTTCTTTGTGGATTGACCGATATTTTCGGTAGAAGGTCAACTATAGGCACTGTGGTCCACATATTCAGTACCTAGGGGCTTGAACAGTTCGGTTCGATTAACACAATTTTTGATCACAAGGTGGCATACTTTAAACGTATTATTCACGCAAAGTTTTACCCCAATATAATCATTGTTGCCTGATTTGCATAGTGGAAAGTGAAACAATCAGTTGGAATTTAAAATGGTGTTATATGGGAAGTAGGCGTGGTTATAATCTGATTTCGCTCATTTTCACACTTTAACATAAAGATATAAAAATAATGTCATGTACCGAATTTGGTTGAAATCGGTTAAGCAGATCCCAAGATATGGGTTTTCACCTAAAAGTGGGCGGTGCCACGCCCACTGACTAATTTTGAACGCGATTCCTATAAAGTCATCTCATACCATCCCAGAAATAAAATTTAATGTCTCTGGCGTGTTTAGTGCTTGCTTTATCGCGCTTTTAGTAGTTTTTAACAGTACCGTTATATGGGAAGTGGGCGGAGTTGCCACCCGATTTCAACTCTTTTCACACTGTAAGTAGAGGTTTTAAAAACATTTGCTTCTATTGAATTTTGTTATTATACTATTATCTACAATACCAAACGTCTCCCGGTACCAAGAAATATGTCTATAAAGTTTCATAAAGATATCTCAATTTTTACTCAAGTTAGAGCTTGCACGGACGGACGGACGGACAGACAGTCACCCGGATTTCAACTCGTCTCTTCATCCTGATCATTTATATATACATAACCCTATATCTAACTCGATTAGTTTTAGGTGATACAAACAACCGTTAGGTGAACAAAGTAGTAGTAGTAGTCGAGTATAAAAATCGGGGTATTTTAACACAAAATAATAAAAGCTATTTATAGATTCGTTATAGATTTCGTAAACGAAGTCTCTCAATGGTGTAAGTCCTCCAAAAAAGAATATTATTGGGTGGTAAAAGGTATATAACTTGGCGTTGATTGATTTGTAAAATAAACTGTTTACTTTCAAGATCATTAAAGATGGAAAACTAGTACACAACGAATTTTCGTGCCAACATCTGAAGGAGGATTATTATAAAAATCAGCTAATTCCAACAAAAGAAACTATTGATAGGCAAAATGAAAATGCGAACATTGCCAGCGCTTCAAAAAAGTACCATGTCTAACAAACGACACAAACTAAATAAATTTAACGAAGTTAGATGAATAAATAAAAATTTTAAGACAAAATACTATCTGCTTAAGGAGGACATGTAGTGTGACAGCTTAGAAAAATCAATCGTTTTAAAAAGTTAAGGGATATATACTTGGGAATTTACTTGGGAAATGTACTTTGAGAAAAACTCGTATAAATATAAACTGATGGATATCTCTAGAAGGCTAAACTTTTTTAGATATCGATTTAAAGTTTTTGTTTGTTTTTTTAAAAGGTACAGTCAATCGAAATATAAAAATCGATTTTTTTTATTTCACACCAGGGGAACCCGTTAAGGCAAGTATACACAATCAAAATAAGAAATGACTTGGTGTCAACAAATTATTTCTACTTAAGAATTTTTTTATAAGCAAAGAAATACTTAATTCATGAAGACTGATATATTTCTTAATCATTCGTAGAATTGCCCATCCACTGTTCGTACAAGCGATAACTTGAGTAATAATTAAGATATCTTGATGAAACTTTACCCACGTGTTTCTTGGCATCAAAAAACGGTTGATATTGTAGATAAGCGCTGTTATTTAGCTTCAAATTAAGATACACAACTGTAATTTAATATAGGGGGTAGAGGGCCATCTATGGCTTTTTAAACTTGGACATGGCTCAGTCCCCTTAAAGGTTTATAGTACACATCTCACAAACAAATAAAGCTAAATCGACTACACTTGCTAAAGGCAAGGCTTTCTACAACTTTCTCAGACAGTGCGTCTATGGATTAATTTTTGTAGGATGATAGCGAAGCCCACTTCCCATAAAACGATTATGTTGAAAACTACTAAAAGCGTTTTATCTCACTAAATAAATACATCAGAAGTATTATGTTTCACAGCCACGGTGGTACGGAAGACTTTCATAGGAATCGATACACGAATTGGGTGATAGGTTGGCACCTCCTATGTTTAAGGAAAATTGTATATCTTAGGAACTACTCCATCTGATTCTCTAACTTAAAAGTACATAAATCAAGTACCAATGACGATAGCGAAATAAAACTTTGCTCAAATAGGGTAGTTCATCTCACCAGATACCGAATCGGTGGACCCTAGTGCCTATGGTTGACTTTTGATCAAAAATATCAGTCAATATATGAAATACATTAGTGAAAGTAAGAGAAAATCATTTTCTGATAATAGTGCGCCCATATATCAAAATTAAGTAAAATTGGCATCGGTAATACTTCCCCTAACTCCATACACCTTATGGTATGTAATATAAAAATTTTCGAACTTGCAGTCGACTATATAGCGTATATATTTTCAGTATTTGACTAATTTTAATGAAATTTAAGTAATTACAATATATTATATATATAAATGAAGGGTGTCCAAAACTAGCGCAAGATTTAAATTTGCCGTCATTTATGTTGACAACCTTAAAAAGAAAACAAATCGACAGCTGGCAAAACAACGTTTATTCATTATTGAACAATATTTCAAAAATAATGAAAGCTTGGCGGCCGCAAATCGAAAATTTCATAAGCTCAGAATCATCATAAGCGATGAAGCACATTTTCCCCTTGATGGCTTTGTTAATCGCTAAATTGCCGCTTTTGGGGTTGTGACCCACATATGATTGTCGAAAAACAAATAGTGTAGATTTTGGAGTGAAGGCTTTAGAGAAGAAATCTCAATTTAGAGAAACGAGTGTGTATGTGTATGGAAAGCCGTGGAGGCCATTTGCCCGATGTGTTATTCCATAAATAGCCGATAGCGAAACACTAAAAAATGTGCTGTCTATTTAATTCCAATATTGCGTTAATTTTGGAACACCTTTTATATAAAAATTATAGTATCACGTTTTCTCAGGGGTTAAATCCTAAACTACTAAACCGATTTTAGTAAAATTTAGCGTACTGTGTCCAGTTGAATCCATCTTAAAATAAAGGATAGTTTATATCTTAATTATGTTAACAATAAACAATTCACAAATAAATAAAAAATATATGTATTTTAAACAGCAGTATGTTTTCAAAAAAAAAAAAATTATAATGTAAAATGCCTAATAAAAATTCATTATTTTTTTTCATTGATAAATATTCGTATGAATAGTTTCCAAAATTAAACCTCAAGTACGTACAATCGCTTGAATTCTTATACCAGCAATAATGTTTCGCCTTTTTTCGTAAATAATAATTTCACTGTATTGGATAGTTTATTATAATATGTACGAGTATAACAAAGCCACAGTAACGGATATTACTAGTATGGTATAAATTCAACCAGAAATTTGAAATTTATATATAAGATATATGGCCCGATTACATTTTTTTTGACACAAAGGCACACTGCTATCACATTTTCGCTAAAATTCGCTGTAGGCACTGATGTCCACATATTGGATATGTGGGGACTTGCAAATTTGCAGTCCAATTTCCACTATTTCGGCACGCAAAATGGCATACCTTAGAGGCACTATTTGTGCAAGGCTTTATTCCACTAACACCATTGGTGTTTAATTTATATTCTGTAAAATGACAGAATTATATGGAGCTTAACAATGTAATACATAGGCAGTAGTCCGATTTCCTTCATTTTAACAATGCGACATAGAAATTACTTAATACTGTCATGAAATGAGTTTGGTTGGCATTGGACAAGTAGTTTCTGAAATATAGAATTTTACATAAAAGAAGGCAATGCCACGCCCATTGTTTATTTTTGATACTGGCTTTCTGGGGTGTAAGCTTTAATGCCTCAGACTCTTTTATACTTTCGCAACCTGTTGCTACAGAGTATAATAGTTCTGTTCACCTAACGGTTGTTTGTATCACCTAAAACTAATCGAGTAAGATATAGGGTTATGTATATATAAATGATTAGGATGAAGAGACAAGTTGAAATCCGGGTGACTTTCTGTCCGTCCGTCCGTCCGTCCGTCCGTGCAAGCTCGAACTTGAGTAAAAATTGAGATATCTTTATTAAACTTGGTAGACATGTTTCTGGGTACCGTGAGACGCTTGGTATTGCAGATGGGCGTAATCGGACCACTGCCACGCCTACAAAACGCCATTAATCAAAAACAAATAAATTGCCATAACTAAGATCCGCAATAAGATACAAGACTGTTATTTGGAACAGAGGCTCACATTAGGGAGGGACATCTGCAGGTAAAATTTTTTTTTAAGTGGGCGTGGTCCCGCCCCTAATAGGTTTAATGTGCATATCTTCTAAACCGCTAATGCTATAATAACAAAATTCACTGGAAGTGAATGTTTTTAGAACCTCTACCCATCGTGTGAAAATAGTTGAAATCGGGTGGCAACTCCGCCATATAACGGTACTGTTAGAAACTACTAAAAGCGCGATAAATCAAGCACTAAACACGCCAGAAACATTAAATTTTATCTCTGGGATGGTATAAGATGACTTTATAGGAACCGCGTTCAAAATTAGACAGTGGACGTGGCACCGCCCACTTTTAGGTGAAAACCCATATCTTGGGATCTGCTTAACCGATTTCAACCAATTCGGTGCATAACGTTCTTTTCATATTTCTATGTCATATTGCGAAAATGGGCGAAATCGGACTACAACCACGCCTATTTCCCATATAACACTATTTTCAATTCCATCTGATTCTTTCACTTTCCACTAGGCATATCTAGCAACAATGATTATATCGTGGTAAAACTCACAGAAGCTCCTCTGTATTGCAATCCATTCCACTAAATAGCAGCACTGTATCTTAATTAGAACTTTAGTTATGTTAATACCATTTTATAAATTTTCGATAAACGACATTTTATGGGCGTGGCAATCCTATATCTATATCGATTAATTTTAGGTAGTACCGTTGGGTAAAAAAAAACTATTATATTGTGGAGCAACATTAGACATTATACAAATGTAGCAGTTCAATTTATTATTTTGTATTATACATAATTTTTTTTGTTTGTAAATGGATTGCGTGGAATCTTATTAACTTATAAAATTAATAATAATAATTAACGACGCGAGGGGCGAAATCCGCATACTTGCGGAATTTGCCGAGTCATGAAAGGCAATAGAATTTTTAAGAGTCGAGCTCTAAAACTTTCAACAACTAGACGTTTTAAACGATTAGTGTATGGGCGAAAACTTTACCTATAATATCATAAAACATCATAAAAATCCTAAGGCGAAAAGTATAAAAATTGTTTTTGAATTGACTCTAACTTTTCAGAAGGGATTGGTAACTGGGGTTCCATACCACAGAGTCATATTCCAATAACCAAGGATGTAAAAAGAGTTTTAGTAACACACGGATCTCTAAATTCTTTAGACTAACTGTACTTCTACCTACCGGGTGATAATTGGTGAAATCGGGTGATAACTCCGCCCACTGCCCATATTCACCCAAGACAAATCTTTTTAGTACCGCTGCCTATAGTGTGGAAATTGGTGAAATCGGGTGTTAACCCCGATCACTCCCCATATAACTGTTTTGATTACAAATACTATAAGTGCGATAACTTATTTTATAAACTAGTCAGATACTTTAATTTTTACACATAGGATGGTACAATTAAGTTTTATAGGAGGCAATGCAAAAATTTGCCAATAGGCGTGGCACCGCCCACCTTTGTGTGAAAACCCATATCTCTGTACCGATTTCAACCAAAAAATTTGGTAAGTACAGTGAAGAAATGGGCAAAATCTGATATTTTCGCTTTCCAGTATTCAAATCATGCACCAATTAATATATCGGCATACAAATTTGCTCGAATTATACTATACTGCATATAATAAGTTACATTATTTTAACGCACCGCTGAACATGATTGGAATTGGTCTAGACCTTGGTCTTAATCTCATATCCCCAATATCGTCGATTGCGATCTTCTGGTTGAAGTTTTGCACATCAACTCAATATATTAAAGTTAGCTTCTTCTGTTAAGTTTATGTCAGATATATCTAAATTGAGAATGATTTTAATATTATATAATTTTCGCTCACGGCAAGTAAAATGTTATTATAAAGCTAATTGAGTCGGTGACCTATAATATAAATTAATAAAATAATTTGCTACACATTTATAAAAAATCAATAAAAGTAAACATGAACGTAATTTAGTAAAATTTGACATATTTATCTTGTCGAGATGTTTATACAATTTTTTTCATGTTTAAATTAGACATATATCTAACTAGAAATATTTCTACAGCTGAGACGAAAAAAGCTTAGGGCGTTAGTGTTACGATGTTCGTACACGATTTTTATGATACCGTTAAATTATAATTATTTTTAACGATTTATATATACGATACACAAATTTTATATCTAAATATAAATATTCCTGTATAAGCAGTAATAAAAATTCAACAGTTTTATGAATCATTGGTAGAAATGTAAGATGGTTCTAATTCTATGTTACCATTGTGACGCAATGAGTTTTTTTTATCGTAAATTACACAGAATGTGGTCTTTATTTTAAACGACTCTAACTTGAGTCCAGCGAAATAAAACTTTATATCTGGTTGCGTGTTTCCCCACCACCAGTTTATTTAATTTTTTATCTACATACATGGCTTTTATTCTGAGAAAGGCTATATAAAAGGTTTGTGAATAATGGTTTTAGTATGGGTTTTAGTATGGGATGTAGCCAGGGGAAACGAATCTTTTCAAAAGTTTGTATGCTGTGCTAACTCAATAACATCACGCCCAATCTCAAACCATTGTAATCATTTACAAACCACTGACCAACAGTCGCCAAAACACAATCAGCGAAATTCCAAAGTTTCGAGCAATTCGCTCTAACGCTATGAAGAGCCTTGTGCTGCGCCTTTTACTTTACCTAAGCCTCCCGCACAACCATTCACCTAGTCAACATCATACCGTTTCAATAACAACATCTGACGGTAAAATGAATACTCGTATACCATTAAGCAACGACGTTCTTATTTCGTCTGTACTTATACGAACGTTCCGTATATGTGTGTAGAAGAAGCAAAGGATGGGCTATGATGCAACATCGGGCTACAGACTTTAGCTTTATACTTGAGAACATGTCCAAACCAAGCTGTCGGACACAGAGAACCTCAACTTACTGGCATCGTTGTGCCCACTACGATGCTATCCATATTTAAAACTACTTACATGTACCTCGTGCTACCATTACCCCTACCGCGTGCAACAATAAAACTAAAGTAAAGGCAAAAGCAGTTGACGTCGAATCAGCGATCTCATCCCAAATGAGCACGCGTACCCAAACACCCTCCGCAACACAAAATATGTATATATACGTATTTACATACATTTCTATTTGGCTTCCAACTCATCCGCTATTGTTATGAACGTATCCTTGCACGGGTATGAATCGGCCTACCCATCTCATAATCAATGGACCAGATTGTGGCAAGGAGACTGACATGACGATTTCCGCTGTACGCTGAGCACAAAAATAGAAATAACAACAAACATAAAGAAAAACCCGCAATTCCTTTTGGTCAGCTAGACGTTGTCGTTTACGTACTTGTCGTTTAACTAACACGGAACTCCCTATGCGAATGCAGCAATGAGGTACTGTGTGCCACCATCGTCAACGCAATCCCTTTTGCTTACGTTCTTACAAACAATACTACATCCACATTTATCCATACACCTTCTCCGATACATTTAACTACTACTTCTATCCACATCACCTTCGTCGTTACCGTCTTTTACTTTTGCTATCGCCATTCCCGTCGTCAAGCTAAAATTACTAAAGTCCCTTCATTTTGCTTTTAGTTTGTCCGTACGTCATATGTTCATCTATTTTCACCATTTATGTATATACAAACTTTGCCTCCTAGCACCACTATTCAGCTCTTTTATCCACATGCACACTGTTTCCATGTCCTATTTACACCACTACTTGTCCACCTGACCCCAAAGGCATTTCGATCGATAATTTCCATAGCTGACCATTGCTGCTGTGTCTGTGAATTTTGAAATGGACATTTGCTCATACACTTTTACCGTTAGTCCATATGAAGTTACTTATACACGCCTATGTGTGCACATATAATTGAACTTGTATTCGTCGCTGTAACAAACTTCCCCATCCACGAAGGAGTGCCATAAAGACTTGCATGAAGATGAAACGAAGACCAAGAAAAGCAACTCCAGACCATCATTGGGAAACGTTGTTTGCATACGACTTGCGATATATGAAGAAGGATAACATGTAGTTCTAACGGCGGCTGTGAATTCGGTAGCTGCTATCGTTGCCATAGCGTAAGTTTAGAGCAGAAATGAAACGATAGCAACGGCGACATAGGCTGCTGCTCCAGCTTTGATACAGTCTCAGTCTACGACATTCACATTGACGTTAGCAATAATGATAGACACATACATATATACGTATAACCATATATTTTTATTCACATATTTATGTATGTAGTCACATCAATGAATACACATATGGATATGCTAGTGAGTGGTGTGTGACGCACATGGGTTGACGGCCGGTTTTGGGTCGAATGCTTAGGGTTGTGGAATAGAAAGTCCGAGTCCTGAGGGAAAGTAATAGTAAAGTTTCACATTTTAAAACATATATGTATCAGCAATCTTTGGATCATACGAAAATGAATACCATTACATTCTCCTATATCCATTTATGTTAGCGGACATACATATATGTAAAAGAAGTAAGGAGTTGTCTATTTTGATTTTAATTATTTAGGCACCATGTGTGTCCGAGTAGATATTTTTAAGCAAAAGGGATGTTTTATGTAAATATACAATATTTTTTTGTTTATGCGCGCACATTGAGATTTACAACTATAGTTTAACTACTAAAATACTTATGCATAAAAATGCAGAAACTAAACATATTTAACATTAGTTCCAGTTCTAGTAGTATATTGCTGGGCTCTGGAAAGTATGTTCTATAATTCCAAACTCGTAAAAATGAAATACTGAAATATGAATAAAACGCACACTTCATTTATCTAAGGTCATGCTCAAATCACAGCAAATAAAAAATAAAAAAATTTATTTTTTTACACTGATTTCTTAAAAATGTATAGTTTTTATAATTAATTACTATTTCAAAACACTATTACATTTTTTAATGGTTTACAGATTACTTCGTGGGGTTATTCGCCGAAAAGCTATATAGGTATGTACTGTATATGCATTGGAGTGGGAAGATTTAAAAGATATTTACGGTTAAAGTTTGTTTATTTCAATCAAATTTTTTTCTTATAAATTTTATAACTCAATGGAAAGAGATCATTACAAATCGGAAAACTCATAGTTTTGTAGGAAATTTACTATTAGGGTATTCACAAGGTGTCATATTGTGTCATATCGTCGTATTGTCTTATTTCTTTATGACTGTCATATCAACACTGTTGTTGTTTCCCATACATAGTTGAAATACGACAAATACAACATGGCGAGGTATGTTTTTTGTGTGTGCTATTCTATCAGCTGTATCTGTTTACTTTTTTTATTGTTGACGTTTAAGTGTCTAAAATTAATAAATGAAATAAATTTCATCAATTTCTTTAATAATATGGAAGGAAGCCACGATATTCAGGTAAATTAAGTTGAAGAAAAGTAAAATATAACAAGTAAGGAAGGGGGTCCACATATTTAATACTTAGGGGCTTGAACAGTTTTTGTTCGATTTAGACAATTTTTGGTCACAAGGTGGCATACTTTAAACGTATTATTCACGCAAAGTTTTACCCCGTTATAATCATTGTTGCTTGATATGCATAGTGGAAAGTGAAAGAATCAAATGGAATTTAAAATGGTGTTATATGGGAAATAGGCGTGGTTGTAGTCCGATTTCGCCAATTTTCGCACTATAACATAGAGATATGAGAAGAATGTTATGTACCGAATTTGGTTGTAATCGGTTAAGCAGATCTCAAGATATGGGTTTTCACCTAAAAGTGGGCTGTGCCACGCCCACTGTCTAATTTTGAACGCGGTGCCTATAAAGTCATCTCATACGGGGCGGAGTTGCCACTTGATTTCAACTATTTTCACACTGTAGGTAGAGGTTCTAAAAACATTTGCTTCCAGTGAAATTGGAGAGAAAAAATGTTAACTGCAGATGCCCCTCACTAATGTGATCCTATGTACCAAATAACAGTCTTGTATCTTATTGCGGAGCTTAGTTATGGCAATTTATTTGTTTTTGATTAATGTCATTTTGTGGGCGTGGCAGTAGTTCATCTGCAATACCAACCGTCTCACGGTACCAAGAAACATGTCTACCAAGTTTCATGAAGATATCTAAATTTTTACTCAAGTTAGAGCTTGCACAGACAGACAGACAGTCACCCGGATTTCAACTTGTCTCTTCATCCTGATCATTTATATATATATAACCCAATATCTAACTCGATTAGTTTTAGGTGATACAAACAACCGTTAGGTGAACAAAACTATTATACTCTGTAGCAACAGGTTGCGAGAGTATAAAAATATTATGTTGTTTTTGTGGTTGCAATGTGAACCAAAATGCCGCTGTTTCAATATAAAGAATCTTTAATTTTATTTTTGTCACTTTCCCGTGACATTTTGTGTTCTTAAATTTTCATTACCAACTGGTGAAGTGTAGAAATATTACATAATGTGACATACAACAATTAAGGGGTACTTACAAGTGTCGTATTTTTTAAGCTATTGAAATACGACATAAGACGAAGCTTGTGAATTGCCTAATTATATATTAATGAAATGTAAAAGGCATATTTTCTTGATAGTAAAATATCGTAATACTAAAACAGAATGAAATTGGCGTAATTATTCCCCACCGCCAACATACCCAATATTAGAATATCAAGTTTATGGTTGGCTCTATACCGTCAATTTGTAAGATAACTTAGCAATATTAAGTTAACGTATAATATTTTATAAAGCACAGTTTATTATCGAGAATGTTTCAAATCGGTTCAAACCATAGTGAGTATGCAAAAATAAGTGAGTCTACGACCTATAGTATAAGTTACTAATATACCAAATAGGATTGTAATGAATTCACGGTTTCGTCGAATAATGAATGTTGAACTACTTGTTGATTGAACTGATTACTACGCAACATATTTATCTCTCAACATGCTTTTACAGTATATAATAGTTCTGTTCAACAAACGATTGTTGATAACACCTCAAACAAATCGAGTTAGATATAGAGTCAAATACGAATATGTACAAATAAACAGGACGACAAGTTGATGAGTTGAATTCCGTGTGACTGCCTGAATAAAAATTGTGGTATCTTGATGAAACTAGAAAAATTTTCCATGGTATCCAAAAGAGGTAATATTGCATTTGGACTCTCGTCCAAGAAGTCGAAATCGGACCACAAATTTTCAAGTCCCCATATCGGTCAATCTGGAAAGGTACCTTAATAAAATTTAGAGAATTTTTTTCTGGGAAGAATATGCCATGATACCAAAAATAGTTTTCACTTCGGACTTCTTGTTGACTTTATACCTTTTATACCGGTTAATATAATATATAAAATATCTTAAAGAAATTTATAGAGTGTCTCGCTCAAATAACGGTGTGTCCATGTGCCTAAAATGGATAATGTTAATAATAACCCCAACCCCAATATACCTAATATACATTTGTATACGTACAAATTTAATTACCGTTTGCATTTATAGCGCATATATCAGCCAATAGGAATGATGTCTTAGCAAAATTAAGTGAACATACAATAATGAATATAACAAGGAAGGGCTAAGTTCGGGTATACCTGATTATGGAATACTCTCATAATTTATTAGGATTTAATACTTTATTCCCACCAAAAATTTGAAGTGATTACATATAATCTATTCACTAATCTAGGCTGTCCTCACTGCCGTTGGATATTTATAAAGCAGCTGCTTTTGAACAGTCAATCGAAACTGTGGCATTTTCTCGCCACAACTCTATTAGATAGGCTTCGGCAGCCTCACTCCGCATTTTCACTTATTTACTTGATATTGTTTTAATTTTTTACTTTTTCCCATTTGACAGTTAGTAGTGTTTAAATCAACTGTGGTAATGTGACAAAGTTCCCTATTGACAAACAGATGGCGCTAAATCAGAGTCGCATTGGGAGATTTCAAGTAGATTTCAGTATATTAGTCAGATAATCTACTCAAAAGCCTAAATTTCGTGACTAAGTGTCGGTCGGAACATGGTATAAACCGGGAAATACTTTCAGGTGTTAGCAAAACTTCCTGTTCCAAATATTAATTTTAAAATAAACCTGACTAACTCAAATGAGATATGAATGTGCAATATAATAACCCAACGATTACCCTCCTCCCGCCCAACCGACGCGAGGGGCGCAATCCGCATACGTGTGGAATTAGCCGAGTCAGAAAAGGCAAGAGAGTTTTTTAAGTGTTGAGATCTAAAACTGCTCAGCTACAGAAACAAAAACTTCAACACCTTAGATCTAAAGTTACAATATAATAAATTGTTACATTTTCATTTATTAAGAGAAAACAATAAAGTCTTTTTAATTTTGAAAAGTGAGTCAGATAAGTCAAATGTGCTGGAATGAGAATTAAAATCATGACATATACGGCGGAATGGCTCGTTTAGTTCGAAATTTGATCTACAGGATTTTAGCAGTAAAGGTCTAAACTGCCTCGAAAGGCGAACCGGGATATTAAATTTAATTTCAGACAGGAGAGAAGAACTGCAAACAGTTCCATTCAAAAGTTTCACTAAGAATGTTATGCTAAGCATTTCCCTATGACTAAAAAGTGTAGGTAGATTAATAAGTTTTAAACGACTAGTGTATGGAGGTAGACTTACCCTAGCATCCCATGGGAAATGCGCTAAGGCGAAAAGTAAAAATTGTTTTTGAACCGACTCTAACTTGTCAGAATGGATTTGGTAGCTAGGGTTCCATACCACAGAGCCATATTCCAATATAGGTCTAACCAATGTTGTATAAAGTGTTTTAGTAATATACGGATCTCTAAATTCTTTAGACCAACGTTTAACAAAACTGAGGACAGCTTTTGCTTTCAAGACCATGGTATCAATATGAAGACTAAAATTAAGCTTAGGGTCCATATTAACTCCCAAATCAACATAGTTTAAAACTTGCTCTAGAATATGGTGTTTTATTACATAAGAAGAGGGGTGCACAGATCTACGGGAAAAGCACATCGTCTTACATTTATTGAGATTCAATGGCAAATCATTTCTATCACACCATGCAACCAAATTGTTTAAGTCTGTTTGCAACAGACACCTTTCTTCAGTTGAAGTGTATGATTTAAAAAGATTTACATCGTCAGCGTATAATAAAATTTTTGAGAATTCTATTACTGAAGAGATATCGTTAATAAACAACAAGAACAGAATCGGGCCAAGATGACTACGTTGCGGAACACCAGAAGAAACATTAATTGTATCTGAAGGTGTATCCTCAAATATCACTCGTTGTGTTCTATTATAAAGATAGGAAGATACCCATTGAAGGAATCTTGGCTGAAAGCCCAGCAGATCAAGTTTATGTATGAGAATCGAGATATTTACTTTATCGAAAGCTTTACTAAAGTCTGTGTATATAACATCCGTAAGCTTGTGTTCCCTAAAACCCAATGATACATGGTTTACAAATTCAATTAAGTTTGTTATAGTCGAGTTCCCTTTACGAAATCCATGCTGAGATGAGGAAATTAACGGAGAAATCGAAAAGGTTATATGGTCAGTGATGATAGCTTCAAAAAGTTTAGGTATAACTAATAGTTTTGCGATACCTCTATAGTTTTCAATGTTTGATCTAAATCCACTTTTATGCAAAGGGATCATAAATGACTGTTTCCATATTGAAGGAAATATACCGTGTTTAAGAGAGGAATTAAATATCCTTGTCAAAGGCAAGTAAATATATTTGGCACTATTTTTTAGGAAGCATGAGGGTATCATGTCTGGGCCATAACTAAAAGATGGTTTCAACTTATTTAAATTAAAAAGGACGTCTTCTTAAGAAATAATTGGAGCGTTAATTAAAGTATTCGAACACAGCACTTGCTGATAAGAAAAAGTTTTGGAAAAATTATTACAGTAGTTTGACTTGAAAAATTCTGCAAACATATTGGATATAATATCATTGTCACTTGAAATGATAGATTTGTATTTCATTGCGGACGGAAATTTGGAAATCCTGCGTTTGGAGTTGACGACTCAAGACTCAACAAAAGAGAAAAATTTTAATTTATTGGGTATACCATACTATGATTAAAAAGTCCACAAAGTAATCGGAGGTGATTATATTGCGACATAAGGTTTAGGCCAAAGGCTAGACCAATTCGATTAATTTTCAACACTCATATTTGTACATTCTTGCAACATGTTGCTACAAAGCATAAAAGTTTTGTTCACCTAATGGTTGTTTGCATCACCAAAAAATTGAGATAGATTTGATATATGGTATATACCAGTATAAATAATCAGGATGACGAGGCGAATGGATTTATCGAAAACTTATAAAGATCGTAACAAAGCTTCACATTAAGAACCAAAACTATAATTTGGTGCAATTATTTGCATTAACGAATGGGTCCTTTGGTTAAGTATATATCACGAATATCTCATTTGATTTAATAAGATTGATTTTAAAATAAATACTTCGAAGACGTTTTAAAATTTGGTAATAAAAATTAGTGAGTCTACGGCTTATGATACACTTAAATTAATATGTTATCTAATTTTATTGTCATATATTCTGCTTATTCGAATATTGCATGTTGAATTCTTACGCAACTTTTGTTAGACGGTTTATATTCACCCTAGCTCCTTCCTCGCAGTTAACGAACAATGTGGTAAAATATAGGTAATTCATTTACCCAAGTGCTGTGCTTGCTTTGTAAGAAATAAACAAAACAAAATTAAGAAAAAACAAGTAAGGAAGGGCTAAGTTCGGATGTAACCGAACATTTTATACTCTCGCAAAGTCAAATAGTATACTCGTTTGATATTACTTTGTGGATTGGCTGATATTTTCGGTAGAAGGTCAACTATAGGCACTGGGGTCCACATATTTAGTACTTAGAGGCTTGAACAGTTTTGGTTCGATTTAGACAGTTTTTGGTCACAAGGTGGCGTACTTTAAACGTATTATTCACGCAAAGTTTTACCCCGATATAACCACTGTTGCTTGATATGAATAGTGGAAAGTGAAAGAATCAGATGGATTTTAAAATGGTGTTATATGGGAAGTAGGCGTGGTTGTAGTCCGATTTTCGCACTATAACATAGAAATATGAGAAGAATGTTACCTACCGAATTTGGTTGAAATCGGTTAAGCAGATCTCAAGATATGGGTTTTCATCTAAAAGTGGGCTGTGCCACGCCCACTGTCTAATTTTGAACGCGGTTCCTATAAAGTCATTTTATACCATCCCAGAGATAAAATTTAACGTTTCTGGCGTGTTTAGTGCTTGATTTATCGCGCTTTTAGTACTTTCTAACAGTACCGTTATATGGCGGAGTTGCCACCCGATTTCAACTATTTTCAGACTGTGGATAGAGGTTCTAAAAAAACTTGCTTCCAGTGAATTTTGTTATTATAGCATTAGCGGTTTAGGAGATATACACATTAAACCTATTAGGGGCGGGACCACGCCCACTTTAAAAAAAAGGTTTACCTGCAGATGTCCCTTTTTAATGTGAGCCTGTGTACTAAGTAACAGTCTTGTATCTTTTTGCGGATCTTAGTTATGGCAATTTATTTGTTTTTGACTAATGGCGTTTTGTAGGCGTGGCAGTGGTCCGATTACGCCCATCTGCAATACCAACCGTCTCACGGTACCCAGAAACATGTCTACCAAGTTTAATAAAGATATCTCAATTTTTACTCAAGTTACAGCTTGCACGGACGGACAGACGGACAGACGGACGGACGGACAGACAGTCACCCGGATTTCAACTTGTCTCTTCATCCTGATCATTTATATATACATAACCCTATATCTAACTCGATTAGTTTTAGGTGATACAAACAACCGTTAGGTGAACAAAACTATTATACTCTGTAGCAACAGGTTGCGAGAGTATAAAAACTTTTTGGAATAACCGAAAATGTAAATTAAATGTAACATTTTGTATAGTGCAACAGGATTATAATTGCTAAAACAATGATTTTCAAAATTAAATCTCATCTCCAATAAGATGTAGGCTTTACAAAGCGTATGTACTACATATATGTACATACCTAGTTGGGGCATACATATACTTATATGTATAATTAATGAAATTTAAATTGCTAAAGAAACTGACAATGAATGTGTGCATAAAAACAGTTTCCTATATCTGTTTATGTACAAATTGGCACTATTATAAGATTAAATAGTAGAATCAATCTGAGAATACACCTGTCAGAAAGCGACAAATAAAATACATGGTTATTTTACTGTATCCTAGTTAGCAAAAATGCAAATGTTCAAAGTCTCAGATGTCATTTGAGACTCTCATTTCAAAGATAATAAACTGAAGGTAAATTAGTGGAAAATATGCATAAAAAGTCAACACGGCATATGGATGTGGTTTGCGGAGTTGGTCAGTCAAGTGGAAAACAAAGCATTAAACTCCACTGATATAAGACCTTGGATAAAATTGTGTATTCAAAAGAGTTAACTGAAGTTTTTCGTGTTGCTGCGGAAATTGTGCTGCCGCTTGACCGCACTATATTACTGTGTTATATGATATCAAAAAAAAATTTCAACAGTAGGCGACGAAAATCACCATGAGTTCAAATTCGTATACGCATACATATATGGTATACCAATCCAGCTATATATTGTACAATTCATGGAATGATCAAGCCCACAACAAATACTATATTATTCCCATAAGCATATTGTGCTTTCATGTCAAAAATGGTACAAATTTTGTTCACCGATTGGTCCTTTGCAAAACCTAAACCTTAAGTTAAATATAGAGTTATACATATAAGTAGATGAAACTGATCACGATGACGAGACGAGTTAACTTCTTTATTGCAGACGACAAGTTGAGTAAACTTGATGAAACCTGTTTCAAGTGTTCCTCAGTTCTATGTGGTTAAAAATGCTGTAAAAAACATCAGAGGCGTTTAATGCTAACGTACGGATAGTGGTAAGTTACTTCGATTATCATTTTGTTTTTCGGTAGTGATAATAATTGTTTAAAAAATTTATTTTAGTATTGTGTATACATACCTCTCCATAGCACTACTGTAATAAATGTAGTGATTTGAGTTTCTGTGTAATTTTTACACTGTATACGTATTATGAAATGCTGCAGAAGTATTTCCCCTAAATTTAGTAGTTTTGCAAAATTTTATTTTAAACCGCGGTTCTATATTCCATTTTATCTAATTTTTAAACTACAAATGCGCTTCCTTACTGTTATCTTCTGTACTTAATTCAAGTTTTTATCTTAATTTGTGAGAGTGTACGAGTATGTACCTTGCACTTTATATAGTTATACTTTTGCAACATGTTGCTACAGAGTAAAATATTTTTGTTCATCTAACAGTTGTTTGTATCACCTAAAACTAAACGAGATATATAAGATTAGGATGGCGAGCCGAGTTGTGTTGCGAGTGACTGTCTGGCTGCTTGATCGTGCATCTTTTCCTAAAATGAATGAAGTCGGGTGAAAACTTACCCTAGACCTCATATAACTTACAAATCTTATCAACCTGAAGGTATTTCCCCCGTTTTGACCCTTTGCAATAGTATGAAATGTTCAGTTACACTCGAACTTAGCCCTTCCTTACTAGTTACATATAAAGTTTTGCAACACCTAAAAGTATTTCCTTGCCTTTGATCTTTGCAAATTAATGAGACTTAGTATACGCGCCCTTTGGTATCATAAGAAGATTCATATTGTAAATGGGAGAAATCAGACAACTGCCACGCACACAAATGCCGCTAATCAAACACCTATAAAATGCCATATTTGTTAATATGTGAGGTATTTAAAATAATATAGTTCAATGCCAAAAATGTGTGAAATCGGTTTACGAATTACCCCAAGTTATATATAAGCATATATTACATAAAATAAAAAATGTATTAGAAATTACTCTTCTTGAATATCTCGGCATTTAAATAAAATGTGGTAATAAAACTTAGTGAACTTATGACATATAATAAAAGTTAATAAAATACCAAGTCCGACTGTAAACGGGAGTGTAATAATTTCACTCTATCGTGGAATAATGAATGTTGATTTCCTTCGCAACGTTTTTTTCTATAAAGTTTTGCAAGTACCCTTCTCTGGCTTCCCGACATTGATCCTTGTAAATTCCAATTTAAGTAAGTAAAGAATACTTGTTTAATATAAAGTTTGTCAATACCTGAAAGTATTTCCCCGACTTTGGTATTTGCAAATCGCACGTGTATAAAACTTCGGTTACAACCGGAATTATTAAATTGTTTAATGTAATGTTTTGCTTATATCTGAAAGTATTTCCAGCTTTGAGCCTTGCAAATTGCGTAAAATAAAACGTTTGTTACACGCAAACTTGTAATATGAATAATCCCTTTTTAAACAAACAAGATGGTAGTAAATGACAAGTGACTCAGCATTATCTCTTCGATTTCTTAAAAGAATGGTGGAAATACACTTGGATGATTTAGAGAGAGATGATACCTTACTAAAGAGAAATTACTCGTCTTCCAAAAACTACGATTTAGAGCCTGTTCATTAGGGTGGTTAATTTTTATGGGTTATTTTTGCTACCTCAAAATCTGACACTTTATAAAAAATTATTTATATGGGAAATTGAAATTTAACAAATGGCATATTTTTTTATATTTGAGTTAAAGAGTTTCAGATACTGCAGAAAAAAATTTTAAAAATGAAGCACCATGCCCATCTTAAGTGAACTTGTGTACTAAATGTGCATTGGTTTGTCCTATAAGGTTTTCAACTTCCAAGTTTTCTTTTCAGAAAATAAATTAGAGTATAGGTTTTTTGTAAATCTTGAGGAAGAAATCTAGAAAAAGAAAGACTTCCAATATAGTATAGAAAAAATTCAGTTTCATTGTAATGTTTCATACATGTACATAATTAGAATTAAGTTTTTCTTATTGGAAAATAAGTTAAAAATAATAATAATAACAATATAGTTTTAGCTTACAAAATACTTGCGATTAACCAACTTTAAACTACAGAAAAGTTAACAAATATGAACTATCATTATATTAGATCGACACCTATTAACTGAAGAATCACTCAAAACGTTATAAGATACGATTTATATTTGCTCTAAAAGTAAAACTATTAAATTTCCCTATTAACCCTTTTTGTTCATTTGTAATAATCCAAACATCGACACCAATGTACTTATGTACAAATTAAATTTGAAGAGGCGCATCTCGAAAAAACTTACCCTGTTTACAAATGTGCAAGTATTGTATAATATCTATATACAACGCACTTAAATAGTATATACATAAACCCTGCCCTGAAGCACTTCAAATACCATTAAACTGGCTAAAATGAAGTATCACGCAGTATGATTTAATCATAGTTCAGTAGTAAGTATCTGAAGCTATTGAAACAGTAAAATTGCCATCTGTAAGCAGACCACTGACCATTTCTATAATATTTGTTTCATAATTGATAGTAGCTGCTAGCCATCAGGAAGAACCAGAATGCAAGTTACTCTCATAAAGAGCGAAATGACGAATGTGTAAAGAAGCGGAAAACTTAAGAAATTAGCAAGAATATATCAAAATGTTGTATGTATTATTTTTTAAGTTTTAGTGTTTAATGTTTAATAATCACATCATATCAATACTTAAAAAATAATACATAGAATTTTTATATTCACAATTCAAAACTATTAAAACAAACAAAATCAAAGCAAATGTGTCAAATATCGCTTGTTTATACATGTGTTTTAACAGCTGTTCCCTCGTATGGCAGCAGCTTTTTTCTGGTAGCAGAAATGTCTCTAGCAGTTGTCTCTGTCTCTTACCATATGCTAGTTTAGTGTGTTAAAAAACTTTTTGTACATCTTGGTAGATGGTTTCATTCCATTTTGGACACATTTTCAATATAATATATAATTAAATATATTATATTATATTTACAAAATCAGTATCATATACTTATGTACTCGTCCATACTTGTATATACATTATATTTATAGGTACTTACACAGGTTTTCTTAATTTAAGCGGTATACTATTTTGTTCTTAAGAGATTACCATAATATTAGGTTAATTGAACTACATCTACTTTTTTAAGTTTGAAATAATAATATTTAAGATATTTGGGGTAATTATACTAAACATGTTAAACTGGTAATTCGTTCGTTGCTACTGCGTTAAAACACTTAACTGTGAACATACTTTTGCTCTGATTCAGTAGTGGGGTATATTTTGTTCCAAAACAGCTGATAAAATTTTATTAAATACTTACTTTTAAATGATTTGTCTAAAATTATTATATTTTGAAGCGAGCAGAAAATGTATTTTTCGCAATTAATCAAATGAACTTTTTGGGCAACGACACAAAAAAAACAGCTTATTCGATGTTATCAAGTAAAGAAAAAACTATCAAGCTTGCTAGGCTGGTACTTCGTTACTCGGTAGAACGATAGTCCGTTAATTTTACAAAAGCAAAATGCACGTAAAAAACTACCGAATCACGGCTAACAAATTAACAAAGCTGGTCTGAACACCTTTTTTGTTATTATTACAGATGTTCAACCATCGGTTATTTAAAAGACTAAAATCTTATCTGGATTAGTATAGATATAAGAGTACTACTCAACATTTGTGCACGAGTATTATAAAACAATTATTATCAAATTAATCTCAATGAAAATACATTTCAGTATTTTGTTTATAAATGTTAAAAAAGCGTTAAGTTCGGATGTAACCGCACGCGTTATAAATATTATATTGTACTTTGCAAAGATCAAAGGTGAAGAAAAAACTTCATAGTAAACAAGAAAAAACGTTAACTTCGGTTGCGCCGAAGCTATAAATCACAAAAACAAAGGCCCGTTACAAGAACTTGATTCCAAACGTTCAATTTGTATGGCAGCTATATGATATAGTGATCTGATCTGACCAACTTCTGTGGAGAATAATTCGTTGCCTTAAGCAATAACTCGTGCCTAATTTCGTGAAGATACCTCGTCAAATAAAAAAATGTTCCATGCAAGCACTTTACTCCGATCGTTCAGTTATGTTGGCAGCCTTAACTAATAATCCGTGTCAAATTTCGTGAAGATACCTCGTCAAATGAAAGAGTTTCCTATACAAACACTTGATTCCGATTGTTCAGTTTGTATGGCAGCTATATGCTATAGTGGTCCGATATCGGCCGTTCCGACAAACGAGCAGCTTCTTGGGAAGAAAAAGAAGTGTTCAAAATTTCAGATCGATATCTCAAAAACTGAGGGCTAGTTCGTGTATATACATACGGACAGACGGACAGACGGACGGACGTACAGACAGACGTAAATGGCTAAATCAACTCAGCTCGTCACGGTGATCATTTATATATATACTTTATATGGTCTCCGACGTTTCCTTCAGGGTGTTACAAACTTCGTGGCAAAATTAATATACCCTGTTCAGGGTATAAAAAGTTAAAAACGGCTGAGTTCTGGTTAACCAAACATTTTATTCTCTCGCAGAACATTAATTTCCACGAAAGGGTGAAAGGATTACAATCATGTTTGGTATCTTATTAACTTATAATGTAGATCGTATATTTACTTAAACTGATTACTTTATTTAGCTTCAAATAAGAGATATTTCGAGTCGACACAAGCGACGTGAGCGGCGTACTGGTTTCGATCATGTAGCATGATATGGCATCGCACTGTGCATTATTCTCTATAAATAAGTATGAGTATTTATTCGATGAAGTAAACATATTTATCTGATTACTATATTTTGCTTCAATTGGTTTCGATCATGTAGCATGATATGGTAGTGCACAGTGTATTGTTCTCTATAAATAAGTACGAGTATTTATTCGAAGAAGTGAACATATTGGGTTGGCAACTATGTAATTTTTTTAAAAAGTCAAAGACAGTTTTTTAACTAAATCACTTTATTCTGTAATGTATTGTCCATTTTGATCAATGATCTTTGCCATCTTGAAATTTTTACCATTCAAGGAGTTTTGTAAAGATCGAAACAAAAAGTAATCCGATGGTGCAAGGTGGTGGACGTGGCGAAACATCCCAACCAAGCTCCAATAATTTTTGCCAAGTGACCAAAGATGTGTGTGGCCTTGCATTGTCATGATGGAATACAACACCTTTTAGATTTATGAATTCGGGCCGCTTTTCTTCAACTGCATTGTATAATTTCGTTAGTTGTTCAATATAGACAACAGAATTGATCGTTCGGTTGGGTGGTACGAGTTCAAAGTAGACAATTCCTTTATAATCCCACCAAACTGATAACAAAACCTTCTTTTGATGAATACCAGCTTTTGATGTTATTTGAGATGGTTCACCTGGCCTGCTCCACTATCTTTTCTGCTCGATATTGTTGTAACCAAGCTATTTTTCATCGCCAGTTATCATTCGTTTTAAAAATGGAAAATTTTCATTACGTTTCTTTAGCAAATCGCAGCTGTTAATGCGTTGCGTTAAATGCGTTTCTTTCAGTTCGTGAGGAACCCATGTATCGAGTTTTTGAACATAGCCAAGTTGTTTTAAGTGATTTTCAATGCATGTATGTGATACCTAAAGCTTCTCTGCAATCTCAAGTGTTGTACTGTGACGATCCGAATCGATTATTGCTTTGATTAGGTCGTCATCAACTTCAACTGGACGACCAGAGCGTTTTTCATCTTTGAGTGAAAAATTACCAGAACGAATTTTGGCAAACCAATTTCGATCTTCCATTTTTCAACGAACGCCAAACGAAAACTACGCAACCGATCAAGAAACATTTTTTTACTGATTGACTGCTGACTTGTCAACTATCAAATAACAAAATGTGTTTTACATTTGGACTACGCCAGCAAAAGAAAAACATGCATAACGTTAGATTAAGTGAAAGTTTTCATATTTTTGCGTATGGTTCTTCATTGAATAAGAAATAATAAGTTATGAAAAAAATGTTTAAAGCGATTGAGAAGTTGACTTTAATTGAATTTATTTAAGAAAATTGTTCACATTTTTTACAAACAATGTTTATTGTAAACATTAGTAGTATCACATTTTCACTCATAATTGTACTGATAATAAGCGAAATTGATTCGGCCTGTTAAGAGAAAATAAATAATTTCTAAGATCCTCCAAAAAAATGTTAATAAAAATAACTTTCAAAATCGTCATTTTCTCGGATATTCTCTCCTGCTTGAACGCAGTAACAAACATACGTAACAGCTCAAACGGTTTTGCAAAAATCCGAGATCTATGCATTAAACATAAGCAAAAAGTTGCTTTGCTCTGGGTACCTGGCCACGTCGGAATTCCCGGCAATGAGCAAGCCGATAATGCAGCGAAATATTTCGAATCAGCGCCAACCTTTCAATATGAGCCCCAGGACCAAAATGATGTTAAGAAAATGCTTCAAGAACATAGTCGCAATAAAAGTCTTATGGAGTGGAAACGCTTTGAGCACCGATACACCAATTTCAATCCTGCTCGGAATAAAGTCATTTAGTATATTAGAATATAAGTTTTACTTTAAGCACACCACGTCCAGCTTACGCTGAAGTTTGGAGGAGGCTCTATTATAGTTGGGGATACATGCCGACTATTGGACGAATGACGGTAGAGTCTTATATTGAGCGGTCATTTGCTTGGCACTGTAGGAGACACACAAGAGCAACTCGCCAATGACTCCAAGAAAATAATTTTAGTACGTTAGATTGACCTCCGCAATCTCCGAACATGAAACCCATCGATCACTTATGGGGTATATTAAAAAAAAGTTGGTCGCAGGCAAATGTGCAGCAGGCGTGTGATTTTATTGCGTCAGAAACATGCGCAAATTTGTGTTTTAGTATGCCAATAATAATCAAAGCCGTTTAAGACGCTAAATGATTATACGTAGTATTAATATTAATTTTAAAGCCTGTTTGTATTAAGTCACAAAACTGATCACACTGAAATATGTTGTATTTAGTTTCTATTGTTTTTATTTGTTGTTGTTTAACGAAATATTATTTGCGTTTGATTCTTTCTTATTATAATATATAACAAAAAATTAAAAAAACATCAAATTGTTTACAAGTTTTTCATCATTCGGTATAGAGCCATGATTACTAACTTTTTAATTCCTGAATTGAACAACCATGATCTCCAGGAGATGGGGTTCCAATATGACGGCGCAACATGTCACACAGCTCGTGCCACAATTGATTTATTGAAAAACACGTTTGGTGACCGCCTAATTTCGCCTGAAATCATATTTAAAATGTAATGCCACAAGATTATCTTTCGGATAAATCAAATTCATGTCAATCGAATAATCCTTCGTTGTTTTATTGCAATTTAAAGTTGTATAGCTCTAAAAAACACACCCGTTATATATATCGTAGAGCAAGATTAAACGTTCGCCTAATTTTGCTAGGGTTTCTTACAAATTGATCGATCTATGTATATGGTACAAAGGCAGTATTGACCCGATTTTATTCATTTGAAGTAGAAGTATACACTGTTATTGAATAGAGATGTCATTTTAGCAGGCGGTCATTGGGTAGCTGATCACAAATGATTCCCTCCGATGCCCGAGTGAGGTCAGAGATATTAAATGCATTTCTTATGCATACCGGCTCTGCGGACGAGTAACCAACCCTTTACGGCTTACTCGTGGGACCAAGAATGAACACAACAAACAATAACTGGATGACTGGCAGGAGGAGAAGCCCAACAAAGCCAGCAGACCCATACTAGTGACTATGTGCGAAGAGTCGATAGAGACTCTACGAAAGCTGATAATAAAACCAGCTTCGGTTTACGCAAAGCAAGAATGAAGATTTTCCAAAGTGACAAATGATGATGAAGACGACTTGAAAGAGGTCAACGACGCTAACTGGATAGCGTGAGATAAAAAGCAACTAGATGTCCGAGAAGTTTACATTAGTGCAGATAAATCTGCATCATTGACACCTGACAACCCTTATAAATGGGAGAAGCATCGATATCAGTTTAATACCAAAGCCCTGTGTGAAAGATGACCAAAGGGCTAAATGGTAGTAGCTATCACATTTTATACAAGCCAACTGAAGACTAATGGCATGCATTATCATCAGATTAGGTTCGTCTTGTAGGTTTATGAGTCACGAATAGACCAGTGTTGGTTCTTTGAGATACCAGAGCTCAGTTACGAGGTCCATTAGGAGTAATTATCCTTTAGGATGCCTGCACTTGACGCAAATTTGTATATACTGTGGCCTCACTATCGATACCTCTTTCAGTGTCTCATACCAAATGCTTAAAGCGTAATCTTTCCAATACGGGACAAGTGCACAAGAGATGCTCCATTGTTTTCCTGGTGCCTTGCTCTTGACATTTTCTGCGGCCTTCTCGATCTCTCAGCATCATTCTGCAAGCGCGTGAGCGTTCCGATCATGTAGCTACAGTTTCTCCTATCGAGTACCAGTAGGAATTTTGTATCTTTCCGATCTACCGTTTTACACATGACTTTTGCAAATTTACACCCAGGTAGATCATTCTGTCCAGATCGTTGTATAGACAATGCATGGGTTTTCCAATTTTGATCCCGTTTTTGGGTGTCAGCCGAATGCCGCTCTTGGTCTCGTCTACTATCTCTTTGCCTCCAATGCCTTTGTGACCAGGCACCCAGTAGAAGTGAATTCGCTTACTTCTGGCCGATATGCGAAGCGAGGATAAAGCCTTGATTGCTGCTTAGCTATCCACGTAGATGTTGACTCTGGAGTTGTTTGCTGATGCATTAGAGGCTAGCTCTGCGAATTTCTCAATAGCAAAGACCTTTGCTTGAAATATACTGCAGTGGTGCGGCAGCTTAAAACACTGCCTTATGCCTAACTCTGGACAGTATATCCGTGCACCAACTCCGTCTTCCATTATCGAGCCATCCGTATAAATGTTTAATGTGTTGCGCTTAGCTAACATGCCTTACGCCAATCATATTTTTCTATTTTTACTCTTAACCTTCTCTCCCAATTGAAAAGTGGTATCATGTAGGTGTGCTTGCCAAACCGTCATTATCCACCGAGCTATGCCCGAAGGTTCTATATGCAGATTCTCCTGAGCTTCAGGCATCACCAAAAATCCCTTTTAGCCACGGCACGAATAGAAAAAGCACAAAAAAAATGGCTGGAATGATTCCATCCGTACCGGTTTGAACGGATCGAATTAGCGCATTTCAAATTCTAGCTTATTCTCCGTAATGATAAATTCGGGGAAGTTTACAGCACTATTCCCTTCAAAGCCCAAACTAATGGCGTCCTTACAGCCAGGAAAGTGCACTCTGACTAAGTCTTCTAATGATCCCTCAAAGTTGATCGCCCCTTCGCCGTAACTATTGTGAATAAGAACGGGTGAGGCTGGGCTTTTGCATAATAGTTTGCTGAGCCTTGTGACCTCTTTGGTCTTTTCAAAGCTGCTAAAAAAGTTCTTCCATAACTGTCGTTTTGTCCTGCGCATCAAGACGTTTGCGTTTGCAAGACCCGAGCTCCTTGCTCCACCAAGGCTTCGTTTTGTGTTTGAGTCCCAAGGTATGGCACACGTAATAAAAAGCTGTATTAAGAGGATTTGTAAACACAGTCACGCCCCTTTCAAGCTCTTCATGTGAGTTATACACGCAAGGTCTAAGTCTCTTACTTAATAGTATCTGCCTGTAGAGATCCCAGTGTGTATTTCTGGGATTTCATCTTATCTCGTGTCAACGAATGACGGTGGTCTTAATACCGTCTAGTTCTCTATCATTGCATCTCTACTGGTATAGAGCGTTTGTAAGATAAAATTAAGTAGAACTTCCCGAACTTTACGTAAAGAATGTCGTCCGCCTTCTTAATAATCTGGAGGATAAAGCTTGGGCCTCCAAGACCACTTAAAGACTTCGCCACGCTTAATATCCTCTGAGCGTCACTATCAGATGTCGTTTTGAAATAGTCGGCTTGTCGTCCGTGTGCTTAACGTTCCGCTTCTTGGCTACGATCCTGCACTTTCTTCTTTTCGAGGATGCGCTCGGTTCGATCTCTGTCGAACGCTGCCTATTTTCAGAGATATGCTTCTCTATACTATTTGAAAACGGTGGATTCAAGGCACTGCACCAATTTCATGTGGCAAAATGGTCCGGCCGTTTTTCACTTCCTCTCGGGCCCAAGCCAACCGTTTCACCTTATCTTCCTATGGATTAGGCTTGCCCTCGATTCCGCTTCATATTCCGACCGCCACTTTGTATCCCACTTTTTCCTTCAGCCCCTCCTTGCTTGGCTTCTTCCGTGGTCCTCTCTTGTTGCCAGAGATGGAACGCTCGATCAAAAGAGTTTTCATGAACTGTTCACTCATGCGCTGTAGAGCTGGCTTGGCAGTAGTAGTACAACCATTGCAACCTGCTCCCGCTGGATAAGAGGTGTGCCCGCTGTCGACACAGAGGAACTTGAGACCACGAACAAGAAGAAGGTATTTTCTTTCTATTATCACCTGTTTTTTTCTTAAGGGTAACAGTAGAAAACAGAAGAAAGGGTATTCTAAGACATCCATCTAGACATACGGTATGGGAAAGCTCCAACACAAACACCAGGAGTGAGCCGCACTTACAATATATTCTAAATAGCAATTTAAGTGTACAGGGGTGATACTCTAATTTTCATTTTCACAAGTTTGGTAATTTTTTCAGGTTGTAAGGAAGTATTGTAACTTGCGCTATCAACAAAAACAAATAGCTTAGACGTCGATAAGTAGAGGTGTTCGAGGAGTCATCTAAGTAAACTAAGCATTATAGGTATAAGCATTTTCGTAGTTCATCAAATTTATCATCAATATTCGGCATAGGAAATCTGTCTTCAACCGAAATATCGTTTATCTTTCGATTGATTGAGATTGAGGTATGCACCGCGACCTATGGTCTATTGTGCCCTTATCTTTCGATAGTCAATTACTATTCTCCAGTTTTGTTCATTAGAGGAATAGATTTTTTTCATAACGATCCATATTCGGATGTTATACTAACTACTGGAATTTCTAATTATGTTTCGTTTTATCTATACCTGCCTATTGACTTCTGCTTTATGTACCTCAGGGTATCTATATAATATATATAACTAAGTAACTAACTAACTAATATAAGTATACTGGCATATCACATTTCGTAGTGATTCTATGCTAACATATATTTCATTGGTAGAAGTTAAGTTTGGGATAAAATATGAGATTTTTCAAACTCACATTTAATAAAAAGCAAATAAATTCCTACTTAGATAAAATAATGTTATGATAGCATTACTAGTAATTAATTGCCTATTGGATAAATCTATTATACTCATTGTATTTATTGATATTTACCAATCTAATGCTTTTGCTATAGCATTCATATTTTGTTTCCGTTTCGGGTCGGGTTAGTTATACTCAATTCAGCATTAGTATCTACAATATTATAATCAAAACATTAATGTTTTTATAGGATTATTATTAAATTATTACTATGAATCGAATTTTTCTCTCTAATCTAATTTTAAATGCGTCTTCTAATGATTTTAAGTATCTGGCTAATTAATATACTGTCGTAAATGTTATATGTCGTTATGAAAAATTTTGTTCTTACGTCTATTAAGTTTTTTGTCTTTTCTTTTCATTATCCATTACTCACCGTCTTAGAGAACATATGAACAGTTTTAAAAAACTTATCTGTATAGTTCTTATTTATTTAACCCTAGAACAGTAAATTGAAAATTTGAAGCTGCAGACCAATTTGTGGAGAACATCGTGCGCATTGCTACATACATACCTTGCGCCAACCAAAAATAATTTAACTGTAAGTTATAAAATAATTTGTTCTTTTGTGTTTCTATTTACAATACTTTCATCATTATGTGTAAAATAATTGAATTTAAATATATATTTTTGTTTTAAAAAAAACATAGTCGTAAAATTTACGAATGCATTCAGTCACACTGATTTTTTTATTTTTTCTTCACATATGAACACTTTTCACCTTCATAGAGCTCATATTGACAGTGATAATGTGTATATTTTTGTCGCTTTGTTTGCACGAAGACCTTGCTGAAGATCACAACGATGCGTCAAATATGTATGAATTTAATTTGGATAGAAAATTTCACTAATTATTAAAATTGACAATTACTATAGCGTCCAACAAACAATATAAACTTTTTTAAAGCTATGGTATGGTGGTAGTATAATCCTGTCGGATGAATTCCTTGCCTCAAATCGTTACGATGTAAACAACTTTCCCACAATTTTTTGTGTCTTGATTTATTCCTTTTATCAATATTGCGTTAATTAACTTTATATATTTATTATAGCAATTATTTAACTCTGCTCAAAAATTGCTATTTTTTTCTTTTTTCTTCGTCGCGATTTATGTTCTTTCAGTAAGTGTTAAGTTGTCGGAATCAGATATAAAGATAAGTGTATAGCATTAAACTGGGACTTTAATTTAACAATCCAGCGATCGAACTCAAGAGTGAGTTAAAAAATAGACGATTTATCGAGAAATCCGTTACAATGTATAGTAGCTATGTAAATGTGAATTTATGTACTTACAAGTATACCATACTGTGGTAAATGTAGTTGTAATATGTACATATGAGTAGGTGATTTGGAGATTTACATTACTTTATCCAATATTATACGTTCATTTTATTAGTATAGTATTGCCCCGATTTCATCCATTTTAGGCATAAGGATAGACTTAGAGATTCCCAATAAATTTCATTAAGATGGCTTACATCTTGACCGGAAGTTTGAAAATCTTTGTATTCGGTATATAGTGGCCAGGAAATATTGACACAATTTTTCGTTTTTATAAATGCAAATACTAGACCTTATATACGGTTTGATATTTTCGATAAAATGTCGCGATATGTTCGGGGTTCACATATTCGGTTCTAGTTAAGTACTATTCCGACTATTTTTAGTCGTGAAATGGAATACTTAAAAGGCAATATTTGCTATAAGTTTTATTACAATAACGTGGCAGTCGTTCTGTTACGCCCATCATCATTACCGAACTTCTTCTGCTTCCATAGAATAAGTATGCAAAGTTTCATCAAAATATTATAATTTTGATCATTTATATGATCCATCTATATATCCATGTTTAGTTTTAGGTGTTACAAACAACTGTTAGATAAACAAAATTATAATACTCTGAAGCAACATAACTGAAGCAACGCATTGTATGTAAAATAACGATGGTCGAACCATTAATCTATTAATCTCCTATTAATATTATTTTCCTCTTATGGATATAAAATGAAATAAATTTAGAGAACTGACGTAGGATCATATTCTTATCCTTGCTTCACGACATCAGCAACATCCCAAATATTTTCAATCATTTCTAAATCAGTAAGATCCCCATTACACTCTTCCTTATCGTCTCATGTTACGAATTCTTCAAATGCTACTCTTAAATTCTCTGCAAGTTCAAATTCATTACAACTTTCACTTTCCTCATTTTATTCTTCAGGAGACGTCATAATATTATATGATTTGAATGAGTGAATTATACCCTGATCTAAGGACTGAATTATTAACGTTGTATTTTCCGGCAAAAACTGCATATTTATATCCCTCGAACTTGAAATATTTTTTTTGACAAGATGCATTATCTATAATTTTTTGAAGAAAGTTTTTTGTGTAACTGGCCGGGAGAAATTTATTATTTTCTAATAACATATATTTTTTCACAATTATGCAGGGAAATCAATTAACCGGTTCATATAAGCGGAAAAATTTACATGTATTTTGTAAGCAATATATTTTTGACCGATCAGGTGATTTAAATAAGCGGGAAAATCAAGTAACTGGGCGTCAATTAAGCGGGGAATACTGTTTAGGTTTTGAAATACATATAATCATAATTTCCCTGATTATATTCCAAAGCCTATATAAAACATAATTGTTTTCTAATTTCTCTCGGAACACAGAGTATAATATAATAATTTTTTTCACGCAATATCTGTTTGTAACACCTATGTTAAAACTAATAGGGTCAAAAATGGAGTTTTACATAAATATCAGATTGATCCGGACGATGAGACGAATTAAATTCCGCATCTCTTTCTATTGGTCCTTCAATCGGTCTGTCCGTGCAAGCGAAAACTTTAATAAAATCGAGATATATTGATGAAACACTGAGAACACATAATGCGTTATTTCAAAAACTATACTAGAAGCTATAAATAATAACTAATGATTTCTACAAATAAAGCTCCATAGCTCAAGTTTGGCAAAGAAAATGCCTGTAAGAAAGCATTTGTAGCCCACGATTTTTGAAACGTAGACGTCGCCAAGCCCCCTTATAAGTTTAATATACATATCCCAACAACCATTGGGTCTGTAACTGACATATTTTCGTGCGGTTTGCGGTTTGCCAAGAAATCTCGCAACCTGATTATTTTACCAATGTTCCAATATTCCAAACAGACGTTGGACCTTTTTTCAATATATACCACTCATTTTAAGTGTAAACAACAATATTTTTCTTTTTAAAAGAGGATCACAAACACAAAGCAGCCAGATACATTCAAATGCACGAAAATGGAGCCAAAACACATTGACAGACGATTTTGTAAGGCAGAAACTGGAACGCTACAAAAAGAAATCGTTTTTGCATCGGATTGTGACTGGTAATAAAAAATGGATTTATTACAACAAATCCTAAACACGAGAAATCATGTGTGAAACCTGTCTAACAAGCCAAATCAACGACAAAACATAATATCCATGATACTGACTACACTCGTGTATCGAAGATACCGGTCACTGTGTGAGATGTTTTAAAAAAATTAGAAAAGAATTCTTCTTTCTTGATAATAATGTGCCCTGGTACTAAAAATTAAGAACCAATTACTTCAAACTATTGTTGATGATTAACTTATGTATTCTGAAATCTTATTACTATCCTACACTGACAAAAACTGGAAATGTCTGTATGATTTCATTGAACTCAAGTAAATTTTTATAGTCTCTCAACTTTGTGTAACATTGCTTAATAGTTTCACCTAATGACTTTTTGTAAAACGTAAAACAAATCGAGATAGACTGTGACATTTAATTTTACGTATTGTGTATCCGCATATTACTATTATATAATATATTAGTACAAGATTTACATTCATTTCCTCTTCTTTGGCACCTTGTTGCACACAACAATATCGCTCTATTTAGCTCCTCGGTTCACGTTCCCATTGTTTTCCTTTTCTGTGGATATCAAAATCTCTTACTTCTATCTCTTGAAAGGAATCTGTCGTATGCGTATATTAAATAAAAACTTCGATGGTGCTTATTCTGTAGTTCCATGCAGAGTAACATTATATTTTTTTTTATAATCTGCTCATTTTGCGTTAGCAATATTAAGACGCATAACTAACGAACGATTCATATGATGTTTCCAGCGCTATAGAGTTTTTTGTACAATAGTTTTAAAACTCATTACTTACAAATTGTCTACCATTATCCGCGATAATCAATTTAGGATAACCAATTCTTTCCTCAAGAATACTAATTATGGCAGTTCATTTCCTCAAAAATTGTAATTCTTAATACCCCGAATAGTTGTCAATGACGACCAAAGTATGGTCTATATATAATTTCAAATTTGAACACTTGGTGTCGGAAAACTCAACGTACAATTCTCGCAGGTGGAATGATATAGGTTTAAAAATTACCTCTAATCGCTAAATCTGTTAACTGCTAAACTAGCGTGGAACGGTTGGTATAGTAGATGGGCATAATCGGACCACTCCCACGCACCCTCACCGACAGTGTCAAAATGAGTGAAATCGGGTGATAACCACACCCGTTCCCCATATAACGGTTGGGACTAACACTACTAAAAGTGCTTTAACTAATTAAATTAACAAGTGAGAGACTTTGAATTTGACACATAGGACGATACGTATAAGCTTTATACTCAATACAAAAATTGGACTACGCGCGGGTTACGTCACCGCAGCGTTCCGAAACCAAAATAAGTAATGATGACAAACTACCAGTTTGTTGGAGCCAATGACCCAATTGCACCAATAATTCCAGAATTCGTCAAAATGATTACAAAATACACATTCACCAATATTTTCCGTAAAAAGTTTACTATAGGCACTGTGGTCCACATATTCAGTACCTATTGGCTTGAACAGTTTTGGTTCGATTTAGACAATTTTTAGTCACAATGTGGCATACTTTAAACGCATTATGCGCGTGAAGTTTTACCGTGATACAATCATTGTTGCTTGATTATAGTGGAAAGTGAAAGAATCAGGTAGGCGTGTTTGTAATCCGATTTCGTTCATTTTCACACAATAACATAGAAATATAAGAAGAATATTATGTACCGAAATTGGTTGAAACCGGTTAAGCAGATCGCAAGATATGGGTTTTCACCTAAAAGTGGGCAATGCCCATTACCTAATTTTGAAAGCGATTCCTATAAAGACATCTCGTACCATCCCAGGGATAAAATTTAATGTCTCTAACGTGTTTAGTGCTTGATTTATCGCGCTTTTAGTAGTTTTTAACAGTACCGTTGTATGGGGCGTGGGCGATGTTGTCACCCGATTTCATCCATTTTCACACCGTCGATAGGAGTGCTAAAAACATTTGTTTTCAGTGAATTTTCTTAGTATAGCTTTAGCGGTGTAGGAGATATGCACATTAAACCTATAAGGGGCGGGACCACGCCCACTTTTAAAAAATGTTTAAACTGCAGCTGGCTCTCCCTAATATGATCTTGTATACCAAATAACAGTGTTGCATCTTATTATGGAGCTTAGTTATAGAAATTTATTTGTTTTTAATTAATGGCGCTTTGTGTGCGTGGCAGTGGTCCGATTACGCCCATCTGCAATAACCGTCTTACGGTACCAAGAAACATGTATACCAAGTTTCATAGAGATATATCAATTTTTACTCAAGTTACAGCTTGCACGGACGGACAGACAGTCACCCGAATTTCAACTCGTCTCGTCATGCTGGTCATTTATATATATAGAAACCTATATATATCTCAATTAGTTTTAGGTGATACAAACAATCGTTAGGTGAACAAAACTATTATTCTAAGTACAATAGCAGCAGGTTGCGAGAGTATAAAAACAATAACTGAAGGTATGTGCTAGTGCAGAAAATATATTCTTAGATATATAAAGGTCTACAATCAAAATTTAGTCCGAGTGGAAAAGATATAGCGAAAGGACAATAATCAAAATTATGTCCTAGTGAAAATCAAAATAAAAAGAAAGTCTATGTATATAGATAAAATTAATATAAATAAACTATATAAAAAACCAAATAAGTAAAATATAATATATATCGAAAAATGGTCAACCAAGTCTCTGCAACTGAGCTTATAAAGGAAGACGCAAGGATTAAACCCTACTATGGCACAAACAAGGAATACGATCTCTTATTATTCTTCCTCTGTTCGATGACAACCCGGCGCTTAAGCAATTCATATTCGAGAGATACATATGGACCAGTGCTTCAAGTCATCAGAACACTGGGTTCCTCTGCGGGGTTAAGGAGACATATCATGGCTATTTTAACCAAGCCATTCGTATAAACTATATCAACGTGAGTAGTTACTACAATACTTTAAAGTTTATTTTAGATCAATTAAACAATAAGTACGAATTGGATCAAGCAAGACCTGTAGAGTTTTCTCCTAGCGTCAATGAATCATTAATTTTAAAAACATTTCTGAACGGCATAGACCCCACATTGAGTAGCATTATTCACGATACGATAATAACTACAATAGATAGTCACGTACCTTAATACAATTTAGGCACAATTTTAGAACTTCAGGCCATCAAGATCAGTCCCAAGGGCAACACAACCACAACTACTATAATTTAGGACAATAAGACCGTTCTTCTGAACAATACAGACAAAACAATTATAATTCAGGACAACAAGACCGTTCTTCTGGACAATACAGACAAAACAGTTACAATTCAGGACAACAAGACCGTTCTTCTGGACAATATAGGCAAAACAATTATAATTCAGTACAACAGGACCATTTCTCAGGGCAATACAGGCAAAATTATCATAACTCAGAACAACATGACCGCTTACCCAGGCAAAATAGGCAACCCGATCGTATAACCAGACAAACGAGACACAATAATTGCACCGCACCAGAGACGATGGAGGTAGACCACATCGAGCAGACAAATTTTCACTTAGCCACCCATCGACATGTTTACCGATAATAGAACTCACTATAGGCAAAGACAAAATTATGATGACCTCATCTACATAGTTGACCACTTTGTCCCGATGCTTTAGTGTCTTGATTAAATTGACAATAATTTCCTGGAAAACCATGGGAGCATTTACCAACCCAAAAGGCATAACGTTATGCTCGAACAATCCCTCAGGTATTAAAAATGCTGTGAATTTCTTTGATTCTTCGTTCATTGGTACTTGATAGTAACCGGATGGCATGTCCAGTGTTGAAAAGAGCTTATTGTCCGATAACCGTTATAACATAGTTTTTCTTAACAGTGACGTTATGAGTGTTCGGTAGTCAATACACATTCGACTTTCGCCGTTGGACTTCTGCACTAAGAGAACTGATGCTGGGTGTGCTGAATTACTCGGACGGATGATGTCCTTGTCTAGCAGTTTCTTTAAAACCTTTGATAACATTGGTCGCTGTGAGAATGGAACTTGATAACGTTTGCCCAGAATAGGCCCAAATACAGTAACTTCTATCGTCATATGCGCATTGTTACATCTACCGATTTGGTTGATATTTGCTGCAAAATAATTTGTTTAAGTCAACATAATATTCATTGCCTTGCCTCGTTCCTGATAAATCGCTGGATACGTTAAGGTCTACCCTTTTAGCTTCTTGCAGATGTAGCAACCCCTTTCCATTTACCATTTGATAACCGTTACTTTGTAGAACGTCTCGACCCACTAAAATATCATTGGGTAATAACTCGTCCTAAACTTGGTATAATGTCACTTCATGTTTGACGTTGCCGATTGTTGCAACTACATTGACTGGGCGTGTTACCTTCCCTTTGGACCCACCGAAACCCATGAAGCATCTGTTAGCTTCCTGAGTCTGCATCTCGAGCATACGCTGCCCGTGTCGATGAACGCTTCAAGTTTATTCTCATTAAGCTCCACTATTTTCGTAACTGGAGGAGCCCCGTCGTCTTCCTTGTGATTGGTAATCTTTGCAACTGATGTCTTTTTACTGCATGTTTTAGTTTCATGACCCCTTTTTAAACATGTCGTGCATCGTACTTTCCGTTGTTCTTGCGGGCACTTTGCTGCCATGTGTCCCAACTCGTTGCAATTGAAGCACTTTATATGTATGTACTTCTTGTACTTGTATTTGATTTCGGTCTTCGTTGCCTGCTGGTTTGGTGGCATTGATCTTACCGATGCACTACTGATTACTGATAAATTCTTTAATGCAACCAATAGTTCACTACACGTTGTAAAATTCATCGTTGCTAACGGCTTAGTTAATGCGCTATCATTGAGACCGCTGATTAGCATAGAGTAAAAATACTCTATATTCTTGTAGTTTTCGCCGTTTTTACGTTTGCGTTTCATAAGTAATTTATGAATATCCGTTGCATCGTGCGTTGTTGGAAAATCCGCTTTAAATGCGTCCACAAATTCTGACCAGGTTTTAAAAACTGATTGTGCAAAACTCTGTTTTCCTTCCAGCCGTAGCATTGTTACAATTGTTCAGTTCGCGTTATAAATTGTGTTGCTGAGGTTGACCCTTTCATTGGGTCGAATTCGGGCATAATCCTTATCATATCCTGAATCGGCATCTCTCGCTGTATTGATCTTCTTAAATCGTGAGCTGATTCCCAAGTTGATACACTTGACCCTGGTGACTCTACGTCGTTGTTGATTGCAGCTTGTTGAATTTACTTCCTATTCGGTACCGCTGTTGAATTTTGGGGGATCGCCACCATAGCTGACGCTAACCTGCGATTGCTTATCTTAAGCTGTTGAGTAGGACTGGAAATTTCATCTTCAACCTCGATTGCGTCTACTTCGTCGGCATCCAGAACCTCTTGCAGTTTTAATATCTTGATTGCCTTGGCCCGTTAGTGGTATCTCGTTTGCTCTTAGAAGTGTATTAAGCTGACTGACCTGTAGCGTATTTAATTTGATCATCTTGCGTCTTTTGTTTCGAGCTTCTAACTCGTTGCTCTACTAACGTCGCCTTACTCGTACACGATATTGATGTTTCGTTTCACTTTCTTGTGTTTGCAGTCTTAAGTACCTTGCTCTCTCTTCTTACCAGATGCTTGCACCCGCTAATACGTTGCGTGTGTATTTCTATTAAAATTTTATCCGTTAACTCGCTAATGTATTGACGTTGAATTGGCGTCGTTTCGCCAATGTACTGCTTGTTGATTTGCCTGCGTTGCAAATACTTCGTTTGTCTTATTTCGCAGAATTTGCTGCGCCGTTGAAAATTCTCCAGAACAAGGGACGTTACCGTTGCGCCATTTTGCAATTCGTGCCGTTTTGCGCTGCTCAACCCTTGGATCGCTGAAAAACACTTCTTCTTCTTTTACGCCGTTGCACCACTGCTACGTTTTACTTTTCTTCCTTGTAGACTATTGGATACACTGATCCCACTTCTGAGTGGGATTTATTTCCTAATAAATGAAAATGACCGAAATAAAACGGCATTTTACACGCCATTTGGGCATTATGAATTCAAAAGGATGCCTTTCATATTAAAGAATGCCCCGCCAACCTTTCAACGATGAATGAATTCGATATTAAGAGATTTAATTGGCGTGATATGCATACCTAGACGATATCCTAATATTTAGCACTTCTATAAAAGAGCATGCAACAAGCATAAATAAAGTATTCGAAAGGTTTAGAAAACATATGTAACCTAAAATTACAAATAGATAAATGTAGGTAGGTAGGTAGGTAAAGTGGCTGTCAATCGACACACTTAGGCCTTTAGGAGGCCCATTGTGATACCACTGGGACTGTGATCCCCTCACTCTACTGGCTCCTCTCTGAACCACCCCGTACTTCTGATGAACTTCATCAGTGTGACAAGTTTTATCTGTGCAACCTCCGAGACGTCGTCAAGAAACCCACGACCCATGGTTGCGATTCTTTTCCTATATAGTGCTGCGCAATCGCATAGAAGATGTTTAATGGTCTCCTCCTCTTCTACTTCCTGACAGCTTCTACAATAGTCGTTATATGGCGCGCCAAGTCTACTTGCATGTCTGCCTATTAGACAGTGGCCTGTTAGTACTCCTACGAGAGTTCTTATATCATTCCTCTTGAATTTTAACAGTCGGCTTGTGCGGCTCATATTCCATTCTTGCCACGTTTGCCTGCTGGTTGAGCAGGTCAGGGATTGATTCCACTGACACTCGGCTATATTAATGACATGTTTGTCGATTAGGTATCTACACGTAGCCAGAGGCATATTTATGTCCAAACATAAATGTAACTTCTTCGCTAAAATAACAAAATATTCAGGGCACGTATTGTCTATAGAGGGAGTTAAACCAGGCACAGCAAAAATACAGGCCATTCAAAAACTCCAATTACCAAAAACACAGAGGCAAATAAAATCTTTTCTAGGTATCATGGGATATTTTAGGAAATTCGTGAAGGACCATGCAAAAATGGCCTACGGCTTGACTAGATATCTAAAGAAAGACATCAGAATACATTTGAAAGACCCACAATATGTCGACTCTTTTGGAAAATTAAAAACCCTTTTGGTAAACCCACCAAAAGTAAAAGTTTAAATTTTCCATCATCCATCCTTCAAGATAATCATCAAAAAAGATATGACACCTTAGAAAAAACTCCTAGCAATAGTTTGGCAGTAAATTAATTTAGGCCTTTCGTTAATAGCAGAAAATTCGAATTGGAAACAGATAATCAACCGCTGGTTTGGCTTAAGTCCAAATACAATGGCAAAACATAAATCCGAGACTCCAGAGATGGCTTTTAAAATTGGGCGAATATGACTTTAATATAAGTTATATCAAAGGAAAACAAAATAAAGTAGCAGACTTTTTGAGCAGAATAGACGTAAATACTGGCGAAATCAATGCAATATATGATGAAACAACTCATAGCAATAAAAATATGGGTCCCTCAATAGAAGAAGACAACATCAGTACCAATGCCACTATACGTTCGCAAGTCGAGGAGCAAAATGACCATTTCCCCATCCTAGATACAGTAGTAAATCGTTTTCACACACAAATAATACTTACGCAACACAAAAGTCAGGAAATAAAAATCATAAACTCAACACGCAAAATTTTCTTAAATCAAGAAAATATACATAGATGGAAATAATACGGCAGATACATTTAAAAGATTCCTAAAAAACGGAAAAGTAGGCATTTTGCAGAATTACCAAATAGGGAATATAACAAGGTTCAGCAGAAATTACTAGAACTCTTCCCAGCAAACATAAAATTTTACATATGTTCGTATCACGCTTTACACTTAGAAACCGAACGAGAAACCTATAAGTGGAAAAAGGAAACAGGACACGCCGGAATAGTAGAAAACTATGAAGGGCTGAAGAGAGCAACATATTATAAGGATCTGAATAAACTGATTCAAAAATATATTAACAATTGTGACATATGTAGTAGGGCAAAATATGACAGAAGGCCGATTAACCAAAATTTGAGTATACAGAGACCCCAAGTAAATGCAATCAGATAGTTCTCGTAGACATTTATATTAACGAAAACACAGTTTCCTAACGTTCATTGAGAAATTTTCTAAACACGCTGTAATACTGTAATTGGATGATCGAAATCATATCCCCATAATAGAAAAACGACGGTTATACCTATTTTTCAGTAAAGCGAAAGCCAAGAAAGTTTATAATGGACAACGAATTCAACTCAGTAAACATTAAAGATTTTTTAAACGAACAATCAATCGAGGTGTACTATACAAAACCAAATAGCCATACAGGGAACGCCGACATTGAAAGGTTTCACAGTTCTCTAGGCGAAAAGATGATAATTTTAGAAATAGAAGAACCCAGACTGACAACTCAAGAGAAAATGTACAAAAGCTTAGAATGGAGAAACAACTCATTTATTTCGGTTTATTATTAAATTTAAATGTAAGAATCTTAAAAGACGAAATTGATCAATTGCAAAATAATATTGCCGCTTCTAGGCTTAATATAATAAATGAAAATATTTTAACAAAAGAAGAAATTATAAAATACGATATAGACATGTTTAAATTACAAAATAAAAAGTTATACACAGCGCAGTATAAAAATAGTAAAATAATTTTTGTTACTCAAATACCTAACGAAATTATAAATGTTAGAAAATCAATGTTTACACCACTTCCTAATAATAGATCACAAGAGTTAGTGTTCAGTACAGAAGAAGTTGTAAAAATAAATAATACATACTATTCATTTCAAGAAAATATAAATGTTAAGAAACTAAAAGAATCAAACCTGTGTATCTTAAGAAACAATTGTGAAAGTAAAAAAAATAAGAAAACAGAGTTAATTGCAATAAAAGACGGATTATTTTTATTAAAAAATTATGGAAAAACATTCATTAATAGTACATGTGATCAAAGAACTCTGCATATATCAGGTCACAATTTAATAATATTTAACAATGAAAACAGCAATGTAAAAATTAATTAAAATATTTTTGAAAATATGCGAATTCAATTGGAAGAACATTTTATAATACCCACTAATTTCAAAGTTAATAACGTTAAAACCAAACTGACATTCGAAGAATTAATGGTGCAACAAATTGAAAATATAAACAAAATAAACGTATTGGAATATCACAGAAATGCACATAAGCCAATAATTTGGACAACATTCGCTACTACTATCATTATCGCTGCAATAATTTCTGCCGTAATAATTTACTTCTACCTTTTTAAAAAATCGTAAAGTTTCAGACATTTATATACTTATGAAAACTCAGGGGAGTCTCCAATCAAGAGGGGGAGGGGTTACGTCACCGCAACGTTCCAAAACCAAACTAAGTAATGATGACAAACTACAAGTTTGTTGGAGCCAATGACCCAATTGCACCAATAATACCAATTTCGTCAGAATGACTACAAATGCATTTTTGGCAACGTAAACACAAAGTGTCAGCAACCTGTATTTCCTAATTGTATTCTCAACTTTCAAATTCATTTACATTACCAAATCGGATATTTAGCTAAGTAAGCATTATTGTAGAATATAAGTAATAAAAAATGTAGAATATAAGTAAAAACGTTAACACCAAATGAATAATTGTTTTTTTTTTTTTTGGTTCCCGTCGGTACATTCGACTTAATTCGCGTGGCACCGCCCACCTACAGGTGACTTTATATCGCATATATCGGCCAATGTGAGAATTATCTCAACGAAAATTAGAGAGAGTGTTTTACTCGTAACAGTGTCTAAAATAGATAAAATTGGGTGAAAACTTGACCTAGCCCCCATATAACAACAATTTTTGAACATCCGGCTGACTTTGATCCATATCTTTAGTGATGGTATGTGAGGTACGTGAATGAAACCCTAAGAGCTTTTATCAAACTATGGTATGTTAATAGTATGTGGTGTTGGCAAAAATAGATAAAATCGGATCAATACTACCCCCCACTCCCATGTACTGCATATACTGATCTTCGTTTTTCTAACGAGATTTATGCCGAATATGTCGTTCCCGTAATATACAATACCTCATGTAATGACTTCCGTACTTGCACCTAGCTTTAAGCCGTCAGGTTGGTCAAAATGTAATATTTTAATGAACTTCAAGGGACACGTTTTCTTGAAAATTATGTAGTTTGGCGCCGAATTAGAATACAAGTATATACCTTGATCTAAATCTCATATCCATAATATAATGAATTCCGATCCTCTGATTGTCGTTTTGCGGTAAATGTATCCTTTACGGTGAAGTTAATATCACATACATGTATCAATGAGAATTGGTGGTTAAATAGTATTAATGTTTATTAAATGTAAATAATAGTAAACAACGTTAAAGTAAGTTGATTTCATAAATTCAAGTAATGGTTAAAACATAATATTAGGCCAAGTAAAAAGTTCGTTCGGTTTTTAAGAGATGGCGTTATTGTCCATAGTACTAGTGTTACGTGTCGCATCATGTCATACTATACGGCGCTGAAAACTTGTTTATTCGTTTTTAAAAGTTTGTCTTTGACAGTTTTTCGATTGATTGACTCAGTACGTTATGAGCGCTCGTCAAAACTGACACCAGCAAAGAGAAAATTCGCTATATTTTACAATTTTTCTTCGATCAAGGCGAAAAAGCAGCCAAAGGGGCTGAAAAAAATTAATTTAGTTTATGGGCCCGATACTGTAAACGAACGTGTAGCACAAAAGTGATTTGCTAGGTTCCGTTCCGGTAATTTCTATGTCAAAGATGTCGTCGTCGAAAATTGCGATAAAATCATGGAAATAGTGGAAACAGACCGTAGCGTGAGCACTTATTTAATTGCTGAGGAATCAAAGATAAGCCAGAAAACCGTTTGGAACCATTTGCATAACCTTGTGACTGGCGATGAAAAATGGGTCACTTACGACAACATCGAGCACAAACGGTCGTGGTCACAGCTTGGGGAAGCGGCCCAGACGGTGGCCAAGACCGGATTGACGGCCAGGAAGGTTCTGCTGTGTGTTTGGTGGGATTGACAAGGAATCATCTACTACGAGCTGCTCCCCTATGGCCAAACGCTCAACTCGGCCCTCTACTGCCAACAACTAGACCGCTTGAAGGCAGCATTCATCCAGAAGAGTCCATCTTTGATCAACAGAGGCCGAATTATGTTCCATCAGGAGAACGCCAGGCCATACACGTCTTTGGTGACGCGCTAGAAGCTCCAGAAGCTCGGATGAGAAGTCTTAATGCCCGCAATTGCTAGGTTCCGTTCCGGTAATTTCTATGTCAAAGATGTCGTCGTCGAAAATTGCGATAAAATCATGGAAATAGTGGAAACAGACCATCACGTGAGCACTTATTTAATTGCTGAGGAACTAAAGATAAGCCAGAAAACCGTTTGGAACCATTTGCGTAACCTGGGATTCAAAAAGAAGCTCGATGTTTGGGTGTCACACGAACTAACGCAAAAAACATGATGGACCAAATTTCCATCTGCAAATCGCTGCAGAATCGCAACAAAATCGACCCGTTTCTGAAGCGGATTGTGACTGGCGATGAAAATTGGGTCACTTATGACAACATCGAGTGCAAACGGTCATGGTCAAAGCTCGGGGAAGCGGCCGAGATGGTGGCCAAGGCCTGATTGATGGACCCTCTTCCTGTCCATGGCGAACGCGCTTAATGGTGAGAAGTTGGCCTCAAGAGAGACCTGTGAAAATTGACTCTCCGAGTTTTTTGGCAATAGGGACGCAGTCTTCTACGAGAGGGGTATAATGAAGTTGGCATCTCGTTGGAAACAAGTTTACGAACAAAACGGCGCATATTTGACTTAAATCGGGCAAATGTACACAAAGTTATTATCTTTTGAAAAATCAATAAAAAACCGAGCGAACTTTTTACCTTTTACTTCACCTAATATGCTCAAACAAATTATAACGACTTGTCGATTTGACGATTTGACAACTGATTGACGACCTCTTGTATCGACCGCTGCTTTTTGACTTGACCCTTTCGACTTTCGACAACTTGACTACTCCCCAGCTTAGCATATTCTAACTATTCGACGGCTGAAGGTGTTGCCACCCTTTTACATAAATATATCTCATTTGAAGGTGTTCTTAATCTAATTTTAGCTGACGTGAACTAAAATATAACAATAAAACTGAGTCTAAGTTTATGGCCTTCAATATAAGTCCAGAAGATAAGAAATTTGATCGTATTTTATTCCGAATTTCATCGAATAATGTATGTTGAATTCTTTTTTAACATTTTTTTACTCTCGCAACTTGTGGCTATAGAGTATAATAGTTTTGTTCACCTAACGGTTGTTTGTATCACCTAAAACTTATCGAGTTAGATATAGGGTTATATATACATAAATGATCAAGATGAAGAGACGAGTTGAGATCCGGGTGAGTGTCTGTCCGTCCGTCCGTCTGTGCAAGCTGTAACTTGAGTAAAAATTGAGATATCTTTATGAAATTTGGTACACATGTTTCTTCGTACCGTAAGACGGTTGGCATTGCAGATGGGTGTAATCGGACCACTGCCACGCCCACAAAACGCCATTAATCAAAAACCAATAAATTGCCATAACTAAGCTCCACAGCAAGATACACTACTCCTATTTGGTATATAGGATCACATTAAGGAGAGGCATCTGCAGCTTAAATTTTTTTTAAAGTGGGCGTGACCCAGCCCCCTAATTAGTTTAATGTGTAATGTAACGACGGTGTGAAAATGGGTGAAATCGGGTGACAACCCCGCCCACTCCCCATATAATGGTACTGTTAAAAACTACTAAAAGCACGAAAAAAAACAAGAACTAAACAAGCCAGAGACATTAAATTTTATCTCTGGGATGGTATTAGATGATTTTATAGGAACCACATTCAAATTAGATAGTTGGCGTGGCACCGCCCACTTTTAGGGGAAAACCCATATCTTGGGATCTGCTTAACCGATTTTAACCAAATACGGTACATAACATTCTTCTTATATAATATTTCTATGTTATAGTAGGAAAATGGGCGAAATCAGATTACAACCACGCCTATTTCCCATATAACATTATTTTAAATTCCATCTGATTTTTTCACTTTCCAGTATGCAAATCAGGCAACAATGATTATATCGGCGTAAAACTTTACGTGAATAATACGTTTGAAGTATGCCACCTTGTGATCAAAAATTATCTAAATTTAACAAAAACTGTTCAAGCCCCTAGGTACTGAATATGTGGACCCCAGTGCCTATAGTTGGGTTTTTATTGAAAATATCGGTCAACATAGAACAAGGCGGCAAGATCCACAAAGAAATCTAAAACGAGTATACCATTTGACTTTGAGAGAGTATAAAAGGTTCGGTTACATCCGAACTTAGTCCTTCCTTACTTGTTAAATATAAAGTTTGCCAGTACCTGAAGGAATTTCCCGGACTTTGCTTCTTGGAAGTTGCCAGAGTATAAAATGTTCGGCTCCACCCGAACTTAGCCCTTCCTACTTGTTTTCTCTTAGAATAGCCTCATTCCCATGTCTCATGCCTAGGGAGGGACAATTGTTTCAGTTAGTGAACTTTTTTAATTTTTCCCTGAGAAACGAGTAAGCTGATTGCCCTCTTACAGCGCAAGTAGCTCTCTATAACGTAGTAATTAAAAAATAAACTTGAATATATTTGAAATATTCACAAACTAACTCAAACTGACAGTCGAATACAGTTATTTACAAATAGGAAGACTTTCGCAACATGATGCTACAGAGTACAATAGTTTAGTTCACCTATCGGTTGTTGTATCACCTTAAACTAATCGAATTAGAAATAAGATCTTATACATATATATAAATGATCAGAATGACAAGACGAGTTCACATCCGGATGTCTGAACGTCCGTCCTTCTGTGCGGGCTGTACCTTTAGTAAAGTTGAAATATCATCATACAACTTTGTACACGTGTTCCCTGGCAAATAAGAAAGGGCGGCCGCTCATAATACGCCATTAATCGAAAACCTAAATATATAATGCCATAACCAAGCCGCAAATTAAGATATAAATCTGTTATTTGGTACAGGGGACCCCAGAAGTCAAGGGTCACCTGTGGGCTGAAATTTTTAATTTTTAATTGGTTTTGTGTGTATATCTCACAAACCAATAAAATTTTATCAACAAAACTTGTTTAAGTTGTGTCCTTTCAACACTTCCTCCAATGGTGTGAAAATGTGTGAAATGGGATAGTAACCACTAAATGCGCGATAACTTACTAAGTAAGTACACCAGGAGCACTAAATTTCACATCCTTTATTGGAACCCGTGGAAAAACTGGGTAATGGGCTTGGCACCGTCCACGTTTAGGAGAAATTTCATATCTCAGGATCTACTCGACCAATTTCAAATTTTGTATATGACATTATCCTAGCTATCCTGTGTTACCGTGCGAAAATAGGTGGAATACAACCACTCTTACTTTCAATACAACAAACTTTTAAATTCCTTCTAAATCCATCATTTTACAGAATACAAATCAAACAGCAATGAAGTAAGCGAAAGAGAACTTTGCATAAATTCTGCCTTCAAGAAAAACATCTCACGTCTAAAAATAGTCGAAATCGGATCATAACTGATGAAGATTATGAATATGTTAACCTGACATTTACTTAATATAAGGATTTTTAATGTTGAGGTTGACTTTATATATAATATATAGTCCAATCTGTGTGGAAATTCGGAAATTTTAGAATCTTTTTTCGGTAATAGTATATCGTGATGCCTAAAATGGATAAAATCGAGCCAATACTACCCTTAGCCCCCATGTTTTTAAACTTCAAAATATTGTGTAGTTTAGTTCCAAAATCGATTCAGAATTAACCCAGCCCCCTTATACCACATATAATGATAATCGTTACTTTTAGTGCACTCCACGCACACGATAAAATTTTGGGTTATATTAATAAATTTAAGTGGAAATATTTTCTCTAGCTTGATTTAGTCAAAATCTTGGGATAACCCCATATATATTTTACTTTATGCCAAATATATCGTAAGATTTCTAAACAAAATTTATAAAACGTGTTATCTTGAACAACGAACTTATTCCGTTGGTGAAGTACTCGTATATTGGTTAATATGCGCGATATTTTCGTTGCATTGAGTGAATGTGTTATTTTAGACATTACATGGTTTGGTGGTGAAGATTGGTGAAATCGGGTTATAAGTTTCCTAAATCCATATATTTTCGATATCGCTTTCTATTCTAGTGGTTGATATTGAGCTTTTTATGTTGGTCAATATGAAGACTATATGAATACAATTTCTCATATATTTAATATTTTGGCTGACTTTATGTGGTGTATTTCGAGCATACTTATCTATATTAAGTCGCCATATTAAACTAAGCAGTTGATTTTCTAACATATTTATGGTCAAGATATAAAACATTTCAAAGTCTGCCGCGCTTTGAATATAGTAGTAATTTTTTTCTTAGCACATGCAAAAAAATAATGTTATCTACCGAATTTGGTTAAAAGCGATCGAGTATGTCCCAAGATATGAGATTTCTCCGAAATGTGGGAAGTGCCATACCCAACGTCAAATTTTGACAGCCGCTCTAATAGCTCCATCTTGTACCATCACGGGTGTACGATTTTCTGTCTCTGACCCATTTATTTTTAGATTTATCGCAAGGGACATAAAATAACCATAATAGATAAACTTCCACGAGGTAGATATTTAAAAATTAAGTTGCAAATTTTGGTTATTTTTTTGGTTTTTTGTTATAAATGAAATTTGCTCGGAATTTTTGATAGATAATAGTTCATCCCACGCGTTTATATGCTGAGTGTACGCTACAAGTTTCAAGTCATTCGGTCGAACCGTTTTTGAATACGATGAATGAAAATTTGAAAAAACAGTTTTGAGAAAAACGCGTTTATAATACGGTTCTTTGAGTGCCTGTGCATTCTTGTCTCCAGTGATCTATTGTATCTTTGCCTATACCACACAACCAACATGCTTTTACTTTGTCGTCAGCCCATTTTTAAGTATTCTGGGACTTCACCTGAGTATATAGATGAGTATCTTTAGTTGTATCTCAGCTTTTCGATTTTGTTCCACTGTAGCTGTCTTTGTACAGCCATTCCTCGCGTTTTGACTTCATCTCCAACTGACCTACCTACGTCTCTTATTGCGTCAACTTCTTCTTCACTGAGTCCACATTCATTTAAAAACTTCGTTCTGTAGTTCAGGCTTACCTCCTCTTCCTCATCACCACCAGGCACTCTTTGACCAGGCTTTCTTTTTCCATAATTTTGCTTTCGTAATTAACAGCCAGTTTTGCGAATCTTAGTCTTAGCTTTTCTCTTCCAGCAAAATGCAGTCCGGTGTACACTTTTCTAATCCTAGTGTCCACTTGAGGTACTTCTTCTGAATTTTTTCCATCTCTTCAACATTTTCCCACCCTAATGAGCCATTATACTGACTACAAGGCTTTCGAACATTATTATTCTCCTTTGATCGTCTTTTTTGAAAAGACGCTCACCTATACTCCAAGTATGTTTCATCACTATAACAGCCTTTTTGACTCTTTTTTTGATATATGCTCTATTTTTTCCGCTACTCTTGAAGAGGTGCCCCAAATAGATGAATTCATTTACTTTTTCCAGCTGTCTTCCTTTCCAGAACCAGTCAGTTTTTCTTCTCTTACCGCCTCCGTTTTTAAAAACCATTACCTTGGACTTATTCTCATTCAGTACCAGTTTTTTCTTATCTAAATATTTCTCTAGTCTCTTGATCATATCTTTTAACTCTCCTTCACTGGTCGCGAGCAGCACTACGTCGTCAGCATATTCCAGGCTCCAAATTTTATCTTTTCCTATGACAACCCCGCCGGTTTGTTCTTTACTTAGTTCTATTCCCAGATCAGCTATTAAAATTATTAAGAGTGTCGAACTTAAGGAGCATCCTTGTCTTATTCCATCCTTTGTCCAGAGTTCCTCCGATCGCCTACCATCTACTCTTATTTTGCATTTGGTTTCTTTGTACAGCTCTTTGATTACACCATGCCTTACTCCATTGCACTCCAGAGCACTTTCCTGCAACACAGTCAGAAGCAGCTTTTAAGTCTACGAAAAAAGCAAAGAGTTTCCCCTTTTCCTTAGCAAGTTCTTTCTCATCTGCATGTCTTAGTGGTTACTCCTCCTTTTCGAAAACCAGCTTGAGTTTCTGGAAGCATTCTTTTCCCGTCGATGTCGTTTAATAATCTATCATTCGAAATAATTGCGTAGATCTTATACGCCGTGTTCAAAAGTGCAATACCTCTGTAGTTTTCCTCGCTTTCTTTATTGCCTTTTTTGTGCAGTGGCGCAACTAGCCCAGTTTTCCAGTCTTCAGGTATTCCTTCTCCATGCCATATCCTTTTCATTAGGTTGCTTATCTCTTGTTGAGTATTACCTTGTGCAAAGACCCATGCTTCATTTGGGAAACCATCTTCACCAGTAGCTTTTTTCCTCCTTAGTTTTCTTATTTCCTCATCTGTTAAATCTTCTTCATCTTTGTCTTCTTCTCTATTCCAGTCGCCTACCGTATTTGCTTGTTCTCCATTCAGCATGAGTAAAATGTTTACACCATTTTTTCATGGTGATGCCTTTGCTAATTTCTGACCTAGACTTCCTATATTTATTGATGTACTGCCACACCTTCTTTTCAGTATTTGCGTTTTTTATTTCTGCAATCTTGTTTTCTTTCATTTTACTTTCTTTTTCAAAGCATAGTTTTCGGAACTCCTTTCTTTCTTTCAAGTAATCTTCTTTTGTTGCTTGGCCGTGCCTCCATTTTATTAAGTTAGTTTTGACCTTTCAATCAAAAACTGTCCTGATTCGGCAAGAAATGTGAAACTTCCGTCTTCATCACCATTTGTGTTTCCATTCAGCACACACCACCCTTCTTTCTCTATAATAAATACTAATAATTAGTAGCTCACCTTCTGCGTTGCACTTGTCTTGGTACATCCTCTTTTTCGGGTCCTGCATATAAGCTACCTTTGTGACCTCAAAATTATTATCTTTAACTACAATGTCTTTTCTTACCCCAGTTATTATACCACCACTAACTCTCCCTATATTTTTTATCTTTTCGCTGCTTTACACTTCCACTCGTACTCTTTTTGGAGTCTTTTACCATCCCTTACTTTCTACCCATGTTTCTGTTAAACCGATTTCATCATATTGTCTAAGAACTCCAAAAATCCGCATTTTTTTTACCTAAGCCTTCAACATCCCAAAACACCACTTTGAACTCATCGCCTCCTGCTTTATTGGCCCTGTCTATTAAAAATCCCCTTTTCTATATTATTGTACTTTTTTTTTGTTGCCACGAGAGCCATTTTCCGTCGACGCACATTTTTCTATATCCTACTTGAACAGTATGATTGTTTTTTCTTATTTCTTTCGCTTCTTGAGCTATTCTCCACTGCACTTCTCTTTCTTCACGCGTGAGATCGTTTTCTATGAAAATCTTCGCATTTACTAGCACTTTTTTATTCATCATGATTTCCTCTTTGATTTCCCATTTTTTCAGTTTCACAATCACCACGTTTTTATCTTTACTTTGTAGCCACCATCTCCTTAGCATCTACCTTCACTACAAACTTTTCTTCTACAAACCTTACAGTCGTTTGCTTCGGATATTTCGAATACTTTTAAATATTTGTGGAAAGCTTTCGATGACTATATCGTTTTAATGAGTTTTTCGAAAAAATATCCGAATTAGGTCGGAGCGAAATTAATTTGATTCGGAATAAATTTGGTAAATGCTTAGATTTAGTATACGTTGATACTTTTTCAAGTGTTCCGTTATTCAGAGTAATCCTCTTGTTCTACCACAGGACTCGTATCATCCTGCTTTGGAAATATCTGTCGAAATCATAGGCAATGTACGGGTTAGTTATCATCAAACTTCTAGTTTGTGTACTCGGTTTAACTTTGCAAAAGCCAATTATAAAAAGTTAAATAGAGAACTTATTGCAATAACATGGCCTAATTATAATGGTGATATTGAATTGAGTGTCTCTCATTTTTATACTCTCGCAACCTGCTGCTACAGAGTATAATAATTTTGTTCACCTAACGAATGTTTGTATCACCTAAAACTAATCGAGTTAGATATAGAGTTATATATGTATATAGGTATAAATGATCAGGATGAAAAGACGAGTTGAAATCCGGGTGACTGTCTGTCCATCCGTTCGTCTGTCCGTCTGTCCGTCCGTGCAAGCTGTAACTTCTTGGTATCGTGAGACGGTTGGTATTGCAGATGGGCGTAATCGGACCACTACCACGCCCACAAAACGCCATTAATCAAAAACAGATAAATTGCCATAACTAAGCTCCGCAATAAAATACAAGACCCGCCTCTAATAGGTTTAATGTGCATGTCTCTTAAACCGCTAATGCTATAACAACGAAATTCACTGGAAGCAAATGTTCTTAGCACTTCTATTGATATTTAATTAAGATTTAATATTATCTTTATGTACTATTTTATTTCTGTATTTAATTGTAACTTTATTCCTGATCTTCTTTTATTACTTGTTTCTTGTATCTAGGCTTTATCTTATTTCTCTCCCCTATTATTTTTTCATATATAACATCTCCACATAAATATGTTTTGTTAAAGCATTTTTATTTTGCCTTTCTAGCATCCTAGTTTGTGCTAATAAAAGTGTGTCTGGTAAATTATCATGAGAGGCCTTATTATAACGATTTCGAATGGTTTCTTATCAGTTATCGAATGTATAGTTTTATTGTATTGGTGAGCGGCTCTATATATTGATTCCGAAAAGCTGATTAAATTATATTCTTGTTTTATATATCATGATATTTCAATTATTGTTGGATGTACCCCTCTATCTGACCATTTGTGGTGCTATGATTTGGGTTGCAGAAATAAATTTCAATCTGAAGTCTCTGCATCAGGGAATTAAGTTGTACCGTAGTAAATGCTGGTTCATTATCAATTGTTATTCTGATTACATTAGGGAGCCCTTGTAATATCTCTAACACTTTATCATCTAAATTAAGCTTATCTTCAATTTGCTTAATAACAAAAAACTTTGAATAACTATCGATACATGTAATGAATTTTATGGATTCTGCATAAAATATATATATGTGTATTTGTATTCCCCCCTCTTTAGGTATAGGGACCTCTCCAATAGGTATTTTTATGGGATGTCTATCATATTTATTTTTATTACAAATTTCATGCATGTTTATACATTTCTGGCCAATAGTAAAAAGTTGAGGATCGTTTAATATTTTCGTCAAAGCCCCTGTGCGCTCTGTTATGCGTTTGCTCTATTATTGTTCCCTGGTCTTCCCTGTTTGGTATATCCATGGGAAAATTTTTTGTAGATAAAAGCTTGTTAGTAAATGTTTCTTTTAATTTAACCTTTATTTCATATGAGTCTTCAGGTGTACAATATATTGCAGTTACAAGATTTGGTTGTAAGAATTCTCTTATAATACTCGTTAAATTTTCAAGTGTATCATTTTCAATAATATGCCTAGTTTTATTACAATTATTATTAGATTCGTGAATGCTAAAGCGACCTTTGTTAGGAAGTATTTGTTGTCTGAATTCATTCAATGGTTTTTTAGTTTCTTGAATTTGTGTATTTTCAGAGCTCTTTGCTGAATGCTGTGTGTCCATTTCTGATGAATCAACAGTTATATAATATTATTTAAGTTTTGTCGGGATAAGGCATCCGCGACTATATTAAGTTTTCCCGGCTTATAAATCATTTTTGGAGCATATTCCTCAATAATAGTATGCCATTTTTTCATTTTTACATTAGCATTTCTCGAAGTGACTTGGAAAGTCAAAGGTTGGTGATCTGTATGTATTTCTAAATCTGATTCTCCATAAAGGTAGTTTCTTAGAGTTTTTAATGCCCAAACTATGGCATAAAGTTCTTTTTCATTCGTTGCATAATTCTTTTCTGTGGAATTCAATGCTTTAGAGATAAATGTAATAAGTTTTCCATCTTGACTTAATACACCACCTAATGCATCATTTGAGGCATCGGTGCTAATATAAATTTTTTATTAAAGTCTGGTTGAGTTTACTCTACTTGATTGGTTAGTAATTGTTTTAATTTTTCAAATGCTAAAATTGCGTCCTGTTCTAATCGAACTATAATTTTCTTTGACATATGCTGAAATACATGTCCATTTTCTCCTGACAAATGTTTGCTTAATGGTTTGGCTATTGCTGCGAAATCCTTGATAAATTTCCTATGATATCCAACCATTCCAATGAAACTTCGAAGTTGTCGTACTGTTTTTGGTAATGGAAAATTACAAATCGCTTCAACTTTATGCGGATCCGTTTTGATTACATCTTTTGCAACTATATATTCCAAAATTCAACTTAATTTTCAAAAAATTTTGACTTTTCTAATGATATTTTCATATTCGATTTTTTAAGTTTATCGATTACTTGATTCAAATGTTTTATATGATCGATTAAGTTGCGTGAAAAAACAATTATATCATAAATATATACATGACCGAATTTCGAATAAATTCTCTTAATACATTATCCATAGCTCGTTGGAAAATACTTGGTGCATTCTTTAAACCAAATGGCATTCTTAAAAATTCGTATTTTCCATTATTTACTGAGAATACAGTTTTCTCGATGTCCTCAGGCTTCATTAAAATTTGGTGAAATCCTGATTCTAAATCGATTGTGGAGAAATACTGTGATCCTCCTAGATTTGAAAGTATAACATTTGTATCTGGAATCGGATATGTATCCGAAAGAGTAATTTCATTTAGTTTTTTGAAATCCACTAGCATTCTTAATTTTGCTGTGCCATCATCATTGATACCCATTTTTGGTACCACCAAGAACTTCGGTTTTTAAAAGATTATCGATCTCTTTATTCACAAAAGCATTTGATGTTAAAGGATACTGATACTGTTTACTCCAAATTGGAGTATTTACCGAGGTTCTTATTTCCGCACGAATATCCGTTCGAAACGGTAAATTCATGTTTATTGAAGAATGTATTTCATATATTTTATTTCTTATTTTTTCCCTCAAATATTTAATTTTTTTCTTCATTTATGCCGGTATTCCCTTCGGCGGTTGCTTCAGAGAATTCTTCCTCTAAATTTATTTTGTTTATATAATCTTCTTTATTGTCGGTAAGTACGTTGACTGGCGTTGTAGAACTTTTTTGTTTCACAATAAATTTTTTTATTTTTATTGCCGGTATTATCATCGGCTGGCGTTGTAGAAATTTTTTGTTCCACATTATATTTTTTATAATTGAATTTTTTACTTTTGTTGCCGGTATTACCATTGGCTAGCGTTGTAGAACTTTTTTGTTCCACATTATATTTTTTATTTTAATTGCCGGTATTATCATCGGCTGGCGTTGTACAACTTTTTTGTTCCACATTATATTTTTTATTTTTAATATATTCATTGTACTGGTATAAATCTTCAGCTGGCGCTTTAGGAGTCTCTGCTCCCAAAGTAATTATATTTCCTTTAATATCATGTTGCTCAGATTCATCTCCTAAGCTAAATATGTCTTCTTCCTTTTCATTATTTATTATCAACTTTTTTTCTTTCAAGTTGATCACTACATTAATTTCTTTCAGGAATTTGTATTCAATTAAAAAGTCTGCTTCTAAATTTTCTATTTCGTAAAAAATTTGTCTTTTACAAATAGAGTAATAAAATGATAATATCGTATTATCGAAAATCCATTAATTGTTTTTACTCTTTTATATATATTTAATTCGTTTTTAATCTTTTAAATTCCTGATTTTATATAGCAACTTGTTACTCCTGTATCCTGTATCTACTAAAATTTTAAAGTTTTTGCCATTAACCCTGTCTGTCATGTAAGAAAATATATGGCAGAGTTAGTTTTGATCTAAAAACTTATCCTCTTTAATATTATTTATCCTTTGTGTTTTATTTGGTGGTTGATTACTTATTTGTGCGCTGGCATTTGGTCGTTTATCTGTAGTATGTATTCTTGTATTCTGTACATTACTTGTATTATTTACATTATAATGTGGTCGATTTTGGATTCGAGTACTTGGGTCGACATCCATTGGGATAGGTCTTGCCTGAATGTTCTGTTGTAAGGGCCTTTGGTTGTAGCCTCTTTGAAGTTGGGTTTGTGGAAACCGTAAATTATTATTAAAATTTCCGTTATTGAAGTTAGTACGTTGCCTGTAATAATTCGGATTTTTCCAGAATTGTGATGATTAAGCTGTAATTTTTTAGCTGTGTACATTTGTGTTTTTATTTTAAAAAATTCTTGAAGTTTAATTGATTTTTATTACCGTGTTAATACAAATTTTTAGTGATTAAACTCTCAGTTTCATGATAAGTATTAAATGTTCTGTTTTGTGCGGTATTAAAAAGTATAAAAAAGTTTAAACTTTCCAATTTTTGGTGCCGAGTCAGCCTTTGTTTCATTTTGTTTTATTTTATTCTATTTTCTCCCTTTGTTTATCTTATTTACTTCTTTATTCACAGCTGAGTTGCGTTTAGTTTTTTATTTGTTACAGTGCTTCTAAAACTGCTCGCTATATTGCTTCTTCAAATTGTCTTGGTTTTAAACTTTGAAAAAAAAAAATTGTTCATAATTGAATTTATTATTATAAATATTTTATTAACACACTAATTTATTATTTATCTATTAAATTTTGTTCTACTTACTCTTTTATTTGATCTTCATTCTTGTGGTTTATTATGTCTTGTAACTTCCCCAGTTGTAACATTAAAGGCGAGTCAGATCGCTACGTTTCATGCTGGCCTTGTGATGGGCTTGCCCATATTAAATGTGCTGGACTGACAGGTAGAATCTTAGATTCTTTTCTCGACTGTAAGGGATTGCGTTGGTCCTGTTTAAATTGTAGATCTATTGAAATTGATCTATTTAAAGTTTATAGGGCGACACGCAATGGCTTTAACGAAATCGGTCGTGATCTTGTAACCCTCACTGAAAATTTTAGGCACTATGAAAAATTGTTCAAATCTTTTAAGTGCCTGAATGATTCTCACGAATCCTCTAAACCTGCTCCTAAGCGTAAAAGTCCTTCCGATGAAGTAACACTTAGTTCTTCTGTTCAGAAAAGAACGTCTCCTCCCAATGACCTAATAAATCTCTCTTCTCCTTGCCCTCAAGGTGATAAGCCGTCAACTTCCAAAGAGCTCAATTCCCCAAAAGCTCTATCTAATAGTAATAAGTGTCTCACAATTCCAGAGGCTCCCCCTATTAACTTAGTAGCATCAGTTAATAATTTGATAGTTATTCCACCTAAAAAGTCTTTATTTATTTCGAGACTTGCCAAAGATACCTTGGTGGAGGACATTAAGTCTTACATTTCGTCACGTTTAAAAATCGATGATATCAATATACGTAAATTTAACTTCAATTATGATAGAAGTATATCATCGTTTAAAACAGACGTATCTCTTGAAACATTCAAAAAGATCTTAGATAGTTTATTCTGGCCACCTGGGGCTTTTGTACGCGAATTTAAACCTAAACTTAGAAGTCAAACTGAGGAAAACATTGTTAAATTACCAAAAGCAACCACCGATATAAAAAACTGATTGGTAGAAATTCGCTAAGCATTTATTATCAAAATGTTAGAGGTCTTAATACAAAATTAACTGACTTGTATTTGAACAGTTTCAATTTTAATTTCCATATAATTGGATTTACAGAAACTTGGTTAAAACCTCACATTTTTGATAATGAGATTTTAAACAGCGAATTTCAAATTTTTAGATGTGATCGACTGAACAGAATCGGTGGAGGTGTTCTATTTGCCGTGCAGTCCTCTATCCCATCTGAAAATATTATTGTTCCAGGAACCGACTCATTTGAATTTAAATGTATTGGAGTCTATGTTAATAGTTGTTTTATTTATTTAACCCTATCTTATATACCACCCCATTCAGACTTATCTGTATACATGCAGCATGCTGCTTTAATAAATAACGCTACTTCGATGGCAAATAAGGCAGATTCAATAATCGTTTTACGAGATTTCAATTTACTGTGTACTTCGTGGAAAGCTTTCGATCACTATGTCGTATCGATTTGCAAGCGGTCATGTTTTAATAAGCCTTTTCAAAAAATGTCCGAGTTGGGTCTGAACCAAATTAATTTGATTCCGAATAAATTTGGTAAATGCTTAGATTTAGTATACGTTGATACCTCTTCAAAGTGTTCCGTTAGTCAGAGTAATGCTCTTGTTCTACCAGAGGACTCGTATCATCCCGCTTTGGAAATATCTGTCGAAATCATAGGAAATACACGAATATATCATACATCAAACTTCTAGCTTCTGTACTCGGTTTAACTTTGCAAAAGCAAATTTTAAAATGTTAAATAGAGAACTTTATACAATAACATGGCCTAATTATAATGGTGATATTGAATTGAGTGTCCTGCATTTTAATAACATTATTACGAAATTATTTGAAAAGTATGTTCCAATAGAAATTGTTAATAAAAGTAAAAGCATAAGTCCGTGGTTTTCGAAAGTGTTATATGAATTTAAAAACAGAAAAACTCAAGCCTTTAACCATTTAACCATTTGAAAAAAACCGGTTCACTTGTCGACTATCCTAATTATTCTATATTGCGACAATATTTTGACCTAAAAAAAAATCTTGTAATAATTACTTAAATAAAATAAAAAAGAATATTGCAAACGCAGGATTTCCAAATTTTCGTCCGCGACGAAATACAAATATTTTATTTCAAGTGACAATGATATTATAACCAATATGTTTGCAGAATTTTTCAAGTCAAACTACCGTCATAACTCTTCTAAAAGTTTTTCCTATCAGCACGTGCTGTGTCCAAATACTTTAATTAACGCTCCTATTATTTCTGAAGAAGACGTCTTACTTAATTTAAATAAGTTAAAACCATCTTTTTGTTACGGCCCAGATACAAGGGTATCATGCTTCCTTAAAAATAGTGCCAAATATATTTACTTGCCTTCGACCAGGATATTTCATTCCTTTCTTAAACACGGTATATTTTCTTCTATATGGAAACAGTCATTTATAATTTCTATGCATAAAAGTGGATTTAGGTCCAACTTTGAAAACTATAGAGGTATCGTAAAACTATCGGTTATACCTCAACGTTTTGAAGCTGTAATCACTGCCTTTATAACCTTTCCGATTTTTCCGTTAATTTCCTCTTCTCAGCATGGATTTCGTAAAGGGAAATCGACTCTAACAAACTTACTTGAATTTGTAAACCATGTATCATTGGGGTTTAGGGAACATAAGCATACGGATGTTATATACACAGACTTTAGCAAGGTTTTTGATAAAGTAAATCTCTTGATTCAAATATATAAACTTGATCCGCTGGGCTTCTAGCCAAGATTTCTTCAATGGGTAGCTTCTTATCTTTTTAATAGAACACAACGAGTGATATTTGACGATATTCTTTCAGATACAATTATTGTCTCTTCACGTGTTCCGCAAGGTGGTAATCTTGGATTGATTCTGTTCTTGTTGTTTATTAACGATATCTCTTCAGTTATAGAATTTTCAAAAATTTTATTATACGCTGACGACGTAAAGCTTTTAAAATCATATACTTCAACAGAGGAAAGGTGTCTGTTGCAAGCAGACTTAAACAGTTTGGTTGCATGGTGTGATAGATAAAGATAGATTTGCCATTGAATCTCTATAAATGTAAGACGATGTGCTTTTCGCGTAGATCTGTGCACCCCTCGCCTTATGTAATGCAGCACCGTAGTCTAGAGCAAGTTTTTAACTATGTTGATCTGGGAGTTAATATGGACCCTAAGCTTAATTTTAATCTTCATATTGATACCGTGGGAAAGAATTTAGAAATCCGTATATTACTAAAACACTTTATACAACTTTGGTTAGACCTATATCGGAATATGGCTCAGTTGTATGGACCCTAGCTACCAAATCTATTCGGACAAGTCGGAGTCTGTTCAAAAGCAATTATTATTTTTCGCCTTAGGGCATTTCCGATGGGATTCTAAGTTAAGGCTACCTCCATACACTAGTCGTTTAAAACCTATCAGTAAATCTACCTACACTTTATAGTCGTATGGAAACGCTTGGCATAATATACTTAGTGAAAATCTTGAATGGAACAGTTTGCAGTTCTTTTCTTTTGTCTGAAATTAAATTTAATATCCCGGTTCGCTTTTCGAGGCAGTAAACATCCTTACTGTTGAAATCTTGTAAAGGGTGTTTTTTTTAGCGGTATAGAACTTTAAATTGCAATAAAACAACGATGGATTATTCGATTGACATGAATTTTATTTATCCGAAAGATAATCTTGTGGCAAATAGTGGAGTTTACTCCAAATTACAGTATTTACCGAGGTTCTTATTTCCGCACGAACATCTGTTCGTAACGGTAATTTCATGTTTATTAAAGAATGTATTTCATTTATTTAATTTCTTATTTTTTTCCTAAAATACTCAGTTTTTTCTTTATTTATGCCGATATTTTCTTGGGCTGGTGCTTCAGAGAATTCTTCCTCCAAAGTAATTTTGTTTTATTGTCGGTAAGTACATCGACCGGCGTTGTAGAACTTTTTTGTTTCACATTTTATTTTTATACTCTCGCAACTTGTTGCTACAGAGTATAATAGTTTTTTTCACCTAACGGTTGTTTGTGTCACCTAAAACTAATCGAGTTAGATATAGGGTTATGTATATATAAATGATCAGGATGAAGAGACGAGTTGAAATCCAGGTGACTGTCTGTCCGTCCGTCCGTCTGTGCAAGCTGTAACTTGAGTAAAATTTGAGATTTCTGTCTGAAACTTGGTACACATGTTTCTTGGTACCATAAGACGGTTGGTATTGCAGATGGGCGTAATCGAACCACTGCCACGCCCACAAAACGCCATTAATCAAAAACAAATAAATTGCCATAACTAAGCTCCGAAATAAGATACAAGACTCTTATTTGGTATACAGGATCACATTAGGGAGGGGCATCTGCAGTTTAAAAAAAAAAAACCATATCTTGGGATCTGCTTAACCGATTTCAACCAAATTCAGTACATAATATTCTTTTCATATTTCTATGTTATATACGAAAATGGGCGAAAGCGGATTACAACCACGCCTATTTCCCATATAACATCATTTTAAATTCCATCTGATTTTTTCACTTTCCAGTATGCAAATCAAGCAACAATGATTATATCGGCGTAAAACTTTGCGTGAATAATACGTTTAAAGTATGCCACCTTGGGACCAAAAATTCTCCTAATTAAACCAAAACTGTTCAAGCTCCTATTCTAAATATTATGTATTGCGTCGTCAGGATTTTATAAACAAAAAATGTTATAATAATTAATTAAATAAGGTAAAAAGAATATCGTACATAAAATGAAATACAAATCTATTATTTCAAGTGACAATGACATTGAATCAAATATATTTGCAGAATTTTTCAAGTCGAACTACTGTAACAATTCTCCTAGAACGTTTTCCTATCATTACGGGCTAAGTCCGAATACTTTAATTAACGCTCCAATTATTTCTGAAAAAGACGTCCTTCTTAATTTAAATAAGTTAAAACCATCTTTTAGTTACGGCCGAGACATTAAATATAAAATATTTTTACTTGCCCTTGACAAGAATATTTAATTCCTCCCTTTAACACGTTATCTTTCATCCATTTCAAAAAAGTCATTTATAATCCCTTTGCATAGAGGTGGATTTCGGTCCAACATTAAAAACTTTAGATGTATTGCAGAACTATCAGTTATATCTAAACTTTTCGAAGCTATCATCGCAGACCAAATCGGTAAAGTAAATCTCTCGATTTTCATACATAAACTTCTGATGGGTAGCTGATTTCTTCAATGGGTAGCTTCTTATCTTTATAATAGAACACAACGAGTAATGTTTGAGGATACTCTTTCAGATACAATTAATGTATCTTCAGGTGTTTCACAAGGTAGTTATCTTGGCCCTGTTCTTGTTGTTTATTAACGATATCCCTTCTGTAATAGAATCCTAACAAATTTTTATATGCCGACGGCCTAAAGCTTTTTCGAATCATATACTTCAATTGATGAAAGGCTGTTACAAACAGACTTAAACAATTTAGTTGCTTAGTGTGATAGAAATGATTTGCCATTGAATCTCAAAAAATGTAAGACGATGTGATTTTCCCGTATATATGTGTACCCCTCTCCTTATATGTTAAAACACCATAGTCTAGAGCAAGTTTTTAACTATGTGGATTTGAGATTTAATATGGACCTTAAGCTTAATCTTAGTCTTCATATTGATACCATGGTCTTGAAAGCAAAAGCTGTCCTCAGTTTTGTTAAACGTTGGTCTAAAGAATTTAGAGATCCGTATATTACTAAAACACTTTATACAACTTTGGTTTGACCTATATTGGACCTAGCTACCAAATCCATTCTGACAAGTCAGAGTCTGTTCAAAAACAATTTTTACTTTTCGCCTTAGGGCATCCGATGGTATTCTTGGGTAAGTCTACCTCCATACACTAGTCGTTTAAAACTTATAAATCTACCTACATTTTCTAGTCGTAGGCAAATGCTCGGCATAATATTCTTAGTGAACATCTTGAATGGAACAGTTTGCAGTTCTTTTCTCCTGTCCGAAATTAAAATTAATATCCCGGTTCGCTTTTCGAGGCAGTTTATACCTTTACTGTTAAAATCCTGTAGATCAAATTTCGAACTAAACGAACCATTCCGCCGTAAATGTCATGATTTTAATTCTTATTCCAGCACATTTGACTTATCTGACTCACTTTTCAAAATTAAAAAGACTTTATTGCGGTTTGTATTTATTGTGGTTTGTGTTCTGTGTTTTGTTATGTAGGTGCAGAAGAAAGCCTCACTATGTTATGTAGGTGTTCGACATTGTTGGAATTGTATACTGACACGTCTAAAGTTTCTCCGTCTGCGTTTCACTACATCCAGGCGACCATATTGGTGCAACGTAGGTGATGACTGGCCGGCCGATTCGCTCGTATGTCGTCAATAACGTTTCTTTGTCCTTTCCCCAGGAGCTGCTGACTACCGATTCGAAATGATATTAATATCCAGTTCGGGAATGTGGTAGCTGTGAATTTAGTGGGGGAAAGTGTCGGACCCCTTGCAGAGAAGAAGCGAGAAATATTGGTAAGATAGCTTTCGAACTCATGTCATCGCCTGACGTCAATCGTACAATCATCTACATATGAGATGATATAAATTCCTTCTGGTGGTTGATGGAGTTTCGAAATACAGAAGTTAAACAGAAACGGAGAGAGGACCCGACCCTTCGGAACTCGCTGTTTAATTCTTCTTAACTTAAAATTTTGATCTGGAAACAGTACGGGTGATTACCGACAACTTGACAATCTTTTATAGTGATGAATGCTCGCCTGACCTTCCAAGAGAAAATTTCACAGGAAGTAAAACAACGCCAACAACTTATCAGGAGGAATGCAAGGAACGACATTTTGAACCAGAGACGTCTAGAATAAAGTCAAGTTCGCCTTCGTAGAGATAACCTGGTCAATAGGCCAATTGAAAACGAAAGGCAGTCCCAGCAAATTAGATTAATTACAATTCAATTCAGATTTCAAAAACATTTATTTTCAAATTATAAAGAAGGGTCCAACTGAAATATGTATTTGCTGCGGGGAATTATAGTTTTCACAACCCGAATGCTGCATCCGCCTTCTTTTTAGTGCCAAAATTTCCATCTGAAGATGGAAATTACAATTTTTGGACAACTTGCAAGGATGCAAATTGCTTAAAAATAATCATGCAAACTGCAAATGGTCTAGACTTGCTTAAAATATCCGATTGTTTGAAAGATTTAACCCCAATTGAAGAACGGCGTTTCATGATAGTCCGTCCTTTATGATATCAAGGTCAGAGTTTACTCAAAAGTTCTATTGTTTATATACCTATTCCTATTAACAACCGAGGTTATTTGATAAGACTCATGTGATACAGAAAGTGTTTAAAATACAATTATTATTTGACTGATACCATACGCCCTGCAAAGATTATGGAAGCTTTTCAATTCTTAGTGAATACCCGTCAGTATCGTGAGCACAATATACTTATTATATATTAATAAAAACTGGATTTCAGAATTTAATAACGAAGAAGAAGTTCCTTTTGTTACAATACATATGCCGAGAATAACAGATTGGTTTAATCCCTTCATACGGAATAGACTTCCGACGTTAACCTTTCAGCTAATCGTATTCCCATAACTACCTACAGAGCTAAACCCAGGAGGTCAAGAGACTCTTTCGGACAATATTCCTGTAGAAAACTTGGGCTATAACCCATTAATTATAGCGCCAAGTGAAGGGAAAAGACCAATTAATATAATTCAGGATAATAATTTTGAGGAATTGTCATTTGGAACAATATACGTTCGGCAGAAACGTACCTGCTCTGAAAAATACAGTTAGATAGTACGTTCTGAAACTCGCCGCTTTGACAGAAGAGCGTGTACCACTCCAAAAGTGTTCTACAGGTATATAAAAAGTAGAATTGTTAGAAGTTAGGAAGAGTACATCCATTTGCCTTCGAAAGTTTTCAGATTTCAATCGAGTTACGGCCCAAAATATGTTAAACTAAAACGTTGTTCAAAACTTGATTCTACACGATGATGGTTACAAGGTTTTGAAAGGTGTAAGATTCTCTCCTGCACACTGGGAAGCTGAGAGAAAAAGGCAATTGCTATGATTCGCCAATTTGGGCGCCCAACCTTCTTCATTCATTTATCGGCTGTTGAAGCTCAGTGAGTTGAACCTTTGGTCATTCTGTGAAGAACTGTTGATTCTAAAGCTATTTCGGAAGAGGAAGTTAACAGTTTAACAAACCAATATACAGTATACAATATTTAGGTATATTAGCTTAATTCGATCAGAAGCGGTTACTTGTACAAGATATTGCGACTACCACTATCGACAAATCCTTAAGCTTTTTTAATATAATGTCTGAATTTTTGGAGAACATTTTTTTAAGAACTTTTACCGAAGAGGGAAGTTTTAACAGATATGTTCCGCGCATGTACATGGCATGTATTGGCTTAATAATGCTCCCAGGATCAATCTTCAAGATTCCCAAACATTCCCTGATGTCATACATTTCTACAGATGATTCGGTCAGTCACTAAGAAAATTATTTATAATAAATAATTTTTCAAAATTAAAAATGTTTTAAATTCAAATCTTACTATAGAAGACATTTCGAATTTAAATGGTTTTGGTAATTTTCTGTCTGATAGCAAAGTAAATCCATATGTCTTTTGATGACTATTTGTTAGCTCTGAGATCCAGCTTATCAAAACAGAAAATTTTTCTAAAGAGAAACGGATCTTTAGAACCTTCCTTCAGGTTCGACTGAAATATTCGTAGCCGGTATTTTAGACTATTTTTTTTCAGCGACCCTTTAGCTGCTTTAGCTGATTTTACATCTACTTGTATGTATAAATATCTTAAATACAGTAGAAGAGCACAAGACAGTAATCATGAAGAAGAAGACTGGGAAGATGATAAATTACCATTACCATTTATTCAAAACAATAACAATCAGGCTTGCATAACACACCGTATTATAATTGAGAAAATTCAAACAAAATATGATGGTTTTAAGCAAAGAGAACTTAAAGATGTTCTAGAGAGTCTTTACAATAAAGTAGACTTAGAAGAAGGTGAATCCAGATTTGAGGACTAGGAAATCCAATCTTTTCTACTACTAGGTCAATATATCGTCACGATATTACTGCATGAGTGTTTAAATTCACAATCAATTGGTGTTATCATACTTACCACTACTCTCCAAAACGTACAAGGCTTATACGAGTATAATATTAATGATGAGCTTTGCAGTTCTGTTAAATTCGTCAAGCATATTTACAAGTACGTTATTAAGGGCAGTGATTTGGCCGTGTTTGAAGTACAAAATATAAACGAAAATAATGAAATAGTACGCTATCAAATGGATTAGCAGCAATGAAGCGGATACTTTCCATACACCACAGAGAACGTGCTGTCCAACATCTTGCAGTGCATCTTTAAAATGGACAACGTGTATATTTCACTAAAAAAAAATATTCTCCAAAGAGCATTTGAACCACCAAAAACGACACTAACAGAATTTTTCACTCTTTGTCAAAAAACTCATGTGTATGGTCCATTCGCAAAAACATTATTATACACCGATATTCCATGCTATTTTACATGGAACACGTCAGCTAAAAAATGGGAGCCACGTAAAAATGGAAAACCAAATCCTTCAATTGCAATCAAATTTCAAGCTAAGACTTTATAATGTACATCCAAAAGAACGTGAATGCTTGTTTCTGCGTTCATTGTTGATATGTTCCTGGACCAATCTCTTTTACATTTTTAAGAGCTGTTACTGCCCAAGTGTCCAGGACGTACAATATAAAGATGCATGTCCCGCGATGCAAATTTTGGAATGTTTTTTAAACAGTCATCTACATTGTGGGAAAAAGGTAAGAATTACATGACTGAAGTTATACTCTACCGACATAAACCGCTCTCCAAACTTAGACTTCACGCAAAATGTGTATAACGAAGCATTACTAATGATTGAAGATTTATGTATTATAACTTAGTCATTATGGTATTCCATCTTCTAATCGCCTAGCTACAGACTTAATGAATAGTGATTTGCAGCGAGAAGAACAATTTAACAATGAACCATTATTAACTGACGAACAGAATAACATATACCATCGGTTGTTGATGCCAAACAAGGTGATTTTTTCTATTTAGATGCACCAGGTGGAACCGGTAAAACATATTTGATATCTTTCATTTTTGCTTAACTACGGTCGAAACAAAACTTGCATTATTTATTTATTTATTTCATCAGGTACAAGTCTATAGAGATTTTTAACATCTGTGCATAGAACCAGGGCATTACAAATACAATATATTTAACAGCTTACTTCCTAATATTATTGATATTCTAGCATAGATAATAGTATATTACACTAAATATTGCGTAACAAAGTTATACATATAAAAATTATAAATTATACCAAGTAAGAGCAAAAATGAAACACTTAATAGATAGATAAAATTTACTATATTGATAAGTTATTTATCCAGAGTTTTAGATTTTTGTTAAGAGATTTTTATTACATATTAGAATCTTCAAATTTTTAGGAAGCATTTTAAAGTACTTAATTGCTATATAATATGCATTTTTAATGCTAATTGACTTTTTAATTTTTTGTAATGTTAGTATTGTATCATAGTATTGTATTAGAGCCTTAACAATAAAAGTTTTCTTGATGTCAAGTGGCAAATTAGTTTCATAATTGTTTTCAAAGAACTTTAATAAACGGTTTTGCATATTTGTTATAGGCTGCAGAGCATTTTTGTAGGCTCCACCCCAGGCAATTATTTCGTATTTGTTTTCACTTTCGAAAAGTCCATAGTATATAGTTTTTAAGATTTTTATGTCAACCCATTTACTCAGTTTGAAAAAAAAGAAAGCAAAGTATCTGACTTTTTTGGCATGCTCGTTCACATGAAAATTCCATTTCATATGTGTATCAAAGTACAGACTCAGATATTTGCTGTAATCTACCTTGTGTGTTCTCTGTTGTTTATATTTAGTATATAATTGACAGGTATACTATCACAATAACTGCCAAAAGTGATGTATGTTGACTTGTCTATGTTAAGAGATAATTGATTACTTCGTAGCCATTTATTTAGTATCTCCAACCATCTGTTCAGGCGTGTTTATACTTTATTCCAATTTTTACCAGAGCAAAGGACTGCAGTGTCATCAGCATAGGCTATGAGAACCATTTCCGGTAGAGTATTGAAGATATAATGTATATATGTACTAATGCAATTACTGATTTTTACACATTGTTCCCTTTCGTAAAAGTAGTTTTTAAGTAATTGGTGAGGTATTCCTCTAATCTCAAGCCTCCAGATCTTATCTAATAGTACTTCGCGATTTACAGTATCGAACGCTTTTGCTAGGTCTAGAAAGACTAGGACAGATGGTAAATTTTTATCAATATTTTTATAAATAAAATCTGATGTAAAAGTTAAAGCATCACTGGTACCTCTATTTTTCATAAATCCAAATTGGTTCGGAGAAATAAAGCTATTTTTACTACAGAAATCATAAAATGGGATATATATTATTTTCTCGAATATTTTAGCAAGGTTTGAGATTAGAGAAATAGGCCGATAGTTATTTGCTGAGTGTTTGTCCCCGGATTTATGTATAGGTATAATATCAGCTTTTTCAAGTGCAGAGGGACAAATAGCATTATTTATACATATATTGAAAATATGCTCTAAAGATATACTAATATCTTTGGCTATAATTTTTAAAATCTTACTACTAATGCCGTCTACACCACCCGATTTATCTTTCATTTCTTTTATGATTTTTTCAATTTCAGTATAACTAGTTGGAGTAAGAAACATACTATTAGGGTTATGCTTAACATTTTTATTTATGTCAATCGATATTTTATCAATTTTATTAGCTCCAATATTACTAAGGAAAGTTATAAACTCATCAGCAATAACCTGGTGATCGGATATGATTTCATCATTACATACTATATAGTTCAGTACTGGCGTTACTTTAGTTTTCTTACCTATTTTCGTGTTAACGTATTGCCAAATTACTATCTTTGGATATTTTTTTAACATATTTACTTCCGTAGTTATTTTTGGCAAGTTTTATAACTCTCTTTAGTATTTTACAGTACGCGTTATATTCAGATTTTAATTTTACATTATTTCTATCCAGGTTCCATAGTCTGTATAAAGTTTCTTATGTTTTACATGATTTTATAATACCTTTAGTTATCCATTTACTCCTCGGTTTGTTATTGTTTTTAGTTTTATTTACTTTGGATCTTGAAACATCAATAATATTCTTTATATTTTCAATCAGAAGCTTTAAAAAAACTTCTATATTATATCGAGCATATGAGACCAATCATATAAACTACTATTTACTTTTATAAGATTGTGGTTAATGAAATAGGTTTGTTTAAGCATAGACTTTATAGGGAACAAATCAAGAGCAACAAAAATAGGATAATTATCTGTAAAAACATTAGCACAAGTAAAGGATCTGATTTTCTCAATATTTGGTTTAACAAAAATGTTATCGATACATGTACCCCTAAGTCATTAGGTCTGGTTACACTATTGAAATATGGTAAATAGCCACGATCTAATAGATTATTTAAATATTCATTTGTAGCAATATTAAAATTTAATAAATTGATGTTGAAATCCGCAACTAGAAAATGATTGTTCCCATGCTTGTTTACATCTAAAAATTTAGTTATTGCATCTATAAATAAACCCGATATTTTAACATTTTAATTACCTTTCAATTTTATTATCGTTGAGATAATTTTCACGTTATCAATTACATCTATCTCAACATCATGTTTTAAAGATTTTTTAATATATTAGGTGATGTAAAAAGTTCGTTCGGTTTTTATCTAAGAGATGGCGTTATTGTCCATACTACTAGTGTTACGTATCGCATCATGTCATACTATACGGCGCTGAAAACGTGTTTATGCGCGCTAAAAGTTTGTTTTTGACAGTTTTTCGATTGATTGACTCAGTACGTTGTGAGCGCTCGTCAAAGATGGACACCATCAAAAAGAAAATTCGCTATATTTTACAACTTTTCTCCGATCAAGGCGAAAAAGCAGCCAAAGGGGCTGAAAAAAATTAATTTAGTTTATGGGCCCGATACTGTAAACGAACGTGTAGCACAAAAGTGATTTGCTAGGATCCGGGATTGGAAGGGAATCATCTACTACGAGCTGCTCCCATATGGCCAAACGCTCAATTCGGCCCTCTACTGCCAACAACTGGACCGCTTGAAGGCAGCACTCATTCAGAAGAGGCCATCTTTGATCAACAGAGGCCGAATTGTGTTCCATCAGGACAACGCCAATCGGATGGGAGGTCCTAATGCACCCACCTTATAGTCCGGACTTGGCACCAAGTGATTACCATCTTTTCCTGTCCATGGCGAACGCGCTTAATGGTGAGAAGTTAGCCTCAAGAGAGGCCTGTGAAAATTGGCTCTCCGAGTTTTTTGCCAATAGGGACGCAGTCTTCTACGAGAGGGGTATAATGAAGTTGGCATCTCGTTGGAAACAAGTTTACGAACAAAACGGCGCACATTCCGAATTTCATCGAATAATGTATGTTGAATTCTTTTTTAACATTTTTTTACTCTCGCAACTTGTGGCTATAGAGTATAATAGTTTTGTTCACCTAACGGTTGTTTGTATCACCTAAAACTTATCGAGTTAGATATAGGGTTATATATACATAAATGATCAAGATGAAGAGACGAATTGAGATCCGGGTGAGTGTCTGTCCGTCCGTCCGTCTGTCCGTCCGTCTGTGCAAGCTGTAACTTGAGTAAAAATTGAGATATCTTTATGAAATTTGGTACACATGTTTCTTCGTACCGTAAGACGGTTGGCATTGCAGATGGGTGTAATCGAACCACTGCCACGCCCACAAAACGCCATTAATCAAAAACCAATAAATTGCCATAACTAAGCTCCACAGCAAGATACAGTACTCCTATTTGGTATACAGGATCACATTAAGGAGAGGCATCTGCAGCTTAAATTTTTTTTAAAGTGGGCGTGACCCAGCCCCCTAATTAGTTTAATGTGTAATGTAACGACGGTGTGAAAATGGGTGAAATCGGGTGACAACCCCGCCCACTCCCCATATAATGGTACTGTTAAAAACTACTAAAAGCACGAAAAAAAACAAGAACTAAACAAGCCAGAGACATTAAATTTTATCTCTGGGATGGTATTAGATGATTTTATAGGAACCACATTCAAATTAGATAGTTGGCGTGGCACCGCCCACTTTTAGGGGAAAACCCATATCTTGGGATCTGCTTAACCGATTTTAACCAAATACGGTACATAACATTCTTCTTATATAATATTTCTATGTTATAGTAGGAAAATGGGCGAAATCAGATTACAACCACGCCTATTTCCCATATAACATTATTTTAAATTCCATCTGATTTTTTCACTTTCCAGTATGCAAATCAAGCAACAATGATTATATCGGCGTAAAACTTTACGTGAATAATACGTTTGAAGTATGCCACCTTGTGATCAAAAATTATCTAAATTTAACAAAAACTGTTCAAGCCCCTAGGTACTGAATATGTGGACCCCAGTGCCTATAGTTGGGTTTTTATTGAAAATATCGGTCAACATAGAACAAGGCGGCAAGATCCACAAAGAAATCTAAAACGAGTATACCATTTGACTTTGAGAGAGTATAAAAGGTTCGGTTACATCCGAACTTAGTCCTTCCTTACTTGTTAAATATAAAGTTTGCCAGTACCTGAAGGAATTTCCCGGACTTTGCTTCTTGGAAGTTGTCAGAGTATAAAATGTTCGGCTCCACCCGAACTTAGCCCTTCCTACTTGTTTTCTCTTAGAATAGCCTCATTCCCATGTCTCATGCCTAGGGAGGGACAATTGTTTCAGTTAGTGAACTTTTTTAATTTTTCCCTGAGAAACGAGTAAGCTGATTGCCCTCTTACAGCGCAAGTAGCTCTCTATAACGTAGTAATTAAAAAATAAACTTGAATATATTTGAAATATTCACAAACTAACTCAAACTGACAGTCGAATACAGTTATTTACAAATAGGAAGACTTTCGCAACATGATGCTACAGAGTACAATAGTTTAGTTCACCTATCGGTTGTTGTATCACCTTAAACTAATCGAGTTAGAAATAAGATCTTATACATATATATAAATGATCAGAATGACAACACGAGTTTACATCCGGATGTCTGAACGTCCGTCCTTCTGTGCGGGCTGTACCTTTAGTAAAGTTGAGATGTCGTCATACAACTTTGTACACGTGTTCCCTGGCAAATAAGAAAGGGCGGCCGCTCACAATACGCCATTAATCGAAAACCTAAATATATAATGCCATAACCAAGCCGCAAATTAAGATACAAATCTGTTATTTGGTACAGGGGACCCCAGAAGTCAAGGGTCACCTGTGGGCTGAAATTTTTAATTTTTAATTGGTTTTGTGTGTATATCTCACAAACCAATAAAATTTTATCAACAAAACTTGTTTAAGTTGTGTCCTTTCAACACTTCCTCCAATGGTGTGAAAATGTGTGAAATGGGATAGTAACCACTAAATGCGCGATAACTTACTAAGTAAGTACACCAGGAGCACTAAATTTCACATCCTTTATTGGAACCCGTGGAAAAACTGGGTAATGAGCTTGGCACCGTCCACGTTTAGGAGAAATTTCATATCTCAGGATCTACTCGACCAATTTCAAATTTTGTATATGACATTATCCTAGCTATCCTGTGTTACCGTGCGAAAATAGGTGGAATACAACCACTCTTACTTTCAATACAACAAACTTTTAAATTCCTTCTAAATCCATCATTTAACAGAATACAAATCAAACAACAATGAAGTAAGCGAAAAAGAACTTTGCATAAATTCTGCCTTCACGAAAAACATCTCACGTCTAAAAATTGTCGAAATCGGATCATAACTGATGAAGATTATAAATATGTTAACCTGACATTTACTTAATATAAGGATTTTTAATGTTGAGGTTGACTTTATATATAATATATAGTCCAATCTGTGTGGAAATTCGGAAATTTTAGAATCTTTTTTCGGTAATAGTATATCGTGATGCCTAAAATGGATAAAATCGAGCCAATACTACCCTTAGCCCCCATGTTTTTAAACTTCAAAATATTGTGTAGTTTAGTTCCAAAATCGATTCAGAATTAACCCAGCCCCCTTATACCACATATAATGATAATCGTTACTTTTAGTGCACTCCACGCACACGATAAAATTTTGGGTTATATTAATAAATTTAAGTGGAAATATTTTCTCTAGCTTGATTTAGTCAAAATCTTGGGATAACCCCATATATATTTTACTTTATGCCAAATATATCGTAAGATTTCTAAACAAAATTTATAAAACGTGTTATCTTGAACAACGAACTTATTCCGTTGGTGAAGTACTCGTATATTGGTTAATATGCGCGATATTTTCGTTGCATTGAGTGAATGTGTTATTTTAGACATTACATGGTTTGGTGGTGAAGATTGGTGAAATCGGGTTATAAGTTTCCTAAATCCATATATTTTCGATATCGCTTTCTATTCTAGTGGTTGATATTGAGCTTTTTATGTTGGTCAGTATGAAGACTATATGAATACAATTTGGTGATACACGGTGTTTATATTCTCTTAGCTCTCTTATATTTAATATTTTGTCTGACTTTATGTGGTGTATTTCGAGCATACTTATCTATATTAAGTCGCCATATTAAACTAAGCAGTTGATTTTCTAACATATTTATGGACAAGATATAAAACATTTCAAAGTCTGCCGCGCTTTGAATATAGTAGTAATTTTTTTCTTAGCACATGCAAAAAAATAATGTTATCTACCGAATTTGGTTAAAAGCGATCGAGTATGTCCCAAGATATGAGATTTCTCCGAAATGTGGGAAGTGCCATACCCAACGTCAAATTTTGACAGCCGCTCTAATAGCTCCATCTTGTACCATCACGGGTGTACGATTTTCTGTCTCTGACCCATTTATTTTTAGATTTATCGCATGGGACATAAAATAACCATAATAGATAAACTTCCACGAGGTAGATATTTAAAAATTAAGTTGCAAATTTTGGTTATTTTTTTGGTTTTTTGTTATAAATGAAATTTGCTCGGAATTTTTGATAGATAATAGTTCATCCCATGCGTTTATATGCTGAGTGTACCCTACAAGTTTCAAGTCATTCGGTCGAACCGTTTTTGAATACGATGAATGAAAATTTGAAAAAACAGTTTTGAGAAAAACGCGTTTATAATACGGTTCTTTGAGTGCCTGTGCATTCTTGTCTCCAGTGATCTATTGTATCTTTGCCTGTACCACACAACCAACATGCTTTTACTTTGTCGTCAGCCCATTTTTTAAGTATTCTGGGACTTCACCTGAGTATATAGATGAGTATCTTTAGTTGTATCTCAGCTTTTGGATTTTGTTCCACTGTAGCTGTCTTTGTACAGCCATTCCTCGCGTTTTGACTTCATCTCCAACTGACCTACCTACGTCTCTTATTGCGTCAACTTCTTCTTCACTGAGTCCACATTCATTTTAAAACTTCGTTCTGTAGTTCAGGCTTACCTCCTCTTCCTCTGCATCTTTCCACCAGGCACTCTTTGACCAGGCTTTCTTTTTTCATAATTTTGCTTTCGTAATTAACAGCCAGTTTTGCGAATCTTAGTCTTAGCTTTTCACGTTTAGTCTCTTCCAGCAAAATGCAGTCCGGTGTACACTTTTCTAATCCTAGTGTCCACTTGAGGTACTTCTTCTGAATTTTTTCCATCTCTTCAACATTTTCCCACCCTAATGAGCCATTATACTGACTACAAGGCTTTCGAACATTATTATTCTCCTTTGATCGTCTTTTTTGAAAAGACGCTCACCTATACTCCAAGTATGTTTCATCACTATAACAGCCTTTTTGACTCTTTTTTTGATATATGCTCTATTTTTTCCGCTACTCTTGAAGAGGTGCCCCAAATAGATGAATTCATTTACTTTTTCCAGCTGTCTTCCTTTCCAGAACCAGTCAGTTTTTCTTCTCTTACCGCCTCCATTTTTAAAAACCATTACCTTGGACTTATTCTCATTCAGTACCAGTTTTTTCTTATCTAAATATTTCTCTAGTCTCTTGATCATATCTTTTAGCTCTCCTTCACTGGTCGCGAGCAGCACTACGTCGTCAGCATATTCCAGGCACCAAATTTTATATTTTCCTATGACAACCCCGCCGGTTTGTTCTTTACTTAGTTCTATTCCCAGATCAGCTATTAAAATTATAAAGAGTGTCGAACTTAAGGGGCATCCTTGTCTTACTCCATCCTTTGTCCAGAGTTCCTCCGATCGCCTACCATCTACTCTTATTTTGCATTTGGTTTCTTTGTACAGCTCTTTGATTACACCATGCCTTACTCCATTGCGCTCCAGAGCACTTTCCTGCAACACAGTCAGAAGCAGCTTTTAAGTCTACGAAAAAAGAGTTTCCCCTTTTCCTTAGCAAGTTCTTTCTCAACTGCGTGTCTTAATGGTTACTCCTCCTTTTCGAAAACCAGCTTGAGTTTCTGGAAACATTCTTTTCCCGTCGATGTCGTTTAATAATCTATCATTCGAAATAATTGCGTAGATCTTATACGCCGTGTTCAAAAGTGCAATACCTCTGTAGTTTTCCTCGCTTTCTTTATTGCCTTTTTTGTGCAGTGGCGCAACTAGCCCAGTTTTCCAGTCTTCAGGTATTCCTTCTCCATGCCATATCCTTTTCATTAGGTTGCATATCTCTTGTTGAGTATTACCTTGTGCAAAGACCCATGCTTCATTTGGGAAACCATCTCCACCAGTAGCTTTTTTCCTCCTTAGTTTTCTTATTTGCTTTGTTATTTCCTCATCTGTTAAATCTTCTTCATCTTTGTCTTCTTCTCTATTCCAGTCGCCTACCGTATTTGCTTGTTCTCCATTCAGCATGAGTAAAATGTTTACACCATTTTGGTGATGGCTTTGCTAATTTCTGACCTAGACTTCCTATATTTATTGATGTACTGCCACACCTTCTTTTCAGTATTTGCGTTTTTTATTTCTGCAATCTTGTTTTCTTTCATTTTACTTTCTTTTTCAAAGCATAGTTTTCGGAACTCCTTTCTTTCTTTCAAGTAATCTTCTTTTGTTGCTTGGCCTTTGAACTCATCGCCTTCTGTTTTATTCGACCTGTCAATTAAAAATCCCCCTTTTCATTATTATTGTACTTTTTTTTTGTTGCCCCGAGAGCCATTTTCCGTCGACGCACATTTTTCTATATCCTACTTCAACAGTATGATTGTTTTTTTTAATTTATTTCGCTTCTTGAGCTATTCTCCACTGCACTTCTCTTTCTTCACGCGTGGGATCGTTTTCTATGAAAATCTTCGCATTTACTAGCACTTTTTTATTCATCATGATTTCCCATTTTTTCAGTTTCACAATCACCAAGTTTTTATCTTTACTTTGTAGCCACCATCTCCTTAGCATCTACCTTCAAATTGCAATAAAATCATGGAAATAGTAGAAACAGACCGTCACGTGAGCACTTATTTAATTGCTGAGGAACTAAAGATAAGCCAGAAAACCGTTTGGAACCATTTGCATAACCTGGGATTCAAAAAGGAGCTCGATGTTTGGGTGCCATACGAACTAACGCAAAAAAACATGATAGACCGAATTTCCATCTGCGAATCGCTGCTGAATCGCAACAAAATCGACCCGTTTCTGAATCGGATTGTGACAGGCTATAAAAAATGGGTAACTTATGACAACATCGAGCGCAAACGGTCGTGGTCAAAGCTCGGGGAAGCTGCCGAGATGGTGGCCAAGACCTGATTGACGGCCAGGAAGGTTTTACTGTGTGTTTGGTGGGATTGGCAAGGAATCATCTACTACAAGCTGCTCCCCTATGGCCAAACGCTCAATTGGGCCCTCTACTGCCAACAACTGGACCGCTTGAAGGCAGCACTCATCCATAAGAGGCCATCTTTGACCAACAGAGGCCGAATTGTGTTCCATCAGAACAACGCCAGACCACACACGTTTTTGGTGACGCGCCAGAAGCTCCGAGAGCTCGGATGGGAGGTCCTAATGCACCCACCTTATAGTCCGGACCTGACACCAAGTGATTACCGTCTTTTCCTGTCCATGGCGAACGCGCTGAATGGTGAGAAGTTGGCCTCAAGAGAGGCCTGTGAAAATTGGCTCTCCAAGTTTTTTTGACAATAGGGACGCAGTCTTCTACGAGAAGGGTATAATGAAGTTGGCATCTCGTTGGCAACAAGTTTACAAACAAAACGGCGTATATTTGACTTCAATCGGACAAATGTACATAAAGTTATCATCTTTTGAAAAATCAATAAAAAACCGAACGAACTTTTGTCTTGATATCCAGCTTTTCGTAAAATTTTTCTAGCAGTTTGGCACAAATTGTTTTTTTAATGGTTATATTTACGTTTTCCATAATCTTTGTGGAAGTAATTCGAGGGTTAACTTTCACCATAGCCAGTTCTTCCCTGGCTGATAATATTTTCGGACGGCCAGATCGCGGTTTTGACGTTAAAATTCCGGTGTTTTTTTTTAATTTTTTACGACGCGCTGGACAGAAGGATACGTTCTTCCAATAGTTTGCCTAAATTTTCTGAAACTTTCGCCATCTTTCCACAACTTAATGATAATTTTTCTTTCCGACAGACTTATTTCTTTTTCTTTGGTTTCCATTTATTTAAATATTATTAAAACTCGTTAAGAGCTCTTTAAACGACTAATTATATTAAAACACAATAGAATCTACGCAAAAAGAACGAACAAATTCATGAGAAGTAATGTTATTTCCAATTCAAGCTAACTGATCGCAGACATAATGGTGCCTATGTTTACTTGTTCTTACACTAAAATCCCGTTATCACAAAAATTAAAATAAGAATATACATTTTTGCTTTTGCATTTTGAACTTAAGAATATAAAGAAGAAATACATGCAGAAAATTTTAACTGAATTACCTATTCACATTGTGTTTTTTACTTCACTTAAAAAAATGTGTCTTTATAGGCTATGTGTACGATGAATTATAAGCGTATAAAACCGAACTCAAATACGATGTACATAAAGATCTGAGGCAAGACTTCCTTCTTTTAATTCAATAAATATCTCATATACCACTTTATTTTGCGAGAGTATAAAATGTTCGGTTACACCCGAACTTAGCCGTTTCTTACTTGTTATTAGTTGGATCTTAGTTTTCATCTTTTACATTTGGAAAAATTATAACTGAAAAGCTAAATGTGTGTAAAACCATCTATATATATTGGGCAATGACAATTTCGCGTACGGTCCCCTTCGATGTTCGAGCGAGGTCGGAGTTAACTAATGCCTTCTCTCCGCATACCGGCTCTGCAGAGAAAGGATCAATTCTTTCCGGATTACTCGGGGGACCAACTATGAATACAAACCAAATCAATCAAAAAGACAACAACAACTTCAATAACAATTGACACCTTGACGACCACCGCAACGACTACAGGGACAACGGCAAACTAACACAACGTCTTTGAAGACAACTTCCTCGCCTCCAGTTAGGAGACGATAAAGAGCACTACCTGGCGCACTCCAGTAGTGACAGCAACGAAAATAAAGGGTACCAACCAAAGTGCCTAAACCTAGATATGGAACCGTCAAACTAGAAGGCAGCCAAGAGTACTAACAGGAGTACACTGCAAACAGAGAAAGAAGTATTAAAATCAACTGAGGAAGAGCCGGTACAAGAGGCTTATGAGCCAGGCGAAAAACTGCTTTGGGCTGTACCAGGAACGATGATTGGCAGCTTATCAAAGAGAAACCAAATAAGGTAAGCAGACCCATACTGGTAGCCAAAAATCCATAGAGGCTTTATCGAAAGCTGACAACTAGATCAGCACGGAAGAGGTCGACGACAATAGCCAGTTTCTGAGTGATGTTGTCATCACGTAAGAGAACAATGAAATTAAGATTTGCACACATAAATCTGAAGCACACAAAAAGTTCTACAGCTAGTCTGACAACGCTCATTAAGGGTAGGGGCATCGACAATAGCCTAATACAGGCGCCTTAGGTCCGAGATGATGTAGTCCAAGGGCTGAACAGCGCCAACTACAACATTTTCTACAAACGAAATGAAGGTAGTGCAAGGGCAAGTATTCTTATCAATAAAGATATAAATTAATTTCTTTGTTGAAATTACAACACAGCAGATACCGTAGTGGTAAGCGTGGAACAAACAGAAGGTAGTTTCTCCAGAATCACTCAATGACCTTACAGATGACAACAAAGAAAAGGACATCCTAATAGACGTAAACGCAAGACACACTATATTGGGAAGCTTCCGCACAAACAACAGAGGTGAGTGATTCTTACATTACATTCTTAATAGCAATTCAAGCATATGTAATAGAGGCGATAAGTCAACCTTCATATCACCAAGTTCGGAAGTGCTGGATCTCACACTGTCTATAGAGATGGATAGCCTTGTCGTAGATGACTGGAAAGCCTCCAAAGAATCATTTATGTCAGATCACTCCTGGATACTTTTCAGTATTCGCGAGAAATCCAATACTCCTCTCATATAATATATCGAAACCCTAGAAAAACATCATGGAATGAATTGACTATTATAGCTACAAAAGGCTTAAAAATAAGCATAAATAATAACGGTATAATCAGAAATAATAAAGAATTAGATACAGAGGGATTATGATCGAAAAAATGTTAACCGCCTCTTTCAATCAATTTACACCTTTACCTCATCTTTTTCTTGCTAAAGGTCCTAGAAAGACTAATGGACATACACATCAGATCAATAGATCGCTCAGTACAACATGCATACATTACGGATCGTTCAACAGAAACTGCCCTACATGAGGCGTTAAATGCAATAGAATAGTCATCACACCTCAAACAGTATACAATGGCTTCCTTTCTTGATAAAGAGGGAATTTTTAACGATATAGAATTAAGCACGATCATTGAGTCTCTAAACCATGGCGGCATAGGTGACATAGTGTGCAAATGGCTACAATCGATGCTTATAAACAGAACTATTATAGCAACAAACGGCTCAGTGACACGAACTAGCTTTGTAAGCAGAAGGACTTCGCAAGGAGGTGTACTTTCTCCGCTTCTATGGGTGGAGGCACTGAAAAATACTAATCCAACTCAACGGAGGAGGAATTAAAGTAGTAGCATATGGAGACGATATAGTGTTAATGGTATCAATACTGTTTCCATCTACATTCAGTGAGATAATGGAACCTTACGAAGGTTGCACCTGTGGGCCGCAAACAACGAAATAATAATTTCTCCATCCAACACAGCAAAATATCTAGGGGTCGAGGCTAATACCAAACTGAGCTGAAAAATTAATATGGAAATATGTACTAAAAACGCTAATATAATATATTATATATTCCATATTAAACATGCAAGATAATACTCAGCAGGAACTTGGGTCTAAAACCGAATATGGTCATGTGGATGTATACGACTATCATTTGACCAATTCTTACATATGGAGCACTGCTCTTGTAACCAGCATTAAAGAGAGAATATAATATCAGAAAATTAAATTGAGTCATGTCCGACAGATGCGCTTAAAATGCTCCTGCATCAACTGCTAGATGTTTTTACACAAAAAGTAACTAAAGCACTTCTCTGCTAAATCAGACTATATCCTCCCATGGATGGATTTCAATAGTGACTTCCAAGTGGAAGTACCCTCTAGACGTGAAGGGAGAAGACATTTAGTAGGGAGAAGAATACTTCGTCAATCTATACCGACGAGCCCAAAATGGAATCCGGAGGAGGGACATTGGTATACCCTAAGGATCTTCATATCTCTCTCTCCTTCTGTCTACCAAACTCAGCTAACATCTTCCAAACGGAAGTACTGGCCATAGAAAAGGCCTCTGGAGTTCTACTGAATAACTACGGAATGATATAGAGAGGTACTATATACGAAGATAGCCACGCAGCACTCTTAGCCTTGCCGTCGGCAAAAATAAACTCCATTTTTAGCAACTAAAAAGCAGACGCGTTGGCCAAGTCAGAAGCCTCTCAAAGTGAGTCTGAGACAATACCGCGCCCGCTGGAAACGATCAAGAGGAAGCTCAATACGAAATGTGAACAATTAGCTCAGAACTGATATGGCCAAAATACGAAAAGATAAGAACTAATGACTTTTTAAATAGTTCCAGTAAAATCATGTATATATAGACTCACAGCCACCATAACGGAATGCTTTATAACAATATTTGCCGCAGCTATGAACTCGAGTGGAATGAGGAAACTGTTCTAGGCTTCCTTTCCGAGTACTAAAATCTATCGCAATCCTGATGTAGAACTCTTAGAACACATCAGGTACCAAACCTAGAATGTCTATCTACAAAAAGCATAGCGGAGATAATTTGTTTCAATGAAACGAGATAACATATAGAATAGTGTATCAAAATGGCGCAGTTTAGCGCTAATTGAGCTCATAGGGGCGACACTCTTACCTACTTATCTATATTTCCCTTAGCGGCATGACCATATGCGATGTTATTTCGTCGCTGTCTCAATGTTGCAGTAGGAATAGTATTTGGTAATTTTCGATTGTGCTGAAGTTAGACCAAAAAATGTGCGAAAATGTGTGAATAAAGTCTTTAGTCTGAATCAAAGAGGCACTTGTCTTGATCGCTGATTTGTTTACACATTTTGTTTTGATTAAATTTTGTATGGATAGTAAATATCTGCTCAACTCATGCCCAAGAATGAGGTAGTGTGACCAGTGCTGCCCTTTGAGGAAATTTCTGGGTACCAAAATGCCTACCAAATCTGTTGCAAAACTACAAACTTTTCTTATCAAAACATTGGGTTTTCAAAAAAAATATTTGGAAAATATCTACATACATAAACCTTAGAGGTCAATTATATTTAGCTACACAGCCTTCCTTTGTTTCAAGCCAATCGAATATTTTTAAGCATTTCCTCCGAAATTTTTTCTTTGAAGGTCAGGCGAGCAATCAGATCTACAAAAGATTGTCAAGTTATCGGCAATCATCTGCACTGTTTCGAGCTCAAAATTCTAAGTTACGAAGAATTAATCAGGTTGTTCCAAAGGACCGTGTCTTCTTCCCGCTACTCTTTAACATCTATATATCGAAACTTCCTCCAACACAAGAGGGAATTTCTATCATCATGTGTTCGCAATTAAACAGCTATCTTACCAACTTTTTAGCAAGGAGCCTGACACTCTTCTCCACTAAATTCACAGCGACCACATTCCCGAACTGGACGAAGGAGCACAGACTGGGTATTAATATAATTTCGAGTCGGTAGCCAGCAGCTCCTGGGGAAAGGACAAAGAAACGTTGTTGGCAACAAACGAGGCAAACGGCCGGCCGGTCATCAACTACGCTGCACCAATATGGTCGCCTGGATGTAGTGAAACGCAAACGAAGAAGATTTAGACGTGTCAGAACACTGCTCTCCGTACAATTCGAACAATGTCGAACACCTACATAACATAGTGAGGCTTGCATGATCCCGGGCAAGGAACATAATGCACTACACTCCAAGCAGTCTCTGCTGGGATGTTTTCGTAGAACAGTACGCTGATAAGACTTGGGACTGGGATGTGCGTACTTGGAAACAAACTACCACCCATAGCAGAGGAAGAGCTCGAGCTGCTCCGATAATATAATCTAAATATTGCAGCAGGTTAAACTCTTACGTATCCAGTATCAACTTCGACACACTTATCAAATGTATATCTTGCGAGCAATGAGTGACCGCATGACTTTAATCACCTCTTTACAAGCTCAATGAATCCCACTCATCTAACACTACTCTCTCTAAAATCCGACCCCATCGAAACAGCACGCGTAAGTGGGAATAAAACAACCGATACAACAACAACAACAGTGTCAGGTTGTTATTTGACATGTCGAAAAGTTATAGTTTTCATTTACTTAACTTTCAGACCATTTTGTTCGCTTACTCGGAGGTTTTAGGTACTTTATTGTTATACCGAAAAAACAGATAAAAAATATAATATTAACAATTATTTTAAGTAAAACTAAAGTACTAACTTGGGGCCTCTTTTTCTTTCATTTACTCTTTCCACCTTTATTTTTATAGTTAGATATGAGATATCCCACACAATGAGCAGCTGGTTTCCATTCATAACTATGTTTTAGTTAATATGAATAACAAACAAGAAAGTATGCAATTTTAAGCGAACAAATCCTAAGATTAATTGCCATTCTAAATATATCTGATAAAAGATATTGACTACCAAAACCGTATGCCTACCAACCAAACTACCGCAGGCAAATGAAACTACTAATTTTGGTCCCATCCAACTAAAACGGCAACGCTGGTATTGATAGCAATCCCTGTGCGATACAGAAAATATTTTCATATAAATATTCGTTCAATTCTGTCGTGGTGTAATTAACTTTGACCCAAAGTTCTGTTAAATTGATTTAAAATTATTTTATTTCTGTATAGGTAGATAATGCTCTATATTTCTAATTAATTCCTTTTAGCGCTTTTTAGCGCGTTAGTTTGCACAACTGTTCTATGAAATGCCGATCTCTGTGTATGTTATACACACGGATTTTCAATAACACGCACAAACGGAGAGCGCAAAACGAGCACTTACAATGGGGCAAAACAACAGTAAAATCAATCTGCAATCAGGAGGCAACCCATGGATAATATGACGCGAAACGTTTTGATTCGAGACAGCGCTGTCAAAATGCATACTTTTTAAAACATTTCACAGGGACGCCACTATGGAAAGACATTTTGAGATTTATAATGTATTTTATGGGTATTTTTCGGTTTTCATGCTATAGTAAAGCACTCATAATTAACATTTGTTTTAGAAGATAGATCCCATAAATATACAAATATTTTTTAATCACAAAGGATTTTTAAAATTAACGTTTAAGCCTTAATATAACAAAATATTTTAATATATAAACACAATTACATGTTTTAAATAATCCATACATGAAACGTACTTCTTTTTCCGGGCTAATTGTATATTCAATAAACAATACTTTGTGATATTTTTTTGAACGTCAAAGTTTAAATAAAATTAGCAAGGAGCCAAAATATGTATTTACATTGACATTTGATTTTGCTAAGCACAAAACCATTTTTTCTTAATAAAAAAAACCTGATCTCTAAAATAATTCTCGGTTTTCGCAATTTATTTCTGCGGGATTTTCAGTGGTAGTTCGTTGTTTTGCTTGTCAAAGCTGCTAAAATAAATCAGAAGATCGTGATCTCTCTCAACAAAAAAATAATTCATAAGAAATATGAGAAGAATGTTATGTACCGAATTCGGTTGAAATCGGTTAAGCAGATCTCTAGATATGGAATATTTGAACGCAGTTCCTATAAAATCATCTCATTCTATCCCAGATATAGTATTTAATGTCTCTGGCGTGTTTAGTGCTTGATTTATCGCGCTTTTAGTAGTTTTTAACAGAACCGTTATACGGGACTGGGCGTGGTTGTTACCCGATTTCAGTCATTTTCACACTGTCCCACTTAAAAACAAAATTTTTAATGAGATTCAATTCTGTAATGTGATCCTGTAACCAAATAACAGTCTGTTATCTTATTGTGGAGCTTAGTTCTAACAATTTATTTGTTTCTGATTAAAGGCGTTTTGTGGGCGTGGCAGAGATCCGATTACGCCCATCTGTCATACCAACCGTCTTACGGTACCAAGAAACATGTGTACTATAAAGATATCTAAGTTTTTATTCAAGCTTGCACAGTCGGACGGATTTCAACTCATCTCTTCATCGTGATCATTTATATATAGGTATATAACCCTATATCTAACTCGGTTAGTTTTAGGTGATGCAAACAACCGTTAAAACTAATATACTCTGTAGCAACAAGTTGCGAGAGTATAATAATCAGTCTGTTAGCAGAAGTCAAACAAGCAGGTCTGATATTATTATTTCATGTTGAGTGGTAATGAGATTATAGTTGGCCAATTTGGCATTTAAAACATGAAAGGAAGTCTTAGTTCAGGTGGAACCGCATATATTTAATTATACTCTTGCAAAAAAATTATATTAAGCAAGTAAGAAAGGGCTCAAGGGCAAAGATCAAAACCGGGGATATATCTTCAATTAATTAACTTTATAATTATTATTTAGACCAATATCCCATATTTTCGGCATTAAACTATAGTATGTCCAATCTCATCCGTATAGTTAATTTTGAGAAGATACATATCTTACTTATTACTTATTGACCAATACCTATATACGGTATAAAGCCAATCAGAAGTTTGAAAACTTTATATTAGTTATATGAGAGATAGAAATAGTATTGAACCGTCTATATCTTATCTATTTTTGCCATTACCATAGAAAAAGATGATCTCTGAGTTTCATTAAGTTAATTGACATACCATCACCAATATATGCAGGATAAAGTCAACCGGATGTTTCAAAATCCTGATATTAGTAGTATATATTGTATGAATTTATCCATTTTATGTACAAAGATACATTGTTATAAGAAAGACATGCCCTTCTAATTTCCTTAAGATAACTCACATATTGACTGATATTTGCGGTATACAGTCAGCTGTAATTTCGAAATTTTCTATTGGATATATGGGGACTAAGGGAATTATTTAGCCGATTCCATCCGTTTTTTGGCACACGAGCATATTGATATGAGATAAAAATTTTCTCTGAGTTTCTATAATATATCTTACATATTGACCGATATTTTCGATAAAAACTTCGTCCATTTTCACACTGCAATATAAGAATGCCAGAATATTACTTACCGAATTTGATTGAAATCGATCCAGTAAGACCTGAGATATGGGTTTTCGCCTGAAGTCAAATTTTGACACCGGTTCTATAAAAAATTCTTGTATCATCTGGGATTTAAATGTACCATAATAGCTCTGGCGAATTTATTTTTTGAATTATCGCGCTTTCAGTAGTTGTTTACAAAACCGTTATATGGGGAGCGGGCGTGGTTATCATCCGATTTCATCCGTTTTTTCAGCCTAAGAAGTACTTAAGGGCTCGGAGCAAATTTGGTTTTTATAGCTTGAATGGTTTAGAAGATATATTCTTTAAACAATTTAGAGGGCGGGGCCTCCTCCTTTTTTTAATTTATAGCCCACAGGTGCCCCTTGCTACTGCGAACCCCTGTACCGAATATCAGTTTTATATACTGATGTAAGTGCTTGGTTAATGCACTTTCTTTTAATGGCGTTTTGTAGGCGTTGCAGTGGTTCGATTACGCCCATATAGGAACTTGTCCTTACTTTTTTGTCTAAGAATACGTGCACAAAGTTTAATTACGATAACTGAATTTTTACTGAAGTTACATCTGGCACGGACAGTCCGACATCCGGATTTCAACCCGCCACGTCATCCGGATCACTTGTATATACTTGTATATGGTGTACCTATACCCTATTTCTATCTCAATTAGTTCTAGATAGTACAAACAACCGTTAGGTGAACAAAACTTTTATACTCTGTAGCAACATGTTGCAAGAGTATTAAAATAAGTCGTGTAACATCAAAAACATTGAATATCCTGCTCTTAAAGAATATATTGGGATAAAACTTTGCACAAATAGCGCTTTAGTGCTGCCATATCGAGTTTAAGAATTGTCAAAATCGGACCAAATTTGTTCAATCCGAATTGGTGGACCCCAGTGCGTATGACCGACCTTTTGCCGAAAATATATAATAAAGACTATATATATAAAGACTTTCGAACTTCCCGTTGACTTTATACCCCCATATAAATTATATTCACGATTTTGAAAAGTCCGGCTGACTTTACTCCATATATAGGTTTATATTTATATATGTGTGGCAATCACAAATGCAACTCTGCGAGAGTTATTTATAAAGCAGATATGGGAACATTCAACCTAGACTATCTGTCATGCTGACGTACCTCCATCTTCCCTTTTCATCATCCAGCTGTAAGCACGTCATCACTATTTTTGTATGTAATCACATTATATAATTTTATGGAAAGTAAATAAATCGAACATTATTGTGGATATCCCACATATTGGTGACCCCGACGCAAGCAAAATGGCCGAAGAGGACGCGCTAAATCAGTTGGCAGAAAATTTGCAGCCTCGCAGCGTGGAAGTTGCTAAAGTGTCCATCAAAATTTCACCATTCTGGCAGTCACAATTTATTGCCGCAGGGATAACGAGCGACAAGACCAAGTATCACACTGTCGTGGCCGCAACAGAAAGCAACGTGCTAGCACAAATAAGTGACGTTATTCTCAATCCACCGAACAGCACTATGTACCAACACTAATTACGCAATTCGCAGACTCCGAGCAAAAACGTGTAAAGAGGCTATTACAAGAACAAGAGCTTGGTGTCATGCGCCCATCACAACTCTTGCCCGAGATGCATAGTTTACCAGGCAGCGAAATAAACGACAACATACTCAAGTCAATTTGGATGAGTCGGTTACCATCCAACATGCGACTAATTATTTCCATCAGCAACGATCCCCTGGACAAAGTAGCTCTGCTCGCAGATAAAATAAGTGAGGTTAGCGACACACCACATGTACACGCTGTTGAAGCCCAACACACATCCACACAGGCGCAATTTAGCATCGAGCAACAACTGGCTGAGATCATAAAAGAAATCGCCTCGATAAAAGCAAACATATGTCGTCCATCTCGAAGTCGAAGCAGGAACCGGGCGCTCTGGCACGCAAAACACGATTTGTGCTGGTACCACCTAAAATTTGGTAAGAAAGTTAAACTAATTAATCTGTCGTCAATGGCGGTCGACGACAGGCTCAACAACACAAACCGCCGCTTAATAGTTCGAGATAAGGTATCTGCAAGAAATTTCTCATCGACACGGAAGCCGATGTCAGCGTAATTCCACCGACGCAACAACAACGTAGACATCTTGACAAAAGTAACTACCTCTACGCAGCAAACAGGTCCACCATAAAAACTTATGGTGAAAAAATTTGGGTATACACCGCCAATTTTCCTGGAATTTCATAGTTGCCGACGTAAAACAAGCCATCATTGGAGCGGATTTTTTATCGCATTTTAACTTATCGTTCAACCTACGACAACGAAAACTCATCGACGACATCACAAGCGTTAGCAAATGTAGTTCAGTGTTAACTAATAATGAAGTAGTATTGAATTTCTTATTCATTAACAAAAATCAACCGTTCCTGGATTTTATGGGAGAATTCAAAGACATGACGAAAAAGAAAAACGGCGGGTGGAGGCCATGCGGGGATTTCAGGCGACTAAACGTTGTCACCGAACCTGACAGGTACCCCCTTCACACTTGCACGACTTTACGCACTCACTGCATGGTTGCAGCATTTTTTCCACACTCGATCTACGCCGGGCATAGCACCAGATTCCTGGCGAACCGATAGATATATCAAAAAGAGCAATAACCACACCATTTGGCATGTTTGAATTCCTTTTCATGTGCTCTGGTTTAAGAAATGCCAGTCAAACGTTCCAAAGATTCATGGATCACGTCTTCCGCGAATACGATTTCGCCTGGCCATATCTCGATGACATTTTGATATCGTCAAAAGATATGAACCAACATCGTCAACGTCTGCAATTAGTGTTCGAAAAACTGCGCCAGTACGGTTTCCTCGGCATGGTAAACTTTTTCCGCAGATTTTTGCCTTGCGCCGCCGAAAGGCTAATGGCGTTATTCAAACTCGTGAACAATAAAAACGACACATCAACAGTACATTGCATTCCAGCAGTGTAAAAATTATTTATGGAACGCAACTTTACTCGAATATCCTAAACCCGGGGCTCAACTCAGTTTGACAGTGGATGCTTCCGGAACTGCTGTAGGTGCGGTATTCCAACATCATGACAACGACCAGTGGCAACCACTAGGTTTTTATTCCGAACGTCTTAGCGAAACACAAACGAGATACAATGATCGTGAACTGCTAGCGGCGTACAAAGCAGTCAAATATTTTCAACATATGCTGGAAGGCAGACAACATAATAGCAGATACAATGTCACGCATTGACGCTATACATACTTCAAACACTCTTCAACTACCTGGTCAGCTATTTTCCAAAGATTACACGCACAACGTCACCGAAGTTGAATCTGTCGGAAATTTACACATACGCATGCAGGCACTGAGACCGTCACCAACAATAAATAGCTCAGCTTATACACTTTTCGTGAAATAGAATCTGCACACAACACCATCAGTTATCGTGCATAATGACGCAATTCGCCAGCCGCTTCAATCACCGTACGAGGGACCATTTCCAGTAGTCGAACGCAACGACAAGTTTTTCAAAGTCAAAATCCAGGGAAAGGACGTGAACATCTCCATCGACCGGTTAAAATCAGCCTTCGTCGCCGAGGATAGCCAAAATCCGTCGAATCAAACAACTCAGCCAAAAGAGTACCAGACAAAATCGGGACGACGAGTACGATTTTGCTTTCCTGTATAGGGGGAGTGATGTGGCAATCACAAATGCAACTATGCAAGAGTTATTTATAAAGCAGATGTGCCAACATTCAACCTAGACTATCTGTCATGCTGACGTACCTCCATTTTCCCTTTTCATCACGCATCGTTCAGCTGTAAGCACGTCATCACTATTTTTGTATGTAATCACATTATATCATTTTATGGAAAGTAAATAAATCGACCATTATTGTGGACATCCCACATATGTATGTATAAAATTGCTTGAAAATAAGTTCTCAAGTACACCAGAGCAATGTCTAAAATTAATGCAATCAACTCATCCATTTCTATGCCCCCAATGATTTTAGTATAATTTTCTCTGACGGGAAATAAAAAATAAAATTAAGTGAGTATATGACCTTCAAAATAAGTTAATATGATTGTAATCCATGCCCCATTTCATCGAACAATGAAATTGAACCTTTTCGCTACATTTCTTAACATAAAGTTTTGCCAGCAACTGAAGGTATTTCCCCGGCTTTGATCCTTGAAAGTTGGAAGAGTATGAAATGTTCGATTACACCCAAATTTAGCCTTATCTTACTTTTTAATAGTTGGACTTTAGTTTTGATATTTTTCATTTTGAAAAATTGTAACTGAAAATCAAAATGTGTAAAACCATGTATAGAAATTGAGCGTTGTCTACATTGGTCAAATTAAAACAAAATAGAACAACTGATTTCTACGTTGCCACTACGGACATAACGCGTGTGGAGGGCGACGCAACTGTCCCAGTGGTATGTTTCACTTAATCAAAAGAATAAATGCATTGGCTCACAATTAATAATTTTTTTTTTATAATTTTCAATTGAAAATTAATATAATACTACTAAGCAATGCATCACAAAAGATTTCTTCACATATATTTCAATTTCGCGTTTTCTTTCATTTTCATTGTATTCCAATTTTTGTTAGTGATCTTCAACACCAGCAACAAATCTCTTTATTCACATATTTTTCTGTAAGATTTCAGTATGGCCGTCCCTCTTTTTCCAATTGCTAAACGTCAGGACCGGAACTTTGACAGTTCAGGAGGTTTTGACGTTAAGCAATAGCGCTCTCATTTCCAGTGAAAGAAACATCTCTTTATCTCTGCCTGCTTGTTCGACATCTGAAAGCAGACTGAATATTTTTGATCGCTAATTAGCTCTGTTCTACATTAGGTATACTATCACATCTCATATTGTGATGCTCGTTTGATTGCGGTCGTGCCCATATCTGTTCATGCCTATGCATAAATAAAAGTGACCATCATCTTTAAATACAATGACCACGGGAGACATCCAAGCACGGGAACCATAGATGCCCAACTCTCCTGACATTGAAAATTAGAGAGCAAATCACCTACTCGACTTTAACAGTTGACTGGGTGCAGGAGGTTTAGACGTTTCGCAATTTAAAAAAGAGGGCTACCCAGATTAAAATCCCTGGTTTGCACTCATGAATGATGCACAAGGCGGCAGACGACAGGTAGCAAATATTAAAATATACACGTTTTTATGGGCACAGTCATTTTGACAACAGCGGTCGTTAAGTCGGCAGCATTCTTACAGTTGTCGCTGTCGGCAAATTAATACTATTTCTAATTTTGCCGATGACATTGGGCAGCTGTAGTAATGCCACTAATATGTGAAACTAAAATTATTTAAAACTCTAACAAATCTAACGTTATTTTACCAACAGAAGCATAAAATAGCTCTGATACATCATTTGTAATAACAATTGAAAATTTAAAACAAATAAATCGACCTCTTTACTTATATTTTGCACAAAAACTTCAAATACTTAAATTTTTAATTTTCATTCAGGTGAAAAATTTTAGTACGGCAGAAACGAAGTTGTGTATATCAGCTGTTTTATATGTCGCTGCCATCTTTAAAATGTTCAAGAATGTTCTTCTATGTGTTTCATGCACGAACCTTATTTTCTGAAGCGGATGGAATTCACCTTATGTGTTGCTATATTGGTCTCACTGACTTATCAATTTTTAAGAGACAAGTGCTACCTTTTATTTTCGGAAATGGAGTCATATTTTCAATGATGTTAACGTTCGCTCCTGACTGTAAAACATTTAGTTTTAGGGCAGTCTCCCTACCCAAGTAGTCAGTGACCACAACAGATTCAAACACTAGTTTAACCTTTAATAAACCAATTCCGACATTACCTCAGAATTCTACATCTTCCAGTCTTTTTCACTACAAAGAAAAGCGAACCTGAATCGATCAGCATGGAAATCTTGTTGTGTAAATTCCACGGAGTTATCTGAGACTTTGGAACAATTAAACTGATTAAGTTCGTGGCCTTTATCTTTTATTTTATTTTATTTTATTCAGTAACACAATGTGTCTTAGTTAATTAATTTTCTCTCTTAATCTCTCTGTCAGTTTTGTCAATTAGTATACGTTGGTGTTTGAAAGTCGAGTTCCTTTAAAATGAGAAATATTGGTGTAGTTTACTAACCAATCGCTGAAAAACATCCCCCCACAGGTATGTTATTCGAGTAAATTTCTTCTCAAAGTTGTTTTCGACCAACATGTAACAATTTATTTTTCCTTTTGATGGGGTTTTTGATTGCCTCGGCTTCCAAGTACCAATGAAAAGCTCAGTACCATATTTCCCATTCGTATCGTATAAGCGCCTTGCCAATTGCATCACTCAAAAATGGTGATATGCCCGCATTCAAATATATTATTTTTCTAGTTAAGTTGTATTTTCCTTGGGAAATATCTAAAAACAAACGTTAACACAAAATTAAGTCATAACAAGTAAGAGAAGGGCTACTTGTACTCTTGCAACTTGCAAGAATGGAAGTCCGGTAAATTCTTTCAGGTGCTGTCAAAACTTTATATTATATTAAACAAGTCGGAAGGGCTAAGTTCAACTTGAAAGGATCAAATCCGGAAAAACACCTCCAGGTATAGGTAGTATTAAAAAACCAATTTCATTTATATTGATCGCCAAACTATTAATATAATTTTAAAACCTTAAAAAAAAATTGTATTAAAATATCATACATCAACCTAAACGGTTTGAAGCTAGGTGGAACGTCCGAAATCATTATATAAGGTATTTTGGGGCAAGGAAATGAAAGAACTGATTGCATTAATTTTTGACATTGTTCAGGTATACTCAAGAACTTATTTTGATGCAATTTTTTTTTATTATTTTTTTTATTATTATATTTGGCATGTGGGGCTGAAACAGTTATGGTCCGATTTTGACGATTTTTACACCTGATAACGATGGCATACTTCAAAGTCTCTATTTGCGCAATGATTTATCCGAATACATTCATTAGCGCTTGATTTGTATACTGGGAAGTGAAAATATCAGATGGAATTTAAAGTTGTGTTATACAAGTACTTGTATGGGAGGTAGGTGTGGTTGTAGACCAATTTTCGCCTAGAGATTTCAAAATTTTTTGTCCTGTGCAAATTTGGGCGATAAAGCTTGAATGGTTTGGGAGATACATATATAAATTAAACCTATTAGGGTGTGGTTTGAAAACCATACAAGTAGGTAGTTTTGTTATTGCAATTCGTTGAACCAAATGACAGTTTTGTATTTGCGGCTTAGTTATGGCAATTTATAAGTTTTCGATTAATGGCGTTTTTCTTTCGTCATCCTGATCATTTATATACATATGTATAACTCCACATCTATCTCGATTAGTTTTAGGTGATACAAATAACCGTTAGGTGAACAAAATTATTGTGCTCTTTAGCAACATGTGGCAAGGGTATAAAAATCCTTAGCTTGTTGATTGTTGTAAAAAAATTCCTTAGTCTATTGATAGTTGTTTCCTTTTTCATTTAAAAGTCTTTAGTTTGTTGAATGCTTTACTTTTTCTCTTATTTAACACGCGTTCTCCACGTTAGGTGGCAAGTATTTAACAACGGTGTAACAAAATTTAGAACTGTTAAATGTAATTTAATTTATTTTAATTTTTTAATTCGCCTGACGGTTTTGAGTGTGAGTAAAAAACTGAGCTGAAAATTATTCTCTACTCAGCTCAGGCCACGCACAGATCACTCCAAGATGAATTTCGTGAAGGTTGCCCGGAAATTATTGATGCTGTGCGCAAACTGTATCGCAAGATCAGCATATGACATATCGTGAGATTGAGACAACTATAGGCATTAATGGGACCAGCATACATTCAATATTGCATGAATATTTGATGGGTCCCACATAATTTGTCAGTCGCGCGAAAAAAGGCTCGTGTCGATTGGTCGAGAGAAATGCTAAAAAAAAACAATAGCGGTGCTTCGAAACACGTCTATGACATAGATGAGCAGAACCCAACAAAAGTTCTTCGCGCACAAAGCACTTCCAAGCAAGTGGCTGCCTGTTTTGTTGTAAATCTGGACATGTCGCAACCATACCACTAGAACCACGCAGAATAGTAAATTCTGAGTGGTACACAACCATTTTTTTGCCAGCTGTCTTTCAAGAAATCACGAAAACCAGCCGCCAAAGACGAATCACCCTTCACCACGACAATGCGAGCTTTCACACATCGACTGAAACATCTGCATTTTTGAGCACTCAGAACATCGATTTGATGGGTCATCCACCGTATAGTCCTGACTTGGCACCGAATTACTGCTTTTTATTCCCGTACGTAAATAACAAACTAAGAGGTCAACGTTTTTCGACACCTGAAGAGGCGGTTGATGCGTTCAGAACGCATGTTTTTGAGATACCTCAATTAGAGTGGCAAAAGTGTTTCGAAGTTTATTCATACGCATGCAAAATTGTATACTCGTAGATCTTAATGAAGAAAATTTTGAAAAATAATTTCGATGAATAATATTTGTTTTTGTTCTCGAATCGAATAGTACATTAAACGACACCACATAATTTCTATGGTTTCTTGAACTCTATTGTAGTACAGAACCTATTGCTTTGGAACAAAAATTCAGTTGACACACATATGGTTTCCGTAGGATACTAAAATATGTACTCTATGTCTGCCTTTGGCAATGCATACAGTGGCGAGCAATACTGGTCGTATGATTGTCAAAATTTAAAGTAAGATGCTACAAAAAATTCAATAATTATTCAATTTGCTTGAAATTTTTAATTTTAAATGATTATTTATTGTTTTAAACGTAAAACAAAAAAATTAGAAAAAGTAACATAAACTAATTATTTCTTGCAAAATATCTGAGTTTAATGAAGTAGATTTAATATTGTCAAAATAATTAATTATATCTGCAACAATTTTTCTATTTGGTAAAGTTTAATTTTTTTCACTTTTCAAGTATGGGTTTCAGTTCATCCTCAGAGCTAATCTTATGTTAGAGTGTAGGCGTTCCTAACCATTTAATTTTATATAATTTTAATTAAATATGTTTTGCTAAATTTTAATAATAAAATCTATTACCTTGGTTGTAAATAAACTGCAAACATTCAAATTAGTTAATAAAAATTCCAATTGGTTTGATAGTGTAGTCAGGATCTTTCGCTTTAACCCATCCAAACTTTATTAAATTTTTTTACAAAAATAATACAATTTTTTCTTTGTAGTTTAAGCGTATATGCTGGATTAAGTTCTTCAAACATGGAAAATGGAATGGTTTCGCCCGGAATTTCTTCACTGTTTCCATCGCTGCCATCTCCGTTATCAATGTCAAAGTTTCTATAAACGTCTAAATCTACAAATATTTTAAAACTAAATATTAGTATATTCATAGATTCTTAATATTTGCCGTAATGTCCATTGTTACAAGTAAATTCTGTTTATTTCAAACGATTTTAGAGCATCTATTTCAATATTCGTCATATTGAAGTCGATATGGTTCATCACTATTTTTCATCGACAAAGAGGGCATTATACAAGTAGAGTGTGCATACTTAAAATCTACTTGAAAACTTTAACTTATCGATTATCAAGTTTAGATGTCATTGAGGATCGAAGTTTAGCTCTTTTTACGAATTCTTCCTTCAAATTTTTTGACGGTTGAATTTGATGCGAACAGTTTTGAACAACAGATCTATCATTATCCGAAATCCTCTTCATAAGATTGAGAGGACATCTATTTATTGCGACTAGCTCGATGCAACAAGCTACCAATTCTTGTGAATGACTACAGTGGCTGAATGTGGTTTGAGTATTTCCCAATATTATATTAGTTGACCTTTCTTGCATTTTAACTCGGAAATTTCGCCAATGATTTTTTCTTAACTCGTTAAAATAAACTTCTTGTCATACTTAAAGCATGTTGTGTGTGCTTATTGGAGATTTTCATTTTGAAATTTCAATTTTTTTTTGAGTGTATTTTGGTTCCTTTTGCGCATTTTAAAATGACATCGGGTTGGTTATCTTGATTCGGCTCAAAGCCCGCAAAAAGAGGCTATTCGGTCTAAAAACTGGTGTAAAAAAAACTGTATTTGTGCATATAGCAATTTACTTTAAAATGCAATTCATCGCCTTTAAATGGCATTGTAAGTTTAAACAATTATCAGACCCCTTCTAAGTAACAGCATTTTCCAAATCTCCCAATTTATCTCAATTAAATACAATAACTTTCCAAATTAGTGAATAACAAGTACGAAAGGACTAGGTTCGGGTGTAACCGACCATTTTATACTTTTGCAATTTTCAAAGCTCAAAGGTTCCAGTTTCGCAAAACCTTAAATGTTGTTGTTTTGTTAAAGTCAACATTCATTGTTGTACAAAATGGTCAATGTAATTCAATCCTATTTGGCATATTATTAAGATATATGATAGGTTTTAGACTCACATAGTTTCATTACTATTATTTTATTCGTGTCCGAGATATTTATATTAAAACCAACCTAATTAACTCAAATTAATATACGAGTATGTGATATAAACACAACCAAAGAGAGGATCAGAAATCATTATATTAAAAATATGAGGTATATAGCAAGGTCTAGACCTATTTAATTTGTATTCACCGCCACATAATTTTTAAGATAACTTGACAACCTATCCACTTACATATTGAGTAACATAAATGGTTTAAAGTCAGGGAAAAATCAGAAATCCTTATATAAGGTATAAGGTAGGGGAAGATTTGCGCTCATTGCATTACCTTTTGGCTTAGTTTAAGTATACATGTTTGCACTCAGTTTTATGAAGATAACTAACACGCAAACAACCATAAAGTCTGCTAGAGTAACGATAATGTTATATTTAGTAGTAGGTATGGTATGTATATGAGAGCCGTGGTAGTTCAGGGACCGATTTCTCACATTTATTAAACGATAGCATATCCAGTACTATACGTTTACTTAATTTACTCATTGACTGATATAGACCGTACAAAGCTAACTGGAAGTTTAAAATTCTTATATATATATATGGAGTATAGACACATGTTACCAAAAACAGCTGACCTTTGAGTTTCTTTGAGATAACTCACTTATGACCGAAATATACGGAATAAATTCAAACGAAACTTTTTATATAAGTATGTGGGGGATATGAAAAGCATATGCAAATTTGGTTGATATTGGTGAAGTATTTTCTGAGACAAATGATTTCACCTAAAGGTTGGCGGTGCCACGTCTAATGTCGAGTTTTAATACCGGCTGTTATAAGGCCCTTCGGTACCACCATAATTCTGAAATATTAATGCTTCTGACGTACATATTTATTTAGTTAAGCTAACAAAACTATTATACTCCGTAGCAACATGTTGCGAGGGTATAAAAAGATTTATTTGATATATTGCTTTCAAGGGATTTAGAGTATTTAGGTAGATATGTATATATATTTAATCCTCTGCTTTGGACATTGTATGATTTAAGTTGAGACGAGGATCTCTCAGAAGAGATTTTTTCACAGTTTCATATTTCTTTTGTGATTCTTCATGTGCTAAAGTCAATCGTTGTTGAATCATTCGCTTGTGTAAGGCGATGACGTCTGCTTGCTCCACAAGTTTCTCATAATTATAGTTATCAAACTGGTCTTCAAATTTATTTAAAAAATTTTGAAGTGACTTAGCTTCAGCAGTAAGCTGAAAATAAATATTAAAAACATGTCACCAGTATAATTTTAGCTTAGTATAAATGTTCTCATACATCTTCGTATTGACGTTGAAGATCATTTAATAGCCCCACAAACCGGGTTTTGAGTTCATATAAGCATTCGTTGTAAGCTGCCCATGATTCTTCATATGTGAGTGACCGCTTTTTGTATGGTATTAAATACGGCGCCAGAAAATCTGCTGGTTTGATCGACATGTCGTATTTAAACGCTTCTTCTTCAGCAGCCTGAAAACATGATTTATTTTAAATAAAAACAGTTTTAGTAAAATTGTTTGACAACAGATAGCTGGGCGATAACTGCTTAGAGTATAAATCAATTCTTACGACTACGTAAATAAACATTCTAATAAATTCGAATGAGCTTAATTAATTAATAAATAGAATCTTATGTTTACAAAATAATTATATCAGCAAGTGTGGTTTTCCAGTTAACTTGGATTTCAGATATACAAGTAGTTATGTGAGATATCCCTGCAAACCTTTGAAGACCAATTGTTTGTCAATGTTTTAAAGTAGAAACGATGAGATCCCTAACGACATTTTGTGCTGTACGGGACCATACCAAAAGTTAAACATCACATTTTTGAGATTGTTAGGGATTGTTTTGATTTAGTTCTGCAAAAATGCAGTGATATGCATATATGTATTTATTGTACTTTGTTGTAAACTTTGTAGGTGTATAGGTATTATGTATATTATTGTAGAAAATTGTACGTATATTTAAGTTATTTACTGAGTGATAAGTAAGTGTTTAAAATGTAGTGTTCAAGAGTTCATTAAAAAAATTGAAATTACACCGATACGTCTACGAGTATGCTGTGTTTGTTAAAAAGTGGTCGTGGGCTCACCCCCTTTCAAACTACTAATCCTATACCATCCAATCTTACTGGTAACATTTCGCTTTATCATACATTACTTGGAAACTACTAAAAGTTTTACACCAATTTCCACCATAATGGTGTGTATCATGACCCTGACATGCTTATGTTACAGTTTTTAAAATGGGTGAAATCTGTGCACAACCGCACCTACTTCTCATGTAACGTAATTTTAAATTTAATCTGATTCTTTTACTTAACAAAAATCGAAGATGAGCCAAAACGCCTCCAAGTACAGCAGCTGTCAAAAATTAACATTCAAAATTGCCGACTCTGTCAGCATAAGTAAAGGATATGAGTACAAACATAAAGCAACAAAACAATCGAAATCAAATGCACGTGGCCCGCGAAAATTCAAAATTCGCGATCATTTTTGAACAAACCTCGTAATCCAATTAAATGGTAATTGCATAAACACGGATGTATTTATGTAATAATGTCTCGCAACATCTTTGCACATTGATAATAGTTGTCTCCCTAATGTTTGTTTGTAACAGCTAAAACTTAACCCCATAGACATAGATATACCATGTTTATGTTTCATTTATACTCGATTATATTCTATACGGGTAAAGCCCATAAGCTTAAATGGCAATTACCATATTCTACTCGAAGTGAATTCTGAATGGAGTTAATCTGAGGGCTGCCAAGCAAAACTTTTATCATTTCATCGAAATTATTTAAATAATTTAGTTAATAACAAACAGTAGCCACATATTATAGTACGCTTATTATACTCTTGCAACATGTTGCTACAGAGTATAATAGTTTTGTACGCCTAATGATTGGTTGTATCACCTAAAAATAATCGAGTTAGATATTGCGTTATAACGGGTGATCCAAGTATAGCTCCTTTTTTTTAATAGCTTTTTTTGACAGATCACGCGTGAGTCGAGTCAAGCTGTCACGTTATATTTGTTCAGTGCTGTTTGCCATTTCATCGTGGAACAATGTTTACTAATCGGTTACCCTTATTACGAAAAATAACGTTCTGTAAAGAATATGTTTCGCACGCTTCGCTCAACTTATAGTCAACATAATTGGCCTACTGAGCGTACTATGCGCAGCACCATCACTCATATTGAGACCCAGAATTCATTATTGGATAATATTCGACCGAATAGACCACGTCCAGCACAGTGAAGAAAATGTAGCGGCCTTAGCTGAAAGTGTACACGAAGATCGTAGAGAATCAATTCGGCGCCGTTCGCAGAAACTCAAACTGACGCATCGGACTTCATAAAGTTCTAAAACAATTATAAATGGAAATTGGGACCAAAAATATACAACCTACTTAAAAACTTTGTAACCAACCGAAAATTTCGGGTTCCTCAAGGTTTTCCTTTATCTGTGGTCATATTTATAATTGTATTTAATGAAATCAGCGAGATACTATTCAATTTCCGAGTCTACTACTGTATGTATGCAGACGACATTCTGATATTTTCAAAACAACTCGATCTGCATAACATCAAATTAACTTTTACGGAAATACTTAATAATATATCCAACTGGTCTCTCACATACGCCGCTAAGTTATCCTTAGATAAATGTACTTGTAATATCTTACATATGTGTCGTAAAAGAAAATGTGATAATATTACTTTCTCTTTTAAAAACATAAAAATACCTACTGTTTATATATCAGAAAAAATTTGTTCGATAGGTTAAATATAATGAAGTTTTTAGCTTCACGACATTATTTTGCTCATCCTACAACATTCATCGATATCGTGAGATCGTTACGATCAATTATCGATTATGGACTACCAATCTACGGACATCACGCCGGCAGCGAGCTAAAGAAACTACATGCGCCTAATCACATGGCAGTAAGACATAGTCTTAGGGCATTTCCAACTTCCAGCATCAAAAATATTCTCGCTGAATTCGGAATTCCACACATTAACGAAAGGCCAGAGGTTTGCCGCTGATACCAAAGGTATATTTATAATATCCACCTTTCACCCAACCGTTCGAAGATTAGCAAGCATCCACTTTTCTGTTATAGAAGACAAATTGATGAGCTGAAACAAAGCTTCCACGAACTACGAGGTCTTTAAACAATTGGTTATGCAACGCAAGACAGATCTCAATTCAGATGGATGGAAATTCATCATAAATCCCGAAAAAAGAAAAGCAGCATACCCCTCCACATGCAGCATCCCGAAGATTATAATTTTCACACGACTTCGTTTAGGAATCTTAACGACCCAACATATTCTGGAACGTAACATAACGCCTGGCTGCCGGCTATGCATCAGTCCAACAAATTCTGTAGAACACATATTGAACTTATGTCCTACCTTTTGTAATATACGACGAGGCTATGTCGAGTCTTCTCAATCGAAACTCCTCAAAGAACCGTCAACTGCTAACATAAAAAAATCTACAATTTCATCTCCAGATCCCAATTAAAGCATCTTATCTAAATTTAGCATAATGAAATCTTACCACAATGTCCTATACCCTCCATACTCTATAATTTTACATTAATTCAATTTCTGTATATATTTGTATTATACCTATTACATATATTTGTGATATACCTAACATATATTGTTCCCACTAATTCTAAGCATAATCATAAACATTAGTACAATATATATTTAATTATAATTATTAGTTATAGTATTATATATAAGTACATACATATTCATAACTAATATCTCACACAAAAGAGTAAAACCCAAAGTAAGCCCACAGCTGAAGGCATTGTCGTTAGTGCTGTTATATTTTATTGGTAGTATAATTATTTATAATTATATTTCCTTTAATAAATAAATAAGTAAAAATAAATTTCCACACAGATTGGCCATACATAAGGTATAAAGGCAACCTCAATATTAAATACTTATATTAAGTAAATAGGAGCTATGGGAAGCATTTATCAGACCAGAAGTGCCAAAATACATTATTACCAGAAAAAGGCTTTCTCCAAGTTTCATTGTTATATCTCACAGATTGAGTGCGATATTCAGTAAAAAATCAGCCATAGGCTCAGGTTTGTATATTCGGATTGTTGAGGCCTGATAAGTTATGATCCGATTTCGGCTATTTTTAGACGTGAGATGTAATATCTTGAGGGCAGAATTTATGCAAAGTTTTATTCCGCTTACTACATTGGGGTTTGATTTGTATACTGTAAAATGAAGGAGTTAGATGGAATTTAAAAGTTTGTTATATGGAAAGTAATCGTGGTTGTATTCCTCCCATTTTCGCATGTTAACATAGGATAGGTAGGACAATGTAATGTGCCAAATTTTATTGCATAAGGTCCAGTAGATCCTGCGCTCTGAAATTTCTCCTAAAGGTCGATGCCATGCCCATTTCCACTGGCTCCTCTAAAGCCCTTGCGTGCCATATAGATTGTGCTTCTGTCGTACTTAGTGAGTTATAGCGCAGTTAGTAGTTATCTATCCCATTTCACCCATTTTCACACCGTTTTAGGAACTGTTAAAAGGACACAACCTAAGAAAGTTTGGTTGATAAAGCTTTATAGGTTTGTAAGATATACACATTAAATCAGTTAGGGGCGAGACTACGCCCACTTTTTATAAATTTTAGCCCACAAATAACAGATTTGTATCTTAGTTTGCGACTATGTCCATCTGAAAACTTCTCCTCTCTTTTTTGCCAGGGAAAACGTCTATTACGGTTTATGACGAGATCTCAACTTTTACTCAAGTTACGGATCGCACAGTCTGACGGACAGACAGAAAGTCAATCGGAATTAAACTCGTCTTGACTTCCTGATTATTTATATACACATGTATGTACATATAACTCCATGTCTATCTCGATAAGTTTCAGGTGATACGAACAACCGTTAGTTCTATTGAATTAACATCATTTTGAGTTAGTACTGTAACACCAGAAAACATTAAAAAATCCACAAAATCGTTCTGAATGATCGGAAAGTGCAGTTGCGTGATATAGCTGACATCGTAAAGATTTCAAAAGAACATGTTAGCTTTATTCTGCATGCTCCTAGCGACTATTGGTTGCTCGCAGACCTCAAAAAAATACTCACCGGTAAGAAATTTCGCTCGAATGAAGAGATTATCCCTGAAACTGAGGCCTATTTTGAGGAAAAAGACAAATCGTTCTACAAAAGTAGTACTGAAATGTTAGAAAGGCGCTGGAATGATTGTGTTGCTCTTGATGAATATAGCCAATGTTGAACAAAAAAAACTGTGCTTTCTTTGTTAGCCTGGTCATTTTCAGCCCATGTGATATGCTCTGGTGCAACCCGTTGCATGAGTATAAATATTATAAATTTGTTTTTATTAACACTCAAGTTTGCTTTCGTCAAAATGTCTGTTAATGAATTAGAAATACCCGGAAATTTGACTGCTGATATTACAGCTAGACTTATTTCTGAGCATCTGACGTCTGCCCGTTCTGAGAAAACAAATTTAAATCAAAGGTTAACATCTTTCACAGGTCAAGGCAAAGTCACTAAATAGGGAAAACAAACCATGGATGATAATATAAAGTGTTACGAAAGCTAAGAAGTTGTTAAATCTTTAACTGAATTCTTAGGCTACTCTCAAACATATGTAGGCTGGCAGGGGGCTGCACATAATAGCATGAGTTGGTTTTCTATATGTAATGAAAATACTCGTACTTTGTGGCCTCAATCATGAGGCTGTTCTACAATATGATGCCATAATAAGTCAGCTTGACTCTGCATACGCAGACAAGCGGCCCATACATATCATAGAACAGGAAATGAGTATGCTTCGACAAGGATCACTCAATGTATTAGACTATTATAACTAAGTTAACAAAAAAAAAGAGCTGGTTCGGGTGTAACCACCCATTCATACTCATGCAATAAATAATTAAACATCCATTATTCGACGAAATCGTGAATAAGTTACAATCAAATTTTTGACTTACACATATTGAAGGCCATTAACTTAGACTCAGTTTTACTGCTATATTACAGTTCGTGTCAGCTAAAATTATTAATATTAAAAACATCTTCAAATGAGATAAGAAGTAAAAATATCTCGATCTAAGAGGCTAAATTTAATATATTGAGTTTATGTGGCAAACGTCGACCAGTGAATCGAAATTTATTAGAATAAGGATATGAGGTTTAGACCAAGGTATAGACCAACTCCATCTTAATTCACCGCCAAACCACATACCTTTAAAGAAAACTTGTCCATTTAATTTCATTTAAATATCACACATTTTGACCAAAAATTACCCAAGGTTTTATCAAACTAACCCTAATTAATCCAATAAAAATCAATTAGATAAAACACCATAGACTAATAGTGTCTCTAGCAATCTGCCGCCAGTGAATACACAAAGAATTAACTATGTAAGATGTTATATGAGGATCATTTTTAGATCAGTAGCCGGTCTTCACCTACCTTTGGGACAATCGAATAAATAAACAGCTAAGAAAGGGAAAAGTTTGAGTGTAACCGAATATTTTATCAAATTTGGTATCTTATTAACTTATTAATCATAGAGTCACTTAGTTTTATTTCCATATTTTACTTCCCGTCAGCGAAAAATATACTTAAATCATCCTCAAAACTCAATTCAAGTGGCTAAATTTAATATTCTGAGTTGATGTGAAAAACTTCAAACAAAAGAACGAAAGTCGTTATATTAGGGATATAAGGATAAGACCAAGACATTTTTAATTTATATTGAGTGCCAAACCATTAATATTATGTAAAAACCTATACCTGGAGGTGTTTTTCCGGATTTGATCCTTTCAAGTTGAACTTAGCCCTTCCGACTAGTTTAATATTATATTAAAGACGTCACCAAAGACGTGTGTGGTCTGGCGTTGTACTGATGGAACACAATTCGGCTTCTGTTGATCAAAGATGGCCTCTTCTGGATGAGTGCTGCCTTCAAGCGGTCCAGTTGTTGGCAGTAGTACGCCGAATTGAGCGTTTGGCCAAATGGGAGCAGCTCGTAGTAGATGATTCCTTGTCAATCCCACCAAACACACAGCAGAACATTCCTGGCCGTCAATCCGGTCTTGGCCACCGTCTGGGCCGCTTCCCTAAGCTGTGACCACGACCGTTTGCGCTCGATGTTGTCATAAGTGACCCATTTTTCATCGCCAGTCACAATCCGCTTCAGAAACGGGTCGATTTTGTTGCGATTCTGCAGCGATTCGCAGATGGAAATTCGGTCCATCATGTTTTTTTGCGTTAGTTCGTGTGACACACAAACATCGAGCATCTTTTTGAATCCAAGATTATGCAAATGGTTCCAAACGATTTTCTGGCTTATCTTTGGTTCCTCAGCAATTAAATAAGTGCTCACGTGATGGTCTGTTTCCACTATTTTCATGATTTTATCGCAATTTTCGACCACAGGCCTCCCGACGCGTGGTGCATCTTTGACATCGAAATTACCGGAACGGAACCTAACAAATTACTTTTGTGCTACACGTTCGTTTACAGTATCGGGCCCATAAACTAAATTAATGTTTTCAGTCGCTTTGGCTGCTTTTTCGCCCTCATCGAAGAAAAATTGTAAAATATAGCGAATTTTCTCTTTGCTGGTGTCCATCTTTGACGAGCGCTCACAACGTACTGAGTCAATCAATCGAAAAACTGTCAAAGACAAACTTTTAGCGCGAATAAACACATTTTCAGCGCCGTATAGTATGACATGATGCGACACGTAACACTAATACTATGGACAATAACGCCATCTCTTAGATAAAAACCGAACGAACTTTTTACTTTACCTAAAATATATATAGTGTATATTACACATTTTGAACAACCTAAACGGTTAAAAATCATGTGGAACGTCGAAAATCATTATGTAACGGGTCTTTTTTTTTTCGAGGTATAGAAATTTAAAATGGCATTACTGCTCAAGATGACACCAATTTAACAGCTGTCAAGTGATTTATTCTCAGTTTGGTTTGCAAATAGTGCAACTTAATTTCGAAAATTATGGTTCTGTGTGGAATACGTTCATTTTATTTGTTTAGCGATGAAGCGAACTTCTGGTTAAATGGCTACGTCAACAAACAAAACTGCCGCATTTGGAGTGAAGCTAATCCTCAAGTGTATGTCGAAACACCGTTACATCTAGAAAAACTGACAGTTTGGGGCGCTTTATGGGCTGGTGGAATCATTGGTCCGTACTTCTTCAAAAACAATGATGGTCAGAACGTTACAGTCAATGGTATAGAGCCATGATTACTAACTTTTTCATTCCTGAATTGAACAACCATGATGTCTAGGGGCTGTGGTTCCAACAAGACGGCGAAACATGTCACACAGCTCGTGCCATCGATTTATTGAAAGACACGTTTGATGACCGCCTAATTTCACGTTTTGAATCTGTGAATTGGCCTCCAAGATCTTGTGATTTAACACCGCTAGACTACTTTCTGTGGGGTTATGTAAAGTCATTGGTCTATGCGCATAATACACAAACGCTTAACTATTTGGAAGATAACATTCGCCGTGTTATTGCCGATATACGGCCACAAATGTTGGAAAAAGTCATCGAAAATTGGATATCCAGATTGGACTACATCCGAGCTAGCCGTGGCGGTCATATGCCAGAAATCATATTTAAAATGTAATGCCACAAGATTATCTTTCGGATAAATAAAATTCATGTCAGTCGAATAATCCATCCTTGTTTTATTGCAATTTAAAGTTCTATGCCTCTAAAAAAAAACACCCTTTATTATATATTAAAGGCAGAGAAATGGAATGGCTGATTGCATTAATTTTTGACATTGTTCAGGTATACTTGAGAACTTATTTTCAAGAACTTTTATAAATATGTAAATGTAAACATATATACACAATATATATGGAGTAAAGTTAGCCGGATGTTTCAAAATCCTGATTATCAGTTATGTATACGATTTTATCCATTTTAGGTAGAAAGATACACTGTTCTTAAAAAAAAACGCTCTCTCAATTTCACTAAAATAACACCCATATTGGCTGATACATGTGGTATAAAGACAACTTGAAATTCGAAAATCTTTATATTAGTTATATGTATGTGGTCTAAAGGAAGTATTGCCAAAATTCAACCCATTTTTGACGCAAACTTTTCCCCGAATTTCAATAACATATCTCTTAGGATGACTGATATTTTCGGTACAAAATCAGCTGTAGACATTTTCGGTATTGGGGAGCTTGAATAGTTATGATCTGATTTCGCAAATTTTAGATCTGAGATGGCATACCATAAAGACCATATTCGTGTAAAGTTTTGTCCGATAAGTTAATTAGTACTTGATTCGTATACTGGAAAGTGAAATTGCAGATGTAATTTAAAGTTGTGTTATAAGGGAGGTGGGCGTAGTTGTTTTGATCTAAATAAAAATGGGTGAAATCGGGTAATAACCCCGCCCGCTCCCCATATAACGGTTTTGATTCAAATTACTAAAAGTACGATAACTCATTAATTAAACAAGTCAGAGACTTTTAATTTAACGCATAGGATGATACATATAAGCCTTGTATAGGAGGTTTAACTAGATCAATACTTCCCTTAGTCCCCATATACCTAATTTAAAGATTTTCGAACTTCCTGGTGACTTTATACCGCAAATCTCGGCCTATTCTCAATGAAAATGGGAGAGCGTGTTTTACTCATAACAGTGTATTTTTGTGCTTCATATAACTAATATCAGGACCAGGTCGAACATCCATAGATTTGGTGATGGTATATGGTACCTTAATGAAACCCTGTGATCATTTTTTAGTATGTGGCATCTTCGTAGTATGTGGCTAAAATAGATAAAATCGGGTCAATACTGCATATAATGATTGTCGTTTTTCTAACAAGTTTTATGCCAAATATATCGTTGAATACCCGCCCTATATAGGTATACCCCATAGGATAACTTTCAGCTTTCCACCTGACTTTAAACGGTCAGGTTGGTCGCAAGTGAACTTTTTTTCAGTAGAAATCGGGTTGTAAAATGGAAAGTCAGCGATAAAAAAAGGTCCTAATTCCTATGAGAGCTATTGGTGAGTAAAATAATCAACTCGATCGGTTGGATAGAAAATTATTTATCATGCAGGCCGACCATAAGAACATTGTTTCGACGCGCACGCATTTGAAGTTTCAACAGCAGATTGAATATGTTTCATAGAAGTATATTTATTATTATACTCAAATCATACTACATACCATCCATTTATCCCTGGGGCGTATAATAAACCTTCAACTTCTTTATAGGCCTCATTGTTAGTCACTATTTCTGATCTGTGACTCATTCCGGAAATTTTAGAAAGATAAGCAGCGTCCTTCTCCGCTTTCGTAATACTATGAGACGCTCACGTATATGTGCTATAACTTCGTCAATAATTCGATTTTCGTTCTAAAATTGTTATATTGTATTCTTATTAAATATGGTAGTACTTTCAAAAACAAAAGTCGATTTTTCCAAACCAAGTTACCAGAACCAAGTTACCTTAAACAAATATAAGCAATGCACTATTGCCCCGACGTGTGTAAAAAACTCAATATTGCAGAAACAGAAATTTTAACAAAAACCAGTAAGTAAGGTCTAAGTTCGGGTGTAACCGAACATTTTATACTTTTGCAACGTGCAAAGATACCTCAAAGGCACTATTTGTGCAAAATTTTATCCGAATACCATATATTCATTGGTGCTTGATTTGTACTGGAAAGTGAAAAAATCAGATGAAATTTAAAATTATGCTATATGGGAAGTTCGATTCCACCCATTTTCACAGTGTCACATAGGATTGTCAGGACTTTGTCAAATACCGAATTTGGGTGAAATTATTAGAGTAGGTCCGGATATATGTGGTTTTACCTAAATGTGGGTGGTGTCACGCGCATTAAAGTTTCTAACAAAACCGTTATATGAGGAGAGGGCGGGTTTATATTCCAATTACATCCATTTTCATGTCGGTAAGGGTTCTTATAAGATTTGGCCTAAGCGAATTTAGTTAATGTATCTTCAGTGGTTTAGTAGATACGTACGTTAAACCTATTTTTTCAACATTTTTTGTTCGCAGGTGCCCTTGCTACTGCGATTTCCTGTAACAAATTTCATATCATAATTAAGTGCTTAGTTATGGCATTTTACAGGTTTTCAAATAATGACGTTTTCTAAGCATGGCAGTAGTCCGATTATGTCTATCTACGAACTCGTCCTTTCTTTTTTGCCAGTGAACACGTGTACAAATTTACGATATTTATTTTTTTACTTCGCTTGCACAGATGAATGGATGGACAGACAGTCACTCAGAATTCAACTTGTCTCGATATCCTCATCATTTATATAAGTATACATACATAGCCCTATATCTAATTTGATTGTTTTTAGGTGCTACAAACCACCGTTTTAATTAAACATCATCTTGTGTTATTGCGACCCAAAACACAGCACCACGAATGGACAAGTAGAAAGTGTCAATTCAACCATAATAGAAATAGCCAAATGTCTGAAAATAGAATTCAACCTTATAGGCAATTTGAAAGTTGTGTTCATTTTCAATCGAAAGTTTATTACGTAACTTATTTTTCCCAATATTATAAATTGAGAACGCACGTTCCACATTTGCTTTTGAAATAGTTACTGTAGGAAATGACAGTCCTAATTTCGAGACATATTTGAAGCGCTTTCAGCTACTTCCATCTAATTCATTATATACTACATAGTAAAAATCTGTTTGACCATTTCTTATTTCTTAATTGGTGTCACTTGGACTCGAAGTCATTGTTATGATCGTAGATTTGAATTCGTTAAATATAATATGATTTAATATTGGTTTCATAAAATTTTAACATCCGATAAGTATCTATCGTAAAAATTGAATCTGAAGTACAGTCTTATATTTATACATATTTTGCTTTGTATTATCTTAATTTTAACGGATTCGGTATACTAAACATACATATTTCAAAAATGTATGTCGAACCAATTGAAAAATAATAGAAATATGTAAAATTGTCAGAGTGTAAGAGATGAAAGTAGTTCAACATTTTGCTTTGCTTTGCTTTACCACGCTTTGATGTGAACGTAGTCTGTAATCTGTAACCTATTTTTCATATCTTTCAGGTGAAAAAATCAATATTTAAAATTAAAAAAACCTCTGAAAATACACTCCAAAAGAAATCCCATTCGACTCTTTTAACCCCCAAATTTAAGGGGAAAATCCCCTAAGTTGGTAACACTATTTTAAAAGTTGCACAAGCTAAACTGCTCCAAACATAATTAAAACAATAAAGAAAAATACTACATTACTGGGCAAGTAGTTTATGAAAAAATTATAGGAGAGAGAAATAAGTTGCAACCTAGATATAAAATAAAACTAAATTGTCCTGTGCAAATTTGGGTCATATACAATAGCTTGATATATGTATTAAACCTATTAGAAGACGGGAGCAGCCCCCTTTTTAAAAATTTTCAAACCTCAAGTGTTTCTTGTTTTTATTATTTGTTGTACCAAATTAAAGTTTTGTATCGTAATTTGCGGCTAAATTATGGGAGTGCGTGGCAGTGATCCGATTTCGCCCATTTACGAAGTCGCCCTCACTTGTTTGCACCTTTTTGAACACGTGTACCAAGTTTCATTAGGAACAACTGTAAGGTGAACAAAACTATTATACTCTTTGCAACATGTTACCAACCAAATAGGGCTATTGTAAGGACTAGAGGATGTTCCGATTATACCTTGGGTTAGCATTTGATCTATTTGTTTTTCTATTTCTGATTTATGTATTTCAGGGTATCGGTAAATTATTATTCGTCGTTATAAATTAAGCTTTTAAATCTCTAAGTAAGTCTAGTTTTGTCTATAGCGTTAAGATGATTAGTGTCAACGAATTCTGTTAGGCATTTATTTTTTTTGACATTATTGAAGATTTCCACTTCATTTTCGTTATAGCTTTTTCTGTTACATATTTTTCTTCTTATGTTAGAAAAAATTAATTTTTGCTTTATTTGTTTTTATAGTTATGTTTGGGTAATCTATTATCGCATTTATCTTCGTTAAGATATTGTTACCAAAAAGTCCATCAAAGTTTTTGATGAAATTACATTCAAGAAATTCGCATATGACATCTTTTTCATTAAGTTCTTTAAATATTGGAAATCTACAAAGTTTCTTAACTTGTGTTTCTCTTCCCAATACTGTGGCTCGTACATTTACTTCTTTTTGCCATTTCGGGTTACAAATACTTTCATTGATTAGACTGAACTCTGCTCCAGTGTCACTGATGAAATATAACTTTCCTATATGTGTGTCTATTATTATATAGAGTAATTGTTTTGTGGGTTCCAACGAAAATTTATATTTGCATTGCCAATATCCATAGGTTCTGGTTTATTGCGATTTGATATTGCGAAACGATTGTAATTTCCTGATTGGCTATAATTTCGTGTTTGATTCCCGTCTCTTTGTTAGTTAAGGTTTCTCTATGAATTAAAATTTCTCGGTTGATTAGAATTTGTGTTGTGTTGTCTAGTATGACATTCTAGTTTGGTTTGATCTGTTGCCATTGTTGTTATAGTTATTACCCGCATTCGTTTGGACGTAGCCGCAGTTACGCTTATTTTGTGGCGTATAATTGTTATTGTAGTTATTTTCGTTTCTCGGGACATAGCCATCATCATATCCATAGTGTAGCATATTATTGTTATATCTATTATAACTTCTGTTATAATTGGGAATATTATTCATATATTGGTTGGGTCTGGAAGATGTATAATACTATAGCTATTAGTAGTTAGGATCTTTCCTTTATTGTCCAAATGCTGTGAAGGATTGATGTCTAGTTTCTAAAATTATTTTATATGCTTTATCTAAAGTATCGGGTTTTCTTGCTATGATTATTGTTTTTGTAGGTTTGGGAAGGTGTTCTTTAAATGTATGTAGCGCTATCCTATTAACTTCTGTAGTTTAAAATTTAGATCATTATGTGCTAACATCCTATTGTGTAATTTATTCATAATTTTATTTATTCTGAATATTAATAATTTTCTATCGTTGAGTCGAGACTGATGGTTTTCAACTCATCCATAAGTTCCACTGAACTTCTCTTTTCCCCGCAGTTGTTAAGAAGTATTTGCAGAGAACGTATATCATATGATCATATGATCACTCTCTGGTATTTGTTTCAATGTTTCCCAATCACTAACTTGTCAATGTCTGTGAATTGTTTCCCTTGTTTTTCTTACGCATCTTCCTTTCAGATAATTAAATAAAATTTTTGAATTATTTTCATCAAAAGTTGTTATTGTGGGTAAAATGTCTTCAATTTATAATTCCATTAATGCAATTTAAAATGAGTTGAAAATATGATATGGTAGATGCTTCCATTTTGAGAATTTTGTTTCAATTTAAAATAAAAAATATTCCTATTTATTCTGGTTTAACTTTGGTTTGTGTAGGAAATTTTTACTGAGTATTTTAATTGATCGTGTTCAGTTTGAGGGATTGTCTACTGTACTTATTATTAATTGTTTTCTATTTTCCAACACTCGTGTGTATCCAACGCATTTTTTTTGTTTTGGTTTGCTTTAAATTAATGTGCGATAGTTTCCATATATTATATTAATATTTACTCTAAAACTGCTATTGATACAAATATATATATTTTTAATTTTTTTTCTTACTCTTATTTGGTTTTGTTGCTGTTGCTGCTGATGTTATTGTTTGCACTGTTGATGTTTTTGTCGTTATTATTGTTTTTGTTGCTGCTGCTGCTATTGTTTCCGCTGTACTTGTATTTATGTTAAGTTTTCGTTGCGTCTCTTTATAATTATTTTTTTTAATTCAGCTTTTTAAATCGCTGCAAAATCACTTTATTTTTGGCTGTTGTAGTTTTTTTTTATGTCTTTTGTTAATTGTCTCTTTTTCGACTTTATGTTTTATTTTTCAACTTTTTTGCTTCACTTTGCTGTCAATTATTTAATTGATTTGATTATATATTTATCCTATGGTAATCACGTGGTCCACATACTCTTGGTAAGTAAGTTGGTGCAAGTTGTACAACCGAGTATATACATAGTTTTGTTGTCAATTATTTAGCTATCGTATGTTTTTCCTCGTCGCCAGTTTTGTTACCAGTTAGGATGATACTCTTGTATCGATCCTGGATGACTGCTTTTTATTTTTCGTTTGGTATTTCTTATGCAGATTACATGCATCCTAGAACTGATAAAACTGAACATGTGCACGCAGGCACTTGTACATATGTTTAGTTGGTGTTGGGAGTGTATGCCAATATGTGACTATATATGTACATATGTATTCTATTTTAATAAAGTATCGCCTTATTATATTGTAATAAATGTTATTTTTAGAGTGCGGTTCTGTGCGCCTTTTATCGCGCATACGTGATCCACACTCTCAGGATTTTTACCTAGCAGAACAGCTAAGATCTCAGTTATTTGTCAATATTGAAATTTTTACATTTGAATCTGTATAAATTGTTTTTTGCTTCATTTTTACTTTGCTTCATTTACTGAATGTTTAATCTAATACATTTCTCTTGTGTTTTAAAACATGAGCTCATCAAGAAAAATGTGAAGATATAGTACTGATTTATTTTGTTACCGTAATAAAGTACAATATATGTACATATGTAGTATCTAACAAAGCAAGTAATGAAAAGCTAGAGGCCCAGTTATGCATACATATGCTGACGCTTTCCACATCTCCCCGAGCATGCGTTTGCCTACAAGCGTCTTTTCGCGACGATGGCAAAAGCTAGAAATTATAAATTCAACAACTTTCTGATATTCCCTCTAGAAGGGAAAAGTGACAACTTAAAAGGGAATATTTTCAATAAAAGGGAATATTTTTCAAATGGCATATCAATATTCCCAGTTTGCATACATATTATATCAGAGAATGTTAATGAATAGAGAAGGAGAAAAGGTTAAATGAAATCTTTTTGAGTACTAATTTGTAATTCCAGATGAGGGAACATCGAAAAATATAACAATGTCCGCGCGATTTTAGCTGTACTAAAATGTTAATTAAGATGAGGGAACATCGAAAACGCGCAAGTTCGAAAATCAAATTTCACCATCCTATCAGGCGACGCAATGAATTACACCACTCTATAAGCAAAATGTATATACATACATATGCACATATGTTCTTTGGTATGTGCATAAACAAAAAATTAAATAATAAAAAGGAAAATAATTGATTTCTGACAAGAAAATATAAATAATGAGGGAAATAATATGAAAACATAATTAAAATATCATTTAATAAAAAAGGGTTATAAAAATAAAAAAAGAGTATAAAAAAATATCTGATAGGATTTGAACTTAGGCAAAATATTTCACGTTGCAATAAGGAAGATTTCTATACAAACAGCACCACAGGCGATATTAAAGCCATTTTGTCCAATCTGTGAACTCAAACAACTATTATTGTTTACTTGCTTCAAATGTTCATATGTCCATATGTGAATATTCTTGAAATTGCCTTCCTTCATTCGCATGTCCAAATATATTAGCATATATGTACACATATGTATATACATATGTATGTCCCTCAATATGTGTTTCGCAAAAAATCAAACATTCGCGCAAGTGACAAAAAACGTAGACGCACCATCATCGGCCAATAATATTCAAGCGAACTCGCGGCTTATTTTCTAAGTATTTCATATACAACGACAACAATTCATTTATAAGGAACGTGCGTCTGCTTCCAAGCAAAGTGCGTTCGTTCATAACTCTGCGTCGCGCAATTTTATCTGTGCGCCTGGTAAACCACATTCTACCATTCCCATCACATTTGTATTTTGCCCACAAGGTGCCTCCTCACAGCATTTGCTAAAAATCGGAAATTAAAGAATTTGTCTGATGTTGCCTTCAGGAGAATTGGCGAGTTAAAATAATATTTTAATTTTTTTCATATTATGCACTATATATGGCATTAAATTATAAAATTTATATAAAATTGACATTTATATGAAATCAATAACTACTTCTATATATTCTAAGCACACTCCATATAGTACTTTTATATGTTTACTTATTATCATTATTTCATAGTTTGTCGATTTAGCCCATTTATTTTATCTAAATACGACGCTATGAAAATGCAGCCCAATCGGTAATCGCAATATTTCAAAAGAGCATAAGTCAACTTTCAATAGCAAACCACTGCAAAAGGACAAACGAGACAACATAGCCGACCGACATTGTCGATTCAAACAAATTTTGTCAACTCCGCCAGATGCGCAAAATTCGCCGTCAATATGTATGCGAGCTCATATGTATATATGTATGTTTATAGACAAAGTCGTCATTTGATTTTTTTCAACAACACAATGTCCCCGCGAACTCGCCGTTATTTCGTTGACTTGCCACCATGCACAGAGGCGTGTCAAGTGAAGGCTCATAATATATTAATATGTTGCTTAATTTGAATTGAAAAATACTGATGCATTAATGACTCATTGACGTAATATAATTAATAGATACGTAAAAATATAAATACAAATAAATTCATACCTATAATCGTTTTTAAAATATATATCTGATATAATTATGTGGCAGTGCGCCTCTGACCCCTTCTTACTTGTGATCGTTCAACTTGCTTCTCACAAAAAGCAAAAAGTGTTGACAAAAGTCATTGCTTGTGCGGGGCAAGAAGAAGCAAGCATCAGCGTACGTGCATTTAAGAATGTATGTGTGAGTATCACATTTGTGTAAATACGCATAATAAGGTAATATTTAATAAACCTAAACATATGAATATTTTCCTGATATTTTTTAATTATATCTGGAAATAAAGTATGCTATTAAAGAAATTAAATTATGATATGCTTAGACTCCAATTAATAAAAAAAAAAAAATTAAAAAAATTTAATTAAATTAATTTTAATTTACATGAGTTGTAGGACTCGAACTTATATGCTCGTATTCGGAATGAACTTAACTCCTTCGCGCTTACGACCTAAGCCACCACAAAAGTGGAAATGAGGCCGCTTAGCCACCGTTTTACTGTTATCCTTTGCTCAATAAGCAATTGCTCACGCTACGCACATACATAAGTTGGAAAAATTGCCCATTAAATGTTTATTTTATTATGAATTCTGGGGTTTTTACCGGTAATACAGATTTTTAATCCAGAAGGCTTTTCATAATTATAAATTTGTCATATCATGGAAATTGAAAACATAACTATATCTAAATTTGAATATTCGTTGTGTCTATTTATAGCATTTCGAACATTGCGTGGTGTATTTTTCTTTTTCGAAGTTATATTTTTCGATGTTCCCTCATCTGGAATTACAAATTAGTACTCAAAAAGATTTCATTTAACATTTGCTCCTTATCTATTCATTTACGTTCTGTGACCATACAAAATTAAATTTGCCCCTTCTCGTTCTTCTAAGTTGTCTGGTTATACTACCTAAACTCACATACAGTGTAAAAATAAATTAAATTAAATGATAACACTTTTGAAATATTACTCTTATTTGAAAACGAATTTTTTAACAGTTCATGACGGTTTAACATAATATAAAAAGAATTTTTTGTCTTACTTGTCTTATATCTATTTGATTTTTATTATGAATATGTGTGTACCCAATTTATTGGGTCGCACACGCCATTGTTTTATTTATTTCAAAAGAAAACCACGCGTGAATTTTGTTCAAAAGAATTTATTGTAAAAATTAAACTCAGTAATTTTATACATTAAGGTATTTTATTAGATGTTTTGAGAACTATGTACGTTAACAACCATGCATAAGAGATTATTATTCTAAAATCGATTTCGATAGTCAGCGATTTGTGAGACAAAATTTGGCTTAGATTTATAGAAATTTGTTAGTCAGATTTCAAAATATCTAAATGAAATTTAAGAAAAAGATGTTCTCTAAGTTCCATTTTGTTAACTCATACATATATCGACCGATACATATGGTGTAAAGTCAACATGAATTTTGAAAATGATTATATTAAAAATATGAGGTTCGTAGTCCATTGATAGCATTGATCCGATTTCACATTTTTTTGGCACCAAGACACATTATTGCCAGGAAAAGACGTTCTCTAAATTTTATTGTACAATTTAGAGAATGATACTTTCGGTATAAAATCAGTTATATTCACTGGAGTCCACATATTCGGTATTAGAGCGCGTGTTTGATTTGTGTACTGTAATGTGAAAATATCAGAGGTAATTTAAAATTATTTATGTGGGAAGTAGGCGTGGTTGCATTCCGATTTCACACTTTTTCATACATACGTGGGTAGTTTCTCGCCCATTGTGCAATTTTTTGCCTTTTCCAATGAAGTTCTTCAGTTTTCAACATAACCGTTATATAGGCGTGGTTACTATTGAATATCCCCCATTTTTGCATCCACTGAGGGGATGAGAGAGAGAGAGAGGTTTGTGAAATTTGTACATTAAACCTTAAGAGGCAGAGCTGCGCCCACCTTTTAAAAATTATCAGCCGACATGTGCCCCTCACTACTTTATACTTCAATTTGGAGCCTTGTTATAGCACCTTGTAGGTTTTCGTTTAACAGCATTTTGCGGGCGTAGCAGTAGTCCGCTTCCGCCACCTACTTCCCTTGGATGCCAAGGGACACGTGAACCATTTTAGTTACGTTATGGCTCGGAAATTAACTTGTCTTGTCATACTGATCATTTATATATACGAACAACCGTTAGGTGAACAAAACGATCATTTTCTGTAGCAACATGTTGCGGAAGTATAACAAGAAACAATAAATTCTAAATGCTAATATTACACCTACTACCTACTAAAAAATTTAAATATGTTGTCATTCCGGAACAATACTTACCTTCCTCATCCGTAATTCTTTGGCCGCTGCGTTACGCAAAGGATCAAATATACTGAATTTCAGAATAGGACGCTTTACTTCTTGTTTGCGAATATCAAATATTCTATTGATTTCTTCAATAAGTTTATCAAATTGCTTCCTGACTTTGTGTTCATGCTTTAGTTCTTCTAATAAAAGCTTGTATAGTTCCAAAGGCGTGGGATCAGGATCGGAAAGGTTTGCCTAAAATTTAAAACATGTGTATTTGTAGATAACAAATTGTTTGAAATTGGAAGGAAATTAACAACATCATAAATTTTTGACAGCAACTCACTATGTACTTCGCCACAAAAACCGCGGCCCGGCCAATAACAACTTAAACCCGCTGGAGGAGCGGAAGGTCGAGCACGATCTAGGTGAGATCCTAGAGGCCACCCTAAACTCTATAATGCAGAAACGGAGATGCAACCCTACCCCGAGAAGAAGCCTGACCTTAGCAGTTCTTCCGATAAACCGTTATAAAAGCAAGATCGCCTCTGCCGAGCTCCTTCTAAATTTAGTGAGGATCGGCTGCGATGCGGCTTTAAGTATAAGTGCTTTAGTTCAAGAACCATGGATAGGCTCGGTAAACATGGTATCGGGACTTAAGTCACCGTCATACTACACATACTTACATTCCCACAAACAAGTTAATAACTGTTATACTGGTAAGGAAACGTATGCATTCATATATAATATTAACCCAAATTTATTAACAGATGCCCTGACAGTAGTGGCTGTAAAGCATGGCAAGAATGAGACACTACTTCTTGCATCCTGTTACATACCTTACGATGACTAAGCGCCACCAGTGGAACTCCGAAATTCGGTAGATCCGACTGAAAAATCGAAAAGACCCCTGGTGATAGGCGCTGAGGCCAATGCAAACATGTCCTTAGAAGCAGGGAGACAGTAGAAATAGTGGCTGCCGGAGTGCGGCTGCATATATACTGGGTTCCAAGCCACAAGGGCGTTCCGGGAAACGAAATAGTTGATGAGCTAGCCAAAAGTGCCATCCGCTTGACTACCGAACCAGTTCAAAAAATACGCAAATCGTTAAAAATTATACACAACGAAATGTTCGAAAGCGCTGGCATACGGATCAGGGTGAATGCCTTAGGAGCTTGCAGTATCGCCAAGATCATGAGCTGAAAGAAAACTCGCAAGCTTTCTACTCACATGGTCTCGAAAAGACTGCAGGACGGATGTTGGCCTATTCACAGGTCACAACTTACTGGCATCACTTGCGAGTCGTATGGGCATTATTAACGATGACACATGTAGAAATTGCAGAGAAGTCTCTATAAAAATTCGCAAAAAGCGTTAACGTCCTGCGCGACGTTAACTTCAGCTCGTATTAAAAAACTTCCATCTGGGAAAGGACCTTTAGGTCTATGTATGACGTGACAGTCAGCCAGCTTAACCCGACCTTATTATATAATCAGAACTTATATTAAATATTTCCTTAAAATTATCAATTTATCTCTTATTCTGCCTAACATATGCAATATAGATGCAACTGTAGATTTAGAGATCACCGTATTTGGTATTTGGTGCAGTGTTACCACTAGAGAAAATCTCTGGGTACCAAAATGCCTACCAAATCTGTTGCAAAACTACAAAATTTTCTCCTCCTCTCCGCTACTGTTTAACTTCTGTATTTCGACTCCCTCAATCACCAGAAGGAATTTCAATCATCTCATATGCAGATGATGGCACGATTGACGTCAGACAATGTAATCGATGACATGTGTTCGAAATTAAACAGCTATCTTACCGATCTTTCTCGCATCTTCTCCGCAAGGGGCCTGACACCCTCTCCTTCCAAATCCATAGCGACCACATTCTCGAACTGGACGAAGGAGTACATACTTTATCTTAAATTTTTGGCTGTGAATTTTTGTATTTTTATGTTACGAAAATCTTCCATATTAATAATTTGTATTTATATTTATATAGTGATTTAATGAATATTTAGTGATTTGATTTTGAATTGCAAGCTAAGTATAAGTGCTCTTAAGTTTTGTGCATTATCTTAAAGCTTAAATATTCGAATTTTGGGGCCGAGTCAGCTTTTGTTTCCCTTTCTTTTATTTTACGCTTTGTTTTATTTTAGTTTCTCTATTTATTTATCTCATCTACTTCTCTATTCACAGCTGTGTTGCGTGTAGTTTTTTATTTGTTCCAGTGCATCTAAAACTTTTCGTTATATTGTTTTTTCAAACAGTCTTAGTTTTGAAAAAACATTCTTATTATTTTTGTGTTTGTTTTTAATTGTAATTATTAATATTAATATAATATTTTATTTACCTCATAATTTATTATATTTCTATTAGTTTTTGTTTTACTTACTTTTTTTTGATCTTCTTTTAATCTTTGTTGTTTAGCATGTCTGTGTAAGTTTCCCAACTGTAACATTAAAGGCGAGTCAGATCGCTACGATTCAACCTGACTTTGTGATGGGTTTGCCAATATTAACACTAGGTTTACGGGAATTTGACGAAATTCAAACTTTGCAATGAAATATCTCGAAACCCGCTCAATCGATAGAAAGCACTAAGAGCCCCAACTCATTATCTCAATAGCGCCTCTATAAGTAACTACTCACCGAGAAGACGAATGTAAGAAATGACAGTCCACACCAAACGAGCGATTTGGGCACGTTATTTTTTACTTTCACTGATTACCCTTTTCTAGCAATTTTGAGTAGAAACACGATATATTAGGTAAAGTAAAAAGTTCGTTCGGTTTTTATCTAAGAGATGGCGTTATTGTCCATAGTACTAGTGTTACGTGTCGCATCATGTCATACTATACGGCGCTGAAAACGTGTTTATTCACGCTAAAAGTTTGTCTTTGACAGATTTCGATTGATTGACTCAGTACTCAGATGCACCACGTGTTGGAAGGCCTGTCGTCGAAAATTGCGATAAAATCATGGAAATAGTGGAAACAGACCGTCACGTGAGCACTTATTTAATTGCTGAGGAACTAAAGATAAGCCAGAAAACCGTTTGGAACCATTTGCATAATCTTGGATTCAAAAAGAAGCTCGATGTTTGGGTGCCACACGAACTAACGCAAAAAAACATGATGAACTGAATTTCCATCTGCGAATCGCTGCAGAATCGCAACAAAATCGACCCGTTTCTGAAGCGGATTGTGACTGGCGATGAAAAATGGGTCACTTACGGTAACATCGAGCGCAAACGGTCGTGGTCAAAGCTCGGGGAAGCGGCTCAGACGGTGGCCAAGACCGGATTGACGACCAAGAAGGTTTTGCTGTGTGTTTGGCAAGGAATCATCTACTACGAGCTGCTCCCATATGGCCAAACGCTCAATTCGGCCCTCTACTGCCAACAACTGGACCGCTTGAAGGCAGCACTCATTCAGAAGAGGCCATCTTTGATCAACAGAGGCCGAATTGTGTTCCATCAGGACAACGCCAATCGGATGGGAGGTCCTAATGCACCCACCTTATAGTCCGGACTTGGCACCAAGTGATTACCATCTTTTCCTGTCCATGGCGAACGCGCTTAATGGTGAGAAGTTAGCCTCAAGAGAGGCCTGTGAAAATTGGCTCTTCGAGTTTTTTGCCAATAGGGACGCAGCCTTCTACGAGAGGGGTATAATGAAGTTGGCAACAAGTTTATGAACAAAACGGCACATATTTGACTTAAATCGGACAAATGCACTTTTTACTTTACTAATATAATAAGAAATTGACCAAAATAATCAACATCAATGAGGAGTGTTCTAAGGTGTCCTCTGAAGAAGATCAATATGAATTAGGTGAAAGTGATGAATTCAGTGAAGATTCTGAACCCACTTAAACTGCAGAAATGGAGCGATTCTCCGGTACTGAAGACGAAAACTTCTTCAATATTCGTCGTAACAAGAAAAGAGCACGTCTAGTCCTGACACCGAGGATGAGAGGACGAGTATTCCAAGTACATCCCGAGATGTAAAGGAAGAAATTGAAATTGCAGTTGACGGGACACGGCAGGAACACAGGGAAATCTATGGGTAGGCCGTCCGTTCATACTATATTCAAGGCTATCGTAGGACCTACTGGTTACGGAAAATGAAATATTATGTTGGGTTGTGTAACTGTGAATTTATAATTGATAATATGGTCAAAAAAATGGAGTCCTTTTTTTCCGAGACACAATGACCAGAGATAGATTTATACAAATTCTGAGATTTATACGCTTTGATAAACGAACCGAACGATCCGAAAGGTTAAAAAGCGATATATTTGCACTCATTCTGAACTATGGAACAGATTTATGAGTAAAAGCCAGGCTTGTTATAAACCATATTAAAAAAACACAGTGGATGAACAACTGTTTTCAACTAAAGCCCGAGTAGTGTCATCAGATGACTCCACCACTCCTAAGCCAAAAATAAGTATATTTCAACATGTATCATATCAACTTGTATAGGCACTATATATTGTAATATGCTATTGCAATAGCATAATAAAATTAGATGCCACCGTTGGATATATACATACATACAAGTATATGTATATAAACATATATTTCATACTAATATCATATTACACAAAATAAATCCGAGAAATCCTCAATATATAGCCAGCTTTGAAAATTAAAAACCCTTATCTCATCACATAAAATTTTAAAGTTTACTGAATATGACAAGAAATATAGAATTACCACGGATGCAAGCGATTACGCTATTGGAGCTGTTCTTTCACAGCAAGGCCAACCAATATGCTTTATCTCAAGAACATTAAACAATCATGAGCATAAATATGCGATGAGAGACAAAGAATTCCTTGCAATCATGTATGCAGTAACTTATTTTAGACCATACATATACGGAGCAAAATTTAAGATAGTAACTGATCACTGCTCGATTAAGTATCTAAATAACAGGTACAATATAAAGGGAAAGAATTTGCACCACGCCATCAAAAGTGTAAAGGGTAAAGATAACGTAGTAGCGGACTTCCTAAGTCGAATTCAAAATTCGCCTAAAATAAGAGAAGGGAACGACGATGAATCAAATTTAGAAATGTCGGATACAGTACATTCTGCAGAAGAAGAACTGCTAAAACACTTTGTAATCAAGGAAGAAACTGTAAATAAATACAAAATTCAAATTATATTGACACATAGCCCAAAAACTCAGATGCAAAGACTCCATGGCAGAAAAATAATTGAAATAAACCCAATCGATGAAGAAGAAGATAACAAGGAAACATTAAAAAAATGTATAAAAGGAAGCGGAATAGTTGGAATGTTTTCAGAAGTGTCTGAAGCAGGTTATCATAAAATACAGAAGTTACTCATTGAAATGTTTGCTCAAGATAAAAGTTTAAAATTTGTAAAATGCACAAAAAGAGCCTTAGAAATAGAAGAAGAAGTGGAATTGAATACATAGTGAAACCTATAATACATTAAAAGATAAAATTTACTATCCGAAATTCAAGGAAGAAATACAATTGATAATAAATAACTGTGAATAGTGCCAAAGAGTTAAGTATGATAGGAAACCGATAAGACCAAAGTTTAAACTAACAGAAACACCAACAGATCAAAACGAAATAATACATGTAGACATTTGCAAAGGAGGTTATTATAATTGAACATTTCACTAAATTTGGAAAACCAAAACAAACCATAATGGATAATGAATTCAGGGCCGAACAGTTGATACAGTTCTTAAATGCAGAAGGAGTAGAGGTACACCTAACAAAACTAAATTCCCATATAGGCAATGCATACATTGAGTGGCTGCACTTAACCCTATTAGAAAAACGAACAGGAATTGATGGTTCAAGCCTCTCAACAGAACTGAGGATACATATCGTTACATGTAACTCTAATGACCGATATCACTCAACCATTAAATGGACACCCAATAACGGTGTTTAAATGAGATAAGCCACCCCTACATATAAACACCACTCTACTTGTGTAAAACTGGCACACCCTAATGAAACACACCACACCGGACTCAACATTTGAGAATACTACACATGATGACACCACCACACTCAACCTCTGAGTACAACATGCACGAAGCCACCTAACAAAAAGGACGGGATCATTCGCTATATATCATTCGCTTATCGTCTACGGGCCTGAGCGCCACATCAACATTTGCTTATACACATTCGATTAAATAGTGATCCTACGCGCTAACTAGAATTCTCAGCGGCACAGCGCGTCGATAACTCAAACCTTCATTGTTCGGACTTCATTTTCGCGCAATCAGCTGGTTTGCTTTCAGTCCAGCACAACTATTTTTATTAAATTTTAATTGTTTAATAATTAATAATTTGTTAAATAAATAAATTTGAACGGAGTTCAATTATAAAACTAATGATTCGAGTGCTTCTTTTATAATCCTATTTAAAGGTAATGAAAATAAATTTCGTGCTCCCAATAAATTGGGTATATTTTTATTCATGGCCCCTCGAGCCTTACTGAAAGACACCTCCGGACTTTTATAACAAAAATAAAAATTACTAAGAATTATAAAAAACAAGTAAGGAAGGGCTAAGTTCGGATGTAACCGAACATTTTATATTCTCGCAAAGTCAAATGGTATAGAAGTTTGAGATTTCTTTGTGGATTGGCTGATATTTTCGGTAGATGGTCAACTATAGGCACTGGGGTCCACATATTTAGTACTTAGGGGCTTGAACAGTTTTGGTTCGACATAGACAATTTTTGGTCACAAGGTGGCATACTTTAAACGTATTATTCACGCAAAGTTTTACCCCGATATAATCATTGTTGCTTGATATGCATAGTGGAAAGTGAAAGAATCAGATGGAATTGAAAATGGTGTTATATGGGAAATAGGCGTGGTTGTAGTTCGATTTCGCCCATTTTCGCACTATAACATAGAAATATAAAAATAACATTATGTACCGAATTTTGTTGAAATTGGTTAAGCAGATCTCAAGATATGGGTTTTCACCTAAAAGTGGGCTGTGCCACGCCCACTGTCTAATTTTGAACGCGGTTTCTATAAAGTCATCTCATACCATCCCAGAGATAAGACTTTATGTCTCTGCCGTGTTTAGTGTTTGATATATCGCGCTTTTAGTAGTTTTTAACAGTACCGTTATATGGGGAGTGGGCGGAGTTACCACCCGATTTCAACTATTTTTACACCGTCAAAAGAAGTGCTAAAAATATTTACTCCCAGTGAATTTTGTTATTATAGCGTTAGCGGTTTAGGAGATATGCACATTAAACCTATTAGAGGCGGGACCACGCCCACTTTTAAAAAAAATTCTTTACTGCAGATACCCCTCCTTAATGTGATCCTGTGTACTAAATAACAGTCTTGTATCTTATTGCGGAGCTTAGTTATGGCACTTTATTTGTTTTTGATTAGTGGCATTTTGTGGGCGTGGCAGTGGTCCGATTACGCCCATCTGCAATACCAACCGTCTCACGGTACCAAGAAACATGTCTACCAAGTTTTATAAAGATATCTCAATTTTTACTCAAGTTACAGCTTGCACGGACGGACGGACGGACGGACGGACGGACAGACAGTCACCCGGATTTCAACTCGTCTCTTCATCCTGATCATTTATATATATATAACCCTATATCTAACTCGATTAGTTTTAGGTGATACAAACAACCGTTAGGTGAACAAAACTATTATACTCTGTAGCAACAGGTTGCGAGAGTATAAAAACAAAACAAACGGGCGCGAATTTTTGAACAGAAAGCGCGGATAAACAAACAGCACAAGGAGGTAGTCAGCTGGAGCACAGGAATAGGAACAAAACGCAAAAGGCACAAAGGCAACATACACCCTCCAAAAAATACCCTACAGAATCAAAGTGAGCGTATTCATTTCACTTTTATTTATTTGAGCACATACATATGTTTGTCCGGAAAATACAGTTTATCTTTAAATAAACTTTAAATTATATTATATATGTATCCATACATATATTGTATATAACATTTTTTGCTTATATACGCTTACCATCGTATATTTAAATATACAAAATTCAACAAAAAAAATAAATAAATAAACAAAACATACAAACATATATGCATACCTTAGTGCAAAAATATATATGCTTTCATATATATACATTCATATTACGTACATATTATATATTCGTATATACATATTCTTTATACATATAATTGCTAAGAGCTAAGTATATACACCATATATTGTATATTTATTTCATATATAGTAAAAATTAAAATTTAGAAACTGCAAACTATATGGTACATACGTGACAAGTACAAATTTGTACATTAAAATATTTACCTATAGCCAAGTGCAGACGGTAAACTACCTGCTGATTATCAATTCTTTGTTCTCGCTTTATTCGTACCGCGAAAATAATACGCATATTCACCATATACATCCATACGGCACACAATCTACCTATGCTTATACATAAGTATACCCTATATACATTGGGTCAATTCAAACTCTCAATTGCAAAATAACCTAACTGCGTACAAACAAGTCCATATTAGAGTGTACCTAAATTCTTCAACATAAGGACATAAAAAGTATTAGTAATTAAAAGTGCAGTTACATGAAAAAAAAATATATTATATATATACCTATATTTAATAATAATAATAATAATATTGCAATTAAATTCGAAACTGTATTAATAAACCTTTTACCAATATAATATAAATAACAAATACTTATTTACCGAAAAGAGTAATAAACTTTATTGCTTTATTCAAATCAGTATACACTGAGAAAATTTTAATTAGTTTTGATACTTATATAAATATAATGATAAATTTTAATAATAAACAACATACACCTTGCTATGTTTATTTCAGAAAGTGACAGGTTAATTAGATACTGCACTAGATTTTCATCTTCACCGTTTCAAGACAACTCTGAATCGTTATTAGAAATAAAAAAGCAAAATCTTAATAATTTTTGGACTCGTCTCCAAGCGGCTTATGACGACATAGTAGAAACTAAGTCATCAGATCTACCACAAAATTTTACAACCTCGGCTTACGCAATATACAAAAACTGCTTAGACCAGTACGAAGCTACAAAAGCTATGATCTCCGATCAGTTAAAGTTAATAAAAGTTATTGCACCTACTCCACATCCGAGAGTAGAGCTGCCACAAGTACAAAATCAAGAGGCAAGTTCAGGCATCCACCTCGAGGTGCCCGCATGTGACACAGAAACATTTCATGGAGGTTATGAAGAATGACCGTCCTTCTGGGACATGTTTACAGCCGTTTACATCAACCATCCGAAATTATCAAAAGCGCAAAAATTGTATCACCTCCAAATCAAAACAAAAGGTCAAGCAGGCGTAATAGTAAAACAGTTCGCACTAAATGACGATAATTTCAATTTGGCTTGGGAAGCTCTTAAATCTAGATATGAAAATGAGAGAATATTGGTCGATAAGCAAGTAACGATACTAATGAACTTGCCTAAGATTCAAAAGGAATCAAGTGAAGAATTTATAAAACTGCAATCCACTGTTTCTAATTGCTTGTCTATCGACACAAAATATTCCCACAGACAGCTGGGACCCAATACTGGTAAATATATGCACCGCCGCTTTACCAGAAAAATCTTTACTTTTGTGGGAGCAATCGCTCTCATCTCGAAAAAAGTGCCCAACGTGGCAACAAATGAATGACTTTCTATCTACCCAGTACGAAATCGCTGAAAGGGTAGATAAAAAACTAATTCAAACAAAAATTGTTCAACACGACCTAAAAAGAAGCTTTTGAAGCCCCAAGCTAGTAGCAAAAATAAATTAAACAGAAGCTTTTACAAAACGCAATCGTTCACATCCCAACAGAATAAGTATACGTCATGCGAACTATGCACAAGAGGGCATAAACTACAATCTTGCGAAAAATTCAAAAAATTAAAGAAAGAAACTATTTCGTGAGATCAAAAAAATTATGTACAAATTGCTTGTCACATGCGCATAAGTATAAAAATTGCAAGAGCAAATTCAATTGCTTATAGGTATTGTCACAAAAGACATCACACAATGCTTCACTACAGCACATTTCCCAGCTCACCCCAAAAGAGCACATATATTTGTATAAAAAGAACCACCGGTTTAGTTTCAACTACAAATCCCGAAAACCACAATACCGAAAAATGCCAAATGACATCATGTTGCTCAAAGGCACAAAACACTCAAACGCTACACAGCGAAATACAAAATAGGGCATTACTACCCACAGCAGTCATCTCCAAACACCGAGGAGAGCTGTTTAAACTTAGGGCCTTAATAGACCAAGGATCACAACGATCTTTCATAGCGTCTAGGGCACAAAATGGGCTACAACTGCCAACAAAACAAGCCAACTTTGAAATTACAGGAATGGGCGGAAGAGTAGCGCAAAACTCTAATAAAATCTGCCCCATTACCTTAATTTCTCCCCAAGCGGATAAGAGAATTAAAGCAGAAGCTATAAACTTACCGCAACTTACAAATATACTTCTGGCACAAAATACTATTTTTGGTTGGATACTAAGTGGACTAGTTATGGAACCAGTTACCACCACAACAACTCAAGTTTAAATTCCAAAGAATACCTTAATTCTCAATTAAGGAAATTTCGGGAGTTAGAAAAACGCCCCCTCATAACAACCCCAGAAGATCAGTATAGTGAAGACTTTTACAAGCCGCAACTACTCGATCAAATAATGGCCGGTACGTCGTACGAATACCACCAAAGCCACAATCTTCCAACACTCTACAAATTCGCACAAAAAACCATGTCTGAGTTTCTTCTGACAACCCCAGTGTTAAAAACACAAATATACCAAATTATCGAGATTTACTAAATATTCGAAAAGAAAATTTGTTGTACACTAATTTTTTTAAATTTGAAAAGGGCAGTACAACATAAAAAGACAGGGGATCCAATGGAATGCGACATCTGATCAGCTTTCATATCCTACTGAGTTAATATCCGCAATAACATTTTTGACCCCGCAGGATGGCTTTCGCCAATTAATCCTAATTCTTCCTCACTTAGAAAAATGGTCACAATCCTCAAACAATTTTAACGATATCCGAATCTACCGATTCTTGGCCACAATCGCCCACTTCCATACATAATATCGTCCGCAACATACTAGTAATTGTCATAGAAAGTCCAAAAATCGACACTTCGCTTACTCTAGTGCCTCATAGTTGCCTAAATTTTCATAATCAAATACAATTCAAAATTAAAGTTAAGGAATCACCATACTTGCAATGTGATACAGTGACGCACCAAAACTTACAAAAAGCAAAGGTTTTTTTTTTTTTTTTTAGTTTTGTTTATTTGATTAAAATTAATATAAGCTTAATTACTATGATAAACAATAGTACACCGATAACATTTAATACGTACAGTGTCTCTAAACGAGCTCTCGAGTACTCCGCTATCAATAATTAGTAACATTTTATTAACTAATGATATTATTTATATCTTAACTTAGTACATATATAGTATATACTTGTACAAGTATTTCTTGCAAGGAAAAAGTGAAAAAAAACGATGCATAGATGATTTTATAATATAAAATGGTTAAAAGAAGAATAAGAAATCAGACCAGATGTGTCATGGAGTGAATTAGTTTTCAATATCATTTAATAGCCACCAGCAGTTCTGTTTCGTCAAAGTGGTTTCAGTTTTGTCTCTAAACGGAATGTATGTGTCGAATCGTTTGTTTTCAGCAGTGAGTATTTTCGAAGTGACTACTTTGTTGTTAGCTCTTCTAAATATGTGATAGATTATTGGGACGTTGTCTTCGTTTTGGATGAAGCCATTTTTGTCCAAGTAGAGAAAGGATTCTGGTGGTGCAAATCCATTTGTAATAGCTAATGCAAAGTAGTCATCACTTTCGTAAAAAGGAGCTCTTATTAAAGTGTTATTGTCATCATATAGGCAGCGACTTATATGCTTTTAATTAGATTTATGATGTGACAATCAATTCTGGGAACTTTTGCGGCGATGTGCATGATCGTAGTATTCTTCTCTCGACTATTCTTAGTCTTTCCATATATGAAGGAGAGATATTAAACCAAATTGAACATCCATATGAAAGTATTGGTCTCACTAGTGATTGATACATGATAATTTTTAGCCTGTTATATAGCAGTTTTGAAGAAAACATTTTTTTATAAGTATAAAGGGCTCTATTTGTTTTTAGGATTTGTATGTTGATATGATCATTAAAATATAAAAACTTATCGAGGTGAATACCAAGATATTTGATTCTCTCCTTGAGCTGTATTTGGATATTTGCTACACTGGATTTTATGTTAGATTCCTTCCATTTTTTTAACGTTTGAGTTACACTTATTAACGGGAGGGCGAAAAAGGATACTTTCGCATTTGTTAATATTTATTTTGAGATGCCAGTTTATTGTATAATCCTCAACAGTATTGTATTTGAGTTGCAGGTCCATTAACGCTGTCGATCGTTCTGTCGGAGTGGTAAATGGCAATGTCGTCTGCGAAGGCTATAATGTTGTCCAATTTTTGTACTAAGTCGAGGATGAAAAGATTAAACAGAATTGGAGCATTTACTGTCCCTTGTTGCAGACCATTTACTACGTGAAATTCGCGACTGCTTTTTGTATTATTTATATGAACTGAAAATTTTTTGCCGGCTATCATGTTATAAATAAGTGTAATCAGATGGAGAGGAAATTTATAGCTGATGAGCTAACATATTAACCCTTCGATCCATATCAATTCTTGATCGAATGCTTTCTCAAGGTCAAAGCAGCATGCACCTGTGACATATTTCTTATTCCAGTTCCAGTTTATTTCGGAGACGAGAAGATTAATAGCATGTATAGTCGAATGCCTGTATTTGAACCCAAATTGCTTAGGGCTTATTAAGTTGTTGATTTTAATAATTTTATTTATATCTATATTAACCAAAACTTCAAAAACTTTACTAATATTTGGTAGCAGGCTAATTGGCCGAAGGTTTTTCAAGTTATTTTTGTCCTTATCTTTCTTTGGTATCACAATTAGTTTAGCTGTTTTCCAGTTAGGTGTGAAGTAGGCATTGTTTAACATATTATTGAATAAAGTGCAATATTCTAGTATTAGTTCTGAGGAGAAGTGTTTTAGAATGATATTGGGTATTTGGTCTAAGCCGGATGATATTTTACCTTTTAGTTTAGAGAACACGTCTGTAAGGTCGTATGAACTAACAAAAAAGTTTTAAGTTTGGTCGTCATTTAAATTATTGGCTATTTTGTTGGTATTGAAGTTTGTTTTGGTCGCTCGAGTGCTGTCGAATAAAGTTTTCATTTCCAGAAACTTTTTGAAGCATTCTGTTACCTGAAAGTGGACTGAATTGTTGGATATACTTTCTTTTGAAGCATGGACTGCTTCGAAATGAGTCCCGATTATTTCATTTATAAATTTTTTGTTATTGATGACGTAGTTGTTTTTAACTAAGTCCTTTTGTAGAAGCTCGCGGTCCAACCCGCGTTTTGGATTATGTCGGATGAGTTTAAGGGGATATTTATATGACTGATTGTATTATTATTATCTTTTAAAAACGATTTTTTACTAACGGAAAATTTTGAGGGATCGTTAGTCTAAAGGGTTGCAAGTCTTTGCTCGAGTTGGTTATTAAAATGTTTCTTAATATTGTCATCTATTAGTTTTTTTTACAAGTTTCAGTTTTGCTTTTTCTACTTGAAGTACAGAACTTGAACAGTTTTTTTATAATAGGCAAGTTTATAAGAGTTTGAGTAGGGCTATTGATTTTCGCTTTTGGTACATTATTTTCTATGGCTTTCAAGACAATATTATTTAAATAAAGCAAATGGTGATCAATCTCTGTGTTGCTCAAGTTTCTATCGTTAGGTACAAGGGATTTATTTTGAAGTTGCGCGTTAAGATCTTTTTTAAATTTTGTCCAATTAGGTTTTTTGTAGTCAAGTGTGGTTTTTATTGGGTTGCCTAAAAAAGCCAAATAGTTTGTGTTGTCCCTGTTAATCGCGACGATTTGAATAGCGCAGTGATCGCTATGGTAATCAATTCATCTCAAGCAGTTAACTGTGTTGTTGGCTCTGTGAATATCTATTCTGTGATCAGCAATGCAAATATCAAGAAAGGAATTAGCTCTTTCGTAGGACGGAGTAACCGAAGCATACTTATTGCATCGGAACTTTAATTCGTTGGAGGTCAGCCAGTTTTTTAGGGCTTTACCTTTAGAGTTGTTGTGTAGGTTACCCCAGTCTGTGTGTTTACTGTTGAGATCACCAGCTAATATGTAATAGTGGTTGGGATTTTGTAGGTTTAAGATTCTAAATAGGATAAGGCATTGATGTGTTGGTTGAAAACTTCCGTGTGTTTTATATTGTCACTAATTAGAATTGCGGTTCCTCCTCCTCTCGATCCTAACAATCTATCTTTTCTTATTAAATTATACCCTATAAATTTTAGTTTGTGTCTTGTGTTAAGTTTAGTTTCGTTCAACAGAACAATATCGGCCTTATTATTTGATAAGAATTTACTTAGCTCTATTCTCTTGGTTATATTAATAAGCGAGTTGACATTAAGTGAAATTATGTTTAACTGGGAATGGGTAATAGTTATAGTATGGTCTGAATTCATGCTGTATCTATTATATTGTAAATTGCATCAACTCTTGCCGTTTGTATTTCCAGCTGCTTCTGCAGAACTGTTAATAGTTTACTTAAAGATAACATTGTATTTTTTAGTTCTTCGAATATTTGATTTTGAGAGTTTTGATTATTGGTATCACAAAATACACCAGTTGACTGTTTACAGACATTTGCATAACTTAAATTAGAGTTAGTAAAATTTTGGTTAGTGTTTATTTTCGTGGCTATTCGGTTTTGTTTTTTCAATCTTATTTTTTGTTGAAGCTCTTTATACTGCTCACAGCCTTTGTAGGAAGCTGGATGCCCAAATTTCTTGCATAAAACACAATACACCTTATCATTTTCAGTTGAGTTTGCGTCTAATGAGTTACAATCTTTGCTTTTATGTGTTCCGCTACATTTGACATATCTTGGTGGTAGATTACAATTAGCTCCGCTGTGAAAGAAACTTTGACAGTTTCTGCATTGCGAAATCTCAGCTTTCCGTAGGGGTTCCCAATTAATACAGTGGTATAAAACAGTTTTAATTGCTTTTAATTCGTTAACGTTACTTTCGGCACTTGTTTGAACCATAAGCATAGGTAATTTTATATTGCGTTGTGTGGAAATTTTTGTGGTAAATTGATTAACTTTAAGAATTTTTAGGTTATCGTTTTGATATGTGCAAAGTCCATTAAAAATTTCTTCGGGGTCGGTATTGCCGTTTAGCCCTTTCAATAGGTATGTTTTGGTTTTTAAACATTTAGGCGTGTAAGAATAGAATTTTACTTTTGTGTTTTCTAAGTACCCTCGGACTTTTTTGTAGTCTTCAATGTTGGTTAAAAAAATTGCAAATTTATTTTGATTATATTCTTTGATTTTAAATTGTGTTATGTTTAGGCCGTCTTTTATTAGTTCTATTATTCGTTTTGATTCGATGTCGAATGTGTTTATTGGAAGAATGTTTTTGCTGTTTATTTTTCGTTTGACGTTTGGGATCGAATTAACTTCACTAGTGTTGTTTCTATGCGAGACGCCAGCTGGAGTTATTGCTGCCGCTGCACTTGTTGATGGGTTGTTTTTTGTTGTATTACTAGTTTCATTTTGTTCATATTCGTTGCTTAGATTATTGGAACGAACGTGTTGTTCAAATTTTTGAAGTGTTTCATTGCACTCTCTTAGATCGTCATCTAATATAGCGTAATAATTGTTTTTGGTATTTTTCGACATTGTGTGTTCAAACACGTTGTCGTTTTTTCTTTTTCTATTTAAGATTATCGTGGCGACATTGTTTGCAGAACTAAGCGCATTGCGCTCACTCATTATAAAAAGGAACACATTTACACTGATTATGGATCACGATTGGCACTTCAGGAAATTAAATGATTTTTATGATCTTTATAATGGGTATCGATTTGTTATCACTTTACACTCCGTGGTACGTGTTTACGCTCTCGCTGTCACAATCAGCCAAAAAGCAAAGGTCGCTCTTATCGCATCTATCTAAGCGGTCATCATACGGATAGCTTATAGGAAACACTTGTAAAAGTTGTAAATCTCACTTCAAAAAAGTGAGCGAAAATCACAAATCTCACTCACGCAATATCCCTCTTCAAGGGTTTCAAAGAAGCACCCATTCTGGCCATATCTGAGCCAGGCGTGGAGTCGCTAACCGTAATAAACCGATGGTAAAGAAATTTTAAACAAACAATACAGATAATAAAATTATAAAAGAAACAACCGCAATACAATAAGTATGAAAAGTTCATACAACCTCAAAACCCGCAAAATTAAGCTACATATATTTTGCCCGCACAGCAAAATGCATACCAAATATGCCTTCTGCCCATACAGGTAAATATGGATATAACTCTATCATCATGTTTGCCGCGCCCTCGGCTACTCAACCAGCAGTACGCCGAAATACATGCAATATAAGCGTATACGAGTAATACTAGGCAAAATATTCGCCTAGGGAGCCCAGGATGTTTAAATGAGATAAGCCACCCCTACATATACACACTACTCTACTTGTGAACCTAATGAAACACACCTCAACATTTGAGAACACTACACATGATGACACCACCACACTCAACCTCTGAGTACAACATGCACGAAGACACCAAACAAAAAGGACGGGATCATTCGCTATATATCATTCGCTTACCGTCTACGGGCCTGAGCGCCACATCAACATTCGCTTATACACATTCGATTAAATAGTGATCCTACGCGCTAACTAGACTTCTTAGCGGTACAGCGCGTCGATAACTCAAACCTTCATTGTTCGGACATCATTTTCGCGCAATCAGCTGGTTTGCTTCCAGTCCAGCACAACTATTTTTATTAAATTTTATTTGTTTAATAATTAATAATTTGTTAAATAAATAAATTTGAACGGAGTTCAATTATAAAACTAATGATTCGAGTGCTTCCTTTATAATCCTATTTAAAGCTAGTGAAAATAAATTTCGTGCTCCCAATAAATTGGGTATTTTTATTCAAACGGAAAAAAAAGTATAGATCCAACCATTTCTATAAATTATTGTAAAATTGGCAAAAGTAGTAGTATACAAAAATGCAACAATAATATTTTCAATTCAGATACCAAGGACCTTCTTTCAAACTAAAATTAAATTAATTACTCCATTGCCAAATAAAAATAAATTACAGATTAGTGAAAAAGAAGAATTCGTTACCAAGATTGACGGGAGCTATTTTGGTAACGAAGAAAATCAAGAATTTAAAAATTTTAAATTAAGTAAAAGCTGTATATTTTCAAATACTTGTAAATTTATGTACAATAACAAAACAACAATACAAGAGATAAGCGATGATACAATATTAATAAGAAATGCCAATAATGATACAATAAAACAGAACTGCGATGATAGAAAAATCGCACTAAAATAATTATATAATTAATGTTGTAAATTGTGGGTTTTACACAACATAAGCATATGGATGTTATGCACACAGACTTTAGCAAAGCTTTCGATAAAGTAAATCTCATGACTCTTCTACATAAACTTGATCTTCTGGGCTTTCAGCCAAGATTTCTTCAATGGGTAGCTCTTATCTTTATAATAGAACTCAACGAGTGATATTTGAGGATACTCTTTCAGATACAATTAATGTCTCTTCAGGTGTTCCGCAATGTAGTCATCTTGGCCCGATTCGGTTCTTGTTGTTTGTTAACGCTATCTCTAGATGAAGATTATACAGTTAAACTGATGAAAGCAGTCTGTTGCACACGGACTTAAACAATTTGGTTGTATGGTGTGATAGCATTTATGATTTGCCATTGAATCTCAATAAATGTAAGACAATGTGCTTTTCCCGTATATCTGTGCACCCTTCTGCTTATGTAATAACACACCATAGTCAGAAGCAAGTTTTTAAATATGGTAATTTGGGATTTAACATGGGCCTTAAGCTTAAATTCAGTCTTCATATTGATACCATGGTCTTGAAAGCAAAAGCTGTCTTCAGTTTTGTTAAACGTTGGTCTAAAAAATTTAGATATCCGTATATTACTAACACACTTTTCCAATTTTGGTTTGACCTATATTGGACCTAGCTACCAAATCCATTCTTACAAGTCAGAGTCTGTTCAAAAACAATTTTTACTTTTCACCTTAGGGCATCCGATGGGATTCTAGGGTAAGTCTACCTCCATACACTAGTCGTTTAAAACTTATAAATCTACCTACACTTTCTAGTCGTAGGGAAATGCTTGACATAATATTTTTAGTGATCATCTTGAATGGAACAGTTTGCAGTTCTTTTCTCCTGTCTGAAATTAAATTTAATATCCCGGTTCGCTTTTCGAGGCAGTTTAGATCTTTACTGTTAAAATCCTGTAGATTAAATTTTGAACCAAACGAACCATTCCGTAGTATATGTCATGCTTTTATTTCTTATTACATACGCGACAACCGGCCGGGTGGTCATCAACTACGTTGCAACCATATGGACGGAACAAACTTCAGACATGGCTCAAACCACCACCCAACGGCTAAAACGGTTTTCTGAGCCTTTTCCTAACGTTCCGAAATAGAAGTCCTAAATACGTTGTTATATCATCCGTTGACTGTGAACCTTTAAGCATGGTTTCCTCGAGGAAAAACCGGCCTACTTTCAATAAATTTTTTTTATAGAAAAAATTAAATATTTTATTAAATTTTTTTAATATTCCAAAGGCACAAAGGTGACAAAAGGTGCCTCCATATTGATAGCAGAATTTATTTCAATAAACAATCCGTGTTTTAATTAAGACCATAAACTAGGTATTAGACGAAGGAAAAACAAAAAAAATTTAAGTGGTATTTTTGCAGACGGTTTCAAATTTATTGGCCTTTTTTTTATAAATAGTTGTTGTTGAAACCAATGTTACCCTTAAACAAGTATAACTGCTTTACAATTAATTCTAGGTTAAATAGTAAACAAAGTAATTATCCAAATAACAGAATTAGGCGAAGGAAGGCTAGATTAATCAACTGACGAAAAACTCATGTGTACTAAAATTTTACACGGTGCGAAGTGAATACAAAATACCATGAAAAACTCAATTAATGTCCCAAGCTTAATCGGTAGTAAAGAGGAAATTGTTAAAAACTTATCAGAGCAAGAAGTTGTAGGAGTATAAAGAACAACAAAGACCAAAACATACCGGAGTCTGTCTCTTTATCTTCTACCATATATTCGATATTTTCGGTAAAAAGTCAGTCTTGCATTGAAATCCATATATTCGGTAAATGGGGACTTGAAAGTTTATGGTTAGATTTTAATTTTTTTTAGACGGGAGATCGCATATTTAAAATAACTATGCTCTCGATTTATATACTGTAAAGTGAAAGGTTTACATGGAATTTAAACTTGTGATGAATGATAATTAAACGTGGTTGTAACTCAATTTCACCCATTCGGCCATCACAACGTAACATAAGAAAGTCAAAATGATGTTAAGTACAAAATTAGGTTGGAATTGGTCAAGTAGTTCCTGAAATATAGGATTTTACCAAAAGGTGGGCGGCCCCACACCCCTTATCAAATTTTTTTTACTGATTCCTATAAAACTCTTTCGTACCAACTTGGGTGTAAAATTTTATTGATTCTGATGCATTTACTTATTGAGTTATCGCTCTTTTAATAGTTTTCAGTATAACCGTTATATGGGGAGTAGGTGGGGTAATAACGATTTCACCCATTCTCACACTGTCGAAGGTAGTACCAAAAACGTTTGTGCTATGCAAATTGGGTTAAATTAGCTTTAGAGGTGTGTAAGATATGTGTAAGTATATTAAACCAGCTAGGGAGCATAGTTACGCCTACACACATTAAAAAAAAATTCAGCCCATAAGTGCCTCTTACTGCTGCGGTTCTTTGAACCAAAGTACTGTTTTATATCTTCATTTTTACCTTAGTTATAGCACTTTATAAGTTTTCGCCTGATGCCATTTTGTAACAATAGTCCGATTTTTCACATCTGAAATACCAACCTCCCCAATCAGTTTTGACAAGATGTCTCAAGTTATCGCTTGCACAAACAGACACTAGCTCAAAATTCCACTCGAATTTTAATCCTTATCAATTATATACTCGTATGTATAACCTACAAGTATATCTATTTCAATAGCTGTTAAGTGACACAAACGACTGTTAGGTTAACAAAACTATTATACTCTGTAGCAACATGTTGCGAAATAATAAAAATGTTATGAAAAAATTCTACACTCATTATTCGATAAAAGGATTATAATCATTTTGGTGTCTTAGTAACTAAACCATATATTATAGGTCGTAGACTCACTTAGTCTCATTACTAGGTATATTTTGTTTCATATCCGAGATTTTCGTACTAAAATCAACCCCAAATGAGATGTATGTGATATAAATTCAACCAATGTGGCTAAATCTAATATACTGTGTATATGAGGAAAAAATTAACCAATGAAACGGAAATAATTATAAGGGAATAAGGGGCTTACACCCTAGAACACATTCAACGCTAAACCACACTTAGAGGACTCACAAATTGTCATAACGCACCGTAAAATCATAAAATCATAAATTTTTACACTAGTTTAAAAATATTGTTGTTGAAAACATAAAAAGAGCGTTAACTTCGGTTGCACCGAAGCTATAATACCCTTCACAGATACAAAACGTTCCTTTCAAGAACTTGATTTTGATCGGCCAGTTTGTATGACAGCTATATGCTATGGTGGTCCTATCTGAACAATTTGTTCGAAAATTGTACTTTAGTCTTAGGCAAGAACCAATGCGAAGCTTGGTGACTTCGTGACGGAATCACCTTTCAATTTGTATGTCAGCTATATGCTATAGTGGTCAAATAAGGGCGATTCCGACAAATTAGCAGTTTCTTGGTGAGAAAAGGACGTGTGCAAAATTTCAGATCTACAAGTATAGCTCAACAACTGAGGGACTGGTTTGCGTATGTATAGAAAGGCGGACGGACACAACTAATACAAAAGCCACTGGTAGGCAATATTTTTTATTAAAAAAGCATACTTTATTGCTTTCTAACATATTCATACAAACTAAATAATAGTTATGGATGGCAACCATGTGCACAATGTGGGAAGTAACTAAAACTATGAAATCAAGATTTTGATTTTTGCGGGCATTTCTTCAACTTCATACATCAAATGAAATGAAAACTTTAGTTTTGTTTTTAATAATTGCAATGGTAAACACCGTTTTTTTCACTATCGAACTTTGTGATGATGTTTGTTTATATTGGTGTGCTCATAATAAGAATATATATTAGGTGTAGTAAAAAGAAATCCATTATTTTTCCAATAGATGGCGTTATTTATCTGTATCTCGCGTTGTATAAGTCCGATCGGGTTCGGCTAGATGGCGATTGAGAGAACATATAATAAATGGTTCACTGACCCAACGGTTGTTTGTATCACTTAAAAATAATCAAGTTAGATATACGATTATATATATATAAATATTAAGGATAACGAGACGAGTTGAATTCCGAATAAATGTCCGTCTGTCCGTCTGTGCAAGCGATAACTTGAGTAAAAATGAACAAATCTTAATGAAACTTGGTACACGTGTTCCTTGGCAGGAGGCAAGTAAGGACGAGTTCGTAGATGGGGTAATCAAAATAAATCGAAAAGTGAGATTTACTTATAATGGTAAAACTCACTTGAGTCAAGTATAATTACGATTAGTGCTTGAAAAGCGCATCCATTAATTTAAAATTTTCACTATTCTTTGGCATTTTAGCTGCGAAATACTTATTTTGGAAACTATTGTAAGCCTTTATTTTTCAATTAGCTGATTAATAATTGATTTACCACAACAAATTTATAACGATGTGTTAACAACATTGTGTTTTTTTACATTTCTATTTATAACTTATAACTTTATGAGACTATATGCATCCCCTAATTATGTTTATGAAAACTTTGAAATATCACATATTTTGACAAACAAAACGGCTTAAACTCAGTTGAAAAGTCGGAAATTATTGGGTGTATCCCAATCCCTTATTTCCTATATGGTAAATTAAACTAAATTTTACTAAGATATCTTACGAATTGACTGATATAACCGGAAGTTTCTATTGAATACATGGGGCGTAAAGTCAGTTCGAAAGCCGGTATTTATTATGTTGGGAGTATTTGGGCTAAGGGAAAATCAGGACTGATTGCGTTAACTTATGAGATTACTGGGGTAATTCGTTGACTACGGTATAAAGGCAAACGGAAGTTTGAAATTCCTAAGGACACACTGTTATTAGATAGAGATAGATTAGATAGATTCAGTTAAAATCAGGGTAATTATCTGTACGCCCATCCGTCTCTCCGTCCGCCTATCCATACAAGCTTTAACTTGAGTAACAATTAAGATATCTTCATAAAACTGAGTACATATGTTCTTTGGTACCATAAGATTGTTGTTATTGTATATGGGCGAAATCGGATAACTGCCACGCCCATACAAAGCCATTAATCGAAAACCTATAAATTGCATTAACTAGGCCCCTAATTAGGATATAAAACTGTAATTTTGTACAAAGAATCGCATTAATGAGTAATACCTTTTGGCTGAAACTCTTTAAAATTTGGGCTTGGCCCCGACCCCTAGTAGGTATAATTTATGAATCTTCTAAATCATTCACGTTATATCACCCAAAATTGCGCAGGGAAAATACTTTTGAGACCTTTTACGACAATGTGAATAGGTGAAACCAGAATAGCCCTGCCCACTCCCCATATGACGGTATTGTTCAAAATTACTTAAAGTGCGATAAATCAACAACTCAATGTGTCAGAGATATTAAATTTTACATCCAGTATAGTACGACTGGGCTTTATAAGGACCGGTACTACCTTTAACTGAAATCACATTTCAACCAAATTTAGTACATACAAGTATCAATGCTATGAAATTCATATGTTGGAATACAACCACGCCTACTTCCCATATAACACAACTTTAAATTCCATTTGATTATTTCACATTGAAGTATATGTAGCGACTAGCATCACTCCTAATTGTAAAAGATTTATATAAAAAACTATTCTTAATATTGTTCTTAATTATTATAATCTGGTAACATCGAATTCAGCAACTAAATTTATGTACTTATTCGTTTGAACATGGCAATACCGGATTCAGCAACTAAATTATATTATCCCGTTACAATATTAATTGCATTATGTTACATCTCCTTATTTCTTCTTCTCGATTGATCATCCAACGTGATAAGACGTGTTCTAGCGTAAGTTAAATTTATATTTAAATACAAGTTAAGTAATGAGTTGAACGTGGTTTTATTATTTACCCCTCAACTCCTACATTGGTGACCCCGACGTTCCAATAATTCGTCACCGCTACATTGGTGACCCCGATCGTCAAAGCTAAATTCGAAAAAATTTGCACGTGCATTTTCAACGCCACGCGGTTTAAGCTTGCAGCAACCCCAAACACGTCATATCACTCCAGCGCCAACTCGGTATCAAGATGATCAACGTAGAGCAATCACCATCGGAAGACAATTCTGAAGAGAGGAAACTCCTCACACATCATCTAACGTCAATTGACCTATCCAGTTTAATCCTGATAAGCCATCGCTCTGGATAGCCCAAATTGAAGCACAGTTCAGGATTCTGGGTGTGGTAAGAGATTTCGACAAATTCTATCATGCAGTTTCAGTCCTCGATGCGCGGCATGCGGTAGAAGTGGAAGATATCATTGTCCACCAATATCAGCACCCTTTACATCACTTAAAATGGCACTTATTAACCGTTTCTCTAAGTCCAAAGAAGCAAAGTTGCAACAACTTCTCGATGGTGAGGAAATCGGTGATCGCACGCCATCACAATTCCTGCGCCAACAAGATCCACGAGGTCTTACAAAGCATGCACGTTTCAACAATATCGAAAAGCTCCAACAACACTACCGATATAGATATTGTACAACAAATTTCAGAAACCAAACAGTTAGCAGCATTGTCAGCCATTATTCACAAACGGGAGTCTAGGTCAAACACACGACAGCATAATAAACCGAGGTCACGTCGTCACTCCCAAGTACGCCGACTGAGTCCTAACGGTTTTTGTTACTACTATGCGAAATTTGGAAGAAACGCTGTACGATGTAAACAAGGTTGCACATTTTCGTGAAATGCACCAGAGAATCGCTAATGACGGGTAGCGAGCCTCAGAAAATTTCTCACCGTCTTTACATCAGAGATCGATCTTCTGGTACACAATATTTGGTGGACACAGGTTCCGATGTTTCGGTTTCTCCAAAAGAGTGGTCGAGAAATGAAACACCAACAATTGGTCACACGCTACAAGCAGCGAATGGTTTCATCATCCAAACATACGAAAAAAGGTTATTATCACTCAATTTAGGTCTTCACCGTGATTTTTCGTGGCACTTCATTATCGCCGATGTCACCAAATCAATCATCGGGGCCGACTTTCTTAGTCATTTCGACTTACTAGTCGACCTCAAGCGAAAATGTCTACTAGATGGGCGCACTGGTTTAACATCACCTGCAATAATTGCTCCAGTAACGGACAGAAATTCCATTCGAGCAATCAAAACTGATACAATATATCACCAATTACTACGAAAATTTCCAGATATAACAAACCCAGATGCCGTAACTGAAGGGAAGAAACATAGTACGTTCCACCACATTCGTACTTCAGATAAACCCCCAGTAACCAACAAAGCACGTCGTTTACCATAAAATGATCAAACTTGGAATCGCTCGACCTTCTAACAGTCCGTGGTCATCACCATTACACTTAACTACTAAAAGCTCTGGAGGATGGCGACCATGTGGAGACTATCGCAGTCTAAACGCTCGCACAGTTCCAGATAAATATCCTGTCCACTGCCTCGAAGACTTCACCGCATCATTACATGGCAAGAACATTTTTTCAACAATAGATTTAGTCCGAGCATTTAGACCTTTGGTCTAAGAAACGCTGCTCAAACGTTTCAAAGGTTTATTGATGATGTAACACGGGATCTCCCATTCTTATTTGTGTATATCGATGATATCCTGGTAGCTTCAGCCGACGAGCACGAACATTTGCAACATCTTGAGATTCTATTTAACCGATTTCAAGATTACGGACTAGTGATTAATCAAACAAAATCACATTTTGGTCTAACCGAGGTACAATTCTTGGGCCACACAGTCAACAATAATGGTATAATGCCTTTAATGGATAAGGTTAACGCTTTCCTAAGTATTGAATTTCCTACTACTATCAAAAGTTTTCGAAGATTTCTTGGTACTATACATTTTTACAGGAAATTCATAAATAAAGCGGCCGAAATCCTCTCTTCACTAAACTCACTACTGGAAGGACCAAACGTTAAGAATTTTCAAAAAATAGAGAGCACAAAAGAGCTTCAAACGTCGTTCAACAAAGCAAAACAAGCACTAGCTCAGGCAAGATTATTGGTTCATCTAGATATAACCACACAATGGGCTATTTTTACAGACGCTTCTGAATATGGCATAGGCGCTGTATTACCTCTAGCTTCACTTGGCAACCTCTAGCTTTTTTCAGCAAAAAGCTACCACCGTCAATACAGAAACTGTCCACTTACGATCGTGAGTTACATGTAATATTCGAAGCCGTGAAGTATTTTCGGCACATTTTCGAAGGACGCAACGTAATCATCACGAGACCATAATCCACTACAACACGCTTTTCACCAACGTACAGAACGAGCCTCCCCTTGTCAGTTCCGTCGTTTGGATTTCATTGGTCAATTTACTTCGGATATCAGACACATTTCTGGACACCAGAACATCGTTGCAGATACGCTTTCACGCGTCGACGCGATTTCTGAATCAGTCACTACACATAATCTTGCAACAGCACAGAAAAACGACACAGAATTACAAGAATAGCTAAGCAATCCGTCAACATCACTGCTACTGTGTGGCCGTCGATAAATAAAGATTGTCGCACATGGGCAAAAGACTGCATCGACTGCCAACGTAACAAAATTCAACGACACGTATCAACGCCTGTTGCAACTTTTCAGGCACCTTCACAACGATTCGAGCAGATACACATCGACTTAGTTTTTCTACCAACATCTGAAAGCTTTAATCAATGTTTAACAATAATTGATCATTTTACGCGCTTTCCGGAAGCAATACCTTTGGAAAACGGTACAGCAGATACAGTAGCTCGAGCACTAGTAAACCACTGGATAGCTCGATACGGAGTACCAAAACGAATTACATCTGACCAAGGACGACAATTTGAGTCAAAACTTTTTAACTCACTGTCACAGATTCTCGGCATCAAACAACTAAGAACTTCTCCATATCATCCGCAGTCAAACGGGTTAGTCGACGCTTTCATCGCCAATTAAAATCAGCTCTTCTTTTTCACCGCGAAATTTGGCTGGACGCACTACCAGTTGTACTACTCGGCCTACGAGCAGCATGGAAGAAAGATATGGGCACAACGCCAGCCGAACTTGTTTATGGAGAGCCAATACGTTTAAATGGAGAATTCATCGCTCCTTCAAACAAAATAATAACCACCGCCGAAATTTTGGGAAATTTAAGAAATCATTTTAAAAATCCAGCTCTTGTAGAAATGTCATGACGTGGAAGTAGATCTATTTTTTATTTTAAGGACCTCAATACCTGTTCACACGTTTTCGTACGAAATGACCATATCGAAATTTCATTCTCATCACCCTATGAGGGACCCTTCAAAGTTATCGCATGCCATGGAAAATATTTCGTCATAGATTACAGAGGCAACGTAACTTCTATTTCAGTAGACAGACTCCAACCTGTCTACGTATCTGACAGTAACGTAAATGAACCAGAATATTGCACAGCAGAAATGGAAACGCATCATAAAACTTTTAAAGTAAGATTTAATGCTAAGATCACCTATATTCCATTTTAACTTGTAAAATTAAAATTCTTCTTTAAAACTTTAAACATTTTTTTAAGGAGGGGAGTATTGCGACTAGCATCACTCCTAATTGTAAAAGATTTATGTAAAAAACTATTCTTAATATTGTTCTTAATTATTATAATCTGGTAACACCGAATTCAGCAACTAAATTTATGTACTTATTCGTTTGAACATGGCAATACCGAATTAAGCAACTAAATTATATTATCCCGTTACAATATTAATTGCATTATGTTACATCTCCTTATATCTTCTTCTCGATTGATCATCCAACGTGATAAGACGTGTTCTAGCGTAAGTTAAATTTATATTTAAATAAAAGTTAAGTAATGAGTTGAACGTGGTTTTATTATTTACCCTTCAACTCCTACATATACTAATCAAGCACCAATGTATATGTCGGCATAAAACTTTGCAAATATAGTGCCTTGAAGGTATGGAATCTCAAGTCTAAGTATTGTCAAAATCCGACCATAACTGTTCAAGCCCCAAAATACCGAATGGGGAAACTCCAATGCGTATTACTTTACTTTTTGCTGAACCTATCGGTCGATCTGTGAGATATATTATTGAAATTCGGAGAGAATGCTTTCTTGATAATTGTATGTCTGAGTGTAAAAAATGAGTTGAATTGGGCCTTCCCTTTCCACCCTCCTTTCTTCCCTTTTTCACCACTTTGCCTTATAAAAAGATTTTTGAACTTTAGGTAGACTTTGTACCGATATATCGGCCATTGTGTGAGTTATGTTAGTAAAAGTGAGTGAGAGTGTTTTTCTAATATCAGTGTATCTTTGCGTCTAAAATGTATAAAATCGGGTGAAAGCTTGCACTAGTTCACATATATCTAATATCAGGATTTTCAAACATCCGGTAAACTTTACGCCTTATATGTATATTAGGGTGGGCCGAAAATCCGTTTTTTTAGAATTTTCATTACTAATACCGAAAATATTTTTCTTTGTTGAAAAAAAAAAAAAATTTCAATGAAAAAAAAAATTTTCGGTCGACATCTTAGGCTTGCCAAATCCAGTTAAAGTTGTTTTTGGAAAATTTGTTTCTTACTGTTCGTTCACACAAAAAACTTTTAAAAAAATTTGAGGGCATCAAAGTCGATTGCCTAAAAGCCATATTTAAATGGGGTGTGATTGATGAAAATGTTAAGAGGCAAATTTCACAAATTCTGCCAATAAACATTGAATGTTTTGAAAGTAGGACATGAATTCCATTTGGTAATGATCGACAGAAAAGTACTAAATGCCATAGTGGACTCATCATCACCGAACAACAATCTGAATTTGGTTCGGATGCGGCAACAAAAGGAACATTTGTACGAATATCAACATTAGATGCTTGTATACGGCCACAAAAAAAAAATTCAACTTGAACTGAGAAAGCAATTGCGTATTTGGTAGACATTCCAATGACGTGTTCGGGAAACACAAACAGCGGTAATACTGCCATAACGTTTTTTCAGGAGCCGACTTTGGCTTCCATAATAACTTACGTACATGTGTAATAATCAAAATATTTAGCGTAATTAAGCGTACAATGACTTGTTGGTATGGAGTAAACATGGAGGGTTTCCGCATATCATACTTGTATATGACTGGAAAATCTTTCTAGCAGAATACCCATTGTTTTATATACCTCCATCATTACATATAATTTTAACACATGACACAGATATTATTGCAATAAAAATGATGTCACACGCTTTTCACCAACGTACAGAACGAGCCTCCCCTTGTCAGTTCCGTCGTTTGGATTTCATTGGTCAATTTACTTCGGATATCAGACACATTTCTGGACACCAGAACATCGTTGCAGATACGCTTTCACGCGTCGACGCGATTTCTGAATCAGTCACTACACATAATCTTGCAACAGCACAGAAAAACGACACAGAATTACAAGAATAGCTAAGCAATCCGTCAACATCACTGCTACTGTGTGGCCGTCGATAAATAAAGATTGTCGCACATGGGCAAAAGACTGCATCGACTGCCAACGTAACAAAATTCAACGACACGTATCAACGCCTGTTGCAACTTTTCAGGCACCTTCACAACGATTCGAGCAGATACACATCGACTTAGTTTTTCTACCAACATCTGAAAGCTTTAATCAATGTTTAACAATAATTGATCATTTTACGCGCTTTCCGGAAGCAATACCTTTGGAAAACGGTACAGCAGATACAGTAGCTCGAGCACTAGTAAACCACTGGATAGCTCGATACGGAGTACCAAAACGAATTACATCTGACCAAGGACGACAATTTGAGTCAAAACTTTTTAACTCACTGTCACAGATTCTCGGCATCAAACAACTAAGAACTTCTCCATATCATCCGCAGTCAAACGGGTTAGTCGACGCTTTCATCGCCAATTAAAATCAGCTCTTCTTTGTCACCGCGAAATTTGGCTGGACGCACTACCAGTTGTACTACTCGGCCTACGAGCAGCATGGAAGAAAGATATGGGCACAACGCCAGCCGAACTTGTTTATGGAGAGCCAATACGTTTAAATGGAGAATTCATCGCTCCTTCAAACAAAATAATAACCACCGCCGAAATTTTGGGAAATTTAAGAAATCATTTTAAAAATCCAGCTCTTGTAGAAATGTCATGACGTGGAAGTAGATCTATTTTTTATTTTAAGGACCTCAATACCTGTTCACACGTTTTCGTACGAAATGACCATATCGAAATTTCATTCTCATCACCCTATGAGGGACCCTTCAAAGTTATCGCATGCCATGGAAAATATTTCGTCATAGATTACAGAGGCAACGTAACTTCTATTTCAGTAGACAGACTCCAACCTGTCTACGTATCTGACAGTAACGTAAATGAACCAGAATATTGCACAGCAGAAATGGAAACGCATCATAAAACTTTTAAAGTAAGATTTAATGCTAAGATCACCTATATTCCATTTTAACTTGTAAAATTAAAATTCTTCTTTAAAACTTTAAACATTTTTTTAAGGAGGGGAGTATTGTAGCGACTAGCATCACTCCTAATTGTAAAAGATTTATATAAAAAACTATTCTTAATATTGTTCTTAATTATTATAATCTGGTAACACCGAATTCAGCAACTAAATTTATGTACTTATTCGTTTGAACATGGCAATACCGAATTAAGCAACTAAATTATATTATCCCGTTACAATATTAATTGCATTATGTTACATCTCCTTATATCTTCTTCTCGATTGATCATCCAACGTGATAAGACGTGTTCTAGCGTAAGTTAAATTTATATTTAAATAAAAGTTAAGTAATGAGTTGAACGTGGTTTTATTATTTACCCTTCAACTCCTACATATACTAATCAAGCACCAATGTATATGTCGGCATAAAACTTTGCAAATATAGTGCCTTGAAGGTATGGAATCTCAAGTCTAAGTATTGTCAAAATCGGACCATAACTGTTCAAGCCCCAAAATACCGAATGGGGAAACTCCAATGCGTATTACTTTACTTTTTGCTGAACCTATCGGTCGATCTGTGAGATATATTATTGAAATTCGGAGAGAATGCTTTCTTGATAATTGTATGTCTGAGTGTAAAAAATGAGTTGAATTGGGCCTTCCCTTTCCACCCTCCTTTCTTCCCTTTTTCACCACTTTGCCTTATAAAAAGATTTTTGAACTTTAGGTAGACTTTGTACCGATATATCGGCCATTGTGTGAGTTATGTTAGTAAAAGTGAGTGAGAGTGTTTTTCTAATATCAGTGTATCTTTGCGTCTAAAATGTATAAAATCGGGTGAAAGCTTGCACTAGTTCACATATATCTAATATCAGGATTTTCAAACATCCGGTAAACTTTACGCCTTATATGTATATTAGGGTGGGCCGAAAATCCGTTTTTTTAGAATTTTCATTACTTATACCGAAAATATTTTTCTTTGTTAAAAAAAAAAATATTTTCATGAAAAAAAAAATTTTCGGTCGACATCTTAGGCTTGCCAAATCCAGTTAAAGTTGTTTTTGGAAAATTTGTTTCTTACTGTTCGTTCACACAAAAAACTTTTAAAAAAATTTGAGGGCATCAAAGTCGATTGCCTAAAAGCCATATTTAAATGGGGTGTGATTGATGAAAATGTTAAGAGGCAAATTTCACAAATTCTGCCAATAAACATTGAATGTTTTGAAAGTAGGACATGAATTCCATTTGGTAATGATCGACAGAAAAGTACTAAATGCCATAGTGGACTCATCATCACCGAACAACAATCTGAATTTGGTTCGGATGCGGCAACAAAAGGAACATTTGTACGAATATCAACATTAGATGCTTGTATACGGCCACAAAAAAAAAATTCAACTTGAACTGAGAAAGCAATTGCGTATTTGGTAGACATTCCAATGACGTGTTCGGGAAACACAAACAGCGGTAATACTGCCATAACGTTTTTTCAGGAGCCGACTTTGGCTTCCATAATAACTTACGTACATGTGTAATAATCAAAATATTTAGCGTAATTAAGCGTACAATGACTTGTTGGTATGGAGTAAACATGGAGGGTTTCCGCATATCATACTTGTATATGACTGGAAAATCTTTCTAGCAGAATACCCATTGTTTTATATACCTCCATCATTACATATAATTTTAACACATGACACAGATATTATTGCAATAAAAATGATGTCACACGCTTTTCACCAACGTACAGAACGAGCCTCCCCTTGTCAGTTCCGTCGTTTGGATTTCATTGGTCAATTTACTTCGGATATCAGACACATTTCTGGACACCAGAACATCGTTGCAGATACGCTTTCACGCGTCGACGCGATTTCTGAATCAGTCACTACACATAATCTTGCAACAGCACAGAAAAACGACACAGAATTACAAGAATAGCTAAGCAATCCGTCAACATCACTGCTACTGTGTGGCCGTCGATAAATAAAGATTGTCGCACATGGGCAAAAGACTGCATCGACTGCCAACGTAACAAAATTCAACGACACGTATCAACGCCTGTTGCAACTTTTCAGGCACCTTCACAACGATTCGAGCAGATACACATCGACTTAGTTTTTCTACCAACATCTGAAAGCTTTAATCAATGTTTAACAATAATTGATCATTTTACGCGCTTTCCGGAAGCAATACCTTTGGAAAACGGTACAGCAGATACAGTAGCTCGAGCACTAGTAAACCACTGGATAGCTCGATACGGAGTACCAAAACGAATTACATCTGACCAAGGACGACAATTTGAGTCAAAACTTTTTAACTCACTGTCACAGATTCTCGGCATCAAACAACTAAGAACTTCTCCATATCATCCGCAGTCAAACGGGTTAGTCGACGCTTTCATCGCCAATTAAAATCAGCTCTTCTTTGTCACCGCGAAATTTGGCTGGACGCACTACCAGTTGTACTACTCGGCCTACGAGCAGCATGGAAGAAAGATATGGGCACAACGCCAGCCGAACTTGTTTATGGAGAGCCAATACGTTTAAATGGAGAATTCATCGCTCCTTCAAACAAAATAATAACCACCGCCGAAATTTTGGGAAATTTAAGAAATCATTTTAAAAATCCAGCTCTTGTAGAAATGTCATGACGTGGAAGTAGATCTATTTTTTATTTTAAGGACCTCAATACCTGTTCACACGTTTTCGTACGAAATGACCATATCGAAATTTCATTCTCATCACCCTATGAGGGACCCTTCAAAGTTATCGCATGCCATGGAAAATATTTCGTCATAGATTACAGAGGCAACGTAACTTCTATTTCAGTAGACAGACTCCAACCTGTCTACGTATCTGACAGTAACGTAAATGAACCAGAATATTGCACAGCAGAAATGGAAACGCATCATAAAACTTTTAAAGTAAGATTTAATGCTAAGATCACCTATATTCCATTTTAACTTGTAAAATTAAAATTCTTCTTTAAAACTTTAAACATTTTTTTAAGGAGGGGAGTATTGTAGCGACTAGCATCACTCCTAATTGTAAAAGATTTATATAAAAAACTATTCTTAATATTGTTCTTAATTATTATAATCTGGTAACACCGAATTCAGCAACTAAATTTATGTACTTATTCGTTTGAACATGGCAATACCGAATTAAGCAACTAAATTATATTATCCCGTTACAATATTAATTGCATTATGTTACATCTCCTTATATCTTCTTCTCGATTGATCATCCAACGTGATAAGACGTGTTCTAGCGTAAGTTAAATTTATATTTAAATAAAAGTTAAGTAATGAGTTGAACGTGGTTTTATTATTTACCCTTCAACTCCTACATATACTAATCAAGCACCAATGTATATGTCTGCATAAAACTTTGCAAATATAGTGCCTTGAAGGTATGGAATCTCAAGTCTAAGTATTGTCAAAATCGGACCATAACTGTTCAAGCCCCAAAATACCGAATGGGGAAACTCCAATGCGTATTACTTTACTTTTTGCTGAACCTATCGGTCGATCTGTGAGATATATTATTGAAATTCGGAGAGAATGCTTTCTTGATAATTGTATGTCTGAGTGTAAAAAATGAGTTGAATTGGGCCTTCCCTTTCCACCCTCCTTTCTTCCCTTTTTCACCACTTTGCCTTATAAAAAGATTTTTGAACTTTAGGTAGACTTTGTACCGATATATCGGCCATTGTGTGAGTTATGTTAGTAAAAGTGAGTGAGAGTGTTTTTCTAATATCAGTGTATCTTTGCGTCTAAAATGTATAAAATCGGGTGAAAGCTTGCACTAGTTCACATATATCTAATATCAGGATTTTCAAACATCCGGTAAACTTTACGCCTTATATGTATATTAGGGTGGGCCGAAAATCCGTTTTTTTAGAATTTTCATTACTTATACCGAAAATATTTTTCTTTGTTAAAAAAAAAAATATTTTCATGAAAAAAAAAATTTTCGGTCGACATCTTAGGCTTGCCAAATCCAGTTAAAGTTGTTTTTGGAAAATTTGTTTCTTACTGTTCGTTCACACAAAAAACTTTTAAAAAAATTTGAGGGCATCAAAGTCGATTGCCTAAAAGCCATATTTAAATGGGGTGTGATTGATGAAAATGTTAAGAGGCAAATTTCACAAATTCTGCCAATAAACATTGAATGTTTTGAAAGTAGGACATGAATTCCATTTGGTAATGATCGACAGAAAAGTACTAAATGCCATAGTGGACTCATCATCACCGAACAACAATCTGAATTTGGTTCGGATGCGGCAACAAAAGGAACATTTGTACGAATATCAACATTAGATGCTTGTATACGGCCACAAAAAAAAAATTCAACTTGAACTGAGAAAGCAATTGCGTATTTGGTAGACATTCCAATGACGTGTTCGGGAAACACAAACAGCGGTAATACTGCCATAACGTTTTTTCAGGAGCCGACTTTGGCTTCCATAATAACTTACGTACATGTGTAATAATCAAAATATTTAGCGTAATTAAGCGTACAATGACTTGTTGGTATGGAGTAAACATGGAGGGTTTCCGCATATCATACTTGTATATGACTGGAAAATCTTTCTAGCAGAATACCCATTGTTTTATATACCTCCATCATTACATATAATTTTAACACATGACACAGATATTATTGCAATAAAAATGATGTCACACGCTTTTCACCAACGTACAGAACGAGCCTCCCCTTGTCAGTTCCGTCGTTTGGATTTCATTGGTCAATTTACTTCGGATATCAGACACATTTCTGGACACCAGAACATCGTTGCAGATACGCTTTCACGCGTCGACGCGATTTCTGAATCAGTCACTACACATAATCTTGCAACAGCACAGAAAAACGACACAGAATTACAAGAATAGCTAAGCAATCCGTCAACATCACTGCTACTGTGTGGCCGTCGATAAATAAAGATTGTCGCACATGGGCAAAAGACTGCATCGACTGCCAACGTAACAAAATTCAACGACACGTATCAACGCCTGTTGCAACTTTTCAGGCACCTTCACAACGATTCGAGCAGATACACATCGACTTAGTTTTTCTACCAACATCTGAAAGCTTTAATCAATGTTTAACAATAATTGATCATTTTACGCGCTTTCCGGAAGCAATACCTTTGGAAAACGGTACAGCAGATACAGTAGCTCGAGCACTAGTAAACCACTGGATAGCTCGATACGGAGTACCAAAACGAATTACATCTGACCAAGGACGACAATTTGAGTCAAAACTTTTTAACTCACTGTCACAGATTCTCGGCATCAAACAACTAAGAACTTCTCCATATCATCCGCAGTCAAACGGGTTAGTCGACGCTTTCATCGCCAATTAAAATCAGCTCTTCTTTGTCACCGCGAAACTTGGCTGGACGCACTACCAGTTGTACTACTCGGCCTACGAGCAGCATGGAAGAAAGATATGGGCACAACGCCAGCCGAACTTGTTTATGGAGAGCCAATACGTTTAAATGGAGAATTCATCGCTCCTTCAAACAAAATAATAACCACCGCCGAAATTTTGGGAAATTTAAGAAATCATTTTAAAAATCCAGCTCTTGTAGAAATGTCATGACGTGGAAGTAGATCTATTTTTTATTTTAAGGACCTCAATACCTGTTCACACGTTTTCGTACGAAATGACCATATCGAAATTTCATTCTCATCACCCTATGAGGGACCCTTCAAAGTTATCGCATGCCATGGAAAATATTTCGTCATAGATTACAGAGGCAACGTAACTTCTATTTCAGTAGACAGACTCCAACCTGTCTACGTATCTGACAGTAACGTAAATGAACCAGAATATTGCACAGCAGAAATGGAAACGCATCATAAAACTTTTAAAGTAAGATTTAATGCTAAGATCACCTATATTCCATTTTAACTTGTAAAATTAAAATTCTTCTTTAAAACTTTAAACATTTTTTTAAGGAGGGGAGTATTGTAGCGACTAGCATCACTCCTAATTGTAAAAGATTTATATAAAAAACTATTCTTAATTATTATAATCTGGTAACACCGAATTCAGCAACTAAATTTATGTACTTATTCGTTTGAACATGGCAATACCGAATTAAGCAACTAAATTATATTATCCCGTTACAATATTAATTGCATTATGTTACATCTCCTTATATCTTCTTCTCGATTGATCATCCAACGTGATAAGACGTGTTCTAGCGTAAGTTAAATTTATATTTAAATAAAAGTTAAGTAATGAGTTGAACGTGGTTTTATTATTTACCCTTCAACTCCTACATATACTAATCAAGCACCAATGTATATGTCTGCATAAAACTTTGCAAATATAGTGCCTTGAAGGTATGGAATCTCAAGTCTAAGTATTGTCAAAATCGGACCATAACTGTTCAAGCCCCAAAATACCGAATGGGGAAACTCCAATGCGTATTACTTTACTTTTTGCTGAACCTATCGGTCGATCTGTGAGATATATTATTGAAATTCGGAGAGAATGCTTTCTTGATAATTGTATGTCTGAGTGTAAAAAATGAGTTGAATTGGGCCTTCCCTTTCCACCCTCCTTTCTTCCCTTTTTCACCACTTTGCCTTATAAAAAGATTTTTGAACTTTAGGTAGACTTTGTACCGATATATCGGCCATTGTGTGAGTTATGTTAGTAAAAGTGAGTGAGAGTGTTTTTCTAATATCAGTGTATCTTTGCGTCTAAAATGTATAAAATCGGGTGAAAGCTTGCACTAGTTCACATATATCTAATATCAGGATTTTCAAACATCCGGTAAACTTTACGCCTTATATGTATATTAGGGTGGGCCGAAAATCCGTTTTTTTAGAATTTTCATTACTTATACCGAAAATATTTTTCTTTGTTAAAAAAAAAAATATTTTCATGAAAAAAAAAATTTTCGGTCGACATCTTAGGCTTGCCAAATCCAGTTAAAGTTGTTTTTGGAAAATTTGTTTCTTACTGTTCGTTCACACAAAAAACTTTTAAAAAAATTTGAGGGCATCAAAGTCGATTGCCTAAAAGCCATATTTAAATGGGGTGTGATTGATGAAAATGTTAAGAGGCAAATTTCACAAATTCTGCCAATAAACATTGAATGTTTTGAAAGTAGGACATGAATTCCATTTGGTAATGATCGACAGAAAAGTACTAAATGCCATAGTGGACTCATCATCACCGAACAACAATCTGAATTTGGTTCGGATGCGGCAACAAAAGGAACATTTGTACGAATATCAACATTAGATGCTTGTATACGGCCACAAAAAAAAAATTCAACTTGAACTGAGAAAGCAATTGCGTATTTGGTAGACATTCCAATGACGTGTTCGGGAAACACAAACAGCGGTAATACTGCCATAACGTTTTTTCAGGAGCCGACTTTGGCTTCCATAATAACTTACGTACATGTGTAATAATCAAAATATTTAGCGTAATTAAGCGTACAATGACTTGTTGGTATGGAGTAAACATGGAGGGTTTCCGCATATCATACTTGTATATGACTGGAAAATCTTTCTAGCAGAATACCCATTGTTTTATATACCTCCATCATTACATATAATTTTAACACATGACACAGATATTATTGCAATAAAAATGATGTCACACGCTTTTCACCAACGTACAGAACGAGCCTCCCCTTGTCAGTTCCGTCGTTTGGATTTCATTGGTCAATTTACTTCGGATATCAGACACATTTCTGGACACCAGAACATCGTTGCAGATACGCTTTCACGCGTCGACGCGATTTCTGAATCAGTCACTACACATAATCTTGCAACAGCACAGAAAAACGACACAGAATTACAAGAATAGCTAAGCAATCCGTCAACATCACTGCTACTGTGTGGCCGTCGATAAATAAAGATTGTCGCACATGGGCAAAAGACTGCATCGACTGCCAACGTAACAAAATTCAACGACACGTATCAACGCCTGTTGCAACTTTTCAGGCACCTTCACAACGATTCGAGCAGATACACATCGACTTAGTTTTTCTACCAACATCTGAAAGCTTTAATCAATGTTTAACAATAATTGATCATTTTACGCGCTTTCCGGAAGCAATACCTTTGGAAAACGGTACAGCAGATACAGTAGCTCGAGCACTAGTAAACCACTGGATAGCTCGATACGGAGTACCAAAACGAATTACATCTGACCAAGGACGACAATTTGAGTCAAAACTTTTTAACTCACTGTCACAGATTCTCGGCATCAAACAACTAAGAACTTCTCCATATCATCCGCAGTCAAACGGGTTAGTCGACGCTTTCATCGCCAATTAAAATCAGCTCTTCTTTGTCACCGCGAAATTTGGCTGGACGCACTACCAGTTGTACTACTCGGCCTACGAGCAGCATGGAAGAAAGATATGGGCACAACGCCAGCCGAACTTGTTTATGGAGAGCCAATACGTTTAAATGGAGAATTCATCGCTCCTTCAAACAAAATAATAACCACCGCCGAAATTTTGGGAAATTTAAGAAATCATTTTAAAAATCCAGCTCTTGTAGAAATGTCATGACGTGGAAGTAGATCTATTTTTTATTTTAAGGACCTCAATACCTGTTCACACGTTTTCGTACGAAATGACCATATCGAAATTTCATTCTCATCACCCTATGAGGGACCCTTCAAAGTTATCGCATGCCATGGAAAATATTTCGTCATAGATTACAGAGGCAACGTAACTTCTATTTCAGTAGACAGACTCCAACCTGTCTACGTATCTGACAGTAACGTAAATGAACCAGAATATTGCACAGCAGAAATGGAAACGCATCATAAAACTTTTAAAGTAAGATTTAATGCTAAGATCACCTATATTCCATTTTAACTTGTAAAATTAAAATTCTTCTTTAAAACTTTAAACATTTTTTTAAGGAGGGGAGTATTGTAGCGACTAGCATCACTCCTAATTGTAAAAGATTTATATAAAAAACTATTCTTAATATTGTTCTTAATTATTATAATCTGGTAACACCGAATTCAGCAACTAAATTTATGTACTTATTCGTTTGAACATGGCAATACCGAATTAAGCAACTAAATTATATTATCCCGTTACAATATTAATTGCATTATGTTACATCTCCTTATATCTTCTTCTCGATTGATCATCCAACGTGATAAGACGTGTTCTAGCGTAAGTTAAATTTATATTTAAATAAAAGTTAAGTAATGAGTTGAACGTGGTTTTATTATTTACCCTTCAACTCCTACATATACTAATCAAGCACCAATGTATATGTCTGCATAAAACTTTGCAAATATAGTGCCTTGAAGGTATGGAATCTCAAGTCTAAGTATTGTCAAAATCGGACCATAACTGTTCAAGCCCCAAAATACCGAATGGGGAAACTCCAATGCGTATTACTTTACTTTTTGCTGAACCTATCGGTCGATCTGTGAGATATATTATTGAAATTCGGAGAGAATGCTTTCTTGATAATTGTATGTCTGAGTGTAAAAAATGAGTTGAATTGGGCCTTCCCTTTCCACCCTCCTTTCTTCCCTTTTTCACCACTTTGCCTTATAAAAAGATTTTTGAACTTTAGGTAGACTTTGTACCGATATATCGGCCATTGTGTGAGTTATGTTAGTAAAAGTGAGTGAGAGTGTTTTTCTAATATCAGTGTATCTTTGCGTCTAAAATGTATAAAATCGGGTGAAAGCTTGCACTAGTTCACATATATCTAATATCAGGATTTTCAAACATCCGGTAAACTTTACGCCTTATATGTATATTAGGGTGGGCCGAAAATCCGTTTTTTTAGAATTTTCATTACTTATACCGAAAATATTTTTCTTTGTTAAAAAAAAAAATATTTTCATGAAAAAAAAAATTTTCGGTCGACATCTTAGGCTTGCCAAATCCAGTTAAAGTTGTTTTTGGAAAATTTGTTTCTTACTGTTCGTTCACACAAAAAACTTTTAAAAAAATTTGAGGGCATCAAAGTCGATTGCCTAAAAGCCATATTTAAATGGGGTGTGATTGATGAAAATGTTAAGAGGCAAATTTCACAAATTCTGCCAATAAACATTGAATGTTTTGAAAGTAGGACATGAATTCCATTTGGTAATGATCGACAGAAAAGTACTAAATGCCATAGTGGACTCATCATCACCGAACAACAATCTGAATTTGGTTCGGATGCGGCAACAAAAGGAACATTTGTACGAATATCAACATTAGATGCTTGTATACGGCCACAAAAAAAAAATTCAACTTGAACTGAGAAAGCAATTGCGTATTTGGTAGACATTCCAATGACGTGTTCGGGAAACACAAACAGCGGTAATACTGCCATAACGTTTTTTCAGGAGCCGACTTTGGCTTCCATAATAACTTACGTACATGTGTAATAATCAAAATATTTAGCGTAATTAAGCGTACAATGACTTGTTGGTATGGAGTAAACATGGAGGGTTTCCGCATATCATACTTGTATATGACTGGAAAATCTTTCTAGCAGAATACCCATTGTTTTATATACCTCCATCATTACATATAATTTTAACACATGACACAGATATTATTGCAATAAAAATGATGTCACACGCTTTTCACCAACGTACAGAACGAGCCTCCCCTTGTCAGTTCCGTCGTTTGGATTTCATTGGTCAATTTACTTCGGATATCAGACACATTTCTGGACACCAGAACATCGTTGCAGATACGCTTTCACGCGTCGACGCGATTTCTGAATCAGTCACTACACATAATCTTGCAACAGCACAGAAAAACGACACAGAATTACAAGAATAGCTAAGCAATCCGTCAACATCACTGCTACTGTGTGGCCGTCGATAAATAAAGATTGTCGCACATGGGCAAAAGACTGCATCGACTGCCAACGTAACAAAATTCAACGACACGTATCAACGCCTGTTGCAACTTTTCAGGCACCTTCACAACGATTCGAGCAGATACACATCGACTTAGTTTTTCTACCAACATCTGAAAGCTTTAATCAATGTTTAACAATAATTGATCATTTTACGCGCTTTCCGGAAGCAATACCTTTGGAAAACGGTACAGCAGATACAGTAGCTCGAGCACTAGTAAACCACTGGATAGCTCGATACGGAGTACCAAAACGAATTACATCTGACCAAGGACGACAATTTGAGTCAAAACTTTTTAACTCACTGTCACAGATTCTCGGCATCAAACAACTAAGAACTTCTCCATATCATCCGCAGTCAAACGGGTTAGTCGACGCTTTCATCGCCAATTAAAATCAGCTCTTCTTTGTCACCGCGAAATTTGGCTGGACGCACTACCAGTTGTACTACTCGGCCTACGAGCAGCATGGAAGAAAGATATGGGCACAACGCCAGCCGAACTTGTTTATGGAGAGCCAATACGTTTAAATGGAGAATTCATCGCTCCTTCAAACAAAATAATAACCACCGCCGAAATTTTGGGAAATTTAAGAAATCATTTTAAAAATCCAGCTCTTGTAGAAATGTCATGACGTGGAAGTAGATCTATTTTTTATTTTAAGGACCTCAATACCTGTTCACACGTTTTCGTACGAAATGACCATATCGAAATTTCATTCTCATCACCCTATGAGGGACCCTTCAAAGTTATCGCATGCCATGGAAAATATTTCGTCATAGATTACAGAGGCAACGTAACTTCTATTTCAGTAGACAGACTCCAACCTGTCTACGTATCTGACAGTAACGTAAATGAACCAGAATATTGCACAGCAGAAATGGAAACGCATCATAAAACTTTTAAAGTAAGATTTAATGCTAAGATCACCTATATTCCATTTTAACTTGTAAAATTAAAATTCTTCTTTAAAACTTTAAACATTTTTTTAAGGAGGGGAGTATTGTAGCGACTAGCATCACTCCTAATTGTAAAAGATTTATATAAAAAACTATTCTTAATATTGTTCTTAATTATTATAATCTGGTAACACCGAATTCAGCAACTAAATTTATGTACTTATTCGTTTGAACATGGCAATACCGAATTAAGCAACTAAATTATATTATCCCGTTACAATATTAATTGCATTATGTTACATCTCCTTATATCTTCTTCTCGATTGATCATCCAACGTGATAAGACGTGTTCTAGCGTAAGTTAAATTTATATTTAAATAAAAGTTAAGTAATGAGTTGAACGTGGTTTTATTATTTACCCTTCAACTCCTACATATACTAATCAAGCACCAATGTATATGTCTGCATAAAACTTTGCAAATATAGTGCCTTGAAGGTATGGAATCTCAAGTCTAAGTATTGTCAAAATCGGACCATAACTGTTCAAGCCCCAAAATACCGAATGGGGAAACTCCAATGCGTATTACTTTACTTTTTGCTGAACCTATCGGTCGATCTGTGAGATATATTATTGAAATTCGGAGAGAATGCTTTCTTGATAATTGTATGTCTGAGTGTAAAAAATGAGTTGAATTGGGCCTTCCCTTTCCACCCTCCTTTCTTCCCTTTTTCACCACTTTGCCTTATAAAAAGATTTTTGAACTTTAGGTAGACTTTGTACCGATATATCGGCCATTGTGTGAGTTATGTTAGTAAAAGTGAGTGAGAGTGTTTTTCTAATATCAGTGTATCTTTGCGTCTAAAATGTATAAAATCGGGTGAAAGCTTGCACTAGTTCACATATATCTAATATCAGGATTTTCAAACATCCGGTAAACTTTACGCCTTATATGTATATTAGGGTGGGCCGAAAATCCGTTTTTTTAGAATTTTCATTACTTATACCGAAAATATTTTTCTTTGTTAAAAAAAAAAATATTTTCATGAAAAAAAAAATTTTCGGTCGACATCTTAGGCTTGCCAAATCCAGTTAAAGTTGTTTTTGGAAAATTTGTTTCTTACTGTTCGTTCACACAAAAAACTTTTAAAAAAATTTGAGGGCATCAAAGTCGATTGCCTAAAAGCCATATTTAAATGGGGTGTGATTGATGAAAATGTTAAGAGGCAAATTTCACAAATTCTGCCAATAAACATTGAATGTTTTGAAAGTAGGACATGAATTCCATTTGGTAATGATCGACAGAAAAGTACTAAATGCCATAGTGGACTCATCATCACCGAACAACAATCTGAATTTGGTTCGGATGCGGCAACAAAAGGAACATTTGTACGAATATCAACATTAGATGCTTGTATACGGCCACAAAAAAAAAATTCAACTTGAACTGAGAAAGCAATTGCGTATTTGGTAGACATTCCAATGACGTGTTCGGGAAACACAAACAGCGGTAATACTGCCATAACGTTTTTTCAGGAGCCGACTTTGGCTTCCATAATAACTTACGTACATGTGTAATAATCAAAATATTTAGCGTAATTAAGCGTACAATGACTTGTTGGTATGGAGTAAACATGGAGGGTTTCCGCATATCATACTTGTATATGACTGGAAAATCTTTCTAGCAGAATACCCATTGTTTTATATACCTCCATCATTACATATAATTTTAACACAAGACACAGATATTATTGCAATAAAAATGATGTCAGAAGAGGCGGTTGAAGCAAGAACCAGAGATTTAGGCAATTATGGGCTGAAACAGACTCGAGAAGCCTCGAAGCTGCACACCATGGCTTAATATACGCTCTATTATTTTTGTCGGACCATCTTATAACTATTGTACAAAATCCAAAAGTACCTCGTAGTATTCTAAAAAATACATTCATATAGATGATGCGCTCAAACAGCTTACTTTACATGCGAATGATTTACCGAACAGCCGTATTTTCGAAGACTCTGACTCGAAATAATTTTCTAATCATTTTCTTAAATAGTACAAAAAATGTGAAGTAGTAGGAAGATTTTATTTATGTTATAATTTTCTTATATTTTGCATGTAAAAAAATAAAGAAACTTATTTAAAACAAGAAAAAACGTTAACTTCGGTTGCACCGAAGCTTTACTACCATTCCCAAATACAAAACATTCCTTACAAGAACTTGATTTTCATCGGTCAGTTTGTATGGCAGCTATATGCTAAACTGGCCCGACCTGAAAATTTTCTTCGGAGAATGTACCATTGCATTAGGCAATAATCCATGGGTATAGTACGGTTAACAAAATGACAGATAGCCGAATTTATTGAGCGTGGACGACAGTGAAGAATAATATATATATATTTTTTTTTGCCTTAGTTATGGTTTTTTGTGCTTTCTTTCTTAGTGTTGCCATTATATCTTTGACCCACGACATAGGCATTTCCCAGACTGTAAACCAAGCAAGGTGCACACGGGGCAACCTAGAAAAGCCTGGAGTATATTTTTGTTTAATATTTTAATTTCTATTAAACCCTCATTTACATCACAAGACCAACCAGCACACCCATAACACTATAAACAAGTAGGAAAGTTCTAAGTTCGGGTGTAACCGAAATTTTATACTCTCGCAACTTGCAGTGATCAAAGCCCGGGAAATTACTTTAGGTGTTGCAAAAATTTTATATTAAACATACTATTATCGAGAGTTTCATTTATTCATTTTATTATATGAATTTAAATTATATATCTTACACATTGACCGATATTTTCGGTAAAAAGTCAACTATAGGCACTGGGGTCCACATGTTCAGTACCTAGGGGCTTGAACAGTTTAGTTCGATTTAGACAATTTTTAGTCACCAGGTGGCATACTTTAAGCGCATTATTCAAGCAAAGTTTTTCCCGATACAATCGCTGTTGCTTGATTTGCATAGTGGAAAGTGAAAAATCAGATGGAATCAGATCAATTTAAAATGGTTTTATACGGGAAATAGGCGTGGTTGTAATCCGATTTCGCTCATTTTGGCACTATAACATAAAAATATAAGAAGAATATTATGCACCGAATTTGGTCGAAATCGGTTAAGCAGATCCCAAGATTTGGGGTTTCGCCTAAAAGTGGGCGGTGCCACGCCCACTGTCTAATTTTGAACGCGATTACTTTAAAGTCATCTCATGCCATCTGGCGTATTTAGTGCTTGATTTATCGCGCTTTTAGTGGTTTTTAACAGAGGGCGGAGTTGTCACCTGGTTTCACCCATTCTCACATTGTCGATAGAGGTGCTTAAAACTATTCTATTAGGGGCGAGACCACTCCCACTTTTTGAAAAAAATTTAAACTGCAGATGCCCCTCCCTAATGTGATCCTGTGTATCAAATAACAGTCTTGTATCTTATTGTGGAGCATAGTTACGGCAATGTGTTTTTGATTAATGGCGTTTTTAAGTTGTGGTCCGCTTATACCCATCTGCAATTTACTCAAGTTACAGCTTGCACAGAGGAAGGACGAACGGACGGACAGACAGTCACCCGGGTTTCAACTCGTCTCTTTATCCTGATTATTTATATATAAAATATATAACCCTAAATCTAACTCAATTAGTTTTAGGTGATACAAACAACCGTTTGGTCAACAAAACTATTATACTCTGTAGCAACAGGTTGCGAGATTATAAAAATGACGCCCAACGTGGCTTCTTATTTTCTTCATTGAATAAAGTTGCATATGTAGATACATAAGCAACTGACCAAATTATTTATATTGATTAGAATATTATCTTCTTGAGATTTAACTTGGTCGTTTTCTTATTACAATTTGGAATGCAGTTGAAGTAAGTCTAGTACTAATTTTATTGACCTGTCTGATGAAGGCGATCGGTTTAACATATAATTGGCTCTTTAATTACAAATGATTTGGAATATTTCATTTTCAAATTTTTTTATGTGATTACGAAACACCACCACATTTAAATATTCGAGGTAATGGCAATATATTTATTTCTTACTATCTTCCTAAAATTACATTTTGCTTTAAACCTTTAAGAGTAGATCATAAAATTTTACCCTTTTTACTGCATATAATAGAATACCCAAATTGAAAAACGTCAACCAAAGGATCGAAGTTCATTATATTAGGGATATGAGGTTTAAAATAAGACCAATTTTATTTATATTGAACGATAAACCATTAATATAATTTTTAAGAAAACATGTCCATTAACTTCATTAAAATATCACACATTTTGACCAACCTAAACCGTTAAAAGTTAAGTGGAAAGTAGGAAATCAATATATACTTGTAGGATATATTGGGGGCAGAGACATAAAATTGTTGATTGCATTAATTTTTTACATTGTTCAGGTATACTTAAGAACTTATTTTCAAGAAATTTAATAAATATATGTATGTAAATACTCATATATATGGAGTAATGATAGAGGCTGTTTCAAAATCCTGAATATCAGTTATATGGAGGCTAAGGCAAATTTTCGTCCGATTTTATCCATTTTAGGCAGAAAGATACACTGTTATTAGAAAAATACTCTCTCATAATTTCACTAAAATAACTTCCACATTGACCGATATAACTGATATATATAACGTCAACTGGAAGTTCAAAAACTTTATATCAGGTGTAAGGGAGCTAAGGAAAGTATGGCTCCGATTCAACCCATTCTGGACACAAGGATATATTTTTATCAATGAAACATTTTCTCGAATTTCAATAACATAACTGTATATATTTGGGGGCTTGAACAGTTATAGTCCGATGTTGACAATTTTTAGACTCGAGATGGCAAACCTCAAATGCGCTACTTGTGCAAAGTTTCATCGGAATATATTTATTGGTGCTTAATCTGTGTACTAGAAAGTGAAAAAATTATATGGAATTTAAAATTGTGTCATATGGGAAGTAGGCGTGGTTGTAGTTCGATTGCCCCCATTTTCAACGTAATATACAATCGCCATGATTATATTATATACGAAATTTAGTTGAAATTGGTGGGGTAACTGTGGCCGGTCCACGCGCATAATCCAGTTTGACCTTAGCTATATACAAGTATGGTATATAAATATATATATATATTGTATGTAATATAACTCCATATCTATCTTAATTTTTTAGCTGATACAAACAACCGTTAGGTGAACAAAACTAGTATACTCAGTGCAACATTTTGTAAGAGTATAAAAAAAATAAATATAGATTAGGTCATATTCTTTAATAAATATACAACATCAATGTCACTAAGACTTCTTTGTACTGTTTTTCAAGAATACGTCACTCGAAATCAAGAAATATTGCTTACTTATAGTTCATTACTAAATTGACACAAAATTAGTCATGATCTCAATGTGGTATTGAAGTTATTTCTGCTCTCTTTTCTGACACCAGCCAAACCGGAATTAGGACAAGATTACAAACCGTGATGCGGTGATGAAGGGGTAATTCCAACAACAACGCATCAGCAATGCGTCAAAATAGTAGCGCTCGACAACAACAACAACATAATCCAAAATCTAAAACCCAGAATATTTAACAAACTATATGTCCAGGTAAAGAAAATGCAATAAATTTCAATGAAGGCACAATTATTAGAAAAATGAAAGCCGTATTAAAAACATTGTCACAACTGTAGTTTTCGACAGACAAACAGCAAAGCTAAGATAACACAACAATAGAAAAACTACTATCTTAAAGGAAAACTTGAAAGTGCTATTCATGCAGCTCTAGGTCGAATAAATATTCACGAACCCGGCAACATGTACTATTCAGGATGACGTCAATACAACATGGTAGGAAAAATTTCACAGCTAAATTCCAGTTGGGATATCAGATTTGACAGTTCCAAAAGTCTTTCAGTAGAAAACTTTATTTTCCGAGTAGAATGTACAATGTACAATGTTTTTACAAAGGAGAAGCAAAATATTATTTTTGGCGATATCGTAGATCCATTCAACTCTTGTTGTGGCCCATTCTATGTCAGGCCCTTAGAAAGAATTTCGAAGAGCATCATACTGATACTGACATCAAAGAGTACAGAAACAACATTTTGAAATTAGCAGAGAATTTTACCGTCGTGAAACTGAATTAGTAAAAATCTTACAAAAGAGTTTACGGCCAAAAATGCGACAACAATTACTATACGTGCCCATTAATTCAGTTGTTACACTTAGAAAGTTATGCTTAAAAGGGGAAATATATATATATTAATGGAAATCAACCGTAGCAACCGTATGAAAATTCATATAATATGTTAGTTTATTCAGATGAAGAAACTAGTTCCATTGGAAGGGCTAGAAATCGAAACTAGTGTGTTGAAACAGCTGACAAGAAAGTCACCGCCACCTCGACTGCGTAGCGGCTCGCACCATATTTTGTTACGGTTGTGGTTTGGAAAGTACATATGTATAAACCGAATTGCAAATCGAAAAACGGGGCTGCAAGCGAAGGTTTGAAAACGAATCTTCGCAAAGACCAAACCCTAAAGCACATGAAGAATTACTTGAAACAGATATCTTAGCAGATTATAAAAATAAATTGAGAAATGACTGGGAGCTTAGAAAACATTTTTAAGATAACTCCTTATCGAGAACATTTGAAGTTATTTGATAACATAAGAAATACGATCTATCAACAACAACCAAACCTTAGAATAATTAGGTCAAGCTTGCGTATTAAAAACTTTTGGCGAACTGTACAAACTAGTCGAATACATGTCAATGCGGTAGTTTCCTGTGTTATGAACAATGATAACCGTATTCATAAACAATGAGAAATATTTAGCATTGCTTGATAGTAGCGCACAAATATCGTGCATAAGAGGAAGTTTTGCAAAAGACCTATGTAAGAATTAACAATTTTGTAAACATAGACAGCAGCAACAACACTACCGGTAACATAAAAGACCGAGTTTTTTGGCCAAAAACAAAACTGCAATCATGCTCCAACCACCATAATCAGCAGATTTAGCTCCCTGCGACTTTTTCCTATTCCTAAAACTGAAGAAACCAATGAAAGGTGGCTAAATGAGTTCAGCTTCCCGCCCTAATGCAGTCAACAACACATGCACAAAGACACCTAACAAAAAGGTGAACCACGAAGTAATACTTAATCAGGTGGTTCCGTGGGAGAGTCTTGAGTTGGGAGTAGGTTAGGTTTAGCGGATTAAAGTTCCGCACTTCGGCTTTCGATGCTTCCCCCTGCTTAGAAAAAAAAAAAAAAAAAAAACCTAACAAACAGGACGGGATCATCGCTAAATCTACATTCGATTTTTTGGACAGCTGCTACAGCGATCCTACACATTGGTTTTTGCTATACGAACCTGCGCGCTACCTTTTTCGACGTATTTTTAATTCTTTATACAAACCTTTTCCATATAACACCGATATTGGCGATTAACTTATTTTTTGTATTTAGTGCTCTTTTTACATCGGCTACCGAACTTATTTTTAAAACTAATTTGTGCATTCATTCATTCTGTCTACAACATTAAATATACAACATATTGTATATAAGTTAAATAAATTGCTTACGCCCCATTCGCGGGCATTTTTATTAAAAAATACTTGCGACCTTTTCTTTGAAATAAAAAAAGTGTTACTTTTAGATAAATAGTGTCTGCTCCCCAATATCTTGGGTACAATTGTATTCATGGTCCTTCGAGCCTAAATGAAAGGCACTATAGATATACAAACAAAAAAAACCAACTAAAAACTATATATTATATATGTATATAAAGTGAACAAAACGCAAAGCGCATTGGACCAGTGAAAACAAAAAGCTATCTAAAACAAAAACAAAAAACAGTGCAGTGCCGTGAAGTGCAGTGGCAAACAAAATAATATACATAAATATATAAAGAAAAAGTGCGTGTCAACCAAACCAAATTATCAAACATTTTAAACAAACAAAAATTCACACAACCGGGCGCGAAACCTAAGCACAAAACATAAATAAGAACAAACGGGCGCGAATTTTAAAACAAAAAACAACAACAAAGCATACCTCTAAGCAGCTGGAGAAGAAGCAAAGGAGTTGGCACAAAACGCAAAGGTATTATATCCTGTCAAGTGAGCGTATTTAGTCCTTAAATATTTATTATACGGAAATGCCCATATGTATGTACAATTTATAGGTTTATATATAATTATATAAAACCTGTAATACCAAATCCGTTTAACAATTTTATACGGTTACCAAACTGGTTTAATTTTCGGGTTTAATTTACGGGAAAACCGAAAACAGTTTGGTGTAATATATAGACACATACATAAAATCAAATATCTAATTATTTAATGTCTATCTACTAGCTTGCCTTTGTGTATTCAAACACACTAATTAACAAACACAAAATACAAATTCAAGTATATACTTGCACATTTCTCCAGCAATACCCCTTATGATTAAAAAAAAAAAAACAATAAGCAGGATTGCATAAACTAAGTAAGCAAAGGCATAAGTATAAATCAAAATTCTAATATACAAAACAAAAAGAGAGAAAACAAACAAAAGCAAATATATATGCATATTTGCTTACATCTTATACCTACAAGTATATATATTTTTGATACACATATTTACATACCAAAACATAATTGTACATAAATACAAAGTGCATACGGGAACATACCTGCACATTATTCACTTAGCTTTCGCACTCTCTTCGCATTGCGAACACATATTTTCCATTTACATACATACGGCATACAATCTGCCTATGCTTATATACCCTATATACATTGGGTCAATTCGGTAGAGAAATTTCACAAAATTGTTGAAAAACTTACATATTACTTCTAAAATAAATAGACGGTCCAGTAAACAAATAAATTATTAAACAAGTAAGGAAGGGCTAAGTTCGGATGTAACCGAACATTTTATACTCTCGCAAAGTCAAATGATATACTCGTTTGAGATTTCTTTGTGGATTGACTGATATTTTCGGTAGAAGGTCAACTATAGGCACTGGGGTCCACATATTTAGTACTTAAGGGTTTGAACAGTTTTGGTTCGATTTAGACAATTTTTGGCCGCAAGGTGGCATACTTTAATTGCATTATTCACGCAAAGTTTTACTCCGATATAATCATTGTTACCTGATTTGCATAGTAGAAAGTGAAAGAATCAGATGGAATTGAAAATGGTGTTACATGGGAAGTAAGCGTGGTTGTAGTCCGATTTCGCCCATTTTCGCACTATGACATAGAAACATAAAAAGAACGTTATGCACCGAATTGAAATCGGTTGAGCAGATCTCAAGATATGGGTTTTGAACGCGGTTCCTATAAAGCCAATTTATACCATCTCAGAGATAAAATTTAATGTCTCTGGCGTGTTTAGTGCTTGATTTATCGCGCTTTTAGTAGTTTTTAACAGTACCGTTATACGAGGAGTGGGCGAAGTTGCCACCCGATTTCAACTATTTTCACACCATCAATAGAAGTGCTAAAAACATTTGCTTCCAGTGAATTTTGTTATTATAGCATTAGCGGTTTAGGAGATATGCACATTAAACCTATTAGAGGCGGGACCACGCCCACTTAAAAAAAAAAAATTTTAACTGCAGATATCCCTCCCTAATGTGATCCTGTGTACCAAATAACAGTCTTGTATCTTATTGCGGAGCTTAGTTATGGCAAGTTATTTGTTTTTGATTAATGGCGTTTTGTGGGCATGGCAGTGGTCCGATTACGCCCATCTGCAATACCAACCGTCTCATGGTACCAAGAAACATGTCTACCAAGTTTCATATAGATATCTCAATTTTTACTCAAGTTAGAGCTTGCACGGACGGACGGACGGACGGACAGACAGTCACCCGGATTTCAACTCGTCTCTTCATCCTGATCATTTATATATATATAACCCTATATCTAACTCGATTAGTTTTAGGTGATACAAACAACCGTTAGGTGAACAAAACTATTATACTCTGTAGCAACAGGTTGCGAGAGTATAAAAATAAATAAATAATTTATTACAAAACAAACATACAAAAAGCCCGCGGTTAAACAAAAATTATGAATTTGAACAATATGCGTGCATACCTATTAAAACATATACAATTGTAGTTGCACATTTTGCCAAAGTCCACATTGGCATATATCTCGCAATACCCCTTCTAACAAACAAGCAGGACTGCATACAAAAAAAAAACGCTTTAATCTCTTCAACGAGCTCTCAATTGCATTAGAATATAACCATACCTACGCACAAACAATTCGTGCAAACTTATGTACAAAGCTCATTGATCTCTTCAACGAGCTCTCAACTTCACGAGCACATAAATATATACATACAGGTCCGTGCATTAGGGTGTACCTAAATATATCAACATAAGGACAAAAAAACTCTTATTATATTATTCATTATCGCTGCCTTTTAATCAGTTTACACTGAGAAAAATTTTAATCAACTTTGACACATATAGTAATAGATAACAAACAAAAATGGTTAATGACGAAAAAAATCAAATTACACCTGCAGAAGCTACACGCGCAACATAGGTATAGGTTGCCACAAAGCAAATAAAAGGCAAAGATATTTGTGCCACCAAATTCATTTCTGAGAGTGACAGATTAATACGATACTGCACTCGATTTTCATCTTTACCGATTCAAGACATCTCTGAATCGTTATTAGAAATAAAAAAAAACAAAATCTTGACCATTTTTGGACTCCTCTCCAAACGGCTCATGACGCCAAAGTGATTATGACAATTCAGATCTACCACACAATTTTAAATCATCGGCTTACGCAATATACAAAAACTGCTTAGACCAGTACGAAGAAAGGAAAGTTATGATTTCTGATCAATTAAAGCTAATAAAAGCTATTGCACCTACTCCACATCCGAGAGTAAAGTTGCAAAATCAAGAGGCAAGTTCAGGTATCCATCTCGAGGTGCCCGCATGTGACACAGAAATATTTTATGGAGGTTATGAAGAATGGCCGTCCTTCCGGGACATGTTCACTGACGTATACATCAACCATCCAAAATCATCAAAAGCGCAAAAATTGTATCACCTCCGATACAAAACTAAAGATCAGGCAGGCGCAATAGTAAAACAGTTCGCACTAAATGACGACAATTTTAATTTGGCTTGGGAAGCTCTACCATCTAGATATGAAAATGAGAGAATATTGGTCGAGAAGTAAGTAACGATACTAATGAACTTGCCTAAGATTCAAAAGGAAACAAGTGAAGAGTTTATAAAACTGCAATCCACTGTTTCTAATTGCTTGTCGGTTCTATCGACAAAAAATATTCCCACAGACAGCTGGGATCCAATTCTGGTAAATATATGCACCGCCGCTTTACCAGAAAAATCTTTACTTTTGGGGGAGCAATCGCTCTCATCTCGAAAAAAAATGCCCAACGTGGCAACAGATGAAAGACTTCTTAATAACCCAATACGAAATCGCAGAAAGGGTAGATAAAAAATGGTCAGAACGAAAACCGTTCAGCACGACCTAAATAGAAGCTTCCACAGACCCCAAGCCAGTAGCAAAAACAATTTAAATAAAAGCTTCTTCAGAAATCAAACGTTCACATCCGAACAGAATAAACATACGTCATGCGAAGTATGCACAAGAAGGCACAAACTATAATCTTGCGAGAAGTTTAAAAACTTAAAAGTTAACGAACGAAATAATTTTGTCACATCAAAAAAATTTTGTACAAATTGCTTGTCACATGCGCATAAGTATAAAAATTGCAAAAGCAAATTCAATTGCTTATATTGTCACAAAAGACACCACTCAATGCTTCATTACAGCAATTTTCTCATATCACCCCAAAGAAGCGCTTACACAAAAAGAACCACAGGTTTAGTTTTGACAACAACTAAAAACCAAAATCCCGAAAATTGCCAAAAGACACCATGTTGCTCAAAGGCACAAAAAACTCAAATGCTACACAGCGAAATACAAAGTAGAGTACTACTACCCACAGCAGTCGTCTCCATTGAACACCGAGGAGAACTGTTTGAGCTTAGGGCCTTAATAGACCAAGGATCACAGCGATCTTTCATAGCGTCTAAGGCACAAAATAGGCTACAACTGCCAACAAAACAAGCCAACATTGAAATTACAGGAATGGGCAGAAGAGTAGTTCAAAACTCTAATAAAATTTGCCCCATTACCCTACTTTCTCCCCAAGCAGATAAGAGAATTAAATCAGAAGCTATAGTCTTATTGCAGCTCACAAATAAGCTTCCAAGCTATCACATAAATAGCATACATTGGGAAAAGGTTTCACACTTAGCAGATCCCAATTGCAGCACCTCCGCTCAAATCGACATTTTACATTTTCGGTTGGATCCTTACTGGACTAGTTACGGAACAAGTTACCACTATGACAATTCAAGTTGAGCAAATTTCAAATAAATACCTCAATTCACAATTGAAAAAATTTTGGGAGTTAGAAGAAGTTAGGATTTCAATTACAACCCCAGAAGATCAGTATTGTGAAGACTTTTACAAAGCCACAACAACTAGATCAGATAATGGTCGGTACGTCGTACGACTACCACTAAAAAAACAATTTCCCAGCACAATCGCCTTAGGTCACTCTCGCACCTCTGCAATACAGCAGTTTCAAAGTATGGAAAAAAACCTAGTTAAAAAAGGCGAACTCAAACCAGAATATGATGGTGTGTTGGAAGAATACCTCCATTTAGACCACATGGAGAAAATAAGCCCATGCGAAAAAATCATCAACGGCAAATACTACTTATTTTACTTGCCGCATCATGCAGTGGTAAAGCCAAACAAAAAAACATCTAAAGTAAGAATTGCCTTTAATGCATCAAGATCCACCAGCTCGGGGAATTCCCTAAATGATATCCTATTTACGGGACCCACGCTCCAACCAGATTTAATGCTACTCATTTTAAATTGGCGTATATTCAAAAACGTATTTAACGGAGACGTCGAAAAAATGTATCGACAAATAGTCGTACATAAAGACGATCAAGATTTTCAGCGAATTATTTTCCGAAAATCTCCCAATAGTCCCCTCCGTGACTATAAATTGAAAACAGTTACCTTTGCCTTCAACTGTGCCCCATATCTAGCCATTCGAACACTGCACGAATTAAAAGAAAACACCAAGTCAGAACTTCCTCTGGCATCCAAGGTGTTAAAATCATAAACGTACATATGTAGACGATATCTTGTCTGGAAGTCACAGTCTTTCACAAGCATACGAGTCACTATCACAAGTGGTACAAGTACTCAATACCGCAGGGTTTCCGTTGAAAAAGATAACGGCAAACCTCCCTAATATTTTAAAAAATATACCACATGAAAATTTTTTAGATACTAATTTCCTTAAATTCGAAAAGGAAAGTACAACAAAGACTCTGGGGATCCTATGGAATGCGATATCTGACCAGTTTTCATACACTATAGAGTCAATATCTGCATTATCCGCCATAACAAAGCGACAAATTATATGCTCTGTGGCAAAACTTTTCGACCCCGCAGGATGGCTTTCGCCAGTTATGACACAAGCCAAAATCCTAATACAAGAATTATGGCTAGATGGAACCGACTAAGATGACCAAGTAAAACCACTTCGTTTAGAAAAGTGGTCCCAGTTTGCGAACAATCTAAACGATATCTCACAGATAGAAATCCCACGATGGGTAAACTATGCCCCAGAGCACAAAGTCGAACTACACGGCTTTTGTGACGCCTCTGAAAAGGCATATTGCGCAACTATATACGTTCGCACACAAAGCGACACTGCGACCACAAGCCACTTACTAGTAGCAAAGCCAAAAGGGGCTCCCTTAAAAACAATAAGTCTACCACGACTTGAACTGTGTGGAGTGCTATTACTAGCCAAACTAGTATCCATGGTGCGAATGAATTTAAGCATGGCAAAGTACAAGTTGTATCTGTGGTCTGATTCTGAAATTGTACTAGCCTGGTTAGAAAAACCACCACATGCATGGAAGACGTATATTTCCAATCGAACTTCTCAAATACTTGACCTAGGAGGATCAGCAACCTGGCGACACGTAGCCAGTGCTGACAATCCTGCTGATCTAGGTACAAGAGGGTGCAAACCCCTGCACCTTGCCACCACCACCCTCTGGTGGAATGGCCCCCGATGGTTAACAGAATCTCCTGATTCTTGGCCACAATCGCCCATGCGCAATATAATTGCCGCAGAAAGTCGAAAAATCGACTCCTTCCATGCAACAGTGCAGGATAATGACATCCTTGAGCGATTTTCCTCGTATCCCCGAGCCCTCAGGGTAATTGCTTACATGCTCAAGTTCATAGAGCGACTCAAAATTAAACTTAAGGGAGTAACTTCATTATACTCCCACTGCGATACAGTGACGCACTTTGACTTACAAAAAGCAAAGGTCGCTCTTATCGCATCTACGCAAGCGTGTTACTTCAGCCGAGAAATATCATTACTAAGAGAATCGAAGCCGATAGATAAAAAGAGCTCACTCTTAGTCTTAAATCCATTCATTGACACGAAAGGAGTACTCCGAGCGAATGGTCGGCTTGCCAATTCAAGCCTGACGTATAACGAACGTCATCCCATAGCTATCCCAGAGAAATCGCAACTTGCCACCTTATACCTTAACTATGTCCACGTGCTATTGCTACACGCAGAACATCGCCTCATGCAACAAATAGTCCGTCAAGAGTTTTATATTCCAAGACTCAAACCCAAAATAAAGAAATGCATTTTCATGTGCAAGATCTGCACTCTGCATAAGCAGAAGATGCGAACGCAGATTATGGCAGCGCTTCCACCGGAACGCTGTAACTTCGCTCTGCCTTTCACTATTACAAGTGTCGACTTTGCTGGGCCTTTTCAGATAAAGGCATCCATGTTAAGGTCTCCCACCCTCATGAAAGGCTATGTGGCTGTCTTTGTCTGTTTTACGACAAAAGCAGTGCACCTCGAGCTATGTACAAATCTGACAAAGGAGGCTTTTCTCGCGGTATTTGCTCGCTTCGTCGGACGACGCGGTTTTCCGTCAAAACATCCAATGGTAAAACATTTATAGGAGCTCAAAGAGCCACAGAAAAACATTTGGTGCAGGTTGCATAGAGAAGCTACATCATGGTTCCGACGGTCATATACGAGTAGTTGACCTCCGTACTCGAACCGGAACGCTAACCAGGCCGCTCGTTAAACTATGCTTCCTACCAATCGCAGACAACAGCGAAAACGCAAGTAATAAAACATCCGTACAATAATATTATATACACGCAGAAAACAAAATATCCGTCTAATAACCTAAAACCGAAATAAACTGCAAATATGGTAAATCACCACAATATATACTAATACAATAATGGGTGGACTAATACGACCCCCACCAACCAAATAAAGTTGGTTACATTTAAAAGGATCCATTATCTATATCACTGAGTCGTAACTAAATTCGCCCTTTTCTCCATACAGCTAGTTATGGACGCTGAAATGTCAGTGACACCTACACCAACCATGCGTTCCAGCTCCACGACGCGCCTCGCCTCCGCTGCCCGCTCTGTTGCCGTTCACACCGGCTGCAGCACTGCCCCATTTTTAAGAGTATGAGACCCAATCAACGTCAGCAGGTGGCCCACACAGATGGGCATTGTTTGAAATGTTTGGCCCAGACGCGTCAGCTCAATAGCATCTCAACACGTCACCAACCCTTAAGGCCACAGACTCGTCGCAGGACAGGCCTCAGCAACGTCGTGGCAACGTTGCAACAACTCCAGCGACTGCTTGGCTAAACATTCGCCTAGGGGAGCCGGGATGGCTAAATGAGTTCAGCTTCCCGTCCTAATGCAGTCAACAACACATGCACAAAGACACCTAACAAAAAGGACGGGATCATCGCTAAATCTACATTCGATTTTTTGGACAGCTGCTACAGCGATCCTACACATTGGTTTTTGCTATACGAACCTGCGCGCTACCTTTATAGACGTATTTTTAATTCGTTATATAAACCTTTTCCATATAACAGCGATCCTGGCGATTAACTTATTTTTCGTATTTGGTGCTCTTTTTACATCGGCTACCGAACTTATTTTTAAAACTAATTTGTGCATTCATTCATTCTGTCTACAACATTAAATATACAACATATTGTATATAAGTTAAATAAATTGCTTACGCCCCATTCGCGGGCATTTTTATTAAAAAATACTTGCGACCTTTCCTTTGAAACAAAAAAAGTGGTATTTTAAATAAATAGTGTGTGCTTCCCAATATCTTGGGTACAATTCTATTCAAAAGGAAAGCGTCTTGCCACAATTGATGAGATGAAGTCAGAATCGAAGCAAGAGCTGATGACCATACCGAAAAGCACATTTCAGAAGTGCTTCGAGGATTGGCAAAAGCGTTGGCAAAAGTGAAATATATCCGAGGGGGATTACTTTGAAGAGGACTAAATAGATATTGATGAATAAATCACAAAAATTTAATATTTACCTTTTCTTTAGAACACACTTCGTATAGACTTATTAGGCACATATGCAAGATCAAAAGCCCGAAATATACAGTTTGGTTAAAAAGTTGGTTGATATCACCAAAAAGTAACACTATTATCTCAGTCGTGAGAACACATGAAAAGTTAGAAGTCATTCTGTCAATTAGTTCTTTGTTTACAAGCCATTTGAAGTTGACGTGTCAGAGTATTTTTTTAATATAGAAAAAATTTAATATCGCGCAGTGAGTAGCAGTAGATTCTTTGTTTTGAAAGGTTTAAAAGCAAAGGAAATTGTTAGAAGTGTATAAGAATTGTATTGAATTTTGAGCTGGTAAATTTAAACATGGTCGTACTAGGCTTTAAGGCGATTTACGCGAAGAACGGTCAAAAACCGCACCCACACCAGAAATTAATGAGCAAATTCATAATATTGTTAGTAAAGATCCAAGTTTGCCTAATCGTGAAATGGCTAATGCCGTGGTATCTCAGACGAACAATTACATCATATTTTACATGGAGAATTACATATGAAAAAGCTCTTTGAAAAGTTAGTGCCGCACACATTAACCAGAGAACGTAAAATGTCCATTTACGTTCTCTGGTTCAGCTTCAAAGCAGGTGAAGTCACAACGATCAGCAAAGAAGGTTATGGCATCAGTTTCACCGTATTTAGCAGATTTAGCACCCAGCGACTACTACCTCTTCAGAATAATGAAACAATTCCTTCGCGGAAAGCGTTTTCCGTCGAATGAAGAAGCTATTACAGCCGTATACGGGTATCTTGCAGAGCTTCCGGAAAGTCATAATAGGTATGACATAAAATTATTGGAGGATCATTGGAATAAATGTATTGAAGTTAAGGGATATTATATTGACTAAAAAATTATAATGTGTCGTGCCAAAAACAGTATTTTTTCCTTTCGAGCGCTGAAATTTTTCAACCAACCTGTACATTTTTTCGCTGTTTTAAATAAGTTGCAAATACATATATCGGATAATTGTCTATCGTTTACGGCGGACTTTTACTTGTCAACAGCACTTCATTTCGAGAGATAATTTCTTCCTGTGTTTTGATGATATCCCATTAATCCGTTATTATTGGCGAGTTAATTTTTTTTCTTTCAATTAGTAAACAAAATTGTTAACATAATTTGTATGTTTTTTTGATCATGCCTTGCCGTAAAGAAATAGAGAAAATATGCAATTGAGTAAAACACGAAATGTTATTAATACTACAAATTTAAATTTAATTGAAGTTGATGATAATGTTGATAATAATTTAGATCCTTTGCGAAGTTCGTTTAAATGTGCATTGGTTGAAATACCGCCTAATTTTGATCCCTTTCATATTGGTTCTATGAACTTGGTTTGTAGGGATAGTTTAGCTAAGCATTTTACTTCAGAGTCTACAATGCGTGAAACAAATTCCTTCAATATATGTTGTCATAAGAGTAAAGTCCATCTTCCATTATTAACACAAAATGATTTTTTAATTTATTATATGACGGTCCCACATCAGATGATAGAAAAATAAAGAAAAAGACCAAATTAAGGCTTCATTAAAGAATGGAAGCGATCAACTGAAAATTAAACCCGGTTCATTGAATAATAACTGCGATCAATAAAAGGTTGCATGCGATCAATTGCGCGATAAATTGCGTCAGAATTTTAATTTCTTCAGAAGAAGGTGCTATTCTACGAAATTGCTGATTCCATAATTCATATATATTGTAGTTTAAACTAATTATTTTGGCAGGTGCATACATGGTCACGTAAGACGACAAATTTAGATTGGCCGAAATTCAAATTCTTCAATAAAAGTTAAATACTATCAACATTGTTAATAAATTGTATTTTCTATTGGTTGAGTTTCGACCACTTGTGACCCTAGTATATGTATATATATATCACTCTATATCTATCTCGGCTAGTTTTAGGTGATAAAAATAACCGTTAGGGGATCAAATCTATAATTCTGTAGCAACATGTTGCGACAGTATAAAAATGTTGCGTATAAATTCAACATTCATTGTTAAACGAAATCGTGACAAAATTACATTCATATCTGGTATCTTATTAACTTATATTAGGTCATAGATTTCATTACTACATTTTGCTTCGTGTCCGTGATATATATTTGATCAACCTAGTTAACTCAAATGAGTATATGTCACATAAACCCAACAAAATAGGTTCATTTAATACATTGCGTATATCGGTAAAACATCAATCAGAGGGAGATCTGGACTCAATGCGTTAAATTTTGCCACCAAATTTTTTGGTACAGCTTTAGTGGTTGTGAGATTTGTACAATAAACTTAGAAGAAGATGGGGCACAACCACTTTTTAAAAATTTCCAAACCACAGATACCCCTCCCTACTGTGATTCGCTGTACCAAATTACAGTTCTGAATCTTAATTTGCTGCTTAGATATGGCTATTTAGAAAAACTTTGTTCTAGGGGAACAGCTCATAGGAAAGCATTCCTTACGATTCCCACCAAATACACAGCAAACTCTTTCTGGCAGTCCATTCTGGTTTTACCAACGTCTTCGCCGGCTTACCGCAATTCGACCACGACCGTTTTCACTTGACGTTGTAACCATCCGCTTCAGAAGTGGAGCGAATTTGCTGCGATTCAGCAGATATTCCCATTGTCCAATTTTTACACCGGTTACTATTATGCCCTTAAGCATGTAAAATTCAATGCTTCTGCCGTATTTAATTACTGAGCTATAGTTTTCAACATAACCGTTATATGGGGAGTGGGCGTGATTTTTTCTCACATTTCACCAATGTGTCTGAGGGGAGGAGGAAGAGGAAAAGATTTGTCCTTTTTGAGGCACGTTCATTCAACCTAATAAGAATTGGACCATTGGCTACTTTTAAAAAATGTTCAGCCCCTTTTGCACCTTACTACTGTGATTGTATCTTAATTTCGAACTTAGTTATAGCACTATATAGGATTTCGCTTAATTTTATTTTGTGGGGGTGACATAAAGCTTCATCACGATATCTCAGAAGGATGGACGGACGCATTTCCTGTTCACTTACAATTAGAACATTGCATATATCCCGATTAGTTTTAGGTGTTAAAGGCAACCGTTAGGTTAACAAAGCTAGGCGGGTATACAACGAATATTTTATACTCTCGCGATTTGCAAGGAAAACGAGCTCAAAGAAGCAACCGAGTAATTATATTTGGTATCTCATTAACTTATGTACGTAGCATTATTTATAAACCGTAAACTTATTTAGTATAATATGTATAAGTACGAGTATCTCTAAACCAACCCATTTAACTCAAATGACACATGATATAAACCCTAAAAAATAGCTCAATTTAAAATATTGGGTAAATGAGAAAAAAAAATTAAAGAATGAAACGGATTTAATTTAACGGGGATAAAAAACTTAGACCACGTCCTAGACTAACTGCAGTCATATTCAGTGCTTGACCACATTATGTTTATGAAAACTTTAAATTCCTATATTGTGACGAACATAAACATGTTCCCATGTATTCCTTTAAATACACACACTGGCCGCATATGCGGCATAAAGTCCTCGAAAATCATTATAACATATGGAATATGCGGTTGTAGATTGATTTTGATATGTGGTTTGGGAGATTTCAACATAACCGTTATAAGAGAGGGAGTCCTCGGTTATCTTCTGATTAAACACATTTGCACAACGTATAAAGAAGTACTACAGTGTGGCTCACGAATCGAGCTACAACAACAAAAACCTAAAAAAAATTTTCTGTGTGAATAATCTACGTTCTTTGTCTTTTATTGGGCAGGTTTTTATACATGTTTTTTTTTAAATCATGCTTGGGATACCGAAAGGAGGGTTTGGATAGTGCAGCGGTAACATGCTTTGCAGTGCGTCATTCCCGACCAAAGGAAATTAAGACGGAATATTGGCGGCACATCCCCAGTAGATGGACCATTATGAGGTTGGTAAACATGTTTTTCGAATCTGGAAGTATCACACGAAGATCGTACCAGCTTGGTTTGTATGTTCGTGTTCAAGAAACAATCATAAATCTAAGAGTTTCGACTCGCAACTTATCGGCGCAACTTGGAGTTAGCAGAAGGTCATTACAACTGATAATTCATGATGACCGGTTTCCGTACAAAATTCAAATCACAAGCCGGTTAAACCTTCTAGATTTGCCTATTCGCCAAAAAATTATTGAAATGACCACAAGACGGAATTTCACCTAGAACGAGTCACTGTGTGGTGCGCTGTTTCATCAAGGCGTATTGTCGTTATTTAAATATGTTAAATGAGGCTTTTACCCAAAACTGCGCCGAAGACGTATCGCTTTCAATAGCGTTTGGTTCCAGCAAGATGGAGCAACTACACACATAGCCAGGCCGGTTATTGCGGGGCTCCAACGATAATTTGAACACAAATTAATTTCAAGAAAGTCCACTTTCCGCTGGCTCCTAACGTTACCTGACCTAACTGCACCAGACTTCTTTTATGGGGTTATGTCAAGGATGACGTATACAAAACAAAACCCAAAAATCTGACTGAATTGAAGCAGTCCATTAAATCGATAATTGAGGCAATCCCGACGTAAATACGTGTTCTCAATAAATTTTGCCAATTTAGTTTAACAGGCCGTAACAAATGTACCTTTAACCGTCCAGACTACCCCAATTCTGAATCTATCTCAATTTCGACTGAAGCTAGAGCTTGCACAGACAGACGGATAGACAGCCACCCAGGTTTGCACTCATCGTCATCCTGGTCATTTATATATATTGTACATAACTACAGCTATCTCGATTAGTTTTAGGTGAACATATTTTTACATACTCGCAAGGAACTACAATTACAGCGCGTAGTAGTTTTTTTCACCTAAAGTTTTTTTGTAACACTAAAACGAGATATATATAAAGTTACATATAGCGGGTGATTGTCCGTCCGTCCATGTAAGCTGTAACTTAAGTAAAACTTAAGATATCTTTATAGATCTTAGTACACGTATTTCTTGGCTCCTTAAAAGGTTCGATAGTGTAACAAAATGGGATGCGGTTTTGCGATTTTTGTTCTGTTTGATATGTTACAGCGAATAGCCCTAATATTCTAATCCTAACTTCCGGTTAACTTTATATATGTAAATTATCTTAATAAAACTCAGGAAGAGTCTCTTCCAAATATTGGTGTATCCTTGTACCTAAAATGGATAAAATCGGATGAATACTTCTCCTAATCCCAAATTCCTAATATAAGAACTTCAAACTTCTGGTAACATACCCTACAAGAAACTGCTGATGGGTTCACCAATACACTCACATTGGTTATGTCAGTACGGACGGACAGTTTACTTGTCAACTGGCCGTCACTGATACTGTTAAACCGAGCCATCTTCGAATTATATTACTTACATGTGTAAGAATGAAAGTGCTGAATCCTTTACTCAACAACTGCGCAAAACAATGTTTACTGTTCTTCTTGCCACAAACGAATAGTATTGCACGCTTCTTTTGGGTTTGGTGTTAAAAATATATTTTTTTATGAAAGAGAGGAGTTTTCAAATATACATACATGCGTAAGTTAAATAAGTTTCAAATAAAACTATATATTTAGTTAATTTCCATTTGCATTTTTAAATTCAGAAATATCCATTGATTTAGGAAAGACGTACGCAGAGCTATTAAGAGGAGGAGATGGCACTAAGTGAAAATTTCAATTCATATTTTATTATTTAATTATATTTTTGTTACACTCTTATTTTATGTATATTATTATAACTAATTTTAATAAAAAGTTTTGAATTTATTAAAGAAATAAAAATTATATTATCTACTGCGCAAAAGAATTTTTCACTTGTGATAGATTTACTATTATATAACTGACAATTTTCAGCTATGATGAATTTATGGTCAGCAACGACTGAGAGTGAGCAGTATAGATATATAGTAAATAAATTCCAAATATCCATGCGTTAAAGAGAGATGCAAACTGTTTACACATACTACATATAAATTTCATCATTCTAGCAGATTTTTTGAGGAATGAGTCGGTCACTGTGTAAGCTAGCTTCGTAACTTAATTACGTGAAAACATGTTCTGCCATTGAATATACTGGAGTGTTGCTAAAACTTAATACATTCAGGCCAAACCTTCCTTTGGTTGCTGTATTCCACATATATTCAATAAATTAAATTTGGCCCCTGGTTGAACTTAAATTAAATATTTCCGACAACCAAAATGTTGTAATGAAACTAAATGAGTATTTGACCTATAACGTTAGAGTCAAACAACGTCAAGTGTGACACGAAAATTTCACTAAATTGTGAAAGCCTGAAATGAGTAACGTTATAAGTGGCCCCGCCTCTAATAAGTTTAATGTACAAATCTCCTAAGCCACTTAAACTAAAATAACCAAATTAGCTACAGATAAATCCTATAAGAACCCGTACCGACAGTTTGAAAACGGATGAAATCAGATTTTAACCCAATCTAAGAGCGGCATAAACCATTTACTAAATCCACCAGAAACATTAAATTTTACACTTAAAATGAGACAAGAAGGGTTTAGAGGACTCAATATGAAATAAGACAATGGGTGTGACCCCGCCCCCATTTAGGTCAAAATCCATATCTTGGGACCTCCTCGACCGATTTCAACCAAATTCGGCAGGTAATAATATCCTGACCTTCCTACATAACAGTGCGATAATAGACAAAAATCAGGCCTACTGTCCATATAAAACAATTTTTAATTCCATCTGATTCTTTGAATTTTAGGTATAAAAAACAAGATATTAATATATCCGGATAAAACTATGCACAAATAGTGCCTTTATGGTGCCTCACCTTATGACCCAAAATTGTCGAAATCGGGCTACACGCCCCCTACCAAATATGTGGACCACAGTTCCTATTGCGAACTTTTTATCGAAAATGTTGATCAATCTGTGAAATACATTATTGAAATTCGGAAAAAATATTTTCCTGATAATATAATATTATGCTTGTGTGTCTAAAATAGATTGAATTGGATCAATACTTCTCTTAGCCCCCATATACCTAATAGAAAAACTTCCCAACTAATGGCTGACTTTATACTGTATATATCGGTCAATATGTAAGTTATCCTAATAAAATTGTGAGGGCGTGTTTTTCTAATAATGGTGCAGCGTTGTGCCTAAAATGAAAGCCCTAACACCAAGGATTGAACTCAATATTATTATAACAAAATATTTTGGGCAAATACAAATTTTTATTTTTTTTTTTCGACAAACAAATTTTTTCATTTTATTTCTCACTTTCAGCGGGAGATTTTGATAGCTAAAATAAGATATGAAATTTTTAATTTAAATTTTATTAATTTTTCTGCCGAAAACTGCATAAATAGTGGTCCCCCTTATGTCGTTGGATTATTCCTACCTTTAGTAACAATGAGTAACAACGTAATATCTGTCCTTTTCATTACGATAGATGGCAACACTTGAATTTCAACTTTCATTACATTAAAATCTCACAGAAAATTCAAAGTTTGGTACTTGTACAGCAGGTTCTTCATCGCTCATAAAGCTTTCTGATAACACCAAAATATTCGTATTTTGGAAGGCTCGATCGGTAAAATCTTTAGCGTGTGCACGAAGATTTTGACAATTAAATATTAAAATTGGTTTAAAATTATTGTTATCATTGTGGCGCATGAAGATATGTTTTCCGCGAAATTATAAATTTTCATACGTAACAAACAATCCCCAGTAACGTACTTTTACATAACCTCGACTCCACTGCGCCCTTTGTAGCCTCCTTTTCACTCATTTTAATTATATTGAACGACAATAAGCGGCAAGCAGCCTCTGTCAAATATTAACATACACACGTCACATTCATATGGGCAGAGTTATTTAGACAGCAACAGGCTTGTAGTTGCATTTTTAATTTTGCCGACGATAATTGACAGCTGTAGTGTTGCCACTAATATGTAAAATTATACAAAGCTCTACCAAATCTAATGTTATTTCACCAACAGAAGCATAAAATAGCACTGATATATTATTTGTAATAACAACTGATAATTTAAAACAAATTAATCGACCTACAAGTATTTACTTATTTTTTGCTCAAAAAATTTTACTTTGAACAAAATATTTAAATTTCATTGACGTGAAAGGTTTCGCAGCCGTCCTCAAAACGTTCAAGAAGCTGTCTCCAAGACGACATTTGCCGACCAGAAAACTTCGGGTTTCCCTTTATTTCCCTATAAGCTTTTTTTATGTATGCATACTATATGCCAATACAGTCAAATATTTTGGCATAACGCTCGATGCTATATCACGCTGGACACATTAAGATGAAAAGGATTGAACTTAGCCTGACATTGTCAAAAGAATGGCTAATTGGATGAACCTATCCATACATAACAAATTACTTTTATACAAACAAATCATCATGCCGGTATGGTGGTAAGGTGCTAAGGAGTATTGTTAAGGCCCTCTGGTACATCAGAAATGCTGATATTCATTGCGACCTAAATGTAAATACAGCCGTCGAAGAAATACAATTTCAGGCAGAAGTTAGAATACCAAAAAATTCAACGAACAGTGTTCAGTAAGAACCCCTATGATTGCGGCATAATGAACTTTGCTAAGGGCAAATATTTCAGTAGATTTCCTGTGTTCTAATATAGGTCAGAAAGATCTCGCAGTAGCACAGAAGTTAGTCGTAGAGAAGAGCAAGAAACCTGCCGGAAATATCCATGGGAAAAGGAGGTTGTGCAAGTTGATAAATTTAATTGACCTCTAAGCTTTAGTTGTGTGTACATATTTTCCAAATGTGATCTGAAAACTCAATGTTTTGATTATATGAAAATTTGGTAGTTTTGCAACAGATTTGGTAGGCATTTTGGTCCAGAAAGAATTTCTCAAGTGGCAACACTGGCGTATACGTATACGATTACTCTTTTAGCACATTCTAAGGTTTTGCCCATCCCTGCTATAAAATGTGCTGTTACACGCGATCGTAGCCTTTCTTTTCTTGTGGTACTTATTTTCATACAAAGTGGAGCGAATTTTCGCTCACTTACTCCAAGCTTAGTCCATCCCAAGAATGATATAATACAAGATTACGATAGTAAATTACCGTTACTTGTTTCGGTTTAGGCCGTGACACTTGTTACAAAAACAAATTACACTATGCCGCCATCTTGTGACGTATTTCTTATGAGTTGAAAAGAAGAAACATAGAACAGCATGTAAATTGTACAAAAAAAAAACGTCAACACTTTTGTTAATTCGTGAAATAGCCTTAATTTATTAGTTTATAGTGAAAATTTTTTACTGAAATATCTTAGTCATTTTTATACCCCCAACAGGGTATATTAAGTTTGCCGCGAAGTTTGTAACACCCAGATGGATATTTCGGAGACCATATATAATATATACATAAATGATCGGCATGATGAGCTGAGTTCATTTAGCCATATGTGTCCGTCTGTATATACGCGAACTAGTTTCTCAGTTTTTAAGCTATCGATTTGAAATTTTTCACCTGTCTTTTCCTCACTAAGAAGATGCTCAAATGTCATAACGGCCGATATCGGACCACTATCAATCAAGTGCTTGTATGGGAAACTTTTTTATTTGAAGTAATATCTTTACGAAATTTGGCTCGAAATTTGGTTGAAACTAGTAAAGTAGGTCCAGAGATATGTGATTTCATCTAAATGTGGGCCTATCATCAAATTTTAACACTAGCTTCATTAAAGTCCACTTGTATCATCCTGGGTGTAAAATTGAATGCCTTTGGCGTATTTGGTTATTAATTTATCGCGCTTTAAGTAGACAGACGGATAGACGAACAGACAGACTGTCACTCTCAACTCATCTCGTCATCCTGATCATTTACTTATATATAACCCTATATCTAATAGGATTATTTTTAGTTGATACAAATAACCGCTAGCTGAACAAAGCTATTATACTCTGTAGCAAAATGTTAAAAGATGACTTTTTTAACAAAGTAAGACATTACAATGTTCTCTTTTAATAAATGTTAAGTGATGGGAATTTTTAAATGTCAAAAACACCTGTTTTATATATCTCTAACGCCAGTAAGAACAGTCTAGATTAGTGAGTAGATGAAATGTATTCTAATCACATCAAATTTTTGGTCCGCACATGGTATTATGTTAAAACTGAATTACTTTGTAAGATTTTGTAAGTTGAGGATCAAATTGTATTTCATGGCCATAATCTGGTTTTCCTGGTTTAGTAAATGATAGCGTTGATGAGGTCAAGGCTCCAAGAGCGTAGTGAAATTTTAGTAAAATTTTGCCTTGGTCAAAATCGAGTGTTCGCTCTGCAATGTCTTTATATGCTGGTAAATATCCAATAGTTTGACGCTTAAATTTTTCTATTGTTTTCTGCATAAATGAAAATAAATGATTAGATAATTTTGTCATTTCAATAGTTCTAGCATATTAGATATTTAAAAACCTTCAAAGCTTGTCCACCTGGTTTAAATTCGAACGCCTTTAAGGTACAATGGTCGGCACGGTTACTGTAATTAAGAACAATTCTCTCACTGCTGACCGAAAGGTTTTTCAAAGAGTCAACTCTCGTAGCTGGATAAAAATGCAATATTTTTGGCTCATTAGGATCACGGTTGTACTCCATGACTGCAAAAGATAATATATCAGTAAGTATGTGCCGATAAAAGTATAAAGTGCTATAAGTAAGCCACACTTTATGCAACAAATTTAGAACAGAGAATTAATGTAAAGTAGACATCCGTAGTTTACAAGCCATTAAGAAGTGGACACACTCCTAGTTAAGTTTTATGAATGTATCATAAAACTTCTAAAGCTATATCAATTAATCTCGTTGGAAGCATTTTAGAGTGTCAAGGGTTATGTTTAAAACTACCAAAAATACATTAACTCATTAGATAAAAACGTGATATAATATGCTTAATATTTTTCAGTAAAGATGAAAGGGCTGCATGTTAGTCAATGCAAAACAAGTAAGGAAGGGCTAAGTTCGGGTGTAACCGAACATTTTATACTCATGTAACTTGCAAATTCGATGCAATCGTGAATGAATTACAATCAAGTTTGGTATCTTCTTGACTTATATTGAAGGCCATAAACTTAGACTCAGTTTTATTGCTATATTTTAGTTCGTATCAGCTAAAATTATATTAAAAACGCCAAATGAGATTTATTTAAGTGATATGAACTCGACCGGAAATACTTAATTTAACATATATTGAGTTGATGTGGAAAACGTCAACCATAGGATCGGAATTCATTGTATTAGGGATATGAGGTTTAGACCAAGGTATACATATATTCTGATTCAGCGTTAAACCATACAATTTTTAAGAAAACTTGCTCATTTAATTTCATTAAAATATCACATTTTGACCACCCTGAATAGTTTAAAGTCAGGTGGAAAGACGAAAGTCGGGGTATATATATATATATATATTTATTATATTCGGCATAAATCTCGTTAGAAAAACAAAAATATATAGTAATATTGATTTATTTTTGCTAACGCCACATACTATTAACATGCCACAGACTAATAAAATGCTCTCAGGGTTTCATTCAGGTACCTCACATACCACCACCAATCATATGGAGTAAAGTAAAGTATGAGGGCTAATTTAAGTTTTCACCCAATTTTATCCATTTTAGATACACAAAGATAAAATCTTTTGAGCAAAACACGCTCTCTTACTTTTAGTAGTTTTGATCAAAATCATGGGCGGGATTATCACATTATTTTTACACTGTAGGTAGTGTTGCTAAAAAGATTTATTCTAAGTGAATTTGGACTTGATGTGTACCAAGTTTCATTAAGATATCTCAATTTTTACTCAAGTTACTCGGATTCTAACTCGTCTCTGCATCCTGATCATTTATGTATACTCGTATATAACCCTATATCTAACTCGATTAGTTTGAAGTGATACAAACAACAGTTAGGTGAACAAAACTATAATACTCTGTAGCAACATGTTGCAAGAGTATAATAAGGCCAATAGGCATGGCACCGCCCAATATCAAGTTAAATCCTATGCCTCAGCAACTACTCCTTATGTTACAGTCTGAAAATATATACATATATTTCTGAAAATAATAAGCTGTGCTGCCGGTCACTAATATAGCTTTCATATCAACCAATAAGTTCCGTTTTAACGAAAAAATAGATCACAATAAGGTTTCGTGCTGATTGTGAATAAAATCGGTTTCGTACTTATTTCGACCCCCATATACTTGTATGTAAGTGCAGTCGGATATACCCAGTATTTTAAATATCGTTCCTTTGGTTGAGTTTTCATACATATATCTCAATAAAAGATAATAGATAATTGAGTAATAACAAGTAAGGAAGGGCTAAGTTCGGATGTAACCGAACATTTTATACTCTCGCAAAGTCAAATGGTACACTCGTTTGAGATTTCTTTGTGGATTGACTGATATTTTCGGTAGAAGGTCAACTATAGCACTGGGGTCCACATATTTAGTACTTAGGGGCTTGAACAGTTTCGGTTCGGTTTAGACAATTTTTTATCACAAGGTGGCATACTTTAAACGTATTATTCACGCAAAGGTTTACCCCGATATAATCATTGTTGCTTGATATGCATAGTGGGAAGTGAAAGAATCAGATGGAATTGAAAATGGTGTTATATGGGATATAAACGTGTTTGTAGTCCGATTTCGCCCATTTTCGCACTATGATATAGAAATATGAAAATAACGTTATGTACCGAATTTTGTTGAAATTGGTTAAGCAGATCTCAAGATATGGGTTTTCACCTAAAAGTGGGCTGTGCCACGCCCACTGTCTAATTTTGAACGCGGGTCCTATAAAGTCATCTCACACCATCCCAGAGATAAAATTTAATGTCTCTGGCGTGTTTAGTGCTTGGTTTATCGCGCTTTTAGTAGTTTTTAACAGTACCCTTATATGGGGAGTGAGCCGAGTTGCCACCCGATTTCAACTTTTTTCACACCGTCAATATAAGTGCTAAAAACATTTGCTTCCAGTGAATTTTGTTATTATAGCATTAGCGGTTTGGAGATATGCCCATTAAACCTATTAGAAGCGGGACCACGCCCACTTTAAAAAAAAATTTTAACTGCAGATGCCCCTCCCTAATGTTATCCTGTGTACCAAATAACAGTCTTGTATCTAATTGCGGGGCTTAGTTATGGCAATTTATTTGTTTTTGTTTAATGGTGTTTTGTGTTCGTGGCAGTGGTCCGATTACGCCCATCTGCAATACCAACCGTCTCACGGTACCAAGAAACATGTCTACAAAGTTTCATAAACATATCTCAATTTTTACTGAAGTTACAGCTTGCACGTACGGACAGACGGAAAGACGGACGGACGGACAGACAGTCACCCGGATTTCAACTCGTCTCTTTATCCTGATCGTTTATGTATATATAACACTATATCTAACTCGATTAGTTTTATGTGATACATACAACCGTTAGGTGAACAAAACTATTATACTCTGTAGCAACAGGTTGCGAGAGTATAAAAATTATGGATATTGGTAACACATTCCCGAAATATGTATGACGTATGTACTTGTATATAATTATTTGTGTTAGTTAAGTTGAGTTATAAATATCACTGACATAAAACTAAATGTAATAATGGAATAAGTTAATATTTAAGATACAAAAAATTATTGTAATCTTTTCACGGTTTTATTAAAAAACGAATGTGAAATTAGTTTTGGACATCTTATTTTTTCTTTTCAGTCACGCCTGAACTAAGCCTTATTTTATACAGCTTTAGTTTTTACAAAATGAATGTGCGATACTTCGCCGTTTAGCGCTTGTTTACTTGTTTGTAATACAGGATTGCAGGCATCTCAAAATATTTCGAATGAATTTTACTTTTACACATTACTGGAGTACGTAGCATAAGGCTGAGGAATGGCTTAACCTAGCTTACTCGTGAGCTTTATTTACTTTAAATAACTCGCTAGTTGGTAAAATTTGGGTTTTAAATGAATTAAATGGGTTACTATGAAATTCGCGTAATCTGCGCAAATTTAACTTAAACTTTTGTGTAGCTTGTGAACACCATAAAGCACTGTATAAACACCTTCGAATTGCGCTCAAACGGCAGAAGGAAAAAATCCTCATCAGCGCGATGTTTTGATTTGCGTACTGTCTTAGCTAGCCCGTACTTTTTTTATTGCCGGTTTTCCAATACGAGATCATGTGTTTTTGTCGTGTTAGCGACCGATATTGCCCTTTTTAAACTGCGGACACACTCGCTTCCACAGCAAACCAACCAGTCCGACGGCGTCATCTACGATTATCTATCTACGACGATCTTATCTACGACAGAAGATTTGGAAGTGAAACTCGAGATTGAGTTAGAATAACAAACATTGGCGAAGACTTTTCAATTTGGATATATGACAGTAAAATGAAAAAAGTTAAATAAATGTTTGAAGTTTTAAATTCCATGTTAATTTCTATCGATAAGATGGGAACTAGTTTGTTATTCAATTAAAGGAAATCAATTGATAAACAAACTTATAGCAAAACACGGCTGCTCAGTTGCAAACAATAAATACTCGGAAATGACACTCCACAACCGCCGCAAGGTCCTACCCTAAGAGCAAAGCTTAGCTTTAGTTTTCTGTTGCTTCAGTTTGATTGTTACAGACAATTCGCAGCAAGATATGTAATAACAATTAATAATACAAGTAGGTTTGTTTCCGAACGGCTCACTATCAATAGCTAGCAAAGTAAGGTCAAAGTTCTGCTGTTACCAAACATTTAATACTCTTGCAACTTTCTAAAATCAAAGCCGGGGAAATACCTTCAGGTGTTGACAAAACTTTATATTAAACAAGTGAGGAAGGGCTATGTTCAAATTCGGTATCATATTAAATTATATTATTGGTCATAGACTCATTAATAAAATAATAAAGTCAAGCTAATTAACTCAAATGAGATATATGTCTGTGATATACACTCAACCACAAGGGCTAAATATGATATATGCGGTATATATTAAAAACATCAACCAGCCGATCGGAAATCAGTACCTCGATCAAGATTTCCAAATTCAGGGTTAAATAACATTATTTTTAGAAAAATTTTCCACTTAATTTCATTCAAATATTGCACATATTGACCGACGACCATCGAAATCGATGAAAATCACTATATCGTATATAGGGGCTGGATTAGATCTGAACTGATCACATTAACTGGGTTCTGCAGAAAAAATTTCCTTCCAACATATTTCTTATATTGATGTTGCTTCGTAAATTCTTCTGAATTTTAATTAATCAAACAATGACGCATACCACATTTCGTGAAGATATCTCAATAAATTAAAAAAATTTCCTTATAAGTATTTGATTCCGATCATTCAGTTTCTATGCCAGCTATATGCTACAGCAATTCGATCCAAACAATTACTTCCGAGATTGCACCATTGCATTAGAAAATAATTCAAGCAGCTATATGCTATAGGGATGATACAGTTAAATAAAAAAGCTGCTGCCAACGGCAAGTGTATTGTGAATGTATCAAGTTACCACACTGAAAGAATTTAAACAATTCAAATACAATATCTATAAAAGATGTTTACGCTAAATGTTATATCCTTCATGATTATGTAGTTTAATCGAAATTAAAAAAATTTTATTATAAAATCAAATTGCGGTGTAACGTTATAGCACATATGGGTTGGATTGACGCGCTTAAAAATATAAAAGTTGGGTGCGATAGTGAAATAGAATGGGACACATAAGTTAGCAATAGTCAAGTACCAAACGAAGAAAGCGTTGAAATTAATGCAAATCAAGTGGAAGAGTTAGTCCATGCTATAAGCCAAGTTTTGGCGCAGCAAGAACAGAGATTCTAAACACAACTCATCGAAATGGGAGCGAAAATTAATAACTTATGCTTTGAAACACCAGGCTTATAGTATTATTTTAGTCAACCCAGATATCGTGTGCAACATCCCACTCGATACATATAATTAAATCACATGGCTTAGAGGCAGTTGGCCATGGACGCGAAGGAATTATTCGAACCATTTATTGGCAGCTGCAAATATTACTAGCCGGTAACGACAATTAAAATAAAATTGGAGAAGCAGCCAGAGTAGTGTTAGTATCCCACAATGCAGTCTCTAAAATTGATGCAATCATTGCTAGACTACAAGTAAATTGCTCATATGCAGACAAACCCTTTCTCTGCCTTTTGAAGCAAGAGTATTATGATGAGGTTGAAAAAAAAACTAACATTAGTTAGCAACAAAATTGTAATGACACATGAACCGGAGCAGTCTACACTACTCAATGAGGAGAACAGAGCTGACGCACTTCCTGCTTTCATTTTTGGTCTAAAGAAGACCTTTAAATCTATTGTTTTTCCGGCACAGCCAAAGAACCTACCATCTGCTTTAGCTTTGGCCAGAAGCTAGCATCGAACGCAGTATGTTTCGACCTAATACGCCAAAGCCATTGCAGAAAGGGAACAGGCTAAATAAGAGTATAAGATAGGGACGAACGCGGCAATGAAAGAAACACACCTTTCGCCGAACAATGCAATGCAAACCAAGAAAAAACAAAAGGGAATAGCAGGGGAAACACCGCAAAAAGTGGAAGTTTACTCCTCCACTAGGTTTAGGCAGCACGTTAGCTTTCCAAAATCCCCAAATAGGGCTGAACAAGTCTAAAAAAAACGAAACACGTCGGACAGGGTAACAGGGCCAAAGCGTCAGGAATTGAATAACGTTGTTTAACGCACCATTGATTCACAAGAATCAAAGTATGGTAAGCCAGCGGAAGCCGCTGTACTCGAATTCGAAGATGACAACGAATCGTTAGGTGACAATGACTCATTGCATTTCTTAGAGAAAGCTCCCAGCTGCGATACATCAAACGACAGCTAGCCGGGAGAACTTTAAAAATTTAAAAAAGTTGACACAGGGGCGGCAAAAAATTACGTTAAACCCGTAATTCCTATTGAAAATCCTTTCACTGTGAGTTCAATTCATGCCTCAAGTAAAATAACAAATAATTGTCTGATGAAAATTTTCGGACAAACTTCACCATTTTTTGTGCTAGACACACTAAGTTCATTTGACGCCATTATAGGATTCGATTTGTTGGATGGACGGCATCGGTGCAGTCTTATCCTAAGGGGAAAAATCCATTACCATGATCTCACGAACGCTTTAACAAAGCGAATCGCACTATGCCAGAAATGAAGGGGAGTTTATAGTCATTGTCTGGGCTTTAGGCAAATTGCGAAATTACCTAAATGGGTCAAAAGAAATCAATATCATCACTGACCAGTAACTCCTTACATTCGTAGTTTCAGACAGTAATAGTTATGCGAAAATTAGAAGATGGAAATCATACATTGATGAGCACAATGCAAAATTATTTTAAAAATCAGGCAAGGAAAACTTCGTGGCAGCCAGACGCTGCAACGATTCACAGCGACTGAGAAACCGTTAAATTGTTCTCGAAAAAACAAAGTTCCCATTAAAGTGGGACATTATACTCTTTGGGAAAAAATTCGCCATATAATAAATTTCGCACATAAAAACACTCTATTCGAGATGATTAAACCACTAATTAATATTATATTGCGATTTACCAACATTATATAGAATACAACTAAATTTGGTACTAAACTTTCCAGCAACCAAGTTCTTAAGTGGCACAATGGCTTTTATTCCTATTCTATTTTCTGTTTTTCCACAGGATTGGACTTGCAATCCTATCAATATTAGCAGTAATACATGGTAGAATCATCGACTACTCTCACTCCGACTACATATCGGGAGGTATTGGTAAGGGGACCACGAGACTATTTGAGGCATTCAAGCGAGTATTTTCACAGAGGTCGCCGACATAGTAGATGAGACCCCAAAATTAGCGGAATTATTTCCTCAATCAAACATGTGAAAACAACAAGATGAAGAACACGTTCGTAGCCTATTGTCCGTAGTAAAAGTACACCACAGAATGACAAGAAGTTTAGACTTCTTAGGGTCAGCTCTCAAGATGGTAACAGACACGCCAGATGATTTTGAGAGAATAAAGTAGTCCTAATCAAAATTAATTGATGTAAATAACAGAGAAATAACCATTAACACCAAAACCCAAGAGCAGATTAATAAACTCACAGAAACAGTAAATAAAATAATGAAAGGAAAAAAGAATGAGTTTATCGATACACCGCATTTGTATGAAACACTATTAGGAAGGAAAAAATCAAATACCAAACTTCATTCTTATAATTACGCCAGCTAAGGATAACATTGACCATGACGATTTGAGGTCCATTTTAAATGAGCACCCTGTAGAAGTCCCCATAGCTAGTATAACCGAAGCATCTAAAATTAAGATCGTCCAGTCGGAGAATATCGTCCATTTATTAGTAGCATATCCTAAGGTCTAATTTATCTACATGAAAACCACTATCTTTTCGGTGTCTCACAACCACGTTACACTACAGATATAAGATGACACCATAGCCGACTGGGATTGGTCAAAAGGTGCCGATGTCTGTCCCATAATATGTAAACGGCTTGAGAAATACACTGAAGGAGACTGTGGATTGGACCCAATGCAGTTTGGTTTCCGGAAAGAACGAAGCAACGTGGATGCCATAGACACTGTCACAAAACTAGCAAAAAAAAGCACTGGAAGGGAGTGGATGGCGATGGTATGATAAGCAATACTGCGTTGTCATTACCCTCGACATTAAGAGAGCCTTCATATCGTCAAAATGGACTCTAATTATTAGGGCCCTGAAAGGGCTAAAGGTCCCGGATTACCTGTGTCGAATTGTTACGAGCTATTTCGAAGACAGAGTTCTAGTTTACGATACCGAACACGGTCCCGAAACATACAAAGTTACTGGCGGTGTCCCACAGGGGTGAATTCTTGGTTCTGTTGGAACATAATGTAGTCGAAAGAAAGTTGAAACCATTGAGATCAGCATTGATGGGCACACCATAAAATCGAGCCCTCACCTCAAATATTTGGGAGTGATTCTGAACCACAGACTCTCATTCAAACAGCACCTAATCGACACCCATAACAAAACGGCGCGGTCTGTGTCGGCAATCGCTAATATTGTATTATATAATGCCCAATACGCGGGGCCCTAGACAGCAGGTGAAAAAGCTACTGACATGTGTCAGAAACTCAATAATTTTGTATGCGGCACCAATTTGGCTACCAGCAACCAAATATAGTTCTTATATGAGAGGATTGGTGTCAACACACAGACTAGCATCACTAAGAACGTGCTGTGCGGTATCAGATGATGCAATAAGTGTTATTTCAGGTAGACTACCCATAGATATAGCAGCTTTGCGTTCTTCATTAGTGCGTGACATTCGACACGTCAAAACATCCAATTAGTATGCTCCAAAACTTGGAAAAATCGACCCGAAATGCCTCGATCAATGGCAAAAAAGGGAAATGCGTCAAGTAAGGGAAGGTGGACCCACTCCTTGATACCCAATATTCAAGAGTGGATTATACGCGAACACAGTTTTTATCTGGCCATGGCTGCTTCAGAGCATACCTTTATAAATGCAAGCATGTTGAAACACCGTATTGCATGTATTGTGAAAATTTCATTGAAACGGCAGAAAACCTCGTGGTAAAATGTCTCCGTTTCCCAAAGGAAAGGCGAATACTCTCCGACAAACTAGGGAAATCGCTATCAGTACGTTCCACTGATGTTGTGAGTCATATGCTATCTTCCCAAATTGCCTGTGGATGCGGCATAATAGTGTATATGTATATTATGCAAAAGACCAGCGAAGATGAAGTAGCTGACAGACCGAGAACGCAGTCCCGAGATACCGCATTACGAAACTAAGACGCCGCCATAAGGGAATAAAAATAAAGAAGCATTATTGTAAATAATACCTGCCCTGCGAAGGAGAGCCTAGCGGTAGTTCCGCAAGGAAACACAGGTCTGAGAGCAAGGGAGTGATTTAGCACGTATGCGCATACCAAAAAAAAAAAAACATAGCCGACTGCAACGATGACATAAATACTGACAGTCAGTGACCTAGCTAGTGCTTGAGTGAAGTGAACGTGTTTTTTAGCGCTCTAGGAATACTTGCTACATACCCCTAGTTTTGTATAGTGAAACCAATTTAGCTCTTCTTAGTGACTCACCGGGAGACTGGACCTTCTAAGAGGATACGAAACCTAAAGAAATAGATAAGTATAAATCAGATTAAATAAAAAATTTATTTGCACGTACCTGCCCCTTTTTCGCGGTAAATTTGTTGAATTATAAATTAAGTTACAATTTCCGCTAATAACAGCATATCAAAACGTGCACTCAATTTTAATCTGCCGTTTTGTTCTTAACAATCAGCTGTTTCTCCGTGTTTGTTTCTCCTTCTTTGTTATTCCTTTTTCGTTTGCTTTGGTTACGGCATTGCCAACCCTCAAAAAGACAAATCAGGTTTTTTAGGACGAAGGACTGAACATACCTATTGACAGGTGTCCCCAACGATTCTCTAGCAGAGGTATGGCCTCTGAAATTAGAGCGGGGTGTACACCAGAGAATCCTTTTCGGAGGAACTCTAAAATTTTGAGAACGCCTCCAAAAGGAAAAAATGAGGAATCCACCGCTGCTGGACCAACAGAAATTTGTGGAAATGCCGCCCAAACGAGCGATGGTGGTAAAATCGGGCAAGAAAAGAGTAGCGAAACTACCAATATTTTCAGCAAACTGGGCATGAAAATTAAGGAGCTTGAAAGCATGATGTCTGGTCAGAGACACATAAATCAAGCTATGCGCGACCTTGTAAAAGGGTTATGATAGGGAAAGCGTCGCAAGTCTCCCCTATTCATAAAGATGGAAACACGCCAAAAAGACTACGTGAGATATCAGGCTATTTACCTCCAACAAAAAAGCCTAAAAACGCAGATAATAAAGCGCAGGCTTCATATAGTGAGGTTATAAAAGTGATGCAGAAAGACAGCTCAGGAGATAAGCCCGTAGGCGAGAAATGGGTGGACGTAGTTAAGAAAAGGAAGCCGATCGAAAATAGAATCAGATCGAAACCTGACGCTATTATCCTAAAAAGAAAAGAAGGAGCGTCGTATGCGGATATTCTAAGAAAAATTAAATGCGATAGTGGCCTTGAAGAATTGGGCTCAAACGTAAGGTACATCAGGAAAACCCTCAAAGGAGATCTGCTACTAGAATTAAAAAACCAAGCAGACAAAAGAGCCGACATGTTCGAGAGTGCCCTAGAAGGAGTTATGAGTGAGATGGTAATACAGCCAAAAACACATCATGTTACCATTATGTGCAAGGACTTAGATGAGATAACCACTCCCGAAGAAATCTGCGACGCATTACAAAAGGAGTGTGGGATTCAAAATCTAAAGAAAGAAAATGTTAAAAGTATGCGAAAAACCAGAAGCGGCACACAAATAGCGCTTATATGTCTGCGTGCCGAGGATGCCAAGACCGTACTTAAACAAGGCAAAGTAAAGATTGGGTGGTCTATTTGTCGCCTCCGGGAATATTCATCGAATCGAAGTGGGGCATATGGCGCATAAATGTCGCAACCCCACTGACAGGTCTTCCCTCTGTACACGCTGCGGAACCTCAGGACACGTGGCAAAAGTATGCACTAATGCCCCGAGCTGTATGCTTTGTATAGGGAAACACTCTGTCTTGAGTACGACCTGTCCTAAGTACCTAGATATGAAAAAGTCAATGGAAAAATGAAGATCTTACAATTAAATCTTAACCATTGCGCTGCAGCACAAGACCTGCTAAAACAGACGGTGCTAGAAGAAAATATAGATGTCGCCCTGCTAAGCGAACAATATACTCAGCGTTCGGAAAGCACTTGAATTAAAGATATAAGTGGCAAGGCAGCAATATGGTCTTGCAAAGGACAAGCCTTCACATCGTGCTCCAGAGATGCCCAAAACGGCTTCACATGGGCGAATATACATGGAATATATCTTGTAAGTTGCTATGCTCGCCCTAGTGCGTCAAAAAATGAGTTCGAACACTTTCTCCTGCAGCTGTCTCTAATGACAAGAAGCAAATCCCCGATAATAATAGCGGGAGATTTTAATGCCTGGTCTACTGCTTGGGGTAGCAGAAGCACAAATCATTGTGGACGATTGGTCCTAGAATTCTTGAGTCAAACGAACCTTACGATAATAAACAGTGCCACGCAAAATACCTTTCAAAAGGGCAATAAAGGTTCCGTAATAGACCTAATGTTCGCTAACGACGCGCTTAGCAGGCACATTAAGTGGGGGGTGTCAGACATATACACAAATAGTGACCACATGGCCATAATTGCTGAAGTTTTGTTCTCCCGAGAAACGGAACCCCTCAGTAGAAATACCTCTCGAAAACGAAGTTGGAGACAAAAGGAGTTCGATACCGACGTTTTCGATATCGTCTGGGGTACGGCAAAGACACCAGGCGGCGACGCCGCCCACTTGGTATCCGCTGTGCAGAAGGAACTAGTTGCAGCATGCGACGCAACTATGCGCAGGACGAGATACAATAACAAGCGAAAACCAGTGTACTGGTGGAACGAAGAAATCGCCACGCTGAGAAAGCTCTGTCACTCAGCTAGACGTCGCTTCCAGCGTAATCAAGGAGGCGAAAATGGAAATCGACTCAGAGAAGCATTTAAACGCCAAAAAAAGCTCCTGAAGTCAGCAATCACTCGTAGCAAAAGAGGTTGTTTCGAAAAGCTTTGTGAAGAAGCAAACATAGACCCCTGGGGAACCGCGTACAAAATATGTATGTCAAAATTTAAAAATATGCCGCAGCAACCTAAGAACGCATCATTTATGAGGAAAGTTGTCGACGCATTATTTCCAACACATGAGACCATGTCCTATGCTATGCGTAACGATGTTACAGAGCCCCCTCTATTAGTTACACAAGAAGAACTACTGGCCATTGCGAAAAGAATTAAAAACTCCAAAGCGCCTGGAATAGATGGTATACCAAATAGAGCCCTAAAAGAAGCCATGACTCTGAGACCCAGTTTGAAGCAGGTCCACTATTGACGCACTAAGTGAAGTCGTTGATATTGCGAAATGTGCAATAAGTGGCAAAAGATGGAAAGGTGGCACCAAAGAATATTGCGCGCTAATTACCCTGGATGTGAAGAATGCATTCAATTCTGCGAAATGGGCAAATATCATCAAGGCCCTGTACGAAATACGCGCTCCCCAATACCTTATAAATATTATTATGAGTTATTTTGAGAACAGAAGGCTGCTTTTCGACACAGATGAGGGTACCAAGAGCTACTCTATCTCGAGTGGAGTACCACAAGGTTCGGTCTTAGGCCCCCTTCTTTGGAACCTGATGTACGACGGGGTGCTAAGACTACATCAACAACAATCCGTGAAACTAATTGCCTATGCGGATGACCTCATAGTGGTAGCAGTAGCGAAACATCTAGATGACCTCCGTGTCAAATGCAATGATTGCATAAATGGTATATGACGGTGGTTCGCAACCATGAGTCTAGAGTTGGCTGAGCAGAAAACAGAGGTCTTGCTCATTAGCTCCAGGAAAATTGAAGAAAAACTATCGCTCACCATAGGAGAATGTCAGATAACTTCACAGCCACAGCTAAAGTATCTTGGCGTTATATTGGACTCAAGGCTAAAATTTAAAGAGCACTTGGAAAACACGACGAGTAAAGCAAATAAAATCTTTAATTCTTTATCTAGAATGATGGCAAATAGAGGCTGTGTGCGTTCCAGCCGACGATTTCTAATAGCTAAGGCAATGAGATCCGTTATACTGTATGCGGCTCCAATATGGATCCAGGCGCTAGACACAAAATCATATGCTAAACCAATAATCACAGTGCATAGGCTTTCTGCAATACGCGTGATAAGTGCTTTCCGAACCGTATCAACCGACGCTGCGGAAGTATTAGCCAGTATGGTGCCCATCGACATCCAAGGAAATGAATTCGCGCGCTTATACCAGCTATCGGATATCTCTACAGCAACAAAAAGAGAGGAAAGAACCAAGAGCATTACGCTGTGGCAGCAACGGTGGCAAACCTCATCCAAAGGACGATGGACTCACAGACTGATACCAGACATCAGACCGTGGATAGATAGACAGCATGGGGACCTGGATTTCCACCTGGCCCAAATGCTAAGTGGACATGGGTGCTTTAGAAGCTACCTTTACAAATTTCGTCATGACTACAGTCCGTACTGTCCGACGTGTACAGAATGTATTGAAGACTCTGAACATGTTTTTTACCATTGCCCTCGGTTCTCCAGTATAAGAGAAAATCTGAAAACCACACTTGGCGGTAGTTTCTCGGTGGAAAATTTGACAGCACTTATGTGTGATCATGACAAGATTGAGACACTTACAACAGATTAGGAGTCAGTTAGTCCGTACCGTAGAGGAGACTTAAATGTCTTCTTCTCTCCCATGAAGTAATACTTTGTCCAGTGGTTCCGTGGGAGAGATTTGGGTTGGGAGTAGGTTAGGTTTAGCGGATTAAAGTTCCGCACTTCGGCTTTCGATGCTTCCCCCTACTATCAAAAAAAAAAAAAAAAACAGTCAGTGAGTGCGAAACAACAAGCTGCTCATTCGTTTGCAAATTAACAGAGCAAGACACTTGTGCACGAGCATTACACGCCGGCAGCACAGCCTTTGATCGCACACAACCAAGTCACCTGAGGCTCATCACACAAGTAGATGACAACATCATCATCATTAACGAGAGCACAGCAAAAGTACAGATGAAGGTCCAGAGAAAATTTTTACAAACGGGACATATCTCACCACATTCCGTTGCTCTGCAATAAGCAATGACACAAAATATGTGAACCAAAGTGAAATAGTAGATAGAACGCCAGGCATAGCAGGGTCACTTTACTTAATATGATCAGTACCCGGTATGACCCGACCCGGTATTAACCATACCCAAACTCCACAGGATGAACAATCAGAACCTTCACGTCATCTAAGGTTTCAAAATCGAACTGGAGTCTGCCGGATCGCATGCAGTTTGGTTTGCTGTCGGTGTTGCTCTAAGTATCAACTGCAGTGGCTTAATCATCATCTGGCAAATCTTGAAGAGAAGACAAACGTCGAAGGAAGTATAAGGGCCATTGATAGATACCGAGGACGGTCTGCAGCTGTAACCTGACACTTGCTAATGTCGCAAGTGGCTGCGACTTACTGGATAATGCAGCTTTGTACAATAGATCTACGTGCTCAGCTTGAGGTTTTGCAGTAAGTCAATTTGTATTCTCAATTTAGTTTGTATTTTGAATTTAAAGTATAACGATAAAGTACTAGCTATAGCCGAATTACCTCTATTATTGGAACCTGTTGCTGCTCATCGGCTTAATTGGAATCCGTTGATACTCACCAGCTTAACTTATATAAAAATATATATGTAAATGGTTTTATTCAAAAAACAAGTAGGGAAGGGTTAAGTTCGGATGTAACCGAACATTTTATACTCTCGCAAAGTAAAGTGATATACGGGATTTTCGTATATTTTTAATTAATAGTAGGCAGCAGAGATTCCTTCGGAAAATCAATAAGGTTACTTGCATATTGACCGATATATGCGATATAAAGTTAACAGTTAACCGGAATATTAATATTAGGTATTAGCTATAATTCCCACTCGATTTCACCCAATTTTGGCACAAGGGCATGCGGCTGTTACAAAAATATTTTCCCCGAATTGCAATACTAGAACTCATAGTCTGACCGATATGTTCGGCAAAAAAACATTTGGTGTATGCGTCCTTGCACAGTTTTTGGGCGTAAAATAAAATACTTTGAGGACACTATTTGTGCAAAGTTTTACTCTAATAACTTTATTGATGTTTGATCTGTATACTGTAAAGTAAAATCATAATCATAAGGAGAGGGTTATCCCCCATTACCATACCATTACAATACTAATAATTGGATAACCCCACACGCCAAATTTAGTTGAAATGGGTCAAGTAGTTCCTGAGTTATAGGATTTAACCTAAAAGTAACCGGTGCCACGCCCATTTTCCAACTTTGTCACCGGCTTCCTTCCCTGCAATCCTGGTTGTGAAGTTTAATTCCTATAGCTCTTTCATTCTGTTAGTTATCGCTCTTTTATTAGTTTTCAACGCGTTTCACGTTATATTATATGTCTGAGGAGTGAGCGTGCTTATTATCTGATTCTCACAGTGTATGAAGAGATGCTAAAAAAAACTTCTTCTCAGAAAGCTTTAGTAGTTTGAAAGATAAGTGCCATTTAAAAATTTAGAGGGCGGGGCGACGCGGACTTTAAAACAATTTTTAGCCCTCAAGTGCCTCTTACCACTGTGAACAAAACAATTATACTTTGTGCAACATGAATGCAATTATGTGAATATTATAATACGGTCTAATTTATATGAAAATAAATACCACAAGGAAGGAAAGGCTAGCATCGCTTGTAACAGAACGTTTTATACCAGGGATGGGCAAAACCTTAGAATATGCTAAAAGAGCGTAAGTAATCATCTACGTATACACCGGTGTGGCCACTTGAGCCTGAAAGGCAAATAACGAAATAAAGCTACGAAGTAGGACCACGATTTTGACAAATGATTTGGAAACGTTGAACTTGGGCCGACAGCTGTAGCATTCTGTTACCTCAGTATACAAGAGTGACATCTTGCAGAAATGACTTTCATTGTAAGGCCTCAGTAAGGGGTCACAGGCAACCCGTTAAATCCATGGCAGGTCTTCAAGTACGTTCGATGCTACGTCGCCATTAGGTTGGCGGTACAGGCACAGTTGATTTAAATGTTGACTAGTGGTGTGGTCCTGGCTTTCGAACGCTCGCAAGGTCTCGTGTCAACCCTCATGTGGCCTCCCTGCAATGCATAGATAACCACAGGGACCGAAATTGTAGCTGTACTATTGAGCTGAGATAGCGTTTTGAAGCGGGGACCCCTACAATATGAACATCATTAACGAAATACATGAAAAGAAACGAAAGCAATACCAACGAATTGAACGCCTTCAGAAGATCCTGCGCTCGCCGGCTCAGATGGGATACGAGAGGGCAATCCAACTTATCTGCACGGGAAAAAAAGCTTCCCCTTTGCCGAAATCAGTGGATGCAAACAGCCAACAGGACGCCGGCTCTCGACTGAAGATCGCGAAGCGAACACAACTTTACAAGGCAGAAGTTTATTCTGAAGATGTGAGCAGAAGAGGATGGGGCGCTTCTAAAGTGTCGCGCCGCCCTCAGAATGATAAGGATGACAATGTTAAGGCAGAAAAACATAAGCACCGAGTTGGAAAAGGGGGTATCCAAGCTATACGAGCGCTTTGACATTTTATCTAGCCTGCAGCAGAAATGTCTCAACGTCAGTGACAGCTTTTCCTAAACGGACTGCATCTAGAGGCAATAAACTTCAGAAGAAAAAACGGGAAAATTAAACCAGAGACGGCCAGAAGCAGTGCTAATTAAACCGGCAGAAGGTCGCAGTTATGGCGAGGTGCTCCAAAACACATCAACACATCATGGCGGATCAAGACATGGTGGAAGCCCGCCAATACGGAAAACAAAATCAGACGTCCTACTTCTCGAACTGAAGAAAAACGAAAACAAGAGCTCCAAAACGCGCTTAAGTGCAATCTACGTGGTATAGCTTTTGTAAGCTAGCTAAAACAAAAAGCCGCAATAGAGGTCCGAGACCTTGACTCCAAAACCACCGAAGCAGAAGTCGCGACCACCGTAAAAATGCTGCTAGAGGAAGCAAATGAAGAAACAACAGTGAATACCTCCGCCCCAAATACTCGCGAACAAATACGCGCATATTTGACATTGACAGACGACAACGCAAATAGGATCAAGGAAGGTCACATAAAAATAGGATACATCAGCTGCAGAATAAAGTTCATGAAGGAAGTCAAAAAATGCTACAGATGCTTCAACTTCTGTCACCTACAATGGATACAAGCCGAAAGATTGCAGAAACCCACCGAGCTGTTGCCTTGCAATTCGGAACCGAGGTAGCAATCATTAGCGACCAACATAAGATTGGACGGAACGTGGTTGAAGCACATCACCGCAATTGCGGCAATATGGCTAACTGAAAGCAGCAACTTCAAAAAAAAAAAACAGCGGCAATAATTAGCTCCAACCGGACACCGAGCGATCCTACTTCAGATTTCCAAGAAAAGCACGATACCAAAGAGGACACTGCGCATAACACAAACCGTCACTTAATCATAGCCGGAGATTTCAACTCCAAGGCCATGGAATGGGGTACATCGACAACAAATTCGGGGGGACGCAAAAACTTTGACATGGCAGCTCGATTAGGACAACTTTCAGAAGGCCGGGATGCAACGACACAACCCCAAATATTACGCTGGTATCTGAAGAATTCGCAAACCAGCTACGCGAGTGGAAAGTCCTTGAAGACTACACGGAAGCTATCACCAATACATATCCTACCTCATAGGTCTAGATAAAAGTAAAACGAAAACTAAAAGAAGAGGGACACGCAAATGGAACGTTTCCAAGCTAGACTCAGAAAAGCTCCTCGTGAGCATAGATAAAAACCCACCAAAATACCACGCAAGTAACCGAGCTAGGCTTATTGTCGAAGAAACTCTGAGCAGCATCACAGAGGCATGTAAGACAGCAATGCCCAAAATAAAAGGTGGACCTCCAAAGAAAGCAGTTTATTGGTGGATAGACGAAATTCGTAATCTGAGACAAACTTGTCTGCGTAAAAGACGGGCTAAAAGAAGCCGCGAAAACTAAACAGGAAGATACAATAATATAAGCAAAGAAAGATAAGCCCAGACCCAGAGTTAAATGTTGCAGCCATGGAGCACATCGTAAACTTTCTGTTCCCAACCCATGTCCTAGGAAGAGACCCACCAGATTTAACGAAAGAGGTTCCATGCCCACCTTTCACTTTGTAGGAATTGAGCACGACCGCAAGCACTTTAAAGATCAAAAAAGGTTCCGGCTCTGACGGGATACCGGTGGTGGTAAATCTAATCGCCGCAGAACGCCCCCACTTATTGCTAGCCATTTATAATACATGTCTGAACGAGGGCCTCTTTCCAGAAGTATGGAAGAGACAACATCTGACCTTGATAAGTAAGGACCACCATTAAAAACACCATTAGCATACATACCTCTGTGCATGCTAGATACAGCAGGAAAGCTACTACTGCCAGACAACTGCAGTTCGTAATACCGACATAGCCAGACGCAAACTAACACAGACATGGCTTGATTCACACGACCTTAGCCTAGCCGCGGAAAAAACCGAGCTAATGCTGCTCACCAGGAAACATATTCCACTGGAGGTGAACATGCAAGTCCATTCATAAATTATACAAACGACGAAAATCATAAAATATCAGGTATAAAAATGGACAACAAACAGACGTACTGGGCTCAAATTCAGCATGCTTATGGCAAACATCGGAGGTCCGCTTGCAAGCAGAAGGAAACATCTCATGGACCTAACACTGTGAGTGCTATTATATGGTAGCGAACTATGGGCCGATACATTATATAATATATGAAACACAGACGGAAAGTGCTTGCCAAGGTGCAGAGAGCAGCAGTCCTGAGAGTCGCCTCGGCTTACCGCACTGTATCCGCGTCCGCATTGCTAGTAATAAGGCATTCCAATAGATCTACTCGCAAAGGAGAGAAGACAACTTTGGTTATGGAAGAAAGATGGAACAAAAATTCACATTCCAACAAGCAAGGAAGCAAACACTCGACCTCTGACCAAGGGAGCGCAAAGAAAGATGAACCAGCAATTTGATCAAAGATATAGAGATATGGCACAGTAGATAATACGTCGAGGTGAACTACTACTTAACACAGATGCTCCCCGACCACGGGTATTTCCGAAAATACAAGTACAACACGGGAAGAGCCGAGAGTCCTGCTTGTATTTACGAAGACGAACCCCTTGATGATGCAAACCATACCTTCTTTGAGAGCCATCGATGGAATGAAGCTCGGAAAACTTTAGAGAACAAAATCGGAGAACCAAACACGGAAAACCTATTAGTAAAAATGATAGCTAGCGGCGAAAATTGGCAGCAAATTTCCTCATACGTAGAACATGTACTACGCAGTAAGAAAAGGGACATGGACGCGGACCCTCCGACCAATGGCACTCAATAGAAGGCAGTCAGCCTGATACTGGCTTCAAAACTGCAAACATCGGAATGGAACCAAGTTAAATCTCCATTGATCTCTTGCGTTCTAGCACTTTACCAATGGACTTCATGAACGTTTAGCAGACGCTAGTCGACGCCAAACTTCTGTGCCATTGCGAGATCCTTTTGACGTTGACTAGAATACAGGAGATTTATTAAACTATCCAATAGGAATGATATAACTTCTAAGTGTCGTTTCGGCCATTTTTAGTATGTCACGATCAATAATTTTTTTTTCATTGTATTTAGTAATGTTTACAATTTCATCATGGAAAGACATACGCAAGAACAACGTTCAAAAATTATTTAATTTTGTTATCAAAATAATCGTTCTCCAATTGCAACTTTTCGTGCGCTTTTGCCATTTTATGTTCGTTACGGTTATGGTGAGTGGTGCGGTAAATAAACAAAACTGTCGATTCTGATGCGAAGAAGACCCACAAACTATTCATGAACAACCATTTCATTTGAATAAATTGACAATTTGGTGTGGTTTTGGGTTTGGTGGAATCATCGGTCCGCACTTCTCTCGAAATGATGCTGGTGACGCCCTTACTGTCAATAGTGAGCGGTATAGATTGATGTTAACCAACTTTTTTTGGCCGCAATTGGAAGAAGTTGATCTGATTGATAAGACGGAGCTATGTGTCACACGGCACGTGCAACAAACAAAATATTGCGAGAAAAGTTTGGAGATTCGGTAATTTCAAGAAATTGTGACATTGAATGACCTCCAAGAAGTTGTGATTTAACACCATTAGACAACCTCTTGTGGAGTCATTTGAAGTCGATGGTCTTAGGCAATAAACCATGTTGTTATTCATAACATCGAATTCGTTCCTTCAAAAGAAGTCGTGGTGACCATTTGGATAGTGTTATATTCAGAACTTAATGTATCGATTATACTTCACACTAAATAAAAAACATTCACACTAAATAAAAAACAAACTTAACAATTAGTTTGCTTTCTTTTTGGAAAAAAATCGTACCATTCTTATTGGAAAACCCTTTATAAGACACGAAATCAACTAGATGCTTGAAAATCTTAAATCGTATTTACCTGATTTCATCTATTTTAGGCACAAGGATACTCCGTTATTAGAAAAAGTCGATCTTTGAGTTTCATTAAGACAACTCACATATTAACCGATATGTACGGTATAAAGTCAACCTGAAGTTCGATAATCTTTATAAAAAGTATATCGGGGATATGTATAGTTTTGACCCGATTTTACTCGTTTTTGACACAGCGGCTCACTTGTGTTAGGAAAAGATTTTCGATGAAATTCAACAATATATCTCAGAAATTTACCTATATTTTAAGTAAAATATTAATTAAAGGCACTGAGATCAACACATACGGTATATGGGAGCGTGAAAAGTTATGGTCCGATTTCGATAATTTATAGACGTAAGATACCTTTCTTCAAAGTTTAATTCTGATATGCTCTTTGGTATTTGAGTTCTACACTGCAAGGTTAAAGAATCAGACGAAATTTTAAGTTGTGATATATGGGAAGTAGGCGTGATTGTAGTCCAATTTTGCCCATTTTCACTTACCAATGTCAAAATAATATCATGCGCTGAATTTGGTAAAAATCATTCCATAAGTTCCTGAAATTTAGATTTTTACCTATAGGTGGGCAGTGCCACGCCCATTGTCGAATTTCATAGAAAAATTTGGTTTGGGGGCCCGTACTACCCCACAGGTGCAAATTATAACTTTACCGCAATGGAGACTTTTGTAGAACGTTCAATTCTGAGGAACACCTAATGACGGGTGAGATAATTCTATCGAAGGCCGCTGATTTATAAAATTAAAAAGAAAAAAATTAAGTTTTACGTTTATTTTAGACGGAAAATCTTTACAGGCATTGGTCTAGTACTTAATATTAATATTAAGAGCTCAAACTTTCAGGGATTGTTTTTTGTATTTAAACAAAACTACAAAAAACAAGTTAAAAAAAGCACCCTAATTAAGGAGTGGGAGTGGTTATCATCCGAGTTCACTTATTTTCACAGTGTCGTCGGTGGTGTCAAAAATATTAGCCCTGCGGAAATTTGTGTGGTATAGCTTAAATGGTTTGGCAAAAATATATATAATATTTATTAGGGGCGGGTTCACGCCCAAAAATTTGTAGCCCATAGGTGTACTTTTTAGACCAACCCATTAAGTTACCAAAACTACTATACTCTGTAGCAACATGCCACGAGAGTATAAAAAAGTGCTTTCCGTATGTACACATATGTACGTAATTATGCAATTTGTAAATATGTTCTGCTATATATGTATAAATGTATATTAAGGATATATAAAGTAAATATGCTTATATTTATGTTGGTATTTCTTTTCCTCTCTTGCATTGTGTTTTATGTTATAAATTTGATTTACACATGTTGTGCCTTTGCTTCCTTAGTTTATGCAGCTCTAAGGTATTGCCGGAAAATATTAGCAAGAAAATACTGGAAACTTTTTTTGTTAAATTATGAGAACACAAAGGTAAGCTTACATAGGTATTCTAATATAATTGTATCGGGTGTATTTTTCGAGGTATAGAACTTTAAGTTTGCATTACTGTTCAAGATGGCCACCGATTTAAAAGCTGTCAAGTGATTTATTCTCAGTTTGGTTTGGCAATTCATCATAAATAGAATCACGCCTGAACAACGCTTGCAAATATTGCAATTTTATTTCGAAAATAATGGTTCTGTGCTGAATACGTATTGCGCACTACGTTCATTTTATCGTATGATGCGATGAAGCGCACTTCTAGTTGAATGGCTACGTCAACAAACAAAACTGCCGCATTTGGAGTGAAGCTAATCCTCAAGTGTATGTCAAAACACCGTTACACCAAGAAAAACTGAGTGTTTGGTGCGCTTTATGGGCTAGTGGAATCATTGGTCCGTATTTCCTCAAAAACGATGATGGCCAGAACGTTACAGCCAATGGTGATCGGTATAGAGCCATGATTACTAACTTTTTCCTTCCTGAATTGAACAACCATGATGTCTAGGAGCTGTGGTTCCAACAAGACGGCGAAACATGTCACACAGCTCGTGCCATCGATTTATTGAAAGACACGTTTGATGACCGCCTAATTTCACGTTTTGAATCTGTGAATTGGCCTCCAAGATCTTGTGATTTAACACCGATAGACTACTTTCTGTAGGGTTATGTAAAGTCATTGGTCTATGCGCATAATACACAAACGCTTAACCATTTGGAAGACAACATTCGCCGTGTTATTGCCGAATACGGCCACAAATTTTGGAAAAAGTTATCGAAAATTGGACGTCCAAATTGAACTAAATCCGAGCTAGCCGTGGCGGTCATATGCCAGAAATCATATTTAAAATGTAATGCCACAAGATTATCTTTCGGATAAATAAAATTCATGTCAATCGAATAATTCATCGTTGTTTTATAAAATAATAATTTTAAATAGAAGAACAGTAAGTGATTCTAAAGCTCAATTTACGTATACACATATTGGGCGTAGTATCATTGATTTCGACTGGATCAATTCTTCCAATATTGCTGATATCGTCGACTTAGAAGTATTGCAAAAAAGAAAACCCCTTTCTCATTTTCCTACAATTATCAATTATCAATATATGGTATTCTTCAAATAACTTCCAAGGTGAAATCGCCAGTTGCACGAGAGATACGTTTTTCCGCTGGAAGTCTGAACATAAAGAAGCTAAGATACTCAGGCAAAATAACTGCTAACTTTCAAGAAACAAATACAGAGCAGCTTAGTGAGAAGTTGTTGTCAGCCATCAAGGAGGCTGCAAAAACTGCAGACATGACATTAACACACGATAAGGCGTTCTAACGACTGGTTTGATATGGAAAGAAAGGAGAGTATGTTAATGGTCAAAAAGCTGTTCAAAACCTTTAAAATTTCTGCCTTTAATAAAGCAGACCTGGAAGCATATAGAAAAGTAAAACAAGAATTCAGGAAGTTAACGAAGTTAAAGAAACGTCAAGCAAATAAAAAGAATCTAGACAAATTTGTAAACACTGAAGACTAAAGGGAATTTTGGAAGGCCATAAAAGAGTCTAGAGCATGGAAACTACAAGATAATCCAATTACCATGGAGTCTTGGGAACAGTTTTATAGTACAAGCCCCGCTCCAGAACTTCCAGATGATACATTATTCTTCGGAGTTGATCATCCCGTATTGAATCAAGAGTTTACAATGGAAAAACTAAACAGTCCAAAATGAATTTCTGAAAAAATTGCCATATAATTGGATGTTGTTAACATTATGTTTGCTAAATAAAATCCTGAAAGAAGAGACTCCACCGGCTGACTGGTTCTACTAGCTTTAGTTCACAAGAAAGGAGACAAACTTGATCATCAGAACTATCGCGGTATTGCTCTCGTGAACCACCTGACAAAGTTACTCACTGGCCCGATCAATAACCGCCTTATTAAATGGATAAAATATAAAAAGATCATTCCTGAGTCTCAATCGGGATTCAGAGTAGGTCGGGGATGTCTGAATAATTTCTTAACTGTCGTCTTCGTCAAAAAAAGCGCTTCAGTATCTGCTTTTCGTGGACTTTAGGAGAGCGTTTGATTAGGTGAATCATCGGCTACTCTGGGAAAAATTATTCATGGCTGGATGCAGCGCTAAACTTATCCGGCTTTTGAGGAATAATTACAGCTCTGCATATTTTAAACTAAGAATAAATAATCAAACTTCCCAGAATTTTAATATCAAAGAAGCAGTGCTTCAGGGAGAACTACTCAGTCCATTACTATTCCTGATCTTCACTGCCCACTTGGAGCCGTTACTGAGAGAAAATAAGTGTGAAGGTACAAACATCGACGGGTTGATGGATATTCTTCTGCTGCTATATGTCGATGATTTGGCTTTGCTGGCCTCGTCAGCTGTAGACCTTCAAATTAAAATTGAGCTCCTTAGACAGTATTGTGCCAAAAATCAGTTACAAGACAACATCTCAAAAACCAAGGTTCTCGTTTGAAAACGTGGTGGTAAACTACCCGGTAACACGCACTTTTTTTTCGGTGGCAAGGAACTGGAAATCGCTAATGCATATGATAACCTAGGCCTAAAAATTTCCTCGGCCGGATTCAGTCGGACGACAGCTGACACGGCAATACAAAAAGCAAAAATGTCAAATAATGCTGCTCAATCCACTCTTATAAGGTCAAAAACTGATTCATTTGAATGCATCGCTAAGTTATTCAACAGCTCTATTGCAGCCATTTTACTTTATGCTGCCCCAATCTGGGCATTAAAATACTTGGAGCTGGTAGAGCAAGTGCAGACTGACTTTTTTAAGAGGATATTTGAACTACCAAGAAACACAGAAGGTGCGCCAATCAGGATTGAGCTTGGTAAATTACCCCCCGCGCTCCAAACTGTTAAGGCAACTTGGCAGTGGATTATTAATATCCTAGAAACGGATAATAGTCGCTATCCGTTAATTGCGCTCAAAAGACTAAAGGTACTAAATAACAATACAAGCTCAAAACATAACTGGCTAACTACCGTATTTATGCTCATCAAGCTGATTACCCCAGAACTCATCATTATCATCAGATTATTTACTGCAACAAGACCTGGATAGAGCTACAAACGCTTATTACCTGCAACTAATAGGCCAAAGACCTCTGGATGAATCAAGACCTAAGTTTCTGACTAGAAGAATTCATTTTCAAGCGCTTAAGGTATTTCTCCAAGCCAGACTTGCTGGTAACCATTACAATCATTTATCCCTAGACCAGATGTGCTATAATTTTAATCCAAGATAACAGTGTATAGTGTGCAATACAAGTGGTTCGGATGATTTGATACACCTCATTAATGACTGCCCTGAAGGACGATTATACCGCGGTGCTCAAAGCTACGGAAATAGTAAATAGACATGATTTTCATTCAATTAAATACTTTTTTTATTTTATACAATACTGCTGCCGGCTCAAGGCCTTTTGCCTGTGAGAATAATTGTATATTAGATTTTACTGTCTCACTTTTTATACTCTCGCAACCTGTTGCTACAGAGTATAATAGTTTTGTTCACCTAACGGTTGTTTGTATCACCTAAAACTAATCGAGTTAGATATAGGGTTATATATATATAAATGATCAGGATGAAAAGACGAGTTGAAATCCGGGTGACTGTCTGTCCGTCCGTGCAAGCTCTAACTTGAGTAAAAATTTAGATATCTTTATGAAACTTGGTAGACATGTTTCTTGGTACCGTGAGACGGTTGGTATTGCAGATGGGCGTAATCGGACCACTGCCACGCCCACAAAACGCCATTAATCAAAAACAAATAACTTGCCATAACTAAGCTCCGCATTAAGATACAAGACTGTTATTTGGTACACAGGATCACATTACGGAGGGGCATCTGCAGTTAAAACTTTTTTAAAAAGGGGGCGTGGTCCCGCCTCTAATAGGTTTAATGTGCATATCTCCTAAACCGCTAATGCTATAATAACAAAATTCACTAGAAGCAAATGTTTTTAGCATTTCTATTGACGGTGTGAAAATAGTTGAAATCGGGTGGCAACTCCGCCCACTCCCCATATAACGGTACTGTTAAAAACTACTAAAAGCGCGATAAATCAAGCACTAAACATGCCAGAGACATTAAATTTTATCTCTGAGATGGTATAAATTGGCTTTATAGAAACCGCGTTCAAAATTAGTCAGTGGGCGTGGCACAGCCCACTTTTAGGTGAAAACCCATATCTTGAGATCTGCTCAACCGATTTCATCCAAATTCGGTGCATAACGTTCTTTTCATGTTTCTATGTCATAGTGCGAAAATGGGCGAAATCGGACTACAACCACGCTTACTTCCCATGTAACACCATTTTCAATTCCATCTGATTCTTTCACTTTCCACTATGCAAATCAGGTAACAATGATTATATCGGGGTAAAACTTTGCGTGAATAATGCAATTAAAGTATGCCACCTTGCGGCCAAAAATTGTCTAAATCGAACCAAAACTGTTCAAACCCCTAAGTACTAACTATGTGGACCCCAGTGCCTATAGTTGACCTTTTACCGAAAATATCAGTCAATCCACAAAGAAATCTCAAACGAGTATACCATTTGACTTTGCGAGAGTATAAAATGTTCGGTAACATCCGAACTTAGGCCTTCCTTACTTGTTATTATTTATTTTAAATTTTAAAATTAAAATTGTTTTTTACGTACCTATTGTACGTATACTGTTATATATTCTAGAACAATAAATAAATTATTATTACTATATAATTAATTTTATTTATAATACCATAGACTTATTGTACCAAACTATTTGCTTCTCCTGCAAATTGAAACCGAAATTATTACTGCCTGGTAATCGTCTTTTAAACTGTTTTAAGGATTTTATGTTACAGGTTGTATGGTATGTTAGATAAAACCGTATCCAAACATACATATTTATATATACAAGTATAAAAAGTACATATACTTGTATAAAATAAAAAGTAAAAAATACGCTTAGTTTGATTCTGTAGGCTATTTTTAGATGTTTTTATGTAAGTTGCCCTTTTTCCTGTGTCCCAATTCCTGTGTTTTTGTTTGTATATTTATACTCTCGCCACATGTTGCAACAGAGTATAATAGTTTTGTTCACGTAACGGTTGTTTGTATCACCTAAAACTAATCGAGTTAGATAGAGGGTTATGTATATATAAATGATCAGGATGACGAGAAGAGTTGAAATCCGGGCGTGGTCCCGCCCCTAATAAGTTTAATGTGCATATATCCTAAACCGCTAAAGCTACAATAACAAAACTCACTGAGAGCAGGCGTTTTAGCACCTCTATCGACAGTGTGAAACTACTAAAAGCACGATAAATCAAGCACTAAACACGACAGAGACATTAAATATTATTTGGGATTGCATGAGATGACCTTATAGGAACCGCGTTCAAAATTAGACAGTGGGCGTGGCACCGCCGCATATCTTGGGGTCTGCATAACCGATTACAACTAAATTCGATACTTAACATTCTTCTCATATTTCTATGTAATAGTGCGAAAATGGGCGAAACCGATTACAACCACGCTTATTTCCCATATAACACCATTTTTAACTCCATCTGATTCTTTCACTTTCCACTATGCAAATCAAGCAACAATGATTGTATCTCGATAAAACTTTGCGTGAACAATGCGTTTAAAGTATACCATCTTGTGACTTCTCTAAATCGGACGAAAACTGTGTAAGCCCTTAGGTACTGAATATATGGACTCCAGCGCCTACAGTTGACCTTTTACTGAAAATATCGGTCAATGTGTAAGATTTAAAATTGAAATTCATATAATAAAATAAATAAATGAAACTTTCGATAATAGTAAGTCTTTGTGTCAAAAATTGATTGAATCGGATCAATGCTTCCTTTAATATAAAATTTTGTCAGCACCTGAAGTAATTTCCTTTCTGATTTGATCCTTGCAAGTTGCGAGAGTATAAAATGTTCGGTTACCCCCGAACTTAGAACTTCCTTACTTGTTTTTGTTTCTCTAAACGAAATAGATATAGAGTTATATACATCTATAAATGATCTGGATGACGGGACGAGTTAAAATCCGGATGCATGTCTGTCGGTCCGTCGGGATGTCCAAGCTGCAACTTAAGTAAAAATTAAGATATCTTGATGAAACTTGATACACGTGCTGCCAGGCAACAGAGTAGAGACAAGTTCGTGGATAGGCTTAATCGGACCACTGCCACGCCCACAAAGCGCCATTAGTCGAAAGCGAATAAATTGCTATAACTAAGCCGTAAATTAAGATACAGGACTCAAATTTCGCACAACGCATATAATTAAGAAGGGGTACCTTTAGTATGAAAACTGTGAAAAAGTAAGCGTGACCCCGAACCTTAATAAATTTAATGTATATATACGACAGGGTGAAAACCGGTTAAATCGGATGATAAACTCGCCCACTCCATAATAATCGGTTTTGTTAAAATTTACTAAAAGTGTGATAAATCGATAAGAAAATGCGTCAGAGACATTATATTAGGTAAAGTAAAGTTCGTTCGGTTTTTATCTAAGAGATGGCGTTATTGTCCATAGTACTAGTGTTACGTGTCGCATCATGTCATACTATACGGCGCTGAAAACGTGTTTATTCACGCTAAAAGTTTGTCTTTGACAGATTTCGATTGATTGACCCAGTACGTTGTGAGCGCTCGTCAAAGATGGACACCAGAAAAGAGAAAATTCGCTATATTTTACAATTTTTCTTCGATCAAGGCGAAAAAGCAGCCAAAGCGACTGAAAAAATTAATTTAGTTTATGGGCCCGATACTGTAAACGAACGTGTAGCACAAAAGTGGTTTGCTAGGTTCCGTTCCGGTAATTTCGATGTCAAAGATGCACCACGCGTCGGGAGGCCTGTCGTCGAAAATTGCGATAAAATTAGGAAAATAGTGGAAACAGACCGTCACGTGAGCACTTATTTAATTGCTGAGGAACTAAAGATAAGCCAGAAAACCGTTTGGAACTATTTGCATAACCTTGGATTTAAAAAGAAGCTCGATGTTTGGGTGTCACATGAACAAACGCAAAAAAACATGATGGACCGAATTTCCATCTGCGAATCGCTGCTGAATCGCAACAAAATCGACCTGTTTCTGAATCGGATTGTGACTGGCGATGAAAGATGGGTCACTTACGACAACATCGAGCGCAAACGGTCGTGGTCAAAGCTCGGGGAAGCGGCTCAGACGGTGGTCAAGACCGGATTGACGGCCAGGAAGGTTTTGCTGTGTATTTGGTGGGATTGGCAAGGAATCATCTACTACGAGCTGCTCCCCTATGGCCAAACGCTCAATTCGGCCCTCTACTGCCAACAACTGGACCGCTTGAAGGCAGCACTCATCCAGAAGAGGCCATCTTTGATCAACAGAGGCCGAATTGTGTTCCATCAGGACAACGCCAGGTCACACACGTCTTTGGTGACGCGCCAGAAGCTCCGGGAGCTCGGATGGGAGGTCCTAATGTACCCACCTTATAGTCCGGACCAAGTGATTACTATCTTTTCCTGTCCATGGCGAACGCGCTTAATGGTGACAAGATGGCCTTAAAAGAGGCCTGTGAAAATCGGCTCTCCGAGTTTTTTGCCAATAGGGACCCAGCCTTCTACGAGAGAAGTATAATGAAGTTGGCATCTCGTGGGCAACAAGTTTATGAACAAAACGGCACATATTTGACTTAAATCGGACAAATGCACATAAAGTTGTCATCTTTTGATAAATCAATAACCCAGGAGCCACATAAGGGCTTTATAGGAGCCGGTATCAAAATTGGACGGTGGGCGTGGCAGCGTCCGCGTTTAGGTGAAATCATATATCTCGGGACTTAATCGACCGATTTCCACTAAATTAATTATATTATTTTTTTACAATATTCTCTTGGTACAGTGCGAAAATGGAAAAAACCGGAACACAACCATACTTCCCATATAACACATTTTTAAATTCAGTCTAATTCTTTCACATTCCAGTATACAAATAAAGCACCAATAAATATATCGGAATAAAACTTTGTAAATTAGTCCCTCTAAAGTGCTACCTTATGACCGAAAATTGTCCAAAACTATTCAAACCCTTAAGTACCGAAAATGTGGACTACAGTGCCTATAGATAGAGATCTTGACAACATCCCTACAATACGGGCTACATGCCATGCAGCACGTGCAATTACCAAATTATTACGAGAATGGAGATTCGATAATTTCAAGAAATTGTGACATTGAATGGCCCCCAAGAAGTTGTGATTTAACAAAATTAGACAACCTATTGTGAGGTTATTTGAAGTCATTGGTCTTAAGCAATAAATCAAACTCTCTTCAAGCTTTAGAAGTCAATATTGAACGTGCTATTCATGACATACGACTTGATTTAGTGGAAAAAGTACTCGAAAATTGGGTGCATCGAATTTGTTCCTGCAAACGAAGTCGTTGAGGCCATTTGAATAGTGTTATATTCATAACTTAATTTGTATCGATTGCACTTCACGCTAAATAAAAAACATTTGAATTTTCTTAACAATTAATTTGTATTTTTTTTTTTTTAAATCATACCATTCCTATTGGATAACCCTTTATTTTCCAGGCATTTTTAGGCATTCATGCGGGACCGAGGCACTTTGTCCTCCACTGTCCAGCTCTTGCAAGACTAAGGTTGAAACATCTCGACAGTTTTAAATTCGGCGAACCAGAAGACAGCCTTAGTTGTTTGCAACACCTAGAACTAATCGAGATAGATATAGAGATACAGCCGAAACTGGCATTAGCTCTCTCAACAAATTTATGAAATGCTCAAAGCCTTATGATATATTATATTGGAGTTTTATGCACACAGCAGTGTTCTAAGCTGTCATATTGAGATCCTTGTTAGGATCGCCCTCGTAACCTAATACTCTTTCTCTTCTTCACGCGAATCGACTATTAGTAACCAGTCCCTACGAAATTTTCGCTTTGAAGGTCAGGCGAGCATATATCACAATAAAGTCAAGTTATTTATTGATATGTCGCAAAAGTTTAAGCTTTCATTTACCTGACGATAATATTGTTTTGTTCGTTTACTGCAGACATTTAAGGTACTTTATTGTTATACGTAAAAAACCAGTTGAAAAGTGTAATATTAACAATAATTTAAAGTAAAACTAAAGCATTCGCTCATGTGCACCTTTTTCTTTACTTTGATGAATAAAGTTTAAGAAATGCTCAAACGTATCAAATTATTGACACTTTCCTTTCATTCTCGACATTTCACAGTATAGACGTATAGAACTCATGGAATTATAGTTAGGTCTCTTATTTTATACACTTTACGTTTGAAATATAACTTATTCTTACTCGGTAAAATGTCATATAGTCCGTGTTTAAGATTTATTTTCCTCCTCCCAGGGAGGGCAATATAGACTCGTCGGTCGAGTTAAAGTTGGAGCCGTTACATATCCATTCCATCATTTGATGATTAGTTACATAATTAGTTGGCATTTAAGGACGCGTTCGAGACTTTAGTGCACAACCGGAAATTGCCCACCGCATACAAACTCGGTAAGTTGCGTTAAGCTGTTCCTTGCTCATCAGTGCCGTTGGTTGGTGGTGTTTATTCTGGAGGTTACGAAGAACTGTGGGCAGCTTTGAAAAAACGGTATGATGACCCCAAACAGTTGGCAGAAATTCATGTTGCGCGTTTCCTAAACCTTCCGTTGGCGTCAGAGGAGTCAGCGCAATCATTGCTGAATATTGTGGATGTTGTAAGCGATTCTCTGCGTTCGTTAACTGTTATGAATTTGCCAGTTGAAGAGTGGGATGCATTAACAGTACTTATCGTCGTATCAAAGCTCCCTCCTACAACAAGGCGCGAATGGTGCATGCACTGCTCTCCAACGGAGTTGTCCAGCTTATCGGATTTATTGAAATTCTTGGAGAAAAGAGCTCAAAGTCTGTCAACAGAGCTTGTTCGGGTCGCAAATAGTCCCGACACAGTATCTGGCCGTCCATATCAGGGCTTATCAACCACGCGCACCGTCAAATGCAACTATTCAATGTCTAAATAGTGTCCCTCTGGATGATGTCGCCAATGTGGCCGCAGGCACAATACCATTTTTTGTCTAGAATCACAGCACTCTGCTTCGCTTCCCGACCGAAGAGAGTGATAACTACTACCAGTACTAAACTGCAGCCCTGTCAACCGTTAGTACCGGCTCACACCACGTTATGACACCACGACTCTGTAATTGGATGCCATGCTCGGGGTGACCAGATCATACTTCTTGCTACAGCGTGATCACAAGTAAGTTTTATTACAGAACGCTTTGCTAATGCTTTGAATCTCCATAGAAGTAGCTGTGACGTAGCGGTCGAGGGTATTGGTGCATTATCCTGTACACGCAGCAAGGGCGTCGTGGCAATAACACTCAAGTCAATGGACTTGCAATTTTCATGCCCTCGTCATTAAATCTATTACCTCGGTGCTTCCAACAGCACAAATCTTTGGAAATCAGTATAAACACTTGGCTGGTCTGGAAATGGCAGACCCGCATTATGGTACTCCAGGAAATATTGATCTTTTGCTAGGAGCTGACGTTTGGGGTCTCATTTTGATGGGAGATACTATCAAGGTATCGAACCACATGTACAACTTACGAGTTTGGGTTGGGTTAGTTTTGGGCCTGCATCAACATCTTCAGTAAATAAGTCAGGTTTACGCTCATATAGCGCTCAAATTGTGGAAGGGTCTCGTTTAGACGAGATTGTAAGCAGGTTTTGGAAGCTCGACGAGGGGTATTATGCGGACGAGATTATTGATGATGAATGCGAGCGAATATTCTCAATGACTCACTCACGAACATCAGAAGTGCGTTACATGGTGTGCTTACTAATGAAAGCTAACGCATCACCCCTAGGCGACTCTTATGGCAGTGCTTTAAGACAATTCTATCGTTTGAAGCGTCGATTGGCCTCCTATACACTATTAAGTAACAAATATATTGCTTTAAGTACATACAGTGATTCCCGTCGTATATATCACATTCCGCATCATGGCGTACTAGACAAGTTTCGTGTCGTTTTTAATGCTTCAGCACCAACGTCAAATGGTGTTTCTCTAAATGATAAACAACGTGTGGGTCCAACCATTCAGAATTCGTTGAACGATATCCTTTCCCGTTTCCGAAGGTACACAATTGCTCTCACAACCGATGTGGAAAGGATGTTTCGCCAGGTTTTAGTAGCACCGGAGGATCGAGATCCCCAGCCTATCTTATGGCGCGAATCCCCGAACGAGGATATTAAAATATATCAGCTTACGACGGTGACAGGCGATGTGGTATTCGCAATAACAGACGCTGGCGGCACGAATTGAAGCCTGTTTGAATTCACGTCCACTTACACCCCTGACTGATGATCCTGAAGACAAATATGCGCTAACACCTGGATTATTTCTCATTGGCGCTCCCCTTATCGCAGTGCCAGAACCTACCGTAGCGGAAATTCCTGTTAACCAACTAAAGCACTGGTAGTGGTTACGACGAATACATCAACAGTTCTGGCATCGGTGGAGTAAAGAGTATTTGGCGACCTTACAAACACGAAGTAAGTGGCGGAGGCGTAACGAAAATATTCATGTTGGAGACATTGTCCTAGTCAGAGATGAAAACCTTCCCCCAACACATTGGCGACTGGGTCGCATAACAGAGGCTCATCCGGGCAGAGATGGCCTGGTACGCAACGCAACATTGATTACCTCTTATGGAGTGTGCCCCGGCAGTGCAGAAACTGTGCTTACTCTTACAACCCGACGATTTTGAAGCAGTAGCTTCGACCGGGCAGGATGTTTGAGATTTATTTTCTATTTTTTATTTTATATCCCACGATGCACCCTGTGCAAAGTGTTTCTCTATTTCCTATCATTCCGTACTTCAAATATTCGCATTAACTATTGTACTATTCTTGTAAGTTCTTCTCCTTTGGATCGCCGCAATAAACGGACGTGTTTTAAGTTTAGACCTGCCTTTTATTGAACAGTCCGTTTTTTAAATGCCAAATTGTACAACTACAATCTAATTGCCACTCAACCTAATATAATATTAATTTTGATACATTCATTTCCACATGCACAATTCAGTCCGGCATAAACCCGTTGATTTGCTTTGTCACACTGTAAACGTACTAACACAATGTCGTTTCGTGACGACCACAAACACGACATTGTGTTGATGCCTTTTCTGTTCGACAGAGCGAATGAACGATCAAAAATAATCAATCTGTATGCAGCAATCGAATGAACGGGTCTATTATTATTATTTCAGGATAAGTGGCAATTAGATTATAGTTGGACAATTTGATATTTAAAAAAAGGTACTTTATATTATTTATCAATTAAGAATTAGAAAGTTTTTAATGCATAAAATGTGCCCCTTCGACCGCACTAATCTATTCAGTCAACTGCTGATTGCAGACTAATAGCTTAAGCACAATACAGGTGACGGCGAATATTTGTCGTACTCGGCGACGCCATCGGTGTTTAGAACACACGATTGTATTTGAATATGAATACAATATGCAACAGCGGTAAATTTCGCCCACCATGACGTTTTTTGAGATAGAGCTATTTCTAATTTTATCGCCAACCACGGCGGCAAAAACGGCATCACCATATCAAAAAATTATTATTTTCAGTAAAAGTCTTAAGAATTAAAACAAAAAAATATTCGTCGTCGCCCGTATTGTGTTTAAGCTATAAGTTTACGCCGCTTTGCCCCTTTATAAGTTCTCGTTTTAGGATCCGTATGTATGTATACGCATACGATCACTCACTCTTTTAGCACTTTTAAGTGTTGCAAAACTTGATATTAAACAATTAAGGAATGGCTAAGTTCGGGTTTGGACGAACACCTCATTCTCTTGCAACTTGCGTTACGTATTACGTATAAGGGAGATAAGGGTAGTATTGACTTTATTTGATCTTTTTTTGGTTTTACGACATATTTTTAACTGAAAAAGATTCTCACTGAGTTTCATTAAGGTGCTTCACTTACCATCACCAAGATGTAAGAAGTAAAGTGAGTCGGATGTTTGACAATCCTGAATAGCAGCTATATAGAGGTGAGGGCAAGTTTTTACCCAACTATACCCATTTAGGCCATTATTAGAAAAACACAACCCCACAATTTTAATAAAATAGCTCACATATTGGCCGATATATGCGGTATAAGGTCAGCCGGAAGTTCAAAAATCTTTCTATTAGGTATATGGGGGCTAAGAGAAGTATTGACCCAATTCAATCTATTTTTGACGTACATAGATTGACCAACATATTCAATAATAAGCTCGCAATAGGGACTGGAGTTCACATATTTGGTAGCTTGAACAGTTGTACCCCCATTTTGACAAATTTGAGTCTTAAGGTGGAACACCTTAAAGGCACTATTTGTGCATAGTTTCATCCGGATATATTGATTGGTTCTTGATTTGTATACTGAAAAGTGAAAGAACCAGATGGAGTTAAAAATATTATCTGCCGAATTCGATTGAGATCGGTAGAGTACCTATTTATAAATAATTGTATTCGACTCTGATTTTGAGTTAGTTTAATAAAATATCAAATATTATACATTCAAGTTTATTTTTTAATTACTAGAAAGTATCGAGACTGGCAACATGTGATGTAAGAGAGAAATCATCCAATTTTCGCGGATATCCCACCATACTGTCGGTAGAAGCGGTGATGAGTGTTCATTTACATTGCGCTCTCATCAGATAAGCCGTATCAGCTGATTCGGTCTACGGTTTTGCGTCGGTCACTAACTGACGCATAAGTCATATCAAACACTCGTGCCGAAAACACATTCAAATTAATTCGCCTGATCGTACACAAAGTTGTTGACTGCTTCAAGTGCCGACCAGGGATGAAATTTGACAATTTTTAGTTGTGCCCAATTTAGTCCGAAAATGGAGTTGCGAGTGCATTATTTTAGCCATAACCCGAAAAAATTTTCTATAAAAAAAATTGTTTTTTTTTAACATTTCATTAACACAACAAAACCATTAAAGGTATTTTTAATACGTGTATATTAATTCGATTTTATAATACATATGTATGTTAATGTGTATTACTAACTTCATATGAGCTTATGTTATAAATAAATTAACAAATATGTCACCTAGATCTAATAATTAGTTACAGCATGTTTTCTCCATAAGCTCAATCCCATATATATATAGCCAAAATAATGGTCAACAAGCAAGGAAAGGCTTAGTTCGCGTGCAACCGAACATTTTCTACACTTACAACTTGCAAGTATCAAAGACGGGGAAAAACTTTCAGGTTTTGACAAAACTTTATATGAAACAAAACTATTAAACTCTGCAGTAACGCATTGCGATAGTATAAAAATGTGGCGAATCAAATCAAAATAAATTTTTTTACGAAATCGTGAATGAATTGCAATTCAATTTGTATCTTATTAACTTATATTATATATTAGGTTTAGTAAAAATTTCAATCCGTTTTTATCCAAAAGATGGCGTTATTGTCCATAGTACTAGTGTTACGTGTTGCACCATGTCATACTATACGGTGCTGAGAACGTGTTTATTCGCGCTAAAAGTTTGTCTGTGGGCGCTCGTCAAAGATGGACACCAGCAAAGAGAAAATTCGCTATATTTTACAACTTTTCTTCGATCAAAGCGCAAAAGCAGCCAAAGCGGCTGAAAAAAATTAATTTTGTTTATGGGTCCGATACTGTAAACGAACGTGTAGCACAACAGTGGTTTGCTAGGTTCCGTTCCCGTAATTTCGATGTCAAAGATGCACCACGCATCGGGAGGCCTGTCGTCGAAAATTGCGATAAAATCATGGAAATAGAAACAGAAAACCGTTTGAAACCATTTACATAACCTTGGATTTAAAAAGAAGCTCGATGTTTGGGTGCCACACGAACTAACGCAAAAAAACATGATGGACCGAATTTCCATCTGCGAATCGCTACTGAATCGCAACAAAATCGACCCGTTTCTGAATCGGATTGTGACTGGCGATGAAAAATGGGTCACTTACGACAACAACGAGCGCAAACGGTCGTGGTCACAGCATAGGGAAGCGGCCCAGACGGTGGCCAAGACCGGATTGACGGCCAGGAAGGTTCTGCTGTGTGTTTGGTGGGATTGACAAGGAATCATCTACTACGAGCTGCTCCCATTTGGCCAAACGCTCGATTCGGCGCACTACTGCCAACAACTGGAGCGCTTGAAGGTAGCACTCATCTAGAAGAGGCCATCTTTGATCAACAGGGGTCGAATTGTTTTCCATCAGGACAACGCCAGGCCACACACGTCTTTGGTGACGCACCAGAAGCTCCGGGAGCTCGGATAGGAGGTCCTAGTGCACCTACCTTATAGTCCGGACCTGGCACGAAGTGAGTAAGGTTATATATATATAAAAGATCAGGATGAAAGCTGTAACTTCAGTAAAAATTGAGATATCTTTATGAAACTTGGTACAAATATTTCATGGTACCGTAAAACGGTTGGAATTGCAGATGGGTGTAATCGGATCACTGCCACGCCCACAAAACGTCATTAATGAAAAACAAATACATTGCCATAACTAAGCTCCACAATAAGATACAATAATGTTATTTGGTATGCAGGATCAAGAGAGGGCATCTGCAGTTTAAATTTTTTTTAAAAAGTGGGCGTGGTAATAGGTTTAGTGTACATATCTCCTAAACCACTCAAACTATAATAACAAAATTCACTGAGAACAAATGTTTTTAGCACCTCTATGGAGAGTGTGAAAATGGGTAAAATCGGGTGACAAGCCCGCCCACTCCTTATAAAACGGTACTGTTAAAAACTACTAAAAGCGCGATAAATCAAGCATTAAACATGCCAGAGACATTAAATATAATATTATCGCCAGATGGTGATACCGCCCACTTTCAAGCGAAACCCATATCTTGGGATCTGCTAAACCGATTTCAATCAAATTCGGTACATAACATTGTTCTCATATTTCTACGTTATAGTGCGAAAATGGGGGAAATCGGATTGCAACAACGCCTATTTCCCATATAACACCATTTTTAATTCCATCTGATCCTTTCCACTATGCAAATCAAGCAACGATGATTGTATCGGGGTAAAACTTTGCGTGCATAATGCGTTTAAAATATGCCCCTTGTGACCAAACATTTTCTTAATCGAACCAAAACTGTTCAAGCCCCTAGGTACTGAATATGTAGAACCCAGTGCCTATAGTGGACTTTCTACCGAAAATATAGGTCAATGTTTAAGATACTTGTATATATTTTAAATTAATATAATAAAATAAATAAATGAAACTGTCGATAATGGTAAGTCTTTGTGTCAAAAATTGGTTGAATCGGATCAACATTAAATTTTGTTTTAAAATTGGTAAAACTTTTACCGAAACGTTTCAATTGATGAAACAAGTTTATGGCGATGATTGCATATCCCGTAGCAGAGTGCACGAGTGGTTTCAACGTTTTCAGAGTGTTCGTGAGGACATAAATGACGATGAACATGTGGGCCAACCAAAATCCGTGATCTCCGAAAATTTCGTCGAAACTGTGCGTGAATTCATAAAAAATCAGCCGCAATCATCATTGAAATTCATGGAAATAGAATTGAACATCTCCAAAACATCGATTTATCGCATTTTGACCGAACATTTGGACTTACAAAAGGTGTGTGCACGTTTGTTCCGCACAAATTGACTGACGACCAAAAATTGCTCAGAATTCAACATTCGAAGGACATCATTAAAGAGGCAAAAAAATACCCGAACTTCCTTTACAAGACTGTGACTGGTGACGAAACGTGGTGTTTTCAATATGATCCTGAAACGAAATGCCAGAGTGCTGAATGGAAGGCGCCGGACGAGCCGAAACCCAAAAAATCGCCCCTGGAGAAGTCAAAAGTGAGGACAATGCTGATTTGTTTTTATGATTCCAAGGGTATTGTCCACAAAGAATTTGTTCCACCCGGCCAAAACGTTAATGCGGTATTCTACCTTGGAGTTTTGAAGCGTTTGGTGCGCTGGATTCGAAAAATGCAATTGCCGATGAAAGGAAAGCGTTATGCAGACGTGGAAGCCATTCAAAAGGCTTGCACCGGCATACTGACGGCCATACCAGGCAACGAGCTAAAACACTCGTTCGACATGCTTTTGGACCGTGCAAAAAGCTGTATTAAAGCAGAAGGGGACTATTTTGAGTAAAATAAATTGATTTTGCCGATAAAACCATTTGTTCTGTCTTTTTTTTATTATGGCATGAATCTTTCATATCCCAGAGAAGTTAAGAATTCGAAAAAGTAAAGTACCCCATAACAAACTACTTAACTTTTTCGAACATATACTGTAATACATTTTAAAAATGCGTTCAGCATACATGTTAAGAGGTCTCACCCTACAAGAACAGGGACAGTCATTTGACTGATCATATGACAGTCACAGCTGAAAAAATTTTGTTAGCGCGCAGAACAAAGTTTCTATCATTTTCTTAAGAGCCTTGTGCAAAAACTGACATTTTAAAAATGCGTTCAGCATACATGTTAAGAGGTCTCACCCTACAAGAACAGGGACAGTCATTTGACTGATCATATGACAGTCACAGCTGAAAAAATTTTGTCAGCGCGCAGAACAAAGTTTCTATCATTTTCTTAAGAGCCTTGTGCAAAAACTGATGTAAACAAACGTATGTGTGTGAGTTTGCATCTCTCTTTAACGCATGGATATTCGGAACTGATTCACTATAAATCTATCCTGCTCACTCTCATGTCTTTTCCTGAGTCATCGCTGACCATAAATCCATCATAGCTGAAAATTGTCAGTTATGACTGAAACGCTATCATAGCTGCAACTTGTCAGTTATGACTGTAATTCTATCACAAGTCAAAAATTCTTTTGCGCAGTACACAATATAATTTTTACTTCTTTAACAAATTCAAAACTTTTAATGTGCATTGTGGCATACCCTTTGTTTCCTACGCTTCGTTGTTTCAATATGAACTGTCACGCAAAGCGAGGAAAGTTGTATGTGAATGTGCCCCTACGATGGGACAAAGCGACAAAGAAATTACAGCTCAAATAGTCACCGACATTCCGTACTTACCGCCGGTATCAAACCAAATTTGCCAAAAGTTATGCCCGTAGTTGCAACGCAGAAATCAGTGGTTCTCTTTTGTTTTCATTTCACCAATTTTGCCATTGTTCTATTTGTGTACACGATTTTTCACACAGAATGTCGGTGACTGTTTGCGCTATTAGCATGTGCTAAATGAGCGTAAGTGATCGTCGACGTAAACACACGGATTGTGTAACGTACCTCCATATATTTGACTCCACTGTGTCCCCTGTAGCCTCCTTTTCACTTATTTTAATTATATTGACGACAAGCGACAGGCAGCATCTGTCAAATATAGGTTGGCCGTTATTTCCCTACCGCTTTTTTGTCTTTTGAATTTCGCGGCTATGTACAAAGCGCTACAAAACAACGCTATGCATGATTAGTTTGGATATTGCGTTCAACAGTTATAGACGTGTAAACATGGAGTTCACTAACGCCGAAATTCGCGCTATTTTAAAGTTTTCCTTCGTTAAAGGCAAATCCGCTAGAGAAACGTTCCGTGAGATTAATGGTGTTTTGGGGGATGGTACTCTATCACTTCGAACCGCGGATAAATGGTTTCGACGATTCAGAGCCGGTGAAAACGACACCATGGATAAGCCAGCCGGCGGAAGACCTGTGACGACAAATACCGATCAAATCATGAAATACATCGAGTTAGACCGGCATATGGCATCTCGTGACATCGCCCAGGAGATGGGAGTTAGTCACCAAACCATTTTGAACCATCTGCAGAAGGCTGGATACAAAAAAAAGTTTGATGTTTGGGTGCCGCATAATTTGACGCAAAAAAACCTTCTGGACCGAATCAACGCCTGCGATATGCTGCTGAAACGGAACGAACTCGTCCCATTCTTGAAGCGGATGGTGACTGGCGACGAAAAATGGATCACATACGACAATATCAAGCGAAAACGGTCGTGGTCGATGGCCGATGAATCGTCCCAAACAGTGGCCAAGCCGGGATTGACGGCCAGGAAGGTTTTGCTGTGTGTTTGGTGGGATTGGAAGGGAATCATCCACTATGAGCTGCTCCCATATGGCCAGACGCTTAATTCTACCATCTACTGCGAACAACTGGACCGCTTGAAGCCACCAGGACAACGCCAGACCACACACTTCGTTGATGACTCGTCAGAAGCTACGGGAGCTCGGATGGGAGGTTTTGTTGCATCCACCATATAGCCCGGACGTAGCGCCACGTGATTACCACCTGTTCCTGTCCATGGCGAATGCCCTTGGTAGTGTGAAGTTGAACTCAAAAGAGGCTTGTGAAAAGTGGCTGTCCGAATTCTTCGCAAATAAGGAGGGGGGCTTCTACGAGGAAGGTATTATGAAGTTGCCGTCTAGATGTAAACAGATCATCGAACAAAACGGCGCATATTTTAACTAAATCCGATCACTGTAACACTTTTTATAAAGCATTGAATGAAGAGCAAAAAAGCGGAAGGGAAATAACGGCCAACCTAACAATATACACACTTTATTATGGGCACAGTTATTTAGACGGCACGACACGAAAGCGAAATTTTCTTGTCCGGCCAATGTCGTCTTGAAGCCAACTTCTCGATTATTTTGAAGGCGGCAGCCACATATCAAAGAGCTTATGTAAAAAATTTCGTTGTTGCAATACTAAAATTTTTTTTTGTTGAATAAATCCGCCAAATTCTTTCAAAACCACACAAATTGTAGAGGGTTGTCCACTAAAACTGAGTCGATTTTAACAAAAAACAAAAAAAAACACTAATTTTTAAGGAAATTCAAATATTTTTATTTGTTATTTCATGTGAAGTACAATCGATACAATTAGGCCATTCAAAAGAACGAATTCGATGAACCCAATTTTCGACTACTATTTCCACCAAATCAAGTCGTTGTCATAAATAGCACGTTTGATATTGACTTCTAAAGCTTGAAGAGAGTCTCGTTTAGTGCTAAGGACCAATGTCTTCAAATAATCCCTTAAGAAATAGAATAATGGTGTTAAATCACAACTTCTTGGAGGCCATTGAATGTCACAATTTCTTGAAATTACCGAATCTCCAAACTTTTCTCGCCATTTTTTATTTGTTGTACGGGCCGTGTGACACATAGCCCCGTCTTGTCAATCAGATCAAATTCTTTCAATTGCGGTCATAAAAAGTTGTCTATCATCGATCTATACCGCTGTCAAACTGTCAGTTTAGATGAATGTAATGGTTGTTCATGAATAATTTGTGGATCTTCTCCGCACCAGAATCGACAGTTTTTTTTTACTTACCACGCAACTCACCAAAACCATAGCGACCATAAAATGACAAGCGCACAAAAAGTTGCAATTGGAGAATGATTATTTTCATAATTGAATAATTTGTAAACATTATTCTTGCGTATATCTTTCCATGATGAAATTGTAAACATTACTGAATACAATGAAAACAAAATTACAGATCGTGACATATTAAGCGACACTAGGAAATCATATCCCCCCTATTGAAAAGCCGGGTAATTATGGCGCAAACGCCATTCCCGGATATCAAAAATTACACCCACGAGTTTTTCGAATTACGAATAATCGCAAGGGTCACCTTAGCAGAACTGCGTAATGCTGGAAACAGTCGCCTACGATCCTCTCTTCCATACTTACTGTCGTATTAAACAAAAGTTGTTAAAAGTTATCCCCGTAGTGGCAACGTATAAATTAGTTGTTCTCTTTTGTTTTCATTTCACCGCTGGTGCTATTACTCAATTTGTATACATGATTTTGCACACATTTAGTTTTTAGTTATAAATCCTACTATAAACAAGTAAGAAACGCTAAGTTTGGATGTATACGAACATTTTATACACTCGCAAAGTTAAATGGTATACTCGTTTTAGATTTCTAGGTACTGAATATGTGGACCCCAGTGCCTATTGTTGATTTTTTACCGAAAATATCGGTCAACATAGAACAAGGCGGCAAGATTCACAAAGAAATCTAAAACGAGTTTACCATTTTGAGTATGAAATGTTCGATTACATCCGAACTTAGCCCTTCCTTACTTGTATTATTATAATTTTGAGCTTTTAAATTATGAAAATTATAACTAAAAAACTAAATGTGTGAAAAATCGTGTATACAAATAGAACAGTGGCAAAATTGGTGAAATGAAAACAAAAGAGAACAACTGATTTCTGCGTTGCCACTACAGGCATAACTTTTGACAAATTTGGTTTGATACGGGCGGTAAGTGCGGAAGGGGGGAATATCGATGACTGTTTGAGCTATAAGCATGAGGTGTACTCTTTGTCGCAATGCACCGCTAGTACACATATTGGATTGTTGGGAGCTTGATAAGTTACTTAACTGTCTCGTGGGAATTTTGCTGAAATAGCTGTAGTGATTTGTGAGTTATACATACATGCTTTTATATTAGGTCAAGTAAGATGTTCGTTCGGTTTTTTATTGATTTTTCAAAAGATAATAACTTTTTGTACATTTGTCCGATTTAAGTCAAACATACGCCGTTTTGTTTGTAGTTGTTGCCAACTTGATGTCCCTTCCAAGCCAATTTTCACAGGCCTCTCTTGAGGCAAACTTCTCACCATTAAGCAAGTTTGCATTGGCCAGGAAAAGATGATAATCACTTGGTGCCAGGTCCGGACTATAAGATGGGTACATTAGGACCTCCCATCCGAGCTCCCGGAGCTTCTGGCGCGTCACCAAAGACGTGTGTGACCTGGCGTTGTCCTGATGGAACACAATTCGGCCTCTGTTGATCAAAGATGGCCTCTTCTGGATGAGTGCTGCCTTCAAGCGGTCCAGTTGTTGGCAGTAGAGGGCCGAATTGAGCGTTTGGCCATAGGGGAGCAGCTCGTAGTAGATGATTCCTTGCCAATCCCACCAAACACACAGCAAAACCTTCCTGGTCGTCCATCCGGTCTTGGCCACCGTCTGGGCCACTTCTCCGAGCTTTGACCACGACCGTTTGCGCTCGATGTTGTCGTAAGTGACCCATCTTTCATCTCCAGTTACAATCCGATTCAGAAACAGGTCGATTTTGTTGCGATTCAGCAGTGATTCGCAGATGGAAATTCGGTCCATCATGTTTTTTTGCGTTTGTTCATGTGGCACCCAAACATCGAGCTTCTTTTTAAATCCAAGGTTATGCAAATAGTTCCAAACGGTTTTCTGGCTTATCTTTAGTTCCTCAGCAATTAAATAAGTGCTCACGTGACGGTCTGTTTCCACTATTTCCATGATTTTATCGCAATTTTCGACGACAGGCCTCCCGACGCGTGGTGCAACTTTGACATCGAAATTACGGGAACGGAACCTAGCAAACCACTGTTGTGCTACACGTTCGCTTAATTTTTTCAGTCGCTTTGGCTGCTTTTTCGCCTTGATCGAAGAAAAATTGTAAAATATAGCGAATTTTCTCTTTGCTGGTGTCCATCTTTGACGAGCGCTCACAACGTAATGAGTCAATCAATCGAAAAACTGTCAAAGACAAACTTTTAGCGCGAATAAACACGTTTTTAGCGCCATCTCTTAGGTAAAAACCGAACGAATATTTTACTTGACCTAATCCATATGTACATTTATCCTATTATGGGGGGAAACCACTTTAAAAAAGTTTTCGGTCAACAAATGCCCCTCCCTCCTGTGATCCCTTATCGAAAGACAGTTTTATATCTTAATTTTAATATTAATAATTTTATAGCACTTTTAATGTTCTCATTTAGTACATTTTAAGGATCTTAATATGGTCGAAATCAGAAAATACTTATTCTGTTTTCTGTTATATCACGCTAGTTTAGTATGTAAGGTGTAATTCAGATATTTTTCAAAGTATGAAATCTTTTTCAAGCGAGAAATTTCTTTATAGTATTTCGTGTTGTTGCGAAAATAGGTGAAAACTGATAATAAACGCGCCCACCTAAATACATAATTTTTTTTTTCAAATTTACCTAAAGTTAGTAAAACCAGAGAAACATTAAATTCTTTATATAGCATTTAATACTACATATAATTTTAATTCTCATATAACACAAAACCAGAATATTTCAAAAGAACTTACACCGAAGGCTGTCGTGTCGACCTTTAAAAAATGTTTCCTCTATTTTTCCGTTTTCATAAAATAGTTTTATTTGCTTGAGCAAATCTGACCTATTTTCATAATACTGCCACCGTATGCTTGGTTCTTTATACTCATCATCGTTATAGAGAGTTAATTGCTCAGATTTTCCATCGTGTTGAGAATATCGCGAAAATCGTTCGTGGACCGCACCAGCGTAATTAATAGTTTTTTGTAAGTGTGGAAATCTTTCTTCGAATTCTCTCAGACCAATATGCAGTTTATCTACCCATGACCGTATTGTGTCTAAATGTTTTTCTTCCCCTATCAATCTTACGCTTTCTGAGATGTTTTCATCAGATCCGGCAGTAAACGAGCGCGTTTCTGGCGGCTCTCCTGGGAGAATATGCTCCCAATCTTTGGTATCTTGTAAATTCCAGCGTAGTTCACTGACCCTTTGATAGTTCTGCATGTTCACGTAATAATTTTGGTGATCCCATACACTATCAATAATAATGTATTGCTTGCAATGGGTATCACAAATGAAGCCTGTGGAAGGCTCAATAAAATGCGCTTTTGGTGGCGCGAGGACCTCGTCACCCTCGTCGTTCACGTATGTTTTTTTTGGCTTGATACTCCAAGGAGCGTTATCAACAATTACGACCCAGGCATGAGACCGTCTAAAGTGATATCTATCTACAGCAATCAATTCCATTTCCTAATCAATAAGTATATGAATATATGTATAAATCAAAATAAAGACGAGGGAAACGTACACATAAATAAAATTTTTAAGTACATTAGTGCAGTTTGCATGGTACCTCTAACTCTAAACGTTCTGCTTCTAGCCGCAATCGTTTTTCGTCTTCTTCTTTCTGTTTCATCATTTCGACAATATTTTCTTCTAGGTGGCTTTCTAAATCCGGCATGGCACGTAGTTTGTATTTTTGTCCCGCCCAGACTTTTGCATTTTCCTTTTTTTCGGTTTTGATCTCTTTGATTTGGTGTGGATATGGGACATTACGTTGATCATTGAAAACTGTCTCTGCCCGCGCAACCCCAGATACTACCATTGCAGGGTAGCCTGCGCCAATTAGCATGCTACAAAGCAAAGTAGCTATTTCAAAACTATTTCCTCGACGTTTTCGAAGAGTGCTTGCTGGTGACACTAAACGTGTTGGCTGCAAAATCAAATAATTAAAAAATATATATATTTGAAACATTTGGACTAAACATTTACACACATATATTCGTAAACTACATTATATCTATGGTCTTTAAATACCTAATTAATTTTTGTTACTCAAAGTACTACCAACCAATTACAAATTTGCAAAGTCTTCTTTGAACAAACAATTAATACTTAATACAATAATTTAGCACCGCTAAAACCCCTAAAAATCGTCCTTATATGAACTTTTTGACTCAAATGATTTATGGTAAACTATGCCTGATTAGTGATTCTTGCTTATACACTGCCGCTCTATCGATTTGATTCACTAACTTGGGATGAATTTTTTATATTTTTCCTCAGTATTACTTATATTTACAAATTGTTTATAGAACCATATTTTATTGCCAACTACTGTGTGCTAAAAAGTAACTACAAATTTGGTTCAACAGAATAGGTTTGCGCTTAATATAATATGTAATATGTATTTCAGTTTGTGATGAAATTTAGGGCACACATTTTTTTGTTATTAAAATTCATATTACTTTTTTTTAAATGAAAAATGTGCCGCGGAAACCAACATTTCGACTAGTGCATTATAAAAATGCTTCTTGCATTAACCTTTGACATTACTCAGGTATAGTCGAGAACATATTTTTAAGCAATTTTATAAGTAAAGAACTCACACACTTACTGAAATATTCAGCATAAATTTTGTTAGAATTACGAAAATCATTATATCTAACACATGTGCTAAAAAGTCCCGGGCCTCGCGCAGAGATGGCGCTAGTTTTATTCAATTCACTTCATTCAGTTAGTACTAGCCTTCAAAACACAGCTGTTATAATTCCATGACATTCTATTCATTAGTTTGCTGCTTATTTACGAGTTATTGTGCTAAGAGTGACGCTACTTTAAAAACAATGGATGATAAACAATTTCGTGTTTTAATTTTACACTGCTTCTTGATAGGAAAAAATACCGTTCAAGCGAAGCAATGGTGTGAAAAGTGTTATGAAGATTCCGCACCGTCAGAAACCACATTAACACGTTGGTTTGCTGACTTCAAACGTGGTCGTAGATACATCAATAATGGCAAACACAGTGCTCGTTCAAATAAGGCTGTAACACCAGAAAACAAAAAAGAAATCCACAAAATCGTTCTGAATGATTGGAAAGTGAAGTGTTACATATGTACCATATGGGAGTTAGGGTAATTCATAGACCAATTCGATATATTTTCGCCATTAAAGTACAGTATATCCAATCTTATACCCTCAGTTAATTTTGTAAATATATCTTACATATTGACCTATATATACGGTATAAAGCCAATCGTAAGTTTTTAAATCTTATATTACAAGTAGGTACAAAGGAGTTAGGGTAGTATTGACCAGATTTTAGCTATTTTTGGCATTTCTACTTATTATTAACCAAAAAATATGCTCTCTGAGTTTTATTAAAGTACCTTCCATACCAACACCAATATAAAAGGAGTAAAGTCAATCGGATGTTTGAAATTCCCAAAATTAGTTATATGTGGGATAGAGCAAATTTTCCGATTTTAGGCACAAAGTTCCCCCGTTATTGAAATATAACGGTATTAAGTCAGCTGGAAGTTATAAAATTTTTTCTATTAGGTATATGGGGGCTAAGGAAAATAATGACTCGATTCATCCCATTTTTGACTTACATATAAGGATACTATTATCAGGAAAGGATTCGCTCCGAATTTTAATTATAGTTATAATTATATGTATATACATATATAGTTATTTATCGGTAATCTGGTAGCAGTATTTAACAAATCTATTATATAGGAAGTGGCACCCCGCCCGGTTTTCATCCGATTTCACCTAATTTCACACTGTCGTAAGAAGTGTCGAAAGGATATGCCCTGTGCAAGTTTAACTGATACAACTTAATTGGTTTGGAAAATATATACATTAAACCTTCGTAATGCGATCCGTTTTAAAATTTCAGTTTTGTATCTAATTTGAGGTTTAGTTATGGCAATTTATAAGGTTTCGTTTAATGGCGTTGTACAATACCGAACCTATTGTGGTGCCAAAGGACATGTATACCAAGTTTCATTCAGATATCTTAATTTTTACTGAAGTTCCAGCTTCCACGGATGTATGAACGAACAAACAGTCAACCGGATTTCAACTCGTCTCGTCATCCTGATCACCATATATAATATACAACTTTATATCTATCTCCATTACTCTTAGGTGTTACAAACAACCGTTAGGTGAACAAAACTATTATGGTATACTCTGAAGCAACATGTTGCAAGAGTATAAAAAACAAATCGACAGCTGACAATTTTGGCTTAGTAAAAATGGAACGTTGCACGATAGAACAATGTGTCTTCATTATTTAACAATATTTCAAAAAAATTAAAGCTTGACGGTGTGGATTTTGTGCTGAAAGTATAATTGGAGCATAATTTTTTTTAAATGAGGTGACTGTTACTGGTACTCGATAACGTGACATAATTCTTTTTGCCGAAATTTGATGATATTGATGTGGCCAAAATGTGGTTTCAACCAGACGGTGCCACATGTCATACAGTCCGTGTAACACTTCAATTACTGCATGAGACATTTTCAGATAGTATACTCTGTCGTTTTGGTGATCAGAATTGGCCACTAGATCGTATGATATAACACCATTAAATTTTTTTTCATGGGTTATTTAAAATCACAGGTCTATTGCAACAAGCCCACAACCATGCGTGCTTTGAATGAGAGATTCAACGTTGCATCAATGATGCAATTGATGCGATTAAATACATAAATAAAACTAAGTGAGTCCATCACCTTTAATATAAGTTAATAACAAACCAAATTGACTGTATCCGTTCACGATTTTGTCGAATAACCAATGTTGAATTCTTTCGCAACATTCTTATACTCTTGCAACATGCTGCTACAGAATATAATAGTTTTGTTCACCTAACTGTTGTGCGTATCACCTAAAACTAATCGAGTTAGGTATAGAATTATGTATATATAAATGATGAGGATAAAGAGACGAGTTGAAATCCGGGTGACTGTCTGTCTGTCCGTCGGTGCAAGCTCTAATTTGAATAAAAATTAAGATATCTTGATAAATCTTTGTACACATGTTTATTTGTACCATTGGTATTGTAAATCGGTCCATTGGCACTCCCACAAAACGCCATTGCTCAAAAGCCAATAAATTTATATAACTAAATTTATACAACAAGATACAAGACGTTTTTTTGATATAACAAATTGAATTAGGTTTGAATCTGCAGTTTGAAAAAAATTTGTAGAAGCCGGTGTTAAATTTGGACGTTGGGTATGTGGCACCGACCACATTTAGGTTAAAACTCATATCTCTCAGAACGGGGCATCCTTGTGCCTAAAATGAATAAAATCGAGTTAAAACTTGCCTTAGACCTTATATAACTATTATCAGGATTTTCAAACCTCCGGTTTACTTTACTCCTTATATATTGATGACGGTATGGAAGGTACCTTAAATAAACTCAGAAACGCAGTTTTTTGTTAACAATATGAAGTGATACCAAAGATACATCATACTACTACTTCTATCTTCCATATACCTAATATACAATTTTCAAATTTGCAGTTGGCTTTGCATCGTGTTTATCGGTCAATATGTAAAATATCTTAGCAAAATTATTTGAACATATTATATAACATAAAAGTATATACATAGTTTAATGCCGAAAATATGTTAAATTATATTATATGCATATAATGATTTTCGTTATTCTAACAAACCTTATGCCGAACATGTCGGTCAGTTTTATATTTATTAAATTGCTTGAAAATATGATCTCGAGTATACCTGAGTGGTGTCAAAAGTTTGTGCAATCAACCCAGACCTTTTCTGCCCCCAATATACCCTATATAGTGATTTACGACTTTCCAGCTGATCTTAAAGCGTTTGTGTTGATCAAAATGTGTGATATTTTAGTGAAATTAAGTGGACAAGCTTTCTTGAGAATTATGTTGTTAAGCACTTCATATTAATGGAATGGGTTAAGCCCCTGGTACAAACCTCATACCCCTAATATAATGAGTTCTGGTCCTCTGGTTGACGTTGTGCACATCATCTCAATATAAGGGGTGATCCAATTGCCACGCCTACAAAATGCTAATAATCGAAAACCTTTAATAACCATAACTAAGCTCCACAATGAGACACTAGACTGTTATTTGGTATAACCAATCGTATTGGGGAGGGACATCTACAGTGCGAAAAATTAGCCGTGGTTCCGCCCTCTAATGGGTTCAATGTACATATCTCCCAAACCACTAAGTCAACTAAATTTGATCAGGGCAAATCTTCTAGTTACCTTCTTTGATAGTATAAAAATCGATGAAATCAGATTATAACCCCGCCTACTCCCCATATATCGTTTATCCTGAAATCTAATTAAAGTTCGACAACTTACTAAATAAATACGGCAGAAGCATTCAAGCTCACAAATAATAGGTAGAGAAAGACTTCGTAGGAACCGGTATACAAATTCGACAAATAGACATGGTACCAGCCATCTTTAGGTGAAATTCTTAACCTATTTTAACCAAATTTTGTAGCTAACCTTATTTTGACATTTATGTGTTATATTTGACATACTTGTAGACGAAATCGGGCTACAATCACGCCAAATAAATATGGAAATAAAACTTTGAACAAAAAGTGCCCTTAAGTTTAACTGAGTTTTTATCGAAAATACGTATTTTTTTAGGTATGTAACTATTAAATTTAGCGTATTCGCTTGAGTTTATTCACATATATCTCACTTGATTATGATTTTAATTTAATCTTAGCTGATGGGAAGTAAAATATAGTTTTGAATTAATTACGTTAATAAGAACCAAATAAGATTGTAGTCCATTCACGATTTCGTCGAACAACGAATGTTAAATTTTTTCGCAACATTGTTAAAATAAAGTTATGCCAACACCTGAAGGATTTTCCCCGGCTTTGATACGAGTGATATTTAATAATGATACCATCTTGGCCGGATTCTGTTCTTGTTATTTAGTTGCGAAAAGAGTACTCAAAAAAGGTATCTGTTGCAGACTTAAAAACTGAAGGGACTCTTATATTATGTTCAGACCAAAAATTTTATGTTATTAGATTACATTTAATCATTGGAGATTTATGCAACACCTGTTGTTTGACATCCAAAAATTCACATGGCTTAATATTTATTAAAAGAAAACATTGTAATGCCGTGTTTTGTTATAAAAGTTGTCTTTTTTATAACGTTTTTATTAGCTTCACCTGTATGTTTGTTTGTTTGTTTTTATATTTGTAACTTTTTGAGTACAAATTGAGATATCTAGATGCAACTTGCTACTTATTCTCCTTTCCACCCTAGAGAGATTGGTATAGCAGCGGTATAGCATCAAAATAAATCAAAATTTCCTGCAAACAATTTTCATTATCAAGATATCTGGATAAACTTCAAAATTTCTCTTCATAAATTTGTTCCGAGTTTTATACTCTCGCAACATGTTGCTACAGAGTATAATAGTTTTGATTATCTAACGGTTGTTTGGATCACCTTAAACTTATCGAGTTAGATGTAGGGTTATATATAGATAACTGATCAGGATGAAGAGACGAGTTGAATTCCGGGTGACTCTCTGTCTGTCTGTCCGCTTGTGCAAGTTGTAACTTGAGTAAAAATTGAGATATCTTTATGAAATTTGGTACACATTTTTCCTGATACTGTAAAAAGGTTGGTGTTGCAGATGGGCGTAATCGGACCACTGCCCCACGCCCACAAAACGCCATTAATCAAAAATAAATAAATAAATTGCCAAAACTAAGCTCCGTCTGTCCGTCTGTATATACGCGAACTAGTCCCTCAGTTTTTGAGATATCGATCTGAAATTTTGAACACTTCTTTTTCTCCCCAAGAAGCTGCTCATTTATCGGAACCGCCGATATCGGATCACTATAGCATATAGCTGCCATGTAAACTGAACAATCGGAATCAAGTGTTTGTATGGAAAATTTTTTCATTTGACGAGGTATGTTCACGAAATTCGGCATGGGTTATTGCTAGAAAAAGTAATGCAATCTCCGAAGAAATTGTTCAGATCGGATCACTATAGCATATATCTGCCATACAAACTGAACGATCGGAATCAAGTACTTGCATGGAAAACTTTTTCATTTGACGAGGCATGTTCACAATATTTGGCATGAGTTTTTTCTAGAAGAAGTAATGCAATCTCCGAAGAAATTGTTCAGATCGGATCACTATAGCATATATCTGCCGTACAAACAGAACGATCGGAATCAAGTACTTGCATGGAAAACGTTTTCATTTGACGATGTATGTTCACAATATTTGGCATGAGTTTTTGCTAGAAGAAGTAATGCAATCTCCGAAGAAATTGTTCAGATCGGATCACTATAGCATATATCTGCCATACAAACTGAACGATCGGAATCAAGTACTTGCATGGAAAACGTTTTCATTTGACGATGTATGTTCACAATATTTGGCGTGAGTTTTTGCTAGAAGAAGTAATGCAATCTCCGAAGAAATTGTTCAGATCGGATACCTATAGCATATATCTGCCATACAAACTGAACGATCGGAATCAAGTACTTGCATGGAAAACTTTTTCATTTGACGAGGTATGTTCACAATATTTGGCGTGAGTTTTTGCTAGAAGAAGTAATGCAATCTCCGAAGAAATTGTTCAGCATATATCTGCCGTACAAACTGAACGATCGGAATCAAGTTCTTGCATGGAAAATTTGTTTATTAGATAAAATATCTTCACGAAATCCGGCATTGATTTCTCTCAATGGCATATATCTGCCATACAAACTGAACAATCGGAATCAAGTACTTGCATGGAAAATTTTTTCATTTGACGAGGCATATTCACAATATTTGGCATGAGTTTTTGCTAGAAGAAGTAATGCAATCTCCGAAGAAATTGTTCAGATCGGATCACTATAGCATATATCTGCCATACAAACTGAACGATCGGAATCAAGTGCTTGCATGGAAAACTTTTTCATTCGACGAGATATGTTCACAATATTTGGCATAAGTTTTTGCTGGAAGAAGTAATGCAATCTCCAAAGAAATTTTTCACATCGGATTACTATAGCATATAGCTGCCATATAAACTGAACGATCGGAATCAAGTTCTTGCATGGAAAATTTGTTTATTAGATAAAATATCTTCACGAAATCCGGCATTGATTTCTCTCAATGGCATATAGCTGCCATACAAACTGACAATCTAAATAAAGTTCTTATATGAAAAAAATTGTTTATGACAAGTTATCTTCACGAAATATGGCATGGATGATGATTGTCCAAGATATCGCTACAATTTTCGAACGAATTGTTCATATCAGACCACTATATTAAACAGTTATCATAGAAACTGACCGATCAAAATACATTTTTGTATGGAAGTTTTTAGTATGGAGTATTGCTTAAGATGTGACTTCAATCTTCGAACGAATTGTTAAGATCGGACCACTATAGCATACAGCTGTCAGATTTAACCACTTTACAAGTAATATATTATAAACAAATCAGATTAATTAATTATTTATACTGTCCAATTTGATCTTTCAATAAAAATTATCTTATATCTGCCAAAAACTGTTTTGCTTGTGCCAAAAGTAAGGTGTGACATGTAGCTAATTGGGACAATAAGTTGAAAAATGTGTTAAGAATAGATACATAAGAGTAAGGAGCAAAAATATTATTTAATTAACCATAAAATAAACAAATCCCTAATTATTCAAGATATATTATTATTTATTAATAATAATAGAGAACTATCTAAAGATAATTATTCAGTTTTAAAACCCTAATTAACTGATGGATAGGTACAAACCAAATCTAGGTAGAATAATAGGTAGGAAATAAATAGTTCGAAACGTAGGTAGAAAACATAACCTAGGTAAAAAAACGTCGATAATGCCCCTTTTGTAGTTAACGCCTTAATATTTCAACTAAAATTACTTGATCAAATTTGGCATGGATTATTGGCCACGGTAACAATAAAATATCCTAAGAAATTCTTCTGACTACTGTATCGCATAGTTGCCGTACAAACTGATCGATCTAAATAAATTTGTAAAGTAGAAAATTATGTTAAGAATATATACATAAGAGTAAGGAGCAAAAATATTATTTAATTACCCATAAAATAAATAAATCCCTAATTATTCAAGATATATTATTATTTATTAATAATAATAGAGAACTATCTAAAGATAATTATTCAGTTTTAAAACCCTAATTAACTGATGGGTAGGTACAAAACAAAACCTAGGTAGAAGAGTAGGTAGGAAGTAAACATAGTTTGCAAGTTAGGTAGAAAGTATAACCTAGGTAAAAAAGAACCTCTACAATGCACTTTCTGCAATTAACACATTCGTATTCCTACGAAAGTTGCTTGATGATACCAAGAAGGGCAAAACAGTTTACAGATTTGAAGTCGGGCTCTAAAACATTCAATAAATAGGACCCAACGCATCGGATCACTTCAGTTTACGCGAGCAGCTTAAACTTTCAACAACGCAAATAACTTTCAAAATCAACGAAAAAATCCTTTTTTCAAATAATACGCATTCTTTTAATTATATTACTATTACTTAATTTATTAATATTTTAGTATATTTTTTATTTGTATAATATTTTTTAATAATTTTTGAAAATGCCAAGAGTATCTAGGCAATCGCAGGAACAAAGACGTCGCAATGCTCTGAATCGAAGCCGACGACAATATAGTCAAAATTTGGAAAATAATAGACAAAGGAACGCTGACTATATTGAAGAATTACGCAGCTCAAATTTGGAGAACCGCAATGAGGAGAGAACTCGTGATAGTTCTGCACGTTCCACTAGACGACAGAACCTACTTTACAGAGCAACAGAGCAGCAGCGTAATACAGTAGGTCATTCAAATAGACGTTTGAATCCAGAATATAGAGCAGCGGAGCAGGAGCGCAACACAATGGGTCATTCAAACAGGCGCTTGGATCCGGAATATAGAGCAGCGGAGCAGGAGCGCGACACAATAGGACATTCTATCAGGCGCTTGGATCTGGAATATAACTGAAGAGCAGCAGCGTAATACAGTAGGTCAATCAAATAGACGTTTGAATCCAGAATATAGAGCAGCGGAGCAGGAGCGCAACATAATGGGTCATTCAAACAGGCGCTTGGATCCGGAATATAGAGCAGCGGAGTAGGAGCGCGACACAATGGAACGTTCTGTACGGCGCCAGAATGCAATAATAAGAGAAGAAGAGAGGCAACGAGATGCAGCATTGAGGAGAAGTCGTCGAGAAGATCCAATAAGAAGACGTTGTGAGCAAATTTTAAATTCTTCTCAAAGAAGAGTGACCCGCCAGAAAACCAGGCAACAACTAACAAACGAGCAGGAATCAACGTTGGAAAGAGTACAATTGCATAGATCGGAATCGCAAATCGTCAGTTAGAAAGCGAGAGGCAAACCAGGAGGAATATAAGATGCACAGCTAGAAGAACAAGAACGTCAACGTCGAGCTGCCAATATCTTTGATATGTACGCATTGCTGATAAAGAAAGGACCCACTGAAATATGCGTCTGTGGCGGTGGCATTTGGTTCCCTCATCAAGTGAAAAAACTAGAAAAATGTCAGACTTCAACAAAATTTGCGCGCTCAGAAGATGCTAGAAAAGTGTTCTATCTGTCATCAAAATTTCCGTCTTCGAACCAAAAGTACAACTTTTGCAACACATGCTATCGTATTGTTAGGAAGGGCAAGATACCAAACATCTGCCTATCGGAAGGATTGGAGTTTCCTGATATTCCGGAATGCCTTCAGGATTTAACGTGTCTAGAAGAAAGACTGATATCACCGAGGATCCCATTTATGCGCATCATCTCCTTAGGATATGAACGACAATGTGCTATTCGTGGAGCAGTGGTGAATATCCCCATTTCAGTTGTAGAGACAGTCACCATGCTTCCACGAAGATTTGATAACAGCCATATTATTCAAGTGCACTTGAAACGTCGATTAGAATATGAACAAAATTTTATGACAGAGACAGTGCGACCAGCAAAAATATTGGAGGCACTAAACTATCTGCTGGGTACAGAGCTCAAGCATAATATCTAAATGTCAAGTGATTGGCTGGCAAATGCTGGAAACGAGGAAACTGTACCATTTATTGCGGATCCTGCAGATGAGGCAGAAGTAAAAGACCTTCTTAATGCCCGTCAGGAAAATGTACCGCTTGAAATGGAAGAGGATTTAAATCCAGGTGGTCAGGAGACTTTAATGAACAATGATCGGGTTGCAATGGCACCAGGACAAGGTAGATGCCCTAGGGACGTTACAACCGACGACGATGCTCAGGAATTGTCGTATCCAACGATTTACTGCGGAAAAAAGAGGACAACTACAACAACTTATAGTAAAATTGCACGTTCTGAAATTCGACGCTATGATCGGCGTTGTGTGCGCGTGGACGTGCTCCTGTATATTTATAAGTTCTACGAGTTGGAGCGTATTAAAAATGCAATTTCCATTTGCTTGCGTAAAAAGTCTGGATCGAGGAATATAACTGCTGCAAATGTGAGGGATGAAAATTTTGTCAGCAACCTTATCCAGCATGATGAAGACTATCATGTACTCAAAGGACTTCGATCCTCACCTGCACATTGGGAGGCAGAAAAGAAGAAAGTTTTAGCCTAAATCCGCCAGTTTGGTTTGCCAACATTTTTTATCACAATGTCTGCTGCAGAAACAAAATGGCCTGAGTTGTTAGTCACATTGAAGAAACTGGTGGATAAAGTAGACATTTCGGAAGAGGAAGCAACTGCTCTATCAAGCTCTGAAAAAGCGAGACTGATAAGGACAGATCCAGTTACATGTTCCAGGTATTTCGACAATCGATTCCGCCAAATGCTAAAATTATTTCAAAACGGACTATTTGGAGAGAATTTAGTAGTCCGTTACTACTACAGAATTGAATTCCAGCACATTGTCATGGCATGTACTGGCTAAGTAACGCACCACAATTGGAAAGTGATGGAATCACCAACACAAATGATGTTGAAACATTCATGGATCGACACATCACAACCGATGGGGATGATTTGGACTTACTGGAATTCATTCAGTATCAAAAACACAGACATGGTCGAGCTTGCCTAAGAGACCTACATGGAAAACAAGTATGCCGATTCAACATGCCATATCCGCCGATGCCACGGACAGAAATACTTTTCCCTCTGGAGAATGAAGAAGGTATTGAGCAACACAAAGCTCAATTCCAAAAAATACAGGAACTATTAACTCTAACGGATCTCCCAGAGGAAGAAATAATACGGTTGAGCTGCTTCGAAAATTTTTTGGCGGATGAGCGAATCAACATTGACTACGAAGAATACAAGCTTGCTCTTCGCTCATCTGTAAAAAAGCCACACATTTTCCTAAAGAGAAAATTTTCAGACAGGCAATTTCCAAATGCCTATAATAAAAATATCCTTAAATTGCATAGAGCAAATATGGATATTCAATTCATTCTGGACGCATACGCTTGCTGCAGCTATATAATTAATTATATAAATAAATCCCATAGAGGAGTATCAACATTATTGAGACAAGCCATGGAGGAAATAAATGCAGGGAATTTCTCCATTAAAAGAAAACTGCAGCACATCGGAAACAAATTTTTAAATGGATCGGAAATATCGGCTCAAGAAGCAGCTTATAATATTTTGGGACTGCATCTATCAGAAGCCAGTAATGGGGAAATATTTATAAATACATCACATCCAAACAACCGAGTAAGGATGATAAAGCCCCGACTTGAATTGAATGCTTTACAGGAGGACTCTACGGACATATATGTGCCGAGTGTGGTGGAGCAATACTCTCAAAGGCCCGATCAATTGGAAGAACTATGCTTAGCAGATTTTGCAGCAGGGTTCAGATTTTGCAAAACAAGCAGAAATATTTCTGATAATAACGATGTAGAGAACGAGGATGACACGACAGCTGCACTTCCAATGGCATTAAAGGATGGATCAGGATTTCTAAGGAAAAGGAAGCAAGCCCTTATTCTGCGTTGGAAACGTTTTAGCGTTGAAAGTTCAAGAGCCGATTTCTTCAGAGAAACCGCCATGATGTTTCACCCATGGAGAAATGAGGAAACAGACCTATTAAATATTGACGTCGAGAGTATTTGCAATTCACACAAGGAGCAAATTGAGCTGAATAAGCTCAAATATGACAAATTTTCATCGAACGAACTAGAACGGATTTAGGAAAACCTTCATGTCACAGCGGAAGAAACAGCTGATGATCGAGCTGCCTCACAACTTTTAGATCCCGAATTTAGAGCTCTAGCCGTTCCAGAGCAAACAGGAGACATTAATGTTTTTCAAGAGCACAACAATACAGAGGAAGAGGCGGTTCGATTAATTAAACTCCCACCTCTAATATTAGAAGACCATTTACTGGCAATGGTGCAGTCATTAATTAAACTCCCACCTCTAATATTAGAAGACCATTTACTGGCAATGGTGCAGTCACTTAACAGCAAACAGAGGGAATACTTTGCTCATGTAATGCCAGTAAAAGGGAAATCTTCTTCGAATATGTCGGAGGCGGTGCTGGAGTGGGCAAGAGTCGGCTTATAACAATTATATATCAGTCGTTGATATTGCGAGCTAATAGTGTACCAGGAACCAACCCCGAAACAGCCAAGGTGTTACTCTGCGCACCCACTGGCAAATCAGCATTTGGAATTGGGGGCCTAACCCTTCATTCGGTTTTTTCACTCCCCGTCAACCAGTCTTCCGGCGATCTTCGGCCACTAAATAGTGACACATTAAACAAAATTCATGCCAATCTCATAGATATTAGGCTTATTATAATTGACGCAATTTCAATGGTTGGAGCAAAGATGTTTGCATATTTAGATTGCAGGCTAAAGCAAATTTTCAGGAGCACCGCTTAGTTTGGAGGCATACCAATTATCGTGTTTGGTGACTTAAAGCAGCTGCCACCAGTAGGAGATCAATGGATATTTGCGCCGAATAGGAATGATCATTACAGTACAATTACAGGAACACCGCTTTGGGATCAATTTCGGTACTTTGAGCTCACTGAAATAATGCGCCAGCGTGAAGATCAAGCATTTGCTATCGCTTTAAATAACATGTCAGAGGGAAATATGACACACGCTGACATCCAATTAATCAAAAGCAGGGAAAAGACCTCTAATGAGATACCGAACGAAGCCATCCATCTATTTTATTCAAATGCTGGAGCAAATGATTTAAATTTAACTAAACTGGCAAACACGATGACCGAGGAGTTCATTTCGACTGCGAAGGATACAATTAAGTCAAGTTCCCTAACAGTACGCAGCAGGGCAAACATTTTAGAAGCTGTGAAGTCTTTTAAGCCATCGGAAACACAAGGAATGCTTTATACATTGCAGCTCAAGACTTCGATCAAATATATGGTGACAGTCAACATAAGCATAAGTGATGGTCTCGTCAATGGTGCTACGGGGGAACTAATGCAGGTTGATTCCGAATCACATAGATCTGAAAGTTCAGTGGTGCGACTATGGATAAAATTCGCAGAATCAAGAGTTGGAAGCTTTGAACGTTCCAAGCAGCCTCACAGTCGCAATGCAGATTGGACACCAATCATGAGCGTGGTCCGATCATTCCAATACAAGAGAAATGAGCAAATAACCATAGAACGCAGACAGTTTCCGGTCATTCCAGCTGAAGCCATCACGATACATAAAAGTCAAGGTGGAACATACACACAAGTTGCTGTTCATCTAGAGGGTAGAGTAAGCAGATCAGCTTTATATGTAGGATGTAGCAGAGCCACAAGTGCCAATGGATTGTATATAATCGGGACATTTTCTCCCCCGAACCCATTTGGACCGCAGGATCCAATTAAAACTCAACTTAATAGGTTAAAGACAGAAGGAGCATTGACGACATGCTACAGATTTTTGAATGAAAAATCGGAACAACGTCTAGATATTTATTATCAAAATGTAAGGAGCCTAAACAAGCATATTGAAGATATCAGATCAGACAAGCTGATTTGTTCTGCTGATATTCTGTGCTTTGCCGAGACATGGGCCTTACCTCAAGAAGAATTCCCAATAGAAGGCTACAGTGTTATTGCACGCCTTGATGGAGAAACAAGATCATCCCGACGACGCCCTGCCAACGGCCTTATAATATACTACAAGCAAGATAGGTGCCCAGGTCTATCAGAAGGATCATTTTCAAGAAACGACACCGGTTCAACAAACGTTTACCAACTGTTAAACGTAAACAATTCAACAGTTTCCATATCACTTGTGTACAGGAACCCCCGCTACAGACTTCCGGAATTTAGAAACCAAGTGGAAAATAATATCCGTCAGATAACTGAACAGTATAATGGACCGTCAGTAGTCCTTGGTGACTTTAACATATGTCGCCTAACAGCAACTGATGATTTGGAGGCTCGATTGCAACAGTTAGGATTTCAATCTTCATTGGCTAAGGTCGCCACAACAAAACAGAAAACAGCAATAGATTGGGTATGGACAAACATGGATTCTGCAATGACCTCATGTATCACATATGAAACACCATATAGTGACCATGACGGAATATTTTTCAGCTTTAGAAAATAGATATATTATATTATATATATAGATATATGTTAGATTCAATATTATTTAATTTAAGTTTGTATTATAATATAAAGTGTAAGTCATAGATGTAATTATTGTAATTTATATATCATATAAAAAAGTATTATAGAATAATAAATATTATTATATGTTATATATTTTCTAATTTCTATAAATATTATAATTTGTTTTGTTTTCCATTAATTTAATGTGAATAATCAATCAGTATATTTATTTTTTTCTCACACTACACTCCGAACAACCGTCAGTCACTAACTGAAGCATGAAGCAATGATGGAAAAGTACGCACAACTGTGTATATTTCCGCCCTTTTAACTGTAGTCTTTGATAAAAGACGATAATATAAATAAAAACAAAATTTGTTTTTATTTTGAAGGCTAATGAAAGGTTTTCTTCTTGCAACTCCACCAAGGTAATCGTATTTGTGTAATTTCGAAATTTTCTGTTATTTTGCCGTTTTGAAAGGATCTTTTGTGACTTCCTTTAGTATACAACGCTCTTCTCGCACATATAATATCTTTGCCTGACCTTCTCTGCTTCTATTGGCCAATTTGAACTTATCATGGAACCTCTTGATCAAATCATGGACTATGGATTTGCTTCTTCCTACCAATTCAGCGATTTTACGCACGGTTTTACCTTCACCATTTAATTTTACTATTAGTTGCCTTATTTCGACGGAAGTTTGGTTTCCTTTTGAAGCCATTCTAAAAACAATTCTAAAAATTATAAACTTCTCTAACACTAAATAAATTTTTAGCTGAATAAGACTCAAAAATGCGAGTATGAAGTGCGCATTTACAAAATAACGGCACTTTTTGCATTGCTAGTGCGGTTTGTCCGATTATTCGTTGAGTGCAGAAAATTGTTATTTATGTTTTTCTACTAAAATCTACAGTTATCATAAAGGATAGTTATTGTTTTCTTATTGATGAGTGAGATAGGTTATGAAGTGTAAATAAAAACGAAAAACAACATATTATGCTTTTTTGTTTTTATGTATGGTGAACATTAATATTAGACAAACTCTTGTCCGACTATGCGATGGAGCCACTGTATGTACATATATAAGTACACGATATTTTAAAAACTATACAGTATGACAGCACATACACAATTTTTAATAATAGTGAAGATAGCTACGAGAAAGGAAAAAAAAAATTGTTGACAAATAGTAAAGTGGCAATTTTTATCACATTGAATACATAGGTAAATGTAAAATTGGCGCACCTCTACTGTGCACGTATTAATTTTATATTCTTGCAATATGTTGCTACAGATTACACAGCCTACTTCCCTTATAACACAATAATTCCATCTGATTCTTTCACTTTCAAGTATACAAATCAAGCACCAATGAATGTTTCGAGAAAAAACTATGCACGAAATATGCGCTTATAGTAGCCATCTCATGACCAAAAATTGTCAAAATCGGACCAAAACTGTTCAGACCTCCAAATACCGTATATGTAGACCACAGTCCCTATTGCGAACTTTTTATCAAAAATATCGGTCAATCTGTGAGATATATTACTGCAATTCGGAGAGAACCCTTTTCTGATAATAGTAATCCTGTATACCATGGTTTAAATCGGATCAAATAATTGCCTTAGCCCCATATACTTAATACACTGATTTTCAGACTTTAACTGAACGTTAATATTGAATATCTATAGTTTTACGCCAAAAATATATGAAATTGGTCGACGAATTATCCCAACTCCCATATACTACAAATAGTGATGTTATATTTTATTCTAACAAACTTTATGTCGAATATGTCGGTCAATGTGTGAGTTTGAAAATATGTTCTTAAGTATATTTGAGCAATGTAAAAATTAGTGTAATCAGTTCAGACCTTTTCTGTCCTCAATATTCTCTAAATAGTGATTTCCGACATTCCTCCTTTAACCCGTTTTGTACTCTTTAACCCGTTTTGTACATTAACTCAATATATTAAATTTAGCCTCTTCGATTAAGTTTATATCAGATATAAGTATATCATTTGAAGATGATTTTAATATTATTTTCGCTGACGGGAAGAAAATATAGTAATAAAACTAATTATGTTTATAACTAATAATATAAGTTAATAAGATACAATTTGATTGTAATCCATTTACGATTTTGTCGAATATGAAAATTGATTTGATTCGCAACATTTTTAAGCTATCGAAACATGTTGCTGTAAAGTATAATAGTTTTGTTTAAAATAAGGTTTTGTGAACACCCCCCCGTTTTTTTTTTTCCCCCGTCTTTGATACTTGCATGTGTGGGAAGTTTATAAGTCTGTAAGACTTATTTGTTAATTTATGTAACATATGCACATATGTAGTTAGTAATACACATTAACATACATATGTATCATAAAATCAAATTAATATACACGTATTAAAAATACCTTTACTGTTTTTTTGTGTCAATAAATTGTGTGAAAAAAAATTCTTTTTAATAAAAACTCAAAACTACATTTTCGGACATTTTTTAAACTAAATTCGGCACAGTTAAAAAATGTCAAATTCTATCACTGGTGTGAAGCTAGCTTGTACAATTGTGCTATAAAATGCCGACCGCTACTTTATATACATCAATGTTTGTAGTCTAGGCCGTGTAATGACTTGATGGAATTAATGAAAGGTGGATTGCGAACCAAACTCGGCAGTTGCCATTTGTTCACACTTTTCTTTCTTTGACAGTTTGTAGTGTTTAAGTCATCTTTAATAAATTTTCCTTCTGAACAACCAGATGACGTTAAATGAGAGTCAAACAGGGAAATTTCATGTGAATTAAATTCCATTCACCTCGGTGACGAGATAAAAAAGTGTCATTTTTGTATGCCGGAATCTTGGAAAGTGATTAGTGAGACAAACTAATCAACAATCTTAATCTTGTGATTAGTTGCCGGTCGGAATATTAATGAAACTAAGATTTATTATCTTGTAACATGCTGCTACAGAGTATAAATGTTTACCTAACGGTCGTTTGTAACACCTGAAACTAGTGAAGATAGACATAAAGTTATGGATATACTAGAAGATCAGGATAAAGAGACGTGTTGAAATCCGGTTAACGGTCTGTCCGTCCGTCCGTCTGTGCAAGCTGTAACAATTGAAATATCTTGATTAAACACATGACACATATTTCTTGGCACCACAAAAAGGTATTGCAGATGGGCGTATTCGGGCTATTGCCACGTCCACAAATCGCTTATAAAAAGTCAAAACTAAGTTCCACAATAAGATACAAGACTGTTATTTGGTATAACGAATCGCATTAAAGAGAGGCATCTGTGGTTCAAAAGTGGGTGTGACCCCTAACCTAATAGGTTTAATGTATATTTCTCCTAAACAGCTGAAGCTATAATAGCCTTATTTGCGCAGGATAAATCCTTTCGACACCTCTTACGGCAGTGTGAGGTCGGCAAAAATACCCCCTGCACCCACCCCGAAGGTGCCGACTGGTAATAGATACCACAGTTTCACGACGTAAGCAGGGACGGGCTGGCAACAGTTCGCCCCTGTTGTAGCAGTGAGGTATCTAGCTTAGGTCAGATTTCCTACCTGGGCGTTCGTTGCTTCCAGCACAGTATTCAGATAAGAAATGTTACTATCGTTGGGGGTACCTAAAAAGCTGGATGAAAACGTCATGCGGTCCGTGCTGAAGATCAACCTGCCTAGGGACCCTTAAATAGCCCAGTCTCGAACGGAGCTAACGGATACCTGGCGCCCTCCGTAATAAGACATACTTGCGTAGCGGCAGCAAGCGCAAGCGAGAATACTTTCTACTACACTCTAGGGTCCAAATGTGTGGCAAATCAACAAAAGAAAGGAACGAAGGAAAAATCCCCAGATCCCAATGAAAATGGGTGTGTCGTGTATGCATGCCAGTACCAGAACGAAATTAAGATGATAGCTTATGACAACGAGAGATCGGTCCTGATATATAACGCCGCAATAGCCAAGGTAGGGGAGGTTTACCCCGGAGTTAGGCTAGTAGCCGTAGATACGAAGGATATCCCATTCCAACCAAGAGCTTGGGTATGGATCCCGGCTATGTATGTATGCATATAATGTAGCTCATCAGAGCCTGAAACCAAAATCTGCCAACTGGGGGATAGAAATTTGTCAAGGCCTTCGAAGACTACACAGCGGAATCTAGTATGGAGACGAAACGAGCCACAATGCAGATTCTGCTGTTGTTATCAAAAGAATCTGTAGAACCGCTCTCGGAAAGTATTTGTGGACTGAGGACCCTAGCTATAATTTATATATGGTAAACTGCGCAGGTAAGGCTAATACATGTATAATTGACTATAAAAAGACAGTGAAATATCCAGGTCCTTGACTATTCTTGAATGCGACTCCAATGCACACCACATGCTATGAGGCAGCACGGATATCAACGAAAGAGGTGAGTTGCTCTTTAACTACCTACTAGGTACAAGGCTGTTGTTATGTAATAGAGGTAATATGCCAACATTTATAACGAGAAACCGGCAGGAGGTATTAGACGTTACACTCATGTCGGAAGAATTGATAAATATGTTAACTCAATGGAGGGCTGGACCACCGCTACATTGAATGCATAGTTGAAGAAAATGTAGATAAGGTTGAAATTTTCAGCACTAATAGGCATGCTCTTGCAGGAGCTAAAAAAGGAATTCGTGGAAATATTTTTATAATGATTGCCTGTTCTGGCTATTTCATCTGCTTCGCAGTTACCAGGGATATCACTATTCTCTGGAACCCATTGCAGGTTTATCGTGAAGTAGGATGTTATATTCTCTAATAGATCAAGACACTCTTTCACTATCTTTGTAAACCCTAGAAAACTTCAGTGATTTCAAAGCCGTCTGGCTATCCGTACATACAAGGTGCGTTCCAAAGTAAACAGTAAAAAAGTAACAAAGTAAACTCTAGTGGCGCCATCTATATGTGAAGTAGTGCGTTAGAATCTGCTATCCATTGTCGACTTCCATCAAAAATTTCATGAAATTTTATCTATTGGAAGTGAAGTTATTGCGTTTTAAGTGACAGTATGTTTTTGTAATCGGTGCGAGATCCTCACTAGGAGACTTTTGTGCGAGTCTCTCACTAGGTAGAAAAAGTCTCCGCTCACCAAACCGTGGAATGTGTTTCAATACATACGTAAGTATATAAATAAAATATATGCGTTTTTGAAGTTCTTTTCAGAATATCAGATGCGCATGCTAATAGCATTACAGTCGCCAAATTTAATGGAATTCCTATGTGCGTTTACAAAGTTAAGGGCATTTTTTGAATTCTACTAATGGAGAATTAGCAGAAAAAGTATCCGCTCACTGCTTATTACATTGATTATTGTAGTTTCTACGCGTTTAAGACCTGATAATTTTTTGTGCGTTGTTGTCAATAATACAGATTTACTTAGATAACCGAAGGCAAAATCTGCAATTTGTGTGTAAATTTATCGAATTATTCAGCGTTAATCGAAATAAGTGCAAAAGGCAAAGAAATAAGTGATAATGAGCGGAAAATAATATTAAAATTAAGGGAGGACGGTAAAAGTTTTCGTGAAATTGGACGAGTTGTCAACAGAACGGAGTCATCAGTGCGATACGTCATCCAGACTTTCAAAAAAACGGGAACTATTACAGCAAAGCCTTGATCTGGACATTCGAAAGTAGTGACTGATCGGGAAACACGCAAAGTTGTATCTGTTGTAAAGGTTAATCCGCGTTTAACCGCTTCCCAAATAGCAGAAGATTTAAAAAAACAATATGCAGTGACACAGCAATAAAAATTGTCATGGACAAGTGGTACGTAAAAAGCCATTCATTTTCTTAAAAAATCATATGAAGCGCATTTTGCTTTCGTAAACGAACATATAACCATGCCTATATATTTCTGAGAATCGTTTTTATGATCGGAGGAGACCAAATATTGTATATTTGGAATAAAAGGAATGCACGAAATCTTACTTCAACCACGAAATCTTACTTCAACTCAAGTGGAGTTGGTGGCATTCAGTTTATCGAATATACATATAATGAATAAATTTGATTATCTAAATATCGACATATAAAGCAAAGTGCTGACAAATTAGGATTTCCAATTGTGTTTTTGTTTCCCGCAGAATTTGTTTGCCCTTGCTCCAAAACAGCTGCATTCACCTCCACAATCACCTGACCTCAATCCTATTGAGCATTTATGGGCTCTATTGGAGCGCAGAATTCGCACACATACGATTACCAGCAAAGAAATGCTCAAGACCGTTATATTGGACGAATGGAGTAAAATGTCAGCCCAAGATACGAGAAAATGAGTACATTCCATGCCTAAATGTCTAGCAGAAGCTATAAAATTTCGAGGCTACCCCCCCAGCTATTAAACTTGTTATAGTTACTTAATATTATTGTGTTCTCGTTGATAAGCGCAGACTTTTTCTGTTTAAGTTAATTGTTTTTAAAATGAAAATGAACTCGGTGGCTTTTCTTTATTGAATAATTTGAAAAAAAAGTCAATTTTTTAAGCGAAAAGGTAGGATTTAATAACACAAAAAAATTTTTTAATTGGTCAATTGGTCAAACGTTTATTTTAGTTCAAAAGATTTTGTACCCATTGAGCGGAGACTTTTTCTACCTAGTGACATACATCTATAAAGTCGCCCTATAAAGTCTACATACCCCCCTGAACAATGTAGTTTTGAGCCATCAATGCACAATGAAACAACAAAATCGAACTCTAATTAAGAGCAAAAAAAGCTTGACAAATTTCATTCAAATTTTTCTATATTTTTTAGAAACTGTTTTCAAAACACAGAAAAGTCAACATACGGCAATTCTATAATGTGGATAAAATGCAATAGTGTCTACCAGCAGTGGTATTAACTACCTTAAGCATCTTTATAGTGTACCGTTATTTGTAAATGACCTAATTTCTATACTTTAAATATTTTCACAGTGCCATTATTTCATATAGTACGACGTAAAAAGTCAAACAATAATTCGTAACCGCTCAAATAATAATTCGTAATTTTAATCTAATGAAAAGTATACAAAGCAAGCCGAATGTGGTCGACCGCCTAGGATTTATTACAACAAAGCATCAAATTTCGGCAGAATTTTATATTGCTTCAGTGCATACACAAAGTGATTGAGATATAAGGGATTCCACGGTCGTGCACCCAGGAGGCACGTTTGTTTTGGTACACATAAAAATACCAAAGAGGAATACTTGTGTTTATAAAGTAAGTGTGTGCATCAATAAAACTGGTCGCACGGAAATTCGCGTAGCTTGACAATTGGTAACGGTAAATTCAATATTTAATTTAAATAATTTCATATAATCTTTTAAAAATATACTATGTCACGCACTAAATACAAAAGAGTCACCTCTCGAAAAATGGCAAATGTTCCAGAAGAGCAAAAAACAGATCCTCTAATAATAAATGAAATTTCCTCGTCCATAAAGTAGAATGCCTTATCTAAAGAGCGTATTTCAAATATACTTATGCATTATAAATTTTTTTTTGTTTAACAGAGAAATTAAGAGGCATTTATGAGTTAAGACATCGAATAACAATGTGATTATCACAATTAATTCATCGACATATTTCAAATAATACAGATGATTAAACTCATTTCATTTCATATAAAGAGATAAAACTTCGCAGAAAACAACAAAATATTTACGATTTATTTCAGCAGAAACATAACTGAAACAGTACTTTTTACTTGATACCGCACAAGCAAGGCAAACGACGTATTTAAAACAAAAGTAGATCTAACGTTAATTTTCCAGTCAAGTAAGATAGTGATGGCAATGAAATTTCTTAGGTCGGTAGATAAGTGTTTTATGAATTGATATATGGAAAATAATTGATTTTGAAAATTTTTGAGTGGGGACTCTTTTGTATTATCCCACTGGTTAAAATAAATAGCAATTTACGAAAGAATTTTCCGAGCAATTAATTTAAGTAAAATGAAATTACTATACAATATTTAAGTATACAAAGGAACGTCTGTTGCATGTACAAAAATATACCATAATTATGAGTACACTGTTTTTAAACATTTAGTTACCCAAGATTTCTTGAGAAGTGAACAAGTTAATTTATTCAAATAGTTTACTATATAATATTTACAATATATATTATGTTTTTGATATCACGCCTAAAAAGGCTGTTAACCGGACAGTATAAGAACCTTAAAAAGGATTTAATCTCCCCGAGGTAGGATAATACCATACTTTTTACACCTGGACAGACGGATCCACAAAATTTTAAATCCAAATTTAATTACATTAACTACTTTGGCAAGCCATTTGTTATTAATTAATAATGCCTAGGTGAAGCAAAATATATATTGCACTAAGTCGTCTTGTCATTGTATAGAGTTAGTGAGCAATCACAAAGTACTAAAAGCCACGCTAATCGCAGATTAGATCCCGAAGTACACCTGACCGAGCAAAATGTTGATACAGCTCGACATAGGAGAATTCGGAAAAATCCTCCGATGCAGTCTGTTGAACAAATATTAAATACTGTTCAACGTAGGGCTAGACGGGAAAATTCTGAGGTAAGGGCTGTATAACAAAGTGCTAATACTGTTCAACACAAGAATAGGCGACCAAATCCACAAATGTGTTCTGAAGAGCAAAGTAGGGACACTAGGGAACATAGAGAACTTCGAGCAATAATTACTGAGTATAGGAATATAGAGCGATTTTAATGCAAAAAATTCCATCTGAAGATGGAAATTACAATTTTTGTGCAACTTGCAAAAATGGCATTGCTAAAAGAATATTCCAAAGATATATTTATTAAATGGTGTAGACTTTCCTGAAATACCAGATTCTTTGAAAGATTTAACCCCAAATGAAGAACGGCATGCTTTCTTCTATGACCATCCGCGCTTTAGGGTATCAAGGGCAGAGTTTGCTCAAAGCTGCTGTTGTTAACATACCCCTTCCTGGAAGCAATATTGTAACATATCTACCGCGGTACTTTAATTAGGCTAATGTGATACAAATTCACTTAAGAAGGCGTTTGATATCCAATAATGAGCAGGGACCACATCCAAACGACTCTTACAACACGACATTTTGTTATCGAGTAATAATTAGTTTAATTTCATACGTAAAATATGGATCTGCGTTCGCACCAAACCAGAGATCGTAAATGAATAGAGAAGGAGCAAATGTTAAATGAAATCTTTTTGAGTACTAATTTGTAATTCCACATGAGGGAACATCGAAAAATATTACTTCGAAAGAGAAAAATACACCACCCTGTGTGTGAAACGAAGAACAGGCTATAAATAGACACAACGAATGAAAAATCGGTGCGCATACCTATTTAGATTTGTATTTTCAATTTCAATGATATGACGAAAATTTATAATTGTGAAAAGCCTTTTGAATTAAAAAGGAGGATTACTGGCAAAAACCCCAGAATTCATAATAAAATAACCTTTGATATGCAATTTTTCCAACCTTTGTATGTGCGTTGCGTAAGCAATATACTTATTGAACAAATGATAATAATAAAACTGTGGCTAAGCGGTCGCGTTTCTATTTACTTATATAGTGGCTTAGGTCGTAGGCGTAAAGGAGTTAAGCTCAATCCGAATACGAGCATATCGTTCGAATCGTAAAATACATAAATTAAAATTTTATTTAATTTTTTTATATTATTAATTGGAATTAATTAGCATATCTGAATTCCACTACTTAAATAGCATATTTTACTTTCAGAGATAATTAAAATATTTCAGGAAAATATGTTCATATGTTAAGGTTTATTGAATATACGCTCATTTATGCCAATTTACACAAATGTGACAATCACACAACATTCTTAAATACACGTACGCTGATGCTTGCTTCTTGCCCCGCACAAACAAAGACTTTTGTCCTAACTTCTTGCTTTTTGCGAGAAACAAGTTAAACGATCGCACGCAAGGAGGGGTCAGAGGCGCACTGCTACTTAATTATTTCAGATAGTTTTTATTAATCGAATTTATTTTAAAAACGATTATAGGTATGAATTTATTTGTATTTATATTTTTACGTATCTATTAATTATATTACGTCAATGAGTCATTAATGCATCAGTATTTTTCAATACAAATTAAGCAACATATTAATATATTATGAGCCCTCACTTGACACGCCTCTGTGCATGGTGACAAGCTAACGAAATAACGGCGAGTTCGCGCGGACATTGTGTTGTTGAAAAAAATCAAATGACGACTTTGTCCACAAACATACATATGTATATACATACATACATACATATATGAGCTCGCATACATATTGACACCAAATTGTGTCGCGGAGTTGACAAAATTTGTTTGATTCGACAATTTTGGGACAATGACGGTCGGCTATGTTGTCTCGTTTGTCTTTTTTGCAGTGGTTTGCTATTGAAAGTTGACTTATGCTCTTTTGAAATATTGCGATTACCGATTGGGCTGCATTTTCATAGCGTCGTATTTAGATAAAATGGGCTAAATCGACAAACTATGAAACAATTATAATAGAAGTAGTTAATAATTTCATATGAATGGCAATTTTATAAAAATTTTATAATTTAATGCCATAAATAGTGCATAATATGAAAAAAATTAAAACAATATTTCAAATCGCTAATAGGTCATGTTGCCAATTCTCCTTTCTGAAGGGAACATCAGACAAATTCTTCAATTTCTGATTTTTAGCAAATGTTGTGAGGAAGCAGCTTGTGGGCAAAATACAAATGCGATGGGAATGGTAGGATCAGCTGTAAAATTGAAACTTCTTCAATTTTACTGAAGACATTCAAATTCAATTTCATTCATTTTTATATTCGCGCATTTGAGGTAGGAATTCTATATGCAAACCAAATGTGGTTTACCAGGCGCACAGAAAAAATAGCGCGGCGCAGAGTTATGAACGAACGCACTTTGCTTTGAAGCAGACGCACGTTCCTTATGAATGAATTTGTTGTCGTTGTAATATGAAATACTTAGAAAATAAGCCGCGAGTTCGCTTGAATATTATTGGTCGATGATGGTGCGTCTACGTTTTTTTGTCACTTGCGCGAATGTTTGATTTTTTGCGAAAGACATATTGAGGTACATACATATGTACATATGTGTACATACCTATATGCAAATATATTTGGACATGCGAATGAAGGAAGGCAATTTCAAGAATATTCACATATAGGCATATGAACATTGAAGCAAGTAAAAAACAATAGCTGTTTGAGTTCACAGATTAGACAAATTAGCCTGAGTATTGTCTGTGGTGCTGCTTGTATCGCACATTTCCTTTTTGTAACGTGAAGTATTTTGCCTTAGTTCAAATCCTATCATATTTTTATACTCTCGCAACCCGTTGCTACAGAGTATAATAGGTTTGTTCACCTAACGGCTGTTTGTATCACCTAAAACTAATCGAGTTTGATATAGGATTATTTATATATAAATGATCAGGATGAAGAGACGAGTTGAAATCCGGGTGACTGTCTGTCCGCCCGTCCGTCTATCCGTCTGTCCGTCCGTGCAAGCTGTAACTTGAGTAAAAATTGAGATATCTTTATGAAACTTGGTAGACATGTTTCTTGGTACCGTGAGACGGTTGGTATTGCAGATGGGCGTAATCGGACCACTGCCGCGCCCACAAAACGCCATTAATCAAAAACAAATAAATTGCCATAACTAAGCTCCGCAATAGGATACAAGACTGTTATTTGGTACACAGGATCACATTAGGGAGGGGCATCTGCAGTTAAAATTTTTTTTTTAAAGTGAGCGTGGTCCCGCCTCTAATAGGTTTAATGTGCATATCTTCTAAACCGCTAACGCTATAATAACAAAATTCACTGGAAGCAAATGCTTTTAGCACTTCTATTGACAGTGTGAAAATAGTTGAAATCGGGTGGCAACTCCGCCCACTCCCCATATAACGGTACTGTTAAAAACTACTAAGAGCGCGATATATCAAACACTAAACACGGCAGAGACATAAAGTGTTATCTCTGGGATGGTATGAGATGACTTTATAGGAACCGCGTTCAAAATTAGACAGTGGGCGTGGCACAGCCCACTTTTAGGTGAAAACCCATATCTTGGGATCTGCTTAACCGATTTCGGTGCATTACGTTCTTTTCATATTTCTATGTCATAGTGCGGAAATGGGCGAAATCGGACTACAACCACGCCTATTTCCCATATAACACCATTTTCAATTCCATCTGATTCTTTCACTTTCCACTATGCATATCAAGCAACAATGATGCGTGAATAATACGTTTAAAGTATGTCACCTTGTGACCAAAAATTGTCTAAATCGAACCAAAACTGTTCAAGCCCCTAAGTACTAAATATGTGGACCCCAGTGCCTATAGTTGACCTAATACCGAATATATCAGCCAATCCACAAAGAAATCTCAAACGAGTATACCATTTGACTTTGCGAGAGTATAAAATGTTCGGTTACATCCGAACTTAGCCTTTCCTTGTTATATACTATTTTTTGATTTTTATAACCCTTTTTTATTGAATGATATTTTCATATTATTTACTCATTATTAATATTTTCTTTTCCGAAGTCAATTTCTTTCGTTTTTATTATTTAAATTTTTGTTTATGCGCATACCAAAGAACATATGTGCATATCTATGTATGTATATACATTTTGCTTATAGAGTGGTGTAGTTCGTTGCGTAAATTGATAGGATTGTGATAGGTTCTCTGCTCTTAGTAAACACCCCTCTGTATCGCGAGCACAATATACGCCTTAGAGAGGAACTGGATTTCAAGTTTTAATAACTAACAGGAAGCTTTTTTTGTTGCATCTGTCGAAGATACCTGATTACTTTAATCTATTTATGCTGAATAGATTTCCCATTATAACTGCTCAGGTAATAATATTCCTATAGCACCTGTACCTGCAGAGCTGAAACCAGGCGGGTAAAAGGCTCTTTTGGAAAATATTCCTATAGAAAGCTTGGAATATAACCGTTTACTTATAGTGCCAGGTGAAGGGCAAAGATCAATTGACTTAATTCAGGATAAGGATTCCGAAGAATTGTAATTTGGAACAATATACCTATCCTCCAACTCCTAACCGATAGCGGATATTTTGCGGTGTTTCTTGACACTTCGAGCAACTTTACTTTCAGCCTGGGGCAAATTCTCATATTGTTACTCTCGATCGAGTTGAGGCCCAAAATATTTTACACGAAAACTTTGTTCAAAGCTTGGTTTAATGATTTATTTATGATAATGTTACAACTACCATGATTCGCCAATTTGGGCTTCCAACTTTCTGCATAACTCTATCGGCTGCTGAATCTCAGCGGATTGAACTTTTGGTCACACCGTCAAAAACTGTTGATTCTAAGGATATTTCAGAAGAGGAAGCCAACAATGTAATAATTCAAAATAGGTATTGCCTGATTAGATCAGATGCGGTTGCAAGATATAATATTTCGACTACCGCTATCGACAAATTCTTAAGCTTTTTAAAATAATGCCGGCTTTTTGGAGAGCATTGTGCCAAAAGTTTTTGCTGAAGAGTTGACAGACATTCCCTGATGTCATTAATTTCATAGAAAATTACATTTCTACAGATGGTTCGTTAACCACAGTCGGTCTTGTACTTGGGAAATAAGAGGAAAACTATTTTTTCGTTTTGGTATCCCCATCCACCACTGCCTTCAACACAAATATTGTAACCTCTTTCAAACACAATTAAAAATTGAGAAAGACATAAGAAAACTTTTTCCAAAATTCAAAATGTTTTAAATTCAGCACTTACTTCAGATAAACGAACTTAAATGATTTTGAACATTTCCTGTCTGATAGCAGAATAAATATGTCTTTTGATGACTACTTGTTAGATCTGAAGATAATCTTATCCAAACCAATAAAAAGAAAATTAGAGGATCGTTTCCTAAATGCTTTTAATCCTATAAAGTTGAAACTCCATAGGTGATAGGGATATCAATTATATGTAAGAAGCATAAAAGGTGCTTTCCAAGGTAAACAGGTTTTTTAAAAAAAGACAGAACAAATGGTTTTATCGGCAAAATCAATTAATTTTATTCAAAATAGTCTCCTTCTGCTTTAATACAGCTTTTTGCACGCTTCAAAAGCATGTCGAACGAGTGTTTTAGCTCGTAGCCCGGTATGGGCGGGAGTATGCCGGTGCAAGCAATGGCCTCCACGTCTGCATAACGCATTCCTTTCATCGGAATATACATTTTTCCGAAAAGGTAGAAGTCGACGGTGCCATATCAGGGGAATACTGGGAGAGTTTGATTGTTAAAATGTGATTTTTGGTCAAATAATGGGCAACAAGCGTCGATCGATGAGACGGCGCATTATCGTGCAACAAACGCCAACCATCTCCATCTTCGCGATATTCGGGCCGAACACGTCGAATACGGCGCACCAAATGCTTCAAAACTCCAAGGTGGAATACCGCATTAACGTTTTGGCCGGGTGGAACAAATTCTTTGTGAACAATACCCTTGGAATCATAAAAACAAATCAGCATTGTCTTCACTTTTGACTTCTCCAGGCGCGATTTTTTGGGTTTCGGCTCATTTGTCATTTATGTCCTCACGACCACTTTGAAAGTGTTGAAACCACTCGTGCACTCTGCTACGGGATAGGCAATCATCGCCATAAACTTGTTTCATCAATTGAAACGTTTCGGTAAAAGCTTTAACAATTTTAAAACAAAATTTAATGTTGGCTCTTTGTTCGAAGCTCATTTTCGCACCGATGACAAAAACATACTGACACTTAAAACGCAATAACTTCAATTCTAATAGATGAAATGTCATGAAATTTTTACTGGAAGTCGATAAAGGATATCAGATTCTAACGCATTATAGATGGCGCCACTAGAGTTTACTTTGTTACTTCTTTACTGTTTACTTTGGAACGCACTTTGTATGCTTCCTGATCATATATAATGAATTATATTAACAAATCTATTAATCTAAATCAAAATCCTGGAAATTATACTGTAAAGCGTACACCTCCACATGAAAACAATAAACTGAGAAATTTGTGATCAAATAACTCGTTATACAGAGTGGCATACGAATCGTGCTACAAAAACAAACCGTAATAACTTTTTTTTAATCAATGCATTACATTAACTTGGTATATTTTTTTTTGTTTTTTTTTATAGCAAGTTTTATTTTATTTTAAATAACTAATTGTTTTTAAAATTAAATGATCCCACGCTCAGCCACGCAATGTGCAATCGGCAATTTGCTTAATTACATTTCCGTTTCGATCAAACTGAGCCTCATTAGATATAAACAGTCAATTTATCAAGTTATTGTCTTCTTAGGCCATTTCAATATTTTTTCGGCAAAATTACAGGCGAATGGGCAAATCTTGAGGGCCTAGCCGGCTTCTTATTTGAACTTTGAAGGAAACCAGGTTTAAGTTCTTAAAATAAATTACCCGTTGTAATGAAGTTGCGCCTATAATTTGCGAGTCGAAACTCTTAGATTTTCCTGAATTTACGATTCAACAGCCGCGATTGTTTCTTGAACACGAACATACAAACCTAGATGGTACGATCTTCTTGTGATACTTCCACATTCGGCAAACATGTTTACCAACCTCATAATGTTCCGTCAACTCGGGGGTGTGCCGCCCCGTCTGAATTTCCTTTGGACGGTAAATAACGAACTACAAAGCATGGTACCGCTGCACTATCCAAAACCTCTTTTCGGTATCCTAAGCATTCATTTTTAAAAAATTTAAATAATAACTTGCCTCACTCATACATTAGCATCTGAACAAAAGAAAATGTGGACGTTGAAGAAACAAGGAACAGATGCTGCTGCTACAAAAGAGGAAATAAAGAACGTCACCTTGGAACAATGGCAAGCTCGCTGGGAGCAAGAACGCCACGCAGATGGACGGCCAGGCTAATCAGAAACATAAAAGAATGGTCTTACAGGAAACATAGTGAGGTGGATTTTTACACTACTCAGATGCTATCCGGGCATGGATATTTTATTAAGTATCTATATAAATTAGGAAATGTCGAAGAGCCGTCCTGTATATACAACGACGCGATCGAGGACGACACACATTTTTCAAATGCACTGGCAATAGGCTCCACACTTTGGTCGGAGCCCCCTGAATGCGGATAACATCATACCTGTCATGCTTAAAAACGAGGAAAACTGGAAAAAAGTGAAAAATTATTGTATATAGAAAACGAACTACGGATTAAAAAACTGGACTTGGACACAGATAATGAAATGTAAGTCTTAAGACGAGAAATATGGAACGCCAACCTGAAGTAATGCGAAAGCGGTTCCAGGGTGGGCGACGGTTCCCTAGAGGAGAATTTTTAAGTGACCTGCAAGTGGCACATACCATTGCTGTGACGACACAACGACGATGCGGAAGGCATTTTCTCAACTTCCCCCGAATAAAAAAAAAACAAGTACGGTAGGGCTAAGTTCGGATGCAACCGAACATTTTATACTCTAGCAAAGTCAAATGGTTTTTAGATTTCTTTGTGGATCTTCCCGCCTTGTTTTATATTCACCGATATTTTCGGTAAAAAGTCAATTATAGGCACTGGGGTCCACTTATCAGTACCTAGGGGCTTGAACAGTTTTGGTTCAATTTAGATAATTTTTGGTCACAAAGTGGCATACTTTAAACGTATTGTTCACGCAAAGTTTTACGCTGACATAATCATTGTTGCTTGATTTATATACTGAAAAGTGAAAAAATCAGATGGAATTTAAAATGATGTTATATGGGAAATAGGCGTGGTTGTAATCCGATTTCGCCCATTTTCCTACAATAATATAGAAATACGAGAAGAATATTATGTACCGAATTTGGTTGAAATCGTTTAAGCAGACCCCAAGATATGGGTTTTCACCTAAAAATGGGCGGTGCCACGCCCGCTGACTAATTTTGAACGTGGTTCCTATAAAGTCATCTCATACCATCCCAGAGATAAAAATTTCTGGCTTGTTTAGTGCTTGATTTATTGCGCTTTTAGTAGTTTTTAACAGTACCGTTATATGGGGAGTGGGCGGGGTTGTTACCCGATTTCACCATTTTCACACCGTAGATAGAGATGCTAAAAATATTTGTTGTGAAGTTTGTTACAATAGCTTCAGTGGTATAGGAGACATGCACATTAAAGTTATTTGGGGGCGGGAGCACGCTCACTTTAAAAAAAAATTTAAACTGGAGATGCATCGGCCTAAGGTGATCCTGTATACTAAATAAGAGTCTTGTATCTTGTTGTGGAGCTTAGCAATTTATTTGTTTTTGATTAACGGCGTTTCATAGGCGTAGCAGTGGTCCGATTACGCCCATCTGCAATACCAACCGTCTTACGGTACCAAGAAACATGTGTACCAAGTTTCATAAAAGTAACTCAATTTTTACTCAAGTTACAGCGTGCAGACAGTCACCCGGTTTTCAGCTCGTTTCTTCATCCTGATCATTTATATACAATATATATAACCCTATATCTAACTCTATTAATTGTAGGTGATGCAAACAACCGTTAGGTGAACAAAACTATTATACTTTGTAGCAACATGTTGCGAGAGTATAATGAGACAACGAAAATTGAGGTATTTATTTCGAAATTGTTTTGCCTCTACTTCAAATTATTCCAAGTCATAGTTTTCTTTCTTTAGGTTCTCCATTTCCGCTTTTAATTGCAACGGAAAGTAATCATGTTAGTTGGATGTTTGAGAATTATTAATTAAATGTTGCAAGTGTTTGTAAATTGCAACTGCTGAAATAGCATTGCCTTCAATTTTCTTTATTGTTTCTTCCAAAATCATAGCCTAAAATTAATGAGATAATAATTAAATAATTTCACGATTTTGGAAAAATTTCAGTTAATGAAAATATATTTTCAGCTGTTCATGAACAAAAATGAACCAGAACTTCGATAGTGGATTGCTGAAAAAATGGCGGCATCTGACTTTTTTGAGGGGTGAAGGAAGGTCGTCGAAATACGTTTTCAAAGGTTGGAACATTCGAATGATTTCCCCAAAAGCTTCTCTCGAGCCAATGATCCGAGTTTTGCAGTAACCAACCAGTTGATTGTATTCGTCTTCAGAAATCTCGCAGTTTGACTTGAGTGCTTCTGTGCGAATGGTGTGGATGTAGAAATGTGTGTAGATCTGAACAACAATGCATCTATTTCAACGTCAGGTGCATTACATGCGTTACGAATCGCATTATGCACGACTGCACCAACTATGTTCGGTTTTTATTTCTTTACGTTTGCAAAAAACATTTCTTCACTTTTCCGATCAACGCGACCGAAATTAATTGGCGCATTGTCAACACAGTAAGCGATCAATTTATCAGTCAAATCATAATTGTCCAAGCCTCTTTTAATTAATGAAAAAATCATCTCCGACGTTTCAACTTTTTCTTGTGAAAGTTCAAGTATTTTAACATTCACTCCAGGTAATGGATAAAAACGATGAATAACGACAGGAAACATCTTGATTACTTTACGATTAGAAGTGTCGGTCGACAAACAAATGAATCGGGCTGTAAACCAGACATTAGGCAATCCAATGCGTTCGGTACAAAAACATTGGTTATTATCGCTTCACTTTTTGTTCTTAAACGCGAAACTTTTTTCATTTGGAAACAGGTTCGATATATTTTGGTTGTCGTTTGATCTATAATAAAAAGTTTGAAAAAATTTGAATCAGACGATAACTGCTCTTTTTAAATGATAAAAGACCAAACCTGAAACTGTGATTCTCATCAATTGTGTGGTACGCCCACATGCCTGCCATCGTCGATAGATTCAAATCTGGTTTTTCTCCGATGAAAAAACCTGATATGATTGAACTTTGAGGAGAAGCATTTGCTGCCACTTTGTGCTTCTTTGTCTTCAAATGGTTTTCTATATCATTGCTTCCACCAGCAGCAACCGAAAAAGTTGCATTACATTTGTCGCAACGAACGTTGGAATGGTCAACTAAATCTAAGTCGAATACGAAGTTGTGTTGTGTTCCGCGTTTGCTAATTTATATATACTTTGTGTGCAGACATGAATGAATTTAGAATTGATGGAAAGGGGTATAACGCAATGAAGTTGAAAATATGTTATGTGATGATGGTGATATACAAAAAAATGGAAATGTTATCTCAGCAGAGTTCATTACGACAGTACATGTTGTGCCGATAACGTCTGTATCCTGGAAGGATAATCGGGTACTTATTGTGTCTCTACTTTCTTTGGAATGAAACCGGTACATACTGCACATGCTGAAGAAGAAATTATTAACTTTATCTTGCCCCCCAGTCATTAAAAAGTACAATACTCTTATGGTAGGTGTGGACCTTATCGATACTCACCTCGGTCGTCTAAATATTGCGTTGAACAGCAGAAAATTATACGTACGAATATTTTATAAACTCTTGAATCTTTGCATGGTTAATTCCTGGCTACTTTTTAAAAGAGAAAACCCCAATCCCCAGTGAATCAAAAGGCGTTTCGTTTGGAAATAACTCATGGTATGTACTCACGAATATGGCAGCTAACAGGAATACAAACAAAAACTGGCCAGGAGTACTGACGCCAGTTTCTCGTGCAGCGGAACATGGTCTACCACAAAATTTTCGTTTCAATGGCATTGCTTATTTTCTTAAGTTAAAGGTTGAGCAAGATGCAAAAATTAATCATGTTATGTTGGGGCAAAGGCGTGAACAACCGTGTTTTATTAATAATCGTACTTGTTTTGTAGCATATCATAAAAATGATAAACGATTTAGAAAATTTTTTAAAATATTTTTATATAAATTAATTTTTTTTACTTTTCTTGTCAACTTAGTGGCATTACTCTTCTTTATGAACATTTATTTTCCTTTATTTTAATAAACTGAAGTAAAATTTTCCTGTAATAACCTTTCTATCTTTTTTGGCATCAATGCATAGTGTACCATATATGGTACAGAAAACATAAATTTTTTACTGTTTTTCAAAAGCGATGCATTTATGTGGAAAATTAGTACCCATTTCGTTGTCAGTAGGTGATTCCACACAGGGGACGCTCTGATGATGATCCAAAGCACACGTCACACAATATAAAGCTTCTAAAGCTTGAAAAATGTCTGATTTATTGGTAAAGACCAATGACTTCAAATAAGCCCACAATTCAATGTCACAATTTCTTGTAATTATCAAATCTCCAAATTTTTCTCGCAATAATTCGGTTGTTGCACGTATCCCCGTCTTTTCGGAACCAGATGTTGTCAAGATTAACTTCTTCCAAATTAGGTCATAAAAAGTTGGTTATCATCGATTTATACCGCTCTCATTGACAGTAACGGTGTCACCAGCTTCATTTCGAAAGAAGTACGGACCGATGATTCCACTAACCTGTCTATTTAGGTGAATGTAGTGGTTGTTCATGCAACGATCTAACGATATTATTCAGTGGCGCAATGTACATTAAAGCATTGATTGCTATTGAGGATCATTGCATTGTCATTGCGCATTTACAAATCAGTCATGATATATGGTATGGACCGAAAGTACATCTGATTTAATCAACACAGATATAAGTCGTTAACGTGTGATACTGTCGAATTGGCAGCGACTGCTTCTCGCAATGTTCCACTAACCAAAAACCAATTTACAACCGCATTATGCAGCCAGTTTCGGCTGGCGGAACGGGCAAATCATTCCTTATTTCGTTACTATCTCAGCAAGAATACGATCAAAACATGTCATCGCATTAGCCGTTGCACCAATTGACATTGTACATTGCAACTTTGTCAGATGGAGGCAGAACAGTTTATTTAGTATTTAAGCTGCCATTGGACATTAAAAACAATAATAATGCAGTATGCAGCATTAAATCACAATCGTTCAGGCCACTGTGCTAAAACAGTGTTAAATGATCATTTGGAATGAATAAACTATGACACAACAAACATTCCGTTGAGGCATTGGATAAAATATTGAAAGACTCCGACTTACTACTTTCAGGTGATTTCAGATACACTTGAATGTTGAAAAAGTAGAACTGACAGTAAACATAGGCGTTTATATGCTTCAAGATCCATCTGCAGAAACTATTTAGAAGTAATTGTTAGATATGGGCAATGGAAAAGTAGCTATACATAAAAATACTGGATGCATAAAATTACTGACAAATTTCTGTACAACTTGCAAAACATTCTTTTCGACAACACGTTTCCCGAAGTACACATAAAACATAAAAATTTTGAGTGGCTGGCAGAAAGATCGATTTTGGCAGCAAAAAATGTGGGTGTCAATGGATAAAATTCAAAGATACAATATTTGTTGCCAGGGGACATGGTGTCATACAAATCTATCGATGCTGTTTGCGATACCAACGAAGCTGTGAATTATACAATTGAGTTTTTGAATTCACTGGAAATTTCAGGCCATATACAGCAGAAGGTTTGATCTTCAGTTATTTTGCTTTATAAATTGAATACTCCGCGGCTTAGCCATTAAATAGTTCATGAAAATCATTAACGAAACCATCACTTTGAATGGCAAGCTCCGAAGCGAAAATGTATTGTTGCTACAAATCCCTATGATTCTTACAGATGTGCCAATTGAATGTAAACGCACTCAATTTCCAATTACCATCCCAATTGTGGCTTAGATTTGGGTACACCATGCTTTTCCCACGGACAACTTTATTAGCGTTTTCTTTCTCACAAAAATGTTGCGTTTATTCTGCCGTATGCCCGATCAGAATGTTGCCTTCTAACCTGAAAAAGTGCAACATTTTCTGCCTAACGACGTAAGGGTGAGAGTTGTCCAGATGATGTTTATTTTTCATTTTTGACTACTACTATAATTATTTTATTTTCTCATACAAACTGATTTCCCGTCGGTTCGGCATTTTTAGAATAATCTTCTATATACATACACCCATACTAATATTATAAATTTGAATGTAAGTATGTTTGTTACGTTTTCACGCCAAAACAGTCATGATATATGGTATGGACCGAAAGTACATCTGATTTAATCAACACAGATATAAGTCGTTAACGTGTGATACTGTCGAATTGGCAGCGACTGCTTCTCGCAATGTTCCACTAACCAAAAACCAATTTACAACCGCATTATGCAGCCAGTTTCGGCTGGCGGAACGGGCATTTGTAAGTATGTTTGTTACGTTTTCACGCCAAAACCACGTAACCGATCATCATGAAACTTTTTACACATATGTCTTATCGTATTGGAAAGTACATAGGATATTTATAATTAAAAACAAAATATATTTTTTAGGAATTGTGAAAAAACTATTTTTGCAGATTTTATCGGTTTCTTCGTGTAACTCTTATTCTGTAACCATTATAACGTAGGAAACTGTTTGCCACTAAGTCGTCTAACTTGTCATTAGTTTTAATTAAATCGACGTGGTCTGGGGAACTTGTTATCTTTTTGTGTTCCTAATTCATTTATTCCCCTCTTCCGTCGGAATGAAGTATTTACTTTGTATGGAAAGCTTTTTCATTTGACAAGATACATATGTTCAAGAAATTTGGCATGGGTTATTGCCTCAGGCAGTGAAGCAATCTCCGAAGAAATTATTCAGATCGGATCACTATAGCATATAGTTGCCATTTTTCATTTGACGAGATATCTGCACCAAATTAGGCATGTGTTTTGTCCAAGGCAACCGTGCAATCTCCAAAGAAATTGTTCAGATCGAGTTACTGTAGCATATAGGGGCCATACAAACTGACCGATCACACTTCTCGTGAAGAATCTTTGTATTTTTGAAATTTTTTATAGCTTCGTGTAACCGAAACTAACGTTTTTTCTTGTTTAATATTAAGTTTTGTTCCACTTGAAAATTAAAACATAATTACGCGAATCGGCAGATGTGAATAGAAGACGTGGCTTGGCTTTCGATTTCTCCCCCGTTTTTATTCTTAATATTCCAGTATTTATAACCTTACTAAATATTTACTTAAATCTAATTTCATCAATATCCTTTGGTATTGCAGCATTATGGAATGTCTAATCTTAAATATAGAATATATCAATTCGAATTATTAGTTACGAGTTGATCAGTTACACTTTATTACCTGCATCGATGGGACAGATATTGTTGAATAGACAAATATCTTTGGATTCAATTTTGTTTATGTTAACAATTAAGCTGATGTGTGGAGGCATAGGTAAGTATGTATTTCGTTATGTATGTACGTATCTACGTTTACATATATTAGATTTGGACAACTTTATCAAATGCCTTGTTAAGTTTAAAGTAAAATATAAATAGCTTAGCCATTTTTAAAGAAATGATATATAAATATGAATGTTTAAAGCAGTCCTCAAAGCCTTTTCATTGTTGGTTTTTCATTGATGTATTTTTTCGTTGTATGTTTCACTTCAGTGGTTGCAAACATCAAAGTGGTTCGTTTGAACCTTTGTTCCGATTCATCTACACTTTTTTCTCCTTGACAGAAATACAAATTACTTTTTACCATAAATATTTACTTCAAATTCATGAAATTTCTTTTTGTGGTTGTACTATTAGTTCTTCTGTACACTTGTTCTTGGTAGTTCTTAGTAGAATAATAATGTGCTTTTTGCTAATGCTTTATGTAACAGAATCAACGTTAAAAATTAAAATTTCTTCAGATGTAGATCGATTATGTACACAAGAAGAAAAATTATAATGTAACTACTTAAACTGTAAAACATATATTTGGAAATATAGTTGGCACAATAAACGGAAATGCCATTGTTTTGAAAGAGTTACATCAGATTCTGGCTGGTACGATATGCATAAAATTGGTATGTAACCGGACTTCATTTTATAATATTATATGACTTCATACATCCAGGCAAAAAAAGCAATGAATTGACCATAACGAGTTCGAACATAAGATAATTTTCCGAATACTATATAGGAGCTATGCCCACACCTTGAGCTCGCGAACGAAGCTAGCTTCTGCGCTTTCACATGTTCACAACACATCGTTCAGCGGTCATTATTCAGACTCAAAAACGACCTTTTCCGGGATTTGAAGAAGAATCAGCTATCCCACATAATTCATTCAAAAAATAAAACAATATCATGTATATAGCATAATATAATTTCTACAGTTGCACCTCGCACCTGTTATGGAGATGATATGAAATTGAAATTTCGGTGTTAGAAAAAGGTATGAGTTATCGAATCTATGTATCATTTCACGAAAAAATCTGTAGGAGTAATAATAAGAAAAAAGTAAAATCTGAAAAAATTACGGCGTTTAACACTTTTAAGAATCCAATACTTTGCTTATTTAAGCTTATACCGAAGTACATATTTTGACCCACACAAAATAAAAATGTCTCAAAAAGGGTTACTATGAAAGAGAAGACCAACAATAGATGCGGATCAGATGAAATAATATAGCCATCAAGTCACTTAATTTTTATTATTTTCCATTCTTTGCTTGACATGTTGTTGGTATTAGTTATACATCGAGTTCAATTACCTCTTGTGATAGACAATAGAAGATGGAATTAGATTCAACCTAATTATAAAAAGAATTAAAGTAGAAATTCATGGATAATGTGGCTAAAACTATGCAGCTCAAAACATCCTTTCCTTTGAATAACAAATTTACTCCAACACATCCTCAGTAAAATGAAAACACCACGTGTGGCTAATTAATAAATATGGTTTGAAAAACTAAAAAAATGCTTTTAAAGCACATTAAACTAAAAAGTGGAAAATAAAGAGGAACGGCTAAGTTTGGGTGTAACCGAACATTTGATTTCAAAAACAAAATTGAAAAAAGTTGAAACATTAATTGTTGTTTTATTTAATAGAAAAGTGATTTGTTAATAATCGCTAATAACTGTATAATTGTAGCTTCTTTAGTTTTGATAGAAATCAACCCAAACTATTTGAACCCGCACTAATCTGATGACTCGCAGTGTATATACCATACGTTCATTGAATATTTGATTCTTAGCTGTTTCTGCAAAATATATTAACTTGCAAATTTACTTGTTTCTAAATTCCAAAATTCATAAGCCGTCGATTTGACAAATTAAAAGGGAACCCAGATGAGTTCGTCAACCAAAATATGCACTGAAAAGTATTTGGATAAAATTAAAGAAGTTATGAAGAAAGTTATAGAATTATTTAAGAAAATTACCATAAACCATATGACCATAGTATTATTAAGATATCTGACACATCCGTTGTAAGTGCGTGTTCAGTGATACTTTAAATTATTCTAATTGTTCAACCTGGTTACAACTTATCAGTATTGCAAGATTGACTAAATTTATATTAGATTTTAGCTTATGCTACTAAACTATATAACCATAACAGCCTTTTCTGGCAGAATATGCGAGTTAAAAAGATTTTCAAGTATTTTTTTATTCATGAAATTCTAATATCCCATTGTAAAGTTGAAGGGATCCTTCTCCTTACAAGGTCGCTATTTTCATTTACTTTATAAATAAAGTGTGTATAGTCGAAATAACAGTATTCGAATATAATATCTGTATATATATATATATCATAATTATACGTACATACCATATGTACTCGTATTCAGTATAACGATTTTGTTCGCCTAACGGATGCTTGCAACACCTAAAATTAATTAAGTTAGATATAGAACTGACCTTCGAAGGCAAATATATCGATTTTGGAGGCTAACTACGAACAACGGAGAAATTACTTTTTTTACTTATTGGGGTTCAAGGCTTTCGACTACAAATTGGAGAGAATGCAATAATGAACTGAAATCAACCGAAAACAAGAAAAATCGTTAACTTCGGTTACAAAGGTTCCTTACAATAACTTGATTCACATCTAATTTCGTGAATTGGCAATAAAAAATAAATTTTTTTTCTATGCAGGCACTTGATCCCGATCGTTCAGTTTGTATATCAGCTATATGCTATAGTCATCCGATCTATACAATTTCTTCGGGGACTCCATTGTTGCCTTAAATAATAATCCATGCCAAATTTTGGAAAGATACCTCGTCAAATGATAGAGTTTTCCATAAAGGAGTTTTCCAAACAATTTCTTCGGGAATTACATTATTATCTTAGAAAATAACTCATGCCAAATTTCGTGAAGATATTACGTCAAATAAAAAAGTTTCCCATGCAAGCACTTGCTTCCCATTGTTCAGTTTGTATGACAGCTATATCCTATAGTGGTCCGATATTGGCCGTTCCGAGAAATGAGCAATTCTTTAGTGAAAAAACGACAGGTACAAAATTTCAGATCGATAGCTTAAAAACTGAGGGACTAGTTTGAATATATACAATCGGACGGACGGACGGACGGACGGACAGACGGACATGGCTAATCAACTCAGGTCATCATGCTGATCATTTAGATATATTTTTTTTTGGTCCCAACGTTTCTTTCTGGGTGTTACAAACTTCGTGGCAAACTTAATATACCCTAATCAGGGTATAATAATGCTTTCTCAAAGAGCTCGCCATTATATTGGACATCAGACAACCAGATAGTCCCATTCTGATAGATTTTTTCACTGTAGGCAAAATAAATGTCGATTAATCAGGGTTATGACCTCACTAGGATTATTCTCCAATCTTTAATTGAACTAGAAGTGAAACCGTCACAAACAAGAACAAAGCAGCGAAATATGACTCTTTGTACAATACAGACCAACTGGAATTTGAGGTACTACACTTTAACACAAATGCGCAACATGCTGCTTAGAAAAGTAAGCTAAACATAAGGAAAATTGCTGTGAACTTTCCATATTCCAACGAGTGAATATTGTGAAAAAACTAAATTGGTGCAGGAGGCATCAAACCCCAGCCCCAACTGATGAATCCATTTTAAATAAAATTTCAAAAAAAAATTAATCGAAAAATAGTTTAAAAATTATTGTTTTGCAAAATTTCTTCGGTTATTATCTAATGAAAGAAATTCCAATTGCCGTCTGGAAGCGTTGTAAAATACTATAATCACCACAAAGTTTTATTTTCAGAATATTTAGCCAACATATTGTGGTCAACACGAATGCCAAAACAAATCAGAACCGACGATAAACTGCTAAAACCAACTAGATAGCGAATTTCGTAGTTGCCAGAATATTCGAGTAGAGAAGTTTAGTTAACAATCTACTATATAAGGGCTGCCGGATTGTGCAGAAAACACAGTTCTGATTAGAGGGTTGCCGTGTAAAGAGCAATTGAGCTGTAAGCAGTAATTTGTAAACTCGAATAACGAGTAATAAGTGTTAAGTTGTTTAGATTAGAAATAAAGATAAGTGTATAGCCATTAAATTGGGACTTTTATTTAACAATCCAGTGATCGAACTCAAGAGTGAGTTAGACGATTTATCGAGAACTTCGTTATATCCCGTGTCATGAGTGTAAAAATGAAAAACCTAAAACGCGAAAACAACCTGTTACTGCTGAGGTTCTAAAACAGCTTCCTCCAAGAATTGTTCTTAGTAAAAATTGCTAATATTATTAGCCCATGGTTTCAGCTTAAATCGTCTTACCGAAAGTGTCACAACTTTTTGAGAAAATTCTCAGAAAACGCCTCAATAAAACAATACAAAATTCTATAATTCTCTCACATCAATTTATATTTCGAACTAACTCTACGTTTGATCAAATTCACAGAATTACATATAACATTTACCCCTAAACTCTTGAAGAAAAAATTATATTCTGCACAGTTTTTGGATGCTGCAAAGGCATTCGAAAGGTTTGCTTGCTTTCGAAATTGAAACAGATTTTACCGAAACAGTATAATGATATAATAAAACCGGACCACTACCTCCTTGTTGAACAAGGCGAAGAGCATTCTATTCTCAAAGAAATAAAAGCATAAGTTTCACAAGGTATTGTTTGGACTCTCTTCTTTATATTCTATTTACGGAAGACCTGCCAGTTGAGCAATTAAGTCCTACAATGAACAAAGAAATGGCATGTGAAGCACAATGAAACTAATAGCCCAATTCTGTAAGCAGCCTCTAGTCACTATTTGAGACATTTTGAAGGAAAGTTCTCATTTGTGACAAGTTACTATTCACAATACAGTCTCTAGTTTCTAGTCACACAATATTGCCTCAAATTTGTCAGCTGGTAGGAAGCAGGGCACAAAACTAATAAGATAAAGAGATAACAAACAATGACAAAGAAGTTGCAGAATTTTATTAAATTTTCCAAGCGTCTGAAGAAAGGTATATATAATATTATTGAATAGCAATGAACATTACATTATTATTAACATTTTATATTTTGCAACTTGCACAGTTGAAAGCTGGGGTAATACCTGCAGTTGTTGGCAAAACTTCATACTAAACAAGTAAGGAAGGGTGTAACCGAACATTTTATACTCTTGCAACTTGCCGGGGTAATACCTTCAGTTGTTGACTGGTGCGTTAGAATCTGCTATCCTTTATCGACTTTCAGTAAGAATTTCATGACATTTCATCTATTGGAAGTGAAGTTATTGCGTTTTAAGTGTCCGTATGTTTTTGTCATCATTACATTTTGTTTTAAAATTGGTAAAACTTTTACCGAAACATTTCAATTGAACATGAAACAAGTGTATGGTGATGATTGCCTATACCGTAGCAGAGTGCACGAGTGGTTTCAAAGTTTTCAAAATGGTCGTGAGGACATAAATGAGAAATGAGCCGAAACACAAAAAATTGCGCCTGAAGAAGTCTAAAGTAAAGACAATACTGATTTGTGTTTATAATTTCAAGGGTATTGTCCACAAAGAATTTGTTCCACCCGGCTAAAACGTTAATGCGGTATTCTACCTTGGAGTTTTGAAGCGTTTGGTGCGCCGTATTCGACGTGTTCGGAACGAATATCGCGAAGATAGAGATGGTTGGCGTTTGTTGCACGATCATGCGCCGTCTCATCGATCGTCGCTTGTGGCCGATTATTTGACCAAAAATCACATTTTAACAATCAACCACTCCCCGTATTCACCTGATATGACACCGTGCGACTTCTACCTTTTCGGAAAATGCATTTGCCGATGAAAGGAAAGCGTTATGCATACTGACGGCCATACCGGGCAACGAGCTAAAACACTCGTTCGATATGCTTTTGGACCGTGCAAAAAGCTGTATTAAAGCAGAAGGAGACTATTTTGAATAAAATAAATTGATTTGGCCGATAAAACCATTTGTTCTGTCTTTTTTTTAAAAGTCCTTTTTACTTTGGAACGCACCTTGTATTGAAGGCCATAAACTTACACTTAGTGTTATTGCTATATTTTAGTTCGCGCCAGCTAAATTTATACTAAAAACAAGTTCAAATTAGATATATGAATGTATGTGATATTAACTCGACCGAAGGATCTAAATTTAATATTAATTAAGTTGATGGGGAAAACGGATCGGAATTCAGAATTGAACAGTTTTTGTCCGATTTTGACAATTTGTAGTGATAAAATGGCCTACTATAAGCGCACTATTCGTGCAAAGTTTTATCCCGATATATTCATTGGTGCTTGATTTGCATACAGAAAAGTGGATGATGCCATGCCCATAGTCCAATTTTGAACGCGGCTTTAATAAAGTCATCTCATACCATCTCGGGGGTAAAATTTAATGTCTCTGGAGTATTTAGTTATTAATTTATCGCACTTTCAGTAGTTATGCTAAAGGGATTTGTTCTGAGCGAATTTGGTTATTTTATCTTGAATGGTTTGGGAGAATGTGCCAAATTAGAGTTCTATATCTTAATTTAGTTTTTGGTTATGACAATTTATATGTGTACATTCGATTATCGAGATTTTGTTTTTGTTATAATCGAACACATTTATTCACCATGTGCTTGCATTAGGAGCCAATTTCGATTAGTAGTTTGTTTTTGACAACAGAATAGGTTAGTCATGTTTTTGTTTGCCCTTCGATTTTTGATTCTTGAAAGAAATGGATTGAAGAATATGTATTAAATTTTGCGTTAAAAATGGAATAAAGTGCTCCAAGGACCTGGAAATGTTGACCGTGGCATTCGGTGAGTCCACTTTTATTTTTAAGTGGTACAAGCGCTTTACTGAAGGCCGAGGAGATGTTTATGACGACGAGCATCCTGGAGGTGCGACCACGTCAACAAGCGAAGAATACATCGAAACAGTGAAAAAAAATATCAATCGACTTATGCCATGAAACGTGTGGCAGCCTAGGTTGTTTTAAAATTACTAAATTTTTTGCAAAGCAATGTCGCATTAGTATTGCTCAGGAGTTGTTGAATAACGTCAACAATGATCCAGGTTCGCTCAAACGGGTTATAACTGGTGAATTTGGCTTCCTGCGACTTTTTCCTATTCCCAAAACTGAAGAAATGAAAGGAGAGTGTTTTGCCATAACTGATGAGATCAAATCAGAATCGAAGAAAAAGGGCCATACCGAAAAGCGCATTTCAGAAACGTCTCGAGGATTGGAAAAAGCGTTGGCACAAGTGAATTATATCCGAAGGGGGATTACTTCGAAGGGAACAAGCTACATATTGATAAGTACTTTAAAAACAAATTCTAAATCATTCCTTTCCTATGAACACACCTCTTATGTGACTTTTTATTGTCAATTTGTTCCATCGGCAGTGCTCGTTTTTTGCTCTTACTTTGTTCTTTTTAGTAACAATATGCGTGTGCACGTATACGATCACTTACACTCTTTTTACATATGCTAAGGCCACAATATTAATTTTTGGTATTAAATCTCTTTCTATCGTACATAGGTTATGTAATCATCGTAATTGATAGTTTACACTGTATTTAACTGTGAACTTATCGTAGTTTTCGCACGACTAGTAGTTCGCCATGTTAGTAAATATTTATCCTAATGATGATCAATCCACATGGACTATGTGACGATAATCCATCTGGTATCGCTAAGAACCAAAATTGGTGTATGCGTGGCTTATTAGCCTACCAAACCACATTAACATCACCTAGTCTAACTCACTTAGTTTCATTGGTATAAAGGCGGGACTAAACTTAGACTAAATATAGAAAAATTATAGAATTAAACAAAGGTCTAAACCTAGTTTATGAAACCATTTCCACTTAGTTTAAATAAAATATCACACACATCGACCAACATAAACATTACTATATTAGGTATACATATTGGGGCTTTGAGAAGGTTAAGGTTATTATAAGTTTTAGAAGATGTTTCCGCATAAAGATATTTTCGGCATAGAATTTAGACTTTACATATACCCACAGAAAAAAATCTAACGGTGTGTTATCATACGATCTTGGTGTCCAGTTGACTGGCCCAAAACGTGAAATTTTCTGCTCGCTGAAGTATTCTCTCAATAAACCCATTGAGTGTGGGAGGAGGCGCCGTCTTGTTGAAACCAATAAATTTCAGGCATCAAATAGTCTGTCCAATCACGGTGCCTTAACGGTCATTATTGACGGTTACGTTCTCACTGGCATCATATTTGAAAAAATATGGACCGATCATTCCACAGGCCCACAAACCAAATCAAGCCATTGGTTTTTCTGGATGCAATGGTAGCTTTTGAATCTCTTCAGGTTGCTCTTCATTGAGCTAGAAATGGGCCTCACCGCTGAACAAAATTTGGCTCGCAAACATCGGATCTTCTTTAAACTTTTTAAGAGCCCATATAGCGAACCGATATCTTAGGAAGGTCGAGCGGTCGAGTTCTTACATAAGCTGTATCTTGTAGGTTTTCAATTTAAGATTTCGACATAAAATGCGCCAGGTCGTTTCATTCGTCAGTCCGAGTTGCTGCGAACGGCACCAAATCGACTATCCACGGTCTTCGTGTACACTCTCATCTACGGCTGTTATATTTTCTTCACTGCGTCCAGGACGTGGTCTATACATAGGAATATTATCCAATAATGAGTGCTGGGTCTCAATATGGGTGATGGTGTTGCGAATCGTTAGCTAAGTAGGCCGTTTATGTTGACCATAAGTTGATCGAAACAAATCAGAACGTGAATTTTCGTAATAAAGTTGAACGATTTGTAAACGTTGTTCAGGCGTAAGTCTTTCCATGATAAAATACCAAACACTACTGAACAAAAATAACATGACAGCTTGACACGACTCAAGCGTGATCTGTCAAATAAAGGCTATTAAAAAAATTGCCTCTACTTGGAACACCTGTTATTTCGTGAAAGTTTCCCTCCCCCATTCCGCAATTTGTTAATGTTATCAACAATAAAACTTTTTAGCACAATTGAATCGAAAAATTAATATCTTGAAAACCATTCGAGGGATATGAATGAAATGTTGTGGTTCTATTAAAACGTGTGATAGTATAATCATAAGACAATTTTTCTCTGCTTTAATTGTTCTCATTCATTTAAATAACAAAACTTTTCATAAAACCACGCGAAAAATGTTCACCTTTCATAGTCCGTTTACAGAAGTTTGTACTGGTTATTTGTTCGAAAAATATTGAATTTTATATTACGTTGTGCGCCTTCCAACCAGCTTTCGCAGTGCAGCTGGATAAACATACATACATAGTACATAGCTTATCAAACGTGCAATCTCAAGCAACTTACGTTACCACATATCTTTATTTAATTCACTTTTGTCTAAACTTTTCTTATAATTCAAACTAAAAATTTAAATTTAATTTTAAATTTTTTGTGACTACGTAGTGTTGCGCTCCGTGACGTCTGCATCGCGTGACTGTCAAACTACGAGTGAGTTGTAGAAGAAATAGAAGTTCTTAGAAAAATCCAGCTTGTGATAATTGTAAGAATTTAACAGTTATAACGGTTGATATATTCCGTCGAAAGTTGATGCGAAGAAAAAACGAAAAGAATTATGTCGTTTCATATCACATTAAACTTTTATATTGTTAACAGCTGTCAAGTGATTTATTCTCAGTTTGGTTTGGCAATTTGTCATGAATAGACTCACGCCTGAACAACGCTTACAAATAGTGCAATTTTTTTTCGAAAATAATGATTCATGTCACGGTGTTAGGTATTTGTTTTAGGTTCAACTAATAACGTGAATGACATTTAGATTTTCGTTCTTTAATTTTTATCTAGTCGTGCGTAAAAGTTAGAGTAAAATGGTTACAGCAAATAATTTCTATAATCCTCTCAATAAAATGTGATTTATTTTTGGGAACTAAAAATTGGGATCACAAATTTAAAGACTGTGTTGGATTATACTTGTATGTTTGCAAATCGTGTGGCTGGCAGATTAGTTGAAAGAAGAAATGACATCGTCCACTTCAGAAGTGGAAAAAAAGTGCAAGAAGATGAATTTCCTGAACATTGCGCAATCAGAAAAACTTCTTTGCTACCTCCCATGGAATAGGGGCGTGCAGAGCGTTGATAGGAATCCTATCAAATTATTTGAATGGGCAATTTTAATATCAAAATAATCCAATTGCAGCTTTTCGTGCACTTTTGCCATTTTATAGTCGTAATAATCGCTCAGCTGTGATCGCTATTCTTCGAATTGTTGAAAACTTAAGACAAAAAACCGCTCGAAATAATGAAAATATTGCTGCCGTACAGGCAAGTATTGGTGAAGACCGCAATTTGTCGATTCCAAAACGTTCTCAAGAATTGGGACTGTCTCAAACCATAATCTGGTGGATTTTGAGAAAGGATTTGGGCTTGCATTCGTATAAAATTGTTCTCACTCAAGAACTGAAGCCATTGGACCACCATAAAAGTCGTAAGTTTGCTGATTTTGACTTGGAACAACTTAAAAACAATAACGATTTTTTAAGAAAATCATTTTCTCCGATGCGGCTCACTTTCATTTGAGTGGTGCGGTAAATAAATTAAACTGTCGATTCTGGTGCGAAGAAAATCCACAAATTATTCATGAACAACCATTTTACATTCACCTAAATTGACAGTTTGGTGTGGTTTTTAGTCTGGTGGAATCATCGGTCCGTACTTCTTTCGAAATGAAGCTGGTGACACCGTTACTGTCAATACAGAGCAGTATAGATCGCTGTTGACAAACTTTTTATGGCGGCAGTTGGAAATAGTTGATCTTGACAACATCTGGTTCCAACAAGACAGGGCTACCTGCCACACAGCGCCTGCAACATTATTGCGAGAAAAATTTGGAAATTCGATAATTTCAAGAAATTGTGACATTGAATAGCCTCCAAGAAGTTGTGATTTAACACCACTAGACTTCTTCTTGTGGGGTTATTTGGTCGTTAGCAAATAATTAGCAATAAACCAGACGCTCTTCAAACTTGGAAAACCCTGTATATATAATCAGTATAAAAAAACGTGTTGAAGTCCGGGTGACTGTCTGGTCGACAGCTTGTGCAAGCTGTAACTTGAGTAAAAATTTAGATATCTTGATGAAACTTGGTACACATGTTTCTGCGCGTCGTAAGACGGTTGGTGTTGCAGACGGGCGTAAACGGACTATAGCCACGCCCACAAACCGCTATTGATCTAAAACCAATAAAATGTAATAACTGAGCTCCACAATAAGATATAAGTCATTATTATTTGGCATTACGAATCACATTAGGGAGGGGCATATAAGAGGGGCTGTTAAATATTTGTTTAAAAGTGGAAGAGGTCCCGCACTCTAATAAGTTTAATGTACATTCTTACAATCGCCGACTTCCCTTATAACACAATTTTAAATTCCATCTGATTCTTTCCAGTATACACATCAAACATCAATGAATATAACGGGATACAACTTTGTACGGATAGTTATCTCAACAAAAATGGGAGATCGTATTCTTTTAATAACAGTGGATCCTTGTGCCCAAAATAAGTAAAATCGGGTGAAAACTTGCCCTAGCTCTTATATAGCTTATAACAGAATTTTCAGTGGCAGTATGTTAGGTACTTTAATGAAACTCAAGGAGGATGTCCGGTCGGTGTACTGTCTGATATCGTCGACGTAATCAATGACCTGTTGATGCTCCTAGGAGGCGGTTCCGCTTCAAGCAGACGACTGCAGGGGTTATTTCTACGAAAACACCTCAGCAGAAACTGCTTGGAGAGGAGCTCGTTATGTTCCATAACCAGAAGCATAAAGGCCTTACGGTGCAGGTGTTCTATTGGGGACATCAAGAGGCATTCCGTGATAGTCCGGAGTGCAGTGTTCAGACAAGTCTGAAGCTTCTCCGTCTGCGTTGCACCTACATCCAGGCACCATATTGGCGGCAACAACGTTTCTTTGTCTTTTCTCAAAGAGCTGCCGGCAATCGATTTGAGGATTTTGTTGCGGCTCTGTACTCGCGGTCGTGTGAGCAGTGAAGGAGCACAGACTGACCAATGTTACGCCAAAAATTTTAGGGTTATTAACTGTCGGAATTTTTGTGCCATCGACTGAAATGTTCAGGTCCAGTCTGTATTCCTTCGTTCAATTTGTGAAGATGGTCGCTGTGGATTTAGTGGGGGGAGTGTCAGACTCCTTGCAGAGAAGAAGCGAGAAAGGTCGGAGAGGTAGCTGTTTACTTTTGAGCACATGCCATCGATTCCATTGCCCGACGTCAATATCGTGCAATCATCAGCGTACGAGGTCACGGAAATTCCCGCTGGTGGTTGGGGAGTTTCGAGATGTAGAAGTTCAACAGTAGTGGGGAGAGAACACCACTCTGCGGAACCCCCTGTTTAATTCTTCTAAGTTTGGAGTTTGGGCTTCGAAACAGTACGGATGAATGTCGACCGCTCAGGTAGTTCATGGTCCACCGCTTCAGCCTTGGAGGGAGCGTAGATTATTCGATGTCCTCAAGTAGCGTTGTGTGGTTGACTGTGTCAAAAGCTTTTGACAGGTCCAACGCTACGAGGATCGTGCTCTCGCAAGGTGGCTCTGGTTTAGGCTATGAATTATCTGGGCGTTTATGATGCTAAGTGCTGTGGTGGTACTGTGCACTTTTTGGAAGCCATGCTGATGGTCTGCTAGACTCAGGTGCTCTATCCATTTTGTCCACTTATGTTGATTTTCCATTTGCCGAATCTCCAAATTGACATTCCTTATTCGGGGAGGTTGTCGCACTATGGTGTTATTTGGCGACGCCGCTTGATGGGATTGCGGGGGCAGGCTCCTACAGCATGGGGCAACATATGACGCACTCCACTGTTCCCGCGTTTTACAAACTGACACACGGAACAGACTGTGCGAGGAACCAGGAGTTGCTGAGTGGGGGGGTTGGTCAGACTCTTCAGGGCCGTAGAGGTCCTTTCTTGGTCACTTGACTGGAGTGGCGGCGCAGTGCGCGAACATGGTGCAGATTGCACAGCCATTAAGGCTGGTGCCGCAGTATTGCGTTGGCAGCATGGGGCCACGTAATTTGTGGTCCACTACCTATGGGTCTTAACGCCTGAGCAGGTCTTAAGATTGCATGTATTGCACCTAACCGAGGTGGAGTTTAGATGGAGCTTTTTAGCGCATATGGAGCAAAAGAATCGGGCCCGGGTTGGACTCGATGCCTGCACGGGTCAAAAGGATACGGAGCAACCCTGCTGCTAGGTGTTGCTCTAATGACGACAAACTTAAACTAATACTTACCGATTCAAACAGGGTTAGATCGCAGGTAACGAACAACCAGCTGTTGTAGGAATTTTATTTTGGCAAAAGCCAGGGGTAAAATCTGATAGTTTTTGGAATCGGAATTGAAATCGATAAAAAAAATGTAGTAGATGTCATGAATTCAGATATTATTGGTTTGATGTTCGAAACAGGAATTGTATCGGTTTTGGGTGTCACGAAAACCAATATCATCGCTTTTGTTATCAGAAACAAAGCAAGAAAATAGTCGTTGACAGATTTGAAATGTATGTGTATATCAGTCAGTATGGTCAATTAAGAAGTTCGTTTGGTTTTCTATTGATTTTTCAAAAGATGTTAACTTTGTGTACATTTGTCTGATTTAAGTCAAATATGCTCCGTTTTGTTCGTAAACTTATTGCCAACGAGATGCCGACTTCATTATACCCCTCTCGTAGAAGGCTGCGTCCCTATTGGCAAAAAGCTCGGAGAGCCAGTTTTCACAGGCCTCTCTTGAGGCCAACTTCTCACCATTAAGCGCGTTCGCCTGGGACAGGAAAAGATGGTAGTCATTTCCGGACTATAAGGTGCGGGCATTAAGACTTCTCATCCGAGCTTCTGGAGCTTCTAGCGCGTCACCAAAGATGTGTATGGCCTGGCGTTCTCCTGATGGAACATAATTCGGCCTCTGTTGATCAAAGATGGACTCTTCTGGATGAATGGTGCCTTCAAGCGGTCTAGTTGTTGGCAGTAGAGGGCCGAGTTGAGCGTTTGGCCATAGGGGAGCAGCTCGTAGTAGATGATTCCTTGTCAATCTCACCAAACACACAGCAGAACCTTCCTGGCCGTCAATCCGGTCTTGGCCACCGTCTGGGCCGCTTCCCCAAGCTGTGACCACGACCGTTTGTGCTCGATGTTGTCGTAAGTGACCCATTTTTCATCGGCAGTCACAATCGGTTTCAGAAACGGGTCGATTTTGTTGCAAATTGAAATTCGGTCCATCATGTTTTTTTGCGTTAGTTCGTGTGGCACCCAAACATCGAGCTTCTTTTTGAATCCAAGGTTATGCAAATGGTTCCAAACGGTTTTCTGGCTTATCTTTGATTCCTCATCAATTAAATAAGTGCTCACGTTACGGTCTGTTTCCACTATTTCCATTATTTTATCGCAATTTTCGACGACAGGCCTGGTGCATCTTTGACAACGAAATTACCGGAACGGAACCTAACAAAAAACAAACACGTTCGTTTACAGTTCGGGCCCATAAACTAAATAAATTTTTTCAGCCGCTTTGGATGCTTTTTCGCCTTGATCGAAGAAAAATTTTAAAATATAGCGAATTTTCTCTTTGCTGGTGTCAGTTTTGACGAGCGCTCATAACGTACTGAGTCAATCAATCGAAAAACTGTCAAAGACAAACTTTTAAAAACGAATAAACACGTTTTCAGCGCCGTATAGTATGACATGATGCGACACGTAACACTAGTACTATGGACAATAACGCCATTTCTTAGATAAAAACCGAACGAACTACCAGCAGAATTAACTTACTAATATTGGATATACTATAATTTAATGCCGAAAATATGTGAATTTAGTCTACGAATACCCTAACTCCCAAATACTATCTATATTGATTTTCATGATTCTAACAAACCTAATGCCGAACAAGTCGTTCAATGCGTGTACTATATATTTAAAAATTGCTATAAAATATTATCTCGAGTATACCTCAGCAATGTCAAAATGACTTTGACGTTTGACATCAACCCATTATATTAAATTTAGCTTCTTCAGTTTAGTTTATATCTCATTTGAAGATGATTTTAATACAATTTTAGCTGACGCGAAGTAAAATTCAGTAATAAAACTAAGTAAGACCTATAATAAAACTTAATAAAATACCAAATTTGATTGTAATCTCGAGATTATTAATTTTTCAATTAAATCGTGCTAAAAAATTTGATTCTTAATAACAATAACAAATTGCGGAATGGGAAAGAGAAACTTTCACGAAATATTTATTGATGAGTACACTTTGCAATAAATTACTTATTTCAGGCGTGTACAGTTTAGTATAAATTTCGTGTCACACTGGACGTGGTTTGACTCATTTCTTACATATTGACCAATGGATGCGGTATGAAGTCAACCGGAAGTTCGAAAATGTTTACCTTATGTATATGGGTGCTAAGGAAAGTATTGACCCGATTTTACTCATTTTTGGTACAAAAAATGCTGTCATAAATATTGTCCCCAAGTTTTAATGCTCGTAATAGACCTCACAGATTGACCGATATGTTCGGTAAATAATCAGCCATATGCTCTGAGGCTCACATATATGATGTCTGGGTTCTTGAAAAGTTATAGTCGTATTTTGACAAGTTTTAGACGTACCTTGAGGAAATTTTGTGAAAGTTTTATTCTAATAACTTTATTGATGCTTGATTTTAATACTGTAACGTAAAAGATTCGAATGGAATTTAAAGTTTCATACATAGGAAGTAGGCTATGCCCCACCTGCTCCTATAAAGTCTTTAATGCTTGTGCCGTATTCGTTCAGTGAGTTAACGCACTTTAAGTAGTTTTCAGATTATTATCAGATTTTACCTTTTTTCACAGGGTATGAGGAAATACTCAAATTACTTATTCTCCGCAAATTTTGTTGACTTAACCGTAGTGGTTTGGAAGATATATCCATTACGCCATTTAAGGGGAAAGTCCACACCCACTTTTAAACAATTTTCAGCTCACATGTGCCCCTTGTATATTAATTGAATGTTACTTTTTTCGTTTTCGCTTAATTGCGTTTTGTGTATGTATCAAGTTTAGTCAAGATTTCACAATTTTTCCTCAAATTATCGCTTGCTCAGACAGACAGTCACACGGATTTCAACTCGTTTCCTTATTCCATACAATATAAAAAGTTGCGAAAGAATCCAACATTCATTATTTGATGCAACGCCTTAAATGATTGCAATCATAATTAGTCAGGGGTGTTGTAGAATCTGAATCAGAATTAAAACTGATCAAAAAAAATGTAGTAGGTGTCATGAATTCAGATTGTATCGGTTTTGGGTGTCACGGAAACCAATTTAATCGGTTTTGTTATCAGAAACAAAGCAAGAAGATAGTCGCTGACAGATTTAAAATGTAAGTAAGAAATTAATATATTTTATTAACTAAGAATAAAACACAAAATGCCATAGGTATTGAGTTTATGGGAAAAGAACTTGATAAACGTAATTTAACACCATAATATTTAAATGCATTTTTATTCAGTCGATAATGTGATATAAATCTGTAAAGTAAGCTTGTAAATAAATACAAACATACACGTAAATGCAAGGTAAATTTTCCATACGATTCCTTTGGGGCATCAAGTGGATTACTGTGATCTCTTAATATCTTCCGTCTAATTTTTTCATTGCTTTTTTCTTCCAAAAAAATAAAAGCTAAAATAGCGGCACTCATTGCAAACTTTAATAGAATAGTTTTTGATTGTACTTATTTGCAAGTTTTTTCACATAAGTAAACAGCTTTTTCCAATATTGTTTTTGCGTATGTTCGAATAGACGAAAATCCAATCAGATTCTGTGAAACCATTAAAAATCAGAATTGGTTTGTAATTCCGATAACTAAGCAAATCTGTCTTGGGTTCCACAACACGACAGTTTAAATTTTTTTTTAAATATCTCCTATACCACTGAAGCTATAATAACAAAATTCACTGGGAACAAATGTGTTTAGCATCGCTACGGTGTGAAAATGGGTGAAATCGGGTGACAACCCCGCCCACTCCCCATATAACGGTACTGAGACAAAGACATTAAATTGTAACTCTGGGTTGGTATAAGATGATTTTAATATAGGAAATTATAGGAAATCGTTCAAAATTATATAGTGGGCGTGGCACCGCCCACTTTAAGGTGAAACCCCATATCTTGGGATCTGCTTAACAGATTTCAACCAAATTCGGTACATAATATTCTTCTCATATTTCTAGTATGTACGAAAATGGGCGAAATCGGATTACACCCACGCCTATTTCCTATATAACATCATTTTAAATTCCATCTGATTTTTTCACTTTCCAGTATGCAAATCAAGTAACAATGATTATATCGGCGTAAAACTTTGCGTGAAGAATACGTTTAAAGTATGCCACTTTGTGACCAAAAATTATCTAAATTGAACTAAAACTGTTTGAGCCCTTAGGTACTCTATATGTGGACCCCAGCGCCTATAGTTGACTTTTTACCGAAAATATCGGTCAACATAGAACAAGGCGGCAAGATCGACAAAGAAATCTAAAACGAGTATACCATTTGACTTTGCGAGAGTATAAAATGTTCGAGTACATCCAAACTTAGCCCTTCCTTACTTGTTAACTATATTTTACTTTCCGCGAGCAAAAGTTATATTACTCAGATATATGTGGAAGTTGATGAGGAAACCGTCGACCAAAGTATTCATTATAATTCAACCAACCTGAAAAACTATATAATTTTTAAGAAAGCTTGTCCATCAAATTTCATTTAAATGATACACTGTGTAAAGTCAGGTGGCAATTCAGAAATCACTATATAGGAGACAGACGAAGATCTGGGCTGATTGCACTAACTTCTGACATTGCTCGGGTATACTCGGGAAGATATTTTAAAACAATTTCATAAATGTATAACTCACACACCGACCGACATATTCGGCTTATGATTTGCTATAATAAAGAAATTCATTATATGTAGTACATATATGGGAAACGGGGTAATTCGTAGACCAATTTCAGATATTTTAGGCATGGAAATATTAGACGCTCAAGTAGTTTGAAAATTTTATATTAAGCATATGGAAGATAACGGCAGTATTGAACCGATTTTATCTATTTTTGCCATTACCACATATTCTAATAATAACAATAATGCAACGATTACCCTCCTCCCGCCCAACCGACGCGAGGGGCGCAATCCGCATACGTGCGGAATTAGCCGAGTCAGAAAAGGCAAGAGAGTTTTTTAAGTGTTGAGATCTAAAACTGCTCAGCTACAGAAACAAAAATTTCAACAGCCAAGATTTAAAGTTACAATATAATAAATTGTTACATTTTCATTTATTAAGAGAAAACAATAAAGTCTTTTTAATTTTGAAAAGTGAGTCAGATAAGTCAAATGTGCTGGAATGAGAATTAAAATCATGACATATGAATGGCGAACCGGGATATTAAATTTAATTTCAGACAGGAGCAAATAACTGCAAACTGTTGCATTCAAAATTTTCACTAAGAATATTTTAGATTAATAAGTTTTAAACGACTAGTGTATGGAGGTAGACTTACCCTAGAATCCCATCGGAAATGCTCTAAGGCGAAAAGTAAAAATTGTTTTTGAACAGATTCTAACTTGTCAGAATGGATTTGGTAGTTAGGGTTCCATACCACAGAGCCATATTCCAATATAGGTCTAACCAATGTTGTATAAAGTGTTTTAGTAATATACGGATCTCTAAATTCTTTAGACCAACGTTTAACAAAACTGAGGACAGCTTTTGCTTTCAAGACCATGGTATCAATATGAAGACTAAAATTAAGCTTAGGGTCCATATTAACTCCCAAATCAACATAGTTTAAAACTTGCTCTAGAATATGGTGTTTTATTACATAAGAAGAGGGGTGCACAGATCTACGGGAAAAGCACATCGTCTTACATTTATTGAGATTCAATGGCAAATCATTTCTATCACACCATGCAACCAAATTGTTTAAGTCTGTTTGCAACAGACATCTTTCTTCAGTTGAAGTATATGATTTAAAAAGCTTTACGTCGTCAGCGTATAATAAAATTTTGGGGATTCTATTGCTGAAGAGATATCGTTAATAAACAACAAGAACAGAATCGGGCCAAGATGACTACCTTGCGGAACACCTGAAGAAACATTAATTGTATCTGAAGGTGTATTCTCAAATATCACTCGTTATGTTCTATTATAAAGATAGGAAGATACACATTTAAGGAATTTTGGCTGAAAGCCGAGCAGATCTAGTTTATGTATGAGAATCGAGAGATTTACTTTATCGAAAGCTTTGCTAAAGTCTGTGTATATAACATTATGTTCCCTAAAACCCAATGATACATGGTTTACAAATTCAAGTAAGTTTTTTATAGTCGAATTCCCTTTACGAAATCCATACTGAGATGAGGAAATTAACGGAGCAATCGAGAAGGTTATATGGTCAGTGATGATGGCTTTAAAAAGTTTTGGTATAACTGATAGTTTTGCGATAACTCTATAGTTTTCAATGTTGGATTTAAATCCACTTTTATGCAAAGGAATTATGAATGACTGTTTCCATATTGAAGGAAATATACCGTGTTTAAGAGAGGAATTAAATATCCTTGTCAAAGGCAAGTAAATATATTTGGCACTATTTTTTAGGAAGCATGAGAGTATTATGTCTGGGCCATAATTAAAAGATGGTTTTAACATATTTAAATTAAGTAGGACGTCTTCGTCAGAAGTATTGGAGCGTTTATTAAAGTATTCCAACACAGCACATGCTGATAAGAAAAAGTTTTGGAAGAATTATTAGAGTAGTTTGACTTGAAAAATTCTGCACACGTATTGGATATAATATCATTGTCACTTGCAATGATAGATTTGTATTTCATCGCGGACGGAAATTTGGAAATCCTGCGTTTGGAGTTGACGAAATCATAAAACGATTTTGGATTACTTACAATATTCTTATTTACTTTATTTAAGTAATTATTATAACATTTTTTGTTAAGGTCAAAATATTGTCGACGCAATATAGAATATGTAGAATAGTCGAAAAGTGAACCAGTTTTTTTTAAATGTTTAAAGGCTCGAGTTTTTTTGTTTTTTAATTTGTATACTTTTACTTTTATTAACAATTACTATTGGAACATACTTTTCAAATAATTTCGTAATAATGTTATTAAAATGAGAGACACTTAATTCAATGTCACCATTATAATTAGGTCATGTTATTGTAGAAAGTTCTGTATTTAACTTTTTAAAATTAGCTTTTGCAAAGTTAAACCGAGTACAGAAGCACGAAGTTTGATGATTATTATCCCGTACATTGCCTGAGATTTCGACAGATATTTCCAAAGCGGGATGATATGAGTCCTCTGGTAGAACAAGAGGATTACTCTGAATAACGGAACACTTTGAAGAGGTATCAACGTATACTAAATCTAAGCATTTACCAAATTTATTCGGAATCAAATTAATTTGGTTCAGACCCAACTCGGACATTTTTTTCGAAAAACTCATTAAAACATGACCGATTGCAAATCGGCACGATATAGCCATCGAAAGGTTTCCACGAAGCACACGGTAAATTGAAACCACCTAATACAATTATTGAATCTGCATTATTTGCCATCGAGGGAGCACTATTTATTAAAGAAGCATGCAAATTAACTATTAACGTAGACTCTAATACATTTAAATTCAAATGAGTCGGTCCCTGAAACAAGAACATTTTCAGATGGGATAGAGGAATGCACGGCAAATAGAACACCTGCACCGATTCTGTTCAGTCGATCACATCTAAAAATTTGAAATTCGCTGTTTAAAATCTCATTATCAAAAATTCGAGGTTTTAACCAAGTTTCTGTAAATCCAATTATATGGAAATTAAAATTGGAACTGTTCAAATAAAAGTCGGTTAATTTTGTATTAAGATCTCTAACTGATACTACTAAGTTATTAGGGGGAGCCTCTGGAATTGTTATCACCTTGAGGGCAAGGAGAAGAGAGATTTATTAGGTCATTGGGAGGAGATTATTATTAAGAGAAAAAGGTGCTCTCTGAATTTCATTAAGTTACCTCACATATCATCACCAATATATAAGAAATAATGTCAACCGGATGCTTAAAAATCCTTGTATTAGTTATTTGAGTGCTAGGGCAAGTTTCACCCAATTTTATCCATTTTAGGTACAAAGACATACTCTTATTGGAAAAAACATGTTCTCTCAATTGCATTGAGATAAAATACATATTGATAAATTCGGTATAAAGTCAACTTGAAGTTCGAAAATCTTTCTCCCATTTCACCCATTTCTGACATACAGGCATACTATTATCAAAAGAGGTTTTCCGAATTTTAATAACATATCTGGCAGATTGACTGGCATTTGCGATAAAATGTTCGCAATAGGAACTATATTCGATATCTGAGGGCTGGAACAGTTGTAGTCCGTTTTCGACAGTCAGTGTAAAGTTTTTTACCCATTACATTTATTGCATTCATACTTGATTTGTATACTGGAAAGTGAAGTAATTAGATGAAATTTGAAGTATTATTATGTTGGAAGTTGACGTGGTTATAGTTCGATTTCGCCCATTATCACGAAGGTAGATATAATATCTTGGGGAATTCGATGAAAATCGGTTCTTGCTCTAGTTCCTGAGATAAAGCATTTCACCAAAGGTTGGTGACGTCTATTGTTAAAATTTCGTAACCGCTCCCATGATTCCGTACCATCATGGTTGTAAATTTTAATGCCTCTGACGCACTTACTTATGTGTATGTGTTATCGCTCTTTTAGTCGTTTTTAATATAATAGTTATATGGCGAGTGAGCGGGGTTATCACCGGATTTTACCTATTTTCACTGTGTGGGAGGAAGTGTCAAACATACTCTGATTGAGTGTTTATGACATACATACATATGTGCATTTAACTTATTAGGAGGCAGGGCCACTCCAGCTTTAAAAAAATTTTAAGACCGTAGTTGCCTCTTTGTACTGCGATACATTGCACCAAATTACAGTTTGTATATTAATTTTCGGCTTAATTAGGGCGTGTAATAATTAAGAATAATGGCATTTTATCAGCGTGGCAATTGTCCGATTTCGCTCATATGCAGTATCAACCGTCTCATGATGCCAAGGAACACGCTTATAAATTTCATTCTTAATTTTTACACAAGTTATCACTTGCACGGGCGGACGGACGATCGGACAAACATACAGTCATTCGAAATTCAACTTGTCTTGTCATCCCGATAATTTATATACTACTGTGATAAAAAATAAGGTGAATTCGTTTGTAAAATGTAAATTTTTGATTTACATATTCTCCCAAATCAATTTCACTTCCCTATAAACCATCTTCGATTCGGTTTTTATTATCTAAATTGTGTCAAAATGTCATCCTCGCATTGGCCTTTTGAGTTTTCTGAATAGCCAGAAGTCGCACGGAGCCAAATCAGACGAATCTGGTGGTTGCGAAACGTTGAGTCAGGTTTTGGGCTAAAAAGTCGCGAAGAACCAATGCAATATGACGAATACAGCAATCGAAACTTAATACGTTTGAGGCACTGAACATTTTTCAAAATGGTTTAGTCCGAGTCAAATAATATTCCAACACTACCTCGCTGTCTCTAAATGTCAATCGACGATTTTGAAGCACCAAGTGACCCTCTTCGGTGGAGATTGATGGTCGTCTAGAGCGCGGTCAGTCTTTAACACGTTATACCCCGCCTTCTTTGAACTCGTAGTACCACCTACAAATGATTTTTTTTGTGCCATCGTAACAATTTTCGTAACAATTTCCACGTTCGTAACAATTACAACGTGTCCGAACAAGAATATTCGTTCCGCACACAAGTACCGAAGTGCTAAGTTCGGGTGCATTTTATACTCTTGCAATTGCAAAGATCAAAGCCGGGAAATATATTCAGGTGTTGACAAAACTTTATACAAAAATATGTTTCAAAAGAATTCAACATTCATTGTTCAACGAAATCGTTGATGGATTACAATCAGTTTCAATAGTATCTTATTAACTTGTATTGAAGGTCATAGAATCACTTAGTTTTATTACTATATTTTACTTCGCGTCAACGTAAATTATATTAAAATCATCCTTAAATGAGAAATATGTGTTACAAACTTAACTAAATAAGCTAATTTTAATATAATTAGCTGATGTGAAAACGTCAACCAGAAGATCGCAATTTATTATATTGGGCATATAAGGTTTAAACCAAAATCTAGACCAATTTCGTTCATATTCAGCGGTAAACCACATAATTTTTAAGAAAACTTTAAATGAACAAGTTTTTTATTAAGGTATCCCATATTTTGTCAGCTGGAAAGTCAATAGAAGTTTGAAATCTTACATTAGCTATATGAGAGATTGAGGTAGTATTTACCCGATTTTTGTTATTTTTGACAATACAACATACTATTAACAGAATATAATGCTCCCTGAGTTTCATTAAGGCCATCAACAATATACTGTATGAAGTAAAGTCAACCGGATCTTTGAAAATTCTGATATTAGTTATATGGGGGCTAGGGCAAGTTTTCACTCGCTTTTACTCATTTTAGGCACAAAAATGCACGATAAATATAAAAACACACCCATGTAATTTTATTAACATAGCTCATATATTGGATGATATATGTGGTATAAGGTTAACCGCAAGTTCAAAAATATTTCGATTAGGTATATGGGGGTTAAAAGAAATATTGACTCGATTTAATTCATTTTGGACTTCCAGACATACTATTATCAGAAAGTGACTATCTCCGAATTGTAATAATATATCTCACAGCTTGACTCTTATTTCTGGCAAAAAGTTAGCACCAGGCACCAGGCACCAGGCACCAGGGTTCCCATATTCGGTAATTCTCCAAGGTACTGCTATTTCTGCAAAGTTTTATTCCGTTATAATCATTGGTTCTTGATTTGTATAATCCCCACGCCCATCGTCCATTTTGACATCGGGTCCTATAAAGTCGCCTTGTACCATCCAGGATGTAAAATTTAAGGTATCTGACGAATTTAGTTATTGATTTTTTGCACTTTAACAAAACCGTTATATGGGGAGTGGAGGGGGTTATCATCCGATTTCTCCTATTTTCACACTGTCGTAAGAAGGGTCAAAAATATTTTCCATCTGCAAATTTGTTTATATAGCTCGGTTGGTTTAGGAGGTATGTATATTGGTTGTACCAAATAACAGTTTTGTATTTTAATTTTCTGCTTAATTATGGCAATTTATAAGTTTTCGATTAATGGCGTTTTGTGGGCGTGGTAGTGGTCCGATTTCGCCAATAAACAATACCAACTTTTAATGATGTCAAGGAACATGTGTACCAAGTTTCACTGGGATATTTTAATTTTTACTTAAGTTACAGCTTGCACGGGCGGACGGACTGACGGGCAGAAAGACAGTCATTCGGAATTCAACTCGTCTCGTCATCCTTATTCTTTATATACATATACCATATATTATATAACTTCATATCTATCTCGATCAGTTTAAGGTGATACGTATGGTGAACAAAACTATCATACTCTGTAGTAACATGTTGCAAGGGTATACATATATATTTTACCTGCCTTTCTGAAGCCCGGGAATTTTAAGTGATAATTTCACACGACTTTTTGAGGGTATATAACCCTATAACTGTCTCGATTGGTTTTAGGTTTGGTGAACAGAACTATTATACTCAGCAGCAACATATTGCGAAAGAATTCAACATTCACTTTTCGAAGGAACCAAATGGATTACAATCAAATTTAGTAAATTATTAACTTGTGCATGTTATAAGTCGGAGATTCATTCAGTTTCATTTGTATCCTACTTATGTACAGTAACTCTCAGTTTAAGTGGAGATAAGGTGGGTTAACCTTATATTATATTTACAACTTTAATGTTACATATGCATCTTTTAAACTTAGACAGAAATCGACGGAATTGTAATACAAAGTCTTATTATTAAGATTATACCTTTTATACCTACATACATACATATAAATATATTACAAATTATATAGTTTCTGGTTTGAAATAACAATTTCGCCTTTACATAACAAAATTCAAAAATTCTGCGATTTGAGTACAACTTCAAATTCCTAATATATGTACTTTTTGTGATTTTCAAGCTCTGGTTGACGTTTTTATCATATACACAAAACTATATTTAATGTAACCTCTGAATGTATATATAAATACCTATATCATTTGAATTAATTAAGTTGATCTTAATGTAAACATCTCGGACATAAATAAAATTGTGTAATGAAACTATGTGAGTATGTCACTTATAGTGAATGAATATTGAATTCTCGACTAGTTGCGAAAGTATGAAATTTTGGGTTACATCCGACAGCAACACTTGAAAGTATTTCCTCGCCTTTGATCCTTTCAAATTACGAGAGTAAAAAATGGTGGACTATGAAACTTCACGTCATGGCTTAAAAACGGTGTCTGAACGAGTGATGATACTTAGGTAGTCTGTGTTGCTGTTTTATTGACGGAGAATAACGTTTTAACATAGACCACTTTTGCATTTCTAGTCTAAAAGCCATAAGCCATGATTATTTTGTATGTGGAGTTCCTTAACAACTTTGTTTCACTTTTGTATGTGTAGTTTTTTCATACATATGGAAAATGCTGTAGTAGAAGTAAAGAAGTCAAAAAGTTAAGACATTCTTGCGAAGTCATTTATTTTATTTTACTGCCAACTTCTTTGTGTAACTTTCAAGTGTGTTTATACTTTATTTATTGGGAGGAAAAGGATGTAATGTGTGGAAGTTAGCTTCATCAATATAACTAGAATATCCTTGCATATGTAGGAATGTGCAATGCAGACGAACATGGTATATTTATTTTATTATGTACATTCGTATTATATGTATGTATATATGCAGAAGGGATTTTCCAAATGTGTATTCGTTCTTTTATTTAGTCAGACAGGTTTTGTGTCACTAACCTTGTAACGATTATTGAACTTGAGTATTGAAATTTCTAGGTCAAGGCAATAAAGTTCTTATTTAATGGTTTTGCTTTTTGCAAAGGTTCATTAACTTTTAGCTAAGCGGATACGAATGCTTGTATGCATATAAATGAAGTTTCGAATATTTGGTCAGTATTTAACTGGTTTATCTCAAAATTCGTTGTATTGTATATTTTGAACCTTTAAAGTAAACCCATGTTTCAACTATTCTCATTTTTTGTTATGGCGTAGCCTGTCGTATTATTAACTAACATTACCTCTGTGAACATGCAGAAGTACAATAGTAGGATATTATTTTGTTTTCTTGAATTATATAATCGCAAACCCATTTTTATACTTTTGCAAGATGTTGCTACTGCATTTTATAATTTTGTTTACCTTACGGTTGTTTGTATCACCTCAAACTAATCGAGTTTGATATAGGGTTATATACAAGTATACATAAATGATCAGGATGAAGAGACGAGTTAAATCCGGAAGACTGTCTGTCCGTCCATCCGTCTCTGCAAGCTGTAACTTGTGTAAAAATTAAGATATCTTGATGAAACTTGGTACACATGTTTCTTGGCGCCATAAGATGGTTGAATCGGACCACTTTCACGCCCACAAAACGCCATTTATCGAAATTCAATAAATTTACATAACTAAGCTCCACAATAAGATACTAGACTGTTATTTGCAGGGCATCTGCAGTTAAAAAAGTGGGCATGGCCCCGCCTTCTAATAGGTTTGATATGCACGTCTCCTAAACCTAAAAAAAAATATAAAGCTATAACAAACAAATTCACTCAGGACAATTCCTTTTGGTATATTTATTGAGAGTGAGAAAATGAGTGAAATCGGGTGATAACCCAGCCTAGGTTCCTTATAACGGATTTGATTAAAACTACTAAACGTGCGATAATTCATTAACTAAAATGGCAGATACGTCGAATTTAACAAATATAATCGTAGAATTAAGCTTTATAGGAGCCAATACAAAAATTGGGTAATAATCGTATCTCGAAATCTACTTGGCCGATTTTAACAAAATTTGGTAAATAACTAAATCGGATTAAACAACGTCTACTTCCCATATAACACACATTTCAATTCTATCTGATTTTTTTACTTTTTTACACATTAGTGCTTGATGTGAATGTGTTGAAATAAAACTTTGCAAAAAGAGCATCTTCAAGATATGCTATCTCAAGTCTAAAAATTGTCATAATCGGGTCATAACTGTTCAAACCCTCTGAATAAATTGATACTAATTTGCACAAAGCCTTTAACACTTATTTCCGAATAAAGCAAGGAAAATGTGATGAAAAAAGTTTACAAATTTAAAATTTGTTAAAATCTTTCAATACAAGTAAATTGAACTTTAACAAATTAAATTAGATATTCCGCAGAGAAAGAGTCGAAAAAAACGATGTTCACTTCGCAGGTTAACGATGACGGCGGACGATCGAAAAGTTGCACACAGGAGCTTTTGTATCAAAAATGTTGACTTGGCGCTCAGGCCTGTGGACGAAACGAATGATATATAGCGAATGAGAATGGTATGTTGTGTTGTCCTGTGTGGTGTCATCTGGTGCGGTGTCATCTGGTGTGGGGTGAAATACCTTGAGTGTTCACAGGTGTGGTGAGTTTCATTAAGGTGTGTCAGTTTTTCCCGAGTAGAGCGGTGCACTTGGAGGAGGGAGTTAAAACTCATTTAAACATCCTGGGCCCCCTAGGCGAATATTTTGCCTAGTATTACACGTATATGCTTATATTGCATGTATTTCGGCGTACTGCTGGTTGAGTAGCCGAGGGCGCGGCATACACGGTGATAAAGTTATATCCATATTTACCTGTATGGGCAGAACGCATATTCGGTATGCATTTTGCTGTGCGTGCAAAAGATATGTAACTTAATTTTGCGGGTTTTGAGGTTGTATGTGCTTTTCATACTTATTGTATTGCGGTTGTTTCTTTTATAATTTTATTATCTGTATTGTTTGTTTAAAATTTCTTTACCATCGGTTTATTACGGTTAGCGACTCTACGCCTGGCTCAGATATGGCCAGAATGGGTGCTCCTTTGAAACCTTGAAGAGGGATCTTGCGACAGTGAGATTTGTGATTTTCACTCACTTTTTTGAAGTGAGATTTACAACTTTTACAAGTGTTTCCCATAAACTACCCGTTTGATGAGCGCTTAGATAGTTGCGATAAGTGCGGCATTTGCTTTTTGTAAGTCTGGGTGCGACACTGTGTCACATTGTAAATATGGTGATCCCTTAACTTTATTTTTGAAGTTTTATACATTATAAAAATGTTGTCAACTATCAGGCACTATAGAGGTGTCGATTTTTCGGCTTTCTTAGGACAATTTTGTTAAGTGCGATTTTAGCAAGTAGTAGCGCGCCACATAACTCAAGATTTTTGAAGCAGGATTTTTGTATCATTATTGGCTGGAGCCATCCTGCGGGGTCGAAAAGTTACATATTTGTGTTTTTAAACCTGATCTTTTCAGAAAGGACTCTGACTTGATTTTTTCTGCCAATTTGTGGAGTGTTGGAACGTTGGGAATTTAGTGGTAGTCGTATGACGCACCGGCCATTATTTGATCGAGTAGTTGTGGCTTTGTAGAAGTCTTTACAATACTGATCTTCTGGGGTTGTAATTGATATCAGGGGGCGTTTTTCTAACTCCCGAAGTTTCCTTAATTGTGAATGAAGGTATTCTTTAGAGTATTCGTCAACTTGAGTTGTTGTTGTGGAAACTAGCTCTGTAACTAGTCCACTTAGGATCCAGCCGAAAATAGTATTTTGTGCCAATAGTTTGTTTGAAATTTTCTCAACACCCTCGAGTATTATCTGAGGTATGAGATCGCTGCCTAATAGAATGTCTATTTGAGCGGGGGTGTTGCAGTTGGGATCTGCTAGCTTTAGGTGTGAAACCTTTTGCCAATGCTTGCTATTTATGTGATAGCTTGGAAGCATATTTGTAAGTTGCGGTAAGACTATAGCTTCTGCTTGTATGTGCTTATCCGCTTGGGGGGAAATTAGGGTAATGGGGCAGATTTTATTTGAGTTTTGGACTACTCTTCCGCCCCTAGACGCTATGAAAGATCGTTGTGATCCTTGGTCTATTAAGGCCCTAAGTTTAAACAGTTCTCCTCGGTGTTCGATGGAGATGACTGCTGTGGGTAGTAATACCCTATTTTGTATTTCGCTGTGTAGCGTTTGAGTGTTTTGTGCCTTTGAGCAACATGATGTCATTTGGCATTTTTCGGTATTGTGGTTTTTAGTTGTTGTCAAAACTAAACCTGTGGTTCTTTTTGTGTAAGCGCTTCTTTGGGATGATATGGGAAATTTGCTGTAATGAAGCATTGAGTGGTGTCTTTTGTGACAATATAAGCAATTGAACTTGCTTTTGCAATTTTTATACTTATGCGCATGTGACAAGCAATTTGTACATACTTTTTTTGATCTCACGAAATAGTTTCTTTCTTTAATTTTTAATTTTTTGAATTTTTCGCAAGATTGTAGTTTATGCCCTCTTGTGCATAGTTCGCATGACGTATACTTATTCTGTTGGGATGTGAACGATTGCGTTTTATAAAAGCTTCTGTTTAATTTATTTTTGCTACTAGCTTGGGGTCTATTGAAGCTTCTTTTTTGGTCGTGTTGTACATTTTTTGTTTTAATTAGCTTTTTGTCTACCCTTTCAGCGATTTCGTACTGGGTAGTTAGAAAGTCTTTCATTTGTAGCCACGTGGGGCATTTCTTTCGTGATGAGAGCGATTGCTCCCATAAAAGTAACGATTTTTCTGGTAATGCGGCAGTGCATATGTTTACCAGTATAGGGTCCCAGCTGTCTGTGGGAATATTTTGTGTCGATAAAACCGACAAACAGTTTGAAACAGTGGATTGTAGTCTTATAAACTCTTCACTGGTTTCTTTTTGAATCTTAGGCAAGGTTATTAGTGTCGTTACTTGGATATCGACCAATATTCTTTCATTTTCATATCTGGATTTTAGAGCTTCCCAAGCCAAATTAAAATTGTCGTCATTTAGTGCGAACTGTTTGACTATTACGCCTGCTTGACCTTGCGTTTTGTATCGGAGGTGATACAATTTTTGCGCTTTTGATAATTTTGGATGGTTGATGTAAACGGCAGTGAACATGTCCCGGAAGGACGGGCGTCATGACTATGGCGTCATGAGCCGTTTGGAGACGAGTCCAAAAATTGTCAATATTTTGTTTTTTTATTTCCAATAACGATTCAGAGATGTCTTGAATCGGTGAAGATGAAAATCGAGTGCAGTATCGTGTTAATCTGTCACTCTCAGAAATGAATTTGGTTTCATACATATTTTTGCCTTTTATTTGCTTTGTGGTAACCTGTCTTGCGCGTGTAGCTTCTGCAGGTGTAATTTGATTTTTATCGCCATTAACCATTTTTGTTATGTTATTTATTACTATATGTGTCAAAGTTAATTAAAATTGTATCAGTGTTAACTGATTTAAACGCAGCAATAAATGATAATTAATACCGAATACTCTTTTACGTATACTTGTATACGAGTTTTTTTCGGACTAGATAAATATTTAAATGCGAAATAAATTTTTTAATTTGTAAATTATTTTAAATATTTTGTTGTGAGTGTAATTTAAATTTTCTTAATTTTATTATTAAGAATCGCTCTTTTAATTTAGCAATATTTTTTATGTCCTTATTGTTGATGTATTTAGGTACACCCTAATACACGGACTTGTTAGTATATATTTATGTGCTCGTGAAATTGAGAGCTCGTTGAAGAGATCAATACACTTTGTACATAAGTATGCACGGATTGTTTGTGCGTATGTATGTATATTTTCTAATGCAATTGAGAGCTCGTTGTAGAGATCAATTTGCTTTTACTTTTGTGTACGCAATCCTGCTTGTTTGTTACAAGGGGTATTGCGGGATGTATGCCAATTGTGGACTTTGAAAATATGTACAATTATAATTGTATATGTTTTAATATGTACATATATATATTTAAATATTATTTTTGTTTGTGTGCAATTGAGAGCTCGTTAGAGAGATCAATGCGTTTTTGTTTGATTCGCAATCCTGCTTGCTTGTGTTTTAACAAGAACAAGAGGTTTTGTTGAATAGATGTACATATGCGTATGTACTTTAGTTCTTGTTAAAAGAATATTTTATGTATTTATATATATATATATTTTTTTTTTGTTTTTTTTTTATGAGTTTGTTTGCTTTTTAAAAAAAAAATTAAGGAAATTTTATTTCACTTTGTTTATTTATTCGCAATTTGAAAATCACTTTTTAGTGAATGTTTAAAATTTTAATAATTTAATATTACCCAATGTTGAGTATGGTATAAAAATATAGGTAGATTGTATGCCGTATGTATGTATAAACTGGGCTTCTATATTTTGCAATAGAAAGAGAGCGCGAAAAAGGAATTGATAATGTGCAGGTATTCTCCGTATGCACATATATGGATGTAAATATGTACTTGGTTTTTGAAAATATATAAATATGTCGTTTGTATTTATTTTGTTTCTCTTTCTTTGTCTTTAAATTTTTGTTATATGTTTGTGCCTTTGCTTACTTATTTAAGGCAATCCTGCTTACTGTGTTTGTTAAAAATAAGGGGTATTGCCGGAAAATATTTGCAAGTAAATACTTGAATTCTGTTTTTGTTTTTTGTGTTTGTGAAAGATGTCTGTTTGAAAACACCAAGGTAAGCTTATAGGCATACAATAATTATTTACATAATATATAATATATTTGGATATATATATTGTACCAAACTGGTTTTAATGTCAGCGGTATTTCGATTTGTACCGTGATCTATACCAGTTTGGTAATCTTATTTTATATTAGTGTATAAAATAATAAGTGAAATAAATACGCTCACTTTGGTTTTCCTCAAGGGGCTTTTGGAGGACGTATATCTGTATATACAAGTATACGTGCTTGTGCGTTTGTCCCAGTGTCTGTCTTCTTCGGCATCCAGTTGGCTAGTCCTTATGCGTGTTTGTTGTTTGTATTTTTGTGGATAAATTTGCTCGCGCCCGAATATGTGTTTTTGTTTAGATTTTGTTGTATGGTGCTTTAGTTTCGCGCTCAATTTATGTATGCTTTTAGTTTATTTTAGTTTTCGCGCTCGATTTGTGTTGTGTTAGTTAGTTGAACCCTTTTTTGTTTGTGTTTTGACATTCACTTTTTATAAATTCGTTATTATACTCTCGCAACCTGTTGCTACAGAGTATAATAGTTTTGTTCACCTAACGGTTGTTTGTATCACCTAAAACTAATCGAGTTAGATATAGGGTTATATATATATAAATGATCAGGATGAAGAGACGAGTTGAAATCCGGGTGACTGTCTGTCCGTCCGTCCGTCCGTCCGTGCAAGCTCTAACTTGAGTAAAAATTGAGATATCTTTATGAAACTTGGTAGACATGTTTCTTGGTACCGTGAGGCGGTTGGTATTGCAGATGGGCGTAATCGGACCACTGCCACGCCCACAAAACGCCATTAATCAAAAACAAATAACTTGCCATAACTAAGCTCCGCAATAAGATACAAGACTGTTATTTGGTACACAGGATCACATTAGGGAGGGGCATCTGCAGTTAGATGTTTTTTTTTTAAAGTGGGCGTGGTCCTGCCTCTAATAGGTTTAATGTGCATATCTCCTAAACCGCTAATGCTATAATAACAAAATTCACTAGAAGCAAAGCGTTCAAAGTTTTTAGCACTTCTATTGACGGTGTGAAAATAGTTGAAATCGGGTGGCAACTCCGCCCACTCCCCATATAACGGTACTGTTAAAAACTACTAAAAGCGCGATAAATCAATCACTAAACACGCCAAAGATATTAAATTTTATCTCTGGGATGGTATGAGATGACTTTATAGGAACCGCGTTCAAAATTAGACAGTGGGCGTGGCACAGCCCACTTTTAGGTGAAAACCCATATCTTGAGATCTGCTTAACCGATTTCAACCAAATTCGGTGCATAACGTTCTTTTCATGTTTCTATGTCATAGTGCGAAAATGGACTACAACCACGCTTACTTCCCATGTAACACCATTTTCAATTCCATCTGATTCTTTCACTTTCCAGTATGCAAATCAGGTAACAATGATTATATCGGGGTAAAACTTTGCGTGAATAATGCAATTAAAGTATGCCACCTTGCGGCCAAAAATTGTCTAAATCGAACCGAAACTGTTCAAACCCCTAAGTACTAAATATATGGACCCCAGTGCCTATAGTTGACCTTCTACCGAAAATATCAGTCAATCCACAAAGAAATCTCAAACGAGTATACCATTTGACTTTGCGAGAGTATAAAATGTTCGGTTACATCCGAACTTAGACCTTCCTTACTTGTTTAATATGTTTTTTTGTATTTTACTGCACTTGTTAGACCTATATGTCAAGCTATTGGTGTTTTTTTTTTGAAGTTGGCTTTGTATATTTAAAAATATTTGTATATGTAGCCATGCATGTACATATGTATGTACATATATATTTTTTTTTTCGTGTCACTGCACTTTTTGGCTTTTTAGCTCACTGCTCTCTTCCGATTTATATATTTCATATAATTTTTCTATATGTTTTTTAATAGTTTTTATTTTTTTTTTATAACAATCCGAAGGTGCCTTTCAGTAAGGCTCGAAGGACCATGAATAAATTGATACTAATTTGCACAAAGCCTTTAACACTTATTTCCGAATAAAGCAAGGAAAATGTGATGAAAAAAGTTTACAAATTTAAAATTTGTTAAAATCTTTCAATACAAGTAAATTGAACTTTAACAAATTAAATTAGATATTCCGCAGAGAAAGAGTCGAAAAAAACGATGTTCACTTCGCAGGTTAACGATGACGGCGGACGATCGAAAGGTTGCACACAGGAGCTTTTGTATCAAAAATGTTGACTTGGCGCTCAGGCCTGTGGACGAAACGAATGATATATAGCGAATGAGAATGGTATGTTGTGTTGTCCTGTGTGGTGTCAGAGAATGTTGATGAATAGAGAAGGAGCAAATGTTAGCTGTTCTAAAATGTTAATTACGATTAAGGAACATCGAAAACGCGCAAGTTGGAAAATAAAATTTCACCACAACTATCAGGGTACGCAACGAACTACACCACTCTATAAGCAAAATGTATACACATACATATGCAGAGATGTTCATTGGTATGCGCATAAACAAAAATTGAAATAATAAAAACGAAAGTAATTGACTTCCGACAAGAAAATATAAATAATGAGGGAAATAATATGAAAATAGAATTAAAATATCATTTCATAAAAAAGGGTTATAAAAATAAAAAAGGACTATATAAAATATGATAGGATTTGAACTTAGGCAAAATATTTCACGTTGCAATAAACAAGTCTGCTATACAAGCAGCACCTCAAACAATATTGAATTTACTTTGTCTAATCTGTGAACTCAAACAGCTATTCTTGTGTTTGTTCAATGTTCATATGCCTATATGTGAATATTCTTGAAATTGCCTTCCTTCATTCGCATGTCCAAATATATTTGCATATAGGTATGTACACATATGTACATATGTATGTACCTCAATATGTCTTTCGCAAAAAATCAAACATTCGCGCAAGTGACAAAAAAACGTAGACGCACCATCATCGACCAATAATATTCAAGCGAACTCGCGGCTTATTTTCTAAGTATTTCATATTACAACGACAACAAATTCATTCATAAGGAACGTGCGTCTGCTTCAAAGCAAAGTGCGTTCGTTCATAACTCTGCGCCGCGCTATTTTTTCTGTGCGCCTGGTAAACCACATTTGGTTTGCATATAGAATTCCTACCTCAAATGCGCGAATATAAAAATGAATGAAATTGAATTTGAATGTCTTCAGTAAAATTGAAGAATCAGCAAAATTTCAATTTGTATCACTGAAAATCCTACCATGTCCCTCGCATTTGTATGTTGCCCACAAGCTGCTTCCTCACAACATTTGCTAAAAATCAGAAATTGAAGAATTTGTCTGATGTTCCCTTCAGAAAGGAGAATTGGCAACATGACCTATTAGCGATTTGAAATATTGTTTTAATTTTTTTCATATTATGCACTATTTATGGCATTAAATTATAAAATTTTTATAAAATTGCCATTCATATGAAATTATTAACTACTTCTATTATAATTGTTTCATAGTTTGTCGATTTAGCCCATTTTATCTAAATACGACGCTATGAAAATGCAGCCCAATCGGTAATCGCAATATTTCAAAAGAGCATAAGTCAACTTTCAATAGCAAACCACTGCAAAAAAGACAAACGAGACAACATAGCCGACCGTCATTGTCCCAAAATTGTCGAATCAAACAAATTTTGTCAACTCCGCGACACAATTTGGTGTCAATATGTATGCGAGCTCATATATGTATGTATGTATGTATATACATATGTATGTTTGTGGACAAAGTCGTCATTTGGTTTTTTTCAACAACACAATGTCTGCGCGAACTCGCCGTTATTTCGTTGGCTTGCCACCATACACAGAGGCGTTCTAACTTAGGACTCTTAGTATATTATTATGTTGCTTAATTTGTATTGAAATATACTGATGCATTTATGAATTATTTTCGTAATATAATATATATTATATATATATATATATAAATAGACATAAATTCATACCTATAATCGTTTTTAAACTAAATTCGATAAATAAAATATATATCTGAAATAATTATGTGGCAGTGCGCCCCAATCCCTCCTTGCCTGCGATCGTTCAACTCGCAAAAAGCAAAAAGTGTGGACAAAAGTCATTGCTTGTGCGGGGCAAGAAGAAGCAAGCATCAGCGTACGTGTATTTAAGAATGTATGTGTGATTATCACATTTGTCATTTGTGTAAATACGCATAATAAGAAAATATTCAATAAACCCAAACATATGAACATATTTTCCTGAAATATTTTAATTATCTCAGGAAGTTAAATATGCTATTAAAGTAATTGAATTATGATATGCTTAGATTCCAATTAATAAAATAAAATTTCAGTTTCATGAGTTTTAGGATTCGAACGTATAGGTTCGTATTCGGATTGTGCTTAACCCCTTCCCGCTTACGACCTCAGCCACCTCAAAAGTGGAAACGCGGCCGTTTAGCCACTGTTTTATTGTTATCTTTTGCTCAATAAGCAATTGCTCACGCAACACACATACATAAGTTGGAAAAATAGCCTATTAAATGTTTATTTTATTATGAATTCTGGGGTTTTTACCGGTAATACAGATTTTTAATTCAGAAGGCTTTTCATAATTATAAATTTGTCATTTCATAGAAATTGAAAACATAAATCTAAATAGGTATGCGCAACGATTTTTCATTTAGGAATATTCGTTGTGTCTATTTATAGCATTTCGCATATTGTGTGGTGTATTTTTCTTTTTCGAAGTTATATTTTTCGATGTTCCCTCATCTGGAACTACAAATTAGTACTCAAAAAGATTTCATTTAACATTTGCTCCTTCTCTATTCATTTACGTTCTCTGGTTCTATGCAAATTAGTTCCAACAATTTGTTTACACGTCGTAACCTACGTTCTTGAGTACTCCTAATTTACTCTTCAGAACGAATTTAAATATTTTGACTCCCGGTTCTGTGTTGAACAGTACCAGAGAATGTAAATGAATAGAGAAGGAGCAAATGTTAGCTGTTCTAAAATGTTAAGTACGATGAAGGAACATCGAAAACGCGCAAGTTCGAAAATAAAATTTCACCACAACTATCAGGGTACGAAACGAACTACACCACTCTATAAGAAAAATGTATACACATACATATGCACAGATGTTCTTTGATATGCGCATAAACAAAAATTGAAATAATAAAAACGAAAGTAATTGACTTCCGACAAGAAAATATAAATAATGAGGGAAATAATATGAAAATAGAACTAAAATATCATTCAATAAAAAAGGGTTATTAAAAATAAAAAATAGTATATAAAACAAGTAAGGAAGGGCTAAGTTCGGATGTAACCGAACATTTTATACTCTCGCAAAGTCAAATGGTATACTCGTTTGAGATTTCTTTGTGGATTGACTGATATTTTCGGTAGAAGGTCAACTATAGGCACTCGGGTCTACATATTTAGTACTTAGGGGTTTGAACAGTTTTGGTTCGATTTAGACAATTTTTGGCCGCAAGGTGGCATACTTTAATTGCATTATTCACGCAAAGTTTTACCCCGATATAATCATTGTTACCTGATTTGCATAGTGGAAAGTGAAAGAATCAGATGGAATTAAAAATGGTGTTACATGGGAAGTAAGCGTGGTTGTAGTCCATTTTCGCACTATGACATAGAAACATGAAAAGAACGTTATGCACCGAATTTGGTTGAAATCGGTTAAGCAGATCTCAAGATATGGGTTTTCACCTAAAAGTGGGCTGTGCCACGCCCACTGACTAATTTTGAACGCGGTTCCTATAAACCCAATTTATACCATCTCAGAGATAAAATTTAATGTCTCTGGCGTGTTTAGTGCTTGATTTATCGCGCTTTTAGTAGTTTTTAACAGTACCGTTATATGGGGAGTGGGCGGAGTTGCCACCCGATTTCAACTATTTTTACACCGTCAATAGAAGTGCTAAAAACATTTGCTTCTAGTGAATTTTGTTATTATAGCATTGGCGGTTTAGGATATTTGCACATTAAACCTATTATAGGCGGGACCACGCCCACTTTTTAAAAAAAAGTTTTAACTGCAGATGCCCCTTCCTAATATTATCCTGTGTATCAAATAACAGTCTTGTATCTTATTGCGGAGCTTAGTTATGGCAAGTTATTTGTTTTTGATTAATGGCGTTTTGTGGGCGTGGCAGTGGTCCGATTACGCCCATCTGCAATACCAACCGTCTCACGGTACCAAGAAACATGTCTACCAAGTTTCATAAAGATGTCTAAATTTTTACTCAAGTTAGAGCTTGCACGGACGGACAGATGGACGGACGGACGGACAGACAGTCACCCGGATTTCAACTCGTCTCTTCATCCTGATCATTTATATATATATAACCCTATATCTAACTCGATTAGTTTTAGGTGATACAAACAACCGTTAGGTGAACAAAACTATTATACTCTGTAGCAACAGGTTGCGAGAGTATAAAAATATGATGGGATTTGAACCTAGGCAAAACATTTCATTGCAATAAGGAAGTGTGCTATACAAGCAGCACCACAGACAATACTCAGGCTAATTTGTCTAATCTGTGAACTCAAACAGCTATTGTTGTTTACTTGCTTCAATGTTCATATGGCTATATGTGAATATTCTTGAAATTGCCTTCCTTCATTCGCAAGTCCAAATATATGTGCCTATAAGTATGTACACATATGTACATATGTATGTCCCTCAATATGTGTTTCGCAAAAAATCAAACATTCGCGCAAGTGACAAAAAAACGTAGACACCATCATCGGCCAATAATGTTCAAGCGAACTCGCGGCTTATTTTCTAAGTATTTCATATTACAACGACAACAAATTCATTCATAAGGAACGTGCGTCTGCTTCAAAGCAAAGTGCGTTCGTTCATAACTCTGCGCCGCGCTATTTTTTCTGTGCGCCTGGTAAACCACATTTGGTTTGCATATAGAATTCCTACCTCAAATGCGCGAATATAAAAATGAATGAAATTGAATTTGAATGTCTTCAGTAAAATTGAAGAATCAGCAAAATTTCAATTTGTATCACTGAAAATCCTACCATGTCCCTCGCATTTGTATGTTGCCCACAAGCTGCTTCCTCACAACATTTGCTAAAAATCAGAAATTGAAGAATTTGTCTGATGTTCCCTTCAGAAAGGAGAATTGGCAACATGACCTATTAGCGATTTGAAATATTGTTTTAATTTTTTTCATATTATGCACTATTTATGGCATTAAATTATAAAATTTTTATAAAATTGCCATTCATATGAAATTATTAACTACTTCTATTATAATTGTTTCATAGTTTGTCGATTTAGCCCATTTTATCTAAATACGACGCTATGAAAATGCAGCCCAATCGGTAATCGCAATATTTCAAAAGAGCATAAGTCAACTTTCAATAGCAAACCACTGCAAAAAAGACAAACGAGACAACATAGCCGACCGTCATTGTCCCAAAATTGTCGAATCAAACAAATTTTGTCAACTCCGCGACACAATTTGGTGTCAATATGTATGCGAGCTCATATATGTATGTATGTATGTATATACATATGTATGTTTGTGGACAAAGTCGTCATTTGGTTTTTTTCAACAACACAATGTCTGCGCGAACTCGCCGTTATTTCGTTGGCTTGCCACCATACACAGAGGCGTTCTAACTTAGGACTCTTAGTATATTATTATGTTGCTTAATTTGTATTGAAATATACTGATGCATTTATGAATTATTTTCGTAATATAATATATATTATATATATATATATATAAATAGACATAAATTCATACCTATAATCGTTTTTAAACTAAATTCGATAAATAAAATATATATCTGAAATAATTATGTGGCAGTGCGCCCCAATCCCTCCTTGCCTGCGATCGTTCAACTCGCAAAAAGCAAAAAGTGTGGACAAAAGTCATTGCTTGTGCGGGGCAAGAAGAAGCAAGCATCAGCGTACGTGTATTTAAGAATGTATGTGTGATTATCACATTTGTCATTTGTGTAAATACGCATAATAAGAAAATATTCAATAAACCCAAACATATGAACATATTTTCCTGAAATATTTTAATTATCTCAGGAAGTAAAATATGCTATTAAAGAAATTGAATTATGATATGCTTAGACTCCAATTAATAAAATAAAAAAATTAAATTAAATTTTTAGTTTTATGTATTTTACGATTCGAACGTATATGCTCGTATTCGGATTGCGCTTAGCTCCTTCACGCCTACGACCTAAGCTACTATATAAATGGAAACGCGCCGCTTAGCCACTGTTTTATTGTTATCTTTTGTTCAATAAGCAATTACAACCTCAACGCACATACTTACATAAGTTGGAAGACTAGCCTATTAAATGTTTATTTTATTATGAATTCTGGGGTTTTTACCGATAATACAGATTTTTTCATATAGGAATATTCGTTGTGTCTATTTATAGCATTTCGCATATTGTGTGGTGTATTTTTCTTTTTCGAAGTTATATTTTTCGATGTTCCCTCATCTGGAACTACAAATTAGTACTCAAAAAGATTTCATTTAACATTTGCTCCTTCTCTATTCATTTACATTCTCTGACAGTACGCTATTTCGCTCGTAAAAAAGTATTTCAGGATTTATTCTGTGATTAGGACGGCTTTCTGTATTACCACACACAGCTCGACATATTCGGTATAAGGTTTGTTAAAATTACAAACATCATTTTGTTTACATTTGGGGATAGTGTTAGTATTGACCCGGTTTTATATATTTTTGATATTACTACATATTTTTAACGAAAAATATGCTCTCTGACTTTCATTCAGGTAAGTCACATAATAGCATTTTGTAGGCATTGCGTGGCAGTGGTCCGATTACGCCCATCTACAATACCAACTTTCTTATGGTGCCAAGAAACATGTGTATCAAGTTTCATCAAGATATCTCAATTTTTATTCAAGTTACAGCTTGCACAGTCGGATGGACGAACGATCTAACTCGATTAGTTTGATGTAATACAAACAACCGTTAGGTGAACTAAACTATTATACTCTGTAGCACCATTTTGCAAGAGTATAAAAACTAAAACGCACGTTTTTAAAGCACCTCAAACTAAAAAATTAATATAATTCTTAATATAAACTGACAGCTATACTGACCGAAAAAAACTTGTATTATTGAAAGAAAAGTGTGGTTTGCTCGATATACGAAAAATATGGCACAAAGCACCTCACGAGTAAACATTTTGATTTTTTGTAAAGCTTCTCAAACTGTTGATTGTTTTGTCACAATGCCACTCAAATATATCTATTGGCGTTTTAGCAGAGAACGTAAATGAATAGAGAAGGAGCAAATGTTAGCTGTACTAAAATTTTAATTAAGAGGAGGGAACATCGAAAACGCGCAAGTTCGAAAATAAAATTTCACCATCCTATCAGGCGACGCAATGAATTACACCACTCTATAAGCAAAATGTATATACATACATATGCACAGATGTTCTTTGGTATGCGCATAAACAAAAATTTAAATAATAAAAAGAAAAATAATTGATTTCTGACAAGAAAATATAAATAATGAGGGAAATAATATGAAAACATAATTAAAATATAATATAATAAAAAAGGGTTATAAAAATAAAAAAAGAGTATAAAAAAGTACCTGATAGGATTTGAACTTAGGCGAAATATTTCACGTTGCAATACGTAAGTGTGCTATACAAGCAGCACCACACACAATACTCAGGCTAATTTGTCTAATCTGTGAACTCAAACAGCTATTGTTGTTTACTTGCTTCAATGTTCATATGTCTATATGTGAATATTCTTGAAATTGCCTTCCTTCATTCGCATGTCCAAATATATGTGCCTATAGGTATGTACACATATGTACATATGTATGTCCCTCAATATGTGTTTCGCAAAAAATCAAACATTCGCGCAAGTGACAAAAAAACGTAGACACCATCATCGGCCAATAATGTTCAAGCGAACTCGCGGCTTATTTTCTAAGTATTTCATATTACAACGACAACAAATTCATTCATAAGGAACGTGCGTCTGCTTCAAAGCAAAGTGCGTTCGTTCATAACTCTGCGCCGTGCTATTTTTTCTGTGCGCCTGGTAAACCACATTTGGTTTTCATATAGAATTCCTACCGCAAATGCGCGAAAATAAAAATGAATGAAATTGAATTTGAATGTCTTCAGTAAAATTGAAGAAGATTCAATTTTACAACTGATCCTTCTATTCCCCTCGTATTTGTATTTTGCCCACAAGCTGCCTCCTCACAACATTTGACAACATTTGCTAAAAATCGGAAATTAAAGAATTTGTCTGATGTTGCCTTCAGAAGGGAGAATTGGCAACATGACCAAAGTATTAGCGAGTTAAAATAATATTTTAATTTTATTCATATAATGCACTATATATGGCATTATATTATAAAATTTATATAAAATTGACATTTAAATATATGAAATCATTAACTACTTCTATATATTCTAAGCACACTGCATATAGTACTTTTATATGTTTACTTATTATCATTGTTTCATAGTTTCTCAATTTAGCCCATTTTATCTAAACACGACGCTATGAAAATGCAGCCCAATCGGTAATCGCAATACTTCAAAAGAGCATAAGCAGAGAACGTAAATGAATAGAGAAGGAGCAAATGTTAAATGAAATCTTTTTGAGTACTAATTTGTAATTCCACATGAGGGAACATCGAAAAATATAACTTCGAAAGAGAAAAATACATCACGGTGTGTGCGAAACGGAAAAAAGGCTATGAATAGACACAACGAATGAAAAATCGGTGCGCATACCTATTTAGATTTGTGTTTTCAATTTCAATGATATGACGAAAATTTATAATTGTGAAAAGCCTTTTGAATTAAAAAGAAGAATTACTTTTAAAAACCCCAGAATTCATAATAAAATAACCTTTGATATGCAATTTTTCCAACTTTTGTATGTGCGTTGCGTAAACTACTTATATACTTAGGTACTTATTGAACAAATGATAATAATAATACTGTGGCTAAGCGCTCGCATTTCTATTTGCTTATATATAGTGGCTTAGGTCGTAGGCGTAAAGGAGTTAATTAAGCTCAATCCGAATACGAGCATATATGTTCGAATCGTAATATAAGTACATAAAATTAAAATTTTATTTTATTAATTGGAATTAATTATCATATCTCAATTCAATTCCTTAAACAGCTTATTTTACTTTCACAGATAATTAAAATATTTCAGGAAAATATCTTCATATGCTTAGGTTTATTGAATATACGCTTATTTATGCCAATTTACACAAATGTGACAACCACACATACATTCTTAAATACACGTACGCTGATGCTTGCTTCTTCTTGCCCCGCACAAACAAAGACTTTTGTCCTAACTTCTTGCTTTTTGCGAGAAGCAAGCTGAACGATCGCTGGCAAGGAGGAGTCAGAGGCGCACTGCCACATAATTATTTGAGATATATTTTTATTAATCGAATTTATTTTAAAAACGATTATACTTGTAAGCATGAATTTATGTGTATTTATATTTTTACGTATATTATTATTATATTACAAAAATAAGTCATTTATGCATCAGTCTTTTTCAATACAAATTAAGCAACATATTAATATATTATACTATGAGCCCTCAGTTGAAACGCCTTTGTGTATGGTGGCAAGCCAACGAAGTAACGGCGAGTTCGCGCGGACATTGTGTTATTGAAAAAACCCAAATGACGACTTTGTCTACAAACATACACATGTACAAATGAGCTCGCATACATATTGACGGCGAATTTTGCGCATCGTCGCGGAGTTGACAAAATTTGTTTGAATCGACAATGTCGGTCGGCTATGTTGTCTTGTTTGTCCTTTTGCAGTGGTTTGCTATTGAAAGTTGACTTATGCTCTTTTGAAGTATTGGGATTACCGATTGGGCTGCATTTTTATAGCGTCGTGTTTAGATAAATTGAGAAACTATGAAACAATGATAATAAGTAAACATATAAAAGTACTATATGCAATGTGCTTAGAATATATAGAAGTAGTTAATGATTTCATATATTTAAATGTCAATTTTATATAAATTTTATAATATAATGCCATATATAGTGCATAATATGAATAAAATTAAAATATTATTTTAACTCGCTAATACTTAGGTCATGTTGCCAATTCTCCTTTCTGAAGGCAACATCAGACAAATTCTTTAATTTCCGATTTTTAGCAAATGTTGTGAGGAGGCAGCTTGTGGGCAAAATACAAATGCGATGGGAATGGTAGGATCAGCTGTAAAATTGAAACTTCTTCAATTTTACTGAAGACATTCAAATTCAATTTCATTCATTTTTATATTCGCGCATTTGAGGTAGGAATTCTATATGCAAACCAAATGTGGTTTACCAGGCGCACAGAAAAAATAGCGCGGCGCAGAGTTATGAACGAACGCACTTTGCTTTGAAGCAGACGCACGTTCCTTATGAATGAATTTGTTGTCGTTGTAATATGAAATACTTAGAAAATAAGCCGCGAGTTCGCTTGAATATTATTGGTCGATGATGGTGCGTCTACGTTTTTTTGTCACTTGCGCGAATGTTTGATTTTTTGCGAAACACATATTGAGGGACATACATATGTACATATGTGTACATATATGCAAATATATTTGGACATGCGAATGAAGGAAGGCAATTTCAAGAATATTAACATACGAACATTGAAGCAAGTAAACAACAATAGCTGTTTGAGTTCACAGATTAGACAAACTATGCTGAGTATTGTCTGTGGAGCTGCTTGTATAGAACACTTTCTTATTGCAACGTGAAATATTTTGCCTAAGTTCAAATCCTATCAGATATTTTTTTATACTCTTTTTTTATTTTTATAACCCTTTTTTATTAAATGATATTTTAATTATATTTTCATATTGTTTCCCTCATTATTTATTTTTTCTTGTCCGAAATCAATTATTTTCCTTTTTATTATTTAAATTTTTGTTTATGCGCATACCAAAGAACATCTGTGCATATGTATGTATATACATTTTGCTTATAGAGTGGTGTAATTCATTGCGTCGCCTGATAGGATGGTGAAATTTTATTTTCGAACTTGCGCGTTTTCGATGTTCCCTCATCTTAATTAACATTTTAGTACAGCTAACATTTGCTCCTTCTCTATTCATGTACGTTCTCTGGCATAAGTCAACTTTGAATAGCAAACCACTGCAAAAAGGACAAACGAGACAACATAGCCGACCGACATTGTCGATTCAAACAAATTTTGTCAACTCCGCGACGCTGAGCAAAATTTGCCGTCAATATGTATGCGAGCTCATATGTATATGTGTATGTTTGTAGACAAAGTCGTCATTTGGGTTTTTTCAATAACACAATGTCCGGGCGAACTCGCCGTTACTTCGTTGGCTTGCCACCATACACAAAGGCGTTTCAACTGAGGGCTCATAGTATATTATTATGTTGCTTAATTTGTATTGAAAAAGACTGATGCATAAATGACTTATTTTCGTAGTATAATAATAATATACGTAAAAATATAAATACACATAAATTCGTACTTACAAGTATAATCGTTTTTAAAATAAATTCGATTAATAAAAATATATCCCAAATAATTATGTGGCAGTGCGCCTCTGTATGTATGTGTGATTGTCACATTTGTGTAAATTGGCATAAATAAGCGTATATTCAATAAACCTAAACATATGAACATATTTTCCTGAAATATTTTAATTATCTCTGAAAGTAAAATATGCTGTTTAAGGAATTGAATTGAGATATGATAATTAATTCCAATTAATAAAATAAAATTTTAATTTTATGTATATTACGATTCGAACATATATGCTCGTATTCGGATTGAGCTTAATTAACTCCTTTCCGCCTACGACCTAAGCCACTATATAAGTAAATAGAAATGCGAGCGCTTAGCCACAGTTTTATTATTATCATTTGTTCAATAAGTACATATATAGTTTACGCAACGCACATACAAAAGTTGGAAAAATTGCATACCAAAGGTTATTTTATTATGAATTCTGGGGTATTTGAAAGTAATCCTCCTTTTTAATTCAAAAGGCTTTTCAAAATTATAAATTTTCGTCATATCATTGAAATTGAAAACAAATCTAAATAGGTATGCGCACCGATTTTTCATTCGTTGTGTCTATTTATAGCCTTTTTTCCGTTTCGCACACAACGTGATGTATTTTTCTCTTTTGAATTCAATAAAGCAGAATAAAATTAGACTATTCGGTCATTTTGCCAAAACTCGCGCAGTTTCTATTGGTATTGGCGACGCTCTTCGATCCAAAGATTTTTTGAGGCTCTCCTAAAATCTGTAAGATATTCGATATGACACGTTCTCGAACTCTGACCATAAACTGTAGTCAAATGGATTCAAATCTGGACTTCTAGACGGCCAATCATCTGCAGCTATGAACTCAAAATATTGCTTTAAAGCCATTGCACAGTTGTTACGCCCATTGGCCAAAAATAAAAAAGATACATGTTAAAAAAAAAGCGAAAAAATAATCAAATTGTCGCCGAATGCCCAAACCGGATTTTATTTGAAATCTAACGGGGCTTTCTAAAAAGAGCATTGAAGTTGCGATCACTTGTTCATTTTTTAAGAGAAGTGTGAATATATCACAACAATAATCAAGTTCAAAGTGGTCAACCTATTTATTACGCTTACGAATTTAAATTGTTTTAAATCGATTTTGAAGTTTAAGGTATTTATTTTATGTTACAAAATTAACAAAAGCTTTTTTATGTTGTTCATTTATTTTTTAGTTCATGTTGGACTCATAAAACTTGTCTTCATCACCAGAATTTTTAATGCTTACATTGATTACATTGATATTTTAAGAGCAAATTTTAATCAAGGTGCATGTCTTTGGATCTGGTAATTGTCCATTTAAAAAAATGGTTAGCCCATTAAGTACTAATTTTAACTTATGCCATCGGCAAATGTTTCAATTAGGAGTGTATTAATATGAATTTTGCGTTTGTTAATTAATAATTTTAAAAAATCAATAAATTTGGTATACTGCACCAATTTCTTTAGTTGAACTAATCCGCCAACTTCTTCCAAAATACACAAATTGTATTAAAACAAGAGAAAACGTTATCTTCGGCTGCGCCGAAGCTATAATACCCTTCACAGGTGCATTTCTTTTAGTAACTACTATATGTATGACTACATTTGAAAACGTGACTTGCCAACGGTTTGCATCCAACGGAAAGCATTTTGCCAGTTCTTTCTAGCCAGGTTCTTTGCTATAAACAATCTTCTATTCGAATTAAAGTTAGTTATTAAGGTAAATAGATCTTTCAGACATTTACATAAATTTTAATTTTTTAAGCTGATTGATTATTCACATTAAATTAATGGAAAACAAAACAAATTATAATATTTATAGAAATAAGAAAATATATAACATATAATAATATTTATTATTCTATAATACTTTTTTATATGATATATAAATTACAATAATTACATCGATGACTTACACTTTATATTTTAATACAAACTTAAATTTAATAATATTAAATCTAACATATATCTATATATATAATATAATATATCTATTTTCTAAAGCTGAAAAATATTCCGTCATGGTCACTATATGGTGTTTCATATGTGATACATGAGGTCATTGCAGAATCCATGTTTGTCCATACCCAATCTATTGCTGTTTTCTGTTTTGTTGTGGCGACCTTAGCCAATGAAGATTGAAATCCTAACTGTTGCAATCGAGCCTCCAAATCATCAGTTGCTGTTAGGCGACATATGTTAAAGTCACCAAGGACTACTGACGGTCCATTATACTGTTCAGTTATCTGACGGATATTATTTTCCACTTGGTTTCTAAATTCCGGAAGTCTGTAGCGGGGGTTCCTGTACACAAGTGATATGGAAACTGTTGAATTGTTTACGTTTAACAGTTGGTAAACGTTTGTTGAACCGGTGTCGTTTCTTGAAAATGATCCTTCTGATAGACCTGGGCACCTATCTTGCTTGTAGTATATTATAAGGCCGTTGGCAGGGCGTCGTCGGGATGATCTTGTTTCTCCATCAAGGCGTGCAATAACACTGTAGCCTTCTATTGGGAATTCTTCTTGAGGTAAGGCCCATGTCTCGGCAAAGCACAGAATATCAGCAGAACAAATCAGCTTGTCTGATCTGATATCTTCAATATGCTTGTTTAGGCTCCTTACATTTTGATAATAAATATCTAGACGTTGTTCCGATTTTTCATTCAAAAATCTGTAGCATGTCGTCAATGCTCCTTCTGTCTTTAACCTATTAAGTTGAGTTTTAATTGGATCCTGCGGTCCAAATGGGTTCGGGGGAGAAAATGTCCCGATTATATACAATCCATTGGCACTTGTGGCTCTGCTACATCCTACATATAAAGCTGATCTGCTTACTCTACCCTCTAGATGAACAGCAACTTGTGTGTATGTTCCACCTTGACTTTTATGTATCGTGATGGCTTCAGCTGGAATGACCGGAAACTGTCTGCGTTCTATGGTTATTTGCTCATTTCTCTTGTATTGGAATGATCGGACCACGCTCATGATTGGTGTCCAATCTGCATTGCGACTGTGAGGCTGCTTGGAACGTTCAAAGCTTCCAACTCTTGATTCTGCGAATTTTATCCATAGTCGCACCACTGAACTTTCAGATCTATGTGATTCGGAATCAACCTGCATTAGTTCCCCCGTAGCACCATTGACGAGACCATCACTTATGCTTATGTTGACTGTCACCATATATTTGATCGAAGTCTTGAGCTGCAATGTATAAAGCATTCCTTGTGTTTCCGATGGCTTAAAAGACTTCACAGCTTCTAAAATGTTTGCCCTGCTGCGTACTGTTAGGGAACTTGACTTAATTGTATCCTTCGCAGTCGAAATGAACTCCTCGGTCATCGTGTTTGCCAGTTTAGTTAAATTTAAATCATTTACTCCAGCTTTTGAATAAAATAGATGGATGGCTTCGTTCGGTATCTCATTAGAGGTCTTTTCCCTGCTTTTGATTAATTGGATGTCAGCGTGTGTCATATTTCCCTCTGACATGGTATTTAAAGCGATGGCAAATGCTTGATCTTCACGCTGGCGCATTATTTCAGTGAGCTCAAAGTACCGAAATTGATCCCAAAGCGGTGTTCCTGTAATTGTACTGTAATGATCATTCCTATTCGGCGCAAATATCCATTGATCTCCTACTGGTGGCAGCTGCTTTAAGTCACCAAACACGATAATTGGTATGCCTCCAAACTAAGCGGTGCTCCTGAAAATTTGCTTTAGCCTGCAATCTAAATATGCAAACATCTTTGCTCCAACCATTGAAATTGCGTCAATTATAATAAGCCTAATATCTATGAGATTGGCATGAATTTTGTTTAATGTGTCACTATTTAGTGGCCGAAGATCGCCGGAAGACTGGTTGACGGGGAGTGAAAAAACCGAATGAAGGGTTAGGCCCCCAATTCCAAATGCTGATTTGCCAGTGGGTGCGCAGAGTAACACCTTGGCTGTTTCGGGGTTGGTTCCTGGTACACTATTAGCTCGCAATATCAACGACTGATATATAATTGTTATAAGCCGACTCTTGCCCACTCCAGCACCGCCTCCGACATATTCGAAGAAGATTTCCCTTTTACTGGCATTACATGAGCAAAGTATTCCCTCTGTTTGCTGTTAAGTGACTGCACCATTGCCAGTAAATGGTCTTCTAATATTAGAGGTGGGAGTTTAATTAATGACTGCACCATTGCCAGTAAATGGTCTTCTAATATTAGAGGTGGGAGTTTAATTAATCGAACCGCCTCTTCCTCTGTATTGTTGTGCTCTTGAAAAACATTAATGTCTCCTGTTTGCTCTGGAACGGCTAGAGCTCTAAATTCGGGATCTAAAAGTTGTGAGGCAGCTCGATCATCAGCTGTTTCTTCCGCTGTGACATGAAGGTTTTCCTAAATCCGTTCTAGTTCGTTCGATGAAAATTTGTCATATTTGAGCTTATTCAGCTCAATTTGCTCCTTGTGTGAATTGCAAATACTCTCGACGTCAATATTTAATAGGTCTGTTTCCTCATTTCTCCATGGGTGAAACATCATGGCGGTTTCTCTGAAGAAATCGGCTCTTGAACTTTCAACGCTAAAACGTTTCCAACGCAGAATAAGGGCTTGCTTCCTTTTCCTTAGAAATCCTGATCCATCCTTTAATGCCATTGGAAGTGCAGCTGTCGTGTCATCCTCGTTCTCTACATCGTTGTATTCTTCGTTATTATCAGAAATATTTCTGCTTGTTTTGCAAAATCTGAACCCTGCTGCAAAATCTGCTAAGCATAGTTCTTCCAATTGATCGGGCCTTTGAGAGTATTGCTCCACCACACTCGGCACATATATGTCCGTAGAGTCCTCCTGTAAAGCATTCAATTCAAGTCGGGGCTTTATCATCCTTACTCGGTTGTTTGGATGTGATGTATTTATAAATATTTCCCCATTACTGGCTTCTGATAGATGCAGTCCCAAAATATTATAAGCTGCTTCTTGAGCCGATATTTCCGATCCATTTAAAAATTTGTTTCCGATGTGCTGCAGTTTTCTTTTAATGGAGAAATTCCCTGCATTTATTTCCTCCATGGCTTGTCTCAATAATGTTGATACTCCTCTATGGGATTTATTTATATAATTAATTATATAGCTGCAGCAAGCGTATGCGTCCAGAATGAATTGAATATCCATATTTGCTCTATGCAATTTAAGGATATTTTTATTATAGGCATTTGGAAATTGCCTGTCTGAAAATTTTCTCTTTAGGAAAATGTGTGGCTTTTTTACAGATGAGCGAAGAGCAAGCTTGTATTCTTCGTAGTCAATGTTGATTCGCTCATCCGCCAAAAAATTTTCGAAGCAGTTCAACCGTATTATTTCTTCCTCTGGGAGATCCGTTAGAGTTAATAGTTCCTGTATTTTTTGGAATTGAGCTTTGTGTTGCTTAATACCTTCCTCATTCTCCAGAGGGAAAAGTATTTCTGTCCGTGGCATCGGCGGATATGGCATGTTGAATCGGCAGACTTGTTTTCCATGTAGGTCTCATAGGCAAGCTCGACCATGTCTGTGTTTTTGATACTGAATGAATTCCAGTAAGTCCAAATCATCCCCATCGGTTGTGATGTGTCGATCGATAAATGTTTCAACATCATTTGTGTTGGTGATTCCATCACTTTCCAATTGTGATGCGTTACTTAGCCAGTACATGCCATGACAATGTGGTGATCCCCTCTGCTGGAATTCAATTCTGTAGTAGTAACGGACTACTAAATTCTCTCCAAATAGTCCGTTTTGAAATAATTTTAGCATTTGCCGGAATCGATTGTCGAAATACCTGGAACATGTAACTGGATCTGTCCTTATCAGTCTCGCCTTTTCAGAGCTTGATAGAGCAGTTGCTTCCTCTTCCGAAATGTCTACTTTATCCACCAGTTTCTTCAATATGACTAACAACTCAGGCCATTTTGTTTCTGTAGCAGACATTGTGATAAAAAATATTGGCAAACCAAACTGGCGGATTTAGGCTAAAACTTTCTTCTTTTCTGCCTCCCAATGTGCAGGTGAGGATCGAAGTCCTTTGAGTATATGATAGCCTTCATCATGCTGGATAAGGTTGCTGACAAAATTTTCATCCCTCACATTTGCAGCATTTATATTCCTCGATCCAGACTTTTTACGCAGGCAAATGGAAATTGCATTTTTAATGCGCTCCAACTCGTAGAACTTATAAATACACAGGAGCACGTCCACGCGCACACAACGCCGATCATAGCGTCGAATTTCAGAACGTGCAATTTTACTATAAGTTGTTGTAGTTGTCCTCTTTTTTCCGCAGTAAATCGTTGGATACGACAATTCCTGAGCATCGTCGTCGGTTGGTACGTCCCTTGGGCATCTACCTTGTCCTGGTGCCATTGCAACCCGTTCAATGTATCGATTTTCAACGGATTCATTGTCCATTAAAGTCTCCTGACCACCTGAATTTAAATCCTCTTCCATTTCAAGCGGTACATTTTCCTCACGGGCATTAAGAAGGTCTCTTACTTCTGTATTTGCCAGCCAATCACTTGAAATTTGGATATTATGCTTGACGTAAAGCTCTGTACAAAGCAGATAGTTTAGTGCCTCCAATATTTTTGCTGGTCGCACTGTCTCCGTCATAAAATTTTGTTCATATTCCAATCGACGTTTCAAGTGCACTTGAATAATATGGCTGGAAGCATGGTGACTGTCTCTACAACTGAAATGGGGATATTCACCACTGCTCCACGAATAGCACATTGTCGTTCATATCCTAAGGAGATGATGCGCATAAATGGGATCCTCGGTGATATCAGTCTTTCTTCTAGACACGTTAAATCCTGAAGGCATTCCGGAATATCAGGAAACTCCAATCCTTCCGATAGGCAGATATTTGGTATCTTGCCCTTCCGGTACAATACGATAGCATGTGTTGCAAAAGTTGTACTTTTGGTTCGAAGACGGAAATTTTGATGACAGATAAAACATTTTTCTAGCATCTTCTGAGCGCGCAAATTTTGTTGAAGTCTGACATTTTTCTAGTTTTTTCACTTGATGAGGGAACCAAGTGCCACCGCAACAGACGCATATTTCAGTGGGTCCTTTCTTTATCAACAATGCGTACATATCAAAGATATTGGCAGCTCGACGTTGACGTTCTTGTTCTTCTAGCTGTGCATCAGGAGAAAGTTCACGACGTCTTCTTATATTCCTCCTGGTTTGCCCCTCGCTGGCTAACTGACGATTTGCGGGATTCGATCTATGCAATTGTACTCTTTCCAACGTTGATTCCTGCTCGTTTGCTAGTTGTTGCCTGGTTTGCTGGCAGGTCACTCTTCTTTCAGAAGAATTTAAAATTTGCTCACGACGTCTTCTTATTGGATCTTCTCGACGACTTCTCCTCAATGCTGCATCTCGTTGCCTCTCTTCTTCTCTTATTATTGCATTCTGGCGCCGTACAGAACGTTCCATTGTGTCGCGCTCCTACTCCGCTGCTCTATATTCCGGATCCAAGCGCCTGTTTGAATGACCCATTGTGTTGCGCTCCTGCTCCGCTGCTCTATATTCCGGATTGGTTCTCCTATTTAAATGTTCCGCGGTGTTGCGTTCCTGCTCCGCTGCTCTATATTCTGGATTCAAACGTCTATTTGATTGACCTACTGTATTACGCTGCTGCTCTTCAGTTCTATATTCCAGATCCAAGCGCCTGATAGAATGTCCTATTGTGTCGCGCTCCTGCTCCGCTGCTCTATATTCCGGATCCAAGCACCTGTTTGAATGACCCATTGTGTTGCACTCCTGCTCCGCTGCTCTATATTCTGGATTCAAACGTCTATTTGAATGACCTACTGTATTACGCTGCTGCTCTGTTGCTCTGTAAAGTAGGTTCTGTCGTCTAGTGGAACGTGCAGAACTATCACGAGTTCTCTCCTCATTGCGGTACTCCAAATTTGAGCTGCGTAATTCTTCAATATAGTCAGCGTTCCTTTGTCTATTATTTTCCAAATTTTGACTATATTGTCGTCGGCTTCGATTCAAAGCATTGCGACGTGTTTGTTCCTGCGATTGCCTAGATACTCTTGGCATTTTCAAAAATTATTAAAAAATATTATACAAATAAAAAATATACTAAAATATTAATAAATTAAGTAATAATAATATAATTAAAAGAATGCGTATTATTTGAAAAAAGGATTTTTTCGTTGATTTTGAAAGTTATTTGCGTTGTTGAAAGTTTAAGCTGCTCGCGTAAACTGAAGTGATCCGATGCGTTGGGTCCTATTTATTGAATGTTTTAGAGCCCGACTTCACATCTGTAAACTGTTTTGCCCTTCTTGGTATCATCAAGCAACTTTCGTAGGAATACTAATGTGTTAATTGCAGAAAGTGCATTGTAGAGGTTCTTTTTTACCTAGGTTATACTTTCTACCTAACTTGCAAACTATGTTTACTTCCTACCTACTCTTCTACCTAGGTTTTGTTTTGTACCTACCCATCAGTTAATTAGGGTTTTAAAACTGAATAATTATCTTTAGATAGTTCTCTATTATTATTAATAAATAATAATATATCTTGAATAATTAGGGATTTATTTATTTTATGGGTAATTAAATAATATTTTTGCTCCTTACTCTTATGTATATATTCTTAACATAATTTTCTACTTTACAAATTTATTTAGATCGATCAGTTTGTACGGCAACTATGTGATACAGTAGTCAGAAGAATTTCTTAGGATATTTTATTGTTATCGTGGCCAATAATCCATGCCAAATTTGATCAAGTAATTTTAGTTGAAATATTAAGGCGTTAACTACAAAAGGGGCATTATCGAGGTTTTTTTACCTAGGTTATGTTTTCTACCTACGTTTCGAAGTATTTATTTCCTACATATTATTCTACCTAGATTTGGTTTGTACCTATCCATCAGTTAATTAGGGTTTTAAAACTGAATAATTATCTTTAGATAGTTCTCTATTATTATTAATAAATAATAATATATCTTGAATAGTTAGGGATTTGTTTATTTTATGGTTAATTAAATAATATTTTTGCTCCTTACTCTTATGTATCTATTCTTAACACATTTTTCAACTTATTGTCCCAATTAGCTACATGTCACACCTTACTTTTGGCACAAGCAAAACAGTTTTTGGCAGATATAAGATAATTTTTATTGAAAGCTCAAATTGGAGAGTATAAATAATTAATTAATCTGATTTGTTTATAATATATTACTTGTAAAGTGGTTAAATCTGACAGCTGTATGCTATAGTGGTCCGATCTTAACAATTCGTTCGAAGATTGAAGTCACACCTTAAGCAATAATCCATACTAAAAACTTCCATACAAAAATTTATTTTGATCGGTCAGTTTCTATGATAGCTGTTTAATATAGTGGTCTGATATGAACAATTCGTTCGAAAATTGTAGCGATATCTTGGACAATCATCATCCATGCCATATTTCATGAAGATAACTTGTCATAAACAATTTTTTTCATATAAGAACTTTATTTAGATTGTCAGTTTGTATGGCAGCTATATGCCATTGAGAGAAATCAATGCCGGATTTCGTGAAGATATTTTATCTAATAAACAAATTTTCCATGCAAGAACTTGATTCCGATCGTTCAGTTTATATGGCAGCTATGTGCTATAGTAATCCGATGTGAAAAATTTCTTCGGAGATTACATTACTTCTCCTAGCAAAAACTCATGCCAAATATTGTGAACATACCTCGTCGAATGAAAAAGTTTTCCATGCAATTACTTGATTCCGATCGTTCAGTTTGTATGGCAGATATATGCTATAGTGATCCGATCTGAACAATTTCTTCGGAGATTGCATTACTTCTTCTAGAAAAAACTCATGCCAAATATTGTGAACATACCTCGTCAAATGAAAACGTTGATCCGATCTAAACAATTTCTTCGGAGATTGCATTACTTCTTCTAGCAATAACCCATGCCGAATTTCGTGAACATACCTCGTCAAATGAAAAAGTTTTCCATACAGGAACTTGATTCCGATTGTTCAGTTTACATGGCACGGCGGTTCCGACAAATGAGCAGCTTCTTTGTGAGAAAAGGACAGGTGCAAAATTTCAGATCGATATCTCAAAAACTGAGGGACTAGTTCGCGTATATACAGACGGACGGACAGGCGGACGGACAGACAGACGGACATGGCTAAATCAACTCAGCTCGTCACGGTGATCATTTATATATATACTTTATATGGTCTCCGACGTTTCCTTCTGGGTGTTACAAACTTCGTGGCAAAATTAATATACCCTGTTCAGGGTATAAAAATTTTGTCGGGAAGGTGCGAACGCCATTCCCGGCTACCAATTACACGCTCGAGTTATTCGCATTAGAAATAATCACGAAGGTCAACTCAGCCGAAGTGCAGCGCCAAGCCGCGCTTCGGAGGAACTGTCTTTATGATCACGGTAACCTCTACGCTAGGTAAGTATGCTTTGTTCCAGGGATAATGAGATGCCCAACTCTTTCAAGTGTAAGAGCGCCTCAAAATTAGCGTTTTTTATAAAATTTTACATTGTATCGGACAAAATAATAATTTTTGGGAATTTAAATTAATATACCCAACATTTATTAAGATTAAATATTATTATACATGTATCCGCTAAACATATGCAGATACTATTTAAACCCTTTTTTGTGATATATTAAAACAATTGATGTTTGAACGAACAATACATAATCAAAAGAATAAATGCTTTTTATAATTTTTAATTGAAAATTAATACTAATAAGCATGGCATCACAAAAGATTTTATCATATACATACATTTCAATTTCGCGTTTTCTTTCATTTTCATTGTGTTCCAATTTTTATTAGTGATCTTCAACAGCAGCAACAAATCTCTCTGTTCACATATATTTTTGAAGGAATTTAATCTGGCCGCCCCTCCTTTTCCAATTGCTAAACGTCAGACCTCCTGCACTTTGACAGTTACCTGAGTTCAGGAGGTTTTGACGTTTAGCAATTGCGCTCTGATTTCCAAGGAGAGATGAGTTGGGCATCTCTTTATCTCTGCTTTGTTCAGCACACAAGCAGTCTCTTGAAGTACAACTTGCTTAAAGTAGCTGAAAATTACGCAGTAAAAAGATGTTAATAGAAAGCGGAACGAAAAATTTAGGGGTTGAACGAATGCGCTTGATAATTTTGTTGAGGTATGTATGTATGTGATGCTTTAATCACTAAGCAGTTACTGCGTAGCTCTCTCTCTCTTTTTTTCTCTTTGCTCAGTAGAGGATGCATCATACACCTTAATCACTGGGCGTTAAACGTTTAACGCAACATTTTCCGAACTCTCATTAGAAGTTTCACATCGAAAAAAAAATTTTATCGATCCGTTATTGACTGTAGCTATGGAAGCTATAGGATATAGTCGTACGATGTGCCCAATTTATTTATAATATATTTATCATATTTTTATAGATTTTTGGTGAAAATTTCACAACGATATCTCATCTAAAAGTATTTATGGCCGCGGCCCCCATATAAGCAAAACCACTGTGCACTGCTGTGTCGGTTTTGCCTTGTGTAATGGAGCAGAATCTTGCTGAATTGGATCGATATATTTTTCATTGTTAAGTATACATATATAATAGTAAAGGACAATTCTCCAAAATTATTTGTTCTTAGCCTTTACATTGAAGGCATAATACCGGAAAATAATAATTCTGAATAACCCGTTGTATGGGAGATATTTGTTATAGTGGTTCGACTTCTGGCCGATTCCGGCAATTGATCAATGCAATATCAAATTAATTAATTTGACACAGATATCTCAAAAACTGACGAACAAGTTTTTATAATCAATAAAAGCTTAATTTCGCCTTAAAGATCGATATCGATGATTTTAGACCTACAATTTCTTAAGCAAAGTTGTTCGGAATGAACCCTAGAACATTTGCCGCATATGTGATTTTTCCGAATTTTTCCGCCCCCTGTAAATGCCCGCTCTTATATATAAGATACAATTTCCCAAGTGTACCTGCATTTTTTCATTTTTTCACAACTATTCGTTTGCCAGTTGTCTTTTGAGAAATAGTAAAACTAACCACCGAATACAGATTAGTCTTCATTACGACAATGTATCGACTGAAACAACTGCCTTTTTGAGCAGACAAAACATCGATTTGACGAGTCATACACGGTTTAATCCTGACTTGTCACCAAATGATTTCTTTTTGTTCCCGTACGTAAAAACATAAAAAAAAAACAACCCTCGTATATTGGTGATGATAGTAAATGAAATTTAGAGAGCATCCTTTTCTGTTAATAATACGTATATGAGGAAACATCAAAATAGATCAAATCGGGTCAAAATGTGTTATTTTAATGAAATCCATCCACTTCGTCGAATAATAATTGCTAAACACTTCGCAACATTTTTATATTCTTGCAACATGTTGCTACAGAGTATAAAATTTAGTTCACCCAACGGTTGTTTATACCACCTAAAACTATTCGAGATAGCTGTAGGGTTATGTATATATACATAAATAATCAGGAGGCGAGGCGGGTTGAAATCCGGATATCTATCGCTGCAGGCTGTAATTTGTCTAATTTCACCCAAATTTGCACCGGATAAATCCTTCCGACAAGACTACTAATAGTGCAATAAATCAATAACTGAACATGCAGATATATTAAATTTGACAACCGGAATTGCCATGGTCCACCTTTAGGTATATCTCCGGACCTAATCGCGCATGCCTATTATTTTATCCTGTGATTTCAATGCATATTTTAATAAAGTGGAATCTCAAGTCCACTTACTGAATAGTAAGAGAGATGGTTTTAATATTGAAATGAAAAATTACCAACTATAAGATATGCTACTACGCTCGATGTAGCTTTTACTAAATATATTAAACATTTAGAATTGTTTATAAATTCAATATATACAATTATGTAGTAGTTATTATATAAAATATAAAAAAGTTTTTATACCCTAGATATATTCGTTTGAGACTTATGAAGTAATAACTAATTGTATCCTTAAGATATGGGTTAGAGACTATTTCATTCCTGATTGTACCTTATAGACGTAAACAGGGTGTATTCTCTTTAAAGATTACTCGCAAAGTTTTTGGCAGAGTGGGTATACATATATCGTACATGTACTCTACATAAATTCATCTGTTGCTTGTGCACTTGACTTGTTCTCTCTACTATACTTTTTTAAATAATTTAGTAGATGAACAATATAATACGCTCATATTCAGAAAAAAAATTATTATTTTAATTTTAATTGGGTTACTCACGGTGTTGCTCACATTGAATTTTGTAAATAAATATCAAAAACCAATAACAACAAGTAGGGAAAGGCTAAGTTCGGGTGTAACCGAACATTTTTTGCAACTTGTAGGGATGAAAGCCGGGGTAATACCTTCAGTTGCTGGAGAAACTTCTTACCAAAGAAGTAAGGATGGGCTTAGTTTGGGTGTAACCCAACATTTTATACTCTTGTAACTTGCCAGGATGAAAACCGGGGTAATACGTCCTTTTTTTTGGCAAAACTTCATACAAAAAAAAGTTACGAAAGAATTAAACATTCATTATTCGATGAAATCGTGAATGAATTACAATCAAATTTGGTACCTTCTTGTTTTATATTGAAGGCCGTAAACTTAGATTAAGTTTTATTCCTATATTTTAGTTCACGTCAGCTAAATTTATAACGGTCAAAATACAGGCGGAAATTATTTTATGGGGTATATTGGCGTTAGAGAAAGCACTAATTTTGATGTTGCTCAAATATACTCGAGAACATATTTGCAGTTTTATATATAGAGACTACTCACTGACCGGCATAAAACTTGTCACGCCCATCGTTCAATTTTGTCTCCAATAAAGTCCTCTCATACCATCTCGAGGGATCCAAATTTGACTAAGCGTGAAATTGCTAATGCCATAGGCATCTCATACGAACGAGTACTTCATATTTTACATGGAGAATTACATATAAAAATGCTGTTTGGAAAGTTAGTGCCGCACACATTAACAATTCAAAAAATGAATAAAATCGATTTCTTGCATCGTTTTATAACTATGGATGACACAAGGAACTACCACCATGATAATAAATTGAAACACGAATGTTTACAGTGGACTGGTGAAGGTGGTTGTTCAGCTCCACAGCAGGAAAAGTCATAACGATCAGCAAAGAAGGTTATAACGTCACGTCAGTTTTTGGGATGAAAAAGGAATTTTGTTAATTGATTAGGTGCTCCTTTGCGACAAAGTCGGGCATTGCACCCAACTCTGTTTAGCGCTCTACGACCAGTGCGGGGATGAACTACCATACCAACGTTTTCCTCCAGTATTACAGCTTTCTTCGATAATGGGTTTTTGGGTTCTTTGTTTATAATCTTTATTATCACCCGTTTGTCCCGTAGGCGGTTTACCACTTCTCAATCGATACCCACAATTGGGGTAATTTTTAAAACGATTTATAATACCAGCAATTTAACTAAATCACATATACAAGGTGCGTTCCAAAGTAACAAAGTAAACTCTAGTGGTGCCATCTCTATGTCGACTAGTGCGTTACAATCTGCTATCCTTTATTGACTTTCAGTAAGAATTTCATGACATTTCATTTATTGGAAGTGAAGTTATTGTGTTTTAAGTGTCAGTATGTTTTTGTCATCGGTGCGAAAATGTGCTTCGAACAAAGAGCTTAATGTTGGCTCTTTTTGTTTTAAAATGGGTAAAACTTTTACCGAAACGTTTTAATTGATGAAACAAGTTTATGACGACGATTGCCTCTCCTGTAGCAGAGTGCACGAGTGGTTTCAACGTTTTCAAATAGGTCGTGAGGACATAAATGAGAAATGAGCCGAAACCCAAAAAATCGCGCCTGGAGAAGTCTAAAGTAAAGACAATACTGATTTGTGTTTATAATTCCAAGGGTATTGTTCACAAAGAATTTGTTCCACCCGGCCAAAACGTTAATGCGGTATTCTACCTTGGAGTTTTGAAGCGTTTGGTGCGCCGTATTCGACGTGTTCGGCCCGAATATCGCGAAGATGGAAGTTGGTGTTTGTTGCACGATAATGGGCCGTCTCATCGATCGACGCTTGTGGCCGATTATTTGACCAAATAATCACCTGATATGGCACTGTGCGACTTCTACCTTTTCGGAAAAATGCATTTGCCGATGAAAGGAATGCGTTATGCAGACGTGGAGGCCATTCAAAAGGCTTGCACCGGCATACTGACGGCCATACCGGGCAACGAGCTAAAACACTTGTTCGACATGCTTTTGGACCGTACAAAAAGCTGTATTAAAGCAGAAGGAGACTATTTTGAATAAAACTAATTGATTTTGCCGATTAAACCATTTGTTCTGTCTCTTTTTTTTTAAAGTCCTGTTTACTTTGGAACGCACCTTGTAGTATTTTGCTGCTTATGAGCATTCCTCAAAGGTCGTTTCTTATCTTTTTCGGTTCATTTTTTATTTACATGTGGCGTTTTAAATCTTTCTTACAAAAATAACGGTACTTTATTGTGATATCATTTGCAAAGTTACCATATTACATGAAATTGGTTATAGTAGAAGTAAGAGTGCCTAAATTATTATTATTTTTTTTTTTTTACTTAAAGATAAAGGCAAGTGCAGTGACGGTGACTTTTGTCCATAAGAAGTATTAGCTTGCAAGATGAATGCTAACTTTTTGTTACAAATATTTTCTGTTTCTATTTGCCTTGTTAACATTGATAATATGACGGTGACTTTTGTCCATAAGTGTACATATATGTAATAGTAAGAAAAGTGTTACATTTCTTATATATTTTTCGCTTCATCTTTCGGGAAGCTTGTATTTTATGTGCATGTATAATTTGACACTCTTCTGCTTTTTGGGCATAAATATTTATTAGAACACATTTGAATGTGTGCGTAGGCATGCATGTATGTATGTATTTAATAATACAATAAAGATAACATTTTTATACACTTCTTTTATGGTCCTACATACATGTAAGTTTATGGAAATGTGTATATACCTAAGTATATCACCAAACAGGATATCTGTTTTTATAGAGCAACGAGAAAGAACACAACGCAAGTTATATTGTCCAAGGTCAGCTTCATACGTTTTCACCATTACGAGGTAAATTGCAATTTTGTAGCGTTTCCGTTATAGCAAAACTGTTTTGAATGAATTCTTTGATAATATTTCATGTGTCGCCTAATTTTCGAAACTTTTTCTATTGAGTTTACTCGAAAATTTTAAGGAGTGTTGGCTAATGTTTCCCGTGAATTAATATAATTGAACAATAAGTTTAATATTGAAATAAAACTATTTTTGCACTATATAATGTAAAATGAATATGTACAAACGAATTAGAGTAGTTTTAGTGGATATAAAAGTGAAAAATATAAGAGTAATAAAAAAAAATTAATTTTAAATCGAAAATATACATACTTTAAATATTTGAAATTTTCAACTTTAAACGCAAATAAAACGAAATAACGAAATCCTGGGACGGTATTCTAAAATTTTCTCTGGAACAAAACTCCAGTTTCACTAAAATTCCATTTGAGTTCAGTTACAATTTTTGATTAACATCCCTGTTTCGCCGCTAGATAATTGATGTTGACAAAAAAGTCAAATCATGGGCAGCTGAACAGATGACAAGCTATCTTTAAAAATTCCGCAGAATTCACCGACGACATAAGTTTATTCTTTGTGAAATAGGATTTCCAAAAATGCAAAAAATTCATATTTGAATACACACACTTCGAAATAACTTTTGTTTCAACGTCTAAAAAATTAATATTAAAATTATATTTTTCATTAGATCTATATAATAAATAACAGAAACTAGTAGCGTTTTCTCTTCTCGTTGAAAGCTTTGCTTCAATAAACAACAACATTATGTAAATGTTCCATTACACTTTATTAAACTGTTTAATTTTTTATCTGATAAAAGAACAAAACATCTGCGAACCAACAATTTCTATTATTGAGATCAACAAAATTGACCGATTCATTACAATTAGTAGACAAATTTTATTCGAAACAAGTAAGGAAGGGCTAAATTCGAGTTTAACCGAACCTTTTATACTCTTCTAACTTGCAATGTTCAAAGCCTGAGAAATAACTTCAGGTGTTGGCAATATTAAAAAATGTAGCGAAAGATTTCAACTTCATTATTCGACGAAACCGTTAATGGATTATAATGAAATTTAGATTAATTAGAATGCAATATTCGAACATAAAAAATTTTGAGAAAAGAACCGCATATCTCACATACCGAGCTTAGGGTAGAATGTATGCAACATTTTTGTAAGTAAAAGTAAACACTATAATATTGTACTTCTTGTAATATTAAGAATAAAGCCCTTTCGTACTATCGCGGGTGAAAAATTGTATTTCACTAGTTCATTTATTTTTAGACAATTATTTAGTAGTTTTCAACAAAAATGCGTAACCACAAATACGTACCCACTCTAAATTTTTTATATGTTGAAGGTCATTAAATACACCTCAATTGTTTACTATTTTTAAAAAAAATTAAAAACTAGACATTGTCCGATAAAATGCAAATTTTTGCACAATTTGTTTTTTTTTACAAAAGCTGGTAGACTTTAAATGAAAATTGATACGCCCACAATATGCATCCTTATATCTGTAAGAAACCTTAGTGAAAGTCAGACAGCATCTGTTTTTGGAAATATATATATGTCGTGATGTCAAAAATTGGGTAACAGCGATGCAATATTTTCCAAAATCCCTATATACATAAAAGAAAGATTTTCGAAAGTTAAGTTGTATATATAGCGTATACTTCCTCCATCCACAATATACCCCATATAAAGATTTCCGTCTTTCCACCTGTATTTAAAACGTTCAGGTTGATCAAAATATGTGGTACTTTAATGAAAGTAAAGAGACAAGTTTTTAAAACTTATGTGGTTTAGCTCTAAATCAGAATATAATTGGGGTAGACCTTAGTCTAAACTTTCTATTTCTAATATAATGAATTTCGATCCTCTGGTTGACATTTTCCCCATCCACTCAATATATTAATATGGCTCATTTCGATATGATTGTAATATAATTTTAGCTGACGCGAAATAAAATATAGCAATACAATTTAACTAATCTATGACCTTTAATACAACTTAATAAAATACCAAACTTCATTGTATTCCTTTCACGATTTCGTCGCATAATAAATGTTGAACTCGTTTGCTACAACCAAGCCCCACAGTAAGACAAAAACTGTAATTTGGTGCAATGAATCGCATTAGGAAATGGCATCTGTGCTTAAACATTTTTTAAAAGTGAGCTTGGTCCAGACCTCTAATAAGTTTAATGTACACATCGCTCTAACCGCTAAAGATATTTTAAACAAACTCGCTGAGAAAAAGTTTTTCTAACATTAGTTTTGATTATCGTCTAGACATTGGCCAAAGTGTCCCGAATATAATTACTTCCTATTATTTGGTTGATTCTATCCTCATATATTCAATATTTGAATTTTAGCCTTACATTACATACTCGTATATTTCATTTTCATAAAACATTAAGTGTAGTATAAAACTTCTTTTGGATATGTAATATATGCGGTGGAAGGGAAACCAAAAAATATTCAAGAAATGTATTAAAGACAAGAAAAATTGGTTTGCGGCAACTCGTTGTTTGTGGGAGACGGGACGAGGAAAGGAGAAGGCCACAGAATTGCTCGTGCTCAGGCAACACGCTTTGCGTGACATAAATCGTACTTTCTATTCATATTGAAATTTCTTCCATGGTTGCAATTGCGTTCGGATTAAAATGAATATTTACAATTGTTGCCCTAGATAACTTAGCAAATTTTGATCTTTTCAAGTATCCACAATTTATTTATGAAAGTAGTGAATGTGAATTAGCTTGTTAGTAAAAAAATTTAGTTTTCCAGTCATGATTATGGTTTTACGCATCTTTTTCGCACATACAAGCATCATGTGTTCCTGACTCTTAGGCATCTTACCGAAAATATGAGAAAATTTAAGCAGAAAGTTTTAATAAAAATCAAACCATAAGATATCTAGACTAACAATCTACAAAATGTCCTGTTTTACTCATTCCCAATGATGTCGCCAAATTGTAAAATTCTCAATTCAAATGGTAAAGTAAAACATCTACGCTACTCAAAGTCGATGGGACCGCGACATGATGGCAAATTTGTGTTAGTCCTTAAAAAAAAATTGTCAACTGAATTTAGCCACGACCACTTTTTAAAACCTTAAATGCCACAAATGCCCCTCCTCACTGTAATCATCTTTTGAATCAAGTTGAAGCTTTATGGTATAATTTGTGACAGATAGTTTGGTCAGTTTAATATACATATTATATATACATTAATCGACACCAATATCGATTACTTTTATGTGTTAAAATAAATACAATAGACCCTTAAGTGAACAAAACTATTATAGTATATTCTATGCAACATGTTGTGAGAGTAAAACACATCATATATAAGCAAAAATACATTTTTAATCCACCTTATATCCATTATATACAGTATATATATGGACAAGAGTAAGCCTATAAGAAATAATATCTTAGTTAGGTTTTGTTTCAGTGGCCTTTTCAAAGTTGAAGTTGTCAAAGGGGATGTCAAATAAGGTGATTGGGTATAATCTTAATTTACATGTATATTTTACTTTATATACGTATATGCTTATATACGCATATGAATTTTAGACTATTTTGCATTACACTTTGGCAAATTTCTATGCATAGAGTTGCACGTGAACAACATTTTTGGAAACGTTTTGTGCGGTTCCTTGAACATTGTTTTTTTGTTTTTTTTTTTGTTTTTTGTATCAACGACATTAAATTTTGTTAGAAACGTTCAAATTGAGTTTCTATTTCAATTCGTTTGCACATACCTCCCCTTTTGCTCTACTTAGTCCTACCATAAGTTGTGATACAAATTTACGCCGTTATAAAAATTTAATTATAATTTTTTTTTATTAAAGTTAATTTTATTTAATAATGCATATAATAAATGAACACTGTACCAAACGCCCTTCGAAACGGCCACTTTTTGTTCTCACACAAACCCTCAAACGATGATCAAAGAAGCACGCTCAGTTTCTTTTGTTATTGATGAAACTGTTCGAACCAAAGAATTTAAATACTTTCCAAATTTCAGTGGGTTATTGGACAGGCCATTTTCCCAAACTCTAGCCACAAACTGTGGTCCAATGGATTCAAATCTGGACTTCCTAACGGCCAATCATCTGCATCTATGAAACCAGGAATATTGCCTTTAAGCTACTGCTGGCTGATTTTTGCTTTATGTGCTGGAGCAAAATCTTGCTGTAAGATCCAATGCCCTCCATTTAAGAGGGTATTACTTAACTGCTTTATCACTTCTCCTAATCTTGCTGGTACACTTTTACCCTGTTTTAACTTGTTCAACACAGAAACTTGTTTCTTCAATAAAAATGACACTATCATGGCTGTTGACCGCGTGCCACTGAAAAAGCCGCGTCCGTCTGTTAAGCCTACGTTGACAGCCGGTAGGCTTTAGCGTGGTGATCATCTCGTATAAGTTTTGACATTGATCTAGTCGATATACCCATTTCCCTGGGCATAGTTTTCTGTTTTCTAAGGATATTTTTGCCAATTCGTTCGCGAACAGTTTTATGGTTGAATTAGTTCGAACCATATGAGGACGACCACTTCTTTTTCTATCGTCAACCGTAGACGTTTGCAAAAAACGATCAATAGTTCGGTAAACAAACATTCACGATATATTATGTTTTTTGAAAATCTCATAAATTTCACTTGAGCTTTTTCCACACTTACATATGTATGTAAAGCAATCACCGCATTACGATTTTCTTTAACAATAAAGTAGTTATTAAGCGAAAGCAAACTGCATAGAATACAAATTATAATAAAAAATAATGGCACTTTTTTCTGCGAATTTAGCCTCGCTGTATGCATTGTAAACTTTGTAACAGAATTTTTGACAAGACTAAGTTACTATGAGCATTAGATAGGTAAATTAATGAATAACGCTTTCTATTGGGGAAAACTTAAAGCAACTTAGATCTATAAGGCTTCCACGTAGACGGAAAATAGATGCTGTGTATATTTCAGCCCGTGATGTATAATCTCCAGTAAGGATCCTGACGTGAGGCCTTAAATCGTAAGGCAGATTAACACAAACTAAAGTATTCATGACTGAATCACACATCAACGCTATTTTCAGCAATCATTGTACATGTAAGAACATCGTTGTCAATCATTTTCTCAAACAAATGCGTGGAGGTCCGATCGCTTATTATATGTATTAATAAAGCTAGCTACTCGTTTTTTAACCAAATCAGTGGAATGATATTTCATGCTATAAATAGATTAACCCCGTCATCAAACTGATTCGCCAAAGTTACCATGATCGACTCTTTTACGCTTAGCAAAGCATGCAAAGGGCTCTCAATTAATTTCATTCTAATTTTAACCCCTAATATCAGTTATATGGGGGCTAAGGCAAGTTTTTACCCGATTTTATCCATTTTATTAAGATAACGTACTAAGATAACTAACGTATTAGCCGATACATGCGGTATAAACTTAGCCGAAAGTTCCAAAATATTTATATTAGGTATATGGGGGAAGTATTGATCCGATTTAACCCATTTTTAACATATAGCCAAACTATTATAAGAAAAGAATCTTTCTGCATTTCAATTGTATATCTTACACATTAACCGATATTTTCAATAAAAAGTCACCTAAAGGCAATGGGATCCACATCTTCGATATCTGGGTGCAGTTATGGTCAGATTGTGACAATTTTTAGACTTAAAACGGTATACTTTAAAGGCACTATTGTGCATATATTCATTAGTGCTTGATTTGTATACTGGAAGGTAAAATAATCAGATGGAATTTAAAGTTGTGTTATATGGAAATAGGCGTAGTTGTAGTATGATTTCGCCCCTTTTTGCACTGTAACATATGATTGTCAGGATAATGTCACCTACCGAACTTGGCTGAAATTGATCAAGTAGGTCCATATATTTGGGTTTTCACTTAAAGGTAGGCGGTACCATGCCCCTCGTACAATTTTGATACCGGCTGCTATTAATCCCTCTTGTACCATCTCACGTGTAAACTTTAATATCGCATTTATTTATTCATTTATCGCATTTTTAGTAGTTTTTAACAAAACCGTTGTATAGGAAGTGAGTGGTGTTATCATCCGATTTCACATATCTTCACGCTGTTGTAAGAGCTGTTGAAAGGATTTTTCCTTCGCATATTTGAATGATATAACTTGAATGGTTAGGGTGATATGTACATTAAACCTATTAGGAGTCCCACTTTTAAAATCTTTTCAGTTCAAATCGCAATTTTGTATCTTAGTTTGCGGCTTACTAAAGCTTTTCGCAGGTTTTCGATTAATGGCATTTCCTGCGAGTGACAGCGGCCCGATTATGCCCATCTACGAACTCTTCCTTTCTTTCAAGGAGCACGTATATCAAGTTTCATTACGATATCTCAATTTTTACGCAAGTTACGGCTTGCACGGACAGACAGATATCTGGATTTCAACTTATCTCGTCATCCTGATCATTTATATATATACTTGTATATAACTCTATATCTAACTCGTTTATTTTTAGGTGATACAAACAACCGTTAGGTGAACAAAACCTATTATACAAGTACACTGTAGTAGGGAAGGAACACTGCAGCATAAAATATCTAAATGAAATGAAAATCATACACTTACCTAAGCATAATATGGTTTGGTACTAAATTTAAAAGAAAACGGTTTGTGCGTTGACCTATCCTTATACACCTAATACAATGATTTCTGCTTTTTTGGTCGATTTATAGACCATATCTTAAAATTAAAGGAAGATTATTAGGCTTAGAATAATGTGACGAAGTGTCTAATTTGAGTGATATCGGATGCTAAGCTAAATATATTAGCCTATAGTTTAGATAATTTGGCAAACAAAATTACATCTTTCGGTTTTTAATTTCGTCCAATAACAGTTGTTGAACTCATGTAAAACTTTTTATAATAAAGATTTTGTATGTACATATATACAGTAGTTACCACGGGTGAAAATTTTATATTGCTGCAGTCCAAGTACATTTTTTTTAAATATTATCCAACTTTTGCCTGAGTAACTGTTGACGATTCCGTTAATTACAGTTGCTTACGATTTTTCGTTTAAGTTGCTTTATGGTAAATATGTGTTTCATTACTGCAAGTATGAAGAAGCTAATAAGTGCTCAAAAAATTGTGATTCTTACTTTAAGAGAAGGAAATTACAGAGCGAGGGCGATCGCAAAACGCATAGGATGTGGCCTAAATCTTTGGACAGAGCTCCTGGAAGTGGATTCGCAAAGAAAAAATCTACTAGGATGGACAGAAATTTGAAGAGCTTAAGACTGCGGAACCGATTTTTAACTTCAGTGGAGCTAAGCTCAGAGTTGAAGGAGAAATATTCGGAGGCTCTATAATATGGGCCTCAAAGCGAGAAGGCCAAGAAAAAAGCCTCCTCTAAATGCAAAAATGCGCACGGCACGCCAGATTTTCGCCCGAGAACATCGAAATTGGGCTCTAGAAGATTGGAAAAGGGTTATCTTCACTGATGAATCGAAAATAAAGTTGAATCAGTCCGATGGAATCCAGGACGTTCGGAGGAGAGCACAAGAAGAATTGTTTAAAAGTACTGTGATAACTAAAAACAAATTTCCAATGAGTTACATGGTTTGGGGGGAAATTTCCTACTATGGTTGCAGTGAATTGGCATTTAAAAAAGGTTCCTTAAATGCTTCTGGATATATTGACATTATCAAGAACAAGCCTACAAGAACAACAAAACTTATTTTTGTCAGAACAACGAAAAATTTCATCAAATACATAGAACATATATATAATGAAAGGATACTCATACGCCAGCGAGCCATTGTGTTTTTTCTTCTAATTAGCACCTACATTAGGATAAGAACTTTAAAAATAATAATTTTTTATGCAATAACACCTGCTCTTCAAAACACGGTTATGTAAGAGCAATAAAAAGACAAATATTTAGGGAATTTGATTTGTATTTCAAAATTTCAAGGGTGGTCACATTTCATTGACCACCACTGTATTTGCGTACTCATACACATAATTTTGCTTTACACGGTTTCTGTGAAATTTGTATGTTTATATAACAAATTTTGAGGAGCTCTCCGTTTGTGGATTTTCTTTTGGTCACAGCAATTACAAATAGCACAAATTTAGAGGAATGATCAATGTCTGTTTTTACACGGTTTTTTCTGGAACCAATCTAACGTCTGAAAACAGAATTAGATGTATACATGTTTTCGATCGTCCACATACATGAGAGTTCACATATTTTTACCTTCACTTACATATACCTACGTTAATGCTATACTGCCTCATTGAACAAATATTCTCCCTGCAGGGAACACGGTATCTGCACGCACAGCCGCAAGCAACTCGTTGTTCATGGCCAGTTGTAAATGAATATGTATTTAGTACATACATGTGTACACATAGATAGTATGTAGTTACACCCCAACAAGTTAAAACTGAAATACGCGAAACTAATTTTTTTCTGTGGAAATCGCACATGGAATGTGTGTTCTGTATGCAAGAATTAGAATGGCAAAGTTAGTAATGCCAGGTTAAGTCGATATCTTGCTGAGCAATTTCGATTTTTCAGTACCTTATCTGAGGAACTCGGAACGAAATACTTCCGTCCGTTAATACTAACTGGCTTTGTGTTTTACAAAACAGGTATTCTTCTTTTTTGATAACACTTCTTTTATTTATTTACACGATGTGCCATTTTTCCTTAACGCTCGTGTCAACCTTACAGCCTTTTTAGAGTGTAATCGAACACAATAAACAATGGTTCTTTGTAGTACATACTCGTACTATTATGTTATGTTCTATCGAAGAAAAAAATAAATCAAATAAGAAAGAATGTAAATAAAAACGTATGTGTTGAATATGTCACGACTTATAACGTACAACAAGAAAAAATGTCATGTTTGTGTATGTTGCATAGAGAACCAATGTTTCTTTACTTTCACATCATAGGAGATAAATAAATAATTAATTTTTAATAATATCGATATATGCTCAAATGTATGATCCGAGGTTATGAATCGACCGCATTTCTTTTATTATACTCTTGCAATATGTTGCTACAAACTATAATAGTTTTGTTCACCTAACGGTTGTGCGCATCATCTAAAACTAATCCAGATAGATATAGGGTTGTATATATACTTGTACCTATATAAATGATCAGGATGATGTGACGAGTTGAAATCCGGATATCCGTCTGTCTGTACGTCCGTCCGTACAAGCTGTAACTTAAATAAATATTAAGGTATCTTGCTAAAATTTGGTTCACATGTTCCTTGGCCCCATAAGAAGTTTACTATTATAGATGGGCGTAATCACTGCCACTCTCATAAAGCGCCATTAATTGAAAAGATATAAAACGCCAGAACTAAGCACTAAATTAAGATATATAGGTATGTGTAATTTTGTACAGAAGATTGTATTTGAAGAGGGCATTTATGGTTAAAAAAATTCTCAAAAGTGGACGTGACCACGCCTTTTAATAAGTTTAATGTACATTTATCCTAAACTAGTATCCAGTATGAAAATGGATGAAATCAGATGATAACTCCGCCCCTCCCTATATAACGGTTTTGTTAAAACTACTAAAACTGTGATAAATCAATAACTAAATGTGTCAGATACATTAAATGTTACTACCGAAATGCCACAAGGGGAAATGCCATTTAAGGAAGTGTTGTGAAATCATCTATATCCGAAACTACTTGATCAATTTCAACAAACTTTAGTATATAACATTACTGTAACAATTTAATGCTAAAGTGTAAAAACGGACGAAATCAGACTACATCTGCCTACTTCCTATCTGGCACAATTTAAAATTACATATGATTCTTTCACTTTCCAGTACTCAAATCAAGCACAAAAGAATATATGAGGACAAGACTCTGCACAAATAGTGCTAGAGGTATACCATCTCAAGTCTAAAAATTGTCAAAATCTTACCATAACTGTTAAATAATATGGGGAATATGGGGACCCTAGTGACTGGTGCTAACTTTTTACCGGAATTAACGGTCAGTCTGTGAGATATACTCGTATTATCGAAAGATTCTCTTTCTGATAATAATATGCAAGTATGTCGAAAATGAAATGAATTGGGTCAATACTTTCCTTCGCCCCCATATATTATACCTTATTGAAATAATTTCGAAATTACGGTTCACTTCATACCGCATATATCGGCTAATTTTTGAGCTATTTTAATAAAATTCATGGGATGTATTTTCCTTATAATGCCTCATCTTTGCGCCTAAAATGAGTAAAATCAGGTGAAAACTTGCCCTAGCCTCATATAACAAATCACAGAATTTTCAAACACCTAGTTGATCTTACTCCACATATATGTTGGTAATGGTATGTGAGGTACCTTAATGAAATTTCGGGAGTATTATACTCTGTTAATAGTATGTCGTGTTGTCACCTAAATATAAGATTTTCAAACTTCGGTTTGGCCTTATGCTATATATATCAGTCAATATATAAGATATCTTAGCATTATTAACCGAACGTATAATATTGGATATACTATAGTTTAACGCATAATATTTATGATATATTGTATATTATTATTATATATATGTATAACTATAGTTTAATGCCGAAAATATGCGAATTTAGTCTACAAATACCTCAACTCCCAAATTTTATCTATATTGATTTTCGATATTCTAACAAACCTTATACCGAACATGTCGTTCAATATGTGTATTATATATTTATAAAATTGCTTGAAAATATGATCTCAAGTATACCTCAGAAATGTCAAATAATAATAATTTCAGACTTTCCACCTGGAAAAATATGTTATACTTACAATTAAATGAAGAATTTTTCTTAAAAATTGTGTGGAATATGAATGAAATTAGTCTACACTTTTGTTAAAATTTTGTAGCCATAAAATAGGTAATAAGTCTACACTTTTGTTCAAATTTTGTATCCATAAAAAAAGTAATAAGTCTACACTTTTATTAAAATTTTGTATCCCTAAAATAAGTAATTGCGATCCTCTGCTTGACGTTTTCACATCAATTCATTATATTACATTTAGCTATTCCGGTGGGGTTTATATATCATATTTAAGGCTGATTTTTATAAAACTTTAGCTTACGCGAAGAAATAAAATTAATAAAATACAAATTTGATTGTAATCCATTGACGATTTCGTCGAATATTGAATGTTAAATAGTTTTGCAACATTTTTATACTCTCGCAACTTGTTGCTACAGAGTATAATAGTTTTGTTCACCTAACGGTTGTTTGTATCACCTGAAACTAATCGATAAAAATTGAGATATCTTCATGAAACTGGGTACACATGTTTCTTGGTACCGTAAGACGGTTGGTATTGCAGATGGGCGTAATCGGACCACTGCCACGCCCACAAAACGCCATTAATCAAAAACAAATAAATTGCCATAACTAAGCTCCGCAATAAGATACAAGACTGTTATTTGGTACAAAGGATCACATTAAGGAGGGACATCTGCAGTTAAAATTTTTGGGCGTGGGCGTGGTCCCGCCAATATAAAGTTTAATGTGCATATCTCCTAAACCGCTAAAGCTATATTAACCAAATTCACTGGAAGCAAATGTTTTTAGCACTTTTATTGACGGTGTGAAATATAACGGCACTGTTAAAAAGCGCGATAAACCAAGCACTTAACACGCCAGAGACATTAAATTTTATCTCTGGGATGGTATGAGATGATTTTATAGGAACCGCGTTCAAAATTAGTCAGTGAGCGTAGCACCATCCACTCTTAGGTGAAAACCCATATCTTGGGATCTGCTTAACCGATTTCAACCAATTTGGGTGCAATACGGGTGCATGACGTTCCTCTCATATTTCTATGTGATAGTGCGAAAATGGGCGAAATCGGACTACAACAACGCCTATTTCCCATATAACACCATTTTCAATTCCATCTGATTCTTTCACTTTCCAAAGAGTATAAAATGTTCGGCTCCACCCGAATTTAGGACTTCCTTACTTTTTTTTCAATAGGCATGCCTTTGAAAAATTATTTCACCTTTTTGAATTCAACATTCATGGTTCGAGGAAACCGAATGGCTTACATTAAAATTTTGTATCTTATTAACTTCCACCTATATATGTACATATATTATAAGTCGTAGACTCTTAGTGCATTAAGATATTATATTATGGTCCGTGTTTGAAAAATGTATATCAAAATAAATCTTACTAACTCAAATGAGATATGCATATGCGATATAAACTCAAGCAAAGAGGCAAAATTTAGTATATTGGGTATATGAGGAAAACATCAACCAGAGGTGCGGAAAACTGTATATGAAGGATACGAGATTTGGATTAAGGTCTAATTCGATTCACATTCAAAACTATACCAAAATTTTTTTAAAAAAATCTACTTAATTTCATTAAATGATGTGTGATATACACATTTTCGGAATCAAGCTTTAACATCTCTCTATATATATATATATATATATTATATAATGCTTATATATATATAATATATATATACACCTACCTTAAATTAACCCGAACGTTTTAAAATAAAGTATTAAACCTAAAGGTATTTCCACGAATTTGATCTTTTTGACCCGAAATTAGCCCTTCCTTACTTCATGTAATATATTTTTTGAAGGAAAATTAACTGTCTTATACATAAGGGCACTATTTCTTCGAAGACATTTAGCGTTGGCAAAATTAAAAAATGTTTCAAAAGAATTTAACATTCATTATTAGAAAAAATCATAACTGGATTACAAACAAATTTGGCATTTTATTAAATTATATTATAGGTTAAACTTGTAGACTCACTTGGTTTTATTGTCATATTTTACTTCGCGTCAGCTAAAGTTATATTAAAATCAGCCTTAAATGAGAACTGTGTGATATAAAGGCTATATTTAATATTACATAAGGTTGGTCGTTATTTCCCTTCCGCTTTTTTTCTCTTCATTCAATGCTTTATAAAAAGTGTTACAGTGATCGGATTTAGTTAAAATATGCGCCGTTTTGTTCGATGATCTGTTTCCATCTAGACGGCAACTTCATAATACCTTCCTCGCGAAGAATTCTTATTTGCGAAGAATTCAGACAGCCACTTTTCACAAGCCTCTTTTGAGTTCAACTTCACACCACCAAGGGCATTCGCCATGGACAGGAACAGGTGGTAATCACTTGGCGCTACGTCCGGGCTATATGGTGGATGCGATAAAACCTCCCATCCGAGCTCCCGTAGCTTCTGACGAGTCATCAACGAAGTGTGTGGTCTGGCGTTGTCCTGGTGGAACACTACACCCTTCCTGTTGGCCAATTCTGGACGCTTCTGGTCGATCGCCTGCTTCAAGCGGTCCAGTTGTTCGCAGTAGATGGTAGAATTAAGCGTCTGGCCATATGGGAGCAGCTCATAGTGGATGATTCCCTTCCAATCCCACCAAACACACAGCAAAACCTTCCTGGCCGTCAATCCCGGCTTGGCCACTGTTTGGGACGATTCACCGGCCTTCGACCACGACCGTTTTCGCTTGATATTGTCGTATGTGATCCATTTTTCGTCGCCAGTCTGCTTCAAGAATGGGACGAGTTCGTTCCGTTTCAGCAGCATATCGCAGGTGTTGATTCGGTCCAGAAGGTTTTTTTGCGTCAAATTATGCGGCACCCAAACATCAACCTTTTTTTTGTATCCAGCCTTCTGCAGATGGTTCAAAATGGTTTGGTGACTAACTCCCATCTCCTGGGCGATGTCACGAGATGCCATATGCCGGTCTAACTCGATGTATTCCATGATTTGATCGGTATTTGTCGTCACAGGTCTTCCGCCGGCTGGCTTATCCATGGTGTCGTTTTCACCGGCTCTGAATCGTCGAAACCATTCCTCCGCGGTTCGAAGTGATAGAGTACCATCCCCCAAAACACCATTAATCTCACGGAACGTTTCTCTAGCGGAATTGCCTTTAACGAAGGAAAACTTTAAAATAGCGGAAAACTTTAGAATAGCATTTTATACTTTTACAGTTTGCAAAAATCAAAGCCGGAAAATTTCTTCAGGTGTTGACTACACTTTATATTAAACAAGTAAGAAAGGGCTAAGTTCGGATGTAAACGAACATTTTATACTCTCGGAAAGTCAAATGGTATACTCGTTTGAGATTTCTTTGTGGATTGACTGATATATTCGGTAAAAGGTCAACTATAGGCACTGGGGTCCACATATTTAGTACTTAGGGGCTTGAACAGTTTAGGTTCGATTTAGACAATTTTTGGTCACAAGGTGGCATACTTTAAACGTATTATTCACGCAAAGTTTTACCCCGGTATAATCTTTGTTGCTTGATATGCATAGTGGAAAGTGAAAGAATCAGATGGAATTAGAAATGGTGTTATATGCGAAATAGGCGTGGTTGTAGTCCATTTTCGCACTATGACATAGAAATATAAAAAGAACGCTATACACCGGTTGAAAGCGGTTAAGCAGATCCCAAGATATGGGTTTTCACCTAAAAGTGGCCGGTGTCACGCCCATCTGCAATACCAACCGTTTCTCGGTACCAAGAAACATGTGTACCCAGTTTCATAAAGATATCTTAATTTTTACTCAAGTTAGAGCTTGCACGGACAGACGGGCGGACGGACGGACAGACAGTCACCCGGATTTCAACTCGTCTCTTCATCCTGATCATTTTTATATATATAACCCTATATCTAACTCGATTAGTTTTAGGTGATACAAGCAACCGTTAGGTGAACAAAACTATTATACTCTGTAGCAACAGGTTGCGAGAGTATAAAAAATTTTGCGAAAGAATTTGGCATTCATTATTCGAAGAAATCGTGAATAAATTATAATAAAACTTGGTATATTAAGTATTGACTCGATTTTATCAATTTTTGCCTTATACCATATACTGCTAACATGCCACGTACTCATAAAGTCTGCCGGATTTCGAAAATTCTGATATTAGTTATACAGAGGCTAGGTCAAGTTTTCACCCAATTTTATCCATTTTAGGGATACATATTGGTTTATATATGCGGTATAAAGTCACCTGGAAGTTAGAAAATCTCTATATTAGGTACATGAGGACAAAGGGAAGTAATAACCCGATTCAACCTATTTTTTACATAAAACATACTATTATCAGGAAAGAATTTCAATTTCATATCTCACACTTTGACCGATATTTTCGGTAAAAAGTCAACTATAGGCACTGGAATCCACATATTCGGTACCTTAGGCCTGAACAGTTTCAGTTCGATTTTGACAAGTTTTGGTCTTGGCGTACCATAAGCGCACTATTCGTGCAAAGTTTTATCCCGTTATATTAAATGTTGCTTAATATGTAGACTGGAATATGAAAAAGTCAGCTATCATTTGAAATTGCGTTATATGGGAAGTAGGCGTAGTAGTGGTCCTCTATTTTTGCACTCTAAGATAGAAATACTGGAAACATGTTATGTACCCAATTTGGTTAAAATCGGTTGAGCAGGTCCCGAGATATGTGAATTCATCTTAAAGTGGGCGGAGACATACTCATCGTCGTCCAATTTTGACACCGGTCTTATAAAACGCTCTTGTGCCATCCCGGTTGTGAAATTTAGTGTCTTTGACCCATTTAGGTATTGATTTATTGTAATCGAACCACTGTCACGCCCACAAAATGCCATTAACCGAAAACCTATAAATTGCGATAACTAAGCTGTAAATTAAGATACAGAACTTTAAAAAGTATGCCTGACTCCGCCTTTAATAAGTTTAATGTATAAGTCTTCCAAACCAATACAGATATTTCCGCAAATTTTTACAGGACCAATTTCTTCAGTGCCTCTTACGATAGTGTGAAAAGAGGTGAACTCGCCCCGTCCACTCCCCATATTAACGGTTTTGATAAAAATTACTTAAGGTGTGATAAGTATAACGTGATATAATATAAGGTTGTCAAATATCCCTTCCGCTTTTTTGTCTTTTGAATTTCGCGGCTATGTACAAAGCGCTACAGAGCTCGTATCTGGCAACACTATACATAATTTGAAAGGTCTTGACATAACCTACAAAACAACGCTATGCATGATTAGTTTGGATATTGCGTTCAACAGTTATAGACGTGTAAACATGGAGTTTACTAACGCCGAAATTCGCGCTATTTTAAAGTTTTCCTTCGTTAAAGACAAATCCGCTAGAGAAACGTTCCGTGAGATTAATGGTGTTTTGGGGGATGGTACTCTATCACTTCGAACCGGAGGAATGGTTTCGACGATTCAGAGCCGGTGAAAACGACACCATGGATAAGCCAGCCGGCGGAAGACCTGTGACGACAAATACCGATCAAATCATGGAATACATCGAGTTAGACCGGCATATGGCATCTCGTGACATCGCCCAGGAGATGGGAGTTAGTCACCAAACCTTTTTGAACCATCTGCAGAAGGCTGGATACAAAAAAAAGTTTGATGTTTGGGTGCCGCATAATTTGACGCAAAAAAACCTTCTGGACCGAATCAATGCTGCAGAAACGGAACGAACTCGTCCCATTTTTGAAGCAGATGGTGACTGGCCACGAAAAATGGATCACATACGACAATATCAAGCGAAAACGGTCGTGGTGGAAGGCCGGTGAATCGTCCCAAACAGTGGCCAAGCCGGGATTGACGGCCAGGAAGGTTTTGCTGTGTGTTTGGTGGGATTGGAAGGGAATCATCCACTATGAGCTGCTTCCATATGGCCAGACGCTTAATTCTTCCATCTACTGCGAACAACTGGACCGCTTGAAGCAGGCGATCGACCAGAAGCGTCCAGAATTGGCCAAGCGGAAGGGTGTAGTGTTCCACCAGGACAACGCCAGACCACACACTTTGTTGATGACTCGTCAGAAGCTACGGGAGCTCGGATGGGAGGTTTTATCGCATCCACCATATAGCCCGGACGTAGCGCCAAGTGATTACCACCTGTTCCTGTCCATGGCGAATGCCCCTGGTGGTGTGAAGTTGAACTCAAAAGAGGCTTGTGAAAAGTGGCTGTCTGAATTCTTCGCAAATAAGAATTCTTCGCGAGGAAGGTATTATGAAGTTGCCGTCTAGATGGAAACAGATCATCGAACAAAACGGCGCATATTTTAACTAAATCCGATCACTGTAACACTTTTTATAAAGCATTGAATGAAGAGCAAAAAAGCGGAAGGACAACCATATATATTAGTATAACGAATTGCATTAAAAGGTGTTTTTGTAGATTGGTAGTGCCCCGCCCTCTAATAAGTTTAATGTACAAATCTCCTAAGCCAGGCTATATTAACTAAACTCAGTCCTTTTGACACCCCTACCCACTTTGTGAAAAAAGGTGAATTCGAATTGTAAATCCGCTCAATCCCCATATAACGGTTTTGTTAAAAACTACTAATAGTGCGATATACAAATCCCAGTTCCTATTGCGAACTTATAGTATGCTTGTATGTTAAAACTGGGTTTAATCGGGTCAATAACTTCTTTAGCCCCCATATACCTAATGTAAAGTTTTTCGAACTTGGGGCTGACTTTACACTGCAAATATCGGTCAACATGTGAGTTATCTTAATAAAATGGAGAGAGTGTATTTTTCTAATAACGGTACATTTTTGTGCCTAAAGTGGATAAAATCGGTTGAAATCTTGCCCTAGACCCCATGTAACTATATATTTGTATTTTCAAACATCTCGTTGACTTTACTCTTTATATATTGGTGATGGTATGTGAGGTTTCTTAATAAAACACAGAGAGCATATTTTTTTGTTAATAGTGTAATGCCAAAAATTTATAAAAATCGGGTCAATATTATCTCCTATGTACCTAAAATACGATTTTGAAACTTCTGTATGTCACTTCTATGTAAGATATCTTAACAAAACTAAGTGATCATATAATATTCATTATACTATAGCTTAATGCTAAAAATATGTGAAATTGGTCCACGAATTACCCAAACTCCCATATACCTACTACATATAATGATAAAAAAAGTCAAAATCATATGACTTACTAATTTTTTCTTTAGAGATTTCTGTTATTTAAATATAATATTCGCTGAGGGGAATATAAATATATTGTAGTAGTTATAAAACTAATTTAGTCTAGTTATTATAATATATGATATTAAAATATAAATTTGATTGTAAGGCAATCACAATTTCATCGAACAATGAATGTTGAACTATTTCGCAACAATTTTAAAATAAAGAATAGCCAACACCTGAAGGTATTTCCCCGGCTTAGATCCAGGAAAGTTGCAAAAGTATGGAATGTTCGGTTACACCAAACTTAGTCCTTCCTTGCTTGTTATGATATTATTCTTTTATCTGAATTCAGCACATAGCTTTTCGTACAGGGTTATTTAAATCACAACGTATTTAGATACACGTTAATATATGTACATATGTATTTGCACGTATTGACACTTTTAAACAGTCATATTACGACTCCAACCTAAATCTTAACTTGCTATATATCGTGCACTGACAAATCTCAAATTACGCGCAAAGAAAAAGGTGCCCGATGGCACGACTGTCATCCTATCCGTGTATGCTTCACTGAATTGGTTTAAGGGAACAAAAAGTGCTCGTGATATCCTATACAACATCACATTATTCCATTCCCCAGTGTGAAACAAATGACAAAAAAGATTTCACTTTGTAGGCCAAAGGCGTAAAGGGTGGCTGTCCTAACAAAAGCAACGTCAGTGGACAAATTATGGTAGTGGGAATTCGTGTATATTTCCTACATATAAAGGGTAGTTGTGTCCGTGACGGCAGCTATAATAATGATGATGATAACGGTGGTGTCATTGATGTTGGTGTTGTTGACGGCAACATCGGGGGTATCAGCGAGGAAAACTCTATAGCTGACAAGTTAATTGGGGATGGAGACTGTTTTACCAACATTTAACTAAAGCTTCTCTCAACTTTCAATATTTTCTTAACTAATTTTTATTTCGTTTTAATTTTTTAAAATTATTTTTATTCAATTATAAAGGAATGTTTTGAGGTCAAGCTACAGGTCCGCACAATTCTTTGAGGAAAATAAAAAAAAGTTTCTGGGAACAAATTCTCGACAATTTTATTCAATATTTAATAAAAAGCATGCCTTAATGTCAAAACGTCATTAAAAACAAGTAAGGACGGTATAAAGTCGGGTGCAACTGAACATTTTATGCATTCTCAATTTGTAAGGATCAAAGTCGGGGAAATAATTTAAGGTATTAACAAAACTTAGTATTAAATGTGTGTTTCAAGAGAATTATACGAAATTGAGATTGGTTTATAATCATAATTATTATCTTATGAAGTCATCTTATAGGTCACAAACTCAATTAAGTTCATTACTACATTTTGTTTCTTACCTGGATATTTATATTAAAATCAAATTAATTAACTAACAGGGATATATTCAAATATCAGAAATTTTGCCCAACAGAAATGGTTGAATGTCAAATAGAAAGTCAAAATCGATGGAAATAACTATATTGCGTGGATTGGGGCAATGGAAAGATCTACACTGATTGCATTAACTTTTAGTATTACGCGAGTATACTCGAAACCATGCCTCCAATCAATTTTATGAAGATATCTCGCACACTTACCGACATATTCGGCTAGAATATCATGGAAAAATAATAATACATTAAGTATTGTACGTTTATTTAATTTTGCTAAGATATCGTACATTTCGATACTTATATATACGGTAACGGCTACGAAAGTTTGCAATTCTTATATTAGGTATATTATGGCTGAGGGTACTATATAACTGATGTTATCACTTTTTGGTATCATAACATATTATTACCAGATAACCATGCTCTCTGACTTTCACTAAGAAACCTCACAGTTTTTCCGATTTTTTCGGTAAAAAGTCAGCAATAGGTACAGAGGGTTACATGCTTGTATCCGGGGGCTTATAATTCGATTTCGACAATTTTTAGACGTTAAATGGCATACCTTAGAGGCACTGTTTGTGCAAAGCTTTATTTCGATGACGTCATTGGCTCTGAATTTATACACTGTGATACACGGGAAATATGCATGGTTTGAATCCGTTTTCGTCCTTTTTCGTACAGCGACATTGGGATACAAATATAATTACGTTGAATTAGTTAATTGGTTGGCGTATATGATTGAAGGTGTGCGCTGCGACTGTAAAATTTGATGTTTCTAACATACATATTTAGCGAGTTATTGCTAGAAGTTTTCAACAAAACCGTTATATAGGGACTGGGCGTGGTTAAAATCCGATTTAACTTAATTATTTTATTTTGTGTAAGGAAGTGTCAAATCTAACATAATATAAAGATCGTTGAATTTCAGGTTGACTTTATACCATATCCGACCAAAAATTTGAAGTGATTAGATTACATTTAATCTATTCACTAATATAGACTGTCCTCATTGCCGGTGGAGATTTATGAAACAACTGTTTTTGACATTAAAAAAATAACATCGTTTTATATTTATTAAAAGAAAACATTTTAATGTCGTATTTTGTTATAAAAGTCGTCTTGTTTTAAATAGTTTCCATTTAAAGGAAATAATGAACGCATTTTTGATTTGGGAAGTCGATTTCCGGATGAATTCAAATGAATTGCTGTAATTTTTTTTATACTGTAGTTTAAAATTATTTTTGTTTATTTACATTTTTTTCTCTTTTTTTGTCTTAAACAGCTATTATAATATGATAATTTTCCCTACTGTTAAACAAATGGCGCTAAACCAGAGTCGCACAGGGCGATTTCGAGTAGATTAGCTTTGTGGCGAGATTAAGAAGTGTCATTTTTGTATGGCGAAATCTTGCTAAATATAGTAGATTAGGGTAGATTACCTAGCAGCATAAATCTCGTGATTAAATGTCGGTCGGAACATGGTATTATACCGAATTTGTCGGTCAATATGTATGTTATTTAAACTAAACCCACAAAGCATCTTTAACCTGTACTAGTGTAGTACTGTCGTGATGCCCAAAATGGAAATGGGCTATTATGGATTATACTATTCGTTATAACATAATTATATTGTAAAGCTTAGAAAATTTGAGTGAACGTATAGTATTGTATAGTATCGGTACCCATTTAATATATATATTTGATCAGTGTGTGAATTATCTTCACAAAAGTATCTAAAAACATGTTCTCGGGTATAATAGGGTGATATTTAAATCAAATTAAGTGAACAAGTTTTCCTAAAAATAGACATTAATCTGAACTTCATTAACAACAGAGATGTACTGGTCTTCTGGTTGATGTTTTCTTCATATACCCAATATACTAAACTTAGCTACTTTAGTTGAGTTTTTATCACATCTTAGTTTCATCTGGTACATGGAACAAAATTTAGTCATGAATCTTAGTAAGTTTTTGACCCATAGTAAAACGTAATTGAATTTTATCGCAACGTTTTTTATACTCTCGCAACATGTTTACAGAGTATAATAGTCTTGTTCACCTAACGGTTGTTTGTGTGTCACTAAAACCAATCGAGATAAATATGGAGTTATATATTGTATATATACAATATATAAATGATCGTAATGGCGAGTCGAGTTAAAGGAAATTAAGTTAGCGTCTCTTTCTAATAACAGTGTGTCCTTGTGTCTATAAGGAAAAATCGGCCCAATTTGCCTAGAGCCCATATACATACCTGTTATATGATTTGCAAATGTCGGGTTGAATTTTTAGCATATACATGGACCAATTAGAAAGATATCTTAGCAAAATTATGTGAACGTATAATATTGGATATACTAGCTTAATTTCGAAAATGTGTGTAAGAAATTAAGTAAGTTTCTTAAAAATATTTTACTTTAGCGTTGAATATGAGTCGAATTGGTCTAGACCTTGGCGTAAACCTCATATCCCTAATAAAATGACTTTCGATTATTTGGTTGACTTTTTCCTCATACACTCACTATTTTTTACTTAGTGCTTTTGTTCAATAATCGAAAACCACTAAAATGCCACAACTATATCACCCAAATTTGCATAAGGACATATCATTTCGACACCTCTTGCGACAGTATGAAAATAGGTGAAATCAGATGATAACTCCGCCCACTCCCCATATAACATACTAAAACTGCGATAAATGAAAAGCGCAATGCGTCAGAGACATTAAATTTTACATCCGAAATGACACAAAAAGGCTTTATAGGCACCGCCCACATTTAGGTGAAATCACATATATCCGAACCTACTGAACCAATTTGTTACAAAAGATTATTTTGACATTCCAATCTTATAGTGCAAAATTGGGCGAAATTGTGGTTACTACCACGCCAATTTCCCATTAAACAGATTTTTATTTTCTATCTGATTTTTTCACTTTTCAGTGTACAAATCAAGCACTAATAATTATATCGGATTATAAATTTTTACGAATATTTCCTTTAAGGTATGCCATCTCAGGTCAAAAAACTGTCAAAATTGGACCGTAACTATTCAAGTCCCCAGGTGCTCGAAATGTGGACCCCAGAGCCTATGGCTTACTTTTTCTCAAAAATGTCGGTCAATCTGTGAGATATAAAGTGGATAAAAACGGACGAAAACTTGACTTAGCCCCCATATAACTGATACTACGATTTTGAAACGGTCGGCTGACTTTACTCCTTATATACATATGTTTATATTTATATATTTATAAAAGTGCTTGAAACTAAATTCTGAAGCATACCTGAGCAACATCAAAAATTAATGCAATCAGCCCTTCCCTTTTTATGCCTCCAATGATTTTAGTATAATTTTCGCAGACGGGAAGAAAAATATAGTGAAAAAACTAATTGACCTAACTAACTATGATCTTCAAAATAAATTAATATGATACCAAATTTGATTGTAATCCATTCACTATTTTATCAAACAATGAAATTGAAACTTTTCTCTAAATTTCTCAATATAAAGTTTTGTCAACACCTGAAGGTATTTCCCCGGCTTCGATCCTTGCAAGTTGCAAGAGTATGAAATGTTCGGTTACACCCGAACTTAGTCCTTCCTGACATGTTTTAATATAAAATTTTGCGAATACCTGCAAATATGCCTTTTTTTCTGTTTGAAAATGGCGTGTGTGTTCGGTTAAAATTCCGGAACAATTGCTCGATTTTAACTGTATATTATTTTTGTTCCTGAACATGATGTATTATGTTTGGCACGAGGTAATATCCAAAGGAATCGTCGGAAACCCTATGCCTATATCCAAGGAAACCATGAACTACTGAATTAAACTATTCCAGGTTTTTCTCCTCATTGCTAAGTAACTTCGGGAAAATATCACAACCCATTATTTTTTTATTTGAGGGCCTACAAATATTCAAGCTTTTCTTTACGCCTCTGAAAGCTTTGGAAAAAAATTCTTCAACTATTTGAAAAATGAACCTGGCTCACTCCAAATACTTCGCACTGCAAACTTCATTGCTTTTCACAATAAAACGTAACATATTATAACCTAATTAATGTTATTAAAATAGTTAATAGTTCATTGTTTGTCTAAAGTAGAGATGGGATTTTACCCGGAAAAAAACCACAATGTGGGGGAAAAACCCTGGGAAAATTACCGAATGAGATAATATTCGGGTTTTTTCATATTTAGCATATGTAACATCTATGTAATGTGTAGATACATGTAGTAGCAGTAGAAGTGGCGCACGCGTTGGTGATCTATGTATCTCACACGTTATTTTGGCTTCGTACTGTGCGCCCTTGTGTTAATTTGTTGGTTTAATTTACGACTTGGATTTTGTTTTGTGGACTATTTTTTGCATGGTGATTAAATACGTAATTTTTTTTGGGTTGACAACTACTGCTACACTTACAGACTTCGATTCAAAAAAATCCAAAGTTGCATTACAAACATTAGCGAAGATGCCACTATTTCAGGCGAAATAATATCAAATTAATTGGATATAAATTTCTGGACCATGGTAGAAAATTGTATAAAACTACTGATACCTATAACAGATAAAATTTTCAAAGTTGAAGGCAATGGAATACTTATAAATGAAGTTTATATGGGCTTCAAAGATATTAAGTATACATTAAATTTTGCATTTCCGGATATATCCATTCTTAATGAGCATCACAAACAAAATATTACATATTCTGTAATTAGGCGAAGAATTAATTGTTTGAAACCTATTCATTATGCTGCACATTTATTAGATCCAAGATCGCAAGGTATTGAATTAGAAGATGAACACGATGTCGATGCCATGTAGTTTATAGACGACGTAGGCCAATCGCTCAATTTTGACGTTTGTGTTGAAATGATAGAGCTAAACAGGGTTCATGGAGCATACCATTTATATGGAAGAATGTCGCCGAAATGAACCCGGTAATTTAGTGGGACTCTGCAGGTCCAACTTGCTAGTAGGGTTGCAGTATGTATTCTAACTGCTCCCTGTACTTCCGCAGCCACTGAGCGATCATTTAGCAGGCATGCTCGTATACATAATCAAAAACGAAATAGCATGGCTAAAGACAGGCAGCAAAAATAGATTTTATATCGTATATTTGGAACCTCTTACATAAACATAAAGATGATGACAATGACTATGATGACGTGCCGTTATCTACACCCAGGCAATTGTCAAGTCCGTTGGGTAGCCTAATAAAGAACGACCTTCAACATCACGTGGAAATACACAAGAAATATAATTTTGCAATATCAATAATAAATATATTTAGTTATCATGACAGTAGCGAGAGTGACTAAAAATGTTCAATTGTATAAAACACTTTTATAAAGTTTAACAAATATGTGTTAGTAAGTATCTCTCGTTGTTTTATTTTTTTGTTGGTCAAAGATTCTTAAAAGTTACAATAGACATTCTTTCTGCAATTAAGTAACATTCCATCACAACGCGCAGAAAATACCATATGATAAAACAAGAAGACGTGTTTTTGCTGTTATAATAAACTGCTGGCATTATTTTAGTTCCTGAATTTCAAATTTAGAGACTAGTGACTGTATCGAAGTATAGAATCGCTCTATAAATGTAATCACTTTAAATGTTTGGTAGCAACATGTTATAAGATTTCAACATTAATTTTTTGACGAAACTGTGAATGGATTACATTTATATTTCATATCTTAATAACTTATGTACCATATACATATGTAGGTCATTGGCTCACTCAGTTTTATTACTACATATATTTCATTTCACGGCCGAGATATTATACTTATATCAGAATAAACTTTAAATGTGATACAAACTAAACCAAATATTTTAAATATAATACACATATTGGGTATATGAGGGAAAAATCAACCAGAAACATCTTTATCATCAGCTATTGAGACATCTTCTATTCAGATATATGCGATACCAAAAGAATGAAATTTATTATATTGGGTGTATGAAGTAAGATTAACCAGATATTTGGAAATTGTTATATTAAGGATATGAGTTATGAACCAAGACCTCATATTCAGCACTTAACCATTTAATATATAAGCTAAAGTACATAATATTACATGTTTACTTAATTTTGCTAATATAATATTATATATATTACATGCTGACGTAAACTTCGTTTGCTCTGAAACTATGGTAGCCTTCATAAACAAAAACATTCACTTACAAGAACTAGATTTTCATCAGTTTGTATCACAAATACTTGTATATGCTATAGTGGTCCAATCTAAACAATTTGTTCGGAAATTAAACCGTTGCCTTGCACAATAACTCATGTCAAATTTTGTGAAGATATCTACGCAAATAAAACAGTTTTTTATACAAGGACTCGATTTTGATCAATCTGTTTGAAGATTATAACGTTGCCTTGGACAATTATTATATAATTATCATACACAATTTAGTGATGATTGCTATATATGAGAAGTAGTCCGATTTTGCCCATTCTCACACTGTAACATAAGAATGTCCCAATAACATACTTGTAATACAGCAAATTGGTTGAGAGTTATTAAGGTATAGATTTTCGTCTAAAGGTTGATGACCCCAACGGCTCCGTTAAAGCCTTATTGTCAATATTTCTATATATATATACATATATATATAACTATTTCGGCTAGTTTTTGGTGTTACAAACAATCGTTAGGTGAACGACAATAATATTTACCCGATTTTATCCATTTATCAGGAAAAGATGCCCCCTGAGATTCAATAAAATAACTCTTATATTGACCGATATCGACGGTATAAAGTCAACCGGAAGTTCGAAAATATTTATATTAGGTGTATGGAGGCTAGGGCAGCCCCGTTTTAACCCTTTTTCGTCACAAAAGCACATTCGTTTAAGGAAAGGGTTTTCTCTGCATTTCAATAATACAACTTGACTGATATTAAAAAAAAAAAACAACCATGGGTACTGGAGCCCACATGTTCGGTATTTGGCGGCTTGATAAGATGATGATGTTTGATTTCTAAAACTATTAGACTTAAGACGGGTGACCTTAAATTTGTGCAAAGCATAATTCCGATACCTTAACTGTTATTTATTTACTCGTATATAACCTATAATCAGATTGTAGATAAGAGGCACCATTTCTCGAAATTGATGATTATTTGAAGACAATGTATATAGTTTTCATATAATGATGATCTGAAACCAGTGTTGCACTGTATACCTTTTTTAGCGCTGTCGTAAATCACTTTAAATACACGAAAAATATTTAAAATATTACAAATATTCCCTTAAATCTTTAAAGCAATGTTGTAGTTCTTTTAAATTTCAAAAACGCCTTTTTTGAAACTGTCAATCCAGATTTGCCTCTTAAAACAGCTACATATTGCAGTAAAATTTCGCCAATTTTGTCATCGCAATATACAGATATCAAAATAGTATTATGAACCAAATTTCATCCAAATTGGTCGAGCAGTTCCTCAGATATGGGATTTTACGTAAAAGAAAGCGGTGCCACGCCCATAGTCCAATTTTGACATCAGCTTCTATAAAATCCTTCTGCATTATTCCGGTAGTAAAATTTAATGTCTCTAGCGTATTTATTTAGTGAGTTATCGTTATTTTAATTTTTCGTTTAATGACAGTTTGTGGGCGTCGCACTAGTCCTACAATACCGACCACCCCATAGTGCCAAGAAAACCGTGTAAAAAGTAAAGCTTCATTGCTATACTTTAATTATACTAAAGTCATCGCTAGCACAGACTGACGGACAGACAGTCACCCAGAATTCACTTTGTCTCATCATTGTGATCATTTATATATACCTAATATCTAGGTGAACAAAACTATTATACTCTATTTCAAATATGGCTGAGTATAAAAATTGGTGAAATCACTTTAAAATACATATGTAATTAAAATACCAATGAAGATGATCGAATAAATCTTTTCACAAAAATCGGATCATAACTGTGGGTCAGATATATCGAAGATGAAGATCACAGTGCTTATAGCTGAATAAAATGTAGTGACCCAGGTGGTTAAAACAAAATAACAAATGTTTTCAGTATTTAGCCTTGGTGAAATGTTTTAACATTGGTGGTGTGTGCTCCCTAACAAATTGGGGAATTATTCAGTATATATAATACCTGTAAGAACAAATACCTTTACCAATTTATTACTGTTGCCACATTTTTTGGGTTTAATTTACGAGAAACCCCTAAAACACTTCGGTAATATATGTATATATATCCACATATAGATATATAATTAACAACCTAATAACTCAATTCCTATTTATGCTTAGCTTTGTGTATTCAAACACACCTTTTCCAGCAACACTAATTATTTCAAGTATTTACTTGCAAACAATTTTACAATACTCCTTCTGGTTTAGAGAACAATAAGCAGGATTGCAATAAAAAAATAAGCAAAGGCAAATTATAAAATATAGAAGAAAAAGAGAAAAACTAAACAAAATAAATAAAATCATCCATGTATGCATATAAAGTACAATATATATTGTACTTATGCACATAACAAATATAATTAAATACATTTTAAATTACATACATATTTACATAAATAAGGGAACAACAGAAAATATCTGTCCTCTCTATATTGCGTAATAATATAATATACGGTTTACAACCTGCCTAAGACATTATACCATGTCCTACATTGGGTAAAATTTATTTATTAACACTTAAAATAGTTTCTAAATATATAAACTTAAAATTCGCAAATGGTTAAACAGCGGTAAAGTAAAGTGAATACGATTCGCTAAATTAAATTTACTAAACAAAAACAAAAATCGGTTTAACAAAAAAAATTCAGTTGATCAATATGCATACACATACACATACACATACATATTTGCTCATATACAGTTGCATATTACATTGTCAAAGTCCACACTGGCAATTATCCGTCAATACCCCTTGTTCTTTGGCAAACAAAAACAAGCAGGATTGCATACAAAACAAGTTAGGAAGGGCTAAGTTCGGATGTAACCAAAGATTTTATAATATCCCAAAGTCAAATAGTATACTAGTGTTTAAATAAGTATAAACTCCTCCCGCCAAGTACACCGCTTCACCCGGAAAATAAGGGCACACCCTAGGATAACCCACTACTAACACACCACAGCATCGCGCATGCACACCGCCTCAGCAAACAAAAAGGATGGTCTTCGCAACATATAAAACACATTCGATTAGAAAGCGATCCAGCGCGCTACGTATACAACTTTCGATAATTGATAAGACATTGGACAGCGGCGGTCCTGCGTTCTGCGATTAACCTTCTTCGACATCACCACGTCAACCTTTTTCGTCAATCGGCATCCATATATAATACATATTTATAAGTAGATTGTATCCAAAAACAATAAAATCAAAATTCGATAAAAACGTATTGGGATTCAAATAAAATATGGAGAACACAATATTTGTATAATATATTTAACAATATAGTGGGTATAATTGTAAGCAACTAGTTTGAGAAAACAAATATAAAATACTCACTGACCGACATAGTCCACATAAAACTGGTTAAAATAACGAAAAGAATTATAAGTAGTATATAGAAGTTGAGGGTAGTATTAATCCAGTTTTATCAATTTTTGGCAATACCACATACTACTAACACACACACCACAGACTAAAAAAATGCTTCCACTGTTTCATTAAGGTACCTCACATACCATCACCAATCATACGGAGTAAAGTCAGACGAATGTTCGAAAATCCTGATATTAGTTACATGAGGGCTAGGTAAAAATTTCACCCGATTTGATCAATTTAGGCACAAAGGTACCTTGTTATAAGTAAAACACGCTATCGCATTTTCATTGAGTTAACTCACATATTGGCCGATATATGTGGTATAAAGTCACCCGGAAGTTCACATGTCTTTATATTAGGTGTTTGAGGGCTATAGGAATTATTGATCCGATTCAACCCATTTTTGACGCAAAACATACTATTATCGAGAGTTTCATTTATTTATTTTACTATATGAATTTCAGTTATATATCTTACACATTGACCGATATTTTCGGTAAGAAGACAACTATAGGCACTGGGGTCCACATATTCAATACCTAAGGGCTTGAACTGTTTTAGCTCGATAAAACAATTTTTGAAGGCAAGGTGGCATACTTTAAACGCATTATCCACGCAAAGTTTTACCCCGATAAAATCATTGTTGCTTAATTTGCATACTGGAAAGGGAAAAAATCAGATGGAATTTAAAATGATGTTATATGGGAAATAGGCGTGGTTGTAATCCGATTTCACCCATTTCCGTACTATTACATAGATATATGAAAAGAATATTATGTACCGAAATTGGTTGAAATCGGTTAAGCAGATCCCAAGATATGGGTTTTCATCTAAAAGTGGGCGGTGTCACGCCTACCGTCTAATTTTAAACGGGGTTCCTATATAGTCATCTCGTACTATCCCAGAGTAAAAATTTAATGCCACTGGCGTGTTTAGTGCTTGGTTTATCGCGCTTTTAGTATTTTTTAACAGTACCGTTATATGGGGAGTGGGCAGGGTTGTTACCCAATTTAACCCATTTTCACTCAGTGAGTTTTGTTATTATAGCTTCATCGCTTTAGGATATATGCACATTAAGCCACACCCACCTTTTAAAAAAAATTTAAGCTGCAGATGTCCCTCCCTAATGTGATCCTGTATACCAAATTTATTCGTTTTTGATTAATGACGTTTTGTGGGAGTGGCAGTCCGATTATGCCCATCTGCAATACCAACCGTCTCACGGTACCAAGAAACATGTGTATCAATTTTAATAAAGATATCTTAATTTTTACTCAATTTTCAACTCGTTTCTTTATCCTGATAATTTATATATAAATAACGCTTTATCTAACTCGATTAGTTTAAGGTGATACAAACAGCCGTTAGGTGAACAAAACTAGCTCTGTAGCAACATGTTGCGAAAGTATAGAAAGCGCATTTATCTCTTCAATGAGCTCTCATTTGCATAAGAAAATAAACACATACATACAAGTACATACGTACAAACAATTCGTGCATACTTATGTACAAAGCGCATTGATATCTTCAACGAGCTCTCAATTGCAAAAGAACGGAACTTTACATAATTTTTTAATAATTAAATAAAATAACGTAATACATTCAAAATAAAACCATAAAAAATCATATCGCAAGTAAATATAGTTCCTTAATGCTTAAAAAAAATTATTGACACATTATATAAAAAACAAATGATGAATGGTAATAAAATTCAAAATACACCTGTAGAAGCTATACGCTTAAAACAGGTTGCTTGATTTATTTCTGAAAGTGTCAGGTTAATAAGAAACTGCACTAGATTTTTATCTTCTCCGATTCAAGACAACTCTGAATCGGTACTAGACATCAAAATTAAAAATCTCAACATTTTTTTGACTCGCCTCCAAGCGGCTCATGACGCCATAATAGAAACTGAGTCATCAGATCTACCACAAAATTTTAAAACCTCGGCTTTCAAAAGCTATGATCTCCAATCAATTAAAGCTAATCAAAGCTATTGCACCTACTCCACATCCGAGAGTAGAGCTGCCACAAATTCAAAGCCAAGAGGCAAGTTCAGGCATCCATCTCGAGGTGGCCGCATGTGACACAATTCAATTGAGGTTATGAAGATTGGCCGTCCTTCCGGAACATGTTTACAGCCGCATACATCAACCATTCAAAATAATCAAAAGCGCAAAAATTGTATCACATTAGATACAAAACGAAAGGTCAAGCAGGCGTCATAGCCCAACAGTTCGTACTAAATGACGATAATTGCCATCTGGCTTAGGAACCTCTAAAATCTAGATATGAAAACGAAAGAATATTGGTCGATAAACAAGTAACGACACCAATAAACTTGCCTAAAATTCAAAAAGAAACAAGTAAAGAATTTATTAAACTACTATCCACAGTTTCTAATTGTTTGTCGGTTCTATCGCCAGGTCAAAATAATCAATATCGTAGTAAGAACGGTTACTGTAATTCAGCAAGGCAACCTGTACAAAATGGCACTCGGCAATCAAGACGCTCAAATGGCCCAACACCCATGGAGGTTGACGCTATGAGCAGAACAGAGGAAGCATATAACCACGAGGAATTTTCTACCAATTAGCTTCGAAAAATCAAAATAAAATTTTAATATCACTTACTCTATTTAATAAGAAATGGTGGTGTGCATTAGTAGACCCATGCTCTACAATAAGCCGAATGAAAGGAGATAGTTTCGAAAAGTATAATTATCAGTTTTAGAAAACAATAAAACAATAATTAGTACACTGAATGGAGAAATAAGGGCGATGAACGAAACAGTTAAGACACCATGCCCACTAGAATTTAGATACTCTCAAAATGCAAGAGTGCGATGGTTAAAAATGGATCTTAACAAGCCATATGACCTTAGGAAGGGCTAAGTTCGGGTGTAACCGAACATTTTATTCTCTTGCAAAGCCAAATGGTATACTCGTTTTAGATTTCTTTGTGGATCTTGCCGCCTTGTTCTATGTTGACCGATATTTACGGTAAAAAGTTAACTATAGGCACTTGGGTCCACATATTCAGTACCTAGGGCCTTGAACAGTTTTGATTCGATTTAGACAATTTTTGGTCACAAGGTGGCATACTTTAAACATATTATTCATGCAAAGTTTTACGCCGATATAATCATTGTTGCTTGATTTGCATACTGAAAAGTGAAAAAATCAGATGGAATTCAAAATGATGTTATATGGGAAATAGGCGTGGTTGTAATCCGATTTCACCCATTTCCGTACTATAACATAGAAATATGAGAAGAATATTATGTACCGAAATTGGTTGAAATCGGTTAAGCAGATCCCAAGATATGGGTTTTCACCTAAAAGTGGGCGGTGCCACGCCCACTATCTAATTTTGAACGTGGTTCTTATACGGACAGACGGACGGACAGACAGTCACCCGGATTTCAACTCGTCTCTTCATCCTGGTCATTTATATATACATAACCCTATATCTAACTCGATTAGTTTTAGGTGATACAAACAACCGCTAGGTGAACAAAACTATTATACTCTGTAGCAACAAGTTGCGAGTTTAAAAAACTGTGAAAACGATAAACATTAAAAACAAGGAAATGGCATTGAGAAATGGTGTCATGCTTCTATTCCCTACGAAAATTATGCAGGAGCAAGTTTATTCGTTGGAAGAACGTGAAGTTAGTAACATTCAACTCGACCATTTAAACCCAGAAGAAAGGACAAAAATATGTAAACTGTTAAAAAAATACGAAAAGCTAATTTATAAGGAAGGAGATAATATGACAAACACGAATACCGTTGTTCATGAAATTAGAACAACAACGGATCAGCGAAATAATTCCCGAATTCACAGATTGGCCCCAAACATGCGGACGAGGCGGAAAGGCAAAGTAAAGAAATGGAAAATCAAGGAATAATATGAAAAAGTCGAAGTAAATACAGCTCACCAATAATAATTGTGCCAAAGAAATCATATAGTTCCGGTATAAGCAAATTTCGATTAGTGGTTGATTACAGAAGGTTAAACCAAATTACTGTTGACGATAAATATCCCCTGCCAAATATTGATGGAATTTTAGATAAATTGGGCAAAGCACAGTACTTTAGCACCATAGATCTAGCGAAATGTTACCATCAGATCCTGATGTCAGAAAAAGATATAGAGCAAACAGCTTTTGTGACTCCAGCAGGCCTGTATGAATACGTCAGGATGCCTTTTGGGTTTAAAAATGATCCAGCCACTTTTCAGAGATTGATGAACGACATCTAAAGGAAACATATAAATAAAATATGTGTAGTCTATCTAGATGATATATAATATTAATATTTTCTTTGTCACTAGATGAACACAGCAACCGAATATTTTGGTCCATGTTTTGACAAAAGACGGCATAAAGCCTAACTCGGAAAAAGTTTTAGCCATACAAAAATTACCAATTCCAATAATAGAAAAGCAATTAAAAGGGGTTTTAGGGACTACTGGTATTAAAGAAAGTTTATTAAAGATTACTCTAGAATAGCTTACCCAATGATAAAATATTTGAAGAAAGATAACAAAATAAATCCGAGAGATCCTCAATATATAGCCAGCTTTGAAATTTTTAAAACTCTTATCTCATCACATCCAATTTTAAAGCAGTATATTAAGCAATTTTAAGCAGAAAAATGCGACGACAGACAAGGAATTCCTTGCGATCATTTAGGCAGTGTAATAACAAGTATATAGGGAAAACATTTGCATCACGCCATCAAAGGTGGCTTTTAAAACCCCATAAATACAATTACAAAATGGAGTATGGGAGAGTGGGTAAAGATAACGTAGTAGCGGATTTTCTAAGTCAAATTAAAAATTCGCCTAAAATAACAGAAGGGAACGACGATGAATCAAATTTAGAAATGTCGAGTACAGTACATTTTGCAATAGAAGAACTGCTAGAACACTTTGTAATCAAGGAAGAAATAGTTAATAAACATAAAATTGAAAAAAAAACTTACAGCCCAAAAGTTGAAATACAGAGACTGCATGGGAGAAAGATCATAGAGATCAACCCAATGGAGGAAGAGTACATTATAAAAGAGGTGTTAAGTCGGCACATTGAAGGAAAAGGGTGTGTCGGCATATTCTTAGAAGGCACTGAATCTAATTATCATAAAACTCAGATATTAATGATTTCGATGTTTTCACATGATAATAATTTTAAATTTGTACAAAAAGAGCAATAGAAACAGAAAAAGAAGAAGATTTACATTAGCAAATCTCACTTTACCATAATAATGAGTCAATGCATAGCGGCATAAATGAAACCAAATTCAAAGATCACATACAGTTAATAACAAATAGCTGTGAAAAGTGCCAAAAAGTTAAGTATGATAGAAAACCGATAAGACCAAAGTTTAAACCAACAGAAACACCAACAGATAAAAACGAAATAATACATGTAGACATTTTTAATTTCAAACAACACTCTTTTGTCACAGTTATTGACAAACTGGCAAAATTCGCGGTATTATACAGCATAACTGGTAGAAATTGGAGGGCAAAGAAGTCAATTATAATTGAACATTTCGATAAATTCGGAAAACCAAAACAGATCATAGTGGATAATGAATTCAGGGCCAAGCAGTTGATACAGTTCTTAAATGCAGAAGGAGTAGAGGTACACCTAACAAAACCAAATTCCCATACAGGCAATGCAGTCATTAAGAGGCTGCATTCAACCCTGTTAGAAACACTAACAGGAATTAATAATCCAAGCCTCTCAACAGAAATGAAGATACAGATCGTTATCGGTAACTATAGTGACATCAAAGAAATAGAGGAGTTAAAATATCATTAGAATATAACTTATGACAACAGCGCCACCGTAATTATAATAACATTAATAAGTATAACTATTGTTATTCTCTTCTTAAAAAAAAAATAAGACGGTAAGTTTTAAAATTATAAATAAAAGAAGTCAAGAGACTTCTCAGAGTGGAGTTATGTACAAGGACGGCATGCACTGCACCACAACGCGTGATCCGCCAATACGTGACCCAAACCGCAGACTCAGCATATTTTGAGCTTGCAGCCGGACATAGCAGCAAGCTCGAGTTGCCGATCTAATGCGAGAGGGAGAAGTATGCTAAGAATCAAGTTGTTTTTTTGATATATAATTAGTGGAGAACAAAATTAAATATATAATTTGCGCGTAAACCGAATCGTTAATTTTTTTTTTAGATTGCTCGGATGAAGTTTTATCGCCATATGTCGATTAGTGTATGTTTGGCAGCTGTTTGTTTACGACCCTATTTTTAACATGGAAATAATATTGAAAAACGAGTTTGCTAAAAATTTCTATTGGAATGACCGTTATGGAATCGGTGAAAATGTTGCAGAAGTGTTTTGGGGAGTCTACTTTATCACGAACACAAGTACTGTTAATGACGATAACATCAAAAGAGTTAAAGAGTTTGAAAATCGTCGTGTTGACATCAGAGTATCTCAACATCTCTTATTTACCGACTCAACACATGTTGGTTAATGTTTTGAGCACGAAATGCGTCCATGATAGACTCGCAAAGGGTCTTTTGCATAAACGACGTCATGTAGGGGCCGTTAAGACATACTTAACAACCTAGCTGAGGACCCTACATTCATCAAACGCGTCACTACTGCACTACAACAATTTAGCGGATGGTGTTTCAAAAATGAGCCGAATCCGAAAAATCACGTCAAAGTCGGTCAAAAATCAAGGTAATGTTGATTGTTTTCTTTGAGAATCGTATCATAGGGTCAAACGGTCAAAAAGAACCATGGTCGTTTTTAAGCACCAAACATGAAACGAAAGTCATCGCTCAGCCACCGTATTCGCTCCCGGGGACTTTTCCCTGTTTTCGAAACTAAAAGTCATTCGTAGGATTTCGTAGCACTCGTACCCGAAACAGAAACCACAGGTGCAGCGTTGGCAAAAACAATAATAGATTAATTTTGGAAATTGATGTCTTCTTTTGGTATGGATAGGATTATGATGGAGCTCCAACCTTGAACGGTGAATTTCATGGATATGTATGTATTGTATGTATATTGCCCAGTTAATTGCTAGAATTTTGCTAATAATTCAGTTTACGAGGTTGCTGGTATTCGGAATGCACTTGGAATAATTGGATCTCTACATAATTTTTTCCGCTGGCCCAAAAAATATTAACTATTTGGAGAACGAAATCGGAAAGTCTGAAAACAAAATTCAGAAGCAGAAACTTAACTCTTTATGCTCAACAATATGGGCTGAATGCCAAGAAACCGTTTAGAGCTATGTATATCGAATTGCATCCATTTGCAGTTAGAGCACTGGAAGAAGCAAAAACTTGCAAGAATCCAAAGACTTTAACTAAAATTTCACAGCTTTTAACTGCAATTTCCAATGAAAAATTTCAAATCTCTTGCTTAATTTTACGATCGGTACATTCAGTGATTTTACCTCTTAATCGGCAATTACAGTGACCTGAAGCAGAGCAGAAGACGTTTCAAAAGAAATTAAAGTAATAAGACAAAATGCAACAATGTAGCATTTCATTTGATCTTCGAACACAATAAAGAAGTATGTACTGAACTAGTCACAGATATCAAGGTATCACGATATAGCAGTCGCCAAATATATCGTTTTAACCTCAAAACAAAGGAAAACCCCCTTTTCTCGACACGTGTTTCTAGACTATAAATCAGTTTTGGATAATTTTTGTGTTTGTTTTCCAAATTACGATTTTGACGAAAAAAGAACTGAAGCATTGATTGCGTTTAATAACAAAATGATCGAGTACTTGAAAGAAAATTTCCTGATGGAGGTTAAGATGTGAAAGCAGCGAAATTCACGCTCACGACGCGTTAAACCCCCAAAACATTTCTTTGGAGATTGCATTATGATCTTAAATAATATTCCAGGCGAAATTTTGTGAATATGTCTCGTCAAATGAAAAAGTTTTCCGTGCAAGCACTTGGTTCAGTTTGTATGGCAGGAATATGCTATAATTAATTAATGAAGATATATCATCAAAAGAAAAATTTTTGCATACAAGCACTTGATTTCAATCGTTCAATTTGTATGGCAGCTGTATGGCTATATAGTTGCCTTATATAGGGGTTCCAAATTTTGTGAGCAGAAAGAAAAGAAAGGAACGTATGCTAAGTTTCAGATCGATAAATCAAAACCTAAAGGACTCGTTCGCATATATACAGACAGAAGAACAGACAGACGAACATAGCTAAATCGATTCAGCTCGTCACGCTGATCATTTAGATATACATTTTATAGGATCGAAACGGGTCTTACAAACATCGTGGCAAACTTAATATACCCTGTTCGCGGTATAAATATGTGTATAGCCTTTAAATTGGGACTTATATTTAACAATAGGGTGATTTAACTCAAGGTAGAGTTTCAACGTACACCATATTCGCTAAAACAATATGTAGCAATTCTTATTAAAGTTAGCGCTTGTACAGACAGAGAGACATCCGGAATTAATTCAACTCATCATATCATCCTGAACAATTTGATACGCATAACTCCATATCTATCTCGATTAGTTTTAGATGTTACGAAAAAGCGTTTTTATAATATGAAACATATTGGGAAACAATTTTTGATTTTTCTTGTCAAGATTTGAGTAAAGCATTAGGAGATTATACAAAGAGAGAGAAATAATATGATAGATAATAATCTTATGATAAGAACACTGTCTTCAATAGTAATATTACTGATATTTTTTTTTGCTACATATTTCATTTATTACGGTTCTGTCTTCTTTTGAATGGTATAACCTAACTAAAGGCAATAGAATCTTATACATTTTTGCATTACTACTATTATATACAAAAAGTATACGAAGCAGTAATTTAAAATTTCCCAGTTGGGTACAAAAAAATACATATATTTAAATTTCTTCATATATACTCTAATATACATATATGGAACTCGAAGCAAAAACCATATATAATACATGCATAAGGATTAGTGTTTTCTTAAGTACATAAGTACACATACATGCAGGAACATATAATGACGCTAGTGGCATACATAAGTACATATTATGTATGCAATTTACGCGTATGTACAGGAATTTCAAAGCATATGAAAGGTGAAAACAAAAGACTAGTTTGCTATATGCAAAGTTAGCAACCATAAGGATTTTCAAAGATACGTCTACGCATCGCAACATTTTTGTTTCTAATACCAAAAGAAACAGCAAATGATCAAAATAGCAACAATTTGGACAAGAACAGAGGAATAGCACAATGTCATCTCCGGTAAGTGAAACAGCAGCAGCAAAAACAGCTCTTGTTGCAAACGGCAGCGTTCAAAATGGCCAAGTAGCAGAATGGTTGGTGACAAAGCAAGAAGAAATATTCTTGCTCATTCGATACTAATTGAGAAGGAGAAATTCACCTTGGTTAAGCTTTTATACTTACGTACACAAAATTTATTTACATTCTTATAGAATACATATAAAATACCGAGGAGAAAAGCAAGGCACAATTGTTATGTCTCCTAAAATGCTTGCAGCCTTCGAAGTTTTCAATTTATCACAAAGTTAAGACTATTTGGTTTTCCTAACTAACGAAGGACCTAATGGGGAAGCAACAGAAAAGGAATTAATGAGAAAGACCACCACTGTTCTGTTAGCATTTAAAATTCTCCATCTTCCTTACTCTTATGAACTCATGGAACACTCGTAATGCTGCACTTTCACCAGTATGTGAAGATATTTTCATTTGGAGCCTAAACCCGTATAAGAAATGTGACTTTTTGCGGGTTCCATAACACTGATATTGCCTATATTTATTGATTTTTAAATTATTATAAATAACACCTAGAAACAATATTACATATTGGTTTAGTTGAATGTACTATGCTAAATGATGATGATTGTACTTACTTTTACTACAGACTACCATATGCTATAAGTTATATACTCAAGTCCTATATTTTGCTATGTGTTCAAAATATTTATTTTAAAGCTATCATGATCAACGGAAGTTATTATATTCAGCATGTGAGCCATGGGAGAGTGTATGAGTCTTTATGAATCACTTGTGGTACGTAATTACTCTTCTTATCCCTTCCTAACCATTCACAGACGTCTCAAAATGGTTCCATTTGAAATTAGTTTTCTTTACTTGCTTTTTCTATTTTGTTAATAATTTACTTTTTCAGAGAAACGGTCCTTTAAAGATCCGTTTGTTATTACAATCGCAAAAAAAGCGTACCTGTATTGTTATGAGGTCAGAATTTTGTATATGAATATACTTGTACAGTATATATATTATATATACTATAGCGTGTACATGTGTATGACATTTAAAGATGGGTGAGCATGTTTGCGGCCTCCCTGATGTATACTAGTTCGTCCTTCTTCGGATGCCAAAGGAAGAACTCTAGCCACGAAGTAGTGTTCTCCCACGTCTACAGAAATGATTTCGCGGTACTGGTAGACCAACGAGAGTTGGTAATAACAACAAATTTAATCCTTTAGGTTGCAAAGTAGCAGCAAGTGATTCGTACTCTAGGTACGCTCCCTTTCACAATGTAATTATATGCAACGACTGCTGGACAGTGGTGTATCGGTCAGCATAAGTTCGAGAGAATGGTGTATGTATAAATTTATTTCAATGCTAGTATAAACTTTAGTTGTGTGTTTACCTAGATACTTATATATATGTATGAAACTCATATATACGAGTACAAGCATATATATGTATGTAAGAAGCAACTTTGTACATGTGTATAAATACATATGCTAACCACTGAAGCTGTTTCATGAGTTAAGATTCTGGTTCAGCTTCAAATTTAGCTTTATTCTTTACATTATTTTGCAGCTCGAAACTACTCTTTATGGTTTTATACATATATGCTTATGTTTATATATATAAATATAAGTTAAATTAAATGAACGATATTTTCTAGCGACCTAACCATTTGATTTTTATCCCTTTCTGCTGACTACCCATTCTTTGAAAACCTTAATGCTTGTTTGGAAGCCTTATTAGGAAAGATGTTTTACTCATACCAAAAGCAAACACAATATTGAAATTGTGAGCACAGAGAACTTCCGTCGTGCGCGCTTCATCGTGTCATGCTGATGTGTGCATTCAACGATTTTGTGTCTAGCGCCAACATGGACGTTCGGTCGTTGTCTGGGCTCATATGCAAATATCGGAATTGTCGATGTCAAGAAACTGAGAAGCAACTGAAGTAAAACTGCCAAGTATTGCTTGACCATTCTATGCAACTTTGGCTACTTCGATGTGAAATTTACAACGTGCAAGAACGAGTAAGAAAGATAACATTCTGCTTGAACATTAAGGCACAAGGAATGATGGAATCTGCACACCTATGTTGAAAGTGTGAAATACATATACACACAATACTTGGTATGTACATATATATTTATTTATAGATGGTAAAACTCCAAGACCCCTATTTGGCGTTGGGTGATGGTTGCAATCTTAGTTGCTCCTTCTAAAAGGAAAATTTCTTTAAAATGGGAAACTTTATTCGGTCATTGAAGCTACAAAAATTGAAGCTTAGAAGTTCTTAGTACGGAACAAGATATTGTTTAAAAATATACATTCTATGTATACATTATATATATAATATAAATATATATGTTATTAACTTAAGAGACAATTTACAAATTTAAGAATCCCAAATATGTTTGCTATTAGAACTACTAATTAAAAATTCATAGTCGAGAAGAATACTCAATCCACATTTGTTAAGAATAGATGTGTTTCAAAATATAAATGTAAAAGTAAACAGTGCCGTAGCACTACCCTATTCAACGCTAAACAAACATACCCAGTTACTTCTTCCAAGCGTTGAATTCAGTTTATCGCGAGAAATGCGGTATTACAACAATTGAACAAGTCTAAAACCCGCTCAGAGTTATCAATTCGTTGTTGCTTTCATCGAATATAAGATATACATACATATATCTCAAATGTTGTTTTAAACTATTTAGCAAGTCACCCTTCGATTCGTATCAGCTTCTTTTTAACCTCCACAGCGTTCATCGTCTTCGTCTTCACCAATATATGAATTTAAGTATATTATATAGTACAAATCTATCTGCCTACTATATAGAGAGGTTTGACGTGCGAACTTTTTACCGTATGTAACGGTCAATATTTGTATTGTAATACCATATTTTGCTAACTTCAGTTCAAATATTAAAGCAAAAAGTAAGATTAATTAAATAAAAAAAAAACATAAATGTTTCATTTTCCATCGAGTACGCTGAATTGGCAAAAGGTCTAATAAAAAAGACTATATGGCTAGAACAAATTACAGACGTGGGCGTCTATTGTACCTAACAAGTGAAGAAGAGCTAAGTTTGGCTGTAACTGAATAGTTTATACTCTCGCAATTTTCAAATAACCAAGCATATTTTCAGTTCTTGTCAAACCTTACATTAAACAAAAAAGGAAGGTCTAAGTTCGGGTGTAACCAAATATTATATACTTGCAATTTTTAAGGATCAAAGCCGAGGAAATACCTTTAGGTGTTGGCAAACTCGTAATTAAATAATGTTGCAAAAGATTTCAATAATCATGTTTCGAAGAAACCTAATGGAATACAATTAAATTTTCTTATCCGGAGTATCATACAAAAACCTCATTAACTGAAATGAGATAAATATAATTTAAACTCTACCAAAGGGGCTGAATTATATATAGGGTATATGACGCAAAAGTCAATCAAATAATCGGAGGTCATTAAATTAGGAACATAATGTTAAGGCCAAGGTCTAGATCGATTCTATTCATTTTCAACACTAAACCACATTATTTAAAAATATCTTCTTAATTTCATTAATATATTATACATTTCAATAATACATGTATATAATTGACTAAGACATCTTAAAGGTATATATGGTATTAAGGCAACCTGAAGTTTGTAATTCTTATCTTGTCTGTATGAGGGTTGCTGTTATCAGAAAAAGAATCAGCCCGATCCAGTATTATCGGTAAACATTTAGCAATAGTCACTCACAAAAAAATACCGAATGTGGGGAAATGGGGCTTAACAATTATAGTTCGATTTTGACAATTTTTATACTCTTGCAACATATTGCTTGTATCAATTAAAACTAATCGATAAAGATATAGGATTATATATATATAAATAATCAGGATGATGAGACCGGTTGAAATCCGGATGTCTGTCTGTCCGTTCGTCCGTACGTCTATCTGCGCAAGCTATTCCTTGGCAAAAAATGAACGAGTTCGTAGATGAGCGTAGTCGGACCACTGCCACGACCACAAAACGCCATTAAACGAAAACGGTAAATTAGGATACAAGACCGTTATTTGGTACAACGAATCAAAATAATGTGGTTTGAAATTTGTTTAAAAATGGGCGTGGCCCCACCCTCCAAAAGGCTTAATGTACATATCTCCCAAACCACTCAAGCTAAAATAACCAAATCGCTCAGGACAAATCCCTTGTAACCGAACTTTCATACTCTGCCAACATTGAGGTACCTCACCATATATAATATGTATGCAGTGTAAAGTCAACAAGATGTTGGAAAATCCTGATATTAGTTGTATTGGGTGTAAAGCAAGTTTTCACCCGATGTTGAATATTCGAGGTACAAAGTTACCTCACATATTGACCGACATTTGCGGTATAAAGTCATATATGTATTTCTGACATACAGGCATACTATTATCAAACAAGGATTATTTATGAGTTTCTATAATATATTACACAGGATCAGGTAGAATTTAAAATAGTGCCTTATGGGAAGTAGGCGTGGTTTAAGTCTGATTTCACCCATTTTCACTATGATGTAGGAATGTCAGGATAGAATTTTTTGATATCGGTCGAGTAGGTATCGATATATGGGTTTTTACCTAAATGTGGGCGGTGTCACGCCCATCGTCCAAATTTGACACCGGCTCCTATGTTATTAAGCCCTTGCGTACCATCTCGGGTATACAATTTTATATCTTTGGCGCACTTATTTATAGATTTATCGCACTTTTAGTAGTTTATAACAAAACCGTTATATGGGGAGTGGGCAGGGTTATAATCCGAATTCGTCCATTTTCACAGGGTAGGTAGAGATGCCAAAAAATTTTTTCTGTCCGAGTTTTGTAGATTTAATTTAAGTGCTTTGAGAGATATGTACATTGAACCTATTAGAGGGCAGGACCACGCACATTTTTAAGAAATTTTTGCCGCAGGTACTTTTTACTGATGTAAAAATTACAGTTGTATATCTTAATTTAGTGCTTAGTTATCTTTATATGTTTTCGTTTAATTGCGTTTTGTGGTCGTGGCGTGGCCCGATTACGCCCATCTACGAACTCGTGCATTTTATGCCAAAAAACACGTGTACCAAGTTTCATTCCGATGTCAAAATTTTTACTCAAGTTACAGTTTACTCAGATAGACTATCGGGCGGACAGACGGACATCCGGATTTCAACTCGTCTTGTCCTCCTCATTATTTATACATATGTAACCCTATATTCATCTAGATTAGTTGAAGGTGATACATACTCGTGATGTATACTCGTTTAAACAGGGGCCTGAACAGTTTTGGTTCGATTTAGACAATTTTTGGTCACAAGGCGGCATATTTTAAACGCATTATTCGCGCAAAGTTTTACCCCAATACAATCATTGTTGCTTGATTTGCATAGTGGAAAGTGAAAGAATCATAAAAGTGGGCGGTGCCACACCCCCACTGTCTAATTTTGAACGCGGTTCGTTTAAAGTTATCTCATTTCAAAACAGAGATAATATAATGTCTCTGGCATGTTTAGTGCTTGATTTATCGCGCTTTTAGTAGTTTTTAACAGTACCGTTTAATGAGGAGTGGGCGGGGTTGTCACCCGATTTCACCCATTTTCACGCTGCCGACAGCGGTGTTAAAAACATTTGTTTTTAGTGAATTTTGTTATTACAGCTTCAGCGGTTTAGGAATTATGCACATTAGATCTATTAAACCTCAGACGCCCTATATGGGGAGCGGGCATGGTTATCATCAAATTTGTTAACATCTAGAGGCGGCACCAAGAAACATGTGTACCAAGTTTCTTAAAGATATCTCAATTTTTACTCATGTTACAACTTGCACAGACGGACGGACACACAGTCACCCGAATTTTAACTCGTCTCTTCATCCTGATTATTTATGTATATATATAAATATATAACCCTATATCTAACTCTATTCATTTTAGGTGATACAAACAACCGTTAGGTGAACAAAACTATTATACTCTGTAGCAACATATTGCGAGAGAATAGTAAATTTTCAACCGTTAAAAGGTTAGATTTACGAAAAAGTCCCAAAACAAAACGAAATATGTTTTCCAGTCGTTTGAAGCGAGGTATGAATTTTTCTATCTGATAATAAGAAAGAAATACCGGTTTATGCGGAGGACCTTCCCGTTACAAGTCAGACCTCATACGGAGAGCCTATCTTAGAGGTGTCTATCAATCAATTTTTCAGAGTACGAAGTGATAGAAAAACATTGGTTTTTTTTAACCACCCTACTATATATACATATACAAGAATACTTGTATGTATATATATATACGAATATATCGATCAGTTTTATGTTTTACCAACAACCGTAAGTTGAACAAAGCTAATATATGCTGTAGCAACATATTGCGAGATAACTACTAGGAAAAATTACTTTTTCTAAATACCAAAAAAATATTAAAATAAGGATTACATCAACATTGAAAAAGCCGTTATTAAGTGCTTTCGAACCAAAGAAAAATATTCAAAGATGTTTTTTCCAACAGGTACGATAACGGTTAACTGCAGTGAAGCAAAATAAGCTTAGAGCAAGCTTATTAACAGATAAAATACCGTTACTTAGAGAGGAACTGGCTGAGTGATGAGAAACATAATTCGTTTTTCGCCCGTTCTTGATATGCAAATATTTGGACCACATTGCAGTAAGATTTGAAAGTCTCAACGCCATCATGTGTAAAAGTGAGTACAACAGATACTTTTCATTCATATTCAGCACGTTATCGGGTTCAAAGTCAGCGGAAAATCCGAAATGCACTGTTTAAGTTATATTGCGACATGAGGAAGGTTTAGATTGATGTCAAGACAATAATAGACACCAAATTACAATAAATTCAACTTTTACAAAAAGTTCTTGAGTTATGAGGTCTAACATAAAAGCGATCACTTCCACTTCCCTGGCGTTTTTATAACGCTTTTATTAGCTTCACCGTTTGTTTGTACGTTTGTAACTTTTTCTTGTGCAACCGATAACTTGAGTTTAAATTGAGATATTTTGATGAAACTTGCTACATGCGTTCCTTGACACCCAAAAAAGGTCCGTATTCCACATGGGCGTAGTCGAAAACTGGTCCGGGTGGTCTGGCCGGTTGGCTGAAATGTTTTTAAAAGTAAGCGTAGCCTCACCCCCTAAATGGTTCAATGTACATATCTTCCAATCCGCTGAAGCTAACTCAAACAAATTCGCTGGGTCTTTTTAGCTCCTTTTCATACGCTGTGAAACTGGGTAAAATCAAACAATATCCACGCCTACTCCCCACATAACGGTTATGTTGAAAACTACTAAAAGTGCGATTTCTACCAAATTTGGTACATTATGTTATCCCAACGTTGTTGTGCTACAGTGCGAAACGAACTACAATCACTCCTTCTTCCCATAAATTCTAATTTGAATTAAATCTCTTTCTAAAATTTCACATATTGACCGATATGTACGGAAAATAATATGGTGCCTGGGTCTTTGACAAGTTATAGTCTGATTTCGACAATTTTTGTGCGCAAGATGAAATAGCCTCAGGGCACTATTTGTGCAAAGTAATAGAAACAGATGGAATTTAAAAGTTTGTTATATGAGAAGTAAGCGTAGTTGTCATCCTATTTTTGCAGTGTATGATCGAAATGTTTGGGTAACCTCATACACCAAGTTTGGATAAAATTAATCAAGTAGTTTCTGAGACATAGGATTTCACCCAAAGTGGCCGGTGCCACGCCCATTGTCCAAGTTTTCCACCTATTCCTATAAAGGCCTCCTCTTCCACCTTGACTGTAAAGTTTAATTCTTGTGGCACATTTATTCAATGAGTTATCGAACATTTAGTAGTTTTCAGTAGTATGGCGGGGCCATACCCATTTTTATACCCTGAACAGGGTATATTAAGTTTGCCACGAAGTTTGTTACACAAAGAAGGAAACGTCGGAGACCCTATAAAATATATACATAAATGATCAAAAAGATGAGTTGAGTTGATTTAGCCATGTCCGACTGTCTGTCCGTCCGTCCGCCTGTCCGTCTGTATATATGCAAACTAGTCCCTCAGTTTTTAAGCTATCGGCCGATATCGGACTATTATAGCATATAGCTGCCATAAAAACTGAACAATCGGAAGCAAGTCTTTGTATGGGAAACTTTTTTATTTGACGGAATATCATCATCACGATATTTGGCATGAGTTATTTCCTAAGGCAACAATGTAATTTCCAATTGAAAACTCTTTTATTTGACGTATCTTCACGAACTTTGGCATAGATTATTATTTAATGCAATATAATGATGAGTATAACATATAGCTGCCATATTAACTGAACGATCGGAGTAAAGTGCCTGCATGGAAGACTTTTTTATTTGACGAAAAATCTTCAAGAAATTAGATCGGAATCAAGTTATTGTAAGGAACCTTTGTATCTGTGAAGGGTATTATAGCCTGGGTCCAACCGAAGTTAAGGTTTTTTCTTGTCTAAAAAAATTTTAGGCCAAAGGTTTACCTAGCTAATGCTCTGTAACAAATTACAGTTATGTATCTTATTGTAGATCTTAGTTCCTCACCTCTATAAGTTTTCGATTAATGGCGTTTTATGAGCGATGTAATAGCCCGATTGCTCCCATCTGCACTACGAACCTTTTTATGGTGTATGTAAAAAATTTCATCCAGATATCTTATTTTTTACACAAGTTACAGTTTGCACGGATGGACGGATAGACAGTCACCTGGATTTCAACTCGTCTCGTCATCCTGATGACATACGAGTATGTATAACTCGATATCTGTCTCTATTACATAACTTTTATTATTCGACGAAATTGTAAATGGATTATAATCAAATTTGGTATTTAGTAAGTTATATTGGATATCAAAAGCTCACTTAGTTTTGTTGCTATATAGTAAGACCTCGGTTTGCGTCGTAGATACGTTCCAAAATATTGCGACTCAAATTAAATTGCTATTTTCTACTGGAAAGCATATAAAAATCAAAGATAGATTACCGTATTTTTTAATCAGCCCTTAAATGTTAAAAAAAAACATTATATTTAAATAACAAGTAAGGAAGGGTTTAGTTCGGTTGTAACCGAACACTTTATACTCTGGCAATTGGCACAGGATCACAGCCAGGGAAATACCTTCAAATGTTGGCAAAACTTCATATTAAACAAGTAAGGAAGGGCTAAGTTCGGATGTAACGGATTATTTTATACTCTTGCAACTTGCAAGGATGAAAGCCGGGGTAATACTTTCAGTTGTTGGCATAAAGTCCAAAAATCTTGCGAAAGAATTAAACATCCATTATTCAATGAAATCATTGATAAATTACAATCAAATTTGGTATCTTCTTATCTTATATTGATGGCCATAAACTTAGTTTTAGTTCTAGTGCTATACTTTAGTTCACGTCAGCTAAAATTATATTAAATACACATTCAAATGAGATATTAACTATGTATGTGATATTAACTCGGCCCAAGAAGAACCCCTATCGACAGTGTGAAAATGGATGAAAGGAAATTTTAACTCGAATTTCCCCATTACCGAAAATATCGGTCAGTCTGTGAGATATGTTATTAAAATTCGGCGAATATGTTTCTTTGATAATAATATACTCTGTCAAAAATAGGTTAAATCGGGTCAATACTTCTTAATATAAAGATTTACGAACTTCCAGTTGACTTTATAGCACATACATACATATATCAGATTTTAGTATAATTTTTGTTTACGGGAAGTAAACTATAGTGATAAAACTAAGTGAGTCTATGACCTTCAAAATAAGATAATATGATACCCAATTTGATTGTAATCCATTCACGATTTCGTAAAACAATGAATGTTGAATTCTTTCGCAACATGTTTAAAATAAAGTTTTACCAATACTTGAATGCGTTTCCCCGGCTTTTGTGTTTGCAAACTGCAAGAATATGAAATGTTCGGTTACACCCGTACTTAGCCCTTCCTCACTTTTTTTTCAAAAAATTTGTCAAAAGTTTGCTGAACATTTTGTTTTTTATGCTGAGGTACAGGTTCTTGTAACAATTAATATCATTTGCTACCGCACGAAAAATGTTTGCATTTCTTTGGCTATCAGGATCGTTTTTTGAAAGAATCTCCATTGCTTCGTTAATTAGATTCCTTGCATTAGAAATTTGCTGTGAAGTTAAATTTTGACGCTCACTTATATCTATCGCGCTATCTTCTTCGTTAGCGATTTTTAAATTCAGTTGCATCAATTCCTCGTTAGACATTTTTTGGTTATGAGTTGGCAATTCATTTATGTATATCAATTTCATCCATCCTTTTACAGTTAAACTCTTAGCAAGATAGCAACTTCATGACTACATCATCATCAACTTCTAAAGAGGAACGGTCAGCTTTTTTCTTGTGTACAATTTATAATTAACCTTTCATTGCTACTATGCTTTCTACAATTATAAAAATCTTGCACTTTAATCGAGAATCAAATAAAAATTGAATGAAAACCTAATTTTGAGATTCCCCGATTGCCGCAATCGCATTTCACAATTCGATTAAAAAAAAAGTATTTCGAAAAAACCACGACTTACGGCGAAAATAAGTCTTATAGCGCAATTCAGTAAGTAGTCTCTAGTCACTATTTGAGACATTTTGAAGTAAATTCTCAATTTGTGACAAGTTACTATTCACGATACAGTCTCTAGTCTTTCGTCACAAAATACTATCTCAAATATTGTCACCTGATATTACGCAGATCACAAAACTAATAAGGATTATTGTTTTCCATTTAGAATATACTGATGGGAGTTGGAGTAATTCGTAGTCCAATATCACACATTTTCGGCATTTAACTATGGTGTCCAATATGTATAATATTTTTATTATACGTTCAGTTAGTTTTGCTAAGATATCTTACATATTGACCGATATATACCAACGAACTGAAAGTTTGAAAATCTTATGTTAACTATATGAGAGATGGGAGTAATATTGAATCGCATTTATCTATTTTTTGCCATTATCACATACTATTAACTGAAAAAGATGATCTTTGAGTTTCTTAATGCTTTGTTGACCAAGCCCAGAAAGAAAGGGTTCTTCTAATTTATTTTCGTATGCATGTTTTATTAATCAATAAAGAATAGCATACACTTCTAGCATATAAAAATAGGTATGGTATAAAAATAGTGTGGTATAATAGTATTGTATAGCATAAAAAGATGGTGTGATACTTATGAGTACGGTCGGGCTTAAGGAACTTATGATATTTAGCGAATAATTTTTTTTTATTGCAGAATAAAAATATACCGCATTGTTGGCATTTCAAATGCGGTTTACCCCTAAAAAGAATCATAGATTCGTCTGCAGATAATTCCTTTGTTGCATGATATAGCTGCTGAAAGCGTTGGTTCAATGCATCAGCCATAGGACGTATTTTGAAAAGCCAATTTTAATTGTTGTCTAGGATTTTAGAATTATAGTTTACGTGTACAAATCGTAGAATCGCGTCAACTCTGTTCCGTGACATTGGTTTTGATATAATAGGTACATCCAATTCTTCATTTTCACTCAAATAATGTCCCCAACTTGAAACCTGATGGTAACCCATAAAGAAATGGATTCCTATAAATAAAAGGAACTCAGTTTTTTTAAGATTAGGGGGCTATTCTAATCTAGAGGCATAAATTTCAGGTAATTTTTGAAGTGTCGTAAAAAAAGCAATCATATTTTTACTATCCTTTTTTTAATAGTTACTTATTAACATTACAAGAATACAGAAAAAAAAAATAAAAAAATAAAAAAAGCTTAAAAATTTAAAGTTAACAGCTGATAAAGTGGAGGGTCTCAAAAAATTGGCACGTGACCCCGTGTGTACGATTTCAACCATCATAGCAATCTGAAACCAAAAAAAAAGTATATATTAATCAACAATAATGTCGCAATGTCTTGTTCTACGGAAAAGGTGGAAAAAACTTTTTCTCGAAATGGCAACTGCCTAAAAAAAATGTTTACCAATTTTGTCATATAGATTTGAATGAAATATGATTTCCTTTACAATAGTTTCAATAAATGTCAAGAAAAATTTAGTTGTCGTGTCCATGCCCTCAAAAACACTAGGTGGTCCCTTTGGTGAGTTAAATTGTTTTCTCAACTTGTTTCCAATTACGCGATGGTTTTTCAAGAGTTGCATTTTGAAAATATTCCGACTTCCCATTTGATTCTACATTTTCTTTTTCTTGGATTTGATTTATAATATATATCAGTTAAAATCTGATCTCCATTGCTTTCCGAAATTAAAACTTCCTCGTCAGCATCCTCATTTACAATATCCGTGCTTTGTTAAATTGCAGTGAGCAAAATGAGTAAAGTAAATATATAAATTATGTGACTAATAGCACCGGTTTTTATGCTTTTTATAACGCTTTTATTAACTTCAGCTGTATGCTTGTATGTATGTATGTATGCTTGTAACTTTTTTCAAGCGATAACTTGAGTATAAAATGAGATATCTTGATGAAACTTGCTACATATATATAGGTATTCTTTGGCTTCCAAGAGCGGTCAGTATTGCAGATGGATATAATCGAAAAACTGCCACGCCCACAAAACGCCGTTAAAAGAAAACCTATAGAGTGCCGTAACTAAGCACAAAATTCAGATACCGAATTGTAATTTTGAACAGAGGATCGCGGTAAGAAGGGACACCTATTGGCTGAAATACTTTTAAAAATTGGCGTAGCTCCGTCCCCTAAATGGCTTAATGCACATATCTTCCAAACCGCTGAAGCTAACTCAACCACATTTGCTGGGGTCTTTTTAGCTCTTTTTCATATGATGTGTGTATGTGTGGGTAAAATCAGACAATAACCACGCTCACTCCCCATATAACTGTTATGTTGAAAACTACTAAAAGTGCGATAACTCCTTATATAAACTGGCAGAAATATTGACCAAAAAATACTTGTATTATTGTGAGAAAATCGTAGGATGGTTTGTAGTAAATTTTCACCCGCTTCACGTGCATTTTATGCCTAAAGATACATTGTTATTAGAAAACCACGTTATTTCAATTTCATTAAGATAACTACATACTGACCGATATTTGCGGTATAATCAGCTGCAAGTTCGAAAATTTTTCTATTAGATATATTGTAAAGGGACTATGGGAATTATTAATACGATTCAACCTATTTTTGGCGCACAGGCATACTATTATCAGAAAGGGATTCTCTTTGAAATTCTATATTTTTTTCTCACAGATTGGCCGATATTTTCGATAAAAAATTTGCCTGGCGGCTTGATCAGGATGGAATTTAAAATTGTGTTATATGGGAAGTAGGTGTGAATGTAGACCGATTTCACACTGCAAAATAGAAATGTCATAAATGCCACCTACCGAGTTTGGTTGAAATCGGTGACGCAGGTTCACAGATATGGATTTTCACTTAAATGTGGGCGCCCATCGCTATAAAGCCCTCTCGTATATTCTTGTGTGTAAAATTTTATGTTTATGGTTCTGTGTTTACTTATTGAGTTATTGCAATTTTAGTAGTTTTCAACAAACCCGATATATGGGGAGTGGGCGGAGTTATCATCCGATTTCAGTGTAGTTATTATAGTTTTAACGGTCTGGGAGATACATTGTTATTAAGGGGCGGAGCCACGCCCACGTCTTCAAAATTTTAAAAACCACAGATGCCACTCCTTAAGGCGATTCGTTATACCAAATAACTGTCTGGTATCTTATTGTGGAGCTTAGTTATAGCACTTTATAAGTTTTTAAATAATGGCGTTTTGTGGGCATGGCAATATCCCGTTTATGCCTATGTATCTGCAATACCAACCGACTTATGGTGCCTAATTATAGGTGTACCAACATCAAGGTATCTCTATTTTTACTCAAGTTACAGCTTGCACAGACGGACGTAAAGACAGTCACTCGGATTTCAACTTGTCTGTAAGATCAGATTAAATCAAAAGATTAGTTCTTTCTTCGTTTTCAATGTGGATGCCAGTGGAAATGTGGGTTATAACGAAAATTATAAATTAGCAGTTGATATAAGAACATATGCACCTAATTATATTTTTACACGGTTTGAAAATAATTATTTTTTGATTTTTTACACGCTTTTATTCTATTTAGGCTGATTCACAATATTTTGGGCTTAAATTTTATTTTTCAGATTTAGAGGAATGCTCTTTTTGTGGATACAAGCATGTTTACTAGTCAGAGCAATCTACAAAAAGTGGACAAGCAATGCGAGTAACTGATGATGACAGTAATTAAAATAATGTTTCTGTATTTATGATTATCCTTTTATTTTTTTTGTTAATTTTTTATTACCTTAAAAATTTAATACTCTGTTATTTTTGTTAACAACATAACTGTTTTACATAATCCTTGTTTTTCACTAATTTTAAAATGTTTTAAAGATAAGAAACATATCCCCTATCCCTTGAAAAAGACGCGTCTACGGCTGTAATAGCTTTTTCATTCGACCAAAAACGGTTTTCCCCGAAGGAATTGTTTCATATTTCTGAAGAGGTAGTAGTCGCTGGGAGCCAAATTTGGTAAATACGGTGAATGCTCAAGCAATTCGTACTTTAAGTCGTTGAATTAATATTCAGAGTTGATACTTTTACCTTTCTACAGATAATTAATCAACAAAATTCCTTTTGCATCCCAAAAAACTGATGCCATAACTTTCTCTGTTGATCGTTGTGACTTCACCTGCTTTGGAGCTGAACAACCAGCTTCAGTCCACTGTAAACATTCTTGTTTCAATTTAGAATTATGGTGGTAGATCCAAGTGTCTTCCATAATTATAAAACGATGCAAGATATCGGTTTTATTCTGCTTAAAACGCTTCAAATTATTCTGAGAAAATTGTTTTCGATCCAGCTTTTAGTTAATTATTAACGTGTGCGAACTATTTTCCAAACAGCTTTTTTGTATGTAATTCTAGATGTATGAAGTACTTGTTCGCCTGAGATGCCTATGGCATTAGCAATTTCACGCTAAGCAAATTTGGATCTTCACCAACCATATTATGAACTTGCTTATTGATTTCTGGTGTGGTTGCCGTTTTTGGTCGTTCTTCGCGCGGATCTTCTTCAAGCCTAGTACGACCACGTTTAAATTCACCAGCCCAAAATTCAACGGTGCGTTTTGAAGGTGAGGACTCCTTATACACTTCTACAATTGTTCATAAATTTGTATTTAAACCTTTCAAAACATGGAATCTAATCACAGCACAATATTCAATTTTTTCCATGTTAAAAAAGTACTCTGATATATCAACTCAAATGGCTTGTAAACAAAGAATTAATTGATAAAATGACTTGTGACTTTGCATGTGTTCTCACGACAGATGTCCCAACTTGAGAATTAAAATTTGGGGCTAGTAGGGCTATTTCATGGTGAGACCAACCAACTTTTCAACCAACCTGTATAAAAATTAAATCATATACCCCCAAATAAGCTCAAGGCAGCAATTAGAAAAAGCATATGATAAGTTTAAAAGGAGTTCCCACCGTGGAACAGAAATAAAAAAATGTGGTCGAAACATAATATACTCGGACATAATCCATATACATTGGGTAGAAAAAGTCTTCGCTTCAATTCGTGGAATGTATTTCAATAAAAATATTAATAAAATAAATGCCTTTTTGAAGTTCTTTTCAGAACATCAGGTACGCATGCTAATAGCATTATAGTCGCCAAATTTCATGGAATTCCTATGTGCGTTTGCAAAGTCAAGAAAGTTTTTTGAATTCTACTAATACACAATAAGCAGAAAAAGTGTCCGCTCACTACTTATTACAATAGTTTATTGCAGTTTCCACGCGTTTAAGACTTGTTAATTTTTTGTACGTTTTTGTCAATAATACAAATTTAGATAATCGAAGGAAAAATCTGCAATTTGTGTGTACATTTTTCGAAATATTCAGCGTTAATCGAAATAAGTGCAAAAGGCAAAGAAATAAGTGTTAATACTTGTGAGCGGAAAATAATATTAAAATTAAGGGAGGACTTTCGTGAAATTGGACGAGTTGTCAACAGAACGGAGTCATCAGTGCGATACGTCATCTAGACTTTCAAAAAAACGAGAATTATTACTGCAAAGCCTCGATCTGGACATTCGAAAATAGTGACTGATCGGGAAACACGCAAAGTTGTATCTGTTGTAAAGGTTAATCCGCGTTTAACCGCTTCCCAAATAGCAGAAGATGTAAAACTACGATTTAAAAAAACAATATGCAGTGACACAGCAATAAAAATTGTCATGGACAAGTGGTACGTAAAAAGCCATTCTTTTTCTTAAAAAATCGTATGAAGCGCATTGCTTTCGTAAACGAACATATAACCATGCCTATATATTTCTGAGAATCGTTTTTATGGTCGGAGGAGACCAAATATTGTATATTTGGAATAAAAGGAATGCACGAAATCTTACTTCAACCATAAAGTGGAGTTGGCGGCATTCAGTTTATCGAATATACATATAATGAATAAATTTGATTATCTAAATATCGAAAAATCGACATATAAAACAAAGTGCTGACAAATTAGGATTGCCAATTGTGTTTTTGTTTCCCGCAGAATTTGTTTGCCCTTGCTCCAAAACAGCTGCATTCACCTCCACAATCACCTCAATCCTATTGAGCATTTATGGACTCTGTTGGAGCGCAGAATTCGCTCACATACGATTACCAGCAAAGAAATGCTCAAGACCGTTTTATTGGATGGATGGAGTAAAATGTCGGCTGAAGATACGAGGAAGTTAGTACATTCCATGGCTAAACGTCTACCAGAAGTTATAAAAAAGCTATTAAACTTTTTATAATTATTTGATATAATTGTGTTCTGTTTGATGAGTGGAGAGTTTTTCCGTTTAGGTTAATTGTTTTTAAAATGAAAATAAACCCTATGGCTTTTGTTTATTAAATTATTTGAAAAAAAGCTAAGTTTTTTAAACGAAAAGATATGAATTATTGACACAAAAAAAATTTTTTTAATCTCTTAATTGGTCAAACTTTTATTTAAGTTTAAATGATTTTGTATCCAGTGAGCGGAGACTTTTTCTACCTAGTGTAAGTATGTATGTAACTATATACAGTTGCGTGCAATTTTTTAACAACGATATATAAGGTCAAGCAAACCTTTCAACCTATGTTGATTTTTTATCTGCGCTTTAAATTTCGAAACTTTGTCGTACCTCGATCAATTCCAACCAAATTCGGAACATAATTTATATTGCCTTGACATTCCTATATTACGATGTAAAAATTACTGAAATCGGACAAAAACCACACCTACTCTCCATGTAACAAAACTATAAATTCCATCTGATTCTTTCACTTTCCAGTACACCAATGTTTCCACGTAATTTTGTAAAGATAATTCACACACTGTGCATAAAGTCTGTTAGACTACCGAAAATCATTACGTGTAGTACATGAGAAATGGGATATGGTAAATCCAATATTATACGTTCACTTAATTTTGTTAAGGTATCTTACATATTTACCGATATATTTATATGACCGGAAGTTTGAAGCGCTTTAGTATAAAGTATCCAAAAAATGCGTTTATATAAAGTATCCGAAAGAATTTTCAAACGTGAAATGTATACAATAACGTCATTGGCGCACGAATTATAAACAGTAAAATGGAAGAATAATATTGAGAAAAAAATTGTTATATATGGAAAGAAGACGTGTTTATAGTCGGATTTCGCCCATTTTTATACCGTACTATAAAAATTTCAAAATAAGTAAACATTAAATCTGAACAATGTTGGTCTGGTAAGCCTGAGATATAGAATTTCACCTAAAAGTGGGCGGGGCCACTCAAGTTTTGATAAATTTTCATAGTATCCGACATATTTATTTAGAGAGTTTTATTCGTTCTCAACATAACCGTTATATGGGGAGTAGGTAGGCCGATTTGACTAATTTTCACTGTATTAAAGGAGATGCCAATAGTATTTGTCCTCAGCGAATTTGTTTAATATACCTTCAGTTGATTGTAAGATATGTACATAAAATTTATAGGACGGCCGGGGTCACTCTTTCAATGCTACGATTCAAGGTACCAAATTACAGTTTTGTATCTTAATTTTCGGCATAGTTCTGGCATTTTGTAGGTATTCGATTAATGGCATAATGTGAACGTGGCAGTGTTGTGATCACGCCTATCTACAACATTGACCTTCTTATCGTGGCAGTGCACACGTGTAGCAAGTTTCAGCAAGATTTTTCAATTTTTACTGAAGTTATAGCTTGCACGGACGTGCGGATGAAGAGACAGTCAACCGGAATTTAACTCGTCTCGTCATCCTGATAATTTATTTATATATAACTGCATATCTATATCGATTAGTTTTAGGTGTTATAAACAACGGTTAAGTGAAGAAAATTAAAATACTCTGTAGCGACGAGTTTAATGGAGACATGTCCATCAAATTACTTACATGAGGATTTATCTCCGTGCAGAACATTTTCTTTTCTATGGCAAGGCGTTTTATATCTCTCTTACAGCCCCACCACCATTTTCATTTAAGAATCAGGGTTTTTAAGAAAGTTAATGAAAGTATCCTTTGACACCGACTGTAGGAGCAATATTGGTAATTTTGTTCCAATTTAATTAAAAGATTTTATCAAAGCATCCTATTGAAATTATTAAAATTTTACAGTTCTCCATACACCTATTTCTTGTAAAAATTTATAATATGTACGATGATGAAAAATATATACTAATACCTTAAGTAGTACATATACTTATCTCCTTAGAAATGCAAGACTCGCTTAGATTTCTAATAATGTTGCCTAGGATAATGATTAAAAATAGAATTTGGATAGGCACACTAAAGGTATAAATCAGTTAGTATAAGTCTAATAATGTTGCCTAGGATAATGATTAAAAATAGAATTTGGATAGGCACACTAAAGGTATAAATCAGTTTCATAATTAGATATACCCAAAACAAATTAACTGTTTGAATAAAATCTGACAAAATATTTTTGCACATACATATACTTATTCGCATGATATGTAACTACTTGTAAGTGTGTCTATGACATATAATGGAGGATACCAAATACAATTAGCGTGGTGCCAAAAAAAATTTAAATTTCTTTCGCATTTGGCAGATTTATCATATTCCAAACTCTAACCCAAAAATGTTATACATAAATAAAAGATTAAATTTTTCGCTTTGTATTATTTTTAAATAAAGTTTTCGAAATGTTTTTACCAATAATTTGGTTTCAGAATACTCTCCATCAAATACAATTTATGTACATACCTAAATATTCATATGTACAATATATTCATATTTCGATGTTACTATTACCCTTATAGCTCTATGCTCTAAACATGTCACTAAACTAACTGTTAAATTTTACGGAACAACCAAAAAATTCAACGCATTATCCCAATAGAAATCTCAATGACGCAAGTATTCAGTAAACGAAGATTGAACCGAAGAAGCTATATCAGGGAGGTAGACGATACGATTATGCATATCCTCAGAGCGCAAAGAGAGCAAACATCATCATGAATAGCAGCAAATAGTACTCTGTAAGAAAGTGTGAGCAAAACAAAAGTCAGATAAATCACAACAACTAAAATGCATAGTATAATCACAAAAACAAAACACAGAGTCGTTCGGCATTTTTGAGCAGGGTTGAGTTTCTATTAAAGCAATAAGGAAAGGAACGTAATATTAACATCGGTAAGTTGCCAGTTGGCCAGACTGAAAAGCCGCTGTCCAGCGAAGACGCTAAATGTGTTCTTGCCATTTCAATGCAAATGAATACGTACATAGGTACATACATGTTTACTTCTACAAATCTACCTATTTGTAAATTTAGATGAATCCATTGTATATACTTAGACGCATAAATAAATATGTACATATGCACATATGCATTGGTATGATCCATATAAACTCTTCAAGTGAGCATATACGACTAGAGAAATTTAAACCAAATATGAAATTTATACATATCCATAAACAGGAATATTATAGCGAAGCAGTATTTGTATAAACATGTGATTGACAGGTAGATATCCTTGCATATAACAGCAAAAGAAACTTCTTAGTGGGAAATGTATTTTTTCTTGGCCGTATACATAAGTTCTTATATGTATGTATGTATATGCAAATCTAACGCATGTACATATGTATGTATAAGTAGGCAGATGTAAGTAATCCAAAAATGAGAACCAAATTTGATATGAATGTGAACGAAAACAACAACAATATGGAAATAAACGTACATACGAACTTAAATTAGCACATAGATAGGTATGTACTTATATAGTATTGTATGATCGTTTTAACTGATTCGAGAAAAATGTGATAAAGTAATTGTTAAAATTTATTGAAAAATGGGGATTTTAGAAGTATTGTAGTATAAAAACGATAGATATTACTACTTATATACATATGTATGTACATATACACTTACATATATAAGTACATAAATAAATCTATTAACCTATTTATATTATTTTAACATAAATCCATGTATACATTTAAATATATGCGTTTTTAAATATACATAGAGGTAATATACCTAACATTGTAATCATATGAAAATGTACACATACATACCTGGGGTAATTTCTATATATTTGAAACAGCTCGGATTAGCATAAAAATATTTATTGGATTTAATCAAAACAGTAAAAGCGAATGAAGACATGTTTGATTGGCATTCTTTTAAAATGTAAAACTGTGCTAATTTTTCTTGCAGGGTTCTTGTATATACCCAGTTGTGCAGTATGTATAAGTATTCCACATTCGGTCGTTGATGTAGAAGCCATCGTCTTGGTCTTTGGTATTTTTTTCAATCTCGTCCGCCTTTGTCTTTTATATTCATTTCCATTATGCTTTTGAGTCCTTTCCTGATTTTCACCCGTTTTGGTCAAGTCATGTGTGCCATATACATGCATGCACGAGTATCTACATATATTCATTAACAATAGAACGCTCAATTATGCGTATACATTTGCATGCCCGGTTGGGAGAATGTATAAATATGTACATATACATACGTACATTAACTTTACTGTTGCGTGCAAGCTCACAAACGAAAAGCTGAACCACGTCTTCCTATTAAAACACACACCCCCTGTTCCTTTCTGACCAAACACGAGTTCAACGTAAAAACGCATTCGTATATCGCACCATGTTCAGTTGTTAATCTCATCATACTACAGTACTTGTCTCTAGGCAAAGCCGCGTTTACCCATAGGATAGACGTGCGACGTAGACACTAGCATACATACATATATATCATCTACAAAAGTATCAAAATACATCTTATACTTTCTAAATAGGCGCATACTACATGTATTGATCCATATATTCAACCTACCAACCGCTCAGGATGGCCAAGCTAGCCTAAGCAAGAAATAGGCCTGATGTTCATTCATATGTATAAACATATATACCTACATATATTTAAGCACATGTACCCGTAGGTACTTACGTACATATGTATGTGTCCATAGCGTCCGACAGCATAGTAGTCGCAGTCTCCGTCGAAGTCAAAGTAGCAGCAGTTATAGCAATCGTCTTCTATCTCCTCGCAGCCGTCGTTGACGCCACAATGGTTAAGAAGGAAGAAGGATGCAAAGGATAGCGTAGCCGAGTGTCAGAATTGTGACAATGACCACCACTTTGCCAATATGAGTTTATATTCATTTATACATACATACACATCTATATGTATGTTGAAAAGAAGGTATTGAGGCATAACTTGACGTACATAAATATGTATATACATACATAGGTGCACACAATTCCATGTATACTCACACCTTATAAGGGTATGTGTGATTGCGAATATCTACATATGTACATATGTCGTTTGTGCGAGTGTATGGTTGACAGGACACAACAGCGAAATTGTGCCCGTGTAGACGCGCAATTGTCCGATACGGTCAGCGGATTACCTTCTTTACCGTCTTCTTCTTGCTGATTGTCAGCTGGCTACAACGTTGCTATCTTTGTCGCTCGTTTACGTTACGCGTCGCTTGCCTATTAATCATTACATTTTTGGCTGTCACTGAAATCGGTGGTGTGGTTTCCCTTTAGCTTGGTTCAGCTTGGTCAAGAGCGCGCGCAACTGACCAAATGCCCAAAACAAGAAAGGAAAGACTACAAATACGCGCATAAACACATACACTTGAATAAGTTCTGTGGATGCACACATTAGTGTACACATATTAAATACACACACAAAAATATTCGCGCATATGTACACGTGCTCATAACCATGTTGTATCCGTTAGTAGTAAATTTGAACGCACCTACACTGTCGCACAATAAGGCGGTAGTTTCTGCGACGACCGTGATGGTGGCGGTAAATTTGTGCAAATTCAAATAATTTCGCCGCTAAAATTAAACTTCGGCGCTCACTAGGTCCAGTTCAGCGACACTCGCGTTCGTAGTCGCGCTCGCGCTCATAGTTGTTGAGCCGTATTTACACTCGCGACAATTTGTCGCCTTGCCGGTACGCTGTTCATATTCGAAGGTTCGCAAAGAACCGTTGAACGGAAACACAATCACATCCTTTGGGCACGCGGACGAGACAACAGCGCCACGGTGAAGGCATAAGAAGGTGACAAAATTACGATCAATAGAAATAAATGTGCTGCTCCACGTTGCGGACATTACTATATCAATCTTTCTTAAAAACACGTGAAGTGACAAATAATAAGAAGAGAATAAAACTCAATTTCAGTGAAAGTGTGATTGTTTCTAATTTTAAAACGTATATAAGTATATGCAAATTTATGTATATGTACCATGTATATTGATGCACATCAAAGTGAAAAATCGACAAATATCCAATTGTTCAATTTTGATTTAGTACCTATACTAATATATTCGCGATTATATTAAAAGTGATGTAGTGACGATATACATACCTGATTTATTAAATTGTTTGGAAAGAAAACTGTTGCACTGAAGGTGTCATTGACGACATTGCTTATGGCCTACATGTGTACATACATGCATGAGAAAAAATAATAGTTGTACGTTATTGTGTGTATATTGCGTTTTGTATTGAAGATTTTGTAACTTAGACGGAAATAAAAGGCGAGCTAATAATATATAAAAAACGGAATTGCTTTGAAGCAAAAACTCTTTCATTCTTGGAACTGTTTCAAATAAACGGTAAGTATAACATTACCATTTAATAAAAACTGAAGAAGTTTTAATGTAAGAGAAATTTTAATGTAATACAATAAGTAGAGTTTTAAATGTAATGAATGATTGCATATTAGATATTTCATTTATTAAAAAAATATTGTTAGTTTTAAAATATTTAATTAAGAGAATTATATCATAGAGTTATAGCAGAACAAAAGTGCACCCTAACCTGTACCATTTTTGGGTTCATTTTTGATGGAAGAAATAATTATACATTTATCGATATAAAATTAATTTAGTTAAATATTATTATTAATAATATTAGGTAAAAACTAATTTTTTATTACAATTTTTTTTCAATTTCAATAAAATGTAAGTAAATTAAGATATGGGAAAGCTATTATAAAAGTAGCGCGTTAACTAAAATCATTGTGAAATTAAAAAGAAAAAAACATGAAACAGTAGTAGCTCCGTAGAAAATAATATTTATTGCAATGATTACTTCTTTGACCTTTTCGGAGGGCTTGGGAAGTTACGTTCTGATTTCAACAATTAGGCATAACATCCCACACCTTAGAGGCACTTTTTTTTGCTAAATTTTGTTCTAATATTAGTTGATGATTGATTTATGAGTATATACTGTGAAATGAAAGAATCAAATTGAATTTAAAAATAAGGTATATATTATATATATGTCCCCAACTTGGTTGAAATTGGTCGAGTAGTTACTGTGATATGGAATTTCACCAAAAAATGTCTTTATCCATTATCCACTTTCCATGCAACCCCTCCAAGCTTTCCCTAATGTGAAATTTAATGCTTCTGACGTCTTTCTGTTGCGAGTTAACGCACTTTTAGTAGTTTTCAACATAACCATTATATGGCGGTTTTCCAAATTAGTTTCATAATGGCCGAGTAGGTATGAGATTTCGCCCGATATTCGGCGAAGCCAATTTAATTTTTATATTTTATTTAATTTTTATATGTATTTATCACATTTTTACATCCTGTACTACATTTTCATTAAGCTTAATGCGCCTGACACTTTAAGTGTTGCTTAAAGTTAATAGTTATCTAATTATTTGGGATTTCCAGTTATTATATAAACCAGTAATTTCTAAAAAGAACGATTTTAAATTTTAACCAAATTTGAGCAATGCTGGCTAAAAGTAAATAGTGCTTCTCAAAAATGTAATGTTTGCATTTTCTAGTTTATTAAAATAACACGCAATTGAAAAACTGTTACAGTAGGCATGGCTTGTCGACCGCAAATTTTTCTTTTCAACTAATATTGTTTTATAGAAGTAAGCAAGTAGTGAATAAATTAAAACTTATTTTACAAAAATTCTTACAAATATCATTCGAAATAGCAAGAAAAATAAAATGCATTTAACTTTGGGTTTAATTTTGAAAAGATGCTTACCTCAAAAGGAATGTACTTTCGCTATCTCTATTTATTTTTGTGTTCTTATATTTCAGTGTGCCTTACAGTGTAAAAATATTATTTAGTCAAAAATCCCTAGATGAGGTTATAGTTTTTGAAAATAAAGGTAGTACTCAACAAAAGAAAATATATACCTTTTTTTTATTAATTTTCCGTGGCCAATTTTGTTTTCATGTACCTAAACAATAATATTATATTACTTAAATAATTTTAGAAAACTTAAATTAACACTAAGATAGCAATTTTTTTTATCAAAAACCTTCAAAAACAAGATATGTATATATAACAAGTAAAGACTGGCCAAGCTCGGGTGGGTACTCTCGCAAGGATTAAAACCGTTTAAATACTTATCGATGTTGGCAAAACTTCATACTTAAAAGTGTTGCGAAAGAACTCACCATTCACTATTCGACGAAAGGGTGAAAGGATAACAATCATATTTGGTATCTTATTAACTCATATTATAGGTTGCATATTCCAAACCACATTATGTGTATGAAAACTATGAAATATCACATATATTGAGCAACATAAACGTTTTAAAGTTAGCTAGAAAGTCGAAAATCATTATATATTGCGTATTTAGGCTAGAAGATGGTCTGTACTAATTGCGTTAACTTACGGTATATATTCCATACAGTTTTATGATTTTATTATTACCAGAACAAATACTCAATAAATTTTTTTAGAAAAGCGGCAGATTGACTGATATATATATATGGTATAAAGTCAAAAGGATGTTCGCTTTTCGTATATTGGCTATATGGGGCTAGGGCCCGATTTTATTCAATTTTGATATTATGATATTTTATTACCAGAACAAGATGCTGTATGAGTATCATTAATACCCCTATTACGGTTTTCAAATCCACCTGATTGAATTGAAGTAATGCAATTTCAGATCCACCTAACTCTTTTTTGGTATTACGTTTTTCAACTATTTTCAAAGTTTGATTGGTGTAGCCAACTTAAAAAATTAAGATTTGGCAGATAATTAAACAGCTGAAAATTTGTAAGCGAAAAAACAAAACAATTTAATTTAGTAACAAAAAGGTAAATAAATATTAAAATGCACATTAGTTTTAATTTATATTACGATGACAAAAATATTGGTGCCAAAACTGATGTGCTGCACATAAAAAGTGATCATTCCAATCCATTCGAACTTCCTAACACAAGTAAACAAAAGTTTTATTGACAATTAAATGGCTTTTAAATAATTTCAGATTCAAAAGTAGTTATCGTTTAATGAGGAATCATTATGTTTTTTACTAAATAAGATAAAGGAACGTTACTACAAACAGTGCATTTCATTGCTGCATAGTTATGAAGAATGCATTTTAAATAATTTAAATTTTGGGCTGAAACAACCTACGATATCTATAGTTGTTACAAAACCTCTTTTTAACAAGTAAGGAAGTTCCAAGTTCGGGTGTAACCGAACATTTTATACTCTCGCAATTTGCAAAGGTCAAAGCCCGGGAAATTACTTCAGGTGCTGGCAAAATTTTATATTAAAGGAAGTATTGATCCGATTCAACCAATTTTTGACACAAGGACATTCTATTATTGAGAGTTTATTTATTTATTTTATTATATGAATTTCAATTATATATCTTACACATTGACTGATATTTTCGGTAAAAATTCAACTAAAGGCACAGTTTTGTTTCGATTTAGACAAGTCACAAGGTGGCATACTTTAAACGCATTATTCACGCAAAGTGAATACAATCATTGTTGCTTGATTTGCATAGTGGAAAGGGAAAGAATCAGATGGAGTTTAAAATGGTGTTATAATATATGGGAAATAGGCGTGGTTGTAATCCGATTTCGCCCATTTACTATTTCGCATTATAACATATAAATAGGAGGAGAATTTTATGCACCAAATTTTATTGAAATCGGTTAAACAGATCCCAAGATATGGGTTTTCACCTAATAGCGGGCGGTGCCACACCGATGAAAGAAATGCAAAAAACATTTGTTCTCAGTGAATTTTGTTATTATAGCTATAGCGGTTTAGGAGATATGCACAAAACTTATTAGGGGGTGGGACAACGCCCACTTTTAAAAAAAATTTAAACTGCTGATGCAACTCCCTAATGTGATCCTGTATACCAAATAACAGTCTTGTATCTTATTGTGGAGCTTAGTTATGGCAATTTATTTGTTTTTGATTAATGGCGTTTTGTGGGCGTGGCAGCGTCCAAATACCCCCATCTGTAATAAAAACCGTCTTACGATACCAAGAAGTATGTGTACCAAGTTTCATAAAGGTATCTCAATTTCTACTCAAGTTACAGCTTGCACGGACGGACAGACGAACGGACGGACAGACGAACGGACGGACGTACAGACAGTCACCCGGATTTCATCTCGTCATTTCATCCAGATCATTTATATATACATAACCCTATATTTAACTCGATTAGTTTTAGGTGCTTCAAACGACCGTTAGGTGAACAAAAATATTATACTCTGTAGCAACAGGTTGCGAAAGTATAAAAGTTATTAACACCATATTTGTGCGCTGTGGATAAAATACCAATGACTAAATAGGAGCAAAACGCTTCAAAATTTTAATTTTGCTCAAAAAGTATACCAAGGAGTAATAGATTATATCGACTCTTTATGTTCGAAACACTTCCCACAACCCATTTTTGACACAAGACCACATTATTATCACCAAATGATTCTATCCGAATTTCAATTATATATCTCACACATTGACTGATATTTCCGTAAAAAATCAGGCATATTTCAGGCATAGCCGCTGAGGTCCACATATTCGGTATCAGTGGAATTGAACAGTTGTGGTCCGAGAGAGGGAATTTATAATTGTTTTATATGGGAAAAGGCGTGGTTGTAGTGCCATTCCAAACATTTCCACAAGGAGGCATAAAATTGTCAAGACTATACACAAAATTTGGTTGAAATTGATCAAGTAGCTTTTGAGATATAGGATTACACACAGAGGTGGGCAGTGCCACGACCATTGTGGCCATGAACCATGAAGCCATATCTATCCAACAACTAGATGTTTTAGCAAATATAAAGCCTACTGACTTTTTAAAAAAGTCTGATATTTTGACTTGAGAATTTTTGATTGAAAATTAGGGTTTTTTTCGATATTAGGTCAAAGTAAAGGAGAAAAAATAAGTATTTTAAATTTAAAAAAATACAGTGTGTTTGGGACATAAGAAGGTAAGTAAATTTTTTAAATTAATTTCGTGAAAAAAAATTTCATATACAAGATAAAAATAAAAAATCCAAAATGGTTAATTGAATTTTTTACATAAATTTTGAGGTTATGTGATAAAAGTCTATGAACAAAAGTTATAGATCTTTTCATTACCTAAAACATTGCTGCACAACTTTTATCTTTGAACACGTAGTTTTCACTGAAATCGGGATAAACTGTTTTTAATCATTAAAAATTCACCCACACCCCTCCTCTACTTCTTCCCGACCGCAGATCTCCCGTAAATTATTTCCGCTGGGTTTCATCCGACTATGACTTTATTTGTTTTTAAAATTATCTACCCTGGTTTAATAACCTTTTATGTTATAAGATATTTCATCCTACTGAATTTATTTATTTTTTTTTTTTTTTTAATTATCTACTTTGGTCTAATAACCTCTTATGTTATAAGATATTTACCTGTGAGGAGTATTATAGCTTTGGTGCAGTCGAAGTTAACGTTTTTTTTTCCTTGTTTTACTTTCAACTGGGAGTCGAAAATCCCAGGAGTATGAGGGATTAGACAAAGGTCAGGACCGAGTTCATGTATGTTCGGTGCTAATACACATTATTATTTGGAAAACATATCCACTTAAACTAATTAAAATATAGAACATAATAATCAATATATATAGTATAAAAGTAGCTGGAAAATGGATAAACAATTTATTGGATATATTGGGACTAGGGGAAGTTAAGGAGGCTAGACACAGTATATATTTAGCGCTAATAAACATTATTTAATTAATTAATTTCATTAAAATATCGAATTTATTATATTCTCGCAACCTGATGCTACAGAGTATAATAGTTTTGTTCACCTAATGGTTGTTTGTATCACCTAAAACTAATAGAGATAATGTAAGCTGTAACTTGAGTAAAAATTAAGATATCTTTATGAAACTTGGTACACATGTTTCTTGGTACCGGAAGACGGTTGGAACTGCAGATGGGCATAATCGGAAAACTGCCGCGCCCACAAAACGCCAATTATCAATAAAAATAAATTGCCATAACTAAACTTCATAATAATATACAAGACTGTTATTTGGTACACACACACAGGATCACATTAGGGAGGGGCATCTGGAGTTTAAAAATGTTTTAAAGTGGCCGTGATCCCGCCCCTTAATAGGTCTAATGTGCATATATCCGAAACTGCTAAAGCTATAATAACGAAATTCACTGAGGACAAGTGCTTTTAGCACCTCTATCGACAGCGTGAACGGGTAAAATCGGGTGACAACTTCGCCCACTGCCCATATAACGATACTGTTAAAAACTACTAAAAACGCGATAAATCAAGCACTAAACATGCCAGAGACATTAAATTTTATCTCTGGGATGGTATGAGATGACGTTATAGGAACCACGTTCAATATTAGACAGTGGGTGTGACACCGCCCACATTTAGGTGAAAACGCATATCTTGGGATCTGCTTAACCGATTTCAACCAATTTCGGTACATAGCATTATTCTCATATTTGTGCGAAAATGGGCGAGATCGGATTAAAACCACGCCTATTTCCCATATAACACCATTTTAAATGCCATCTACACGGTGTCGTCATAATCAGTACCTTGGAGACAACTCCACTTCGATCCTTTTAAGATTAAAGGTTAGGCTTACACGTTTAAAACATTTTCTACTCTATCAACATGTTGCTACAGAATAAAGTAGTTTTGTTCACGTAGCGGTTGTTTGTAACATCTAAGATAAACTGAGGTGAGACGGTGTTCTTATGCTAAATTGCGAAATAGTATACCACACATATCTCAAAATATAAAAAGTCGAAATCGGACCATAACTTTTCGATCCCCAGGTACGGAATATGTAGACCTCAGTACCTTTGGTTTTGTTTTTTCCGAATTCATAGGTCAGTCTGTTGGAATTCTGACAGAATAGTGATAAAAGTATACCCTTGTGCCAATAATTGGTAAAAACGGGTCAATACCCACATCGGGTTATTATACTATAGTTAAATACCGAAAATGGGTAAAATCGGGCAACGTATAATCCCAGCTCTAATATATTACATGTAGTGAATTACGTTATTCTAGCAGACTTTATGGTGAATATAACGGTTAGTGTGTGAAATATCGTCATAAAATTGTTCTCAAGTATGTATATTTGTATATTAACTTCCTATTTCGCATCTATTATTGTGTGAGTACCAATTGTGCCAATCTATTGTACAATTGAATACAAAATAAAACTTTACGAGAGAATATCGTCTAGCTATAGCAGACAATTGTGTATATTATCGAACACTCTAAACCTTTAATATAGTAGGAAGATGTGTCAAAATCTACATTATTTGCAAAATTTACAGATTGAATACACTGAAAATATATTACTTTATTTTTATTTATTTACGACCGTTTCTAATTGAATTATTTACCAAAATCTTAAGAATTCACTTTGTGTATTGTATGTATTATTACTATTAAAATAATATTTATATTTGTAATAATTGTGCAAAAATATTGCATATAAGAAAATTGATAGTTAGTTATAAATGTAAGTAATTTACAATATTAACCCAGTTGAAACACTGAGTCAACGCATAGAACCTTAGTAATTTCACGACGAAAGTACAAATGAAATAAATTTTACTAAATATAACACTTATAAATATAATAAATTTTAAATATATATTTCTTTCAGTTACATTTGTCTGCCGTATACTTTTCAACGCTGTCAAAACTTTTAACTCAGTGTTGTTATCTGCATTTTCAATTAGACCGATTGCTATAGGCTTTCGTAAATTAAATTTGGTTCTTTCAGTTCAGAGTACAAAATATTAAAATCGAGATTTGATGACGTTATCGAAATAAAACTTTGCACACAAAGTCTATTTAAGGTATACAATTTTATGTCCAAAAATAGGAGAATTTGTAACATAACTTTTCTGGTCCCCAGATACCGAGTCTGTAGATCTCAGTGCCTACGGGTAAGATTTTACCAAAACGGTCTGCCAATCTGTGGGCAACCTTTATGAAAGTCAAAGGATCTCCGTGATCGAGGACCCAGACACCAAATATGTGGGCACCAGCGCTTCGTTACCGGCGTCACTTTACCTTGCGACAGTATAAAATGTTCGGTTACACCCGAATTTAGACCTTCCTTATATGTTTTATTTTTGGTTTCTCTATTTTATAGTGAAATATGCGAACTGAAGTTAAAATTATATTATTTGAGAAGTAGATGTAGTTGTTGACTGGTTTCACCGAGTTTTATGCACCCCTTTCATACCAGCTTTACTGTAAAATTATACTTTCTGATATGCTTCTTTAGCAAGTGAGCAGTCAATAGTTATTAGTATTATCCGACTTAACTTTCTATGGTGGAGGGATAGAGAGGAATGCCTTTAGCAAGTTTGGTTGATATAGCTTGCCTGGTTTGTAAAATACTTTTATGTATATTAAACCCATTAGGGACGCGGTCATGCCCTCTTGTTAAATTGTTATATGCCCGTCCTCAATAAAACATGGACTATATTAAATATAATAAGACGAGTTAGTAAATTTGCACAAAATTTGATAGCGGATGAAAATTTTTAGTCCACAAACGGATTATTCAAAATTAGATTATTTACTATTATGGTATCTTATTTTACATTTCAATAATTTTTGCTGGAAACAAGTTTTTGCTTATCAACGCCACTTTATAAAAACAGGTTAGGCTCGCTAACGTCGGAACATTTGCTTTTACTATAAATTATTTCTTGCAAAGCTTTTGTATGCAAATAACAAGGTCGCGTTATAAAAATTTAAATCAATTTCATAAAGCTTTACATTGAATCTTTCCCCTTTTCTTATAAATCATATTTCTTCTGGTTCCCGATTTATGATTAGACTTTGTAATAAAAACGAATTTACGAGCACCCATACATCCATACATATGTATGTATGTAATGAGTATAAACAAACTGGTATATACATACATATATGAGCGATACGTATTTATGTATGTTATGCATTACATTCTCATCCAGCAGAATCAGCTGATTTTCATTCACAATCCGGGAAACAAGCAAATAGCACAGTTAACAACTTCTAAATATATTTATCTATCTACGTGCTAACATATGAGCATAAAACGAAGCAGAAAGGAATTATCATCTGATTCGTATTTTTATTTTAGTTCTTTTTTATTGCATTGTCTCGTCACAACAAGCTAAGCATATAAAACACATAAAAATCAGTATATGGCACACTAGGTGTTACAATATTTATGCACATACAAATATGTATGTTTTGCATGGACGCTCAGAGCTAGTAATGGGCCCATGGCAAAGCTTTGAGAAGCTACATATAACACATTTTTTCATTCCTTATATATTTTTATATACTCTCGTATGTTTACATATATACGTATACAATGAATGAACCATTAATACCAAGCAATATATATATAATATACTCACAAATATGAGCAAAAGCATTTACTTACTACGATCCAAGATACAAGTACCAGACTTGAATAAAGGCATACATATGTGTTTTAAATAGTTGCCTTTGTTGACCTTTATTTGCCAGACTCTAATGCAGTCATTGGATAGTAAACTTTTATACATATGTATGTATATTCACGAACAAATGCATTATGCATTCATAATGTATGTTCTTCGTTTACCCACTCATTATTATTACATATTTAAGGTTTTACTGTACCTTACATTTATACATATGTTTACATATATATTTTGACATCTAAGTACCCAACGGTGGAAACCGTCAAGTATAGAAATATAATAAAATTATAATGACACATAAGCATATATTGAGAAAATTATTAATACACCTACAATAACATTGGCCTAGCCTCTTTGGTTAATTCTAAACAGACAAGTGTACAGAAATTTAACGTTCGTAAATTTTTTTATAAGTTTTTAGTAAGAATATTTTTCTGAAAGAACATTTATGTTCATATAATGATTTATATAATTAGGTAAAACATTTCCACTACAGTATCATAGTTCGAATACGATTATTTGATGTTATCACGAGATTCTCATTAATTTCCTATATTAATAGTTTACATATTTTATTGAACTAGAACATTAACGGATATAGAACAGAAAAGCTAATTTTTACACTGATTCCGTATATGGTATGAATTGGTTCGATCGTTTGCTTAGAACCCCACACCATTATGTCTACTAGATTTTGTTCCAAATGCTATACATTTCATGAAATCTTTTACAACTTTGCCAATATTACAATCTGTCAACTTTGCCAAAAAACAATTAATCACATTCGTGAGCATTATAATGAAAAAAAATGCCTAAACCCAAGTGTACTTTTAACATAACTTTGCAAAATAAGTACTCCTTTATAAAACAAAGAAGTGGGACAGCCGATGTTACGTGCGAAAAGTGTTGTGGTGACTTTAATATTGGACATGGCGGCGTTTGCGATATTGAGAAACATTTACGCTCTGAAAGGCATAGGCGTTCTGAGCACGCTGCCGCTTCAAGTTCGTCAGTGCAAAATTTTTGTAAAATAACCGATTTGCCGTCTTCGAAAGATTTGGATATAGCTGCTGCAGAGGGTGCCACACGGTGCAAGAAAACCATAGTTTTAGTTCGAATGATTGTGCCTCAAACTTAATTCAGACTTGAGATCAATAAAATTATTTCCCATTGTAGTAAGGTACTTTTTACCACATGAGGGCGTAAGGTTCAAAATTTTAGAATTTCGAGAACTGCCGTGAGAAACATCTGATTTAATTATCGACTATTTGATGGAAGTATTATGTGCTAATGATTTGGTCAAGAAAATTGTTGCATTTTGTGGAGACAATACGAATTGCAATTTTGGAGGAAAGAATAGGTAAGGGGCTAATATTGTCTTCGCAAAACTGAACCAAAGGGTGAGAAGGCAGCTCATTGGAATCGGATGTGCAGCTCATGTAGTTCACAACGCTAGAAAAACAGCCGCAGATTGTCTCCCTGTTGATTTTGAAGGCATCATCGTAAAAATCTATTCATTCTTCTATATCTACAGCGTTCGAGTAGAAGCCCTGAAAGAGATTTGTGATTCCACTGATACAGAATATAAGAAGCTGTTGGGTTACAGTAAAACAAGATGCCTTGCATTAATGCCTTCTCTTGAGAGAATTTTAAAGATGTTTACAGCGCAGAAAAACTATTTCTTGAGCATAAATAAATGCCCAAATATTTTAAAAAGGTTTTTCGAAAACCTGAGTTCTGAGTTGTGGTTATATTTTTTACACGCACAAGCCCTATTTAGTACACCATTATATTTTCAAACATTAAATATAATTAAATAATTTTTTGAAATACATAAGTTAATATAATTATACAATACATACATATACCTATATATAATATATACACATATATAAATACCAAGTAAGGAAGTCGGGTTCGGGTGTAACCGAACATTTTATACTCTCGCAACTTGCAAGGATCAAAGCCCGGGAAATTACTTCAGGTGCTGGCAAAATTTTATATTAAAGGAAGTATTGATTCGATTCAACCAATTTTTGACACAAAGACATAATACTATCGATAGTTTCATTTATTTATTTTATGATATGAATTTCAATTATATATCTTACACATTGACCGATAGATTCGGTAAAAAGTCAACAATAGGCATTGGGGTCTACATATTCAATACCTAGGGGCTTGAACCGTTTTGGTTCGATTTAGACAATTTTTGGTCACAAGGTGGCATACCTTAAACGCATTATTCAAACATTGTTGCTTGATATAGTGAAAAGTGAAAGAATCAGATATTTAAAATGGTGTTATATAGAAAATAGGCGATACCAAGATATGAGTTTTTACCTAAAAGTGGGCGGTACCACTGTCTAGTTTTGAACGCGGTTCATATAAAGTCAACTCATACCATCCCAGACATAAAATTTAATGTCTCTGGCGTGTTTAGTGCTTGATTTATCGCGCTTTTAGTAGTTTTTAACAATACCGTTATATGGGGAGTGGTCGGGCTTGTCACCCGATTTCATCCATTTTCGCACTGTCGATAGAAGTGCTAAAAATATTTGTTCTCAGTGAATTTTGTTATTATAGCTTTAGCGGTTTAGGAGATATACACATGAAACCTATTAAGGGGCAAGACCACACCCACTTTAATAATAAAAATTTAAACTGCAGATGCCCCTTTATAATGAGATCCTGGGTACCAAATAACAGTCTTTTATCTTATTGGGTAGCTTAGTTATGGTAATTTATTTATTTTTGCTTAATGGCGTTTTGTGGGCGTGGCAGTGGTCCGATTATGCCTATCTGCAATACCAGCCGGTTTACGGTACCAAGAAACACGTGTACCAAGTTTCATAAAGATATCTCAATTGTTACTCAAGTTACAGCTTGAATAGACGGACGGGCGGACAACCGGATTTCAACTCGTCTCGGCAGCCTGATCATTTATATATCTATAACTCCATATCTATCTCGATTAGTTTTAGGTGATACAAACAACTGTTAGGTAAACAAAATTGTTATGCTCTTTAGAAACATGTTGCAAGAGTACAATAAACGAGAGCAAATTTTACAAAACCACTGATAGTTGCATGAACTGTGCGCTCCAAAATCGATGTTATATCTAGGGGTACGAAATCACTGTAAACCTCTGCAACTGTTCAAAATTAATTTTAAATTTACAAAATCTATATATACATACATACATATGAAACAATGATGAATATGAAATGTAACACAAAAACAAGTTAATTTGACTTAATTAAATTAAATTTGTTCTTCTCGTAATTTACATATTATTTTGACATAACTGGATTACATGCATATATGTTAATAGGAAATAATTGAAAATATCAAAAATTTACAATAATTAGCACTTCAACATAAAAAATATATGATATATTTTGCTTCGTGTCCGAGCTATTTATATTAAAATCATCCTAATTTACTTAAAAGAGTTATATGATGTCATATAAGCACAACCAAGCGGGCTTAATTCAATATATTATATTATACTATATTATATTGGGTACATCAGAAAACTGTCACACATTTATGAAGATAACTCACACATTCGCCGATATATACGGTAAAAAGTAAACCGGCAACAGCTACAGCAAGTTTAGTTGATTTAGCTTTATTGGTTTGTAAGATAAGTATGTACCTTAAACCTATTCGAATGAGGGACCTTCCCCACTTTTTAAAAACTTTGTCTCTATCTCGATTAGTTTTAGGTGTTACAAACAAACTGCAACATGCTGCTATGAATTTGTTAATAATTACAGGCAAAATGATGTATGTTCTGCCAAACAATACCTTTTCAATGTTCAGCTGTATTCAAATTTACTCTTTCAAATATCTCTTGGGAACTATTTCTATCCAAGAGAAATTTATACTTCTCTTATCACAAAATTCTCTTAATTTAATAAATTACATATTCTAGCACTACATGTTGATTTCGCACTCGTTAGTTTAAAAGCAATAACCAAGGAGCCTTAGCTCTCTTCATATATTTGGGCGGAGCTAATGCTAATATCAGGTGGTTGTTTTTTCTGGGCTTCTATAATGTAAAACAGTTTGCCACAAAATGGGGAGCCATACGCCTTGTGCATACCTGTTTTCATGATGTGTCTTAATGGACCCACTGTGAGTTTGACGAACGAATTCGGACAAACATGTTGCGCTCTTGTTATTTTGTTAGGGTTGTGTATCTCTTTGACTAAAATGAGGACAATAAGCGTACAGGTAAACAAATCATAAATCTTTAGTCACGTGCATAAACGCGACTCACAGGCAACCGACGTAGAGCCGACGAAATTTTGCTTGTTGCTTATTCGTGATTTCGCGAGGAGATGTACATACAACATCTCCCGCATTCGTAACTACGCTTCTATACAATGCGGTGTCGAAGGAAGCGCACCAATTAGCATTTTCCATTTTAGTGTGTGGCATTGTCTTTCGTCCACTTGAAAGTAACACACCATGACTGCGTATCAGCGTTGTTATATGTAAATTTAGATAAGGGAGACCAGCGGGCGTTACTTTTGTATGGTTAAGCCACTACCAATGACTGTCTGGCAAAATGAAGTACTTACGTATATTTATACTCATTTTGCATACACTTGCTTTCTTATGTCAGAGCGCGTGTTCATGTTCATGAAAAATTGTTTTAACATGTTTACATACTATATCGACAGTGTAGCACAGTTTTGTCTGAACAACCAAAACTCGCGTGGTACATCGTAAAACTTAAATATTTTAAAAGTGTGGTGCATTTCTATTGGACGTGGGTAATAGCACTGTGGCAACCCTGCATTTACATATGTTAATTTTTAAGGAGAAAAACAACCCTTGTATATAGCAAACATGTTGTATGCCTTCTGATATCGAATTATAATTTCTTGCATCTCTGGTTATACTTCTAAAAGTATTAAAATAAGCTACAAATATTTTTTCGACAATTTGTTATTTATATATTTTCTCTTTTGCAGAATTCAAACTGTTCGAAAACGGTCTGAAGTTGGATATCTCCAGCTATTCCCATATGAATATTCGGATGAGTACAAAGGGCAAACGCCCACTGCGTAGTTTGACTCCAAGTGATAAAATCAACGCTATTCAACGAATTCATGATGGAGAGTCCAAAGCATCGGTGGCTCGTGATATTGGAGTTCCAGAATCTACATTACGTGGATGGTGCAAAAATGAGGATAAGCTGCGTTTTATGTCACGGCAAACTGATAAAATAACAGCTGATTCATTGGCCGAAAAACTGGGATCATCTGGCGCTATTCTTGTAGGACCTCCTGAAAAACGTCAAAAGTTGGACGGTAGTTCTGTACCATTCATTTATTCTAATAAAATAAAATATGATGATATTATGTATAAACGATCTCCGCTAAATGGTCTTGACTATGCGTCAAGCAAAACCCTTTCAGAGATTAGTTTCAATGGCTTGGCTACGGACTATATTGCTTTCAGTGGTGCTGTGAAGAATAAAGGTTTTGGCGCCGACGTATCACGTCAAACAGATCCAGCAGTTGCCGCTATAAGTCCCCTTACAAGCCTATCTCAGCTTTCGGGGCTATCTGGCCTGGCACAATCACCTCTAGCAATTAGTTTCAATGAACTTACATCAAATCTCAATATTTTAGCACAATTAAATCCTGGGCTGGCAGCGATGTCTTGTCTAAATGAATTAGGGGTTACAGCAAACCCATTGCGTAACGTGAAAACAAAAACTCAACTACAATTGGAAAGTCCTCGGAGTGACTGTGGAGATCGACAACAGGGGTTATCTGTTAAAAATTGGGCGAAACAAAAGTCACCAACATCAACTTCTGAAGAATCTTGTTATGGACTTAACCTACGCCTAAATGAAGATAATAATAAGAACAAAATTAAATGCCCTAGCCCATCTCTCGCACCGTCGCTTTCTATTTTATCAGATGATCCCTTAATTTATTGGTTGAAGTCTCAGCAAGCAATGTTGGGACTGAATAACCTCTATCCATCACCAATAGCACCGCCAATGGGGACATCGAGTCCACCGTTGCGTTCTTCAACTCCACATCAGTCAGGGAAACTTCATGTCACTACCCCACTAAATACTTCTGCATCAATAACCTCATCGTCCGCACCCTCCAATAGTTTGGACGGTAAAAACTCTACATGGCTTAATTGGTGCAAAGCTTTGGGCGCTAGTCTTAACTCATTAGCACCAACTACTGCGGCCACTGTTCTTCATGGCCCAACTATAAAACAACAACATCAATCGTCTTCCATTACGACCATTTCAACAGATATTGAAACTACTGTATCGCCATCAAATATATCCACTCAAAGTTCTCCATTGGAAAATATTCTTTTTACTCAACTAACAAAAAATATTGACAGCTGTTCAATGGAAAGTTCAGCAATACTTAACAATATCCATTGTACCCATATTGACAATGTAGATTCTTCAAACAAACCCGAAGATCTATCAGCACGCACGGTAAAAAACAATGTAACAGCTATATCGCCATCACCGACACCACCAGCCCAGAGTCCTAATACAGGAGAAAGTTTAGTTCCTACTCCAGTACACAGCCCAAACGGGCAATTACCAACCGAAGTTCCCAACTCTCCACTTTATAATGAAGAAGCAGAAGACTGCGGTACTAATATGTCAGATTGCAAAGACGTTCTGGATAATTTATTGTACAAAATCAATAATAATCCCTCCGTAATTTCATTAAGTAAAGCTACTACGCCAACAAGTGTCGAAGGAGCAGATGATGATGGATGTATAAGTGAATCTAATATCAGCTATGGAAGTGACAATAATCAAAATAGTAGCGATGAAAATGTCAATAACAACAATCATTCCAATAAAACAGATGAAGAAGAACCCTTTAAATTATTGACGTTGAAAAAAGAAGATGGAGATTATGAAGCCATAAATCACGGTGAACAATTTCTTAAATGGTTAGAAAACTGTAGCAATCCTCGAATAACGGCATCACATTTAATGCAATTGAGATTCCTTATATCAGCGCTAAAATCCAATTGCGATCCTAATGACGAAAATAGCCTACATAAGTTAAAACGGAGTAGTACGGAAAGAACCTCGGAAAAAACTGTAGATACATTGAAAGAAAATAGTCTTGTAAATAAAGGACGTCGTCGAAAATAGGAAAACCCTAAATCAATAACAATAGAAGCAAAATACGGTTATCCAAAAGAAAATATTTTACATCTTGGAAGTTCTTCAATTGATATAGTAACCTTGAATAGGCATTCAATTTTATCGATATATAGTGTTAATGCAGAAATAACTGGATAATATCAAATTGACCGGAAGGAAAGCACAAAAAATATAGCTTAATTTTTACATCGATAGCGAATCTGTTGATTGACTACCAAAATACTACCAAAATATATACGTTTATTTGTGAATATATCTTAAAGCTAATTACTTACACACACAACGATATTTTTTACTGACTATATTGGAATTGCATTTGATTTGTTCCTTTGCCAAAATAAGAATATTAACAAATATAACGGAAAGGTAATGCATAAGTTTAAAAACTAGTTCTGAGCTCTTATATACTTTAGTATTGTAATGTAATGTTTGAGAGTAATTTAGGTCGAGATATTTACATGTTCTATATATTACTTTTAATACCAGAAAGTAGTACAACTTTTATTGGTTCTAAACCATTTGTAGCTTTATATACATACATATATTTAAATGTATGTATAAGTACAAAATTTTAAAGTAGAACTTATACGTGACAGTATGTTAAAGTAATTGAAGTGACTAAAATGAATGAAAAAATTTAGGTTATTCCATATGTGCCATGGTAAATCTTTTAAAACCAAAGCGCTGAATTATCATACAAATATATGTATGTATATACTTATGACCAGATATTTTTTTAAAATCAAAATTCTAAGATTTGCTTAAGTCAACTACTTTAACGAATTGCCACATATGACTACCATCTATAAAAATAAAGAGCTTATTTATACCTATGCATACACATATGTTCGCACAGACATGAATGCACACGTGTTGATTTAAATGTATTTTCTAAATGAAAAACTGTTTTAATTATCGATGTGCATATGTAATATTCACACTTACATACACAACCTTTGAATTTTTATTCATAAGATCTTTACGTTACACTGAAAAATTTAAAATTGAGGTTCTTCTTTTTTATTTCATATATATTTACAATATTTACAAGTAATAAATGTAAGTATTATAGTGGTAAAAGATCCCAAACTTTATAATAATGTTGTAAGAAATTTGCATCGCTGCATGCGTAAGATTTCACAATTTTTTTTATATACGCAAAAATGTATAATATAATATATTATTTCTACATACCTTGTACATACATATATACATGCGGAAAAAAATTTAATTATTTTTTATTTCAAAGTATTATTAATTTTGTCATGTATAAGTATTAGAAAATTGTTTATCGGAGTGTACAATTATTTAATGTTATTAGTTAATTTTAAATTGAATCTTCTGATAAAAAAATATTTTCAATTTACAAATATGAATTATGTATATACATTTTTTAATGGCTTACGGGAACGGGTGCGGGCCGGTATACTTGTGCTGGATACTACTATATAACAGGTTAGTGCGTGGCGGATGGCTACAGAAGACAGTATACTTGAAAATACAGATAACCCCAAGTTTACAGAAGCACTGTTAAAATTATTTGGCAGCGTTGCTCAAATTTGGTAAAAAAAATCGTAAAAAAAAACGTAAAAAATGGAAAACAATGATATTCTTTGAAATTGAAAAACCTGTATGTTTAGTAGAATCGAAAACGATTGCAGGTTCGGGTCAAGTTAGCCTACGAACTACTGCTTAATCCACCGTACTCTTAGGATCCATATGACTTATTTTCGTGTACAAACTTGAAAAACCCACTGGGAAGAAATTTGAGTCAAATGACGCTTTCCAAAAAGCTAAAGAAATTGGAATATTGCCGGGTCAAGTATATCGAGCTGAAAAGAAACTATTCAATCTGATATAAAAATTAACATACATAGATACTTTAACGTACATATGTAAGCATGTAATATTAGGGATTTTCAAAGCTTTGGTTAAACTTTACATAAGGTGTAATTTTGGATGTACTGTGGTTTGGTCAACAAATTACCCCAGCTCTATAAATTATTGGTTCGTGCGTTTTTTTGTGTTTTTTGGCAGAGTTTTTTTATTACTCAATGTATTTCCCATTTGTGGGCGGGTGGGGAAAAAACCGATCGTGAAATATAAGGCCAAGCGTTGTCATGACGGAAAATTATTGCTTCTTGTCTAGTTGCGAATTTCGAGCGTTTTTCGGCAATCGCTCACTTTAATTTGATGGGTTGTTAACGTTCTACATTAATGGTTTCCCCGGACTTAGAAGCCCATAATACAGCACACCCTTTTGGGCCCACGAAATAAAGGCATTACTTGGCGTCATGGATATTCAGCTTTGCCGATGATTTGTCTGGTTAGCCAGGTTTCACATATGAAATTTTGCTTTTAGGATTCATGGATTTTTCATCACCACTCACAATCCGATCCAAATGTATCGTTCAAGCAGCATTTATGAAATACAAAATCGTCCCTTCTTGTTTTTGAATTTATCCGGCTCCTTGTAACGTTTCGAAAGATTTTGCGAGCTCTTCTAGTGTTTGGCAACGGTTTTTAACGCAAAATGCTCCCAGTTCCTCATCTTCAAATTTATTTAGGCATCCAGGATGTTCTTCCACAGTGTATAAACCACTGCAGATTCGCTCAGCTAGAGCATGTTCACCATAAACCTCCACCAAAATACGATGATTTTTGACTGAAGTTTTCTTCATATTGAAGTAATGAAAAAGAACTCCTTGCAAAAACACTTTTTCAGAAACAAAGTTCGATATATTTAATTGGAAAGAACAATTATACTAGTTAACAAAATTTTAATTTATTTTTGTAACATGCATATACAAGTATGTATGTATTTTCTTAAAAAGTACAAACATCAGAGAATCTTAGAAAAACTCTTGCTTAATATAAAACAATACTTATGATTATAGTGAATATTTGCCTTTTGGAAGGTCTTTTTTTAGGTCTTCAACAAAATCTGCTAGCATTTCTGCGTTTCATTTCCCTTGATAGCGTTTCTCCAATAAGAAAATGGCCTTGTTCATCACTCAAATTTGTCGGAAAGAAATCCATATGAGAGTCCAGCATATGTAATCTTAGGGAGATATTACACCCGAAGTCTTGTAATTTTCCGATTTATGGCTTCCTAGAAAAATTTGGACAACGTTTACAAATCATTTCTAGGCGATAACCCATTTTCACATTGTATAAAGAAATGCTAAAAAGACTTCTTTCCAGCAAGTTTGGTTAAGTTAGGTTTGGAAACCATCAACATTTCATAATTTATTCATTACAAAGTTCGTGTGACAAAAACGGTGTTTATCAGTGTTATTGATGTTTACCTTTCAAATGATTGACATATTGACTAAAAAAGACGCACAAGGTCAGTAGCTTTTCAACTCATTTTCAAAATATTAGAACAATGGAATAATACTCAAGTTACGCCATCTCTTTATGCCGATGCACTTATCCTAATACAATTGTGTGGAAATATATTCCCGAGCATACTTTCGTTTAATACGAAAAGTTAATGCAATCAAGTCAGACCCTCCTATAGCCCCATTACAACACTTATAATGATTTTAGACTTTCTCATTGACTTAAAGCTATATACAATAACGGATGACCCAAGAATCATCTGGCAACCTTTACAAACCGTTCAACTTTATGACGAAAATTCACGTTCTATAAATAATGTTTTTCGCGCGCTTCGCTCAACTTGTAGTGAACATAATCAGCATACTGAGCGTACTATTCGCAACACCATCACCCATCTTGAGGCCCAGCATTCATTATTGGATAATATTCGATCGAATAGACCACGTCCAGCACGCAGTTAAAAAAATATTGCGGCCGTAGCTGAGAATACACGAAGACTGTGGAGAATCGATTCGGCGCCGTTCGCAGTAACTTGGACTGACGTATGGAACGACTTGGCGCATTTTACATCGAGATCTTAAATTGAAAACATACAAAATACAGCTTGTATAAAAACTGAAGTCGCTCGACCTTCCCTCTTGAAAAGTTCCAAGAAGATACCACGTTTTCGAGCCAAGTTTTGTTGAACTGCCATTTCATCCAAAAAAAAAAAAAACAACGGTTTGGTGTGGTTTATGGGATAGTGGAATCATCGGTCCATATTTCTTCAAAAATGATGCCGGTGAGAACGTAACCGTCAATGGCGACGTTATCGCGCCATGATAACCGACTATTTGATGAATGAAATTGAAACTATTGATATCAGCGGCATTTGGTTTCAACAAGACGGCGCCACTTCCCACACATCGCATTAATCAATAGATTTCTTGAGAGAACACTTCGGTGAGCAGATAATTTCACGTTTTGGGTCGATTGATTGGCCACCAAGATCGTGGAATATCACACCGTTATAAGGAGATATTTAAAGTATAAAGTCTATGCGGACAATCGCGCTTCGATTCAGGCCTTGGAGCAAAAAATCACGCCTGTCAATCGCCAGTTACCAGTCTAACAAATCCGAAAATCGGACTCAACGGATGGACCTTCTAAGATATACCGGGCCCATTATTTGAAAGAAATAATCTTCAAAAAATAAATGCCAAAGAATGTTATTTCGAATGATAATAAACATTCCCTATTAAATTTGAAAAGTAGGGAACCTCGAAATGGATCACCCTATATATTGATATGAAGAATATAGAGATTTGTGTTAGTTAGATTGATTTCAATACATACATATATGTCGGCTATGAATCAAAATGTATTAATGAAACCAAGTGAGAAAATGACCGATAGTTTAAGCTAGTATACTATGATACCAAATACCAGTACGTTCTTTAAGTTAATCAAATTGCGCGAGTAAAAAATGTATGGTTACACCCCTTTGTTGTTTTAATGATGCTTATAATTTTAGATATATTATAAATATTTTTGCTGGCTGGCGCACGAGCTTCCGAAACCAATCATGTTACAAATTCCAATTTATATTAATAATGTAGTGATTTTTGATGACTGTAGAATAAATTTTTTCAAGATAGCTGACACACCGAAATATATCAAAGAGTTGGTCCTATAAATTTTCAATGTTTGGACATTCTTAAGCTCGAATTCAATTTCGACCGATGTGCCATGTCAAAAGCAATAAGGGACTTCGATTGCATTCCGCAATCCGGATCTAATCCCAACGACACTTTTCTGTCCTAAGACCTCAACGGAAAGAATTTTAGTGGCAATGGTAAGATCTGTTTCTATAGAGTTGTGAGTATTAGCGACCATTTTCGTTTTTTTTTTTACTTTTTAGATAAAAATACTTGTAGAAATGTATGCAAGTCTACAATATCTTTACAGGCAATGCATAAAGTTTTTTTTCAGCTTCGTCTAGTTATACCAATAATAATTTAAGCAATGCAATGTATGGAAAAGAGGTGGCAGTAAAACACAATCCGTGCGTTCGAGCTATGCAGCTCTTTTGCATATTTGACACTTCTTTGCTGATACTCTGCTGATGTGCAGATAAAAAATTGACTGTTGCTAATTATTTGTGTAAATTGCGCGCAAAATTGACAGCAAAACGTGATGTTGTTTGCAAGTGTTGCCAGAAATTCACGCAGAACGTAATACTTTTACAACAATGCTGTCTTGATTGCCAACTCGAACGCACCCAATACACCACAGACGTATACTAAGTAGCGGTCATTTGTATAGATTATGGTATATGATTGCCTAGCGGCTACTATTCTTAAGCTAGCCACCAAACATGATTTACAGGTTCTCTATAAATTATAAATGTATGTCTTTATTTATGCTAAGTTTTAGTTTATTCATATCAATACATAACAAAAACCTATAAAGAGTTGTTTAACTAAAAAACTGAAAAAAAACTTTTTTAACTAAAAAAAGTTCAATATTATAAATAATAAAATTTCATTTTTCACAAGAGAATACCAAGATCCGGTTTCTTCTTCAAAAGCTAAAATATGTTCATAACCAATTTTTTGTCTTTAAATAAAAAATCTATCGTATCGTGTAAGAGGAGTAACTATCAAATTTGATCTTATATTATATAATATTCTGTTAATTATTATTTTTATTTCTATAGTGTGGAAACTGAAGTAAGATAGTTGGTACTATTTTACTCATAAACTCTACAAAATTAAAAGATAGGACCAGTTTTAAACAAACAACTTAAGTGTACGCCCTTATAATAGTACAAAGTGTTTATTACAAGTAACAAAAGAAGCAGCTGTTTTCCTATGTGTGTAACACAGCTGAGATCGCTTGATCGAAATCAGCCTTTTTTGACACAGAGATTATATAAAAGGAATGTAGTTTAAGAACTTTTTTGTGAACAGGTATTTGTAATAGAAAACATTAATAAAAAATATCAAACGTATTTTCGAAACAAAAGTTTATTACATATATATTATTTTTTCTCACCTCCTCTGAGGATTCAATGTGGGCGTGTTACCGATCTTTTATGGGTGTTCGGTTCCCCAGGAGGCCTATATTCACGCGTATAATACATACAATTCCAAATCAATCTACTTTTCGTAACAAATATAACTATAAAATAAACATATATATAAAATCAGGTACACTTCACGAATAGTATTGACATTAACAATATAAATCGATATAATCAACTTAAACAAAAACCAAAATGAATATATAAAACCAGGTACAATTCACTTGTATTCATTAACAAATTTGTCACATATTTTGACAATCTTCTTGTACTAATTTCAACAATATTCATAATTAATAATAATCCAAACAAAGTACTAATTATTAAATAATATTTACAAAATATTCCAAGTCACCCACAGCGATATAATATTTATTAAATCTAAATTTAATCTTTAGGAATTTTAAAAATCAACACATATTTGAATATGTAATAAAAACATTCTTCAAGTTATAAATTTTAAAACATAACACTTCAACACACTATAGCAGATTTGAGGCTTTTGGACGTTTTATTAGTAGAATATTAGTAAGCAACCCGCACCAAGTGTGACTTAGTAGTATAATATAAGTAGGCAACCCGTACCTAGTGTGACTTTAGTAGTAGAATTTGCGTTTGCATTAGTGAAAAGCTTAGGGTTGGTTACTTGTAGATTTATACAATGATAAAATGCCAATGTCTGATATTTTAATATTTGGTTGCGTAAATTGCAATTTTGCAAACATAGATTCAAAAGAGAAATTATAATAACCAATGGAAATTAGTAACTATGTAAATTTGTTAAATTAATATGTTTATTATAGTTGTTAGCATATGTACAAATTTAATTTTAATATTAAATTTAGTACCTTAAACTGGTAAATGACAAAAATTCAAAAGAAATTTCTTGAACCATAGAACATTCTTCTTTTTCTAGTATTTGTAATTAGTCTCAAATAATAAATAAAAATGTTATATCTGTTTTTTTTTTTTATTTTATTCATGAAATTTACCAAAGCATTCAGAACATATCGGCTATATGTAATATGTACGTTTTTCCTTCTTTATGGAGCTGCATTAAATACAGTGTCAACGTCCATCTTCTTTTATTGGCATATGATCCCCCACATTTAAACTTTTGTTTGGTATATTTGATCTAGGACCTAAAGATACTTTTTTTGAATTTTGTCCCAGCTCTACCTTGCGCAATTAGTTGTTCTGCAAGTGGAACAACGAATTCTTTTATTTGTGATTTTTTCTGAATGTTTTCCTGATAAATATAATATGCATTTACAGCAGAAGTCATTGATAGTTTGAAAAAACTTTATGCCACCATTTCGAGATTTTCTAGGTTTCAACTTTTGGATCAGATATTTCAACTCCCCCATTCTCTGATTATAAAAAACCAAGGCTTCAGCACAGCTGACAGAAAGCCTAGATCTATCTTTCTGCGTTCTCAAGACTGTGAAAACTGTAGGCTTGTGACAGTTACTCACAACAATGACTTTACGTAAGTCACGCCATTTTGCCACCATTATTCCCGCATCACTAATGCGAAATATATATTCTCCTTTTTTCAAACAGTCATTAACAATTAGCAAGTTTTTTCTATTTGGAACACATGTTCCGACACATGAAAATGGTAAAGTTTTCATTAGATTGTATGAGGTGAAGCCACCAAAAACCAAAACCGTATCTAGATTGCGCATAGTTTCGCACAACTTAGTAGCCACCCTTTCACCCGAATTTCCAGATGGGGCTGGTGTAAATATTGTGGTCATAAGTGTATCCACTTTTGGAATCACATCTTTGCCAAATTTTGATGCCTCGTTTAATCGGCTTCAACGGGATATATTATTTTATCGATGACATCCCTTTAAATTTAGCCATCGATTCATCAATGATCTAACGTGATCTATCACTGCAACCGTTGCTAAAGGTATATTTCATACAATTGAAAACCTATTCCCTTCTCTATATAATAACGTTTAGATGCCCGTTACGGTTGCTCAGGAGAATTAAAATAAAGTTTTGACATTTAATTTTGATATTCGTGTAATAGTTCATTTTATAAACTGGTTTCCCATAGATTCATTTTGAGAACAGTAACCAGATATCTTAAGAAGTCTATTATAACCCATTTTAAGAGATATTCCCAACAAAAATTTCACTGTGCAATGAAAATAAATAATGATTCTGGAAATAGACACTTGAATATTTGTAGCTGAGTAGACTTTCTTGAAATTGAGGCTAATATAATGGGCTTAACCTATTCAATGATAGAAAATCAAGAACAAAATAAGTCTGATGGTGCTCCCCACAAGACATGAAAATTGGAATTTTCATTAGCAGCGTAATCTTCGCCAGAGACTCAAAGATAGTAACCCTCACTCCTCAATATTTGTGAATTATTATATTTTCTTTCTCTGTATCCTTATCGGAATTGCTAGAGTGTTCATGTATTTATGCATCAGAATTTGGAATGTACTCGGAATCAGACGCACTTAAATCGCTGAGGTCAAAGTCGCTAGTATCTAGTATCGCAGTCATTTTATTTGTGTTCAGACTTACACCAAAGCTTCTTCTATTCATTCTAAGATATTGTTAAATACAATAATATATTGATTATTTTCATTTGACTACTATACGCCAGTGGGATAATATATCCCTTGAATATGACTTGAACCATACCATTAGGGCATAGTATCCCTATTAATAAAAAAATATATATATTTATATATTATATTTGGAACATTTTGTTGCTCACGTACTTAACTCATATAAATAACACTTTTATATTTACAGAAAATACCGTTCAAAACGATAAGCACTTATTTTCACCCAAAAATCTACGCACTTTATAAAAACACGCAAGTATTTGCTATAAAATATGACACACTTATTACACAAACCAAAAAGAGATGACCAGAAACAGAAAATTCTTATAACTACTAAGTGGACGTTTATTTATTCGAATAGAATGCAAACTGAATTTTGTTCGATTTTTTAAATTTCTACTGGAATGCAATAAAAATCAATTTTTTCTTTTTATACTCTTACGACATGTTGCTTCAGAGTATACAAGGTGTGTTCAAATAATGGTTGTTTGTGTCACCTAAAACTACTTGAGTTTCATATAAGATTATATATATATATATAAATGATCAGGTTGATGAGACGAGTTGAATTTCGAGTCATCCTTTTATGCAAGCAATAACTTGATTAAGATATCTTGATGAAGCTAAGCTAACTAAGCCGTTAAAAGTGGGCATGGCCCCACCCCTAATAAGTTCGATAGATAGATAGATATATCACCCAAATTTGTGCAGAACAAATTTTTTCAAACTTTTTTACGATTGTGTGAAAATAGGTGAAATCGGATGATAACCCCGCCCACTCTCCATATAACGGTTTTGTTAAAAACTACTAAAAGTGTAATAAATCAATAACCAAATGCGTGAGAGACATCTAATTTTACAACAGTGGGAGTAACAGCGTTCACTTTTTGGTGAATTTACATAGCCCGGAACCTGCTCAACCGATTTCAAGTTAATTCGGTATATAACATTTTTCAGAGTAAAAATGGAAAAAATCAGGGCACAAGCACGCCTCCTTCCCATATAACACAATATTAAATTTCATCTCATTTTTTCACATTCCAGTTTACAAATAAAGGGCCAATTAATACAAGGCTCACGAATAATGCTACAACAACAAACCGTAATAAATTTTTTTCTGTGTGAGTAATCGGCTTCCTTTTTTTTATTTGGCAGGTTATTTTTTAAATTTTTTAAAAATTAATGATTGGGATACTGAAAAGAGGGTTGGATAGTGCAGCGGTACCATGCTTTGCAGACCGTCATTTCCGTCCAAAGGGAATTCAGACGGGATTTTTGCGGCACACCCCGAGTAGATGAATCATTATGAGGTTGGTAAACATGTTTGCCGAATCTAGAACTATCGCAAGAAGACCGTACTATCGAGATCTGTATATTCATGTTCAAGAAACAATCGTAGCTGTTGCATCGTCGATTCAGGCAAATCCAAGAGTTTCGACTTGCAACTTATCGACGCAATTTGGAGTTCGTAGACGATCATTACAACGGATAATTCGTGATGACTTAAACCTCTTTCCGTGCAAAGTTCAAATAACAAGCCAGTTATGCCTTCTAGATTTGCCTATTCGCCTGGAATTTTTCCAAAAAATGATTGAAATGTCCGAAGAAGACATTAACTTGATAAATTGTCTGTTTATGTCTGATGAGGTCCATTTTGATCTAAGCGGAACTGTAATAAAGCAAAATTGTCCACCGTTATTTAAAGATGTTAAATAAGTTTTTTTTACCCAGAACTGCATCGAAAACGTATCGCTTTCAATAGAGTTTGGTTCCAGCAAAATGGAGCAACTGGAAAATGGGGCTTCAACGAAAATTTTAAAACAAATTAAAATCAAGAAGCTCCACTTTCCGCTGGCTGGTTGCCTGACCTGACGGCAATAAACCTCTTTTTAAGGGGTCATGTCAAGGAAGAGGTGTACAAAACAAAACCTAGAAATTTAACTGATATGTTCTCAAGTATACCTGAGCAACGCCCAAATTATTGCAATCAGCTCGTCCCTTTTTCTGCCTCCAATATACCTCATCTAATAATTTCCGTCTTTCCACCGGTCTTTAAACCATTCAGGTAAGTCAAAATATAATATAATATTTTAATTAATTTAGATGAACAAGTTTTATTAAAAATTATGTGGTTTAGTGCTGAATTAGAATTGAATTGGTCTAGACCTTAGTCTAAACTTCATAGCCCTAATATAATGAATTCCTATCCTCTGGTTGACGATTTCCATATCAACTCAATATATTATATATCAAATTTAGCCTCTTCAGTTGAGTTGATATTACATTTATCTCATTTGAAGATGTGCAACCAAATTAAGTCTAAGTTAAAGATATTCAATATAAGTCTGGAAGATACCAAATTAGATTGTAATTTATTTGCGATTTCTTCAAATAATGAATGCTAAATTCTTTCGCAACATTTGATTGATTTTTGCAAGCTGTAAGAGTATAAAATTCGGTTACACCCGAACTTAGCCCTTTCTTACTTGTTTGATTAATATATGTACCAAAACTATCTAAAACATACGTATGCTTAAAATATTTGGCCCTATTCGCGGTAGCGTTTTCGTTTTAAAATTAAATAAGAACGGCTATGAGGCATTCTTGTTAGCATTGTCGACATTTATCGAAAGTAAATTGGAATATGAAATGATGATAACGAGATAGAAACAGTCGCTCTTTGTCGTTGTAGTAATTGAGAGCGAGATAGAAACGAGTGCGAATATTCGAAGGGAATATGAAAATTACTAGAAAAAAGTGAATGTTGATATTTTTTAGATGGATTTTTCGAAAATACTTAATGCACCTCCATGCCGCGACGAAGACGGTTGGCATGAATTAAATAAAATTTGTAAAATTGCATTTTTGTATCTAAGAAGTTGTATAACAATTATGTATGTATATACTTAAGGTATGGAAGGACCAAAAATTCAAAATAAAGAAAAAATGGTACACAACAAATCCGAAGCAAGAGGCTCAAGAGGAGTTATTATTTTTATTATTATTGTCTTATTTATTATGTCCTTAAATTCACAAAATGATTCAAATATTTATTTCAAAACAACAAATGACAACGTCAGATACGCGCTATAAGGGCGTTAGCATATTTAATTTAAATTTAAAATTTCGATAACATTTTTTTGGCGTTACAATATACTTCAAGAATACGAATATAGAAACAAAGCGACGGGACGACAACGGGAATCGGGCCAATTAGTTTCAATTTTGAAGTGGTTTTCAAGATATTTCAGGTAATAGACATAAAATTCTTCTTTTTTTACACTTTATCAAAACTTTCAAGCTTCTTCTTAAAACCATCTTTTTGAAATTGGCGTAAACGATTGCTCGAAAACTATCTCTCACTTATCAATTTGATTCAATTTCTATTTTGTAAAGTATAGAAAACTGTTCTATAAGACCAAAAGTTATGAATAATTTTATTGATTTTTGTAATTTTCATAATAGAAAATATGCACAAATTTTATTCGATTCAAAGCTTAAACATAGAAAAACTTATGAAGTTTCAGTTTGGGTTTCTGAAGTTCAAGTAGAGTAAAACAAGTATACAAATTACCAAAATATTTATATTCACTATATAACAGTTAAGAACTACGGACGCGTCTCTGCACGCCAACGGTATCAGCAGTAATTGATGAAATAAAAAGATACAGCTCTAGGTACATCGCTAAATTAAATTAGCATTCTAACAAACACGCCATAAAATGTACATAACATAATAATGTAAACAACAGCGACGACTGCAAAAAAGTCCCAGTTCCTACACCGACTCTTTTGTAACCCAAACCGGTTTACTTTGTGTTCTTGTTCGTAATAGCTCGCTGTTACGTAATTCAGCCTTTCTTTTCGTTTTGAAATTCTTTTTATGGTTGCAATTGCGCTAGGTTTCAAATGAATATATAGGATATGTTAGGAAATTTGTATATCTATTTTTTGTATGTTATATGCAAATATGTATGCATAGAATAATAGAAATATTTTGAAAAATTTTAAATAAGGAGAAAATTAAGATACTCAAAAATATTCAATTTAAATTTTAATAACATATATCGGTATTGAATGTAATAATATACGAGTATACATAAAATAACTATAATAAAAATGGTAACTTTACTTATTTATATATACCTAAAATATTAAGATGCTTTCATATTTATTTCTTCTAACCGCAAAGGATGTTGGAATATCATTTTATTTAAAACAATAATAATTGTAATTAATTCAATAATGTCTTATAATAAAAAATAAAAAAATATGGAGTAAAAACAATTAAGGATTTTTAATACTTAAAGATTAGGAAATTCCTGTTATAAATTTGGCCTTGAAAATATTAGTAGCTGGTATTCGATACATTCTGGAGGATTAGAGAATTCCCGACTTAAGTATTTCTTTGAAACTATTAAGCGGGTTGGTATTTTGCATATTGTTCTACCACATTCATGGTAATTCATTGCAAGCAAAATGTGACACCTTCATCCCAACATACAAATGAAATATGCAACACACTCTATGTGTCGCGTAGCCGACCCGCACAAACATTTGCGAGAATTTTATGAAAAGGAATGACAGCAAAACTCGATTTGACTTGCTGGACTCTTTTTGCTCGTGCGAATGCACAGAGTAACACCAAAAGAGAATTTTCCGATAATGAGAATCAAAATAGTCCCTATGTAAATGCAGTAAAAGACGAAATTTTCAGACCTGCCATTTAGTTCGTAAGAATTATCTAAGTATATGATACGCATTTTGTAATAAGCTTAATAAATAATAGTTACTAATAACTTAATTCAAAGGCCAAATTGTACTTATTGCATCAATATAAATAACAATAGTCAATTGAATTTATTTACTCTTTTAAGACAGATTGTAAAGTTTAATTAATAATTTAATTAATTTAATATTAATAATAAAAAAAGCTTGGTTCTTTCATATTCTCATTCATTCGATATTTTTCGCAAGTACATATTATATTCATGAACTACTGATTCGCTGGATTTCCTCCGAGGTCAAAAGGCACTAATTTGTACTAGCCGTACTAGCAGGTAATTAGTATATAATTAAAGTGTTGAATTGCCTATTTACTTTTTAGAGATTTTAAATATGTATATAAATTTTTAAATTGAATAGAAAAATAAGCCTGAAGTAGATATTTTTGGAAATTTTATGCTATTCAAGAATCCGCAATGTATAAAATTTTTTCCGAAACGTTTCAAAAGTTATGGTATTTAAATGAAAAAATATTTTTTATGTTTTATTATTAAATCACCTGTTATGTGAATTGGCTTAAGAATAAAGTTTCATATGTATTATATATAAGTTAACACATGAGAATTGCACACAAATAATATAAAAAACTTGCACAACACTTATCTTTACCCGGTTGCTCCAAGCATATTCCGCTGACGCATGAGTCCAGTTGCCTGACTACTATGGTCAGCTGCGGTAACCTGATATTTTACTATGACACAAATGTCTACGTTATCGCTTATGCTGAGTCGGCTTGCCGGCTGTAGCTTTGTAGTTTATAATTCCAACATTTAGGTTAAGCCTTACATTCAACATTCAAGGATTCACACCCTAGTTAGAGTTACTCTACTTTCCACACCATGTAAGTTCGTTTAAGGTTATCTCCAAACTGCTTGCACAATTATAAACTGCTGACAGTAACAAATGTGATTGTGAAATATCGAATTATCTTATTAACAAAAAAATATATGATTTGTGTCAACTAAAATAATTATTTCATAAAAAAAATCCATTCTAAAACAAATTCAAGCCACTGCTAATAATTGGTTTTATACACATGAGCACATGAGTAGGATAGACGCGTTACGCAATATAAAAACCGAGTGCGACAGTGATATTGAGTGGGACATAGAAAACAACGATAGCCAAGTCCTGAACCTAGAAACCGGCATTAGCCAAGTCCCAAACTAAACGAATTTCGCCATGGACGCAAACCAAGTGCAATCATTAATAATCACCGCTGTTAGCGAAGCAATAGCGCAGCTAGAACAAGGATTTCAAACTCAGCTTAACGCTATGAATGAGCGGGTAAATAACTTAAATATCGAAGCACCACAAGTTGAGCCCTATAAAAGAATTTCTGTGGATCCACATATCAATTGTAATATTCCACTGTACATAATAAAATCAGTCCCAGTCAGTTTAATGGCGGGTCAGAAGAATACGTAGCATGGGGGCAATCAACCGTTGATGCGTACGAATCATTCAAACCTTTTGACGGTAGCTGCACGCATTATCAAGCGGTAACAATCATTAAGAATAAAATCAGAGGAGCAGCCAGAGCGGTATTAGTATCACAAAATACTGTCCTGAACTTTGGTGCAATCATGGTCAGACTAGATTGCTCTTACGCTGACGAAAACTCCCTACGACTTCTGAGGCAAGGCCTCGAGATTGTTAGACAAGGTGACTTGACCTTAATGGAGTATTATGACGAAATTGAGAGAAAATTAACTCTGGTTACAAACAAGTCCGTAATGACACACAAAGCGGTGCAGGCAACGCTTCTGAATGATGAATTAGGACTGACCCGCTGCTCCACGCCTTTATTTCAAGTCTTAAAAACTCACTCAAAGCTTTTGTTTTTCCGGCTCAGCCGAGGGATCTAGCATCTGCTCTAGCATTAGCTAGAGAAGCAGAAGCTAGCATCGAGCGTAGCGTGTTTTCGGCCTCATACGCCAAAGCCATAGCAAAAAGAGAGCAGGGGAAAAGGACCATAGAAACAGCGCCCAGGCAAAGCAGGGAAAGCATAATCGGCAAGGCACTAACTCCTCCAAACCACAAGGGAGCAATCAACACGCTCAAAAGAGATCAAATACGTCCGATAGAGCGACAGGATAAAAGCGCTAAAAGCTGAACAATGTAGTTCAGAGTGACCCTAACAATCCCGACTGCCGTACATCAAACGACAGTTGGGTGGGAGAATTTTAAAAATATTAATCGATACAGCTAAAAAAAAGTAATTCATGTCGAAAGCCCTTCACTGTGAGCTCTGTACATGGTTCGAGCAGAATAGCAAACAAGTTCCTTATGAAAATTTTTGACCAAATTTCACCATTTTATGTGCTTGACAAGATCAGTTCCTTTGAAGCCATTAAAGGCTTTGACTTGTTAACACAAGCAGGAGCGGCATTGGACTTACAAAATAGCAATATTAAATACCAAAACAAATCAGATCAATTGAGCTTCCATTACTGTGACAGTGTAAACTTCACAGATGTTACTGATATTGTAGTGCCTATGTCCGTAAAGAAGGAGTTGAAAAGCATGATATTGAGAAGGTCAAGGGCGTTTTCGACCTCTAACGAGGCATTACCCTTTAACACTTCGGTCACTGCCACGATCCGCACTATAGATAAAGAACCAATATATGCCAAACTATATCCGTACCCAAATGCAGTCTCTGATTTCGTAAACAACGAAATCTAGCAACTATTCAAAGATAGTATCATTAGACCCTCCAAATCCCCATATAACAGCCCTTTTTGGGTTGTTGACAAAAAAGGGTCTGATAACAATGGCAATAAAAATAAACCGTTGGTAATCGGCTTTAGGAAGATAGATGAGCGAACTATGGCCGATCGATACCCGATGCCGAGAATTCCAATGATTCTTGCGAACCTAGGAAAGGCAAAGTTTTTCACAAAAAAGATTTAAAATCGGGTACCACCAAATTTTTAGGTAAACGATGGAAAATACGAGTTTTTCCATCTACTTTTTAGATTGAAAAATGCGGGGAGCATTTTTCAAAGAACCATTGACGCCATTTGAGGGAACACATAAAAAGATATGCTACGTTTACGTGGATGACGTCATAATTATTTCCGAAAATCAGTCGACCACGTGGAGCATATCGACACAATTTTAAAATGCTTATGCGATGCCAATATGAGGTTATCACAAGAGAAAACGAAGTTCTTTAAAGAGAGCATCAAATTCTTGGGCTTTGTAATAACCAAAAACCAAACCAAAAAGTTAGAGCCGTACGGGAATATGTTGAGCCTAAAAACTTATTCAGATTACGACCATTCCTATAATTATTACAGGGGTTTCATTAAAGACTTCGCGTCAATAGCGAGGCCTTTGACCAACATCATTCTCAAAGGAGCAAATGGCACGGTGAGCAAACATATTTCCAAAAAGGTAAAAACTGAGTTAAATGAAATTCAACGAAACGCCTTTAAAAGTTTGAGAAATATCCTGGCATCCGATAATGTTATTTTTATGTACCCAGATTTCAATCAGCCTTTTGACTTAACCACTGACGCCTCCGTGGTCGATGCCATCCGTGCGGTTCTGTCTCAAGGAGGCAAACCAATTACCAGGATTCCGTGAACGCTAAAACAAAGCGAAGCGCACTATGCCACAAACGAAAGGGAGTTGTTAGCCATTGTCTGGGCTTTGGGTAAATTGCAAAATTACCTATATGGGTCAAAAGAAATCAACATTTTTACAGACCTGTGATAGGAACACAAATGCGAAAATCAAAAGATGGAAATCATACATTGATGAACACAATGCAAAAGTGTCTTACAAACTCGGCAAAGAAAATTTTGTGGCAGATGGCCTGGCCCGACAGAATGTGAACAATCTGGAAAATCAGGTGCAGTCAGATGCTGCGACAATTCACAGTGAAATATAATTATCCTACACGATCGATTCGAAAGAAAAGCCTTTGAATTGCTTCAAAAACCATCTGATTCACGAATAAGCCAAATTTTTGTTAAAAAGATAGATTATACTCTTTGGCAGAAAAATACGCCCCCTAATAAATTTTACAGATAAAAACGCTCTATTCGAAGTAATTAAACCACTCGTTAGTACCAACTCAGTAAACGCGATTTACTCTGATTTGCCGACGTTGGCCAGTATACAACATGATTTGGTGTTAAATTTTTCGGCAACTAAGTTCTGGCACTGCAAGAATATCATTGTCGATATTACAAACGCGCGCATTGGGCCGCTCAGGAAGATATAATATTAAAAAAAATCCTTCGTGAATATTACTTTCTGAAAATGGCAAAATTAGCCCTCATTGGCTAATTGGTGATCAATTGCAAAACATGTACCAAGGCGAAACTCGACAGGCACCCCAAGAAACAAATTCTTGGAGTAACACCAATTCCATCATATGCTGGAGAAATGCTCAACATTGACATTTTTTCAACGCACAAAAAATCTTTCCTTACTTGCGTTGACAAGTGCTAGAAGTTTGCAGTTGTTCTAACGGACAAATGGAACGCTTCCATGGCACTCTTGCGGACATAGCTAGTACTTTTGAACTAGAAAAAATGTCTGATGACACAGCCGAGTTAATTTTGAGAGAAACAATAGCCTACAATCGATCCATACACTCGGTCAAAAGCCAAACTCCGATCTATGTGATTCACGCAGCACCTATGGAACTCAGGCGGACCATAAAAAATAAAATCACAAAAGCCCAACATGGTAACATTGAAAGATCTAAGTCGAACAGGCAAAATTGAGTTTTTGAAGTTGGCGAAAAAGTGTTCGAAAAAACATTAAAATGTTAGGAAATAAGTTTACAACGCTTTGCACAGAGGAAACGATTCAAGCAGACCTGGGAACGTCTGTTCTTGTTAAAGGGAGGGGGGTCCACAAAGACAACCTTAAGTAGAATTACATTCAAAAATCGCGCAGGTTAAGGTTAATATAATAGTTAAGCACACAACTTTATTTCCTTTTCCCTCTTCTTCTTTATTGCAGCATTAAGTTTGCAGTCCTTATTGTCAGGGGTCATATATTGTCGGATAATCGATTACTCTCACTTCAATTATATTTAGGTGATGGAGGGACTATTTAAGGCATTCGAGTAACCTGACAGAACTTGCTAGCATGTTATATGAGACTGCAGAATTAGCAAAGTTATTCCCTAAATCGCATATGTGAAAGTTGTAGACATGGATATAGAACATATTAAAAATTTGTTGTCCGTAATAATAGTGCACCATAGAATAGCAAAAAGTGTGGATTTCCTAGGCTCAGCACTCAAGGTAATAGCCGGCACGCCAGATGCGACCGATTTTGAAGAAGTTAGAAGGTTCGAGTCAAACTTAATCGATGCAATAATAAGCAAATAGTAATTAATTCAGAAACACAGAAACAAATTAATAAACTCACAGACACGATAAATGAAATAATTAAAGCAAAAAAGAATGAGTTGGTTGACACACCGCATTTATATGAAACATTATTAACGAGAAATAGAATGTTAATAAACCAGATTTCAAACTTGATTCTCACAATTTCATTGGCCAAGGCTAACATAATAAATTCCACTATTTTTGATCATGGAGATTTGAAGAGAATATTAAAGGAATACCCCGTAGGGATTCCCATAGTTAGCCTAACTGAAACATCGAAGATTAAGGCCCTACAGTCCGAGAATATAATTCATATACTCATAGTCTACCCTATAATTAAATTTACCTGTACCGGAGTCACCATCTTCCTGGTATCACATTAACATGTAACACTACAGATGACACCGTAGAGGAATGCAACGATGACATACTAGCGGTTAACGAATGCATAACAGCAACATTCGCATCTGTTTGCAAGTTAACGGCACAAGACACCTGTGCACGAGCACTGCACGCTAGCGGCCACCTGAAGCCAATCTCGCAAGTAGATGATGGAATCATAATTACCAACGAAAGCACAGCAAGGGTCCGTACAGACGATGGCCCAGAGATCATTACGAACGGGACACACCTCGTTATCTTCCAATTCTCTGCAATCATCAATGGCACGAAATATGTGAACCAGCGTGAGATACTTAATAGCAAGCCACGCATAGCGGGATCACCGCTGCTTAACATCGTTCACGACCCAGTCTTGAGTATGCCGCAACTCCATAGGCTGAACAATGTTAACCTTCGTATCATCCAAGACGACAAAAGACGCCAACTCATTCAATACATGGATTATCGCTGATGTTGCTCTCAGCGTCATCTTAAGTGGCTTTATCATCCTATGGCAAATCTCAAGAGAAGACAAGCTTCGCGGGGGGTACAAAAGTTCATCAACAACTATAAAATAACCGAGGACGGTCATAGACTTGAGGGGGGAGTAATTAACAAATAAGAATTGCACACAAATAATATAAAAACCTTGCACTGCACTTACCTTTACCCATTTACTCGAAGCATATTCCGCTGATGCATGAGTTCAGTGGCCTGACTACTATGGTCAGCTGCGGTAACCTGATATTTGACTATGCTGCAAATGCCTACGTTATCGCTTATGCTGAGTCGGCTTGCCGGCTGTAGCTTTGTAGCTTATGGGTCCAACTTTTAGGTTTAGCCTTAAATGCAATTTTGTAACACAATGAGTTTTGTATGTATAACTAAATCTGAAAACATAAACGGCCAACGGTTTGCATTCAACGGAAACCGTATTGCTAGTTCCTTCTACCTACGTTGTTTGATATAAACAACCTTGAAGTCGGATTACAAGTAAAGTTACGTAAAATAACAAAAAAAGATATTTTATGAAGATCTTTATCTTGATTTTGATCCGTCAGTTTGTAAGACAGATATATGCTATTGTGGTCCAATATTGAACAATAATACAAGGATTTGATTTTGATTTACCAGTTTGTATGGCAGTTATGTATATCCTTGGGGAGAAATTTGAAATCGATATCTAAAAACTGAGGGACTAGTTCAATGTACACACAGACAGACGGATATGGCAAAATCGACTTAGCTCGTCCCGCTGATCATATAGATATACATACTTTATAAAGTCTCCGACGTTTCCTTCTGAGTGTTCAAAATTTCGTGGCAAGCTAAATGTTTTCTCTAACCGGTGGCTACCTAAATAAATAATCAAGGACCCTGTTTTTTGTAGCCTATGGGTAACCAAAAAATAACGAAGCAAAAAATTGTTGGTAACTTATGGCCAACCAGGACCTCTATTAACTGATATATTGTATTTTTCTTTTCTCGATAAAAATGTTGCGATTTATGGCAACATTATATAAATGTTAAATTTTTTAAATGTCAAAAGAACAAAAAAATGCTAACCAACTCCTTCACAATATCCATTATTTAGATTAACAAAAATAATTAATTTCATTATACTTAGTAAAACAAAACTTGAACAAAACAAAAAATAATCATCGCCTAGGCAACTCTCACTCTTAAGTTGTAAACTGTTGCATATTTTTCTGGTTAGAAGTCAACATTCTGAGAAAAGAACTCAATTTTGACAGCCCGGGCATAGGGCAGAGTAGATGCACTGCCATACTTGAGACTGTCCCATAAATAATCTGTTTAATAAATTTTGCATGTAGTCGAATACCGAACGCAAGACATGACATATAAGTCTATTGATTTCTATACTGCGTGACATTTCAGATAGCGACATCGCTGCTCTATTTCTCTCATTGCGTCTGTTGTGACACTTTAATTTGATAATTCACATTTGCGTGTTCCATCAGAGAACGCATATCATATACGTTCTCTGGTTCCATTGTGTAAATTTAAAAGTAACCAATCATAAGTATTTCACTAACACACACGCATAAAGGTCACATTTGATACGGGTTGCCTACTAATTTTTACTATTAAAACGTCCAAGTGCCTCAAATCTGTTACAGTGTGTTGTTGTGTTATGTTTTAAAATGTATAACTTTAAGAATGTTTTTATTACATATTCAAATATTTTTTGATTATTAAAACTCCTAAAGATTAAATTTACATTTAATAAATATGTCGCTGTGGGTGATTTAGAATATTTTGTAAATAATATTTATTAATTAGTACATTGTTTGGATTATTATTATTGTTGTACCCGATTTTTTTAAAATATATTTTTATTACTGTTGAAATTAGTACAAGAAGATTGTTAAAAAACGTGACAAATTAGTTAATGAATACAAATGAATTGTACCTGTTTTTATATATACATTTTGGTTTTTGTTTAAGTTATTTCGATTATTTCGATTTATATTATTAATGTAAATACTATTATGAAATGTACCTGATTTTATATAGAAGTATATATATATATATTTCTAGTTATATATGTTATGAAAAGTAAATTGATTTAGAACTGTATATATTATATGGGTGAATATAGGCCTCCTGGGGAACCGAACACCCAAAAAAGATCGGTAACACGCCCACATTGTTTCGAAAATATTTTTGATAGTTTTCATTAATGTTTTCCATAAAAAATTTATTAAACTACATTCCTTATATATACATCTCTGTGTCAAAAAAGGCAGATTTCGATGAGGTGTTCTCAGCTGTGTTGCACACATAGGAAAATGGCGGATTCCTATTCGTGTTCCTTGTAGGATAATACAACTTTTTATGCGATGTGAGAAGTATAACTGCGGCTATATTCCACATACAATGTTTGGCTATGCAGTACAGTCCTAAATATGCATAACTGAGCCTTACGCTGTGTTACACGATCAATAATTTTTTTTAAGTTGATCACAGAAATTACTTGTCTAAATTGATTTAAATCGACAACCGTGACGTAGGCTGCATGCAACTTGATAACCAATATCAGTTTCAGGATGCTGTCGTTATGGAAACCACTACAAGTTCGTGAAACTTTAGCGCGAAATTAATAATTTAATAGAAAGAATGAATGGTAAGAAAGAGATGAGTTGAGGAAGGCCATATCGTTGTACGAAAGTAACTTTAGAGTATGTACAAACACAGATTTTTTACTTTTTTCAAAATTACTTGTTCTGCACTATAAGCTATTCGAGAGACACAGACATTTTAATTAGTGCAGAAACTGATTGATGTACTTATATTTTGATATCAACGATAACGAAATATTTGTTTGCAAAACTATGTGATCAACTTGATCAACTTGCCCCACGACTTGAGTGGAAAAATTAATATCAAGACGATGTTAGGTTCGAAAAGTGTTAGTTTATTGCAAATTGGAAGCAATTTCTTGATCGTGTAACGTCGGGTTGCTGGTAACCCATAACTTATAGGATTTATAATTTTTGTCCGTCTTGTTAGCCATTTGAATTATTACTAAGGATGTGCTTAGTTATTAAGTCCGGATACAGAATAGAATGTAAGAAAAAGTTAGATTGCTTGTAATGAATTAAGAAACACAACAACTATCTCCACAATAATTTGGAAATATTTATGTTAATTTCACCAATTGTTGATAATGCAGTGCGATATTTCACACATAGATGGCGTAATTGCAAGTAGTATTGAGACTATATGGTAACCGATACCCAGCCGATAAAGTCGTCACTACCCAAAATTCCAAATCGTGTACAATGATGACAATGACATGTAGCAAATAGAAAAGGTACAAATTCATAGTTCGAAGAAATGGTGAATGGATTACAACCAAATTTGGTATCATATTAACTTATTTTGAAGGTCATATGTTAGACTCACTTAGTTTTATTGCTATATTTTACTTCCCGTCAGGGAAAATGATATTAAAATTATTGGAGGCATAGAAATGGAAGCGCTGATTGCATTAAGTTTTGACCTTGCTCAGGTATACTTCAGAATTTAGTTTCAAGCACTTTTATAAATACATATATAAATATAAACATATGTATATAAGGAGTAAAGTCAGCCGGACGTTTCAAAATCGTAGTATCAGTTATATGGGGACTAAGCCAAGTTTTCGCCCGTTCCATTTTAGCAAAAGATACACTGTTATTAGAAACACGTTTTCTCAATTTCATTAAAATAACTAGCACATTTGCCGATATACATATGTACATTTATTTGCGGGAGTGTATTTCATACACCTTTCCATAAAGCAATTGAACAAAATAAGTCAAATTCTCAGGTGGTAAGCGTGAAGAAGTTAATTAATTCCGAAGTCGAACGCTTACTTGTTTTTCTGTTATTATATTATTTGACATTTTAGCTGATCTCAGTTCAGTTACTTAAGTAGCATATTTTACTCACTGAAATAATTATAATATTTCAAGGAATTATGTATGTTTAGGGAACATAAGCATACGGATGTTATATACACAGACTTTAGCAAAGCTTTCAATAAAGTAAATCTTTCGATTCTCATACATAAACTTGTTCTGCTGGGCTTTCAGCCAAGATTCCTTCAATGGGTATCTTCCTATCTTTATAATAGAACACAACGAGTGATATTTGAGGATACACCTTCAGATACAATTAATGTTTCTTTAGGTGTTCCGCAAGGTAGTCATCTTGGCCCGATTCTGTTCTTGTTGTTTATTAACGATATCTCTTCAGTAATAGAATTCTCAAAAATTTTATTATACGCTGACGACGTAAAGCTTTTTAAATCATACACTTCAACTGAGGAAAGGTGTCTGTTGCAAACAGACTTAAACAATTTGGTTGCATGGTGTGATAAAAATGATTTGCCATTGAATCTCAATATATGTAAGATGATGTGCTTTTCTCGTAAATCTGTGGTGCACACACTTCTTATGTAATAAAACACCATATTCTAGAGCAAGTTTTTAACTATGTTGATTTGGGAGTTAATATGGACGCTAAGCTTAATTTTAGTCTTCATATTGATACCATGGTCTTGAAAGCAAAAGCTGTCCTCAGTTTTGTTAAACGTTGGTCTAAAGAATTTAGAGATCCGTATATTACTAAAACACTTTATACAACTTTGTTTAGACATATATTGGAATATTTCTCTGTTGTATGGAACCCTAACTACCAAATCCATTCTGACAAGTTAGAATCTGTTCAAAAACAATTTTTACTTTTCGGCTTAGCGCATTTCCGATGGGATTTTAGGGTAAGTCTACCTCCATACACTAGTCGTTTAAAACTTATTACTCTACCTACACTTTCTAGTCGTAGGGAAATGCTTGGCATAATATTCTTAGTGAAAAATTGTGAATGGAACAGTTTGCAGTTCTTTTCTCCTGTCTGAAATTAAATTTAATATCCCGGTTCGCTTTTCGAGGCAGTTTAGACCTTTACTGCTAAAATCCTGTAAATCAAATTTTGAACTAAACGAGCCATTCCGTCGTGTATGTCATGATTTTAATTCTCATTCCAGTACATTTGACTTATCTGACTCACTTTTCAAAATTTAAAAGTCTTATTGTTTTCTCTTAATAAATGAAAATGTAACAATTTATTATATTGTAACTATAAATCTTAGCTGTTGAAATTTTTGTTTCTGTAGCTGAGCAGTTTTAGATCTCAACACTTAAAAAACTCTCTTGCCTTTTCTGACTCGGCTAATTCCGCACGTATGCGGATTGCGCCCCTCGCGTCGGTTGGGCGGGAGGAGGGTAACCGTTGGGTTATTATTATGTTTAGGTTAGTTTGAATAGTCCGTTATTGATGCGTATTTAAACAAATATGAAAGTCACACATACATACATTCATAAGTACACGTACGCTGATGCTTGCTTTTCCTTGCCCCGCACAAACAAAACTTCACTTTTTGCGAGAAGCAAGTTGAACGATCGCAGGCAAGGAGGAGTCAGGGGGTGCACGGCCACATAATTATTTCAGATATATTTTTATTAATCGAATTTATTTTAAAAACATTTAAATAACAAAAAATTAAATATAGAAAAAAATTGAGTTCTGACAAAACGTTGAAAATAACCAAATGACAACTTTGCCGACAAACATACATACATACGAGCTCGCATGCATATTGAAGCCGAATTTTGCGCATCGTCGCGGTGTTGACAAAATTTGTTTGAATCGACAATGTCCGTGGATTATGTTGTCACGTTTGTCCCTTTTGCAGAGCTTTGCTATTGAAAATTGACTTATGCTCTATTGAAATACTACGATTACCGATTGGGCTGCATTTTCATAGCGTCAAACTTAGATAAAATGGGCTTAATCGAAAATCTGTGAAATAATGAGAATCAGTAAACATATAAAAGTACCATATGGGGTGTGCTTAATATATATGTAGAAGTAGTTGAAGGTTTCATATGAGTGGTAATTGTACAGAGATTGTATAGTTTAATGCCATATTATAGTGCATAATATGAGATATATTAAAATAATATTTTAAGTCGCTAATAGGCCATGTTGTCAATTCTCCTTTCTGAAGGGATCAATAAGATTCGCGCAAGCACGCTCCATATTATCTAAAGTTTTCGTATAGCAACGACAACAAATTCATTCATAAGGAACGCGCGTATGCTACAAAACGAAGCGCGATAGTTTATAACTCTGCACTGTGCGCACAACCACATTTGGTTTCCATATACCACATATGTATGTATATCCACCTCAGTGCATATGGTTGACTTTTTAACACAAATATCGATCAATATACATGTTCATTTATGAGAAATTTTGATGAAATTCAGAGAACATCTTGTGTCAAAAATGCTTTCCACTGAATTTATACCATTTAGATATATCGATTATATGTAATACCATGTTTCGACCAAAATTTTGAAGTGATTAGATTACATTTAATCTATTTACTAATCTCTGTCCTCAGTGCCGTTGGAAGTGTCTAAAACAGCTGCTGCCTTAAAATTTTACATCGTTTAATATTAATTACACGAAAATATTGCAATGTCGTATTTTGTTAAAAAAGTTGTCTTGTTTTAAATTCCATTTAATGGAAATAATGGACGCATTTTTTGATTTGGGAAGTCGATTGCCAGGTGAATTCAGATGAATTGATTTTAGTTGTTTTGTTTGTTGCTACAGATTATAACAATTTTGTTCACCTAAAACTAGGCCACGCCCTCCTTAAAGTTTAAAGTATATATTATATATATCCTAAACTATTCAAGCTATAATAACCAAATTCGCTCAGAGCCTGTGAAAATGGTTAAATTCGGGTAATAACCCTGCACACTTCCCATATAACGGGTTCGTTAAAAACTACTAAAAGTGCGATAAATCAATAACTAAATGCACCAGACATACAATTTTACACCCGAGATGGTACGGAAGGGCTTTGTAGGAACCGGTGTCAAATTTGGACGTGGGCACCGCCCACATTTAGATTAAAACCGAAGTAATACTTTTCGGGGCCTGAGGCAAAAATAATTTTAACTGTTCTTAACTTTCACGTGAAATTCAAAATTAATTACATTATGATTTACGCTTCAGCAAATTATTATCGATAATACTGATTCGCTATTGCTGAATATAAGCATCTAGACTAATGTACTGCACCAGCACTAATAAACATGGAGAACAAAAGACCGCTTATGTTTTATAAAATTTATACGACTGTGTATATTTTACATTTCATTCAATCATGATTTTAACATTTATTTCCCAATCGTGTTTACACGTTGAAAATATAAAGATAGTTCGAAAATGAGTCGTAAATATATAAGTGGAGCCGAAAACGAAAATTGGCGAATAAAAAAATGGGAGATCAAGAAAAAGTTATAAAAAAAAGTACCAAAAATTAATGAATCGCCGCATTTGGATCAACGCCAACTTCTAGTATAACCAAAAGTATAAATGACGAAATTGAATCACCGTTTGAATTACATTATGAAAACGTTGCTGAATCTATGGATATTGAAGCAGAATAATTGAAATGGGAAGAACTCTCGAATTTTCAACTGATGCAGCCTTATGGAATATTGCAGACAACATAACATCGTTACAAATCTATTGGATCAATAAAGGCAATGTTGAATGAGGTTATTTTTTGAAATTGAAAAGAAATGTTCACAACATTCACAATTTCACATAATTTCAATTAGAACTGTCATTATGCCGCAATTCTCCGAGCAATGCAAATACAATTGCCACAATTGAAGGCCGCAGTTTCAATAAACAACACTTGAAACACACACTCGCAAATGGAGAAACTGTTGATCGTGATTGGGTGATATATTCACCATCGCAAAAATCTCTGTTTTGTTTCGTGTGCCACTTATTTAGATCAACTAAGTCAAGTGATATCTTTGCTCAGTAAATTTCACAATATAAATCGGGATTTGACAGCTCATGAAAATTCCAAAAATTACGTTCTCAATGAATTGGCGTACAAACAACGAGCAAAGGAAACGCATGCACTTACGATCGATACCAGTATCACAATTCAAACAGAAATCGAAAAGAAATACTGGAGATCCACTTTAAGACGAGTTGTTGCCGTAATAAAATTTTTGGGATCGAGAGGGCTACCTTTTCGCGGTGTAAACCACATATATGGTTCACTTCAAAAGGCAATTTTATAGGAATCCTTGATCTTCTAAGTCAATTTGATCCATTAATTGCAATGCATATTGCGAAATATGGAAATCAAGTAAGAAGTATAATTTGTTTAAGTATTTTTGTATGCGATTTATATGTGAATTAATTCGATTTAAAATTAACTTCAGGTCGAGCATCATATCTGTCTGACACAATTTCTGATGAATTTATTAATTTGATTGGTGCAAAAGCAATGAATATGATTTTGCCCGAAAGCGTCGACTCAACACCTGACGTCAGTCATTGTGATCAATTGGTATTTTGTGTCAAATATGTGAAAAACGAGAAGCCAATTGAGAGATTCATTCAATTTAATCATTTATTTACCTTACCAGTACTATTATCGATTTTATGTCAAAACATTCGATTAATTTCTCTGATTGCCGTGGCCAGTCCTATGATAACACAAACAACATGGCTGGAAAATATTCCGGACTTCAACAGCGTATTCTAAAACTAAACAAATTCGCAATATTTTTGCCATGCTCTTCTCATTCATTGAATCTAGTTGGAACAGCAGCAGCTTCAAAAAATAATTTTTGTTTTATGGAAAGCATTTATTCTTTTTTTGTAAATTCACCATCGCGCTGGAAACTGTTGAGCAATGCAAGGTCAAGTCGTACTGAAATGAGCAACTGGCACAAGATGGTCTGAAAAATTTGATTCCGTCAATGCTATCAATGGCAATACAAAACAAGTGCAATCAGTTTTTTTACGATTGATTAACGACAAAAGCCTCCAAACAAATCCTGAAAACAAACTTCTCGCAACTGGACATCTCAAAGAATTGTGCAAATTCGAAAATATTTTAATGCTTAAAATTTGGAATGAGATTATTGTCAAATTCGAACGTGCAAATAAAACTTTGCAAAATTTGGATTTTAATCTTTCAGTGGCTGTAAAAATATATCAAAGCCTTGTTGGACACTGTCAGGATTTAGAAGACCGATTTAACGATTTTCTTCAAGATGCAAAATCAACGTACATGGAATTAAATTACGAAGAACATACATTTAAAATTCAAACAGCAATCACCCTCGAAAATATGGACGATAGGGAGAATGAATTATGTAAAAATATTTTCGCTCCTCTCATTGAATCATTAGACACTAATCTGGAAACACGAATGGCTTGTTACGTAGAAGTAGAAGGAAGATTTGGCTTTCTTTCACGGCAGCATGGACTGAATTTCGATGAAATCTCGGTAGCATGTCACAAAATAGCATTACTTTAGGGGGGTGATGTTGATGAAAAAGAATTGATTTCAGAATGCGAGATCGCTAAAAAGTATTTATTTTCTGTTTCCGCAACGTTCATTTCATTACCTTCTATTTATTCTAGAATTATCGAAGATGGATTAAAAACTCTTTTTCCAAATATTGAAATATTGTTGCAGATTTTCCTATCGCTCTTTATTACAAATGTGCCCAATGAACGATCTTTTTCAAAACTAAAATTCATTAAAAATGCTTTACGAAACAGTTTGTCTGACGAAATTCTCTTGCTTTGATGTCAATTGAAAATGAAATTTTGGATTCACTGAACTTGGACGAAATCATTAATGAATTTGTGTTGTTGAAGGTACGATCAAGCATTATTTAAAAATGAAAAAAAAATCGAATTTCAATTCAAATTTACTTATTATAAATAAGTGTTTTCGTATTTAAGAATAGTTGTGAATAAAGAAAATAAAACGTGTTTGTATTGTATGTTTTGTTTTGAGTATTTCTTTTCTTTTTTCACATTTCGTATTTATGGTTCACCGGCAACCTGTGAAAATATCTTTGAATATGCTGATCTTAGACAATGGCGACACAGTGCAAAACGTAGATACATACATAAACAAACGTTTTTATGCGTTTATATGCAATACGCGTGCAAGTTAACACCACCAATATCACAAACCACTTACCAAAGTAAACAAAATTTATGATGGCCCTCATAAGAAGGCATAAGTCTAATAATTATAAACCAAAAAAAGCACTTAACGTTTTTCTGAAATATGTTGAATAAGGGGGCCCTTTTGATGACGCTCTGTGCGTTCACACGAGTGAAAAGAGTCCAGTAGCTCGAGTCGAGTCTGTCATTCCTTTTCACAAAATTTTCGCAAATGCTTATGTTGCATATTTCATTTGAATGTATTATATACCCGCTATTAATATTTTCAACGCCAAATTTATGAAGAGAATTTATCTAAACTACTTAATCTATAGTCAAGATATACTTCCGTAATTTTTTTTAACCCATATTTTTTCTATTTATTACAAAACATTAATGAATTATGGTGTATGCATTAATTCGTGCGGTTTTCTAAGAGAGGGCTCTACTAGTATTATTTCGAGTCGTATTCATCTGTGGCTATATTCATTTCAAAGGTACTGCCATTTCGCGTCGTTTTCAGTAGATATAAATTGTTTGAGCGTGAACAACAATTTGTTTCATTCATTTGAAAATGTCGAAATTTGTACCAGATAAAGTGTTTTTGCGGGGAGTTCTTCTTCATTATTTTAACATGAAGAAAAGTGCTGCCGAAAGCCATCGTATTTTACTGGACGCTTATGGTGACCATGCTTTAGCCGAACGAACGTGCCAAAAGTGGTTTGCACGGTTTAAAAGTGGCAATTTCGACTTAGACGACGGAGAACGACCCAGACAGCCAAACAAACTTCAAGACGAAGAATTGGAGACATTGCTCGACGCAGATGCATGCCAGACGCAAGAAGAACTTGCAAAAGTATTAGGAGTTGATCAAGCAACCATTTCCAGACGATTAAAATCATTAGGATTCATCCAGAAGCTTGGAAATTGGGTGCCTTATGAATTAAAGCCAAGAGACGTCGAACGTCGATTCTGCATGTCGGAAATGTTGCTTCAACGCCAGCAAAAGAAGTCGTTTTTGCATCGGATTGTCACTGGCGATGAAAACTGGATTCATTATGATAACCCAAAGCGCAAGAAATCGTATGTGAAGCCCGGCCAACCATCACCATCCACGGCAAAGCCGAATATCCATGCTGCTAAGGTTATGCTATGTATTTGGTGGGACCACAAGGGTGTGTTCTATTATGAGCTATTGAAATCGGGTTAGACGATCAATGGGGACCTCTACCGAAAACAATTGATTCGTTTGAAAAAGGCCATCGCGGAAAAACGACCAGAATATGCGACCAGACACGAATCAATAATTTTTCATCATGACAACGCTCGGCCACATGTTGCAAGGCCAGTTAAAAACTATTTGGAAAACTGTGGGTGGGAAGTTCTACCTCACCCGCCTTATAGCCCAGACATAGCACCTTCCGATTACCACTTGTTCAGATCAATGCAGAATGCCCTCACCGGAGTACGCTTCTCTTCAGAACAGGGTATCAGAAATTGGATTGATTCTTTCTTGACCTCCAAGCCGGAGAAGTTCTTTTGGGATGGGATCCACAAACTGCCAGAAAGATGGGCAAACATCATAGCTTCCGATGGGCAATACTTTGAACATTAAATGTATAACAATTTTTTCACAATAAAGTCTTAATTTTCGTAAAAAAAACCGCACGAATTAATCTCATTAACGCATCTCAATATATTTAGATAAATATAAGAATGTAAAATTAACTTCATTTTTTATTGAAATTCATTCATATACTATGTTATTATGTTTAAAACTGCTACATGTTATTAAATATTTAAATTAAATATTTTTAAGTTTCTTATTTTTAATCTTATTCATCATTTTCCATAATATTTCTATTACTCTAAGCATATTTACTTATTACATACAAAATTTAGATAACAAAATTCAAATTTCTGAACGAATCGTATATATTTATTTGAAACCGAGCGCTGTTGCAACCATGAAAAGAATGTTAAAATGAAAAGGAATGCTGAAATGTGTAGCAGCGAGCTGTTACGAACAAGAACACAAAGCGTGCCATCCGAGAACGAGCGGCGCGGTCACTTCGCCTTTTCTCGTCGATCCCTCGCCCACACAAAACCGGTTTGGACGACAAAAGAGTCCGTGTGTGAACTGGCACTACGGTAAAAAAGTAATTGACACTCTAGGTAAATAAGAGAATAACGTAAAAAAGGAAGTTAAATAAAGTTACTTAGTTAGTTACTAATCATATTCAAAGCGTTTCGCTTTGATCTTTTATAAAACTCTTTGGTCAACGCCGGTAAATTAATAGGCGATCCTGCCAGGGGACCTCTGATGGCCCAATTCGAGCGCGTGTTTACTGAAACACCCACTACTGAATTTAAATTGTTGATAGTTCACTAAGACACGCCTTAAATATTATACATACGTATATGTAAGTGAAATGCGATTGATTTCGCATACGAATTAAAAGGAGACTTTAATTTCATAACAAGATATTAATGTTAAAATTAAAATAATTGTAGATAAACGGGTCCGCTGGTGAGCGAAGCGATGTGTCAATTCAATTCCGCCATTGTCCGGATTCTTATTCGGCTGTCGATCAGAGCTATCTCGGATGGTGGTCGAAACAAAAGAAGAGAGTTGCGCGCAGTATCGCTATTTTGTCGAATGAGGTGAAGAAGTTGTGGGAACCATCAGCTTTGTTAGTTGGTGATGTAAAGGCGCTGGTGTTGTGGTGTGTTATGTTGTATTGTGTGGTGAAATTTGAGTGTGGTGTTCTCAGGCGTGGTGTGTTGTAATAAGGCGCGTCAGTTAGGCGCGAGTAAAGGGATTTTTTCTTTGTTTTCGGTTTATTATTTGAATTGTTTATTTATAATTTCGTTATTATTGGCTTGTTAAGGTTAGCGACTCCGCGCCTGATTCAGGTGTGTCCAGAATGGGTGTTCCTTTGAGAACATGCCCCGGGGTTAGGGCTGTGAAATCGGATTATCTTGCGAAAGTACAGTTATTGGCCGTGAATTGGGAACGGCTTCCTTTCGAGTTTGTAATGTAGTAAATTCGTCATAGACTTGTAAACTACTATTTTTTTGACCAGAGATTTGAAGCTTTTACAACTGATTCCCATAAACCACCCATAAAAGGCGCGCTTAGATAGATGCAATAAGAGCGACCTTTGCTTTTTGTAAGTCTAGGTGCGTCGCTTTATCACATTGGGAGTATGGTGATCCCCTACCTTTTTTTGTGTAGTTCCATAAGTTTGAAAATTCATTAAACTACTCTGAGGGGCTCAGGGGAACGATATAAACTTTCACGGATGTTAGTATAATCCAATATTGTGCACTGTGTCGGTTTTTTAGGACTATTATGTCGCGCATGGGCGAGTGTACATGCGGTTGAGTAACATACATACCTATACATGTTTGATGTACACGGTGGTCTTTCTATTCAGGCTAGAGCAATTTCAAAATTGGAGTAGCGAGATAAATTTTGCCATGTTGAAATGCGTGTAGTGCATTGCAGTGCAGTGGGTAGCGATTTGGCAATACCACATAGCTGAAGTCGTATTGGTGCACAATATGAATTTTCAAAGGCGTCGCCGAACAATGTGGTTTGAATTGGTATTGTGGGAACAATTCGCCCAACGTGGTATTTATATCAGCGAAATTGCAGTTAAATTGTTTGCGAACTGAGATCAGTTTTCTAAAGGAAGATGTTTCGCTGGTTCGTCCTAGTTGGTTCCGTCTAGCCATATTTTTTGAATCACGATTTTTATCATTGCTGGCGAAAGCCATCTTGCGGCGTCGAAGGTTTGCCACAGAGGATAAAATTTGCCTCTTTGTTATTGGGGATAACGCGGATATTAATTCAGTTGGATATTAAAACTAGCCAGATATCGCATTTCATTGGATCCACAGTGTTTTTGTTGTACTGTCCTTTTCAAATTTAAGGAAATTAGTGTACAAAAAATTATCTCTTGGAATATTTATTAATATCTTTGGGTGATATGTTTGGATTACATACATTGGTGTTTAGAACATCGGGGTTGTCAGAGGAAACTCTGACTTTGTTTTTTGTGCCAACATGTGAAGTGTTGGAAAGTTGTTGCTTTCGTGGTAGTCGTACGACGTACCGGCAATTATCTGATCGAGTAGTTGTGGTTTTGTAGTCTTCACAATACTGTCTTCGTGGGTTGTAACTGATCTGGGGGAGAGTTCTTTTAACTCCCAAAATTTCTTTAGTTGTGAATTGAGGTATTCATTTGAGTTGTCATGGTGGTAACTGGTTCCGTAACTAGTCCACTTAGGATCCAACCAAAAATAGTATTTTATGCCAGATGTGTGTTTGAAATTTTCTCAATACCTTCGATTATTATCTGTGAGATCGCTGCCTAATAGAAGATCTATTTGAGCGGGGTTTTTGCAGTTGAGATCTGCTAGCTTTAGGTGTGAAACCTTTTGCCAATGCTTGCTATTTATGTGATAGCTCGGAAGCATATTTGTTAGTTGCGGTAAGACAACAGCTTCTGCTTGAATACGCTTATCCGCTTTGGGAGAGATTAGGGTAATGGGGCGGATTTTGTTTGAGTTTTGGACTACTCTCCCGTCCATTCCCGTAATTTTAACGATTGTTTTGTCAGCAGTTGTAGCCTATTTTGTCCCCTAAACGCTATGAAGGATCGTTGAGATCCTTAGTCTATTAAAGCTCTCAGTTTGTAGAGTTCTCCTCGATGTTCGATGGAAGTGACTTCTGTGGGCGTTGAAATTTGTGTGGCTTGGAGTAGCATGGTGTCTCTTGGCAATTTTTAAGATTTTGTTTTTTGGGAGTTGTTGCTAGAACTAAACGCGTAGTTTTTTTTTGTATAAGCGCTTCTGTGAGATAGGAAATATGATATAATAAAGCATTGAGTGGTGTCTTTTGTGACAATATAAGCAATTTAATTTGCTTTTGAAGTTTTTATAGGTATGCGCATCTGACAAGCAAGATTTTAGTTGATGCCCTTTTGTGCATAGTTCGCATGACGTATGCTTTTTTCTGTTTGGATGTGAACGATTGCGTTTTGTAAAAGTTTCTGTTTATATTGTTGTTGCTTCTAGCTTGGGGTCTGTTGAAGCTTCTATTGTTGTTGAAGCTTATATGTCTGTGGGAACATTTTGTGTCGATAGAACTGACAAACAATTAAAAACAGTCGATAGTACAATAGTTTAATAAATTCTCCATTATTTCTTTTTGAATTTTAGGCAAATTTATTAGTGTCGTGTAGCGCCTGTTCTACCTTTCGTTTTGTGTCGGAGGTAATACAATTTTTGCGCTTTTGATAATTTTGGATGGTTGATGTATATGGCTGTAAACATGTTCCGGAAGGACGGCCACCTGCGACCACCTCGAGATGGATGCCTGAACTTGCCTCTTGACTTTGAATTTGTGGCAGCTCTACTCTCGGATGTGGAGTTGGTGCTATATCTTTTATTAGCTTTAATTGATCGGAGATCATAGCTTTTGTAGCTTCATACTGGTCTAAGCAGTTTTCGTACTTGGCGAACGCCGAGGTTTCAAAATCATGTAGTGGATCTGATGACTCAGTTTCTACTAAGATGTCATGTGCCGCTTAGAGACGAGTCCAAAAATGGTAAGATTTTGCTCTTTTATTTCTAATAACAATTTAGAGTTGTGTCGAATCGGTGAAGATAAAAATTGTAATTTGGTGAAAAAAAAATCTTTGCCTTTAATTTGCTTTGTAGCAAAATGTCTTCCGCGTGTAGCTTCTTCAGGTGTATTTTGATTTTTATCAATATTCATCATTTTGTAGTAATAAATAGTTAAAATATTTGAATACTCTTTTCGAGTTTTTTATTTATATTTTATTGGTAAAAACGTTAATTAATATAGTTTCGTATTAGTTGCAATATTATTATTTTTTGTTTTTTTTTTTATAAAACCGCACTTTTAATGTATTATATTAATACTTTGTATGTCCTTATGTTAAAGAATGTAGGTACACACTAATGTATGGACTTGTATGTACATCCGTATTTATGTTTATGAAATTGAGAGCTCGCTGAAGAGATAAATGCGCTTTGTACATAAATATGCACGAATTGTTAGATTATGTTACTTTGGACTCTAGGAATTCTTCGCCCAATCCTTTCATCCCTATTAGATTCCTCTAACCTATTGATTCCATATGATGTTTTCTATCGATTCAATATTACAATTTATATTTCTTTTATTTTTTTGCCGGTGTTAATTTCTCATTTTTGAATAACTGTTATATTTTTTCGACGTTTGTCTTCAGTGTTGCTCTTTTTTACAAAAAATATTCGAACAACAATGCGAATACGACAGTTTTGTTCATCTAACGGTTGTTTGTTTCACCTAAAACTAATCAAGTTACATATAGGGTTATGTACATATATACCTATACATAATCAGCATGAAGAGACGAGTTAAAATCCGGGTGACTGAAACTACTAAAAGCGCGACAAATCAAGCTCTAAACTCGCCAGAGACATTAAATTTTATGTCTGGGATGGTATGAGATGACTTTAAATGAACCGCGTTCAAAATTAGACAGTGGGCGCGGCACCGTCTACTTTTAGGTGAAAACCAATATCTTGGGATCTGCTTAACTGATTTCAATCAAATTCCAAATATAACATTCTTCTCATATTTCTAAGTTATAGTGCGAAAATAATGGGCGAAATCTGATTACAACCACGCCTACTTCCCATATAACACCATTTTAAATACATCTGATTCTTTCACTTTCAATGCAAATCAAGCAAAATACTTGTATATAAAGAAATCTCAAACGATTATACCGTTTGACTTTGCGAGAGTATAAAATATTCGGATGCATCCGAACTTAGCTCTTCCTTACTTGTTTTATCTATTTTTAAAATATTCCTTAATATAAAAAATAATAAAACAAAAAACAGTGTTTTTTAAAGCAATACTTTATTTCGTTTGTAGCTTGATGAGTTTTACGATGTTCAAAACAACACCAAAAATGCACAAAAACTAAATCACCCTTAAAATTAAAGCAAAAAAAAAATTTGGCAATTACGCAAAAGAATATTTTGCTTAACATTGTTTTGTAGCATTTAATTTAGAAGCGATATATAAAATAAATAAGTGACGTAGTAAACATGGGTCGTAAAAATAATAAAGTGTCTGGGCAAGCTAGTCTGACTAGACTAGTTGATAGTCCACTATTCATTATATTATAAAAAATGGAAAGATAAGTAGTCGGTTAAAATTCATCCAAGGTGTGGTTCCCCTAAGGTCTTTTCTAAAACAGACGAACGTTGGTTGGTTCACCAGGTCAAAAAAGAACCAAAAACAAATGCCACGGTTCTCTCCAAAAGTGTCAAAGAAAACCTAAATATAGATGTGACACCTCAAACCATTCGAAATTATTTGAAAATCAATGACTACAGAAAAAGAGTTGCGTGCAAAAAGCCACATATCTCTAAAAAAAAAACAGATTGGAAAGCTTTGTAAAAACGTACATAAACAAGCTGAATTTTGAAGTAATGTGTTCTTCGCATATGAGAGCAAATTTAATATTTTTGGATGTGATAGCAAAGTACAGGGAACCCAATACAGAGCTGAAAGAGGGAAGTACTGTGGCGATTGTGAAATACGGAGGTGGAGGCTTTATGATTTAAGGGTGAATGGTGCAGCAGGAGATGATAAAATGGAACCAATTCACCAAATCATGGACCACATGCAATATATAGGCATTTTGAAGAGAAACTTGCGAACGAGTGCAAAAAATCTCTGATTCGGAGCGACTTTCCAGTTTTACCAAGATAACGACATGAAGCATTCCGCATTATATACCAAGCTTTGGCTTTTATACAATTGCCCTGGAGTAATTAAAACTCCTGCTCAACGTCCAGATCTAAATCCCATAGAGCATCTATGGGATCATTTAGAAAGTAGACTGAGACACCGCCATTTTACGAGTAAAACCCAAATGGAACAGATACTAATGGAAGAATGGTACAGTACAGGTACATCCATAACAAAAAAATTGGTTATTAGTTTATATTAAGGAATGTTTCCAAAAAAAATAAAAAATTTAGTTAAATTTTAAAGCTGTACTAAGAAAATGTCAAACCAGTAAGGAAGCGCTAAGTTCGGATGTAACCGAACATTTTATACGCACTTTTTTATATGTAAGTTATAAAGCTGAAAGTGGGTAAAATATTTCCAAGTGATGACAAAACTTTATATCAAACAAGAAAGGAAGCCTAAGTTCGGGTGTAACCGAACATTTTATACTCTCACATCGTGCAACACTGAAAGTCGGGGAAATACCTTCAGGTTTTGGCAAAACTGAATATTAAAGAATGTTGCAAAAGAATTCAACATTCATTATTCGACAAAATCGTGAATGGATTACAATCAAATTTGGAATTATACTAAGTTATAATCGTGAATGGATAACAATCAAAGTTAGGATTTTATTAAGTTATATTATAGGTTAAAGACTCACTTAGAGTTATTGCTAAATTTTAATTCGCGGCAGCTCGAATTATTTTCATATCATTTTATGAGATATGTATATGTGATATAAACTCAACTATATATGCAAATTTTAGTATTGAGTTGATCTGGAAAACGTCAACTAGAGGATCGGAGATCATTATATTAGGGACATGAGGTTTAGACCAAGGTATCAACCAACTCAATTCATATTCTGCGTTAACCCATTAACATAATTTTATAATTTTGAAGAAAATTTTTCCATTTATTTTCACTAAAATGCATTTTGACCAACCCAAACAGTTTAAAGTCAACCGCAAAGTCGGAAATCATTATAAAAGGTATATTGAGGGCATTAACCTTTGACATTGCTCGAGAACATATTTTCAAGCAATTTTATAAATATACTAGAAGACCCCGGCCACGCCTCGCTGTGGCTAAGGTATAATTAAATTATAATGAGTAAGCAGTTTAATTTAGTAAAATGTTATTATTGAAACTAATTTCAGCATTTTTTTCTGTCCATATAACTCGATTACCGAGCCAGTTATGATTTAAATAACTATTTTGTGCACCTGGGAAAATACGGGCAATTAATTAATTTTGTCCGTGTACAATAGTGCAGAAATTGGCTGGAAGTTTAGGGCATTTCGTATTTGGTTGCAGTTAGTATATGAAATCTAACTCATAGTATACTTATTTTATTATTATTAAATTTTAATGTAAGTTAAAATGAAATCATCACTGGTATTATTAATATTAACGTCAAAGTCGGTACATTTAATTGTGGCGAGTAATTTTCAAAAATTAGTAAATTAGTGCGATAAAATTTGATTAGAGAACCACATTTCCGAACAAACGATTATCTTTCAATATAGTCTATGGCTGTGAATGACATTCGTTACGCGCATTTTTTAAAATATGCAAAATTAAATATATTTTTTCAATCTTTCTGAGACATTTTCTTAATATTTTTTCCCGTAAGAAATTAGAAAACTACAAAAAAAAAAACAGCCAAATCGGTCTAGCCGTTCTCAAGTTATGGCGTGACAACGGGACAACATTTTTATATTATATATAAATATATAACTAACACACTGATGGACAAAATAGGCAAAAAATATGTGAGAGTAATGAAAATCATTAAGTGTAGTATATGGCAGTTTGTTTAATTCGTGGACCAATTTCACATATTTTCGTCATTAAACTATAGTACCATTTATGCGAAATTACATGTTCAGTTAATTTTTCTAAGGAATCTTACAGGACCAATATAAATATTTTTCATACCCTTAAGTGATAAGGGTTGTTCACCTTAAAATTTAATTTTTGGACGAAATTTTTGGTTTTTATTTTTTTGTTTATGTATCAAGTGTAGTAACGTTTACAATTATCATATTGCTATCTCAGTGTAACTCACATATTAACTATTAATTTTTACTATTTTATTCATAACAATAAAATTATTAATTTTAAGTGCGGTTAGTTAATCCAGTTTTAGTTAAAGTTAATCAAGTTTTAGTTAAACAAGTGAGCCTTAAAAGTACTCAACACATGTCACAAACCACGGATTTTGAGTTGTAACTATACTTTTTTTATATATAATATTAGAAAACAAAATAATTTTTTTTCTAATTTTTTTCATGGTCTTTTTTTTTAATAAAACTAATATTTTCGTTATAATCCAGGTCGTAATTATAACTATAACGTTTTTCATCATTAATTCTATTTATAAGTGTTTTGTACAGTGAGCAATGCCTAGAAAACGCAAAGGGGCTGATTTGAGCCGTAATACAAGTAGGTCAAGAAGTATTAGAAACAAAAGATCCCAAAGAATCGAAGAACAAATCCAGCAACAAAATGCTGACGCACGTGTGAGCGTCAATTGCGTCAAGAACAATCAGAAGATACACAAGCTGAGCGCAATGAAGTTATAAGATTAGAACAACGACAATCACGACGTTTTACGGCTAATAGACGCAGCACAAATGACCAACAACGGCAACAGGTACATCGTGCAATTATATGTGATTCATTTTTGCGTCTAACATTCCAGTATGAGCCAGATATTAAATATTATGCTCATTCAAAAGTGGTAATTGGTGCTATGGATAAGGAATGTTCGCATTGTCATGCTCTTAAATTCAAAAATGCGCCACATGGAATGTATTGTGCGTCAGGAAAAGTGCAACTAAATAAAATTGAAACACCCCCAGAACCACTGAACAGTTCACTTATCGGCACGGATCCAGATTCTAACGTATTTAGTCCAGTCATTATAGTAAGTTCACCTCGGAATTCAGATACCCAGCTGTAAGTCTGTAAATACTTGTATATTGACACCCTAAAAGTTGTCTCAAAACCTACATATGGTAGGGTGTACGCAACTATTAAATTTCAAGGTCAAAGGTCACAAAAATCGGTTTTTTGCGCTTTTTTTGTAAATATCTCATTTCCTATGGGTTTTTTGCTATTGGTATTTATTATCAATATTGTAGAATACAAAATTCTCTACAAATTTTGTTTCAAAATTTTTTTCATACGGTGAACCGTTTTCGAGATAGAGGGCTTAAAACGCGCGGTCACAGCATCACTTCAGGTCAACCGGTGCCTCCGATCAAAAACGCGCCTTATATAGTTGATGAACTATCGATAAATCAATGATTATAAATATTTGTCAATTTTTATTAACTATTATATTATATTTTATCATTTTTTCCTAACCTATCCACTTTTTATTCAGTATTAATTTATTTAACAACACTTACCTGCCCATGAAATTGCAGAATTGTTAATGAAAATATAGGAATTATATTTGAATTTAAACCTTATTAATATTAATAACTTCTTACATGATAAAAAAAGAATATAAAAAATATATTAAAAAATATCATTCAATACATTTATTTTTATTAAAAGTAAAAAAATTAAATAAAGGGTACAAAAACTACAATTTATAATTTTAATCATTTTTTTCCTCTTCATCGTCGTCTTCCGGCTGCTGGTAAATTTCAAACTGGTCTTCATTATCGTCTTCAACGACATGTGTTTCAAGTTCTTCCATGATTTCGGGGTCAAAAGTTCCATCTTCGTTAATGTCGCTCTGATATGGTAGAGCATTGAGACAAGCTTGCCCATTACATTGGCCACAAGCTAAAGAGCATTGCAAGCCCGCTTTCCTCCATCCGCATCGCGAACCACAACCACTCTTGCAGTTGCAGAAAATTCTATTTAGCAAATGTTCTGGAGCAGGTGGTAAAATTGTCATGATAGTCTCCAGAAAATCGTTTCGCATTGCCCAACCCCATACCTGGGGTTCCAAATCATGCCCTAACCAAGTTTGAACTTGATAATATACACGTTCGAAATGTTGATGAGCAGCTGCACTTGTTGGTGGAATATTTGAAAGCTGCACAGGTTTATTAAGTTTTGTAGACTTGACGTAATGCATATAACGAAGATGATCGAGACTTTTCACAGATTTCGGAGCATTATAGACTGCCAATAAGGTTTGAGTTCCACTCTCTAATAATCTCTGGGCCGAACAATTTTCTTCCTCAAATGCTGCAGCTAGTTCATCCAAATTGGTCAGTTTCTCAAAAACGTTTAAAAATGTTTTTTTTCCCTTTTTAAAAAGCGCAGAAGTTGTGTCACATCCACTTAATGCGTGCAGAAATAAAATATGTGCTTTGGAATGAGGATAATTATCAAAACTTTTAGTCGAGTATATCTCCGTTTTTACAATGCCTTTCCCAACTTTTTTAAAGAAAATTTCTTGTTCGTAAAACAGTGTACGCCCAATTAAAATGATGAGTAAATCAATATCTTGTCCTATTATTTACAAATTTACAGATTTTAAAGAAGATGCACTTAATTATTTTCTAATTAAAATGTCATTAGTGTTAATGGGAATATAATTATAGTAAGATTTAAGTTTTTCCCTTCATTATTTTTTAATTTTAGGAAACGGTGATCAGTATTATTGAATAGATAAAGATTTAAGGCATGAAGAAAATGATAAAATATAATATAATAGTTAATAAAAATTGACAAATATTTATAATCATTGATTTATCGATAGTTCATTAACTATATATGGCGCGTTTTTGATCGGGGGCACCGGTTGACCTGAAGTGATGCTGTGACCGCGCGCTCTAAGCCCTCTATCTCGAAAACGGTTCACCGTATGAAAAAAATTTTGAAACAAAATTTGTAGAGAATTTTGTATTCTACAATATTGATAATAAATACCAATAGCAAAAAACCCATAGGAAATGAGATATTTACAAAAAAAGCGCAAAATACCGATTTTTGTGACCTTTGACCTTGAAATTTAATAGTTGTGTAGGTTTTGAGACAACTTTTAGGGTGTCAATATACAAGTATTTACAGACTTACAGCTGGGTATCTGAATTCCTAGATTCTTACCTAATTTAAGCTTAAGTGACTGGACTAATTCTTGAAGTCAATTCGAACATTCAATACATGCTTTCAAATGACATCGTTTGGAGCAATAGAAATAGTTGGAAGTACTAATGTATAGTGGATCATTAGCAAAATCAGAAGCCAAGTTTATCATAAAAATAGGATCATTGCTGCCAATGCAAAACGAACCACATACATTATTACGAATCTACTTCATGGGTGGCGAGGATTCAGGAAGCGCACTTGCCAATCGCGTGAATGCACGTTGTGACTATAATAACATTGATTTAGGCGCATCGTCAGCGACATGGACGCTCTATTGAACGAGCACAATGAATTGTTGAGAATATTCAAATCAAACATGCAGTGTTAGTGTTACTTTCGTAATTAATAAGTGGTATGTAATTTTATTACATTTTAAACTATAGTAACTTAAAAATAATATTGTTTGGCGTATGTTATTTTTATATTCTCTTATCGTTCATAGCGCTCCATGCCTATTTCACGCATATACCACATATTTACACTCTTATAATAAGTAAGTTACTTTTTGTCTATACTATTGTAGAATTTATCTAGAAACTAGAAATAATTTATATGGCAAAAGAATGTTTTCCGGGTCAACTAGTATATATATATAATTCTATATCGGCTATTTTTAGGTGATACAAACAACCGTTCAGTGAAAGAAACTATTATACTCTGTAGCAGCATGTTGCAAGAGTATAAAAGTATTGCTAAAGAATTTAACATTCATTATTCGATGAAATACTGAATTGATTACAATCAATTTTGGTATTTTATTAAGTTATATTATTGGTCATGGACTCACCTAGTTTCATTGCTAATTTTATTTCGCGTTAACTTAAATTAAATTAAAATCATGTGATATACTTGTATGAGACATGAACAGAAGAGGCTAAATTTAATATTATATATTAAGATAATGTGGAAAATGTCAACCAGAGGATGGGAAGTCAATATATTGGGTATTTAGCGCTAAATCATTAATATAATTTTATAATATTTAAGAAAACTTGTTCACTCAATTTCATTAAAATATTACACATTTTGACCAACCTAAATGGTTTATAGTCAGCTGGAAAATTGAAAATAACTATACAGGGCATATTGGCGGCAGAGAGAGGTCAGCGCTTATTATATTAACCTTTAACATTGTTAAGGTTTACTCGACATATTTTCAAACAATTTTATAAATAAATAACTCCCGCGCTGACCGACTTCATCGGCATAAGGTTTGTAAAAATAGAAAAATCATTTTATGTACATATGGAGACAAGGGTAGTATTGATTTATAATTTAACTTCTCTGTTTTTGGCATTACTACATACTGCTAACGGAAAAAGTACTCTCATACATCATCTTGCATTCAGGTACTTCACATACCATCACTAATATGTAAGTAGTAAAGTCAACCGGATATTTGAAAGACACACAGTACGATTAGGCACGGCCGATTTGCGATAGTTCGAAAATCTTTCTATTAAGTATATGGGGGCTAAGAGTTGGGTCAATACTTCAAATATTCAATCCATTTGACATACAGACATAATATTATCAGGAAAGAATCTGTAAATTTCAATTATATATGTCATATATTGAAAAAGTCAACCGTGGACACTGGGGTTCACATCTTCGGTCTATGGAGGCTTGAATAGTTATCGCCCGATTTTGACAGTTTTTAGACTTGAAATGGCGTATCTTCGAGGCAATCTTTTTGCAAAGTTTTATTTCAATATACTCATTAGTGCTTGTTTTGTCAAAAAAACAGACAGAATTTTAATTCGTGTTATATGGGATGTAAGCGTGGCTGTTATCCCTTAGCTCTGTAACATAGGCATGCGAGCATAATATAACTTACCAAATTTGGTTGAAATCGGTCCGATATATGAGTTTTCACCTGAAGATGGGCGGTGCCACGCCCACTGTCCAATTTTTGTATTGGCTCCTACATAGCTTAATTGTACCATCCTATGTGTAAAATTCAAAGTCTCTGACTTGTTTATTTAATGAGTTATCGCACTATTAATAGTTTAAATCAAAACCGTTTTATGGAGAGTGTGCGAGGTTATTACCCAATGTCACCCATTTTCACACTGTCGATAGGTAACCCCCTAAAAAAGATTTATTTTGAGTAAATTTGGTTATTATAGCTTTAGTGATTTATTAGATAAGCGCAAAAAACCTATTAGAAGGCGGGGCCACCCCCACTTTAAAGAATTTTGTTCAACTTCGTTATACCAAATAACAGACTTGAACCTTATTTTCCGGCTAAGTTGTGGCAATTTATTGGTTTTCGATTAATGGCGTTTTGTGGGCGTGGAAGTGGCAATTCGACTCAAGTTACAGCTTGCACAGACGTATGGACAGACAGACACTCACCTGGATTTCAACTCGTCTCTTCATCCTGAGCATTTATGTATATATGTATGACCTTATATCTAACTCGGTTAGTTTGAGTTGATACAAAGAACCGTTAGGGGAACAAAACTATTATAGTATACTCTGTAGCAGCATATGGCAAAGTATAGCGGTCGTAGCTGAGGGTGTACACGAAGACCGTGGAGAGTCGATTTGGCGCCGTTCACAGCAACTCGGACTGACGTATGAAACGACTTGACGCATTTTACGTCGAGATCTTAAATTGAAAACGTATAAAATACAGCTTGTGTAAGAACTGAAGCCGCTCGACCTTCCTAAGCGACATCGCTTCGCTCTATGGGCTCTTAAAAATCCGATCCGATGTTCTCGCCGCAATTAGGACGAAAAACAACCTGAAGAGATTCAAAAGCTGCCATTTCATTGACGACGATTTGGTTGATGCCAATGAGAACGTAACCGTCAATAGTGACCGTTATCGCGCCGTGATAAACGACTATTTTATGCCTGAAATTGACTGCTTTGATTCAGACTTTGGAGGAAAACATCACGCGTTTCATTCGCCAGTTACCGTCGAAATGTTCGAACGAGTCATCGAAAATTGGACTAAACGGATAGACCATCTGGGACGTAACCGTGGCCAACATTAGAAAGAGATAATCTTTAAACAATAAATGCCAAAGAATGTTCTTTGGAATGATAATAAACATTTCCCAATAAATTTGAATTTTCTGTCCTTTTTTTAAAGTATTCTGCAAACATCTGCTTTATATTTTTTTATTGAGACAAAATTTTATAAATAAAGTTTCACCAAATCTTGCTTAATCTTGCCAAAATAGTCATGCTACAATCCAGAACAATTACTAGTTACCACTGAGTAGTATTTCAAAAAGCGATTTCGTATTTGTTTTAAAAAACTTGTAGCTTCTTAAGGAATAATTTGATTTCATTTGAGTAATTTATCTACTCGATGGTGAATGTTAGCGAGGAATTAATGCATTTATTTCGATTTAGTGGCAGGTAATTTGCTATTTCCTTCATTGAGCATATCAATTAAAGGTTTCGCTTTGAGAAACATCTATAATACCTTGCCAAGACTAAAAAAGGCCAAAGTCCACAAATTGTGGTTGTTTGTTTATTGTTTTTTTTTTAAACTGACTATTTTTCGAACGAATTTAAGCGTATATAGTAATCCCACCTCTTTCTTCTTCTCTTTCACCTCTGAAACTTTAAACACGGTTTTTCTTAAAACTTCTTTTTTCCATTTGTCGAGGCAAAAAACTTTCTGACTTTTAGCGTTACTACGTTTTTTTATATTGTTCCAGAACGACAATTGAGGATGCTAAATTTCTCGCTGCTGCGCGCTTTAAAAAAGCAGAGAAGGAGACATCGCACGATTTGTTTATTATAGTCAACAAAATTAATCGAAAACAATAATTTTTCATCAGCTTGAGGTTCAAACTTGATATGTGTTTCATTAGTTTTATGAATAAATGTTTATATCACGCAAAAAAAAATTAATTTATCTGCCCATGACTTTATACCCGCTACAGTACTTTCGTAACATGTTGACACAGACAGTATAATAGTAAAAAAATCCGCCTGACAAGAATTTGATTCCGATCGTTCAGTTTGTATGGCAGCTATAAGCCACAGTGGTCTAATATCGGTGGTTTCTTCTTGGGGAGAAGAGAATGTGTCCAATCATTGCATTTCAGATCGATATCCAAAACCTGAGGGATTAGTTCACGGATATACCGACAGACGGACATGGCTAAATCGATTCAGCTCATCATGTTGATCATCATATATAATATATATTTTATAGGGTTTCCGACGTTTTCTTCTGAGTGCTACAAACTTCGTGGCAAACTTAATATACCCTGTTTATACCTATATACTCAAAGTAATTAAAGTTACATTTTATTGAATTTTAATTAATTTTGTATTTTATTTGGCACACCGGCAAACTCAACGTCGAGTACCCCGACATTTTGGTCCTTCGAGCCGGATCCGTTCCCGATAAAATAAAACCCACCCAATTAAACACCGTTTATATATTATACATTCACCCACCCAATCAATCATCGTTTGGATCATCAGAAGATACTTATATATTCACGCACCCAATCAACCACAAACTTGGATTTACAAAAGTAACAAGGATTTCATACGTGGAAAAAATTGTGAGTACATAAACCCAAATTTTTAAAAAATATAATATAAGTGCAATACGGAATAAAAGTGCAAAGTGAAAACAAATATATATAATAAAATAAATCTTGTGCTTAACAGGTATTAAGTACAAAGTATTTGCGAATTTGTTATTGCCATATTCCGTTTAGCACATTGCTCATAATACATACCTAAGTACGTACTTACAAAATATAATATATATTTTTTGAGAGCTAAGTAGCATTTCTCTTGGTACCAATTCGTACATACACTTATACATATACATATATATATTCAAATTACTCATAAGTAGTACGTACTTACAATATAATATAAAATTTTTGAGAGCCAAGCAGCGTTACTCTTGGTACCTATTCGTACATACACGTATATATATATATATATTCAAATTGCATTACCCGCTCTGTTAAATATTCATTGCTAGTGCATTGCGAGCAAGCCAAAACCCTGTAGAAAAAAATTCAAAAGGCCTAGTAGGAAATTTTTCGTTCATCGGAATTTTAAATATTGTGCATATATAAGACACACACAAAAAAAAATAACCCTCTTACAGTCCACTGAAAATAAAACTCAAGACCCACACAACTCAAGTAGGAAGCAGGTTTTGCTAGGTACTGCCATAATGCAAGTTTCTTACAAAGGGTAATTATATACAGCTCGAATACTAATCGACTCTGGGTCAGAAGCTATGTTCATTTCCGAGAAGTTCCACAGAAAATTGAACATACCCACATTCAAGAAAAACGCACAAGTGACCGGATTGAACAACACTGTCTCCGCAACAGCTACCAAAACTTGCGAACTCACCCTTCGTTCACCAACAAAAAGGGAATTTAAGATAACAACCCACGCGTTTATCTTACAAACTTTAACCGATAACTTACCCACTCACTCACTTGATAGAATAATTTCTAATAAAGAATTCGGTTTTAGCTTAGCTGACCCTCACTTCTATTAACCCAGACCTGTCGATATCCTTATCGGAAGTGATCTGTAGCCACAAATAATTCTCAGTGGCGTACAGAGAAATGTACTCGGATCATTATTAGCCCAAGAAACAGAATTCGGTTGGATTCTCTTCGGACCCACACCTGAAAAACACATGTTACCCTCAATATTGTCATTTTTCAATAAGACGACCCCAGACAAGTTGCTCACACAATTTTGGGAAGTCGAAGAAGTTCCGAAAAAGCCTCTACCCTCAACTTCGGATATACTGTGTGAGCAAAATTATTAAAAAACAACCCGAAGACACTCAACTAGGCGCTACGTGGTAACATTACCCTTTAAAACCCCAGAAAAAATAGACTTGGGCAACTCAAGACATATAGCTTTAGCTCAGTTTCTAAGAAATGAAAAATCCCTATCTAGAAAACCTGAAATAAAAACAGAATACGACAAGGCCATCAACGAGTACCTGGAACTCGGTCATATAACCAAAATAGAATATGACCCCGCAGAGAATACAAAAATATACTATCTACCACATCACGCAGTCATCAAACTCGATCGCTTAACGACCCAACTGCGAGGGGTATTTAACGCATCATGCCACACGTCAAATATCCTTGTGGTAAAGTGGCGTATGTTTCGAATCGTATTCAATGCAGATATTCAAAAATGTATCGTCAAATACTTGTTGAAAGAAAAAACACCCCATTTCAAAGAATCTTATTTAGAAAATCGCCTAATGACCCCATAGAAGATTTTGAACTGCAAACTGTTACGTTTGGTATTAACTGTGCCCCATATTTAGCTATCCGTACCCTCCTCAAATTAGCGGATGATGTACAAGGAACCCACCCACTGGCAGCAGAGATACTTCGAAACGGAATGTACGTCGGTGATGTACTTGCAGAAGCACATGACTTAGCAACTGCGAAGATGGCACGAAACGAACTTACTTCATCTTTGGAGTCCGCAGGATTTACTCTACGCAAATGGACCTCAAAAGACCAAAAAGTCTTATCTGGAATCTCACAAGAACACCTGTTGGATACGAACTTACTCAGTTTACCGGAATCCAATAGCACAAAAACACTGGGGATCAGATGGAATGCAAAAAAATATGCATTTTTTTTTTCTCATCAACCCTATTCCCGATAAAACATCGTTTACTAAAAAAGAAGTGTTATCGATTGTAGCAAAATTGTTCGACCCAGCTGGTTGGCACAGTCCCGTTGTAGTCACAGCCAAAATAATAATGCAACAAATATGGCTCGATAAATCCGATTGGGATGAAAGTTTAAAACGCTTAACTCTACATCGCTGGAAAACCTTCATAAAGGATTACGAAACCATAAATCTGATTGAAATTCCTCAGACCCACTTTTAGACATCCGCGATCATCAATTTCCACGGATTCTCTGACGCATCAGAAAAAGCTTACGCAGCAAACCTATACATCAGTGTTTCTACAAACACAAACACCTGGTCAACTCTTTTGATATCCAAGACTCGTGTGTCCCCAATAAAAAGTATATCTTTGCCAAGGCTAGAACTTTGCGGAGCGGTTCTTCTGGCGAATCTAGTGGATGCGACCCTACCCCAATTAAACATTACTCAGTACCGCACTCACCTTTGGACGGATTTTACAATTGTCGTTTCTTGGCTAAGCAAACCCCCCTGCTCATGGACAACCTTTGTATCCCACCGAGTTGCCACAATTGCAGAAAAAGTTGGAACCGAAAATCCGAGTCACACCGAAAGCCAGGACAATCCGGCAGATCTGGGAAATGGTTAACAATGACCTCTGGTGGCACGGACCCCAATGGCTAAAACTCGACCCGAAACTTTGGCCAATTACCCGAAAAGCAATCGATACAACACTGGAACTGCGGCCAATCAAGACTTTCGTCAACACAACACAAGAGGAGCCATTCGAGTCAAAGCATATTTATTCAGATTCTGCTCGAATGCCTCACGCAACAGATCACAACAGCCACACACAACGTTGGAAATAACTCCAGACGAGTTTAAAACTACCCGCACGAAGTTAATTATTTTAACCCAAAGAAAGCTCTTCCAGGAGGAGTATTTTAGGAAGCTTTAACTCAAAAAACCAGCATACACAGAAAAAGTAACATTTTGACCCTAAAAACTTTAATCGATCTAAAAGGAATAATGCGAGTTAATGGCCGATTGAGCAATTCAGCCGCATTATCGTATAACGAGCGTCATCCGATTATACTACCCTATAGCAGTCGATTAATAAAACTACTCACCCAATTTACTCACTCAATTACCCTACATGGTGGCAACCAACTAGTTTACGACTCATGCGTACGGAACTTTGGATACCGAAGCTTAAAACGCTCATCAAGTCCATTATCCATCAGTGCAAAACTTGCGTATTACACCAGAAGAGAGAAACTACTCAAATAATGGCTGCTCTTCCAGCGGAACGTACCACCCTAACCCGCCCATTCGCAGCAACAGGAATCGACTTCGCCGGTCCTTATGACATAAAAAATTACACCGGCAGAGCGTGCTTGATCACAAAAGGTTATGTATGCGTATTTGTTTGTTTTGCAACCAAAGCAATACACCTGGAGGCAGCAAGCGATCTCACCACCCAATCATTCATGGCCGCATTCGCACGATTCTTTTCTAGGCGCGGATGTCCCGCCGATCTCTATTCTAACAATGGTACTAATTTCGTGGGAGCGTCTAAACTCTTAATCAAAGATCGATAAGAATTCATAAAATCACTAAAAACACAAGTAACAATAAGTGGAGCACACCTAAACATCAACTGGCACTTTAATTCTCCAGGGGCTCCACACATGGGTGGACTCTGGGAAGCAGGAGTGAAAAGTTTAAAGAGCCACTTAAAAAACGTGTCTCAGATCCAAAAATTCACTTTCGAAGAATTACCCACCCTTCTAACCCGAATCGAAAGCTGCTTAAATTCTCGACCTTTAAGCCCACTAAGTGAAGACCCCAGGAATATAGAACCTTTAACTCCAGGCCATTTCTTAATAGGTACCCCTTTATTAACCCCAGCAGAACCCAACTTAGAAGATACGCAGCTAAGCATCGCACATAGATGGCAAAAGTTAAAAATACTCCATCAACATCTGCAAACGATGGAAAGAAGAATATCTAAAAGAACTCCACAAACGGTATAAGTGGAAATACCCTCAACGCAATATAGAGGTCAATGATATGGTAGTTATACGCCAAGAAACTCTACCCCCAAATGAATGGAAACTTGGTCGCATCGAAAAAACCTATCTCGGTGCAGACAATAAGACCAGAGTAGTTAACATACGTACTTCTCAAGGAACAACTACCCGCCCAATAACCAAAATAGTCACCTTACCAAATAACTAATCTCATTTCTTTATAGTGACATGGCTCTTCAAAATAGCATCGAATCAATCTGCAGCCGACAGAGCAGCCCAGCCTTCGTCGTACGATCACTCAGCGTCACCCGAAGCATCACCCCACTCTCCGACAATGGGACTCTGGCTAGACGCTTACATCGCTTTAAAGCGACCCTCTCCCCCATTCGAGAAGAAACAGGAAGTACCCACCGCACGGCACGGCATACTATCACCCATTCATCAAAACGCACACATAAACACGTCGCTTGTGGATTGTGTAAAAAAGATCACCGGCTGGTGACATGTTCAAAATTTACTAAAATGAACATTCACGAAAAGTTTGACGCAGTAACTTAGTATAAGTCAACTGCCTTATGACGCAGGAATTACCGACCCGACCCTACAATCGTGATATAGGTGGCGAAATCTTTAAGAAATTCGACCACTTAGCCCTAGCCGACCCTATGTTCCACAAGGATGATAAAATCATGATGGAACTGGGAGTAGACATCTACCCAAGGACAATGAAACCCGGACTATTCAACCCAGACAACAGCACCGTGATCGCACAAAACACTGCACTCGGTTGGACTCTAACCGGTGCTTGTGCGATTTAAACCCTAAGTAACCACTCAACCCATTTTAAAACAATATTCATTAATCCAAAGCGAAATAGATCTAATAACTTTTTGAGGCGGCCGGGATGTTCATACCAAATGAACACATCCCTGCATTGTTCTCCAAACTCGTATAAATACGAATTAGAGGACAATGCAAAAAGCTGAACAGCACCAACATAGCTAATAATTCCAATTAGAACAAATCAGCAGGCAGGAGAAAACCACAACGCGGACGTACAAAAAAAAGGCGCGAACATCAGATCGCCCCAGGAGGACAACAACAACAACAGCAGCACCACCAAAATCTACGCGGGATTGTCAACCCACATCAGGTTATATTTGAATTTATAGTTAATTTATCTTATTTAAGTCTAACTTATAAATAACACATAAATTGAATTATACATATAACACTTATTTATTATATATACATATTGTACAATTATCCCACACAAATTGTCTACCCAATATACTCAAAGTAATTAAAGTTACATTTTATTGAATTTTAATTAATATTTTCTTTTATTTGGCACACCGGCAAACTCAACGTCGAGTACCCCGACAGAGTATAAAAAGAGGTCGTAATACCTCCTATGTTCAAAAATATTAAGTTTTGTTTTCTTACAAAATTTGGAAGCCATATATGATATTTCACAATGAAATAATTTGAGTTTGGAAAATATGTTTCTTGTTGAATACAATGACATATGTGTTTAGTGCGTTAGTTCGTTGGTGCACTTGGCAATAGTAGCTGTACCATGTACTTCAATATCCCTACCTATTGAAAGATTTCCTTTCAAGAATACTTTAGTATTGAGATATGTAGTTACTTCTATAGGTAGATTGCGAACATTTGCAACTGCTCGTAAGATTATTGTAACATTTTCATCTGTTTCACTAATCTTTATTTAGCTCGAACTTTATATTATATTATATAAGGTACAGATTAAGGGAACATATGGGCTGACTTCAAATATTTTATTTGTAATATCAAATATTTGTTTGTTTGTTGGGCCGCAGCAAACTATGTTTGGAAAGGCATGATTAGTTAAAACATTTCTCACATTGACTGACATAGAACGTTTATACAAATATATTCGGTACCTAGAATATGGAATACATAGTTCAAACTCTCGCAACATGGTGCAACAGAGAGTATAATCGTTTTTTTCACATAGCCGTTCTTTTGTCAACTAAAACTAATCGTGATAGATATAGAGTTATATAAATAAATTATCAGGATGACAAGACGTGCTAAATTCAAAGTGACTAGCTGTCCATACAGACGATAACTTGAGATATCGCAATGAAACTTCATACATACATATGTTCCCCGGCGAGCAAGGAAGGTTATTCTTGCATATGGGAGATATCGGACTATTGCCATCCTCACAAAATGTCGCTAATTGAAATCTTATAAAATGTCATAACTAAGCCACAAATTAAAACACAAAACTATTATTTAGTACAGGGCATCAAAGTGTAAATCACCTGTGCATCATTGGTTTAAAACTTTTTAAAAAGTGGGCGTGACCTCGCCTTCTAAAAAGTTTAATGTGCATATCTTACGAACAACCAACGATTTTTCTTTAAAAACTATAAAAAAAAAACATGTGCAATCGGATGATCACCACGCGCACCTATACAAGTATAACGGTTATGTAACAAACTACTAAAAGAGCAATAACTCAATAAGTAAATACGGCAGAGAGGTTACGAAAGAGCTTCATGTGAGCCGATGCAAAAATTGGACAATGGACATTGCACCACCTACTTTTTGTTGAAATCTTATATCTGCGGAACTGCCTAACTGATTTCACCTATGGTCAGTTTTGTATATAACATTATTTTGAAATTTATGTACGTTGGGAGATCGGGTACGTTGGGCGAAATCGGGCAACTTCCAACATAAAAAAATTTGAAATTCTTTTTAAAATCTTTTCACTGTACAGTATATATCGAGAGCTCATTACGTTATCGAAAAAAAACTGGGAACACAAAGTACTTTAAGGTACACGATTTCACTTGCATAATGATCGAGATTGGACGGTAACTTTTTAAGCACTCAGATACCGAATATGTAGACATCAATCCGAGTAACTGTCTGTCTGTACGTCCATCCGTGCAAGCGATAACTTGAGTAAAAATTTAAGTATCGTATTAAACTTGATACACGTACTTCTTGTCAAAAATGTGAGAACGAGTTCGTAGATGGGAGTAATCGGACCACAGCTAAGCCGCAAATTAAGATAAAAACCGTAATTTAGTACAACGAATCGACACTTTATTACATCGTCTCAAACTTTTTCGTCTGTGTGTTACATGCCGCGTGACGCCTCTCAGTAATAACATGTGCGCGCACTGCTCTATATCCTACAAGCATTGTTCTATAAAAACAACAATCGTTTCAAGTAGCGTAAGCAGCACACACACATGCCAATATGGCAGCCAAATTTCGGAAGCCCAAATTTATAGTAAATCACACAACAACAACATTTACCTTAATGAACGTAGGCGTTCTCTCAACAATCGAAGTTGACTCATTCATAAAAGAAAACGTCATACACATCTCCCCGAGCATGCGTTTGCCTACGAGCCCTTATGATAAGCTGCAACAAATGCATCACCATGAGGTGTAATTTTTCACTGTAATTTCAAATGATCGCGTTTGTATTCTCAGAAGGTTGGCATACCTTTAAAGTGATTATTTGCTTGTTTATAGTGTGATTCCAGTATAAAAAAGCTTTTATTTTGACAAAAATTATTATAGAAGTGCGTAAATACATTACAAATTTAAAATGAAAGGAATACATACAGGAAAGTTGGCGAGACACGTACAAAGAAAGCACGCCGACATTTCAGAGAAGAACGTTGGTGAAATTTCGAAGAAGAAGAAATTCCAGAAGCACTCTACATTACAATTTCTTTCATTGACAGTCTACATTTTGTTATCCTACATATGTATGTGTGGTATATAATAATAACTATAATTATCTTCCTTTAGGTTTTGTAATTAACGCTAAAAACTTGTAATAAATAAATATTTTACACGAATTTAATCTCAATTACGAAGCGTTTTATTTTCGTACATACATATAGATATGTATACATGGGTTTTCTCATATCAATTAGTATAAAAAACTGAACCAGTTGAACCGAACCGAAGGTCGGTTCAGGGATACTCATAAACCGGTATAAGTATTTTCTGAGTGGTTCGAACCACTGAACCGAACCGCATAGATTTTTGTAGTGGTTTGCAGCCCTGATACACCACATTATGCGTTCTTTCATATAATATGTTTCACATAATTATATACATCTATATGACCATATGATCGACCGATTGGTATTTTCAGATGTTATAAAAACTTTTATTGACCAAAGCAAATAAATATATTATTTATAAAACATACATAAAATAAATATTTAGGTAATAATACAATCCTTACTTTAATATATATTTCAAGAGATTTTATGGAATTCATCATGGAATCGGTAAATTTTAACATAAATATGTTCTATATACTAATATCCTGTGATACCAAATATAAACAGATTACCTATAAACTATCTGCATCATTGTAAAGAAAGGAATCTGTAAGCGTACATTTCTTAACATTGGAATTGGTATTATGTATATCGTACTCTAAGACATAGAGAATATTAGTTGGAGATCTAGTCTACTTTTATCATTTCCCAATATCTTTCCCGTTTTCCATTGGAACTTGGAGATTGATGAAGCGATTTTTAGTTAAATGTCTATAATGTGAAAAAAATTGTCATTTTTACTGTGTTCTCATAAAACCACACAACCCTTTTGTTTTAAGTGGGCGTGGATTTAATGTATATATCTTCCAAACTATTCAAGCTATATCACCCAAATTTGCACAGGATTTATAGTTTCGGTATCTCATGCGACTGCATGAAAATAGGTGACTTCCCATGTAACGGTTTTGTTAAAAACCACTTAAATTGCAATAAATCAATAACGAAATGCGTCAGACATTAAATTTTACATCCGAGATGACCTCCATCTTTTCGCTACATTTTTTAATATAAAGTTGTACCAACAATTGAAATTTTTGGTTACACCCGAGCAAAGCTCTTCCTTACTTGTTTATTATTTAGTCTTGTCAACATCTGAAACTATTTCCCTGGTGTTGATACTTGTAAATTGCCAAGAAATCTTATGTTACACCCTTAGTTTTCTCTTACACCAATAACACCATTGTGAATGGTTCGTATGGCAAAATTCTCTCAAAAATGACAAACTATTTGAATAAATTTGTATTTAATACTTTCCCAATTTAGCAGCACTCACCACTTTTATAGTTATAAATAATTAAAATGCGCTATTTAGTTTAGTATTCGAATTTTATTATTAAATTTTGCGCAATAAAATTCTTTAAATATAAGTTTATATATTATCGGATCGCTAAATCGGTCGGCGCGTGCGGAGCGGTGTTGTCCGAAAAGAATGATGGGGCGCAGGAGTATCAACGAAAAAAGGAATAACGCGGGATCGCTTTCTAATTGAATGAAAACCATCGTTTTTTGTTTGCTGAGGTGGTGAGTGTGGTGTATTGTAGTAGGTCCCCGTGGTACCAGAAAGTCTCCGGTAAGACTGTGTAGCCGAAACTACTGCCAGTTGAGCAACCCATTACTCAATGACTGGTGACATTTGTCGCTTGAACTTCAAATGTCTTTTTATTTGCTTTTCCATTTAAAGTCTATAATATCAGTTTAGGCTGAGTATTATAGCACTATTTCTGACATACTATGCTGATATTACTGAGCAAGGTACATAATAACAGTCATAGTGCATATCGTCTGATCCAAATCCAAGAGTTTTGACTCGCAACTTGTCATTATAACGGATAAGTCATGATGACTTAAACCTGTTTCCGTACAAAGTTCAAATAATAAGCCGGCTAAATCCTCTAGATTTGCCTATTCGCCTGGAATTTTGTCAAAAATTATTGAAATGGCCGTAGAAGACAATAACTTGATTAATTGCCTGTTTATGTCTGACGAGGCTCATTTTGATCTAAACTGAAATGTAAACAAGCAAAATATGGAGTAAATCAAAACCAGAAATAATCCACGAGACGGAACTTCACCCAGGACGAGTCACTGTGTGGTGCGCAGTTTCATCAAGGTGTATTGTCGAGACATACTTCTTTGAAGAAAACGGTGTAACAGTAACTTTCAATGGGCACCGATTTTTAAAGATGTTGAATGAGTATATTTTTTCCAGAACTGTACCGAAGACGTATCGTTTTCAATAGCGTTTGGTTTCAACAAGATAGAGCATCTGCACACATAGCCGGTTATTGCGGAGCTCCTAAGAAAATTTAAAAACTCCACCGCAGGCCCCCAAGGCCACCTGATATGACTGCACTAGACTTTTTTTATGGGGTTATGTCAAGCAAGAGGTGTACAAAACTAAACCCTGAAATCTGACTAAATTGAAGCAGTCCAATAAATCGATAATTGAGGCAAACCCGACTTTAACACTTCAGGCCACAATGAATAATTTTCTAATTAAGTGTTGCATATGTGGCTGAGCATGGAGGTCATTTCCGGACCATAATTTTTAAAAATAAATATAATATTTATATAAAATATAATAAAATCGAATACAATTAAAAAAAGTTAAATGTATTGTAATGCATTGATTAAGAAAAAAGATATTACAGATTGTTTTCGCTTCACGCTTTCCAACTTTCTAGCTGCCTTTAAGCCGGTTAGGTCGTTCAATATATGTGACATTTAAATTTTTTCATAAACACAGTGTGCTTTAGCGCTGAATATGAAGTAAATCGGTCCAGACCGTGGTCTAAACCACTTACCCTTATAAAGGATGATCCACTTCGCGGTTCTCCCCTTTTTTTATAAAAAACAGAAAATTCAAATTTAATGAGGAGTGTTTATTATTATTCGAAAGAACATTCCTTGGCATTTATTTTTTGATCATTATCTCTTTCAAAAGTTGGACGGAGCTACGTCTCAGATGGTCTATCAGTTTATTCCAATGTTGATGACTCGTTCGAACATTTCGACTGGTAACTGGCGAATGACACTCGTGATGCTTTGCTCCAACGCCTAAATCGAAGCGGGATTGTCCGCATAGACTTTAGACTATACATATCCCCACAAGAAAAAGTCTAACGGTGGGATATCATACGATCCTGGTGGCCAATCGACCGACCCAAAACTTGACATTTCTGTTTACCGCCGTCTTGTTGAAACCAAGTTGCATTCATCAAATAGTCGGTTATCATGGCTCAACGGCATCATTTTTGAAGAAATATGAACCGATGATTCCACCGGCCCACAAACCATACCAAACCGTTGTTTTTCCTGGATAAAGTGGCAGCTCATGAATCTCTTCAGGTTGCTTTTGCTCAAAAACGTCGAATCTTCTTGGAACTTTTCGAGAGCCCATAGAGCGGAGCGACGTCGCTTAGTAAGGTCGAGCGGCTTCAGTTCTTGCACAAGCTGTATTTTGTACACTTTCAATTTAATATCTCGACATAAAATGCGCCAAGGCGTTCCAGACGTCAATCCGAGTTACTGCGGATGGCGTCGAATCGAATTTCCAAGGTCTTCGCGTACACTCTTAGCTACGGCCGTTATATTTTCTTAACTGCGTTCTGGACGTCGAATATTATTCAATAATGAATGCTGGGTCTCAAGATGGGTGATGGTGTTGCGAATAGTACGCTCAGAAGGCTGATTATGTTCACCATAAGTTGAGCGAAGCGCGCGAATTACATTCTTTATAGAACGTGAATTTTCGTCATAAAGTTGAACGATTTATAAACGTTGTTCAGCCGTAAGTCTTTCCATGATGGAAATACCCAATATATTAAATTTAGCCTCTCGGATATGAACCAAAATATAGTAATAAGCCTAAGTGAGTATACGACCTACCAACCAAGATACCAAATATGTTTGCAATCATTTTACCCTTTCGTCAAATAATGAATGATGAATTCTTTCGCAACATTTTTATACTCCTGCAACATTTTGCTACAGAGTATAATAGTTTTGTTCACCTAACGGTTAGCATCACCTAAAAATAATCGTTATATATACATACATACAAGTGACTGTCTGTCCATCTGTCCGTCCGTTCGTTTGTGCAAGCGATAACTTAAGTAAAAATTGAGATATCGTAATGAAACTTTTTACACGTTTTCCATGATAAACCAATAAATTACCATAACTAAGCTCCACAATAAAATACAAGTCTGTTATTTGGTATAACGAATCGATAGTACTATGTCAAAATGGATAGAATCGGGTCAATACTGCTCTAAGCCCCTAATACTCGTAGAAAGATTTTCGAACTTCCGGATGACTTTATACCACATATATCGGCCAAACTGTGAGTTATCATAATAAAATTAAGTGAGTGTGTTTTTATAGTATTGGTGCATCTGTGTGTCTAAATTGAATAAAATGGGATTAGAACTTGCCCTAGCCCTCATATTAGATAACTAATATTAGGATTTTCAAATATCCAGTTGACTTTACCCCTTACATATTGGTGAAGGTATGTGAAGTACCTGAATGAAAGCAGATATCATTTTTTCCGTTAGCAATATCTAGTGTAGTACAATACATAAAATGATATTTGTTATTTTTACAAACCTTATGCCAAATATGTCAGTCAGTTTTTGAGTTATTTATTTATAAAATTGCGTGAAAGTATGTTCTCGAGTATACCTTAACAATGTCAAAGGTTAATGCAACAAGCCCCTTATGCGATATTTGAATGAAAATAAGTGAACAAGTTTTTTAAAAAATTATAAATTATATTAATGATGAAGGATTTGGTGCAAACCTTGGAATAAATTTCATATCCCTAATGGTTAACGTTTATATCATATATATACAGTGGCAGGCAAAACCGTTCGGATGTGCGCCACTTTTGCATTCTAAGTGTTGTAAAATTTTTTACGACTGCTCAAATATTATCAAATTTTCAGGATAGGTAAAGTAAATGGCCTAAAATAACATTATTTAATATTTGGTCCAAAGACCTTTGTGTTTTATTACACAACGAATGATAAACGATCTCTTCCTCTGGATAAGCACACTTGTCTATAAAATTCGATAAATTTTACTGTAAAATATTCAGTCTTTAGTCTTTTTTTTTCATAATTCCAGCGATTTTGATCAACGGATCAATGTTCGCACCTCATATCATGAGACTGCCGCCACCATATTTTACAGTCTGTCACACATGATGTCGTTGAAGGTTTTTATGTGGGCGACGCCAGTAGTACTGTTTGCCACCCGATTGGAAACGATTGATTTTCGATTCATTCGACCAGATAACCTGATTCCAGTTTTCCACGGACCAGTTTTTATGTTCCTTACAAAACTGTAGGCTCGCCTGAATATTTTTATCAGATAAAACAGGTTTCTTCTGTTTAACGGCGGCCACAAAACCAATCCATTGAAGAGCTCTCCGAGCGTTCCATTCGCTAAAAGTCTTATTTATGGCGATTGCAACCTCCTTTGGTGTTCTTTTATCCGCTGTAGTGAGTCTTCTGACTATTTGCCTAGTATCAGCGTTTGTTAACAATCGTGGGCGTCCTCCCACGTTCGGGGAACCTAGTAGTTTGCATCGTTTTTTTATAGCCACAACACTGCTCAAAGCTAATTTTAACTAATTAGCAATTTTACGGATCGAAAGGGCTATCCTTTCACTTTAGTTATTGATATTATATTAGTACTAGAATTTTGTTGTACATTAAACAAAGAACTAACCTTTTAAATTTGGTAAGGTTTGAGCTAACAGTTAAAATGTTAGAGCACTGAAAGTGCAGAAGTGGCGAACATCCGAACGCTTTTGCTCGCCACTGTATATCTCATTTGAAGATGATTTTAATGTAGTTTTAGCTGACGCGAAGGAAAATATAACAATTAAGCTAAGTGAGTCTATCATCTATAATATACCTAATAAAATATCAAATTTGATTGTAATCTATTCAGGATTTCGTCGAATAGTAAATGTTGAATTCTTTCGCAATATTTTTTAATATAGAGTTTTGCCAACCCTGAAGCTATATAGACGTCTTTGATCCTTGCAAGTAGCAGGAGTATAAATGTTGTTAATCAGTTCAGTGTTTGCTTTCGCTTGCAGTGAAGTGCAGAGCTAAAAAAAGTAAGTGTGGTAAACAGCGCAAGTAAAATTTATGAGCTTCTCAAAAAGCATAATTTTTCGAGCATTTTTGTATACCGCACTATTGGTCGTTGTTCCCAAACGTCTACAGTTGAGGACAGAAAGAGAAATAGTCGGTTTAGCGTTTTTTTAACCAATTCAGGCATAAAAAGAAAAAAAAACGAAAAAATAATATATCGACCGGTACGCAGTCAACGGCCATGAAAGTATTTTTTAATAAGCAAAGCGATAAAATTCACCCGAAATTTTCCAAAGACGCAAAAACTGTTATTCTAGTATTGGATCTTACAGTGTCTTAAAAGCAATATTCCTGGTTTCATAGCTACAGATGATTGGCCGTCTAGAAGTTATTGGTAGGGAGTTATTTGGTATGGAAAATACTTGTACCAAAGAATCATTTAAAATAATTATTAACTTAATTCTTATACACACATAATTCACAATACGAGTTATAGTATTTTTACTTACGAATTTCATTATGTCCTCTAGTGGTTCGTATATAATGAAGTCAGCTACGAATTTCGCGCATTCAATTTCACTGCCAATCAAGGGAATGTGTGAAAATGCCGTTGGTCGTATTGTGGTGCAAACAAATTTCTGCAATTCCTTTTTATATAAGTGTTCATTTACTCGTCGAAAACCACCCAAATATTACCTGAATATTGCATTCATTTGGCAAAGCCAGTACTAATGGTCTTCTCTCTGGATAAAGTGTTCCGAATTGTTTGCGAAAATTATCTGCATACAGTAGTAAAATACGTTCCTTAGGCGACAAGGTATAATAACTTGGTGGGTAGCATTGCGGAGAATTTGCAAAATCATTGGCAGTCTCGGTGAATGATAGGTCTATGTGTCCTGCTACAACAGGTGATTCAATTTCAGAATATTGTTCCTTTACTGCATCTTCTTCTTCGCACATTTCTTCGTCATCGAGTAAAGCTTCATCTAAGACTTCCTGTTGAGCGGCCAGAACATCAGCTATGTGCCTCTCCTCGATTTCCTTTAACTTTGCATCATGCTTTTTTGGGTCAATGCGAACAGTATCGTCTTTCTTCTTTGCCCCTTGTCTATTTCCTTTTGGAGGCATGGTGATGTATACAAAATATAAACAAGATACGTTAGCAACAAATAAAAGTAACTTCAAATGCTTATTAATTTTTTTATTTTTGTCAATATGAGTTAAAATTCTTTCGGCGAATTTATGATTTCTATGAACATTGTGTTCAAGCTATATTTGGCGCATTTGCTTTAATTTTGTTTATTTTCGTTGTTTGAATTGTGAATATAAAAATTCTATTAATTAATTTTCAAGTGTTGACATAAAGTGATTGTGAAAAACAAAATTTTGATATTTTCTTGATAGTTTTTCGTTTCTTTACTTCTTCTTTATTACTTGTTAATAAATTTCATAAATTCAAAAATTTTGAGTATGCAGATCTTCGAGTAATTATGAGATTTTAAAATAATCTATGCACTTTTTACCGATAGGCTACCAGTAATTAATGCATTTTTTTATCGATAGGTTACTTTTGTTCTAGCCTCGAGAGAAAATAACTATTTCTTCTATTTTACCACACGTCGGTGTGATTAACTTACTCGTTCTCTCTCATTTTATATAGATTTTGCTGTTTTAATTTGCCAACTATTTAAAATTTTAGTTACTCTTTGGTAACAGGATTGGCTATTTGTTTGGCTAGCCATCTGTTACTGTAAATAATTTGTTTGGCCATTGTCATGATTACCAACAGGTTAGAGAAAACTTGTGCATCGGTTATTTGTTTGGTTAGCCATTAGATACAGGGGTATAAATTTTTAAATGAAATTTCGTAGACGTTTTCCTTGGCACCTAAGGGGAATTGTATTGTAGATAGTTCCATAACTAAGCACTAAATAAAGATATAAAATTGTAATTTGATGCTGAGGATCACAGTAGCAAGGGACACTTGTGGGCTAAAATGTTTTTCATACACTGTGAAAATTAGGAAAACCAGATAATAAATCCCGTACTCCCCATATAACGGTTATGATGAATACTACAAAAAGTGCGTTAACTCACTGAATAAATGAGCCACAAGCATTTACTTTCACAACCAAGATGGCAGAAAAGGGCTTACAAGAGTAGATAACAAACGTCTAAATTAAATCTGATCCTTTCACTTTACAGTATACAAATCAAACATCAATGAAGTTATCAGAATAAAATTTTGCACAAATAGTGCCCTTAACCCTACGTATACCTCGTGACTAATCTTACTATGCTGTACTTGGTGGGGTTTTTTATACCCTGTTAATGACTGTTAAATGATAATTGAAGTACAAAAAAAATTTTACATTGGAATAGATTTTTAACAATAAAATTACAAAAGTTTAACGTTAAATTGTAACGTTTTTTTTACCGCTGAGGTTTGTTATACCCAACCTCGTATACGGAGGGTTAAAGTGTTTTATCTTACGCCCAACATTGTCCAAATCGGACTATAACTTTTCATGGACCAAGACAACAGTTATATGGGCCACAGTGCATACAGTTGATTTTTTACCGAACATTTTGGTCAATTTATGAAGTCTAGTATTAAAATTCTAGGAGAATATTTTTGTGATGACAGCAATCCTTGTTTATTATAAAGTATTGCAACACCTGAATGTATTTCTCCGGCTTTAATCTCTTCAAATTATGAGAGTATAAAATGTTAGGTTACACCCGAACTTAGCCCTTTTTATTTAATTTATTTAGAAACTTGCATGTGTATACACTATTATTCTTTTTTTTTAAAATAATTATTATTATTGTTTTAGATTTGTTTTTAAATATAATTTTAGTGTTTATATAATACCATATGCATACATTACATTTTCCAGCTTGCAAATTTGCCGAAATCTAAAATCCGAAATTTTTATATATCTAAACTAAATAATAAAAAAGTAAAAATCATTTTTTTTCTATTTGTCAACGTATCTATTTACCATATTAGCCTTAGTTATGATAAAATTAGTTATCTAATATATAAAATTCTCTTGTCACGGTGTTTGTTGCCAAACTCTTCCTAAACGGTTTTGATAAAATTTGGTAAGCTTATCGGGTAGGTCTGAGAATCGGCCAATATCTATTTTTCATACCTTTCAATGTAAAGGGTGGTCAAGCCCATATATACAATTCTAAATTTTCTCCCTTAAGCGATCAATCATTGATTTTTAGATTATTCTGCTCCATCCACAGATCCACAATGGATGGCAATCGAATATAATAATTGTAGAATACTATTGTATAATTTTCATGCTTAGTTCTATCAACCAATCAGTTATCCCTGCCAAATTCCTGCCGTTGTCACTTCTCGACCACCAAACATCACGGAATAGGGATGAAAGTCAAGCCGGCTTCCTTTTTCTCACTTTCTATACAGTTTTCGGACATTTTTGTGGTTTTATTTGTGTCTTGATCGTCGCAGTGACTGTTATACGTATCATTTCAATTTTTCAGTGCAACTCTTAAGTTAACTTTATTCTCAAGTATGTACATATCTCGAAAACGGCTAACGCGTATTGTACAAAAATTGCATTAATGTCTCCAAATGAAAAAGGAGTTACACCAGTGTCCCGAAATAGGCCGCTTCTTTATTGGATTCCTTCTTAAATATACATTTGGTTAACTGGATATAGCAGCACGGCATACGATACATATGTACATAAATATATGGATAGTTTCAATGTTTCAATTTTACATTTACATTCCCTACGCTAGAGTGGAATTACTAGTCTACCAATGCAATGCTAAAAGGAGGACACAATTATGCTGATCAGTCAACATTCAGTAATCAGCTGACTGGCATTGTTTGTGTCTTTGCTAATTATAACTACATTCTAATGCACGAAAATTTTGAACATTCTGCCCGGCTGAACCCTCGCAATTTAGTAATTCTTCTGCAGGACTTGTTAGGCGGCATAATTTTTCACCGGCCGCTGACACCGCTGTTTAATAGGAATTCCATCTGATTTCTGGTTTTGTACTCTATCATCACGGTACGTACCAGGTCATCACTGCCCGGGTGAACGTCAATCACCCGTCCCATGCGCCAAATCGATGGTGATAGATTTCTACCACGGATAAGGACTACGTCACCACGCTGGACATTAGGTTCCGCTCTGGTCCATTTATTCCGAGTCTAAAGAGTATGTAGGTATTCGAATCGGCAGCGACGCCAAAAGCGCTCCAGCATTTTCCATTTGCCAATGTCGAAGACTATTTTTTGGAGTCCGGTAATGGGACCTCTGGGTGACAATTAAGCGGAGATCCGATCAGAAAATCCCCCGGTGTTAAAGCTATCCCACCTTCAGAATAATTGTAAAGAGCTACGTCTCACTGCCCTTGACCCTCAGCAGATGCTCTTTAGACGAACGAACTGACGCCTCCCATAGACACCAAGATGAGGTGCGGAAGGGGTTATGAACTTCTAACATGTACCTTCAGCTGCCCAATCCCTTAAATGTTCTTGCATTTGGCGATTCGCGCCTATGAATTGTGTTCCATTATCACTGTATAAAGTGATGCATATACCTATATATACCTTCTGCTCAAATATAAACGAGACTGGCTCAAACAACAAAAACGGTTAATTATTCTTCAATATTTATTTTATCCCTTTCAAAATAGTCACCATTAGAGGCGATACACATATGCCACCTTTTCTTCCAATCTTCCTAACACATCTGGTAGGCAGATTTAGGTATGGCTTTCAGTTCCTTCTTCGAATTCTCTTTTATGACTTCAATCGACTGAAAATGCTTTCCACGAAGCGGCAATTTGAGTTTAGGGTTATATTCAGTACCTAGGGGCTTGAAAAGTTTTGATTAGATTTAGACAATTTTTGGTCACAAAGTGGCATACTTTAATCGTATTATTCACGCAGAGTTTTACGCTGATATGATTGTTGCTTGATATGCATACTGGAAAGTGAAAACATCAGATGGAATTTAAAATGCTCTTATATGTGAAATAGGCGTGGTTGTAATCCGATTTCGCCCATTTTCGTACTATATTATAGAAATATGAGAAGAATATAATGTACCGAATTTGGTTGAAATTGCTTAAGCAGATCCCAAGATATGGGATTTCACCTAAAAGTGGGCGGTGCCACGCCCACTGACTAATTTTGAACGTGGTTCGTATAAAGTCATCTCATACCATCCCAGAGATAAAAATTTAATGTCTCTGGCTAGTTTAGTGCTTGATTTATCGCGCTCTTAGTAGTTTTTAACAGGACCGTTATATGGGGAGTGGGCGCGGTTGTCACCCGATTTCACCCATTTTCATACCGTCGATAGAAATGGTAAAAACATTGTTCCCAATGAATTTTTTTTTTGTATGGCTTCAGTAATATAATTCAGAGTGGGCGGGGTTGTCACCCGATTTCACCCATTTTCATACCGTCGATAGAGATGGTAAAAACATTGTTCCCAATGAATTTGTTTTTTATGGCTTCAGTAATATAGGAGATATGCACATTAAACCTATTAGGGGGCGGGACCACGCCCACTTAAAAAGAAATTTAAACTGCAGATGCCCCTCCCTAATGTGATCCTGTATACCAAATAAGAGTCTTGTATCTTGTTGTGGGGCGTTTTGTGGGTGTGGCAGTGGTCCGATTACGCCCATCTACTACACCAACCGTCCTACGGTATCGAGAAACATGTGTACCAAATGTCATAAAGATATCTCAATTTTTACTCAAGTTACAGCTTGCACAGACGGACAGACGGACGGACAGACAGTCACCCGGATTTCAACTCGTCTTTTCATCCTGATCATTTATATATAATGTATATAACCCTATATCTAACTCGATTAGTCTTAGGTGATACAAACAACCGTTAGGTGAACAAAACTACTGTACTCTGTGGCAACAGGTTGCGAGTATAAAAAGTAAGGAAGGGCTAAGTTCGGATGCAACCGATATATAATAACAAATTATACATATAATTTAAATTTTCTTAATTAGATTATTTACATATTTTTCTTAAAATTGTCTTAAAAACTACTGTCAAAATTGCTATACCATTTCTTAATATTATATGAAAAAAAAATGAAGAACTATTGCAATAAGTCTGAAAACTTTAGTTGGAAATAGAGACACAAATACTGTCATGATAGTTGTGTAATGTCTCAAAAGTAATTGCATTAACATGAGAAGGATCCATGTTTGAAAATGCCCAATCCATTTGTGTACCGGCAGGTGTAGTTGAATATTCTACACCAAGCAGGGAATTAAAGTTTTTTTCTTGGAGCAGATTTCCTATTGAATTCCCTGTAGACATTAAACATATGTTGAAATCTCCAACAATTTTCATATATTGATTGCATAACTCAGAAGTAAGGACTTCCTGAATTTCTACAATTAAATGTCTGACAGAGAAAGCTGAATTTCTGTATAGAACCAGAATATTAATACTGAAATTTTTAAACAAAACCGCTTCTCAAACTTTGCGGCCTGAATAAATTTACTTTACAGCCTTTGGTTCTATACAGCTAGCAATACTATGCTTTGCCCCGTTTATTTCTGTTGGTTGTTTCCGTGCTATCTATCCTCAGCTCGTTAATTGGAGTAAATCCTGGTATATCAAAATTTTCGCACGGATAACTCCAAGTTTCTACAAAACATAAAATATCTGAAGATAGCATCAAACAGTCGCTTTTTATATCATTAATGTGAGCATGAAGACTCTGAATATTATGGAATAAAATTTGATGTCCTGATGTTCGGACATTCATAAAACTGAAACTTATTGTCAAATTTTATTTGTGTTCAATTCCCTCAGTTCCTTAAATACAGGATCCGATTCAGAAAATCTGTTAGGAGGAATAAAATTTCCTATGATGAATAGACCTTCTGCAGTAGTAGCTCGACCACAAGCGACATATATTGAAGCTCTAGGCATTCTGGGTCGAATATGAACTACAACTTTAATAGATGTGGCAACCTGGCTTTTATGAATAGTTATTCCCTCAGCCGGAACAACTGGAAACTGATTTCTTTCAATTGAAATTTGTCATTTCTTTTATATTGAAGAGATTTTAGAACTTTTGCAATTGGTGTCAAAGAACTTTATAAAGGATGAGGATTTTTTGATCGTTCTATCAAACCAACAGAAGGTTCCAAAAATTTAATCCACAGAATTGTTAAAAAAGAACAATGGAAATCAATTTGCATAAGTTGTCCAGCTGTCCCATTAACCAAGCCATCACACGTGTTTACATTCACTGTAATCATATAGTTGGCGGAGGTTTTTAGTGTCAATTCATGGGGCAGTCCCTGCGTTTCAGAAGTTTTGAAAAATTTAACTCTTTCCAAAATATTATCATTTTCACTTATACCAATTCCTTTAACTGAGTCTTTTGCAGTTGAAAGAATAGCTTCAGTTCGGATTCGACTGAGCTTAAGGGCATTGAAATTATTTGTCTCTTCATTGGACCAAAATAAATGTATGGCATTATCGGGAACTTCTTCGAAATTAACTACTCGAGTTTCAATGAGTGATATGTCCTCATTTGTCATAGTACCAGATGCCATATGGTTTAATGCAATTGCAAAGGCCTGATCCTCCCGTTGTCTCATTATTTCAGTTAATTCCAAGTATTTAAATAACTCCCACAAATTGAAACCAACTAAAGTGCTGTATGCATCATTGGGATTAGGAGAGAATATTCACCTATCTCCAACAGGTGAGAGTTGTTTCCAATCACCAAACACGATGATCGGTATACCACCGAAGGGGCTGTGTGTTTTGAAAATTTGTTTTAATCTCGCATCAACAGAGCTAAACATACGAGCACCTACCATCGATATTTCATCAATTATGATTAATTTTAAATCGATAAGTCTGGAATACAATGAATTAACTGTGTCATTGCCAAGTGGATTCAACTCTTTATTTCTTATTAGCTCTTCAGAGCGAATTTGTGGATCTTGCCGCCTTGTTCTATGTTGAACAGTATTTACAACTTGCTCAACAGATCGAACCTTGGGGTCTTCGCGCCGAGATCTATGACCTCGAGTATTTCTTATTAGCTCTTCAGAGCGAATTTGTGGATCTTGCCGCCTTGTTCTATGTTGAACAGTATTTACAACTTGCTCAACAGATCGAACTTCGGAATCTTCGCGCCGAGATCTATGACCTCGAGTATTTCTTATTTGCTTTTCAGAGCGAATTTGGGGATCTTGCCGCCTTTTTCTATGTTGGACAGTATTTAAATTTTGTTCAAAAGACTGTACCTCGAGATTTTCCCGCCTGGTTCTATGTTGATTTGTATTGATAATTTGTTCGGACAGACGTACATCGGAATCCAATCTACGATTAACGTGACTTACAGTATCTTGTGACTGCTCACTATCTCTATATAAAGAGTTTGCACGAAGAACTCTTATACGTCTTCTATTCTGAAGACGACTTAGTAATACAGATTTTCTACTTAATCAAGGCGTAATAATAATAAATGGCTTTATATATAAAATACTTATATATAATGCTTATATAATTCGGTCTGTCCGGGTCTGAAAAGTTAGATCCTAGGTGCTGCTCTCTTTCACTGTAATTGAATCTTTGCTATGACTCCTTTCCTGTTCGGTGTAAAGGTACTATGGTATACTGGTGCACATATTTATTAGGTTGGCCGTTATTTCCCTTCCGATTTTTTGTCTTTTGAATTTCGCGGCTATGTACAAAGCGCTACAGAGCTCGTATCTGGCAACACTATACATAATTTGAAAGGTCTTGACATAACCTACAAAACAACGCTATGCATGATTAGTTTGGATATTGCGTTCAACAGTTATAGACGTGTAAACATGGAGTTCACTAACGCCGAAATTCGCGCTATTTTAAAGTTTTCCTTCGTTAAAGGCAAATCCGCTAGAGAAACGTTCCGTGAGATTAATGGTGTTTTGGGGGATGGTACTCTATCACTTCAAACCGCGGAGGAATGGTTTCGACGATTCACCGAATCAACGCCTGCGATATGCTGCTGAAACGGAACGAACTCGTCCCATTCTTGAAGCGGATGGTGACTGGAAGGTTTTGCTGTGTGTTTGGTGGGATTGGAAGGGAATCATCCACTATGAGCTGCTCCCATATGGCCAGACGCTTGATTCTACCATCTACTGCGAACAACTGGACCGCTTTAAGCAGGCGATCGACCAGAAGCGTCCAGAATTGGCCAACAGGAAGGGTGTAGTGTTCCACCAGGACAACGCCAGACCACACACTTCGTTGATGACTCGTCAGAAACTACGGGAGCTCGGTAAGGAGGGGGGCTTCTACGAGGAAGGTATTATGAAGTTGCCGTCTAGATGGAAACAGATCATCGAACAAAACGGCGCATATTTTAACTAAATCCGATCACTGTAACACTTTTTATAAAGCATTGAATGAAGAGCAAAAAAGCGGTTTTGCTATAAAATTCTTTGTCTGTCTGTCTGTCTGTCTGTTCCGGGTAATCTCCGAAACGGCTGAACCGATTTTAATGAAATTTTGCAGACATGTAAAGGAAGCCTTTGGGAGTAACATAGGATATATTTTATGTAAATAAACGCAGTTTGCTTTTTTAGTTGAGTTACCAAACGATGGGACATGAACTAAAACATATAATTATTATTTTATAACGAAATATATTGATATGGACAAATAGTATTTTCCTCAGGTTAAGTTCAAATGTAAGTAACGCTTTTATGCCTAGAAAAAAGTCAAATCTTTCGAAGAACACTAATAAAGCAAGAAAAATACAATCCATTCGAGCTACTGAGTCTGAAGCGGTCAGATGTCAACGATTAGAAGAAGATCGCAAACGACATGCAATAACTCGAATGCAAGAATCACATGAATTTAAAAAACAGCGATTACAAGATGATCGTATACGACATGCAAATAAACGAAATCAAGAGTCAGATGAATCAAGAGAACATCGACTACAAGATGATCGTATACGACATGCAAATACACGAAATCAAGAGTCAGATGAATCAAGAGAACATCGACTACAAGACGATCGTATACGACATGCAAATACACGAAATCAAGAGCAGAGAATGTTGATGAGTAGAGAAGGAGCAAATGTTAAATGAAAACTTTTTGAGTACTAATTTGTAATTCCACAAGAGGGAACATCGAAAAGTATAACTTCGAAAAAGAAAAATACACCACACAATATGCGAAATGCTATAAATAGACACAACGAATATTCCTATATGAAAAATCGTTGCGCATACCTATTTAGATTTATGTTTTCAATTTCTATGATATGACAAATTTATAATTATGAAAAACCTTTTGAATTAAAAATCTGTATTACCGGTAAAAACCCCAGAATTCATAATAAAATAAACATTTAATAAGCTAGTTTTCTAACTTATGTATGTGCGTTGCGTAAGCAATATACTTATTAAACAAATGATAATAATAAAACGGTGGCTAAGCGGCCACGTTTCCACTTTTGTGGTGGCTTAGGCCGTAAGCGCGAAGGAGTTAAGCTCATTCCGAATACGAGCATATACGTTCGAATCGTAAAATAAATAAAATTAAAATTGTATTTAATTTTTTTATTTTATTAATTGGAATCTAAGCATATCATAATTCAATTACTTTAATAGCATATTTTACTTCCTGATATAATTAAAATATATCAGGAGAATATGTTCATATGTTTGGGTTTATTGCATATTCCTTTATTTATGCGTATTTACACAAATGTGATAATCACACATACATTCATGAGTACACGTACGCTGATGCTTGCTTCTTCTTGCCCCGCACAAGCAATGACTTTTGTCCACACTTTTTGCTTTTTGCTTTAATTCATAAATGCATCAGTATTTTTCAATACAAATTAAGCAACATAATAATATACTAAGAGTCCTCAGTTAGAACGCCTCTGTATATGGTGGCAAGCCAACGAAATAACGGCGAGTTCGCGCAGACATTGTGTTGTTGAAAAAAACGAAAAGACGACTTTGTCGACAAACATACCGAGCCCGCATACATATTGACGCCAAATTTTGCGCATCGTCGCGGAGTTGACAAAATTTGTTTGAATCGACAATTTTGCGACAATGTCGGTCGGCTATGTTGTCTCGTTTGTCCTTTTTGCAGTGGTTTGCTATTGAAAGTTGACTTATGCTCTTTTGAAATATTGCGATTACCAATTGGGCTGCATTTTCATAGCGTCGTATTTAGATAAAATGGGCTAAATCGACAAACTATGAAATAATGATAATAAGTAAACATATAAAAGTACTATATGGACTGTGCTTAGAATATATAGAAGTAGTTAAAGATTTCTTATGAATGGCAACTTTATATAAATTTTTTAATTTAATGCCATATATAGTGCATAATATGCAAAAATATAAATATTATTTAAACTCGCTAATAGGTAATGTTGCCAATTCTCCTTTCTGAAGTGAACATCAGACAAATTCTTCAATTTCTGATTTTTAGCAAATGTTGTGAGGAAGCAGCTTGTGGGCAACATACAAATGCGAGGGGGATGGTAGGATTTTCAGTGATACAAATTGTAAAATTGAAATTTTGCTGATTCTTCAATTTTACTGAAGACATTCAAATTCAATTTCATTCATTTTTATTTTCGCGCATTTGCATTGGAATTCTATATGAAAACCAAATGTGGTTTACCAGGCGCACAGAAAAAATAGCGCGGCGCAGAGTTATGAACGAGCGCACTTTGCTTTGAAGCAGACGCACGTTCTTTATGAATGAATTTGTTGTCGTTGTAATATGAAATACTTAGAAAATATGCCGCGACTTCGCTTGAATTTTTATTGGCCGATGATGGTGCGTCTACGTTTTTTTGTCACTTGCCCGAATGTTTGATTTTTTGCGAAAGACATATTGAGGTACATACATATGTATGTATGTGTACATATATGCAAATATATTTGGACATGCGAATGAAGGAAGGCAATTTCAAGAATATTCACATATAGACATATGAACATTGAAGCAAGTAAACAACAATAGCTGTTTGAGTTCACAGATTAGACAAAGTAAATTCAATATTGTCTGTGGTGCTGATTGTATAGCACACTTCTTTATGGCAATGTAAAATATTTTGCCTAAGTTCATATCCTATCACATATTTTTATATACTCTTTTTTTATTTTTATAACTCTTTTTTATTAAATGATATTTTAGTTCTATTTTCATATTATTTCCCTCATTACTTATATTTTCTTTTCATAAGTCAATTATTTTCCTTTTTATTATTTTAAGTTTTGTTTATGCGCATATCAAAGAACATCTGTGCATTTGTATGTGTGTACATTTTGCTTATAGAGTGGTGTAGTTCGTTTCGTACCCTGATAGTTGTGGTGAAATTTTATTTTCCAATTTGCGCGTTTTCGATGTTCCTCCATCGTAATTAACATTTTAGTACTGCTAACATTTGCTCCTTCTCTATTCACAAAAGCTAACAAGTAAGGAAGGGCTAAGTTCGGATGTAACCGAACATTTTATACTCTCGCAAAGTCAAATAGTATACTCGTTTGAGATTTCTTTGTGGATTGGCTGATATTTTCGGTAGAAGGTCAACTATAGGCACTGGGGTCCACATATTTAGTACTTAGGGGCTTAAACAGTTTTGGTTCGATTTAGACAATTTTTGGCCACAAGGTGGCATACTTTAATCGCATTATTCACGCAAAGTTCTATCCCGATACAGTCATTGTTGCCTGATTTGCATAGTGGAAAGTGAAATAATCAGATGGAATTTAAAATGGTGTTATATGGAAAGTAGGCGTGGTTGTAGTCCGATTTCGCCCATTTTTGCACTGTGACATAGAAACATGAAAAGAACGTTATGCACCGAGTTTGGTTGAAATCGGTTAAGCAGATCTCAAGATATGGGTTTTCACCTAAAAGTGGGCTGTGCCACGCCCACTGTCTAATTTTGAACGCGGTTCCTGTAAAGTCATCTCATACCATCCCAGAGATAAAATTTAATGACTCTGGCGTGTTTAGTGCTTGATTTATCGCGCTTTTAGTAGTTTTTAACAGTACCGTTATATGGGGAGTGGGCGGAGTTGCCACCCGATTTCAACTATTTTTACACCGTCAATAGAAGTGCTAAAAACATTTGCTTCTAGTGAATTTTGTTATTATAGCATTGGCGGTTTAGGATATTTGCACATTAAACCTATTATAGGCGGGACCACGCCCACTTTTTAAAAAAAAGTTTTAACTGCAGATGCCCCTTCCTAATATTATCCTGTGTATCAAATAACAGTCTTGTATCTTATTGCGGAGCTTAGTTATGGCAAGTTATTTGTTTTTGATTAATGGCGTTTTGTGGGCGTGGCAGTGGTCCGATTACGCCCATCTGCAATACCAACCGTCTCACGGTACCATGAAACATGTCTACCAAGTTTCATAAAGATATCTCAATTTTTGCTCAAGTTAGAGCTTGCACGGACGGACGGACAGACGGACGGACAGACGGACGGACGGACAGACAGTCACCCGGATTTCAACTCGTCTCTTCATCCTGATCATTTATATATATATAACCCTATATCTAACTCGATTAGTTTTAGGTGATACAAACAACCGTTAGGTGAACAAAACTATTATACTCTGTAGCAACAGGTTGCGAGAGTATAAAAATCATAAATTGAACAAATTTCTGATATTCCCTCCAGAAGGGAAAAGTGACAACCCCTCAAATATGAGTATTAAAATATTTTAGAATAAAAGTGACAACATAGTAAATTTGTCGATTTACAATTCAAGAAACTTTTTAAAGAAAATATTCAATATTCCTCTGATTTATGTATACAGTAAAACCCGGTTAAGTATCACTCCTCCAATCCCTCTTATCTGCCGGTGTCTTGCTGCATCTCACTTTTTTTTCTTAATTTTTTAAAGAAAACGGTAATTTTTTTTTAAATACATAGAAATAATTTTTTTTGGTACCACTCGCTTAAGTACCACAATCGCTTATGTACTACAAAGCACAAAAAATCTGCATCTTTGGTTTTGGCACTTAACCGGGATTGACTGTATTTGTGAAAGAATTTACGTAAGTACGTTCGAATTTTTTGTACACACATTGACTTTGCACTTGCCCATATGCGATGTATGTTTGTAAGAGTGTGTATGGTACATCTCGGATTTTCTACCAACACAATGTCGTGACGCTTTGTCGTCGCGTCAGTTCTTCGACAGATTGACTCTTTGACATAAAAGCAAAAAATGTGTCAACGGAGATTTCACATGAAGTAATGAGTGTACATATCTACATAAAAATACATACAAATGTGTAAACGCCATAATATATGTATGTCCTGTTACATATGTTTACACATGCATTTGAAAAGAAAAATTGAAGCATGAATGTGAAATACCGACGGCAAAACACAATTCTGTACTTTTATGACTCCATAATGGTGTCAAGTACAATTAATGAATTATTTTAAGAAATATATCAAAATACTTTATTAGTAATAATTTAAAAGTATTTTGATATATTTCTCATAATAAAGTAAAAATGAATTAACATAAAATAATTTAAAAAATAATAAATAATAGTTCAATAAAAGGGAATATATTTCAAATGGCATATCAATATACCCAGTTTTGCTCACATATTATATTCTCTTCAATATTCGTCGGTTGGTTATGTTAAGAGAGCGTATGTGTACAGATTCACCGCTGTTATAAAAGCGAAAAATGTTATTTGTTTCTCGTGCATCTGTGGTGAACTCCTTGATAAATTCCTACAAATTGTTCGCTGTCGAACCTGCACCTTCTCATTGTTTTAAGTTCTCTGATTCAATAAACCTAAACATGTGAACATATTTTCCTGAAATATTTTAATTATCTCTGAAAGTAAAATATGCTATTTAAGTAATTGAATTGAGATATGCTAATTAATTCCAATTTATAAAATAAAAAAATTAAATAAAATTTTAATTTTATGTATTTTATCAATCGAACTTATATGCTCGTATTCGGATTGAGCTTAACTCCTTCACGCCTACGACCTAAGGCACTATATAAATGAAAACGCGGCCGCTTAGCCACAGTTTTATTATTATCATTTGTTTGATAAGTATATTGCTTACGCAACGCATATACAAAAGTTGGAAAAATTGCATATCAAAGGTTATTTTATTATGAATTCTGGGGTTTTTGCCAGTAATCCTCCTTTTTAATTCAAAAGGCTTTTCATAATTATAAATTTGTCATATCATAGAAATTGAAAACATAAATCTAAATAGGTATGCGCAACGATTTTTCATATAGAAATATTCGTTGTGTCTATTTATAGCATTTCGCACATTGCGTGGTGTATTTTTCTCTTTCGAAGTTATGTTTTTCGATGTTCCCTCATCTGGAACTACTCAAAAAGATTTCATTTAACATTTGCTCCTTCTCTATTCTTCAACATTCTCTGCTATTATACAAGTACTCTGTACCAACATGATGCAAGAATAAAATAAACCCAGCAATTTAGGGTAAAAACGATTATATTACTATGGAAAGTGTAGGGAAAACCACGGTAGGACAAAGTATCCACAAAATTCAAAAAAGTAAACCATTTAAATAATATTGACAGCTGGAACACTTAAATGGCAGCTTTGCAATAATGTCAAACACAAATGCTAATAACAATTAGGTTTCTAATATGGATGTTATGTCCAGAGTAATAGCATAGGTTAAACGACAATTAGAAGTTTTAAATTATTCAAATAATTTTACTAAATATAGAACTCAAGAAATAGACTCCAATATAATTTATTGGTAAAATTATTAAGTATGTTCGTTGCCGTGAAGTTGCTAACAATTCAATGTCATTATACACTAGAGGAAGCAAAAAGGACTTTGCTGCCCTAACAATCTTACGTAACAAAATAAAACCGGATGCAGATGATATCCTGACAAATCATGGAAAAGCTCTAAATTTAGACGCCATCTTAGGTCGCATAGATTTCGCATTCGCAAATAAGCGACCTTGTCAAATAATTGAAAAGGAGATGAGTGTTTTGAGACAGGGACCACGAACTCTAATAGAATTTTATAATGATGTTAATAAGAAATTAAAAATAATAAATAACAGAACAATTATGTTAACGACATATCATAACAAAAGAATTAAATACGAAACTGCCCTTAGAACCCCCCATTAGATCAGATCCACACGACTTACCAAATGATCTTACTATGGCTCAAGAGCTATATTTGAACCAAATACGACCACAATTTGCATTGCCTTTTTCAAAACATTATCAGGCAGTTGATTCACAAAACTTGCTTCAAGTAAATCATAGAAGTCCAAATTTTAAAAATAATTTAAGGTATCCGCAAAAAGTTATTAATTTAAATAAAGCATATTCAAATCAACCAGAATCAATGGACGTTGATCCATCACTACAAGTGTTGACTACTCCTAGTCCAACTCAAACAAATAAACCACATGTTTACTACAGAAATTATTGGTAGACTATTTTCAGCCAAATAGTGTATCAAAACGAGTCAATAAAAGTACACAAATAAGTACCCAATAACAAAAAAAAAGTTACAACGCATTGATAACATTGGGGAAAACCATTTTTAGACTATCCCTGATTTGCCCAATATTGTTAAATCGGATAAAAAAAACTGAGTAAATCTTTAGAATTTTAATAGACACAGGAACTAGCTTCTATATACGGGCGGGAATATATTTGAATAAAAATAATTTAGTAACTAGAAAGAGGGTAAGAACCATTCACGGTTCGACCATTATCCAATATTTGCATAATATCAATATATTTGGTGTTCAAGAACGATTTTATGAGAATAAAAATTTAAAGAGCGACCTCTTAATAGGAATCAACTTCTTAAACAAAATCGGAGATAAAATTGATATTCCAAATCAAGTGATGAAATATAACACAAATAAAACAAAAAAAATACATTTTCTAAATAATTTACCAATTTCAAACCCCTTGGGCCAAGCAAACCCTAAATCGCCAGCCGAAGAAAATACCGGCAATAAAATAACAAAAGACAATATTGTACAAAAAAGTTGTAAAGCTCCACCCAATGGAAAATTTCAAGGGTAAACCCAATGGAAATTTCAGGAAAAATAAATCTTGAATAAGTAATTTGAAGAAAAAATCGGAAAAATAAAAAATTTAAAACAAAACAAACATAAAGAAGTTTCTGGAAATAGAAACTTTTTATATAACTTAAGGACACAATGTTCAACAATTTACTTCGGAGAAAGTAAAAAAGAAGAATTATTAAAAAATTTACAGGATGAAATAAGTAATGAAATTTGGGTCAAAACAATATTCTTATTCAATGTCAGTAAATAATTTTGTTGATAACAAAATTCAAAACTTGTTACAAAAACAAATAATTAGTAAGTAATTGTTCCAAAAACCAGTAAGTAAATTCCATACAATTCTCCAGTATGGGTTGTTTTAAAAAAGAGAATAATTGATAACGGCTGCCCGAAATTAAGATTTGTCATTGATTTTAAAAAAACTTAACGAGAAACCCATATCTTATAAATATCCAATGTCAAACCCGCTGGAAATACTTACAAATTTAGAAAAATCAAAATATTTTTCTATAATCGACTTTGAGTCTGAGTTTTACCAAATATTAATGGAGGAATACGATATAGAGAAAACGGCCTTATCGGTAAATAATTGAAAATATGAATTTTTACGAATGCTATTTGAATTTAAAAATGCACCAAGCATTTTTCAACGAACTATGCATAACGTATTAAGATACTTTGTAGGAAAGTTCTGTCATGATTATGTTGACGATGTTATAATTATTTTTAAAAGTTTGGATGAACACAAAAAATATTTGAATTTAGTAATTCAAATATTAAAGAATTCAAGTATGAAAACATCTTCTGAAATGTCAAAATTTTATCAACAGAAGGAGGAACTTTTAGGATGTGTAATAGCCAAAAATATTATTAAGACAAATCCAAAAAAGATCAAAGCCATACAATATTATCCAATACCAAAGACAAACCAAATTACCGTTATTTCAAAAACATTAAATTCCACTGAATTAAACTATGCAACGAATAAGAAAGAATTGTTTGCCATAGTGTGGGCTTTAAAAGCATTACGTAGTTATATACAAATACGGTGTTAGTGATTTGGAAATACACACTGACGATCAACATTTGTCATTTGCTATTTCTGATAAAAACATAAAATAATTGACAAACCAAGGGGGAAAAAAATATAGTTGCTAACGCGTTGTCAAGGCAAATGCTAAATAATTTAACTACTTCTGGAGAGTGAAGCGACTCAAGCGATTCACTAATAAATACGCAACATTCTTCGGAAAGCAGTGATGAATATCAGATTCATGAAACAAAAAAAACATTTAACCATTTTAAACCACAAAAAGTAATAGTCAACGGAGCAAACATAACCGTCTTAGAGACGATTTCTTATTTTAACAATAAACGCTTCCTAATTGAATATGGTATGCCAAAAAATAGAATAGATGTTCTACAAGAATATATGAATAGAGAAGTAGTTACGGGAATATAATAAATTATTCCCTCATGGTGTTACTAACAGAGAAGATCAGAGGACAATTAAGGGAAAATTTGGCTAAAATTAGGCAACGATATTATTGGTCATTAATGATACAACAATTTAAGCAAAATGTGAAAAATTTTAACATATGTAGTAATAATAAATACGAAAGTCATCTGTAACTAATTCCATTAGGGGAAGCACCAGTACCTGAAAAAGAAGGAGAACAACTCCTAATAGAAACAAACATCATTTAATGCATATTTATTGACATGTAAAGAAAGTTATACAAATTTCATTGATACTTTTCTGTGTCACTGTGATCAAACAATTATGGAATTAACCCATATATTAAAGCCACTACAAAATAGCTCTGTCTCATAACAAAGAAACAAATTAATAATTAATTAACTTGAAAATACAGTAGAAACAAATATGTTGTTAAAGTAGAAATTTTGAACCCTTTAATTTTAGATATGACAGAAATAAAAGAAATAATAAATGAACATCAAGTCAATGTAACAATATCAGATCTAATTGATGTTTTAAAATTTAAAATCTTACAAAAAACAATTTAATATCCAAAAATAAAAAAAACTATGTAAATTGTATGAAGCAATAGCTGCAGCACAAAATTATGGAAGATTAAAAATCGAAAATAAAATAATAAAATCTGAAAATAAATTTTACTCAGTCCAATTTTGTATAAGAGATTTATGCAGAAGAATGCGCCTTGTATGATAAATGGAAATAATACATGTTTGTCTGATATATTTAATAATAAACAATTAGGTACAAAAATAAAAAAAGCAAACGAATCAATAAAAATTATAAGACGGAGCCATAATAGCATCGGGTAAACTCAGTGTTAATAATCACACAATAGATGGAGTTTCTTAATAATTTTCCGATTAATGTAATAATAACTATAGAACAAAACATAGAAAGTCTAACCGGGAAAATTTTGAACTATTTAAGAGAAGAAAAATTTAAATAATTTTTTGTAAAAGAATATGTGGAAACACAATGTAAATATACAATACTAAATTCCATAAAACAGAAAATAAAAAGGAATCCTGTTTGGTGGTTATTTACTACGATAATATTAATAAGCATAATTGCATACTTTATGCATAAATTAATTATATATATTAATTTCAAAATTGATATTAACAAGTAAGGAAGGCCTAAGTCCGGGTGTAACCGAATATTTCATACTCTTTCAACTTGTAACCGAACATTTTATACTCTCGTAAGGTAAAGTGATATACAGGATTTTCGTATATAGTTTAATTTTAAAGTTGGAAGTATTGCATCGCTTCTCTACAATCACAGGCAACAAGTATTCTATTATTTTTTAAATTTTTTCAAAAAACAAAAAATTAAAAATAAAGTTTTTTAATTTTTATAATAAATATGCATTAAAAATAAAGAATTGTAATATATTTAAATTAGTTCTTTTATTATTTTCGAAAGGAGTTCAATGCAAATGAACTATGGGCACCCCGGTGTTGAACCGACCACGGTTATTTTTTTGAAGCGCGGCCAAGGCCGCCAGTGCAGAATGGAGCTTGACGCGATTGAATTATGAACACCCCGGTTTTGGACCGACTAGGGTTATTTTTTTGAAGGCCAACAGTGCGGAATGGAGTTCGACGATCTCCGATATTCCTTCAAAGATCGCGGCGCAAGAGAAATTGTGACTGTTACATTTCTTTTCATCTAAGTGACTTGAAAAAAATGTGCAAAGTGTGTTAAATATATTTGTAAATATATACATGACGGTGTAAAAAAATAAAATCATATTTGTGGCCTCCTTAGTTGGTGGACCTAAACTATACATTTACCTTTGGGGGCTAAGGGAAGTATTGACCCGATTTTACCCATTTTTGGTAGAAGGGCATACTGTTATCGCAAAAATTTTGTCCCCGGAATTCAATACTAGAACTCATAGCGTGACCAATATGTTAAATAAAAAATCATCCATATGCACTGTTGTCCACATATTTGGAGTCTGGGGAGCGCACTGTATCATGGGAATGCCAAAATAGTCCTAGGTACAAATTTGATTGTAATTAGTCCCATTGACCAATTTTGACATCTGCTTCTACAAAGTCCTCTTGTGTCATTCTGGATGTAAACCTTATGTCTATACGCATTTATTTACTGATTTATAGCACTTTTAGTAGTTTTTAACAAAACCATTATATATGGAGTGGGTGTGGTTATCATCAAATTTCACGTATTTTTACGCTGGCGTAAGAGATATCGAAATGATTTGTCCTGTGTCATATAACTTGGTTTGAGAGATATATACGTTAAATTTATTAGGGTCGGGGCCATGCCCACTTTTAATTAATTTTTAAACCATAAGTGCCCCTTGTTACTACGATTCGTTGTTCCAAATTACTTTGTATCTTAATTTCCGGCTAAGTTATGGCAATTTATAGGTTAAAGAGCGTTTTGTGGGCGTGGTAGTGGTCCGATTACGACCATCTACGAACTTTCATCACTTTTTGCTAAGGAACACGTGTACAATTTCATTACGATATCTCAGCTTTTACTCAAGTTACAGCTTGTACGGTATAAACCAATTCCATTCCAATTCAGCACTAAACCACATAATTTTTGAGTAAACTTGTCCATATCACACATTTTAAGCAACCTGAATGGTTTAAATACAGGTGGAAAGATGGAAAATATTTTATGGGTTATCATGGAGATAGAAAAAGAAGCACTAATTTTGACATTTCTCGGGTTTACTCGAGAAGATATTTGGATGAAATTTTATCAATAAATAGTACTCACTGACCGACATATTCGGCATAAAACTTGTAAAAGTAAAGAAAATCATTATAAGTAGTATATAGGAGTTGGTAGTATTGACCCGATTTTTACCATCACATGTCTGCCTGGGTTTCTACTACTTGTATCATATGATGTTCGAAAATGCTGATATTTACCCAATTTTATCCATTTTAGGCACAAAATACACTGTTTGAGTAACTTGGTACACTTAAACATGCGGATAAAAGAAAGGCAATCTCGAGAATATTCACATACAAATTGGTCATTTGAAACAAGTAAACGACGATAGCTATTTGAGTTCACAGATTAGACCAGAGTATGTTAATAAATAGAGAAGGCGCAAATGTTAGCTGTGCTAAAATATCGAAAGTTCAATTTCTCCACATCAAAAAGATACCGTCCCCTCATGATAATCGAACTCAACAAACTACACCACTTTAAAAAGGAACCAAGCAAATTTTCACCACCTTATAAGGGAACGGCAAATGTATGTATGCGCAGATGTTCTTTGGCATGCGTATTAAGGAAAATTAGAATAAAAAAAATTTAATACAATAGGTTTATAAAAATTAAAGAGAAATAAAACAACATCTGTGATAGGATTTGAACTCAGGCAAAATATTTGATGAAAATTTGTAAAAATCTGTAAACTCAAACAGTAATCATCGTTTACTTGTTTCAATTGATCAATTTGTATGTATGTATATATTTCAAATAGTAAATAGTAAAATTGAAGAATGAGCAAACTTTCAATTTTGCAATTGATCCCACCATCCCCCTTGAATTTTTATGTTGCTGATATTCCCTTCAGAAAGGAGAATTGGCAACATGACCTATTAGCGAGTTAAAATAATACAATATTAATTTTTTTCATATTATGCACTATATATGGCATTAAATTATAAAATTTATAAAAAATTGACATTCATATAAAATCTCTAATTACTTTTATATGTTCTAAGCACAGTGCCTATAGTACTTTTATACGTTTACTTATTATCATTATTTCATAGTTTTTCGATTTGACCCATTTTATCAAAATACGACGCTATGAAATTGCAGCCCAATCGGTAATCGTAGTATTTCAAAATAGCATAAGTCAGTTTTCAATAGCAAAGCACTGCAAAAACGACAAACGTGACAACATAATCCACTGACATTGACGCGGTATTGTCGATTTAAAACAAATTTTGTCAACTCCGCTACGATGCCCAAAATTCGGCTTCAATATGCATGCGAGCTCGTATGTATGTATGTTGGTGGCAAGGTTGTCATTTGGTTTTTTGCAACGTATTTTCAGAACTAAATTTTTTCCTTTGCCATGTTTCCATGCGAACTCACCGTGCCACCATGGTCAGAAGCGTTTCAACGGAGGTTCTATATCATATTATTATATTGCCTAATTTATATAGAGAAATACTGATATATTAGGGCTTATTTACATAATATTATAGTATTAACATAATATTATAATATTTACATATAAATATAGTACACATAAATTCATACTTATTTCAATAATTTAAAATATTGATAAATGTGATTGTCACATTTGTATAAATACGCATCAATAAATGAATATTTAATAAACCTAAACATATGAACATATTTTCCAGAAATATTCTTATTATTTCAGTGAGGAAAATAAAATTTAAGTAACTGAATTGAGATCAGCTAAATTGTAAATTAATAAAATAAAAGAAATATAATCACTAAAATTTATGTTTTACAGGATTCGAACGTAAGCGTTTGTATTCAAAATGGCTAAACTCCTTCACGCTTATGACCTGAGCTACCACAAAAGTAAAATAGCGGCCGCTTTTATTGTCATCCTTTGCCTATTAGGTATTGGTTATGCAACTCACAAAAATGTGTTGAAGAATTTATCTGTTAATTACCTATTTTGTTGTAAATTCTTGGGCTTTAAAAAAATCCTCTTTAATTTTTTGAAAGATTATTTTAAATTACCAAACTTATGATTTTTGGTAATATGCAAATGTAAATCAGCATGCGCATAATTCATTAAAGAGCGTTATTTGTGTCTATTTATAGCCTTTACCCGTTTCGGTCATTGTGTGGTGTATTTCTAAAGTTTCTAAGTTGTATCTTTCGATGTTCCCTCTTGTGAAAATCTCATTTTAGTATTTCTTAATATTTGCGGTATTACCGGTAAAAATCCCTGAGTTTCTAATAAAATGAACATTTAATTGGCAATTTTTCCAACTTATGTATTGTACAATATGTGCACTGCGTAAGCGATATGCTTATTGAAGAGAGGATAATAATAAAACAGGGGCTAAAGCTGCCGCGTTCCCACTTTTGTTTAGGCAATAGGCGAGAAGAAGTTAAGCTTAATCCAAATACGAGCATTTACGTTCGAATCCTGAAAATAAATAATCTTAAATTTTAGCATATCTAAATTAAGTTACTCTAATAGAAGATTTTACTTCCTGAGATAATTAAAATATTTCAGAAAAATATGTTCATAAGTTTAGTTTTATTCAATATTCCCTTATTATGGGTATTTACACAAATGTGATAATACACATACATTCTTCAATACACGTACACTGACGCTTGCTTCTCCTTGCCCCGCACAAGCAACGACTTTTACTTCACTTTTTGCGAGAACAGTTGGAGCAAGTTGAACGATCGCCTTCAAGGAGGGGTCAGGGGGACCACTACCATATAATTATATTAAATATATTTTTATTAATCGAATTTATTTTAAAAATAGTATGAATTTAGGTGTATATATTTTTACATAAATATTAAAATATTACGTAAAAAAGCCCTACGATATCAGTATCAATACAAATTAAGCAATATAATAATATGATATCCTCCCTTAAACGCCTCTGTGCATGGTGGCATGCCATGGAAGTAATGGTAGAAAATGTTAATGAATACAGCAGGCGCAAATTGTAAATCAAATATTTTTGAGTACTAATTTGTAATTCCAGATGAGGGAACATCGAAAAATATAACTTCGAAAAAGAAAAATACACCACACAATGCGCGAAACGGAGAAAAGGCTATAAATAGACACAACGAATGTTCTAAAATTAATTATGCGGATGCTGACTTTGATTTGTGCCTTTTGAATTAAGGAGGATAACTGGTAAAAACCCAAAATAAAATAAACATTTAATAGATAAATTCTTCAACACATTTAAGTATGTGCGTTGCGTGAGCAATTGTTTATTGGGCAAAGGATAATAGTAAAACTGTGGCTAAAGTAGCCACTCTTTCACTTTTGTGGTGGCTTAGGTCGTAAACGTGAAGGAGTTAAGCGCAATCCGAATACGAGCATATACATAAGTATCTCAATTCAATTACTTTAATATCATATTTTACTTCCTCAGATAGTTAGAATATTTCAGAAAAATAAGTTCATATGTTTAGTTTTATTGAATATTCCCTTATTATGCGTATTTACACAAATGTGATAATTACACATAAATTCTTCAATACACGTACGCTGATGCTTGCTTCTTCTTGCTCCACACAAACAATGACTTTTGTCTTCCCTTTTGCTTTTTGTGAGAAGCAAGTTGAACGATCGCAGGCAAGGAGGTGTCAGGGGCGCACTGCCATATAATTATTTCAGATATATAATTATAAATCGAATTTATTTTAAAAACGAGTATGAGTTTATGTGTATATTTTTACGTATATTATTATGATAATACGAAAATATGGCATTAATTCATCAGTATTTTTCAATACAAATTAAGCAATGTAATAATTACTATGGTTCCTCAGTTGAAACGCCGGTGTATGGGTGCAGGCCAACAAAATAACGGCGAGTTCGCGCGGACATTGTGTTGTTGAGAAAAACCAAATGACACATTGTGGACAAACATACATATATATGAACATACATGCATTTGTGCACGAATACATATCGACACCGAATTGTGGGAATCAACGCGAAGTTGACAAAATTTGTTTCATTCGACAATCTTGCGACAATGTTGTCACTTTAACCTTTTTGCAGTGCTTTGTCATTGAAAGTTTACTTCTGTTCTTTTGAAGTACTGCGATTTTCGTTTTCGCTGCATTTTCATAACGTCGTATTTAAATAAAATGGGCTAAATCGAAAAACTATGAAATATTGCTACACATAGTACTATATATATGGAGTGTGCTTAGAACTCATAGAAGTAATTAAAGATTTCATATGAATGACAATTCTATATAAATTTTATAATTTAATGCCATATATAGTGCATATTATGAATAAAATTACAATAATATTTTAGGTGGTTAAAGAGCCCATGTTGATTGTCATTTGAAACAAGTAAACGACAATAGCTGTTTGAGTTCACAGGTTAGACCATGGATAACATGATACGAAATTCTTTGATTCAAGAGAGCCCTGTTTTTATAACATTTGACTGTGGAGCCACTTAGAAGAGCAATAAAAGTTTTGAGATTTTTTAATGTTTTTCTTTTTCCAGTATTATTATTCCAGTATTTTTCGGTTTCCATTTTACAGAAAAATATATGTACATAATTAAAATTAGTTTAACAAGCTAGATATCTTATATGCGGTCTAAATATATGTATATGTATATTTTAATCACAAATGATTTTCAGAATTAACTTTTAAAGCTCAATTTAACAAAATATATTAATATTTCAAAACCTACAAGTTTTAAATAACCTAAACATGAACCTAACGTCTCTTTTATATACTCAATAAACAAATAACATTTTATAATTTATTCGGAAGTCAAAGTTTACATAACATTTGCGGGTAATTCTAACCAAGATATGAATCAGTAAATTTATTGCTGAGAGAGACACTTTATTACGATAATGTACTCGATTTTCATCTTAATAGGTTCAAGACAATTCTGAATAGGTATTAGTAATCAAAAAAGGAAATCTTGACAATTTTTGGACACGTCTTCAAACTGCATATGATGCTATAGAAGAATCTAAGGACTCAGATCTACCGGAATATGTTAAATCCTTGGCTTACGCCAAATACGATAACTGCTTAGACACCCGAGAGTAGCACTGCCACAAATTCAAAGTCAGGAAGCAAGTTCATGCACAAATGACGACAATTTCAATTTCAATCAATCAAGAATCAAAATGCGAAAATGAAAGAATATTGGTCGATAAGCAAGTAACGATACTAATGAACCTGCTAATGATTTCGAAAGAAGCAGGTGAAGAATTTATCAAACTATCTATCGACACAAAACATTCCCGCAGACAGCTGAAACCCTATAATAGTAAATATATGTACCGCAGCATCACCAGAAAAACCGTTGCTGTTGTGAGAGCATCACTCTCATCTCAGAAAAAATGCCCTATACGAAACTGCAGCAAGTGTAGACAAAAAAATAGTCAGGAAGAAAAACGTTCAACGCGACCTAAATCGAAGCTTCAATAGACCCCAAGATAGTAGCAACAACCACTTAAATATAATCTTTTTCAAAAATCATATGTTCACATCCCAACAGTACAAATAAACGTCATGCGAACTATGTACACATCTTGCGAGAAATTCAAAAAATTAAATCATATCGATCGCGTTTTTGTAATAATAAAAAGACTTTGTACAAACTGCTTGTCATATGCGTATTCGTTTAAAGATTGCGAAAGCAAATTCAATTGCGTTTATTGCCATAAACGACATCACTAAACTTTAAATGTTATAATTTTTTCCAGCTCATACCCAAACATCGCAAATATAAGAATAGTCACGGGTTTAGTTGCAACAACAAATCCCGAAAACCACAATACCGAAAATTCCCAAGAAGCACCATGCTGCTCAAAGGCATTAAAAACACAAACGCTACACTGCGAAGTTAAAAGTAAGGTATTATTACCCACAGCAGCCGTCTCCATCGAACACCGAGGAGAACTGTTCAAACTTAGGGCCTTAATAGACCAAGGATCACAAAGATCATTTATAGCGTCTAGGTCATAAAATAGGCTGAAATTATCGACAAAATAAGCCAACTTTGAAATAACGGGAATGGTCGGAAGAGTAGTTCAAAGCTCTAATAAAATTGGCCACATCACCCTAATTTCCCGCAGAGCGGATAAGAGTATTCAAGCAGAAGCAATGGTCCTGCCGCAATCAACAAATATTCTTCCAACCTATCATTATCATTTAAATACCACATTGACAAAAGGTTCCACACCTAAAGCTAGCAGATCCCAACAGCAACACACCTGCTCAAATAGATCCTCTATTACGCAGCGATCTCATACAACAGATAATACTCGAAGATGTTGAGAATTTTTCGAATACACTTCTAATACAAAATAATATTTTCGGTTAGATCCTAAGTGGACAAATTACTGAAAAAATTTCCACATTAACAATACAAGTTGAAGAGATTTTGGGAGTTAGAAGAACTCCCCCCATCTTAATTACAACCCCTAAAGATCTGTATTGTGAAGACTTTTACAAAGCCACAACTACTCGATCAGATAATGGCCGGTACATCATACAACTACCACTAAAGCCAGAGTTGCACCCCACACTCGCCTTAGGTCATTCCCGCACCTCTGCAACACAGCAGCTTTTAAGTATGAAAAAAAATATACTTAAAAAAGGCGAGCTGAAACCAGAATATCATAGGGTCTTAGAAGAATACCTCAGTTTAGATCAAAATTTTCAGCGATGTTTTTTCCGAAAATCCCCCACAGGTCCACCACGTGACTACAAGTTAAAAACAGTGACCATCGACATTAACTTTGCCCCGTACTTAGCCCTTCGAGCACTCTACGAATTGGAAGAAAACATAAAGACAGGATTTCCTCTGGCAACCCAGGTGTTAAAAACACAAACATACATACGAGTATGTAGATGACATCTCGTCTGGAAGCCACAGTTTTCCACAAGCATTCGAATCCTTATCACAGCTTATAACAGCCCTCAAAACCATCCTCTAAAAAAGATTACCGCAAATTACCCAAATGTAGTAAAAAATATACCAAAAGAAAAGTTACTTACTAATTTCCTTACATTCGAGAAGGAAAGTACAACAAAAACTGTGAGAATTCAATGGAATACGATATCTGACCAGTTTTCATACACTACAGAGTCATTATCTGCTTTATGCGCCATAACAAAACGACAAATTCTATCCGTTGTGGCAAAGATTTTCGACCCCGCAGGATGGCTTTCGCAAATTATGATAAAAACGAAAATCCTGACACAAGAATTATGGCTAAACGGAACCGATTGAGACCAACAAGTGAAACCTCTTCGCTTAGAAAAATGGTCATAGTTCGCAAACAATCTGAACGACATTTCCCACATACAAATCCCACGATGGGTAAACTATTCCCCCAAAAACGTGTGGTAAAGTCGAATTACACGGCTTTTATGATGCCTCTGAAAAGGAATACTGTGCCACTATCTATGTGCAAACACAAAGCGATAACGCGACCACAAGCTACTTATTAGTAGTAAAAGCAAAAGTAGCTTCTTTAAAAACGCCAGTACCGCCAAAATACCCCCAATGCGATACATTGGCGCACCTAGCAAAGGGCAAAAGGCGAGGTTGATAAAGAGAGTTCATTCACGCTTAGTTCTTAACCCCTTCCTAGACACGATAGGTCTTTTCGTGCGGATGGTCGGCTTGCCAATTCAAGTCTCACGTATAACGAACGCTACCCGCTAATTATACCAGAGAAGTCTCGACTTGCCACATTAGTTCTTAGTTACATGCACATACTTATATTTTACGCTAAACATCGCCTAATGTAGCATATAGTTCTTTATATAAAAGGCTTCAAATCCCATTTCAAAAACGTTACTGGGAATTACAAATTTAATTATGAACAGTTTACCACATTATTAATTCGAATTAAAACCGTTCTCAATTTACGCCACTCACAACACTCTCGCAAGATCTCTTCGACTTCACAGGCCTAACTCCAGAGCCTTAGAGGGACCGGGATAGCTAATTGAACTACGCCTCCCCTCAATGCATAACACCGAACTCGATAATACACCACACCAAAGCAATCCACTCACAAAGACACTACATACTACAAGTAATACACACAAACATACACCACGCACTTAGACACCACACACCTATACACACAGGATGCTACACACCACAGAGAATGTTAATGAATAATTCACAAGAAAAATTTCAATTTTACAATTTGACCACTGAAAATCCTACCTACCATCATCCCCTCGCATTTGCATGATGCCCACAAGCTGCTTCCTCACAACGATGCTAAAAATCAGAAATTGAAGAATTTGTCTGATGTTGCCTTCAGAAAGGAGAATTGACAACATGAGCGAGTTAAAATAATATTTTAAATTTTTTCATATTATGCACTATATATGGCATTATATTATAAAATGTATATAAAATTGACATTCATATAAAACCTCTAATTACTTTTATATGTTCTAAGCACACTGCCTATAGTACTTTTATATGTTTACTTATTGTCATTATTTCACAGTTTTTCGATCTAAAAACGACGCTGTGAAATTGCAACCCAATCGGTAATCGAAGTATTTCAAAATAGCATAAGTCAGTTTTCAAACGACAAACGCCGCGACGATGCGCAAAATTCGTCAATATGTATGTGAGCTCGTATGTATGTATATTTGTCGGCAAAGTTGTCATTTGGTTTTTTTTTAATGTTTTGTCACGGTCCGCGCCGTCTCCGCGCGAGCTGGCCATTACTTTCATGGTCAGAGGCGTTTCAACGTAGGATTTTTAACATATTGCTTAATTTGTATTTAGAAATACTGATATTTTAGGGCTTAGTTACGCAATATTATAATATTTACGTAAAAATAATAATACACATACATTCATACTTATGTCAAAGTATCGAAAATACTTACGCGACTTTTCTTTTTTGTTTAAATAACTTTCAATTACGAATCCGGGTGGCGACTTGCACAAACACTTCATTTATTTTAATATTTCATTTTTAAAAGGCGTATTATAAAAAATATAAGAATAAACCGTCCGCCTTGTCCAAAATACAAAATGGGGCTGCCACTATTTATTACAATTAAAAATCATTGCCGCGTTACTCGTCAGTCTGTCAGGGTCGCATTTGTTCGTAGTCTGATTTTACACTTGACAGCTCGGCCCTTCCTGAGATGACATCGCCCCGATGTCGTCTATGGTTTCGTCTTTGTCTAAATTCGGAGGCATCGTACACCATCGCTTTATTTTGTCAGAGAAAAAGACTGAGCAGAATCGTTTTTGCTTTTGTTGTGTGCCAGGAACATCTTCCAACAAGTACCTATCTTTATCAAGTACTTTACTAATGATGTATGGACCTCGATAACGAGTATCTAACTTACGGGACTCCCCGGTTGATTGCAAATCACTCTGTACTAGCACAAGATCGTTTACGTTGTATTTGGAGGGAGGTTTGTGCTTACGATCAAACCGTTCCTTCCACAAAATGCGTTGATGTTGCAAATTTTGTGATGCTTCAATTAGTTTGTCGCATATTGGCTTATCGTTGTTATCGTCTATGACTGCGGCAAGCAATCGATTTCGAATGATATCTCGAAGTTTGAAGTGGAAGATCAATTCTAACAGCAGCTTTTATATGCTGAATGTCATTTGTATTGCAGAAATCAGTAAAGAGCTTAGACGTATACGCGGTACCTCGATCGCTTATGATTCTCGTTGGTAGACCAAAATAGCTACTTAGTTCGTTGAGTACTTGCAACACTGGTTGCGTTTTAGTGTTGCGCACGGGTTTAACAATCAAATCATTTGGTAAAAGCGTCACTTACTGCGACAATATGCGTATATCCTGTTTTACTTCTAACGAATGGGCGTAAATGGTCGATATGTAACGTGCGGTAGGAATAGGATTTACTGCGCCTATGTAGAGATTACCTTCAGGTTTACCTCCGATTGCCTTGTTGTAGCAACATTCTATGAACGCTGCAATATATTCTTTCACGTATTTCCGTACTTTCTCAAACCAAAATGTTTCATAGATTCGTTTAACCGTTTTTTCTATGCCGAAATGACCCATATCATCGTGACAGTACTTAGTCACTCGCCATCTTACCGCTTTTGGTACAACAAAGAGTCGTTTACCTTCGTATCGTCGATATAACCGGTTCTTTTCGAGACAGTATTCGTTTTTCAATTGCGTTACATGATCAGTTTTTCGTATTACTTTAAGGACGTTAACAATTTCGCAGATATTCTTATCTTGTAGCTGCATTGTTAGTAACCAATCTCGTTTGTGTCGGAGATATGCATGACTTGCTTATGTTCATTTACGTCGTTGTCATCAGCAGGGGATCGACTTATGGCATCCACATGATGCATTCGCGCACCTGGTTTGTGCACGCATTCAAAGTCAAACTCATTAAGTTGCATCTACCATCGAGCAATGCGTACAAGTTCATCGAATGCGTTGTCTTCTACTGCACCCCATACAAAATTGTTGGTAGCAGCTTTGCTCGTAAGCCTCGTCAATGGTCGGGCAATAATTGCGTAGTTTTTAACAAATTTCCGGAAGAATCCAGTTAATTCTAGGAATCTTCTTACTTCGGTTGTGTTCGTAGGTTTGTTCATAAATTTAATGGAATTGATTTTAGACTCACCCGGTTTTATGCCGTCTTTTGAGAGAATGTGTCCCAAGAAACTTATCTGAGTTGATAGAAAATTGCAATTTTCTCGTCTTAATGTTAATCCGCTCTCTTCAAGTAAGGCCAAAAACTTATTCAGCGTTTCGATACCGTCGTTGATTGTTACACTTGGGATAATTACGTCGTCGAGGTAAGCAATCACAACGCGTGGTTTCATTTTTTGACACAGTTTATTTATCATGGTTTGAAAAACAGTCGGCGCGTTAATCAAACCGAACGGCATGCGATTATATTCGTAGTGTCCACTATTCGTTATAAATGCTGTATATTTTTTCGGACTTTCACAAATCTCGATTTGGTGATAACCCATGTTCAAATTAGGGGTAGTAAAATAAACGTTTCCTGCGAGCGCGGCGAATAATTCATCTATGATAGGCATAGGAAAAGGTTCTTTCACTGTGACACGATTTAACTGTCGATAGTCCACGCACAGACGATGCTCATTATTTTTCTTCTCCACTAATACTATTGGGAATGAGTAAGGAGAATTAGACATAATATCATCCACAATGGGACGTTTCGCGAACGATGTCTATATGGTTTCATATTTACCGGCTTATCAGTTGTTAACCGAATATTCATTTTAACCAAACTAGGTTTTCCGAGCATTGAAAACCGTTTTTCATATTTTAATAAAACTTCTTGTAGTTTAGTAAAATGACCGTCTAACTCATGGGCATCATTATTAATCGCGTTTACATTGCTTACTTGCATTCGGCAGTCATCACCTTCGAGTATACATTTTACGTTTTCTGAACATAATACGTCATGACCGAGTAACACATTGTTTTTCATATTCACATCACCAACAATTAACAAAGTTGCGTTCGAAATGTTATCATCAATTTTCAATTGTACGTTTAGTTTTTCGAAACATTCATAAAAACCACCAGCAAATCCGTTTAATTTGACATAACATTTTTCACGATATGCTTTATCAAATTTATTTGCAAATGTTTCACTAACAAGTGACCGCGCACTACCGGTATCAATAAATGCTTCAGCTTTTTCTTCACACACTGTAATTTGTTTCACTGTAAATTTTTCAGTTACGTCATTGATTTTGTTGCAATTTGCTTGTGTTTCTACGTTTATTTTACACTCGTTTGGCTTATATCCAGTTTTACCGCATTTTTCACATCTTACTTTACGTTGTGGCTCGTTTCTCGATATGTGACCAGGTTTATTGCAACTGAAACAGATATAATCGGTTTTAGGTTTATTTACGTTTTTCACTTCAATGTTTTCTAATTTCGGTACTAATTATGCAGACTTTGTTACCGCACTTGTTTTTAATATACCTATTATATGCACAATAGTTTCGTATGGCATTCAAAAGTTCATTAGAGTTTGAATACCCATTTACCGGCAACGCACGTTTCATATCTGCATCCTTCAATCCATTAATTATATATGTAATTAAAGATTTATCATCCACCGCACCTTGCCTACCAATTGAAAATATTTTATAGTAAAACATTTCAGGCGTCTGCAGCATTCACCTCAGATGGCAATTCATAAAGGAAATCGTCGACGAATACTGACCAATTGCTATAAACCGTGAGAATGGAATCAAGCCTCTCAAATTTGCTTGTACCCGAACAAAAGTGTTTTCTCGTCCCAATTGTACGCTTCTTTCAATTGTTCCACTCTTCCGACGAACTGTGTAGATGTCAACCGTTTATCTTTCGGGTCAAACGTTGGCATAATTGAAATGGCTAAGTTCAGATGTAACCGAACATTTTATACTCTCGCAAAGTCAAACGGTATAATCGTTTGAGATTTCTTTATATATTTTGCTTGATTTGCATAGTGAAAAGTAAAAGAATCAGATGGAATTTAAAATGGTGTTTTATGGGAAATAGGCGTGATTGTAATCCGGTTTCGCCCATTTTTGCACTATTGCATAGAAATATGAGAAGAATGTTGTTTATTTTGGTTGAAATCGGTTAAGCATATCCCAAGATATTGGTTTTCACCTAAAAGTTGGTGGTAACACGCCCACTGTCTAATTTTGAACGTGGTTCCTATAAAGTCAACTTATACCATCTCAGAGATAAAATTAAATGTCTCTGACTTGTTTAGAGCTTGATTTATCGCGCTTTTCGTAGTTTTTCACAGTATCGTTATATGGGGAGTGGGCGGAGATGTCTCCCGATTTCACCCATTTTCATACTGTCGATAGAGGTGCTAAAAGAATTTCTTCCCAGTGAATTTCGTATAGCTTTAGCGGTTTAGGAGATATGCTCACTAAACCTATTAGGGACCACGCCCACTTCAAAAACAGAACTAAACTGCAGATCCCTCCATAATTATGGCAGTGGTCCTTTTACGCTCATCTACAATACCAACCGTCTTATGGTACCAAGAAACATGTGTGCCAAGTTTCATAAAGATTCAATTTTTACTCAAGTTACCGCTTGCACGGACGGACGGACGGACGGACAGACAGTCACCCGGATTTCAACTCGTCTCTTCGTCCTGACCATATATACATAACCCTATATCTAACTCGATCAGTTTTAGGTGACACAAACAACCGTTAGGTGAACAAAATTATTATACTCTGTATCAACAGGTTGCGAGAGTATAAAAACAGAAACTTAATATAATAATTTTTCAAATTACGGAAAAGAATGTTTCAATAACTTAAAATTACGTCACTAATGTAAATATGAAATAAGAAAAGTAATGTGTGTATTTCGAAAAATAAGTTCTAAAGAGTTTATTTTTAAGTTTTGATGGACGGTTAATATTTCGTGTATATAGCCTTTGAATTTTTAATTGCACTCAATCTTGATGGCATGGCCTTTACCAGTTTTTGGGTCATTGAAGGTGGAATCTGTCTTCTGGAATTTCTTTCTAAATAATCCCACAAATGCTCGATAGGGTTGACATCAAGAGATTGGGATGGTGTTATCAATTGTTTGGGTGTCTTGTAGAGAAGCGATTGCTTAACAATGCAATTGCAAACATATTTATGTGACGTGATTTTTGGTTTTTACTGAGAAAATCCAACGGTTCTTAATAACGGAAAATGTGAATGATTCCATATAGTACTTTTATATGCTTACTTATTATCATTATTTCATAGTTTTTCGATTTAGTCCATTTTATCAAAATACGACACTATGAAAATGCAGCCCAATCGGTAATCGTAGTATTTCAAAATAGCATAAGTCAGTTTTCAATAGCAAAGCACTGCAAAAACGGCAAACGTGACAACATTATACACCGACATTGACGCGATATTGTCACTCCGCTACGATGCCCAAAATTCGGCTTCAATATGTATGCGAGCTCGTATGTATGTATGTTTGGTGGCAAGGTTGTCATTTGGTTTTTTGCAAAGTATTGTCAGAACTAAATTTTTTTTTTGCCATTTTTCCATGCGAACTCGGAGGTTTTATATCATATTATTATATTGCCTAATTTGTATAGCGAAATACTGACATCTTAGGGCTTATTTACATAATATTATAATATTAACATAATATTATTATTAACATAATATTATAATATTTACATATAAATATAAATACACATAAATTCATACTTATTTCAATATTTTTAAAATAAATTCGATTAATAAATATTATATATATCTAAAATAGTAATTGTGTGGCAGTGAGACCCTGACCCCTCCTTGCCTGCGATCGCAAACAGCAAAATGTTATAAAATAGCCTTTCTTTTTGAGAGGCAAGGAGAAGCAAGTATCAGCGTACGTGTATTTAGGAATGAATGTGTGATTGTCACATTTGTATAAATACGCATCAATAAATGAATATTTAATAAACCTAAACATATGAACATATTTTCCTGAAATATTCTAATTATTTCAGTGAGGAAAATAGTATTTAAGTAACTGAATTGAGATCAGCTAAAATGTGAAATAATAAAATAAAAGAAAAATAATCATTAAGATTTATGATTTACAGGACTCGAACATAAGCGTTTGTATTCGGTATGGCTTAACTCCTTCACGCTTATGACCTGAGCCAAATTACCAAACTTATGATTTTTTGGTAATATGCAAATGTAAATCAGCATGCGCATAATTCATTAAAGAACATTATTTGTGTCTATTTATAGCCTTTACCCGTTTCGGTCATTGTGTGGTGTATTTCTAAAGTTATGAAGTTGTATCTTTCGATGTTCCCTCTTGTGAAAATCTAAATTTAGTATTTCTTAAGATTTGCGATATTACATGATGAACATTTAATAGGCAATTTTTCCAACTTATGTACAATATGTGCGCTGCGTAAGCGATATGCTTATTGAAGAAAAGATAATAGTGAAACAGGGGCTAAAGCGGCCGCGTTCCCACTTTTGTGGTGGTTTAGGTAATGGGCGTGAATATGAGCATTTACGTTCGAATCCTGAAAATCAATAATCTTAAATGTTAGCATATTATGCAGTTACTCTAATAGCATATTTTACTTCCTGAGATAATTAAAATATTTCAGAAAAATATGTTCATGCATTTACACAAATGTGATAATACGCATACATTCTTCAATACACGTACGCTGATGCTTGCTTCTCCTTGCCCCGCACAAACAGTGACTTTTACTTCACTTTTTGCGAGAACAGTTGAAGCAAGTTTAACGATAACTGGCAAGGAGGGGTCAGGGGGACCACTACCACATAATTATATTAGATATATTTTTTTTAATCGAATTTATTTTAAAAACATTTAAATAAGTATGAATTTATGTGTTTATATATTTTTACATAAATATTATAATATTACGTAAATAAGCTTTAAGATATCAGTATTTCTCAATACAAATTAAGCAATAGAATAATATGATACAAATCGTCCCTTAAAACGCCTCTTTGCATGGTGGCATGCCATGGAAGTAATGGCAGAAAATGTTAATGAATAGAGGAGGCGCAAATGTTAAATCAAATATTTTTGAGTACTAATTTGTAATTCCAGATGAGGGAACATCGAAAAAGAAAAATACACCACACAATGTGCGAAACGGAGAAAAGGCTATAAATAGACACAACGAATGTTCTTTAATTAACTATGCGAATGCTGATTTTGATTTGTGCCTTTTGAATTAAAAAGAAGGATTACTGGTAAAACCCAAAAATAAAATAAACATTTAATTGAAAAATTCTTCAACACATTTATGTGCGTTGCGTGAGCAATTGCTTATTGGGCAAAGGATAATAATAAAACTGTGGCTAAAGCAGCCACTTTTTGCTTTTTGTGAGAAGCAAGTTGAACGATCGCAGACAAGGTGGGGTCAATAGCGCACTGCCGCATAATTATTTCAGATACATATATAATTATAAATCGAATTTATTTTAAAAACAAGTAAGGAAAGGCTAAGTTCGGATGTAACCGAACATTTTATACTCTCGCAAAGTCAATTGGTTTGAGATTTCTTTGTGGATTGACTGATATTTTCGGTAGAAGGTCAACTATAGGCACTGGGGTCCACATATTTAGTACTTAGGGGTTTGAACAGTTTTGTTTCGATTTAGACAATTTTTGGCCGCAAAGGGGCATACTTTAATTTGATTATTCACGCAAAGTTTTACCCCGATATAATCATTGTTACCTGATTTGCATAGTGGAAAGAGAAAGAATCAGATGGAATTGAAAATGGTGTTACATGGGAAGTAAGCGTGGTTGTAGTCCGATTTCGCCCATTTTCGCACTATAACATAGAAACATGAAAAGAACGTTATGCACCGAATTTGGTTGAAATCGGTTCAGCAGATCTCAAGATATGGGTTTTCACCTAAAAGTGGGCTGTGCCACGCCCATTGTCTAATTTTGAACGCGGTTCCTATTAAGTCATCTTATACCATCTCAGAGATAAAATTCAATGTCTCTGGCGTGTTTAGTGCTTGAATTATCGCGCTTTTAGTAGTTTTTACCAGTACCGTTATATGGGGAGTGGGCGGAGTTGCCACCCGATTTCAACTATTTTCACACCGTCAATAGAAGTGCTAAATATATTTGCTTCTAGTGAATTTTGTTATTATAGCATTAGCGGTTTAGGAGATATGCACAGTAAACCTATTAGAGGCGGGACCACGCCCACTTTAAAAAAAAAATTTTAACTGCAGATGCCCCTCCCTAATGTTATCCTGTGTACCAAATAAAAGTCTTGTATCTTATTGCGGAGCTTAGTTATGGCAAGTTATTTGTTTTTGATTATTGGCGTTTTGTGGGCGTGGCAGTGGTCCGATTACGCCCATCTGCAATACCAACCGTCTCACGGTACCAAGAAACATGTCAACCAAGTTTCATTAAGATATCTCAATTTTTGCTCAAGTTAGAGCTTGCACGGACGGACGGACGGACGGACGGACAGACAGACGGACGGACAGACAGTCACCCGGATTTCAATTCGTCTCTACATCCTGATCATTTATATATATATAACCCTATGTTTAACTCAATTAGTTTTAGGTGATACAAACAACCGTTAGGTGAACAAAATTATTATACTCTGTAGCAACAGGTTGCGAGAGTATAACAACTAAGTTGCTAAAAGTATCAAAGATAATTTCAGACGATAAAAATCAATGTATGTACTTGCGGAATCTACACGTTCAAAGCAAAGTTCTACAAAGTTAAAAAGGAATTAAGACATTTCGTGCACTAAATTTATTGCTGAGAGAGACAGTTTATTACGATAATGTACTCGATTTTCATCTTAACAGGTTCAAGACAATTCTGAATAGGTATTAGTAATCAAAAAAGGAAAGCTTGACAACTTTTGGACACATCTTCAAACTGCATATGATGCAATAGAAGAATCTGACGACTCAGATCTACTGGAAAATGTTAAATCCTTGGCTTACGCCAAATACGAAAACTGCTTAGACACCCGAGAGTAACGCTGCCACAAATTCAAAGTGAGGAAGCAAGTTTATGCATAAATGACGATAATTTCAATTTGCCTTGGGAAGCTTTTAAATCAAAATGCCAAAATGAAAGAATATTGGTCGATAAGCAAGTAACGATACTAATGAACCCATTGGACAGTGCCCAGTGAGAACTCCTACCATGGAGGCGAGGTGAACTTTGTTCAAGGCGAGAAGATCCTCCGACCTCCTGCGATCCACTCTCGGCCAGAAAAATCGCGCAGTCGCGAGGTCCATTGATCCAGAGCCAGAATGCAAGACGTTAGTGGAAAACCAACTCGATCCCATTCCGCTGTGAGCGGGGCAAGGGTGGCCCCCCTGGCCAGCTCATCGGCCTTTCAATTCCCAGCGATTCCGCTGTGACCAGGCACCCAAACGAGCCTGATGCTAATTATAGCGAGAACAGACACTCCTTGACTAGCTTTAAATGCACGGTTCGCGCACTCAGGGCTTGTATTGCGGCTCTGCTGTCGGAGTGAATACTCACCGCTCTAAACGAAGCTGCACTTCGTAAAAGTACTTCTACCGCCACCTTGATCGCGGCCATTTCCGCCTGAAAAACGCTACAGTGGTCCGGTAGCCTGAAGCAAAGATTGACGGAGAGCTCTTTACAGAAAGCCCCCCTCCAACTTTCCCTCCTAGCTTCGACCCATCCGTGAAAAAACTCACCGCGCCTCTTCTCCAGCGGCTTCTTCCCCTCCACATCTCCGTCGTCGGGATATGAGCAGAGAAAAAGCCGCTTCGAGTGGCCTCTGTGACGCAGTGATCCAAATTTTCAGGAATGCAGGTGAAGGAGAAGAGAATTGCGGCGTGTCCTTGTTCGGACCTCTTCAAAAGCCCAGCTTCTCTGAACCTAATATCACACCTCGCAGCAATGCACCTACCAGCAATGTCCACAGGTGCTATATTTAATATAGCGTTGAGAGCTATCGTTGGTGTGGTTCGCAGTGCACCGGAGATTCCGATGAGCGCCGCTCCTTGGCCTCGCTCAAGCTTTTTAGCCAGGGTAGTCTTTTCGAGCGCCCTCCACCAGACGAACACACCATAGAACAATATTGGCTTGACTACGATTTTGTAGAGCCAGAACACCACCTTTGATGAGAGTCCCCACCTTTTCCCTATAGCTCCCCTGCAGCAATATAAGGCGACCGATGCATTCTTGACTCTCTCCTCGATGTTCGGCCTCCAAGAAAGCTTTCTATCAAGGATGAGCCCTAGTTATTTCACCTTATCAACAGGTTGAAGACGTGAACCCCCGAAAGAGGGGAGAGGCACATTTGGGATCTTATACCTCCTAGTGAATAAAACCATTTCGGTTTTACTTGGGTCGATGGCTAGGCCGCTTCTGTTTGCCCAGTTGGATACCACGTTTAGGTACCCTTCGGTGAGCTCATAGACGGTATTCAGGAATTTACCTCTAACCATAAGCCACATCATCAGCATAGGCTACCACCCGACAGCCTTGCTCCTCGAGTTCTATAAGTAGGTCGTTTACCACCAAGATCCAGAGCAGTGGAGAGAGTACTCCTCGCATGCTGCGCCCGTTACAGTTTACCCCCGGTATTCTGCACCTAATGTACAGATCCATAAGTCTCTCCAGCGTTTTCAACAGAAACGAGGATAGGCTGATGGGTCTGAAATCTTTTGCACCTTCGCGTAGATAGAATAGTAAATATATGTACCGCAGCATCACCAGAAAAATCGTTGCTGTTGTGAGAGCAATCTCTCTCATCTCAGAAAAAATGCGCTATACGAAACTGCAGCAAGTGTAGACAAAAAAATAGTCAGGAAAAAATACGTTCAACGCGACCTAAATCGAAGCTTCAATAGACCCCAAGCTAGTAGCAACAACCACTTAAATATAATCTTCTTCAAAAATCATACGCTCACATCCCAACAGTACAAATAAACGTCATGCGAACTATGTACACATCTTGCGAGAAATTCAAAAAATTAAATATTATCGATCGAAACCATTTTGTAAAAATAAAAACCCTTTGTACAAACTGCTTGTCATATGCGTATACGTTTAAAGATTGCGAAAGCAAATTCAATTGCGTTTATTGCCATAAACGACATCATAAAGCTTTACATTTTTAGTATTTTTTTCCAGCTCACCCCCAAACATCGCATATATAAGGAGAGTCACAGATTTAGTTGCAACAACAAATCCCAAAAACCACAATACCAAAAATTCCCAAGAAGCACCATGCTGCTCAAAGGCATTAAAAACACAAACGCTACACAGCGAAGTTGAAAGTAAGGTATTATTACCCACAGCAGCCGTCTCCATCGAACACCGAGGTGAACTGTTCAAACTTAGGGCCTTAATTGACCAAGGATCACAACGATCATTTATAGCGTCTAGGCCATAGAATAGGCTAAAATTACCGACAAAACAAGCCAACTTTGAAATAACGGGAATGGTCGGAAGAGTAGTTCAAAGCTCTAATAAAATTGGCCCCATCACCCTAATTTCCCGCAGAGCGGATAAGAGTATTCAAGCAGAAGCAATGGTCTTACCGCAATCAAAAAATATTCTTCCAACCTATCATTATCATTTAAATACCACATTGACAAAAGGTTCCACACCTAAAGCTAGCAGATCCCAACAGCAACCCACCAGCTCAAATAGATCTTCTATTAGGCAGCGATCTCATATCACAGATAATACTCGACTACCTCTGAGACAAAATAATATTCCCGGTTGGATCCTAAGTGGATAAGTTACTGAAACAATTTCCACGTTAACAATACAATTTGAGGAGATTTTGGGAGTTAGAAGGACCCCCCCCTTCCCCCCCCCCCATCTCAATTACAACCCCAGAAGATCTGTATTGTGAAGACTTTTACAAAGCCACAACTACTCGATCAGATAATGGCCGGTATGTCATACAACTACCACTAAAGCCAGAATTGCACCCCACACTCGTCTTAGGTCATTCCCGCACCTCTGCAACACAGCAGCTTTTAAGTATGAAAAAAAATATACTTAAAAAAGGCGAGCTGAAACCAGAATATCATAGGGTCTTAGAAGAATACCTCAGTTTAGATCAAAATTTTCAGCGATGTTTTTTCCGAAAATCCCCCACAGGTCCACCACGTGACTACAAGTTAAAAACAGTGACCATCGACATTAACTTTGCCCCGTACTTAGCCCTTCGAGCACTCTACGAATTGGAAGAAAACATAAAGACAGGATTTCCTCTGGCAACCCAGGTGTTAAAAACACAAACATACATACGAGTATGTAGATGACATCTCGTCTGAAAGTCACAGTTTTCCACAAGAATACGAATCCTTATCACAGGTTATAACAGCCCTTAAAACCATCCTTTAAAAAAGATTAACGCAAATTACCCAAATGTAGTAAAAAATACCAAAAGAAAAGTTACTTACTAATTTCCTTACATTCGAAAAGGAAATTACAACAAAAACTGTGAGAATTCAATGGAATACGATATCTGACCAGTTTTCATACACTACAGAGTCATTATCTGCTTTATGCGCCATAACACAGCGACAAATTCTATCCTTTGTGGCAAAGATTTTCGACCCCGCAGGATGGCTTTCGCCAATTATGATAAAAACGAAAATCCTGACACAAGAATTATGGCTAAACGGAACCGATTGAGACCAACAAGTGAAAGCTCTTCGCTTAGAAAAATGGTCTCAGTTCGCAAACAATCTGAACGACATATCTCTGGTTCGATCTTGAAGTTGTTGTAGCCTGCTTGGAAAAACCCCCACAGGCATGGAAAACGTACATTTCTAATCGAACGTGACAACTACTTGACCTAGTAGGATCACCTCCTTGGAGACACGTATCTATTGCTGATAACTCTGTCGGTCTAGGAACAAGAGGGTGCAACCCGCTTGATCGTGCCACAACCACCGCCTGGTGGAATGGCCCCCGATGGTTAATATAATCTCCCATTCTTGGCCACAATCACCCATGCGAAATATAAATACCCCTGAAAGTCAAAAAATCGACTGTTTTCACACAGCATTGGAAAGTACTGACAGCCTTGAGCGATTTTCATCGTTCCCACGAGCCCTCAGAGTAATTGCCTACATGCTAAAGTTCAACACCGCTTCAAAATTAAAATTAAGCCAGTACCGCCAAAATACCCCCAATGCGATACATTGGCGCACCTAGCAAAAGACAAAAGGCAAAGGTTGATATAAAGGGTTCATTTACTCTTAGTTCTTAACCCCTTCCTAGACACGAAATGTCTTTTCGTGCGGATGGTCGGCTTGCCAATTCAAGTTTAACATATAACGAACGCCACCCTCTAATTATACCAGAGAAGTCTTAAATTGCCACATTAGTCCTCAGTTACATACACATACTTAAATTTTACGCTAAAAATCGCCTAATGCAGCATATAGTCCGCCAAGAGTTCTTTATGTAAAAGGCTTCAAATCCCATTTCAAAAACATTACTGGGAACTACAAATTTAATTATGAACAGTTTACCACATTATTAATTCGAATTAAAACCGTTTTCACAGCCCTAACTCCAGGGATTTTTCTCATAGGGGCCTCCATTATGGCCATACCTGAGCCAAGTGTGGAATCGCCATCCTTATTATTTCGATTAAATCCGATATAAGGAAGAGTGTATAAAGGATCTTTATAAAATATACAGATGGAAAACTCCAAAAAAGGCGCCCGGAGTAGGATGTTGTTTTATCATCATATAATCAAATAATAAACCGATAAACCCGAAAATAATAAAAACCGTTGTAACCTCACCGTAATGGTCGATCCATAAGCATCACATAACGTGGCACAATCGCCCATATAAAATTACATGCAACAAACGTATAATCACAATAATCTATTCATAGAGATCAATATGAATGTGGATATGCTAACTGCACCCACGCCAACTGTGAGGTCAACTTCTAATGTGACCCGCTCCTTTATAGAGGCTGAAGCGAAATGAAGTATCAACGCGGCAGCAAAGGTCATCATATCGCCGCTCCATTGACCTCAGCAGCGTCGGTGCCACGCTGCTGCAACTACAGCGGCTGCAAGGCTTGTATTCGCCTGGAGGCTCGATAATACCCCACACCAAAGCAATCCACTCACAAAGACACTACATACTACAAGTAATACACACAAACATACACCACGCACTTAGACACCACACACCTATACACACAGGATGCTACACACCACAGAGAAATTATGTGGAAGCTACGGTGGCAAACCTCATCTAAAGGACGATGGACTCATAAACTGATTCCGGACATTCATTCGTGGATAGATAGACTACATGGGGACCTGAATTTCCACCTAACCCAAATACTGAGTGGGCATGTATGCTTTAGAAAGTATCTTGTCCAAATAAATCATGATGTTAACTCGTATTGTCCGACGTGTACAGAGTGCATAGAAGACTCTGAACACGTATTTTTTTAGTGCCTCCGCTTTTCAAATATTAGGGAAAAGTTAAAATCTACTCTCGGCGGTAGTGTAACGGTGGAAACTCTAACAACACATATGTGTCAGTCTTCTGATAAATGGAAAGCTGTCAGCGAAACGGCAGCTCTAATTATGACAAAACTGAGATACTTGCAACAGATTAGGAGTCAGTCAGTCCGTGAGGTAGAGAAGACTTAAATGTCCTTTTCTCTCCCATGAAGTAATACTTAATCCGGTGGTCCGGTGGTATAGTACTTTTATATGTTTACTTATTATCATTATTTCACAGTTTTTCGATTTGGCCCATTTTATCAAAATACGAGGCTATGAAAATGCAGCCCAATCGGTAGTCGTAGTATTTCAAAAGAGCATAAATCGCGACAACATAGTCGACCGACATTGTCGCAAAATTGTGGATTCAAATAAATTTTTTTCAACTCAGCGACGTATGTATGTATGTTTGTCGGCAAAGGTGTCATTTGGTTTTTTTTAATGTTTTGTCACGGTCCGCGCCGTCTGGTCAGAAGCGTTTCAACGTAGGATTTGTATCGTATTATTATATTGCTTAATTTGTATTTAGAAATACTGATATCTTAGAGCTTAGTTACGCAATATTATAATATTTACGTAAAACAATAATACACATACATTCATACCTATTTAAACGGTTTAAAACTAATTCGATTAATAAAAATATATTTAAAATAATTATGTGGCTGTGCACCTCCTAACTCCTCCTTACTTGCGATTGTTTAACTTGCTTCGTTCTAGCTGTTCTCGTAAAATGCAAAAAGCGAAGTCAAAAGTAATTGCTTGTGCGGCGCAAGGAGACGCAAGCATCAGCTTACGTGTACTTTTACTAATGAATATGCCATAAATCCAAACATTATGTTGAATATTCTAATTATTTCAGTGAGTAAAATATGCTATTTAAGTAACTAAATTGAGATCAGCTAAAATGTTAAATAATAAAATAAAAGAAAGATAAAAACAAGTAAGGGAGCGCTAAGTTCGGATGTAACCGAACATTTTATACTCTCGCAAAGTCAAACGGTATAATCGTTTGAGATTTCTTTATATATTTTGCTTGATTTGCATAGTGGAAAGTAAAAGAATCAAATGGAATTTAAAATGGTGTTTTATGGGAAATAGGCGTGGTTGTAATCCGATTTCGCCCATTTTTGCACTATAGCATAGAAATATGAGAAGAATGTTTTGTATTTTGGTTGAAATCGGTTAAGCATATCCCAAGATATTGGTTTTCACCTAAAAGTTGGTGGTAACACGCCCACTGTCTAATTTTGAACGTGGTTCCTATAAAGTCAACTTATACCATCTCAGAGATAAAATTAAATGTCTCTGACTTGTTTAGTGCTTGATTTATCACGCTTTTAGTAGTCTTTAACAGTATCGTTATATGGGGAGTGGGCGGAGTTGTCACCCGATTTCACCCATTTTCACACTGTCGTCCTGACCATATATACATAACCCTATATATAACTCGATTAGTTTTAGGTGATACAAACAACCGTTAGGGGAACAAAACTATTATACTCTGTAGCAACAGGTTGCGAGAGTTTAAAAACAGAAACTTAATATAATAATTTCTCAAATTACGGAAAAGAATGTTTCAATAGCTTAAAATTACGTGACTAATGTATGTATGAGCTAAGAAAAGTAATGTATGTATTGCGAAAAAAAATTCTAAAGAGTTTATTTTTGAGTTTTGATCAACGGTTAATACTTCGTGTATAAGCCTTTGAATTTTTTAATTGCACTCAATCTGGATGGCATGGGCTTTACCAGTTTTTGGGTCACTGAAGGTGAAATCTGTCTTCTGGAGTTTCTTTCTAAATAATCCCACAAATGTTCGATAGGGTTGACATCAAGAGATTGGGATGGTCTTATCAATTGTTTGGGTGTCTTGTAACGAAGCGATTGCTTAACAATGCAATTGCAAACATATTTATGTGACGTGATTTTTGGTTTTTACTAAGAAAATCCAACGGTTCTTAATAACGGGAAATGTGAATGATCCCATATAGTACTTTCATATGTTTACTTATTATCATTATTTCATAGTTTTTCGATTTAGTCCATTTTATCAAAATACGACGCTATGAAAATGCAGCCCAATCGGTAATCGTAGTATTTCAAAACAGCATAAGTCAGTTTTTAATAGAAAAGCACTGCAAAAACGGCAAACGTGACAACATAATCCACCGACATTGACGCGATATTGTCACTCCGCTACGATGCCGGCTTCGGCTTCAATATGTATGCGAACTAAATTTTTTCCTTTGCCATGTTTCCATGCGAACTCGCCGTGCCACCATTTCAACGGAGGTATTATATCATATTATTATATTGATTAATTTATATAGAGAAATACTGATATCTTAGGGCTATAAGCCCTATTTCCGATATAAGGAAGAGTGTATAAAAGATCTTTCTAAAAGACTCCAGAAAAAGCGCCCGGAGTAGAATGTTGTTTTATCATTCATGACGAAACTACGTTGTGGTTCCGACGTTCATATACGACATCTCCGTATTCGAAGTGGGTCGCTAACAACACCGCTCGTAAAACTATGCTTTCTTCCAACCGAATATAGAAGCAAAAACGCAAAAAATAAACAATCCGCGGATACATACTACCGTAACAAAAATGAAATAATCAATTAATAAACCGATAAACCCGAAAATAATAAAAACCGTTTAAACCTATCCGTAATGGTCGATCCATAAGCATCACATAACGTGGCACAATCGCCCATTTAAAATTACATGCAACAAACGTATAATTACAATAATCTATTCATAGAGATCAATATGAATTAGATATGCTAACCAGAGAACTTAGAAGAACTTCTTCTAAGAGGAACTTCTTCTAAGAAGAACTTCTTCTAAGTTCTCTGGGTGAACTACGCTTCCCGCATGCAGTCAACAAAGTGAAAAATTGAAATAAATAAAACACAAAAAAGAAGATTAAGGCATTGCACGCTAGGCCGAAGCGTTGCCACCGAGGGACAAAATTCTAAAGTAACTACAACGAAGGACAACGAAGTACAAATTTCTAAAGTAACTACAACGAAGGACAACGAGGGACAAAGTTCCAAGGTGGCTACAACAAAGGATAATCTGTAAGTTATATTTCTCTAAATATTAATTTAATATAAATAAAAAAGCATGTTCAGATATTGGCAACACTTCAAGCTCTTAAGCTGAAATTTTTTAGCTGTGTACATTTGTGATTTTATTTTAAAAAATTCTTGAAGTTTAATTGATTTTTATTACCGTGTTAATACAAATTTTTAGTGATTAAACTCTCAGTTTCATGATAAGTATTAAATGTTCTGTTTTGTGCGGTATTAAAAAGTATTAAAAAGTTTAAACTTTCCAATTTTTGGTGCCGAGTCAGCCTTTTGTTTCATTTTGTTTTATTTTATTCTATTTTCTCACTTTGTTTATCTTATTTACTTCTTTATTCACAGCTGTGTTGCGTTTAGCTTTTTATTTGTTACAGTGCTTCTAAAACTGCTCGCTATTTTGCTTCTTCAAATTGTCTTGAATTTAAACTTTGATAAAAACAAATTGTTCTTAATTGAATTTATTATTATTAATATTTTATTAACACACTAATTTATTATTTATCTATTAAATTTTGTTCTACCTACTCTTTTATTTGATCTTCATTCTTGTGGTTTATTATGTCTTGTAACTTCCCCAATTGTAACATTAAAGGCGAGTCAGATCGCTACGTTTCATGCTGGATTTGTGATGGGCTTGCCCATATTAAATGTGCTGGACTGACTGGTAAAATCTTAGATTCTATTATCGACTGTAAGGGATTGCGTTGGTCCTGTTTAAATTGTAGATCTATTGAAATCGATCTATTTAAAGTTTATAGGGATACACGCAATGGCTTTAACGAAATCGGTCGTGATCTTGTAACCCTCACTGAAAAATTTAGGCACTATGAAAAATTGTTCAAATCTTTTAAGTGCCTGAATGATTCTCACGAATCCTCTAAACCTGCTCCTAAGCGTAAACGTTCTTCCGATGAAGTAACACTTAGTTCTTCTGTTCAGAAAAGAACGTCTCCTCCCAATGACCTAGTAAATCTCTCTTCTCCTTGCCCCCAAGGTGATAAGCCGTCAACTTCCAAAGAGCTCAATTCCCCAAAAGCTCTATCTAATAGTAATAAGTGTCTCACAATTCCAGAGGCTCCCCCTATTAGTAGCATCAGTTAATAATTTGATAGTTATTCCACCTAAAAAGTCTATATTTATTTCGAGACTTGCCAAAGATACCTTGGTGGAGGACATTAAGTCTTACATTTCGTCACGTTTAAAAATCGATGATATCAATATACGTAAATTTAACTTCAATTATGATAGAAGTATATCATCGTTTAAAACAGACGTATCTCTTGAAACATTCAAAAAGATCTTAGATAGTTCATTCTGGCCACCTGGGGCTTTTGTACGCGAATTTAAACCTAAACTTAGAAGTCAAACTGAGGAAAACATTGTTAAATTACCAAAAGCAACCACCGATATAAAAAACTGATTGGTAGAAATTCGCTAAGCATTTATTATCAAAATGTTAGAGGTCTTAATACAAAATTAACTGACTTGTATTTGAACAGTTCCAATTTTAATTTCCATATAATTGGATTTACAGAAACTTGGTTAAAACCTCACATTTTTGATAATGAGATTTTAAACAGCGAATTTCAAATTTTTAGATGTGATCGACTGAACAGAATCGGTGGAGGTGTTCTATTTGCCGTGCAGTCCTCTATTCCATCTGAAAATATTATTGTTCCAGGGACTGACTCATTTGAATTTAAATGTATTAGAGTATACGTTAATAGTTGCTTTATTTATTTAACCCTATCTTATATACCACCCCATTCGGACTTATCTGTATACATGCAGCATGCTTCTTTAATAAATAGTGCTACCTCGATGGCAAATAATGCAGATTCAATAATTGTATTAGGTGATTTCAATTTACCGTGTGCTTCGTGGAAACCTTTCGATGACTATATCGTGCCGATTTGCAATCGGTCATGTTTTAATGAGTTTTTCGAAAAAATGTCCGAGTTGGGTCTGAACCAAATTAATTTGATTCCGAATAAATTTGGTAAATGCTTAGATTTAGTATACGTTGATACCTCTTCAAAGTGTTCCGTTGTTCAGAGTAATCCTCTTGTTCTACCAGAGGACTCATATCATCCTGCTTTGGAAATATCTGTCGAAATCTCAGGCATTGTGCGGGATAATAATCATCAAACTTCGTGCTTCTGTACTCGGTTTAACTTTGCAAAAGCTAATTTAAAAAAATTAAATACAGAACTTTCTACAATAACATGGCCTAATTATAATGGTGACATTGAATTGAGTGTCTCTCATTTTAATAACATTATTATGAAATTATTTCAAAAGTATGTTCCAATAGTAATTGTTAATAAAAGCAAAAGTATAAGTCCGTGGTTTCCGAAAGAGTTATATAAATTGAAAAACAGAAAAACTCGAGCCTTTAAACATTTAAAAAAAACCGGTTCACTTGTCGACTATTCTAAATATTCTCTATTGCGTCGAAAATATTTTGACCTAAACAAAAAATGTTATAATAATTACTTAAATAAAGTAAAAAAAATATTGTAAGTAATCCAAAATCGTTTTATGATTTCGTCAACTCCAAACGCAGGATTTCCAAATTTCCGTCCGCAATGAAATACAAATTTGTCATTTCAAGTGACAATGATATTATATCCAATATGTTTGCAGAATTTTTCAAGTCAAACTACTGTAATAATTCTTCCAAAACTTTTTCTTATCAGCAAGTGCTGTGTTCGAATACTTTAATTAACGCTCCAGTTATTTCTGAAGAAGACGTCCTTTTTAATTTAAATAAGTTAAATCCATCTTTTAGTTATGGCCCAGACATGATACCCTCATGCTTCCTAAAAAATAGTGCCAAATATATTTACTTGCCTTTGACAAGGATATTTAATTCCTCTCTTAAACACGGTATATTTCCTTCAATATGGAAACAGTCATTTATAATTCCTTTGCATAAAAGTGGACTTAGATCCAACATTAAAAACTATAGAAGTATCGCAAAACTATCAGTTATACCTAAACTTTTTGAAGCTATCACCCCTGACTATATAACCTTTTCGATTTCTCCGTTAATTTCCTCATCTCAGCATAGATTTCGTAAAGGGAACTCGACTATAACAAACTTACTTGAATTTGTAAACCATGTATCATTGGGTTTTAGGGAACATAAGCATACGGATGTTATATACACAGACTTTAGCAAAGCTTTCGATAAAGTAAATATCTCGATTCTCATAGATAAACTTGATCTGCTGGGCTTTCAGCCAAGATTTCTTCAATGGGTATCTTCCTGTCTTTATAATAGAACACAACGAGTGATATTTGAGGATACACCTTCAGATACAATTAATGTTTCTTCTGGTGTTCCGCAAGGCAGTCATCTTGGTCCGATTCTGTTCTTGTTGTTTATTAATGATATCTCTTCAGTAATAGAATTCTCAAAAACTTTATTATACGCTGACGATGTAAAGCTTTTTAAATCATACACTTCAACTGAGGAAAGGTGTCTGTTGCAAACAGACGTAAACAATTTGGTTGCATGGTGTGATAGAAATGATTTGCCATTGAATCTCAATAAATGTAAGACGATGTGCTTTTCCCGTAGATCTGTGCACCCCTCTTCTTATGTAATAAAACACCATATTCTAGAGCAAGTTTTTAACTATGTTGATTTGGGAGTTAATATGGACGCTAAGCTTAATTTTAGTCTTCATATTGATACCATGGTCTTGAAAGCAAAAGCTGTCCTCAGTTTTGTTAAACGTTGGTCTAAAGAATTTAGAGATCCGTATATTACTAAAACACTTTATACAACTTTGTTTAGACATATATTGGAATATTTCTCTGTTGTATGGAACCCTAACTACCAAATCCATTCTGACAAGTTAGAATCTGTTCAAAAACAATTTTTACTTTTCGGCTTAGCGCATTTCCGATGGGATTTTAGGGTAAGTCTACCTCCATACACTAGTCGTTTAAAACTTATTAATCTACCTACACTTTCTAGTCGCAGGGAAATGCTTGGCATAACATTCTTAGTGAAACTTTTGAATGGAACTGTTTGCAGTTCTTTTCTCCTGTCTGAAATTAAATTTAATATCCCGGTTCGCCTTTCGAGGCAGTTTAGACCTTTACTGCTAAAATCCTGTAGATCAAATTTTGAACTAAACGAGCCATTCCGCCGTATATGTCGTGATTTTAATTTTCATTCCAGCACATTTGACTTATCTGACTCACTTTTCAAAATTAAAAAGACTTTATTGTTTTCTCTTAATAAACGAAAATGTAACAATTTATTATATTATAACTTTAGATCTTAGCTGTTGAAATTTTTTTTTCTGTAGCTGAGCAGTTTTAGATCTCAACACTTAAAAAACTCTCTTGCCTTTTCTGACTCGGCTAATTCCGCACGTATGCGGATTGCGCCCCTCGCGTCGGTTGGGCGGGAGGAGGGTAATCGTTGGGTTATTAAAAGACGCGACCAGCCATGCAACAAAAAGTGTGAAACCGCGATTCACCGCCGCAAGGGGGACCCTCCGGACCCTCCAGATTAAAAGAGTTTCCTTTCCTAGAAAGGAAAAGAAAAACAAAAAAAAACAAGAACCGGAAGTTTCCAAAACTCGAGCCGGCAGTAAGAAAGACAAAAAAAAAATACATAAGAATATATATAATATTAATAAATAAAATAAAAAAACTGTATGTCCAAAACCTTGGTAAATGAAAAGCACCTCAGACAACAAAAAGGAATAAAATTTTAAAAACTCTTAAAAGGTTGAAACAAACAAGATAATGAAAGTAAAAGCACATTATTTAAGTGAGAAATAATTCAAGCACACCAAAATACGAGAGGCTGAACTATTGTAATCATCATTACAAGGACAACCATAGAACTGAAATTTGCCCATATTTAAAACATACAAAAACTAAAATAATAAAAAAGGCTCTAAAAATGAGAACGAGAATCTTGTTGCTAGACTAATAACTGCAACAAATGCTTCTCTTAGATTGGAGGTAGACAAGTTGCGAAGGCTACTACAGGATTTAAAACAGTCAACTACAGTCGTTAATTATAAATTAGAAGTGATCGATCCACATATCAATTGTGATGAGTCACTTGAGGTGGTCAAGTAACTACCAGAATTTAGTGGAAAACAAACTAAATACGTTAGCTGGAAAGAATTAGCCAGTAATCTAATGAGCTCATATGTAAGGGGCAGCCGTAGACATTTTGCTGCATTAACTATACTGAGAAATAAAATTACAAATGATGCTAACGACATTTTATCCAATCACAGAACGGTTCTGATTTCGATGCTATTTTGGCACGACTCAATTTTGCTTACGCGGACAAGCGACCAGCTCATATTATCGAACAGGAGATGAGCATTTTGCGACAGGACAGTTATTCAATTATTGAATACTATTGGTTAAATGAACCAAGCCTCCTCCTCGCATATATGTATACACCAACCAAATCATGGTCCTTCGAGCCGGCTTCTCTCAGCGACTGTCGACCAGCAAACACCGAGCTTTCCGTTGGTGCGTTTTATTTTATCATCGATAACTTTTAAATAAACCAATTTTGTGAACATTTTCGAAACAAAAAAAAAAACATTCAACTTTACTTTAATTTGCAAACGCGGAGTTTAAAGTGGCAAGGAAGTGGTGGGCTTATCATTGGTCCTTCGAGCCTAAAAGAAAGGCATTATAGATATACAAGCAAACAAAAAAAAAAAACTAAAAACTATATATTATATATGTATATAAAGTGAACAAAACGCAAAGTGCAGTGGAACGTGGAAAACAAAAAGCTATCTAAAACAAAAAACAGTGAAGTGCAGTGGCAAACAAAATAATATACATAAATATATAAAGAACAAGTAAGGAAGGGCTAAGTTCGGATGTAACCGAACATTTTATACTCTCGCAAAGTCAAATGGTACACTCGTTTGAGATTTCTTTGTGGATTGACTGATATTTTCGGTAGAAGGTCAACTATAGGCACTGGGGTCCACATATTTAGTACTTAGGGGCTTGAACAGTTTCGGTTAGGTTTTGGACTCAAGGTGGCATACTTTAAACGTATTATTCACGCAAAGTTTTACCCCGATATAATCATTGTTGCTTGATATGCATAGTGGGAAGTGAAAGAATCAGATGGAATTGAAAATGGTGTTATATGGGAAATAGGCGTGGTTGTAGTCCGAGTTTGCCCATTTTCGCACTATAATATAGAAATATGAAAGTAACGTTATGTACCGAAGTTTGTTGAAATTGGTTAAGCAAATCTCAAGATATGGGTTTTCACCTAAAAGTGGGCTGTGCCACGCCCACTGTCTAATTTTGAACGCGGTTCTTATTAAGTCATCTCATACCATCCAAGAGATAAAGTTTAATGTCTCTGGCGTGTTTAGTGCTTGATTTAACGCGCTTTTATTAGTTTTTAACAGTACCGTTATATGGGGAGTGGGCGGAGTTGCCACCCGATTTCAACTATTTTCACACCGTCAATATAAGTGATAAAAACATTTGCTTCCAGTGAATTTTGTTATTATAGCATTAGCGGTTTAGAAGATATGCACATTAAACCTATTAGAGGCGGGACCACGCCCACTTTAAAAAATTTCAACTGCAGATGCCCTTCCCTAATGTGATCCTGTGTATCAAATAACAGTGTTGTATCTTATTGCGGACCTTAGTTATGGCAATTTATTTGTTTTTGATTAACGTTTTGTGGGCGTGGCAGTGGTCCGATTACGCCCATCTGCAATACCAACAGTCTCACGGTACCAAGAAACATGTCTACCAGGTTTCATAAAGATATCTCATTTTTACTCAAGTTACAGCTTGCACGGACGGACAGACGGACGGACGGACAGACAGTCACCCGGATTTCAACTCGTCTCTTCATCCTGATCGTTTATATATATAACCCTATATCTTACTCGATTAGTTTTATGTGATACAAACAACCGTTAGGTGAACAAAACTATTATACTCTGTAGCGAGAGTATAAAAAGTGCGTGTCAACCAAACCAAATTATCAAACATTTTAAACAAACAAAAATTCACACAACCGGGCGCGAAACCTAAGCACAAAACATAAATAAGAACAAACGGGCGCGAATTTTTAATCAAAAAACAACAACAAAGCATACCTGTAAGCAGCTGGAGAAGAAGCACATTAGTTGTCACAAAACGCAAAGGCATTATATCCTACCAAGTGAGCGTATTTAGTCCTTAAATATTTAGTATACGGAAATGCCCATATGTATGTACAATATATAGGTTTATATATAATTATATAAAACCTGTAATACCAAATCCGTTTAACAATTTAATACGGTTACCAAACTGGTTTAATTTACGGGAAAACCGAAAACAGTTTGGTGTAATATATAGACACATACATAAAATCAAATATCTAATTATTTAATGTCTATCTACTAGCTTGCCTTTGTGTATTCAAACACACTAATTAACAAACACAAAAAACAAATTCAAGTGTATACTTGCACATTTCTCCCGCTATAACCCTTATGATTAAAATAAAAAAAAAACAATAAGCAGGATTGCATAAACTAAGTAAGCAAAGGCACAAGTATAAATCAAAATTCTAATATAAAAAACAAAAAGAGAGAAAACAAACAAAAGCATACATATATGCATATTTGCTTACATCTTATACCTATATATATTTTTGATATACATATTTACATACCACAACATAATTGTACATAAATACAAAGTGCATACGGGAACATACCTGCACATTATTCACTTCGCTTTCGCACTCTCTTCGCATTGCGAACACATATTTTCCATTTACATACATACGGCATACAATCTGCCTATGCTTATATACCCTATATACATTGGGTCAATTCGGTATGGAAATTTCACAAAATTGTTGAAAACTTACATATTACTTCTAAAATAAAAAGACGGTCCAGTAAACAAATGATATATTAAAAAATAAATAAATAATTTATTACAAAACAAACATACAAAAAGCCCGCGGTTAAACAAGAATTATGAATTTGAACAATATGCGTGCAAATTAACTTCCTCCTATGTGGAAGTATTAAAAAAAATAGTTTTTCCGCGCAACGCACGGAAGAAATCAAACGATTGGGTTGAGTGGTCCTGATGGAAGACTGAATCTCTTTATTTCAATTTGCTCTTATATATACATTTTTCTTATATGCTTAAGTCTTACAATAAGTGTTAATTTACAATGTTCGCTTATTCAGCAATTAGTTTTATTGTTTACATTATATGGGTGGTCTTAGCTTAATAAAAATAGTATTGATTGCTTAAATAAGCAAAGATGCTTATTTAAGAAGCTGTGGTCTTAGCTTTATTGAAAAGAGTATTGATTACTTAGTTTGTTGTTGTATTTTTGCTGAGTGCAAAGAAATAGTTTTGTTTATAATGATCGTAAAGTTACTTTGTGGAGGCTGCCGTTAACTCCCCCCTCTCTAAGATGAATCGTCCCCGATTCAATATCATTTTTTGATAAGTTATTTATTTTATCCAAAATAGCGTTATATGATATTATTTGAGATTCTAAATTTCTATTTATTTTAGAATTTTTATAAGATTTTTTAAATTTTACAATCACATAAATTATGTACATTATTAACAAAATTATAAGTATATACCATTTTAAAATGATGTTTAAAAACTTTCATTCGTTCAGCTAAAATATTTATGTTTTCAAAGTTCATTTCTTTATTTTTTGTTTCAATATATTCTATAATTTCAAAATTATTAATATGATTGTTTTTTAAATATTTCCAAATTTTACAATCGACTTTTTCATATATTAAATAACATTATTAATATTTGTATAATTTTCAAAAGTAACAAGGTGAATTCCATTTATAGCATAGCCATCAACTGTGTTATTTCCGGAGACTAATATTGCTCCTTCTTTAATTACATCTATTTCTTTATTTTTATACTCTCGCAACCTGTTGCTACAGATAGATAATAGTTTTGTTCACCTAACGGTTGTTTGTATCACCTAAAACTAATCGAGTTAGATATAGGGTTATATATATATAAATGATCAGGATGAAGAGACGAGTTGAAATCCGGGTGACTGTCTGTCCGTCCGTCCGTCTGTCCGTTTGTCCGTCCGTGCAAGCTGTAACTTGAGTAAAAATGAGATATCTTTATGAAACTTGGTAGACATGTTTCATGGTACCGTGAGACGGTTGGTATTGCAAATGGGCGTAATCGGACCACTGCCACGCCCACAAAACGCCATTAATCAAAAACAAATAAATTGCCATAACTAAGGTCCGCGATAAGATACAAGACTGTTATTTGGTACACAGGATCACATTAGGGAGGGGCATCTTCGGTTAAAAATTTTTATTTTAAAGTGGGCGTGGTCCCGCCTCTAATAGGTTTAATGTGCATATCTCCTAAACCGCTAATGCTATAATAACAAAATTCACTGGAAGCAAATGTTTTTAGCATCTCTATTGACTTTGTGAAAATGGGTTAAAGCGGGTGGCAACTCCGCCCACTCCCCATATAACGGTACTGTTAAAAACTACTAAAAGCGCGATAAATCAAGCACTAAACACGCCAGAGACATTAAATATTATCTCTGGGATGGTATAAGTTGACTTTATAGGAACCACGTTCAAAATTAGACAGTGGGCGTGGCACAGCCCACTTTTAGGTGAAAACCCATATCTTGGGATCTGCTTAACCGATTTCAACCAAATTCGGTACGTAATATTATTCTCATATTTCTATGTTATATTGCGAAAATGGGCTAAATCGGACTACAACCACGCTTATTTCCCATATAACACCATTTTCAATTCCATCTGATTCTTTCACTATCCACTATGCATATCAAGCAACAATGATAATATCGGGGTAAAATTTTGCGTGAATAATATGTACGTTTAATGCATGCCACCTTGTGACCAAAAATTGTCTAAATCGAACCAAAACTGTTCAAGCCCCTAAGTACTAAATATGTGGACCCCAGTGCCTATAGTTGACCTTCTACCGAAAATATCAGTCAATCCACAAAGAAATCTCAAACGAGTATACCATTTGACTTTGCGAGAGTATAAAATGTTCGGTTACATCCGAACTTAGCCCTTCCTTACTTGTTTATAATTGAATTTTTTACTTTTGTTGCCGGTGTTACCATCGGCTGGCGTTGTAGAACTTCTTTGTTCCACAATAAATTTTTTGTTTTTATTGCCGGTATTATCAAAAATGGGTTGAAGCGAGTCAATTTTTCCCTCATACCTAATATAAAGATTGTTGAACTTTCAGTTGACTCTAACCACATATAGTGGCGAGCAAAACCGCTCGGATGTTCGCCACTTCTGCACTTTCAGTGCTCTAACATATTAACTGTTACCAAATTTGAAGTGTTAGTTCTTTGTTCAATGTACTAAATTGTAGTACTAATATAATTTCAATAACTAAAGTGAAAGGCCCTACTAAATCTAAAACAAACTCATTCAGTACCGTTTTGCTCGTTTTACTAAATATGATTTGAATTTGATTTAATGCCGTAAAACATAACTGTAAATGAACAGTTACTTGCGCCGAATTCATATTTTTGAACAAGCAACTACTTAGCGTGGGTTAGCTTTCAGTTTTAGTTGATTATTAGTTGCATAAACATACGTTATTAGGCAATCAGTGTTTTCATACAAAATCCGAAAAGTTTCATCCGACGTTGAAGCAAAGGTTGTTTCTTTGACAAAAGGTGGCCTTTCGATCCGTAAAATTGCTAGTCAATTACAACTAGCTTTGAGCAGTGTTGTGGCTATAAGAAAACGATGCAAAGTAGTTGGTTCCCCGAAAGTGGGAGGACGCCTACGATTGTTAACAAACGCTGATGCTAGGCAAATAGTCAGAAGACTCACTACAGATGATAGAACACCAAAGGAAGCTGCAATCGCCATAAATAAGACTTTCAGCGAATGGACCGCTCGGAGAGCTCTTCAAAGGATTGGTTTTGTGGCCGCCGTTAAACAGAAGAAACCTGCTTTATCTAATAAAACTATTGAGGCGCGCATAAAGTTTTGTAAGGAACATAAAAACTGGTCCGTGGAAGACTGGAAAAAGGTTATCTGGTGGCAAACCGTACTACTGGCGTCGCCCACATGAAAACCTTCAACAACATCATGTTCGACAGACTGTAAAATATGCTTCACTTGGTAGACATTGGTCCGTTAGTCAAAATCGCTGGAATTATGAAAAAAGAAGACTATTTGAATGTTTTAAAATCAAATTCATCGTATTTTATAGACAAGCGTGCTTATCCAGAGGAAGAGATCGTTTTTCAACAAGATAACGATCCGAAACACACCCGCAAAATTGTTACTCACTGGCTCCAATGTCAACGATTTCAACTCATCCAATGGCCAGCACAAAGTCCCGACCTTAATCCGATTGAAAATTTGTGTTCTATTGTAAAGAGGAGATTGTGCAAATACCGAACAGCGCCGAGCAATATGGAGGAGCTATGGAGCAGAGTACAAATCGAATAGAGAAGCATTCCCAAGGAAATAATAGAAAATTTAGTTGAAAGTATGCCGAGACGTGTAAACAATGTAATTAAATACAAAGGTCTTTTGACCAAATATTAAATAATGTTATTTTAGGCCATTTACTTTTTACAAGCAAAATTGTACTTAATGAGTTCATTTCAGTTTTTGTTGTATTTCTCTTCTGTTTTTGTGAATGAAAATTTATTTCAAATATTATTTTATTGTACAATAAATACATAAACCTATCCTGAAAATTTGATAATATTTGAGCTGTCGTAAAAAATTTTACAACGCTAAGAATGCAAAAGTGGCGCACATCCGAACGGTTTTGCTCGCCACTGTATGTATATCGGCCAATGAGGGAGTTATTTTTATGAAATTCAGAGAGCGTATTTTTCTAATAACAGTGTACCTTTGTTCCTAAAGAAACATCCGGCTCACTTTATTCCATATACATATATGTTTATATTTATATATTTATAAAATTTCTTGAAAATAACTTCTCATATAACTTTTGACTTGCAATCAGCCATTCCATTTCCCTGCCTCCAATATACCCTATATAATGATTTCCGACTATCCCCCGAAATTTTGCCTCAGTTATAACTGTTGAAAACTATTAAAAGCGCAATAAATCACGCACTAAACACGCCAGAGACATTCAATTTTATCTCTGGTTTGGTATGAGATGACTTTATAGGAACCGCGTTCAAAATGGAGGTAGACAAGTTGCGAAGGCTACTACAGGATTTAAAACAGTCAACTACAGTCGTTAATTATAAATTAGAAGTGATCGATCCACATATCAATTGTGATGAGTCACTTGAGGTGGTCAAGTAACTACCAGAATTTAGTGGAAAACAAACTAAATACGTTAGCTGGAAAGAATTAGCCAGTAATCTAATGAGCTCATATGTAAGGGGCAGCCGTAGACATTTTGCTGCATTAACTATACTGAGAAATAAAATTACAAATGATGCTAACGACATTTTATCCAATCACAGAACGGTTCTGATTTCGATGCTATTTTGGCACGACTCAATTTTGCTTACGCGGACAAGCGACCAGCTCATATTATCGAACAGGAGATGAGCATTTTGCGACAGGACAGTTATTCAATTATTGAATACTATTGGTTAAATGAACCAAGCCTCCTCCTCGCATATATGTATACACCAACCAAATCATGGTCCTTCGAGCCGGCTTCTCTCAGCGACTGTCGACCAGCAAACACCGAGCTTTCCGTTGGTGCGTTTTATTTTATCATCGATAACTTTTAAATAAACCAATTTTGTGAACATTTTCGAAACAAAAAAAAAAACATTCAACTTTACTTTAATTTGCAAACGCGAAGTTTAAAGTGGCAAGGAAGTGGTGGGCTTATCATTGGTCCTTCGAGCCTAAAAGAAAGGCATTATAGATATACAAGCAAACAAAAAAAAAAAACTAAAAACTATATATTATATATGTATATAAAGTGAACAAAACGCAAAGTGCAGTGGAACGTGGAAAACAAAAAGCTATCTAAAACAAAAAACAGTGAAGTGCAGTGGCAAACAAAATAATATACATAAATATATAAAGAACAAGTAAGGAAGGGCTAAGTTCGGATGTAACCGAACATTTTATACTCTCGCAAAGTCAAATGGTACACTCGTTTGAGATTTCTTTGTGGATTGACTGATATTTTCGGTAGAAGGTCAACTATAGGCACTGGGGTCCACATATTTAGTACTTAGGGGCTTGAACAGTTTCGGTTCGGTTTAGACAAGTTTTGGTCTCAAGGTGGCATACTTTAAACGTATTATTCACGCAAAGTTTTACCCCGATATAATCATTGTTGCTTGATATGCATAGTGGGAAGTGAAAGAATCAGATGGAATTGAAAATGGTGTTATATGGGAAATAGGCGTGGTTGTAGTCCGAGTTTGCCCATTTTCGCACTACAATATAGAAATATGAAAGTAACGTTATGTACCGAATTTTGTTGAAATTGGTTAAGCAAATCTCAAGATATGGGTTTTCACCTAAAAGTGGGCTGTGCCACGCCCACTGTCTAATTTTGAACGCGGTTCTTATTAAGTCATCTCATACCATCCAAGAGATAAAGTTTAATGTCTCTGGCGTGTTTAGTGCTTGATTTAACGCGCTTTTATTAGTTTTTAACAGTACCATTATATGGGGAGTGGGCGGAGTTGCCACCCGATTTCAACTATTTTCACACCGTCAATATAAGTGATAAAAACATTTGCTTCCAGTGAATTTTGTTATTATAGCATTAGCGGTTTAGGAGATATGCACATTAAACCTATTAGAGGCGAGACCACGCCCACTTTAAAAAATTTCAACTGCAGATGCCCTTCCCTAATGTGATCCTGTGTACCAAATAACAGTGTTGTATCTTATTGCGGACCTTAGTTATGGCAATTTATTTGTTTTTGATTAACGTTTTGTGGGCGTGGCAGTGGTCCGATTACGCCCATCTGCAATACCAACCGTCTCACGGTACCAAGAAACATGTCTACCAAGTTTCATAAAGATATCTCATTTTTACTCAAGTTACAGCTTGCACGGACTGACGGACAGACAGTCACCCGGATTTCAACTCGTCTCTTCATCCTGATCGTTTATATATATAACCCTATATCTTACTCGATTAGTTTTATGTGATACAAGCAACCGTTAGGTGAACAAAACTATTATACTCTGTAGCAACAGGTTGCGAGAGTATAAAAAGTGCGTGTCAACCAAACCAAATTATCAAACATTTTAAACAAACAAAAATTCACACAACCGGGCGCGAAACCTAAGCACAAAACATAAATAAGAACAAACGGGCGCGAATTTTTAAACAAAAAACAACAACAAAGCATACCTGTAAGCAGCTGGAGAAGAAGCACATTAGTTGTCACAAAACGCAAAGGCATTATATCCTACCAAGTGAGCGTATTTAGTCCTTAAATATTTAGTATACGGAAATGCCCATATGTATGTACAATATATAGGTTTATATATAATTATATAAAACCTGTAATACCAAATCCGTTTAACAATTTAATACGGTTACCAAACTGGTTTAATTTACGGGAAAACCGAAAACAGTTTGGTGTAATATATAGACACATACATAAAATCAAATATCTAATTATTTAATGTCTATCTACTAGCTTGCCTTTGTGTATTCAAACACACTAATTAACAAACACAAAAAACAAATTCAAGTGTATACTTGCACATTTCTCCCGCAATAACTCTTATGATTAAAATAAAAAAAAAAACAATAAGCAGGATTGCATAAACTAAGTAAGCAAAGGCACAAGTATAAATCAAAATTCTAATATAAAAAACAAAAAGAGAGAAAACAAACAAAAGCATACATATATGCATATTTGCTTACATCTTATACCTATATATATTTTTGATATACATATTTACATACCACAACATAATTGTACATAAATACAAAGTGCATACGGGAACATACCTGCACATTATTCACTTCGCTTTCGCACTCTCTTCGCATTGCGAACACATATTTTCCATTTACATACATACGGCATACAATCTGCCTATGCTTATATACCCTATATACATTGGGTCAATTCGGTATGGAAATTTCACAAAATTGTTGAAAACTTACATATTACTTCTAAAATAAAAAGACGGTCCGTAAACAAATAAATTATTAAAAAATAAATAAATAATTTATTACAAAACAAACATACAAAAAGCCCGCGGTTAAACAAGAATTATGAATTTGAACAATATGCGTGCAAATTAACTTCCTCCTATGTGGAAGTATTAAAAAAAATATTTTTTCCGCGCAACGCACGGAAGAAATCAAACGATTGGGTTGAGTGGTCCTGATGGAAGACTGAATCTCTTTATTTCAATTTGCTCTTATATATACATTTTTCTTATATGCTTAAGTCTTACAATAAGTGTTAATTTACAATGTTCGCTTATTCAGCAATTAGATTTATTGTTTACATTATATGGGTGGTCTTAGCTTAATAAAAATAGTATTGGTTGCTTAAATAAGCAAAGATGCTTATTTAAGAAGCTGTGGTCTTAGCTTTATTGAAAAGAGTATTGATTACTTAAATAAGCAAAAATGCTTATTAAGAAGTTGTATTTTTGCTGAGTGTAAAGAAATAGTTTTGTTTATAATGATCGTAAAGTTACTTTGTGGAGGCTGCCGTTAACTCCCCCCTCTCTAAGATGAATCGTCCCCGATTCAATATCATTTTTTGATAAGTTATTTATTTTATCCAAAATAGCGTTATATGATATTATTTGAGATTCTAAATTTCTATTTATTTTAGAATTTTTATAAGATTTTTTAAATTTTACAATCCCATAAATTATGTACATTATTAACAAAATTATAAGTATGTACCATTTTAAAATGATGTTTAAAAACTTTCATTCGTTCAGCTAAAATATTTATGTTTTCAAAGTTCATTTCTTTATTTTTTGTTTCAATATATTCTATAATTTCAAAATTATTAATATGATTGTTTTTTAAATATTTCCAAATTTAACAATCGACTTTTTCATATATTAAATAACATTATTAATATTTGTATAATTTTCAAAAGTAACAAGGTGAATTCCATTTATAGCATAGCCATCAACTGTGTTATTTCTGGAGACTAATATTGCTCCTTCTTTAATTACATCTATTTCTTTATTTTTATACTCTCGCAACCTGTTGCTACAGATAGATAATAGTTTTGTTCACCTAACGGTTGTTTGTATCACCTAAAATTAATCGAGTTAGATATAGGGTTATATATATATAAATGATCAGGATGAAGAGACGAGTTGAAATCCGGGTGACTGTCTGTCCGTCCGTCCGTCTGTCCGTCTGTCCGTCCGTGCAAGCTGTAACTTGAGTAAAAATGAGATATCTTTATGAAACTTGGTAGACATGTTTCATGGTACCGTGAGACGGTTGGTATTGCAAATGGGCGTAATCGGACCACTGCCACGCCCACAAAACGCCATTAATCAAAAACAAATAAATTGCCATAACTAAGGTCCGCGATAAGATACAAGACTGTTATTTGGTACACAGGATCACATTAGGGAGGGGCATCTTCGGTTAAAATTTTTTTTGAAAGTGGGCGTGGTCCTGCCTCTAATAGGTTTAATGTGCATATCTCCTAAACCGCTAATGCTATAATAACAAAATTCACTGGAAGCAAATGTTTTTAGCATCTCTATTGACTTTGTGAAAATGGGTTAAAGCGGGTGGCAACTCCGCCCACTCCCCATGTAACGGTACTGTTAAAAACTACTAAAAGCGCGATAAATCAAGCACTAAACACGCCAGAGACATTAAATATTATCTCTGGGATGGTATAAGTTGACTTTATAGGAACCACGTTCAAAATTAGACAGTGGGCGTGGCACAGCCCACTTTTAGGTGAAAACCCATATCTTGGGATCTGCTTAACCGATTTCAACCAAATTCGGTACGTAATATTATTCTCATATTTCTATGTTATATTGCGAAAATGGGCTAAATCGGACTACAACCACGCTTATTTCCCATATAACACCATTTTCAATTCCATCTGATTCTTTCACTATCCACTATGCATATCAAGCAACAATGATAATATCGGGGTAAAACTTTGCGTGAATAATATGTACGTTTAATGCATGCCACCTTGTGACCAAAAATTGTCTAAATCGAACCAAAACTGTTCAAGCCCCTAAGTACTAAATATGTGGACCCCAGTGCCTATAGTTGACCTTCTACCGAAAATATCAGTCAATCCACAAAGAAATCTCAAACGAGTATACCATTTGACTTTGCGAGAGTATAAAATGTTCGGTTACATCCGAACTTAGCCCTTCCTTACTTGTTTATAATTGAATTTTTTACTTTTGTTGCCGGTGTTACCATCGGCTGGCGTTGTAGAACTTCTTTGTTCCACAATAAATTTTTTGTTTTTATTGCCGGTATTATCAAAAATGGGTTGAAGCGAGTCAATTTTTCCCTCATACCTAATATAAAGATTGTTGAACTTTCAGTTGACTCTAACCACATATAGTGGCGAGCAAAACCGCTCGGATGTTCGCCACTTCTGCACTTTCAGTGCTCTAACATATTAACTGTTACCAAATTTGAAGTGTTAGTTCTTTGTTCAATGTACTAAATTGTAGTACTAATATAATTTCAATAACTAAAGTGAAAGGCCCTACTAAATCTAAAACAAACTCATTCAGTACAGTTTTGCTCGTTTTATTAAATATGATTTGAATTTGATTTAATGCCGTAAAACATAACTGTAAATGAACAGTTACTTGCGCCGAATTCATATTTTTGAACAAGCAACTACTTAGCGTGGGTTAGCTTTCAGTTTTAGTTGATTATTAGTTGCATAAACATACGTTATTAGGCAATCAGTGTTTTCATACAAAATCCGAAAAGTTTCATCCGACGTTGAAGCAAAGGTTGTTTCTTTGACAAAAGGTGGCCTTTCGATCCGTAAAATTGCTGGTCAATTACAACTAGCTTTGAGCAGTGTTGTGGCTATAAGAAAACGATGCAAAGTAGTTGGTTCCCCGAAAGTGGGAGGACGCCTACGATTGTTAACAAACGCTGATGCAAGGCAAATAGTCAGAAGACTCACTACAGATGATAGAACACCAAAGGAAGCTGCAATCGCCATAAATAAGACTTTCAGCGAATGGACCGCTCGGAGAGCTCTTCAAAGGATTGGTTTTGTGGCGCCGTTAAACAGAAGAAACCTGCTTTATCTAATAAAACTATTGAGGCGCGCATAAAGTTTTGTAAGGAACATAAAAACTGGTCCGTGGAAGACTGGAAAAAGGTTATCTGGTCGAATGAATCGAAAATCAATCGTTTCCAATCGGGTGGCAAACCGTACTACTGGCACCGCCCACATGAAAACCTTCAACAACATCATGTTCGACAGACTGTAAAATATGCTTCACTTGGTAGACATTGGTCCGTTAGTCAAAATCGCTGGAATTATGAAAAAAGAAGACTATTTGAATGTTTTAAAATCAAATTCATCGTATTTTATAGACAAGCGTGCTTATCCAGAGGAAGAGATCGTTTTTCAACAAGATAACGATCCGAAACACACCCGCAAAATTGTTACTCACTGGCTCCAATGTCAACGATTTCAACTCATCCAATGGCCAGCACAAAGTCCCGACCTTAATCCGATTGAAAATTTGTGTTCTATTGTAAAGAGGAGATTGTGCAAATACCGAACAGCGCCGAGCAATATGGAGGAGCTATGGAGCAGAGTACAAATCGAATAGAGAAGCATTCCCAAGGAAATAATAGAAAATTTAGTTGAAAGTATGCCGAGACGTGTAAACAATGTAATTAAATACAAAGGTCTTTTGACCAAATATTAAATAATGTTATTTTAGGCCATTTACTTTTTACAAGCAAAATTGTACTTAATGAGTTCATTTCAGTTTTTGTTGTATTTCTCTTTTGTTTTTGTGAATGAAAATTTATTTCAAATATTATTTTATTGTACAATAAATACATAAACCTATCCTGAAAATTTGATAATATTTGAGCTGTCGTAAAAAATTTTACAACGCTAAGAATGCAAAAGTGGCGCACATCCGAACGGTTTTGCTCGCCACTGTATGTATATCGGCCAATGAGGGAGTTATTTTTATGAAATTCAGAGAGCGTATTTTTCTAAAAACAGTGTACCTTTGTTCCTAAAGAAACATCCGGCTCACTTTATTCCATATACATATATGTTTATATTTATATATTTATAAAATTTCTTGAAAATAACTTCTCATATAACTTTTGACTTGCAATCAGCCATTCCATTTCCCTGCCTCCAATATACCCTATATAATGATTTCCGACTATCCACCGAAATTTTGCCTCAGTTATAACTGTTGAAAACTATTAAAAGCTCACTACATCACGCACTAAACACGCCAGAGACATTCAATTTTATCTCTGGTTTGGTATGAGATGACTTTATAGGAACCGCGTTCAAAATGGAGGTAGACAAGTTGCGAAGGCTACTACAGGATTTAACACAGTCAACTACAGTCGTTAATTATAAATTAGAAGTGATCGATCCACATATCAATTGTGATGAGTCACTTGAGGTGGTCAAGTAACTACCAGAATTTAGTGGAAAACAAACTAAATACGTTAGCTGGAAAGAATTTGCCAGTAATCTAATGAGCTCATATGTAAGGGGCAGCCGTAGACATTTTGCTGCATTAACTATACTGAGAAATAAAATTACAAATGATGCTAACGACATTTTATCCAATCACGGAACGGTTCTGATTTCGATGCTATTTTGGCACGACTCGATTTTGCTTACGCGGACAAGCGACCAGCTCATATTATCGAACAGGAGATGAGCATTTTGCGACAGGACAGTTATTCAATTATTGAATACTATTGGTTAAATGAGCTAAGCCTCCTCCTCGCATATATGTATACACCAACCAAATCATGGTCCTTCGAGCCGGCTTCTCTCAGCGACTGTCGACCAGCAAACACCGAGCTTTCCGTTGGTGCGTTTTATTTTATCATCGATAACTTTTAAATAAACCAATTTTGTGAACATTTTCGAAACAAAAAAAAAAACATTCAACTTTACTTTAATTTGCAAACGCGGAGTTTAAAGTGGCAAGTAAGTGGTGGACTTAACATTGGTCCTTCGAGCCTAAAAGAAAGGCACTATAGATATACAAGCAAACAAAAAAAAAAACTAAAAACTATATATTATATATGTATATAAAGTGAACAAAACGCAAAGTGCAGTGGAACGTGGAAAACAAAAAGCTATCTAAAACAAAAAACAGTGAAGTGCAGTGGCAAACAAAATAATATACATAAATATATAAAGAACAAGTAAGGAAGGGCTAAGTTCGGATGTAACCGAACATTTTATACTCTCGCAAAGTCAAATGGTACACTCGTTTGAGATTTCTTTGTGGATTGACTGATATTTTCGGTAGAAAGTCAACTATAGGCACTGGGATCCACATATTTAGTACTTAGGGGCTTGAACAGTTTCGGTTCGGTTTAGACAAGTTTTGGTCTCAAGGTGGCATACTTTAAACGTATTATTCACGCAAATTTTTACCCCGATATAATCATTGTTGCTTGATATGCATAGTGGGAAGTGAAAGAATCAGATGGAATTGAAAATGGTGTTATATGGGAAATAGGCGTGGTTGTAGTCCGAGTTTGCCCATTTTCGCCCTACAATATAGAAATATGAAAGTAACGTTATGTACCGAATTTTGTTGAAATTGGTTAAGCAAATCTCAAGATATGGGTTTTCACCTAAAAGTGGGCTGTGCCACGCCCACTGTCTAATTTTGAACGCGGTTCTTATTAAGTCATCTCATACCATCCAAGAGATAAAGTTTAATGTCTCTGGCGTGTTTAGTGCTTGATTTAACGCGGTTTTATTAGTTTTTAACAGTACCGTTATATGGGGAGTGGGCGGAGTTGCCACCCGATTTCAACTATTTTCACACCGTCAATATAAGTGATAAAAACATTTGCTTCCAGTGAATTTTGTTATTATAGCATTAGCGGTTTAGGAGATATGCACATTAAACCTATTAGAGGCGGGACCACGCCCACTTTAAAAAATTTCAACTGCAGATGCCCTTCCCTAATGTGATCCTGTGTACCAAATAACAGTGTTGTATCTTATTGCGGACCTTAGTTATGGCAATTTATTTGTTTTTGATTAATGTTTTGTGGGCGTGGCAGTGGTCCGATTACGCCCATCTGCAATACCAACCGTCTCACGGTACCAAGAAACATGTCTACCAAGTTTCATAAAGATATCTCATTTTTACTCAAGTTACAGCTTGCACGGACGGACAGACGGACGGACGGACAGACAGTCACCCGGATTTCAACTCGTCTCTTCATCCTGATCGTTTATATATATAACCCTATATCTTACTCGATTAGTTTTATGTGATCGTTTATATATATAACCCTATATCTTACTCGATTAGTTTTATGTGATACAAACAACCGTTAGGTGAACAAAACTATTATACTCTGTAGCGAGAGTATAAAAAGTGCGTGTCAACCAAACCAAATTATCAAACATTTTAAACAAACAAAAATTCACACAACCGGGCGCGAAACCTAAGCACAAAACATAAATAAGAACAAACGGGCGCGAATTTTTAAACAAAAAACAACAACAAAGCATACCTGTAAGCAGCTGGAGAAGAAGCACATTAGTTGTCACAAAACGCAAAGGCATTATATCCTACCAAGTGAGCGTATTTAGTCCTTAAATATTTAGTATACGGAAATGCCCATATGTATGTACAATATATAGGTTTATATATAATTATATAAAACCTGTAATACCAAATCCGTTTAACAATTTAATACGGTTACCAAACTGGTTTAATTTACGGGAAAACCGAAAACAGTTTGGTGTAATATATAGACACATACATAAAATCAAATATCTAATTATTTAATGTCTATCTACTAGCTTGCCTTTGTGTATTCAAACACACTAATTAACAAACACAAAAAACAAATTCAAGTGTATACTTGCACATTTCTCCCGCAATAACCCTTATGATTAAAATAAAAAAAAAAACAATAAGCAGGATTGCATAAACTAAGTAAGCAAAGGCACAAGTATAAATCAAAATTCTAATATAAAAAACAAAAAGAGAGAAAACAAACAAAAGCATACATATATGCATATTTGCTTACATCTTATACCTATATATATTTTTGATATACATATTTACATACCACAACATAATTGTACATAAATACAAAGTGCATACGGGAACATACCTGCACATTATTCACTTCGCTTTCGCACTCTCTTCGCATTACGAACACATATTTTCCATTTACATACATACGGCATACAATCTGCCTATGCTTATATACCCTATATACATTGGGTCAATTCGGTATGGAAATTTCACAAAATTGTTGAAAACTTACATATTACTTCTAAAATAAAAAGACGGTCCAGTAAACAAATAAATTATTAAAAAATAAATAAATAATTTATTACAAAACAAACATACAAAAAGCCCGCGGTTAAACAAGAATTATGAATTTGAACAATATGCGTGCAAATTAACTTCCTCCTATGTGGAAGTATTAAAAAAAATATTTTTTCCGCGCAACGCACGGAAGAAATCAAACGATTGGGTTGAGTGGTCCTGATGGAAGACTGAATCTCTTTATTTCAATTTGCTCTTATATATACATTTTTCTTATATGCTTAAGTCTTACAATAAGTGTTAATTTACAATGTTCGCTTATTCAGCAATTAGTTTTATTGTTTACATTATATGGGTGGTCTTAGCTTAATAAAAATAGTATTGGTTGCTTAAATAAGCAAAGATGCTGAGTGCAAAGAAATAGTTTTGTTTATAATGATCGTAAAGTTACTTTGTGGAGGCTGCCGTTAACTCCCCCCTCTCTAAGATGAATCGTCCCCGATTCAATATCATTTTTTGATAAGTTATTTATTTTATCCAAAATAGCGTTATATGATATTATTTGAGATTCTAAATTTCTATTTATTTTAGAATTTTTATAAGATTTTTTAAATTTTACAATCCCATAAATTATGTACATTATTAACAAAATTATAAGTATGTACCATTTTAAAATGATGTTTAAAAACTTTCATTCGTTCAGCTAAAATATTTATGTTTTCAAAGTTCATTTCTTTATTTTTTGTTTCAATATATTCTATAATTTCAAAATTATTAATATGATTGTTTTTTAAATATTTCCAAATTTTACAATCGACTTTTTCATATATTAAATAACATTATTAATATTTGTATAATTTTCAAAAGTAACAAGGTGAATTCCATTTATAGCATAGCCATCAACTGTGTTATTTCCGGAGACTAATATTGCTCCTTCTTTAATTACATCTATTTCTTTATTTTTATACTCTCGCAACCTGTTGCTACAGATAGATAATAGTTTTGTTCACCTAACGGTTGTTTGTATCACCTAAAACTAATCGAGTTAGATATAGGGTTATATATATATAAATGATCAGGATGAAGAGACGAGTTGAAATCCGGGTGACTGTCTGTCCGTCCGTCCGTCTGTCCGTCTGTCCGTCCGTGCAAGCTGTAACTTGAGTAAAAATGAGATATCTTTATGAAACTTGGTAGACATGTTTCATGGTACCGTGAGACGGTTGGTATTGCAAATGGGCGTAATCGGACCACTGCCACGCCCACAAAACGCCATTAATCAAAAACAAATAAATTGCCATAACTAAGGTCCGCGATAAGATACAAGACTGTTATTTGGTACACAGGATCACATTAGGGAGGGGCATCTTCGGTTAAAATTTTTTTTTAAAGTGGGCGTGGTCCTGCCTCTAATAGGTTTAATGTGCATATCTCCTAAACCGCTAATGCTATAATAACAAAATTCACTGGAAGCAAATGTTTTTAGCATCTCTATTGACTTTGTGAAAATGGGTTAAAGCGGGTGGCAACTCCGCCCACTCCCCATATAACGGTACTGTTAAAAACTACTAAAAGCCCGATAAATCAAGCACTAAACACGCCAGAGACATTAAATATTATCTCTGGGATGGTATAAGTTGACTTTATAGGAACCACGTTCAAAATTAGACAGTGGGCGTGGCACAGCCCACTTTTAGGTGAAAACCCATATCTTGGGATCTGCTTAACCGATTTCAACCAAATTCGGTACGTAATATTATTCTCATATTTCTATGTTATATTGCGAAAATGGGCTAAATCGGACTACAACCACGCTTATTTCCCATATAACACCATTTTCAATTCCATCTGATTCTTTCACTATCCACTATGCATATCAAGCAACAATGATAATATCGGGGTAAAACTTTGCGTGAATAATATGTACGTTTAATGCATGCCACCTTGTGACCAAAAATTGTCTAAATCGAACCAAAACTGTTCAAGCCCCTAAGTACTAAATATGTGGACCCCAGTGCCTATAGTTGACCTTCTACCGAAAATATCACTCAATCCACAAAGAAATCTCAAACGAGTATACCATTTGACTTTGCGAGAGTATAAAATGTTCGGTTACATCCGAACTTAGCCCTTCCTTACTTGTTTATAATTGAATTTTTTACTTTTGTTGCCGGTGTTACCATCGGCTGGCGTTGTAGAACTTCTTTGTTCCACAATAAATTTTTTGTTTTTATTGCCGGTATTATCAAAAATGGGTTGAAGCGAGTCAATTTTTCCCTCATACCTAATATAAAGATTGTTGAACTTTCAGTTGACTCTAACCACATATAGTGGCGAGCAAAACCGCTCGGATGTTCGCCACTTCTGCACTTTCAGTGCTCTAACATATTAACTGTTACCAAATTTGAAGTGTTAGTTCTTTGTTCAATGTACTAAATTGTAGTACTAATATAATTTCAATAACTAAAGTGAAAGGCCCTACTAAATCTAAAACAAACTCATTCAGTACAGTTTTGCTCGTTTTACTAAATATGATTTGAATTTGATTTAATGCCGTAAAACATAACTGTAAATGAACAGTTACTTGCGCCGAATTCATATTTTTGAACAAGCAACTACTTAGCGTGGGTTAGCTTTCAGTTTTAGTTGATTATTAGTTGCATAAACATACGTTATTAGGCAATCAGTGTTTTCATACAAAATCCGAAAAGTTTCATCCGACGTTGAAGCAAAGGTTGTTTCTTTGACAAAAGGTGGCCTTTCGATCCGTAAAATTGCTAGTCAATTACAACTAGCTTTGAGCAGTGTTGTGGCTACAAGAAAACGATGCAAAGTAGTTGGTTCCCCGAAAGTGGGAGGACGCCTACGATTGTTAACAAACGCTGATGCTAGGCAAATAGTCAGAAGACTCACTACAGATGATAGAACACCAAAGGAAGCTGCAATCGCCATAAATAAGACTTTCAGCGAATGGACCGCTCGGAGAGCTCTTCAAAGGATTGGTTTTGTGGCCGCCGTTAAACAGAAGAAACCTGCTTTATCTAATAAAACTATTGAGGCGCGCATAAAGTTTTGTAAGGAACATAAAAACTGGTCCGTGGAAGACTGGAAAAAGGTTATCTGGTCGAATGAATCGAAAATCAATCGTTTCCAATCGGGTGGCAAACCGTACTACTGGCGTCGCCCACATGAAAACCTTCAACAACATCATGTTCGACAGACTGTAAAATATGCTTCACTTGGTAGACATTGGTCCGTTAGTCAAAATCGCTGGAATTATGAAAAAAGAAGACTATTTGAATGTTTTAAAATCAAATTCATCGTATTTTATAGACAAGCGTGCTTATCCAGAGGAAGAGATCGTTTTTCAACAAGATAACGATCCGAAACACACCGGCAAAATTGTTACTCACTGGCTCCAATGTCAACGATTTCAACTCATCCAATGGCCAGCACAAAGTCCCGACCTTAATCCGATTGAAAATTTGTGTTCTATTGTAAAGAGGAGATTGTGCAAATACCGAACAGCGCCGAGCAATATGGAGGAGCTATGGAGCAGAGTACAAATCGAATAGAGAAGCATTCCCAAGGAAATAATAGAAAATTTAGTTGAAAGTATGCCGAGACGTGTAAACAATGTAATTAAATACAAAGGTCTTTTGACCAAATATTAAATAATGTTATTTTAGTCCATTTACTTTTTACAAGCAAAATTGTACTTAATGAGTTCATTTCAGTTTTTGTTGTATTTCTCTTTTGTTTTTGTGAATGAAAATTTATTTCAAATATTATTTTATTGTACAATAAATACATAAACCTATCCTGAAAATTTGATAATATTTGAGCTGTCGTAAAAAATTTTACAACGCTAAGAATGCAAAAGTGGCGCACATCCGAACGGTTTTGCTCGCCACTGTATGTATATCGGCCAATGAGGGAGTTATTTTTATGAAATTCAGAGAGCGTATTTTTCTAATAACAGTGTACCTTTGTTCCTAAAGAAACATCCGGCTCACTTTATTCCATATACATATATGTTTATATTTATATATTTATAAAATTTCTTGAAAATAACTTCTCATATAACTTTTGACTTGCAATCAGCCATTCCATTTCCCTGCCTCCAATATACCCTATATAATGATTTCCGACTATCCACCGAAATTTTGCCTCAGTTATAACTGTTGAAAACTATTAAAAGCGCAATAAATCACGCACTAAACACGCCAGAGACATTCAATTTTATCTCTGGTTTGGTATGAGATGACTTTATAGGAACCGCGTTCAAAATTAGACAATGGGCGTGGCCCCGCCTAATTTTAGGTAAAACCAATAAACCGATTTCAACCTACAGAGTATAATACTACTACACTACTACTACAGAGTATAATAGTTTTGTTCACCTAACGGTTGTTTGTATCACCTAAAACTAATCGAGTTAGATATAGGGATATATATATATCAATGATCAGGATAAAAAGACGAGTTGAAATCCGGGTGACTGTCTGTCCGTCCGTCCGTCCGTGCAAGCTCTAACTTGAGTAAAAATTGAGATATCTTTATGAAACTTGGTAGACATGTTTCTTGGACCGTGAGACGGTTGGTATTACAGAGGGGCGTAATCGGACCCTGCCACGCCCACAAAACGCCATTATTCAAAAACAAACAAATTGCCATAACTAAGCTCCACAAAAAGATACAAGACTCTTATTTGGTATCCTGGATCACAATAGGGAGGGGCATCTGCAGTTAAAATTATTTTAAAGTGGGCGTGATCCCGCCCCTAATAGGTTTAATGTGCATATCTCCTAAACCGCTAATGCTATAATAACTAAATTCACTGGAAGCAAATGGTTTTAGAACCTCTACCTACAGTGTGAAAATGGATGAAATCGAGTAGTAACTCTGCCCACTCCCCATATAACGGTACTGTTAAAAACTACTAAAAGCGCGATAAATCAAGCACTAAACACGCCAGAGATATTAAATTTTATCTCTGGAATGGTATGAGATGACTTTATAGGAACTGCGTTCAAAATTAGGCAGTGGGCGTGGCACCGCCCACTTTTAGGTGAAAACTCATATCTTGGGATCTGCTTAACCGATTCCAACCAAATTCAGTGCATAACGTTCTGCATAGTTCTATGTTATAGTGCGACAATGGGCGAAATCGGACTACAACCACGCCTATTTCCCATATAACACCATTTTCAATTCCATCTGTTTCTTTCACTTTCCAGTATGCATATCAAGCAACAATGATTATATCGGGGTTAAACTTTGCGTGAATAATACGTTTAAAGTATGCCACCTTGTGACCAAAAATTGTCTAATTCGAACCACAACTGTTCAAGCCCCTAAGTACTAAATATGTGGACCCCAGTACCTTTAATTGACCTTCAACCAAAAATATCAGTCAATCCACAAAGAAATCTCAAACGAGTATACCATTTGACTTTGCGAGAGTATAAAATGTTCGGTTACATCCGAACTTAGCCCTTCCTTACTTGTTTTCTTTTATTTTTTTTACATTTACCTTTTTTTCTGGACAAAATATCTGATAGGCAAGTATTTGTATTATTAATTCTACAATACGTGTTTATCATTTCTTTTTTACAATTTTTTATATTAATATATTATTTTTTGCATTTTGCAATTTCTTTGTCAATTACTAATTTAGGATACTTAATACATATAACAATTACATCTTTATTTTGTAATATCTTAAAGTTAGAAACGTCCATTAAATCAGTTATAGTCAATCGTCCGTGTTCATTTTGTATTATATTTTTTATCTTGTAGTTCAGTTATTAAAAATTGATATTTCCTTTTCGTTAAAATTTTAACATGTAAATTTTCGTTTACATTTTTAATTGTTTCTGTTAATTGACTGACTATTTTAAAAATTTCAGAGTTTGTTGTGTATTGTTTATTGTTATATTCAATTAGTTCGTTTAACTTATTATTTATTAACACTAAATCGTTATGATTTGGTGTTCCTGCTATCCACTTCCATAGTGTCCCTAATTCATTTTTCCCTCTCTTATATCTTATATCTTGTATCTTTATTTTGTATTTGCTCTAATAAAGTTTCAATAATTTCAATTTCTGGTTCTGTATCTAAATCATTAATATATATTACCTCATTTTCATTATTCCCATTTAAATTTTATTATATCTTTTTTTTATATCTGTATTTTTTATTACTATAACTTTTATCTGAATTTATAAGTTCTCTAAAATAAGTTAAATTAGTAATGTGAAAAATGTCGCCATAGTCATTGTATAAAGCTACGTCTCCGTCCTCTAATAAGACATAATCTTCTCTTGTATAGTCCATAATGTCCGTCATTGTTTGAACAATTAATATTAGAAATATTAAGGGTATCATTCTCTGAAAATATATATTCAAGATTTAATATTATCTTTATGTACTATTCTATTTCTGTAGTTAATTTTAACCTTATTCCCTAATTCTTCTTTTATTACTTTTATCCTATTATTTTTTCATATACCTATAACATCTCCACATAAATATGTTTTGCTAAATCTATTTTTATTTTGTCTTTCTAGCATCCTAGTTTGTGCTAATAAAAGTTTATCTGGTAAATTATCATGAGAGACCTTGTTATAAAGGACTTCGAATTTCTTATCAGTAACCGAATGAATAGTTTTATTGTATTGGTGAGCGGCTCTATATATTGATTCTGAAAAGCTGATTAAATTACATTCTTGTTTTATACATCGTGATATTTCAATTATTGTTGAATGGACCCTCTCTATCTGACCATTTGTGGTGCTATGATTTGGGTTGCAGAAATAAATTTCAATCTGAAGTCTCTGCATCAGGGATTTAAATTGTACTGTAGTAAATCCTGGTTCATTATCAATTGTTATTCTCTTGACATTAGGGAAACTTTGTAATATATCTAACACTTTATCTTCTAAATTAATCTTATCTTCAATTTGTTTTATAACCAAAAACTTTGAATAACTATTGATACATGTAATGAATTTTAATGATTGTGCATAAAATATATCTATGTGTATTTGAATGCCCTCCTCTTTAGGTCTAGGGACCTCTCCAATAGGTATTTTTATGGTATGTCTACCATATTTATTTTTAGTACAAACTTCACAATTTCTAATGTATTCTTTAAATTGTTTATGCATTTCTGGCCAATAGTAAAAAGTTGAGATTTGTTTAATATTTTCGTCAAAGCCGCTGTGCGCTCTGTTATGAGTTTGCTCTATTATTGTTCCCTGGTCTTCTTTGTTTGGTATATCCATTGGGAAATTTTTTGTAAATAAAAACTTGTTAGTAAATGTTTTATTTTAATTTAACCTTTATTTCATATAAGTCTTCAGGTGTACAATATATTGCAGTTACAAGATTTGGTTGTAAAAATTCTTTTAGAATAGTCATTAAAATTAAAAATAAAGTGTATCATATTCAATAATACCTATGTTTAGTTTTATTAAAATTATTAATAAATTCGTGAATGGTAAAGCGACCTTTACTAAGAAGTATTTGTTGCTTGAATTGATTCAATGGTTTTTTTGTTTCTTGAATTTGTGTATTATGAGAACTCTCAGCTGAATGTTGTGTGTCCATTGATGAATCACCAGTTATTTTATTTAAGTTTTTTCGGGATAAGGCATCCGCGACTATATTAATTTTTCCCGGTTTATAAATCAATTTTGGAGCATATTCCTCAATAATGGTATGCCATCTTTTCATTTTTACATTAGGATTTCTTGAAGAGACTGCAAAAGTCGAAGGTTGGTGATCTGTATGTATTTCTAAATCTGATACTCCATAAAGGTAGTTTCTTAAAGTTTTTAATGCCCACACAATGGCAAAAAGTTCTTTCTCATTTGTTGCATAATTCTTTTCTGTGGAATTCAATGTTTTAGATATAAATATAATAGATTTTCCATCTTGGCTTAATACACCACCTAATGCATCATTTGAGGCATCGGTTGCTTATATAAATTTTTTATTAAAGTCTGGTTGCGTTAATTCTACTTGATTGGATAGTAATTGTTTTAATTTTTCAAATGCTTAAATTGCATCCTGTTCTAATCGAACTTCAATTTTCTTTTACGTAAATATGCTGAGATACATGTCCATTTTCTCCAGATAAATGTTTGTTTAGTGGTTTAGCTATTGCTGCGAAATCTTTGATAAATTTCCTATAATATCCAATCATTCCCATGAAACTTCGAAGTTGTCGTACTGTTTTTGGTAATGGAAAATTACAAATCGCTTCGACTTTATGCGGATCCGTTTTGATTACATCTTTTGCAACTATATATCCCAAAAATTCAACTTCATTTTCAAACAATTTTAACTTTTCTAATGGTATTTTCATATTCGATTTTTTAAGTAAGTTGATTACTTGATTCAAATGTTTTATATGATCGACTAAATTACGTGAAAAAACAATTATATCATCAATATATACGTGGCAGAATTTTCCAATAAATTCTCTTAATACATTATCCATAGCTCGTTGGAAAATACTTGGTGCATTCTTTAAACCAAATGGCATTCTTAAAAATTCGTATTTTCCATTATCTACTGAGAATACAGTTTTCTCGATGTCCTCAGGCTTCATTAAAATTTGGTGAAATCCTGATTCTAAATCGATTGTGGAGAAATACTGTGATCCTCCTAGATTTGAAAGTATAACATTTGTATCTGGTATCGGATATGTATCCGAAAGATTAATTTCATTTAGTTTTTTGAAATCCACTAGCATTCTTAATTTTGCTGTGCCATCATCATTGATACCCATTTTTGGTACCACCAAGAACTTCGGTTTTTAAAAGATTATCGATCTCTTTATTCACAAAAGCATTTGATGTTAAAGGATACTGATACTGTTTACTCCAAATTGGAGTATTTACCGAGGTTCTTATTTCCGCACGAATATCCGTTCGAAACGGTAAATTCATGTTTATTGAAGAATGTATTTCATATATTTTATTTCTTATTTTTTCCCTCAAATATTTAATTTTTTCTTCATTTATGCCGGTATTCCCTTCGGCGGTTGCTTCAGAGAATTCTTCCTCTAAATTTATTTTGTTTATATAATCTTCTTTATTGGCGGTAAGTACGTTGACTGGCGTTGTAGAACTTTTTTGTTTCACAATAAATTTTTGGTTCCTTGGTGGAGGACATTAAGTCTTACATTTCGTCACGTTTAAAAATCGATGATATCAATATACGTAAATTTAACTTCAATTATGATAGAAGTATATCATCGTTTAAAACAGACGTATCTCTTGAAACATTCAAAAAGATCTTAGAAAGTTTATTCTGGCCACCTGGGGCTTTTGTACGCGAATTTAAACCTAAACTTAGAAGTCAAACTGAGGAAAACATTGTTAAATTACCAAAAGCAACCACCGATATAAAAAACTGATTGGTAGAAATTCGCTAAGCATTTATTATCAAAATGTTAGAGGTCTTAATACAAAATTAACTGACTTGTATTTGAACAGTTCCAATTTTAATTTCCATATAATTGGATTTACAGAAACTTGGTTAAAACCTCACATTTTTGATAATGAGATTTTAAACAGCGAATTTCAAATTTTTAGATGTGATCGACTGAACAGAATCGGTGGAGGTGTTCTATTTGCCGTGCAGTCCTCTATTCCATCTGAAAATATTATTGTTCCAGGGACTGACTCATTTGAATTTAAATGTATTAGAGTATACGTTAATAGTTGCTTTATTTATTTAACCCTATCTTATATACCACCCCATTCGGACTTATCTGTATACATGCAGCATGCTTCTTTAATAAATAGTGCTACCTCGATGGCAAATAATGCAGATTCAATAATTGTATTAGGTGATTTCAATTTACCGTGTGCTTCGTGGAAACCTTTCGATGACTATATCGTGCCGATTTGCAATCGGTCATGTTTTAATGAGTTTTTCGAAAAAATGTCCGAGTTGGGTCTGAACCAAATTAATTTGATTCCGAATAAATTTGGTAAATGCTTAGATTTAGTATACGTTGATACCTCTTCAAAGTGTTCCGTTGTTCAGAGTAATCCTCTTGTTCTACCAGAGGACTCATATCATCCTGCTTTGGAAATATCTGTCGAAATCTCAGGCATTGTACGGGATAATAATCATCAAACTTCGTGCTTCTGTACTCGGTTTAACTTTGCAAAAGCTAATTTAAAAAAATTAAATACAGAACTTTCTACAATAACATGGCCTAATTATAATGGTGACATTGAATTGAGTGTCTCTTATTTTAATAACATTATTATGAAATTATTTCAAAAGTATGTTCCAATAGTAATTGTTAATAAAAGCAAAAGTATAAGTCCGTGGTTTCCGAAAGAGTTATATAAATTGAAAAACAGAAAAACTCGAGCCTTTAAACATTTTAAAAAAACCGGTTCACTTGTCGACTATTCTAAATATTCTCTATTGCGTCGAAAATATTTTGACCTAAACAAAAAATGTTATAATAATTACTTAAATAAAGTAAAAAAAATATTGTAAGTAATCCAAAATCGTTTTATGATTTCGTCAACTCCAAACGCAGGATTTCCAAATTTCCGTCCGCAATGAAATACAAATCTGTCATTTCAAGTGACAATGATATTATATCCAATATGTTTGCAGAATTTTTCAAGTCAAACTACTGTAATAATTCTTCCAAAACTTTTTCTTATCAGCAAGTGCTGTGTTCGAATACTTTAATTAACGCTCCAGTTATTTCTGAAGAAGACGTCCTTTTTAATTTAAATAAGTTAAATCCATCTTTTAGTTATGGCCCAGACATGATACCCTCATGCTTCCTAAAAAATAGTGCCAAATATATTTACTTGCCTTTGACAAGGATATTTAATTCTTCTCTTAAACACGGTATATTTCCTTCAATATGGAAACAGTCATTTATAATTCCTTTGCATAAAAGTGGATTTAGATCCAACATTGAAAACTATAGAGGTATCGCAAAACTATCAGTTATACCTAAACTTTTTGAAGCTATCATCACTGACCATATAACCTTTCCGATTTCTCCGTTAATTTCCTCATCTCAGCATGGATTTCGTAAAGGGAACTCGACTATAACAAACTTACTTGAAACCATGTATCAATGGGTTTTAGGGTACATAAGCATACGGATGTTATATACACAGACTTCAGCAAAGCTTTCAATAAAGTAAATATCTCGATTCTCATACATAAACTTGATCTGCTGGGCTTTCAGCCAAGATTCCTTCAATGGGTATCTTCCTATCTTTATAATAGAACACAACGAGTGATATTTGAGGATACACCTTCAGATGCAATTAATGTTTCTTCTGGTGTTCCGCAAGGTAGTCATCTTGGCCCGATTCTGTTCTTGTTGTTTATTAACGATATCTCTTCAGTAATAGAATTCTCAAAAATTTTATTATACGCTGACGATGTAAAGCTTTTTAAATCATACACTTCAACTGAGGAAATGTGTCTGTTGCAAACAGACTTAAACAATTTGGTTGCATGGTGTGATAGAAATGATTTGCCATTGAATCTCAATAAATGTAAGACGATGTGCTTTTCCCGTAGATCTGTGCACCCCTCTTCTTATGTAATAAAACACCATATTCTAGAGCAAGTTTTAAACTATGTTGATTTGGGAGTTAATATGGACCCTAAGCTTAATTTCAGTCTTCATATTGATACCATGGTCTTGAAAGCAAAAGCTGTCCTCAGTTTTGTTAAACGTTGGTCTAAAGAATTTAGAGATCCGTATATTACTAAAACACTTTATACAACTTTGGTTAGACCTATATTGGAATATATGGACAATTTAGAGTCGGTTCAAAAACAATTTTTACTTTTCGCCTTAGAGCATTTCCGATGGGATGCTAGGGTAAGTCTACCTCCATACACTAGTCGTTTAAAACTTATTAATCTACCTACACTTTCTAGTCGTAGGGAAATGCTTGGCATAACATTCTTAGTGAAACTTTTGAATGGAACTGTTTGCAGTTCTTTTCTCCTGTCTGAAATTAAATTTAATATCCCGGTTCGCCTTTCGAGGCAGTTTAGACCTTTACTGCTAAAATCCTGTAGATCAAATTTTGAACTAAACGAGCCATTCCGCCGTATATGTCATGATTTTAATTCTCATTCCAGCACATTTGACTTATCTGACTCACTTTTCAAAATTAAAAAGACTTTATTGTTTTCTCTTAATAAACGAAAATGTAACAATTTATTATATTATAACTTTAGATCTTAGCTGTTGAAATTTTTGTTTCTGTAGCTGAGCAGTTTTAGATCTCAACACTTAAAAAACTCTCTTGCCTTTTCTGACTCGGCTAATTCCGCACGTATGCGGATTGCGCCCCTCGCGTCGGTTGGGCAGGAGGAGGGTAATCGTTGGGTTATTATTATTAATTCTTGCGCTTTTGCCAACGCATTTGGCAAATCACTTGGAGATAATGAAAATATTATATTGGCTAAATTTCCATTCAGACCTGTTATAAATATACGCAACGCATCCCGCCTATTTTTTGCGTTTAATTCTTTAGTTTCGGCATTATCTGATCTGTAAGTCATTATCGTTTTATTAATAAGTAAAGTTAATTTTTCATTAACCTTATTATAGTATTCTATAATTGAAGAAGTGCCCTGTCGCAAAATACTCATCTCCTGTTCGATAATATGAGCTGATCGCTTATCCGCGTAAGCAAAATCGAGTCGTGCCAAAATAGCATCGAAGTTAAGAACCGTCCCGTGATTGGATAAAATGTCGTTAGCGTCGTTTGTAATTTTATTTCTTAGTATAGTTAATGCAGCAAAATATCTACGGCTGCCCCTTACATATAAGCTCATTGCGTTATTGGCTGATTCCCTCCAGCTAACGTATTTAGTTTGTTTTCCGTTAAATTCTGGTAGTGACTTGACCACCTCAAGTGACTCATCACAATTGATATGTGGATCGATCACTTCTATTTTATAATCAACGACTGTTGTTGACTGTGTTAAATCCTTTAGTTGCCTTCGCAACTCCACTACCTCTAATCTAAGAGAAGCATTTGTTGCAGTTTTTAGTCTAGCAACAAGATTCTCGTTCTCACTATTTAGAGCCATTTTTTATTATTTTAGTTTTTGTATGTTTTAAATATGGGCAAGTTTCAGTTCTATGGTTGCCCTTGCAATGGTTACAATAGTACAGCCTTTCGTATTTTAGTGTACTTGAATTATTTCCCATTAAAAAAATGTTTTCTTCTAGGAAATAATGCTTTTTATTTTATCCTATATGATCCTTATCTTGTTTTGTTTCTACTACAACCTTTTAAAAATTTAATAAGATTTATCTGACCTACATTTGTCTGAGTCAGTTGGTAAAGCGTCTGTCATTTTTGTCAAAGTTTTGGAAATACATATTTTATTTTCTTATATATATAGATATATATTTTCTTTGTTTTTTTTTTTCTTACAATAATTTTTGATTCTTTCTAGGAAAGAAAACTATTTTATTCTGGAGGGTCTGGAGTTCAGAATCGCAGAAATGAATTTATGTTATAAACCGGAGGGTCCCCCTTGCGGTGGTAAATCGCGGTTTCAAAATATTTATTATATGGCTGATCGAGCCTTGATTTACAAGATGCTTTTTTTTATAATTTTTGATCCTTTCTAGGGAAGGAAACTCTTTTATTCTGGATGGTCTGAAGTACAGAATCGCAGAATTGAGTTTATGTTATAAACCGGAGGGTCCCCCTTGCGGTGGTGAATCGCGGTTTCAAAATATTTGTTATATGGCTGATCGAGCCTTGATTTATAACATGTTTTTTTTATAAATTTGAGTACTTATACTTAAAATATTTTATGTTACTAGGATTATTACAATAATACAATTTTATTGTTATAAATTTAATATATATTAAATTATCAGCTTACTAGTTTTTCGTCCTTCTCTAAAGGGGTTTGTTGATTGGTGTTATAATGCCTTTGCTTCTGTTGATTCCTGTTTAATTGCTTCGCTTGTGTTGATTGTTGTTTAATTGCTTCGCTACTGTTGATTACTCGCACGAGGTTTGTGTGCCTTTGGCCGCTGAAGTTTTTTTTTTGCACTATTCTTTTTGTTCTGACTCTTCGGTTGTTAATATTTGATGTTATGTTTTATATTTTTTTATACATTTTATTCCATTTGAATTGCTTCGAAATTGGCGTAGTTATAGAGCAACACTTTTGTTATAGTTCGCTTGCTGTTATTGTTATTTCACTACATAGCGTTCCATTTTTTGAAGATTCGTTTGTTCACAGCGTTCACACTTGTTTGCTTGCAATCGCTCTACCCATAAAACAATACTATATTAGTAAGAATAAATTGATTTCTTACTTCACGCGAAAATATTTTCCACAATTCTTACTCTTCAAACTTTAAAAATCTTTAGTATTAGAACTTTTTGATTTTTTGGTATTTGAATCGGTTTTTGTGTTTTTTATTTATTTTATTTGTGCACTCGCGTAGCCGTACTTTTTGATTTTCGGGCGCGTCTCACTCGCGTAGCCGTATTTTTTTTTTTTTTCTTTTCTCCTCCCGAGAGGATACTTGAGAACTTGCTATTCTTTTGTAGTTTCGACACACGTCACTATGATTATCCTTTCGGCTAGGGATACTTGTTTTTTTCTCCCTTTTTTTACCGAGGATATCACTAACACATGCCCCACGCGTTGGGCGCCAATTAACTTCCTCCTAAGTGGAAGTATTAAAAAATATATATTTTCCGCGCAACGCACGGAAGAAATCAAACGATTGGGTTGAGTGGTCTGATGGAAGACTGAATCTCTTTATTTCAATTTGCTCTTATATTATATATACATTTTTCTTATATGCTTAAGTCTTACAATAAGTGTTAATTTACAATATTCGCTTATTCAGCAATTAGTTTTATTGTTTACATTGTATGGATGGTCTTAGCTTTATTGAAAAGAGTATTGATTACTTAAATAAGCAAAGATGCTTATTAAGAAGTTGTATTTTTGCTGAGTGCAAAGAAATAGTTTTGTTTATAATGATCGTAAAGTTACTTTGTGGAGGCTGCCGTTAACTTGCATACCTGTTAAAACATATACAATTGTAGTTGTACATCTTTTCAAAGTCCACATTGACATATATCCCGCAATACCCCTTGTAACACACAAGCAGGATTGCGTACAAAACAAAAAAAAACTAAAAGCACATTGATCTCTTCAACGAGCTCTCAATTGTGTTAGAAAATAAACATGCATACGCACAAACAATCCGTACATACTTATGTACAAAGTGTATTGATCTCTTCAACGAGCTCTCAACTTCACGAGCACATAAATATATACTAACAAGTCCGTGTATTAGGGTGTACCTAAATACATCAACATAAGGACACAAAAAATATTTTTGTTTTAATTCAATAATATGTGCGATTTTTATCAATTAAATTAAATAAAGCAATATATTCAAAATAAAACCACATAAAAGGTTATATATTAATAATTCATTGAAACATTATATAAATAACATAACAAAAATGGTTAATGACCAAAACTCCACCTGTAGGAGCTACACGCTCAAAACAGTTTGCCAAATTCATTTCTGAGAGTGACAGACTAACACGATACTGTACTCGATTTTCATCTTCACCGATTCAAGACATCTCTGAATCGTTATTGGAAATAAAAAAACAAAATATTGACAATTTTTGGACTCGTCTCCAAACGGTTCATGACGCCATAGTAGATTATGACAATTCAGATCTACCACACGATTTTAAATCATCGGCTTACGCACTATACGAAAACTGCTTAGACCAGTACAAAGAAACAAAAGCTATGATTTCTGACACACAAAATATTCCTACAGACAGCTGGGATCCAATACTGGTAAATATATGCGTCGCCACTTTACCAGAAAAATCGTTACTTTTGTGGGAGCAATCGCTCTCATCACGAAACAAATGCCCAACGTGGCAACAAATGAAAGATTTTCTAACTATCCAGTATAAAATCGCTGAAAGGGTAGACACAAAAAATATTAAAACCCAAAACTATCAAAACGACCTTAATAGAAGCTTCAATAGACCCCAAGCTAGTAGCAAAAACAAATTCAACAGAAGCTTGTACAAAACGCAATCGTTCACATCCGAACAGAACAATCATACGTCATGCGAACTATGCACGAGAGGGCGTAAACTACAATCTTGCGAGAAATTCAAAAAATTAAAAATTATAGAAAGAAACTATTTCGTGAGATCAAAAAAATTATGTACAAATTGTTTGTCACATGCGCATACATATAAAAATTTCAAAAGCAAATTCAATTGCTTATATTGTCACAAAAGACACCACTCAATGCTTCATTACAGCAAATTTCCTATATCACCCCAAAGAAGCGCTTATACAACAACTCCCAAAAACCGAAAATACGAAAATTGCCAAGAAGCACCATGCTGCTCAAAGGCATTAAAAACTCAAACGCTACACAGCGAAAACCAAAGTAGGGACTACTACCCACAGCAGTCGTCTCCATCGAACACCGAGGAGAGTTGTTTAAACTTAGGGCCTTAATATACCAAGGATCACAACGATCTTTCATAGCGTCTAGGGCACAAAATAGGCTACAACTGCCAACAAAACAAGCCAACTTTGAAATTACAGAATTAAGTTCAAAACTCTAATAAAATCTGCCCCATTACCCCAATTTCTCCCCAAGCGGATAAGAGAATTAAAGCAGAAGCTATAGTCTTAGCGCAGCTAACAAATATGCTTCCAAGCTATCATACAAATAGCAAGCATTGGCAAAAGGTTTCACAGCTGAAACTAGCAGATCCCAACTGCAACACCCCCGCTCAAATAAACATTCTATTAGGCAGCGATCTCATACCTCAGATAATACTAGAGGGTGTTGAGAAAATTTCAAACACACTATTGGCACAAAATACTATTTTCGGTTGGATCCTAAGTGGACTAGTTACGGAAACAGTTACCACTATGACAACTCAAGTTGAGGAAATCTCAAACGAATACCTCAATTCACAATTGAAAAAATTTTGGGAGTTAGAAGAACTCCCCCTCATATCAATTACAACCCCAAAAGATCAGTATAGTGAAGACAAAGTCACAACTACTCGATAAAATAATGGCCAGTACGTCATACGACTACCACTAAATTCCTAATGTTCCAACACTCCACGAATTGGCAGAAAAAACCAAGTCAGAGTCCCTTCTGACAAGATCAGGTTTAAAAACACAAATATGTAACTTTTCGACCCCGCAGGATGGCTCTTGCCAATAATGATACAAAAATCCTGCTTCAAATCTTGAGTTATGTGGCGCGCTACTAAATAAAGTTAAGGGATCACCATATTTACAATGTGATACAGTGACGCACCCAGACTTACAAAAAGCAAAGGTCGCACTTATCGCAACTATTCCCCCTGTGGGTAGGGGTAAGAATTTCCCCGCGGCAAGGCATGCCTGTCGTAAGAGGCGACTAAAAGCCAATATTCACTATGACTGTTATTATGTACCTTGCTCAGTAATATCAGCATAGTATGTCAGAAATAGTGCTATAATACTCAGCTTGAACTGATATTATAGACTTTAAATGAAAAAGCAAATAAAAATACATTTGAAGTTCAAGCGACAAATGTCACCAGTCATTGAGTAGAACTTTTTTGTTCGACATTATATTTTTTATAATTGAATTTTTTACTTTTGTTGCCGGTATTACTATTGGCTAGCGTTGTAGAACTTTTTTGTTCCACATTATATTTTTTATTTAATTGCCGGTATTATCATCGGCTTGCGTTGTACAACTTTTTTGTTCCACATTATATTTTTTATACTCTCGCAACCTGTTGCTACAGAGTATAATAGTTTTGTTCACCTAACGGTTGTTTGTATCACCTAAAACTAATCGAGTTAGATATAGGGTTATATATATATAAACGATCAGGATGAAGAGACGAGTTGAAATCCGGGGGACTGTCTGTCCGTCCGTGCAAGCTGTAACTTGAGTAAAAATGAGATATCTTTATGAAATTGATAGACATGTTTCTTGGTACCGTGAGACGGTTGGTATTGCAGATGGGCGTAATCGGACCACTGCCACGCCCACAAAACGTTAATCAAAAACAAATAAATTGCCATAACTAAGGTCCGCAATAAGATACAACACTGTGTTGGTACACAGGATCACATTAGGGAAGGGCATCTGCGGTTGAAATTTTTTAAAGTGGGCGTGGTCCCGCCTCTAATAGGTTTAATGTGCATATCTCCTAAACCGCTAATGCTATAATAACAATTCACTGGAAGCAAATGTTTTTATCACTTATATTGACGGTGTGAAAATAGTTGAAATCGGGTGGCAACTCCGCCCACTCCCCATATAACGGTACTGTTAAAAACTACTAAAAGCGCGATAAATCAAGCACTAAACACGCCAGAGACATTGAATTTTATCTCTGAGATGGTATAAGATGACTTAATAGGAACCGCGTTCAAAATTAGACAGTGGGCGTGGCACAGCCCACTTTTAGGTGAAAACCCATATCTTGAGATCTGCTCAACCGATTTCAACCAAATTCGGTGCATAACGTTATTTTCATGTTTCTATGTTATAGTGCGAAAATGGGCGAAATCGGATTACAACCACGCTTACTTCCCATGTAACACCATTTTCAATTCCATCTGATTCTTTCACTTTCCACTATGCAAATCAGGTAACAATGATTATATCGGGGTAAAACTTTGCGTGAATAATCAAATTAAAGTATGCCACCTTGCGGCCAAAAATTGTCTAAATCGAAACAAAACTGTTCAAACCCCTAAGTACTAAATATGTGGACCCCAGTGCCTATAGTTGACCTTCTACCGAAAATATCAGTCAATCCACAAAGAAATCTCAAACGAGTATACCATTTGACTTTGCGAGAGTATAAAATGTTCGGTTACATCCGAACTTAGCCCTTCCTTACTTGTTATAATTGTATTTTTTACTTTTTTTGCCGGTATTACCATCGGCTGGCGTTGCAGAACTTTTTTGTTCCACATTATATTTTTTATTTTTAATATATTTATTGTGCTGGTATAAATCTTCAGCTGGCGCTTTAGGAGTCTCTGCTCCCAAAGTAATTATATTTCCTTTAATATCATGTTGCTCAGATTCATCTCCTAAGCTAAATATGTCCTTTTCATTATTTATTATCAACTTTTTTTCTTTCAAGTTGATCACTACATTAATTTCTTTCAGGAATTTGTATTCAATTAAAAAGTCTGCTTCTAAATTTTCGATTTCGTAAAAAATTTGTCTTTTACCAAATAGAGTAATAAAATGATAATATCGTATTATCGAAAATCCATTAATTGTTTTTACTCTTTTATATATATTTAATTCGTTTTTAATCTTATAAATTCCTGATTTTATATAGCAACTTGTTACTCCTGTATCCTGTATCTACTAAAATTTTAAAGTTTTTGCCATTAACCCTGTCTGTCATGTAAGAAAATATATGGCAGAGTTAGTTTTGATCTAAAAACTTATCCTCTTTAATATTATTTATCCTTTGTGTTTTATTTGGTGGTTGATTACTTATTTGTGCGCTGGCATATGGTCGTTTATCTGTAGTATGTATTCTTGTATTCTGTACATTACTTGTATTATTTACATTATAATGTGGTCGATTTTGGATTCGAGTACTTGGGTCGACATGCATTGGGATAGGTCTTGCCTTAATGTTCTGTTGTAAGGGCCTTTGGTTGTAGCCTCTTTGAAGTTGGGTTTGTGGAAACCGTAAATTATTATTAAAATTTCCGTTATTGAAGTTAGTACGTTGCCTGTAATAATTCGGATTTTTCCCGAATTGTGATGCGAAAATTGCTCGCATATTATTCGATTCTAATTCTTGCGCTTTTGCCAACGCATTTGGCAAATCACTTGGTGATAATGAAAATATTATCTATTGGCTTAATTTCCATTTAGATCTGTTATAAATATACGCAACGCATCCCGCCTATTTTTTGCGTTTAATTCTTTAGTTTCGGCATTATCTGATCTGTAAGTCATTATCGTTTTATTAATAAGTAAAGTTAATTTTTCATTAACCTTATTATAGTATTCTATAATTGAAGAAGTGCCCTGTCGCAAAATACTCATCTCCTGTTCGATGATATGAGCTGGTCGCTTATCCGCGTAAGCAAAATCGAGTCGTGCCAAAATAGCATCGAAGTTAAGAACCGTCCCGTGGTTGGATAAAATGTCGTTAGCGTCGTTTGTAATTTTATTTCTTAGTATAGTTAATGCAGCAAAATATCTACGGCTGCCCCTTACATATAAGCTCATTGCGTTATTGGCTGATTCCCTCCAGCTAACGTATTTAGTTTGTTTTCCGTTAAATTCTGGTAGTGACTTGACCACCTCAAGTGACTCATCACAATTGATATGTGGATCAATCACTTCTATTTTATAATCAACGACTGTTGTTGACTGTGTTAAATCCTGTAGTTGCCTTCGCAACTCCTCTACCTCTAATCTAAGAGAAGCATTTGTTGCAGTTATTAGTCTAGCAACAAGATTCTCGTTCTCACTATTTAGAGCCATTTTTTATTATTTTAGTTTTTGTATGTTTTAAATATGGGCAAGTTTCAGTTCTATGGTTGCCCTTGCAATGGTTACAATAGTACAGCCTTTCATATTTTAGTGTACTTGAATTATTTCCCATTAAAAAAATGTTTTCTTCTAGGAAAGAATGCTTTTTATTTTATCCTATATGATCCCTATCTTGTTTTGTTTCTACTACAACCTTTTAAAAATTTAATAAGATTTATCTGACCTACATTTGTCTGAGTCAGTTGGGAAAGCGTCTGTCATTTTTGTCAAAGTTTTGGAAATACATATTTTATTTTCTTATATATATAGATATATATTTTCTCTGTTTTTTTTTCTTACAATAATTTTTGATCCTTTCTAGGAAAGAAAACTATTTTATTCCGGAGGGTCTGGAGTTCAGAATCGCAGAAATGAGTTTATGTTATATACATATGCATACACAAACCTACGTACACATATACGTACACATGTAAATACGTCACCGGCAAAAATTACAAACATTGTTCTACAAAAACAACAATCGTCTCAAGTAGCATAAGCAGCACACACACATGTCAATATGACAGCCAAATTGCTATAGCGACTCACGCGACGACAAAGTGTCACAATATTGTGTTGTTGGTAGAAAATCCGAGCTGTGTCGAAAACAACAAACAACCGATTGCCGATTGTCATCGCTTCCCTTGCCGCTCTAACAGCTTTGCCCATAAACCATCGTAAATATTTATGTTTATGTATGAGCATGCATATATGTATGTATATCGACGCAGATTTTTGCGAGCCATATAAAAATATTTTAAAATTGTAAAATATTTTAAATCGACTAGAGCTATGTTGCCATTTTTGTCACTTTTTTCTGTGTTTGCCGGGTTGACAATTTTCCTTTCAAGAAGGAACATCAGAAAGTTGTTCAATTTATGATTTTTAGCTTTTGCCATGGTCGCGAAAAAACGCTTGTGGACAAACACATGCTCGGGAAGATGTGTATGGCGTTTACTTTTATGAATGAGTCAACTTCGCTTGTTAAGAGTAAGCCTGCGTTCATGAATGAAAATGTTGTTGTTGTGTGATTTACTATAAATTTGGCTTCGACACATTGATTCTTTGAAATGAAAGCAAAAAACGTGAGATTTCGCATGAAGCAATTAGTGTACATATTTACATACATATGTACATATGTTGTAGATAGACAGATATACAAAAAGTATGCGTTCTTTCATAGTTGTTTAGATGCACACATAATTATATATTATACATATATTTATATATATATGAGCATATGTGCGACCGCTTGGTCTTTTCAGATGTTATCAAAGCTTTTAATGATCAAAGCAAATAAATATATTATGTGAATATGTGCTATATACTTATGTCCTGTGATACCAAATATATATATGTAACTCCCTTCGCTCCCTTCCACTGCTCGTTCCACCTGTACGCGACACTGCAATTTACAAGCAACCAAAACAAAGTATCGCAGGGCCTATGCTCTGGCGAAAACTACAATTTTATCCGTTACATGAAGTTATGCGTCAAGAAGATCGAGTGTTTTCGTCTATTTTAACAAAAATTGGTAGTGGATCAGAGTTAAGTTTAGAGGAAACAAATATTATCGAATCAAGGATGTTTACTGAAGACGAAGCTAAACGAATGTGTCCATCAGGAATACGATTATTTTTTCAAGCTAAGAAAGTTGAAAATTATAACAATTCAATCCTATCGACGTATGATGAAAAATACGAGTCAATTGCTGAGGACATAATTATAAACTGTGATGACCCGGTACTTGCTCAGAAATATTTAGATGCATTTGCACAAAAAACACCCGTTGATGCTGGTGGACTGCCTCATAAAATAATTTTTGTTTATGATTTAGCGTACGTCATAACAAAAAATATTGACGTTTCAGATGGAATCGCTAACGGTAATGTAGGGAAATTGATACATCTTGAATTTGACAATACTACATTAATAAAATTTGGTTACTGTTCCCGGACAAGAATGTGGGGGAAAAAATACGACAAAAATTTGCTCATCGTATCGAGAAATTAAATATTAATAGATACTCCGTGCCAATGAAGTTATTATTAACTTCATCACCAATTAACTCTCGTCAACGTAATACTGTAATAAAACGAACACATTTTCTATTATAAGCTTTCAATGCATCAACAATTCATAAAGCGCAAGGGGGAACGTATAGTGAAGTTGTTCATCATTACGAAAAAAGTCATGCTCAAGATTTAGTTACTAAACAAACACAAGATTTGAGAATAGAATTGGAGCGACTTTCGTTAAATCCACTGATTACTATCACCAATGAAATCTCAAATTTTATTATGAGTCGACGGGGATTCTCGATGGTATCATTCAATGTACAAAGCTTACGAACTCATTCAGAAGATATTTCTGCAAGTCTGCCAAAATCGATTAACATACTTGTTTTATGTGAAACTAATTTGAGAAATAATGAGCAAATAAATATCCCCAATTTTCAATGCGTGAGTAGACATAGTACTTCTCGATATGGTGGAGTAGCTATGCTAAAAAACAATGATAATTCATTGAGGGTTTATTTAGAAATGCAAGCATACATTAGTAGCATGAGTGTAAGTCAAACAACAGCTTCCGAATCTGCTGTAGGAGATTTTTGTGCATCTATTTGTCAATTTGATGAAAACAGAAAATTGCGTCAATTTATATTAAAGTAAATCAAAAAATAGATGATGTGATGGATTTCCTGGGTTTTCATCTAGCTCCAATTGGTACGTCATCAGCACAAATCTTCCGTTCTCGAGAAATATACTCACGAATGCCTATTATTTTGTCTGGTGATTTCAATACAGGCTTTAAGAAAGAAGAATCTGCTCCACTTATTGAATACTAAAAAGAAGTATTTAATCTCCAAATGTTAAATGTTAGAAATATACCCACCACGAGATATGGTACAACGATCGATGCGGTTTTTACTAGATACATTGAAAAAATTGAATGTAAGTCACTGTTTACGTATTTTAGTTACCATAAAATATTTGTTACATTTATAAACTGTGAAACTCAGGATGAAGATGGTATTGACAATAATTGAAAAGAGATCAAATTGACTTAACGTATATCATCTAAATAAATGTTAAGAATTATTTAATTTAAGAGTATCCTAAAACACAGAGTTGAATAAAAGAAGTGTTACCGGGAAAACTAATCTGCTTGTATCATTTTCCATTACCATTCCGATTTTCCAAAAATAAAATTGAAATTGATCATGCCATTGCAATACCCTTAATAGAATATTATTCCAAAAATTATTAATTCAATGTCTACGATATGAAAATAAGTTTCACTTTTAGCGTGGTTTCATAAAACCACACAATAGTATTTTTGTTATAAATTTAATATATATTAAATTATCAGCTAACTAGTTTTTCGTTCTTCTCTAAAGGGGTTTGTTGATTGGTGTTATAATGCCTTTGCTTCTGTTGATTCCTGTTTAATTGCTTCGCTTGTGTTGATTGTTGTTTAATTGCTTCGCTACTGTTGATTACTCGCACGAGGTTTGTGTGCCTTTGGCCGCTGAAGTTTTTTTTGCACTATTCTTTTTGTTCTGACTCTTCGGTTGTTAATATTTGATGTTATATTTATATTTTTTTATACATTTTATTCCATTTGAATTGCTTCGAAATTGGCGTAGTTATAGAGCAACACTTTTGTTATAGTTCGCTTGCTGTTATTGTTATTTCACTACATAGCGTTCCATTTTTTGAAGATTCGTTTGTTCACAGCGTTCACACTTGTTTGCTTGCAATCGCTCTACCCATAAAACAATACTATATTAGTAAGAATAAATTGATTTCTTACTTCACGCGAAAATATTTTCCACAATTCTTACTCTTCAAACTTTAAAAATCTTTAGTATTAGAACTTTTTGATTTTTTGGTATTTGAATCGGTTTTTGTGTTTTTTATTTATTTTATTTGTGCACTCGCGTAGCCGTACTTTTTGATTTTCGGGCGCGTCTCACTCGCGTAGCCGTATTTTTTTTTTTTTTTCTTTTCTCCTCCCGAGAGGATACTTGATTGCTATTCTTTTGTAGTTTCGACACACGTCACTATGATTATCCTTTCGGCTAGGGATACTTGTTTTTTTCTCCCTTTTTTTACCGATGATATCACTAACACATGCCCCACGCGTTGGGCGCCAATTAACTTCCTCCTATGTGGAAGTATTAAAAAAAATATATTTTCCGCGCAACGCACGGAAGAAATCAAACGATTGGGTTGAGTGGTCTGATGGAAGACTGAATCTCTTTATTTCAATTTGCTATTGAAAAGAGTATTGATTACTTAAATAAGCAAAGATGCTTATTAAGAAGTTGTATTTTTGCTGAGTGCAAAGAAATAGTTTTGTTTATAATGATCGTAAAGTTACTTTGTGGAGGCTGCCGTTAACTTGCATACCTATTAAAACATATACAATTGTAGTTGTACATCTTTTCAAAGTCCACATTGACATATATCCCGCAATACCCCTTGTAACACACAAGCAGGATTGCGCACAAAACAAAAAAAAAAAAACTAAAAGCACATTGATCTCTTCAACGAGCTCTCAATTGTGTTAGAAAATAAACATGCATACGCACAAACAATCCGTACATACTTATGTACAAAGTGTATTGATCTCTTCAACGAGCTCTCAACTTCACGAGCACATAAATATATAATAACAAGTCCGTGTATTAGGGTGTACCTAAATACATCAACATAAGGACACAAAAAATATTTTTGTTTTAATTCAATAATATGTGCGATTTTTATCAATTAAATTAAATAAAGCAATATATTCAAAATAAAACCACATAAAAGGTTATATATTAATAATTCATTGAAACATTATATAAATAACATAACAAAAATGGTTAATGACCAAAACTCCACCTGTAGGAGCTACACGCTCAAAACAGTTTGCCAAATTCATTTCTGAGAGTGACAGACTAACACGATACTGTACTCGATTTTCATCTTCACCGATTCAAGACATCTCTGAATCGTTATTGGAAATAAAAAAACAAAATATTGACAATTTTTGGACTCGTCTCCAAACGGTTCATGACGCCATAGTAGATTATGACAATTCAGATCTACCACACGATTTTAAATCATCGGCTTACGCACTATACGAAAACTGCTTAGACCAGTACAAAGAAACAAAAGCTATGATTTCTGACACACAAAATATTCCTACAGACAGCTGGGATCCAATACTGGTAAATATATGCGTCGCCACTTTACCAGAAAAATCGTTACTTTTGTGGGAGCAATCGCTCTCATCACGAAACAAATGCCCAACGTGGCAACAAATGAAAGATTTTCTAACTATCCAGTATAAAATCGCTGAAAGGGTAGACACAAAAAATATTAAAACCCAAAACTATCAAAACGACCTTAATAGAAGCTTCAATAGACCCCAAGCTAGTAGCAAAAACAAATTCAACAGAAGCTTGTACAAAACGCAATCGTTCACATCCGAACAGAACAATCATACGTCATGCGAACTATGCACGAGAGGGCGTAAACTACAATCTTGCGAGAAATTCAAAAAATTAAAAATTATAGAAAGAAACTATTTCGTGAGATCAAAAAAATTATGTACAAATTGTTTGCCACATGCGCATACATATAAAAATTTCAAAAGCAAATTCAATTGCTTATATTGTCACAAAAGACACCACTCAATGCTTCATTACAGCAAATTTCCTATATCACCCCAAAGAAGCGCTTATACAACAACTCCCAAAAACCGAAAACCCGAAAATTGCCAAGAAGCACCATGCTGCTCAAAGGCATTAAAAACTCAAACGCTACACAGCGAAAACCAAAGTAGGGACTACTACCCACAGCAGTCGTCTCCATCGAACACCGAGGAGAGTTGTTTAAACTTAGGGCCTTAATATACCAAGGATCACAACGATCTTTCATAGCGTCTAGGGCACAAAATAGGCTACAACTGCCAACAAAACAAGCCAACTTTGAAATTACAGAATTAAGTTCAAAACTCTAATAAAATCTGCCCCATTACCCCAATTTCTCCCCAAGCGGATAAGAGAATTAAAGCAGAAGCTATAGTCTTAGCGCAGCTAACAAATATGCTTCCAAGCTATCATACAAATAGCAAGCATTGGCAAAAGGTTTCACACCTGAAACTAGCAGATCCCAACTGCAACACCCCCGCTCAAATAGACATTCTATTAGGCAGCGATCTCATACCTCAGATAATACTAGAGGGTGTTGAGAAAATTTCAAACACACTATTGGCACAAAATACTATTTTCGGTTGGATCCTAAGTGGACTAGTTACGGAACCAGTTACCACTATGACAACTCAAGTTGAGGAAATCTCAAACGAATACCTCAATTCACAATTGAAAAAATTTTGGGAGTTAGAAGAACTCCCCCTCATATCAATTACAACCCCAAAAGATCAGTATAGTGAAGGCAAAGTCACAACTACTCGATAAAATAATGGCCAGTACGTCATACGACTACCACTAAATTCCCAATGTTCCAACACTCCACGAATTGGCAGAAAAAACCAAGTCAGAGTCCCTTCTGACAAGATCAGGTTTAAAAACACAAATATGTAACTTTTCGATCCCGCAGGATGGCTCTTGCCAATAATGATACAAAAATCCTGCTTCAAATCTTGAGTTATGTGGCGCGCTACTAAATAAAGTTAAGGGATCACCATATTTACAATGTGATACAGTGACGCACCCAGACTTACAAAAAGCAAAGGTCGCACTTATCGCAACTATTCCCCCTGTGGGTAGGGGTAAGAATTTACCCGCGGCAAGGCATGCCTGTCGTAAGAGGCGACTAAAAGCCAATATGCACTATGACTGTTATTATGTACCTTGCTCAGTAATATCAGCATAGTATGTCAGAAATAGTGCTATAATACTCAGCTTGAACTGATATTATAGACTTTAAATGAAAAAGCAAATAAAAATACATTTGAAGTTCAAGCGACAAATGTCACCAGTCATTGAGTAATGGGTTGCACAACTGGCAGTAGTTTCGGATACACAGTCTTACCGGAGACTTTCTGGTACCACGGGGAGCAGAAAGCCCTTGGACTTCGGTCCAATCTGCGCATTGGGTTATGGCCCCTTTGGGGAGATTCGTGGTGGCTGTGGTTGAAACCTAAATGCAGGACGAACTGAAAATTGAGCCTAACTGTTTTTTCAGTTCTAAAATAAAGTTGCAAAAAGCAACTGGGTTCCGTACCCGAAAACGGAAGAGGTTTTAGGTCGGCCTCGAATCATACCAAGATGTTAGTGTGGACCCAGACACACTGCCACTGGTATCCAAATAAATACTTGCAAATAGCTCGTACTGTTTGGGGCGCTTATCAACGCATTGTATTGATACGCTGTGTTTTGGAACACCGTGAGGTAAGGCCGTCGCCGGCAGGTACTCACGTAAATCAACAAAGTTATCGCCACTATCTAAGCGATCATGAAACGGGTAGTTTATGGGAAACACTTGTAAAAGTTGTAAATCTCACTTCAAAAAGTGGGTGAAAATCATAAATCTCACTCTCGCAAGATCCCTCTTCAAATGTTTTCAAAGGCGCATTCATTCTGGCCATATCCGAGCCAGGCGTGAAGTCGCTATCCTCATAAGCCGATAATAAAGAGATTGCAAATAATTGCTGATAATACAGAACAGCCAAATCATAAACAATCCGCATGACTCTTTCTCTGCGGAATCTTTAATTTAAATTGTTAAAGTTCAATTTACTTGTGTTAAAAGATCTTAATAAATTCTAAATTTGTAAACTTTTTTCATCACATTTCCTTTGCTTTATTCGGAAATAAGTGTTAAAGGCTTTGTGCAAATTAGTATCAATTTAATCAACTATAATAAGGTAAATGAAAAATGAACTTTTTTATTTACATATATTTATAACAGGTTTAAATGGAAATTTAGCCAATATATTATTTTCACTATCACCAGGTGGTTTGCCAAATGCGTTGGCAAAAGCACAAGAATTAAAATCAAATAATACTAACTTCAATAACGGAAATTTCAATAATATTATACGGTTTCCATAAGCCCAATTTGAAATAGGCTACAATCAAATGATCATTTTATTACTCTATTTGGTAAAAGACAAATTTTTTACGCAATCGAAAATTTAGAAGCAGACTTTTTAATTGGATACAGACTTTTGAAAGAAATTAATGCAGTTATTATTTTGAAAGAAAAAAAGTTGATAATAAATAATGAACATATTTAGCTTAGGAGATGAATCTGAGCAACATGATATTAAAGGAAATATAATTACTTTGGGAGCAGAGACTCCTAAAGCGCCAGCTGAAGATTTATAACAGCACAATGAATATATTAAAAATAAAAAATATAATGTGAAACAAAAAAGTTCTGCAACACCAGCCGATGGTAATACCGGCAACAAAAGTAAAAAATTCAATTATAAAAAATATAATGTGGAACAAAAAATTCTACGATGCCAGCCGATGATAATACCGGCAATAAAAATAAAAAAATTTATTGTGAAACAAAAAAGTTCTACAACGCCAGTCGAAGTACTTACCGACAATAAAGAAGATTATATAAACAAAATAAATTTAGAGGAAGAATTCTCTGAAGCAACAGCCGAAGGAAACACCGGCATAAATGAAGAAAGAATTAAATATTTGAGGGAAAAAATAAGAAATAAAATAAATGAAATACATTCTTCAATAAACATGAATTTACCGTTTCGAACGGATATTCGTGCGGAAATAAGAACCTCGGTAAATACTCCAATTTGGAGTAAACAGTATCAGTATCCTTTAACATCAAATGCTTTTGTGAATAAAGAGATCGATAATCTTTTAAAAACCGAAGTTCTACGACCAAGTAAAAGTCCTTATATTTCTCCAATCTTGGTGGTACCAAAAATGGGTATCAATGATGATGGCACAGCAAAATTAAGAATGGTAGTGGAATTCAAAAAACTAAATGAAATTACTCTTTCGGATACATATCCGATACCAGATACAAATGTTATACTTTCAAATCTAGGAGGATCACAGTATTTCTCCACAATCGATTTAGAATCAGGATTTCACCAAATTTTAATGAAGCCTGAGGACATCGAGAAAACTGTATTCTCAGTAAATAATGGAAAATACGAATTTTTAAGAATGCCATTTGGTTTAAAGAATGCACCAAGTATTTTCCAACGAGCTATGGATAATGTATTAAGAGAATTTATTGGAAAATTATGTCACGTATATATTGATGATATAACTGTTTTTTCACGCAACTTAGTCGATCATATAAAACATTTGAATCAAGTAATCATCATACCTAAAAAATCGAATATGAAAATATCATTAGAAACGTTAAAATTTTTTGAAAAATAAGTCGAATTTTTGGGATATATAGTTGCAAAAAATGTAATTAAAACGGATTCGCATAAAGTTGAAGCGATTTGTAATTTTCCATTACCAAAAACAGTATGACAACTTCGAAGTTTCATTGGAATGATTGGATATTATAGTAAATTTATGAAGAAATTGCGCAACAATAGCTAAACAATTAAACAAACATTTATCAGGAGAAAATGGACTTTATCTCTAAAACATTGAGTTCCACAGAAAAAATTTATGCATCAAATGAGAAAGAACTTTATAAGGTAGTTTAGGCATTAAAAACTTTAAGAAACTACCTTTATCAAGTATTAGATTTAGAAATACATAAAGATCACCAACCTTTGATTTTAGCAGTTTTTTCGAGAAATATTAATGTAAAAATTAAAAGATGGCATACCATTATTGAGGAATGTGCTCCAAAAATGATTTATAAACCGTTAAAAATTAATATAGTCGCGGATGCCTTATCCCGACAAAACTTAAATATTATAATATACCTGATTCATCAGAAATGGACACTCAGCATTCAGCAGAGAGCTCTGAAAATACACAAATTCAAGAAACTAAAAGACCATTGAATCAATTCAAGCAACAAATACTTTTTAGTAAAGGTCGCTTTACCATTCACGAATCTATTAATAATTTTAATAAAACTAGGCATATTATTAAATATGATACACTGGAAAATTTAACGACTATTTTAAAAGAATTCTTACAACCAAATCTTGTAATTGCAATATATTGTACACCTAAAGACTCATATGAAATAAAGGTTAAATTACAAGAAACATTTAATAACAAGTTTTTATTTACAAAAAATTTCCCCACGAAAATATTAAACAAATCTCAACTTTTTACTATTGGCCAGAAATGCATAAACAATTTAAATAATACATTAAAAACTTTGAAATTTGTGATAAAAATAAATATGATAGACATACCATAAAAATACCTATTGGACAGATTCCTATACCTAAAGAGGAGGGAGTACAAACACAAATAGATATATTTTATGCACAATCATAAAAATTCATTCCATGTATCGATAGTAATTCAAAGTTTAGGTCCCTGATGCAGAGGCTTCAGATTGAAATTTATTTCTGCAACCCAAATCATAGCACTAAAAATGGTCAGATTGAGAGGGTACATTCAACAATAATTGAAATATCACGATGTATAAAACAATAATATAATTTAATCAGCTTTTCGGAATCAATATATAGAGCCGCTCCCCAATACAATAAAACTATACATTCGGTAACTGTTAAGAAACCATTCGCAGTCCTTTATAATAAGGTCTCTCATGATAATTTACCAGATAAACTTTTATTAGCACAAACTAGGATGCTAGAAAGACAAAATAAAAATAGATTTAACAAAACATATTTATGTGGAGTTGTTATATATGAAAAAATAATAGGGGAGAGAAATAAGCTAAAGTCTAGATAAAAGAAACAAGTAATAAAAGAAGATTTAGGGAATGAGGTCACAATTAACTACAGAAATAAACAGTAAATAAAGATAATATTAAATCATGAATATATATTATATAATTCGTAATGAACAAGGACGATTGACTATAACTAAAATTATGAAGTAAGAGCAATCACACAACAAGACGGTAAATTACTAATTGGCAAAGAAATTGCAAAATGCCAAAATAAATATATTAATATAAAAAGACCAATCACAAAATGTAAACAATAGCAAATATAAAACCAATTACTGAATAAGCTAATATTTTAATTTGAAATAAAGAGTTCAGTTATCAATCAGGATCACTCAAACTATCATTTTTGATTTCTTCCGCGCGTTTGCGAAAAACTATATATATATTATTTAACACTTCCTAATCGAAGGAAGTTAATTTGCCTGCTAACATGCACAGAGGCGTTTCAACTGAGGACACATAGTAATTATTATGTTGTTTAATTTGTATTGAAAAATACTGATGCATTTATGACTTTTTTGTTATATAATAATAATATACGTTCAAATATAAATACATAAAAATTCATGCACGTTTTTTAATAAATTCGATTAAAAAAAAATAGCTGAAATAATTATGTGACAGTGCGACCCAGACCCCTCCTTGCTTGCGATCAGTCAACGTGCGTCTCGCAAAAAGCAAAAAGTGTAGACAAAAGTCATTGTTTGTGCGGAAGAAGCAAGCATCAGCGTACGTGCATTTAATAATGTATGTGTGATTTTCACATTTCTGTAAATACGTATAAATAAAGGAACACTTAATAAACCAAAACATATGAACACATTTCCTGGAAATAGTTTAATTACCTCAGGAAGTAAAATATGCTATTAGAGTAATTGAAGCCAGCTATGCTAAGATTCCAATTAATAAAATAAAAATTAAATAAAATTTAAGTTTCATGAGTTTTAGGATTCGAACGTAAATGCCTGTATTCGGATTGATCTTAGCTCCTTCATGCTTACGATCTGAGCCACCGCAAAAATGGGAATGCGGTCGCTTAGGCACTGTTTTATTGTTATCCTTTGCCTATTACATATTGTTCATGCAACGCACAAAAATGTGTTGAATAATTTATCTATTAATTACTTATTTTGTTGTAAATTCTGCGGCTTTAACCAATAATCCTCTTATATAATTTGAAGGATTATTTTAAATTACAAAAATTATGATTTTTTGGTAATATGGAAATGTTTATCAGCATGCGCTTAATTCATTTAAGAACATTTTTTGTTTCTATTTATAGCCTTTCCACTCATTGCGTTTCAATCATTGCGTTGTGTGTTTCAAAAGAGTCGAAGTTGTATTTTTCGATGTTTCCTCTCGTGAAAAGCTCAAATTATGTCTTCTTAACATTCTCTGCTTTTCCCACGGACAACTTTATGTGGCATGTTCTCGCGTGTGCAAAACATCCACTTTGTATTGACAAACATTTTGTACACTCGGATTGCGTTGAGAGATTAATCTTTGTTTATTTTCATGTATAGATAGCTATCAATAACTGAAGGGGACATGGTGACACACACATCTATCGATCTTGTTTGTGTTGCCAACGAGGTTGTGAATTATCCAATTGAGTTTTTGAATTCATTGGATATGCTGGGCATACCACTGCACCATATACGACTGAAGGTTGAATCTCCGCTTATTTTCATTCATAATTTGAACCACAACGCCTTTGCAATGGTGCAAGATTAGTCATTAAAAACTTAATGGAAAACACGATTGAAGCAACCATTTTGAATGGCAATTTCCGAGGCGAAAACATATTGCTTAAATAACTCACGAGGCCAAAAGTTGTCAGTTTATGGCTTAGTTTTGGGTACAGCATGCCAAGGACAACTTTATATGTTCAAAGTTTGACCAACATTTTCGATAAAAAGTTCGACATTGGCTCCTATAAAACCATCTTGTATCATCTTAGGTGTAAAATTTAATGTTTCCGGCGTTTTTAGTTATTGATGTACCGCGTTTTTAGTAATTTTTAACAAAACGTTATGTGTGGAGAGGGCGAAGTAATAATTTTTTCAAAATTTGTGTATCACAGTTGCCTCCTGCTATTGCAATCCCCTGTACTAAATTACAGGTTTATATCTTAATTTAGTACTTAGTTATGGCACTTTATAGGTTTTCGATTGATGGCGTTTTGAATCTTTTATATATTTTGTTCATTTCGAAATACAAAATTGCACTGAATATGTTCTAGTGTAAGTTGAGTTAAGAAATTTTGAGAAAAAAGCAATTAAAATGTTTGCAAAATGTCACAGTGTCACAATAATAAAATAATTTCAAAGCAACGAACTTTTGCTGGTAGCAACTACAGTGAATTTATACTTGTAGCAACAATTTTTCGGTTATCGTTATATATGTTTACTTTTTTTCAGGATCCTTCCACTTTTTGTTTGATGAACCCCCTCGTAAAAACCATTTTTTGTTTGATTTTGTTAATGAATTAACTGTCTTTAAATTGTTCATAAAAGTGCCGATCGCGAACTGAAAATAAAATAAAATTAAAACTCGTTTAATCTACACTATACAGTGGGTCACTGCTTATTTGATACAGCAGCCGATATAAATTTCGAATCCCAATTTTTTCTAAACTAAAAGCAAAAAAATTTAAACGCTCTATTATAGAGTAAAGAATTTCATATATATGTGATACTTCATTTATTTAAAAAATATTTTATTTTAAAATATATGTATATAAAATTAAAATTACTGCTAAATTTTAGGTCACAGCTTATTTGATACAGATATTTATACGCCAGATTGTCGCACCGCATAACTATATTTTATTTTGCCATGCATATTGGCGTCGTTTATGATTAGTTTTAAATATGTTTTAGTGTGTTATAATAAACGATAGAGGCAGCAAGTGCGTTCATATAAAAATGGGTCGTCGTACAACAATTGAGCAACGTGAACTGGTCATAAACCATTTTAAAAATTGTAAAGCGGTTCGAAAAATTGGTGAAATTGTGAACCTTAGTGCCTTCACTGTACAGTACATCATTGAGCGATATTTACATGAAAATTGAGTGGAATATAAAAGCAGAAGTGCGCCAAACAAAATTTTAGTGCTTCCAACGGACGCTATATTGTTCGAAAAATCAAGGTAAACCCCAAACTATCGGCTCCAAAATTGGTTGTAGATGTTCAGCAGGAATTAGGAAAAACATGTAGCGCTGAAACTATCCGCCGCGAACTCCGCGAACATGATTTTAATGGCCGAGTTGCTCGTAAGAAACCGTTTATTAGTAAAAAAAAAAAAATATGTCGACTAAAGTTCGCTCAGGAACATGTTTGTAAGACCCATGATTTTTGGAACACGGTTATATTTTCAGTCGAGTCAAAATTCAATATTTTTGGGTCCGACGGCATGTCTTACGTTTGGCGAAAAAAGAATAGAGAGCTAAATAAGGAGAACCTGAGAGCTACAGTAAAGCATGGCGGTGGAAGTGTGATGGTTTGGGGTTGTATGTCCGCAGCCGGTGTACGAAATTTGGAGTTTATTGAAGGGACAATGGACAAAAATATGTACCTTAATATCCTGAGAAGTAATTTGCTGCAAAGTGCCGAGAATCTTGGTATAAAAAAAAATTCCGCTTTTATCAAGATAACGACCCAAAACACAAATCAGCAGTCGTTCAATCCTGGTTCATATGGAACTGTCCACATTTGATTACACCCGCGGCACAGTCACCTGATATGAATGTTATTGAAAATTTGTGGGCTTTATTAGATAAAAACATTTGAAGCCACTAAATTTCGAACAAAGAGGAATTGAAAAAGGCGCTACTAGAGGAATGACAGTAAATTACCCTAGAAACCACACAAAAGTTGGTCCAATCAGTGCCAACCAGGATCCAGGCTCTTGTTAAGGCGAAAGGCTTTCACACAAAATATTAAGAATTTAAGATTGAAAATGATTTGTTTATGTTATTTTAGAATGAATTGAACTGTATCAAATAAGCTGTGACCTGAAATTTAGCAGTAATTTAAACTTTATATACATATATTTGAAAATAAAATATTTTTTAAATAAATGAAGTACATCATATATATGGAATTCTTTACTCTATAATATAGCGTTTACATTTTTTCAATATTCCTTTCAGTTTAGAAAATATTAGGTACCGAAATTTATATCGGCTGCTGTATCAAATAAGCTGTGACCCACTGACAATTACGCTAGCAAAAAAGTTCGTGTTCCCTTTTAGACTGTATTGCCGTTGACTTATGTATATAGATAAAATTTATACCATTGGAAAGAAGAAGACGTGCAGAAGTACGTCAACAGGAACACAGGTAAAAATGCGTTGGCGCAAATTTAGCGACTACAACAACTAAAAGCGCGGTGGCGCGTTTTCATTGGTCCATGATATTTCTCCTTTGCGCATCACACTAAACACAGTCGTATACAAAAGTACGTTTCGTCGCTGTTTTGTATAAGTTACAAACACGTATATCGGATAATTGTGTATCATTTACGGCGAATTGTAGTTGCCACTTTTAATCGTGTTTGGACTTTGCGTGTTGAATACTGAATTATGTTACAATTACATTTTTAACACATATTAAATTTCAAGTATTGTTTGTAAAAAAAAACACATTGAAGTGGAAATAACCTTTGATATCATTCATTTTACTTTGGTGCGTTAGAAATGTTTAATTTTTGAAAAGTTTGTTTCCAAGTTCAATTTTATGTAATTCGTTGAATCAACAATATCAACAACAACAACGAAATAGGAAGTGATTGCATTTTTTCTCGTTTCCTTTGCAATAGTATTAATGTTGAGTTCTGGAGTTTGATGAAGAGCATCAAATATATTTGCAAGTATGTGAATAAAGGAAGTGCATTTAGAATAATGAAATAACGAACTACCTAATTAGCCGGTTTATCAGCTCCAATGTATTTTCGGTTCCAAAATCATAAACAGCTTCCACCAGTTATTCATTTAATTCTGCATTTCGAAAACGGCCAACGTGTATTTTTCACGAACGAAATCACGCTGTAATAATTGGGTCATGTATATAAAGTCAATCCAAAGCAGACTTACTGCTTTTATCTGCGACTGTTGTTGGTTAATGTCACCGGACCATTGTCATTTCAAGATATTCGTAAAGAAACGAACAACAGTATCCAACGTATAAAGATGCATGTCTTGCACTGGGATTGCTAGAAGATGCTTGCATTAAATTGCACAGGAACACAAATTTGTCTACTATTTAGTACTGATGACATGTGTGACCAGATCCGAGCACAAATGTTGTCGGAACCATAAAGATTCGAAGACTTATATCATCGTACAAAGAGCAACGATCCAACCATAACATTCAGTAACGCAATGCCGTTGCGAATTTACCAATGACCCATTCCGGTATTAGTTCACCAAATCTGATGCATCTGATTTAATCAATATAGAAATCGAGAAGCGCAGTATGATACTGTCGAGTGGGCCGCGACTGTTACTCGCAACTTCCAATGCTTAACAAAAGTGCAATGATTAACAAAAATTAACGCTGATGTTATCAACGCTTGCTTAAAATCTTCTCGACTGTGGCGTAATGTTGAAAAAGTGCAGCTGACAGTGAACATGCGAATTCGTATGCTTCAAGCAGAGAATGTTAATAAATAGAGAATGTGCAAATGTTAAGAAGTACTAATTTGAACTTTTCACAAGAGGGAACTCGACTCTTTTGAAATACACCACGCAACGATCGAAACGGGGAAAAGGCTACAAATAGACACAAAGAATATTCTTAAATGAATTAAGCTCATGCTGATTTACATTTGCATATTACCAAAAAATCATAATTTTTGTAATTTAAAATAAACCTTCAAAATATATAATAGGATTATTGGTTAAAGCAGCTGATTTTACAACAAAATAAGTAATTAATAGATAAATTCTTCAACACATTTTTGTGCGTTGCATGAACAATATCTAATAGCACAGGATATCAAAAAAAAAAAAAATGGCTAAGCGATCGCTTTCCCACTTTTGCGGTGGCTCAGGTCGTAAGCATGAAGGAGCTAAGATCAATCCGAATACGGGCATTTACGTTCGAATCCTGAAACTCGTAAAACTTAAATTTTGTTTTCTTTTATTTTATTATTTGATATTATATTTTAGCGAATCTCAATTCAGTTACTTAAATAGCATATTTTACTCACTGAAATAATTAGAATATGTCAGGAAAGTATGTTCATATGTTTGGATTTATTGCATATTCCCAAATGTGAAAATCACACATACATTCATAAGTGTACACGTACGCTGATGCTGGGGTCTCCTTGACCCGCACAACCAATTACTTTTGACTACACTTTTTGCTTTTTACGAGAACAGCTAGAACGAAGCAAGTTGAACGATCGCAAGCAAGGAGAGGTCAGGGGGTGCACTGCCACATCATTATTTCAAATATATTTTTGTACTCTCGCAACCTGTTGCTACAGAGTATAATAGTTTTGTTCACCTAACGGTTGTTTGTATCACCTAAAACTAATCGAGTTAGATATAGGGTTATATATATTTATATAAATGATCAGGATGGGACTGTCTGTCCGTCCGTCCGTACAAGCTCTAACTTGAGTAAAAATTGAGATATCTTTATGAAACTTGGTAGACATGTTTCTTGGTACCGGGAGACGGTTGGTATTGCAGATGGGCGTAATCGGACCACTGCCACGCCCACAAAACGCCATTAATCTAAAACAAATAAATTGCCATAACTAAGCTCCGCAATAAGATACAAGACTGTTATTTGGTACACAGGATCACACTAGGAAGGGGCATCTGCGGTTAAATTTTTTAATAAGTGGGCGTGGTCCTGCCCCAAATAGGTTTAATGTGCATATCTCCTAAACCTCTAAAGCTATAATAAAAAAGTTCACTGGAAGCAGATGTTTTTAGAACCTCTACCTACAGTGTGGAAATAGTTGAAAGGCGACTCCGCCCACTCCCCATATAACTGTACTGTTAAAAACTACTAAAAGCGCGATAAATCAAGCACGGAACACGCCAGAGACATTAAATTTTATCTCTGGGAGGGTATGAGATAACTTTATAGGAACCGCGCTCAAAATTAGACAGTGGGCGTGGCACCGCTCACTTTTAGGTGAAAACCCATATCTTGGGATCTGCTTAACCGATTTCAACCAAATTCGGTGTGTAACGTTCTTTTTATATTTCTATGTCACAGTGCGAAATCGGACTACAACCACGCCTATTTCCCATATAACACCATTTTCAATACCATATGATTCTTTCACTTTCCATTATGCATATCAAGCAACAATGATTATATCGGGGTAAAACTTTGCGTGAATACTTCTGTTAACTTTCCAAAATACATCATTACGGAGAATAAAATAGAATGGTTATCCGCTCTTCGACCCATACAAATCTCCACGTACAGACGGAGTCATTCCAGCCATGCAGCAGAGTGCCCCTTATTTATCCGTGCCATTGCTATAATCTTAACTTCCTTCCTGCTGAAAACACTAGAAAAAATCTTGAACGTGCACATCAGGGCCGCAGCGCCCCCTGGAAGCTTGTCCAAGGCGCAGCACGCATACACAAATGGCAGATCAGTAGTGACTGCACTCAATAAACTGGTATTTAGAATCGAAAGAGCGCTTGAGTATAAGGAATACGCTCCTGGACATTTAACAACGTTTCTACTGAATCTATTCTGAATAGTATCCAGTCAACAGGTATTGATCCTGCTATACAGCGTTGGATCAAAAGCCTCTTGAATTAGAGAAAGATAAAATCAGAATGGAACGACATAAGAAAGACCAAGAAAGTCTGTAGGGGCACTACGCAAGGTGGATGCTATCTCCGCTCATATGAACATGAATGGTGAATAAACTGCTAAGAAACTTGAACATCAAAACCTCTAAGATAGTGACATATGCAAACAACATTGCCATCTTAATAACGGGAAGATGTCTACACACCATAAGCAGTATTATGACCAAGATTGTCAATACAGTCCAGAATTGGTCTGCGGTTGAATCTGGAGAAAACGAATTTGCTTGTGCTCACAAGAATGGGGGCTTCCCTCGATAAATGGGACGCAACTCGCCCTCAAGGAGCGCACCAAGTAACTTGGGTTAGTCTTGGACAGTAAACTGCTGTGGAAGCACAATGTGGAAGAAAGAGTGAGGAAGGAAGCAATACATTATATGCATGTAGGTAGATATTTGTCACAACCTGGGGGCTTTCTCCTTTTATCATGCACTGGTATTACACAGCTATTGTAAGACCAATTCTGTTCTACGGTACAGTAGTATGGCCAATTATAAATTATAAAACGCCGCAGGAAAATCGGTGGAGAGTACAATTGGCTGCAGGAGAATTTACATATAGAACCAAAGGTGTGTTAGATGCGTGCAACACATTAAACATTTATACGGATGGCTGGAAAATGAAGGACGGACAGTATATTTCAGCAGAGGTATTTGCTATTGGGAAAGACGCAGAACTAGCCTCTAATGCATCAGCAGGCAACTCCAGAGTCAACATCTACGTAGAGAGCCAAGCAGCAATCAAGGCAGTAACGACGTATTGCATATCGACCAGAAGTATTTTTGAGAAGCAGGGCAACAGCGGCGGGTGCCAGACCACAAAGGCATCGATGGCAATGACATAATGGACGAGATTGCCAAGAGTGGTGTAGGGCTGTCATCCGACAACGTGACCGAAATTGGTTAGCCCATGTATTGTCTTTCATGACGATCTGAACAAGAGCATGTCAAGGAAGATTAAAATTCGATGGAATGATCTATCAGAATGCAAAACTGCAAAGGTAATGTGCAAAGCGGTAGATCAAAAATGCACCAAGTTCCTGATCACTCTTGGTAGAAGAGACTGTAGAAACATGATTTGAATACTCACTGGCCACAGTTTGGTGGCGGCACACGTCTGCAGAAGGTGGCTGACAGATCGAGATGACTGCAGGAAATGTAAAGAGTAGGACACCAGAGAAACAATGGAGTATCTCTTGTGGACTTGTCTTTGCAAGACAACGCTTCAAACCTCACAGTACGAAACACTGAAGAAGGTGTCGATAGTGAGGCCGCCGAATCTACTTAAATTCCCGTCAAGCGCAGGAAAGAAAGATAACTACTTCTCTTAAACTAAGTAACGGCACTCCATCTGGCATCGTTAAGGACTTAAACTGGTCTATACGTAGCTCACAAGCCCTCCAGATTAACCTAATCTAACCTAAAGTAACAAATATATATTAAATTACAATTATTTATAGCTATTTATTCATATTTCATATTTCTACTACTAATTAAAAATAAACAAAAATTACTATCTTAAAGCAATGGTGTATAAAATTTTTTGGGTCAGTCCGTCTTTAGCGAATACAAACCAACTAGATGGTTTTCCCACGCCAGAACATGCTACATAAAGTTGTCCGTGGGAAAAACATGGTGTAAAGCTATTGCATAGCATTTTTTATCAACTTTTGCAATTATAAATATTTTTTTTTTTATACAGTTTTTGTCTTTTCTTTGATATTAATTCAAGGTACACTTTTTGAGTGTGGTGACCGATAAGAAAACAAATTGTTTTCTTTTATTGAATAAATGAGAAGTTAATATTGTTTAAAATATTTTTATTATCTTACAATACATGAAGTTTATTCAGGATGTTTGATCATTGAATCTATAGGTTTATGGTAACTGATATAAGAAACATTGCAACAGAGTTGATATCCTCTAAATATCTGGAAAATACCGCGTCAATAGTGATCCCATCTTTTGTTGTCGATTCTTGTGGATCATTATTCATTTTTTAATTAATTTTTTCCGAAAGAAAAGTTGTCAATCGCTCTGCTTTCATCAGCGAAGAGGATATGAAATCGCCAGCCAAGATAATTGGAAATTTATTACCATTGATAACTTGATTAAAATACATAATTTCAATTGTATTGTTCAATTTAAACGAGATACTGTTCCAAAGCGTGGGGTAGCTATTTATGAAAATAATAATAATGTTACAAATATTATGACTCCGAATATTGAATAATTTAATTTTATTAATTAAACTTTTATTAAATTCCATATTTGTATTTGCCATTAAAAAAATTGTATCTTAAATATTATTATTTTTGAATCACCCTTGCTGTCTCTTCAACTGATTTGTTCAGCGTGAGATATACGAAAATATGCCTAAAAGAATGAAAAAATTTGCACATAGAAGCTATGCAATACCTTAAAAATATTAATAATGATCCCCCTCGCCCTGCCGAAACTGCCCACAAATTCGTAAATTGGTTTTTGTTCATCCTTTAGCAGAGAATGTTGATAAATAGAGAAGCCGCAAATGTTACATCGAAAATACAACTTCGACTCTTTTGAAATACACCACGCAATGATCGAAACGGAGAAAAGGCTATAAATAAACACAAAGAATGTTCTTAAATGAATTAAGCGCATGCTGATTAACATTTGCATATTACCAAAAAATCATACAATAATTATTGTAATTTACAATAAACCTTCAAAATATATAATAGGACAAACAACACTAGATACAGAAAAATTGTTCAAATTTAATTTCCTACAAAAAAGTCTTCGGCACCAAATCGATAATAATAATACTCTTTGAGACACAGAGATTTTAAGTTGAAGTGGTATGGAATTTTTCTGTATCTAGTGTTGTTTACGAGATAATTCCAAAAAAACGCGAATTTCATGAAAAAAATAGGTTTGGGGGCCCGTACTACCCCGCAGGTGCAAGTTATAACTTTACCGCAATGGAGACTTTTGTAGAGCGTTCAATTCTGAGGAATACCTAATGACGGATGAGATAATCCCAACAACTGCCGCTGAGTTATAAAATTAAAAAAAAAAAACAAATTTTACGTGTATTTTATATGGGAAATCTTTACAGGTCTAGGTCTAGTACTTAATATTAAAATTAAAGTCCCAAATTTTTAGGGAATTTTTTTTTTGGTATTTCTTTTATAGTTAAAAAAAAAAAGCAGTCTAATGTACATACATGTGTACATATATGCCAATATATGTATATTGAAAATGTGAATGAAGGAAAATATTCACATACAAATTGATTATTTGAAACAAGTAAAAAATGATAATGCTCACACATTAGACCAATATTTTGTGGTGGTCCTTGCATAGCACAGATCGTTATTGCAAATTTACATAAAATATATTGCCCGAGTTCAAATCCTATCACTTATGTTGTTTTATTTATATTTAAATTTTTAAAAACCTTTTTTAATAAATTTATTTTAATTTAATTTAAATTTTTTCCTCATTATTTGTTATTCTAATTCTCCTTAACACGCATGCTAAAGAACATCTGCGCATACATACATATGTATGTATATTAGCCCTTCATTTAATAGATACTGGTCTGGTGGAACATTGCGAAAAATAGTCGCTGCCATTTCGACAGTATCATAATGCAGTTCACTATTCACATCTGTGTTAACTCAGATGCACTTCGATTTGGTGAACTCATACTGATATGACTGATTGGTTTGATTGGTCAATGATCCATTGTATATTGCGTCACTGGATGATATCGGTAGTCCGTTGCACATTATACGAATCAGTCATCGAAACAATGTGATCCGTACTATAGCAAATAGTAGACGAATTTGTGTTTTTGTGCAGTTTAATGCTGCTTTAGTAAGCATACTGTCCCAATGATGAAGGATGCCAAGGCATGTATCTTTAAACGTTCGATTCTGTTTTCGATTTACTTTACGTATACCTTGAACTGATAATGGTAAAGCGACATTAACCAACAACAGTCGCAAAAATGCACTTAGTCTGCCTTGGATGGCTGTATATTCACGGTCTAAATTATTTGATTTGAATATGCTTTGCTTGCGGGGCATCCATTTTTTTATTTAGATTAAGCCTATATCAAATAGCGTGGTAATATTAGAAAATATTCGTTGGCCGTTATCGAGATGCAAAAAGAAATAATGTTAAATTCATTATGAGAATAAAATCATCTTGAGAGTTGCACTGAACAATAAAATGATAGGTGCAACAACCACTGCTATAATCGAGATACAAATAAAACAAAAAACTGTAAAAAATTGAGAAATAGAAACCCCACTTCGTTTCATCTCTACTCCGTGATGTTTGCTGATCGATAGCACAAACAGTCACCGACGCAAAACCGTGAATCAAATCAGCTGATACGACCAATCTTATGAGAGCGCAATGTAATTGAACAGTCACCACCGCTTCTACCGTTCGCTTCAACAGACCGTACGGTAGAATATATACGAAAATTGGATTTTTTTCGTAGAAACGAGTGAGCTGAGAGTGAGAGAGCAATCTTCTGCAAAGCAGGGTTGCCAATCTCGATATTTAGTAGAATGAAAAATTGAACTTAAATATATTTGAAATATTCTTAAAATAACTCAAAATCACAGTCGAATACACTTATTTATAAATAGGTTAACTATTTTTATACTCTCGCAACCTGTTGCTACAGAGTATAATAGTTTTGTTCACCTAACGGTTGTTTGTATCACCTAAAATTAATCGAGTTAGATATAGGGTAATATATATATAAATGATCAGGATGAAGAGACGAGTTGAAATCCGGGTGACTGTCTGTCCGTCCGTCCGTCTGTCCGAAACTTGGTAGACATGTTTCATGGTACCGTGAGACGGTTGGTATTGCAGATGGGCGTAATCGGACCACTGTCACGCCCACAAAACGCCATTAATCAAAAACAAATAACTTGCCATAACTAAGCTCCGCAATAAGATACAAGACTGTTATTTGGTACATAGGATAACATTAGGGAGGAGCATCTGCAGTTAAAATTTTTTTTAAAAAATGGGCGTGGTCCCGCCTCTAATAGGTTTAATGTGCATATCTCCTAAACCGCTAATGCTATAATAACAAAATTCACTGGAAGCAAATGTTTTTAGCACTTCTATTGACGGTGTGAAAATAGTTGAAATCGGGTGGCAACTCCGCCCACTCCCCATATAACGGTACTGTTAAAACCTACTAAAAGCGCGATAAATCAAGCGCTAAACACGCTAGAGACATTAAATTTTATCTCTGAGATGGTATAAATTGGGTTTATAGGAACCGCGTTCAAAATTAGTCAGTGGGCGTGGCACAGCCCACTTTTAGGTGAAAACCCATATCTTGAGAACTGCTCAACCGATTTCAACCAAATTCGGTGCATAACGCTCTTTTTATGTTTCTATGTCATAGTGCGAAAATGGGCGAAATCGGACTACAACCACGCTTACTTCCCATGTAACACCATTTTCAATTCCATCTGATTCTTTCACTTTCCACTATGCAAATCAGGTAACAATGATTATATCGGGGTAAAACTTTGCGTGAATAATGCAATTAAAGTATGCCATCTTGCGGCCAAAAATTGTCTAAATCGAACCAAAACTGTTCAAACCCCTAAGTACTAAATATGTGGACCCCTGTGCCTATAGTTGACCTTCTACCGAAAATATCAGTCAATCCACAAAGAAATCTCAAACGAGTATACCATTTGACTTTGCGAGAGTATAAAATGTTCGGTTACATCCGAACTTAGCCCTTCCTTACTTGTTAGTAGTTGGATTTTAGTTAGAACTTTTACATTATAAAAAATTATAACTAAATGTGTGAAAAGTCGTGAATAGAAATAGAACAATGGCAATATTGGTGGAATGAAAATAAAAGAGAATTTTGGTTTGATACGGACGGTAAGTACGGAAGGGAAGAATCTGGGTGACTGTTTGTGCTATGAGGAGTGATAACGGGAGACACCTGACGGGGATAACTGATTGGTTGATAGAATTATAAATGAAAATTACACATACTACAATTATAATTTTCGATTGCCATCTTGTAGATCTGTGAATGTGAATCAGAATAATATAAAAATCTCGATTAGAAATCAGGGGTTGAACGTATAAGGGTCAAAATTTATAATTGTATGTATTTTTATAAAGCTTTTATTTATTAGCTTCACCTGTATGTTTGTAATCTTTTTCTGTGCAAGCGATAACTTCAGTATAAATTGAGACATCTTGATGAAACTTGCTACATATGTATGTTCCTTGACACCCAAGAAATTCCCGTATTGCATATGGGCGTAATCGTACCACTGCCACGCCCACAAAACGACATTAAAAGAAAATCTATAAAGTACCATAACTAAGCACTAAATTATGATAGCGAACTGTAATTTGGTACAGACGATCGCGGTAAGAAGGGACACCTGTTGGCTGAAATTGGCCAAGACAGCTAGCTCAACTAATTTTGCTGGGAGGAAGTTTTTTTAAGCATACACTATGAAAATGGGTAAAATCAGATAATGACCACGCCCACTCCTCATATAACTGTTATGTTGAAAACTACCAAAAGTGCAATAACTCACTAAATAAAAGCGCCATAAGCATTAAATTTCACAAACAAGATGGTAGGGAAGAGCTTAATAGGAAGAAAAATCTTGTAAATCTTATCTGTAATCTCAGGAACTATCAAACTCATTTCAACCAAATTTGGTATGTGAGGTAACCCAGCCATTACTATAACACACTGTGTAAATAGGCGAAATCGTACAACCTCTATGAAACTATGCAGCTAAAAGCCACCACGTGTGGCTAAATAATAAATATGGTTTAAAATGCTAAACTTCTTTTTAGAGCACAATAACCTAAAATGTGAAAAGTAAATATAGTTTAAAAAAATCTAAAAAACTTGCTTCTTCAAGCTTCTGCACTTCAAACTAAAAAGTATTTGTATGTCAATGTTTCTGTCAGTTTATATAAGGAATTAGTTTTCACTTTTTATGTTGAAGTGCTCTTAAAGCGTGTTTTTTAGTTATTTTGAACTATTTTTATTCAATGTTGAATCAAAAAATTCTGTAAAAAAAAAATATAATAATAACATTAAGGGGTATGAAAGATATATGTCGGCCGATTCTCAGATCTACCCGATAAGCACACCAAGTTGTATCTAAATCGGTCCAGCCGTTTCGAAGGACACGAGAATTTTATATATAAGACATAGATAGTAAATAATAATTTATTATGCTTTTACACTGCCGCAACATGTTACACAGAGTATACTAGTTTTGTTTACCTGTCGGTTGTTTTTATTGTACTACCTAAAACTAATCCAGATAGATATAGGGTTATTATCTATTGATATATACTTGTAAGTGATTATGACGAAACAAGTTGAATTCTGGGTAACTGTCTGTCCGTCTATGCAAGCGATAGGTAGGTAGAGTGGCTGTCTGACGACGCACTTAAGCCTATAGGAGTCCCACTGTGATATTGCTTCCTCTCTGAACCAACCTGTACTTCTGATGAAGTTCATCAGTATAAATAGTTTTATGTGAGCAACTTTCGAGACGCCGTCCAGGAACCCTCGACCGAAGATGTTTTAAGGTCTCCTCTTCTTCTACCTGACAGCTTCTAGAATAGTCATTGTAAGGTGCACCTAGTCTGCTGGCATGTCTACCAATTAGACAGTATCCAGCTACCAGAGTTCTTATGTCATTTCTTTTGAAATTTAGTATTTATTTTGTGCGGCTCATGTTCCATTCCTGCCACGTTTGCTTGTTAGTTGAGCAAGTCAGGGACTGACTTCACCGAGACTCAGCTAGGTTTATAACATGTGCGCAGAGTAAATGTTTACAAGTGGCCAGAGACATTAAAATTCCCTCTCTTTCAGAGATTAATTATAGAGTGGTACCTGCGCTGGTTAGTTCATCTGCTTCGCAATTACCAGGGATATTCCTATGCCCTGGAACCCATTGCAGCTTTACCGTGAAGTAGGATGTTAGATCCTCTTAGATATCAAGACATTATTGCACTATCTTTCACAAAACTATAGGAGACTTTAGTGATTTCAAAGTCGCTTGGCTATCCGTATATATAAATATACTCCTTGTTGTGAGCACACTTTTTGTCAGAATAACAAGGCTTACTTTGATTGCTGTGGTCTGGTACTCTTCTCTGGTAGGAAAGCCAATATTGGTGACCGAATTTAGTTCCAATTCTATTGGATTTCGAAAGTTCGTGGTAGTGGGCAGAGACGGGAACTTACTGAATATCATAGAATGCCCATTATTCCAGGCGACTAATTGGGAGGATTCCCTCAGCCTCAAAGCTTCTTTCGCTGCCACGTGCTTACATAACAAGTCTGTTGACAGTAAATGTAAAATGAAGTTTAGTGCCTGACTTGGCGTTGTTCTAAGAGCTCCACTGATGTGTATATTGGCTGCTCTTTGTATGCTTTCCATACGCCTCACCGCGTATGTCTTCTCCATTATTTGCCACCATACCAATATATCTTATGTCATGATCGGTTTTACAACTACTGTGTAGAGCCAATGAGCTACTCGAGGCATTAGCCCCTATTTGGAACCCATCATCCTTTTGTAGGTGTAAAGTGCTGTAGTTGCTTTCTTCGCCCTAGCATCTAAGTTTGATTTCTTTGAAAACTTCCTGTCTAAGATTAGTCTTAAGTAGCTTGCCTTATCTTTAATTGTTAGTCTGCTACCATTTAATACTGGCGCCGTAACTTCTGGAGTATTGTGTTTCCTAGTGAACAGTACTAGTTCCGTCTTACTAGCATTTAAGTTTAGTCCGCACGATACGGCCCAACGATTTATAACGTCTAAAATTGTTTGCTTAGTTAGTTGTAGGTTGACAAGAGTGTTGGGGAGTTTACCTCTAACTGCCACATCGTCAGGGTAGGCCACACTATGTACTCCGTTCTTTTCTAGATCCATAGAATTTATTCATTGTTAGGATCCAGAGAAGTGAGGATAACACGTCTCCTTGAGGTGTACCTCTTTGGACAGATCTGCACATCATTGATGTTCCCAGCGTTGAAATTATTGACCTACTCGTGTAATTCTGCGACTGCTGTAATTGAGATAGGAACAAACCGTCTGGTCCTGGCGACTTGAAGGGCTTGAAGCTTTCCATCTAATACTATATCTATAGGAGTGCATTCTATATCTGCTTCAGTGTCTTGTGTATACTCCACTGTATGGTTTTCAGAGTTACCTGGGAAGTGGATATCCATTAGTAGGCCCTCTTCACTGGATATCAACAAGCTGTGACCTGGCTTCTGAAGATATCCAATGCTATGTACCGATGGTGCCATTTTCCAATAATTTATTTTTGCTCTCCTAACCTCCTTTTTGTATGAACTTACGGAGTTGTAATAATTATCCCTATCTTCCTCGCTTTGGGATGGCTTAGCTAAATTTAACTGCTTCTGAAGTCTTTCTGTAATTTTTTAAGTTCGGGAGACTACCATGGGGGCCTAATTCTACCCCTACTTTGTGTTATTGGACTAGCCACCTTGCCTTGCCTGCCGGTAAGAATCCGTAAATCGTTTAATGAGGATGTCGAGATCCTTCTTGTTATTGGGATGAAATGGCGGAATCATAGGAATACGTTTCTCCAGCTCTTGCATGTGCACCAGCCAGTTCGTTTTCCTATCATTCCTGAAGTTGTTGACTCTATCTGCCCTTTCCTCAATAATACATTCAGTATATCGGTAATCCGAAAAGTAGTGTTCTTCAAAAACTTTTCATTGGGTTACTCTATTGAGCAGTTCTTCCGACACAAGTATTATATCCAATACTTCTTGTCGGTTTCTTGTGATAAACGTTGGCAGAATACAATTGTTACACAACATAAACTTAGTGCCTAATAAGCAATTAAACACACTCACTCTGTCATTGACATCTGTGCTTCTTCAGATTTTATTGTGCGCGTTTGAGTCACATCCAAGAATAGTCATGCACTCGGATGTCACGCTATCCCGTACCAACTTTTTTACCAGCAGATGTGGCACATGCTTCTCCTCGTATGGCATATAACTTAACACCAGACGGTAACTACTTGCGCCAGTTTCCCAGCTTATTGCTGCTGTGCCATGGTTGCTATAACGATGTAACATAGATAGTGATTGAGGTATGCACCGCGACCTATGGTCTATTGTGCCCTAAAACGATGTAACATAGAAACGTTAAGGTTTTTCTTTACCTTTATACATGCTATGACTTTACCTTCACAATTAGGCACATATATATTTCGGTGTCCTGAATCAGCAAATACGCCCTCCATTAACCCGTGGCTACTGAATGAGGTCAAACTCAGGTTTTTCTATTGCCACGCGGTTAACTACGGCTACTGAAGATAGTTTGCTGTGATGGAGATTAATTTGTAGAAAACGCATTAAAAGCTATTTTATCTACATCTTCCTGAGAGTCACTTAAGAGCTCTTTCTCAGTATTAAGGTTTGAGAGTCCGTCAGCAAGCTCAGAACACTCTCCTTGCTCTAAACTTTCAATATCACCCGAGGACTCCATTGGATCTTCGACTTCGCTCATCTCGTTTTCCGATGCTAGGTGGTCTGCAGCATCGGTATCCGACTTGTAAGTCGTGATTCTCACCTTTATGAATCCATAATTAATCTCCCCGCCACGGTTCGATTGACTCCTTTATTAGTAACAGCAGAATCTGCATCGTGGCCTTGGTCTCCACGCCAGATACTCCTACGGGGTCCTCGAAATCCTTGACAAATTTCCACCCTTCTGTAGGTAGATTAGGATTGCAGGCTCTTATGAGCTACATAATCTGGTCCGCCTGCGATTGTGTAGCCGGTAACCAGACCCTTGCCCTTGATTTGGACAAGAAGTCCTTTTTATCAACTACTACCAATTTAGCTTAGGGATATGCCTCCCCTACCTTGGCTATAGCAGCTTTGTAGAGTGCGACCGATCTCCCGTCGTCGCAAGCAATCATATTGATCTGACCCCGGTTCCAGCCGGCATCTGTGCATGATTGTGGCGAACTCGGATTGTTTAGTAGGACCTCCAGCGCCACGTTTGTCAGTGCAGATCGCACCCATTTTCATTGGGCTCTAAGGATTCTTCCTTCGGGAGCTCCTTTATCCAGCACACCAATAATAATTCCGTTTCGGGCCACATCGGCAAACGATTTTGCGGGAGTTACACAATTTGTCTTTGGTCTCTTGGCTGACGGCTTGGCCTCTTCAGCTAACCTCAATCGCTTCGCAGCCATTACTGGTGGTTCAAGCTTAAAGTTTGTTATGACTGCTCCGCGCAGTCAATAGATTCCTAGGGCTCCCAGTCTGGTTGATCCTCGGCACGAGTCGCATGACCCTTGATCCAGCCCTTTTTTGCTCCCCCGACCATAGTAAACTGTATGCTGTGCTATTGAGAAGAATCGAACACCCAGGTAAGAAGTCTGACCTTAGCTAGATTTCTCACAACTACGACAGGGCGGACTTTTACCGCCCGTCCCTGCTTACGTCGTGAAACTGTGGTATCTATTACCAGCCGGCATCCTCCGAGAGGGCTCTGCGGGGATTTTTGCCGACCATGCAAGCGATAAATTGAGATATCTTGATGGGTACATTTGTTCCTTGGCACACAGGGAAAATTGGTATTGCAAATGGAATATATTATCCAAAATCGGGCGATTGCCCTGCTCACAAAATGTCGTTAATCAAAAGACTATAAAATGACACAATATCAAGAGATGCGTATTGCATATGGGTGAAATCGGACCATATGTCCATAAAATGCCGCAAAGGGGAAAACTATAAAAATCTATAACTAAGAAGGGAATCTGTGATTTAAAATGTTTAAATAGTAGGTGTTATCCGGTACGTTTTTATACAGTTTTAAAATGGTTAAATTCGAATAATACCAATGTCTACCGCCCAAACAAAAGTTAATTTGAAGCCTGCTTAAAGTGCGTCAAAAACAGAAATTTTACAGAAAAGATGGCAATAATGATTTGCAGACGAAAATTAAAATGAATGTAATTGGTCTACAACCCTACAAAGTACCAATGAAGGTGTCAGAATAAAACTTTGTGCAAATACTGCTTTTTAAGGTATACCGTCCATAAATAGTGGCAATAGTGATCATAACTTTTAGAGCCACATTGTCCAATTGGTGAGATTTATTTCAATAAGATAGCAGTTTTTCTTGATGATAATGTGACCTTGTGTTAAAAATCTGGTAAATATTATTTTATATTACCTCTAGCTCTCATATACCTAATATAAAAACTTCAAACCTCTGGTTTGCTTTATACAGTGCAGTACGAGTATATAAGTTAATATTATATGTATGACATGCTAGATATACTATAGTTTAATGCCCAAAGTGTATGAATTTCCCAGTTTCCCATATACTATCATACTCTATGCCGAATAAGTCACTTTTATATAAAATTACATGGAAATATTCGAATACATTTTAGTAATGCCAAACGTGAATGCAGTCAGTCCAGGCTTTCTTCTTATCTTAATATATCCGATATAGTGATTTCCGACATAATTTCCAGCTGATTTTAATTTGTGATATGAAATATCTGGACATGTTTTCGTAAACATAATGTGATTTGGCGCTGAATGTGAGTGGAATAGGGGTAGATCTTGGCCTAAACCCCTTGTACCTCATTTGAGTTAATTAGGTTGATTTTTAAATACATACCTATAAAACTATTAAAAGGATTATATGAAGAAAAGTGTGTGTATATGTTTGATAAGTATTACTAATTTTAAAAATTTTATACTCATCTGATTTTTCGCATGGTACCACTTAATATTTTTTTTCCAGGAGCGAAAATAATTGACCTGATACTTGTTTACGAATTAATACAATATAAATGGATTCCACATCGTTTAGTAGTGATAGCTCAACGCATACACATATTTGTTTCATTTCTATCACGGCTTGTGTAGATTTGTGAAGAATTGCAGAATAAAAATATATACGAGTACGTATGTATTGTAGATTACATACTAATCAGATTCAAATGAATTCTAATTATAAACTATTTATATCGACTCGCTCTTCGTGCTTTCTAGTCAGTCCATACATATGTATATACAAATGTACAAGTATGTTGTCTGCGGTAATAATGTGGTGAATTCGTTAGTGTGGAATAAAAATGTATCTTTCGGCATTAATTTACTCGTTACCTTTTTCTGTGTACGATCTACTTTCAAAACCAGTTCTTGGAGTAAACTACACATAAGCAAGTGGAACGATCATACAGACAGTATCGAAGTACATACATATGTGCCAACTCTTTAGTGGCACGTCAGATAATTTATAGTTCTAGAACAAATTTTAATTTAACTTTATATATTATAAAAAGTGGATAATACAATGAAAAAATCTGATCAAATTAAACTCAAGGGCAATGCTGAAAATTTGAAACCGAAAAAAAAAGATAAAGTGTAAGAGAATTTGAGAGTTTCTGTGTATACATATATATTTGCGTTTGTATATAGTTGATTTTGTTTCGTGCCATTATATACAAAAGAGTTTAGAAACATGCGCAAAATTGCTCTTTCATCTACATTTGGTTGTTTCAAATTATGTGTATGCCCATATCTTTTAGAATAACTAAGGACGCGTACAATTAAAAATTAATATAAATATTATTACCAAATGATTTGTTATATTGTACATTATTATGAAGCTGCGTATTACATGTTAATGTATTATATTATTATGTAGGTACAATAATACCTACATGTATGTAGGTATATTTATATTTCAATATAAGTCTTCCGTTAAAAATTAAGTGATTACTATCAAAAACATAGAACGTGAATCTGTTTCGTATGCAATATATTTAAAAATAAAAATATTATGATTAAGATAAGTCTTCATTTCATGTGATTGTGCCTTAATGGCAGTAGAGGTTAATTTACTCAATGACACGCCGTCTACATGATGTGCAAGACACATATAAGTTTATGTTTTTTTGAAATTTTGGAGCCGTATACAGATTTAAGACATATTTATCCATAAAATATTATATTGAAAAATAAAACTGAAAACAATTATTTATATTATTAAAACTTAACCTACCTTAAAATGTTTATCGAAAATATATAAAGCTCTCTAATTACCATACGTGTATAATACAAATTAAGCTATAAAACTTTGCGTAGCCTCTCCCTCTAAGCGGTTTAAAACCCGGGATGATACAAGAGGGTTTTATAATAAACGGTGTCAAAATTGAACGATGGGCGTAGCACTGCCCACATTTAGGTAAAATCATTTACATATCTCCGGACCTACTCCACCAATTTCAACTAATTACGGTACATCCGGACAATCCTATGTAACGAGCCATCGGACTACAACCACGCTTACTTCCCATATAGCACAATTTTAAACTCCATATAATTCTTTTACTTTTCAGTACACAAATCAAGCACCAAGGATGATATTCGGATAAAACTTTGCACAAATAGTGTCTAAAAAGTGTCATTTGGCTTTATACCACATGTATCGGCCAATGTGAAAGTTATTTTAATGAAATCAAAAGATAGTGGATGAGATAAAATGGTATGATAAAATTGCCCTGATATAACTGATATTCAGAATTTTGAAACATTCGGTTGACTATATTCTAGATATTTATATATGATACAAAATTGCTTGAAAATAAGTTTTCAAGTATTCCTGAACAATGTCAAAATTTAATGCAATTAGTCTTTACATTCCTCTGCCCCTGTTTTCTTGAAAATTATATAATTATATTAATGGTTGGCCTTCAATATAAACGAAATTTGTCTTGATCTAAACCTCATATCCCGAATATTATAAATTTCTATCCTCTGGTTGACGATTTCCACATCAACTCAATACATTAAATATAGCATCTTCGGATGTGTTTATATCACATATACAAGTATTTCATTTAAGAATGATTTCAGTATAATGTTCACTGACGGGAAGTAAGATATTGTAATAAAGCTAAGTGAATCTATGACCTTCCAAATTAGTTAATATGATACCAAATTTGATTGTAGTCCATTCACGATTTCGTCGAACAATGAAGTTTAACCCTTTCGCTACATTTTGTAATATAAAGTTTTGGCAACACCTAATGGTATTTAACCGGCTTTGATCCTTGCAAGTGCCCAAAAAATGCGTCCTCGATTCGTCGCAAAGAAACATGTAACTAATATTACTTGTGATTTTTTTATATAGATCGAACTTTTCATTTTTGTTTGAGCATGTCCTATGAAGAAACTAATTGTAGTCACTTTTTACACCCTATTAGGCATGTATGACGACTCTAGCCTGTTTTTATATAATTCTTCCACATACAAAATAAGTACAATTTAATTTTTTGTTTATTTATTTTAATAAAAAGTACTAAATAAGTATAAAACTTAAATTAATTTGTACATTTATGCGATTAAAATCATTTACATTATAATTCAAAGTTTGAAACTTAAATTCATTTGTATATTTATATGATAAAAATATGCAATACTTGAGAATTCAAAGTATAAATTAGTTGAATTAGTTTTTCCCTAAATGGAGCCTTTTCCTTGGACACTCTTCACAATACGACCAGAGAATGTAATGATCATTAACATTCTCTCACCTTGTTTTTCCCACGGACAACTTTATGTGACATGTTCTCGCGTGGGTAAACCATTTCCTAAAGACAGACTGACCAAAAATATTGTACTCTCCATTGTGTTGAGAGATTAATCTTTGTTTAGTTTGCAGAATTAGTAGTAGGAATATGAAATATGAATTATTTCGATGTTTCACTAGCTAACAATAATTGTAATTAAAATATATTTGTTACATTTCGTTCGGTTAATTTACACATTCAAGGTTACAAAAATTCATAAGAAGCTGAAACTCGACAAAATTGCTCAAAACATAATTATAAAAGAAATCTCAAAAGTCCTCATCGTTACGGTGTGTGCGAAAAAAATTGGTACGAGGTCAAATGTAAAAAAATTAGTTTTTCGCAAAATTACCTCAGAACAAAATTGTACAAGCACAAAATTCTTTATAAACAAGTAAGGAACGGTAACCTAGTAACCGAACATTTTATACTCTCGCAAAGCCAAATGGTATACTGGTTTGAGATTTCTTTGTAGATTGGCTGATATTTTCGGTAGAAGGTCAACTATGGGCACTGGGGTCCACATATTTAGTACTTAGGGGCTTGAACAGTTTTGGTTCGATTTAGACAATTTTTGGTCACAAGGTGGCATACTTTAAACGTATTATTCACGCAAAGTTTTACCCCGATATAATCATTGTTGCTTGATATGTATAGTGGAAAGTGAAAGAATCAGATGGAATTTAAAATGGTGTTATATGGGGAATAGGCGTGGTTGTAGTCCGATTTCGCCCATTTTCGCACTATAACATAGAAATATGAAAATAACGTTATGTACCAAATTGGTTAAGCAGATCTAAAGATATGGGTTTTCACCTAAAAGTGGGCTGTGCTACGTCCACTGTCTAATTTTGAACGCGGTTCCTATAAAGTCATCTCATACCATCCCAGAGATAAAATTTAATGTCTCTGGCGTGTTTAGTGCTTGATTTATCGCGCTTTTAGTAGTTTTTAACAGTACCGTTATATGGGGAGTGGGCGGAGTTGCCACCCGATTTCAACTATTTTCAAACCGTTAATAGAATGCTAAAAACATTTGCTTCCAGCGAACTTTGTTATTATAGCATTAGCGGTTTAGCAGATATGCACATTTACCCTATTAGAGGAGGGACTACGCCCACTTTAAAAAAAAAATTTTAACTGCAGATGCCCCTCCCTAATGTGATCCTGTGTACCAAATAACAGGTGTGTATCTTATTGTGGAGCTTAGTTATGGCAATTTATTTGTTTTTGATTAATGGCGCTTTGTGGGCGTGGCAGTGGTCCGATTACGCCCATCTGCAATACCAACCGTCTCACGATACCAAGAAACATGTCTACCAAGTTTCATAAAGATATGGCAATTTTTACTCAAGTTAGAGCTTGCCTGATCATTTATATATATATAACCCTATATCTAACTCGATTAGTTTTAGGTGAAACAAACAACCGTTAGGTGAACAAAACTATTATACTCTGTAGCAACAGGTTGCGAGAGTATAAAAATGATGTTGATGAGCAGCTATATGTTTCGGGTATACTACCAAGTTTAAATGTGGCTTGGTAATCAGCTAGACCTTAAAGACTGGTAATTTATACTTTAATTGTCTACAACTCTTCATTCCTCTTCCAATTTTAATTACATACCGCACACACTTATAGTGTTAGTTTTTTTAGTAATATTTCCTAAAAATAACGTGTATGGCAAAATAACGTTGATGTTTACTTACATTTCTCATTTTGAGATTTGTCTTCCTTGATCTTATGTACACAGATGCACGATTTTAATTCACGGAATACAACAAAACTATAAAAACTGTGTTGTCAATTGTAATCCAAGTTTCCTTTCATTTAAATAAATGCACTTTTTTAAGTAAACCACTGTGTTTGGGTACACAAAAATTTTGGTGTACCTTTCTTGACATCGAGAGCACCTTCAACAATGTACGACCGGCAGTTATTAAAGCCTTGGAAAAGTTTGAGGTGGTTACTGCCTGGTGGTTAACGACCTATTTAAAAAACTCGAACGAGGTTGTCGGGGGATAGCCTATGCTGACGACGCTGTTCTTATGGTTAAAGTAAAATTTTAAACACTGCCTATAAGCTAACCGACGTAGTATCCAACAGGTCCCATAGAAGCGGCTTAGCCGTTAACCCAAGTAAAACTGAAATGGTTTTATTTACTATGAGGTATAGGATCCCAAACATGCCTTTCCCCTCCTTTGGAGGTTCACGTCTTCACCCTGTTGATAAGGTGAAATACCTAGGATACATACCTTTAATACAAAGCTTTCATTGAGGCCAAATATTTAGAAGAGAGCAAGAGAGCTACTTATAAGGAAAATATGGAGGCGCTGTGAGCTTTTTCACGGATGGGTCGAAGCTAGGAGGGAAAGTTGCAGGGGGGGTTTTCTGTAAAGAGCTCTCCGTCAATTTTTGCTTCAGGCTACCGGACCACTGTAGCGTTTTTCAGGCGGAATGAGCCCTAGGTATTTCACCTTAGCAACAGGTTGGAGACGTGAACTCCCGAAAGGGGAGAGAGGCTCATTTGGGATCTTATACCTCCTAGTAAATAAAACCATTTCGGTTTTACTTGGGTCGATAGCTAGGCCGCTTTTATTTGCCCAGTCGGATACCATGTTTAGGTACCCTTCGGTGATCTCATAGACGGTATTAAGGAATTTATCTTTAACCATAAGAACCAAATCATCAGCATAGGCTATCACCCGACAGCCTTGCTCCTCGAGTTCTATAAGTAGGTCGTTTACCCCCAAGATCCAGACCTTTCTGGTTGACTTGGCACTACCCCACTTCGCTACGACGGTTCTGTCGCAAAGAAGACTGAAAATCAGGTGTTTGAAGTTCGATTCTACCTCAAACTTTTCGAGGGCTTTAACCACTACCTATGGCCGCACGTTATTGAAGGCCCCCTCGATGTCGAGAAAGGTGCCCACTGCAAATTCCTTGTGCAACAGCGTTTTCTCCAGCCATGACACTACATCATGCAGAGCAGTGTCGACCGACCTGCCTTTGATATAGGCATGCTGCGACCGTAACAGTTTACCCCTCGGTATTCTGCACCTAATGAACAGATCCATAAGTCTCTTCAGTGGTGTTCCCTTTACTTTTCTGAGTTTTCAGATTACAGGAGCTTTCAAGAGTAGTTCTACTAACAGAGCTGAAAACCTCGACGAGCTCCGCAATTGCGTCCGCAGATAGGATCGAATCCCTGTTTGGCGCGGGTGGAAGAGCTGATCGAAGCTTCCTGCAATACAAGACCCAATTGGTATTCCTGAAGTTTCTGTAGGTTCTATGCTTCGGGTGCGAGGCGTCCAAGCTGAACCCAATATATTTATGATCAGAAAAGGAGTGGTCCTCTAGAACTCTCCATTTCGAGATCAAGGGAGCAATTTCCTTAGAGGCTAGCGTGACGTCAAGAACTTCCGCCCTGCTAGCTGTCACAAAAGTAGGGCAGTTTCCCTTATTGCAGATAAAAAGGTCTACATCACAAATAAAATCAAAAAATGACTCACCTCTTGCGTTTGTGTCCGAGCTCCCCCAGACGGTGTGCCTTGAATTGGCATCCGAGCCTATTAGAACCGCGGCTCCTTTGCGCCTGGCCTCTGCCAGAACTAACCTCAGCAGGTCCGGAGTTGGTTCCACCTCGTCGTCGTGCGGCATATAGGCTGAGACAAGCCAGACTTCTCTAGCACTGTCCTCCAGCCTAGCAGTGACGACGTCCTCATTGCTGAAATTAGGTAAAAGAAAACGTTAAGTTCATTTCTGATCGACAGACAGGCTTTGGTTCTACCTGTGCAGCTTGCTGCCAGGAGCTTATAGCTTTTTGTCCTTAGTCCAGATATTCCATAGCTGCTCAGCCACGGTTCCTGGATAGGGACAACGTCGGTGAAAGTGTGCCCCTCAGGGAACCATCCACTATAGCACAGATCGGTTTCGACCTGCCTCCCCCCTTGTCCTCAGTATTTTCGTTCGTATTCATTTTGTTAGGTCCCCACTTAGAGCCGCTATCCGCCTCCCGGAAAGGTAGTCGTCTTTTATGGTCCCAAGGTTGTCTCAGTTACGAGGCCAAGGCGAGGGTTGACTCACGCCCTTGTGAGACAATGCGTTCAGAGCCGACCAGCGCAAGGAAGGAGTCATCTCAACAAACACCTACCACACCAACTTAATGATGACGGGAGGGGAACGTACTCCGAGGAGTGCCATGGCTTTAACGGGACGGAGGTAACCTTGGCATTAGCCCATCAGCCATTTCTGCAGGGTATCACCCCTGCATACTCAGGTGACAGAATACCACGACCACCAGCCCAGGGTTCAACCGAATCCATCTAATAGTCCAGGCTATGTCTATGTCGAGCAAAGGTCAGATCAGGAGTTCAAAAAAGGCCGCAGGTCATATGGCGTTACCCAGGATGCACCGCTCGGAGGCGAACCTGCTCTACATACCAGAGCTTATGTTAATAGCTGCTTTATTTATTTAATTTTATCTTATATAACTCCCCAATCGGACTTATCTGTATATATGCAACATGCTTCTTTAATAAATAGTGTTAACTCAATGACAAATTATGCAGATTCCATAATCGTTTTGGAAGATTTCAATTTACTGTGTGATTCGTGGAAAGCTTTTTATGATTATAGTGTAATTAATTTAATTCCGAACAATTTTGCTAAATTCTTAGATTAGACGTATACTTACGTTAATCTTGTTATAACAGAGGGCTCGTATTATCCTGCTTTGGAAATAACTCTCGAAATCATAGGCAATATACTGGATAATAATTTAACTAACTTCTAGCTTCTGTGTACGGTTTAACTTTGCAAGAGCGTAAATCGAAAAAGTTGAATAGCGAAATTTCTACCGTAACATGGTCTGATTACAATGGAGATATTGAATTGAGTGTCTCGCAGTTTAATCAAACTATTACAAAATTTATTTGGAAAATATGTACCAATAGTAACTGTTAGTAAAAGTAAAGATACAAATCCGTGGTTATCGGAAGAGGTATATAACTTAAAAAACAGAAAAATTAGAGCTTTTTAATATTAAAAAAGAACTGGTTTACTTGTCTATTATTCTAAATATCCTACATTGCGTCGACAGTATTCAGACCTAAATACAAAGTGTTATAATATTATATAAGGTAAGAAAGGTTAAAAATTGTTATATGATTTCTTTAGCTCCAAACGCAATTGGATTTCAGCCAAGTATTCTTCAATGGTTACCTTCTTATCTTTATAGTAGAACACAACGAGTGATATTTAATGATACTATTTCAGCTTGGTCCGATTCTGTCTCTGTTATTTATATATCTCTTCAGTAAAAAGTACTCAAAAATTTTATTATAGCCGACAACGTTAAGATTATTATACTCTTGCAATATGTTGCTACATAGTATAATAGCTTTGTTCACCTAAAGGTTGTTTGTATCACCTAAAACTTATCGAGATAGTTATGGAGTTATGTATATATAAATGATCAGAATGACGAGACAAGTTGAGTTCCGAGTAACTATCTGTCTGTCCGTCCGTCCGTTTGTGCAAGCGAAAAAGTCTTTGTGGTCCACATTCAAACACAATAGAACTGACGTTAATTTAATTGAATATAAAAAGGCCAATGCTAACTTTAGAAAGGAGTTAAGGTTGGCTAAAATGCAATCATTGGAAAAGCTAACAGCCAATATAAAGCTAACCACTAATCCGAAACAAATATGGTCCGATATAAAGATCAGGACCCATTTACACTCCTCAAGAAATCTCGGAAAAATTTGCAGAGACCTGGTACTTAATACAGGTATATATCCTCAGCCAGGGATTTTCCCATTCTTTATTCTAGTAAACCTTCTTTCTATATTGAGAATTACAGACCCATTTCCCTCTTACCCTGTATGTCCAAGACACTAGAGAAACTCATTTCTTACAGGCTAATGTGGTTGCGAAAGTAAATGGACTCATAAGCCCGCACCAATTCGGCTTTCAAAAAGGGTTAGGAGTAAAAGACTCCCTGCTAATATTTGAATATTTTGCTTCCACTAACTTGGCATCCCGTAATCACGTTTCAGTACTAAGCTTGAATCTAGAAAAGGCCTTCGATAGGGTGTGAGCTCACATGGTACTCAGTGAACTTAAGCGCTGGAAAATCGGAACCAAAATGTTCAACATTGTAAAATCCTTCTTGTATAATCGAAAATTCATCGTAACTGCCAATAACTGGCAATCTCAGGTTTTCAAATTGAACAATGGTATAGCTCAGGGTTCACCACTCTTCACAACTCTCTTTATCATAGCCTTTAACAAAGCCAGCTCCATAATTAGCTCCAACCACAACTTCAACATTTTATCTACGCAGATGACGTCTTGATATTTACAAAAATTAAAAACTTAAGACAAATTCATCATATATTTTTGAAAATTCTAAATGATGTCAACAAATGGTCCAAAATTTCCGGTGTAAAGATTTCATTAAAAAAATGCTCCACATTTCATATTTGTAGTAAACACAATTGCTCCTTCCCCACCCTATCCTTTTTAAGTACCCAAATTCCCCATAATCATAGTAAAAAATACTAGGTATAATATTTGACTAAACTCTTTCTTACCAAGAACATTTCATATATATTCGATTGAATATATTTCTAAGACTCAATATTATAAAGTACTTATCATCAAAAAATTGTTTGTGTCACCCAAACATTCTCAATTATATCACAAGAGCTTTATTATTATCAAAAATTGATTATGGAATTGCAATATACGGACAATGTGCCAAAACCTAGTGTTGCTACGTATAAGACCAAAAACTTTAATACCATCGATCAACCACGGTATTCACCGCATTTGGTCCCATGCGATTTTTTTTTGTTTCCAAAACTCAAGTTACCACTCCGCGGAACCCGTTTCGACTCGATTGAGGCCGTAAAAGAAAATTCGCAGAGGGAACTTAAGGTGATCCTAGACAGCGCCTACAAGGCATGTTTCAATGGAATGGAAATCGAGGTAGCATAGATGTATCACTTTAGAAGGAGCATATTTTGAAGACGACAAAATACATATTGATGAAGATTAAAAATATTAATATATTAACTTAACTAGCGCATGAATTTCCCGCTGCAACCCGACAAAACGTTGCTTCTGGAGAAACGCTGCAATTCTCCAGAGCATAAGTGTCTCTGCCACACTCGGCCACTACGTTGTCATTCATCCATAATACGAAGTGCTTGCGGATGACGGGAAAAAATGTAATCTTCTTGCAAGGAAACTTAATCTTGGTTTACTTAATGATAATTAATCGTTTGGAGAACTTTTGCGGACGAAACAGACATCAGATTCCTTGTGCGAATGTTGGTGGACTCTTCTTTAGCAGCTTTGAGAATTCGATTCGGTAATTGTTAGTTGATTAATCGGTAACTTGGGGTAGAATTTATCAACTGCATTTCTCGAAATCATCGTCATCGGGTGTAGCCCCCATAACCTTCAATATGAAACCTTGAAAATCTAAACTCCTGGCCGTATAATGTGCGTCTAACGATTCTAACATATTTCTTGATGTACATTTCTTCACCCCTCGTAACGTCGGCAAATTCATTCTACACAATTTTTTGTTTGCCTCCACAAAAAAAAAACTTTTCCTTTTAATAAGAACCGTGGTCCACAGAATTGCCAGCCCTCCTCTCTCATAACATAAAGGTGTAAGAATGTTCCCAAGTTTCCGGTTGGACTGAACCAAAACTTTTCCGTCAACCTCGAAAACTCTGTTTTTCCGAGAGGCATTTTCTCTGCCTCTTAGTGAGATCTGGGCGTCTCTGATCTTATTCCATATTACCTCTTTTGGTTCCTCCGAGTGTGCCGAAACAACATCAACTGGTCTGCTGTTGATAACGGAGTGGATTGACTTGTTGTATTTAGTTGCTTCCAACAAAACGTCTACAAAGTCACTTGTACCTTCATCGATCTTCAAACACCTGGCGAGTTCCAGCAAAATGTTATGAAAATGCTCTACTTGCCTAATCGATACACTATTAAAGGGTGTACTAATGCGAAAATTGTTGGCTGGCATCGTTGAGATTGTCTGTGATTTAAATGCTAGTTAATTGTCATAAAAGATCGTACTGACCTTTGGGAAAAAATTTATGAGCTGCAGCAGAGCTGGCTTCAAGTCTTCAATGGTTCTCGAGGGGAGAGGCTGTTCGACAGCAAACTTGTCAATGCAAGTAAAAAAAAATTTTTTCTTCGTAGAGAAGATGCCTATTTGCAGCATCTCCCCTACATGAGAAGTTACTGGTCATCATCAAGTTCCTGTGTCCTAGAATGTCTATCGTATTTAGCCCTACGAATGTTTTTCAGTTTTGCACAATCTCGTTGGCTAGTTTTGCCATCTTCGGGAAGTAGTACTCGGACATTTTCCTGAGCTGATCTATGGCCTCTATTATGTTCAATTTTGAAAATTTCTTTTCTCTCCCCAATCCTGAATATATCGAAAACAGAATTCTTACAGTGCCAAAACTTTGTGGTCGGGAACCTTCGAACTATTTCATCCTGTATCATTGCGAATGTACGCAAGTCACATTAGAAGACGTTTACACCCCTGGGTATGATAATATTCTCCAGCTCATCCAAAAGGAACTCCCTGCACGTGAAACCAATTAAGTGATGTCTTTTTTTCCCAAACAAAATAAAGCTACGCTTTAACAGGAAGCGCGCCTCTTTCAAGACTATCTGGTTTTGAAAACAATTTAATGGTTTGATCGTTGTTTCAATAGTGTGGGTAAGTAAAACTTCACTGTGGACCCCTACTGCGCAAGACTCGGCCTCTTCTTCTTCCGCAGCGTGAAGTTGTTGTTTAGGCAAGGCATCTGCAACTACATAGGTTCTCCTTGCCAGGCTTATAGAATATTCGCACATTGGACTCGTCAATGCGTGCTTTCCACCTTTTGATTTTCGCATTAGGGTTATACTTCTATATTGCGAAGGTTGATGGTCAGAAAGGATGTTTACATCTTTAATCCCATACAGATAGTGCCGCAATTTTCCCAGTGCTCAATTAATAACCAGTAATTCTCTTTGGTTAGTGGCGTAATTGATTTCCATATCCTTCATTGTTCTTGAAATCATTATGAGTGGACGTCTTTCTGGAGATAGTACTGCACCTTTGCTGAAGCTGAAACATCGTCGCTAGATCGAATGGTTTCTTGTAATCTGGATGATATACATCTTCAGATGCCAAGATATTACACAGACATGCCAAGGAATTGCACTGCAATATTCCTCGATTTTTGTTTACTGACTGTTCCATTGTCCCATTTTAAGATTTCCGAAATAGGCGTCAATATCGCCGCGAAGTATTTTATGAAAGCCCTATAGTAACTCGCGAGACTCATGAACGAGCCGATCCCAAATACTGTTTTGGGCTCTGGAAATTTTCTAATATCCTTTATTATCTTCGGGTCTGTTGACGTGCCGTTACTGGTGACCATTGACCCCGGTAAGTTTACGCTCATCTTAAAAAAACGTGATGTTCCCACAGATACCCTCATGGTTGCATCATCCAGGTTCTTTAAATCCCTATCCTGAGAAGATTATCACGTCATAAACATAAAGATAGCAAAACTTACCAATTTTCTAACATAAGATATCATAAATGACACTCTTGAGGTGTACTAGCAGCATTCTTCAGACCTAAAGGGAGTCTTCGAAACACGCACTTCCCCCTTATCAATCCATGCTTCTAACCAATTTACGTGATTGAAATAGACATTTTTGCAAGTATGAGAGCAAATCTGTTTACCTTTCGTACCCGATTTGAGCTGCACTGAGGCTAAACATAGTGTCGCCTCTGCTTCCATTAACAGGTCAAAGTGTATTTTCAATGTTGACAGGTTCGGCAGAAGGAAACATGTTGAACATTGAGGCAAAACATGAATTATTAATGGGGTCTCTACTAAGCGGACGCCCCTCACCCCTTATGTGGTTTGATAAAATTTTTGGATGCACCCTGTTCTATTAGGAATTGTGTATCTGGCCCGCTACTCTGCCTCTGGTGATGGGCAGCGGGGGTTTACCCCTAAAAAATGTACGACATCAGAGTCATAACTGGTTCTAACGTCGTTTACAATTTAGGGCTCTGTTCTTTGTCCTGCGTGACGTAAATCGGCCTTTGTTGCTGTCCCCTCTATCCGCCTGTGCTGCCAGATGTGGCATGTCTTCTGTTTAAATGGGCTGGGTTAAGAGTGGGTTGAAGGAACCTTGAAAAAGAAATATTCAACCTCTGTTGGTATACTTGGCCTTTGCTCTGTGGTTTGGACTGTTTATTAAAATGCGAACAATTTCTCCTGTACCTTAATATTTGGCTCGTCACAATGAATATCATTTCTTATTTCTATGTCATTATACGCCTGCACTTCAGGAGGTACAATGTATGATGCTGCTACTCTATTAGACAGCTCATAAATTATCTGTACTACTACTTGCCTTTCTTGCTGGTTTACGGCTGCTTGTTCAGTTAAAGCGCTGATGACAACAAAAAAGATTCGAATTCGTAATGCCAGAGACACACATATGGTACATATTGTAGTATGGTACAGAAACCATATGCCTGTCAACCGTATTTCCTATTTTTGTTCCAAAGCAAATGGAGTTCTGTACTACAATGGTGTTCAAGAAACCATAAAAATTATGTGGTGTTGTGCAATGTACTACGATGGATTGCACTGAACACACCCAAAGTTTTAAGCTCTTCTGTTATAATCATATGTTTTCAGCCATTTTGACATTTATCAAAATGAGTTTAAATTCAAACGTAAAAAGGATAAAATAACAATGAAAAAGAAAAGAAAAAAGTACGTTGGAAACGTAATCATTAAAAAATAATTGAAGTGTGGGCCTAATATAACCAACAGTTGCGCAGATGGAAAATGAACATGGAATTTTGCTTGCAATGGACGAAGTGCGAAATCGCATAAACAATTTGGCAAAGAAGTACAGGTTTGTAAACAATTTCACAAAATAATACCATTTGTAGTAATGAAATATATTAGGCAGGAAAGGAATATGATTGTCCCAAGTGGATGTGCTCCATCGAATTGAGAATACTACGAAGACGAAGGCGCCTACAAATCCAATTTTACTCAAGAACTGGCGGAAGAGAGCATTGACAAAGGTTTTTCTTAAATTTATTTATATATTAATTTATATAAGTATGCACATGTGTACATACATACGTATATCAAATGAAACAAATACATGTATGTATGTACATATAAACATATGATTTAAAACTTCTTATTCCACAGATTCCGTTTCATTGGTGGCAAATGATGATGAAATAGAAGAGATACCATCAACTTGGACGTCTGCAAAAAAGAGAAAGAGAAACAATGATGAAGACTTCCTCGAACTCGCTAAAAAGAAACAAAAGATAATGGAAGAAAAGAAGAATAAATCTATTAAAAACGAAGAGAAAGCTCTTGATTTAATGGAACAAACCAACACCATTCTTTTGGCTATATTAAATAAAAATACTTAACGAGAGAGAAAAAAATGTTAAGAATATCAAATATGTGAAAAATATGTCGTAATAATGTAATATATTAAAATATAATAACCATATATTAACTAAAATACTAAACCAATGTACTTAAACGAGTATATTCTGTGAATAAAAATGTTAAGAATACATACAAGTACTTTGTAAAAAAGATGTCATAATTGCTTGTCTGATGGCTATTCCACTGCTGCAGTCATTTCTATCTGCATGGCTCCTATGAGGCTGCCTTGCGCTATTTTCGGTGTTTACTTGATCAATCCATTTCTGATTATTGTTGTCATTTCTGTTGTTGCATATGTTATGTACAACGCAACAAGCCTTGATAATTATGTTAACGTTTTTTATACTGATTTCCAGACCTTTTTTTTATTTTTATAGTATCAATTATATCAATTATAAATTATCAATAGTGGAACTTTTTTACCTCGACCAATGCGCCTAAAGCGGGCCTTTAAATGTCCAAAAGCGTTTTCTACCACCCGTCAAGCCGATGAAATACGTTTATTGAATTCTTTTTCACTTTCCGGTTGTTCGGTTGAAAATGGAAATGGTTTTATAACAATTTCTGATAATTTAAAAGCTGAATCTCCAATTAGGAGTATGGGCACCTCAATACCTCCGATCACGGTTGTGTGGTTTTTAAATACCTCACTAACGCAATGACATTTTTTTAAACCCGATTGTACAAATATGGTGACGTCATTACATCGCCCTGGTATCCCTACATTAATATATGTAAATCTGCATCTATTATCTACCGACGCAAATAAAACCGTTGAATACCATCCTTTAAAATTAAAATAATCGCAGGCTTCGTTCTTTGGAGGCTTGACTTCTATGTGGCAACCATCTATGGCGCCATAACATTGGGGGAATCCCAAACGATTAAAACCACGTCTAAATTCATCGACTTTCGTGTCCATGGGAGGATATGCATCAAACACTTCGTTTTGGAACACTTTGTATATTTTCTTACAAAGGTCTACAACCGCCCTACCTTTTCTTCCTCATTTTGTATAATGTAATATTTTAATCTTGTTTGCAGTTATAACTAAGATTGGATCCATTTTCCCGCTTTTTGTTTATTTTCGTTTATTTGATTTTAATTTTTTTACATCAGCTGATGAGTGTCAAACTTATAAAATACCATATGTGTGTCACCATGCTAGTATGGTATGGTACGTGGTTTCCTGAGCTTTTATTGTAGTACACATTGTAGTACGGAAACCGTATGTGTGCCTTAGGCATAAGGCATTTCGCGCAGGACACGTTTTCTTAGCGGCACAGCCTGCTGCTGTTGTAAAAGTTAATTTCCTTTCTGAAATTAAGCAAAATATTTTGGATCTATCACATGATTGCGGGTTTGAAGATTTGAACGAAAATATGATATGATTGATCTACTTGAAGCAGATAGGGAATCCTTTTCTTATGAGTAGCTCATTCAGTTGCAAGTATAACCGCCATTTGATGAAGAGACAGAGCCTTCTGTATCTAAACAGCTAACATCAAAAGATTTTTCCTATTTCAAACATGGAATGAACATCCTCCATGAAAACGATCATAACGTCGAACGTAGTGCTATAGTTTCTCGAGGAATTAACACAGCCATTAACTATTATAAATCTCTCAAAAACGAAATAGACAAGAGGACAAGACAAAAAACTTTGCGCCATTTTTTTAAGCCAGGTCCATCCTTCCCAGTAAAAAATTAGGATGACTGTGATCTGCTGCTTACCATTTCTTCATCATCTTCAGAGTAAAATCATTTTAAACAAGAAAAAACGTTAACTTCTGTTGCACCGAAGCTATAATATCCTTCACAAATACAAAGGCTCCTTACAAGAAGTTGATTCCGATCGTTCAATTAGTATTGCAGCTATATGATAAAGTGATCTGATCTGAACAATTTCTGCGGGGAATACATTATTGCCTTAAATAATAATCCATACCAAATTTCGTGAAGATACCTCGTCAAATGAAAGAGTTTTCCATACAAGCACTTAATTCCGATCGTTCAGTTTATGTATGTTTCGGAGATTACAGTGTTGCCTTAGAAAATAAATCCTGCCAAATTACGTCAAATAAAAAGTTTCCTATACAAGTACTTGATTCCGATTGTTCAGTTTGTAAGGCAGCTACATGCTATAGTGGTCCGATATCAGCCGTTCCGACAAATGGGCAGCTTCTTAGTGAGGAAAGTACAAGTGCGAAATTTCAGATCGATAGCTTAAAAACTGAGGGAATAGTTCGCGTATTTACAGACGGACAGACATACGGACATGGCTAAATCAACATTCACAGTTTTAATGTTAAATTTATATTTTAATTTTAATTTTCATCCAAGAAGTGAATTGAATTGAAATAGCTTTAATTGAAAGTGTCCACTTGCCATATGAACATGTACGCTATTCTCGCGACACATCGCTGCCTGAAGAGCTCCAGTGACTTCGGTGAATAAGTTAACTTCTAAAATGCACCTCAGTCAGTCGTAATGTGAAAGGGGTTGATGTACTCTTGTGTCACTTAAACTTTCAATCTGATTGGGTAGCGTGTGTTCACTGCACCGCCTTTTGATTTGGCCGTGATTTTATTGATGTTTATTGTTTTTATTTTTTGGGGATTTTATAACACAGATGTTTAAGTTTTTTCCAAAGCTGCGGACTAGTTGATGCCCCTGCTAATCATAATTTTGCTCACCCGTTTTCTGTACCTTCCCCTAACTGGCTTAAGGTCTACTACCAAAACTTATCTGGTATTAGCTCTTATTCATATATTATTCGTCCATTTTCTTCACGTTTGGATTTTGATATTTTCATTTTTGTTGAAACCTGGCTTAATTCTAGTTACTATGACAGTGAGTATTTTTATTCAAACTTCTTTCTTGTCTTCCGTAAGGATAGAGATTCCGAAAAAACAGGCTAAAGTTAGAGGTGGTGGTGTCCTCCCAGCAGTTGCTCGCAAATTTTGCCCTCATTTAATATTACTTGATATTGATGATTCTATTCTAAACCAACTATGTGTTTATATCAATGAGTCTCTGTTCATCGTTGTCTCCTACATCCGTCTTAATAGTCCTCTAGAGATACATGCATACAAGTATTGTATAATATTTGCTCACTGGTTTTAAATAAGTTGAAACAGAAAAAATGTTGTGTTCTTGTTGATTTTAATCTAAGTAATATTGTCTGGTCCAGCTGTTCCTACAGTCCTGTCCTTATTCCCGATGTCTACTCTCACGAGTTATATCTCATTGATAGCCTGCTTAGTCTCAATCTGATTCAAATGAACTCTTATTCAAATAGTATTGATCGATTTCTTGACTTAGTCATTCTCAGTCATAACTTAAACTTATGATCCTTTGATGGCTTTTCTTACATTACTCCAGCTACCATTATCATTACTCTTTATTTGTTTGAGCTTGATACTTATTTTTTCGCTCCTGTCAAACCTATTGAGGTATTAGGTTTTAATTTTGCTTTGTGTGATTTTACAAAACTCAACGTCTGCCCCTTGAGTTTAAATGCGATGATTTATTTTCTGGATTAGATACTACTAATTGTTTTCCATTTTTAAGAAATAAATTAAAGAATTTTTATTAACCCCGTTAAAAATATATAACCTTATAAGCTCGCTTGGTATACTAAAAATTGGAAAATCTAAATAAAATATAATACATATTACAAAAATTCTCTTTAACAAAAGTACATGCTTTCTTCGTTCTATTTCAACATTATGCAAAATTGTTTAATAATTTGGATAAATTACTCTATAAAAGGTTTATTGACAGGACGGAGCCTAACATTAAGTCGAACCCTAAGTCTTTTTGGAACTTTGTGAAATCTAGAAGGGCGTGTTCGGTCATTCCTTCGTCATTTTGCTGGGGTGATAAGTTGGCATGCACTCGTGGTAAAATGTCCAACTTGTTTGCTAAATTCTTCAAATCTAATTATGTACATGATGAGTTTGGAACTACTTCCATTTTTTTGATTATAATTTTTCGTATGTAAATTTTGAAAAACTGTGTCTTTCGCAAGATGAATTTGCCAAAGCTATTTATGATGTGTGCTGTGCGGGAGTTTTACTCAATTGCTGGGAAAGTTTTAATTGATTTTTCTCATTCTAGGGCTTCCTTCATTACAACCCTTAATTCTGTTTTTTAGCTAAGTTATCTACCATATTTGTTTGACTTTAATTTTCTATTAGTCTGTAAGAATTAATGTTCATAGACTTATGTCATTAAATAAATAAATATATCCTATGTATTCTCTATTTATTCCCCTCAGTTTTAGATGACAAAACTATTATGCTCTATAGAACAAGTTACGGGAGCATAAAAATTATATAATTTTAAGCTTAGCTACTCATAAAATTAAATGTACTTTTTATACAAATTGAATTTTAAATCAAATGCTTTTTTTATACAATTTGAATTTTTTTCTTCAGAATCAAATGGATAACATTTGGAACAATTGTAGTTTTGACTATTTGCACGCGTTACTACAAAGTTGCAGAACCTGACCATGTTTGGTAAGTAATAACTATATTATACAAATGCAAGTGTTGTGCATGCATTATAAATGCATTAAACCAAATTGTCTTGCTCTATAGCTGGGATGAAACACATTTTGGAAAGATGGGTAGCTGGTATATTAATAGGACATTTTTCTTTGACGTTCATCCACCATTGGGAAAGGTATTGTGCTCTTAATACATTTTTTATTTGTTAAACAATTTTTCTTCATTTACATATATTAGTTTTAATAATTTAGCAACATGGTTCACAAAGCACAAAATTAATCGAAATAAAAGATGTAGAGTTATATATGTATATTAAAAATAGTAAGGAAGGGCTAGGTTCGAGTGTAACCGAACATTTTATACTCTTGCAACTTGCAAGGATCAAAGCCGTGGAAATACCATTAGGTGTTGGCAAAACTTTATATTAAACAAGCAAGGAAGGAAGGGTTAAGTTCGGGTGTAACCGACCATTTTATACTCTTGCAAATTGCAAGGATCAAAGTAGGGCAAATATTTTCAGGCCATTATTCGTCGAAATCGTGAAAGGATTTCAATTAAATTCGATATTTTAGTAATTTATGATTTTATATATTTATACTCTCGCAACCTGATGCTAAAGAGTATAATAATTTTGTTCACCTAACGGTTGTTTGTATCACCTAGAACTAGTCGAGATAGATACGGAGTTACAGATATATAAATGACTGTCTGTCCGTCCGTACGTCTGTGCAAGCTGTAACTTGAGTAAAAATTGAGATATCTTTATAAAACTTGGTACACACGTTTCTTGGTACCGTAAAAGTGTTGGTAGTGCAGATGGACGTAATCGGACCACTGCCACGCCCACAAAACGCCATTAATAAAGACAAATAAATTGCCATAACTAAGCTCCACAATAAGATACAAGACTGGTATTTGGAACGCAGGATCACATTAGGGAGGGGTATCTGCAGTTAAAATTATTTTTAAAAAATGGGTGTGGTCCCGGCTAATAGACTTATATAGACAGTGTGAAAATGGGTGAAATCGAATGAAAATCCGCCCACTCCCCATATAACGGTACTGTTAAAAACTACTAAAAGCGATATAAATCAAGCACTAAACACGCCAGAGACATTAAATTTTATCTCTGAAATGGTATGAGACGACTTTAAAGGAAGCACGTTCAAAATTATACACTGGACGTGGCACGGCTCACTTTTAGGAGAAAACTTATATCTTGGGATCTGCTTAACCAATTTCAACCAAATTCGATACATAACATTTTTCTTATATTTCTATGTTATAGTGCGAAAATGGGCGAAATTGGATTGGTGCTTATTCCCATATAACACCATTTTAAATTCCATCTGATTCTTTCACTTTCCACTATGCAAATCAAGCAACAATGATTGTATCGGACTAAAAGCTTGCGTGAATAATGAGTTTAAAGTATACCATTTTGTGACCAAAAATTGTCTAAATCGAACTAAAACTGTTCAAGCCCCTAGTATCTGAATATGTGGACCTCATTTGACTTTTTACCGAAAATATCGGTCGATGTGTATAATATATTTAACGGAAATTCATACAATAAAATAAATAAATGAAACTCTCGATTATAGTATGTCTTTGTGTCAAAAATGGAATAAATCAATACTTCCTTTGATATAAAATTTTGCCAACAGCTGAAGTAATTTCTCGGGCTTTGATCCTTGCAAGTTGCGAGAGTCTAAAATGTTCGGTTACACCTGAACTTAGAACTTCCTTACTTGTTTATTTTTTTAATCATAGACCCTCTTAGTTTTATTGCAATATTTTACTTCGCCACAGCGCAGAGCCTACTAAATTTAATATATTGAGTAGATGTGGACAATGGCTACCAGAGGATCAGAATTCATAATATTGAAGGATATGAGGTTAAGACTAAGCTCTACACCAACTCCTTATATATTTAACGCTAAACCAGATAATTTTTCGGTTTGATTAATTTGTCCATTTAATTACATTATAATATCGCACATTTTTACCATCCTGAACGGTTTAAAGTCAGCTGGAAAGTCGAAAATCACTATTTAGGATATATTGGGGGCCGAGAAAGTTCTCCGCTTGTTGCATCAACCTTTGACATTGCTCAGGTATACTCGAAGACATATTTCCAAGCAATTTATAAATAAATATCTTGCACAATGACCGACATATTCGGCATAATGTTTGTTAGAATAACGAATATCATTATATATAATATAATGGAGTTGGAGTAATTCGTAGTCCAACATCACATATTTTCGGCATTAAACTGTGGTAAGTTTAATATTATACGTTATTTATTGTGCTAAGATATCCTACATATTGATCTATACATGCGGTATAAAGCCAACCGGAAGTTTGAAAATCTTATATTAACCATATGAGAGATAAGGGTAGTACCGCTTTTATCTACTTTTTGCCACTACCACATATTATTTACAGAAAAAGATAAAATCTGAGTTTCCTTAGGATACCTTTCATAACATCACCAATATATGTGGTATAAAGAAACACGAACCGAACATTTTAAAATCCTGAGATTAGTTTTACAGCGGCTAGGATAAGTTTTCACCCGATTTTATTAATTTTATGCACAAAGATATATTGTTATTAGAAAATCATGTCCTTTTAATTTTATTAAGATAACTTACATATTGACCGATATTAACGTATAAAGTCAGCCGGAAGTTCGAAAATATTTCTAGTAGATATATATAGGAACCACGGGAAGAATTGGTCCGATTCAGTTCATTTTTGGCACACAAACATATTACTATCAGATAAGGATTCTCTCCGAATTTCTATAATATAATATACAAGTATCTCAAAGATTAACCGATATTTTCGATATAAAAGTTGGCAATACGAACTGGGATCTACATATTCGGTACCTGGGAGCTGGAATAGTTTTGGTTCGATGCGGATAATTTTGGTCATGAGCTGGCACACTTCAAAGGCAATGGTTTCGCAAAGCTTTATTTTGATACATCCATTGGTGCTTGATTTGTATACAGTAAAGCAAAAGAAACGGATGGAATTTAATATGTTAAATAGAAAGTAGGTGTGGTTGTAGGTAGGTTCGGAGACCTTTATTGATTTATCGCCTTTTCAGTAGTTTTTAACCTAGCCGTTATATGGAGAGTGGGCGGGCTTATCACCCTATCTCACTCGTTTTCATAATGTTGTAAGAGAGCTCGAAATGATATAGCATGTGCAAATTTGGTTTTTAAAGCTTAAGCGATTTCGGAAATATATAAGATACCCTGCTTAATGCGACTCGTTACAAACAACAGTTTTGCACCTTAGTGTGGAGTTTAGTTATGACACTTTATAAGTTTTCGATGAATACCGTTTTGTGGGCATGGCAAAAGCCCGCTTACGCCCATCTGAAATACCAAACTTCTTATGGTGCCAAGATATATGTGCATAAAGTTTCATCAAGATACCTCACTTTTTACTCAAGTTACACGTTGCACAAACGGACTTACGGACTTACAGACAGTCACACAGATTTCAACTCGTCTCTTTGTCGTAATTTTTTATATATAGGTTGGTTGAAAAGTTGCTAGCTCTTATCAAGAAATATCACTAATGGCTCCAAATTTTTTTTCTCAAGTTGGTACATCTGTGATGGGAACACATGAAAAGCCACTCTGTCAATTAATTCTTTGTTTATAAGCCATTGAAAGTTGCCATGTCAGAGTATTTTTGACATAAGAAAAATTTAATATCGCGCAGTGATTAGGTTCTTTATATTAAAAGGTTTAAAAGCAAAGGAAATTCATGAACAATTGTTAAAAGTGCATAAGGAGTCCTCACCTTCAAAACGCACCGTTGAATTTTGGGCTGGTGAATTTAAACGCGGTCGTAATAGGCTTGAAAACGAACCACACTAGAAATCATTGAGCAAGTTCATAATATTGCAAAGTTAGTGCCGCAAACGTTAACAATTTAACAAAAATTGGATCGAAAACCAATTTCTCAGCATAATTTGGAGCGTTTTAAGCACAATAAACCCGATTTCTTGCATAGTTTCATAACTATGGATGAAACTTGGATCTACCACCATGATCATAAGTTGAAACAAGAACGTTTACAGTGGACTGAAGCTGGTCGTTTAGCTCCAAAACAGGTGAAGTCACAACGAGCAGCAAAGAATGTTATGGCATCGGTTTTTTGGGATGTAAAAAGAATTTTGTTAATTGATTATCTGCAGAAAGGTAAAGTAATAAACTCTGAATATTATTACAGCCTTTTGGATCAGCTGGATGAATGAATGAATGAGTGGTGGTTTGCAGCACAAAAAAAAATTATTTTTGATAAAGACAATGAGCCTGCTCACAAAGGTGTTTTAACATTGACAAAATTCAACGAACTGAAGTACGAATTGCTTGAACATCCACCGTATTCACCAGATTTGGCTCCCAGCAACTACTACCTCTTCAAAAACCTCAAACAATTCCTTCGTGGAAAACGTTTTTCGTCGAACGAAGAAGCTATTACAACCGTAGACGGGTCTTTTACAGAGCTTTCGGAAAGTCATTATACGGATGGCGAAAAATTGGAATAAGTGTATTGAAATTAAGGGAGATTATATTGAATAAAAAATATATTTCGTACCAAAACACTATTTTTTCATTTTGCAAATAACAGTCATTTTTTTCGGTTTACCTTACTAATCATTGGATTTTTGCGACAAGCTCGGGCATTGTACCCAACTCTATTTAGCGCTCTACGAGCAGTGTAAGGATGAACAACCGTACCAACGTCTTCCTCCAGCATTGCAGCATTCTTCGATAATAGGGTTTTGGGCTCTTTTTTTATAATCTTAACTATCTCCCGTTTGTCCCGTTTTGATAGCGCAGGCGGTTTATTACTTCTCGATTGATACAAACAATTGGGGTAATTTTTAAAACGATTTATAATACCAGTAATTGTGCTACGGGCCCGTTTCACTAATTCACATATTTCCCGAATAGTATTTTGCTGTTCATAAGCATTCCTTAACGTTCGTTCTTTTCTTTTTCGGTTCATTTTTTATTTACAAGTGGCGTTTTTATTCTTTCTTACAAAAATATATAAAAATATATAGCTTGCAAGAAGAATGCTAAACTTTGTGTTGCAAATATTTTCTGTTTCTATTTGCCTTTTTAACATTGTAATGATCATATGACGGTGACTTTTATCCATCAGTGTACATATATCCACTTAGTCGAATAATGAATGCTAAACACTTCCGCAACATTTTTATATTCTTGCAACATGTTGCTACAGAGTATAGTAGTTTAGTTCACCCAACGGATGTTTGTACCACCTAAACCTATTCGAGGTAGCTATAGGGTTATATATATATAATTGATCAGGAGACGAGGCGAGTTGAACTCCGGATATCTCTCTGTGCAGGCTGTCTGTACAGGTTGTAACTTGTCTTATTTCATCCAAATTTGCACCGGTTAAGTCCTTTCGACAACTCTTACGATAGTGTTAAAATCGGTGAAATGTGATAATAACCCGGCCCACTCCCCATATAACGGTTTTGTTAAAAACTACTAATAGTGCAATAAATCAATAACTGAACATGCAGATACATTAAATTTTATTTTTTATTTTTAATTTTGTGGAATTGCCATGGTCCACCTTTAAATATATCTCCGGACCTAATCGCGCATGCCTATTATTTTATCCTGTGATTTCAATGCATATTTTAACAAAGTGGAATCTCAAGTCAACTTACTGAATAGCAAGAGAGAAGGTTTTAATCTTGAAATGAACAATTACAAACTATAAGGAATGGTACTACTCTCGGTGTAGCTTTTACTAGATATATTAAACATTTAGAATTGTTTATTTATTTCAGTTAAACACAGTTTATAAATTCAATATATACAAATATGTATGTAGTTATTATATAAAATATATAACAAAAAAGTTTCTGCTTTAACAATTGTTGAATAAAAAGATACTTTCCAATTTACATTTTACAACTTATGTATTCCCTAGATATATTCATTTGAGACTTATTAAGTAATAACTAATTGTATTCTTAAGATATGTATTAGAGACTATTTCATTCCCGATTGTACCTTATAGAGGTAAAAAGGGTGTAATCTCTTTAAAGAATAATCGTAAAATTTTTGGCAGGGTGGGTACACATATATCGTACATGTACTCTAGATAAATTCATATGTTGCTTGTGCACTTGACTTGTTCTCTCTACTATACTTTTTTGAATAATTTAGTACATGAACATTATAATACGACCATATTTAGAAAACATTGTTTTATACTTTAATTGTGTTACTCACGGCTTTGAATCTCTTAAATAAATATCAAAAATTATTAACAACAAGTAAGGAAAGGCTATGTTTGCGTGTAACCGAACATTTTTTACTCTTGCAACTTGTAGGGATAAAAGACGGGGTAATATCTTCATTTGTTGGCAAGAGGTCAAATTTAACAAGTAAGGAAAGGCTTAATTCGCGTGTAACCGAACATTTTATACTTTTGCTACTTGCCGGGATGAAAGCCGGGGTAATACCCAATTGTTGGCAAAACTTCATGTTAAAAAATGTTGCGAAAGAATTAAACATCCATTATTCGAAGAAACCTTGAATAAATTACAATCAATTTTGGTACCTTCTTGTTTTATATTGAAAGCCATACACTTAGACTTAGTTTTATTTCTATATTTTAGTTCGCGTCATCTGAATTTATACACGTTCAAATGAGATATATGTCTGTATGTGATATTAACTCGACCGAAGAGGCTAAATTTGATATATATTTAGTTGGTGAGGAAAGGTTATGTTATGAGGCTTAGACCAATAATTTATAAGAAAACTTGTCCAATTAATTTAATTAAAATATCGCACATTTTGACCACCCTGAACGGTACACAGGTGGAAAGGCAGAAATCATTTTATGGGGTATATTGGCGATAGAGAAAGCAAGTATACTCGAGAACATATTTTGAAGCAATTTTATACATAGAAACTACTCACTGACCGGCACAAAAATTGTTCGAATAATTTTAGTATTGACCCGATTTGATCAATCAAAAACCACATACTAATAACATGCCACTGACTAATAAAATGCTCCCTGGGTTTCATTTAGGTACTTCACATACGATCACCAATCATATGGAGTAAAGTCCACCGAATGTTCGAAAATCCTGATTATCTTTGGTCATAAAATACTACTATAAGCGCACTATTCATGAAAAGTTTTATCCCGATATATTCATTGGTACTTGATTTGCATACTGGAAAAAGAAAGAATTAGATGGAATTAGAAATTGTGTTATATGGGAAGTAGACGTGATTTAAGTCCGATTTCTCCCATTTTCGCACTGTAAAATAGGAATATAAGAAGAATGTTATACATCGAATTCGGTCAAGCAAGTCCCGAGGTATGTGATTTCACCTAAAGGTAGTTGTTTGATTAATATTAATATTACGAATCCACTTTGCATTTATTTTTTGTTTTGCTAAATTTTAAAATTTTCGATCAACTTTTTTTAATAAAAAGTTTTCAAATTTATTTTACCTACATCTTTCGTATCAAGGAATATGTGTACATAATGATCGGTTAAGTGATTTCGGCGTGAAAGCGCAACAAACAAACTTACGTTCACTTTTATAATATTATAAAGCATGAATAATAATGGTATTAACATAACATACAATAAATTGTTTTATCCATTATTTCATCAATAAACACTAGCTCTCCAACCCCAGATGCTGACATACACCACCACTCCAAATTCCGGCACCATCCTGTTTTACAGTTTGGTTGAAACGTTGCTAGCTCTCCAAATATTATTATATTTTTTTAATATGGAATAGTTTAAAAACAAAAGAAATTTATGAACAATTTTTTGTAATGTATAAGAAGTCCTCACCTTCAAAACGCACCGTTGAATTTTGGGCTGGGGAATTAAACTACTAGGCTTAAATACGATCCACGCGAAAAAATAACCAAAAACCGCAATCACACTAGAAATCACTGAGTAAGTTCATAATATTGTTTGTGAAGATCCAAGCTTGACTGAGCGTGAAATTGCTAATGCCATAGGCATCTCAGACGAACGAGTACTTCATATTTTACATGGAGAATTACATATGAAAAAGCTGTTTGAAAAGTTTGTGCCGCACACGTTAACAATTCAACAAAAACTAAATCGAAAACAAATTTCTCAGCAAAATTTGGAGCGTTCTAATCAGTTTTTTGGGATGCAAAACGAGTTTTGTTGTTTAATTATCTGCAGAAAGGTAACACAATTAACTTTGAATATTATTGCCTCCTCAGAAACCAGCAACAATTTCTTCGTGGAAAGCGTTTTTCGTCGAATGAAGAAGCTAATGCCGTAAACGGGTATCTTCAGAGGAAAATCATTATAGGAATGGCATAAAATTATTGGAGAATCATTGGAATAAGTGTATTGAAGTTAAGGGAGAATATATTGAATAAAAAATATATCTCGTACCAAAACAGTCTTTTTTCATTTCGAGCGCAGAAACCTTTCAACCAACCTGTATATATAACCCTATATCTGCATCGATTACTTTTAGGTCATACAAACCACCCTTAGGTGAACAAAACTATTATAGTCTATAACAACCTGTTGCAAGAGTATATATGCGGTATAAAGTCAAACGAAAGTTCGAAAATATTTACATTAGGTATATGGGGGCTCAGGGAAGTATAGACTCGATTTACCCAATATTTGGACATTCAGACATACTGTTATCAGGAAAGGATTATTTATCTCACATATTTTTATTAAAAAGTCAAATTTAGGCACTGGGGCACATATTCGGTACCTAGGGGTCTTTACAGCTATAAATTCGATTTGGACAATTTTTGGTCGTAAGGTAGTATACTTTAAAGGCATTATTCGTACAAAGTTTTATGCCGATATATTTATTGGTGCTTGATTTAGCCCTCTTGCCCAACCTATGGTTTATAATTTATTGCCTCTGATGCTTTTATTTATTGTTCTATCACATTTTTAGTAGTTTTTAACAAAACCGTTATATGGGGAGTGGGTCATAAGAGGTGTCAAAATTATTTGTCTTCTGCAAATTATTAAAAAAAAGTTTAGCTCATTTATGCTAACTGTTGTAGGAAACTACAGTTTTATACTTGTATATGGATTTGCGGCTTATCCGTATTTAAATATCCAATTAACCAAAGTGAAAAATCTGACAGCAAACTTTCATTAGACTTACCATACTTTTTCAATTTGCGAATTTCGGCTATACAAACCTCTCAAAAATTACAACCCATGTAAAAAACATATGTATTTATATACACAAATTACTTAGCATATTGTAGAATATTCACTAAAAAGCCTCGCCTAAACGTAAATATACATACATACATATATACTTTTGCTTCGGTAATAGTTCAGGTCGGCGTTTTTTATATAATTTGAAAACATTGCTATCTTTTTATATGAAATTGAACTAAATATAATAGTAATTTTAATCTCAAAGATGCTTATTGGGCTCTCTGGATACGTAACTGGGTATAATGGTACATATCCGTTTGAAAAACCAGGAGATAAATATAACGGTTCACGCTATGAAGGAATGCGTTATGTAAGTTCATATTTCAATAACGTTTTATCGTTTTTAATTCAACGAATTTTTAGTTTTGTACAACCCTGGGTGCACTCATAATGCCCATGGCTTTTGACACTGTCTATGATTTGACACAATCATGCGAAGCAGCTGTCATATCTTCAATTTATCTAATATTTGGTAAGTTTTTAGTTACTTATATGTATATCATAAAATACTTACAAATTTAATATTATGATTGACAAGCAGATGTGGGTCTCGTAACTCTAAATCAGTACATTTTGCTTGACCCGATCCTGCTTTTTTTCTTAACTGCTTCTGTTTGGGGAATGACCAAGGCATCGATTCTTACGACAACTGGAAAATCTTATACACTTTCTTGGTGGGTTTGGTTATTCTTTACTGGTACTATGTTAGCTTGTACAACAAGTACCAAATTCGTAGGCCTCTTTGTAGTTATGCTCGTGGGTTTGCACACAATCCAGCAGCTTTGGATAATTTTTGGAGATATGGGAAAACCAATTGTAAGAAAAAAAAAGAAAGTTAATTTTTGAATATATGTACTTATACTAATTAACATACAAAACTTTAACTCTTTATGTAAATTAATAAAGATAGAGACTGTCAAACAAATTGCGTGTCGAACAATTACATTAATTCTATGGCCAATTATTTTATACATGTGTTTCTTTTACATTCACTTGAATGTATTGAATCGGAGTGGAACCGGTGATGGATTCTATAGTTCTGCTTTCCAATCACGTTTAATTGGAAATTCGTTATACAATGTCAGTATGCCGCGAGATGTGTCATATGGTGCAATTGTGACCATTAAAAATCATAAGACTGGAGGAGGTTATTTACATTCCCACTGTCATTTATACCCGAGGGGTATTGGAGCCAGACAACAACAGGTACATGTACTATAATAATTAACTTTAAGATTATAATCTTATCTATGAGTACTTTAAGAGCACGTACATTTTCTCGCTTTCATTACTAAACGATAAACAGTAATCCTGAAATGAATTAGTCTCATCATCCTAATGATTTGTTAATATATTGTAGATTTATATAATTTATATAGGTGAATAAAATTATTGTCTGTTAGGAGGATATATCAATACCTATTACTCGTTATTAGATACAATTGGCAACCAATTGTTCATTTATATTCAAATAAAGAGATCAGTTATCCATCAGGATCACTCAAACTATCATATTTGATTTCACCCGCGCGTCCGCGGAACTTATATGTTTTTTTTATCCTTCATAATTAAAGGAAGTTAATTTGCATTCATAAAATTTCACAAAATGATATTCATATCAATATATATGATTGCATATAAGCATATAAAAATATAAGCCAAAAGGGTAACATGTAGCTGTAATATCAAAGCAAGTCTCTGAGCATAATTTTCATACAATGCTCAGTTCTGTTCACGCGCCACTGTTAAAATTTCTCCTTCCGAGTAAGCTGTGGTGAAATCACCTAATAGAATCTTCTTAGGTTTTGACAATTCACACGCTGTCCCGCAATTGAACCTTCTTTATGATATACGTTCTCTGATGATATACGTTCTTTCGGGAAAGCCCCAAATTAGTAACCCGGCACTTCAATTTGGCATTTTCATTTATGATATTTCTCACGCTCTCACAAACATTAAAAAAGAGCTAAATTTACACGACGATTTTCAAGCACTGTACCAGAGAATGTAGATTATAGAGAAGGTTCACAGTACGGCCATTAGCAAAATATTTCACTTTTCGCAGGGGAACTGAAAACGATGAGCGTGTTTCACCACTTTTGGGAGGGGTACTGAAAACAAATGGCCACAATTAACATCAGGGGACTGCAAAATAGCAGAATTGAGCATTTTCAATGTTAATTGAGAAAAGTAATGCTAATTTCAATGTTAAGAAATGTACGCTTACAGATTCGTATATTTACAATGCGCAAACGACTTTGCATATAATTTGAAGATATTCTGCTTTACAGGGTGGCTAACAAATTATTACCGTAATAATTTTCTTTTTAGTCAATGCATTACATTTATTTTTTTTATTGTATAGAAAATTTTATTTTATTTAAACAATTCATTATTCTTCCATGCTCAACCACGCATATGCGACACCCAATTCGGGATTGCCTCAATTATCTATTTAATGGACTGCTTCAGTTCAGTCAGATTTCTGGGTTTGATTTTGTACACCTCTTGCTTGACATAACCCGATAAGAAAAGACCAAGCGGTCGCAAATATTCTTATACATAATATATGTATAATTATGTGAGCATGTAAACAAATATGAAAGTACCCATTATAATTATTAATTTGTCTACATGCAACATATGTATGTAAGTATGTACACTCATTGTTTCTTGGGAAATCTCCGTTGCCACGGACAACCAATGACTGAAGCTCACGTTTTTTGTTTTCTTGTCAAAGAGTCACTGTGTCGAAGGACTGACGCGACGACAAAACGTCACAACATTGTGTTGTTGGTAGAAAATCCGAGCTATGCCGAAAAGAAATAACGAACGGCCGCCGATTGTCACCGCTTCCCTTGCCGCTCTAACAGCTTTGCCCACAAACTATCGTAAATATGTATGTTCATGTATCAGCATGCATACATATTGACGGAGATTTTTGTCATGGAAAAATATTTTAAAATTGAAAAATGTTTTAAAATTGAAAAATATTTTAAAATTGTAAAAAATTGTAAATCGACAAAAGCTTTGTTGCCGGTTTTGTCAATTTTTTCTGTGTTTTGTGGGTTTGCGGGGTTGCAACTTTTCCCTTCTATAGGGAACATCAGAAATTCGTCGCGAAAAGAAGCTTGTAGGCAAACGCATGCTCGGGGAGATGAGAGGGTGTCTGTTTTTATGAATGAAGCCAGGTTGCTTGTTAAAAGTACGCCTGCGTTCATTGATGAAAATGTTGTTGTTGTTTGATTTACTATAAATTTGGGCTTCGCCTATTTGGCTGACATATTGACTTGTGACGATTGTTGTTTTTGTAGAACAATGTTTGTAGTTTTTGCGGGTGACATATTTACATGTCTACGAATATATGAATGTAGGTTTGTGTATCCATTATTTGTGTGGCAATGTCATAAGCACATACATATGTATGTATGTACATATAGAGCACTGCGCGCAAATGTTGTTACTGATAAATGATAATAACTTGAATTGAATTTTAATTGTACTTACATAAGGTGTGATTGGCATATATTACTATTTAAATATATTAAGATTTTTAAGATATTATGTTAATATGTTATATACTTATGTATGTATGTATATAGTAAAACATAGCAGATACATATACATACATAAATATGTACTTATATGAAAGCATTTCATATTATCAAACAAAAGCGATATCTAAGAAGCAACTGCAAATATTCCTTTGAAGTAGCATATTTTAATTAAAATCTAATACATTTTTCATCATATCATAGATATTCAGAAAATGATTTTCATATCTATGTATGAATATGATTGCATATAAACGTATAAAAATATAAGCTAACATGCGGCTGTAATATCAATGCAAACTTCTGAGCATAATTTTCATACAATGCTCAGCTCTGTTCACGCGCCACTGTTAAAATTTCTCCTTCCGAGCCGACTGGGGTGAAACACGCTCATCGCATTTTGTTAGGTTTTGACAATTCACACGCTGGTCCGTAGTTGGACCTTCTCTATATTTTACATTCTCTGACTGTATCTTTGATTTTTTTGATGTTATTGTCATTAATAGAGGTGGACGAACGACTCGCACCAGGCAAGTTTTCCATTATTTCTCGACCTGCACTGAAAGCTTTGTGCCTTTGTCAGATATCGATATGCCGTATTTTAGCTGACTTGTCTAAATATTTTAATTATTTTCTTTCTTGCAATTCTCGAGGGTTTGGTTCGGAACTATACTTTATATTAAATATTTTGCTGTTACACTAAAGCCACCAGTGGGTGGTACAAATATTATGAATATGTTTATATGCATAATTATAATTATTTCTATTTCTTAACTTAATCAATTTAGTTGCTTAGGTACTTTATAAATTCATTACGTATTCTTTTGAGTGAGGAAGATGTTGGTACAAACTTTTTATTTTAATATGCAGGTAACTACATATACACACAAGGATGATAACAATAAATGGCTTATAAAGCCCTACAACAAAGATTCACTTATTAACATAAAATATGTATCGCATGGTGACTTAATAAGACTAGAGCATGTTGCTACTAGACGGAATTTACACTCGCATGGTGAACCAGCTCCAGTGACTAAAAGGCATTTGCAAATAACAGGATACGGAGAGGTAGGTAGTACATAGGTATATGATTAATTCAGATGCCTTACGCTTTTCCAATTATTACTTCAGGACGGGCAAGGTGATGCAAATGATATTTGGCAAGTTCTATTGGCTGATGGTAAGCAAAACACCAGTATTAAAACCGTTACAACGAAGTTTTTGCTAATTCATTATCTCCAAAATTGTGCGCTGACTACCAGCGGACAGCAACTTCCGAAATGGGGATTTGAGCAACAAGAGGTTTCTTGCAATCCCAACTTGAGAGATAAAAATTCATTTTGGAACGTGGAAGATAATCGAAACGAAAAATGTAAGTCTGATATTTTAAACATAATATACTGCGCTTAAGATAAAGTCCTCAATAAAATGTATAAAAAAAGCTATAACACATGTTGCGAGAGTATAATAATACTAATAATGGTCTGAAGTGTAAAAATTGCTGCTGAATATACGATTAATAAATAAAAGATCAGGAGGTATTTTGAGTTAGGGATAAGTAATCATGGTGTTTTACATAGGCAGATATGCCATTAAAAATGTAAAGAAAACAAGTAAGGAAGGCCTAAGTTCGGGTGTAACATTTCATACTTTTGCAACTTGCAGGGATCAAAGCTACAGAAATACCTTCAGCTGCAAAAGGTTTGTTCGAATAACGAAATGTAATATATGGTAGTTTGGGTAATTTGTGAACCAAAATTCATATGTATCTGAAATTCGACATTAAATTATAGTACAATATTACACTTTCACTCAATTTTGCTAAGGTATCCTACTCATTTGCCGATATATGCAATATAAATTCAGCCATTAGTTCGAAAATCTTTCTATTAGGCATTCGGGGTGTAAAAGAATTATTGACCAAATACAACACATTTTTGATATACAGACATATTATCTGAGAAGGATGCTCTTTGAATTTGTATATTATATCTCATAGATTGACCGATATTATCGATAAAATGTTCGCTGTAGGAACTGGTTCGGTATCTAGAAGCTTGAATAGTTTTAGTCCGATTTGGACAATTTTTGGACACAAGATGGCACACTTCAAAAACCCTATTTCTGCAAAGTTTTATTTCGTTATATTTATTGGTGCTTTGTTTGTATACTCGAAAATGGAAGAATCAGAAGGAATTCCCAATTGTGTCTTATCAGAATACGCGTGGTTGTAGGCTGATTTCGCCCATTTTTAAACAAAATAGTAGGAATGTCAAGATAAAAATACATACCAAATTTAGTCGATATCGGTCTAGGTCCTGATATTCGGGTTTTCACGGAAATATGGGCGGTGCTATGCCCATCGTTCAATTTTGACACCGGCACCTATATGGTCCTCTTGTATCATCCTAGGTGTAAAATTTAATGTCTTTGGGGTATTTATTTATTGATTTATCGCACTTTTAGTAGTTTTAAACACAACCGTTATATAGGAAGTGGGCGTTGTGATCACACAATTTTACAGTGTCAGTAGATGTGCTTAAGAGATTTGTCTTGAGCGAATTTGGTTGTTGTACATTAAGTAGTTTCAAGGACATGTACGTTAAACCACTTACAGGGCCTGGCCAAGCCCTCTTTTTCCATTGGTCCCCTTACTACTGTGATCCCTTGTGCCAAATTACAGTTTTATATGTTATTTTATAGACTTTAGTTTAATTACGGTTTGTGGACTTTGCTGGGGTCCGATTATACGATATATACGAACTCGTCCTCACTTTTTTACCAAGGATCACGTGTATCAAGTTTCATTACGCTATCTCAATTTCAACTCAAGTTATAGCTTGCATAGACAGACGGACGGACGGATAGACAGACAGACAAACGTTAGGTGAACACAGCTATTATACTCTGTAGTAACATGTTGCAGCAAGAGTATAAATTTGATGACTAAAATAAACAAATAAGAAAAGGCTAAGTTCGGGTGTAACCGAACAGTTCGTACTATTGCAATTTGCAAGGATCAAATTCGGGGAAATACCTTCAGTTGTTGGCAAAACTTCATATTAAACAAGTACGGAAGGCCTAAGTTCGGGTCTAACCGAATATTTTAAACTCTTGCAACGTGCACGAATACCTTAAAGGCACTATTTGTGCAAAATTTTATCCGAATATATTCATTTGTGCTTTATTTGCGTACCGGAAAGTGAAAGAATCATATGGAATTTAGAATTGTATTATATGGGAAGTAGGCGCAGTTGTAGTCTGATTCCGTCAATTTGTTAGTGTTACATAGGATCGTCAGGATTATGTTATATACCGAATTTGGTTGAAATTGGTAGAGCACATCCGAAGATATATGATTTCACCTAAATGGGCAGTGCCACGCCCATGGTCTAATTTTGACCACGTCTCCTTTAAACCTCCCTTGTGTCATCCTGGGTGTAAAATTTTTATGCCTCTGGCACATGTGATTTATCGCGCTTTAAGTAATTTTTGACAAAACCGTTGAATTGGGACAGAGCGGGGTTATAATTCGATTCCATCCATTTTCACATTGTAGGAGAGGTTCTTATAGTGTTTCTTTTGAGCGAATTTGGTTATTGTAGCTTCAGTGGGTTTTGAGATATATACATTAAACCTATTAGAGAGCGGGGCCACTATCATTTTCTCAAAATTTTTAGTTCGCATTGTCCCCTTGCCACAGCAAATCCCCTATATGAAATAACAGGTTTATACATATATTGATTTAATGCATAGTTATGGCCTTTAAAAGGTTGTCAATTAATGGCGTTTTGTGGGCGTGAGAGGTCCGATGACATTAATTTTCCCATGGAACACGAGTACTAAGTTTCATTACGATATCTCAATTTTTACTCAAGTTATCGCTTGCGCGAACGGACGGACGGACAGACGAACAGACAGACAGTCAGTCGGAATTCAACTCATCTCGTCATAATGCTCATTTATATTTACTTGTTGACTTTTAGGTGATACACACAACCGATAGGTGAACACAGTATACAGTATAATATTCTGTAGCAACAAGTTGCAAGTGAATAAAAATTATAATTTTTTGGTAATATGCAAATGTAAATGCGCATAATTCATTTAAGAACATTCTTTGTGTCTATTTAAAGCCTTTTCCCCGTTTTAATTATTGTGTAGTGTATTTCAAAAGTTTCGAGTTGTATTTTTCGATATTCCCTCTGGTGAAATCTTGTGATTTGCGCCTTCTCTATTTATTAACATTCTGTGCTAAAACATACTAAAAATTAATTTGATGCACTACTCCATCTTCAAAAAGTAAGGAAGAACTAAGTCCGGGTGTAACCGAATATTTTATATTCTTACAACTTGCAAGAATCAAATGCCTTCAGATACTGGCAAAACTTTATATTAAAAAATGTTGCGAAAGAGTTACACATCCATTATTTGAAGAAGTCGTGAAGAAATTACAATCAAATGTGGTATCTTCTTGACTTAGATGATTAACTTAGACTCAATTTTATGCTATATTTTAGTTCGCGTCAGCTTATATTATATTATATTATACCATTTTCAAATGATATACATGGGATATCAACTCAACCGTATAGGCTAAATTAAATATAGTCAATCAGAGGATTCGTTATATTAGGGATGATAAGAGGTTTAGACCAAAGTCTAGCAATTCCATTCTAATTCATCGCTCAAACATATTATTTTAAATAAACTTGTCAATTTAATTGCATTAAAATATCATATTTTGACTAACCTGAACCGTTTAAAGTCGGGTGGAAAGACGGAAATGCTTATATGTATACCTTTTCGGTTTTTTGTTGTATAGCAGACAACATCAGACAACGAACATTATAATAATGAGCATATTCGTTGAAGAGCTTGACGTACCACATCATTTACAGTCGATACACTTCGAATACCCTATCACTAGGATTAACCAGCCTTAAATCGCCGTCATCCTTATAGTTTTTAGCTCTGATTAGGGCTTCCGAACAGAGCATTCATGAATGAAAATGTTGTTGTTGTGTGATTTACTATAAATTTGGGCGCCGGCTTGTTGACTGGCATATTGACTTGTGACGATTGTTGTTTTTGTAGAACAATGCTTGTAGCTTTTGCGAGTGACATATTTACATGTACATATACATATATGTATGTTGGTTTGTGTAAGCATTAACTGTTCGGCAATGTGATATATACATATATATGTATGTACATATAAATCAATGCGGGTTACGTCACCGCAACGTTCCAAAACCAAAATAAGCAATGATGACAAACTACAAGTTTGTTGGAGCCAATGACCCAATTGCACCAATAATTCCGATTTCGTCAGAATGACTACAAATGCATTTTTAGCAACGTAAACACAAAGTGTCAGCAACCCGTATTTCCTAATTGTATTCTCAACTTTCAAATTCATTCGCATTACCAAATCGCATATTTAGCTAAGTAAGCATTATTGTAGAATATAAGCGAATAATTGTAATATCACACAGGGAGAATGTAAAATAAAGTATAACCATTCACAACAATCAAATAATTGTTTTTTTTGGTTTCCCGCCTTTACATTCGACCTAATTGGCGCAGTCGGTTAAAAAAAAAAAAAATAATGTGTCTAAAAAAACATAAGAAAGGACACTAACCGAAGTTATGTCCAGTGCGAAAAATATATCCTAAGATATACAAACACAAAAGGACTACAATTAATATTTAGTCCGAGTGGAAAAAACATAGCGAAAGGACAATAACCAAAATTATATCCTAGTGAAAAACAAAATAAAAAGAAATAATATATATAGAAATAAAACTTATATAGGTAAAATATATATAAAATATATAAAAAACCAAATAAGTGAAATATATAACTAAAAATGGCCAACCAAGTCCCGGCAACAGAGCTTATAAAGGAAGCCGCAAGGATTAAACCCTACTATGGCATAAACAAAGAATACGATCTCTCATCCTTCTTGAGAGAAGTCGAAATTATTCTTCCTCTGTTCGATGACAACCCAGCGCTTAAGCAGTTCATATTCGAGAGACACATCTGGACCAAAATTCAGGGAGCAGCGCTTCAAGTCATCAGGACACTGGGTCCATCTGCAACATGGAACGAAATTAAAGCGGAATTAATAAAAAACTTCGGAGTCAAGGAAACATATCATGGGCTTTACAACCAAGCCATTCGCACCAAATATACAAACGTGAGTGATTATTATAATACTTTAAAGTTTATTTTAGATAAGTTAAGCAATAAGTACGAATTCGATCAAACAAAACCTGTAGAGTTTTCTCCTAGCGTCAATGAATCACTAATTCTAAAAACATTTCTGAACGGCATAGACCCCACGTTGAGTAGTATCATTCATAGTAGGAATATAAATAATCTGAGGGAAGCTTATTATACACTCGAAGAAACAGGTTTAATTTCACGATACGATAATAACTACAATAGACAGCCACGTACCTCAATACAATTTAGGCAGAATTTTAGAACTTCAGGCCAACAAGATCAGTCCCAAGGACAACACAGCCAAAATCACTATAATTCAAGACAACAAGACCGTTCTTCTGGACAATATAGACAAAACAGTTATAATTCAGGACAACAAGACCGTTCTTCTGGACAATATAGACAAAACAATTATAATTCAGGACAACAGAACCGTTTCTTAGGACAATACAGGCAAAATTATAATAACTCAGGACAACACGATCGCTTCTCCAGGCAATATAGGCAACCCGATCATTTATCCAGACAAATGAGAGTTAATAATTACACCGCAGCAGAGCCGATGGAGGTAGAACACATCGAGCAGACAAATTTTCACTTAGGCACACATCGACATGTTTACCGATAGTAGAACTCACTATAGGCAAAGATAAAATTAGATGTTTACTAGACACTGGCTCAACGACATCATTATTAAACAAATCCTGTTTACCGCAATATAAGCGAGTAAAACTAGAAAATATTTTTACATTTAATACCTTAAGCGGGCAAACACAAGTTAAATATGAAATTATAACGGAATTACCGAAAGAATTTAATGACGAAAACCTAATGAGCTGGAAGCTCACAGATTTCAAGGCAAAAAATTTTGAAGGGATAATAGGTAATAACATCCTTACACCCTTAAAGGCACATATAAACCTCGAGGACGAATACCTTGAAACCAATTACATACGAACGAAATTCGTTGGTACATGCCCATTTAATATCAACGAAGTACATGCACTAGAAACAATAATTAATGCCGACGAAAAACTTTATAAAAAGTTAATTAGAGAGGATACGAATTCCGAAGAATCAGAATACCTCAAAACTATCATATCAAAAAATAGTGATTTATTCTTTCAGGAAGGGCAAAAACTATCCCATGCCCACACAATACAGCACCAAATAGTTACAACAACCGATAAACCCATATATTCCAAAATATACAGGTATCCCCAAATACACGAGCAGGAAATAAAAAGGCAAATAGCCGAAATGCTCGATCACGGTATAATCACAGAGAGTAACTCACCTTACAATTCACCCTTGTGGATTGTGCCCAAAAAATTAGATAATTCAGCACAAAAAAAGTGGCGCATCGTTATTGATTACAGGAAACTGAACGAAGTTACAGTAGACGATAAGTTTCCAATGCCAAACATAGAAACTATTCCCGAAAAATTAGGCCGAGCTCAGTACTTCACGACACTCGACTTAGCAAAAGGATTCCACCAAATCCTAATAAATGAAAATGACCGAAAGAAAACGGCATTTTCCACACCGTTTGGGCATTGCGAATTCAAAAGGATGCCTTTCGGATTAAAGAATGCCCCGCCAACCTTTCAACGATTAATGAACTCGATTTTAAGAGATTTAATTGGCGTGATATGCGTCGTATACCTAGACGATATCCTAATATTTAGCACTTCTATAGAAGAGCATGTAACAAGCATAAATAAAGTTTTCGAAAGGTTGAGAAAACATAATTTAAAATTACAAATAGATAAATGTAACTTCTTCGCTAAAACAACAGAATATTTAGGGCACGTATTGACTACAGAGGGAGTTAAACCAGGCACAGCAAAAATACAGGCCATTCAAAAACTCCAATTACCAAAAACACAGAGGCAAATAAAATCTTTTCTAGGTATCACGGGATATTTTAGGAAATTCGGGAAGGACTATGCAAAAATTGCCTACGGCTTGACTAGATATCTAAAGAAAGACATCAAAATAAATTTGAAAGACCCACAATATGTCGACTCATTTGAAAAATTAAAAACCCTTTTAGTAAACCCACCAATATTAAAATAACCAGATTTCCATAAAAAGTTTAAAATTTCCACCGACGCAGGTAATCATGCTATCGGAGCTGTCTTACTCCAAGATAATCATCCAGTCAGTTTCGCTAGTAGAACACTGAATGAACATGAAAAAAGATATGCCACCATGGAAAAAGAACTCCTAGCAATAGTTTGGGCAGTAAATTACTTTAGGCCTTTCGTTTATGGCAGAAAATTCGAATTGGAAACAGATCATCAACCGTTGGTTTGGCTTAAGTCCAAATACAATGGCAAGGACATAAATCCGAGACTCCAGAGATGGCTTTTAAAATTGGGCAAGTATGACTTTAATATAAGTTATGTCAAAGGAAAACAAAATAAAGTAGCAGACTTTTTGAGCAGAATAGACGTAAATACTGGCGAAATCAATGCAATATCTGATAACACAACTCATAACAGTACCAATCAGGATCCCTCAATAGAAGAAGACAACATTAGTACCAATGCCACTATACATTCGCAAGTGGAGGAGCAAAACGACCATTTCCCCATCCTAGACACAGTAGTAAATCGTTTCCACACACAAATAATACCTACGCAACACAAAAGTCAGGAAATAAAAATCATAAATTTAAAACGCAAAATTTTCTTAAATCAGGAAGATATAGATGGAAATAATATGGCAGATATATTTAGAAGATTCCTAAAAAACGGAAAAGTAGGCATTTTTTCAGAATTACCAGATAGCGAATACAACAAGGTTCAGCAGAAATTACTAGAACTCTTCCCAGCAAGCATAAAATTTTACAAATGTTCGTATCACGCTGTAGACTTAGAAACCGAACAAGAAACCTATAAGTGGATAGCGAACTACCACAAAAAGGAAACAGGACACGCCGGAATAGTAGAAAACTATGAAGGGCTGAAGAGAGCAATATACTATAAGGATCTGAAGAAACTGATTCAAAAATATATTAACAATTGTGACATATGTAGTAGGGCAAAATATGACAGAAGGCCGATTAAACCAAAATTTAAGTATACAGAAACCCCAAGTGAATGCAATCAGATAGTTCACGAAAAGATGAGAATTTTAGAAATAGAAGAACCCAGATTGACAACTCAAGAGAAAATGTATAAAAGTTTAGAATGGTACAACAACTCCTTTCACTCAACTATAAAATGCAAACCAACCGAGGTTATAGATGGAAAAGTAAGCAAAGAAAAAATTCAAAAACTTATAGAAGACACAAAAAAACGTATAATTGATAATAGAAATAAAAAAAGAGAAGATTACAATCGAACAAATGAAGAAGGATATGTTAAGAATTACAGAGCACTTAGGCATAAAAATGAACCCAAATATAGGAAGTTACACTTAGATAATATACACCCAGCAAATATAAAAAGACCAACTAAATTTTTAGGTACTCTGGACACTAATGCTTTTCACACTAATAACACCACCACAGACAATTAAGGCTACACTCATCGTGGAAAAAATCGAAAGCAACGAAGGCTACACAGAAATCTTTTTAGAAAACATAAATTTAATTCATAATTACAACACAATATTACACATCATAGACCTATCCGAAATAAAAAATATTATAAACACCTTAGAATCAAACATTGAAATTTTAACAAACAACGAAAACTACGACTACCTGCATAATGAACTGAACACACTTATTTACAAAATGCAAACACTCGTAACACATAGAAACAAAAGAGGACTTGTCAATATAGTAGGAACAGGAATGAAATGGTTATATGGCACAATGGATGACCAGGACAGAACGGAAATAGAGGAACATCTTAAAGTAATAGACGAGAACAATCATAGAGCCATTTCTAATTTAAATAGAAATATAGAAATAAATAACTTTTTCAATAAAACATTTACAGACATTAAAAAGACATTAAAAAGACAATAAAAGACGATAGAAAAAAAATTGAAGCTAGTATAAACGGACTAGGCGTAGAAAATAGACGCTTGGAGAAACAACTCATTTATTTCGATTTATTGTTAAAAACAAGAATCTTAAAAGACAAAATTGATCAATTACAAAATAATATTGCCGCTTCTAGGCTCAATATAATGAATGAAAATATTTTAACAAAAGAAGAAATCATAAAATACGATATAGACATGTTTAAATTACAAAATATAAAGTTATACACAGCACAGTATAAAAATAGTAAAATAATTTTTGTTATTCAAATACCTAATGAAATTATAAATGTTAGAAAATCAATGTTTTCACCACTTCCTAATAATATATCACAAGAGTTAATGTTCAGTACAGAAGAAGTTGTAAAAATAAATAATACATATTATTCATATCAAGAAAATATAAATGTAAAGAAACTAAAAGAATCAAACCTATGTATCCTAAGAAACAATTGTGAAAGTATAAGAAATAATAAAACAGAGTTAATTGCAATAAAAAACGGATTATTGTTATTAAAAAATTATGGAAAAACATTCATTAATAGTACATGTGATCAAAGAACTCTGCATATATCGGGCCATAATTTAGTAATATTTAACAATTGCAATGTAAAAATTAATGAAAATATTTTTGAAAATACGAAAATTCAATTGGAAGAACATTTTATAATACCTAATAATTTCAAAGTTAATAACGTTAAAACCAAACTGACCTTCGAAGAATTAATGGTGCAACAAATCGAAAATATAAATAAAATAAAAGAATTGGAATATAAACCAATAATTTGGACAACATTCGCTACTACTGTCATTATCGTTGCAATAATTTTTGCCGTAATAGTTTACTTCTACATTTTTAAAAATCGTAAAGTTTCAGACATTAATATACTTATGGAAACTCAGGGGAGTCTCCAATCAAGAGGGGGAGGGGTTACGTCACCGCAACGTTCCAAAACCAAAATAAGCAATGATGACAAACTACAAGTTTGTTGGAGCCAATGACCCAATTGCACCAATAATTCCGATTTCGTCAGAATGACTACAAATGCATTTTTAGCAACGTAAACACAAAGTGTCAGCAACCCGTATTTCCTAATTGCATTCTCAACTTTCAAATTCATTCGCATTACCAAATCGCATATTTAGCTAAGTAAGCATTATTGTAGAATATAAGCGAATAATTGTAATATCACACAGGCAGAATGTAAAATAAAGTATAACCATTCACAACAATCAAATAATTGTTTTTTTTTTGTTTCCCGCCGGTACATTCGACCTAATTTGCGCGCACATATAGTGTATTGATAAGTGATAAAATCATGATTTGAATTTCTGAATGCGTACGTTCAAATACATACGTACATATGTACATATGACTATATTAGATTAATATGATAAAAATTGTATGTACTTCTATGTTGTAATAAATTTAATCTCTATTAGTAACAATTATAAAACAAAATTTTTATTAGGAAAGTACATATGTATATTATGTAAAAACTATATAATATTATTAAATGCCCAAACTTACCATAAATATTCTTTTGAAAATTACATAATTTAATAGAGTGTTATTAATTTTGCATGCATTCATAAAAATTGGCATAATGATATTCATTTTAATAAATATGATTGCAAATACGTGTATAAAAATATAATATAAGCCAAAAGAGTAACATGCGGGTGTAATATCTATGCAAACGTCTGAGCATAATTAATGTATAATGATTAAAAGCAGCAAAGCGCCTGGTATAGATGGTATACCAAACAGGGCCTTAAAAGAAGCCATGAATTTAAAACCACAAGTATTCGCAAAAATGTACAATGCGTGCTTTAATGAAGGTATATTCCCCGACCCATGGAAAATACAGCGATTGGTTCTACTTCCCAAACCAAATTAGCCTCCGGAGGAAGGCTCATCATATCGACCTCTGTGCATGCTTGACACGATTGGCAAAGTGTACGAAAGCATAGTAAGAAACCGCTTGGAGTTAGCAATCCAGAAAGCCGGCGGATTATCAGAAAGACAATAAGGCTTTAGGAAAAAGAGGTCCACTATTGACGCACTAAACAATGTCGTTGACACTGTGAAATTCGCAGTAAGTGGAAAAAGGTGGAAAGGCGGGACAAAAAAATATTGCGCATTGATCACCCTGGATGTGAAGAATGCCTTCAACTCGGCAAAATAGGCAAACATAATACACGCTCCTCAATATGTTATAAACATTATTATAAGTTATTTTGAAAACAGACGACTAATATTCGACACCGATGAAAGCACCAAGAGCTACTCTATTTCGAGTGGGGTACCGCAAGGCTCGGTTTTAGGCCCCATTCCATGGAACTTGATGTATGATGGGGTGCTAAGTATAAATCAACCAGAAGCCGTGAAATTAATCGCATACGCGGATGACCTTACTGTGGTAGCAGTGACTAAACATCTAGATGACCTCCGGAGCAAATGCAATGAATGCGTAAACAGTCTGCGGCAATGGTTCTCCTCAAGGAGCCTAGTACTGGCGAACACAAGACAGAAGTTCTCCTAATAAGTACGAGAAAAGTGGAAGAAAGGATATCTCTCACCATAGGGGAGTGTGAGATACAATCACAGTCACAACTAAAGAACCTGGGAGTAATAATAGACTCAAAGCTTAAATTTAAGGAGCACCTAGAATACACCTCGGGTAAAGCATATAAAATCCTCAACGCCTTATCAAGAATGATGAGCTGCGTGTGCTCCAGCCAATATGGATCCAGGCGTTAAACATTAAAGCATATGCCAAACAAATAAACACAGTGCACCGGTTTTCGGCACTAAGAGTAATCAGGGTTTTCCAAACGATATCCAGCGAGGCTGCTGAAGTAATAGCCAGTATGATGCTCATTGAGATCCAGGGTGACGAATTCGCGCGAGTATACAAGTTATCAGCAGAGATATCTATCGAATCCAAAAAAGAAGAGAGAAACAAAAGCATGTGGCAGCAACGTTGGCAAACCTAACCCAAAGGACGGTGGACACACAGACTCGTACCGGACATCCGTTCGTGGATAGACAGACGACATGGGGATCTGGATTTCCACCTTACCCAAATACTAAGTGGACATGGATGCTTTAGAAGCTACCTGTACAGATTCCATCGAGACACTAGTCCGAACTATCCGACGTGTACAGAGTGCTTAGAAGGCTCTGAACATGTATTATTTTACTGCCCTCGCTTTGTAAGCATAAGAGAAAAACTAAAAACTATACTTGGTGGTAGTTTTACGGTGGAAAATTTGACTACACTCATGTGTCAGTCCACTGAGAACTGGAACGCTGTCAGCGTAGCGGCAGCCTCAATCATGACAAAACTGAGACATATAGAACAGATTAGGCGTCCGTCAGTCCGTACAATGTAGTCGACTTAAATGTCTTATCACCCCCACGAAGTAATACTTAATCAGGTGGTTCCGTGGGAGGGATATGCGGTGGGAGTAGGTTAGGTTTAGCGGATTAAAGTTCCGCACTTCGGCTTTCGATGCTTCCCCTACTTAAAAAAAAAAAAAAAAAACATATGACTATATAAGATCAATATGATAAAAATTGTATGTACTTATATGTTGTAATAAATTTAATCTCTATTAGTAACAATTATAAGACAAAATATTTATTAGGAAAGTACATATATTATGTAAAAACTATATAATTGTGTTAAATGCCCAAACTGACTATAAAGATTATTTTGAACATAATTTAATAGAGTCTTATCAGTTTTGCATGTATTCATAAAATTTCGCTAAATGATGTTAATATCAATATATATGATTGCATATAAGCATATAAAAATATAAGCCAAAATGCTAACATGCATCTGTAATATCAAAGCAAGTCTCTGAGCATAATTTTCATACAATGCTCAGTTCTGTTCATGCGCCACTGTTAGCTGTGGTAAAACCCACTAATAGAATCTTGTTAGGTTTTGACAATTCACACGCTGTTCCGCAATTGAACCTTCTCTATGATAGGTATACGTTCTCTACTTTTCCCCTAAATTTAGGAGTTAAATGAGTGGAATGAGATTTTTTAGAGGTGTTTTCAGAATCTATCTTTACTTTAAATATAAATTTTCTTTTACTGAAAAATCAGTTACATATAGCGTCTTCTTTTTACGCTCTGACAATTTGACATATTTCTATTATTTTCCAATATTTTTGAAAACGATATCCTTGGACCTGCTAGACTATTATACAAATATTTTTACTACCGACTTCTTGTACCATGTTATTAAGAGAAATTGGTGGATTCGGAACTGATTGAATTTAATTCCAAGAACCATCTGATGCACACAGCATTAATATACTTCGGGTTGATTTTCACGATATGGCACACAAACTTGCACCCAGAGACTTTAAAAAAAAGATGTAAAAAAAGGTGTTGCCAGATAGTAAAGCAGCATTTGCGTAGTTTAAGCATATTGAATAGGTAAATGTAAAATTGAGATCATTTCTACAATTCAAGTATTATTTTTATACTCTTTCAACATGTTGCTACAGAGTACCACGGCTACTCCCCATACAAGTATAACACAATTTTTAATTCCATCTGATTCTTTCACTTTCCAATATACAAATTAAGCACGAATGAATGTATCGGGAGGTAGTCTTTTCTGATAATACAAAAATGGGTTGAATCAGATCAAATAAAAATATACCATAGTTTTATGCCAAAAATATGTGTGTACATATGTACATGAAATTGGTCGACAAAATACTCCAACTCCCATATACCACAAATAGTGATGTTATATTTTATTCTAGCATACCTTATGCTTATAATATGTCGGTCAGTGTGTGATTTATATAATAAATTTATGCAAATGCTTGAAAATATGTTCTCAAGTACTTTTGAGCAATGTCAAAACTTAGTATAATTATATAATATACTCTATATAGTGTTTCCGCCTTGCATTTATCTTTAAACCGTTCAGGTTGGTCACAATGAATGACATTGTAATGAAATTAGGGGTAGAAGTTTTCATAAAAGGTATGTGGTTTAGCGTTTAATATGGAATTGGATTAAATCTTTTTCGAAACCTTATATTAGTAATATATGTATTCAATTCCGATTTACTGGTTGACGTTTTGGACATCAACTCAATATATTAAATTTAGACCCTTCGGTTGAGTTTATATCAGATATATCTTATTTGAAAATGATTTTAATATCGCTGACACGATTAAAATATATTAAAAAAACAAAATGAGTACATAACCTGCAATATAAGTTAATAAGATACCAAATTTTATTTCGCGATTTCACCGTATTATGAACGTTAAATTCTTTCGCTACATTTTTATATCCTGAACAGGGTATATTAAGTTTGACACGAAGTTTGTCACACCCAGAAGGATACGTCGGAGACCCCATAAAATGTATATATAAATGATCAGGATAATGAGCTGAGTTGATATATATATATATATATATATACAAACTAGCAACCGAAGTTCACGTTTTTATACTCTCGCAATTTGTTGCTAGAGGTGACTGTCCGTCCGTTGGTCTGTGCAAGCTGTAACTTGAGTAAAAACTGAGATATCTTTATAAAACTTGGTTCAAATATTTCTTAGTACCGTAAGTCGGTTAGTATTGAAGATGGGCGTCATCGGGCCACTGCCACACCCACAAAACGCCATTAATCAAAAGCATATAAATTGTCCTAACTAAGCTGCACAATAAGATACAAGACTGTTGTTTGGTATACAGGATCACATTAGGAAGAGGCATCTGCAGTTAAATTTTATTTTAAAAAGTGGGCGTGGTCCCGCCCCCTAATAGGTTTAATGTGCATATCTCCTATACCACTGAAGCTATAATTCAAAATTCACTGGGAACAAATGTTTTTAGCATCTCTATTGACTTTGTGAAAATGGGTGGCAACTCCGACCACTCCCCATATAACGGTACTGTTAAAAACTACTAAATGCGCGATAAATCAAGCACTAAACGCGCCAGAGACATTAAATTTTATCTCTGGGATGGTATGAGATGATTTTAGAGGAACTGTGTTCAAAATTAGACAGTGGACGTAGCACAGCCCACTTTTAGGTGAAAACCCATATCTTTAGATCTGCTTAACCAATTTGGTACATAACGTTATTTTCATATTTCTATGTTATAGTGCGAAAATGGGCGAAATCGGACTACAACCACGCCTATTCCCCATATAACACCATTTTAAATTCCATCTGATTCTTTCACTTTCCACTATACATATCAAGCAACAATGATTGTATCGGGGTAAAACTTTGCCTGAATAATGCGTTTAAAGTATGCCACCTTGTGACCAAAAATTGCCTAAATCGAACCAAAACTGTTCAAGCCCCTAAGTACTAAATATGTGGACCCCAATACCTATAGCTGACCTTCTAACGAAAATAGCAGTCAATCCACAAAGAAATCTCAAACGAGTATACCATTTAACTTTGCGAGAGTATAAAATGTTCGGTTACATCCAAACTTAGCCCTTCCTTACTTGTTTATTAAAGTTTAATGGCTGAACCAAAGATTAATATTAATTAACATACCCATTATCTTTCTCCAACCCAAACGACCGGAGGAGAGGATTCCGCATAATAACCGGAACTAGAATAACGAAAATAAGGAGGTTTAGTATAAGGGAGTCGGGAAAATTAATGTGCCTATACCACACATTTTCCGTACTAAGATTATACACATATGTGTTTACCTAATTTTGCTAAGATATCTTACATATTGACGAATAAATGTATATAAGTAACGACTGTTTTTTAAAAGTATAGAACTTTAAATTACAATAAAACAACGATGGACTATTCGATTGACATGAATTTAATTTATCCGAAAAGTAATCTTGTGGCATTACATTTTAAATATGATTTCTGGCATATGACCGCCACGGCTGGCTTGGATGTAGTTCAATCTGGACGTCCAATTTTCGATGACTTTTTCCAAGATTTATGGCCGTATATCGGCAATAACACGGCGAATGTTGTCTTCCAAATGGTTAAGCGTTTTTGGCTTATGCGCATAGATCAATGCGCGGTGTTCAATCACAAGATCTTGGAGGCCAATTCACAGGTCCAAAACGTGAAATTAGGCTGCCACCAAACGTCTCTTTCAATAAATCGATTGTGGCACAAGCTATGTGACATGTTGCGCCGTCTTGCTTAAATATTATACATATATAAATATAAACAGATATATGGAGTAAAGTCAGCCGGACGTTTCAAACTCCTGAATATCAATTATATGGGGGTTAGGGCAAGTTTTCACCCGATTTTATTCATTTTAGGCACAAAGATACACTGTGATTAGAAGAACACGATTTCTCAATTTCATTGCAATAACTCCCAGATTGGTATATGAGGGCTGTAGGCGTGGTTACTGTCCGATCTCGATAAATTTTCGCACTGTTACATGAGAATATCAAAATAAAATTTTATGTACCAAAAATGTAACCAAAATTTATTGTCTCTGACGCATTCCGTGGTTGATTCAGTCGGTTAACATCCGATTTCACCCATGCTATTGAGGGGCGTGGCTACACCGGCTTTTAAAAAATTTTCAAACCACAAGAGCCCCTTATTATTGTGATTAGTTGTACCCAATTACAATTTTGTATCTTAATTTGCCGCGTAGTTATAGCAATTTATAGATTTCGATCGATGGGAGTTTGTGGGCGTAGCAGTGCTCCGACTACGCCAATCTACGAACTCGTCCTCACGTTTTTACCAAGAAACACGTGTACCAAGTTTCATAAAGACATTTTAAGTTTTACTAAGTTATCGCTTGCACGAACGGACGGACACAGACGAACAGACAGACAGTCACTCGGAATTCAACTCGTCTCGTCATCCTGCTCATTTATATTTACTCGATTATTTTTTGGTGATACAAATAACCGTTAGGTGAACAAAAGTATTATATTCTGTAGCAACAGTTGCATGTGTATAAAAATGTAGATGTCGACGAAATCGGGAGTGAATTACGATCAAATTTCGTATATTATTAAGTTATTTTATTTTTACTTTTATTTATTTATATAAGTTATTACAGGTCATAGACTCAATTAGTTTTATGACTATATTTTACCTACCGTAAGCGAAAATTATATTAAAATTATCCTTAAATAAGATTTATCTGACATAAACTTGACCGAAGAGGATAAATTTAATATAATGAGTTGATACGGAAAACATCAACCAAAGAATCGAAATTCATTATATATTATATATATATTATTATATATTATATTATATATTATTAGGGATATGAGGTTTACAACGAGACCATTTGTATTTATGTTATATGCCAAACCATTAATATAATTTTATAACTTCTCAAAAAACGTATCCACTTAATTTCATAAAAACATCAGACATTTGGACCAATCTAAACGGTTTAAAGTCAAGTGAAAGTCAAAAATTATTACATAAGGTATATTCGGGGCAGAAACTAAAGATGGTGATTGCATTAATTTTTGACATTGTTTTGACAATAGTATAATATTAATAAATGTTCTTCAAAATTTATTATTTCTTTTTTTATACTCTCGCAACTTGTTGCTACAGAGTATAATAGGTGTGTTCACCTAATGGTTGTTTGTATCACCTACAAATAATCGAGTTAGATATACGGTTATACAAGTGGCATTGCTACACTCACCCAAATAATAAATATCTCTAATACGCTCTTATACGTTATGAGTAAAAAAAATCAAGATAACCTTCGGTAGAAGTTGTAATCGAGAGTTTAGTGCAGTTCTTAAGCAAACATTGAAATTTTATAATGTAAATTAAGTATTAAGTTGTTAAGTTTAAAAATATATAGTGTATGTATAGTTTAAAAATATTACTTACATATATATATACATGATTAGCATGATGGAAAGAGTTAAAATCCGAGTGACTGTCTATCTGTCCGTTAGTTGGTCTGTGCAAGCGATAACTTGAGTTAAACCTAAAATATCTTAATGAAACTTTTTACACGTGTTCCTTGATAAAAAGGTGAGGACGAGTTCGTAGATGGGCGAAGTCGGACCACTGCCACGCCCACAAACTCCCATCAATCAAAAATCTACAAATTGCCAAAAATACGTCGCAAATCAAGATACAAAATTGTATTTTGGTACAACTAATCACAATAATAAGGGATTCTTGTGGTTTGAAATTTTTTTAAAAGCGGGTGTAGTCACACTCCCCAATAGGTTTAATATATTTATCACCCAAACCATTCAAGCCATAAGACCCAAATTTGCACAGGACAAATCATTTCGAAACTTTTTGCGACAGCATTAAAATAGGTGCAATCGGATGTTAACAGACTGAATCAACAACGGAATGCGTCAGAGACATTAAATTTTATATCCAAGATGTCGCAAAACTGCTTTATTGGAGCAGTTGTCACAAGTATACAATGTAACAATGTGGACAAATTTGGTACATAAAATTTTATTTTGACATTCCCATGTAACAGTGCCAAAGTTAGCGAAGTCGGACAGTAACCACGTCTACTTCCCATATAACACAACTTAAATTCCATCTAATTTTTTCATTTTCCAGTATACAAATCAAGCGCTAATTAATATACCGGTATACAAATTTGTACGAATATTTTCGTTAAGGTATTCCATATCAGCTCTAAAAATTGTCAAAATCGGACTCAAGCCCGCAGATACCGGAAATATGGATTACAGAGCCTAAGGATTCTTGCCGAAAATATCAGTCAATCTGTGAGATAATAATTGAGTTTCGGGGAAAATGTTTTTTTGATAACAATATACCCTTGTATGAGAAATGGGTTGAATCGGATCAATACTTCCCTTAGCCCCCATATAGCAATGTGAGAGTTATTTAAATTCAAATTGAGAAAGCGTGTTTAGTGTATCTTTGTGCCAAAAATGAATAAAATCGGATGAAAACTTGTCTTAGCTCCCATAGCCCCCCGCTGACTTTACCCCATACATATGTTAATATTTATATTATATTAGGTCAAGTAAAAAGTTCGTTCGGTTTTTATCAAAGAGATGGCGTTATTGTCCATACTACCAGTGTTACGTGTCGCATCATGTCATACTATACGGCGCTGAAAACGTGTTTATTCGCGCTAAAAGTTTGTCTTTGACAGTTTTGCGATTGATTGACGTAGTACGTTGTGAGCGCTCGTCAAAAATGGACACCAGCAAAGAGAAAATTCGCTATATTTTACAATTTTTCTTCGATCAAGGCGAAAAAGCAGCAATTTCGTTTATGGGCCCGAAAGTGGTTTTCTAGGTTCCGTTCCGGTAATTTCGATGTCAAAGATGCACCACGCGTCGGGAGGCCTATCGTCGAAAATTGCGATAAAATCATGGAAATAGTGGAAACAGACCGTAACGTGAGCACTTATTTAATTACTGAGGAACTAAAGATAAGCCAGAAAACCGTTTGGAACCATTTGCATAACCTTGGATTCAAAAAGGAGCTCGATGTTTGGGTGCCACACGAACTAACGCAAAAAAACATGATGGACCGAATTTCCATCTGCAACAAAATCGACCCGTTTCTGAAGCGGATCGTGACTGACGATGAAAAATGGGTCACTTACGACAACATCGAGCGCAAACGGTCGTGATCAAAGATCGGGGAAGCGGTCCAGAGGTTGGCCAAGACCGGATTGACGACCAGGAAGGTTTTGCTGTGTGTTTGGTGGGATTGGCAAGGAATCATCTACTACGAGCTGCTCCCCTATGGCCAAACGCTTAATTCGGCCCTTTACTGTCAACAACTGGACCGCTTGAAGGCAGCACTCATCCAGAAGAGGCGATCTTTGATCAACAGAGGCCGAATTGTGTTCCATCAGGACAACGCCAGGCCACACACGTCTTTGGTGACGCACCCACCTTATAGTCCGGACCTGGCACCAAGTGATTACCATCTTCTCCTGTCCATGGCGAACGCGCTTAATGGTGAGAAGTTGGCCTCAAGAGAGGCCTGTGAAAATTGGCTCTCCAAGTTTTTTGCCAATAGGGACGCAGCGTTTTACGAGAGGGGTATAATGAAGTTAGCGTCTCATTGGCAACAAGTTTATAAACAAAATGGCGCATGTTTGAAAAAAATCAAAATCAATAAAAAAACCGAACGAACTCTCAAAAATTAATGCAGTCAGCCCTTCCATTCCTATATACCTAATGATTTAAGTATAATTTGCGCTGACGGGAGTAAATTATAGTAGAAAAATGAGTCTATGACCTTGTGTTTATTATTTTTAATCAAATAAACAAAACTACAAAAAAAAAAAACAAAAAAATTAGTCTGTGACCTTCAAGATAAGTTAATATAACAAATTTGATTGTAGTCCATTCACTCTTTCGTCGACAATCGATTGATCCTTAAATAGTATGAAATGTTCGGTTACACCCTTAAAACTTAGCCTTTCGTTACTTGTTTGTTATAACAATGATCTCTGTATATGTGGTATATGTCGGTGCATTGTCTTGTTCTTGTTCATCATATACTTTACGTTCAAAGTTAAAAATATTATTTAAATATCGGTACTAAAAACTAAGTAAATACTTAAAGTTTTTTTATTTTTGTGACACCGTAATAAGTAAACAAACACAAAATCAGTTTTTGCCTAATCTTTCGCATTGATGCTACATTCGTGAAAAAAGTATATGTAATTTCTTAAATCTTTTATCATAAAAAATAATATCTGTATGTACTATAAACAGTCGTTTTTACATATTTCTGTTAAATACCAGCGAATATGTTAGAAAATGGGGAATTCCCACTCGGTGTTTTTCAGCTCTGTTAGCCATTCAATTGAGCATCATACAAAACTCGATTTGCACCTTTTCTATATTTTACGATCTTTGATAAAAGCCGGTGGTTCAACGAGGGAGTTGGTCGAACGAAATCCAGTGACAAAAACCCATCTTTACCGAGGTCAATTCCTTTAAGTTAGTTGGATGGTGTAGAGTTTTTAGATAGTGTGGTGCATTCTGTGTATATAAGTGTGTGGTGTTTGCGAGTATGTTAGTGCAGAGAACTTAAAACAATGAGAAGGTGCAAATTGAATTTTGTATGATGCTCGATTGGTTGGCTGAAAATTTGAGATCAAGGAGTTCACCACTTTCTGTATAGTTTTGCTGTTATTTAACAGAAATGAGAATTTTTAACAAAGTTCTCTGACAAAATACGTATCTACCAATATAAAGAGAAAAATGAAATGAAATGAATGAGAAAACAAGAAATACAAATGCCACTTCACATATGCATGATTATTTTTTGCCATATAAACGATTTTTATGATGAAAAATTGATAAATTATTATTTTTTTGCACAAATGCTACATTGATAAAATGTGTCGTCGCGTCAGTTCTTCGACAGATTGACTCTTTGACATAAAAGCAAAAAATGTGTCAACGGAAATTTCACATGAAGTAATGAGTGTACATATCTACATAAAAATACATACAAATGTGTAAACGACATAATATATGTATGTCCTGTTACATATGTTTACACATGCATTTGAAAAGAAAAATTAAAGCATGAATGTGAAATACCAACGGCAAAACACAATTCTGTACTTTTATGACTCCATAATGGTGTCAATTACAATTAATGAATTATTTTAAGAAATATATCAAAATACTTTATTAGTAATAATTTAAAAGTATTTTGATATATAACATAAAATAATTTAAAAAATAATAAATAATAGTTCAATAAAAGGGAATATATTTCAAATGGCATATCAATATTCCCAGTTTGGCATACATATTGTATTCTCTTCAATATTCGCCGTTTGGTTATGTTAAGAGAGCGTATGTTTACAGATTCACCGCTGTTATAAAAGCGAGAAATGTTATTTGTTTCTCGTGCATATGTGGTGAACTCCTTGATAAATTCCTACAAATTGTTCGCTGTCGAACCTGCACCTTCTCATTGTTTTAAGTTCTCTGGTTAGTGTTTCCAATTCTGTTGAGTTGGGGGATGTCAGTGTTGCGCCTTGTGAAACGGTGTGTTAACATGGTGGACATGAGGCTGATATAACCAACCTATAATATCCATATATAATATTATTGAGCTACCAAATACGATTGCAATAATAATTGTTCATTTACGTTTTCCGTCTCTCTTATGGTACATACGATATTATTTTCTTCAACTCTAGTATCAACTGTCAACCTCAACATGTACGCCCCTAGTTTTTTTTCAACGTTTGTGGAATCTCATGCAGTAATGTTTCAAGGAAACGCCGGACTTAAGCCGAAGGAAGGAGAACTAACAAGCAAACCTTGGCAATGGCCTATAAACTATCGGGTAAGAAGTTATTCTGAATAGTATATATGCACCGATTACTTAATTATTTTCTCGTGAAAATCTCAATATATGAAACGGAGACAGTTATACAATTTAGTATTAATTTTTTTTTTGTTTTCTATTTTTTATAATTTTGCGAGGGGCAAACGAGAGTACGGAGGTAATATTTAATTCGCTCCGCTCTCAAAGCTAAAGGCAAATCACAAAACAAAAAAAACTCGATAAATATAAAAAGGTATAAAAAGATATTTATCTTGCGTCGTCGTGAACAATTATCTGTGTCAAATTTCGTATATACAAGTATTATATAATATAATATATTTGGTCAAAAGTTCATGCAAGAACTCCGGGCCCGAACAAGTTTTGTTTGGATTCGGCACATCTTGAAACAACCATATAGTCGCTTGCTGTTTACTTTCGGGCCCATACGCGTAAATCCACTATTCATCACCTGTCACAATTTCACAGACATGTTTTGAAGCACCGCTGTCATATTTTTTTAATACTTATATACAATACCAATTGACACCCGCCTTGTTTTGAGTGATTTACAAATTATGTAGGATTCAACGTGAACAAATTTTTTTTACTGCCAAACATGCAATGTTAAATGTATGTCATTCATGCAATGTTGAACGTATGTTAGTCCCACTAATGCCAATAGTTCTCTTAATCTTATGATAAGTCACAAGACGATTTTGCAATATCAATTTGCGCACAGCGTCAACGTTTGGATGACCTTCATGAAATTCGCGTTGGAGTGATTTACGACCTAAATTGAATTCACTAAACCATCGATAAACACTGGTCTTTGATGGAACCTCACCATCACCAAAAATGTATTAGGTTAATCGATGCACTGTTAGTGAGTTAATCCACGTCGAAAGTTGTCAAAAATAATAGCACTAAAATGTTCACGATTTAATTCAATCCAACACAAATAGCGTTCGTATGTCAAAATTTTCTGAGTATGTAAAACATCAAAAATGTTAAACTTTACGATAAAGTTGTGAGTTACCAGATTGCAACACTAGGGTTGAGAAACGAATGCTAGATTAAAGAAAATTATGTGTAGTATATGGAAGCTGGGGTAATTCGTGGACCGATTTTACACATTTTTCATTAACAATTTGTATCCAGTGTTTAATGTTGACTTAATTTTCCTAAGACATCTTACATATTTACCCATAAATACGGTGAATAAAGAGTGTTTACTCTTTCCGACGCATTTATTCATTGAGTTTTTTTACTTTTCGTAGTTTGTTTACTGCCAACAGGGACTGCAATAAGAAATCTGCTCCAAGAAAAAAACTTTTTTTAATAATAATAATAACCCAACGATTACCCTCCTCCCGCCCAACCGGCGCGAGGGGCGCAATCCGCATAGGTGCGGAATTAGCCGAGTCATAAAAGGCAAGAGAGTTTTTTAAGTGTTGAGATCTAAAACTGCTCAGCTACAGAAACAAAAATTTCAACAGCTAAGATCTAAAGTTACAATATAATAAATTGTTACATTTTCATTTATTAAGAGAAAACAATAAAGTCTTTTTAATTTTAAAAAGTGAGTCAGATAAGTCAAATGTGCTGGAATGAGAATTAAAATCATGACATATACGGCGGAATGGCTCGTTTAGTTCAAAATTTGATCTACAGGATTTTAGCAGTAAAGGTCTAAACTGCCTCGAAAGGCGAACCGGGATATTAAATTTAATTTCAGACAGGAGAAAAGAACTGCAAACAGTTCCATTCAAAAGTTTCACTAAGAATGTTATGCCAAGCATTTCCCTACGACTAGAAAGTGTAGGTAGATTAATAAGTTTTAAACGAATAGTGTATGGAGGTAGACTTACCCTAGCGTCCCATCGGAAATGCGCTAAGGCGAAAAGTAAAAATTGTTTTTGAACCGACTCTAACTTGTCCATATATTCCAATATAGGTCTAACCAAAGTTGTATAAAGTGTTTTAGTAATATACGGATCTCTAAATTCTTTAGACCAACGTTTAACAAAACTGAGGACAGCTTTTGCTTTCAATATGAAGACTGAAATTAAGCTTAGGGTCCATATTAACTCCCAAATCAACATAGTTTAAAACTTAATCTAGAATATGGTGTTTTATTACATAAGAAGAGGGGTGCACAGATCTACGGGAAAAGCACATCGTCTTACATTTATTGAGATTCAATGGCAAATTATTTCTATCACACCATGCAACCAAATTGTTTAAGTCTGTTTGCAACAGACACCTTTCCTCAGTTGAAGTGTATGATTTAAAAAGGTTTACATCGTCAGCGTATAATAAAATTTTTGAGAATTCTATTACTGAAGAGATATCGTTAATAAACAACAAGAGCAGAATCGGGCCAAGATGACTACCTTGCGGAACACCAGAAGAAACATTAATTGTATCTGAAAGTTTATCCTCAAATATCACTCGTTGTGTTCTATTATAAAGATAGGAATATACCCATTGAAGGAATCTTGGCTGAAAGCCCAGCAGATCAAGTTTATGTCTGAGAATCGAGATATTTACTTTATCGAAAGCTTTGCTAAAGTCTGTGTATATAACATCAGTATGCTTATGTACCCTAAAACCCATTGAAACATGGTTTCAAGTAAGTTTGTTATAGTCGAGTTCCCTTTACGAAATCCATGCTGAGATGAGGAAATTAACGGAGAAATCGAAAAGGTTATATGGTCAGTGATGATAGCTTCAAAAAGTTTAGGTATAACTGATAGTTTTGCGATACCTCTATAGTTTTCAATGTTGGATCTAAATCCACTTTTATGCAAAGGGATTATAAATGACTGTTTCCATATTGAAGGAAATAGGTATACCGTGTTTAAGAGAGGAATTAAATATCCTTGTCAAAGGCAAGTAAATATATTTGGCACTATTTTTTAGGAAGCATGAGGGTATCATGTCTGGGCGATAACTAAAAGATGGTTTTAACTTGTATTTCATTGGTGCAAAATATTCAACTACACCTGCCGGTACACAAATTGATTGGGCATTTTCAAACATGGATCCTTCCCATGTTAATGCAATTACGTTTGAGACAGTACACAGCTATCATGACAGTATTTGTATCTCTATTTCGAACTAAAGTTTTCAGACTTTGTGCAATAGTTCTTGATTTTTTTTTCCAAATATAAGCGAATTAAAATGGTATAGCAATTTTGACAGTAGTTTTTAAGACAAATTTAAGAAAAATATGTAAATAATCTAATTAAGAAAATTTAAATTATATGTATAATTTGTTATTATATAAGACATTATTGTATAAATATATGATAGAAATTAAATAGTATAAGGAGAAAAGAAGTATAATTTAGATATATGTATAAGAATCTTTATCAAAATTTATGTTTAATATTGTAAATTTTATATATAAATTAATATAATAATATAATTTTTAAAGTTGTTAATATTTATTATTTTTAAGCTAAACATGTATAATTGCACAAAAACGATTTCTTTTCATAGTTCTCATTACAGTTGTAATGCATTCTATATAAAATCAATTATAAGCGTATACAAAAAACACAAGAATGATTTCTTATAATTTGAGTAAATTTAGTTTACAAATTGCTCTAACTATTTTCACTGTGGATGTAAATAACTAAGGCAACAGTTCCTACTTCTAATTATGAAAATATATAAAGAAATCTCAAACGAGTATACCATTTAACTTTGGGAGAGTAGAAAATGTTCGGTTACATCCGAACTTAGCCCTTCCTTACTTGTTTTAAATACTTTTCATCATGTTGCTACAGAATATAATTGCTTTGTTCACCTAACGCTTATTTGTGTCTCCTAAAACTAATAGAGATAGGTATAAGGTTATGTATATATAAATGTTCAGGATGACGAGGCGACTTCCCGGTGAGTATCTCTCCATCTTATTGACTATTTGTTTGGCTTAGTGTATATCTCCCAAGCCACTAGGGATATTCCAACCAAATTTCCTCAGGCTAAATCCTTTTGGCTCCACCTCTGACAGTATGAAAATATGACGAATCGGATGACCCTATCCACTCACTAAATAACGATGAAACTACGAAAAGTACAAAAACTCAATAAATAAATGCGTCGGAAAGAGTAAACACTCTTTATTCACCGTATTTATGGGTAAATATGTAAGATGTCTTAGGAAAATTAAGTCAACATTAAACACTGGATACAAATTGTTAATGAAAAATGTGTAAAATCGGTCCACGAATTACCCCATGCAATCTGGTAACTCACAACTTTATCGTAAAGTTTAACATTTTTGATGTTTTACATACTCAGAAAATTTTGACATACGAACGCTATTTGTGTTGGATTGAATTAAATCGTGAACATTTTAGTGCGATTATTTTTGACAACTTTCGATGTGGATTAATTCAGTAACAGTGCATCGATTAACCTAATACATTTTTGGTGATGAGGTTCCATCAAAGACCAGTGTTTATCGATGGTTTAGTGAATTCAATTTAGGTCGTAAATCACTCCAACGCGAATTTCATGAAGGTCATCCAAACGTTGACGCTGTGCGCAAATTGATATTGCAAAATCATCTTGTGACTTATCATAAGATTAAGAGAACTATTGGCATTAGTGGGACTAACATACGTTCAACATTGCATGAATGACATACATTTAACATTGCATGTTTGGCAGAAAAAAAATTTTTTCACGTTGAACCCTACATAATTTGTAAATCACTCAAAACAAGGCGGGTGTCAATTGGTATTGTATATAAGTATTAAAAAAATATGACAGCGGTGCTTCAAAACATGTCTGTGAAATTGTGACAGGTGATGAATAGTGGATTTACGCGTATGGGCCCGAAAGTAAACAGCAAGCGAATATATGGTTGTTTCAAGATGTGCCGAATCCAAACAAAACTTGTTCGGGCCCGAAGCACTTCCAAGCAAATGGTTCCCTGTGTTTTTAGAAAAACTGAACAAACGAGATCTCACACATCGATTGAAACAACTGCATTTTTGAGCACTCAAAACATCGATTTGATGCGTTCAGAAGGCATGTTTTGGAGATACCTCAATCAGAGTGGCACAAGTGCTTCGACAATTGGTTCAAACCCATGTGGAAGTGTATAGATCTTAATGGAGAATATGTATAGAATATTTTTAAAAACAATGAACAATGAAATAATGGTTTTGAGCTGAACAACTATAGCAAAGAGCTTCCATACAAACTGGCCGATCCAAATAAAGTTCTTGCATGAACTTTTGACCAAATATATTATATTATATAATACTTGGCATTAGTGGGACTAACATACGTTCAACATTGCATGTTTGGCAGTAAGAAAAATTTGTTCACGTTGAATCCCACACAATTTGTCAATCGCTCAAAACAAGGCGGGTGTCAATTGGTATTGTATATAAGTATTAAAAAATTAGACAGCGGTGCTTCAAAACATGCCTGTGAAATTGTGACAGGTGATGAATAATGGATTTACGCGTATGAGCACATTTTGATTGCCTAACTCAAAAGTAAGGATTTCCTGAAGTTAAATGTCTGACAGAGAAAGCTGAATTTCTATATAGAACCAGAATATTAATATTTCTTTACAGCCTTTGATTCTATAGAGATATCAATACTATGCTTTGCAAATATTATAATGCCCTGTTTATTTCTGTTGCTTGTTTCCGTTCTATCCTCAGCTCGTTAGTTGGAGTAAATTCTGGTATATCAAAACTTTCGCAAGGATAACTCTAAGTTCCTACAAAACATAAAATACCTGAGGATAGCATCAAACAGTCGCATTTTATATCATTAATGTGAGCGTGAGACTCTGAACGTTATGGAATAAAATTAAATGTCCTATTGTTCGGGAAATCGTAAAATTTAAACTTTTTGTCGGAGCGTTCCATTCCCCCAGTTCCCTAAATACAGGATCCGATTCAGAAAATTTGTTAGGAGGAATACAATTTCCCTTGATGAATAGACCTTCTGCAGAAGTAGCTCGACTACAATCGACATAAATTGAAGCTCTAGGCATTCTGGGTCGAGTATGAACTACAACTTTAATATATGTGGCACCCTGGCTTTTATGAATAGTTATTAGAATATATAGTCCCTCAGCCGGAACAACTGGAAACTGATTTCTTTCAATTGAAATTTGTTCACTTCTTTTATATAGAAACTTTTAGAACTTTTGCAATTGGTGTCCAAGAACTTTATAAAGGATGAGGCTTTTTTGATCGTGCTATCAAACCAACAGAAGATTCCAAAAATTTAATCCACAGAATTGTTAAAAAAGAATAATGGAAATCAATTTGCATAAGTTGTCCCGCTGTCCCATTAACCAAGCCATCACACGTGTTTATATTCACTGTAATCATATAGTTGGCGGAGGTTTTTAGTGTCAATTGATAGGGCAGTCCCTGCGTTTCAGAAGTTTTGACAAATTTAACTCTTTCCAAAATATTATCATTTTCACTTATATCAATTCCTTTAACTGAGTATTTTGCAGTTGAAAGGATAGCTTCAGTTGAGATTCGACTGAGCTTAAGGGCATTGAAATTATTTGTCTCTTCATTGGACCAAAATAAATGTATGGCATCATCGGGAACTTCCTCGAAATTAACTACTCGAGTTTCAATGAGTGATATGTCCTCATGCCTTATCGTTTAATGCAATTGCCAAGGCCTGATCCTCCCGTTGTCTCATTATTTCTGTTAATTTAAAGTATTTAAATAACTCCCACAAAGGGGAACCAGTTACAGTGCTGTACGCATCATTGAGATTAGGAGAGAATATCCACCTATCTCCAACAGGTGAGAGTTGCTTCAAATCACCAAAAACTATGATCGGTATACCACCGAAGGGGCTGTTTTGAAAATTTGTTTTAATCTCGCATCAACAGAGCTAAATATAAGAGCACCTACCATGGATATTACATCAATTTTGATTAATTTTAAATCGATAAGTCTGGAATACAATGAATTAACTGTGTCATTGCTAAGTGGCCTCAACTCTCTACTCAACTGATTAACAGGTAAAGAGAATATTGAATGAAGGGTCATTCCACCTATTCCGAATGCTGCTTTACCCGTAGGTGCACAAAGAAGAACTTTTAAGAAACTTGGATTGGATCCAGGTGTACAATTGTAACGATGGTTAAGAGCTTGATATGTTGCAGATATCAAACGACTCTTTCCTACATCTGCACCGCCGCCAATGAAATCATAAAACGGGCGATTTGTTTTTAGCTGCTGCATCAAATGTGTCAAATAGGTTCTTTGCTTAGTATTTAGACTTTGAACTAAAGAAAATAATTCCTCAACTGAAATTAAAGGGAAACTACCCTATAAGTCTAATATTGCAATCAGATTTAGTTCCATTATCTGTTGAATCTTCACCATGTCCAGCAAATTTATATTTAGGTTTATTTCTGGAAGTGCCAACACTCTGAACTCATTTTCCACGATAGGTAGTTCATTTTGAGCACCTTCCTCCAAGTCTGTTTCATTATAAAGACTTTCTAGAACATTTTCAAGTTCTCTTGGTTCAAAAACATCATATTTTCTTTGACTCTCCTGAATTAGAATACGATGTGTTATGCCAGTCTGCTCATTATCGTTTTCAATATGATCTTGCTTGGATAATAAAGCATTGCCATTTCGCGGAAATATTCAACTCTGGCCAAATCTGGGTTAAACCTTCTATACCGAAAAATGCAAAGTTTGGTACTTTTTTTCACAAAACCGCTACCGTCTTTAAGAGGTCTCTTTCTGGTAAATTATCGTCTTTCCTCTCTTCTTCTTCATGATCACTGTCCTGTGCTCTTCTACTAGATTTAAAATATTTATACTTAGATGCAAAATCAACTAAACAAAGAGTTTCTCACTGATCGGATCTTTGAACATAACGGTCTAAAATACCGACTACGAATATTTAAGACCTGAAATAAGGTTCTGAAGTTCTGCTCTAGGTTTCACCGATCGAACACGTTCCTCAGGTCGAGAGGTATTTATAAATTATTCAGCATTACTTGCTTCCGAAAGATGGAGCCCAATGCAGGAATATACTGCTTTTTGTGCAGATATTTCTGTGCCTGATAAAAATTTGTGACCTATATGTTTAAGTTTTTGCTTAATAGTATAATTTCCAACCTTTACCTCTGATATAGCTTAATTTAAGGGCTCAGAAATTAATCTGTTAGATTTGTTAATATAATATAATAAATTATATATGAACAGCAAGCATATGCATCCATTATATAATATATTGGATATCCATATTTGCTCTATGGACTTTCAAAATCAGAGGATTATAAGCGTTTATAAAGCGATCCTGTACTTTTCTTTTTAGAAAAGTTTTAAGTTTTGATAAACTTGATCTAAGGGCTAACAAATAGTTATCAAAAAGCATATTTATTCTACTATCAGACAGGAAATGTTCAAAATCCCTTAGATTTGAAATGTCTTCTCTAGTCATATTTGAATTAAAAACGTTTTGAATTTTAAAAATGCTTTCCTTGTGGTTCCGAATTTTGACTTGTTTCTGTAAGAGGTAACAGTATTTGCGTTGAATACATTGGTGAATATAGTATACCAAGACGACAAAACTGTTGCCCTTTTATTTCCCTGGTAGAAGCCCGTCTGTGGTAATGCTATTGTTACCCCAAATAATTTTCTAAGAGGCTGACTGAACCATCTGTAGAAAGTTAATTGACAATAAAACTAATGACATCAGGGAATGATGAGGTTCTTGAAGGTTGATCCTGGGAGCATTACAGCCAATACATGCGGGGAACCTCTCTATTTGAATCTCCACTCTCCAGTAGAAATGTCCGACAAAATGCTCTCCAAAAATGCCGGCGTTGTCTTTTAAAAGCTTAAGAATTTGTCGATAGCGGTAGTCAAAATATCTAGCACAAGTAACCGCGTCTGACCAAATTAAGCGATATCTATCTTGGGTTGTTAAACTGTTGGCTTTCTCTTCTAAAACCTTTAGAATCAACAGTTTTAGAGATAATTACCAAAAGCTCAACCCATTGAGATTCTGCAGCCGATAAAGTGATAAAGAAGGTTGGAAGCCCAAATTGGCGAATCATAGCTATATCTTTTTTCTTCTCAGCTTCCCAGAGCGCAGGGGAGGATCTAACGCCTTTCAAAACCTTGTAACCATCATCGTGTTGAATCAATTTTTGAACAAAGTTTTCATTTAATAGATTTTGGGCTGTAACTCGGTTGCGACCTGAAAACTTTCAAAGGCAAATTGATGTACTATTCTTAATTTGTAGCAGTTCTAATTTTTTGTAATCATAGAACAACTTTGGAATGGTACACGCTCTTCCGTCAAAACGGCGAATTTCAGAACGTATTACCTTGCTATATGTTTCAGAGCATGTACGTTTCTGCCCAACGTATATTTTTCGAAATGGCAACTCTTCTGAATTATTATCTTGAATTATGTCAATTGGTCTTTATCCTTCACCTGGTGCTATAACTAAACGGTTATAGTCTAAGTTTTCTACAGGAATATTGTACAAAAAAGTTTCTTGACCGCCTGGACTTAGCTCTGAAGTTAAAAGACTGGTGGGAATATTATTACCTGAGGGATTATCATGAGAAGTTCGTTCCTTGTGAAAAGATTGAACCAATCGGGAATCCTCTGCAAATGCAACAAACGGAACTTCTTCTTGGTTAATAAATTCTGAAATCCAGTCCTCATTAATATGTATATTGTGCTCACGATACAGAGGGGTATTCACTAAGAACTGCAAAGTTTCCATTATCTTTGCGGGGTGTATCGATCACGTAATCGTCATTGTACTCGTAACGACTTCTTAAGTGAATTTGTATCACATGAGGACCTTGGTAGAGATGTCCCAATATTGTTAACAGATATTGGTATATTAACAACAGCACCTTTGAGCAAACTCTGACCTTGATATACTAACGGACGGATTGTCATAAAAGGTAATCTAGGCATTATGAGACGTTCTTCAATTGGGGTTAAATTTTTCAACCAATCCGATATTTCAGAAAAGTCTAAACCGTTAGCTAAACATATTTTTGAAACGTTATTTTTTAAAAACGCATTTTTGAAAGTAGCACAAATATTGTAATTTCTATTTTCCAAAGGAAATTTTAGCATTAAAAAGAAGACGGATGCAGCATTCGGTTGACCTTGTGTAATAGTTTCGAAATTTAATTTACGAACTTGGTGTGAAAACCATAATCCGTTGCAGCAAATAGAATAGAGCAAAAGAAATGTTTATGAAATCTGTTAAATAACCACTTTAATCATCTTCTATAACATTATTTTCTCTCATTAATCGGAATCGTTGGGACTGCCTTTGGTTTTCAATTTGCCTATTGACCGGGTTATCTCTACGAAAGCGAACTTGACTTCGTCTAAGACGTCTCTGATTCAAAATTTCTTCCTTCATACCCCTTCTACTAAGTTGTCGACGTTGTGTTTCTCTATCACGCTCCTCTCTCCTTGCAGGTTCACTTTACATTTGATCACGAATGCGCTCTAAGTTCCTATACTCAGGATTGCTTGCGCGAAGTTCTGTATGATCCCTTGTGTTCCTACTTTGCTCGTCATAACATACCTCGGATAAATTTTGTTCAAAAGACCGTACCTCGAGATTTTCATACTTGGTTCTATTGTATGTTGATTTGTATTGATAATTTGTTGGAACAGACGTACATCAGAATCTAACCTACGATTAGCGTGACTTATAGTATTTTGTGACTGCTCACTATCTTTATATAGAGAGTTTGCATAAAGAACTCTCATACGTCTTCTATTCTGAAGACGACTTAGTAATACAGATTTTCTACTTAATCTAGACATAATTAATTAATAATAAAGGGCTTAAAATATAAAATACTTATAGATAATACTTATATAATTCAGTCCGTTCGGGTGTGAAAAGTTGGATCCTAGGTGCTGCTCTTTTCCACTGTAATTGGGTCCTTACTATGACTCCTTTCCTGTTCGGTGTATAGGTACTATGGTATACTGGTGCACATAAGTATATGTGTTTGCTCGCCACTGTATATAACAATAGTTTAAACACTATATAACTAATACACTGAAATTATTTTGAATACAGCACTTTGCTAGTCAATAAATTTAGTGTAACTGAAACTACAAACACAGTGTACTGATATTTATTATACTCTTACATAATGTTGGTACAGAGTATAATAGTTTTGTTATGGTATAATTTTGTACACACAGCTTACGTACTTTTGTATACCTATGTATTACTTAGATATTCACCAACATTATAATACGTAATATTTAGTTATATTTATATTTTAGAAATTGGTTTCTATTGAAATTAAGTGCTCGGAAAACCCCTCCGTAAATTGCTTTTGTCTAACGCTTTTTAAAACAGGGTGATCTACAAATGACACCTATTTTGAATGGTCTGCCAATGAAGGCTAAAGTAACAATAACTTACATATAATTAAATATAGTAGCAGCTGTGTAAATTTTCTTCTTTCTCTCTTAATATCTAATCAAAAAGTACTTAGATGTAATTTTCTTGAGTTTACAGCTCACCTCATGACCTTCTTCACTTAAAATGTGTCGCAAAACTGAAATAATAGACAATAACATTTTAACCGATGGGGTCGCAGTTTATAAATATACACGATCTTTAGCGCTTTTGATACTACACTACTTATATTTATTTCACGCGATTTTTTCTAGAAAGATGTTTTTGCTCTATACAAAGTCCAGCACTCTAGAAACTGTTTTACATTGTTGTTGGTATATTTTGTTATAAGTTCAACATAATGGCTGAGAAAATATACCTATCCACTGATTATCACCAAATATTAGAAGAAATATTTTTATATAGAAATCTACATCTAGGTTTTAGGTGGTGCAAACCACCGTTTCGTGAACAAAATCATACTCTGTTGCAGCATGTTGCGAAAGTATAAAAATGTTGCAAAAGAATTCAACATTTATTATTTGAATAATATTTGGTATCTTATTTACATATGTTATTGATCATAGATTTACTATCTTAGATAGATACTATTTTTTCTCGAAATGTTAACTTTAACAAAAAGAAGCTATTTAACTCAAACATGCTATATGCGATATAAACTGAACCAAAGGGGTTAAATTTAATATGTGGGGTATATGAGGTTGCTGTTGTACCAGAGGAGCAGAAATCAGTATATTAGGGTTATAAGGATTAAACAAAAATCTAGACCAATTTCATTCATATGCAGCGATAAGCTACATTATTTTTAAGTAAAGCTATCCATTTAATTTCATTAAATTATCAAATTACGGTAAACAAGTAAGGAAGGGCTAAGTTCGGATGTAACCGAACATTTTATACTCTCGCAAAGTCAAATAGTATACTCGTTTGAGATTTCTTTGTGGATTGGCTGATATTTTCGGTAGAAGGTCAACTATAGGCACTGGGGTCCACATATTTAGTACTTAGGGGCTTAAACAGTTTTGGTTCGATTTAGACAATTTTTGGCCACAAGGTGGCATACTTTAATCGCATTATTCACGCAAAGTTTTATCCCGATACAGTCATTGTTGCCTGATTTGCATAGTGGAAAGTGAAATAATCAGATGGAATTTAAAATGGTGTTATATGGAAAGTAGGCGTGGTTGTAGTCCGATTTCGCCCATTTTTGCATTGTGACATAGAAACATGAAAAGAACGTTATGCACCGAATTTGGTTGAAATCGGTTAAGCAGATCTCAAGATATGGGTTTTCACCTAAAAGTGGGCTGTGCCACGCCCACTGTCTAATTTTGAACGCGGTTCCTATAAAGTCATCTCATACCATCCCAGAGATAAAATTTAATGACTCTGGCGTGTTTAGTGCTTGATTTATCGCGCTTTTAGTAGTTTTTAACAGTACCGTTATATGGGGAGTGGGCGGAGTTGCCATCCGATTTCAACTATTTTCACACCGTCAATAGAAGTGCTAAAAATATTTGAAATATTTGAAAGTGAAATAATCAGATGGAATTTAAAATGGTGTTATATGGAAAGTAGGCGTGGTTGTAGTCCGATTTCGCCCATTTTTGCACTGTGACATAGAAACATGAAAAGAACGTTATGCACCGAATTTGGTTGAAATCGGTTAAGCAGATCTCAAGATATGGGTTTTCACCTAAAAGTGGGCTGTGCCACGCCACTGTCTAATTTTGAACGCGGTTCCTATAAAGTCATCTCATACCATCCCAGAGATAAAATTTAATGGCTCTGGCGTGTTTAGTGCTTGATTTATCGCGCTTTTAGTAGTTTTTAACAGTACCGTTATATGGGGAGTGGGCGGAGTTGCCACCCGATTTCAACTATTTTCACACCGTCAATAGAAGTGCTAAAAATATTTGCTTCCAGTGAATTTTGTTATTATAGCATTAGCGGTTTAGGAGATATGCACATTAAACCTATTAGAGGCGGGACCACGCCCACTTTTTTAAAAAAAATTTTAACTGCAGATGCCCCTCCCTAATGTGATCCTGTGTACCAAATGACAGTCTTGTATCTTATTGCGGAGCTTAGTTATGGCAAGTTATTTGTTTTTGATTAATGGCGTTTTGTGGGCGTGGCAGTGGTCCGATTACGCCCATCTGCAATACCAACCGTCACACGGTACCATGAAACATGTCTACCAAGTTTCATAAAGATATCTCAATTTTTACTCAAGTTAGAGCTTACACGGACGGACGGACAGACGGACAGACGGACGGACAGACGGACGGACGGACAGACAGTCACCCGGATTTCAACTCGTCTCTTCATCCTGATCATTTATATATATATAACCCTATATCTAACTCGATTAGTTTTAGGTGATACAAACAACCGTTAGGTGAACAAAACTATTATACTCTGTAGCAACAGGTTGCGAGAGTATAAAAACATCTTGAAGTGAGATAAACATAAGTATGAATGTGATATTAACTCTACCAATGTGGCTAAATTTCATATTATAAGCTTGTTTCGGTTTAAAGTCAGGTGGAAAAACGGAAATAATATATATATTGGGTCTAGAGAAAGATATTAATTTTGACATTGCTCAGCTATACTCGAGCATAGAGAACATATTTTGAATCAGTTTGATATATATAAAAAAAAATGTTAATACTCACTGACCGACATATTCGGCATAAAACTGGTTAGAATAACGAAAAGTATTATAAGTAGTATATGGAAGTAAAGGGTAGTATTAAACCGATTTGATAAATTTTTGCCAATACTACATACTATTAACATGCCACAGACTAATAAAATTCTTCCACTGTTTCACTAAGGTACCTTACATAATCACAAATCAAATGGAGTAAAGTCCGAGGAATGTTCGAATATCCTGATATTAGTTACATGGGGGCTAGGTAAAATTTTCACCCGATTTGATTCATTTTAGGCACAAAGATACCTTGTTATGAGTAAAACACGTTTTCTCATTTCCATTGAAGTAACTCACATATTGGCCACTATATGCAGCATAAAGTCATCCGGAAGTTCAAAAATTAGGTATATGAAGGCTATAAGTAAATTTGATCTGATTCATCCAATTTTTTGACAGAAACATATTATTAGCGAGAGTTTCATTTATTTATTTTATTATATGAATTTCATTTACAGTTCAGTACCTAGGGGCTTGAACAGTTTTAGTGCAATTTAGACAATTTTTGCTCACAAGATGGTATACTTTAATTATTCAAAATCAAATGGAATTTAAAATGGTGGATCCCAAGATATGGGTTTTCACTTAAAAGTGGGCGGATGGTATGTTAGTGCTTGATTTGTCGCGATTTTAGTAGTTTTTAGCAGTACCGTCATATGAGGAGCGGACTGGGTTGTCACCCGATTTCACCCATTTTCTTACTATAGATAGAGGTGCTAAAACCATTTGATCGCAGTGAATTTTGTTATGATAGATTTAGCGGTTAAGGAGATATGCACATTAAACCTATTAGGGGGACCGCGCCAGATGCCACTGCAGATGCCCCTCCCTAATGTGATCCTCTATACCACATAACAGTCTTGTATCTCATAACGGAGCTTAGTTATGGAAATTTATTTTTTTTCGATTAATGGCGTTTTGTGGGCGTGGCAATGGTCCGATTACGCTCATCTGCAATACCAACCGTCATACGGTGCCATGAAACATGTGTACTAAGTTTCATAATGATATCTCAATTTTTACTTAGGTTACAGCATGCACGGCATCCTTTATATATAAAGTAAATAACCTGGATTAGTTTTAGGTGATACAAACAACCACCATTAGATGAACAAAACTATTATACTCTGTAGCAACATGTTGCGAGAGTTTTAATGTTGTCTTCAGTGCCTCAAAAGAGATATGTTCGGGGAATTCCCTAAATGCCATTTTATTTACGGAATCAACGCTCCACCTATATTTTATGTTGCGATTTTAATTGGCGTTTATTCAACTACATATTCAACGGAGACGTCAAAAAATGTATAGGCAAATTGTCGTACATAAAGAGGATAAAGATTTTCAGCGAATTTTTTTCCGAAAATCCCATAATAATCCACTACGTGACTACAAATAAAAAACAGTGACCATCGTTGTTAACTACGAAAGGTTTGCTTCGAGTATAGTCGGCTTGTTAACTTTAGCCTGACATATGACGACCGCTATCCAACAATTATACCAGAAAAATTAAAACTTGTCACATTATTACTCAGTTATATAAACATACTCATGCTACAAACTGAACATCGCCAAATACAACATATAGTCAGCCAAGAGTTCTATATTCTCCAACTTAAGCCATTAAGCTTTTCTCGCGGCATTTGATCGCTTCGTCGGACGACGCGTTTCCGTCAAAACTCATGAGGGACAATGGCAAAACATTTATCGGGGCTCATAGAGCCACAGAAAAACAGTTTGCGGATTTTATCAAACAAGTTTCAACTCAGATTGTACAAAAGTACGGGTTTTGAGGCATTAATTGGCAGTTTATCCCCTCAACCGCTTCTCATATGGGTGGTTAATGGGAATCACTTGTAAAAAGCTTCAAATCCCACTTCAAAAAAGGAGCTGGAAATTACAAGTTCAACTATGATGAATTCACAACATTATTAATTCGAATTCGCCGCATAGAAAAGCTTTAATATGGCTCCGATGGTCATATCTGAGTAATCGATCTCCGTACGCCAACCGGAACGCTAACTAGACCGCTTGTAAAACTATGCTTTTTACCAACCGCCGATAATATGGAATCGTTGATAATAACCCGTTAAACAACGGCCAAAATTAGAAATCATAAAACGATACAATCAAAATAACATATAAGGTCGATCGAAATGGCAACCCATTTATGTCACATACCGTGGAACAAACGTTGAAATTAATAATGCAACAAATTTATAATATGCATAACATTTTTCCATACAGCTTAATATGGACGCTGAAAAGCCGGTTGCACCAACGCCTACCATTCGTTCGGCTGTCACTATGCCGCGCCCTGGGGCTGCCCCAGCGCCTCGAACAACCACAGAAACAACTGCATCAATCGCTGGAAGGCGCCCAACGCCAACTTTGGTTTCGGAGACGAACCGCCTCCGATGCCCGCGCTGTTGCCGACCACACCAGCTGCAACACTGCCCCCTTTTTAAGGGTATGCCGGCCAATCAACGCAAGCAAGTGTTAGTAAATTGTTTGGCCCAGACGCATGACACGCAGGAGTGCATTTTTGTTTGTATAGATACGCCAAAGGTAGGTGTAAATCTTCGAAAGATATTGATGGTCCATACCATTAATTATGCCCGATTCACTGTACAATATAAAGTGTACAGCGCATACGTGCTAAATCACCCCTTCTCTCAGACCTGTGTTTCCCTTCACAGGGCAGGTATTATATACAATAATGCTCGTTTATTTGAACTCCCTTATGACGCCTTCTTAATTTTGTCTTGCAGTATCTCAGGGCTGCGCTCTCGGTCGTTCAGTAATTTCATCTTCGCGGGTCTTTTGCATAATATACATTATTATGCCGCATCCCCAGGCAATTTGTGAAGATAGCATATGACTCACAACATCAGTGGCACGTACTGATAGAGGTTTGTTTCGGAAACGGACACATTTTACCACGAGGTGATCTGCCGTTTCAATGCAATTTTCACAGTACATGCAATACGGTGTTTCAACATGCTTGTATTTATAAAGGTATGCTCTGAAGCAGCCATGGCCAGATAAAAACTGTGTTCGTGTATAATCCACTCTTGAATATTGGGTATCAAAGAATGGGTCCACCTTTGACCTTGACGCATTTTACTTTTTCTGCCATTGATCGAGACATTTCGGGTCGATTTTTCCAAGTTTTTGAGCATGTTGATTAGATGTTTTGACGTGTCGAGTGTCACGCACTAATAAACAACGTAATGCTGCTATGTCAATGGGTAGTCCTGGTAGACAACACTTATTGCACCATCGGATACAGTTCTAACTGCACAGCACGTTCTTAGTGATGCTAGTCTGTGCGTTGAAGCGAATCCCCTCATATAAGAACTATGTTTGGTAGCTGGTAGCCAAATTGGCGTCGCATATAAAATTATTGAGTTACTGACACATGTCTTTCTTACCTGCTATCTACGGCCCCGCTTATTGGGGATTATCCTAGCTATTGCCGACACAGACCGCGCCGCTTTGATGTGGGTGGCGATAAGGTGCTGTTTCAATGAGGGTCTGTGGTCCAGGATGACTCCCAAGTATTTCAGGTGAGGGCTCGATTATGGTGTGCCCATCAGTGATCTCAATGGTTTTAACTTTCTTTAGACTACTCATTAACACCCCCTCAGTTTTGTGTGTTGCTAGTATTAAGCCGGCGTTCTCTAAACAATTTTTTAATTGGCTTATGGCTTCACTGCATATATTCTTCGCTTCCTTTAAGATTTTCGCTACGACTACGACCGCGTTGTCGTCCGCGTATCCTACTATTATTACTGTGTCCGGCACCTCAACTCTTAAAACTCCGTCGTACAGTATGTTCCACAAGACAGGGCCAAGAACTGACCCCTGTGGGACACCGCCAGTAACTTTGTATGTTTTGGGATCATGTTTAGTATCGTAAACCAGAGCTCTGACTTCGAAAGAGCTTGTCACAATTCGGCAAAGGTTACACGGTACCTTTAGCTCATTCAGGGCCCTCATAATTAGCGTCCATTTGGCCGAGTTGAAGGCGTTCTATATGATGGGTAATGACAACGCAGTATTGCTTATCACCCCATCGCCATCTACTCCCTTCAAATGCTTTTTTTGTAACGATGTCTATAGCATCAACGGTGCTTCGGTTCCTTTCCGGAAATCAAACTGCATTGGGTACAATCCACAATCCCCTTCAGTGTATTTTTCAAGCCGCCTACATATTTTAGCTTCCAGAACCTTTCCATCTGTATTGAGCATGCAGAGAGGGCGATACGACGAGGGTTCTTCTGGAGGTTTGTCATCCTTGGGGAGAAGAACGAGCCACTTCTCTCAAACAACTTGTTTACGAACTTTTTCGTCAAAGATTTTCTTTTTATGACGTGCTTGATAACGAAGTTGGGTATTTCGTCCAGGCTAGGTTTTTCCGATCCTTATTCTTGCCACAACATGTTTCAGTTTCTTATGAGACACCTCCGGGATTTCCTCCATGTTTATTTAAAAAACCGGCACTCGCATGAGTTCACATCTTGAGATATAGGGGGTCTTATTGATCTTACCAGTTCCTTCATTATAGGCGCGTTACCGATCTCTTTTGGGTGTTCGGTTCCCCAGGAGGCCTATATTCACCCATATAATATATACAGTTCTAAAACAATCTACTTTTCATAACAATTATAACTCGAAAAGATATATACATAAAATCAGGTACATGAATCAGGTTCATGAATAATAATAACATTAACAATATAAGTTGAAATATTCAACTTGATTTAACAAAAACGAAAATAAATATATAAAAATCAGGTACAGTTCAATTATAAAATAATATATTTATTTGATAAAATTGGAAACATTTAATAATATTTCAACACAATAAATATTAATTTAAATAATAAAATGTAAATTTATTCTTTAGAAATTAAAACAACCGAAAAATATTTGAATATGTAATAAAAACATTCTTAAAGTTATAAATTTTAAAACATAACACGGCAACACGCTATAGCAGATTTCTGTCATTTGGACGTTTTAGTAGCAGAATAATGGTTGGCAACCCGTACAAAGTGTGACTTTAGTAGCAGAATATTTGTTAGCAACCCGTACCAAGTGTGATTTAGTAGTAGCATTTTCGAGCCAACCCGTACCAAGTGGGATATTTTTGCGTGTGTATAAGTGAAAATCTTAGGAATGGCTACTTGTAGATTTATACAATGTGCGAAAATGAGCTTCGAACAAAGAGCCAACAGTAAATTTTGTTTTAAAATTGGTAAAACTTTTACCGAAACGTTTCAATTGATGAAACAAGTTTATGGCGATGATTGCCTATCCCGTAGCAGAGTGCACGAGTGGTTTCAACGTTTTCAAAATGGTCGTGAGGACATAAATGAGAAATGAGCTGAAACCCAAAAAATCGAGCCTGGAGAAGTCAAAAATGAAGACAATGCTGATTTGTTTTTATGATTCCAAGAGTATTGTCCACAAAGAAATTGTTCCACCCGGCCAAAACGTTAATGCGGTATTCTACCTTGGAGTTTTGAAGCGTTTGGTGTACCGTATTCGACGTGTTCGGCGTTAGTTGCACGATAGTGCGCCGTCTCATCGATCGACGCTTGTGGCCGATTATTTGACCAAAAATCACATTTTAACAATCAACCACTCCCCGTATTCACCTGATATGGCACCGTGCGACTTCTATACTCCGATAGATTCATATAACTGTAATTTGTATACCGAAAAGTAAAAATGAAGGTGGAATTTAAAATTATATGAAGAGCAGGTGTGGTTGTAATCCGATTCCAATTCGATCATTTTCGCACTGTGACAGGATAATGTTATGTACCGAATTTGGTGGAGATGGAAATCAAAAGGAGATATTATATGTGATTTCACCTTAAGGTGGGTGGTGCCACGCCCATTGTCCAACTTTGACACCGGCTGTAATAAAGCCTTCCTGTATCATCCTGGATGTAAAATTTAATGTCTCTGGCGTATTTAGTTATTGATTTATAACACTTTTAGTAGTTTTTAACAAAACCGTTATGTGGAGAGTGGGCGTGGTTATCATCCGATTTCACCTTTTTTCGTGCTGTCGCAAGAGGTCTTGCAATGATTTTTTCTGTGTAAATTTAAGTGATATAGCTTCAATGTTTTGGGAGATATATACATTTAACTTATTAGGGGGCATGGCCACACATTTCGATTTGTTGTACAAAATAACAGTTTTATATCTTAAATTGCGGCTTAGTTATGACAATTTATGGTATAAGTTTTCGATTAATGGCGTTTTGCATGCGTGGTAGTGGTCCGATTATGTCCATCTACGAACTCGTCCTCACTGTTTTGCCAAGAAACATGTACACGGTTTTATGACGATATCTCAACTATCAAACTCGTCTCGTCATAATGTCATCCTGATCTTTTATATATACAATATATATCTTTATAACGAACAAAACTATTATACTCTGTAGCAACATGTTGCAAGAGTATAAAAATAAACGTTTCTCAAAATTAAAACTAGCCTTTGCTCTGGAGAAATTCCTTTTCTTTGTTTTATCAATCTAGTTTTCACTTTTTGTAACAACAAATAAAATTTTCTTCAAAATCTCTCAGGAAAATAGTATAGACTTTTTTATAACTGGTCAAATGTGGTCTTTCTCGATTTAGAGGATGAACACCAAATCATCCTTTTCGTAAAATATTAAACTGTTTACCAATAAGAATGCGATGTTTACTTAAAATATTAAACGAACTATTATCATCTCCTTGACTTTTGTGTTCGGTGTTGCTACAACCGTTGAGTTGCGTCTACCTCGTCTGCCATCAACACCACGTCAAGAACATTTTTGTTAGTTGTGGTACCAGAATGATCTGAGTCATCTTCTGCTGTCATACCACCGTTATCGAAAACTTTAAATTCCACATCGTCATTTGGCTCTTCATCAGGGGAATCAGAGTCCGGTGTTGCATCTATGACAACATAAGCAGTTGGCTGCGGTCAGTATCTTTACACGGTGATTTCAGCACAAAGCAATTGGCATAAAATTCTTTGGGGCAATGGACACGGTCGGATATATACTCATCAATTTATCAGCTATTGTTTGTTTATTGATAACTTTGAAAATATTAGATCAAAATTAATAAATTTGTGAATTAATTACTTTTCTTGACTATTCATTTTTTTATTTTGCTTTGTTTATTTTTATAAAACAGCTGTTTGACAGCAGTATGCTTTTCAACGCATGTGGTGATTTTTTAATCTGTTTTCTTATGTGGCTCACGCAATAATAATCGCACAAATTTTTCTCAGAATTGGGCTGTGAATTTCATTAGGATTCCACTGGTGCATAAGTGAATTTCTATAATCTCTTCATATCTTCCTTTTATCATATTTTTATACTCTTGTACATGTTTCTACGGGGTATAACCGAAAAATTTTTTCGAATAAAACCTTTTTTTTGTGTTCTTTGAGGCAAAATATTTGACACGTATCTTTTTATTTCGGCGCAATATGAACAATTGTGGAGTTATAAATTTTCAAGATTTCAACTTTTGAAAAAAGTACCTTTAAAACTTTGGGCATAAGAAGAAAATTATTTCATTATAAAAATAACTAGCCGGCCTATTCTTTACGATTTTTTCTAAGCTTTCCAATGAGATATACGTTGATTTTTGGTTTTTTTTTTTGTAAACGAAAGTTACGTTTTTATAAACAATCATATTTTTTTTATTTTAGAACTATTTTTATTCAGTTATTTTTAATGGAAAATGTACAGTAGCCTCTTTACTTACTGAATAATTCGATACACAATTTGCGTGGGAGCGCACACCATTGATCCAATATTTACATTCGATTCAGTATAAAATAAAAGTCCGTGTCTCGGTTTATCAATAATTTGGGTTTATTCTGCAATATAATAACAATGTATTGGACATTAATGAAATTACATAGATAACATAATAAATGATATTCAATAAACGTCGACGAGCGGGTCGTATCGAATTGATGCGGTAGTGCGCAGAAACTGTCGTAATCAAAAAAGTAAAACAAATGTTATGATGTGGCGCTCAAGCCCGTTGGCGAAGCGAATGTGTCGTAGATTTGATGATCCAATTTCTTTTGTATAGTTGGTGTGGTCGGATATTATTGTACGTGATGATCTCAAATTTTGAGTTTGGCGGTGTCGTCGTTTGTGGTGAGATCCTGTAAGTGTAGTCAGATTTGTGCCCAAGTGTGGTGTACATAAGGGCTCATATAAGAGAGTGGTATAAGTTATTGTAACAAAAACTATAAAGTTGCATATGTAACAAAAACCTTAAAGTTGCATATGTAACATAATTCAGTTGACTAAGCGAAAGACGCTGCTTCAGCAATAGCAAATGCACACGCATCCGGTCAAATACTAATTGCCGACGCCACATCAACGAATCAGCAAAATATTTTATAAAATAACAATAAGTTACCTTTTAGCTTAAGTCAAAAATGTAACTGAATTGAAACTTATACTTCAATAAAGAAGGTCATACTGATCCTAAAATTAATTTTTTTTTTTAATTTTAAATACGAAATTCAATAATTGGTGCCCAACGTAATGGAAACAAGAAAAAACGTTAACTTCGGTTGCGCCGAAGCTATAATACCCATCACAAAAACAAAGGCTCCTTACAAGAAGTTGATTCCGATCGTTCAATTAGTATGGCAGCTATATGACATAGTGATCTGATCTGACCAATTTCTGTGGAGAATAATTTGTTGCCTTAAGCAATAACTCGTGCCTAATTTCGTGAAGATACCTCGTCAAATAAAAAAATGTTCCATGCAAGCACTTTACTCCGATCGTTCAGTTAATATGGCAGCTATATGCTATAGTCATCCGATCCATACAATTTCTTCGGAGATTAGATTAATGCTTTAAATAATAATACATGCCAAATTTCGTCAAGATACCTCGTCAAATGAAAGAGTTTTTCATACAAACACTTCATTCCGATTGTTCAGTTTGTATGGCAGCTATATGCTATAGTCATCCGATCTGAATAATTTCTTCGGAGATTACATTGTTGCCTTAACTAATAATTCGTGCCAAATTTCGTGAAGATACCTCGTCAAATGAAAGAGTTTCCCATACAAACACTTGATTCCGATTGTTCAGTTTGTATGGCAGCTATATGCTATAGTGGTCCGATATCGGCCGTTCCGACAAATGAGCAGCTTCTTGGGGAGAAAAAGAAGTGTTCAAAATTTCAGATCGATATCTCAAAAACTGAGGGACTAGTTCGCGTATATACAGACGGACAGACGGACGGACGGACAGACAGACATGGCTAAATCAACTCAGCTCGTCACGGTAATCATTTATATATATACTTTATATGGCCTCCGACGTTTACTTCTGGGTCTTACAAACTTCGTGGCAAAATTAATATATCCTGTTCAGGGTATAAAAGTAAGCAGCTAAGCGGACTTTTCTACAGTAAGAAGTGGCATCAAGGAGTGAACGAGTGCACCTCAGTACCAAAAGGAAAAGGGAATAAGGCACGGTCACCGGCCATGGAGTGGAAACTGATTATTATGTAAGCATAAAGTTAAGATATCTAACAGAAATAATTAAATTTAAAGAAAATCCCTTGCAAAAGTAAAGAAGTGAAAAAAAGAAAGTAAAGATAATAAAAGAAAACAAAGATATCTAAGGAAAAAAAAATTGTTTTTAGAAGTAAAAAAGAAAAACAGTGAAGAAGAAAGATTTTAAAAATGGATAAAAGAAGTGTATACCTAAAATAATTAATAAAAAATATTTTAATAAATTATCACAATAAAATAAAGGCTTGTACAGCCAATAATAAAAAAAATTAAAAATTAAAAGTCGCGATACACCACCTTTAAGGGGGACCCTCCGGCTTTATAACACAAAACAACTCTGCGATTCACCACCAAAGGGACCCTCCAGAGATTGATAACTTAAATTAGTTTGTTTTGAAAAAGAAAAAAAAAGAATAACTTAAATTATTAATTGATTTCATTTAAGTTAGAAAGCAACCATTAAAACAAAAATGCAAAATCAAAACATTATTAGACCACCAGTTTTAAATCCAAACGTATTATTAGAAGCCCTTATCAGTAGAATTGTTAAGAAAATTGTAGTTAGAGAGAACATAGCGAATAACCCAAATAGTATACTGACTACTGTGGACGATTAGACGATCTTGACAAAATACCCAACATTATACGAAGCCTGCGAGAACTCTCTCGCAACCCTGGCGAATTTAATTCGTGGACAAAAAGTGTAGACCGTGTGCTACGATGGTATCAGAGGTACCCCAAAATACTTCGGTATCTTAAGCGTCATTAGAAATAAAATGGTAGGCAACGCCGACGTTGTCCCAGAATCGTATAATATCCCACTTGACTGGAAAGCTATCTCACACTGCCTAACAATCCATTACGCGGGTAAACGCGACATTACCACCCTTGAATGCCAATTAGCCTTTTTAGTACAGAGACGGAAAACTATCCCAGAGTTTTACCAAGAAATTTACCATCACCTTTATCTCATTCTCAATAATTTATCGAGTCTTGAAATGGGACCCGAAGCCCTTCACCTTTTAACACAAACCTATAGGAACAAAGCTTTAGATACATTCATAAAAGGACTCAATGGAGATTTTCCTCCTAGGAATAAAGGAACCAATAGATCTACCACAAGCCATTCATCTCTGTTTAAAATTAGAGAATCAAGGATACAGAGCACAATACATATACAACAACCAAAACTCAAGCCGTAAAACGTATCAACCCCCAGTACCTTCAAGGAAACCCCAGTTCCAAAAACAACCATTTTATCCACAAGTAACATACCAACCGCAAATAACAACATATCAAATAAATGAAGAACATACAGGACAATCATGGGAAATTTATTATGACCAATATTCTTCTCAGGACGGCATGACAGACAGATAGAATTTTCAGATATCTATTTTTTAGGCTAACGAATTCTACTTTGCCCTACTTTCAGTGCAAAGATAGTAGAGAAATTTTAAAATTCCTAATAGATACAGGTTCAAATAAAAATTATATTCAACCACAACATGTCAATAATCCTATTCACAATAACGAAATTTTTTATGCCAACTCAATAGGCGGCAATATAAAAATAACCCACCATACCTTTATCAATCTTTTTGGACTCAGAGACGAAAAACTAAATTTGGTTATCCTTCCGACATTAAAATCCTTCCTTGGAATTCTCGGTAATGATAGTTTGAAACAATTAGATACAATAATTTTTACCTCAAGAAATTACATGCTAATAAAAAACAAAATTAAAATTGCTATCAAACAACAAATAACCAAATCAGTCAACAATATCGAAATTAGAACAGACCACCTTACTTCCGAACAGTAAGAAAAACTTCGCAATTTTTGCAATATATTCCCAAAACTTTTTTCCGAACCATAGGAAAAGCTAACATACACCACCGTAGTAAATGCCGAAATAAGAACTACCACACAAGACCCAGTATATTCGAGATACTACCCATATCCCATGTCACTCAAAGATGAAGTGGAAAAACAAATAGTCAAATTACTCGATGACGGTATAATACGACCTTCTCGAGCCCCGTACAATTCTCCAATCTGGATAGTGCCGAAAAATAATTATGCATCTGGCACAAAAAAATACAGAACGGTAATTGATTATCGTAAATTAAATTCAATTACGATAGCCGATCGTTATCGTATCCCGGATATAAACAAGTTCTTTCGCAATTAGGCAAAAACAAATTCTTTACAGTTCTTGACGTAAAAGCCACTTACCAGATTTCATTAGTTGAATCTGACGTTGCAAAGACAGCATTTTCAGTTAATAATGGTAAATACGAATTTACTAGATTACCTTTGGCTTAAAAAACGCCTCATCAATTTTCCAAAGAGCATTAGACGAGATACTCAGAGAGTATATCGGGAAAATATGCTTTGTCTACATAGACGACATTATCATTTTCGGTCAAAATGAGAAATCAATATATATATTTTTTTCCACACTTTAGAGAAAGCTAATATGAAAATCCAAATTGACAAATGTGAATTCTTAAAAACAGAAGTAGAGTTTCTAGGATTCATCATTTCTTAAAACAGAATAAAGACAACCCCTTCAAAAGTGAAATCCATTTTAGAATTTTCACCACCACAAACCATAAAAGAGCTTAGATCATTCTTAGGACTTTCCGGTTATTGCCGCCGATTTATAAAAGAATATGCAAAACTTGCCAAACCCTTAACAATACTTTTAAGAGGGGAGGAGGGACGCATGTCCAAAAGTCTTTCATTAAAAATTAAAATCATTCTTAATCAAGACGCCATTAATGCATTCAGTAAATTAAAAAACTCTCTAATTTCCTCGGATGTTATGCTACAATATCCTGACTTTGAAAAAGAATTTCATTTAACTACAGACGCTTCAGACTACGCAATAGGAGCAGTACTTGAACAAGACAATAAACCGATAACATTTATCTCAAGGACATTGTTAAAGACAGAAGAAAACTATGCTACAAACGAAAAAGAACTCCTAGCCATCGTATGGGCTTTGAAAACCTTTAAAAATTATCTTCATGGTCCAAGCAGTGTAAAAATCTTCACAGACCATCAACCTTTGACTTATGCACTTAGCAATAGGAATACCAATAGTAAATTAAAGAGATGGAAATCAATATTAGAAGAATATAACTACCAAATTAAATGCAAACCTGGTAGCACAAACGTTGTAGCAAATGCATTATCTAGACCACCACAACAAATAAACTCTATGACAGCAACACAGCATAGCGATGAAAGTTCCGCACAAACATTAATACCATACACCGACGCACCAATCAACGCTTTTAAGAACCAATTTTTCATTTCCTTAGGAGAAACTTCATCATATCAATTCCAAATAATTTTTCCTACCTATCATAGCCATACAATAGCCGAACCAGATTTTACAGAAGAAAGTCTTACCATACTTTACTTTTTATCTCAATCCATCCGTAACGAATTATATAAAAACTGAAGACAGCATTTTGCAAAAATCCCAAACATTTATCAAGTTCATTTTAGTAATTACAGAGTACATTATACCCGAAAATTCATAAAGGACATTTTAAGTGAGTCTGACCAAGAAATCGAAATTATCAACGAACATAATAGAGCTCATCGTAACCCTACAGAAAATAAAACACAACTCTTGGAAAAATGTTATTTCCCGCAAATGAATGCCAAAATAAAAAAACTATTGTGTGGTTTTATGAAACAACGGTAAAAGTGAAACTTATTTTCATATCGTAGACATTAAATTAATAATTTTTGGAATAATATTCTATTAAGGGTATTGAAATGGCATGATCAATTTCAATTTTATTTTTGGAAAATTGGAATGGTAATGGAAAATGATACAAGCAGATTAGTTTTCCCAGAAACACTTTTTTTATTAAAAAATTCGTGAATAATATTTCTCGAGAACAGAAGATTTGTGCTGATGACGTAGCAAATGGAGCTAGATGGAAACCCAGGAAATCCATCACATCATCTATTTTTGGATTTACTTTAATATAAATTGACGCAATTTTCTGTTTTCATCAAATTGACAAATAGATGCACAAAAATCTCCTACAGCAGATTCGGAAGCAGTTGTTTGACTTACACTCATGTTACTAATGTATGCTTGCATTTCTGAATAAACCCTCAATGAATTATCATTGTTTTTTAGTATAGCTACTCCACCATATCGAGAAGTACTATGTTTCTGTCTACTCACGCATTGAAAATTGGGGATATTTATTTTCTCATTATTTCTCAAATTAGTTTCACATAAAACAAGTGTGTTAATCGATTTTGTCAGACTTGCAGAAATATCTTCTGTATGAGTTCGTAAGCTTTGTACATTGAGTGATACCATCGAGAATCCCCGTCGACTCATAATAAAACTTGAGATTTCATCGGTGATAGTAATCAGTGGATTTAACGAAAGTCGCTCCAATTCTATTCTCAAATCTTGTGTTTGTTTAGTAACTCGACAACCAGTGTGATGAAAATTTTTGTTACCATTTTCTGTTTGTATCAATTCCATCTGAAACGTCAATATTTTTTGCTATGACGTACGTATATTTTTTGTTATGACGTAGGCTTACTCTTAACAAGCGAAGTTGACTCATTCATAAAAGTAAACGCCATACACATCTTCCCGAGCATGTGTTTGTCCACAAGCGTTTTTTCGCGACGATGGCAAAAGCTAAAAATCATAAATTGAACAACTTTCTGATGTTCCTTCTTGAAAAGAAAAGTGTCAACCCGGCAAACACAGAAAAAAGTGACAAAAATGTCAACATAGCTCTTGTCGATTTAAAATATTTTACAATTTTGAAATATTTTTATATGGCTCGCAAAAATCTGCGTCGATATACATACATATATGCATGCTCATACATAAACATACATATTTACGATGGTTTTTTGGCAAAGCTGTTAGAGCGGCAAGGGAAGCGGTGACAATCGGCAATCGTTCGTTTGTTGTTTTCGACACAGCTCGGATTTTCTACCAACAACACAATGTTGTGACGCTTTGTCGTCGCGTGAGTCGCTATAGCAATTAGGCTGTCATATTGACATGTGTGTGTGCTGCTTATGCTACTTGAGACGATTGTTGTTTTTGTAGAACAATGTTTGTAATTTTTGCCGGTGACGTATTTACATGTGTACGCATATGTGTACGTAGGTTTGTGTATGCATTATTTGTTCGGCACATATTACAAAAAAAAAGCATTACAAAAACGACATGCAAACGCAGCCCAAAAAATTTGAGACGATGTAATGAAAGTTTCACTTTAAAAAGAATCACTAAACAATGCAAAGTCTGTAAAGAAACTAAATACGATCGTCATCCTAATAAACCTCATTTACTCGAAACCCCTATTCCACAATATCCTGGTGAAATAGTTCATATAGATATATTTAGTACAGAGAAAAATCTTGTACTCACCGCAGTAGATAAATTTTCGAAATACGCCTAAGTTAGGTTAATAGGAAAAAAATCAATAGAGGATATCAGAGAACCTTTGCGACAAATACTTTTTGCTTTCGGTGTACCGAAAACCATAGTTATAGATAATGAAAAATCTCTTAATTCAGCTTCAATACAATTTATGGTTGAAGACCAACTTGGTATTAACATTTTTAAAACACCTCCATATGCTAACAAAGTGAATAGACAAGTCGAAAGATTTCACTACACACTTTCTGAAATTATGCGTTGCCTTCAAACGGAACGCACCCACCGCTCATTTCAAGAACTTCTAGACCCTTGCACATACCAATATAATTATTCAATACATTCTACAACCGGAAAACGACCAATTTTTTGGAAGACGCGTTTCAATAGACCCACAGCAATATGAAGACTCAAGACGAGAAAAGGTGGAAATATTAAAAAAAAGACAGATGAAAGACTTAGAAATTCACAGAGAAACCTTCAGTAGAAATCCAATAAAAACCTACGCCCCAGGAGAAGTAATATATGTTAAAATAAATAAACGAACAGGCTCGAAATTAACAGCAAGATATAGGAAAGAAATTGTAAAAGAAGACAAATTCAGTGTTGTAATCACAGAAAAAGGACGAATAATACACAAAAGCAACATTAAAAAATAGCACAATTTTTTTTTATAATATACACAACGCTCAAATCAATGTGGACAGAAACTAATATCTTTTACCCATTTTTAAATCACGAAATACGTGAAGCCGTAGAAATCCTTCAAGATGTAAAACCAATGCAAAACTTTCGAAGCAAAAGAGCAATTAATTTGATTGAGACGGCATGGAAATATTTTGCCGGTAGTCCAGATCATGAAGATATTGAAATCATAAATAACAATATAAATGAAATAAATATTAACAATAACAAACAAATTGTCATTAACGAAGCATTCAATAAAAATATTAATAATTTAATAAATTTTACGAATGAAGTATCTAATTATATATATTAAGACAGATAATAGTATCGAAGCCTTGGAAGTAGAATACGACTAACTAAAGAAAAATTGATTAATATTAAGTATGACGTTCATTGGGCAAAAAATAAAATTATTAATTCAATGTTGTTAAATAAAAACGAAATAAAAAATGCAGTTTTAAAACTTCAAAAAGAAAACATGCAACATGCAACAACACGTCACCGTAGAAGAAGCACTGGAGTATGCCAATGTGAACATTTTAACTAACGCAACCACGTTGCTATATATCATTAAAATTCCATTAACACAAAAAGAAAATTCAACATGTTATTATAAAACCTGTGAAAAGGATAAATAAAACTTTAAATTTAAAATTTAATCAAATTTTGACAAATGGGACGAAAATCTTTGGCATTGAAGACAAATGTACCGAATATAGTTTTACCAAAATATGTAAGAGAGATCAAATAGTAGACATAACTAATGATAATTGTATATCTAGATTATTAAAAAGTCTGAATTCGTCGTGTGCCATGAGCAGCGGTCACCACATACCAACGATAGAAGAACTAGAATCAGGCCTTATTCTCTTAAATGATTTCAACGGAACTGTAGAGACCACCGGAGAAGACCACAAAATTGTTGTTCTTATAGAATTCCACAATACAACACTTCAAATAAGCAATCAATATTTTCGCAACATTGAGTCACCGTCACCCAGATTAGCAGCAGTTCTATCAGTGATGCAGCCATCCCCATCTGAAATTGAACGAATAAACATATTGTCGTTGTAAGCTCTAAACGAGTTGCACATCAACAAAAAAAAAAGCATCGATTATCTAAAAACCCATAACATACGAGGACTGCTATATAGCTGGCTAGCCTAGGCAACACTAAGTGTTGCCAGGTGCAATCTGACATTTCCATTGGAAAGTTTGACAAGCATGAACACCTGGCCGTAAAAAAGGTTTGTTCTCGTTGGATCCCGCACAATTTGACAATCGCTCAAAAAAAGGCTTGTGTGGATTGGTGTAAAGAAATACTGAAAAAATACGATCGAGGTGCTTCAAAAGACGTTTATAAGATCGCCACAGGTGACGAATCATGGATCTATGCGTATGAGCCCGAAACAAAACAGCAATCGACCGAAAACAAAAGAAAAAAAAAACCATTTTCGTTGATAAATATTCGTATTTTTATTATTAGGCCAGAAGTATATATAGCAGCCCTCGTAATACATACATTTTCTTTACTTGGACTAGGTACATTTTTGATACTATTCATAATCTTTTGGAATTTTTGGAACAAAACTACAAAAAAAGTTGTCGTTAACGAAATACCGCCTACAACAGAAAAAGCAGCGGTTAGCATTAAGTGTTTGACAACAAGCACAATCGAAAGAAAAAATCAGCATTAAGAAAACGTTAGCCCCATCGACCCACCTCATTTCTAAGCGATCGAGGACGATCGAACTTAAGAAAGGAGGAGTTATTGTAACAAAACCTATAAAGTTGCATATGTAACAAAAACCATAAAGTTGCATATGTAACATAATTCAGTTGACTAAAAGAAAGACGCTGCTTCAGCAATAGCACCTGCACACGCATCCGGTTAAATACTAATTGCCGACGGCGCATCAACGAATCAGCAAAATATTTTATAAAATAACAAGTAGAATAAGTTACCTTTTAGCTTAAGTCAAAAATGTAACTGAGTTGAAATTTATACTTCAATAAAGAAAGTCACACTGACCCTAATTTTTTTTGAATTTTAAATACGAAATTCCATAATTTATGAGGGTTTATATTATATTAGAGCGTGCCATTAGTTTTCTGGGTGGAGCGGTGAGTTTATATTCATTTAATTATCTTAGGCCCCTTAGGCGAATATTTTGCGTAGTATTAGACGTAGTATATGCTGTTGCATACTGCTGATGGAGTAGCCAAGGGCGCGGCGTACATGCTGTAAGCGTTTAAAACAGCTTTGGTTTTAAAACATATTTGGTATGTATTTAGATCTGCTTTTAGGTGCTTACGTTAAGCATATTTATTTGATTTGAAGGAGTAGTCATGTTGATCTACTCTCTACTGTAATTTGTGGTTGATTTTACGGCACAGGGTATTTGCATTATTTTTGCTTGCTTTTACGGAATTATTTGTAAAAACACAATCTCCAAGCTTTGGCGTTCTTGCTGGTCAATTGCTCAAGGATGTGAATATCAATGCAATTGGATATATGCTTTTCAAGCATAGGGTGTTTTTTCCAACCAGACTAGAATGAATCCGTAATCGGAGTAGCGAGATAATTTATATTGATCCATGTTGAAATGCGTGTGCACTGTGGATACTTATTTAGCAACACCACATCGTTCAAGTCGTATTGGTGCGCAATATGGATTTTCAGAGGCGTCGCCGAAGCAGTGTGGTTTGAGTTGGTATTGTGGTATTTGTATCTACAAAATTGCAGTTAAATTGTGTACGAACTGGGCGAAAGCAATCCTGCGGGTTCGAAATTTTGCCACAAGGGATAAAATTTGCCTTTTTGTTATTGGGGATAATGAGGATATTGAATCAGTAGATTTTTACTGTGCACAAAAAGTGTTCTTTTGGAATATTTATTAACACATTTGCGTGTTATATTTGGATTACATATATTAGTGTTTTGAATATTGGAGTTGTCAGTGGAAACTCGGATTTCGTTTTTTGTGCCAATATGTTGAGTATTGACAAGTTTTGGCTTTCGAGGTAGTCGGACGACGTACCGGCCATTATCTGATCGAGTAGTTGTGGCTTTGTAGAAGTCTTCACAATACTGATCTTCTTGGGTTGTAACTGATATAGAGGAGAGTTCTTTTATTTTTTGAACACCTTCAAGTATATATTAGATGCAGTATAAGATCGCTGCCTAATATAATACCTATTTGGGGTGTGGCAGTTGGGATCTGCTAGCTTTAGGTGTGAAACCTTTTGCCAATGCTTGCTGTTTATGTAAAAGTTTGGAATCATGTAAGTAAATTGCGGTTGCTTTGAGCAACATGGTTTTTATTGACAACTTTCGAGATTATGGTTTTTGGGAGTTGTTATTACTACTAAACCCGTGGTTCTTTTTGTATAAGCGCTTCTTTGAGGTGAAATGGGAAAATTGTTATAATGAAGCATTGAATGATGCCTTTTTTACAACAGACGCAATTGAATTTGCTTTTGCATTCTTTATGAGTATGCCCATGTGACAAGCATTAGTACATAATCTTTTTGTTCTGACGAAACTATTTCGTTCTCTTGTACATAGTTCGCATGACGTATGCTGTTTCTGTTCACCTGTTAAATTTGGTTTTGCTGCTAGCTTGGGGTCTATTGAAGTTTCGATTTAGGTCGTGTTGAATGTTTTTGTTCTCACTTTTTTTCCTCTACTCTTTCTGCTATTTCCTATTGGGTAGCCAGAAAGCCTCTCATTTGTTGCCACGTTGGGCACTTGTTTCGGAATGAGAGCGATTGCTTCCATAGAAGTAACGACTTTTCCGGTAACGCTTCGGGGCATATATTTACCAGTATAGGGTCCCAGCTGTCTGTGGGAATATTTTGTGTCTATAGAACCGACAAACAATTAGAAACAGTAGATTGTAGTTTTATGAACTCTTCCCTTATTTCTTTTGGGATGGTTGATGTAAACGGCTGTAAACATGTCCCGGAACGACGGCCATTGTCCATAACCTTCATAAAATGTTTCTGTGTCACATACGGGCACCTCGAGATGGATGCCTAAACTTGCCTTTTGAATTTGTATTTGTGGCAGCTCTACTCTCAGATGTGGAGTAGATGCAATTGAATTTATAAGCTATAGTTGATCGGTGATCATAGCTTTTGTAGATTCATACTGGTCTAAGAAGTTTTCGTATATTGCGTAAGCTGATGATTTAAAATTTTGTGGTAGATTTGAATTGTCAGAATCTACTACGGCATTATGAGCCGCTTAGAGACGAGTCCAAAAATTGTCAAGATCTTATTTTTTTTATACTCTCGCAACCTGTTGCTACAGAGTATAATAGTTTTGTTCCCTAACGGTTGTTTGTATCACCTAAAACTTATCGAGTTAGATATAGAGTTATATATATATAAATGATCAGGAAGAAGAGACGAGTTGAAATCCGGGTGACTGTCTGCCCGTCCGTCCGTCCGTCTGTGCAAGCTGTAACTTGAATAAAAATTCAGATATCTTTATGAAACTTGGTACACATGTTTCTTGGTACCGTAAGACGGTTGGTGTTGCGGATGGGCGTAATCGGACTACTGCCACACCCACAATACGCCATTAATCAAAAACAAATAAATTGCTATTACTAACCTCCACAATAAGTTAGGTTAGGTTAGGAGGTTGATCCCAAGAGGGATCCCACTTGGACAACTTAAAACGCCGGTCCGTTGTGATACCTAAGATTTTTTATAATCTGGATTAAAAGACCCTTACAAGTCGACGAAACGCTTTGTGCGTAAACTTGTTAAGACGGCCAATATCCATTTCGGCTAAGCATTCAGGTCCGTCAAAAGTGTGATTGCCGAGATATTTCAATCTCAGCCTAGCGAAAGCCGGACAGTGGAGGAGGAAGTGCCACCTCGCCCTCCTCCATGCAACTTTGGCAACTAGCATCGGGTAGTACTCTAAGCCGTACCGCATTAGTGCCCATTGGACAGTGTCTAGTGAGAACTCCTACCATAGCGGCGAGATGCACTTTGCTCAGGGCGAGAAGTTCCCCCGACCTCCTGTGCACCACTCTTGGTCAGAAGGTCGCACAGGAGTAGGCTGTCGACCAGCGTCTGCTGATTGCACGCGAGGTGCATTGATCCAAAGCTAGAACGCAAGACGTTAACGGAGATCCAACTCGATCCCATTCCGATGTGAGCGGGGCAAGGGTGCCCCCCCTGGTTAGCGCATCGGCTTTGCAGTTTCCGGCAATTCCGCTGTGACTAGGCACCCAAACGAGCCTGATGTTGAAATAGCCAGATGCTATCTCTAGTGAGGACAAACACTCCTTGACTAGCTTTGATTGCACGGTTCGTGCGCTCAGAGCTAGTATTGCCGCCCAACTATCGAAGTGGATGCTCACTTCTACAAACGAGGCTGCACTACGTAGCAGTACTTCTACCGCCACCTTGATCGCAGCCACTTCCGCCTGAAAAACACTACAGTGATCCGGTAGCCTTAAGCTAAGACTGACGGAGAGCTCCTTGCAGAAAACTCCCCATCCAACCTTCCCTCTAGCCTCGATCCATCAGTGAAAAAGCTCACCGCGCCTCTTCTCCTCCACAATAAGGCCCTGAAATTTTAAATTCCACCTGGTTCTTTCACTATGCACTAAACAAATCAAGCAACAATGATTGTATCAGAGTAAAGCTTTGCGTGAATAATTAAAGTATACCATCTTGTGACCAAAAATTGTCTAAATCGAATCAAAACTGTTCAAGCCCCTAGGTACTGAATACGTGGACCCCAGTACCTATAGTTGACTGTTTACCAAAAATATCAGTCAATGTGTAAGATATATATATACCTAATATCAAGATTTTTGAACTTCCACGTGACTTTATACTGCATATAGCGGCCAATATGTGAGCTATTTTAATGAAAATGAGAAAACGTGTTTTACTCATAACAAGGTATCTTTGTACCTAAAATGGATCAAATCGGGTGAAAATTTTACCTAGCCCCCATGTAACTAATATCAGGATATTCGAACATTCGTCTGACTTTACTCCATTTGATTGGTGATGGTATGTGAGGGACCTTAATGAAACAGTGGGAGCATTTTATTAGTCTGGGGCATGTTAATAGTATGCAGTATTGGCAAAAATTGATGAAATCGATTTAATACTACCCTTTACTTCCATATGCTACTTATAATAGTTAGTATGAACATTTTTTTATATAAATAAAATTGATTCAAAATGTATTCTCTATGTTCGAGTATTGCTGAGCAATGTCAAAAGTAATAGCTTTCTCTGTCCCCAATATATATATGATTTCCGTTTTTCCACCTGACTCTAAACCGAAACAAGCTTATAATATGAAATTTAGCTACTTTGGTAGAGTTAATATCACATTCATACTTATGTTTATCTCACTTCAAGATGTTTTTTTTTATATTTTTTGTCAAGAAGATACCAAATTTGATTGTAATTGAATCACGATTTCATTTAATAATGGATAAATAAATCTTTCTCAGCATTTTTTAATATAAGGTTTAGCCACACCTGAAGGAATTTTCGAATTGCAAGAGTACAAAATTCTCGGTTCCGCCTTAGTACCCATTATCGGGGATATATTGACCCTCCAACATAGCTCCAACAGACTTTATGTAACAAATTTAAGCTTCCTTTTGACTTTATATAAACGTAAAATAGATGTACAATAGTTTAATGGCGAAAATATGTGAAATCGGTCCACGAATTTCCCCAGCTCACATGTACTACTTATGGTATAATTTTTTACCGTAATATGATAATTGAATGAAATTAAATGGATAGTTTTACTTAAAACTTACTTGTTTAATCCTTACAACCCTAATATACTGATTTCCGCTCCTCTGGTACAACAGCAACCTCATATACCCCACATATTAAATTTAACCCCTTTGGTTCAGTTTATATCGCATATGGTAAGTTAAATAGCTTCTTTTTGTTAAAGTCAATATTTCGGAGAGAAAAAAAAAATAGTATTGACACTAAATAAATCTATGATCATTAACATAAGTTAATAAGATACCAAATATTAATCAAATAATAAATGTTGAATTCTTTCGCAACATTTTTATACTTTCGCAACATGTTGCAACAGAGTATAGTTTTGTTCAGCAAACGGTGGTTTGCATCACCTAAAACTAATCGAGCTAGATATAGATTTCTATATACAAATATTTCTTCTAATATTTGGTAATAATCAGTGGAAAGGTATATTTTCTCAGCCATTATGTTGAACTTATATATATATATCAAAATATAGCAGACAACAATGTAAAAAAGTTTCTTAGAGTGCTGGACTTTGTATAGAGCAAAAATATCTTTCTAGAAAAAATCGCATGAAATAAATATTAGTAGTGTATATGAAGGTCATGAGGTGAACTATAAACTCAAGAAAATTACATTTTTACCCAGCGCCGCTGGCAGCTTATGAAAGGTTTAGATATTAAGACAAAAAGAAAAAAAGCTACATACCTGCTCCACATATGTGTATTATTATGTTAGTGAATATCTAAGTAATATATAGGTATACAAAAGCACGTAAGCTGTGTGTATAAAAATATACCATAACAAAACTGATATTCTGTAGCAACATGTTGCATGAGTATAATAGTCAGTACACTGTGGTTGTAGCTTCAGTTACACTAGATTTCTTGACCAGCAAAGTGCTCTATTCAAACTAATTTCAGTGTATTAGTTATATAGTGTTAAACAGTGGCGAACAAACACATATACATATGTGCACCAGTATACCATAGTACCTATACACCAAACTGGAAAGGAGTCATAGCAAGGACTCAATTACAGTAAAATAGAGCAGCACCTAGGATCCAACTTTTTGCACCCGCACGGACGGAATTATATAAGCATTACAAGGTGTGTTCCAGAGTAAACAGGACTTAAAAAAAAAAAAAAACAGAATAAATGGTTTTATCGGCGAAATCAATTAATTTGATTCAAAATAGTCTTCTCCTGCTTTAATACAGCTTTTTGCACGGTCCAAAAGCATGTCGAACGAGTGGTTTAGCTCGTTTCCCGGTATGCCGATGCAAACCTTTTGAATGGCCTCGACGTCTGCATTAAGCTTTCCTTTCATCGGCAAATGCATTTTTCCGCATAGGCAGAAGTCGCACGGTGCCATATCTGGTGAATACGGGGAGTGGTTGATTGTTTAAATGTGATTTTTGGCTCTTTTTTGCCTCTCTAATAATGTCCTTCGAATGTTGAATTCTGAGCAATTTTTGGTCGTCAGTCAATTTGTGCGGAACAAACCGTTCACACACCTTTTGTAAGCCCAAATGTTCGGTCAAAATGCGATAAATCGATGTTTTGGAGATGTTCAATTTTATTTCCATGAATTTAAATGATGATTTCGGCAGTTTTTTTATGAATTCACGCATAGTTTCGATGGAATTTTCGGTTATCACGGATTTTGGTTGGCCCGCATGTTCATCGTCATTTATGTCCTCACGACCACTTTGGAAACGTTGAAACCAATCATGCACTCTGCTACGGGATAGGCAATCATCGCCATAAACTTGTTTCATCAATTGAAACGTTTCGGTAAAAGTTTTACCAATTTAATTTACCAACAAAATTTAATGTTGGCTCTTTGTTCTAAGCTCATTTTCACACCGATGACAAAACATACTGACACATAAAACGCAATAACTTCACTTCCAATATATTTAATGTCATGAAATTTTTACTGGAAGTCAATAAAGGATAGCAGATTCTGACGCACTAGTCGACATATAGATGGCGCCACTAGAGTTTACTTTCTTACTTTTTTAATGTTTACTTTGGAATGTACTTTGTATATATAAGTTTTTTACATATTAAGCCCTTTATTATTTATTAATTATGCTTAGATTAAGTAGAAAATCTGTATTACTAAGTCGTTTTCAGAATATAATACGCATGAGAGTTCTTCGTGCAAGCTCTATATATAGAGATAGTGAGCAGTCACAAGATACTGTAAGTCAAGCTTATCATAGATTAGATACCGATGTACGTGTGTACGAACAAATTATCAATACAATTCAATATAGAACCATCCGGGAAAATCTCGAAGTGCGCTCTTTTGAACAAAATTTATATACTGCACACCATAGGGCAAGACATCTTAAACCCCAAATCCGCTCTGAAGAGCAAAGCTGAAATACTCGGGACATAGATTTAGGAGCGAAAATTCCGAGGTTCGATATGATGAGCAAATTGTTAATACTGTTCAACATAGAACAAGGCGCAAGATCCCCAAATTCGCTCTGAAGAGTAGATAAGAAATACTCGAGGTCATAGATTTCGTCTTGAAAATCCCGAAGTACGTTATGATGAGCACAGTAGGAACACTAGGTATTATAGAGAAATTCGCGAAAGAAATTCTGAGTATAGGGATTTAGAGCGCATTCGGGATCAAATGCAAAGAGAATACGCAAGAAGTAGTCCTGAAATAAGAGAGGAGCGTGATAGAGAAACACAACGTCGACAGCTTAGTAGGAGGGGTATCAAAAACATGTTTAGCAGGTGCTGTTGTTAATATACCAATTTCTGTTAACAATATTGTGACATCTGTACCAAGGTCCTTTAACGAGGCTGATGTGGTACACATATACTTAAGAAGGCGTTTGGAATACAATCATGATTATTTGATCGATACCATACGCCCCGCAAAGATTATGGAAGCTTTGCAATTCTTAGTGAATATCCCTCTGTATCGTGAGCATAATATACATATTAATGAGAACTGGATTTGAGAATTTAATAACCAAAAAGAAGTTCCGTTTTTTGCATTTGCAGAGGATTCCCGATGGGTTCAATCTTTTCATGCGGAACAAACTTCTCATGATAATCCCACTGTTAAAAATATTCCCACGGGCCTTTTACCTTTAGAGCTAAGTCCAGGCGGTCAAGAAACTCTTTTGGACAATATTCCTGTAGAAAACTTAAACTATAACCGTTTATTTATAGCACCAGGTGAAGGACAAACACCAATTGACATAATTCAAGACAATAATTCAGAAGAGTTGCCATTTCGAAAAATATACATTATGCAGAAACGCAAGATAATACGTTCTGAAATTCGCCGTTTTGACAGAAGAGCGTGTACCATTCCAAAGTTGTTCTATGATTACAAAAAATTAGAACTGCTACAAATTAAGAATAGTACATCAATTTGCCTTAGAAAGTTTCAGGTCGCAATCGAGTTACAGCCCAAAATCTTTTAAACGAGAACTTTGTTCAAAATTTGACTCAACACAATGATGGTCACAAGGTTTTAAAAGGCGTTAGATCCTCTCCTGCGCACTGGGAAGCTGAGAAGAAAAAGGCAATCGCTATGATTCGCCAGTTTGGGCTTCCAACCTTCTTTATCACTTTATCGGCTGCAGAATCTCAATGGGTTTTTGGTAATTATCTCTAAAACTATTGATTCTAAAGGTATTTCGGAAGAGGAAGCCAGCAGTTTAACGTCCCAAGATAGATATCGCTTAATTTGGTCAGACGCGGTTACTTGTGCTAGATATTTAGACTACCGCTATCGACAAATTCTTAAGCTTTTAAAAGACAATGCCGGCATTTTTGGAGAGCATTTTGTCAGACATTTCTACTGGAGAGTGGGGTTTCAACAGAGAGGTTCCCCGCATGTACATGGCATGTATTGGCTTAATAATGCTCCGAGGATCAACCTTCAAGAACCTCATACATTCCCTGAAGTCATTAGTTTTATTGTCAATTAACATTCTACAGATGGTTCAGTCAGCCACTTAGAAAATTATTTGGGCAAAATCATTACAACAGTCGGTCTTGTACTAGGGAAATACGAGGAGAACAGTTTTGTCGTTTTGGAATACCATATCCACCAATGCCTTCAACGCAATTACTGTTACCTCTTACAGAAACAAGTCAAAATTCAAAAACACAAGAAAAGCATTTTCAAAATTGAAAACGACTACAGAAGACATTTCTAATCTAAGAGATTTTGAACATTTCCTGTCTGATAGTAGAATAAATATGTCTTTTGATGACTCTTTGTTAGCCGTCAGATCAAGTTTAACAAAACCCAAAATTTTTCTAAAAAAAAATTACAGCATCATTCTATATACGCTTATAATCCTCTGATTTATTCATATATAATTAATTATATTAACAAGTTTAACAGGGGAATTTCTTGGTTCTTAAATGAAGGAAATTATACTGTTAAGACTTAAACATATAGGTCACAAATTTATATCTATTATATTGCTGCATTGGCCTCCATCTTTCGGAAGCAAGTAATGCAGAAATATTTATAAATACCTCTCGATCTGAGAAACGTGTTCGAATGGTAAAACCTAGAGCGGAACTTCAGAACCTTCCTTCAGGTTCGACTGAAATACTCGTAGCCGGTATTTTATACCGTTATGTTCAAAGATCCGCACAGTTAGAAACTCTATGTATGTAAACATCCTTTCTGTATAGAAGGTTTAACCCAGATTTGACCAGAGTTGAGTATTTCCGCGAAATGGTAATGCTATATTATCCATGGTGGAATGAACAAAGAATGTGAACTTGAAAATGTTCTAGAAAGTCTTTATAATGAAATCAGATAATGGAACTAAATCTGATTGCAATATTAGACTTATAGGGTAGTTTCCCTTTAATTCCAGTTGAGGAATTATTTTCTTTAGATAAAAGTCTAAATACTAAGCAAAGAACCTATTTGACACATTTGATGCACCACCTAAAAACAAATCGCCCATTTTATGAGGTAATTGACGGCGGTGCAGGTGTCGGAAAGAGTCGTTTGATATCTGCAATATATCAAGCTCTTAACCATCGTGACAATTCTACACCTGGATCCAATCCAAGTTCCTTAAAAGTTCTTCTTTGCGCACCTACGGGTAAAGCAGCATTCGGAATAGGTGGAATGATCCTTCATTCAATATTCTCTTTACCTGTTAATCAGTTGAATAGAGAGTTGAGGCCACTTAGCAATAACAAAGTTAATTCATTGTATTCCAGACATAAATCATCATAATTGATGAGATTTCGATGATAGGTGCTTGTAGGTTTAGCTCTGTTGATGCGAGATTAAAACAAACTTTCAAAACAGATAGCCCCTTCGGTGGTATAGCGATCATGGTGTTTGGTGATTTGAAGCAACTCTCACCTGGTGGAGATAGGTGGATATTCTCTCCTAACCCCAATAATGCACACAGCACTTTAGTTGATTCCGCTGAGTGGAAGTTATTTAAATATTTTGAATTAACAGAAATAATGAGACAACCGGAGGCCTTTGCAATTGCATTAAACCATTTGACATCTGGTACTATGACAAATGAGGACATATCACTCATTGAAACTCGAGTAGTTAATTTCGAGGAAGTTCCCGATGATGCCATACATTTATTTTGGTCCAATAAAGAGACAATTAATTTCAATGTCCTTAAACTCAGTCGAATCCCAACTGAAGCTATCCTTTCAACTGCAAAAGACTCAGTTAAAGGAATTGGTATAAGTGAAAATGATAATATTTTGGAAAGAGTTAAATTTTTCGAAATTTCTAAAATGCAGGGACTGCCCTATGAACTGACACTAAAAGCCTCCGCATAATATATGATTACAGTGAATATAAACACTTGTGATGGCTTGGTTAATGGGGCAGCTGGAGAACTTGAGCAAATTGATTTCCATTGTTCTTTTCCAACAATTATGTTGATTGAATTTTTGGAATCTTCTGTTGGTTTGATAGCACGATCAAACAAGCCTCATCCTTTATAAAGTTCTTGGACACCAATTGCAAAAGTTCTAAAATCTTTTCAATATAAAAGAAATGAACAAATTTCAATTGAAAGAAATCAGTTTCCAGTTGTTCCGGCAGAGGGAATAACTATTCATAAAATGCCTTCAATATATGTCGCTTGTAGTCGAGCTACTTCTGCAGAAGGTCTATTCATCATAGGAAATTTTATTCCTTCCTTAAGTTTCAACATCAAACATCATCAAATTTTATTTCATAATGTTCAGAGTATTAACGCTCACATTAATGATGTAAAAAGCGACTGTTTCTGCTATCTTCAGATATTTTATGTTTTTTAGAAACTTGGAGTTATCCTTCCGAAAGTTTTAATATACCAGGATTTACTCCAATTAACGAGCTGAGGATAGATAGCACGGAAACAAGCAACAGAAATAAACGGGGCATTATAATATATGCAAAGCATAGTATTGCTATCCCTATTGAATCAAAGGCTGTAAAGAAAATTTATTCAGGCCGCAAAGTTTTGTTTAAATGTTTCACTATTAATATTATGGTTATATACAGAAATTCAGCTTTCTCTGTCAGACATTTAATTTTAGAACTTCAGGAAGTCCTTATTTCTGAGTTATACAATTGAAATGTGTTAATTGTTGGAGATTTTAACATTTGTTTAATGTCTACAGGGACTACAATAGGAAATCTGCTCCAAGAAGAAACTTTAGTTCACTTGTTGGTGTAGAATATTCAACTACACCTGCCGGTACACAAATTGATTGGCCATTTTCAAACATGGATCCTTCCCATTTTAATGCAATTACGTTGGAGACAGTACACAGCTATCATGACAGTATTTGTGTCTCTATTTCTAACTAATGTTTTCTTAGTGCAATAGCTCTTTATTTTTATTTAAATATAATCGAATTAGAATGGTATAGCTATTTTGACAGTAGTTTTTAAGGCAATTTTAAGAAACATATGTATATAATCTAATTAAGAAATTTAAAATTACAAGTATATGTATAATTTGTTATTATGTATATAAGACATTATTGTATAAATATATGATAGAAATTAATAAATTATTCTATAAAAAATCACTTATAAGCGAAAAACACAAGAACTATTTCGCATAATTTGAGTAAATTTAGTTTATAAATTGCTCTAATTCATTTCATTGTGAATGTAAATAACTGAGAGTTCCTACTTATAATTATTTAAATATATAAGGAAATCTCAAATGAGCATACCATTTAACTTTTCCAGAGTATAAAATGTGCGATTACATCTGAACTTAGTCCTTCCTTACTTTTTTTTATTTATTTATTATTTTTTTATTTCACAGGTTTTGTGTCTTTTAATAAAATATAAAATTAAGGAAATTTTATTTCATCTTACCACAATGTTTATTTATTCGCAATATGAAAATCACTTTTAGTGAATGTTTAAAATTTTAATAACATTGTTAAGTGTACCATAGACATAATACGTATTTTTTTTTTTTGTTTTTTTTGCGGAACTTTAATCCGCTAAACCTAACCTACTCCCAACCCAAATCTCTCCCACGGAACCACTGGACAAAGTATTACTTCATGGGAGAGAAGAAGACATTTAAGTCTCCTCTACGGTACGGACTAACTGACTCCTAATCTGTTGTAAGTGTCTCAATCTTGCCATTATCACAGCTGACGCTTCGCTGACTGCTTTCCATTTAATAGAGTACTCACACATAAGTGCTGTCAAATTTTCCACCGAGAAACTACCGCGAAGTGTGGTTTTCAGATTTTCTCTTATACTGGAGAACCGAGGGCAATGGTAAAAAACATGTTCAGAGTCTTCAATACATTCTGTACACGTCGGACAGTACGGACTGTAGTTATGACGAAGTTTGTAAAGGTAGCTTCTAAAGCACCCATGTCCACTTAGCATTTGGGTCAGGTGGAAATCCAGGTCCCCATGCTGTCTATCTATCCACGGTCTGATGTCTGGTATCAGTCTGTGAGTCCACCGTCCTTTGGATGAGGTTTGCCACCGTTGCTGCCACAGCGTAATGCTCTTGGTTCTTTCCTCTCTTTTTGTTGCTGTAGAGATATCCGATAGCTGGTATAAGCGCGCGAATTCATTTCCTTGGATGTCGATGGGCACCATACTGGCTAATACTTCCGCAGCGTCGGTTGATACGGTTCGGAAAGCACTTATCACGCGTATTGCAGAAAGCCTATGCACTGTGATTATTGGTTTAGCATATGATTTTGTGTCTAGCGCCTGGATCCATATTGGAGCCGCATACAGTATAACGGATCTCATTGCCTTAGCTATTAGAAATCGTCGGCTGGAACGCACACAGCCTCTATTTGCCATCATTCTAGATAAAGAATTATATATTTTATTTGTTTTCCAGTGCTCTTTAAATTTTAGCCTTGAGTCCAATATAACGCCAAGATACTTTAGCTGTGGCTGTGAAGTTATCTGACATTCTCCTATGGTGAGCGATAGTTTTTCTTCAATTTTCCTGGAGCTAATGAGCAAGACCTCTGTTTTCTGCTCAGCCAACTCTAGACTCATGGTTGCGAACCACCGTCGTATACCATTTATGCAATCATTGCATTTGACACGGAGGTCATCTAGATGTTTCGCTACTGCTACCACTATGAGGTCATCCCCATAGGCAATTAGTTTCACGGATTGTTGTTGATGTAGTCTTAGCACCCCGTCGTACATCAGGTTCCAAAGAAGGGGGCCTAAGACCGAACCTTGTGGTACTCCACTCGAGATAGAGTAGCTCTTGGTACCCTCATCTGTGTCGAAAAGCAGCCTTCTGTTCTCAAAATAACTCATAATAATATTTATAAGGTATTGGGGAGCGCGTATTTCGTACAGGGCCTTGATGATATTTGCCCATTTCGCAGAATTGAATGCATTCTTCACATCCAGGGTAATTAGCGCGCAATATTCTTTGGTGCCACCTTTCCATCTTTTGCCACTTATTGCACATTTCGCAATATCAACGACTTCACTTAGTGCGTCAATAGTGGACCTCTTTTTTATAAAGCCGTATTGTCTCTCTGATAATCCGCCGGCTTTTTGGATTGCTAACTCCAAGCGGTTTCTTACTATGCTTTCGTACACTTTACCAATCGTGTCGAGCATGCACAGAGGTCGATATGATGAAGGTTCTTCAGGTGGCTTTTCGGTTTTGGAAGTAGAACCAGACGCTGCACCTTCCACGGGTCGGGAAACACGCCTTCCAGTATACACGCATTGTACATTTTAACGAACAAACTGGGTCTCAGAGTCATGGCTTCTTTTAGGGCTCTATTTGGTATACCATCTATTCCAGGCGCTTTGGAGTTTTTAATTCTTTTCGCAATGGCCAGTAGTTCTTCTTGTGTAACTGATAGAGGGGGTTCTGTAACATCGTTACGCATAGCATAGGACATGGTCTCATGTGTTGGGAATAATGCGTCGACGACTTTCCTCATAAATGATGCGTTCTTAGGTTGCTGCGGCATATTTTTAAATTTTGACATACATATTTTTTACGCGGTTCCCCAGGGGTCTATGTTTGCTTCTTCACAAAGCTTTTCGAAACAACCTCTTTTGCTATGAGTGATTGCTGACTTCAGGAGCTTTTTTTGGCGTTTAAATGCTTCTCTGAGTCGATTTCCATTCTCGCCTCCTTGATTACGCTGGAAGCGACGTCTAGCTGATTGACAGAGCTTTCTCAGCGTGGCGATTTCTTCGTTCCACCAGTACACTGGTTTTCGCTTGTTATTGTATCTCGTCCTGCGCATAGTTGCGTCGCATGCTGCAACTAGTTCCTTCTGCACAGCGGATACCACGTGGGCGGCGTCGCCGCTGGTGTCTTTGCAGTACCCCAGACGATATCGAAAACGTCGGTATCGAACTCCTTTTGTCTCCAACTTCGTTTTCGAGAGGTATTTCTACTGAGGGGTTCCGTTTCTCGGGAGAACAAAACTTTAGCAATTATGGCCATGTGGTCACTATTTGTGTATATGTCTGACACCCCCCACTTAATGTGCCTGCTAAGCGCGTCATTAGCGAACATTAGGTCTATTACGGAACCTTTATTGCCCTTTTGAAAGGTATTTTGTGTGCCACTGTTTATTATTGTAAGGTTCGTTTGACTCAAGAATTCTAGGACCAATCGTCCACGATGATTTGTGCTTCTGCTACCCCAAGCAGTAGACCAGGCATTAAAATCTCCCGCTATTGTTAACGGGGATTTGCTTCTTGTCATTAGAGGCAGCTGCAGGAGAAAGTTTTCGAACTCATTTATTGACGCACTAGGGCGAGCATAGCAACTTACAAGATATATTCCATGTATATTCGCCCATGTGAAGCCGTTTTGGGCATCTCTGGAGCACGATGTGAAGGATTGTCCTTTGCAAGACCATATTGCTGCCTTGCCACTTATATCTTTAATCCAAGTGCTTTCCGAACGCTGAGTATATTGTTCGCTTAGCAGGGCGACATCTATATTTTATTCTAGCACCGTCTGTTTTAGCAGGTCTTGTGCTGCAGCGCAATGGTTAAGATTTAATTGTAAGATCTTCATTTTTCCATTGACTTTTTCATATCTAGGTACTTAGGACAGGCCGTATTCAAGACAGAGTGTTTCCCTATACAAAGCATACAGCTCGGGGCATTAGTGCATACTTTTGCCACGTGTTCCGCAGCGTGTACAGAGGGAAGACCTGTCAGTGGGGTTGCGACATTTATGCGCCATATGCCCCACTTCGAAACACCTAAAGCAGCGAGCGATAGATGAATATTCCCGGAGGCGACAAATAGACCACCCAATTTTTACTTTGCCTTGTTTAAGTACGGTCTTGGCATCCTCGGTATGCAGATATATAAGCGCTATTTGTGTGCCGCTTCTGGTTTTTCGCATACTTTTAACATTTTCTTTCTTTAGATTTTGAATCCCACACTACTTTTGTAATGCGTCGCAGATTTCTTCGGGAGAGTATCTCATCTAAGTCCTTGCACATAATGGTAACATGATGTGTTTTTGGCTGTATTACCGCCATCTCACCAATAACTCCTTCTAGGGCACTCTCGAACATGTCGGCTCTTTTGTCTGCTTGGTTTTTTAATTCTAAGAGCAGATCTCCTTTGAGGGTTTTCCTGATGTACCTTACGTTTGAGCCCAATTCTTCAAGGCCACTATCGCATTTAATTTTTCTTAGAATATCCGCATACGACGCTCCTTCTTTTTTTTTTAGGATAATAGCGTCAGGTTTCGATCTGATTCTATTTTCGATCGGCTTCCTTTTCTTAACTACGTCCACCCATTTCTCGCCTACGGGCTTATCTCCTGAGCTGTCTTTCTGCATCACTTTTATAACCTCGCTATATGAAGCCTGCGCTTTATTATTTGCGTTTTTAGGCTTTTTGTTGGAGGTAAATAGCCTGATATCTCACGTAGTCTTTTTGGCGTGTTTCCATCTTTATGAATAGGGAAGACTTGCGACGCTTTCCCTATCATAACTCTTTTCGCTGGATTCTCTGATTTTTCAGTCTTGTCATATAGGCATGATATACCGCTTACAAGGTCGCGCATAGCTTGATTTATGTGTCTCTGACCAGACATCATGCTTCAAGCTCCTTAATTTTCATGCCCAGTTTGCTGAAAATATTGGTAGTTTCGCTACTCTTTTCTTGCCCGATTTTACCACCATCGCTCGTTTGGGCGGCATTTCCATAAATTTCTGTTGGTCCAGCAGCGGTGGATTCCTCATTTTTTCCTTTTGGAGGCGTTCTCAAAATTTTAGAGTTCCTCCGAAAAGGATTCTCTGGTGTACACCCCGCTCTAATTTCAGAGGCCATACCTCTGTTTGAGAATCGTTGGGGACACCTGTCAATAGGTATGTTCAGTCCTTCGTCCTAAAAAACCTGATTTGTCTTTTTGATGGTTGGCAATGTTGTAACCAAAAGCAAACGAAAAAGGAATAGCAAAGAAGGAGAAACAGCTGATTGTTAAAAACAAAACGGCAGATTAAAATTGAGTGCACGTTTTGATATGCTGTTATTAGGGGAAATTGTAACTTAATTTATAATTCAACAAATTTACCGCGAAAAAGGGCCAGGTACGTGCAAATAAATTTTTAATTTAATCTGATTTATACTTATCTATTTCTTTAGGTTTCGTATCCTCTTAGAAGGTCCAGTCTCCCGGTGAGTCACTAAGAAGAACTAAATTGGTTTCACTATACAAAACTAGGGGTATGTAGCAAGTATTCCTAGAGCGCTAAAAAACACGTCCACTTCACTCAAACAAACACTTGCATGTATCATAATACGTATGCATACAAGTATATGTAGGTTTGGTTTTTTATTTCTCTTTATTATACTCTTGCAACATGTTGCTACAGAGTATAAAAGTTTTGTTCACGGTTGTTTGTATCACCTAAAACTAATTGAGTTAGATATAGGGTTATATATAATATATATCTATAATGATCAGGATGAAGAGACGAGTTGAAATCCGGGTGACTGTCGGTCCGTATTTCCGTCCGTCTTGCAATATCTTTATGAAACTTGGTACACATGTTTCTTGGTAATGTAAGACACTTGGTATTGCAGATGGACATAATCGGACTACTGCCAAGCCCACAAAACGCCATTAATCAAAAACAAATAAATTGCCATAACTAAGCTACACAATAAAATTCAAAACTGTTATATGGTATACAGGATCCCATTAGGGTGGGGCATCTGCAGTTTAAATATTTTTTAAAAAGTGGGCGTGGTCTCGCATCCTAATAGGTCAAATGTACATATCTCATTAACCGCTAAAGCTGCAATAACAAAATTCACTGAGAGCTCGCGTTTTTAGCACTTATATGGACAGTGTGAAAATGGGTGAAATCGAATGAAAACCCACTCCCCATATAACGGCACTGTTAAAAACTACTAAAAGCGCTATAAATCAAGCACTAAACACGCCAGAGACATCTCTGCAATGGTATGAGATGACTTTAAAGGATGCACATTCAAAATTATACAGTAGACGTTAGGTGAAAGCGTATATCTTGGGATCTGCTTAACCGATTTCAACCAAATTCGACATGTGAAAATTTTACTTAGTAACTTATATCAGAATTTTCGAACATTTGTCTGACTTTACTCCATTTGATTGGTGATGGTATGTGAAGTACCTTTATGAAACAGTGGGAGGATTTTATTAGTCTGTGGAATGTTAGTAGTATGTGGTATTGGCAAAAATTGGTAAAATCGTGTTAATAATACCCTCAACTTCCATATACTACTTATAAAGCTTTTCGTTATTCTAACCAGTTTTATGCCAAATATGTCGATCAGTGAGTATTAACATTTTTTTATATATAATATAAATTTGCTTCAAAATATGTTCTCGAGTATAGCTGAGCAATGTAAAAATTAATATCTTTCACTTTAAACCGTTCCGGATGATCAAAATGTGATATTTTAACGAAATTAAGTGGATAAGATTTCTTAAAAATTATGGGTTTGACGCTTAATTAGAATGAAATTAGTACATACCTGGGTCTAAACCTCACACGTTCATATAATGAATTCCGATTCTCTGGTTGACGTTTTCCACATAAGCTTATAATATAAAATTTAGCCACTTTGGTAGAATTAACCTTATATTCATACTTATGTATATCGCACTTCAAGCTGTTTTTTTTATATATAATTTTCGTTGACGGGAACTAAAATATAGGAATAAAACTGAGACTAACTATATGGCCTTTAATATAAATCAAGAAGATACCAAATTTGATTGTAATTTAATCACGATTTCATTTAATAATGGATGTTTAATTATTTCTCAAAATTTTTTTAATATAAGGTTTGAAGGAATTTCCTGACCATTGATTCTTGCGAATCGGGTTCCGCCCTAGTATCCATTATCGGGGATATATTGACCCTACGATATACGATAAGATATACGATAGTTTAAAGCCAAAAATGTGTGAAATCGGACTATGAATATCCCCAGATCACATGTACTACTTATGGTATAATTTTTTTCGTTAATTTGATAATTGAATGAAATTGGTCAAGACCTTTGTTTAAACCTTATAACCCTAATATACTGATTTCCGCTGCTCGGTTTCAACAGCATCCTCTTATATCCCACATATTAAATCTAACCCCTTTGGTTCAGTTTATACATCAAATATAGCAGGTTTGAGTTAAATAGCTTCTTTTTATTAAAGCTAACATTTCGGAGAAAAAAAATATTATCTATCTAAAATACTAAATATATGATCAATAACATAAGTTAATAAGATACCAAGTATTAATCTGATAATGAATGTTGAATTCTTTCGCAACATTTTTATACTTTCGCAACATGTTGCAACAGAGTATAATTTTGTTCACCAAACGGTTGTTTGCACCAATATTAGTAGTGTATCGGTTTAAATGCTACTGTTTTTTATTTCAGTTTTGGGACACATTTTAATATGAAGATCATGAGGTGAACTGTAAATTAAAAAAACTTAAATTTGTACCCAGCGCCGTTGGTTGCTTATGAAAGGTTTATATATTAAATCAGAAAGAAAACAAGCTACATACATCTAAATATGTATATTCCCTACATATCTATGTTTTTGTTACTTAAGCCTTCATGGGCAGACCTTTCAAAATGGGTAACATAGATCCCCCTGTTTTAAAAAGCGGTAGACAAAAGCAATTTACGGAGGGGTTTTCCGAGCACGTAATTTCAATACAATGAAATAAATTACTAAATTCTAAAATATAAATATAACTAAATATTATTATACCATAACAAAACTATTATATTGTGTAGCAACATGTTGCAAGAGTATAATAAATATCAGTACACTGTGTTTGTAGCTTCAGTTACACTAGATTTTTTAACCAGCAAAGTACTTTCTTCAAACTTATTTAAGTGTATTAGTTATATAGTGTTTAAACTATTATTATATGCAGTGGCGAGCGAACACATATACATATGTGCACCAGTATACCCTACCTATGTACCTATACACCAAACTTGAAATGAGTCAAAGCAAGGACTTAATTACAGTAAAAGAGAGCAGCACCTGTGATCCAACTTTTCGCACCCGGACGGACGGAATTATATAAGTATTATATATAAGTATTTTACAAATTAACCCATTTATTTTTTATTAATTATGCCTAGATTAAGTAGAAAATCTGTATTACTAAGTCGCCTTCAGACCAGAAGACGTATGAGAGTTCTTCGTGCAAACTCCTTATATAGCGATAGTGGGCAGTCACAAGATACTGTTAGTCACGCTTATCGTAGACTAGATTCCGATGTACGTCTGCCCGAACAAAATATCAATACAAATCAACATAGAACCAGGCGGGAAAATCTCGAAGTATGGTCTTTTGAACAAAATTTAAATATTGTTCAACATAGGGCAAGACGTCTAAGTCCCCAAATCCGCTCTGAAGAGTCAGATATACTCGGGGACATAGATCTCGTCGAGAAGATCCCGAGGTACGTTATGATAAGATAAGTAGGAACACTAGGGATCATAGAGAACTTCGCGCGATAAATCCTTCTCTAAATGCAAAGATAACATGCAAGAAGAAATCTTGTAATAAGGAGAGAGGAGCGTGACAGAGAAACACAACGTCAACAGCTTAATAGAAGGGGTATCAAGGAGGAAATTTTGATTCAGAGACGTCTTAGACAAAGTCAAGTTGGCCTTCTTAGAGATAACGCGGTCAATAGGCAAATTAAAAACCAAAGGCAGTCCCAACGAATCCGATTAACGAGAGAAAATAATGTTGTAGAAACTGATAATAGTGCCAATTTAACAGATTTCAAAAACAATTATTTCCTAAATATAAATGGGGGCTCTACTGAAATATGTATTTGCTACTACGGATTATGGTTTTCACGCCAAGTTCGCAAATTAAATTTCGAAACTATTGCGCAAGGTCACCCGAATGCTGCATCGAAATTGAAGAACTTGTCATAATGTCTAGAGTGTCTTTTATGACAATCCGTCCGTTAGTATATCAAGGTCAGAGTTTGCTCAAAGGTACTGTTGTTAATATACCGATTTATGTTAACAATATTGTGACATCTCTAAAAAGGCCCTGTAATGAGGCTCATGGGATACAAATTCACATAAGAAAGCGTTTGGAATACAATCACGATTACGTGATCGATACCATACGCACCGCAAAGATTATGGAAGCTTTGCAATTCTTAGTGAATACCCCTCTGTATCCTGAGCACAATATACATATTAATAAGAACTGGATTTCTGAATTTAATAAAAAAGAAGAAGTTCCGTTTGTTGAATCTGCAGAGGATTTCCGATTGGTTCAACCTTTTTATGCGGAACAAACTTTTCATGATAATCCCTCGGGTAATAATATTCCCACGGGTCTTTTACCTTCCGAGCTTAATCCAGGCGGTCAAGAAACTCTTTTGTACAATATTCCTTAGACTATAATCGTTTAGTTATAGCGCCAGGTGAAGGACAAAGACCAATTAACATAATTCAAGACAATAATTCAGAAGAGTTGCCATTTCGAAAAATATACGTTGGGCAGAAACGTACATGTTCTGAAACATATAGCAAGATAATACGTTCTGAAATTCGCCGTTTTGACAGAAGAGCGGGTACCATTCCAAAGTTGTTCTATGATTACAAAAAATTAGAACTACTACAAATTAAGAATCGTACATCAATTTGTCTTAGAAAGTTTTCAGGCCGCAACCGAGTTAAAGCCCAAAATCTATTAAACCAGAACTTTGATGGTCACAAGGTTTTGAAAGGCGTTAGATCCTCTCCTGCGCACTGGGAAGCTGAGAAGAAAAAGGCAATCGCTATGATTCGCCAGTTTGGGCTTCCAACCTTCTTTATCACTTTATCGGCTGCAGAATCTCAATGGGTTGAGCTATTGGTAATTATCTCTAAAACTGTTGATTCTAAAGGTATTTCGGAAGAGGACGCCAACAGTTTAACGTCCCAAGATAGATATCGCTTAATTTGGTCAGACGCGGTTACTTGTGCTAGATATTTTGACTACCGCTATCGACAAATTCTTAAGCTTTTAAAAGACAACGCCCTCATTTTTGGAGAGCATTTTGTCAGACATTTCTAATGGAGAGTGGAGTTTTAACAGAGAGGTTCCCCGCATGTAATTTCTAATGGAGAGTGGAGTTTTAACAGAGAGGTTCCCCGCATGTAATTTGGGGTAACTATAGCATTACCACAGACGGGCTTCTACCAGGGAAATAAAAGGGCAACAGTTTTGTCGTCTTGGTATACTATATTCACCATTACCTTCAACGCAAATACTGTTACCTCTTACAGAAACAAGTCAAAATTCTAAAAGACACAATGAAAATTTTTTCAAAATTCAAAACGTTTTAAATTCATGTATAAATACAGAAGACATTTCTAATTTAAGCGATTTTTAACATTTCCTGTCTGATAGTAGAATAAATATGTATTTTGGTGACTATTTGTTAGCCCTCAGATCAAGTTTAACAAAGCCCAAAATTTTTCTAAAAAAAATTACAGGATCGCTTTATAAACGCTTATAATCCTCTGATTTTGGAACTCCATAGAGCAAATATGGATATACAATAAATACTGGATGCATATGATTGATGTTCATATATAATTAATTATATTAACAAGTTTAACAGGGTAATTTCTTGGCTCTTAAATGAAGCTACATATATCAGAGGTAAATGCTGGAAATTATACTGTTAAGACTTAAACATATAGGTCACAAATTTATATCGGACACAGAAATATCTGCACAAGAAGCGGTATATTGCTGCATTGGGCTCCATCTTTCGGAAGCAAGTAATGCAGAAATATTTATAAATACCTCTCGACCTGAGAAACGTGTTCGAATGGTAAAACCTAGAGCGGAACTTCAGAACCTTCCTTCAGGTTCGACTGAAATACTCGTAGCCGGTATTTTATACCGTTATGTTCAAAGATCCGCACAGTTAGAAACTCTATGTATGTAAACATCCTTTCTGTATAGAAGGTTTAACCCAGATTTGACCAGAGTTGAGTATTTCCGCGAAATGGTAATGCTATATTATCCATGGTGGAATGAACAAAGAATGTGAACTTGAAAATGTTCTAGAAAGTCTTTATAATGAAATCAGATAATGGAACTAAATCTGATTGCAATATAAGACTTATAGGGTAGTTTCCCTTTAATTCCAGTTGAGGAATTATTTTCTTTAGATAAAAGTCTAAATACTAAGCAAACAACCTATTTGACACATTTGATGCACCACCTAAAAACAAATCGCCCATTTTATGAGGTAATTGACGGCGGTGCAGGTGTCGGAAAGAGTCGTTTGATATCTGCAATATATCAAGCTCTTAACCATCGTGACAATTCTACACCTGGATCCAATCCAAGTTCCTTAAAAGTTCTTCTTTGCGCACCTACGGGTAAAGCAGCATTCGGAATAGGTGGAATGATCCTTCATTCAATATTCTCTTTACCTGTTAATCAGTTGAATAGAGAGTTGAGGCCACTTAGCAATAACAAAGTTAATTCATTGTATTCCAGACATAAATCATCATAATTGATGAGATTTCGATGATAGGTGCTTGTAGGTTTAGCTCTGTTGATGCGAGATTAAAACAAACTTTCAAAACAGATAGCCCCTTCGGTGGTATAGCGATCATGGTGTTTGGTGATTTGAAGCAACTCTCACCTGGTGGAGATAGGTGGATATTCTCTCCTAACCCCAATAATGCACACAGCACTTTAGTTGATTCCGCTGAGTGGAAGTTATTTAAATATTTTGAATTAACAGAAATAATGAGACAACCGGAGGATCAGGCCTTTGCAATTGCATTAAACCATTTGACATCTGGTACTATGACAAATGAGGACATATCACTCATTGAAACTCGAGTAGTTAATTTCGAGGAAGTTCCCGATGATGCCATACATTTATTTTGGTCCAATAAAGAGACAATTAATTTCAATGTCCTTAAACTCAGTCGAATCCCAACTGAAGCTATCCTTTCAACTGCAAAAGACTCAGTTAAAGGAATTGGTATAAGTGAAAATGATAATATTTTGGAAAGAGTTAAATTTTTCGAAATTTCTAAAACGCAGGGACTGCCCTATGAACTGACACTAAAAGCCTCCGCATAATATATGATTACAGTGAATATAAACACGTGTGATGGCTTGGTTAATGGGGCAGCTGGAGAATTTGAGCAAATTGATTTCCATTGTTCTTTTCCAACAATTATGTGGATTGAATTTTTGGAATCTTCTGTTGGTTTGATAGCACGATCAAACAAGCCTCATCCTTTATAAAGTTCTTGGACACCAATTGCTAAAGTTCTAAAATCTTTTCAATATAAAAGAAATGAACAAATTTCAATTGAAAGAAATCAGTTTCCAGTTGTTCCGGCAGAGGGAATAACTATTCATAAAATGCCTTCAATATATGTCGCTTGTAGTCGAGCTACTTCTGCAGAAGGTCTATTCATCATAGGAAATTTTATTCCTTCCTTAAGTTTCAACATCAAACATCATCAAATTTTATTTCATAATGTTCAGAGTATTAACGCTCACATTAATGATGTAAAAAGCGACTGTTTCTGCTATCTTCAGATATTTTATGTTTTGTAGAAACTTGGAGTTATCCTTCCGAAAGTTTTAATATACCAGGATTTACTCCAATTAACGAGCTGAGGATAGATAGCACGGAAACAAGCAACAGAAATAAACGGGGCATTATAATATATGCAAAGCATAGTATTGCTATCCCTATTGAATCAAAGGCTGTAAAGAAAATTTATTCAGGCCGCAAAGTTTTGTTTAAATGTTTCAATATTAATATTATGGTTATATACAGAAATTCAGCTTTCTCTGTCAGACATTTAATTTTAGAACTTCAGGAAGTCCTTATTTCTGAGTTATACAATTGAAATGTGTTAATTGTTGGAGATTTTAACATTTGTTTAATGTCTACAGGGACTACAATAGGAAATCTGCTCCAAGAAGAAACTTTAGTTCACTTGTTGGTGTAGAATATTCAACTACACCTGCCGGTACACAAATTGATTGGGCATTTTCAAACATGGATCCTTCCCATTTTAATGCAATTACGTTGGAGACAGTACACAGCTATCATGACAGTATTTGTGTCTCTATTTCTAACTAATGTTTTCAGACTTAGTGCAATAGCTCTTTATTTTTATTTAAATATAATCGAATTAGAATGGTATAGCTATTTTGACAGTAATTTTTAAGGCAATTTTAAGAAACATATGTATATAATCTAATTAAGAAATTTAAAATTACAAGTATATGTATAATTTGTTATTATGTATATAAGACATTATTGTATAAATATATGATAGAAATTAATAAATTATTCTATAAAAAATCACTTATAAGCGAAAAACACAAGAACTATTTCGCATAATTTGAGTAAATTTAGTTTATAAATTGCTCTAATTCATTTCATTGTGAATGTAAATAACTGAGAGTTCCTACTTATAATTATTAAAATATATAAAGAAATCTTAAACGAGTATACCATTTAACTTCTCCAGAGTATAAAATGTGCGATTACATCTGAACTTAGTCCTTCCTTACTTGTTTTTATTTATTTATTATTTTTTATTTCACAGGTTTTGTGTCTTTTAATAAAATATAAAATTAAGGAAATTTTATTTCATCTTACCAAAATGTTTATTTATTCGCAATATGAAAATCACTTTTTAGTGAATGTTTAAAATTTTAATAACATTGTTAAGTGTACCATAGACATAATACGTATGCATACAAGTATATGTAGGTTTGGTTTGTTATTTCTCTTTATTATACTCTTGCAACATGTTGCTACAGAGTATAAAAGTTTTGTTCACGGTTGCTTGTATCACCTAAAACTAATTGAGTTAGATATAGGGTTATATATAATATATATAAATGACTGTCGGGTGACTGTCGGTCCGTATTTCCGTCCGTCTTGCAATATCTTTATGAAACTTGGTACACATGTTTCTTGGTAATGTAAGACAGTTGGTATTGCAGATGGACATAATCGGAAATCAAAAACAAATAAATTGCCATAACTAAGCTACACAATAAAATTCAAAACTGTTATATGGTATACAGAATCCCATTAGGGTGGGGCATCTGCAGTTTAAATATTTTTTAAAAAGTGGGCGTGGTCTCGCTTCCTAATAGGTAAAATGTACATATCTCATTAACCGCTAAAGCTGCAATAACAAAATTCACTGAGAGCTCGCGCTTTTAGCACTTATATGGACAGTGTGAAAATGGGTGAAATCGAATGAAAACCCACTCCCCATATAACGGCACTGTTAAAAACTACTAAAAGCGCTATAAATCAAGCACTAAACACGCCAGAGACATCTCTGCAATGGTATGAGAAGACTTTAAAGGATGCACATTCAAAATTATACAGTAGACGTTAGGTGAAAGCGTATATCTTGGGATCTGCTTAACCGATTTCAACCAAATTCGACACATAACATCGTTCTTATATTTCTATGTTATAGTGTGAAAATGGGCGAAATTGGATTACAATCACTCTTATTTCCCATATAACACCATTTTAAGTTAAATCTGATTCTTTCACTTTCCAGTATGCAAATCAAGCAACAAAGATTGTATCGGGGTAAAAATTTGCGCGAATTTTTCATTTAAAGTATGCCATCTTGGGACCAAAAATTGTCTAAATTAAATCAAAACTGTTCAAGCCCCTAGGTACTGAATATGTGGACCCCAGTGCCTATAGTTGACTACTAACCGAAAATATCGATCAATGTGTGTATTGTAAATGAAATTCGCATAATAAAATAAATAAATGAAACTCTCGATAATAGTATGTTTGTGTCAAAAAATGGTTTGAATTGGATCAATACTACTTATAGCCTTCATATACCTAATATAACGATATTTGAATTTCCGAGTGACTTTATACTGCATATATCGGCCAATATGTGAGTTATCTCAATTAAAATGAGAAAACGTGTTTTACTCATAACGAGGTATCTTTGTGCCTAAAATGGATCAAATCATGTGAAAATTTTACTCAGTAACTTATATCAGAATTTTCGAACATTTGTCTGACTTTACTCCATTTGATTGGTGATGGTATGTGAAGTACCTTTATGAAACAGTTGGAGGATTTTATTAGTCTGTGGAATGTTAGTAGTATGTGGTATTGGCAAAAATTGGTAAAATCGTGTTAATAATACCCTCAACTTCCATATACTACTTATAAAGCTTTTCGTTATTCTAACCAGTTTTATGCCAAATATGTCGATCAGTGAGTATTAACATTTTTTTATATATAATATAAATTTGCTTCCAAATATGTTCTCGAGTATAGCTGAGCAATGTAAAAATTAATATCTTTCACTTTAAACCGTTCCGGATGATCAAAATGTGATATTTTAACGAAATTAAGTGGATAAGATTTCTTAAAAATTATGGGTTTGACGCTTAATTAGAATGAAATTAGTACATACCTGGGTCTAAACCTCACACGTTCATATAATGAATTCCGATTCTCTGGTTGACGTTTTCCACATAAGCTTATAATATAAAATTTAGCCACTTTGGTAGAATTAACTTTATATTCATACTTATGTATATCGCACTTCAAGCTGTTTTTTTATATATAATTTTCGTTGATGGGAACTAAAATATAGGAATAAAACTGAGACTAACTATATGGCCTTTAATATAAGTCAAGAAGATACCAAATTTGATTGTAATTTAATCACGATTTCATTTAATAATGGATGTTTAATTATTTCTCAAAATTTTTTTAATATAAGGTTTGAAGGAATTTCCTGACCTTTGATTCTTGCGAATCGGGTTCCGCCCTAGTATCCATTATCGGGGATATATTGACCCTACGATATACGATAAGATATACGATAGTTTAAAGCCGAAAATGTGTGAAATCGGACTATGAATATCCCCAGATCACATGTACTACTTATGGTATAATTTTTTGATTTGATAATTGAATGAAATTGGTCAAGACCTTTGTTTAAACCTTATTTCCGCTGCTCGGTTTCAACAGCATCCTCTTATATCCCACATATTAAATCTAACCCCTTTGGTTCAGTTTATACATCAAATATAGCAGGTTTGAGTTAAATAGCTTCTTTTTATTAAAGCTAACATTTCGGAGAAAAAAAATATTATCTATCTAAAATACTAAATATATGATCAATAACATAAGTTAATAAGATACCAAGTATTAATCTGATAATGAATGTTGAATTCTTTCGCAACATTTTTATACTTTCGCAACATGTTGCAACAGAGTATAATTTTGTTCACCAAACGGTTGTTTGCACCAATATTAGTAGTGTATCGGTTTAAATGCTACTGTTTTTTATTTCAGTTTTGGGACACATTTTAATATGAAGATCATGAGGTGAACTGTAAATTAAAAAAATTAAATTTGTACCCAGCGCCGTTGGTTGCTTATGAAAGGTTTATATTATATATTAAATCAGAAAGAAAACAAGCTACATACCTGCTCTAAATATGTATATACCCTTCATATCTATGTTTTTGTTACTTAAGCCTTCATGGGCAGACCTTTCAAAATGGGTAACATAGATCCCCCTGTTTTAAAAAGCGGTAGACAAAAGCAATTTACGGAGGGGTTTTCCGAGCACGTAATTTCAATACAATGAAATAAATTACTAAATTCTAAAATATATATATAACTAAATATTATTTATTATTATACCATAACAAAACTATTATACTCTGTAGCAACATGTTGCAAGAGTATAATAAATATCAGTACACTGTGTTTGTAGCTTCAGTTACACTAGATTTTTTAACCAGCAAAGTACTTTCTTCAAACTTATTTAAGTGTATTAGTTATATAGTGTTTAAACTATTATTATATACAGTGGCGAGCGAACACATATACATATGTGCACCAGTATACCCTACCTATGTACCTATACACCAAACTTGAAAGGAGTCAAAGCAAGGACTCAATTACAGTAAAAGAGAGCAGCACCTGGGATCCAACTTTTCGCACCCGGACGGACGGAATTATATAAGTATTATATATAAGTATTTTACAAATTAACCCATTTATTTTTTATTAATTATGCCTAGATTAAGTAGAAAATCTGTATTACTAAGTCGCCTTCAGACCAGAAGACGTATGAGAGTTCTTCGTGCAAACTCCTTATATAGCGATAGTGGGCAGTCACAAGATACTGTAAGTCACGCTTATCGTAGACTAGATTCCGATGTACGTCTGTCCGAACAAAATATCAATACAAATCAACATAAAACCAGGCGGGAAAATCTCGAAGTATGGTCTTTTGAACAAAATTTAAATATTGTTCAACATAGGGCAAGACGTCAAGTCCCCAAATCCGCTCTGAAGAGTCAGATATACTCGGGGACATAGATTTCGGCGCGAAAATCCCGAGGTTCGATATGTTGAGCAAGTTGTAAATACTGTTCAACATAGAACAATGCGGCAAGAAATTCGCTCTGAAGAGCACATAAGAGATACTCGGGGTCATAGATCTCGTCGAGAAGATCCCGAGGTACGTTATGATAAGCTAAGTAGGAACACTAGGGATCATAGAGAACTTCGCGCGATAAATCCTTCTCTAAATGCAAAGATAACATGCAAGAAGAAATCTTGAAATAAGGAGAGAGGAGCGTGACAGAGAAACACAACGTCAACAGCTTAATAGAAGGGGTATCAAGGAGGAAATTTTGATTCAGAGACGTCTTAGACAAAGTCAAGTTGGCCTTCTTAGAGATAACGCGGTCAATAGGCAAATTAAAAACCAAAGGCAGTCCCAACGAATCCGATTAACGAGAGAAAATAATGTTGTAGAAACTGATAATAGTGCCAATTTAACAGATTTCAAAAACAATTATTTCCTAAATATAAATGGGGGCTCTACTGAAATATGTATTTGCTACTACGGATTATGGTTTTCACGCCAAGTTCGCAAATTAAATTTCGAAACTATTGCGCAAGGTCACCCGAATGCTGCATCGAAATTGAAGAACTTGTCATAATGTCTAGAGTGTCTTTTATGACAATCCGTCCGTTAGTATATCAAGGTCAGAGTTTGCTCAAAGGTACTGTTGTTAATATACCGATTTATGTTAACAATATTGTGACATCTCTAAAAAGGCCCTGTAATGAGGCTCATGGGATACAAATTCACATAAGAAAGCGTTTGGAATACAATCACGATTACGTGATCGATACCATACGCACCGCAAAGATTATGGAAGCTTTGCAATTCTTAGTGAATACCCCTCTGTATCCTGAGCACAATATACATATTAATAAGAACTGGATTTCTGAATTTAATAAAAAAGAAGAAGTTCCGTTTGTTGAATCTGCAGAGGATTTCCGATTGGTTCAACCTTTTTATGCGGAACAAACTTTTCATGATAATCCCTCGGGTAATAATATTCCCACGGGTCTTTTACCTTCCGAGCTTAATCCAGGCGGTCAAGAAACTCTTTTGTACAATATTCCTTAGACTATAATCGTTTAGTTATAGCGCCAGGTGAAGGACAAAGACCAATTAACATAATTCAAGACAATAATTCAGAAGAGTTGCCATTTCGAAAAATATACGTTGGGCAGAAACGTACATGTTCTGAAACATATAGCAAGATAATACGTTCTGAAATTCGCCGTTTTGACAGAAGAGCGGGTACCATTCCAAAGTTGTTCTATGATTACAAAAAATTAGAACTACTACAAATTAAGAATCGTACATCAATTTGTCTTAGAAAGTTTTCAGGCCGCAACCGAGTTAAAGCCCAAAATCTATTAAACCAGAACTTTGATGGTCACAAGGTTTTGAAAGGCGTTAGATCCTCTCCTGCGCACTGGGAAGCTGAGAAGAAAAAGGCAATCGCTATGATTCGCCAGTTTGGGCTTCCAACCTTCTTTATCACTTTATCGGCTGCAGAATCTCAATGGGTTGAGCTATTGGTAATTATCTCTAAAACTGTTGATTCTAAAGGTATTTCGGAAGAGGACGCCAACAGTTTAACGTCCCAAGATAGATATCGCTTAATTTGGTCAGACGCGGTTACTTGTGCTAGATATTTTGACTACCGCTATCGACAAATTCTTAAGCTTTTAAAAGACAACGCCGGCATTTTTGGAGAGCATTTTGTCAGACATTTCTAATGGAGAGTGGAGTTTTAACAGAGAGGTTCCCCGCATGTAAATGGCATGTATTGGCTGTAATGCTCCCAGGATCAACCTTCAAGAACCTCATACATTCCCTGATATCATTAGTTTTATTGTCAATTAACTTTCTACAGATGGTTCAGTCAGCCACTTAGAAAATTATTTGGGGTAACTATAGCATTACCACAGACGGGCTTCTACCAGGGAAATAAAAGGGCAACAGTTTTGTCGTCTTGGTATACTATATTCACCATTACCTTCAACGCAAATACTGTTACCTCTTACAGAAACAAGTCAAAATTCTAAAAGACACAATGAAAATTTTTTCAAAATTCAAAACGTTTTAAATTGATGTATAAATACAGAAGACATTTCTAATTTAAGCGATTTTTAACATTTCCTGTCTGATAGTAGAATAAATATGTATTTTGGTGACTATTTGTTAGCCCTCAGATCAAGTTTAACAAAGCCCAACATTTTTCTAAAAAAAATTACAGGATCGCTTTATAAACGCTTATAATCCTCTGATTTTGGAACTCCATAGAGCAAATATGGATATACAATAAATACTGGATGCATATGATTGATGTTCATATATAATTAATTATATTAACAAGTTTAACAGGGTAATTTCTTGGCTCTTAAATGAAGCTACATATATCAGAGGTAAATGCTGGAAATTATACTGTTAAGACTTAAACATATAGGTCACAAATTTATATCGGACACAGAAATATCTGCACAAGAAGCGGTATATTGCTGCATTGGGCTCCATCTTTCGGAAGCAAGTAATGCAGAAATATTTATAAATACCTCTCGACCTGAGAAACGTGTTCGAATGGTAAAACCTAGAGCGGAACTTCAGAACCTTCCTTCAGGTTCGACTGAAATACTCGTAGCCGGTATTTTATACCGTTATGTTCAAAGATCCGCACAGTTAGAAACTCTATGTATGTAAACATCCTTTCTGTATAGAAGGTTTAACCCAGATTTGACCAGAGTTGAGTATTTCCGCGAAATGGTAATGCTATATTATCCATGGTGGAATGAACAAAGAATGTGAACTTGAAAATGTTCTAGAAAGTCTTTATAATGAAATCAGATAATGGAACTAAATCTGATTGCAATATTAGACTTATAGGGTAGTTTCCCTTTAATTCCAGTTGAGGAATTATTGTCTTTAGATAAAAGTCTAAATACTAAGCAAAGAACCTATTTGACACATTTGATGCACCACCTAAAAACAAATCGCCCATTTTATGAGGTAATTGACGGCGGTGCAGGTGTCGGAAAGAGTCGTTTGATATCTGCAATATATCAAGCTCTTAACCATCGTGACAATTCTACACCTGGATCCAATCCAAGTTCCTTAAAAGTTCTTCTTTGCGCACCTACGGGTAAAGCAGCATTCGGAATAGGTGGAATGATCCTTCATTCAATATTCTCTTTACCTGTTAATCAGTTGAATAGAGAGTTGAGGCCACTTAGCAATAACAAAGTTAATTCATTGTATTCCAGACATAAATCATCATAATTGATGAGATTTCGATGATAGGTGCTTGTAGGTTTAGCTCTGTTGATGCGAGATTAAAACAAACTTTCAAAACAGATAGCCCCTTCGGTGGTATAGCGATCATGGTGTTTGGTGATTTGAAGCAACTCTCACCTGGTGGAGATAGGTGGATATTCTCTCCTAACCCCAATAATGCACACAGCACTTTAGTTGATTCCGCTGAGTGGAAGTTATTTAAATATTTTGAATTAACAGAAATAATGAGACAACCGGAGGATCAGGCCTTTGCAATTGCATTAAACCATTTGACATCTGGTACTATGACAAATGAGGACATATCACTCATTGAAACTCGAGTAGTTAATTTCGAGGAAGTTCCCGATGATGCCATACATTTATTTTGGTCCAATAAAGAGACAATTAATTTCAATGTCCTTAAACTCAGTCGAATCCCAACTGAAGCTATCCTTTCAACTGCAAAAGACTCAGTTAAAGGAATTGGTATAAGTGAAAATGATAATATTTTGGAAAGAGTTAAATTTTTCGAAATTTCTAAAACGCAGGGACTGCCCTATGAACTGACACTAAAAGCCTCCGCATAATATATGATTACAGTGAATATAAACACGTGTGATGGCTTGGTTAATGGGGCAGCTGGAGAATTTGAGCAAATTGATTTCCATTGTTCTTTTCCAACAATTATGTGGATTGAATTTTTGGAATCTTCTGTTGGTTTGATAGCACGATCAAACAAGCCTCATCCTTTATAAAGTTCTTGGACACCAATTGCTAAAGTTCTAAAATCTTTTCAATATAAAAGAAATGAACAAATTTCAATTGAAAGAAATCAGTTTCCAGTTGTTCCGGCAGAGGGAATAACTATTCATAAAATGCCTTCAATATATGTCGCTTGTAGTCGAGCTACTTCTGCAGAAGGTCTATTCATCATAGGAAATTTTATTCCTTCCTTAAGTTTCAACATCAAACATCATCAAATTTTATTTCATAATGTTCAGAGTATTAACGCTCACATTAATGATGTAAAAAGCGACTGTTTCTGCTATCTTCAGATATTTTATGTTTTGTAGAAACTTGGAGTTATCCTTCCGAAAGTTTTAATATACCAGGATTTACTCCAATTAACGAGCTGAGGATAGATAGCACGGAAACAAGCAACAGAAATAAACGGGGCATTATAATATATGCAAAGCATAGTATTGCTATCCCTATTGAATCAAAGGCTGTAAAGAAAATTTATTCAGGCCGCAAAGTTTTGTTTAAATGTTTCAATATTAATATTATGGTTATATACAGAAATTCAGCTTTCTCTGTCAGACATTTAATTTTAGAACTTCAGGAAGTCCTTATTTCTGAGTTATACAATTGAAATGTGTTAATTGTTGGAGATTTTAACATTTGTTTAATGTCTACAGGGACTACAATAGGAAATCTGCTCCAAGAAGAAACTTTAGTTCACTTGTTGGTGTAGAATATTCAACTACACCTGCCGGTACACAAATTGATTGGGCATTTTCAAACATGGATCCTTCCCATTTTAATGCAATTACGTTGGAGACAGTACACAGCTATCATGACAGTATTTGTGTCTCTATTTCTAACTAATGTTTTCAGACTTAGTGCAATAGCTCTTTATTTTTATTTAAATATAATCGAATTAGAATGGTATAGCTATTTTGACAGTAATTTTTAAGGCAATTTTAAGAAACATATGTATATAATCTAATTAAGAAATTTAAAATTACAAGTATATGTATAATTTGTTATTATGTATATAAGACATTATTGTATAAATATATGATAGAAATTAATAAATTATTCTATAAAAAATCACTTATAAGCGAAAAACACAAGAACTATTTCGCATAATTTGAGTAAATTTAGTTTATAAATTGCTCTAATTCATTTCATTGTGAATGTAAATAACTGAGAGTTCCTACTTATAATTATTAAAATATATAAAGAAATCTTAAACGAGTATACCATTTAACTTCTCCAGAGTATAAAATGTGCGATTACATCTGAACTTAGTCCTTCCTTACTTGTTTTTATTTATTTATTATTTTTTTATTTCACAGGTTTTGTGTCTTTTAATAAAATATAAAATTAAGGAAATTTTATTTCATCTTACCAAAATGTTTATTTATTCGCAATATGAAAATCACTTTTTAGTGAATGTTTAAAATTTTAATAACATTGTTAAGTGTACCATAGACATAATACGTATGCATACAAGTATATGTAGGTTTGGTTTGTTATTTCTCTTTATTATACTCTTGCAACATGTTGCTACAGAGTATAAAAGTTTTGTTCACGGTTGCTTGTATCACCTAAAACTAATTGAGTTAGATATAGGGTTATATATAATATATATAAATGACTGTCGGGTGACTGTCGGTCCGTATTTCCGTCCGTCTTGCAATATCTTTATGAAACTTGGTACACATGTTTCTTGGTAATGTAAGACAGTTGGTATTGCAGATGGACATAATCGGAAATCAAAAACAAATAAATTGCCATAACTAAGCTACACAATAAAATTCAAAACTGTTATATGGTATACAGAATCCCATTAGGGTGGGGCATCTGCAGTTTAAATATTTTTTAAAAAGTGGGCGTGGTCTCGCTTCCTAATAGGTAAAATGTACATATCTCATTAACCGCTAAAGCTGCAATAACAAAATTCACTGAGAGCTCGCGCTTTTAGCACTTATATGGACAGTGTGAAAATGGGTGAAATCGAATGAAAACCCACTCCCCATATAACGGCACTGTTAAAAACTACTAAAAGCGCTATAAATCAAGCACTAAACACGCCAGAGACATCTCTGCAATGGTATGAGAAGACTTTAAAGGATGCACATTCAAAATTATACAGTAGACGTTAGGTGAAAGCGTATATCTTGGGATCTGCTTAACCGATTTCAACCAAATTCGACACATAACATCGTTCTTATATTTCTATGTTATAGTGTGAAAATGGGCGAAATTGGATTACAATCACTCTTATTTCCCATATAACACCATTTTAAGTTAAATCTGATTCTTTCACTTTCCAGTATGCAAATCAAGCAACAAAGATTGTATCGGGGTAAAAATTTGCGCGAATTTTTCATTTAAAGTATGCCATCTTGGGACCAAAAATTGTCTAAATTAAATCAAAACTGTTCAAGCCCCTAGATACTGAATATGTGGACCCCAGTGCCTATAGTTGACTACTAACCGAAAATATCGATCAATGTGTGTATTGTAAATGAAATTCGCATAATAAAATAAATAAATGAAACTCTCGATAATAGTATGTTTGTGTCAAAAAATGGTTTGAATTGGATCAATACTACTTATAGCCTTCATATACCTAATATAACGATATTTGAATTTCCGAGTGACTTTATACTGCATATATCGGCCAATATGTGAGTTATCTCAATTAAAATGAGAAAACGTGTTTTACTCATAACGAGGTATCTTTGTGCCTAAAATGGATCAAATCATGTGAAAATTTTACTCAGTAACTTATATCAGAATTTTCGAACATTTGTCTGACTTTACTCCATTTGATTGGTGATGGTATGTGAAGTACCTTTATGAAACAGTTGGAGGATTTTATTAGTCTGTGGAATGTTAGTAGTATGTGGTATTGGCAAAAATTGGTAAAATCGTGTTAATAATACCCTCAACTTCCATATACTACTTATAAAGCTTTTCGTTATTCTAACCAGTTTTATGCCAAATATGTCGATCAGTGAGTATTAACATTTTTTTATATATAATATAAATTTGCTTCAAAATATGTTCTCGAGTATAGCTGAGCAATGTAAAAATTAATATCTTTCACTTTAAACCGTTCCGGATGATCAAAATGTGATATTTTAACGAAATTAAGTGGATAAGATTTCTTAAAAATTATGGGTTTGACGCTTAATTAGAATGAAATTAGTACATACCTGGGTCTAAACCTCACACGTTCATATAATGAATTCCGATTCTCTGGTTGACGTTTTCCACATAAGCTTATAATATAAAATTTAGCCACTTTGGTAGAATTAACTTTATATTCATACTTATGTATATCGCACTTCAAGCTGTTTTTTTATATATAATTTTCGTTGATGGGAACTAAAATATAGGAATAAAACTGAGACTAACTATATGGCCTTTAATATAAGTCAAGAAGATACCAAATTTGATTGTAATTTAATCACGATTTCATTTAATAATGGATGTTTAATTATTTCTCAAAATTTTTTTAATATAAGGTTTGAAGGAATTTCCTGACCTTTGATTCTTGCGAATCGGGTTCCGCCCTAGTATCCATTATCGGGGATATATTGACCCTACGATATACGATAAGATATACGATAGTTTAAAGCCGAAAATGTGTGAAATCGGACTATGAATATCCCCAGATCACATGTACTACTTATGGTATAATTTTTTGATTTGATAATTGAATGAAATTGGTCAAGACCTTTGTTTAAACCTTATTTCCGCTGCTCGGTTTCAACAGCATCCTCTTATATCCCACATATTAAATCTAACCCCTTTGGTTCAGTTTATACATCAAATATAGCAGGTTTGAGTTAAATAGCTTCTTTTTATTAAAGCTAACATTTCGGAGAAAAAAAATATTATCTATCTAAAATACTAAATATATGATCAATAACATAAGTTAATAAGATACCAAGTATTAATCTGATAATGAATGTTGAATTCTTTCGCAACATTTTTATACTTTCGCAACATGTTGCAACAGAGTATAATTTTGTTCACCAAACGGTTGTTTGCACCAATATTAGTAGTGTATCGGTTTAAATGCTACTGTTTTTTATTTCAGTTTTGGGACACATTTTAATATGAAGATCATGAGGTGAACTGTAAATTAAAAAAATTAAATTTGTACCCAGCGCCGTTGGTTGCTTATGAAAGGTTTATATTATATATTAAAACAGAAAGAAAACAAGCTACATACCTGCTCTAAATATGTATATACCCTTCATATCTATGTTTTTGTTACTTAAGCCTTCATGGGCAGACCTTTCAAAATGGGTAACATAGATCCCCCTGTTTTGAAAAGCGGTAGACAAAAGCAATTTACGGAGGGGTTTTCCGAGCACGTAATTTCAATACAATGAAATAAATTACTAAATTCTAAAATATATCTATAACTAAATATTATGTATTATTATACCATAACAAAACTATTATACTCTGTAGCAACATGTTGCAAGAGTATAATAAATATCAGTACACTGTGTTTGTAGCTTCAGTTACACTAGATTTTTTAACCAGCAAAGTACTTTCTTCAAACTTATTTAAGTGTATTAGTTATATAGTGTTTAAACTATTATTATATACAGTGGCGAGCGAACACATATACATATGTGCACCAGTATACCCTACCTATGTACCTATACACCAAACTTGAAAGGAGTCAAAGCAAGGACTCAATTACAGTAAAAGAGAGCAGCACCTGGGATCCAACTTTTCGCACCCGGACGGACGGAATTATATAAGTATTATATATAAGTATTTTACAAATTAACCCATTTATTTTTTATTAATTATGCCTAGATTAAGTAGAAAATCTGTATTACTAAGTCGCCTTCAGACCAGAAGACGTATGAGAGTTCTTCGTGCAAACTCCTTATATAGCGATAGTGGGCAGTCACAAGATACTGTAAGTCACGCTTATCGTAGACTAGATTCCGATGTACGTCTGTCCGAACAAAATATCAATACAAATCAACATAGAACCAGGCGGGAAAATCTCGAAGTATGGTCTTTTGAACAAAATTTAAATATTGTTCAACATAGGGCAAGACGTCAAGTCCCCAAATCCGCTCTGAAGAGTCAGATATACTCGGGGACATAGATTTCGGCGCGAAAATCCCGAGGTTCGATATGTTGAGCAAGTTGTAAATACTGTTCAACATAGAACAATGCGGCAAGAAATTCGCTCTGAAGAGCACATAAGAGATACTCGGGGTCATAGATCTCGTCGAGAAGATCCCGAGGTACGTTATGATAAGCTAAGTAGGAACACTAGGGATCATAGAGAACTTCGCGCGATAAATCCTTCTCTAAATGCAAAGATAACATGCAAGAAGAAATCTTGAAATAAGGAGAGAGGAGCGTGACAGAGAAACACAACGTCAACAGCTTAATAGAAGGGGTATCAAGGAGGAAATTTTGATTCAGAGACGTCTTAGCCAAAGTCAAGTTGGCCTTCTTAGAGATAACGCGGTCAATAGGCAAATTAAAAACCAAAGGCAGTCCCAACGAATCCGATTAACGAGAGAAAATAATGTTGTAGAAACTGATAATAGTGGCAATTTAACAGATTTCAAAAACAATTATTTCCTAAATATAAATGGGGGCTCTACTGAAATATGTATTTGCTACTACGGATTATGGTTTTCACGCCAAGTTCGCAAATTAAATTTCGAAACTATTGCGCAAGGTCACCCGAATGCTGCATCGAAATTGAAGAACTTGTCATAATGTCTAGAGTGTCTTTTATGACAATCCGTCCGTTAGTATATCAAGGTCAGAGTTTGCTCAAAGGTACTGTTGTTAATATACCGATTTATGTTAACAATATTGTGACATCTCTACCAAGGCAATCACGATTACGTGATCGATACCATACGCACCGCAAAGATTATGGAAGCTTTGCAATTCTTAGTGAATACCCCTCTGTATCCTGAGCACAATATACATATTAATAAGAACTGGATTTCTGAATTTAATAAAAAAGAAGAAGTTCCGTTTGTTGAATCTGCAGAGGATTTCCGATTGGTTCAACCTTTTTATGCGGAACAAACTTTTCATGATAATCCCTCGGGTAATAATATTCCCACGGGTCTTTTACCTTCCGAGCTTAATCCAGGCGGTCAAGAAACTCTTTTGTACAATATTCCTTAGACTATAATCGTTTAGTTATAGCGCCAGGTGAAGGACAAAGACCAATTAACATAATTCAAGACAATAATTCAGAAGAGTTGCCATTTCGAAAAATATACGTTGGGCAGAAACGTACATGTTCTGAAACATATAGCAAGATAATACGTTCTGAAATTCGCCGTTTTGACAGAAGAGCGGGTACCATTCCAAAGTTGTTCTATGATTACAAAAAATTAGGACTACTACAAATTAAGAATCGTACATCAATTTGTCTTAGAAAGTTTTCAGGCCGCAACCGAGTTAAAGCCCAAAATCTATTAAACCAGAACTTTGATGGTCACAAGGTTTTGAAAGGCGTTAGATCCTCTCCTGCGCACTGGGAAGCTGAGAAGAAAAAGGCAATCGCTATGATTCGCCAGTTTGGGCTTCCAACCTTCTTTATCACTTTATCGGCTGCAGAATCTCAATGGGTTGAGCTATTGGTAATTATCTCTAAAACTGTTGATTCTAAAGGTATTTCGGAAGAGGACGCCAACAGTTTAACGTCCCAAGATAGATATCGCTTAATTTGGTCAGACGCGGTTACTTGTGCTAGATATTTTGACTACCGCTATCGACAAATTCTTAAGCTTTTAAAAGACAACGCCGGCATTTTTGGAGAGCATTTTGTCAGACATTTCTAATGGAGAGTGGAGTTTTAACAGAGAGGTTCCCCGCATGTAAATGGCATGTATTGGCTGTAATGCTCCCAGGATCAACCTTCAAGAACCTCATACATTCCCTGATGCCATTAGTTTTATTGTCAATTAACTTTCTACAGATGGTTCAGTCAGCCACTTAGAAAATTATTTGGGGTAACAATAGCATTACCACAGACGGGCTTCTACCAGGGAAATAAAAGGGCAACAGTTTTGTCGTCTTGGTATACTATATTCACCATTACCTTCAACGCAAATACTGTTACCTCTTACAGAAACAAGTCAAAATTCTAAAAGACACAATGAAAATTTTTTCAAAATTCAAAACGTTTTAAATTCATGTATAAATACAGAAGACATTTCTAATTTAAGCGATTTTTAACATTTCCTGTCTGATAGTAGAATAAATATGTATTTTGGTGACTATTTGTTAGCCCTCAGATCAAGTTTAACAAAGCCCAAAATTTTTCTAAAAAAAATTACAGGATCGCTTTATAAACGCTTATAATCCTCTGATTTTGGAACTCCATAGAGCAAATATGGATATACAATAAATACTGGATGCATATGATTGATGTTCATATATAATTAATTATATTAACAAGTTTAACAGGGTAATTTCTTGGCTCTTAAATGAAGCTACATATATCAGAGGTAAATGCTGGAAATTATACTGTTAAGACTTAAACATATAGGTCACAAATTTATATCGGACACAGAAATATCTGCACAAGAAGCGGTATATTGCTGCATTGGGCTCCATCTTTCGGAAGCAAGTAATGCAGAAATATTTATAAATACCTCTCGACCTGAGAAACGTGTTCGAATGGTAAAACCTAGAGCGGAACTTCAGAACCTTCCTTCAGGTTCGACTGAAATACTCGTAGCCGGTATTTTATACCGTTATGTTCAAAGATCCACACAGTTAGAAACTCTATGTATGTAAACATCCTTTCTGTATAGAAGGTTTAACCCAGATTTGACCAGAGTTGAGTATTTCCGCGAAATGGTAATGCTATATTATCCATGGTGGAATGAACAAAGAATGTGAACTTGAAAATGTTCTAGAAAGTCTTTATAATGAAATCAGATAATGGAACTAAATCTGATTGCAATATAAGACTTATAGGGTAGTTTCCCTTTAATTCCAGTTGAGGAATTATTTTCTTTAGATAAAAGTCTAAATACTAAGCAAAGAACCTATTTGACACATTTGATGCACCACCTAAAAACAAATCGCCCATTTTATGAGGTAATTGACGGCGGTGCAGGTGTCGGAAAGAGTCGTTTGATATCTGCAATATATCAAGCTCTTAACCATCGTGACAATTCTACACCTGGATCCAATCCAAGTTCCTTAAAAGTTCTTCTTTGCGCACTTACGGGTAAAGCAGCATTCGGAATAGGTGGAATGATCCTTCATTCAATATTCTCTTTACCTGTTAATCAGTTGAATAGAGAGTTGAGGCCACTTAGCAATAACAAAGTTAATTCATTGTATTCCAGACATAAATCATCATAATTGATGAGATTTCGATGATAGGTGCTTGTAGGTTTAGCTCTGTTGATGCGAGATTAAAACAAACTTTCAAAACAGATAGCCCCTTCGGTGGTATAGCGATCATGGTGTTTGGTGATTTGAAGCAACTCTCACCTGGTGGAGATAGGTGGATATTCTCTCCTAACCCCAATAATGCACACAGCACTTTAGTTGATTCCGCTGAGTGGAAGTTATTTAAATATTTTGAATTAACAGAAATAATGAGACAACCGGAGGATCAGGCCTTTGCAATTGCATTAAACCATTTGACATCTGGTACTATGACAAATGAGGACATATCACTCATTGAAACTCGAGTAGTTAATTTCGAGGAAGTTCCCGATGATGCCATACATTTATTTTGGTCCAATAAAGAGACAATTAATTTCAATGTCCTTAAACTCAGTCGAATCCCAACTGAAGCTATCCTTTCAACTGCAAAAGACTCAGTTAAAGGAATTGGTATAAGTGAAAATGATAATATTTTGGAAAGAGTTAAATTTTTCGAAATTTCTAAAACGCAGGGACTGCCCTATGAACTGACACTAAAAGCCTCCGCATAATATATGATTACAGTGAATATAAACACGTGTGATGGCTTGGTTAATGGGGCAGCTGGAGAATTTGAGCAAATTGATTTCCATTGTTCTTTTCCAACAATTATGTGGATTGAATTTTTGGAATCTTCTGTTGGTTTGATAGCACGATCAAACAAGCCTCATCCTTTATAAAGTTCTTGGACACCAATTGCTAAAGTTCTAAAATCTTTTCAATATAAAAGAAATGAACAAATTTCAATTGAAAGAAATCAGTTTCCAGTTGTTCCGGCAGAGGGAATAACTATTCATAAAATGCCTTCAATATATGTCGCTTGTAGTCGAGCTACTTCTGCAGAAGGTCTATTCATCATAGGAAATTTTATTCCTTCCTTAAGTTTCAACATCAAACATCATCAAATTTTATTTCATAATGTTCAGAGTATTAACGCTCACATTAATGATGTAAAAAGCGACTGTTTCTGCTATCTTCAGATATTTTATGTTTTGTAGAAACTTGGAGTTATCCTTCCGAAAGTTTTAATATACCAGGATTTACTCCAATTAACGAGCTGAGGATAGATAGCACGGAAACAAGCAACAGAAATAAACGGGGCATTATAATATATGCAAAGCATAGTATTGCTATCCCTATTGAATCAAAGGCTGTAAAGAAAATTTATTCAGGCCGCAAAGTTTTGTTTAAATGTTTCAATATTAATATTATGGTTATATACAGAAATTCAGCTTTCTCTGTCAGACATTTAATTTTAGAACTTCAGGAAGTCCTTATTTCTGAGTTATACAATTGAAATGTGTTAATTGTTGGAGATTTTAACATTTGTTTAATGTCTACAGGGACTACAATAGGAAATCTGCTCCAAGAAGAAACTTTAGTTCACTTGTTGGTGTAGAATATTCAACTACACCTGCCGGTACACAAATTGATTGGGCATTTTCAAACATGGATCCTTCCCATTTTAATGCAATTACGTTGGAGACAGTACACAGCTATCATGACAGTATTTGTGTCTCTATTTCTAACTAATGTTTTCAGACTTAGTGCAATAGCTCTTTATTTTTATTTAAATATAATCGAATTAGAATGGTATAGCTATTTTGACAGTAATTTTTAAGGCAATTTTAAGAAACATATGTATATAATCTAATTAAGAAATTTAAAATTACAAGTATATGTATAATTTGTTATTATGTATATAAGACATTATTGTATAAATATATGATAGAAATTAATAAATTATTCTATAAAAAATCACTTATAAGCGAAAAACACAAGAACTATTTCGCATAATTTGAGTAAATTTAGTTTATAAATTGCTCTAATTCATTTCATTGTGAATGTAAATAACTGAGAGTTCCTACTTATAATTATTAAAATATATAAAGAAATCTCAAACGAGCATACCATTTAACTTCTCCAGAGTATAAAATGTGCGATTACATCTGAACTTAGTCCTTCCTTACTTGTTTTTATTTATTTATTATTTTTTTATTTCACAGGTTTTGTGTCTTTTAATAAAATATAAAATTAAGGAAATTTTATTTCATCTTACCAAAATGTTTATTTATTCGCAATATGAAAATCACTTTTTAGTGAATGTTTAAAATTTTAATAACATTGTTAAGTGTACCATAGACATAATACGTATGCATACAAGTATATGTAGGTTTGGTTTGTTATTTCTCTTTATTATACTCTTGCAACATGTTGCTACAGAGTATAAAAGTTTTGTTCACGGTTGCTTGTATCACCTAAAACTAATTGAGTTAGATATAAGGTTATATATAATATATATAAATGACTGTCGGGTGACTGTCGGTCCGTATTTCCGTCCGTCTTGCAATATCTTTATGAAACTTGGTACACATGTTTCTTGGTAATGTAAGACAGTTGGTATTGCAGATGGACATAATCGGAAATCAAAAACAAATAAATTGCCATAACTAAGCTACACAATAAAATTCAAAACTGTTATATGGTATACAGAATCCCATTAGGGTGGGGCATCTGCAGTTTAAATATTTTTTAAAAAGTGGGCGTGGTCTCGCTTCCTAATAGGTAAAATGTACATATCTCATTAACCGCTAAAGCTGCAATAACAAAATTCACTGAGAGCTCGCGCTTTTAGCACTTATATGGACAGTGTGAAAATGGGTGAAATCGAATGAAAACCCACTCCCCATATAACGGCACTGTTAAAAACTACTAAAAGCGCTATAAATCAAGCACTAAACACGCCAGAGACATCTCTGCAATGGTATGAGAAGACTTTAAAGGATGCACATTCAAAATTATACAGTAGACGTTAGGTGAAAGCGTATATCTTGGGATCTGCTTAACCGATTTCAACCAAATTCGACACATAACATCGTTCTTATATTTCTATGTTATAGTGTGAAAATGGGCGAAATTGGATTACAATCACTCTTATTTCCCATATAACACCATTTTAAGTTAAATCTGATTCTTTCACTTTCCAGTATGCAAATCAAGCAACAAAGATTGTATCGGGGTAAAAATTTGCGCGAATTTTGCATTTAAAGTATGCCATCTTGGGACCAAAAATTGTCTAAATTGAATCAAAACTGTTCAAGCCCCTAGGTACTGAATATGTGGACCCCAGTGCCTATAGTTGACTACTAACCGAAAATATCGATCAATGTGTGAGATATATATTGTAAATGAAATTCGCATGATAAAATAAATAAATGAAACTCTCGATAATAGTATGTTTGTGTCAAAAAATGGTTTGAATTGGATCAATACTACTTGTAGCCTTCATATACCTAATATAACGATATTTGAATTTCCGAGTGACTTTATACTGCATATATCGGCCAATATGTGAGTTATCTCAATTAAAATGAGAAAACGTGTTTTACTCATAACGAGGTATCTTTGTGCCTAAAATGGATCAAATCATGTGAAAATTTTACTTAGTAACTTATATCAGAATTTTCGAACATTTGTCTGACTTTACTCCATTTGATTGGTGATGGTATGTGAAGTACCTTTATGAAACAGTTGGAGGATTTTATTAGTCTGTGGAATGTTAGTAGAATGTGGTATTGGCAAAAATTGGTAAAATCGTGTTAATAATACCCTCAACTTCCATATACTACTTATAAAGCTTTTCGTTATTCTAACCAGTTTTATGCCAAATATGTCGATCAGTGAGTATTAACATTTTTTTATATATAATATAAATTTGCTTCAAAATATGTTCTCGAGTATAGCTGAGCAATGTAAAAATTAATATCTTTCACTTTAAACCGTTCCGGATGATCAAAATGTGATATTTTAACGAAATTAAGTGGATAAGATTTCTTAAAAATTATGGGTTTGACGCTTAATTAGAATGAAATTAGTACATACCTGGGTCTAAACCTCACACGTTCATATAATGAATTCCGATTCTCTGGTTGACGTTTTCCACATAAGCTTATAATATAAAATTTAGCCACTTTGGTAGAATTAACTTTATATTCATACTTATGTATATCGCACTTCAAGCTGTTTTTTTTATATATAATTTTCGTTGATGGGAACTAAAATATAGGAATAAAACTGAGACTAACTATATGGCCTTTAATATAAGTCAAGAAGATACCAAATTTGATTGTAATTTAATCACGATTTCATTTAATAATGGATGTTTAATTATTTCTCAAAATTTTTTTAATATAAGGTTTGAAGGAATTTCCTGACCTTTGATTCTTGCGAATCGGGTTCCGCCCTAGTATCCATTATCGGGGATATATTGACCCTACGATATACGATAAGATATACGATAGTTTAAAGCCGAAAATGTGTGAAATCGGACTATGAATATCCCCAGATCACATGTACTACTTATGGTATAATTTTTTGATTTGATAATTGAATGAAATTGGTCAAGACCTTTGTTTAAACCTTATAACCCTAATATACTGATTTCCGCTGCTCGGTTTCAACAGCATCCTCTTATATCCCACATATTAAATCTAACCCCTTTGGTTCAGTTTATACATCAAATATAGCAGGTTTGAGTTAAATAGCTTCTTTTTATTAAAGCTAACATTTCGGAGAAAAAAAATATTATCTATCTAAAATACTAAATATATGATCAATAACATTAGTTAATAAGATACCAAGTATTAATCTGATAATGAATGTTGAATTCTTTCGCAACATTTTTATACTTTCGCAACATGTTGCAACAGAGTATAATTTTGTTCACCAAACGGTTGTTTGCACCAATATTAGTAGTGTATCGGTTTAAATGCTACTGTTTTTTATTTCAGTTTTGGGACACATTTTAATATGAAGATCATGAGGTGAACTGTAAATTAAAAAAATTAAATTTGTACCCAGCGCCGTTGGTTGCTTATGAAAGGTTTATATTATATATTAAATCAGAAAGAAAACAAGCTACATACCTGCTCTAAATATGTATATACCCTTCATATCTATGTTTTTGTTACTTAAGCCTTCATGGGCAGACCTTTCAAAATGGGTAACATAGATCCCCCTGTTTTAAAAAGCGGTAGACAAAAGCAATTTACGGAGGGGTTTTCCGAGCACGTAATTTCAATACAATGAAATAAATTACTAAATTCTAAAATATAAATATAACTAAATATTATGTATTATTATACCATAACAAAACTATTATACTCTGTAGCAACATGTTGCAAGAGTATAATAAATATCAGTACACTGTGTTTGTAGCCTCAGTTACACTAGATTTTTTAACCAGCAAAGTACTTTCTTCAAACTTATTTAAGTGTATTAGTTATATAGTGTTTAAACTATTATTATATACAGTGGCGAGCGAACACATATACATATGTGCACCAGTATACCCTACCTATGTACCTATACACCAAACTTGAAAGGAGTCAAAGCAAGGACTCAATTACAGTAAAAGAGAGCAGCACCTGGGATCCAACTTTTCGCACCCGGACGGACGGAATTATATAAGTATTATATATAAGTATTTTACAAATTAACCCATTTATTTTTTATTAATTATGCCTAGATTAAGTAGAAAATCTGTATTACTAAGTCGCCTTCAGACCAGAAGACGTATGAGAGTTCTTCGTGCAAACTCCTTATATAGCGATAGTGGGCAGTCACAAGATACTGTAAGTCACGCTTATCGTAGACTAGATTCCGATGTACGTCTGCCCGAACAAAATATCAATACAAATCAACATAGAACCAGGCTGGAAAATCTCGAAGTACGGTCTTTTGAACAAAATTTAAATATTGTTCAACATAGGGCAAGACGTCTAAGTCCCCAAATCCGCTCTGAAGAGTCAGATATACTCGGGGACATAGATTTCGGCGCGAAAATCCCGAGGTTCGATATGTTGAGCAAGTTGTAAATACTGTTCAACATAGAACAATGCGGCAAGAAATTCGCTCTGAAGAGCACATAAGAGATACTCGGGGTCATAGATCTTGTCGAGAAGATCCCGAGGTACGTTATGATAAGCTAAGTAGGAACACTAGGGATCATAGAGAACTTCGCGCGATAAATCCTTCTCTAAATGCAAAGATAACATGCAAGAAGAAATCTTGAAATAAGGAGAGAGGAGCGTGATAGAGAAACACAACGTCGACAGCTTAATAGAAGGGGTATCAAGGAAGAAATTTTGATTCAGAGACGTCTTAGACAAAGTCAAGTTGGCCTTCTTAGAGATAACGCGGTCAATAGGCAAATTAAAAACCAAAGGCAGTCCCAACGAATCCGATTAACGAGAGAAAATAATGTTGTAGAAACTGATAATAGTGGCAATTTAACAGATTTCAAAAACAATTATTTCCTAAATACAAATGGGGGCTCTACTGAAATATGTATTTGCTACTACGGATTATGGTTTTCACACCAAGTTCGCAAATTAAATTTCGAAACTATTGCGCAAGGTCACCCGAATGCTGCATCGAAATTGAAGAACTTGTCGTAATGTCTAGAGTGTCTTTTATGACAATCCAGTATATCAAGGTCAGAGTTTGCTCAAAGGTACTGTCGTTATCATACCGATTTATGTTAACAATATTGTGACATCTCTACAATACAGAAGACATTTCTAATTTAAACGATTTTTAACATTTCCTGTCTGATAGTAGAATTAATATGTATTTTGGTGACTATTTGTTAGCCCTCAGATCAAGTTTAACAAAGCCCAAAATTTTTCTAAAAAAAAATTACAGAGTCGCTTTATAAACGCTTATAATCCTCTGATTTTGGAACTCCATAGAGCAAATATGGATATACAATAAATACTGGATGCATATGATTGATGTTCATATATAATTAATTATATTAACAAGTTTAACAGGGTAATTTCTTGGCTCTTAAATGAAGCTACATATATCAGAGGTAAATGCTGGAAATTATACTGTTAAGACTTAAACATATAGGTCACAAATTTATATCGGACACAGAAATATCTGCACAAGAAGCGGTATATTGCTGCATTGGGCTCCATCTTTCGGAAGCAAGTAATGCAGAAATATTTTTAAATACCTCTCGACCTGAGAAACGTGTTCGAATGGTAAAACCTAGAGCGGAACTTCAGAACCTTCCTTCAGGTTCGAATGAAATATTTGTAGCCGGTATTTAATACCGTTATGTTCAAAGATCCGATCAGTTAGAAACTCTTTGTTTAGCTGCTTTTGTATCTGTGTATAAATATTTTAAATCTAGTAGAAGAGCACAAGACAGTGATCATGAAGAAGAAGAGAGGGAAGACGATAATTTACCAGAAAGCGGGGTTATCATACCTCTTAAAGACGGTAGCCGTTTTGTTAAAAAACGTACCAAACCTTGTATAATTCTGTATAGAAGGTTTAACCCAGATTTGACCAGAGTTGAGTATTTCCCCGAAATGGCAATGATTTATTATCCAAGCAAGATCACATTGAAAACGATAATGAGCAGACTTGCATAACACATCGTATTCTAAATGGGGAAAAGCAAACAAAATATGATGTTTTTGAGCAATGAGAACTTGAAAATGTTCTATAAAGTCTTTATAATGAAATAGATTTAGAGGAAGGTGCTCAAAATGAACTACCTATCGTGGAAAATGAGTTCAGAATGTTGGCACTTTCAGAAATAAACCCAAATATAAATTTGCTGGAGCTGCATGGTGAAGATTCAACAGATAATGGGACCAAATCTGATTGCAAAATTAGACTTATTAAACTACCCCCTTTAATTCCAGTTGAGGAATTATTTTCTTTAGTTAAAAGTCTAAATACTAAACAAAGCACCTATTTGACACATTTGATGCACCAGCTAAAAACAAATCGCCCATTTTATGAGATTATTGGCGGCGGTGCAGATGTAGGAAAGATCCGGTTTATATCTGCAATATATTAAGCTCTTAACCATCGTTACAATTGTACACCTGGATCCAATCCAAGTTTCTTAAAAGTTCTTCTTTGTGCACCTACGGGTAAAGCAGCGTTCGGAATAGGTGGAATCACCCACTCAATATTCTGTTTACATGGTAATCGGTTGATTAGAGAGTTGAGGCCACTTAGCAATAACACACTTAATTAATTGTATTCCAGACTTATCGATTTAAAATTAATCATAATTGATGAAATAGCGATGATAGGTGCTCGTATGTTAAGCTTTGTTGATGCGAGATTAAAACAAATTTTTCAAAACAGACAGCCGCTTCGGTGGTATACCGATCATGGTGTTTGGTGATTAGAAGCAACTCTCACTTATGGGAGGTAGGTGGATATTCTCTTCTAATCACATTGATGCATATAGCACTTTAGTTGATTCCGCTGAGTGGAAGTTATTTAAATGCTTTGAATTAATAGAAATAATGAGACAACCAGTGGATCAGGCCTTTGCAATTGCATTAAACCATATGGCATCTGATACTATGACAAATGAGGACGTATCACGCGTTGAAGCTCGAGTAATTAATTTCGAGGAAGTTCCCGATGATGCCATACATATATTTTGGTCCAATGAAGAGACAAATAATTTCAATGCTCTTAAGCTCAGCCGAATCCCAACTGAAGCTATCCTTTCAACTGCAAAAGACTCAGTTAAAGGAATTGGTATAAGTGAAAATGAAAATATTTTGGAAAGAGTTAAATTTTTTGAAATTTCTGAAACGCAGGGACTGCGCTATGAATTGACACTAAAAACCTTCGCCAAATATATGATTACAGTGAATATAAACACGTATGATGGCGTGGTTAATGGGGCAGCTGGACAACTTATGCAAATTGATTTCCATTGGTTTGATAGCACAATCAAAAAAGTCTCATCCTCTAGAAAGTTCTTGGACACCAATTGAAAAACTTACCAAATCTTTTCAATAAAAGAAAATTAACAAATTTCAATTTAAAAAAATCAGGTTCCAGTTGTTACGGCAGAGGAAACAACTATTTATAAAACTCAAGGGGCAACATATAATATGGTTGTAGTTCATACGCGACCCAGAATGCCTAGAGCACGACTATATGTCGCTTGTAATCGAGCTACTTTTGCAGAAGGTCTATTCATCATAGGAAAGTTTATTCCTCCTAACAAGGGCCAAACCCAATGAGCAATTAGATCGAAGTCCAAGGGCATTCTGCTCCCCGTGGTACCAGAGTTGAGTCTCCGGTAAGACTGTGTAGCCGAAGCTACTGCCAGGTGAGCTATCCATTACTCAATGACTGGTGACATTTGTCGCATGAACTTCAGATGTCTTTTTATTTGGAATCTCATTTAAAGTCTAAATTACCAGTTCAAGCTGAATATTATAGCACTATCACATTATATTCCATATATTATATTTGCAGAATTTTTCAAGTCAAGCTATTGTAATGATTCTCCTCAAACTTTTTCTTATCAGCACTTGCTGTGTCCGAATACTTTAATTAACGGTGAAATCATTTCTTAATGAAATTCTGTCAATTCCGGCTCAGATATGATACCCTCATGTTTTCTGAAAATTAGTGCCAAATATGTTATGCCACAAAGCATTTGGATCTTATATACGCAGACTTTAGAAAAGCTTTCGATTAGGTAAATCTCTCGACTCTCGTACATAAACTTGACCTTTAGGGCTTTCAGCGAAGATTTCTTCAATGGGTGACTTCTAATTATTATAATTGAACACATCGAGTGAAATTTGAGGATACTCTTTCAGATTCAATTAATGTGTCTTCAGGTATTTCTCAAGGTAGTCATCTTGGCCCGATTCTGTTCTCATTGCTTATTAACTCTTCTGTAATAGAGTTCTCAAAAATTTTATTATACGCAGATTTCGTAAAGCTTTTTAAATTATACACTTCAGCTGATGAAAGATGTCTGTTGCAAACAGACTTAAACTATTTGGTTGCTTGGTGTGATAAAAATGATTTGCCATTGAATCTCAATAAATATAAGACGATATGCTTTTCTTTAGATTTGTGCACCCCAAACCTTATGTAATAAAAAACAAAAGACTAGAGCAAGTTTTTAATTTTGTTGATTTGGGAGTTACTATGGACCTTAAGCTTTATTTTAGTCTTCATACTGATACCATGATCTTGAAAGCGAAAGGTGTTCTCAATTTTGTTAAACATTGGTCTAAAGAATTTCGAGTTCCATATATTACTAAACATACACCAGTCGTTTAAAATTTAAAAATCTACCTACACTTACTAGTCTTAGGGAAATGCTTGGCGTAATATTATAAATAAAAATATATAATGTTTTTAATGAAAATCTTGAATGGAACAGTTTGCAGTTTTTTCTAATGTCTGAAATGAAATTTATTATCCCGGTTCGCTTTTCAAGGCAATTTAGACCCTTACTGTTAAAATCTTGTAGATCAAATTTTGAACCAAACGAACATTCCGCCGCTATATCATGAGTTGAGTTCTCATTCCTGCTCATTTGATTTATCTGATTCACTTTCGAAAATTAATAAGACTATATTGCATTCTCTTAATAAATGAAATCGAAATAATTTATTATATCGTGACTTTAAATCTTATACTATGTTCGCACCAAATTGAAATCCTCATGAAAACACAATTTGTGGATTGTGGAACCAAAGTCGTTCTGACCGACATTGTGTGTTTTCGATGAGTTTTCATTGCCAGTTTACACATCTATTTGTTTACATTTGTTGTGTACCCTACAAGAACGGTGACGGTCATCTGATGGGTAATATGACAGTCATAGCTGAAAAAATTTTGTCAGCGCGCAGAACAAAGTTTCTATCATTTTCTTAAAAGCCTTGTGCAAAAACTGATGTAAACACACGTATGTGTGTGAGTTTGCATCTCTCTTTAACACATGGGTATTCGGAATTGATTCACTATACAAGTATATCTACACTGCTCACTCTCATGTCTTTTTCTGAGTCATTGCTGACCATAAATCCGTCATAGCTGAAAATTGTCAGTTATGACTGAAACGCTATCAGAAGTGAAAAATTCTTTTGCGCTGTAGATAATACAATTTTTATTTCTTTATTAAATTTCGAACTTTTAATCAGAATTAGTTATAATAATATACTTAAATATAAAAAGCAATGCAACAAAATATATAATAAAATATGAAAATATAAAAATAAATTTTCACTTGATGCCATCTCCTGCTCTCAATAGCTCTGCGTACGTCGTTCTCCAATCAGTGGATAGTTCTGAATTTAAAAATGCAAATGTAAATTAACAGTACTGACATATTAAATGTGAGTGTATTGGTGAACCCATCAGTTTCTTCTAGGGTACGTTTAGGCCAATTATGGAATGTAAACAAATTGTCAACTGACATTTAGGGCTGGCAAAATATGTCTTCTAATAATATCGATTAAACTAGAGCAGGCACCGATTATAATGAGTGGAATGTAAGTTTTCAAGGGGTTTTCAGTGAAAACTGTGTTTTCGTTTGACAGATTTTGTATGGATGAAAACACAAGTTTTCGCGTGAAAACCTCTTTTGTCTATGAAAACACGAATTTTGTGTCGGTGCGAACGTAGTATTAGCTGTTGAAATTTTAGTTTCTGTAGCTGAGCAGTTTTAGATCTCACCGCTTAAAAAACTCTCTTACCTTATCGGACTTAGCTAATTTCGCACGTATGCGGATGGAGCCCCTCGCGTCGATTTGGAGGGAGGAGGATAATCGTTGGGTTATTATTATTATTATTATTATCTCGATTAGTTTAAGATGATACACCGTTAGGTGAACAAAACTATTATACTCTGTAGCAACATGTTGCAAGAGTACAAAAAGTGGAAAACACGTACCTAAAACTACAATATGTTATAGTGCAAAGCAATGTGAGACAGTTACAAAAACCAAAACAACAAAATAATATATGCATGTGTTAAATGAAGTAAAGTGTCATATTCTTAACATTGATGTATCCTCCTAATGAAAATAGGCGCAATATTTATTGCAATATTTTACTTCTCGGCCGGGAAAATTATTCACAATCATTGAGGGCAGAGAAAAGGAAGGGCTGGTTGCATTCACTTTTGACATTGCTCATGTATACTTGAACATTTATTTTCTACCAATTTCATCTCTAATATATAAATTTCTCGTGTTATGGTGTTTGTTGCCAAACTCCTCCGAAACGGTTGTACCGATTTTGAAGAAAGTTTGTGTGCTTATCGGGTTGATATGAGAATAAATATTAAATATATAACATTTAAAATTTTCAGCCTTATAGGATCAACTCCTGAGATTTAATCGCAATTTTTATATTAGTCCACTCCATCACAGATCCACAAGATATTCGATTGCCTTGTTGTGGATCTGCGGATGGAATTGACTAATATGGTAATAATTGTAGTTTACTATAATTTTCATGTATAGTTATTATTATTGTCACTTCTGAACCAGCAAACATTACGGAGTATGGATGCTTTTTTTTCTCACTTTCTATACAGTTTTCGTTCATGTTGTTTGTTTGGTCTTATTTGTGTCTCGATCGTAGCAGTGACTGTTATAAATATCATTTTAATTTTTCAGTGCACTGTGAATGTGTAGTGAATTTAGCATTATTTGTTAGTGCTTAAAATCTATATTGCATATTGACATCGACATTGACAATCGTTGGGTGGTACCATATTCACCTTTCTGCGTAAAACATTCAATACTTATACTATATTAATGTTGAGTTCTGGAGTTCGATGAAGAACATAAAATATATTTGCAAGTATGTGAATTTACCAAATTGGTCGGTTTATTAGCTTCAATTAAGCTGCCTGGCGTATCTTCGTTTTCCAAATTCATAAAGAGGATCCAGCAGTTATTCATTTAGTTCTGAATCTCGAAAACGACCAACGTGAATTTTTCACGATCGAAATCGGGATATAATAATTGGGTCATGTATATACAGTCAATTCAAGGCAGACTGAGTGGTTTTATCTCCGACTGTTGTCGGTTAATGCCACTAGACCATTGTCATTTAAAAATATATTTAAGAAATCGGCAACAGTATCCAACGTATAAAGATACATGTCTTGCACTGAGATTGCTAGAAGATGCTTGCATTAAATTGTACCGGTACATAAATTTGTCTAATATTTAGGACTGTTGACATGTGTGACCAGATCCGATTACAAATGTTGTAGGATTCATAAAGATTCGTTGACTTATATTACCGTTCAAGGTGCAACGATCTAACCGTAACATTCAGTCATTGCGGATTTACCAATCAGCTATTTCGGTATGAGTTCACAAAATCGGAGTGCATCTGATTTAATCAATTCACATATAAATCGGGAAGCGCAGTACACTGTCGAATTGGCTGCAACTGTTACTTGCAACTTCCACTACTAAATGATGAACAAAAATTAATCACGACCGCATACTATTTGGCGGCACTCAGTCACTCCTTTTAGGTGATTTCAAACACGCTCAACGTACGCTGATGATATCAATGCTTGCGTAAAATCATTATGAAATTATGTTTTATGGGAAGTTATTGATTTATAGCTATTTTCGTAGTTGTTAACAAAACCGTATATAGGGAGAGGACGGGGTTATAATCCGCTATCATCCATTTTCACACTGTCGGTAGGGGTTCTAAACAGATTTATCTACGCGAATTTGGGTGAAATTTTTAGTTCACAGGTGTCCTTTACTACTGAAATCCCCTGTAACAAATAACATGTTTATATATCTTAATATAGTGCTTAGTTATGGCATTGTAACGGTTTTGGAATAATGGCGTATTATGGGCGTGGCAGTGATCCAATTACGCCTATATCTGAACTCGTCCTCACTTTATTTCCACGTGTACCAAGTTTCATGAGTACATCTTAATTTCTTCTCAAGTTATCGCTTGTACAGACGGACAGACAGACAGTCACTCGGATTTCAACTCGTACGAGACGAAATCATTTATATATATATAACCCTATATCAATCTCGATTAGTTTTAGGTGATACAAACAATCATTAGGAGAACAAAACTATTATAATCTGTAAGAACATGTTGAAAGAGTATAATAAACAAAATCGGTTTATGCGTTTTATTGGCGCTTATGAAAAAAATAATAAGTTAAATAAAAAATATACATAAACAAGTACATTGAACGTATTTAAAATAAGAAAAGTAGCTTTCTTTTGAACAACGAGGCAAATTCAAATTTCCCAACGAATTTCTCTTTAATATTCACAATAAAAAAATATACATATACTAGCTGTCCCGGCAACGTTGTTTTGCCATAAACATTATTTTTAGGAAATATTTTTTTTTTTTGACTATAAGTGTTTGGAGGATGTAATTATAATTGAAAGAGGAATGAAGAGGTGTAGACAATTAAAATATACTTTATTTAAGTTAACAAATTATTCTTTAATAAAGTAACAAAAATATGTAAAATTACAGTTATTGTTAGCTATCTAAATTATGGCAACTAAAAATATCCAAAGATTAACCTCTGGGAAAAGCATGGTATATCCAAATCTAAGCCACAAATAGACAACGTTTGGCCTTGTGACTTAGTAATCGTCATTGGAAATGCTAATATCTAATAGAAAGCATTTAAATTCAATTGGCATTCAAAATTTTGGCTTTGATAATTTTTTCATTAATTTTTTAATTACTAATCTTGTGCCATTGCACAGCCGTAGTGGATTCAAATTATGAAGCAAAATAACCGGAGATCTAACCCATGCCGAACAAATTCAATGAAGTCAAAAAAACAATTGGATAATTCACAGTTTTCTTGGCGTCGATAGATTTGTATGACACCAAGTTCTGAGCCACAACTGTTGTATTACTTGAATTTAATTAAGTTCAAATTTTTGGTACCAAAATCGCTCTTTCTGCCAGCCATCCACGGTTTTTATATTTTGTATGTTAAACATATTGTCGGAGAGAGTATTTTGCGAGTTGATGATGGTGCCGAAATCAGCCGGTGATTCTATGCATCCAGTATTTCCACGTACAGAAACTTTTCTGCTGTCAATATTTAACAGTTGTTTTAAGAAAGTTTCGACAGATGAATCTTGAAGCATACGAATGCGCATGTTCACTTTCAGTTGCAATTCTTCAACAAAACGCCCCAGGCGCGATGATTTTAAGCAAGCGACGATCTTCGCCATCTTCGTATCGTGAAATCACCTAAAAGGAGTAACAGAGTACCGCCAAATAGTATGCGGTCGTAAGTTAATTTTGGTTTATCATTTAGTAGTGGAAGTTGCTAGTAACAGTCGCTGCCAATTCGACAGTATGTTATCATACTTCGCTTCACTTTATATCTGTGTTAATTAAATCAGATGCACTCTGATTTGGTGAACTCACATTGAAATGGCTAATTGGTAAATGATATTGCGTCACTGAGTAGATCATTGCACTTTGTACGATGTCGATACAATACATCATAACTCCTCGAATCTTTATGATTATCCCACAACATTTGTGCTCCAATCGGGAAACGTGTCATCAGTAGTAACTACAGCAAGCATGTTCTAGCAATCCCAGTGAAAGACATATATCTTTATACGTTCGATACTGTTGTCCAGTTCTTTATGTATGTTTTTTAAATGACAATGGTCCGGCGACGTTACCAACAACAGTCGCAGATAAAAGCACTAATAACAAGTAAGGAAGAGCTAAGTTCGGATGTAACATTTTATACTCTCGCAAAGGTAAATGGTATACTCGTTTTAGATTTCTTTGTGGATCTTGCCGCCTTGTTCTATGTTGACCGATATTTTCGGTAAAAAGTCAACTATAGGCACCGGGGTCCACATATTCACTAACTAGGGGCTTGAACAGTTGTGGTTCAATTTAGATAATTTTTGGTCAGAAGGTGGCATACTTTAGACGTATTATTCACGCAAAATTTTACGGCGATATAATCATTGTTGCTTGATTTGAATAGTGGAAAGTGAAAAAATCAGATGAAATTTAAAATGGTGTTATATGAGAAATAGGCGTGGTTGTAATCCGATTTCACCCATTTTCGTACTATAACATAGAAATATGAAAATAATATTACGTACCGAATTTGGTTGAAATCGGTTAAGCAGATCCCAAGATATGGGTTTTCACCTAAAAGTGGGCGGTGCCACGTCCACTATCTAAAAACATTTGTTCCCAGTGAATTTTGTTATTATAGCTTTAGCGGTTTAGGAGATATGCACATTAAACCTATTAGGAGGCGGGACCACGCCCACTTTTTAAAATAAAATTTAACTGCAGATGCCCCTCCCTAAAGTGATCCTGTGTACCAAATCACAGTCTTGTATCTTATTGTGGAGTTTAGTTATGGCAATTTATTTGTTTTTGATTAATTGCATTTTGTGGGTATGGCAGTGGTCCGATTACGCCCATCTGCAATACCAACCGTCTTCCGGTACCATATGTACCAAATTTAATAAAGATATTTAAATTTTTGCACAGACGGACAGACGGACAGACAGTCACCCGAATATTAACTCGTCTTTTCATCCTGATCATTTATATATATAAAACCCTATATCTAACTCCATAAGTTTTAGGTGATACAAACAACCGTTAGGAACAAAACTATTATGCTCTGTAACAACAAGTTGCGAGAGTATAAAAACGTTAACTTCGGTTCCACCGAAGCCCTTCACAGATACAAATATTCCTTACAATAACTTGATTTCAATCTAATTTCGTGAAGATGCCTCGTCAAATAAAAAAGCTTTCCATGCAGGCACTTTACTCCGATCGTTCAGTTAATACGACAGCTATATGTTATTGCCATCCGATCTGTATAATATCTTCGGAGATTGCACTATTACCTTAAGTAATAATGTATGCGAAATTTCGTGAAGATACTCGTCAAATAAAAAGTTTTCCATGTAAGCACTTGATTCCGATCGTTCAGTTTTTATGGCAGCTATATGCTATAGTGATCTGATCCAAACAATTTTTTCGGAGATTACGTTGTTGCCTTAGAAAATAACTTATGCAAAATTTCGGAAAGATATTACGTCAAATAAAAAAGTTTCCCATACAAGAACTTGCTTCCGATTGTTCAGTTTGTATGTCAGCTATATGCTATAGTGGTCAGATATCAGCCGTTCCGACAGATGAGCAGCTTCTTAGTGAAACCAGGACAGGTGTAGAATTTCAGATCGATAGCTTAAAAACTGAGGGACTAGTTTGCATATATACAGCCAGACGGACATGGCTAAATCCACTCAACTCATCATGTTGATCATTTATGTATATATGTTATAGATTCTCCGACGTTGGTGTTACAAACTTCGTGGTAAACTTAATACACCCTGTTCAGGGTATAAAAGCATATAGCCTTTTAACTTTCTCATGTTGATAGAAGCCAAACGTTCAAGTCCAATGAAACAAATCAACGGCAATGATCATGTGTAATATTTAAAGGGGATCACAAAATTACAAGGTGCATTCCAAAGTAAACAGTAGAAAAATAACAAAGTAACAAAGTGTAGTGGCGCCATCTATATGTCGACTAGTGCGTTAGAATCTGCTATCCTTTACCGACCTCCAGTAAAAATTTCATGACATTTCATCTATTGGAAGTGAAGTTATTGCGTTTTAAGTGTCAGTATGTTTTTGTCATCGGTGCGAAAAGGAGTTTCGAACAAAGAGCCAACATTAAATTTTGTTTTAAAATTGGTAAAACTTTCACCGAAACGTTTCAATTGATGAAACAAGTTTATGGTGATGATTGCCTATCCCGTAGCAAAGTGCACGAGTGGTTTCAACGTTTTCAAAGTGGTCGTGAGGACATACATGAGAAATGAGCCGAAACCCAAAAAATCGCGACTGGAGAAGTCAAAAATGAAGACAATGCTGATTTGGTTTTATGATTCCAAGAGTATTGTCCACAAAGAATTTGTTCCACCCGGCCAAAACGTTAATGCGGTATCCGACGTGTTCGGCGCGAATATCACGAAGATTGAAGTTGGCGTTAGTTGCACGATAATGCGCCGTCTCATCGATCGACGCTTGTGACCGATTATTTGACCAAAAATCACATTTTAACAATCAACCACTCCCCGTATTCACCTGATACCGTGCGACTTCTACCTCTTCGAAAAATGCTTTTGGACCGTGCAAAAGCTGTATTAAAGCAGAAGGAGACTATTTTGAATAAAATTAATTGATTTTGCCGATAAAACCATTTGTTGTCTTTTAAAAAACAAAAAACTGTTATCTTTGGAACGCACCTTGTAGATTGTGAGAGAGATTTAAGAATATGTCAGAAATAATATTGTTCAACAGCACAAACTTTGTGTCAACTGTCTGTCCAATTCTCATGTGACAAAAGACTGTGAAAGCAAATTTAATTGTGTTTATTGTCAACGGCAAAATCATTCATTGCTTCATATCACCAATTTCTTTTCTTCTTAATTGAACCGAAACCATATTAATAAAACTACCGGATTAGCCGCAACGAAATCAGTTAATCCCGAATTCCGAAAATAGGGAGGATCAGCCATGTTGCTTAAAAGCAGCAAAAATTCAAGCTCGTCATGCAGAAAATGATATAAAAATTATTTTACGCACTGTGGTTGTCTCTATTGAACATACTTGTAGAAGATATTTATTCAAACTAAAAGCATTAATTGATCAAAACTCACAAAAGTCCTTTATATCATCTAAGGCTTAAAATCGGCTAAAACTGCCAGTGAAAAATTAAAATTTTCAAATATCGGGAATGAGGGGTAGAATCATCCAAAATTCAAACAAAATATGTTCAATAATCATAGTATCTCCATATGCAGATTAAAGAATAGATGCCCCAGCCATCGTTCTACAGAAACTTACAAATTTTCTTCCAAGTTACTAAGTAAATAAAAAAAGTAGAAAAACTACCTCTGATAATTCTGCCTTCACAAGAAGACCAGGCGTGCAAGGATATTACATTGTCACTTCTGAACCAGCAAACATTACGGATTATGGATGCTTCTCAAGTTATCGCTTGTACAGACGGACAGACAGACAGTCACTCGGATTTCAACTCGTACGAGACGAAATCATTTATATATATATAACCCTATATCAATCTCGATTAGTTTTAGGTGATACAAACAATCATTAGGAGAACAAAACTATTATAATCTGTAAGAACATGTTGCAAGAGTATAATAAACAAAATCGGTTTATGCGTTTCATTGGCGCTTATGAAAAAAATAATAAGTTAAATAAAAAATATACATAAACAAGTACATTGAACGTATTTAAAATAAGAAAAGTAGCTTTCTTTTGAACAACGAGGCAAATTCAAATTTCTCAACGAACTTCTCTTTAATATTCACAATAAAAAATATACATATACTAGCTGACGCGGTAACGTTGTTTTGCCATAAACATTATTTTTAGGAAGTATTTTTATAAGTGTTTGGAGGATGTAATTATAATTGAAAGAGGAATGAAGAGGTGTAGACAATTAAAATATACTTTATTTAAGTTAACAAATTATTCTTTAATAAAGTAACAAATATATGTAAAATATGCAAAAAAAAAATGTTGTTAGCTATCTAAATTATGGCAATTAAAAATAACCAAAGATTATCCTCTGGGAAAAGCATGGTATACCCAAATCTAAGCCTCATATACAACTTTTGGCCTTGATAATTTTTTCATTAATTTTTTAATTACTAATCTTGTGCCATTGCAAAGCCGTAGTGGATTTAAATTGTGAAGCAAAATAACCGGAGATCTAACCCATGCCGAACATATCCAATGAAGTCAAAAAAACAATTGGATAATTTACAGTTTTCTTGGCGTCGATAGATTTGTATGACACCAAGTTCCGAGCCACAACTGTTGTATTACTTGAATTTAATTAAGTTCAAATTTTTGGTACCAAAATCGCTCTTTCTGCCAGCCATCCAAGATTTTTATATTTTGTATGTTAAACATATTGTCGGAGAGAGTATTTTGCGAGTTGATGATTGTTTGGTGCCGAAATCAGTCGGTGATTCTATGCATCCAGTATTTCCACGTACAGAAACTTTTCTATTGTCAATATTTAACAGTTGTTTTAGAAAGTTTCAACAGATGGATCTTGAAGCATACGAATGCGCATGTTCACTTTCAGTTGCAATTCTTCAACAAAACGCCCCAGGCGCGATGATTTTAAGCAAGCGACGATCTTCGTCATCTTCGTATGGTGAACGTGTTTGAAATCACCTAAAAAGAGTAACAGAGTACCGCCAAATAGTATGCGGTCGCAAGTTAATTTTTGTTTATCATTTAGTAGTGGAAGTTGCTAGTAACAGTCGCTGCCAATTCGACAGTATGTTATCATACTTCGCTTCACTTTATATCGGTGTTGATTAAATCAGATGCACTCCGATTTGGTGAACTCATATTGGAATGGCTAATTGGTAAATTCGCAATGATATTGCGTCAATCGGGAAACATGTCATCAGTACTAACTACAGCAATCATGTTCTAGGAATCCCAGTGAAAGACATATATCTTCGTACGTTCGATACTGTTGTCCAGTTCTTTATGTATGTTTTTTAAATGACAATGGTCCGGCGACGTTACCAACAACAGTCGCAGATAAAAGCACTAATAACAAGTAAGGAAGAGCTAAGTTCGGATGTAACATTTTATACTCTCGCAAAGGTAAATGGTATACTCGTTTTAGATTTCTTTGTGGATCTTGCCGCCTTGTTCTATGTTGACCGATATTTTCGGTAAAAAGTCAACTATAGGCACCGGGGTCCACATATTCACTAACTAGGGGCTTGAACAGTTGTGGTTCAATTTAGATAATTTTTGGTCACAAGGTGGCATACTTTAGACGTATTATTCACGCAAAGTTTTACGGCGATATATTTGTTGCTTGATTTGCATAGTGGAAAGTGAAAAAATCAAACGAAATTTAAAATGGTGTTATATGAGAAATAGGCGTGGTTGTAATCCGATTTCACCCATTTTCGTACTATAACATAGAAATATGAAAATAATATTACGTACCGAATTTGGTTGAAATCGGTTAAGCAGATCCAAAGATATTTGTTTTCACCTAAAAGTGGGCGGTGCCACGTCCACTATCTAAAAACATTTGTTCCCAGTGAATTTTGTTATTATAGCTTTAGCGGTTTAGGAGATATGCACATTAAACCTATTAGGAGGCGGGACCACGCCCACTTTTTAAAATAAAATTTAACTGCAGATGCCCCTCCCTAAAGTGATCCTGTGTACCAAATCACAGTCTTGTATCTTATTGTGGAGCTTAGTTATGGCAATTTATTTGTTTTTGATTAATTGCATTTTGTGGGTATGGCAGTGGTCCGATTACGCCCATCTGCAATACCAACCGTCTTACGGTACCATATATACCAAATTTAATAAAGATATTTAAATTTTTGCACAGACGGACAGTCACCCGAATATTAACTCATCTTTTCATCCTGATCATTTATATATATAAAACCCTATATCTAACTCCATAAGTTTTAGGTGATACAAACAACCGTTAGGAACAAAACTATTATGCTCTGTAACAACAAGTTGCGAGAGTATAAAAACGTTAACTTCGGTTCCACCGAAGCCCTTCACAGATACAAATATTCCTTACAATAACTTGATTTCAATCTAATTTCGTGAAGATGCCTCGTCAAATAAAAAAGCTTTCCATGCAGGCACTTTACTCCGATCGTTCAGTTAATACGACAGCTATATGTTATTGCCATCCGATCTGTATAATATCTTCGGAGATTGCACTATTACCTTAAGTAATAATGTATGCGAAATTTCGTGAAGATACTCGTCAAATAAAAAGTTTTTCATGTAAGCACTTGATTCCGATCGTTCAGTTTTTATGGCAGCTATATGCTATAGTGGTCACATATCAGCCGTTCCGACAGATGAGCAGCTTCTTAGTGAAACCAGGACAGGTGTAGAATTTCAGATCGATAGCCTAAAAACTGAGGGACTAGTTTGCATATATACAGCCAGACGGACATGGCTAAATCCACTCAACTCATCATGTTGATCATTTATGTATATATGTTATAGATTCTCCGACGTTGGTGTTACAAACTTCGTGGTAAACTTAATACACCCTGTTCAGGGTATAAAAGCATATAGCCTTTTAACTTTCTCATGTTGATAGAAGCCAAACGTTCAAGTCCAATGAAACAAATCAACGGCAATCATCATGTCTAATATTTAAAGGAGATCACAAAATTACAAGGTGCGTTCCAAAGTAAACAGTAAAAAAGTAACAAAGTGTAGTGGCGCCATCTATATGTCGACTAGTGCGTTAGAATCTGCTATCCTTTACCGACCTCCAGTAAAAATTTCATGACATTTCATCTATTGGAAGTGAAGTTATTGCGTTTTAAGTGTCAGTATGTTTTTGTCATCGGTGCGAAAAGGAGTTTCGAACAAAGAGCCAATATTAAATTTTGTTTTAAAATAGGTAAAACTTTCACCGAAACGTTTCAATTGATGAAACAAGTTTGTGGTGATGATTGCCTATCCCGTAGCAAAGTGCACGAGTGGTTTCAATGCGGTATTCTACCTTGGAGTTTTGAATCGTTTGGTGCACCGTATTCGACGTGTTCGGCTCGAATATCACGTTAATGGAAGTTGGCGTTAGTTGCACGATAATGCGCCGTCTCATCGATCGACGCTTGTGGCCAATTATTTGACCAAAAATCACATTTTAACAATCAACCACTCCCCGTATTCACCTGATATGGCACCGTGCGACTTCTACCTCTTCGGAAAAAGGCTTTTGGACCGTGCAAAAAGCTGTATTAGAGCAGAAGGAGACTATTTTCAATAAAATTAATTGATTTTGCCGATAAAACCATTTGTTGTCTTTAAAAAACAAAAACTGTTATCTTTGGAACGCACCTTGTAGATTGTGAGAGAGATTTAAGAATATGTCAGAAATAATATTGTTCAACAGCAGAAACTTTGTATCAACTGTCTCTCAAATTCTCATGTGACAAAAGACTGTGAAAGCAAATTTAATTGTGTTTATTGTCAAAGGCAAAATCATTCATTGCTTCATATCACTAATTTCTTTTCTTCTTAATTGAACCGAAACCATATTAATAAAACTACCAGGTTAGTCGCAACAACGAAATCAGTTAATCCCGAATTCCGAAAATAGGGAGGATCAGCCATGTTGCTTAAAAGCAGCAAAAATTCAAGCTCGTCATGCAGAAAATGATATATATAAAAATTATTTTACCCACTGTGGTTGTCTCTATTGAACATACTTGTAGAAGATATTTATTCAAACTAAAAGCATTAATTGATCAAAACTCACAAAAGTCCTTTATATCATCTAAGGCTTAAAATCGGCTAAAACTGCCAGTGAAAAATTAAAATTTTCAAATATCGGGAATGAGGGGTATAATCATCCAAAATTCAAACAAAATATGTTGAATAATCATAATATCTCCATATGCGGATTAAAGAATAGATGCCCCAGCCATCGTTCTACAGAAACTTACAAATTTTCTTCCAAGTTACTAAGTAAATAAAAAAAATATTGGGAAAATTGCTCACATCTCAAATTAGCTGATGCCAACTGCACAACCCATTACAAATTGACATATTTTTAGGCAGTGGCTTAATACCTCAATTTATGATTGAAGGTATTGTTAAAATCTCTAATAATTTATTAGCACTAAACACATTCTTTGGATGAATTCTAAGTGGTCAGGTGACAGAAAAAATATATTCATTTACAACCCAGGTTGAAAATATTTCAAATGAATATATAAACAATCAGCTGAGAAACTTCTGGGAAGTAGAAAAACTACCTCTGATCATTCTGCCTTCACAAGAAGACCAGGCGTGCGAAGAATATTACATTGTCACTTCTAAACCAGCAAACATTACGGAGTATGGATGCTTTTTTTTCTCACTTTCTATACAGTTTTCGTTCATGCTGTTTATTTGGTCTTATTTGTGTCTCGATCGTAGCAGTGACTGTTATAAATATCATTTAATTTTTCAGTGCACTGTGAATGTGTAGTGAATTTAACATTATTTTTTAGTGCTTAAAATTTATATTGCATATTGACATCGACATTGACAATCGTTGGGTGGTACCATATTCACCTTTCTGCGTAAAACATTCAATACTTATACTATATTAATGTTGAGTTCTGGAGTTCGATGAAGAACATAAAATATATTTGCAAGTATGTAAATTTACCAAATTGGTCGGTTTATTAGCTTCAATTAAGCTGCCTGGCGTATCTTCGTTTTCCAAATTCATAAAGAGGATCCAGCAGTTATTCATTTAGTTCTGAATCTCGAAAACGACCAACGTGAATTTTTCACGATCGAAATCGTGATATAATAATTGGGTCATGTATATACAGTCAATTCAAGGCAGACTGAGTGGTTTTATCTCCGACTGTTGTCGGTTAATGCCACTAGACCATTGTCATTTAAAAATATATTTAAGAAATGGGCAACAGTATCCAACGTATAAAGATACATGTCTTGCACTGAGATTGCTAGAAGATGCTTGCATTAAATTGTACCGGTACATAAATTTGTCTAATATTTAGTACTGTTGACATGTGTTACCAGATCCGATTACAAAAGTTGTGGGATTCATAAAGATTCGATGACTTATATTACCGTTCAAGATGCAACGATCTAACCGTAACATTCAGTCATTGCGGATTTACCAATCAGCTATTTCGGTATGAGTTCACAAAATCGGAGTGCATCTGATTTAATCAATTCACATATAAATCGGGAAGCGCAGTATACTGTCGAATTGGCTGCAACTGTTACTTGCAACTTCCACTACTAAATGATGAACAAAAATTTACTCACGACCGCATACTATTTGGCGGCACTCTGTCACTCCTTTTAGGTGATTTCAAACACGCTCAACGTACGCTGACGATATCAATCCTTGCGTAAAATCATTATGAAATCATGTTTTATGGGAGGTTGTTGATTTATAGCTATTTTCGTAGTTTTTAACAAAACTGTTATATAGGGAGAGGACGGGGTTATAATCCGCTATCATCCATTTTAACACATGTTTATATATCTTAATATAGTGCTTAGTTATGGCATTGTAAAGGTTTTGGAATAATGGCGAATTATGGGCGTGGCAGTGATCCAATTACGCCTATATCTGAACTCGTCCTCACTTTATTTCCACGTGTACCAAGTTTCAATGAGGATATCTTAATTTCTTCTCAAGTTATCGCTTGTACAGACGGACAGGCAGACAGTCACTCTGATTTCAACTCGTACGAGACGAAATCATTTATATATGTTTCAATAACTAATAAGTTAATTTTAACTTCACTCACCGTTAGCAAATAATAACAAGTAAGGAAGGGCTAAGTTCGGATGTAACCGAACATTTTATACTCTCGCAAAGTCAAATGGTATACTCGTTTGAGATTTCTTTGTGGATTGACTGATATTTTCGGTAGAAGGTCAACTCTAGGCACTGGGGTCCACATATTTAGTACTTAGGGGTTTGAACAGTTTTGGTTCGATTTAGACAATTTTTGGCCGCAAGATGGCATACTTTAATTGCATTATTCACGCAAAGTTTTACCCCGATATAATCATTGTTACCTGATTTGCATAGTGGAAAGTGAAAGAATCAGATGGAATTTAAAATGGTGTTACATGGGAAGTAAGCGTGGTTGTAGTCCGATTTCGCCCATTTTCGCACTGTAACATAGAAACATGAAAAGAACGTTATGCACCGAATTTGGTTGAAATCGGTTGAGCAGATCCCAAGATATGGGTTTTCACCTAAAAGTGGGCGGTGCCACGTCCACTATCTAAAAACATTTGTTCCCAGTGAATTTTGTTATTATAGCATTAGCGGTTTAGGAGATATGTACATTAAACCTTTTAGAGGCGGGACCACGCCCACTTTTTAAAAAAAGTTTTAACTGCAGATGCCCCTCCCTAATGTGATCCTGTGTACCAAATAACAGTCTTGTATCTTATTGCGGAGCTTAGTTATGGCAATTTATTTGTTTTTGATTAATTGCATTTTGTGGGTATGGCAGTGGTCCGATTACGCCCATCTGCAATACCAACCGCCTCACGGTACCAAGAAACATGTCTACCAAGTTTCATAAAGATATCTCAATTTTTACTCAAGTTAGAGCTTGCACGGACGGACGGACGGACGGACAGACAGTCACCCGGATTTCAACTCGTCTCTTCATCCTGATCATTTATATATATATAACCCTATATCTAACTCGATTAGTTTTAGGTGATACAAACAACCGTTAGGTGAACAAAACTATTATACTCTGTAGCAACAGGTTGCGAGAGTATAATAAAAAGGAAAGAGAGTCGATTTAGGCGGATGCTCAAAGAACTGATCGCTAGCGAGTCGATGAAAAAGGGAAGCGAGATCCTTCTTTTGATCCCTTATATATCTGTTGATGTCTTCATGGTGGTGTGATCGGTGTTAAGTTGTATTTGTGTGCGTGTTGGTGCATGGTGTAGTGATGTGGAATATATGGTATGTTGGTGTGGAATGTATGGTAAGTAGGTGTGGTGATGTGGATGTGAATTGGTGTAGTGTGACAGTGTCTTACGGTGAGGGGGGATTGAGTGGTCATCCCGGCCCCCCTAGTCAAATTATTAGCCTAGTAGTCTCTGCAGCTGTTGTAACGTTTCCACAACGCTGCTCAGTCCATTGGAACGACGTGGTTGCGGTCTAGGCTGTCGACGCCGTGGTGTTACATTCCGCGGGTGTACCGCACGAGTTGAGGGTCAAGGTCCTGTTGCGCGGCTTCGCAGAGTAGGTGGCCGACCAACGTCGCGCCTGGAGGTGCGATGAAGTAGTGTGTGATGTGGTCTGCTGCAAATTTGGCACAGACCCGTGGACACACACTCTTGAGTCCCATGCGTGTGCGATAGGCAGTTTAGACAGTGCCCGTGTGCCTAGGCAACTTGTTGTCGTTGCAACGGTCGCATACTTCTGAAAATCCCACAATGTTGCAGGCGATGTGGGCGCCGACAAATGGGACATCGTATACGATGTGCCTCTGAAGACGGCGATGATAGCGTCGATGAAGGTCGCGTGCCACCGCGAGGAACTGATGCGGACATCGGTGTCGTTTCAGGTGCGCTTGCAGGGGCAGTTGTAGCTGCAGATCGGGGCGTTGGGATAGGCCCCGTGCGTGGCACGTTGGTAGCCGACCGCACAGTTGGCGTGGGAGTAGTTGGCGTATCCACATCCATGTTAATCTGTATGAAAGAGTTGTTTAATTATGCAGACTTGTCATACAAAAGATATGGATTATCGTGCCACGTTATGTGGCATGAATGGGTCATCGTATTGATTGACCATTTTTTTTATTAGTTATTTGTTATTTTTAACGGTTATTAACGAGTTTTTCGGTTTTTTGCTTAGTTATTTGATTATTTTATTGGATTGCGGTAGTATCGGTTGATTGTTTGCGATTTGCGGTGTCACTATTATCGGCGGTTGGGAGAAAGCATAGCTTCACGAGAGGTCTGGTTAGCATTCCGCTTTGTGTACAAAGATCAACCACTCGTATGTGACCGTCGGAGCCGTAATGTAGCTTTTCTATGCGCCCAAGCCGCCATTCGGTAGGAGGTAGACAATCATCATGGATCATGACACAATCTCCAAGTTTTTGTGCTTGTTCAGGAGTCTTCCAACGGTATCGTTTATGGAGATCCTTTATGTATTATTCTTTCAATCGACGGCTGAAATCGTGATGGAGAATTTTAATTCTTTCCCAGCGATTTAATAAGGATAGCGACTCCACGCCTGGCTCAGGTATGGCCAGAATGGGTGTTCCTTTAAGAAAGTGCCCTGGAGTTAAGGCTGTGAAATCGGAGGGATCTTGCGAAAGGATTGTAAGAGGCCGTGAATTGAGAACGGCTTCAATTCGGATTAATAATGTCGTGAATTCTTCGTAATTGAATTTGTAATTTCCAGCTACGTCTACTGATCGTCTTTATGTACGACTATTTGTCTATATATTTTTTCGACGTCTCCATTGAATACGTATTTGAATATACGCCAATTTAAAATGAGTAGCATTAAATCTGGTTGGAGCGTGGGTCCCGTAAATAGGATATCATTTAGGGAGTTCCCCGAGCTAGTAGATCTTGATGCATTAAAGACAACTCTTACTTTTGTTTTTTTTTTGCCTGGCTTTACTACTGCGTGATGAGGCAAGTAAAATGAGTAATATTTGCCATTTATGATTTTTTCGCATGGACTTACTCCTCCATGTGGTCTAAATGGAGATATTCTTCCAACACACCATCATATACTGGTTTGAGTTCGCCTTTTTTAAGTAATTTTTTTTCCATACTTTGAAACTGCTGTATTGCAGAGGTGCGAGAGTGACCTAAGGCGATGGTGTTGGGAAATTGTTGTTTTAGTGGTAGTCGTACGACGTACCGACCATTATCTGATCTAGTAGTTGTGGCTTTGTAAAAGTCTTCACAATACTGATCTTCAGGGATTGTGATTGATATGGGGGGGAGTTCTTCTAACTCCCAAAATTTTTTCAATTGTGAATTGAGGTATTCGTTTGAGATTTCCTCAACCTGAGTGGTCATGGTGGTAACTGGTTCCGAAACTAGTCCACTTAGGATCCACCCAAAAATAGTGTTTTGTGCCAGAAGTGTATTTGAAATTTTCTCAATACCTTCGAGTATTATCTGTGGTATGAGATCGCTGCCTAATAGAAGGTCTATTTGAGCGGGAGTGTTGCAGTTGGGATCTGCTAGCTTTAGGTGTGAAACCTTTTGCCAATGCTTGCTATTTATGTGATAGCTTGGAAGCATATTTGCAAGTTGCCGTAAGACTATAGCTTCTGCTTGTATGTGCTTATCCGCTTGGGGGGAAATTAGGGTAATGGGGCAGATTTTATTTGAGTTTTGGACTACTCTTCCACCCATTCCCGTAATTTCAAAATTGGCTAGTTTTGTTGGCAGTTGTAGCCTATTTTGAGCCCTAGACGCTATGAAAGATCGTTGTGATCCTTGGTCTATTAAGGCTCTAAGTTTAAACAGCTCTCCTCGGTGTTCGATGGAGACGACTGCTGTGTCGCGTTTGGGTGTTTAATGCCTTTGAGCAGCATGGTGCTTCTTGGCAATTTTCGGGATTTCGCACTTCGGGATTTGCTGTTGCAACTAAACCCGTGGCTCTTTTTGTATTTGCGCTGTTCGGGGGTGAGCTAGAAAATGTGTTGTAATGAAGCATTGAATGATGTCGTTTATGACAATAAACGCAATTAAATTTGCTTTCGCACTCTTTAAGTGTATGTGCATGTGATAGGCAATTTGTACAAAGTCTTTTCGTTTTTAAAAAATTGTTTCGATCGAAAATATTCATCTTTTTGAATCTCTCGCAAGATTTGAGCTTATGCCCCCCTGTACATAGTTCGCATGACGTTTGCTTGTACTGTTCGGATGTGAACGTTTGATTTTTGAAGAAGTTTCTATTTAAATTGTTGTTGCTACTGGTTTGGGATCTGTGGAAGCTTCTATTTAGGTCATGTTGAACGGGTTTCGTTCTGACCATTTTTTTATCTACCCTTTCTGCGATTTCATATTGGGTAGTTAGAAATTCTTTCATTTGCTGCCACGTTGGGCATTTTTTCCGAGATGAGAGCGATTGCTCCCACAACAGTAACGATTTTTCTGGTAGTGCCGCGGTGCATATATTATATTTACCAGAATAGGGTCGCAGCTGTCTGTGGGAATATTTTGTGTCGATAAAACCGACAAACAATTAGAAACAGTGGATTGTAGTCTAATGAATTCATCGCTTGTTTCTTTCTGAATTTTAGGCAAGTTCATTAGTATCGTTACTTGCTTATCGACCAATATTCTTTCATTTTCGTATCTTGCTTTTAGAGCTTCCCAAGCCAGATTGAAATTATCGTCATTTAGTGCGAACTGTTTGACTATGACGCCTGCTTGACCTCGGAGGTGATACAATTTTTGTGCATTTGTTAATTTTGGGTGGTTTATGTAAACGGCTGTAAACATGTCCCAGAAGGACGGCCATTGTTCATAACCACCATGAAAGACTTCGGTATCACATGTGGGCACCTTGAGATGGATGCCTGAATTTGACTCTTGACATTGAATTTGTGGCAGCTCTACTCTCGGATGTGGAGCAGGTGCTATGGCTTTAATTAATTTTAATTGATCCGAAATCATTGCTTTTGTTTCTTCAAACTGGTCTAAGCAGTTTTCGTACTTGGCGTAAGCCGAGGATTTAAAATTTTCAGGTAAATCTGAGTCGTCAGATTCTGCTATTGCGTCATATGCAGCTTGGAGACGTGTCCAGAAATTATCAAGATTTTCCTTTTTGATTTCTAATACCGATTCCGAATTGTCCTGAATCGGCGAAGATTAAATAAATATATAGATAAATTGTTTATCTATTTTATTTTTTATTTTTTGATGTCGTTGTTTAGGGGTATGTAGGTATACCCTAATGCGTGGACTTGTAGTTATGTATATATGTACCTGTGCAATCGAGAGCTCGTTGAAGAGATCAATGCACTTTGTACCTATGTACTAGTAAGCACGATTTATTTGTGCTGAAAAATGTTGTACGCAATCCTGCTTGCTTGCTGCAAGGGGTATTGCGGGATATATGCTAAAGTGGACTTTGAATATAAATATAAATTTAGTTTGAACCAATATGTATGTATATTGTTCAAAATTTTGTATTATTTATATAAAATAGTATGATTTTTATTAAATAATCCGCGTTTTATTTACCGAACCGTATTTACCCTATGTACATATATAGGGTATACTTATAAGCGTATTGTATACTGTAAGTAATGTAAAAAAGCGAATTAGGTATAGTCGTAAAAGAGCGCGAGAGAGAAATTGGCAATAGCAGGTAATGTCGCAATTTTCAATAAGCACTGTATGTACGTATGTAAGGTTTTTATTGTATGATGTATAAGATATATACATATGTATGTAAAATATGATATGTTGTATACGATATTAATGTTTAATATGTAATATTTAGGATACATATGTATGTATACGTAACTATGCACTGTATAGAATTTTATATATAGGTATAATTGTTATATATACGTTAGAAGTAAATGAAGTACTCCTTTTGGTACGTATATATATATATATATATATTTTTTTTTTTCGTTTAACTTCGTTTATTGTATATATGTATGTATATTTATTTTGCCTTTTATGCTTTAAGTTTGACTTTTCCTTTGCTCACATATATTTCGCAATCCTGCTTACTGCTTAATTAAGCGTAAGGGGTATTGCCGGAAAAATTTGTAAGTATTGAAATACTTAAATTTGTTTTTTTTTTGGTATATTGTGTTTTAATACACGAAGGTAAGCAGGTAGTCAATTATTATATATTATATACATATATATGTCTGTCGTATATATGCATGTGTATGAATGTACATATATAATACAATAAACGGTTTTTCGTTATTTTAACCCGCAATTTAAAACCGGTAAGTTAGACCAAATTGGCACCCGTTACCAAGATATTGAACGGTTTTTTAATGTTTTATTACAGTTTTTTGTTCAAAATATAATCTGTAATTCGCAATGAATATAATATGTATGTGCATAAATATAAGAAAAGGAATCGAATGGACTCACTTTGATTTCCTCCAAGGGCTTTTGGGGAATATATGTACTTGCGAGTGTGTAATTAGTTACGTGTATGTACGTCTATGTGTTCTTCTGTGTTTCTTTCCGATTCCTTTGTCCTCTGTTGTTTCTGAGTTTGTATGCTAGGTGTTGCCTTTGTGTATTTGTTTTTGTTAATTCGCGCCCGTATGTGTTGTTTCTATAAACTTGTAAGATTAAATTTGGTTTTAGGATCGCGCCCGCAATGGCTTTGGGATTATTTTCGCGCCCGTTTTGTGTTTATTGTTGTTATTTGTATTTAAATTTATATGTATTTTAAACTTTTATCTCTCTGTTTTTTATGATTTTGTCACACCACTTTTTAGACACTGTTTATTTTATGTTGTTAATATGCACATAAGGGGGTTTTTTAGTTTTGATATATATGTATAGGTATATATATATATATATTTTTTTTTTTTTTCGGAAAACACTGTGCATATATGTATGTATAAATAACTTTTTATATAATGTGTTTAATACACTTCACCGCACTTTGGATGTTTTTTGTTTTCACTGTCCACTGCACTTTGCGTTCTGTTCATACAATACACAATTCTATGTACATACAATATAGATATATATATTTTTTTTTTGTTCACTTTGTCACTGCACTTGTTTTTTGTTTAAATGCACCGGTTCTTTTTTTTCACTGTTTGTTAATTTTTATTTTTTTTTCCACGTTATTTAAAATTTTTTTATACTCTCGCAACCTGTTGCTACAGAGTATAATAGTTTTGTTCACCTAACGGTTGTTTGTATCACCTAAAACTAATCGAGTTAGATATAGGGTTATATATATATAAATGATCAGGATGAAGAGACGAGTTGAAATCCGAGTGACTGTCTGTCCGTCCGTCCGTCCGTCCGTGCAAACTCTAACTTGAGTAAAAATTGAGATATCTTTATGAAACTTGGTAGACATGTTTCTTGGTACCGTGAGGCGGTTGGTATTGCAGATGGGCGTAATCGGACCACTGCCACGCCCACAAAACGCCATTAATCAAAAACAAATAACTTGCCATAACTAAGCTCCGCAATAAGATACAAGACTGTTATATCGTACACAGGATCACATTAGGGAGGGGCATCTGCAGTTAAAACTTTTTTTTCATCCATTTTCACACTGTCGGTAGGGGTTCTGAACAGATTTATCTACGCGAATTTGGGTGAAATTTTTAGTTCAACGGTGTCCTTTACTACTGCAATCCCCTGTAACAAATAACATGTTTATATATCTTAATATAGTGCTTAGTAATGGCATTGTAAAGGTTTTGGAATAATGGCGTATTATGGGCGTGGCAGTGATCCAATTACGAATATATCTGAACTCGTCCTCACTTTATTTCCACGTGTACCAAGTTTCAATGAGGATATCTTAATTTCTTCTCAAGTTATCGCTTGTACAGACGGACAGGCAGACAGTCACTCTGATTTCAACTCGTACGAGACGAAATCATTTATATATATATAACCCTATATCAATCTCGATTAGTTTTAGGTGATACAAACAATCATTAGGAGAACAAAATTATTACAATCTGTAAGAACATGTTGCAAGAGTATAATAAACAAAATCGGTTTATGCGTTTTATTGGCGCTTATGAAAAAAATAATAAGTTAAATAAAAAAATATACATAAACAAGTACATTGAACGTATTTAAAATAAGAAAAGTAGCTTTCTTTTGAACAACGAGGCAAATTCAAATTTCTCAAAGAATTTCTCTTTAATATTCAAAATAAAAAAATATACATATACTAGCTGACCCGTCAACGTTGTTTTGCCATAAATATTATTTTTAGGAAATATTTTTTTTTTTTTTACTATAAGTGTTTGGAGGATGTAATTATAATTGGAAGAGGAATGAAGAGTACATTGAACGTATTTAAAATAAGAAAAGTAGCTATCTTTTGAACAACGAGGCAAATTCAAATTTCTCAACGAATTTCTCTTTAATATTCACAATAAAAAAATATACGTATACTCGCTGACCCGGCAACGTTGTTTTGCCATAAACATTATTTTTAGGAAATATTTGTTTTTTTTTTTTTGACTATAAGTGTTTGGAGGATGTAATTATAATTGAAAGAGGAATGAAGAGGTGTAAACAATTAAAATATACTTTATTTAAGTTAACAAATTATTCTTTAATAAAGTAAAAAAATATGTAAAATTACAGTTATTGTTTGCTATCTAAATTATGGCAACTAAAAATAACCAAAGATTATCCTCTGGGAAAAGCATGGTATATCCAAATCTAAGCCACAAATAGACAACGTTTGGCCTTGTGACTTATTAATCGTCATTGCAAATTCGAATCTAAATAGAAAGCATTTGAATTCAATTGGCATTCAAAATTTTGGCTTTGATAATTTTTTAATTACTAATCTTGTGCCATTGCAAAGCCGTAGTGGATTCAAATTATGAAGCAAAATAACCGGAGATCTAACCCATGCCGAACATATCCAATGAAGTCAAAAAAACAATTGGATAATTCACAGTTTTCTTGGCGTCGATAGATTTGTATGACACCAAGTTCCGAGCCACAACTGTTGTATTACTTGAATTTAATTAAGTTCAAATTTTTGGTACCAAAATCGCTCTTTCTGCCAGCCATCCAAGATTTTTATATTATATTTTGTATGTTAAACATATTGTCGGAGAGAGTATTTTGCGAGTTGATGATGGTGCCGAAATCAGTCGGTGATTCTATGCATTCAGTATTTCCACGTACAGAAACTTTTCTACTGTCAATATTTAACAGTTGTTTTAAGAAAGTTTCGACAGATGGATCTTGAAGCATACGAATGCGCATGTTCACTTTCAGTTGCAATTCTTCAACAAAACGCCCCAGGCGCGATGATTTTAAGCAAGCGACGATCTTCGTCATCTTCGTATGGTGAACGTGTTTGAAATCACCTAAAAGGAGTAACAGAATACCGCCAAATAGTATGCGGTCCTAAGTTAATTTTTGTTTATCATTTAGTAGTGGAAGTTGCTAGTAACAGTCGCTGCCAATTCGACAGTATGTTATCATACTTCGCTTCACTTTATATCTGTGTTGATTAAATCAGATGCACTCCGATTTGGTGAACTCATATTGAAATGGCTAATTGGTAAATTCGCAATGATATTGCGTCACTGAGTAGATCATTGCACTTTGTACGATGTCGATACAATACATCATAAATCCTCGAATCTTAATGATTGTCCCACAACATTTGTACTCCAATCGGGAAACATGTCATCAGTGCTAACTGTTGTCCAGTTCTTTACGTATGTTTTGAAATGACAATGGTTCGGCGACATAACCAACAACAGTCGCAGATAAAAGCACTAATAACAAGTAAGGAAGAGCTAATTTCGGATGTAACCAAACATTTTATACTCTCGCAAAGGTTAATGGTATACTCGTTTTAGATTTCTTTGTGGATCTTGCCACCTTGTTCTATGTTGACCGATATTTTCGGTAAAAAGTCAACTATAGGCACCGGGGTCCACATATTCACTAACTAGGGGCTTGAACAGTTGTGGTTCAATTTAGATAATTTTTGGTCAGAAGGTGGCATACTTTAGACGTATTATTCACGCAAAGTTTTACGGCGATATAATCATTGTTGCTTGATTTGCATAGTGGAAAGTGAAAAAATCAGACGAAATTTAAAATTGTGTTATACGAGAAATAGGCGTGGTTGTAATCCGATTTCGCCCATTTTCGTACTATAACATAGAAATATGAGAATAATATCACGTACCGAATTTGGTTAAAATCGGTTAAGCAGATCCCAAGATATGGGTTTTCACCTAAAAGTGGGCGGTGCCACGTCCACTATCTAAAAACATTTGTTCCCAGTAAATTTGGTTATTATAGCTTTAGCGGTTTAGGAGATATGCAAATTAAACCTATTAGGGGGCGGGACCACGCCTACTTTTTAAAATAAAATTTAACTGCAGACGCCCCTCCCTAAAGTGATCCTGTATACCAAATCACAGTCTTGTATCTTATTGTGGAGCTTAGTTATGGCAATTTATTTGTTTTTGATTAATTGCGTTTTTTGGGTATGGCAGTGGTCCGATTACGCCCATCTGCAATACCAACCGTCTTACGGTACCATATGTACCAAGCTTGCACACCCGAATATTAACTCATCTTTTCATCCTGATCATTTATATATATAAAACCCTATATCTAACTCCATTAGTTTTAGGTGATACAAACAACCGTTAGGAACAAAACTATTATGCTCTGTAGCAACAAGTTGCGAGAGTATAAAAATGTTAAATTCGGTTGCACCGGAGCCCTTCACAGATACAAATGTTCCTTACAATAACTTGATTCAATCTAATTTCGTGAAGATGCCTCGTCAAATAAAAAAGCTTTCCATGCAGGCACTTTACTCCGATCGTTCAGTTAATACGACAGCTATATGTTATTGCCATCCGATCTGTATAAATCTCTTCGGAGATTGCACTATTGCCTTAAGCAATAATGTATGCGAAATTTCGTGAAGATACTCGTCAAATAAAAAGTTTTCCATGTAAGCACTTGATTCCGATCGTTCAGTTTTTATGGCAGCTATATGCTATAGTGATCTGATCCAAACAATTTTTTCGGAGATTACGTTGTTGCCTTAGAAAATAACTCATGCAAAATTTCGGAAAGATATTACGTCAAATAAAAAAGTTTCCGATACAAGAACTTGCTTCCGATTGTTCAGTTTGTATGGCAGCTATATGCTATAGTGGTCAGATATCGGCCGTTTCGACAGAGAAGCAGCTTCTTAGTGAAAACAGGACAGGTGTAGAATTTCAGATCCATAGCTTAAAAACTGAGGGACTAGTTTGCATATATACAGACAGACGGACATGGCTAAATCCACTCAACTCATCATGCTGAACATTTATGTATATATGTTATAGATTCTCCGACGTTGGTGTTACAAACTTCGTGGTAAACTTAATACACCCTGCTCAGGGTATAAAAGCATGTAACCTTTTAACTTTCTCATGTTGATAGAAGCCAAACGTTCAAGTTCAATGAAACAAATCAAAGGCAATCATCATGTGTAATATTTAAAGGAGATCACAAAATTACAAGGTCAGTATGTTTTTGTCATCGCTGCGAAAATGAGTTTCGAACAAAGAGCCAACATTAAATTTTATTTTAAAATAGGTAAGACTTTCACCGAAACGTTTCAATTGATGAAACAAGTTTATGGTGATTATTGCCTATCCGGTAGCAAATTGCACGAGTGGTTTCAATGTTTTCAAAGTGGTCGTGAGGACATACATGAGAAATGAGCCGAAACCCAAAAAATCGCGACTGGAGAAGTCAAAAATGAAGACAATGCTGATTTGTTTCTATGATTCCAAGATTATTGTCTACAAAGAATTTCGGCCAAAACGTTAATGCGGTATTCTACCTTGGAGTTTTGAATCGTTTGGTGCACCGTATTCGACGTGTTCGGCGCGAATATCACGAAAATGGAAGTTGGCGTTAATTGCACGATAATGTGCCGTCTCATCGACCGACGCTTGTGGCCGAATATTCGACCAAAAATCCCATTTTAACAATCAACCACTCCCCGTATTCACCTGATATGGCACCGTGCGACTTCTACCTCTTCGGAAAAATGCTTTTGGACCGTGCAAAAAGCTGTATTAGAGCAGAAGGAGACTATTTTCAATAAAATTAATTGATTTTGCCGATAAAACCATTTGTTGTCTTTAAAAAACAAAAACTGTTATCTTTGGAACGCACCTTGTAGATTGTGAGAGAGATTTAAGAATATGTCAGAAATAATATTGTTCAACAGCAGAAACTTTGTATCAACTGTCTCTCAAATTCTCATGTGACAAAAGACTGTGAAAGCAAATTTAATTGTGTTTATTGTCAAAGGCAAAATCATTCATTGCTTCATATCACTAATTTCTTTTCTTCTTAATTGAACCGAAACCATATTAATAAAACTACCAGGTTAGTCGCAACAACGAAATCAGTTAATCCCGAATTCCGAAAATAGGGAGGATCAGCCATGTTGCTTACAAGCAGCAAAAATTCAAGCTCGTCATGCAGAAAATGATATATATAAAAATTATTTTACCCACTGTGGTTGTCTCTATTGAACATACTTGTAGAAGATATTTATTCAAACTAAAAGCATTAATTTATCAAAACTCACAAAAGTCCCTTATATCATCTAAGGCTCAAAATCGGCTAAAACTGCCAGTGAAAAATTAAAATTTTCAAATATCGGGAATGAGGGGTAGAATCATCCAAAATTCGAACAAAATATGTTCAATTATCATAGTATCTCCATATGCGGATAAAAGAATAGATGCCCAAGCCATCGTTCTACAGAAACTTACAAATTTTCTTCCAAGTTACTAAGTAAATAAAAAAAATATTGGGAAAATTGCTCACATCTCAAATTAGCTGATGCCAACTGCACAACCCATCACAAATCGACATATTATTAGGCGGTGGCTTAATACCTCAATTTATGATTGAAGGTATTGATAAAATCTCCAATAATTTATTAGCACAAAACACATTCTTTCGATGAATTCTAAGTGGTCAGGTGACAGAAAAAATATATTCATTTACAACCCAGGTTGAAAATATTTCAAATGAATATATAAACAATCAGCTAAGAAACTTCTGGGAAGTAGAAAAACTACCTCTGATCATTCTGCCTTCACAAGAAGACCAGGCGTGCAAGGATATTACATTGTCACTTCTGAACCAGCAAACATTACGGAGTATGGATGCTTTTTTTTCTCACTTTCTATACAGTTTTTGTTCATGTTGTTTATTTGGTCTTATTTGTGTCTCGATCGTAGCAGTGACTGTTATAAATATCATTTTAATTTTTCAGTGCACTGTGAATGTGTAGTGAATTTAGCATTATTTGTTAGTGCTTAAAATCTATATTGCATATTGACATCGACATTGACAATCGTTGGGTGGTACCATATTCACCTTTCTGCGTAAAACATTCAATACTTATACTATATTAATGTTGAGTTCTGGAGTTCGATGAAGAACATAAAATATATTTGCAAGTATGTGAATTTACCAAATTGGTCGGTTTATTAGCTTCAATTAAGCTGCCTGGCGTATCTTCGTTTTCCAAATTCATAAAGAGGATCCAGCAGTTATTCATTTAGTTCTGAATCTCGAAAACGACCAACGTGAATATTTCACGATCGAAATCGTGATATAATAATTGGGTCATGTTTATACAGTCAATTCAAGGCAGACTGAGTGGTTTTATCTCCGACTGTTGTCGGTTAATGCCACTAGACCATTGTCATTTAAAAATATATTTAAGAAATGGGCAACAGTATTCAACGTATAAAGATGCATGTCTTGCACTGAGATTGCTAGAAGATGCTTGCATTAAATTGTACCGGTACATAAATTTGTGTAATATTTAGTACTGTTGACATGTGTGAACAGATCCGATTACAAATGTTGTGAGATTCATAAAGATTCGATGACTTATATTACCGTTCAAGGTGCAACGATCTAACCGTAACATTCAGTCATTGCGGATTTACCAATCAGCTATTTCGGTATGAGTTCACAAAATCGGAGTGCATCTGATTTAATCAATTCACATATAAATCGGGAAGCGCAGTATACTGTCGAATTGGCTGCAACTGTTACTTACTTCCACTACTAAATGATGAACAAAAATTTACTCACGACCGCATACTATTTGGCGGCACTCTGTCACTCCTTCTAGGTGATTTCAAACACGCTCAACGTACACTGATGATATCAATGCTTGCGTAAAATCATTATGAAATCATGTTTTATGGAAAGTTATTGATTTATAGCTATTTTCGTAGTTTTTAGCAAAACTGTTATATAGGGAGAGGACGGTTTTATAATCCGCTATCATCCATTTTCACACTGTCGGTAGGGGTTTTAAAGGGATTTATCCTATGCGAATTTGGGTGAAATTTTTAGTTCGCAGGTGTCCTTTACTACTGCAATCCCCTGTAACAAATAACATGTTTATATATCTTAATATAGTGCTTAGTTATGGCATTGTAAAGGTTTTGGAATAATGACGTATTATGGGCGTGGCAGTGATCCAATTACGCCTATATCTGAACTCATCCTCACTTTATTTCCACGTGTACCAAGTTTCATGAGGATATCTTAATTTCTTCTCAAGTTATCGCTTGTACAGACGGACAGACAGACAGTCTCTCGGATTTCAACTCGTACGAGACGAAATCATTTATATATATATAACCCTATATCAATCTCGATTAGTTTTAGGTGATACAGACAATCATTAGGAGAACAAAATTATTACAATCTGTAAGAACATGTTGCAAGAGTATAATAAACAAAATCGGCTTATGCGTTTTATTGGCGCTTATGAAAAAAATAATAAGTTAAATAAAAAAATATACATAAACAAGTAATTTGAACGTATTTAAAATAAGAAAAGTAGCTTTCTTTTGAACAACGAGGCAAATTCAAATTTCTCAACGAATTTCTCTTTAATATTCACAATAAAAAAATATACATATACTAGCTGACCCGGCAACGTTGTTTTGCCATAAACATTATTTTTAGGAAGTATTGTTTTTTTTTTTTTTTGACTATAAGAGTTTGGAGGATGTAATTATAATTGAAAGAGGAATGAAGAGGTGTAAACAATTAAAATATACTTTATTTAAGTTAACAAATTATTCTTTAATAAAGTAACAAATATATGTAAAATTACAGTTATTGTTAGCTATCTAAATTATGGCAACTAAAAATAACCAAGGATTAACCTCTGGGAAAAGCATGGTATACCCAAATCTAAGCCACAAATAGACAACGTTTGGCCTTGTGACTTATTAATCGTCATTGCAAATGCGAATCTAAATAGAAAGCATTTGAATTCAATTGGCATTCAAAATTTTGGCTTTGATAATTTTTTAATTACTAATCTTGTGCCATTGCAAAGCCGTAGTGGATTCAAATTATGAAGCAAAATAACCGGAGATCTAATCCATGCCGAACATATCCAATGAAGTCAAAAAAACAATTGGATAATTCACAGTTTTCTTGGCGTCGATAGATTTGTATGACACCAAGTTCCGAGCCACAACTGTTGTATTACTTGAATTTAATTAAGTTCAAATTTTTGGTACCAAAATCGCTCTTTCTGCCAGCCATCCAAGATTTTTATATTATATTTTGTATGTTAAACATATTGTCGGAGAGAGTATTGTGCGAGTTGATGATTGTTTGGTGCCGAAATCAGTCGGTGATTCTATGCATCCAGTATTTCCACGTACAGAAACTTTTCTATTGTCAATATTTAACAGTTGTTTTAAGAAAGTTTCGACAGATGGATCTTGAAGCATACGAATGCGCATTTTCACTTTCAGTTACATTTCTTCAACAAAACGCCCCAGGCGCGATGATTTTAAGCAAGCGACGATCTTCGTCATCTTCGTATGGTGAACGTGTTTGAAATCACCTAAAAGGAGTAACAGAGTACCACCATAGTATGCGGTCGTAAATTAATTTTGGTTTATCATTTAGTAGTGGAAGTTGCTAGTAACAGTCGCTGCCAATTCGACAGTATGTTATCATACTTCGCTTCACTTTATATCTGTGTTGATTAAATCAGATGCACTCCGATTTGGTGAACTCATATTATTATGGCTAACTGGTAAATTCGCAATGATATTCCGTCCCTGAGTAGATCATTGCACTTTGGACGATGTCGATACAATACATCATAAATCCTCGAATCAAACGTTTTATACTCTCGCAAAGTTAAATGGTATACTCGTTTTAGATTTCTTTGTGGATCTTGCCGGCTTTTTCTATGTTGACCGATATTTTCGGTAAAAAGTCAACTATAGGCACCGGGGTCCACATATTCACTAACTAGGGGCTTGAACAGTTGTGGTTCAATTTAGATAATTTTTGGTCACAAGGTGGCATACTTTAGAAGTATTATTCAAGCAAAGTGTTACGGCGATATAATCATTGTTGCTTGATTTACATAGTGGAAAGTGAAAAAATCAGACGAAATTTAAAATGGTGTTATACGAGAAATAGGCGTGGTTGTAATCCGATTTCGCCCATTTTCGTACTATAACATAGAAATATGAGAATAATGTTACGTACCGAGTTTGGTTTAAATCGGATAAGCAGATCCCAAGATATGGGTTTTCACCTAAAAGTGGGCGGTGCCACGTCCACTATCTAAAAACATTTGTTCCCAGTAAATTTGGTTATTATAGCTTTAGCGGTTTAGGAGATATGCAAATTAAACCTATTAGGGGGCGGGACCACGCCTACTTTTTAAAATAAAATTTAACTGCAGACGCCCCTCCCTAAAGTGATCCTGTATACCAAATCACAGTCTTGTATCTTATTGTGGAGCTTAGTTATGGCAATTTATTTGTTTTTGATTAATTGCGTTTTTTGGGTATGGCAGTGGTCCGATTACGCCCATCTGCAATACCAACCGTCTTACGGTACCATATGTACCAAGCTTGCACACCCGAATATTAACTCATCTTTTCATCCTGATCATTTATATATATAAAACCCTATATCTAACTCCATTAGTTTTAGGTGATACAAACAACCGTTAGGAACAAAACTATTATGCTCTGTAGCAACAAGTTGCGAGAGTATAAAAATGTTAAATTCGGTTGCACCGGAGCCCTTCACAGATACAAATGTTCCTTACAATAACTTGATTCAATCTAATTTCGTGAAGATGCCTCGTCAAATAAAAAAGCTTTCCATGCAGGCACTTTACTCCGATCGTTCAGTTAATACGACAGCTATATGTTATTGCCATCCGATCTGTATAATATCTTCGGAGATTGCACTATTGCCTTAAGCAATAATGTATGCGAAATTTCGTGAAGATACTCGTCAAATAAAAAGTTTTCCATGTAAGCACTTGATTCCGATCGTTCAGTTTTTATGGCAGCTATATGCTATAGTGATCTGATCCAAACAATTTTTTCGGAGATTACGTTGTTGCCTTAGAAAATAACTCATGCAAAATTTCGGAAAGATATTACGTCAAATAAAAAAGTTTCCGATACAAGAACTTGCTTCCGATTGTTCAGTTTGTATGGCAGCTATATGCTATAGTGGTCAGATATCGGCCGTTTCGACAGAGAAGCAGCTTCTTAGTGAAAACAGGACAGGTGTAGAATTTCAGATCGATAGCTTAAAAACTGAGGGACTAGTTTGCATATATACAGACAGACGGACATGGCTAAATCCACTCAACTCATCATGCTGAACATTTATGTATATATGTTATAGATTCTCCGACGTTGGTGTTACAAACTTCGTGGTAAACTTAATACACCCTGCTCAGGGTATAAAAGCATATAACCTTTTAACTTTCTCATGTTGATAGAAGCCAAACGTTCAAGTTCAATGAAACAAATCAAAGGCAATCATCATGTGTAATATTTAAAGGAGATCACAAAATTACAAGGTGCGTTCCAAAGTAAACAGTAAAAAAGTAACAAAGTAACAAAGTGTAGTGGCGCCATCTATATGTCGACTAGTGCGTTAGAATCTGCTATCCTTTACCGACCTCCAGTAAAAATTTCATGACATTTCATCTATTGGAAGTGAAGTTATTGCGTTTTAAGTGTCAGTATGTTTTTGTCATCGCTGCGAAAATGAGTTTCGAACAAAGAGCCAACATTAAATTTTATTTTAAAATAGGTAAGACTTTCACCGAAACGTTTCAATTGATGAAACAAGTTTATGGTGATTATTGCCTATCCGGTAGCAAATTGCACGAGTGGTTTCAATGTTTTCAAAGTGGTCGTGAGGACATACATGAGAAATGAGCCGAAACCCAAAAAATCGCGACTGGAGAAGTCAAAAATGAAGACAATGCTGATTTGTTTCTATGATTCCAAGATTATTGTCTACAAAGAATTTCGGCCAAAACGTTAATGCGGTATTCTACCTTGGAGTTTTGAATCGTTTGGTGCACCGTATTCGACGTGTTCGGCGCGAATATCACGAAAATGGAAGTTGGCGTTAATTGCACGATAATGTGCCGTCTCATCGACCGACGCTTGTGGCCGAATATTCGACCAAAAATCCCATTTTAACAATCAACCACTCCCCGTATTCACCTGATATGGCACCGTGCGACTTCTACCTTTTCGGAAAAATGCTTTTGGACCGTGCAAAAAGCTGTATTAAAGCATAAGGAGACTATTTTGAATAAAATTAATTGATTTTGCCGATAAAACCATTTGTTGTCTTTAAAAAAAAAACTGTTAACTTTGGAACGCACCTTGTAGATTGTGAGAGAGATTTAAGAATATGTCAGAAATAATATTGTTTAACAGCACAAACTTTGTATCAACTGTCTGTCCAATTCTCATGTGACAAAAGACTGTGAAAGCAAATTTACTTGTGTTTATTGTCAAAGGCAAAATCATTCATTGCTTCATATCACTATTTTCTTTTCTTCCTAATTGAACCGAAACCATATTAATAAAACTACCGGGTTAGTCGTAATAACGAAATCAGTTAATCCCGAATTCCGAAAATAGGGAGGATCAGCCATGTTGCTTAAAAGCAGCAAAAATTCAAGCTCGTCATGCAGAAAATGATATATATAAAAATTATTTTACCCACTGTGGTTGTCTCTATTGAACATACTTGTAGAAGATATTTATTCAAACTAAAAGCATTAATTTTTCAAAACTCACAAAAGTCCCTCAAAATCGGCTAAAACTGCCAGTGAAAAATTAAAATTTTCAAATATCGGGAATGAGGGGTAGAATCATCCAAAATTCGAACAAAATATGTTCAATTATCATAGTATCTCCATATGCGGATAAAAGAATAGATGCCCAAGCCATCGTTCTACAGAAACTTACAAATTTTCTTCCAAGTTACTAAGTAAATAAAAAAAATATTGGGAAAATTGCTCACATCTCAAATTAGCTGAAGCCAACTGCACAACCCATCACAAATCGACATATTATTAGGCAGTGGCTTAATACCTCAATTTATGATTGAAGGTATTGATAAAATCTCCAATAATTTATTAGCACAAAACACATTCTTTGGATGAATTCTAAGTGGTCAGGTGACAGAAAAAATATATTCATTTACAACCCAGGTTGAAAATATTTCAAATGAATATATAAACAATCAGCTGAGAAACTTCTGGGAAGTAGAAAAACTACCTCTGATCATTCTGCCTTCACAAGAAGACCAGGCGTGCGAAGAATATTACATTGTCACTTCTGAACCAGCAAACATTACGGAGTATGGATGCTTTTTTTCTCACTTTCTATACAGTTTTCGTTCATGTTGTTTATTTGGTTATATTTGTGTCTCGATCGTAGCAGTGACTGTTATAAATATCATTTTAATTTTTCAGTGCACTGTGAATGTGTAGTGAATTTAACATTATTTTTTGGTGCTTAAAATCTATATTGCATATTGTCATCGACATTGACAATCTTTGGGTGGTACCATATTCACCTTTCTGCGTAAAACATTCAATACTTATACTATATTAATGTTGAGTTCTGGAGTTCGATGAAGAACATAAAATATATTTGCAAGTATGTGAATTTACCAAATTGGTCGGTTTATTAGCTTCAATTAAGCTGCCTGGCGTATCTTCGTTTTCCAAATTCATAAAGAGGATCCAGCAGTTATTCATTTCGTTCTGAATCTCGAAAACGACCAACGTGAATTTTTCACGATCGAAATCGTGTTATAATAGTTGGGTCATGTATATACAATCAATTCAAGGCAGACTAAATGGTTTTATCTCCGACTGTTGTCGGTTAATGCCACTAGACCATTGTCATTTAAAAATATATTTAAGAAATGGGCAACAGTATTCAACGTATAAAGATGCATGTCTTGCACTGAGATTGCTAGAAGATGCTTGCATTAAATTGTACCGGTACATAAATTTGTCTAATACCTATTTAGTACTGTTGACATGTGTGACCAGATCCGATTACAAATGTTGTGGGATTCATAAAGATTCGATGACTTATATTACCGTTCAAGGTGCAACGATCTAACCGTAACATTCAGTCATTGCGGATTTACCAATCAGCTATTTCGGTATGAGTTCACAAAATCGGAGTGCATCTGATTTAATCAATTCACATATAAATCGGGAAGCGCAGTATACTGTCGAATTGGCTGCAACTGTTACTTACTTCCACTACTAAATGATGAACAAAAATTTACTCACGACCGCATACTATTTGGCGGCACTCTGTCACTCCTTTTAGGTGATTTCAAACACGCTCAACGTACGCTGATGATATCAATGCTTGCGTAAAATCATAATGAAATCATGTTTTATGGGAGGTTATTGATTTATAGCTATTTTCGTGGTTTTTAACAAAAATGTTATATAGGGAGAGGACGGTTTTATAATCCGCTATCATCCATTTTCACACTGTCGGTAGGGGTTTTAAAGGGATTTATCCTATGCGAATTTGGGTGAAATTTTTAGTTCGCAGGTGTCCTTTACTACTGCAATCCCCTGTAACAAATAACATGTTTATATATCTTAATATAGTGCTTAGTTATGGCATTGTAAAGGTTTTGGAATAATGACGTATTATGGGCGTGGCAGTGATCCAATTACGCCTATATCTGAACTCATCCTCACTTTATTTCCACGTGTACCAAGTTTCATGAGGATATCTTAATTTCTTCTCAAGTTATCGCTTGTACAGACGGACAGACAGACAGTCACTCGGATTTCAACTCGTACGAGACGAAATCATTTATATATATATAACCCTATATCAATCTCGATTAGTTTTAGGTGATACAAACAATCATTAGGAAAACAAAATTATTATAATCTGTAAGAACATGTTGCAAGAGTATAATAAACAAAATCGGTTTATGCGTTTTATTGGCGCTTATGAAAAAAATAATAAGTTAAATAAAAAAATATACACAAACATGTACATTGAACGTATTTAAAATAAGAAAAGTAGCTTTCTTTTGAACAACGACGCAAATTAAAATTTCTCAACGAATTTCTCTTTAATATTCACAATAAAAAAATATACATATACTAGCTGACCCGTCAACGTTGTTTTGCCATAAACATTATGTTTAGGAAATATTTTTTTTGTTTGACTATAAGTGTTTGGAGGATGTAATTATAATTGAAAGAGGAATGAAGAGGTGTAAACAATTAAAATGTACTTTATTTAAGTTAACAAATTATTCTTTAATAAAGTAACAAATATATGTAAAATTACAGTTATTGTTAGCTATCTAAATTATGGCAACTAAAAATAACCAAAGATTAACCTCTGGGAAAAGCATGGTATACCCAAATCTAAGCCACAAATAGACAACGTTTGGCCTTGTGACTTATTAATCGTCATTGCAAATGCGAATCTAAATAGAAAGCATTTGAATTCAATTGGCATTCAAAATATTGGCTTTGATAATTTTTTAATTACTAATCTTGTACCATTGCAAAGCCGTAGTGGATTCAAATTATGAAGCAAAATAACCGGAGATCTAACCCATGCCGAACATATCCAATGAAGTCAAAAAAACAATTGGATAATTCACAGTTTTCTTGGCGTCGATAGATTTGTATGACACCAAGTTCCAAGCCACAACTGTTGTATTACTTGAATTTAATTAAGTTCAAATTTTTGGTACCAAAATCGCTCTTTCTGCCAGCCATCCAAGATTTTTATATTTTGTATGTTAAACATATTGTCGGAGAGAGTATTTTGCGAGTTGATGATGGTGCCGAAATCAGTCGGTGATTCTATGCATTCAGTATTTCCACGTACAGAAACTTTTCTAGTGTCAATATTTAACAGTTGTTTTAAGAAAGTTTCGACAGATGGATCTTGAAGCATACGAATGCGCATGTTCACTTTCAGTTGCAATTCTTCAACAAAACGCCCCAGGCGCGATGATTTTAAGCAAGCGACGATCTTCGTCATCTTCGTATGGTGAACGTGTTTGAAATCACCTAAAAGGAGTAACAGAGTACCGCCAAATAGTATGCGGTCGTAAATTAATTTTGGTTTATCATTTAGTAGTGGAAGTTGCTAGTAACAGTCGCTGCCAATTCGACAGTATGTTATCATACTTCGCTTCACTTTATATCGGTGTTGATTAAATCAGATGCACTCCGATTTGGTGAACTCATATTGGAATGGCTAATTGGTAAATTTGCAATGATATTGCATCAATCGGGAAACATGTTATCAGTACTAACTACAGCAATCATGTTCTAGGAATCCCAGTGAAAGACATATATCTTTATACGTTCGATACTGTTGTCCAGTTCTTTCTGTGTGTTTTGAAATGACAATGGTCCGGCGACATAACCAACAACAGTCGCAGATAAAAGCACTAATAACAAGTAAGGAAGAGCTAAGTTCGGATGTAATCAAACATTTTATACCCTCGCAAAGGTAAATGGTATACTCGTTTTAGATTTCTTTGTGGATCTTGCCGCCTTGTTCCATGTTGACCGATATTTTCGGTAAAAAGTCAACTGTAGGCACCGGGGTCCACATATTCACTAACTAGGGGCTTGAACAGTTGTGGTTCAATTTAGATAATTTTTGGCCACAAGGTGGCATACTTTAGACGTATTATTCACGCAAAGTTTTACGGTGATATGCATAGTGGAAAGTGAAAAAATCAGATGAAATTTAAAATGGTTTTATATGAGAAATAGGCGTGGTTGTAATCCGATTTCACGGATTCCATTTTCGTACTATAACATAGAAATATGAAAATAATATTACTGTCTTTAAAAAACAAAAACTGTTATCTTTGGAACGCACCTTGTAGATTGTGAGAGAGATTTAAGAATATGTCAGAAATAATATTGTTCAACAGCAGAAACTTTGTATCAACTGTCTCTCAAATTCTCATGTGACAAAAGACTGTGAAAGCAAATTTAATTGTGTTTATTGTCAAAGGCAAAATCATTCATTGCTTCATATCACTAATTTCTTTTCTTCTTAATTGAACCGAAACCATATTAATAAAACTACCAGGTTAGTCGCAACAACGAAATCAGTTAATCCCGAATTCCGAAAATAGGGAGGATCAGCCATGTTGCTTAAAAGCAGCAAAAATTCAAGCTCGTCATGCAGAAAATGATATAAAAATTATTTTACCCACTGTGGTTGTCTCTATTGAACATACTTGTAGAAGATATTTATTCAAACTAAAAGCATTAATTGATCAAAACTCACAAAAGTCCTTTATATCATCTAAGGCTTATATAAGGCGATATAATCATTGTTGCTTGATTTGAATAGTGGAAAGTGAAAAAATCAGATGAAATTTAAAATGGTGTTATATGAGAAATAGGCGTGGTTGTAATCCGATTTCACCCATTTTCGTACTATTACATAGAAATATGAAAATATTATTACGTACCGAATTTGGTTGAAATCGGTTAAGCAGATCCCAAGATATGGGTTTTCACCTAAAAGTGGGCGGTGCCACGTCCACTATCTAAAAACATTTGTTCCCAGTGAATTTTGTTATTATAGCTTTAGCGGTTTAGGAGATATGCATATTAAACCTATTAGGAGGCGGGACCACGCCCACTTTTTAAAATAAAATTTAACTGCAGACGCCCCTCCCTAAAGTGATCCTGTGTACCAAATCACAGTCTTGTATCTTATTGTGGAGCTTAGTTATGGCAATTTATTTGTTTTTGATTAATTGCATTTTGTGGGTATGGCAGTGGTCCGATTACGCCCATCTGCAATACCAACCGTCTTACGGTACCATATGTACCAAGCTTGCACACCCGAATATTAGCTCGTCTTTTCATCCTGATCATTTATATATATAAAACCCTATATCTAACTCCATAAGGTTTAGGTGATACAAACAACCGTTAGGAACAAAACTATTATGCTCTGTAACAACAAGTTGCGAGAGTATAAAAACGTTAACTTCGGTTCCACCGAAGCCCTTCACAGATACAAATATTCCTTACAATAACTTGATTTCAATCTAATTTCGTGAAGATGCCTCGTCAAATAAAAAAGCTTTTCATGCAGGCACTTTACTCCGATCGTTCAGTTAATACGACAGCTATATGTTATTGCCATCCGATCTGTATAATATCTTCGGAGATTGCACTATTACCTTAAGTAATAATGTATGCGAAATTTCGTGAAGATACTCGTCAAATAAAAAGTTTTCCATGTAAGCACTTGATTCCGATCGTTCAGTTTTTATGGCAGCTATATGCTATAGTGATCTGATCCAAACAATTTTTTCGGAGATTACGTTGTTGCCTTAGAAAATAACTTATGCAAAATTTCGGAAAGATATTACGTCAAATAAAAAAGTTTCCCATACAAGAACTTGCTTCCGATTGTTCAGTTAGCTATATGCTATAGTGGTCAGATATCAGCCGTTTCGACAGATGAGCAGCTTCTTAGTGAAAAAAGGACAGGTGTAGAATTTCAGATCGATAGCTTAAAAATTGAGGGACTAGTTTGCATATATACAGACAGACGGACATGGCTAAATCCACTCAACTCATCATGTTGATCATTTATGTATATATGTTATAGATTCTCCGACGTTGGTGTTACAAACTTCGTGGTAAACTTAATACACCCTGTTCAGGGTATAAAAGCATATAGCCTTTTAACTTTCTCATGTTGATAGAAGCCAAACGTTCAAGTCCAATGAAACAAATCAACGGCAATCATCATGTCTAATATTTAAAGGAGATCACAAAATTACAAGATGCGTTCCAAAGTAAACAGTAAAAAAGTAACAAAGTGTAGTTGCGCCATCTATATGTCGACTAGTGCGTTAGAATCTGCTATCCTTTACCGACCTCCAGTAAAAATTTCATGACATTTCATCTATTGGAAGTGAAGTTATTGCGTTTTAAGTGTCAGTATGTTTTTGTCTTCGGTGCGAAAATGAGTTTCGAACAAAGAACCAACATTAAATGTTGTTTTAAAATTGGTAAAACTTTCACCGAAGCGTTTCAATTGATGAAACAAGTTTATGGTGATGATTGGCTATCCCGTAGCAAAGTGCACGAGTGGTTTCAACGTTTTCCAAGTGCCGAAACCCAAAAAATCGCGACTGGAGAAGTCAAAAATGAAGACAATGCTGATTTGTTTTTATGATTCTAAGAGTATTGTCCACAAAGAATTTGTTCCACCCGGCCAAAACGTTAATGCGGTATTCTACCTTGGAGTTTTGAATCGTTTGGTGCACCGTATTCGACGTGTTCGGCGCGAATATCACGAAGATGGAAGTTGGCGAAAGTTGCACGATAATGCGCCGTCTCATCGAACGACGCTTTTGGCCGATTATTTGACCAAAAATCACATTTTAACAATCAACCACTCCCCGTGTTCACCTGATATGGCACCGTGCGACTTCTACCTTTTCGGAAAAATGCTTTTGGACCGTGCAAAAAGCTGTATTAAAGCAGAAGGAGACTATTTTGAATAAAATTAATTGATTTTGCCGATAAAACCATTTGTTGTCTTTTTTAAAAAAAAAACTGTTAACTTTGGAACGCACCTTGTAGATTGTGAGAGAGATTTAAGAATATGTCAGAAATAATATTGTTCAACAGCACAAACTTTGTATCAACTGTCTGTCCAATTCTCATGTGACACAAGACTGTGAAAGCAAATTTAATTGTGTTCATTGTCAAAGGCAAAATCATTCATTGCTTCATATCACTATTTTATTTTCTTCTTAATTGAACCGAAACCATAATAATAAAACTACCGGGTTAGTCGTAACAACGAAATCAGTTAATCCTGAATTCCGAAAATAGGGAGGATCAGCCATGTTGCTTAAAAGCAGCAAAAATTCAAGCTCGTCATGCAGAAAATGATATAAAAATTATTTTACCCACTGTGGTTGTCTCTATTGAACATACTTGTAGAAGATATTTATTCAAACTAAAAGCATTAATTGATCAAAACTCACAAAAGTCCTTTATATCATCTAAGGCTTAAAATCGGCTAAAACCGAAAGTGAAAAATTAAAATTTTCAAATATCGGAAATGAGGGGTATAATCATCCAAAATTCAAACAAAATATGTTCAATTGTCATAGTATCTCCATATGCGGATAAAAGAATAGATGCCCAAGCCATCGTTCTACAGAAACTTACAAATTTTCTTCCCAGTTACTAAGTAAATAAAAAAAATATTGGGAAAATTGCCCACATCTCAAATTAGCTGATGCCAACTGCACAACCCATCACAAATCGACATATTATTAGGCAGTGGCTTAATACCTCAATTTATGATTGAAGGTATTGATAAAATCTCCAATAATTTATTAGCACAAAACACATTCTTTGGATGAATTCTAAGTGGTCAGGTGACAGAAAAAATATATTCATTTACAACCCAGGTTGAAAATATTTCAAATGAATATATAAACAATCAGCTGAGAAACTTCTGGGAAGTAGAAAAACTACCTCTGATCATTCTGCCTTCACAAGAAGACCAGGCGTGCGAAGAATATTACATTGTCACTTCTGAACCAGCAAACATTACGGAGTATGGATGCTTTTTTTTCTCACTTTCTATACAGTTTTTGTTCATGTTGTTTATTTGGTTTTATTTGTGCCTCGATCGTAGCAGTGACTGTTATAAATATCATTAAAATTTTTCAGTGCACTGTGAATGTGTAGTGAATTTAACATTATTTTTTGGTGCTTAAAATCTATATTGCATGTTGTCATCGACATTGACAATCTTTGGGTGGTACCATAATCACCTTTCTGCGTAAAACATTCAATACTTATACTATATTAATGTTGAGTTCTGGAGTTCGGTGAAGAACATAAAATATATTTGCAAGTATGTGAATTTACCAAATTGGTGGGTTTATTAGCTTCAATTAAGCTGCCTGGCGTATCTTCGTTTTCCAAATTCATAAAGAGGATCCAGCAGTTATTCATTTAGTTCTGAATCTTGAAAACGACCAACGTGAACTTTTCACGATCGAAATCGTGATATAATAATTGGGTCATGTATATACAGTCAATTCAAGGCAGACTGAGTGGTTTTATCTCCGACTGTTGTCGGTTAATGCCACTAGACCATTGTCATTTAAAAATATATTTAAGAAATGGGCAACAGTATCCAACGTATAAAGATATATGTCTTGCACTGAGATTGCTAGAAGATGCTTGCATTAAATTGTACCGGTACATAAATTTGTCTAATATTTAGTACTGTTGATATGTGTGGCCAGATCCGATTACAAATGTTGTGGGATTCATAAAGATTCGTTGACTTATATTACCGTTCAAGGTGCAACGATCTAACCGTAACATTCAGTCATTGCGGATTTACCAATCAGCTATTTCGGTATGAGTTCACAAAATCGGAGTGCATCTGATTTAATCAATTCACATATAAATCGGGAAGCGCAGTATACTGTCGAATTGGCTGCAACTGTTACTTGCAACTTCCACTAATAAATGATGAACAAAAATTTACTCACGACCGCATACTATTTGGCGGCACTCTGTCACTCCCTTTAGATGATTTCAAACACGCTCAACGTACGCTAATGATATAATGCTTGCGTAAAATCATTATGAAATCATGTTTTATGGGAAGTTATTGATTTATAGCTATTTTCGTAGTTTTTAGCAAAACTGTTATATAGGGAGAGGACGGGGTTATAATCCGCTATCATCCATTTTCACACTGTCGGTAGGGGTTTTAAAGGGATTTATCATATGCGAATTCGGGTGAAATTTTTAGTTCACAGGTGTCCTTTACTACTGCAATCCCCTGTAACAAATAACATGTTTATATATCTTAATATAGTGCTTAGTTATGGCATTGTAAAGGTTTTGGAATAATGGCGTATTATGGGCGTGGCAGTGATCCAATTACGCCTATATCTGAACTCATCCTCACTTTATTTCCACGTGTACCAAGTTTTAATGAGGATATCTTAATTTCTTCTCAAGTTATCGCTTGTACAGACGGACAGGCAGACAGTCACTCTGATTTCAACTCGTACGAGACGAAATCATTTATATATATATAACCCTATATCAATCTCGATTAGGTTTAGGTGATACAAACAATCATTAGGAGAACAAAACTATTATAATCTGTAAGAACATGTTGCAAGAGTATAATAAACAAAATCGGTTTTGTGCGTTTTATTGGCGCTTATGAAAAAAATAATAAGTTAAATAAAAAAATATACATAAACAAGTACATTGAACATATTTAAAATAAGAAAAGTAGCTTTCTTTTGAACAACGAGGCAAATTCAAATTTCTCAACGAATTTCTCTTTAATATTCACAATAAAAAAATATACATATACTAGCTGACCCGGCAACGTTGTTTTGCCATAAACATTATTTTTAGGAAGTATTTTTTTTTTTTGACTATAAGTGTTTGGAGGATGTAAATATAATTGAAAGAGGAATGAAGAGGTGTAAACAATTAAAATATACTTTATTTAAGTTAACAAATTATTCTTTAATAAAGTAACAAATATATGTAAAATTACAGTTATTGTTAGCTATCTAAATTATGGCAACTAAAAATAACCAAAGATTAACCTCTGGGAAAAGCATGGTATACCCAAATCTAAGCCACAAATAGACAACGTTTGGCCTTGTGACTTATTAATCGTCATTGCAAATGCGAATCTAAATAGAAAGCATTTGAATTCAATTGGCATTCAAAATTTTGGCTTTTATAATTTTTTAATTACTAATCTTGTGCCATTGCAAAGCCGTAGTAGATTCAACTTATGAAGCAAAATAACCGGAGATCTAATCCATGCCGAACATATCCAATGAAGTCAAAAAAACAATTGGATAATTCACAGTTTTCTTGGCGTCGATAGATTTGTATGACACCAAGTTCCGAGCCACAACTGTTGTATTACTTGAATTTAATTAAGTTCAAATTTTTGGTACCAAAATCGCTCTTTCTGCCAGCCATCCAAGATTTTTATATTTTGTATGTTAAACATATTGTCGGAGAGAGTATTTTGCGAGTTGATGATGGTGCCGAAATCATTCGGTGATTCTATGCATCCAGTATTTCCACGTACAGAAACTTTTCTATTGTCAATATTTAACAGTTGTTTTAAGAAAGTTTTGACAGATGGATCTTGAAGCATACGATATGTTCACTTTCAGTTGCAATTCTTCAACAAAACGCCCCAGGCGCGATGATTTTAAGCAAGCGACGGTCCTCGTCATCTTCGTATGGTGAACGTGTTTGAAATCACCTAAAAAGAGTAACAGAGTACCGCCAAATAGTATGCGGTCGCAAGTTAATTTTTGTTTATCATTTAGTAGTGGAAGTTGCTAGTAACAGTCGCTGCCAATTCGACAGTATGTTATCATACTTCGCTTCACTTTATATCGGTGTTGATTAAATCAGATGCACTCCGATTTGGTGAACTCATATTGGAATGGCTAATTGGTAAATTTGCAATGATATTGCATCAATCGGGAAACATGTCATCAGTACTAACTACAGTAATCATGTTCTAGGAATCCCAGTGAAAGACATATATCTTCGTACGTTCGATACTGTTGTCCAGTTCTTTATGTATGTTTTTTAAATGACAATGGTCCGGCGACGTAACCAACAACAGTCGCAGATAAAAGCACTAATAACAAGTAAGGAAGAGCTAAGTTCGGATGTAACCAAACATTTTATACTCTCGCAAAGTTAAATGGTATACTCGTTTCAGATTTCTTTGTGGATCTTGCCGCCTTGTTCTATGTTGACCGATATTTTCGGTAAAAAGTCAACTATAGGCACCGGGGTCCACATATTCACTAACTAGGGGCTTGAACAGTTGTGGTTCCATTTAGATAATTTTTGGTCACAAGGTGGCATACTTTAGACGTATTATTCACGCAAAGTTTTACGGCGATATATTTGTTGCTTGATTTGCATAGTGGAAAGTGAAAAAATCAGACGAAATTTAAAATGGTGTTATATGAGAAATAGGCGTGGTTGTAATCCGATTTCACCCATTTTCGTACTATTACATAGAAATATGAAAATATTATTACGTACCGAATTTGGTTGAAATCGGTTAAGCAGATCCCAAGATATGGGTTTTCACCTAAAAGTGGGCGGTGCCACGTCCACTATCTAAAAACATTTGTTCCCAGTGAATTTTGTTATTATAGCTTTAGCGGTTTAGGAGATATGCATATTAAACCTATTAGGAGGCGGGACCACGCCCACTTTTTAAAATAAAATTTAACTGCAGACGCCCCTCCCTAAAGTGATCCTGTGTACCAAATCACAGTCTTGTATCTTATTGTGGAGCTTAGTTATGGCAATTTATTTGTTTTTGATTAATTGCATTTTGTGGGTATGGCAGTGGTCCGATTACGCCCATCTGCAATACCAACCGTCTTACGGTACCATATGTACCAAGCTTGCACACCCGAATATTAGCTCGTCTTTTCATCCTGATCATTTATATATATAAAACCCTATATCTAACTCCATAAGGTTTAGGTGATACAAACAACCGTTAGGAACAAAACTATTATGCTCTGTAACAACAAGTTGCGAGAGTATAAAAACGTTAACTTCGGTTCCACCGAAGCCCTTCACAGATACAAATATTCCTTACAATAACTTGATTTCAATCTAATTTCGTGAAGATGCCTCGTCAAATAAAAAAGCTTTCCATGCAGGCACTTTACTCCGATCGTTCAGTTAATACGACAGCTATGTGTTATTGCCATCCGATCTGTACAATTTCTTCGGAGATTGCACTATTACCTTAAGTAATAATGTATGCGAAATTTCGTGAAGATACTCGTCAAATAAAAAGTTTTCCATGTAAGCACTTGATTCCGATCGTTCAGTTTTTATGGCAGCTATATGCTATAGTGATCTGATCCAAACAATTTTTTTGGAGATTACGTTGTTGCCTTAGAAAATAACTCATCAAAATTTCGGAAAGATATTACGTCAAATAAAAAAGTTTCCCATACAAGAACTTGCTTCCGATTGTTCAGTTTGTATGTCAGCTATATGCTATAGTGGTCAGATATCGGCCGTTTCGACAGATGAGCAGCTTCTTAGTGAAAAAAGGACAGGTGTCGAATTTTAGATCGATAGCTTAAAAACTGAGGGACTAGTTTGCATATATACAGACAGACGGACATGGCTAAGTCCACCCAACTCATCATGCTGATCATTTATGTATATATGTTATAGAGTCTCCGACGTTGGTGTTACAAACTTCGTGGTAACCTTAATACACCCTGTTCAGGGTATAAAAGCATATAGCCTTTTAACTTTCTCATGTTGATAGAAGCCAAACGTTCAAGTCCAATGAAACAAATCAAATGCAATCATTATGTGTAATATTTAAAGGGGATCACAAAATTACAAGGTGCGTTCCAAAGTAAACAGTAAAAAAGTAACAAAGTGTAGTGGGGCCATCTATATGTCGACTAGTGCGTGAGAATCTGCTATCCTTTACCGACCTCCAGTAAAAATTTCATGATCATTTCATTTCATCTATTGGAAGTGAAGTTATTGCGTTTTAAGTGTCAGTATGTTTTTGTCATCGGTGCGAAAATGAGTTCTGAACAAAGAGCCAACATTAAATTTTGTTTTAAAATTGCACGAGTGGTTTCAACGTTTTCAAAGTGCCGAAACCCAAAAAATCGCGACTGGAGAAGTCAAAAATGAAGACAATGCTGATTTGTTTTTATGATTCCAAGAGTATTGTCCACAAAGAATTTGTTCCACCCGGCCAAAACGATAATGCGGTATTCTACCTTGGAGTTTTGAATCGTTTGGTGCACCGTGTTCGACGTGTTCGGCTCGAATATCACGAAGATGGAAGTTGGCGTTAGTTGCACGATAATGCGCCGTCTTATCGATCGACGCTTGTGGCCAATAATTTGACCAAAAATCACATTTTAACAATCAACCACTTCCCGTATTCACCTGATATGGCACCGTGCGACTTCTACCTTATCGGAAAAATGCTTTTGGACCGTGCAAAAAGCTGTATTAAAGCAAAAGGAGACTATTTTGCATAAAATTAATTGATTTTGCCGCTAAAACCATTTGTTGTCTTTAAAAAAAAAAAAAACTGTTAACTGTGGAACGCACCTTGTAGATTGTGAGAGAGATTTAAGAATATGTCAGAAATAATATTGTTCAACAGCAGAAACTTTGTATCAACTGTCTGTCCAATTCTCATGTGACAAAAGACTGTGAAAGCAAATTTAATTGTGTTTATTGTCAAAGGCAAAATCATTCATTGCTTCATATCACTAATTTCTTTTCTTCTTAATTGAACCGAAACCATATTAATAAAACTGCCGGGTTAGCCGCAACAACGATATCAGTTAATCCCGAATTCCGAAAATAGGGAGGACTAGCCATGTTGCTTAAAAGCAGCAAAAATTCAAGCTCGTCATGCAGAAAATGATATACAAATTATTTTTCCCCCTTGTGGTTGTCTCTATTGAACATACTTGTAATAGATATTTATTCAAACTAAAAGCATTAATTGATCAAAACTCACAAAAGTCCTTTATATCATCTAAGCTCAAAATCGGCTAAAACTGCCAGTGAAAAATTAAAATTTTCAAATATCGGGAATGAGGGGTAGAATCATCCAAAATTCAAACAAAATATGTTCAATTATCATAGTATCTCCATATGCGGATAAAAGAATAGAGTTGAATTCTAAGTGGTCAGGTGACAGAAAAAATATATTCATTTATAACCCAGGTTGAAAATATTTCAAATGAATATATAAACAATCAGCTAAGAAACTTCTGGGAAGTAGAAAAACTACCTCTGATCACTCTGCCTTCGCCAGAAAACCAGACGTGCGACGAATATTACAAGTCCACAACAACCCGAAACAGACAAGGTCATTATTTAGTGCGACTTCCATTCAAGTCAAACTTTCCTGAAAATATTGCACCAGGCCACTCTAGAACCTTAACTATTCAACAATTCTTAAGCATGGAAAAGACTTTTTAAGCTTAACAAAGAAAAGCGAACTTAAATCAAAAATATGATAATGAAATGGAAGAATATATTGACCTAAATCATATGGAAGAAACGGGATCTTATGAAAAAATATTAAAAGGCAGATATTTATCCGCTTATCTTCCACATCATGGAATAGTTAGCCCAGATAAAATAACAACAAAACCACGAGTTGTTTTTAATGCCTTAAAGTGTACGCGCTCAGACAAAGCACTCAGTGATGTACTACATACCTGCCCAACATAACACCTGATCTCATGTTTGTCACACTTAATTGGCATGTGTTTAAATACGGTTTTTATGGGGATGTGGAAATAATTAATAGGCTAATATTAGTACACAAAGATGATCAAGATTTCCAGATCATAGTCTTTCGTAAGACGGTTAATAGTCAAATCCGTGACTACAAACAGAAAACAGTCACCATTGATAGCAAAAACTTGTGAAAGCCTTTAGAAACTTCTGGGCTGCGAGCACATACATATGTTTGTGGACGATGTTCTATCTGGTAGTCACAGCCTGTCATCAGTGTGCGAAACATTAACTCAAGTGCTGAAAGCACTACATACAACCGGGTTCCATTACAGAAGATAACTTCAAATCATTCCGAGATAATAAAATATATAAAAAAGGAAGACTTATTAGATACAAACTTCTTTAAATTTGAAACAGCCAGTACAACGAAAACTTTAGGAATTAAATGGATCGCGATAACAGATCTGAAAATTCTCAAGAGTTTTTGAGAAACGAAAAAGAAGTTATATATAAACTCCGATAAATAAATTTACGTCCGCATGGTTCTCCGTTTAAATTACAATTGAATTCTTTATTTTACGTATATTATAATTTAGCCTAAGCCTTAACCTAACGGCTTAAACTATTGGCAGAGAACGTATATCATAGAGAAGGTTCACAGTGCGACCATTAGCAAAATATTTCATGCTTCGCAGGGGAACTGAAAAAGATGAGCGTGTTTCACCACATTTGGAAGGGGTACTGAAAACGATGAGCGTGTTTCACCAAATGGCTACAATTAACATCAGGGGACTGAAAAATAGCAGAATTGAGCATTTTCAATGTTAATTGAGAAAAAAATGCTAATTTCAATGTTAAGAAATTTACGCTTACAGATTCGTATATTTACAATGCGCAAACGACTGTGCATATAATTTGAAGATATTCTGCCTATACAGGATGGCTCACGAATCGTGCTACAAAATTAAACCGCAATAAATTTCTTTTTAGTCAATGCATTACATATATTTTTTTTTATTGTATAGAAAATTTTATTTTATTTAAACAATTAATTATTCCTCCATGCTCAACCACGCATATGCGACACCTAATTCGGGATTGCATCAATTATCTATTTAATGGACTGCTTCAGTTCAGTCAGATTTTTGGGTTTGATTTTGTACACCTCTTGCTTGACATAACCCGATAAGAAAAGACGAAGCGGTCCCAAATATTCTTATTCAAATATATATGTACCCATTATAATTGTTAATTTGTCTATATGCAACGTATGTATGTAAATATGTACACTCATTGTTTCATGCGAAATCTCCGTTGCCACGGACAACCAATGGCCGAACGGCCGCCGATTGTCACCGCTTCCCTTGCCACTCTAACAGCTTTGCCAACAAACTATCGTAAATATGTATGTTTCTGTATGAGCATGAATACATATTGACGCAGATTTTTGTGAGACACGGAAAAATATTTTAAAATTGTAAAATATTTTAAATCGACAAAAGCTTTGTTGCCAGTTTTGTCAATTTTTTCTGTGTTTTGTGGGCTTGCGTGGTTGCAACTTTTCCCTGCTAGAGGGAATATCAGAAATATCACGCTCATCGCATTTATGATTTTTAGCTTTGCCTGTTGGCAAACGCATGCTCGGGGAGATGAGAGGGTGTCTCTTTTTGTGAATGAAGCGAGGTTGCTTGTTGAAAGTACGCCTGCGTTCATGAATGAAAATTTTGTTGTTGTGTGATTTACTATAAATTTGGGATTCGGCTATTTGCTGACTATTGACTTGTGACGATTATTGTTTTTGTAGAACAATGTTTGTAGTTTTTGCGGGTGATATATATACATACATATGTACGCATAGACATACATATGTATATGTGTGTACATATAAATCATGGCGCACACATATATTGTGTTGATATATGATAAAATTATGATTTGAATTTCTGAATCCGCACATTCAAATGTGCTTGTGCAGATATATGTACATATGATTATATATAAGATTATTATGATAAAAGATGTACATATGTACATATACATATATTGTAATAAATTTAATCTCTATTAGGAAAGTATATTATGTAAAAACTAAATAAAATCATTAAATTCCCAAATTGACTATATATATTTTTAAAATTACATAATTTAATTAGAATGTTATCAGTTTTGCATGTTTTCATAAAAATTCGCAAAATGATATTCATATCAATAAATATGATTGCATATACGCGTATAAAAATATAAGCCAAAAGAGTAACATGCGCTGTAAAATCAACGCAAGTCTCTGAGCATAATTTTTATTCAATGCTCAGCTCTGTTCACTTGTCACTGTTAAAATTTCTCCTTCCTAGCCGACTGTGGTGAAACACGCTCATCGCATTTTGTTAGGTTTTGACAATTCACACGCTGGTCCGTAGTTGGACCTTCTCTATATTTTACGTTCTCTGCTTATACTTACCCCTTTTCTCATACATACTTACCAATAGCAGAGAACGTAAAATATAGAGAAGGTCCAACTACGGACCAGCGTGTGAATTGTCAAAACCTAACAAAATGCGATGAGCGTGTTTCACCACAGTCGGCTAGGAAGGAGAAATTTTAACAGTGACAAGTGAACAGAGCTGAGCGTTGAATAAAAATTATGCTCAGAGACTTGCGTTGATTTTACAGCCGCATGTTACTCTTTTGGCTTTTATTTTTATACGCGTATATGCAATCATATTTATTGATATGAATATCATTTTGCGAATTTTTATGAAAACATGCAAAACTGATAACATTCTAATTAAATTATGTAATTTTAAAAATATATATAGTCAATTTGGGAATTTAATGATTTTATTTAGTTTTTACATAATATACTTTCCTAATAGAGATTAAATTTATTACAATATATGTATATGTACATATGTACATCTTTTATCATAATAATCTTATATATAATCATATGTACATATATCTGCACAAGCACATTTGAATGTGCGGATTCAGAAATTCAAATCATAATTTTATCATATATCAACACAATATATGTGTGCGCCATGATTTATATGTACACACATATACATATGTATGTCTATGCGTACATATGTATGTATATATATCACCCGCAAAAACTACAAACATTGTTCTACAAAAACAATAATCGTCACAAGTCAATAGTCAGCAAATAGCCGAATCCCAAATTTATAGTAAATCACACAACAACAAAATTTTCATTCATGAACGCAGGCGTACTTTCAACAAGCAACCTCGCTTCATTCACAAAAAGAGACACCCTCTCATCTCCCCGAGCATGCGTTTGCCAACAGGCAAAGCTAAAAATCATAAATGCGATGAGCGTGATATTTCTGATATTCCCTCTAGCAGGGAAAAGTTGCAACCACGCAAGCCCACAAAACACAGAAAAAATTGACAAAACTGGCAACAAAGCTTTTGTCGATTTAAAATATTTTACAATTTTAAAATATTTTTCCGTGTCTCACAAAAATCTGCGTCAATATGTATTCATGCTCATACAGAAACATACATATTTACGATAGTTTGTTGGCAAAGCTGTTAGAGTGGCAAGGGAAGCGGTGACAATCGGCGGCCGTTCGTTAATATTTTTTCGGCACAGCTCGGATTTTCTACCAACAACACAATGTTGTGACGCTTTGTCGTCGCGTCAGTCCTTCGACACAGTGACTCTTTGAAAAGAAAACCAAAAACGTGAGCTTCGGCCATTGGTTGTCCGTGGCAACGGAGATTTCGCATGAAACAATGAGTGTACATATTTACATACATACGTTGCATATAGACAAATTAACAATTATAATGGGTACATATATATTTGAATAAGAATATTTGGGACCGCTTCGTCTTTTCTTATCGGCTTATGTCAAGCAAGAGGTGTACAAAATCAAACCCAGAAATCTGACTAAACTGAAGCAGTCCATTAAATAGATAATTGATGCAATCCCGAATTAGGTGTCGCATATGCGTGGTTGAGCATGGAGGAATAATTAATTGTTTAAATAAAATAAAATTTTCTATACAATAAAAAAAAAATATATGTAATGCATTGACTAAAAAGAAATTTATTGCGGTTTAATTTTGTAGCACGATTCGTTAGCCACCCTGTATAGGCAGAATATCTTCAAATTATATGCACAGTCGTTTGCGCATTGTAAATATACGAATCTGTAAGCGTAAATTTCTTAACATTGAAATTAGCATTATTTTTCTCAATTAACATTGAAAATGCTCAATTCTGCTATTTTTCAGTCCCCTGATGTTAATTGTAGCCATTTGGTGAAACACGCTCATCGTTTTCAGTACCCCTTCCAAATGTGGTGAAACACGCTCATCTTTTTCAGTTCCCCTGCGAAGCATGAAATATTTTGCTAATGGCCGCACTGTGAACCTTCTCTATGATATACGTTCTCTGGTATAAGTATATTTCAACAGTTTCGTTAATTCATTGTAATAGATAATGTGTTCTGTAATAATGTAATAAAGGTAAGTATTTTTATAGCATAAAACATTTATAATTCATTTCAATATTATTCAATTAATCTTAATTTTTTTCAGTTTATTTTGAACATATATTTTATTTTAGTTTCGAAAAGTTTCTTGACGCCACACCGGCCACCTTGACAGGATCATTATTCTTCAATATTGATGGGTAGCAGGGCGAGCTTGTGAATAGGACGCTTAATTGTACCTGCCTTGGTTGCCACGTCTGCCACTCGTACCTTGTCGTCTTGCCCTTCTACGGTTCCGACGACTGATCCTAGTACCCACTGCTGCGGTGGTATGTTGTCTTCGTGAACGAGGACGAGATCGTCGGGCTGACGGTTCCGCTTCGGATACAACCATTTGTTGCGCTCCTTAAGGTAACGTACGTTTTGGATCATTGTTGCCAAAACTGCTGCTTGAGACAGCAAACAAGTTGCCATCTCTCGCAGCAACGAATTGGGTCCGTTGCCACTTGTGCTGGTGGTAGTGCTCGGAGGGAGCACCCTATGAGTAGATGTGCTAGAGTTAGCGTTTCGCCGTCGTTGGGGTCCTGGCTCAACGGTACGAGGGGTTTCGAATTGAGAAAGTCTTCCACTTCGGACAGCAGTGTTCCCAGCTCTTCGGCTGTGAGCAGCAACTGGTCGACCGCGTATTTTTAATGTAGTATATATTGTGCAGTAATAAGGGGAATTTGGCATCGTATGGGAGGGGTGCATTTAATACGCGACCTCCTACTCGGATTAATTTGAATGAAAGCGACATATCCGAGTACTCATGCAAAAACGGATTGAGTTTTTGCAAGTTTGCGGGTAGCCTACAGTTTTTGGATTTCATTCGCAAATTCTGAATGTTGGACCACCTGAACAATTTTCGAAAAACTCAAGTGTAATTCATCTGATGTCAGATCCCTTTCCACAGTAGGCCGTTTTTGATCATCTAATTCACCGTAATAAATATGCGACCACACGAAGCAATTTTTGATGAGAAGAGATTTTTTCGATAAGGTCCATTATTGCATTGTCTTTCACATTTACAGCTAGTGTGAAAGTATTTTTATTCTTCTCTAATGCTTCGTCTTCTGGAGAGAGCTGGAAGTGAGTATTAATTGGCCACAAAACGGGGTCTTCTAGGAGGAACTGTGGACCGCCAAACCATATCGAATTATTCAATTCGTCCACGTTACAACCCCGAGACACTTGATCCGCAGGATTTTGTTTTGTTAGCACATGTCGCCAATGTACTATGTCAGTCAGTTCTTGGATTTCGGACACTCTATTTGCGACAAAGGTTTGTAATGTAGATGGATGTGTTTTAACCCAATGCCCAAAATGTAATTTTCTCGAATCGTCGACTCAACATAGGCGCTACTCGTGACCATAATTTGGCAAGAAGATGTGCTTCTGAGAGTTCGAGACGCGGAAGAGACTTGGTCTTAAGCGGAGCCACTCTAGACTTTGCAGTAAGCAGCATACATTTGACACCACTAGCAGATTGGCTTCGTATGTATATGCAGCATCCGTACGCTCTTATTGAAGCATCGGAGAAGCCGTGTATTTGGCATATAGCACTCGACTCTAGGTTTACGTACCGAGGAATGCTAATGGATGAGAGCTGCAGTAAGTTGGCCAGCTAGTGTCAAGGCGCAATGTAATCGACTCATCCCAATCTAGTTTTTGGATCCAAAGCTCTTGTAATAAGATTTTTGATTTGGTGACTAGTGGGGCTAATTATTAAGTTATTAAGTTATAATGACTTTTCAGTGCAGTCACTGTCGAAAAATTTATTTTATAATTACCTCACTTCCTATAAGATCTAGAGACTCAAAATTTTCAGATCCTGTAAATAAGTCATCAACATAAAAGTCTCTATTTATGGCCAATGAACCGAGTGGATACTTAGTTGTATTAGCATCGCTGAGCATTTGTAAACACCGTGTTGCGAGAAATGGTGCAGGCGCAGTGCCGTAAGTGACGGTGTTAAGTCGAAAATTCTGAATTTACTCTGAGGGATGCTTTCTCCACACAATAAGCTGACAGTTTCTATCTTCTTAATGCATAATTATTTGGCGGTACATTTTTGCAATGTCTGCCGTTAAAGCGTACTTGTGTAAGCGAAAACGAAGAAGAGTTGAGTATAATTCTTCTTGGTTGGTTGGACCTACCATAAAAAGTTCATTTAATGAAATTTGAAAAGAGGTACGACTCGACGTATCAAAGACAACTCGTAATTTTGTTGTTGTGCTCTCTGGCCTCAAAACGCACTGATGCGGAATGAAATAGTGTGGCTCACTCGGGATCTTATTATTTGTTGAGCTCATCTGACCCAGTGCTTTATACTCATTCATGAAGTCCAGATACATTTTACGAAGTTCTGGAGCTTTCAATGTTCTTCTCTCCAGGGCCTGAAACCGCCGAACTGCGGTTTCATAGGAGTGACCGAGTAACTTACGGTCAGCTTCAAAGGGAATTCTGACTTGAAGCCTTCCTGAAGGTAATACTTGAGTTGTATTAACAAAAAACTTTTCACACTCTTTTTTTTCTGGTGTGAATTTGTTGCCATTTGTTTCTGAAGGAAGTTCCTCCAGAGCCCAAAACTTTTGGACTACTGAATTTATTGCCTTTAAGTCTTCTTCAGCTTGGCATATGTGATATTTACTTCGGGAGGAGGACTTACACTGCTGACGTATTTGCCAGACACAATTTATCCCAAAAGAGTTTTCTGTAGCGTTGGTTGATTAGGACCACTTTTAATTTGGCCAACAACTAGCAGATCGAAAAAGCTTTCTGCTCCCAATAACATATTAATCTTTTGGGATTTTTGGAATTCTGGATCCGCCAATTTAATACTGTGAGGAAATTTCCAGCCATTAACGTGAATGTTGTGGTCTGGATGATTTGCCGAAATACATGGCATAATCCAGAATTCCGCCGAAAATATTTACCCGGGACTTAACAAACTCGCTTAATTTTGCCCCGACTTTCGCGTTGCAATTTCCAATTCCTATAATATTTAACGTCCTGTTTTGACGTCGAATCCGGGCAGGTATTCTCCACAGCTGGTCCTCATAAGAATAACTGCTGTAACCAAAATTACACGATCTGGTACGCTTGTTGTATGCATGGAGGTGCAACAGCAAATGAAACGGGATACTGGTGCAGTAGCGTATGGTGGGATCGATTACACACGCGACATCGATCCGCCCTGCACTTGGAGACCGTATGTCTCTTACGCAAACAATTTATGCATAAGGGTACCGATTTGACAAACTGAAATCTCTGTTGTACAGAGAGAGTTTTTAAAGTGGGACAGGCGGTTAAATAATGGTCCTTTGATTTGCACTGCTGACAAGTCGGCTGCTTTGTATTTGCAGCAACTAGAGCTGACTTCGTCCTGTCCATTTGCCGATGGTCCTCTGGGATATTGAATTGGAGTCACTCTCACTGACCTACAAAAAGTCGAAAAGTTGCTTGACGCAACAAGATCAATTCTCATATTCTATTCAGCCACTATCTGCAATGTCCGCCATAATCGAACGACAAACACTCTTTTCGGTGGTAAAATTCTTCGAACCCGCAGAATGGCTTTCGTTAGTAATGATACAAGCAAAAATCCAAATTTTAGAACTGTGGCAAGATGGCACTGAATGGGATGAGCAAGTAAAACCTATTCGTTTAACAAAATGGGTTCAATTTGCTAATAGTTTACATAGAATCTCAGATATTCGAATCCCTCGATGGCTAAATTTCACCCCTAACAATCATGCAGAAGTACCCGGCTTCTGTGATGTCAAAGCCAAAGTTGCACCCTTGAAAACATTAATCCTGCCATGACTTGAACTGAATGAGGCCCTACCTCCGGAAAGTCGGAAAATCGAACGTTTTCATATCACGCACGATGGTGATGATATATTGAATAGATTCTCTTCATTTCCAAGGACACTAAGAGTAATTGCTTGTATACTCAAATTCAGTTAAAGAGTCAAAGAAAAAATTAAAAGAGTTCCAAATTAATCTGCTTCACAACTCACGCAATCAGATCTGCAAAATGCTAAAGTCTGTCTTATATCATAAACACATGCCCGCTATTTTAGGAGTGAGAATTGGAATTGGTCGAAGCAATGCCACTCGAAAAAAGAAGCTCAGTTCTCATTTTGAACCAATTCTTGGACTCAAAGAGATTGATCCGTGCTAATGGAAGACTGACAAACTCCAGAAAGTACGTTTTACTACATTATATTTAACATATCTCCATCAGCTAACATGATAAATATTGCTTGATGCAGCAAATGATCCGACTAAAGCCACTAATAAAAAAGTGCTATCACAAATAAGTGACATTATTCTCAATCCACCGAACAGCGACATGTATCCAACACTAAAAAATCGCATAATTACGTAGTTCGCAGACTCCGGGCAAAAACGTGTAAAGAAGCTACTACAAGAACAAGAGCTTGGTGACCTGCGCCCATCACAACTCTTGCGCGTGATGCGTAGTTTAGCAGGCAAGGAAATAAACGACAACATACTCAAGTCTGTTTGGATGAATCGGTTACCTTCCAACATGCGACTAATAATTTCCATCAGCAACGATCCCCTGGACAAAGTAGCTCTGCTCGCAGATAAAATCAGTGAGGTTAGCGACACACCACATGTACACGTGGTTGAAGCCCAACACACAACCACACACGCGAAAATCAGCATCGAGCAACAACTGACTGAATCACGAAAGAAATCGCCTCGATAAAAGCAAACATAAATCGTCGATCTAGAAGTCCAAGCAGGAACGGTGCTCCGTCACGCTCCGGCACACAAAACAACAGCTTGAGCGATTTGAGTTGGTACTACCTAAAATTTGGTAACGAAGCTAAAAAATGTCGCAGCCCCTGCACAAGAAAGTTAAACTAATAAGTCTGTCGTCAATGGCGGTCGACGACAGGCTCAACAACGCAAACCGCCATTTAATAGTTCGAGATAAGGTATCTGCAATGAAATTTCTTATCGACACGGGAGCCGAAGTCAGCGTAATTCCACCTACGCAACAACAACGTAGACATCCTGACAAAAGTAACTCCCTCTATGCAGCAAACAGGTCCACCATAAAAACTGTATGTTAATTTGGGTCTACGCCGCCAATTTTCCTGGAATTTCATAGTTGCCGACGTATCACAAGCCTTCATCGGCCAACCAAAAGGCCATCAGTTTTATCCAAACCGTGACGCTTATCACCTGAGAAACTAAAAGCAGCAAAAGCCGAGATACAGTTTATGCTAGATGCAGGCATTTGTCGTCCATCTCGCAACCCATGAGCCAGCCCATTACACATGGCGAAAAAAGAAAAACGGCGAGTGGAGGCCATGCGGGGATTTCAGGCGACTAAACGTTGTCAACGAACCTGACAGGTACCCCTTTTCACACTTGCCCAACTTCACGCACTCACTGCAGTTGCAGAATTTTTTCCACACCCGATCTGCGCCGGGCATACCACCAGATTCCTGTCGAACCCACCGATGTACCAAAAACAGCAATCACCACACCATTTGGAATGTTTGAATTACCTTTCGTGTGCTTTGCTTTAAGAAATGCCAGTCAAACGTTCTACAAATTCATAGATCACGTCTACCGCGAATACGATTTCGCCTGGCCATAACTTAATGACATTTTTATATCGTCGAAGGATATAAACCAACATCGTCAACATCTGCAATTAGTGTTTGAAAAACTGCGCGAATACGGTTTGATCATCAACCATTCGAAGTGTATACGAATTACTAAATTCGAATTCCAGCTTACAAATTAAGCATTTTACGGTTCCAGGCACAGACATAGAAATATTTTGTGATGTAAGCACCAGCAAAGCCAGACCATACCTAACTCCTTCGTTTCGCAAAACAGCTTTCGACTCCATACACAACATGGCAGACAAGGGCGCCTCCAAAACCACAAAATTGATCGCGGAGAAGTTCGTGTAGCCTGGTCTCCGAAAAGATTGCCGCTTATGGTCCAGACAGTGCATTCCATGCCAAAGAGCCAAAATACAACGCCACCACAGAGCACCCCTATCAATATTAATTTTACCGGATCACCGATTTGACCACATAAACATGGATAACGTCGAACCATTACCACTTTGCAAAGGATATCCATACTGCTTTACAATATTCGATCGTTATTCCCGATTTTTTTTTTTTTAGCCGACAATTGCTTTTAATTCCAACACACATTGGATCGCGAGATTTGGAGTACCGACAAGAGTAACAACGGTCCAGGGAAGACAATTTGAATCTGCACTCTTCTGAGACCTTGCCAGGATTTTAGGCATAAAACACTTACGTACCACCGCGTACATGGCATAGATCCTTGAAAGTAGCGATAAAATGACACATGACGGACAAGTGGGTTGAAGTTCCCCACTAATTCTCTTAGGCTTTCGTTTCGTTTTCGTGGAGAGATGACTTAAAAGCGACACCCGCAGAAATGGTTTACGGCAACACTCTTCGACTACCTGGTCAGCTATTTTCCGAAGATCACACTCACAACGCCACCGAAGGTGAATTTATCGGAAATTTAGGCATACGCATGCAGGCAATGACACCGTCACCAACAACAATTAACTCAGCTCATGCCCCATTCGTGGAAAAGAATCTGCACACAACACCATTAGTTTTTGTGCGCAATGACGCAATTCGTCACCCGCCTCAACCACTATACGAGGGACCATTCCCAGTAGTCGAACGCAACGACAAGTTTTTAAAAGTCAAAATCCAGGGAAAGGACGTGAACATCTCCATCGACCGGTTGAAATCAGCCTTCGTCGCCGAGGATAGCCAAAATCCGTCGAATCAAACAACTCAGCCAAAAGAGTATCAGACAAAATCGGGACGACGAGTACGATTTTGCTTTTCTGTATAGGGGGGAGTGATGTGGCAATCACAAATGCAACTCTGCAAGAGTTCAACCTAGACTATCTGTCATGCTGACGTACCTCCATTTTCCCTTTTCATCACGCATCGTCCAGCTGTAAGCACGTCATCCCTATTTTTGTATGCAATCACATTATATCATTTTTTGTAAAGTAAATAAATTGAATATTATTGTGTATCCCACAGCAGTGTACATCTCCAACTGCACCTCACATGCGAGGACTCTGGGAATCAGCAGTTAAAAGATTTATTTAGCTTCCCATTTAAAGAAAACAGCCAGTAATCATTAAATAAAAAAGTTTAACACATTACTCGCTCGTATTGAAACCTTTCTGAGTTCACGGCCAATGTCATCACTCTCGCAAGATCCCTCCGATTTTACAGCTCTAATACCTGGACTTTTTCTCAGAGGAGCTCCCCTTCTGGCCATACCTAAGGCGAAAGGAGACTCACTCACATTAATAAACCGATGGGAAAATATTAAGATAATCCATTATGAATTCAGCCTTAGATGGAAGGGAGACTACCTCAAGTATCTCCATAAGCGATCGGTGGAAAACAAGCCAGAAAGAACCCAGTGTAGGAGAATGTGTCATCACAAACGGCGTTTGTTTTCCTCCTACTGGATGGCGACTGGGTCGAAATTTAATTCATAATGTAATCGTTTTGTAGCATAATCAAAATTAAAAACAAAACCACGTTTTTAACATATATCTTTCCATAGCAATGGACGGAAAAGATATCGCCAGTACTCCAAAAACTGTGACATCCATTGTTAGCATACCAGGAGCATCAGCTGCACCCGTGGCCGCTCCGAGAACGGAAAGAGATACAGGTGCGTCTAGCTGGCCATTTTTTTCAATTTTCGTCCGCACGAGCAGCAGCGTCAATCACCGTCCGTTGCAATTCATTTTTCAGTCGACCGAGCTCCCCCAGAGGACAACACGTGAACAAAAAATTATTTTACCAAAAGTGTACTAAAATAGTGAATAGAAAGTGTATTTCGAAACGCAGTGAATTTTAAAGAAAAACTTTAGTTTGAGAGAAACGAAAATTTAAATTAAAATAAAAGAATTTGTAAAACACAAAAAAATATATGTATATATGCAGTTAAGTAGGTATACAAAGTGATAGAACTGAAAAAGCTCAGAATGAGTAGTGAGAGTGGTTGAGATCGAATTTTTTTTTTGCTTATTTTGGAAGGATGCCAAGATAGGAGAATTGAACAAGATTTTTATATGAGAGCTGTTCTAACTTTTAATTAATTAATTTTCAAAAGGGCTTACTACTTTCTTTTTAGATTCTTTTAATATTGCTGGTTCGTAGACAGAAAATTCGTTCCCACCCTTTTTCGCGAGTTTCTGCTATCTACAAGTAGTACGTACAAAAAGTAAGGATTTTTATGAGAGCTTGAGCTTGTAGATATCGCGGAACGACCATTCGTTAGACGTTGCGAAATCAATTCATGTCGCAATTTTTGTACGGAATCATTAAGCGTTGTGTAGTTTCTTAATTTACGGCATAACCAAAACCCCTATCAATAGAGAGGAAAAGTCAATATTATATTTTATTACTAACTTTTTGTCCAATACGTGTAAAAAGTTGATTTTTATTATAATCAAATATATGTATGTATGTATATTAGGGTGAGCGAAAAAAAATTTTTTTTTTGCTTAGCCGGGTATAAAATTTGTAGGTTATACAAAAAGAAAATTTTTATTTCGTAAAAAATTATTGATAAGTGTGGAAGTCCTCTTTCTGGCCAATTAAAAGTTATTAACAAAAAAAAAAGTCTTAAACGACAACATTCTTTCCTTAAGCGATAAAATAAATTTTGCGTCAAAAACCGTCACATTCGGTAATTTTTTTATAAATGTAAAGAGTTTAAACCAAAAATAATTTTTCTTTGGCAAAAAAAACTTTTACTCGAAATTTTCTTTAAACCTGAGTGCGCCTCCAGATGTTAAAAAAATAATTTTTTTGTCCAAAAATTTTCTTTTTTTATAATCTAAAGATTTTACTCGCAAGCTAGGAAAAAAATAAAAAAAAATTTCGCTCCATTCTTAGTATATATGTACATATATTCTATTTTACTTTTGAAAAATTTGTTAATGTCCTACTATTCTTTTGAATTGCACAGGGACAATACTTTTCTGGAAGCTCTTACCGTATATATCTACTTGGAAATCCTATAATTTGGTGGAGTAATTTGGCTTTTCTACTATTATTTATATTCGTGTCTTTAGTCACTATTATCAAAAAACGACGTTTAGATGGCCGACGATTAATGGAACGAGCAGCAATGGAGTCCGCGGAAGAAACATACTCATATACTGGTAATATATTTTAAACCGAATTACCTATTATATGATATAAAAATTAAAAATAACTAATATATACAAGTTTGTACAATTTATTTTTATTTATTTATTTCAAACATTAGTTTCAATGTAAGTTTTAACATTCATTATTCAACGAAAGGGTGAAAGGATTACAATCATATTGATACAATATTATTAACTTATTTTAGATTGTAGACTCATTTGGTCTAATTACTTCATTTTTCTTCATATCCAAGATATTGATTTAAACTAACCTAATTAACTCAAATGCCATACATGTGGAGAAAACTCAGCCAAGGAGGCTTCATTTAATTTATACAGGATAGGGATTAGATCACGGTCTACACCGATTTAATTCATCACTAAATTACATTATGTTTATGAAAACAATAAAATTGGATTGGATTTTTGAGAATCGTTATTAGGTATACATACAAGTATGTGTGTTAGGGGAGTATGAAAGTATTCCATTATTGACAACACGATATATTACTTCCAGAAAAAGATGCTCTCTGATTTTCATTAAGGTACCTCGCAGACAGATAGATATTTTCGTTTAAATTTCAGCCGTAAGCACTTAGCTCCAGATATTCGGTATGTGGGAACTGGAAAATGTATGGTCCGATTTCGACCATTTTTGCACGCAAATATGCATAATTTTATTTTGATAACATTATTATCTTTCTATTCATATACGGTAAAAGAAAAGAATCATATAAAATTGTAAATGGTGATACATGTGAAGTAGGCGTGGCTGTACCCTGATTTCGCCAAATTTCCCAACATAACATTAGGACCCAAAAATGGGCTATGGCACGCCCCTTATCCAATTTAGTTTTCAACTTAACCGTTATATGCGTAATGGGCATGGTTATCGTCAGATTTAACCAATTTTCACTGCAAATAAAGAAATTTTCCAGAAAAAAGCTTTGTTGTAGCTCTTTGTAAATTTTCGCTTAACGGCATTTTGTAGGCATGGCAATGGACTGATTCGGGTCATCTGGAATAACAACCACTTGCCAAGGAATACGTGTACTAAGTTTCATCAAGATATCTTAATTTTTTGTCAAGTTATTGCTGGCGCGGACGGACAGATGGACGGACAAATAAACAGATAATCACTCGGAATTCAATTCGTCTTGTCATCCTGATCATTTATATGTCCATAACTCTATATCTATATCGATAAGTTTTAGGTGCTAAAACTACCGTTAGATGAACAAAGCTATACAACTCAATATATACTATAGCAAGATGTTGTGAGAGTGTAAGAATTAATGTTATAACAATACTAAATGTTTCATAACTTGTATATCAAAAGCTACATATGTCAATCACAGTTAATAGGTTGGTTGGTTAAAAATATACGTCGACTGATTATCACATAACGGCTGCCATCACAGCTCAACACCATTTCCACTTTTAGTGTGGATGGGGTGATCCAAGAAAAGTTACTTTTTTCAATAGCCTTGTTCTGACAGATCACGCGTGAGTCGTATCAAGTTGTTATGTTATTTTTGTCCAGTATTGTTTGGCATTTCATCATGGAAAGACTTACGTACGAACAACGTTTACAAATCGTTTAACTTTATTACGAAAATTCACGTTTTTTAAAAAATGTGTGTTCGCGCGCTTCGCTCAACTTATGGTCAACATAATCGACCTACTGAACGTACTATTCGCAACACCATCACCCATATTGAGGCCCAGCATTCAATACTAGATAATATTTGACCGAATAGGTCATGTCCAGCACGCAGCGAAAAATATATAGCGGCTGTAGCTGAGAGTGTATACGAAGACCGTAGAGAGTCGATTCAGCGCCGTTTGATCCGACGTTTTCGAGCCAAATTTTCCTCAGCGATGAGGCCCATTTCTGGCTCAATGGGTATGTAAACAAGCGAAATTGTCGCATTTGGGACAAAGAGAAAACTGAAGAGATTCAAGAACTGTCATTTCATCCAGAAAAAACATCGATTTGGTGTGATTTGTGGGCCAGTGGAATCATCGGTCCATATTTCTTTAAAAATGATGCCGGTAAGAACGTAACCGTCAATGGCGACCGCTATCACGCCATGCTAACCGACTATTTAATGCCTGAAATTGAAACCCGATTGGCCCCCAAGATCGTGTGATATCACACCGTTATATTTTTTTTGTGGGAATATGTCTTAAGTCTTCGATTCAGACCATGGTAAAAACATCACGCATGTTGTTCGTCAGTTACCAGTTGAAATGCTCGAACGAGTCATCGAAAAATGGACTCAGCGGATGGATCATCTGAAACGTAGCCGCGACCAACATTTGAAAGAGATAATCTTCAAAAAATAAATGATACAAAATGTTCTTTCGAATTATAATAAACATTCTTTATTAAATTTGAATTTTCTGTTTTTTCTTCTTAAAAAAAAGTAGGGAACCACCCTTTATTTGGACATTTCATGGCATGGTACGAAAGCGAAGCTCAACAACAACGATGTCATGTTAAAATAAAATAAAAACTTAAATTTGGTCACAATAGGTTCTGTTTTTTGTTATTCAGATAATTTAACACCATTTATGATTGGATGAAAATGTTGGCCAAATGACCGCGTATCTCCACAAATTTACGCCAATTTCCGATGAACCGGATCTTCGAGCTCCACGACCGCTGTTGGTTGACTGGCGGAAACGTTTGAGAACCCCCAGAGAAAATAATCTAGAAGATTTCATCAAATCCCGCTCGCTGTTGAAAGTAACGGCATTTCCCACCTCATTTAGAAAGAAATAAGCGCGTTGACGCCGCCGTACCACAATTCGCATCAAATGGTCAATATTTGGGGATTCAATTACGTTTCCTGAACCACATGAGGGCTTGACCTACTCCAATAGAGACAATTGTTTTTGTTTACGAAGCCTTTAAGTCAGGAATGGTCCTCATCTGAGAAGATTTTTCGATGAACGTTCTTTCAACGTTTTTTGCGAGAACGTAAATTTGCGTAATAATTTTGGACAATTTTCAAGCGTTGCTGTCGAAATTACGTCATCCCTATTGGCAGACGTCTCATATGGCAGTTGAATTACTACTACAAATACAAACCAATTCAAACAAGTAAGGAAGCTCTAAGTTCGGGTGTTACCGAATATTTTATACTCTTACAACTTAAAAGAATCAAAACTCGAAACTCGGAAATTCCTTCAGGTGTTGATAAAACTTTATATTAAAACATGTTGCGAAAGAATGTAATATCCATTATTCGATGAAATCGCAAATAAATTACAATAAAATTTTGTATCATACGAGGGCTGCTATATATATAATATTTCTGGCCTAATAATGAAAATACGAATATTTATCAACGAAAATAGTTTTCTTTTTTTTTCGGTCGATTGCTGTTTTGTTTCGGGCTCATACGCATAGATCCATGATTCGTCACCTGTGGCGAACTTCTAAACGTCTTTTGAAGCACCGCGATCGTATTTTTTTGCATTTCTTTACACCAATCCACATGAGCCTTTTTTTGAGCGATTGTCAAATTGTGCCTGATCCAACGAGAACAAACCTTTTTTACGGCCAGGTGTTCATGCAATATCGAATGTATGCTGGTGGGAGAAATGCATAGGCATGCCTCTATCTGAAGGTATGTTACATGACGGTCTTGCATTATCAGTTCACGTACGGCATCGATGTTTTCTGGCACAACGGCTGTTTTTGGACGACCTTCACGGAATTCGTCTTTGAGCAAGCGTCGGCCACGATTGAATTCGTTGTACCAGTTTTTCACAGTGCTATAGGATGGTGCTTCATAGCCATACAAAGATTTTAGTTCATCGATGCACTCTTGTCGTGATAATACATGTCGAAAGTTGTGAAAAATGATCGCGCGAATATGTTCACGAGCTAATTCCATTTTTTGGCCGAGATGAATTTTTTAATTCTCTGTAAATAAAACAATTCACGATTAAATGACAAAACGTTCTGAGTGATGTTATGCTAAAAAATGTCAAACTTTCCAATGGAAATCTCAGACTTAGTGTTGCCTAGGCCAGCCAGCTATATACATAGCAGCCCTCGTATTAACTTATTTTGAAGGTCGTACATTCACTTAATTTTATTATATTTTACTTCTTACTTCTTACTTAAAAACCCCTTCAAATGTGTAAGTATGTATGTGATATGGTGTTGATATGGGAAACGTCAAGCAGAGGATCGGAATTCATTATACTAGAGATATGAGGTTTACACCAAGGTATAGACCAATGCCATTCGAATTCAGTGCTAAATCACATTTTAAGAAAACTCTTCCATTTAATTTCATTAAAATATCACACATTTTGACCAACCTGAACGGCTTAAATACAGGAAAGACGGAAATCATTTTGTGGGGTATACTGGGGAGAGAGAAATTGCATTAGTTTTGACATTGCTCTGGTATACACGAGGACATATTTTAAACCAATTTTATGTAATATAAATAATACTCATTGGCCGACATATTCGGCATAAAACTTTTTACAATAACGAAAATCATTAAAAGTATATGGCAGTTGGGTAGTATCGACCCAATTTTATCTATTTTTGCGAGTACCACATACTATTAACATGCCACAGACTAATAATATGCTCCCTGGGTTTCATTAAAATACCTCAAATACCATCACCATTCCTATGGAGTAAAGTCAGCCGGATGTTCAAAAATCCTGATATTAGTTACATGGGGGATAGGTCAAGTTTTCGCACAATTTTATCCATTTCAAGCACAAAGATCAACTGTTATTAGTAAAACACGTTCCCTAAGTTTTATTGAGATAACTGACATATTGGCCGATATTTGCGGTATATAGTCGCCCGGAACTTTGAAAATATGAAATTAAGAATATGGGGCTAAGGCTAGTATTGACCTGATTCAACCTATTTTTAAATTCAGATATAATTTTATCAGGAAAAGAAGTTCAGTTATAAATCTCACGCATTGACCAATATTTTCGGTAAAAAGTCAACTATATACACTGGGGTCCACATATTCAGTACCTAGGGGATTGAACAGTTTTGGTTCGATTTAGACAATTTTTGGTCACAAGGTATACTTTAAACGTATTATTCACGCTAAGTTTTGGCTCGATATAATCATTGTAGCTTGATTTGCATACTGGAAAGTGAAAAAATCATATTGAATATAAAATGGTGTTATATGGCAAATAGGCGTGGATGTAATCCGACTTCGCCCATTTTCGTACTATAACATAGAATTATGAGAAGAATGTTATGTACCGAATTTTGTTGAAATTGGTTAAGCAGATCCCAATATATTGGTTTTCATCTAAAAGTGGACGATGCCACGCCCACTGTCTAATTTCAAACGTGGTTCCTAAAGTCATCTTATACCATCGCAGAGATACAATTTAATGTCTCTGGCGTGTTTAGTGCTTGATTTATCGCGCTTTTACAAGTAGTAGTTTTTAACAGTACCGTTACATGGGGAGTGGGCGGGGCTAAATACAACCCTTTATTAGCTTGATTAATTTTAGGCGATACAAACAACCGTTAGGTGAGCAAAACTCTGTAGCAACATCTTGCATAAGTACAAAAATGGACGAAAAGGCTGAGTTCGAAAACGTACTACTGGAAAGTATCGATACTGTATAACTGTAGTATTTGTACATCGTCGGTATGCAACGACAAACGTTTGACGTTACATAACACTTTTACTGCAAAGTTTATTTTCGCAATAAGCTATTTGGTTTTTGCTAACGTATAAAGATAAAAAATGTTAAAATTAAAACCAAATAGTTTAATTATAAGAAATTACTTCCGTTTCTTAAAATATACAAGCACAACAACCTGCCATTATAAGTACATTATTTGGCATAATCTTTGAAAATTTAGTATACTAATAAAACAACTAATAACAAGTTTTACCATTTCACTCCGACATCGTTGCATATGAATATGTCAAAAAGCAACAACTTTATTTGTGATGCGCGACTCGACTGCCGGTTTAATGCGTTTAAAAAACAGGAAGCAATTTTAGAAACATTTTGGATGCATTAGAGAACATAATATTGTACTTTGTTCATATATTTTACATTGCAATTGACGTTTTCGAAATCAGTTAAAGTGAGTATCACAAACACCATTTTGTACTACATTTCGTTCGTAATATTTCAGTGATCCTAACGTTGCAGTTTGAAAATGGACGAAATCGAGAACAAATTCTTTTTCTTATAGACTTTACTTTACAATACCCAATATATCTAGCGAAAGTAGAAAAAACCAAGCTAAAAGCAGTCAACATTGGTTAAGATCCTCCTAATTCCATTGATAAAAATCTGAGAAGATCAGCCCAATGTAATTGTATTTGTCTAAAATATGTGAGATATTTTAATAAAATATGGTGAACTTGTAGTTCCAATACAACTTGGCGAAAATTAGGAATCATATACCAAATATTAGGATTTTACTTACATATACATATATGACAATATCTGAGATATGTCAATCAAATTAAGGGGAGTATTTCCTGAACATATGTTTTCTCACGGCAAAAAAAAAAAACACAAGTCCGCGATTAGTCGCAAAGGAACATGTGACTAATGACATCTTTTATCTTATATGGAACGAACTGTTCCCTTTCCTGTCTTATGAATGTATTAATAGCACCCGGAGGGCCACTAAATGGTATAAAGAGTAATTTCTTATATACGATATTATTGAAGAGAAATGTAAACAAGGATTCAACTAATCCAAGATAAAGGTGGAGACTAATTAATCACGAATTATACCCTATAGAGAGTAATCCGGATGAAAGTTTAATAATACGATTTTAATAAAAATTTAAAGTGATTAACATTTCAGTTAATTTCTAATTAATTATAGGCAAACAAAAAATACAACAAACATCATTAAATGCAGCATTTTGGTTATTCATCGGATGGATTACACATTACGTACCTTTTTGGACAATGGGCCGTATTCTCTACTTTCATCACTATTTTCCAGCCTTAATTTTTAACTCAATGTTGGCAGGTAAAATCGTGAAAACATTTGTTAATTTTACAGCATATTTTTATATAGTTTGATTTAAGTTCTTTTTAATAGTTTATTATTATCTAGGAGTCTAAATAAGCTAAGACCATTTCAATTTTGTATGAAGGTAAAAGAATTGTCAAGCTTTTGTAAAGGAAAGCAATATGTGGAAGACTTGTTCTAAATTACCCGGCGCTAATTAAAATTCTATACATTTTTGCTGGAATATAATATATTAAATCACCCTTTATAAGGCTTTCGGGTTAGGTTCGGTTAAGAGGTTGATTCTAGAAAAAGCAATACACCTGCCTAAATGTCCGAAAAGCTATTGTTGGAGTAGTTCGCAGTGCACCGAAGATCCCGATCAGAGCCGTTCTTTGAACACGTTCAAGTTTTTTAAAAGTGTAGCCTTTTCGAGCGTCCTCCACCAGATTAATACACTATAGAGCATTATTGGCTTGACTACGGATTCGTAGAGCTAAATCACTACCTTTACTGAGAGTCGCCATCTTTTCCCAGTAGCTTTATTACAGCAATATAAGGCAACCGATGCCTTCCTTATTCCCTCCTTAATATTTGGCCACCATGAAAGCTTTGTATCAATGATAAGCCCTAGGTATTTCACCTTATAAGCATATTGAATACGCGAAAATCCGAAGGAGGGGAGAGGCACGTTTGGGATCTTATACCTCCTTTTAAATAACGTTTTACTTAGGTTAACGTCTAAGCTGCTTCTAAATGCCCAGTTGGATACCTCGTTTAGGTACGCTTCGGCAAGGTCGTAGACGGTGTTTAGGAATTTTCCTTTAACTATAAGAACGACATTGTGAGTCGTCCTCGAGTAGTTCGTTAACCACCAATATCTAAAGCAGTGGGAAAAGTACCTGCAGGGTGCCCAAATTTACCTTTCGGGAAGTCTACGTCTACCCCGCTACGACTGTTCTGTTGCAAATAAGACGATATATGAGACGACCCTGCACCATATGCTACAGTTACAGCGGTATGATGCTATCGGGACCCGGGGTTACGTTCATCTAAAAGGTTCAAGAAGGACGTATAGCCCTCTCTAAGCTCCCCCAGTAGCATTTCTTCAGCGGAACGGTTGAACGGAAAATGAGATAAAATCAAAAAGTTACCACCCTCCAAAAGCCATAGCTTATGGCCTTCTTTGTGACACTAAGAGGAGCGAGGGACTCCTTGTATACAATAAAAAACGTTTTTGCGTAGTTTTATTTTCCTTGTTTTAACAAATTATTCCGTTCACATACATTAGGCATCTCTTTATCTCTGACAATATATATGGAGATACACAAAGGGTCTAGACTTAGACCATATTTTTTGCCCAGTCGAGTTTGTTGACTTCACTTATTTTTTCACCTTGGGTGCGGTGTTATACTCACTTTTACTATTGCACTACTTTTAGTGAAAAACTCTTTAGATAATTTTTTAAACGTTAATATTATATAATATATATTTTGATAATACTTTATAATATAAAAAGTTCACTTTCTTATATTTGTGTTTTTAAATAATTTATAATACACTTTTCAATTTATAATTCACGTTTATTTTATGCGTCGGAAATCACTCTGCGGGAACGTTTTTAATGTAGAACCTTATAGGTCACGGATGAAATCGAAAAGAGTGCCCATCCCGGTCTGACTGGTCCCTTTTGATCATTCGGGTGGTGGAAAATACGGTGGTTGCAGTGTAGGTGTATAGTGTAGGTATATAGTGTGGTTGGTTAATTGTATATGGTTGTGTTGGTGAGTGATGTGGTGTGTTGTGGGTAGCGTATGATGTTGCATTGTGTTATGTTGTATTGTATGATGTTGTACGGTGGGTTGTGTACTTAGTCGCAAAATGTCGCGGGATCAGGAGTCGCATGAACATCCTGGCCCCCCTTTGTCGCTGGTTGCGATAACCATAGGGTGGTGGAGGCGGCCGTGAGCGTGCCCCTCTGGATGGCTTCGGGCGATGAACTCTTTGGCGCTGGATGGGATTTCCTTGTTGTCTGTGCCGGTGACTGGTGTGCATTGTGGACGGATTTGCTCGTCGAGGGAATCGATGGAACAATGTGTCATGCGGTCGTTGGCAATATTGACACGATCCGTCGATCATGCAGTCAAAGGTGGAGTGATTATCTGCCAAGCAAGTCATACAATGGCCGTGGGCTCTTGCGATCAGTTGACGTTGAGCAGGCTTCATGCTCTTGAAGATGGTGCACCTCTTCAGGAAGGAGGGATCTTGCGAGAGTGGTGAGATGGGTCTTAAATTTAGTACGGCTTCTATACGAGCGAGTAGTGTGGTAAATTCCTCATAATTGAATTTATGATTACCTGCCGTTTTCTTTAGATGGGACTTAAAAACTTTTTACAGCTGATTCCCAGAGTCCAGCCACGTGGGGAGAACAAGGGGGTATATTTAACAATTTCTGGGGAGACGTCTTTAGTAAATCTTACAAACTCTTTTTCTGTGACTCTTTGAGCTCCGATAAAGTTTTTCCCATTGTCGCTCATAATTTTTGATGGAAATCCGCGTCGTCCGACAAAGCGTGCAAAAATGCTGCGAAAAAAGCTGAAGTAGACAGATTCGAACATAGCTCGCAGTGTACTGCCTTTGTCGGAAAGCATACAAAGACAGCCACATACCCTTTTTCTGAATGAGGAAGATCTTAACATAGAGGCCTTTATCTGGAAAGGTCCAGCAAAATCGACCCCAGTAATGGTAAAGGGAAGAGCAAAATTGCAGCGTTCAGGTGGCAAAGTGCTTTTTTTTTGTGCTTGTACAATGTGCATTGTTTACACATGAAAATCGTTCTTTTAATTTGTGGCGTTAGGCGCGATATATAAAATTCTAGTCGGACCATTTGTTGCTTGATAAATTAAAAATAAATAAGTAAAACGAGATTTCTCGGGAATTATAATTGGATGTCGTTCGTTATAACAAAGGCTGGAATTCACTAGTCTTCCATGTGCCCGGATTAATCCTTTAGTGTCCAAAAAAGGATTTTAAACGAGAAGTGAGCTTCCCTTATCGAGGGGTCGTCTTCGTCGTCGACTAACTTTGATTTCTCCCAAGTGAAGTAGCGAGTTTGTGTATATGTAATAAGGCTGAACTTGGCATGTTGCAGGTCGGAATACGTTAGTTGTACGGAAGGATCATTTGTTATTCCTTTAACCTTTTGTTTGAGTCTTTGGATAAATTCAAACATGTAAGCGACTACTCTTAGTGCGATTGGGAATGATGAAAATCGATGTAATATATCATCTTCATCAGGAGTGATATGAAAATTTTCAATTCTCTGAATTTCAGGAGCTATTATATTGCGAGCGGGAGACTTTGGCCAAACTTCTTGTGATTCTCTTAACCACGTTGGACCGTTTCACCAGAGTGTAGTGTTGGTGAGATGAAGTGCTTTGCAGCCTCTTGTCCCAAGGTCCGCTGGATTATCTGCACTTGCAACATGTTGCCATTGTGCTGGGCCAACTAAGTCTAATATTTGAGATATACGGTTAGATACAAAAGTCTTCCAGGTATATGGTGGTTTTTCTAACCATGCTAAAACTATTTCTGAGTCTGATCAAAGGTACATTTTGTGATTGGTTTATTTCAGATGGGTTTGGACAATTGGAACTAGTTTCGCTAACAGAAGTGCACCATTCAGTTCGAGCCGTGGCAGGCTTAGTGTCTTCAGGGGAGCAATTGGCTTTGGCTACCAAAAGACGTGAAGATATTTTGTTATCATATTCAGTGCGTACGTAAACTGAGGCATCACAGAAGCTATGTAATTCTACATTATAATCAGGTGCGAAATTTACCTATCGTAGATTGTTAGCAAATTGAACCCACTTGGTTAAACATATGGGTTTTACTTGCTCATCACATTCAGTGCCATCTTGCCACAGTTCATGAATCATTATTGGCGAAAGCATTCCTGGTCGAAAAGTTTTGCCACCGAAGAAAGTATTTGACGTTTGGTTATGGCGGATATTGCAGATATTGACTTTATTGTATATGAGAATTTATCTGTTATCGCATTCTATTGAATCCCGAGAGTTTTTGTAGTACTGGCCTTTTCAAATTTAAGGAAGTTTATATCTAATAAGTCCTATGTTTTTTATTATCTCACAATGATTTGATGTAATTTTCTTTAGGGGGAACCCGGCTGAGTTTAGTGCTTTGATCACTTGAGATAGTGATTCGCACGCTAATGAGAGACTGTGGCTACCTGATAAAATATCGTCAACGTATGTTTGTTTTTGTAGCACAGAAGTTGCTAAAGGCAAATTTGTTTGACAGGTTTTTGCCACTTTATGTAATGTTCTAATGGCTAAATAGGGTACACAATTGACGCCAAAGGATGTAGTCGCTGATTGAACTATTACTTGATTTTCGGAAGACTATCCGCTGGAAATCTTGGTCATCTTTATATACTAAAATTTGCCTATACATTTTTTCTACATCTCCATTGAAAACATATATAAACATGCCCCAATTTAGTAATAGCAGCGTGAGATCAGGTTGTTATGTTGGCCCTGTGTATAGTACATCATTGAGTGATTTGCCTGAACTCGTACACTTTGAAGCATTAAAAACAACTTGTACTTTTGTTGTGATTTTATCTGGTCTTATTACCCCGTGATGTGGAAAATAAAAAGATAAATGTCTACCTTTAGATATTTTTTCATATGGTACAGCCTTTTTCATAAGATTGAGGTCCAGATATTCATCCATCACGTTATCGTATGCTGATTTGATTCACATGCTTTTTTTCAAGCTTAGGAATTGCTGGACTGCTGATATTCTAGAGTGGCTAGCCTAGAGCTATAGTTTCTGGAAAGGTGGGCTTGAATCGGAGTCGCACAACATAACGACCATAGCGGTAATTCTTCTACTTCCCAGAATTTTTGAGTTGATTATTTAAATATTCGTGTGAAATATTTTCAACTTGAGCTGTGAAGGAATTAATTTTTTCTGTGACTTGGCCACTTAATATCCATCCAAAGATTGTGTTTTGGGCTAACAATTTATTAGAGATTTTCTCTATACCTTCAAGAATTATTTGAGGTATTAAGTCGCTGCCCAATAATTTATCGATTTGTGATGGGGTATGGCAGTTCGGATCTGCTAATTTGAGATATGAGCATTTTTCCCACTGTTTTTTATTGACTTCATAGCTTGATAGCAAATTAGTGAGCTGCGGTAGAACAATGGCTTGTGCATCTATTCGTATATCCGCGTATGGAGAGACTATGGCGATTGGGAATACTTTATTTAAATTTTGTTCCCCCCATTCCCGAAATTTGAAAACTGGAATTTTTGACTGGCAATTTTAGCCGATTCTGAGCTTTTGATGATATAAAGGATCTTTGAGAGCCTTGATCTATTAATGCTCTTAATATGAGTAAATCTCCTTTATGTTCTATAGAAATGAACGTTGTGGGTAAAAGAATTTTGCTTTCATTCTCTGAATGAAGCGCGTAAACTTTTGCTGCTTTTGAGCAACATGGGTGTTCCTCTTTATTTTCGGGATTCGGGATTTCGGGATTACCTGATTTGGTAGTCGCGACTAGACCCGTGGTTTTATGTATATAATTTTGCTTCATATTTGTAAAATTGGTTATGTGAAGCAATGAGTGATGTCGTCGTTGACAGTACACACAACTGAATTTGCTTTCACAGTCTTTTGTCCCATGAGAACTTGACAGACAGTTGATGCAAAGTTTATGTTGTCGGACAAGATTGTTTCTATCTGAAACGGAAATTTTTTTAAATTTCTCGCAAGATCTTATATTATGTCCTCCTTTACAGATTTCACATAATGATTGCTAACGGTTTGTTTGATTTGACACGAATGTTTGGCTTCTATTAACGTATCTATTATATTGTGTGTTATTACTGACTTTGGGTTAAAAAAAGTTTTTATTTGAGTCATTTTGATGACCTTTGACTTAACTACCTTTTTGTCTACTCGTCTCGCTCAGCTGTTCGTACTAAGTTGTTAAAAATTCTTTCATTTTATGCCATTTTGGTGATTTCTCTCTTGCCACTAGTGATTGCTCCCATCGTAGGAAAGCTGCATCAGGTAGTGTCGCTGCGCAAATATTTACTAGGATAGGGTCCCACCATTCTGTGGATACATTTTGTGTTTCTAACACCGATAAGCCATTAGGCACTGTCAAGTATAGTTTTTGAAATTGTTGGCTGGTTTCTTGCTGAATTTTTGGTAAATTCATTAAAATAGTTATTTGGTTATCTACCAACACTCTTTCGTTTTCGTATCTTTCATTCAGTGCATCTCAAGCCAGATTAAAATTCGTCATTCAAAGCGAAACGCTTGACAATACTTCCTGCTTCCCCTTTTGTTTTGTACCAGCTTTTGTGCTCGTTAAAGTTTAGGATGGTTGATATACACGGCAGTTGACATATCCCGGAAGGACGGCCATTGATCATAACCTCCATAAAAAACTTCAGTATCACAAGCTGGTACTTTTAAAAATATACCTGTATCTAGGTTTTCTTTTGGATTTGTAACTACTCTCGGAAGAGGAGTGGCTCTACATGGCCGTAATAAATTTATTTGGTCCTAGTAGTTTCGTACTGATCGCGTTTTCATATTTGGCTGACGCCGAAGCTTTAATGTTTTCTGGTAGTTCAGCGTCGTCAGTATCTAGTATTGTATCGTACGCTGTCAGAACGCGTGGCCATATATTATCTATGCTTTGAATTTTTAAATTTAGATCTGATACTATATTGTCGTTAATAGGAGAAGCCGAAAACCGTGTGCAGTATCTAATAAAACTGTCACTTTCAGTTATGAACCTTGAATATATATTTGTAAATATATATGTACATGCAAACATCTAACGCGTTTTTGCAAAGTTTCGCTGAGAATGCCTGGTATTATTATTATATTAGGTAAAGTAAAAAGTTCTTTCGGTTTTTATCTAAGAGATGGCGTTATTGTCCATAGTATTAGTGTTACGTGTCGCATTATGTCATACTATACGGCGCTGAAAACGTGTTTATTCGCGCTAACAGTTTGTTTGACAGTTTTTCGATTGATTTACTCAGTTCGTTGTGAGCGCTCGTCAAAGATGGACACCAACAAAGAGAAAATTCGTTATATTTTACAATTTTTCTTCGATCAAAGCAAAAAAGCAGCCAAAGCGACTGAAAAAAATAATTTAGTTTATGGGCCCGATACTGTAAACGAACGTGTAGCACAAAAGTGTTTTGCTAGGTTCCGTTCCGGTAATTTCGATGTCAAAGATGCACCACGCGTCGGGAGGCCTGTCGTCGAAAATTGCGATAAAATCATGAAAATAGTGGACGACCGTCACGTGAGCACTTATTTAATTGCTGAGGAACTAAAGATGAGCCAGAAAACCGTTTGGAACCATTTGCATAACCTTGGATTCAAAAAGAAGCACGATGTTTGGGTGCCACACGAACTAACGCAAAAAAACATGATGGACCGAATTTCTATCTGCGAATCACTGCAGAATCGCAACAAAATCGACCCGTTTTTGAAGTGGATTGTGACTGGCGATGAAAAATGGGTCACTTACGACAACATCGAGTGCAAACGGTCGTGGTCTAAGCTCGGGGAAGCGGCCCAGGCGGTGGTCAAGACCGGATTGACGGCCAGGAAGGTTTTGCTGTGTGTTTGGTGGGATTGGCAAGGAATCATCTACTACGAGCTGCTCCTCTATGGCTAAACGCTCAATTCGGCCCTCTACTGCCAACAACTGGACCGCTCGAAGGCAGCACCCATCCAGAAGAGGCCATCTTTGATCAACAGAGACCGAATTGTGTTCCATCAGGACAACGCCAGGCCACACACGTCTTTGGTGACTCGCCAGAAGCTCCGGGAGATCGAATGGGAGGTCCTAATGCACCCACCTTATAGTCCGGACCTGGCACCAAGTGATTACCATCTTTTCCTGTACATGGCGAACGCGCTTAATGGTGAGAAGTTAGCCTCAAGAGAAGCCTGTGAAAATTGGCTATCCGAGTTTTTGCCAATAGGGACGCAGCCTTCACCGAGAGAGGTATAATTGGCATCTCGTTGGCAACAAGTTTATGAACAAAACGGCACATACTTGACTTAAATCGGACAAATGTACACAAAGTTATCATCTTTTGAAAAATCAATAAAAAACCGAACGAACTTTTTACTTTACCTATTAAATGTATATATATTTGTAACTATATTATTTTATATGTATATTTTTTTTAAGAGCATATATAAGAGAAATAAGAAGAGCAAAAAGGTTGGGTTGCAGTATATATTTAGCGCGGGAAATATGCCAATGTTTAGGAAAATATGTTTTTTTTTATAGTAGGTGGAAGCATCGAAAGCCGAAGTGCGGAACTTTAATCCGCTAAACCTAACCTACTCCCAACCCAAATCTCTCCCACGGAACCACTGACAAAGTATTACTTCATGGGAGAGAAGAAGACATTTAAGTCTCCTCTACGGTACGGACTGACTGACTCCTAATCTGTTGTAAGTGTCTTCTTGTCATTATCAATATTCAATTTAATAGAGGACTCACACATAAGTGCTGTCAAATTTTCGACCGAGAAACTACCGCCAAGTGTGGTTTTCAGATACTCTTATACTTGAGAACCGAGGGCAATATTAAAAAACATGTTCAGAGTCTTCAATACACTCTGTACACGTCGGACAGTACGGACTGCAGTCATGACGAAATTTGTAAAGGTTGCTTCTAAAGCACCCATGTCCACTTAGCATTTGGGTCAGGTGGAAATCCAGGTCCCCATGCTGTCTATCTATCCACGGTCTGATGTCTGGTATCAGTCTGTGAGTCCACCGTCCTTTGGATGAGGTTTGCCACCGTTGCTGCCACAGCGTAATGCTCTTGGTTCTTTCCTCTCTTTTTGTTGCTGTAGAGATATCCGATAGCTGGTATAAGCGCGCGAATTCATTTCCTTGGATGTCGATGGGCACCATACTGGCTAATACTTCCGCAGCGTCGGTTGATACGGTTCGGAAAGCACTTATCACGCGTATTGCAGAAAGCCTATGCACTGTGATTATTGGTTTAGCATATGATTTTGTGTCTAGCGCCTGGATCCATATTGCAGCCGCATACAGTATAACGGATCTCATTGCCTTAGCTATTAGAAATCGTCGGCTGGAACGCACACAGCCTCTATTTGCCATCATTCTAGATAAATAATTATAGATTTTATTTGCTTTACTCGTCGTGTTTTCCAAGTGCTCTTTAAATTTTAGCCTTGAGTCCAATATAACGCCAAGATACTTTAGCTGTGGCTGTGAAGTTATCTGACATTCTCCTATGGTGAGCGATAGTGTTTCTTCAATTTTCCTGGAGCTAATGAGCAAGACCTCTGTTTTCTGCTCAGCCAACTCTAGACTCATGGTTGCGAACCACCGTCGCTGACTTCAGGAGCTTTTTTTGGCGTTTAAATGCTTCTCTGAGTGACAGAGCTTTCTCAGCGTGTCGATTTCTTCATTCCACCAGTACACTGGTTTTCGCTTGTTGTTGTATCTCGTCCTGCGCATAGTTGCATCGCATGCTTATGTGCTATAGGCGATCCTGCTTGTTGCTTGATTAGCCCAAGGGGTATCGCTGGAAATATTGCAAATAGGAATACTTGACTTTGAAAATTTTTTTTTGTTTTTGAAAGAATATAACGGTGTGTTTGGAGACACAAAATAAGCTGAGGCAGATACCGTATATTGTTTTCTTTTTCAGTTATTTTGTTCGGTTATTTTTTTCTAACGAAATACCGATAAAACTGCAAATCAACATACATACTTATGTGCATAAAATGCCTCTATTTTAAAATTTAATTGGAATGGACTCACTTTTTTTCCGCCAAGGGTTTTTAGGAGTAATACTTATAGATGTGTATGCTTCTTCTCGTTTTTCTCTGTTTTAATTTTGTTCTTGTCTCCGGCGTTTTTCCTGTGCGTTACTGTCCTCCTCTCTGCGTGCTTGGTATATTTAATTCCCGTGCGTTATGTTGATTTTTTCTCTTAGGTTGTGTAAAATCGCACCCGTTTTTAATTTTTTGTGATTTTTTGTGTTAGTTTTGTATATCAATTGATTTCGCGCCCGTTGTAGTAATTTTGTTTAACCACTGTTAGATGTATTTAGATATGCATATATGTACATATATTAGTACTTTTGTACTTTTCGTTTTTGGTTTCTTTTTTTTTATGTTTGTATATGTATTAATCTCTTTAATTTTTACGTTTTTTCTTTTTTTTTCAAAGAGGCTCGAAGGACCATTCGTTGAATTCACTCAATTTTTCACCTTGGGTGCGGTGTTATACTCACTTTTACTATTGCACTACTTTTAGTGAAATACTATTTAATTAATTTTTTAAACGTAATATAATATAATATATATTTTGATAATAATTTATAATATAAAAAGTTCACTTTCTTATATTTGTGTTTTTAAATAATTTATAATACACTTTTCAATTTATAATTCACGTTTATTTTATGCGTCGGAAATCACTCTGCGGGAACGTTTTTAATGTAGAACCTTATAGGTCACGGATGAAATCGAAAAGAGTGCCCATCCCGGTCTGACTGGTCCCTTTTGATCATTCGGGTGGTGGAAAATACGGTGGTTGCAGTGTAGGTGTATAGTGTAGGTGTATAGTGTGGTTGGTTAATTGTATATGATTGTGTTGGTGAGTGATGTGGTGTGTTGTAGGTGGTGTATGATGATGCATTGTGTTATGTTGTATTGAATGATGTTGTACGGTGGGTTGTGTACTTAGTCGCACAATGTCGCGGGATCAGGAGTCACATGAACAAGTTTATCAGTGAGTAGTAGCCAACCAAATAGTTTTACATGAGCATGAGTCCATGCCTCTAGATATTCGTAGCAATCAACTGATCGACATATTGAAGACAATTAAAAATGAGAAAACGAAAATTAAGGTGTAAAATTACATTTTTACTTCGAAATTGTTTCGCCTCTATTTTAAATTGCTTCAGGTTCTCCATTTCCGCTTTTACTTGCAACTTGCAAATCTTCGAAAATCATGGCCTTAAATTAATGAGATAATAATTCTTCGATTTTGAAAAAATTTCAGTTAATAAAAACATATTTTCACCTGTTCATTAACAAAAGTGAACCACAGCTTCGATAGTGGATTACTGAAAAAATGACGGATACATCTGACTTTTTTGAAGTGTGAAGGAAATGTCGTCGAAATACGTTTTAAAAGGTTGGAACATTCGAATGATTTTCCCCAAAGCTTCTTTCAAGCCAATGAATAGAGTTTTGCAGTAGCCAACCAGTTGATCGTATTCGTCTTCAGAAATCTTCCTGATAGACTTAAATGCTTCTGTGCGAATGGTGTGGATGTAAAAATGTGTGTAGATCTAAACAAAAATGCTCTCTATTTCAACATCAAGTGAATTATGCACGTTATGCGCTGCACAACCAACACCAACTATGTTCAATTTTAATTTCTTTAATTTTGCAAAAACCCTTCCCTTTTCCGATCTACTCGACCGAAGTTAATTGGCGCAATATCACCGCAGATCAGATCAATTTATCAGTGAAATCAAAATTTTCCAAGACTCCTTTAATCACTGAAAAAATCATATCCGACGTTTCACGTTTTTCTTGTGAAAGTTCAATTATTTTAACATTCACTCCAGATCATGGAAGAAAATAACGAATGAGGACAGGAAACATCTTCATTGCATTGCGATTAGAAGCGTCGGTCGAAAAGCAAATAAATCGGGCTTTCTGTAAATCAGACCTGAGGCATTTCAATGCATATTGTGCAAAAACATTGGTCGCTTCACTTTTTGTTCTTGAACACGAAAACTTGAAAATATTTGAATCGGACGATAACTGCTGTTGTCAATTTTTGGTACACCCACACGCCTTCTATCATCGATAGATCCAAATTTGGTTTCTCTAAGATAAAAGCGTTGTTATAAATTCTCATTTCTGTTAAATAGCAGCGAATACCACATAAATGGTGAACTCCCTGCTCGAACATTATACAAAATTCAATTTGCACATTCTTGTTAATTTACGTTCTCTGAGTGAACAACGCTGACGTTCGCGCCAAAATCGACTACAGAATTCAATACATTAAAACCGAATGTAGAAATAGAACATACCGTATAGAATATGTTTATTGAGAAAATTTTGTTTTTTTTTAACGGGACGAAGCTAAGTCTAGACTGATTTTATAATTTCTCAGTGCAAAATCATATTATGTTTACAAAAATATGTTCACTTAATTTTATTAAAATACCGAACAAATTTATAATTAAGAAAGTTGAAAAGCACTATATTGGACTAGGAAAAGCTACAAATTGATTGCATTTTATATCGACAAAAATGTTAAATTAAAATTAAGATTTATGATTTACAGTATTCGAACGTAAGCGTTTGTATTCGAAATGGCTTAACTCCTTTACCCTTATAGACCAAAGCCACCAGAAAAGTGGGAACGCGGCCGCTTAGCTACTGTTTTATTGTTATCCATTATCTGTTAGTTATTGTTTATGCAACGCACAAACATGTTTTGAAGAATTTATCTATTAATTACTTATTTTATTCCAAACTTTGGGGCTTTAACCAATAATCCTCTTATATAATTTAAAGGTTTATTAATTACAATAATAATGATTTTTTGATAATAAGCAAATGTAAATTAGCATGAGCATAATTCATGTAAGAGCATTCTTTGTGTCTATTTATAACATTTTCTTTATTTCGATTATTGCGTGGTGTATTTCAAAAGAGTCGAAGTTGTATTTTTCGATATTTTTGTGAAAAGCTCAAATTAGTAGTTCTTAACAGTTGCGCCTTCTCTATTTAGTAACGTTCTCTGGTTTTAGCTTAAACGCATGTTTTTCTTTTTGATAATATATCGTAGATATCTTTTTAGATCTAATCGGTATCAGCTGCATAAATTATGCAGATAACAATTTTCGGATGTATTGGTATATTTAAAGTAATAATGGATTGAAAAAAACTTGTTGAATGGCCCCACATTACGTAGCAACTTGAAAATCGATGGTTACCTTATTATACCTTGAAGAGGGTATATTAAGTTTGCCACGAAGTTAGTAACACCCAGGAGGAAACGTCGGAGACCCTATAATATGTATACATAAATGATCAGCATGATGAGCTTAGTTGATTTAGCCTTGTCCTTTTGTCTGTCCACCTGTCTGTATTTATACAAACGTTTTTAAGCTATTGATCTGAAATTTTGCACCTGTCCTTTCCTCACTAAAAAGCTGTGCTTTTGTAGGAAGGGCCGATATCGGACCACTATAGCATACAGCTGTCATAAAAACTGAAAAATCGGAATCAAGTAATTGTTTGGGAAACATTTTTATTTAACGTAATATCTTCACGAAATTTGGAATGAGTTATATTCTAAGGCAGCAATGTAATCTCCGAAGAAATTGTATAGATCGGATGACTATAGGATATAGCTGCCATATTAACTGAACGATCGGAGTAAACTTACATGGTAAACTTTTTATTTGACAAAGTATTTTCACGAAATTAGGCATGAGTTATTGTCTAGGATAACAATGTAATTTTCTAAAAAAATTTCATATCAGATCACTACAGCATATAGCAGCCATACAAGCTGAACGATCGGAATCAAGTGCTTGTAAGAAACCTTTAAATTTGTGAAGGATATTTTAGCTTCGGTGCAACCTACAGGTTGAAGGGCACATTTGGTATCTTATACCTCCTGGTAAATAAAACCATTTCGGTTTTACTTGGGTTGACGGCTAGGTCGCTTCTACTCGCTCAGCTAGATACCACGTTCAGGTACCCCTCGGTGAGCTCGTAGACGGTATTCAGGAATTTTCCCTTAACCATAAGAACCACATCATCAGCGTCGGCTGTCACCCGACAGCCTTGCGTCTTGAGTTCTATAAGTAGGTCGTTTACCACCAATATCTAGAGCAGTGGGGAGAGAACTCCCCCCTGCGGAGTTCCCCTATTCACTTTTCAGGTTGTCTTGGCACCACCCCACTCCGCTACGACAGTTCTGCCGCAAAGAAGACTAAAAATAAGGTGCTTGAGGTTAGATTCCACCTCAAACTTATCGAGGGCTTTAACCACTGCCTCTGGTCGCACATTGTTGAAGGCCCCCCAATGTCGAGAAAGGTGCCTACAGCAAATTCCTTGTGCTTGAGAGCTATCTCCAGCCAATACATCATGCAAAGTGTCGACCGACCTGCCTTTGATATATGCATGCTGCGCCCGTAACAGTTTACCCCTCGGTATTCTGCTCCTAATGTACAGATCCATAAGCCTCTCCAATGTTTTCAACAGAAACGAGGATAGGCTGATGGGTCTGAAATCTTTTGCACCGACGTGAGAGCTTTTGCCGGCCTTCGGAATGAAAGTAACCTTAACCTGTCTCCAGACCTTCGGGACATGGCCCAATCTGACACAGTTCGCGTAGATGGGGGCCAGCCAGCTGCATGACATCTTAATCGTACGCTGTAATTGCGCTGGAATAATGCCATCGGGGACTTAAAGGGTTTGAAGGTAAGGTGACGATCGTCCAGAAGGTCCAAGAAGGCTGTACAGCCCTCCTGCAGCTCCCCCAGTGGCACTTCTACAGCAGAGTGATTTAGTGGAAAATGAGCATCCAGGAGTAGTTTCAACGACTCCTCGCTGCTTGTTGTCCATCTACTATCTGCATTTTATAAATACCCCACTGGAGAAGGATTTTTTGCGAGAATGCGCCTGAATCTTGAGGACTCATGACAGCTCTCTATACTACCGCAGAAGGCTCTCCACGAAGCTCTCTTGGCTTTCTTCAACTCGGACTTGTAGATGACCAGTCCGGCCTTGTACAACGCCCAGTCGTCACTAGAGCCGCTTTTGTGGGCTTTGTTAAAAAGTCTTCTGCTCGAAGATCTGGTCTCCGTTAGCTCCGAAGTCCACCAAGGGGGTATCCCTTTTATTTTCTGAGTTCTCCGAGGACAGGAGCTGTCAAAAGTAGTTCCACTAACAGAGCTGAAAACCTCGACGAGCTCATCGACCGCATCCGCCGATAGGATCCAATCCCTGTCGGGTGCGGTTGGAAGAGCCGATCGAAGCTTCCTTCAGAACAGGACCCAGTTGGTATTCCTGAAATTTCTATAGGTTTTGAGCTCCGGGCGTGAGGCTATCAATCTGAAACCAATATATTTATGATCCGAGAAGGAATGGTCGTCTAGAACCTTCCATTCCAAAATCAAGGGAGCAATTTCCCTAGAGGCTAGCGTAACGTCAAAGACTTCCGTCCTGCTAGCAGTCACAAAGGTAGGGCTGTTCCCCCTATTACATATAGAAAGATCTACACTAAAAATAAAATCAAAAAGAGACTCACCTCTTGCGTGGATGTCCGAGCTCCCCCAGACGGTGTGCCTTGAATTATCATCTGAGCCTATTAAGACTCCGGCCCCTTTGCGCCTGGCCTCTGCCAGAACCCTTCTCAGCAGGTTTGTTCTTGTAATGATTTTTTTTTTAAAATTCAGAAGAAATTATTTCTTCTTGATCAAGATTAATAACTGTTTTCTTAGACATATTTTGCGATATTTTACCATTTTCTCACTTTAAGTGTGTTGTTAGTGTCTTAACGTCTTGGGAAGTTTTTATAACTTTGTGGAATAAAACAAATCCAAAAATTCTACCTATGTTTCAATGAATCTTTATTTTTCCAAAGATTCTTTCATATGAGATTTTTCAAGTGTTTATACCTATACTTTAAGTGAAATATAGGTTCTTTTAATGTTTTTGAATATAATATTATTTCGTCAATATATCCATGACCAAGTTTTCCTAGTATTCATGTAAATTATTATTCATTGCTCTTTGGAATATACTTGGAGCAATTTTTAGTCAAAATGGCTACCTTAAGTATTCAAATTTTCCGTTATTAACAAAAAATGCTGTTTATTCTATATCTTTTTTTCCATTAATATTATATCTGATGAAATCCAAACTCTAAGTCTATTGCAGAGGAATACTTTGCTTCTCCCAAGTTAAAAAGAATAACTTCGGGATGAGGCATTGGATACCTATCGGTTATGTTTCGTCGCTTAATTTTTTGAAATCCATAACCATTCTAGCTGTGGATTCCCATCTTCATTTATTCTTTTTCTAGAAACAACCCAAACAGGAGAATTATACGGACTTTTGATGTACCTTATAATTTCTTTTTCTAATAAACTTTCAATCTCTTTGTTAACAAAATTGTTGGCAGAAATGGAATATGGATATTGTTTTGACCATATAGCATTTTAATTTTCTGTTCTAATTTCCGCTTTAATATCTGTTCTAAAAGGTAAATTCATGTTCATGTTTTCATGGGCTTTATTTATTATTTTAATATTGTAACATCCTTTCTTAGCAATGGAATGTTGATATTTTTTGTTTCGTTATTTATTTTTATATATTTTTTGCAATTTCGTCATTTGTAATTTCCAAATTATTAATTTTAAAATCTTTGCACCATATATTTTATTTTTTTCTTCATGAATAACTGATTCATTGTTTTTAGTTATATTGCCGGTATTACTTTCGGCGGACACCTTGTTTTTTAATAACATTATTTGTTTAAGTTTGCCACGAAGTTGGTAACACCCAGAAGGAAACGTCGGAGACCCTATAAAATATATACGTAATTGATCAGCATGATGAGCTCCGTTGATTTAGTCATATCCGTTTGTCTGTCCGTCCGTATTTATACAAACGTTTTTAAGCTATTGATCTGAAATTTTTCACCTATCTTTTCCTCACTAAGAAGCTGTGCATTTGTAGGAACGGCCGATATCGGACCAGTATAGTATATAGCTGCCATGCAAACTGAACAATCGAAATCAAGTAAATTTTTGGGAAACATTTTTATTTGACTAATATCTCGAAATTAGGCATGAGTTATATTCTAAGGCAGCAATGTAATCTCCGAAGAAATTGTATAGATCGGATTACTATAGCATATAGCTACCATACATTATTTATTTATTATTTAAGGCAACAATGTCTTCTCTCGGATGTATTGGAATCTAGTTCTTATAAGGAACCTTTGTATTTGTGAAGGGTATTATAGCTTTGGTGCAACCGAAGTAAACGCTTTTTGTTTTTTTTTTATTTTGCCGGTAAAAACTTCGGCTGGCGCATTAGGACTTTCTTGTCCTAAAGGGTTTGTTATAATTAAATCATTAAAAAATGTATGTCTGTTTTATTATTATTGTAAATCATTTTCAGCTTGGAATATTGATTGTGGCACCGATTTTATTTAGGAAATTGATTCCAATTAAGAGATCGCTCATAACAGATTCATAAAATCGTTTCTGAATACCAAACAGATTAATGTTATGAAGGTATTAAATGATGATCAAACCATTAATGCTTCTTACCCTCTTCTTAATTGCTGAAATATTTTTGTTTTTATAACTTCCCGTCCATATATATGAAGTACTTGCTGCAGTATCTTAAGATTTGCTCAGTTTGTATCCTATCCTTCGGCTGAGGTTGCGTGCTTCTTTGTATGCTTTCTTGTAACCTCTTTGGTACGTTATTTTGTGGATAATTGGTCTGCATATTAGTTTGTATTGTTTCCTAGGAGTAAGTTTATTTATGGCTTGTGCTGTGGGATCAATGTCCATTGGTTTTGGATTTGTTTGATATTGGTTGGTAATCCTTTGAGAATACCTTAAATTATTTTGAAATTCTAAAATTAAGTTGAGGGTGGTTTCGTGAATTAAATTAATTTTTTTTTGAGACTTGCAGAGCATTTGGTAAATCTGTAGGTGTTAAAGTAAAAAGTATTTGGTTTACTGGATAGTTTAAACCAGTTATGACAATTCTTAAAACAGCTTCAAGGTTCTTGATATCTAATTGTTTTGTGATTTCAGAGTTTGTTCCGTGTGTCATTATTGTCTTATTCATTAATTATGTCAATTTCTGATTGACTTCAATATAATAGTCTATTAAGGATTTCGATCCTTGTCGCTGAACGCTTATTTCCTGATCAATTACGTGAATTGGTCTTCTATCAGCGTATGCAAAATCTAATCGGGAAAATATAGCTTCTAAGTTTAGTCCTGTCCCGTGATTCGCCATTTGCATTTCGTAAGATTGTCAGTGCACCGAAATATCGTCTACTGCTTTCTACTGTATATAGAGGGTGGTAATTAAATTTTTTACAGCTTTCCTCCAGCTAACGTAAGATTTACAAGAAAATTCTGGCAAAGACTTGACATTATCTAAGCTTTCGTTACAAGTTATATAGTCGTTTATTGTTGAAGTTTCTTATTCTGTCACCTGCGCAGTATTTGTCAATGTACTCACTTGGTTCGTCAATTGAGCTATTTCAGCTCTTAGATTAGCCTTTTGAGCCGGGTGATATTACTAACTGATATTTTTGAAAATTGATATATTAGTCCGACCACTTTAAAAACTTTTTTACAATTTTATTTCCTGTTTTTTCTTTTTAATACGAGCACTTGTAAGTTTTATGCGTATCAACTATCTTAATTGGTGGCTGTGAGATAGTCGTATGCGAGTTGTGATTAAATTTGTTCTCTTAGTAAGACTGCAATTTTTTAGGAATTTTCTTTCTTCGAATTACAATTTTTTATTGCTACTCGAACTATTTATTTTTTATGTAAAATTAGTGGTTTTGTTGTGTTTATGCGTTAAATCGGGTTTATTATATTTTGCTTTTTATACCGCACAAGTTGTAAGCGTTTCGAAGGTAAACACACGCTCGAATTTTTAGATATTTTTGTTATTACTTTTTTCGCTCTTTTTGAGATACTTGTTTGTTAATTATATTTTAATATACCTTTTCGTTACAAGCCTTAGAATACTAAAATTTTTAAGGAGTGTTTTTTTTATTTTAATTCTCCTGGCAGGATTGCCAATTAATTTTTCGTCGGAACACGGAAAGTTTTTAAAACATCAAAACGAAATACTTTTAATCTGATGAGTAACTAAAACAGTTTTTTTTCTTCTCCTTTTATAGGAAGAAAGGGGTACCATATGTGTTAGCTAATGACCGCTTCCTAATTCGTCAATGACATATGTATTTGACACAATCCCTTAATGGTACAATTCTATATATTGTTTATATAATATAATATAATGGTTTAGTGCTATGGGCTATTGGTGGTGTTAACTTGCAGTTATTCCCTTATGCACACTTTCCCTTAATGGTACAATTATCTATTTATTGTTTAGGTAATGGTGAACAATTTTAAACAGTCTTCATTCGAGTAGATATGTTAAGACACATAAATGCAAATATATATATATATTATATTTAAATAAATTTAATAATATTTGTAACCACTTTAATAAATTATTGGCACAAAAGTGCACAAGAGGTTTATTTCTTTATCGCACTAACAATTCGCTTTTAGTTTAAAAGATTTTTTTGGATTTTATTACAAATACACATATATGTATATGTAGATAGAAAGCAGAATTGAAATATTACACACAAATCTACGTACACTTATGAACCTAAAACATAACTTTTATATTAAATTTTATCTCCTTTTTCAGTGGCACTGAAACTGAATCGTACTGACCAAAGGATCAACAGTTTAATAGTTAATGTAAAAAAACAATAAACAAAATTGCCTAAAACTATGCAGCTAAAAGCTTCAACCATCCATCCTTCCAAAAAATGCCCAAAAAACTATGCAGCGAAAAGCATCTACTTCCATGCTGTCATCTGACTAGTAAATTTACTCAAACACATTCTTAAAGAAAGTAAAGACACCAAGTGTGGCTATATAATATATATTGAATAAAAATCTAAAAACCCTATTTTTAAAGCACATTAAACTAAAAAGTAAACTAGTAAGGAAGGGCTAAGTTCGGATGTAACCGAACATTTTATACTCTCGCAATGTCAAATGGTATACTCGTTTTAGATTTCTTTGTGGATCTTGCCGCCTTGTTCTATGTTGACCGATATTTTCGGTAAAAAGTCAACATAGGTCCACATATTCAGTACCTTGAACTTTTGGTTCAAGACTTGAACAATTTTGGTTCAATTTAGATAATTTTTGGTCAGAAGGTGGCATACTTTAAACGTATTATTCACGCCAAGTTTTACGCCGATATAATTATTGTTGCTTGATTTGCATACTGGAAAGTGAAAAAATTAGATGGAATTTAAAATGATGTTAAATGAGAAATAGGCGTGGTTGTAATCTGATTTCGCCATTTTCCATTTTCGTACTATAGCATAGAAATATGAGAAGAATATTATGTACCAAATTTGGTTGAAATCGGTTAAGCAGATCCCAAAATATGGGTTTTCACCTAAAAGTGGGCGGTGCCACGCCCACTGACTAATTTTGAACGTGGTTCGTATAAAGTCATCTCATACCATCCCAGAGATAAAAATCGGAATCAAGTGTTTGTATGGGAAACTCTTTCATTTGACGAGGTATCTTCACGAAATTTGGCACGGATTATTAGTTAAGGCAACAATGTAATCTCCGAAGAAATTATTCAGATCGATGACTATAGCATATAGCTGCCATACAAACTGAACAATAGGAATGAAGTGCTTGTATGGAAAACTCTTTCATTTGACGAGGTATCTTCACGAAATTTGGCATGTATTATTATTGAAAGCATTAATCTAATCTCCGAAGAAATTATATGGGTCGGATGACTATAGCATATAGCTGCCATATTAACTGAACGATCGGAGTAAAGTGCTTGCATGGAACATTTTTTTATTTGACGAGATATCTTCACGAAATTAGGCACGAGTTATTGCTTAAGGCAACAAATTATTCTCCACAGAAATTGGTCAGATCAGATCACTATATCATATAGCTGCCATACAAATTAAACGTTCGGAATCAAGTTCTTGTAAGGGGCCTTTGTTTTTGTGAAGGGTATTATAGCTTCGGCGCAACCGAAGTTAACGTTATTTCTTGTTTTATTATAATTTTTGCTGACGGGAAGTAAAATATAACAATAAAGCTAAGTGAGGCTATGACCTATAATCGAACTTAATAAAATACCAAATTTGATTGTAATCCACTCACGATTTCGTCAAATAAATAATGAATGAGTATAAAAGTTTTGTTCATCTAACGGTTGTTTGTATCACCCAAAACTAATCGAGTTAGATATAGGATTATATATTATATATATACATGATCAGGATGAAGAGACGAGTTGAAATTCGGGTGACTGTCTGTCCGTGCTTACACGCTGTTACTTGAGGAAAAATTGAGATATCTTGATGAAACTTGGCACACATGTTTCTTGGCACCGTAAAAAGATTGGTATTAATTGAAAACCAATAAATTTCCATAACTAAACTCCAAAATTAGATACAAGACTGTTATTTTGTATAATGAATTGCATTAGAAAGCGGCATTCGCAGTTTAAAAAATTTTGAAAAGTGGGCGTGGCCAAGTCTTTTAATGTGCATATCTCCTAAACGACTAAAGTTATAATAACCAAATATACTCAAGACAAATCTTTTTGTCACCTCTACCGACAGTGTGAAAATGGGTGAATTCGGATGATAACCCCACCAACTCCTCATATAACAGTTTTGATTAAAATTACTTAAAGTGCGATTACATAAAAAAGATGGTATAATTAAAGTTAATCGGATACAAAAATTGGCCGATGAGCGTGGCCCCCCTTAAGGTGAAAACCTATATCTTGGGATTTACTTGTCCGATTTCAACCAGATTTGGTCGGTAACGCCTAATATGTCGGTCAGCGTGTGAGTTATTTATTTATAAAATTGCTTGGATTGATGGAATATCAAGTATGTAGTATAATTAATGTTGATTTCTTTCGCAATATTTTTTTAATATAATGTTTTGCGCACCTGAATGTATTTCCCCTGCTTGTATTTTGATATAAAGTTTTGCCAACACCTGAAAGTATTTCCCCGACTTTGATCCTTGCTAAAGAATCAAATGCTCGGTTACACCCGAACTTAGCCCTTCTTTACATATGTCATATAAAGTTTTGACAACATATGGTGATATTTACCCGGCTTTTATCCTTTATAGGAGCCGGGGTCAAAATTCACATATCTCCGGACCTACTCTACCGGCATATAACATAATCCTAACTTTTAAGTGTCACAACCACGCCTACTTCCCATATAGCACAATTTCACAATATAAAAAGTTCGATTACAACAGAAATGTGAAAGAAAGCTATGAAACTATGTGCGTATATCATCTATTACATAAAATAATAATAGATTAAATTAGGTTAGTCTGGTAGCCTTATGATAGTCCTTTAGAATGCCTGCGCTTGACGAGAACTTCAAAAGACTCTGTAGCCTCACTAAAGATACCTCTTCCAGTGTCTCATATTGTCGGGCGCCAAAAAACTTAAAACGTAACCTTGCAGGCGTGTACCGCTACCAGACCGTGATCAGTGAGTATTCCAATCATGTTTCCACAGTCCCTTCTATCAAGTGTCAGTAGGAACGATCTATATTTCCGATCTACCGTTGTACACACGACTTTTGCACCCAGGTATATTGTTCCATTGCGAAATAAACAAATAATAAGTTACCAAATAACCAGCGCTGCAAACTAGTTTTGAACCGAACCGCCTACTTTTACTGGCCTTGACCCGAACCACGAACAAAACCGCTTATATTTTAAAATGCGAAAACCTCAACGACTCAAATCAAATGGATCGGTTCAAATTGAAAATCTCAATTAAGCATTTTTGAGTTAAATAATACACGTGGTGCTTAAAAATTCAACCTCTATGATAAGATGGCACAAATTTACAAAGAAAGCACACCGATATTTCAGAAAATATTTATTTCAATAAATATTTTACACGAATTTGATCTCAATTGCGAAGCCTTTTATTTTCGTACATACATATTTACTTGTATGTATACATATATGTACGTATGGGATTTTATACTCTTGCAAAATGTTGCTACAGAGTATAATAGTTTTGTTCACCTAACGGTTGTTTGTATCACCTAAAACTAATCGAGGTAGATATAAGGTTATGTATATATTATATAAATGATCAGGATGACGACTCGAGTTGAAGTCCGGCTGTCTGTCTGTCCATCCGTCTATCTATGTAAGCTGTATCTTGAGTAAAAATTGAGATATAATAATTGAGTATTTCTTGGCAAAAAATTAAGGACGAGTTCGTAGATGGGCGTAGTCGGACCACTGCCACGCCCACAAAACGCCACTAAACGAGAACCTGTAAAGTGCCATAACCAAGCACTAAATTAAGATATATATTTGTAATTTGGCACAGGTAATCGCAGAAACAAGAGGGCAGCAATTTGAACCGAACCGAACCGAGGTTCAGAGATTCATAAACCGGTTCTTGAACTGGTATAAGTATTTTCTGAGTGGTTCGTACCACGGAACCGCATCGATTTTAGTAGGTTGTTTTTTATATTTCATGCTTCAACTTACTATTGCAAGAACATTTGTCTGTAAAAAAAATGTTCAGAGTGGATCCGACACAATTTGTCAATCGCGAAAATAAAGGCTCGTGTCGATTTGTCGAGAGAAATGTTAAAAAAAAATACGATAGCGGTGCTTCAAAACACGTCTATGATATCGTGGCAGGTGATGAATCGTGGATTTACGCGTATGAGTCGAAAACTGAGGTGGAAAAGTACGCACAATAGTACATTTTTCCGCCCTTTTAACTATAATATAATCGGCACTTTACGCTCAATCGACTACATTTTGGTTACATACAGTCATAAACACAGAGATAGCACACTTTTACAATTAATTATTCAAATCAAATTTTGGTTTTATCAAATAAGTGCATCGCAATAGTTTCCTACATTGGTGTATGTCTTGACTTCCACAACTTAATATGCTGATGCCGTTATCATGCTTACTTTTTTGTTGTTATTCCTTTCAATCGCATTCTAACAAGTTTTGATTGGACAAAGAAATAGCACACATTTGGTTATTTGTATAAATATTCATTATTATGGATTATTTACTTGATCGATCATTGCGGTTAGAGCGGTTAGCATTTTCAACGGTTTTGTCATTTGCGGGTTTATCGGTTTGGTATACGATTAATTCATTTACGTTGCGGATATTAATCTGCAGATTGTTCGTTATTTGCGGTTTCGTCATTAGGCGCGGTTGGCAGAAAAAATAATTTCACGAGCAGTCTTGTTAGCGCTCAGCTTTGAGTACGGAGATCTCGTATATGAACGTCGAATCCGTAATGTAGTTTTTCTATGCGGCCAAGCCGCCATTCTGTGAGGGGTAGACAATCATCGTGTATGATGACACAGTCTCCAAGCTTTGGCGCCCTTTCTGGAGTTTTCCATCAGTACCTTTTATTACGGTACTGATACACTCTGGAGAATTTTGATTTTCTCCCATCGATTTAATAAGGATAGAGACTCCACGCCTGGCTCAGATGTGGCCAAAATGGGTGCTCCTTTGAGAAAATGCTCTGGAGTGGGACTGTGAATTCAGAGGGATCTTGCGAGAGTGTTGTGAGTAGCCGTGAATTGAGAACGGCTATAATTGGAGTTAATAAGGTAGTGAATTCTTTATAATTGAACTGTTGAATATTATGAATTCTTCATAATTAAATAATGGAATTTGTAATTTCAAGCTACTTTTTTGAGGTGGGATTTGAAGCTTTTTCGGCTGATATACCCATATAAGGAGCGATTGGGGGGATAAACTGCCAATTAATGCCTTGGGGTGCATACTTCTGAACAATTCCAGGTGAAACTTGTTTAATACAATCCAAAAACTGCTTTTCAGTGGCTCTTTGGGCTCCAATGTAGGTTTTGCCGTTATGGTTCATTAGTTTTGAGGGAAAGCCGCGTCGTCCGACGAAGCGAACAAATGCCGCAAAAAAAGATTCGTACATGGCTCGAGGTGCACCGCTTTTGTCATAAAATAGACAAAGACAGCCACATAGCTTTGGCTTTGTGTTCGGGCAAATAGTTTACCCATCGTGGAATTGTATCTTGCGATTTTTGCTTGTATCATTATTGGCGAAAGCCATCCTGCGGGGTCGAAAAGTTTTGCCACAGAAGAAAAAATTTGGCGTTTTGTTATGGCGGATAAAGCTGATATTGACTCTGTAGTGTATAAAAACTGGTCAGATAACGCATCCCATTGGATCCCCAGAGTTTTTGTTGTACTTTCCTTTTCGAATTTAAGGAAATTAGTATCCAACAAATTTTCTTTTGGTATATTTTTTTTACTAAATTTGGGTGATTTGCAGTATAACCTGTGATAAGGATTCGTATGCTTGAGGAAGACTATGATTTCCAGACAGTATATCGTCTACATACGTTTGAGTTTTTAGCACTTCGGTTGCCAGAGGAAATTCTGACTTTGTGTATTTTGCCAATTCGTGGAGTGTTCGAATGGGTAAATATGGATCACAATTGACACCCAAGGTAGCTGTTTTTAATTGATAGTCGCGTAGTGGACTATTCGCATATTTCCGGAATATTAATTCGCTGAAAATCGTGGACGTCTTTATGTACGACTATTTGTTGATACATTTCGTCAACGTCCTTTTTGAATACGTATTTAAATATACGCCAATTTAATATGAGGAGCATAAAATCTGGCTGGAGTATGGGTCCCGTAAATAGAATATCATTTAGGGAATTTCCTGAGCTAGTGGATCTTGAGGCCTTGAAAACCACTCTGACTTTTGTTGTTTTTTTGTCTGGATTTACTACTGCATGATGAGGCAAGTAAAATGAGTAGTATTTGCCGTTTAGGATTTTTTTGCCATTTTCCATTTTCGTACTATAGCAAAGAAATATGAGAAGAATATTATGTACCGATTGCCGTTTAGGATTTTTTTGCATGCACTTACTTCCTCCATGTGGTCTAAATGAAGGTATTCTTCTTACACTACGATGTTCTGGCTTAAGCTCACCTTTTTTAAGTAAGTTTTTTTCCATACTTAAAAACTGCTGTATTGCAGAGGTGCGAGAGTGACCTTAGGCGAGTGTGTTAGGAAATTGTGGTTTTAGTGGTAGTCGTACGACATACCGACCAATATCTGATCTAGTAGTTGTGGCTTCGGAAAAGTCTTCACAATACTGATCATCAGGGGTTGTGATTGATATGGGGGGGAGCTCTTTTAACCCCCAAAATTTCTTTAACTGTGAATTGAGGTATTCGTTTGAGATGCATTGAGGTATTCATTTGAGATTTCCTGAACCTGAGTGGGCATGGTTGTAACTGGTTCCGAAACTAGTCCACTTAGGATCCACCCAAAAATAGTATTTTGTGCCAGAAGTGTATTTGAAATTTTCTCAATACCTTCGAGTACTATCTGTGGTATGAGATCGCTGCCTAATAGAAGATCTATTTGAGCGGGAGTGTTGCAGTTGGGATCTTTGGGGCTGAAACCATTTGCCAATCCTTGCTATTTACGTGATAGCATGTAAGCATGTTTGTTTGTTGCGGTAAGACTAGCTTCTGCTTGTATGTGCTTATCCGCTTGGGGAGAAATTAAGGTAATGGGGCAGATTTTATTAGAGTTTCGCACTACTCTTCCACCCATTCCTGTAATTTCAAAGTTGGCTTGTTTTGTTGGCAGTTGTAGCCTGTTTTGTGCCCTAGACGCTATAAATGATCGTTGTGATCTTTGGTCTATTAATGCCCTAACTTTAAGCAGTTCTCCTCGGTGTTCGATGGAGACGACTGCTGTGGGTAGTAGTAGCCTACTTTGATTTTCGGTGTGTGATTATCGCTATGTAGCGTTTGGGGTTTTAATGCCTTTGAACAGCATGGTGCTTCTATGCAATTTTCTGGATTTCGCACTTCAGGACTTGCTGTTGCAACTAAACCCGTGGCTCTATTCATATTTGCGCTGCTTGGGGGTGAGCTGGAAAAATTGTTATAATGAAGCATTGAATGATGTCGTTTGATAAAAAAATTGTCGATAAACGCAATTAAATTTGCTTTCGCACTTTTTAAGTGTATGCACATGTGACAGACAATCTGTACAAATTATTTTTGTTTTTAAAAAATTATTTCGGTAGAAAATATTCAATTTTTTGAACTTCTCGCAATATTTGAGGTTATGCCCTCCTGTACACAGTTCTCATGACGTTTGTTTGTGTTGTTTGGATGTGAAAGATTGATTTTTAAATTGTTATTGCTACTGGCTTGGGGTCTATTGAAGCTTCTATTTAGGTCGTGTTGAGCAATTTTTGTTCTGACAATTTTTTGTCTACCCTTGGGTAGTTAAGAAATCTTTCATTTGTTGCCATGTGGAGCATTTTCTTCGTGATGAGAGCGATTGCTCCCACAAAAGTAATGATTTTTCAGGTAATGCGGCGGTGCTTATATTTATCAGTATAGGGTCCCAGCTATCTGTGGGAATATTCTGTGTCAATAAAGCTGACAAACAATTTGAAACAGTGGATTGAAGTTTGATAAATTCTTCACCTGTTTCCTTTTGAATTTTTGGCAAGTTCATTAGTATCGATATTTGTTTATCGACCAAGATTCTTTCGTTTTCGTATCCTGATTTAAGAGCTTCCCAAGCTAAATTGAAAGTATCGTCATTTAGGGCGAACTGTTTGACTATTACGCCTGCTTGACCTTTTGTTTTGTATCGGAGGGGATACAATTGTTGTGCATTTGATAGTTTTGGGTGGTTTATGTAAACGGCTGTAAACATGTCCCGGAAGGACGGCCATTGTTCATAACCACCATGAAAAATTTCTTTTGGCGTAAGCCGAGGATATAAAATTTTCAGGTAGATCTGAGTCGTCATCACTAATGCGTCATATGCAGCTTGGAGACGTGTCTAGAAACTATTAAGATTTTCCTTTTTGATTTCTAATACCGATTCAGAATTGTCCTGAATCGGCGAAGATGAAAATCGAGTGCAGTATCTTATTAAACTGTCACTCTCAGCAATGAATTTGCTGTATGTAATGTCTTTCCCCCTTTTTTGTAGCAACTTGCTTTGAGCGTGTAGGTTCTGCAGGTGTACATGGACTTTCTTCGTCCGAATTCATTTTTGGTACTTTTTACAACTAAGATATTTTTAGTTTTTTTGAGTCTGAGCTCATTTAAAAAGGTATGCGGAAATAAATTAAGGAATTTTCAATGTAAGAAATATATGTATATGTTTGAAAACTCTTTTAAGAAAAAAAAGTTTTTTTTTTGAAAAAGTTAGTAAATCAATGACGTTTTTAAACTGGTATGAGTACCTGAACTCTTTTAAGATAATAAGAGTTTTTAATTCCAATTAAATGAACAAATTACACGTATTTTGTGTTTTATCGCTTATATATTAAAAAAAATGTTTTTTTTAATTTAATATTATTTAATCGATTATTAATAAACGCAAACGTGTTTATTTTTAATTTTATTTGTATGTATTATGCGTCCGTAAATCCTACAGGGTATACCTATAAGCGGATCAGCTGATACATATGTACTTGTCGTTATTTTGAGCTCAATTGAGAGCTCGTCTTAGAGATCAATGCACTTTGTACAGTAAAAAGTTCGGTTTTTATTGATTTTTCAAAATATGATAACTATGTGTACGTTTGTCCGATTTAAGTCAAATATGCGCCGTTTTGTTCGTAAACTTGTTGCCAACGAGATGCCGTCTCTTTAATTATTCGGCATATCACTCCATTTTGAGTGTTAGGGTGAATCAAATATTCCGTATCAATATTTTTTAAATTTATTCGTATGTAATCAAATGTACAATACTTAATGTTATTGCCAGCTGACTATTTTTTTTTTGCGATATTAGCTTAGCTATAATTTGATAAATTTTTAGCCGAGAGGAAATGAGTGAATGTATTTTTTGCTGCACACATTCATCCCCCCCACCGAGCCTCAGCTGACGAGGCTTTATGGTTCGATTTTCTGATGCATTTTACTAATTATCACCTGAGAGGAACTTGGTCATACTTGTATATTTCTGTTACTGACTCTTGGACTAATGTAATCTTAGAAAAAATACAAATACTAAAGGGAATCGATACGACTCACTTAGACTTCCGCCAAGGGGTTTTGGGACAAATGTTATATACATATGTGCTTGTGCGTGTGCTGTTTTTAGCACTTTTTTTTGTTTTCTATGTGTATATGTTTTTCTTTTCAGTGCACAGCACTTTTCAGTCACTTGTATATATAGATTCGCTTTTCTTTTTGTTTTCCTCTTTTTTTTTTTGTTTGGTATATGTATATACCTATGTGTTATTCCACTTCACAGCACTTTATAGTCACTTATATATATTTGTTTTTATTCTTCTTAGATTTTTAAAATTTTTTTGTTATTTTTGTACTCCATAGTGCCGCTCACTATGGCTCGAAGGACCATGAATAATGTACTCGATTGCACTTAAAATTCCACTTAGGGTACTCGGGCGAAGCTGCGGTCGGCATGGTCTTAACACCTCGAAAAGCGAAAAGAAAGAAGGGGCTCTAGTCCTGTGTTAGTCCCTTTTGAGTGTTGGGTTGTGTAGAGTTTTGGTGTGATGTGATGTGTATGTGTTGATGATCTGCGTGGTGTGATGTCTGCAGGGGTGGAGTGTGTTTGTGTGTGGAGTCGTCTTGTGGATTGTGTTGATGTGGTGTGTTGGCGATCAGTGGCGTGTTTGGAGGGGGAGGCGTAACTCATCATAGTGGCTAATCGAAAAAATCAATTTGTTTTCTATGCGTATTAATAATAAACGTCGTTTTTTTACATGCTCAAAGTGTGCTATTGCTCTGTCAATGACTGTATATCTAAAGAATAGTAAAGCGGCAAGTGCGTATTTTTAGCACATTGGATAGGTAAATGTAAAATTGTGGGATTTTCTACAATGCACGTATTATTTTTATAGCCTTGCAACACGTTGCTACAGAGTACCACGCCAAGTTTTCCTAAAAATTATGTGGCTTAGCGTTTCCTGGTCGAAAGCTTATATCCCTAATAAAATCAATTCCGACGTTTTGCACATCAACTCAATACCTTCTCGGTTGAGTTTATATCAGATATAGATATGTTTAAAGATGATTAATGATAATTGATAATTTTCGCTGACGCGATTAAAATATATTATTAAAACTAACAGACTGACTTTTAATATAAGTTAATAAGATACCAAATTGATTGTTATCCATTCACGATTTCATCGAATAATGAATGTTGATTTCTTTCGCAACATTTTGTAATATAAAGGTTCTTATTTTTATACTCGTATACACATAAATAGTATTACACATTTTGTATTTTAAATAAAATTAATATACACGCTTTAAAACTACATTTACTGTTTTTTTTGTTAATGAGTTGTTTCAAAAGAAATTCTTTTTATAGAAAATTTGAAATTGCCTGCACACTCAACTACATTTTCGCAAATTTTTGAGACCAAATCCGGCACAATTAAAAATTGTCAAATTCGATCCCTGGTCCGAAAGCAAACAGCAGCCGACTGTATAGGCATTTCCAGATGAGCCGAATTTAACAAAAGTTGTTCGCGCGAATTAGGTCGAATGATGTTAATGGTTACACTTTATTTTACATTCTCTCCCTTTATATTACTATTATTCGCTTATATTCTACAATAATGCTTACTTAGCTAAATATGTGATTTGATAATGCAAATGAATTTGAAAGTTGGGAATACATATGTATATTGAGGTTGTGTCAGCGACATTTGGAAATACGGGTCGCTGACACTTTGTGTTTACTTTGCCAAAAATGCATTTGTAGTCATTCTGACGAAATCGGAATTATTGATCGACAATGTGAGCATCGACTGAAAAAATTGTATTTTTTGGCACTCAAAACATCAATTTGATGACTCATAATGATCCTGCCTTGGCACCGAATGATTTCTTTTTGTTCCCGTACGTAAAAACTAAACTAAGAGGACAACGTTTTTCGATACCTGAAAAGGCGGTTGATGCGTTCAGAACTCAAGTTTTGGAGAAACCACAATCAGAGTATCCAAAGAGAATATTTTGTAAAACAATAAACCGATTTCGATGTTCAATAATTGTTTTTGTACTCTAATCCCGAAATATAAATGGCAATCCTCATATTTGACCGGCTTAGATTCTTGAAAATTGCGTGAGTGGAAAGCTTTCGGTTTTACTTGAACTGAGTTCGAGGAAGGAGTTCCTTGTTTGATATAAAGTTTTGATAACAGCTGAACGTATTTTTACGCCTTTGAGCTTTGCAAACTTCGAAAGTATAAAATATTTGGTTACACCCGAAATTAGGCCTTCCTTACTTATACTATTTAGGAAGGTTGTTCAAAAATTACTTAATTTAAGAATGTCATGGAATTGATGATATGTTATATTCAATATACTATACTTGTATATACACACTCATAATTGTTAACATTTTCCACACTACTTACAGGTGTTATGTTTAACTACGTATTAAGCCACTTGCCGAAATGGATGCATCATACATTGCTTGGTGGAATGATCTCGGGACTAGCCTATAGTTTTAAATTATTTTCACCCCTCGCCTATGGTATGAGCGGACCGTTGTCGAATGAACCCAACTCCACAATGTATGGACTTAGATGGCTTTCATCATGGGAATTTTAATATCGAATCAAATTTATTTAAGTAAATCTGTACATTTATATCTACACATTTGTAACAAAAATAAACTATATTGTGAGTTACTATTTCATTTCGGTTGTTATTTCATGAGTTTGGTTCAATATGGTAGCGAAACCATAGGTCGCAGAAGAGCTAAAAAACGGCGGGTAGGAAATTAACCATATCCCAACAAATTCGCTAACATTATACAATATTTAACAAGAGGAGACAATAGCGATATATATAGAATAGTATAATATTTATATAATATATAAGTGATCAGGATGATGAGAGGAGTTAAATTCCGAGTAATTAAATGTCCACCCTTTAATGCAAGAACTTGAGTAAAAATTGATAATTGCGATGAAAATTGGCACACGTGTTCTCTGCTAGCAAGTAATGTTGGTTATGTAGATGGGCGGAAACGCACCACTGCCACGCCCATAACATGCCGTTAAACGAAAAAATTACGTAACTAAACCGCTAAGTAAGATACAAAACTGTAATATGGTGAGGCAAATAATAGTATAAAGGAGCATTAATGGTTCGAAAATTGGTGAAGAAACGGCGTAATCCGGCTCCCTAATAAGATTTAAGGACATATCTCACCAACTACTAAACCAAAATTTCTACATATGTGTGGTATATGCATTATGCCGAATATGACGGTCAGTGTGTGAGTTATATTCATAAAATTGCGTGGAAACATGTCGTACACTATACGGCTGACTTCATAGACGTCAGTTTGCTCTGATGATACAGTGCATAAATCAGGGTGGCAACATGTTTAGGAACACAGTTTATGCAATACAAAATGGAATCTGTTTTACAAGTAGAAAAACTTGTTATTTCGGCGACCGCTAAAATTTATATTACTAAAGTAATAAAGGTAAAGTAATGCTGCTTTTTTAAATAATTAAAATAAATCATCCAACGACTCATGGCATTATGCGAAGGATAGATTTTACCAAAAGTACCAAAATACAAAAAATTAAATATGTATATAAAAGAGATATCAATCGATATTTTCTATAATCGCTTGAGGATGCGAATAGATACAGTCGAGGTAATATATATAAGAATATATGTTTGTATATAGTTTAATTTTCTTTGCTAAATGGTACGTTCTTTCTGGCCTGACAGATGCACATAACACTTTGGAGACTGGGAAATCAAAATAGTTTTCGAGAATTATGGAATATACTTAATATTGTTCTGGAAACTGTTTATCGATTCTTTCTAAAACAATTTTGACAAAATTAAATGCTCGTGTTATAAAACTTCCATCCTCTGAATCGCAGCAACCGATTGTCATGGAAAATTTTCAAGCACTCCGTTTCCATCCTTTTCCATTTGTATTACTTCGGTGTGTTGACGGAAAACAAATCAGCATTAACCAACCTTCCAGGAATCAGTTATTTCTACAGAAAAAGCACTTTTCTATAACATCGCAAGTAAAACTGAAATTTCTATTTATTTCAACAAATAACTAATTAAGCAACACGTCAACCTTTCACTTAAGGCTACCGTATCTTTCGAAATTTGAAATTCAATAGCGAGTAATTCAATGGTAAATATAGGAGTTATTTTAATGAAAGAGCGTACTTTTCTAATAACAGTGTAACTTTGTGTCTAAAATGGATAAAATCGTACGAAAACTTGTCTTAGCTCCCATATAACTGATATTCAGTATTTTGAAACGACCGGCTGACCATAATCTATACTTATTTATATTTTTTAAACTGCTGGAAAATGAGATCTCAAGTATACCTGAGTAATATTAAAAAGTAATGCATTCCATTTCTTTGCCCCCAATATATCCTACATAATCATTTTCGACTTTCTACCTAACTTTAAACCGTTTATGTAGGTCAAAATGTGTGATATTATGAAGATTATGTTATTGGTTTGGCCCTAAATGAAATAGGTTTTGGTCTAAATCACATATCCCTAATATTCTGAATTTCGATCTTCTGGCTGACGTTTTTCACATCAATTCAATATATTAAATTTAGCCTCTTCGGTTATGTTTATATCACATATGTATATCTCATTTGAGTATGATGTTAGTGAAATTTTCGTTAGCGGGAAGTAAAATATAGTAATTAATCTAAATGAGTCTTTGTCCTTCAAAATAAGTTAATATGATACCAAATTTGATTGTAATCCATTCACGATTTCGACGAACAATGAAGTTGAACCCTTTCGCTACATTTTTATACTATTGTAACATGTTGCTACAGAGTATAAGTTTAGTTCACCTAGCGGTTGTTTGTATCACCAAAAACTAATCGAGATAGGTTTTAGGGTTAACGCTAAAATAAAGCATTTAAATTAAGTCTGAGATAATGATCTTCGATATAAGTCAAGAAGTGACCAAATTTGATTGTAATTTAATCGCTGATTCTTTCGCAACATTTTTATACTCTTGCAACATGTTACTACAGAGTATAAGTTTTGTTCACCTAACGGTTGTTTGTGTTACCCAAAACTAATCGAGATAGATAAGGAGTTATATTATATATACCAAGTGTACCGGTATGGAATGAGCGGTTTTTATGAAAATGAAATACTAATTTTGAATGGGAAAGTAAACAAAAATTAAAAAGGTATTATTTATTGCTTTTTGCAGATTCTGACCAGCTTTTTGTCAATTTGTGCCAATATAAATGTTCACCTTTTGAAGCAAACCAATCAGGCATCGAATTTTCGACTTCTGCGTAGGAATCGAAGTGCTGCTCAGCCAATACGTGTACCATCGATGAAAACAAATGGATCGGAAGGTGCGAAGTCTGGTAAATACGGCAGGTGGGGTTGCAGCTCCCAGCCAAGTAATTTGATGGTATCCTGAATTTTGTCGTGCCTTCTGGCCCATTCTGGCCGTTTTTCGATCAATGTATGGTTTAAATTGATTATTTGTTATCTGTAGCGATTAGTATTAACAGTTTCACCAGGTTTTAAAAGCTCATGGCATACCACACCCTTCTGATCCCACCAAACACAGAGCATTGCTTTCTTAACGAATCGATCTGTTTTTGCAGTCGATGTTGATGGCTGTCCTGGATTAACCTATGATTTTCTAAATTAAGGATTCTTAAAATAAATCCATTTTTCATCTGCCACTGATAATTCGATGCAAAACTGATATTCTTTCGTGTCTTAAAAGCAAAATTTAACAAGTGTTTATTCGGTTTTCCATTGGTCTTTCATTTAATTCATGTGACACCCATTTTCCATACTTTTGGATATTTCCCACAGCTTTTAAACGGTCTGAAATTGTTCGTTGTGCAACATTTAACATGGCTGCCATTTGCTTATGACTCAAAGTATCATCTGATCATACAATATTGCTTGCAGTTCGGAGTCTTCAAACTTTTTTGGTGGTCTTCTACGTTCTTCATTTCTTACATCAAAATCATTATATCTGAACCGTTGAAACCATCATTTGCATGTTGCTTCTGGTAGAGCATCTTCACCATATGCCTCGACAAGTATTCGATGCGACTCAGCTGCATTTTTTTTTAAAGGGAAACAAAAAATTAAAGTTTTCAGCAAATCATCACTTTCCGGTATATAATTTAACATTTTCAACACTGTAAGTATTGTATGACTGTAAGGTTATTGAATATGTTTGACAGATGTCATGCCAACCAAACAAAAAAATTAAGACTCGTTCGTTTGTTTCTTAACGCTCACTTCATACCTAGGTATGCACCTGGTATATGTATAAATGATCAGGATGTCGAGACCAGTTAAAATCCAGATCTATCTGCCTGTCCGTCCGCTCGCCTGTCTTTGCAAGCTGTAACTTGAGTAAAAATTGAGATATCGTGGTGAAACTTGGTATACGTGTTTCTTGGCAAAAAAGTTAGGTCTACTGCCGCGCCCACAAAACGCAGTTTAGCGAAATTTTATAAAGTGCCATAACTAAGCACTAAATTAAGATATAATATAAAAGTGTAATTTAGTACAGGATGCTCCTGAGGGTTAAATTTTTTTTTAAATTGGGCTTGGCCTTGCCACCTAAGATGTTTAATGTCAAAATTGGACGATGGGCATGGAACCGCACACATTTCGGTGAAAACCCATATCTCGGGAACTACTCTACCGATATCGACCAAAAGTATGTAATATTATATTATCTTCACATTCCTTCATTTTGGTGCGAAAATGGGTGAAATCGGGCTACAACCACGCCTTCTTCTTCCCATATCACAAAAATTCAAATTCCATCTGATTCTTTCACTTTATAGTATGCAACTCAAGCACCAACGAATGTATCAGGATACAATTTATCACGAATTGTGGCTTTGAGGTGCGCTACCCTGGGCTCTTAAAAAGTTCCAAGAAGATCCGACGTTTTCGAGCCAAATTTTGTTCGGCGATGAGGCCCATTTCTGGCTCCATTCTGAAGAAATTTAAGAGCTGCCATTTCATCCAGAAAAAACAACTGTTTGGTGTAGTTTGTGGGCCGGTGAAATCATCGGTCCTTATTTCTTCAAAAATGATGCCGGTGAGAACGTAACCGTCACCTATACTTTTTTGAGTGTTCGTTGCGACAAATGCAATGCAACTTTTTCAGTTGTTGCTGGTGGAGGGATTGAAAATCATTTGAAGACAAAGAAGCGCAAATGCTCCACTTCAATCATATCAGATTTTTTCATCGGAGAGAAACCAGATTTGAATCTATCGACGATGGAAAGCGTGTGGGCGTACCACACAATTGATGAGACTCACGTTTCAGGTTTGTTATTCAAAAAATCATTTATAAAACAGCAGTTATCGTCCGATTAAATTTTTTTCAAACCCTTTATTCTAGGCCAAACGACTGCGCAACCAAAATAGTTCTAACTTGTTCCCTAATGAAAAAATTGTCGTGTTCAAGAACAAAAAGTAAAGCGATAATAACCAATGTTTTTGCACCATATGATGTTTTCTGTCCTCATTCGTTATTTTCTTCCATTATTTGGAGTGAATGTTAAAATAATTAAACTTGTTGAATACTGTAATTAAATATTTATTATATTCTAGACTTCGAAATATTTATCTTCTCTCATACTCTTCTCAGTTTTGCTTCCTGCCTAGTTTGAAACACACGCGAATATACTATAATGTATTAGTTATTGATTCTGCAAATAAACTATTATTATCTACTTGTATAAATAATAATGGGCTTATAATTTATTTATGGACCATAGTTCGCAACATAGTAGCAAAACAAGGTTATTAAAAAGTTCAAAAACTATATATAAGCTTACAAAAACAAAAAAAAAAAACAATTCAACGTGAACGCGTATTAATTCGAAGCTCCCTACAAAAGTAAGTTCTTAATTAAAAACAAGTAAGGAAGGGCTAAGTTCGGATGTAACCGAACATTTTATACTCTCGCAAAGTCAAATAGTATACTCGTTTGAGATTTCTTTGTGGATTGGCTGATATTTTCGGTAGAAGGTCAACTATAGGCACTGGGGTCCACATATTTAGTACTTAGGGGCTTAAACAGTTTTGGTTCGATTTAGACAATTTTTGGCCACAAGGTGGCATACTTTAATCGCATTATTCACGCAAAGTTTTATCCCGATACAGTCATTGTTGCCTGATTTGCATAGTGGAAAGTGAAATAATCAGATGGAATTTAAAATGGTGTTATATGGAAAGTAGGCGTGGTTGTAGTCCGATTTCGCCCATTTTTGCACTGTGACATAGAAACATGAAAAGAACGTTATGCACCGAATTTGGTTGAAATCGGTTAAGCAGATCTCAAGATATGGGTTTTCACCTAAAAGTGGGCTGTGCCACGCCCACTGTCTAATTTTGAACGCGGTTCCTATAAAGTCATCTCATACCATCCCAGAGATAAAATTTAATGACTCTGGCGTGTTTAGTGCTTGATTTATCGCGCTTTTAGTAGTTTTTAACAGTACCGTTATATGGGGAGTGGGCGGAGTTGCCATCCGATTTCAACTATTTTCACACCGTCAATAGAAGTGCTAAAAATATTTGCTTCCAGTGAATTTTGTTATTATATCATTAGCGGTTTAGGAGATATGCACATTAAACCTATTAGAGGCGGGACCACGCCCACTTTTTTAAAAAAAATTTTAACTGCAGATGCCCCTCCCTAATGTGATCCTGTGTACCAAATAACAGTCTTGTATCTTATTGCGGAGCTTAGTTATGGCAAGTTATTTGTTTTTAGTTTTACCCGATTAAAATTCGCGCCATGCACACTGTGAAAACGAGTATGTGGCAAACTACTATTATAAACGACACATGAGAACTAATTAATTGAAATGTGATAAGGAAAAGTTGATCAGTGAAAATTATGAATTAAAACTAAAAGATAAAAAATATTTGCAAAAAAAATTTCTTGAAGCAACAAAAAAGGCTCTCATATTAAGACACAAAATCGAATGTAAAATAAAAACACAAAAAGAAAAAAATGGCTACTCAAACAAAAGTTGAAGATATAATAATTCCAATTTTTACTTGAGCCAACTTTACAATTTGGAAATTAAGATTAATGTTGATACTCGAATACAAAAAATGCAAAGAACAACAAAAAGAATTATTGATCAAGATACAGAAGCAGATTGGAACAAAAAGGATTTAAAAACAAAAAAAAACGTTAACTTCGGTTGCGCTGAAGCTATAATACCCTTCACAAATACAAAGGCCCCTTACAAGAACTTGATTCCGAACGTTCAATTTGTATGACAGCTATATGATATAGTGATCTGATCTAACCAATTTCTGTGGAGAATAATTTGTTGCCTTAAACAATAACTCGTGCCTAATTTCGTGAAGATACCTCGTCAAATAAAAAAAATGTCCATGCAAGCACTTTACTCCGATCGTTTAGTTAATATGGTGCCTATATACTATAGTCGTCCGATCTATACAATTTCTTCGAAGATTAGATTAATGCCTTAAATAATAATACATGCCAAATTTCGTGAAGATAGCTCGTCAAATGATAGAGTTTTCCATAGAAGCACTTCATTCCGATTGTTCAGTTTGTATGGCAGCTACATGCTATAGTCATCCGATTTGAATAATTGCTTCGGAGATTAGATTAATGCCTTAAATAATAATCAATGCCGAATTTCGTGAAGATACCTCGTCAAATGAAAGAGTTTCCCATACAAGCACATGATTCCGATTGTGCAGTTTGTATGGCAGCTATATGCTATAGTCATCCGATCTATACAATTTCTTAGGAGATTAGATTAATGCCTTAAATAATAATACATGCCAAATTTCGTGCAGATAGCTCGTCCAATGATAGAGTTTTCCATAGAAGCACTTCATTCCGATCGTTCAGTTAATATGGCAGCTATATGCTATAGTGGTCCGATATCGACCGCTCAGACAAATAAGCAGCTGCTTAGTGAGGAAAGGACAGATGCAAAATTTCAGATCGATAGCTTAAAAACTGAGGGACTAGTTGGTATATAGTATACAGACAGACGGACATGGCTAAATCAACTCAGCTCATCATGCTGATCATTTATGTATACATATATTTTACAGGGTCTCCGACGTTTCCTTCTGGGTGTTACAAACTTCGTGTCACACTTAATATACCCTGTTCAGGGTATAATGAGAAAACGAAAATTGAGGTGTAAAATTAAATATTTACAAGGTGCGTTCCAAAGTAAACAGGACTGTGCTTTAGCTCGTTGCCCGGTATGGTCGCCAGTATGCCGGTGCAAGGCTTTTGAATGGCCTCCACGTCTGCATAGCACTTTCCTTTCATCGGCAAATGCATTTTTCCGAAAGGGTAGAAGTCGCACGGTGCCATATCAGGTGAATACGGGGAGTGGTTGATGGTTAAAATGTGATGTTTGGTCAAATAATCGACCACAAGCGTCGATCGATGAGACGGCGCATTATCGTGCAACAAACGACAACTTCCATCTTCGCGATATTCGGGCCGAACACGTCGAATACGGTGCACCAAACGCTTCAAAACTCCAAGGTAGAATACCGTGTTAACGTTTTGGCCGGGTGGAATAAATTCTTTATGGATCTGGCCGCCTTGTTCTATGTTGACCGATATTTTCGGTAAAAAGTCAACTATAGCCTTCCGTACTTACTATGTCAAAAGTTATCCTCGTAGTTGCAACGCAGAAATCAATCGTTCTCTTTTGTTTTCATTTCACCAATGTTGTAATTGTTCTATTTGTATACACGATTTTTCACACACTTACTTTTTGGTTATAATTTTTCATAATGTAAAAGCTCAAAACTAAGATCCAACTATTAGAAAGAGTTTAACTATTTATAAATAAGTGTATTCGATTGAGATTTTGAATTATTTTAAGAATATTTCAAATATATTCAAGTTCATTTTTTAATTACTATAAAATATCGGGATTGGTAACCTTGCGTCGCAAAAGATTGCTCTCTCACTCTCAACTCACTCGTTTCTACGGAAAAAATCCAATTTTCGCGGATATTCTAAAGTACGGTCTGTTGAAGCGGACAGTAGAAGCGGTGGTGACTGTTCATTTACATTGCGCTCTCATAAGATAGGTCGTATCAGCTGATTCGGTCCACGGTTTTGCGTCGGTGACTATTTGTGCGATAAGTACGTATACTATGCAACTACTTCTCTGCTACATTGCTTAAATTTCTCTGCCCTCTCTCTCATTCTTTTTCTCGTGTCTAACCTGCGTTGATCGGCTCCCAAAATCTCAGTCACTCGTCTCTGCTTCAGTATATTTCGACGCTTTCGAAACTGTTCACCACACTAGAGCTGTAAACCAATCGATGTGTTATTTTCGTCTCACGATCGATAGTTTATTTTTACGATCGATGGTTTATGACTTAACCCTTTCACCCATGGTGATTAAGCATCCCAGTAGAAATTTAAAAAATCAACAAAAATTCAGTTTACATTCTTGAGTAAGAAAAGGTCCCCTTGGCAGTTATAAGAATTTTCTGTTTCCGGTCATCTCTCTTTTTTTTGTTTAATGATTGCGTAATTTTTTATAGCAATTAGTTGCCAGAAATATCTATTGAATGAACACGTATTTTTATAAAGTTCGTAGATTTTTGGGTGAAAATATATGCCTTTAGTATTGAAATGTGTTTTGTGTAAATATAAAAGTGTTTTTTATAAGAAATAAGTACGTGAGCAACTAAATGTTCCAAATATATATGTTTTTTTTTTTGAATCGGGATAATATGCCCCAATGGTATGGTTCAAGTCATATTTACGGGATATATTGTCCCACTGGTGTGCAGTAGTCATATGAAAACAGTCAATCTATTTTAGTGTTTAACAATTTTTTAGAATGAATAAAAGAAGCTTTGGTGGAAGTTTGAACGCAAACGTAATGGCTGCGATGCTAGATACCAGCGCCTCTGTCCTCAGCGATTTTAGCGCGCCCGATTTCGAGTACATTATAAATTCCGATGATGAAATGCATGAACCCTCTAGCAACTCTGATAATAATACAGAGAACGAAAATAATTCGCCAAACTTGGGCAGTGAGGGTTTCCATCTACTAGTCTCTGGTGAAGATAGCGATACGAGTATAAAAAGCTTATTTTGTTCTCGATTTTGTATTACTGAAGATATTGAACCCATCATTCTGGTCCCAATTTCAAGAAATTCTGCTGAGCTATAAATATTTAAGTGCCTATTTCCAGAATCGTTGTTAATTTTCATCGTACAGTGCACAAATGAAGGATTGGCTCTCCCAGATGTAAAAGGAGACCGTAATATAACACAAATTGATTCAAATAAATAAAAATTGTATTGGGAATTTTGCTTATGATGAGTTATAATAGACTTCCTGAGATTTCTGATTACTGGTCTCAAAATGAATTCAAGGGTAACGAGTTAATAAAAGGGATATTGGACGAATTGATCAAAATTTAATGTCAAAACTTTATAATAATTCTCCTGAGTATGCCACCTTGTGACCAAAAATTGTCTTAATCGAACTTAAACTGTTCAAGCCCCTAAGTACTAAATATGTGGACCTCAGTGCCTATAGTTGACCTTCTACCGAAAATATCAGTCAACCCACAAAGAAATCTAAAACGAGTATACCATTTGGCTTTGCGAGAGTATAAATGTTCGGTTGCATCCGAACTTAGCCCTTCCTTACTTGTTTTAAACTTGTTTTTTGTTTACTAGATATTATATCTACCTAAAAAATGTATTAATTTCTTCTAAACTCACTGCTTATGGTACGGTAGTGAAAGGGTTAACTAGACTTATGAATAATTTTCATAAAATTGCAAAATTTCACTCAATGTAAATATAATAAAATATAGTCTAAATAAGGATATATTCTGGTATTTCCACATGTGAAGTCTTTTTGGATAACATATTAATCTTAAAGTCATATTTCATTCAATTTCGTAAGTACACCATTTTTTTAAATTAATATACAAATTATAAAATTCAACTATTTTTTACAGTTTAATTTGGTGTTGGATGGGTTAGAGGGAATGTTGTGGAAATATTTACAATGAGGTAAGAATTTCTAATGTTATGAAATATCGGTTGCACATAACATCATACGTGCAATTCAGAATTTTTGCCGCCACTGTTTTCTAGTAAGAATTAATGTATTTGTTCCAACCCTTTGGAAGTATTACACTCACCATTCACTCTTCAATATCGTTTCGCATTAATTGAATAAACTTGAATATTTGAATATATTTAACACCCACTTAATACAACGTCACTTGCGACGCAGCGCAAAAAATGTAAAGAAAATAGAAAAAAAGGATTGATTGTCCGGCTCAGGCCAGATACTTCAACGGGAATCAGAACGATGACGAGATGTCCGCTTCGAATTTTGATACGCAAAAGAGCCCAGCCGCTACCCGTGTTTTGGTTTTGTTGATGGTTCGTGGGGTGATCGCCGGTGTGTTGGATATCCTGGGTGGTAGTGTCGTTGTGTGAGGTGTATGTTGCGTGAGGTGAGGTGATGAATGTTGCGAGAGGTGATGTGGTGAATGTTGCTGATGTGTGATGTAGATTGTATTAGTTGATGTGTAGATTGTGTTAGGTGTGTTGGCGTGTATGTTTTCGGGACGACGTAGGCTCATTTAGTCATCCTGGCCCCCCTAGGCGAATATTAGCCTAGCAGACGCTGAAGTTGTTGCAGCGTGTATACGACGCTGCTCAGCCCAGTGGCACGGCGGGGTGGTGGCCGAAGCTGGCTACGGCGCGTAATTGCTTCGTTGCGTGGGCGCCAGGAACGCGGCTCCGGAGGGGGGGCCAATCGGCGAGGTCGTGCTGATGCGTGTCTGGGGAGTCGCCTGATTACGCCGCGGCGGTGAGATTCAGTTAGTCGACCACTGTCGCGCCTCGCGGTGCGGTGAAGGAGTGTGTGATGTTGCTCACCGTACATCTGACAATGGCCCCTTGACTCACATGCGGTTGTTGCATGGGTGTGCGCCAGACAATTCAGGCAGTGGCCATGTGCCTGGGCGATTTGCTGTCGTTGGACTGGTGGCATACCTTTAAATATGCCGCAATGTTGCAAGCGGTGTGGGCGACGACATAGCGGGCATCGGAGGCGATGCTGCTCCGCAGACAGCGAGGATGACGGGGTTAGTGGCCGCGTGCCACTACGTGGAGCGATTGGAGGGGCTGTGGTAGCCGTAGTTCGAGGGGCAGGATTTGCCCCAGGGCGTGGCACATTAACGGTCGAACGCATTGCAGGCGTTGGTGTTTGTGCATTTCAGTCCATAATGATCTACTTATATGGGAAAAAGTTATTTAGATTATAAGTTTGTCGCATGATTGAGTTGGAAATTTGGGCCACGTTAAGTGGCATAAATGGGTCGTTTGGTCGATCGACCTTTTACCGGATGTAGGTTTTTTTTGATTTATTAATTTTAGCGATTTTTGGTTCTTATCGGGTTATTATTTACGTTTGTTCGGTATTATCGGCTGTGGGTAAAAAGCATAGCTTTACGAGCGGTCTAGTTAGTGTTCCGGTTTGCGTACGGAGATCGACTACTCGGATGTGACCGTCGGAACCATGGTGAAGGTTTTCTATGCGGCCAAGCCGCCATTCAGTAGGGGGGAGACAATCATCGTGTATTAGCACGCAATCTCCAAGCTTCGGCGCCTTTTCTGGAGCTTTCCAGCGGTACCTCTTGTGGAGGTCCTTTAGATAATCTTCTTTCCATCGGCGACTAAAATTGTGATGGATAATTTTGATTCTTTCCCATCGGTTTAATAAGGATAGCGACTCCACGTCTGGCTCAGGTATGGCCAGAATGGGTGCTCCTTTGAGAAAATGCCCAGGAGTTAGGGCGGTGAAATCGGAGGGATCTTGCGAGAGGATTGTGATTGGCCGTGAATTGAGTACGGCTTCAATTCGAATTAATAAGGTCGAGAATTCTTCATAATTAAACTTGTAGTTGCCAGCTACTTTTTTGAAGTGGGATTTGAAGCTTTTTACAGCTGATTCCCATAAACCACCCATATGAGGAGCGCTTGGGGGGATAAATTGCCAATTAATGCCTTGGGGTGCGTACTTCTGTACAATCTCAGGTGAGGTCTTTTGGATAAAGTCCACAAACTGTTTCTCAGTGGCTCTTTTGGCTCCAATAAACGTTTTGCCGTTGTCACTCATTATTTTTGAAGGAAAACCACGCCGTCCGATGAAGCGAGCGAATGCCGCGAGAAAAGCCTCTGTCGTCAGATTTGTACATAGCTCAAGGTGAACAGCTTTTGTCGTAAAACAAACAAAAACTGCCACATATCCTTTCATTAAAGTGGGAGATCTTAACATTGAAGCCTTTATCTGGAAAGGCCCAGCAAAATCGACACCTGTAGTTGTGAAGGGCAGAGCAAAGTTGCAGCGTTCAGGTGGAAGTGCTGCCTTTATCTGCGTTCGCATTTTTTGCGTTGTACGTTGTGCAAACTTTGCACATGTAAATGCACTTCTTTATTTGAGGCTTAAGACGGGGAATATAAAACTCTTGGCGGACTATTTGTTGCATGAGGCGGTGCTCGGCGTGTACCATCAGTATGTGGACATAATGCAGATATAATGTGGCAAGCCGTGCTTTTTCTGGTATGATTATGGGATGTCGTTCGTTGTATGTCAGGCTGGAGTTGACAAGCCGACCATTCGCACGAAGCAAACCCTTTGTATCCAGAAATGGATTTAGTACTAAAAGTGAGCTCTTTTTATCGATTGGCTTCGAATCTTTTAGCAATGATATTTCTCGGCTGAAGTAGCGCGTTTGAGTAGATGCGATGTTAATGTATCGCATTAGGGGTATATTGGAGGTGTTCCGTTAACTTTAGTTTTGAGCTGCTCTATAAATTTGATCATGTAGGCAACTACTCTGAGGGCTCGGGGGAACGATGTGAATCGTTAAAGGATGTCAGTATCCTCCGATGTTGCATGAAAGCAGTCGATTTTTCGACTTTCTGGGGCAATTATATTGCGCATGGGCGCTTGTGGCCAAGAATCGGGAGATTCTCTTAACCAGCGGGGGCCACTCCGCCAGAGAGTGGTGGTGGCAAGATGCAGGGGTTTGCACCCTCTTGTACCTAGATCGGCAGGATTATCAGCACTGGCCACATGTCGCCAAGTGGCTGATCCTACTAGGTCAAGGATTTGAGACGTTCGAATGGAAATATACGTCTTCCATGCATGTGGTGGTTTTTCTAACCATGCTAATACGATTTCGGAATCGGACCATAGATATAATTTATATTGTGCCATGTTTAAATGCGTTTGTACGATGGACACGAGTTTGGCTAGTAGTAGCGCTCCACATAGTTCAAGTCGTGGTAGACTTATTGTTTTTAAAGGAGCCACTTTTGCTTTTGCTACTAATAAGTGGCTTGTGGTCGCAGTGTCGCTTTGTGTGCGAACATATATAGTTGCGCAATATACCTTTTCAGAAGCGTCACAGAAGCCGTGTAGTTCGACTTTGTGCTCTGGGGCATAATTTACCCATCGTGGGATTTGTATCTGTGAGATATCATGTAGATTGCTCGCAAACTGGGACCACTTTTCTTAACGCAGTGGTTTTACTTGTTCGTCCCAGTCGGTACCATCTAACTATAATTCTTGTATTAGAATTTTGGCTTGTATCATAACCGGCGAAAGCCATCCTGCGGGGTCGAAAAGTTTCGCCACAGAGGATAGAATTTGCCGCTTTGTTATGGCAGATAATGCAGATATTGACTCTGTAGTGTATGAAAACTGGTCAGATATCGCATTCCATTGGATCCCCAGAGTTTTTGTTGTACTTTCCTTTTCGAATTTAAGGAAATTAGTATCTAACAAATTTTCATGTGGTAATTTTTTAGAATATTAGGGTGGTTCGCCGTTATCTTCTTCAACGGAAACCCTGCCGTTTTTAGGGCTTTTATCACTTGTGATAGTGACTCGTATGCTTGTGGAAGACTGTGACTTCCAGACAAGATATCGTCTACATACGTTTGTGTTTTTAACACCTGGGTTGCCAGAGGAAATTCTGACTTGGTGTTTTCTGCCAATTCGTGCAGTGTTCGAATGGCTAAATATGGAGCACAGTTGACGGCAAAGATAACTGTTTTTAATTTATAGTCGCGGAGTGGACTATTGGGAGATTTTCGGAAAATAATTCGCTGAAGATCTTGATCGTCTTTATGTACGACTATTTGTCTATACATTTTTTCGACATCTCCGTTAAATACGTATTTGAATATACGCCAATTTAATATGAGGAGCATTAAATCTGGTTGGAGCGTGGGTCCCGTAAATAAAATATCATTTAGGGAATTCCCCGAGCTGGTGGATCTTGATGCATTAAAGACAACTCTTACTTTAGTTGTTTTTTTGTCTGGCTTTACTACTGCATGGTGCGGCAAATAAAATGAGTAGTATTTGCCGTTGATGATTTTTTCGCATGGGCTTATTTCCTCCATGTGGCTTAAGCTTATCTTTTTTAAGTAAGTTCTTTTTCTTAAAAACTGCTGTATTGCAGAGGTGCGAGAATGACCTAAGGCGAGTGTGTTAGGAAGTTGTTGTTTTAGTGGTAGTCGTACGACGTACCGACCATCTGATCTAGTAGTTGTGGCTTTGTAAAAGTCTTCACAATACTGATCTTCAGGGGTTGTGATTGATATGGGGGGGAGTTCTTCTAACTCCCAAAATTTTTTCAATTGTGAATTGAGGTATTCGTTTGAGATTTCCTCAACCTGAGTGGTCATGGTGGTAACTGGTCCACTTAGGATCCACCCAAAAATAGTATTTTGTGCCAGAAGTGTATTTGAAATTTTTTCAATACCTTCGAGTATTATCTGTGGTATGAGATCGCTGCCTAATATTGCTATTTAAGCGGGAATGTTGCAGTTGGGATCTGCTAGCTTTAGGTGTGAAACCTTTCGCCAATACTTGCTATTTATGTAATAGCTTGGAAGCATATTTGTAAGTTGCGGTAAGTCTATAGCTTCTGCTTGTATGTGCTTATCCGCTTGGGGGGAAATTAGGGTAATGGGGCAGATTTTATTTCAGTTTTGGACTACTCTTCCGCCCATTCCCGTGATTTCAAAATTGGCTAGTTTTGTTGGCAGTTGTAGCCTATTTTGAGCGCTAGACGCTATGAAAGATCGTTGTGATCCTTGGTCTATTAAGGCTCTAAGTTTAAACAGCTCTCCTCGGTGTTCGATGGAGACGACTGCTGTGTCGCGTTTGGGTGTTTAATGCCTTTGAGCAGCATGGTGCTTCTTGGCAATTTTCGGGATTTCGCACTTCGGGATTTGCTGTTGCAACTAAACCCGTGGCTCTTTTTGTATTTGCGCTGTTCGGGGGTGAGCTAGAAAATGTGTTGCATTGAATGATGTCGTTTATGACAATAAACGCAATTAAATTTGCTTTCGCACTCTTTAAGTGTATGTGCATGTGATAGGCAATTTGTACAAAGTCTTTTCGTTTTTAAAAAATTGTTTCGATCGAAAATATTCATCTTTTTGAATCTCTCGCAAGATTTGAGCTTATGCCCCCCTGTACATAGTTCGCATGACGTTTGCTTGTACTGTTCGGATGTGAACGTTTGATTTTTGAAGAAGTTTCTATTTAAATTGTTGTTGCTACTGGTTTGGGGTCTGTGGAAGCTTCTATTTAGGTCATGTTGAACGGGTTTCGTTCTGACCATTTTTTTATCTACCCTTTCTGCGATTTCATATTGGGTAGTTAGGAAATCTTTCATTTGTTGCCACGTGGGGCATTTTCTTCGTGATGAGAGCGATTGTTCCCATAGAAGTAATGATTTTTCTGGTAATGCGGCAGTGCATATGTTTACCAGTATTGGATCCCAGCTGTCTGTGGGAATATTTTGTGTCGATAAAACCGACAAACAATTTGAAACAGTGGATTGAAGTTTGATAAATTCTTCACTAGTTTCGGTTTGAATTTTTGGCAAGTTCATTAAAATCGATATTTGTTTATCGTCCAATATTCTTTCATTTTCGAATCTTGATTTAAGAGCTTCCCAAGCCAAATTGAAATTATCGTCATTTAGTGCGAACTGTTTTACTATGACGCCTGCTTGACCTTTTATTTTGTATCGGAGGTGATACAATTTTTGCGCATTTGTTAATTTTGGGTGGTTTATGTAAACGGCTGTAAACATGTCCCGGAAGGACGGCCATTGTTCATAACCACCATAAAATATTTCTGTATCACATGTGGGCACCTTGAGATGGATGCCTGAACTTGCCTCATGACTTTGTACTTGTGGCCGCTCTACTCGCTGATTTGGAGTAGGTGCAATTGCTTTTATTAGCTTAAGTTGATCGAAAATCATTGCTTTAGTTTCTTCGAATTGGTCTAAGCAGTTTTCGTATTTTGCGTAAGCCGAATATTTGAAATTTTCTGGTAGATCTGAGTCGTCAGATTCTACAATGGCGTCAGCTTGGAGACGTGACCAAAAATTGTCAAGATTGTCTTTTTTGATTTCTAATACCGATTCAGAATTGTCCTGAATCGGCGAAGATGAGAATCTAGTGCAGTATCTTATTAAACTGTCACTTTCCGAAATGAATTTTGTGTAAGAAATGTCTCTACCCCTTTTTTGTTTTGTCGCACCTTGACTGTGTTGTTTTTGAATCTTTTGAGTCTGAGCTCATTTAGAAATTGTATGAAATAAATTAAAAATTCCTCAGTGTCGACTGATGGATAATTCAGAAAATATCTTCGTATATACTCGTATAAATGTGTGAACGAAAGCTATTGTTAGTGAATAGAGTTTTTCACTGTGAACTAAATTAATATTAATTTCCGTATATACTTGTATGTATAACCGCAACATTTTTTTTTAGCGTTCTTAATTTCAAATAAATAACTGAAATTCCCGGATTTAGTTGTTATAGATACCGGTTCGTATTTATTTTTAATTTAATTTAATTTACCAATTTATTGAATAAATCTTTTATCTATTTTTTTTTTTTTTTTTTTTTTTGATGTCCTTATTTAGGGGTATATAGGTATACCCTAATGCGTGGACTTGTAGTTATGTATATATGTACTTGTGCAGTTGAGAGCTCGTTGAAGAGATCAATGCACTTTGTATCTATGTACTAGTAAGCACGAATTATTTGTGCTCAAAAATTTTGTACGCAATCCTGCTTGCTTGCTGCAAGGGGTATTGCGGGATATATGCCAAAGTGGACTTTGAATATAAATATAAATTTAGTTTGAACCAATATGTATGTATATTGTTCAAAATTTTGTATTATTTATATAATATAGTATGATTTTTATTAAATAATCCGCGTTTTATTTACCGAACCGTATTTACCCTATGTACATATATAGGGTATATAAGTATAAGCGTATTGTATAATCGTAAAAGAGCGCGAAAGAGAAATTGGCAATCGCATGTATTGGCGCAATTTTCCGTAAGCACTGTATGTACGTATGTAAGGTTTTAATTGCATGTATAAATACATGGTCCTTCGAGCCTAAAAGACAGGCATTATAGATATACTAGCAAACAAAAAAAAAAAAAGCTAAAAGTATATATTATATATGTATAAAAAGTGAACAAAACGCAAAGTGCAGTGGAACGTGGAACCGTGAAAACAAAAAGCTATCTAAAGGAAAAACAAAAAACATCAAAGTGCTGTAAAGTGTATTAAACACATATACAAAAAGTTTTTTATACATAGTGCATATGTGTTTTCCGAAAAAAAAAAAATAATAATAAGGAAAAAAATAAAACAAAACACCCTTATGTGCATATTGACAACAAAAAATAAGTGGCTAAAAAGTGGTGTGACAAAAACCAAAAAAAAAAAAAAGAGATAAAAGCTTAAATTATATTTTAAATTACATTTAAATAACAACAACAAAAACAAAACGGGCGCGAAAATAATCCCAAAATCCGGCTCGAAGGACCATGTATTTGTTCCAACCCTTTGGAAGTATTACACTCATCACTCACTCTTCAATATCGTTTCGCATTAATTGAATAAACTTGAATATTTGAATATATTTAACACCCACTTAATACAACGTCACTTGCGACGCAGCGCAAAAAATGTAAAGAAAATAGAAAAAAAGGATTGATTGCCCGGCTCAGGCCAGATACTTCAACGGGAATCAGAACGATGACGAGATGTCTGCTTCGAATTTTGATACGCAAAAGATCCCAGCCGCTACCCGCGTTTTGGTTTTGTTGATGGTTGGTGGGGTGATCGCCGGTGTGTTGGATATCCTGGGTGGTAGTGTCGTTGTGTGAGGTGTATGTTGCGTGAGGTGAGGTGGTGAATGTTGCGAGAGGTGATGTGCCTCGAGGAAAAATAAAAATTTTAAAGAAACCTCCATCTTATTTAATACTAATAACTTGGGGAATAAAATTATTAAATTGAAACATAATATGTGAACATTAAGTTGTGATTGAATTTCACAACATGCCAACATATGTACATACTCATACATACACCCCGAGACTAATGTCTACAGTGCATATAAGTATACGAATATAATTTTAATTAATTTTTGTTTACTCCGCTATTGCTCATATTTTGTTTTATAAATAAGTCCAAAGATTATTTCATAAAAACTAAATGTGCAAGGCCAAGGTTTCTCCATTTAAACCAGCGAGAAGTAAGTAGATTTCAAGGGAAAAACTATGGATACTTGCGATAGTATTTTATTTCGAAACTATCGAGTGGTTCGACTATCTATAGTTCGCATTTACCCTGCTTAAATCGGCTCCCAAAATGTAAATCGCAATTGTCTTTGCTTTAGTGTATTCGACGCTTTCGCCAACTGAATGCCAATGCATAGCCATCCAGCAAGTTAAAAGTACCAGACACTGTACCCTTTTTGTAAATAAGTTCCTAGGATTTTCTTGAAAAAATCTGTTCATATACTTTGAATTTTCGTCTGGTAAAGGGCGCTCGAAAGGACTACTCTGGCTATGAGGCTTGAGCGGGTCAAAGAGCGGCGCTCATCGGAATCTCCGGTGCACTGCGGACCACACCAACGATAGCTTTAATGCTATTTTAAACATAGCACCTGTTTACATTGCGGGTAGGTGCATTGCTGCGAAGTGTGCTATAAGGCTCAGGGAAGCTGGGCTTTTGAAGAGATCCGGAGAAGGACACTCCGCAATTCTTTCCTCTTTCAGCTGCATTCCTGAAAATTTGGATCAATGCGTCACAGCGGCCACTCGAGGCGGCTCTTTATCTGCTCATATCCCGACGAGGGTTATGTGGATGTTAACCCGCTGGAGTAGAGTCGCGGTGAGCTTTTTCACGGATGGGTCGACGTTAGGAGGGAAAGTTGGAGGGGGAGTTTTCTGTAAAGAGCTCTCTGCCAATCTTAGCTTCAGGCTATCGGACCACTGTAGCGTTTTTCAGGCGGAAGTGGCTACGATCAAGGTGGCGGTAGAAGTGCTGCTACGAAGTGCACAGCTTCATTTAGGGAGGTAAGCATTCACTCCGACAACAGAGCGACAGTACTAGCCCTGAGTACGCGAACTGTGCATTCAACGCTAGTCAAGGAGTGTCTGTCCTCACTAGAATTAGCATCAGACTACCTCAATATCAGGCTCGTTTAGGTGCCTGGTCACACTACCCCGTTGCTAGTTATCACCGTTGTATGAAGGAGGGTGAGGTGGTAACATCCCGGCACTTCCTCCTCCACTGCCCGGTTTTTCTAGGCTAAGACTGAAACATCTCGGCAATCACACTTTCGGCGGACCAGAAAATTTGGCCGAAACTGATATTGGTCGTCTTAGCAAGTTTGTCATAAGCACAAATCATAGTCATAGGAGTTTTGGGCGTTTTGAGCTGTCCTAGTGTGATCCTTCTTAGGATCGACCTTCTAACCTAACCTACGCTATTGCATAGCCTCTATCACGGGCTTTGAGCCCGGCGACCGAATCCGGAAATTCCGTAACGGAAATAAACCTAACACGATCAGAATGTATGCGCAAAATTTAGGCGTATTTTCGCATACCTCAAGCCTAACTAATTAATTGATGAGCAGGGTCATTCAGAAAAAATAAAATTTAAAGTAAAATTTTTTTAATGGCAAATAAAAATATGGAATTTACTCAATATTTAACTAATAAAAAATAAACTATTCAATATTTGGCACATTATTATTATATTAGTCATATTAGACACATTATTATTATTTTGGTAAAAGCTACCTGAAGGTGATTCCCCGGCTTTAGGCCTTTCAAGTTCCGAGAGTACAAAATGTTCGGTTACACGAGCACTTAGCTTTTCCTTACGTGCTTAATATAAAGTTTTACCAACATTTAAAGGAATTTTCTCGGCTTTTCCCCTTGTAATTTGCGAGAGTCTGTTATACCCAAAAATATCCCTTCATCACTTCTTTTAATACTTATTTGTTTAATTATTTAGTTACTATTTACCGTTACATATAAGTATAATGAATGTATTGTTGACCTCTTTCCTCGCTGCTACTTGGTGTTATATCCTGTTGTTTATATTTTATAGGGTTTTGTTTACTCTCCCATAATGTTGGTACAGAGTATAAAAGTTTTGTACACCTAACGGTTGTTTGTATCACCTAAACCTACAACAACAAAAACCCCAACAAAAAGAACAACAACAAAACACAACAAAATAAAGATGGCCAATACGAGGAATACGGGACTGTTTTCCGTAGGAGTAGTAGGATTTTTAGATCCCCTATACTTTCGACCAATCTAAAACAACCGGGAAAAACTGGAGAAAAGACATCATCAAGGGAAACCCCGGCCACGCAAACAGGATCTGCGAAACAAGGAGAAGGGAAGTGCACCCCAGTATATCACCCAACTGAGACAGGCAGAAGAGGAATCCCTAAAAAATGCAAGGGCATCGTGCAAATAATGAAGATGGCGATGGCCAAACAGAAGAATGGCAGCATGGACGTTAAGAACGGAGCGGCACAGCTAGACGAACTCTTTAACGTAGTCAAGAGTTTCCGCAGAAACTGACTTGTCGCTGAAACCGAGAAAAGACGAGAACATTTAACCAGGCGCATCACGACCCCCGAGCCAATAACCTCGAAGCGACGCTCGACAAGCTCTGTGGATCCTCGAGAAACAGTGCGAAACGAAAAGGAGGGCCAGTGGCAAAAAGTTTTGCCTAAAATTACGAAGAAGACTCACGCAGAAGGAAACAAGGTGGTGGAAGTACTTAAACCCACAGAAGAGAGGCAACAAACAAAGAATATAGTCAGAAAGCTAATAATAGACCCAAGCGACTAGAGGCCGGGACTATTAAGCCAGCAAAAGGCAATAGCTACACTGAAGTCCTTGAGGACATTCGTAGCAAGATAAATCTAAAAGAAGCAGATGTTAAGCGTAAAGGGATCCGCAAAACAAGAGCCCATTCACTACTATTAGAGCTGGAGAAGGGACAGACCGCAACAGCCAACTTCTGTGAGGCACTCAAGCACACCCTTCAAAAATCCGCAACAGGGCCGACCTTAAGCCAAAAGCTACTATAGAGAACTCGATTCACTTAGAACAAAAAACACAGTAGCAAGAGGCTGTAAAAGAAGTGGTACAGGACCCCATCGAAGACTTGACGATAAACATAACGGTACCTAACAACAAGATAGCAGGTAAGGGTGTATATAACGCTTCATCAGGATAAAGTTGACACACTGTTGCGTAAGACACGCATTAAAATTGGCTGGGTTAACTGTAGGCTGCGAAGGACCAGACAGGAGAGAGTAAGGTACTTGCATAAAATGCGGCTAACAGGGTCATACAAGTAAATTAAAATAGTGCACAATACCCCCCTCATGCTGCCTCTGCGAAGAGGCCGAACACGAAAAAGTCGACCATATCCCGGGTTCCGCAAAGGTGGTGGAGAACGGTTACGACTTAATAACCATAACAAAACAATATAATAGTGCTTAATACAGGAAATGCAATCACATTTAGAAGACCGGGATGCGAAAAAACCACACCAAACATCATCCTTTCAACAGAACATGGCAGGCTTAATAAAGAAATGGAGAGTCCTAGAAGATTACACTGGCAGCGATCATCAGTACATCTCTTTTACGGTGGACACCGGAACAAACGCCAAACAGTACAGGAAAAATACTGGAACCCGAAAAGGGAACTTCTCGAAACTAAACACTTCGAAATTAATCTTAGCAATAGACGACCATAACCCATCTAGCAGCTCCCCTAAAATTGCAAGAAAAGTTGTCGAGCACACAATGCTTAATATAACAAGAGCCTGTCACAAATCGATGCCTAAGGCTTCCCACAGCAAACTAGTGGACAGAAAATATCGCTCAACTCAGACGCAAATGCCTTCGCCTTCGCAGATCATATATGAAATCCAGGCGCAATATCAAGCGGCGAAAAAGAAGCTGAAGCACGCCATCGATAATAGAGAAAATGAAAGGAATCCCAACAGCAATATGTACAACGCCTGTCTGGAAGTTGGAATACTTCCTGAACCTTGGAAGAAATAACGACTGGTGCTAATCAGTAAGGGAAAAGGTGATCCCAACTTACCATCAGCATACCGTCCACTATGTATGCTCGATACAGCGGGAAAGCTTTATGAAAGGCTACTTAAACCCAGACTCGAAGCGGCCATCAACGAAGCTAGAGGACTCTCTCCTAGACAACACGGTTTCAGATCCGGCAGGTCAATTTTAGGAGCTATAAGATGCATCATTGAAAGACATCCGAAATGAATTCAACGGCGCTAGATGAGCGGACATGATCGACGCTCTCGAAAAAAGTTTTAGAATTTAGAAAACCAGGTCAAGATACGGACACAAGCATGGCTTGACTCACACAACCTCCAGCTCGCTACGGAGAAAACAGAACTACTACTGCACACGATTACGGACACTCTAAGGACACAAAATGCGGTGAACTACCTAGGCGTAAGACTGGACCCCAGATTAACTTTCTGGGTACAAATCCAGCACGCCGCAGGAAAGGCAGCGAGAATCACCTCCTAACTCAGCAGACTAATGGCCAACAGAGGGGGGCCCAGCCAAGAAAAACAAAAGCTCCTAATGTCCACGACCATTAGCGTCCTTTTATACGGAGCAGAGATTTGGGCTGATGTGTTAAAAAAGGAAAACCGGCTTAAAGTATTGGCAAGAGTACATCGCACCGCAGTCCTCAGAGAACGAGAGTCGCGGCAGATGGACAGACTTATAAGATACTTAAATTTTTGGACAAGTCGTAAATTCGGTGAAGTTGACTTCTAAATAACACTAGATACTTCAAAAAGTACCTCTACATAATGGGAAAAGTCGAAGAGCCGTCATGCCTATACAACGATGCGATTGAAGACGACGCTGAACACACATTCTTTAAATGTAAGCGATGGCAAAGGGAACGCGCCGCCTGATCGGTTCAATAAACATGAACAACTTAATCAGCGTCATGGTGGAGAGCGAAGTTAACTGGGGTATTATCCAGAAATTCGCAGCAACTTTCCTACGCAGCAAAAAGCGGGACCTGGACGCAGGTGCGCAGTTTTAATCTCTCAATGAGGAAATTGGAACGCCACGCTGAAATAATGCAAACGCGGTTCCAGGGTGGGCGACGGTTCCCTGGAGGGGGGTTTTAGTGACCTGCAAGTGGCACATACCGTTGCTGTGACAGCACTGCTGATGCGGAAGGAACTTTCCACCCAAAAAAAAAAATTTCTATGTTTTCAGAAACATAATGTAGTTTAGCGCTGAGTATGAATGAATCGGTCTAGACCGTGGTCTAAGCCGCTTATTTCTTATATAATTATTTCCGTTTTACTGGTCGATTTTTTCTTCAAATACCCAATATACCTATATTTGGTTGAGTTTATATCATATAGATCTCAGTTGTATTTAACCAGATTGATTTTAGTACGAATATATTCCCGACATCAAGCAAAATAAATGAGCCTACGACCTATAATATAATTTAATAAGACACTAAACTTGTTTGTAATCTTTTCACTCTTTGAGTTGAAATCTTTCGCAACATTCCTTTATATAAAGTTTTGCCAACATCCGAAGGTATTTTCCCCTGGTTTGAGCCTTGCGAGAGTTAAAAATATTTGCTTACACTCGAACTTTGCCTTTCCTTACTGGTTTTACACTACGTTTTTTTTACTCCTTTTAATGTGCTTCGAAATCATGTGTTTCAATTTTTCAAACCGTATTTATTATTTAGCCACACCTGGCGTTTTCTTGTGTTGGAGTAAATTTATTATTCAATTGGCAGCATCAATAAACCTAACACGCATAATGTTTGGATATCTGTCTGTTCAACATAGGTATATATGTAGATATGTACACTAATTTATTCATGCGAAATGTTTATGTATGAGCATGCATAAATATCGACGCAGATTTTGCGAGCCATGGAAAATATTTTAGAATTGTAAAATATTTTAAATCGACGAGAACTATGTTGACATTTTTGTCACTATTTTCTGGGTTTGCGGGGTTGACACTTTTCCCTTCCAAAAGGAACATCAGAAAGTAGTTCAATTTATAATTTTTTTCGTTTGCCATCGCCGCGAAAAGACGCTTGTAGGCAAACGCATGTTCGAGGAGAACGCGAAAAATTGGTGTATAAAGTGTTTTAAATATGAATAAACAAAGTACATTTATTAATTAAGAAAATTATAAAAAAATTGTGAAAGTATATAAGTGAGTACTCTGTATACATACATTTTATTTTTATCACAAATGCAAGCGAAATTTAAATTCTTAATATCGTTGTTTTTGTTCAAATTTTTTGAATGAATAACGGTAAAGTGAGCCTATTTGGCACTATTTTATTAAATAGTCTAATCTAGAATGTTTCCTATTGCATAGCTTCTATATCGGTATTGAGCGCGGCGACCGAATCAAGAAATTCCGTAACGGAAACAAATCTAACATGATCAATATCTACTCGCAAAATGTTTGCATACTTTTAGGCAAATTTCGCATATCGAAAGCCGAACTAATCAACTGAAGAGCAGAGTGATTCAAAAACATAATATTTAAGGTACAATTTTTTTAATGGCAAATAAAAATATGGAATTTAATAAAAACTTAATTAATAACCACCCTTTTGGGACAGTATCTCGTTTGACTTAAACAATACAATTGAAGTAAGGTATTTCAATCGGATTATCAATGGTAATTTCCATTTATCTTGGCTGGCGATTTCAACATCAACTTCGCTGTTAAAAGATCAGAGCGGTTGACAACTTTTCTTTTGGAAAAATTGAATTTAAAAATTAATAATGATTCAAGAATCCACAACAAAATGTGGAACCACCATTGCCGTGGTATTTTTCAGATATTTAGCGGACATCAAGTCTCAAACTTATGTTTCTTATTTCAGTTTAAATAAACCTATGGTTTCAATGATAAAATTCCTAAATCTACATGTATTGTGTTATAAAAAAATTACTTAAGTTATATTAACATCTTATTTATTCAAGAAAAGAAAAAAAATTGATTTCTTATCGCTCACCACGCTCAAAAAGTATAACTTGAATTAATATCAAAGAAAAAACTTGAATTAATACCAACGAAAAAAAAATACTGCATAAAAAATATATAAATAATTATAATTGCAATAGCTTTACCACAACTATCTTTTTTTATACTCTCGCAACTTATTTCTACAAAGTATAATAGTTTTGTTCACCTAACGGTTGTTTGTATCACCTAAAACCCTAGATCTAGGGTTATGTATATATAAATGATCAGGATGAAGAGACGAGTTAAAATCCGGGTGACTGTCTGTCCGTCCGTCCTTCCGTCTGTGCAAGCTGTAACTTCAGTAAAAATTGAGATATCTTTATGAAACTTGGTACACATGTTTCTTGGTACCGTAAGACGGTTGGTATTGCAGGGGTGTAATCAGACCACTGCCACTCCCACAAAACGCCATTAATCAAAAACCAATAAATTGCCGTATTTAAGCTTCACAACAAGATACAAGACACTTATTTGGTAAACCGGATCACATTAGGGAGGGGCAGCTGCAGTTTACACTTTTTTTTTTAAGTGAGCGTGGTCCCGCCCCCTAATAAGTTTATTGTGCATATCTCCTATAACACTAAAGCTATAATATGAAAATTCACTGGGAACAAATGTCGACGGTGTGAAAATGGGTGACAACCCCGCCCACTCCCCATTAAACGGTACTGTTAAAAACTACTAAAAGCGCGATAACTCAAGCACTAAACAAGCCAATGACATTAAATTTTATCTCTGGGATGGTACAAGATGATTTTGTAGGAACCACGTAAAACTTTGCGTGAATAATACGTTTAAAGTATGCCACTTTGTGACCAAATTTATCTAAATTGAACCAAAACTGTTCAAGCCTCTAGGTACTAAATATGTGGACCCCAGTGCCTAAAGTTGACGTTTTACCGAAAATATCGGTCAACATAGAACAAGGCGGCAAGATTCACAAAGAAATCTAAAACGAGTATACCATTTGACTTTGCGAGAGTATAAAATGTTCGGTTACATCAGAACTTAGCCCTTCCTTACTTGTTAATTCATATATTTTCTCTTCGAATAATAAATTTCGAATTCATGGAAAACATTTTCTAATAAAAACTTCTCTTCATCTGGATATATTTCACGAACGATCGCTAGCAAGTAGAGGTCCGGGGGTGTACTACCGCATAATTGTTTTAGATACATTTCTATTAATCGAGTTTATTTTAAAAACGTTTAAATAAGTATGAATTTATGAGTATTAATATTATAATATTATGTAAATAAGCCCTAAAAAATCAGTATTTCTCAATACAAATTAAGCAATATAATAATATGATACAAATGCATCGTTGAAACGCTTCTGACCATGATGGCAAGCCATGAGAATAACGGCGAGTTCGCGCGGAGGCGGGGTTGAGTTCTAACAAAACGTTGAAAAAAACCAAATGACAATTTTGCCGACAAACATACATACATACAATGTGCGTTCCAAAGTAAACAAGACTTTTAAAAAAAAGACAGAACAAATGGTTTTATCGGCAAAATTAATTAATTTTATTCAAAACAGTCTCCTTCTGCTTTAATATAGCTTTTTACACTGTCCAAAAGCATGTCGAACGAGTGTTTTAGCTCGTTGCCCGGTATGGCCGTCAGTATGCCGGTGCAAGCCTTTTGAATAGCCTCCACGTCTGCATAACGCTTTCCTTTCATCGGCAAATGCATTTTTCCGAAAAGGTAGAAGTCGCACGGTGCCATATCAGATGAAAGGAAGCAGCTTGTGGGCAACCTACAAATGCAAGGGAGTGGTAAGATCAATTGCAAAATTGAAATTTTGGTTGATTCTTCAATTTTACTGAAGACATTCAAACTAAATTTCTTTCATTTTTATTTAAACTTCATTTTCGTGCATTTGTGGTAGCAATTCCATATGAAAACCAAATTTGGTTGACCGGCGCACAGAAAAAAGAGCGCAGTGCAGAGTTATAAACGATCGCACTTTGTTTTTAAGCATACGTGCGTTCCTTATGAATGAATTTGTTGGAGTTGTAATAAGAAATATTTAGAAAATATAGCGGGAGCTTGCTCGAATCTTATTGATTGATCGCATGAACATCTGCGCATACATATGTATGTACATATGTAAATTAACTTCCTTCGATTTGGAAGTGTTAAAAAATATATAGTTTTCCGCAACCGCACCAAAGAAATCAAATATGATAGTTTGAGTGATCCTCATGGATAACTGATATCTTTATTTCAATTTACTCTTATTTATAAATTTTTTTTTATTTGCTTAATTCTTACAATAAATGTCAGTCACAATATTGGCTTATTCAGTAATTGGTTTTATTGTTTACATTTTGTGGGTGGGCTAAGCTTAATGAAAAATAATATTGATTACTTAAATAAGAAAAGATGCTTAATAAGAAGCTATATTATTGCCAAGTGTAAAGAGTTTTGTTTAATTAGCGTAAAGCTACTGTGTGGAAGCTGCCGTTAACTCCCCCGTCGCTTAGCTGAATCGTTCCCGATATTTTAGAAGTTTTATAAGATTTTTAAAATTTTACAATCCTATAAGTTATGTACATTATCAACCAAATTACAAGTATATACCATAACAGGTAAGGAAGGGCTAAGTTCGGATGTAACCGAACATTTTATACTCTCGCAAAGTCAATTAGAGGTATTCTCGTTTGAGATTTCTTTGTGGATTGGCTGATATTTTCAGTAGAAGGTCAAATATAGGCACTGGGGTTCACATATTCAGTACTTAGGGGATTGAACAGTTTTGGTTCGATTTAGACAATTTTTGGTCACAAAGTGGCATACATTAAACGTATTATTCACGCAAAGTTTTACCTCGATATAATCATTGTTGCATGATATGCATAGTGGAAAGTGAAAGAATCAGATGGAATTGAAAATGGTGTTATATGCGAAATAGGCGTGGTTGTGGTCCGATTTAGCCCGTTTTCGCAATATAACATAGAAATATGAAAATAACGTTATGCACCGAATTTGGTTGGAATCGGTTAAGCAGATCCCAAAATATGGGTTTTCACCTAAAAGTGGGCTGTGCCACGCCCACTGTCTAATTTTGAACGCGGTTCCTATAAAGTCATCTCATACCATCCCAGAGATAAAATTTAATGTCTCTAGCGTGTTTAGTGCTTGATTTATCGCGGTTTTAGTAGTTTTTAACAGTACCGTTATATGAGGAGTGGGCGGAGTTGCCACCCGATTTCAACTATTTTCACACTGTAGGTAGAGGTTCAAAAAAAATTTGCTTCCAGTGAATTTTGTTATTATAGCATTAGTGGCTTAGGAGATATGCACATTAAACCTATTAGAGGCGGGACCACGCCCACTTTAAAAAAATAAATTTTAACTGCAGATGCCCCTCCCTAATGTGATCTTGTGTACCAAATAACAGTCTTGTATCTTATTGCGGAGCTTAGTTATGGCAATTTATTTGTTTTTGATTAATGGCGTTTTGTGGGCGTGGCAGTGGTCCGATTACGCCCATCTGCAATACCAACCGTCTCACGGTACCAAGAAACATGTCTACCAAGTTTCATAAAGATATCTCAATTTTTACTCAAGTTAGAGCTTGCACGGACGGACAGACGGACGGACAGACAGTCACCCGTATTTCAACTCGTCACTTCATCCTGATCATTTATATATATATAACCCTATATCTAACTCGATTAGTTTTAGGTGATACAAACAACCGTTAGGTGAACAAAACTATTATACTCTGTAGCAACAGGTTGCGAGAGTATAAAAATGAATGATGTTTTAAAACTTTCATTCGTTAACTTAAAATATTTTTGTTTTCAAGTTTCATTTCTTTATTTTTTTTTGCAAAATATTTTCTATGATTTCAAAATTATTAATATGATTGTTCTCTAAATATTTCCAAATTTTACAATCGACCTTTTCATATATATCATTGTTAATATTTGTATAATTCTCAAAAGTAACAAGGTAAACTCCATTTATGGCGTAGCCATCAATTGTGTTATTTCCGAAAACTAATATTGCTCCTTCTTTAATTACATCCATTTATTTTTTTCTTTGATGTTTTATATTTACCTTTTTTTCTGGACAAAATATCTGATAGGCAAGTATTTGTATTATTAAATTTACAATAGGTGTTTATCATTTCTTTTTTACAATTTTTAATATTAATACATTCTTTTTTGCATTTTGCAATTTCTTTGCCAATTACTAATTTACCGTCTTCTTGTGTGATTGCTCTTCATAGTATTTGCAATCATTTATAATTTTTGGATACTTAATATATATAACGATTGCATCTTTATTTTGTGATATCTTAAAGTTAGAAATGTCCATTAAATCAGTTATACTCAATCGTCCGTGTTCATTTTGTATTATATATTTTATCTCATCTAAATGTAAAATTGCAGGATTTAAAATTTTTTTTTTTCCATAACTATCGTATGAACCATATTTTGGAATTCAGTTATTAAAAATTGATATTTCCTTTTCATTAAAAGCTTAACATGGGAATTTTCGTTTACATTTTTAATTGTTTCTCTTAATTGACGGATCATTTTATAAATTTCAGAGTTTGTTGTGGATTGTTTATTGTTATTTTCAATTAGTTCGTTTAACTTATTATTTATTAACACTAAATCGTCATGATCTGTTGTTCCTGCTAACCACGCTAGTGTCCCTTAATACATTTATCTCTATTTTATATCTTGTATCTTTCTTTTGTATTTGCTCTAATAAACTTTCGATAATTTCATTTCTGGTTCTGTTTCTAAATCATTAATATATGCTACCTTATTTTCATTATTCCCTTGTAAATTATTATATCTGTATATTTTATTACTATAACTTTTGTCTGAATTTATAAGTTCTCTAAAATAAGTTAAATTAGTAATGTGAAAAATGTCGCCATAGTCATTATATAAAGCTACGTCTCCGTCCTCTAATAAGACATAATCCTCTCTTGTATAGTCCACGATGTCCGTCATTGTTTGAACAATTAATATTAGAAATATTAAGGGTATCATTTTCCGTAAACATATATATTCAGGATTTAATATTATCTTTATGTATTATTCTATTTTCCTTATCCCCAAAAAGTTTGTCTGGTAAATTATCATTAGAGACATTATTATAAAGGACTTCGAATGGTTTCTTATCAGTTACCGAATGTATAGTTTTATTGTATTGGTGAGCGGCTCTATATATTGATTCCGAAAAGCTGATTAAATTATATTCTTGATTTATACATCGTGATATTTCAATTATTGTTGAATGTACCCTCTCTACCTGACCATTTGTGGTGCTATGATTTGGGTTGCAGAAATAAATTTCAATCTGAAGTCTCTGCATTAGGGATTTAAATTGTACCGTAGTAAATCCTGGTTCATTATAAATTGTTATTTTCTTTACATTAGAGAACCCTTATAATATCTGTAACACTTTATCTTCTAAATAACTATCGATACATGAAATGAATTTTAATGATTGTGCATAAAATATATAAATGTGTATTTGTATTCCCTCCTCTTTAGGTATAGGGACCTATTTTTATGGGATGTCAATCATATTTATTTTTACTACAAATTTCACAATTTTTAATGTATTCTTTAAATTGTATATGCATTTCTGGCCAATAGTAAAACGTTGAGATTTGTTCAATATTTTCGTCAAAGCCCCTGTGCGCTCTGTTATGCGTTTGCTCTATTATTGTTTCCTGGTCTTCCTTGTTTGGTAAATTCATGGGAAAGTTTTTTGTAAATAAAGACTTGTTAGCAAATGTTTCTTTTAATTTAACCTTTATTTCATATAAGTCTTCAGGAGTACAATATATTGCAGTTACAAGATTTGGTTGTAAGAATTCTTTTAGAATAGTCGTTAAATTTTCAAGTGTATCATATTCAATAATACCTATGTTTAGTTTTATTAAAATTATTAATAGATTCGTGAATGGTAAAGCGACCTTTAATAAGAAGTATTTGTTGCTTGAATTGATTCAATAGTCTTTTAGTTTCTTGAATTTGTGTATTTTCAGAGCTCTCTGCTGAATGCTGTGTGTCCATTTCTGATGAATCATCAGTTATATTATAATATTATATTTAAGTTTTGTTGGGATAAGGCATCCGCGACTATATTAATTTTTAATGGTTTATAAATCATTTTTGGATCATATTCCTCAATAATGGTATGCCATCTTTTAATTTTTACATTATGTATTTCTAAATCTAATACTCCATAAAGGTAGTTTCTTAAAGTTTTTAATGCCCAAACTACCTTATAAAGTTCTTTCTCATTTGATGCATACATTTTTTCTGTGGAATTCAATGTTTTAGAGATAAATGTAATAGGTCTTGGCTTAATACACCACCTAATCCATCATTTGAGGCACCGGTTGCTAATATAAATTTTTTTATAAAGTCTGGTTGAGTTAATTCTACTTGCTTTTATTGTTTTAATTTTTCAAATGCTAAAATTGGGTCCTGCTCTAATCGAACTATAATTTTCTTTGACATATGCTGAGATACATGTCCATTTTCTCCTGATAAATGCTTGTTTAATTGTTTAGCTATTGCTGCGCAATCCTTGATAAATTTACTATAATATCCAATCATTCCAATGGAACTTCGAAGTTGTCGTACTGTTTTTGGTAATGGAAAATTACAAATCGCTTAAACTTTATACGGATCCGTTTTAATTACACTTTTTTTTAACTATATATCCCAATAATTGGACTTCTTTTTCAAAAATTTTAACGTTTCAAATGATATTTTTATATTCGATTTTTTAAGTATGTTGATTACTCGATTCAAATGTTTTATATGATCGACTAAGTTGCGTGAAAAAACAATTATATCATCAATATATACGTGACAGAATTTTCCAATAAACTCTCTTAAAACATTATCCATAGCTCGTTGGAAAATACTTGGTGCATTCCTTAAACCAAATGGCATTCTTAAAAATTCGTATTTTCCATTATTTACTGAAAATGCAGTTTTCTCGATGTCCTCAGGCTTCATTTAAATTTGGCGAAATCCTGATTCTAAATCGATTGTGGAGAAATACTGTGATCCTCCTAGATTTGAAAGTATAATACTATGTTCGCACCGACACAAAATTCGTGATATCATAGACAAACGAGGTTTTCACGCGAAAACTTGTGTTTTCATCCATACAAAATCTGTCAAACGAAAACACAGTTTTCGCTGAAAACCCCTTGAAAACTTACATTCCACTCATTATAATCGGTGCCTGCGCTAGTTTAATCAATATTATCAGAAGACATATTTTGCCAGCCCTAAATGTCAGTTGACAATTTGTTTACATTCCATAATTGGCCTAAACGTACCCTACAAGAAACTGCTGATGGGTTCACCAATACACTCACATTTGATATGTCAGTACTGTTAATTTACATTTGCATTTTTAAACTCAGAACTATGCACTGATTGGAGAACGACGTACGCAAAGCTATTGAGAGGAGGAGATGGCATCAAGTGAAAATTTATTTTTATATTTTCATATTTTATTATATTCTTTGTTGCATTCCTTTTTATACTCTCGCAACATGTTGCTACTGAGTATAATAGTTTTGTTCACCTAACGGTTGTTTGTATCACTTAAAACTAATTGAGTTAGATATAGGGTTATATATACATATATAAATGATCAGGATGAAGAGACGAGTTGAAATCCGGGTGACTGTCTGTCCGTCCGTCCTTTCGTCTGTGCAAGCTGTAACTTGAGTAAAAATTGAGATATCTTTATGAAATTTGGTACACAATCGGACCACTGCCACTCCCACAAACTGCCATTAATCAAAAACCAATAAATTGCCATTACTAAGCTCCACAACAAGATACAAGACTCTTATTTGGTATACAGGATCACATTAGGGAGGGTCATCTGCAGTTGAAATTTTTTTAAAAAGTGGGCGTCGTCCCGTCTTCTAATAGGTCTAATGTACATATCTCCTATACAGCTGAAGCCATAATAAAAAAAATTCACTGTGAATTAATGTTTTTAGCATCTCTATCGACAGTGTGAAAATGTGTGAAATCGGGTAAAAACTACAAAAAGCGCGATAAATCAAGCACTAAACAAGCCAGAGACATTAAATTCTTATCTCTGGGATGGTATGAGATGACTTTATAGGAACCACGTTCAAAATTAGTCAGTGGGCGTGGCACCGCCCACTTTTAGGTGAAACCCCATATCTTGGATCTGCTTAACCGATTTCAACCGAATTCGGTACATAATATTCTTTTCATATTTCTATATTATAGTACAAAAATGGGCGAAATCGGATTACAGCCACGCATATTTCCCATACAACAGCATTTTAAATTCCATCTGATGTTTTCACTTTCCAGTATGCAAATCAAGCAACAATGATTATATCGCCGTAAAACTTTGCGTGAATAATACGTTTAAAGTATGTGACCAAAAATTGTCTTAATCGAATCAAAACTGTTCAAGCCCCTTGGTACTGAATATGTGGACCCCAGTGCCTATAGCTGACTTTTTACCGAAAATATCGGTCAACATAGAACAAGGCGGCAAGATCCACAAAGAAATCTAAAACGAGTATACTATTTGACTTTGCGAGAGTATAAAATGTTCGGTTATATCCAAACTTAGCCCTTCCTTACATGTTTGTTATAAGTTCAACATGATGACTGAGAAAATACACCTATCCACTGTTTATCATCAAATATTAGAAGAAATATTTGTATATAGAAAATATATTATTTTTAGGTGATGCAAACAACTTAAAACTAATCGAATTAAATATAGGGTTATTCATGCAGATGGGCGTAATCGGACCACTGCCACGCCCCCAAAACGCCATTTATCAAAAACAAATAAATTGCCATAACTAAGCTCCACAATATGATACAATATTGTTATTTGGTATACAGAATCACATTAGAGAGGAGCATCTGCAGTTAAAATTTTTTTTTAAAGTGGGCGTAGTCCCGACCCCTAATAGGTTTAATGTGCATATCTCCTAAACCGCTAAAGTTATAATAACAAAATGAACTGAGAAAAAGGTTTTTAGCATCTTTATCGGCAGTGTGAAAATGGGTAAAAGCGAGTGACAACGTATAGCGGTACTGTTGAAAACTACTAACAAAATTGTCTAAATCGAACCAAAACTGTTTAAGTCCCTACGTACTGAATACATGGACCCCAGTGCCTATAGTTGACTTTTTACCGAAAATATTGGTCAATGTGTAAGATATATAATTGAAATTCATATAATATAATAAAATAAATAAATGGAACTCTCGATAATAGTATGTTTTTGTGTCAAAAATGGGTTGAAGCGGATTAATACTTCCTTTAACATAAAATTTTGCCAACACCTGAAGTAATTTCCCGGGTTTTGATCCTTGCAAGTTGCGAGAGTAAAAAATGTTCGGTTACACCCGAACTAGAATTTCCTTACTTGTTATATTTAAGTATATTATTATAACTAATTTTGATTAAAAGTTTGAAATTTATTAAAGAAATTAAAATTATATTATCTACTGCGCAAAAGAATTTTTCACTTCTGATAGCGTTTCAGTCATGACTGACTTTCAGCTATGACGGATTTATGGTCCGCAATGACTCAGAAAAAACAAAACAAACAAACAAAAAGAAAACAAGTCTCTTAAGAAAATGATAGAATCTTTGTTCTCCGTGCTGATAAAATTTTTTCAGCTATGACTGTCATATTACCCATCAGATGACCGTCACTGTTCTTGTAGGGTACATAACAAATGGAAACAAATAGATGTGTGAACTGTCAATGAAAACTCATCGAAAACACACAATGTCGGTCTTTGGTTCCACAATCCACAAATTGTGTTTTCATTTAGTTCTTTTATACCACTGCCATTCTTAATTTTGCTGTGCCATCACCATTGATACCCTATTTTGGTACCACCCAGATTGGTAAATTATACAGACTTTTACTTGGTCGTAGAACTTCGTTTTTTAAAAGATTATCGATTTGTTTATTCACAAAAGCATTTGATGCTAAAGGATACCGATAATGTTTATTCCGAATTGGTGTATTTACCTAGGTTCTTATTTCCGCACGAATACCCGTTCAAAACTTTAAATTCATGTTTACTGAAGAATGTATTTCATATAGTATATTTCTTATTTTTTTCCTCAAATATTCAATTTTTTCTATATTTATGCCGGTATTTTCTTCGGCTGGTGCTTCAGAGAATTCTTCCTCCAAAATAATTTTGTTTAGATAATTTTCTTTATTGTCGGTAAGTACATCGACTGGCGTTGTAGAACTTTTTTGTCCCACAGTAAATTTTATTGTTCTGTTGCCAGTATTACCATCGGACCAACTTTTTTGTTCCACATTATGTTTTTTATTTTTAATATATTCCTAGTGCTGGTATAAAACTTCAGCTGGCGCTTTAATAGTCTCTGCTCAATTAATTATAATTCCCTTAATATTTTCATCTTTTAAATTTCCTTTACTCTCATGCTGCTCAGATTCATCTCCTAAGCTAAATATGTCTTAATCCTTTTCATTAATTATTATCAACTTTTTTCTTTCAATTTGATCACTGCATTAATTTCTTTCAGAAATTTGTATCCAATTAAAAAGTCTGTTTCTAAATTTTCGATTTCGTAAAATATTTGTATTTTAACAAATAGAGTAATAAATGATAATAACGTATTACCGAAAATCCATTAATTGTTTTTACTCTTTTATATATGTATATTTAATTCGTTTTTATTCTCATAAATTCCTGATTTTATATAGCAACTTGTTGCTCCCGTATCTACTAGTATTTTAAAGTTTTGGCCTAAACCCTGTCATGTAAGAAAATATATGGCAGAGTTGTGATCTAAAAAATTATACTCTTTAATATTACAATATTTATCCTTTGTGTTTTATTTTGTGGTTGATTACTTAGTTTTGCGCTGGCATATGGTCGTTTATCTGTAGTATTTATTCTTGTACAAAACTACATTTGGCCATGAAAGGAAACCACTATGCTGACGTTGATGCCATCCAAAAAGCGACGACCGCCATCCTCAACGCTATACCGACAAATGACCTAAAAAGTCATTCGATAACCTTCTTGAACATGCAAAATGTTGTATTCAGGCGGAAATACAATAAATTTTTCAACAAAAAACAAATAATATTCGTTTTTTGATAAAAGTCCTAAAACTTTTGAATTGCGCCTTGTATTCTGTACATTATTATTTACGTTATAATGTGGTCGGTTTTTAATTCGAGTACTTGAATCAACATCCATTGGAATAGGTCTTGCCTGAACGTTTTGTTGTAAGGGCCTTTGGGTGTAGCCCCTTTGAAATTGGGTTTGTCGAAATCGTAAATTATTATTGAAATTCCCGTTATTGATGTTAGTACGTTGTCTGTAATAGTTCGGATTTTTCCCGAATCGTGATGCGAAAATTGCTCGCATGATATTTGATTCTAATTCTTATGCTTTTGCCAACGCATTTGGCGATTTCCATTAAACCTGGTATAAATATACGCAACGCATCCCGTCAATTTTTTGCGTTTAATTCTTTAGTTACGGCACTATCCGATCCGTAAGTCATTATCGTTTTATTATTATTCAATATTTTCAATATATTCAATTCAAGTATTTAATAATTTAAGAAGTGCCCTGTCGCAAAATGCTCATCTCTGTTCGATAATATGAGCTGCTCGCTTGTCCACGTAAGCAAAATTGAGTCCTGCCAAAATGGCATCGAAATTTAGAACCGTTCCGTGATTGGATAAAATGTCGTTAGCATCGTTTGTAATTTTATTTCTTAGTTAATGCAGCAAAATATCTACGGCTGCCTCTTACATACAAAGTCATTGCATTACTGGCTGATTCTTTCCAGCTAGCGTATTTAGTTTGTTTTCCACTAAATTCTGGTAGTAACTTGACCTCCTCAAATGACTCATCACAACTGATATGTGGATCGATCACTTCTATTTTATAATCAACGACTGTAGTTGACTGTGTTAAATCCTGTAGTAGCCTGCGCAACTTGTCTACCTCCAATCTAAGAGAAGTATTTGTTGCAGTTATTAGTCTAGCAACACGATTCTCGTTCTCACTTTTTAGAGCCATTTTTTATTATTTTAGTTTTTGTATGTTTTAAATATGGGAAAGTTTCATTTCTATGGTTGCCCTTGCAATAATTACAACAGTACAGCCTTTCGTATTTTAGTGTACTTGAATTATTTCCCATTAAAAAATAATTATTTTCTTCTAGGAAAAAATGCTTTTTATTTTTAATACTGATTTAACGTCTTTCTTTTTCGGATACCCTAATAATAGCTATTGTTTCAGATACTATTGTATCCCTATTGTAATAGTTCTCAACTGTTGCTACTTTGTTTTTTCGTAGGTATTTAGAAACTGCCCTCATACATTTTATTTTATATTTTTTAGACGGGTCATCCTTTAGTAAACAATTTTGGGAAGGATTTTCGATTTTCCCTAAGTTTTGAACTACTTTTTCTAATTTATCAACATCCAAACCAACTGGTAATGCCCCTGATATATTCCTAATAAGTATACAAGGTGCGTTCCAAAGTAAACAGGACTTTAAAAAAAAAGACAAAACAAATGGTTGTATCGGCAAAATTAATTAATTTTATTCAAAACAGTCTCCTTCTGCTTTAATACAGCTTTTTGCACGGTCCAAAAACGAGTGAACGAGTGTTTTAGCTCGTTGCCCGGTATGGCCGCCAGTATGCCGGTGTAAGCCTTTTGAGCCGTGCAAAAAGCTGTATTAAAGCAGAAGGAGACTGTTTTGAATAAAATTAATTAATTTTGCCGATACAACCATTTGTTTTGTCTTTTTTTTTAAAGTCCTGTTTACTTTGGAACGCACCTTGTATAATAACTAATGTGCTTTTACTTTTCTTATCTTGTTTGTTTCTACCTTTTAAACATTTTTTTTTAATTTTATTCCTTTTTGTTGTCTGAAGTGGCTGTCATTGGTCGAAGTTTTGGATATACAGTGTTTTAATATATACTTGTATATATAGTATATTTTAGTTTTTTTTATAATAATTTTTTGATCATTTCTAGGAATGGAAACTCTTTTATTCTGGAGGGTCTGGAGTTTACAATCGCAGAATTGTGTTTATGTTATAAACCGGAGGGTGAATCGCGGTTTCAAAATATTTGTTATATGGCTGGTCGAGCCTTCATTTATAACATGCTTTTTTTTATAAATTTGAGTACTTGGAAGTTTCAGATTTACAATGCTCACAGTACTTAGGCTAAAAATATTTTATATTACTCGGATTTTTTCACAAAATGTTTATACAATTTTTTTGTTATAAATTAAATATATCATAAATATATTAAAGTATTAACCTACTAATTTTCGTCCTTTTCTAAAGGGGTTTGTTGATTGCTGTTTATTCCTTTGCCAGTGTTGATTGCTGTTTAGCTCCCCTGGTCGTTTTGTTTTTAATTAATTGTGTCCCTCGTTGTAACGCTTCAGCTTAGCGTGCAATGCCTTAATTCTTCTTTTTTTGTGTTATTCTGTTTGTTCTAGTTTTTTTTATTGTAAATCATTTATTCACTTGTGGAATTTAGTAATTTTAATGTTGTTGTAAAATATTTATTTTTAATTGTCCTTACGGCTAGGGATACTTGTTATCTTCTCCCTCTTTTCTTTTTGCCTAGGATATCACTTAATAGATGTAACACATGCCCCACGTTGGGCGCCAATTAACTTCCTTCGATTTGGAAGTGTTAAAAAATATATAGTTTTCCGCAAACGCGCGAAAGAAATCAAATATGATAGTATGAGTGATCCTGATGGATAACTGATCTTTATTTCTATTTACTCTTATATATATAATTTTCTTATTTGCTTAGTTCTTATAATAAGTATCAGTTACAATATTCGCTTATTCAGTAATTGGTTTTATTGTTGTTTTGTGGGTGGTCTTAGCTTTATTAAAAAGAATATTGATTACTTAAATAAGCAAAGATGCTTATTAAGAAGCTGTGGTCTAAGCTTAATGAAAAATATAATTGATTACTTAAATAAGCAAAGATGCTTATTAAGAAGCTGTATTATTGCTAAGTGCAAAGATACAGTTTTGTTTATAATTAGCGTAAAGCTATTGTATGGAGGCTGCCGTTAACTTGTATGTATATTAGCCGTTCTTTTATAAAGTGGTGAAAATTTGTTAGTACCTTCTTAGAGTGGTGTAGTTTCTTGAGTTCGATTATCATGAGGGGAAGGGGACCCTTTTTAATGTGATGTAATTGAGCTTTCTAATTTGCGCATTTTCGATGTTCCCTTTTAACACAGCTAGCATAACGAATAATGAGTTCATACACAACATTTTTGTATTATAATGGTTTGCAGACGCCTCGCAATATTTCCACGTTTTTGATTCTTTCCAATTTCATGCAATATATAAAATTTTCTTTTCTTGAACTAACTGGATATCAATTTTTAAAATGTATTTCACAGTTTTCTGTATATGTGTACTATCTAAGGCAGTTATTTCTCACATTGCACTTATAAAAGCAAGTTGATTATTCTTAAAAATTATTGTTATTATTGTTCTATTTCAATTGCACTGAGCTTGAGCTGCTTGCGCTATCAGCGGCATTGGCGTTTGAATTGCATCATATTCAAGGTCATCATAATCGACTTCTAACTCATCCTGAATTTTATATGAATCTGAAGTATCAATGCCATATTGACGATTGAAAAGCTTAAGCAGCTCATCAATTCGCTTCGTTGGAATATCCGAAACCATTCTAACAGCAATTTTTCTTTGTGAACGTTTAAAATCATTAGTTGGTTTTTTATCATTATTATTTAGTTCGAAGCTTAATGAGGTATTTAACAATTGTATAGATAGTTTCATATTTTTTATTAATAAATGATAAATATTGAAAAACGTGTCATTATTCTTCTGCCCATTTTCCTTTTTCGCATTCATTTCGACGTAGTATTTAGGATTCTCTCCAATGAAGCGGAGCAGAATATCCATTGTATATGCTCGATCCTTTTTTGACATCAATATCTTAACTACAGAACGTGTTTTATGTTAGTAAACCATTATTTACATCTTTAAAAATGTTGAATCTTCTTACCTCTGTCAGAGGAAACTCCCAATTTTTGTTCATCAATCTTCCACTGGTTGCCGAGCTGTCTTGATTCCTTAGCTTTTGATTTAATATATAATCCATCGATATGATGGAGAGCAGCAAAAATTATTGATGCAATATTCATATTTAAAAAAATCGCTGACGAAGTCTTGTTAAAATAATGACACTCAATGCACAACTGATGTCCTTCCACATTTTCCGGGACATAAGTATATAAAACAAGTAAGGAAGGGCTAAGTTCGGATGTAACCGAACATTTTATACTCTCGCAAAGTCAAATGGTATACTCGTTTGAGATTTCTTTGTGGATTGACTGATATTTTCGGTAGAAGGTCAACTATAGGCAATGGGGTCCATATATTTAGTACTTAGGGGTTTGAACAGTTTTGGTTCGATTTAGACAATTTTTGGCCGCAAGGTGGCATACTTTAATTGCATTATTCACGCAAAGTTTTACCCCGATATAATCATTGTTACCTGATTTGCATAGTGGAAAGTGAAAGAATCAGATGGAATTGAAAATGGTGTTACATGGGAAGTAAGCGTGGTTGTAGTCCGATTTCGCCCATAGAAACATGAAAACAACGTTATGCACCGAATTTGGTTGAAATCGGTTGAGCAGATCTCAAGATATGGGTTTTCACCTAAAAGTGGGCTGTGCCACGCCCACTGACTAATTTTGAACGCGGTTCCTATAAAGTCATCTTATACCATCTCAGAGATAAAATTTAATGTCTCTGGCGTGTTTAGTGCTTGATTTATCGCGCTTTTAGTAGTTTTTAACAGTACCGTTATATGGGGAGTGGGCGGAGTTGCCACCCGATTTCAACTATTTTCACACCGTCAATAGAAGTGCTAAAAACATTTGCTTCTAGTGAATTTTGTTATTATAGAGTTAGCGGTTTAGGAGATATGCACATTAAACCTATTAGAGGCGGGACCACGCCCACTTTTAAAAAAAAAAGTTTTAACTGCAGATGCCCCTCCCTAATGTGATCCTGTGTACCAAATAACAGTCTTATATCTTATTGCGGAGCTTAGTTATGGCAAGTTATTTGTTTTTGATTAATGGCATTTTGTGGACGTGGCAGTGGTCCGATTACGCCCATCTGCAATACCAACCGGCTCACGGTACCAAGAAACATGTCTACCAAGTTTCATAAAGAAACTAGAGTTTTCCAACTAAATAGCACATGAATCTACAACTGAATACAATATTTTTTCTGAATGAGCATACACACTTATATGGTGATATCAACAATTATTTTTATACTCTCGCAACCTGTTGCTACAGACTATAATAGTTTTGTTCACCTAACGGTTGTTTGTATCACCTAAAACTAATCGAGTTAGATATAGGGTTATATATATATAAATGATCAGGATGAAGAGACGAGTTGAAATCCGGGTGACTGTCTGTCCGTCCGTCCGTCCGTCTGTCCATGCAAGCTGTAACTTGAGTAAAAATTGAGATATCTTTATGAGGTATCTTGGTAGACATGTTTCTTGGTACCGTGAGACGGTTGGTATTGCAGATGGGCGTAATCGGACCACTGCCACGTCCACAAAATGCCATTAATCAAAAACAAATAACTTGCCATAACTAAGCTCCGCAATAAGATACAAGACTGTTATTTGGTACACAGGATCACATTAGGGAGGGGCATCTGCAGTTAGAACTTTTTTTTTTTAAGTGGGCGTGGTCCCGCCTCTAATAGGTTTAATGTGCATATCTCCTAAACCGCTAATGCTATAATAAAAAAATTCACTAGAAGCAAATGTTTTTAGCACTTCTATTGACGGTGTGAAAATAGTTGAAATCGGGTGGCAACTCCGCAGACTCCCTATATAACGGTACTGTTAAAAACTACTAAAAGCGCGATAAATCAAGCATCAAACACGCCAGAGACATAAAGTGTTATCTCTGGGATGGTATGAGATGACTTTATAGAAACCGCGTTCAAAATTAGTCAGTGGGCGTGGCACAGCCCACTTTTAGGTGAAAACCCATATCTTGAGATCTGCCTAACCAATTTCAACAGAATTCGGTACATAACGTTATTTTCATATTTCTATGTAATAACATGTATTACATAATAATGTTACAATAATGTAACATAGCCGTATTTAGTCTATATTATATATACACTCAAAATCAAACTAGCCTACTTAAACTGCGCGCGAGTGCCATTGAAAAAATATTTTTTGAGCTGCACCGAAATGTGTAGTCTTTATTGATATTTTTTTTAAGACTAACTTGTTACATAGATCCTAATGATATTTATAATAATGAGTGTGTTTACTTAATAGTAGTTGATATTTTTTTTTACATATGACATATTACCTATTTTAACACATTTTTGTTGTTCTAAAATAAGGTTGTTTGGATATATAATATTTTGTTTAATGTAGTTTTGATACATTCTGTTCATTCAGAGGTAGGGTTGTTTTCATATATTTTGTGTAGTAAAACAAATTGATGTTTGATGATTGTTTGCTTAGGATGTTTTGATATGATAATGTAATAAGTAATACGTTTCTTAACTCACGCAAACCGAATGGATAAAATTTTTTCCTAGATTAGTAAAAACTTTTGAAAAACTTAAGTATTTCATTTGCACAAGGCATTCAGTGAAGGTCGTGAAGTCGTCGATAACTTACCTCATACCAATCGTCTATTTACAATACTTCTGTTAATAATGATTACATCGAAAATGTTAAATAAACAGTGCTTAAAATCATCATTTTAGGCAACGCGTAATGAATCCGTACACACTATTAAAATCACTAGACAAGTTTTTTGTGGTGTAAACAAACAGCTGCCAAACACACCTTAATTGACAAATGGAGATCAAACCTCACACGAACATCATAAAGCTTATACCAATCCAATCAAAAATTCTTTATCAATTCAGGATTCGTTGCATGTATATACTTGTATGATCATGCACTAACTGTCTGTCGATATGTCCGTCCATGAAACATGGAAGAATATTATTGTATCATAAAATAAATAAGAGTTGAAGAATATATTCTCTATATAAAACATTTATTTAAAATGTATTGCATTCATTAATTTGTTCCATAGTATTTTTCCAATTAAATATAAAAGAAGGTGTTAATTCGAAATTTCAGTGCCTAGCTGTGCTTATAGTAGTACTTTTTGCTGACTAGTTTGAGATATGATATACATATATATTTTCGTTCCCATTCGTTAGTACACAATAAACGGATGTTAAGTTATGGAAAAATTCAGTTTATATGTAACTACGAAAGTACGTATCACTAAATATACAATATATGCGCATTTATTTATTTGCAATAAATAGTCAGAATTATATTAAGTTATATATACTTAATATTACAGAAATATTACTGAAAAAGGATGCTAATTACCGAAAAATTCTATTCCTATTTAATACCAAAGTTTGTTTTAATAAATAGTCAGAATTAAATAATGTTATATTTTAATGCAGAAAAAAGCGTATATTTTAGTTTTCTCCAAATTGAGTGTCTTTATTATTACGAAATTATTTGAAAAGTATGTTCCAATAGTATTGTTAATAAAAGTAAAAGTACAAGTCCAAAAATTCGAGCCTTTGAACATTTTTAAAAAACCGGTTCACTTGTCGACTATTCTAAATATTCTGCATTGCGTCGACATTATTTAGACCTAAGCAAAAAATGGTATAATATTTACTTAAATCAGGTAAAAAAGGATATTGCACGTAATCCAATGATTTCGTTAACTTTAAACGCAGGGTTTCCAAATTTCCGTCCGCGATGAAATACAAATCTATTATGTCATGTGACAATCACATTACAAGTACAAGTATATTCAATATGTTTGCCAAATATTTCCGAAGAAGCCATCTTACTTAATTTAATTAGTTAAAACCATCTTTTAGTGACGTCCCAGACATGATACCTTCATGCTTCCTGAAAAATAGTGCCAAATATATTTACTTGCCTTTGACAAGGATATTTAATTTCTCTCTTCAACACGATATATATCCTTCAATATGGAAACAGCCATTTATAATCCTTTTGCATACAAGTGGATTTACCATAGGTAAAACATTGAAAACTATAGGGGTATTGCAAAATATCGCAAGCCATATATCTTTTTCGATTTCTCCGTTATTTCCTTCTTTTCAGCATGGATTTCGTAAAGTGAAATCGACTCTAACAAATTCACTTGAATTTGTAAACCATGTATCATTAAGTTTTAGGAAACATAAGCATAAGGATCTTATAAATAGATATTATACCTATATATAAAATTAATTTATCGATGAAGAAAATCGTAAATCTCAATGTCAATCATTATTACCTGATTTTTTAAATAAAACTTATAATGATTACGGTCTCTGATGATTAGAGAATAAAATTATTCCATAATTTTTACTTACAGCCACACAGATCATCAAAAATGAATATCTAAAATGGATTCGATTACACACTAGTCTAACTACACATGAGCAAATCTCACTCGAACAGGTATCGATCAGAAACGCATATCCAGCTCTACCGAAAGCTTATAAAGGTATCCGCGTGTTTTAAACTAAAAAAAGCATGTATGTATATAAATCGTTGAGTTATTTTGAACTTGAATTATAATATCACTAACTTCACATAGTCGTCGACGGGGCGGTGCGGATGGAATCCAACGCAGTGTGCAAGATTGCCGTCGTATCGAATTGATGCGGTAGCGCGGCGTAATCGAAAAGGTAAAACGAGTGTTAAGATGTGGTGCTCGTTGACGAAATGACTGTGTTGAAGAAACGGTCCTCCAATCCTTTTGTTTATTCGATGGGTGGTGTTCTCAGATTTTATTAAGGTGCGCAAATTTTGGCCGGGCTGAGTGGTGTTTTTATGTTTGGGGAGGCTTAGCTCATTTAAACAACGTAATTTTTTCATAACATACAACGTTTTACGTATATTAAGACATATTCTGTTGTACTTGACTTGCACTTTAAACACAAATATTTTTCACCTGAGGAAATTACCATGTATATAATGATAACTTTTGCGGCTTTCACGACTGTAATATTATATAATAATAATAACAATAATAACCCAATGATTAACCTCCTTCCGCCAAACCGACGCGAGATCGCAAACCGCATACGTGCGGAATTAGCCGAGTCAAAAAAGGCAAAATAGTTTTTTAAGCGCTGAGGTCTATAACTGCTCAGCTACACAAAAATTTCAACAGCTAAGATTTATAGTTACGATATAATAAATTGTTACGATTTTATTTATTTAGAGAAAGCAATACAGTCTTTTTAATTTTCAAAAGTGAGTCAGATAAATCAAATGTGCAGGAATGTGAATTAAAATCATGACATATACTTGTACGGCAGAATGGTATGTTTAGATCAAAATTTCATCTACAAGATTTTAACAGTAAGCGAACCGGGATATTAAATTTAATTTCATTCAAGATTTTCACTAAGAATAGTATTCCAAGCATTTCCCTACGACTAGTAAGTGTAGGTAGATTTATAAGTTTTAAACGACTAGTAGGAAGTAGACTTAACCTAGAATCCCATCGGAAATGTCCTAAGACAAAAAGTAAAAATGAAAATAATCTAATTTGTCAGAATAGATTTGGTAGCTAGGGCTCCTTATATTGTAACAGAGATGTAAAAGGGGTTTTATTAATAGAAGGATCTCTAAATCCTTTAGACCAACGTTTATCAAAACAGAAGCCACCTTTTGCATTCAAAAACATGGTATCAATAGAAAGGCTAAAATTAAGCTTAGGGTTACAGCCTATGCTGATGATTTCGTTCTTATGGATAAAGGAAAATACCGTCTATGAACTCATCGAGGGGTACCTAACGGTATCTAACTGGGCGAAGCGGCCTAGCCGTCAACCCAAGTTAAACCGAAAAGGTATAATTTACTAGGAGGTATAAGATCCCAAATGTGCCTCTCCCCTCTTTCGGGAGTTCACGTTTTCAACCTATTAATAAGGTGAAACGAAACCGTGGTTAAGCCAATAATGTTCTATGGTGTGTTCGTATGGTGGAGTGCGCTCGAAAGGACTACTCTGGCTAAAGAGCTTGAGCGCGTCCAAAGAGCGGCGCTCATCGAAATCTCAGGTGCACTTCGAACCACACTAACAATAGCTCTTAATGCTATTTTAAACATAGCCCCTGTGGACATTGCCGGCAGGTGCATTGCTGCGAAGTCTGCTATAAGGCTCAGAGAAACTGGCCTTTTGAAGAGGTCCGAACAAGGACACGCCGCAATTCTCTCCTTCTTCAGCTGCATTGGGAATGTTGGAGGGGGGTTTTCTGTAAAGAGTTCGCCGTTAACCTTAGCTTCAGGCTACCGGAGTATTGTAGCAGTTTTCAGGTGGAAGTGGCTGCGATCAAGGTGGCGGTAGAAAAACTGCTACGAAGTCCAGCCTCGTTTAGAGAGGTGATCATTTACTCCGACAGCAGAGCCATCTCAACAAGTTTGTCATAGGCACAAAGCGCTTTGTCGACATATAAGGGTCTATTGATCCAGCTCATAGAGTTTTGGGTACCACAACGGACCGGCGTTTAAGCTGTCCAAGTGTGATCGTTCTTAAGAACTCTAATCTAACCTATTACAGAAGAGTTATCGTTAATAAAGAGCAAGAACAGAAACGATCCAAGATGACTACCTTGAAAAACACCTGAATATGTCTAAATGAATCTGAAACAGTATCCTCAAATATCACTCGTTGTGTTCTATTGTAAAGAGAAGAAGTTTCCCATTGAAGAAATCTTGGCTGAGAACCCAGAAGGTCGAGCTTATGTATGAGAGTCGAGAGATTTACTTTATCAAAAGCTTTGCTGAAGTCTACGTATATAAGATCCGTATGCTTATGTTTCCTAAAACGTAATGATACATGGTTTACAAATTCAAGTGAATTTGTTAGAGTCGAATTCACTTTGCGAAATCCATGCTGAAAAGAAGAAAATAACGGAGAAATCGAAAAAGTTATATGGTTTGCGATATTTTGCAATACCCCTATAGTTTTCAATGTGTTACCTATGGTAAATCCACTTGTATGCAAAGGGATTATAAATGGCTGTTTCCATATTGAAGGGTATATATCGTGTTTAGGAGAGAAATTAAATATCCTTGTCAAAGGCAAGTAAATATATTTGGCAATATTTTTTAAGAAGCATGAAGGTATCATGTCTGGGACGTCACTAAGAGATGGTTTTAACTTAATTAAATTAAGTAAGATGTCTTCTTCGGAAATATTTGGAGCGTTAATTAAATTATTTGGACACAGCACGTGCTGATAGGAAAAAGTTTTAGGAGAATTATTACAGAAGTTTACTTGAAAAATTCTGCAAACATATTATAATGTGACATAATAGATTTGTATTTCATCGCGTACGGAAATTTGGAAACCCTGCGTTTAAAGTTCACGAAATCATTGGATTACGTATCCCTTTTTACCTTATTTTAGTAAATATTATACCATTTTTTGTTTAGGTCTAAATAATGTCGACGCAATGCACAATATTTAGAATAGTCGACAAGTAAACCGGTTTTTTAAAAATGTTCAAAGGCTCGAATTTTTGAACATGTACTTTTACTTTTATTAACAATTACTATTGGAACATACTTTTCAAATAATTTCGTAATAATAAAGACACTCAATTCAATGTCACCATTATAAGCAGGCCATGTTATCGTAGAAAGTTTTATATTTAACTTTATAAAATAGGCTTTTTCAAAGATAAGCCAAGTACAGAAACTAGGAGTGTGATGATTACTATCCCGTACATTAGATATTATATGGATATTAAAATTGAAATTGTTTAAGTACAAATCGGTTGATTTTGTATTAAGACCTCTAACATTTTGATAATAAATGCTCAGCGAATTGTTACCAATCAGGTTTTTATATCCGTGGTTGCTTTCGGTAATTTAACAATGTTTTCCTCAGTATGATTTCTAAGTTAAGATTTAAATTCGCATACAAAGCCCCGGGCCAGAATGAGGTATCTAAGATCTTTTTAAATGTTTCAAATATTTTAAACGATGATATACTATCGCAAATGAAGTTAACTTACGGATATTGACATCATCAATTTTTAAGCGGAACGAAATGTAAGGCTTAATGCTCTCCACCGAAGTATCCCTGGTCTAGAAATAAATATAGACTTTGTAGATAGAATAACCACCTAATTTATAACAGATGCTGCTAAGTTATTAGGGGCAGCCTCTAGAATTGAGAGACGCTTATTACCATTAGGTGGAGCTTTTGGAGAATTGAGCTCTTTGGAAGTTGACGGCTTATCACCTTGAGGGCAAGGAGAAGAGAGATTTATAAGGTCAATGGGAGGAGACGTACTCTTCTGTACAGAAGAACTAAGTATTACTTCATCGGAAGGACGTTTACACTTAGGGGCCGGCTTGGAAGATTCGTGAGAATCATTCAGGCACTTAAAAGATTTCAACAATTTTTCGGTAAGGGTTTTAAGATCTCGGCCGATTTCAGTAAAGCCAATGCGTATTTGCTTGTAAACTTTAAATGGATCGATTTAAGCAGGACCAAGGCAATCCCTTGCAGTCGAGAATAGAATCTAAGATTCTACCTGTCAGTCGTGCAAATTTAATATGAGCAAGCACGTCACAAAGCCAGAATGAAACATAGTGATCTGACTCTCCTTTAATGTTACAGTTGGTTAAGTTAAACGAAATTATAAACAACAAAGATTAAAAGAAGATTAAATAATAACGAAAACAATATATAATGTTGTAGCAATAGTATCAAAAAAATATTGTATGAACTTTAAGTTATTGCACCAAAATAAGGATAAGATCACCTATCCTTATGTTTCTTGAAAATGCACAAATTAATCACTAAATAAAAAATTAATTGAATTTATTAAAACTGACAAATCGCACAAAGATTCACAGCACAGAAAAAATTACAGCTTGAAGTGTTGTCAAGTTTTTTGCTAATGCAGTTTGATTAAACAACTGCTGTTTACCTCTAAAAACACTGTTTTATTTATATCTCTCTGAACCAATCTTCGAATGTTGCCACCAAAGCTCTTATATAATATGTTCTAAAAGGAAAAATATATTTGTGTACTTGCTGCAAGCTTTGCATGAGAACAGTTTTTCAGTGCTGCAGGACAGCTACATACTATATTGCGATATACGTAACAACTTGCCAGGAGAAGCCTAAAATATACGCCTTTTTTTGCATTAAAATATAATATAATATTATTGATTTCTGACTATTTATTAACACAAACCTTCGTATTTACATAGGAATTGAATTTTTCCTCAACTTAACATCCTCTTTCAGTACTTAACAACCTTATTTTTAAATTTACGATTACTGTGTACTAACGAATCGGAACGAAAATATGTACATATATCATATCTAAAACTAGTCACCAAAAAGTACTACTATAAGCACAGCTAGGCACTGGAATTTTGATTAACACCTTATTTTATATTTAATTGGAAAAGTACTATTGAACAAATTATTGAATGCAAGACATTTTTAATAAATATTTTATGCGGTAAATATATTATTCAACTCTTATTTATTTTATGATAATATTCCTCCATGATGAGTAAACAAGTTTGTTGAATAAATTTATATTTAAATTAAGAAATAAGTGGCCAAAAATTGGGAATCTGTCGGACACTACTTCCGATTTCACCCCCTCAATCTGTAATTCAAAATTGACTTTATCTGCTTTTTTTGTATGTTGATTATAAGTGACTGATTTTTTCATTTAAAAATCGCAACAATAATCATTCTTTACCGCCCCTGCTTATTATAAACAAATACATAAAAATTCTATTATAATAAATTTGTTCATTGAAGAACATTTGTACACCGAATATGGCGAAATGAAAGTATACCGATCGTAAACACAAGGGCCTTGTATGGCTACTTTTACTCAGGTGCCCAAAAAGCAAATATATATAATAAAAAATTTACAATTCATTTGAATAATAAAAGTAATTTTACCATTGTAAAATATATATTGTTACTGTTCATAAAAGATATGTAATATTTGATAGATTGTTTTCATTCTCAGTTCTATTTTGTACTGTTACGCTATGAAGAATGATATTATTTAAATCTTGGCCCGAATTGCGGCACCGTTAACGAGAGAAATATTTTTTTCTTACTGACTGGTTTAAAAAATAATCAGTTACAAATAATCAGTGGCAACATGTATGTTATTTTTCTTTTATCGCATATTTGTTATTTACATATATTAAAATTATAACTAATGATTTAAGTACACATGTATCCAAAATCCTCCAAAAATCTCTTGTGCACAGAATGTTCAAAGGAATCGTGAGTGGCCATATTTCAAATCTATAGCTAAAATTCGATGCCCGTGATCGCAAATCTGCAATTATATACAAACATATTCGTAAGTTTGTGATCCACAGATCCAAATATATTATTGCGTATATGTATAAATGAGTATGGGTTCAATTTCAGTTGAAAAACATTTTCATTCGGAATTGGTTTTTGAAGACTAAAATGTGTACCATCAATACATCCGATAACTAAACATTTTTGTAGTCATTTACACATAAATATCACCAGTATTTAGTAGACAAATCTACTTCATGGAAGTTTATTTTTCTCAATAAAGTAATGTGTGTACTGAAATAGACGGTCAGGGGAAAACTTAATAAACTGTGGACAAAGTTAAATTTTTATTTCTTTCACTTTCCCCTATTTCACACACTGAGCATATACCAATTAAAAATACGTTACCAACTAACTGTTGATAGCCTCCAATCGCCAAGAAGGACAAAGTCGCTGCTAGTTGAAGCATTGGTGGTACTGCAGTTAATTAATGCCCTTTAAATTTTAATGAAATTAAATGCATCTCTGGTCAGACCAAACCGTCTCTGAATGATTTCAGTCCGTAAATGATTTGAAATACTAATATAAAATATATAACTATACATTTTTTGCGCTACTTCAGTAAAGTCATTGGATTTCACCTTATGGCCACATGGTGATGTTCCTCATCTGAATCTGATGAGCTTGCATAAAAAACTCGATAGTGTAATAGTAGTAGATAGTAGTGTATAATAAATTTGTATATTATCGTTTAATTCCAATACAATAACTTTTTTTTTTTACATTTCTTGTTATACGTAAATGTCGTTTAGAGCAATACCAGGGAAGTTATTGCATAACATTTCTATTTGTTTCAAAATTCAACGTACTTTCTACCTTTTTATATTTTCGCAACATGTACAGAATATGATCGTTTTGTTCACTTAACAGTTACTTTTAACACCTAAAACTAATCGATCAATATATGTATACTTATGTAACATAAGTACATATACAGGGTGGCGCATGAATCGTGCTACAAAAACAATCCATAATAACTTGTTTTTTGAGTGAGTAAACGACTTACCTTTTTTTTATTTGGGAGGTTATTGTTTAAATTAAAAAAAGGGATACTTGGAATACCGGAAAGAGGATAATGCAGCGGTATCGTGCTTTGCAGTCCGTCATTTCCGTCCAAAGCGAATTCAGACGGGTTTTTGGCAGTACTCCCCCGAGTAGATGGGCTATTATGAGGTTGGTAAACATGCCTTCCGAAGTTGTAGGTATCGCAAGAAGACCGTATCATCGAAATCCGTATGTTCGTGTTTAAGAAATAATCGCGGCTGCTGCATCGTCAATTTAGGTAAACCCAAGAGTTTCGACTCCCAACTTATCGGTCCTACTTTGAGTTAACAGACAGTCATTACAACGCAACTCATGATGACTTAAACCTGTTTTCGTACAAAAATCATATAATAAGCCGGTAAAACCCTCTAGATTTGCCTATTGACCTAAAATTTTGCTTCAAAATTATTGAAATGGTTATGTCTGATGAGGCATTTTATCATTTTTATATAAGGGGAAATGTAAACTAACAAAATTGCATTATAGGAGTGAATCAAATCCAGGAATAATCCACGAGACGGAACTTTACCCAAAACGAGTCACTGGGTGTGCGCAGTTTCATCAAGATGTATTGTCGGAGCATACTTCTTTACAGAAAACGGTGTAACAGAAACTGTCAATGATCACCGCTATTTAAAGATGTTGAATGAGTTTTTTACCCAGAACTACGCCGAAGACGAATCCTATTTAATAGCGTTTGGTTCCAGCAAGATGGAGCAACAAAATTTTTTAAACAAATTAATATCAAGAAACTCCACTTTCCGCTGGCATTCACGGTCACCTGACCTGACTGCACCAGACTTTTTAGAGTTATATCAAGCAAGGTGCTCAAAGCAAAACCCATAAATCTGCAGTCCAGGCCGCAATGAATAATTTTCTAATTAGGTGTCGTATAAGCGGGGCTGAGCATGGAGGTCATTTAAGGTCCATAATTTTTATCAAAAATATATTATATAACAAATGTAACGCAATGATTAAAAAAAAATTACGACGGTTTGTTTTCCGACGTATGCCCGTCCGCCTGTGCATGTAACATGAGTAAAAGTAGAGATATCTTGATGAAACTTAGTACTCGTGTTCCTTGGTACAATACTATAAGAACGTGGGTACTGAAGACCGAAAAACTATAAAAGGTTTCAAACAGCCATAAATTAACATACGAAACTGTAATTTGGTGAACAGGATCGCATTAGAGGAAAGCATCTGTGGTTTAAAACAAATTCTGGTACTATATAACGGTTATGTTGAAAACTACTAATAGTGATAACTCATTTAATATGTGCGTCAGAAGTATTAAATTTGAGTCAGGATGATTCTTATGTGTTTTACAAGAATTTGTGTAAAAATATTGCAATCATTTTGGCACCGCTGACCTCAAGGAGAAAACTACATCTCGTGAACTAGTCGTTTCAATTAAACCTGGCGCACAACATTATCCTGATATCTTATATCTTATCAAAAGTGCGCTGAATAATTTGTATCTAATATATTGGGGAGATACTAGGACCTCTAAAAACTTTACTTCGAATCACATAAAATTTTGAATAAAAAATGTAAATGTAATGTTTTTCTTTGGTTAAAACAAGTTAAGCTTTATTGTATTAAACTGGAATGTAGGTGACACTTATTTAATTAACTTAAGCTCAGCCGTTCGTGCAGATTCGATGATGAGTGAAATAATTGGGGATACGATGAAACAACTGGTTCAAAATACGCGTCATGTAGGACCGTTTAAGTATCGCAGAAGAATACGAAGCAGTGTTGATCGAATGAAGCTGCGCGCAGGAGCTCTCGTATCAACGAAAAACAGAAGTAGCGCGCTTAATCGCTTTTGTATCGAATGTTGATCCTCTGATGTGGGGACCATCCTTTTTGTTGCTTGGTGGTGTGGGGTGTCGTCGTGTGGTGACATCTTGCTGAGTGTGGTGGTGTTCTCAGGTGTGGTGTGTATTAGTCGGGTCTACCAGTTTTACCCGAATAGAGTGGCGTGTATGGCTTATCTCATTTAAACATTCTGGGCCCCCTAGGCGAATATTTTTCCTAGTATTACACGTATATGCTTATATTGCAAAGTAGCCGAGGGCGCGGCATACATTGTGGTAGAGTTATATCCATATTTACCTGTATGGGCAGAAGACATATTCGGTATGCATTTTGCTGTGGTGCAAAAGATATGTAACTTTATTTTGCGGGTTTTGAGGTTGTATTTGCTTTTCGTACTTATTGTATTTGCGGTAGTTTCTTTCATAATTTTATTATTTGTATTGTTTGTTTAAAACTTCTTTACCATCGGTTTATTACGGTTAGCGACTCCACGCCTGGCTCAGATATGGCCAGAACGAGTGCTCCTTTGAAACCTTTGAAGAGGGATCTTGCGAGAGTGAGATTTGTGATTTTCGCTCATTTTTTTGGAGTAAGATTTGCAACTCTCACAAGTGTTTTCCATAACCTACCCATATGCTGAGCGCTTAGATAGATGCGATAAGTTTGACCTTCGCTTTTTGTAAGTCTGGATGCGTCACTGTATCACATTGGAAGTATGGTGATCGCTTAACTTTAATTTTGAATTGTATTTTATTATGAAAATTTAGGCAACTATAGGGCACTACAGTAAGAAAGGTGTCGATTTTTGACTTTCTAAGGCAACTATGCTGCAAACGATAATATGTATGGACGTGGGCGATTATGGCCAAGAATCGGGAGATTCGAATATCGTTTAGATTGTTTGAGAATTGTGAGAATTTTCGCTTGTATTATAATTGTCGAAAGCCACCCTGCGAGAACGAAGTTATTATTGCGGATAATGCGGATGTTGACTCAGTAGGATATGAAAACTGGTCAGATATCGCACTCCATTGGATCCCCTGTATTTTTATGTTGTTCTGCCCTTTTCAAATTAATTAGTGAAATTAGTGTACAACAAATTTTCTTTTGGAATATTTAGTAATATATTTGGATGATTTGGTTGAGTTATATATATTTGTGTTTTTAACACTGGGGTTGTCAGAAGAAGCTCTGACTTGGTTTTTTGTGCCAATTTGTAGAGTGTTGGAAAATTGTGGCTTGTGTGGTAGTCGTACGACGTACCGGCCATTATTTGATCGAGTAGTTGTGGCTTTGTAGAAGCCTTCACAATATTGATTTTCTGGGGTCATAATTGAAATGGGGGGAAGTTCTTCTAACTCCCAAAATTTTTTCAATTGTGAATTGAGGTATTCGTTTGAGATTTCCTCAACTTGAGTTGTCATTGTGGTAACCTGGTTCCATAGCTAGTCCACTTCTAATCCAACCAAATATAGTGTTTTGGGCTAGAAGGGTCGTTGAAATTTTTTCAACACCATCAAGTATTATTTGCAGTATAAGGTCGCTGCCTACTATTATACCTATTTGAGCGGGGGTATTGCAGTTGGGATCTGCTAGCTTTAGGTGTGAAACCTTTTGCCAATGCTTGCTATTTATGTGATAGCTTGGAAGCATTTTCGTAAGTTGCGCTAGGACTATAGCTTCTGCTACAATTCGCTTTTCCGCTTAGGGGGTATTAGGGTAATGGGACAGATTTTGTGTGAGTTTTGGACTACCCTTCCGCCTATTCCCGTAATTTCAAAATTCGATTGTTTTGATGGCAGTTTTAGTCTATTTTGTGACCTAGACGCTATGAAAGATTTTTAAGATTATTGGTCTATTAAGGCTCTAAGTTTATATAGTTCTCCTCGATGTTCGATGGAGATGACTGCTGTGGGTAGTAATACCCTATGTTGTATTTTGCTGTGTAGCGTTTGAGTGTTTTGTGCCTTTGAGCAACATGGTGTCTTTTGACAATTTTCGGGATTCACTTTTGCAATTAAACCTGTGGTTCTTTTCTTATAAGCACTTCTTTTGGGTGATATGGGAAATTTGCTGTAATGAAGCATTGTGTCGTGTCTTTTGTGACAATATAAGCAATTGAATTTGTAATTCTGTAATTTTTATATGATATGTATGCGCATGTGACAAGCAATTTGTACAAAGTCTTTTTGATCTGACAAAATTGTTTCGTTCGTTAACTTTTAAGTTTTTAATCTTCTCGCAAGATTATAATTTATGCCCTCTTGTGCATAGTGCACATGACGTATGTTTATTTTGTTCGGATGTGAACGATTGCGTTTTGTAAAAGCTTCTGTTTAATTTGTTTTTGCTACTAGCTTAGGGTCTATTGACGCTTCTTTTTAGGTCGTGTTGTACAATTTTTGTTTTAATTAGCTTTTTGTCTACCCTTTCAGCGATTTCGTAATGGGTAGTAAGAAAGTCTTTTATTTTTTGCCACGTGGGCCATTTCTTTCGTGATGAGAGCGATTGCTCCCATAAAAGTAACGATTTTTCTGGTAATGCGGCGGTGCATATGTTTACCAGTATTGGGTCCCAGCTGTTTGTGTGAATATTATGTGTCGATAAAACCGACAAACAGTGGATTGTAGTCTAATAAATTCTTCACTTGTTTCTTTTTGAATTTTAGGCAAGTTTATTAGTGTCGTTACTTATTTATCGACCAATATTCTTTCATTTGCATATTTTGCTTTTAGAGCTTCCCAAGCCAAATTGAAATTGTCGTCATTTAGTGCGAACTGTTTTACTATTGCGCCTGCTTGACTATTTGTTTTGTAACGGAGGTGATACAATTTTTGCGCTTTTGATTATTTTGGATGGTTGATGAAAACGACTGTAGACATGTCCCGGCAGCCCGGCCATTCTTCATAACCTCCATGAAATGTTTCTGTGTCAGATGCGGACACCTCGAGGTGGATGCCTGAACTTGCCTCTTGATTTTGGTAGGTGCAATAGCTTTTATTAGCTTTAACTGATCGGAGATCATAGCTTTTATGGCTTCGTACTGGTCTAAGCAGTTTTCATAATTTGTGAAAGCCGAGGTTTTAAAATTTTGTGGTAGATCTGATGACTCAGTTTCTACTGTGGCGTCATGAGCCGCTTGGAGACGAGTCCAAAAATTGTTAAGATTTTGCTTTTTTATTTCTAATAACGATTCAGAGTTTTCTGGAATCGGTGAAGATGAAAATCGAGTGCAGTATCCTCATTAACCATTTTTGTTATGTTATTTATTACTATATGTGTTAAAGTTAATTAAAATTTTCGCAGTGTAAACTGATTTAAACGCAGCAATAAATGATAACTAATACCGAATACTCTTTTACATATGTATATACGATTTTTTTTCGGACTAGATAAATATTTACTTGCGAAATAAATTTTTTAATTTGTATTTTATTTTAAATATGTTGTTGTGAGTGTAATTTAAATTTTCTTAATTTAATTATTAAGAGTCACACCTTTAACAATACTTTTATGTCCTTATGTTGGAGTATTTAGGAAAACCCTAATACACGGACTTGTATGTAATATATATGCATATATTATATTTATGTGCTCGTGAAATTGAGAGCTCGTTGAAGAGATCAATACACTTTGAACATATGTCATGTTTTTATTTTCTAGTGCAATTGAGAGCTCGTTGTAGAGATCAATGTGCTTTTACTTTTTTGTAAGCAATCCTGCTGGTTTGTTAGTGCCGTTTCACACAGGGATTCAAAAGAGTCTCATACCAGTTTATTGTGGGCGAAGGGACGACGAGGAAAGACGAAGGGACCGTGCCACTCGTGTTCGGGTGGCACGCTTTGTGTTCTTGTTCGTAACAGCTCGATGCTACCCTTTTCAGCATTCCTTTTCACTTTCAAATTCTTTGTTATCCATTTTTGTATGTAATATGCAAATACGTATGCATAGAATAATAGAAATATTATGACAAATTGTAAATAAGGAGAAAATTAAGATATAGATTATGGAGTACAGAAATTATGAATTTTTAATACGGAGTAACGAAATTATGAGTTTTTAATACTTAAAGATTAGGAAGTTCCTATTATAAATTTGGCGTTGAAAATATTAGTTGCGGATATTCAATACATTCTTGTGGATTAGGGAATTCCCGTCTTTAGTATTTCTTTGAAACTATTTAGCGGGTAGGTACTTGTATTATGCATATTGTTCTACCATATTCATGGTAATTCATTGCAAGCAAAATGTGTGACCATCATCTCAACATACAAATGAAATACGCAGCATGCAGTGTTGCGCGGTGTTGCGCAGTCGAACTGCACGAATATTTACGAAAATTTTGTGAAAAGGAATGCAGAAAAACTAGACTCGAGTTGCTGGACTCTTTTTGACCGTGTGAATGCCCAGAGCGACATCAAAAGAAAATTTGAAAAAACTCAGACTCTTTTGAATCCCAATGTGAAACGGCACTTACAAGGAGTATTGCGGGATGTATGCCAATGTGGACTTTGAAAATATGTACAACTATAATTGTATACGTTTTAATATGTATATATATTTAAATATTATTTTTGTTTGTGTGCAATTGAGAGCTTGTTAGAGAGATCAATGCGTTTTTGTATGGTTCGCAATCCTGCTTGCTTGTGTTTTAACAAGAACAAGAGGTTTTGCTTGAAATGTACCAATGTGGACCTTGAATAGATGTACTCACCTCTTTTGCAAGATTTAAAACTTAATTTTGCAGTTCAATAATACAAAATGTAGGGTGTAGAAAAATAGATGCTTTACCGTAAGTTTATAACAATTTGCATATAATTTGGTAAAACACGATGTTTTCCCGTATATGCACTTACATATGTATGTAAATATGTAATTTGGTTTAGTAAATATGTAAATATGCATGCTTGTATTTATTTTGTTTCTCTTTCTTTGTCTTTTAATATTTGTTATATGTTTGTGCCTTTGCTTACTTATTTTAGGCAATCCTGCTTACTGTTTTGTTAAAAATAAGGGGTATTGCCGGAAAATATTTGCAAGTAAATACTTGGGATATGTTTTTGTTTTTTATGTTGGTGTAATATGTGTGTTTGAAAATACAAAGCTAAGCTTATAGGCATACAATAAATATTTACATATTATATATATTTGAATATACAAATAAATTGTACCAAACTGATTTTAATGTCCCGTGATTTATACCAGTTTGAAAATGGTTTTTATATTAGTAAAAACGGATTTACTACTACAGGTTTTATGTTTTATAAAACCAGAGAATGTTAATGAATAGAGAAGGAGCAAATGTTAAATGAAATGAATTTTGAATACTAATTTGTAATTCCAGATGAGGGAAAATCGCAGAATATAACTTCGAAAAAGAAAAATACACCATGCAATGTGCGAAATGCTATAAATAGACACAACGAATATTCCTAAATGAAAAATCGTTGCGCATACCTATTTAGATTTATGTTTTCAATTTCTATGATATGACAAAATTTATAATTATGAAAAGCCTTCTGAATTAAAAATCTGTATTACCGGTGAAAACCCTAGAATTCATAATAAAATAAACATTGAACAGGCAATTTTTCCAACTTATGTATGTGAGTAATTGCTTATTAAACAAAGGATAACAATAAAACGGTGGCTAAGCGGGCGCGTTTCCACTTTTGTGGTGGCTTGGGTCGTAAGCTCATTCCGAATACGAGCATATAAGTTCGAATCCTAAAACTCATGCAAATTAAATTATATTTAATTTTTTTATTTTATTAACTGGAGTCTAAGCATATCATAATTCAATTACTTTATTAGCATATTTTACTTGCTGAGATAATTAAAATATTTCAAGGAAATATGTTCATATGTTTAGGTTGATTGAATATTCCCTTGTTTTGCGTGATTACACAAATGTGATAATCACACATACATTCTTAAATACACGTACGCTGATGCTTGCTTCTTCTTGCCCCGCACAAACAATGACTTTTGTCCACACTTTTTGCGAGGTAAATGATCGCAGGCAAGAAGGCTTTCCGGCGCACTGCCACATAAGTAATTATTTCAGATAGTTTTTATTAATCGAATTTATTTTAAAAACGATTATAAGTATGAATTTATGTGTATTTATATTTTTACGTTTATTATTATTTTACGAAAATAAGTCATAAATGCATCAGTATATTTCAATACAAATTAAGCAACATAATAATATACTAAGAGTCCTAAGTTAGAACGCCTCTGTGTATGGTGGCAAGCCAACGAAAAAACAGCGAGTTCGCGCAGACATTGTGTTGTTGAAAAAAACCAAATGACGACTTTGTCCACAAACATACATATGTATATACATACATACATACATATATGAGCTCGCATACATATTGACACCAAATTGTGTGAATCGTCGCGGAGTTGACAAAATTTGTTTGAATCGACAATTTTACGACAATGACGGTCGGCTATGTTGTCTCGTTTGTCCTTTTTGCAGTGGTTTGCTATTGAAAGTTGACTTATGCTCTTTTGAAATATTGCGATTACCGATTGGGCTGCATTTTCATAGCGTCGTCTTTAGATAAAATGGGCTAAATCGAGAAACTATGAAACAATGATAATAAGTAAACATATAAAAGTACTATATGGAGTGTGCTTAGAATATATAGAAGTAGTTAAAGATTTCATATAAATGGCAATTTTATATAAATTTTACAATATAATGTCATATACTTATAGTGCATAATATGAAAAAAATAAAATAATATTATAACTCGCTAATAGGTCATGTTGCCAATTCTCCTTTCTGAAGGGAATATCAGAAAAATTCTTCAATTTCTGATTTTTAGCATCGTAGTGAGGCACCAGATTGTTTGCAACATGCAAATGCGAGGGGATAGGTAGGATTTTCAGTGGTGGCTGTCAAATTGTAAAATTGAATTTTTCTCGTTTTACTGAAACCATTCAAATTCAATTTCATTCATTCATTTTATAAACTTAATTTTCGCACATTTGCGTAGGAATTCCATATGAAAACCAAATGTAGTTTACCAGGCGCACAAAAAAAATAGCGCGGCGCAGAGTTATGAATGAACGCACTTTGCTTTGAAGCAGATGCACGTTCCTTATGAATGAATTTGTTGTCGTTGTAATATGAAATACTTAGAAAATAAGCCGCGAGTTCGCTTGAGTATTATTGGCGGATGATGGTGCGTCTACGTTTTTTTGTCACTTGCGCGAATGTTTGATTTTTTGCGAAAGACATATTGAGGGACATACATATGTATGTACATATGTGTACCCCTGCGGGCAGGGGATAGAATATGCCCGCGGCAAGGCATGCCTGTCGTAAAAGGCGACTAAAAGCCAATATGCACTATGACTGTTATTATATTCTTTGCACAGTAATATCAGCATAGTATGTGGAGTGATAGTGCTATAATACTCAGCTTGAACTGATATTAGAAACACTTTAAATGAAAAAAGCGAATAAAAAGACATTTGAAGTTCAAGCGACAAATGTCACCAGTCATTTGAGTAATGGGGAGCTCAACTGGCAGTAGTTTAGGCTACGCAGTCTGACCGGAGACTTTCCGGTACCACGGGGAGCAGAAAGCCCTTGGACTTCTGTTCAATCTGCTCATTGGGTTCGGCCCTTTGGGGAGTATCGTGGTGGCTGTGGTTTAAACCTAAATGCTGGAAGAACTGAATTTTCAGTTCGAAAAAAGAAGTTACACAAGTAACTGGGTGCCGTTCCCGAAAACGGAAGAGGTTTTAGGTCGGCCTCGAATCACACCAAGATGGTAGTGTGGACCCAGACACACTGCCACTGGTATCCAAATAAATACTTGCAAAAAGCTCGTATTGTTTGGGGCGCTGATCAACGCATTGTATTGATACGTTGTGTTTTTGAACACCGTGAGGTAAGGCCGTCGCCGGCAGGTACTCACGTTAATCTACAACGCAAGTTGTACATATGTGTACATATATGCAAATATATTTGGACATGCCAATGAAGGAAGGCAATTTCAAGAATATTCAGATATAGATATATGAACATTTGAAGCAAGTAAACAACAATAGCTGTTTGAGTTCACAGATTAGACAAAATTTGCTTGAATATCGTCAGTGGTGCTGCTTGTATAGCACACTTGATTATTGCAACATGAAATATTTTGCCTAAGTTCAAATCCTATCAGATATTTTTTTATACTCTTTTTTTTATTTGTATAACCCTTTTTTATTAAATGATATTTTAATTCTAATTTCATTATTATTTCCCTCATTATTTACATTTTCTTTTCATAAGTCAATTATTCTCCATTTTATTACTTTAATTTTTGTTTATGCGCATATCAAAGAATATCTCTGCATATGCATGTATGTACATTTTGCTTATAGAGTGGTGTAGTTCGTTGCGTAAATTGACAGGATGGTGAAATATTATTTTCGAACTTGTGCGTTTTCGATGTTCCCTCATCGTAATTAACATTTTAGTACAGCTAACATTTGCTACTTCTCTATTCATTGACGTTCTCTGGTTCAACTCGCTAAAAGCAAAAAGAGTCGGCAAAAGTCATTGCTTGTGCGGGGCAAGAAGAAGCAAGCATCAGCGTACGTGTATTTAAGAATGTATGTGTGATTATCACATTTGTGTAAATACGCATAATAAGGAAATATTCAATAAACCTAAACATATGAACATATTTTCCTGATATATTTTAATTATATAAGGTTGTCAAATATCTCCCTTCCGCTTTTTTGTCTTTTGAATTTCGCGGCTATGTACAAAGCGCTACAGAGCTCGTATCTGGCAACACTATAGATAATTTGAAAGGTCTTGACATAACCTACAAAACAACGCTATGCATGATTAGTTTGGATATTGCGTTCAACAGTTATAGACGTGTAAACATGGAGTTCACTAACGCCGAAATTCGCGCTATTTTAAAGTTTTCCTTCGTTAAAGGCAAATCCGCTAGAGAAACATTCCGTGAGATTAATGGTGTTTTGGGGGATGGTACTCTATCACTTCGAACCGCGGAGGAATGGTTTCGACGATTCAGAGCCGGTGAAAACGACACCATGGATAAGCCAGCCGGCGGAAGACCTGTGACGACAAATACCGATCAAATCATGGAATACATCGAGTTAGACCGGCATATGGCATCTCGTGACATCGCCCAGGAGATGGGAGTTAGTCACCAAACCATTTTGAACCATCTGCAGAAGGCTGGATACAAAAAAAAGTTTGATGTTTGGGTGCCGCATAATTTGACGCAAAAAAACCTTCTGGACCGAATTAACGCCTGCGATATGCTGCTGAAACGGAACGAACTCGTCCCATTCTTGAAGCGGATGGTGATTGGCGACGAATAATGGATCACATACGACAATATCAAACGAAAACGGTCGTGGTCGAAGGCCGTTGAATCGTCCCAAACAGTGGCCAAGCCGGGATTGACTGCCAGGAAGGTTTTGCTGTGTGTTTGGTGGGATTGGAAGGGAATCATCCACTATGAGCTGCTCCCATATGGCCAGACGCTTAATTCTACTATCTACTGCGAACAACTGGACCGCTTGAAGCAGGCGATCGACCAGAAGCGTCCAGAATTGGCCAACATGAAGGGTGTAGTGTTCCACCAGGACAACGCCAGACCACACACTTCGTTGATGACTCGTCAGAAGCTACGGGAGCTCGGATGGGAGGTTTTATCGCATCCACCATATAGCCCGGACGTAGCGCCAAGTGATTACCACCTGTTCCTGTCTATGGCGAATGCCCTTGGTGGTGTGAAGTTGAACTCAAAAGAGGCTTGTGAAAAGTCGCTGTCCGAATTCTTCGCAAATAAGGAGGGGGGCTTCTATGAGGAAGGTATTATGAAGTTGCCATCTAGATGGAAACAGATCATCGAACAAAACGGCGCATATTTTAACTAAGTCCGATCACTGTAACACTTTTTATAAAGCATTGAATGAAGAGCAAAAAAGCGGAGATATTTGAGAACCTTTATCAGGAAGTAAAATATGTTATTAAAGTAATTGAATTATGATATGCTTAGAACTTTTAGTCTACAAGTTTTTTTAAACAAAAAAAAAATAAAATTAAATTATTTTCCTTATTCACTTGTTTATTACGTTCCTCTTGGAATTACATATTACGACTGACTTAACTTCTAACAAAGTGCAACACTTATATCAAAATTGTGTTGACATTGCATATTTGGTCAGTTGGGAAATTGGTTCGAAATATTGGCATGTGCCGGAAACGCAAGCTAAGTATTAATATTGGCAAAACAGTTCCAAAGAATTGTTTTGTCTTAAGAAAAGGAAAAGTATTGGCATGTGCAAGTTCGGTAAGTTTAGTAAATTAATATTAATTTATATTATGTTGAGGGGTTTTGCTATAACACCCCCACTGTTACATTGAGGCTCCGACGAAATATGCAATATGGACAGCTTATTTGATTTGTATATAGTAAATATCGTTAACATTATAATGGTAGAAATAATTATTACATATATGCTTATGTTTATAAAATTTGTTTTCTTTGTTTGATATTGTATTTGTTCAATAAATTTTTCGTGATTAATTTGTTTTAAGTACAATGATTCAAGTTTTAAATTTGGAAAAGTTACATTTAAATTCTCTTTGATTTTAGGTATGACGTTAGGTAAAATAAATTGGTCGTAAAATTTGAGCTTAACGTTGTTAAAAGTTTTGTTTAGTGTATTAATTTCACAATTTTCGAATTTTATAAGAAAGTTGCCTCTTATTTTGACATCGATTTTGCTGCAATTATGTTCAATTTTGGAATAAAAGTTTTTGACTATTAATATGCCGGGTAAAATTTCTGTTACAACTGATTTGTCTAGTTTTTGCATATCACAATATGCTTCTTTATAGTTTAATATATCAGAAATACATTTATTAGAGATTTGAATTAAATTCTTCTTGAGATTATCTTTGACGTTTACATTATAAATGTTGTTTGTATGGTCTACCAAAATTTCATATACATTTAATACAATTGAGTTATTCTTAAAGTTAGGAATTGGTTCAAATACAATTTTAGTTAATGTTTCTCTCGAATATTGTGGGATTTTGGGAATGATTATTATAATTTGGTTGTCGTGTAGGGCAACTGCTATTTTAATATTCGTGTAACTGTCAAAATCGTCTATTAAGTCGAGTTCTGTGTTTGTTAAAATATCGGTAGGAATTATTCCTAATTTACTTGAAAATATTATCTGTCCAATGTCGTCTATGTGGTCTCGTAAGAGCGAGATGTCGTTATTTATTTGATAGATTTGTTCTATGTTAATTCGTCTTCTATTGATGTAATTTTATTTTGCATAAAATCTTTAAATTGGTTCAAATAATTTCCTATTAGATTTTTTTTTTTGTTAATGTGGTCGGTAATGTTTTGTATTTGAGAAGATATAAAATGGTTGACGAGAGTAATGTTGTTAATTTTGCTTGTCAAGGATTCTTCGTTTCTATATAATGATTTCAGTGAGTTATTTATTTCAAGTTCATCGTCGTTGTCCATAGTGCCTGCAATAAACTTTAGTCCTTTCCCTAATACGTTTATCAGTCCTCTTTTCTGTCTAAAGTGTGGATTTAAGTTTTCTATTTTTACTTTCAATAGTACAAAGTTTTTATTTATAGTGTCTAATAACGTCTTCGTTTCAACTCTGGTGGAGTTAAGGGTATGTATGTTTTCAAGAATTAGATGTAATGTGTCCGTGTAGGAAGTTATGTTGATAATGTGGAGGATTTTGTTGTATCGGTCAATCACTTTCAGTTCTCCTGTCTTGATCGGTATGTAGCCGTTATTGTTAGTTAAGTCCTGAATGTCAATGGATTGTGCGTATATAGTTGTCACAAATGTGGTCAATAAAATCCAGGGTGCCATCTGAAAGGGTAAGTATTGGTTTTTAATGTCTAGCTTTTATTTTGGGGTTACTTTTATCCTGATATTTTTTATTTTGTTTCACGTGTGTTTTGTAATATTTTAATCCAGTCTTCGTATCTTTTAAATGTTCGTTGTCAATTATAGTAGCATCTATTTTCCTGTATTTTCTATGATTTTTGCCGCCTCTGATTTCTTTTATAAAGTTCGGACCTTCTTGGATATCCACGTTCTTTCTGCCTTTATTTAATCTATTTATATATTTTTCTTTTTTCTTCAAAATTAAATCGTGGATCTGTTTATATTTGTCTTCGTGAATTTTTCCATTCATGAAGTCAATTGGTTTAGTTTTTGTGGTACTGTGAATGGTGTTATTATAAAAACCTATTATCCTTAAAATCTTTTCTTCTACTGTTTCGTGTTGGCTCCTTTCATTGTGTCTCAAAAGTCAGATATGTTCGTTGATTGTATTGTGCAATCTTTCAATGTCCGCATTTGAAGTATGATTACTGTTAGAAGTGTAGCGTATTGTAATATTTTCATCTTTTAGAAATTCCTGCATTGGTATGGCTTTGAAGCCGAGTTCATTATCAACAATAATTTTCTCAATTTTACCGTAAGTGTTAAGATAAAGTAATAGTTTTGTTTTAAATTCTAACCAAGTTCTTCCATTGATTCTGTAAGCTACAGCAAATTTTGTGAATTTATCGATTATTGTCATAAAGATTTGTTTTTCTAATGTGTAAAAAACGTCAATGTGAATAACTTCACGAGGTTTAGAGGGTGTTTCGGTAATTTTGTAGGGTATTTTAGGGGGCTTTCTATCGTATTTTTCTAAGTTACAAATTTCGCAATTGTTAATAAATTGGGTTATTCTTAATTTTAATTTGGGATTATATATTTGTGTCTTTAATTCTTCAAAAACGGCTTGTATGCCTCTATGGTTTTTATCGGAGTGTTCATTCTCAATGGTTTTACTTAAAGTATTTTCGTCTTCTATATCTACTAGTAAGGTAAAGCATCTTGTAATTATAAAGTCATTATTGTTAGAAAATAATTCTTCATAAGTAGTCTTAAAAACTTCATAGAATGTGTCATCTATTAAAATGGCATTTAACTGTGTAGGGTTGAAATGGTTTTTAATCAAGGTGATAGCAGTGTCTCTATCTAGTTGCTTGAGTTGGATTATTTTCCTTGTGCTCCTAAAAATAGACTTGGTTTCTATTCTCATGGATCGAAGATATATGGCCTAAAATATTTAGTTGCCCATACTATTGCTAGGAGTTCTTTTTCTATTGTACTATAATTGATTTCGTGTTCATTAAGAGAACGACTCGCGTAGCAAATGGGGTGGTTGTCCTGGGAGAGAACTGCACCTAGAGCGTAATTACTTGCGTCTGTTGTGAGGGTGAATATTTTTGTAAAATCAGGGTATGCAAGGATTGGGTCGTGAATTAGTAATGTTTTGAGCGTATTGAAGCTTTCCTGATATTGTGGGTCTGAAGTGTTTATTTTTACATCCTTTTTTAAATATTTAGTCATGGGTTTGGCGATTAGTGAATAGTCCTTTATAAATTTCCTGTAGTATCCGGTTAGACCAAGAAATTGTTTAATTTGTTTAGGAGTATTGGGTATCGGAAATCGATTCGATTTCAATTTGATAAAATCCTTTCGCAAGATCGAGGGTGGTAAAGTATTGGCATCTTCCCAATTTGTCCAAAATTTCATCAATATTTGGAATTGGATACTTATCATCTATTGTTACATCGTTTAGCTTACGATAATCTATTACAAGTCTCCATTTAGCTTTTTCACTGGCATCGGCCTTCTTCGCTACGATCCATATGGGTGCTGAATATGGGGAATTGCTATGCCTTATTATCTAATTGTCGAGCATTTCTTAAATCTGCTTTTCTACTTCTTCTTTATAAATGTAAGGATATCTGTATGATTTTGTAAAAATTGGAACGTTGTTGATAGTCCATATCTTATGTTTGATTGCTGATGTGAAACTTAATTTAGTATTTTCTTGATAGAAAATATCTGAATATTTATTTATAATTGGCATAAGCTTATTCTTTTCTTCAAGATTAAGATGCTGGGTTCTAATTTGTTCTCTAAGCGGTTGGTATTCTTTTTCTTCAATAATATTGAAGTTTGTATTGTCTTCGTGTAGCGCGATTATGTTTTCTGACTTAAGAACTAAATTTGGTTTTATGTTGTTAGAGAGGTCTTTGCCTGATATTACGCTTTTTTCTATTTTGCCGGTATCTTTGCTTTTGACAAAAAGAGTTAATGAGTGGTTTCCAAATTGTATAGTGTTATCCGCATAGTTTATGTTTGCTTTTAAAGGCCTTAACAAATCGTTGCCTATTAAGCCGTCATAGAAATTATGAAATTTAGTTACATAGAATTCGATTACGTCGAGTTCCGTGCCAAATTCTTCAAAAGCTTTGATTGTTGCTTTTTCACTTATACAGATCTTATGTTGTAACGTGTTTATGTAAGTGGGATTCATCTTCTGAATCCATTTAGGATGGCAAATGCCAGGATTTAAAATTGAATTAGTTGCACCTGTATCTACTATTAGTTTTATGTGTCCAATTTTGTTTTTATTTTTATATATGGAAGTTCTCCGAGGCTGAGGGCTGAAAATTTTCGAGGTGTTGTTGATTGTAATTTGCCATATAGTTAGTACCTGTGTTCATAGACATGTTGTTTGATTGATTGTAAGCTCCTTCTTGAGTAATGCAATTTGGTTGTAGGTTTTGGGGATTGAAACTCGAATCATTAGCTTCAGTATTTGGAAAATTAATGTTTATATCCATTGGCTCAGGTAGTGGAAAACGATTGTAATTTCCGTTTTGGGTTGCAAGATTTTGTTGCGGATTAGCATTTTGTTGGTTAAAAATTTGCCTATTGAAATTTTGATTTGAATTTTGGTAATAATTTTGCCTATTGAAATTTTGATTTGAATTTTGGTAATAATTTTGCCTGTGGCGATTTTGATTAGAGTTGTTCTGGTTATAAGTAGGGTTTTGTTGTTGATAATTATGCCTATAGTTATTGGGATTTGAATTGTTTTGTAAGTTAACATTTTGTTTGGAATTTTGCTGTGTGTAATTTTGCTTGAAATTAGATTTGTTTTGTTTGGTTGAGTTTTGTGTGAAAATTTGTTGGTTGTTTACTCGAAGGTGAGCATATCCAGCTTCAAATAGGATGTTCATTGCTCCTTCTAAAGTGTTTGGGTTTCTACATGTAAGAATAGTTTTCATGGGTTCGGGAATTTTAGATTTAAAAATATTTAGAGCTGTGCGAGAGTTATTTTGAGTTACCGCATTTGCAGCGACATTTTGTCCGAGGACAAATAAGGTTTTATTGTTGAGGCGTCTAAGTATTGCTTTTATAGCATCAAAAAAGTCGACTTGTAGTTTTAAATGTAACTGCTCTTAGTAAATCGTAAAGTTCATCGCAACTTAGTCGATCACCAAAATTATTTTGGAGTACTTCCTTAATTTCGGTCCAGAAAGTTGCTTGGCAATTTATTTCAATAACCTCCCTAGCTTTGCCTTTTAATTTACTTTTAATTAGGTCGGAAAATAGTCCTTGTGACAGTTCGTCATATGCTTGTAGCATGGGATGTACCCTGTCTATAAAATTTAAAAATATCTGAAGGGTTTATTGTCGCCGTAAAATTCAGGTAAATTTCCCAAATATTTAAGAGGATCGAACTGTATTTGAGCCATTTTTTTTTTTTTTTTTTTATAAGTCTACTTATTACAATACCTTATATTACGAAGCTGATGTTCTTCTGGTTAGTGTTATCTTCGAGATCTTCTTTGATATCCTGGGATGTGGTTTTCTGATTACAGTTGTATTTCGGCGACGGATTTTTGCAATCAAGTTGTTGAGTGTTTTTATTTATATAAATTTTGTTGAAAGTTTTTATTTTCCAGCAGCAATTTTTTTTTTGCGGGTTCGGGTTTTTCGAATTAGAACGTAAAATGTTTTTTATTTTCCTGCAGCAATCTTTTGCGTGCTAGGAGTTTAGAAAGTTTTACTTTTAATGTAAAATGTTTTTGTTTCTGCAGCAATCTTTTGCCCACAGTTTCGCACTTTGTGACAATAAAAAGTATATTTTTTTTTTCACTGTTGTGTCAATCTTTTGTCCACAATTTCGCGAAAAATTTAGATTCGGATACCGTTTTTAAGGATTAATATCCACGCACTACTTCACACTATTTATGTTGGGTAGGACTTATCGGTATCCTACCGACTGCGCCTCTTTTAGTCTACAAGTTTTTTTAAACAAAAAAAATAAAATTAAATTATTTTCTTTATTCACTTGTTTATTACGTTCCTCTTGGAATTACATATTACGACTGACTTAACTTCTAACAAAGTGCAACACTTATATCAAAATTGTGTTGACATTGCATATTTGGTCAGTTGGGAAATTGGTTCGAAATATTGGCATGTGCCGGAAACGCAAGCTAAGTATTAATATTGGCAAAACAATTCCAAAGAATTGTTTTGTCTTAAGAAAGGGAAAAGTATTGGCATGTGCAAGTTCGGTAAGTTTAGTAAATTAATATTAATTTATATTATGTTGAGGGGTTTTGCTATAACACTTAGACTCCAATTAATAAAATAAAAAAATTAAATAAAATTTAATTTACAAGAGTTTTAGGATTCGAACTTTTATGCTCGTATTTGGAATGAGCTTAACTCCTTCAAGCCTACGACCCAAGCCACCACAAAAGTGGAAACGCGGCCGCTTAGCCACCGTTTTATTGTTATCCTTTGTTCAATAAGCAATTAATCACGCAACGCACATACATAAGTTGGAAAAATTGCCTATTAAATGTTTATTTTATTATGAATTCTGAGGTTTTTTACTGGTAATACAGATTTTTAATTCAGAAGGCTTTTCATAATTGTAAATTTTGTTATATCATAGAAATTGAAAACATAAATCTAAATAGGTATGCGCAACGATTTTCATTAGGAATATTCGTCAATATGTATGCATGTTCATATAAAAACATACATACCTACAATGATTTGTTGGCAAAGTTGTTAGAGCGGCAAGGGAAGCGGGACAGATTGACTGTATGACATGAAAGGAAAAAATCATTGGTTGACCGTATACATATCTACATATTTACATATGTATGTATGTGATTTTTAGACAAATTTACAAATATTTTTCTTTCATATTCCTTTACATGTACACATGATATGAAAATGCCGACGCCAAAACACAAATCTGTACTTTTGTGACTCCATAATGGTGTCAAGTACATGAATTATTTTAAGAAATATTATATATTAAATTATTTTTAAATTATTACTAATAACTCACAATAAAGTAAAATTGAATTTTACAAGTAAATATGTACATTTGAGTAACATATATATGTATATATGTCGACTACATATGTATGTGTGTAATTCTACTTCTAAACGCCTCTTTCACATATCGCCTTTTATACTCAGAGATAGGAGCTCGAAGTGTGGGTGATGAATAAGTAAGCTTATTATTAAGAAATCATTATTGCTTAAGCACTTGAGCTGAATTAAAGGTCTTAAAATTGTAGTAAACCAAAACCTCGTGCATTATTTTTTTCTAGTGGCGTAGTCGGTAGGATCTGTGAAAAAGATCCTTAAAACGAACCTATGCACAAATGCTCTAATTACAAAAATTAAATATTAAAGCAACTGCATATTAAAACATACAAAAACTGATTTCATACGTGAATTAAAAAAGAAAAACAGAAAGTATCAGAGATATGAAACAAATATAATAATGAACAAAGTGTTTTCTAACCTAAGCTGTTAAACAAGCTTGAAATAAAATAAGCGAAAAGAAAAACATTAATACAAAACAAAAAGACCGTTTCTTAATTATCGTGAATTTGGCTATTTGAATTTCAGGCGACTTTCAAACGACCTTGATCTCCAACCAAAAAAACACAAAATTTCAGTGCAACTTAGAAAGTAAGAGAAGAGTGTTTAAACTTTAAAGAAACATTTAAGAGTGACATTTAACAGTCGCACTGAGTGAAACAAATACAAATAGTGCAAGTAAAAACTGTAAACTAAATAAAAGCAACAAATGAGTGCATAAGTAACAACAACAATATTGTGCGCTAAACTTTTGAACACTAAGCAGTCGGCATACCTGCATTGTTCTTTGTGTTGTAATCTACAAACGTGAGAAATAAAAACTATTTAATTTTGTTTGCATCGTGTTGTTACATACTGATTAATTGTACCCAAGATATTGGGGAGCACACACTATTTATCTAAAAGTAACACTTGCTTTATTTCAAAGAACAGGTTTATTTAACTTACATACTTATATACAATATGTGGTATATTTAATGTTGTAGACACAATAAATTTTAAAAATAAGTTCTGTGGCCGATGTAAAAGGAAGCACTAAATACGAAAAAAAGTTAATCGCCATGATCGCCGTCGTAATCGAAAAGTTTATTTAACGTATTAAATACGTCGAAAAAGGTAGCGCGCAGGTTCGTATAGCGAAAACGAATGTGTATAATCGCTGTAGCAACTGTCCAAAGCGAAAGTAGATTTAGTGATGATCCCGTCCTTTTTGTTAGGTGTATTCGTGCATGTTGTTCTCAGAGGCTCAGTGTGGTGGTGTCGTTGTGTGGGGTGAAATTCCTTGAGTGCTCACAGGTGTGTAGAGTGGTGCACTAGGAGGAGGGAGTTTAAACTCATTTAAACATCCTGGGCCCCCTAGGCGAATATTTAGCCTAGTATTACGTATGTCCTGTTGAATGTATTTCGGCGTTCTGCTGATGGAGTAGCTGAGGGCATGGTGATGAAGTAGTGGTATATCCATATCCTGTGTGTATAAAACGGCTTTCGTTTTAAGAACATATTTTGTACACATTTTGATGCGAATATAAGTACTTTAAGCTAAGTAACTTTATTTTGCGGGTATATGAGGTTGTAGTTGCTTTTCGTACTTATTGTATTTGCGGTTGTTTCTTTTATAATCTTATTAGTTGTTTAAAATTTCTTTACCATCGGTTTATTAAGGTTAGCGACTCCACGCCTGGCTCAGATATGGCCAGAATGGGTGCTCCTTTGAGAAAATGCCCTGATGTTAGGACAAAGAAATTAGAGGGGTAATTGCGAGAGAACAGTGATTAGCCGTGAATTGAGAACGGTTTCTTTTCAAGTTGGTAATGTGGTAAATTCGATATATTTATATTGAAGTAGGAGGATAGCTTTTTATAGCTGATTCCCATATACCACCCATATGAGGAGCGCTTAGATCGATGCGATAACTGCGACCTTTGCTTTCTGTAAATTTAGGTGCGTCACTGTATCACAATGGGAGTATGGTGATCAGTTAACTTTATTTTCAAATTATTTTATAATTTTGAAAAAGTAAGCTACTACAGGAAAATTTGTTATGTGTCCATTTTTCGACTTTTTTTTTTTGGCAATTTTGATATACTTATGTTAAAGTGCGTATGCTCAAATATGGCAAGTAGGAGCGCGCCACATATCTCAAGCTTTTTGAATCAGGATTTTTGTATCATTATTGGCAAGAGCCATCCTGCGAGGTCGAAAAGTTACAAATTTGTGTTTTTAAAACTGATCTTGTCAGAAGGAACTCTGGCTTTGTTTTTTCTGAAAATTCGTGGAGTGTTGGAACATTGTGAATTTAGTGGTAGTCGTATGACCTACCGGCCATTATTTGATCGAGTAGTTGTGGCTTTGTAGAAGTCTTCACAATACTGATCTTCTGGTGTTGTAATTGATATGAGGTGGCTTTTTTCTAACTCCCGAAATTTCCTTGATTGTGAATTAAGGTATTCTTTTGAATTTTCGTCAACTTGAGTTCTTGATGTGGAAACTGGTTCTGGAACTAGTCCACTTAGAATCCAACGAAATATAGTGTTTTGGGTTAGAAGGGGGAATATCTATTTGAGCGGGTGTGTTGCAGTTGGGATCTGCCAGCTATAGGTATGAAACCTTTTGCTTCTGCTACAATTAGTAAGGAAATTAGGGTAATGGGGCAGATTTTATTTGAGTTTTGGACTACTCTTCCGCCCATTCCCGCGATTTTAAAATTTGATTGTTTTGATGGAGTTTAAGCCGATTTTGTGCCTTAGACGCTATGAAAGATCGCTGTGATCCTTGGTCTATTAAGGCCCTAAGCTTAAACAGTACTCCTTGCTGTTCGATGGAGACGACTGCTGTGGGTAGTAGTACTCTACTTTGTGTTTCGCTGTGTAGCATTTGAGTATTTTGTGCCTTTGAGCAACAAGGTGTCTTTTGGCAATTTTCGGGATTTTGGTTTTTAGGAGTTGTTGTTACAACTAAACCTGTGGTTCTTTTTGTATAAGCGCTTCTTTGGGGTGATATAGGAAATTTGCTGTAATGAAGCATTGAGTGGTGTCTTTTGTGACAATATAAGCAATTGAATTTGCTTTTGCAATTTTTATACTTATGCGTATGTGACAAGCAATTTGTACAAAGTCTTTTTGATCTGACAAAATTATTTCGTTCGTTAACTTTTAAGTTTCTAAACTTCTCGCAAGATTGTAGTTTATCCCCTGTAGATGTGAACGATTGCGTTTTGTAAAAGCTTCTGTTTGAATTGTTGTTGCTACTGGCTTGGGGTCTATTGAAGCTTCTATTAAGGTCGTTTTGAACGTTTTTAGTTCTAACTAGTTTTTTGTCTACCCTTTCGGCGATTTCGTATTGGGTTATTAAAAAGTCTTTCATCTGTTGCCACGTAGGGCATTTTTTCGAAATGAGAGCGATTGCACCTACAAAAGTAACGATTTTTCTGGTAAAGCGGCGGTGCATATATTTACCAGTATTGGGTCCCAGCTGTCTGTGGGAATATTTTGTGTCGATAGAATCGAAACAGTGGATTGCAGTTTTATAAACTCTTCACTTGTTTCCTTTTGAATTTTAGGCAAGTTCATTAGTATCGTTACTTGTTTATCGACCAATATTCTTTCATTTTCATATCTAGATGTTAGAGCTTCCCAAGCCAAATTAAATATGTCGTCATTTAGTGCGAACTGTTTTACTATTGCGCCTGCTTGACCTTTAGTTTTGTATCGGAGGTGATACAATTTTAGCGCTTTTCATAATTTTGGATGGTTGATGTATACTACAGTGAACATGTCCCAGAAGGACGGCCATATTTCATAACCTCCATAAAATATTTCTGTGTCACATGCGATCACCTCGAGATGGATGCCTGAACTTGCCTCTTGATTTTGCAGCTCTACTCTCGGATGTGGAGTAGGTGCAATAGCTTTAATGGATCAGAAATTATAGCTTTTGTTTCTTCGTACTGGTCTAAGCAGTTTTCGTATATTGCGTAAGCCGATGATTAAAATTGTGTGGTAGATCTGAACTGTCATAATCTACTATGGTGTCATGAGCCGTTTCGAGACGGGTCCAAAAATTGTCAATATTTTGTTTTTTTTATTTCCAATAACGATTCAGAGATGTCTTGAATCGGTGAAGATGAAAACCGAGTGTAGTATCGTGTTAGTCTGTCCCTCTCAGAAATGATTTGGTGACCTGTTTTGAGCGTGTAGCTCCTGCAGGTGTATTTGTTTTTTTGTCGTCATTAACCATTTTGTTATGTTATTTATTACTATATGTGTCAAAGTTGATTAAAATATTCTCAGTGTAAACTTGATTTAAACGCAGCGATAAATGATAATTAAAACCGAATACTCTTTAAAGTATGTAAGAGTTTTTTTTTCGGATTAGATAAAGATTTACTTGCAAAATAAATTTTTTAATTTGTATTATATTTTAAATATTTTCTTGTGAGTGTAAGAATCGCACTCTTAATTTAAAAATACTTTTTATGTCCTTATGTTGTTGTATTTAGGTACACCCTAATACACGGACTTGAATGTATATATTTATGTGCTTGTGAAATTGAGAGCTCTTTGAAGAGATCCATACACTTTGTACAGCACGGATTGTTTGCGCGTATGTATGTATATTATTTAATGCAATTGAGAGCTCGTTGAAGAGATCAATGTGATTCTAATTTTTTTTGTACGCAATCCTGATTGTTTGTTAGTGCCGTTTCAGACAGGGACTCAAAAGAGTCTCATACCAGTTTATTGTGGGCGAGGGGACGACGAGGAAAGACGAAGGGACCGTGCCACTCGTGTTCGGGTGGCACGCTTTGTGTTCTTTTTCGTAACAGCTCGCTGCTACCCTTTTCAGCATTCCTTTTCACTTTCAAATCCTTTGAATGGTTGGAAGAGCGCTCGGTTTCAAATGAATTCGATCGCAAATTTGAGTTCTGTTATCTATTTTTGTATGTAATATGCAAATACGTATGCATAGAATAATCGAAATATTAAGACAAATTGTAAATAAGGAGAAAATTAAGATATAGATTATGGAGTAAAGAAATTATGAATTTTTAATACGGAGTAACGAAATTATGAGTTTTTAATACTTAAAGATTAGGAAATTCCTATTATAAATTTGGCCTTGAAAATATTAGTAGCGGATATTCAATACATTCTTGTGGATTAGGGAATTCCCGTTTTTAGTATTTTTTTGAAACTATTTAGCGGGTAGGTACTTGTATTATGCATATTGTTCTACCATATTCATGGTAATTCATTGCAAGCAAAATGTGTGACCATCATCTCAACATACAAATGAAATACGCAGCATGCAGTGTTGCGCGGTGTTGCGCAGTCGAACCGCACAAATATTTACGAACATTTTGTGAAAAGGAATGCAGAAAAACTAGACTCCAGTTGCTGGACTCTTTTGTGCCGTTTCACATTGGGATGCAAAAGAGTCTGATGTTTTTCAAATTTTCTTTTGGTGTCGCTCTGGGCATTCACACGGTCAAAAAGAGTCCAGCAACTCGAGTCTAGTTTTTCTGCATTCCTTTTCACAAAATGTTCGTAAATATTTGTGCGGTTCGACTGCGCAACACCGCGCAACACTGCGTGCTGCGTATTTCATTTGTATGTTGAGATGATGGTCACACATTTTGCTTGCAATGAATTACCATGAATATGGTAGAACAATATGCATAATACAAGTACCTACCCGCTAAATAGTTTCAAAGAAATACTAAAGACGGGAATTCCCTAATCCACAAGAATGTATTGAATATCCGCTACTAATATTTTCAAGGCCAAATTTATAATAGGAATTTCCTAATCTTTAAGTATTAAAAATTCATAATTTCTTTACTCCATAATCTATATCTTAATTTTCTCCTTATTTACAATTTGTCATAATATTTCTATTATTCTATGCATACGTATTTGCATATTACATACAAAAATATATAACAGAACTCAAATTTGCGATCGAATTCATTTGAAACCGAGCGCTCTTGCAACCATTCAAAGAATTTGAAAGTGAAAAGGAATGCTGAAAAGGGTAGCAGCGAGCTGTTACGAACAAGAACACAAAGCGTGCCACCCGAACACGAGTGGCACGGTCCCGTCGTCTTTCCTCGTCGTCCCCTCACCCACAATAAACTGGTATGAGACTCTTTTGCGTCCCAATGTGAAACGGCACTTTTGACCGTGTGAATGCCCAGAGCGACATCAAAAGAAAATTTGAAAAACATCAGACTCTTTTGCATCCCAATGTGAAACGGCACTTACAAGGGGTATTGCGGGATATAAGTATGCTAATGTGGACTTTGAAAAGATGTACATACGCGTATGTACTTAAGTTCTTGTTAAAAGAATATTTTATGTATTTATTAATGTTTTTTTTTTTGCGTTGTAACAAATGTATTTTTTAATATTTGGTATTACGTTTTTTACCAAGTCCTTTAATTACCTCTTTTGCAAGATATAAAATTTAATTTTGCAGTTCAATAATACCCAATGTAGGGTGTAGAAAAATCGATGCCTTGCCGTAAGTTTATAAAAATTTGCATATAATTTGGTAAAACACGATGTTTTCCCGTATATGCACTTACATATGTATGTAAATATGAAATTTGGTTTAGTAAATATGTAAATATGTATGTTTGTATGTATTTTGTTTCTCTTTCATTGTCTTTTAATTTTTGTTATACTTGTATATTCGTGCCTTTAGCATAAGGGGTGTTGCCGGACAAATTTGCAAGTAAATACTTGAATAATATTTTTTAGGTTTTTTGTGTTTGTGAAATGGGCGTGCTTGTATACATTAGGATAAGAATAAGGGCATCCGATAATTATTTATTTTTAATTGTATATACATATATTTGGATATACTTATATTGTACCAAACTGTTTCCGGTTTTTCTTATAAAATAAGTTTGAAATTATGACAGTTTGGTAACCGTTTTATATGTCGTTAAAACGGCTTTTTGTTAAAAGTTTTTTAGTGAGTAAACCCGTATTTAAGCATACATATTTACATATGTATAACAAATAAAAGCTGAAATCAATACGCTCACTCTGTTTTGTTTGTATATATGTCTGTATGTGCGTGTGGTAATATCCTGTGCTCCTCTCTGAAATGCTTCCAGCTGGTATGCCTAGTGATGTTGTTTGTGTGTATATTGTTTTTATGCTTTAAAATTCGCGCCTGTTTCTTTGTTTTTGTGTTTCGGATTCGCCCCCGATTGTGTTGTTTAAAATTTTTTGCAAATTTTGCAGTGTATATTTGTATTTGTTATTTTCACTAAACTTATTTTCCTCCTTACATATGCGTTTGCATATAATGGTAGGTTTGTGTGTTCCCAATTGTTACTTATTGTCACCTTTTTTTTTCGTTTTGCACATTTTTTGATATTTTATTGTAATCTATGTTTTAGTTATGTATACATATGTACGTATGTATGTATGTATGTATATATTTTTCCGTGTCACTGCACTTTTTGGTTTTTTAGCTCACTGCTCTCTTCCGATTTATATATTTGTACATACTTATATATTTTAATGGACCTGCACAGAACTTTTGGGTTTTGTCACCACACTTTTGTTTGTTTTTCTCACCACAATTATATTATATTTCATATGATTATTTTTTATATTTCTTAATAATTTTTATTTTTTTATAAAAATCCGGAGGTGCCTTTCAGTAAGGCTCGAAGGACCATGATTAATTGTACCTAAGATATTGGGGAGCACACACTTTATCTAAAAGTAACACTTGCTTTATTTTAAAGAACAGGTTTATTTAACTTATATACAATATGTGGTATATTTAATGTTGTAGACACAATAAATTTTAAAAATAAGTTCGGTGGTTGATGTAAAAGGAAGCACCAAATACGAAAAAAAAGTTAATCGCCAGGATCGCCGTCGTAATCGAAAAGTTTATATAACGTATTAAATACGTCGAAAAAGGTAGCGCGCAGGTTCGTATAGCGAAAACGAATGTGTATGATCGCTGTAGCAACTGTCCAAAGCGAAAGTAGATTTAGTGATGATCCCGTTCTTTTTGTTAGGTGTCTTCGTGCATGTTGTTCTCAGAGGCTCGGTGTGGTGGTGTCGTTGTGTGGGGTGAAATTCCTTGAGTGTTCACAGGTGTGTAGAGTGGTGGACTTGGAGGAGGGAGTTTAAACTCATTTAAACATCCTGGGCCCCCTAGGCGAATATTTAGCCTAGTATTACGTACTTATGTGCTGTTGAATGTATTTCGGCGTTTTGCTGATGGAGTAGCTGAGGGCATGGTGATGAAGTAGTGGTATATCCATATCCTGTGTGTATAAAACGGCTTTCGTTTTAAGAACATATTTTGTACACATTTTGATGTGAATATAAGTGCTTTAAGGTAAGCAACTTTATTTTGCGGGTATATGAGGTTGTAGTTGCCTTTCGTACTAATTGTATTTGCGGTTGTTTTCGTTTTGTTTTTATTAGTTGTTTAAAATTTCTTTACCATAGGTTTATTAAGGTTAGCGACTCCATGCCTAGCTCAGATATGGCCAGAATAGGTGCTCCTTTGAGAAAATGGCAGGATGTTCGGACAAAGAAATTAGAGGGGTAATTGCGACAGTGAATTGAGAACGGTTTCTTTTCAAGTTAGTAATGTGCTAAATTCGATTATGCAATATACATCTACTTTTTTGAAGTAGGAGCATAGCTTTTTATAGCTGATTCCCATATACCACCCATATGAGGAGCGCTTAGATCGATGCGATAACTGCGACCTTTGCTTTCTGTAAGTCTAGGTGCGTCACTGTATCACAATGGGAGTATGGTGATCCGTTAAATTTATTTTTAAATTATTTTATAATTTTGAAAAAGTAAGCTACTACAGGAAAATTTGTTATGTGTCCATTTTTCGACTTTTTTTCGCAATTTTGATATATGTTAAAGTTAATATGCTCAAATATGGCAAGTAGGAGCGCGCCACATATCTCAAGCTTTTTGAATCAGGATTTTTGTATCATTATTGGCAAGAGCCATCCTGCGAGGTCGAAAAGTTACATATTTGTGTTTTTAAAACTTATCTTGTCAAAAGGGACTCTGTCTTTGTTTTTTCTGCCAATTCGTGGAGTGTTGGAACATTTTGAATTTAGTGGTAGTCGTATGACGTACCGGCCATTATTTGATCGAGTAGTTGTAGCTTTGTAGAAGTCTTCACAATACTGATCTTCTGGGGTTGTAATTGATATGAGGTGGCTTTTTTCTAACTCCCGAAATTTCCTTGATTGTGAATTAAGGTATTCTTTTGAATTTTCGTCAACTTGAGTTCTTGATGTGGAAACTGGTTCTGGAACTAGTCCACTTAGAATCCAACGAAATATAGTGTTTTGGGCTAGAAGGGTGAATATCTATTTGAGCGGGTGTGTTGCAGTTGGGATCTGCCAGCTATAGGTATGAAACCTTTTGCTTCTGCTACAATTACTAAGGAAATTAGGGTAATGGGGCAGATTTTATTTGAGTTTTGGACTACTCTTCCGCCCATTCCCGCGATTTCAAAATTTGATTGTTTTGTTGGAGTTTAAGCCGATTTTGTGCCTTAGACGCTATGAAAGATCGCTGTGATCCTTGGTCTATTAAGGCCCTAAGCTTAAACAGTTCTCCTTGGTGTTCGATGAAGACGACTGCTGTGGGTAGTAGTACTCTACTTGGTATTTCACTGTGTAGCATTTGAGTTTTTTGTGCCTTTGAGCAACATGGTGTCTTGTGGCAATTTTCGGGATTTTGGTTTTTAGGAGTTGTTGTTACAACTAAACCTGTGGTTCTTTTTGTATAAGCGTTTCTTTGGGGTGATATAGGAAATTTGCTGTAATGAAGCATTGAGTGGTGTCTTTTGTGACAATATAAGCAATTGAATTTGCTTTTGCAATTTTTATACTTATGCGCATGTGACAAGCAATTTGTACAAAGTCTTTTTGATCTGACAAAATTATTTCGTTCGTTAACTTTTAAGTTTCTAAACTTCTCGCAAGATTGTAGTTTATGCCCTGTAGATGTGAACGATTGCGTTTTGTAAAAGCTTCTGTTTGCATTGTTGTTGCTACTAGCTTGGGGTCTATTGAAGCTTATATTGAGGTCGTTTTGAACGTTTTTAGTTCTAATTAGTTTTTTGTCTACCCTTTCGGCGATTTCGTATTAAGTTATTAAAAAGTCTTTCATCTGTTGCCACGTTGGGCATTTTTTCGAAACGAGAGCGATTGCACCCACAAAAGTAACGATTTTTCTGGTAAAGTGGCGGTGCATATATTTACCAGTATTGGGTCCCAGCTGTCTGTGGGATTATTTTGTGTCGATAGAACCGACAAGCAATTAGAAACAGTGGATTGCAGTTTTATAAACTCTTCACTTGTTTCCTTTTGAATTTTAGGCAAGTTCATTAGTATCGTTACTTGTTTATCGACCAATACTCTTTCATTTTCATATCTAGATGTTAGAGCTTCCCAAGCCAAATTAAATTTGTCGTCATTTAGCGCGAACTGTTTTACTATTGCGCCGGCTTGACCTTTAGTTTTGTATCGGAGGTGATACAATTTTTGCACTTTTCATAATTTTGGATGGTTAATGTATACTACAGTGAACATGTCCCAGAAGGACGGCCATTCTTCATAACCTCCATAAAATATTCTGTGTCACATGCGGGCACCTTGAGATGGATGCCTGAACTTGCCTCTTGATTTTGCAGCTCTACTCTCGAATGTGGAGTAGGTGCAATAGCTTTAATTGATCAGAAATTATAGCTTTTGTTTCTTCGTACTGGTCTAAGCAGTTTTCGTATATTGCGTAAGCCGATGATTTAAAATTGTGTGGTAGATCTGAACTGTCATAATCTACTATGGCGTCATGAGCCGTTTCGAGACGGGTCCAAAAATTGTCAATATTTTGTTTTTTTTATTTCCAATAACGATTCAGAGATGTCTTGAATCGGTGAAGATGAAAACCGAGTGTAGTATCGTGTTAGTCTGTCACTCTCAGAAATGAATTTGGTGACCTGTTTTGAGCGTGTAGCTCCTGCAGGTGTATTTGTTTTTTGTCGTCATTAACCATTTTGTTATGTTATTTATTACTATATGTGTCAAAGTTGATTAAAATATTCTCAGTGTAAACTTGATTTAAACGCAGCGATAAATGATAATTAAAACCGAATACTCTTTAACGTATGTAAGAGTTTTTTTTCGGATTAGATAAAGATTTACTTGCAAAATAAATTTTTTAATTTGTATTATATTTTAAATATTTTCTTGTGAGTGTAAGAATCGCACTCTTAATTTAAAAATACTTTTTATGTCCTTATGTTGTTGTATTTAGGTACACCCTAATACACGGACTTGAATGTATATATTTATGTGCTTGTGAAATTGAGAGCTCTTTGAAGAGATCCATACACTTTGTACAGCACGGATTGTTTGCGCGTATGTATGTATATTATTTAATGCAATTGAGAGCTCGTTGAAGAGATCAATGTGATTCTAATTTTTTTTGTACGCAATCCTGATTGTTTGTTACAAGGGGTATTGCGGGATATAAGTATGCTAATGTGGACTTTGAAAAGATGTACATACGCGTATGTACTTAAGTTCTTGTTAAAAGAATATTTTATGTATTTATTAATTTTTTTTTTTTTTGCGTTGTAACAAATGTATTTTTTAATATTTGGTATTACGTTTTTTACCAAGTCCTTTAATTACCTCTTTTGCAAGATATAAAATTTAATTTTGCAGTTCAATAATACCCAATGTAGGGTGTAGAAAAATCGATGCCTTGCCGTAAGTTTATAAAAATTTGCATATAATTTGGTAAAACACGATGTTTTCCCGTATATGCACTTACATATGTAAGTAAATATGTAATTTGGTTTAGTAAATATGTATGTTTGTATGTATTTTGTTTCTCTTTCATTGTCTTTTAATTTTTGTTATACTTGTATATTCGTGCCTTTAGCATAAGGGATATTGACGGACAAATTTGCAAGTAAATACTTGAATAATATTTTTTAGGTTTTTTGTGTTTGTGAAATGGGCGTGCTTGTATACATTAGGATAAGAATAAGGGCATCCGATAATTATTTATTTTTAATTGTATATACATATATTTGGATATACTTATATTGTACCAAACTGTTTCCGGTTTTTCTTATAAAATAAGTTTGAAATTATGACAGTTTGGTAACCGTTTTATATGTCGTTAAAACGGCTTTTTGTTAAAAGTTTTTTAGTGAGTAAACCCGTATTTAAGCATACATATTTACATATGTATAACAAATAAAAGCTGAAATCAATACGCTCACTCTGTTTTGTTTGTATATATGCCTGTATGTGCGTGTGGTAATATTCCTGTGCTCCTCTCTGAAATGCTTCCAGCTGGTATGCCTTGTGATGTTGTTTGTGTGTATATTGTTTTTATGCTTTAAAATTCGCGCCTGTTTCTTTGTTTTTGTGTTTCGGATTCGCCCCCGATTGTGTTGTTTAAAATTTTTAGCAAATTTTGCAGTGTATATTTGTATTTGTTATTTTCACTAAACTTATTTTCCTCCTTACATATGCGTTTGCATATAATGGTAGGTTTGTGTGTTCCCAATTGTTACTTATTGTCACCTTTTTTTTCGTTTTGCACATTTTTTGATATTTTATTGTAATCTATGTTTTAGTTATGTATACATACCTGCACAGAACTTTTGGGTTTTGTCACCACACTTTTGTTTGTTTTTGTCACCACAATTATATTATATTTCATATGATTATTTTTTATATTTCTTAATAATTTTTATTTTTTTATAAAAATCCGGAGGTGCCTTTCAGTAAGGCTCGAAGGACCATGATTAATTGTACCCAAGATATTGGGGAGCACACACTATTTATCTAAAAGTAACACTTGCTTTATTTCAAAGAACAGGTTTATTTAACTTATATACAATATGTGGTATATTTAATGTTGTAGACACAATAAATTTTAAAAATAAGTTCGGTGGTTGATGTAAAAGGAAGCACCAAATACGAAAAAAAAGTTAATCGCCAGGATCGCCGTCGTAATCGAAAAGTTTATATAACGTATTAAATACGTCGAAAAAGGTAGCAGGTTCGTATAGCGAAAACGAATGTGTATGATCGCTGTAGCAACTGTCCAAAGCGAAAGTAGATTTAGTGATGATCCCGTTCTTTTTGTTAGGTGTCTTCGTACATGTTGTTCTCAGAGGCTCAGTGTGGTGGTGTCGTTGTGTGGGGTGAAATTCCTTGAGTGTTCACAGGTGTGTAGAGTGGTGCACTAGGAGGAGGGAGTTTAAACTCATTTAAACATCCTGGGCCCCCTAGGCGAATATTTAGCCTAGTATTACGTACTTATGTGCTGTTGAATGTATTTCGGCGTTTTGCTGATGGAGTAGCTGAGGGCATGGTGATGAAGTAGTGGTATATCCATATCCTGTGTGTATAAAACGGCTTTCGTTTTAAGAACATATTTTGTAAGCAACTTTATTTTGCGGGTATATGAGGTTGTAGTTGCCTTTCGTACTAATTGTATTTGCGGTTGTTTTCGTTTTGTTTTAATTAGTTGTTTAAAATTTCTTTACCATAGGTTTATTAAGGTTAGCGACTCCATGCCTAGCTCAGATATTGCCAGAATAGGTGCTCCTTTGAGAAAATGGCAGGATGTTAGGACAAAGAAATTAGAGGGGTAATTGCGACAGTGAATTGAGAACGGTTTCTTTTCAAGTTAGTAATGTGCTAAATTCGATTATGCAATATACATCTACTTTTTTGAAGTAGGAGCATAGCTTTTTATAGCTGATTCCCATATACCACCCATATGAGGAGCGCTTAGATCGATGCGATAACTGCGACCTTTGCTTTCTGTAAGTCTAGGTGCGTCACTGTATCACAATGGGAGTATGGTGATCCGTTAAATTTATTTTATAATTTTGAAAAAGTAAGCTACTACAGGAAAATTTGTTATGCGTCCATTTTTCGACTTTTTTTCCCAATTTTGATATATGTTAAAGTGCGTATGCTCAAATATGGCAAGTAGGAGCGCGCCACATATCTCAAGCTTTTTGAATCAGGATTTTTGTATCATTATTGGCAAGAGCCATCCTGCGAGGTCGAAAAGTTACATATTTGTGTTTTTAAAACTTATCTTGTCAAAAGGGACTCTGTCTTTGTTTTTTCTGCCAATTCGTGGAGTGTTGGAACATTTTGAATTTAGTGGTAGTCGTATGACGTACCGGCCATTATATGATCGAGTAGTTGTAGCTTTGTAGAAGTCTTCACAATACTGATCTTCTGGGGTTGTAATTGATATGAGGTGGCTTTTTTCTAACTCCCGAAATTTCCTTGATTGTGAATTAAGGTATTCTTTTGAATTTTCGTCAACTTGAGTTCTTGATGTGGAAACTGGTTCTGGAACTAGTCCACTTAGAATCCAACGAAATATAGTGTTTTTGGCTAGAAGGGTGAATATCTATTTGAGCGGGTGTGTTGCAGTTGGGATCTGCCAGCGATACGTATGAAACCTTTTGCTTCTGCTACAAAGGGCTTTTTGTTAAGAGTTTTTTAGTGAGTAAAGTGAGTAAAGTATTTAAGCATACATATTTACATATGTATAATAAACAAGTAAGGAAGGGCTAAGTTCGGATGTAACCGAACATTTTATACTCTCGCAAAGCCAAATGGTATACTCGTTTGAGATTTCTTTGTAAATTGGCTGATATTTTCGGTAGAAGGTCAACTATAGGCATATTTAGTACTTAGGGGTTTGAACAGTTTTGGTTCGATTTAGACAATTTTTTGTCACAAGGTGGCATACTTTAAGCGTATTATTCACGCAAAGTTTTACCCCGATATAATCATTGTTGCTTGATATGCAAAGTGGAAAGTAAAAGAATCAGATGGAATTGAAAATGGTGTTACATGGGAAATAGGCGTGGTTGTAGTCCGATTTCCCCCATTTTCGCACTATAATATAGAAATATGAAAATAACGTTATGTACCGAATTTTGTTGAAATTGGTTAAGCAGATCTCAAGATATGGGTTTTCACCTAAAAGTGGGCTGTGCCACGCCCACTGTCTAATTTTGAACGCAGTTTCTATAAAGTCATCTCATACCATCCCAGAGATAACACTTTATGTCTCTGGCGTGTTTGATGCTTGATTTATCGCGCTTTTAGTAGTTTTTAACAGTACCGTTATATGGGGAGTGGGCGGAGTTGCCACCCGATTTCAAATATTTTTACACCGTCAATAGAAGTGCTAAAGACATTTGCTTCAAGTGAATTTTGTTATTATAGGATTTAACTGCAGATGCCCCTCCCTAATGTGTTCCTGTGTACCAAAAACAGTCTTGTATCTTATTGCGGAGCTTAGTTATGGCAATTTATTTGTTTTTGATTAATGGAGTTTTGTGGGCGTGGCAGTGGTCCGATTACGCCAATCTGCAATACCAACCGTCTCACGGTACCAAGAAACATGTCTACCAAGTTTCACAAAGTTATCTCAATTTTTACTCAAGTTACAGCTTGCTCGGACGGACGGACAGACAGTCACCCGGATACCCTATATCTAACTCGATTAGTTTTAGGTGATACAAACAACCGTTAGGTGAACAAAACTATTTTACTCTGTAGCAACAGGTTACGAGAGTATAATAAAAGTTCAAATCAATACGCTCACTCTGGTTTGTTTGTATAAATGTATGTATGTGCATCTGGTAATATTCCTGTGCTCTTCTCTGAAATGCTTCCAACTGGTATGCCTAGTGATGTTGTTTGTGTGTAAGTATGTATGTATGCATATATTTTTCCGTGTCACTGCATTTTTTGGTTTTTTAGCTCACTGCTCTCTTCCGATTTATATATTTGTATGTATTTTAATGGACCTGCACAGAACTTTTGGGTTTTGTCACCACACTTTTGTTTGTTTTTGTCACCACAATTATATTATATTATATTTCATATGATTACTTTTTATATTTCTTAATAATTTTTATTTTTTTATAAAATCCGGAGGTGCCTTTCAGTAAGTCTCAAAGGACCATGATTAATTGTACCCAAGATATTGGGGAGCACACACTATTTATCTAAAAGTAACACTTGCTTTATTTCAAAGAACAGGTTTATTTAACTTATATACAATATGTGGTATATTTAATGTTGTAGACACAATAAATTTTAAAAATAAGTTCGGTGGTTGATGTAAAAGGAAGCACCAAATACGAAAAAAAAGTTAATCGCCAGGATCGCCGTCGTAATCGAAAAGTTTATATAACGTATTAAATACGTCGAAAAAGATAGCGCGCAGGTTCGTATAGCGAAAACGAATGTGTATGATCTTCGTGCATGTTGTTCTCAGAGGCTCAGTGTGGTGGTGTCGTTGTGTGGGGTTGAAATTCCTTGAGTGTTCACAGGTGTGTAGAGTGGTGCACTTGGAGGAGGGAGTTTAAACTCATTTAAACATCCTGGGCCCCCTAGGCGAATATTTAGCCTAGTATTACGTACTTATGTGCTGTTGAATGTATTTCGGCGTTTTGCTGATGGAGTAGCTGAGGGCATGGTGATGAAGTAGTGGTATATCCATATCCTGTGTACGGCTTTCGTTTTAAGAACATATTTTGTACACATTTTGATGTGAATATAAGTGCTTTAAGGTAAGCAACTTTATTTTGCGGGTATATGGAGTTGTAGTTGCCTTTCGTACTAATTGTATTTGCGGTTGTTACTTTTATAATTTTATTAGTTGTTTAAAATTTCTTTACCATCGGTTTATTAAGGTTAGCGACTCCATGCCTGACTCCGATATAGCCAGAATGGGTGCTCCTTTGAGAAAATGCCCTGATGTTAGGACAAAGAAATTAGAGGGGTAATTGCAAGAGTTAGTTGAGAGCCGTTTCTTTTCAAGTTGGTAATGTGCTTAATTCGATATATTTATACTTGCAATATACATCTACTTTTTTGAAGTAGGAGCAAAGCTTTTTATAGCTGATTCCCATATACCACCCATATGAGGAGCGCTTAGATCGATGCGATAACTGCGACCTTTGCTTTCTGTAAGTCTAGGTGCGTCACTGTATCACAATGGGAGTATGGTGATCCCTTAACTTTATTTTCAAATTATTTTATAATTTTGAAAAAGTAAGCTACTACAGGAAAATTTGTTATGTGTCCATTTTTCGACTTATTTTCTTTGGCAATTTTGATATACTTATGTTAAATTGCGTATGCGCAAATATGGCAAGTAGGAGCGCGCCACATATCTCAAGCTTTTTGAATCAGGATTTTTGTATCATTATTGGCAAGAGCCATCCTGCGGGGTCGAAAAGTTACAAATTTGTGTTTTTAAAACTGATCTTGTCAGAAGGGACTCTGGCTTTGTTTTTTCTGAAAATTCGTGGAGTGTTGGAACATTGTGAATTTAGTGGTAGTCGTATGACGTACCGCCCATTATTTGATCGAGTAGTTGTGGCTTTGTAGAAGTCTTCACAATACTGATCTTCTGGTGTTGTAATTGATATGAGGTGGCTTTTTTCTAGCTCCCAAAATTTCCTTGATTGTGAATTAAGGTATTCTTTTGAATTTTCGTCAACTTGAGTTCTTGATGTGGAAACTGGTTCTGGAACTAGTCCACTTAGAATCCAACGAAATATAGTGTTTTGGGCTAGAAGGGTGAATATCTATTTGAGCGGGTGTGTTGCAGTTGGGATCTGCCAGCTATAGGTATGAAACCTTTTGCTTCTGCTACAATTAGTAAGGAAATTAGGGTAATGGGGCAGATTTTATTTGAGTTTTGGACTACTCTTCCGCCCATTCCCGCGATTTTAAAATTTGATTGTTTTGATGGAGTTTAAGCCGATTTTGTGCCTTAGACGCTATGAAAGATCGCTGTGATCCTTGGTCTATTAAGGCCCTAAGCTTAAACAGTACTCCTTGCTGTTCGATGGAGACGACTGCTGTGGGTAGTAGTACTCTACTTTGTGTTTCGCTGTGTAGCATTTGAGTATTTTGTGCCTTTGAGCAACAAGGTGTCTTTTGGCAATTTTCGGGATTTTGGTTTTTAGGAGTTGTTGTTACAACTAAACCTGTGGTTCTTTTTGTATAAGCGCTTCTTTGGGGTGATATAGGAAATTTGCTGTAATGAAGCATTGAGTGGTGTCTTTTGTGACAATATAAGCAATTGAATTTGCTTTTGCAATTTTTATACTTATGCGTATGTGACAAGCAATTTGTACAAAGTCTTTTTGATCTGACAAAATTATTTCGTTCGTTAACTTTTAAGTTTCTAAACTTCTCGCAAGATTGTAGTTTATCCCCTGTAGATGTGAACGATTGCGTTTTGTAAAAGCTTCTGTTTGAATTGTTGTTGCTACTGGCTTGGGGTCTATTGAAGCTTCTATTGAGGTCGTTTTGAACGTTTTTAGTTCTAACTAGTTTTTTGTCTACCCTTTCTGCGATTCTGTATTGGGTTATTAAAAAGTCTTTCATCTGTTGCCACGTTGCGCATTTTTTCGAAACGAGAGCGATTGCACCCACAAAAGTAACGATTTTTCTGGTAAAGTGGCGGTGCATATATTTACCCCCAGCTGTCTGTGGGATTATTTTGTGTCGATAGAACCGACAAGCAATTAGAAACAGTGGATTGCAGTTTTATAAACTCTTCACTTGTTTCCTTTTGAATTTTAGGCAAGTTCATTAGTATCGTTACTTGTTTATCGACCAATACTCTTTCATTTTCATATCTAGATGTTAGAGCTTCCCAAGCCAAATTAAATTTGTCGTCATTTAGTGCGAACTGTTTTACTATTGCGCCTGCTTGACCTTTAGTTTTGTATCGGAGGTGATACAATTTTTGCACTTTTCATAATTTTGGATGGTTAATGTATACTACAGTGAACATGTCCCAGAAGGACGGCCATTCTTCATAACCTCCATAAAATATTCTGTGTCACATGCGGGCACCTCGAGATGGATGCCTGAACTTGCCTCTTGATTTTGCAGCTCTACTCTCGAATGTGGAGTAGGTGCAATAGCTTTAATTGATCAGAAATTATAGCTTTTGTTTCTTCGTACTGGTCTAAGCAGTTTTCGTATATTGCGTAAGCCGATGATTTAAAATTGTGTGGTAGATCTGAACTGTCATAATCTACTATGGCGTCATGGGCCGTCATTGTCAATATTTTTTTTTATTTCCAATAACGATTCAGAGATGTCTTAAATCGGTGAAGATGACAATCGAGTGTAGTATCGTGTTAATCTGTCACTCTCAGAAATGAATTTGGTGACCTGTTTTGAGCGTGTAGCTCCTGCAGGTGTATTTGATTTTTGTCGTCATTAACCATTTTGTTATGTTATTTATTACTATATGTGTCAAAGTTGATTAAAATATTCTCAGTGTAAACTTGATTTAAACGCAGCGATAAATGATAATTAAGACCGAATACTCTTTAACGTATGTAGGATTTTTTTTTCGGAGTAGATAAAGATTTATTTGCGAAATAAATTTTTTAATTTGTATTTTATTTTAAATATTTTCTTGTGAGTGTAAGAGTCGCACTCTTAATTTATAAATACTTTTTATGTCCTTATGTTGTTGTATTTAGGTACGCCCTAATACACGGACTTGTATGTATATATTTATGTGCTTGTGAAATTGAGAGCTCGTTGAAGAGATACATACACTTTGTACAGCACGGATTGTTTGCGCGTATGTATGTATATTTTCTAATGCAATTGAGAGCTCGTTGAAGAGATCAATGTGCTTTTAGTTTTTTTGTACGCAATCCTGATTGTTTGTTACAAGGGGTATTGCGGGATATAAGTATTCCAATGTGGACTTTGAAAAGATGTACATATGCGTATGTACTTAAGTTCTTGTTAAAAGAATATTTTATGTATTTATATGTTTTTCCTTTAGTTTTTTTTTTTGTTTGCGTTGTAACAAATGTATTTTTTAATGTTTGGTGTTAATTTTTTTTTACCAAATCATTGAATCACCGCTTTTGCAAGATTTAAAATTTAATTCTGCAGTTCAATAATACCCAATGTAGGGTGTAGAAAAATAGATGCTTTGCCGTAAGTTTATAAAAATTTGCATATAATTTGGTAAAACACGATGTTTTCCCGTATATGCACTTACATATGTATGTAAATATGTAATTTGGTTTAGTAAATATGTAAATATGTATGTTTGTATGTATTTTGTTTCTCTTTCATTGTCTTTTAATTTTTGTTATACTTGTATGTGTGTCGAATGACAGCCACTTTACCTACCTATACTTGTATGTTCGTGCCTTTGCTTGCTTATTTTAGGCAATCCTGCTTACTGCTTTATATAGCATAAGGGGTATTGCCGGACAAATTTGCAAGTAGGTAGCTAGGTAGGTAAAGTGGCTGTCACTCGACACACGTAGGCCTTTAGGAGGCCCATTGTGATACCACTGGGACTGTGATCCCCTCACTATATTGGCTCCTCTCTGAACCACCCCGTACTTCTGATGAACTTCATCAGTGAGACAAGTTTTATCTGTGCAACCTCCTAGACGTCATCAAGAAACCCACGACCGATGGTTGCGATTCTTTTCCTATATAGTGCTGCGCAATCGCATAGAAGATGTTTAATGGTCTCCTCCTCTTCTACTTCCTGACAGCTTCTACAATAGTCGTTATGTGGCGTGCCAAGTCTACTTGCATGTCTGCCTATTAGACAGTGGCCTGTTAGTACTCCTACGAGAGTTCTTATATCATTCCTCTTGAATTTTAACTGTCGGCATGTGCGGCTCATATTCCATTCTTGCCACGTTTGTCTGCTAGTTGAGCAGGTCAGGGATTGATTCCATTGACACTCGGCTATATTAATGACATGTTTGTCGATTAGGTATCTACAAGTAGCCAGAGGCATATTTATGTCCTCCTTACCAGGATCTAGTTGTAGGGTGGTGCCTGTTCTGGCTAGTTCATCTGCTACGCAGTTCCCAGGGATGTCACTGTGTCCTGGGACCCATTGCAGGTTTACCGTGAAATAGGATGACAGATCCGCTAGAAGATCATGGCAATCTTTCACTGTCTTCGACGAAATCCTATGAGACATCAGAGATTTCAAAGCCGCCTGGCTGTCTGTATATATAAATACACTTCTTGTTGTGATTACATTTTTTGTTAGTACAAGAAGGCTTTCTTTAATTGCAGTAACCTCTGCTTGGAAGACACTGCAGTGGTCTGGTAACCGGAAGGCGATTTTGGTATCTAGTTTATCCGAGAAGACACCGCCGCCTACTCGGTTATCCAATTTGGAACCATCCGTATAGAAGCTTATCCCTGCTTCCTTGTCCACATCGTCCCTTTCCCACTCCTCTCAGCTCCATAGGATTACAAAAATCCGTAGTTATGGGAAGAAACAGGAACTTTCTAAGTATCATAGGTTGCCTCTTGTTGCGACTAGTAGGGAGGATTCACACAGTCTTAGAGCTGACTTCGCTGCCATTTGCTTGCAATACAGATCTGTTGACAGCAAGTGTAAAATTATGTTAAGTGCCTGGCTTGGCGTAGTTCTGAGAGCTCCACTGATGCAAATACTAGCTGCTCTTTGTATACTTTCCATGCTTCTAATCGCATATTTCTTTTCTGTAATTGGCCACCATAGTACTATACCGTAGGTCATGATCGGCCTTACAATTGCTGTGTACAACCAGTGAGCCACCCGAGGTGTCAGTCCCCACCTGGGCCCCACCATTCTTTTACATGTGTAAAGCGCTGTAGCTGCTTTCTTTACCCTCGCTTCCAAGTTTTGTTTCCAAGAAAGCTTCCTGTGTAAAATTAGTCCCAAGTAGCTTGCTTTATCTCCTACCGTTAGCCTGGTGCCTATTAAAAATGTGTGATTTCTGGAGTACTGTGTTTCTTAGTGAACATTACTAGTTCTGTCTTGCTAGCGTTTAAAATCAGTCCGCATGATACGGTCCATCGACTAATATCGTTTAATATTGTCTGCATAAGGCTAGCGAGCGTGTTCGGAAACTTGCCCCTAACCGAGACTGCCACATCATCAGCGTAGGCCACAACATGTACCCCCATTTTGTGCCTTAGACGCTATGAAAGATCGCTGTGATCCTTGGTCTATTAAGGCCCTAAGCTTAAACAGTTCTCCTTGGTGTTCGATGAAGACGACTGCTGTGGGTAGTAGTACTCTACTTGGTATTTCACTGTGTAGCATTTGAGTTTTTTGTGCCTTTGAGCAACATGGTGTCTTGTGGCAATTTTCGGGATTTTGGTTTCTAGGAGTTGTTGTTACAACTAAACCTGTGGTTCTTTTTGTATAAGCGCTTCTTTGGGGTGATATAGGAAATATGCTGTAATGAAGCATTGAGTGGTGTCTTTTGTGACGATATAGGCAATTTAATTTGCTTTTGCAGTTTTTATACTTATGCGCATGTGACAAGCAATTTGTACAAAGTCTTTTTGATCTGACAAAATTATTTCGTTCGTTAACTTTTAAGTTTCTAAACTTCTCGCAAGATTGTAGTTTATGCCCTGTAGACGTGAACGATTGCGTTTTGTAAAAGCTTCTGTTTGCATTGTTGTTGCTACTGGCTTGGGGTCTATTGAAGCTTCTATTGAGGTCGTTTCGAACGTTTTTAGTTCTAATTAGTTTTTTGTCTACCCTTTCGGCGATTTCGTATTAAGTTATTAAAAAGTCTTTCATCTGTTGCCACGTTGGGCATTTTTTCGAAACGAGAGCGATTGCACCCACAAAAGTAACGATTTTTCTGGTAAAGTGGCGGTGCATATATTTACCCCCAGCTGTCTGTGGGATTATTTTGTGTCGATAGAACCGACAAGCAATTAGAAACAGTGGATTGCAGTTTTATAAACTCTTCACTTGTTTCCTTTTGAATTTTAGGCAAGTTCATTAGTATCGTTACTTGTTTATCGACCAATACTCTTTCATTTTCATATCTAGATGTTAGAGCTTCCCAAGCCAAATTAAATTTGTCGTCATTTAGTGCGAACTGTTTTACTATTGCGCCGGCTTGACCTTTAGTTTTGTATCGGAGGTGATACAATTTTTGCACTTTTCATAATTTTGGATGGTTAATGTATACTACAGTGAACATGTCCCAGAAGGACGGCCATTCTTCATAACCTCCATAAAATATTCTGTGTCACATGCGGGCACCTCGAGATGGATGCCTGAACTTGCCTCTTGATTTTGCAGCTCTACTCTCGAATGTGGAGTAGGTGCAATAGCTTTAATTGATCAGAAATTATAGCTTTTGTTTCTTCGTACTGGTCTAAGCAGTTTTCGTATATTGCGTAAGCCGATGATTTAAAATTGTGTGGTAGATCTGAACTGTCATAATCTACTATGGCGTCATGGGCCGTCATTGTCAATATTTTTTTTTTATTTCCAATAACGATTCAGAGATGTCTTAAATCGGTGAAGATGACAATCGAGTGTAGTATCGTGTTAATCTGTCACTCTCAGAAATGAATTTGGTGACCTGTTTTGAGCGTGTAGCTCCTGCAGGTGTATTTGATTTTTGTCGTCATTAACCATTTTGTTATGTTATTTATTACTATATGTGTCAAAGTTGATTAAAATATTCTCAGTGTAAACTTGATTTAAACGCAGCGATAAATGATAATTAAGACCGAATACTCTTTAACGTATGTAGGATTTTTTTTTCGGAGTAGATAAAGATTTATTTGCGAAATAAATTTTTTAATTTGTATTTTATTTTAAATATTTTCTAGTGAGTGTAAGAGTCGCACTCTTAATTTATAAATACTTTTTATGTCCTTATGTTGTTGTATTTAGGTACGCCCTAATACACGGACTTGTATGTATATATTTATGTGCTTGTGAAATTGAGAGCTCGTTGAAGAGATACATACACTTTGTACAGCACGGATTGTTTGCGCGTATGTATGTATATTATTTAATGCAATTGAGAGCTCGTTGAAGAGATCAATGTGCTTTTAGTTTTTTTTGTACGCAATCCTGATTGTTTGTTACAAGGGGTATTGCGGGATATAAGTATGCTAATGTGGACTTTGAAAAGATGTACATTTACGTATGTACTTAAGTTCTTGTTATTAAGTTCTTGTTAAAAGAATATTTTATGTATTTATTAATTTTTTTTGAGTTTTTTTTTTTTGTTTGCGTTGTAACAAATGTATTTTTTAATATTTGGTGTTACCTTTTTTTACCAAATCATTTAATGACCTCGTTTGCAAGATTTAAAATTTAATGTTGTAGTTCAATAATACCCAATGTAGGGTGTAGAAAAATAGATGCTTTGCCGTTAGGTTATAAAAGTTTGCATATAATTTGGTAAAACACGATGTTTTCCCGTATATGCACTTAGATATGTATGTAAATATGTAATTTGGTTTAGTAAATATGTAAATATGTGTGTTTGTATGTTTGTATGTATTTTGTTTCTCTTTCATTGTCTTTTAATTTTTGTTATACTTGTATGTTCGTGCATTTGCTTGTTTAGTGCCGTTTCACATTGGGATTCAAAAGAGTCTGATGTTTTTCAAATTTTCTTTTGGTGTCGCTCTGTGCATTCACACGGTCAAAAAGAGTCCAGCAACTCGAGTCTAGTTGTTCTGCATTCCTTTTCACAAATATTTGTGCGGTTCGACTGCGCAACACTGCGTGCTGCGTATTTCATTTGTATGTTGAGATGATGGTCACACATTTTGCTTGCAATGAATTACCATGAATATGGTAGAACAATATGCATAATACAAGTACCTACCCGCTAAATAGTTTCAAAGAAATACTAAAGACGGGAATTCCCTAATCCACAAGAATGTATTGAATATCCGCTACTAATATTTTCAAGGCCAAATTTATAATAGGAATTTCCTAATCTTTAAGTATTAAAAATTCATAATTTCTTTACTCCATAATCTATATCTTAATTTTCTCCTTATTTACAATTTGTCATAATATTTCTATTATTCTATGCATACATATTTGCATATTACATACAAAAATAGATAACAGAACTCAAATTTGCGATCGAATTCATTTGAAACTGAGCGCTCTTGCAACCATTCAAAGAATTTGAAAGTGAAAAGGAATGCTGAAAAGGGTAGCAGCGAGCTGTTACGAACAAGAACACAAAGCGTGCCACCCGAACACGAGTGGCACTGTCCCTTCGTCTCTCCTCGTCGTCCCCTCGCCCACAATAAACTGGTTTGAGACTCTTTTGAGTCCCTGTGTAAAAGTGCACTTATTTTAGGCAATGCTGCTTACTGCTTTATTTACCATAAGGGGTATTGCCGGACAAATTTGCAAGTAAATACTTGAACACAAAGCGTTCCACCCGAACACGAGTGGCACTGTCCCTTCGTCTCTCCTCGTCGTCCCCTCGCCCACAATAAACTGGTTTGAGACTCTTTTGAGTCCCTGTGTAAAAGTGCACTTATTTTAGGCAATGCTGCTTACTGCTTTATTTACCATAAGGGGTATTGCCGGACAAATTTGCAAGTAAATACTTGAATAATATTTTTTAGGTTTTTTGTGTTTGTGGAATGGGTGTGCTTGTATAAGTTAGGGTTTCTTTTGTTAAAACCCGTAAAAAAATATAAAAATATATTTTTTTAGTGGAGCATAGCTCCTTTATTGGTTGGTATATTAATTAACACTAAATCTTAATTATATTTTTACTTAACATTAAGCTTAACTTCTAAAGCAGCGCTGCCGCTGTTGTTTACGGGAAACGGTTGACATTCCGTTCCCACAGGAAACAAGTATTTGGTCAGCACTTTATAATTGCGCGTGCAATATGGCCTGCAGGTGAAGAGTCGTATTGCACTTTAGTTTAATTTGCGAGTTTGTTATTATTAGGGAGGGATAGCTTATTTGGTGCTAACTTATACATTAAGACAAGAATAAGGGCATCCGATAATTATTTATTTTTATTTGTATATACATATATTTGGATATATAATATATTGTACCAAACTGTTTTCGGTTTTTCTTATAAAATAAGTTTGAAATTATGACAGTTTGGTAACCGTTTTATATGTTGTTAAAACGGCTTTTTGCTAAGAGTTTTTTTAGTGAGTAAACCCGTATTTAAGCATACATACTTACATATGTATAATAAATAAAAGTTTAAATCAATACGCTCAATCTGTTTGGTTTGTATATATGTATGTATGTGCGTGTGGTAATATTCCTGTGCTCCTCTCTGAAATGCTTCCAGTTGGTATGTCTAGTGATGTTGTTTGTGTGTATATTGTTTTTATGCTTTTAAATTTGCGCCCGTTTCTTTGTTTTTGTCTTTTGGTTTCGCACCCGATTATGTTGTTTTTTGTTTGTTTAAAATGTTTAGCAAATTTTGCACTGTATATTTGTATATGTTATTTTCACCGAATTTATTTTCCTCCTTACATATGCGTTTGCATATAATGGTAGGTTTGTGTGCTCCCAATTGTTACTTATTGTCACCTTATTTTTTCGTTTTGCACATTTTTTGATATTTTATTGTAATCTATGTTTTAGTTATGTAGACAAATGTACGTATGTATGTATGTATGCATATATTTTTCCGTGTCACTACACTTTTTGGCTTTTTAGCTATTTGTATGTATTTTAATGGAGCTGCACAGAACTTTTGGGTTTTGTCACCACAATTATATTATATTTCATATGATTATTTGTTATATTTCTGATTAATTATTATTTTTTTATAAAAATCCGGAGGTGCCTTTCAGTAAGGCTCGAAGGACCATTATTAATTGTACCCAAGATATTGGGGAGCACACACTATTTATCTAAAAGTAACACTTGCTTTATTTCAAAGAACAGGTTTATTTAACTTATATACAATATGTGGTATATTTAATGTTGTAGACACAATAAATTTTAAAAATAAGTTCGGTGGTTGATGTAAAAGGAAGCACCAAATACGAAAAAAAAGTTAATCGCCAGGATCGCCGTCGTAATCGAAAAGTTTATATAACGTATTAAATACGTCGAAAAAGGTAGCAGGTTCGTATAGCGAAAACGAATGTGTATGATCGCTGTAGCAACTGTCCAAAGCGAAAGTAGATTTAGTGATGATCCCGTTCTTTTTGTTAGGTGTCTTCGTACATGTTGTTCTCAGAGGCTCAGTGTGGTGGTGTCGTTGTGTGGGGTGAAATTCCTTGAGTGTTCACAGGTGTGTAGAGTGGTGCACTAGGAGGAGGGAGTTTAAACTCATTTAAACATCCTGGGCCCCCTAGGCGAATATTTAGCCTAGTATTACGTACTTATGTGCTGTTGAATGTATTTCGGCGTTTTGCTGATGGAGTAGCTGAGGGCATGGTGATGAAGTAGTGGTATATCCATATCCTGTGTGTATAAAACGGCTTTCGTTTTAAGAACATATTTTGTAAGCAACTTTATTTTGCGGGTATATGAGGTTGTAGTTGCCTTTCGTACTAATTGTATTTGCGGTTGTTTTCGTTTTGTTTTTATTAGTTGTTTAAAATTTCTTTACCATAGGTTTATTAAGGTTAGCGACTCCATGCCTAGCTCAGATATTGCCAGAATAGGTGCTCCTTTGAGAAAATGGCAGGATGTTAGGACAAAGAAATTAGAGGGGTAATTGCGACAGTGAATTGAGAACGGTTTCTTTTCAAGTTAGTAATGTGCTAAATTCGATTATGCAATATACATCTACTTTTTTGAAGTAGGAGCATAGCTTTTTATAGCTGATTCCCATATACCACCCATATGAGGAGCGCTTAGATCGATGCGATAACTGCGACCTTTGCTTTCTGTAAGTCTAGGTGCGTCACTGTATCACAATGGGAGTATGGTGATCCGTTAAATTTATTTTATAATTTTGAAAAAGTAAGCTACTACAGGAAAATTTGTTATGCGTCCATTTTTCGACTTTTTTTTCCCAATTTTGATATATGTTAAAGTGCGTATGCTCAAATATGGCAAGTAGGAGCGCGCCACATATCTCAAGCTTTTTGAATCAGGATTTTTGTATCATTATTGGCAAGAGCCATCCTGCGAGGTCGAAAAGTTACATATTTGTGTTTTTAAAACTTATCTTGTCAAAAGGGACTCTGTCTTTGTTTTTTCTGCCAATTCGTGGAGTGTTGGAACATTTTGAATTTAGTGGTAGTCGTATGACGTACCGGCCATTATATGATCGAGTAGTTGTAGCTTTGTAGAAGTCTTCACAATACTGATCTTCTGGGGTTGTAATTGATATGAGGTGGCTTTTTTCTAACTCCCGAAATTTCCTTGATTGTGAATTAAGGTATTCTTTTGAATTTTCGTCAACTTGAGTTCTTGATGTGGAAACTGGTTCTGGAACTAGTCCACTTAGAATCCAACGAAATATAGTGTTTTTGGCTAGAAGGGTGAATATCTATTTGAGCGGGTGTGTTGCAGTTGGGATCTGCCAGCGATACGTATGAAACCTTTTGCTTCTGCTACAAAGGGCTTTTTGTTAAGAGTTTTTTAGTGAGTAAAGTGAGTAAAGTATTTAAGCATACATATTTACATATGTATAATAAACAAGTAAGGAAGGGCTAAGTTCGGATGTAACCGAACATTTTATACTCTCGCAAAGCCAAATGGTATACTCGTTTGAGATTTCTTTGTAAATTGGCTGATATTTTCGGTAGAAGGTCAACTATAGGCATATTTAGTACTTAGGGGTTTGAACAGTTTTGGTTCGATTTAGACAATTTTTTGTCACAAGGTGGCATACTTTAAGCGTATTATTCACGCAAAGTTTTACCCCGATATAATCATTGTTGCTTGATATGCAAAGTGGAAAGTAAAAGAATCAGATGGAATTGAAAATGGTGTTACATGGGAAATAGGCGTGGTTGTAGTCCGATTTCCCCCATTTTCGCACTATAATATAGAAATATGAAAATAACGTTATGTACCGAATTTTGTTGAAATTGGTTAAGCAGATCTCAAGATATGGGTTTTCACCTAAAAGTGGGCTGTGCCACGCCCACTGTCTAATTTTGAACGCAGTTTCTATAAAGTCATCTCATACCATCCCAGAGATAACACTTTATGTCTCTGGCGTGTTTGATGCTTGATTTATCGCGCTTTTAGTAGTTTTTAACAGTACCGTTATATGGGGAGTGGGCGGAGTTGCCACCCGATTTCAAATATTTTTACACCGTCAATAGAAGTGCTAAAGACATTTGCTTCAAGTGAATTTTGTTATTATAGGATTTAACTGCAGATGCCCCTCCCTAATGTGTTCCTGTGTACCAAAAACAGTCTTGTATCTTATTGCGGAGCTTAGTTATGGCAATTTATTTGTTTTTGATTAATGGAGTTTTGTGGGCGTGGCAGTGGTCCGATTACGCCAATCTGCAATACCAACCGTCTCACGGTACCAAGAAACATGTCTACCAAGTTTCACAAAGTTATCTCAATTTTTACTCAAGTTACAGCTTGCTCGGACGGACGGACAGACAGTCACCCGGATACCCTATATCTAACTCGATTAGTTTTAGGTGATACAAACAACCGTTAGGTGAACAAAACTATTTTACTCTGTAGCAACAGGTTACGAGAGTATAATAAAAGTTCAAATCAATACGCTCACTCTGTTTTGTTTGTATAAATGTATGTATGTGCATCTGGTAATATTCCTGTGCTCTTCTCTGAAATGCTTCCAACTGGTATGCCTAGTGATGTTGTTTGTGTGTAAGTATGTATGTATGCATATATTTTTCCGTGTCACTGCATTTTTTGGTTTTTTAGCTCACTGCTCTCTTCCGATTTATATATTTGTATGTATTTTAATGGACCTGCACAGAACTTTTGGGTTTTGTCACCACACTTTTGTTTGTTTTTGTCACCACAATTATATTATATTATATTTCATATGATTACTTTTTATATTTCTTAATAATTTTTATTTTTTTATAAAATCCGGAGGTGCCTTTCAGTAAGTCTCAAAGGACCATGATTAATTGTACCCAAGATATTGGGGAGCACACACTATTTATCTAAAAGTAACACTTGCTTTATTTCAAAGAACAGGTTTATTTAACTTATATACAATATGTGGTATATTTAATGTTGTAGACACAATAAATTTCAAAAACAAGAGAAAACGTTATCTTCGGCTGCGCCGAGGCTATAATACCCTTCACAGGTGCATTTTTTTTTGTAACTACTATATGTATGACTACATTTGAAAACGTGACTTGCCAATGGTTTGCATCCAACGGAAAGCATTTTGCCAGTTCTTTCTAGCCAGGTTCTTTGCTATAAACAATCTTCTATTCGAATTAAGGTTAGTTATTGAGGTAAATAGATCTTTCAGACATTTACATAAATTTTTATTTTTTAAGCTGATTGATTATTCACATTAATTAATGGAAAACAAAACAAATTATAATATTTATAGAAATTAGAAAATATATAACATATAATAATATTTATTATTCTATAATACTTTTTTATGATATATAAATTACAATAATTACATCTATGACTTACACTTTATATTATAATACAAACTTAAATTTAATAATATTGAATCTAACATATATCTATATATATAATATATCTATTTTCTAAAGCTTAAAAATATTCCGTCATGATCACTATATGGTGTTTCATATGTGATACATGAGGTCATTGCAGAATCCATGTTTGTCCATACCCAATCTATTGATGTTTCTTGTTTTGTTGTGGCGACCTTAGCCAATGAAGATTGAAATCCTAACTGTTGCAATCGAGCCTCCAAATCATCAGTTGCTGTTAGGCGACATATGTTAAAGTCACCAAGGACTACTGACGGTCCATTATACTGTTCAGTTATCTGACGGATATTATTTTCCACTTGGTTTCTAAATTCCGGAAGTCTATAGCGGGGGTTCCTGTACACAAGTGATATGGAAACTGTTGAATTGTTTACGTTTAACAGTTGGTAAACGTTTGTTGAACCGGTGTCGTTTCTTGAAAATGATCCTTCTGATAGACCTGGGCACCTATCTTGCTTGTAGTATATTATAAGGCCGTTGGCAGGGCGTCGTCGGGATGATCTTGTTTCTCCATCAAGGCGTGCAATAACACTGTAGCCTTCTATTGGGAATTCTTCTTGAGGTAAGGCCCATGTCTCGGCAAAGCACAGAATATCAGCAGAACAAATCAGCTTGTCTGATCTGATATCTTTAATATGCTTGTTTAGGCTCCTTACATTTTGATAATAAATATCTAGACGTTGTTCCGATTTTTCAGTCAAAAATCTGTAGCATGTCGTCGATGCTCCTTCTGTCTTCAACCTATTAAGTTGAGTTTTAATTGGATCCTGCGGTCCAAATGGGTTCGATTATATACAATCCACTGGCACTTGTGGCTCTGCTACATCCTACATATAAAGCTGATCTGCTTACTCTACCCTCTAGATGAACAGCAACTTGTGTGTATGTTCCACCTTGACTTTTATGTATCGTGATGGCTTCAGCTGGAATGACCGGAAACTGTCTGCGTTCTATGGTTATTTGCTTATTTCTCTTGTATTGGAATGATCTGACCACGCTCATGTCCAATCTGCATTGCGACTGTGAGGCTGCTTGGAACGTGCAAAGCTTCCAACTCTTGATTCTGCGAATTTTATCTATAGTCGCACCACTGAACTTTCAGATCTATGTGATTCGGAATCAACCTGCATTAGTTCCCCCGTAGCACCATTGACGAGACCATCACTTATGCTTATGTTGACTGTCACCATATATTTGATCGAGGTCTTGAGCTGCAATGTATAAAGCATTCCTTGTGTTTCCGATGGCTTAAAAGACTTCACAGCTTCTAAAATGTTTGCCCTGCTGCGTTCTGTTAGGGAACTTGACTTAATTGTATCCTTCGCAGTCGAAATGAACTCCTCGGTCATCGTGTTTGCCAGTTTAGTTAAATTAAAATCATTTGCTCCAGCATTTGAATAAAATAGATGGATGGCTTCGTTCGGTATCTCATTAGAGGTATTTTCCCTGCTTTTGATTAATTGGATGTCAGCGTGTGTCATGTTATTTAAAGCGATAGCAAATGCTTGATCTTCACGCTGGCGCATTATTTCAGTGAGCTCAAAGTACCGAAATTGATCCCAAAGCGGTGTTCCTGTAATTGTACTGTAATGATCATTCCTATTCGGCGCAAATATCCATCGATCTCCTACTGGCGGCAGCTGCCTTAAGTCACCAAACACGATAATTGGTATGCCTCCAAAGTAAGCGGTGCTCCTGAAAATTTGCTTTAGCCTGCAATCTAAATATGCAAACATCTTTGCTCCAACCATTGAAATTTCGTCAATTATAATAAGCCTAATATCTATGAGATTGGCATGAATTGTGTTTACTATTTAGTGGCCGAAGATCGCCGGAAGACTGGTTGACGGGGAGTGAAAAAACCGAATGAAGGGTTAGGCCCCAATTGGAAATGCTGCTTTGCCAGTGGGTGCGCAGAGTAACACCTTGGCTGTTTCGGGGTTGGTTCCTGGTACACTATTAACTCGCAATGTCAACGATTGATATATAGTTGTTATAAGCCGACTCTTGCCCACTCCAGCACCGCCTCGACATATTCGAAGAAGATTTCCCTTTTACTGACATTGTGCATTACATGAGCAAAATATTCCCTCTGTTTGCTGTTAAGTGACTGCACCATTGCCAGTAAATGGTCTTCTAATATTAGAGGTGGGAGTTTAATTAATCGAACCGCCTCTTCCTCTTCCTCTGTATTGTTGTGCTCTTGAAAAACATTAATGTCTCCTGTTTGCTCTGGAACGGCTAGAGCTCTAAATTCGGGATCTAAAAGTTGTGAGGCAGCTCGATCATCAGCTGTTTCTTCCGCTGTGACATGAAGGTTTTCCAAAATCCGTTCTAGTTCGTTCGATGAAAATTTGTCATATTTGAGCTTATTCAGCTCAATTTTCTCCTTGTGTGAATTGCAAATACTCTCGACGAATAAGGGCTTGCTTCCTTTTCCTTAGAAATCCTGATCCATCCTTTAATGCCATTGGAAGTGCAGCTGTCGTGTCATCCTCGTTCTCTACTTCGTTGTATTCTTCGTTATTATCAGAAATATTTCTGCTTGTTTTGCGAAATCTGAACCATGCTGCAAAATCTGCTAAGCATAGTTCTTCCAAGTTATCGGGCCTTTGAGAGTAGTGCTCCAGCACACTCGGCACATATATGTCCGTAGAGTCCTCCTGTAAAGCATTCAATTCAAGTCGGGGCTTTATCATCCTTACTCGGTTGTTTGGATGTGATGTATTTATAAATATTTCCCCCTTACTGGCTTCTGATAGATGCAGTCACAAAATATTATAAGCTGCTTCTTGAGCCGATATTTCCGATCCATTTACAAATTTGTTTCCGATGTGCTGCAGTTTTCTTTTAATGGAGAAATTCCCTGCATTTATTCCCTCCATGGCTTGTCTCAATAATGTTGATACTCCTCTATTGGATTTATTTATATAATTAATGATATAGCTGCAGCAAGCGTATGCGTCCAGAATGAATTGAATATCCATATTTGCTCTATGCAATTTAAGGATATTTTTATTATAGGCATTTAGAAGTCTGTCTGAAAATTTTCTCTTTAGGAAAATGTGTGGCTTTTTTACAGATGAGCGAAGAGCAAGCTTGTATCCTTCATAGTCAGTGTTGATTCGCTCATCCGCCAAAAAATTTTCGAAGCAGTTCAACCGTGTTATTTCTTCCTCTGGGAGATCCGTTAGAGTTAATAGTTCCTGTATTTTTTGGAATTGAGCTTTGTGTTGCTCAATACCTTCCTCATTCTCCAAAGGGAAAAGTATTGCTGTCCGTGGCATCGGCGGATATAGCATGTTGAATCGGCACACTTGTTTTCCATGTAGGTCAGTACATGCCATGACAATTCAATTCTGTAGTAGTAACGGACTACTAAATTCTCTCCAAATAGTCCGTTTTGTAATAATTTTAGCATTTGGCGGAATCGATTGTCGAAATACCTGGAACATGTAACTGGATCTGTCCTTATCAGTCTCGCCTTTTAGAGCTTGATAGAGCAGTAGCTTCCTCTTCCGAAATGTCTACTTTATCCACCAGTTTCTGCAATATGACTAACAACTCAGGCCATTGTGTTTCTGCAGCAGACATTGTGATAAAAAATGTTGGCAAACCAAACTGGCGGATCATGGCTAAAACTTTCTTCTTTTCAGCCTCCCAATGTGCAGGTGAGGATCGAAGTCCTTTGAGTACATGATAGCCTTCATCATGCTGGATAAGGTTGCTGACAAAATTTTCATCCCTCACATTTGCAGCAGTTATATTCCTCGATCCAGACTTTTTACGCAGGCAAATGGAAATTGCATTTTTAATGCGCTCCAACTCGTAGAACTTATAAATATGCAGGAGCACGTCCACGGACACAACGCCGATCATAGCGTCGAATTTCAGAACGTGCAATTTTACTATAAGTTGTTGAAGATGTCCTCTTTTGTCCGCAGTAATTCGTTGGATACGAGAATTCTTGAGCATCGTCGTCGGTTGTTACGTCCCTTGGGCATCTACCTTGTCCTGGTGCCATTGCAACCCGTTCAATGTATCGATTTTCAACGGATTCATTGTCCATTAAAGTCTCCTGACCACCTGAATTTAAATCCTCTTCAATTTCAAGCGGTACATTTTCCTCACGGGCATTAAGAAGGTCTCTCACTTCTGTATTTGCCAGCCAATCACTTGACATTTGGATATTATGCTTGACGTAAAGCTCTGTACAAAGCAGATAGTTTAGTGCCTCCAATATTTTTGCTGGTCGCACTGTCTCCGTCATAAAATTTTGTGCATATTCCAATCGACGTTTCAAGTGCACTTGAATAATATGGCTGTTATCAAATCTTCGTGGAAGCATGGTGACTGTCTCTACAACTGAAATGGGGATATTCACCACTGCTCCACGAATAGCACATTGTCGTTCATATCCTAAGGAGATGATGCGCATAAATAGGATCCTCGGTGATATCAGTCTTTCTTCCAGACACGTTAAATCCTGAAGGCATTCCGGAATACCAGGAAACTCCGATCCTTCCGATAGGCAGATATTTGGTATCTTGCCCTTCCTAACAATACGATAGTATGTGTTGCAAAAGTTGTACTCTTGGTTCGAAGACGGAAATTTTAATGACAGATAAACAGTTTTCTAGCATCTTCTGAGCGCGCAAATTTTGTTGAAGTCTGACTAGTTTTTTCACTTGAAGAGGGAACCAAGTGCCACCGCAACACACGCATATTTCAGTGCGTCCTTTCTTTATCAACAATGCGTACATATCAAAGATATTGGCAGCTCAACGTTGGCGATTGATGACTTATATTCCTCCTGGTTTGCCTCTCGCTTTCTAACTGACGATTTGCGGTATCCGATCTATGCAATTGTACTCTTTCCAACTTTGATTCCTGCTCTTTTGCTAGTTGCTGCGTGGTTTGCTGGCGGGTCACTCTTCTTTGAGAAGAATTTAAAATTTGCTCACGATGTCTTCTTATTGAATCTTCTCGACGACTTCTCCTCAATGCTACATCTCGTTGCCTCTCTTCTTCCCTTATTATTGCATTCTTACGCCGTACAGAACGTTCCATTGTGTTGCGCTCCTGCTCCGCTGCTCTATATTCCGGATTGGTTCTCCTATTTAAATGTTCCGCGGTGCTGCGTTCCTGCTCTTCAGTTCTATACTCCAGATCCAAGCGCCTGTTCGAATGTCCTATTGTGTTGCGCTCCTGCTCCGCTGCTCTATAATCCGGATTGGTTCTCCTATTTAAATGTTCCGCGGTGTTGCGTTCCTGGTCTTCAGTTTTATATTCCGTTTCTAAGCGTCTGTTCGCACGACCTATTGTGTTGAGCTCCTGTTCCGCTGCTCTATCTTCCGGATTGGTTCTCCTATTTAAATGTTCCGAGGTGGTACGTTCCTGTTCTTCAGTTCTATATTCCGGATCCAAGCGCCTGTTCGAATGTCCAATTGTGTTGCGCTCCTGCTCCGCTGCTCTATATTCTGGATTCAAACGTCTGTTTGAATGACCTACTGTATTACGCTGCTGCTCTGTGAAGTAGGTTCTGTCGTCTAGTGGAACGTGCATAACTGTCACGAGTTCTCTCCTCATTACGGTACTCCAAATTTGAGCTGAGTAATTCGGCAATATAGTCGGCGTTCCTCTGTCTATTATTTTCCATATTTTGACTATATTGTTGTCGGCTTCGATTCTGAGCATTGCGACGTCTTTGTTCTTGCGATTGTCTAGATACTCTTGGCATTTTTATAAATTAATAAGATATTTATACAAATAAAAAATATACTAAAAACAAGTAAGGAAGGGCTAAGTTCGGATGTAACCGCACATTTTATACTCTCGAAAAGTTAAATGGTATATTCGTTTGAGACTTCTTTATATATTTTAATAATTAGAAATAGGAACTGTTGCCTTTGTTATTTACTTTTCACTCACAGTGAAAATAATTAGAGCAATTTGTAAACTAAATTTACTCAAATTATGAGAAATCGTTCTTGTGCTTTTTGTATACGCTTATAATTGATTTTATATAGAATTACATTATGTATTGAGAAGTATGGAAAGAAATCGTTTTTGGACAATGAATAACATTTTTATACTCTCGCAACCTGTTGCTACAGAGTATAATAGCTTTGTTCACCTAACGGTTGTTTGTATCACCTAAAATTAATCGAGTTAGATATAGGGTTATATATATATAAATGATCAGGATGAAGAGACGAGTTGAAATCCGGGTGACTGTCTGTCTGTCCGTCCGTCCGTCTGTCCGTCCGTCCGTGCAAGCTCTAACTTGAGTAAAAATTGAGATATCTTTATGAAACTTGGTAGACATGTTTCATGGTACCGTGAGACGGTTGGTATTGCAGATGGGCGTAATCAGACCGCTGCCACGCCCACAAAACGCCATTAATCAAAAACAAATAACTTGCCATAACTAAGCTCCGCAATAAGATACAAGACTGTTATTTGGTACACAGGATCACATTAGGGAGGGGCATCTGCAATTAAAATTTTTTTTTTTAAGTGGGCGTGGTCCCGCCTCTAATAGGTTTAATGTGCATATCTCCTAAACCGTTAATGCTATAATAACAAAATTCACTGGAAGCAAATGATTTTAGCACTTCTATTGACGGTGTGAAAATAGTTGAAATCGGGTGGCAACTCCGCCCACTCCCCATATAACGGTACTGTTAAAAACTACTAAAAGCGCGATAAATCAAGCACTAAACACGCCAGAGACATTAAATTTTATCTCTGAGATGGTATAAGATGACTTTATAGGAACCGCGTTCAAAATTAGACAGTGGGCGTGGCACAGCCCACTTTTAGGTGAAAACCCATATCTTGAGATCTGCTTAACCGATTTCAACCAAATTCGGTGCGTAACGTTCTTTTCATGTTTCTATGTCATAGTGCGAAAATGGGCGTAATCGGACTACAATCACGCTTACTTCCCATGTAACACCATTTTCAATTCCATCTGATTCTTTCACTTTCCACTATGCAAATCAGGTAACAATGATTATATCGGGGTAAAACTTTGCGTGAATAATGCAATTAAAGTATGCCACCTTGCGGCCGAAAATTGTCTAAATCGAATTAAAACTGTTCAAACCCCTAAGTACTAAATATGTGGACCCCAGTGCCTATAGTTGACCTTCTACCGAAAATATCAGTCAATCCACAAAGAAATCTCAAACGAGTATACCATTTGACTTTGCGAGAGTATAAAATGTTCGGTTACATCCGAACTTAGCCCTTCCTTACTTGTTTTCCTTTCATGTCATACAGTCAATCTGTCGAAGGACTAACGCGACGACAAAACGTCCCAACATTGTGTTGTTGATAGAAAATCCGAGATGTGGCCGATTGTCACCGCTTCCCTTGCCGCTCTAACAGCTTTGCCAACAAATTATCCTAAATATGTACATATGTTACTTACATATAGAGCAGTGCGCGTACATGTATTTATTGATTAGTAATCATTTCAAAAATTCTATTCCTCCATATGTACATACCAGAGAATGTTAACGAACCCCATATTGATGTACATAAGTATGTATGTATGTCCATACATAAATTATTAATTTTGTAACAATTGATACTAGAAAATTATTAAAAGAAGTAAAATACAAATTGATAAAATGCGAAAGATTATGCAAAAACATGATTTTTAATAAATTTTAAATATTTTCTGATTCCAATTATTACAAAGTCAAGACGAGCAAAATGTACTTAAATGTGCTCATATATTCACTTCTAGGGACATTTCTTTAATTTGTGTAAAAAGATTCAATTGCCTTTCACATATTCATATTCGAATTATTTCATTATCATATGTATGTATGTACATTTGTCAGAGAACATACATTCGTTTCTTAATTTATGTTCTCTGATTTTGTACAGTGCACTCCGCATATAAGAAACCCGCTTATAAGAAAATATCGTTTATAAGAAACAATTTAAAAGCACCGTGAACCATTCAAGTATTTTCAACCAAAAAAGACCGCTTAAAAGAGGACCGCTTATAAGAAAAAACCGGATAAAAGACAAATTTTTTCATCACGAAAACTTGTCTACTCCTATAAAAAAACCTCTTAATAGAAAAAATTGTAAAATGTTATGCTGACAATACTTTTCCTTGAAAGCATTGAAACCTATACGTGGCACCGCTGATATTGTGACATTTGGAAAACAGCTGTTTTGCATAATTTTCTAAATATTTTTAAATTCAATAAGAAAAATGGAAAAATTAAAAAGAAATACTTTGTCCCTAAAAACAAAAATTAAAATATTGGAAGAAATGAAAAGTGGCAAAACCCGGAGCGAAATAACAAAAAAGTTTAATATAGTTTTGGAGACCAACGCCCGAGTAACTGGTCCAGTGATTTTTGAAAAATCACAGCAGTTTGCTATAAAATTGGGTATAAATGATTTTAAACCTAGTCCGGGCTGGCTCCAAAGGTGGAAGAAAAACGAAAATATACATTTTAGAAAACATCATGGTGAAGCTGCTTCCGCGGATAGTCAATCGGCTGAAGAATTTAATCAAAATGTGCTCCCACTTTTACTACAAAAGTATGCGTTAGAAGATATTTATAACGCTGACGAAACGGGTCTATAAAGCTCTGCCTACTGGATCCTACGCTGCGGGAAGCCAAGCATCCAGCGGGTTTAAGACGCCAAAGAGAGAATCACATTGCTTTTTATAACCAACTGTATTGGTACAAACAAATATGTGTATGCAATCGGCAAATATAAGAACCCAAGATGGTTTAGGGGAAAGATCATTCCTATCCCGTACAAACTAAATAAAAAAGCGTGGATGACCAGTACTATATGGAGAGAAATTATAAAAGAGCTAGATGATAAGTTTACCATAAAAAATAAAAAGATATTACTCTTAATTGATAATGCTTCATGCCACAAATTAGATTTTGAACCAAAAAGCATTGAAATTGTATTTATGCCACCTTGTACTACAAGTTTAATTCAACCTTTGAACCAAGGTATGCTATATTTGCCAATTTTAGTTCATACCAAATATTTTTTTCTTTTTTTATATGTTACAGGAATTATCCAGTCCTTCAAATCACATTACAGAAAGTGCATAGTCCGCGAACAAATTTTAGCTGCAGAGGGCGGAATAATAGCTAAATTTTTAAAAAGCATCTATATTTTGAGGGCTTTGTATATCATCAAACGCACATGGTGGCTTGTCACTCCACAAACAATTCAAAATTGTTTTAAAAAGGCGGGAATTCACGATGGAATCCATGTGGCAGACTCATTAGATGATAGTAATTCAAGTGATGTACAAGTATATTGTGAAACCGATGGCTTTGCTTCAGATGATGTTTGCGAGACTGTAGACTAAGAAACTTTTTTTAAAAACATAGTTGATTTAGAAAAAGAGAACTGTTTCGGAGCTGCAAACGAAGATGATATAATAAATGAAATACAGGAAGATGAAATTGAAGAAAACTCTGCAGATAGTGCCATGCAGCCTAGCAGAGAAGAAGCGCTGAATGCCTTGTTTATACTGAAGCAGTATTTAAATGACAATGATAACATAATAAACATTGAGCAAATTCTCTTTAATGAACGAGACAAATCACTTGTTCAAAAAAAAAAAAAATTAACTATTTTGTAACTTCCCAATCAATTTGAAGCTTCCAATTACTTGGCTTAAAAATAAATTACCCTTTGAATGCGTTGATTTTGAAATAAATTTAATGTTTTGTTAATTTTTATTTATTTTTTATTTTATGCAAAAGTTTAAGTGTAATAAAAAAACTGTATTTGTTTTGTTTAACATAAACCATCGAATTGTTTTCTACTTATCATAAGCAGAGAACGTAAATGAATAGAGAAGGAGCAAATGTTAGCTGTTCTAAATTTTAATTACGATGGAGGAACATCGAAAACGCGCAAGTTCGAAAATAAAATGTCACCACAATTATCAATTTACGCAACGAACTACACCACTCTATAAGCAAAATGTATGTAAGTATATACATATGCACAGATGTTCATTGGTATGCGCATAAACAAAAATTGAAATAATAAAAACGAAAGTAATTGACCTCCGACAAGAAAATATAAATAATGAGGGAAATAATACTAAAATAGAATTCAAATATCATTTAATAAAAAAGAGTTATAAAAATAAAAAATAGTATAATATATAAAAATATGATAGAATTTGAACTTAGGCAAAACATTTCATTGCAATAAGGAAGTGTGCTATACAAGCAGCACTACAGATGATATTAGAACATATTTGTCTAATCTGTGAACTCAAACAGCTATTGTTGTTTACTTGCTTCAATGTTCATATGTCTATATGTGAATATTCTTGAAATTGCCTTCCTTCATTCGCATGTCCAAATATATTTGCATATATGTACACATATGTACATATGTATGTCCCTCAATATGTCTTTCGCAAAAAATCAAACACTCGCGCAAGTGACAAAAAAAAACGTAGACGCACCACATCGGCCAATAATATTCAAGCGAACTCGCGGCTTATTTTCTAAGTATTTCATATTACAACGACAACAAATTCATTCATAAAGAACGTGCGTCTGCTTCAAAGCAAAGTGCGCTCGTTCATAACTCTGCGCCGCGCTATTTTTTCTGTGCGCCTGGTAAACCACATTTGGTTTTCATATAGAATTCCAATGCAAATGCGCGAAAATAAAAATGAATGAAATTGAATTTGAATGTCTTCAGTAAAATTGAAGAATCAGCAAAATTTCAATTTTACAATTTGTATCACTGAAAATCCTACCATCCCCCTCGCGTTTGTATGTTGCCCACAAGCTGCTTTCTCACAACATTTGCTAAAAATCAGAAATTGAAGAATTTGTCTGATGTTCACTTCAGAAAGGAGAATTGGCAACATGACCTCTTAGGAATTTGAATTAGTATTTTAATTTTTTTTTATATTATGCACTATTTATGGCATTAAATTACAAAATTTATATAAAATTGCCATTCATATGAAATCATTAACTACTTCTATATATTCTAAGCACAGTCCATATAGTACTTTTATATGTTTACTTATTATCATTATTTCATAGTTTGTCGATTTAGCCCATTTTATCTAAATACGACGCTATGAAAATGCAGCCCAATCGGTAATCGCAATATTTCAAAAGAGCATAAGTCAATTTTCAACAGCAAAGCCCTGCAAAAATACAAACGAGACAACATAGCCGATCGACATTGTCGTAAAATTGTGGATTGAAACAAATTTTGTCAACTCCGCCACGATGCGCAAAATTCGGCGTCAATATGTATGCGAGCTCATATGTATATATGTATGTTTGTCGACAAAATCGTCATTTGGTTACTTTCAACAACACAATGTCTGCGCGAACTCGCCGTTATTTCGTTGGCTTGCCACTATACACAGAGGCGTTCTAACTGAGGACTCTTAGTATATTATTATGTTGCTTATTTTGTATTGAAAAATACTGATGCATTTATGAATTATTTTCGTAATATAATATATATTATGTAAATATATAAATACACATATATTCATACCTATAATCGTTTTTAAACTAAATTCGATATATAAAATATATATCTGAAATAATTATGTGGCAGTGCGCCCCAACCCCTCCTTGCCTGCGATCGTTCAACTCGCAAAAAGCAAAAAGTGTTGACAAAAGTCATTGCTTGTGCGGGGCAAGAAGAAGCAAGCATCAGCGTACGTGTACTTATGAATGTATGTGTGATTATCACATTTGTGTAAATACGCATAAATAAGGGAATATGCAATAAACCCAAACATATGAACATATTTTCCTGATATATTTTAATTATATTAAAAAAGTAAAATATGCTATTAAAGAAATTGAATTATGATATGCTTAGACTCCAATTAATAAAATAAAAAAATTAAATACAATTTTGAGTTTTATGTATTTTACGATTCGAACGTATATGTTCGTATTCGGATTGAGCTTAACTCCTTCACGCCTACGACCTAAGCCACTATATAAATGGAAACGCGGCCGCTTAGCCACTGTTTTATTGTTATCTTTTGTTTGATAAGTATATTGCTTACGCAACGCATATACAAAAGTTGGAAAAATTGCATATCAAAGGTTATTTTATTATGAATTCTGGGGTTTTTGCCAGTAATCCTCCTTTTTAATTCAAAAGGCTTTTCATAATTATAAATTTGTCATATCATAGAAATTGAAAACATAAATCTAAATAGGTATGCGCAACGATTTGTCATTTAGGAATATTCGTTGTGTCTATTTATAGCATTTCGCACATTGCATGGTGTATTTTTCTTTTTCGAAGTTATATTTTTCGATGTTCCCTCATCTGGAACTACAAATTAGTACTCAAAAAGATTTCATTTAACATTTGCTCCTTCTCTATTCATTTACGTTCTCTGGTAACACTATGTTCGCACCGACACAAGATTCGTGTTTTCATAGACAAAAGAGGTTTTCACGCGAAAACTTTTGTTTTCATCCATACAAAATCTGTCAAACGAAAACACAGTTTTCGCTTAAAACCCCCTGAAAACTTACATTCCACTCATTATAATCGGTGCCTGCGCTAGTTTAATCGATATTATTAGAATACATATTTTGCCTGCCCTAAATGTCAGTTGACAATTTGTTTACATTCCATAATTGGCCTAAACGTACCCTACAAGAAACTGCTGATGGGTTCACCAATCCACCCACATTTGATATGTCAGTACTGTTAATGTACATTTGCATTTTTAAATTCAAAACTATCCACTGATTGGAGAAAGACGTACGCAGAGCAATTGAGAGGAGGAGATGGCATCAAGTGAAAATATATTTTTATATTTTCATATTTTTATACTCTCGCAATCTGTTGCTACAGAGTATAATAGTTTTGTTCACCTTAAGGTTGTTTGTATCACCTAAAACTAATCGACTTAGATATAGGGTTATGTATATATAAATGATCAGGATGAAGAGACGAGTTGAAATCCGGGTGACTGTCTGTCCGTCCGTCCGTCTGGCTGTCCGTCCGTCTGTCCGTCCGTCCTTGCAAGCTCTAACTTGAGTAAAAATTGAGATATCTTTATGAAACTTGGTAGACATGTTTCATGGTACCGTGAGACGGTTGGTATTGCAGATGGGCGTAATCGGACCACTGCCACGCCCACAAAACGCCATTAATCAAAAACAAATAACTTGCCATAACTAAGCTCCGCAATAAGATACAAGACTGTTATTTGGTACACAGGATCGCATTAGGGAGAGGCATCTGCAGTTAAAAATTTTTTTTAAAAAGTGGGCGTGGTCCCGCCTCTAATAGGTTTAATGTGCATATCTCCTAAACCGTTAATGCTATAATAACAAAATTCACTGGAAGCAAATGATTTTAGCACTTCTATTGACGGTGTGAAAATAGTTGAAATCGGGTGGCAACTCCGCCCACTCCCCATATAACGGTACTGTTAAAAACTACTAAAAGCGCGATAAATCAAGCACTAAACACGCCAGAGACATTAAATTTTATCTCTGAGATGGTATAAGATGACTTTATAGGAACCGCGTTCAAAATTAGACAGTGGGCGTGGCACAGCCCACTTTTAGGTGAAAACCCATATCTTGAGATCTGCTTAACCGATTTCAACCAAATTCGGTGCGTAACGTTCTTTTCATGTTTCTATGTCATAGTGCGAAAATGGGCGTAATCGGACTACAATCACGCTTACTTCCCATGTAACACCATTTTCAATTCCATCTGATTCTTTCACTTTCCACTATGCAAATCAGGTAACAATGATTATATCGGGGTAAAACTTTGCGTGAATAATGCAATTAAAGTATGCCACCTTGCGGCCGAAAATTGTCTAAATCGAATTAAAACTGTTCAAACCCCTAAGTACTAAATATGTGGACCCCAGTGCCTATAGTTGACCTTCTACCGAAAATATCAGTCAATCCACAAAGAAATCTCAAACGAGTATACCATTTGACTTTGCGAGAGTATAAAATGTTCGGTTACATCCGAACTTAGCCCTTCCTTACTTGTTTATATATAATATTATATCGATATTATTATACATGTTTAGCTTAAAAATAATATATATTAACAACTTCAAAATTATATTCTTATATTAATTTGTATATAATATTTACAATATTAAACATAAATTTTTATATAGATTCTTATACATATATCCAAATTATATTTCTTTTCTCCTTATACTATTTAATTTCTATCATATACTTATACAATAATGTCATATATAATAACAAATTATACATATAATTTAAATTTTCTTAATTATATTATTTACATATTTTTCTTAAATTTGTCTTAAAAACTACTGTCAAAATTGCTATACTATTCTAATTCGATTATATTTGGAAAAAAAAATGAAGAACTATTGCACTAAGTCTGAAAATTTTAGTTCGAAATAGAGACACAAATACTGTCATGATAGCTGTGTACTGTCTCAAAAGTAATTGCATTTACATGGGAAGGATCCATGTTTGAAAATACCCAATCAATTCCCTCAGTTCCCTAAATAAGGGATCCGATTCAGAAAATTTGTTAGAAGGAATAAAATTTCCTATGATGAATAGACCTTCTGCAGAAGTAGCTCGACTACAAGCGACATACTTGTATATTGAAGCTCTAGGCATTCTGGGTCGAGTATGAACTACAACTTTATTATATGTGGCATCCTGACTTTTACGAATAGTTATTATCTCAGCCGGAACAACTGGAAACTGATTTCTTTCAATTGAAATTTGTTCATTTCTTTTATATTGAAAAGATTTTAGAACTTTTTCAATTGGTGTCCTAGAACTTTCTAGAGGATGAGGCTTTTTTGATCGTGCTATCAAACCAACAGAAGGTTCCAAAAATTTAATCCACAGAATTGTTGGAAAAGAACAATGGAAATCAATTTGCATAAGTTGTCCAGCTGCCCCATTAACCAAGCCATCACACGTGTTTAAATGAGTTTAAACTCCCTCCTTCAAGTGCACCACTCTGCTCGGGAAAAACTGACACACCCTAGTGAAACACACCACACCTGTGAACACTCAACGAATTTCACCCCACACCAGATGACACCACACAGGACAACAGAAATGGTCAAAATACTAAGTTCAACGGAAACTTTTATTTTTAAAATTTGAATAGAGTGGGAAAGGTATGTGCTTCCCGATAAATTTGTTAAGCAAATAATCATGGTCCTTCGTGCCATAGTGAGCGGCACTATGGATTAAAAAAAAAATAAATAAATAAAATATATATACATATATATAACTATATATAATTTAAGTGAAAAAAAGTGCTACGAAGTGACGTTAATACTTGTATATACACACAAACGGAATAGAACGAAAAAATAAGGTGACAGTAAGTAACAATTGGGAACACACAAACCTACCATTATATGCAAACGCATATGTAAGGAGGAAAATAAGTGCGGTGAAAATAACAAATACATAAATATACAGTGCAAAATTTGCTAAACATCTTAAACAAATAAAAAACAACACAATCGGGCGCGAAACCAAAAGACAAAAGCAATAAACGGGCGCGAAACTTAAAAACACAGTATACACAATAACATAAATAAAAACAAAGCAAGCGGGCGCAAATTTATCCACAAAAATACAAACAACAAACACGCATAAGGAGCTAGCCAGCTGGATGCCGAAGAGGACAGACACTGGGACAAACGCACAAGCACGTATACTTGTATATACAGATATACGCCCTCCAAAAGCCCCTTGAGGAAAACCAAAGTGAGCGTATTTATTTCACTTATTATTTTATATACTAATATAAAAAAAGATTACCAAACTGGTATAGATCACGGTAAAAATCGAAATACCGCTGACATTAAAACCAGTTTGGTACAATATATATATCCAAATATATATTATGTAAATAATTGATGTATGCCTATAAGCTTACCTTTGTGTTTTCAAACACACATATTTCACAAACACAAAAAACAAAAACAGAATACAAGTATTTACTTGCAATATTTTCCGGCAATACCCCTTATTTTTAACAAAAACAGTAAGCAGGATTGCCTAAAATAAGTAAGCCAAGTACATATTTACATCCATATATGTGCATACGGAGAATTGCACATTATCAATTCCTTTTCCGCGCTCTCTTTCTATTGCAATATATTGTAGAAGCCCAGTTTATACATACATACGGCATACAATCTACCTATATTTTTATACCATGCTCAACATTGGGTAATATTAAATTATTAAAATTTTAAACATTCACTAAAAAGTGATTTTCAAATTGCGAATGAATAAACAAAGTGAAATAAAATTTCCTTAATTTTTTTTTTTTTAAATAGCAAAGAAACTCTTAAAAAAAAAAAAACAAAAAAAAAAAAATATATATATATATAAATACATAAAATATTCTTTTAACCAGAACTAAAGTACATACGCATATGTACATCTATTCAAGCAAAACCTCTAACGAGCTCTCAATTGCATACAAACAAAAATAATATTTAAATATATATACATATTAAAACATATACAATTATAATTGTACATATTTTCAAAGTCCACAATTGGCATACATCCCGCAATACCCCTTGTAACAAACAAGCAGGATTGCGTACACAAAAGTAAAAGCAAATTGATCTCTACAACGAGCTCTCAATTGCATTAGAAAATATACATACATACGCACAAACAATCCGTGCATACTTATGTACAAAGTGTATTGATCTCTTCAACGAGCTCTCAATTTCACGAGCACATAAATATATACTAACAAGTCCGTGTATTAGGGTGTACCTAAATACATCAACATAAGGACATAATAAGTATTATTAAATTAAAAGTGCCATTCTTAATAACTAAATTAAGAAAATTTTAATTACGCTCACAAATATATATTTAAAATAAAATACAAATTAAAAAATTATTTCGCAAGTAAATATTTATCTGGTCCGAAAAAAAATCGTATATACGTAAAATAGTATTCGATATTCATTATCATTTATTGCTGCATTTAAATCAGTTTACACTAAGAAAATTTTAATTAACTTTGACACATATAGTAATAAATAACAAAACAAAAATGGTTAATGACGATAAAAATCAAATTACACCTGCAGAAGCTACACGCGCAAGACAGGTTACCACAAAGCACATAAAAAGCAAAAATATTTGTGTTCCCAAATTCATTTCCGAGAGTGACAGATTAACACGATACTGCACTCGATTTTCATCTTCACCGATTCAAGACATCTCTGAATCGTTATTGGAAATAAAAAAACAAAATATTGACAATTTTTGGACTCGTCTCCAAACGGCTCATGACGCCATAGTAGATTATGACAGTTCAGATCTACCACACAATTTTAAAGCATCGGCTTACGCAATATACGAAAACTGCTTAGACCAGTACGAAGAAACAAAAGCTATAATTTCTAATCAATTAAAGCTATTAAAAGCTATTGCAACTACTCCACATCCGAGAGTAGAGCTGCAAAATCAAGAGGCAAGTTCAGGCATCCATCTCGAGGTGCCCGCATGTGACACAGAAATATTTTATTGAGGTTATGAAATATGGCCGTCCTTCCGGGACATGTTCACTGTAGTATACATCAACCATCCAAAATTATCAAAAGGGCAAAAATTGTATCACCTCCGATACAAAACTAAAGGTCAAGCAGGCGCAATAGTAAAACAGTTCGCACTAAATGACGACAATTTTAATTTGGCTTGGGAAGCTCTAAAATCCAGATATGAAAATGAAAGAATATTGGTCGATAACCAAGTAACGACACTATTAAACTTGCCTAAGATTCAAAAAGAAACCAGTGAAGAGTTTATAAGACTACAATCCACTGTTTCAAACTGTTTGTCGGTTTTATCGACACAAAATATTCCCACAGACAGCTGGGGACCCTATACTGGTAAACATATGCACTGCCGCATTACCAGAAAAATCGTTACTTTTATGGGAGCAATCGCTCTCATCACGAAAGAAATGCCCCACGTGGCAACAAATGAAAGACTTTCTTACTACCCAGTACGAAATCGCTGAAAGGGTAGACAAAAAGCTAATTAAAACAAAAAATGTACAACACGACCAAAAAAGAAGCTTCAATAGACCCCAAGCTAGTAGCAAAAATAAATTAAACAGAAGCTTTTACAAATCTCAATCGTTCACATCCGAACAAAATAATCATACGTCATGCGAACTATGCACGAGAGGGCATAAACTACAATCTTGCGAGAAATTCAAAAAGTTAAAAATTATAGAAAGAAACTATTTCGTGAGATCAAAAAAATTATGTACAAATTGCTTGTCACATACGCATACTCATAAAAATTGTAAAAGCAAATTCAATTGCATCTACTGTCGAAAAAGACATCACACAATGCTTCACTACAGCACATTTCCCAGCTCACCCCAAAAGAGTGCATATATTAGTATAAAAAGAACCACGGGTTTAGTTTCAACTACAAATCCCGAAAACCACAATACCGAAAATTGCCTAATGACACCATGTTGCTCAAAGGCACAAAACACTCAAACGCTACACAGCGAAATACAAAATAGGGCATTACTGCCCACAGCAGTCATCTCCATCGAACACCGAGGAGAACTGTTTAAACTTAGGGCCTTAATAGACCAAGGATCACAACGATCTTTCATAGCGTCTAGGGCACAAAATAGGTTACAACTGCCAACAAAACAAGCCAACTTTGAAATCACGGGAATGGGCGGAAGAGTAGTCCAAAACTCAAATAAAATTTGCCCCATTACCCTAATTTCCCCCCAAGCGGATAAGAGAATTAAAGCAGAAGCTATAGTCTTACCGCAGCTAACAAATATGCTTCCAAGCTATCATACAAATAGCAAGCATTGGCAAAAGGTTTCACACCTGAAGCTAGCAGATCCCAACTGCAATACCCCCGCTCAAATAGATATAATAGTAGGCAGCGACCTTATACCGCAAATAATGCTTGAAGGTGTTGAAAAAATTTCAACGACCCTTCTAGCCCAAAATACTATATTCGGTTGGATTCTAAGTGGACTAGTTACTGAACCAGTTTCCACATCAACAACTCAAGTTGACGAAAATTCAAAAGAATACCTTAATTCACAATTAAGGAAATTTGAGGAGTTAGAAAAATGCCCCCTTATATCAATTACAACCCCAAAGGATCAGTATTGTGAAGACTTCCACAAAGCCACAACTACTCGATCAAATAATGGCCGGTACGTCATACGACTACCACTAAACTCCCAATCTTCCAACACTCTACAAATTGGCACAAAAAACCATGTCAGAGTTTCTTCTGACAACCCCAGTGTGAAAAACACAAATATCTATAATTCAACCAAATCATCGAGATATATTACTAAGTATTCGAAAAGAAAATTTGTTGTACACTAATTTCCTTAAATTTGAAAAGAGCAGTACAACATAAAAATACAGGGGATCCAATGGAATGCGATATCTGATCAGCTTTCATATCCTACTGAATCAATATCCGCATTATCCGCAATAACATTTTTGACCCCGCAGGATGGCTTTCGCCAATTATGATTCAAGCGAAAATCCTAATTCTTCTTCACTTAGAAAAATAGTCACAATCCTCAAACAATCTTAACGATATCCGAATCTACCGATTCTTGGCCACAATCGCCCACTTCCATACATAGTATCGTCCGCAACATACGAGTAATTGTCATAGAAAGTCCAAAAATCGACTTTTCTCTTACTATAGTGCCTCATAGTTGCCTAAATTTTCATAATCAAATACAATTCAAAATTAAAGTTAAGGAATCACCATACTTGCAATGTGATACAGTGGCGCACCCAGACTTACAAAAGCAAAGGTCGAACTTATCGCATCTATCTAAGCGCTCATCATACGGGTAGTTTATGGGAAACACTTGTAAAAGTTGTAAGTCTCAGTTCAAAAAAGTGAAAAGAAACTCACAAATCTCACTCTCGCAAGATCCCTCTTCAAAAGTTTGAAAGAAGCACCCATTCTGGCCATATCTGAGCCAGGCGTGGAGTCGCTATCCTCATAAGCTGATAATAAAGAGATTGCAAATAATTGCTGATAATACAGAAAAGGCAAATCATAAAAAATCGATATAAGAAAAAAAATCGTAAATACAATCACTCCTTATTGTATTGCCAACTATAAAACCAAAAAAATTGTCAAAATATAGTTGCGTATCTCAAGTCTATACCACAATACAAATCGCAAGCAAAACCACTTGTTCTTGATAAGTTGGTTAAAACCAAAATTGCTTCTTACAGCTAATATTCTCGCCCTCGGCTATTTCATCAACAGCACGCCGAAATGCATAATACAGCCCATATGTGTTATACTAGGCAAAATATTCGCCTAGGGGGCCCAGGATGTTTAAATGAGTTTAAACTCCCTCCTTCAAGTGCACCACTCTATTTGGGAAAAACTGACACACCCTAGTGAAACACACCACACCTGTGAACACTCAACGAATTTCACCCCACACCAGATGACACCACACAGGACAACACAACATACCATTTCTTTCTCTTATCGTCTACGGGCCTGAGCGCCACATCAACATCTTTCGTTACCACACCGCACCGCGTAAACAACACATTCGTTTTCGTCTACGGGCCTGAACGTCACATCATCATTCGCATATACACCTGATTCGACAAGGTAGGGATCTTACGCGCAACTGTTCGTTGACAACTGTTGGACACCGATACCTCCTGATTTTGATCGCCATCATCCAAAAGTCGTTTCGCGGAATTGTTACTTTGCATAAACATTGTTGTTATAATTTTAAATAAACTTGTGGTTTAACCGAAATGGTCAAAATACTAAGTTCAACGGAAACTTTTATTTTTAAAATTTGAATAGAGTGGGAAAGGTATGTGCTTCCCGATAAATTTGTTAAGCAAATAATCAACACGTGTTTATGTTCACTGTAATCATGTATTTGGCGGAGGTTTTTAGTGTCAATTCATAGGGCCCCATAGGAAAGCTTCTCTTGGGATTCGACTGAGCTTAAGGGCATTGAAATTATTTGTCTCTTCATTGGACCAAACTAAATGTATGGAATCATCGGGAACTTCTTCGAAATTAACTACTCGAGTTTCAATGAGATATGTCCTCATTCGTCATAGTACCAGATGCCATATGATTTAATGCAATTGCAAAAGCCTGATCCTCCCGTTGTCTCATTATTTCTGTTAATTCAAAGTATTTAAATAACTCCCACAAAGGGGAACCAACTAAAGTGGTGTATGCATCATTGGGATTCGGAGAGAATATCCACCTATCTCCAACAGGTGAGAGTTGCTTAAAATCACCAAACACTATGATCGGTATACCACCAAAGGGCTGTCTGTTTTGAAAATTTGTTTTAATCTCGCATCAACAGAGCTAAACATACAAGCACCTACCATCGATATTTCTTCAATTATGATTCATTTTAAATCGATAAGTCTGGAACACAATGAATTAACTGTGTCATTGCTAAGTGGCCTCAACTCTCTATTCAACTGATTAACAGGTAAAGAGAATATTGAATGAAGGGTCATTCCACCTATTCCGAATGCTGATTTACCCGTAGGTGCGCAAAGAAGAACTTTTAAGGAACTTTGATTGGATCCAGGTGTAGAATTGTAACGATGGTTAAGAGCTTGATATATTGCAGATATCAAACGACTCTTTCCTACACCTGCACCGCCGCCAATGAACTCATAAAATGGGAGATTTGTTTTTAGGTGGTGCATCAAATGTGTCAAATAGGTTCTTTGCTTAGTATTTAGACTTTGAACTAAATAAAAAAATTACTCAACTGGAATTAAAGGGGATATTTTAATAAGTCTAATATTGCAATCAGATTCAGTGCCATTATCTGTTGAATCTTCGCCATGCAAGTCCAGCAAATTTATATTTGGGTTCATTTCTGGAAGCGCCAACACTCTGAACTCATTTTCCACGATAGGTATTTCATCTTGAGCACCTTCGTCCAAGTCTATTTCATTATAAAGACTTTCTAGAACATTTTCAAGTTCTCTTTGCTCAAAAACATCATAGTTTCTTTGATTTTCCTCAATTATAATACGATGTGTTATGCAAGTCTGCTCACTATCGTTTTCAATGGGATCTTGCTGTTCATTCCGCCAAGGATAGTAAAGCATTACCATTTCGCGGAAATACTCAACTCTGGCCAAATCTGGGTTAAACCTTCTATACCGAATAATACAAGTTTTGGTACGCTTTTTCACAAAACCGCTACCGTCTTTAAGAGGCATGACAACCCCGCTTTCTGGTAAATTATCGTCTTCCCTCTCTTCTTCTTCATGATCACTATCTTGTGCTCTTCTACTAGATTTAAAATATTTATACCTAGATGCAAAATCAGCTAAACAAAGAGTTTCTAACTGATCGGATCTTTGAACATAACGGTCTAAAATACCGGCTACGAATATTTCAATCGAACCTGAAGGAAGGTTCTGAAGTTCCCCTCTAGGTTTTACCATTCGAACACGTTCCTCAGGTCGAGAGGTATTTATAAGTATTTCTGCATTACTTGCTTCCAAAAGATGGAGCCCAATGCAGCTATATACTGCTTCTTGTGCAGATGATTCTGTGCCTGATATAAATTTGTGACCTATTTGTTTAAGTTTTTGCTTAATAGTATAATTTCCAGCATTTACCTCTGATATAGCTTCATTTAAGAGCCTAGAAATTCCCCTGTTAGACTTGTTAATATAATTAATTATATATGAACAGCAAGCATATGCATCCAGTATATATTGGATATCCATATTTGCTCTATGGAGTTCCAAAATCAGAGGATTATAAGCGTTTATAAAACGATTCTGTAATTTTCTTTTTAGAAAAATTTTGGGTTTTGTTAAACTTGACCTAAGGGCTAACAAATAGTCAACAAAAGACATATTTATTCTACTATCAGACACGAAGTGTTCAAAATCGTTTAAATTGGAAATGTCTTCTGTAGTCATATTTGAATTTAAAACGTTTTGAATTTTGAAAAAGTTTTCCTTGTGTCTTTCTGAATTTTGACTTGTTTCTGTAAGAGGTAACAGTATTTGCGTTGAAGGCATTGGTGGATATGGTATACCAAAACGACAAAACTGTTGTCCTCCTATTTCTCTAGTACAGGACCGACTGTGGTTATGCTTTAGATAACCCAAATAATTTTCTAAGTGGCTGATCGAACCATCTGTCAATAAAACTAATGACATCAGGGAATGTCTGAGGATCTTGGAGCAGTTTCTGGGAGTAGTATTAAGCCAATACATGCCGTGTACATGCGGGGAACCTCTCTGTTGAAACTCCACTCTCCAGTAGAAATTTGTAACAAAATGCTCTCCAAAAATGCCGGCGTTATCTTTAAAAAGCTTAAGAATTTGTCGATAGCGGTAGTCAAAATGTCTAGCACAAGTAACCGCGTCTGACCGAATTAAGCGATATCTATCTTGGGTTGTTAAACTGTTGGCTTCCTCTTCCGAAATATCTTTAGAATCAACAGTTTTAGAGAAGATGACCAAAAGCTCAACCCACTGAGATTCTGCAGCCGATAAAGTGATAAAGAAGGTTGGAAGCCCAAATTGGCGAATCATAGCGATTGCCTTTTTCTTCTCAGCTTCCAGTGCACAGGTGAGGATCTAACGCCTTTCAAAACTTTGTAACCATCATCGTGTTGAATCAAGTTTTGAACAAAGTTTTCGTTTAATAGATTTTGGGCCGTAACTCGGTTGCGACTGGAAAACTTTCTAAGGCAAATGGATGTACTATTCTTAATTTGTTCCAAATGACAACTCATCTGAATTATTATCTTGAATTATGTCAATTGGTCTTTGTCCTTCACCTGGCGCTATAACTAAACGGTTGTAGTCTAAGTTTTCTACAGGAATATTGCCCAAAAGAGTTTCTTGACCGCCTGGATTTAGCTCTGAAGGTAAAAGACCCGTGGGAATATTATTATCTGAGGGATTATCATGCGAAGTTTGTGCCGCATGAAGAGATTGAACCAATCGGGAATCCTCTGCAGATGCAACAAACGGAACTTCTCCTTGGTCATTAAATTCTGAAATCCAGTTTTCATTAATATGTATATTGTGCTCACGATACAGAGGGGTATTCACTAAGAACTGCAAAGCTTCCATAATCTTTGCGGGGCGTATGGTATCGATCATGTACCATGATTGTATTCCAAACTCCTTCTTAAGTGAATTTGTATAACATGAGCCTCATCAAAGGACCTTGGTAGAGATGTCACAATATTAGCATCTATGGCAATCTAGGCGCTATGAGACGCTCTTCAATTGGGGTTAAACCTTTCAAACAATCCGGTATTTCAGGAAAGTCTAAACCGTTAGCTAAACATATTTTTGGAACGTTCTTTTTAACAATCGCATTTTTGCAAGTAGCACAAAAATTGTAATTTAAATTTTCTGAAGGAAATTTTTGCATTAAAAAGAAGGCGGATGCAGCATTCGGGTGACCTTGCGCAATAGTTTCGAAATTTAATTTGCGAACTTGGTGTGAAAACCATAAGCCGCCGCAGCAAATACATATTTCAGTAGGTCTCTTATTTATATTTTGGAAATAAATGTTTTTGAAATCTGTTAAATTGCCCCTATTATCAGTTTCTATAACAAATTTTTCTCTCGTTAATCGGATTCGTTGGGACTGCCTTTGGTTTTCAATTTGTCTATTGAGTGGGTTATCTTTACGAAGGCGAACTTGACCTAAGACGTCTCTGATTAAAAATTTCTTCCCTCATACCCCTCCCACTAAGCTGTCGACGTTGTGTTTCGCTATCACGCTCCTCTCTCCTTATTTCAGGATTTCTTCTTGCATGTTCCCTTTGCATTTGATAACGAATGCGCTCTAAGTTCCTATACTCAGGATTTCTTGCGCGAAGTTCTCTATGATTCCTAGTGTTCCTACTTTGTTCATCATAACGTACCTCAGGATTTTCTCGACGAGATCTATGACCTCGAGTATTTCTTATTTGCTCTTCAGAGCGAATTTGTGGATCTTGCCGCCTTGTTCTATGTTGAACAGTATTTGCAACTTGCTCAACAGATCGACCCTCGGGGTCTTCACGCCGAGACCTATGACCTCGAGTATCTCTTATTTGCTCTTCAGAGCGAATTTGTGGATCTTGCCGCCTTGTTCTATGTTGAACAGTATTTGCAATTTGCTCAACAGATCGAACCTCGGGGTCTTCACGCCGAGACCTATGGCCTCGAGTATTTCTTATTTGCTCTTCAGAGCGAATTTGTGGATCTTGCCGCCTTGTTCTATGTTAAACAGTATTTGCAACTTGCTCAACAGATCGAACCTCGGGGTCTTCACGCCGAGACCTATGACCTCGAGTATCTCTTATTTGCTCTTCAGAGCGAATTTGGGGATCTTGCCGCCTTCTTCTATGTTGAACAGTATTTGCAACTTGCTCAACAGATCGAACCTCGGGGTGTTCACGCCGAGACCTATGACCTCGAGTATCTCTTATTTGCTCTTCAGAGCGAATTTGCGGATATTGTCGCTTTGTTCTATGTTGAACAGTATTTAAATTTTGTTCAAATGACCGTACCTCGAGATTTTCCCGCCTGGTTCTATGTTGATTTGTATTGATAATTTGTTCGGACAGACGTACATCGGAATCTAATCTACGATTAGAGTGACTTACAGTATTTTGTGACTGCTCACTATCTCTATATAAGGAGTTTGCACGAAGATCTCCCATACGTCTTCTGTTCTGAAGACGACTTAGTAATATAGATTTTCTACTTAATCTAGACATAATTAATTAATAATAAATGGATTAATATATAAAATACTTATAGATAATACTTATATAATTCAGTCCGTCCCGGTGTAAAAAGTGGAATCCTAGGTGCTGCTCTCTTTCACTCTTATTCCTTGTAAGTCCTTGCAATTACTCCTTTCCTGTTCGGTGTATAGATACCATGGTATACTGGTGCACATATGTATATGTGTTTGCTCGCCACTGTATATAATGCGGTTTTGCTCGTCACTGTATATAATAATACTTTAAACACTATATAACTAATACACTGAAATTAGTTTGAACACAGAACTTTTCTGGTAAAGACATCTACTGAAACGGAAACTACAAACACAGTGTACTGATATTTATTATACTCTTGCAACATGTTGGTACAGCTTACGTACTTTTGTATACCTATATATTACTTAGCTATTCACTAATATAATAATACATAATATTTAGTTATAATTATATTTTAGAAATTAGAAATTACACATATGTAGAGCAGGTATGTAGATTTTCTTCTTTCTGTCTTAATATCTAAACCTTTCATAAGCTGCCAACGGCGCTAGGTAAAAATGTAATTTTCTTGAGTTTACAGTTCACCTCATGACCTTCATATTAAAATGTGTCGCAAAACTGAAATAATAGACCTTTTGATACTACATTACTAATATTTATTTCATGCAATTTTTCCTAGAAAGATTTTTTTGCTCTATACAAAGTCCAGCACTCTAAGAAACTTTTTTAGCATTGAATTCAACATTCATTACTCGTTTATTATTTAATAAGATAACTTATGTTATTGATCATAGATTTATTTTGTGTCAATACTATATTTTTCTCCGAAATGTTAACTTTTATAAAGAGAAGCTATTTAACTCAAACATGGTATATGTGATATATACTGAACCAAATGGGTTAGATTTAATATGTGGGTTATATGAGGTTGCTGTTGTACCAGTGGAGCGGAAATCAGTATATTAGGGTTATAAGGTTTAAACAAAGTCTAGACCAATTTCATTCATATGCAGCGATATACATTATTTTTAAGAAAAACGGTCCATTTAATTTCATTAAATTATCAAATTGACGAAAAAAAGTATACCATAAGTAGTACATGTGAGCTGGGAAAATCCAAGACCAGAAAATTCCTCCAAACCGTATATTAAAAAATGTTGAATTAAACATCCATTATTAAATGATATCGTGATTAAATTACAATCAAATTTGGTATCTTCTTGACTTATATTAAAGGCCATAAATTTAGTCTCAGTTTTATTGCTTGAAGTGAGATATACATAAGTATGAATGTGATATTAACTCCACCAAAGTGGCTAAATTTTACATTATAAGCTTAGGAGGCAAACGTCAACCAGAGAATCGGAATCCATTATATGAAGGTGTGAGGTGTAGACTTAGTATATACTAATTTAATTCTAATTCAGCGTCAAACCATATAATTTTGAAGAAATCTTTTCCACTTAATTTCGTTAAAATATCACGTTGATCAACCGGAACGGTGTAAAGTCAGGTGGAAAGACGGAAATCATATATATATTGGGGATAGAGAAATATATTAATTTTGAAATTGCTCAGCTATACTCGAGAACATATTTTGAAGCAATTTTATATATAAACAAGTAAGGAAGGGCTAAGTTCGGATGTAACCGAACATTTTATACTCTCGCAAAGTCAAATGGTATACTCGTTTGAGATTTCTTTGTGGATTGGCTCATATTTTCGGTAGAAGGTCAACTATAGGCACTGGGGTCCACATATTTAGTACTTAGGGGCTTGAACAGTTTTGCTTCGATTTAGACAATTTTTGGTCACAAGGTGGCATACTTTAAACGTATTCACGCAAAGTTTTACCCCGATATAATCATTGTTGCTTGATATGCATAGTGGAAAGTGAAAGAATCAGATGGAATTGAAAATGGTGTTATCTGGGAAATAGTCGTAATTGTGGTCCGATTTCGCCCATTTTCGCACTATAACATAGAAATATGAGAAGAATGTTACGTAGCGAATTTGATTGAAATCGGTTAAGCAGATCTCAAGATATGGGTTTTCAAATAAAAGTGGGCTGTGCCACGCCCACTGTCTAATTTTGAACGCGGTTCCTATAAAGTTATCTCATTCCATCCCAGAGATTAAATTTAATGTCTCTGGCGTGTTTAGTGCTTGATGTATCGCGCTTCTAGTAGTTTTTAACAGTACCGTTATATGGGGAGTGGGCGGAGTTGCCACCCGATTTCAACTGTTTTCACACTGTGGGTAGAGGTTCTAAAAAAATTTGCTACCAGTGAATTTTGTTATTATAACATTGGCGGTTTAGGAGATATGCACACTAAACCTATTAGAGGCAAGACCACGCCTTCTTTTTAAAAAAAAATTTAACTGCAGATGCCCCTCCCTAATGTTATCTCGTGTACCAAATAACGGTATTGTATCTTATTGCGGAGCTTAGTTATTTGTTTTTGATTAATGGCGTTTTGTGGGCGCGGCAGTAGTTCGATTACGCCCATCTGCAATACCAACCGTCTTACTGTACCAAGAAACACCAAGTTTCATAAAGATATCTCAATGTTTACTCAAGTTACAGCTTGCACGGACGGACAGACAGACAGACAGTCACCCGGATTTCAACTCGTCTCTTCATCCTGATCATTTATATATACATAACCCTATATCTAACTCGATTAGTTTTAGGTGATACAAACAACCGTTAGGTGAACAAAACTATTATACTCTGTAGCAACATGTTGCGAGAGTATAATAAACAGTGAAAAAATTATAATAGAATTAAAATAATGCTTATTCTTAAAAAATAATAAGATTTTTAAAATAGTGCTTATTATCTGAAAAGGATTTTTTTCGTTGTTTTGAAAGTGTGCCTTGTTGAAAGTTTAAGCTGCTCGCGTAAACTGAAGTAATCCAATGTGTTGGGCTCTATTTATTGAATGCTTTAGAGCCCGACTTCACATCTGCAAACTTATTTGCCCTACTTGGTATCATCAAGGAATTTTCGAAGAAATGTTAAGGCGTTAATTACAAAAGTTGCATTGTAGAAGTTCTTTTTTACCTAGGTTATATTATATTATATTTTCTACCTCCCCTACGAACTATGTTGACTTTCTACCTAGGTTTTGTTTTGTACCTACCCATCAGTTAATTAGGGTTTTAAAATTATTATTAATAAATATAATATGTTTTGAATTATTAGGGATTTATTTATTTTATGGGTATTAAAAATATTATTTCGCCTTTCTCTTATGTATATATTCTTAACATAATTGTCTACTTACCTCCATACCAAAATTTATTTAGATCGATCAGTTGGTATGGCAACTATATGATACAGTAATCAGATCTGAAAAATTTCTTATGATATTTTATTGTTACCGTGGCCAATAATCCATGCCAAATTTCATCAAGTAATTTTAGTGGAAATATTAAGACGTTAAATAAAAAAGGGGCATTATCGAAGTTTTTTTTACCTAGGTTATGCTTTTGAGGTACGCTTCGAACAATGTTTATTTCCTACCTGTTATTCTACCTAGAATGTTTTGTACCTACCCAACTGTTAATTAGGGTTTTAAAACTGAATAATTATGTTTTTAAAGTTAGTGTTCTATTATTATTAATAAATAATAATATATCTCGAATAATTAGTGATTTGTTTATTTTGATGGTTAATTAAATAATATATTTGCTCCTTACTCATATGTATCCATGCTTAACACAATTTTCAACTTGATGCCCCAATTAGCTACATGTCATACCTTACTTTTGGCACAAGCAAAACAGTTTTTGGCAGATATAAGAAAAATTTTATTGAAAGGTCAAAATTGGACAGTATAAATTAATAATTAATCTGATTTGTTTATAATATATTTTTTGTAAAGTGGTTAAATCTGATAACATTGTAAATATATTGGAGAAGATTGATTAGTAATGTTACTCACTATTTACCATATAGGAAAAATTTAAGGGTTTAATTTTCTGTTACAAACTATATTACATTTCGGAAAAAATGGGTTCTCTATTTAATGAAAAAAGTAAGTCATGCCAAACTTTGTGAAGATATTTTGTCATATAAAATATTGCCCATACAAGATCTTGATTTTGATCGGTCAATTTCTATGACAGCTGTATGCTATAGTGGTCCGATCTTAACAATTCGTTCGAAGATTGAAGTCATATCTTAAGCAATAATCCATACTAAAAACTTCCATACTTGTCGTAAACAATTTTTTTCATATAAGAACTTAATTTAGATTGTCAGTTTGTAAGGCAGCTATATGCCAATGAGAGAAATCCATGCCGGATTTCGTGAAGATATCTTATCTAATGAACAATTTTTCCATGCAAGCACTTGATTCCGATCGTTCAGTTTGTCTGGCAGATATATGCTAAAGTGATCCGATCTGTACAATTTTTTCGGACATTGCAATACTTCTAGCAATAACCTATGCCAAATTTTGTGAAGATATCTCGTCAAATAAAAAAGTTTTCCATGCAGGTATTTAATTCCGATCGTTCAGTTTATATGGCAGCTATATGCTATAGTCATCCGATCTATACAATTTCTTTGGAAATTGCATAGCTTTATTTAACAAAAACCAATACCGAATTTCGTGAAGATATCTCGTCAGATGAAAGAGTTTTCCATACAAGCACTTGATTCCGATCGTTCAGGTTATATGGCAGCTTTATGCTATGGTCATCCGATCTATACAATTTCTTCGGCGAATAGATTATTGCCTTAAATAATAATCCATGCTAAATTTCGTGAAGATACCTCGTCAAAAGAGAGTTTTCCATACAAGCACTTCATTCCGATTGTTCAGTTTGTATGGCAGCTATACGTTATAGTCATCCGACCAAAATAATTTCTTCGAGGATTACATTGTTGCCTTAAATATTAATCCGTGCCAAATTTCGTGAAGATACCTCGTCAAATGCAAGAGTTTCCCATACAAACACTTGATTCCGATTGTTCAGTTTGTATGGCAGCTATATGCTATAGTGGTCCGATATCGGCCGTTCCGACAAATGAGCAGCTTCTTGGTAAGAAAAAGACTTGTTCAAAATTTCAGATCGATATCTCAAAAACTGAGGGACTAGTTCGCGTATATACAGACGGACGGACAGACGGACATGGCAAATCAACTCAGCTCTTCACGGTGATCATTTATATAATATATACATATACTTTATATGGTCTCCGCCGTTTACTTTTGGATGTTACAAACTTCGTGGCAAAATTAATATACCCTGTTCAGGGTATAAAAATAGTTCGGTGGTTGATGTAAAAGGAAGCACCAAATACGAAAAAAAAAGTTAATCGCCAGGATCTCCGTCGTAATCAAAAAGTTTATATAACGTATTAAATACGTCGAAAAAGGTAGCGCGCAGGTTCGTATAGCGAAAACGAATGTGTGTGATCGCTGTAGCAACTGTCCAAAGCGAAAGTAGATTTAGCGATGATCCCGTCCTTTTTGTTAAGTGTCTTCGTGCATGTTTTTCTCAGAGGCTCAGTGTGGTGGTGTTGTTGTGTGGGGTGAAATTCCTTGAGTGTTCACAGGTGTGGTGTGTTTCATTAGGGTGTGTCAGTTTTTTCCGAGTAGAGTGGTGCACTTGGTGGGGGGAGTTTAAACATTCGATGCGATGAGAGATTCAAATACTCCGCACTTTCCAATATAAAAAGAGAAATAGATGGACTTAAATAAAGAGTTAGAAAATTTAAATGAGTACTTAAGAATATTAGACATTAACGCTGAAAAAAAACAACAAACATGACCGAAGCACAACAAATAAGAGAGCTTGTGATGCAAAATATTAAATTAATTCAGCCTTTTGATGGTGATGCTAATTACTTAGCACTGTATGTCGATAGCATTGATTCCATAATGTCTGTGGTTGCACCAACGCAACCGGCTGAGCGAGTATTTAATTTCAACTGCATATTACGAGCAGCCGTCAGATTGGTCCACGCTAAGAGAACTTTTAGTTGATGAGTTTGGAGAACACACACCAATTTCGACTCTTATTTTACAAGTTAGTAATATAAAATTTAAAGGTAGCGTACGAATTCTTTGTAAGGAAATAAATAACGCAATTTGTAGCCCCGTCAGGCATAAAGCCAAACCCGAATAAAATTAAGGCCATTTTAGATTATCCTGTACTTCAAACGGAAAAAGAGATCAAACAGTTTTTGGGTTTTGCGGGTCTTTATCGCAAATTCATTAAAAACTTTGCAAAATTTACCAAACCGCTAACAAACTGTTTAAAAAAAGGTACAAGGTAAAAGAACAAAGAATATTTAAATGCCGTTGATACCGCTAACATTTTTAAAACTGAATATACTATATTAGTGTACCCAAATTACGAAAAGCCATTTACGCTAACTACAGACGCTTCTAACGTCGCCTTGGGTGCAGTGTTAAGCCAACAGAGTCACCTTATTTGCTTTGCGAGTCGCACTCTGAATGAGCATGAGCTTCACTACTCTACCATAGAAAGAGAGCTGTTAGCTATGGTTTGGGCCACTATATACTTCAGACCATATTTGTATAGTAGGAAATTTACTATCAACAGCGATCATAGACCACTTCAATAGTTGCATAACTTGAAGGAGCCAAATGCAAAACTGCAAAGATGGAATATACGCCTCAATGAGTATGATTTCGACGTGAAATACATTCCGGGTAGAGAAAATCACGTTGCCGATGCGTTATCACGCATAAAAATAGAGGAATGCAATGCTGAGAACGACGAAATCGCCTCAAATTGTGCAACAACCCATTCGGCACAGGAAGATAACGAAAGTTAAATCCACATAATAGAAAGGCAGTTAAATTTATTTAAAAATCAAGTAAAGCTAATAAGGGGAAATGAAAATAGCTGTGAAACGCTAAAATTTTTTAATAATAATCTTGTTTTGATAACTTACAAAAAACTAACGCCAGAATTCACATAAAACATATCAATTAAAGAAGAGAACCGTTATATACATGTCAAACGATAACGACTTTCTGCAGTGCCAAAATATTTATAAAAGCTTGATAACTAGTAGCAGAAATATAACTTATAGGACAAATAAAGAATTAAAAAACATTTTAGAATATTCCGAATTCAAATCCATTGGTACAGAAATCCATTTAAATGGACTACACCAAGGGATAGAAAAAGTAGCAAAATGTTTTAAAGAAAAATATTATTATCCAAACTGCAAGTACCTCAAAGAAATTTCAAATATTATTAATAGTTGCGAGCTTTGTAATCACTGTAAAAGTGACCACATTGCAAACTAACTGTCATTCAAAGTTACACCTCCGGTATATGAAATCAGAGAAAAATATGTTATAGACTTTTGGAAGTGGAACAATGAATTTTATTTGACTTGTATTGATTTATTTTCCGAATTTGCCATGGTAGAGAACGTAAAATCATTAAATTGGCTTGAAAGCAAGAGAGCGCTATTGAAAGTATTTAATACTGTGGGACCCGCTAAGAGTATGAAGGTTGACCAAGATCAAGGCCTAAATAACATAAACATCAAACAATGGTGCGATCAATTAAACATAAAAGTTGAAGTAACAAGGTAACAGGCAAAACAGTCATAGGCGATATTGAGCGTTTGCATAAAACCCTCAATGAGAAATTGAGAATAATAAATACATAGGAAGACAAGGAATTGAAATATTTAGAAATAGAACAAGTAATTTTTACCTATAACCACACAATTATTCACTCGACTACTGAGGAAATTCCATATAAAATATTTTCTAATAAAGAGCCACCAATGACCAATGACCCGCAAGCAGTCAAAGAAAAAAGAATTGAAAATATTAATAAATACAGACAAAAAAAAGATATCGATACTAGTTTTGTAAATGCGGAAAATTCAAGAAAAAGATTAGATAAGATATGTAATCCATTTAGACAAAACAGATTTTTAAAAACATTTTAAAACAAGTAAGGAAGGGCTAAGTTCGGATGTAACCGAACATTTTATACTCTCGCAAAGTCAAATAGTATACTCGTTTGAGATTTCTTTGTGGATTGGCTGATATTTTCGGTAGAAGGTCAACTATAGGCACTGGGGTCCACATATTTAGTACTTAGGGGCTTAAACAGTTTTGGTTCGATTTAGACAATTTTTGGCCACAAGGTGGCATACTTTAATCGCATTATTCACGCAAAGTTTTATCCCGATACAGTCATTGTTGCCTGATTTGCATAGTGGAAAGTGAAATAATCAGATGGAATTTAAAATGGTGTTATATGGAAAGTAGGCGTGGTTGTAGTCCGATTTCGCCCATTTTTGCACTGTGACATAGAAACATGAAAAGAACGTTATGCACCGAATTTGGTTGAAATCGGTTAAGCAGATCTCAAGATATGGGTTTTCACCTAAAAGTGGGCTGTGCCACGCCCACTGTCTAATTTTGAACGCGGTTCCTATAAAGTCATCTCATACCATCCCAGAGATAAAATTTAATGACTCTGGCGTGTTTAGTGCTTGATTTATCGCGCTTTTAGTAGTTTTTAACAGTACCGTTATATGGGGAGTGGGCGGAGTTGCCACCCGATTTCAACTATTTTCACACCGTCAATAGAAGTGCTAAAAATATTTGCTTCCAGTGAATTTTGTTATTATAGCATTAGCGGTTTAGGAGATATGCACATTAAACCTATTAGAGGCGGGACCACGCCCACTTTTTTAAAAAAAATTTTAACTGCAGATGCCCTACCCTAATGTGATCCTGTGTACCAAATAACAGTCTTGTATCTTATTGCGGAGCTTAGTTATGTCAATTTATTTGTTTTTGATTAATGGCGTGTTGTGGGCGTGGCAGTGGTCCGATTACGCCCATCTGCAATACCAACCGTCTCACGGTACCAAGAAACATGTCTACCAAGTTTCATAAAGATATCTCAATTTTTACTCAAGTTAGAGCTTGCACGGGCGGACGTGTCACCAAAAAAAAAGGAATAGCGCGGGATAACTTTCTAATTGAATGTGTTGTTTACGAGGCGCGGTGTCCTAACGAATGTTGAGTTGCGCGCAGGATCGCTATTATTTCGAATGAGGTGAACAAGCTGCGCGGACCATCCCTTTTGTTAGCTGGTGATGTACACGCGCGGTATTGTGGTGTGTTGTATTGTCCTGTGTGGTGTCATCTGGTGTGGTGTGTTTTTGAAAATGTGGTGGGTATTATAGGGTGCGCCAGTTTTTACCAAGTAGAGTGGTGTGGTTATTAACTGAGGCTTAGCTCATTTAAACAAACTTATTACAGGTCGTTTTCTAAAGTATACTTGTATATTTAAAACTAAATAACAAAATGTAATAAGAACAAATATGTATTAAATCTAAATGTAAGTACTCTAATTAAGAAATATGGTCTCTTTTAAAGTTGTACGTGTGTAATTCTACTTCTAAACGCCTCTCTCACATTTCGTCTCTTATACTCAGAGGTAGGAGCTCGAAGTGTGGGTGATGAATAAGTAAGCTTATTATAAAGAAATCATTATTGCTTAAGCACTTGAGCTGAATTAAAGGTCATACAATTGGAGTAAACCTAAACCTCGTGTATTTATTTTTTTCTAGTTATGTATGTTTAAATATAAATATGCATACATATTGAAGCAGATTTTTGCCAGTCACGGAAAAATATTTTTGAATTGTAAAATATTTTAAATCGACAAAAGCTTTGTTGCCACTTTTGTCACTGTTTTGTATTTCGTGGGCTTGCAAGGTTGTCACTTTTCCTTTCTAGAAGGAACATCAAAAAGTTGTTCAATTTATGATTTCTAGCTTTTGCCATCGTCGCGAAAAAACGCTTGTTGGCAAACGCATACTCGGGGAGATGTGTAAGGCATTTGCTTTGGTGAATGAAACGACTTAGCTTATGCAAGTTAGCACCAAAAACGCTATCCCTCCTTAATAACACCAAATTCTCAAATTAAACGAAAAGTGCAATATGACTCATTCAACTGAAGGCCACATTGCAAGCGCAATTGAAAAGTGCTGACCAAACCCTTGTTTCCTGTGGGAACGAAATGTCAACCGTTTCCCATAAACAACAGCGACAGAAGAAGTTAAGTTTAATGTTAAGTAAGATATCATTAAGCTTTAGTGTTAATTAATATACCAATCAATAAAGGAGCTATTCTCGACTAAAAAATATATTTTTATATTTTTTGCTGGGGTTTTAATCAAAAAATCTTAACTGGCGCACGAGCAATGTTTTAGCTTAAAAAAATAAGACGCGTAACGGAAAAGTGTACCATAAGTAGTGCAACACCATACGTTCTTTAAAACCCGACCAATGTTTTAAGAGGATAACTTAAAAAAATAAGACGCGTAACGGAACAGCGTACCATAAGTAGTGCAAAACCGTACGTGTCTAAAAACCCACACAAAAACATAATGGAAAAACCGGGAGTGTCTAAATAAAAGTACCATAAGTAGTACGAAAAAGAAGAAGCCGAGCGGATTTCTTCCCACAAGAAGAGTGGTATCAAGGAGTGAAAGAGTGCACCTTAGTACCGGAAGGAAAGCGGCACGGTCACCGGCCATGAAGCGGAAGCTGATTTTAATGTAAGACATAAGTTAAGTTATTAAAAAGTAATAATTAAGAATATGTAAAATATTAAGTATTATAGGAAAGAAGAAACCGTTAAGGAAAAAGAAATTAATGATTCAAAAATATATAAAAATTTTTTAGGAAAACAGAAAAAGTATGTTTGAGAAATTTTTAAAAGAAATTAATTTAAATTTTCTGAAAGAGAAAGTCTGAAGTAATAAAAGTATTTAAAAAACAAAGGAAAAGAAGCAAAAAGAAAAAAGTAAGAGAACAAAACCACAAAAGTAAGAGAACAAAAAATGAATTCTGTTCTTATAAACAAAGACTGCTACAGTCTGTAATATTGAAAAAAAAAAAACATTTATAACAAAAGAATAATAATAAAAAATTATAGTTTAATTCAAAATGACTAACCCGCATAACCTCCTCAGCCAATGGATGTAGATGTTAGTTTAAAAACTATAAACTATACAAACCGACCACGATCTCAAGATTTCGGCAAAAGACCAACTTAGGATAAATACTTTATCAGAAATAGTAAGATGTTTAAAACCATAGAATATAGAAAGATCCAGAACTTCTAGATAGAGCAGTTTACGAATTCAATTATTCAATACATTCAACTACAGGACAAAAACCTGTCGAATAATTTTTTGGACGAAGAATATATACCAAGCCTGAGCAATATGAAAAAGCAAGACAAAATAATATACACAGACTGAGACAGAAACAAGATTTAACTCTTCACAATTAAAACAGAAAACTAATTAAAAACTATAACATTGGACAGACAATTTATATTAAAATTAATAAAAGATACGGCAATAAACTGATTTCAAAATATAGAACAGAAATAGTAAAACAAAATCATAACTCCAAAGTTACAACAGAATTCGGCAAAATAGTCCACAAAAGCCTTATAAGAGGACAAAAATAAGAAAATTTAAATAAAAACAAAAGAATGTTTGAAAAATAAAACCTTTATCCTCTCCTTTTTCGATTTTTTTGCTGCGATAACAGCGGTAAATGTGCAAATTCTAGATTACAGTTCTTCTCAATAAATAAAAATAGACATCGGACCAGCAAAACTACAAACCGGAAATTTTAAAATTATTCAGACAGAACAATGTCCAGCACTTTTCCAAGTACTGGAAGGAGACTGATGCCCCGATAAGAGCGAGGATCACTCCTGATCTTATCAGGAGACTTCAGGAGAGGAACAACCCTAGCAATCTTCCACTCACGTGGAAAATAACCCTCCCACACGCACTTGTCATAAATGGCCTCCAAGTATTCCGGAATGAACTTCCACAAGCTTTTACACATCTCTCCGTTCAAACCATCAAAACCTGGGGACCGTTTAGACCTGACCAGGCCAAAGGCGTACCCTAACTCACCATCATCTAATGGAGGGCAGGTACCTCTTGTGCTTGAGATACTTGAACCTCCGCCCTAGGAAAGAACAAAGCACTCGCACACTCTCTCCACGTTGATTACACAGTGTCACCAACGCACAGTGTCACCCGGTAGATCCTATAGACCTTAACCCACGCGTCGTCCCTATTTTCCCCTTCTAAATTCCTCCACTCGTCTTTTTTAACCTTAACCAATATATCCTTGTATTCCCTAACCGCACAACAAAGTTCATGCCTAAGCTGGGACAGCCTGTCAGAATTGGACCGTCGATCGCGTTGAAACATTCGCCTCAATCGCCTGACAGTCCTCCTCTTCGAGATTAACTCTCGCATCCACCACTTTATTTCCTAACCATAAAACTTTCACACTTTCTAAGAACCCTATCATTTACCCCCACACTACCTCATAAAGACGAGTAATCTGCTCATCAACCCCCAAATCCTCAAACACTCTTAGCGGTATACCTAATACCGCTTCCCTAACAGATCGTCCATATTGGTTCCAGTCGATACCAGAGGTACGCCATCGCCGAAATGGACTCTCATACAGCGAGGGAGGAGATTTGGGAGTAACCATGATTTGGATCAAATTATGATCACTCAATCCCCACCCTCCCTTAACCTCCCATCTAGCTTCGAACGCCCTATCTGCTGCCTGATTCATAACCGTCACGTCAATGTCACTCACGCCCCCAGGCCTATTAAACGTGTACCATTCACTCGGCTCATTCACAATGTGGAGGGTTTTAGCCACCCATTCACTTAATGCCTCGCCTCGACTGTGGCTTTGAAATCCAGACGTATGCCGGGATATCTTATGCATTTGCATCCAGCCCTAGGATAAATGGGCTACCAGTCGCAAGTAGTAGTAGCTTATCCATGTAGCCCAGGTAGGGCTCTAGTGGCTCGCTGAATTTGCAGTACAAACTAGCTACAATCAGCCTACCGAACTCCCCTCTATCGCGACACATACACCCAGTTGGGATCACTAACAACAATTGCAGCATTAGCCCCAAGGTAGGTGAAGACCTTGAAACTCCCAGGAAGACATCGAACAACACCATTGTTGGCGTAGCTACAGAGTCTAATCTAAACTAATCGAGTTAGATATAGAGTTATATATATATAAATGATCAGGATGAAGAGACGAGTTGAAATCCGGGTGACTGTCTGTCCGTCCGTCCTTGCAAGCTGTAACTTGAGTAAAAATTGAGATATCTTTATGAAACTTGGTACACATGTTTCTTAGTACCGTAGGACGGTTGGTATTGCAGATGGGCGTAATGGGACCACTGTAACGCCCACAAAACGCCATTAATCAAAACCAAATAAATTGCCATAACTAAGCTCTGCAATAAGAAACAAGACTGTTATTTGGTACACAGGATCACATTAAGGACGGGCATCTGTAGTTAAAATTTTATTTTAAAGTGGGCGTGGTCCCGCCCCTAATAGGTTTAATCATCTGCATATCTCCTAAGCTGCTAAAGCTATAATAACAAAATTCACTGGAAATGTTTTTGTCACCTCTACCTACAGTGTGAAAATGGGTGAAATCGGGTGACACTCCCCTTCCACTCCCCATATAACGATACTGTTAAAAAATACTAAAAGCGCGATAAACCAAGCACTAAACAAGTCAGAGTCATTAAATTTTACCTCTAGGATGGTATGAGCTGACTTTAGGTAAAAACCCGTATCGTGGGATCCGCTCAAACGATTTTAACCAAATTCGTTAAATAACATTATTTTCATATTTCTATGTTATAGTGCGAAAATAGGCGAAATCGGACCACAACCACGCCTATTTCCCATATAACACCATTTTAAATTCCATTTGATTCTTTCACTTTCCAGTATACAAATCAAGCAACAATGATTGTATCGAGGTAAAACTTTGCGTGAATAATGCGTTTAAAGCACCTTGTGACCAAAAATTCTCTAAACTGTTCAAGCCCCTAAGTACTGAATATGTGGACCCCAGTGCCTATAGTTGACTTTTTACCGAAAATATCGGTCAATGTATAAGAAACATAACTGGAATTCATATAATAAAATTCCCGATAATGGTATGTTTTTGTGTCAAAAATGGGTTGAATCGGATCAATACTTCCTACAGCCCTCATATACCTAATATAATATAATGATTTTTGAACTTCTGGGTGCCTTTATACCGCGTATATCGGCCAGTATGTGAGTTATCTCAATGAAAATAAGAGAGCGTGTTTTGCTCATAACAAGGTATCTTTGTGTCTAAAATGGATAAAATGGGGTGAAAATTTTACCTAGCCCTATGTAACTAATATCAGGATTTTCGAACATTCGTCTAACTCTACTCCATATGATTAGTGATGGTATGTGAGGTGCCTTAATGAAACAGTGGGAGCATTTTATTAGTCTGTGGCATGTTAGTAGTATGTGGTATTGGCAAAAATTGATAAAATCGGGTTAATATTACCCTCAACTTCCATATACTACTTATAATACTTCTCGTATTTCGGTCAGTGAGTATTAATATTTTTTTTTTATATATAAAATTGCTTCAAAATATGTTCTCGAGTACAGCTGAGCAATGTCAAAATTAATATCTTTCTCTATTCCCAATATATACAAATATATGATTTCCGTCTTTCCACATGACTTTAAACCGTTCCAGTTGATCAAAATGTGATATTTGAACGAAATTAAGTGGATAAGATTTAGTAAAAATTATGTGGTATGACGCTGAATTAGAATGAAATTAGTATATAACTTGGTCTAAACCTCACACCTTTATATAATATAATGAATTCCGATTCTCTGGTAGACGTTTGCCACATAAGCTTATAATATAATTTTTAGCCGCTTTGGTAGAGTTAATATCACATTCATACTTATGTATATCTCACTTCAAGCAACAAAACTGAGACTAAGTTTATGGCCTATTATATAAGTCAAGAAGATACCAAATTTGATTGTAATTTAATCACTATTTCATTTAATAATGCATATATAATACTTTCTCAACATTTTTTTAATATAGGATTTGAAGGAATTTCCTGGCCTTTGAATCTATCTCCAACACATTTTATGTAAAAAATTAAAACCTCCGTTTGGCGAAATCGGTCCACGAATTTTCCCCACATATATATACTGCTTATGGTATAATTTTTTTAGTTAATTTGACAATTTAATTAATTTAAATGGACAGTTTTTCTTAAAAATAATGTGGTACATTGCTGCATATGAATGAAATTGGTCTAGACCTTTGTTTAAACCTTATAACCCTAATATACTGATTTACGCTCCTTTGGTACAACAGCCACCTCATATACCCCACATATTAAATTTAATCCCTTTGGTTCATTTTATATCGCATATAGCATGTTTGAGTTAAATAGCTTCCTTTTGTTAAAGTTAACATTTCGAAGAAAAAAAATTGTATTGACACTAAATAAATCTATGATTAATAACATAAGCTAATAAGTAATAATCGGATAATGAATGTTGAGTTCTTTCGCAACATTTTTATACTTTTACAACATGTTGCAACAGAGTATAGTTTTGTTCACCAAACGGTTGTTTGCATCAATATTAGTAGTGTATCGGTTTAAATGCTATTGTTTTTTATTATGACGATTATATGATTTTAATATGAAGGTCATGAGGTGGACTGTAAATTAAAAGAAATTACATTTTTACCTAGCACCGTTGGCTGCTTATGAAAGGTTTATATATTAAATTAGAAAGATAAAAAGCTACATACCTGCTCTACATATGTGTATACCCTACATATCTAAGTTTTTGTTACTTAAGCTTTCATGGGCAGACCTTTCAAAATAGGTACCATAGATCCTCCTGTTTTAAAAAGCGTTAGACAAAAGCAATTTACGGAGTGGTTTTCCGAGCACTTAATTTCAATACAATGAAATAAACTACTAAATTCCAAAATATAAATATAACTAAATATTATGTACTATTTATTAGTGAATATCTAAGAAATATATAGGTATACAAAAGCATGTAAGCTGTGTGTATAAAAATATACCATAACAAAACTATTATATTCTGTAGCAACATGTTACGAGAGTATAATAAATATCAGTACACTGTGTTTGTAGCTTCAGTTACACTAGATTTCTGAACCAGCAAAGTTCTTTCTTCAAACTTATTTCAGTGTATTAGTTATATAGTGTTTAAACTATTATTATATACAGTGGCCAGTATACCCTAGTATTTCCAAGCTTCTGGATGAATCCTAATGATTTTAATCGTCTGGAAACGGTTGGTTGGTCAACTCCTAATACTTTTGCAAGTTCTTCTTACTTCTGGCATGAATCTGCGTCGAACAATGTCTCCAATCCTTCGTCTTAAAATTTTTTTGGCTGTCCGGGTCGTTCTCCGCCGTCACTATGAATCAGTGACGTCTTAGACAAGGTCAAGTTCGCCTTCGCAGGATAACCTACTCAATAGGCAAATTGAAAACCAAAGACAGTCCCAACGAATCAGATTAACGAGAGAAAATAATGTTATAGAAACTGATAATACTGGCAATTTAACAGATTTCAAAAACATTTATTTCCAAAATATAAATACGGCCCTACTGAAACATGTATTTGCTGCGACAGCTTATGGTTTTCACACCAAGTTCGCAAATTAAATTTCGAAACTATTGCGCAAGGTCACCCGAATGCTGCATCCGCCTTCTTTTTAATGCAAATTATTCCTTTAGAAGATGGAAATTACAATTTTTGTGCTACTTGCAAAAATGCGATTGTTAAAAAGAACGTTCCAAAAATATGTTTAGCTAACGGTTTAGACTTTCCTGAAATAACGGATTCTTTGAAAGATTTAACCCCAATTGAAGAACGTCTCATAATGCCTATATTGCCTTTTATGACAATCCGTCCTCAGGGACGTCAAGGTAAGAGTTTGCTCAAAGGTGCTGTTGTTAATATACCACTTTCTGTTAACAATATTGTAACAAATCTACCAAGGTCCTTTGATGAGGCTCATGTTATACAAATTCACTTAAGAAGGCGTTTGGAATACGTGAGCACAATATACATATTAATGAGAACTGGATTTGAGAATTTAATAACCAAGAAGAAGTTCCGTTTGTTACTTAGACTATAACCGTTCAGTTATAGCGCCAGCTGAAGGACAAAGACCAATTGACATAATTCAAGATAATAATTCAGAAGAGTTCCCATTTCGAACAATATATGTTAGGCAGAAACGAACATGATCTGAAACATATAGCAAGGTAATACGTTCTGAAATTCGCCGTTTTGACAGAAGAGCGTGTACCAGTCCAAAGTTGTTCTATGATTACAAAAAATTAGAACTGCTACAAATTAAGAATATTACATCAATTTGCCTTAGAAAGTTTTCAGGCCGCAACCGAGTTATAGCCCAAAATCTATTAAATGAAAACTTTGTTCAAAACTTGATTCAACACGATGATGGTTTTCAAAGGCGTTAGATCCTCTCCTGCGCACTGAGAAGCTGAGAAGAAAAAAGCTATAGCTATGATTCGCCAATTTGGGCTTCCCAACTTCTTTATCACTTTATCGGCTGCAGAATCTCAATGTGTTGAGCTTTTGGTAATAATCTCTAAAACTGTTGACTCTAAAGATATTTCGGAAGTGGAAACCAACAGTTTAACAACCCAAAATAGATATCGCTTAATTCGGTTCGCGGTTACTTGTGCTAGATATTTTGACTACCGCTATCGACAAATTCTTAAGCTTTTAAAAGACAACGCCGGCATTTTCGGAGAGCATTTTGTCAGACATTTCTACTGGAGAGTGGAGTTTCAACAGAGAGGTTCCCCGCATGTACATGGCATGTATTGGCTTAATAATGCTCCCAGGATCAACCTTCAAGAACCTCATACATTCCCTGATGTCATTAGTTTTATTGTAAATTATATTTCTACAGATGGTTCGATCAGCCACTTAGAAACTTATTTGGGTTATCAAGAGCATAACCACAGTCGGTCTTGTACTAGGGAAATAAGAGGACAACAGTTTTGTCGTACCATATCCACAAATGCCTTCAACGCAAATACTGTTACCTCTTACAGAAACAAGTAAAATTCAGAAAGACACAAGGAAAACTTTTTCAAAATTCAAAACGTTTTAAATTCAAATATGACTACAGAAGACATTTCCAATTTAAACGATTTTGAACACTTCGTGTCTGATAGTAGAATAAATATGTCTTTTGTTGACTATTTGTTAGCCCTTAGGTCAAGTTTAACAAAACCCAAAATTTTTCTAAAAAGAAAATTACAGAATCGTTTTATAAACGCTTATAATCCTCTGATTTTGGAACTCCATAGAGCAAATATGGATATCCAATATATACTGGATGCATATGCTTGCTGTTCATATATAATTAATTATATTAACAAGTCTAACAGGGGAATTTCTAGGCTCTTAAATGACGCTATATCAGAGGTAAATGCTGGAAATTATACTATTAAGCAAAAACTTAAACAAATAGGTCACAAATTTATATCAGGCACAGAATCATCTGCACAAGAAGCAGTATATAGCTGCATTGGGCTCCATCTTTTGGAAGCAAGTAATGCAGAAATACTTATAAATACCTCTCGACCTGAGGAACGTGTTCGAATGGTAAAACCTAGAGGGGAACTTCAGAACCTTCCTTCAGGTTCGATTGAAATATTCGTAGCCGGTATTTTAGACCGTTATGTTCAAAGATCCGATCAGTTAGAAACTCTTTGTTTAGCTGATTTTGCATCTAGGTATAAATATTTTAAATCTAGTAGAAGAGCACAAGATAGTGATCATGAAGAAGAAGAGAGGGAAGACGATAATTTACCAGAAAGCGGGGTTGTCATGCCTCTTAAAGACGGTAGCGGTTTTGTGAAAAAGCGTACCAAAACTTGTATTATTCGGTATAGAAGGTTTAACCCAGATTTGGCCAGAGTTGAGTATTTCCGCGAAATGGTAATGCTTTACTATCCTTGGCGGAATGAACAGCAAGATCCCATTGAAAACGATAGTGAGCAGACTTGCATAACACATCGTATTATAATTGAGGAAAATCAAAGAAACTATGATGTTTTTGAGCAAAGAGAACTTGAAAATGTTCTAGAAAGTCTTTATAATGAAATAGACTTGGACGAAGGTGCTCAAGATGAAATACCTATCGTGGAAAATGAGTTCAGAGTGTTGGCGCTTCCAGAAATGAACCCAAATATAAATTTGCTGGACTTGCATGGCGAAGATTCAACAGATAATGGCACTGAATCTGATTGCAATATTAGACTTATTAAAATATCCCCTTTAATTCCAGTTGAGTAATTTTTTTATTTAGTTCAAAGTCTAAATACTAAGCAAAGAACCTATTTGACACATTTGATGCACCACCTAAAAACAAATCTCCCATTTTATGAGTTCATTGGCGGCGGTGCAGGTGTAGGAAAGAGTCGTTTGATATCTGCAATATATCAAGCTCTTAACCATCGTTACAATTCTACACCTGGATCCAATCAAAGTTCCTTAAAAGTTCTTCTTTGCGCACCTACGGGTAAATCAGCATTCGGAATAGGTGGAATGACCCTTCATTCAATATTCTCTTTACCTGTTAATCAGTTGAATAGAGAGTTGAGGCCACTTAGCAATGACACAGTTAATTCATTGTGTTCCAGACTTATCGATTTAAAATGAATCATAATTGAAGAAATATCGATGGTAGGTGCTTGTATGTTTAGCTCTGTTGATGCGAGATTAAAACAAATTTTCAAAACAGACAGCCCTTTGGTGGTATACCGATCATAGTGTTTGGTGATTTTAAGCAACTCTCACCTGTTGGAGATAGGTGGATATTCTCTCCGAATCCCAATGATGCATACACCACTTTAGTTGGTTCCCCTTTGTGGGAGTTATTTAAATACTTTGAATTAACAGAAATAATGAGACAACGGGAGGATCAGGCTTTTGCAATTGCATTTAACCATAGGGCATCCGGTACTATGACAAATGAGGACATATCACTCATTGAAACTCGAGTAGCTAATTTCGAAAAAGTTTCCGATGATGCCATACATTTATTTTGGTATGAAGAGACAAATAATTTCAATGCCCTTAAGCTCAGTCGAATCCCAACTGAAGCTATCCTTTCAACTGCAAAAGACTCAGTTAAAGAAATTAGTATAAGTGAAAAGGATAATATTTGGAAAGAGTTACACTTTTCAAAACTTCTGAAACGCATCGACTGCCAAATATATGATTACAATGGATATAAACACGTGTGATGGCGTGGTTAATGGGGCAGCTGGACAACTTATGCAAATTGATTTCCATTGTTCTTTTCCAACAATTCTGTGGATTAAATTTTTGGAACCTTCTGTTGGTTTGATAGCACGATCAAAAAAGCCTCATCCTCTAGAAAGTTCTTGGACACCAATTGAAAAAGTTCTAAAACCTTTTCAATATAAAAGAAATGAACAATTTTCAATTGAAAGAAATCAGTTTCCAGACGTTCCGGCTGAAGGAATAACTATTCATAAAAGTCAGGCCGCCACATATAATAAAGTTGTAGTTCATACGCGACCCAGAATGCCTAGAGCTTCATTATATGTCAATTTTAGTCGAGCTACTTCTGCAGAAAGTCTATTCATCAAGGGAAATTTTATTCCTTCTAACAAATTTTCTGAATCGGATCCTGTATTTAGGGAACTGTGGGAATTGAACACAAATAAAGCTCTGACAACAAGTTTCAATTTTATGATTTCCCGAACATCAGGACATCAAATTTTATTCCATAATGTTCAGAGTCTTCACGCTCACATTAATGATATAAAAAGTGACTGTTTGATGCTATCTTCAGATATTTTATGTTTTGTAGAAACTTGGAGTTATCCGTGCGAAAATTTTGATATACCAGGATTTACTCCAATTATCGAGCTGAGGATAGATAGCACGGAACCAAGCAACAGAAAGGCTGTAAAGAAAATTTATTCAGGACGCAAAGTTTTAGAAGCTGTTTTGTTTAAATGTTTCAATATTAATATTCTGGTTCTATATAGAAATTCAGCTTTCTCTGTCAGACATTAAATTGTAGAACTTCAGGGAGTCCTTACTTCTGAGTTATGCAATCAAAATATGACAACTGTCGGAGATTTTAACATTTGTTTAATGTCTACAGGGACTGCAATAAGAAATCTGCTCCAAGAAAAAAACTTTAGTTTCCTGCTTGGTGCAGAATATTCAACTACACCTGCTGGTACACTAATTGATTGGGAATTTTCAAACATGGATTCTTCCCGTGTTAATGCAATTACATTTGAGACAGTACACAGCTATCATGACAGTATTTGTGTCTCTATTTCCAACTAAAGTTTTCAGACTTAGTGCAATAGTTCTTGATTTTTTTTCCAAATATAAGCGAATTAGAATGGTATAGCAATTTTGACAGTAGTTTTTAAGACAAATTTAAGAAAAATATGTAAATAATATAATTAAGAAAATTTAAATTATATGTATAATTTGTTATTATATATAACATTATTGTATAAATATATGATAGAAATTAAATAGTATAAGGAGAAAAGAAATATAATTTGGATATATGTATAAGAATCTATATAAAAATTTATGTTTAATATTGTAAATATTATATACAAATTAATATAAGAATATAATTTTTGAAGTTGTTAATATATATTATTTTTAAGCTAAACATGTATAATAGTATCGATATAATAAATAAAAAATGTTATTCATTGTCCAAAAACGATTTCTTTCCATACTTCTCAATACATAATGTAATTCTATATAAAATCAATTATAAGCGTATACAAAAAACACAAGAACGATTTCTCATAATTTGAGTAAATTTAGTTTACAAATTGCTCTAATTATTTTCACTGTGAATGTAAATAACTAAGTCAAGACAGTTTCTACTTCTAATTATTAAAATAGATAAAGATATCTCAAACGAGTATACCATTTAACTTTGCGAGAATATAAAATGTTCGGTTACATCCGTACTTTGTCCTTCCTAACTTGTTATTTTTAAATTATTTTATGTTAATTCATTTTAACTTAATGGTGAGTTATTAGTAATAATTGAAAAATATGTTGATATATTTCTTAAAATAATTCATGTACTTGACACCATTATGGAGTCACAAAAGTACAGAATTATGTTTTGCCGTCGGCATTTTACATTCATGCTACATGTTGCTTTTCAACTAGGGAATTGCATGTGTAAAAGTAATTATGTATGTAAATATGTATGTACTTCTTTGTTTCGTTTTGGCCCATTATGTAAATATTTATTAAAGCAAGTGTCAATAATTGCGCCAAAATCAAAAAAAATTTTATATATCACATACTATTGTACATACCAGAGAGAACTTGTAACAATTTTCTTCTTGTATGTTCTCTGCGCATACCATATGTAAATATGTATTGAAAGTGACTAGCTTTCTCAGCAGGATTTTATTTTCATTTTTTGATTTTTATTTTTCTATTAGAATAAATTGTTACATACAATTTTTTTAGAGTTTTGTATTTTTGTTCAGCTGCCGACACTGTTGCGACATTTCTTATTGAATTCAGAAAAATTTGGTAATAAATTTTTGCCATCGTCGCCAGAAATAGTTTACATGCAGCGACGCTTGTGCTGAAGGAAGAGTTGAAACGCATGTTGTTGCTGTTTTTGTTTCATTGATGGTTTTGAATTTTTTGTAGCTACATTCACATATGATTGACATATTTATGTTTGTGTGATTGTGATTGCACAAGGGATTCTCTGGTGCGCAGACATGTGTACGTATACAAGTTAACTTATTTAACATTTTATTTTTTTTCATGAATGTTTACTTATTCCTTTAACAGCCGAATTAAAAGTGAAACTTTATTCTAAGCTTATAATAATCACCACCTTAATATTTTCGGCGACGGCAGCGCGAGACGTCAGCAGCGACGCACATAGTTAGTGTCATGCTAGTAACGTCATTAAATTCCTTTAATTGTAGTTTGATGAGGGAACTTAGAAGAACGAGAAGGTGTAGGTTCGACAGCGAACATTTGTAAAAATTTATCAAGGAGATCACCTTACACGCAGGAGAAACAAATAACATTTCTGGCTTTTATAACAGCGGTGAATCTGTAGCTTGGAATCATATTTGTTAGTTGCGGTTAGACAATAGCTTCTACTTGAATGCGCTTATCCGCTTTGGGGGAAGTAAGGGTAATGGGGCAGATTTTATTTGAGTTTTGGACTACTCTTCTTTGTGCACTACACGCTACAAATGATCGTTGTAATCCTTGGTCTATTAAGGCCCGAAGCTTAAACAGTTCTCCACGGTGTTCGATTGAGACGACTGCTATGGATAGCAGTACTCTACTTTGATTTTCGCTGTGTAGCGTTTGGGTTTTAATGCCTTTGAGCAGCATGGTGCTTCTTGGCAATTTTCGGGACTTCGCACTCCGTTTGCTGTTGCAACTAAACCCGTGACATGTGACAGGCAGTTTGTACAAAGTCTTTTTGTTTTTACAAAATTATTTCGGTAGATAATATTCAATTTTTTGAATTTTTTTCCTTCAAGATTTTAGTTAATGTCCTTCTGTACGCAGTTCGCATGACGTTTGTTTGTATTGTTCGGAGGTGAACGATTGATTTTTAAAAAATCTTCTATTTAAATTGTTGCTGCTACTGGCTTGGGGTCTATTGAAGCTTCTATTTAGGTCGTGTTGAACGGTTTTCGTTCTGACCATTTTTTTATCGACCTTTTCTGCGATTTCATATTGGGTAGTTAGGAAATATTTAATTTGTTGCCACGTGGGTCATTTTCTTCGTGATGAGAGCGATTGCTCCCATAGAAGTAATGATTTTTCTGGTAATGCGGCAGTGCATATGTTTACCAGTATTGGATCCCAGCTGTCTGTGGGAATATTTTGTGTCGTTAAAACCGACAAACAATTTGAAACCGTGGATTGAAGTTTGATGAATTCTTCACTTGTTTCCTTTTGAATTTTTGGCAAGTTCATTAATATCGATATTTGTTTATCGACCAATATTCTTTCGTTTTTGAATCTTGATGTAAGAGCTTCCCAAGCCAAATTGAAATTATCGTCATTTAGTGCGAACTGTTTTACTATAACGCCTGCTTGACCTTAAGTTTTGTTTCGGAGGTAATAAAATTTTTGTGCATTTGATAATTTTGGGTGGTTTATGTAAACGGCTGTAAACATGTCCCGAAAAGCCATTGTTCATAACCACCATGAAAGATTTCTGTATCACATACGGGCACCTTGAGATGAATGCCTGAATTTGACTCTTGACATTGAATTTGTAGCAGCTCTACTCTCGAATGTGGAGTGGGTGCAATTGCTTTAATTAATTTTAATTGATCCGAAATTATTGCTTTTTATTTCTTCAAACTGGTCTAAGCAGTTTTCGACTTGGCGTTAGCCGAGTATTTAAAATTTTCAGGTAGATCTGAGTCGTTATTTAAACTATTAAGATTCTAATACCGATTCAGAATTGTTCTGAATCGGAGAAGATGAAACTCGAGTGCAGTGTCTTATTAAATTGTCACTCTCAGCAATGAATTTACTGTATGTAATTTCCCCCTTTTTTGTTTTGTAGCACCTTGTTTTGATCGTGTAGCTTCTGCAGGTGTACATGGGCTTCTTTCGTCAGAAATCATTTTTGGAACTTTTAGCAACTGATTTGTTTTAGAATCTTTCGAGTCTGAGCTCATTTAAAAGATGTGCTGAAATAAAGTAAAATATTTTCAATGTAAGAAATATATGTATATGTTTGAAACCTCTTTTAAGAAAAGAAGAGTTTTTTTTTTTTTGAAATAATGATTAAATTAATGACGTTTTCAAACTCGTATGAGTAACTGAACTCTTTTAAGATAATAAGAGTTTATATTTAATGAACCTTTATTTTGTTTTTGTTAATTTAATATTATTTAATTGATTATTAATAAACGCAAATGTTTTTTAATTTTATTTGTATGTATTATGCTTCCGTAATTCCTATAGGGCATACCTATAAGCGGATCAGCTGATACATATGTACTTGTCGTTATGCGCAATTGAGAGCTCGTCTTAGAGATCAATGCACTTTGTACATATGTATGTATGTAATATATTATGATTTATATATGTTTTGCGCAATCCTGCTTGTTTTTGTTTGTCAAAGAACAAGGGGTATTGCGGAATATTTGCCAATGTGGACTTTGAAGCGAAGTACTTATGTATGTTTGCATACCTGAGCGTGTATACTTGTATATGTACGCATTCTGTAACAATTGAAATTAGAAAATTATGAAAATAGTAAAATATCATTTTTTGCATAATCTTTCACATTTTATCAATGTAGCATTTGTGCAAAAAAATCATATTTTATCAATTTTTCATCATAAAAATCGTTTAAAATAACCATGCATGTGTGAAGTGGCATTTGTATTTTTTGTTCAAAGTATTTAATTTTTCTCTTTATGTTGGTAGATACGTATTTTGTCAGAGAACGTTGTTATAAATTCTCATTTCGTTTAAATAACAGCAAATACTACAGAAAATGGTGAACTCCTTAATCTCAATTTTTCAGCTCTGTTTGTCGTCCAATCGAGCATCATACAAAATTCAATTTGCACCTTCTCGTTCTTCTAAGTTCTCTGGTTTGACATTCTTGTAGTGGGTAGGGGTAAAAGTGGCGTGATACATTTTGCCGAATTTTATACCTGCTTTCCCGAGCATTATTAAGCATAGCACAGTATACTGTGTAACAAATTTTTATTTTGTTAACTTATACTATGTTCGCACCGAATTGAAATCCTCTTGAAAACACAATTTGTGGATTGTGGAACCAAAGTCGTTCTGACCGACATTGTGAGTTTTCATTGACAGTTTACACATCTATTTGTTTACATTTGTTAAGTACCCTACAAGAACAGTGGCGCTCATCTGATGGGTAATATCACAGTCATAGCTGACCATAAATCCGTCATAGCTGAAAATTGTCAGTTATGACTGAAACGCTATCAGAAGTGAAAAATTCTTTGCGCAGTAGATAATATAATTTTTATTTCTTTAATAAATTTCAAACTTTTAATCAAAATTAGTAATAATAATATACCTAAATATAAAAAGGAATGCAACGAAAAATATAATTAAATAATACAAGTAAGGAAGGGCTAAGTTCGGATGTAACCGAACATTTTATACTCTCGCAAAGTCAAATGGTATAATCGGTTGAGATTTCTTTGTGGATTGGCTGATATTTTCGCTAGAAGGTCAACTATAGGCACTGGGGTCCACATATTTAGTACTTAGGGGCTTGAACAGTTTTGGTTCGATTTAGACAATTTTTGGTCACAAGGTGACATACTTTAAACGTATTATTCACGCAAAGTTTTACCCCGATATAATCATTGTGGAAAGTGAAAGAATCAGATGGAATTGAAAATGGCAATTATATAGCAAATAGGCGTGGTTGTAGTCCGATTTCGCCCATTTTCGCACTATAACATAGAAATATGAAAATAACGTTATGCACCGAATTTGGTTGAATCGGTTAAGCAGATCCCAAGATATGGGGTTTCCCTAAAAGTGGGCTGTGCCACGCCCACTGTCTAATTTTGAACGCGGTTCCTATAAAGTCATCTCATACCATCCCTGAGATAAAATTTAATGTCTCTGGCGTGTTTAGTGCTTGATTTATCGCGCTTTTAGTAGTTTTTAACAGTACCGTTATATGGGGAGAGGAAATTTTGTTATTATAGCATGAGCGGTTTAGAAGATATGCACATTAAACCTATTAGGGGTGGGACCACGCCCAATTAAACAAAAAAAATTTTTAACTGCAGATGCCCCTCCCTAATGTGATCCTGTGTACCAAATAATAGTCTTGTATCTTATTGCGGAGCTTAGGTATGGCAATTTATTCGTTTTTGATTAATGGCGTTTTGTGGGCGTGGCAGTGGTCCGATTACGCCCATCTGCAATACCAACCGTCTCACGGTACCAAGAAACATGTCTACTAAGTTTCATAAAGATATCTCAATTTTTACTCAAGTTACAGCTTGCACGGACGGACAGACAGTCACCCGGATTTCAACTTGTCTCTTCATCCTGATCATTTATATATACATAACCCTATATCTAAGTCGATTAGTTTTAGGTGATACAAACAACCGTTAGGTGAACAAAACTATTATACTCTGTAGCAACAGATTGCGAGAGTATAAAAATATGAAAATATAAAAATATATTTTCACTTGATGCCATCTCCTCCTCTCAATTGCTCTGCGTCAGAGAATGTAAATGAATAGAGAAGGAGCAAATGTTAACTGAAAACTTTTTGAGTACTAATTTGTAGTTCCAGATGAAGGAACATCGAAAAATATAACTTCGAAAAAGAAAAATACACCACACAATATGCGAAATGCTATAAATAGACACAACGAATATTCCTATATGAAAAAACGTTGCGCATACCTATTTAGATTTATGTTTTCAATTTCTATGACATGACAAATTTATAATCATGAAAAGCCTTCTGAATTAAAAATCTGTATTACCGGTAAAAACCCCAGAATTCATAATAAAATAAACATTTAATAAGCTATTTTTCCAACTTATGTATGTTCGTTATGTGAGCAATTGCACAGCCACATAATTATTTCAGATATATATTTTATTTATCGAATTTAGTTTAAAAACGATTATAGGTATGAATATATGTGTATTTATATATATATATAATATATATTATATTACGAAAATATTTCATAAATGCATCAGTATTTTTCAATACTCATTAAGCAACATATTAATATATTATGAGCCCTCACTTGACACGCCTCTGTGTATGGTGGCAAGCCAACGAAATAACGGCGAGTTCGCGCAGACATTGTGTTGTTGTAAAAAACGAAAAGACGACTTTGTCGACAAACATACATACATACAGACGAGCCCGCATACATATTGACGGCAAATTTTGCGCATCGTCGCGGAGTTGACAAAATGTGTTTCAAGGGACAATTTTACGACAATGACGGTCGGCTATGTTGTCTCGTTTGTCCTTTTTGTAGTGGTTTGCTATTGAAAGTTGACTTATGCTCTTTTGAAATATTGCGATTACCGATTGGGCTGCATTTTCATAGCGTCGTATTTAGAGAAAATGGGCTAAATCGACAAACTATGAAATAATGATAATAAGTAAACATATAAAAGTACTATATGCAGTGTGCTTAGAGTATATAGAAGTAGTTAATGATTTCATATACATGTCAATTTTATATAATTTTTTTAATTTAATGCCATATATAGTGAATAATATGCAAAAATATAAATATTATTTAAACTCGCTAAGAGGTCATGTTGCCAATTCTCCTTTTTGAAGTGAACATCAGACAAATTCTTCAATTTCTGATTTTTAGCAAATGTTGTGAGGAAGCAGCTTGTGGGTAACATACAAACGCGAGGGGGATGGTAGGATTTTCAGTGATACAAATTGTAAAATTGAAATTTTGCTGATTCTTCAATTTTACTGAAGACATTCAAATTCATATCGCGCATTTGCGATAGGAATTCTATATGAAAACCAAATGTGGTTTACCAGGCGCACAGAAAATATAGCGCGGCGCAGAGTTATGAACGAACGCACGTTGCTTTGAAGCAGCGCACGTTCCTTATGAATGAATTTGTTGTCGTTGTAATATGAAATACTTAGAAAATAAGCCGCGAGTTCGCTTGAATATTATTGGCCGATGTGGTGCGTCTACGTTTTTTTTTGTCACTCGCGCGAGTGTTTGATTTTTTGCGAAAGACATATTGAGGGACATACATATGTACATATGTGTACATATATGCAAATATATTTGGACATGCGAATGAAGGAAGGCAATTTCAAGAATATTCACATATAGACATATGAACATTGAAGCTAGTAAACAACAATAGCTGTTTCAGTTTACAGATTAGACAAAATCACTCGAATATCGTCTGCGGTGCTGCTTGTATAGCACACTTCTTTATGGCAATGTAAAATATTTTGCCCAAGTTCATATCCTATCACATATTTTTATATACTCTTTTTTTATTTTTATAACTCTTTTTTATTAAATGATATTTTAGTTCTATTTTCATAATCTTTCCCTCATTACTTATATTTTCTTTTCATAAGTCAATTATTTTCCTTTTTATTATTTTAAGTTTTGTTAATGCGCATATCAAAGAACATCTGTGCATATGTATGTGTATACATTTTGCTTATAGAGTGGTGTAGTTCGTTTCGTACCCTGATAGTTGTGGTGAAATTTTATTTTCAATTTGCGTGTTTTCGATGTTCCTCCATCGTAATTAACATTTTAGTACTGCTAACATTTGCTCCTTCTCTATTCATTTACATTCTCTGGTAGCATCTTACTCTCTTGCACGAATTCAACTCAAAATGGTTTTTGTCGCTTTTACATGTAATTTTTTGATAAGAGAGTTGTGTGAGTAACTCACTTAGTTTTATTGATATTCATACCATATTTTACATCGCGTCAGCCAAAATTATATTAAAGTAATCTTTAGATGAGATATAAGCTCAGCCGAATTTAATAGATTATTTGATGTGGAAAACGTCAACCAGAGGATCGGAACTCATTATATTAGGGATATGAAGTTTAGATCGAGGTCTACACCAACTCCTTACATATTCAGTGCTAAACCACATAACATATTGGGTATAAGGTTTGTTAGAATAACGAATATACAAGGAGCATTCCAAAGTAAACAGGACTTTAAAAAAAAAGACAGAACAAATGGTTTTATCGGCAAATTCAATTAAATTTATTCTAAATAGTCTCCTTCTGCTTTTTGCACGGTCAAAAAGCATGTCGAACGAGTGTTTTAGCTCATTGCCCGGTATGGCCGCCAGTATGCCGGTGCAAGCCTTTTGAATGGCCTCCACGTTTGCATAATGCTTTCCTTTCATCGGCAAATGCATTTTTCCGAAAAGGTAGAAGTCGCACGGTGCGACATCAGATGAATACGGGGAGTGGTTGATTGTTAAAATGTGATTTTTGGTCAAATAATCGGCCACAAGCGTCGATCGATGGGACGGCGCATTATCGTGCAACAAACGCCAACTTCCAATATTCGGGCCGAACACGTCGAATACGGCGCACCAAACGATTCAAAACTCCAAAGTAGAATACCGCATTAACGTTTTGGCCGGGTGGAACAAATTCTTTGTGGACAATACCCTTGGAATCACAAAAACAAATCATCATTGTCTTCACTTTTGACTTCTCCAGTCGCGATTTTTTGGGTTTCGGCTCGTCCAGCGCCTTCCATTCAGCACTCTGGCGTTTCGTTTCGGGATCATATTAAAAACACCACGTTTCATCACCAGTCCCAATCTTGTAAAGGAAGTTCGGGTTTTTTTTTGCCTCTTTAATGATGTCCTTCGAATGTTGAATTCTGTGTAATTTTTGGTCGTCAGTCAATTTGTGCGGAACAAGCCGTGCACACACCTTTTGTAAGCCCAAATGTTCGGTCAAAATGCCATAAATCGATGTTTTGGAGATGTTCAATTCTATTTCCATGAATTTAAATGATGATTTCGGCAGATTTTTTATGAATTCACGTACAGTTTCGATGGAATTTTCGGTGATCACGGATTTTGGTTGGCCCACATGTTCATCGTTATTTATGTACTCGCGACCACTTTGAAAACGTTGAAACCACTCATGTACTCTGCTACGGGATAGGCAATCATCGCCATAAACTTGAAAACATGAAACATCAATTGAAACGTTTCGGTAAAAGTTTTACCAATTTTAAAACAAAATTTAATGTTGGCTCTTTGGTCGAAGCTCATTTTTCCACCGATGACAAAAATATATTGACACTTAAAACGCAATAACTTCAGTTCCAAAAGATGAAATATCATGAAATTTTTACTGGTAGTCGATAAAGGATAGCAGATTCTAACGCACTAGTCGACATAAAGATGGCGCCCCTAGAGTTTACTTTGTTACATTTTTACTGTTTACTTTGGAACGCAGCTTGTATTTATATGTAGTATATGAGCAATTCGTTGACTAATGTTACATATTTTCCGAATTAAACTATAATATATCCAATTTTATACGTTTTATTTTTATTAAGATATCTTACATATTGACCTATATGGTACATACACGATATAAAGTCAACCGGAATTTATATGTGAGATAAGGTCCGATTTTATAATTTTTTGGCAATCTATATACGGATTATAAAAATATAAAAATACTCTTTGAGTTTCATTAAGATACTTTACATAAGATCGATGATGATTTTGACAACTCGTGACGATCATGTTTGTTTACGGATTTGTGTCAAATTATGTCGGTACGGTGATAATAATGATCAGTTTGAGCGCGCTATTTAACGCGTAATTAATTAAATAAAAATTCCCCGCTGAACCTTCCCCAAGGATTCCGACTGGTAATAGGTACCACAGGATCCCGACGAAGGCAGGGATGAGCTGGTGACAGTTCGCCACTGTTGCAGTTGGGAGGTATCTAGATAAGGTTTGACTTCTTATCTGGGTTTGCGTTGCTCCTCAATAGCACAACATTCAGCTGGGGTTTCTTACCAGGATCGAGGTATCATGGAACCCACGCCGAGCATCAAACTGACTGGGGGCCTTTAAATGGCACAGTCTTGAACAGAGCTTACGAATACCTGGCGCCGTCCATAATAAGATAGCCTTACTTACGTAACGAGGGCTGCGCAAGCGAACATACTTTCCCCTACTCCTTGAACCAACTTAATAACGAAAATGAAACAAAGGATCTGTTCTAAAAAAAGCCGGAAAAAACTAATTCCGAAAAGAGGCCGGCTACACCCTCGAAGCCGGCCAGATGATGCAGCTCATCAGAGCCTGCAACCCAAATCCGCCAACTGAAGGGTGGAGATTCGTTAAAGCTTTCGAAGACCCCGCAGCAGAATCCGGCGGGGAGACTAAAAGGCCTACGATTAACAAGATAAGACAATTGTTTAATGCCTCTTCTCCAAATTAATCTCCACCATAGCAAATTAGTTTCTAGCCCTAATAAACCGCATGGCGACAGAACAGCCTGAATTCGTCCGCATTCAGGAGTTATGTTTTGATGAAGAGCGCATTTGGTGACTAAGGGCCCCGAATAACAAACTATAAAAGGCAAGTAGCGAAGGTAAGGTTAGGACATGTATATTGGCTAAAAAAACCTTAACGCTTTCATGTTCCATAGATATAGCAACCAAGACAACAAGGATATAGTAACCAAGACGGTACAGCCATAAGCTGGGAGACACACAAATAAATACCAGCTGGTGTCATGCTATATGCCATACGAAGAGGAAGAAGTACCATCGCAGCTGATTTAAGAACTGGTATCAGACAGCGAAGCATCCAAGCGCGGTCGATTATACTTGGATGCGACTCCAACGTACACCACACACTATGTGGTAGCACTGACATCAACGAAAGGGGGAGTTGCTTTTTCATTACTTACTAGGAACTAAGCTTTTGTTGTGCAACAGGGTGGCGGATTTACCAGCAGGCTGAGTAGGCTGAAGCCTAAGGCGGTAAATTTTGAAGGGCGACATAAATTATTTATTTATTTATGTTTACAGAATTAAAAGAAAAACCAGAAAAAATTTAGACTTCGGCAGTACCGAAAATATAATACCCTTCACAAATACAAAATATTCCATTCAAGAACTTGATTACGATCGGTCAGCTTGTATGGCAGCTATATGTGTTCCGATCTCAACCATTTCTTCAGTGATAGTCAAATAAAAAAGGTTTCAAAACATGATTTTGATCGTGGTCCGATATCGTGTTCGATTTGGTGGACTAAAGTACCAAAGGTTAGAAGCGGCAAAAGTTGGCTAGCCTGCAGGCGGCAAATATATAAATCCACTACTGCCAACATTTATAACAAGAAATCGACAGGAAGTTAAAAATGACCCATTAGAGAGTTCTTGAGGAGCACTACTTTTCGGATCACCGCAAGATTGAATGTAAATTTGAAGATAATGTAAGCAAGGTAGAACATTTCATGAATCATAGGAACTATCAAGTGCACCTGCAAGAGCTAAATAAACGTATTTCTATGATTCTCCCATACCAACTCAAGAACACAGTTTCGTGTCGGCATGTATTAGAGGTGGCTGGTCCAATAACTCGTAGAAGGGGAAGAATTACTCCTCCATGGTGGTCTCCCGAACTCAAAAAATTACAGAAGGATTACAGGAAGCAGTTTAATCTAGCTAAACTATCCCAAGGCGAAGATGAGTGGGATAGATATTGCAAGCTCTTAAGGAGATACAAAAAGAGATTAGGCCAGCAAACAAAAATTCATCTAATGAGATCGAGAATACGGCGTCTCAACTTAGAAATATAATGGCACAATGGGTGCATAGCATTGGATATCATTTGAAGACAGGACGGCATCCAGTAAAGAGTCTTTAGATCTACTAATGGGTATCCACTACCCAGATAGCTTTAAAAATCATACGGTTGAGTATACACAGCACAGTGAAGTCGAGATATATTCCATTCCTCTATATAAAGTGTCAAAAAGCAATGTATATTGGGCAATAAGAAGTTCTAAGCACTTCAAATCGCCGGAACCAGAGGGTTTATTCCGGGCACAATTGCAGCATTCCCAGAACTACATAATATTTTGGCTAGTAACCGTTCTTAAATTAAAGGGATGTAGAGCAGGTTCGACTCCATACGGTGCATCCTGGGTATGCTATTTTAAACATAGTACCTGTGGACATTGCCGGTAGGTGCATTGCTGCGAAGTGTGCTTTAAGACTCAGGGAAGCTGGGCTTATGAAGAGGTCCGAACAAGGACACGCCGAAATTCTTTACTCCTTCAGCTGCATTCCGAAAAATTTAGATCACTGCGTCACTGACGCCACTCGAGGTGGATCTTTCTCTGCTCATATTCCGACGAGGGACATGTGAAGAGGAAGAAGCCGCTGGAGGCGAGGTGCGGTGAGCTTTTACATGGATGGATCGAAGCTAGGAGGGAAGGTTCGAGGGGAGGTTTTCTGCAAGGAGTTCTACGTCAATCTTGGCTTCAGGCTACCGGACCACTGTAGTGTTTTCCAGGCGGAAGTGGCTGCGATCAAGGTGGCGGTAGAAGTACTGCTTCTTAGTGCAGCCTCGGTTAGAGAAGTGAGCACCCACTCCGACATTAGGGCGGCAATACTAGCTCTAAGCGCGCGAACCGTGAAATCAAAGCTAGTCAAGGAGTATCTGTCCTCACTAGAAATAGCATCTGGCAACTTCAACATCAGGCTCGTTTAGGTACCTGGTCACAGCGGAATCGCTGGAAACTTCAAAGCTGATTAGCTAGCCAGGGGCACCCTTGCCTCTCTCACATCTTAATGGGATTGAGTTGGATCTCCTTAAACGTCTTGCGTTCTAACTTTGGATCAAGGGACCTAGCGTGCACTCAGCAGACGCTGGTCGATGACCAACTCCTGTGCGATCGCGAGATCCTTCTGGCCAAGAGTGGATCGCAGGTGGTCGGGGAACTTCTCGCCCTGAGCAAAGTGCATCTCGCCGATATGATAGGAGTTCTCACTGAACACTGTCCACTGGGTACTCATTCGGTACGGCTTTGAGTACTACCCGATGCTAGTTGCCAAAGTTGTATGGAGGAGGGTGAGATTGAAACATCCCGCCATTTTCTCCTCCACTTTCCGGCTTTCGCTAGGCTGAGACTGAAACATCTCGGCAATCACACTTTCGGCGCACCTGAATACTTAGCCGAAATGGATGGGCAAAAGCTCACTTACAAGTCCAAAATTTTAAGAAACAGCACTTTGCCTAGTGGTAACAGAGATTGAAAATTCTCTGGAGGTTAAAGAACATATTATCTCCACTTCTCTGAATCCTAACAATGAAATAATTTGGTTACCATCGCTAACCTAATGCAAACAATATTAAATGATATAAATCTTTGGGTAGTCTAGTAAGACGGATCCAGTATTTTTCACTAGGAAACGCAGTACTCCAGAAGTTATGGCGCCATTATTAAATGGTACCAGGCTAACAATAGGAGATTAGGCAAGCTACTTAGGACTAATTTTAGATAATAAGCTGCTGGAAACCAAACATTGAATAAAGGAGCTACAGCACTTTACACCTGCTAAAGGATGGTAGAGCCCAAATGGGGACTAACGCCTCGAGTAGCTCATTGGCTCTACATAAAAGTTGTTAGACCGATTATGACAAATGATATATTGGTATGGTGGCCAATAATACAAAAGAAATACGCGGTAACGCGTATGGAAAGCATACAAAGAGTAGCTAGTTTATGCATGAGTGGAGCTCTTAGAACAACACCAAGTTATGCACCAAATGTAATTTTTTGCATATTTACTGCCAATAGACTTGTTCTGTAAGCAACTGGCAGCGAAAACAGTTCTAAGACAAAGGGAATACTCCCAAATGGTCCTATTTCTACCTATTACCACGGATTTTCAAAATCCTACAGAATCTCCCAGAGTTTTGTCAAAGGTAGTGAACATTCTATTTCACGATAAACCTTCAAGGGGTTCCAGGACATAGTGAAATCCCTGGTAACTGTGAAGCAGATCAACTAGCCAGAACAGGCACCACTCTACAATTGTGTTCCTGAAAAGAAGGAATAATGTGGAAGTAGTGGAATTGCAGATATTTAATAGACGAATATGTTATAACCTTAGCTGAGTCTCGGTGGAATCAATCACTGACTTGCTCAAACTAGCAGGCAAACGTGGCATGAATGGAACATGGACCGCACATGCCGGCTATCAAAACTCAAAAGGAATGACATAAGAACTCTAGCAAGAGAGCTAACAGGCCACTGCCTAATTTGCAGACATGCCAGCAGTCTATGTGCACCATACAATGACTATTGTATAACCTGCCAGGAGGTAGAAGAAAGCTGTAAAACATCTTCTGTGCAAATGCAAGGCTCTTAATAAGAAAATAATCGCAACTACCGGTCGAGGGTTTTCTGACGACGTTTCAAAGGTTGCACAAATAAAACTTTTTGTATTGATGAACTTCATCAGAAGCACCGGGTGGTTCAGAAGTGAAACTATAGAGTAAGGGGATATTAACCCCAGTGGTATCACAATGGGTCTCTTAAAGGCCTAGGTACTTCGTTTAACAGCCACTCTACCTACCTACCTAATACCAATCCGAATCAGTCGGTTCAACGTCAGTCAGTTTTGCGGTTGAATTCGGCTCTGCATAAGATTGTGTTGGCACAAGAACTGAAGCCGACAGATCATTTGAACCGCGTAGCTTTGCCGATTTGACGCTGGAAATGATGGAAGCCAACGAGGATTTTCATCGAAAAATCATTTTATCAAATGAGGCCCATTTCCGGCTTAATGGTTTCATCAACAAACAAATTGTAATCGTAATTGAGGTGAGTGAAATCCTGGTGTTGTTCAGGAAACCCAATTTGTGGTATAGGCGCCGCCATATGTGCCGAAATGCTGCATCGGGTCATCGAAAATTGGAGTAAACGGGTGGAGATATGCAAACCGATCCGTGGTGGCTACTTCGCCGACATTTTGTTTAAATCATAAATGGCATAGAAATATCTGAAAAAAATACTGAACCCATTTCAACCAAATTTGACTGCTTTATTTCATTTTAACATCACTTCGTTCTTATTGGTGAAACCTATATAAGGAGTAAAATAAACCGGGTGTTAAAAACCTGACATATGAAGGCTAGGGCAAGTTTTTACCCGATTTTGTCAATTTTAGGCACAAAGATGCACCGTTATTAGAAAAGTACGCAACCAATTTTGTTAAGATAACTCACATATTGGCCGATATACCTATGTATGCGGTATAAAGCCGGCCGGAAGTTTAAAAATATTTCTATTAAGTATATAAGGGCTGAGGGAAGTAATGACCCAATTCAACCCATTTTTCATATGACAAACAGATATACTATTATCAGAAAAGAATTCTCTCCGAATTTCAATTATAGGTATATCTCACAGATTGTACGACATTTTCGGAAAAGTTTAAGAATCAGATGGAATTTAAAAGTGTGTTAAATAGGAAGTAGGCGTGATTTTTGTCCGATTTCGCCCATTTTTATACTGTTATATAGGAATGTCAGGAATTGGCGCGAATTCGGTTGAAATTCGTCTAGTAAGTCCCGAGGTATAGGTTTCTGTTAAAGGATAGCGGGGCCTCGCCCATCGTATAATTTTTACATCGGCTTCAATTAAGCCCTTTTATACCAACTGGTTGTCGGATTCTATGCCTCTTATACATTTACTTATTGATTTATCGCATTTTTAGTAATTTTTATCAAAACCGATATGTGGGGAGTGGGAGAAGTTATCATCTGATTTCTTCTATTTTCACACTGGCGTAAAAGGTGTCAAAAGTTATTGTGCTGTGTAAATTCGGGTGATATGGCTTGGTTTGACAGATTGATTATATTTCCCTCATTAGAACAATTTGTTGTACCAAATCACATTTTGATATCTTAAATTGCGGTTTAGTTATGGCAATTTATAGGTTTTCGATTAATGCCGTTTTGTGGGCGTGGCAGTCCGACTACGCTCATGTACAATACTCAACTTCTTATGGTGTCAATGGTTTTGTGTACCCAGTTTCATCAAGATACATCAAGACGAACGGACAGACAATCAACCGTATTACAACTCTTCTCGTCATTCTGATCTTTTATATACAGATATATATAACCTCATATTTATTTCGCTTAATTTTAGGTGATTCAAACAACCGTTAGGTGAACGAATATATTAGACTCTGTAGCAACATGTTGAGTATAAAAACAACGTATATTGGCATAACATGGAGAAATGTTTACTTCGGTTACACCGAAGCTATAATAACCTTCACAAATACAAAAGATTCCTTGCAAGGACTTTGAATGTTTAGTTCGTATGTTAGCTATATGTTATAGGGACTCGACCTGAACAGTTTCTCCGCAGATTGCGCCGTTGCCTTGGGTAATAACCCATGCCAAATTCGAAGAATATATCTTGTCAAAGTCAAATAAAAACGTTCCATACATACACTTGATTCTAATCGTTCAGTTTGTATGGTAGTTATATGATATAGTGATCCGATCTGAACAATTTTTTCGGAGCTTGCATTATTGCCTCAGTTAACAATCCATGCCAGATTTCGTGAAGATTTCTCGTTAAATTAAAAGTTTCCATACAAGCACTTGATTCCGATCGCTCAGTTTGTATGGCAGCTATATACTATAGTGGTTCCGACAAATAAGCGGATTCTTGGTGAGAAAAGGGGTGTAAAATTTCAGATCAATATCTCAAATACTGAGGAAATAGTTCGGATATATACAGACGGACGGACAGTCGGACATGACTACATCCACTTAGTTCGGACATGGCTACATCCACACATTCCATCACGCTCGTCATTTATATACATATATATTTTATAAGGTCTCCGACGCTTCCTTTTAAGTGTTTCAAACATCATGGCAAACTTAATATACCCTGTTCAGAATATAAAAAAACCGCGCGGACATACAAAATGATCTGTATCAAATAAGGTGTGAGATCAATTCTTAGATGCAGTTACTATTCCCTTCTGGAGAACTAAGATCCTCCTTCAAGCTTCCTTATAACCAATAAAGTGATTTTTATTCTTCTGAATATTACGAATATATCGATTATTTTCTTTGGCCCCATAATGACAGAATATATAGACTTTTACCTTGACTTGACTTGATAAGGTATTCATCGAAAATAATCAAAACAGCTTCTGTCATATTTCGCTTAACATATTTTTATAAGCAACCAAAAATAAAATAAATCCATGATGCGAGACTCTCTCATTTTCGCTGATTTTTCTGTTATTCTCTTTCCCTGATTATTAAAATCAGGGAATTTCGAACAGCTAATGTCAAAAAAGGATGCCAGAAATAAACCCGCTAAAAATAGCTAACATAAGCAGTGCGAAACGAAATTTCAAGGAACGACACAAATACTTTTGAATAACGTGCAACTAAATTTTATTTGTTAATTGAATTGAAAACATAACACGTTCATCATAAAACCATGATCTTTTATTATGACTTGTATTGTTTCTTTGTTATAGTTTTTTTTATTTACATACTATATGCTATTTTTTTTTTGTTATATGATTTTTTAAAAATTTTATAATACAAATACACGTATATAAGGATGTATATGCGTTATATAGGCCTACTCGGGGACAGAGCACCTAAAAATAATATCGATATGCAAAATACCCAAAATTTTTTTTATAATACCCAATCCATTTTCTTTCGACAGTGGCATGATTGGAAAATGTTATAAAAAATGTGGGTTTTGACAGCTCTCTCTCGATTCAAAGAGTCTCACATCATTTCGTCCTTGGCACAATACAATGATTTGCGCCACTCTATTAGCCTACAACCAACCTAAATGTGTGAAAAATCGTGTATACAAATATAACAATGGCAATATTGGTGAAACGAAAACAAAAGAGAACAACTGTTTTTTGTGTTGCAACTACGGGCATAACTTTTGACAAATTTGGTTTGATACGGGCAGTAAGTACGAAAGGGAGGAATGTCGGTGACTGTTAAATATTTAATAATAAAAAAAAAGTTATCTAAGTTACTCTCTATTACGTCAGATCCCATCAAAATCGATCCAGCCTTTTCAGAGATTGGCCGGAACAAACAGAGAGAGAGACCGACCAAAATTGTAAAAATATTTATTTTAGTATATGTAAGTATATGTATATCGTATAGTATGTGTATATCGATATGTAGTATTTAGTAAAAAACGGATATTTTAATATTATTACAAGCAGACACTCCAATTTTATTTATCTGTATCGATTTGTTCTAGCAGAGAACTTACGTTCTCTGGTATAATGCATTAAATTAGTATCCATTTTTAATATTATTTGCGACAGATGTCGCTGTATTATTGTGGAACTCATTGCTTTTGTTTGTCGTTTTCTGCTAACCAAGTATAATAACTACCTTCCACTTTTTAATGTAATTTAATTTTTCATACAAACAAATGAGTGATGGAGTGAGAAAGAGTTTAAAATTAAAACAGGTATGTTGCTTCAGTCTACTGTTGAACGGCGATAAAACAGGTTCGAACATTTGTTAAATATTGAGTAAAAGCTTTAATGGTGTAGTTTTAAATCGACCTATCCTGTGTACAGAGTGTAGCAATATTTTCTATTTACCAATACAAAATAGATAATGCTTAATTGTTTAAATTAATAGAAATACTTGTGAATATTGTAATATATACAAAAAATGGTGATTAAATAATGAAAGCTATTTAAATATCGTTTGTTTTGTGAAGAAAATTATATATACATATTTTTTCATAAGTCCGATATGTGAACCAGTTAATATACACACATAAACAAATATATATTTGTATATGAATGCAATAAATGTATGTCTAGAGAAATACCAAGTTTGTATTCATATGTGAAATTGTGAGACTTTTTAAGTAACTCACAAAAACAACTTACCATATCTATATCTGTAAGTACCATAAGCTATAATATAAGTTTATTTTTAATTTTATGGTGTAAATGGTGCAAAAATGAAATTAAATTGTACTTATATATTTACATACTCGTACATTGTAAATTTTGAAGGTATTACAGGACAAGAACTTTTGGCTTCGTAGATACGCTGATGTATTAAATATTGACTTAGCTAAACAGATATTATTACTGGGAAAAATGTATATACCATATTGCTTTCACCTGTACCTTAGTTCGCCCCATTTTATATTTGGTAGTTCGCCGACTCTGTTACTTACAATATTATACATAGCGGAGACCAGTTGATATTTGCGGAATTGTCGTACGAGTATGCATTCAAAAATATATATTTTATGTTGCATTTTGGAATATTCCAAGTATTTATGGTGTATGTATATGCGTAAGATTCATATCAAAATGAACAAACGTAAAGAAGTCACTTAAATCAATATAAGTACTAATTATTAAGTATTCAAAATATTATTATAATTTAAAAGAAAAAAGATCAGTTCCTTTTTCCGGAATTATCGTATGATACAAAAAACAAATGTTACAGAAGTTTTTTCTTCGTTTTTTTCCAATTTGGCTTATAACATTGCTTCTAAATTTCATATGTATTTGAACTATTTATAGAATTTTGGTTATATAATACAAGTATATAGCAATTTTATGTTTTTTCAAATGAATTAGTAGTGATATTTTTACATTTAAGAATTATTCTTCATTGGATTCATTTAAAACACTTTTTTTTAGGTACACTACAAGATATTTATTTGGGATATGTTTTTAATGCAAAGATTTTTTAGGTCATTAAATTTTTTTTTATTGAAATGTATAAAATGTTTTTATATAATATTTCAGCGCTATATCAATTCTTTTAATGTTTGAATAATTATAAAAAAAAAATTATTACCATATTTTAGAAAAATTAATAAAGTTTTTTTTTAAATGTAGATATTCAAAACTTGCTTAAGTTTAATTTACCTTTTTTTAGAATTCTTCCAATTTTGAAAATCTTTACAATTCATTTCCTCATTACAATCTCGGGCATCATACTATGACCCCGAAGCAAAAAACCAATTGAATTTTGTTTTTTTTTAATTTGAAAATTTTAAAAAATATTCAATCATTACTACAATTACAATTACTTGTGGAACATCTTTGTTGCGGTTTTGCCCAGCGCCAGGGAACATGCAAAAATGTACAGCTCGACAATACTCAGTATTTAGTCACTTAGCTTTTATTCTTTAATTCTTTTTTTATTCTTTCAAAATTCGGTTAACAAGTAGAATTGAAATACAATTTATCTTTAATATTTTAAATTTTGTTTAATTTTAAATACACTTCTTTGATTTTCCCCTTGCACTGGAGGAAACACTTCACGGACAAACGGAAAAGAGACCCATTCCGGTCTGATTAATTCTTTTCGTTCATTTGGGTGGTGAAAAAGACGATGGTTGAAGTGTGGGTGCGTAGTCTGGTTGGTTAATTGTGTTGGTGGGTGATATGGTTTGTTGTATGTGGTGTTGTATGATGTTGTACGGTGGGTTGTGTGGTGAGATGCAAAATATCGCGCGATCAGAAGTCGCATGAACATTCCGGCCCCCCTAGGCGATTGCAGTGTGCTCACGACGGGGTTCAATCCGGTTGCTATTTGTCGCTGGTTGTGATGGCCATAGGGTGGTGGAGATGGCCGCAACAAGACGGGATCCCCGTGTTGTCTGTGCCGGGGACTGGTCTACGTTGTCGACGGATTTGCTCGTCGAGGGAATCGATGAAACAATGTGTGATGCAATCGTTGGCAATATTGACATGATTCGTCGGTTACACAGTCAAAAGTGGAGTGAGTATCTGCCAAGCAAGTCATACAGTGGTTGTGGGCTCTGCCGATCTGTTGGCGTTGAGCGGGCTTTATGCTCTTGAAGATGGTGCACCTCTTCAGGATGTGTGGTCGATGGTATAGACTGCACCGTAGAGGCAAAGCTGATGCCCTAGGCGCAGCAATTACGGACCTCACAGTCTTGAGAGTGCTGTGGATATCTTCTACGACCATTTCTATTGGAATAGGAATATATATTAAAATATGGTTTGTCTCATAATTTGAATTATGATATTTGTTCTTTAGTTTGAAAAAAAATAAAAAATATATATATATATATATATATGTTGTGGTTAATTTTTAATCGCGTTTGTTAGTGTTAGATTTACATATACTTATTGTAAAACGGTAGTATTCCGAGTTAAACGAATTAATTGTCGGTTTTGAATTTATTTATGCGCTTGTTTTCGCGGGGTTTGTGTTATCGGATCTTCGATGTTCGGTGTTCGGAAGTAAACACAATTTAACTAATGGTTGAGTTAGTATTCCAGTTTATGTTCCTACATCTACTATTCTTATATGACCATCTCGATGGACCTTTTCAATGCGTCTTAGTCGCCATTCGGTTGGAGGTTGCCATTCATCATGTATGATGATGCATTCTCCCGCATTTGGTTCCTTCTGGATCGTTTTCCACCGATGTCTCTAATGGAGATCTTTAAGGTAATCTTCCTTCCATGAATCGCTGAATTCATGATGAAGTATCTTATGAGAGTGGTGAGATAGATCGTGAATTTAGTACGGTTTCTATACGAGCGAGTAGTGGGGTAAATTCCTCATAATTGAATTTATGATTACCTGCCGTTTTCTTTAAATGGGACTTAAAGCTTTTTACAGCTGAATCCCAGAGTCCGCCCATGTAGGGAGAACATGGATTTATAAACTGCCAATCGATTATTTGTTGTGCATATTTTTAACAATTTCTGGGCAGACGTCTTTAGTAAATCTTACAAACTCTTTCTCTGTGGCTCTTTGAGCTCCGATAAAGTGTTTCCCATTGTCGCTCATAATTTTTGATGGAAATCCGCGTCGTCCGACAAAGCGTGCAAATGATACGAGAAAAGCCTTTGTCGTGAAGCATACAAAGACAGCCACATACTCTTTTCTGAATGAGGAAGACCTTAACATAGAGGACTTCATCTGAAAAGATCCAACAAAATCAACTCCAGTAATGGTAAAGGGAAGAGCAAAATTGCAGCGTTCAGGTGTCATTGTTTACACATAAAAATCGTCCTTTTAATTTGTGGTTTTAGCCCCCTATAGAAAATTCTAGTCGGACCATTTGTTACATCAAGCGATGCTTTCCATGTAATGTAAGTTGGTAAGGATATATTAGAAATCAATAAGTAAAACGGGATTTCTCAGGAATAATAATGGGATATCGTTCGTTATAGCTAACGTTAGAATTCACTAGTCTAGCATGTGCTCGGATTAATCCCTTAGTGTCCAAAAAAGAATTTAAAATGAGAAGTGAGCTTCCCTTATCGAGAGGTCGTCTTTCGACTAACTTTGCTTTCTCCCGAATGAAATAGCGAGTTTGTGTATATGTAATAAGGCTGACCTTGGCATGTTGCAGGTTGGAATGCATTAGTTGTACGGAATGATCATTTGTTATTCCTTTAACCTTTTGTTTGAGTCTTTGGATAAATTAAAACATGTAAGCGACTACTCTTAGTGCTTTTGAGAATGATGAAAATCGATGTAATATACTTATAATCTTCATCAGGAGTGATAAGAAAATTTTCAATTCTTCGAATTTCGGGAGCTATTACATTGCGAGCGGGAGACTTTGTTCAGACTTCTTGTGATTCTGTTAACCACGTAGGACGTTCCACCCGAGTGTAGTGCTTGTGAGATGAAGTGGTCTACAGCCTCTTGTCCCTAGATCCGCTAGATTATCTGCACTTGCAATACGTTGCCATTGTGCTGGGCCAACTAAGTCTAATATTTGAGATATACGGTTAGATACATAAGTCTATATATATAAGGTATATGGTGGTTTTTCTAACCATGCTAAAACAATTTCTGAGTCTAACCAAAGCTACATTTTGTGTTTACTTAATTTGAGATAGGTTTGGACAACTGAAACAAGTTTTGCTAACAGAAGAGCACCATTCAGTTCGAGTCGTGGCACGCTTAGCATCTTCAGGTTAGCAACTTTGGCTTTGGCTACCAAAAGACATGAAGATATTTTGTTATCATATTCAGTGCGTACGTAACCTCTTGCACAATAGGCCTTTTCAGAGGCATCACAGAAGCCATGTAATTCTATATTATAGTGAGGTTCGAAATTTACCAATTGAGGAATTCGAATTTCCGAGATGGTATATAGATTGAACCCACTTTGTTAAACGTATGGGTTTTACTTGCTCATCCTATTCAGTGCCATCTTACCATAGTTCTTGAATGAAAATTGTTGCTTGAATCATTATTGGCGAAAGCCATCCTGCGGGGTCGAAAAGTTTTGCCAAAGAGGAAAGTATTTGACTTTTGGTTATGGCGGATGTTTAAAGGGGGGAGATTTCGTTGTGGTGTCCCACTTAAATTGGATTTTAATATTGCATTGACTATTGAACTTAATATGGCATGAAAAAATACACTTGTTATTTGTTATATTGAATTTTATGTAAAAAGCTAATTAATGTTATTTTACATTTAATTGTACAATGAAATTTAGAAGTAACAAGTAAGGAAGGGCTAAGTTCGGATGTAACCGAACATTTTATACTATCGCAAAGTCAAATGGTATACTCGTTTTAGATTTCTTTGTGGACCTTGACGCCTTGTTCTCTTATGAGAAGAATATTATGTACCGAAATCGGTTAAGCAGATCCCAAGATATGGGTTTTCACCTAAAAGGGGCCGTGCCACGCTCACTGACTAATTTTGAACGTGGTTCCTATAAAGTCATCTCATACCATCCCAGAGATAAAAATTTAATGTCTCTGGCTTGTTTAGTGCTTGATTTATCGCGCTTTTAGTAGTTTTTAACAGTACCGTTATATAGGCAGTGAGCGTGGTTGTCACCCGATTTTACACATTTTCACACCGTCGATAGAAATGCTAAACACATTTGTTCCCAGTGAATTTTTTTTATTATAGCTTCAGTGGTATAGGAGATATGCACATTAAACCTGTTAGGGAGCAGGACCACGCCCACTTTAAAAAAATATTTTTACCTGCAGATGCCCTCTCCTAATGTGATCCCGTATACCAAATAAGAGTCTTGTATCTTGTTGTGGAGCTTAGTTATAGCAATTTATTTGTTTTTGAATAATGACGTTTTGTGGGCGTGGCAGTAGTCAGAATACGCCGATCTGCAATACCAACCGTCCTATGGTACCAAGAAACATGTGTACCAAGTTTCATAACGATATCTCAATTTTTACTGCTTGCACAGATGGACAGACGGATGGACGGACAGACAGTCACCCGGATTTCAACTCGTCTCTTCATCCTGATCATTTATATATGTATATAACCCTATATCTAACTCGATTAGCTATAGGCAATACAAACAATCGTTAGGGGAACAAAACTATTATACTCTGTAGCAACAGGTTGCGAGAGTATAAAAAGTAAGGAAGGCCTAAGTTCGGATGCAACCGAACATTTTATACTCTCGTATAGTCAAATGGTATACTCGTTTGAGATTTCTTTATATATTTTAATAATTAGAGCAATCGTTCTTTTGTTTAATGTATACGTTTATAATTTATTTTATATAGAATTAATTACTACTGTATTGAGGAGTATGAAAATAAATCGTTTTTTGGCAATCAATAACATTTTTTATTTATTTTATCGATATTATTTTACATGTTTAGCTTAAAAATAATAAATATTATATTAAATGTTTAGCTTTAAAATAATAAATATTATATTAACAACTTCAAAAATTATATTATTATATTAATTTGTATATAATATTTACAATATTAAACATAAATTTTTATATAGATTCTTATACATATATCCAAATTATATTTCTTTTCTCCTTATACTATTTAATTTCTATCATATATTTATACAATAATCTATATATATAAAAGAAAGTCGTGTTAGTTACTCCACTTATAACTCAAGAACGGCTGAACCGATTTAGCTGAAAAGCCCTTGGCAGGGAGGTAGTTTAGAGCCAGGAGAAGTACATAGGATACTTTTTATCTCGATCGACAGCATTCCCGTGTGACTTGACATGAAACGTCAGTCACTATAAAACGTGGTATAACAAAAAAGAATCAGACTTGGAATAACAAAACGCAAATGGCAGCTATGTAATGACGTATGGATGACAATTTGATATTTGTAAGAAATCAATAATAAAACTATTTCTATTAAATAAAAAATTAACAATTATAATGATAGTGCCATTGCTCATTCGTATAAACAGTGAAGTGAACTATAAAACTCGGTATGGTTGAAAATTTGAGTTTGAGTTTGAGTGAAGTGAAGTTTAATTAATAATGCCGGTACCAAGACGATCGAATCTTTCCCGACAAAGCCGTGATGCAAGAAGAATACGAAATACTGCAAACGAAAGGACTGAAGAAGAACAAGAAATTGCACGTGAACAGCGCCGCGATAGTATGGCTCGACTTCGTGCTTCTCAATCACGAGAACAAAGTGAAGCAGCCCGTGAAACAGCTCGGTTGGTAATGCAGAATCGTCGAGCGAACAACAGAGGTCAACAAATAGATAATTTGCGACGCAGAACAATATATTTATCAAGTGCTGATTTGAATCGAGCAACGTTTCAATACGATTGCAGCAATGATTACAGCATCCTAGCGTTTGCATTGGGCAAATGGACGTAGTTTGCGAGTGGTGCATTAAAGTTTTCCGGAGAAACGCCTTGATTATGCTGCCTTAATGGTAAAGTGAAATTGCCATTCTTGACTCCGCCACCTGAGCCATTGTATTCATTGCTTTGTGGCGAAACACAAGAATCACGCCACTTTCTTGCAAATACTCAAAAATACAATGGTTGTTTCCAGATGACGTCATTTGGGGCAGATATTATCGAAGAACGAGGATTTAATCCGACATTTAAGGTATTTATTTTGGTACTTATATAGAATGTAGTTAAAGAATAACTTACTTTATCTATTGGTACCTATGTAGTATATTTGCTAATTCTGAACTCCACTCTCCCATAGAAAAAAGTATTTATAACCCAGCTAATACTGTCTGGTTTTTATTAAAAAATGATAGTCATTGGGATACTACAATCGCTGAAGCCATTATCTCTGCATCTCCAAGTCAGATACGGACATTATTCGCTATTATAATTTCGACATGTTTTCCATCAAACCCATGTAACCTGTGGCACAAGTACAAGGATAATATGTCAGAAGATATTTTACATCAAATTCGTGACAGTTCCAGAAATCACGAATGAGGAGATACATAATCGTGCTTTACTCTTGATAGAAGATATGTGTTACCTCATGTGCGGTAATTTATTAATCAGGTTAGGAATGCCAGCACCATATCGTGAAATGAATGACAAAGCGAGTTCACTCACCTGTTCAACCTATATCTTAGATTGATGTTTCTAATTAACGTGCACCTGTGCGGCTACATGAATCAAATAGTCGGCGCCATCTTAGCTCACCCTGTTTAGGCGCTAATGGCCGCAAAAGGGTGACACGTTAAATTCGAAAGTGTATTTGGTCAATTGTTTTAAAACGAAAACGACAACGGGAATACGGCCGATTATATCGACAACGTACAAGGTGCAACAATCTAATGATATTATTCAGTGACGCAATGTACAATGAAGCATTGATTGTTATAGAGAATCATTGCATTGTCATCAGCAAGATGTAGGCGGGGAAGCTCATTCAGCAATTAAGCTACTATTAGACATTTAAAACAACAAATATGCAGTGTGAAATAAAAAAAAAACAATCGTCCATGGCCAGAGTGTAAAATTATCATTTGTGATAAATGCACTAGGGCACACAAGCTTTCGTTTGAGGCATTGGATAGAATTTTGAAAGACAAAACAAAGAAAAAACAACGACAAACTATTTGGTGGAACTCTTTACTTCTTTCAGGTGCTGACAGATGCTTCCCGTTATTCCACGTTCAACGTATGCAAATGAAATCAACGCTAGCTTAAAATCATCGCGACTATGGCGTAATATTGAAAAAGTACATATGACAGTAAACATGCGCGTTCATATGCTTCAAGATTCATCTGCCGAAACTTCTTATAACAACTGTTAGATATTGTCAATGGAGGAATTGCTGATATATAGAGAGAGAATTGCTAGATATAGATTCGCAATGATGATGAATAAGTCACAAGTCCAAACGTTGTCTGTTTGTGGCTAAGATTTGGATACAATATGCTTTTCCCACGGACAAATCTTTGTGACATGTTCTCGAGTGAGCAAACCCTCCAGTTTGTTTCTATTAGCTAAGTACGGACTGAGCAAAAATATTGTTTACTCGATTTCGTTGGGAAATTAATCTTTGTTTATTTTTAATCAAGAAAAATTTATTAACATAAATAAAGTAAACTTATTAACATAAATAAAGAAAACTTTAATCGTCTACAACTCTTCATTCCTTTTTCAATTATATTTACATCCCCAACACACAAATACTTTTAAAAAATAACGTATATGGCAGATCAACGTTTGCCGGGTCAGCTAGTGTCTTATATAATAACAAATTATACATATAATTTAAATATTCTTATTTAGATTATTTACATATTTTTCTTAAAATTGTCTTAAAAACTACTGTCAAAATTGCTATTCCATTTCTTAATATATATTTGAAAAAAAAAATGATGAACTATTGCAATAGGTCTGAAAACTTTAGTTGGAAATAGAGACACAAATATTGTCATGATAGCTGTGTACTGTCTCAAAAGTAATTGGATTAACATGGGAAGAATCCATGTTTGAAAATGCCCAATCAATTTGTGTACCGGCAGGTGTAGTTGAATATGTTGAAATCTCAGACAATTAGCACATTTTGATTGCATAGCTCAGAAGTAAGGACTTCCTGAAGTTCTACAATTAAATGTCTGACAGAGAAAGCTGAATTTCTGTATAGAACCAGAATATTAATACTGAATCATTTAAACAAAACCGTTTCTAGAACTTTGCGGCCTGAATAAATTTTCTTTACAGCCTTTGGTTATATAGAGCTAGCAATACTATGCTTTGCATATATTATAATGCTCCATTTATTTCTGTTGCTTGTTTCCGTGCTATCTATCCTCAGCTCGTTAATTGGAGTAAATCCTGGTATATCAAAATTTTCGCACGGATAACTCCAAGTTTCTACAAAACATAAAATATCTGAAGATAGCATCAAACAGTCGCTTTTTATATAAATAATGTGAGCATGAAGACTCTGTATATTATGGAATAACATTTGATGTCTTGATGTTCGGGAATTCATAAAACTGAAACTTGTTGTCAGAGCTTAATTTGTGTTAAATTCCCTCAGTTCCTTAAATACAGGATCCGATTCAGAAAATTTGTTAGAAGGAATAAAATGTCTTATGATGAATAGACCTTCTGCAGTAGTAGCTCGACTGCAAGCGACATATAATGAAGCTCTAGGCATTCTAGGTCGAGTATGAACTACAACTTTATTATATGTGGCACCCTGACTTTTATGAATCCTCTCAGCCGGAACAACTGGAAAAATATTTCTTTCAATTGAAATTTGTTCATTTCTTTTATCTTGAAAAGATTTTTAAACTTTTTTAATTGGTGTCCAAGAACTTTCTAGAGGATGAGGCTTTTTTGATCGTGCTATCAAACCAACAGAAGATTCCAAAAATTTAATCCACAGAATTGTTGAAAAAGAACAATGGAAATCAATTTGTATAAGTTGTCCAGCTGCCCCATTAACCAAGCCATCACACGTGTTTATATCCATTGTAATCATATATTTTGCGGAGGTTTTTAGTGTCAATTCCAAGGGCAGTCGATGCGTTTCAGAAGTTTGGAAAGGTTTAACTCTTTCCAAATATTATCCTTTTCACTTATACTAATTCCTTTAACTGAGTCCTTTGCAGTTGAAAGGATAGCTTCAGTTGGGATTCGACTGAGCTTAAGGGCATTGAAATTATTTGTCTCTTCATTGGACCAAAATAAATGTATGCCATCATCGGGAACTTCTTCGAAATTAACTACTCGAGTTTCAATGAATGATATGTCCTCATTGGTCATAGTACCAGATGCCATATGGTTAAATGCAATTGCAAAGGCCTGATCCTCCCGTTGTCTCATTATTTCTGTTATTTCAAAGTATTTAAATAACTCCCACAAAGGGGAATTAGATTAGAAGAGAATATCCACCTATCTCCCACAAGTGAGAGTTGCTTCAAATCACCAAACACGATGATCGGTATACCACCGAAGGGGCTGTCTGTTTTGAAAATTTGTTTTAATCTCGCATCAACAGAGCTAGAAATACGAGCACCTATCATCGATATTTCATCAATTATGATTAATTTTAAATCGATAAGTCTGGAATACAATGAATTAATTGTGTCAGTGCTAAGTGGCCTCAACTCTCTACTCAACTGATTAACAGGTAAAGAGAATATTGAATGAAGGGTCATTCCACCTATTCCGAATGCTGCTTTACCCGTAGGTGCGCAAAGAAGAACTTTTAAGGAACTTGGATTGGATCCAGGTGTAGAACTGTAGCGATGGTTAAGTGCTTGATATATTGCAGATATCAAACGACTCTTTCCTACACCTGCACCGCCGCCAATGAACTCATAAAATGGGATTTTGTTTTTAGGTGGTGCATCAAATGTGTCAAATAGGTTCTTTGCTTAGTATTTAGACTTTGAACTAAAGAAAATAATTCCTCAACTGGAATTAAAGGGGGTAGCTTAATAAGTCTAGTATTGAAATCAGATTCAGTGCCATTATCTGTTGAATCTTCGCCATGCAAGTCCAGCAAATTTATACTTGGGTTTATTTCTGGAAGTGCCAACACTCTGAACTCAGTTTCAACGATAGGTAGTTCATTTTGAGCACCTTCGTCCAAGTCTATTTCATTATAAAGACTTTCTAGAACATTTTCAAGTTCTCTTTGCTCAAAAACATCATAGTTTCTTTGATTTTCCTCAATTATAATACGATGTGTTATGCAAGTCTGCTCATTATCGTTTTCAATGAGATCTTGCTGTTCATTCCCCCAAATACTCAACTCTGGCCAAATCTGTGTTAAACCTTCTATACCGAATAATACAAGGTTTGGTACATTTTTTCACAAAACCGCTACCGTCTTTAAGAGTTTGACAACCTCGCTTTCTAGTAAATTATCGTCTTCCCTCTCTTCTACTTCATGATCACTATCTTGTGCTCTTCTACTAGATTTGAAATATTTATACCCAGATGCAAAATCAGCTAAACAAAGAGTTTCTTACTGATCGGATCTTTGACCATTACGGTCTAAACTACCGGCTACGAATATTTCAGTCGAACCTGAAGGAAGGTTCTAAAGTTCCACTGTAGGTTTTACCATTCGAACACGTTCCTCAGGTTGAGAGGTATTTATATAAATATTTGTATAAATATTTCTGCATTATTTGCTTTCGAAAGACGGAGCCCAATGCAGCAATATACTGCTTCTTGTGCAGATATTTCTGTGCCTGATATAAATTTGTGACTTATATGTTTAAGTATTTGCTTAACAGTATAATTTCCAGCATTTACCTCTGATATATCTTCATTTAAGAGCCTAGAAACTTCCCTGTTAGACTTGTTAATATAATTAGTTATATATGAACAGCAAGCATATGCATCGAGTATATATTGGATATCCATATTTGCTCTATGGAGTTCCAAAATCAGAGGATTATAAGCGTTTATAAAACGATTCTGTAATTTTCTTTTTAGAAAAATTTTGGGTTTTGTTAAACTTGATCTAAGGACTAACAAATAGTCATCAAAAGACATATTTATTCTATATCAGACAGGAAATGTTCAAAATCTCTTAAATTAGAAATGTCTTCTGTAGTCATATTTGAATTTAAAAGGTTTTGAACTTTGTAAAAGTTTTCTTGTGTCTTTCTGAGTTTTGACTTGTTTCTGTAAGATTTAACAGTATTTGCGTTGAAGGTATTGGTGGATATGGTATACCAAAACGACAAAACAGTTGTCCTCTTATTTCCCTAGTACCAGACCGACTGTGGTTGTGCTTTTGATAACCCAAATAATTTTCTAAGTGGCTAACCGAACCATCTGTAGAAATATAATTGTCAAAAAAACTGACAGTCTGAGGATCTTGAAGGGTGATCCTGGGAGCATTATTAAGCCAATACATGCCATGTACATGCGGGGAATCTCTCTGTTGAAACTCCACTCTCCAGTAGAAATTTGTGACAAAATGCTCTCCAAAAATGCCGGCATTCTCTTTAAAAAGCTTAATAATTTGTCGATAGCGGTAGTCAAAATATCTAGCACAAGTAACAGCGTCCGACCGAATTAAGCGATAGTTTTAGAGAAGATGACCAAAAGCTCAACACACGGAGATTCTGCTGCCGATAAAGTGATAAAGAAGGTTGGAATCCCAAATTGGCGAATCATAGCGATTGCCTTTTTCTTCTCAGCTTCCCAGTGCGCAGGTGGCCTTTCAAAACTTTGTAACCATCATCGTGTTGAATCAAGTTTTGAACAAAGTTTTCGTTTAATAGATTTTGGGCCGTAACTCGGTTGCGGCCTGAAAACTTTCTAAGGCAAATTGATGTACTATTCTTAATTTGTAGCAGTTTTAATTTTTTGTAATCATAGAACAACTTTGGAATGGTACACGCTCTTCTGTCAAAACGGCGAATTTCAGAACGTATTATCTTGCTATACGTTTCAGAGCATTTACGCTTCTGCCCAACGTATATTGTTCCAAATGACAACTCTTCTGAATTATTATCTTGAATTATGTCAATTGGTCTTCGTCCTTCACCTGGCGCTATAACTAAATGGTTATAATCTAAGTTTTCTACAGGAATATTGTCCAAAAGAGTTTCTTGACCGCCTGGATTTAGCTCTGAAGGTAAAAGACCTATGGTAATATTATTACCTGAGGTATTATCATGAGAAGTTTGTGCCGCATGAAAAGATTGAACCAATCGGGAATCGTCTGCAGATGCAACAAACGGAACTTCTTCTTGGTTATTAAATTCTGAAATCCAGTTTTCATTAATATGTATATTGTGCTCACGATACAGAGAGGTATTCACTAAGAACTGCAAAGCTTCCATAATCTTTGCGGGGCGTATGGTATCGATCATGTAATCATGATTGTATTCCATTATTTGCAAGTAGCACAAAAATTGTAATTTCCATCTTCTGAAGGAAGCATTAAAAAGAAGGCGGATGCAGCATTCGGGTGACCTTGCGCAATATTTTCGAAATTTAATTTGCGAACTTGGTGTGAAAACCATAAGCTGTCGCAGCAAATACATGTTTCAGTAGGGCCGTATTTATATTTTGGAAATAAATGTTTTTGAAATCTGTTAAATTGCCAGTATTATCAGTTTCTATAACATTATTTTCTCTCGTTAATCTGATTCGTTGGGACTGCCTTTGGTTTTCAATTTGCCTATTGAGTAGGTTATCCTACGAAGGCGAACTTGACCTTGTCTAAGACGTCACTGATTCAAAATTTCTTTCCCCATACCCCTCCTACTAAGCGTTGTGTTTCTCTACTACGCTCCTCTCTCCTTATTTCAGGATTTCTTTTTGCATGTTATCTTTGCATTTGATCACGAATGCGCCCTAAATTCATATACTAAGGATTTCTTGCGCGAAATTCTCTATGATCCCTAGTGTTCCTGCTTTACTTATCATAACGTTCCTCGGGGTCTTTGCGCCGAGATCTATGACCTCGAGTATTTCTTTTTTCTCTTCAGAGCGGACTTGGGTCTTGCCCTATGTTGAACAGTATTTTAATTTTGTTCAAAAGACTGTAAATCGAGACTTTCCCGCCTGGTTCTATGTTGATTTGTATTGATAATTTGTTCGGATAGACGTACATCGGAATCTAATCTACGATTAGCGTGACTTACAGTATCTTGTGACTGCTCACTATCTCTATATAAAGAGTTTGCACGAAGAACTCTCATACGTCTTCTATTCTGAAGACGACTTAGTAATACAGATTTTGTACTTAATCTAGGCATAATTAATAAATAAGAAATTGCTTAATATATAATATAAAATACTTATATATAATACTTATATAATTCCGATCGTCCGGGTCTGAAAAGTTGGATCCAAGGTGCTGCTCTCTTTCAGTGTAATTGAATCCTTGCTTTGACTCCTTTCCTGTTCGGTGTATAAGTACTATGGTATACTGAGGCACATATGTATATGTGTTTGCTCGCCACTGTATATAATGCGGTTTTGCGTGTCACTGTATATAACAATAGTTTAAACACTATATAACTAATACACTGAAATTAGTTTGAATACATCACTTTGGTGGTCAAGAATCTAGTGTTCCTGAAACTACAAACACAGTGTACTGATATATTATACTCTTGCAACATGTTGCTACAGAGCATAATAGTTTTATAATGGTATATTTTTGTACACACAGCTTACATGCTTTTGTATACCTATATATTTCTTAGATATTCACTAATAAATAGTACATAATATTTAGTTATATTTATATTTTAGAATTTAGTAGTTTATTTCATTGTATTGAAATTAAGTGCTCGGAAAACCACTCCGTAAATTGCTTTTGTCTAACGCTTTTTAAAACAGGAGGATCTATGGTACCTATTTTGAAAGGTCTGCCCATGAAAGCTTAAGTAACAAAAACTTAGATATGAAGGGTATACACATATGTAGAGCAGGTATGTAGCTTTTTATCTTTCTAATTTAATATATAAACCTTTCATAAGCAGCCAACGGCGCTGGGTAAAAATGTAATTTCTTTTAATTTACAGTCCACCTCATGACCTTCATATTAAAATGTATCCCAAAATTTAAATAAAAAACAATAGCATTTAAACCGATACACTACTAATATTGATGCAAACAATCGTTTGGTGAACAAAACTATACTCTGTTGCAACATGTTGTAAAAGTATAAAAATGTTGCGAAAGAATTCAACATTCATTATCCGATTATTACTTATTAGCTTATGTTATTAATCATAGATTTATTTAGTTTCAATACAATTTTTTTTCTTCGAAATGTTAACTTTAACAAAAGGAAGCTATTTAACTCAAACATGCTGTATGCGATATAAACTAAACCAAAGGTGTTAAATTTAATATGTGGGGTATATGAGGTGGCTGTTGTACCAAAGGAGCGTAAATCAGTATATTAGGGTTATAAGGTTTAAACAAAGGTCTACGAAAAACTGTCAATTTAAATTAATTAAATTATCAAATTAACGGAAAAAATTATACCATAAGCAGTATATGTGAGGAAAATTCGTGGACCGATTTCGCCAAACGGAGGTTTTAATTTTTTACATAAATATGTTGGAGATAGATTAAAAGGCCAGGAAATTCCTTCAAATCCTATATTAAAAAATGTTTAGAAAGAATTATATATGCATTATTAAATGAAATAATGATTAAATTACAATCAAATTTGGTATCTTCTTGACTTATATAATAAATATATATATATAAAAGGCCATAAACTTAGTCATATGCAGCTATAAACCACATTATTTTTAAGAAAAACTGTCCATTTAATTTCATTAAATTATAAAATTAACGAAATATATTATACCATAAGGTGGCAACATTTTAAGCTCTTTAGCTGTAATTTTTTGGCTGTGTACTTTTGTGTTCTTATTTTAAAAAATTCTTCAAGTTTAATTGATGTTTTTACCGTGTTAATACAATTTTTAGTGATTTAACTCTGAGTTGCAAGATAAGTATTAAATGTTCTTAAGTTTTGTGCAGTATTAAAAAGTTTAAACTCTCGAATTTTTGGTGCCGAGTCAGCTTTTTGTTTCATTTTGTTTTATTTTATTATATTTTCTCTCTTTATTTATCTCATTTACTTCTTTATTCACAGCTGTGTTGCGTTTAGCTTTTTATTTGTTACAGTGCTTCTAAAACTGCTCGCTATATTGCTTTTTCAAACTGTCTTGGTTTTAAACTTGGATAAAAAAAATTGCTATTATTTTTGCGTTTGTTCTTAATTGAATTTATTATTATTAATATTTTATTAACACACTAATTTATTATATATCTATTAAATTTTGTTCTACTTACTCTTTTAATTGATCTTCGTTCTTGTGGTTTATTATGTATTGTAACTTCCCCAATTGTAACATTAAAGGCGAGTCAGATCGCTACGTTTCATGCTGGCTTTGTGATGGGCTTGCCCATATTAAATGTGCTGGACTGACAGGTAGAATCTTAGATTATATTCTCGACTGTAAGGGATTGCGTTGGTCCTGTTTAAATTGTAGATCTATTTAAAGTTTATAGGGAGACACGCAATGGCTTTAAAGAAATCGGTCGTGATCTTGTAACGCTCACTGAAAAATTTAGGCACTATGAAAAATTGTTCAAATCTTTTAAGTACCTGAATGATTCTCACGAATCCTCTAAACCTGCTGCTAAGCGTAAACGTCCTTCCGATGAAGTAACACTTAATTCTTCTGTTCAGAAAAGAACGTCTCCTCCCAATGACCTAATAAATCTCTCTTGCCCTCAAGGTGATAAGCCGTCAACTACCAAAGAGCTCAATTCCCCAAAAGCTCTATCTAATAGTAATAAATGTCCCACAGTTCCAGAGGCTCCCCCTATGAACTTAGTAGCATCAGTTAATAATTTAATAGTTATTCCACCTAAAAAGTCTATATTTATTTCGAGACTGCCAAAGATACCTTGGTGGAGGACATTAAATCTTACATTTCGTCACGTTTAAAAATCGATGATATCAATATCCTTAAATTTAACTTCAATTATGATAGAAGTATATCATCGTTTAAAATAGACGTATCTCTTGAAATATTCAAAAAGATCTTAGATAGTTCATTCTGGCCACCTGGGGCTTTTGTACGCGAATTTAAACCTAAACTTAAAAGTCAAACTGAGGAAAACATTGTTAAATTACCAAAAGCAACTATCGATATAAAAAACTATTTGGTAGAAATTCGCTAAGCATTAATATCAAAATGTTAGAGGTCTTAATACAAAATTAACCGACTTGTATTTGAACAGTTCCAATTTTAATTTCCATATAATTGGATTTACAGAAACTTGGTTAAAACCTCACATTTTTGATAATGAGATTTTAAACAGCGAATTTCAAATTTTTAGATGTGATCGACTAAACAGAATCGGTGAAGGTGTTCTATTTGCCGTACATTCCTCAATCCCATCTGAAAATATTCTTGTTTCAGGGACCGACTCATTTGAATTTAAATGTATTAGAGTCTACGTTAATAGTTGCTTTATTTATTTAACCCTACCTTATATACCACCCCATTCGGACTTATCTGTATACATGCAGCATGCTTCTTTAATAAATAGTGCTACCTCGATGGCAAATAATGCAGATTCAATAATTGTATTAGGTGATTTCAATTTATCGTGAGCTTCGTGGAAACCTTTCGAAGACTATATCGTGCCGATTTGCAATCGGTCATGTTTTAATGAGTTTTTCGAAAAAATGTCCGAGTTGGGTCTGAACCAAAATAATTTGATTCCGAATAAATTTGGTAAATGCTAAGATTTAGTATACGTTGATACCTCTTCAAAGTGTTCCGTTATTCAGAGTAATCCTCTTGTTCTACCAGAGGACTCATTTCATCCTGCTTTGGAAATATCTGTCGAAATCTCAGGCAATGTACGGGATAATAATCATCAATATACCAATATGTTTGCAGAATTTTTCAAGTCAAACTACTGTAATAATTCTTCCAAAACTTTTTCTTATCAGCAAATGCTGTGTTCGAATACTTTAATTAACGCTCCAATTATTTCTGAAGAAGACGTCCTACTTAATTTAAATAAGTTAAAACCATCTTTTAGTTATGGCCCAGACATGATACCCTTATGCTTCCTAAAAAATAGTGCCAAATATATTTACTTGCCTTTGAAAAGGATATTTAATTCCTCTCTTAAACACGGTATATTTCCTTCAATATGGAAACAGTCATTTATAATTCCTTTGCATAAAAGTGGATTTAGATCCAACATTTAAAACTATAGAGGTATCGCAAAACTATCAGTTACACCTAAACTTTTTGAAGCTATCATCACTGACCATATAACGTTTTCGATTTCTCCGTTAATTTCCTCATCTCAGCATGGATTTCGTACAGGGAATTCGACTATAACAAACTTACTTGAATTTGTAAACCATGTATCATTGGGTTTTAGGGAACATAAGCATACGGATGTTATATACACAGACTTTAGGAAAGCTTTCGATAAAGTAAATATCTCGATTCTCATACATAACCTTGATCTGCTGGGCTTTTAGCCCAGATTCCTTCAATGAGTATCTTCCTATCTTTATAATAGAACACAACGAGTGATATTTGAGGATACACCTTCAGATACAATTAATGTTTCTTCAGGTGTTCCACAAGGTAGTCATCTTGGCCCGATTCTGTTCTTGTTGTTTATTAACGATATCTCTTCAGTAATAGAATTCTCAAAAATATTATTATACGCTGACGACGTAAAGATTTTTAAATCATATACTTCAACTGAGGAAAGTTGTCTGTTGCAAACAGACTTAAACAATTTGTTGCATGGTGTGATAGAAATGATTTGCCATTGAATCTCAATAAATGTAAGATGATGTGCTTTTCCCGTAGATCTGTGCACCTATCTTCTTATGTAATAAAACACCATATTCTAGAGCAAGTTTTAAACTATGTTGATTTGGGAGTTAATATGGACCCTAAGCTTAATTTTAGTCTTCATATTGATACCATGGTCTTGAAAGCAAAAGCTGTCATCAGTCTTGTTAAACGTTGGTCTAAAGAATTAAGAGATCCGTATATTACTAAAACACTTTATACAACTTTGGTAAGACCTATATTGGAATATGGCTCTGTTGTATGGAACCCTAGCTACCAAATCCATTCTGACAAGTTAGAGTCGGTTCAAAAACAATTTTTACTTTTCGCCTTAGCGCATTTCCGATGGGATTCTAGGGTAAGTCTACCTCCATACACTAGTCGTAGAGAAATGCTTGGCATAATATTGATAGCGAAATTTTTGAATGGAACTGTTTGCAGTTCTTTTCTCCTGTCTGAATTTAAATTTAATATCCCGGTTCGCCTTTCGAGGCAGTTTAGACCTTTACTGCTAAAATCCTGTAGATCAAATTTTGAACTAAACGAACCATTCCGCCGTATATGTCATGATTTTAATTCTCATTCCAGCACATTTGACTTATCTGACTCACTTTTCAAAATTAAAAAGACTTTATAGTTTTCTCTTAATAAATGAAAATGTAACAATTTATTATATTGAAACTTTAGATCTTGGCTGTTGAAATTTTTGTTTCTGTAGCTGAGCAGTTTTAGATCTCAACACTTAAAAAACTCTCTTGCCTTTTCTGACTCGGCTAATTCCGCACGTATGCGGATTGCGCCCCTCGCGTCGGTTGGGCGGGAGGAGGGTAATCGTTGAGTTATTATAAGATTATACCATAAGTAGTACATGTATGCTGGGGAAATTCGAGGATCGATTTCACACATTTTTTGACACAAGCATGCTATTATCGAGAGTTTTATTTATTTACTTTATTATATGAATTTCAATTAAATGTCTTACACATTGACCGATATTTTCGGTAAAAAGGCAACTATAGGCAGTGGGGTCAACAAATTCAGTACCTAGGGACTTGAATAGTTTTGGTTCGATTTAGACAATTTTTGGTCACATGGTGGCATATTTCAAACGCATTATTCACGCAAAGTTATACCTCGATACAATCATTGTTGTTTGATTTGCATAGTGGAAAGTGAAAAAATTAGATGGAATTGAAAATGGTGTTATATGGGAAATAAACGTAGAAATATGAAAAGAACGTTATGCAAAGAAGATATGGGTTTTCAGCTAAATGTGGGCGGTGCCACGCCATTGTCTAATTTCGAACGCGGCTCTATAAAGTCAGCTCATACGTCCCTGTGTTAAAATTTAATGACTCTGGCGTGTTTAGTGCTTGATTTATCGCGCTTTTAGTAGTTTTTAACAGTACCGTTATATGAGGAGTGGGCGGGGTTGTCACTTGATTTTACCCTTATAAACACCGCAGATAGAGGTGCTAAAAACATTTGTTCTCAGTGAATTTTGTTATTATAGCTTTAGCAGTTTAGGACATATGCACGTTAAACTTATTAGGGGCGGAACCACGCCCACTTTAAAAAAAAAACAATTTAATCGCAGATGTCCCTCCCTAATGCGACCCTGTGTGCCAATAACAGTCTAGTATCTTATTGTGGAGCTTAGATATGACAATTTATTTGTTTTTGATTAATGGCGTTTTGTGGGCGTGATTCGATGGTCCGATTACGCCCATCTGCAATACCAACCGTCTTACGGTATCAAGACCCATGTGTACCAAGTTTCATAAAGATATCTCAATTTTTACCCAAGTTACAGCTTGCACAGGCGGACGGACGGACAGACAGTCACCCGGATTTCAACTCATCTCTTCATCCTGATCGTTTATATATATAACCCTATATCTAACTCGATTAGTTTTAGGTGATACAAACAACCGTTAGGTGAACAAAAATATTATACTCTGTAGCAACATGTTGCGAGAGTATAAAAATGTATGGAGAAGTCAACAGGACGAATCAGTATCCGGATGAAACGAAGTGACGTGCCGGATCGCCGTCGTGATCGAAAAGTTTATATAATGAGTTGAATACGTCGAAAAAGGTAGCGCGCAGGTTTGTTGCCGTAATCACAAATATAAGCGAATGTGTACAGCTGATCTGGCGCTCAGGCTCGTATGGCGATAACGAATGTGTAGGATCGCTGTATCAGCTGTCCAATAAACGAATGATCATGAGGGCGGTGATCCCGTCCTTTTTATTACTTGTACGGGTGCCGTGTTTTGGTGCGTTGTGTTGTCTTGTGTGGTTTGGTTTCATCGGCTGGTGAGAAATATTCTCAGGTATGGTGTGTTGTATTAGATTGCGCCAGTTTTTACCGGAGAGGGTGGTGTTACTGACGCTTAGCTCATTTAAACATCCTGGGCCTCCAAGGCGAATATTTTGCCTAGTTTTACACATATTGGCGGTAAATGTTGACAGTATTATGGCTTGATGCTGGTAGAGTAGCGCGCAGAATGTTCAGTGTAAGAAGCGAATTTGGTTTTAGTCGATATGGATTTTGATGTACCATAGGTATTGATGCTTGATGTAAACAACTTTAGTAAAGGTAAATGCGTTTTTGTGTTTATTATTTTAATTGGCAGTTATTTTAAATTTATTTATTATGGCTTAGTAAGGATAGCGACCCCACGCCTAGCCAGAATGGGTGCTCATTAGAAAACATACTCGGGGATTAGGGCTGTGAATTGCGGAGAGATCTTGCGAGAGTACAATGTTTGGCCCCGAATTGAGAACGGCTTCATTTGAGTTAGTAATATGGTAAATTCGTCATAGTTAGATTTGTAAGCTACTTTTTTGACGTGGAATTTGAAAATTTTACAACTTATTTCCATAAAACACCCATATAAGGAGCGCTTATATAGAAGCGATAAGTGCGACATTTGTCTATGTGCGTCACTGTATCACAATGGGAGTATAGTGATCCCTTAACTTTGTTTTTGAATTGTTATATACAATATTATGTACATAATTATGAAAAACAGAGGTGTCGGTTTTTCAACTTTTTTCGGACATATTACATAGCGCATGAGACAAGCAATTTGTACAAAGTATTTTTGATCTGACAAAATTATTTCGTTCGTTAACTTTTACGTTTTTAAACCCTCTTGTGCATAGTTCGCATGACGTATGTTTATTCTGTTCGGATGTGAACGATTGCGTTTTGTAAAAGCTTGTGTTACATGGACTGGCAGGTAGAATCTTAGATTCTATTCTCGACTGTAAGAGATTGCGTTGGTCCTGTTTAAATTGTAGATCTATTGAAATCGATCTATTAAAAGTTTATTGGCAGACACGCAATGGCTTGAAAGAAATTGGTCGAGATCTTGAAACCCTCACTGAAAAATTTAGGCACTATAGGCCTGAATGATTCTCACGAATCCTCCAAACCTGCTCCTAAGCATAAACGTCCTTCCGATGAAGTAACACTTAGTTGTTCTTCTCCAAATGACATAATAAATCTCTCTTCTCCTTGCCCTCAAGGAAATAAGCCGTCAACTGCCAAAGAGCTCAAATCCCCAAAAGCTCTATCTAATAGTAATAAGTATCTCACAATTCCAGAGGCTCCCCCTAATAACTTAGTAGTATCTGTTTAAAATTTAGTAGTTATTCCACCTAAAGAATCTATATTTATTTCTAGACTTGACAAAGATACCTCGGTGGAGCACATTAAGTCTTACATATCGTCGCGTTTAAAAATTGATGACATCAATATCTAATCAATATACATATAATCGTTTAAAATAGACGTATCTCTTGAAACATTCAAAAAAATCTTAGATAGCTCATTCTGGCCACCTGGGGCTTTTGTATGCGAATTAAAGCCTAAACTTAGAAATCATACTGAGGAAAACATTGTTAAATTACCAAAAGCAAACACCGATATAAAAAACTGTTTGGTAGAAATTCGGTAAGCATTTATTATCAAAATGTTAGAGGTCTTAATACAAAATAAAACGACTTGTACTTAAACAGTTCCAATTTTAATTTCCATATAATTGGATTAACAATCTCTTTTGAATTTAAATGTACTAGAGTCTATGTTAATAGTTGCTTTATTTATTTAACCCTATCTTATATACCACTCCATTCGGACTTATCTGTATACATGCAGAATGCTTCCTTAATAAATAGCACTACTTCCATGAACCGACTCATTTGAATTTAAATGTACTAGAGTCTCTGTTAATAGTTCTTTATTTATTTGACCTTATCTTATATACCACGCCATTCGAACTTCGCTGTATAGATGCACCACGCTTCTTTAATAAATAGTGCTACTTCGACGGCAAATAATGCAGATTCAATAATCGTTTAAGCAGATTTCAATTTACCATGTGCTTCGTGGAAAGCTTTCGACGACTATATCGTACCGATTTGCAATCTGTCATGTTTTAATGAGTTTTTTGAAAAAATGTCTGAGTTGGGTCTGAACCAAATTAATTTGATTCCGAATAAATTTGGTAAATGCTTAGATTTAGTTTACGTTGATACCTCTTCAAAGTGTTCCGTTATTCAGAGTAATATTCTTGTTCAACCAGAGGACCCATATCATCCTGCTTTGGAAATATCTGTCGAAATCATATTCAATACACGGGATAGTAATCACCAAACTTCTAGCTTCTGTACTCGGTTTAACTTTGCAAAAGCCAATTTTAAAAAGTTAAATAGAGAACTTTCTACAATAGCATGCCCAATTATAATGGTGGTATTGAATTCAGTGTCTTGCATTTTAATAACAATAGTACGAAATAATTTGTTCCAATAGTAATTGTTAATAATAGTAAAAATATAAATCCGTGGTTTTCGAAAGAGTTATATAAATTGAAAAACAGAAAAACTCGAGCCTTTAAACATTTAAAAAAAACAGGTTCACTTGTCGACTATTTTAAATATTCTCTATTGCGTCGACAATATATTGACCTAAACAAAAAATGTTACAATAATTACTTAAATAAAATAAAAAAGAATATTGCAATTAATATAAATTCGTTTTATGATTTCGTCAACTCCAAACGCAGGATTTCCAAATTTCCGTCCACAATGAAATACAAATCTATTATTTCAAGTAACAATGATATTATATTCAATATGTTTGCAGAATTTTTCAAGTCAAACTACTGTAATATTTTTTCTAAAAATTTGTCCTATCAGCACGTTCTGTGTCCGAGTACTTTAATTAACGCTCCAATTATTTCTGAAGAAGACGTTCAATATGGAAACAGTCATTTAAAATTCCTTTGCATTAAAGTGGATTTAGGTCCAAGATTGAAAACTATAGAGGTATCGTAAAACTATCAGTTATACCCAAACGACTATATAACCTTAGCACCATAGTCTAGAGCAAGTTTTTAACTACAAGTATGTTGATTTGGTAGTTAATATGTACCCTAAGCTAAATTTTATTCTTCATATTGATACCATGGTCTTAAAAGCAAAAGCTGTCCTCAGTTTTGTTAAACGCTGGTCTAAAGAATTTTGAGATCCGTATACTACTAAAACCCTTTATACAAATTTGGTTAGACCTCTATTGGAATATGGCTCTGTTGTATGGAACCCTAGCTACCAAATCCATTTTGAAAAGTTTTTACTTTTCGCCTTAGGGCATTTCCTATGGGATTCTAGGGTAAGTCTACCTCCATACACTAGTCGTTTAAAACTTATTAATCTACCTACACTTTCTAGTCGTAGAGAAATGCGTGGCATAATATTGATAGTGAAAATTTTGAATGGAATTGTTTGCAGTTCTTTTCTCCTGTCTGAAATTAAATTTAATATCCGGTTCGCCTTTCGAGGCAGTTTAGACCTTTACGGTTAAAATCCTGTAGATCAAATTTCGAACTAAACGAACCATTCCGCCGTATATGTCATGATTTTAACGCTCAATCTAGCACATTTGACACATCTGACTCACTTTTCGAAATTAAAAGGACTTTGTTGTTTTCTCTTAACAAATAAAAATGTACCAATTTACTATATCGTAACTATAAATCTTAGCTGTTAAAAATTTTTGTTTCTGTAGTTGTGCAGTTTTAGCACTAAAAAACTCTCTTGCCTTTTCTGACTCGGCTGATTCCGCACGTATGAGAATTGCGCCCCTCGCGTCGGTTGGGCGGGAGGAGGGTAATCTTTGGATTATTATGTTATTGAAGCTTCTTTTTAGGTTTTAGCAACCTGTTTTGAGCGTGTAGCTTGTTGCTTTTTATATGATGTTTCAATGAATTTAAAATTTTTTTGATCCAGTGTAAACTGTATTTACTTGTGGTTTTATTTTGAATGCATTGCTTTATTTAGTTTAATTATTAAAAATCGCACTTTTACTTTAACAATACTTTTTAAGTCTGTATGTTGATGTATTTAGGTACACCTTAATACGCGGACTTTTATGTACTATATATTTATGTGCTCGTGCAATTGAGAGCTCGTTGAGGATTCCGCACATTTCAATACACAAAAACAACTAATTTGCCATAAATAAACAGAGATGAGGTAGGAGATGACTTTATAGGAACCGCCTTCAAAATTAGACAGTAGGCGTGGCACCGCCCACTTTTGGGTGAAAACCCATATCTTGAGATCTGATTAACCGATTTGAACCAAATTCGGTACATAACATTCTTCTCATATTTCTATGTTATAGTGCGAAAATAGACGAAATCGGATTACAACCACGCCTAGTATGTCTTAGTGTCAAAAAATGATTAAATCGAATCAATACTTCCTTTAATATAAAATTTTGCCAATTTTGCCTAATTTAGTATTAGCAGCATGAGATCAGGTTGTAATGTTGACCCTGCGTAGTACATCCTTGAGTTAATTGTCTGAGCTCGTACACTTTGAGGCATTAAAAACAGCTAGTATTTTCGTTGTGATTTTATCTGGTCTTATTACCCCGTGATGTTGAAGATAAAAAGATAAATATCTACTTTTAGATATCTTTTCATATGATACAGCTTTTGGAGTTCAAGATATTCATCCATCACATTATCATATGCTGATTTAAGCTCGCGTTTCTTTATCAAGCTTTCTTCCAAGCTTAGGAATTGCTAGACTGCTGATATTCTACAGTGGCCTAGAGCTATAGTTTCTGGAAAGGTGGGCTTGAATGGGAGTCGCACAACATAAAGATAATGTTCGTTTCTTGTTGTTGTGGACTTGTAATAGGCTTCGCATGCCAGGTCTTCTTCTGATTATTGTGTGATCTGGGGTAATTCTTCTTCTTCCCAGAATTTTTTGAGTTAATTATTTAATATTCGTTTGAAATATTTTCAACTTGAGTTGTGAAGGAATACATTTTTTCTGTGAGTTGGCCTTTTAATATCCATCCAAAGATTGTGTTTTGTTCTAACAATTTATTAGAGATTTTCTCAATACCTCGTTGCCCAATAATATGTCGATTTGTGATGGCGTATGGCAGTTGGGATCTGCTAATTTGAGATATGAGCATTTTTCCCACTGTTTTTTATTTACTTCATAGTTTGGAAGCAAATTATTGAGCTGCCGTAGAACAATGGCTTGTGCATCTATTCGTATATCCGAGTTTGGAGAGAGTATGGTGATTGGGCAAACTTTATTTAAATTTTGCATAATTCTTCCTCCCATTTCCGAAATTTGAAAACTGGAATTTTTGACTGGCAATTTTAGCCGATTCTGAGCTTTTCATGATATAAAGGATTTTTGAGAGCCTTGATCTATTAATGCCCTTAATTTGAATAAATCTCCTTTATGATCTAAAGAATTTTGCTTTAATTCTCTGAATTAAGAGCATGAATTTTCGCTGCTTTTAAGCAACATCCTTTATTTTCAGGATTCGGGATTTCGGGATTACCTGATTTGGTAGTCGCGACTAGGCCCGTGATTTTATGTATGTGATTTTGCTTCATATTTGCAAAATTGGTTATGAGAAGCAATGAGTGCTTTCACAGTCTTTTGTCCCGTGAGAATTGTTGTCGGAGAAGATTGCTCCTATTTGAAACGGACATTTTTTTAAATTTCTCGCAAGATCCTCCTTTACAAATTTCACATAATGATTGCCAATGATTTGTTTGATTTGACACCACTGTTTGTCTTCTATTATCGTGTCTATTATGTTGTGTGTTATTACTGACTTGGCCTCTAAAAAAGTTTTTATTTGAGTCATATTGATGCCTTTTTGGCTTAACTACCTTTTTGTCTACTCGCTAAGCTTTTTCATACTGAGTTGTTAAAAATTCTTTCATTTGATGCCATTTTGGTGATTTCTCTCTTGCCAGTAGTGATTGCTCCCATCGTAGCAAAGCAGCATCAGGTAGTGTCGCTGCGTAAATATTTTTGTGTTTTGAACACAAATAAGCAATTAGCCACTGTCGAGTATAGTTTTTGAAATCCAGGATTTCCAAATTTCCGTCCACGATGAAATACAAATCTATTATTTCAAGTGACAATGATATTATATTCAATATGTTTGCAGAATTTTTCAAGTCAAACTACTGTAATAATTTTTCTAAAAATTTGTCCTATCAGCACGTTCTGTGTCTGCATACTTTAATTAACGCTCCAATTATTTCTGAAGAAGACGTTCAATATGGAAACAGTCAATTAAAATTCCTTTGCATAAAAGTGGATTTAGGTCCAACATTGAAAACTATAGAGGTATCGTAAAACTATCAGTTATACCCAAACGACTATATAACCTTTTCGATTTCTCCGTTAATTTCCTCGTCTCAGCATGGATTTCGTAAAGGGAAATCGACTCTAACAAAATTGCTTGAATTTGTATCATGGGGTTTTCGGGAACATAAGTATACGGATCTTATATACGCAGACTTTAGCAAAGCTTTTGATAAAGTAAATCTCTCGATTCTTATACATAAACTTGATCCGCTGGGCTTTCAGCTAAGATTTCTTAAATGGGTAGCTTCTTATCTTTATGATAGAACACAACGAGTTATATTTGAGGATACTATTTCAGATACAATTAATGTCTCTTCAGGTGTTCCGCAAGGTAGTCATCTTGGCCCGATTCTGATCTTGTTGTTTATTAACGACATCTCTTCAGTAATAGAACTCTCAAAAATTTTAATATACGCTGACAACGTAAAGCTTTTTAAATCATACACTTCAACTGAGGAAAGGTGTATGTTGCAAGCAGACTTAAACAATTTGGTTGCATCGTGTGATAGAAATGATTGGCCATTGAATCTCAATTAATGTAAGACGATGTGCTTTTCCCGTAGATCTGTGCACGCCTCTCCTTATGTAATATAGCACCATAGTCTAGAGCAAGTTTTTAACTACAAGTATGTTGATTTGGTAGTTAATATGTACCCTAAGCTAAATTTTAGTCTTCATATTGATACCATGGTCTTAAAAGCAAAAGCTGTCCTCAGTTTTGTTAAACGCTGGTCTAAAGAATTTTGAGATCCGTATATTACTAAAACACTTTATACAAATTTGGTTAGACCTATATTGGAATATGGCTCTGTTGTATGGAACCCTAGCTACCAAATCCATTTTGAAAAGTTTTTACTTTTCGCCTTAGGGCATTTCCGATGGGATTCTAGGGTAAGTCTACCTCCATACACTAGTCGTTTAAAACTTATTAATCTACCTACACTTTCTAGTCGTAGAGAAATGCGTGGCATAATATTGATAGTGAAAATTTTGAATGGAACTGTTTGCAGTTCTTTTCTCCTGTCTGAAATTAAATTTAATATCCGGTTCGCCTTTCGAGGCAGTTTAGACCTTCACGGTTAAAATCCTGTAGATCAAATTTCGAACTAAACGAACCATTCCGCCGGATATGTCATGATTTTAACGCTCAATCTAGCACATTTGACACATCTGACTCACTTTTCGAAATTAAAAGGACTTTGTTGTTTTCTCTTAACAAATAAAAATGTACCAATTTACTATATCGTAACTATAAATCTTAGCTGTTGAAAATTTTTGTTTCTGTAGTTGGGCAGTTTTAGCACTAAAAAACTCTCTTGCCTTTTCTGACTCGGCTGATTCCGCACGTATGAGAATTGCGCCCCTCGCGTCGGTTGGGCGGGAGGAGGGTAATCTTTGGATTATTATGTTATTGAAGCTTCTTTTTAGGTTTTAGCAACCTGTTTTGAGCGTGTAGCTTGTTGCTTTTTATATGATGTTTCAATGAATTTAAAATTTTTTTGATCCAGTGTAAACTGTATTTACTTGTGGTTTTATTTTGAATGCATTGCTTTATTTAGTTTAATTATTAAAAATCGCACTTTTACTTTAACAATACCTTTTAAGTCTGTATGTTGATGTATTTAGGTACACCTTAATAAGCGGACTTTTATGTACTATATATTTATGTGCTCGTGCAATTGAGAGCTCGTTGAGGATTCCGCACATTTCAATACACAAAAACAACTAATTTGCCATAAATAAACAGAGATGAGGTAGGAGATGACTTTATAGGAACCGCCTTCACAATTAGACAGTAGGCGTGGCACCGCCCACTTTTGGGTGAAACCCCATATCTTGGGATCTGATTAACCGATTTGAACCAAATTCGGTACATAACATTCTTCTCATATTTCTATGTTATAGTGCGAAAATAGACGAAATCGGATTACAACCACGCCTAGTATGTCTTAGTGTCAAAAAATGATTAAATCGAATCAATACTTCCTTTAATATAAAATTTTGCCAATTTTGCCTAATTTAGTATTAGCAGCATGAGATCAGGTTGTAATGTTGACCCTGCGTAGTACATCCTTGAGTTAATTGTCTGAGCTCGTACACTTTGAGGCATTAAAAACAGCTAGTATTTTCGTTGTGATTTTATCTGGTCTTATTACCCCGTGATGTGGAAGATAAAAAGATAAATATCTACTTTTAGATATCTTTTCATATGATACAGCTTTTGGAGTTCAAGATATTCATCCATCACATTATCATATGCTGATTTAAGCTCGCTTTTCTTTATCAAGCTTTCTTCCAAGCTTAGGAATTGCTAGACTGCTGATATTCTAGAGTGGCCTAGAGCTATAGTTTCTGGAAAGGTGGGCTTGAATGGGAGTCGCACAACATAAAGATAATGTTCGTTTCTTGTTGTTGTGGACTTGTAATAGGCTTCGCATGCCAGGTCTTCTTCTGAATATTGTGTGATCTGGGGTAATTCTTCTTCTTCCCAGAATTTTTTGAGTTAATTATTTAATATTCGTTTGAAATATTTTCAACTTGAGTTGTGAAGGAATACATTTTTTCTGTGAGTTGGCCTTTTAATATCCATCCAAAGATTGTGTTTTGTTCTAACAATTTATTAGAGATTTTCTCAATACCTCGTTGCCCAATAATATGTCGATTTGTGATGGCAGTTGGGATCTGCTAATTTGAGATATGAGCATTTTTCCCACTGTTTTTTATTTACTTCATAGTTTGGAAGCAAATTATTGAGCTGCGGTAGAACAATGGCTTGTGCATCTATTCGTATATCCGAGTTTGGAGAGAGTATGGTGATTGGGCAAACTTTATTTAAATTTTGCATAATTCTTCCTCCCATTTCCGAAATTTGAAAACTGGAATTTTTGACTGGCAATTTTAGCCGATTCTGAGCTTTTCATGATATAAAGGATCTTTGAGAGCCTTGATCTATTAATGCCCTTAATTTGAATAAATCTCCTTTATGATCTAAAGAATTTTGCTTTAATTCTCTGAATTAAGAGCTTGAATTTTCGCTGCTTTTAAGCAACATCCTTTATTTTCAGAATTCGGGATTTCGGGATTACCTGATTTGGTAGTCGCGACTAGGCCCGTGATTTTATGTATGTGATTTTGCTTCATATTTGCAAAATTGGTTATGAGAAGCAATGAGTGCTTTCACAGTATTTTGTCTTGTGAGAATTGTTGTCGGAGAAGATTGCTCCTATTTGAAACGGACATTTTTTTAAATTTGTCGTAGGATCCTCCTTTACAAATTTCACAAATTGATTGCCAATGATTTGTTTGATTTGACACGACTGTTTGTCTTCTATTATCGTGTCTATTATGTTGTGTGTTATTACTGACTAGGTCTCTAAAAAAGTTTTTATTTGGGTCATATTGATGCCTTTTTGGCTTAACTACCTTTTTGTCTACTCGCTCAGCTTTTTCATACTGAGTTGTTAAAAATTCTTTCATTTGATGCCATTTTGGTGATTTCTCTCTTGCCAGTAGTGATTGCTCCCATCGTAGCAAAGCAGCATCAGGTAGTGTCGCAGCGTAAATATTTTTGTGTTTTGAACACAAATAAGTAATTAGCCACTGTCGAGTATAGTTTTTGAAATCCAGGATTTCCAAATTTCCGTCCACGATGAAATACAAATCTATTATTTGAAGTAACAATGATATTATATTCAATATGTTTGCAGAATTTTTCAAGTCAAACTACTGTAATAATTTTTCGAAAAATTTGTCCTATCAGCACGTTCTGTGTCTGCATACTTTAATTAACGCTGACGTTAAATATGGAAACAGTCAATTAAAATTCCTTTGCATAAAAGTGGATTTAGGTCCAACATTGAAAACTATAGAGGTATCGTAAAACTATCAGTTATACCCAAACGACTATATAACCTTTTCGATTTCTCCGTTAATTTCCTCATCTCAGCATGGATTTCGTAAAGGGAAATCGACTCTAACAAAATTGCTTGAATTTGTATCATTGGGTTTTCGGGAACATAAGTATACGGATCTTATATACGCAGACTTTAGCAAAGCTTTTGATAAAGTAAATCTCTCGATTCTTATACATAAACTTGATCCGCTTGGCTTTCAGCTAAGATTTCTTAAATGGGTAGCTTCTTATCTTTATGATAGAAGACAACGAGTTATATTTGAGGATACTATTTCAGATACAATTAATGTCTCTTCAGGTGTTCCGCAAGGTAGTCATCTTGGCACGATTCTGATCTTGTTGTTTATTAACGATATCTCTTCAGTAATAGAACTCTCAAAAATTTTAATATACGCTGACAACGTAAAGCTTTTTAAATCATACACTTCAACTGAGGAAAGGTGTATGTTGCAAGCAGACTTAAACAATTTGGTTGCATCGTGTGATAGAAATGATTGGCCATTGAATCTCAATTAATGTAAGACGATGTGCTTTTCCCGTAGATCTGTGCACCCCTCTCCTTATGTAATATAGCACCATAGTCTAGAGCAAGTTTTTAACTACAAGTATGTTGATTTGGTAGTTAATATGTACCCCAAGCTAAATTTTAGTCTTCATATTGATACCATGGTCTTAAAAGCAAAAGCTGTCCTCAGTTTTGTTAAACGCTGGTCTAAAGAATTTTGAGATCCGTATATTACTAAAACACTTTATACAAATTTGGTTAGACCTATATTGGAATATGGCTCTGTTGTATGGAACCCTAGCTACCAAATCCATTTTGAAAAGTTTTTACTTTTCGCCTTAGGGCATTTCCGATGGGATTCTAGGGTAAGTCTACCTCCATACACTAGTCGTTTAAAACTTATTAATCTACCTACACTTTCTAGTCGTAGAGAAATGCGTGGCATAATGTTGATAGTGAAAATTTTGAATGAAACTGTTTGCTGTTCTTTTCTCCTGTCTGAAATTAAATTTAATATCCGGTTCGCCTTTCGAGGCAGTTTAGACCTTTACCTTTACTAAATCCTGTAGATCAAATTTCGAACTAAACGAACTATTCCGCCGTATATGTCATATGTTTTCTCTTAACAAATAAAAATGTACCAATTTACTATATCGTAACTATAAATCTTAGCTGTTGAAAATTTTTGTTTCTGTAGTTGGGCAGTTTTAGCACTAAAAAACTCTCTTGCCTTTTCTGACTCGGCTGATTCCGCACGTATGAGAATTGCGCCCCTCGCGTCGGTTGGGCGGGAGGAGGGTAATCTTTGGATTATTATGTTATTGAAGCTTCTTTTTAGGTTTTAGCAACCTGTTTTGAGCGTGTAGCTTGTTGCTTTTTATATGATGTTTCAATGAATTTAAAATTTTTTTGATCCAGTGTAAACTGTATTTACTTGTGGTTTTATTTTGAATGCATTGCTTTATTTAGTTTAATTATTAAAAATCGCACTTTTACTTTAACAATACCTTTTAAGTCTGTATGTTGATGTATTTAGGTACACCTTAATAAGCGGACTTTTATGTACTATATATTTATGTGCTCGTGCAATTGAGAGCTCGTTGAGGATTCCGCACATTTCAATACACAAAAACAACTAATTTGCCATAAATAAACAGAGATGAGGTAGGAGATGACTTTATAGGAACCGCCTTCAAAATTAGACAGTAGGCGTGGCACCGCCCACTTTTGGGTGAAAACCCATATCTTGGGATCTGATTAACCGATTTGAACCAAATTCGGTACATAACATTCTTCTCATATTTCTATGTTATAGTGCGAAAATAGACGAAATCGGATTACAACCACGCCTAGTATGTCTTAGTGTCAAAAAATGATTAAATCGAATCAATACTTCCTTTAATATAAAATTTTGCCAATTTTGCCTAATTTAGTATTAGCAGCATGAGATCAGGTTGTAATGTTGACCCTGCGTAGTACATCATTGAGTTAATTGTCTGAACTCGTACACTTTGAGGCATTAAAAACAGCTAGTATTTTCGTTGTGATTTTATCTGGTCTTATTACCCCGTGATGTGGAAGATAAAAAGATAAATATCTACTTTTAGATATCTTTTCATATGATACAGCTTTTGGAGTTCAAGATATTCATCCATCACATTATCATATGCTGATTTAAGCTCGCTTTTCTTCATCAAGCTTTCTTCCAAGCTTAGGAATTGCTAGACTGCTGAAATTCTAGAGTGGCCTAGAGCTATAGTTTCTGGAAAGGTGGGCTTGAATGGGAGTCGAATAACATAAAGACAATGTTCGTTTCTTGTTGTTGTGGACTTGTAATAGGCTTCGCATGCCAGGTCTTCTTCTGAATATTGTGTGATCTGGGGTAATTCTTCTTCTTCCCAGAATTTTTTGAGTTAATTATTTAATATTCGTTTGAAATATTTTCAACTTGAGTTGTGAAGGAATACATTTTTTCTGTGAGTTGGCCTTTTAATATCCATCCAAAGATTGTGTTTTGTTCTAACAATTTATTAGAGATTTTCTCAATACCTCGTTGCCCAATAATATGTCGATTTGTGATGGCGTATGGCAGTTGGGATCTGCTAATTTGAGATATGAGCATTTTTCCAACTGTTTTTTATTTACTTCATAGTTTGGAAGCAAATTATTGAGCTGCGGTAGAACAATGGCTTGTGCATCTATTCGTATATCCGAGTTTGGAGAGAGTATGGTGATTGGGCAAACTTTATTTAAATTTTGCATAATTCTTCCTCCCATTTCCGAAATTTGAAAACTGGAATTTTTGACTGGCAATTTTAGCCGATTCTGAGCTTTTCATGATATAAAGGATCTTTGAGAGCCTTGATCTATTAATGCCCTTAATTTGAATAAATCTCCTTTATGATCTAAAGAATTTTGCTTTAATTCTCTGAATTAAGAGCTTGAATTTTCGCTGCTTTTAAGCAACATCCTTTATTTTCAGAATTCGGGATTTCGGGATTACCTGATTTGGTAGTCGCGACTAGGCCCGTGATTTTATGTATGTGATTTTGCTTCATATTTGCAAAATTGGTTATGAGAAGCAATGAGTGCTTTCACAGTATTTTGTCCCGTGAGAATTGTTGTCGGAGAAGATTGCTCCTATTTGAAACGGAAATTTTTTTAAATTTGTTGTAGGATCCTCCTTTACAAATTTCACAAATTGATTGCCAATGATTTGTTTGATTTGACACGACTGTTTGTCTTCTATTATCGTGTCTATTATGCTGTGTGTTATTACTGACTAGGTCTCTAAAAAAGTTTTTATTTGGGTCATATTGATGCCTTTTTGGCTTAACTACCTTTTTGTCTACTCGCTCAGCTTTTTCATACTGAGTTGTTAAAAATTCTTTCATTTGATGCCATTTTGGTGATTTCTCTCTTGCCAGTAGTGATTGCTCCCATCGTAGCAAAGCAGCATCAGGTAGTGTCGCAGCGTAAATATTTTTGTGTTTTGAACACAAATAAGTAATTAGCCACTGTCGAGTATAGTTTTTGAAATCCAGGATTTCCAAATTTCCGTCCACGATGAAATACAAATCTATTATTTGAAGTAACAATGATATTATATTCAATATGTTTGCAGAATTTTTCAAGTCAAACTACTGTAATAATTTTTCTAAAAATTTGTCCTATCAGCACGTTCTGTGTCTGCATACTTTAATTAACGCTGACGTTAAATATGGAAACAGTCAATTAAAATTCCTTTGCATAAAAGTGGATTTAGGTCCAACATTGAAAACTATAGAGGTATCGTAAAACTATCAGTTATACCCAAACGACTATATAACCTTTTCGATTTCTCCGTTAATTTCCTCATCTCAGCATGGATTTCGTAAAGGGAAATCGACTCTAACAAAATTGCTTGAATTTGTATCATGGGGTTTTCGGGAACATAAGTATACGGATCTTATATACGCAGACTTTAGCAAAGCTTTTGATAAAGTAAATCTCTCGATTCTTATACATAAACTTGATCCGCTTGGCTTTCAGCTAAGATTTCTTAAATGGGTAGCTTCTTATCTTTATGATAGAAGACAACGAGTTATATTTGAGGATACTATTTCAGATACAATTAATGTCTCTTCAGGTGTTCCGCAAGGTAGTCATCTTGGCACGATTCTGATCTTGTTGTTTATTAACGATATCTCTTCAGTAATAGAACTCTCAAAAATTTTAATATACGCTGACAACGTAAAGCTTTTTAAATCATACACTTCAACTGAGGAAAGGTGTATGTTGCAAGCAGACTTAAACAATTTGGTTGCATCGTGTGATAGAAATGATTGGCCATTGAATCTCAATTAATGTAAGACGATGTGCTTTTCCCGTAGATCTGTGCACCCCTCTCCTTATGTAATATAGCACCATAGTCTAGAGCAAGTTTTTAACTACAAGTATGTTGATTTGGTAGTTAATATGTACCCCAAGCTAAATTTTAGTCTTCATATTGATACCATGGTCTTAAAAGCAAAAGCTGTCCTCAGTTTTGTTAAACGCTGGTCCAAAGAATTTTGAGATCCGTATATTACTAAAACACTTTATACAAATTTGGTTAGACCTATATTGGAATATGGCTCTGTTGTATGGAACCCTAGCTACCAAATCCATTTTGAAAAGTTTTTACTTTTCGCCTTAGGGCATTTCCGATGGGATTCTAGGGTAAGTCTACCTCCATACACTACTTATTAATCTACCTACACTTTCTAGTCGTAGAGAAATGCGTGGCATAATGTTGATAGTGAAAATTTTGAATGAAACTGTTTGCTGTTCTTTTCTCCTGTCTGAAATTAAATTTAATATCCGGTTCGCCTTTCGAGGCAGTTTAGACCTTTACCTTTACTAAATCCTGTAGATCAAATTTCGAACTAAACGAACTATTCCGCCGTATATGTCATATGTTTTCTCTTAACAAATAAAAATGTACCAATTTACTATATCGTAACTATAAATCTTAGCTGTTGAAAATTTTTGTTTCTGAAGTTGGGCAGTTTTAGCACTAAAAAACTCTCTTGCCTTTTCTGACTCGGCTGATTCCGCACGTATGAGAATTGCGCCCCTCGCGTCGGTTGGGCGGGAGGAGGGTAATCTTTGGATTATTATGTTATTGAAGCTTCTTTTTAGGTTTTAGCAACCTGTTTTGAGCGTGTAGCTTGTTGCTTTTTATATGATGTTTCAATGAATTTAAAATTTTTTTGATCCAGTGTAAACTGTATTTACTTGTGGTTTTATTTTGAATGCATTGCTTTATTTAGTTTAATTATTAAAAATCGCACTTTTACTTTAACAATACCTTTTAAGTCTGTATGTTGATGTATTTAGGTACACCTTAATAAGCGGACTTTTATGTACTATATATTTATGTGCTCGTGCAATTGAGAGCTCGTTGAGGATTCCGCACATTTCAATACACAAAAACAACTAATTTGCCATAAATAAACAGAGATGAGGTAGGAGATGACTTTATAGGAACCGCCTTCAAAATTAGACAGTAGGCGTGGCACCGCCCACTTTTGGGTGAAAACCCATATCTTGCGATCTGATTAACCGATTTGAACCAAATTCGGTACATAAAATTCTTCTCATATTTCTATGTTATAGTGCGAAAATAGACGAAATCGGATTACAAACACGCCTAGTATGTCTTAGTGTCAAAAAATGATTAAATCGAATCAATACTTCCTTTAATATAAAATTTTGCCTAATTTAGTATTAGCAGCATGAGATCAGGTTGTAATGTTGACCCTGCGTAGTACACATTGAGTTAATTGTCTGAACTCGTACACTTTGAGGCATTAAAAACAGCTAGTATTTTCGTTGTGATTTTATCTGGTCTTATTACCCCGTGATGTGGAAGATAAAAAGATAAATATCTACTTTTAGATATCTTTTCATATGATACAGCTTTTGGAGTTCAAGATATTCATCCATCACATTATCATATGCTGATTTAAGCTCGCTTTTCTTCATCAAGCTTTCTTCCAAGCTTAGGAATTGCTAGACTGCTGAAATTCTAGAGTGGCCTAGAGCTATAGTTTCTGGAAAGGTGGGCTTGAATGGGAGTCGAATAACATAAAGACAATGTTCGTTTCTTGTTGTTGTGGACTTGTAATAGGCTTCGCATGCCAGGTCTTCTTCTGAATATTGTGTGATCTGGGGTAATTCTTCTTCTTCCCAGAATTTTTTGAGTTAATTATTTAATATTCGTTTGAAATATTTTCAACTTGAGTTGTGAAGGAATACATTTTTTCTGTGAGTTGGCCTTTTAATATCCATCCAAAGATTGTGTTTAGTTCTAACAATTTATTAGAGATTTTCTCAATACCTCGTTGCCCAATAATATGTCGATTTGTGATGGCGTATGGCAGTTGGGATCTGCTAATTTGAGATATGAGCATTTTTCCCACTGTTTTTTATTTACTTCATAGTTTGGAAGCAAATTATTGAGCTGCGGTAGAACAATGGCTTGTGCATCTATTCGTATATCCGAGTTTGGAGAGAGTATGGTGATTGGGCAAACTTTATTTAAATTTTGCATAATTCTTCCTCCCATTTCCGAAATTTGAAAACTGGAATTTTTGACTGGCAATTTTAGCCGATTCTGAGCTTTTCATGATATAAAGGATCTTTGAGAGCCTTGATCTATTAATGCCCTTAATTTGAATAAATCTCCTTTATGATCTAAAGAATTTTGCTTTAATTCTCTGAATTAAGAGCTTGAATTTTCGCTGCTTTTAAGCAACATCCTTTATTTTCAGAATTCGGGATTACCTGATTTGGTAGTCGCGACTAGGCCCGTGATTTTATGTATGTGATTTTGCTTCATATTTGCAAAATTGGTTATGAGAAGCAATGAGTGCTTTCACAGTATTTTGTCCCGTGAGAACTGTTGTCGGAGAAGATTGCTCCTATTTGAAACGGACATTTTTTTAAATTTCTCGTAGGATCCTCCTTTACAAATTTCACAAATTGATTGCCAATGATTTGTTTGATTTGACACGACTGTTTGTCTTCTATTATCGTGTCTATTATGTTGTGTGTTATTACTGACTAGGTCTCTAAAAAAGACCTAGACCTTTATTTGGGTCATATTGATGCCGTTTTGGCTTAACTACCTTTTTGTCTACTCGCTCAGCTTTTTCATACTGAGTTGTTAAAAATTCTTTCATTTGATGCCATTTTGGTGATTTCTCTCTTGCCAGTAGTGATTGCTCCCATCGTAGCAAAGCAGCATCAGGTAGTGTCGCTGCGTAAATATTTTTGTGTTTTGAACACAAATAAGTAATTAGCCACTGTCGAGTATAGTTTTTGAAATCCAGGATTTCCAACTTTCCGTCCACGATGAAATACAAATCTATTATTTCAAGTGACAATGATATTATATTCAATATGTTTGCAGAATTTTTCAAGTCAAACTACTGTGTCTGCATACTTTAATTAACGCTCCAATTGTTTTTGAAGAAGACGTTCAATATGGAAACAGTTAATTAAAATTGCTTTGCATAAAAGTGGATTTAGGTCCAACATTGAAAACTATAGAGGCATCGTAAAACTATCAGTTATACCCAAACGACTATATAACCTTTTCGATTTCTCCGTTAATTTCCTCATCTCAGCATGGATTTCGTAAAGGGAAATCGACTCTAACAAAATTGCTTAAATTTGTATCATTGGGTTTTCGGGAACATAAGTATACGGATCTTATATACGCAGACTTTAGCAAAGCTTTTGATAAAGTAAATCTCTCGATTCTTATACATAAACTTGATCCGCTTGGCTTTCAGCTAAGATTTCTTAAATGGGTAGCTTCTTATCTTTATGATAGAAGACAACGAGTTATATTTGAGGATACTATTTCAGATACAATTAATGTCTCTTCAGGTGTTCCGCAAGGTAGTCATCTTGGCACGATTCTGATCTTGTTGTTTATTAACGATATCTCTTCAGTAATAGAACTCTCAAAAATTTTAATATACGCTGACAACGTAAAGCTTTTTAAATCATACACTTCAACTGAGGAAAGGTGTATGTTGCAAGCAGACTTAAACAATTTGGTTGCATCGTGTGATAGAAATGATTGGCCATTGAATCTCAATTAATGTAAGACGATGTGCTTTTCCCGTAGATCTGTGCACCCCTCTCCTTATGTAATATAGCACCATAGTCTAGAGCAAGTTTTTAACTACAAGTATGTTGATTTGGTAGTTAATATGTACCCCAAGCTAAATTTTAGTCTTCATATTGATACCATGGTCTTAAAAGCAAAAGCTGTCCTCAGTTTTGTTAAACGCTGGTCTAAAGAATTTTGAGATCCGTATATTACTAAAACACTTTATACAAATTTGGTCAGACCTATATTGGAATATGGCTCTGTTGTATGGAACCCTAGCTACCAAATCCATTTTGAAAAGTTTTTACTTTTCGCCTTAGGGCATTTCCGATGGGATTCTAGGGTAAGTCTACCTCCATACACTACTTATTAATCTACCTACACTTTCTAGTCGTAGAGAAATGCGTGGCATAATATTGATAGTGAAAATTTTGAATGAAACTGTTTGCACTTCTTTTCTCCTGTCTGAAATTAAATTTAATATCCGGTTCGCCTTTCGAGGCAGTTTAGACCTTTACGGTTAAAATCCTGTAGATCAAATTTCGAACTAAACGAACTATTCCGCCGTATATGTCATGATTTTAACGCTCAATCTACTTTTCGAAATTAAAAGGACTTTGTTGTTTTCTCTTAACAAATAAAAATGTACCAATTTACTTTATCGTAACTATAAATCTTAGCTGTTGAAAATTTTTGTTTCTGTAGTTGGGCAGTTTTAGCACTAAAAAACTCTCTTGCCTTTTCTGACTCGCCTGATTCCGCACGTATGAGAATTGCGCCCCTCGCGTCGGTTGGGCGGGAGGAGAGTAATCTTTGGATTATTATGTTATTGAAGCTTCTTTTTAGGTTTTAGCAACCTGTTTTTAGCGTGTAGCTTGTTGCTTTTTATATGATGTTTCAATGAATTTAACATTTTTTTGATCCAGTGTAAACTGTATTTACTTGTGGTTTTATTTTGAATGCATTGCTTTATTTAATTTAATTATTAAAAATCGCACTTCTGCTTTAACAATACTCTTTAAGTCTGTATGTTGATGTATTTAGGTACACCTTAATACGCGGACTTTTATGTACTATATATTTATGTGCTCGTGCAATTGAGAGCTCGTTAAGGAGATCAATACACTCTGTACATAAGTATTCACGAATTGTTTGTGCGTATGTATGGATGTGCTTATGTTCTAATGCAATTGAGAGCTCGTTAAACAGATGACTGTGCTTATATTTTTTTTGTTTGTACGCAATCCTGCTTGTTTGTTACAAGGGGTATTGCGGAATGTATGCCAATGTGGACTTCGAATATTTGTACAACTACCATTGTATTATATATGTTTGAATATGTATGCATGTACGTATATTCTTCAAATTAACATTAAATTATTTATTATACTTTTTTTTTAATTTCGAATCGTGTTAATTCTACTACAACGTTTATCATTATATGTTTTTAGGTAATTTTACAACTTTTTATATAATTTTGTAAATTTTCAAAGTGTAATTGACTAAATGAATGCAGGGTATATAAGCATAGACAGATTCTATGCCGTATGTATAAATATGTATGTTCGCACTGCGAAGAGAGGAGTGAATAACGTGCAGGTAATTTCCTGTATGCAGGTTATGTACAAGTATGTCATATATTATTATATGTTTATGTATATTTTGTGTATGTAAATATATTTTTGTGTATGTTAATATAATATAATTGGCAAGCGAATATGTATATTTATATGCTTGTTTTTTTTCTTTTTTTGTTTAGATTACAGTTTTGTTTTTATACTCTCGCAACATGTTGCTACAGATCATAATAGTTTTGTTCCCTTAACGGTTGTTTGTATCACCTACAACTAATCGAGTTGGGTATAGGGTTATATATATATATATAAATGATCAGGATGAAGAGACGAGTTGAAATCCGGGTGACTGTCTGTCCGTTCGTTCGTCTGAACATGCTGTAACTTGAGTAAAATTGAGATATCCATTAATCAAAAACAACTAAATTGCCATAACTTAGCTACACAATAAGATACAAGACTGTTATTTGGTATACAGGATCACATTAGGGAGGGGCATCTGCAGTTAAAACTTTTTTTAAAAAGTGAGTGTGGTCTCTCCCCCTAATAGGTTTAGTGAGCATATCTCCTAAACCGCTAAAGCTATAATAACAAAATTCACTAAGAACAAATATTTTTGGCTCTTCTATCGACTGTGTGAAAATGAATGAATTCGCCCCCTCCTCATATAACGGCACTGTTAAAAACTACTAAAAACGCGATAAATAAACAGAGATGAGGTAGGAGATGACTTTATAGGAACCGCCTTCAAAATTAGACAGTAGGCGTGGCACCGCCCACTTTTGGGTGAAAACCCATATCTTGGGATCTGATTAACCGATTTGAACCAAATTCGGTACATAACATTCTTCTCATATTTCTATGTTATAGTGCGAAAATAGACGAAATCGGATTACAAGCACGCCTAGTATGTCCTTGTGTCAAAAAATGATTAAATCGAATCAATACTTCCTTTAATATAAAATTTTCCCAGCACCTGAAGTAATTTTCCGGGCTTTGATCGGTGCAAGTTGCGAGAGTATAAAATGTTCGGTTACACCCGAACTTAGAACTTCCTTACTTGTTTTTTTTTTAATTTAGTCACCACTGTTTTAAATTTTTTTTTGTCTTGGAGGAAATTATTGTACCTTTCGTTTAGGCTCGAAGGACCATGTTTAAAGGGGGGAAAATTCCGGTGTCCAACTTTAATTGATTTTTAATATTTGATGTAATTTTCTTTAGGGGGAACGCGGATGTATTTAGTGCTTTGATCGCTCAAGATAGTGATTCGCACGCTAATGAGAGACTTTGGCTACCTGGTAAATTATCGTGTTTGTTTGTTTGTTTTAGTAGCACAGAAGTTGCTAAAGGCAAATTTGTTTTACAGGTTTTTGTCACTTCAGGTAATGTCCTAATGGCCAAATAGGGTGCGCAATTGATGTCAAATGTAACTGTTAGGTTAAGTTTGCAGTCGCTGATTGGACTATTACTTGATTTTTGGAAGACTAAACGTGGAGATTTTGGTCATCTTTATGTACTAAAATTTGCCTATACATTTTTTCTACATCTCCATAAAAACATAATTTAGTATTAGCAGCATGAGATCAGGTTGTAATGTTGACCCTGCGTAGTACATCATTGAGTTAATTGTCTGAGCTCGTACACTTTGAGGCATTAAAAACAGCTAGTATTTTCGTTGTGATTTTATCTGGTCTTATTACCCCGTGATGTGGAAGATAAAAAGATAAATATCTACTTTTAGATATCTTTTCATATGATACAACTTTTGGAGTTCAAGATATTCATCCATCACATTATCATATGCTGATTTAAGCTCGCTTTTCTTTATCAAGCTTTCTTCCAAGCTTAGGAATTGCTAGACTGCTGATATTCTAGAGTGGCCTAAAGCTATAGTTTCTGGAAAGGTGGGCTTGAATGGGAGTTGCACAACATAAAGACAATGTTCGTTTCTTGTTGTTGTGGACTTGTAATAGGCTTCGCATGCCAGGTCTTCTTCTGAATATTGTGTGATCTAGGGTAATTCTTCTTCTTCCCAGAATTTTTTGAGTTAATTATTTAATATTCGTTTGAAATATTTTCAACTTGAGTTGTGAAGGAATACATTTTTTCTGTGAGTAGGCCTTTTAATATCCATCCAAAGATTGTGTTTTGTTCTAACAATTTATTAGAGATTTTCTCAATACCTCGTTGCCCAATAATATGTCGATTTGTAATGGCGTATGGCAGTTGGGATCTGCTAATTTGAGATATGACCATTTTTCCCACTGTTTTTTGTTTACTTCATAGTTTGGAAGCAAATTAGTGAGCTGCGGTAGAACAATGGCTTGTGCATCTATTCGTATATCCGAGTTTGGAGAGACTATGGTGATTGGGCAAACTTTATTTAAATTTTGCATAATTCTTCCTCCCATTTCCGAAATTTGAAAACTGGAATTTTTGACTGGCAATTTTAGCCGATTCTGAGCTTTTCATGATATAAAGGATCTTTGAGAGCCTTGATCTAATAATGCCCTTAATTTGAATAAATCTCCTTTATGATCTAAAGAATTTTGCTTTAATTCTCTGAATTAAGAGCTTGAATTTTCGCTGCTTTTAAGCAACATCCTTTATTTTCAGAATTCGGGATTACCTGATTTGGTAGTCGCGACTAGGCCCGTGATTTTATGTATGTGACTTTGCTTCATATTTGCAAAATTGGTTATGAGAAGCAATGAGTGCTTTCACAGTCTTTTGTCCCGTGAGAATTGTTTTCGGACAAGATTGATCCTATTTGAAACGGACATTTTTTTAAATTTCTCGCAAGATCCTCCTTTACAAATTTCACATAATGATTGCCAATGATTTGTTTGATTTGACACGACTGTTTGTCTTCTATTATCGTGTCTATTATGTTGTGTGTTATTACTGACTAGGTCTCTAAAAAAGTTTTTATTTGAGTCATATTGATGCCTTTTTGGCTTAACTACCTTTTTGTCTACTCGCTCAGCTTTTTCATACTGAGTTGTTAAAAATTCTTTTATTTGATGCCATTTTGGTGATTTCTCTCTAGCCAGTAGTGATTGCTCCCATCGTAGCAAAGTAGCATCAGGGAGTGTCGCAGCGTAAATATTTTTTTGTTTTGAACACAAATAAACAATTAGCCACTGTCGAGTATAGTTTTTGAAATCCGGGATTTCCAAATTTCCGTCCACGATGAAATACAAATCTAGTATTTCAAATGACAATGATATTATATTCAATATGTTTGCAGAATTTTTCAAGTCAAACTACTGTGTCCGCATACTTTAATTAACGCTCCAATTATTTCTGAAGAAGACGTTCAATATGGAAACAGTCAATTAAAATTCCTTTGCATAAAAGTGGATTTAGGTCCAACATTGAAAACTATAGAGGTATCGTAAAACTATCAGTTATACCCAAACGACTATATAACCTTTTCGATTTCTCCGTTAATTTCCTCATCTCAGCATGGATTTCGTAAAGGGAAATCGACTCTAACAAAATTGCTTGAATTTGTATCATTGGGTTTTCGGGAACATAAGTATACGGATCTTATATACGCAGACTTTAGCAAAGCTTTTGATAAAGTAAATCTCTCGATTCTTTTACATAAACTTGATCCGATTAGCTTTCAGCTAAGATTTCTTAAATGGGTAACTTCTTATCTTTATGATAAAACACAACGAGTTATATTTGAGGATACTATTTCAGATACAATTAATGTCTCTTCAGGTGTTCCGCAAGGTAGTCATCTTGGCCCGATTCTGATCTTGTTGTTTATTAACGATATCTCTTCAGTAATAGAACTCTCAAAAATGTTAATATACGCTGACAACATAAAGCTTTTTAAATCATACACTTCAACTGAGGAAAGGTGTATGTTGCAAGCAGACTTAAACAATTTGGTTGCATCGTGTGATAGAAATGATTGGCCATTGAATCTCAATTAATGTAAGACGATGTGCTTTTCCCGTAGATCTGTGCACCCCTCTCCTTATGTAATATAGAACCATAGTCTAGAGCAAGTTTTTAACTACAAGTATGTTGATTTGGTAGTTAATATGTACCCTAAGCTAAATTTTAGTCTTCATATTGATACCATGGTCTTAAAAGCAAAAGCTGTCCTCAGTTCTGTTAAACGCTGGTCTAAAGAATTTTGAGATCCGTATATTACTAAAACACTTTATACAAATTTGGTTAGACCTATATTGGAATATGGGTCTGTTGTATGGAACCCTAGCTACCAAATCCATTTTGAAAAGTTTTTACTTTTCGCCTTAGGGCATTTCCGATGGGATTCTAGGGTAAGTCTACCTCCATAAACTAGTCGTTTAAAACTTATTAATCTATCTACACTTTCTAGTCGTAGAGAAATGCGTGGCATAATATTGATAGTGAAAATTTTGAATGGAACTGTTTGCAGTTCTTTTCTCCTGTCTGAAATTAAATTTAATATCCGGTTCGCCTTTCGAGGCAGTTTAGACCTTTACGGTTAAAATCCTGTAGATCAAATATCGAACTAAACGAACCATTCCGCCGTATATGTCATGATTTTAACGCTCAATCTAGTACATTTGACACATCTGACTCACTTTTCGAAAGTAAAAGGACTTTGTTGTTTTCTCTTAACAAATAAAAATGTACCAATTTACTATATCGTAACTATAAATCTTAGCTGTTGAAAATTTTTGTTTCTGTAGTTGGGCAGTTTTAGCACTAAAAAACTCTCTTGCCTTTTCTGACTCGGCTGATTCCGCACGTATGAAAATTGCGCCCCTCGCGTCGGTTGGGCGGGAGGAGGGTAGTCTTTGGATTATTATGTTATTGAAGCTTCTTTTTAGGTTTTAGCAACCTGTTTTGAGCGTGTAGCTTGTTGCTTTTTATATGATGTTTCAATGAATTAAAAATTTTTTTGATCCAGTGTAAACTGTATTTACTTGTGGTTTTATTTTGAATGCATTGCTTTATTTAGTTTAATTATTAAAAATCGCACTTTTACTTTAACAATACTTTTTAAGTCTGTATGTTGATGTATTTAGGTACACCTTAATACGCGGACTTTTATGTACTATATATTTATGTGCTCGTGCAATTGAGAGCTCGTTGAGGAGATCAATACACAAAAACAACTTAATTGCCATAAATAAACAGAGATGAGGTAGGAGATGACTTTATAGGAACCGCCTTCAAAATTAGACAGTAGGCATGGAACCGCCCACTTTTGGGTGAAAACCCATATCTTGGGATCTGATTAACCGATTTTAACTAAATTCGGTACATAACATTCTTCTCATATTTCTATGTTATAGTGCGAAAATTGACGAAATCGGATTACAACCACGCTTAGTATGTCTTTGTGTCAAAAAATGATTAAATCGAATCAATACTTCCTGTAATATAAAATTTTGCCAATTTTGCCTAATTTAGTATTAGCAGCATGAGATCAGGTTGTAATGTTGACCCTGCGTAGTACATCATTGAGTTAATTGTCTGAGCTCGTACACTTTGAGGCATTAAAAACAGCTAGTATTTTCGTTGTGATTTTATCTGGTCTTATTACCCCGTGATGTGGAAGATAAAAAGATAAATATCTACTTTTAGATATCTTTTCATATGATACAGCTTTTGGAGTTCAAGATATTCATCCATCACATTATCATATGCTGATTTAATCTCGCTTTTCTTTATCAAGCTTTCTTTCAAGCTTAGGAATTGCTAGACTGCTGATATTCTAGAGTGGCCTAGAGCTATAGTTTCTGGAAAGGTGGGCTTGAATGGGAGTCGAACAACATAAAGACAATGTTCGTTTCTTGTTGTTGTGGACTATGTGATTTTGCTTCATATTTGCAAAATTGGTTATGAGAAGCAATGAGTGCTTTCACAGTCTTTTGTCCCGTGAGAATTGTTGTCGGAGAAGATTGCTGCTATTTGAAACGGACATTTTTTTAAATTTCTCTCAAGATGCTCCTTTACAAATTTCACATAATGATTGGCAATGATTTGTTTGATTTGACACGACTGTTTGTCTTCTATTATCGTGTCTATTATGTTGTGTGTTATTACTGACTAGGTCTCTAAAAAAGACCTAGACCTTTATTTGGGTCATATTGATGCCGTTTTGGCTTAACTACCTTTTTGTCTACTCGCTCAGCTTTTTCATACTGAGTTGTTAAAAATTCTTTCATTTGATGCCATTTTGGTGATTTCTCTCTTGCCAGTAGTGATTGCTCCCATCGTAGCAAAGCAGCATCAGGTAGTGTCGCTGCGTAAATATTTTTGTGTTTTGAACACAAATAAGTAATTAGCCACTGTCGAGTATAGTTTTTGAAATCCAGGATTTCTAAATTTCCGTCCACGATGAAATACAAATCTATTATTTCAAGTGACAATGATATTATATTCAATATGTTTGCAGAATTTTTCATGTCAAACTACTGTAATAATTTTTCTAAAAATTTGTCCTATCAGCACGTTCTGTGTCTGCATACTTTAATTAACGCTCCAATTGTTTCTGAAGAAGACGTTCAATATGGAAACAGTTAATTAAAATTGCTTTGCATAAAAGTGGATTTAGGTCCAACATTGAAAACTATAGAGGCATCGTAAAACTATCAGTTATACCCAAACGACTATATAACCTTTTCGATTTCTCCGTTAATTTCCTCATCTCAGCATGGATTTCGTAAAGGGAAATCGACTCTAACAAAATTGCTTGAATTTGTATCATTGGGTTTTCGGGAACATAAGTATACGGATCTTATATACGCAGACTTTAGCAAAGCTTTTGATAAAGTAAATCTCTCGATTCTTATACATAAACTTGATCCGCTTGGCTTTCAGCTAAGATTTCTTAAATGGGTAGCTTCTTATCTTTATGATAGAAGACAACGAGTTATATTTGAGGATACTATTTCAGATACAATTAATGTCTCTTCAGGTGTTCCGCAAGGTAGTCATCTTGGCACGATTCTGATCTTGTTGTTTATTAACGATATCTCTTCAGTAATAGAACTCTCAAAAATTTTAATATACGCTGACAACGTAAAGCTTTTTAAATCATACACTTCAACTGAGGAAAGGTGTATGTTGCAAGCAGACTTAAACAATTTGGTTGCATCGTGTGATAGAAATGATTGGCCATTGAATCTCAATTAATGTAAGACGATGTGTTTTTCCCGTAGATCTGTGCACCCCTCTCCTTATGTAATATAGCACCATAGTCTAGAGCAAGTTTTTAACTACAAGTATGTTGATTTGGTAGTTAATATGTACCCTAAGCTAAATTTTATTCTTCATATTGATACCGTGGTCTTAAAAGCAAAAGCTGTCCTCAGTTTTGTTAAACGCTGGTCTAAAGAATTTTGAGATCCGTATATTACTAAAACACTTTATACAAATTTGGTTAGACCTATATTGGAATATGGCTCTGTTGTATGGAACCCTAGCTACCAAATCCATTTTGAAAAGTTTTTACTTTTCGCCTTAGGGCATTTCCGATGGGATTCTAGAGTAACTCTACCTCCATACACTAGTCGTTTAAAACTTATTAATCTACCTACACTTTCTAGTCGTAGAGAAATGCGTGGCATAATATTGATAGTGAAAATTTTGAATGGAACTGTTTACAGTTCTTTTCTCCTGTCTGAAATTAAATTTAATATCCAGGTGCGCCTTTCGAGGCAGTTTAGACCTTTACGGTTAAAATCCTGTAGATCAAATTTCGAACTAAAAGGACCATTCCGCCGTATATTTCATGATTTTAACGCTCAATCTAGTACATTTGACACATCTGACTCACTTTTCGAAAGTAAAAGGACTTTGTTGTTTTCTCTTAACAAATAAAAATGTACCAATTTACTATATCGTAACTATAAATCTTAGCTGTTGAAAATTTTTGTTTCTGTAGTTGGGCAGTTTTAGCACTAAAAAACTCTCTTGCCTTTTCTGACTCGGCTGATTCCGCACGTATGAGAATTGCGCCCCTCGCGTCGGTTGGGCGGGAGGAGGGTAATCTTTGGATTATTATGTTATTGAAGCTTCTTTTTAGGTTTTAGCAACCTGTTTTGAGCGTGTAGCTTGTTGCTTTTTATATGATGTTTCAATGAATTTAAAATTTTTTTGATCCAGTGTAAACTGTATTTACTTGTGGTTTTATTTTGAATGCATTGCTTTATTTAGTTTAATTATTAAAAATCGCACTTTTACTTTAACAATACTTTTTAAGTCTGTATGTTGATGTATTTAGGTACACCTTAATACACGGACTTTTATGTACTATATATTTATGTGCTCGTGCAATTGAGAGCTCGTTAAGGAGATCAATACACTCTGTACATAAGTATTCACGAATTGTTTGTGCGTATGTATGGATGTGTTTATGTTCTAATGCAATTGAGAGCTCGTTAAACAGATCACTGTGCTTATATTTTTTTTGTTTGTACGCAATCCTGCTTGTTTGTTACAAGGGGTATTGCGGAATGTATGCCAATGTGGACTTCGAATATTTGTACAACTACCATTGTATTATATATGTTTGAATATGTATGCATGTACGTATATTCTTCAAATTAACATTAAATTATTTATTATACTTTTTTTTTAATTTCTAATCGTGCTAATTCTACTACAACGTTTATCATTATATGTTTTTAAGTAATTTTACAACTTTTTATATAATTTTGTAAATTTTGCTTGTTTTTTTTTCTTTCTTTAGATTACAGTTTTGTTTTTATACTCTCGCAACATGTTGCTACAGATCATAATAGTTTTGTTCCCCTAACGGTTGTTTGTATCACCTACAACTAATCGAGTTGGGTATAGGGTTATATATATATATATAAATGATCAGGATGAAGAGACGAGTTGAAATCCGGGTGACTGTCTGTCCGTTCGTTCGTCTGAGCATGCTGTAACTTGAGTAAAATTGAGATATCCATTAATCAAAAATAACTAAATTGCCATAACTTAGCTACACAATAAGATACAAGACTGTTATTTGGTATACAGGATCACATTAGGGAGGGGCATCTGCAGTTAAAACTTTTTTTAAAAAGCGAGTGTGGTCTCGCCCCCTAATAGGTTTAGTGTGCATATCTCCTAAGCCGCTAAAGCTATAATAACAAAATTCACTAAGAACAAATATTTTTGGCTCTTCTATCGACTGTGTGAAAATGAATGAATTCGGGCGACAAGCCCGCCCCCTCCTTATATAACGGCACTGTTAAAAACTACTAAAAACGCGATAAATAAACAGAGATGAGGTAGGAGATGACTTTATAGGAACCGCCTTCAAAATTAGACAGTAGGCGTGGCACCGCCCACTTTTGGGTGGCTCGTACACTTTGAGGCATTAAAAACAGCTAGTATTTTCGTTGTGATTTTATCTGGTCTTATTACCCCGTGATGTGGAAGATAAAAAGATAAATATCTACTTTTAGATATCTTTTCATATGATACAGCTTTTGGAGTTCAAGATATTCATCCATCACATTATCATATGCTGATTTAAGCTCGCTTTTCTTTATCAAGCTTTCTTCCAAGCTTAGGAATTGCTAGACTGCTGATATTCTAGAGTGGCCTAGAGCTATAGTTTCTGGAAAGGTGGGCTTGAATGGGAGTCGCACAACATAAAGACAATGTTCGTTTCTTGTTGTTGTGGACTTGTAATAGGCTTCGCATGCCAGGTCTTCTTCTGAATATTGTGTGATCTAGGGTAATTCTTCTTCTTCCCAGAATTTTTTGAGTTAATTATTTAATATTCGTTTGAAATATTTTCAACTTGAGTTGTGAAGGAATACATTTTTTCTGTGAGTTGGCCTTTTAATATCCATCCAAAGATTGTGTTTTGTTCTAACAATTTATTAAAGATTTTCTCAATAACTCGTTGCCCAATAATATGTCGATTTGTGATGGCGTATGGCAGTTGGGATCTGCTAATTTGAGATATGAGCATTTTTCCCACTGTTTTTTATTTACTTCATAGTTTGGAAGCAAATTAGTGAGCTGCGGTAGAACAATGGCTTGTGCATCTATTCGTATATCCGAGTTTGGAGAGACTATGGTGATTGGGCAAACTTTATTTAAATTTTGCATAATTCTTCCTCCCATTTCCGAAATTTGAAAACTGGAATTTTTGACTGGCAATTTTAGCCGATTCTGAGCTTTTCATGATATAAAGGATCTTTGAGAGCCTTGATCTATTAATGCCCTTAATTTGAATAAATCTCCTTTATGATCTAAAGAATTTTGCTTTAACTCTCTGAATTAAGAGCTTGAATTTTCGCTGCTTTTAAGCAACATCCTTTATTTTCAGAATTCGGGATTTCGGGATTACCTGATTTGGTAGTCGTGACTAGGCCCGTGATTTTATGTATGTGATTTTGCTTCATATTTGCAAAATTGGTTATGAGAAGCAATGAGTGCTTTCACAGTCTTTTGTCCCGTGAGAATTGTTGTCGGAGAAGATTGCTCCTATTTGAAACGGACATTTTTTTAAATTTCTCGCAAGATCCTCCTTTACAAATTTCACATAATGATTGCCAATGATTTGTTTGATTTGACACGACTGTTTGTCTTCTATTATCGTGTCTATTATGTTGTGTGTTATTACTGACTAGGTCTCTAAAAAAGTTTTTATTTGAGTCATATTGATGCCTTTTTGGCTTAACTACCTTTTTGTCTACTCGCTCAGCTTTTTCATACTGAGTTGTTAAAAATTCTTTCATTTGATGCCATTTTGGTGATTTCTCTCTTGCCAGTAGTGATTGCTCCCATCGTAGCAAAGCAGCATCAGGTAGTGTCGCTGCGTAAATATTTTTGTGTTTTGAACACAAATAAGCAATTAGCCACTGTCGAGTATAGTTTTTGAAATCCAGGATTTCCAACTTTCCGTCCACGATGAAATACAAATCTATTATTTCAAGTGACAATGATATTATATTCAATATGTTTGCAGAATTTTTCAAGTCAAACTACTGTGTCCGCATACTTTAATTAACGCTCCAATTATTTCTGAAGAAGGCGTTCAATATGGAAACAGTCAATTAAACTTCCTTTGCATAAAAGTGGATTTAGGTCCAACATTGAAAACTATAGAGGTATCGTAAAACTATCAGTTATACCCAAACGACTATATAACCTTTTCGATTTCTCCGTTAATTTCCTCATCTCAGCATGGATTTCGTAAAGGGAAATCGACTCTAACAAAATTGCTTGAATTTGTATCATTGGGTTTTCGGGAACATAAGTATACGGATCTTATATACGCAGACTTTAGCAAAGCTTTTGATAAAGTAAATCTCTCGATTCTTATACATAAACTTGATCCGCTTGGCTTTCAGCTAAGATTTCTTAAATGGGTAGCTTCTTATCTTTATGATAGAAGACAACGAGTTATATTTGAGGATACTATTTCAGATACAATTAATGTCTCTTCAGGTGTTCCGCAAGGTAGTCATCTTGGCACGATTCTGATCTTGTTGTTTATTAACGATATCTCTTCAGTAATAGAACTCTCAAAAATTTTAATATACGCTGACAACGTAAAGCTTTTTAAATCATACACTTCAACTGAGGAAAGGTGTATGTTGCAAGCAGACTTAAACAATTTGGTTGCATCGTGTGATAGAAATGATTGGCCATTGAATCTCAATTAATGTAAGACGATGTGCTTTTCCCGTAGATCTGTGCACCCCTCTCCTTATGTAATATAGCACCATAGTCTAGAGCAAGTTTTTAACTACAAGTATGTTGATTTGGTAGTTAATATGTACCCTAAGCTAAATTTTAGTCTTCATATTGATACCGTGGTCTTAAAAGCAAAAGCTGTCCTCAGTTTTGTTAAACGCTGGTCTAAAGAATTTTGAGATCCGTATATTACTAAAACACTTTATACAAATTTGGTTAGACCTATATTGGAATATGGCTCTGTTGTATGGAACCCTAGCTACCAAATCCATTTTGAAAAGTATTTACTTTTCGCCTTAGGGCATTTCCGATGGGATTCTAGGGTAAGTCTACCTCCATACACTACTTATTAATCTACCTACACTTTCTAGTCGTAGAGAAATGCGTGGCATAATATTGATAGTGAAAATTTTGAATGGAACTGTTTGCAGTTCTTTTCTCCTGTCTGAAATTAAATTTAATCCGGTTCGCCTTTCGAGGCAGTTTAGACCTTTACGGTTAAAATCCTATAGATCAAATTTCGAACTAAACGAACCATTCCGCCGTATATGTCATAACGCTCAATCTACTTTTCGAAATTAAAAGGATTTTGTTGTTTTCTCTTAACAAATAAAAATGTACCAATTTACTATATCGTAACTATAAATCTTAGCTGTTGAAAATTTTTGTTTCTGTAGTTGGGCAGTTTTAGCACTAAAAAACTCTCTTGCCGTTTCTGACTCGGCTGATTCCGCACGTATGAGAATTGCGCCCCTCGCGTCGGTTGGGCGGGAGGAGGGTAATCTTTGGATTATTATGTTATTGAAGCTTCTTTTTAGGTTTTACCAACCTGTTTTGAGCGTGTAGCTTGTTGCTTTTTATATGATGTTTCAATGAATTTAAAATTTTTTTGATCCAGTGTAAACTGTATTTACTTATGGTTTTATTTTGAATGCATTACTTTATTTAGTTTAATTATTAAAAATCGCACTTTTACTTTAACAATACTTTTTAAGTCTGTATGTTGATGTATTTAGGTACACCTTAATACACGGACTTTTATGTACTATATATTTATGTGCTCGTGCAATTGAGAGCTCGTTCAGGAGATCAATACACAAAAACAACTAAATTGCCATAAATAAACAGAGATGAGGTAGGAGATGACTTTATAGGAACCGCCTTCAAAATTAGACAGTAGGCGTGGCACCGCCCACTTTTGGGTGAAAACCCATATCTTGGGATCTGATTAACCGATTTGAACCAAATTCGGTACATAACATTCTTCTCATATTTCTATGTTATAGTGCGAAAATAGACGAAATCGGATTACAACCACGCCTAGTATGTCTTTGTGTCAAAAAATGATTAAATCGAATCAATACTTCCTTTAATATAAAATTTTGCCAATTTAGTCTAATTTAGTATTAGCAGCATGAGATCAGGTTGTAATGTTGACCCTACGTAGTAGATCATTGAGTTAATTGTCTGAGCTCGTACACTTTGAGGCATTAAAAACAGCTAGTATTTTCGTTGTGATTTTATCTGGTCTTATTACCCCGTGATGTGGAAGATAAAAAGATAAATATCTACTTTTAGATATCTTTTCATATGATACAGCTTTTGGAGTTCAAGATATTCATCCATCACATTATCATATGCTGATTTAAGCTCGCTTTTCTTTATCAAGCTTTCTTCCAAGCTTAGGAATTGCTAGACTGCTGATATTCTAGAGTGGCCTAGAGCTATAGTTTTTGGAAAGGTGGGCTTGAATGGGAGTCGCACAACATAAAGATAATGTTCGTTTCTTGTTGTTGTGGACTTGTAATAGGCTTCGCATGCCAGGTCTTCTTCTGAATATTGTGTGATCTGGGGTAATTCTTCTTCTTCCCAGAATTTTTTGAGTTAATTATTTAATATTCGTTTGAAATATTTTCAACTTGAGTTGTGAAGGAATACATTTTTTCTGTGAGTAGGCCTTTTAATATCCATCCAAAGATTGTGTTTTGTTCTAACAATTTATTAGAGATTTTCTCAATACCTCGTTGCCCAATAATATGTCGATTTGTGATGGCGTATGGCAGTTGGGATCTGCTAATTTGAGATATGAGCATTTTTCCCACTGTTTTTTATTTACTTCATAGTTTGGAAGCAAATTATTGAGCTGCGGTAGAACAATGGCTTGTGCATCTATTCGTATATCCGAGTTTGGAGAGAGTATGGTGATTGGGCAAACTTTATTTAAATTTTGCATAATTCTTCCTCCCATTTCCGAAATTTGAAAACTGGAATTTTTGACTGGCATTTTAGCCGATTCTGAGCTTTTCATGATATAAAGGATCTTTGAGAGCCTTGATCTATTAATGCCCTTAATTTGAATAAATCTCCTTTATGATCTAAAGATTTTCGCTTTAATTCTCTGAATTAAGAGCTTGAATTTTCGCTGCTTTTAAGCAACATCCTTTATTTAAAGGATTCGGGATTTCGGGATTACCTGATTTGGTAGTCGCGACTAGGCCCGTGATTTTATGTATGTGATTTTGCTTCATATTTGCAAAATTTGTTATGAGAAGCAATGAGTGCTTTCACAGTCTTTTGTCCCGTGAGAATTGTTTTCGGACAAGATTGATCCTATTTGAAACGGACATTTTTTTAAATTTCTCGCAAGATCCTCCTTTACAAATTTCACATAATGATTGCCAATGATTTGTTTGATTTGACACGACTGTTTGTCTTCTATTATCGTGTCTATTATGTTGTGTGTTACTACTGACTTGGTCTCTAAAAAAGTTTTTATTTGAGTCATATTGATGCCTTTTTGGCTTAACTACCTTTTTGTCTACTCGCTCAGCTTTTTCATACTGAGTTGTTAAAAATTCTTTCATTTGATGCCATTTTGGTGATTTCTCTCTTGCCAGTAGTGATTGCTCCCATCGTAGCAAAGCAGCATCAGGTAGTGTCGCTGCGTAAATATTTTTGTGTTTTGAACACAAATAAGTAATTAGCCACTGTCGAGTATAGTTTTTGAAATCCAGGATTTCCAAATTTCCGTCCACGATGAAATACAAATCTATTATTTCAAGTGACAATGATATTATATTCAATATGTTTGCAGAATTTTTCAAGTCAAACTACTGTAATAATTTTTCTAAAAATTTGTCCTATCAGCACGTTCTGTGTCCGCATACTTTAATTAACGCTCCAATTATTTCTGAAGAAGACGTTCAATATGGAAACAGTCAATTAAAATTCCTTTGCATAAAAGTGGATTTAGGTCCAACATTGAAAACTATAGAGGTATCGTAAAACTATCAGTTATACCCAAACGACTATATAACCTTTTCGATTTCTCCGTTAATTTCCTCGTCTCAGCATGGATTTCGTAAAGGGAAATCGATTCTAACAAAATTGCTTGAATTTGTATCATGGGGTTTTCGGGAACATAAGTATACGGATCTTATATACGCAGACTTTAGCAAAGCTTTTGATAAAGTAAATCTCTCGATTCTTATACATAAACTTGATCCGCTGGGCTTTCAGCTAAGATTTCTTAAATGGGTAGCTTCTTATCTTTATGATAGAACACAACGAGTTATATTTGAGGATACTATTTCAGATACAATTAATGTCTCTTCAGGTGTTCCGCAAGGTAGTCATCTTGGCCCGATTCTGATCTTGTTGTTTATTAACGATATCTCTTCAGTAGTAGAACTCTCAAAAATTTTAATATACGCTGACAACGTAAAGCTTTTTAAATCATACACTTCAACTGAGGAAAGGTGTATGTTGCAAGCAGACTTAAACAATTTGGTTGCATCGTGTGATAGAAATGATTGGCCATTGAATCTCAATTAATGTAAGACGATGTGCTTTTCCCGTAGATCTGTGCACCCCTCTCCTTATGTAATATAGCACCATAGTCTAGAGCAAGTTTTTAACTACAAGTATGTTGATTTGGTAGTTAATATGTACCCTAAGCTAAATTTTAGTCTTCATATTGATACCGTGGTCTTAAAAGCAAAAGCTGTCCTCAGTTTTGTTAAACGCTGGTCTAAAGAATTTTGAGATCCGTATATTACTAAAACACTTTATACAAATTTGGTTAGACCTATATTGGAATATGGCTCTGTTGTATGGAACCCTAGCTACCAAATCCATTTTGAAAAGTTTTTACTTTTCGCCTTAGGGCATTTCCGATGGGATTCTAGGGTAAGTCTACCTCCATACACTAGTCGTTTAAAACTTATTAATCTACCTACACTTTCTAGTCGTAGAGAAATGCGTGGCATAATATTGAAAGTGAAAATTTTGAATGAAACTGTTTGCAGTTCTTTTCTCCTGTCTGAAATTAAATTTAATATCCGGTTCGCCTTTCGAGGCAGTTTAGACCTTTACGGTTAAAATCCTGTAGATCAAATTTCGAACTAAACGAACCATTCCGCCGTATATGTCATGATTTTAACGCTCAATCTACTTTTCGAAATTAAAAGGACTTTGTTGTTTTCTCTTAACAAATAAAAATGTACCAATTTACTATATCGTAACTATAAATCTTAGCTGTTGAAAATTTTTGTTTCTGTAGTTGGGCAGTTTTAGCACTAAAAAACTCTCTTGCCATTTCCGACTCGGCTAATTCCGAACGCATGAGAATTGCGCCCCTCGCGTCGGTTGGGCGGGAGGAGGGTAATCTTTGGATTATTATGTTATTGAAGCTTCTTTTTAGGTTTTAGCAGAGAACGTAAATGAATAGAGAAGGAGCAAATGTTAAATGAAATCTTTTTGAGTACTAATTTGCAGTTCCAGATGAGGGAACATCGAAAAATATAACTTCGAAAAATAAAAATACACCACACAATATGCGAAATGCTATAAATAGACACAACGAATATTCCTATATGAAAAATCGTTGCGCATACCTATTTAGATTTATGTTTTCAATTTCTATGATATGACAAATTTATAATTATGAAAAGCCTTTTGAATTAAAAAGGAGGATTACTGGCAAAAACCCCAGAATTCATAATAAAATAACCTTTGATATGCAATTTTTCCAACTTTTGTATATGCGTTGCGTAAGCAATATACTTATCAAACAAAAGATAACAATAAAACAGTGGCTAAGCGGCCGCGTTTCCATTTATATAGTGGCTTAGGTCGTAGGCGTGAAGGAGTTAAGCTCAATCCGAATACGAACATATACGTTCGAATCGTAAAATACATAAAACTCAAAATTGTATTTAATTTTTTTATTTTATTAATTGGAGTCTAAGCATATCATAATTCAATTTCTTTAATAGCATATTTTACTTTTTTAATATAACTAAAATATATCAGGAAAATATGTTCATATGTTTGGGTTTATTGCATATTCCCTTATTTATGCGTATTTACACAAATGTGATAATCACACATACATTCATAAGTACACGTACGCTGATGCTTGCTTCTTCTTGCCCCGCACAAGCAATGACTTTTGTCCACACTTTTTGCTTTTTGCGAGTTGAACGATCGCAGGCAAGGAGGGGTTGGGGCGCACTGCCACATAATTATTTCAGATATATATTTTATATATCGAATTTAGTTTAAAAACGATTATAGGTATGAATATATGTGTATTTATATATATACATAATATATATTATATTACGAAAATAATTCATAAATGCATCCGTATTTTTCAATACAAAATAAGCAACATAATAATATACTAAGAGTCCTCAGTTAGAACGCCTCTGTGTATAGTGGCAAGCCAACGAAATAACGGCGAGTTCGCGCAGACATTGTGTTGTTGAAAGTAACCAAATGACGATTTTGTCGACAAACATACATATATACATATGAGCTCGCATACATATTGACGCCGAATTTTGCGCATCGTGGCGGAGTTGACAAAATTTGTTTCAATCGACAATTTTACGACAATGTCGATCGGCTATGTTGTCTCGTTTGTCCTTTTTGCAGGGCTTTGCTGTTGAAAATTGACTTATGCTCTTTTGAAATATTGCGATTACCGATTCGGCTGCATTTTCATAGCGTCGTATTTAGATAAAATGGGCTAAATCGACAAACTATGAAATAATTATAATAAGTAAACATATAAAAGTACTATATGGACTGTGCTTAGAATATAAAGAAGTAGTTAATGATTTCATATGAATGTCTATTTTATATAAATTTTATAATTTAATGCCATAAATAGTGCATAATATAAAAAAAATTAAAATAATAATTCAAATTCCTAAGAGGTCATGTTGCCAATTCTCCTTTCTGAAGTGAACATCAGACAAATTCTTCAATTTCTGATTTTTAGCAAATGTTGTGAGAAAGCAGCTTGTGGGCAACATACAAACGCGAGGGGGATGGTAGGATTTTCAGTGATACAAATTGTAAAATTGAAATTTTGCTGATTCTTCAATTTTACTGAAGACATTCAAATTCAATTTCATTCATATCGCGCATTTGCGGTAGGAATTCTATATGAAAACCAAATGTGGTTTACCAGGCGCACAGAAAAAATAGCGCGGCGCAGAGTTATGAACGAACGCACTTTGCTTTGAAGCAGCGCACGTTCCTTATGAATGAATTTGTTGTCGTTGTAATATGAAATACTTAGAAAATAAGCCGCGAGTTCGCTTGAATATTATTGGCCGATGTGGTGCGTCTACGTTTTTTTTTGTCACTTGCGCGAGTGTTTGATTTTTTGCGAAAGACATATTGAGGGACATACATATGTACATATGTGTACATATATGCAAATATATTTGGACATGCGAATGAAGGAAGGCAATTTCAAGAATATTCACATATAGACATATGAACAGTGAAGCAAGTAAACAACAATAGCTGTTTGAGTTCACAGATTAGACAAATATGTTCTAATATCATCTGTAGTGCTGCTTGTATAGCACACTTCCTTATTGCAATGAAATGTTTTGCCTAAGTTCAAATCCTATCATATTTTTATATATTATACTATTTTTTATTTTTATAACTCTTTTTTATTAAATGATATTTGAATTCTATTTTAGTATTATTTCCCTCATTATTTATATTTTCTTGTCGGAGGTCAATTACTTTCGTTTTTATTATTTCAATTTTTGTTTATGCGCATACCAATGAACATCTGTGCATATGTATATACTTACATACATTTTGCTTATAGAGTGGTGTAGTTCGTTGCGTAAATTGATAATTGTGGTGACATTTTATTTTCGAACTTGCGCGTTTTCGATGTTCCTCCATCGTAATTAACATTTTAGAACAGCTAACATTTGCTCCTTCTCTATTCATTTACGTTCTCTGGTTTTGTATGATCAGAGAATGTTGATGAGTAGAGAAGGAGCAAATGTTAGCAGTACTAAAATGTTAATTGCTAAGAAGGAACATCGAAAACGCGCAAGTTCGAAAATAAAATGTCACCACAGCTGTCAATTTACGCAACGAACTACACCACTCTATAAGCAAAATGTATATACATACATATGCACAGATGTTCATTGGTATGCGCATAAACAAAAATTGAAATAATAAAAACGAAAGAAATTGACTTCTGACAGGAAAATTTAATAATCAGGAAAATAATATTAAAATAGAATTCAAATATCAATTCATAAAAAAGGGTTATAAAAATAAAAAAGGACTATATAATATATGATTGGATTTGAACCTAGGCAAAATATTTCACGTTGCAATAAAGAATTCTGCTATACAAGCAGCACCACAGACAATATTCAAACTCTTATGTCTAATCTGTGAACTCAAACGGCTATTGTTGTTTACTTGCTTCACTGTTCATATGTCTATATGTGAATATTCTTGAAATTGCCTTCCTTCATTCGCATGTCCAAATATATTTGCATATATGTACACATATGTACATATGTATGTCCCTCAATATGTCTTTCGCAAAAAATCAAACATTCGCGCAAGTGACAAAAAAAAACGTAGACGCACCACATCGGCCAATAATATTCAAGCGAACTCGCGGCTTATTTTCTAAGTATTTCATATTACAACGACAACAAATTCGTGCGCTGCTTCAAAGCAACGTGCGTTCGTTCATAACTCTGCGCCGCGCTATATTTTCTGTGCGCCTGGTAAACCACATTTGGTTTTCATATAGAATTCCTATCGCAAATGCGCGATATGAATGAAATTGAATTTGAATGTCTTCAGTAAAATTGAAGAATCAGCAAAATTTCAATTTTACAATTTGTATCACTGAAAATCCTACCATCCCCCTCGCGTTTGTATGTTGCCCACAAGCTGCTTCCTCACAACATTTGCTAAAAATCAGAAATTGAAGAATTTGTCTGATGTTCACTTCAAAAAGGAGAATTGGCAACATGACCTCTTAGCGAGTTTAAATAATATTTATATTTTTGCATATTATTCACTATATATGGCATTAAATTAAAAAAATTATATAAAATTGACATGTATATGAAATCATTAACTACTTCTATATACTCTAAGCACACTGCATATAGTACTTTTATATGTTTACTTATTATCATTATTTCATAGTTTGTCGATTTAGCCCATTTTATCTAAATACGACGCTATGAAAATGCAGCCCAATCGGTAATCGCAATATTTCAAAAGAGCATAAGTCAACTTTCAATAGCAAACCACTACAAAAAGGACAAACGAGACAACATAGCCGACCGTCATTGTCGTAAAATTGTCCCTTGAAACACATTTTGTCAACTCCGCGACGATGCGCAAAATTTGCCGTCAATATGTATGCGGGCTCGTCTGTATGTATGTATGTTTGTCGACAAAGTCGTCTTTTCGTTTTTTACAACAACACAATGTCTGCGCGAACTCGCCGTTATTTCGTTGGCTTGCCACCATACACAGAGGCGTGTCAAGTGAGGGCTCATAATATATTAATATGTTGCTTAATGAGTATTGAAAAATACTGATGCATTTATGAATTATTTTCGTAATATAATATATATTATATATATATATAAATACACATATATTCATACCTATAATCGTTTTTAAACTAAATTCGATAAATAAAATATATATCTGAAATAATTATGTGGCTGTGCGCCCCAATCCCTCCTTGCCATCGATCGTTCAACTCGCAAAAAGCAAAAAGCGTAGACAAAAGTCATTGCTTGTGCGGGGCAAGAAGACGCAAGCATCAGCGTACGTGTACTCATGAATGTATGTGTGATTATCACATTTGTGTAAATACGCATAAATAAAGGAATATGCAATAAACCCAAACATATGAACATATTTTCCTGAAATATTTTAATTATCTCAGGAAGTTAAATATGCTATTAAAGTAATTGAATTATGATATGCTTAGATTCCAATTAATAAAATAAAAATTAAATAAAATTTCAGTTTCATGAGTTTTGGGATTCGAACGTATAGGTTCGTATTCGGATTGTGCTTAACCCCTTCCCGCTTACGACCTCAGCCACCTCAAAAGTGGAAATGTGGCCGCTTAGCCACCGTTTTATTGTTATCCTTTGTTTAATAAGCAATTGCTCACATAACGCACATACATAAGTTGGAAAAATAGCTTATTAAATGTTTATTTTATTATGAATTCTGGGGTTTTTACCGGTAATACAGATTTTTAATTCAGAAGGCTTTTCATGATTATAAATTTGTCATATCATAGAAATTGAAAACATAAATCTAAATAGGTATGCGCAACGTTTTTTCATATAGGAATATTCGTTGTGTCTATTTATAGCATTTCGCATATTGTATGGTGTATTTTTCTTTTTCGAAGTTATATTTTTCGATGTTCCTTCATCTGGAACTACAAATTAGTACTCAAAAAGTTTTCAGTTAACATTTGCTCCTTCTCTATTCATTTACATTCTCTGAATATAGTGTGTGGTGCTGCTTGTATAGCAGACTTCTTTATTGCAACGTGAAATATTTTGCCTAAGTTCAAATCCAATCATATATTATATAGTCCTTTTTTATTTTTATAACCCTTTTTTATGAAATGATATTTGAATTCTATTTTAATATTATTTCCCTGATTATTAATATTTTCCTGTCAGAAGTCAATTTCTTTCGTTTTTATTATTTCAATTTTTGTTTATGCGCATATCAAAGAACATCTGTGCATATGTATGTGTATACATTTTGCTTATAGAGTGGTGTAGTTCGTTTCGTACCCTGATAGGTGTGGTGACATTTTATTTTCGAACTTACGCGTTTTCGATGTTCCTTCATCGTAATTAACATTTTAGAACAGCTAACATTTGCTCCTTCTCTATTCATCAACATTCTCTGATTTAATGTCATTCAAGTCTATCGATGCTATAGAAAAAAACGAGGCAGTGAATTTCCCAATCGAATTTTTAAATTCTTTAGACATATCAGGAATGCCACCACACAATCTTCGATTGAAAATTGGATCACTGATTATTCTACTTCCTATAAAACTATGCAACGTTTGGTGATCAAAACAATCACTGGAAACGTTATTGAAGCAACTCCCATACCATTTAAAAGACTACAGTTTCCCATTCGTTTAGCTTCCGCGATGACTATAAACAAATCTCAAGGCCAAACAATGTCTATTTGCGGGTTAGACTTAGAAAATCCATGTTTCTTTCATAGGCTATACGTGGCCTGTTCACGAGTAGGAAGACCATCAAGTTTGTTTGTATTAACAAAGGACCGATTGACCAAAAATATTGTACATCGATTGGCGCTTCAGTAAACAGCAACTGTGATTTATTACAATTAAAGATATTTAGAGTATATATGTGTATATCAAATAAAAATATTTAAAGTATTTATTAATTAAATGTTATGTTAATTTGTGTTAAATTTTGTCTTTTGCTAGCTTCAGGTTGGCCAGCGAGTGATCTTGTACGGTTTGATGGCGATCGGATATTAAAAAAAAACTTTATTTTTTAATGTCAATGACATTTTCCTTTACTGCTGATACGTTATTGTTTTAATTACACAATTCTGTTGACATGTGCGTCGTGTATATTTATGTTATTTAATTAAACATATTGGAGTATAATGAAATATAATGAATGATATTGAAGTATAAACAATATGACCTGTAATTTAACTAAAATTATCGGGAATAGTGAGCAATTACTAATAGATGAATAAAATACTATTTACATTCGGATTAGGCTAATTGTCAGACAATTTCAGCACTATTGTACACGGAAAAATATAATTCATTGGCAGTACATTCCCAGACAAACAAAATAATTACTTAAATCAAAACTGGCTCTGTAATCGGGCTATATTGACAGCAAAATATGCCGAAATTAATTTCGATAATAATATTTTTACTATATTAAACAGCTTACTCAAATATAATTTATTTATGTATACCTTAGCCACATCAAGGTCTTCTAGTATATATATATATATATATGTTACTATATTAGTTTACATGTATATTTTTTAACAGAATAATAATATATATGAGAGAAATGAAAAGAGAAAAAAGGTTGGGATGCGGTAAATATGTAGCGCGGGAAATATGCCAATGTTTAAGAAAATATGTGTACATACAAAAATGTGGATAATTTTATTGTTGTTTCTTTTTCTTTCTGCCTATGCTTATACTCGTATGTTCTAAGCAGTCGTGTTTGTTGTTATATTGGCCCATGGGGTATCGCTGGAAAGTTTGCAAGTCGAAGAACTTGACTTATAATGTTTTTTTTGTATTTTGTCTTGAGGTGTGTTTGTCATGTAAGTATGTATGTTAGAAAGGATGTGTAATGTCTTTGGGTGTATGTACGAGTATATATTTTGTCAAATTCGACGACAACAGAAATAATATGTTTCCATGTCATAATTTTATTCTCCAAACTCAGGAGAACTAAATAAAAAGGAGGTTTCTTTACAATGTTTCTTTTTCCATGGTTTTGAATTCTTATTGAAATACTGGAAAACCGTGGCGTCAAAAATTCTGAATTGTAAATATTTCCGCAATATTATTTTAAAATTTGTTTGTACTTACGATTTTTAGCCACATGTGCGCAACCAAGCCAAGAATGAAAAAATGTTTTTGAGGTTACCATCCCTGCAGGTAGCTCTACCTGTCGTGTAAACGCTTTTACGAATTTATTTATTGCAATTTAAGTAGTTTTCGTTATATGGGGAGTAATAATGGTTACTATCCGACTTCACATCGTTTGAGGAAATGCTGAAAGAAATCATCCTCGACAAGTTTAATTTAAATATATTAGAGGACGGAGCTAAAAATTTTCAGACCACCTATGCCTCCCACTACTGCGATCGCATGCTCCAATTACGTCTATTAACATTACATGTTGTGAAAAAAAAAAAATTCCAAGAAACTTCTTAAGCTGCGTGTATTTATTCCAATCTTTTGGAATTATTACACTCACCACTCACTCTTCAATATCGTTTCGCAATAATTGAATAAACTGAATTTTAATATATTTAACACCCACTTAATACAACGTCACTTGCGACGCAGCGCAAAAAATGTATAACAAATATAAAAATAGGAAAAAAAATTGATTGTCCGGCTCAGGCCCGATACTCCAACGGGAATCTTCACGTTGACGAGGTGTCTGCTTCGAATCTGATACGCGGCGGGAATCTTCACGATGACGAGGTGTCTGCTTCGAATTTGATACGAAAAAAGAGGTCAGCCGCTTCCAGTGTTTTGGTTTTGTTGATGGTTGGTGGGGTGATCGGCCGGTGTGTTGGATATCCTGTTGGGGGAGGTGTATGTTGCGTGAGGTGAGGTGGTGAATGTTGCGAGAGGTGATGTGGCGAATGTTGCTGATGTGTGATGTAGATTGTGTTAGTTGATGTGGGAGGTGTGTTGGTGTGTACGTTTTCGGGACGATGTAGGCTCATTTAGCCATCCCGGCCCCCCTAGGCGAATATTAGCCTAGCAGACGCTGAAGTTGTTGCAGCGTGTAGACGACGCTGCTCAGCCCAGTGGCACGGCGGGGTGGTGACTGAAGCTGGCTACGGCGCGTAACTGCTTCGTTGCGTGGGCGCCAGGAACGCGGTTTCGGAGGGGGGGCCAATCGGCGAGGACGTGCTGATGCGTGTCTGGGGTATCGCCTGACTACGCCGCGGCGGTGGGAGGCAGTTAGTCACCGCACATCTGACAAAGGCCCCTTGACTCACATGCGGTTGTTGCATGAGTGTGCGCCAGACAATTCAGGCAGTGGCCATGTGCCTGGGCGATTTGCTGTCGTTGGACTGGTGGCATACCTTTAAATATGCCGCAATGTTGCAACCGGTGTGGGCGACGACATAGCGGGCATCGGAGGCGGTGCTGCTTCGGGGACAGCGATGTTGACGGGGTTAGTGGCCTCGTGCCACTACGAGGAGCGATTGGAGGGGTTGTGGTAGCCGTAGTTCGGGGTGAAGGATTTGCCCCAAGGCGTGGCACATTGACGGCCGAACGTATTGCTGGCGTTGGTGTTGGTGCATTTCCGTCCATAATGATCTATATGGGAAAAAGTTATTTAGATTATAAGTTTGTCGCATGATTGGGTCGTTTGTTCGATCGACCTTTTACATGATTTAGGTTTTTTTTTTGATTTATTAATTTTAGCTGTTTTTGGTTCTTATCGGGTTATTATTTACGGTTGTTCGGTATTATCGGCTGTGGGTAAGAAGCATAGCTTTACGAGCGGTCTAGTTAGTGTTCCGGTTTGCGTTCGGAGATCGACTACTCGGATGTGACCGTCGGAACCATGGTGAAGGTTTTCTATGCGGCCAAGCCGCCATTCAGTAGGGGGGAGACAATCATCGTGTACTAGCACGCAATCTCCAAGCTTCGGCGCCTTTTCTGGAGCTTTCCAGCGGTAATTCTTGTGGAGGTCCTTTAGATAATCTTCTTTCCATCAGCGGCTAAAATTGTGATGGAGAATTTTGATTATTTCCCATCGGTTTAATAAGGATAGCAACTCCACATGTCGCCAGAATGGGTGCTCCTTTGAGAAAATGGGCGGTGAAATCGGAGGGATCTTGCGAGAGGATTGTGATTTCCGTGAATTGAGTACGGCTTCAATTCGAATTAATAAGGTCGAGAATTCTTCTTAATTAAACTTGTAGTTTCCAGCTACTTTTTTGAAGTGGGATTTGAAGCTTTTTACAGCTGATTCCCATAAACCATCCATATGAGGAGCGCTTGGGGGGATAAAATGCCAATTAATGCCTTGGGGTGCGTACTTCTGTACAATCTCAGGTGAGACTTGCTTGATAAAGTCCACAAACTGTTTCTCAGTGGCTCTTTTGGCTCCAATAAACGTTTTGCCGTTGTCCCTCATTAGTTTTGAGGAAAAACCACGCCGTCCGACGAAGCGAGCGAATGCCGCGAGAAAAGCCTCTGTCGTCAAATTTGTACATAGCTCAAGATGAACAGCTTTTGTCGTAAAACAAACAAAAACTGCCACATAGCTTTTCATTAAAGTGGGAGACCTTAACATTGAAGCCTTTATCTGGAAAGGCGCAGCAAAATCGACACCTGTTGTTGTGAAGGGCAGAGCAAAGTTGCAGCGTTCAGGTGGAAGTGCTGCCATTATCTGCGTTTGCATTTTTTGCGTTGTACGTTGTGCAAACTTTGCACAGGTAAACTTCTTTATTTGAAGCTTAAGACGGGGAATATAAAGCTCTTGGCGGACTATTTGTTGCATGAGGCGGTGCTCGGCGTGTAGCATCAGTATGTGGACATAATGCAGATATAATGTGGCAAGCCGTGCTTTTTCTGGTATGATTATGGGATGTCGTTCGTTGTATGTCAGGCTGGAGTTGACAAGCCGACCATTCGCACGAAGCAAACCCTTTGTGTCCAGAAATGGATTTAGTACTAAAAGTGAGCTCTTTTTATCGATTGGCTTCGAATCTTTTAGCAATGATATTTCTCGGCTGAAGTAGCGCGTTTGAGTAGATGCGATAAGAGCGCCTTTTGCTTTTTGTAAGTGTAGGTGCGTTAATGTATCGCATTGGGGGTATATTGGAGGTGTTCCGTTAACTTTAGTTTTGAGCTGCTCTATTAATTTGATCATGTAGGCAACTACTCTGAGGGCTCGGGGGAACGATGAGAATCACTCAAGGATGTCAGTATCATCCGATGTTGCATGAAAAGAGTCGATTTTTCGACTTTCTGGGGCAATTATATTGCACATGGGCGCTTGTGGCCAAGAATCGGGAGATTCTGTTAATCAGCGGGGGCCATTCCACCAGAGGGTGGTGGTGGCAAGATGCAGGGGTTTGCACCCTCTTGTACCTAGATCAGCAGGATTATCAGCGCTGGCCACTTGTCGCCAAGTGGCTGATCCTACTAGGTCAAGGATTTGAGACGTTCGATTGGAAATATACGTCTTCCATGCATGTGGTGGTTTTTCTAACCATGCTAATACGATTTCGGAATCGGACCATAGATATAATTTATATTGTGCCATGTTTAAATGCGTTTGTACGATGGACACGAGTTGGCTAGTAGTAACGTTCCACATAGTTCAAGTCGTGGTAGACTTATTGTTTTTAAAGGAGCCACCTTTGCTTTTGCTACTAATAAGTGGCTTGTGGTCGCAGTGTCGCTTTTTGTGCGAACATATGTATATAGTTGCGCAATATGCTTTTTCAGAAGAGTCACAGAAGACGTGTAGTTCGACTTTGGGCTCTGGGGCATAATTTACCCATCGCGGGATTTGTATCTGTGAGATATCATTTAGATTGCTCGCAAACTGGGACCACTTTTCTAAACGAAGTGGTTTTACTTGTTCGTCCCAGTCCGTTCCATCTAACCATAATTCTTGTATTAGAATTTTGGCTTGTATCATAACTGGCGAAAGCCATCCTGCGGGGTCGAAAAGTTTCGCCACAGAGGATAGAATTTGGCGCTTTGTTATGGCGGATAATGCAGATATTGACTCTGTAGTGTATGAAAAGTGGTCAGATATCGCATTCCATTGGATCCCCAGAGTTTTTGTTGTACTTTCCTTTTCGAATTTAAGGAAATTAGTATCTAACGAATTTTCATGTGGTATGTTTTTTAGAATATTAGGGTGGTTCGCCGTTATCTTTTTCAACGGAAACCCTGCGGTATTTAGGGATTGTATCACTTGTGATAGTGACTCGTATGCTTGTGGAAGACTGTGACTTCCAGACAAGATATCGTCTACATACGTTTGTGTTTTTAACACCTGAGTTGCCAGAGGAAATTCTGACTTGGTGTTTTCTGCCAATTCGTGCAGTGTTCGAATGGCTAGATATGGAGCACAGTTGACGCCAAAGGTAACTGTTTTTAATTTATAGTCGCGGAGTGGACTATTGGGAGATTTTCGGAAAATAATTCGCTGAAAATCTTGATCGTCTTTATGTACGACTATTTGTCTATACATTTTTTCGACGTCTCCGTTAAATACGTATTTGCATATACGCCAATTCAATATGAGGAGCATTAAGTCTGGTTGGAGTGTGGGTCCCGTAAATGATTAACATTTAGGAAATTCCCCGAGCTGGTGGATCGTGATGCATTAAAGACAACTCGTACTTTAGTTGTTTTTTTGTCTGGCTTTACTACTGCGTGATGAGGCAAGTAAAATGAGTAATATTTGCCATTTATGATTTTTTCGCATGGGCTTACTTCCTCCATGTGGTCTAAATGTAGGTATTCTTCTAACACGCCATCGTATTCTGGTTTAAGCTCACCTTTTTTAAGTAAGTTTTTTTCCATACTTACAAACTGCTGTATAGCAGAGGTGCGAGAGTGACCTAAGGCGATTGTGTTGGGAAATTGTTGTTTTAGTGGCAGTCGTAGGACATAACGACCATTATCTGATCTAGTAGTTGTGGCTTTGTAAAAATCTTCACAATACTGATCTTCAGGGGTTGTGATTGATATGGGAGGAGCTCTTTTAACTCCCAAAACTTCTTTAATTGTTAATTGAGGTATTCGTTTGAGATTTCCTCAACCTGAGTGGTCATGTTGGTAACTGGTTCCGAAACTAGTCCACTTAGGATCCACCCAAAAATAGTATTTTGTGCCAGAAGTGTATTTGAAATTTTCTCAATACCTTCGAGTATTATCTGTGGTATGAGATCGCTGCCTAATAGAAGGTCTATTTGAGCGGGAGTGTTCAGTTGGGATCTGTAGCTTTAGGTGTGAAACCTTTTGCCAATGCTTGCTATTTATGTGATAGCGCTTGGGGGGAAATTAGGGTAATGGGACAGATTTTATTTGAGTTTTGTACTACTCTTCCGCCCATTCCCGTGATTTCAAAATTGGCTAGTTTTGTTGGCAGTTGTAGCCTATTTTGAGCCCTAGACGCTATGAAAGATCGCTGTGATCCTTGGTCTATTAAGGCCCTAAGCTTAAACAGTTCTCCTTGGTGTTCGATGGAGACGACTGCTGTGGGTAGTAGTACTCTACTTTGTGTTTCGCTGTGTAGCATTTGAGTTTTTTATGCTTTTGAGCAACATGGTGTTTTTTGGCAATTTTCGGGATTTTGGTTTTTAGGATTTGCTGTTGCAACTAAACCCGTGGCTCTTTTCATATTTGCGCTGTTTGGGGATGAGCTGGAAAATGTGCTGTAATGCAGCAGTGAATGATGTCGTTTATGACAATAAACGCAATTAAATTTGCTTTCGCACTCTTTAAGTGTATGTGCATGTGATAGGCAATTTGTACAAGGTCTTTTTGTTTTTACAAAATTGTTTCGGTCCATAATATTCAATTTTTTGAATATCTCGCAAGATTTGAGCTTATGCCCTCCTGTACATAGTTCGCATGACATTTGTTTGTACTGTTTGGATGTGAACGCTTAATTTCTGAAGAAGCTTCTATTTAAATTGTTGTTGCTACTTGCTTAGGGTCTGTGGAAGCTTCTATTTAGGTCGTGTTGAACGGGTTTCGTTCTGACCATTTTTTATTATATATTTTGTGTCGATAAAACCGACAAACAATTTGAAACAGTGGATTGAAGTTTGATGAATTCTTCACTTGTTTCCTTTTGAATTTTTGGCAAGTTCATTAATATCGATATTTGTTTATCGACCAATATTCTTTCGTTTTCGAATCTTGATTTAAGAGCTTCCCAAGCCAAATTGAAATTATCGTCATTTAGTTTTACTATAACGCCTGCTTGACCTTTTGTTTTGTATCGGAGGTGATACAATTTTTGTGCGTTTGATAATTTTGGGTGGTTCATGTAAACGGCTGTAAACATGTCCCGGAAGGACGGCCATTGTTCATAACCACCATGAAATATTTCTGTGTCACATGCGGGCACCTTGAGATGGATGCCTGAACTTGCCTCTTGACTTTGTACTTGTGACAGCTCTACTCGCTGATGTGGAGTAGGTGCAATTGCTTTTATTAGCTTAAGTTGATCGGAAATCATTGCTTTAGTTTCTTCGAATTGATCTAAGCAGTTTTCGTATTTGGCGTAAGCCGAAGATTTGAAATTTTCTGGTAGATCTGAGTCGTCAGATTCTACAATTGCGTCATATGCAGCTTGGAGACGTGACCGAAAATTGTCAAGATTGCCTTTTTTGATTTCTAATACCGATTCAGAATTGTCCTGAATCGGCGAAGATGAGAATCTAGTGCGGTATCTTATTAAACTGTCACTTTCCGAAATGAATTTTGTGTAAGAAATGTCTCTACCCCTTTTTTGTTTTGTCGCACCTTGTTTGGAGCGTGTAGCTTCTGCTGGTGTGCATGGACTTTTTTCATCCGAAATCATTTTTGGTACTTTTAGAGACTGTGTTGTTTTTTGAATCTTTTGAGTCTGAGCTCATTTAGAAATTGTATGAAATAAATAAAAAATTCCTCAGTGTCGACTGATGGATAATTCAGAAATTATATCTTCGTATATATAAATGTGTGAACGAAAGCTATTGTTAGTGAATAGAGTTTTTCACTTCGAGCCAAATTAATATTAATTTCCGTATATACTTGTATGTATAACCAACCGTTCGTCCATTTCAATTTGATGAAAACCCTTGGCTAACTCAAGTGTTGAAAAATATTGGCATCTTCCTAATTTGTTAAAAATGTCTATATTTGGAATTGGAAATCTGTCTTCCGTAGTTACCCTGTTCAATTTCCTGTAGTCGATCACAATACGGCATTTTTGTTCATTGGTTGCGTCCAGTTTCTTTGGTACCAGCCAAATAGGGCTATTGTAAGGACTAGAGGACGTTCTCATTATACCTTGGGTCAACATTTGATCTATTTGTTTTTGTATTTCTGGTTTATGTATTTTTGGGTATCGGTAAATTTTAGAGTAAACCGGAATATCATTTTTGGTTATTATTCTATGTTTTGTTGAACTTGTAAATGCTAGCATATCATCGTCGTTATAAAATACGCTTTTATGTCTTTTTAGTATATTTGTAAGTCTATTTTTGTCTATACCGATAAGATGATTATTGTCAACGAATTCTGTGACACACTAATTTTTTATGTCATCAATGAAGATTCCCACTTAATTTTCTTGATAGTAAAGTGCTATATATATTTCTTCTTCTTTTGTTGGATAAAAATTATTTATTGCTTTATTTGTTTTCGTAGTCCTGTTTGGGTAACCTATGATCGCACTTATCTTCGTTAAGGTATTGTTACCAATGAGTCCATCAAAGGTTTTGTTGAAATTACATTCAAGAAATTCGCATTAGACATCCTTTTCATTAAATTCTTTAAATATTGGGAATCTACAAAGTTCCTTAACTTGCGTTTCTCTTCCCATTGCTGTCCCTCGTACATTTTACTTATTTTTGCCATATCGGGTTACAAATATTTTCATTGATTAGACTGAACTCTGATCCAGTGTCAATGATGAAATATAACTTTCTTATGTGCGTGTCTATTATTATATTGGGTAATTGTTTTGTGAGTCCCATCGTATCGGAGGTGATACAATTTTTGTGCGTTTGATAATTTTGGGTGGTTCATGTAAACGGCTGTAAACATGTCCCGGAAGGACGGCCATTGTTCATAACCACCATGAAATATTTCTGTGTCACATGCGGGCACCTTGAGATGGATGCCTGAACTTGCCTCTTGACTTTGTACTTGTGACAGCTCTACTCGCTGATGTGGAGTAGGTGCAATTGCTTTTATTAGCTTAAGTTGATCGGAAATCATTGCTTTAGTTTCTTCGAACTGATCTAAGCAGTTTTCGTATTTGGCGTATGCCGAAGATTTGAAATTTTCTGGTAGATCTGAGTCGTCAGATTCTACAATTGCGTCATATGCAGCTTGGAGACGTGACCGAAAATTGTCAAGATTGCCTTTTTTGATTTCTAATACCGATTCAGAATTGTCCTGAATCGGCGAAGATGAGAATCTAGTGCAGTATCTTATTAAACTGTCACTTTCCGAAATGAATTTTGTGTGAAAAATGTCTCTACCCCTTTTTTGTTTTGTCGCACCTTGTTTGGAGCGTGTAGCTTCTGCTGGTGTGCATGGACTTTTTTCATCCGAAATCATTTTTGGTACTTTTAGAGACTGTGTTGTTTTTGAATCTTTTGAGTCTGAGCTCATTTAGAAATTGTATGAAATAAATAAAAAATTCCTCAGTGTCGACTGATGGATAATTCAGAAATTATATCTTCGTATATATAAATGTGTGAACGAAAGCTATTGTTAGTGAATAGAGTTTTTCACTTCGAGCCAAATTAATATTAATTTCCGTATATACTTGTATGTATAACCGCAAAAATTTTTTTTTGTTGATTGGCGTTCGTAATTTCAAATAAATAACTGAAATACCCGGATTTAGTTGTTATAGATAGCGGTTCGTATTTATTTTTAATCTAATTTTATTTAACGATTTATTGAAATTTTTTTTAAATTTATTTTATATATATATATATTTTTGATGTCCTTATTTAGGGGTATGTAGGTACACCATAATGCGTGGACTTGTAGGTATGTATATATGTATGTACTTGTACAATTGAAAGCTCGTTGACGAAATCAATGCACTTTGTACCTATGTATGTACGAGTAAGCACGAATTATTTGTGCTAAAAAGTTTTTTACGCAATCCTGCTTGCTTGCTGCAAGGGGTATTACGGAATATATGCCAAAGTGGACTTTGAATATAAATATAAATTTAGTTTGAACCAATATGTATGTATATTGTTCAAAATTTTGTATTATTTATATAATATAGTATGATTTTTATTAAATAATCCGCGTTTTATTTACCGAACCGTATTTACCCTATATACATATATATATGTAAAAAAAGCGAATTATATATAATCGTAAAAGAGCGCGAGAGAGAAATGGGCAATAGCAGGTAATGGCGCAATTTTCCGTAAGCACTGTATGTACGTATGTAAGGTTTTAATTGTATGTATAAATGATGTATAAGATATGTATGTAAAATACGATATGTTATGTACGATATTAATGTTTAATATTTAATATTTAGAATACATATGTATGTATACGTAATTATGCACTGTATATAATTTTATATATGTAATTGTTATATATACTTTAGAAGTAAATGTAAGTACTCCTTTTTGTACGTATATATATGTATATATATATATTTTTTTTTTTTTACTTTTTTTTTCGTTTAACTTCGTTTATTGTGTATATGTATGTATATTTATTTTGCCTGTTATGCTTTTAGTTTGACTTTTCCTTTGCTCACATATATTTTGCAATCCTGCTTACTGCTTAATTAAGCGTAAGGGGTATTGCCGGAAAAATTTGTAAGTATTGAAATACTTAAATTTGGGTTTTTTTTTGTATATTGTGTTTGAATACACGAAGGTAAGCAGGTAGTCAATTATTATATATGATATAAATATATACATATATCTGTCGTATATATGTATGTGTATGAATGTACATATACATATATTACAATAAACGGTTTTTCGTTGTTTGAACCCGCAATTCAAACCGGAAAGTTAGACCAAATTGGCACCCGTTACCAAGATATTGAACGGTTTTTTGATGTTTTATTGTAAAAAATATAATCTGTAATTCGCAATGAATATACATATGTATGTATGTGCATAAATATAAGAAAAGGGCTTTTGGTTAATATATGTACATATATTTGTAATTAAGTGTATGTACGTCTACGTGTGCTTCTGTGTTTCTTCCAATTCCTGTCCTTTCCTTTGGATTTTGTGTGTGCTAGGTGTTGCTTTTTGTGGTTTTTTTTGTTACTCCGCGCCCGAATGTATATTTGTATATGTTGTTTTTATTGTTGTTATTTAAAATGTAATTTAAGCCTGTTGCTACAGAGTATAATAGTTTTGTTCACCTAACGGTTGTTTGTATCACCTAAAACTAATCGAGTTAGATATAGGGTTATATATATATAAATGATCAGGATGAAGAGACGAGTTGAAATCCGGGTGACTGTCTGTCCGTCCGTCCGTCCGTCCGCGCAAACTCTAACTTGAGTAAAAATTGAGATATCTTAATGAAACTTGGTAGACATGTTTCTTGGACCACTGCCACGCCCACAAAACGCCATTAATCAAAAACAAATAACTTGCCATAACTAAGCTCCGCAATAAGATACAAGACTGTTATTTGGTACACAGGATCACATTAGGGAGGGGCATCTGCAGATAAAACTTTTTTTTTTAAAGTGGGCGTGGTCCCGCCTCTAATAGGTTTAATGTGCATATCTCCTAAATATGCTATAATAACAAATGCTATAATAACAAAATTCACTAGAAGCAAATGTTTTTAGCACTTCTATTGACGGTGTGAAAATCAAGCACTAAACACGCCAGAGACATTAAATTTTATCTCTGAGATGGTATAAATTGGCTTTATAGGAACCGCGTTCAAAATTAGTCAGTGGGCGTGGCACATCCATGAGTATACCATTTGACTTTGCGAGAGTATAAAATGTTCGGTTACATCCGAACTTAGCCCTTCCTTACTTGTTTTTTTTTTTGTTTTTGTCACACCATTTTTTAAAAAAAACTTTTTGTATATGTGTTTAATACACTTCACAGCGCTTTGGTTGTTTTTTGTTTTTCCTTTTTGTTTGTTAAACACAGCACTGCGATTGTTCGTCTCTTTAGATAGCTATTTTTTTTTTCACTGTTCCACTCCACTTGAGTTTTGTTCACTTTATACATATAGCTTTTTTTTTTTGTTTTGTTTAGCTTGTTTGTATATTTATAGTGCCTATCTTTTCGGCTCGAAGGACCATGTATTTATTCCAACCTTTTGGAATTATTACACTCACCACTCACTCTTCAATATCCGGCCCGATACTCCAACGGGAATCTTCACGATGACGAGGTGTCTGCTTCGAACTTGATACGAAAAAAGAGGTCAGCCGCTTCCAGTGTTTTGGTTTTGTTGATGGTTGGTGGGGTGATCGGCCGGTGTGTTGGATATCCTGGGTGGTAGTGTCGTTGGGGGAGGTGTATGTTGCGTGAGGTGAGGTGGTGAATGTTGCGAGAGGTGATGAGGCGAATGTTGCTGATGTGTGATGTAGATTGTGTTAGTTGATGTGGGAGGTGTGTTGGTGTGTACGTTTTCGGGACGATGTAGGCTCATTTAGCCACTGCGTTTTACCTGATTCACCGCTCTGTGTGTAGTTCAGAGATGTCAGCTGGTGTCATAGTTACTGTAATTTCTGTAAATCGTTGGCCAAATTTGTATGCTACAAACACGGCTTCCAATAATTTCGAATCACCGTGGTTAATTTAGAATTACCGATTACACAGTCTATTTGAAGCTGTTTATTTATAGAACGGTGTTGTCATATTTCAGCTCACTTAAGTAAAACGTTTAATAAGACAAAATCGCCTTATTTAAGAATGATATTAAAGTTATTTTAATGAATATGGTTTTGGTTAAATGAAGCCCTAGTGTTATACTCACCGAGTATTCTCGCATCTATTATAAGTACTGTATTTTTAAGAATACTTTTTATAAAAATACAATTGTTTAATTATATACTTCTACTGCACCAGTGCTTTCTTCGTGGCTGTTTAATCTTCCATATACATGCGTACATTCAATGGATATATTTATTTATTTACTTATGCGGAGGATATCGCTATGGAACCAAGAAAGTATATATATGTTAATGTCCCATCCAACTTTCCTAATGATGACAGCCCTTAATATTAAAATGATAACTCTTTGTAACATTATTCAGCCTGGTAAGTAAAAATTGAATATTGGTTTTTTATATAAAATTAAAGTCATTAACTAAATAGGAATCGATGCAATGAAAATATATTGCTTTAATAAACATTTTACCTCGCCATTTCACCTATCTTCACACTATCATTAATAACACAACTTTATGATTTTAATACAAATATTTTAACCTTATATGATTAACGAGAAAAAATAGTTAGTTTTATTAAAAAATTTACTCAAACGTTCAACCAAATAATTACATATGTATAAATATGTTAAATTATATTTTTAAAATAAAACAAATGTGTAATTATCTTAGCTTATATGATTGCGAGCAAAAGTCTTATCGTAATTTTATAAAAATGGTTCAAAAGAGTCTAAAGATAATAATCAAACAATCGGCTAAAATCTTAAAACGCTAAGAAGATATTAAAACAAAGCAATGGCAAAAACGTGCAGCTGGACCAAACATTTTTCAAATGGGGGCGTGACCTGGCCCGTAAATGGTTTAATGAACATATCTTTCATACCGTTTAAGATAAATCAACCAAATTTGCTGAGAAGAAATCTTTTCAACGTTTGTTTAAACACTGCGAAATACCATGTCAATTGTCTTTTCATATAACAAATTCCATTTGATTCTTGCATTTACAGTATACAAATCAAGCCTCAATGAAATTATCAGAATAAAACTTTGCACTAATAGTGCTCTCATGTTATTTTATCTTACGCCCAAAAATTGCCGAAATTAGACTGTAATGTTAGTAATGTTTACAATTTCATCATGGAAAGCTATACGCAAAAACAAAATGTTCACAAATTATTAAATTTTATTATCAAAATAATCGTTTTCTAATTGCAACTTTTCATACGTCTTCGCCATTTTATGGTGAGTGATGCGGTAAATAAACCAAACTGTCGATTCTGGTGCGAAGAAATCCACAAATTACTCATAAGATTGGATAATTTCAAGTTGTGATTTAACATCATTGGACTACTTCTTGTGGGGTTATTTGAAGTCATTGGTCTTTATTAATAAACCAGACTATCTTTAAGCTTTAGAAGTCAATATTGAGCGTGCTATTCATGACATACGACTTGATTTAGTGGAAAAAGTACTCGAAAATTGGGTTCACTGGAATTCGTTCCTGTAAAAGAAGTCGTAAAAACTATTTAAATGGTTTTATATTCAGAACTTAATTGCGTCGATTTTACTTCACATTAAATAAAAAATTTTTGAATTTCCTTAACAATTAGTGTGTTTTCTTTTAAAGAAAATCATATCACTCTTATTGGAAAACCCTGTACAAACATTTGCAAACTTCCGAAAGAATCTCTTTCGAATAAAAGTTTCTCCTCTTGCCTAATATGTATGAAATCAGAACAATACATCCCCTAGTCCCCATTCACCTAATATTCGAATTTTCAAACATCCGATTGACTTAATGCCTCATGGGGTTACATACAGTTAGAATTTTCAAAAAATCGATTTATTTTAATTTTATTTTCTTAATGTTCATATATTTAAGCATACACACAGAAAATTTCATATCGTTGCGGTGAATATTTTCGAAGTAGTTTGAAAAGGCGTTTCAGAGTGCTTGGAAGTACAAGGCCGGAGCGGCAGCGACTACTTGAACGCTATCCCCATTATACACCTGCCTATTGTAAATGCTGCCTTCTAATGTATTTATATAATATGTGTAAATCAACAGTGTGATTGTAGCTGAATTGTAAACTTTTATTTTTCGAATGGGACTCCAAAACGTACTCGGAAATTTTAAAGGCTGCACCTTATGGTGATCAAGAAGTTGTAAAGAAAGAATGTATTGGATACGTACAGAAACGAATAGGCATGCGACTCCGAGATTGTGTCAAAAAAATGTTGAAACAGTTGAAAACAAAAGAGAAAAAAAATACAAATAACTCTCGACGGAAAAGGCGAACTAACTGGAAAGATGATCGATAAGTTGACAGTTTATTATGGCTTAGCAATAAGAAGAAATTGCGATTCCATTAAAAAAAATTTGGCAGAGGGCTGCAGCTGCCAATCAATTATCCACTTTCGAACATGATTATGAGCCATAATCAGAAGATGTAGCTGAGGCTGTGCGTCCGATTTTTAAAGATCTCAGCAGTGAGAATTGATTAGAAAGATGAGAGCTTCAATCAACTGATTTGGAAAATCTCTCCCAAAATTGTTCCGGCCGGTTAGAAAACTGTGAAAAATTTAGGAATGGCATCATAGTAGTAAATTATTTAACATTATATGAAGACAATAGGAATTACACTTGGGCCTAATGCGCATTCATATGCCGAAAAAGAAGATAAGCAGCGCGTGGAAATTTCCGATCGCAGAGCGCATGAGAGAACCCGAGATGGAAGAATGGCTCGAAAACAACATCTGCTCCAGTTATTAGAAGCTGCCGAATCGGCGGAGGGTCTCTTATATGGGCTTGGAATTGACAACTCCATGTAAGTTAAAAAAATAATTTGTATCCCATGTAAAGTGCATTCCAAGCTTTAAACGCGTTTTTCTCAGAATAGTGTTTTCAAGTCGGTGACCAACAGTACTCGAAAACGGCTGAACCGATTAGTCTCAAATTTTAACACGAGCTTCTCATATTTATTTTTTAGAAATCTGTTTGGTTTTTCAATTTCAGATGATCCAGTTCAGAGATATAGTGTTCACCGCAAAACGTCTTTTTTGAGAGGAGCACCCGGAGATCAGCTGTAGCTCTTTTCCAAATAAATATTTTTACTAAACTTAAAAGATAGTATATATATATATACAATAGTATAAATTATGTGTATAAATTTTTGGACCAATAAATTCATCAGAAAAACTTCTTGAAAATTCACTTATATGTAAGTATATTGTACAATCTGTGAGGACTCTTAATTTGCAAATTGAGAGAGTATAAAATATTCGGATACAACCGACCTTCGCCCTTCCTTACTTGTTTAATATAAAGTTTTGCCAACACCTGAGGATATTTCCCCGACTTTGATCCTTGAAACTGCGAACATTTTATAGTTCAGTTACACCCGGACTTAGTTGAAGGGAAAGCCGAAAATGGTTTTAAGTGAAACTTCTTAGCCTGTAGTGTTGGAAATGGAGTATAGAAGTAAAAAGTGGAATTGATTCTGTTACATGATAAGTATCTACCTTTCATCACTAGTAACTATTCGCTTCAGAATGTTGCGATTTACTAACGATTGGATGATGCGGATGATTCTGTCAGTTAGGTTTTTTTTCCGTTAACTTGTGTATCACCCACATATTGAGCTTCATTTTGTATCCAGCCTTATTTAAATGGTTTCTAACGGTTTCTTGTGCATTATTTAACTCTTGAGCAATCGCAACAGTGCTTACATGGCGGTCGTACTCGAAGATTTCATTATTTTCTAGATATTTTCTGCACTTGGCCTTCCAGAACATGGTACATAGTGCATAACATCCAAATTGCCAAAACTGAATCGACGAAACCAAAATTTTGCATGATTGGCGATTACAGTATCAGGATAAAAAACACAATTCACAACCCCCTGACTCGCCATTTTGCCTTTATCGAAAAAGACTGTAAAATATGGGGCACATTCTCTTTGCTGATGTCCATTTTTACCATGTGGTATCAGAGTACTGAGTCAACCAATTGCAAAACTGTCTGAAAAGTTGTTTTAGTACGAAATCTTATCATTCCAACGCCATATACCATGTTCCGACCGACGTTTAATCATGATATTTATGCTGTTGGGTAGATTATTGAACTAAGATTTCGCCATACAAAAATGACACTTGTTAGTCTCGTCAATCAATAATCTAATTAGCGTGCCCGTTCACATTTAGAGACACAGATTACTAAAGGCATTAAATGGAGAAATAATGGATTTCTTTATACCAGACCTTATGCTAAACAAGTAAGGAAGGGATAAGTTCGGGCGTAACCGAACATTTTATACTCTTGCAACTTGCAAGAATCAAAGCCGAAGAAATACTTTTAGGTGTAGCAAAACTTTATATTAACAAGTAAGGAACAGCTAAGTTCGAGTGGAACCGAACATTTTATACTTGTGCAACTTGCAAGGATGAAAGCAATGAAAATACCCTCAGGGATAGGAAAACTTTATATTAAAAAATGTTGCGAAACAATTCAATATTCATTATTCGACGAAATTGTCAATGGATTACAATCAAATTTGTATTTTATTAAGTTATAGGTATTTGTATAATATTATAAGTCATATACTCATTTAGTTTTATTACAATATTTTACTTCGCTTTAGCTAAAATTGTCGCAATTCCTTATTTTAGGGATACAAGGTTTGGACAAAAGTGTAGACTATTTTCATACATATTCCCACACAATTTTTATGAAAACTTCATAATTTAATTTTGTTAAAGTATCACACATTTGGTCAGGTGGAGAGTCGGAAATTATTATATAGGCTAAATTGGAGACAGAGAAAGGGATGGGTTGATTGAATTTATTTTGACATTGCTGAGGTATACTTGAGATCATATTTTCCATCAATTTAATTAATATATAATACACCCATTGAACGAGATGTTCGGTTTAGGTTTGTTAGAATAACGAAAATCAATACTACCTATAGTATTTGGGAGTTGAGGTATTCGTAGACTAAATTCGCATATTTTCGGCATTAAACAACTATAGTTTATAGTATATATACGAGTATACATATACATATATCTAATAATATAAGTATTATACGTTAAACGTTACTTTATATTATATTAAACGTTCGGTTAATTTAAGATTTCTTACTTATTGACTGATATATATGGTATAAGACCAATCGGAAGTTTGAAAATCTTATATATAAAATTTTATTAAATAGTAACTCGATTTTATATATGTTTGGCAATACAATATACTATTAACAGAATAAAATACTCCCTGAGTTCATTAAGGTACCTTACCTTATGATTTGTTGTATGAGGGCTGAGGCAAGTTTTGATCCGATTTCTCTAATTTTACGCGCAAAGATAAAGCAAAAAGGAAAATACATCCACTTAATTTTATTAAAATAGCTTATATATTAGCCGATATATGCGGTATGAAATAAACCGGAAGTTGGAAAATATTTCGATACGGTATATAGGGGCTAAGGGAAGTATTGAACCGATTCATTCCATTTTTAACATACTTGCATACTAATTGCAATAATATATCCCACAGATTGACCGTTAATTCCGGTAAAAAGTTAGCCCCAGGCACTGGGGTCCCCATATTCCGTAACTGGGGGTGTGAACTGTTATGATCCGATTTTGATAATTTTTAGACTTAAGGTGGTATATCTCAAACGCACTGCAAATTTTTGTCCTAATATGATATATTCTTTGGTGCGAGGGAGTTGATAATGTGAGATGGGGTTGATAAAATAATTTTATGTACCAAATTTTGTTTAAATTGATCAGAAGTTCTGGAGGTGTATGATTTTTCCTAAATGGGGCGGTGCCACGCCCATCGTTCAATTTTGACAACAGCTTCTTTAAAACCCTCTTGTGCCACTCCGGTTGCAAAATTTGATGTCTCTGACGCATTTAGTTATTGATTTATCGCACTTTTAGTAGTTTTTATTAAAACAGTTATATAGGGAGTGGGAGCGGTTAGAGAGTGTCAAAAATATTTATTCTGTGCAAACTTGGGTTATATAGCTTGAATGGTTTAGGAGAAATATACATTTAACTTATTCTGTACCATATTACAGATATACATATGTATGTATTAATTCAGTGCTTAGTTAAAAGGTTTTATAAGTTTTCGATTAATGGCGGTTTGTGGGCGTGGATGGGGTCCGATTACGCCCATCTACAGTACCAAACTTCTTATGATTTCAACTCGTCTCGTCATCCGGATCATTTATATATATATAACACCATATCTATCTCGTTTAGTTTTAGGTGATACAAACAACCGTTAGGTTAACAAAACTATTTAACTCTGTAGCAATATGTTGTAAGAGTAAAAATATCTTGAGTGCGCGCTACTACATACTTGCCAAATTAGTGTATACGCACTTTAACATAACATATATAATTTTTATTTTACCATAGTAGCTTACATTTTCAAAACTATAAAATAACTTAAAAATAAAAAATTGCTTTTCGCAAGCACTAATTCCCTCATCAAAATACATCAAATGCACTTAAGCCAAAATTGATTCCCTCGTACATAGGCAGATATGGATTTATCACTACATGTGATACTTATGTACAGTAAATATATGTAATATTAGGCACAATAGGTGGGTCCGAATAGTTAAATGTCTTAAGACTTAGTATACATATACGCCACTTCATTTGCACACATAGAGGATCTCATTCCACATGAAAACACCACCGCACCCAATATTGGAGAAGATAACACACGATAATATACCACAAATCGAATCAATAAAAAGGCTTGGAGCTTCATCTCTACCCACCTCATTCGTCTGGACAGCTAATTCGACTCAGCAATCCTGCGCACTACTCCTTCGGAACCACTTGTGAGATGTCCACAATAATGTTTGATTTATTTAATTTCCAAAAAATGATATAATGTGATTACAAACAAAAATAGTGATAACGTGTTTATAGCTGGACGATCCGTGATGAAATGGGAAGATGGAGGTACGTCAGCATGAAAGATAATCTAGGTTGAACGTTGCCATGTCTGCTTGTATAAATAATTCTTGCAGAGTTGCATTTGTGATTGCCACATCACTCACCCCTATGCGGGAAGGCGAAAACGTACTCGTCGTCCTGATTTTGTCTGGTACTATTTTGGCTGAGTTGTTTGATTTTCACCATGTGCATCTAGAATGAATTGTGTCTCGGCTTTTGCTGCTTTTAGTTTCTCAGGTGGACCTTTGGTGACTATGTGATGTGTGACCAGGTGTTGTGGTTTATTGGTCATGAAATTGTCTACCATGATGTCTTTGAATTCTCTCAGCAAATCCTGGAACGGTAGATTTTTGTTAATGCATGATAAATTTCATACTACTATATTATTAGCTGACACTGAACAATGTATGCTAACGCTTGTGATGTCATCGATGGTTGGTTGACCGATTAGTTAAAATGCAATAAAAAATCCGCTCCGATGATGGCTTGTAATACGTAGGAAACTATGAAATTTCAGGAAAATTGGCGGCGTAGACCTAAATTAACATGCATGACTTTTTCACCGTAAGTTTTTATGGTGGGCCTGTTTGCTGTATAGAGGTAGTTACTGTTGTCAGGATGTCTACGTTGTTGTTGCGTTGGTGGAATTACGCTGACTTTGGCTCCCGTGTCGATGAGAAATTTCATTGCAGATACGTCGTCTCGTACTATTAGGTGGCAGTTTGCGTTGTTGAGCCTGTCGTCGACCGCCATTGACGACAGACTAATTAGTTTAACTTTCTTGTGCAGAGACTGCGACATTTTTTAGCTGCGAACCCAATTTTAGGTGGTACCAACACAAATCGCTCAAGCTGTTGCCGGAGCTTAACGGAGCACTGTTTTTGCTTCGACGTCTAGATCGACGATTTACGTCTGCTTTTATCGAAACAATTTCTTTTGTGATCTCGCTAGTTGTTGCTCGATGCTGAATTGCGCGTGTGTGGCTGTGTGTTGGGCTTCAACCGCGTGTACATGTGGTGTCGCTAACCTGACTTGTTTTATCTGCGAGCAGAGCTACTTTGTCCAGGGGATATTTGCTGATGGAAATTATCACGCTGCGAGGGTGCAAATTTTCTGCCAACTGATTTAGTACGTCCTCTTCGGGCATTTTTGCTTGCGTTAGGCTCACCAATATGTGGGATGTCCACAATAATGTTTGATTAATTTAATTTCCAAAAAATTATATAATGTGATTACATACAAAAATAACGTGCTTACAGCTGGACGATCTGTGATGAAAAGAGAAGATGGAGGTACGTCAACATGACAGATAGTCTAGGTTGAACGTTGCCATATCTACTTGTATAAATAATTCTTGCAGAGTTGCATTTGTGATTGCCAAAAACTCGATCAACCACAGCGATCCTGCAAACGTCGCCAATCATAATTTCTTCAAGATTTCGTTCCTCATCGAGTCGTTGTTTAAATTATCTCCTTATTGAAAGTAAAGTACGATTTATTGAAATTTGTAATAAACTTTATTTTTATTACCACACTTTGTGTCTGATACAAATCGGCCTCTTATTTAAAAGATTAAACGCGAGAGTTAGTGACGCATCAAAAGGTTATGTAAAAAAATGTTGGCCGTGTTTTGTGCTTTCCACAAAATTGGGAAGCCAATTATTCAATCACTTAGTTTCATATCCCAGATATTTAAATTAATATCGATCTAACTAATACAAATTTTTATATTCATAGTACTAGTGCTGTGGGAAGTGTGTTCAAAAGTTATGGAAATTTTTGGTCGTAAGGTATATCATCCTTAAGGGCACTATTTGTGCAAAGTTTTATCTGAATATATTCAGTGGTTCTTGATTTACATGAAAAGTAGGCGTGGTTTTTATCAGTTTTCGCTTATTTTAGCACTGTGCTGTAGGAATATAGGAGTTATATTACATACCGAATTTGGTTGAAAAATAAGTTCCGAGATATGGGTTTTCCCCTAAATGTGGGTGGTGCCATGCCCACTGTCCAAATTTGATACCGGCTCCTATTAGCCCTCTTCTACGATCTCGAGTGTAAAATTGTATGCATCTTTAGCAATCAGTTACTGATTTATCGCGCTTTTAGTAGTTTTTAACAAAACCGTTATATAGGAATAAGGGGCCATTTTCACACTGTCAATAGGGGTTATTAAGGGATTTGTCCCAAGCGAATCTGGGTAATATAATTTGCATGGTTTGGGAAATATGTATGTACATTAAACTTATTAGAGGGCGGAGCCACTCCCAATTTTAAAGCCCACAGGTGCCCCTTGCTTCTACAATCCACTGTTCCAAATAGCATTTTTGTATCTTAAATTATTGCTTAGTCATGGTAATTTATAGGTTTTCGGTTAATGGCGTTTTGTGTGCTTGTTAGTGGTCCGATTTTGCCCATCCACGAACTCGTCCTCACTTTTAATAATTAATATAATATGGAAGATATTTTTACAAAATTAAGTGAATGAATAATATTAAGTATACTAAAATTTACTACCTAAAATGTGCGAAATTGGTCAATGAAAAAATTTTTTTGAGACTTAATTTCTACTTACATGATTAATAGAAAGTTTTGTTTAATAAAAAACAACATCATCAACAACATTCCAACATCTGAGAGTATTTCGCCGCCTGTAATCCTTAAAAGTTGTGAGAGTATAACATTTTGGCTTTGCTCAGGTATACTCGATACCATATTTTCAAGCAATTTTGTAAACATATAACTCATACATTGACCAACTATTTTATCTATCTTTAGGAATACCGCATTTTATTAACAGAGATACATGCTAGCTGAGTTTCATTAAGGTATCTCACATAACATCATCAATATTTAAGGAGTAAAGTGAGCCGATGTGTAAAAATTTTGATATTAGTTATATTGCCGCGAGGGTAAGTTTCCACCCGATTCTATTCATTTTAGGCACAAGGAAAGCTGCTATCGCTCTTTCATTTTCAGGAAGATAATTCAAATAGTCAATCGGAAGTTCGCAAATCTTTATATTACATATAAGGTTGTCAAATATCTCCCTTCCGCTTTTTTGCTCTTCATTCAATGCTTTATAAAAAGTGTTACAGTGATCGGATTTAGTTAAAATATGCGCCGTTTTGTTCGATGATCTGTTTCCATCTAGACGGCAACTTCATAATACCTTCCTCGTAGAAGCCCCCCTCCTTATTTGTGAAGAATTCAAATTCATAGTGGATGATTCCCTTCCAATCCCACCAAACACACAGCAAAACCTTCCTGGCCGTCAATCCCGGCTTGGCCACTGTTTGGGACGATTCACCGGCCTTCGACCACGACCGTTTTCGCTTGATATTGTCGTATGAGATCCATTTTTCGTCGCCAGTCACCATCCGCTTCAAGAATGGGACGAGTTCGTTCCGTTTCAGCAGCATATCGCAGGCGTTGATTCGGTCCAGAAGGTTTTTTTGCGTCAAATTATGCGGCACCCAAACATCAAACTTGTTTTTGTATCCAGCCTTCTGCAGATGGTTCAAAATGGTTTGGTGACTAACTCCCATCTCCTGGGCGATGTCACGAGATGCCATATGCCGGTCTAACTCGATGTATTCCATGATTTGATCGGTATTTGTCGTCACAGGTCTTCCGCCGGCTGGCTTATCCATGGTGTCGTTTTCACCGGCTCTGAATCGTCGAAACCATTCCTCCGCGGTTCGAAGTGATAGAGTACCATCCCCCAAAACACCATTAATCTCACGGAACGTTTCTCTGGCGGATTTGCCTTTAACGAAGGAAAACTTTAAAATAGCGCGAATTTCGGCGTTAGTGAACTCCATGTTTACACGTCTATAACTGTTGAACGCAATATCCAAACTAATCATGCATAGCGTTGTTTTGTAGGTTATGTCAAGATTTCAAATTATGTATAGTGTTGCCAGATACGAGCTCTGTAGCGCTTTGTACATAGCCGCGAAATTCAAAAGACAAAAAAGCGGAAGGGAGATATTTGAAAACCTTAATATAAGAGCTACGGTAACTATTGACTCAATTCAACTTATTTTTGACATACAGAAAATGTGTTAAGTCGGTCAACGAATTATCTTAGCTCCTTACTTAAAATTTCTTTTCTTAAAATTAGCAGACACGGTCAGTGTTATCTTCATTAAATTGTGTGGGAACATATTCTTGAGTATCGGTCGAGATCTTCTTTAGGCCCAATATTGGGTATACAGGGAATTCCGACTATCCTTCTCGCTTTACGCCGTCTATATTGGTCAAAATGTATAATGATTTACAAGGGATGTATTTTCTTAAAAATAATGTGGCTTCATTCATGTGCCTATTAATATGATTTCCAGTTCTTTGTGTAACTTTTTCCTCATTATTCTAATATAAATTACTTGGACACGTTGCAATATATGGTAATGAATCTAAATGAGACTATGATTTAATATAAGTTAAGTAGTTTAATAGAAGATACAGACAGACAGTCACTCGGAATTGAAATTGTTACCTTTAACAATTCGATACATTTCGCAACTATATTATGCATTATTCACTTTATCTATTAATTCAACTGTATATCGACATGTCTGACTATGATGATACACCTCTCCTGTTGAAGGCTTCCTTTTTTCAGGGAAACAATTCCAGCCCTGCTACAATACGTGTTTCTAGCTTCAACCAGGACAAGCCAGTCCTCTGATGCGCACAATTAGAATCCCAGTTCCGCGAAGCCGCGGATCGTTTACTCGACGTGCTGTAAACTTAGGGACATCATATAGTTGCAGCAATGCTTCCAAAAACTCAAGTCTCCAAACATACAGACGTATAGCAACAATGCGCTCACATCACGAAATGTCTTCAGAAGCTTTTGGACACCTATCAAACCACAGATCGGTTTCTCCTGCCTTGTCAACTAGAAACACCAATGCAAACCTGGTTGCAAACAAGCGGGAAACGAAACAGAAAGACGTTAGAGGCGGAAAGCGCCTCTCTTCCATCATCTTACGACCTATTCATCACGGAGCATTTTCTAATAGACATAGGCTCCGAAGTCTCAATTTACCCTCCCAGACAAGCAACAAATATGAAGATGGCGACCGGCTACCAATTTATCGCAAGTAACGGAGCACCCATTAATACTTACGGTGTCGCAAAAATCGTTTTAAACATCTGGCTTATATGGCGTTTCATACTGTTCAATGTCCCCAATCCAATCATTGTCGGCGATTTACTCTCAACTTACGCAATCCATGTTGATCTCAAAAACCAACGACTCATCGACGAAACCACTCGACTTTGCACCTCAGACACAAGCAGAAGCGTGACTATACAGTCGATTAAACTACAACAGCCGGATCAATCATCTTATCATCTTTAGCAATTGTTTGTCGAATACCCTTAGATCACACGTCCCAATAGTGAACCCAAACAAATTTCCACACAACGCAACATCATATAAAGACAACACCTGACGTTCCACTTAGAAGTCGATCTCGTTGATTAATCGCTAAAGCTGAGTTTCAAATGACGATTTATCTGGGTATTGCAAGACCATCATGGTCAGTTCAATGCTTAAAAGATTTCACCGCAACCGGGACATCATGCTATTCAAGCATCGACCTAATTCGTGCTTTGAACCAAACCACGTTTCTTCTCTTCGAGTTCCCATTTATGACCTTCGGACTCCGAAACGCAGCTCGGACCTTTCAATGCTTCATTGATGAGATAATCCGAAATCTAATTTTCGTTTTCGCATGCATCGATGATCTACTGGTCGCATCTGCTAATGAAACAGAGCACAAACAACATTTGCGTATCGTATTTCAGCGCCTTCATCACTATGGCTTAGTCATCAACACAATAAAAACATGCCTAAGCCTCAAAGAAGTCAAACCACTTGCGGAACGCATTATCGACTACCCTCGTCCATCAACAATCACCAAGCTATACTTCATTGGTACAATACATTTTTACCGTAAATTTATTAACCCTAGTAAGATAACGATACGTAGAAATGACGTACTTCTTTTTGTTTATGCTCTCAGACTTTCATTTGTATTCAGAGCAACTTCAAACACGCAGTTTGCCTTGTTTGGTCTTTATGTGTACCTCACAACACTGGAAATTAATGAAATATATGATCTCAGTCAAAAGTCGAATAATTTTAAAATCTTTGACATTCTTATTATCTTTAAAAGAAAATACGTTTTTTTAACGTTATCTTTCAAGGATTAAGAATGCCCCAAATTTACTCGGACAACAAGATTGGCAACCATTCGCTTTCTTTAGTCGCAAATTTGCACCATTTGTTCAAAAACGATCAACCTACGATCGTGAACTCAATGTCATTTTCGAAGCAGTTCAATATTTTAGACACAATTTTGAAGGACGACACATCGTAATCTACACAGATCACAAAACCTTAATGCATACATTCAAACAGAAGTTCCAATGCGCTTCACTATATCAATTTCGACGACTCGACCCAGTATACCAATGACATATGGTACATATCCAGCTCAAGCAATATACCTTATCTTCAGTCGATGCCATTCACACAGGAGTGACATCCGCGAGAACTTTAATGTGCTCAAACCAACGATGCAGAACTTCAACAACTCTCGCAGCTCGAACACACCACTAGAACTGTGCAAAATTAACAGTAATACCACGGAACTTTCCTATATACTGCGACGTAGTAACAGGTACAGCACGTGCGTTCGTTTCACAACATTTAAAACGGTGAATTTTTGGAGACTCTTCATGCTGTCTCGCATCCAGGCCACCGAGCACCAAAACGCCTCGTCATAAAACGATCCGTTTGACCATCAATGAACAAGGATTGCATCACATGGACCAAATTATGCATTCAATGTCAACGCAATAAAATTTCAAGCCATACGATTTCGCCCATCATAGCATTCCAGCCACCTTCGCTTGTCGATCACCGTTACCTCAATATAACGTATTACATTCTAAGCTAGGAACGCCAGTTAGATTTTGGCTATCACGTCGCCCAGACGTGTATTAATAAATCAATATACCACTTATATAATCAAACTGGAAGTTCGAATCTTGGTATTGGTCCGATTTTACCCATTGGCACAAGGGCAAATTGTTATATGGCAAAAAACTCTCTCTAAATTTTAATAATAGGTATATCTATCATATTGAATGATTTTTTCAGTAAAAAGTTGACAATGCTTACTGGGGTGCATATATTTGGTGTCTGAGGGCTTGAAAAGTTGTGATTTGATTTCAATATTTTTTAGGCATGATGGATGGTATACCTAAAAGGTAATATTTTTGCCAAGTTCTATTCCGATAACTTGTTTGATCCTTAATGTATGTAAAGTGAAAGGATCATATATGTATATCTTAAAATTTTATAATGGTTGTAGTAAGTTTTATTTCGATAACTTTTTTGGTTCTTAATGTATGCAAAGTGATATCTATATATTGTATGATCCTTATATATGTATATTTTAAAATTTTGTAATGGTTGTAGAACGGGGCAGGTTCCATAATCTATCCTTAAGTGCTCTCTTAAGTACCATTTTAGTTTTTAAATTTTATGCTTCATATGTATTTATTTAGGTAGTTACTTTTAATAGTTTTCATCATAACTGTTACCTTCTTTTCATAAATTTTCGCAGTATATGAAGAAGGTCTTATTTTCGGCAACATTAAACTCATTATGTACGGGGTCACTCCCACTTTTAAAAATATTTTAAATTACAGATTTCTATGCCTCAATGCCCTGTGTGCCTTAATTTGTGGCTTAGTTATAGCCCTTTATAATTTTTACCTTAACGACATTTTATGGTTGTGCCAATGATCCGATTCCGCTCATATGCAATACCTCCCGTGGGTGCCAGGGAACACGGATACCAAGTTTGAATTTATTTTAAAAAAAAGCGTTACTTTAAATGTGTCGGCAATTCATTCTCTATATTGAAATATCTGTTTAAAGAAATTATTATACATACACTTCTCTATATTGAAATATCTGTTTAAAGAAATTATTATACATACACTTCTCTATATTGAAATATCTGTTTAAAGAAATTATTATACGTTTCATATAGTAACGCAACATACTTAATGTAAGTAAACATTCTAATTTTTATTCCAATACATTATTATAGCAAGTGGTCAACATCTTTCATTGCTTAATACCCCGCCAATACTCTATGTGCCTGAAAGAAATTGGAGGATACCGGAAACCGAGCCTGTTGGCCAAATTATTACTAGAATCCGTGCGGAAGATCCAGAAAACGATGACCTGGTTTTTGGCCTTGAACCACATTTTCTTTCTCATTTCGACAATGATAATGATACGGAAAATTTACCGTTTCGTATAGATTCAGTCAGAGGAATAGTTTACTTGAACGAAAGTCTGGTTGGGCGAGTAAGTTGTTATATACAAGTAGAAACATAAGTGATATAAGTTTTCCATTTTTTTGTATACAAAGTAATTTATGTTTTTCGTAATAGCTTTCTTATTGCACTAATTTTATATTACTTATAGAAGTTAGTTATTACAATATTGCAAGTTCAACTAATAAACTCAGGGAAACGTTTTTTCTTTTTTCAGGGTGGCGAAAACTTTTTTTTATACATTACTGTTTCAGATGGAGACTTAACAGCTAAAAATGAAGTGTTTGTTAACATTCTTGCTAAGGGAAACGATACCTCGTCCAATTTTCGCACACCACCGTCAGTCACAAATGTTGTACAAAATATTTCTCAAATCCTACCACCTTTTGACACCTTACCAGGTGTACAGTCAGTAAGAAATAAATATTCGAAAGAACGACCAACGAATCACTCTCCCTTAAATTTTGGTACCAATCAAGGTTCATTTGCACTGAACCATAAACATCAGTTTTTACGCCCGCTTAATAGCAATAGTAATGAGCAAACATCTATATTAATGTTGTCGTCAGCTACTGGCGATCCTCATACTGCAACAGGTCATCTGAAATTAACGCCAATAAAGCATAGCAATAACGAGCATTTTGTCAACGGAATGGCTAATATACGACATAATTACATCAACAACCAAAACGACTCAGTATTACATTTAAATAAAAACATAACTGCCCCAGCCAATGATGATTCCATAAAGAAATTATATAACAAGATCTCATACGATGAAAGTTTGAGTACTAATTATTCGACAAAAGCAATCGTGCTTCCAATTATATTAACTTCTTCAGGAATATTTTTTGTGGCTGTTGCCATTTTTGGATTTCTATATCGAAAACATTTGTGCGCCATAAGTAAAAAATTGAAAAAAATATCCAAAGAGGAGATGTTTAAGATATCCAATCAAAGCAATCTAAGTAACAACTTAGCTGATGATAGCAGAAATTCAATGGTAATGCAACATTGGAATGGCCCTACTGCTTACAACAATCGTTACGTACCATGGGAAAGAGATCCTCAACATAATGGATTGGTAAGACTGTATTTTACAAACTACGCTCTTACTAATGCCCGTAACGATGAGTATGTTACTAATTTTATGAGGTACAATTTCTTAAGAAATACGAAATTCGCGATACTTTTTGAACAAACATCGTATCTACAATTTATCAGCATTATGTTTTTCTGTGTCCAAAAAAATAGGTTACATCACAACTGTCGTCAAATGCCACCAGCGGAGCTATACACGATGACGATACTAATGTGACAAATAACATTGGTGGATTAACAAATATTACTGATAATGTTATTGGTCATTCGATAAATGCCTCCCACAATTCAGTTGATAGCTCAACCTGTAATAAGAATAGCAAATGTTGTTGGGAGTTCCCGCGGCACCGACTTAAATTCTTCAATATTTTGGGTGAAGGAGCTTTTGGTCAAGTATGGCGTTGTGAAGCAAACGACATTGATGGTAAGTACACAAACTAAATATTCCGATTCTGCAAGTAGATTCGTTTATTTTGCAGTGTGAATGATTTGGTAATAAGCCAAAATGTGATAAAGTATATTTTAATTGGTTTTTCGTTCTGAGTCAGATATTCCATCACAAAAAATTATCCATGTTGCTCTATTTTTTACACCCCTCAATGTTATCTTTGAAGCTATGCTATAAGTGATAAAAAATGTGTTACTGTCAGTCTTATACTAGAACTAAAACATCCCTTATTTGCCTATTGATAATGCCTATGTTCATAGTAGGCAGGACCTTAGAATTAATGTGTGTGCGCATCTAGTGGCTCCCGGGCGATTTCCAGTCCTTCAGCCTGGGCTCAGTAAGGAAAATTATATTCTAAGTATTAAATAGTCAACTATCTCGTAGTTTTGTTCCGGATATAAAGGATTATAAATTTAAGTGATGGAAAGTAATTTTTAAAAAACATATACATATCTAGATACATATCAGTTTATTCTTTTTATTTTTTATGAAATTATAGGCACAGAAGGGGTTACTACTGTGGCTGTGAAAACTTTAAAGGAAAACGCTACTGAAAGTGAAAAGAAAGACCTGATGAGTGAAATTGAAGTAAGTACAAATAGTTCCTTGCTTACATACCAGAGCTAACGGTTCAGAAACCAAGTAAGGAAGGGCTAAGTTTGGGTATAACCGAACATTTTATACTCGTGCAACTTGCAAGGATCAAAGCTGGGAAATTCCGTCAGATGTTGGTTGGTGTTGGAAAAACTTTAATTCATTGTTCGACGAAATCGTGAATGGATTACAATCGCATTTGATATCATATTAACTTATTTTGAAGGTCATACCATAGACTCAGTTTTATTACTATTTCCATTTCATATCCCGTCAACGAAAATTACACTAAAATCATCATCAAATGAAATACATATACATAAGCATGTGACATAAACTCAACCGAAGAGGCTTCTAAATTTAATATACTGAGTTGATGTGAAAAACGTTTATTTTTGACACTGTTCAGGTATACTTGAAAAAATGGTATACAAAAAAAATTAAACTTTATAATTCATTCTCGTGAAAAATCATTTGTTTTGTTTCTGGTCATGGCTTTATTCTTCCTTGAATGAATAATCGAATCAAATCGGCCAATTTGAATTTGTCGTCATATGTGCCCACGTATGCACCTGCGAAAGGATGCCAAAAAAATTAGTATAAAATATGAACTTGAAATTAATCTAAAAATTTTGTAACTCACCAGGTTTAATTACTATCAAAAGTTATTTCCACTTCAAAATTGGAAATTTTATATTCGTTAAAGATATATTTGCAACAGAATTCAGTGTTGCAACACGCAAAGTCCAAACACAATTAAAGTGGACAAATTCGAAATCACAAATTCGCCGTAAATGGTACACAATTATCCGATATCGGTATGGTATTTGCAACTTATACAAAACAGCGATGAAATCTACTTCTGTATACGACTGTGTTAAGTGTGAGGCGCAAGGCAGAAATAATATCGACCAATGAAAACGTTCCACCGCGCTTGCAGTTGTTGTTGTCGCTAAATTTGCACCAACGAATTTTTACCTGAGTTCCCGTTGACCTACATGCCAAAATAACGTTGTGCACTTTTGCACGTCTTCTCCTTTCCAACGGTATAAATGTTATCCATATATGTCAACGGCAACACAGTCAAAAACCAAACACAAACACCTTTGTTAGCGTAATTATGTATAGATAAACATATATATGGAGTAAAGTTAGTGAATGTTTAAAAATCCTGAATATTAGCTCTATGGGGCTAAGGCAAATTTTTGCTAGAGTTTATCCATTTTAGACACAAGGGTACACTGTCTACGATTTCTCAATTTCATTACAATAACTCCCACATTGGCCGATATATGTGGTGTAAAGTCAAACGGAAGTTCGAAAATCTTTATATCAGGTATTTGGGGGCTGAGAGAAGTATTGACACGATTCAACCCAGTTTTGACACAAGGATATTTATTATTAACAAAACAATTTCCCAGAATTTCAATAACACAGATTGACCGATATTTTCGGCAAAATGTCAAAAAAAGCATTGGGGTCCACATATTGGGTATGTGGGGGCTTGAACAGTTATGATCCGTTTTTGACAATTTTTAGACTTGAGGTGGCTTACTTTAAAGGCACTATTTGTGAAGATTTTTATCCGAATATATTCATTGGTGCTTGAGTTGCGTGCAAGAATGTGAAAGAATCATATGGAACTTAAAATTGTGCTATATGGAAAGTGGAAGTGGGGGTGGTTGTAGTCTCATTTTCACAATATAACATAGGATCATAGCTAGGATAAGGTTATGTACTGAATTTGGTTTAAATTGGTAGAATAGGTCTGGAGATATGAAATTCTACCTTAGTGTATCCGGTGCCACGCGCATCGTCTATTTTTGACGCCGGCTCCTATGAAGCTTACCTTATCATCCCAGGTGAAAAATTGTATGACTCTGGCGAATTTAGTTATTGATTTATCACGCTTTTAGTAGTTTTTAACAAAATTATATGGGGAGGGTGTGGGGTCATAATCCGCTTTCATCTATTTTACACCGCCGGTAGGGGTTCTTATAGGAAATATCCTAAGCGAATTTGGTTAGTGTTGATTTATTGGTTTAGGAGAAATGTACATTAAACTTATTAGAGGTCGGGACCACGCCCATTTTTTTTTAAATTTTAGCCCACAGGTGCGATCACCTGTACCAAATTACAGATTTATATCTTATATTGGTGCTTAGTTATGACATTTTATAAGTTTTCGATTAATTGCGTTTCGAAAGCGTGGCACTCAACTCGTCTCGTCATCCTGATCATTAATATCTATGTATATCTAACTCGATTATTTTTAGGTAATACAAGCAACCGTGAGGTGAACATAACATTATACTCTGTAGCAACGTCAACCGGAGAATCGAAATGCACCGGAGCCCAATTGCATTTATATTGAGCGCCAAACCATTAATATATTATATATACAAAATTAGGAGTATTTTCCCGGGCGTACAAAATAATTACTCGGGATAACTGGCTCAGTAATCGGGCTTTATTCGCAGCAAAAAATGTAGATGTTGCTGAAATCAGTTTCAAGATAGAACAATTATTGGCAGACAATCTGATGTATTCCAATGTTTATATAGAAAAGGTTATGAAAGCTTTGATTGCTTGATGACAGAGTTGATTCAATTTTATCATCTTTTAAAGTTGTTTGTCCTATCCTCGACACAGCTTAACAGATTAATTGTAACAAGTAAAGAAGGCTAATTTCGGGTGTAACCGAATATTTTATATTCTTGCAATTTGCAAGGACTAAATCTGCGTAAATACCTTCAAGTGTTGGCAAAGCTACATATTAAACAAGTAAGAAAAGCTAACTTCGGCTGTAACCGAACATTTCATACTCTTGCAACTTGCAAGGATCAAATTTAGTATTTTATTAAGTTATATTTTAGGTCATAGACTTAATTAGTTTTATAACTATATTTTACTTAACATCAGCGAAAATTATATTAAAATCATCCTTAAATGAGGTATATCTGACAAAAACTTAACCGAAGAGGTTAAATTGATCTGCAAAACTTCAACCAGATGATCGCAATTGATGATATTATGAAATTAAGATCAAGGTCTCGACCTACTGCAATCATGTTCAGTGGTTTCTTAGAAAAACTCAAATATATATTAGTATAATATCATTTCACATATTTTTAGCCATAAACTAATATGTATCCACGTATAATAATAATTTAGCTAAGATATCTTACACTGATATATACGGTATAAGGGAGGTTGACACGATTTTATCTATTTGAGGCATTACTACATATTAATAATAGAAACAGTTGCCCTATGAGTTTCATTAGGTATATGGAGACTAATTGAAATATTAACTCCATTTAATAAATTTTTTACACACAGAAATATTATTCTTACGCTAGCAAACAAGTTTGTGTTCCCTCTTTGACTGTGTTTCCGTTGGCATATATGGATAATTTATACCGTTGGAAATGGGAAGACGTGCAGAAGTGCAGAACGTCGAGGTCACACTGAATCTGTTTCAATTATAATTTTAACGCATATTAAATTTTAAGTATTGTTTGTCAAAAAAAAAAAAAAATTAAGTGGAAATAACCTTTGATATCATTCATTTTACTTTGGTGAGTTAGAAATTTTGAAACTATCTAAGAATCTAAATTGGACAGCTTAAACACCGGTCGGTTGTGGTACCTAAAAACTCCTATAAGCGCGATCAAAAAACCCTTACAAGTCGACAAAACGCTTTGTGCCTATAACAAACTTGGTAAGACAGCCAATATCCATTTCGGCTAAGTATTAAGGTCCATCGAAAGTGTGATTGCCGAGACGTTTCAGTCTCAGCCTAGCAAAAGCCGGAAAGTGAAGAAGAAAGTGGCGGGATGTTTCCACCTCATCCTCCTCCATACAACTTTGGCAACTAGCATCGGGTAGTACTCTAAGCCGTACCGCGTGAGCACCCATTAGACAGTATCCAGTGAGAATTATTACCATAGCGGCGAGATGCACTTTGCTCAGGGCGAGACACACACTCCTTGACTTGCTTTGATTGCACGGTTCTCGCGCTCAGAGCTAGTATTGCCGCCCTACTGTCGGAGTAGGTAGTAGTAGCTTCATAAGCCCAGCTTGCCTGAGCCTTAAAGCACACTTCGCAGCAATGCACTTACCGGCAATGTCCCCAGGTGCTATGTTTAAAATAGCATTAAGAGCTAACGTTGGTGTAGTTAGCAGTGTACTGGAGATTCCGATGAGCGCCACTCTTTGGACCCGCTCAAGCTTTTTAGCCAGTGCCGACCTTTCGAGTGCCCTCCACCAGACGAACACACCATAGAACATTATTGGCTTGACTACGGTTTCGTAGAACCAGAGCACCACCTTAGGTGAGAGTCCCCTTTCCCTATAGCCCCTTTGCAGCAATATAAGGCGACCGATGCCTTCTTAATTCTTTCCTCAATGTTTGGCCTCCAGGAAAGTTTTCTATCGAGGATAAGCCCTAGGTATTTCACTTTATCAACAGGTTGAAGACGAGAACCCCCGAAAGAGGGGAGAGGCACATTTGGGATTTTATACCTCCTAGTAAATAAAACCGTTTCGGTTTTACTTGGGTTGACGGCTAGGCCGCTTCTATTCGCCCAGTTAGATACCACGTTTAGATACCCTTCGGTGAACTCGTAGACGGTATTTAGAAATTTTCCCTTGACCATAAGAACCACATCATCAGCATAGCTGTTACTCGACCCTTCCCTGGGGAGTTCCCCTCTTAACTTTTCTGGTTGACTTGGCACCACCCCAATCCGCTACGACAGTTCTGTCGCAAAGAAGGTTCGAGGGCTTTAACGTTATTGAAGGCCCCTTGATGCCGAAAAAGGTGCCCACAGCAAATTCCTTGTGCTTGAGAGCTATCTCCAGCCGTGATACTACATCATGCAAAGATGTGTCGACCGACCTGCCCTTGATATAGGCATGCTGCGCTTGTAACAGTTTACCCCTCGGTATTCCGCTCCTAATATTCAGATCCATAAGTCTCTCCAACGTTCTCAACAGAAACGAGGATAGGCTGATGGGTTTGAAATCTTTTTCACCGACGTGAGAGCTTTTACCGGCCTTCGGAATAAACATAACCTTAACCTGCTCCAGGCCTTCGGGATATGACCCAATCTAACACAAGCGCGTAGATCGGGCCCAGCCAGCATGACATCTTGACCGTACGCTGTAGTTGCTCCGGTATAATACCATCAGGCCCCTGGAACTTTAAGGGTTTGAAAGATTTAATGCCTGTATCATAGGTAATTTTTGGAATAATTGTTTTCGAAGGTCAATTTTATGTAGTTGGTTGAAATTTCTACAACTTTGTTTAGATTTTGTTCAAATATTGTTCCAATTCTTCAATAAAATTCAAATACTATTGACAATGTTAATATATTTTATTTTCTTTTGGTCGAATTTCGACCACTGTTGAACTTAGTTTCAATAATACATCGCACACATTGACCGATATTTTCGGAAGAAAGTCAGCCTTAGGGATCGGCATTTCCGGTATCTTATGGCCCGACCTTGACAATTTTATGACCTGAGATTGCAACCATAACGACAATATTCGTGCAAAATTTTCTCCAGATGTATTAATTGGTGCTTGATTTGTATACAAGAAAGTGAAAATATCAGATGGAATTTAAAATTGTGTTGTGTGACGGGTAGGCGCGGTAGTAGTCCGATTTCGGCCATTTTCGCCCTGTTACATAAGAATGTCAAAATAGTCTTATGTACCAAATTCGGTTGAAATTGGTGAAGTTTCATTGCCATATCTCAATTTTTACTCAAGTTACAGCTTGCACAGACAGACAGACAGTCACTCGGACTTCAACTCGTCTTTTCATCCAGATGATTTATACCTATATAATATATTATATATCCATACCTATCTCGATTAATTTTAGGTGATACAAACCCATTAGGTGAACAAAACTATTATACTCTGTAGCAAGAGTATAAAAAACTATAAAGTGGTTGTTTTCTGGAAAGCAGTTTAGAATGATTTGTTTCAGGGATGTTATAAAGTAGTTTTGCATTAAAAAAAATGTTTAGAATTCAAAAATATTTTAATTCAAAATACATTTTTTTTACAAAAAATGTATATACATAAGAGTTCTAAGCGCCTGATGACATTTCAACGAATAACCTATTTTAATAAGGAAAAATCGGAAGTTCGCAGCGAACGAGCATTGTTTATAAAAACAAACATGAAACGATTTGTACACATTTTTTTTAATAAGACCAAATGCATTTCTGTAGTGATAGAGTTTTAAATTCTGCAAAAATCGCTTTTAAAAATTGGATTGTTATTAGCAAAAATATGTACAAACACAATGTATAGCATCGTTGAATTATATGCGGTTATATCCAATGACATCGCAATAGTGTTAATGTAATTATATATTTTCCATGTGTTTAGAACACAATTATAAAATGTCGAATCCGTAATTGGATTGAAATTATATTTGGTGTTTTATTAACATATACTACAACTCATTGACTCACTAAGTTTAATCGCTATATTTTACTTCGTGACCGTCAACATAAACCACTCAAATGAAATGCATATGATATACTTGTATGTAAACTCAATCAAAGGGACGAATTATATGAATTTTGATTAACATAACTGGTTTAACTTCAAGAGAATATTCGAACATCACTATATTGGGAAAATCGGGCCTAGAAAAAGCTCTAACTGATTGCAATAACTCTTGGCATTACTATAGAATACTCGATAACATTTTTGATAAGGCCACACTATTATCGAGAAAATATTTTTACTGAACTTCATAATGAAATATGTCACACAGTTACTGAGTATCTGGTGCTTGAACCAAACAGCAATATTTAGGTAAGAAATAACTCACCTGAAATTCACTATTTGTGCCAAGCTTTATTCCGATATCTTGTTGGTGCTGGATTTATATACTGCAGAGGGTAGAGCGATATTGCAGCACTTCTTAATTAGGAGCTATAGTCGCGGCATATAAAATTCTTGCCATTTTTTGCATAAAACGATGCTCACGCAAAGTTAGCTGATGAAAAAATTTTAATTTAATTTAATTTAGTGGTTAGTGGACGAAGCGAGCAAATGCCGCGAGAAAAGCCTCCTTCTTAGTCAGTACATAGTTCGAGGTCCACTGCTTTTGTCGTAAAACAGACAAAGACAGCCACATAGCCTTACATTATGGTGGGCGACCTTAGCATGGACGCCTTTATTTGAAAAGGCTCAGCAAAATCGACACCTGTAATTGTGAAAGGCACAGCGAAGTTGCAGCGTTCCGGTGGAAGTGCTGCCATAATCTGCGTTCGCAACTTCTGCTTATTTGGGGGGGGATCAGGTTTTTACTTTCGAAAAAGCGATTTTTTCTCTTATCTTATTGTTTAACATTTCAAGAATATGTCCTTAAAATTTTAGGTCGATAGAAGAAGTTATTGTCTTATTAATCTCGTGGCCTTTAACGCTCCAACCAATAGTTCATAAACTTTAGACGCGTTTTTCTTAAAACTACTTTTTCAAAGTCCGTGTTCACTATCATTTCAAATCTACTTGGCCAATTCTTTTCAAACTATTTTAGTAAAAAAACTTTTTATTACATTAAGGGTGTTTTCCACCCCCAAAATGGCGAAATTTTTAGTGGAAAATAACAGTTTACACTTTTAATAGCCGCCAAAAATTTTTAAATAAAAAAAAAATTATCAGAGAACATAGGGGGAAGATTTGATCATAATTTAACTATTTTTTCTTGGCTTTTTTCGGATAATTTCCTGCCGAGTTATGGTGAACACCGCAAATTGTTTTTATGGCTTATGCTTGAATATTCGTGCATGAAAAAATTACCCTATATTGTTGAAAGTATGCTCAATAATGTACAAAAGGTCCGAATTAAATTACTCAATCCATATTTAAGAAAATTCTTTTTTTTCCCCTACATTTTTGATTTTTTGCTTGTATTAACTAATTGGCGAAAGCCATCCTGCGGGGTCGAAAAGTTTTGCCACAGGAGATAAAATTTGGCGTTTTGTTATGGCGGATATAGCTGATATTGACTCTGTAGTGTATGAAAACTGGTCAGATAACGCATCCCATTGGATCCCCAGAGTTTTTTTGTACTTTCCTTTTTGAATTTAAGGAAATTAGTGTCCAACAAAATTTCTTTTGGTATATTTTTGTTACTAAATTTGGGTGCTTTGCAGTAAAACCTGTGATAAGGATTCGTATGCTTGAGGAAGACTATGACTTCCAGACAGTATATCGTCTACATACGTTTGAGTTTTTAACACTTCTTCGGTTGCCAGAGGAAATTCTGACTTTGTTTATTTTTGCCAATTCGTGGAGTGTTCGAATGGCTAAATACTTGTATCACAGTTCCACCACAGACAGTTGACACCAAAGGTAACTGTTTTTAATTGATAGTCGCGTAGTGGACTATTCGCAGATTTTCGGAAAATAATTCGCAGAAAATCGTGGTCGTCTTTATATACCACTATTTGTCGATAGATTTTCTTAACGTCATTAAATTCCAACGTCATTAAATTCTCCATTAAATTCGTATTTAAATATACGCCAATTTAATACGAGGAGCATAAAATCTGGTTGGAGTGTGGGTCCCGTAAATAAAATATCATTTAGGGAATTTCTTGAGCTAAGGGATCTTGAGGCATTGAAGACCACTATTACTTTTGTTGTTTTTTTATCTGGCTTTACTACTGCGTGATGAGGCAAGTAAAATGAGTAGTAGTTTTCGTTTATGATTTTTTCGCCTGCGCTTACTTCCTCCACGTAATTTGAATGAAGGTATTCTTCTAACATGCCATCGTTTTCTGGCTTAAGCTCTCCTTTTTATACTCTCGCAACCTGTTGCTACAGAGTATAATAGTTTTGTTCACCTAACGGTTGTTTGTATCACCTAAAACTAATCGAGTTAGATATAGGGTTATATATATATAAATGATCAGGATGAAGAGACGAGTTGAAATCCGGGTGACTGTCTGTCCGTCCGTCCGTCCGTGCAAGCTCTAACTTGAGTAAAAATTGAGATATCTTTATGAAACTTGGTAGACATGTTTCTTGGTACCGTGAGACGGTTGGTATTGCAGATGGGCGTAATCGGACCACTGCCACGCCCACAAAACGTCATTAATCAAAAACAAATAACTTGCCATAACTAAGCTCCACAATAAGGTACAAGACTGTTATTTGGTACACAGGATCACATTAGGGAGGGGCATCTGCAATTAAAACTTTTTTTTTAAAAGTGGGCTTGGTCCCGCCTGTAATAGGTTTAATGTGAATATCTCCTAAATTGCTAATGCTATAATAACAAAATTAACTAGAAGCAAATGTTTTTAGCACTTCTATTGACGGTGTGAAAATAGTTGAAATCGGGTGGCAACTCCGCCCACTCCCCATATAACGGTACTGTTAAAAACTACTAAAAGCGCGATAAATCAAGCACTAAACACGCCAGGGACATTAAATTTTATTTTATCTCTGGAATGGAATGAGATGACTTTATAGGAACCGCGTTCAAAATTAGTCAGTGGGCGTGGCACAGCCCACTTTTAGGTGAAAACCCATATCTTGATATCTGCTTACTCAATTTCAACAAAATTCGGTACATAACGTTATTTTTATATTTCTATATTATAGTGCGAAAATGGGCGAAATCGGACTACAACCACGCTTACTTTCCATGTAACACCATTTTCAATTCCATCTGATTCTCTTTTACTTTCCACTATGCAAATCAGGTAACAATGATTATATCGTGAATAATGCAATTAAAGTATGCCACCTTGCGGCCAAAAATTGTCTAAATCGAACCAAAACTGTTCAAACCCCTAAGTACTAAATATGTGGACCCCAGTGCCTATAGCTGACCTTCTACCGAAAATATCAGTCAATCCACAAAGAAATCTCAAACGAGTATACCATTTGACTTTACGAGAGTATAAAATGTTCGGTTACATCCGAACTTAGCCCTTCCTTACTTGTTTAAGTCAGTTTTTTTCCATGCTTTAAAACTGTTGTATTGTAGAGGTGTGGGAGTGACCTAAGTCGAGTGTGTTAGGAAATTGTTGTTTTAGTGGTAGTCGTACGACGTACTGTCCATTAACTGATCTAGTAGTTGTGGCTTTGTAAAAGTCTTCACAATATTGATCTTCAGGGGTTGTGATTGATATGGGGGGGAGCTCTTCTAGCTCCCAAAATTTCTTTAATTATGAATTGAGGTATTCATTTGAGATTTCCTCAACTTGAGTGGTCATGGTGGTAACTGGTTTCGTAACTAGACCACTTAGGATCCAACCAAAAATAGTAAAATGCTTCTATTTAAATTGTTGTTGCCATTCTCTATTAGGTCTATTTAGGTCTATATAGGTCGTGTTGAACGCTTTTAGTTCTGACTATTTTTTTGTTTACCCTTTCTGCGCTTATTTGCCCCCTGTGCGTGGGGAATTTTCTTCGTAATGAGAGCGATTGCTCCCATAGAAGTAATGATTTTTCTTTCAGCTGTCTGTGGGAATATTCTGTGTCGATAAAACCGACAAACAATTCGAAACAGTGGATTGAAGTTTGACAAATTCTTCACTTGTTTCTTTTTGAATTTTTGGCAAGTTCATTAATATCGATATTTGTTTATCGACCAATATTCTTTCGTTTTCGTATCTTGATTTAAGAACTTCCCAAGCCAAATTGAAGTTATCGTCATTTAGTGCGAACTGTTTGACTATGACGCCTGCTTGACCTTTTGTTTTGTATCGAAGGTGATACAATTTTTGGCATTTGATAGTTTTGAATGGTTTATGTAAACGGCTGTAAACATGTCCCGGGAGGACACCAGGCACCTTGAGATGAATGCCTGAACTTGCCTCTTGAATTTGTATTTGTGGCAGCTCTACTCTCGGCTGTGGAGTAGTTGGAATTGCTTTAATTAATTTTAATTAGTCAGAAATTATTGATTTTGTTTCTTCAAACTGGTCTAAACAGTTTTCGTATTTGGCGAAAGCCGAGGATTTAAAATTTTCCGGTAAATCTGATTCGTCAGATTCTACGATTGCGTCATATGCAGCTTGGAGACGTGTTCAGAAATTGTCTAGATTTTCTTTTTTGATTTCTAATACCTATTCAGAATTGTCCTGAATCGGCGAAGATGAAAATCTAGTGCAGTATCGTTTTAGGCTGTCGCTCTCCTAAATAAATTTGGTGTATGAAATATATTTCACCTTTTTTGCTTTGTGGCACCTTGCTTTGTGGCCCCTTGCTTTGAGTGTGTAGCTTCTGTAGGTATACATGGATTTTTTCGTCAGAAATCATTTTTGTAACTTTTAGCAACTGAGTTGGTTTTGAACCTTTCCAGTCTGAGCTCATTTAAAAGGTGTGTTAAATTAAATAAAAAGTTTCTAAGTGTAAACTGATGAAATTTCACAAATATTCTAGTATGAATGTAGTTATATATGTTTGAGGAAAGTTTCTTTGAAATAAATAAGAGTTTCGAATAAAATTTAAATAAAAAAACAAGTAAGTAAGGGCTAAGTTCGGATGTAACCGAACATTTTATTTTCTCGCAAAGTCAAATGGTATACTCGTTTGAGATTTCTTTGTGGATTGACTGATATTTTCGGTAGAAGGTCAACCATAGGCACTGGGGTCCACATATTTAGTACTCAGGGGCTTGAACAGTTTTGGTTCGATTTAGACAATTTTTGGTCACAAGGTGGCATATTTTAAACGTATTATTCACGCAAAGTTTTACCCCGATATAATCATTGTTGCTTGATATGCATAGTGGAAAGTGAAAGAATCAGATGGAATTGAAAATGGTGTTACATGGGAAATAGGCGTGGTTGTAGTCCGATTTCGCCCATTTTCGCACTATAATATAGAAATATAAAAATAACGTTATGTACCGAATTTTGTTGAAATTGAGTAAGCAGATATCAAGATATGGGTTTTCACCTAAAAGTGGGCTGTGCCACGCCCACTGACTAATTTTGAACGCGGTTCCTATAAAGTCATCTCATTCCATTCCAGAGATAAAATAAAATTTAATGTCCCTGGCGTGTTTAGTGCTTGATTTATCGCGCTTTTAGTAGTTTTTAACAGTACCGTTATATGGGGAGTGGGCGGAGTTGCCACCCGATTTCAACTATTTTCACACCGTCAATAGAAGTGCTAAAAACATTTGCTTCTAGTTAATTTTGTTATTATAGCATTAGCAATTTAGGAGATATTCACATTAAACTTATTACAGGCGGGACCAAGCCCACTTTTAAAAAAAAAGTTTTAATTGCAGATGCCCCTCCCTAATGTGATCCTGTGTACCAAATAACAGTCTTGTATCTTATTGCGGAGCTTAGTTATGGCAATTTATTTGTTTTTGGTTATTGGCGTTTTGTGGGCGTGGCAGTGGTCCGATTACGCCCATCTGCAATACCCTCCGTCTCACGGTACCAAGAAACATGTCTACCAAGTTTCATAAAGATATCTCAATTTTTACTCAAGTTACAGCTTGCACGGACAGACGGACGGACAGACAGTCACCCGGATTTCAACTCGTCTCTTCATCCTGATCATTTATATATACATAACCCTATATCTAACTCGATTAGTTTTAGGTGATACAAACAACCGAACAAAACTATTATACTCTGTATTGCAACAGCATTTTTGGAGTAATTTTATTTTATTTATCTCATTTATAATATTTTTCGTTTCAAAAGTTGATGTGTTAATTGACAAGAGCGATTTCTTAGCAGTGTCTGGCAAAATTGGCAGATTAGCTTTCCAAAAGGAGTTTTGCTTGTTGGTTAAATTTGGACTAAATTTCTTTACATAATTTTCAGTGTTGTTTTCTTTCGCACACTTCAGCGTTTTCTTAGTTTACGTACTGCATCCTTCAATTGCAGCTGAGTAAAAAGAGGTCGATTTACTTACCATTCACGTCTAGCTCGCCTTTTTCAGTTACAAGCTTTTCTATTTCAACATTAGTGATTCTTTTGAGACCAGGCGGCTTGTTAGTTTGATTTGACAGCTTCTGTAGTTATTACTTCATTAAATTCGCATATGCTTTGATCAATATATCTTTCTGAGTTTATTCTGTAATCAATATAAATGTGGATACTGATATATTTTTTATATTTTAACTAGTTCGTTCTATGAGATATTAAACCCGCTTTTGGTGATACAACCAATGGTTGTTCGCGTAGTTTTATTAGCACAGGATAATTATCAGAAGATAAGTCCGTACATATATCAGCAGTTTTAAGCGATCTACAAGTATCTATATTTTTAATTACAGCAAAATCAATTTCCAGTATTTTGCCAGTATCTAGTTTTAAGTCACTACTGCGATATTTTAAACGTATTGTTGTATCTTGTAACTGGGCTGTATCATAAGATTCTAAAGCATGGTGGTTTAAGCGAAAGTATGTAGAAGCGATGATTCAATCAAATCATCGCGAAGATGGAAGTTTTGTTGCACGATAATGCGCCGTCTTATCGATCGACGCTTGCGGCCGATTATTTGACCAAAAATCACATTTCAACAATCAACCACTCCCCGTATTCACCTGATATGGTTCCGTGCGACTTCTACCTTTTCGGAAAAATGCATTTTCCGATGAAAGGAAAGCGTTATGCAGACGTGGATGCCATTCAAAAGGCTTGCACCGGCATACTGGCGGCCATACCGAGCAACGAGCTAAACGAGCTTTTGGACCGTGCAAAAATCTGTAAAAGTCCGGTTTAATTTGGAACGCACCTTGTATAATGTACTCGTGCCAATAATGTACCCGTTTCATTGGTGTATATGCGAGGAGAACATTTAGCTCATTTTACCATACTGGGCCCCTAGGCGTATATTTTTCCTAGTATTGCACGTATTGGCTGGATTATGCATTTCGACGTGCTATGGATGGAGTAGCCGAGGGCGCGAATATTAGCTGTAAGAAGTAAGAATCAATTTTGGTTTTAATCGAAATTTATATTTTTATGTACATAGGTATAGGCTTGAGAAAAGCCACTTTATAATGAGAGTTTATTTGATTTTGTAGTTGTCAATACAATAAGAAGTGATTGTATTTGATATTTGTCTTTTATCGGTTTATTATTTGTACCGTTTATTTAAAATTTCTTTACCGTCGACTAATTAAGGTTAGTGACTCCCCGCCTAGCTTAGATATGGCCAGAATTAGTGATCCTTTGAAACCTTTGAAGAGGGATCTTGCGAGAGCGGGATTTGTGATTTTCGCTCACTTTTTTGAAGTGACATTTGCAACTTTTACATGGGTTTCCCATAAACTACCCGTATGATGAGCGCTTAGATAGATGCAATAAGTGCGACGTTTGCTTCTTGAAAGTCTGCGTGTATCACTGTATCACATTGGAAGTATAGTGATCTCTTAACTTTAATTTTGAATTGTGTCATAATTATAAAATTTAGGCAACCATAAGGCACTATAGTAAGAGAAGTGTCAGTTTTTCAACTTCTTTCTATGTTGCGGACAATGTTATGTATGGAAGTGAAGAGAATTGCGACCATTTCTCTAAGTGAAGAAGAATTATGATTTTCGCTTGTATCATAATTGGCGAAAGCCATCTTGCGGGGTCGAAATTGTTATTGCGGATAATGCGGATATTGGCTTAGTAAAATATGAAAAGTGGTCAGATATCGCATTCCATTGGATCCCCTGTGTTTTTGTTGTACTGCCCTTTTCGAATTTAAGGAAATTAGTGTACAACAAATTTTCTTTTGGAATATTTAGTAATATATTTGGATTATTTGGTTGAATTATATATACACATTTGTTTTTTTAACACTGGGGTTGTCAGAAGAAGCTCTGACTTGGTGTTTTGTACCAATTTGTGGAGTGTTGGAAAGTAGTGGTAGTCGTACGACATACCGGCCATTATTTGAGCAAGTAATCGCGCCTTTATAGAAGTCTTCACAATACCGATCTTCTATTGTTGTATTTGAAAAGGGGGGAGTTTCCCGAACTCGCGAAATTTACTTAATTGTGAATTAAGGTATTGGTTTGAATTCTCCTCAACTTGAGCGGATATTGTGGAAATTATTACAGTATAAGATCGCTGCCTAATATAATATACTATATATTTAAGATGGGGTGTTGCAGTTGGTATCTGCTAGATTTAGGTATGGAAACTTTTGCCAATTCTTGCTATTTATATGATAGCTTGAAAGCATGTTAGTGAGTTGCGGTAGGACTATAGCTTTTGCTTTAATTCGGTTATCCGCTTGTGGGGAAATCAGGGTAATGTGGCGGATTTTATTAATTAGTCTTAAACTACTCTTCCGCTCATTCCCATAATTTCTTGCTTTGTTGGCATTGATCGGATAAATGATACTTTGATGCTGACGAACAATGGCGAGAGGCACATAAAGTTGTGCCAGACGTTTCAGCTGGTCATTGGCGGTTCCATCTTCCCCCGAAAGGAAAACACAAGTACACCTCCTCAAATGGGAAAACTTGCAACCAGATTGGCGACATTTGTGTTAATGGGAAGTGGAGAAGATCGCTACTCGATGTCAGACATAGGCTACCACGAACTGATCACAGACAACGTGAAGGTAAAGCTGGGATGTAATACGAATCTCGACATCCATGGCGGACATAAGCGTTTCAGCATTGTTGCAAGACACCAACACTAAGAAGAAAACAGGGCACGAAAACGAAAATTTGCGCAGAGAGGAGCAACCTTGCATCTGGGTAGCCACGAACGACAACATCAGGCATATTGCTCGAGAAACCTTAGAAACCAATGCTAAATTGATAATAAAATTTCACGCAATAACATAGCTATATACTGCCCAAGCAATGATGAAAGGAAATATATATATAATTTATATTAAATTAATAGGCTTAAGCTGAACAAAGCTGTAGGAATGAACGGCATACAAAAAACTTAATGGCAGAACTGCAAAACATGCACACCCTGTTCGCATCATAGTCGAGCAATAGTTGGAATGGCGCTCCCTGTTTTACATGCTGTACGTCTGTACGTAATTTTTTTTTTGTTTATTTGTTTTTAATAACCAGGAATTGAATCTACTAACATAATTTAAGCCTAACGATAAGTTTTAGAATCTTAATAACTAATAAATTGCTGAGGACATGTTCCACTAGCTATGCAGGATAACATTTTTGCTAGGGGATTAGGAAAATTTTGCAGATTCGACAGGTATTTACTTCTGTATTTACCATTGATATTTCAACATCTCTATGTGTATTCTCGTTGCGCATGATAGTTGCACGGGCAGAGCCCCATAATTGTATTCTATACATCCACATTGGCTTTATGACTGAATCGGATAGAAGGGTTTTATGGTCCAAGCATAGTTTTGAATTTATACTCAATAACTAATTTAAGCAGTCGGTTTTAAGTTTAAGGTGTTGTATTTTTGCAGAAATGTGACTCTTCCAAGTCAAACCAAAGTCTAGGTGAAATTTAACTTCAGTGTTAGACATGTTTCTGTCTTTATGAGTCTGATGAGTCCATCATGCTATACTTTATCGAATGCTTGGCCACTTCAAGAAATATCTCTGAGCAATACTCTTCCAACTCAAATGCCCTCCTGATCTCATAGGTGATGCGGTAGACTTGTTCAATGGTACCATGTTTTTCGCGAAAACCAAATTGATGATTTGGAATATGTAGTTTTGTATTCTCGAAGAAAGGGAAATATTTTGGATAGCAATACTTTTTCTAAAAGCTAAAAGAACGGGCAACAAGCTATATGATCGATATGATGACGGCAGCGTTGCGTCTATTCTGGGTTTGGCTATCTGAATATTTTGCGACATTTAGCACGTTTTCTGAAAGTATCCAAACTTTAGGATGGCATTAAAAAGTTGAGACAAGAAATTGAAAGCAATATTTGGTAACTCTATTAGGATTTGCAGTGTTATGTGGTCGTAACGAGGCGTCTTCTTTTTATTCCACTTTTATTATTCAACCAAAGTTATACACATTTTGGGATTGTCCTCAGTACATTGTGAGGCAGTGATGGAATCGAGAAATGTTTCATTATCGTATTTGGTTAAAATACTTAGCAAAGATGATCTGCAAAACAGTGTGCCTTTTCTCCTTCTGATCAGGCCTAAGCACCGGTTTTTTGTCTGAGAGGACAATGTAGAAATACAAATTTTTTAAGTGCGCTTCTTCTTCACCTTTTAAAGGTTTCCTAAATTTTTTCTCATTAGCTTTTAGTTTTAATTTAGATGAACAATTACTCGATTTTCGATTACAAAGCGTTCAATTAGGCTGTTAGTGGTTCGTATTGTACTTCAGAGATTATTGCTTGGTTTTGATGTTGCTACAGTAGCCGCTGTTGAGAGCAAACAGTTGAATAAGTTAATATTGTGCCCTATATGAATTTCACATACTACTTCGGCTTCTCTCTTGCATCCGGGTGTTAAGAAATTTCTTGTACTTAAGCCAATCTGGGCGTTGTTAGGCGAAATGATTTCTCAGCAATATTTGGTTGCTCCAATAATTTGATCATTCCTGTTCTTGTAGAAACTTGCTAAGTTCCGCCTTGTGTTGGCTGATGCCGTTTGCGTTCCATGTATGTACATATCTTTAGTTCATTCTCTCATTTTTTATTTACTAAAGCAATCAACAGCTGATTTTGGGCTTTGATTAAGTGCTAAATCATATTTTGCATGGTGGACACAAATTGTGTCATACACTGCCTCAGATTAAGTATCATAGCTTCTACATCACCCATTTTCGTGTTTGAGGACATTTTCTAAATATTTATTTTTAATGTATCTGCATAACAGGACTTATTTATTAAGAATGTTGGAATGTTTGAAGAAGAAACTGATTTGTCGCAGTTTCTCAATCTTGTGCTAGAGGTGTAGGCACAATTTATATATTATTTATAAACAGGGCAACCTCTATAGTTTGCAGTGTGATTACCACCACAAGTTACTCACATAGTACAAAACGTACAGTAAGAGCTTGTGTTGCCGAATTCTTGGCAATCATGCATTGGACTATTTCTGTTATGTGACTCTTCGACTGAAATTCTCCGGTATCGCAAATATTTCAATTCATAAATGGAGTGTATTAATTTTTTTCAATTGAACCGAGTTTCGTTCAAGTTCTACTTTGTACATTGATTGCTGAACTTTGTTTTTGTTAATAATATTAATCATGGATCTTACACTAAAACCCTGATCTTTTTTAATCCTTTTGTAACCCTTTATAATTGTTGATATCTCTACTTTCTGATGGTATTAGAATTGTATTCATTACTATAATAAATTTTCTCAAAAAAAGGAAACAAAGGCCCCTTCCAAATGATTCAAAGCTGTTTCTTATTTTATCTATTATATTTATTGTTTCGAAGTAGTTTGTTTTACTAAATCGTTTACCGCGTTATATAACTTTTATATCGGTAAAAAGTAGAGATTACACAGAAAAAGCTTACCGACTTTGTTAAAAGAACGTGACGTGAAAATTTTTTCTTGAATATTAGGATTTTTTTCGATATTTTTCCATTCAGTTTTGATTTTTATCTTTTGTTTTTAATGGGTTTCATCCCACTATGATTTTTCTTGCTTTCAAAAATTATCCACCCTGGTTTATATTTGAAATTATCGACTATTAATATGTTATATTTTAAGTTATTAGTGCCAGTCTTTAATATGCACAATTTAAACCATACATTATTATAAATCTTAATGAATTATTAGAACTAAATAAATAAACTATACTTGTTTAATTCTACATTGTTTCAGGTTATGAAGTCACTTGAACCTCATATCAATGTTGTCCGATTACTTGCATGTTGCACCGACAAAGACCCGATATTCGTAATTATTGAATTTGTGAATCGAGGAAAATTGCAAACCTACCTTAGAAATTCTCGTGCTGAAATGTAAGTATCTTTACAAACATAAATATGGTAACCAGCAAATCGCTAATTCCACAGTTAATAGTGGGGTATTTGAAACGTTGCCCACCGTGAGGGACGCACACATGATTCCCGCCACTGAGATTTAAGCTTATGGACATTGCAAGGCTGTCTTGTACTCATTTTAATTGTAGCTACCAACTTTTATTTAATAATAATAAATGAGTGCTGCTAATAACTTTAATTTATAAACATGAAGCATTTTAAGAGCAGCTCAAATGTCGATTTTAATTTACCGTGTGCTTCGTGAAAGCTTTCGATCACTACATCGTACCGATTTGCAATCGGTCATGTTTTAATGAGTTTTTCGAAAAAATGTCCGAGTTGGGTCTGAACCAAATTAATTTGGTTCCGAATAAATTTGGTAAATGTTCAGATTTGGAATACGTTGATACCTCTTCAAAGTGTTGCGTTATTCAGAGTAGTCCTCTTGTTCTACCAGAGGACTCATATCATCGTGCTTTGGAAATATCTGTCGAATTCAAAGGCAATGCACGTGATCGTACGTGGTTTTAAAGAGAGTTACATGAATTGAAAAAAAGAAAAACTTTAGCCTTAAAACATTTTTAAAAAACCGATTCACTTCTCGACTATTCTAAATATTCTGTGTTGCGTCGACAGTATTTTGATCTAAGCAAAATTATTGTAATTATTACTAAATTAAGGTAAACAAGAATATTGTACGTAATCAAAAATCGTTTTATGATTTCGTTAACTTCAAATGCAGGATTTCTAAATTTCCGACCACGATCTATCATTTCAAGAGAGATAATTCCTCTCTTAAACACGATATATTTCCTTCAATATGGAAACAGCCATTTATAATCCCTCCTTTGTATACAATTGGATTTACCATAGGTCAAACATTGAAAACTATAGGGGTATTGTAAAATATCGCAAACCACATAACTTTTTTGATTTCTTTTGTTTTTTTCTTCTTCTCAGCATGGATTTTGTAAAGTGAAATCGACTCTAACAAATTCACTTTAATTTGTAAACCATGTATCATTGGGTTTTAGGAAACATAAGTATATGGATCTTCTATACGCAGGCTTTAGCAAAGCTTTTGATAAAGTAAATCTCTCGACTCTCGTACATAAACTTGACCTTCTGGGTTTTCAGCAAAGATTTCTTCAATGGGTAACTTCTTATCTTTATAATAGAACACAATGAGTGATATTTGAGGGTACTCTTTCAGATACAATTAATGTCTCTTGAGGTGTTCCGCAAGGTAGTCATCTTGGCCCGATTCTGTTCCTGCTAGTTATTAACGATATCTCTACTGTAATAGAATCCTCAAAAATTTTATAATACGCCGACGACGTAAAGCTTTTTAAATCATACACTTCAACTGAGGAAAGGTGTATGTTGCAAGCAGACTTAAACAATTTGGTTGCATCGTGTGATAGAAATGATTTGCCATTGAATCTAAATTAATGTAAGACGATGTGCTTTTCCCGTAGATCTGTGCACCCTTTAGACGTTTACTGTTAAAATCCTGTAAATCAAATTTCGAACTAAAAGAACCATTCCGCCAAATATGTCATGATTTTAATTCTCATTCCAGCACATTTGACTAATCTGACTCACTTAAAATTAAAAAGACTATATAGCTTTCTCTATATATAATTATAAATCTTAGCTGTTGACATTTTTTCTGTACCAGTTCTAGATCTCAACGCTTAAAAAACTCTCTTGCCTTTTTTGACTCGGCTTATCCCGCACGTATGCGGATTGCGCATGCCTTTGACGTATTAAGTTATTGCTTTTTAATACTTTTTAACAAAACCGATAAGGGAAGTGGCGTGGTTATCATCCAATTTCAGTTATTCTACAGCTTGAATGGGGAGAGCTTGAAAGGGGAGATACCCTACACAAACCCAGTAGGGGGCTCCTCGTTATTGCGATTCGTTGTAACTTACAGTTTTATATAATAATTTGCGGCTTAGTTATGGCAATTTGCAGGTTTCTGATTAATGGCGTTTGTGAACTAGGCAGTGGTCTGATTACGCCATGACGATATCTGAATTTTTACTCAAGTTACAGCTTTCGGCAGACATCTGGAGTTTAACTCGTCTCGTCATCCTGATCATTTATATACAGGGTGGTGCATGAGTTGTGCTACAAAAACAAACCGTAATAATTTTTTTCAAATCATTTTTTGAAATCAATTACATTGTATTTTGTTATATATAACTGACCTATTATGACCTCCATGTTCAGCCACGCATATACGACACCTAACTAGAAAATTATTCATTGCAGCCTAAAGGGTTAAAGTCGGGATTAAGTGAATTAACGATTTATTGGACTGCTTCAGTTCAGTCAGATTTCTGGGTTTTGTTTTGTACACCTATATATAATTCCATAAAAAAAATCTGGTGCAGTCAGGTCAGGCGACCTTGAGGGTCAGCGAAAAGTAGAGTTCCATGATATTAATTTGTTTTAAAATTTTCGTTGGAGCTTCTCTATAACCGGTCTGGCTATGTGTGTAGTTGCTCCATCTTGCTGAAACCAAACGCTATTGAAAGGAATACGTCTTTGGCGCAGCTCTGGGTAAAAAACCTCATTCAACATCTTTGAATAACGGTGCCCACTTACAGTTACTGTTACACCGTTTTCTTTAAAGAAGTATGGCCCGACAATACACCTTGATGAAACTGCGCACCACACCGTGACTCTTTCTGGGCGAAGTTCCATCTCGTGGATTATTTCCGGATTTGATTTATTGAATACTTTGCTTGCTTACATTTCCGTTTAGATCAAAATGGGCCACATCAGACGTAAACAGGCAATTTATCAAGTTATTGTCTTCTTCGGCCATTTCAATAATTTTTTGGCAAAATTCTAGGCGAACAGGCAAATCTAGAGGGTTTCACCGGCTTGTTACATGAATTTTGTACGAAAACAGGTTTAAGTCATCGTGAATTATCCGTTGTAATAACCGTCTGCTAGCTCCAAGTTGCGCCGATAAGTTGCGAGTCGAAACTCTTGGATTTGCCAGAATTGACGATGCAGCAGCCGCGATTGTTTCTTAAGCACGAACATACGGATCTCGATGCTCTAATCTTCTTGCGATATTTCCAGATTCGGCAAACATGTCCACCAACCTCATAATGGTCCATCTACTCGGGGGAGGGCTGCCAAAATCGTGTCTGAATTCCCTTTGGACGGAAATGACAGACTGCAAAGCATGGTACCATTCATTTTTAAAAAATCTACATAATAAGCTGCCTAATAAAAAAATGGAAGTCGATTACTCACGGGAAAAAAGTCATTACGGTTTATTTTTGAAGCATGATTCGTGCACCACCCTGAATACATAAACCTATATCTATCTCGATTAGTTTTAGGTGATACCAACAACTGTTAGGTGAACAAAACTATTATAATCTGAAGCAACGTGTTGTAAGAGTAAAAACATGTTGCGAAGGAACTAAATATGTATTGAAGAAATCACAGAATTTACCATAATTTATTGCTTAGTATATATATGGTATTTATATGGTTTTTCTTAAGTGCATTTTGTGGACGTGGCAACGGTCCGGTCCCGCCCAGCTGTGGTATCGACTACGATTAGATTCTATTAGGTGATACATTTTAAGGTTCTTTACTTTCTTAAAGAAAAAACACAGAAAGTTCAAATTTAATGGGGAATGTTTATTAACATTCGAAAGGAGATTTTTTGGCATTTATTTTTTGGGGTATATCTCTTTCAAATGTTGACCATGGCGACGTCTCAGCTGGTCAATCCATTGAGTCTAATTTTCGATGACTCGTTCGGCTATTTCGACTGGTAACTGGCGAATGACACGCGTGATGGTTTGTTTTAAGGTCAGAATCGAAGCGATGTTATCTGGGGTTATAGACTTAAGACTTTGCATATCCCCAAAGGAAAAAGTCTAACGGTGTGATATCACTGGATCTTGGTGGCCAATCGACCGCCCCAAAACGTGAAATTATCTGCTCACCGAAGTGTTCTCTCAATAAACCCATTGATTGATGCGATGTATGGGAAATGGCGCCGTCTTGTTGAAACCAAATATAGCCGAGATCACGGGCTGCAATTTTAGGCATCAAATAGTCGGTTATCATGGCGCAATAACTGTCGCCATTGACGGTTATGTTCTCACCGGCATCATTTTTAAAGAAATATGGACGGATGATTCCACAGGCCTACAAACTACACCAAACAGTTGTTTTTTCTGGATGAAATGGCAGCCCTTGAATCTCTTCAGGTTAAATTCGCCCAATATGCGTAAATTTTGCTTGTTTACATATCAATTGAGCCAAAAATGGGCCTCATCGCTGAAAAAAATTTTGCTCGAAAACGTCGGATCTTCTTGGAACTTTTCAAGAGCCCATAGAGCGAAGCGATGTCGCTTGGGAAGGTAGAGCGGCTTCAGTTCTTGCACAAGCTGTATTTGTACGCTTTCAATTTAAGATCTCTACATAAAATGTGCCACGTCGTTCCATACGCTGACCGAGTTACTGCGAATCGACCGCTGAATCGACTCCCCACGGTGCTGGACGTCTATTTGGTCGAATATTATCCAATAATGAATGCTGGGTCTAAAGATTAAGAATAGTACGCTCAGTAGGCCGATTATGTTGACTATGAGTTGAGCGAAGCTCCCGAAACACATTCTTTACAGAACGTGAATTTTCGTAATAAAGTTGAACAATTTGTAAACATTATTCAGACGTAAGTCTTTCAACGATAAAATGCCAAACAATACTGAACAAAAATAACATCATAACTTAACGCGACTCACGCGGGTTACGTCACCGCCACGTTCCAAACCCCAAACAAGTAATGATGACAAACTACAAGTTTGTTGAGCATCATAAAGCCAATGACCCAATTGCACCAATAATTCCGATTTCGTCAGAAAGACTATAAATGAATTTTTGGCAATGTATACACAACCAAAATATATGTATTCTCAACTTTCAATTTCATTTGCATTACCAAATCGAATATTTAGCTAAGTAAGCATTATTGTAGAATGTAAGCGAATAATTGTAATAAAAAAACGGAAGAATGTAAAATAAAGTATAACCATTAACAACACACGAATAATTATTTTTTTTTTGGGTTCCCGCCTTTACATTCGACGTAATTGTTGCAGTTGGTTAAAAAATAATATATCTAAAGATACATAAAAAGGACAATAACCAAAGTTATGTCCTAGCGCGAAAAATATATCCTATGTCCTAGTACGGAAAAAATATCCTAAGATATACAAAAGACCTACAATCAAAATTTAGTCCGAGTAAAAAAACATAAGAAAGGACAATAACAAAAGTTACGTCCTAATGAAAAACAAAATAAAATAATAAATATAAATAAAAACGAAATAAATGAAATATAAAATATAACGAAGAAATGGCCAACCAAGTCCCGGCAACAGAGCTTATAAAAGAAGCCTGAAGGATTAAACCTTATTATTAAGTCATCAGGACACTGGGTCCTTCTGCAACACATATATTCATAAATATATATTTTTAATAAACATACAAAAATATATTTACAAGGTGCATATGGGCAAATACCTGTACATTATTCACTTCGCTTTCGTGCCCTCTTCGCAGTGCGAACATACATATTTATACATACGGCATAGAATCTATGCCTATGCTTATATACCCTACATATATTGGTTCATTGAAATTTTACAAAATTATAAAAAAAATTGTAAAATTCTAAAAGAATAAAATAATAAACATTGAGGTAAAGAGAAATAAAATTTCCTTAATTTATTTTTTATTAAAGCGCAAATAAAACAAAAAAATCCGCAAAAGAAAAAAAAAATATTTTTTTTCTAACAATAACATAAGAACATACGCATATATACGTTTTTTCAAAGTCCACATTGGTATATATCCCGCAATACTCCTTGTAACAAACAAGCAGGATTGCGTACAAAAAATAAAAGCGCAATTGATCTCTTCGGCGAATTCTCAATTGCATAAGAACATAAACACATCCATACATACGCACAAACAATTCGTGTCGTCGTCGTATGTACAAACGCATTGATCTCTTCAACGAGCTCTGAATTGCACAAGCACATAAGTACGTACATACAAGTGCAAGTATTAGGGTGTACCTATATACAACAACATAAGGACCTAAAAATTATAATTAAATATATGTGCAGTTTTTGAATAATTAAATAAAATAAAGTATTGCCAAACAAAAAAAAAAAACATAAAAAAAAACGGTATTAATTGTCATTTATCGCTACATTTAAATCAGTTTACACTGAAAAAGTTTTAATCAACTGTGACACATATATTAATACCTAATATAACAAAAATGATAAATGGCGAAAAAAATCAATCTTCACCTGCAGGAGCTACACGCTCAAGACAGGTTGCCAAATTTATTATAAATTGCAATCTTACGATAAGTTTAAAAACTTAAAAGTAAACGAACGAAATAATTTTGTCAGATCTAAAAGACTTTGTACAAATTGCTTGTCACATGTGCATACATATAAAAATTGCAAAAGCAAATACAATTGCTTATATTGTCACAAAAGGCACCACTCATGCTTCATTATTGCAAATCTCCCATTTCACCCCAAAGCAGCGCTTATACAAAAATAACCACAGGTTTAGTTGTAACAACAACTCCCAAAAACCAAAATCCCGAAAATTGCCAAAAGACACCATGTTGCTCAAAGGCACAAAACAGTCAAACGCTATACAGCGAAAACCAAAGTAGAGTATTACTACCCACAGAAGTTGTCTCCATCGAACTTCAAGGAGAACTGTTTAAGCTTAGGGCCTTAATAGACCAAGGATCACAACGATCTTTCATAGCGTCTAAGGCACAAAAGGAGCTAAGACTCCCAACAAAACAACAAAATTTTGAAACTAGGGGAATGGGCGGAAGAGTAGTCGAAAACTCAAATAAAATCTGCCCCATTACCCTTATTTACTACCAAGCGGATAAGCGAATTGTGGAAGAAGCTATGGTCTTACCGCAACTTACTAATATGCTTCCAGGCTAATATATAAATAGCAAGCATTGGCAAAAGGTGTCACACCAAAGGCTTACAGATCCCAACTGCAAAACCCCCGCTCAAATAGATATTCTTTTAGGCAGCGACCTTATACCGCAAATAATTCTTAAAGGTGTTGAAAAAATTTTAATCACCCTTCTAGCCCAAAACACTATATTTGTTTGGATTCTAAGAACCAGTTTCCACATCAACAACTCAAGTTAACGAAAATTCAAAATATTCAATTACAACCCCAGAAGATCAATACAAGGTGCGTTCCAAAGTAAACAGTAAAAAAGTAACAAAGTAAACTCTAGTGGCGCCATCTACATGTCGACTAGTGCGTTAGAATCTGCTATCCTTTATCGACTTCCAGTAAAAATTGAAAAAGTAAGTAAAAAAGTGAAGACTTCCACAAAGCCACAACTACTCGATCAAATAAGGGCCGATACGTCGTACGACTACCACCAAAGCCACAACTTTTCAACACTCCACAAATTGGCACAAAAAACAAAGTCAGAGCTTCTTCTGACAACCCCAGTGTTACAAACATAAATACATATATTTCTAAATATTCCAAAAAAAAATTTTTTTTTGCACTAATTTCCTTAGATCGAAAAGGGCAGTACAACAAAAACACAGGGGATCCAATGGAATGCGACAGCTGATCGGTTTTTATATTCTACTGCGCCAATATCCGCATTATCCGCAATAACAATTTCGACCCCGCAGGACGACTTTCGCCAATTTTGATAGAAGTGAAAATCCTAATTCTGCTTCACTTAGAAAAATGGCCACAGTTCTCAAACAATTGAAACGATATCAAAATCTCTCGGTTATTGGCCACAATCGCCCACTTTTATACATAATATCGTCCGCAACATAATTTCCCTAGAAAGTCGAAAAATCCACACCTCTCCTACCATAGTGCCTCCTAGTTTCCTAAATTTTACAATTATAAAACAATTCAAAAATAAAGTTAAGGGATCACCATACTTCCAATGTGATACAGTGATGCACCTAGGTTTACAAAAAGCAAATGTGGCACTTATCGCATCTATATAAGCGCTCTTCATATAGGTAGTTTATGGGAATCAGCTATAATCCCACTTCAAAAAAGTGAGCGAAAATTACAAATCTCACACTCGCAAGATCTCTCTTCAAAGGTTTCAAAGGATCACCCATTCTGGCCATATCTGAGCCAGGCAACAAAACATGTTTTTAAAATCAAAGCCGCTTTATACAGTACAGGTAAATATGGATATAACATTACTCCATCATCATTCTTAAAAAATCGTTATCGTTTTCAAGTCGTCATAAGGCAAAATCAGCAAATTCTTCACGTTCACGGTGGTCCAATGGCTTCAGTTCTTGTGTGAGAATAATTTTATACGGAAATATCAAAATCCGTCAGGTTGTGGTTTGAGACAGTCCCAGTTCTTGAGAGCGGCTTGGATTCCACAAATTGCGGTCTTCAGCAGCACTTGCCTGAACGGCAGCAATATCTTCATTACTTCGAGCAGTTCTTTGCCTAATTAGCACTTGAACATTATGTAAAGAAAATGTGCGCTCGAAATATTCAATAATTCGACGAATAGCAAGCACAGGTGGACAATTATTACAACCATAAGATGGCAAATGCGCACGAAAAGTTGCAATTGGAGAATAATCGTTCTTTTGATTATTATTATTGAATGATATGTAAACGTTGTTTTTGCGTATATCTTTTAATGATGAAATTGTAAACATTACTGAATACAATGAAAACAAATTACAGATCATGACATAGTAAAAATGGTCAAAACGACACTCAAAATTCATATCATCCCTTTTGGAAGTCCCGATATATATTTTTAATGCTTTATTGGCAACCCTAATTACGACATAACATTATCAAAGCAAATGCTTTCAGCAATAAATTCTGAATGGTACACAATCATTTGTTTGCCAGTTTTCTTTCAAGAAATCACTAAACCCAACCGCCGACTATGGATCACTCTTCACAACGGCTCATACATCGACTGAAACAACTGGATTTTAGAGCATTCAGTACTGCGATTTGATAAGTCATTCACCGTATAGTCCTGACTTGACACCGAATGACTTCTGTTTATTTCGTATGTAAAAAATAAACTTAGAGGTCAACGCTTTTCGACACCTATAGGGGCGGTTGATGCTTTCAGAACGCATGTTTTTGAGACACCTCAATCTAAGTGGCAAAAGCGGTTCGAAAACTGGTTTAAACGTATTAAAAATTTATAGATCTTAATGGAAAAAGTTTTGAAAAATAATAAAGAGATTTTCGATGATTAATATTCAGTTTTGTTCTCCAATCTCGAAATATAAAAGGCAACCCACGTACAAACACATTAAGTTTCGTTACTATATTTAGCTTCCTTTCCAAAATATTTCACTTAGTTAACTTTTATGAAACATAGTAAGTGAGATAAACTCAACAAAATACTATAGACTAAATTAAATATATTGAGTGTAAGAGCAAAATATAAACCAGATGTTCAGAAATCATTATATTAGGGATATGATATTTAGACCAAGGCCTATATAAATATTTTCATATACAGCGCTAAACCACATGATTTTTAAGAACATTTTTTCACGAGTGTTGACCAACAACAATTGTTTAAAGACCTGTGAAAGGGCGAAAATCACTACATATGGTATATTGGGGCTAGAGGTAGGCCTGATAGTATTAACTTTTGGCATTGCTGAAGGGCATTCCGTGAAACCTTATTAAGGCTAACTCACACACTGATCGACATAACAAAAATCATTACATGTACATAATTTCACAAATTATGAGCACTAAACTATCGTATATCCAATATTGTACGATCGCCTAATTTTGCTTAGATATCTTACATATTAACCAATATATATACAGCCAACCGCTAGTTTTAAATTCATTTATTACGTAATAGGGAAGTATTGACCCAATATTATCCATTTTTGCTACAAGAGCATGCTAACATCATAACAGTCTTCTTTCCGACAACTACAAGTATAAGCACTGTGGTCAACATATTCGGTATCTGGGCCTTGAAAATTTATGGTCTGATATCGACAATTTTGGACCTGAGATGGCTTACCTTAGAAACACTATTTGTGCAAAATTGTATTCCAATATATTCATCGTTTCTTCATTTGTATACTGTAAAGTGCATGAATCAAATAGAACTTAAAGTTGTGTTATATGAGAAGTAGGCGTGTTGGTGGTCCGATTTCGCCCGCTTGCACACTGTGGCATAAGGATATAAATGCAATGTGGCGCCTGAAATTTATATTTATTTAGTGAGTTAACGTACTGTAAGTAGTTTTGAATGGAACAGTTCTACGGGGGGTGGGTGACGTTATCATCCGATTTCACCCATTTTATCGGAGGATGTGCCAGAAGAGTAGTTTTAGAGGTTTGTGAGATTTCTTCAAAATATTTTGTGATTTGCTGTACCAAATTACAGTTTTGAATCTTAATTTGTGGCTAGTTATAGCATTGTATAGGTTTTCAATTAATGGAATTTTTTAGGCTTCGCTTGGAAATTAGCTTGTCTCGCCATCCCGATTAGTTATTCATATATATATAACTCCATATCCAGCTCTGTTAGTTTTAGGTGTTACAAACAAGTTAAGTTAATAAAGTAAATAAAACTATTATACTCTGTAGCAACTAATTGTGATAGTATAAAAATAGTTTTTACAAACTCTACGTGATTGTTTACTATCTTAAAACAATGAAACTTGGAATATGGTCATTATTGTCTACACAATTTCATATCTTAACCAGGGAAATTATATTTTCAGCAATTCAGCAGATGTATATTGTGATATCGTCATTTTCAAATATTCCCAATTATATGGAGAAAATATTTGTAAAATTCTAATATATAATATTCTCGCGTCACTGTGTTGGTTGCCAAACTCCTCCGAAACAGCTAGACCGATTTTGATGAAATTTGATGTGCTTATCGGGTAGGCCTGAGAATCGAAATTTACCAAAAACTACGCTCAATATTGGCATTGGTAATAATGATCAATAACTCACAAGGCCAAACGTTGTCAGTTTGTGGCTTAGATTTGGGTACACCATGCATCTCCCAAGGACCACTTTATGTGGCATATGGGCAAACCATCCATTTGTTTGTATTCGCTAAAGATGGATTGAGTCAAAATATTGAGTTATTTTCAGTTGGTCGTACAACATACTTTCGATCTGTAGATAGCTATTTATATTTTATTATTCTTATAATATATTATTATATATTATTATAATATTCTATTATATTTTATATATTTTTGTAACTCTAATAAAGAATAATATATTAGCTTAAAAAAAGTATACTTTGATTGTCTACCACTATTCATTCGTCTTTCAATTATTAATACATTCACCACACACTTATCTTGTTAGTTGTTTTTAAAAATATTTACTAACAAGTAAGGAAGAGCTAAGTTCAGATGTAACCTAACATTTTATACTCTCGCAAAGTTAAATGGTATACTCGTTTGAGATTTCTTTATATATTTTAATAATAAGAAGTAGAAACTGTTGCCTTAGTTATTTACATTCACAGTGAAAATAATTAGAGCAATTTGTAAACTAAATTTACTCAAATTATACGAAATCGTTCTTGTGTTTTTTGTATACGCTTATAATTGATTTTATATAGAATGCATTACAACTGTATTGAGAACCATGAAAAGAAATCGTTTTTGGACAATGAATAACATTTTTTATTTATTATATCGATATTATTATACATGTTTAGATTAAAAATAATAAATATTAACAACTTTAAAAATTATATAATATTATTATATTAATTTGTATATAATATTTAATATTAAACATAAATTTTTATAAAGATTCTTATACATATACCCAAATTATATTTCTTTTCTCCTTATACTATTTAATTTCTATCATATATTTATACAATAATGTCATATATAATAACAAATTATACATATAATTTAAATTTTCTTAATTAGATTATTTACATATTTTTCTTAAATTTGTCTTAAAAACTACTCTCAAAATTGCTATACCATTCTAATTCGATTATATTTGGAAAAAAAATCAAGAACTATTGCACTAAGTCTGAAAACTTTAGTTCGAAATAGAGACACAAATATTGTCATGATAGCTGTGTACTGTCTCAAAAGTAATTGCATTTACACTAGAAGAATCCATGTTTGAAAATGCCCAATCAATTGTGTAACAGTGTAGTTGAATATTCTGCACCAAGCAGGGAACTAAAGTTTTTTTCTTGGAGCAGATTTCTTATTGCAGTCCCTGTAGACATTAAACAAATGTTAAAATCTCCAACAATTAGCACATTTTGATTGCCTAACTCAGAAGTAAGGACTTCCTGAAGTTCTACAATTAATTGTCTGACAGAGAAAGCTGAATTTCTATATAGAACCAGAATATTAATATTGAAACATTTAAACAAAACCGCTTCTAAAACTTTGCGGTCTGAATAAGTTTTCTTTACAGCCTTTGATTCTATAGAGCAAGCAATACTATGCTTTGCATATATTATAATGCCCCGTTTATTCCTGTTGCTTGTTTCCGTGCTATCTATCCTCAGCTCATTAATTGGAGTAAATCCTGGTATATTAAAACTTTCGCAAGGATAACTCCAAGTTTCTACAAAACATAAAATATATATAAAATATAGCATCAAACAGTCGCTTTTTATATCCCTAATGTGAGCGTGAAGACTCTGAACATTATGGAATAAAATTTGATGTCCTGATGTTCGGGAAATCATAAAATTAAAACTTGTTGTCAGAGCTTTATTTGTGTTCAATTCTCTCAGTTCCCTAAATACAGCATCCGATTCAGAAAATTTGTTAGGTGGAATAAAATTTGCTATGATGAATAGATCTTCTGCAGTATTAGCTCGACTGCAAGCGACATATATTGAAGCTCGAGGCATTCTGGGTCGAGCATGAACTACAACTTTATTATATGTGGCACCCTGACTTTTATGAATAGTTATAGCTGGAAACTGATTTCTTTTAAATTGATATTTGTTCATTTCTTTTATATTCAAAAGATTTTAGAACCTTTTCAATTGTTGTCCATTAACTTTCTAAAGGATGAGGCTTTTTTGATCGTGCTTTCACACCAACAGAAGGTTTCAAAAATTTAATCCACAGAATTGTTGGAAAAGAACAATGGAAATTAATTTGCATAAGTTGTCCAGCTGCCCCATTAACCAAGCCATCACACGTGTTTATATTCACTGTAATCATATATTTGTTTTAATCTCGCATCAACAGAGCTAAACATACGAGCACCTACCATCGATATTTCATCAATTATGATTAATTTTAAATCGATTAGTCTGGAATACAATGAATTAACTGTGTCATTGCTAAGTGGCCTCAACTCTCTATTCAACTGATTAACAGGTAAAGAGAATATTGAATGAAGGGTCATTTAACCTATTCCGAATGCTGCTTTACCCGTAGGTGCGCAAAGAAGAACTTTTAAGGAACTTGGATTGGATCCAGGTGTAGAATTGTAACGATGGTTAAGACCTTGATATATTGCAGATATCAAACGACTCTTTCCTACACCTGCACAGCCGCCAATGAACTCATAAAATGGGCGATTTGTTTTTAGCAGGTGCATCAAATGTGTCAAATAGGTTCTTTACTTAGTATTTAGACTTTGAACTAAAGAAAATAATTCCTCAACTGGAATTAAAGGGGGTAGTTTAATAAGTCTAATATTGCAATTAGATTCAGTGCCATGAATGTATGTTGAATCTTCGCCATGCAAGTCCAGCGAAATTATATTTGGGTTTATTTATGGAAGTGAGAACACTCTGAACTCATTTTCCACGATAGGTGGTTCATTTTGAGCACCTTCCTCCAAGTCTATTTCATTATAAATTAATTATTAATTACATCATATTTTCTTTGATTCTCCTCAATTATAATACGATGTGTTATGCAAGTCTGCTCATTATCATTTTCAATGAGATCTTGCTGTTCATTCCGCCAAGGATAGTAAAGCATTACCATTTCGCGGAAATACTCAACTCTGGCCAAATCTGGGTAAACCTTCTATACCGAATAATACAAGGTTTGGTACGTTTCTTAACAAAACCGCTGCCGTCTTTAAGAGGCATGACAACCCCGCTTTCTGGTAAATTATCGTTTTTCCTCTCTTCTTCTTCATGATCACTGTCTTGTGCTCTTCTACTAGATTTAAAATATTTATACCTAGATGCAAAATCAGCTAAACAAAGAGTTTCTAACTGATCGGATCTTTGAATCTTTAACGGTCTAAAATACTGGCTACGAATATTTCAGTCGAACCTGAAGGACGGTTCTGAAGTTCCCCTCTAGGTTTTACCATTCGAACACGTTCCTCGGGTCGATAGGTATTTATAAATATTTCTGCATTACTTGCTTCCGAAATATGGAGCCCAATGCAGCAATATACTGCTTCTTGTGCAGATATTTCTGTGCCTGATATAAATTTGTGACCTATATGTTTAAGTTTTTGCTTAATAGTATAATTTCCAGCATTTACCTCTGATATAGCTTCATTTAAGAGCCTAGAAATTCCTCTGTTAGACTTGTTAATATAATTAATTATATATGAACAGCAAGCATATGCATCCAGTATATATTGGATATCCATACTTGCTCTATGGAGTTCCAAAATCAGAGGATTATAAGCGTTTATAAAACGATCCTGTAATTTTATTTTTAGAAAAATTTTGGGTTTTGTTAAACTTGACCTAAGGGCTAACAAATAGTCTTCAAAACACATATTTATTCTACTATCAGACAGGAAGTGTTCAAAATCGTTTAAATTAGAAAAAGGTTTCCTTGTGTCTTTCTGAATTTTGACTTGTTTCTGTAAGAGGTAACAGTATTTGCGTTGAAGGCATTGGTGGATATGGTATACCAAAACGACAAAACTGTTGTCCTCTTATTTCACTAGTACAGGACCGACTGTGGTTATGATTTTGATAACCCAAATAATTTTCTAAGTGGCTGATTGAACCATCTGTAGAAATATAATTGTCAATAAAACTAATGACATCAGGGAATGTCTGAGGATCTTGACGGCTGATTCTGGGAGCAGTATTAAGCCAATACATGCCGTGTACATGCGGGGAACCTCTCTGTTGAAACTCCACTCTCCAGTAGAAATTTGTAACAAAATGCTCTCCAAAAATGCCGGCGTTATCTTTAAAAAGCTTAAGAATTTGTCGATAGCGGTAGTCAGAATGTCTAGCATAAGTAACCGCGTCTGACCGAATTAAGCGATATCTATCTTGGGTTGTTAAACTTTTGGTTTCCTCTTCCGAAATATCTTTAGAATCAACAGTTTTAGAGAGGAACCTCAACCCACTGAGATTCTGCAGCCGATAAAGTGATAAAGAAGGTTGGAAGCCCAAATTGGCGAATCATAGCGATTGCCTTTTTCTTCTCAGCTTCCAGTGCGCAGGTGGCCTTTCAAAACTTTGTAACCATCATCGTGTTGAATCAAGTTTTGAACAAAGTTTTCGTTTAATAGATTTTGGGCCGTAACTCGGTTGCGGCCTGAAAACTTTCTAAGGCAAATTGATGTACTATTCTTAATTTGTAGCAGTTTTAATTTTTTGTAATCATAGAACAACTTTGGAATGGTACACGCTCTTCTGTCAAAACGGCGAATTTCAGAACGTATTATCTTGCTATACGTTTCAGAGCATTTACGCTTCTGCCCAACGTATATTGTTCCAAATGACAACTCTTCTGAATTATTATCTTGAATTATGTCAATTGGTCTTCGTCCTTCACCTGGCGCTATAACTAAATGGTTATAATCTAAGTTTTCTACAGGAATATTGTCCAAAAGAGTTTCTTGACCGCCTGGATTTAGCTCTGAAGGTAAAAGACCTATGGTAATATTATTACCTGAGGTATTATCATGAGAAGTTTGTGCCGCATGAAAAGATTGAACCAATCGGGAATCGTCTGCAGATGCAACGAACGGAACTTCTTCTTGGTTATTAAATTCTGAAATCCAGTTTTCATTAATATGTATATTGTGCTCACGATACAGAGAGGTATTCACTAAGAACTGCAAAGCTTCCATAATCTTTGCGGGGCGTATGGTATCGATCATGTAATCATGATTGTATTCCAAATGCCTTCTTAAGTGAATTTGTATAACATGAGCCTCATCAAAGGACCTTGGTAGAGATGTCACAATATTGTTAACAGAAATTGGTATATTAACAACAGCACCTTTGAGCAAACTCTGACCTTGATAGCCTAAAGAATGGATTGTCATAAAAGGCAATCTAGGAATTATAAGACGTTTTTCAATTGGGGTCAAACTTTTCAAACAATCCGGTATTTCAGGAAAGTCTAGACCGTTAGCTAAACATATTTTTGGAACGTTCTTTTTAACAATCGCATTTTTGCAAGTAGCACAAAAATTGTAATTTCCATCTTCTGAAGGAAGCATTAAAAAGAAGGCGGATGCAGCATTCGGGTGACCTTGCGCAATATTTTCGAAATTTAATTTGCGAACTTGGTGTGAAAACCATAAGCTGTCGCAGCAAATACATGTTTCAGTAGGGCCGTATTTATATTTTGGAAATAAATGTTTTTGAAATCTGTTAAATTGCCAGTATTATCAGTTTCTATAACATTATTTTCTCTCGTTAATCTGATTCGTTGGGACTGCCTTTGGTTTTCAATTTGCCTATTGAGTAGGTTATCCTACGAAGGCGAACTTGACCTTGTCTAAGACGTCACTGATTCAAAATTTCTTTCCCCATACCCCTCCTACTAAGCGTTGTGTTTCTCTATCACGCTCCTCTCTCCTTATTTCAGGATTTCTTTTTGCATGTTTCCTTTGCATTTGCGAAGTTCTCTATGATCCCTAGTGTTCCTACTTTGTTCATCATAACGTACCTAGGGATTTTATCGACGAGATCTATGATCTCGAGTATTTCTTATTTGCTCTTTAGAGCGAATTTGAGGATCTTGCCATCTTCTATGTTGAACAGTATTTAAAACTTGCTCAACATATCGTATCTCGGGATTTTCGCGCCGAAATCTATGCCCCCGAGTATTTCTTCTTTGCTCTTCAGAGCGGATTTGGGGATTTAGACGTCTTGCCCTATGATGAACAGTATTTAAATTTTGTTCAAAAGACCGTACCTCGAGATTTTCCCGCCTGTTTCTATGTTAATTTGTATTGATAATTTGTTCGGGTAGACGAATATCGGAATCTAACCTACGATTAGTGTGACTTACAGTATTTTGTGACTGCTCACTATCTCTATATAAAACGAAGAACTCTCATACGTCTTCTATTCTGAAGACGACTTAGTAATACAGATTTTCTACTTAATCTAGGCATAATTAATTAATAATAAATGAATTAATGTATAAAATACTTATAGATAATACTTATATAATTCAGTCCGTCCTGGTGTGAAAAGTTGGATCCTAGGTGCTGCTCTCTTTCACTGTAATTCCTTGTTATGACTCCTTTTCTGTTCGGTGCATAGGTACTATGGTATACTGATGCCCATATGTATATGTGTTTGCTCACCACTGTATATAATAATACTTTAAACACTGTATAACTAATACACTAAAATTAGTTTGAATAAAGCACTTTACTGGTAAAGAAATCTAGTGTAACTGAAACTACAAACACAGTGTACTGATATTTATAATACTTTGCATCATATTGCTACAGAGTAGAATAGTTTTGTGATGGTATATTTTTGTACACACAGCTTACGTGCTTTTGTATAACTATATATTACTTTTATATTCACTAACATAAAATACATAATATTTAGTTATATTTATATTTTAGAATTTAGTAACTACTAATTCATTATATTGAAGTTAAGTACTCGGAAAACCCCTCCTTAAATTGCTTTTGTCTAACACTTTTAAAACAGTACCTATTTTGAAGGGTCTGCCCATTAAGGCTAAATTAACAATAACTTACATATAATTAAGTATGGTATACACATATGTAGAGCAGGTATGTAGATTTTCTTCTTTCTGTCTTAATATCTAAACCTTTCATAAGCTGCCAACGGCTAAGGGTAAAAATGTAATTTTCTTGAGTTTACAGTTCACCTCATGACCTTCATATTACAATGTGATGTAAAACTGAAATAATAGACAGTAGCATTTAAACCGATGGGGTCGCAGTTTATCTATAACCACATAAAAAGGGTCTTTAGCCCTTTTCATACTACACTACTAATATTTATTTCATGCGATTTTTTCCACAAAGATATTTTTGCTCTATACAAAGGCCAACACTCTAAGAAACTTTTTTACATTGTTGTCTGGTATATTATGTTACAAGTTCAACATGAAGGCTGAGAAAATATACCTATCCACTGATTATCACCAAATATTAGAAGAAATATGTGTATATAGAAATCTATAGCTATCTCGATTGGTTTTAGGTGATGCAAACAACCGTTTGGTGAACAAAACTATACTCTGTTGCAACATGTTGCTAAAGTATAAAAATGTTGCGAAAGAATTCAACATTCATTATTCGATTATTATTTGGCATCTAATTAACTTATATTATTAATCATAGATTTATTTAGTGTCAATACAATTTTTTTTCTTCGAAATGTTAACTTTAACAAAAGGAAGCTATTTAACTCAAACATGCTATATGCGATATAAACTGAACCAAAGGGGTTAAATTTAATATGTGGGGTATATGAGGTTGCTGTTGTACCAAACGAGCGGAAATCAGTATATTACGGTTATAAGGTTAAAACAAAGGTCTAGACCGATTTCATGCATATGCAGCGATATACCACGTTATTTTTAAGAAAAACTGTCCATTTAAATTCATAAAATTATCAAATTAACGAAAAAAATTATACCATAAGTAGTATATGTGAGCTGGAAAATTCGTGGACCAATTTCGCCAAACGGAAGTTTTAATTTTTTACATAAAATAATTTAAAATTTTTAAACAAAAAAAATTTAAATACAAACAAATTTGGTATCTTCTTGACTTATATAAAAGGCCATAAACTTAGTCTCAGTTTTATTGCTTGAAGTGAGATATACATAAGTATGGATGTGATATTAACTCTACCAAAGTGGCTAAATTTCATATTATAAGCTTATGTGGCAAACGTCTACCAGCGAATTGGAATTCATTATATGAAGGTGTGAGGTTTAGACCAAGGTATATACTAATTTCATTCTAATTCAGCGTCAAACCACATAATTTTTACTAAATCTTATCCACTTAATTTCGTTAAAATATCACATTTTGATCAACCGGAACGGTTTAAAGTCAGGTGGAAAGACGGAAATCATATATATATTGGGGATAGAGAAAGATATTAATTTTGACATTACTCAGCTATACTCGAGAACATATTTTGAAGCAATTGTATATATAAAAAAATATTAATACTCACTGACCGACATATTCGGCATAAAACTGGTTAGAATAACGAAAAGCAATATAAGTAGTATATGGAAGTTGAGGATAGTACGAGTATTAACCCGATTTTATCAATTTTTGCCAATACCACATACTATTAACATGCCACAGACTAATAAAATGCTCCCACTGTTTCATTAAGGCACCTCACATACCATCACTAATCATATGGAGTAATGTCAGACAATTGTTCGAAAATCCTGATATTAGTTACATGGGGGCTGGTAAAAGTTTCACCCGATTTAATCCATTTTAGACACAAAGATACCTTGTTATGAGCAAAACACGCTCTCTCATTTTCATTGAGATAATTCACATACTGGCCGATATACGCGGTATAAAGTCACCCGGAAGTTCAGAAATCTTTATATTAGGTATATGAGGGCTATGGGAAGTATTGATCAGATTGAACCCATTTTTGACACAAAAACATACCATTATCGAGAATTTTATTATATGAATTTCAATTATATATCGGACGTCCGTCCGTCCGTGCAAGCTCTAACTTGAGTAAAAATTGAGATATCTTTATGGAACTTGGTAGACATGTTTCCTGGTACCGAGAGACGGGTGGTATTGCAGATGGGCGTAATCGGACCACTGCCACGCCCCCAAAACGCCATTAATTAAAAACAAATAAATTGCCATAACTAAGCTCGGCAATAAGACACAAGACTGTTATTTGGTACATCACATTAGGGATGGGCATCTGCAGTTAAATTTTTTTTAAGTGGGCGTGGTCCCACCCCTAATAGGTTTAGTGTGCATATCTCCTAAGCCGCTAACGCTATAATAACAAAATTCACTGGAAGCAAATGTTTTTAGAACCTTTACCTACAGTGTGAATATAGTTGAAATCTGGTGGCAACTCCGCCCACTCCCCATATAACGGTACTGTTAAAAACTACTAAAAGCGCGATAAATCAAGCACGAAAAACGCTAGAGACATTAAATTAAATCTCTGGGATGGTATGCGATGACTTTATAGGAACCGCGTTCAAAATTAGACAGTGGGCGTGGCACAGCCCACTTTTAGGTGAAAACCCATATCTTGGGATCTGCTTAACCAATTTCAACCAAATTCGGTGCATAACGTTACTTTCATATTTCTATGTTATATTCCGAAAATGGGCGAAATCGGACTACAACCACGCCTATTTCCCATATAACACCATTTTCAATTCTATCTGATTCTTTCACTTTCCACTATGCATATCAAGCAACAATGATTATATCGGGGTAAAACTTTGCGTGAATAATACGTTTAAAGTATGCCACCTTGTGACCAAAAATTGTCTAAATTGAACCAAAATTGTTCAAGCCCCTGAGTACTAAATATGTGGACCCCAGTGCCTAAAGTTGACCTTCTACCGAAAATATTAGTCAATCCACAAAGAAATCTCAAACGAGTATACCATTTGACTTTGCGAGAGTATAAAATGTTCGGTTACATCCGAACTTAGCTCTTCCTTACTTGTTTCCGATAAATTGGATTTTGTAGTGGTTATCTCTAAATCCCTTGGGAATAGCTTAAGGTAAACCAAACCACCCTTGGATGATCAAAACTGATACACTGAACAAATATATTTTTTTTATGATTCAATTGGTTGTTGCTAAAACCATTAGTTCATAATAATACAAGGTAAAATAAAAGGAAACTTATTTTGAAACTTTGGCAGAACACGAACTTTATTTGCAATAATAAGATATTTGTTCACAAATGTATGTATTTTTTCAAAAAGTTTACTGATTTTTGCAGGGATAATTTTAGTTTTAGCAGGTATAATCACTTAGTTCATCATTTTCATTTATATAGGCACTATGGGAATACTCATGGAAAATCTAAAACTTTGACCTCGGGTGATTTAACGTCTTTCATGTACCAAGTAGCCAAAGGTATGGATTTCCTAACTTCTCGAGGGGTAAGTACATAATGTATGTATAAATAAGTTATAAAAAGAACAACATCATTCTTAAGATTACATGATCACCTATTTCCCTATATACATACATATTAGCTGACAAATTTGACAATAGAATAGAAGAACGGGACGAAAATTTTAAACTTAGGTATATGTAAGCCAGAAAACGGATGTAATTAATTTTTGACGTCAATCCACATTGTGATCGAGAAGACATGTCCACTACATATAATTAAATTAAAACAGGAGGTCGAAAAAATATTTCCATCCAATTTTATTGAGGTAATTAACACATTTACCGATATATTCTCCATAAAGCCAACTACCATAATCTAATATATGTAGTATATAGGATCTGGGCTAACTCATTAATTTTTCTATTAATTAAATTTCTTATGAAATGTATCGAAATAAAGGTAGGTTGGTTGGCTTGTTGAGCAAGTCAGGGATTGATTCCACCGCGAAGCAATATTGTTTATAAGACATTTGTCGATTAAATAACTGCAGTAGCCAGAGGCATATAAATTCTTACGTCTCCCGAGTCTAATTGTAGGGTGGTGTCTGTTCCGGCTAAATGAGCTAGCTTCACAGTTTCCAGGTATATCACTATGTTCTGAAATCCATTAAAGGTTTATCGTGAAATAGGATTTTAGATCCCCTAAAAGATCAAGGCATCCTTCACTAACTTAGACGAAACCCTAAGACACTTTAGTGGGATATCTGTATATATAAATATATTCCTTGTTGTGAGCATACTCCTTGTCAGAACAAGAAGACTTTCAGCCGCGCGATACTTCCAACCGATTTATACCATTTAGTATTGTTTGTATAAGGAAAGCGAGGGTATTCAGAAATTCACCTCTAACCGAAACTGCCACTGTCAGTGTAGGCCACAACATGTACCTTCTTCTTTTCCAGATTCACCAACATTTTGTTCATTGTTAAGATCCAGAGAAGTGGAGATAACACGTCTCCTTAAGGTGTACCCCTTCCGACAGATCTGCACATCCTTTAAGTGCGCTCAGTATGGCCTTAGCTGCATGTTGCGTATTCAGAGGCACGAAAAATTAGAATTTTCAGTAATTTTTTTTTGCTATGAAATCATGTTATTTTACAAAAGTAGTAATATGGCATTATTATACAATGTTTTGACCTGAAGTTACAAAAATTTCCAAAAAAAAAAACGTTTTTTCCAAAGTTTTAGCTGTCTGTGTTGACAAAGTTTCAAAGAAAAGGTCCTTTCGGTGACAATTATAAGTCCTTGCAGCCTCAGGAAATTTTTTTTCTAGATTTTTGGAAAAAACAATTGGTCTTAAAAAATCGAAATTTTTGAAAAAAAATCCTTCGATCAGACCCGGGTTTATTATGTATTCTAAAAGCTGTATAAATTTTATTAAAATCGACTGAGCGGTTTTCGAGTCACCAGTTCGAAAAACATAGTTTTGAGAAAAACGCATTTAAAGTTTCTTGCAGCTGCCGCTAGCTACCTGTTTTCGAGCGCTCTTTGTTATTTGTCGTGTAACTAAAAAGTAATTATCCGATCAACTTGAAATTTTCAGAGAATATTTTCAAGATATTACACTTAACGCAAATGCATAAAAAAACGAATTGATTTATTGAAAATTTTCTTAAAAGCGCATTCTATGCTAGGAAAGTTACGAGAGTGTGTTTTTTTACTTTCAGGTACTTTTTAATCTCTGCTAGCAATGAGCTTGGTGCTGTTTCTGTCGATTTTCTCTTAGAATACGCATGCTGCGAAACTGCCATTTTTTCTGGGTTTAGGTTGCTTCTTATGTGTGATTCGATTAGCCTTTCCAACGTTTTTAAAAGAAATGATGGAAGATTAATTGGTCTGAAATCGTTTGGATTAGTGTGTGAGCTTTTGCCCGTCTTTGGTATATATGTATATCATCTCGACTTTCTTCCATAAAGTGAGAATATAGTTTAATTACAATGTTCTTTAAGCATGGTTGTAACCCAAGTCATTATGTAGATATGGGACCGCTGTAACTAAGCAGGGAATAGGGATTGAAACTGTCTCTGGCCCAATATACATTACTATCTCACATGAAGTAAACTTTTGCACGAATAGTGCGTATAATAATTCTCCCATATAAAATTGGTCAGAGTGAGACTGAATTTTTTCAAACCCCTAGATACTGAACATAACGACCGAACCCTGCTCCAATATAACCAAAATGATGATTTTGAACATTTCGGTTAAGTATACATTGTTCATATTGGTTATCATATTCGATGTTGTATAAAAATTAAGTATACATAATTTTTTAACTATAATGTATGTTAGCTAAGAACGTCAGGCTACATATAATAGATAATATTAATGCCGACATTCCCCTAATGTAATGACTTTCATTTATCTGGTTGAAATCATGTACTCAAGATTAATATCGTTCCTTTGGCTGAGTTTTTATCGCATATATGTATAATGTATACAACAACTTAGTAAAATTCAACGAGAATACGATACTAGCACATACCCTCCCACAGCACTATTCGATTTGCGTGAGTTTAGTTAATGCAGATATAAATATCACAGGGCATATAATAAAATGTAGTAGTAAAACTGTGTAAAGTTAATAAGATACCAAATATGCATGTTTGTAACGCATTCACAATTTCGTCAAATAACGAGTATTAAACTCATATGCAACATTTTTATATATTTGTTCCCCTAACAGTTGTCTGTAACATTTAAATGTTCAGAAAAACGAAACGAGTGAAATTCCGGGTGACTGTCTGTCCGCCTTCCCGTCCGTACAACGACCGGTGTGTTTTACGTGAGTACCTGCCGTCGACGGCCTTACCTCACGGTGCTCCAAAGCACAACGTATCAAAACAATGCGTTGATAAGCGCCCCAAATAATACGAGCTATTTGCAAGTATTAATTTGATTACCAGTGGCCAGTGTGTAGGGGCACACTGACCATCTTGGTAAGATTCGAGGCCGACCTAAAACCTCTTCCGTTTTCGGTTACGGAACCCAGTTGCTTGTGCAACTTATTTTTTCGAACTGAAATTCAGTTCTTCCAGCATTTAGGTTTAAACCACAGCCACCACGATACTCCCCAAAGGGCCGAACCCAATGATCAGATTGAACCGAATACCAAGGGCATTCTGCTCCCCGTAATACCAGAGTTGAGTCTCCGGTCAGGCTGTGTAGCCGAAGCTACTGCCAGTTGAGCCTCGCCTTACTCAATAACTCGTGACATTTGTCGCTTGAACTTCAAATGTCTTTTTATTTCGAATCTCATTTAAAGTCTATAATATCATTTCAAGCTGAGTATTATAGCACTATTTCTGACATCATTTACTATGCTGATTTTTCTGGGAAAAATAAAATAACAGTCATAGTGCATTTGGCTTTTAGTCGCCTTTTACGACAGGCATGCTTTACCGCGGGTAAATTCTTACCCCTACCAGCAGGGGGATCCCCGTCCGTACAGTCGATAGCTTATATATCTTGATGAAACTCTGTTCACGTGTTCCTTTGCACTTTGGTCGTTGTGGTAGATGGGCGGAATCAGAAGACTTTCACGCCCACAAATGTCGTTAATCGGAAACATATAATATGTCCGCATATTATGAAACACAACTGAAATTGGGTACACTGAAACGCAGTAGGTAGGGGCATCTGTGGTTTGAAAATGTTTAAAAAATAGGTGCTGTCTCGCCACTAATAGGTTTATTATACCTATCTCACAAATCGCTAAAGCTATTTCAACCAAATTTTTCTCAGCACAAATCACAACTGATGTGAAAATGTATGAAACCGAATATTATCTTGATGTTTCTATGTTAGGCTGTGTTAACGGGTTAAATCGGACTACTACCACGACAACTTAAAACTTTCAACAAATAATAGCTTTGAGGTATGTTATCTCACGTCTACAACTTGTCGAAATCGATACGGCTGACTTTTTACCGAAAATATCGTCCTACCTTTGAGCTATGTTATTAAATTCAAAGGGCATAATTTCCTTGCTATTGTGCTCTTGTATGAAAAATATGTAAGATCGGAGGAATACCTCCCTTAGCCCCATAGACCTAATATAGGTAGGTAGGTAGGTAGGTAAAGTGGCTGTCACTCGACACACTTAGGCCTTTAGGAGGCCCATTGTGATACCACTGGGACTGTGATCCCCTCACTCTATTGGCTCCTCTCTGAACCACCCCGTACTTCTGATGAACTTCATCAGTGAGACAAGTTTTATCTGTGCAACCTCCGAGACGTCGTCAAGAAACCCACGGCCGATGGTTGCGATTCTTTTCCTATATAGTGCTGCGCAATCGCAAAGAAGATGTTTAATGGTCTCCTCCTCTTCTACTTCCTGACAGCTTCTACAATAGTCGTTATGTGGCGTGCCAAGTCTACTTGCATGTCTGCCTATTAGACAGTGGCCTGTTAGTACTCCTACGAGAGTTCTTATATCATTCCTCTTGAATTTTAACAGTCGGCATGTGCGGCTCATATTCCATTCTTGCCACGTTTGTCTGCTAGTTGAGCAGGTCAGGGATCGATTCCACTGACACTCGGCTATATTAATGACATGTTTGTCGATTAGGTATCTACAAGTAGCCAGAGGCATATTTATGTCCTCCTTTCCAGGATCTAGTTGTAGGGTGGTGCCTGCTCTGGCTAGTTCATCTGCTACGCAGTTCCCAGGGATGTCACCGTGTCCTGGGACCCATTGCAGATTTACAGTGAAATAGGATGACAGATCCGCTAGAAGATCATGGCAATCTTTCACTGTCTTCGACGAAATCCTATGAGACAACAGAGATTTCAAATCCGGCTGGCTGTCTGTATATATAAATACCCTTCTTGTTGTGATTACATTTTTTGTTAGTGCAAGAAGGCTTTCTTTAATTGCAGTGACCTCTGCTTGGAAGACACTGCAGTGGTCTGGTAACCGGCGAAGGCGATTTTGGTATCTAGCTTATCCGAGAAGACACCGCCGCCTACTCGGTTATCCAGTTTGGAACCATCCGTATAGAAGCTTATCCCTGCTTCCTTGTCCACTACGTCCCTTTCCTACTCCTTTCTGGAAGGGAAGGCAATATTGACGACCGGATTTAGGTTCAGTTCAATAGGATTGCGAAAATCCGTAGCTATTGGAAGAAACGGGAACTTTCTAAGTATCATAGAATGCTTCTTGTTGCGACTAGTAGGGAGGATTCACACAGTCTCAGAGCTGACTTCGCTGCCATTTGCTTGCAATACAGATCTGTTGGCAGAAAGTGTAAAATTATGTTGAGTGCCTGGCTTGGCGTAGTTCTGAGAGCTCCACTGATGCAAATACTAGCTGCTCTTCCATGCTTCTAATCGCATATTTCTTTCTGTAATTGGCCACCATACTACTATACCGTAGGTCATGATCGGCCTTACAATTGCTGTGTACAGCCAGTGAGCCACCCGAGGTGTCAGTCCCCACCTGGGCCCCACCATTCTTTTACATGTGTAAAGCGCTGTAGCTGCTTTCTTTACCCTCGCTTCCAAGTTTTGTTTCCAAGAAGGCTTCCTGTCCAAAATTAGTCCCAAGTAGCTTGCTTTATCTCCTACCGTTAGCCTGGTGCCATTTAAAAATGGCGGCGTGATTTCTGGAGTACTGTGTTTCTTAGTGAACAATACTAGTTCTGTCTTGCTAGCATTTAAATTCAGTCCGCATGATACGGCCCATCCATTAATATCGTTTAATATTGTCTGCATAAGGCTAGCGAGGGTGTTCGGGAACTTGCCCCTAACCGATACTGCCACATCATCAGCGTAGGCCACAACATGTACCCCCTTCTTTTCTAGATCCACTATTTTATTCATTGTCAGGATCCAGAGAAGTGGGGATAACACGCCTCCTTGGTGTGTACCCCTTCGGACAGATCTGAGCATCGTTGAAGCTCCCAGCGTTGAAATAATTGACCTGCCCAAGAGCATCTGTTCAATTAATTTCCGGAGAGGCTCAGATATGCCCAGATCTTTAAGCGCGCTCAATATGGCCTTCGGCTGGATGTTGTTGAAGGCACCTTCTATGTCTAGGAAGGCTACGAGGGTGTATTCTTTTATTTCCAGAAACTTTTCAATCTCTGCTCCTACTGAGCTTAATGCCGTTTCTGTGGATCTACCCTTCGAGTACGCATGCTGCGAAACTGCCATTTTTCTTGGGTTTAGTATGTCCTTTATATTTGTATATTGTATTTCTATTAGTCTCTCCAGCGTTTTTAAAAGAAATGATGAAAGGCTAATTGGTCTAAAATCCTTTGGATTAATGTGCGAGCTTTTGCCAGCCTTTGGTATATATATATTGGTATGTTATCACCTTAACTTCCCTCCATATCGAGGGAATATAGTTTAATTTCAGTGCCCCCCTAAGCAGGGTTGTTAACCAGTTTATTGTGTAGCTCAGGGACTGCTGTAACTGAGCCGGGAATAAACCGTCTGGTCCCGGCGTTTTATAAGGCTTGAGCTGCCTATTGCCCAATAAACATTGCCATCTGACACTATGTCTAGCGGAGGGGACTCTGAGCTTACTTCACTCTCCATTATATGGTCCCCTATGAGGTTCTCGGAACTGCCTGGGAAGTGAGTATCCATTAGTAGGCCCAGAGTCTCTTTACTGGATACCGTCCAGCTGTGATCTGGCTTCTGAAGGTATAAGGATGCTATGTTTCGATTGTGTCATTATCTTTCTCAGCCGAGACACTTCTGCCGTATTTTCGATGTCATTACAAAAAGATTTCCACGAATTTCTTTTTGCTTTTCTTACCTCCTTTTTGTATATCCGAAGGTAGTTATGATAGTTATCCCACTCTATATCGTCTCGGGATAATTTGGCAAAATTGAATTGCTTCCTGCAATTTTTCTGCATGTTCTTAAGTATTGGAGACCACCAAGGAGGTCTAATTCTTCCCCTTTCTAGGTCCTCTTTCTTTTCCGGTTGAAATGGTGGAATCATAGGAATACGCTTTTTTAGCTCCTGAATGTGCATCTGCCAGTTCGTTTTCCTATGATTCCTAAATTTCTCTTCCCTAACTACATTTTCTTCAATTATACACTCAATGTAGCGATCTGAGAAGGAGTGTTCCACCAGTTCTTCCGATACCAGTGTTATATATGGTTATTTCTGGTTATTAATGTTGGCGTACTACCTTTGTTACATAACAAAAGCTTACTTCCTATTACATAATTAAAGAGCAACTCACCCCTTTCATTAATATCCGGGCTTCCCCATAGTGTATGGTGCGCATTGGAGTCGCACCCAAGTATAACCGAACACTTGGATGCTTCGGTGTCTCGTACCAGCTTTTTGAACAGCTGCGATGGTACTGCTACCTCGTCGTACGGCATATAGCATGATGCCAGCCGGTATTTCTTCTTACCCGTCTCCCAGCTTACCACTGTAGTGTCGTTACTACTGTAACTGTTTAATAAAAAGACCTTAAACTTTTTGCTAGCCAATATACATGTCCTAGGCTTACCTACACAACTATTCGCGTATAGATTATATCCTGGTGTCAGACCGCAAATACGCCCTCCATTAACCCATGGCTCCTGAATGAGGACAAAGTCAGGCCGTTCTTCTGCTATGCGGTTAACTAGGGCTAGAGACGCTAGTTTGCTGTGGTGTAGATTAATTTGGAGAAGACGCATTAGTTATTGTCTTCTCTGCAGGATCATGAGAGTCGCTTAAAAGCTCACTCTCAGTGTAAAGTTTAGAGAGTCTGTCCGCAAGCTCAGACCCCGAAGTACACTAGACCTAATATAAAAACTTTCGAACGTCCGGTTGTGTTATACAGGTCAATATATGAGTTATCCTAACGAAATGCAGAGAGCATCTTTATGTAGTTATATCATGTCCTGATGCCGATAATGGATAAAATAGGGACAATACGAGAGTAAAAAAGTTTCGGTTATACCCAAACTTGTTTAGTATGAAGTTTTAACATACCAACACCTAAAAGTATTTCCCCGCCTTTGATTTTTGCAAATAGCGAGAGTATAAAATGTTCGATTACACGCGAGTTTGTATTTATGTACATATATATAATATAATTATATAATATATTATATTCACTTTTTTACCTATATATGATTGAAAGTAATGTTTATTTTTTTCTTCATTTAGATAATTCACAGAGATTTAGCAGCAAGGAATATTCTGATTACTGATGAACACACTTGTAAAGTTGCAGATTTTGGATTTGCTCGTGACGTTGTAACATCAAAAATTTATGAAAGAAAAAGTGAAGGAAAACTCCCAATACGGTAAATAAAAAATAATAATAATAGTAATTAAGATAATTTCAATTGAGAGCAGAAAATTATAAGAATGACGAAATGAATGAATAATTTCCTTTCATCCGCCCGTCCATACCTACATCCATACAAGCGATAACTGAGAAAAATTTAGATATCTTAGTAAAACTTTGTACACGAACTACATCACTTTCTAAGGAGATATTGTGCATGAGTCAAATCAGAGAATTGTTATGCCATAGAACTCTTTGAACGGGAAAAGATTAAGTGCTACACCTCTGGTATTATTAAGGCAACAAAACTCGAAAGTATAGATTAGGGACGGACTTGGGTGGTTTAAAACGGTTTTGAAATTTGTTCACATCCTCACCCTCTAATATGTTTAATGTAAAAATCACATAAGGTATTAAATCTGCGAGCAAAGAATACATCTCTTTTCCACTTAATTAGATGATAATTTATTTTATTACATATTCAAATTAAAATTTATTATTGAAAAAACGAGTTTCCTCATATACGTATAAGCAGTAATTTTTAAGTTATCGGATCGTCTAAATTAGCCTACATTGAAACTGTTCCACAAGGACGTAATGCAAAACACAGTACTGTAGTTTTGTTCACTAAGTTAGAACTGAGTTCGTATAGATCGATTAAGAAGTTTTTATACTTTTGCAATATGTTGCTAGATAGTTTTGTTCACCTAACGATTGTTTGTATCACCTAAAACTTATGGAGATATGGATATACGCATTATAAATGACTGTCTGTCCGTCTGTTTGCGCAAGCTGTAACTTGAGTAAAAAGTGAGATATCTTAATGAAACTTTGTACACGTGTTTCTTGGTCAAATAGGGAGAATGGTAATGTAGATGGGTGTAATCGGACCAATACCGCGCCTACAAACCGCCATTAATCGAAGACTTACAAATTGCCATAACAATCCGCAAAATAAGCTACAAAACTAAAATTTAGTACAACGAACCAAACTAAGGAGGGGCACCCGTGGTTTGATAATCCTTAACAATTGTCTAAAGCGGGCCATAACTATTCAAGCCTCCTATACTTCGACTTTTTACCGAAAATACAAGTATCGTTCAATGTATAAGATATATTATATAATTTAAATTCGGAAAGAATAATAATAGGTCCGCAACTAAGTTTTCGCTGTTTTTTTTTAAGATTGTGAAGAAATGGTTACAAATTAATTATTCGAAGTATTGCCCATGGTTAGTCACAACGTTTTCTTATCTTTCTGGTAAAGCGCGAATACCATTACGGTAAAACTGTTCATCTTGTGATGCTACGCAAGAATCAAGCCATTTTTCGATGTCTTTTTGTGAGTGTAACTGCTTCTGAGCCCAACCATGTGGCATCAAACGAAACAAATAATAATCGGACGGTGCAATATCTGAGGAATATTGCGAGTGGGGTACGACTTTCCATTTAAGCGTTTCCAGATAGGCTTAAACGGGTTTAGCAACGTGAGGCCGAGCGTTGTCAAACCACAGAATCAATTTTTATTTGTTTTTTTTTTCCAGCGAGTGATTCCCAATATTCAAGCAAGCTCTTTTTGCGTTTGACACTGGTCCTAATCGAGCAACGTCTCCAATTCACCGTCTTCGAAGGTTTTTGACCTTTCTTAGCACGGATCGTCGCTAGTATCAAAAGCACCGTTCTTGAAGCCACGAAACCAATGACGGCACGTTATTTCACCTGTTAGAAAAGGCTTGTGGTGAATCTATTAAATCGAAAACCCACGTCTTTGACGAGTACAAATCCTTTAAGGATGGTCGAGAAACATGCCACTGGTCGTCCGTTTCGACTCGATTGAGGCTGTAAAAGAAATTTCGCACAGGAAACTGAAGGCGATCCCGTACAACGCCTATAAGGCATGTTACGATGATTGGAAACAGAGGTTGCATATGTTTATCGCTTCAGAAGGAGCATATTTTGAAAGCTATATTGATGACGATTAAAAATTTTTCGTTTTATTTTCAATTTCCGGAAAATTTCTGCTCTTAATGTATTTATATCAAAAATGGAATTGAATAGGATCAAAACTTCCCTTAGCCTCCAAATACCTAATAGAAAGATTTTCGAACTTCCGGCTTACTTTATACCGCATATATTGGCCAATAAGTGAGTATTATAATAAAATTGAGTGCGCGTGTTTTTGTAATAACATTGTTTCCTTGTGCCTAAAATGGATAGAATCTTTTTCTTTTTACTCCCTATGTATTGGTGATGGTATGTGAGGTACCTTACTGGAAAATTGGAAACCTTATAGAAGATTTTTAAACTTCCGATTGGCTTTATACAGTAAATATCAATATGTAAGATATCTAAGAAAAATTAACTGAGGGTATAATATTGAATATATTGTACAATAGTTCAATGTCGAAAATAAATGAAGTTATATTATACCACATATGTATAATGATTTTCGTTATTCTAACAAACCGTATGCTTAATCTGTCGGTCAGGGTGTGAGTTATTAATTTATAAAATTGCTTTCCTCAGCTTCCAATGTACCCTGTATAGTGATCTCCGACTTTCCAGCTGACTTCAAACAGTTTTGGTTGTTTAAAATATGTGATATATTAATGCAATTAAGTGGACAAGTGTTTTTAAAATTTTTAAAAATTATTTTAATGGTTTAGAGCTGCATATGAATAAAGTTGGTCTAGACCTTGGTCTTAATCTCATATCCCTAATATCATCATTTCCGATCTTCTGGTTAATGTTTTGCACATCAATTCAATATATTTAATTTTGCCTCTTCGGTTAAGTTTATGTCAGATATATCTCATTTGAGGATGATTTTGAATAATTTTCGCGAAGTTAAATATGGCAATGAAACGATTACAAATAAAAAATCGTCGAATAATGAATGTTGAATTCTTTCGCAACAATTTTATACACTTGGAACATGTTGCTGCAGAGTATAATATTGTAGTTTTGTTCACCTAACGGTTGTTTGTTTCACCTAAAACTTATCGAGATAGATATATGTTTATACATATATAAATGATCATGATGACGAGACGAATTGAAATACGAATGTCGGTCTGTCCGTTCGTCCGTCCGTTTATCTGTGCTAGCTGTAACTTAAATAAAATTTGGGGTATCTTTATAAAGCTTGGTACACATATTTCTTGGTACCGTAAGAAGGTTGGTATTAAGGACGAGCGTAATTGGACCTCTGCCACGCCCACAAAACGCAAATAATCAGAAACCTATAAAATGCCATTACTAAGCTCCAGAATAAAATGTAGGACGGTTTTTTGATAGAACGAATCGCATTAGGAATGGGCATCTGCGGTTTCACAAATTTTGAAAAAACGGGCGTGGTTATGTTATATGTATATATATAGATATTTCATCTAAGCCATTCAAGCTATAACACCCAAATTTCCACAGGAAAAATCCTTTCGACACCTCGTGCGGCAGTGTGAAAATATGTAGGTGAAATCGGATGATAACCCCGCCTACTCCCTATCTAACGGTTACGTTAAAAGCTTCGAAAATTGCGATTAATATATATAACTTAATGCCTCAGAGACAACAAATTTTACATCCGGGAGGCTACAAAATCCGGGAGCCGGTGTCAAAATTTGGGGATGGGTGTGGCACCTCCGGACCTACTGGGCGAAATCTGACTAACACTACGCCTACTTTCCACAAAATTAAATTTTAAATTTCAACTGATTTTTTCACTTTTCAGTATATATAAATACATCGGGATATAACTTTGAACAAATAGTGCCTCTAAGACATGATCGCGTCTACAAAATTTTTTTAGTCCGACCAAAACTATTTAAACCCCCACATGCCGAATATATGGACCAAAGTGCGTATGATTAGTCCTTTACCGAAAATATCGGTCAATCTGTAAGATATATTATTAAAATTTGGGGAAAATGGTTTTTTCATAATAATACTCTTGTGCCGAAAATGGGGTGCATCGGGTTAATACTTTCCTTAGCCCGCATTTACCTAATATAACGGTTTTCGAACTTCCTGTTGACTTTATACAACATATATCGGCCAATGCGTGAGTTACTTTAATGAAATTGAGAGAGCATGTTTTTCTAATAGCAGTTTATCTTTGTACCTCAAATACGAAAATTCGCCTTAGCCTCTACATAATTGATATTCAAGAATTTGAAACGTCCGGCTGACTTTACTCCATATATATGTTTATATTTATATATTTGTAAAATTACTTGCTTAAATTTCATTCCATTCACGAACAATGAAGTTGAACCCTTTCGCTATATTTCTTAATATTACCAACACCTGAAGGTATTTAACAAAAGTATGAAATATTCGGTTACACCCCAACTAAGCCTTTCCTTACTTGTTTTAAATAGCTTCATTTATGCGACTGGATAATTATTGCATTCGACTAACTTACATCATAACGTACAGGTTGGTTGAAAAGCGTAATGAAAAAATACTGTTTTTGGGTCGAAATATATTTTTTTATTCAATAATGATAATGATCCTCCAATAATTTTATGCCATCCCTATAATGACTTTCGTGAAGTTTTGCAAAATACCCGTCTACGGCTCTATTAGCTTCGTCATTCGACGAAAAACGCTTTCCACGAAGGAATAGTTTCAGGTTTCTGAAGAGGTAGTAGTCGTGGGAGCCAAAACTGGTGAATACGGTGGATGCTCAAGCAATTCGTACTTTAATTCGTTGAATTTTGTCATTGTTAAAACACCTTTGTGAGCAAGTGCATTGTCTTGATGAAAAATTATTTTTTGTGCTGTAAACCAGCTCTTTTCTGTTCCGAAAGGCTGCAGTAATATTCAGAGTTGATTGTTTTATCTTTCTGCAGATAATCAATCAACAAAACTCCTTTTGCATCCCAAGAAACTAATGCCATATCCGTTTTCGCTGAGTGACTTCACCTGCTTCGGAACTGAACAACATGGTTGTAGATCCAAGTCGCATCCATATTTATAAAACGGCGCAAGAAGTCGGTTTTATTCTGCTTAAAATGCTCCAAATTATGATGAGAAATTTGTTTTGGATCCAGTTTTGTTGAATTGTTAACGTGTGCGGCACTAACTTTCCAAACAGCTTTTTCATATGTGATACTCCAAACTATAAAGTACTCGTTCATCTGAGATGCCTATGTCATTAGCAATTTCACCCTTAGTCAAACTTGTATCTTCTCTAACAATATTATGAACTTGCTCAATAATTTCTGGTGTGGTTGCGTGGATCGTCTTCAAGCCCAGTACAACCACGTTTAAATTCACCAGCCTAAACTTCAACGATGCGTTTTGAAGGTGAGATATTCTAACACTTCTAACAATTGTTCATAAATTTCCTTGGTTTTAAGCCTTCCAAATTAAAAAAATACTCTGACACGTCAACTTCAAATGGCTTGTAAACAAAGAATTAATTGGCAGAATGACTAGTAACTTTGCATGTGTTCTCACGACAGATGTACCAACTTGAGAAATCGCTTTTCAACCTACCTACTTATATTTACGTTTGTTACATGGTAAACATTGTTTTGTTATTTTGGTGGAGAACTAACTTTTAAATCTTCTGGTCATAATTTCACGTCATTAATTGAATATTAACTATTTAAAATATTTTAGATTTCCTATGAGAAATCAAAATAAATCCTGTAACGTGTGAGACTGATAATACTTTGGGCTAAACAAAAACGTGTCATTTGCTATACCAATGACGAGCCAAAGGATCATGGAAGTGTTTATTATTTTTGTTTGACTCAAGCAAGTCACAAGTGTTAAAAATGATCCTTTAAGGGGCCCTGATGATATTCTTTACTTGCATAAGCTCGGCGTGATACAAAATTTTGTCAAAGCTATACCTAGAGATGGCACTGGACTTACATATTGAAAGAGAAATGCCCAAACTCCGGGAGGGATAAAATTAATAAAGGAATATTTGTGGGTCCACAAATACTGTAACAGATAAAGAATAACAGCTTTGAAGAGAAACTGAATGATCAGGATAAACTCGCTGGCAATGTAGTGTGAACGTTGTTCAACATTTTCTAGGAAACCAGAAATCGGAAGACTTCAAAGACTTAATAAATGGACTTATAATATCATATAAAGTTTTGGGGTGTAATATGTTCTTAAAAATATATATGCTGCACTCTAATTTGGATTTTTTCTGGAAAATTTGGGTGCTGTGAGAGACAAACAGGGCGAGAGGTTCCAACAGGACATTTCTTTAATGAAGCGCTATCAAGGCAAATGCAACGCAGGAATTATTGTTAGAGACTTAAAAATGTCCTTCTAGGTACCAAATATTCAGGGAAATCATAAATATTTCTTTTATATCAAGCTACAATTTCTTTATATTTAGCTGGAGTTTGTACTTTTTATAAAAATATATGTTTTGATGTCACAAGAAAACTTAACGTGTCAAATTTTTTCATTCACACAAATAACTTTTTCGACTGTTTCATCAGTTTCTTGTTTTCAGCATGGATTTCGTAAAGGTAATCTACTCTAACAAATTAGCTTGAATTAGTGAACCGTGTACCATTCGGTTTTTGGGAACATTAGCATGCGGATGTTATATACACTGACTTTAACAAAGCTTTCGATAAAGTAAGCCTTCTTCAATGGGTATCTTCTTATCACAACGGAAGTGAAGATATTAGGAATATGAAATTAAGACCAAAGTCTAGACCAACTCCATTCATGTTCAGCGCTAAGCTATTAATATAATAAGGTTTGTCAGAATAACGGAAATTATTATATGTAGTATTATACATCCGGAAGTTTGAAAATCTTGTAGTAGGTATATATGAGATAGGTTTAGTATTGACCGGATTTTATCTATTTTTGGCATTACTATATATTATTAATAGAAACAGACGCTCTCTGACTTTTATTAAGGTACGTACCAAACCATAAACAATATACAGGGAGTAAAGTCAACTACATATTTGAAAATCCCTATATACGGTATTCGGAGGCTAAGGCAAATTTTCGACCGATTTTATCCATTTTAGGCACAGAGATGCATCGTTAGGCAAAAACCAATTTCTCTCCTAATTTCACACATTGACCGATATTTTCGGTGAAATGTCAGCCATAGGCTCTGGGGTCCACATTTCTAGTATTTGGGGGCTTGAATAGTTGTCGTCCGATTTGGACAATATTTAGTCATAAGATGGCACACCTCAAAGACACTATTGGTGCAGTCTTATCCGGATATCTTGATTTGTATACTGGAAAGTGAAAGAATCAGATGGAATACAAATTGTGTTATATGGGAAGTACCACTCCCACTTTTTTATCTGATTATTTGCAAAAACATAAAATGTTTGGTTACACCTGAACTTAGCCCTTTTTTACTTGTTTTATTTACAAAACTTAAGTACATGCATATCGTTGTTGTCCAAAATTAATGGATTATCGAATGTCCATTTTATCAAGGAGAACCAAAAGTGAGTGAATCCTACACCACAGACAGAAAACGCTTGTTAAAATATATGATTTTTGAAATTAGTAAATTGACCGATGACCCATTTTTTTAAAACGTTGTTACAATATATTTCAAATATTGTTTTTTGATATCTTACCTCTGTTATTCCGTCCAAGATATCTGCATAAAATGATGCCGCCTTCAACCTAGGTACCTCATCTTGTTATGATCGGTTCTGGGGGTAACTCTTTAATTTGTTTTTTTTTGTTGTAGCGGTGTACTCTGAGCGGAGCTTTTACCAAAGTATTTTTTATTGAACGAGCTAACGACAGGATGTTCTAACTTTTTCAGCTATTAAATTTAAACCGTGCGCCAAACAATTTATGTGTATGAGATTCGGATATAAAACTTTTCAATTTCCACCTGCTTTGATCATATATGCCGCAGCATCCGTTAAAAGCAACAACACCTTTGATTCATTCCCGTTTGGCCCTAATATTTGTCACAGTCGTTGACCAATCGCGAAACAGTTGCATTATTTACTTCTACCAACTGTTTACATGACAATATAAAAGAGCATGAAGATTAATTCTCGCTCAATGTTCTGACAATTAAATTTGCGACATATCGCCTAGTTTTGTGCGTTGTTTCGTCCACTGATATTTATTGAATTGAATTGGTTTGGCAAATTTATTGAATTAATTAGCTCTTTCTGAAAGAACTTGGTGTAATTTTTTTGGTTTTTTTTATGTTAAATTAATAATGATTGTCATTAATGCAAGAAAAACATTCTTTTATATAGTTAACAAGAAGAATTTAATTTTTCGATGAAACTTGCATATTTCTTCCATATTTTTTGGGTACATTTTGCATATTTTCGATATGCGTTAAAATCTGTTATATGTGATATATTTAATAATTAACGTCTAAATACAAAATTTGAGTCTCATGTGAAAAAAATGCAAATTCCGAGGTCTACTGATGAAAGGTGTCTGTTGCAAACAAGGAAATGCAAGGCGATCTGCTTTTCCCGAAGACCTGTGCACCGCTCTCCCTATGTAATAAAAAAGTTTTTAACTTTGTTGATTTGGAAGTTAATACGGAAGCTTAATTTTAGTCTTCATTATTGATACCATCGTTTTGAAAGCAAAGAGTGTTCTAAGTTTTGTTAAACCCTGGTTTAAAGAATTTAGAGATCAGTATATTACTAAAACCCTTGTTACGACTTGGGTTAGACTTATACTCTGTGGTATGGAACCCTTAAAATTTTGAACTAAAATTTAGTTCTGATTCCTGCACATTTGATTTATCTGACTCACTTTTTAAAATTAAAACGACTATTGCTTTCTCTTAATAAATAAAATCGTAACAATAATTATTGCTTTCTCTTAATAAATAAAATCGTAACAATTTATTATTAAGTAATTTTGAATCTTAGCTGTTGAAATTTTTGTTTCTGTAGATGAGTAATTTTAAATTTCGACGATTATTAATAAAACAAGTGAGTTATGATCTAAGTATGGTATATTAACTAATATGATAGCAATAATGATTGGTAATCCATTCAAGATTTAGTCGAATAATGAATGTTGAATTCATAATCATTAATTCTATATAGGAATATAGGCCAGCGCAGAAGCCTTTGAAAATGGTAAATGTGAAATACAAATTCATAACAGGTTGAAACCCATTGGAAAAGCAAGCTGAAATAACAGAAATGAAAAATAATTTATGAGCGATCTGAGTTCAGGAAGAGGAGAGGGAGGAACGTGGTTGAATTTTTAAGAGTTAAAAACGATTTATCTCAATTTTCGGCAAAACTACAAGACCTATAACAAATAGTTAAATGACAAAGTTGTCGGTGATGAAATGATTGATCTACAATTTTTGTATTTACACATTTTTCACATAACCCAAAAATCTAAGTGAGAAATTCAAATAACCAATATTACCTTGTACAAAGAATGCTTCCTTTAACTAAATTTGGTATAGACTTACCTTCCTATCTCTCAAATTCAATTTATTTATTTTTTTTTATATTTTTTTATATTTTTTTCTTGTCCTTATTTTGACTAGGTATTTAAAAAAATTTAAATGGCAATCGAAAATTTTCACTTCAACATATCATTGGTTTTACAACGTCAGTAGGCCTTATGTTCATTCAAATTCCTTCTTCCTGATGGGATAAAAAATACTTATACTATATGTACAAAAATACTTATACCATATGCTACATTGTCGCAGAAAATGCATAAAAGACTGTTGCTTTGTTTATTTCATTGACCTGTTATTTCGTACTAGCAGCTGTAATAAAAAGCATGTTTCAATACTTTGTTTTCATTTTCTGAGAAAGTTTACCAGAGTAATGTAATCTCTTTTCATTTTTGTTATTTTTATCTTTTTGCTTCCAAAAATTATCTACTCTGGTCTAATCGATATGGGAATAAACAAATATTTTACATAAATGGCGCAAAGGCGTACCAAATTCGTATTAAACCGTTACCAAAATTATTTCACAGATGGATGGCCATGGAATCCCTTTATGACAACATTTTTTCCGTGAAATCTGATATATGGAGCTTTGGAATTTTGATGTGGGAAATAGTGACATTGGGGTCAACACCATATCCTGGCATTTCTGCGGCAGGTGTCATGCGTAAGGTATAGTACTCCAATTACAAAAGCGATAGCAGAAATCGCTCTTTACAAAATTATTATTTGATATAATGTTTTCAATATAGAAAAATGTATGATATACAAAGTGTGTCCAAAGGAAAAGGTTAATTTTATGTGTACATTGTATGTATTGTATATTTGGTTTATGTCATAATCGGACACATATGTTTATCATGTGCTTGCATTAAGAGCAAATTTCGATTAATAGTTTGTTTTTGACAACAGAAAAGGTTAGTCACGTTTATATGTGCTCTTCGATTTTGGAATCTTGAATATGTATTAAGTTTTGCGTTAAAATAGAATAAGGTGCACTAAGGCACTTGAAATGATGACTGTGACATTCGGTGAGTCCACTTTGTCTCAAAAAAGTGTTGATAAGTGGTACAAGCGCTTTACAGAAGGCCGAGAAGATGTCTATGACAATAAGCATCCTCAAGGCCCAATCATCCCAATGGAAGCTGCTAGATGAGCCAAGACCGAAAAATGCACACCAAGTTCGATCAAATGTGAAAGTCTTACTCACTGTTTTCTTTAATTACAATAGTGTGGTGTATCAAGAGTTCCTGCCAAAAGGTTGTTCAGTTAATAAAGAATACAACAAAGAATACAAGCAATGTTTGCGTGCAGCAATACGGCTCAAACGATCGCAATTGTGGAGAAACAAATCGGGGATTCTGCATCACGATAACGCACCAGCTCAAACAAAGATTTGGCTCCCTTCTACTTTTCCCTAGTCCCAAAACTGAAGAAACCACCGAAAGGATAGCGTTTTGCAATTGATGAAATCAAGTCAGGATCGAAGAAAGAGCTGATGGCCATACAAAAAAGCGCATTTCAGAAGTGCTTCGAGGATTGGAAAAAGCGTTGGCACAAGTGTATTATGTCCGAGGGGGATTACTTTGAAGTGGACAAAATGTATACTGATGAATAAATAAGTACAAAAAAATTTAAAATTCACCTTTGCTTGTGAACCCACCTCGTACTCGGTGTTTTGACATTAGCTTTTGAAGGTTACAAACTTTAATATAGTTAAGGAAGCATATGCTCGATATGCTGGAATTTTTGAAAACAGAGTTTATTCCTTATCTGATAGCTATTAGTAGCAAAGTTTCTGCTGGAAAAGCGTTTCTTAACCCAAAAAACTAGAAACTAGCAGAAGAGAACACAAGTAGAGATCGTAAAAAGCTGAGAGAGCTGCTAGTAAAATTTCTACTAGCAGAAAATAGCTACTGCAATATGAAGAAACAGCTGTTAAAGCACATGCAATATTTTACGCATTTGTATTGATTTTGTTAATTTTCATTGTTTTGAATTATGAAAATAAAAAATTTATTGATTAAGTGTTATTAAAAAGTAATTGTGAAAAACAACATTTTAATATTTTCTTGTTAGTTTTTACTAGTTTTCCCTTTCTTTAGTTTTCGCTCTTTGTGAGAGTAACTTACAATCTTCTTCTTCCTGATAGCTAGTAGATACTAACAGGTAAGATGCAAAGCTATAGTTTTGTTTGTCAATTTGCAGTGTTTGCAAATATTGCTTCTAAAATTAATTAGAGTCGGGTATTCCAATCAATACTATAATAAAGTCCACTAATCCAAATTACCCATTGTCACCATGTTCGTTATCCCGGTTGATACTTTACCATTTTTGTATATTGTTCAATATGTGAAGTAAATAAATGATATTACGTGAGCATATATTTTTGAACTGGGGTGATTCCCACCGGGCCTAGGTTTTCGAAGGGGCCAGTAGTTTTCATAAAAAAAGGTATTTCCACTTTTATTTGCAAGACTTTGGAAGATTGCCGTAGACATTGCTACGATAATTGCTGTAATTGTGCGTCTTTCGCCCTATTGTGCCCACACGCCGAGTTTGGCTGGAGTCGACTCGGCTGAATGCTGTCCACGAACAATACTTTTTTTTGGTGTCGTTTAAAAATGTTTCAATATTTTCACAACGTTACGAAATTCTAAAATCCAAAATACCCAATTCACTCCATTGTCTTTCTAATATGAGGTGGTCTGCCAGAATCGATGCCGTCAAGCCATTTGCGAAAAGCTTTTCCGGGTTGATAAAAGCATAAGAAAAAGTTACAGCAGAATATCGTCCGGACGTTGATGGAATTTTGAAATATTGTATATGGGCATATTTGAGTGCGTTTTGATGGCCTCCATAAATATTTCAGTCAATCAATAAAAAAAACTTGGTTCTTCAAGAGATCGACGCTAAAGTTAGGAATATAGAAAGACTTTTTGTGGATTTGTAATTTCTTCTTTCGACCAGTGGGAAGCAATTTATAATGAATGCAAAATTTTTGCAGAGAAATTAGAGCGTGTCGGGACGATTTTACCATGAGCAAAAAAAAAAAACAAAACACAAAAACGACCTAGATGAAGAATTGAATGAAAATTTCATTGGCATGGTATATGAACTCAACTCAGTTACAAAAAAAAATTTGCAAAAAACGTTTACGATGTAAATTACTCCATACAACTTATTGAATGCCATCAATGCTCGGAAATTGGGAAGAGTTTTCCCAAAGTCCCGTTTCTATTTCAAGTGGCGAAAGTTAGTTTAGTGCCTTAGCAAGGATCAAAATTTTTCATCGATAACGCTCATCACAGGGCAAGATTTCAGGACAAGCTACATTGTCCCTAGAAGCAGAATTAGCCAACAAATTGGATTACCAGACTTTATCGACGCATTCGGTTGTCACCAAAGCTCGAAAAGCTCACTTCCAAGTTCCGAAAACTTGAGGATTGAAGGATTTTATATTGCATGTTCAAAAACTTAATCAAGATAGTCTGCTGATATAAGTAGAACCGTCATTTTATTAGTTAGATCGATAAATAAATGTTTGAATGAGATGTTTCTGCCTTCTTATTAACCGTCAAGTCTTGCTATTCCTATATTCATATATTCCGGTATAATCTGAAAAAATATTTTTTACTGAAAGTCTATGTATGAACTGATTTACACATTATTGATTTATAAAATGGTAAAAAATAAATTTGTTCTGTCCATCATCAACAAGAAAGAAAATTTAATACAGAAGTCATGAGATGATATATTTTACTTTTTCTTCAAATGTTAGAGAACTTCTAACAGTTTTATGTTCTGAGAGGTGAGAGTAGTTGTTACAAATATTATGGTAAAGTGTAGAAATTGTATTATTGTATGTAAATGTTTAAAAAACGTTTCCTGAATATTTAACATTTGTTCAAATCTGAACAGGAAATGATACCCACACTTTCCTTCATATAATGGTAATAAGATATAGTTAACTTCTGTGTTTTTAGGTACGCGATGGATACCGTCTTGAAAAACCTGAACATTGCCGACGTGAACTATATAACATAATGTATTACTGCTGGTCAGGCGATCCCAATGAGCGCCCTACTTTTGTGGAATTGGTTCAAATGCTAGATAAACTACTACATACTGAGATGGATTATATTGAACTGGAACGTTTTCCTGATCACAACTACTATAATATTCTGAATATGAGCGGCGAAAAGTTGTAATACTATACTATAATTAATGTATGTAAGAGTTTAAAAACTCTGTTCCAATAATAAACAATTTCATTACTTTTTATATTGCTTGAATTTTTAAAAATAGTTGAACACTTGTGTAAATTAGTTTTTAATAATTTAATTGGTGAGAATAATTATTGACACTATTGATTGATTATTTACACTAGTTTTTAGAAGATAGATAATATTGTACATAGAGAATATTAAATAATGTATGCTTATTATTATGGATCAAATGTTAAATAAAGATATTTCTATTCATTTTCGATATTCAAATATTTTTATGAATATTAGAGTTAATTACTATCTCCGCCGCAGAGAAGATCTGGTACAGTAGAACATCCCATACTCTCGCCAAATGCAGGCATTAAATATTTGGATAATGCCTATTATAAACAAGTTATGAAGGTCTAAGTTCGAGTATAAACGAAAATTTTACGCTCTCGCAATTTGCAAGGATTAAAGTCGGGGCATATTTTCAGGTGTTGGCAAAACTTTTAATTAATATAATATAATTTTAATATTCGTTATTCCACGAAATTAATAAATAATGCATTATATTCACATTTGGTATCTAACTGAAACTTTGGTTTATGTCATAAAATACATATGTATTATATATTTTAAGTATACTTAGTTATACTAATATTAAAATTAATGTTATTAACACAAGTCTCTATATTCATCATGTTGTTAATCTTTAATTTTAATGGCATAATCCTAACTAATCTAATTTCGCTTAATTTTATTGCGATATCTTCTATTGAAATTATAAAGTACGTAACTTATAAAATTAATCAATAAAATAAAGAACATATTAATGAAAATAAACTGTTTAAAGACAACTGGAAAGTTAGAAATGACTATATTAGGTACATGGTCCTAGGATTTATCTAAGGCACCACGAATAAATATTATATTACCAGAAATTTATACACTCTGTGCAGGCTTGCGAATTTTTTAATTCAAAAACAACATACGCATACGCAAAAAAATGTAATTTCCAAAAAAAAAATTTTTTTATACTCTCGCAACATGTTGCTACAAAGTATAATAGTTTTGTTCAACTAACGGTTATATACATGTAAATGATCAGGATGAGGAGATGAGTTGAAATCCGGGTGTCTATCTATCCGTTCGCCCGTCTGTCTATGTAAACTGTAACTTGAGTAAAAATTGAGATATCGTCATAATACTTTGTACAAGTGTTCCTTGGTCAAATCGGGAGGACGGCGTAATCGGAAGCATTACATTTCACATGTATGGCACCGGAGGGATCCATAGGAGCCCGTGACAAAATTGAGAAATGGGCATGGCACCGTTCACCTTTAAGAGGAATTCCATATCTCAGGACCTACTCGACCCGTTTCAATCTAATTCGGTTCGTAACATTCTCTTGACATTTCTACATTACGGTGTGAAAACGAATATAACACAATTATAAATTACCTTTCATTCTTTCACTTTTCAGTGATGGAACAATGGGTGTAACACCCGTAAAACCGTTTGCTAATGTGGCCCGGAACTGCATTATGATTGGCGTCCTAGAGGGGGGTGACTCCGAACAAAATGTTCCCAGAGCCGAATGGAATAGGGTATATGCTGCACTGATAATGTGCAACAATGGCGTTGGAAGTGCTGTTAAGCAATCCGGGCTCTTCACCGTTCTGCACAGCTGCCAGCCGTACGCAGGGCCTGCGATGACGAGAAATCGGTTCAGCTTTACAAAGTCGTTAGAGCCTAACTTGGGGAAGTATACTTTGGAGCCAGACTGGTAGCGGTCGATAAAAAATACATTCCAAAATAAATCTTGCTGTTAGTAACAAAAGAATCTATCCAACCGCTGGCAATAAGTGGTGCGGAGATCAGGTATGGGTTCACGAAGGTAAAAATTAATCGATTTGCGTACTCAGTATACCGAAATACATATTGTAATGACTCGCTGTGAAGGTAAGGTTAGGTTATGTATTATATAATGGCTAGAAAAAACCTTAACATTTTTATGATACATAACTATAGCAACCAGGACGCAACAGCAATAAGCTGGGAGAGACAGGCGAAAGCAGGTACCGGTTGGTGTCCAGTAAAATGCCGCAAGACGGGGACCAAATACCACCGCAGCTGATAAAAAAGCTGGTACAGGCTAGTAAGGTATGATAAGAGTATGATAATACTTGGATGCGATTCAGACGCGCACTATACACTATGGGTGAGCAAAGACAAAAACAAAAGAGGAGAGTTTCTCTTTACTAGGAAACTCTTCTACTCTTGAAGAGCACTAATTTTTGGATCACCACTACATTGAATGTATATGTGCAAACTGGCAAGTGCAAATTCAAGAGCTAAATATACGTATTCCCCCAATCCATACTAAGGTCCAAAGAGGACCTAAACATCCTCGTTAAACGGTCCTCGGAATCTCGCAGACAAGCATTAGAATTGGAATTAAGAACTAAATAACACTTAATAGGGGAAGAATTAGGTCACCGCGGTGGTCCCTCGAACTTAATAATTCTCAGAAAGATTTCAGCAGCAATTTAATGTAGCTAAACAATCCCAAGTAGAGGAGAAGGAAGTTATTACAATTTTCTAGGTAATATAAAAAATTATAAGAAAAGTTAAAAGATTTGAAGCGTCTCGTCAAAGGAAAATAATAGCACAGTCTGGTCATAGCATTGAATACCTTCAGAACTCAGATCATAGTCGGACGGTTTCCAGTGAAGAGTAAGCCTCACTTCCCGGGCAGCTATGCTGTTGAGGACACATCTATAGATATAGTATCAGATAATAATGTATGCTGGGCAATAAGCAGTTTTAAGCCCTTCAAATCGCCAGGACCTGACCTGTAGGTAAATTGTATTCCCCCGTTATGGAGGAAAGTCCAAACGATTTTAGACCAATTAATATTTCCTCATTTATTCTAAAAATGTGAGAATGATTAATAGAAATCTCAGTATTTTTCAATATGAAACAAAGAATTTCAAAATTTTCGCCGCCATTAATAAATGGTACCAAGCAATCAAAGGGAAAGAATACGTTACTTGGAACTAATTTAAGACAAGAAGGTATCATGTAAAACAAACTTAGAGGCTAGGGTAAAGAAAGCAGCAGCAGTCTTTTAAAAATGTAAAAGGATGGTGAAAACTAACGCCTCGCGTAACTTAATGGCTCTACACATAAATTGTAAGGCCAATTATGTCATCCGGTATATTGGTCTATTGGATTTAATAATGAAAAAGAAAAATGTGGTAAGACATATGGAGAGCATACAAGTATATACAAGTATGTATATCAGTGAGGCCCTTAAAACAACGCCAAATCAGACAGTAAATTAAACCAATTAAAAAAAGCCTTGTCGTTCTGATAAAGAGTGTGTTTACAACAAGAAATATATTTACAATATACACAGATGGCCAAGCGGCTTTGAGATCACTAAAGTATCTTAGGGTATCATCGGAGATAGATCTGGCAGATCTGATAGATCGGAGAATGCATCTGGCTACCGGTCGATATTTAATCGGTAAACATGTTATAGATATAGCTGAGTATTATGGAAAACTTTTGCTGACTTGTTCAACAAGCAGACAAACGTGGCATGAATGAGTCATAGTTTTATTGGCAGACATGCCAGCAGACTGGAGATACCATACAAGTATAACGATTATTGTAGATGCTATCAAGAGGTAGAATAAGAAGAAACTGTAGAACATCTTGTATGCAAGGCTTTGTATGGGAAAATAATCGGAGCTATCGGTCGAGGATTTCTTAGCGATGTCCCAGAAGTAGCACATACAAGTATAAATTTTGTTGAAATCAATTAAATCATGAAAATATATAATATATAACCCTATAACTGTCTCGATTAGTTTTAGATTTCACAAACGACTGTTAGGTGTACAAAACTTGTACACTTTGTTTCAGCATGAATGATATAACCTATGCATTTCTGTGAGATTATATTAGCTAACTCAACTACTTACATTTTGCAGTCACCCAACAAAGTTTCATGAATTTTTCACAAAGTTTTCAGGCGTTACTGCCACTTAGTATCAATATATACCGATATATTTTTATGTTTTTTAATAGCACCAGTATTAGTTAATTCGACAGTAAAGATTTTTAATATCCGTATGCATTTTCCCACAGCACTAATATGATGAATATAGTAATGTGAGTTAGTTAAGTTGATTTTAATAAATATTTCGGATATAAAACCAAATGTACTAAAGAAGTTATGTAAGTCAATGACCTATAAATAAGTCATACTCTACGTGATTACTTACATCATTTTATAGTATGGTAGTATAAAGTGGGCTTGGATAGAGCAATACAGAAAAAATTTTTTTTTTCGAAGCTAATAAAAGCTGATAAAATTGTCTCCCATATTGACTTTTATTCCTGTGACAGTTACTTTCTTGAGATAATATATTATATTTTAAGGAAAGCAGCAAAAGTATATTTTTGTTATATTCCTTAAATCGTGCATAGCAACTCTCTTAAATTTTTTCCACTGCTATATTATTTTACAAGTGGGTCCTTCCAAATTTTACGTGTTACACCAAAACATCTCATTTGAGCTCATAGCCTTGCTGTTTCTATGAAAACACACAATATCGGGATCAAGCTGGATCAACAATAATTTTCCTCTGTTATTGCACACTTGGAACATTTAATTTTCCGTAGAGGTTACCATTAAGGTATAGAGTTCATTACCCTCCATGACTTTTTTTCCTTCCCTATGTTTTAATAATGCAAGCGATGCTGAAGACAAAAACATTTCCGAGAGATTTCTTTAACAGTTACATTTATAAATAAACATACATGTAAGACAAATTCTAATATTATATATTGTGTTGGTTTTGGGTCGACTTTAGTATACCATCAAACGATTTCAGGGTTAAGAGGGGTATGGTTGGATAGAGGAGATTCTCCAGATCACGAATATATATAATTATATCCGCCGGAAACTTATTACAACTTAAACAATTCCTCGATTTATGGTTAACTTTTCTTTTATATTATGCTCTTATTATATACTAACACTTCACTACAATGTTTCTACATATTTATTTTGTATTAATTAATTCAATATTTGATTTTAATTGGTATTTTATTTTTACACAATTTTCATTATATGCACAATAATAAATGGGTTCCATATTAACAGATAATAAGTGTTGCCATATCCAAACGAATGAAAGCAATCAAAATAAATAAAATACCCAATTACTTTCTACAAAATTAACTTATATGTTAATATCCGTTATAATCTGTTATAGAAAATGAAATTTAAAGAGAGTGATATACCCTCATTATTATTACCTTTTTTTGCTTAGATTTCTTATTTGCTTTGGCGGCCTTCGGCCGCGCTTCAAAAAAATAACCCTGACTGATCCAACCGGGGTGGTCGTTATTCCTTTCGCGTCCAACTTCCTTCTTTCTAATATAAAAGAAAAGTTAACCGTAAATCGAGAAATTGTATATATTCGTGATCTGGAGAATCTCCTCTATCCAACCATACCCCTCTTAACCCTGAAGAGTGGGATGGTATTCTAAAGTTTCTCCTTGGTTTTATATAAATAAATATATATTTACGTACAAATGTATATTTTATACAAAAAAAAATTGAAACCAATTTGATGTTTTATCAATTAGCTTTTAAGATATACGAAATTTTTTGAGGGTTGTGTACATTCGATTATCGATATTTTGTTTTTGTTATAATCGGACACATATGTTTATCATGTGTTTGCATTATAAGCCAATTTCGAGAAAAGTTTAATCACGTTTTTGTGTGCTCTTCGATTTTTTAATTTTGAAAGAAATGGATCAAATAATATGTACTTGTATTAAATTTTGTGATAAAAATGGAATGAAGTGCTCCAAGGCACTTGAAATGATGACTGCGGCAATCGGTGAGTCCACTTTGATTCAAAAAAGTTTTTATAAGTGGTACAAGCGCTTTACAGAAGACCGAGAAGATGTTGATGACGATGAGCATCCTGGAGGTGCGACACACTTCAACGAGCGAAGTAAACATCCAAACAGTAAAAAAAAATTGTTCTTGAAAATCGTCAAATCACTATTAGAGAAGTTGAAGAGGATGTTGGCATATCAATCGGCCATTCAATTTTCTCAAATGTTTTGGGCATGAAACGTGTGGCAGTTCCGAAATTGCTAAATTGCCAGCTCACACATCAATGGTTATTTGTGACTGCCCTGCGACTTTTTCCTATTCTCAAAACTGAAAAAACCAATGAAAGGAAAGGGTTTGCCACAATTGATGAAATCAAGTCAGAATCGAAGAAAGTGCTGATGGCCATACAAAAAAGCGCATTTCAAAAGTGCTTCGACGATTGGAAAAAGCGTTGGCACAAGTGGATTATATCCAAAGGGGTATTAAGTACTTTCCAAAAAATTCAAAATTCGCCTTTTCCTTTGAACACACCTCGTATGTACATACATATGTATCTGTTTTTGTTTTAGGAGAAGATTTGTTAACATAGAGTGATGAGTTAGAAGAACTTACAGATCCAAACAGGGTTAGATCGCCGAAATAACAGCGCTTGGCCGGATAAAACCCGGGTCAATTCCGGTAACGTACAACCGGCTGTTGTGGGAATTGTGTTGTAGCACTTTGGTATGAAGTACTTTCGTGAAGGGAGCAGGTAAAGAATACTTAGAGCCATTACCATATGCCAAAACGCATATGAATAAACGATGTGGTAGTTTTTTTCCGTTTGCAAGAGAGCAAAGCAGATTAGACCTACCTAGACCTAAGGGCATATAAATTATAAGGAACTTTGGTGATGGATACCATTTTCGCATTTTGTAACAACGTATACCCCAAATGGTAGAAATGAGACATATACCTGTAAGCGCAGAGCAGGGGGAAGACCACAATAAAAATCACTAAACTGAAACACTCATTTTTTTACCGGAGTGCCGTGTTTTGACAGGTCTGTAGCTTCTTCGTCTGCGTAGCGCTACATACAGGCGACCATATTGGGGCTGCATAGCTTAGACCGGCCGACCGATTACCTTGTGTGTCGCCAGCAACGTTTCTTTGTCTTTTTCCCAAGAGCTGCCGGCTAGCGATTTGAGGATTTTGTAGCTGCTCTGTACTTTGGCAGTTATCGCGGTCGTGTGAGAAGTGAAGGAGCAAAGACTGTCTAGTGTAACGCCTAAAATTTTAGGGTTGTTTACTGTCGGAATTTTGGTGCCATCGACTGAGATGTCTAGATCATAGATCTAGAGAATGGTCGCTGTGGATTTACCGGTGAGAGTGTCAGACTTCTTGCAGAGAAGGAGCGAGAAAGACTGGAGAGATAGCCGTTTACTTTCGAGCACATGCCATCAATTCCATTGCCCGACGTCAATATCGCGCAGTCATCAGCGTACGAGGTCACGGAAATTCCCTCTGGTGGTTGAGGGAGTTTCGAGATGTAGAAATTAAACAGTAGCGGGGAGAGGACACCACCCTGCGGAACCCCCTGTTTAATTCTTGTCAGTTTGGAGTTTTGACCTCGAAACAGTATGGATAAATGCCGACCGCTCAGGTGTCGAAGGCTTTCGACAAGTCCAACGCTACGAGGATCGTCCTCTCGCAGGGTGGCTTCTGGTTTAGGCCATGAGCTATCCGAACGTTTATGACGCTAAGTGCTGTGGTGGTGCTGTGTACTTTTCGGAAGTCATGCTGATGTTCTGCTAGACTCAGATGGTGAGTGAATGTCGGGAGTAGCAAGGTCTCAAGTGTCTTCACTACTGGGGAAAAGAGAGTTATCGGACGATAAGACTCCCCTTTGTTGGCGGGTTTCCCAGGTTTCAGTAGTGGGACCACTCTTCCGACTTTCCACACATCGGGTATTTGAAGAGTGGTCATCGACAAGTTGAGAACATTGGTGAGGTAGCTTACTCCCGTTGAGCCTAGATGTTTTAGCATCAGCATGCTTATTATGGCAGGGTCAATGGACTTAGACGATTTGGCCTTTGTGATGGCACTCTGAACCTCCCTATCGGTGAAAGCAAGTGGTGCACAGTCTTTTGGCATTTTGCGCAGCCGTCGGGTAACACATCGTTTGGCCTTGTCAGTCGAAGGGTGCAGTGTAAGCCTGGGCCCGGGGGGTTGGTCAGACTGGGAGTCATACGCCTGTGTGAGCTCCTTAGGGATCCTATCTTGGCCACTCGACTGGAGTCGCGGCGCAGTGCGCGAACATAGTGCAGGTTGCACAGCTTTTGAGGCAGGTGTCGCAGTATTGCGTTGGCAGCATAAGGCCAGGTAACTCGTGGTCCACTCCCTATGGATCTTAAGGCCTGAGCAGGTCTTAAGATGGCTCCATCCATTGCATGTATTACACCTAACCGTGGTGGAGTTTGGATGGAGCCTTCTAGCGCAAACGCAGCAGAAAAATTCCTCGGAGCCCGGATTGGACTCGATGCCAGTACGGGTCAGGAGGATACGGAGCAACCCTCCTGCTGAACTTACCGACCCAAACAGGGTTAGATCGCCCAAATAACAGCCCTTGGCCGGATAAAATCCGGGTCAATTCCGGTAACGTAGAACCGGCTGTTGTGGGAATTGGACTCTCCAAGGTCTTCGTGTACACTCTCAGCTACGGCTGCTATATTTTCTTCACTGCGTGCTGGACGTAGTCTATTCGGTAGAATATTATCCAATAATAAATGCTGGGTCTCAAGATGGGTGATGGTGTTGCGTGCGAATATTACGCTCAGTAGGCCGATTATGCTGACCATAAGTTGAGCAAAGCTCCCGAAACACATTCTTTACAAAACGTAAATTTTCGTAATAAAGTTGAAGAATTTGTGAACATTATTCAGATGTAAGTCTTTCCACGATAAAATGCCAAACAACACTGAACAAAAATAACATGATAGCCTAACGCGACTCGCTCGTGATATGTTAAAAAAGAGACTATTGGAAAAAGTATCTTACTTAGATCACCCGTTATATAGAACTCCATATCTATCCCGATTAGTTTTATGTGTTACAAACAACCGTTAGGTGAATAAAACTAAAATTCTCTGTGTTTACTTTATTACCAGATTAGCACTCATCAAGGACATTATTACTTCCCTTTTTTTTCCTTCACAAAACGCCTTTTGTTTAAGGTTTAAATTCAAAAGATTTTATTTTTATTTTTTTTATTTTTTTGTTAAATGATATTGTTCACAACCTTTTTATTGGCTTAACACCTAAATTCAAATATAGCGTATAACTTTTTTTATAAAAATTAACACAACGATTTTAATATTAGACAGTCTTGACGGTTGGTAGCGGAGATAGCGATTTTCCTGATGACGGTGCGCAAAAGAGGTTGGTGGTCGCTCGTCGTCCCCTTTTTACCTCCTTCGGTGTGGTGTGTAGTGTGTCTTCATGTGTGGTGTGATCGTGATGATAGGGTTGGTGTGGAGTGTGTGTGTGGGATGTAGGTGTGGTGATGTGGATGTGAATTGCTCATTTAACCATCCCGGCCCACCTAGGCAAATATTTAGCCTAGCAAATTCTGCAGTTGTTGCAACGTTGCTACAACACTGCTGAGGCCAGTGGGGCGGCGGGATGATGGTCTGGGTCGTCGGTGCCGTGCAGGTGTTTCGTTCCTTACATTCCTTGGACGATACTGTGGAGCGGCAGCTGGGTGTGATGTTGTATCGGGTGGCTGGGCAGCGGTCGCCTGACAGCGCCGCGACTGCGTGGTGCGGGTGGTCGCCGAACGTCGCGCCTGGAGGTGCGGTGAAGGAACGTATGGTGTAGCCTTCCGCACAATTGACATGAACACTCCGAGTCACACTCTTGCGTCGTATGGGTGAGACTCAGGCAATTGAGGCAGTGTCCATGTGCCTGGGCTACCCGCTGACGTTGACTGGGTTGCATGGATTTGAAGATGCTACAGTGCTGTAGCCGGTGTGAGCGGCGACACAGCGGACATCGGGTGCGGTGCGGCTCCGGTTGCACCAATGGCGACGCTGGCGGTGGTTGTGCTGTGTTCCGCGCGACAGCTGTGACAGTTGTTGCAGCGGTGGCTCGAGGCGTTGGAATCGGCCCAGTGCGCGGCACGTTGATAGCCGATGGAATGGTTCGCATTGGATTTGTCGGCATTTCCACGTCCATATTAATCTGTATGAAAAGATTAGATTTAGTATATGTTTGTGGCATATAATTGAATATGGGCAATTGTGCCACGTGATGTGGCACGCGTGGGTCGGCATATTGATCGACCATTTCTGTTTGGAATTGTTGTTAACGTTTTTTATTTTTATTTATTTGCGGGTTTATTGATTCGATTTATTTGAATTTAATACCATTTTAGTTTCGGTAGTACGGTCGGTGGGCAGGAAGCATAGTTTTACGAGCGGTCTGGTTAGCGTTCCCGATTGCGTGCGGAGATCTACTATTCGGATATGACCGTCGGACCCGGAATGAAGCTTTTCTATGCGGCCAAGCCGCCATTCGATGGGGGGGAGACAATCATCATGGATTAGGACGCAATCTCCAAGCTTTGGCGCTTTTTCTGGAGTTTTCCAGCGGTAACTCTTGTGGAGGTCCTTTAAATATTCTTCTTTCCATCGACGGCTAAAGTCATGATGGAGAATTTTGACTCTTTCCCATCGATTTAATAAGGATAGCGACTCCACGCCTGGCTCAGGTATGGCCAGAATGGGTGTTCCTTTGAGAAAATGCCCTGGAGTTAGGGCTGTCAAATCTGAGGGATCTTGCGAGAGTGTCGTTAGTGGCCGTGAATTGAGAACGGCTTCGATACGGATTAGTAATGTTGTAAATTCTTCGTAATTGAATTTGTAATTTCCAGCTACTTTTTTGAAGTGGGATTTGAAGCTTTTTACAGCTGATTCCCATAAATCACCCATATGAGGAGCGCTTGGGGGGATGAATTGCCAATTAATGCCTTGGGGCGCGTACTTCTGTACAATCTCAGGTGAGACTTGTTTGATAAAGTCCACAAATTGTTTTTCGGTGGCTCTTTGAGCGCCGATAAATGTTTTACCATTATCGCTCATGATCTTCGATGGAAAGCCGCGTCGACCGACGAAGCGAGCAAATGCCGCAAGGAAAGCCTCCTTTGTCAGATTAGTACAAAGCTCAAGGTGTACTGCTTTTGTCGTAAAACAGACAAAAACAGCCACATAGCCTTCATCAGAGTGGGAGACCTTAGCATGGACGCCTTTATTTGAAAAGGCCCAGCAAAGTCGACACCTGTGATGGAGAAAGGCAGAGCGAAGTTGCAGCGTTCCGGGGGAAGTGCTGCCATAATCTGTGTTCTCATCTTTTGCTTGTGCGTGGTACAGATTTTGCACAAGAAAATGCACTTCTTGATTTGGGGCTTAAGTCGGGGAATGTAAAATTCCTGGCGGACCATATGCTGCATGAGACGATGTTCGGCATGAAGCATTAATATGTGGATATAAATGTGGCAAGTCGAGACTTCTCTGGAACAATTATGGGATGGCGTTCGTTATACGTTAGGCTTGAATTGGCAAGCCGACCATTCACACGAAGAAGACCTTTCGTGTCGAGGAATGGGTTTAGAACTAAGAGGGGACTTCTCTTGTCAATAGGTTTTGATTCTCTCAAAAGTGATGTATCGCGGCTGAAGTAGCGCGCTTGCGTGGATGCGATAAGAGCGACCTTTGCTTTTTGTAAGTCTAGGTGCGTCACTGTATCGCATTGGGAGTGTAATGAAGTTACTCCCTTAAGTTTAATTTTGAGTCGCTCTATGAACTTGAGCATGTAAGCGATTACCCTGAGTGCTCGTGGGAACGATGAAAATCGCTCGAGAATGTCAGTATCATCCACTGTTGTGTGAAAGGAGTCAATTTTTCGACTTTCTGGGGCAAAAATATTGCGCATGGGCGATTGTGGCCAAGAATCGGGAGATTCTGTTAACCATCGGGGGCCATTCCACCAGAGGGTGGTGGTGGCAAGATGCAGGGGTTTGCATCCTCTTGTACCTAGATCAGCAGGATTATCAGCACTGGCTACATGTCGCCACGTGGCTGATCCTACTAGGTCAAGGATTTGAGACGTTCGATTGGAAATATACGTCTTCCATGCATGTGGTGGTTTTTCTAAACAGGCGAGTACGATTTCAGAATCGGACCACAGATATAGTTTGTATTTTGCTATGTTTAAATGCATTCGCACCATGGATACTAGTTTGGCTAGTAGTAGCGCTCCACACAGTTCAAGTCGTGGCAGACTTATTGTTTTTAACAGAGCTACTTTTGCTTTTGCTACTAGTAAGTGGCTTGTGGTCGCAATGTCGCTTTGTGTGCGAACATATATAGTTTCGCAATATGCCTTTTCAGAAGCGTCACAGAAGCCGTGTAGTTCGACTTTGTGCTCTGGGGCATAATTTACCCAACGTGGAATTTGTATCTGTGAGATATCATGTAGATTGCTCGCAAACTGGGACCACTTTTCTAAACGAAGTGGTTTTACTTGTTCGTCCCAGTCGGTTCCATCTAACCATAATTCTTGTATTAGGATTTTGGCTTGTATCATAATTGGCGAAAGCCATCCTGCGGGGTCGAAAAGTTTTGCCACAGAGGATAAAATTTGGCGTTTTGTTATGGCGGATAATGCTGATATTGACTCTGTAGTGTATGAAAACTGGTCAGATATCGCATTCCATTGGATCCCCAGAGTTTTTGTTGTACTTTCCTTTTCGAATTTTAGGAAATTAGTATCTAACAAATTTTCATTAGGTATGTCCTTTAAGATATTAGGGTGGTTCGCCGTTATCTTTTTTAACGGAAACCCTGCGGTATTTAGGGCTTGTATCACTTGTGATAGTGACTTCTATGCTTGTGGAAGACTGTGACTTCCAGACAAGATATCGTCTACATACGTTTGTGTTTTTAACACCTGGGTTGCCAGATGAAATTCTGACTTGGTGTTTTCTGCCAATTCGTGCAGTGTTCGAATGGCTAGATATGGAGCACAGTTGATGCCAAAGGTAACTGTTTTTAATTTATAGTCGCGGAGTGGACTATTGGGAGATTTTCGGAAAATAATTCGCTGAAAATCTTGATCGTCTTTATGTACGACTATTTGTCTATACATTTTTTCGACGTCTCCGTTAAATACGTATTTGAATATACGCCAATTTAAAATTAGTAGCAATAAATCTGGTTGGAGCGTGGGTCCCGTAAATAGGATATCATTTAGGGAATTCCCCGAGCTGGTGGATCTTGATGCATTAAAGACAACTCTTACTTTAGTTGTTTTTTTGTCTGGCTTTACTACTGCGTGATGAGGCAAGTAAAATGAGTAATATTTGCCCTTTACGATTTTTTCGCATGGGCTTACTTCCTCCATGTGGTCTAAATGGAGGTATTCTTCCAACACGCCATCGTATTCTGGCTTAGGCTCACCTTTTTTAAGTAAGTTTTTTTCCATACTTAAAAACTGCTGTATAGCAGAGGTGCGAGAGTGACCTAAGGCGATTGTGTTGGGAAATTGTTGTTTTAGTGGTAGTCGTACGACATACCGACCATTATCTGATCTAGTAGTTGTGGCTTTGTAAAAGTCTTCACAATACTGATCTTCAGGGGTTGTGATTGATATGGGGGGGAGTTCTTCTAACTCCCAAAATTTTTTCAATTGTGAATTGAGGTATTCGTTTGAGATTTCCTCAACCTGAGTGGTCATGGCGGTAACTGGTTCCGAAACTAGACCACTTAGGATCCACCCAAAAATAGTATTTTGTGCCGGAAGTGTATTTGAAATTTTCTCAATACCTTCGAGTATAATGAGATCGCTTCCTAATAGAAGGTCTATTTGAGCGGGAGTGTTGCAGTTGGGATCTGCTAGCTTTAGGTGTGAAACCTTTTGCCAATGCTTGCTATTTATGTGATAGCTTGGAAGCATATTTGTAAGTTGCGGTAAGACTATAGCTTCTGCTTGTATGTGCTTATCCGCTTGGGGGGAAATTAAGGTAATGGGGCAGATTTTATTAGAGTTTTGAACTACTCTTCCGCCCATTCCTGTAATTTCAAAGTTGGCTTGTTTTGTTGGCAGTTGTAGCCTATTTTGTGCCCTAGACGCTATGAAAGATCGTTGTGATCCTTGGTCTATTAAGGCCCTAAGTTTAAACAGCTCTCCTCGGTGTTCGATGGAGACGACTGCTGTGGGTAGTAGTACCCTACTTTGGTTTTCGCTGTGTAGCGTTTGAGTTTTTAATGCCTTTGAGCAGCATGGTGCTTCTTGGCAATTATCGGGATTTCGCACTTCGGGATTTGCTGTTGCAACTAAACCCGTGGCTCTTTTTGTATTTGCGCTGTTTGGGGGTGAGCTGGAAAATGTGCTGTAATGCAGCATTGAATGATGTCGTTTATGACAATAAACGCAATTAAATTTGCTTTCGCACTCTTTAAGTGTATGTACATGTGATAGGCAATTTGTACAAAGCCTTTTTGTTCGTACGTAATTGTTTCGATCGGTAATATTCATTTTCTTGAATTTCTCGCAAGATTTGAGCTTATGCCCCCCTGTACATAGTTCACATGACGTTTGTTTGTACTGTTCGGATGTGAACGTTTGATTTCTGAAGAAGCTTCTATTTAAATTGTTGTTGCTACTGGCTTGTGGCCTGTGGAAGCTTCTATTTAGGTCTAGTTGAACAGTTTTCGTTCTGACCATTTTTTTATCTACCCTTTCTGCGATTTCGTACTGGGTAGTTAGGAAATCTTTCATTTGTTGCCACGTGGGGCATTTTCTTCGTGATGAGAGCGATTGCTCCCATAGAAGTAATGATTTTTCTGGTAATGCGGCAGTGCATATGTTTACCAGTATAGGGTCCCAGCTGTCTGTGGGAATATTTTGTGTCGATAAAACCGACAAACAATTTGAAACAGTGGATTGAAGTTTTATAAATTCTTCACTTGTTTCCCTCTGAATTTTTTGCAAGTTCATTAATATCGATATTTGTTTATCGACCAATATTCTTTCGTTTTCGAATCTTGATTTAAGAGCTTCCCACGCCAAATTGAAATTATCGTCATTTAGTGCGAACTGTTTTACTATTACGCCTGCTTGACCTTTTGTTTTGTATCGAAGGTGATACAATTTTTGAACATTTGTTAATTTTGGATGGTTTATGTAAACGGCAGTAAACATGTCTCGGAAGGACGGCCATTGTTCATAACCACCATGAAAGATTTCTGTGTCACATGCGGGCACCTTGAGATGGATGCCCGAACTTGCCTCTTGGCATTGGATTTGTGGCAGCTCTACTCTTGGCTGTGGAGTAGGTGCAATTGCTTTGATTAATTTTAATTGGTCAGAAATCATTGCTTTTGTAGCTTCGAACTGGTCTAAGCAGTTTTCGTATTTGGCGTAAGCAGAAGATTTGAAATTTTCCGGTAGATCTGAGTCGTCAGATTCTACGATTGCGTCATATGCAGCTTGGAGACGTGTCCAAAAATTGTCAAGATTGTCTTTTTTAATTTCTAATACCGATTCAGAATTGTCCTGAATCGGCGAAGATGAAAATCGAGTGCAGTATCGTATTAGACTGTCACTCTCTGAGATAAATTTGGTGTATGAAATATCTTTTATCTTTTTTTGTTTTGTAGCACCTTGCTTTGAGCGTGTAGCTTCTGCAGGTGTACATGGACTTTTTTCGTCCGAAATCATTTTTGGTACTTTTGGATGTTGAATTGCTTTAGATTCCTTAGAATCTGCGTTCATTTAAAAAGATGAAAGTAAAATTAAAATTTTTTTTTTTTTTTTTTAGATATATTTTTTCTCTCAGTGTACACTGATGATATTAGATAAATAACGAGATTATCTTTTAGATAAATAGGATTTTTTTTTTTTTTGTTGTATCCGGACTTCGCCAATAACAAACGCGTATTTCGTTTTTCTTATTATAGGGTTTTATTTAGTTCCGCTCTTTTTTTTTAGTTTCTCTTTGTATTTGATAATTTATTGTTACGTACTCGTTTGTATGTATTTTAATTGTGTATATTACCGCTTTTAAAAATGAGGTTATTAACCTTTGTACATAAGCGTGCACGTTATGTGCGTATTTATGTGCATATATAATATGCTTAAAAGTTTTGTTTGCAATCCTGCTTGTTGGTGTTTTAACAAGAACAAGGGGTATTGCCGGAAAAGTGCCGATACGGTCTTTGAATATATTGTCAACGTTAGATGGCAATACGGCAGAGGGTGAACGGTGTGGCAAGGCAGACAACGATTAGGCAGTCGAAACAAGGCTACGAGAGGACAAGCAACGTAGCGCGAGTGACTAGTATTGTCGAGTTATTTTGCAAATGTATACTGTGAAATAAACGAACTTTGAAATAAACAAACTTTTAAATAAACAAAAGAAATATTTATTTTGGTCATTTACATCTCAGAAGTGGGATAAGTGTATCCAATCGTCTACAAAGGAGGCAAATAAAACGTAGCAGTGGTGTAACGGCATAAAAGAAAGGAACAAGTGTTTTTCAGCGATCCAAGGGCTGAGCAGCGCAAAACGGCACGAATTGCAAAACGGCGCAACGGTAAAGTTCCTTGTTTTGCAGAATTTCGACGGCGCAGCAAATTCTGCGAAAGACACCACAGCGAAATATCAACGTCTTACGAAATAAGACAAACGAAGTATTTGCAACACGTGCAAATCAACAAACAGTACATTGGTTGTCATACGTACAGCGTGCAAGTTCAGACACGCAACAACAAAAGGCCGGCATTTCTGTGTAAAACGATTAAGCAGCAGAAAATTAGCAAGCTCGAACGTGCAACGGGCGTCGCGAACTTCTCTGCTTATAAAATATCAACTGCGCTGCTACGAAGTTGTGAACCGAAGCGGCGAAACGACGCCAATTCAACGTCACTACATCAGCGAGTTAACGGATAAAATTTTAAGAGAAATACACAAACAACGTAATAGCGGGTGCAAGCATCTGGTAAAAAGAGAGAGCAAGGTACTGAAGAGTACAAACACAAGAAAGTGAAACGAAACATCAATATCGAGTACGAGTAGAAGCTCAAAACAAAATACGCAAGATGATCAAATTAAATACGCTAAAGGTCAGTCAGCTGAATACACTTCTACGAGCAAACGATTTACCACTGACGGGTACCAAGGCAATCAAGTTATCAAAACTGCAAGAAGTTCTAGGTGCCGACGAAGTAGAAGCAATCGACATTGAAGATGAAAGTTCCAGTCCTACAAGTGATCTACAAGGGCAACTCAACAGTTTAAAAGAAGCAATTGCAGGTTTAACGTCAGCGATGGCAGCGATCACCCAAAATTCAACAGCGGTACCGAATAGGGAGGAAATTCAACAAGCGGTAATCAACAACGTCTTAGAGTCACCAGGGTCAAGTGTATCAACTTGGGAATCAGCTCATGATTTAAGAAGACCAATACAGCGAGAGATGTCGATTCAGGACATGGTAGGGATTATGCCTGAATTCGACCCAATAAAAGGTTCAACGTCAGCAACACAATTTATTACGCGAACTGAACAATTGCAACAATGCTACGGCTGGAAGGAAAACAGAGTTTTGATCGCAGTGCAACACAAAATGAAAGGCATGGCCAAACGTTGGCTGGATGCACAATCAGTTTTTCAGACCTGGTCAGAATTTGTGTACGCATTTAAAGCGGATTTTCCAACAACGCACAATGCAGCGGAGATTCATAAATTGCTTATGAAACGCAAACGTAAAAACGGCGAAGACTATGTAGAGTATTTTTACTCTATGTTAACCATAGGTAGACAAGGTAGGGTGGATGACGTATCTATCAACATGCACATCATCAGCGGTCTCAATGATAGCGCAGTAACTAAGCCATTAGCAACGATGAATTTTACAACGTGTAGTGAACTATTGGTTGCATTAAAGAATTTATCAGCAATCAGTAGTGCATCGGTAACATCAATACCACCAAACCAGCCAACGAATACCGAAATTAAATACAATGGGAAGTACACCCAAATAAAGTGCTTCAATTGCAACGAGTTGGGACACATGGCAGCCAAGTGCACACAACCACAACGGAAACTACGATGTACGATATGTTCAAAAATGGGTCATGAAGCTAAAACATGCGGTAAAAAGGCATCAGTTGCAAAGATTACCAATCACCAGGAAGACGACGGGGCTCCTCCAGTTATAAAAATAGTGGAGCTTAATGGTAATAAACTTGAAGCGTTCATCGATACGGGCAGCGTATGCTCGCTGATACAGGAAACGGCAGCCAACGGGATGCAGACTCAAGAAGCTAACAGATGCTTCATGGGTTTCGGCGGGTCCAAAGTAAAGGTGACACGTCAGGTCAACATAGTTGCAACAATCGACAACGTCAAACATGAAGTGACACTATACCTAGTTCAGGACGAGTTATTACCCTACGATATTTTAGTGGGTCGAGATGTTCTACAAAATAACGGTTATCAAATGATAAATGGAAAGGGGGTGCTACATCTGCAAGAAGCTAAAAGGGTAGACCTTAACGTATCCAGCGATTTATCGGAGCAGGAACGAGGCAAGGCAATGAATATTTTGTTGACTTATAAAAATTGTTTTGCAGAAAATATCAACCAAATCGGTAGATGCAACAACGCGCATATGACGATAGAAGTTACTGTACCAGGGCCTATTCTGGGCAAACGTTATCAAGTTCCGTTCTCACAGCGACCAATGTTATCAAAGGTTTTAAAGGAACTGCTAGACAACGACATCATCCGTCCAAGTAATTCACCACACGCAGCATCAGTTCTCTTAGTGAAGAAGTCCAACGGCGAAAGTCGAATGTGTATTGACTACCGAGCACTCAATGAAGTCACTGTTAAAAAAAACTATGTAATGCCGATAGTCGAAGAGCAACTTTCACGGTTATCGGGCAATAAGTTCTTTTCAACACTGGACATGACATCCGGTTACTATCAAGTACCAATGAACGAAGAATCAAAGAAATTCACAGCCTTCTTAACACCTGAGGGATTGTTCGAGCATAACGTTATGCCTTTTGGGTTGGTAAACGCTCCCATGGTTTTCCAGGAAATTATTGTCAATTTAATCAAGACACTTAAGCATCGGGACAAAGTGGTCAACTATGTAGATGAGGTCATCATAGCCACAAAAACAGTCGACGAAGGTATCGACGTACTTAAAGAATTTCTGGATGCCGTAAAAGCGTCAGGTCTTACCCTTAGACCATCCAAATGTACATTTTTAGCGCAGCATGTACATTTCCTGGGGCATGATATAGACAGTAAAGGCATACGACCAGGGGAAATCAAAACCAAAGTAATTGAAGAGTTTCCGAAACCAACAACAACAAAAGCCGTACGACAATTTCTGGGTGTAACTGGTTACTTCCGGAAGTTTGTTAAAGGGTACAGCATTTTAGCACAACCATTGACATTGTTACTAAAGAAGAACGCAGAGTTTTTTTGGAATGAAGAACAAAACGACGCATTTGAAAAGCTTAAAAGTCTAATAACAACCAAGCCAGTCTTAACTATATACGACGCAACAAAAGCTCACGAGGTGCACACGGATGCCAGTTCAGCAGGGTTATCCGGAGTGCTAATGCAGAACGACGAGGGTTCCGAGTGGAAACCTGTATTCTATTTCAGCAGACAGTGTAATGACGCAGAACGCAACTACGCTAGCCACGAATTAGAAGTTCTGGCGATAGTTGAAACACTGCAACGTTACCGAATGTATTTGATTGGACATAGGTTTAAGGTGATCACGGACTGCAACGCCGTGGCGGTCACTAAAGCGACAACACCACTGCTACCGCGAGTGGCGAGGTGGTGGCTCAAATTACAGGAGTTTGACTTTCACTGCATTCACCGCGCAGGTACAAAGAATACGTTAGCTGATGGGTTAAGCAGATGTCCAACGCCTCCACCAGTAGAACCAACAACGATCGCCGACTCAATTTATCCCGTGGTGAAAATTGACAACGATTGGGTATCGGCGATGCAAAGACAAGACGAAACATTAAAAGAAATCATCGAAGTTTTAAACGGCAAAGAAACATTTAACGCACAGCAACTGAAAGATGACTATATATGGCAAGGTCAGCGGTTATATCGCAAAGTACAGGAAAACAAGAGGCTAGTGATCCCGAGAGGCGTAAAATGGCGTTTAGTGAGAGCATGTCACGATGAGGCGGGACATTTTGGTCTGGATAAGACATGCGAACGATTATCCAAAGACTTTTGGTTTGCTCGTATGCGACCGTATGTGAAATCCTATATTGCATCGTGTCCAGAATGTTGCATTAACAAAACATCGGGTGGCAAGAAGGAAGCACAGCTCCATGTTAGCGAAGTGGTGCCAATACCATTTAGATGCATACATGTTGACCATCTAGGGCCTTTTATACGAAGTAAACATGGCAATGTATACATCTTGGTCATTGTGTGTGCTTTCACGAAATATGTTATACTAAAAGCATTACGTAATACGAAAACAACTCCTGTTGTCAGCACACTACGAGATTACATTACAATCTATGGGTGCCCGAGGCAAATAGTTTCCGACAGGGGCACAGCTTTCACATCAAAGGAGTTTCAGAGCTTCACCGACAGGTATGACATCAAGCATGTCAAAGTAGCAGTGCGCACACCCCGTGCCAACGGTCAAGCCGAGCGTGTCAATAAGACAGTTTTAGCATCACTCAAATGCAGCATTAAAGCCGATAAAGAATGGGACGACGCACTACCACAACTTCAATGGAGCATAAACTCCCAAAGCAACGCAACTACGAAACAAAGCCCCAATAGCTTAGTTTTCAATTATAAGCCACGCGACGTCACAACGAATCGATTAATCCAAGCTATCACAGATGACGACGACGACGGAAAAACTCAACATGAAGACTTCCGACTGAAATCAGCGGCCGAACGAATTAATATAGAAAGGGCTAAATGGAAACAACGTTTCGACATCAAACATCATAAGCCGAGACAATATAACGAAGGAGATCTGGTAGTAATCGATTACGTACCTCCTCCAACGGGTACGTCTCATAAACTCGATCCGTTATACAAAGGTCCGTATTTGGTAACGAAGGTTTTACCCAACGATCGTTATGTGGTAGAAGATCTACCAGATATAACGAACCAGCGAAAGCGCTATGCAGGAATATTTACGAATGACAACATGAAGCCATGGTGCGCTGTGAGTATGACTGATGACGATTATGAAACAAAATGTTCATTTGAGCGCATCAACGACGACGCACACGGAAAATCGTCCCGGAGAGACGATCCATCAGGAGTGGCCGAGCTGTCAACGTTAGATGGCAATACGGCAGAGGGTGAACGGTGTGGCAAGGCAGACAACGATTAGGCAGTCGAAACAAGGCTACGAGAGGACAAGCAACGTAGCGCGAGTGACTAGTATTGTCGAGTTATTTTGCAAATGTATACTGTGAAATAAACGAACTTTGAAATAAACAAACTTTTAAATAAACAAAAGAAATATTTATTTTGGTCATTTACAATATGTACAACTGTGTGTGTACTAATTATGCGCTATTCCCACCAAGTATAAATTTGTCTTTGTTTTTTGTTGTAATAAATTTTAATTCTGTCTAAAAATTTAATAATTCCTACTTATGTACCGCAACGCTTAGTGTTAGGAAATTTTGTTATTATTACGTTTAAGTCTTTTATTATTAGCAATAATTTTAACGAAAATAATTTTAAATATTGTACCCAATGTGTGTAGGGTATACAGACATAGGCAAATTTTAAGCCGTGTGTTTGTATGTATATGCTTGTTAGGTAGGCTATAGGAATGACGCGGGAAAAAAAAATAAATTATGTGCAGGTACACACTTTTTAGTTCGTATCGTTCGTGTATATATTTTAAGAATTATTCTCTTCGTAACTTTGTTAGTTACGTATATAAACGCATATTAAATGAAATATATATAGTATATATTTGTAAGTACTTGGCAAGTAATCGTGCATATATGTATGTATGTTTTTTCTCTTTTTGGTTCTTTTCTTCGTTTGAATTTTATTTTATTTTTCCAATTTGCCTTGCTTACTTATTTTTCGCAATCCTGCTTATGATTTATTAAACATAAGGGGTATTGCCGGAAAAAGTGGTCAAGTAAGTACTTGAAAATTTTTTTTTTTGTTTGTTGATTAAATTTGTGTGTTTGGATACACAAAGGTAAGCATGTATAGGCTTTGGTTTCTTTAAAATAAATATGTTTTATATATACATATATGTATATACATATATATATATATCTATATATATTGTATATATGGATGTATATAATGCACCAAAATGTATTCGGTTTTCTCGAAATTAACCGTACGTTAAAACAGTTTGGCCGTAACCGCTATATTTGAATATAACCCGATTTTGTTACTTCTAACATACATATATGCCAATAAATTATAAATAAGTAAAAGGAATCGATACGACTCACTGCCGAGCTTGCTGTTGTTGTGCTTTGTCCCTCAGGTATGTTCCTTAGTTTGTTGTAGCAGATTTGTGTGTTTTTATTTTTTATTTCGCGCCCGGTTACTATATAATTATGTTTAGTAATCGCGCCCGTTTAATTTGTGTTATTGTATATAGGTTTCGCGCCCGTTTTTTATATGTTTTATGTTTGTTCACAGACGGTATGTGAAAGGTTTGTTGCACTTTTTTATGTATTTTATTATATATATTTTTTTTTTGTGTATTTATATCTTATCTTTCTATCTATTTTTCCGCACAATTTGTATATATGTATTTATTTTTACGGCACTGAATGTATATATATGTATATTTTTGTCTTCGGTACTTTTTATATATTTTTTTATATATATATAAGATGTATATTCACTTGTACCGCACTTGTTTGTTTCACTGAACACTTTTGATTTTTTTTGTATATAATATGTATTCACTTGTACCGCGCTTGTTTTTTTCACTGTACACTGTTTTGTTTTAGGTATATGTATTTTATATGTAAGTAAGATCTCCGCACTTTATTTAATTTAATTATTTATTATTATTATTCTATATATATATATATTTTTTTTTTTTTTCCAATAGTGCCTTTCCTTAAGGCTCGAAGGACCAATGTTTACTTCATTACCAGATTAGCACTCACCAAGGACATTATTACTTCCCTTTTTTCCTTCACAAAACGCCTTTTGTTTAAGGTTTAAATTCAAAAGATTTTATTTTTATTTTTTTTATTTTTTTGTTAAATGATATTGTTCACAACCTTTTTATTGGCTTAACACCTAAATTCAAATATAGCGTATAACTTTTTTTATAAAAATTAACACAAAGATTTTAATATTAGACAGTCTTGACGGTTGGTAGCGGAGATAGCGATTTTCCTGATGACGGTGCGCAAAAGAGGTTGGTGGTCGCTCGTCGTCCCCTTTTTACCTCCTTCGGTGTGGTGTGTAGTGTGTCTTCATGTGTGGTGTGATTGTGATGATAGGGTTGGTGTGGAATGTGTGTGTGGGATGTAGGTGTGGGGATGTGGATGTGAATTGCTCATTTAACCACTCTGTACCAACATGTTGCGAGAATATAAAATGTTGCGTATGAATTCAATATGCGTTATATAAAGAAACCAAATGTATTACCAACGTATTGACCAATTTCTATGATATTTAGCTAACTAGATTATTACTTAGAAAAATTGTGCACTTATTTTCATTTAAATTTCCCACACATATTAACCTTTATAGTCAGTGTGTGAATGTGTGGAAAGCGAATATTAGGGATAGAGGAAGATCTGGACTGATTGCATTAACTTTTGACATATTGTAATTCAGAACATATTTTCACTTTGGGAAGGTTATTCAGTTATTGACCGATATATTCGGTATAGAGTCTGCTAAATAACGAAAATCTTTATATTACATATAGTATATGTGAGCTGGGGTAATTCGGTTGAGCGATTTCACATATATTAGTATAATATATCTAATGTTATACGTTCAATGGTATATGTACCTAAGATATTCTATGTATATATTGACCGATATATACGGTATAAAGCCAACCAGAATTTGGAAATTTTTATATTGGGTATTTTATCGAATTTGGCACTATGACCAAGGTTGCGAAATTTTGTATTAAAAATAAAATGTTTATTTTTTACTCCCCATGTTGGGATGCAAATATAATTTTTAATCCAAACGTTTTGGGATTAAAAATTTAGAATTATATTTTTCAATTTAAATGAAGTTCGCAATGGCGAAAATATGTTAACTTTAAAACAATTTATGTTTTTAATTCTTACTTATACGCTTAGTATAAATTGTTTTTTTGTAGTGCGGTATGTTTGTTTAAAATATTTTTTTTTAATCCTGTAACTTTTTTTTATCGCGTAGTTGGGATTAACCTACAAAATAAAATAAAAATTTAATTCAAATACAAGGCTTTCCAATATGAGTTATATGATTTTTTTTTTTAAAACACACTAATTGTTGGGGAGGACAAAGGTTTTTTATTAAAGTGAAGTACAATCATGTAAAGAAAATGTACGCTCGAAATATTCAATAATTCGACGAATAGCGAGCACAGGTGGACAATTATTGCGACCATAAAATGGCAAATGCGCACGAAAAGTTGCAATTGGAGAATAATCGTTCTTTTGATTATTATTATTGAATGATATGTAAACGTTGTTTTTGCGTATATATTTTAATGATGAAATTGAAAACATTACTGAATACAATGAAAAAAAATTACAGATCATGACATACTAAAAATGACCGAAACGACAATTAAAAATCATATCATCCCTATTGGAAGACCCGATGTATATTTTTAATGCGTTATTGGCAACCCTAATTACGACATAACATTATCAAAAAAAATGCTCTCAGAAATATATTCTGAGTGGTACACAACCATTTGTTTGCCAGTTCTCTTTCAAGAAATCACTAAACCCAACTGCCGACTACGGATCACTCTTCACAACGGCAATGCGAGCTCTCACACATCAACAACTGGATTTTAGAGCATTCAGTACTGCGATTTGATAAGTCATTCACCGTATAGTCCTGACTTGACACCGAATGACTTCTGTTTATTTCGTATGTAAAAAATAAACTTAGAGGTCAACGCTTTTCGACACCTGAAGAGGCGGTTGATGCTTTCAGAACGCATGTTTTTGAGACACCTCAATCTAAGTGGCAAAAGCGGTTCGAAAACTGATTTAAACGTATACAAAATTTATAGATCTTAATGGAAAATATTTTAAAAAAAATAAAGCGATTTTCGATGATTAGTAATCAGTATAGTTCTCTAATCCCGAAATATAAAAGGCAACCCACGTACAAACACATTAAGTTTCGTTACTATATTTAGCTTCGTTTCCGAGATATTTCACTTAGTTAACTTTTATGACACATAATAAGTGAGATAAACTCAACAAAATACTATAGATTAAATTAAATATATTGAGTGTAAGGGCAAAATATAAACCAGATGTTCAGACAACATTATATTAGAGATATGACATTTAGACCAAAGCCTATATAAATTTTTTCATATACAGCGCTAAACCACATGATTTTCAAGAAAATCTTTTCACGAGTATTGGCCAACAACAATTGCTTAAAGACCCGTGAAAAGGCGAAAACCGTGAAACCTTATTAAGGCTAACTCACACACTGATCGACATAACAAAAAACTATCGTATATCCAATATTGTACGATCACTTCATATATCTGATATCGACAGTTTTGAACCTGAGATGGCATACGTTAAAAGCACTATTTGTGCAAAATTGTATCCCGATATATTCATCGTTTCTTCATTTGTATACGGTAAAGTGTAAGAATCAAATAAAACTTAAAGTTGTGTTATATGAGAAGTAGACGTGTTGGTGGTCCGATTTCGCTCGCTTGCACACTGTGACATAAGGATATAAATGTGATGTGGCGCCTAAAATGTATACTTATTTATTGCGTTAACGTACTGTAAGTAGTTTTGAACGGGAGTTAGTGGCGTTATCATCCGATTTCACCCATTTTATCGGAGGATGTGCCGGAGGGATAGTTTTAATGGTTTGTGAGATTTCTTCAAAATATTTTTTAAATTTAAAATTATAGATGTCCGTGACCACTGTGATTCGTTGTACCAAGTTACAGTTTTAAACCTTAATTTGCGGCTAGTTATAGTATTTTATAGGTTTTCAATTAATTTATTTTCTAGGCTTGCGCCAGAGTATAATAGTTTTGTTCACCTAATGGTTGTTTGTATCAGCTAAAACTAATCGAGTTAGATATAGGGTTATATATTGTATTTATTCCAACCCTTTGGAATTATTGCACTCACCACTCACTCTTCAATATCGTATGGCAACAAATGAATAAAATGAAATTATAGTATATCTAACACCCACTTAATACAACAATCACTTGCGACGCAGCGCAAAAACAAAATGTATAAAATTGCTTTATGTAATACAATATATATATATTGTCCGGCTCATGTAAGCTGATGTACGATACTGCGACGGGAATCCAACGTTGACGAGGTATCCGCTTCGCTTTTGATACGCCAAAAGAGGTCAGCCGCTTCGGGAGTCTGTGGTTTTTGTTGATGGTTGGTGGGGTGATCGACCGGTGTGTTGGGTATCCTGGGTGGTGGGGTCGTTGTGTGAGGTGTATGTTGCGTAAGGTGAGGTGGTGAATGTTGCGAGAGGTGATGCGTGATGTAGTTTTCGGGACAACGTAGGCTCATTTAGCCATCGCGTCTCCCCTAGGTGAATATTAGCCTAGCAGACGCTGAAGTTGTTGCAGCGTGTATACGACGCTACTCAGCTCAGTGGCACGGCGGGGTTGTGACCGTAGCTGGCTACGGCACGTAATTGCTTCGTTGCGTGGGCGCCAGGAACGCGGTTCCGGAGGGGGTGCCGTTGTTGTCGTTGGACTGGTGGCATACCTTTAAATATGCCGCAAAGTTCCAACCCTTTTCTGGAGCTTTCCAGCGGTACCTCTTTTGGAGGTCCTTAAGATAATCTTCTTTCCATTGGCGGCTAAAATTGTGATGGAGAATTTTGATTATTTCCCATCGGTTTAATAATCGTATGGCCAGAATGGGTGCTCCTTTGAGAAAATGCCCAGGAGTTAGGGCGGTGAAATCGGAAGGATCTTGCGCGAGGATTGTGATTGGCCGTGAATTGAGTACGGCTTCAATTCGAATTAATAAGGTCGAGAATTCTTCATAATTAAACTTGTAGTTTCCAGCTACTTTTTTGAAGTTTTTACAGCTGATTCCCATAAACCACCCATATGAAGAGCGCTCGGGGGGGATAAACTGCCAATTAATGCCTTGAGGTGCGTACTTCTTGAGACTTGTTTGATAAAATCCACAAACTGTTTTTCAGTGGCTCTTTGGGCTCCAATAAACGTTTGCCGTTGTCACTCATTATTTTTGAGGGAAAACCACGCCGTCCGACGAAGCGAGCGAATGCCGCGAGAAAAGCCTCGATCGTCAGATTTGTACATAGCTCAAGGTGAACAAATTTTGTCGTAAAACAAACAAAAACTGCCACATAGCCTTTCATTAAAGTAGGAAACCTTAACATTGAAGCCTTTATCTGGAAAGGCCCAGCAAAATCGACACCTGTTGTTGTGAAGGGCAGAGCAAAGTTGCAGCGTTCAGGTGGAAGTGTTGCCGTTATCTGTGTTCGCATTTTTTGCTTGTACGTTGTGCAAACTTAGCACATATAAATGCACTTATTTATTTGAGGCTTAAGACGGGGAATATAAAACTCTTGGCGGACTATTTGTTGCATGAGGCGGTGGTAATGTGGCAAGCCGTGCTTTTTCTGGTAAGATTATAGGGTATCGTTCGTTGTATGTCAGGCTGGAGTTGACAAGCCGACCATTCGCACGAAGCAGACCCTTTGTGTCCAGAAATGAATTTAGTATTAAAAGTGAGCTCTTTTTATCCATCGGCTTCGAATCTTTTACGAATGATATTTCTCGGCTGAAGAAGCGCGCTTTAGTAGATGCGATAAGAGCGCCTTTTGCTTTTTGTAAGTGTAGGTGCGTTAATATATCGCATTGGGGGTATATTGGAGGTGTTCCGTTAACTTTAGTTTTGAGCTGCTCTATAAATTTGATCATGTAGGCAACTGCTCTGAGGGCTCGGGGGAACGATGAGAATCGCTCAAGGATGTCAGTATCATCCGATGTTGCATGAAAAGAGTCGATTTTTCGACTTTCTGGGGCAATTATATTGTGCATTGGCGCTTGTGACCAAGAATCGGGAGATTCTGTTAACCAGTAGGGGCCGTTCCACCAGAGGGTGGTGGTTGGAAGATGCAGGGATTTGCACGATTTTTTTGGTAAAGCGGCGGTGCATATATTTACCAGTATTGCGTCCCAGCTGTCTGTGGGAATATTTTGTGTCGATAGAACTGACAAACAATTTGAAACAATGGATAGTAGTTTAACAAATTCTTCACTGATTTCTTTTTGAATTTTAGGCTAGTTTATTAGTGTCGTTACTTGTTTATCGACCAATATTCTTTTATTTTCATCTCTTAATTTAAGAGCTTCCCAAGCCAAATTTAAATTTTCGTCATTAAGTGCGAACTGGTTGACTATGACGCCTGCTTGACCTGTTTTGTATCGGAGGTGGTACAATTTTTGTGCATTTGATAATTTTGGATGGTTATGTATACGGCTGTAAACATGTCCTGGAAGGTTGGCCATCCTTCACAACCACCATGAAATATGCCTGTGTCACATGCGGGCACCTTGAGATGGATGCTTGAACTTGCCTCTTGGCTTTGTACTTGTGGCAGCTGTACTCACTGATGTGGAGTAGGTTCAATAGCTTTTATTAGCTTTAACTGATCGGAGATCAAAGCTTTTGTAGCTTCGAACTGGTCTAACCAGTTTTCGTTTTTGGCATAGGCCGAAGATTTGAAATTTTCTGATAGATCTGAGTCGTCGGATTCTACAATTGCGTCATACTTGTATGTAGCTTGGAGACGTGACCAAAAATTGTCAAGATTGTCTTTTTTGGTTTCTAATGCCGATTCAGAATTCTCATGAATCGGCGAAGAATCTAGTGCAGTATCTTGTTAAACTGTCACTTTCCGAAATTAATTTTGTGTAAGAAATGTCTCTACCCCTTTTTTGTTTTGTAGCCCCTTACTTGGAGCGTGTAGCTTCTACTGGTGTGCATGGACTTTTTTCGTCCGAAATCATTTTTGGTACTTTTACAGACTGTGTTGTTTAAGAGTTTTTTGAGTCTGAGCTCATTTAGAAGAAATTGTATGAAATAAATCAGAAATTCCTCAGTGTCGACTGATGGATAATTCGTATATATAAATGTATGAACGAAAGCTCTTTTTAGTGAATAAAGTTTTTCTCTTCGAACAAAATTAATATTAATTTCCGTATATATGTATAACCGCCATTTTTTTTGTTAATTAGCGTTCTTAATTTGAAATAAATAACTGAAATACCCGGATTTAGTTATAGATACCGGTTCGTATTTATTTTTAATTTAATTGTATTTAACCAATTTATTGACAATTTTGGGTGTATGCATTAATTCGTGTGAGTTTCTAAGAGAGGGCTCTTCTAGTACTAGTATTATTTCGCGTCGCGTTCAACTGTGGCTATATTCATTTCAAAGGTACTGTCATTTCGCGTCGTTTTCTGTAGATTTCATTTGTTTTAGCGTGAACAACAATTTGTTTCATTCATTTGAAAATGTCGAAATTTGTACCAGATAAAGAGTTTTTGCGGGGAGTTCTTCTTTATTACTTTAACATGAAGAAAAGTGCTACCGAAAGCCATCGTATTTTACTGGACGTTTATGGTGACCATGCTTTAGCTGTACGAACGTGCCAAAAGTGGTTTGCACGGTTCAAAAGTGGTAATTTCGATTTAGACGACGGAGAACGACCCGGACAGCCAAAAAATTTCAAGACGAAGAATTGGAGACATTGCTCGACGCAGATGCATGCCAGACGAAAGAAGAACTTGCAAAAGTATTAGGAGTTGATCAAGCAACCGTTTCCAGACGATTGAAATCATTAGGATTCATCCAGACGTTTGGAAATTGGGTGCCTTATGAATTAAAGCCAAGAGACGTCGAACATCGATTCTGCATGTCGGAAATGTTGCTTCAACGCCACCAAAAGAAGTCATTTTTGCATCGGATTGTCACTGGCGATGAAAAATGGATTCATTATGATAACCCAAAGCGCAAGAGATCGTATGTGAAGCTCGGCCAACCATCGACATCCACGGCAAAGCCGAATATCCATGGTGCCAAGATTATGCTATGTATTTGGTGGGACCACAAGGGTGTGCTCTATTATGAGCTATTAAAATCGGGTCAGACGATCAATGAGGACCTCTACCGAAAACAATTGATTCGTTTGAGACACGAATCAATAATTTTTCATCATGAAAACGCTCGGCCACATATTGCAAGGCCAGTTAAAAACGATTTGGAACACTGTGGGTGGGAAGTTCTACCTCACCCGCCTTATAGCCCAGGCATAGCACCTTCCAATTACCACTTGTTCAGATCAATGCAGAATGCCCTAACCGGAGTACGCTTCACTTCGGAACAGGGTATCAGAAATTGGCTCGATTCTTTCTTGACCTCCAAGTCGGAGAAGTTCTTTTGGGATGGGATCAAACTGCCAGAAAGATGGGCAAACATCGTAGCTTCCGATGGGCAATACTTTGCACATTAAAATTCACACAATTTTTTCACAATAAAGTCTTAATTTACGAAAAAAAGCCGCACGAATTAATGCATACACCCAATATTTTATTTTTTTTTATGTCCTTATTTAGGGGTATGTAGGTACACCCTAGTGCGTGGACTTGTAGGTATGCATATATCTACTTGTGCAATTGAGAGCTCGTTGAAGAGATCAATGCACATTGTACCTATGTACGAGTAAGCTCGAATTATTTGTGCTGAAAAGTTTTGTTCGCAATCCTGCTTGCTTGCTGCAAGGGGTATTGCGGGATATATGCCAAAGCGGACTTTGAATATAAAATATAAATTTTGTGTGAACCAATATGTATGTATATTATTAAAAATTTTGTGTTTTTTATATAATGTAGTATGATTTTTATTAAATAATCCGGGTATTACTAACCGAACCGTATTTATGCGAAATGTTCCGATTGGTTTTCTTATAGTTGTACCCTATGTACATATATAGGAATTGTAAGCGAATTGTATACTGTAAGTAATGCAAATAAGCGAATTATGTGTAATAGTAATGGCGCAATTTTCCGTAAGCACTGTATGGACGTATATAAGTTTGTAATTGTATGTATAAATGATGTATAGGATATATACATACTTGTATGTATGTAAAATACGATACGTGATATACGATATTAAATATTTAATAGGCAAAAATACATATGTATGTATACACAATTAATGCACGCTGTATATAATTTTATATATGTAATTTTTATATATACGTTAGAAGTAAATGTAAGTGCTCCTATTTGTACGTATATATATAATATATATATATTTTTTTTTTCGTTTAACTTCGTTTATTGTCTATATGTATGTATATTTATTTGGCCTTTTATGCTTTAAGTTTGACTTTACCTTTGCTCACATATATTACGCAATCCTGTTTACTGCTTAATTAAACGTAAGGGGTATGTCGGAAAAATGTGTAAGTATTGAAATACTTAAATTTTGTTTATTTTTTGTTTGTAAATTGTGTTTGAATACACGAAGGTAAGCGGGTACAGGTAGCTAATTATTATAATTTGAAATCGCAATTTAAACCGGTAAGTTAAACCAAACTGCCAACCGTTACCAAGATATTAAACGGTTTTTTGTGTTTTATTACAGTTTTTTGTACAAAATATAATCTGTAATTCACAATGAATATACATATGTATGTGCATAAATATAAGAAAAGGAATCGAATGGACTCACTTTGATTTCCTCCAAGGGCTTTTGGGGAATATATGTATTTGCGAGTGTATGTAATTACGTGTATGTACGTATACGTGTGCTTCAGTGTTTCTTCCAATTCCGGTTCTTTCCTTTGGATTTTGTGTGTGCTAGGTGTTGCTTTTTTGTGGTGTTTTTTGTTACTCCGCGCCCGAATGAATATTTGTATATGAGATGAAATTTTGTTGTTAGGATCGCGCCCGTTTTGTTTTTATTGTTGTTATTTAATTGTAAATTAAAAGGTAATTTAAACTTTTATCTCCCTGTTTTTTTGGTGTTTGTCACACCACTTTTTAGCCCCTCTTTATTTTTTGTTGTTAATATGCACATAAAGGTTTTTTGTTTTGTTTTTATATATATGTATATATACAATATATTTTTTTTTTTTCGGAAAACACAGTGTATATATGTATATAAATAGCTTTTTGTATATGTGTTTAATATATTTCACAGCACTTTGGATGTTTTTGTTTTTTGTTAAACACTGCACTGCAATTGTTCGTCTCTGCAGATAGCTTTTTGTTTTCACTGTTCCACTGCACTTTGCGTTTTGTTCACTTTATATACATACATATATATATTTTCCTTTTTTTTTGTTTGTATATCTATAGGGACTTTCCTTTAGGCTCGAAGGACCATGTATTTATTCCAACCCTTTGGAATTATTGCACTCACCACTCACTTTTCAATATCGTATCGCAACAATTGAATAAAAGGAAATTATAGTATATCTAACACCCACTTAATACAACAATCACTTGCGACGCAGTGCAAAAACAAAATGTATAAAAATGCTTTATATAATATAACATATATATATAAAATGTAATTGTCCGGCTCAGGTCCGCTGATGTACGATACTTCGACGGGAATCCAACGTTGACGAGGTGTCCGCTTCGAATTTGATACGCCAAAGAGGTCAGCCGCTTCGAGAGTCTGTGGTTTTGTTGATGGTTGGTGGGGTGATCTACCGGTGTGTTGGGTATCCTGGGTGGTAGGGTCGTTGTGTGAGGTGTATGTTGCGTGAGGTGAGGAGGTGAATGTTGCGTGTCGGTGATGTGTGATGTAGTTTTCGGGACAACGTAGGCTCATTTAGCCAATATATATAAATGATCAGAATGAGACGAGTTGAAATCCGGGTGAGTATTCGTCCATCCGTCCGTCCGTAAGATGGGCGTTATCGGACCACTGGCACGCCCACAAAACGCCATTAAGAAAAAGCAAATAAATTACCATAACTTAGCTCCTCAATATGATACAAGACCGTTATTTAGTATACAGGATCACATTAGGGAGAGGCATTTGCAGTTTGAATTTTTTTTTAAAGTGGGCGTGTTCTCGCCCCCTAATAAGTTTAATGTGCATATCTCCTAAACTGCTTAAGCTTTAATAACAAAATTCACTGGGAACAAATGTTTTTAGCTCCTCTATCGACAGTGTAAAAATTGGGTGACAGCCTCGCCCACTCCCCATAAAACGATACTGTAAAAACTACTAAAAACGCGATAAATCAAGCCCTAAACACGCCAGAGACATTAAACTTTATTTCTGGGATGAGATGACTTTATAGGAATCGACTTCAAAATTAAACAGTAGGCGTGGCACCGCCCGCTTTTAGGTTAAAACCCATATCTTGGGATCTGATTAACCGATTTCAACCAGCTTTGGTACATAACATTCTTCTCATATTTCTATGTTATAATAAGAAAATGGGCGAAATCAGATTATAACCATGCCTTTTTTGCATATAACACCATTTTTAATTCAATTTGATTCTTTCACCTTCCACAATGTAAATCAAGCAACAATGTTTGTATCGGGGTAAAACTTTGCGTGAATAATGCGTTTACAGTATGCCACCTTGTGACTAAAAATTGTCTAAATCAAACCAAAACTGTTTAAGCTCCTAGGTACTGAATATGTGGACCCCAATGCCTATAGTTGACTTGTTACCGAAAATATCGGTCAATGTGTAAGATATATAATTGAAATTCATATAATAAAATAAATAAATGAAACTCTCGATAATAGTAAGTCTTTGTGTCAAAAATTAGTTGAAGCGGATCAAAACTTCCTTTAATATACAATTTTGGCAACACCTGACGTAATTTCGCTTGCAAGTTGCGAGAGTATAAAATCCTCGGTTACACCCGCACTTAGAACTTCCTTACTTTTTTTAGTTTTTGAACAAAATTTTTAATATTTTTCATGATTCAGCATTGAAAAATATATACTACTAGAAGACCCCGGCCACGCCTTGCTGTGGCTAAGGTGTAATTAAATTAATCAAATATAATTAAGCTGTTTAATATAGTAAACATATTATTATCGAAATTAATTTCGAAATTTTCTGCTGTCAATCTAGCCCGATTACAGAGTCAGTTTTTATTTAAGTAATTATTTTATTTTGTCTGGGAAAATACTACAAATTAATTATTTTTTTCCGTGTAGAATAGTGCTGAAATTATGTGGCAATTAGCCTATCCCGATTGTAAATAGTATTTTGTTCATCTGTTAGTAATGGCTCACTCTTCGCAATAATTTTAGTTAAATTACATCTTATTATCTTATTGTTTATACTTCAATATCATTCATTATACTTGAATATGCATACGTACAAAGTTTCTCTTGATGACAAAACAACTTTACCGTTCGAACAGCACATTTCTTTCGCGATATTCTGATCACTACGTCCTTGTGATTTCTGCAATCGTCATCTTTACTGTAGTTGACCCCCGCAAGTTTTAAATCTATTCTTTTTCGTGACTGAGCCATTCGGTTACGATTGGCATCAAGTATATGCGCACGTTTTTGGATTGTCTCGGTGGCTCGGATGAAGATTTTATTGAAGCCGTGATTCACGCTATTCTTCAGTTTCCATATATCTTCTTGTAGATATTGTTACGATTTTTCTCAAGGCGTAATTTACGTTCCTCATCTGTTTTTTTTGCTCTTTTTATACTCTCGCAACCTGTTGCTACAGAGTATAATAGTTTTGTTCACCTAACGGTTGTTTGTATCACCTAAAACTAATCGAGTTAGATATAGGGTTATATATATATAAATGATCAGGATGAAGAGACGAGTTGAAATCCGGGTGACTGTCTGTCCGTCCGTCCGTCCGTCCGTGCAAGCTCTAACTTGAGTAGATTAGAGATTAGATTAGTTTCGAGGTATGCACCGCGACCTATGGTCTATTGTGCCCTCCCCTAAGTCATATCGTATCATCTAGGCCCAGCATGTTGATAAATTCCAAAATTCTGCTGGGTGCTAGTGAGGCGATACGATCCCTGTGTGGAAACATGGATCCCAGGGCCTTGATTCTGCGTCTGCAGACTGCTGTGCAGTTCATCAGCAGATGTTCAGGGGTTTCCGGCTCTATGTCGCAGAACCGGCAGTTTGCAGAAGAGGCTATGCCCATGTTAAAGAGGTGCTTCTTGAGCCTGCAATGGCCGGTGTAGAACGCTGCCAGTAGCCGGAATTTGTTTCTGGGGAGATTAATTATGGCTTTAAACCGCTTGAGGTCGTAACCCCCCAATAGCAGTCTGGCATGGTGCATGCCCTGAAGTTGTTGCCAATGTATCTCCCTGCTTGCTCTTTCCTCCCTTCGGAGGAGCTCTTTGATGGTATGAGGACCAACTGCTATGTATGGTTCCGGCCCTACCATTTTTGTAGAGGCTGCAGAGCGGGCTAATTCGTCAGCTAGTTCGTTCCCAGCTATAACCCTATGGCCAGGCACCCAAATAAGGTGTACTCGGTTTTGCTTAGATAGGCTGTTCAGCCGTTCTATACACTCCATCACTAGGAGAGATCTGACCTCATAGGCTGAGATCGCTCTTAGTGCCGCCTGACTATCGCTGAGTATAGCGATACTCTTATTGCGATAGTTGCGTTGGAGGTTTATCCCTACACACCGACTTATAGCATAGACCTCAGCTTGGAAAATGCTTGGGAAACTTCCCATGGGAATGGAGAGTTTGGTGCTTGGCCCAGCGACCCCTGCACCAATCCCCTCCTCCGTTTTCGACCCGTCGGTGTACCACTTGATGGTGCTACCCCTTAGCAGCCGGTCCAGTGAAGAGTCATTCCACTCAGATTTGCTGCCAAGGGTTACTTGAAACTTTCTGCTGAAGTTTACTACTTTGGTAATGCTATCCCTTGGGAGAAGGGCTAGTGGTATTTCCTCACTTAGCTCTTTCATCTGTTGGGATGAGATTACCTTCCCTTTGCCAGCTCCCTCTGCTGTCATTTGGAGCAGAGTTCGTTTGGCAGTCTGTTTGATTACCAGGTGTAGCGGTGAAAGTTCTAGCATGACTTCCAGTGCTGCGGTCGGACACGTTCGCATTGCTCCCGACGCGCAGATGCAGGCAAGTCTTTGCAGCTTCGACAGTTTAAGTCCTACCGAAGTCTGCGATGCTCTCGAACCCCACGATACCGCTCCATACGTGATAATCGGTCTCACGATCATGGTGTACATCCACCTGATAGTCCTTGGGGAGCACCCCCAGGATTTCCCAGCAAGTCGGTTGCACACCATGAGTGCCTTAGTAGCTTTGGTTAAGGTCTGGTTCACATGCTGATTCCATCGTAGTGTGGAATCCAGTGTGAGGCCCAGGTACTTGACCGTGCTGGCCATCTCAACCACTCTGCCGTCCAGGGATATACTCCTGAGGCCCGGCAGTGATCTCCGTCTGGTGAAGGGAATGATTGTAGTTTTAGCGGGGTTGATGCTTAAGCCAACCCCACTACACCATCCCTTTGCCAGTCCCAATCCCCTCTGAACGATATCGCAGAGTGTGTCTTCAAATTTTCCTCTAGCTAAGATAACAATGTCATCCGCATATCCCTGACAGCGGATTCCATTGCTAGTCAGCCGCTCAAGGAGATCGTCCACAACTAGGCTCCAAAGTAGGGGGGATAGCACTCCACCCTGTGGGCAGCCTCTTGTTGTTCCCAGACGAATTTTAGTTTCTCCTACTGCGGTTTCCGCCACCCTAGTGCGCAGTACGGCTGTAATCCATCTGCGCACTGGTGCTGCCACGCTCCTTTTCTCTAGTGCTCTTGACACGCTCTCGTGAGACGTGTTGTCAAAGGCACCTTCTATGTCGAGGAAGGCGCATAACACCACCTCGCCCCTATCTAACGAATTCTGGATCTCTGAGGTTAGCTGGTACAGAGCAGTGTTTGTTGACCTGCCTGCTCTGTAAGCATGTTGCTTCTCATGAAGCGGTGATGCCTTCAGCACCTTCGATCGTACTTCGTGGTCTATGATCTTTTCCATACTTTTGAGTAGGAAGGAAGTAAGACTGATTGGCCTGAACGATTTCGCCAATGAGTAGTCTTTCCTCCCTACTTTGGGTATGAAGATCACCTTTGCGGTGCGCCATGGTTCTGGGATATACGCCAGCGCTAGGCTATCCCTCATCAGCCGAACAAGGTGGGGCAGTAGCACCTGCTCCCCCTGTTGCAGGAAAGCTGGAAGGATACCGTCCGCACCCGGTGACTTATATTTTTCAAAGGAGGCCAGCGCCCACTTGATGGAGTCTGCAGTGAAGAGCTGTTTTGCGACTGTCCAGTCCAAGCGTGACGGCCTACGTTCGACCATAGGTCGAATCTGGTCTTCTTGAATCGTCTCCGGGAAATGCGCTAGTAGAAGAGCCGTAGCTCTTTCTTCTGCGCTGGACGTATAGGTCCCATCAGATCGTTTAATCGCTAGTGCTGTGTCCGTCTTTCCTCTAGCCAGAGCCTTATGCAGTCTAGCTGCCTCTGGGGTTGAGGAGACGCTCTCACAGAACTTCCTAAAGCTCTTCCGTTTCGCGGTCCTAATCTCCTTATTATAAGCAGTTAGGCTGCATCTGTAATCCTCCCAGTTTCCGGTGCGCTTAGCCTTATTGAATAGCTTGCGCACCGTTTTTCTTAGTACTGAGAGTTTACTAGACCACTAGGAGCATTTACCGCCCTTGGCGGTTGTCTTTAGGGGGCAGCTGCTATGATAAGCTTCTATAATGGATTGGTTTAGGGCAGACAGTCTGCTCTCCAATCCAGAAGCCGTTGCGCTTCTATCCAGCTGCTCCCTACTGCTAATTCTAGTTGCGAGTAATTCCCTGAAAACGGCCCAGTCCGTGTTCCCAGGGATACGTTTGGGAGGGAGTTGCTTGACCCCCATCACCAGCACGAATCTTATGATACGGTGATCCGACATGGAGGGTTCCGATGATACCCTCCATTGTGAGATCAGCCCTACCTCAGACTCGTTACTGAGCGTGATATCAAGCACCTCCCTTCTGACACTAGTTACAAAAGTGGATTCGCACCCCACATTTGCTATACTTAAATTCTTACTAACTATAAACTCGATAAGAGACTCACCCCGTGTGTTGCAGTCCGTGCTGCCCCATTCGGTGTGGTGGGCATTCGCGTCGCAGCCCATAATGAGGGGCAGCTTATTCCTCCTGCAATACTCCACCAGGTTGCCGACTGCCTCTGGGGGTGCTGTCGGAGTCTCCCCCGGAAAATAGGCCGCTGCCACGACGAAGTCCGCTCCTTCGTGGTTCTTCGCTTGCACAGCGACCAGGTCCTGAGTTAGGAACTCTGAAATACAGAAGAAGTCAATACCGTTCCTAAGTACTATGCAGGTTCTGGGTCTCTCACTTGAGAGATCCCAGATTACCTTATTTGACTCCGTTTTGAGGCCCCTGACCTCTCCTTTATTGACCCACGGCTCCTGGATCAGCAGTATGCCCAGTCCATCCATCGTGAACCTGCTCGCGATAACCGCCGAGGCTGACGCCGCGTGATGCAGGTTCACCTGGGCAACTTCTAGACGCGGCCCCACTACAGGATCGGTTCCATGAGGAGTTGGTCCTCATGCTCACCGTCCTCCGCGATGTCTCCCGCCAGGTTTGTGAGCCCCTCCAGAAGCTCCTGAGTGGAGGGTAGCGCCCCTCCTTGCTCGCCCGTCTTCTCGGAGGGGACCTTCGCCATTGTCTCAGCAGTTGCCGCCTGCTTCGACGTACTTGCGCAGGGTTGAGTCGCAACCTCATCCACCTGCATTTATTTTCCCGCATCGCCCTCGGTGATCGTTTTTGGCTTGAACGGCCTCAGGACCACCGAGCTGAACCTGTAGTTCAGGCGGAAGCTCACCCTCCTGACGAATTTGTATGATTCGTCATCAATGCAGAGGTTGAGCTTCCATCCTGAGTCCTCCGCTATGCTCTTGGTCACCCGCCAGGCCGATGTATCGAGGCCATCGTTCTGATTGCGAATGAGACCTAAAGCAAACTCGTAAGGCTTTCCTGCGCATCTGGGGAGGAAGACCGTCATGCTGTGCATGGGCGGAATTTCGTCCCCCTTTTTCGCGCAGAGGATGGGGCCGTTCCAGCCTGTTAGCTTGGGAGCGATCTCCCTCAGCCAACAAGCCGACCTCTCATCCTTGCAGTCAACCTGCAGCATGCCTCCCTTGAAATATACCCCATGGAAGGAGGCCTTGTATCCAGATCCTCTGAATACCTCCTCCATGAGTAAGTCTTGGAGCGATGTGAGCTCCTCCGCACCCAGCGCCTCCGCCGGGTAGTTCAGCGGCAGCACAGCCATGCGAATGCCTTTGAGGGCGTCCGCATACCTGTGCTGTCCCTCCACTGGCCGGGGGAGGTTTGGGGCGGAGCGGTGGCCACTAGTCGCCTGTGCGTTGTTGCCCCTCTGCCGCTTGGTGTTGTTCGGCTCCTGTGGCGTCAGCTGTCCGCTTTTACGCTTAGCCGCTTGGGTGGTCGAGGGAGCTGCCCTTTCGCAACCTCGGCCTGCGGGCTGAGTTGCGTTTACTGGGCAGTGGCCTCGATTGTTGCCATTGCGCTTCCTAATGGCCGCGGTATTTCCACCCTTATGTTTTTCGGAAGCCGGGGAAGTGCTGTCACCTCTCACCCTGTTCCGCGCTAGGCTTTCTGCTACCTCCGGAGTTCTTCCCTCCTGGAGGTGCCTCAGGTACCACTTCAGGCTGGCACCGCTCATACCTTTCCTTCTGGGATCGTCTTGTCCTCCCGGACATCCCGTTGGTGGCAGGGGGGGAAGTCTGCCTCCCCTCTTCCTTTTCCGTTTTTGAGCCCCACCGGAGGTCGCCCGTTGCGACTCCTCTGCATCCGAGCAGTTGCTCCTGCTCGAGAGAGTCTCCGTGGGTTTCTCTTTTTCTTTTGGCGCAGCGGCCGCAGTCGAATTCGCCTGCTGAACGCCGCTGCACGAGGGCATGTCATCGTCGTCGTCTCTGGCATGCTCCTCGAACAGCGCTCGCTCCTCTGGCGAAAGGGCGTCCAGGAAGCTGAACTTGCGTTTAGCCCCTGATTCGCCCTTACCTGCACCGCTGCCCTTGTCGTTATCAATGTCCATCGTCGTTTGCTGTTGTTGTTGCCGGGATCCTTTTGTTGTTGTTGTTGTAGTTTTGTTGTTGTCTTTGTTGTTCATCTTGTTCGTACGACCCTTGGCACGACGAGGCGCGCCGTCGGGTCAGCTATTGGAAAGGGGAACAAATAGTCCGCCACGCCAGAGCCCCTTGACGCGGTAAGGCCACCGTTACTTCCCAATGCGGCCCGGTGTTGGGAAGGCTCCGTTAGAATACAGCCGAATTTTCCTCCTGGCTGCAAATCATCCAATGGGCACGGGAGTCGCATAACACCCTGGATTAGGAGGTGGCAGCTCTTGGTTGTCGCACGCATACGGCTTCTGACAACCAGTGTGAGGGTGCAAGCACCGCTCGCACCAGTTGGGAGATGCCGAGAATGCCTGCGACTTAAGCCCCTGCACCACGGCAAGGTGCCTGCCATTCGCAGAGGTCTTGAGTAAAAATTGAGATATCTTTATGAAACTTGGTAGACATGTTTCTTGGTACCGTGAGACGGTTGGTATTGCAGATGGGCGTAATCGGACCACTGCCACGCCCACAAAACGCCATTAATAAAAAACAAATAACTTGCCATAACTAAGCTCCGCAATAGGATACAAGACTGTTATTTGGTACACAGGATCGCATTAGGGAGGGGCATCTGCAGTTAAAACTTTTTTTAAAAAGTGGGCGTGGTCCCGCCTCTAATAGATTTAATGTGCATATCTCCTAAACCGCTATTACTATAATAACAAAATTCACTAGAAGCAAATGTTTTTAGCACTTCTATTGACAGTGTGAAAATAGTTGAAATCGGGTGGCAACTCCGCCCACTCCCCATATAACGGTACTGTTAAAAACTACTAAAAGCGCGATAAATCAAGCACTAAACACGCCAGAGACATTAAATTTTATCTCTGGGATGGTATAAGATGATTTTATAGGAACCGCGTTCAAAATTAGTCAGTGGGCGTGGCACAGCCCACTTTAGGTGAAAACCCATATCTTGAGATCAGCTCAACCGATTTCAACCAAATTCGGTGCATATCGTTCTTTTCATGTTTCTATGTCATAGTGCGAAAATGGGCGAAATCGGACTACAACCACGCTTACTTCCCATGTAACACCATTTTCAATTCCATCAAATTCTTTCACTTTCCACTATGCAAATCAGGTAACAATGATTATATCGGGGTAAAACTTTGCGTGAATAATGCAATTAAAGTATGCCACCTTGCGGCCAAAAATTGTCTAAATTGAACCAAAACTGTTCAAACCCCTAAGTACTAAATATGTGGACCCCAGTGCCTATAGTTGACCTTCTACCGAAAATATCAGTCAATCCACAAAGAAATCTCAAACGAGTATACCATTTGACTTTGCGAGAGTATAAAATGTTCGGTTACATCCGAACTTAGCCGTTCCTTACTTGTTTCTTTAACTTTCTTTAATTTGGAGGTTTTTTTACCAATACTCTCTTCTTTTTTTTTGGTGCCAGTTTTTATTTATTACAATGATTCTGTGAAGAAACATGATTGGTGAAGAAAAATACAATTTTCCGTTGTAATAATCAATTTAAAACGCATCAGTAAACGAATACATTCGCGGCGCTACATTATTAAATTCTTAAAAATCCTCAATTAATTACTTTAATATACTTTATTACTCCATTGTACTTCAATATGTTTCATATTAACATACACAATATAATATTATACATATATCCACACCTCATATGTCAACACAAATTTCGGTTATAAAACAATAAAATATCATTATAGTAAATAAAAACTTTATTTGAAAGTTCAAACAGAAATTTGACAGTTCAAAAAAAAAAGTGCCCCGATCGTCACCAAACATTACAAGATTACTCGTCAGGTCAATCTAAAGTTTACCGAAAGTTTCATTGAAATCGGTCCCGCCGTTTCGGAGCCTACACGGAACATACACACACACTTTCTTTTTTATATATATACATTCTAAATTTTCTCCCTTATTCGGTCAACCATTGCTTTTTAATCTTCGATTTTTATATTATTCTGCAGACAATTTTGTGATTTTATTTGTGTCCCACGCGTCGCAGTGACTGTTATATGCATCATTTAATTTTTCAGTGCAACTCTTAAGTTAATTTTATTTTCATAGTGAATTTAACATTATTTCTTTGTACATCTCGGAAACGGGCAACGCGTATTTTTCACGAACAAAACAGCGCTTCATCGTACTATAAATTCACCAAAAACTACGCTCACTAGATTTTTTGAATTGTATAATCGTGCGGATGCTTTTGGTGCCTTTGCACACACAGTGCTTTATTCAGAAATACCACGCTATTTTACATGGGCTCAATCGAAAAAATGGATGCCCCACAAGAAAGACACATCAGTCAAGTGAAGGCAGACTAAGTGCTTTTACCGTTGTTGGTTAACGTTACCGGTCCGTTGTCATTTCAAGATAGCTGCCACGAATCCCTATAGTCCTTACAGATGTGTCAATTGAATTCAAACACAATTAATTTCTGTTTATATTGGCATTAACAATAATGATCAATAACTCACAGGGGCAAACGTTGTCAGTTTGCGGCTTAGATTTGGGTACACCATGCATTTTCCAAGGACCACTTTATGTGGCATATTGGCAAACCATCCGTTTGTTTGTATTCGCTAAAGATGGACTGAGCCAAAATATTGCGTTATTTTTAGTAGATCGTAGAACAAATTTTCTTTAATAAAGAATAATATATTAGCTTTAAAAAAGTATACTTTAATTGTCTACAACAATTCATTTGTCTTTCAATTATTAATACATTCTCCACACATTTATCTTGTTAGTTTTAAAAAAATATTTACTAAAAACAACGTAATAGCCAAAAAACTTTTGCCGGGTTAGCTAGTAAAAATATAAAATTCAGATTCGAGAAGCTTTGTTAAAAACCATTATTTCTTCTTTTGCTAAAAGACATATGTAAATAAAGTTATATTATAATTGATATTTCACATTTTTACCGACAAATTGGATTTTGTAGTGGTTATCTCTAAATCTCTTTGGAATAATTTAAGGTGAATCAAACCACCGTTGAATGATCAAAACTGGTACACAGGACAATCAAATTTTTTTTAGTATTTCTTCAATTGTTGCTAAAACCATTAGTTCACATTAATATAAAGGAATATAAAAGGAATATAAAAGGAAACTTATTTCGAAACTTTGGCAGAACACGAACTTTTTGTTTCGAAATTGACGTCATTCTTATTTATTTATAGTTTATTTTTCACGTACAAAAAGATTATTTCTAAAAAGAAATTTCTTCCAGCACACTTAGTAAAATACTTGCTGCCCGCCCCGGCTTCGCCCGTGGTACTTACATGTATTATACATATAAACCTTCTTTAAGAATCAGTCTATCTATTTAAAAAAACTGCATCAAAATCCGTTGCGTAGTTTTAAAGATCTAAGCATACTAATAAACACAATACTTAAATAATAACTACAACACTACATAATTAATAAAAGTACATATTAATACTATACTTATACTTAAATACATGTCTCATACTAAGGAAAGATAATGTTCTTGTGATATTTTGCAAGTATTTAATGGTATTAATTATTGAACTCATTATTTATTTATTTATTTATTACAAGGTCAAGGCATGTCTACATTATTTTTTTAAACTATAAATAACATCGTACCTATGAAAATAGTTTGTATGCGACACTGTGTTTATTAAACGAAGATTGGCGGCGACTCGGAGAATAAAAGAAATCGGCGCTGTTTAAACAAAGTCGGCTTCCTTTGTCTTTGGCGCACACCGCCACCGCTGCGGACCTGCGGCCTGCGCTCGCTGTCAATCTGAGTATGAACGTGAACGATGCAACACGTTTATCCGCGCAGATTTTTCCATCACGCGTTTAACGCAAATTCGTTAAATAACAAAATCAGAAAACTATTTTCACTGCTATTTATTACTATAGTCGATCCGCGATGGTTATTGACTTACAAAAAGTGCACCAGCGATTGTTTTCTGTTGTGAAGAGACGATATTTTGATAAAACCCCTCAATCCGCACAAAAGCTTTGCGATGAAATATGGCGTAAACTGAAGAGTGAATTTGACCCAAAGAAATTATATCAATGATTATTGCCAAAGTATAATAATAAAAGGTGATTCTATAACCAAGTGTATTAATCATATAATACCCTATTTTTCTCAAATCTGCAATGTTTTATTTTGTCAAACTAGTAATGTCGTCAAAATTGGGAGAAGGGGGGGGGGGGGGTCATTAAGAAATGACGATAGGATGATTATAGGGGGGGTTGTCTAAAATCTGAAAAAATCGATGACGTAATTTATGGACGGCCCCTTAGGTATATGTAAGCCAGAAAACGGATGTGATACATTTTTGCCGTCAATCCACATTGTGATCGAGAAGACATGTCTACTACATGTCATTAAATTATCACACCAATTCTTACTGCATAAAATCAACCAGAAGGTCAAAAACATATTTCCATCCAATTTTATTGAGGTAACTAACACATTGGCCGATATATTATCTATAAAGTCAACTACCATAATCCAATATATGTAGTATATAGGATCTGGGCTAACTCATTCATTTTTATATTGATTAAATTTCTTATGAAATATAACGAAATATCACTATGTTCTGAAATCCGTTAGAGGTTTATCGTGAAATAGGATGTTAGATCCTCCACTAAAATATCAAGGCATCCTTGACTAACTTAGAAGAAACCCTACGAGACTTTAGTGGGTTATCTGTATATATAAATATATTCCTCGGGTGAGCACACTCCTTGTCAGAACAAAAAGACTTTCTTCTCCACTGTTGCGTATACTAGCTGCTCTAAGCGTAGGCCACAACAAGTGGAGATAACACGCCTCCTCGAGGTGTACCCCTTCGGACGGATCTGCACATCCTTTAAGTGCGCTCTGTACGGCCTTGGGCTGCATGTTGTTAAAAGCGCATTCTATGCTAGGAAAGTTACGAGAGTGTGTTCTTTTACCTTCAGATACTTCTCTGCTAGCCCTGAGCTTAGTGCTATTTCCGTGGATTTTACTTTAGAATATGCTATCTCACACGAAGTAAACCTTTGCACGAACAGTGCGTATAATAATTTTTCCATATAAAATTGGTCAGAGTGGGACTGAATTTTTTCAAACCCCTAGATACTGAACATAACGACGGAACCCTGCTCCAATATAACCAAAATGATGATTTTGAACATTCCGGTTAAGTTTACATTGTTCATATTGGTCATTATATTCGATGTTGTATTAAAATTAAGTATACATAACTTTTTAACTATAATGTAGGTTAGCTAAGAATATAACTTAAATTGATCCAGATCTTGGTGCCGAAAACGGGAAGGTCCTTCCATGAATAATGTCAGGCTACATATAATAGATAATATTAATGCCGACATTCCCCTAATGTAATGACTTCCATTCATCTGGTTGAAATCATGTACTCAAGATTAATATCGTTCCTTTGGCTGAGTTTTTATCGCATATATGTATAATGTATACAACAACTTAGTAAAATTCAACGAGAATACGATACTAGCACATACCCTCCCACAGCACTATTCGATTTGCGTGAGTTTAGTTAATGCAGATATAAATATCACAGGGCATATAATAAAATGTAGTAGTAAAACTGTGTAAAGTTAATAAGATACCAAATATGCATGTTTGTAACGCATTCACAATTTCGTCTAATGACGAGTATTAAACTCATATGCAACATTTTTATATATTTGTTCCCCTAACGGTTGTCTGTAACATTTAAATGTTCAGAAAAACGAAACGAGTTAAATTCCGTGTAACTGTCTGTCTGCCTCCCCGTCCGTACAGTCGATAACTTATATATCTTGATGAAGCTCTGTTCACGTGTTCCTTGGTACCATAAGAAGTTATTGGTAGATGGGCGGAATCAGACGACTTCCACGCCCACAAATGTCGTTAATCGGAAACATATAAAATGTCCGCATATTATGAAACACAACTGTAATTGGGTACACTGAAGCGCAGTACTCTTTTACCTATATATGATTAAAATTAATGTTTATTTTTTTCTTTATTTAGATAATTTACAGAGATTTAGCAGTAAGGAATATTCTGATTATTAATGAACACCCTTGTTAAGTTGCAGATTTTGGATTTGCTCGTGACGTTGTAACATCAAAAATTTATGAAAGAAAAAGTGAAGGAAAACTCCCAATACGGTAAATAAAAAATAATAATAATAGTAATTAAGATAATTTCAATTGAGAGCAGAAAATTATAAGAATGACGAAATGAATGAATAATTTCCTTCCATCCGCCCGTCCATACTTACATCCATACAAGCGATAACTGAGAAAAATTTAGATAAACTTTGTACACGAACTACATCACTTTCTAAGGAGATATTGTACATGAGTCAAATCAGAGAATTGTTACGCCATAAAACTCTTTGAACTGAAAAAGATTAAGTGACACACCTCTGGTATTATTAAGGCAACGAAACTCGAAAGTATAGATTAGGGACGGACTTGGGTGGTCACATCCTCACCCTCTAATATGTTTAATGTAAAAATCACATAAGGTATTAAATCTGCGAGCAAAGAATACATCTCTTTTCCACTTAATTAGATGATAATTTATTTTATTATATATTCAAATTAAAATTTATTATTGAAAAAAAGAGTTTCCTCATATACGTTTAAGCAGTAATTTTTAAGTTATCGGATCGTCTAAATTAGCCTACATTGAAACTGGTCCACAAGGACATAATGCAAAACACAGTACTGTAGTTTTGTTCACGTGTTCCTTGGTCAAATAGGGAGGATGGTAATGTAGATGGGTGTAATCGGACCAATGCCGCGCCTACAAACCGCCATTAATCGAAAAATTACAAATTGCCATAACAATCCGCAAAATAAGCTACAAAACTATAATTTAGTACCACGAACCAAATTAAGGAGAGGCACCCGTGGTTTGATAATCCTTAACAATTGTCTAAAGCGGGCCATAACGTTCAAGCCTCCTATATTTCGAAGATGTGGACCATAGTTTCTATTACTGACTTTATACCGAAAATATCGTTCAACGTATAAGATATTTAATTTAAATTCGGAAAGAATAATATTAGGTGCGCAACTAAGTTTTCGCTTTTTTTTTTAACGATAATTAAAAAAGAGGAAATGATTACAAATGAATTATTCGAAGTATTGCCCATGGCTATTCACAATGTTTTCTTATCTATACCATATCACTCACCAACACAACCATATACAATTAACCAATCACACTATACACATACACTATACACCTACACTTCAACCACCGTCTTTTCCACCACCCGAATGATCAAAAGGGACCAGTCAGACCGGGATGGGCTCTCATTTCAATTTCATCCGTGACCTATAAGGTTCGACATTAAAACGTTCCCGCAGAGTAGTTTTCGTCGCATAAAAAATAAGTGAAATTGAACTTGTTATATTATAAAGCATTTTCAAAATATGTATTAATGTGAAATTAAGTAAAGAGTTTAAAAATTAATTAAAGAGTTTTTAACTAAAGTTAGTGCAATAGTGCAAGTGAGTATAACACCGCGCCCAAGGTGAAAAATTAAGTGAAATCACCAAATGATCCTTCGAGCCTCTTTAAAAGGCACCTAAAGAAACAAAAAAAAGACAAAACGTAAAAATTAAAGTAATTAATAAATATACAAACATAAATTTAAAAAAAAAAAACCAAAAACGAAAAGTACAAAAGTACTAATATATGTACATATTTGCATACCTAAATACATACTAACCGGGGTTAAATAAAATTACTACAACAGGCGCGAAATCAATGGATACACAAAACTAACACAAAAAATCACCAAAAAATAAAAACGGGCGGGAATTAAATCCACAAAGCACGTAGAGAGGAAGACAATATCGCACAGAAAAAACGCCGGAGACCAAAAAAAAAAAATTAAAACAGAGGAAACCGAGAACAAGCACTTACATAAGTATTACTCCCTAAACCCTTGACGGAAAAAAAGGGAGTCCATTCCAATTATATAGAGGCATTTTATGCACATATGTACATACTTGTATGTATGTTAATTTACAGTTTTATCGGTATTTCGTTGGAAATAATTAACCGAAAAAAATAACTGTATTTTGTGTCTCCAAACACTCCGTTATATTCTTTCAAAAAAAAAATTTTTTGGCAAAGTCAAGTATTCCTATTTGCAATATTTCCAGCGATACCTCTTGGGCTAATCAAGCAACAAGCAGGGTCGCTTACAACACATAAGCAAAGGCTAACTTAAGCAAATACCTATAATTTTAATGAAAATTTTTTTGGATTTAAAAATTTGCCGCGAAATATAGCGAAATATATTAACCGCAAGTAACATATTTTCTAAAATGCCTACATAATCATATGGTACATGAGTAAAAACACGTCAAGTGAACCCCCCATTTTCCACTTGATCATTGAATTTGAATGTGAGTATTTTTTCGTAAAGTAGTTATCATGAGCAAGTAATCCCCCGCTCAGTTTTTTTAAATTTTAATTTTAACAACAATTTTTTTGTAATTGAAAATTTTTACTACTTTTAGTTAAAAAATTAATAACTAAAAAAGTTATGGGTTATTTTTTAATGAAACTTTCAGGACTTATAGTTCAAAACTTGTACTTTGAGAAAATATGTATGAATTTGAATAATTTTTTTTTTCAAATTGTTAATTAACTTTTAAGTTAAGAATTGAAAATTTTAATAACTTCTCCCTCAAAAAATTAAAAAAATTTTTTTTAGTTCTTTGCAATAAACATTAAAGTAACGAAATCCGCAAAAAATTTGACTGATCGCGATTAGATTAACCAAAAAAAAAGTATTCCAATGATGAGATTGGATTTTATTTTGAACAGTAAAAAAATAATTTTCAGAAAAATCAAGGCAAACGATAAATTCTCCTCAACAGATTTTTTCTTATTTATTTCTTTTCACCGCAAAGGATTTAGTTCGAATATCATTTTATTTAAAACAAGAATTGTAATGTTGATTGGATGTTTTGTAATGAATAGAAAAAAATATGGGGTAAACAAATTATGGATTTTTAATACTTAAAGAATAGGACATTCCAGTTAAAAATTTGGCCTTGAAATATTAATAGCGGGTATTCAATACATTCTGGTGGATTAGGGAATTCCCGTCTTAAGTATTTCTTTGAAACTATTAAACGGGTAGGTTTTATGCATATTGATCTACCACATTCATGCTAATTCACTGCAAGCAAAATGTGAGACCATCATCCCAACATACAAATGAAATATACAACACACTCTAAGTGTCGCGTTGCCGAACTGCTATAACGGCAGCGCTATACCGGCAGCGCTGACCGCCCGTCATAAAAACTTTTTTTGCTTAATCTAATCGCTATCAGTCATAATTTTTTGCGGATTTCGTTACTTTAATGTTTATTGCAAAGTACTAAAAAAATTTTTTTTAATTTTTTGAGAGAGAAGTTGTTAAAATTTTAATTTCCTAACTTAAAAGTTAATTAACAATTTGAAAAAAAAATTATTCAAGTTTATACATATTTTCTCAAAGTACAAGTTTTGAACTATAAGTCCTGAAAGTTTCATTAAAAAATCACCAATAGTTTTCTAGTTATTAATTTTTTAACTAAAAGTAGTAAAAATTTTCAATTAAAAAAAAATTGTTGTTAAAATTAAAGTTAAAAAAAACTGAGCGGGAGATTACTTGCTCATGATGACTACTTTACGAAAAAATACTCACATTCAAATTCGATGATCAAGTGGAAAATGGGGGGTCCACTTGACGTGTTTTTACTCACATGCATAAATTAACTAATTCTAAAAGTTCCAAAAAAAACGTACTGTTATGCAAATACCTGCCTGTTTAATTCGTGTCTCCAAACACACCACAAGACAAAATACAAAAACAATTTTATAAGTCAAGTTCATCGACTTGTAAACTTTCCAGAGATACCCCTTGGGCTCATAAAGCAACAAGCAGGATCGCTCAGAACATAGGGATAAGCAAAGGCATAAAGAAAAGAAAAAAAAAGCAATAAAATTATCGGCATTTATGTATATAAATATTTCCTTAAACATTGGCACATTTCCCGCGATAAATATATACCGCAACCCAACCTTTTTGCTTTTCTCATTTCTCTTATATATTCTCTTAAAAATATACATATAAAATTATATAGTCACAAATATTATATTTATATACATATATATACTAATAATACCAGGCACTCTCAGCGAAACTTTACATATATATATATAACTAAAAGGTATAAGTTCAAAACGGATAATCATAACCAAACATGAAAATTAAAATTAACATACATACAGGTATGTATTTTATTAAAATCTAAATTGACTTGTCCGATCAAAAAAAATATCAACAGACTACTAATATTACAATCGAAAAATATTACAGCAAAAAAAAATATTTTTTTTAACTACAGCTTTGGGTAGCAAACTAAAATTTTTATAGCAATTTTCTTTTATTAAATTTAAAACAAAACTATCTTAACAGCTAGCTAATAGCTTTCAATTTAATTCAAAACATTATAAATCCAATCTGATAAATCAAAAGAGGTTAAACCACGAACACCTCTATCATTAGAAATTCCCAAAATGGGTGATGATGATAAAGCACAAGGCCCACTCGCAGAAGCTACACGCAGGGTGCAAAGCAAAAACGAACCAAAGACAATTCACTGTCAAGGTTCATAACTGAAAGTGACAGTTTTATTAGATACTGCACACGGTTTTTGGCTTCTCCTATTAACGACAATACAGTATCAGTTCTAAATTTAAAAATTCAAAGCATAGATAATATAGGGCCACGCGTTCTGGCAGCGTACGATACAATACTAGATACTGACGACGCTGAACTACCAGAAAACATTAAAACTTCGGCATCAGCCAAATATGAAAACTGCCTTGATCAGTACGAAACTACGAAGGTAATATTAGACTAAATAAATTTATTAAGGATATGTAGAGCTACTCCTCTTCCGAGAGTAGTTACAAATCCAAAAGAAAACCTAAATACAGGTATATTTTTAAAAGTACCAGCTTGTGATACTGAAGTTTTTTATGGAGGTTATGATCAATGGCCGTCCTTCCGGGACATGTCAACTGCCGTGTATATCAACCATCCTAAACTTTCACGAGCACAAAAGCTGTACCATCTCAGGTACAAAACAAAAGGGGAAGCAGGAAGTATTGTCAAGCGTTTCGCTTTAAATGACGAAAATTTTAATTTGGCTTGAGATGCACTGAACGAAAAATAGGAAAACGAAAGAGTATTGGTAGATAACTAAGTAACTATTTTACGAAATTTACCAAAAATTCGGCAAGAAACCAGCCAACAATTTCAAAAACTATACTCGACAGTGACTAATGGCTTATCTGTGTTAGAAACACAAAATGTATCCACAGAATGGTGGGACCCTATCCTAGTAAATATTTGCGCAGCTTTCCTACGATGGGAGCAATCACTAGTGGCAAGAGAGAAATCACCAAAATGGCATAAAATGAAAGAATTTTTAACAACTCAGTACGAATAGCTGAGCGAGACGAGTAGACAAAAAGGTAGTTAAGCCAAAGGTCATCAAAATGACTCAAACATAAACATTCGTGTCAAATCAAACAAACCATTTGCAATCATTATGTGAAATCTGTAAAGGAGGACATAATAAACAATAAGATTTTGCGAAATATTTTAAAAAAAGGCCGTTTCAGATAGAAACAATCTTGTCCGACAACATAAACTTTGCATCAACTGTCTGTCCAATTCTCATGGGACAAAAGACTGTGAAAGCCAGTTGTGTGTACTGAATACATATACATATACATAAAACCACGGGCCTAGTCGTGACAACCAAATCCCATAATCCGAAATCCCGAATAATGAAAATAAAGAGGAACACCCATGTTGCTCAAAAGCAGCAAAAATTCAAGCGCTTCATTCAGAGAATGAAGGCAAAATTCGTATACCTGCAGCAGTCATTTCTATAGACCATAAAGGAGATTTATTCAAATAAAGAGCATTCATAGATCAAGGTAGGAGAGCCTTTATATCATCAAAAGCTCAGAATCGGCTAAAGTTGCCAATCAAAAATTCCAGTTTTCAAATTTCGGAAATGGGCGGAAGAATTATACAAAATTTAAATAAAGTTTGCCCAATCACCATAGTCTCTCCAAACTCGGATATACGAATAGATGCACAAGCCGTTGTTCTACCGTAGCGCACTAATTTGCTTCCACGCTATGAAGTAAATAAAAAGCAGTGGGAAAAATTCCCATATCTCAAATTAGCAGGTCCCAACTGCCATACCTCTTTATAAATCGACATATTTATTATTGGGCAGCGACTTAGTACCTCAAATAATTTTCGAAGGTATAGAGAAAATCTCTAATAAATTGTTAGAACAAAACACAATCTTTGGATGGATATTAAGAGGCCATGTCACAGAAAAAATTTATTTCTCCAAAACTCAAGTTGAAAATATTTCAAAGGAATATTTAAATAATCAACTCAAAAAATTCTGGGAAGAAGAAGAATTACCCCAGATCACACAACCTTCAGAAGAAGACCTGGCATGCGAAGCCTATTACAAGTCCACAACAACAAGAAACGAACATGGTCGTTATGTCCTGCGACTTCCATTCAAGCCCACCTTTCCAGAAGAAACTATAACTCTAGGCTGCTCTAGAATATCAGCAGTCCAGCAATTCCTAAGCTTGGAAAAAAGCTTGATAAAGAAAAGCGAGCTTAAATCAGCATATGATAACGTGATGGATGAATATATTGACCTCAATCATATGGAAGAAGCTGTACCATATAAAAAAAAATATCTAAAGGTAGTTATTTATCTTTTTATCTTCCACATAGCAAGGTAATAAAACCAGATAAAATCACAACAAAAGTACGAGTTGTTTTTAATGCTTCAAAGTGTACGAGCTCAGGGAAATTACTTAATGATGTACTATACACGGGGCCAACATTACAATCTCATCTCATACTGCTAATACTAAATTGGCACATGTTTAAATATGTTTTAAATGGAGATGTAGAAAATATGTATAGGCAAATTTTAGTACATAAGGAGGACCAAGATTTCCAGGGTATAGTCTTCCGAAAATCAAGTAATAGTCCAATCAGCGACTACAAACTTAAAACAGTTACCTTTGGCATCAATTGTGCACCCCATTTAGACATTAGGACATTACATGAAGTGGCAAAAACTTGTCAAACAAATTTGCCTTTAGCAACTTCTGTAGTACAAAAGCAAACATACGTTGACGATATTCTATCAGGTAGCCACAGTCTCTCATTAGCGTGCGAATCACTATCTCAAGGGATCGAAGCACTGAATTCAGCCGGGTTCCCCTAAAGAAAATTACATCAAATTGTCCTGAGATTATAAAAAACATAAAAAGGAAGAGACTTATTAGATACAAACTTCCTTAAATTTGAAAAGGCCAGTACTACAAAAACTCTCGGGATTCAAAGGAATGCGATAACACATCAATTCTCATACACAATTGGTTCGATATCTGCAATATCCGCTATAACCAAACGTCAAAAACTTTCCTCGGGGACAAAACTTTTCGACCCCGCAGGATGGCTTTCGCCAATAATGATTCAAGCAACAATTTTCATTCAAGAACTATGGCAAGATGGCACTGAATGGGATGAGCAAGTAAAACCCATACGTTTAACAAAGTGAGTTCAATCTATATACCATCTCGGAAATTCGAATTCCTCAATTGGTAAATTTCGAACCTGACTATAATATAGAATAACATGGCTTCTGTGATGCCTCTGAAAAGGCCTATTGTGCAAGAGGTTACGTACGCACTGAATATGATAACAAAATATCTTCATGTCTTTTGGTAGCCAAAGCCAAAGTTGCTAACCTGAAGACGCTAAGCGTGCCACGACTCGAACTGAATGGTGCTCTTCTGTTAGCAAAACTTGTTTCAGTTGTCCAAACCCATCTCAAATTAAGCAAACACAAAATGTACCTTTGGTCAGACTCAGAAATAGTTTTAGCATGGTTAGAAAAACCACCATATACCTGGAAGACTTATGTATCTAACCGTATATCTCAAATATTAGACTTAGTTGGCCCAGCACAATGGCAACGTATTGCAAGTGCAGATAATCTAGCGGATCTAGGGACAAGAGCTGTAGACCACTTCATCTCACAAGCACTACACTCGGGTGGAACGTCCTACGTGGTTAACAGAATCACAAGAAGTCTGGACAAAGTCTCCCGCTCGCAATATAATAGCTCCTGAAATTCGGAGAACTGAAAATTTTCATATCACTCCTGATGAAGATGATACTTACAACTTACGTTACATGGTGAGCATCGCTTGGTGCAATATATGGTCCGACTTGAATTTTATATACCGCGCCTAAAACCACAAATTAAAAGAACGATTTTTATGTGTAAACAACGCAGACCATTGCAGCTTTGCCACCTGAACGCTGCAATTTTGCTCTTTCCTTTAGATAAAGGCCTCTATGTTAAGGTGTTCCTCATTTTAAAAAGGGTATGTGGCTGTCTTTGTTTGCTTCATGACAAAGGCAGTACACCTCGAGCTATGTTCGGATCTGTCTACTGCAGGTTTTCTCGCAGCATTTGCACGCTTTGTCGGAAGACGCGGATTTCCATCAAAAATTATGAGCGACAATGGAAAACACTTTATCGGAGCTCAAAGAGCCACAAAGAAAGAATTTGTAAAATTTACTAAAGAAGTCTCCCCAGAAATTGTTAAAAAATATGCACCACAAGAAATCGATTGGCAATTAATACCCTCTTGTTCTCAATACATGGGCGGACTCTGGGAATCATCTGTAAAAAGCTTTAAGTCCCATTTAAGGAAAACGGCGGGAATTCACCACACTACTTGCTCGTATAAAAGCCGTACTAAATTCAATACCCATCTCACCACTCTCGCAAGATCCCTCCGATTTCACAGCTCTTACTCTTGGACATACCTGAGGCAGAAGGAGATTCACTCAATTTAATAGACCGATGGGAAAAAATTAAGATACTTCATCATGAATTCAGCCATAGATGAAAGAAATATTACCTTAAAGATCTTCATAAGAGACATCGGTGGAAATCGATCCAGAAGGAATGCGTCATCACCCGAATGGCGACTAGGATGCATTGAAAAGGTCCATCGGGGACGAGATGCTCACATAAGAATAGGAAATGTACGAACACAAAATGGTATACTAACTATATTTATATATATCTATTTTGCAAACCAACCAACAAATATCATGATTCAAGATTTGCTTAATTTCAGTATTCATATTGATACCATGGTCTTGAAAGCAAAAGCTGTCCTCAGTTTTGTTAAACGTTGGTCTAAAGAATTTAGAGATCCGTATATTACTAAAACACTTTATACAACTTTGGTTAGACCTATATTGGAATATGGCTAAGGAGGAGGGTAATCGTTGGTTTATTATTATTATTATTATTATTAAAATTATGAGCCAAACCATATTTTACAATAATATATTCCTATCCAATAGAAACTGGACGTAGACGATATCCACAACAATCAAGAGACTGTGAGGTCCGTAATTGCTTAACCTAGGGCACCAGCTCCACCTATCGCAGCACCAAGGATGCAAAGCGCGACGAGTCCGCCCAGCAAATCATCTGCAGCAGCAGGCAGAGATGCAAACGAGGAGCAGTTTGAGGAGCATCTGCCTCCACGGTGCAGTCTATGCCATCGACCAGAGGTGCACCATCTTCAAGAGCATGAAGTCTGCTCAACGTCAACAGATCGCCAGAGCCCACGGCCATTGTATGATTTGCTTAGCAGATAGTCCCTCCACCTTTGACTGTATAACCGACGGATCGTGTCAAGATTGCCAACAACTGCATTACACATTGTTCCATCGATTCCCACGACGAGCAAATCCGGTCACAAGGCAGGCCAGTCACCGGCACAGACAACAAGGGAATCCCGTCCAACGCCAAAGAGTATATCGCCCGAAGCCATCCAGAGGGGCACGCTCGCGTCCACCTCCATCACCCTATGATCATCACAACCAGCGACAAAGGGCACCCGGATTGAACGCCGAAGTGGGCACTCTGCAACAGTTGCAGAGACTTCTAGGAAATTAATTCGCCTAGGGGGTCCGGGATGTTCATGCGACTAATCCCGCGACATTTTGCAACTAAGCACAGAACCCAACGTACAACATCATACAACACAACATAACACAATGCAACATCATACACCACCTACAACACACCATATCACTTACCAACACAATAATATATTTACAATTAACCAACCACACTATACACCCACACTTCAATCACCGTCTTTTCCACCACCCGAGTGATCAAAAGAGACCAGTCAGACCGGGATGGTCTCTCGTTTCAATTTCATCCGTGACCTATAAGTATCGACATTAAAACGTTCCTGCAGAGTGGTTTTCGTCGCATAAAAAAAAGTGAAAGTGAACTTGTTATATTATAAATTATTTACAAAAAAATATAAGTGCACTTGTTATATTATAAAGTATTTTCAAAATATATATTAACGTGAAATTAAGTAAAGAGTTTAAAAATTAATTAAAAATTTTTTTGACTAAAAGTAGTGCAATAGTGCAAGTGAGTATAACACCGCACCCAAGGTGAAAAAATAAGTGAAATCACCAGACGGTGCAATATCTGAGGAATATTGCGGGTGGGGTACTACTTTCGATTTAAGCGTTTTCAGATAGGTTTTAACGGGTTGGGCAAAGTGAGGCCGAGCGTTGTCATGTATAATCACTTTTTATTTGTTTTTTTCTTCAGCGCGTGTTGTCGCTTTAAAATGACTTGGCGGGTGATAATCAATGTTCAAGCAAGCTCTTCACCGTCTTCGAAGGTTTTTGACCTTCCTTCACACGGATCGTCGCTGATATCAAAATTGCCGTCTTTGAAGCCACTAAACCAATCACGGCACGTTATTTCGCCTGTTAGAAAAGGCTCTTGGTGAATTTATTCAATCGAAAACCTAAGTCTACGACTGGTACAAAGCCCTAAGGGATGGTCGAGAAACCGTCGAAAACATGCCTCGTTCCGGTCGTCCTTCCCACTGACGATAACAACAAAAAAGTAAAGGAAATCGTGCTCGCAAATCGTCACGCGAGTGTAAGAGAGATAGTACCGTGAAGCTCAATGAGACTCGCTAATGCTCGGTTTGTTCCAGAGGAGCTGAATTTTTTGCAAAAAGGCGAACGATTTTAAGACCAAAACCTCGTTCAATACCATCGATCAACCACCGTACTCACCGAATTTGTCCGCATACAACTTTTTTTTTGTTTCCAAAACTCAAGTTACCACACCCTTTCGTCTCGATTGAGGCCTGTAAGAATATCGATGAGGGAACTGAAGGCGATCCCGGACGGCGCCTACATGGCATGTTTCGATGATTGGTAAAAGAGGTAGCATATGTGTATCGCTTCAGAAAGAGTATATTTTGAAAGCCACAAAATAAATATTGATGACGATTAAAAATGTTTCGTTATATTTACAATTTCCGTAAAATTTCTGCTCTTAATGTATTTATATCAAAAATGGAATTGAATAGGATCAAAACTTCCCTTAGCCTCCAAGATTTTCGAGCTTCCGGCTTACTTTATACTGCATATATTGGCCAATAAGTGAGTATTATAATAAAATTGAGTGCGCGTGTTTTTGTAATAACATTGTTTCCTTGTGCCTAAAATGGATAGAATCTTTTTCTTTTTACTCCCTATGGATTGGTGATGGTATGTGAGGTACCTTACTGTAAAATTGGAAACCTTATAGAAGATTTTTAAACTTCCGATTGGCTTTATACAGTAAATATCAATATGTAAGATATCTACGAAAAATTAACTGAGGGTATAATATTGAATATATTGTACAATAGTTCAATGCCGAAAATAAATGAAGTTATATTATATCACATATGTATAATGATTTTCGTTATTCTAACAAACCGTATGCTTAATCTGTCGGTCAGGGTGTGAGTTATTTGTTTATAAAGTTGCTTAGAAATATGTTCTCGAGTACACCTGAGTAATGTCAAAGGTTAATTTCTATAATTTCTCTATATTTAGCTGAAGTTTATACTCTTTATAAAAATATATGTTTTGATGTCACAAGAAAACTTAACGTGTCAAATTTTTTCATTCACACAAATAATTTTTTCGATTGATTCATTAGTTTCCTGTTTTCAGCATGAATTTCGTAAAGGTAATCTACTCTAACAAATTTGCTTGAATTAGTGAACCGTGTACCATTCGGTTTTTGGGAATATTAGCATGCGGATATTATATACACTGACTTTAACAAAGCTTTCGATAAAGTAAAACTATCGACTTCTTCGAAGCCTTCTTCAATGGGTATCTTCTTATCCCAACGGAAGTGAAGATATTAGGGATATGAAATTAAGACCAAAGTCTAGACCAACTCCATTCATGTTCAGCGCTAAGCTATTAATATAATAAGGTTTGTTAGAATAACGGAAATTATTATATGTAGTATTATACATCCGGAAGTTTGAAAATCTTGTAGTAGGTATATATGAGATAGGTTTAGTATTGACCCGATTTGATCTATTTTTGGCATTACTATATATTATTAATAGAAACAGACGCTCTCTGACTTTTATTAAGGTACGTCACAAACCATAAACAATATACAGGGAGTAAAGTCAACTAAATGTTTGAAAATCCTTATATACGGTATTCGGAGGCTAAGGCAAATTTTCGACCGATTTTATCCATTTTAGGCACAGAGATGCATCGTTAGGCAAAAACCAATTTTTCTCTGATTATTTGCAAAAACATAAAATGTTTGGTTACACCTTAACTTAGCCCTTTTTTACTTGTTTTATTTACAAAACTTAAGTACATGCATATCGTTGTTGTCCAAAATTAATGGATTATCGAATGTCCATTTTATCAAGGAGAACCAAAAGTGAGTGAATCCTACACCACAGACAGAAAACGCTTGTTAAAATATATGATTTTTGAAATTAGTAAATTGACCGATGACCCATTTTTTTAAAACGTTTTTTGATATCTTACCTCTGTTATTCCGTCCAAGATGCCGCCTTCAACCTAGGTACCTCATCTTGTTATGATCGGTTCTGGGGGTAATTCTTTAATTTGTTTTTTTGTTGTAGCGGTGTACTCTGAGCGGAGCTTTTACCAAAGTATTTTTTATTGAACGAGCTAACGACAAGATGTTCTAACTTTTTCAGCTATTAAATTTAAACCGTGCGCCAAACAATTTATGTGTATGAGATTCGGATAAAAAACTTTTCAATTTCCATCTGCTTTGATCATATATGCCGCAGCATCCGTTAAAAGCAACAACACCTTTGATTCATTCCCGTTTGGCCCTAATATTTGTCACAGTCGTTGACCAATCGCGAAACAGTTGCATTATTTACTTCTACCACCTGTTTACATGACAATATAAAAGAGCATGAAGATTAATTCTCGCTCAATGTTCTGACAATCAAATTTGCGACATATCGCCTAGTTTTGTGCGTTGTTTCGTCCACTGATATTTATTGAATTGAATTGGTTTGGCAAATTTATTGAATTAATTAGCTCTTTCTGAAAGAACTTGGTGTAATTTTTTTGATTTTTTTATGTTAAATTAATAATGATTGTCATTAATGCAAGAAAAACATTCTTTTATATAGTTAACACGAAGAATTTAATTTTTCGATGAAACTTGATAGCATATTTCTTCCATATTTTTTGGGTACATTTTGCATATTTTCGATATGCGTTCTGTTATATGTGATATATTTAATAATTAACGTCTAAATACAAAATTTGAGTCTCATGTGAAAAAAATGCAAATTCCGAGGTCTACTGATGAAAGGTGTCTGTTGCAAACAAGGAAATGCAAGGCGATCTGCTTTTCCCGAAGATCTGTGCACCGCTCTCCCTATGTAATAAAAAAGTTTTTAACTTTGTTGATTTGGAAGTTGATATGGAAGTTAATACGGAAGCTTAATTTTAGTCTTAATTATTGATACCATCGTTTTGAAAGCAAAGAGTGTTCTAAGTTTTGTTAAACCCTGGTTTAAAGAATTTAGAGATCAGTATATTACTAAAACCCTTGTTACGACTTGGGTGAGACTTATACTCTGTGATATGGAACCCTGATAAAATTTTGAACTAAAATTTAGTTCTCATTCCTACGCATTTGATTTACTCATGACTCACTTTTTAAAATAAAAAAGACTATTGCTTTCTCTTAATAAATAAAATCGTAACAATTTATTATTAAGTAACTTTAAATCTTAGCTGTTGAAATTTTTGTTTCTGTAGATGAGTAATTTTATATTTAGATGATTATTAATAAAACAAGTGAGTTATGATCTAAGTATGGTATATTAATTAATATGATAGCAATAATGATTGGTAATCCATTCACGGTTTAGTCGAATAATGAGTGTTGAATTCATATTAATTAGTTCAATGGTAAATGTGAAATAAAAATTCATAGTAGGTTGAAACCCATTAGAAAAGCAAGCTAAAATAACTAAAAATTAAAAATAATTTACGAGCGATCTGAGTTCAGGAATAGGAAAGGGAGAAACGTGGTTGAGTTTTTAAGAGTTAAGAACGATTTATCTCAATTTTCGGCAAAACTACGAGACCTTTAGAAAATAGTTAAATGACAAAGTTGTAGATGATGAAATGAATGATCTACAATTTTTGTAATAACACATTTTTCACATAACCTAAAAATTTAAGTGAAAAATTCAAATAACCAATATTACCTTGTACAAAGAATTCTTCCTTTTACTAAATTTGGTATAGACTTACCTTCCTATCTCTCAAATTCAATTTATTTATTCTTTTTATTTAATTCTTCTCCTTATTTTGACTAAATATTTAAAAAAAACTAAATGGCAATCGAAAATGCTGATGGGATAAAAAATACTTATACTATATATACAAAAATACTTATACTATATGCTAAATTGTCGCAGAAAATGCATAAAAGACTGTTGCTTTGTTTATTTCATTGACCTGTTATTTCGTACTAGCAGCTGTAATAAAAAGCATGTTTCAATACTTTGTTTTCATTTTCTGAGAAAGTTTACCAGAATAATACAATCTCTTTTCATTTTTGTTATTTTTATCTTTTTGCTTCCAAAAATTATCTACTCTGGTCTAATCGATATGGGAATAAACAAATATTTTACATAAATGGCGCAAAGGCGTACCAAATTCGTATTAAACCGTTACCAAAATTATTTCACAGAAGGATGGCCATGGAATCCCTTTATGACAACATTTTTTCCGTAAAATCTGATACATGGAGCTTTGGAATTTTGATGTGGGAAATAGTGACATTGGGGTCAACACCATATCCTGGCATTTCTGCGGCAGGTGTCATGCGTAAGGTATAGTACTCCAATTACAAAAGCGATAGCAGAAATCGCTCTTTACAAAATTATTATTTGGTATAATGTTTTCGATATAGAAAAATGTATGATATACAAAGTGTGTCCAAAGGAAAAGGTTAATTTTATGTGTACATTGTATGTATTGTATATTTGGTTTATGTCATAATCGGACACATATGTTTATCATGTGCTTGCATTAAGAGCAAATTTCGATTAATAGTTTGCTTTTGACAACAGAAAAGGTTAGTCACGTTTATGTGTGCTCTCCGATTTTGGAATCTTGAATATGTGTTAAATTCCATTCCTGCCAAAAGGTTGTTCAGTTAATAAAGAATACTACAAAGAATATAATGCAGCAATACGGCTCAAACGATCGGAACTGTGGAAAAACAAATCGGGGATTCTGCATCACGATAACGCACCAGCTCACACTTAATCATGATTTTTTGTCCAAAAACAAAACCTTAATCATGCCTCAACCATCTTATTTACCAGATTTGGCTCCCTTCGACTTTTTCCTAGTCCCAAAACTGAAGAAACCAACGAAAGGATAGCGTTTTGCAATTGATGAGATCAAGTCAGAATCGAAGAAAGAACTGATGGCCATACAAAAAGCGCATTTCAGAAGTGCTTCGAGGATTGGAAAAAGCGTTGGCACAAGTGTATTATATCCGAGAGGGATTACTTTGAAGGGGACAAAATGTATACTGATGAATAAATAAGTACAAAAACATTCAAAATTCATCTTTGCTTTTGAACCCACCTCGTACTCGGTGTTTTGACATTAGCTTTTGGGCGTTACAAACTTTTGTATAGTTAAGGAAGCATACGCTCGATATGCTGGAATTTTTGAAAATAGAGTTTATTCCTTATCTGATAGCTATTAGTAGCAAAGCTTTTGCTGGAAAAGCGTTTCTTAACCCAAAAAACTAACAGAAACTAGCAGAAGAGAGCACAAGTTGAGATCGTAAAAAGCTGAGAGAGCTGCTAGTAAAATTTCTACTAGCAGAAAATAGCTACTGCAATATGAAGAAACAGCTCTTAAAGCACATGCAATATTTGACGCATTTGCATTGATTTTGTTAATTATACCCTGAACAGGGTATATTAAGTTTGCCACGAAGTTTGTAACACCCAGAAAGAAACGTCGGAGACCCTATAAAATATATACATAAACGATCAGCTTGATGAGCTAAGTTGATGTCCGTCTGTCTGTATATATATAAACTAGTCCCTCAGTTTTTATGCTATCGATCTGAAATTTGCACCTGTCCTTTTCTAATAAAGAAGCAGCTCATTTGTAGGAACGGCCGATATCGGACCACTATAGCATATAGCTGCCATACAAACTGAACAATCGTAATCAAGTGGTTGTATGGAAAACTCTTTCATTTGACTAGGTATCTTCATGAAATTTGGCGTGTATTATTATTTGAGACAACAATGTAATCTCCGAAGAAATTATTCAGATCGAATGACTATAGCATATAGTTCCCATACAAGCTGAACAATCGGAATCAAGTGTTTGTATGGGAAACTCTTTCATTTGACGAGGTATCTTCACGAAATTTAGCATGGATTATTATTTAAGGCATTAATCTAATCTCCGAAGAAATTGTATAGAGCGGATGACTGTAGCATATAGCTGCCATACAAACTGAACAATCGGAATGAAGTGCTTATATGGAAAACTCTTTCATTTGACGAGGTATCTTCACGAAATTTGGCATGTATTATTACTTAAGGCATTAATCTAATCTCCGAAGAAATTGTATAGAGCGGATGACTATAGCATATAGCTGCCATACAAACTGAACAATCGGAATCAAGTGTTTGTATGGGAAACTCTTTCGTTTGACGAGGTATCTTCACGAAATTTGGCATGGATTATTATTTAAGGCATTAATCTAATCTCCGAAGAAATTGTATAGAGCGAATGACTATAGCATATAGCTGCCATACAAACTGAACAATCGGAATGAAGTGGTTGTATGGAAAACTCTTTCATTTGACGAGGTATCTTCATGAAATTTGGCGTGTATTATTATTTGAGACAACAATGTAATCTCCGAAGAAATTATTCAGATCGAATGACTATAGCATATAGTTCCCATACAAGCTGAACAATCGGAATCAAGTGTTTGTATGGGAAACTCTTTCATTTGACGAGGTATCTTCACGAAATTTGGCATGGACTATTATTTAGGGCATTAATCTAATCTCCGAAGAAATTGTATAGAGCGGATGACTATAGCATATAGCTGCCATACAAACTGAACAATCGGAATGAAGTGCTTGTCTGGAAAACTCTTTCATTTGACTAGGTATCTTCAAGAAATATGGCATGTATTATTATTAACATTAATCTAATCTCCGAAGAAATTGTATAGAGCGGATGACTATAGCATATAGCTGCCATATTAACTGAACGATCGGAGTAAAGTGCTTGCATGGAAAATTTTTATACCCTGAACAGGGTATATTAAGTTTGCCACGAAGTTTGTAACACCCAAAAGGAAACGTCGGAGACCCTATAAAATATATATATAAATGATGAGCATGATGAGCTGAGTTGATTTAGCCATGTCCGTCTGTCTGTCTGTCCGTCTGTCTGTATATATACAAACTAGTCCCTCAGTTTTTAAGCTATCGATCTGAAATTTTGCACCTGTCCTTTTCTCCCAAAGAAGCTGCTTATTTGTCGGACGACCGATGTCGGACGACCTATTTCGGACCACTATAGCATATAGCTGCTATACAAACTGAACAATCGGAATCAAGTGTTTGTATGGGAACTCATTCATTTGTCAAGGTATCTTCACGAAATTTGGCACGGATTATTATTTGAGGCAAAAATCCAATCCCCGAAGAAATTGTATAGATCGGATCACTATAGCGTATAGCTGCCATACAAACTGAACAATCGCAAACAAGTGCTTGTATGGACAACTCTTTCATTTGGCGAGGAATCTTCACGAAATTTGGCGTGGATTATTATTTAGGGCAACAATTTAATCTCCGAGGAAATTATTCAGATCGGGTGACTATAGCTAATAGCTGCCATACAAACTGAACAATCGGAATCAAGTGCTTGCGTGGAAAACTCTTTCATTTGACGAGGAATCTTCACGAAATTCGGCATGGATTATTATTTAAGGCAATAATCTAATCGCCGAAGAAATTGTATAGATCGGATGACTATGACATGTAGCTGCCATATTAACTGAACGATCGGAGTAAAGTGCTTGCATGGAAAATTTATTTGACGAGGTATCTTCACGAAATTAGACACGAGTTCTTGCTTAAGGCAACAAATTATTCTCCGCAGAAATTGGTCAGATCAGATCACTATATCATATAGCTGCCATACAAATTGAACGTTCGGAATCAAGTTCTTGTAAGGGGCTTTTGTATTTGTGAAGGGTATTATAGCTTCGGCGCAACCGAAGTTAACGTTTTTTCTTGTTTTCATTGGTTTGAATTATGAAAATAAAAAATTCATTGATTAAGTGTTATTATGAAGTAATTGTGAAAAACAACATTTTGATATTTTCTTGTTAGTTTTTACTAGTTTTCCGTTTTTTTCGTTTTCGCTCTTTGTGAGAGTAACTTACAATCTTCTTCTTCCTGATAGCTAGCAGCTACTAACAGGTAAGATACAAAGCTATAGTTTTACATATTACTTCTATCGTATATGCCTAAAAGCTGATGAACCAATTACCACAGTGTCAATTTGCAGTGAGATACCTAGTGAGATATTGCTTCTATAATTAATTAGAGTCGGGTATTTCAATCAATACTACATATATTAGTTAATAAAGTCCACTAATCCAAATTACCCATTGTCACCATGCTTGTTATCCCGGTTGATACTATACAATTTTTGAATATTGTTCAATATGTGAAGTAAATAAATGATATTACGTGAGCATATATTTTTGAGCTGGAGTGATTTCCACCGGGCCTGAGTTTTCGAAGGGGACCGTATTATCCATAAAACGAAATGAATATCTAAAAATTATAATGCTTTTGATAGGTAATTAATTCGAACATTTATTTAAACCTTGAGATTGTCGATAAAGGAACGTTTTTTCGCTTTTGTTATTTGTCACGAATAAACCGGCAAAGGTATTGCCGCTTTTATTTGTAAAACTTTGCCGTAGACAGGGCTACGATTACGGCTGTAATTGAGCGCTGTGGTGCCCACACGCCGAATATGGCTGGAGTCGACTCGGCTGAATGCTGTCTTCGAACAATAATTTTGTTTGGTGTCGTTTAAAAATGTTTCGATATTCACACGTTACGAAATTCTGAAATCCAAAATACCCAATTCACTCCACTGTCTTTCTAATACAAGGTGGTCTGCCAGAATCGATGCCGTCAAGCCATTTGCGAAAAGCTTTTCCGGGTTGATAAAAGCTTTAGAAAAAGTTACAGCAGAATATCGTCGAGACGTTGATGGAATTTTGAAATATTGTATATGGGCATATTTGAGTGCGTTTTGATGGCCTCCATAAATATTTCAGTCAATCAATGAAAGAAAATTGGTTCTTCAAGAGGTCAATGCCACCATCGACGCTGAAATTAGGAATATAGAAAGCCTTCTTGTGGATTTGCAATTTCTGAGCGACCAGTGGACAGCAATTCATAATGAATGCAAAATTTTTGCAGAGAAATTAGAGCGTGTCGGGACGATTTTACCATGAGCACAAAAAAAACAGAAAACAAGAAAATAACCTAGATGAAGAATTGACTGAAAATCGTAGTAAAAAAGAATTTAATTCAGATGAAATCGTTCTCATTTCTTTGGCAGTTCCTTGATATATGAACTCAACTAAGCTAAAAAAAAATTTGGAAAAAACGTTTACTATTCATACAACTTATTTAATGCCTTCAATGCTCGGAAATTGGGAAGAGTTTTCCCAAAGTCCCTTTTCGATTTCATGTGGCGAAAGTTCGTTTAGTGCTTTAGCAATAATTTCAGGACAAGCTATATTGTCCCTAGAAGCAGAATTAGCCAACAAATTGGATTACCAGACTTTATCGACGCATTCGGTTGTCACCAAAGCTCGAAAAGCTCACTTCCAAGTTCCAAAAACTTGAGGATTGGAGGATTTTATATTGCATGTTCAAAAACTTAATCAAGATAGTCTGCTGATATCAGAAGAACCGCCATTTTATTAGTTAGATCGATAAATAAATGTTTGAATGAGATGTTTCTGCCTTCTTATTAACCGTAAAGTCTTGCTATTCCTATATTCATATATTCCGGTATAATCTGAAAAAATATTTTTTACTGAAAGTCTATGCATGAAGTGATTTACACATTATTGATTTATAAAATGGTACCAAATAAATTTGTTCTGTCCATCATCAACAATAAAGAAAATTTAATACAGAAGTCATGAGATGATATATTTTACTTTTTCTTCAAATGTTAGAGAACTTCTAACAGTTTTATGTTCTGAGAGGTGAGAGTAGTTGTTACAAATATTATGGTAAAGATATAGAGTGTAGAAATTGTATTATTGTATAATGTTTAAAAAACGTTTCCTGAATATTTAACATTTTTTCAAATCTGAACAGGAAATGATAACCACACTTTCCTTCATATAATGGTAATAAGATATAATTAACTTCGGTGTTTTTTTAGGTACGCGATGGATACCGTCTTGTAAAACCTGAACGTTGCCGACGTGAGCTATATATCATAATATATTATATTACTGCTGGGCAGGCGATCCCAATGAGCGCCCTACTTTTGTAAAATTGCTCCAAATGCCAGATAAACTACTACATACTGAGGTGTATTATATTGAACTGGAACGTTTTCCTGATCACAACTACTATAATATTCTGAATCTGAGCGGCGAAAAGTTGTAATACTATACTATAATTAATGTATGTAAGAGTTTAAAAACTCTGTTCCAATAATAAACAATTTCATTACTTTTTATATTGCTTGAATTTTTAAAAATAGGTAGTAAATTAGTTTTAAATAATTTAATTGGTAAGAATAATTACTGAATACACACTTTGTAGAAGATAGATAATATTGTGCATAGAGAATATTCAATAATGTATGCTTATTATTATGGATCAAAAGTTAAATAAAAGAATTACCAGAAATTTATACACTCTGTGCAGACTTGCGAATTTTTTGCTATAAAGTATAATAGTTTTGTTCAACTAACGGTTATATACATGTGTATATATGTACATATAAATGATCAGGATGAGGAGATGGGTTGAAATCCGGGTGTCTATCTATTCGTCCGCCCGTCTGTCTATGCAAGCTGTAACTTGAGTAAAAATTGAGATATCGTCATGAAACTTTGTACAAGTGTTCCTTGTTCAAATCGGGAGGACAGTATTGTAGGAAGGGGTAATCGGAAGCATTACATTTCACATGTATGGCACCTTTCATTCTTTCACTTTTCAGACCTAATATTAATATTTTTTCGAACTTCCGGTTGACTTAGTTCCATATATATTGATCAATATGTGAGTTATCTTAATTCAATTTACAGCGAATTTCTTTCCAATATCATCCGTTTGGCTTTACACCTTATATGGTATATTAGTGAATGTGTGAGAGATACCTCTCTCTTTTTTTCAATAACACATATTTTTAACCAATTATGCGGGGAAACCAATTAACACGTATTTTGTATACAGTATATTTTTGACCAATTAAGTCAACGAGAGGATGGGCAATCATGATATTAGGAATATAGTATTTAGACCAAAGCCCTGACCAATTTCAATCATATTCAGCGTTAAATCACATTATTTTAGACTGTCTCCACCTAATTTCATTAATGTATCAATCATAGAAATCTTAAATTGTAGTTAGGTGTTCGTTGCTCTTTAAATTCAGATATGAAACCTTATCATGGTAGGAGATCAAGGTGTCACGCGACCCGCCTGGATCAGCCTGGCTGGGGGCCCTTAAATAGCCCAGTCTCGAACGAGCATGCGGATACTTGGCGCCCTCCGTATTATGATAGCCTTAAAAGCGTAGGGGGGTCTATGCGCAAGTCTGCTTTCCCATACAATCGTGGGTCTAAAATATAACCCAAGCCAATACTTATAAAACACCAAAGGAGTCCGACTGTCCTAAAAAAAGCCTGAAAAAAGTAGTTACGCCGTAAACAGGGCCCAGTTTTTAACGATATCGAAGGTAACCATTACAAAGGTGCAAGGGCCGTCTACTAGCACTGTAGCTGCAGCTAAACTTAACTCCAGAAAAGCAACAGCACCAGCGCCAGCCAGAACCAAGCCTTTCAACAAATATCAGGCTACAAAGCATGCAGGGAAAAGATATGGCAAAAATAAGTTTTCTGCCTACCTGCTCCGAAGGGTATAACTGCTATCGTCATCCATTGGTAAGCTTTAATGGAGTTTCAGGATTCCATTGAAAGCGCAAAAGACCGAAAACAATGGGTATAACACCCGTAAACTCATTTGCTGATGTGGCCCGGAACTGCATTATGATTGGCGTCCTAGAGTTGGTTGATTCCGAATAAAAAAAGTTCCTGGAGCCGAATGGAAGTGGGTATAAGCAGTCCGGGTTCTCCACCGTCATGCACAGCTGCCGGCCGTGCGCAGGGGCTGTGATGACGAGAGATCGGTTCAGCTTTACAAAGTCGTTAGAGCCTAACTTGGGGAAGTATACATTGGAGCCAGACTGGTAGTGGTCAATAGAAAATAAATTCAAAATTAAATCTTGCTGTTAGTAACAAAAGAATCTATCGAGCCGCTGGCAAAAAGTGGTGCGGATTTCATTTATGGGTTCACGAAGGTAAAAATTAATCAATTTGCGTACTAAGGACACCGTACTACAAATTGTAATGACTAGCTGTGAAGGTAAAGTTAGGTTATGTATTATATAATGGTAAGAAAAAACCTTAACATTTTTATGATACATAACTATAGCAACCAGGACACAACAGCAATAAGCTGGAAGACAGCCGAAAGCAGGTACCTGCTGGTGTCCGGTAAAATGCCGCACGACGGGGAACAAATACCACCGCAGTTGATAAAAAAAGCTGGCACAGGCTAGTAAGGCATCCAAGAATATGATAAACTTGGATGCGATTCAAATGCACACTACACACTATGGGGGAGCAAAGACAAAAACAAAAGAGGTGAGTTTCGTTTTACTAGGAAACTCTTCTACTCTTGAAGAGCACTAATTTCTGGATCAGCACTACATTGAATGTATATGTGCAAACTGGCAAGTGAAAATTCAAGAGCTAAATATACGTATTCCCCCAATCCATCCTAAGGTCCAAAGAGGACCTAACCATCCTCGTTAAACGGTTCACGGAATCTTGCAGACAAATATTAGAATCGGAATTAAGAATTAAATAACACTTAATAGGGGAAGAATTAGGCCACTGCGATGGTCCCTCGAACTGAAAAATTCTCAGAAAGATTTCAGAGCAATTTAATGTAGCTAAACAATCCCAAGTAGAGGAGAAGGAGGTTATTACAACTTTCTATGTAATATAAAAAGATATAAGAAAAGTAAAAAGATATTATTGGAAATTTATCTGTAATGATATCGAGACTACGGCAGAAGTGTCTCGTCAAAGGAAAATTATAGCACAGTCTGGTCATAGCATTGAGTACCTTCAGAACTTAGATCATAGTCGGACAGTTTCCAGTGAAGAGTCCTTAAGCCTCACTTCCCGGGCAGCTATGCTGTTGAGGACACATTCCTATAGATATAGTATCAGAAAAAAATAGAAATCGCCAGGACCTGACCTGTAGGAAAATTGTATTCCCCCGTTATGGAGGAAAGTCAAGGTCATATATGTATATACCAAACGCTGGCAAAAGCTCTCATAAAGGTCCAAACGATTTTAGACCAATTAATATTTCCTCATTTATTCTAAAAATGCGGTAATGATTAATGGAAATCTCAGTATTTTTCAATATGAAACAAAGAATTTCATAATTTTCGCCGCCATTAATAAATGGTACCAAGCAATCAAAGGGAAAGAATACGTTACTTGGAACTAATTTAAGACAAGAAGGTATCATGTAAAACAAACTTAGATGCTAGGGTAAAGAAAGCAGCAGAAGTCTTTTAAAAATGTAAAGGGATGGTGAAAATTAACGCCTCGCATAACTTAATGGCTCTACACATAAATTGTAAGGCCATTGGTCTATTGGATTTAATAATGAAAAAGAAAAATGTGGTAAGACATATGGAGAGCATACAAGGAGCAACAAGTATATACAAGTATGTATATCAGTGAGGCCCTTAAAACAACGCCAAATCAGACAGTAAATTAAACCAATTAAAAAAAGCCTCGTCGTTCGGATAAAGAGTGTGTTTACAACAAGAAATATATTTACAATATACACAGATGGCCAAGCGGCTTTGAGATCGCTAAAGTATCTTAGGGTATCATCGGAGATCTTTAATCGGTAAACGTGTTATAGATATAGCTGAGCATTAATGAAAACTATCCCTGACTTGTTCAACAAGCAGACAAACGTGGAATGATTGGGTCATAGTTTTATTGGCAGACATGCCAGCAGACTGGAGATACCATACAAGTATAACGATTATTGTAGATGCTATCAAGAGGTAGAATAAGAAGAAACTGTAGAATATCTTGTACGCAAGGCTTTGTATAGAGAAATAATCGGAGCTATCGGTGGAGGATTTCTTAGCGATATTCCAGAAGTTGCACAAATAAATCTTGTTGAATTTATGTCTTTAGTCCATTTGGTTTCACAATGGCTCTCCTAACGGTACCTACCCATCGCTTTCACGGATAAACGGGCGGACAAACATTCACACGGAACTGAACGTCTCATCAATTTAATCATGAAAATATATATAATATAACCCTATAACTGTCTCGATTAGTTTTAGATTTCACAAACGACTGTTAGGTGTACAAAACTTGTACACTTTGTTTCAGCATGAATGATATAACCTATGCATTTCTGTGAGATTATATTAGCTAACTCAACTACTTACATTTTGCAGTCCCCCAACAAAGTTTCATGAATTTTTCATAAAGTTTTCAGGCGTTACTGCCACTTAGTATCAATATATACCGATATATTTTTATGTTTTTTAATAGCACCAGCATTAATTAATTCGACAGTAAAGATTTTTAATATCCGTATGCATTTTCCCACAGCACTAATATAATAGTAATATGAGTTAGTTAAGTTGATTTTAATAAATATTTCGGATATAAAACCAAATGTACTAAAGAAGTTATGTAAGTCAATGACCTATAAATAAGTCATACTCTACGTGATTACTTACATCATTTTATAGTATGGTAGTATAAAGTGGGCTTAGATAGAACAATACAAAAAAAAAGTTTTTTTTCGAAGCTTATAATGTAACGATAAAATTGTCTCCAATATTGACTTTTATTCCTGTGACAGTTACTTTCTTAAGATAATATATTTTAAGGAAAGCAGCACAAGTATATTTTTGTTATATCCTTAAGATCGTACATAGCAATTCTCTTCAATTCTTTCTACTCCTATATTATTTTACAAGTGGGTCTTTCCAAATTTCACGTGTTACACCAAAACATCTCATTTGAGCTCATAGCATTGCTGTTTCAATGAAAACATACAATATCGGGATCAAGCTGGATCAACAATAATTAAAAAAGCAATGATGAAGACAAAAACATTCGCGCGAGATTTCTTTAATAGTTCCATTTATAAGTAAACATACATATAAGACAAATTCTAATATATTCTGTTGATTTTATAAAAATAAATATATATTTACGTACATACATAGGTATGTATATTTTATATCGAAAAAAAATTAGCAACCAATCAATTAGCTTTTAAGATATACGAGGTGTGTTGTAAGGAAAAGGTGAATTTTGATTTTTCGCTGGATGTGTACATTCGATTAATGATATTTTGTTTTTGTTACAATCGGACACATACAAGTATGTTTATCATGTCCTTGCATTATGAGCAAATTTCAATAAGTAGTTTGTTTTTGACAACAAACAGAAAAGTTTAATTACGTTTTTGTGTGCTTTTCGATTTTTGAATTTTGAGAGAAATTGATAAAATAATATGTATTAAATTTTGCTGATGAGCATCCTGGAGGTCCGACACATGTCAGCAAACGAAAGAAACATTTAAACAGTAAAAAAAATTGTTGTTGAAAATCGTCGAATTACTAGGGAAGGTTAGAGGCATATCAATCGGCTCATGTCATTCAATTTTCTCGAATGTTTTGGGTATGAAACTTGTGGCAGCGAAGTTTGTTCCGAAATTGCTAAATGGCCAGCTCACACATCAATGCTTATTCGTGATTGTTTGGCCAAAAACAAAACCGTAATCATGCCTCTACCACCATATTCACCATATTTGGCTCCCTTCGACTTTTTCCTATTCCCAAAACTGAAGAACCAATAAATATAGTTTAAAAAAACTAAAGACACACGCTTTTAAAGAATATCGAACGAAAAAGTAGAAAATAATTTTAAAAATTAACTTAAAAAAATACTAGTATAATTGAGGAAAAGGCTTAGGGCGCTTTTTGCCATAATTTTCGTATATCGAACGCCCCACGCTTTTTCCTCAATTATACTAGTATTTTTTATATACTATTTTTTTTAATTAATTTTTAAAATTATTTTCAACTTTTTCGTTCAATATTCTTTAAAAGCGTGTGTCTTTAGTTTTTTTAAACTATATTAATTTTCAACTTTTTAGTTCGATATTCTTTAAAAGCGTTTTTTTTTTTAGTTTTTTTAAACTATATTTATTTATATTTTATTATTTTTTAATAAATAGTAGCTGTAGCTATCTACACTATGTACATTTTCGGACGAAGTATCACAGTATGTAATGTATGACCAATATATGGTATGACTCATCGTTATGAACTCGATTCTATTTCATATTTTCTCGGCTCTTTTTACCAGAATTCTATCATCTTATAATTGTGTCTTGCTAAAAATATAAATGAAATTTTTCAATTAATCATTTTAGACACAGTTGTATGAACTTGTGCTTGATGATTTGTGAATCGATATTATATTATTGGCGACCAAATAGGTATTTCAATCGGATTATCAGTGGTAACAAATTTCCACTCATCTTCGGTGGCGTTTTCAACATCAACTTCGCTGATAAAAAGTCAGAGCGGTTGACAAGTTTTCTTTCGGAAAGATTGAATTTGAAAATGAATATTGATCCACAAGAATCCACTACAAAATATGGAAACACCATTCACGCGGTATTTTCCAGATATTTAGAGGATGTCAAGTCTCAAACTTATGCATCTTATTTCAGTTACCATAAAACTATAGTTTCAATAATAAAAATTCCTGAATAGTCTAAGTCTCTTGTAAGATAATAAAAATATTTTAAGCAATACTAACTTCTCATTTATTCAATTCTTTTTTATTTTTTATTAAATTCCATATTTTGATCTGCCATTAAAAAATTTTATCCTAAATATTATAATTTTTGTTGTCCGTTCAGTTGATTTGTTCCCTTTGAGATGTCAAAATATGCCTAAAAGTATGCAAATATTTTGCGCATACTTTGTAGTCGTGTTGGGTTTAGTTTGATTACAAACAGACAGACACACATAGAAATGAAGCTAATAAAAGAGTGTTAAAAAGTATGCAAACATTTTGCGCATACTTTGTAATCGTGTTGAGTTTAGTTTTTGAGTTACAAACAGACATACAAGTGAAACTAATATAAGCGTGTTAATAAAAGGAAAGCGTTTTGCCACAGTTGGTGAGATCAAGTCAGAATCGAAGAAAGCGCATTTCAGAAATGCTTCGAGGATTGATAAAAGCATTGGCACAAGTGTATTATATCTAAAAGGAGATTAAGTACTTTTCAAAATATTCATAATTCCCCTTTTTCTTTGAACACACCTCGTATGTACATACATATGTATATTTAAATGTTGCCAAATTTTTATTTTGTTATATAGTTTTAAACACTATTTCTGTTTCTGTTGGAGGAGAAGATTTGTTAACAGTGATGAGTGCTAGCACTTTGGTATGAAGTACTTTCGTGAAGGGAGCAGGCAAAGAATACTTAGAGCCATTACCATATGCCAAATTGAATGAACGATGTGGTAGTTTTTTTTCGTTTGCAAGAAAGCAAAGCAGATTAGACCTACCATTACGAGTACCACGCCTAAGGGCATATAAATTATAAGGAACTTTGGTGATGGATACCATTTTCGCATTTTGTAACAACGTATACCCCAACTGGTAGAAATGAGACATATACCTGTAAGCGCAGGGACTAAAAATACCCAAAGACTCTGTTTATTGAGTTCAGTACCAAAAGCTAAAAGAACTGCACCAAGCATATGTAGAATTGAGACGAATTGTTGACGAATGTGTGCCATTGCGATTAAAGTAACCCAAATGGCTAGAAGACCACAATAAAAATCACTAAACTGCAGTACTCCTATTTTTACTAAACAAAAACTGTACTCATCCTCTCCTGAATCACAAACATGATAAAATATAGAAAAAAACATAGCGAAAAAATAAATAGTTGCTTCGGTGTAGTAGTAACGTCGAATTGCAATGTAAATGCTGGGTACAAAAATTAGGTTACTAAGGGAAAGTAAAAGAGATGCCGCAAGGACAGAAACATTTGAAGGCACTTCACTATCCTCAGAACAATCCCAACCTCGATAGCCTTTAAAGCACACACAAGTAGAAAATACGAATCCTCCTGACATGTAATGGTAGCAACGACCATATCGTCCACAACGGCCAACAACACAGGGATTCGATGAGATCGTAAATACAACTGAAGTGTTGCAGTTTTCCAACGCAAAGTGTTGATTATTGGTAAGTTTTTGATGCACTTCAAAATCGAGGATCATATCGAGATAATTAGGAGTACATTTAGGATCCACTAAGCAATCTTTTACTTTAAACGTCTCTGCCTTAGTCATTGAATTTAAACATTCAATATTTGCAATACATCTAACGTATCGCCTCAATTCTGGAAAGCAAGGGCACGTTTGATTTATCTTGTCCAAAGTATGTATATTAGTTTTTATAAAGTCTTTTACTCTATCTATTAGCGTTAAGTGAGGTGCCGATTTATTTACGTGGCAATATAAGGCCATGCTAATGTACCATCTTCCTCTTTCTGGAAATGGAACGTGAACAACGCCTGTAGTTGTGCTGAAATCAGTATTATTTACAATACTTGCGGCTGGAAAAACTTGTTGGCCGTACTGGCATTTATCTGGCCAAATTGGAATTCCTGGTTCTGATAAGTGCATACAAACTAATATTGTTTTATTGCTTTTGGACAAAGATCCTACTCCGAACATTTTTTCGTTTCCTTTTACAATAGCATCCTTCTCAGTACTGGTAGAAAACAATTTTTTCAATGCAATTGATTCGCTATCTAATTCTTTTTTCATTGATACAGCGAAAGATAAAGTCCCACCTGTGTCATGTACACCACGAACCTCAAAAGCAAAGCCAGCAGGTATACCGGCGGTTAAATTAAGAACAAATGGAACTGTGCCATTTTTGTCAGGCATAAGGTCATAATCAAACATAAAAAACTCTCGATATGTTTGACGTAAGAGTGGATAAAAGTCTATACCTCGAAATCGTTTTGGTAGCCATTCTTTGGGATCATGGTTTAGAAAATCTATGGTAATATTTTCGTCAAAAATTTCAGCGCTTACAATCTTCGTGGTAAAAGTTGGATTGATTATTGCCTTTTCCGGTTCTTTATGCGAAGTGTCAAAAGATGTTTGAAAATTTATTACCAAACCGTATTGTACTTGGTGACATCCACTTTGAGTTGAATTCATTATAGAATAATTTAAAACTTCTTCGTTTTGAGGAGCGAATGGCTTAGTCAACTTTGTTTTCCATCTTTCTGATATTTTTTTTTTTTCTTTGAAAAAATTTACATGTATATAATGCCAAGCTTCCTCTTGAACGTGGAACTCGAATGAAATGTTTGCAGTTTGGTTTGGTTTTATTACATGAACGCTTTGAATGAAATTATGTTGATCAACTTTGTCTTGGCTTTCATAAATTGATTTCGGAAAAGCGTTTGATTGAATTTGAAACACAATATCAGGACATTCTTTACAGGCTTCCAATATTGAAATAAGAGCAGTAGCAGCACCGATATCTGATGGTACATAGAATTTATAAATGAATTCCTTCCTTTTTTTTATATTGCTGTGATTGCTGTCGTTGTTCCTTTCATAGTCTTTATTAAAATAACTTCGAGAACAGTTGTCGTAGCGACATAAGACACCAGATTGTGAAAGACCGCTACATAAAATAGATGGCTGAAATCTCAAGACGGACATTTCTGCAATTAGCACAGTATCACACGATCGAGTCAATCCTGAAATTAAAATTCAAATTTTAGTTAGTTTCAATATGTACACACACAAAAGATACCAATCAAACAGAACAGTTTTATATTTATACTAGCTGAACCGACAAACGTTGTTCTGCTATATACCTTATTTTTAGGAAATATTTATACCCTGATATTATATATATAGTTTGCCACGAAGTTTGTAACACCCAGAAGGAAACGTCGGAGACCCTATAAAATATATACATAAATGATCAGCATGATGAGCTGAGTTGATTTAGCCATGTCCGTCTGTCTGTCTGTCCGTCTGTCTGTATATATACAAACTAGTCCTTCAGTTTTCATGCTATCGATCGAGTTAACGTTTTTTCTTGTTTTAAAAACAACTAACACTATAAGTGTGTGGGGAATTTAATTATAATTGTAAGACAAATTAATAATTGTAGACAATTAAAGTATACTTAGTAAATTACAATTGGTAATGGAGTGTACAATATTTTTGATCAGTCCATCTTTAACGAATACAAACCAACGGATGGTTTGAGTAGGCGAGAACATGCCACATAAAGTCGTCCTTGGGAAAAACATGGTGTACTCAAATCTAAGCCACAAACTGACAACGTTTGATCTTCATTGCTAATGAAATCAACCATCAGCGTACGTTGAACCTGAATTAACGGGAAGTTCCTATATAAAATCACCTTAAAGAAGTGACAGAGTGCCGCTAAATAGTTTCATGTTGTTTTTTACATCTTTATGCGCCATAGTGCATTTATCCCAAATGATAATTTTACACTGTTTCAGCTCGGTTACTTTTAGTGTTTAATAGAAGCTTGCCATAAGTGCTGAATTTATAAAATTTGCAATTACAATGCAATGATCCTCAATATTAATCAATGCTTTATTGTACTATAGTATGTCATCGTTAGATCGTAGCTATCGATAGTACAAGCAAAAACATATTTATAAAAAAAAAACATTTTTGGCAAAGAGTCACGTATTTTAATTTAAGAATAACAATATGTCCACATGTTTAGGTTTTAATCTCGATCTACGGTCCGTTATTATTAGTCGAGACTTATGTTACTGAACATCCTCTCAGACTCAACTGACGTCGCTGGCATGAGTTAATTTTTATATACACGTACATGCGTACTTATTACTAATTGAGTTTACTAGATCATATTACAAGTTGGATAGTGCATTTTTATTATTCTGATGTTTAGCCGGGCTTGGCGAACTGTTGACGACCTAAGTTCTTAGGTAAGCTGCGAATACCCAATAAGCAGCTCCTGACCAAGAGGGACAGGAGAGGAGAGTTCGGCTTAAAAGGCCTGAAACATCCAAACAACAAAGAAGACAAATAAAGCAACGAAGTAGGCCTACGATTTTGACAAATGATTTGGAAACGTTGAACTTGGGCTGACGGCTGTGGCATTCTGTTACCTCAGTATGTAAGAGTGACATCTTGCAGCAATTTCAGGATAATGTCACAGCTGCCTCCGTCCCGCCAAAATCATGAAAGGTAGTCAAGTACGTTCGATGCTACGTCGCTATTAGGTTAGCGGTACAGGCTCAGTTGATTTAAATCTTGACTAGTGCTTTGGTCTTAGCTCTGAACACGAACTCCCAAAAGGTTTCGGGTCAATCCTCGTTTGGCCTCCCTGCAATGCATAGATAACCACAGGGACCGAATGTGCAATTGTATGATCGAACGGAGATTGCGGCTTGAAGCGGGGACCTTTACAAAATGAACATGAATAACAAAACAAATGAAAACAAACGAGAGAAACACCAAAAATCACAAACAGACGACGAATTGAATGCCTTTTGAAGGCGCTCACCGCCTCAGATAGGAAACGAGAGGGCAATCCAAACTATCAGCATGGAAGAATCCGCTTCCCCTATTCCTATGTTAGTAGATGCAAACAGGCAAACAGATGCAAATGAACACAGCTCTCTAAGGCAGGAGTTTATCCTGAAGATGAGAGCAGAAGAAGATTAGGCGCTTCTAAAGTGTCGCGCCACCCTTAGAAAGATAAATATGGCAGTCTCAAGGCAGAAAACCATAAGCACAGAGGTGAAAAATCGGGTATCCGTGCTAGACGAGCTCTTTATCATTATAGCAAGCCTGCGGCGGAACTGGAGAAATGCAGAAAGGAATACAAGACGCACAAGCGCAACTCAATCCCTAGACACATGCAACCAAACCCCAAATGTTTAAACGGCAGTGACAGCTCTTTCTAAATGGACTGCATCCAGACCAGTCGAATATCAGTCAGAGAGTAGTAGTTAAAAGGAAAATAAACAGCAGACATGACGAGATCACAAAAAAATAGAATGGATCAGCTGCAGGATGAAGCTCATGAAGGAAGTAAAAAATGCTACAGATGCTTCAACTTTGGTCACCTACAATGGGAGTGCAAAGTGCCCGATAGAAAAGGCCAAGGATTATGCATACGTTGCGGGAAATCGGCACAAGCGGAAAGATTAGAAAAACCCACCGAGCTGTTGCCTCTGCGTGGAACAAAAGCATAGCCGAACAAGGAACAAATAAAGATATGAAGATTTTGTAGTGTAAAATGCACAGAAGCAAAACCCCTGACTCCTTGCTATCACAGCTCATGCAGGAATTCGGAATCGAGGTAGCAATCATTAGCGAGAAGTACAGGATAGGGCAAGACGAACCATCTTTGGAGCACATCACCGCAACAGTGGTAATATGGCTAACGGAAAGCAGCATCTTCAAAAAATCAAACAACGGGAGAGGACATGGGTTTGTCTGGATAAGCAACGAAAACATCACGATAATTAGCTGCTACCTGACACCGAGCGATCCTATCTCAGAATTTCAAGCATAGTTCGGTGAGATAGAGGGCGCTGTTCATCACACAAATCGCCACTAAATCATAGCCGGAGATTTCAAAGCCACAGAACGGGACACACCGACAACAAATTCGAGGAGACGCAAAATCCTTCACATGGCAGCTAGATCAGGACTTATCGTTGCCAATAAAGGATCCCAAACAACTTTCAGAAGGCCGGGATCCAACGACACAACCCCGATATAAAAAATCTGAGACAAACTTGCCTGCGTTAAAGACGACGATATACAATACAAAGGCTAGAAGAAGAGGAAGAAACGGAATGGTAGCGCAAAAGGAATATAAAGCTGCGAAAACTGAGCTGAAAGGTGCAATAATAAAGGCAAAGAAAGATATATGGAAAGAGCTATGTAGCGATATAAACAAAAGTCCGTGGGGTCTCAGATACAAGATCGTAATGAGAAAACTTGGTAGAAACAGTCCATCCCAGAGTTAAATGCTGCAGCCATGCAGAACATCGTAAGCACTCTGTTCCCAACCCATGTTCTGGAAAGATACCCACCAAAGTATACGCTAGAGCCCTCACGTCCACCTTTCCCTCTGGAGGAATACCGGTGGAAGTGGTAAAGTTAATCGCCGCAGAACGTCCCTACTTATTGCTATCTATGTATTATGCATGTCTGAACGAGGTCATCTTTCTAGAAGTGTGGAAGAGACAACATTTGACTCTGATAAATAAGGACAAAGGAGGCCCAGAAACACCATCAGCTGAATGAAAATGAAAACGAAGCTATCTTAAAGACAGTATAAAGTGAACCGAGTAGCCGAAGATTATTACGTTGATTAAAGTAGGGCTAAGGGAAGCTTGCGCAAGATTTTATTTCGATAACTTCATTGATTAATATATGTACTGTAAAGTGAGAGAATCATGTATGAAATTAAAAATTATGATATGTGGGAAGTAGGAGTGGTTATAGCAAAGTTCACATGTGAAAGGTATTACAGCTTCAGTGCAGCCGAAGTTAACGTTTTTTCTTGTTTGTTCCAATATTATTCGTTAGACTTTAAGAGATCTAATTTGTAAATGCTTACGGGCTCTGATACTATTCCACTGTTAAATTGAAAATCACGCAAACTGTAATTTCAGACAGGGATGCTCACGACGTACCACAATTAGCTTACTTTGGCTCCGAACGACATCACAATCCTTTTTAAGAATAATACGCAAAACGATCACAGCAATCTAGTTGCCTTGCACAGGCACGCGATGGCCCACTCGAAATTATCGGGATATTCGTCATTCATTCACTGCTGGCCGACATTGCTATTCTCTTAGGTGAAGCAAATTTTACTTTGTTGTTAGTTCAGTAAAAGTACATGTAGTTTTAGGTCGATTTTTATTCCGAGACTTATGCTGCTGTAATTTTTACATATATTATATTAATTATATTATTGCAGAGAGTATGAAAGTTTTGTCTGTGGTTTGAAAATTACAAAAATGGGCTTGGCCCCGCTCTCTAATAGGTTTAATTTATATACATCTCACAAATCATTTACATCATTTTAATTAAATTTACTCAGGAAAAATCTTTTCGGCACTTCTTCAGACAGTGTGAAAATGGGTTAAACCTTTGCACAGATAGTGCCTTTAAGGTTTATGGATCCCAGTGCCTTTACCTGACTTGTTAGCAAAAACACCGTTGCGTCTGAGGTGGTTTGTTGATATGCAGAGCTAATACATTCCATATATTATATACATATATGTAAAGCATCTTAACAAAATTAAGTAAGCGCATAATATTTATACGTATACATATATATATGTGTATAACAATTACGTCCTGTTTTGTCCGGGGTAAACTCTTAAAGTCCTGTCCCTATTTTTGAAAAATCTAGCACACATATTGATCCATCTTAAAATATAGGATAGCTTATATCTCAATTATGTCAAAAGTCTAAATAATTCATACATATACAATATATAATAATACATACATGTGTATATAAGAGCGGGCCGATTTTTTTTTCTATAAAATAGCGTATGCGGAAAATATTCTATGGATCGTTCTGAAAAACTTTGCCTAAGATAATATGAGTCTACAACCGGTTTCGAGCCAGCGATTTTTTTGGCGAAGTTTAATTTTAAGGGATTATAAAAATTTTTTCGTTAGTTTTTGAGATATACGAATGAAATTTAATACATATGTGCATTTTGTCGGAATCGGCCACTTCGGACACTATATCACATATCTCCGATACAACCGATTCTTCAGTTATTTTAAATATATTGTTACGGATTTCTCGATAAATCGTCTAACTATAACTCACTCTTGAGCTCGATCACTGGATTGTTAAATTATAGTCCCATTTTAATGCTATATACTTATCTTTATTTCCAATTCCAACAACTTAACACTTATAGATTAATTGCTCTTTACACGGCAACACTCTAATTAGAACTGTGTCTGCTGCACAATCCGGCAGCCCTATATAGTAAATTTTTAACAAAAGTTCGCTACTAGAACATTCTGGCAACTACGAATTCGCTGTCTAGTTGCTTCTAGCAGTTTATCGTTGATTCTGATTTGTTCTGGTATTCGTGTTCGCCACACTGCCCTCTACCTAAGTCTGATCGTCCCGATTAGACATATTTGCGCTACCAAACGCTGCAAGCCGTTCCAGATGACCCACCTTCATTTTATTCCTTGGTCCTCCAATGGTCTGTAAAACTGTATTACACTGTAATTTGGTAGATAACCCTTTCTTTAGTTGTGGGTTATATAACAATACCCAATCGCCTTCAATAAAACCCTCACAGTTTGTTGTTTTGTCGTATTTTTCTTTCATCTTATCGCTCATAATTTTGGTGCGCTGTCTCACCATAGCATGTATATCCCTCATCTCGTCTTCTAAGATGCTATTGAATTCCTTAGTATTCCTTCCTCCGTTGGCGTTAATTCCAAATTTTAAATCAATCGGTAGTCGAAGATCATTACCAAAAATTACCCTTGCTGGAGTCTGCCCCGTTGTTTCATGTACAGCAGACCGATAAGCCATCAGGAACAAGGACATATGGGTATCCCAATCTTGTTGATACTTGTCCACAACTTTCCTCATATGTTCTTCTAAAGTTCGATTAAATCATTCTACCATGCCATCGGACTGTGGATGTAGTGCAGTTGTACGGGTTTTCCGAATACCCAGCTTCTGGCATATCTCCTGTATTAGAGCTGAGTCAAAATTTCTCCCTTGGTCAGAATGTAATTCTATTGGAACACCATATCTCGATACCCAATTGTTGATGAATACATCCGCTACTGTTCCTGCCTCTTGGTTAGGAATTGCGTATACCTCTGGCCATTTGCTGAAATAGTCCATGACAACCAAACAAATCTTCGTTTTAATTTCTCCAAGGTTTTAGTGATACCCATGTGTCCTCCACTTGGACCGTTGTGCAGCTCGTTGAGAACTTCAGGAATTCTTACTTTTGGAACAATCATCAGAGCTCGTGAACTTCGCCCATCTTCGCTTTACCATTCGCGATGCAAGCAGCCAGACACTAACTTCAAACTATTCCATTGTGCCCAATAAGCCTTTGCGACTGGGCTTTCTGCAGCTATTTCTTCCGTGTATTACACTTTTCAAATCTGGATCCTCTTGCTGACATTTCCGTAGCTCCTCCGGATCCCAGTCTGATGTTATAGTCATTAATCGGACATCTATAATGTGTTCTTTGGCCTCAGCTTTTGAGCAATGTCTGTATTCCAGACTACAGGGACGGCGGGACATGGCATCAGCATTTCCATGACTACTACCTTTATGATCTTCTGTAGAGAAGTCGTAACTATGGATTCTCTCAATCCACCGTGACAACTGTCCTTCTGGGTTCCTGAATTGCATGATCTGTCCTCACCCGAAATCGTTGGCCATAAAGATACTTATGAAAATGTTTGATGCACTTCACTAACGCCAGTAATTCCTTCCGAGTAACACAATAATTTCTCTCTGGCTTGCTTATGGTCTGGTTGTAATACGCAACCATCAACCATCTCTTGCCCATCAATGACTTGTGATAGAACGCCTCCTGCTGCAAATTCACTAGCATCCGTATCCAAAATAAACGTTGATTCTGGGATCGGGTATGCTAACATTGGCGCAGTACTTAACCGTTTCTTCAAAGTTTGGAAAGCCACTTCCTGTTCTTTATTCCATTCAAAAACTCTGTTCTTTTTCGTGAGTTCATGGAGGCTACTAGCTACGCTGGCAAATTTTTGGAACGAATCGCCTATAATAAGTACACAGTCCAAGGAAACTCTGCAATTCATGTACATTTTTAGGAGCGGGCCAATCTCTTACTGCCTCGATCTTTTCATTCGCTGTGCAAATACCCTCTGTTGTCACTTTGTGTCCTAAGTAGCTTACTTCCTATTTGAAAAGGGATAACTTCTTTGGACTCAGCTTCAGACCAGCGCTAGCTATCCGTTGGAAAACCTCTTCCAAGTTCTTAAGGTGTTCATCGAAGCTATTACCCAGCACGATGATATCGTCGAGGTATACCAAACAGGTCTTTCAGTGTAATCCTTTTAGTACCTGGTCCATAAGTCTCTCAAAAGTAGCAGGAGCGTTACATAATCAAAAGGGCATTACAGTAAATTGCCATAGACCATCTCCAACGCTGAAAGCCGTCTTTTCTTTCTCTTCTTCGTTTACCTCCACTTGCCAATAACCACTTTTTAAATCAAGTGTTGAGAACCATTTTGTGCCTGATAAGGAGTCAAGTGTGTCATCGATTCTAGGTAGTGGATAACTGTCTTTCTTCATTACATCATTCAACCTTCTATAGTCCACAAAAAATCTCGTGTTGCCATCTTTCTTTTTCACAAGTACTACAGGTGAGCTCCACGGACTCTCTGATGGTTTGATTACGCCGCTTTCGCTCATTTCACGTATGGTCTGGCTTACAACTTCACGTTTTGTTAAAGGAATGCTCCGAGGAGCCTGGCGAATTGGTCTTGCATCACCTGTGTTAATAAAATGTTTAACAACTTTGGTTCTTCCTGGTTTGGCATCGTCTTTATCAAATATGGATGAGTATATGAGAAGAAGTTGTTCAGCCGTAGTTTAATAGTTTGCCTCTATTTCCTCGATCCATGCGTTAATTTCGCTCGATATATCGTTTTCGTCCATGGAATCTTCCTCAAGACCTATTTCGCAATTTATCACGGCCTCAATCTCTTGACACTGCCCTAATACAGCTCTCTGTTGTTATCACTCGTCTAACGTTGTACTTATTATCGTAACCGAACATAAGTGGCACTTCCATATTTTTATAGGACATAATCCTGTTTTTCATGTCAATTTTGATTCCTTGATTCGTAAAAAAGTCTACTCCAATTATGACTTCGTCAACGATATCTGAACTATAAAATTATGTAACACGGCTACCTTTCCAATTACGATCCCGCACGTTACCTTTCCGAGAACTAGGGTATCTTCTCCAGTTGCAGTACGCAACTTTGCCCCAGCTAACGGTCTCACTTCTTTCTCAACCAGATCAGATCGAATTTTGGAATGTGATGCGCCCGTATCCACAGTCAGTATGCGTTTTTTACCGTCTACACATCCACTAACGGTAACGTTACTCGTATTCCGGCTTATTTGTGAAATGTAGATTACAGGGCATTTGCTTGCGGGAGCCAGCGCGTGCCCTTTTCGGCTGGCTCGCTTTAGTTTAACGATTGGTTTGATTTGACATTTGCTTGATCTTCCTCAGCTTTGCGTTTACGTCCAACTGGATTATTGGGCTGGTAACAGTTGCGCTGACATCTCTTTCCCCATCTGCGATATTGCAGCAAAAATCATGTTTATGTCCACATTCTTTGACGAGCATTGAGCCTCTTCCTTTTCTTCTATCTTTGTTGTCTCTTCCTCTAATTCCATGTGAAAGACATATTCCTCAACATTAATGTTTTCCGCCTCCATGGCCTCTCTCAACCGTGATTGTAATTCAGTTTTTAATCCATTTGTCGGCAAACCACGTTGCTGCAGCTCCTTTTTCAGTTGTGGAATCTTCAGATCGTTAAACTTGGCCATTTTCAAATAATTATCTCCTTGGCAATTTATTTGACAATCCCACTTCTGACACTTATTGTTACGGATTTCTCGATAAATCGTCTAACTATAACTCACTCTTAAGCTCGATCACTGGATTGTTAAATTAAAGTCCCAATTTAATGCTATACACTTATCTTCATTTCCAATTCCAACAACTTAACACTTATAGCTTAATTGCTCTTTACACGGCAACACTCTAATTAGAACTGTGTCTGCTGCACAGTCCGGCAGCCCTTATATAGTAAATTTTTAACAAAAGTTCGCTACTAGAACATTCTGGCAACTACGAATTCGCTGTCTAGTTGCTCCTTGCAGTTTATCGTTGATTCTGATTTGTTCTGGTATTTGTGTTCGCCACAATATTATTAAAAATATTTATGAAAATACATTTAAAATGTATTTTGTGCTGCCTAAATGAGCCTACGTCGTCCCGAAAACATACACACTAACACACCTAACACAATCTACACATCAACTAACACAATTTACAACACACATCAGCAACATTCACCACATCACCTCTCGCAACATTCACCACCTCACCTTACGCAACATACACCTCACACAACGACCCTACCACCCAGGATATCCAACACACCGGCGATCACCCCACCAACCATCAACAAAACCAAAACACGGGAAGCGGCTGACCTCTCTTTTGCGTATCAAGTTCGAAGCAGACACTTCGTCATCGTGAAGATTCCCGCCGCGTATCAGTTTCGAAGCAGACACCTCGTCAACGTGAAGATTCCCGATTATTTTTTATACACATTTTATTATTATACACTTAGTGAGTGGTGAGTCAATAATTAAAAAAGGTTGGAATTAACTATGGTCCTTCGAGCCCCAGTGGAAGGCACTATGGGTGTTTAACAAAAAAAAAAAATATATATATATATATTGTACGTTCATAAAGTGAACAAAACGCAAAGTGCAGTGGGATAGTGAAAACAAAAAGATATCTACAGAGACGAACAATTGCAGTGCAGTGTGTAAAAAAAATAAAAATAAAAATAAATAAGAGGAAAAACAAAAAACATCCAAAGTGCGGTGAAGTGTATTAAACACATATATACAGAAAGTTATATATATACACATATACACGGTGTTTTCCTTCAGAAAAAATAAAAAACCCTTATGTGCATATTGACAACAAAAAATAAGTGGCTAAAAAGTGGTGTGACAAAAACCAAAAAAAAAAAAAAAAAGCTTAAATTACATTTTAAATTACATTTAAATAACAACAATAAAAACAAAACGGGCGCGAAAATAATCCCAAAATCAAACCGGGCGCGATCCTAACAACAAATTTAATATCATATACAAATATACATTCGGGCGCGGAGTAACAAAAAACACCACAAAAAGCAACACCTAGCACGCAAAATCAGAAACAACAGAGGACAAAGGAATTGGAAAGAAACACAGAAGAACACATAGACGTACATACACGTAACTATTGTATACAAGTATACACGCAATACATATATTCCCCAAAAGCCCTTGGAGGAAATCAAAGTGAGTCCATTCGATTCCTTTTCTTATATTTATGCACATACATACTTATGTATATTCATTGCGAATTACAGTTCAATTAAGCAGTAAGCAGGATTGCGAAATATATGTGAGCAAAGGAAAAGTCAAACTTAAAGCATAAAAGGCAAAATAAATATACATACATATATACAATAAACGAAGTTAAACGAAAAAAAAGAAAAAAAAAATATATATTATATATATACGTACAAAAAAAGGAGTACTTATATTTACTTCTAACGTATATATAACAATTGTATTATATATATAAAATTATATACAGTGCATAATTACGTATTCATACATATGTATGTATTCTAAATATTAAATATTAAACATTAATATCGTATATAACATATCGTATTTTACATACATATGTATACATCTTATACATCATTTATACATACAATAAAAACCTTACATACGTACATACAGTGCTTATTGAAAATTGCGACATTACCTGATATTGCCAATTTCTCTCTCGCGCTTTTACGAATATACATAATTCGCTTTTTTATATTACTTACAGTATACAATATGCTTATATATGTACATAGGGTAAATACGGTTCGGTAAATAAAACGCGGATTATTTAATAAAAATCATACTATATTATATAAATAATACAAAATTTTGAACAATATACATACATATTGGTTCAAACTAAATTTATATTTATTTTCAAAGTCAACTTTGTCATATATCCCGCAATACTTCTTGCAGCAAGCAAGCAGGATTGCGTACAAAATTTTTCAGCACAAATAATTCGTGCTTACTAGTACATAGGTACAAAGTGCATTGATCTCTTCAACGAGCTCTCAATTGCACAAGTATATATATGTATACATAACTACAAGTCCACGCATTAGGGTATACCTACATACCCCTAAATAAGGACATCAAAAAATAAGAAATAAAATAGATAAAAAATTTATTCAATAAATTGTTAAATAAAATTAAATTAAAAATAAATACGAACCTGGTATCTATAACAACTAAATCCGGGTATTTCAGTTATTTATTTCAAATTAAGAACGCTAATTAACAAAAAAAAATTTTTACGGTTATACATATATACGAAAATTAATCTTAATTTTGTTCCAAGTGGAAAACTCTATTCACTAAAAAGAGCTTTCGGTCACACATTTCTATATACGAAGAAATTTCCTGAATTATCCATTAGTCGACACTGAGGAATTTTTAATTTATTTCATACAATTTTTAAATGAGCTCAGACTCAAACGAATCAGAAACATCTCAATTGTTAAAAGTACCAAAGCTGATTTCAGATGATAAAAGTCCATGTACACCTGCAGAAGCTACACGCTGAAAGCAAGGTGCTACAAAGCTAAAGAAGGGTAAAGACATTTCTTACACTAAATTCATTTCGGAAAGTGACAGTTTAATAAGATACTACACTAGATTCTCATCTTCGCCGATTCAGGACAATTCTGACTCGGTATTAGAAATCAAAAAAGACAATCTTGACCATTTTTGGTCACGTCTCCAAGCTGCATATGACGCAATTGTAGAATCTGACGACTCAGATCTACCAGAAAATTTCAAATCTACGGCTTACGTCAAATACGAAAACTATTTAGACCAGTTCGAAGAAACTAAAGCAATGATTTTCGATCAACTTAAGTTAATAAAAGCAATTGCACCTACTCCACATCAGCGAGTAGATCTGCCACAAGTACAAAGTCATGAGGCAAGTTCAGGCATCCATCTCAAGGTGCCCACATGTGATACAGAAATATTTCATGGTGGTTATGAACAATGGCCGTCCTTCCGGGACATGTTTACAGCCGTTTACATAACCCACCCAAAATTAACAAATGCACAAAAATTGTATCACCTCCGATACAAAACAAAACGTCAAGCAGGCGTCATAGTCAAACAGTTCGCACTAAATGGCGATAATTTCAATTTGGCTTCGAAAGTTCTTAAATCAAGATTCGAAAACGAAAGAATATTTCGATAAACAAATATCGATATTAATGAACTTGCCAAAAATTCAAAAGGAAACAAGTGAAGAATTTATCAAACTTCAATCCACTGTTTCAAATTGTTTGTCAGTTTTATCGACACAAAATATTCCCACTGACAGCTGGGATCCAATACCGGTAAACATATGCACTGGCGCATTACCAGAAAAATCATTACTTCTATGGGAGCAATCGCTCTCATCACGAAGAAAATGCCCCACGTGGCAACAAATGAAAGATTTCCTAACTACCCAATATAAAATCGCAGAAAGGAGGCTTCGCGACCTAAATAGAGGCTTCCACAGACCCCAAGCCAGTAGCAACAACAATTTAAATAGAAGCTTCTTCAGAAATCAAACGTTCACATCCGAACAGTACAAACAAACGTCATGCGAACTATGTACAGGAGGGCATAAGCTCAAATCTTGCGAGAGATTCAAAATATTGAATATTATCGACCGAAACAATTTTGTAAAAACAAAAAGACTTTGTACAAATTGCCTATCACATGCACATACACTTAAAGAGTGCGAAAGCAAATTTAATCGCGTTTATTGTCATAAACGACATCATTCAATGCTGCATTACAGCACATTTTCCAGCTCATCCCCAAACAGCGCAAATATGAAAATAGCCACGGGTTTAGTTGCAACAGCAAATCCCGAAGTGTGAAATCCCGAAAATTGCCAAGAAGCACCATGCTTCTCAAAGGCATTAAAAACCCAAACGCTACACAGCGAAAACCAAAGTAGGGTACTACTACCCACAGCAGTCGTCTCCATCGAACACGGAGGAGAACTGTTTAAACTTAGGGCCTTAATAGAGCAAGGATCACAACGATCATTCATAGCGTCTAGGGCTCAAAATGGGCTACAACTGCCAACAAAACTAGCCAATTTTGAAATCACGGGAATGGGCGGAAGAGTAGTCCAAAACTCAAATAAAATCTGCTCCATTTCCCAAATTTCCCCCCAAGCGGATAAGCACATACAAGCAGAAGCTATAGTCTTACCGCAACTTACAAATATGCTTCCAAGCTATCACATAAATAGCAAGCATTGGCAAAAGGTTTCACACCTAAAGCTAGCAGATCCCAACTGCAACACTCCCGCTCACATAGACCTTCTATTAGGCAGCGATCTCATACCACAGATAATACTCGAAGGTATTGAGAAAATTTCAAATACACTTCTGGCACAAAATACTATTTTTGGGTGGATCCTAAGTGGACTAGTTTCGGAACCAGTTACCACCATGACCACTCAGGTTGAGGAAATCTCAAACGAATACCTCAATTCACAATTAAAGAAATTTTGGGAGTTAGAAGAGCTCCCCCCATATCAATCACAACCCCTGAAGATAAGTATTGTGAAGACTTTTACAAAGCCACAACTACTAGATCAGATAATGGTCGGTATGTCGTACGACTACCACTAAAACTACAATTTCCCAACACAATCGCCTTAGGTCACTCTCGCACCTCTACTATACAACAGTTTTTAAGTATGGAAAAAAACTTACTTAAAAAAGGTGAGCCTAAGCCAGAATACGATGGCGTGTTAGAAGAATACCTCCATTTAGACCCGATGGAGCGCGGGGAATTCCCTAAATGATATCCTATTTACGGGACCCACGCTCCAACCAGATTTAATGCTACTTATTTTAAATTGGCGTATATTCAAGTACGTGTATAACGGAGACGTCGAAAAAATGTATAGACAAATAGCCGTACATAAAGACGATCAAGATTTTCAGCGAATTATTTTCCGAAAATCTCCCAATAGTCCATTCCGCGACTATAAATTAAAAACAGTTACCTTTGGCATCAACTGTGCTCCATATCTAGCCATTCGAACACTGCACGAATTGGCAGAAAACACCAAGTCAGAATTTCCTCTGGCAACCCAGGTGTTAAAAACACAAACGTATGTAGACGATATCTTGTCTGGAAGTCACAGTCTTCCACAGTCTTCACTATCACAAGTGATACAAGCCCTAAATACCGCAGGGTTTCCGTTGAAAAAGATAACGGCAAACCACCCTAATATCTTAAAGGACATACCTAATGAAAATTTGTTAGATACTAATTTCCTAAAATTCGAAAAGGAAAGTACAACAAAAACTCTGGGGATCCAATGGAATGCGATATCTGACCAGTTTTCATACACTACAGAGTCAATATCAGCATTATCCGCCATAACAAAACGCCAAATTCTATCCTCTGTGGCGAAACTTTTCGACCCCGCAGGATGGCTTTCGCCAGTTATGATACCAGCCAAAATTCTAATACCAGACTTATGGTTAGATGGAACCGACTGGGACGAACAAGTAAAACCACTTCGTTTAGAAAAGTGGTCCCAGTTTGCGAGCAATCTAAATGATATCTCACAGATACAAATCCCACTATGGGTAAATTATGCCCCAGAGCACAAAGTCGAACTACACGGCTTCTGTGACGCTTCTGAAAAGGCATATTGCGCAACTATATATGTTCGCTCACAAAGCGACACTGCGACCACAAGCCACTTATTAGTAGCAAAAGCAAAAGTGGCTCCTTTAAAAACAATAAGTCTACCACGACTTGAACTATGTGGAGCGCTACTACTAGCCAAACTCGTGTCCATCGTACAAACGCATTTAAACATGGCACAATATAAATTATATCTATGGTCCGATTCCGAAATCGTATTAGCATGGTTAGAAAAACCACCAAATGCATGGAAGACGTATATTTCCAATCGAACGTCTCAAATCCTTGACCTAGTAGGATCAGCCACTTGGCGACATGTGGCCAGTGCAGATAATCCTGCCGATCTAGGTACAAGAGGGTGCAAACCCCTGCATCTTGCCACCACCACTCTCTGGTGGAGTGGCGTCCGCTGGTTAACAGAATCTCCCGATTCTTGGCCACAAGCGCCCATGCGCAATATAATTGCCCCAGAAAGTCGAAAAATCGACTCCTTTCATGCAATATCAAATGATACTGACATCCTTGAGCGATTTTCATCGTTTCCCCGAGCCCTCAGAGTAGTTGCCTACATGATCAAATTTATAGAGCAGCTCAAAACTAAAGTTAACGGAACACCTCCAATATACCCCCAATGCGATACATTAACGCACCTACACTTACAAAAAGCAAAAGGCGCTCTTATCGCATCTACTCAAACGCGCTACTTCAGCCGAGAAATATCATTGCTAAAAGATTCGAAGCCAATCGATAAAAAGAGCTCACTTTTAGTACTAAATCCATTTCTGGACACAGAAAAAGCACGGCTTGTCACATTATATCTGCATTATGTCCACATACTGATGCTACACGCCGAGCACCGCCTCATGCAACAAATAGTCCGCCAAGAGTTTTATATTCCACGTCTTAAGCCTCAAATTAAGAAGTGCATTTACATGTGCAAAGTTTGCACAACGTACAAGCAAAAAATGCGAACGCAGATAATGGCAACACTTTCACCTGAACGCTGCAACTTTGCTCTGCCCTTCACAACAACAGGTGTCGATTTTGCTGGGCCTTTCCAGATAAAGGCTTCAATGTTAAGATCTCTCACTTTAATAAAAGGCTATGTTTTTGTTTGTTTTACGACAAAAGCTGTTCACCTTGAGCTATGTACAAATCCGACGACAGAGGCTTTTCTCGCGGCATTCGCTCGCTTCGTCGGACGGCGTGGTTTTCCTTCAAAAATAATGAGTGACAACTGCAAAACGTTTATTGGAGCCAAAAGAGCCACTGAGAAACAGGTTGTGGACTTTATCAAACAAGTCTCACCTGAAATTGTACAGAAGTAGGCACATCAAGATTAATTGGTAGTTTATCCTCCCAAGCGCTCCTCATATGGGTGGTTTATGGGAATCAGCTGTAAAAAGCTTCAAATCCCACTTCAAAAAAGTAACTAAAACTACAAGTTTATTTATGAAGAATTCACGACCTTATTAATTCGAATTGAAGCCGTACTCAATTCACGGTCAATCACAATCCTCTCGCAAGATCCCTCCGATTTCACCGCCCTAACTCCTGGGAATTTTCTCAAAGGAGCACCCATTCTGGCCATACGCGGAGTCGCTATCCTTATTAAACCGATGGGAAAGAGTCAAAATTCTCCATCACAATTTTAGCCGCCGATAAAAAGAAGATTATCTAAAGGACCTCTACAAGAATTACCGCTGGAAAGCTCCAGAACAGGCGCCGAAGCTTGGAGATTGCGTGCTAGTACACGATGATTGTCTCCCCCCTACCGAATGGCGGCTTGGCCGCATAGAAAACCTTCACCATGGTTCCGATGGTCACATCCGAGTAGTCGATCTCCGTACGCAAACCGGAACACTAACTAGACCGCTCGTAAAGCTATGCTTCTTACCCACAGCCGATAATACCGAACAACCGTAAATAATAACCCGATAAGAACCAAAAACCGCTAAAATTAATAAATCAAAAAAAACCTAAATCCGGTAAAAGGTCGATCGAACTAACGACCCATTATGCCACCTAACGTGACCCAAAATTCCAACATTCCAACTCAATCATGAGACAAATTTATAATCTATATAACTTTTTCCTCATATAGATCATTATGGCCGGAAATGCACCAACACCAACGCCAGCAATACGTTCGGCCGTTAATGTGCCACGCCCTGGGGCAAATCTTGTACCCCGAACTACGGCTACCACAGCCCCTCCAATCGCTCCTCGTAGTAGCACGCGACCACTAACCCCGTCAACACCGCCTCCGATGCCCACTATGTCGTCGCCCACACCGGTTGCAACATTGCGGCATATTTAAAGGTATGTCACCAGTCCAACGACAGCAAATCACCCAAGCACATGGCCACTGCCTGAATTGTCTGGCGCACACCCATGCAACAACCGCATGTGAGTCAAGGGGCCTTTGTCAGATGTGCGGTGAGCAACATCACACACTCCTTCACCGCACCGCGAGGCGCGACAGTGGTCGACTAACTGCCTCCCATCGCCGCGGCGTAGTGAGGCGACTCCCCAGACACGCATCAGCACGACCTCGCCGATTCACCACCCACCCGAAGATTCCCGCCGCGTATCAGTTTCGAAGCAAACACCGTAATTGTTTACAAGAACCAGTTTATAAAATTTAATTTATTTTCCACTAACGGTTCTTCTTTTCGGATACCTTGTAGTAGTACCGACTGCGACAGTTATGTTTATACGATGAGTCTAATATATGATCCGTCATGGGGATGAGGAGTTTAAGGCTTGATTGTTTGAATATCAACTTGAAACAAAATAAAATGGTCAAAAGAACTATTAACTATACTGGGTTATTGGATTTTGTTTAAAACGATTACTTATGTGATATGTGCAGGAATGGGCAAAGTCCTAAGTCTCAGTTATACCAGAGGACATAGAAGAATGAGAAGGTACAGGCTCGACATTGAACATTTGTGAAATTTCACCGATAAATTCACCTCACGACGAGGGAACTCAACGCGTGAATTATTAACACTGTTTTGATTTTAGCAGAAAAGAATCTGTAGAATTACAGCTTTGTTAACATGATCAACCAAGGAATTTTGATGAGAGAACCAGAGAATGACTGAAGGTTATGTGCATTTTAATTTATATTAACTTATGAATAAATATTCTAAAACTTTAAAATAAATTTAATTAAGAAGGTTTATAAAAATAAAAAACTAAAATAATAAAAAAATATTTCGGGTGGGGCCCCAAATATGAAATGGAATACTTGTAACAAATTCATTCATAAGGAACGCACGTAAGTTAATGGCAGCCTCCACACAGCAGATTTACCGTAACTGTAAATAAAATTGCATCTTAACTTTTGTAATTATGCAGTCGCATAAATAAAATCTTTATCAACGTTTTGGTTTATTTGGGAATTCGGTATGCTTTTTCCTTTCTCAATGGAATAATCCATTCTTATCAAAACATTACTGATGGCCTCACTCAAAGGTATAGCAATATTAATTGTAAACAAAAAAGAACGCTTAACGTTCTGCCGAAATATGCTGAATAGCTATGAATCATTAGAAGTATGTTGAACAAAACGCCCGTGTAATTTGTATACGTACAATAATATTAAATTATTAAAATTTTATTTATTAACAATAATTATAATTCGTTTGCAAACGCTGTACGAATCGAAAACAGGTAACGTTGAAGGCTGAAGCCGTGGAATCCGCTTAGGCGCAAAGATGAGCCAAACTGGGATTAGATGTAGCGCGCAGGATTGTAGTTGTCGCAAAAACGAATAAGGGCAGCAAGCAGAAACCGTGTTGACTGACGTGTATAATCGAATGTGTATGAACGCTGTAACAGCTGTCCAATAAGCGTATGTAGATTTAGCGATGATCCTGTCCTTGTTTTTAGGTGTCTTTATGCATGTTGTTCTCAGACGTTGAGTGCCAGTTTTTTCTTAGTAGATGGTGTACTTGGAGGAGGGACTTTAAACTCATTTCAACAAGCTAAAAGTGTAATTGACATTCATTATTTTGAAGTATGTTAGCTTTAAGTAAATATGAACAAAATGTATATACATTTGTAAGTTGAAAATAAAGTAGGATTCCTTTTCCGTCAATCAAATGAACCACACGTGTTTTTATTTCTTCAGCGCGTTCGAGGATACAAAATATATTTGTGTTGAAAATTGTGAAAAATTACTCAAGATTGTCAAGTATTAAAGTTAGCACAATAATTATATAAAAGTTATTGAAAAAAAATAAACAAAGCATATTAGGGGACAAAATAATAAAATACATACCACCAACGTGACTATATGCCATATATGTACATATGCATATACATACATTTATATATATAAAATTCACAAAAATAAGTATCCCACGGAAGGAAAAAAAAACAAAAAACCTCAATACGCGTAAAAAAATAAATACTGTGCAAAGTGTTATAAATATAAAAATAAAAACTGATAACATTAAAGACAAGAAGAAGCAGCACAGAGCTAATAAAAATTAAAAATAAATAAATAATACAATAAAAAAGATAAAAAGGAAAAAATAATATAAATTAAGGAATTACACACTAAGCCGAAGCGTTGCTACAACAGATAAACTGATACAACAAAGTATGGGTTGTAAGTCATCAATATATCAAAAATAAAATTTATTTATCCCAGGTAGGTAGATAGAGTGGCTGTCTGACGACGCAACTAAGCCTTTGCCCAATGTGATACCACCGAGTCTAATGTTTCCACACTCTATTGTCTCCTATCTGAACAAATAGTTTTATACAAGCAACTTCCGAGACGTCGTCTAGGAACCCTCGGCCGATAGTTGCGATTATTTTTCTGTAGAGAGCCTTGCATTTGCACAAAAATGTTTTACAGTCTCCCCTTCTTTTACCTCCTGACAGGTTATACAATAGTTACTGTATGGTGCACATAGACTGCTGGCATGTCTGCAAATTAGGTAGTGGCCTGTTAGTCTCTTGCTAGAGTTCTTATGTCATTTTTTTTTGAGTTTTGATAGCCGGCATGTTCGGCCCACGTTTCATTCATGCCACGTTTGCCTGCTTGTTGAGTAAGTCAATGATTGAATCCACCAGCTAAATTTATAACATGTATGGCATGACATGGCATTTTTATCTAGGCTCAATTGTAGGGTGGTGCCTGTTCTGGCTAGTTCATCTGCTTCAAAGTTATCAGGGATATCACAATGTCCTGGAACCCATTGTAGGTTTATCGTGAAATAAGATGTTAGATCCACTAGGAGATCAAGACATTCCTTCACTATCTTTGACGAAACCCTAATTGATTTCAATAATTCAAAGCCAGTTGGCTAACCGTATATTTAAATATACTGCTTGTTGTAAACTTAATAATGGCGACTTAAGGAGAGTTTCCTAGTGAACAATACTCGCTCCGCCTTGCTAGCGTTCAAGTTCAGTCCGGGCGTTTCTTCCCACCGATTAATATCATTTAGTATTGTTTGCATAAGGTTATCGAGGGATTTTACATCTAATCGAAACCGTCACATCAACAGCGTAGGCCACAACATGTACCCGTTTCTTTTCTAGATCAGCAATTTATTCATTATTAATATCCAGAGAAGTATTGTATGTAAGCTTTGCCCGCCTTTGGTATGTATATTGCCTTGACTTTCCTCTATAAGGAAGTAATATACGCCTCTTTGAGAAAGGTTACTAGCATGTCTCTTATTTAGTTCTACGACCGCTTTAATTGAGCAGGGGATAAACCGTCTGGTTTCGCCGATTTGAAGGGCATGAATCTTCTTATCGCCCAATATATATTGCTTTTTGACACTATATCTATAGGATATACCTATTATTTTAATAATATAAGTATTATCAAAAGTTTATTTATTGTGACTATTTACATAACCTATCAAATTTTAAATAAAAGCTCGACCATAAGCTCAATTTTGCGATTCTGAACTACAGACCCTTCAGAATAATAGGGTCTCCTTTCGTAAAAAGGATCAAAAAATAAATAAACTAAACAATAGATTGACTGAATAATTTTGAGAAAAAATACATACGCCTTACCAACTGACGTGGACTATGGAATATATGGAAGGAAAAATGTTAAATGGGGACTAACCAAGTACACCAATATACGAAAGGTTATATTACTTGTATTGTAGTCATTGTAAGGGCAACCATATAATTGAAAATTGCCTCTATTCAAAGGAAAAGAAAAGCAAGAAATAAAATATTTTTACGAAAACTAAAATAAAAATCTTAAAAATGACTTTGAGTAGTGAAAACGAAACTCTAGTTGCTAGACTTATTGCTTCAACAAATGCATCCCGTAGATTAGAAATTTTAGAAATGCGAAGACAAATTGAAGACTTAACAAAGTCAACAACGATAGCAGATTACAAACCAAAAATTATCAATTCCGAAATTCTCTGCGACGAATTATTAGAAGCAATAAAATCATTACCAGAATTTTCTAGCTGTTAGCTGGAGAGAATGAGCTAGTAATACAATGAGTGTATATGTAAGGGGCAGCCGTAGATATTTTGCTGCATTAACAATAATGAGAAATAAAATTACACACGATGCTAAGGTATACCACCTAAATGGTACGGTACCTAATATTGATGCCATTTTGGCACGACTCGACTTCGCTTATGCTTTGAACACAAAGTCGACAGCACGACATATCAATCAGCTGATGTACACAATGTCGTTGTTGCCGTTCTAAAACCCTTCACTTCATTGACATTTAAATATTTTGTTCAAAGTGAAATTTTTTGTGCAAAAAATAAGTAAATAGGATGATTTATTTGATTTTACATTATCGATTGTTATTACATATGATATATCAGAGATATTCTGTTGGTAAGATAACATTAGACTTGTTAAAGTTTTGAATAATTCCATATTTCACATATTATATTCGTTCGGTTTTTTATTGATTTTTCAAAAGATAACTTTGTGTCCATTTTTCCGATTTAAGTCAAATATGGCCAACGAGATGCCAACTTCACTATACCCCTCTCGCAGAAGGCTGCGTCCCTATTGGCAAAATACTCGGAAAGCCAATTTTCACAGGCCTCTCCTGAGGCCAATTTCTCACCATTAAGCGCGTTCGCCATTGACAGGAAAAAGTGATAATCACTTGGTGCCAAGCCCGGACTATAAGGTGGGTGCATTAGGACCTCCCATCCGAGCTCCCGGAGCTTCTGGCGCGTAACCAAAGACGTGTGTGGCCTGGCGTTGTCCTGATGGAACACAACTTGCTCTCTGTTGATCAAAGATGGCCTCTTCTGGATTAGTGCTGCCTTCAAGGGGTCCAGTTGTAGGCAGTAGAGGGCCGAATTGAGCGGTTGGCCACATGGTGGGCAGCTCGTAGTAGATGATTCCTTGCAAATCCCACCAAACACATAGCAAAACCTTCCTGGCCATCAATCCGGTCTTGACCACCGTCTGTGCCGCTTCCACGAGCTTTGATCACGACCGTTTGCGCTCTATGTTGTCGTAAGTGACCCATTTTTCATCGATTAAGCAGCGATTCGCAGATGGAAATTCGGTCTATCATGGTTTTTTGCGTTAGTTCGTGTGACACCCAAACATCGAGCTCCTTTTTGAATCCAAGGTTATGCAAATGGTTCCAAACGGTTTTCTGGCATATCTTTAGTTCCTCAGCAATTAAATAAGTGCTCACGTGATGGTCTGTTTCCACTATTTCCATGATTTTATCGCATCTTTGACATCGAAATTACCGGAACGGAACCTAGCAAATCACTTTTGTGCTACACTTTCGTTTACAGTATCGGGCTCATAAACTAAATTAATTTTTTCAGCCGCTTTGGCTACTTTTGCGCCTTGATCGAAGAAAACTTGTAAAATATAGTGAATTTTCTCTTTGCTGGTGTCCATCTTTGACGAGCGCTCACAACGAACTGAGTAAAAAGTGAAGAAAAATCAGAAATATTACTGTTTAAGTGATCTAAGCCTCAGTACCACCACTTCCTCCGGTAACAACTGGCGCATCCTAATGCAACACACCACACTTGAGAACATTCATAAGTTCTCACCACCCGATGAAATCACACCACACAGGACAACACAACATACCATCAGCATTCGCTTATCGTCTATGGGCCTGAGCGCCACATCAACTTTTCGCTTATACACTTTCGACAACAGCGATCCTGCGCGCTACTCTTGCCGATTATAAACCCGTCGACATCGGCCCAAAATATTATTTTCCAGATATGTATTAAAAGCAATAATAATAACTGGTTTTTATATGTAAAAAAATATTGTACATTGTAAACGAGAAAAATCGCATTTTTATTATAATTTTAAAGGCGAGTGTATTGAGTGTCAGCATTTTAAAGACACTGGTGGATCTTTCCTTACAAATTGTGTATCGCTTTATTCATGGTCCTTCAAGCCCTAGTGAAAGGAACTATGGGATTTTAACAAACCAAAAAAAAGTTTACAGTAAAAAATTTCGGTGTCATAACCTAACAAAAACAAGTAAGGAAGGGTTAAGTTCGGATGTAACCGAACATTTTATACTCTCGCAAAGTCAAATGGTATACTCGTTTGAGATTTCTTTGTGGATTGACTGATATTTTCGGTAGAAGGTCAACTATAGGCACTGGGGTCCACATATTTAGTACTTAGGGGTTTGAACAGTTTTGGTTCGATTTAGACAATTTTTGGCCGCAAGGTGGCATACTTTAAACATATTATTCACGCAAAGTTTTACGCCAATATAATCATTATTGCTTGATTTGCATAGTGGAAAGTGAAAGAATCAAGTGGTATTTAAAATGGTGTCACATGGAAAATAGGCGTGGTTGTAATCCGATTTCGCCCATTTTCGCACTATGACAAAGAAACATGAAAAGAACGTTACACACCGAATTTGGTTGAAATCGGTTGAGCAGATCTCAAGATATGGGTTTTCACCTAAAAGTGAGCTGTGCCACGCCCACTGTCTAATTTTGAACGCGGTTCCTATAAAGTCATCTTATACCATCTCAGAGATAAAATTTAATGTCTCTGGCGTGTTTAGTGCTTGATTTATCGCGCTTTTAGTAGTTTTTAACAGTACCGTTATATGGGGAGTGGGCGGAGTTGCCACCCGATTTCCACTATTTTCACACCGTCAATAGAAGTGCTAAAAACATTTGCTTCTAGTGAATTTTGTTATTATAGCATAAGCGGTTTAGGAGATATGCACACTAAACCTATTAGAGGCGGGACCACGCCCACTTTTAAAAAAAAAGTTTTAACTACAGATGCCCCTCCCTAATGTGATCCTGTGTACTAAATAACAGTCTTGTATCTTATTGCGGAGCTTAGTTATGGCAAGTTATTTGTTTTTGATTAATGGCGTTTTGTGGGCGTGGCAGTGGTCCGAGTACGCCCATCTGCAATACCAACCATCTTACGGTACCAAGAAACATGTCTACCAAGTTTCATAAAGATATCTCAATTTTTACTCAAGTTAGAGCTTGCACGGACGGACAGACGGACGGACGGACAGACGGACGGACGGACAGACGGACGGACGGACAGACGGACGGACGGACAGACAGTCACCCGGATTTCAACTCGTCTCTTCATCCTGACCATTTATATATATATAACCCTATATCTAACTTGATTAGTTTTAGGTGATACAAACACCCGTTAGGTGAACAAAACTATTATACTCTGTAGCAACAGGTTGCGAGAGTATAAAAAAAGTGTAGTGACAGAGCAAACGGGTGCAGTGATATAAAAATATATGCATATGTACATCCACATATACATACATGTGTACATGTGTACAAACAATCATTTGAAACAAGCTAATTTGTTGAAAAAGCCAAAACCACAATTCGGGCGCGAAATATTAATACACCTTATAACAAAACATACATAAATACCAACAACTTAAACGGGCGCGAATGTAAAACAAAAGATAATAAACAAGAACAACACTCACTAAAACCAGGCACAACTGGAAGCAGCGGAAAAGGAACAAAGGAACACACACTCGTACATACATATATTATACCCTCAAAAAACCCTTGAGGGAGCATAAAGTGAGTTGTATCGTTTCCTATTTTATTCCTTCATGCATATACTTATGTATTATGTTAAAGGTTACAGTTGATTAGTAAACATAAAACTGTAAGAATAAAAAACAAAAAATTAAATAAATAAAAACCAAACTGTTTTAAGTTACGGCTTTATTTTACGGTAAAAGCCAAAAACGGTTTGGTAACATATATACTATGTACATAAATAATTAATAAGCTGCTTGTCTGCTTACCTTTGTGTATTATAACACACTAATTTAACAAATACAAAATCCTATGAAACTAAATTCAAGCAATTATTTGCGCAGATTTCCGGTAATACCCTTTATGCTTAATAAAGCAGTAAGCAGGATTGCTATACAATTAAATAAGTAAGCCGAGGCAAAATTAAAATTATAACACAAAAAACAAGAGATAAAATAACCAAAATAAAAACAAACCAAAAACATACATACATGCATATCCACTTTCTTCCAATATATAAGTTAAATAATTATATTTTATTAATTGTTTTTAAAAAGCTGGCGGAACTTTGTCCGCACATCACTTATTTATTTTGAATCCAACTTAAGACTAATTACAATTATTAGCTTAACTTAAAATTACACCTACTATTGGCCACACTCACGTTGCACTTTAATATGCGCCCTATTTGTTGTTATTGCAAAATCGATATTTTTGCTGATCGTTGTTTACTTCAATTTATTGATATTTAGCTGACTATTGTTTTAGTGTTATTTATTAATAGTTTGCTGACTGTTGTTTACGCAAATTATGTTGAGGTGTCAGCAATTATGCGAATGCGCGTGTAGAATGGTTGACCATTGGCAAAATTCAACCTAGTTGAACTTTTGCAAGTTCCGGAGTTAACTCTTCCCCCTTTAAAGATGATCGTCCTCGATCATTTAGTAGAACGGTAAGTTATTGAAACTTACATATGTGGGAGTGTAACTAGTAGTGCCTGGCGTATCTTCTTGGCTTGTTTCAGTTTGCACTGGCTTTATGACCTCTTTTCCCACATATTGGATTTTTACGGAACGTTTCTTTAGGATGTAAATAATTATTATAATTATTGGAATTGCTGTCATTGTTAGGCCTCCGGGGGAAAATGTAGCATTTTTAATATAACTGATTTCGTCTGCGTTTTTGATGTGCAGATCTTTCAGTGCCTCTAGAGAGAGGAGTTCTATGTGATCTTTTTCTAGTGGGATCGGTTGAAGAATTGTGGGGATAGTTTCTATAGTTCCTGCTTCAATATTACTGAATTGCTGGTCGTTTATTTTAATTGTTGAGTTATTAAATATAATGACATGAGTACCGTTAAGTGGTTGGGATATTTCGTCTGCTACTAATCTGCCGTCAAATCGATTGAGCAATATTACTCCTTGTTTAACTTCTTCTAATGTAGGGACGTGGTGGCCATTTGTTGTTGAACAAGTTGAGTTCAAGCTATAAATAATTCTAGCTATACATAAATCTTTATTTAAATACATATTGACATATTATTGTATTTTTCACACTCATTTTTTATTCCTAAAATTGAATTTTTTCCTCTAAGTATTTCTTTGTATTCGATTTTAATTACAGTATTATCTTCCCTTTTTACAGGTCTTATAATTATTTTCTTAAATGTTTCCTTAATCGTTAAAGGTATTTTAACCATATACAAAATTTTCATTTCATTATTTAGAACATTTACTTTTGATAATTCTAGTGCTTCTTCGGCACTCTTAAATGGTATTTCATCTTCTTTTAGTTTATTAATTGATAATTCTAATTCCTCTTTACTTAATATTACGGAATATATAATATTTTCTTTTGCCCATTGGATGGCATATCTAATGTTTATTAATTCTTCTTTAATTAATCTAATCCTATTTTGTAAATTTATTATAATTTCCGTTATATTATCTTCATCTTTTCTAATTGTATTTATCATCTTGTTCATAATGTGGGTTATGTTATTTATTCGTTTTTCGAATAATTTATTTATTACTACTTGTTTATTATTGTTTTTATTCAAATTTTCTAAGTTATTTGTAATTATCTCAAGATCTTCGTGATCGGGAGATCCGGCTATGTATTTCCATGCCGTTCCTAATATGTTAGTTGATTTTTTTCTTCTGATAGATTTTGAGGGTTTTAGAGCGTTTAGAATTTCGAAGGTTTGGATGGTTTCATGTTTTAGAATGGGATATAGGAGGTGGTTGTTAGGGATTTGGTTGATCATTTCTTCATATGTATCTGTTAAAAATTGTTCGTATTTCTCTAAGTCGATGAGATGAATGAATCTGAATGTACCGTTTTGAATTTTTGCTTGTCCATTGTCTATCGTCACTAGTTGGGATTTGCTATAGTCTAAAACTTGTACGTCCGAAGAGGAAGTTGTAATGAGAGTGAGTATGATAAAAAGTATATATTGGTCCATTTTCCTAAAAGAAAAAGGAAAAATTTTAGTTCTTTATTAGAGATTTGTGGATTGTTCGTCCCGATACTGTTTTAACTATCGTCCTGTGATTTTCAGAAACCGTTTTTTTTTTATATTTTGGAGTTAATTTGGATCCTAGTCTTTTATTGATTTTAACGTAAGTGACTTCTCCTGGTGAGAAGTTTTTGTTTTCAGTCCTATTTTTGTTATGATATAAGAGATCTAGTTCTTGTTTTTTCTTGAGTAAGGCAATGTTATCCTGTCTTTGTTGTTCTAGATGTTGTGGGTCACTATAAATTCTATTTCCAAAAAATATTTCTATTGGTTTACTTTTTGTCGTTGAGTGTATTGAGGAATTGTATTCTTGAACTGATTTGAATAGTAATTCTTCAAATGTTATTCCTGCGTAATTTGCTTTTAGGCATCTCATTATTTCTGACAGTGTACTATGGAATCTTTCTATTTGTCCATTGCTTGTACTGCTATAAGGCGGAGTGGTGTAAACGTTGATGGACATTTGGTCTTTAAGTAGGTATGATATGGTAGCGGAATTAAGGGACTTTTCGTTATCTATTACTACGAGTTTCGGAATTCCGAAGGCGATCATTAATTCTCTGATTGGGTCTTTAATGTGCTCTATTGCTCTGGAAGGTATCACTTTTACCTGGACGTATTTAGAAAATTTGTCAATGGCGGTGAGGATTAATTTCTTATCCGTGGAATATATGTCAACATGAACTATTTCGCCTGGCGATTGTGGAATAGGGGTTTCTTGTATTTGAGGTTTAGGGGGGTGCCTATCGTATTTATGTTCGCGGCATGTGGAGCATTGTCTGACCGTTTTTTCGATTTTCGAATGCATGCTTGGGAAGTAGAATTTCTTCAAAATATGTGCTTTATTTTCGCGACTGTTTCTGTGTGCTCTTTGATGTTCGCTTGCGATTATTTCTTCTTGCTCTGTTTCGTTTGTTATATCCTGGAGCAAGGTTTGCGTAAAGCGTATTTTGATATTTCGGAAGTGTAGTGGATATATCTCCTGGATTTTTCCCATCAAGCTTTCTGTGGTATGCAGACCGTTGATTAGTGCTGGGTCTAGATAGCGTTTGAATATGGCTATAATATCCTGTTCGGAATAGTTTTGCTTTGTAATGGTATGTCTGTGATAACTGGGGAATGGTATCTGGAATGAGTAGCTGTCCTCATTTCCAAACATTAGGAATAGTTGGTTCTTGAAGGCATTAATTGGGGCTTCGGTGGCGGGAATTAGAAGATGTGAGGAGCTTTCGTTGCTATGGTCTGTAGTGGTAAGGGTATTAATATCGGTTTGTGGTGGTCTGGATAGCGCGTCTGCAACGACATTAGTTTGTATTTCATCTCATAGTTATATTCTTCGAGGATACACTTCCATCTTTTCATTTTTCCGTTGCGATTTTTGTTACTCAATGCAAAAGTAAGCGGTTGGTGATCTGTGAAAATTAGAACTTTCGCTGACCCATACAAATAGTTTCTAAGTGAGGTGAGAGCCTAGATTATTGCCAGCATTTCTTTTTCGTTCGCGGCATAATGTTCTTCTGTTTTATTGAGTGATCGGGATATGAAGGTTATTGGTTTTCCTGATTGTTCAAGGACAGCACCTAGAGCGTAGTTTGATGCGTCAGTAGTGAGGTGAAATTCTTCTTTGAAATTGGGATAGTGTAGTATGACTTCGTTTGATGTTAGCGCGGATTTAATTTTATTGAAAGCAGTCATGGCGTTACTGTCGAACACAACCGGCTTTTTACTGGAAGAATTTTTGGACACGTGTCCATCTTCCCCTCTCAAAAGCGAGGTCAGGGGTTTTGCTAATTTAGCATAATCTCTGATGAAGCGTCGATAATAGCCAGATAGGCCAAGAAAAGATCTTAAGTCCTTCAAAGTTTTTGGGCAAGGAAAATCTTGAATTGCCTTTACTTTCGTGGGATTGGTTTTTAATCCTGTGGGAGAGACAATGAAACCTAAAAATTCTACTTCTCTCTTGAAAAATTCACATTTGTCCAACTGGACCTTCATGTTCGCTTTTTCTAGCGTATGGAAAATTGTTTCGACATTTTCTAGGTCGCTTTGGTCGTTATTGCCAAATACTATTATGTCATCTATGTAGACATAACATATTTTACCTATATGATCTTTTAGGATGTCGTCTAGCGCTCGTTGGAAAATAGCGGGTGCATTTTTCAACCCGAATGGAAGTCTGGTGAATTCGTACTTTCCGTTATTGATAGAAAATGCTGTCTTCTCAATGTCGGATTCTCTTAGTGGAATCTGATGGAAGCCACTCTTCAAGTCAAGAACGGAAAAGTATTTGTTATTTCCTAGTTGTGAGAGAACCTCATTAATTTCTGGGATCGGGTATCTGTCGGCTATTGTTAATGTATTTAATTTTCTGTAATCCATTACTAATCTGTATTTTCTTTGGCCTGATGCATCTAATTTTTTTGGTACAACCCAAACGGGTGAGTTATACGATGAGCAGGATGGACGAATAATCCCGTCCTTTAGCAAATTTTGTATTTCTTGGGAAACAAAATCTCTCATAGCAAGAGGATATGGATAGTATTTAGTATAGACTGGAGTATCCGAGGAGTGGTGTATGTTAGTTTTTCGTCAGGTTCTGTAAAAAGATGTGGGTATTTTCTTGTCAACTGAATTATGTGTTGTTTTTGTGTAGCTGTCATATGGTCAGTTCTAACGTCAATTTGATTAACTGTAGGTGAGAGTTTTTGTTTAATTTTAATTTGTAACCCGTTATCTATTGTCAAGGTGTCGTCCCGTATGTTGATTGTTGCATGAAGGTCTTTTAAGCTATCGTTTCCTATTATTCCGTCAAAAGATTTTAGAGTGGGGAGTAAAAAAAATTTGAGGGATGTGCCAGTTTTTCCAAATAAGTTTATAACTGTATGGTGGGTAATTTTGATCTGTCTAGCGATAGAATTCGCAAAGAATGGTTCGGCGTTAGGTATTGTCCTTGGGACCTGGCAAGGTTGTATGTAATTCTTGCTTGACCCCGTATCAATCAACATTTTCAGAATTTTCCCGTTCTTCGTTTTGCATTCGATGTAGGGTAACGAAGAACTGTTCATTCTAAAAAATGGATATCAATATAATCCTGCATCTCAGATTGTGGGTTTCCCTCGCCATATTCTTGAGCTGGTTGCCCATTTTCTTCTGATGTCAATGCAGTTTCATATTCCTGTTCAGTAGGAGTCCAGTCTTGCTGATAGTGTTTGTCCGTATCATACTGTGGGTCTTGTGGGTATTCCTGTTGGTAATTATGTTGTGCACCGGTTTCGATATGGAAGTTCCTTTGTTGTTTTAGAGGTATTTGTTGTGAAAAGTTGGATGGTCTTTTCACGCCGTTATTAGCTACGGGTCTATTCATGTAATTTATAGCTCTAGAATGAAGAGTTTTGTCGACGTCCATTGGTTCTGGTCGTGGGAGTTGAGGCTTAACAGAAGCCTGTTGCCCTAATGGTCTATATTGTTGAAAATTACGGTAATTATTGAAAGGAGCTTGAGGGCGATATTGATTCGCAAAGTTTTTTGGTTGCATTTGGGGTCTTGGCATATATGTTAATTGGGGATAAAAGTCGTTAACCGTTTTTCTGGGTGGGAGGGGTGGTCGGAAATCGTGAGTATTCCTATTTTGACTTAAAGCGTAGTGAGAACGAAAGTTTTGATTCTCTAGCTTAAGACAAAGGTGGAGAGCTTGCGGAAGGTCTACCGGTTCTCTCATGCCAAGGAGTCTTGGAAGGTCACCTTTCAGTCCTCGTATTAACGTGTCGAGGGCTTTGACCCGGTATGTTTGAGTAAGTAGATGCATGGATTCCGCACTAACGTCCATGCAGCCAAGCTTGTTTAGAATAAGAGAAAGATGGGAATAAACGCGTTGATAGAATTCTTGAATGGTGAGGTTGCCCTGCGCTAAAGACGTCATTTGATACTCTAAGGTACCTATATCCCGCTTATCAGCGTAATGAAGGGTAAGGCATCTAGAGATGGCTTTCCAATCCAGAGGTGTGTTGTAGGATTCGAGGGCAATGTCAGCGTTGCCCACTACTTTATTCCTTACAACATTAAGAATGCCGTAATATTTCGGAGTTCCTTTAAGGGGTTCGTAGATTTGCAGAATACGATCTACGCTTTTCTTCCAGGAGTTATATTCCCCTGGATTACCTGAAAACTCCCGCAGGCATCTAACTACGTCTGGTATTTTGTCGAGTTCTGTTATGTTGTTTGAAAGACTTTGGTCGATGGTTACATCGGAAATGTTAGAGAAATTGGCATTCAGATTGAGAGCCGCCTGTACCATATTTCTTCCTTCTTGCCTGAAAATGTTACTAACAAGCCCTGTCACTATGTTTGTTAATTGATCCATATTAAATGAACCTGAAGAAGAGGCAGTTGGTTGAGGAGATGGGTTAGGTGTATGTGCATTTAGCACAGCGGGTCGAACTAAATTGTTAGGGTTTGACATAACTCAAAAGATTTATTTTTTTATTTTAGCTTGTTATTGTTAGATATTTTCAATGATTTTATTTTATATTGGTTAGGTGTCCTTATACTCTGGAGGGTCCCTTTGGTGGTGAATCGCAGAGTTGGACTCTAGTTATTTAGAACCGGAGGGTCGGAGTGGTGAATCGCGGTTCTTTTTTTTTATTCTTGTAAGTTATTGGCTGTACGAGCCTTTTTTTATTTAGTTTTATAATTTATAATTCTCTGGAGGGTCCCTTGGGTGGTGAATCGCAGAGAATTTTATTTTTATAAGCTGGAGGGTCCCCCCGAAGGTGGTGAATCGCAGCTTGTATTTTTATTTTTTTTTATTGGCTGTACAAGCCTGTTATTATTTATATGTATTATTTAGGGTTCGTAAATATACAGGTTTTAGATTTACATTTAATTAATAGTAAGTCGCAAGACAGAATATTTTTAAATTCTTAAAACTTTCTTTAAATATTTTTTCTTTTCCAGTTTCTCTCTTATTTCTTTACTTATATTTTTATTCTTAAATTTTATTCTTAAGTTTATTCTTACTCTATTCACTTCCTGGCGGTGGGGTGTGACTCCTTTTTGCTATCGGCTACTCCGGCACCTCCAAATCGTCGCACATTGGAAGCGTGCGTTCGTTTCCTATAGGAATCCAACGCTGGACCGGCTCTAGGTTCGCGTTCTTGGTGTCTATTATTCCACTTTACTTAACACACGATTTAGAAAACTTTAGCGAACTTTAACCCGGTCCCTGCTCGGGCGCCAGCAATTATGCGAATGCGCGTGTAGAATGGTTGACCATTGGCAAAATTCAACCTAGTTGAACTTTTGCAAGTTCCGGAGTTAACTTATACAAATACGTATATACATAATCCTGAAAACACATATTTACAAATGACATCATCAACAAATATTACATCGTTATATGTATTCTTAATATACGTGTAGGTACATATTTACAAAGTGCATAATAAGCATAAATATAAAACAAGCTTACAAACATACATTTATACATAATTGCATTTGGGAAATACCTGCAAATTTCCAATTACATTTCGCGCTCTCCTCGTATTGCGAACATACGTACGAACGTTTACATAAAATCATACGGCATTTGCCTAACTCGTTTTACTCTACACTGGGAATAATTAAATTAAATTTTAAAATAATTTCTAGAAGTATACACTTTAAATTCGCAAGTAATTTAACTGCGGTAAAGGGAAAACGAATTATCAAAACAAAATACAAAAAAATAAAAATATATAAATATATAAACAACATACTTACCTACATACATATGGATACATATATTGATATATACAATTTTATATAATACTAGAGGACCCCGTTCACGCGTTGCTGTGGCTAAGGTTTACATTAATTACATACTATTAAATACAGTAAAATTGTATTTATGAAATAAAACGAAAACGTTAATTCCAATGTAAGAATAACGAAGCGGATCACTTCCAAAGTTGAAAATGGTTAATAATAATTTCCTTCGATTTGTTATTAAACACAAATAAACATAAAATATAATATGTTGATTTTTTTATTTTATTAATTTTATATTCAAATATGAAAAAATGAGTAATTTTCAAAGTTGTTAGTAGATAACGTTAGAAATAATGAAAGAGGTTGATCGTTTTTAATTTTTATCAAAAATATTTTTTAGTTTTTAATTATAAACATTTTCAAATTCAATTAATTAAGCTCATTTGTATCGTACGTTCTGACAGTTGGAAAACGTGGCAAGAGGACCATCTCTCCATTAAATTTTCCAGTCCAAATAGTTGCTACAATAATATTTCTTGTAATCTTTTTGATTATCAAAGTTGAACCGTTGCATAATTGAGGTGAATTGAAAGAGCTCTGAATAATTTTCAACCAAAGATTATGTGATGTCATTCCGAGTATATCCAGATAATTTACGTTTTCATTCACATTAACAACAGTAGCGAATTATTTAAAATAGAAGATTCTATGCTATCCCCTCACCAATTTAAAGCCAAATCGGTTAAGCCGTTCATAAGTTATAAATATTGTAGCTAACACTTCATTTCGCGCTTCGCGTTGCTCATCTGTTTGATTTGCTCTTATATATCTTTGACTTGCAGTATTTCGAGTTCTGCGGCCTAAGTTTGCTTGGTGGCATTTTCAAAAACGAAAATCTTACTGAAAATAAAAAATTACTCCCTGATATTTTCTGTTTAACCATGTATTTATACAAAATTTTAATATTGTGTAGTCACCAAAAATTACCAAAAATCGATATTTAGCTGTGAACTTACCATGATTAAAAACACTTAGTAGCAAACAACAAGCTTCTTAGTCTTTAAAACAAAACAAACTTTATCAAAAACTTAATAAAATTATTGTTAGCGCTTTATTAGATTATGTGTGTCAGATTACCACAGATTACTAAATAGGTTATGCGAAGTTTGTATACTACGTTCTGAAATCTAACTCATAGTATACATATTTTATAATTATTAAATACTATTTTTTTAAATACATATTTTATAATCTTTACTGGTATTATTAATAATACTGTCAAAGTCGGTACATTTAATTGTGGCGAGTAATTTTCAAAAATTAGTACATTAGTGCGATAGAATTAATTAAGTAACCACATTTTCGAACAAACGGTGCTCTTTCAATATAGTCTATGACTGTGAATGACGATGACATTCGTTACGCGCGTTTTTTAAAATATGCAAAATTGAATGTATTATTTCAATCTTTCTGAGACATTTTCTTAATATTTTTTCAGTAAGAACTTTCTACAGAGTATAAAAAAACTACAACGGGAAATGGGTTTCATTTTTATATATAATATATAGATAGAGTTTCAAAGTCCTCATGGGCCATTATCCGGCAATACCCCTTGTAACAAACAAGCAGGATTGCGTACACAAAAAAAAAAAACATATTAAAAGCACATTGATCTATTCAACGAGCTCTCAATTGCATTATAAAATAAATATACATACGCACAAACAATTCGTGCATAGGTACTTATGTAAAAAGTGTATTGATCTCTCCAACGAGCTCTCAATTGCACAACTACATAAATATATACATACAAGTTCAAATATTAGGGTGTACCAAAATACCTAAACATAAGGACATAAAAAGTATTGCTTAATAAAATGTGCGGTTCTTAAAAATTAAATTTAAAAAATATAATTTACCATCGGGATAGATAATCAAAATATGCGCAACTAAATACAAAACGGTATTACAAGTATTAACACTAAATGCACGTTTTTAAAATATAATCCGAAATATCATATATATATTATATATCAAACTCTTATTCACCTGAAAGAGTATTCGGTAAAATCGCTTTATATACATAAATCAGTTTACACTAAGAAAAATTTAATTCGTTTTGACAAATATTTAAACATATAAATAAAATGATAAATGTTGGTAATAAACAACATACAAGTGCAGCTACACGCTCAAAACAGGTTGCTATATTTATTTCAGAAAGTGACAGGTTAATTAGATACTGCGCTAGGTTTTCATCTTCACCTATTCAAGACAACTCGTTATTAGAAATAAAAAAGCAAAATGTTAACAATTTTTGGACTCGTCTCCAAGCGGCTCATGACGCCATAGTATAAACTGAATCATCAGATCTACCACAAAATTTTAAAACCTCGGCTTTCGCCAAATATGAAAACTACTTAGACCAGTACGAAGCTACTAAAGCTATGATCTTCGATCAGTTAAAGCTAATAAAAGCTGTTGCACCTACTCAACATCCGAGAGTAGAGCTGCCACAAATACAAAATCAAGAGGCAAGTTCAGGCATCCACCTCGAGGTGCCCGCATGTGAAACAGAAACATTTCATGGAGGTTATGAAGAATGACCGTCCTTCCGGGACATGTTTACAGCCGTTTACATCAACCATCCAAAATTATCAAAAGCGCAAAAATTGTATCACCTCCGATACAAAACAGAAGGTCAAGCAGGCGTAACAGTTCGCACTTAATGACGAAAATTTTAATTTGGCTTGGGAAGCTCGTAAGTCAAGATTCGAAAACGAAAGAATATTGGTCGATAAACAAATATCAATATTAATGAACTTGCCAAAAACTCAAAAGGAAACAAGTGAAGGATTTATCAAACTTCAATTAACTGTTTCAAATTGTTTGTCGGTTTTATCGACACCAAATATTCTCACAGACAGCTGGGAAGCATATGCACTGCCGCATTACCAGAAAAATCGTTACTTTTATGGGAGCAATCGCTCTCATCACGAAAGAAATGCCCAACGTGGCAGCAAATGAATGACTTTCTAACTACTCAGTACGAAATCGCTGAAAGGGTAGATAAAAACTAATTACAACAAAATTTGTTCAACACGACCTAAAAAGAAGCTTCAATAGACCCCAAGCTAATAGCAAAAACAAATTAAACAGAAGCTTTTAGAAAACGCAATCGTTCATATCCAAACAGAATAAACATACGTCATGCAAACTATGCACAAGAGGGCATAAACTACAATCTTGTGAGATATTTCAAAAATTAAAAGTTAACGAACGATATAATTTTGTCAGATCAAAAAGACTTTGTACAAATTTCTTGTCACGTGCGCATACTTATAAAAATTTTAAGAGCAAATATAATTGCTTTTGTTGTCATAAGAGACCCCACTCAATGCTTCATTACAGCACATTTCCTAGCTCACCCCAAAGTAGCGCTTATAAGAAGAGAACCACGGGTTTAATTGCAAAAGCAAATCCCGAAAATTGCCAAAAGACACCATGTTGCTCAAAGGCACAACAAAATACAAAATAGGGTATTACTACCCACAGCAGTCATCTTTGTCGAACATCGAGGAGAACTCTATAAACTTAGAGCCTTAATAGACCAAGGATCACAAAAATCCTTCATAGCGTCTAGGGCACAAAATAGGCTAAAACTGCCATCAAAACAATCGAATTTTGAAATTACGGGAATAGGCGGAAGAAACTCTTAAACCAAACGAAAAAATACAAATGTAAGAAATCCCATTCATATAATGCTCTTTTAGATAAAATACATAAATTAACCCAAAATAATACTGAATCGGGGACAACTCATCTTAGGATGGGGGGAGCTAACGGCAGCTTTCACATAGCAGATTTACCTTACTGTAAATAAAATTGCATCTTAACTTTTGTAATTATGCAGTCGCATAGATAAAATCTTTATTAACGTTTTGATTTATTTAAGAATTCGATATGCTTTTTCTGTTCTAAATAGAATAACCCATTCTTATCAAAACTCAATGGTGGCCTCACACGATAGCATAATAATAATTGTAAACAAAAAAGAACGCTTAACGTTCTGCCGAAATATGCTGATTATTATTGTGAAGTAAGGTAGCTTCAAGTAAATATGGAAAACATGTATAAGTAATATTAAGTTGAAAAAAAGTAGAATTCCTTTTCCGACAATCTAACGAACCACACGTGTTCTTATTTCTTGTGCGCGTTCGCGGATATAAAATATTTTTTAAAGTGAAACTTTTATTACATTACATTACATTAATCAAATTTTTTGGGCTGTGTTTGCATGTCGTTTTTGTAATGCTCTATACATATGTACATACATATGTGTATATGTACATACAAATGTGCCTGAAGTCAGCAATCACTGGTAGCAAAAGAGGTTGTTTCGAAAAGCTTTGTGAAGAAGCAAACATAGACACCTGGGGAACCGCGTACAAAATATGTATGTCAAATTTTAAAAATATGCCGCAGCAACCTAAGAACGCATCATTTATGAGGAAAGTCGTCGACGCATTATTTCCAACACATGAGACCATGTCCTATGCTATGCGTAACGATGTTACAGAGCCCCCTCTATTAGTTACACAAGAAGAACTACTGGCCATTGCGAAAAAAATTAAAAACTCTAAAGCGCCTGGAATAGATGGTATACCAAATAGAGCCCTAAAAGAAGCCATGACTCTGAGACCCAGTTTGTTCGTTAAAATGTACAATGCGTGTATACTGGAAGGCGTGTTTCCCGACCCGTGGAAGGTGCAGCGTCTGGTTCTACTTCCAAAACCGAAAAAGCCACCTGAAGAACCTTCATCATATCGACCTCTGTGCATGCTCGACACGATTGGTAAAGTGTACGAAAGCATAGTAAGAAACCGCTTGGAGTTAGCAATCCAAAAAGCCGGCGGATTATCAGAGAGACAATACGGCTTTATAAAAAAGAGGTCCACTATTGACGCACTAAGTGAAGTCGTTGATATTGCGAAATGTGCAATAAGTGGTAAAAGATGGAAAGGTGGCACCAAAGAATATTGCGCGCTAATTACCCTGGATGTGAAGAATGCAAAAATTCTGCGAAATGGGCAAATATCATCAAGGCCCTATACGAAATACGCGCTCCCCAATACCTTATAAATATTATTATGAGTTATTTTGAGAACAGAAGGCTGCTTTTCGACACAGATGAGGGTACCAAGAGCTACTCTATCTCGAGTGGAGTACCACAAGGTTCGGTCTTAGGCCCCCTTCTTTGGAACCTGATGTACGACGGGGTGCTAAGACTACATCAACAACAATCCGTGAAACTAATCGCCTATGCGGATGACCTCATAGTGGTAGCAGTAGCGAAACATCTAGATGACCTCCGGGTCAAATGCAATGATTGCATAAATGGTATACGACGGTGGTTCGCAACCATGAGTCTAGAGTTGGCTGAGCAGCAAACAGAGGTCTTGCTCATTAGCTCCAGGAAAATTGAAGAAAAACTATCGCTCACCATAGGAGAATGTCAGATAACTTCACAGCCACAGCTAAAGTATCTTGGCGTTATATTGGACTCAAGGCTAAAATTTAAAAAGCACTTGGAAAACACGACGAGTAAAGCAAATAAAATCTATAATTCTTTATCTAGAATGATGGCAAATAGAGGCTGTGTGCGTTCCAGCCGACGATTTCTAATAGCTAAGGCAATGAGATCTGTTATACAGTATGCGGCTCCAATATGGATCCAGGCGCTTGAAACAAAGTCATATGCTAAACCAATAATCACAGTGCATAGGCTTTCTGCAATACGCGTGATAAGTGCTTTCCGAACCGTATCAAGCGACGCTGCGGAAGTATTAGTCAGTATGGTGCCCATTGACATCCAGGCAAATGAATTCGCGCGCTTATACCAGCTATCGGAACCTTCTACAGCAACAAAAAGAGAGGAAAGAACCAAGAGCATAACGCTGTGGCAGCAACGGTGGCAAACCTCATCCAAAGGACGGTGGACTCACAGACTGATACCAGACATCAGACCGTGGATAGATAGACAGCATGGGGACCTGGATTTCCACCTGACCCAAATGCTAAGTGGACATGGTTCCGCACTTCGGCTTTCGATGCTTCCCCCTACTATAAAAAAAAAAAAAAAACCTACGTACACATATGCGTACACATGTAAATACGTCACCGGCAAAAATTTCAAACATTGTTCTGCAAAAACAACAATCGTCTCAAGTAGCATAAGCAGCACACACACATGTCAATATGACAGCCAAATTGCTATAGCGACTCACGCGACGACAAAACGTCACAACATTGTGTGTTGTTGGTAGAAAATCCGTGCTGTGTCGAAAACAACAAACGAACGATTGCCGATTGTTACCGCGTCCCATGCCGCTCTAACAGCTTTGCCCATAAACCATCGCAAATATGTATGTTTATGTATGAGCATGCATATATGTATATCGACGCAGATTTTTGCGAGCCATATAAAAATATTTTAAAATTGTAAAATATTTTATTGTAAAATATTTTAAATCGACAAGAGCTATGTTGCCATTTTTGTCACTTTTTTCTGTGTTTGCCGGGTTGACACTTTTCCTTTTAGGAAGGAACATCAGAAAGTTGTTCAATTTATGATTTTTAGCTTTTGCCATCGTCGCGAAAAAACGCTTGTGGGCAAACACATGCTCGGGAAGATGTGTATGGCGTTTACTTTTATGAATGAGTCAACTTCGCTTGTTAAGAGTAAGCCTGCGTTCATGAATGAAAATGTTGTTGTGTTGTTACCAAAGCTTTTAATGATCACAGCAAATAAATATATTATATGAATATGTGCTATATACTTATGTCCTGTGATACCAAATATATATATGTAACTCTCCCTTCGCTCCCTTCCACTGCTCGTCAGAGCAGTCGAGGCCAATATGGCGGCGCCTATAGTTCGTATCAGCTGACCGTGTAATGTGTAGACTATAGATTACTCAATCTGTGTGGATGGGCGGTATAGCTTATTGCGCATGCGTGATCAATATAGTCAATTTTAAACTATAACCATGGTAACTTTCGATCATATTATTCCCGCTTCATTTATTCAAACACGTGCTTCAAGTAAACACCTCTCTTGTATCTGTCATCAACATTTTCGAATATATTATTATTTTATTGAATACACTTCATACTACAGACTGTTCTACTCATTTATGCCAGTGCTCCACGTTATTTTGTTTGGTGTTATCAGTGTTTAATGTAAATAGTGTTATTTATTTGCTGTTGGTAAACAACGACACACCTAGTGAGTCCGAAAAACTGGTCATTGAGGAAAATAAGTGAAGAAACTTGCAAACATGAATGATGATGATTTAATTTTACGCCGTAAAAACAGAACGTTAACAGAGTACGCGCTTATAGAAAAAGGAAAAAAGATCTTGGTGCCGTGCCGAGTACTAGTACAATTCAAAGTGGTGAGCCTGTATCTGAAAATGTTCCTACTGAAAAACCTTTACATCAAAAGCAACTAAACATGGTACGATGCCGTAGGTAGCGTCAAAAATGCAAACGGCTAAAATCTGGTGCCAATTTTGACCGAGGCACTAGTGACAATGATACAAGTACAAGCCGAGATACAAGTGTAATTCAAGAATCAATTGTTATTCCAGATGAATTTCAAAATTCGTCAAACCAACCTCGTCAAATTTTCAACGATGAACCTTCGCACGCTCCTGAAAATAGTACTGACAATGCAAACACTAGTGTTTTTGCAAACGTACGTTATCGTCGGTACCTAGAAAGACTCAACGCACAAAGAGCTCACGCAGAAGAAAATCCTTCATCGGTCTATACATCATATGTGAGGCATAATGGAGCTCATAATCTTTTTAAAACCTTATTTGAGGATAACCCATTTGGTTTTGCAAGCACTGTTTGTGATAGACTATGGTTCAAAAATGATTTGAAATCTCCACCTTTGTCGTGCTGGGAAATTTTACAACAAATATGCCCAGCTGTCTTGTTGGAAGACATTTTTGTGTGTGCGACCTGTAGAACTTCGTTAACTGCTGAAAAAATACCAAACTTGGCTGTGTATAATGGATTTAAGTATCCGCCTAAACCCAATCTTCCTGAATTGGATTCAGTGTAATAGCGATTAATATCACCGAGATTACCCTTTATGCAAATTGGACGGCTAAGATACGTACTAGGGCAATATGGAATCACTGGACAAGTAAATGTGCCCGTTAACGTTGATAACATGGTTAAAACTCTGCCTCGAAATATAGATGATGATTACTGTATATATGTACACATAAAAAAACGATGAATGCACAAATCTAGTTATTTGCACGGATTGGTGAAAAAAGGGATTGTTAAAGACTGGCTCAGTTATCTTGTAGCTACTCCACTTTATAAGCATTATGACATTAAAATTAGTCAACATTTCTTGGGCGAGTTAACCGATGAGAGTGAAAAGCCTATGGCTAGATCTACTGATTCTGAAAGACAGGCTTATGAGGAGTATAAAAAAAAAAAAATAACACAATAGACAATACCTACGATTATATTGATGATTTTTATAATAAAAATATTATTACTTCGGATGAGGACTATTATCGAATTCTATCTGCTGGGATTACAACTACAATAGAAATGTCCAGCCAAGAAGCTGCATGGTTTCTTCTTAGGGAGCCAACGCTAAATCAACGCTTAAGGTTGAGTTTATACCTACGATGTGGCCTCAGGAACGTCATCGTATTCGAAAAACAGAGAAAGAACTAGAAAGACTTACTGATAATGATATCAATATTTGGAAAGAAAATTGTTTCGATAAATACGAAAATCGACCTGCAGAATTAGAAGATATTACCTTGATCCAGTTTGTTGCTTGGTATGCAGTCAAAACTGAACGAAAACCGTCGGAATCTGAAATTGCAGACGAAAATTCAGATTCAGAACATGAAGTAGACATTGAAGAGGGGTTAGCACCAGAAGAAAACATTAATCAACAAAGTAATAAAGTATATTACCGTCGGCAAACTCCAAGGATCGTACGCTATCGGCATTACGATATGGTGAATCAATCGTTAGACTATAAACGTGAAATGGTTACTTTGTATATTCCATTTCGCAATGAAGAAAGGGACATTTTGGCTAAAATGAGATTCAATCAAATTTATGAAGATAACGAACAACTGATTTTAGCTCGTCGTAAAGAGTTCGAAGCAAATTTAGATATTGACAAAATTATTGAAGCATACAGAAAATTATGTCACCCTGAAGAAAATGAGGAAGACCTTGACATTTTGCCGCTTATACAACAAGATGCAAATCCATTTATTGGGTTTTATAACAATCCAGACTCAAGGTTTAATGAGGATCTTTTTGTGGCAAGCATGCATTTACTTGGACCAATTGCCCGGAAGAAAAATTTGATGGATAATACAGTCTTTTATGAGTTAATGCGACGAGCGAACACTCGTCAAATATCATTACTCAATCATATGATTAATCATCTGCATACGCCGAGTCGTCCACCAATGCAAGTATTTTTAACTGGGCCTGCTGATAGTGGAAAAAGTTATACCGTTTTAATGGTCAAAGAAATCTACAACCGTTTTACAGATAACTGTGGAACTCTCAATGCATATATTGTTGCAGCATCAACTGGTAAAGCTGCAGTGGCAATCGATGGAACTACAATTCACACAGCATTGAGTATTTCAACTATAGGACTGAACGCACTCAGCACTGAAAAAGCTAATTTGTATCGATCCCTATTTCGGTATGTAAAAATTCTTATCATAGATGAGTGTAGTATGATCGGCGCACAAATGCTTATCAAAATAGACGAGAGATTGAAACAAATCACAGGCAATTACGACGTGCCGTACGGGGGCTTAGATATTCTTATGATTGGTGAATTGCGACAACTTCCACCTGTACGCGCCACTGCAATTTACAAGCAACCAAAACAAAGTATCGCAGGGCCTATGCTCTGGCGAAAACTACAATTTCATCCGTTACATGAAGTTATGCGTCAAGAAGATCGAGTGTTTTCGTCTATTTTAACAAAAATTGGTAGTGGATCAGAGTTAAGTTTAGAGAAAACAAATATTATCGAATCAAGGATGTTTACTGAAGACGAAGCTAAACGAATGTGTCCATCAGGAATACGATTATTTTTTCAAGTTAAGAAAGTTGAAAATTATAACAATTCAATCCTATCGACGTATGATGAAAAATACGAGTCAATTGCTGAGGTCATAATTATGAACTGTGATTACCCGGTACTTGCTCAGAAATATTTAGATGCATTTGAACAAAAAAAAAAACCGTTGATGCTGGGGGACTGCCTCATAAAATAATTTTTGTTTATGATTTACCGTACGTCATAACAAAAAATATTGACGTTACAGATGGAATCGCTAACAGTAATGTAGGGAAATTGATACATCTTGAATTTGACAATACTACAATAATAAGAGTGTGGTTACCGTTCCCGGACAAGAATGTGGGGAAAAAATCCGACAAAAATGTGCTCATCGCATCGAGGAATTAAATATTAATAGATACTCCGTGCCAATCCAGTTATTATTAACTTCATCACCAATTAACTCTCGTCAACGTAATACTGTAATAAAATGAACACATTTTCCATTATCAGCTTTCAATGCATCAACGATTCATAAAGCGCAAGGGGGAACGTATAGTGAAGTTGTTTATCATTACGAAAAAAGTCATGCTCAAGATTTAGTTTACGTAAGTAGCTCTTTGCCGCGTCACTGATTTAAACGGTCTTTACATTGTGTCAGAAAATGGTAACAAAAGATTTCATCACACTGGTTGTCGAGTTACTAAACAAACACAAGATTTGAGAATAGAATTGGAGCGACTTTCGTTAAATCCACTGATTACTATCACCGATGAAATCTCCAATTTTATTATGAGTCGACGGGGATTCTCGATGGTATCATTCAATGTACAAACCTTACGAACTCATTCAGAAGATATTTCTGCAAGTTTGACAAAATCGATTAACACACTTGTTTTATGTGAAACTAATTTGAGAAATAATGAGCAAATAAATATCCCAAATTTTCAATACGTGAGTAGACAGAAACATAGTACTTCTCGATATGGTGGAGTAGCTATACTAAAAAATAATGATAATTCATTGAGGGTTTATTCAGAAATGCAAGCATACATTAGTAACATAAGTGTAAGTCAAACAACTGCTTCCGAATCTGCTGTGCATCTATTTGTCAATTTGATGAAAACAGAAATTCGTAATTGCGTCAATTTAGATTAAAGTAAATCAAAAAATAGATGATGTGATGGATTTTCTGGGTTTCCATCCAGCTCCATTTGCTACGTCATCAGCACAAATCTTCCGTTCTCGAGAAATATATTAACGAATGCCCATTATTTTGTCTGGTGATTTCAATACAGACTTTAAGAAAGAAGAATCTGCTCCACTTATTGAATACTTAAAAGAAGTATTTAATCTCCAAATGTTAAATGATAGAAATATACCCACCACGAGATATGGTACAACGATCGATGCGGTTTTTACTAGATACATTGAAAAAATTGAATGTAAGTCACTGTTTACGTATTTTAGTTACCATAAAATATTGGTTACATTTATAAACTGTGAAACTCAGGAAGATGGTATTGACAATAGAATAATTGACAATAATTGAAAATAGATCAAATTGACTTAACGACTGTAATTAATATTGTTTTCAGTTCTTTAATGTTTGTATATCATCTAAATAAATGTTAAGAATTTTTTAATTTAAGAGTATCCTAAAACACAGAGTTGAATAAAAAAAGTGTTACTGGGAAAACTAATCTGCTTGTATCATTTTCCATTACCATTTCGATTTTCCAAAAACAAAATTGAAATTGAGCATGCCATATCAATACCCTTAATAGAATATTATTCCAAAAATTATTAATTTAATGTCTACGATATGAAAATAAGTTTCACTTTTACCGTGGTTTCATAAAACCTCACAATAGTTTTTTTGTTTTTTTTTTTTTTGTTATTTAACATGATTGAGAGCACTTAAGATATAGCAATTGTTGAATTTTTTTTTTGCGAATTTCACTTGTTTAAGCAATTAAGACAGAGAAAAATTATCTTATAACATATATAAGTATAAACACTTTTTAATAAGTCCACACAATTTCATTAATATCGCTCGAATGGTCTTCGAAATATTAGTTTTTCACTTAAATCGAGTTAAAAAGTTTGATTGTTCATAACATTAACAAATTACGGAAGGGGGGAGGAAAACTTGACGTGGTTTCCCTCTTATACAAGATATGAATCCTTAAATTGTTTTCAACTAATATATCACATATAGAAAAAACAATTAAATACATGCAGTTGTATTTATGAATAGTATAAAAAGATTTATAAAGGTTAAGTTATTACAGCAGAAGCTTTTATTTAGAATTACATTTTAATTCTACTTATTTTGAAAAACATTTTGATTCGCTCTTCACTTGCCAATTTAATTTTTTTTTAGTTCCATGTGATTCTTCTCGTATTCTATTTCTAATCCGATCTTTTCGACTTCTAATTTTAACCGTTTCTCTTGAACCAAAAGCAAATTAGTAAAAGGATTTCCAAAATTATTTTTTTACTTATTTCTAAAATTAAATGTGCTCTATGGTTGAAAAACTCCGGAGTAGCATTGCGATGACCAGAAGCAGAGGTGGACCAACTGAATCCTCATACAACTCAAAGGTATTTGAGTCAAAGACGTGGGTACTTTCAGTAAGCGAACTTGACTTTTCAGGAGTGTCTGCCAGCGTATCAACATCGTGTTAATAGTTAAACTGCCAGGGGTCGTATTCCGTAATTTGTGAGTTCAGGGGGTGTATGTAGGAAGGGAGGTGCGGCATTGTCTTTCTCCAGAAGCCTTACGGCACCAATGGTGTGGTTCGGGGTCTTCAAGGGAGTTTCAAGGTCTTCACGGACCTTGGTGCTATGGCCGCAATTGTTTCAGTGAACCCAACATGATTGCGTAGTTGTGGATTCTTCGTAATTGGGTGTATGTGTCGCGGTAGAGGGGGGGTTCGGTAGGCTGATTGTAGAGCCCTACCTCGCCCACATGGATAAGCTACTAATACTTGCGAGTAGTAGCCTATTTATCCTAGGGCTGGATGCGAATACCTCGTCTTTGAGTTGGTTTAGTTAGGTATCCCGTCGTACGCCTAGATATCAAAGCCACAGTCAAGGCGAGATATTAAGTGAATGGATGGTTGCCAAAAGCCTTCACATTGTGAATGAGCCGAGTGAGTGCTACACGTTTGATGGGCCTAGGGGCGTGAGTCATAACGACGTGATGTTTATGAATAAGGCAGCAGATAGGTCGTTCATAGTTAGATGGGAGGTTAAGGGAAGGTAAGGATTGGGTGAACATAATGTGATCCAAATTATAGTTACTCCTAAATATCCTCTCTCGCGGTATGAGAGTCCATTGCAGCGATAGCGTACCTCTGGTATCGTTAGGGAAGTGGTATTAGGAAAATCGCTTAGAGTGTTTGGGGGTAGACGAGCAATTTGCTCGGCTATATGCGGAAGTGTGTGGAGTAAACGATAAGGTACTTAGGAAGTATGAAAATTTTATGGACGCGTAAGATAACTTCGAAGAGGATGACTGTCAAACGATTGGGAAAATAGGAACGACCCGTGGGGTCAGGTCTATAATATCTAACGGGGTCGTAATAGGGAGGATGTTACCTCTCTTCGCGTTGGTTACACTATGTTATCAACGTGGAGAGAGTGTGCGGGGGCTTTGTTAGGAGCGTTTTTTACCAGAGCGGAGGTACCCCAAGCACAAAAGTTAACTGTTCCTTCATTAGATGATGAGGAGGTAGGGTACGCCCTGGGAGGTCTAAACGGGTGCCAGGTTTTGATGGTTTGAACGGAGGTATGTTCAAAAGCTTGTGGAAGTTCATTCCAGAATACTTGGAGGCAACTTATGGTGAGTGTGGGAAGGTTATTTTCCACGCGAGAAGCCTCTGTATTTGGAATGAATGGAAGTGTAAAAATCGGAGTGGTCCGTGGCGGGTCGCAGGGATCTATCTGCGGTCCATGTATTTGGAACCTCATGATGAACTCTCTGCTTGGGCTGCTCGAGCCCCTCTGCAAATGTTGTGCGTATGCGGACGACCTTCTTTTTGTGTTAGAGTTAGAGCGGGCGGGAGGACAATTCTTAGAAATTGTAAATAGTAGGTGTGACGCAAGACAAATACTTGAGGCTGACCATGAGTGAAAGGATGTGCTTCACTCCACACTTGGCGAGTTTGAAGGAGCGACTGCGGGAAATCGTAGGTAAACTGCGACGGATTTTGAGGAGCGATTGGAGTCGCTGAAAACTGTTTCGACGGATGCGACGCAGGTTTTGTAAGGTGCACTCCCTCTTGAGCTGATGGTCATACAGCGAGCTGTTGCATTCAGGTTAAGAAGGGGCTTGTGTGTCATTGGATTTCCGATGGTAACGTGGAGAGTGAGAGATATCTAGGGAGAAAGAAGCTTCTAGATGATAAGGCCAAGAGTAGGTGGCAAGACCGTTGGAACAATAGTCCTAACGGTCGGGTGACTTAAGAGTACATCTGAGACGTTAGGTTTGTTAAGGCTAACCCAGACTTCAAATTTTGTCTAAGTCTAAGTTTTTTGCTTACGTGGCATGGGCCAGGTGTCCACATTAAACACACCGGGACGTTGTGCATCAACGATTATGGTTCCTGTATTTGGGTATCATATATTTGGTATCAAAGCACATAAGTAGATACATATGCATGTACAAATTTACCTATCTTATGATGAATTTCATAAAATCTATTGAAATATATAATAAAGTGAAGTATGTATTATAACCTAAATATTTAATTAATATTCATAATATTTATAAATAATATATATATATTTTCTATATATTTATCTGCTCTGGTCATTAAAAGTTTTGATAACATTTTAAAAGACCAAGCGCGGTCGCACATATTCACATACATAATTATGTGTATATATAAACAAATATGAAAGAACCATACGCATAATGTTTGTAAATTTATCTACATGCAACATATGTAAGTAAATACGTACACTCATTGCTTCATGCGAAAGGTATGAAAATGACTGACTCGACAACAAAGTGTCGTATGCGCATGCACACATATCAACACAGGTTTTTGCGAGCCATGGAAAATATTTTACAATTGACAAATATTTTAAATCGGCAAGTGCTATGTTGCCACTTTTTTCTGCATTTTGCAGGTTTGCGGGGTTGTCACTTTTCCTTTCTAGAGGGACCATCAGAAAGCTGTTCAATTTATGATTTTTAGCTTTTGCCATCGTCGCGAAAATACGCTTTTAGGCAAATGCATGCTTAAGGAGTTATGTCTGGCGTTTACTTTTATGAATGAGTCAACTTCGTTTGTTAAAAGTACGCTTGTGTTCGTTAATGAAAATGTTGTTGCTGTGTATTTTACTATAAATATGGGCTTCGGTTGATTGCTTGACATATTGACTTGTGACACTGCTTATGCTATTTGAGACGATTATTGTTTTTGTAGAAAAATGTTTTTAGAAAAATGTTTGTAGTTTTTGGTGGGGGCATACTAAAAATTGTACGAATTTATGTATATAGGCTTGTGTATGCATTATTTGTGTGGCAATGTTATACACAGATATGTATGTAGATATGTATGTTACTGTGGGGGTCAACAGGTGGCGGATAGCTGAACGGCAGTGCCGGTGGTTTTGGTGGGTGAGCCGCCAGCACGTTCCCGGCCGTCGATATCCAACGACTGTAATGATGCGATGGTGAACCACTTGGTAAAACAACAAGTTACACGCATAAAAAGATCTGTTTAGGCGAGCACCAAAATATACTCGATCACCGGAGAAAACCCGAAATCTCGTCTGCTAGAAAAAAACGAAGTCGTGCAAGATCATATGCTTGAATTGAACGAAAACTTGAATAAGCTAATAAGTATGACGAGTCTCACACAACGCTCTATTAATAACCCCATGACGGGCTTTTGAACACTATTGCGAAGCTACATGCAAGTGAAGAGAAGGACTGAAAAATCAGTTTTTACTGAAAGTTGCAGAAGTCACACCGAAAAGGTTACTTAATGACAGGCAAGGGAGTCGACACACCAAACCAAAAAGATTAAAAAGGTCCAAGGGTGAACGCATGCAAAAGGAAACGGAGAGCGTAAAGGAAATATGCGTGAATCCGGCTAGTGTAAGGAAAAAATAAACAACACTAAGAAACGAAGCTTGGGTTACAGTAAACTAAAAAACACCAAGAAAATAAGAAAGTGAGGAAGGAAAACGCTAAGCCACCGCAGCTACCGTGACCGAATGCTCTAGTTATATCAATAAAGGATGGAAACCTTAAACGGCTTGGAGAATATGTATCAAGGATAAGAAAGACTGTCAAAGGAGAGGTGTTGCTCGAGCTAAGAACAACACAAACAGGGAATACTCATGAATATCGGGATGAAATAAACAGGGTATTAGGAGAACAGGCGCAGTTTAGAGCTCTAACTGATTAGCTAACTGTTGAAATTCGCAAGTTAATGAATGTCTGCATCTCTTCTGCGGCGATGCAATAAAACACGTTAAAAAGCCATACGCAGGTACACAAAAGGCACATTTTCATCAAAGCCTGCAAAAAGAAAAGGTAATGAAAATATTACCGATCAAACCGTGTATGAAAATAATATCGATGTCGTTATAATATGTGGTCAGTAAAAAAAATCAGAGCTCTGATACGTGGGTTCCTGATAACACCCAAAACGGAGCAATTTGGGCTTGCGGTGATAAAACGATGCAAGACAAACTATTTACACACAAATCCTTCTACATAAGAGTAAAAATCGGTGGAATACACTTTTAAAGTTGTTGCTTGCCAAAAAGCCTTCCGCAGTCAGTCTTCGAAAGGGCTAAAAAGGGCGTTCGGGCTACTTGATCTTGTTGACATAACGTTCGCTAGCAAATCCCTGGCTCAAACGGCAGAGGGGCAGGTGTATGACACGTACACACACAGTGACCATTTCGCAATTATCATAGATGTAAGCAACCGCTCCGTAAGGCAAAGAAGATATCCGCGTGTAAAAAAAGATTCAAGCTAAAATTTGGAAGGGAGACAAAATCGATGAGGATTTATTCAAACTCGTGTTGAATGAAGATATACCCGAATCAAAAGACACCAATCAACAGGCTAAGTTGCTTGTTTAACATATGTATCTGCAGAGCCTGGGACGAAAACAACATCCCAAACGAAAGCCAGCATGCTGGTGGAATAACGAGATCCAACAATTGCGAATAGATTTTAATAAAGCGAGACGACAGTACCATAGAGGTACAGGCACGGTAGGTCAAGAGGGTTTACGTGAAAGCTTCAAGACCAAACGCAAGGAGTTGAAAAAAGGTATTAAAAATAGCAAAACTACGTGTTTCAAAGAGCTTTGTAACAAGCTCAATGAAAATCCTTGGGGTGGGGCGTACAAGCCAGTCATGTCCAAAGTTCGAAGTCCTAAAGAAAAAGCGCCGACCTGCCCAGGTTTTTTTTTTTAATGTTGGGAAATACCTTTTTCCATCACAGCACATTAAAGAAGAAGAGCGGTTTCTCCCGGAGAATCAGATCATATAGCTACTGACATGGAGGTTATGTTGCTGCTGCACGTTTCGGCAATGCTAAACCACCGGGGTTGGATGGCATCCCAAATCGTGCTCTGATGATTGCACTAAAGTAAAACCCAAAACCTTACCCAGTTATATACGAAGTGCTTAACCGATGGTATTTTCCCAAAAATATGGAAAAAGCAACGTTTGGTCTTATTACAGAAGTCAAACAAAACAGTTGGGGGTCCTAGTACGTATCGACCACTGTGCATGATAGACACAATTGTGAAAATTCTGGAGCGATTAAATTTTGGCCGTCTAGAAGCACACCTGGAAGAAGTTGAAAATGGTTTATCTAGCAACCAATACGGGTTTCGCAGAAAGCGCTCGACTATCGACGCGATCAAAAAGCTGACCGAAATAGCTGATAAAACAATTGAAGGTACTAGGTGGATGTATGGTACAAAAAAATACTGCGCAATCATCACTTTCGACATGAAAAATGCGTTTAATTCAACGTACTGGCCCCACATAATACGAGCCTTAAAGAACTTCAAATCTCCGGAAAAGTTATGCGTTAACTAATGGAGTTCCACAAGGCTCTGTTTTGGGCCCAATGGTATGAAATATCTTGTACGACGGAGCACTGCGCCTTTCTCTACCAAAATAAGCTAAACTAATTGGATATGCGGATGATATCGCTGTGACAGTAGTAGCAAAAGAGCTGCACCAAATCCAAAGCGTTTGTGTAACTACGTCTCAGAAAATTAAAAACTGGCTCGATGCGTCGAGACTTCAGCTGCCAGGGTAAAAGACAAAAGCAGTCCTGATCTCGAGCAGAAAAAAACTAGATACCATTACTCTAAGTATTGACGGGCATGCAATTAGATTTCAGCCATCTCTGAAGTACCTAGGTGTCATAATCGATCCGAGGCTCACCTACAAAAAGCATATTGAAAAAACCTGCAAAAAGCTGCGCGAGTAATTTCGGCACTAGCACGAATTATGGCCAACATAAGTGGGCCAAGCGAGAAGGCTACTTTTAGCATAAGACAGCCAATCAGTTATGTTTTATGCAGCACCTGTTTGGGCATAAACGGTGACCCATAAAATATATGCTAAAATGATGATTTCGTTGTTCATTATAAGGGCCATTAGAGTAGCCAGTGCATTCCGCACCGTATCGGAAGAAGCTGTTAGCGTTATATGCAGTATAATTCACAATAATAATGGCTCTTGAGCTCAAAAGAATATACGATTCCAGCAAAATACTCGGCAGGTCGTTAACAATGAAAGAATGAAACGAAGAAAGACAAGGAGTCTAGACGAGTGGCAAAACCGGTGGGATGCAACAATCAAAGGGCGATGGACGCACAGGCTTTTTAAAAAATGTCAAAATCTGGAAGGATAGAAAGTACAGACATACGGACTTTTATATGACGCAATTTCTAACTAGTCGTGGCTGCTTTAGAGATTATCTGTACAAGCCTGTATGGCCATGATAATGGAGTACGTGATCCTTTTGTGGAAAAAATAATGAAAATTAATTTTTTTCCATTGCCCGAGATATAATGTGGAAAGGATCTTGCCGAATAACAGAGTACCATATATGCTGCGATATGAGCAGGTGTGACTCACCGTAAAAAACCTGTCCGCAAAAGTTCTAATGGACCTGAGAATCGCAAAACGGCTGCGAAAGAGCGAAACGAAAGCAATAAATAGAGTATAAGTACAACGAGATGCAAGAGCCCATAGGCTAAGCTTACCTTGCTAAGACATACTTAATGGTAGTCCCGCAAGGTACATATGAAGCTGACGGAGTTTAAGGGTTTAGCACGTAGGCGTACCGCTGCGCGAGTTCGACATATTAAATAATATAGACCAGGTGTGGTGGTCCCCAAAGAGGTGCGATAAGCGTACGGTATAAATCATGCATGCTGTCACTAGTGGCAGTATCTTTCAGAAGATTCCAACTTCGATTAAAAAAAAAAAACAGAGCTATGCGCCCACATGTTACATATTACCGATAAGTGGTAAATTGGGGATGTGAATACGTGAAGATGTACACACATGCATGTGTATGTGCATGATAAGTACATGCGTATATAAGTTTTAAATGATAAAAGGTAGGATTTATATAAATTACTATTGTAATATATTCCGGTTTTTAATATATTATGTTATATAATATTATATATAGATACATATAGCATACACATATACATAAGTACAGATATGCATATCACAGTATAATATACTATCAAACATAAGAAACATTTGACTACAAATATTGTTTTGAAATAATATATTGATTAATTAAAATGTTATCAATTGAAAGTATATTCATAAATATTCACAAAATGATATCCATATCAATACATATACATATATTTCTGAGCATATTTTTCATTGAATGCTCAGCTCTGTTCACGAGCCACTGTTGAAATTACTCCTTCCGAGCTAACTGAAGAGAAATTCACTCATCGTGCTTTTTTAGATTTAAAACATTCACTGGTCCTCAATTGAACCTTCTCTAAAAATCTATGTTCTATTAGCAAATACTCTGGGCAGAAGCTACATTCAAGAAAAATGCACAAGTGACTAGATTAAACAATACAGTCTCGGCAACAGCTACCAGAACTTGTGAACCCTAGAAAACATAGACTTGGGCAACTCAAGACATATAGTTTTAGCTAAATTTCTTAGAAATGGCAAATCATTATCAAGAAAACCCGAAATAAACCCATCAACGATTATCTGGAACTCGGTCATATGATCAAAATAGAATATGACTCAGCAGAAAGCATCAAAGCTACTATCTACCATACATCGCAGTCATCAAACCCGATCACTTAGCGACCCAACGGCGAGTGGTATTTAACACAGCATGCTGCAACAGAAACAGGCTCAACGATGTGCCACACACTGGACCTATTCTGCAAGCAGACCTGGTAATCCTAGTGGTAAAATGGCGTATGTTTCGAATCGTACTCAACGCAGATATTCAAAAAATGTATTGTCAAATACTTGTTGAAAGTAAACACACTCCGCTTCAAATAATCCTATTTAGGAGATCGACTAAGGGCCCAATAGAAGATTTTGAGGTACAAACTGTTACATTTGGTATTAACTGTGCCCCATATTTAGCTATCCTCAAATTAGCGGTTGATGTACAACGAACTCACGAACTGGCAGCAGAGATATTTCGAAACGGAATGTACGTCGATGATGTACTCACAGGAACACATGACGTAGCAACTGCGAAGATGGCATGAGACGCATTCACTTTATCTTTGGAGTCCGCAGGGTTTGCTTTACGCAAATGGTCCTCAAATGACCCAAAAGACATATCTGGAATCCCACAAGATCACCTATTGGATACCAACTTATTCAATTTACCGAAATCAATAGCACATAAACACTGGGAATCAAATGGAATGCAAAAAAAGATGCATTATTTTTTCTCAATAACCCTATTCAGGACAAGACGTCGTTTACTAAAAGAGAAGTATTATCGATTATAGCAAAATTGTTCGACTCAGGTGGTTAGCTTAGCCCTATTGTAGTCACAGCCAAAATAATATTGCAAAAGATAGGACTAGAAAAATCCGATTGGGATGAGAGTCTAACACCCTTAACTCTCCATCGGTGAATCCTTAAAGGATTATGAAGCCCTAAATCTTATTGAAATTCCTTGGTGGACCCACTTTTCGACATCAGCGATCATCAATTTTTACGGCTTCTCTGACGCATCTAAAAAAGCTTACGCAGCAACTTTATACATCCGTTGTTCTACAAACACAAACACCTGGACAACTCTTTTGGTATCTAGGACTCGTGTGGCCCCAATAAAAAGTGTATCCTTACCAAGGCTAGAACTTTGCGGAGCGGTTCTTTTGGCGAATCTAGTGGATGCGACCCTACCCCAATTAAATATTACCCAATACCGCACTCATCTTTAGACGGACTCTATAATTGTTCTTTCTTGTCAAAGCAAATCCCCATGCTCATGGACAACCTTTGTGTCCCATCGAGATGCTACAATTACAGAAAACGTTGGAACCGAAAATTGGAGTCACGTCGAAAGCCAGGACAATTCGACAATGGTTAGTCGTGGATACACACCTCTGGAAATGGTTAATACCTCTGATGGCACGGAGGTTAAAACTCGACCCGTAAAGTTGACCAATTGCCCAAAAATCAATCGATACAACACTGGAACTCTAGCCAATAAAGACTTTTATCAACACGACACCAGATGATATCACTACCCAAAGTTATTCGAGTCATAGCATATTTATTCAGATTCAGAACACTTTTTGAAAAAGTTCTATTAAGCTTTTACTTTTCTGCGCCTTCGCTATATTACAACTCGTTGAATTTGCGTTTACTGTTGAGTGAATCGCTGTTGAATCTCTTGCCGCTCCATTGGATAATTTGTGTTTAGCTCCCAATTCCGATATTTAAAATAATTATTAAATTAAAATTTTTGTAGTTTGAAATCACAGTACTGATTCCCCTTTTACTTTAACTATAATTATACTCTCGCAAGATGTTGCTACAGAGTATAACAGTTTTGTTCACCTAACGGTTCTTTGTATCACCAAATCACCAATCACAAACCGCAATTAATAAAAAACTAATAAATTGTCATAACTAAACTATAATAACGGAATTCACTAAGAGCAAATGTTTTTAGCACCTTTATCGACAGTATGACGATATAACGGTACTGTTAAAAATTACTAAAAGCGCGATAAATCAAGCACGAAACACGCCAGAGACACTAAATTTTATCTCTGGGATGGTATGAGATGTCTTTATAGGAGTCGCGTTCAAAATTAGATAGTGGGCGTGGCACCGCCCACTTTTTGGTGAAACCACAACTCTTGGGGTCTGCTTAACCAATTTCAATCAAATTCAGTACATAACATTTTTCTCATACTTCCATGTTATAGTGCGAAATCGCATTAACCACGTCTTTTTCCCATATAACACCATCTTAAATTCAATATGATTCTTTAACATTCCACAATGCAAACCAAGCAACAATGAGTGTATCAGGTAACTTTACATAAATAATGCGTTTAAAGTATGCCACCTTGTGATCAAAAATTTTCTAAATCAAACCAAAACTGTGACTATAGTTGACTTTTTACCGAAAATATCAGTGAATGTTTAAGAGATATAATTGAAATTCATATAATAAATGGTGTTGCCAATAAATAAGCGAGGCAACAGTTCCTACTTCTAATTATTAATTTATATAAAGAAATCTCAAACGAGTATACCATTTGACTTTGCGAGAGTATAAAATGTTCGGTTACATCCGAACGAAAATATAAAAATACATATAGGCCAAAAGCAATGAATATCATATTCATCATATAAAATCATTTTGCGGAATAAAAATTATTTTATATGTTTTGGTTTGTACTGCAAACTACAAGCAAAAAAAAAAAATTTGCATAATTTTGAGGGTAAAAAAAAATAAAGACCCAGTAAGGGAAATAATGGCAGACCAAATAGAGCTGCCAACTCGATGCCTAGCATCTTTAACGCATAACTGCCCAAAATGCAGCAAATAATCAATTGACAAGTAGGCAAAGAGTCGAAGAAGGACTTAAAATTATTAGCTCATTTCAAAGGGAATTAAAAAAATTCCCATCCTTCATTGAGGCTATTGACAGAGTACGAAGGGATTATGTAGGAAGAAATAGTTTTTAGGGGGATCTGGCATAAAAATTGGTAGTTCAGAAAAACATTTTTTTGGGCAACTGGCTAAACTAAGGCAGCATTACAGACCCTCAAAAGATAAAATAATAACCACGAATGAAATTTCGCTACTGAGAGTAAACAGTATAGCGAAATTAAGTAAAAGAGTAAAGGAAATAGTAAATGGTATAACAGAATATTGTGCATTAAGCGAAAATGTGACATTTTGAGAGACATTTTTAATTCAATTAGCATCAGGAACATTTGCATATACAGTGTAATCGGTGACATCATTGATAAAAATGACGACTGAAATGTAAAAATTAATTGGATTGAATGAAGTTAATCTAAATTCCTATAAAAAATATAGGTAAAGAGTTTTCATGTTAATATCAGAAGTAATGGTGTTAACAATAAAAAATTTAATTCGGGACAAAGGGAACAAAGAAATACTGTTGATCAAAACAGATCAGTTTCACCACGATATTGTCCACAAAACCAAAATTTCTCTGGACAACAGCATCGTCCACAATCTGGACAACGTCAAATAAATTTTTATGGACAACAGTCCAACCAAACAACACAGCTATCAGGGCAAAGTCGTCCAAACTGTTCAAATCAAAACCATTCTACTTACTCGAGACAGCAAAGAAGCTCGGTAAATAATAGAAAACATTTACAAAGAAGAGAACCAGAGCCCATGGACGTGGATACGATGAGTAGAAGAGGTGATCCATAAGCATCAAATACGAACGAGGAGTTTTTACAAACTAGCCTCGGAATCTTGGGAAAGTAAAATTATACAATATTAATATTAACATTTTTTGAGAAACAATTTTATGCTTTGATCGACTCAGGCTCAACCATAAGCATAGTAAAAATTTAAATTACCGGTGCTTGAAAGTGAAAGCACTATGGTGAATACTTTAAAAGGAATAATTAAAACACCAAATATTAAGGTAAAAAGCCTTTGTCCAAAAGAATTCAAATATCCGGAAAACGCAAGAATGAGATAATTGTTAAGGGATTTTAATAAACCATATGATTTATTAATAGGAAATGAATTCATTTATAATAATCGGGTTGAAAAATGCCCCAGCTACATTTCAAAGATTTATGAACGACATATTGAGATAATAGAAAGGCATCAAGCCCAATCCAGATAAAATTGTAACAATTACAAAAACTACTAATACCAAAAACTGAGAAACAACCAAAAGGATGTTTAGAAGCAAGAGGACATTACAGAAAATTCATGAAAGATTATTCAAAATTAGTTTATCCAATGATAAAATATTTGAAAAAAGGCAATAAAATAAATGCCGAAGACCCACAATATTTTGAAAGCTTTGAGAACTTAAAAGCATTAACTTTATCTTACCCAATTCTAAAAGTCCCAGAGTATGAGAAAGAATTCTGTTGAGAATAATAATATCACTGGCAACGCTGCATGTCCCCTATTATAAAATAATAACGTCTGGCAACCCCTGACTAGAACTTCGCTTTTGTGTAATAGATAAATTCTTTACTTTGTCCTGAATTAATTGACCTCAAACAGGTTATGGGCCCAGTCACGTGTAAAAAAGAGTGCTTGTGAAATTGAATAATTCATCGAGAGAATATTCTGGAGTTTCTGGACACGCATGTACATATATCAAATCTTGTGAAAGTGAATTGTTCGTGCGCGATTATTTTGGACTTTCTGATCAAGTGATTCTTAAGATGAATTCGGGAATGTTCGCCATAGAAAAGCTAGACGATGACAATTATAGTGCATGGGCTATTCAAATGAAAAACGTTTTGATACATACTGAACTATGGCCAGTTGTATGTGGTCATTTAAAAAAAAGCGAAAATGGGAGCGAAGAACAAAATGCACAGTTCGACGCAAAAGGCGAGAAAGCGCTTGCAAGCATCATGCTGTGCATAAAGCCGTCACAAATAAATAATGTGAAGCACTGTAAAAGAGCGTTGGAATCGTGGAACAAATTAAAGGAAATACATACGCCAAAAGGCCCACCTCGTCGTATTAATTTGTTTAAACAATTGTTATATTTGAAAATGAGTGCAAATGATAGCATTGGAACGCATGTGAATAGTTTTTCCGATATAGTTGAAAAACAGCAAGAAATAGAGTTAACGGTTCCTGATGAAATGCTAGCGATCATTTTGTTGTCAAGTTTAAATGACTCATTCTAGAACTTTGTTGTTGCCATCGAATCGCGTGATGTCTTGCCTAGTGTTAGTGAACTGAAACTCAAATTGCTTGAAGAAGGCGAAAAAAGGAAGGCATGTGATGAATACACAGAGAGAAGTGAGCAGAAAATATTTGCAGCGCGCACGGATAAACAGTCAAGCAAGTCAAACGAATGTCACTTGTTGGTCGTGTGGTCGTCGCGGTCACATTGCCGCAAATTGTAAAGTGAAAGAGAAGTCGACTAAACCAGAAGAAGATAAGTCCGTAAAGAAAACAAATTTCACTGTATTGACTGTGGCTACGAATAATGAGCTAGCAAAAGAAATGTGGTGTTTGGATAGTGGTGCAACCGCCCACTTGTGTTGTGCTCGCTCGATGTTTATAGAATTTTATGAGCATAAAGAAAAGATAATGCTAGCTGGTAATAATTCTATTGTGTGTGAATTCATGTGTGTGAAACGTGTGCAAAATGTAAGATTTGCGAAAAGCAATTCGGTAAAAGATCAGAGAATAGGTCTGCGGACATTCTTGACCTGGTGCACACTGAGATTTGTGGGCCAATGAATAAGCCCTCCATTGGCGGTGCACGGTATTTTGCGACATTTATAGACGATAAAACGCGCTATGTGTCTGTGTGTTTCCTAAAGACAAGAGACGAAATGTTTGATAAATTTAAACAGTTTAAGGTATTTGCCGAGACACAGACTGGAATGAAGATTAAAACAATAAGAAGCGACAACGGCCGAGAGTATGTCAGTGAGAAATTTTGCGGTTTTTTGGTGAGTAATGGCATAAAACGGCAACTAACTGTTCCCTACACTCCCCAGCAAAATGGTGTGGCAGAGCGTGCCAATAGAACATTGGTGGAGATGGCACGGAGCTTGTTAGTTCATGCGTCTGTTGACGAGATGTTTTGGGCAGAGGCTATTAACACGGCTGCCTATCTGCGAACTCGATCTGAGACGTCAACGTTGCCTGCAGTGACGCCGTACGCGTGGTCGGGAAAGAAGCCATCGGTATCTCACCTGAGAGTGTTTGGCGCGAGGGCGATTGTACTGGATAAAACTCACCGGAAGAAGTTCAAACCAAAAGGTGTTGAATACATGTTGGTCGGATACTCCGAGACTGCGAAGGCGTATCGTTTGCACAACCTTGAAAAGCAAACGATTATTGATGCTAGAGATGTCATATTCCTAGAACATGACTTGGTAAAACATGGCAGCAAGGGAGCCGCACACGTTGCTGATGTTAAACTAGCTGAACTTCAAGACCAGTCAGCGTGTGACGCGGTTGATCTGCAGTTTGATGACTTTGTGGCAGATAAGGTGAATCCTGCTAGAGAAGCTGTGGCCACTGAAGAAAGCCATGACAATGAAACTGAGGGAGTAGCAGAAGAAACCGACGACAACAATCAAGAAAGCCGTAAGAGAGGCCCAGGGCGACCTAAAAATCTATATACTGGTCGACCTGGACGGCCACGTAAACAATACAACGTGGTGAATGTCATAGCTGCCGATGACATTCAGGTGCCAAATACAGTCAGCGAGGCGTTGGGCACGGCGCAGGCTAAGGAATGGAGAGATTCGATGCAGAAGGAGATTGACTCGCTGCGTGCCAACAATACATGGCCATTGGAAGAGCTAAATAAAGGTGAAAAGCTGATTGGCTGCAAATGGGTTTTTTCTGTGAAGAGAGATCACTTGGGGAAAGTGGAGCGATTCAAATCCCGGTTGGTTGCAAAGGGTTGCGCTCAACGTTTTGGCATTAATTACAATGAAACATTTTCTCCTGTTGCACGTTATTCATCAATAAGGATGGTGATAGCCCTGGCTGTTGAGTACAAGATGTACATGCATCAGATGGACGTGGCGTCCGCGTATTTGAATAGCGAGCTTACAGATGTGGTATATGTGAAGCAACCGGAAGGGTTTGTGGATAAGAGCTATCCTGAGCACGTGTTGAAGTTACACAAGTCATTGTACGGTCTCAAACAAAGCGGCCGTATCTGGAACGAGAAGCTGGACGAGGTGCTTCAAGGATTTGGCTTTGTTCCTTGCGTTAGTGAACCCTGCATATATACACGAAAGGTTCGAAATAACTTCACTATTATTGTCGTATACGTTGACGACCTAATAGTGGCTAGTTCGAACAAACAAGAACTGAACAACGTGAAGGCGCTTGTATCTGGCGCATTTGATGTGGTCGACGGCGGCGTTCTGAAACATTTCCTGGGTATGGAAATCGAGCGCGATGGTGAGCTTGGCAGTATCCATATTGGCCACAAACAGTTTATTGAGAATCTTCTCAATGAGTACGGTATGCAGAACTGTAAGGCGAACGCGTTACCATTGGAAGCAGGCTTTCAAGTAAAATGTAACGAAGAAAGCTGCCAACGGGTCAACTAAAAGGCGTATCAGTCATTGATTGGTTCACTGATGTATATGGCGATGACAACCCGGCCAGATATCCTACATTCCGTAACGAAGCTTGCACAACGGAATGTCGACCCGCACAAGGAGCATGAAGTGGGTGCCAAACGAATATTGCGATATTTGAAGGGTACCACAGAGCTGAAGTTGCACTACCAAAGCAATGGTCAGCCCATCCATGGTTATGTCGACGCGGACTGGGCTGGAGATAGCAGTGATCGGAAGTCCTTTAGTGGCTGGTCCTTCTTCGCTGCAGGTGCTGCATTTGGTTGGGAGTCCAAGAAGCAATCGGTCGTGGCATTGAGTACTACGGAGGCGGAATATGTGGCGCTTTCGTCAGCAGCTAAAGAAGCGTCGTATATTACGAAACTTGTTAATGAAATGGGTTTCGGCGATGTCCCGGCAGTGAAGATATACAGCGACAACCAGAGCGCACTGAGCCTTGCAAAGAACTACAAATTTCATGCGCGTAGTAAGCACATAGACATTAGGCATCATCATATAAGAGATTTGTACAAGAATAAGAAAATTGAAATCGAGTATGTACCAACGGAAAGTATGATTTCAGATGTACTAACTAAAAACTTGTGTAAGGTTAAACATTTTAAATTTGTTAGTATGATGGGATTGCATTGAATATGTTTATTTTTAGTTTGAGTTTGTAAAGTTAGACATGCAGCTTTGAGAAGGAGTGTTAAGAATAATAATATCACTGGCAACGCTGCATGTCCCCTATTATAAAATAATAACGTCTGGCAACCCCTGACTAGAACTTCGCTTTTGTGTAATAGATAAATTCTTTACTTTGTCCTGAATTAATTGACCTCAATCATCACAACTGATGCTAGTGACTATGCCATTGGAGCAGTACTTTCACAGCAAGGTCAACCAGTGTGTAACATTTTAAGAACACTAAATAATTACGAGCAAAAATACTCAACGACAATGAATCGAACCTGGAATTGTCAGAAACAATTCATTCAATATATGTAGAACTGCTTGAGCACTTCCCAATTAAAGAAGAAATTGTTAATAAATACAAAGTTCAAATTATATTGACACATAGCCCAAAAGCTCAGAGGTAAAGACTACATGGCAGAAAGATAATGGAAATAAACCCAATGAATGAAAAAGAAGAGAACTAGAAATATTAAAAAAATGTATATAAGGAAGTGGAATAGTGGGAATATTTTCAGAAGTGTCTAAAGCAGATTATCATAAAATACAGAAATTACTCATTGAAATGGTTGCTCAAGATAGAAGTCTAAAATTTGTAAAATGCACAAAAAGTGCCTCAGAAATGGAAGAAGAAGAGAAATTACATAATCACATATCACTGCACCATACAAAGGACGTATAGAGACAATTAATCAAAACCTAAATGGTATAAATTTTTATTTTTATTTTTAAAGATGACGAGGATTATTATTTTTTTTAGCAATAATCATAATATTGGTGGCAGCACTTTGCAAATCACATAATTAATAGAAGAAGCAGAGTGTACAATGACAAACGGCGGACATAGACATAGGTAATGAAATAAGTATAGTTATACACATTATAAATCCGAACAAAATTAATAGTTGACCAGATAAAAGAAAATATCGGACAGCTAAGAATTGAAAATAAAGAAATTTTGTATAATGAAAAAAAAATTTTGTTTAAATGAGTATAAACCCCTCCCGCCAAGTACACCGCTTTACCTGGAAAATAATGACACACCCTAGTGTAACCCACTACAACACACCACACTCATACATCACCACAAGGGACAACACAACACACCACAGCATACACCACCTTAACAAACAACAAGTAAGGAAGGGCTAAGTTCGGATGTAACCGAACATTTTATACTCTCGCAAAGTCAAATAGTATACTCGTTTGAGATTTCTTTGTGGATTGACTGATATTTTCGGTAGAAGGTCAACTATAGGCACTGAGGTCCACATATTTAGTATTTAGGGGCTTAAACAGTTTTGGTTCGATTTAGAAAATTTTTGACCACAAGGTGGCATACTTTAATCGCATTATTCACGCAAAGTTTTATCCCGATACAGTCATTGTTGCCTGATTTGCTGGTATTTAAAATGGTGTTATATGGGAAGTAGGCGTGGTTGTAGTCCGATTTCGCCCATAGAAACATGAAAAGAACGTTATGCACCGAATTTGGTTGAAATCGGTTAAGCAGATCTCAAGATATGGGTTTTCACCTAAAAGTGGGCTGTGCCACGCTCACTGTCTAATTTTGAACGCGATTCCTATAAAGTCATCTCATACCATCCCAGAGATAAAATTTAATGTCTCTGGCGTGTTTAATGCTTGATTTATCGCGCTTTTAGCAGTTTTTAACAGTACCTGCAATACCAACCGTCTCACGGTACCAAGAAACATGTCTACCAAGTTTCATAAAGATATCTCAATTTTTACTCAAGTTAGAGCTTGCACGGACGGACGGACGGACAGACGGACAGACAGTCACCCGGATTTCAACTCGTCTCTTCATCCTGATCATTTATATATACATAACCCTATATCTAACTCGATTAGTTTTAGGTGATACAAACAACCGTTAGGTGAACAAAACTATTATACTCTGTAGCAACAGGTTGCGAGAGTATAAAAAGGATGGTCGTCGCAGAAGATACACATTTATTCGACAAAATAGCGATCCCGCGTGCAACTCACATCATTCGATACGACAATCCTCCGAACGCGTTTTAATTAGAGCAGAGACTTTGTCACGCGTTTCCGGATACACCGGTGATTGGACGCCAAAGCAGTCCCGCATATTTTTCGACACAAACAATTATATCACTTAAAAAACGTAAAATTAAGTTTGTAATAATTTTGTTACTCAATAATAATGATTATGCGAAAATAAATATAAATAATAGTATAAATACACTGAGATTTAGTGAGTGGAATATTCCATTTCAAATATAGTGGTGAGCTTTCAATAAATTGGGTCCCCATTTATTCACGTCCTTGGAGCCATTCCGAATGTCACTATTGGTTTTGTCACAAGACAAACCACAAATAAAACAAAAAATAAGAAAAAGCGTTAACTTCGGTTGCACCGAAGCTATGATACCCTTCACAAATACAAAGGCTCTTTACAAGAACTTGATTCTGATCGTTCAATTTGTATGGCAGCTGAATATTTTCGTACACAATTTTTTGCGAAAGATTTTATTTAAAAAAACCAGGTATTATTTTATTAAGCAGGTAATTATAAATTATTTAATAAAGGAGGTAAGGTGGCGCTCAGGCCCGTGAACGATTAGCGAGTGTTTTTGCGAATGACTACGATAGCTGTATTAGCGGTCTAATAAGCGAAAGCTGATTTAGCGATGATCCCGTCCTTTTTGTTAGGTGTCTTCGTGCATGTTGTACTCAGAGGTTGAGTGTGGTTGTGGCATCATGTGTAGTTTTCTCAAATGTTGAGTGCGGTGTGGTGTGTTTCATTAGGGTGTGCCAATTTTTCCGGAGTAGAGTGGTGTACTTGGAGGAGGGAGTTTAAGCTCATTTAAACATCCTGGGCAGCCTAGGCGAATATTTAGCCTAGTATTACACGTATGTGCTGTTGAATGTATTTCGGCGTACTGCAGATGGAGTAGTTGAGGGCACGGTAATGAAGTAGTGGTATATCCATATCATGTGTGTATAAAACGGCTTTGGTTTTAAGAACATATTTTGTACGCATTTTGATGTGAATGTAAGTGCTTTGAGGTAAGCAACTTTATTTTGCGGGTATATGAGGTTGTAGTTGCTTTTCGTACTTATTGTATTTGCATTTGTTTCTTTTTCTTTGTCTTTTAATTTTTTATACTCTCGCAAACTGTTGCTACAGAGTATAATAGTTTTGTTCACCTAACGGTTGTTTGTATCACCTAAAACTAATCGAGTTAGATATAGGGTTATATATATCTAAATGATCAGGATGAAGAGATGAGTTGAAATCCGGGTGACTGTCTGTCCGTCCGTCCGTGCAAGCTCTAACTTGTGTAAAAAATGAGATATCTTTATGAAACTTGGTAGACATGTTTCTTGGTTTCGTGAGACGGTCGGTACTGCAGATGGGCGTAATCGGACCACTGCCACGCCCACAAAACGCCATTAATCCAAAACAAATAACTTGCCATAACTAAGCTCCGCAATAAGATACAAGACTGTTATATCGTCCACAGGATCACATTAGGGAGGGGCATCTGCAGTTAAAACTTTTTTTTCAAAAGTGGGCGTGGTCCCGCCTCTAATAGGTTTAATGTGCATATCTCCTAAGCCGCTAATGCTATAATAACAAAATTCACTAGAAGCAAATGTTTTTAGCACTTCTATTGACGGTGTGAAAATAGTTGAAATCGGGTGGCAACTCCGCCCACTCCCCATATAACGGTACTGTTAAAAACTACTAAAAGCGCGATAAATCAAGCACTAAATACGTCAGAGACATTAAATTTTATCTCTGAGATGGTAAAAGATGACTTTATAGGAACCGCGTTCAAAATTAGACAGTGGGCGTGGCACAGCCCACTTTTAGATGAAAACCCATATCTTGAGATCTGCTTAACCGATTTCAACCAAATTCGGTGCGTAACGTTCTTTTCATATTTCTATGTCATAGTGCGAAAATGGGCGAAATCGGATTACACCCATGCCTATTTTCTATATGACACCATTTTAAATACCACTTGATTCTTTCACTTTCCACTATGCAAATCAAGCAACAATGATTATATCGGCGTAAAACTTTGCGTGAATAATACGTTTAAAGTATGCCACCTTGTGACCAAAAATTGTCTAAATCGAACCAAAACTGTTCAAGCCCCTAGGTACTGAATATGTGGACCCCAGTGCCTATAGTTGACCTTCTACCGAAAATATCAGTCAATCCACAAAGAAATCTCAAACGAGTATACCATTTGACTTTGCGAGAGTATAAAATGTTCGGTTACATCCGAACTTAGCCCTTCCTTACTTGTTGTTTTTTGTGTTTGTGAAATATGTGTGTTTGAAAACAAAAAGGGAAGCTTATAGGCATACAATAATTATTTACATACTATATATTTGGGTATAGGTATTATATATTGTACCAAACTGGTTTCAATGTCAGCGGTATTTCGATTTTTACCGTGATTTATACCAGTTTGATAATCGTTTTTTATATTAGTAATTTTTAATGCTACACGTTTTATGTTATATAAAACCATATTCAAACATACATACAAGTATTTACATATATAAAAGAATAAGGGAAATGAATACGCTCACTTTGGTTTTGCAGGGGTAGGTTTCTGTTTGTATGTACGCATGTGTGTTCTTTTGTAGTCAATTTCTTTTCCTCTGCTTTCAGTCGTGCTTGGATTTAGTGAGTGTTGTTTTTGCTTATTATCATTTGTTTTAAATTCGCGCCCGTTTAAGTTGTTGGTGTTTATGTATGCAACTAGGTATTTTAGTTTTTGAGCTCGATTTGTGTTGTATTAGTTTGTTGAACCCTTTTTTTATACCCTGAACAGGGTATATTAAGTTTGCCACGAAGTTCGTAACACCCAGAAGGAAACGTCGGAGACCCTATAAAATATATACATAAATGATCAGCATGATCAGCTGAGTTATACAAACTAGTCCCTCAGTTTTTAAGCTATCGATCTAAAACTTTGCACCTGTCGTTTTCTCACTAAGGAACTGCTCATTTGTCGGAACGGCCGATATCGGACTACTATAGCATATAGCTGCCATACAAACTGAACAATCATAATTAATTACTTGTATGTTAAACTTTTTTATTTGACGAGGTGTCTTCACGTAATTTTGATCGGATTATTATTTAAGGCAACCATGTAATCTCCGAAGAAATTGTATAGATCGGATCACTATAGTACATAGCTGCCATACAAACTGATCTATCCGAATCAAGTGCTTGCATGGAAAGTTTTTTAATTTGGCGAGATATGTTAACGAAATTTGGCATGTAGTATTGTCTAAGGCAAAAATGTAATCTCCGAAGAAATTGTATAGATCGGATCACTATAGTATATAGCTGCCATACAAACTGATCGATCGGAATCAAGTGCTTGCATGGTAAATTTTTTCATTTGACTAGATATGTTAACGAAATTAGGCATGAGTTTTTTTTTAAGGCAAAAACATAATCTCCGAAAAAATTGTTTTGATCGGGTCGCTATGTCATACAGCTATCATATAAACTGAACGATCGGAGTAAAGTGCCTGCTTGGAAAATAATTTTATTTTTTATTGTCGATTCACGAAATTAGATCTGAATCAAGTTATTGTAAAGAACCTTTGTACCTGTGAAGGGTATTATAGCTTTGGTACAACCGAAGTTAACGTTTTTTCTTGTTATACTCTCGCAACCTGTTGCTACAGAGTATAATAGTTTTGTTCACCTAACGGTTGTTTGTATCACCTAAAACTAATCGAGTTAGATATAGGGTTATATATATATAAATGATCAGGATGAAGAGACGAGTTGAAATCCGGGTGACTGTCTGTCCGTCCGTCCGTCTGTCCGTCCGTCCGTGCAAGCTCTAACTTGAGTAAAAATTGAGATATCTTTATGAAACTTGGTAGACATGTTTCATGGTACCGTGAGACGGTTGGTATTGCAGATGGGCGCAATCGGACCACTGCCACGCCCACAAAACGCCATTAATCAAAAACAAATAACTTGCCATAACTAAGCTCCGCAATAAGATACAAGACTGTTATTTAATACACAGGATCACATTAGGGAGGGGCATCTGCAGTTAAAATTTTTTTTTTTAAAGTGGGCGTGGTCCCGCCTCTAATAGGTTTAATGTGCATATCTCCTAAACCGCTAATGCTATAATAACAAAATTCACTGGAAGCAAATGTTTTTAGCACTTCTATTGACGGTATGAAAATAGTTGAAATCGGGTGGCGGCCAAAAATTGTCTAAATCGAACCAAAACTGTTCAAACCCCTAAGTACTAAATATATGGACCCCATTGCCTATAGTTGACCTTCTACCGAAAATATCAGTCAATCCACAAAGAAATCTCAAACGAGTATACCATTTGACTTTGCGAGAGTATAAAATGTTCGGTTACATCCGAACTTAGCCCTTCCTTACTTGTTTTTGTTTGTGTTTGGACGCACTTTATTTAAGATCGTTTGTTAATATGTTTCATTTTATACTCTCGCAACCTGTTGCTTCAGAGTATAATAGTTTTGTTCACCTAATGGTTGTTTGTATCACCTAAAATCAATCGAGTTAGATATAGGGTTATGTACATATAAATAATCAGGATGAAGAGACGAGTTGAAATCCGGGTGACTGTCTGTCCGTCCGTCCGTGCAAGCTCTAACTTGAGTAAAAATTGAAATATCTTTATGAAACTTGGTAGACATGTTTCTTGGTACCGTGAGACGGTTGGTATTGCAGATGGGCGTATTCGGACCACTGCCACGCCCACAAAACGCCGTTAGTCAAAAACAAATAAATTGCCATAACTAAGCTCCGCACTAAGATACAATACTGTTATTTATTACACAGGATCACATTAGGGAGTGGCATCTGCAATTAAATTTTTTTTTTTAAAGTGGGCGTGGTCACTCCCCTAATAGGTTTAATGTGCATATCTCCTAAATAGCTAATGCTATAATAAGCAAATTTACGAAAAGCAAATGCTTTTAGAACCTCTACCTACAGTGTGAAGATAGTTGAAATCAGGTGGCAACTCCGCCCACTCCCCATATAACAGTACTGTTAAAAACTACTAAAAGCGCGATAAATAAAGCACTAAACACGCCAGAGACATTAAATTTTATCTCTGGCATGGTATGAGATGACTTTATAGGAACCGCGTACAAAATTAGACAGTGGGCGTGGTACAGCCCACTTTTAGGTGAAAACCCATATCTTGAGATCTGCTTAACCGATTTCAACCAAATTCGTTACATAACATTCTTCTCATATCTCTATGTTATAGTGCCGAAATCGGACTACAACCACGCCTATTTCCTTACTTGTTTTTATTTGTATCTGGTCACCGCACTGTGTATATGTAACTACATTTTTTTTTTTTAGTTTTCTCAAATGTTGAGTGCGATGTGGTGTGTTTCATTAGGGTGTGCCAGTTTTCCTGAGTAGAGTGCTGTACTTGGGGAGGGAGTTTAAACTCACTTAAACATCGGCACTTGATTCCGGTCGTTCAGTTAATGTGGCAGCTATATGCTATAGTCATCCAATCTATACAATTTCTTTGCATATTGGAGTATTGCCTTAAATATTAATCCATCCCAAATTTCGTGAAGGTACCTCGTCAAATGTTTTCCATGCAAGCACTTGATTCCGATCGTTCAGTTTGTATGGCGGCTATATGCTATAGTGATTTGGTGTAAACAATTTCTTCGCAGATTACATTGTTGCCTTATAAAATATCTCATGCCAAATTTCGTGAAGATACCTCGTCAAATAAAAAAGTTTCCCATACATGATTACTTGATTCCGATTGTTCAGTTTGTATGACACCTATATGCTATAGTGGTCCGATATTGACCCTTCCGACTAATGAGCAGCTTCTTAGTGAGAAAAGGGCAGGTGCAAAATTTAAGATCGATAGCTTAAAAACTGTGGGACTAGTTAGCATATCTACCGACAGACGGACAGACAGACAGACGGACATGGCCAAATCAACCCAGCTCATCATGCTGATCATTTATGTATACATTTTATAGGGTCTCAGACGTTTCCTTCTGGGTGTTACAAACTTCGTAGCAAACTTAAGATACCCTATTCAGGGTATAACAGTGCAGTGGCAAACAAAATAGTATGCATAAACATAGTGACACAAAAAAATATACATACATGTAGGTATACATAAAAAGTGCGTGTCAACCTTAAGCAATAACTCGTGCCTAATTTTGTGAAGTACCTCGTCAAATAAAAAAATTGTCCATGCAAGCACTTTACTCCGATCGTTTAGTTAATATGACAGCTATATGCTATAGTCATCCGATCTAAATAATTTCTGCGGAGATAACATTGTTGCCTCAAATAATTATCCATGCCAAATTTCGTGAAGATACCTCGTCAAATGAAAGAGTTTCCCATACAAGCACTTGATTCCGATTGTTCAGTTTGTATGGCAGCTATATGCTATAGTCATCCGATCTATACAATTTCTTCGAGGATTGGATTAATGTCTTAAGTAATAATACACACCAAATTTCGTGAAGATACTTCGTCAAATGAAAGAGTTTTCCATACAACCACTTTATTCCGATTGTTCAGTTTGTATGGCAGCTATATGCTATAGTCATCCGATCTATACAATTTATTCGAGGATTGGATTAATGTCTGAAGTAATAATACACGCCAAATTTCGTGAAGATACCTCGTCAACTGAAAGAGTTTTCCATACAACCACTTTATTAGGATTGTTCAGTTTGTATGGCAACTATATGCTATAGTCATCCGATCTAAATAATTTCTTCGGAGATTAATTTGTTGCCTCAAATAATAATCCATGCCAAATTTCGTGAAGATAACTCGTCAAATGAAAGAGTTTCCCATACAAGCACTTGCTTCCGATTGTTCAGTTTGTATGGCAGCTATATGCTATAGTCGTCCGATCTATACAATTTCTTCGAGGATTGGATTAATGTCTTAAGTTATAATACACGCCAAATTTTGTGAAGATATCTCGTCAAATAAAAAAATTTTCCATGCAAGCACTTTACTCCGATCGTTCAGTTAATATGACAGCTATATGCTATAGTCATCCGATCTAAATAATTTATGCGGAGATTACATTGTTGCCTCAAATAATAATCCATGCCAAATTTCGTGAAGATAACTCATCAAATGAAAGAGTTTCCCATACAAGCACTTGCTTCCGATTGTTCAGTTTGTATGGCAGCTATATGCTATAGTCATCCGATCTATACAATTTCTTCGAGGATTGGATTAATGTCTTAAGTAATAATACACGCCATATTTCATGAAGATACCTCGTCAAATGAAAGAGATTTCCATACAACCATTTGTTTCCGATTGTTCAGTTTGTATGGCAGCTATATGCTATAGTGGTCCAATATCGGCCGTTCAAACAAATGAGCTGCTTCTTTGTTAGAAAAGGACAGGTGCAAAATTTCTGATCGATAGCATAAAAACTGAGGGACTAGTTTGTATATATAATATACAGACAGACGGGTGTTACAAACTTCGTGGCAAACTTAATATACCCTGTTCAGGGTATAAAAATACAATAGGTTCAAACAAACTAACTCAAAAATCGAGCGCGTAACCTAAATACAAAATGTAAAAAACAAAAAAGCGGTCGAGAAACCAAACACAAAATAATATGAATATTGTATAAGCGGGCGCGATCATACAAATTAAACATATGTATATACATATAAACATAACAACATAACAAGAATCAAAGTGAGCGTGGTCATTTCATCTTTTAATTATTATACGTACACAAGTATGTTTGAAGTTACGGTTTAAAATATTTAAAAGGTGAAAGTATTTTCCCACACTGTAATAATTTATTATACGGTATGAATGTCATACCGCTTTATTAAGTACATATTTTATGGTATATACTAATATACATACATATATATCTATCACTAAATAAATAAGTATAAATTTATTGCCTATATGTATATGCTTACATTCGTGTATTCTAAACACGCTTAACTCTCCTCTAAAACAAAAATTGAAGGTATTTACTTTAAAAAATTTTCCGGCAATACCTCTTATGCTTAATAAAGCTATAAGCAGGATTGCTTACAATAAGCAAGCGAAGGCCAAATCAAAATTATAAACATAAACAATTACATAAATACAAAACAAAAATAAACAAATAAGGAAGTTCTAAGTTCGTAAGTAACCGAATATTTTATACTCTCGCAACTTGTAAGGATCAAAGTCCGGGAAATTACTTCAGGTGTTGGCAAAATTGTATATTAAAACAAGTAAAGAAGGGCTAAGTTCGGATGTAACCGAACATTTTATACTCTCGCAAAGTCAAATGGTATACTCGTTTGAGATTTCTTTGTGGAAATAAGCGTGGTTGTAGTCCGCTTTCGCCCATTTTCGAAATATAACATAGAAATATGAAAATAACGTTATGTACCGAATTTTGTTGAAGTCGGTTAAGCAGATCTCAAGATATGGGTTTTCACCTAAAAGTGGGCTGTGCCACGCCCACTGTCTAATTTTGAACGCGATTCCTAGAAAGTCATCTCATACCATCCCAGAAATAAAATTTAATGTCTCTGGAGTGTTTGGTGCTTGATTTATCGCGCTTTTAGTGGTTTTTAACAGTACCGTTATATGGGGAGTGGGCGGAGTAGCCACCCGATTTCAACTATTTTCACATTGTAGGTAGGGGTTCTAAAAACATTTGCTTCCAGTGAATTTTGTTAGTATAGCATTAGCTATTTAGGAGATATGCACATTAAACCTATTAGGGGCGTGACCACGCCCACTTAAAAAAATTTTTTAAATGCAGATGCCCCTCTCTAATGTGATCCTGTGTAATAAATAACAGTATTGTATCTTAGTGCGGAGCTTAGTTATGGCAATTTATTTGTTTTTGACTAATGGCGTCGTCCGAATATACATATCTGCAATACCAACCGTCTCACGGTACCAAGAAACATGTCTACCAAGTTTCATAAAGATATCTCAATTTTTACTCAAGTTAGAGCTTGCATGGACGGACGGACAGACAGTCACCCGGATTTCAACTCGCCTCTTCATCCTGATCATTTATATATAAGTACATAACCCTATATCTAAATCGATTGGTTTTAGGTGATACAAACAACCATTAGGTGAACAAAACTATTATACTCTGTAGCAACAGGTTGCGAGAGTATAAAAAAATATTCGCTTAATTTAAAGAGCGGTATAGTGAATACGAATTTACGAAATTAAATTTATTACTCAAAAAAACCGGTTTAACACAAATAATTAATCAGAACAAAATTCATACATATTTTTTCGTATACAATTGCATATTGCATATTCAAAGTCCACATTGACACATATCTAGCAATACCCCCTATTCTTGTTAAAACACAAGCAAGCAGAATTGCATACAAAACATAAAAGATTACATGCTCACATAATTCGTTCGTTCTTACATACATATAATATGTTCAAAGCGCATTGATCTCTTCAACGAGCTCTCAATTGCACAAGCACATAAATATATGCATACAAGTCCGTGTATTAGGGTCTATATACAAAACATTCGGACATAAGAAATAAAAAAAAGTTAAAAGTGCGACTAAATTTAGAAAATACAATTTACAATTGGGATAAATAATATATATATACGCAAATATAATATATAAAAAACTGTGTTATTAACACTAAAAACACGTTTTTTAAACTACAATCCGAAATATCAAATTCTTATTCACCTAAAAAAATATTCCATAAAAATTACCAATTATCGCTTATATTCATAAATCCGTTTACATTGAGAAAAATCTAATTCGTTTTGAAATATATTTTAACATACTACAAAAATGATGAATGTGGATAAAAATCAAAAAACACCTGCTGAAGCTACACGCGCAAGACAGGTTGCTACAACGCAAATAAAAAGCAAATATATTTCTGCCACCAAATTAATTGCTGAGAGTGACAGATTAATACGATACTGCACTCGATTTTCATCTTCACCGATTCAGGACATCTCCGAATCGTTATTGGAAATAAAAAAAACAAAATATTCACAATTTTTGGACTCGTCTCCAAACGGCTCATGACGCCATACTAGATTCTGAGGATTCCGATCTACCACAAAATTTTATTTCATCGGCTTATGGAATATACGAAAACGGCTTAGACCAGTACAAAGAAACAAAAGCTATGATTTCTGATCAATTAAAGCTGTTGCACCTACTCCACATCCGAGAGTAGAGCTGCCACAAGTACAAAATCAAGAGGCAAGTTCAGGCATCCATGTGAAACAGAAACATTTCATGGAGGTTATGAATTGATCTTTTCAACGAGCTCTCAATTGCATTATAAAACAAGTAAGGAAGGACTAAGTTCGGATGTAAGCAAACATTTTATACTCTCGCAAAGTCAAATAGTATACTCGTTTGAAATTCGTTTGAAATCTCGTTTGATTTCAACTCGTCTCTTTATTCTGATCATTTATATATATTATACATAACCCTATATCTAACTCGATTAGTTTTAGGTGATACAAACAACCGTTAGGTGAACAAAACTATTATACTCTGCACAAGCACATAAATATATACATACAAGTTCAAATATAATATTAGGCTGTACCAAAATACCTCAACATAAGGACATGAAAAGTATTGTTCAATTAAATGTGCAGCTCTTGATAATTCAATTAATAAAATATAATTTACCATCGGGATAATAAAAATATGCGCAAGTAAATATAAAGCGGTATTACAAGTATTAACACTAAATGCACGTTTTTAAAATATAATCCGAAATATCAAACTCTTATTCACCTGAAAATTATCATTTATCGCTTCACATACATAAATCAGTTTACACTGAGGAAAATTTAATTCGTTTTGACAAATATTTAAACATATAGATAAAATGATAAATGTTGGTAATAAACAACATACACCTGCAGCTACACGCTCAAAACAGGTAGAAACTGAGTCATCAAATCTACCACAAAATTTTAAAACCTCGGATTTCGCCAATTATGAAAACTGCTTAGACCAGTACGAAGCTACTAAAGCTATGATCTTCGATCAGTTAAAGCTAATAAAAGCTGTTGCACCTACTCAACATCCGAGAGTAGAGCTGCCACAAATACAAAATCAAGAGGCAAGTTCAGGCATCCACCTCGAGGTGCCCGCATGTGAAACAGAAACATTTCATGGAGGTCATGAAGAATGGCCGTCCTTCCGGGACATGTTTACAGCCGTTTACATGAACCATCCTAAACTCTCAAAAGCGTAAAAATTGTATCACCTCTGATACAAAACAAAATCTCAAGCAGGCGTTATAGTCAAACAGTTCGCACTTAATGACGACAATTTAAATTTGGCTTGGGAAGCTCTAAAATCTAGATATGAAAACGAAAGAATATTGGTCGATAAACAAGTAATGACATTAATAAACTCGCCTAAAATTCAAAAAGAAACAAGTGAAGAATTCATCAAACTTCAATTCACTGTTTCAAATTGTTTGTCGGTTCTATTGACACAAAATATTAACACAGACAGCTGGGACCCAATACTGGTAAATATATGAACCACCGCTTTACCAGAAAAATCGTTACTTTTGTAGGAGCAATCGCTCTTATCTCGGGAAAAATGCCCACGTGGCATGAAAAATTTTCTAACTACCCGGTACAAAGTCGCTGAAAGGGTAGATAAAAAGCTAATTGAAACAAAAGTTGTTCAAGACGACCTAAAAAGAAGCTTCAACAGACCACAAGCTAGTAACAACGATATAAACAGAAGCTTTTATAAAACGCAATCGTTCACATCCGAACAGAAAAAACATACGTCATGCGAACTTTGCACAAGAGGGCATAAACTACAATCTCGCGAGAAGTTTAAAAACTTAAAAGTTAACGAACGAAATAATTTTGTCAAATCAAAAAGACTTTGTACAAATTGCTTGTCATATGCACATACTCATAAAAATTGTAAAAGCAAATTCAATTGCTTCTTTTGCCACAAAAGACACCAATGCTTCATTACAGCACATTTCTTAGCTCACCCCAAAGCACCGCTTTTAAGAAAAGAACCACGGGTTAAATTGCAAAAGCAAATACCGCAAATCAAAATCCCAAAAATTGTCAACAAGAACCATGCTGCTCAAAGGCCTTAAAAGCACGAACGCTACACAGCGAAATTCAAAGTAGGTTATATATAATATATACATATAGCGTAATTCTACAAACTTAGAGCGTTAATAGACCAAGGATCATAACGATCCTTCATAGCATATAAGGCACCAAATAGGCTAAAACTGCCAACAAATCAATAAAATTTAGAAATTACGGGAATGGGCGGAGAGTAGTCAAAAACTCAAACAAAATCTGCCCCATTACCCTAATTTACCCCAAGCGCGTAAGCGAATTGAAGCAGAAGCTATAGTCCTGCCGCAACTTACTAACATGCTTCCAAGCTCTCATATAAATAGCAAGCACTGGCAAAAAGTTTCACACCTAAAGCTAGCAGATCCCAACTGCAACACCCCGCTCAAATAGATATTCTAATAGGCAGCTACCTTATACCGCAAATAATACTTGAAGGTGTTGAAAAAATTTCAACCACCCTTCTAGCCCAAAATACAATTTTTGGTTGGATCCTAAGTGGACTAGTTACGGAACCAGTTACCGCCATGATCACTCAAGTTCAAAAGAATACCTTAATTCACAATTAATGGAAATTTCGGGCGTTAGAAAAACTTCCCCATATCAATTACAACCGCAAAAGATCAGTATCGTGAAGACTTCTACAAAGTTACAACTACGAGATCAAATAATGGCCGGTACGTCATACGACTACACGAAATTCACAATGTTCCAACCCTCCACGAATTGGCAGAAAAAACGAAGTCAGAGTCATTTCAGACAAGATCAGGTTTAAAAACAGAAATATGTCATTTTCGACCCCGCAGAATGGCTCTAGCTAATAATGATACAAAAATCCTGCTTCAAAAATCTTGAGTTATGTGGCACGCTAATACTTGCCAAATTAGTGCATATGCACTTAACATAACTTGAAAAATCGATACCTCTCTTACTACAGTACACCGGTGATTGGACGCCGAAGCAGTCCCGCATTTGTTACCAAGATTGGCGAAAGCTTTTTTGTTACGAAGAAAATAAAGCATTTAAAATTTTAAAATTGAGTAAAAGCTGTATATTTTCAAATACTTGTGAATTTATGTACAATAACCAAACAACAATACAAGAGATAAGCGAATGTACAATACTAATAAGAAATGCCAATAACGATACAATAAAACAGAACTGCGACGATAGAAAAATCGGAAGGAGTTGCGTCATCAGATGACACCACCACTCCCAAACTGCCAAAAAGAAGTATTTTTTAAATACCCCCAATGTAACAAACAACATTCATAGGTATGTGTATATTATTAGTTATTATTATGTATTGGAACGGATTTCTCGATAAATCATCTACCTCAAGAGGGAGTTAGATCACTGGATTGTTAAATAAAAGTCACAATTTAATGGCTATACACTTATCTTTATTTCTAATTCCAACACCTTAACACTTATTGCTCGTTATTCGAGCTTAAAACTTCTTGCTTTACTATAACTAAAACTGTCTTTGCTGCACAATCCGGCATCCCTTATATAGTAAATATTTAAAAAACAACATTGCTTCTAGAACATTCTGGCAACTACGAATTCGCTAACTAGTTGTTTCTGACAATTTATCTTCGATTCGATTTTGGTCTATCATCCGTGTTCGTCACAGTATCATACCACTACTTATATATGCACTATACATTGTAATTTAAATTATGCCGAGTCGTCGATGTTGAGAAACGTCGAGTCTGCACAACGGCTCCAAGTAAATTGAGCAAAATGTAATTTTATAATACGTAGAAAAATTAATAATAAACTAGACGGTAAGACGCTTAGAACGGTATTTTTTTTGTATTTCTTATATTCAAACAAAATTAAACTACGTATTAACAAGAATCAAACACGAATTTCATGATTCTTTTTAAGCGCCGATGTCGAGCCCATCTCGGACCATAGGGCGCGTCTAAACTTTTAATCAAAGATCGTCGAGAATTAAGAAAAATCGTTAAAAACATTTACGAACATATCATTATTCACGAAAAGTTTGACGCCGTAACTAAGTATAAGTACTGCTTGGCCAGATCACACTCAACCCAAAAGTGCATAAGCCCAAAACAACGTAGCTTGTGTAACGGGGAGCACCATTTAACCCTACGCTGACAACCCAGGCTGTTCCACAAAAGCCAACCAAAACAACAAATAGAGACGATAGACTGCACAAACACAACGATATTCCAACGTTACTGGCCAATCCGATCCTTATACCGACGGCCATGATTTAAATAAGACACGATGGCAAATGGAATAAAATACGAGCCATAAATAACCCGACCCGAAAAGTGACAATTATTGCAACAGATCAGGTCCAGAGACTGAGGTTACCGAAACATGGTATATGTAAAATTATCACGGGATCACTAATGGATCCCGACTGGCATGTCGAAGTCAATTACCTTATGACGCATGAAATACCGACCCGACCATACAATCGTGACATAAGTGGCAAAATCGTTAAGAAATTCGACTACTTAGTCCTAGCCGACACTATTTTCCACAAAGACAACAGACAAAGAACAACTTTTTTATTCGCAGACCCTGCAAGGCGGCCGGGATGTGCATACCAAATGAACACATTCCTAGAGGACAATGCAAGGGCTCAACAGCGTCAACATAAGTAATCAGTTTCTAATAGAACGAAACACAGTAAAATTATCAAAGCGGGCAAAAAGGCGCGAAACTGGAAGGTCACCCAGCAGCACAACAGGTTATATTTACATTTAGAATTAAACACTAACAAACCCACACACACATAACTACTCAATTTTGCAAACTAACCCACACAAATTGTACATAACATGTATACATTTATATATATTTTTTATATTTTTTCACACCCACTTAAAAGCCACAATTATCCATGAGAGAAATTCCTAAGGTCTTATCTTGAGGAATTTCCGCTCAACATTAGTGCTAAGGAATTGCTTTTTACGTAGCTATGAAAATGTCAGCTAAAGCGAAAACAGCAAATATCATACGAAATCATAGCGAAACCAAAGCGAAAAGTGAAATGAATGGAATTAGTCTATTCATACTCCCCGTTCACCTGACATACAGGTAACAACACCCTATCGCTAAGTGCTCAATAACAACAAATGACCGCGATACCTCATACTTTTGAAAGCTCTTTAAACTCTTGGAAACACAACAAAACCAAAGGTGTAAATGAAAACACTAGTGACCCTCAAACTCCAATAACAGAGCCGTGGAATATTGGCGGCACAACCCTAAAATGAAGATGTCACGCAGCACATGCGCACATATGTATGTAAGTACATATAGAGCAGGGCGCGCATATGTTATTACTGATAAGTGATGAGTCATGATTTGAATGCTTGAAGTTATACATAAATACAAGTATATACACATGTGATAATATCCTCGTCGAGGGGATATTTAAAAAAATATATCCGCAAACGCGCGAAAAAAATGAGAATAGGTGTGGTTATGTTTATTGACAGAATCAGAATTTTCCTTTATTTCCAACTTACTATTATTTATAAATTTTCGAAGTAAATATTTTTTTAGCCGATTCAGAGTGATTTTTCAAGGTCGTGTAACACACTTTCAAATTCCCGTCTCGCAGTTGCTAATTTAAAACAAATAAATCGATCTATTTACTTATATATTTTTTTCACAAAAAATTTCATTTTGAACAAAATATTTAAATTGCAATAAAATGAAAGGTTTTAGTATGCCAACAATAAAATTGTGTACATCAGTTGTTTTATATGCTGGCTTCAAGACGACATTTGCCGCCAAAAAAATTTCGCTGTCGTGTTTGTGTCCAAAACATTATGGTCAAACTAGTGACCGACGTGCCGCCCTTTCCTACTTACGGACGGTATCAAACGAAATTTGTAAAACGTTATAACCTTAGTGACAACGTATAAATTAGTTGTTCTTTTTTGTTTTAATTGGAGCAGTGTTGCCATTGCTCAATTTATATAGATGGTTTTGGGCATATTTATTTAACTTTCCAGTTATACTTTTTCTTAATGTAAAATTTCAAAACTAAAATCTAACTATTACCAAGTAAGGAAGGGCAAAGTTCGAATGTCACCGAACATTTTATACTCTCGCAAAGTCAAATGGTATACTCGTTTTAGATTTCTTTGTGGATTGACTGATATTTTCGGTAAAAAGTCTGCTATAGATACTGGGGTCCACATATTCAGTACCTAGGGGCTTGAACAGTTTTGATTCGAGTTGGTGAACAAAACTATTATACTCTGTAGCAACAGGTTGCGAGAGTATAATAAATATACATACGCACAAACAATTCGTGCATACTTATGTACAAAGTGTATTGATCTCTTTATCGAGCTCTCAATTGCACAAGCACATAAATATATACATACAAGTTCAAATATAATATTAGGCTGTACCAAAATACCTCAACATAAGGACATGAAAAGTATTGTTCAATTAAATGTGCAGCTCTTGATAATTCAATTAATAAAATATAATTTACCATCGGGATAGATAATAAAAATATGCGCAAGTAAATATAAAGCGGTATTACAAGTATTAACACTAAATGCACGTTTTTAAAATATAATCCGAAATATCAAACTCTTATTCACCTGAAAATTATCATTTATCGCTTCACATACATAAATCAGTTTACACTGAGGAAAATTTAATTCGTTTTGACAAATATTTAAACATATAGATAAAATGATAAATGTTGGTAATAAACAACATACACCTGCAGCTACACGCTCAAAACAGGTAGAAACTGAGTCATCAAATCTACCACAAAATTTTAAAACCTCGGATTTCGCCAATTATGAAAACTGCTTAGACCAGTACGAAGCTACTAAAGCTATGATCTTCGATCAGTTAAAGCTAATAAAAGCTGTTGCACCTACTCAACATCCGAGAGTAGAGCTGCCACAAATACAAAATCAAGAGGCAAGTTCAGGCATCCACCTCGAGGTGCCCGCATGTGAAACAGAAACATTTCATGGAGGTCATGAAGAATGGCCGTCCTTCCGGGACATGTTTACAGCCGTTTACATGAACCATCCTAAACTCTCAAAAGCGTAAAAATTGTATCACCTCTGATACAAAACAAAATCTCAAGCAGGCGTTATAGTCAAACAGTTCGCACTTAATGACGACAATTTAAATTTGGCTTGGGAAGCTCTAAAATCTAGATATGAAAACGAAAGAATATTGGTCGATAAACAAGTAATGACATTAATAAACTCGCCTAAAATTCAAAAAGAAACAAGTGAAGAATTCATCAAACTTCAATTCACTGTTTCAAATTGTTTGTCGGTTCTATTGACACAAAATATTAACACAGACAGCTGGGACCCAATACTGGTAAATATATGAACCACCGCTTTACCAGAAAAATCGTTACTTTTGTAGGAGCAATCGCTCTTATCTCGGGAAAAATGCCCACGTGGCATGAAAAATTTTCTAACTACCCGGTACAAAGTCGCTGAAAGGGTAGATAAAAAGCTAATTGAAACAAAAGTTGTTCAAGACGACCTAAAAAGAAGCTTCAACAGACCACAAGCTAGTAACAACGATATAAACAGAAGCTTTTATAAAACGCAATCGTTCACATCCGAACAGAAAAAACATACGTCATGCGAACTTTGCACAAGAGGGCATAAACTACAATCTCGCGAGAAGTTTAAAAACTTAAAAGTTAACGAACGAAATAATTTTGTCAAATCAAAAAGACTTTGTACAAATTGCTTGTCATATGCACATACTCATAAAAATTGTAAAAGCAAATTCAATTGCTTCTTTTGCCACAAAAGACACCAATGCTTCATTACAGCCATTTCTTAGCTCACCCCAAAGCACCGCTTTTAAGAAAAGAACCACGGGTTAAATTGCAAAAGCAAATACCGCAAATCAAAATCCCAAAAATTGTCAACAAGAACCATGCTGCTCAAAGGCCTTAAAAGCACGAACGCTACACAGCGAAATTCAAAGTAGGTTATATATAATATATACATATAGCGTAATTCTACAAACTTAGAGCGTTAATAGACCAAGGATCATAACGATCCTTCATAGCATATAAGGCACCAAATAGGCTAAAACTGCCAACAAATCAATAAAATTTAGAAATTACGGGAATGGGCGGAGAGTAGTCAAAAACTCAAACAAAATCTGCCCCATTACCCTAATTTACCCCAAGCGCGTAAGCGAATTGAAGCAGAAGCTATAGTCCTGCCGCAACTTACTAACATGCTTCCAAGCTCTCATATAAATAGCAAGCACTGGCAAAAAGTTTCACACCTAAAGCTAGCAGATCCCAACTGCAACACCCCGCTCAAATAGATATTCTAATAGGCAGCTACCTTATACCGCAAATAATACTTGAAGGTGTTGAAAAAATTTCAACCACCCTTCTAGCCCAAAATACAATTTTTGGTTGGATCCTAAGTGGACTAGTTACGGAACCAGTTACCGCCATGATCACTCAAGTTCAAAAGAATACCTTAATTCACAATTAATGGAAATTTCGGGCGTTAGAAAAACTCCCCCATATCAATTACAACCGCAAAAGATCAGTATCGTGAAGACTTCTACAAAGTTACAACTACGAGATCAAATAATGGCCGGTACGTCATACGACTACACGAAATTCACAATGTTCCAACCCTCCACGAATTGGCAGAAAAAACGAAGTCAGAGTCATTTCAGACAAGATCAGGTTTAAAAACAGAAATATGTCATTTTCGACCCCGCAGAATGGCTCTAGCTAATAATGATACAAAAATCCTGCTTCAAAAATCTTGAGTTATGTGGCACGCTAATACTTGCCAAATTAGTGCATATGCACTTAACATAACTTGAAAAATCGATACCTCTCTTACTACAGTGCCTCATAGTTGTCACAATTTTCATAATTTAAAATAACTCAAAAATCAAGCAAATGGATCACCATATCTCTTCAATGGTTTCAAAGGAGTACCCATTCTGGCCATATCTGAGCCAGGCAAGGCGTCGCTATCCAAAAAGCGTAAATAAAGAGATTGCAAAAAAGTGCCGCTAATACAGAAAAATCAAATAAACAAACATCACCACAGCATCGCGCCTGTACACCACCTCAGTAAACAAAATGGATGGTCTCTGCAGTAGATACACATTTTTTCGACAAAATAGCGATATTGCGTGCAACTCACATCATTCGATATGACACCCCTCCGCACGCGTTTTAATTAGAGCAGGCACCTTGTCACGCGTTTCCAGATACACCGGTGATTGGACGCCGAAGCAGTCCCGCATATTTTTCGGCACAAGCAATTATATCGCTTAAAAAACGTAAAATTCAGTTTGTAATAATTGTTATGCGAAAATAAATATAAATAATAGTATAAATACAATGAGATTTTCTTTAATATACAAGTATGTGCGGTAGTGAGTGGAATATACCATTTCCAATATAGTGGTGAGCTCTCCAATAAATTGGGTCCCCATTTATTCAAATATAAAAGCAAAGATTACATCTATAACACCGTATATCAAAGAGAGAAGGAAAAGAGGCTTAATAAATATTGGGGAAACAGCCCAAAACTTGATGTTTGGAGTTATGGATAATGATGACAGGCCACATTTGTAAATTATTGAAGAAATGACCATAATGCTATTGTAAACTTAATAACAAATAGTAATCAATGAGCATTTCAATAGATCATTAGACCTATTAAAAGATACTGACAAAATGAGCAAACTTAAGTTCATAGAAAGCAAAGTTCAAGAAATACAAGACAATATAGCGGCAGCTCAATACAACAAGGTACATCCAAGTATGTTAACTATGGAAGAAATTGTAAAATACGAAAAATTGAGTTTTATGAATTAAAATTCAAAAGTAGAAGTATACAAAAATAAACAATAATATTCGCAATTCAAATACCAAAGACGTTCTTTCAAACTAAAATTCAGTATAGAACTCCATTGCTAAATAAAAATAAATTACAGATTAGTGAAAAAGAAAAATTTGTTACCAAGATTGGCGAAAGCTTTTTTGTTACGAAGAAAATAAAGCATTTAAAATTTTAAAATTGAGTAAAAGCTGTATATTTTCAAATACTTGTGAATTTATGTACAATAACCAAACAACAATACAAGAGATAAGCGAATGTACAATACTAATAAGAAATGCCAATAACGATACAATAAAACAGAACTGCGACGATAGAAAAATCGGAAGGAGTTGCGTCATCAGATGACACCACCACTCCCAAACTGCCAAAAAGAAGTATTTTTTAAATACCCCCAATGTAACAAACAACATTCATAGGTATGTGTATATTATTAGTTATTATTATGTATTGGAACGGATTTCTCGATAAATCATCTACCTCAAGAGGGAGTTAGATCACTGGATTGTTAAATAAAAGTCACAATTTAATGGCTATACACTTATCTTTATTTCTAATTCCAACACCTTAACACTTATTGCTCGTTATTCGAGCTTAAAACTTCTTGCTTTACTATAACTAAAACTGTCTTTGCTGCACAATCCGGCATCCCTTATATAGTAAATATTTAAAAAACAACATTGCTTCTAGAACATTCTGGCAACTACGAATTCGCTAACTAGTTGTTTCTGACAATTTATCTTCGATTCGATTTTGGTCTATCATCCGTGTTCGTCACAGTATCATACCACTACTTATATATGCACTATACATTGTAATTTAAATTATGCCGAGTCGTCGATGTTGAGAAACGTCGAGTCTGCACAACGGCTCCAAGTAAATTGAGCAAAATGTAATTTTATAATACGTAGAAAAATTAATAATAAACTAGACGGTAAGACGCTTAGAACGGTATTTTTTTTGTATTTCTTATATTCAAACAAAATTAAACTACGTATTAACAAGAATCAAACACGAATTTCATGATTCTTTTTAAGCGCCGATGTCGAGCCCATCTCGGACCATAGGGCGCGTCTAAACTTTTAATCAAAGATCGTCGAGAATTAAGAAAAATCGTTAAAAACATTTACGAACATATCATTATTCACGAAAAGTTTGACGCCGTAACTAAGTATAAGTACTGCTTGGCCAGATCACACTCAACCCAAAAGTGCATAAGCCCAAAACAACGTAGCTTGTGTAACGGGGAGCACCATTTAACCCTACGCTGACAACCCAGGCTGTTCCACAAAAGCCAACCAAAACAACAAATAGAGACGATAGACTGCACAAACACAACGATATTCCAACGTTACTGGCCAATCCGATCCTTATACCGACGGCCATGATTTAAATAAGACACGATGGCAAATGGAATAAAATACGAGCCATAAATAACCCGACCCGAAAAGTGACAATTATTGCAACAGATCAGGTCCAGAGACTGAGGTTACCGAAACATGGTATATGTAAAATTATCACGGGATCACTAATGGATCCCGACTGGCATGTCGAAGTCAATTACCTTATGACGCATGAAATACCGACCCGACCATACAATCGTGACATAAGTGGCAAAATCGTTAAGAAATTCGACTACTTAGTCCTAGCCGACACTATTTTCCACAAAGACAACAGACAAAGAACAACTTTTTTATTCGCAGACCCTGCAAGGCGGCCGGGATGTGCATACCAAATGAACACATTCCTAGAGGACAATGCAAGGGCTCAACAGCGTCAACATAAGTAATCAGTTTCTAATAGAACGAAACACAGTAAAATTATCAAAGCGGGCAAAAAGGCGCGAAACTGGAAGGTCACCCAGCAGCACAACAGGTTATATTTACATTTAGAATTAAACACTAACAAACCCACACACACATAACTACTCAATTTTGCAAACTAACCCACACAAATTGTACATAACATGTATACATTTATATATATTTTTTATATTTTTTCACACCCACTTAAAAGCCACAATTATCCATGAGAGAAATTCCTAAGGTCTTATCTTGAGGAATTTCCGCTCAACATTAGTGCTAAGGAATTGCTTTTTACGTAGCTATGAAAATGTCAGCTAAAGCGAAAACAGCAAATATCATACGAAATCATAGCGAAACCAAAGAGAAAAGTGAAATGAATGGAATTAGTCTATTCATACTCCCCGTTCACCTGACATACAGGTAACAACACCCTATCGCTAAGTGCTCAATAACAACAAATGACCGCGATACCTCATACTTTTGAAAGCTCTTTAAACTCTTGGAAACACAACAAAACCAAAGGTGTAAATGAAAACACTAGTGACCCTCAAACTCCAATAACAGAGCCGTGGAATATTGGCGGCACAACCCTAAAATGAAGATGTCACGCAGCACATGCGCACATATGTATGTAAGTACATATAGAGCAGGGCGCGCATATGTTATTACTGATAAGTGATGAGTCATGATTTGAATGCTTGAAGTTATACATACATACAAGTATATACACATGTGATAATATCCTCGTCGAGGGGATATTTAAAAAAATATATCCGCAAACGCGCGAAAAAAATGAGAATAGGTGTGGTTATGTTTATTGACAGAATCAGAATTTTCCTTTATTTCCAACTTACTATTATTTATAAATTTTCGAAGTAAATATTTTTTTAGCCGATTCAGAGTGATTTTTCAAGGTCGTGTAACACACTTTCAAATTCCCGTTTCGCAATTGCTAATTTAAAACAAATAAATCGATCTATTTACTTATATATTTTTTTCACAAAAAATTTCATTTTGAACAAAATATTTAAATTGCAATAAAATGAAAGGTTTTAGTATGCCAACAATAAAATTGTGTACATCAGTTGTTTTATATGCTGGCTTCAAGACGACATTTGCCGCCAAAAAAATTTCGCTGTCGTGTTTGTGTCCAAAACATTATGGTCAAACTAGTGACCGACGTGCCGCCCTTTCCTACTTACGGACGGTATCAAACGAAATTTGTAAAACGTTATAACCTTAGTGACAACGTATAAATTAGTTGTTCTTTTTTGTTTTAATTGGAGCAGTGTTGCCATTGCTCAATTTATATAGATGGTTTTGGGCATATATATTTAACTTTCCAGTTATACTTTTTCTTAATGTAAAATTTTAAAACTAAAATCTAACTATTACCAAGTAAGGAAGGGCTAAGTTCGAATGTCACCGAACATTTTATACTCTCGCAAAGTCAAATGGTATACTCGTTTTAGATTTCTTTGTGGATTGACTGATATTTTCGGTAAAAAGTCTGCTATAGATACTGGGGTCCACATATTCAGTACCTAGGGGCTTGAACAGTTTTGATTGTTGCTTGATTTTCATACTGGAAAGTGAAAACATCAGATGGAATTCAAAATGCTGTTATATGGGAAATAGGCGTGGTTGTAGTCCGATTTCGCCAATTTTCGCACTATAACATAAAAATATGAAAATAACGGTATGTAACGAATTTGGTTGAAATCGGTTAAGCAGATTCCAAGATATGGGTTTTCACCAAAAATTCAATTTTGAACGTGGTTCCAATAAAGTCATCTCATACCATCCCAGAGATAAAAATTTAATGTCTCTGGCTTGTTTAGTGCTTGATTTATCGCGCTTTTACTAGTTTTTAACAGTACCGTTATATGGGGAGTGGGCGGGGTTCCACCCATTTTCACACCGTCGATAGAGATGCTAAAAAATATTGTTCCCAGTGAATTTTGTTAGTATAGCATTAGCTATTTAGGAGATATGCACATTAAACCTATTAGGGGGCAGGACCACGCCCACTTTAAAACAAAAATTCAAACTGCAGATGCCCCTCCCTAATGTGACCCTGTATACCAAATAAGAGTCTTGTATCTTGTTGTGGAGCTTAGTTATGTTTTTTGATTAATAATTAAATTTATTTGTTTTTGATTAATGGCGTTTTGTGGGCGTGGTAGTGGTCCGATTACGCCCATCTGCAACACCAACCGCCCTACGGTATCAAGAAACATGTGTACCAAGTTTCTTAAAGATATCTCAAGTTTTATCAAGTTACAGCTTGCACAGGCGGACAGACGGACGGACGGACAGACAGTCACCCGGATTTCAACTCGTCTCTTCATCCTGATCATTTATATATATATATATAACCCTATATCTAACTCGATTAGTTTTAGGTGATACAAACAACCGTTAGGTGAACAAAACTATTATATTCTGTAGCAACAGGTTGCGAGAGTATAAAAAAATATTCGCTTAATTTAAAGAGCGGTACAGTGAATACGAATTTACGAAATTAAATTTATTAATCACAAAAACCGGTTTAACACAAATAATTAATCAGAACAAAATTCATACATATTTGTTCGTATACAATTGCATATTGCATATTCAAAGTCCACATTGGCACATATCTAGCAATACCCCCTATTCTTGTTAAAACACAAGCAAGCAGAATTGCATACAAAACATAAAAGATTACATGCTCACATAATTCGTTCGTTCTTACATACATATAATATGTTCAAAGCGCATTGATCTCTTCAACGAGCTCTCAATTGCACAAGTACATAAATATATGCATACAAGTCCGTGTATTAGGGTCTATATACAAAACATTAGGACATACACAATGAATAACAGTTTTTATTTATTTTAATTTGTATATAATATTTACAATATTAAACATAAATTTTTATATAGATTCTTATACATATATCCAAAATATATTTCTTTTCTCCTTATACTATTTAATTTCTATCATATGTCTTATATAATAACAAATTATACATATAATTTAAATTTTCTTAATTAGATTATTTATATAGTTTTCTTAAAATTGTCTTAAAAACTACTGTCAGAATTGCTATACCATTTCTTAATAAAAAAAAAATGAAGAACTATTAACTAAACTTAAAAAAAAATCCCACAAAGGGGAACCAACTAAATTGCTGTATGCATCATTGGGATTAGGAGAGAATATCCACTTTTCTCCAACAGGTGAGAGTTGCTTCAAATCACCAAACACGATGATCGGTATACCACCGAAGGGGCTGTCTGTTTTGAAAATTTGTTTTAATCTCGCATCAATAGAGCTAAACGTACGAGCACCTACCATCGATATTTCATCAATTAGAATTAATTTTAAATCGATAGGTCTAGAATACAATGAATTAACTGTGATATTGCTAAGTGGCCTCAACTCTCTATTCAACCGATTAACAGGTAAAGATAATATTGAATGAAGGGTCATTCCACCTATTCCGAATGCTGCTTTACCCGTAGGTGCGCAAAGAAGAACTTTTAAGGAACTTGGATTGGATCCAGGTGTAGAATTGTAACGATGGTTAAGTGCTTGATATATTGCAGATATCAAACGACTCTTTCCTACACCTGCACCGCCGCCAATGAACTCATAAAATGTCCAATTTGTTTTTAGCTGGTGCGTCAAAAGTGTCAAATAGGTTCTTCGCTTAGTATTTAGACTTTGAACTAAAGAAAATAATTCCTCAACTGGAATTAAAGGGGGTAGTTTAATAAGTCTAATATTGCAATCAGATTCAGTGCCATTAAAAATTTTAATACTCACTGACCGACATACGAGAAGTATTATAAGTAGTATATGGAAGTAGAGGGTAGCATTAACCCGATTTGATCAATTTTTGCCAATATTACATACTACTAACATGCCACAGACTAATAAAATGCTCCCACTGTTTTATTTAGGTACCTCACATACCATCACCAATCATATGGAGTAAAGTCAGACGAATGTTCGAAAATCCTGATATTAGTTACATGGGGGCCAGGTAGGTTTTCACTCGATTTCATCCATTTTAGGCACAAAAATACTTATGTTATGAGTAAAACACGCTCTCTCATTTTCATTGAGATAACTCACATATTGGCCGATATATGCGGTATAAAGTCACCCGGAAGTTCAAACATTTTTATATTAGGTATATGAGTGCTATAGGAAGTATTAATTCGATTGAACCCATTTTTTGACACAAACATACCATTATCGAGAGTTGTATTTCTTTTATTATATGAATTTCAATTAAATGTCTAACACATTGACCGATATTTTCGGTAAAAAGGCAACTATAGGCACTGGTGTCAACAAATTTAGTACCTAGGGACTTGAATAATTTTGGTTCGATTTAGACAATTTTTGATCAGAAGGTGGCATACTTCAAACACATTATTCACGCAAAGCTTTACCCCGATACAATCATTGTTGTTTGATTTGCATAATGGAAATTGAAAAAATCAGATGGAATTTAAAATGGTGTCATATGGGAAATAGGCGTGGTTGTAATCCGATTTCGCTCATTTTCACACTATAGCATAGAAATATGAGTAGAATATTATATACTGAATTTGGTTGAAATCGGTTAAGCAGATCCTTAGATATTTTGTCTAATTTCGAACGCGGCTCCTATAAAGTCAGCTCATACAATCCCTGTGTTAAAATTTAATGACTCTGGCGTGTTTAGTGCTTGATTTATCGCGCATTTAGTAGTTTTTAACAGTACCGTTATATGAAGAGTGGGCAGGTTGTCACCCGATTTTACCAATTTTCACACCGTAGATAGAGGGGCTGTTGGGTCACCGATTGAGAACCAATGCATTATACGGTCATATGTTCTATATATTTTTGCTATTTCTTGTTTTCTACTTATTTGCCTAATATTCAAGGGCAAGCATTAGAAGTCATTCACCTCAATGCAGTTAATAATTGTATTTGCATTGTGTACATACTTACATATTTATTGCTTGCTTGCGCTTGCTTTGTACACTTATGCTACCGCTATGTTTTCGTCCACGCAATTATATGAATATTTGTTTGAGCACATTAGCTAGTCCCATTTAACATGTAGTAAGCTTAATATGTAAGCAGCCTCTTGCATTGCTGCGTTCCCATTTTTTTATATTTCTCTTTTGTTAATAACTACATTATCTACGAAGGAGCAATATAGTAAAGTATGTACTTGGGTTATTCTCCTTTTATGAATTGTTTTTATATGACTTATGTATATATGCACTAGTAGAAAACGAAACTATGTACTTAGCGGAAATTATGTATTGAACGGTATTGCAATATTGCTTAGAATATTATTTAAGGAGAAGAATTTTGCAAATAAAGTTAGTCTAATAACTGACCACACATATCATCATTACTCGGCACTTTTTGCGGTAAAATTAACTAATCACTTATTGCTTAACTACTTACTAGAAGTAAAAGTATTGTTATTTAAAATAATTTTGAAGCCTCTATAAAGCATATACAAGATCCTGTTCTGCAATGTCTTTGGACGAGCTCAGACAACAACGCGCCAGCACCAAGAAAAATATTACGCGCATTAAAAATATCGTCGACGCCAGCTTGCGACCAGGTGGAAAGGCTCTTTCAGCTGTGGAATACAAATGCCGTTTCGGCATCCTAGAGTCTTATTTTAAGCAGATTCTCTCAATTCAAACTGACATCGAAAGATTGGATGCTGATGATGGTGGACGTGCTGACCTGGAAGAACTTTACATCACAACTAAATTGGTTATCCAATCGCAACTGGCAGGAGATAACAACGTTTCATTTTCGGATACAACTTGCGTGGTACAATCAAGTTCAAAACTTCGACCACTTAAGCTTGCTACGTTTGATGGCAAGTATTCAAATTATCAAAATTTTATCACCTTGTTCAAGCAAATAATTGATCGTGAATTCAATTTAACTAATATTGAAAAATTCAAACATTTGCGAAACTGTCTCCAAGGTCAAGCCTTAGAAACTGTAAAAACGTTTAAAGTGACAAATGAAAACTATCCGAAGGCGTTAGAACGGTTGAAGGTACGGTATGACAACCAAACAATACTTTTTTTGGAAGGAATAAATTCGTTATTTGATTTACCAGCATTATGAAAACCAAATGGCATTCAGCTAAGAAGTTTAATTGATAAGGCTTCAGCTATTTATGGTTCCTTGACATCGCTAGGTACCGACAGCCAAATATCGCAAGCTATGCTTATTTATTTAATTTTGCAGAAGTCTGATGAATAGACCAACAAAAAGTGGTAGAAGTCGTTAGATTTCAGAACGCTGCCGTCATGGGAGGATTGCTCCATAGTTTTGGAAAGGCACTACCAATACCTGGAATCACTGGACAACCAATGTTAGTACTTCGTCAACTCAAGTTGCAAACAAATACTCCACTTCGAAATCAAGGAATCAACCACGAGCCTATATAAGTTAACAATAGTTAACTAAGTCAGTCTCTTGAGCTGCCAAAATTGCAACCTATGCAGTTTGGATTTCTGAATGACCGACAGCCGCAATTCAACACCTTGCAGTAGCCACCGACCGTGTGACCGGCGGATGTAACGCAATGCCTTACACAAGCTTAGGTGTCAGCAGAAACTTAGAAAAGCAGCGTCAATGGCAGTAGCCGCGATAGTAATAGTAGGTTATAAATAAGAGAAATGTAATTTTAATAAAACAGTTTTAGAACGGAACTCAACTTGTGTTTATTTAAAATAACATAATTCCGTGGTAGTCGACAACACCGTCGCTATCGCATAATCGGAATATTATTTAAATAGTTAGTGGGTAGTGGCTACCACTCACAACGCAAATAAATATTCAAACTACTTATAGTAAAAGTAGTGATAGTAAAAAAATAACTATTATTTAAATAGTTCGTGGTAGTCGACAATACCGTCGCTACCGAATAAAGGAACATTCTAAATATAATAAAAATATAACTTATATATATTCCAGTAACAACCATCAGGTTTTTAATTGCGATCGCTTTAAGTCGCCAAACATAACTTAACGTTTCGATCATGCAAAGAAAATTGGACTTTGCATCAATTGCCTATCAAAGGGACATCGTGTAGCCAATTGTCCATCATCACACAGGTGCAAGGTTTGTGCACGACAACATCACAGTTTACTCCACCGCGGTTCTACTACAGTCCAACAAACACCTACTCAGGTATTTACAACACAAGAGGCAGTCGCGCATACACACATTCATCGTTGGATAACGTCATCCTTGCAACAGCAAAAATTGTCGTTCGTGATGCATCGGGGAGCTACAGATTGGGTATAGCACTCCTAGATTCCTATCCACAGGTAAATTTTGTCATAGATGATTTTTCGCAAAAGTTGCTTCTGCCAAGAAGTAAGCAAAACATACAGATTCAAAGCATCGGTTCATCGTCAACAAATATTAAATTCAAAACCTCAACTTATATAAGGTCGCAAGCCACTGGTTTCGAACTTCCAATGACTTTTTGTGTTATATCGCACATTGCTTATCAACCAGATCCTGAAATCAATATTTCAACATGGAGTATTCCACACAATTTAGCGCTCGCCGATGATGAATTTTACATACCAAAGAAAATCGACATGTTGCTGGGTACAGAATCGTTCTTCAGTCTTCTATCTGTAGGACAAATCAATCTTGGATCTAATTTACCAATCTTGCAAAAACACTCTTAGGCTGGATTGTTTCGGGACGCTATAAGACGGGCAGTAACAGCTTATCCAAACCATCTTGTTTATTTTTAGCCAATAAATCTTTAGATGCCAAATTGGAAAAGTTGTGGAAATTGGAAGAAATCACTACCATACCATAGCCTTGGACTCGTGAACAATAGAGTTGCGATCACATATACAATTCAACTTTGTCAAGAAGACCTTGCGGCAGAATAGTTGTCAAATTACCTTTCAAGAATGATCCGACATGTTTGAGCGAGTCATATACTACGGCATTGAGACGATTTAATGCACAACAAGGTCGATTAGCCAAATCACCACAATTGAAAGCGCACTACGTTGAATTTATGAGCGACTACGAGAGCTTGGATCATATGAGCGTTGTAAAAAATCCAAATCTCAGCGAACCGCATTATTATATGCCACATCATTGTGTGCTAAAACCAACAAGTACAACAACAAAGCTTCGAGTTGTATTTGATGCTTCCTGTGGAACCACATCCCAAAAATCATTAAACGATATTCAGATGGTTGGCCCTACAATTCAATGAGAACTTTTTCTTCTTCTTAGTCGTTTTCGATTCCACAGGTTTGCACTCACTGTCGACATAGTCAAGATGTATCGCTAAGTATTAATGCACGAAGATGATCGAAAGTTCCAGTATATTCTGTGGAGGAGTTCACCAACTGAAGATATTCGCACGTATCAACTAAATATTGTAACTTATGGAATGGCTGCTGCACCATATCTTGCTATACGGAGTTTGTTATATCTAGCTGAACAGCATTCAGAACAATTTACAATTGGCGCAAAAATCGTGAAGTCATCATTCTACATAGACGACCTACTCTGTGGTGCTGATACTCTAACCGAACTTGCACAGATAAAGCAAGAGGTAATACAACTGTTAGAATTAGGACAGTTTAAATTAACAAAGTGGCATTCCAATTATCATCAATTCAGAGAAGATGACTCTATAAAGGATCTAAACGTAGATACATCCATCACTAGTACACTTGGACTAAAATGGAACCAAAATCTTGATTGTTTTATTTTTTCATTCGAAGCCAAACTAGCACTGACTGGTCGACTTACAAAACGTTCCATCCTTTCTGTTGCATCATCACTTTACGACTCACTTGGACTTTTAGTTCCTGTTATTATAACATCCAAAATTTTGTTGCAAGAAATATGGCTACTAAAGTTGGATTGGGATGAATCTGTGCCACAGAACATCGAATTTGCTTGGAAAAAATTTCTTAACTGCTTATCGGATCTTTCACAAATTAAAGTGCCGAGGCACTGTTTTTCGACAGATGTGGAATCTCTTCAGATACATGGATTTTGTGACGCATCGATTCGTGCATATGGCTGCGCAATATATACTCGCGTTCTCAACAAATGTGGCACTACTACTACCATTCGCCTACTCACTGCGAAGTACAGAGTGGAACCCACCAAAAACAATCGTTACCCAAATTAGAACTTTGCGGCGCTCTTCTTCTTGCTCGTCTTTTAGCAAAAATTAAACCAACAATTTCTAACAAATCTTGTAGCATTTTTCTTTGGACAGACTCACAAATAGTATTACATTGGTTTAAGATGCATTCTGCAACACTTTCGACTTTTGTTGGTAAAACGAAACGAAACGAAAATCAGCATTCAATACAATTGTTAGCACCAATTACATTTTGGAATTTGTGAATCAGCGGAGTAACTACACCAGCAGCCTTCGATTAATAGCATGGATGTTCCGCTTCATCAATAAATTTGGAGGTCGATTGGAATCGGCAGATATTCCAGAAGAAAGGAAACACCCAATGCTGTTGCCAAACAAATGCGAATTTGTTGTGCATTACGTTCGTCATCTACATCGGAAACACTACCATGCGGGACCAAAGGCACTCGTAGCACTGATAAGACTTCAGATTTGGATAGTCAATGCGCGCGAATTAGCAAGACGTATCTTCAGATCGTGCACACATTGTATATGCTACAAGCCAAAGCTGATGAACCAAGTAATGGGACAGTTACCTGTCGAGCGTTTAACTCCATCTCGTCCTTTTGCGCGGTGCGGTATTGATTTCTGCGGACCAGTCAACGTATATTTGCGTATTCGAGGCAAAACACCTTATAAAGCGTACATTGGGATCTTCGCTTGTCTAGCGACAAAGGCGGTTCACATCGAACTAGTATCGGATCTATCCACGGACGCATTCTTAGAGTCATTGAAGCGCATGATTGGAAGAAGAGGTCTACCCTCTGACATCTTTTGCGATAACGCAACAAATTTTGTGGGTGCTTGCAACAAACTAGTTGAATTAAAGTCATGTTTATTTAAAACTGAAAACAAAGATGCAATTGTAAAATATTGTGCGAATGAATTTATAAATTTCAATTTTATTCCTCCCAGAGCACCTCATTTCGGCGGTATTTGGGAGGCAGCAGTCAAATCGGCTAAGGGTCACCTCAACCGCACCATTAGAAATGCAAGACTCACAGCTGAGGAACTAACAACAGTCCTGGTTGAGATAGAAGCTGTATTAAATTCTCGTCCAATAACACCAATGTCATCGGATCCAAATGATTATGAAGTATTAACTCCGGGGCATTTTATTATTGGTAGTTCACTTAGAGCACTCCCAGAGCGGAAATTGTCAGCTAACATCAGCAACGTACAACGATGGAATCAGGTCACAAGCATTAAACAGATGTTTTGGAACAGGTGGTCAAATGAATACATAAACGAACTTCAAGTACGATCAAAGTGGTTTACAGAGCGACCAAACATCAACAACAACTCAATGGTTATCATCCATGAAAACAACTTACCACCACAAAAATGGCATATTGGAAGAGTTATAAATTGTATTCCAGGAAAGGACTAGAAAGTGCGTGTGGTGGACATTCGAACACCGAAGGGAATCATTCGGCGACCAATTCACAAGCTAGCCCTTCTACCTGTTTGAAATGCCTTTCAACGGGGCCGGCATGTTGGGTCACCGATTGAGAACCAATGCATTATACGGTCATATGTTCTATATATTTTTGCTATTTCTTGTTCTCTACTTATTAGAAGTCATTCACCTCAATGCAGTTAATAATTGTATTTGCATTGTGTACATACTTACATATTTATTGCTTGCTTGCGCTTGCTTTGTACACTTATGCTACCGCTATGTTTTCGTCCACGCAATTATATGAATATTTGTTTGAGCACATTAGCTAGTCCCATTTAACATGTAGTAAGCTTAATATGTAAGCAGCCTCTTGCATTGCTGCGTTCCCATTTTTTTATATTTCTCTTTTGTTAATAACTACATTATATACGAAGGAGCAATAGAGTAAAGTGTGTACTTGAGTTATTCTCCTTTTATGAATTGTTTTTATATAACTTACATACTTATAGATATGCACTAATAGAAAACGAAACTATGTACTTAGCGGAAATTATGTATTGAACGGTATTGCAATATTGCTTAGAATATTATTTAAGGAGAAGAATTTTGCAAATAAAGTTAGTCTAATAACTGACCACACATATCATCATTACTCGGCCCTTTGTATTTTATCGCTGTTACAACTTCGCTTAAATATTTCGATATTTGCGAGGCTACAAAAAAAGCTTTGTAGCCCTACAGGGGCTGAAAACATTTGTTCTCAGTGAATTTTGTTATTATAGCTTTAGCAGTTTAGGAGATATGCACATTAAACCTATTAGGGGCGGAACCACGCACACTTTTTAAAAAAAAATTTAACTGCAGATGCCTCTCCTTAATGTCATCCTGTATACCAATACCAAATACCAGCCTTGTATCTTATTGTGGAGCTTAGTTATGACCATTTATTTGTTTTTGATAAATGACGTTATGGGGCGTGGCAGTGGTCCGATTACACCCATCTGCAATACCAACCGTCTTACGGTATCAAGAAACATGTGTACCAAGTTTCATAAAGATATCTCAATTTTTACTCAAGTTACAGTTTACACAGACGAACGGACGGACAGTCACCCGGATTTCAACTCATCTCTTCATCCTGATCATATATATATATAGGTATAACCCTATATCTAACTCAATTAGTTTTAGGTGATACAAGCAACCGTTAGGTGAACAAAACTATCATACTCTGTAGCAACATGTTGCGAGAGTATTGTATAAAAATAGTCTACCTATTTCTAAATAAATGTATTCGACTCTGATGTTGAGTTAGTTTAAGAATATTTAAAATATATTCAAATTTATTTTTTTTTAATTACCACAAAATATCTAGACTGGCAACAATCAGCTGACTCGATTCTACGGAAAAACACTTTCACGGATATCCCACGTTACGAACGGTAGAAGCGGTGGTGAGTGTTCATTTACACTCCGCTCTCATAAGACAGGTCGTATCAGCTGATACGGTCTCCGGTTTTCGTCGGTCACTAACTGAAGCATTAGAGTACAGAAGATTACGACAACAGCATACGTCATCGAACCAACCGTGATAAAATACAAGATTAGGACAACCGCCATCTTTTAACGTAATTCTTTGAACGTAGAACAGCATGCAAATTGTTAACGAAAACGAAAACACTTTTATTAATTCGAGAAATAGACATTTTAGTGAAATTAATAGAATAATGTTGCGGTTAGGTAAATGATTAAATATGGATAACTACAACAAATATCGAATTACGTTTTTATCATGGTCGGAGAGTTGCAACAGCATTGACATATTTACAAGATGAATTCTAAAGAGCTTGATTTTATTCGCTAGTGCTGTTAACCGAAACTTGGTTAGACAATGATGTAACGTTTTCATCTAGCATATCAAACTTTTTTTGTCGTCAAATATAAACGACCGAACATTCGAGCAGGAAGTGTTTCAATCTATTAAAATGAACGCGATACATTAAACATTGACACTCTACAGTTTCATATCAGCGCCATAAATTTCACTGCACTCAGTGAACAGTGAATTTTACTGAAATTGGCGATATCAGCTTGAGTAAATGTAATATATCAAATGGAAAAGAAATTGTCATAGCAGCGATCTACATATGTAAGTATCTCATAACCCAAAAAAATCTTGAGGATATCATGTATTTCATTTTCTCTTAAAAATATCATTGAAAATATTTCAGTGGAACAAAAATAATAATCAACTCATACGTCCAAATACTCGCAATAAAAATTTATTTAAATCTAAGCTTAAGTAATAAATTATTCCAATTTGCCAACCTTTCACAGAAAATGACTTAACATCGATAATTTACCAAGTAAATTCCCATATAATCATGCGTGTAGCCCACTATGGGGATCAAATAAAACAAATAGTAGAAGAAACAAAATTGAAAACGTAGTACTCATGAAGAATCTATCAGTTCTAAACAACGGATCTCCTACACATTTCTCCACTCACACAACCTTCACGCATGTCGCTCTCACCATAGGCTCGGCATACCTCCTGCCAAGATGCCACTAGCATCTTGTATAGCAGTGACCACTTCCCGATACAAACTAATGTCTCCTCAAATTTTCACTTTGAAAAAATCAAACCTATCCCAAAATTCATTACTGACCCAGCAAACTGGAGCCTATACCAAAGAAAATCCAAAAACCACTTTAAAATTCTCCAGAGCCTTAACATTAAGAAATGCCAAAATCACAAAAGCTATAAAGAAATCTACTAACGTATCCATTCCCCAAACAAGTCCGTCCTTCCACAAAAACTCCACCCATTAGTGGAATTCCGAATTAAACACATTACGTCAAATAAACAAAACAGCTGGCATAACTTTAAAAAATGTCAAACAATTGAAAATATTATATGCGATTAAGATGCTATTTTTAGGCGCACAGTGAAGAGAGCAAAACGAGCAAGCTTTGAAAAATTTTCGGCCTCGACATCAACACCAAAGAAAATATGGGCGACATAAAATCGTTAACAGGAGTCCCTTATACACCAATTAGGTGAATTAACTACAATCAAGGCCTACTTACTTATTCAATAGAAATAGCAAATTACTTGCAAAAACGTGGTCAAATTACTCAAATGACTCGAAACTTTTCGTCAGAGTGCAAGGCTGCGAAAAGAGTCACTATAGCCTAATCCTACATTTTTCAGTCAAAATCAAAAACCGCGTCCGATCTAGATTCTAAAATCACTTTTATAGATTTGGAGCTAGCTCTACAGCATTCAAAGGGGAAAACCTCCTTATGACAGAATATCCTTACCCATGCTCAAACATCTTCCCAAATCAAAAATACAACTCCTGCACACCTTTAACAGTATATTCGACTCTGGCCGCTACTCTTACACATGGCGCTCTGCAATCATTTTATCTAAACCCAAACCCAATAAACCTACAATTGTAATGTAATGTAATCTCTCTGTTGCCATGCATGAGTAAAATTTTCGAAAAAATCTTGGCTAAAAGACTAATGTGGTTTTTAACCAATAACAAAGTAATAAGTCACAATCAGCATTCAAAAGCAAGCAAAGCACGACATACTCTCTTATCCACATCCAACATTACGCGTCAAACGCTCTTTCGACAAAAAATCATGTCACTGTATTATAGGAATACATACGATATTGTCACAGCTTGAAAAGTGGGCCGTTGGTCAGAAAGCATTTAACATCATAAAGGCCTTCCTGACAAACGGTACTTTTCCAGTAAAGAGAAATAACATTTTGTCAGCCCATTTCAACCTATACAATGGTGATCCGCAAGGATTCAGTAGTATAATTTATAGCATATGAAAAACATAAAAATATAAGCCTTTCGCTTTATGCAGACGATGCTATAATTTTCACTAAAATCAAAGAAATAAAAATTGTAAATAACATATTTTAAACTTATTAACAAAACTAGAAACTTGGAGACTTCACTCTCGCGCGTCCTTCTCTTTAGAAAAATGAAAAATATTACACATCTGCACAAAAACAAATTGTCACCCTACTAACCTTATGTCTTTTCGATAAAAGATTTACATTAAACATCATCAAATATTTTACATCAAATAAATCTTTAATAAATATTCATACACTAATAAATGTCACTAGAGCATTACTACTATCAAAAATCGATAATGGACTCCCAATTTACGGATGGTGCGCAAACACTAACCTAAACCAAATAAATGCGCCATACCACCATGCAGTGCAGTATCAACGCTTTTCCAACATCTCTTGTAAAATGCGTCCTAACGGAGGCCGGAATACCATGCATAAAAGAGAGACTGCGTGATGCCACCTTCAAACTCATCCCAAGGCTGGTTAAGTCACAAAATAAAATCTTAAACACGGAATTTATTAACGCTTTTACCCATAAACGGAATTATTTAAAAAAAATCAACTATCCGCAGTTCTGTCAGTTATTGCAAAACGCTACAAATCAGTATGCATGACGCAAAAGCAAAAACAGCCCAAAAATCCCCATGGATGCTTGAATCATCGAGGTACGACACCATACTCCACAAAAATAAAACAATGTCAATCCTGTCATTCATCGAAAATTTCACATAAAAATCAAAATTATACTATGATATTCACGGATAGCTCCAAAACTGAGTTTACAACAGCATTTGCCATAGTGCCGGAGGCATACTCGAACCATATTTTTCATTATTTACAGCAGAAGCGACAGCCATTGAACCAGCATTGGATTTTGCAAGCCACAACAAAGGCAAATTTGCAATCTGCACTGATATTAAACAACATGTTATTAAACAACATCAAAAATTTTCTTCTCAAATACAGCAAAAAAAAAAAACACAACCGATATGTACACCAAGTCATATAATTAATTGTGCACGTGACAAACACCTTATTACAACATAATAAATATATAATAACAATACCATTTCGCAAAACTGAGCTGTAGGCCCTGGCAGCCAGTGCAACATGTTGCTACAGAGTATACTAGTTTTGTTCACTTAACGGTTGTTTGTATCACCTAAAACTAACCGAGTTAGATAAGGGTTATGTATATATAAATGATCAGGATGAAGAAATGAGTTGAAATCCAGGTGACTGTCTGTCCGTCCGTCTGTGTGAGCTGTAACTTCAGTAAAAATTGAGATATCTTTATGAAACTTTGTGCGAAATCGCATTACAACCACGCCTATTTCCCATAGAACACCATTTTCAATTCCTTCAGATTATTTCCCACTACGCAAATCAAGCAAAAATGATTGTATCGGAATAAAACTCTTGTGTGAATAATGCGCTTAAAGTATGCCACCTTGTGACCCAAAAATTTTCTAAATCGAACTAAAATGTTCAAGCTCCTAGGTACTGAATATGTGGACCCCACTGCCTATAGTTGACTTTCTATCGAAAATATTGGTCAATGTGTAAGATATATAATTATAATTCTTATAATAAATGTTGATGTAGTAAATATCTGAAGCAACAGTTCCTTCTTTTAATTATTAAAATATACAAAGAAATCTCAAACGAGTATACTATTTGACTTGGCGAGACTATAAAATGTTCAACTACATCAGAACTCAGCCCCTTCTTACTTGTTAATTTTAATTTTGTTTCCTAGATCTTCTTTAACAACTTGGTTTTTGTATCTTGATTGTAATTTATTTCTTTCTTCTTGTCCAGTGATAAAGTCGTTTTTTTCGGTTTTGATTATGTGTTTGCAGCTTCTAAGCTAACTAAAACTTCTGGAATGTCGTCAAGAGATACTTTTTTGTAAAATATATCAAATGGTTTTCTTTTGGTAATAGAATGAATGGTCATATTGTTCTGTTTGGATGCTCGAAACACATCTTCCAAATTGTCTAGAATGTTGAATTTTTATTTCAGACATCTGGCTATTTCTATTATGGTTGAATGAACTTTTTCTACTTGTCCATTCGTGGTGCTGTGTTTTGAGTCGCAATAATACAAGGTGATATTTAACCTTTGCATTAGTGATTTACAAGTAAATGGTGGAGCGCTAAAATTTGGTTCATTGTCCAAGGTTAGTCGTTTAGCCTCTCGCTTGTGAGACTTCTAATGCTATTTTCTCTATGTTTTTCAAAATTAGAAATTTTTAATAGGCCTCTACGCAAGTTATGAATTTTAGTTTTTCAGCATAAAAAATATAGAGATGCAACTGTTCTGCTTCCTTGGTTAGTATAGAGCTTGGTGTATTGGTATTTTAAAAGAGTGTCTGTCGTATTTATGTATTTTTGCTACAAATTTCGCAGTTTCTACAATATTCCTTCAGTTTTTTTATTCATGTCGGGACAATAGTACATTGCATATATTTGTTTAATAACTTGGAGAAATTCTCTCAATATTGTCAGCAGATTTTCTACTGCGTCTTATTCTATCAGATGGCGTGTCCGAGTACATGAATACATTTATGTGTGGTAAATCTTACTTTTAAAAAAACTCTTTGTTGTTTGAACATATTAAGAGGTTTTTTGATTTCTTCGATGGTGAAACTATCGCCAATAATACCAGAATGTTGAGTATGATTATTAATATCTTCATAATTTATTGAGTCGTCGGTTATAGTTTTTAATATTAGGTGTCTTCGATTCGCCAAGCGTTTATCTGCAGCGAATCGAACTATACCAGATGCTCAAATAAACGGGCAGCACTTGTGGTGCAACACTGCGCTAACATGTAACAAGAGTAAAAGTGAACTTAAATATGCAAAACAAAATTTGTAAGCATTGAAGATAGCGAGACCAGAAGCTAGCACAGAAATGACTAATCAAAGACAACTATTATTTCTTATAAAGCATCCGCTACTACATTTTACCTGATTTATAAAATATTTTAGGAGAGAATTCTTCAATGAAAGCATGCCATCGTTTTATTTTAGAATTTGGGTTATTTAGCTGATGATTCGTGTGAATTTTTAGATGGTGTTAATAAATAGTTCTTAAAATTTTTTAAAGACTACACAATTGCGTGTAGCTCTTTTTCATTTGTGGCATACACTAATACTTGTAATTACGTTCTGTTATATTTAGTGTCCTGCGCTTTGAGCGTTCGGCTAAAACAACTCCGATGGCTACATCTGAAGCATGAGTGATTAAAACGAATTTTTTTGGTATACCGGTAAAACCGTTTTTTTTTTTTGTGAAAATGGAATATTAATTTTGAATGGGAAAGTAAAAACGTAAAAAAAGTATTGACTTTTACACATTACCCTTTACACATTTAAAGCTCCTTTCTGGTAATTTGTGAATATTAAACTAATAGAAATTTTCGTCGGTTGAAGCAATCCAATCAGACACAGAATTTTCGACTTCTGCATAGGAATCGAAGTGGTGCTCAGCCAAGGCGGGTCCCATCGATGAAAACAATTGGTAAACGGAAGGGGCCAAGTCTGGAAAATACAGCGGGTGGGGTAGAAGCTCCCAGCCAAGTACTTTGATTGTATCCTCAACCGATTTTGCTTTGTGTGCATTAGGTGCATTGTCGCGTAACAAAATTACTTTGCCGTGTCTTCTGCCCCATTCTGGTCGTTTTTCGATCAATGCATGGATCAAATTGATCATTTGTTTTCTGTAGCGATTAGTATTAACAGTTTCACAAGGTTTTAGAAACTCATGATATAACACTCCCTTCTGATCCCACCAAACACAGAGCAAAGCCTTTTTAAATAACCTATAATTTTCTCCGTTTAGGATTATTAAAATAAATCCCTTTTTCATCGACAGTGACAATTCGATGCAAAACTGATTTTCTTTCGTGTGTTTGAAGCAAAATTTCACAAGTGTTTTTTCGGTTCTCCATTTGTCTTTCATTCAATTCCTAGGTCACCCATTTTCCACACTTTTCGAACTTTCCCATAGTTTTCAAACGGTCTGAAATTGTTTGTTGTGCAACATTTAACATCGCAGCGATTTGCTTTTGATATTGCTTGCAGTTCGGTGTCTTCAAACTTTTTTCTCTGAACCGTTGAAACCAACTTTTGCATGTTGCTTCTGATAGAGCATTCGAAGCGACTCTGCAGCACTTTTCTCAAACAAAACATTAATACTTTCCGCAAATTATCACTTTCCGGTACAAAATTGAACATTTTCAAGACAATGAAAAAATATGATGTTTGTTTAATGACTGTAACGCATTTGTATCTTAACACTCACTTCATACCGGTGCACCTGGTATTATAGTCTAGCTGATAAGTTCAATTAGCATTTTCAGATGTTTTTTTAATGTAAAAATTGCATCATACCTTTCTTTGTTTGGTTCTATTGAAATTTTTTCGGATATGTTTTTTTCGGAAAGTAATGTTGTCGATAGCTTTGCTATTTTTGCGTAGTTTTCTGCGAATTTTCTGTAGTATCCTGTGACTCTAAGGAAACTTCTTAGTTCCTTAATATTTTTGGGAGCGGGACATTTTATGATAGCTTCTACTTTACTCGGATGAGTTTTTATAACTTTATGAGAAACCATGTAGGCTAAAAATACTACTTCAGTTGCGAAAAACTTTGCTTTTTGAAATTTTTATGTTAGCTTCTCGTAGAACAGCTATAATTCGCTCTAGGTCATTGAGATGTTGATAAAGGTTTTCGGAGAACACAATTATGTCTTCCATATAAACATAACTTATTGTTGCTATATTGAGGACGTAGGATATCGTCCATAGCCCTTTGAAAAATATGAGGAGCGTTTTTTAAGCCGAAAGGCATATCAAGAAATTCAAATTTACCGTTGTTGACAAAAAAGCAGTTTTTTCAATATCATTTTGTTTCATAAGAATTTAGTGAAAACCTGATTCCAATTCTATAGTCAAGAAATATTTTGACTTCCCAAAATTGAATAGAATGATGTTGGTATCAGGGATGGGATACTTTTCAGGTATTGTTTGCTTATTTATTTTTTTATAGTCAATGACTAACCGTGTTGGGGGTGCTATCAGGATCTTAACCTATTTTGAATACTTCCCAGATAGGGGCATTGTAAGGACTATTGCTAGGCCTAATTTCATTGTCTGGCAACATTCTAGATACTTCATCTTTTACAAAAGAATTTACTGAAAATGGATAGGGATATTGCCTACTACATACAGGATTTTCAGTCTTGTTCTAATTTCAGCGAGAACATCCATATTTTTAATTTATATAATTATTTTAAAAGTTTCTTTCCGATTTTCGTCATAGTTTATATAGTTTAAAATACTCACACTTTGGTTTGGTCTGGTTATTTCTACGACGGCATTTTCATGATTTTTTACCAAACTTTTATTTTTATTTAAAAATTTATCTTTCTTGTTAATTTCTTTTATTTTTTCTTCTTCTTTCCTAAGTATGTCAAGATACCATTTTTTTTATCAGGCTTGAATTTTCTTTAACAAATTATAACCACTTAAAAGGTCTGCTTATAATTCGTCGGTTGTCCCATCGGCAGATCTCCCATTCATCTACCGATATGATCGGGTGATCTAAAAAATTATCCTCATTTTTCTTGTTTATTTTTTGTGTCTTCACTGGTGTCTGATTGCTAGTGACACTATTAGAGTTCCTAAGGTGTTTTATATTATATAATTCTGTTGACCCCGTAAAGATCCAGTTTTTCCAAAAAATCAATCAAAGTTTTATCAAACTAACCAAAATCAATCCAAGTCAAGTTGATGGATTTGACGTCGAATTGTCGCATATATACATGTATATCCAATACATAGGCTTAATTTTTAGTTCATCTTGATTTGGGTTGTTTACTTTAGGCTACCTATAGTATACCATATAAACTCATGCTATTTTTATATGCAGCCTTCCTCCAGCTAACATATGTTTGAAATTTGCCTGAGAAAACAGGTAAAAATCTTTTAACTTCTAAGCTTTCATAACTATTTATGCTATCATCTATGGTTGGTATTCCATATTCAGTGACTGTGTCTTGCCCTGTCATAGATATTAATATTCGATTTAAATTTGTTATATCGGAACGGGCAAAATTTTTAATGTATACATATAAACTTAAACTTCATTAAAACAAGTAAGGAAGGGCTAGGATGTAACCGAACATTTTATACTCTCGTAAAGTTAAATGGTATACTCGTTTGAGATTTCTTTATATATTTTAATAATTAGAAGTCGGAAGTGTTGCCTCAGTTATTTACATTCACAGTGAAATGAATTAGAGCAATTTGTGAACTAAATTTACTCAAATTATGCGAAATTGTTCTTGTGTTTTTTGTATACACTTATAATTGATTTTATATAGAATGTATCACAACTGTATTGAAGAGTATCGTTTTTATAAAAAAATCGTTTTTGGACAATGAATAATATTTTTTATTTATTATAACGATATTATTATACATGTTTAAAAATTATATTATTATATTAATTTGTATATAATATTTACAATATTATACATACATTTTTATAGAGATTCTTATACATATGTATATACAAATTATATTTATTTTCTATTAATTTTATACAATAATGTCTTATATAATAACAAATTATACATATAATTTTAAATTTCTTAATTAGATTATTTACATATTTTTCTTAAAATTGTCTTAAAAACTACTGTCAGAATTGCTATACCATTCTTATTCGATTATATTTTTAAAAAAATTAAGAACTATTGCACTAAGTCTGAAAACTTTAGTTCGAAATAGAGACACAAATATTGTCATGATAGCTGTGTACTGTCTCAAAAGTAATTGCATTAACATGGGAAGGATCCATGTTTCAAAATGCCCAATCAAATTGTGTACCGGCAGGTGTAGTTGAATATTCTCCCCAAGCAGAGAACTAAAGTTTTTTTCATGGAGCAGATTTCCTATTGCAGTCCCTGTAGACATTAAACAAATGTTAAAATCTCCAACAATTAGCACATTTTGATTGCCTAACTCAGAAGTAAGGACTTCCTGAAGTTCTACAATTAAATGTCTGACAGAGAAAGCTAAATTTCTATATAGAACCAAAATATTAATATTGAAACATTTAAACAAAACCGCTAAATTTTCTTTAAAGCCTTTGATTTAATAGAGCTTGCAATACTATGATTTGCATATATTATAATGCCCCGTTTATTCCGTGTTATCTATCCCCCGCTCGTTAATTGGGGTAAATCCTGGTATATCAAAACTTTCGCAAGGATAACTCCAAGTTTCTACAAAACATAAAATATCTGAAGATAGCATCAAACAGTCGCTTTTTATATCATTAATGTAAGCATGAAGACTCTGAACGTTATGGAATAAAATTTGATGTCCTGATGTTCGGGAATCATAAAGTTGAAACTGGTTGTCAGAGCTTTATTTGTGGTTAATTCCCTCAGTTTCCTAAATACAGGATCCGATTCAGAAAATTTGTTAGGAGGAATAAAATTTCCTATGATGATCGGTGGCAACACTTCAAGCTCTTAAGCTGAAATTTTTTAGCTGTGTACATTTGTGTTTTTATTTTAAAAAATTCTTTAAGTTTAACTGATTTTTATTACCGTGTTAATACAAATTTTTAGTGATTAAACTCTCAGTTTCATGATAAGTAATAAATGTTCTGTTTTGTGCGGTATTAAAAAGTTTAAACTTTCCAATTTTTGGTGCCGAGTCAGCCTTTTGTTTCATTTTGTTTGTGTTTCAGCTGTATTGCGTTTAGCTTTTTATTTGTTACAGTGCTTCTAAAACTGCTCGCTATATTCCTTCTTCAAATTGTCTAGGTTTTAAACTTTGATAAAAAAAATTGTTCTTAATTGAATTTATTATTATTAATATTTTATTAACACACTAATTTATTATTTATCTATTAAATTTTGTTCTACTTACTCTTTTATTTGATCTTCATTCTTGTGGTTTGTTATGTCTTGTAACTTCCCCCATTGGTACATTAAAGGCGAGTCAGATCGCTACGTTTCATACTGGCTTTGTGATGGGCTTGCCCATATTAAATGTGCTGGACTGACTGGTAGAATCTTAGATTCTATTATCGACTGTAAGGGATTGCGTTGGTCCTGTTTAAATTGTAGATCTATTGAAATCGATCTATTTAAGGTTTATAGGGAGACACGCAATGGCTTTAACGAAATCGGTCGTGATCTTGTAACCCTCACTGAAAAATTTTGGCACTATGAAAAATTGTTCAAATCTTTTAAGTGCCTGAATGATTCTCACGAATCCTCTAAACCTGCTCCTAAGCGTAAACGTCCCTTCGATGAAGTAACACTTAGTTCTTCTGTTCAGAAAAGAACGTCTCCTCCCAATGACCTAATAAATCTCTCTTCTCCTTGCCCTCAAGGTGATAAGCCGTCAACTTCCAAAGAGCTCAATTCCCCAAAAGCTCTATCTAATGGTAATAAGTGTCTCACAATTCCAGAGGCTCCCCCTATTAACTTAGTAGCATCAGTTAATAACTTGATAGTTATTCCACCTAAAAAGTCTATATTTATTTCGAGACTTGCCAAAGATACCTTGGTGGAGGACATTAAATCTTACATTTCGTCACGTTTAAAAATCGATTATATCAATATACGTAAATTTAACTTCAATTATGATAGAAGTATATCATCGTTTAAAATATACGTATCTCTTGAAACATTCAAAAAGATCTTAGATAGTTCATTCTGGCCATCTGGGACTTTTGTACGCGAATTTAAACCTAAACTTAGAAGTCAAACTGAGGAAAACAGTGTTAAATTACCAAAAGCAACCACCGATATAAAAAACTGATTGGTAGAAATTCGCTAAGCATTTATTATCAAAATGTTAGAGGTCTTAATACAAAATTAACTGACTTGTATTTGAACAGTTCCAATTTTAATTTCCATATAATTGGATTTACAGAAACTTGGTTAAAACCTCACATTTTTGATAATGAGATTTTAAACCGCGAATTTCAAATTTTTAGATGTGATCGACTGAACAGAATCGGTGGAGGTGTTCTATTTGCCGTGCATTCCTCTATCCCATCTGAAAATATTCTTGTTCCAGGGACCGACTCATTTGAATTTAAATGTATTAGAGTATACGTTAATAGTTGCTTTATTTATTTAACCCTATCTTATATACCACCCCATTCGGACTTATCTGTATACATGCAGCATGCTTCTTTAATAAATAGTGCTACCTCGAACATTGAAAACTATAGAGGTATCGCAAAACTATCAGTTATACCTAAACTTTTTGAAGCTATCATCACTGACCATATAACCTTTTCGATTTCTCCGTTAATTTCCTCATCTCAGCATGGATTTCGTAAAGGGAACTCGACTAAAACAAACTTACTTGAATTTGTAAACCATGTATCATTGGGTTTTAGGGAACATAAGCATACGGATGTTATATACACAGACTTTAGCAAAGCTTTCGATAAAGTAAATATCTCGATTCTCATACATAAACTTGATCTGCTGGGCTTTCAGCCAAGATTCCTTCAATGGGTATCTTCCTATCTTTATAATAGAAGACAACGATTGATATTTGAGGATACACCTTCAGATACAATTAATGTTTCTTCTGGTGTTCCGCAAGGTAGTCATCTTGGCCCGATTCTGTTCTTGTTGTTTATTAACGATATCTCTTCAGTAATAGAATTCTCAAAAATTTTATTATACGCTGACGATGTAAAGCTTTTTAAATCATACACTTCAACTGAGGAAAGGTGTCTGTTGCAAACAGACTTAAACAATTTGGTTGCATGGTGTGATAAAAATGATTTGCCATTGAATCTCAATAAATGTAAGACGATGTGCTTTTTCCGTAGATCTGTGCACCCCTCTTCTTATGTAATAAAACACCATATTCTAGAGCAAGTTTTAAACTATGTTGATTTGGGAGTTAATATGGACCCTAAGCTTAATTTCAGTCTTCATATTGATACCATGGTCTTGAAAGCAAAAGCTGTCCTCAGTTTTGTTAAACGTTGGTCTAAAGAATTTAGAGATCCGTATATTACTAAAACACTTTATACAACTTTGGTTAGACCTATATTGGAATATGGCTCTGTGGTATGGAACCCTAGCTACCAAATCCATTCTGACAAGTTAGAGTCGGTTCAAAAACAATTTTTACTTTTCCCTTAGCGCATTTCCGATGGGATGCTAGGGTAAGTCTACCTCCATACACTAGTCGTTTAAAACTTATAAATCTACCTACACTTTCTAGTCGTAGGGAAATGCTTGGCATAATATTCTTAGTGAAACTTTTGAATGGAACTGTTTGCAGTTCTTTTCTCCTGTCTGAAATTAAATTTAATATCCCGGTTCGCCTTTCGAGGCAGTTTAGACCTTTACTGCTAAAATCCTGTAGATCAAATTTTGAACTAAACGAGCCATTCCGCCGTATATGTCATGATTTTAATTCTCATTCCAGCACATTTGACTTATCTGACTCACTTTTCAAAATTAAAAAGACTTTATTGTTTTCTCTTAATAAATGAAAATGTAACAATTTATTATATTGTAACTTTAGATCTTAGCTGTTGAAATTTTTGTTTCTGTAGCTGAGCAGTTTTAGATCTCAACACTTAAAAAACTCTCTTGCCTTTTCTGACTCGGCTAATTCCGCACGTATGCGGATTGCGCCCCTCGCGTCGGTTGGTCGGGAGGAGGGTAATCGTTGGGTTTATTATTATTAATAGACTTTCTGCACAAGTAGCTCGTCTACAATTGACATATAATGAAGCTCTAGGCATTTTGGGTCGAGTATGAACTACAACTTTATTATATGTGGCGCCCTGACTTTTATGAATAGTTATTCCTTCAGCCGGAACAACTGGAAACTGATTTCTTTCAAAAGAAAATTGTTCATTTCTTTTATATTGAAACGGTTTTAGAACATTTTGGGTTTTGTTAAACTTGATCTGAGGGCTAACAAATAGTCATCAAAAGACATATTTATTCTACTACCAGACAGGAAATATTCAAAATCGTTTAAATTAGAAATGTCTTTTGTAGTCATATTTAAATTTAAAATGTTTTGAATGTAAAAAAAAATTTCCTTGTGTCTGACCGAACCATCTGTAAAAATATAAATGTCAATAAAACTAGTGACTGGGAGTATTACTAAGCCAATACGTGTCATGTACATGCCAGGAACCTCTCTGTTGAAACTCTAATCTCCAGTAGAAAATTGTGACATAATGCTCTCCAAAACTGCCGGCGTTATCTTTAAAAAGCTTAAGAATTTGTCGATAGCGGTAGTCAAAATATCTCGCACAAGTAACCGCGTGTGACCGAATCAAGCGATATCTATCTTTGGCTGTTAAACTGTTGGCTTCCTCTTCCGAAATATCTTTAGAATCAACAGTTTTAGAGAGGATGACCAAAAGCTCAACCCATTGAGATTCTGCAGCCAATAAAGGGATAAAGAAGGTTGGAAGCCCAAATTGGAGAGTCTAAGTGATTGCATATTTCTTCTCAGCTTTCCAGTGCGCAGGAGAGGATCTAACGCCTTTCAAAACCCTGTAACCATCATCGTGTTTGAACAAAGTTTTCGTTCAATAGATTTTGGGCCCGTAACTCGGTTGCTCATGAGAAGTTTGTTCCGCATAAAAAGATTGAAGCAATCGGGAATCCTCTGCAGATGTAAAAAACGGAATTTCTTCTAGGTCATTAAATTCTGAAATCCAGTTCTCATTAATATGTATATTGTGCTCACGATACAGAGGGGTATTCACTAAGAATTGCAAAGCTTCCATAATCTTTGCGCGGCGTATGGTATCGATCATGTAACCATGATTGTGTTCCAAACGCCTTCTTAAGTGAATTTTTACCACATGAGCCTAATCAAAGGACCTTGGTAGAGATGTCACAATTTTGTTAACAGAAATTGGTATATTAGCAACAGCAACTTTGACTCTCTCAAACTCTGTCCTTAATACCTAACGGACGGATTGTCATAAAAGTATTATGAGACGTTCTTCAATTGGCGTTAAATCTTTCAAATAATCCGGTGTTTCTGGAAAATCTAGAATGTTAGCTAAACTTATTTTTGGAACGTTCTTTTTAACAATTGCATTTTAGCAAGTAGCACAAAAATTGTAATTTCCATCTTCTGAAAGAAATTTTTGCATTAAAAAGAAGGCGGATGCAGCATTCGGTTGACCTTACGCAATAGTTTCGAAATACATATTAATATATAATACATGTTTTTGAAATCTGTTAAATTGCCACTATACTTGTACAAGTGACTTTATTTTCTCTCGTTAATCGGTTTCGTTGGGACAGCCTTTCGCTTTCAATTTGCCTATTGACCGGGTTGTCTCTACGAAGGCGTACTTGACTTGGTCTTAGACGTCTCTGATTCAAAATTTCTTCCCTTATGTCCCTCCTACTTAGCTGTCGACGTTGTGTTTATCTATCACGTTCATCTCTCCTTACATCAGGATTTCTTCTTGCATGTTCTCGTTGCATTTGATCACAAATGCGCTCTAAATTTCTATACTCAGAGTATCTTGCGCGAAGTTCTCTATGATCCCTAGTGTTCCCACTTTGCTCATCATAACGTGCCTTGGGATTTTCTCGACCATATCTATGATCTCGAATATATCTTATTTGCTCTTCAGAGCAAATTTGTAGATCTTGCCGTCTTGTTCTATGTCAAACAGTATTTACAACTTGCTCAACATATCGTACCCCGGGGTCTTCGCGCCGAGATCTGTGACTTCGAGTAAATCTTATTTGCTCTTTAGAGCAAATTTAGGGATCTTGCCGCCTTGTTCTATGTTGAACAGTATTTACAACTTGCTCAACATATCGTACCTCGGTATTTTCTCGGCCAGATCTATGACCTCGAGTATCTCTTATTTACTCTTCAGAGCGAATTTGCGGATCTTGCCGCCTTGTTCTATATTGAACAGTATTTAAATTTTTTTCAAAAGACCGTACCTCGAGATTTTCCCGCTTGGTTCTATGTTGATTTGTATTGATAATTTGTTCGGACAGATGTACATCGGAATCTAGTCTACGATTAGCGTGACTTAGGTGCTCATCTCTTTTACTGTAATTGAGTTCTGCTATGACTCCTTTCTTGTTCGGTGTATAGGTTTTATGGTATACTGGTGCACATATGTATATGTGTTTGCGCGCCACTGTATAAAACACGGTTTTGCTCGCCACTGTATATAACAATAGTTTAAATACTATATAACTAGCACACTGAAATTAGTTTGAATACAGCACTTTGCTGGTCAAGAAATCTAGTGTAACTGAAACTACAAACACAGTGTACTGTAATTCTCTCTGTTTACAGCTCACCTCATGATTTCATATTAAAATGTGTCTCAAAACTGAAATAATACACAATAGCATTTAAACCGGTGGGGTCGCAGTTTATCTATTACCACACAAAAACGATCTTTAGCCCTTTTATACTACTAATATTTATTTCATGCGATTTTTTCTCGAAAGATATTTTTGCTCTATACAAAGTCCAGCACTCTAAGAAACTTTTTTACATTGTTGCCTGGTATATTATGTTATAAGTTCAACATGAAGGCTAAGAAAATATACCTATCCACTGATTATCACCAAATATTAGCAGAAATATGTGTATATAGAAATCTATATCTATCTCAATTAGTTTTAGGTGATGCAAACAACCGTTTGGTGAACAAAACCATACTCTGTTTCAAACATGTTGCGAAAGTATAAAAATGTTGCGAAAGAATTCAACATTCATTATTCCATTATTGGCTAGATGAGTTACGCCTCCCCCCTGCACACACGCCACTGCGCGCCAACACACCACATCAACACGATCCGCAACAAGACATCACACCACGCAGACATCACACCACTCAGACTACCCACACATACACATCACATCACACCACAACTCTACACAACCCAACACTCAAAAGGGACTACCGGAGGACTAGATGGCCTCTTTTTCGTTAACAATTCGAGCGATCGAGACGTCAGGATTTTCCGCCCGTATTTTCTATAAGCCGTATCCGTTTTTATTTTAATTAAATTGGTGCAAATAAGTGCAAAAGGTGAGTGCGCAATCGAAGCAAATATTTATTGGTCCTTCGAGCCATAGTGAGCGGCACTATGGAGTGAACCTATAAAATCGAAAAAAAATAAGAATATATACATACTTGTAATATATGACTTAAGTGAGAAACAAAAAAAGTGCTGTGCAGTGCAGTGGAACAACACATATACATATACAAAAAAAAACACCATAACGAAAAAAAATATTTATATATATATATACAAAAGAAGTGAGTGAAGTGAAGTGAAGTGACACAAACAAACATATATACTTAACATAAAAAAAAAGAAGAAAAACCAACAACATGCGCGAAATAATAAGAAATTATGTACGGGCGCGAATTTCAACAAAAATACATACATAAAAAGACAGAACGGGCGCGAACTAAATAAATAAAAAACCATACCAGCTAGCAACAACAACCACACCAGCTCACTAAAGTCACCCACCGCAGCTAAGCAGCAAAGGACTGGGCAACAGAACGAAAGGCACACGCACAGGCACATATAGAACATTGTCCCCAAAACCCCTTGGCGGAAACCTCAAAGTAAGTCGTATCGATTCCATTTAGTATATGTATATATCCTCTTATTATATGTATGTTGAAATTTTCCAATTTCCAGCAATACCCCTTTCACTTAATTCAGTATAAGCAGGATTGCGTAAAATAAGCAAAGGCAAATCAAAAGCAAAAAAAAAAAACAAAAGCGAAAACGTACAAAATAAATTTTAACATACATATACATATTATATTTAACATATATAAATATATACATACATACTATATTAGGAGAAAACCTCCGTTTAAAGCATTAACATATGTATGAAAACATACTAATAATACATAATTGCTATACATATATATATATATATACATATATCACTAAAAATTTATATACATACATATATACATAAATTTTATTCGAATAACTGCGGTAAATTATTCTACGTTTCGCGGACTTTTCGCACTGCGTACATATATTCCGCACAAATATATTACGTGAAGTCCATACGTATATACATAAATTTTACAAGAATACCTGCGGTATATTCTTTCCTTTTCGCGGTCTTTTCGCACTGCGTACATATATACACGCTCAGGTATACAAACATACATAAGTACTTCGCTTCAAAGTCCACATTGGCAAATATTCCACAATACCCCTTGTTCTTTGTTAAACAAAAACAAGTAGGATTGCATATATACATATAATATTCTAAGTCCTCATTGGCACATATTCGCAATACCCCTTGTTCGTTGACCAACAAAAACAAGCAGGATTGCGCAAATCATATTAAAAATTAATATATTACATACATACATATGTACAAAGTGGATTAATCTCTAAGACGAGCTCTCAATTGCGCATAACGTCAAGTACATATGTATCAGCTGATCCGCTTATAGGTATACCCTATAGGAATTACGGACACATAATACATACAAATAAAAGTAAAAATAAAAAACATTTGCGTTTAATATCAATCAATTAAATAATATTAAAGAAAAACAAGTAAGGAAGGGCTAAGTTCGGTTGTAATTGAACATTTTATACTCTCGCAAAGTCAAATGGTATACTCGTTTGAGATTTCTTTGTGGATTACGTGTCTACCAAGGTTCAAAAAGATATCTCAATTTTTACTCAAGTTAGAGCTTGCACGGACGAACGGACGGACGGACGGACAGTCACCCGGATTTCAACTCGTCTCTTCATCCTGATCATTTATATATATATAACCCTATATCTAACTCGATTAGTTTTAGGTGATACAAACAACCGTTAGGTGAACAAAACTATTATACTCTGTAGCAACAGGCTGCGAGAGTATAAAAAAGCGATAAAACCCGAAATACGCGTAATATATTCATTTCATTAAATAAAAACTCTTATTATCATAAAAGAGTTAGGTACTCATACGAGTTTAAAAACGTTATTAATTTGTTAATTTAAAAACAAAAAAAAAAAACCCTTATATTCTTAAAAGAGGTTACAAATATACATATATTTCTTACATTGAAAATATTTTATTTTATTTCGGCACATCTCTTAAATGAGCTCAGACTCGAAAGATTCTAAAACAAAGAAAGAAGTCCATGTACACCTGCAGAAGCTACACGCTCAAAGCAAGGTTCTACAAAGCAAAAAGGAGGGAAAGACATTACATAAAGTAAATTTATTGCTGAGAGTGACAGTTTAATAAGATACTGCACTCGATTTTCTTCTTCTCCGATTCAGGACAATTCTGAATCGGTATTAGAAATCAAAAAAGGCAATCTTGACAATTTTCGGTCACGTCTCCAAGCTGCATATGACGCAATTGTAGAATCTGACGACTCAGATCTACCAGAAAATTTCAAATCTTCGGCTTACGCAAAATACGAAAACTGCTTAGACCAGTTCGAAGAAACTAAAGCAATGATTTTCGATCAACTTAAGCTAATAAAAGCAATTGCACCTCCTCCACATCAGCGAGTAGAGCGGCCACAAGTACAAAGTCATGAGGCATGTTCAGGCATCCATCTCAAGGTGCCCACATGTGATACAGAAATATTTCATGGTGGTTATGAACAATGGCCGTCCTTCCGGGACATGTTTACAGCCGTTTACATAAACCACCCAATTAACAAATGCGCAAAAATTGTACCACCTCCGATACGAAACAAAAGGTCAAGCAGGCGTCATAGTCAAACAGTTCGCACTAAATGACGATAATTTCCATCTGGCTTGGGAAGCTCTAAAAGCAAGATACGAAAATGAAAGAATATTGGTCGATAAGCAAGTAACGATACTAATGAACTTTCCTAAAATTCAGAAAGAAACAAGTGATGAATTTATTAGACTACAATCCACTGTTTCTAATTATTTGTCGGTTTCATCGACTCAAAATATTCCCCCAGACAGCTGGGACCCTATTCTGGTAAATATATGCACCGCGGCATTACCAGAAAAATCGTTACTTTTGTGGGAGCAATCGCTCTCATCTCGGAAAAAATGCCCAACGTGGCAACAGATAAAAGACTTTTTAATAACCCAATACGAAATCGCAGAAAGGGTAGATAAAAAAATGGTCAGAACGAAAACCGTTCAACACGACCTAAATAGAAGCTTCCACAAACCTCACGCCAAAAGCAACAACAATTAAAACAGAAGCTTCTTCAGAAATCAAACGTTCACATTCGAACAATACAAGCAAACGTCATGCGAACTATGTACAGGGGGGCATAAGCTCAAATCTTGCGAGAGATTCAAAAAGCTGAATATTATCGATCGAAACAATTTTATAAAAACGAAAAGACTTTGTACAAGTTGCCTATCACATGCACATACACTTAAAGAGTGCGAAAGCAAATTTAATTGCGTTTATTGTCATAAACGACATCATTCAATGCTGCATTACAACACATTTTCCAGCTCACCCCCAAACAGCGCAAATATGAAAAGAGCCACGGGTTTAGTTGCAATAACAAATCCCGAAGTGCGAAATCTCGATAATTGCCAAGAAGCACCATGCTGCTCAAAGGCATTAAAAACCCAAACGCTACACAGCGAAAATCAAAGTAGAGTACTACTACCCACAGCAGTCGTCGGAAAACTGTTTAAACTTAGGGCCTTAATAGACCAAGGATCACAACGATCATTCATAGCGTCTAGGGCTCAAAATGGGCTACAACTGCCAACAAAACTAGCCAATTTTGAAATCACGGGAATGGGCGGAAGAGTAGTCCAAAACTCAAATAAAATCTGCCCCATTACCCTAATTTCGCCCCAAGCGGATAAGCACATACAAGCAGAAGCTATAGTCTTACCGCAACTTACAAATATGCTTCCAAGCTATCACATAAAAAGCAAGCATTGGCAAAAGGTTTCACACCTAAAGCTAGCAGATCCCAACTGCAACACTCCCGCTCAAATAGACCTTCTATTAGGCAGCGATCTCATACCACAGATAATACTCGAAGGTATTGAGAAAATTTCAAATACACTTCTGGCACAAAATACTATTTTTGGGTGGATCCTAAGTGGACTAGTTTCGGAACCAGTTACCACCATGACCACTCAGGTTGAGGAAATCTCAAACGAATACCTCAATTCACAATTAAAGAAATTTTGGGAGTTAGAAGAGCTCCCCCCCATATCAATCACAACCCCTGAAGATATGTATTGTGAAGACTTTTACAAAGCCACACCTACTAGATCAGATAATGGTCGGTATGTCGTACGACTACCACTAAAACTACAATTTCCTAACACACTCGCCTCAGGTCACTCTCGCACCTCTGCAATACAGCAGTTTTTAAGTATCGAAAAGAACTTACTTAAAAAAGGTGAGCTTAACCCAGAATACGATGGCGTGTTAGAAGAATACCTCCATTTAGACCAAATGGAGGAAGTAAGCCCATGCGAAAAAATCATAAATGGCAAATATTATATTACTCATTTTACTTGCCTCATCACGCAGTAGTAAAGCCAGACAAAAAAACAACTAAAGTAAGAGTTGTCTTTAATGCATCAAGATCCACTAGCGCGGGGAATTCCCTAAATGATATCCTTTTTACGGGACCCACGCTCCAACCAGATTTAATGCTACTCATTTTAAATTGGCGTATATTCAAATACGTATTTAACGGAGACGTCGAAAAAATTTATAGACAAATAGTCGTACATAAAGACGATCAAGATTTTCAGCGAATTATTTTCCGAAAATCTTCCATATTTAGCCATTCGAACACTGCACGAATTGGCAGAAAATACCAAGTCAAAATTTCCTCTGGCAACCCAGGTGTTAAAAACACAAACGTATGTAGACGATATCCTGTCTGGAAATCACAGTCTTCCACAAGCATACGAGTCACTAGCAGAAGTGACACAAGCCCTCAAAACCGCAGGGTTTCCGTTAAAAAAGATAACGGCGAACCACCCTAATATCTTAAAGGATATACCTAAAGAAAATCTGTTGGACACTAATTTCCTTAAATTCGAAAAGGAAAGTACAACAAAAACTCTGGGGATCCAATGGAACGCGATATCTGACCAGTTTTCATACACTACAGAGTCAATATCAGCATTATCCGCCATAACAAAACGCCAAATTTTATCCTCTGTGGCAAAACTTTTCGACCCCGCAGGATGGCTTTCGCCAATTATGATACAAGCGAAAATCTTGATACAAGAATTATGGATAGACGGAACCGACTGGGACGAACAAGTGAAACCTCTTCGCTTAGGAAAATGGTCCCAGTTCGCAAACAATCTGGAAGACATTTCCCAGATACAAATCGCACGATGGGTAGACTATTTCCCCGAACACAAAGTCGAAATACACGACTTCTGTGATGCCTCGGAGAAGGCATACTCTGCCACTATCTATGTGCGCACAGAAAGCGATACTGCGACCACAAGCCACTTATTAGTAGCAAAAGCAAAGGTGGCTCCTTTAGAAACGCTAAGTCTACCTCGACTTGAGGTCTGTGGCGCGCTACTACTCGCAAAATTAGCTTCCATGGTGCAGACCCATTTAAACATGAAGAAACATAGACTGTATCTCTGGTCCGATTCTGAAATTGTTCTAGCCTGGTTGGAAAAACCACCACATGCATGGAAGACGTACATTGCGAATCGAACGTCTCAAATACTTGACCTAGTGGGATCAGCTACTTGGCTACATGTAGCCAGTGCTGACAATCCTGCTGATCTAGGTACAAGAGGATGCAAACCACTGCATCTTGCCACCACCACCCTCTGGTGGAATGGCCGCCGATGGTTAACAGAATCTCCCGATTCTTGGCCACAATCACCCATGCGCAATATAATAGCCCCAGAAAGTCGAAAAATCGACTCTTTTCACACAGCTGTGGAGGATACTGACATCCTTGAGTGATTTTCATCGTTCTCCCGAGCCCTCAGAGTAATCGCCTATATGTTAAAGTTCATAGAGCGACTAAAAATTAAAGTTAAGGGAGTTCCCTCAGAGTACCCCCAATGCGATACATTGACGCACCTAGAATTGCAAAAGGCAAAGGTCGCTCTAATCGCATCAACTCAAACGCGCTACTTCAGCCGCGATATAACACTATTAAGAGAATCAAAACCCATTGACAAAAGGAGTTCACTCTTAGTTCTTAACCCATTCCTCGACACGAAAGGTCTGCTTCGTGCGAATGGTCGGCTTGCCAACTCAAGCCTCACGTATAATGAACGCCATCCTCTAATCATACCAGAGAAATCTCGACTTGGCACTTTACTCTTCAATTATATCCACTTACTTATGCTCCACGCAGAACATCGCCTAATGCAACATATAGTCCGCCAAGACTTCTATATTCCCCGACTTAAGCCCCAAATAAAAAAATGCATTTTCATGTGCAAGATCTGCACTCTGCATAAGCAGAAGTTGCGAACGCAGATTATGGCAGCACTTCCACCGGAACGCTGTAACTTCGCTCTGCCTTTCACAGTCACAGGTGTCGATTTTGCTGGGCCTTTTCAAATAAAGGCGTCCATGTTAAGGTCGCCCACCATAATGAAAGGCTATGTGGCTGTCTTTGTCTGTTTTACGACAAAAGCAGTGCACCTCGAGCTATGTACAAATCTGACTAAGGAGGCTTTTCTCGCGGCATTTGCTCGGTTCGTCGGACGACGCGGCTTCCCCTCAAAACTAATGAGCGATAACAGCAAAACCTTCATTGAAGCCCAAAGAAAAACAGTTTGTGGATTTTATTAAACAAGTATCACCTGAAATTGTTCAGAAGTATGCTCCCCAAGACATTAATTGACAGTTTATCCCCCAAGCGCTCCTCATATGGGTGGTTTATGGGAATCAGCTGTAAAAAGCTTTCAATCCCACTTCAAAAAAGTAGCTGGAAATTATAAATTCAATTATGAAGAATTAACTACCTTATTAATCCTAATTGAAGCCGTTCTCCATTCACGGCCACTCACAACACTCTCGCAAGATCCCTCCGACTTCACAGCCCTAACTTCAGTGCATTTTCTCAAAGGAGCACCCATTTTGGCCATACCTGAGCCAGGCGTGAGGTCCGCCATCAATGTGCCACGCCCTTGGGCAACTCCAACACCACGAACCGCAGCGGCAATCGTTCCTGCAACCGCTCGGCGTAATCGCCCGCGACCACTACACTACCACACAGCGGCTGCAACACTGCAGCATTTTTCGAAGCATGCAGCCTGAGTGTACGTCGGTTACGCTTCGTCAAGTGTGCAATAGGCAGCACCACACCATGCTACACCGCACCCCAAAGCGGGCCGTCGGGCGACAACTCGCCCCAAGCCGAAGATCGCAGCAGAGCAGCCATCCGGATCGCCCCCGAAGACAGGCAGCTCCACCTCTCTCCAGACCAAGGCGACAGGAGGCACCAACACGGCGTCGGCAGCCCAGGCCAACATACCGCCGCTCCACTGGCCTCAGCAGTGTTGTTGCCACGCTGCAGCAACTACAGCGATTGCTAGGCTAGAACTCGCCTAGGGGGGCCGGAATGGCTACATGAGTTACGCCTGCCCCCTGCACACACGCCACTGCGCGCCAACACACCACATCAACACGATCCACAACAAGACATCACACCACGCAGACATCACACCACTCAGACTACCCACACATACACATCACATCACACCACAACTCTACACAACCCAACACTCAAAAGGGACTACTAGAGGACCAGATGGCCTCTTTTTCGTTAACAATTCGAGCGATCGAGACGTCAGGATTTTCCGCCCGAATTTTCTATAAGCCGTATCCGTTTTATTTAAATTAAATTGGTGCAAATAAGTAAAAAGGTGAGTGCGCAATCGAAACAATTAATTAATTATTATTTGGCATCTTATTAACTTATGTTATTGATCATAGATTTATTTAGTGTCAAAACTATTTTTTTCTCCGAAATGTTAACTTTAATAAAAAGAAGCTATATAACTCAAACATGATATATGTCATATTATATTATATAAACTGAACCAAAGGAGTTAGATTTAAAATGTGGGATATATGAGGTAGCTGTTGTACCAGGGTACAAGGTCTAGACCAATTTCATTCATATGCAGCGATATACCACATTATTTTTAAGAAAAACTGTTAATTTACTTTCATTAAATTAGACAATTTCACCTAAAAGTGGGTGGTGCCACACCTACTGTCAAATTTTGAACGCGGTTCCCAGAGATAAAATTTAATGTCTCTGCCGTGTTTAGTGCTTGATTTATCGCGCTTTTAGTAGTTTTTAACATTATCGTTATATGGGGAGTGGGCGGGGTTGTCACCCGTTTTCATCTATTTTCATACCATGGATAGAGGTGCTAAAAATATTTGTTCTTAGTGAATTTTGTTTATTATAGCTTTAGCGGTTTGAGCGATATACACATTAAACCTATTAGAGGGCGGTACCAAGCCCAATTTTAAAAACATTTATAACTGCATATGCTCCTCTCCCATATGATCTTGTATACTAAATAACAGTATTGTATCTTATTGTGGAGCTTAGTTATGGCAATAATTTTGTTTTTGATTAATGGCGTTTTGTGCTCGTGGCAGTGGTCCGATTACGCCCATCTACAATACCAGCCGTCTTACGGTACCAAGAAACATCTGTTCTAAATTTCATAAAGATATCCCAGCTCGATTAGTTTTGAATGATACAAGCAACGGTTCGGTGAACAAAACTTTTTTACTCTGTATCAACAGGCCGTCCGTCCGTCCGTCTGGGCAAGCTGTAACTTGAGTAAAAATATACACACAGTGTTTGCACCTCTCTCTCTCTTTGTTGCAGTTGACCGCTGCAGGTCTCTGGCCCAAACCTTTTTCTCTCCACAATATACCGTATATTGTAATTTCAGACTTTTCACCTGACTTTAAACCGTTTAGGTTGCTCAAAATGTGTGACATTTCAATTAAATTACGTGAACAATCTTTCTTAAAAATTATGTATCTTAGCGCTGAATATAAATGTAATTGAGTTAGACCTTAGTCCAAACCTCATATCCCGAATGAATTGAATTTAGTTCTTTTGGTTGGTTAAAAATTATGTATCTTAGCGCTGAATATAAATGGAATTGAGTTAGACCTTAGTCCAAACCTCATATCCCGAATGAATTGAATTTAGTTCTTTTGGTTGGCGTTTTCATCATCAACTCAATATATTAAATTTAGCCTCTTGGGTTAAGTTTAAGCCTAACAATAAGTAATAAAATCTTAAATATTCATATTTAAATCTAGACAAGCTCAAGGTTGTAGTTGAGCCTGCTTGGTGAAACGTTGCTCTTAAGAAGGATGGTAGATATTATTTTTTTAAATGAGTTTGATTATAGGAATGCAGCAAGACATTAGCTAATGGATTTGGATGATTACGGAAATTAAGCTCATAGTTCTTTCTGGTGTCCTCTACTTCTTTCTTTACTATATTAATACCAAGATCTTGTGAATTTCGAATATACCATGGTGAACCCGTTATAACTCTAAGTATTTTTGACTGGAACCTCTGTATTATGTCAATATTAGATGCACAGGTCGTACCCCACAGTTGGATACCATACATCCAAATCGGCTTTATCATCGCGTTGTATAGCGGAACTTTGTTGCCAAGGCTAAGTTTAAAATTTTTATTTAAAAGCCAGTTTAAATTTTGTGGCAGTGTCATCCGCAAAAGCCGATGTCAATATGTACAATACTACAGGTTGGAATATCTGCTGTATATAAGATATATAGTGCTGGGCCTAGCACACTCCCCTGAGGTACACCAGCCGTTATCGGACGTTCATCAGAGATGAAATTATTCACTTTAACAGCAAATTTCCTATATTATATATACCTGTACTCGAATCCTTTTTATTTTTGTTAATAATTAATTATTAACTTGGTCTACAGTGTCATATTTAGCATAAAACCCGAACTCGTGCGTTGGAGTTGTATTATTTTCATGGAGGAAAAGAGACATCATTGATAGTAACGGTTTTTCAAATATTTTGGAACGGCCTCCTACCCTGACTTATTGGTCTGTAAAGAGTCGTCTATCATGATGATCTGCGAATTTTTCCATGAATTTAGATAATATCCGAAACTGAATTTTGCGTTAAAAAGTAAGTAGCGCATTACTACAGCAATATTTGGTAGCTCCATTAACACTTTTGGAGTAATTTTATCGTGTCGTAATGACTTTTTTCGATTTATCTCTTTTATAGTATTTTGAATTTCAAAAGTTGAAATCTTAATAAACAAGAGCGACTTGGTAGCAGTATCGTTTTTTAGACAACTAGGCTGAAATACCTTCTTAGGTGGTTTGGAAATCAAATTGTTTTTTCCTCATCACTTCCAGCCCAATTAGCACTCACGTCTGTTATGGCCATGTTGGAGTCTACCGCTGGCTTAATGGGTTTTTGGGTTTTCCAAAAGGAATTTTGCTTGTTGGTTGAATTTGGGTTCAATTTCTTTATATAATTTTCAGTGCTATATTCTTCTGCACACTTTAGCGCTTTTCTTAGTTTACGTACTGCACCCTTCAATTGGAGCTGAGTAAAAAGAGGTCAATTTACTTACCATTTGTCTAGCTCGCCTTTTTCAGTTACAAGCTTTTCTACTTCAACACTTGTGATTCTTCTCTGACCAGGCGGCATGTTAGTTTGATTTGGTGTTACTAAGACAGCTGCTTTAGTTATTATTTAATTAAATTTGCGTATGCTTTGGTCAATATATCTTTCCAAGTTTATTCTGTAATAAATATTAAAGTGGCTACTGATATATTTATTATATTTTAACCAGTTGATTCCTTGGGATATTAAACCAGAGAACGTTAAACAATCAACAAACAAGTTCTTCTAAGTTCTCTGATTAAACCCACTTTTGGTGATACAACCAATGCTTGCTCGTGTAGTTTTATTAGCACAGGAGAATTATCAGAAGATAAGTCAGTACATATATCAGCGGTTATAAGCGATCTATTTATATATTTAATTATAGCAAAATCAATTAATTATGGTATTTTGTTTCGATCTCTTAAGTCACTACTGCGATTTTTATACTCTCGCAACCTATTGCTACAGAGTTTTGTTCACCTAACGGTTGTTTGTATCAATATAATGATCAGGGTGAAGAGATGAGTTGAAATCCTGGTGACTGTCTGTCCGTCCGTCTGTCTGTCTGTACAAGCTGTAACTTGAGTAAAAATTGAGATATCTTTATGAAACTTGGTACCGTAAGACGGTTGATATTGCAGATGGGCGTATTCGGACTACTGCCACGCCTACAAAATACCATTATTCAAAAACAAATAAATTGTCATAACTAAGCTCCATAATAAGATGCAAGACTGGTATTTGATATACAGGATCAAATTAGGGAGAGGCATCTGCAGTTTAAATTGTTTTTAAAAAGTGTGCGTGGTCCCGACCCCTAATAGATTTAATGTGCATATCTCATAAACTGCTAAAGCTATAATAACAAAATTCACTGAAAACAAATTTTTTTAGCACCTCTATCGACAGTGTAAACATTGGTAAAATCGCGTGACAACAACACCCATTCTCCATATACCGGTACTGTTAAAAACTACCAAAAGCGCGATAAATCAAGCACTGGGATGGTATGAGATGACCTTACAGGAACCAACTTCAAAATTAGGCAGTGGGCGTGGCACTGCGTTTAAAGTATGCCACCGTGTGACCAAAAATTGTCTAAATCGAACCAAAACTGTTCAAGCCCCTAGGTACTGAATATATGGACCAATGTGTAAGATATATAATTGAAATTCATATAATAAATTAAATAAATGAAAGTCTCGATAATAGTATATTTTTGTGTCAATTATGGGTTGAATCGGATCAATACTTTATTTAATATAAAATTTTGCCCACAGCTGAAGTAATTCCCCGGGCCTTAATTCTTGCAAGTTGCGAGAGTACAAAATGTTCGGTTACACCCGAACTTAGAACTTCCTTACTTGTTAAACGTACTGTTGTAGCTTGTAACTGGGCTGAAGCATGAGATTCTAAAGCATTATGGCTTAATCGATTCCTATCCAACACTGCTCTTCCACTATGCGCCTTTCCATCTGAGTGATTTGTAGCATACAGTTTAAAACCAGGTATAAGAAAATTACTCTTATATGTTAGATGTGTTGCTGATAATCTAATAATCTCCAATTTGTGCTGGTTAACACCATTCGCATTCCATATGCAAATATTTAGTTCGTTAATTGTTTACTTAAAAAAGTTTGCAGCATTTGGCTTTGCGTTTTAGTTAGATCTTTAATCATATTTTGCATTGTTGACAGTAATACTTTCACCACTACCGCTTGGTTCTTTTCAGTGCAATTTGCTTTTGAACAGCGTTCCCTTTTACCACATTTGCATAACTTCCATGGACTATGTAATGCTTAACATAACCAGGTTTTGAACTCCTTTTTCCTAAATGTACATTTGAAAGTAGGGTGTAAATCACCATATACTACACAAACACGTAGGTTGCTATATGGTTTGGTGTGCCAATACTCTTGTGAGTTAGTGCATTGTATCAGACGACTTCTTTTATGTGGTTCTTCAACGGTAACTGTACGATGTAGAAGATGTTTTTAATTATAGATGAGATGTGTTTTATTTTTCTTAAGCTGGTTAGCATTTATAACCAACCCAATTTTAAACATTGATTGTGGTACTTTACTTATTTTAAAAACATTTTGAACCGTTGTAATGACGTAACCAGGCGGCACTGATTATGGTGATTGTTTTTTTGTTTTGCCCTTTTTTTCACTTATTATACTTTTGTAACATGTTGCTACAGAGTATAATAGTTTTGTTCACCTCACGGTTGTTTCTATTACATAAAACCCATCGAGATAGTTATAGGTTTATATACATATATATAAATCAGCAATACCCAATTCGGATGAAAACTAGCCCTAGCCCCCATGCAACTAATATAAGGATTTTCTAACTCTCAACCTTTACTTCTTGTAGTATATTGGTGATATATGAGATACCTTAACCCTAATATCATCACGATTCCTGGTTGCCGTTTTGCACACCCGCTCAATATATTAGACTCTTTGATTAAGTTTATGTCAGATATACAAGTATCTCATTTGAGGATAATTTTCGCTGATAGTAAGTAAAATATGGTTATAAAACTAATTGAGTCCTATTGACCTATTAACCATTGTTTGAATCACCTAAAACTAATCGAAATAGATATAGGGTTAAATATACCATATGAAAATAATCAGGATGAAGAGACGAGTTGAAATGCGGGTGACTGTCTGTCCATCCATCCTAATGAGACTTGGTACACATGTTCCTTGGAAAAAAAGGGAGAACGAGTTTACAGATAGAAGTAATCGGACCATAGCCACGCGCACAACAAAAACCCAAAAATTCTATAACTACGCCGCAAATAAAGATATAAAACTGTAATGTGATTTATGGCGGTTTTAATAGTTTTAATATAACCGTAATAACCGGACTTAGGTAGAGAGAGTGTTAGTGGAAGTTTGTGTGAAAAATCTATCCTAATTACTAAAAATAATTTAATAGTAAAAGAGTCCTCATAAATTTAAATTTTACAGTCTACATAATCTAAAATTAGTGGAGCTTTTCCTGATAATTCAAGAAAGCCAACAAGGCGTAAAATCTAAGACTTAAAGTGAAAAAGAAAGAAACTTAACACACAAAAGGTTAGGTTTTTTAAGCGGTAAACCACAGCTGAATAATATAGGTAAAACAGATACATGACAGCTGTGGGTAATCCAGAGGTCACAAAAACACCCAGCCGCACGGCGGGAAACTCAAAACAAAACGCCACAGGCATTAAACAAACAACGAAAATCGACATGTACACAATAAACACTAGAAGTACGAGTCAGGCTGGAACTAACAAAAATGATGCTACAGGTATTGAAAAATCGCTCAATGTAATCATGGGAGAACTACAGAAAATAAATGACAACATGGCGAAAAATAAAGAAGAAATTAAAACGGAGTTTAAAAAAGAAATTGATGAGCTGAAGAAAAACATTGAGGACAAAGATAAAAAGTGGGAGGCAGAAAAAAACCTTTTGTGGGAACACATTGACCTGATGGAAGATAAAATTAAAAAATTGACAGAAGGTGTACCGGAAAAACTATCGGAAGACGAAAACAATCAATTAAAGAGAAAATTCAACAGCAGCAGGCAAGAGTTATCGCCGAAATTGAGAAAATGGAGCAGCTAAAGCAAAAACAGCTGAAGATTGAGAAGAAAAACAACATCGTCATTAAAGGTCTAATAGACACAGATGATGATCCGAAGCAAACGACTGTAAGGTTTATAGAAGGAAAGTTTAGAGTGAAAAGATAAAAAGGTGGTGATTGTGAAACTGAAAAAATGGGAAACCAAAGAGGAAATCATGAAGAATAAAAAAGTGCTAGTAAATACGAAGATTTTCATAGAAAACGATCTCACGCGTGAAGAAAGAGAAGTGCAGAGGAGAATAGCTCAAGAAGCGAAGGAAATAAGAAAAAACAATCATACTGTTAAAGTAGGATATAGAAAAATGTGTGTCGACGGAAAATGGCTCTCGTGGCAACAAATAAAAAGTAATATAGAAAAGGGGGATTTTTAATAGACAGGGCCAATAAAACAGGAGCCGATGAGTTCAAAGTGTTTTTTTGGAATGTTGCAGGCTTAGGTAAAAAAATGCGGATTTTTGGAGTTTTCTTAGACAATATGATGTAATCGGTTTAACTGAAACATGGGTAGAAAGTAAGGGATGGGAAAAGAATTAGCTAAAAGACTTCCAAAAGAGTACGAGTGGAAGTGTAAAGCAGCGAAAAGAGAAAAAAAGAAAGGGAGAGCTAGTGGTGGTATAATAACTGGGGTAAGAAAAGACATTGCAGTTGAAGATAATAATTTTGAGTTTGACGGGGGGGTGAAAAATGTTGTCAAAATAGGGGAAGATAAGTGGGTAATATGGGCAGTCTACAATCAAGGTAAAATTAAAAAATTGCTAAAAAAACATATGTGAGGAATCAGGTCACAAAGGTAGCTTATACGCAGGACCCGAAGAAGAGGATATACAAAGACAATCAAAAGACAACAAGTGCAACGCAGAAGGTGAGCTACTAATTAGTATTATAGAAGAAGAAGGGTGGTGTGTGCTGAATGGAAACACAAATGGTGATGAAGACGGATGTTTCACATTTCTTCCCGAATCAGGACAGTCTGTGATTAACTACGTAATAATAGGTGTTGAAGACTTAGTACAGGTAAAATAATTTAGAGTGTTGGATAGAGTTGAATCAGACCACATGCCCATAATGTGTAAATTGAAGAGTAAACTAGCCCACAAAAGCAAAAAAGAAGCAACAGAATCTGGAGAAAAAATAGTGTAGGATGATGACAGTAAAACGAAATTCCAACTTGCTACTATAAATAATGTATTCAGTGAAGATGCTTCCATCCATAGAAACTGGGAAGAATTGAAAGAAGTTATCAACAAAAATATGTGTAAGAAAACATGGAAAAGAAAGATAGGTGAAATTCAGCCGAAAAAATGGTGGGGTAAAGAATGCAAGAGTAAGAAAAGAAAGGTCAAAATTAAGTTAATAAAATGGAGGCACGGCCAAGCAACAAAAGAAGATTACTGGTGAAGATGGTATCCCAAATGAAGCATGGGTCTTTGCACAAGGTAATACCCAAAAAGAGATATGCAACCTAATGAAAAGAATATGGAATGGAGAAGGAGTACCTGAAGACTGGAAAATTGGGCTAGTTGTGCCACTGCACAAAAAAGGCGATAAAGAAACCGTGGAAAACTACAGAGGCATTGCACTTTTGAACACGGCGTATAAGATCTACGCAATGATCTTGAATGATAGATTATTAAACGACATCGACGGGAAAAGAATCCTTCCAGACACTCAAGCTGGTTTTCGAAAGGACAGAGGAACCATCGACAACATCTACATATTAAGACACGCAGTTGAGAAAGAACTTGCTAAGGAAAAGGGGAAACTCTTTGCTTTTTTCGTAGACTTAAAAGCTGCTTTTGACTGTGTTGACAGGAAAGTGCTCTGGAGCGCAATGGAGAAAAGTGGAGTAAGGCATGGTCTAATCCAAAGAGTCAAAGAGCTGTACAAAGAAACCAAATGCAAAATAAGAGTAGATGGTAGGCGATCGGAGGAATTCTCTACAAAGGATGGAGTAAGACAAGGATGCCCCTAAAGTTCTACACTCTTCATAATTTTAATAGCTGATCTGGGAATAGAACTAAGTAAAGAACAAACCGGCGGGGTTGTCATAAGAAAAGATAAAATTTGTAGCCTGGAATATGCTGACAACCTAGTGCTGTTCGCGACCAGTTAAGGAGAGTTAAAAGATATAATCAAGAGAATTATTTAGATAAGAAAAAACTGATACTGAATGAGAATAAGTCCAAGGTAATGGTTTTTAAAAACGGAGGCGGCAAGAGAAGAAAAACTGACTGGTTCTGGAAAGGAAGACAGCTAGAAGAAGTAAATGAATTCATCTATTTGGGGTACCTCTTCAAGAGTAGCGGAAAAAATAGAGCTCATATCAAAGAAAGAGTCAAAAAGGCTGTTATAGTGATGAAACATACTTGGAGTATAGTTGAGCGTCTTTTCAAGAAAGACTATCTAAAGAGAATAAAAATGTTCGACAGCCTTGTAGTCAGTATAATGGCATATGGAGCCGAAATATGGGGGTGGGAAGATGTTGAAGAGATGGAAAAAATTCGGAAGAAGTACCTCAAGTGGAAACTAGGATTAGAAAAATGTACACCGGACTGCATTTTGCTGGAAGAGACTAAACGAGAAAAGCTAAGACTAAGATTCGCAAAACTGGCTGTTAATTATGAAAGCAAAATTATGGAAAAAGAAAGCCTGGTCAAAGAGTGCCTGGTGGAAAGATGCAGAGGAAGAGGAGGTAAGGAAAGCCTGAACTACAGAACGAAGTTTTTAAATGAATGTGGACTCAGTCAAGAAGAAGTTGATGCAATAAGAGACGCTGGTAGGTCAGTTGGAGATGAAGTCAAAACGCGAGGAATGGCTGTACAAAGGCAGCTTCAGTGGAACAAAATCGAAAAGCTGAGGTACAACCAAAGATGCTCATCTATATACTCAGGCGAAGTCCCAGAATACTTAAAAATTAGCGAAGATTACGCGTTAATTGCAAAAGCAAGATGTGGAACGTTAGAAGGGGCAAATAAAAAATGGGCTGACGACAAAGTAAAAGTATGTTGGTGGTGTGGTACAGGCAAAGATTCAATAGATCACTGGAGACAAGAATGCACAGAAACTCAAAGAACCGTATTATCAACGGAGGAAATCCTGAGCCTTGAAGGTGAGAAGGCAGCAGTAACCTGGTTGAAAGAAATTGCAAAAAAAAAAAAAGGAGGCTTGAAGTGTCATAGATACGGCCAATGCAATGTAAAAATTTAAAGATTAAAATTAAAGTTTTAAAGACTTTCTAAAAAATAGTATTTAAAGATTTTCAAATTAATAGTTCTAACCATGTATCTAATATTAATATGCAAAAGTTAATAACTAATAATTAATAGTTAATAAGAATAGAATATAAGGTATCATGTCTCTAAGTCCTGTTTCTAGGCCCTGGTGGCTGAAACAAATAAATAATTAATAAATTAATAAATAACCGTAATATAGGGTGTAGGCATGATTAGCATTCGATTTTACCGATTTTAGTAACTTTGGTTGAAAAGGCTTTTATAGTTTAAAGGTGTCCCTTCTTCCTGCGATTCCCTGTACCATATTACAATTTTATATGTTAATTTGTGGCTCCGATTTCTCTCATTTACAAAGCCATCTTCCTTAAGCTGAAGAACACGTGTACCAAGTTATCGATTGTACGACAAGCGGACAGTATTCAATTCGTTTCCTTTTCATTTATATATATAACATATACAACTCTATATCTACCTCAAAGACTATACTCTGTTGCAACATGTTGCGAGAGAATAAACTTGTTATTTACATTATATTGTATATCTATGTACATATCTGTTAACAACTTATTTAAAAGCTGTCTATATTAATTTCGTCACATCGATATTAAAGTGACCTAGCTAATCATACTCCAAGATTTTTTTGTTAATTACAATAAATTAGTTAGTTACTGATCTTTGGTACGCTAAATGTAAAACATTATGGATATATAATATTAACTGTCAATCTAAGGTTTGTGTGGAGATAAATAAAAGTGGTAATTAGTATTGGAATTCAAAACTATTCGCAATAAAAAATTAATGGTCTGTTTAGAAAACACTAAAAAGTATAAAATTGACCTACCTTGCTGTTCAATACGGTCTTTTCTCGGATCTGTCCAACTAATAAAAGCTACTGCGAACCAATCACCCATTTGTGGACCTTCTATTAAAAGGTGTTGTTGTTTTTCATTGGATTGAAACTTCACATTGAATATTTTAGATCTGAAAATAAAATTGAAATTAACTATACTGAAGCCTGTTTGTATAATAAAGTATAAACATTAAAGAAAGTTTTAAACGTTTCAATTCTCTTTATAAGACGGAGTTAACCAATTCACTACTACTACACTTGTGAAGTTGCCCCACTTACATCAATACATATTCAAAGATATCTTTTTGTTTTTAAATTCTACATTTCATTGTAAGAGTGGCAACATTCATCATGCTATATATTTTTTTTTTGAATGCGTAAGAAAAAGATGAGCACAAAGGTCCTCACAGTTGGAAGAACAGAAAGCTTGTATACTAGTACATGGGTCCTCACATTTGAGAGAGAAGGAAGCGTGTATACTGGTAAAGATGGAAAAGAACGATAAAACTAAAGCTGAAACGGATGACTCCTTGCAAGGAGATCCAGATATGCACGATGTAATGCATGAAGTGGAGTTGAAAAAATGTGCAACGAGTGTAGAAATAGATTCAGAAAGCCTAGTCGCAAACGCATATTGGGCAGACCGGAGCAGTTTAAAGTTGGTGTGTGGCTGCTTGCATCATGTATGGAAAAGCGAAGATAGTCAAAGCTCCCGAACACTTCTGGTTGTTTCGAAGATTAGAATTCCTAAAGTTCTCAACGAGCTGCACAACGATCCAAGTGGAGGGCACTTAAAAATCACGACGACTTTGGAGAAGGTCAAGAAGCAAGTATAAAATTAAAGCGCAAAGTATATCTGAGTAATATACGAATTAATATTGCCATTGCTGTTGTTGTAACTGTTGCTGCTGCCACATCTATAAAACCTTGTATAAGGGAAGTAATAACCATTTCTTTGGTAATCGCTATTGTCGAAACTAAAAAAAATAAAAAATAAAACAATAAAAACGCTTTGTAATACACAGGTACATAAAGCTGCAATCAAATTTAACATTGGAAGAATTAAAAGTAAAACTTTAACAAAAAAAACAGCAAAGTAAAAAGATATTACCGTTTTGTTTCAACATATTAAAAAAAACTTGTATTTGTACAACCAAACACATTAGAATTTCTATCTGAAATTATATTTAATCAGTTCTTTAGAAACAACATAAAATTCAAGTACTAACCGTCTTTATAAACCCCTTTTGATGCTATAAAAAAATTAATCAGGTAAGGAAGGGGTAAGTTCGGGTGTAACCCAACTTTTTATACTCTTGCATTTTACAAGGATTAAATCCGGGAAATACCTTTAGGTGTTGATAAAACTTCATATTAAAAAATGTTTTTATAAAAATTTATTATTTGACGAAATAATCGTACATAAATTACGATCAAATTTGGTATTTTATTAAGTTATATTATAGGTCATCATAGACCCAGTTAGTTTTATAACTATATGATACTTGCCGTAGCGAACATTATATTAAAATCATCCTCAAATGAGATATATCTGACAAAAATTTAACCGAAGAGGTGCAAAACGTCAACCAAAAGATCGCAAGTGATTATATTAGGGAGATGAGATTAAGACCAATGTCTAGACCAAAACCAATCATGTTCAGCGGTTTGTTAGAATAATGAAAATTATTATATGTAATATAATATGGTTTTACATATTTTCGCCATTAAACTAATGTAAGTCCAATATTATACATTTATTTAATTTGCTAAGATATCTTACATATTGACCGATATATACCGTACCGGAAGTTTGAAAGCCTTTTATTAGATAAATGGGAAATTGATACGATTTTATCTGGTTTTGACATTACTATATATTATAAATAGAAACAGATGCCCTCTGAGCTTCATTAAGGTCCCATATCGTCAAAAATATATGTACAGAAGTATAAGAAGATACACAGAGATGTACCGAGGAAAAAACGATTCTTCAATTTTTCACATACAGAAATATTATTATGAGGAAATAATTCTCTCCTAATTTGAATAATACATCTCACACAACACAACATCTCACATAACCGATATATCTGGGATCCACATTTCCGGTATCTGGAGGCTTGAATAGTTTTGGTTCGATGTTAACTGTTTTAGACATGAGATGGCATACCATAAAGGCAATATTCGTGCAAAGTTGCATCCCTATATATTAATTGGTGCTTGATTTGCACACTAGAAATTGAGAGAATTAGATGTAATTTAAAGTTGTATTATATGGGAGGTAGGCGTTGTTGTAGTCCGATTTCGTCCATTTTCGCCCATTTTAGCACTGTAACGTGGCAATGTTAAACTAGTTCTAGGTACCAAACTTGGTTGTAATTGGTGTAGTAGGTCCGGAAATTTGATCACTCAAAAGTGGGCGGTGCCACGCCCACCATCCAAATTTGACACCTGTTCCTTTAAAGCCCTCTTATACCATTTCGGGTGTAAATTTTTATGTCTGGCGCATTTAGTTATAGATTTATCGCACTTTTAGTAGTTTTTAACAAAACCGTTATATGGAGAGTGGCCGTAATTATCCTCCAATTTCACCTATTTAACGAGGGTGCAAGAAATGTCGAAATGCTTGAATAGTTGGGGAGATATATACATTACATTTTCAAATTACGATTCGTTGTACCAAATTACAATTTTATACATGTTGCAAGAGTTTAATAATATTATATTTAAAAATAAATCAGACAAAGCGCTAACCTCAAAATTTTTTTTCAAAATAATGGCGTCCATGGAAATATTGTATAGATGTAGCAGCAGGAACAGTTACAACAACAGCAATGACAATATTAATTCGTATATTACTCAGATATACTTCGCGCTTTAACTTTATACTTGCTTCTTGACCTTCTCCAAGGTCGTCGTGATTTTTAAGTGCCCTCCACTTGGATCGTTGTGCAGCTCGTTGAGAACTTTAGGAATTCTAATCTTCGAAACAACCAGAAGTGTTCGGGAGCTTTGACTATCTTCGCTTTTCCATACATGATGCAAGCAGCCACACACCAACTTTAAACTGCTCCGGTCTGCCCAATATGGGTTTGCGACTAGGCTTTCTGAATCTATTTCTTCACTCGCTGCACATTTTTTCAACTCCGCTTCCTGCATTACATCTTGCATATTTGGACCTCCTTGCAAGGTGTCATCCGTTTCAGCTTTAGTTTTCTCGTTCTTTTCTATCTTTACGAGTATACACGCTTCCTTCGCACCCAAAAGTGAGGACCGTTGTACTAGTATACAAGCTTTCTGTTCTTCCAACTGTGAGGACCTTTGTGCTGGTATATACGCCTCCTGCTCTTTCGGCTGTAAGGACGCTTGTGCTGGTTTACAAGTTTCTTGCTCTTCTGACTGTGAGGACTCTTTTACTGGTAAACAGGCTTCCTGCTCTTCCAACTGTGAGGACACCTGCGCTGATATACGTCCAGCTCTTTCGCTGCAGACAAACACTTCCAGAACGATTCTAACGCAGCATAAATAACCTCTGCTAAACATTGAGCCACTTTGTCTTCTAATTCTAATTAAAATAAATATTCCTCAACATTAATGCTTTTTGCTTCCATGGCTCTTCACCACTAAAACATTCTGGCAACTCGGAATTTCTAGTTGAATCTGGCAATTTATCGTCGTTTCAATTTTGTTCAATTTCAGTTATTTTATTTATAAAGAAAGAAGTAACCGATACATTAGGCAGTGGTTACCAATTTATAACCAAACCAATAACTCATAGCAAATGATGAGGTAACCGTTGCACCACTTTCCTGTAACCAATGGCTAACCAAACAAATATCTTACGAACCAGTTTTCTGTAACTTATAGGTAACCATGGCAATAAACAAACAAACTATTTTCAGTAACAGAAGTCTAACCAACCAAATAGCCAATGAAAAGGACGCTGTTAACCAAAGAGTAACAAATAATTTTCCAAAATAGTTGGCAAATTAAAGCAGTCAAATATATGTAGCATTTGCGCAAAGCAATTAGTGAGAGCGAGTAAGATAATCACACCGACGTGTAGTGAAAAAAGAGAAATAGTTACTTTTTTCCCTTAAGGGGGAGTCGTACTCAAAAGAATCCCGCTTAAGTACGATATGATAATTACGTTCTGTTTGTTAAAAGTAGCCATTAAAAATATAAAGATGTAACCTTTTTTAATAAAGTTTTATTTAATAAAAGAAATCAAGTAAGAAATGGCTAAGTTCGGGTGTAACCAAACATTTTATACTCTTGCTACTTGCAAGAAGCTAGGACCGGAAAATTCCTTCAGGTGTTGGCAAAACTTCATATTCAAAAATGTTCCGAAAGAATTTAGCATTCATTATTCGACGAAACCATAAATAAATTACAATAAAATTAGGTATTCTCTTGACTTATATTAAAGATCCTTAACTTAGACTTAATTTTATTGCTATATTTTACTTCGCGTCAGCCAAAACTATATTATTAAAAACATCTTCAAATGAGATACATGTGATATCAACTCAACCGAAGTGGCTAATTTCCTCTTTTTGACAGATCGCGCGTAACTCGTGTAATGCGATCACGTTATTTTTGTTCAGTATTATTTGGCATTTCATCATGGAAAGACGTTTACAAATCATTTAACTTTATTACGAAAATTCACGTTCTGTAAAGAATGTGTTACGCTTATGGTCTACATAAGTGGCCTACTGAGCGTACTATTCGCAACACCATCACCTATCTTGAGACCCAGCATTCATTTATGGGTAAATACGGTCGAATGCGATTACCGAATAAACCACGTTCAGCCCGCAGTGAAATAAATATAGCGGTCGTAGCTGAGTGTGTACACGAAGATCGTGGAGAGTCGATTCGGCGTCGTTCGCAACAACTTGGCGCATTTTACGTCGAAATCTTTAATTGAAAAGAAATACAGCTTGTGTAAGAACTGAAGTCGCTCGGGTGAAATGCTCGAACGAGTCATCGAAAATTAAACTCAACTCAATGGGCCACATGAGACGTAGCCGCGGCAAACATTTGAGAGAGATAATTTTCGAAAAATAAATGCCAAAGAATGTTCTTTGGAATAATAGACATTCCCCATTAAACTTGAATTTTCAGTGTTTTGTTCTTTGAAAAAGTAGAAGATCTTAAAATGGGCCACCCTTTATTAGAATTCTTATTTATTAGTTCTTTTCATCTGATTTTATCTATTTATACACGATAATGTAAGGTGCTAGGGGAAAATGAACATAGCAAGTTCAGTTGATATAACATAAGTAGGCTGCTAGATATGTTAGGTTTTTTACTTCAAATGCCGTGATTAGTTTCCAATTTATATCTTTTCGGTTATCCACCTTTTGAGGTCATGGGTGTCTTCAGAGTATCAAGGAAGATGTGTATCAAGTTTCATTAAGAAAAATGTTGCAACTATCTAAATGGTTGTTTGTAACACCTAAAATTAATCGAAATATATAAAGTATATATATAATATGATCAGAATGACGAGCCGAGTTTAAATCCGGATGACTGTTTGTCCGTGCAAGCAACTTGACTAAAAATTAAGATAACTTGATCAAAACTACAAAAACATTAAATTTCACATCCACGATTGTATGGAAAATCTTTATCGGAATCAGTATAAAACGATAGACGGAGCACTGCCCAGTTTTAGGTAAAATTGGAAATGCACGAACAAACCTAAACCAAATTTAATATGTGACATTCTTATGTAACAATTATAAATTTCACAGTATATAAATCAAGCGTCAATGAAGATAGGAATAAAATTATGCCGAAGAAGTTAATCGAAAGTACACGAAAGTCACGCCTAAAAATGTCCGCAGAGATCATAACCTTCCAATATCCTAAGTACCTTAGTGCGACTTAAGTGATTTTTCACGTTAAATATCGGTCAATAGGGGGGTTATTTTAATGAAACCCCGGGAACATCTCTTTCTGGGCATTCCTGATTTATGGTATACGTCATATATACAGACTGAACAAAAACACTGAACCGTCTTTATCACTGGTTCACATTACTATGAGTAAAGGATGTACTCTCAATTTCATTAATATATCTCATACATTGGCTGATATTTTTGGTAAAAGGTCAGCAATAGTCGCCGACTATCATATGCATAACCTTGATTGCACTGTTTGTAGAATGTCTTTATTAGCAATTGATTTGTATACTTTAAAGTGAAAGAGACATCAGACATAATTTAAATTATGTTATATGGCCACGCCGTCAGTAGAATCAAAACTAAAACTCTATTCGCCATATGCTACGCAGGGATCCTCAAGAACATCCGTAGTAAAGTAAATCTGAAAGAAGCAGGTGTTAAGATTAAAGGGATCCGCAAAACAAGAGCCGGGGCGCTACTATTAGAGCTGGAGAAGGGACAAACTGCAAAAGCCAATTTCTGTAAAGCACTCAAGCACACCTTTCAAAAATCCGCAGCTCTGGCCAAAGCGAAGGCTACTATAGAGATTAGAGATGTCGATTCATTTACAACAAAAAAAAAAAAGTTGCAGAGGCTGTAAAAGAAATGAATGGGTCCTGCCCATCGAAGACTTGACGATCAACATAACGGCACCTCACACAAGAAAGCAGGTAAGGGCGTGTATAACGCTTCATCAGGATAAAGCTGACACACTGATGCGAAAGACACGCATTAAAATTTGCAGGGTTAACTGCTGGCTGCGACTTAAAGAAAACGGCAAAAGGTGCTAGCGCTGCTTTGGACCAGGGCACTTGACCTGGTACAGCTAAGGGCCCGACAAGAGAGAGCAAGGTACTTGCATAAAATGTGGCCAACCAGGTCGTAAATTAAAAGAGTGCACCAAACCCCCCATAATGCTGCGAAGAGGCCATACACGAAAAACCCGCACAATGTACGGTATATAGGAACTATAAGTATAAATGAATATTCTAAAGGCCAATATGCATAGATGCAAGGCTGCTGATGCTTCACTCTCGCAAATGGTGATGGAGAATGGTTACGACTTAATCATCATACGCGAGCAATATAAAAAGTAGGAGAGCGGAACCTGGTTAGAAGATAGTAGCTCAACCGCTGCTATATGGCTACAACCTGGTAGTAACTTCGGCAGTATAGGTAAAGGGAATGGCAATGGTTTTGTATGGGTCAAATGCGACCTTTTCATAGTAATTAGCTGCTACTTGACGCCAGCGACAGATTACTTGACGCCAGCGACAGATTACAGAAGATTACACTGGCAGCAATCATCAGTATATATCTTTTACGGTGGACACCGGAACAAACACCAAACAGTACAGGAAAAATATTGGAATCCGAAAATAAACGTTTCGAAACTAAACAATTCGAAATTAATCACCGTAATAGACGACTATAACCCATCTAGCAGCTCCCCCAAAATTGCAAGAAAAGTTGTCGAGCACACAATGCTTAATATAACAAGAGCCTGTCACAAATTAATTCCCAAGACTTCCCACAGCAAACACAAAGCAGCAGTTTACTGGGGGACAGAAAATATCGCTCAGCTCAGACGCACATGCCTTCGCCTTCGTATACGAGATCCAGGCGCAGAGCAGTCGCATTTCGAGAAGCCAAGCAATATCAAGCGGCGATAAAGGAGCTGAAGCACACCATCGATGATAGCAAAAAAAGAAAAACTCCTGTTGACTTGGGTACAAAATAGTAATGAAGAAACTCGGAGTTCGAGCAAAGCCACCTGACTAAGCCGCTGTCAAAATGGATCACATCGTAAGCGCACTCTTCCATACACACGAAAAAAGGATAAGTGATCAAGAACAGACTACAAGACTTCCACAAATCCCCCAGTTCACCCTCGAAGAGCTACAACTGGCCACTGGCAGTTAATGTTAAAAGTTTTTAGAAAATTTTTTTCTTACCTTATATCGATCGGAAATTTAATTCTCTAAAAAAAAGTTCCTGTTGTAAAGTTACGTAAAGTTGATAGCTTCTGAGATAATTGCGATTTTCCTCTAATTATTTTCATAGGGAATTCTATTTTCTACTGCATTAATGTAAAAACAATTTTTCTAGAGTTGATTGTTACTGAAATAACGACCATTTCGCTATAGGGTAAGAAAAAAATTTTCCAAAAACTTTTAACTTTAACTGGATTTGGTAAGCCTAAGATGTCAACGGAAAATTTTTTTTTTTCTTGAAAATATTTTTCTTTGTTAAAAAAAAAATTTTCGGTATTAATAATGAAAATTCTAAAAAAAACGGATTTTCGGCCCACCCTAGACAAACTTTACTAATTCTAATATAATCAAAAATTTTAAAATTCTTGTTCTATATAAAACGGAAACATATGTATTCAATTATGATATCTTTCTTTTAGAAGTGTAAACGTCACAGTATGCCCACATACTTAAAAAACACAGAAAATTCAAATTTGATGGGAATGTTTATTATCATTCGAAAGAACATTATTTAGCATTTATTGTTCGAAGATTATCCTTTTCAAATGTTGGCCACGGCTACATCTCAGATATTCCATTCGTTGAGTCCAATTTTCGATGACTCGTTCGAGCATTCCGACTGGTAACTGGCGAATGACACGCGTGATGTTTTGCTCCAAATGCTGAACCGAAGCAGGATTGTCCGCATAGACTTTAGACTTTACATATCCCCACAAGAAAAGTGGAAAGTGGCGGCGTCTCGTTGAAAGCAAATGTCGGCGACATCACGAGCTTCGTTTACAGGCATAAAATAGTCGCTTATCATGGTGCGACAACGATCGTCATTGACGGTTACTTTCTTACCGGAAAATTTTTTGAAGAAATATGAACCGATGATTCTACCGGCCCATAAACTACATAAACTATTGTTTTTTCTGGATAAAATGGCAGCTCTTGAATTTCTTCAGGTGGTTCTTCGTCCCAAATGCGGCAATTTTGCTTGTTTACGTACGAATGGAGTCAGAAATGGGTCTCATCGCTGAACAAGATTTGGTTCGAAAACTTCGGATCTTCTTGGAACTTTTCAAGAGCCTATAGAGCGAAGCGATGTCGCTTGGGAAGGTCGAGTGGCTTCAGTTCTTATATAAGCTGTAATCTTTACGTTTTCAATTTAAGATCTCGACGTAAAATGCGCCAAGTCGTTCCATACATCAGTCCGAGTTGTTGCGAACGACGCCGAATCGACTCTCCACGATCTTCGTGTACACACTCAGCTACGACCGCTATATTTATTACACTGCGGGCTGAACGTGGTTTATTCGGTAATCGCATTCGACCGTATTTACCCATAAATGAATCTGGGTCTCAAGATAGGTGATGGTGTTGCGAATAGTACGCTCAGTAGGCCGATTATGTTGACCATAAGTTGAGCGAAACGAGCGCAATACATTCTTTACAGAACGTGAATTTTCGTAATAAAGTTGAATGATTTGTAAACGTCTTTCCATGATGAAATGCCAAATAATACTGAACAAAAATAATGTGTTAGGTTTACACGAGCCACGCGCGATCTGTCACAATAAGGGCTTTTGGAGAAGGTGCCTTTACTTGGATCACCCGTTATAATGAGATATTCCGTTACCGAAGATTTACTTTTGCATGCAATGTGGCTAAGATTTCACCGTGGTGACTATTTTGCTGTATATATTTTTTACAATTGACGGTCAGAAAGTAAAAATGGTTTTGCTTTCGTTTGTTTAATAGTTAATAGTTTTGTTCACCTAACGGTTGTTTATGTAAAACTAATCAAGATACATATAGGGTTATACTATGTTTTGCCATAGATTCTGTTACAAAGTCTAAAATGCATTCAGTGAGGACCAATTAGCAGAAAAAAGTGGCATTATTATACGAAGTTGTAACACCCAGAAGGCAACGTCGAGCACCCTATAAAATATATACCATATAAGTATGGTATAGGTGATCAAGAAAACGAGCTGAATCAATTTAGCCATGTCCGGGTATCCGTCTGTCTATAAATATGCGAACTAGTCCTCAGTTTTTGAGATATCGATCTGAAATTTTATACACTTTAATTTCTCCCCAAGAAACCGCTCTTTTTTCGGAACCACAGATATCAAGCATGTAGTTGTATTTTGAAAAATATATTCATGAAACATGCAGACAACGGTACAATCTTCGAACAAATTCAAGGTCAATCGAAGTTAACGTTTGTTCTTGTTTTTATACACTTGCAACACTTTGTTACAGAGTATAATAGTTTTGTTCACCTAACGGTTGTTCATATCACCTAAACCAAGTGAATGTCTGTCTGTCCATCCGTCCATCTGTGCAAGTGATAACATGACTTAAAATTTAAAAAAACATATAACGTTTATAACTAAGCACAAAACCAAGGTATAAAACTATTATTTGGCACAAGGAATCGCAGTTTAAATTTTTTTTAAAAAGTTGGAGTGGTACCGCCCTTGAAGAGGTTTCATGTACATATTTCCTAAGGCACTTAAAATACAATAACAAAATTCGCTCAGGATAATTCTCTTAAGCATTCCTACCGACATTGTAAATGAAATCGCATGATAAACCTGCGAACTCCCCATGTAACGGTTGTATTAAAAACTACTAAAAGTGCGATAAATCATTACATAAATATACTAGAGATATTAAATATTATATCAGAGGGGATACAAGAGGGCTTTATAGCAGCCGGGGTCAAAATAAGACGATGGGTATGGTACCGCACCCATTTACGTAAAACCCATATTTTTGGACCTACTCGACCGATATCGACCAAATTTTGTATGTGATTGTATATATCAAGATAATATGATATATAATATGTTCCAGTGCAATTACAAGTACATCAATCTACAACCACGCTTACCTCCCATGTAACACTATTTTAAATTCCATCTGATTTTTTCACTTTCTTGTATAAAAATCAAGCACCAATGAATGTATGGGAAGAAACCTTTGCAAAAATGGTGCACTTAAAGTAGGCCACCTTATTACCAAAAATCGTTAACATCGGACTGTTCAAGCCACCAGATACCCCAGTTCCTACAGCGAACCTTTTATCGAAAATATCGGGCAATCTGTGAAAATGTTATTGAAATTCGGGGCAAATCTGTTCCTGATAACATTATGCCTGTATGTCAAGAATTGGTTTGAATCGGGTAAAATCTTCTCTTAGCCACCATATACAAGTATCTAATACAAAGATCAAACTTCTGGTGTAATTTATAACGCATATATCGGTAAATATGTGGGTTATCTTAGCGAAAACGAGAGAACGTGTTTTACCAATAGCAATGTATAAAATCGGATGAAAACTTGGCCTAGCCTCCATATAACTAATATCACGATTTTAGAACATCCGGCTGACATTACTCCATATACATATATTGGTGATGGTATGAGAGGTATCTTAATGAAACCCAGGGAGCCTTTTATTAGTATGTGAATCAATTAACCGATACTCGTTTAACTGAACAATTCGTTTAATTACAGGAAACCTGCTTCATTAGACAACCTAATCAATTTGAAATAATTCATATACCTTCTGGTATGTACTTTAAGGTTTTTTTTTTATACTCTTGCAACCTGTTGCTACAGAGTATAATAGTTTTGTTCACCTACCGGTTGTTTGTATCACCTAAAACTAATCGAGTTAGATATAGGGTTATATATATATAAATGATCAGGATGAAGAGACGAGTTGAAATCCGGGTGACTGTTTGTCCGTCCGTCTGTCTGTCTGTCCGTCCGTGCAAACTGTAACTTGAGTAAAATTGAGATATCATTATGAAACTTGGTAGACATGTTTCTTGGTACTGTGAGACGGTTGGTATTGCAGATGGGCGTAATCGGACCACTGCCACGCCCACAAAACGCCATTAATCAAAAACAAATAAATTGCCATAACTAAGCTCCGCAATACGATACAAGACTGTTATTTGGTACACAGGATCACATTAGGGAGGGGCATCTGCAGTTAAATTTTTTTTTTTAAGTGGGCGTGGTCCCGCCTCTCCTCCTTAAACCTATTTAATGTGCATATCTCTTAAACCGCTAATGCTATAATAACAAAATTCACTGGAAGCAAATGTTTTTAGCACTTCTATTGACGGTGTGAAAATAGTTGAAATCGGGTTGCAACTCTGCCCACTCCCCATATAACGGTACTGTTAAAAAATACTAAAAGCGCGATAAACCAAGCACGAAAAACGCTAGAAAAAAAATGAAAATTAGACAGTGGGCGTGACACCGCCCACTTTTAGGTGAAAACCCATATCTTGGGATCTGCTTAACCGATTTCAACAAAATTCGGTACATAATGTTCTTTTCTATATCATGGTGCGAAAATGGGCGAAGTCGGACTACAACCACGCCTATTTCCCATATAGCACCATTTTCAATTCCATCTGATTCTTTCACTTTCCACTATGCATATCAAGCAACAATGATTGTATAGGGGTAAAACTTTGCGTGAATATTACGTTTAAAGTATGCCACCTTGTGACCAAAAATTGTCTAAATCGAACCAAAACTGTTCAAGCCCCTAAGTACTAAATATGTGGACCCCAGTGCCTATAGTTGACCTTCTACCGAAAATATCTGCCAATCCACAAAGAAACATCAAACGAGTATACCATTTGACTTTGCGAGAGTATAAAATGTTCGATTACATCCGAACTTAGCCCTTCCTTCCTTGTTAATTTTAGTAATGATAAGATTAAGTCTGTAATTTTTTTTGTATATTGTTCAATCTACATGAAATAACGTGCTATAATATATTCCTTAATTCACACAATAATATGAATAAAAATATATTTCAAGTTATGTTTCCTGTATGTGTTTTAAAGCTTCGCAAAATGACGGAGGCTTTAGATGATTATCTTCTTTCTTTTTCTCCTCAACTTAAGCCCCATCACCATCACCAATAAACATAAGTATGTTTTCAATTGTTTTTAATTAAGCGGAATATTTACACGTATTTTGTGTGCAATATATTTTAGACTGATTGGTTCAAATAAGCGGGAAAATCAATTGGCCAGCAGTCAATTAAGCGGGAGATACTGTAATATAATTTTAACTGACGCGAACTAAAACTAAAACTAAAACTAAGGCGAAGTTAATGATCTTTAATATAAGTCATATAATATTGTATAATATATTCACGATTTCTTCGAACAATGAATGCTAAATTGTTTCGCAAGATTTTTATACTCTCGCTACATTTTATACAGAGTATTGTTCACCTAACGGTTGTTTGTATCACCAAACTAATCGAGATAGATATGGATTTATATATATTGAAAAATCTCAAGCCTTTTTGAGATGAAATAAAATGTTGGGATGCGCAACTTAAATAAAAAGTGCCAATTGCCTGTGCCTAAACGAAAGGAAAATCTCCGGTTAAGTTAAAAGACGTGCGTTCGCGAGTGTGGTTTTATTACAATAGCATTCTTTATTTAAGTATATTATAATTTAGCCTAAACCTTAACCTAACGGCTTAAGCTAGTGGTAAGTATGTATTACAAGTAGAAAAGGGGTAAGTATAAGTATACATATTTCAACAGTTTCTTTAATTCATTGTAAAAGATTATTGTAATAGATAATGTGTTCTGTAATAAGTATAGTATAGTAAAGGTAAGTATTTTTATAGCATAAAACATTTATAATTAATTTCAACATTATTCAATTACTCTTTATTTTTTTTAAGTTTATTTTTAACATATATTTTATTTTATATACGAAAGATGCTTGACGCAACACCGGCCATCTTGACAGGATCATGATCCTTCAATATTGATGGGTAGCAGAGCGAGCTTGTGGATAGGGCGCTTACATACAACCATTTGTTGCGCTCCTGAAGGCTCGTAACATACATTTTGGACCATTGTCGCCAAAACCGTTGCTTGAGACAGCAAAAAAGTTGCCATCTCTCGCAGCAACGAATTGGGTCCGTTGCCACTTGTGCTGGTGGTAGTGCTCGGAGGGAGCACCCTATGAGTAGGTATGCTGGAGTTAGCGCTTCGCCGTCGTTGGGGTCCTGACTCAACAGTGCGAGGGGTCGCGAATTGAGGATGACCTCCACTTCGGACAGCAGTGTTCCCAGCTCTTCGGCTCATTGCGCGTACGATGAGATGTTTAGCGGACTTTACTGCCGCCTCCTATAATCCGCCGAAGTGCGGCGCCCTCGGTGGTATAGAGGAATTTGAACCCTTCTTCGACGGCGAATCCCATTAGTTGGGGTGACTAGGACAGAAACGCCTCCTGGAGTTCGCGCAGCTTGCGGTCGACGCCGACGAAGTTGATTGCGTTGTCGCTGTATATTGTTTGGGGCATCCCTCGGCGACCAGAAACTAATTCTAAATGTACTGCCTTTGAAGTGAAGCAAACGAAAACTGCGATATACGTTTTCACGGGTGGTATTTTTAATGTAGTATATATTGGACCACAAAAATCTACGCCACATATGAGAAAGGGTCGTAGCGCTCGAAGTCTTTCGACTGGCAAATTTGCCATTATTTGGGTTTGCAACTTCGGTTTGTAATGAAAACAGTGTGTACAGTTTCATATGGTTCTACTGCATGCTTCTCTGCCATTAATCAGCCATATGCGTTCTCGAAGAAGCGCTTTTGCCCCAGCGTGGTGATTTCGAAAGTGCAGGAACCGTAAATAAGTGTTAACGAAATGCGAATTTTTATTCAGTAATAAGGGGAATTTGGCATCGTATGGGAGGGGTGCATTTAATATGCGACCTCCTACTCGGATTAATTTGAATGAAAGCGACATATCCGAGTACTCATGCAAAAACGGATTGAGTTTTTGCAAGTTTGCGGGTAGCGTGGTGCCTTTAGTCAGTTTTTGGATTTCATTCGCAAATTCTGAATGTAGGACCACCTGAACAATTTTCAAAAACTCAAGTGTACTTCATCTGATGTCAGATCCCTTCCCACAGTAGGCCATTTTAGTCGTCTAATCCACTGTAATAAATATGCGACCACACGAAGCAATTTTTGATGAGAAGAGATTTTTTCGATAAAGTCCATTATTGCATTGTCTTTCACATTTGCAGCTAGTGTGAAAGTATTTTTCTTCTTCTCTAATGCTTCGTCTTCTGGTAAGAGCTGGAAGTGAGTGTTTATTGGCCACAAAGCGGGGTCTTCTAGGAGAACTGTGGACCGCCAAACTATATCGAATGATTTAATTCGTCCACGTTGCAGCCCCGAGACACATGATCCGCAGGATTTTTTTTTGTTGGCACATGTCGCCAATGTACTATGTCAGTCAATTCTTGGATTTCGGACACTCTATTTGCGACAAAGGTTTGTAATGTAGATGGATGTGTTTTAACCCAATGCCCAAAATGTAATTTTTTCGAATCGTCGACTCAACATAGGCGCTACTCGTCACCATAATTTGGCAAGAAGAGTTTTTATGTATGTATGTAGTATGAGTTATAATGACTTTTCAGTGCAGTCACTGTCGAAAAATTTAGGGTGGTTCGAAAAACACTTCGTTAAGGTGAATCCTGCCGAGTTTAATATTTTAATTACCGCACTTCTTATAAGATCTAGAGACTCAAAATTTTCAGATCCCGTTAATAAGTCATCAACATAAAAGTCTCTATTTATGACCAATGAACCGAGTGGATACTTATTTGTATTAGCATCGCTAGGCATTTGTAAACACCGTGTTGCGAGAAATGGTGAAGGCGCAGTGTCGTAAGTGACGGTGTTAAGTCGAAAAATCTGAATTTGCTCTGAGGGATGCTCTCTCCACACAATAAGCTGACAGTTTCTACTTTCTTCATGCATAATTATTGGGCGGTACATTTTTGTAATGTCTGCCGTTAAAGCGTACTTGTGTAAGCGAACACGAAGAAGAGTTGAGTATAATTCTTCTTGGATGGTTGGACCTACCATCAAAAGTTCATTTAATGAAATTTGAGAAGAGGTACGACTCGACGCATCAAAGACAACTCGTAATCTCGGGATCTTATTATTTGCTGGGCTCATGTGACCCAGTGCTTTATACTCATTCATGGAGTCCAGATACATTTTACGAAGTTCTGGAGCTTTCAATGTTCTTCTCTCCAGGGCCTGAAACCGCCAAACTGCGATTTCATAGGAGTGACCGAGTAACTTACGGTCAGCTTTAAAGGGCATTCTGACTTGAAGCCTTCCTGAAGGTAATACTTGAGTTGTATTAACAAAATACTTTACACACTCTTTTTGTTCTGCTGTGAATTTGTTGTCATTTGTTTCTGAAGGAAGTTCCTCCAGAGCCCAAAACTTTTGGACTACTGAATTTATTGACGTTAAGTCTTCTTCAGCTTGGCATAATGTGCTGTTTGCTTCTGGAGGAGGACTTACACTGCTGACGTATTTGCCAGACACAATCCATCCCAAAAGAGATTTCTGTAGCGTTAGTTGATTAGGTTTAATTTGGCCAACAGCTAGCAGATCGAAAAAGGTTTCTGCTCCCATTAACATATCAATCTTTTGGGATTTTTGGAATTCTGGATCTGCCAATTTAATATTGTGCGGAATTTTCCAGCCATTAACATTGATGTTATGGTCTGGATGATTTGCCGAAATACATCGCATAATTCAGAACTCCGCCGAAAATTCGAAACTATTTACCCGGGACTTAACAAATGCGCTTAATTTTGCCCCGACTTTGGTGTTGGAATTTCCAATTCCTATAATATTTAACGTCCTGTTTTGACGTCGAATCCGCAATTTTGGGCCAAATTCTCCGTCATAAAGTTGACTTGTGATCCTGAATCCAACAACGCTTTAGCGGGCAGGTATTCTCCACAGCTGGTTCTCAAAAGAATAACTGCTGTTGCCAACATTACACGATCTGGTACGCTTGTTGTATGCAAGGCATGTGTAGTTGTTGTTGGCTGTGGAGGAGGTGCAACAGCAAGTGAAACGAGATACTGGTGCAGTAACGTGTGGTGGGATCGATTGCACACGCGACATTGATCCGCCCTGCACTTGGAGACCGTATGTCCCTTACGCAAACAATTTATGCATAAGGGTACCGATTTGACAAACTCAAATCTCTGTTGCACAGAGAGAGTTTTGAAAGTGGGACAGGCGGTTAAATAATGGTCCTTTGATTTGCACTGCTGACAAGCCGGCTGCTTTGTATTTGCAGCAACTAGAGCTGACTTCGTCCTGTCCATTTGGGATTGCTTAATGTGACTTGCGCTGGCTGCGACTATGGGTCTCGTCTTCGACCACGATGCTCCTTCTGCTGATAGGTGCTGGTACCGTCTGTTCAAAGTATCTTCACAATCCTTCCACAATGGGAGCTTGTCGTAATCCAAATGTTCTTTCCGCTTGGATCGGGTAACAGAGTCAGCCTTTGTCATGACTATATGTATGATTATCGCATTTGTTATACGTTTCTCATCGCCCAACGATAGCAATGAGTCGTAAACAGCTGACACTTTATCGATCAACGCGCGCAATGAAGGTGCTGATGGCTTCGGGATAGTTGGCAGCTCAAAAAGTTTTGAAATTGTATTGAAAAATATCAAACATTTATTATCGTATACTTTTTTGAGACTTGCCAATGCCTTCGGATAATTTTCATCCGACATTTGAAATGCCTTTACCGTTTCCAAAGCTTCTCCAGATAGACAATTAATCAAATGGTTAAATTTTTCAATATCTGGGATATTTGGATCATTATGAACCAAACTCTCAAACAAACTCATGAAATTTTTAAATTCCGAATATTCTCCCTTGAATATTCAGCCTTGAGCTGTGAGATGTTACAAAGGATGTTTCGGCAATAGACGTTCTATTTTTTGCTAAAATTGTTTTAATTATTGCCTTGGTTTCAACAATTATGTCCTCCAACTCTCCTCGGGCCATGTCGTCTTCATCAATTTCTTCAATCTTAGATTGGCATTTCATCAATTTTTCACTATGTGAATTTAATATGTCGAGACGACATTCCAATTCGATTGGATCTAGAGACATAGTCTTCTCCAGAAGGCCCGTTTTTATGCGCAAAATGCTACTTTTCGCCACCGTCCTTTGACGCTTTAAGGATTTTAAGTCGATCAACTCCTTACTTGGAGAGAGGTTGGCGATAGTTGGCTTTGGCTTGCTCATTTTGGCTTTTTTTAATTAAAATTCACAGAAAACGATATAAGTTGGCACAGAAATAAATCTGAAATATTAGGAATCGATTGACGAAATCGAAAAAAAAATATCGATTCCCAATTGTACGAAAAGCCAAACCAAAGATATGCAAAATGAGCAATAGCACAATTAAAAAAAATTTTTTTTTTTTTTGAAAGCAAGAAAATTTTTTTTTTTTTAATTGAAAATTTTGGGATAACCGAGAAAATTTGCCAAAAACACTGACCAAATTGTAAAACTTTATTAAATTTCCAATTATAAAAATGTCGCACCTTAATATTTTCGTATAAATAAGGACGCTACCGCAAGTCCCACAATCCCTTTTTCACTTCAAAATGCATATGCATAAAAACGTATTTGAATAGTATATAATTTGTGTATAAAAGATGTATATAAAAAGTAGTGAATTAAAGGGAGAGCCAAAAACGGAAAGTGTGCACTTGCTTTTGTTTTATTAAAATTTTATTATTTATCTTATTCTTTTGTTCGCACCACTTTCAGTAATTCGCACTCGTTACCTGTTGTGAATGCGTAGGCGGTTTGCCTGCGTTCACTTCCCTTTGGCAGAGGGTGCAGTTGCAGCTCATTCCCACGAAGCGTCAGCAGCAGTGGATGTAGCGTCAACGTTAGCAGCAGCCGGCCGTTGTTGATGTTGACGCAGCAGCGGTGACAATATCGGCGTTGACGCAAATCCGTACGGGAAAAATAACTAACGTTATATTTTTTTTTGTTTTTTGCTTTTAACGAACGGCAATTTTGGGAATTTTATTTATTTTTTTTTTTTTGAAACGGTCTTACCACTGTTTCGACAATAGTTAACGGCACTACGGAACGTTTTTTTTTTTGGAATGGCGGTAATGGTGAAAACAGCAATTTAGCGGGATTTTAAAAGTAATGTTTAATTTAATTTACCGCACTTTGTAAAAAATATATTATTCTCATCAAAAACACTTCTGTGAGTTTATTTGCGCACTCCACTGTACCTGCCGTTTTTAAACGAATTGCCGAATGTATAGATATCTTGTTACAGAAGCACTTTTGATTTTCACTTCACTTTTTCCCTTTTTTTTTGCTTGTTCTCGCACTAATAGGTAAGTATGTACTTTGTTATAGGATCTACCTAGGTAAGTACCTCTATATGCTGTACATATGTATATTCTGTATTAAATATTCTATTTATTTGGCACACACTGCACATAATTAGCTTTTAGTTTTTATGTTTGTGTTTTATTTAATTTATGATATTTTGAATTTTTTAATGTATTATTTCACCACTTTGCTCGTTTTTTCGCTGCACTAATACTTGTTGTTTGTATTATTTTCAAAAAAAATTAAATTTTTATTTTAGCACTCGAAAACTAAAAACTTCGTATACCTATGTGTAGATACACTTTATTTATTTTTACTTAGGTTTGTTTTTAATCTTTGTTTTAATAAAAAATTTGGTTTTACTTTTGCCACTTGCAGTCATTTCCACTCACTTAACCGAAACCCGAAAAAGAGATAATGCACAGGCAATTGCAAACGAAAAGTTAAATTAGTTTTGCGAAAACTTATTATACACTTTAAATCTTAAGCACGCACTAAGTCCCTGCTCGGGCGCCATGAAAAATCTCAAGCCTGTTTGAGATGAAATAAAATGTTGGGATGCGCAACTTAAATAAAAAGTGCCAATTGCCTGTGCCTAAACGAAAGGAAAATCTCCGGTTAAGTTAAAAGACGTGCGTTCGCGAGTGTGGTTTTATTACAATAGCATTCTTTATTTAAGTATATTATAATTTAGCCTAAACCTTAACCTAAAAACTTAAGCTAGTGGTAAGTATGTATTACAAGTAGAAAAGGGGTAAGTATAAGTATACATATTTCAACAGTTTTGTTAATAAATTGTAAAAGATTATTGTAATATATAATGTGTTCTGTAATAAGTATAGTATAGTAAAGTATTTTTATAGCATAAAACATTTATAATTAATTTCAACATTATTCACTTATTATTTATTTTTTTTTAAGTTTATTTTTAACATATATTTTATTTTAGATACGAAAGATGCTTGACGCAACATATATATATAAATGATCAGGGTTCTGAGACGAGTTAAAATCCGGCTGACTGTTTGTCCGTTCAAGCGATAACTTGAGTAAAAATTCAGATATCTTAATGAAACTTGGTACACGTATTCCCTTTCACGGTTGGTATTACAAGTGGGCTTAATCGGACCACTGTCTACAAAACGCCATTAAACGAAAACCTATAAAGAGTCATAACTAAGCCCTAAATTAAAATAGAAAACTGTAATTTGCTGCAAGGGATCCCAGTGGTAAGAGGCATTTGTAGGCAAAAACTTTTTATTAAGTGGGCGTGTCCCCGCCCTCTAAATGGTTTAATGTAAATATCTTTCAAACCACTGACACTACCTCAATCAAACTGGCTGAGAAGAAATATTTTTATTTTTTAATTATGCACTGTGAAAAACTGGAGAAAATCAAATAAAGACCATGCCCACTTCTAATATAACGGTCATGTTAAAAGTTACTAAAAATGTGATAACTCACTGAACTAAGAGCCATAAGCATTTAATTTCACAATTGTACTATGGCATGGCAGCGCCTACTTTTTGGTTAAATCCTATATCTCAGGAACTACCAGACCATTTCCAACCAAATTTGGTCTGTGCGGCTACCTAATGATTTGTATTGTGAAAATGGGCGAAATCGGTTGACAATCACGCCTACTTCCCGTATAACAAACTTTTAAATTCTATCTGATTTTTTCACTTTACAGTATACAAATCAGACATCAATGCAGTTAATATGGGAAAACTTTGCACAAATAGTGCCCTTAAAGTATTTAAGCTAACTTCCAAAAATTGTCAAAATCGGACTATAAATTTTAAGGCACCCAGACACCAAATATGTGGCAAACAATGCCCATAGCTGATTTTTTATCGGCTAGTCTATGAGTTCTAGTATTGAAATACGGGGAGAATATTTGTGTGCCCTTGCGCCAAAAACAGGTAGAATTGGGTCAATACTTCCCTTAGCCAAAATACCTAATATAAAAATATTAAAACTTCCGGTTTATTTATGCCGCATCTATAGTTCAATATGTTAGAAATCTTAATGAAATTCCGAAAGAATCTCTTTCTAAAAAATCTTCAAAAAAAGCTGGCAACACTTCAAGCTCTTAAGCTGTAATTTTTTAGCTGTGTACATTTGTGTTTTTATTTTAAAAAATTCTTGAAGTTTAATTGATTTTTATTACCGTGTAATACAAATTTTTAGTGATTAAACTGACAGTTTCATGATAAGTATTAAATGTTCTGTTTTGTGCGGTATTAAAAAGTTTAAACTTTCCAATTTTTGGTGCCGAGTCAGCCTTTTGTTTCATTTTGTTTGTGTTTCAGCTGTATTGCGTTTAGCTTTTTATTTGTTACAGTGCTTCTAAAACTGCTCGCTATATTCCTTCTTCAAATTGTCTAGGTTTTAAACTTTGATAAAAAAAATTGTTCTTAATTGAATTTATTATTATTAATATTTTATTAACACACTAATTTATTATTTATCTATTAAATTTTGTTCTACTTACTCTTTTATTTGATCTTCATTCTTGTGGTTTGTTATGTCTTGTAACTTCCCCCATTGGTACATTAAAGGCGAGTCAGATCGCTACGTTTCATACTGGCTTTGTGATGGGCTTGCCCATATTAAATGTGCTGGACTGACTGGTAGAATCTTAGATTCTATTATCGACTGTAAGGGATTGCGTTGGTCCTGTTTAAATTGTAGATCTATTGAAATCGATCTATTTAAGGTTTATAGGGAGACACGCAATGGCTTTAACGAAATCGGTCGTGATCTTGTAACCCTCACTGAAAAATTTTGGCACTATGAAAAATTGTTCAAATCTTTTAAGTGCCTGAATGATTCTCACGAATCCTCTAAACCTGCTCCTAAGCGTAAACGTCCCTTCGATGAAGTAACACTTAGTTCTTCTGTTCAGAAAAGAACGTCTCCTCCCAATGACCTAATAAATCTCTCTTCTCCTTGCCCTCAAGGTGATAAGCCGTCAACTTCCAAAGAGCTCAATTCCCCAAAAGCTCTATCTAATGGTAATAAGTGTCTCACAATTCCAGAGGCTCCCCCTATTAACTTAGTAGCATCAGTTAATAACTTGATAGTTATTCCACCTAAAAAGTCTATATTTATTTCGAGACTTGCCAAAGATACCTTGGTGGAGGACATTAAATCTTACATTTCGTCACGTTTAAAAATCGATTATATCAATATACGTAAATTTAACTTCAATTATGATAGAAGTATATCATCGTTTAAAATATACGTATCTCTTGAAACATTCAAAAAGATCTTAGATAGTTCATTCTGGCCATCTGGGACTTTTGTACGCGAATTTAAACCTAAACTTAGAAGTCAAACTGAGGAAAACAGTGTTAAATTACCAAAAGCAACCACCGATATAAAAAACTGATTGGTAGAAATTCGCTAAGCATTTATTATCAAAATGTTAGAGGTCTTAATACAAAATTAACTGACTTGTATTTGAACAGTTCCAATTTTAATTTCCATATAATTGGATTTACAGAAACTTGGTTAAAACCTCACATTTTTGATAATGAGATTTTAAACAGCGAATTTCAAATTTTTAGATGTGATCGACTGAACAGAATCGGTGGAGGTGTTCTATTTGCCGTGCATTCCTCTATCCCATCTGAAAATATTCTTGTTCCAGGGACCGACTCATTTGAATTTAAATGTATTAGAGTATACGTTAATAGTTGCTTTATTTATTTAACCCTATCTTATATACCACCCCATTCGGACTTATCTGTATACATGCAGCATGCTTCTTTAATAAATAGTGCTACCTCGAACATTGAAAACTATAGAGGTATCGCAAAACTATCAGTTATACCTAAACTTTTTGAAGCTATCATCACTGACCATATAACTTTTTCGATTTCTCCGTTAATTTCCTCATCTCAGCATGGATTTCGTAAAGGGAACTCGACTAAAACAAACTTACTTGAATTTGTAAACCATGTATCATTGGGTTTTAGGGAACATAAGCATACGGATGTTATATACACAGACTTTAGCAAAGCTTTCGATAAAGTAAATATCTCGATTCTCATACATAAACTTGATCTGCTGGGCTTTCAGCCAAGATTCCTTCAATGGGTATCTTCCTATCTTTATAATAGAAGACAACGATTGATATTTGAGGATACACCTTCAGATACAATTAATGTTTCTTCTGGTGTTCCGCAAGGTAGTCATCTTGGCCCGATTCTGTTCTTGTTGTTTATTAACGATATCTCTTCAGTAATAGAATTCTCAAAAATTTTATTATACGCTGACGATGTAAAGCTTTTTAAATCATACACTTCAACTGAGGAAAGGTGTCTGTTGCAAACAGACTTAAACAATTTGGTTGCATGGTGTGATAAAAATGATTTGCCATTGAATCTCAATAAATGTAAGACGATGTGCTTTTTCCGTAGATCTGTGCACCCCTCTTCTTATGTAATAAAACACCATATTCTAGAGCAAGTTTTAAACTATGTTGATTTGGGAGTTAATATGGACCCTAAGCTTAATTTCAGTCTTCATATTGATACCATGGTCTTGAAAGCAAAAGCTGTCCTCAGTTTTGTTAAACGTTGGTCTAAAGAATTTAGAGATCCGCATATTACTAAAACACTTAATACACCTTTGATTAGACCTATATTGGAATATGGCTCTGTGGTTTGGAACCCTAGCTACCAAATCCATTCTGACAAATTAGAGTCGGTTCAAAAACAATTTTTACTTTTCGCCTTAGCGCATTTCCGATGGGATGCTAGGGTAAGTCTACCTCCATACACTAGTCGTTTAAAACTTATAAATCTACCTACACTTTCTAGTCGTAGGGAAATGCTTGGCATAATATTCTTAGTGAAACTTTTGAATGGAACTGTTTGCAGTTCTTTTCTCCTGTCTGAAATTAAATTTAATATCCCGGTTCGCCTTTCGAGGCAGTTTATATGTCATGATTTTAATTCTCATTCCAGCACATTTGACTTATCTGACTCACTTTTCAAAATTAAAAAGACTTTATTGTTTTCTCTTAATAAATTAAAATGTAACAATTTATTATATTGTAACTTTAGATCTTAGCTGTTGAAATTTTTGTTTCTGTAGCTGAGCAGTTTTAGATCTCAACACTTAAAAAACTCTCTTGCCTTTTCTGACTCGGCTAATTCCACACGTATGCGGATTGCGCCCCTCGCGTCGGTTGGGCGGGAGATGGGTAATCGTTGGGTTATTAAATTAAAAATAATAATAGTGAATCTTCTTGCCTGTGATTGAAAATAATGGGTGCAATACTACCTACTTTTAATTAAAATATACACGAAAATTCAGTATACCACTTTACCTTACGAGAGTATAAAATGCTCGGTTACACCTGAACTTAGAACTACCTTACTTGTTTAAATAAAATTTGATTGTTGCATTTTGAAAGAGTACAAAATGTTCGGTTAATTCTGTTGACTATAATAAACAAATCGTGCGATGTCGCTTTAATCATTTTTTTGAAGCGCGCAGTGGTAAGACATTCAGTATCCACATTTGTCGTCCCCAAGAAAAATAAACCAGTAAGGAAGGGCTTAGTTCGCATGTAACTATACATTTAATACTCTTGCGATTTGCAAGAATCAAAGCCCGGCAAATTCCTTCAGGTGCTGGCAAAACTATACAGGTTGGTTGAAAAGTTTCAGCACTCGAAATGAAAAAATACTGTTTTTGGCACGAAATATATTTTTTTATTCAACATAATCTCCTAACTCAATACACTTACTTCAATGATCCTCCTATAATTTTATGCCACCCCTATAATGACTTTCCGGAAGCTCTGCAAAATACCCATTGTTTAAATGAGTTTTAACTCCCTCCTCCAAGTGCACCGCTCTACTCGGGAAAAACTGACACACCTTAATGAAACTCACCACACCTGTGAACACTCAAGGAATTTCACCCCACACCAGATGACACCGCACCAGATGACACCACACAGGACAACACAACATACCATTCTCATTCGCTATATATCATTCGTTTCGTCCACAGGCCTGAGCGCCAAGTCAACATTTTTGATACGAAAGCTCCTGTGTGCAACTTTTCGATCGTCCGCCGTCATCGTTAACCTGCGAAGTGAACATCGTTTTTTTCGACTTTTTCTCTGCGGAATATTTAATTTAATTTGCTAAAGTTCAAGTTACTTGTATTAAAAGATTTTAATAAATTTTAAATTTGTAAACCTTTTTCATCACATTTTCCTTGCTTTATTCGGAAATAAGTGTTAAAGGCTTTGTGCAAATTAGTATCAATTTATTCATGGTCCTTCGAGCCGGATTTTTTCCAGCTCACCCCCAAACAGCGCAAATACAAAAAGAGCCACGGGTTTAGTTGCAACAGCAAATCCCGAAGTGCGAAATCCCGATAATTGCCAAGAAGCACCATGCTGCTCAAAGGCATTAAAAACTCAAACGCTACACAGCGAAAACCAAAGTAGGGTACTACTACCCACAGCAGTCGTCTCCATCGAACACCGAGGAGAGCTGTTTAAACTTAGGGCCTTAATAGACCAAGCATCACAACGATCTTTCATAGCGTCTAGGGCACAAAATAGGCTACAACTGCCAACAAAACAAGCCAACTTTGAAATTACAGGAATGGGCGGAACAGTAGTTCAAAACTCTAATAAAATCTGCCCCATTACCCTAATTTCCCCCCAAGCGGATAAGCACATACAAGCAGAAGCTATAGTCTTACCGCAACTTACAAATATGCTTCCAAGCTATCACATAAATAGCAAGCATTGGCAAAAGGTTTCACACCTAAAGCTAGCAGATTCCAACTGCAACACTCCCGCTCAAATAGACCTTCTATTAGGCAGCGATCTCATACCTCAGATAATACTCGAGGGTGTTGAGAAAATTTCAAACAAACTATTTGCACAAAATACTATTTTCGGCTGGATCCTAAGTGGGCTAGTTACAGAACCAGTTTCCACAACAACAACTCAAGTTGACGAATACTCTAAAGAATACCTTCATTCACAATTAAGGAAATTTTGGGAGTTAGAAGAGCTCCCCCCCATATCAATCGCAACCCCTGAATATCAGTATTGTGAAGACTTTTACAAATCCACAACTACTAGATCATATAATGGCCGGTACGTCATACGACTACCACTAAATTCCCAATGTTCCAACACTCCACGAATTGGCAGAAAAAATCAAGTCAGAGTTCTTTCTGAAAAGATCAGGTTTAAAAACACAAATATGTAACTTTTCGACCCCGCAGGATGGCTCCAGCCAATAATGATACAAAAATCCTGCTTCAAAAATCTTGAGTTATGTGGCGCGCTACTACTTGCTAAAATCGCACTTAACATAACATATAACAAAATTGTCCTAAGAAAGCCGAAAAATCGACACCTCTATAGTGCCTGATAGTTGACAACATTTTTATAATGTATAAAACTTCAAAAATAAAGTTAAGGGATCACCATATTTACAATGTGATACAGTGTCGCACCCAGACTTACAAAAAGCAAAGGTCGCACTTATCGAAACTATCTAAGCGCTCATCAAACGGGTAGTTTATGGGAAACATTTGTAAAAGTTGTAAATCTCACTTCAAAAAAGTGAGTGAAAATCACAAATCTCACTCTCGCAAGATCCCTCTTCAAGGTTTCAAAGGAGCACCCATTCTGGCCATATCTGAGCCAGGCGTGGAGTCGCTAACCGTAATAAACCGATGGTAAACAAATTTTCAACAAACAATACAGATAATAAAATTATAAAAGAAACAACCGCAATACAATAAGTATGAAAAGCACATACAACCTCAAAACCCGCAAAATTAAGTTACATATCTTTTGCACGCACAGCAAAATGCATACCGAATATGCGTTCTGCCCATACACGTAAATATGGATATAACTATATCACCATGTATGCCGCGCCCTCGGCTACTCAACCAGCAGTACGCCGAAATACATGCAATATAAGCATATACGTGTAATACTAGGCAAAATATTCGCCTAGGGGGCCCAGGATGTTTAAATGAGTTTTAACTCCCTCCTCCAAGTGCACCGCTCTACTCGGGAAAAACTGACACACCTTAATGAAACTCACCACACCTGTGAACACTCAAGGAATTTCACCCCACACCAGATGACACCACACAGGACAACACAACATACCATTCTCATTCGCTATATATCATTCGTTTCGTCCACAGGCCTGAGCGCCAAGTCAACATTTTTGATACGAAAGCTCCTGTGTGCAACTTTTCGATCGTCCGCCGTCATCGTTAACCTGCGAAGTGAACATCGTTTTTTTCGACTTTTTCTCTGCGGAATATTTAATTTAATTTGTTAAAGTTCAAGTTACTTGTATTAAAAGATTTTAATAAATTTTAAATTTGTAAACCTTTTTCATCACATTTTCCTTGCTTTATTCGGAAATAAGTGTTAAAGGCTTTGTGCAAATTAGTATCAATTTATTCACCCATATACGGCTGTAATAGCTTCTATATTCGTCGAAAAACGCTTTCCACGAAGGAATTTTTCACGTTTCTAAAAAGGCGGTAGTCGCTGGAAGCCAAATCTGGTGAATACGGTGGATGCTCAAACAACTCGTACTTAAATTCGTAGAATTTTGTCATTGTTAATACACCTTTGTGAGCAGGGGCATTGCCTTAATGAAAAATAATTTTTTTGTGCTGCAAACCAGGTCTTTTCTCACGATTTTTTTCATCCAGCTGATCCAAAAGGATGCAATAATATTTAGAGCTGATTGTTTTACCTTTCTGCAGATAACCAATCAACAAAATTCCTTTTGCAACCCTAAAAACTGATGCACAACCTTCTTTGCTGATCGTTGTGAATTCACCTGCTTTGGAGCTGAACAACCAGCTTCAGTCCACTGTAAACGTTATTGCTTAATTACGATCATGGTGGTAGATCCAAGTCTAATCCATAGTTATAAAGTGATGCAAGAAATCGGGTTTATTCTGCTTAAAACGCTTCAAATTATGCTGAGAATTTTGTTTTCGATCCAGTTTTGTTGAATTGTTAACGTGTGCGGCACTAACTTTCCAAACAGTTTTTCATATGTAATTCTCTATGTAAAATATGAAATACTCGTTCGTCTGAGATTGCCTATGACATTAGCAATTGCACGCTTAGTCAAACTTAAATCTTGCGGTTTTGGTCGTCCTTCGCGTGGATAGTCCTCACGCCTAGTACGACCACGTTAAAATTCACCAGCCCAAAATATAACGGTGAGTTTTGAAGGTGAGGATTCCTAATACACTTCTAACAATTGTTCATAAATCTCCTTTGCTTTTAAGCCTTCCAAAACAAAGAATCTAATGACTGCGCGATATTAAATTTTTTCATATTAAAAAAATACTCATACAACTTTAGAAAAAAAAATTGGGGCTAGTAGTGCTATTTCTTGGTGATAGCACAAGCTTTTCAATCAAACTGTGTATTAAAAAATATTGTTTTCTTGACTTATATTGATGGAAATAGACTTAGACTTATTTTAATTGCTGGCCAAACTTTATATCAAAAAATGTTGCGAAAGATAGTTCTTGACTGAAATTGATGGCCATAAACTTAGACTTAGTTTTATTGCTATATTTTACTTCGCGTCAGCTAAAACTATATTAAAAACTCCTTCAAATGTTTCTTGGCGTCGTAGAACGATCGGATAAAACTATCAGAGTTATTTGTCTCGTTAATTGGAAAAAAGCAGTTTTGAGAAAAACGCGTTTAAAGTTTCACATACTTATAACTATAGCAGACCCGGATGTGGCTTACTATTTTCCTCACTACAAACCCACTTGAAACTTATTTTTATAACTAAAAAGCATAGTTGAACCGAAAAACAAACGATTTTCTGAAAGTTTTACAATGGCCATACCTCTAAATAAAATAAAAATTAATACTTGTTCTTGAAACACCCTTTTTTCACCATATTTAATGGGATAATAAATAAATAACTATTATTTAAATAGTTCGTGGTAGTCGACAACACCGTCGCTACCGAATAAAGGAACAGTAAAATTGATAATAAAAATATAACTTATATGATTTGCAACGGCTTAAAAGTAAGCATGTACAAAACACAAACCACTACAACTAAATCAAGAAAATTTTCTCAGAAAAAATCCTTTCGGCACTTTGTGAAAATGGGTGATGGGTACGCCCACTCCCCATATAACGGTTATGCTGGAAACAACTAAAAGTGCGATAGCACACTATTTTGATCAAATTTTGCTCAAATAGTCCCTTTACGTTATCCACCTCATGACTAAAAATTGTCAAATATTACAACTGTTCAATCCCAGTGCTTATGGCTAACTTTTTCCTGAAAATATCAGTCTATTTGGGAGATATATTTTTGAAATTGCCTATCTGTTATCTATGGATTGAATCGGGTCAATACTTCCCTTACGAAGTCCCTAGGCAAAATCGGGTCAATACTACACATGCAAGGTGTGTTCAAATAATAACGGGAATTTTCGCTCGAACCATTTATCAGACTCGATTTTTGGGATAGCCTTGATGATGCTTGTAAAACGATGGCCATTAAAGGTTCTTTTAATTTTTGAAAATAGGAAAAAGTCACACGGAGTATTAAAATGTTGAGAAAGAACTCGAATTATTCTACAAATACTGTGAATAGAATACAATCATCTTTGGTACCTTATTACATATGGTGTAGACCCATTTTACTCAAATTCAGCGCTTAATCACAAAATTAAAAAAATACCTGTGTACCTAATTTAATTAAAATATGACTCATTTTGACCAACGTAAACAATTTAAAGTCAGGTGAAAATCACTTATCAAGTATAGTGGGGCAAGGAGAAAGTCTGGACTGATTGCATTAACATTTGCCATTACTCCAGTTTACTTAACCCTTAAGCTTAAATTTTAATAACGATAAAGATTCCAAATTTTCAGCACTAATTAATTAGTACTATTTTCACACTAGTCACTTGGAAATACACAATTTTATTTGAAATTATTTTTTCGATGCACTCTTACTCAAATCAAAACATTAATGACTACAAAGCTCACATACAAGTGGCGACTAAGCTAAAAGTTAACGGATATATCAAAGCAACATGTCACGTGATGTTATATTTAAAAATTCATGTTTATACATGAAAATTTTACAAAAATAGCTGTTGGTTCTTGGGGGAACCGTCACTCGTTTAAGGTTTAATTTTGTGAATATAATTCACACACTGTGTTATTTGATCACCTAATTGTTATAACTTTGTTTGAAATTCTTTATGAGATACGTATGTACCTATATATATGTACGAGATGTGTCAAAAACAACGGGAATTTTAAAATCAAATTTGGCTGGCTTAGAGAATTTAAATGTCCAATTTTTTTTTATTATGTTGTCGTACGATAAAATTTTCAGCTGTATTCATTGTTTATTTTGTCTTTAGCAGCCGCTAAAGTTATATGTGTTTTTATGAGCCTGGCGATTTTCATTTCTTAAAAGAAATGGATTAAAGAATTTGTTCATGAAAAAAAAATAATACTCTAACGATGCATTACACTGGTCAACAACATTTTTTTGCACGAGTTATACATACTTTGTTTTTGTTGCTTTTATACCTCAAAATAAGAATAAGAATAAAAAATTGTTCTGAATTTAATTTTATATATTGTATAAAAAATTTAAAAATGCAACTCAATAAAAATACACAAAAATTTTACATATACAATAAATAACACAGCTCTACAAAAAAATATGGTTTTGTTGTCCTGGATATCTTATAAAATTTTTCTGGTTTCAAGTACCCAGATTACGAATTTATTCATGATATTATTAAGTGCGCTCTTGCTTTTAAGATTTTTGCATATCTAATAAAATTTATTTTTGCAGTCATGATTACGGTGTTTCTCACCTTTTTTGCGCCTTACCACATATATACGAAAAATTATGTGGAAGGTTTCAAGGTTTAAATAAACATCAAACGTTAAGGTATCTACACTAACAGTCTACAAAATATCCTGTTTTACTCCATGAAAACCCCGCTTTCGTTTCAAAAGCATTTCGCATGCATAATTCAGAAACAATGATGTCGCCAAATATTCAGATATCGATACAATCTACCAATGGAAGTGAATAAGAAGGTGAAACATCTACGCCAAAGTTATTTCTCAAAATTAACTCAGTGATTTAATACGTTTTCGAGTAAGGTATGATAAAGAAATTTTTTAAAGCGGTGGATGAGGAAGGATTAAAACAATATTTCATTACATTTGTAGAAAATTTCTGAGGTTTGGTACGGAAAAGTTAGAAGGAGGATTATTTGTTGATCCTCAAATATGACAATTTATCAAAGCTACAGATTTTATAGAAGTTATGACTGTTCCGGACAGTAAAGCTTGGAAAAGTTAGGTGTTGGTAGTCGAAAATTTCTTAGGTAACCATAAAGCACCAAATTATGAAGAAATTTAAAAAAATATTCTGACAAACTTGCAAACTCTAGGAGCAAATATGAGTATCAAGTTAGACTATATCCGTAATCATCTGAATACATTTTGGGATAATTTTGGAAATTATAGTGAGAAACAGAGAGAGTGTTTCAACCAGCATCTAAAAGTAAAGCGGCAAGGTTGATGGGATCGTCACATAATGCAGATTACTGCTGGTCCTTAAAAATATATTGTCGACTGGAAAATTATTAAGAAATGCTCATAAGAGTTTTGTTGAAATATAACACATGTTTTCAACATGTTTCTCTCTGTTTACTTGAATATATCCTTAATAATAACCCAACGATTACCCTCCTCCCGCCCAACCGACGCGAGGGGCGCAATCCGCATACGTGCGGAATTAGCCGAGTCAGAAAAGGCAAGAGAGTTTTTTAAGTGTTGAGATCTAAAACTGCTCAGCTACAGAAACAAAAATTTCAACAGCCAAGATCTTAAGTTACAATATAATAAATTGTTACATTTTCATTTATTAAGAGAAATCTATTAAGTCTTTTTAATTTTGAAAAGTGAGTCAGATAAGTCAAATGTGCTGGAATGAGAATTAAAATCATGACATATACGGCGGAATGGTTTGTTTAGTTCAAAATTTGATCTACAGGATTTTAGCAGTAAAGGTCTAAACTGCCTCGAAAGGTGAACCGGGATATTAAATTTAATTTCAGACAGGAGAAAAGAACTGCAAACAGTTCCATTTAAAATTTTCACTATCAATATTATGCCAAGAATTTCTCTATGACTAGAAAGTGTAGGTAGATAAATAAGTTTTAAACGACTAGTGTATGGAGGTAGACTTACCCTAGAATCCCATCGGAAATGCGCTAAGGCGAAAAGTAAAAATTGTTTTTGAACCGACTCTAAATTGTCAGAATGGATTTGGTAGCTAGGGTTCCATATTCCAATATAGGTCTAACCAAAGTTGTATAAAGTGTTTTAGTAATATACGGATCTCTAAATTCTTTAGACCAACGTTTAACAAGTGAGGACAGCTTTTGCTTTCAAGACCATGGTATCAATATGAAGACTAAAATTAAGCTTAGGGTCCATATTAACTCCCAAATCAACATAGTTAAAAACTTGCTCTAGAATATGGTGTTTTATTACATAAGAAGAATGGTGCACAGATCTACGGGAAAAGCACATCATCTTACATTTATTGAGATTCAATGGCAAATCATTTTTATCACACCATGCAACCAAATTGTTTAAGTCTGTTTGCAACAGACACCTTTCCTCAGTTGAAGTGTATGATTTAAAAAGCTTTACATCGTCAGCGTATAATAAAATTTTTGAGAATTCTATTACTGAAGAGATATCGTTAATAAACAACAAGAACAGAATCGGGCCAAGATGACTACCTTACGGAACACCTGAAGAAACATTAATTGTATCTGAAGGTGTATCCTCAAATATCACTCGTTGTGTTCTATTATAAAGGTAGTAAGATACCCATTAAAGGAATCTTGGCTGAAAGCCCAGCAGATCAAGTTTATGTATGAGAATCGAGATATTTACTTTATCGAAAGCTTTGTTAAAGTCTGTGTATACCTATAACATCCGTATGCTTATGTTCCCTAAAACCCAATGATACATGGTTTACAAATTCAAGTAAGTTTGTTATAGTCGAATTCCCTTTACAAAATCCATGCTGAGATGAGGAAATTAACGGAGGAATCGAAGAGGTTATATGGTCAGTGATGAAAGCTTTAAAAAGTTTAGGTATAACTGATATTTTTGCGATACCTCTATAGTTTTCAATGTTGGATCTAAATCCACTTTTATGCAAAGGGATTATAAATGACTGTTTCCATATTGAAGGAAATATACCGTGTTTAAGAGAGGAATTAAATATCCTTGTCAAAGGCAAGTAAATATATTTGGCACTATTTTTTAGGAAGCATGAGGGTATCATGTCTGGGCCATAACTAAAAGATGGTTTTAACTTATTTAAATTCAGTAGGACGTCTTCTTCAGAAATAATTGGAGCGTTAATTAAAGTATTCGAACACAGCACTTGCTGATAAGAAAAAGTTTTGGAAGAATTATTACAGTAGTTTGACTTGAAAAATTCTGCAAACATATTGGATATAATATCATTGTCACTTGAAATGATAGATTTGTATTTCATTGCGAACGGAAATTTGGAAATCCTCCTCTTTCGAAAACCACGGACTTATACTTTAGTTTTTATTAACAATTACTATTGGAACATACTTTTCAAATAATTTCATAATAATGTTATTAAAATGAGAGACACTCAATTCAATGTCACCATTATAATTAGGCCATGTTATTGTAGAAAGTTCTGTATTTAACTTTTTATACTCTCGCAACCTGTTGCTACAGAGTATAATAGTTTTGTTCACCTAACGGTTGTTTGTATCACCTAAAATTAATCGAGTTAGATATAGGGTTATATATATATAAATGATCAGGATGAAGAGACGAGTTGAAATCCGGGTGACTGTCTGTCCGTCCGTCCGTCTGTCCGTCCGTCCGTCTGTCCGTCCGTCCGTGCAAGCTCTAACTTGAGTAAAATTTGAGATATCTTTATGAAACTTGGTAGACATGTTTCATGGTACCGTGAGACGGTTGGTACTGCAGATGGGCGTAATCGGACCACTGCCACGCCCACAAAACGCCATTAATCAAAAACAAATAACTTGCCATAACTAAGCTCCGCAATAAGATACAAGACTGTTATTTGGTACACAGGATCACATTAGGGAGGGGCATCTGCAGTTAAAACTTTTTTTTTTAAAGTGGTCGTGGTCCCGCCTCTAATAGGTTTAATGTGCATATCTCCTAAACCGCTAATACTATAATAACAAAATTCACTAGAAGCAAATGTTTTTAGCACTTCTATTGACGGTGTGAAAATAGTTGAAATCGGGTGGCAACTCCGCCCACTCCCCATATAACGGTACTGTTAAAAACTACTAAAAGCGCGATAAATCAAGCACTAAACACGCCAGAGACATTAAATTTTATCTCTGAGATGGTATAAGTTGGCTTTATAGGAACCGCGTTTAAAATTAATCAGTTGGCGTGGCACAGCCCACTTTTAGGTGAAAACCCATATCTTGAGATCTGCTCAACCGATTTCAACCAAATTCGATGCGTAACGTTCTTTTCATGTTTCTATGTCATAGTGCGAAAATGGGCGAAATCGGACTACAACCACGCTTACTTCCCATGTAACACCATTTTCAATTCCATCTGATTCTTTCACTTTCCACTATGCAAATCAGGTAACAATGATTATATCGGGGTAAAACTTTGCGTGAATAATGCAATTAAAGTATGCCACCTTGCGGCCAAAAATTGTCTAAATCGAACCAAAACTGTTCAAACCCCTAAGTACTAAATATGTGGACCCCAGTGCCTATAGTTGACCTTCTACCGAAAATATCAGTCAATCCACAAAGAAATCTCAAACGAGTATACCATTTGACTTTGCGAGAGTATAAAATGTTCGGTTACATCCGAACTTAGCCCTTCGTTACATGTTAAAATTAGCTTTTGCAAAGTTAAACCGAGTACAGAAGCACGTAGTTTGATGATTATTATCCCGTACATTGCCTGAGATTTCGACAGATATTTCCAAAGCAGGATGATATGAGTCCTCTGGTAGAACAAGAGGATTACTCTGAATAACGGAACACTGTGCAGAGGTCTCAACGTATTCTAAATCTAAGCATTTACCAAATTTATTCGGAATCAAATTAATTTGGTTCAGACCCAACTCGGACATTTTTTCGAAAAACTCATTAAAACATGACCGATTGCAAATCGGCACGATATAGTCATCGAAAGGTTTCCACGAAGCACACGGTAAATTGAAATCACCTAATACAATTATTGAATCTGCATTATTTGCCATCGAGGTAGCACTATTTATTAAAGAAGCATGCTGCATGTATACAGATAAGTCCAAATGGGGTGGTATATAAGATAGGGTTAAATAAATAAAGCAACTATTAACGTATACTCTAATACAGCTATACTCTAAGTGTGTTCCGCTGAACCCTAGGGTTCCGTGATACCTCTGTCGGGGTTCCACAAGAATTTAGAAAAAAAAATCAAAACACCTCACGCTATGAACGTTATTTATTTTTTATTTGTATTTGTACGAACATGTGTTACAATAGCTGATACAAAATGTCATAAGTTTGGTATCAACAATTTTATACTTGTACAACCCGTTCACTCTAAGTTTGCCGGTCTGTGGAATGCGCGTACCCTCCCCCATGTGACAACAAAACTTATAATGTGTCATAGTTTTACCCAAATACATACACAATTTTTGTTGTTACAATGAAATAAAAAATATTTTGTATTATGTTTTACGGATGACGCTACTTTTCGAACGTACTGAAGTTTGCCGCTGGCTATAGGTATGACCTATCGCCAGCAGCAAACTAAAAGTATACTTGTGAGCGCGCAGTTTCTTTGATAAAAGCCGCCTCTGAATTAGCGCTATAGTTGTCAACAAGCGACTTTCGCCTCCAACTTTTAAAGAATAAAGTCGATATTGTTTTCAACGCAATTTTTAAATTTCTGTTTTTATTTTAGCTTTTTGTTTATCAAAGGTGCCGACTCGAGTATTTTTGAGAATATTCGAGATCGAGTCTAGGACTAAGTATAAAAGCGGCGATTGCGCGTCGCGCGTCGTCAGTTGACGATTAGCGTTCGGAGCGATAAGTTATTACCTACTTACAAGCTCGCTAGCGAGAAACTAGTGTTCATTGTTTTACTGCCTGCTGTATTCTGTTGTCTCAGTTTTATCGGTACATTTCTTCACTGTAGGGGCTAAATTTAGTATCTTATACGCAGTAACGATTGTGCATTATATAAACCCCACTATCCTGACGTGTAACATTATAAATAAAGAAGAATGGAACGTTGGCTTAAAGGTGTTAAACGTGTTGCAACAACATCTTCTAATAACGCTGAATGTTCAAAAGCAGTGCGCGCGGAAAGAAATATGATGCATGTAACACAAACTATCAACGAAAAGGCCACGGATGCATCATATTTAGTTAGCTATCGCATTGCACAAGCAGGTGAAGCGCACACTACCGCTAGGATTTAATAAAACCATGTGTATTAGACATAACAAAATGTATGCTCGATGAAAAATCTGCAAAGCATCTATCTACTGTTCCGCTATCAAACGATACTGTTTCACGACGAATCCATGATCTGGCAAGCTACGTCAAACAAGAACTAGTTACACGTCTACAAAATACACGAGTCGCCTTGCAAATGGACGAGTCGACTGATGTCGGTGGTTTGGCTATCCTGCTGGTTATTGTGAGATATCCATATAAAAGTTTTTTTGAAGAAGACATGCTTATGTGTTCACCGCTGCTTACAAACACTACCGGGGAAGAAATTTTTAATAAAATAAATATATTCTTTGAAGAAAATAATCTCAGTTGGAACAATTGTATTGACATTTGTACAGATGAAGCCAAGGCGATGACAGGTAAAACAGCAGGAGCAGTGTCACGAATGAAAAATAAAGCACCTAATTGTAGTTCCAGTCATTATATTCTGCATAGCCAAGCACTTGCGATGAAGAAAATGCCGTCAAATCTAAAATTAGTTATGGATGAAGCTGTAAAAATAATTAATTTTATCAAATCACGACCAATACAATCCCGATTGTTCTCATTATTGTGTGAAGATTATGGCAGCAAACATAAAACACTGCTGCTCCATACAGAAGTGCGATGTCTGTCTCGGGGTAAAACTTTAACAAGGCTATTTGAACTCAGAGCCGAGTTACAAATGTTTCTTTCAGCAGATACTTCTTTTAATTTGAAGGACCGTTTGTATGATAAAAATTGGTTGTTTCGATTGTCTTTTATGGCGGATATCTTTCAAAAACTTAACGAATTGAATTTATCGTTGCAAGGCTAACAGGTAACAGTGTTTCAGGCCTATAATAAAATAACTGCTTTTAAAAGAAAATTAGATTTTTGGATCATTTGCATTGGTAAGAAAGAAATAGAAAGCTTTACGTTACTCAGTGAGTTTATAAGCGAAAACGACTTAGAAATGTTCGAAGATGATATGTTTGCAGAATTGGTCAATTATCTCAGTTCGTTGTTAGAAATGTCAACCGATACAAGTATGGAGTCAGTATTCAAAACGACGCCTCTCAATGATTTTTGGTGCAGAATCCAAGATGAATATGCAATGCTTGGCCAAATGGCTCTGGATATTCTTCTCCCGTTCCCAACTACATATTTGTGCGAAACAGGATTTTCTACTTACGCAGCCACAAAAACAAAATATCGCAATAGACTGGACGCCGAAGTTGATATGAGACTCCAACTTTCTTCCATCAAACCTGATATCAAGCAATTGATGAAAAATAAAAAAACAGTTTCATACCTCCCACTAGTTAGATTTTTTCTTTTTTAAAGTTTTCTATTATCCTCCTTGCCAAGTGGTGAAGTAAATAATAATTAGTCACTGTTACATTTTACTTTTATTATGCTGATTAATAAAGAATACACTTATAAAAACAATTGTTTTATTGTAGGGTTCCATCAAGTATTTTGCTTCCCAAAAGGGTTCCGTCATTAAAAAAGTTTGAGAACCACTGCTCTAATACATTTAAATTCAAATGAGTCGGTCCCTGAAACAAGGACACACCTCCACCGATTCTGTTCAGTCGATCACATCTAAAAATTTGAAATTCGCTGTTTAAAATCTCATTATCAAAAATGTGAGGTTTTAACCAAGTTTCTGTAAATCCAATTATATGGAAATTAAAATTGGAACTGTTCAAATACAAGTCAGTTAATTTTGTATTAAGACCTCTAACATTTTGATAATAAATGCTTAGCGAATTTCTACCAATCAGTTTTTTATATCGGTGGTTGCTTTTGGTAATTTAACAATGTTTTCCTCAGTTTGACTTCTAAGTTTAGGTTTAAATTCGCGTACAAAAGCCCCAGGTGGCCAGAATGAACTATCTAAGATCTTTTTGAATGTTTCACGAGATACGTCTATTTTAAACGATGATATACTTCTATCATAATTGAAGTTAAATTAACGTATATTGATATCATCGATTTTTAAACGTGACGAAATGTAAGATTTAATGTCTTCCACCAAGGTATCTTTGGCAAGTCTCGAAATAAATATAGACTTTTTAGGTGGAATAACTATCAAATTATTGACTGATGCTACTAAGTTAATAGGGGGAGCCTCTGGAATTGTGAGACACTTATTACTATTAGATAGAGCTTTTGGGGAATTGAGCTCTTTGGAAGTTGACGGCTTATCACCTTGAGGGCAAGGAGAAGAGAGATTTATTAGGTCATTGGGAGGAGACGTTCTTTTCTGTACAGAAGAACTAAGTGTTACTTCATCGAAAGGACCTTTACGCTTAGGAGCAGGTTTAGAGGATTCGTGAGAATCATTCAGGCACCTAAAAGATTTGAACAATTTTTCATAGTGCCTAAATTTTTCAGTGAGGGTTACAAGATCATGACCGATTTCGTTAAAGCCATTGCGTGTTTCCCTATAAACTTTAAATAGATCAATTTCAATAGATCTACAATTTAAACAGGAACAACGCAATCCCTTACAGTCGAGAATAGAATCTAAGATTCTACCTGTCAGTCCAGCACATTTAATATGGGCAAGCCCGTCACAAGGCCAGCATGAAACGTAACGATCTGACTCGCCTTTAATGTTACAATTGGGGAAGTTACACATCATATTAAACATAAGAATGAAGATCAAATAAAAGAGTAAGTAGAACAAAATTTAATTGATAAATAATAAATTAGTGTGTTAATAAAATATTAATAATAATAAATTCAATTAAGAACAATTTTTTTTTATCAAAGTTTAAAACCAAGACAATTTGAAAAAGCAATATAGCGAGCAGTTTTAGAAGCACTGTAACAAATAAAAAGCTAAACGCAACACAGCTGTGAATAAAGAAGTAAATAAGATAAATATAGAGAGAAAATAGAATAAAATAAAACAAAATGAAAGAAAAAGCTGACTCGGCACCAAAAATTCGAAAGTTTAACTTTCATTTGGCACGGATTATTATTTAAGGCATTAATCCAATCTCCAAAGAAATTGTATAGATCGGATGACTATAGCATATAGCTGCCATACAAACTGAACAATCGGAATCTAGTGCTTGTATGGGAAACTCTTTCATTTGACAAGGTATCTTCACGAAATTTGGCACGGATTATTATTTAAGACAACAATTTAATTTTCGAAGAAATTGTAAAGATCGGATTACTATATCATATAGCTGCCATACAAATTGAACAATCGGAATCAAGTGCTTGTATGGAAAACTCTTTCATTTGACGAGGTATCTTCACGAAATTTGGCATGGATTATTATTTAAGGTAACAAATTATTCTCCAAAGAAATTGGTCAGATCAGATCACTATATCATATAGCTGCCATACAAATTGAACGGTCGGAATCAAGTTCTTGTAAGGGGCCTTTGTATTTGTGAAGGGTATTATAGCTTCGGTGCAACCGAAGTTAACGTTTTTTCTTGTTCTAATAACTTTTATGCCGCATAAGTCGTTTAATGCCCCGAATATACTTCTTATAATGACTTCCGTCTTTCCACCTGACTTTAAACCGTTCAGGTTGGTCTGAATGTGATATTTTTAATGAAATTAAATGGACAAGTTTTCTTAAAAACAATGTGGTTCGGCGCTGAAGTAGAATATATACCTTGGTCTAAGCTCAATATTTATTAAATTTAGCCTTTTCGGTCGAGTTAATATCACACACATATAGAGGTTGTTTGAAAAGTTTCTGAAGAATACTGTTTTTGGTGCGAAATATATGTTTTTATTCAAAATAATCTTGTTTAACTTCAATACACTTATTCCAATGATCCTCCCAATAATTGTATCCCTATAAAAACTTTCCGGAAGCTCTGCAAAATACCCTTTTAGTGCTGTAATAGCTTCTTCATTCGACGAAAAACGCTTTCCACGAAATAATTGTTTCAGGTTTCTGAAGAGGTAGTAGTCGCTGGGAGCCAAATCTGGTGAATACAGTGGATGCTAAAGCAATTCGTTGAATTTTGTCATTGTAAGCAGATGCATTGTCTTGATGAAAAATGATTTTTTTTGTGCTGCAAACTAGCTGATCCAAAAGGCTGCAATAATATTTAGAGTTGATTGTTTTACCTTTCTTACAGATACGTAATCAACAAAATTCCTTTTGCTTCCAAAAAAACTGATGCTATAACCTTCTTTGCTGATGGAGCTGAACAACCAGCTTTAGTTCACTGTATACGTTCTTGTTTCAATTTAAAATCGTGGTGGTAGATCCAAGTGTCATCCATAATTATAAAATGATGAAAGAAATCGGTTTTATGCTGCTTAAAACGCTTCAAATTATGCTGAGAAATTTGTTTTCGATCCTGTTTTTGCTGAATTGTTAACGTGTACGGCACTAACTTTCCAAACAGCTTTTTCATATGCAATTCTCCATGTAAAATATGAAGTACTCCTTCTTCTAAGATGCCTTTGGCATTATCAATTTCACGTTTAGTTAAACTTGGATCTTCACTAACAATATTAAGAACTTGCTCAATGATTTCTGGTGTGGTTGCGGTTTTGGTCGTCCTTCGAGCGGATCGTCTTCAAGCCTAGTACGACCACGTTTAAATTCACCAGCCCGAAATTCAACAGTGCGTTTTGAAGATGAGAACTTTTTATACACTTCTAACAATTGTTCATAAATTTCCTTTGCTTTGAAACCTTTTAAAACAAAAAAGAAAAATCACAGCGCGATATTAAATTTTTCCAAATTAAAAAAATACTCTGGCACGTCAACTTCAAATGGCTTGTAAACAAAGAATTAATTGACAGAATGACTTTTAACTTTTCATGTGTTCTCAAGACAGATGTACCAACTTCAGAAAAACAAATTTGGAGCTAGTAGTGCTATTTCTTGGTGATCAGTGCTCACTTTTCAACCAACCTATATTTACCTCATTGAAGGCGTTTTCAATATAATTTCAGCTGACGCGAACTAAAATAAACCAATAAAACTGAGTCTAAGTTTATGGTCATAAATATATGTAAGTCAAGAAGATACTTTTATGGATAATTTTATTGTAATTTTATCGAATAACGGATGTTTAATTCTTTCGCAATATTTTTTAATATGAAGTTTGCCAGCTCCTGAAGCAATTTCCCGGGCTTTTGTTCTTGCAAGTAGCAGAAGTATAATATGTTCGAATACTACCGAACTTAACCCTTCCTTGCATGTTTTTGTTTTATTTTTTGGACTGGAATGATACTGCCACTAGTGACTACGCTTTGCGCACTTACGCTTACTGCGACTAGTGAAAGAATGCACGATTCATATCATACTCTTAGTGCACCTCTTTCGGAACCACGCCCGTTCCATATTATTTAATATGCAGAACTCTCGCAGCGGTACGCCTACCCTTAAACTCCGTCAGCTTCATATTCACCTTGCGGGACTACCGGTAAGAATTTCTTCGCAAGATAAGTTTAGCATATGGGCTCTTGCATCTCATTGTACATACAAGTATATTGTGTTTTTTTCTCTCGTTTCGCTGTTTCGCAGCCGTTCTGCTATTCTCAGTTCAATTAGAAGTTTTGCGGTCAGGTCTTTTACTGTGAATCACGCCTGCTTAGATCGCAGAATATGCGATTGTGAATGCTCAGGAAAGTATCTTAAATGTTTTACCGCTGGTGGCTGACAGAAAAGACTTTATTGAGTGAGAATTTATTTCATTCTGATTTTATTTTACTTTTTCTTGTCTCTGTATACAATTTTAAGTCTAACGTTTATAATTAATTGTATACAAGTAGGTATATGTTTATGTAGGTATATATAATATATATCCCAACGAGAACAGTGACAATCATCTGATCGGTATATGACAGTCACAGCAAATTTTGTCAGCGCGTAGAACAAAGTTTCTATTATTTTCTTAAGGGTCTTGTGCAAAAACTGATGTAAACAATCATATGTGTGTGGTTTTGCATCTCTCTTTAACACATGGATATTCGGAAATGATTCACTATATATCCATTCTGCTCACTCTCACGCCTTTTCCTGAGTTTTGCAGTAATATACATAAATATAAAAAGGAATGCAACACAAATTACGAAAAGAAATTTTCACCTGATTCCATTTCCTCCTCTCAATATCTCTGCGTACGTCTTTCCCGAATTAGTAGATATTTCGGAATTTAAAAATGCCGAAATAAAAATGAAAATTAACTAAATATATAGTTTCATTTGAAACTTATTTAACTTGCGTGTGTATATTATACAATATTTGAAAACTCCTCTTTTTCATAAAAATGTATGTTTTTAACACAAAACCCACAAGAGTTTTGCATCGAAGCGTGCAACACTTTTTGGCAAGGAATTCCATAACTTCTTTAAACTCTTGAGGAAATGGGTGCTTTCTCTTTATGTCGTACAAAAAATTTGGTTTTGGAAAAACCGTAAACATTGACAGTCATTTTACTGTTCATTTGACTGTCGATGGTGACAGTACTAAAGGATTCAGCTATTTCATTCTTACATATGTAAATTTATAGTAAGATTTATAAGTCGAAGGCGTCTCTTTGTAGAGAAAGGGTGACGGTCAGTTGACAGGTAAACTGTAGCTCATGACTGACACAAAGAATGTGAAAATATTAGAGAGCCCATCAGCAGTTTCTTGTACGGTATCCCATATATTATCACGCGACATGGGGTGGTTTTTATACTCTCGCAACCTGTTGCTACAGAGTATAATAGTTTTGTTCACCTAACGGTTGTTTGTATCACCTAAAACTAATCGAGTTAGATATAGGGTTATATATACCTATATAAAAGATCAGGATGAAGAGACGAGTTGAAATCCGGATGACTGTCTGTCCGTCCGTCCGTGCAAGCTCTAACTTGAGTAAAAATTGAGATATCTTTATGAAACTTGGTAGACATGTTTCTTGGTACGTTAAGACGGTTGGTATTGCAGATGGGCGTAATCGCCATTAATCAAAAACAAATAAATTGCCATAACTAAGCTCCACAACAAGATACAAGACTGTTATTTGGTACACAGGATCACATTAAGGAGGAGCATCCGCTGTTAAATTTTTTAGTTAAAAGTGGGCGTGATCCCGCCTCTAATAGGTTTAATGTGCATATCTACTAAACCGCCAATGCTATAATAACAAAATTTATTGGAAGCAAATGTTTTTATCACTTTCATTGACGGTGTGAAAATAGTTGACTCTCACTCCCCATATAACGGTACTTTTAAAAACTACTAAAAGCGCGACATATCAAGCACTAAACACGCCAGAGACAATAAATTTTATCTCTGGGATGGTATGAGATGACTTTATAGGAACCGCGTTCAAAATTAGACAGTGGGTGTGGTACAGCCAACTTTTAGGTGAAAATCCATATCTTGAGATCTGCTTAACCAATTTCAACAAAATACGTTACATACCATTATTTTCATATTTTTATGTTATAGTGCGAAAATGGGCCAAATCGGACTACAACCACGCCTATTTCCCATATAACACCATTTTCAATTCCATCTGATTCTTTCACTTTCCAATATGCAAATCAAGCAACAATAATTTAATCGGTGTAAAACTTTGCGTGAATAATACGTTTAAAGTATGCCACCTTGTGACTAAAAATTGTCTAAATGGAACCAAAACTGTTCAAGCCCCTAAGTACTAAATATGTGGACCCCAGTGCCTATAGTTGACCTTCTACCGAAAATATCAGTCAATCCACAAAGAAATCTCAAACGAGTATACCATTTGACTTTGCGAGAATATAAAATGTTCGGTTACATCCGAACTTAGCCCTTCCTTACTTGTTATTGCTACATTTATTGAATAATACTGAATATAATGCTAACATCTTCTTGCGATGCGGTGCGGAATGCACTGGCTACTCCAATGGCTCTTATTATGAACAGAGGAATACTGAATATAATGCTAACATCTTCTTGCGATGCGGTGCGGAATGCACTGGCTACTCCAATGGCTCTTATTATGAACAGAGGAATGGTTCTTATTATCATCATTTTGTCATATATTTTATGGGTCAATGCTTGTCCCCAAACAGGTGCTGCATACAACAAAACTGATTGGCTGCTTTTTGCTAAAAGTAGGACTACTTCTGCAGTTCGACGCATCGAGACAGGTTTTAATTTTCTGAGACACACTACTATTGTCACAGCAATGTTATCCGCATATCCAATTCTTTTAGCTTCTTTTGGTAGAGGGAGGGGCTGTATTCTATCATACAGAATATTCCATCACATTGGAACCAAAACGGAGCCTCGTGGAACTCCACCAGTTACCGAATAACTTTTCACCCCTTCCTCAGTGCCGTATAACAGAAATACGTCGCACAAATAACTTTCCATAATCCACAATAAATATACAGGGGTTTTGAGGTTTTCTAAAGCTCATATTATGTGGGACCAGTACGCTGACTTAACAAATTTTTCACGTGGAAAGTGATGATTGCTTAGTATTCTTTGGTACCATGTATCCACTTAGTACCTTCAATTGTTTTACCACCTATTCCGGACAGTTTTTTGATTGCGTCAATAGTCGAGCGCTTCCTGTGAAACCCATACTGGTTGCTAGATAATCTTCCAGGTGTGCTTCAATGCGTTCACAAATCAATCGCTACATATATTTCTAATTGTGTCTATCATGCACAGTGGTCGATATGCACTAGGATGCCCAATTGTTTTGTTTGACTTCTGTAAAGAGACCAAACTTTTTTTGTCCATATTTTTGGGAAAATACCATTGGTTAAGCACTTTGCATATTCACTGGGTAAAGCATTTTGGGTTTTGCTTTAATGCAATCTTCAGAGCATGGTTTGGGATGCCGTCGAACCCCGGTGCTTTAGTATTGCCGAAACGTGCAGCAGCATCATAACCTCCATGTTAGTAGCTATATGATATGGTGTTCCCAAAGCCTGTGTTTATCAGAACAAATATCAAGTAGCCCGTCGGCTTTGGGTAATGAATATCTTCGCTGGTTTGTGCTTCTGCTTCGCCATTTTTATTCCCATGCATTGAAGCCTCCTGTTATTATGTTTAGTTTGGTTGTGTGGGCATAACCAACCAACTCATTGAGAACCTTTTTGAAGACTGGCTGCGGAAGGCTTGTTGGCAAGCAACAACTATAAAAGTGTATTCCACCGATTATTACTCTCATGTAGAAGGATTTGTATGTAAATGTTTTATCTTGCATCGTTTTATCACCACAAGCCCAAATTGCTCCTTTTTGGGTGTTATCAGAAACCTACGTATCAGAGCTCGGATTTTTTTACTGACCATATATTATAACGACATCGATATTCTTTTCATACACGGTTTGCGTCAAGAGTTCTTGTGCGGCTTCGCAGTTAGGTTGATCTGTAATATTTTTATTACCTTTTCTTTTGCAGGCTTTGATGAAAATGGGACATCTCCGGCGACATGCCCGAATTCAAAGCATCGGTAACATTTTTTTAAGTTTAAATTTTTTCAATCTGTACACCGTACCCTGCCAATCTTGATTGTTTGACCGCCTAGCAGGTGCCTTGCCTTTTGTACTAAGAGACTTATATCCGCCTTCTGTGTACCTGCGTATGGATTTTTAACGTGTTTTATTGAATCGCCGCAGAAGAGATGCAGACATTCATCAACTTGCGAATTTCAACAGTTAGCTAATCAGTTAGAGCTCTAATCTGCGCCTGTTCTAGTAAAACCCTGTTTGTGTTGTTCTTAGCTGGAGCAACACCTCTCCTTTGACAGTCTTTCTTATCCTCGATACATATTCTCCAAGCCGTTTAAGGTTTCCATCCTTTATTGATATAACTAGAGCATTCGGTCGCGGTGGCTGTGGTGGCTTGGCGTTTTCCTTCCTCGCTTTCTTATTTTTTGGTGTTTTTTAATTTACTGTAACCCAAGCTTCGTTTCTTAGTGTTGTTTATTTTTTCCTTACACTAGCCGGATTCACGCATATTTCCTTTACGCTCTCCGTTTCCTTTTGCACGCCTTCACCCTTGGACCTTTTTAATCTTTTTGGTTTGGTGTGTCGACTCCCTTGCCTGTCATTAAGTAACCTTTTCGGTGTGACTTCTGCAACTTTCAGTAAAAACTGATTTTTCAGTCCTTCTCTTCACTTGCATGTAGCTTCGCAATAGTGTTCAAAAGCCCGTCATGGGGTTATTAATAGAGCGTTGTGTGAGACTCGTCATACTTATTAGCTTATTCAAGTTTTCGTTCAATTCAAGCATATGATCTTGCACGACTTCGTTTTTTTCTAGCAGACGAGATTTCGGGTTTTCTCCGGTGATCGAGTTTATTTTGGTGCTCGTTTAAACGGATCTTTTTATGCGTGTAACTTGTAGTTTTATCTGATGGTCAAGTGGTCCATCATCGCATCATTGCAGTCGTTGGATATCGACGGCCGGGAACCTGCTGGCTCACCCGGGATCCTAGCCGCTCTCAATCTAGAGGCAGACGCTGCCCAGTAGGCCGCTCATTCGGAGTCAGACGCTTGCGGGGTTTTGTTGGTTTGACACTTGTTCATGGGCGGTGTCGATTGACCGCATCATAGAAACTTCGCCGAGCAGATATAGCTTTTTAGACTACACCCTCCACCTCAGTTGCTTTGTTCGGAAACTGCATAATGAATATTCGCAGCTAACCTTCATATCTGGAGGTCGTTCAGCTATCCCCTACCTGCTGACCCCCACAGTAGCATAAGCAAGCCTTGCTAGCCTAAATACTTGTATGTAAGCAGCTTATCGCAATGCTGCATTATTTTTCTTAATAACTACATTATATACAAAGGAGCAATAGCATTAAGTGGGTACTTGGGTCATTCTTCTTTTATAAATCTATGCAATAAAACAAAACGAAAGTATGTGGTTAGCGGTATTCAAATATTGTTTAGAATATTATTAAAGAAGAAGAACTTTTGCAAATAAAGTTAGTCTAATAGCTGACCACACATAGCGTCAATACTCGACCCTTTTTCTTTTCATCGTTGCCTAAACTTCCCTTGCACTTTTCGCCTTTTGTATATTTGCGCGTTACAAAAAGGTTTGTAGCCATACAGGTATTATATTAATTTATACTATAAGTGATATACTTACATAAGTAGATTCAATACTACATTTTATCACGTATCTGAGATATTAGTACTAAAATTAACATAGTTAACTCAAATGAGATACAATATATGTGATATAAACTTTAACAAGAAGTAGAGCTGCAAAACCATCGAGGGGACTGGCGATGGTTTTATTAGTCGATAGTTTACTTTGATTTTCGATGGGTTATGCCTAAACTTAACTTACCAAAAAATTTTCAAAAAATTACAAAATTTTACTTAATTAAGCTACATAGTAAAATAGTCTGGTAATACCAATTGTGAAGTCTAATTTTGTTAACATGGTAGCCTCAAAATCAAATTTATTCATTCTTAGGCTAATTACGCGCATTGTTTCAAATTCGTAAGTACAGAAATTTTTTAAAATAGCATACAAATAGTTAAATTTAACTATTTTTAAACATTAATTAGGTGTTGGGTGCATTAGAAGGAATGATACGGAAATATAATATATACAATTAGGTAAAAATTTCAGATGTTCTGACATGCCACCTCCCTTATTCCTGCGTGCAGCCGCAATTCTGAATTTTTAGCGTCACGGGTTTCCAGTATTTTAATAAATGGAAAAATGAAAATTGTAAAAATACCTCTATTTCATTTAGTACCCCTGATTTTCGAGAGTAAAGTTATGACATTGAAACATATTATAATATGTGAACAATCTGTCGTGATCGAATTTCGCAATATACAAGTACTTATGTATGTACATACTCAAAGTACATTCACCCAGAGGCCTTGTCTGCCTACATTGCATATAAACGAATTTCATGTCACTTTGTTTTAATTTTATTAAGTCGGAGAGAATATTTAGACAGGCTGGTTCGCTAATATCAGATAGGAGAACAGCATTAAAGGCACAAAACGTTAACAAATTACTATTTCTAAACAAAAACAAGTGGATTATTGAGAAATACTCTGCTGTACCGAAACGTATTTAGAGTATTAACTTCTTGATCCCATATTACATCAGTAAATATTTAAAAAAAATACTTTTTATAACCCTTCAGCTCTCAGAGCAGTTTATGTACTAACATGAAAGAATGTATATTTAACTTTATTAATTTTTCTGTGATTTCAGTTATTGTTCATGTTTTGTTTTATTAATAAATCCAAGTAAAACGGAAATCATTATACAGGGTTGCACACGAATCGTCCTACAAAAATAAACCGTAATAACTTTTTTTTTCATTGATTAATGCGTTACAGTTTTTTTTTATTGTATTGCAAATTTTATTTTATTTTATATAATTAATTATTTTTATAAATTATGGACCTCCATGCTCAGCCATGCATATGCGATACCCAATTGGGAAGTTATTCATTGCGGCGTAAAGGGTTGAAGTTGATATTGCCTCAATTATCGATTTAATGGACGGCTTACATTCAGTCAGATTTCTGTGTTTTGTTTAGTACACCTCCTGCTTGACATAACCACATAAAAAAAGGTCTGGTGCAGTCAGGTCAGGTAACCTTGGGGGTCAGCGAAAAGTGAAGTTCCTTGATATTAATTTGTTTTCAAATTTTCGTTGTAGCTCCGTAATAACCGGTCTGGCTATGTGTGTAGTTGCTCCATCTTGCTCCAAATGTTATTTAAAGGGATTCGTCTTTGGCGCAGCTCTGGGGAAAAAAAATCATCCAACATCTTTCAATAACGGTGCCCATTGACAGTTCCTGTTAGACCATTTTCTTCAAAGAAGTATGACCCGAAAATACACCTTGATTATACTGCGCACTGTGTGGTGCTCGTTCTGGGTAAAGTTCCGTCTCGTGATTATTTTTGGATTTGATTCACTCCATTTACGGTATTAGATCAAAATGAGCCTCATCAGACATAAACAGGTAATTTATCAAGTTATTGTCTTCTTCAGCCATTTCAATAATTTTTTGTCAAAATTTCAGGTGAATAGGCAAATATAGAAGGTTTAACCGGCTTGTTATCTGAAAGTTGTACAGAAACAGGTTTAAGTCCTCCTGCATTTTCCGTTGTAATGACCGTCTGCTAACTCCAAGTTGCGCCGATAAGTAGCGAGTCGAAATTCTTTGATTTGTCTGAATTGACGATGCAACAGCCGCGGTTGTTTCTTGAACACGAACATGCGGATCTCGATGCGATACCTTAAGATTCGGCAAACATGTTTACCAACCTCATAATGGTCCATTTACTCGGGGACGTGCCGCCAAAATCCCGTCTGAACTCTCTTTGGCCTGAAATGACGGACTGCAAAGCATGTCTATGATTATCCAAACCCTCTTTTCGGTATCCCAAGCATTTATTTTTAAAAATCTTAAATAATAAACTGACAAATAAACAAGTAAGGAAGGGCTAAGTTCGGATGTAACCGAATATTTTATAATCTCGCAAAGTCAAATGGTATACTCGTTTGAGATTTCTTTGTGGATTGGCTGATATTTTCGGTAGAAGGTCAACTATAGGCACTGGGGTCCACATATTTAGTACTTAGGGGCTTGAACAGTTTTGGTTTGATTTAGACAATTTTTGGCCATAAGGTGGCATACTTTAAACGTAATATTCACGCAAAGTTTTATCCCGATACAGTCATTGTTGCCTGATTTGCATAGTGGAAAGTGAAAGAATCAGATGGAATTTAAAATGGTGTTATATGAAAAGTAGGCGTGGTTGTAGTCCGATTTCACCAATTTTCACACTATGACATAGAAATATAAAAACGTTACGCACCGAACTTGGTTGAAATCGGTTAAGCAGATCTCAAGATATCACCTAAAAGTGGGCTGTGCCATGCCCAATGTCTAATTTTGAACGCGGTTCCTATAAAGTCATCTCATACCATCCCAGAGATAAAATTTATTGTCTCTGGCGTGTTTAGTGCTTGATTTATCGCGCTTTTAGTAGTTTTTAACAGTACCGTTATATGGGGAGTGGGCGGAGTTGCCACCCGAGTTTAACTATTTTAACACCGTCAATAGAAGTGCCAGTGAATTTTGTTATTATAGCTTAAGTAGTTTAGGAGATATGCACATTAAACCTACTAGGGGCGGGACCACGCTCACTTTAAACAAAAAATTTTAACTGCAGATGCCCCTCCCTAATATGATCCTGTGTACCAAATAACAGTCTTGTATCTTATTGCGGAGCTAGTTATGGCAATTTACTTGTTTTTGATTAATGGCGTTTTGTGGGCGTGGCAGTGATCCGATTACGCCCATCTGCAATACCAACCGTCTCACGGTACCATGAAACATGTCTACCAAGTTTCATAAAGATATCTCAATTTTTACTCAAGTTAGAGCTTGCACGGACGGACGCCCTTGTTTAGTTTCCGGTTAACTTTAAACCATATGTATCGGTCAATCTGTGTGGTAATTTATTAATTATTAATAGACGAGATGCCAAAAATTGATAAAACCGGGACAGTGGGAAACAAATAAATTTTATTAACTTGATAGAATCAGATATTTATTAACATAAATAACAGTTAAAAGAATATTATAGTTTGATAAAGAAATTTAAAAATAAGCAATGGTAAATAGTTTAGTATTACAAAGAATTATACCTTTGATCGGCCGACAGAAAATTTTTTGGAAATGTTATATTTTCCGGACTAATAACGGGATAACTTCCAGCTTTCAAGTGTAAATCTACTTTCTGAGGCTTGCATTTACCGTCTGCAAATAAAAAAATTACATTTTCTTTACTGATTACACCGTAATAATAACATTAAAAACTTTTAATTAAAGTTATAGTGATGTAGACCAAATAAAAATATTATTGCATAGGTATTTTATCCAAACTCCGAAAAGTAATAATGACGTAATGCAGAACAAAAGTAAACCGTAGCAAATTCGCAAAATCATACTGTTTTCCTAAACAAACAAAGAAGAGGAAAGCAAAAAACACCGTGGCACGCAATTCAGGTGAAACACGTTAGGAAGGGCTAAGTTATGTTGCAACCGAACATTTTATACTCTTAATAATTGCGAACAACAAAGGTGGGGAAACATTTTCAAAAGTGGGCTTAACAGTGTCAGATACATGACACTGTGCGAAATTGAATTAAGCTATTCACCTCTCTGAGAGCACCGCTTATGCATATGCACATAAATTATTACATCCATACTATATGTTACCCTTTTTCTATAATATGTATATACCATAAATACATTTTTTATGTTCTCACATTTTACATGGCAAGCAGTTAGTACCTGTTCACATACGGTCTTTTTTGCACCCCAATCCGGTTTATTGTGATCGAGTGGACGAGGACAGACGAAGGGACCGTGCCACTCGTGCTCTGTGGCACGCTTTGTGCTCTTGTTCGAAACAGTTCGCTGCTACGCAATTCAGCATGCCTTTTTATTTTGAAATTCCTTTCATGGTTGCGATAGCGCTCGGTTTTAAATGAATATATACGATATGTTAGGAAATTTGAATTTCGTCATAAATTTTTCCTATGTAGTATGCAAATATGTATGCATAGAATAATAGAAATATTTTGAAAAATTGTGAATAAGGAGAAAATTAAGATACTCAAAGCTGTTTAATTTAATTTTTTAAAAACATTTTGTGGTACTAACTGTAATAATATATACATCAATGAATTACAATATAATAAAAATGGAGTTACTTTTACTTTTTTGTATATACATAAAATATTTTGATGCTTTCATATTTATTTTATGTATTTAATCGCAAAGAATTTAGTTCAAATGTTATTTTTTTTAAATACGATTTGTAATTAGTTTATGAATGATGAATATTTTATAACAAATAGAAAAAATATGGAGCAAAAAAGTTATAGGTTTTTAGTATTATACTTTCTGAAAGATTGGGAAATTCCTGTCATATATTTGGCCTTGAATATATTATATTAGTAGCGCGTATTCAATACATTCGCGTGAATTAGGGAATTCCCGACCTATGTATTTCTTTGAAATTGTTAAGCGGGTATTATGCATATTGTTCTACCACATGTGGCGTGAGACCACCACATACAACTGAAATATGCAACACTCTCTAAGTGTCGCGTAGCTGAAGTGCACGAACATTTGCGAAAATTTTGTGAAAAGGATTGATAGAAATACTCGATTTGAGTTGCTGCGATAATGAGCGACCAAAGTATCCCCATGTAAACGCAGTATTACCGGTAATACAGTTTTTTTTAAATATAAATTTTGTCATACCATAGAAATTGAAAACATAAATCTAAATTGGTATGCGCAACAATTTTCATTTGGGTTTATTCGTTGTGTCTATTTATAGCATTTTGAACATTATGTGGTGTATTTTTCTTTTTCGAAGTTATATTTCTCGATGTTCCCTCATCTGGAACTACAAATTAGTACACATAAAAATTTCACTTAACATTTGCGTCTTCTCTATGAATTAACATTCTCTAGAACAAGCACGTTATTAATAGAGCATAAGGATTGTTAAGATTGTATTAAATTTGAACTATAACAAGTAAGGAAGTGATAAGTTTGGGTGTAACCGAACATTTTATACTCTTGCAACTTGCAATGATCAAAGCAGGGAAAATACCTTCATTTTATATTAAACAAGAAAAACGTTAACTTCGGTTGCACCGAAGCTATAATACCCTTCACAAATACAAAGGCCCCTTACATGAACTTGATTCCGAACGTTCATTTTGTATGGCAGCTATATGATATAGTGATCTGATCTGACCAATTTCTGTGGAGAATAATTTGTTGCCTTAAGCAAGAACTCGTGTCTAATTTCGTGAAGATATCTCGTCAAATAAAAAAAATTTCCATGCAAGCACTTGACTCCGATCGTTCAGTTAATATGGTAGCTACATGTCATAGTCATCCGATCTGAATAATTCCTTCGGCGATTAGATTATTGCCTTAAATAATAGTCCATACCAAATTTCGTGAAGATTCCTAGTCAAATGAAAGAGTTTTCCATACAAGCACTTGATTCCGATTGTTCAGTTTGTATGGCAGCTATATGCTATAGTGGTCCGATATCGGCCGTTCCGACAGATGAGCATCTTCTTGGTAAGAAAAAGACTTGTTCAAAATTTCAGATAGATATCTCAAAAACTGAGGGACTAGTTCGCGTATATACAGACGGACGGACGGACGGACGGACGGACAGACGGACATGGCTAAATCAACTCAGCTCGTCACGGTGATCATTTATATATATACTTTATATGGTCTCCGCCGTTTACTTTTGGATGTTACAAACTTCGTGGCAAAATTAATATACCCTGTTCAGGGTATAAAAATTTTGCGAAAAATTTATCGTTCAACATTACGATCATATCATACGTCATAGACTCACTTAGTTTTATGACTATATTCGAGTCAGCTAAATTTTTTTTTTAAATTATCTTTAAATGAGAGATAGGGGATATAAACTCAACCGAAGAAGCTAAATTTAATACCACTAGGGTCGCCAGTTGTCGAAATTGGACCAATAGAAAATACAATTTTATTACAATATTAATAGTGTTCAAATTTTATTGAAAAATTTGAACAAAACGTGAACAAAATCTAAAGAACGTTGTAAAAACCATTTAGAAAAATAATTTATAAAAAATTAAAATTTATAATTCATTCACGTGCAAAATGATTTGTTCCGTTTCTGGTTCTGACTTAATTTTTCCTTGAATAAACAATCGAATCAAATCGACTAATTTGGTTTTGTCGTTATATGTAGCCTATGTGAACCTGTGAAAAAATGCCGAAATAATTAGTATAATATAGTGATGAATTGTTTGAATGAAATACCGATGAAGTCTCGAACTGATGCTCCATGTTAAAATCTTTTCAACAAAGAAGTTATATTTTAATAATTTTATTATATTTGTTTTTCAGGTGATATCGGAAATTTTTCGGCATAGGAAATTAATCAGCAATTTCGTAGCAGAGCACATTCTTCTGAAGAAATTCAACATTCTGACGCAATTTATCGCGTTCGTTCCTTCGATTAATTAATTAAATTCCCAGTTATTGTCAAAATGTACCTATCCTCCGCCATCACGAAATCAAATCGCTTGTATGCAGTGTAAGCAAGAAACAAAGAAATGAAATTAGGAAATGAACGAATAAAAAAATTAAAATATTGAAAAACATTTGTACTAATCTAAAATAAAAATAATAATTATACAACAAATTTTTAAAAAATTAACTATCAATTAATTTCTATCTCACTAAAATAAAACGAATGATATCAAAAGTTATTTCCACTTCAATGGGTTTTTTTCACAAAAAATACTTGAAATTTAATGTTTGCTAAAAGTGTAATTGTAATAGAACTCGGTGTTGCAACACGCAAAGTCCAAACGCAATTAAAAGTGGAAAATAATCGCAACCACCGCCGGCAACGATACACTCTTATCCGATATATGTACAAGTATTTGCAACTTATACAGAACAGCGACGAAATGTACTTCTCTATACGACTAGAGATGAGTTGATGTGAAAACGTCTCGACCCGGAAATATTGACGCGATTTTATCTATTTTTGGAATTACAACATACCATTAACATAATAAAATGCTCCCTGATTTTCATTAAGGTACCATACCATTACCATCCTACATATGTATATGGAATAAAATCAATCGGTGTAAATTTAATGTTTGAAAATTCTGTGATTAGTTATATGCGGGCTAGGGGAAGTTTTCACCCGATTTTACTAATTTTAGGCACAAAAACTCACCATTATAAAAAACATACATCCACTTAATTTTATAAAGATAGCTCACATATTGGCGGATATATGCGGTATGCAGCAATGAAAATATTTCGATAAGGTATATGGGAGTTAAGGGAAGTATTGACCCGATTCAATCCATTTTTCACATTCAGGCAAACAAAAGCACTATTTCTGCAAAGTTTTGTCCCGGTATATTTGTTGGTGTTTGATTTGTATACTAAAAAGTATAAGAACCATATGGAATTTAAAAGTGTGCTAAATGGAAAGTAGGCGTGGTTGTAGTCTAGTCTGATTTGACCCATTTTCGCCCTATGATATGAAAGGTATAAAATTCAATAATCCCCTATAAATTAATAACCTACGACTCCCTAATCGCTCATAACTAATATTCGCCAAACAAAACAATCCTGATGAACATAATCCATGAGCAAAATAATCCTATGTACCAAATTTGGTTGAAATTGAGTAGTTTCGGAGATATGTGATTTCACTTAAAAGCAGGCGGTGCCAGGCGGCGTCCCTTTCGACAATGGCTTCTGTGGTTATTATCCGATTTCCCGTATAAGGGAATAATATTTACAATATTGTACATAGTACAAATTTGGGTGATATAGATTTATTTGTTGGGAAGATATGTACATTAAATTTATTGTGGGGCGGGGCCACGCCCACTTTTTAAAGATTTTAAAACCGCAGGTGCTCCTCCTCAATGTGATTCATGGTGCCAAATTTGGGTGTAGCAGCGGTCCGATTATGCCTATCTACGAACTCGTCCTTACTTTTGTGCCAAGGAACATGTGTACCAAATTTCATCAAGCTATCATTGTTTCACGCAAGTTATTGCTTGCACAGACGAACGGACGGACAGACAGACAGTCACTCGGAAATCAAACTACCCCCCTTATATATGTTACATATAATCCTATATATAGATATAATGTATATACTTTTAAAATATATAAAACGAAATTGGTACTTCATTGGCATTAATCTTTCTTTTGGCTGGATCATAATATGGCGACCGTGACAAGATATGTGTTCTGTATTTTGTTTTTGTGCGCTGATCAGGGTATTTCAAGTTTACCACGAAGTTTATAGCATCCATAAGGAAACTTCAAAGACAGTATAAAGAATAAAAGTATGCCGCCTTGTGTCCAAAAATTATTTAAATTGAACCAAAACTGTTCAAACCCCTAAGTACTGAATATGTGGACCCCAGTGCCTATAGTTGACTTTTTACCGAAAATATCGGTCAACATAGAACAAGGCGGCAAGATCCACAAAACCCAAACACCAAATCTATACCATTTGACTTTGCGATAGTATAAAATGTTCGGTTACATCCGAATTTAGCTCTTCCTTACTTGTTATATATATTTTTTTCATCGCACTGTGTATATATTAATATATGTATGTATTATGATTTTGAAGTGAAACTTCTAATAGGAGTTCGGAAAATATTGTGTTAAACCAGAGAACTTAAAACAAGTAGATAGGCGATTATGAGGTTGGTACAGATGTTTTCCGAATCTAAAAGTATTGCAAGAAGACCGTACCATCGAGATCCATATGTTCGTGTTCAAGAAGTAATCGCGGCTGTTGCCTCGTCAATTTATGCAAATCCCAGAGTTTCGACTCGCAAGTTATCGGCGCAACTTGGAGTTAGCAGACGGTTATTACAACGGATACTTCATGATGACTTAAATCTAGATTTGCCTATTCGCCTGGATTTGCAAAAAATTGATTATAATGGACGAAGAAGGCAATAAATTGATAAATTGCCTGTTTATGTCTGATGAGGCCCATTTTGATCTAAACGGAGATGTAAACAAGAAAAAAACGTTAACTTCGGTAGTGAGCCGAAGCTATAATATCCTTCACATATACAAAGGTTCCTTACAATAACTTGAACGTGAAGATGCCCCGTCAAATAAAAAAGTATGCAGGCACTTTACTCAGATCGTTCAGTTAATATGGCAGCTATATGCTATAGTCATCTGATCTATTCAATTTCTTCGGAAATTACAGCGTTGCCTTAAAAATAGCTCATGCCAAATTTTGTGAAGATATTAAGTCCAATAAAAAAATTTCCCATACAAGGAATTGTTTCCGATTGTTCAGTTTGTATGGCAGTTATATGCTATAATGATCCGATATCGGCCGTGCCGACAAATGAGCAGCTTATTAGTGAGAAAAGGACATGTGCGAAATCTCAGATCGATAGTTAAAAAACTGAGAGACTAGTTTGCATATATACAGATCGACGGACGGACAGATAGACGGACATGGCTAAATCAACTCAGCTCATCATATTGATCATTTATGTATACATTTTATAGGGTCTCCGACGTTTCCTTTTTTGTGTTATAAACTTCGTGGCAAACTTAAGTAAGTTCAGTTCAGTGTATAAAAAGTAAAATTGCCGTATATGGAGGGAATCAAATCCAGAAATAATCCACGAGGCGGAACTTCACCCTGAACGAGTCACTGTGTGGTGCGCAGTGTCATCAAAGTGTATTGTCAGGCCATACTTCTTTGTTCCAGCAAGATGGAGAGTTTATGTTAATATTTGACAGATGCTGCCTGTCGCTTGTCATTGTTGAATATAATTAAAACAAGAAAAAACGTTAACTTCGGTTGCACCGAAGCTATAATACCCTTCACAAATACAAAGTTTCCATACAATAACTTGATTCCAATCTAATTTCGTCTCCGACGTTTCCTTCTTGGTTTTAGAAACTTAATATACCCTGTTCAGAGTATAATGAGTGAAAAGGAGGCTACAGGGGACGCAGTGGTGTCGAGTTACTGTTTATTCGGATATTGTTTTTTACGTGTTTAAATTTACAATTTCGAGGAATATATGCTCCACAATTATAACAATAATTATACCCATAACAGGGTATATTAATTTTGCCACGAAGTTTGTAACATCCAAAAGTAAACGGGGGAGACCATATAAAGTATATATATAAATGATCACCGTGACGAGCTGAGTTGATTTAGCCACGTCCGTCTGTCCGTCCGTCCGTCTGTATATACGCGAACTATCGATCTGAAATTTTGAACAAGTCTTTTTCTTACCAAGGAGCTTCTCATTTGTCGGAACGGCCGATATCGGACCAGATAATTATTATTTAAGGCAACAATGTAAGCTCCGAAGAAATTATTTAGATCTGATGACTATAGCATATAGCTGCCATACAAACTGAACAATCGGAATGAAGTGCTTGTATGGGCAGTTCTTTCATTTGACGAGGTATCTTCATGTAATTTGGCACATATTATTATTTTAAGCAACAATGTAATCTCCGAAGAAATTTTTCAGATCGAATGACTATAGCATATAGCTGCCATACAAACTGAACAATCGGAATGAAGTGCTTGTATGGAAAACTCTTTCATCTGACGAGATATCTTCACGAAATTAAGAGATGGCGTTATTGTCCATAGTACTAGTGTTACGTGTCGCATCATGTCATACTATACGGCGCTGAAAACGTGTTTGGTCGCGCTAAAAGTCTGTCTTTGACGGTTTTTCGATTGATTGGCTCAGTTCGTTGTGAGCGCTCGTCAAAAATGGACACCAGCAAAGAGAAAATTCGCTATATTTTACAATTTTTCTTCGATCAAGGCGAAAAGGCAGCCAAAGCGGCTGAAAAAATTAATTTAGTTTATGGGCCCGATACTGTAAACGAACGTGTAGCACAAAAGTGATTTGCTAGGTTCCGTTCCGGTAATTTCGATGTCAAAGATGCACCACGCGTCGGGAGGCCTGTCGTCGAAAATTGCGATAAAATCATGGAAATAGTGGAAACAGACCATCACGTGAGCACTTATTTAATTGCTGAGGAAATAAAGATAAGCCAGAAAACCGTTTGGCCCCATTTGCATAACCTTGGATTCAAAAAGAAGCTCGATGTTTAGGTGCCACACGAACTAACGCAAAAAACCTAATGCACAGAATTTCCATCTGCGAATCGCTGCTGAATCGCAACAAAATCGACCCGTTTCTGAAGCGGATTGTGACTGGTGATGAAAAATGGGTCACTTACTACAATATCGAGCGCAAACGGTCAAGGTCAAAGCTCGGGGAAGCGGCGAAGACGTTGGCCAAGACCGAATTGACGGCCAAGAAGGTTTTGCTGCGTGTTTGGTGGGATTCCCAAGAAATCATTTACTACGAGCTGCTCCCCTATTGCGAAACGCTTAATTGAGTCCTCTACTACCAACAACTAGACCGCTTGAAGGCAGCACTCATCCAGAAGAGGCCATCTATAATCAACAGCGGCCGAATTGTGTTCCATCAGAACAATGCCAGACCACACACGTCTTTGATGACGCGCCAGAAGCTCCGGAAGCTTGGATGGGAGGTCCTAATGCACCCACCTTATAGTCCGGACCTGGCACCAAGTGATTACCATATTTTCCTCTCCATGGCGAACGCGTTTAATGGTGAGAAGTTGGCCTCAAGAGAGGCCTGTGAAAAGTAGCTCTTCGAGTTTTTTACCAATAGGGACGCAGCCTTCTACGAGAGGGGTATAATGAGGTTGGCATCTCGTTGGCCACAAGTTTACGAACAAAATCGCGCATATTTGACTTAAATCGGACAAATGTACACAAAGTTATTATCTTTTGAAAAATCAATAAAAAACCGAACGTACTTTTTACTTTACCTAATATCTTCACAAAGTTTGGCATGACTTACTTTTTTCATTAAATAGAGAACCCATTTTTTCGGAAACGTAATATAGTTTGTAATAGAAAATTAAACTCCTAAATTTTTCCTATATGGTAAATAGTGAGTAACATAACTACTCAATCTTCTCCAATATATTTACATTGTAATCAGATTTAACCACTTCACAAAAAATATATTATAAACAAATCAGATTAATTAATAATTTATACTGTTCAATTTGAGCTTTCAATAAAATTTTTCTTATATCTGCCAAAAACTGTTTTGCTTGTGCCAAAGTAAGGTATGACATGTAGCTAATTGGGGCAATAAGTTGAAAATTGTGTTAAGAATGGATACATGTGAGTAAGGAGCAAAAATATTATTTAATTAACCATAAAATAAACAAATCCCTAATTATTCAAGATATATTATTATTTATTAATAATAATAGAACACTAACTTTGAAAACATAATTATTCAGTTTTAAAACCCTAATTAACTGATGGGTAGGTACAAAACATTCTAGGTAGAATAACAGGTAGGAAATAAACATTGTTCGAAGCGTACCTCAAAAGCATAACTTAGGTAAAGGTATGGAGGTAAGTAGACAATTATGTTAAGAATATATACATAAGAGAAAGGCGAAATAATATTTTTAATACCCATAAAATAAATAAATCCCTAATAATTCAATATATATGTAAACAGTAATGGTACAGGTGGCAACGCTGCAGGCAACTGCAGGACAATTGGTAAGAGTGTACGAGCAAAAAGAAGTTGGCGAGAGTGATCGAGTAAGTTGAAGTTGAAAAGAGTGATCAAGGGGAAGAAAAAGTGAAGCGTCGCGGAGCAGTCGTAGAGTTGAATTTTTTTTCGGATAAACTTACACAAATAATTTACAATTTTAAGGCTTAAGTTTATAAACAAACATTAAAATATAAACTTTTCAATAAATATTACATTTGGGGGCTCAACCGCCGAACTAAAGTGAAATTGCGTCAGAAAACTGAAATACAGACAAATGCCAAGTACGCCGCGTTCAAAAGCGATTGCAAGAAAAAGAGGTGTAAAAGAAACAATAGCAGACGACAGTGAAACACCAAAAACGTCGCGACAAATAAATACACTAAGGCAAGCACAAGTGGAAAAAGAAGAAGTGATGGAAAATCAAGTACAATTACAACAACTTATTCAACTGCTGAGTTTGAAAATTCAAGCTGATGAGGTGGTGCAAAACACTCCAAAAGTCAAAATGGAGGGTTTTGGTAAAGTTGTAGCAGATTTTGACGGCGAGACGGTGCCGGTCGAAAATTGGCTTGAAAATTTCGAGTTAAATGCTGATGCGTATGAGCTAAACGAGAGGCAAAAATATGCTCAAGCGCGGTCAAAGATGACAAAAACAGCGCAGTTGTTCTTGGAATCGGAGCTGATAGGCTCGTGCGAAGAATTAAAAGCAGCGCTGTTGACAGAATTTCAACGAAAATTAGGAAGTGCGGAGGTACATGAGAAACTGGCAAATAGGAAGAAACTGCAAACAGAGAGTTTCCACGAATATGTTTTACAAATGAAGAAAATAGCCGCACTGGGCAATGTTGAAATCAAGTCTGTCATACGTTATATAGTTAACGGATTGGGTATCAAAGACGAATATAAATTCATAATGCATGCTTGTAAAACTTACGATGAACTCAAAGAGCGGTATGAAAATTTTGAACTGATAGATAAGAGCACGACAAAAAAGCAGCATTACAGTGGTGGCCAGCAAAATCAGAACAGCAACAATAAAAGGACGGTTCGTTGCTTCAATTGTGGATCGCCTGAACACATGAAGAAAGATTGTAATGAAGTGCTTCAAGTGTGACGCTGTAGGCCATATATCAACAAGTTGCCCGCAGTCAGTAAAATTGGTGCGAGTGGTTAAAGATTGCAAACGGCTCAAGAACATTATATTAAATGGTGTTGAAGTTGCATGCCTGGTTGACATGGGTGCTGATGTTACGATTGTGAAGCATTCTGTGTACATGAAGCTAGTTGATGTTGTGTAAGTCCATGTCGTTCTTTGTTGCGTGGACTGGGCAAAACGGGCATTGTGCCGCTGGGAATATTTACGGGAGCTGTTCAAATAGACGATATGGAGACTGTGCAAAATTTCATCGTGGTGGCAGATGAAAAAATAGAAGATGATGCTCTACTGGGATATGACTTTCTCGCAAAGTTTCAATTTACACTGGATGCAAATGGGTTTAAGTTTTCGTCGTTGTCAGCTTGCCCAGAAATAGCTGACGTTAATCAGATAAGTATTCATAATTATGATTGTACTGTAAGTAATGTGAATGCTCCTCTCCAGTTTGCACCCATGATACGGAATCTGATAGAGGAATATCGGCTAACCTCGCTACTTGTCGAGTCACCTGTGCAGTTGAAGCTGAAGCCGTTAAAAAGCAAGTTGATGATTGGTTGAAAGAAGGAATTGTTCGACCATCTACCTCCAGCTTCGCCAGCAGAACCGTCGTAGTGAAGAAAAAAGACGCCACTTACAGAATTTGTATTGACTATCGCCAATTAAACAGCATGGTGCTGAAGGATTGCTTTCCTGTGCCGATAATAGAAGATGTACTCGAGAAGCTGCAATCCGCCAAGGTGTTTGTGTCATTGGACTTAGAGAACAGTTATTTTCACGTCCCAGTAGAAGAATCAAGTCGAAAATATACTGCGTTCATCACCAAAGAAGGCTTATATATATTTTCAATAGAACGCCATTCGGATTCTGCAATTCTCCTGCGGCGTTTATAAGATTCATAAACCACATATTTCAGGAGTTTGTATCACGGAACATTCTACAGCTTTACATTGATGATATTATAATATATGGCCAGACTAACAACGAATGTATTGAGAAACTCAAGTTGGTGTTATCTGAATCAGCTAAGTTCTGTTTACGTACCATCCACTTCCTAGGACATACAGTACAAGATGGAAAGATTTGGCCTGGCAAAGAAAAAACAATTGCCGTGAAACAGTTTGCAGTACCTAAGAATGTGAAAGCTGTTCAATCTTTTTTGGGTCTAACGGGATTCTTCAGGAAGTTTGTGAAAAACTATGCCATTATTGCGCGACCTTTGACCAATCTGTTAAAAAAGGATGCCATTTTCAAATTGGAGTCTAAAGAATATACAGCTATTGAGAATCTGAAGAGTGCATTGTGTGAAGACCCCGTTTTAAGGATTTATTGTAGAGGTGCATCGACGGAGTTGCACACAGATGCTTCAAAGGACGGGTTTGGTGCCACATTGTTACAAAATTTTGAAGATCAATTGCACCCTATATTTTATTGGAGCAAAAAGACGAGCCCAAGTGAATCAGGACGAAACAGTTATATTTTGGAAGTAAAGGCTGCTTATCTAGCTATGAAGAAATTTCGCCATTATTTGCTTGGTGTACCGTTTAAGTTGGTTACTGACAACATAGCGCTCACACAAACCATTCAGAAGAAAGACGTTTCACGAGAGGTAGCAGAATGGATTTTGTACATGGCAGACTTCGACTTCAAGACGGAGCATCGGGCGGGTGAAAGAATGCGTCACGTGGATTGTCTCAGCCGTTATGCCAACGAGATTTTCGTCGTATCCTCAGAGATATCTTGTCGGTTAAAGGCTGCACAACAAAAAGACAAATATATTCAGGCCATACGCATGATATTAGAAGAACGACCCTACAACAACTTTAAAGTGAAGGGAGGAATTTTGTTCAAGTTTGTCCAAGGAAATGATTTGATTGTTGTACCTAAAATAATGGAACGTGAAATTATAAGCGAAGCTCATGGAATCGGACATTATGCAAGTCAGAAGACCATACATTCTATACAACAGCAGTTTTGGATTCCACATCTAGAGAGCAAGGTCACAAGACTTATCAGAGCATGTATTTCGTGTATTATTGCCAACAAGAAGCTGGGAAAACAGGATGGACTTTTATGCTGCATTGAGAAAGGTGACAAGCCGTTACATACTTTGCATGCTGATCACTTAGGACCGATGGACTCTTCTTTGAAACAGTATAAGTACATATTCGAACTTGTTGACGGATTTTCAAAATTTGTGTGGATTTATACAACAAAGTCAACAGGAGCTGACGAAGTTTTGAAAAAAATGGAAGAATGGTCAAATGTCTTTGGGAATCCGAGCAGAATAATAACAGACAGAGGAGTTGCGTTTACCTCAGGTGCATTTCAAGATTACGCCAAAACAAATGGAATCGAGCATGTCTTAACAACAACTGGTGTTGCCAGAGGAAATGGGCAGGTGGAGAGAATAAATAGGTCTATCTTATCCATTATTTCTAAATTGTCGGCTGAAGATTCTTCAAAGTGGTATAAGTTCACTTCACAGGTGCAAATGGCTATTAATTCCCATATAAGTTGCTCTACAAAGAAATCACCTTTTGAGATAATGTTTGGAGTAAAAATGCATAATAAATCCAGCGACAGACTATTGGAACTTTTGGAGAATGAAATGTTTGAAGAATTTGACAAAGAGAGGAAAATAGTGCGACAGACGGCTAAGGAGCGAATACAGAAGGCTCAAGATATGTATAAAAAACAGTATGATAAAAAACGCAAAGGAGAAGTCATATACAAAGAAGGTGATCTGGTTGCAGTAAAGGGTACTCAGTTTGTAACTGGAAAGAAGTTGGCAAGCGCTTTTCTAGGACCATATGAAGTAACAAAAGCAAAACGCAGTGGCAGATATGAAGTTCGAAAAGCTGTCCAAGGAGACGGCCCTAATAAAACGCATACGAGTGCTGATAATATGAAGCTATGGAAGTATGCTGAAAACAATGAAGATGACTTATCGTCTGGGACAGACGATGTTGAGCAGGATGGCCGAGTGTAAACAGTAATGGTACAGGTGGCAACGCTGCAGGCAACTGCAGGACAATTGGTAAGAGTGAACGAGCAAAAAGAAGTTGGCGAGAGTGATCGAGTAAGTTGGAGTTGAAAAGAGTGATCAAGGGGAAGAAAAAGTGACGCGTCGCGGAGCACTCGTAGAGTTGAATTTTTTTTTCGGATAAACTTACACAAATAATTTACAATTTTAAGGCTTAAGTTTATAAACAAACATTAAAATATAAACTTTTCAATAAATATTACATATATTATATTTATTAATAATAATTTTAAAACCCTAATTAACTGATGGGTAGGTACAAAACAAAACCTAGGTAGAAAGTAAACAGAGTTCGTAGGGGAGGTAGAAAATATAATATAACCTAGGTAAAAAAGAACCTCTACAATGCAACTTTTGTAATTAACGCCTTAAAATTTCTTCGAAAAATCCTTGATGATACCAAGAAGGGCAAAAGAGTTTGCAGATGTGAAGTCGGCTCTAAAGCATTCAATAAATAGGGCCCAACACATCGGATCATTTCAGTTTACGCGAGCAGCTTAAACTTTCAACAACGCAAATAACTTTCAAAATCAACGAAAAAATCCTTTTTTTTAAATAATACGCATTCTTTTAACTATATTATTATTACTTAATTTATTAATATTTTAGTATATTTTTTATTTGTATAATATTTTTTAATAATTTTTGAAAATGCCAAGAGTATCTAGGCAATCGCAGGAACAAAGACGTCGCAATGCTCTGAATCGAAGCCGACGACAATATAGTCAAAATTTGGAAAATAATAGATAGAGGAACGCCGACTATATTGCCGAATTACGCAGCTCAAATTTGGAGTACCGCAATGAGGAGGGAACTCGTGACAGTTCTGCACGTTCCACTAGACGACAGAACCTACTTCACAGAGCAGCAGCGTAATACAGTAGGTCATTCAAACAGACGTTTGAATCCAGAATATAGAGCAGCGGAGCAGGAGCGCAACACAATAGGACATTCGAACAGGCGCTTGGATCCGGAATATAGAACTGAAGAGCAGGAACGCAACACCGCGGAACATTTAAATAGGAGAACCAATCCGGAATATAGAACAGCGGAACAGGAGCGCAACACAATGGGTCATTCGAACAGGCGCTTGGATCCGGAATATAGAACTGAAGCATGAACGCAACACCGCGGAACATTTAAATAGGAGAATCAATCCGGAATATAGAGCAGCAGAGCAGGAGCGCAACACAATGGAACGTTCTGTACGGCGTCAGAATGCAATAATAAGGGAAGAAGAGAGGCAACGAGATGCAGCATTGAGGAGAAGATCCAATAAGAAGACGTCGTTAGCAAATTTTAAATTCTTCTCAAAGAAAAGTGACCCGCCAGCAAACCAGGCAACAACTAGTAAACGAGCAGGAATCAACGTTGGAAAGAGTACAATTGCATAGATCGGATCCCGCAAATCGTCAGTTAGAAAGCGAGAGGCAAGTCAGGAGGAATATAAGAAGACGTCGTGAACTTTCTCCTGATGCACAGCTAGAAGAACAAGAACGCCAACGTCGCGCTGCCAATATCTTTGATATGTACGCATTGTTGATAAAGAAAGGACCCACTGAAATATGCGTGTGTTGCGGTGGCACTTGGTTCCCTCATCAAGTGAAAAAACTAGAAATATGTCAGACTTCAACAAAATTTGCGCACTCAGAAGATGCTAGATAAGTGTTTTATCTGTCATCAAAATTTCCGTCTTCGAACCAAAAGTACAACTTTTGCAACACATGCATATATTGTTAGGAAGGGCAAGATACCAAATATCTGCCTATCGGAAGGATTGGAGTTTCCTGATATTCCGGAATGCCTTCAGGATTTAACGTGTCTGGAAGAAAGACTGATATCACCGAGGATCCCATTTATGCGCATCATCTCCTTAGGATATGAACGACAATGTGCTATTCGTGGAGCAGTGGTGAATATCCCCATTTCAGTTGTAGAGACAGTCACCATGCTTCCACGAAGATTTGATAACAGCCATATTATTCAAGTGCACTTGAAACGTCGATTGGAATATGAACAAAATTTTATGACGGAGACAGTGCGACCAGCAAAAATATTGGAGGCAATAAACTATCTGCTGGGTACAGAGCTTTACGTCAAGCATAATATCCAAATGTCAAGTGATTGGCTGGCCGCTTGAAATGGAAGAGGATTTAAATCCAGGTGGTCAGGAGACTTTAATGGACAATGAACTCGTTGAAAATCGACCCATTGAACGGGTTGCAATGGCACCAGGACAAGGTAGATGCCCAAGGGACGTTACAACCGACGACGATGCTCAAGAATTCTCGTATCCAACGAATTACTGCGGAAAAAAGAGGACATCTACAACAACTTATTGTAAAATTGCACGTTCTGAAATTCGACGCTATGATCGGCGTTGTGTGCGCGTGGACGTGCTCCTGTATATTTATAAGTTCTACGAGTTGGAGCGCATTAAAAATGCAATTTCCATTTGCCTGCGTAAAAAGTCTGGATCGAGGAGTATAACTGCTGCAAATGTGAGGGATGAAAATTTTGTCAGCAACCTTATCCAGCATGATGAAGGCTATCATGTACTCAAAGGACTTCGATCCTCACCTGCACATTGGGAGGCTGAAAAGAAGAAAGTTTTAGCCATGATCCGCCAGTTTGGTTTGCCAACATTTTTTATCACAATGTCTGCTGCAGAAACAAAATGGCCTGAGTTGTTAGTCATATTGAAGAAACTGGTGGATAAAGTAGACATTTCGGAAGAGGAAGCTACTGCTCTATCAAGCTCTGAAAAGGCGAGACTGACAAGGACAGATCCAGTTACATGTTCCACGTATTTCGACAATCGATTCCGCCAAATGCTAAAATTATTACAAAACGGGCTATTTGGAGAGAATTAAGTAGTCCGTTACTACTACAGAATTGAATTCCAGCATAGGGGATCACCACATTGTCATGGCATGTACTAGCTTAGTAACGCACCACAATTGGAAAGTGATGGAATCACCAACACAAATGATGTTGAAACATTCATCGATCGGCACATCACAACCGATGGGGATGATTTGGACTTACTGGAATTCATTCAGTATCAAAAACACAGACATGGTCAAGCTTGCTTAAGAGACCTACATGGAAAACAAGTGTGCCGATTCAACATGCCATATCCGCCGATGCCACAGACAGAAATACTTTTCCTTTTGGAGAATGAGGAAGGTATTGAGCAACACAAAGCTCAATTCCAAAAAATACAGGAACTATTAACTCTAACGGATCTCCCAGAGGAATAAATAACACGGTTGAACTGCTTCGAAAATTTTTGGCGGATGAGCGAATCAAAACTGACTATGATACAAGCTTGCTCTTCGCTCATCTGTAAAAAAGCCACACATTTTCCTAAAGAGAGAATTTTCAGACAGGCTTCTAAATGCCTATAATAAAAATATCCTTAAATTGCATAGAGCAAATATGGATATTCAATTCATTCTGGACGCATACGCTTGCTGCAGCTATATCATTAATTATATAAATAAATCCAATAGAGGAGTATCAACATTATTGAGACAAGCCATGGAGGGAATAAATGCAGGGAATTTCTCCATTAAAAGAAAACTGCAGCACATCGGAAACAAATTTGTAAATGGATCGGAAATATCGGCTCAAGAAGCAGCTTATAATATTTTGGGACTGCATCTATCAGAAGCCAGTAATGGGGAAATATTTATATATACATCACATCCAAACAACCGAGTAAGGATGATAAAGCCCCGACTTGAATTGAATGCTTTACAGGAGGACTCTACGGACATATATGTGCCGAGTGTGCTGGAGCACTACTCTCAAAGGCCCGATAACTTGGAAGAACTATGCTTAGCAGATTTTGCAGCATGGTTCAGATTTCGCAAAACAAGCAGAAATGTTTCTGATAATAACGAAGAATACAACGAAGTAGAGAACGAGAATGACACGACAGCTGCACTTCCAATGGCATTAAAGGATGGATCAGGATTTCTAAGTGAATAAAAATATACCCAATTTATTGGGAGCACGAAATTTATTTTCACTAGCTTTAAATAGGGGTAAAGGAAGCACTCGAATATTTAGTTGTATAATTGAACTCCGTTCAAATTTATTTATATACCAAATTATTAATTATTAAACAATTAAAATTTAATAAAAGTAAATAGTTGTGCAACCAGCTGATTTCGCGAAAACGATGTCCGAACAATGAAGGTTTGTCGTCGACGCGCTGTACCGCAGAGAAGAAGTTAGCGCGTAGGATCACTATTTAATCAAGTGTGTATAAGCGAATGTCCAGGATCGCTGTATTAGCGGTATAATAAGCGAATGTAATGGTATGTTGTGTTGCCCTATGTGGTGTCATCTGGTGTGGGGTGAAATTCCTTGAGTGTTCACAGGTGTGGTGTGTTTCACTAGGGTGTGTCAGTTTTACCGGATAGAGTGGTGCACTTGGAGGAGGGAGTTTAAACTCATTTAAACACTAAGGAAAAGGAAGCAAGCCCTTATTCTGCGTTGGAAACGTTTTAGCGTTGAAAGTTCAAGAGCCGGATTTTGGAAAACCTTCATGTCACAGACCATTTACTGGCAATGGTGCAGTCACTTAACAGCAAACAGAGGGAATACTTTGCTCATGTAATGCACAATGTCAGTAAAAGTCGGCTTATAACAACTATATATCAGTCGTTGACAACCCAACCCCGAAACAGCCAAGGTGTTACTCTGCGCACCCACTGGCAAAGCAGCATTTGGAATTGGGGGCCTAACCCTTCATTCGGTTTTTTCACTCCCGGTCAACCAGTCTTCCGGCGATCTTCGGCCACTAAATAGTGACACATTAAACACAATTCATGCCAATCTCATAGATATTAGGTTTATTATAATTGACGAAATATCAATGGTTGGAGCAAAGATGTTTGCATATTTTGATTGCAGGCTAAAGCAAATTTTCAGGAGCACCGCTTACTTTGGAGGCATACCAATTATCGTGTTTGGTGACTTAAAGCTGCTGCCGCCAGTAGGAGATCGATGGATATTTGCGCCGAATAAGAATTACAGTACAATTACAGGAATACCGCTTTGGGATCAATTTCGGTACTTTGAGCTCACTGAAATAATGCGCCAGCGTGAAGATCAAGCATTTGCCATCGCTTTAAATAAATATGACACACACTGACATCCAATTAATCAAAAGCATAGAAAAGACCTCTAATGAGATACCGAACGAAGCCATCCATCTATTTTATTCAAATGCTGGAGCAAATGATTTTAATTTAACTAAACTGGCGAACACGATGACCGAGGAGTTCATTTCGACTGCGAAGGATACAATTAGGTCAAGTTCTCTAACAGAACGCAGCAGGGCAAACATTTTAGAAGCTGTGAAGTCTTTTAAGCCATCGGAAACACAAGGAATGCTTTATACATTGCAGCTCAAGACTTCGATCAAATATATGGTGACAGTCAACATAAGCATAAGTGATGGTCTCGTCAATGGTGCTACGGGGGAACTAATGCAGGTTGATTCCGAATCACATAGATCTGAAAGTTCAGTGGTGCGACTATGGATAAAATTCGCAGAATCAAGAGTTGGAAGCTTTGCACGTTCCAAGCAGCCTCACAGTCGCAATGCAGATTGGACACCAACCATGAGCGTAGTCCGATCATTCCAATACAAGAGAAATTAGCAAATAACCATAGAACGCAGACAGTTTCCGGTCATTCCAGCTGAAGCCATCACGATACATAAAAGTCAAGGTGGAACATACACACAAGTTGCTGTTCATCTAGAGGGTAGAGTAAGCAGATCAGCTTTATATGTAGGATGTAGCAGAGCCACAAGTGCCAATGGATTGTATATAATCGGGACATTTTCTCCCCCGAACCCATTTGGACCGCAGGATCCAATTAAAACTCAACTTAATAGGTTGAAGACAGAAGGAGCATTGACGACATGCTACAGATTTTTGACTGAAAAATCGGAACAACGTCTAGATATTTATTATCAAAATGTAAGGAGCCTAAACAAGCATATTGAAGATATCAGATCAGACAAGCTGATTTGTTCTGCTGATATTCTGTGCTTTGCCGAGACATGGGCCTTACCTCAAGAAGAATTCCCAATAGAAGGCTACAGTGTTATTGCACGCCTTGATGGAGAAACAAGATCATCCCGACGACGCCCTGCCAACGGCCTTATAATATACTATAAGCAAGATAGGTGCCCAGGTCTATCAGAAGGATGATTTTCAAGAAACGACACCGGTTCAACAAACGTTTACCAACTGTTAAACGTAAACAATTCAACAGTTTCCATATCACTTGTGTACAGGAACCCCCGCTATAGACTTCCAGAATTTAGAAACCAAGTGGAAAATAATATCCGTCAGATAACTGAACAGTATAATGGACCGTCAGTAGTCCTTGGTGACTTTAACATATGTCGCCTAACAGCAACTGATGATTTGGAGGCTCGATTGCAACAGTTAGGATTTCAATCTTCATTGGCTAAGGTTAATTAATGTGAATAATCAATCAGCTTAAAAAAACAAAATTTATGTAAATGTCTGAAAGATCTATTTACCTCAATAACTAACCTTAATTCGAATAGAAGATTGTTTATAGCAAAGAACCTGGCTAGAAAGAACTGGCAAAATGCTTTCCGTTGGATGCAAACCGTTGGCAAGTCACGTTTTTAAATGTAGTCATACATATAGTAGTTACTAAAAGAAATGCACCTGTGAAGGGTATTATAGCTTCGGCGCAGCCGAAGATAACGTTTTCTCTTGTTTTGAACCAATTTCATAGCGAGAGCTGAGATAGCGATCCCCAGTACCTCCACTGGTTCCGGAGAATCAAGAGGGAAAACAGCTCAATATTATCGTGCTTACAGAGCACAAAAGTGAGCAGAGATGGAAAAATAGTTAACAAATATGGTAACTAGTGACCTGTCTACAAGATCAGAGCCTTTTTCAAATGTTGATTCCTGTAGAAGTAACTTTTTAAAAGCAAAGCCCTTTGCGAAATGAGATGATGCAATTGCGGGAAGTCTAATTTGCGAATTAGATAAACAAGTATTCGACTTTAATAACTCGAAAAAAGACATTTCGATAATAGTATTTAATTGTCAAAGTCTTCGTGCTATTAGCATGTGCACCGATCGAGTCTTCCAAAATACTTTTGATGTTATCAGAAACGTTTATGAGCGATGAAGAACCTTCTATACAAGTACCAAATTTTTAATTTGTTGGGAGATTTCAACGTAATGAGATTCGAAATTCAGGTGTTGCCATATATCATAATGCAAAGGGCAGATGTTACGTTAATACTCATTACTCAAGTGTGACTGATGTCATGGTATGAACATCAGAAAGAATAGGGGCTTATGTGCAGTAGAGTACAAAATCAACCCCAACGATCAGCTTAGTGGTTACCATCAGCAATATATATGGAGTACAATTAGCTGGATGTTCAAAAATCGTGATCTTAGTTATATAGAGTCTAAGGCAAGTTACGCTAGTAAAACACGCTCACTCGTTTTCACTATGATAATTTACATATAGGCCTACATATGCATATAGGGGTATAAAAAACCCTAATTTCGAAAATCTTTCTATTACGTATATGGCGACTAAGAGAAGGTTTCATCCGATTCAACCCATTTTTGACATAGAGACATACTGTTATCATGAAGAGATTTGCTCCGATTTCAATCAAATATCTCACAGGATGACCGATACTTTCAATAAAATGTTCGCTTTAGGAATCAGTCCGGTTGTGAAAGTAAATGTCTCTGGCGTATTTATTTATGAATTTATCGCGTTTATAGTAGTTTCTAACATAACCGATATATGGCTAGTGGGCGGGGTTATCATCCGATTTCGTCCATTTTCACGTGCCAGTAGAAGTGCTTAAGGGATTTATCCTTAGTAAATTTGGACGAGCCACACCCATGTTTTCAAAATTTATAGCCCACAGATGTCGCGTACTACTGCGATTACTTGTGACATATTACAGTTTTGTATCTTAATTAAGTGCTTAGTTATGGCATTTTTTAGTTTTTGTTTAATAGCGTTTTGTGGGCGTGACAGCGGTTGGTTACGCTTATCTACGAACTCGTCTTTACTTTTTTGCCAAGGAACACGTGTACCAAGTTTTATTAAGATATCTCAATTTGTAATCAAGTTATCGCTTGTACAGACGGACAGACAAACAGTCACTCGGATTTCAACTCGTACGAGACGAAATCATTTATATATATATAAAGTGATACAAACAACCGTTAGGTCGCCGTCCTCGTCTCCCGTCGTCTTCGTAGAAAAAAAATAAAGGGCATTCTCAATGCGAAACACGGAAGACCAATTCACACAACTCCTGGATAATAAATATTTTGTGTACTTGACCTGTGAATGGGTTATCACCAGTTTGAAATTGAAGAATCGTCAAAACAATATACTGCATTCGTGACATCTGATAATTACTTTGAATTTAGCCGTATGTCTTTTGGGTTGCAAGTAACTTTTCAATGCATAATGAACACAATGGCATCAAATCTTAATACAGGTGAAGCGTATAATATTATAATATGTATAATATACGAAATAATTACTCCAAGTAAACTAAACGTGATACGATTTTTCTCACTTCTCAAAGATGCCGGACATACTCTTCACGCCGATAAATGAAAATTTTTCGAAAAAAGAATCGAACACCTCGGGCATAATATAGACGATAACGGTATCATGCCTGTTATGCAAAACGAAGCTGCTATAAAGAATTTCAAAACACCCACCAACATAACAGAAATAAGAAGATTTCTAGGTCTTACGTGGTTTTTTCCGAAAATAAGTTAGAATATTCTCTGATTTCAAAGCCACTTACTTTGTTAACTAAAACAAATAGAACGAGTTTTGTACGGGGGTTGTGCATCACTCCTTCGAAATCCTTATAAGGAACTCAAATATTGCTTTATACGATATCAATGCTCAACATTTTGATGTGAGTAGCAATGGTCTAGTAGGCGTACTTCTACACGGAGATGCGGCATCAATACAGAAAGCCGGAGTCACTGGCTGTTGTTAGGACGTTAGAAAGGTTCTGCGTCTACTTACTGGCGAAAAAATCAAAATCGTAAACGTTTTCTCCACTATTGCTAATGTAAAAAGAATATGTTAAAGAACTAAAACATAAAATAGCTTGATGGTGGCTTAAATTACTTGCGTACAATTTTGTGTGTGTATGTATTAGACGGATAAATTGGTTTCCGAAAATGAGAAAATACGTCAAAGATTATATCATAGTTCTGTTATCAGACACATCGTTCCAGGAAACCCTATACACTATGCATTTTTATGAGTTTTACAGTAATTTCAATATTATATATAACATACCAAATGATAATGGTCAAGTATAATGCGCCAGCCAAAATATTTAATTATTCTTCAGAACAACAACCGAAAATCCGAAAGATTGGTATAATGCTACTACGCTACTACAAGTTTCAATCCGAATTCATTTGTTTTCGATTTCTCGGTGCGAGACATAGTAACAATTAATTACTAGCAGCAGTCTGCCATGATATTATATTAACCACGACCATTCTACGTTATCCTCAGTAGAAAAACGCAGACAAGCCGCAGTAAACATATCGAGAAAACTCGTGACAAAGTTACTTGGGCCAAACGTTGTACGAAAAGTTCTGTATCACGATCGCTACTTATTGGAAGATATTCAACAAAAATATAGTTTAGTATATGCTTCTGATAAAATAAAGCCGAGGTCTAAAAATTGTCCCTACGATGAAATTGAGGATGACTTAAGTCAGAAAGGGTCGAGTTTTCTCGACATAAATACAATTACAACCATTCTCAGTTTTTTCTAGCCACATAATTTCTATATACATATGTAGAAATGTAGGTGATTAAAGATAAACATTTTGTGCATTTGACAATAGTCCGATTACGCCCCACTCCTATACCAAGTTTTCCGTAGTGCTAAGAAACACGTACAAAGATTCATCAAGATACCTCATCTTTTACTGCAGTTATTGCTTGAACAGATAGACGGACGGACAGCTATACCCCGTATTTCAACTCGTCTCGTCATCCTGATCATTAATATATATATATATATATATATATCCCCGTATATTATATATGTATCTCGATTAGTTTTAGGTAATATAGCAATTGAATAATTAAAATGAACCTGCAGCCAGTTTAATACAAATGTGACTATCACTTTCAAAATAGATACATTGGATTCTAAACTTCCAATTACAAAAAAATGTTTGTCAATAATAATAAGTATAATAATTTATTTATCTCTTTTTTTTTTGATACATCAGAAACCGCAAGGTGGACTAAAGGGCACGATTTTTAGACATGTGGTTTTTTAGAAGAAATAAAACCCATATAATTTACTGTTGATGCCAAGAATTTGGCTTTATTATAAATGGAAGAGTTTGCCAATATTTTTAAAACTGATTTCGGGCAAGTGACCGCCACGGCTGGTTCGAATAAATTCCAGCCGGGTTACCTAATTTTCGACAACTTTTTGCAGCAATTGGAGCCGTATATCAGAAATAATGCCCCGAATATTATCTTACATGGCGTCAATCGCCTCGGGCTTACCTGCGTAGACAAGCGATTTCACTTAACCCCACAAAAATTAGTGCAGCGATTTTAAATGGCACAATCTTGGAAGTTTCTTTCTAAAAATTAATTTTTTCGTTCTTGTTGAAGCCAAAGGTCTTCCATGGCCACGAAGAAGTCATGAATCATGGCTCTATAGCGTTCCCCACTGACTGTAACATTATGGCCGGCTTCATTTTTAGAAATATAAACCAATGACTCCCCCTGCCTATATAGCCCTCCAAACAGTGAATTTTTGAGGATGTAACGCCGTCTCAACAATGGCTTGTGGATTATCATCATAAATACGACAATTTTGTGAAGTAAGGTACTCAGTGAACAAAAAGCGAGCTTCATCGCTGAACAAAATTTTCTTGCGAAAATTGGGATCGGTGGCCATCTCGGACTCACTCGGGTCTTCTTCGATACTCTGTATCTTCTCTCCACAGTAGCAACAGTGTCTTCTAGAGTAAACGTGGTGCGAAACCGATCATGATTGCTCAAATTACCGACTCGGCTGGGCAACTATTTCGACAGGATATTGAACGCAGCGTGAACCGAACAATTATTTTGGTAGTAAATTTACACCATTTTCAAATATTGTTTCGGAATAAGTCTGTTGCTTGTGAAATGTCAAGGCAAATTGAATAAACATAAATCAACTGACAGCTGTCAAAAACACCAATTTCGAAAAAAGTTCAAAAATTGTGATATAAGTTATATAGAGTCTAAGGCAAGTTTTCACTCGATTTTATCCTTTTTAAGCGCAAAGATACATTGTTATTAGTAAAACACGCTCTCTCGTTTTCACTATGATAATTTACATATAGGGCTACATATGCATATAGGGGTATAAAAAACCCTAATTTCGAAAATCTTTCTATTACGTATATGGCGACTAAGAGAAGGTTTCATCCGATTCAACCCATTTTTGACATAAAGACATACTGTTATCATGAAGAGATTTGCTCCGATTTCAATCAAATATCTCACAGGATGACCGATACTTTCGATAAAATGTTCGCTTTAGGAATCAGTCCGGTTGTAAAATTAAATGTCTCTGACGTATTTATTTATGAATTTATCGCGTTTATAGTAGTTTCTAACATAACCGATATATGGCTAGTGGGCGGGGTTATCATCCGATTTCGTCCATGTGCTTAAGGGATTTATCTTTAGTACATTTGGACGAGCCATTTTTTAGTTTTTGTTTAATATTGTTTTGTGGGCGTGACAGCGGTTGATTACGCTTATCTTTGAACTCGTCTTTACTCTTTTGCCAAGGAACAAGTGTACCAAGTTTTATTAAGATATCTCAATTTGTAATCAAGTTATCGCTTGTACAGACGGACAGACAAACAGTCACTCGGATTTCAACTCGTACGAGACGAAATCATTTATATATATATAAGGTGATACAAACAACCGTTAGGTCGCCGTCCTCGTCTCCCGTCGTCTTCGTAGAAAAAAAATAAAGGGCATCCATCTGCTTTGTGTAGACTATCGGTGTTTAAACAAAATTACGATAAAACAACCATTCTCAATGCGAAACACGGAAGACCAATTCACACAACTCGTGGATAATAAATATTTTTGTGTACTTGATCTGTAAATTAAAGTTATCACCAGATTGAATTTGAAGAATCGTCAAAACAATATACTGCATTCGTGACATCTGATAATTACTTTGAATTTAGCCGTATGTTTTTTGGGTTGCAAGTAACTTTTCAATGCATAATGAACACAATCGCATCAAATCTTAATACAGGTGAAGTGTATAATATTATAATATGTATAATATACGAAATAATTACTCCAAGTAAACTATACGTGATACGATTTTTCTCACTTCTCAAAGATGCCGGACATACATACTCTTCACGCCGATAAATGCAAATTTTTCGAAAAAAGAATCGAACACCTCGTTAGAATATTCTCTGATTTCAAAGCCACTTAATTTGTTAACTAAAACAAATAAAACGAGTTTTGTACGAGGTTTTGTACATCACTCCTTCGAAATCCTTATTAGGTATTCAAATATTGCTTTATACGATATCAATGCTCAACATTTTGATGTGAGTAGCAATGGTCTAGTAGGCGTACTTCTACACGGAGATGCGGCACCAATACAGAAAGCCGGAGTCACTGGCTGTTGTTAGGACGTTAGAAAGGTTCTGCGTCTACTCACTGGCGAAAAAATCAAAATCGTAAGCGTTTTCTTCACTATTGCTAATGTAAAAAAGAATATGTTAAAGAACTAAAACATAAAATAGCTTGATGGTGGCTTAAATTACTTGCGTACAATTTTGTGTGTGTACGTATTAGACGGATAAATTGGTTTCCGAAAATGAGAAAATACGTCAAAGATTATATCATAGTTCTGTTATCAGACACATCGTTCCAGGAAACCCTATACACTATGCATTTTTATGAGTTTTACAGTAATTTCAATATTATATATAACACACCAAATGATAATGGTCAAGTATAATGCGCCAGCCAAAATATTTAATTATTCTTCAGAACATCAACCGAAAATCCGAAAGATTGGTATAATGCTACTACGCTACTACAAGTTTCAATCCGAATTAATTTGTTTTCGATTTCTCGGTGCGAGACATAGTAACAATTAATTACTAGCAGCAGTCTGCCATGATATTATATTAACCACGACCATTCTACGTTATCCTCAGTAGAAAAACGCAGACAAGCCGCAGTAAACATATCGAGAAAACTCGTGACAAAGTTACTTGGGCCAAACGTTGTACGAAAAGTTCTGTATCACGATCGCTACTTATTGGAAGATATTCAACAAAAATATAGTTTAGTATATGCTTCTGATAAAATAAAGCCGAGGTCTAAAAATTGTCCCTACGATGAAATTGAGGATGACTTAAGTCAGGAAGGGTCGAGTTTTCTCGACATAAATACAATTACAACCATTCTCAGTTTTTTCTAGCCACATAATTTGTATATACATATGTAGAAATGTAGGGGATTAAAGATAAACATTTTGTGCATTTGACAATAGTCCGATTACGCCCCACTCCTATACCAAGTTTTCCGTAGTGCTAAGAAACACGTACAAAGATTCATCAAGATACCTCATCTTTTACTGCAGTTATTGCTTGAACAGATAGACGGACGGACAGCTATACGCCGTATTTCAACTCGTCTCGTCATCCTGATCATTAATATATATATATATAACCCCATATATATGTATCTCGATTACTTTTAGGTAATATAGCATTTGAATAATTAAAATGAACCTGCAGCCAGTTTAATACAAATGTGACTATCACTTTCAAAATAGATACATTGGATTCTAAACTTCCAATTACAAAAAAATGTTTGTCAATAATAATAAGTATAATAATTTATTTAGCTCTATTTTTTTGATACATCAGAAACCGCAAGGTGGACTAAAGGGCACGATTTTTAGACATGTGGTTTTTTAGAAGAAATAAAACCCATATAATTTACTGTTGATGCCAAGAATTTGGCTTTATTATAAATGGAAGAGTTTGCCAATATTTTTAAAACTGATTTCGGGCAAGTGACTGCCACGGCTGGTTCGAATAAATTCCAGCCGGATTACCTAATTTTCGACAACTTTTTGCAGCAATTGGAGCCGTATATCAGAAATAACGCCCCGAATATTATCTTACATGGCGTCAATCGCCTCGGGCTTACCTGCGTAGACAAGCGATTTCACTTAACCCCACAAAAATTAGTGCAGCGATGTTAAATCGCACAATCTTGGAAGTTTCTTTCTAAAAATTGATTTTTTCGTTCTTGTTGAAACCAAAGGTCTTCCACGGCCACGAAGAAGTCATGAATCATGGCTCTATAGCGTTCCCCACTGACTGTAACATTATGGCCGGCTTCATTTTTAGAAATATAAACCAATGACTCCCCCTGCCTATATAGCCCTCCAAACAGTGAATTTTTGAGGATGTAACGCCGTCTCAACAATGGCTTGTGGATTATCATCATAAATACGACAATTTTGTGAAGTAAGGTACTCAGTGAACAAAAAGCGAGCTTCATCGCTGAACAAAATTTTCTTGCGAAAATTGGGATCGGTGGCCATCTCGGACTCACTCGGGTCTTCTTCGATACTCTGTATCTTCTCTCCACAGTAGCAACAGTGTCTTCTAGAGTAAACGTGGTGCGAAACCGATCATGATTGCTCAAATTACCGACTCGGCTGGGCAACTATTTCGACAGGATATTGAACGCAGCGTGAACCGAACAATTATTTTGGTAGTAAATTTACACCATTTTCAAATATTGTTTCGGAATAAGTCTGTTGCTTGTGAAATGTCAAGGCAAATTGAATAAACATAAATCAACTGACAGCTGTCAAAAACACCAATTTCGAAAAAAGTTCAAAAATTGTGATATAAGTTATATAGAGTCTAAGGCAAGTTTTCACTCGATTTTATCCTTTTTAAGCGCAAAGATACATTGTTATTAGTAAAACACGCTCTCTCGTTTTCACTATGATAATTTACATATAGGGCTACATATGCATATAGGGGTATAAAAAACCCTAATTTCGAAAATCTTTCTATTACGTATATGGCGACTAAGAGAAGGTTTCATCCGATTCAACCCATTTTTGACATAAAGACATACTGTTATCATGAAGAGATTTGCTCCGATTTCAATCAAATATCTCACAGGATGACCGATACTTTCGATAAAATGTTCGCTTTAGGAATCAGTCCGGTTGTAAAATTAAATGTCTCTGACGTATTTATTTATGAATTTATCGCGTTTATAGTAGTTTCTAACATAACCGATATATGGCTAGTGGGCGGGGTTATCATCCGATTTCGTCCATGTGCTTAAGGGATTTATCTTTAGTACATTTGGACGAGCCATTTTTTAGTTTTTGTTTAATAGTGTTTTGTGGGCGTGACAGCGGTTGATTACGCTTATCTTTGAACTCGTCTTTACTCTTTTGCCAAGGAACAAGTGTACCAAGTTTTATTAAGATATCTCAATTTGTAATCAAGTTATCGCTTGTACAGACGGACAGACAAACAGTCACTCGGATTTCAACTCGTACGAGACGAAATCATTTATATATATATAAGGTGATACAAACAACCGTTAGGTCGCCGTCCTCGTCTCCCGTTGTCTTCGTAGAAAAAAAATAAAGGGCATCCATCTGCTTTGTGTAGACTATCGGTGTTTAAACAAAATTACGATAAAACAACCATTCTCAATGCGAAACACGGAAGACCAATTCACACAACTCGTGGATAATAAATATTTTTGTGTACTTGATCTGTAAATTAAAGTTATCACCAGATTGAATTTGAAGAATCGTCAAAACAATATACTGCATTCGTGACATCTGATAATTACTTTGAATTTAGCCGTATGTTTTTTGGGTTGCAAGTAACTTTTCAATGCATAATGAACACAATCGCATCAAATCTTAATACAGGTGAAGTGTATAATATTATAATATGTATAATATACGAAATAATTACTCCAAGTAAACTATACGTGATACGATTTTTCTCACTTCTCAAAGATGCCGGACATACATACTCTTCACGCCGATAAATGCAAATTTTTCGAAAAAAGAATCGAACACCTCGTTAGAATATTCTCTGATTTCAAAGCCACTTAATTTGTTAACTAAAACAAATAAAACGAGTTTTGTACGAGGTTTTGTACATCACTCCTTCGAAATCCTTATTAGGGATTCAAATATTGCTTTATACGATATCAATGCTCAACATTTTGATGTGAGTAGCAATGGTCTAGTAGGCGTACTTCTACACGGAGATGCGGCACCAATACAGAAAGCCGGAGTCACTGGCTGTTGTTAGGACGTTAGAAAGGTTCTGCGTCTACTCACTGGCGAAAAAATCAAAATCGTAAGCGTTTTCTTCACTATTGCTAATGTAAAAAAGAATATGTTAAAGAACTAAAACATAAAATAGCTTGATGGTGGCTTAAATTACTTGCGTACAATTTTGTGTGTGTACGTATTAGACGGATAAATTGGTTTCCGAAAATGAGAAAATACGTCAAAGATTATATCATAGTTCTGTTATCAGACACATCGTTCCAGGAAACCCTATACACTATGCATTTTTATGAGTTTTACAGTAATTTCAATATTATATATAACACACCAAATGATAATGGTCAAGTATAATGCGCCAGCCAAAATATTTAATTATTCTTCAGAACATCAACCGAAAATCCGAAAGATTGGTATAATGCTACTACGCTACTACAAGTTTCAATCCGAATTAATTTGTTTTCGATTTCTCGGTGCGAGACATAGTAACAATTAATTACTAGCAGCAGTCTGCCATGATATTATATTAACCACGACCATTCTACGTTATCCTCAGTAGAAAAACGCAGACAAGCCGCAGTAAACATATCGAGAAAACTCGTGACAAAGTTACTTGGGCCAAACGTTGTACGAAAAGTTCTGTATCACGATCGCTACTTATTGGAAGATATTCAACAAAAATATAGTTTAGTATATGCTTCTGATAAAATAAAGCCGAGGTCTAAAAATTGTCCCTACGATGAAATTGAGGATGACTTAAGTCAGGAAGGGTCGAGTTTTCTCGACATAAATACAATTACAACCATTCTCAGTTTTTTCTAGCCACATAATTTGTATATACATATGTAGAAATGTAGGGGATTAAAGATAAACATTTTGTGCATTTGACAATAGTCCGATTACGCCCCACTCCTATACCAAGTTTTCCGTAGTGCTAAGAAACACGTACAAAGATTCATCAAGATACCTCATCTTTTACTGCAGTTATTGCTTGAACAGATAGACGGACGGACAGCTATACGCCGTATTTCAACTCGTCTCGTCATCCTGATCATTAATATATATATATATAACTCCAGCAATTGGAGCCGTATATCAGAAATAACGCCCCGAATATTATCTTACATGGCGTCAATCGCCTCGGGCTTACCTGCGTAGACAAGCGATTTCACTTAACCCCACAAAAATTAGTGCAGCGATGTTAAATCGCACAATCTTGGAAGTTTCTTTCTAAAAATTGATTTTTTCGTTCTTGTTGAAACCAAAGGTCTTCCACGGCCACGAAGAAGTCATGAATCATGGCTCTATAGCGTTCCCCACTGACTGTAACATTATGGCCGGCTTCATTTTTAGAAATATAAACCAATGACTCCCCCTGCCTATATAGCCCTCCAAACAGTGACTTTTTGAGGATGTAACGCCGTCTCAACAATGGCTTGTGGATTATCATCATAAATACGACAATTTTGTTAAGTAATGTACTCAGTGAATCAAAAGCGAGCTTCATCGCTGAACAAAATTTTCTTGTGAAAATTGGGATCGGTGGCCATCTCGGACTCACTTGGGTCTTCTTCGATCTCTGTATCTTCTCTCCACAGTAGCAACAGTGTCTTCTAGAGTAAACGTGGTGCGAAACCGATCATGATTGCTCGAATTACCGACTCTGCTTTGCAACTATTTCGACAGAATATTGAACGCAGCGTGAACCGAACAATTATTTTGGTAGTAAATTTACACCATTTTCAAACATTGTTTCGGAATAAGTATGTTGTTGTGAAATGGCAAAGCAAATTGAATAAACATAAATCAACTGACGGATGTCAAAAACACCAATTTCGAAGAAAGTATTGACTTATTATTTGATTGACACCCGTTAGTATACACTAAATTCATTTGAGAGATCAATAATATAGAAATGTTTGTCGGTGTCTAAAAAAATGTTTAATCAGAACTGTTTCTTATCAATTTAACATTCGTTACTATACGAATTTAATCTATATTCATTATAAACTAGTGCAATATAATCACAATTTTTTGCCTCAAGACATATCATTACCAGAAATAAATGATATACACATAAAGTATACGTATAAAATCAAGCGGATGTTTGAAAATCTTTATATTAGATATATGGGGGCTAGGAAAAGTACTGACCCGATTGTATCCATTTTTGGCAAAAAAAAAGGTTATCATAGCTATATTCTCTCCGAATTTCAACACTTGACCTCACAAATTGACCGATATTTTCAGTGAAAAATTAGCCATAGACACCGGGGTTCACATATTTGGTATCTGGGGCCTTGAAAAGTTATGGTCCGATTCTGACAATTTTATGACGTGAGATGGAATACCTAAAAGGCACTATTTGCGTTTTTTTATTACAATAACGTCATTTATTCTCAATTTATAAACTGTAAAACAAAAAATCAGATAGAATTGAAAATTGTTATATATAGGAACTAGGCGTGGATATAGTCTTCTAGATTTCAGAGTTCGTATATTGCCAGAATGTAAGATAAGAATGGCTGGGTAATGTTATGCACCGAATTTGGTTAAAATGGGTTAAATAGTTCCTTACATATACGATTTCATCTAAAGGAAGGCGGTGCCTCTTCCATTGTCCAATTTTGGTATCGGCTTCTATTCAGTGTTTCTGACGCATTTATTAATTGAATTATCGCACTTTTAGTAGTATTCAACATAACGTTATATGGCTGGGTTATATTCCGATTTGACTTATTTGCACTGCGTGGGAGGAGGAGTCAAAAAGTTTTGTCCCGACAAAATTTGGTTAATATAGTTTTAATACGTATATATTAAGTATGCAACCACGCCCACTTTTTAAATATTTTCACACCCCTTCTTATTACAATACCAAACTCTTTATGGTGCCAAGAACACGAGTACGAAGTTTCATCAAGATATCTATTCAAGACATAGATTCAACCAAAGAGGCTAAATTTAATATAGTTTTTTGTACATAAGAAAAACCAAGAAGCACGTGTACGAAGTTTCATCAAGATATGTTCTGTTCTACTCAAGACATAAGTTTAACCAAAGAGGCTAAATTTAAATATAGTTTTCGTGTATATGAGAAAAACATCAACCAAAGAATGGAAATATTAGGGATAAAAGATTTAGACCCAGATCAGAACCAATTTCAGTTAGCACTATACCATATAATTTTTGAGAAAACTTGTCCAGTTAGTTTCATTAAAATATCACATATATTGACCGATACAAATGGTTTAAAGAAAGGCGGAAATCACTTTATCAAGTGTATTGTGGCTAGGAGAAGATCGGGACTGATTGCATTAATTTCATTCCTTACGCAAACATTCTCGGGAACATGTTTCCACGTAATTTTATGAAGATAAATCACACTCTAACCGACTTTTTCGGCATAAAGCCTGCTAGGATATCGAAAAAAATTATATATACTATATGGGAACTGGGGTAATTTTGTACAATAAATTCTGTATTATAATTTCTCCTAATTTTGTTAAGATACAACCAATCGGAAGCATAAAATTATTATATTAGGTATATGTAGATTACGGGTAGTATTTACTCGATTTTATTTGTTATTGGTGTTACGACATATTATTGCCATAAAAAGAAGCTCTGCGAATTTCGTTAAGATAACTCTAATATTGACCAATAAAAAGCACATATTCGGTACGATGGCACTATTTGGCAAAGCTTTATTCCAGATAACTTCATTCGTGGTGGGTTGCACTGTAAAGTGCAAGATCAAGAATCAGATGATATGTAAAATGTTGTTATGTGCTGCATAATATTCAATTCTCGTTCCATGTCATAACCCGGAGATTACCATTCATACCTTAGATTTTGTTTTGTTTTTATTTTTTTCGAGGATATCTAAACGGCTGCAGAGATCGAAATTTAAATTTTCTTGTTTATTTAACCTCTCAAGTATTTGAGTCTATAGGTCTTCAGTAAAGTTAGAGTTTTTTGTGTTCATTACTTATGAGTTACTTTTCACAAGGTTGGCAAAAATCCTCCGCTGAACCCTCCACGAGGGTGCCGACTGGGAATAGATACCACAGTTTCACGACGTAGGCAAGGACGAGCTGGCAGCAGGTCGCCTGTTGCAGTAGTGAGGTATTTCGCTAAGGTCAGGTTCCTATCTGGGTGTTCGGTACTCTTCAATAGTGCAGCATCCAGATAGGAGGTCCTGCTATGGTAGGAGGTGTGTAAAGGGCTGGATCAAGGTGTCAGGCGACCCGTGCCAAAGATCAACCTGGCTGGGGGCCCTTAAATAGCCCAGTCTCGCACGGAGCTTACGGATACCTGTCGCCCTCCGTAATAAGATAGCCTTACTTGCGTAGCGGAGGCTATGCCCAAGCGGACATACTTCCCCTACACTCGTGGGTCCAAAATATCAGCCAGTTAAAATATAATAAAAATTTAAACATAAAGGAGTCCGGACCTCCTTTAAAAAGGCCGGAGGGAGCGAGTTTTTCCCAGAGGAGAGCAGCGTTTGGCACGAGCTCGACAACACTAAAGGTGCAGAAGCCAAGACTGGCGCCTGGAAAGTAACAGGGGAAGGCGGGAGATGCCAAAAGTGATGCTGCCAGTAGTGGGTCAGCCAGGGAATGGCTTACCTTTAAGATCGATGAGCTAAGAGACAAAGGTCTGCTGAAGAGGCTAAACCGTCAGCCAAGAGACCGAAGACAAAGGGCGCGACGCCTGCTATTGTCATTGTGGTGCTGGATGAAGGTGATCCCGAAGGAAAAATCCCCTGAGCCCAATGGAAGTGCGTGCAGCCGCACTGACGAATGTGGGGTTGAAAGTGCTACTAAGCAATCCAGGGTCATCCCCGTCATGTACGGATTCCGGATGGTATCAGGGTCAGATAAAGATGATACCGTGTGACGACGAGAGATCGGTCCAGCTATATAAGGCCGCAATAGCTAAGGTGTGGGAGGTCTACCCCGGAGCCAGGCTAGTAGCGGTAGATAAAAAAGATATCCCATCACGACCGAGGGCAAGGGTATGGATCCCGGCTACACCATCGCAGCCAGACCAGATAATGCAGCTCATAAAAGCCTGTAATCCCAACTGGCGGATGGAGATTCGTCAGGGACTTCGATGACCCCGCAGCGGAATCTGGTGTAGAGACGAAACGAGTCACAATGCAGATTCTGTGGCTTCTAATAAAGGAATCCGTAGAAACGCTAGCGAAAAGTGGCGGAGAGATCAACTACGGATTCAAAAAAGTGAAGGTTATGAAGGTTAAGTCAGACGCCTATGCAGGAGGAAATTTGGCGTCGGAATCGGAATGCGAAGTCGAGGAAGATCCAATGGAGTCCTCGAGTGATGTGGAGAACACTGAACAAGGTGAGTGTACTTCGGGATCTGAACTTGCAGACAGACTTTCCAAACTTCCCACTGAGAGTGAGCTTTTAAGCGACTCTCAAGAAGACGCAGAGAAAATACTAACTAATGCGTCTTCTCCAAATTAATCTACACAGCAAACTAGCGTCTCTAGCCCTAGTTAACCGCATGGCAGAAGAGCGGCTTGAATTCGTCCTCATTCAGGAGCCATGGGTTAATAGAGGGCGTATTTGCGGTCTGAGGACACCGGGGTATAATTTATAGGTAGGGCTAGGACATGTATATTGGCTAGTAAAAAAGCTTAATGTCTTTTTATTACTCAGTTACAGTAGTAACGACACTACAGCAGTAAGCTGGGAGATGGGCGGAAAGAAATACCGGCTGGCATCATGCTACATGCCGTACGACGAGGTAGCAGTACCATCGCAGCTGATCAAAGAGCTGGTACGAGACACCGAAGCATCCAAGTGTTCGATTATACTTTGGTGCGACTCCAATGCGCACCATACACTATGGGGAAGCACGGGTATTAATGAAAGGGGTGAGTTGCTCTTTAATTATTTAATAGGAAGTAAGCTTTTGTTATGTAACAAAGGCAGTACGCCAACATTTATAACCAGAAACCGACAGGAAGTATTAGATATAACACTGGTATCGGAAGAACTGGTGGAACACTCCTTTTCGGTCATATAAAAAGGAGAGTACAAAGAAATTCGTGGAAATCTTGTTGTAATGACATCGAGAATACGGCAGAAGCGTCTCGACTTAGAAAAATAATGACACAGTCGAAACATAGCATCGGATAGCTTCAGAAGCCAGACCACAGCTGGACGGTATCCAGTGAAGAGACTCTAGGCCTACTAATGGATACTCACTACCCAGACAGTTCCGAGCACCACATAAGGGAGCATATACTGGGGAGTGAAGTGGGCCCAGAGTCCCCTCCGCTAGACATTGTGTCAGATGGCAATGTTTATTGGGCAATAGGCAGCTTCAAGCCTTATAAAACGCCGGGACCAGACGGTTTATTCCCGGCTCAGTTACAGCAGTCCCTGAGCTACACAATAAACTGGTTAACAACCATGTTTAGGGGGACACTGAAATTAAACTATATTCCCTCGATATGGAGGGAAGTTAAGGTGATATATATACCAAAGGCTGGCAAAAGCTCGCACACTAATCCAAAGGATTTTAGACCAATTAGCCTTTCATCATTTCTTTTAAAACGCTGGAGAGACTAATAGAAATACATATAAAGGACATACTAATCCCAAGAAAATGGCAGTTTCGCAGCATGCGTACTCGAAGGGTAGATCCACAGAAACGGCATTCAGCTCAGTAGTAGCAGAGATTGAAAAGTTTCTGGAAATAAAAGAATACACCCTCGTAGCCTTCCTAGACATAGAAGATGCCTTCAACAACATCCAGCCGAAGGCCATATTGAGCGCGCTTAAAGATCTGGGCATATCTGAGCCTCTCCGGAAATTAATTGAACAGATGCTCTTGGGCAGGTCAATTATTTCAACGCTGGGAGCTTCAAAGATGCCCAGATCCGTCCGAAGGGGTACACCCCAAGGAGGCGTGTTATCCCCACTTCTCTGGATCCTGACAATGAATAAAATAGTGGATCTAGAAAAGAAGGGGGTACATGTTGTGGCCTACGCTGATGATGTGGCAGTATCGGTTAGGGGCAAGTTCCCGAACACCCTCGCTAGCCTTATGCAGACAATATTAAACGATATTAATGGATGGGCCGTATCATGCGGACTGAATTTAAACGCTAGCAAGACAGAACTAGTATTGTTCACTAAGAAACACAGTACTCCAGAAATCACGCCGCCATTTTTAAATGGCACTAGGCTAACGGTAGGAGATAAAGCAAGCTACTTGGGACTAATTTTGGACAGGAAGCTTTCTTGGAAACAAAACTTGGAAGCGAGGGTAAAGAAAGCAGCTCCAGCGCTTAACACATGTAAAAAGAATGGTGGGGCAATTGTAAGGCCGATCATGACCTACGGTATAGTAGTATGGTGGCCAATTACAGAAAAGAAATATGCAATTAGAAGCATGGAAAGTATACAAAGAGCAGCTAGTATTTGCATCAGTGGAGCTCTCAGAACTACGCCAAGCCAAGCACTCAACGTAATTTTAAACTTACTGCCAACAGATCTGTTTTGCAAGCAAATGGCAGAACGAAGTCAGCTCTGAGACTGAGGGAATCCTCCCTACTTGTCACTAGTAACAAGGGGCATTCTATGATACTTAGGAAGTTCCCGTTTCTTCTCATAAATACGGATTTGCGTAATCCTACAGAGCTGAATCTAAATCCGGTCCCCAATATTGCCTTCCCTTCCAGAGAGTGGGAAAGGGGCGTAGTGCACAAGGAAGCAGGGATAAGCTTCTATACGGATGTGTCTTTTCAGCTAAACAAGACACCAAAATCGCCTTCCGGTTACCAGACCACTGCAGTGTCTTCCAAGCGGAGGTCACCGCAATTAAAGAAAGCCTTCTTGTACCGAAAAGGAGTGTGATCACAACAACCAATATGTTTATATATACAGACAGCCAGGCGGCTTTGAAATCTCTGATGTCTCATAGGATTTCGTCGAAGACAGTGATCTTCTAGCGGATCTGACATCCTATTTCACGGTAAACCTGCAATAGAAAACTGTGTAACCGATGAGCTAGCCAGAACAGGCACCACCCTACAACTAAGATCCTGGTAAGGAGGATATATATATGCCTCTGGCTACTTGTAGATACTGAATCGACAAACATGTCATTAACATAGCCGAGGAATCAGTCCTTGACTTACCCAACTAGCGGGATGGATTATTTGATGTACTGGACGAATTAATAGAGATTTTTTGTTTCTTCAAGGTTTTATTTCAAATAATTTGAAGCTCTTTGAAGACAATACATCCTCTGTAGTTTGCCGGATGGCTTTTTTTTGGCACTCGTTAGTTTTGTGCCACCACTGCATTTAACGTATTTGACATTTTTTCGCAGAAATTCTTGGTATGTCCAAATGTCTGGCAATTTTTGTATTGAGGAATAAGTTTGGAATTTCTAACAGTGTTGAAGAATACGTTTACTTTCATAAATTTTCTTGACATCTTCATTACAAGTAGTATCAAAGGTAGCTAGACACATGTTTAATGGCTCTCGTGTTTTCCACTTGAGTTTGTTTACTATATTCAGAACATTTAATCCTTGTTGCTTTAAATTCGCGACAATAGCACTAATAATACACTTTTGCATGATATGTAGTCATCACTTGAAGTGAAGTTTATTTTATGAATGTCGTTATTAAAAAGTTTTAAGCAAATGTACTTTTGGCAATATTTTTAACTTGGCTATTTTCTTGATAATTAGAGATATTTGAAACCATAATGGGCGGAGAACGCCGTTCATACTTCGATTTATGATTTAGAACTCGATGACGATGCATTTTTTTTGTAATCACCTCTGGTTCAGCTTCAGCCTTACGTTTTTTACTAGGTCTTTTGCTTTTCTTTAAAATCCACTCTGTTTCCAGAACCAATTCTTTTTCAACAGTTTCGTAATGTGGTTCACTATCATTAGTGTGCTCTTATTTTGTTCTTTAAGCTTTTAATTTTCGGCTTTTAATTGTGGGCATAGTTGTTCTAATTCTTTCAGTGTTATTTCTAAGGGATCTATTTCAGAAACAATTTTTTTCGGTTGGCTTGGTGTTTCCTGACCCCCTCCAGGTGGCGGGGTACGAATCATGATACAACTTAATTTTAAATAACTTTATATTAGTTCAAGTAAAAAGTTCGTTCTGTTTTTATCTAAGAGATGGCGTTATTGTCCATAATACTAGTGTTACGCGTTGCATCATGTCATACTATACGGCGCTGAAAACGTGTTTATTCGCGCTAAAAGTTTGTCTTTGACAGTTTTTCGATTGATTGACTCAGTACGTTGTGAGCGCTCGTCAAAGATGGACACCAGCAAAGAGAAAATTCACTATATTTTACAATTTTTCTTCGATCAAGGCGCAAAAGTAGCCAAAACGGCTGAAAAAATTAATTTAGTTTATGAGCTCGAAACTTTAAACGAACGTGTTGCACTAAAGTGGTTTGCTAGGTTCCGTACCGGTAATTTCGATGTCAAAAATGCACCACGCGTCGGGAGGCCTGTCGTCGAAAATTGCGATAAAATCATGGAAATAGTGGAAACAGACCATCACGTGAGCACTAATTCATTTGCTGAGGAACTATAGATAAGCCATAAAACCGTTTGGAACCATTTGCATTACCTTGGATTCAAAAAAAAAGCTCGATGTGTGGGTGCCACATGATCTAACGCAAAAAACCATGATAGACCTAATTTCCATCTGCGAATCGCTGCTGAATCTATGAAAAATGGGTCACTTACGACAACATCGAGCGCAAACGGTCGTGATCAAAGCTCGGGGAAGCGGCACAGACGGTGGTCAAGACCGGATTGACGGCCAGGAAGGTTTTGCTATGTGTTTGGTGGGATTTGCAAGGAATCATCTACTACGAGCTGCTCCCCTATGGCAAAACGCTCAATTCGGCCCTCTACTTTCAACAACTGGACCGGTTGAAGGCAGCACTCATCCAGAAGAGGCCATCTTTGATCAACAGAGGGCAATTTGTGTTCCATCAGGACAACGCCAGGCCATACACGTCTTTGGTTAGGCGCCAGAAGCTCCGGGAGCTCGGATGGGAGGTTCTAATGCGCCCACCTTATAGTCCGGACCTGGCACCAAGTGATTACCATCTTTTCCTGTCTATGGCGAACGCGCTTAATGGTGAGAAGTTGGCCTCAGGAGAGGCCTTTGAAAATTGGCTTTCTGAGTATTTTGCCAATAGGGACGCAGCCTTCTACGAAGTTAGCATCTCGTTGGCAACAAGTTTACGAACAAAACGGCGCATAGTTGACTTATATCGGACAAATGTACACAAAGTTATCATCTTTTGAAAAATCAATAAAAAACCGAACGAACTTTTTACTGGACCAATATATTATATTAAATATATTCTTTTGGACTTCCGAAAAATATTTTCAGGAAGGATTTTTGAATTAAAACTAATGGCAACTAAATTGCAAATATGTTTTCGGAGTATATGATAAGAAGAATATTAGAACATAAAGTAAAATAAGATAAGTGTGTCTTATTGCATACGAATTTTTTTGTACGTAAAACTCCAAGTGATGGTGAGTCCAACTTTAGCAGTTGCAGATGTAATTTGTGGAACAGCTGTTTCTCTGCTTCTTTCCACTTCACTTCAACGTCCTGCCGGATTTTTGAACTAACACTTTCGAGTTGCTTCACTTAACATATTCACTTTTTTATAGTGCGTAGCAATTTACTTGGTTTAGCCGCCAAGGTTGCCAATCATCGATATTTATTTTCGAGGATTGTAGCTATTTAAGTTTCCATACTACAACTAAATTCAATAATAATATATTATATTATATAATATAAAAAATATTATTGAGCGCTGGCTTCCTTCAAACAAATAACCTTGTTCGGTCCAACACCAAAGTGTTATATTTTTTTTCTTAGGCGCGCTTCAAAAAATAAGTCTGAGCGGTCCAATACCTGGGGTATAGTTGTTTTGCCTCGAGCTCATTCTGTAAAAATTAAATGAAGCAAATCGGGGATCGTATTCGGAAGTTTATCCCTTTTGTGATTGTATTATATATAGACATCTTGTCGTAATGTATAACTACTAAACTTTTTAAAAAAGTGTGTAACATAAATAGTCTAAAACTTACGAAATACGCTCTTCCCTTCCTCATATGCCTTGAATGCGAAAAAGGCAGCACGTGTGTCAGCGGGAACCTTAAAATGTAATATGGAAATATCCTTGTAAGCTGTATATTTAAGCAAAGTATTCAATGGCAGGCGTACGATGAGTGTATGGCTCTTTGGTATCATCAGCAAGTCTTTTTTTTCTTGTTCAATTTCGTCAAACAAATTGTTCGCTTCTGCTGAGTGATGCTGAATTTGGACACGAGCGTCGTAATTGTTGTGGGAAATAATGCATACAAGTACGGCAAAGAGTTTAAGAAAATGCATGCTTCCAAAATTTTAAGCTGGAACTAATTTGAATTTCTAAACTTTCACGCCTTTTAATGTACACTGCAAAAACGTAAAGGAAAATATTATATATAGTAAATCAAATAAGAAAGAGCTATTTTAGGGTATAGCCGAAAAGCAAGAATCAAAGGCGTGGAAATATTTCCAGGTCTCGACAGAACTTTATAATAAACAAGTCAGGACTGCTTGGCGAAATTTTGTGCACAACATAATATATTGCAAGGATCACATATGGGTAAATATTTTCAGGTGTTGGTAAAACTATATTTTAAACAAAAATTTATATTATAATCAAACTAACTATTATAATTTTATTGAGATATCTTGCGCCAATATCTATGATGTAAACTCACGCTAGAGAACGAAATTTAATATTATATATTGGCTACATGAGGGAGGCGGTAAATCGCTACATTGGATCACGACTTGGAGCGATTCATTGATGTATTGATCACATTGTAATTAAGAAAACATGTCAACTTGAAAATATTTCATGAAAATATCTTACGGTGTAAGGTCAAACGGTGTGTTGAAAATAACTAAGGACATTGGTGCTCGGTTTGAACTAATCTAATATAGGCTTCAGAAAATATTTTTAGCTGCTTTTATTCAGATAACTCACATATAAAACGATATAAAATCAACTGGAATAACAATAACTATATATTTATATATACATACATAAGTATATAGAGGCTGGAATAATTCATAATACGAAAACATGTTATCTTGATTTTATCGCACTTTTAGTAGTTTTAAATATTATAAATTTTACCGTTTAGCACTGTCATGTCCACAGAGTCTGCAATTTAAGATCAGTAGTAGGTGCAATGTATGAGGAAGAAACAAGTTGTATTTAATTAACCTTAAGATTGATTCAAATCAAGAAGCACAACTGCGGACGTAAATGTGCTCGTTTTTTAAAATAAAACTTTAACTTTTCCCCAAACAGTGACCGGTTTTAAGTCGGATTCTCTTTCTGCTAAGAGCCTCCTGAGGAAAGACATCCGGATATAAAAACAAGAATTGTGTAAACCTTCTAATCTCTAAAACTGAAATTGGTAACACCGCACTAAGCCAAGGAGAACGAGACATAATAATTTGACTAAACCCACAAACCAAAACTACCATTGTCAAAAACTTTCTCAAATTTTATAACACACAACAGACTATTTAAAAATGCTTCACCCTCCACTACGCTGCTACCAGTAAATAACAAAATAATTTTATAATAACTACTAATTACAAAGAAATTTTTAAAAGGAAAAATACATTATATGAAATGAATGTAAAGGTTTCAACGACTTATCAGTTTGTAAGGAAACAATTATAGGTATGGGTAAGGATAAATATATCACTAGAGTAATGAGTAGCTTAAATTCAAATTGTTTTATAACAAATGGCCAATACATACCGACTTAAAAATATGTCAAACTTGTTAAAAATTTACTATACCAATTCTGTTTTTAAGATACCGATCTGAAATTTTGCACTCATCCTTTTATCCCGAAGAAGCTGCTTAAGCGCCAATTATTTCCAAAAAATTTAGATGTCGTAATGAACATGGTAAAAAAGTAAGAACGAGTTCGTAGATGGGCGTAATCGGACTGCCACGGCCACAAAACGCTATTAAACGCAAATCTATAAAGTGCCATAACTAAGCTCCAAATAAAGATACAAAACTGTAATCTGTGGGCTAAAAGTTAAAGAAAAAATGGGAGTGCCCCCATTATCTAAATCGGACCAAAACTATTCGAACCCCTCGGTACCGAATATTTGGAACTCAGTTAGTACTGCGAACTTTTTATCAAAACCTTCGGTCATTCTGTGAGATATGTTATAGAAATTCGGAGAGAATCTTAAGATTTTCCAACTTCCGGTTGGCTTTATATCGTATATATCGGTCAATATCTGAGCGTATTATATTGGGTATATTAGAGTTTAATGCCGAAAATAGTTTAAATTGGTCTACGTAATACCGCGACGACCATATACTACATATAATATAATATAATTATTTTCGCTATTCTAACAAACCATATACCGGATATGTCGGTCAGCTTATGAGTTATATATTTTTAAAAAATATATTCTTGAGTATTATGGGGCAATTTCGAAAATTAGTGAAATCATCCCAGATCTTTACTGTCCCCCATTTACCTTATATAATGATTTCCGATTTTCTACTTGTTTTAAACCGTTCAAGTTGGTCTAAATGTGTGATATTTTAGTAAATTTGAGTGGACAAGCTTTCTTAAAAATTATGTGCTTTAGCGTTAAATACGAATGGAATTGGTTTGGACCTTGATTCATACCTCACATGCCTAATACAATCACTTGTGATCCTTTGGTTGACGTTTTACAAATCAACTCAATATATTAAGTTTAGCCTTTTCAGTTGAGTTTTTGTCAGACATATTTTATTTGAAGACGATTTTATATAATTTTCGCTAACTGGAAGTAAAATATAGTTATAAAACTAAAGAAGTATATAACCTACATATAATATAGTTTAAAAAAATACCTAATTTGATTGTAATCCATTCACGATTTCGTCAAATAATGAATGTTGAATTCAAAGTCTTACCAACACCTAAGGGTATTTCCGCAGCTTTGTTCCTTGCAAGTTGGGAGAGTATAAAATATTCGGCCACACCTGAACTTAACTCTTCCTTACTTGTTTATAATATATTTAATTCTATATCTATTTCCATTAGTTCTGAGTGTTAGAAACAATCGGTAGGAATACAAAACCTATACACCCTGTACAAAATATTGCAGTAGTATTAGTTTAAGCACCATCGAAGATGTGAGAAAATGTTCTTAAGTACCTCTATTTATATTTAAGTAACACATTCTTATCATTTGGATACATAATATAGGCATTTTACTACTTAAATACATTTTCACATTGCATATTTTAAGGCAATATAAGCAATCATTAAGCGAACAAGTCAATATAAGCTCTTATGCAACCTCTTGACAGAGAACAAAACATATAGAGCTTTTAGAATACTATTCTAAATCGAAAGCGTAATACAAATAATTAATGAAAAGTAATATTGTGTTATTTTCGCAAAACTTTATTATAATATCTCACATATATTTCGTACATTTAAACGCTATGGAATCATCGAAAATGTTGTAGAAGTATTTTGAGGAGTCTACTTTATAACGAACCCAAGTATTTGAATGGCATAAAGGATTCAGTGAAGGTCGTGAAGTCATCGAAAAATTGCTTCATGCGAATTGTCCCCCCATTCTCTTAATGACGATAACATAGTAAAAGTTAAAGAACAGTGGTTTAAAATCGTGGTGTTGGCACACAGAGATTGCACAGAACCTCAGCGTCATACTCGTATCAAAATACCTGAACGATTTGTAAAACCAACGTCGAGTAGAGGTAGCAAAAGAGTTGCTTGACAACATAGCTGAGAACCCTAAATTCATCAAACGCATCATTACTGGTGACGAGACGTGGGTTTATGAATTCGCTAAAGGCAATCCCAGCCGAGGCTCATAACAAATGTATGAAGAATTGGATAAAGCGTTGGTATGTTTGTATTGGACAAAATTCTATTTTGAAAGCAATACTAAAGATTTGTACATCAAATGTTCTATTTTCAAGGCGAGAGTTTTCGTATGTCCACATTCTGTTCATGGTGAAAAATATGGCTTCCACTATTGACGATGTTTCTGGTAGTGTTAGAGCATTTTCAACGATTTCTGAAAGCTCAACGAATGGTATGATTTGTTTCAACAAAAAAGCAAACCATTGGAACCAACTTTTGTCAACAAATGTCTGCTCTTTGATCCATTCATCAATTCGTTTACTGAGAAATATAAGTGAATTGTTCGAACAGTTTACGTGAACTAGTGTCTAATGCTTTCAAAATATTATTTTCTGTAAGGAAAGTGAGTGACACCCAACCAAATAGTTTTACATGAGCAAACTGTTGAGTCCATGGCTCAAGATATTCGTAGCAATCATCGGATTGACATATTGAAGACAATTGAAAATGAGAAAACGAAAATTGAGGTGTAAAATGAAATATTTACTTCGAAATTGTTTCGCCTCTACTTCAAATTGCTTCAGGTCATAGTTTTCTTTCTTCAGGTTCTCCATTTCCGCGTTCACTTGCAACGAAAATTAATTGTGTTGGTTGGATGTTCGTAAATTGTTCAATAAATGTTGCAAGTGTTTGTAATTTGCAACTGCTGGAATATCATCGCCTTCAATTTACTTTATTGTTTCTTCGAAACTCATGGCCTAAAAATAATGAAAGTAAAGAATTTCCCGATTTTGGAAAAATTTCAGTTATTAAAAATATATTTCCACCTTTTTATGAACAAAAATGAACCAGAGCTTCGATAGTGGATTACTGAAAAAATGGCGAATACATCTGGCTTTTTTGAGGGGTGAAGGAAGGTCGTCGAAATATGTTTTCAACTGTTAGAACAGTCGAATGATTTACCCAAAGCTTCTCTGAAGCCAATGAAACGAGTTTTGCAGTAACCGCCCAGTTTATCGTGTTCGTCTTCACAAATCTCGCAGATTGCATTTAATGCTTTTGTGCGAATGGTGTGGATGTAAAAATCTGAATAAATATGCTCTCCGTTTCAACATCAAGTGCATTACATTCGTTAAAAATTTTTTCATTTGGAAACAGGTTAGACATATTTTGGATGCGCAGTCGTTTGATCTACAATTAAAAATTTTGAAAAAAATTTGAATCGGACGATAACTGTTTTTTTTTTTAATGATTCTTTGAATAACAAACCTGAAACTGTGATTCTCATCAATTGTGTGGTACGCCCACATGCCTGATGGCAGATCGATTCAAATCTGGTTTCTCTCCGATGAAAAAATCGGATATGAAGTTGAAGAGAAGCATTTGCTGCCACTTTGTGCTTCTTTGTCTTCAAATGATTTTCAATATCATTACCTCCACCAGCAGCAACCGAAAAAGTTGCATTACATTTGTCGCAATTATGTTGGAATCGTCATAAATGACTGAAAACACATCTTCGTTTCGACATTTCACAAATTAATATTTATTCGAAACTATTAATACTTCAAATTCACAAAATTATCTTATGTTTCACTTTGAATAGGGATGAAGGAAATTAGCTGTCAGTGAACAACGCTGACGTTTGCGCCAAAATCTACTACGGAATTCAATACATTCAAACCGAATGTATAATATAACAAGTAAGGAAGGGCTAAGTTCAGATGTAACCGAACATTTTATGCTCTCGCAAAGTCAAATGGTATACTCGTTTGAGATTTCTTTGTGAATTGACTGATATTCTCGGTAGTAGTTTAACTATAGGCACTGGGGTCCACATATTTAGTACTTAGGGGCTTGAACAGTTTTTGTTCGATTTAGACAATTTTTGGTCACAAGATGGCATACGTTAAACGTATTATTCACGCAAAGTTTTACCCCGATATAACCATTGTTGCTTGATATGCCTTGTGGAAAGTGAAAGAATCAGATGGAATTAAAAATGGTGTTAGAATATGAAAATAACGTTATGTACCGAATTTGGTTGAAATCGGTTAAGCAGATCCCAAGATATGGGTTTTCACCTAAAAGTGGGCGGTGCCACGCCCACTGTCTAATTTTGAACGCGGTTCATATAAAGTCATCTCATACCATCCCAGAGATAAATTTTAATGTCTCTGGCGTGTTTAGTGCTTGATTTATCGCGCTTTTAGTAGTTTTTAACAGTACCGTTATATGGGGAGTGGGCGGAGTTGCCACCCGATTTCAACTATTTTCACACCGTCAATGGAAGTGCTAAAAACATTTGCTTCCAGTGAATTTTGTTATTATAGCATTAGCGGTTTAGGAGATATGCACCTTAAACCTATTAGGGGCGGGACCACGCCCACTTAAAAAAAAAATTTTAACTGCAGATGCCCCTCCCTAATGTGATCCTGTGTACCAAATAACTTGTATCTTATTGCGGAGCTTAGTTATGGCAATTTATTTCTTTTTGATTAATGGTGATACAAACAACCGTTAGGTGAACAAAACTATTATACTCTGTAGCAACAGGTTGCGAGAGTATAAAAATAGAACACACCATCTACATTGTTCTATTTTTATTCCGTTGACTTACAAATTTTCTTTTTTTTTTTAATTTCTAAGCCTGGGACGGCCGGGACACATAATTGGTAATCCGGGACTGTCCCGCCGAATGGCCAGCTAAGTCTAGACCTGCCCTGAGCCCTGATAAAATAGGTTTAGATTTTGGTCAAGCCATATACCCCTAATATCACAATTTCTGCCATTCTGGTTAATTTTTCTTTTATATACCCAATATATTATATTGCGTGTCTTTAGTTGAGTCTATATCGCAATAGAAGATGTCTCAATAAAAAAAGAGAGTTTTTTAATACATGCTTCACAATGACAGTGAAAATAAGAAAAAATCCAACAACTATATTACATATCTCCCGTACAACCTATTTTTTTCAGGTACAATGGTTTCAATGAAGAGGATAAGAGCTCGTAATTTTGCCGAATAGTTCTCTAATATACACTTACTTAACAATGACAGTGAAAATAAAGAAAATCGGAACATAAAAAACAGTTCTTCAAAATTACTTGCTCTTATTTTTTAAATTAAAGTAAATAATATAACTAAATAATCGGTTTTATGGGTGATATAATAGTCCGATCTGGCCGATTCCGACAAATGATCAATAAAATATCGAAATGCACCTATTTATGTATTAAACTTAAATTTCATTCGGATGTCTCAAAATCTGACGAAGAAATTTTTATAATCTCTAGAGACGGCTTTATACCGTAGTCTCTTAGGCAAAGTTGTTGAGAATGATCCGTCGAAAAAAAATCGACCCGCTTTAGTACACATATACAAAAGATATGCCAGATTTTTTTATTGTAAAAAATCAAAATGTAGCAATTATACGTAAACCATGTAAGTCTTTGACATATGAAGGGCATTATTTTGCTCTTGCAAGATTGCACTTAGTGTAAACATCCTATACTAAAATCAGGATGTCAAATCAGCGAAATGTGTGTACGAGTGTATGTATTATTAACCGTCATACACACAGGGTTATAATTATTTTTCTGTGCCTCGTTGCATTTTGCTGCTATTGCAGATTTTCTTTTGGGTGTATTTTGTTCTAGTGCCACTACACGGATTGGATTGCAATTGATAGTGTTTTGATAGAGCAAGAAAATCGCCCTATAGTGTAAATTTATAAGATGTCAAATATGATTGTAATACATAATAAGGGTATAAAATTCGGCTATATGCGAATATATTATTCTCACTTTTAGAAAATAAACTGATGCCTGTCAAATATCTCTTTCAAAAAATGCTACCCAAGTTAATGCCGAATTCCGTATACTGGAGACATAGCTTTGAATAAGCTTAATATCAATATGTGCATTCAAAATTTTAGGTTGTAACATATATTTATTTTGGTAACACTTTGCAACTTTCTCTTTTCTCTGGCGAATCTCTCTTATTTAACTTTCTATTTTTTTAATTTTAAAATCAGGATAAAATATTATATGTTCAAAGTTTGTGTGTCACATTTTATTTAGTTGTCTTAACAACTCTATTTCTAAATCATCTAACATCTGCAGAAAACCAGAATCTCCTGATATATATAACTATACTCATACTTTTTTTTATAGATAAGTTTTATTCATATCTTTTGTGAAATATACATACGTTGAGACACCTGTAACATGTTGCATAAATTAAATTGTTTTTTTTCCCCAAAACATTTTTTGTAACACCTTAAACTAATCTACATAGATATAGAGTTATATTGGTATATCAAAATATTCAGTATAACTGAAGGTATTGAATCCCAAATGTCTGTCTGTATGTCCGTCACTACCAACGATTAATGAGAGTACTAAAGATATCTTGATACACATATTCATCCGAACCCTGTGCAGGTTGGTATCGCAGATGGGCCAAATCATAACAATGTCACGATCGTACTTGTATTTTGTTTAGCTAAGTCTACAAAACGCTATAACCAACACAAATAATAATAATAATAAGGAGACACATTTGTGGGTAAACAATTCTCGGAAAGTGAGTGTGGCTCCGCCTCTAATTAAGTGTATGGAATTGTCTCTTACTAATTTAACCAAAAATTTTGGAAACATATTCCTCTGCCTTTGCATCATACTCGTAGAGTGACGAAATTGTTAAAATTTGATAATAACGATTCCACAAACCATGTAAACTTTTATTGAAAATTACTAAGGTTGCGTTAACTTACTGAAGGAAAACATCAGAACAAACAAATGTGCGCAGGTGTTAAAAATTTAAAAAGTCTGTAGTTCATCCTACAAACTTATATCTAATATAATGATTTAAATTCTTTGGTTGGTTTTATACCTTCGTACTCTGAAGAGGTTAGTGTTGAAGATAAATAAAGTGATCACATAGAAAGGTTGAAGCTCATACGTGGTATAAGGGGCCAAAATGGGAAAAGATATGTCGTATCCTAAAAATTAGTGAAGTCGGATATAGTTTCGCTAACCTTCCCTACGGTCTATCCCATAGTCTCTTAATACCCATTATAATGGTTTTCTACTTTTCTTTCGAATTTATACCGTAAATATAATAGGTATATGAGAAAATTGGTCAAATAATTAGGTGATATGCGCCGGTCCGTTGATTATTTTTACATAATATATACATACAAGTATATATATAATAATATAATAATGTTTGAATTGAATAGGCTTCGAAACTACTTGACGGATTTGAATAATTCTTTCACAGTTGTTAAGCAACACTATCTCCGGTGAACAGTCTATATTATATTTTCAAAACAAAAAAATTAAAAAACTGTATGATGGGCGATTGCGGGCTACGCTATACGGCGTTAGAAAGGTAAGATTTCATACTAAAAAACACTTCTAAAACAATTTTGTGATTGCCTGACTTCAATAATAGACACCAGGAAAGAGAATTGGTGGTCAGAAATATTTTGCTATTTGTTTAGTGGGAATGGCAAAAAGTCATCTACTGCTGCTGTTCTACAGCCACTCTTAATACAGGCATGTGCTGCCAACATTTGGACCGTATGAAGGGAGCAACCGGCCAAAAGATCAATGGAGAGGAATTGTGTTTAATCAGGCCAACACCAGGCCACACACATCGATACTGGCTCGCCAGAAGCTTCGAAAGCTTGGTTTGGAGGTTTTATGCATTCGTCTTATAGTCCGAAACTCTAACTATTATGTGATTACTACCTGTTCCTGTCTATGGTGAATGTTTTTCTGGTAAAAAATTCTATTCAAGAGAAGCTTGTGATTGTCTGTTCCAGTTGTATGCCAATAGGCACAAAGAATTCTATGGCAGTGGCTTTAAGAAACTGGCAACAAAAACAAATTGAACAAAACGCTCAGATTTGACCTAATTTGGTTAAATTTAATGCAAATATAATGTATTTTCTTTTACTAGACCTTATACTGTATACATGTTAATTTTTCCTAGAGTTTATTTTATATTATATTTAAATTTTTTGATCAAATGCTATCAGTACTCAATTACATATTAAATTAATATTGCCTTAACCTGATATTAAACGCCCATATAATTATCATGTAGATTCTCTTAATCTTGTACAATTGGAAGAAAATTCTATACCAAAATGTGTTGGAGTACGAGAACAGAACTGTCAAACTCTTACGAATGCAAAAGCCAAACAAACAAAAATTGAGCAAACGTTTAACGAATTTTCTGTTTTAAAACATAACTACATCCGAAAAAAACCAAACAAAAATTAGTTCATACTATAAATGAAAAGTGGCTTTTAACGCACCTACTTCCCTGTAAGGCAACTATACCAAATAGTTTTTTTCACCCAACGGTTGTTTGTATCACCTAAATATAATCGAGTTACATAGATATAGGGTTATGTATATATAAATGATCAGAATGATGAGAAGAATTGAAATCCAAGTGACTGTCTGTCTGTCCGTCTGGGCAAGCGATAACTTGAGTAAAAATTAAGAAACTTGGTACACGTGTTTCTTGACAAAAAAGTGAGAACGAGTTTATAGATGGGCGTAATCGGGCCACTGCCACGCCCAGAAATCTCCATTAATTAAAAACATATAAATTGTCATAACTTAGCTCTTAATTAAAATATAGAACTTCAATTTAGCACAGGGGATCGCAGTAATAAGGGGCACCTGTGGGCTAAATTTAATAAAAATGGGCGTGACCCCGCCACATTAAAATGTTTAATGTAAATATATCTCAAACCATTCAAGCACTTAAATACTTCTATCAACACTGTAAAAATGGATGAAATCTGATGATAGACCCGCCCACTTTCCATAAAACGGTACTATCAAAAACTACTTAAAGCGTGATAAATTAATAAGTAAATACACAAAAGACATTAATTTTGGATGCGCAGTCGTTTGATCTACAATTAAAAATTTTGAAAAAAATTTGAATCGGACGATAACTGTTTTTTTTTAAATGATTCTTTGAATAACAAACCTGAAACTGTGATTCTCATCAATTGTGTGGTACGCCCACATGCCTGCCATCGTCGATAGATTCAAATCTGGTTTCTCTCCGATGAAAAAATCGGATATGAAGTTGAAGAGAAGCATTTGCTGCCACTTTGTGCTTCTTTGTCTTCAAATGATTTTCAATATCATTACCTCCACCAGCAGCAACCGAAAAAGTTGCATTACATTTGTCGCAATTATGTTGGAATCGTCATAAATGACTGAAAACACATCTTCGTTTGGACATTTCACAAATTAATATTTATTCGAAACTATTAATACTTCAAATTCACAAAATTATCTTATGTTTCACTTTGAATAGGGATGAAGGAAATTAGCTGTCAGTGAACAACGCTGACGTTCGCGCCAAAATCTACTACGGAATTCAATACATTCAAACCGAATGTATAATATAACAAGTAAGGAAGGGCTAAGTTCAGATGTAACCGAACATTTTATGCTCTCGCAAAGTCAAATGGTATACTCGTTTGAGATTTCTTTGTGAATTGACTGATATTCTCGGTAGTAGTTTAACTATAGGCACTGGGGTCCACATATTTAGTACTTAGGGGCTTGAACAGTTTTTGTTCGATTTAGACAATTTTTGGTCACAAGATGGCATACGTTAAACGTATTATTCACGCAAAGTTTTACCCCGATATAACCATTGTTGCTTGATATGCATAGTGGAAAGTGAAAGAATCAGATGGAATTAAAAATGGTGTTAGAATATGAAAATAACGTTATGTACCGAATTTGGTTGAAATCGGTTAAGCAGATCCCAAGATATGGGGTTTCACCTAAAAGTGGGCGGTGCCACGCCCACTGTCTAATTTTGAACGCGGTTCATATAAAGTCATCTCATACCATCCCAGAGATAAATTTTAATGTCTCTGGCGTGTTTAGTGCTTGATTTATCGCGCTTTTAGTAGTTTTTAACAGTACCGTTATATGGGGAGTGGGCGGAGTTGAAACCCGATTTCAACTATTTTCACACCGTCAATGGAAGTGCTAAAAACATTTGCTTCCAGTGAATTTTGTTATTATAGCATTAGCGGTTTAGGAGATATGCACCTTAAACCTATTAGGGGCGGGACCACGCCCACTTAAAAAAAAATTTTAACTGCAGATGCCCCTCCCTAATGTGATCCTGTGTACCAAATAACTTGTATCTTATTGCGGAGCTTAGTTATGGCAATTTATTTCTTTTTGATTAATGGTGATACAAACAACCGTTAGGTGAACAAAACTATTATACTCTGTAGCAACAGGTTGCGAGAGTATAAAAATAGAACACACCATCTACATTGTTCTATTTTTATTCCGTTGACTTACAAATTTTCTTTTTTTTTTTTAATTTCTAAGCCTGGGACGGCCGGGACACATAATTGGTAATCCGGGACTGTCCCGCCGAATGGCCAGCTAAGTCTAGACCTGCCCTGAGCCCTGATAAAATAGGTTTAGATTTTGGTCAAGCCATATACCCCTAATATCACAATTTCTGCCATTCTGGTTAATTTTTCTTTTATATACCCAATATATTATATTGCGTGTCTTTAGTTGAGTCTATATCGCAATAGAAGATGTCTCAATAAAAAAAAGAGAGTTTTTTAATACATGCTTCACAATGACAGTGAAAATAAGAAAAAATCGAACAACTATATTACATATCTCCCGTACAACCTATTTTTTTCAGGTACAATGGTTTCAATGAAGAGGATAAGAGCTCGTAATTTTGCCGAATAGTTCTCTAATATACACTTACTTAACAATGACAGTGAAAATAAAGAAAATCGGAACATAAAAAACAGTTTTTCAAAATTACTTGCTCTTATTTTTTAAATTAAAGTAAATAATATAACTAAATAATCGGTTTTATGGGTGATATAATAGTCCGATCTGGCCGATTCCGACAAATGATCAATAAAATATCGAAATGCACCTATTTATGTATTAAACTTAAATTTCATTCGGATGTCTCAAAATCTGACGAAGAAATTTTTATAATCTCTAGAGACGGCTTTATACCGTAGTCTCTTAGGCAAAGTTGTTGAGAATGATCCGTCGAAAAAAAATCGACCCGCTTTAGTACACATATACAAAAGATATGCCAGATTTTTTTATTGTAAAAAATCAAAATGTAGCAATTATACGTAAACCATGTAAGTCTTTGACATATGAAGGGCATTATTTTGCTCTTGCAAGATTGCACTTAGTGTAAACATCCTATACTAAAATCAGGATGTCAAATCAGCGAAATGTGTGTACGAGTGTATGTATTATTAACCGTCATACACACAGGGTTATAATTATTTTTCTGTGCCTCGTTGCATTTTGCTGCTATTGCAGATTTTCTTTTGGGTGTATTTTGTTCTAGTGCCACTACACGGATTGGATTGCAATTGATAGTGTTTTGATAGAGCAAGAAAATCGCCCTATAGTGTAAATTTATAAGATGTCAAATATGATTGTAATACATAATAAGGGTATAAAATTCGGCTATATGCGAATATATTATTCTCACTTTTAGAAAATAAACTGATGCCTGTCAAATATCTCTTTCAAAAAATGCTACCCAAGTTAATGCCGAATTCCGTATACTGGAGACATAGCTTTGAATAAGCTTAATATCAATATGTGCATTCAAAATTTTAGGTTGTAACATATATTTATTTTGGTAACACTTTGCAACTTTCTCTTTTCTCTGGCGAATCTCTCTTATTATACTTTCTATTTTTTTAATTTTAAAATCAGGATAAAATATTATATGTTCAAAGTTTGTGTGTCACATTTTATTTAGTTGTCTTAACAACTCTATTTCTAAATCATCTAACATCTGCAGAAAACCAGAATCTCCTGATATATATAACTATACTCATACTTTTTTTTATAGATAAGTTTTATTCATATCTTTTGTGAAATATACATACGTTGAGACACCTGTAACATGTTGCATAAATTAAATTGTTTTTTTTTCCCAAAAGATTTTTTGTAACACCTTAAACTAATCTACATTGATATAGAGTTATATTGGTATATCAAAATATTCAGTATAACTGAAGGTATTGAATCCCAAATGTCTGTCTGTATGTCCGTCACTACCAACGATTAATGAGAGTACTAAAGATATCTTGATACACATATTCATCCGAACCCTGTGCAGGTTGGTATCGCAGATGGGCCAAATCATGACAATGTCACGATCGTACTTGTATTTTGTTTAGCTAAGTCTACAAAACGCTATAACTAACACAAATAATAATAATAATAAGGAGACACATTTGTGGGTAAACAATTCTCGGAAAGTGAGTGTGGCTCCGCCTCTAATTAAGTGTATGGAATTGTCTCTTACTAATTTAACCAAAAATTTTGGAAACATATTCCTCTGCCTTTGCATCATACTCGTAGAGTGACGAAATTGTTAAAATTTGATAATAACGATTCCACAAACCATGTAAACTTTTATTGAAAATTACTAAGGTTGCGTTAACTTACTGAAGGAAAACATCAGAACAAACAAATGTGCGCAGGTGTTAAAAATTTAAAAAGTCTGTAGTTCATCCTACAAACTTATATCTAATATAATGATTTAAATTCTTTGGTTGGTTTTATACCTTCGTACTCTGAAGAGGTTAGTGTTGAAGATAAATAAAGTGATCACATAGAAAGGTTGAAGCTCATACGTGGTATAAGGGGCCAAAATGGGAAAAGATATGTCGTATCCTAAAAATTAGTGAAGTCGGATATAGTTTCGCTAACCTTCCCTACGGTCTATCCCATAGTCTCTTAATACCCATTATAATGGTTTTCTACTTTTCTTTCGAATTTATACCGTAAATATAATAGGTATATGAGAAAATTGGTCAAATAATTAGGTGATATGCGCCGGTCCGTTGATTATTTTTACATAATATATACATACAAGTATATATATAATAATATAATAATGTTTGAATTGAATAGGCTTCGAAACTACTTGACGGATTTGAATAATTCTTTCACAGTTGTTAAGCAACACTATCTCCGGTGAACAGTCTATATTATATTTTCAAAACAAAAAAATTAAAAAACTGTATGATGGGCGATTGCGGGCTACGCTATACGGCGTTAGAAAGGTAAGATTTCATACTAAAAAACACTTCTAAAACAATTTTGTGATTGCCTGACTTCAATAATAGACACCAGGAAAGAGAATTGGTGGTCAGAAATATTTTGCTATTTGTTTAGTGGGAATGGCAAAAAGTCATCTACTGCTGCTGTTCTACAGCCACTCTTAATACAGGCATGTGCTGCCAACATTTGGACCGTATGAAGGAAGCAATCGGCCAATAGATCAATGGAGAGGAATTGTGTTTAATCAGGCCAACACCAGGCCACACACATCGATACTGGCTCGCCAGAAGCTTCGAAAGCTTGGTTTGGAGGTTTTATGCATTCGTCTTATAGTCCGAAACTCTAACTATTATGTGATTACTACCTGTTCCTGTCTATGGTGAATGTTTTTCTGGTAAAAAATTCTATTCAAGAGAAGCTTGTGATTGTCTGTTCCAGTTGTATGCCAATAGGCACAAAGAATTCTATGGCAGTGGCTTTAAGAAATATCGTCAAACTGGCAACAAAAACAAATTGAACAAAACGCTCAGATTTGACCTAATTTGGTTAAATTTAATGCAAATTTAATGTATTTCCTTTTACTAGACCTTATACTGTATACATGTTAATTTTTCCTAGAGTTTATTTTATATTATATTTAAATTTTTTGATCAAATGCTATCAGTACTCAATTACATATTAAATTAATATTGCCTTAACCTGATATTAAACGCCCATATAATTATCATGTAGATTCTCTTAATCTTGTACAATTGGAAGAAAATTCTATACCAAAATGTGTTGGAGTACGAGAACAGAACTGTCAAACTCTTACGAATGCAAAAGCCAAACAAACAAAAATTGAGCAAACGTTTAACGAATTTTCTGTTTTAAAACATAACTACATCCGAAAAAAACCAAACAAAAATTAGTTCATACTATAAATGAAAAGTGGCTTTTAACGCACCTACTTCCCTGTAAGGCAACTATACCAAATAGTTTTTTTCACCCAACGGTTGTTTGTATCACCTAAAAATAATCGAGTTACATAGATATAGGGTTATGTATATATAAATGATCAGAATGATGAGAAGAATTGAAATCCAAGTGACTGTCTGTCTGTCCGTCTGGGCAAGCGATAACTTGAGTAAAAATTAAGAAATTTGGTACACGTGTTTCTTGACAAAAAAGTGAGAACGAGTTTATAGATGGGCGTAATCGGGCCACTGCCACGCCCAGAAATCTCCATTAATTAAAAACATATAAATTGTCATAACTTAGCTCTTAATTAAAATATAGAACTTCAATTTAGCACAGGGGATCGCAGTAATAAGGGGTACCTGTGGGCTAAATTTAATAAAAATGGGCGTGACCCCGCCACATTAAAAGGTTTAATGTAAATATATCCCAAACCATTCAAGCACTTAAATACTTCTATCAACACTGTAAAAATGGATGAAATCTGATGATAGCCCCGCCCACTTTCCATAAAACGGTACTATCAAAAACTACTTAAAGCGTGATAAATTAATAAGTAAATACACAAAAGACATTAAATTTTACCCCAGAGATGATATGAGCGGACTTTACAAGGGCTGCGGTCAAAATTGGATGAATGGCGTGGCGCCGCCCATTTTAGATCAGAACCTGCTCGACAGGTTTTAACTTAATTCAGTATATAACATTCTTTTAATATTCCTATGTTACGGTGCGAGAATGTGCGCAATCTAACTACAACCACCTCTACTTCCCATATAACACAATTTTAAATTCCATCTGATACTTTCACTTTCCAGTATGCAAATCAAGCACCAATGAATGTATCAGGATAAAACTTTGTACGAATAATGTCTTTAAAGTATGCCAACTTATGACCAAAAATTGTTCAAACAGAACCAAAACTGTTGACGCCCTAGGTACCGAATATGTGGACCCCATGTGAGAGTTTTTTCTTAATAATAGTATGTCTGCATGTCAAAAATGGAGTGAATCGGACCCATACGTCCCTTAGCCCCCCGTACACTCGTACTCACATAATTAAGTCACTGCATGGCAAACTAACGTTTCACAATATCAAGTCCTTGAAGTAGCATTGCATTTGTATAATGGTATGGAAAAAGTTTCAGTTATCTGTTTCGAAATTGCTAAGAACAAATTCAGAGAAATTAGTAATGTGGTTGGCGAAAAAATTTAAATTGTTTCGCAGTTGGTCTAGTCGCGTGTGCTCCCATAATTAAGTCATTGTAACAAAAGCCGTTATTGCAACGATCTACGTAAAAAAAAAATATTAAAAAGTGAAAAGTGTATTGTCTTCACTAATTTAAATACGTTTTTTGAAAGTTTTATAAATAATGGTCAAAAATAAGAGCTCAGTCTTTATTTTATCGAATTTGTATAGAAGTTATCAAGCTCTGCCCAAATCATTGTAATAAAGAAACTGTCTTTGACTACTTTTTAAGAGATGCTCCGACTCTCCAGAGATCAATTTACTTTGCTATTGTCTCTGATCTGATACATTGCACAGTTTAACACTGAATCCATCAGGCAGTATTTGATAGATCTTCAGCTAGCTTTAACTTTGTATCCCTAGCGTTCATTTAGTGAAATTACGGCTATTCGGAAAGCTCACTTCACTGTTTAGAGTAGCAGAAGGTCTTTACAAGATCGCCAAGCGAGTATTTTTGCCTTCTTTGGAAATAAGATATTATATAAATACCTCTGAACAAGCGTTTGCATCAACGATGTAGTCGTTAAAACAACTTACTTAGTTATATTTTAAGAAGTTGAATCTATTGGATAAAGGCGCACGTTTCTTGTGATTAATGATTGGGAATTCGGCATGTTACAGCGGGCAATTTGGTAATGTACATGACTTTCACACATTTCATACTGACTCTCTTTTCACTGCAGAAAATTATATTTCTTTTCTCAATTGTTAGCAGAGGATTGATTGCTTTAACATTGCTTTGGACTTAATGAAAATAGCAGGAGTCAAGCTTAAATATTTTTAGACTAATACAATAATGTATTTCTATAATTAGCAAAATTAAATTTAACGTTTTTTAATTGACTTCAACATTTTCAACAGGTGGAAATTTTCTTTACAATATACCCTGTATACATATTTGCAAGATATAAGGTTTTTGTATGCCACATTTCATTCAAACCCGCTCAGGCGAAGACACATATGTGCATATACATATTAACATACATATGTAAATCCATACTTAGTATATGAACATACATACACACGTGGTACCATGTCATACTAACCATAAATATGCATTCTTTACCTTTAACAATCTGATCTAAACAAATAAACTAACAAACATACGTATAAACGCAAATTAAATACATCTTATTAATTTTGATTTGCATATTTTTTACCTATCACATAGTTTGCAATTTTTTCTCATTTCAAGTCAAAATCGTTTCCATTTGTCCTCCATTTCCAACTTTTTTATTTACAATTCCATCTTTCTTTCCTCTATTTTCTTATCGCACTCATATTTATACTCTCGCAACCTGTTGCTACAGAGTATAATAGTTTTGTTCACCTAACGGTTGTTTGTATCACCTAAAACTAATCGAGTTAGATATAGGGTTATGTATATATAAATGATCAGGATGAAGAGACGAGTTGAAATCCGGGTGACTGTCTGTCCGTCCGTCCGTCCGTTCGTCTGTCCGTCCGTGCAAGCTCTAACTTGAGTAAATATAGAGATATCTTTATGAAACTTGGTAGACATGTTTCTTGGTACCGTGAGACGGTTGGTATTGCAGATGGGCGTAATCGGACCACTGCCACGCCCACAAAACGCCATTAATCAAAAACAAATAACTTGCTATAACTAAGCTCCGCAATAAGATACAAGACTGTTATTTGGTACACAGGATTACATTAGGGAGGGGCATCTGCAGTTAAAACTTTTTTTTTTTAGTGGGCGTGGTCCCGCCTCTAATAGGTTTAATGTGCATATCTCCTAAACTCCTAATGCTATAATAACAAAACTCACTAGAAGCAAATGTTTTTAGCACTTCTATTGACGGTGTGAAAATAGTTGAAGTCGGGTGGCAACTCCGCCCACTAACCATATAACGGTACTGTTTAAAACTACTAAAAGCGCGATAAATCAAGCACCAAACACGCCAGAGACATTAAATTTTATCTCTGAGATGGTATAAGATGACTTTATAGGAACCGCGTTCAAAATTAGTCTTTGGGCGTGGCACAGCCCACTTTTAGGTGAAAACCCATATCTCGAGATCTGCTTTACCAATTTTCAAAATTCGGTGCATAATGTTCTTTTCATATTTCTATGTCGTAGTGCGAAAATGGGCGAAGTCGGACTACAACCGCGCCTACTTCCCATATAACACCATTTTAAATTCCATCTGATTCTTTCACTTTCCACTATGCATATCAAGCAACAATGATTATATCGGGGTAAAACTTTGCGTGAACGATACGTTTAAAGTATGCCACCTTGCGGCCAAAAATTGTCTAAATCGAACCAAAACTGTTCAAACCCCTAAGTACTAAATATGTGGACCCCAGTGCCTATAGTTGACCTTCTACCGAAAATATCAGTCAACCCACAAAGAAATCTCAAACGAGTATACCATTTGACTTTGCGAGAGTATATAATACATCCGAACTTAGCCCTTCCTTACTTGTTTTTATTCGAATTATGACCCTCTGCGGCATTTGATTGCGGGGTACTTGGTTCCTTGCCGTTGTTTGAAACTTTAACTTCTAATTCAATTACTGCAACAGGTTCCACTGCACTAAGCTCTGAAGAAAGCAAAGGTAAGGCAACAATGGCTGTTGTTCCTTACAGTGGCTCAATAGCAGCCACGGTTGTGCTAAAATTTTCCCTAAGCTGGTCACACAACAAGGCCAGTTTTCTTCCGGTTTTATCCATTTTAGGCACAAACGTTATTAGAACAAGTAAGGAAGCGCTAAGTTCGGATGTAACCGAACATTTTATACTCTCGCAAAGTCAAATGGTATACTCGTTTGAGATTTCTTTGTGGATTGGCTGATATTTTCGGTAGAAGGTCAACTATAGGCACTGGGGTCCACATTTTTAGTACTTAGGGGCTTGAACAGTTTTGGTTCGATTTAGACAATTTTTGGTCAAAAGGTGGCATACTTTAAACGTAATATTCACGCAAAGTTTTACCCCTATACAATTATTGTTGCTTGATATGCATAGTGGAAAGTGAAAGAATCAAGTGGTATTTAAAATGGTGTCATATAGAAAATAGGCATGGGTGTAATCCGATTTCGCCCATTTTCGCACTATGACATAGAAATATCAAAAGAACGTTATGTACCGAATTTGGTTGAAATCGGTTGAGCAGATCCCAATATATGGGTTTTCACCTAAAAGAGGGCTGTGCCACGCCCACTGTCCAATTTTAAACGCGTTTCCTATAAAGTCATCTCATACCATCCCAGAGATAAAATTTAATGTCTCTGGCGTGTTTAGTGCTTGATTTATCGCGCTTTTAGTAGTTTTTAACAGTACCGTTATGTGGGGAGTGGGTGGAGTTGCCACCCGATTTCAACTGTTTTCACACCGTCAATGGAAGTGCTAAAACCATTTGCTTCCAGTGAATTTTGTTATTATAGCTTTGGCGGTTTAGGAGATATGCACATTAAACCTATTAGAGGCGGGACCACGCCCACTTTAAAAAAAAAATTTAACTGCAGATGTCCCTCCCTAATGTGATCCTGTGTAATAAATAACAGTCTTGTATCTTATTGCGGAGCTTAGTTATGGCAATTTATTTGTTTTTGATTAATGGCGTTTTGTGGGCGTGGCAGTGGTCCGATTACGCCCATCTGCAATACCAACCGTCTCACGGTACCAAGAAACATGTCTACCAAGTTTCATAAAGATATCTCTATATTTACTCAAGTTAGAGCTTGCACGGACGCACAGACGGACGGACAGACGGACGGACGGACAGACAGTCACCCGGATTTCAACTCGTCTCTTCATCCTGATCATTTATATATATATAACCTTATATCTAACGCGATTAGTTTTAGGTGATACAAACAACCGTTAGGTGAACAAAACTATTATACTCTGTAGCAACAGGTTGCGAGAGTATAAAAAGACGCTCTTTTAATTTAATTAAAATAACTCACATGTTGGCCGATATATGTATGTGGTATAAAGTCAACTGGAAGTTCCAAAATCTTTATATTAGGTATATGGGGGATAAGGGAAGTATTGACCCGATTCAACCATTTTTGACAAAAGGGTATATTACTTATTAATTATAACAGATTGACCGATATTTTCGGCAAAAAGTTAGCCATACGCAATGGGGTTCACATAATCGGATTGAGATGGCATACCTTGGAAGCATTATTTGTGCAAAATTGTATTCCGATATATTCATATAACTTTCATTTGTGTACTGAAAAGTGAAAAAATCAGGTGGACTTAAAATTTATTTATATGCAAGTAGGCGTGGTGTGTGATTAGCTAAGTATGAAGCACAGTTGACGCCGAAGGTCACTGGTTTTAATTTAAAGTCGCGTAGTGGACTATTGGGGCATTTGCGGAAAATAAATTAGTCTATACATTTACCGACGTCCCCGTTTAATACGTATTTGCTTATTCGCCAATTTAAAATAAGCAGTATTAAATTTGGCTGGACCGTGGGTCCCATAAATAAAATGTAATTTAGGGAATTCCGGAAAATACAACTCTTTCCTTTGATGTGGCAGGTAAAATGAGTAGTATTTACTTTGTATAATTTTTTCGCCACGGCTGACTTCCTCCATGTGGTCTAAATGGAGGTATTCTTTTAAGACCGTATTATATTCTGGTTTCAGCTCACCTTTTTTAAATAGGTTTATTTCCATACTTAACAACTGTTGTATTGCAGAGGTGCAGGAATGACCTAAGGCGCTTGTGTTGGGAAATTCTGGCTTTAGTGGTAATCGTACGACGTACCGGCCATTTTCTGATCGAGTCGATGTGGCTTTGTAAAAGTGTGCACAATACTGATCTTCTGGGGTTGTAATTGAAATGGGGGGAATTCTTCTAACTTCCAAAATTTCTTTAATTGTGAATTGAGGTATTCGTTTGATATTTCCTTAACTTCCGAGTATTCTGGGCTAGAAAGGTGGTTGCAATTTTTTCAACACCTTTAAGTATTATTTGCGCTATAAGGTCGCTGCCTATAATATACATATCTATTTGAGCGAGGGTGTTGCAGTTTGGATCTGCTAACCTTAGGTGTAAAACCTTTTGCCAATGCTTGCCATTTATATGATAGCTTGGAAGCATATTTGTTAATTGCGGTAAGACTATAGCTTCTGGTTGAACTCTCTTGTCCGCTTTGGGGGAAATTAGGGTAATGAGGCAGATTTTATTAGAGTTTTGAACTACTCTTCCGCCCATTCCCGTGATTTCAATGTTGGTAGTTGTAGCCTATTTTGTACCCTAGGCGCTATAAATGATCATTGTGATCCTTGGTCTATTAAGGCCCCGAGTTTGGACAGTTTTCCTAGGTGATTTGGTATTCGATGTGTAGCGTTTGAGTTTTTAAAGCTTTTGAGCAGCAGTGTGCTTCTTGGCAATTTTCCGGATTTCGTACTTCGGTATTTGCTGTTATAATTAATCCCGTAACCCTTTTAACACTATATCGAGGTGAGCTGGAAAAATTTGGAATGGAATTATGTCGTTTATGACAATAAACGCAATTAAATTTGCTTTCGCGATATTTAAGCGCATGCGAATGTGACAACCAATTTGTACAAAGGTTTGTTTTTCTTACAAAATTGTTTCGTTTGGAAATATTAAACTTTTTGTATTTCTCGCAAGATTTGAGCTTATGCTCTCCTGTACACAATTCGCATGACGTTTGCTTATACTGCTCGGATGTGAACGATTGATTTTTAAAAAAGCTTCTTTTTAAATTGTTGTTGGTACTGGCTTGGGGTCTATTGAAGCTTCAATTGAGGTCGTTTTGACTAGTTTTTTGTCTACATTTTTTCCAATTTTGTTGGGCAGTAGGAAAGTCTTTCATTTGTTGCCACGTTGGGCGTTGGGATGGAACTGGTTCTTTTTGGTAGCGGTGTATACGTTTACCAGTATAGGGCCGACAAACAATTAGAATCAGTTTGATAAATTCTTCACTGGTTTAATTTTGAATTTTTGGGAAGTTCATTAATACCGTTATTTGCTTATCGACCAATATTCTTTTATTTTCGTATCTTGATTGAAGAGTTTCCCAAGGCAAATTGAAATTATAACGCTTTTGAAAATTTGGAATGGTTTATGTAAACGGAAGTAAACATGTCCCGGAAGGACGGCCATTGTTCATAACCTCCATAAAATGTTTCTGTGTCACATGCGGGCACCTCGATGTGGAAGTCTGAACTTGCCTCTTGACTTTGTATTTGTGACAGCTCTAGTCTCGGATGTGGAGTAGGTGCAAATTAGTCGTTCACATTTTTCGTGTTTGGCGTAAGCTAAGGATTTGAAACTTTTAGGTAGTTCCGAGTCGTCGGATCCTACTATGGCGTCATGAGCCGCTTGGAGACGAGTCCAAAAATTCTCAAGATTTTCTTTATTGATTTCTAATACCGATTCAGAATTGTATTGAATCGGTAGAGGTGAAAATCGAGTGCAGTATCGTATTAGACTGTCACTCTCAGAAATAAATGTTGTGTTTTAAATATCTTTCACCTTTTTTTGTTTTATAGCAGCTTGCTTTGAGCCTGTAGCTTCTGCAGGTGTACATAGCCTGCAATTCAAGCAATAACTTCGTATATATAGAGTTGTTTACTTCGAGCAACGTTAATTTTAATATCCGTATACATTGAAACCAGAAAGTTTTCGAAAATTGTCATTTAAACTGCCCGGCTGAATATTTTTCAGCACTTTCTTTTTTTTTAAGTTGGTAGCACTGTCCTTAATTACTATGCCAAGAATGAGCGCGATCTGTCCACCAGTTTGTCTGCAGCAGCTGTTGAAATCAGTCGACTTCAGGAGTGTTTTGCGATTTTTACAATGAAAAAAAATATTGTACAAAAACTGTGCATCAAATAATGTGGTTCGAACCAAATTTCGTGTGCGGAATTGTTGCGAATGTTAGAAAAGGCTTATGGTGAATGTAGTTTATCGAAAACCCAAGAAATCGTCATGCGAGTATTAGAGAGATAACAGGTAAGCTAAACATCGGTCGTGAAGCAGCTCGTTTGATTTCGACCGATAATTTGGGCATGAGACACGTCAATGCTCGGCTTGTTCCAGAAGAGCTGAATTTTTAGCCAACGTGTGCAACGATTTCAAGACCAAAAACTCGTTCAATACCATCGATCAACCACCGGATTGAGCTCCCTGTAATTGAATGTATTATTATACATATGTGTATATGTTAATTATGCACTCTGGAATTAAATATAAGTATACTACATACTTAAATTGTTTATATAAGGTTGTCTCCCTTCCGCTTTTTTGTCTTTTCAATTTCGCGGCTATGTACAAAGCGTTACAGAGCTCGTATGGCAACACTATACATAATTTGAAAGGTCTTGACATAACCTACAAAACAACGCTATGCATGATTAGTTTGGATATTGCGTGCAACAGTTATAGACGTGTAAACATGGAGTTCACTAACGCCGAAATTCGCGCTATTTTAAAGTTTTCCTTCGTTAAAGACAAATCCGCTAGAAAAACGTTCCGTGTGATTAACGGTGTTTTGGGGGATGGTACTCTATCACTTCGAACCGCGGAGGAATGGTTTCAACGATTCAGAGCCGGTGAAAACGACACAAAGGCCGGTGAATCGTCCCAAACAGTGGCCAAGCCGGGATTGACGGCCAGGAAGGTTTTGCTGTGTGTTTGGTGGGATTGGAAGGGAATCATCCACTATGAGCTGCTCCCATATGGCCAGACGCTTAATTCTACCATCTACTGCGAACAACTGGACCGCTTGAAGCAGGCGATCGACCAGAAGCGTCCAGAATTGGCCAACAGGAAGGGTGTAGTGTTCCACCAGGACAACGCCAGACCACACACTTCGTTGATGACTCGTCAGAAGCTACGGGAGCTCGGATGGGAGGTTTTATCGCATCCACCATATAGCCCGGACGTAGCGCCAAGTGATTACCACCTGTTCCTGTCCATGGCGAATGCCCTTGGTGGTGTGAAGTTGAACTCAAAAGAGGCTTGTGTCAAGTGGCTGTCCGAATTCTTCGCAAATAAGGAGGGGGGCTTCTACGAGGAAGGTATAATGAAGTTGCCGTCTAGATGGAAACAGATCATCGAACAAAACGGCGCATATTTTTACTAAATCCGATCACTGTAACACTTTTTATAAAGCATTGAATGAAGAGCAAAAAAGCGGAAGGGAGATATTTGACAACCTTATATTTTAGGCAAATAAATAAAAGTATATTCGAACATATGACCGTATAGTGCATTGGTTCTCAATTGGTTACCCAACATTCCGGCCCCGTTGAAAGGCATTTCAAACAGGTAGAAGTGCTAGCTTGGTCGCCGAATGATTCCTTTCGTTGTTCAAATGTCCACCACACACACTTTAGAGTCCTTTCCTGAAATACAGTTTATAGCTCTTCCATTTTGCCGCGAATACGCAAATATACGTTGACTGCTCCGCAGAAATCAATCCCGCACCACGCAAAGATGGCGAGATGGAGTTAATCACTCGACAGGTAACTGTCCCATTACTTGGTTCATCAGCTTCGGCTTGTAACGTATACAATGGGTGCATGATCTCACGATGCGTCTTGCTAAATCGCGCGCATTGACTATCCAAATCTGAAGTCTTATGACTGCTACGAGTGCCTTTGGTAATGCATGGTAGTGTTTCAGATGTAGATGGCGAACGTAATGCACAACAAATTCGCATTAGCCTGGTAACAGCATGGGGGGTTTCCTTTCTTCTGGAATATCTGCTGATTCCAATCGACCCCCAACTTTGAGTATTTGAAATCCTTCGGTATACTCGAGAAAAGGATTTAAGTAACGTAATGGACCATTTATCGTAAGCTCTTGCTGTAAAAGAAGAATTTCATTAGCGAAATGTATGTGGTGAATATTCCAAATTATGCAAAGAAAGGTCTCGTGGGGAAAGTGTTAATGAGTCATTAAGACTGGCACCATGTCGATATTTATTGATGAAGCGGAACATCCAAGCTATTGGTCGAAGGCTCCTGGTGTAGTTACTCCGCTGATTCACAATTTCGAAAATGTAATTGGTGCTAATAAATGTATTGAATGCTGATTTTCGTTATATATATAGGCAGCATCCGCCGGGTTAAAATGCGTTGAAACATGTCTCCAATGAGCGCCTTTGGTTAAATCTTGAATTTCCGAAATTCGATTACCAACAAAAGTCGAAAGTTTTGCAGATAGCATCTTAATCCAATGTAATACTATTTGTGAGTCTGTACAAAGAAAAATGTTAAAAGATTTGTTAGAAATTGTTGGTTTATTTTTTCTAAAAAACCAGCAAGAAGAAGAACGCCGCAAAGTTCTAATTTGGGTAACGATTGTTTTTTGGTAGGTGCCATTCTGGACTTTGCAGTGAGTAGGCGAATGGTAGTAGTAGTGCCACATTTGTTGATCACGCGAGTAGATATTGCGCAGCCATATGCACGAATCGATGTGTCACAAAATCCATGTATCTGAAGAGATTCCACATCTGTCTAAAAGCAGTGCCTTGGCACTTTAATTAGTGAAAGATGCGATAAGCAGTTAAGAAACTTTTTCCAAGCAAATTCAATGTTCTGTGGCACAGATTCATCCCAATCTAACTTTAGTAGCCATATTTCTTCCAACAAAAATTTTGATGTTATAATAACAGAAACTAAAAGTCCAAGTGGTTCGTAAAGTGATGATGCAACAGATATAATATTGATAATTTAATCGGTCCTAATTCTAACAGTTGTATTACCTCTTGCTTTATCTGTACATGTTGGGGTGATTTGGCTAATCGACGTTCTTGTGCATTGAATCGTCTCACTGCCGTAGTATATGACTCGCTCAAACACGTCGGATCATCCATAAAGGGTAATTGATTGTATATGTGATCGCAACTCTGTTGTTCACGAGTCCATACCTCTGGTATAGTAATGTCTTCTTCCAATTTCCACAACTTTTCGAATTTGGCATCTTAAGATTTATCGGCTAAAAATAAACAAGATGGTTTAAATATGTTGTTACTGTCCAACTTGTAGCGTCCCGAAACAATCCAGCCTAAGAGTGTTTTTTGCAAGATGGGTAAATTAGATCCAAGATTTATTTGGCCTACAGATAGTAGACTGAAGAACGTTTCTGTACCCAGCAACATGTCGATTTTCTTTGGTATATAAAATTCATCATCAGAGAGCGCTTTGTTTTGTGGAATATTCCATGTTGAAATATTGATTTCAGGATCTGGTTGATAAGCAATGTGCGATGTAATACAAAAAGTCAATGGAAGTTCGAAGCCAGTGACTTGCGACTTGATGTTAGTTAAGGTTTTGAATTTAATATTTGTTGACGATGAACCGATGATTTGAATCTGTATATTTTGCTTATTTCTTGGCAGAAGCAACTTTTGCGAAAAATCACCTGTGATAAAATTTACCTGTGAACAGGAAGTTTGTATTCCGCAGCTGAAAAAAATTCTCCACCTGATCGCAAGCTGGCGTCGGCGATATTTTTAATGCGCGTAATATTTTTCTTGGTGCTGGCGCGTTGTTGTCTTAGTTCATTCAAAGACATTGCAGAACAGGATCTTGTATATCCTTTATAGAGGCTTCAAAATTATTTTAAATGACAATACTTCTACTTCTAGTGAGTATTTAAGCAATAAGTGATTAGTTAATTTTACCGCAAAAAAATGTATCAAACCAAGTTATACTTATGTATGGGAATGCAACGATCATACAAATATTATATGAGCTGTAGGCAGTGGTAACGACGAGACTTAGCGGCGGCAAACTGGTGTGCTGTGCTGTGTGCGAGCAGTGCTGGTGACTCCAATGGTAAAGATTTCCAACGGTGACTAAGTTTAATGATGACAAAGTCCAATGTCGGTAATGTCCAACGATGCAGTCTGATACTGACCACACTCCGAAATGATGTGCGAAAGAACAAAAAACTCTCTCGTACCCCACGTTGGGCGCCAAAAAATGTTGGGCAACAGGCCTTTTTTGTAACCGCGCAAATATCAAAAAAGCGAAAAGTTTAAGCGAAGTTGTAACAGCGATAAAATACAAAGGGCCGAGTAATGATGCTATGTGTGGTCAGCTACTAAATTAACTTTATTTGCAAAACTCTTCTCCTTAAATAATATTTAAAGCAATATTTCAATACCGTTAAATACATAGTTTCGTTTTGTATTAATACATAACATATACATAAGTATGTAAGTTATATACCTTTAACAGTTCATAAAAGGAGAATAACCCAATTACATATTTTACGCGATTGCTCCTTCGTATATAATAAATTATTGTTATTAACAAAAAGAGAAATATAAAAAATTGGAACGCAGCATTGCAAGAGGCTGCTTACATATTAAGCTTAGTACATGTTTAATGGGACTAGCTAACCTTATATAATACTTGTACGAAGATAAGCAGGTACTCAGTTATTATCTATTATAGGTATGTATGTATATATATATATGTGCATATATATTACAATAAATTGTTTTCCGTAACTCGAACCCGTAGTTTAAAATGTTTTTTTTTTTGTTTTTTATTACAGTTAAATATAAAAAAAAGGAATCGAAATGATTCATTTTGATTTCCTCCAAAGGTTTTTGGGGATTAAGAATTATGTAATTAAGTGTACGTGTGCTTCTGTGTTTTTGTTTCTGTCTTTTATTGATTTGAATTTTGTGCGTGCTCGGTGGTTTTTGTGGCTTTTGTTTTGAAATAAACGCCCGTATGTTTGATTTGCATGTATATTAATTTTGTTGTCACGATCGCGCCGGCTCGTTTGGCTTAATTTTCATATTTTTCTCGACGAGTTGAAATCCGGGTGACTGTCTGTCCGTCTGTCTGTCTGTGCAAGATGTAAGTTGAGTAAAAATTGAGATATATTTATAAAACTTGCTACACATGTTTCTTGGTACCGTAAGACGGTTGGTATTGCAGATGGGCGTAATCGGACCACTGCCACACCCGCCATTAATCAAAAACAAATAAATTGCCATAACTAAGCTCCATAACAAGATACAATACTCTTATTTGGTATACAGGATCACATTAGGAAGGGACATCTGCAGTTTAAAGGTCCCGCCCCCTAATAAGTTTATTGTGCATATCTCCTATGCCACTGAAGCTATAATAACAAAATTCACTGGGAACAAATGTTTTTAGCATCTCTATCGACGGTGTGAAATCGGTTGACAACCCCGCCCACTCTCCATACAACTGTACTGTTAAAAACTACTAAAAGCGCGATAAATAAAGAACTAAACCAGCTAAAAACATTAAATTTTATCTCTGGGATGGTATAAGATGATTTTATAGGAACCACGTTCAAAATTAGATAGTGGGCGTGGCACCGCCCACTTTTAGGTGGAAACCCATATCTTGGGCTCTGCTTAACCGATTTCAACCAAATTCGGTACATAATATTCTTCTCATATTTCTTTGTTATAGTACGAAAATCTTACCATTTATTGTTCTAGCAATAACACTAATTCATCTTTTATTCCCCCATCAAACTGGTTCTAATAACTCAATCGGATTTAATTCTAGTGTTGATAAAATCCCCTTCCACCCTTAGAAATCGGATTACAACCACGTCTATTTCCCATATAACATCATTTTAAATTCCTTCTGATTCTTTCACTTTCCACTATGCATATCAAGCAACAATGATTGTATCGGCGTAAAACTTTGCGTGAATAATACGTTTAAAAATGCCACATTGTGACCAAAATTTATCTAAATTGAACCAAAACTGTTCAAGCCCCTAGGTACTGAATATTTGGACCCCAGTACCTATAGTTGACTTTTTACCGTAAATATCGGCCATTGTGTAAGGTATATAATTGAAATTCATATTATAGAATAAATAAATGAAACTATAGATAATAGTATGTCTTTGTTTCAAAACTGGGTTGAATCGGATCAATTGTTCTTGTAGCCCTCATATATCTAATATAAATATTTTTGAACTTCTGCGTGACTTTATACCGCATATGTGAGTTATCTCAATGAAAATGAGAGAGCGTGTTTTACTCATAACAAGATCAAATCGGGTGAAAATTTACCTTAGCCCCCATGTAAATAATATCAGGATTTTCGAGCATTCGTCTGATTTTACTCCATTTGATTGGTGATATATGTGAGGTACCTTAATGAAACAGTGGGAGCATTTTATTAGTCTGTGGCATGTTAGAAGTATGTGGTATTGGAAAAAATTAATAAAATCGGGTTAATACTACCCTCAAATTTCATATACTACTTATAATGCTTTTCGTTATTCTAACCAGTTTTATGCCGAATATGTCGGTCAGTAGTATTAATATTTTTTTTTATATATAAAATTGCTTCAAAATATGTTCTCGAGTATAAATGATAATTGTCAAAATTAATATATTTCTCTATCCCCAAAATATATATGATATCCGTCTTTCCACCTGACTTTACACCGTTCCGGTTGATCAACGTGATATTTTAACGAAATTAAGTGAAAGAGATTTCTTAAAAATTATGTGGTTTGACGCTGAATTAGAATGAAATTAGTATATACTAAGTCTAAACCTCACACCTTCATATAATGAATTCCGATTCTCTGGTTGACGTTTGCCACCTAAGCTTATAATATAAAATTTAGCCACTTTAGTGGAGTTAATATCACATTCATACTTATGTATATCTCACTTCAAGCAATAAAACTGAGACTAAGTTTATGGCCTTTAATATAAGTCAAGAAGATACCAAATTTGATTGTAATTTAATCACGATATCATTTAATAATGGATGTTTAATTCAACATTTTTTAATATACGGTTTGGAGGAATTTTCTGGTCTTTGATTTTCCTAGCTCACATGTACTACTTATGGTATAATTTTTTTCGTCAATTTGATAATTTAATGAAATTAAGTGGGCAGTTTTTCTTAAAAATTATGTATATCGCTGCATATGAATGAAATTGGTCTAGACTTTGTTTAAACCTTATAACCCTAATATACTGATTTCCGCTCCTCTGGTACAACAGCAACCTCATATACCCCACATATTAAATCTAACCCTTTTGGTTCAGTTTATATCACAATGGTATATGTGATTTTGAATTGAATTGTTTGAGTTAAATAGCTTCTTTTTATAAAAGTTAACATTTCGGTGAAAAAAATAGTATTGACACAAAATAAATCTATGATCAATAACATAAGTTAATAAGATACCAAATAATAATCGAGGAATGAATGTTGAATTCTTTCGCAACATTTTTATACTTTCGCAACATGTTGCAATAGAGTATAGTTTTGTTCACCAAAGAGTTGTTTGCATCACCTAAAGTGATAGGTATAGATTTCTATATACATATATTTCTTCTAATATTTGGTGATAATCAGTGGTTAGGTATATTTTCTCAGCCATCATGTTGAACTTATTATAAAATATACCAGTCAACAATGCTAAAAAAGTTTCTTAGAGTGCTGGACTTTGTATAGAGCAAAAAAATCTTTCTAGAAAAAATTGCATGAAATAAATATTAGTAATGTAGTATCAAAAGGGCTAAAGACCCTTTTTATGTGGTTATAGATAAACTGCGACCATCGGTTTACATGCTACTGTCTATTATTTCAGTTTTGCGACATATTTTAATATGAAGGTCATGAGGTGAACTGTAAAATCAAGAAAATTACATTTTTACCTAGCGCCGTTGGCAGCTTATGAAAGGTTCAGATATTAAGACAGAAAGAAGAAAATCTACATACCTGCTCTACATATGTGTATACCATACTTAATTATATGTAAGTTATTGTTAATTTAGCCTTCATGGGTAGACCCTTCAAAATAGGTACCATAGATCCCCCTGTTTTAGAAAGCGTTTAACAAAAGTAATTTACGGAGGGATTTTCCGAGAACTTAATTTCAATACAATGAAATAAAATACTAATTTTTAAAATATAAATATAACAAAAATTATGTATTATTATGTTAGTGAATAGCTAAGTAATATATAGGTATACAAAAGTACGTAAGCTGTACCAACATTTTGCAAGAGTATAATAAATATCAGTACACTGTGTTTGTAGTTTCAGTTTCACTAGATGTCTTTACAAGCAAAGTGCTTTATTCAAACTAATTTTAGTGCATTACATAGTACAGTGTATAGTGACGAGCAATAGCATAACAAGGACTTAGAAGGAATTACAGTGAAAGAGAGCAGCACCTAGGATCCAACTTTTAACACCCGGACGGACTGAATTATATAAGTATTTCATATATTAATCCATTTATTATTAATTAATTATGACTAGATTAAGTAGAAAATCTATATCACTAAGTCGTCTTCAGAATAGAAGACGTATGAGAGTTCTTCGTGCAAACTCTTTATATAGAGTTAGTGATTGTGTAAGTCACGCTAATCGTAGATTAGATTCCGATGAACGTCTGTCCCACTCAATAGACAAATTGAAAACGAAAGGCAGTCCCAACGAATCCGCTTAACGAGAGAAAATAATGTTATAGAAACTGATAATAGTGGCAGTTTAACTAATTTCAAAAATAAGGGCCCTACTGAAAAATGTATTTGCTGCTTCGGCTTATGGTTTTCACACCAAGTTCGCAAATTAAATTTCGAAACTATTGCACAAGGTCACCCGAATGCTGCATCCGCCTTCTTTTTAATGCAAAAATTTCCTTCAGAAGATGGAAATTACAATTTTTGTGCTACTTGCAAAAATGCGATTGTTAAAAAGAACGTTCCAAAAATATGTTTAGCTAACGGTCTAGACTTTCCTGAAATACCGGATTGTTTGAAAGGTTTAACCCCAATTGAAGAACGTCTCATAATGCCTAGATTACCTTTTATGACAATCCGTCCATTAGGATATCAAGGTCAGAGTTTGCTCAAAGGTGCTGTTGTTAATATACCAATTTCTGTTAACAATATTGTGACATCTCTACCAAGGTCCTTTGATAAGGCTCATGTTATACAAATTCACTTAAGAAGGCGTTTAAAATACAATCATGATTACATGATCGATACCATACGCCCCGCAAAGATTATGGAAGCTTTGCAGTTAGTGAATACCCCTCTGTATCGTGAGCACAATATACATATTAATGAAAACTGGATTTCAGAATTTAATAACCAAGAAGAAGTTCCGTTTGTTGCATCTGCAGAGGATTCCCGATTGGTTCAATCTTTTCATGCGGCATAAACTTCTCATGATAATCCCTCAGGTAATAATATTCCCACGGGTCTTCTACCTTCAGAGCTAAATCCAGGCGGTCAAGAAACTCTTTTGGACAATATTCCTGTAGAAAACTTAGACTATAACCGTTTAGTTATAGCGCCAGGTGAAGGACAAAGACCAATTGACCTAATTCAGAAGAGTTGTCATTTGGAACAATATACGTTGGGCAGAAGCGTACATGCTCTGAAACGTATAGCAAGATAATACGTTCTGAAATTCGCCGTTTTGACAGAAGAGCGTGTACCATTCCAAAGTTGTTCTATGATTACAAAAAATTAGAACTGCTACAAATTAAGAATAGTACATACATTTACCTTACAATGTTTTCAGGTCGCAACGGAGTTACGGCCCAAAATCTATTAAACGAAAACTTTGTTCAAACTTGATTCAACACGATGATGGTTACAAGGGTTTGAAAGGCGTTAGATCCCCACCTGCGCACTGGGAAGCTGAGAAGAAAAAGGCAATCGCTATGATTCGCCAATTTGGGCTTCCAACCTTCTTTATCACTTTATCGGGTGCAGAATTTCAGTGGGGTGAGCTTTTGGTCATCCTCTCTAAAACTGTTGATTCTAAAGATATTTCGGAAGAGGAAGCCAACAGTTTAACAACCCAAGATAGATATCGCTTAATTCGGTCAGACGCGGTTACTTGTGCTGGCATTTTTGGAGAGCATTTTGTTACAAATTTCTACTGGAGAGTGGAGTTTCAACAGAGAGGTTCCCCGCATGTACATGGCATGTATTGGCTTAATAATACTCCCACTTCAAGATCCTCAGACATTCCCCGATGTCATTAGTGTTATTGACAATTATATTTCTACCGATGGTTCGATCAGCCACTTTGAAAATTATTTGGGTTATAAAAGGCATAACCACAGTCGGTCTTGTACTAGGGAAATAAGAGGGCAACAGCTTTGTCGTTTTGGTATACCATATCCACCAATGCCTTCAACGCAAATACTGTTACCTCTTACAGAAACAAGTTAAAATTCAGAAAGACACATGGAAAACTTTTTCAAAATTCAAAGCCTTTTAAATTCAAATATGACTACAGAAGACATTTCTTATTTAAGAGATTTTGAGCAGGATCGTTTATAAACGCTTAAAATCCTCCGATTTTGGAACTCCATAGAGCAAATATGGATATCCAATATATACTGGATGCATATGCTTGCTGTTCATATATAATTAATTATATTAACAAGTCTAACAAGGGAATTTCTAGGCTCTTAAATGAAGCTATATCAGAGGTAAATGCTGGAAATTATACTATTAAGCAAAAACTTAAACATATAGGTCACAAATTTATATCAGGCACAGAAATATCTGCACAAGAAGCAGTATATTGCTGCATTGGGCTCCATCTTTCGGAAGCAAAGAATGCTGAAATATTTATATAGATATTTATACAAATACCTCTCAACCTGAGGAACGTGTTCGAATGGTAAAACCTACAGTGGGACTTTAGAACCTTCCTTCAGGTTCGACTGAAATATTCGTAGCCGGTAGTTTAGACCGTTATGTTCAAAGATCCGATCAGTTAGAAACTCTTTGTTTAGCTGATTTTGCATCTAGGTATAAATATTTCAAATCTAGTAGAAGAGCACAAGATAGTGATCATGAAGAAGAAGAGAGGGAAGACGATAATTTACTAGGAAGCGGGGTTGTCATACTCTTAAAGATGGTAGCGGTTTTGTGAAAAAACGTCCCAAACCTTGTATTATTCGGTATAGAAGGTTTAACCCAGATTTGGGTTTCAGTTGAGTATTACCGCGAAATGTTATTGCTTTACTATCCTTGGCGGAATGAACAGCAAGATCTCATTGAAAACGATATTGAGCATACTTGCATAACACATCGTATTAAAATTGAGGAAAATCAAAGAAACTATGATGTTTTTGAGCAAAGAGAACTTGAAAATGTTCTAGAAAGTCTTTATAATGAAATAGACTTGGATGAAGGTGCTCAAAATCAACTACCTATAGTGGAAAATGAGTTCAGAGTGTTGGCACTTCCAGAAATAAACCCAAATATAAATTTGCTGGACTTGCATGGCGAAGATTCAACAGATAATGGCACTGAATCTGATTGCAATATTAGACTTATTAAACTACCCCCTTTAATTCCAGTTGAGGAATTATTTTCTTTAGTTCAAAAAAGATTTGACACATTTGATGCACCACCTAAAAACAAATCTCCCATTTTATGAGTTCATTGGCGGCGGTGCAGGTGTAGGAAAGAGTCGTTTGATATCTGCAATATATCAAGCTCTTAACCATCGTTACAATTCTACACCTGGATCCAATCCAAGTTCCTTAAAAGTTCTTCCTTGCGCACCTACGGGTAAAGCACCATTCGGAATAGGTGGAATGACCCTTCATTCAATATTCTCTTTACCTGTTAATTAGTTGAATAGAGAGTTGAGGCCACTTAGCAATGACAATAGGTCAATGGACAATGGAGATAGGTGGATATTCTCTCCTAATCCCAATGATACATACAGCACTTTAGTTGGCTCCCCTTTGTGGGAGTTATTTAAATACTTTTAATTAACAGAGATAATGAGACAACGGGAGGATCAGGGATTTGCAATTGAATTAAATCATATGGCATCTGGTACTATGACAAATGAGGACATATCACTCATTGAAGCTCGAGTAGTTAATTTCGAAGAAGTTCCCGCTGATTTCATACATTTATTTTGGTCCAATGAAGAGACAAATAATTTCAATGCCCTTAAGCTCAGTCGAATCCCAACAGAAGCTTTCCTTTCAACTGCAAAACACTCAGTTAAAGGAATTAGTATAAATGAAAATGATAATATTTTGGAAAGAGTTAAACTTTTCAAAACTTCTGAAACGCAGGGACTGCCCTATGAATTGACACTAAAAACCTCCGCCAAATATATGATTACAGTGAACATAAACACGTATGATGGTTCGGTTAATGGGGCAGCTGGACAACTTTTGCAAATTGATTTCCATTGTTCTTTTCCAACAATTCTTTGGATTAAATTTTTGGAACCTTCTGTTGGTTTGATAGCACGATCAAAAAAGCCTCATCCTCTAGAAAGTTCTTAGACACCAATTGAAAAAGTTCTAAAATCTTTTCAATATAAAAGAAATGAACAAATTTCAATTGAAAGAAATCAGTTTCCAGTTGTTCCGGCTGAGGGAATAACTATTCATAAAAGTCAGGGTGCCACATATAATAAAGTTGTAGTTCATACTCGACCCAGAATGCCTAGAGCTTCAATATATGTCGCTTGTAGTCGAGCTACTTCTGCAGAAGGTCTATTCATCAGAGGAAATTTTATTCCTCCTAACAAATTTTCTGAATCGGATCCCGTATTTATGGAACTGAGGGAATTGAACACAAATAAAGCTTTGACAACAAATTTCAATTTTATGATTTCCCGACATCAAATTTTATCCATAATGTTCAGAGTCTTCACGCTCACATCAATGATATAAAAAGCGACTGTTTGATGTTATCTTCAGATATTTTATGTTTTGTAGAAACTTGGAGTTATCCTTGTGAAAGTTTTGATATATATTAATATTCTGGTTCTATATAGAAATTCAGCTTTCTCTGTCAGACAATTAATTGTAGAACTTCAGGAAGTCCCTACTTCTGAGTTAGGCAATCAAAATGTGCTAATTGTTGGAGTTTAATGTCTACAGGGACTGCAATAAGAAATCTGCTCCAAGAAAAAAACTTTAGTTCCCTGCTTGGTGCAGAATATTCAACTACACCTGCCGGTACACAAATTGATTGGGCATTTTCAAACATGGATCCTTCCCGTGTAAATGCAATTACTTTTGAGATAGGTCACAGCTATCATGACAGTATTTGTGTCTCTATTTCGAACTAAAGTTTTCAGACTAAGTGCAATAGTTCTTAATTTTTTTTCCAAATATAATCGAATTGGAATGGTATAGGAATTTTGACAGTAGTTTTTAAGACAATTTTAAGAAAAATATGTAAATAATCTAATGAAGAAAATTTAAATTATATATATAATTTGTTATTATATATGACATTATTGTATAAATATATGATAGAAATTAAATAGTATAAGGAAAAAAGAAATATAATTTGGATATATGTATAAGAATCTCTACAAAAATTTATGTTTCATATTGTAAATATTATATACATATTATATCATTTTTAAAGTTGTTAATATTTATTATTTTTAAGCTAAACATGTATAATAATATAGATATAATAAATAAAAAATGTTATTCATTGTTCAAAAACGATTTCTTTTCATACTTCTCAATACAGTTGTAATGCATTCTATATAAAATCAGTTATAAGCGTATACAAAAAGCACAAGAACGATTTCTCATAATTTGAGTAAATTTAGTTTACAAATTGCTCTAATTATTTTCTCTGTGAGTGAAAAGTAAATAACTAAGGCAACAGTTCCTACTTCTAATTATTAAAATATATAAAGAAGTCTCAAACGAATATACCATTTAACTTTGCGAGAGTATAAAATGCTCGGTTACATCCGAACTTAGCCCTTCCTTACTTGTTGTGTTTATTTCTGATATTACAATTTTTTTTGCGTGCACACACTCCTTTTTTGTAACGTTACGTCTGAACAACGTTTACAAATCGTTCAACTTAATTACGAAAATTCACGTTCTGTGAAGAATGTGTTTCGCACACTTCGCTCAACTTATGTTCAACATAATTGGCCTACTGAGCGTACTATTCGCAACGCCAGCACCCAGCATTATTGGATAATATCGTATTCGACCGAATAGACCACGTTCAGCACGCAGTGAAGAAAATATAGCGGTAGTAGCTGAGAGTGTACGCGAAGACCGTGAAGAGTCGATTCAGCGCCGTTCGCTGCAACTCGGACTGACGCATGGAACGACATGCATTTTACGTCGAGATCTTAAATTGAAAGCGTCAAAATACAGCTTGGCCAAGAACTGAAGCAGCTCGACCTTCCCAAGCGACGTCACCTCGCTCTATGGGCTCTTGAAAAGTTCCAAGAAGATCCGACGTTTTCGAGCCAAATTTTGTTCAGCGATGAGGCCCATACTTTTTGAACGAGTATGATGTTTTATGTATATGTTGGTTCACAAACGTGATGTAACATGAATTTAGCAAATTGGGCAACAAGAGTTGTTTTTACAAAATTGCGTGCAGGGCACATTTGCCTTAGCGGCATGACCATGAACGATGTTGTTTCGTCGCTCTTAGAAATTTTAACAGAAATAAACCGGTGACGGTATACGTAAGTAGTAGAAATACACTTAATCTTATATTGTTAATGAATTGCTTGAAAAAGAATTCTTTTATAAAGAAAATGTATTGGAATTTGATTAATTTCGGCACTCTCATCTACAATATTAAATTTTTTGGACTAAATTCTGCCCAATTAAAAATTATTAAATACCATCGGTGATTCACATTAGAAGGCCTGCAGTTGTCGCTGTCGCTAAATTAAAACCACTTTTAATTTTACCGGCGACAATAGGTAGCTGTAGTGGATCTACTTATATGTAAAATGTAAAATTATTCAAAGCTTTAACATATCAAATTTTATTTTACCAATAGAAGCATAAATAGCACTAATATATGATTTGTAATAACAACTGATAATTTAAAACAAATTAATCGAAATATCTACTTATTTTTTATATATTTTATGCTCACAAATTTAAATAAATTCAACCTTTGCAATCACAATTCTTTCATAATCTTTTATTCTATCATTCACCGAATTAAGGTTGGCAATGTTCTTGTGTGGGCATTTGCTATCATTAAATAATCATTCTCGAAATGGTATGTTGGAGCTCTTGAACCGTTTAAAAATATTATGATGAACAAAAATTTATGTGGATGATGAAAAAAGAAGAAATCTATATTTTCTACAAATGTATTTTTGGGAAAAACAAGATTTCATATTTTAAGACTCAAATAATTGTTACACAATTGTTTTTTTTAAATTTATTTTTATTAAATAATTAAATATGAGCAATGATATTTACATATGCTAACAATTATCATTAAAATATCAACCATACATATACATATATTTATAATATATGCACTTAATTATTATTTTCTATGTTTTGTTAAAATTTATGTTTTGAATATTACTTTGCTATTGCAGTTTACGCAGCAAAATAGAAATGATTGATTTCATCTTTGCTGGCATCATGTCTGGCCACCGAAGCTAGCAATGTATGGCATGAAATATATTTAGACAACAATTGCTAAACATTCACAATGTGCAATTTTTATTGGCAATATTGCTAACAATTCAGATATTTAGCAAATGCTAAATGCAATCGCAAATGAAGATATTTCAAGGGGCAATACTCGTTTTCAGTTTCGTGAATATTTTCATAGTCAAGATAGTACTCAAAATTATTCAAAATGATAATAATCATCATTTAATTATTGTTTAGGCTGACATCCATCGCCAAGTCATATTTACCCTCACAATATCTCGTTTAAAATACAGTACACGATCAATCAACTGATTATAGTGATAATACAGCAATAAAAAAAATAAACGAAAATTGCAAAAACACCAGCCGAGCGTTGTCAGGAATATATGTAGAATGCGAAAGAAGGCTAAAATATGTACATTATCAAATTGGAACTGAAGCTTCAACTACTACTTTGCTATATTATGAGATATCTATCTAAGAAAGCACAGCAAAAACACCTGTACAGAGTAGTCGAGATTATAGAGTACGACGGAAATATTTGCAGAACGTACTGGCAACAATCAAAGCAAACCAGGAGGTGTTGCAATCTATTAAAATGAATGCGAAACATTTAACATTGACATTCCACATTTTCATATGAGTGCAATAAATTCCACTGCACATACAGACTGAAATTGGCGATATCAGCTTGAGTAAATGTAAAATACCAAATGTAGAAGAAATTGTCATCGCAGCGATTTACATATCTTCTAACCTAAAAAAACTTGATGAAATCATGTATTTCATACAGGGTTCGTTGGCTATATACACTCATGGCGATTCTGCTCTCCTTAGCAGGGCTGATGATCACATACCATTGATTCTCGGTGGGGACTTTAATGTAAATTTGGCGGAGGATGCATCCTGGTGCGGAAATATTTCAAAATAGGTAAGAATTTCAAATATTATAAAACACAATAATTCTAATATTATGGACAGCAGTATATAATCTCAATTAGTCATATATGCAGCCGCGATCCATAATTTTTCTGTTGTGATCCAATTTCACAATATACTTGTATGTACACAATTATACTAAACATTTACCCAGAGGCATTAGTCTGCCTACAGTTCATATAAACATATGTATGTTTAGCCAGGATGGATTGCTAATATAAGATGGGAGAACAGCACTAAAGACTACAATCGTCAACAATTAACTTTTTTAAACAAAAACAAGTGGATTACTGAGGAATAAAGTAATTTTAAGTATATATTTCTTGATCTCTTATTACAGTAGTAAATGTGTACATAATTTACATTTTTATCTAGTCAGCTCTCAGAGCAAGTTATATAGAAACACTAGACATGAAAATTATAGTATACCATACTACAATTATTATATTAGGTTACAATCTTGCGGATCTGGAGATAAAACAGACAAATATAAAAATTGCGATTAAAAATTTAGAATTGTTTGTATTTTTACTGCTGAATCATGAATAAATAAAAACAAAAAATTTTGTATAAAAAATTATTTGAGCTTGACCACCCTTAACATTTAGGGATATGAAAAATATATAGATGTTGGCCGATTCTCAGACCTACTCGTTTAGCATGCTAAATTTTATCAAAATCGGTCCAGCCGTTTCGAAAAAGTTTGGCAACAAACACCGTGACACGAGAATTTTATATATTAGATGATAAATTGTATACATATGTAACTCAATTTATTTTTTAAAGTTTCCGTTGTTGATCATGTTTGGTTTTATACATAAGTCCAAAGATTATTTCACGAAGTGTACAAGGCCAATGTCTCTTATACTTTGTTCGCACCGACACAAAATTCGTGTTTTCATAGACAAAAGAGGTTTTCACGCGAAAACTTGTGTTTTCATCCATACAAAATCTGTCAAACGAAAACACAGTTTTCGCTGAAAACCCCTTGAAAACTTACATTCCACTCATTATGATCGGTGCCTGCTCTAGTTTAATCGATATTATTAGAAGACATATTTTGTCAGCCCTAAATGTCAGTTGACAATTTGTTTACATTCCATAATTGGCCTAAACGTACCCTACAAGAAATTCCGATGGGTTCACTAATCCACTCACATTTGATATAACAGTACTGTTAATTTACATTTGCATTTAAAAATTCAGAACTATCCACAGATTGGAGAAAGACGTACGCAGAGCTATTGAAAGTAGGAGATGGCATCAAGTGAAAATTTATTTTTATATATTCATATTTTATTATATTTTTTGTTGCATTCCTTTTTATATTTAAGTATATTATTATAACTAATTTTGATTAAAAGTTTGAAATTTATTAAAGAAATATAAATTATATTATCTACTGCGCAAAAGAATTTTTCACTTCTGATAGCGTTTCAGTCATAACTGACAATTTTCAGCTATGACGGATTTATGGTCAGCAATGACTCAGAAAAAACCAAACAAACAAACAAAAACAAAACAAGACTCTTAAGAAAATTATAGAAACTCTGCTCTGCGCGCTGACAAAATTTTTTCAGCTATGACTGTCATATTACTCATCAGATGACCGTCACTGTTCTTGTAGGGTACATAACAAATGTTAATGAAAACTCATCGAAAACAGACAATGTCGGTCAGAACGACTTTGGTTCCACAATCCACAAATTGTGTTTTCAAGAGGATTTCAATTCGGTGCGAACATAGTATTAATTAAAATCAGCAAAAAGTAAGTAGATTTCAAGGGAAAAACTATCGATAGTATTTTTTTAAACTATCGTAAGTATCGAGTAGTCCGGCTATCGATAATTTTTCAGCTCTAATAAGAAGGAGCTACAGGTACTTATTGTCAACAAGTTCCGTTGATATAGCTTCATTAGTTTGTGCTGTATGTACATACACTAGGCAGAAAAAGTCTGCGTACAACCCCCAACAAAAATTATTAAAACCAATTTATTTGATATTCATTAAAGGACATCAAATGAGTAGTTTTATGAAAATAAATGTGATTAAATAGCCAACAGTACATATAAACAAAACAATACATACGTACGAATAGAAAACCCATTAGAAAAAGTCTGCGTACAAGGTAAAAATTCGAATAAAGTTATTCTTTTTATGAATTCTTCTTAAAATTTAAAAGGAAGTCGCATATCAAGCTTAGAGGTTTTTGTCGAAGGGATGTGAGCCCGTTCCTCGTGCAGCACATCCTTGAGCATATCCTTTGAGGTAATCGCACATGGCAGATTTTACGTATCGGGAAATTTCATAGGTGCTATTTAGGATTAAAATCTGGTGATTCCGGTGGTGTTTTAAGCTGGAAACATTGTAGAGTAACTAAAGATTAATTATGTCCGATGTATGCTTCGGATCGTTACCCTGTAGAAAATAGAAGCCCCTTCCAGGTCCAAATTCTACCACTCTTTGCTTTAAATTTATTTTTAAGATACTAAGGTATGCATATTTAACCATGGTGGACTCTATAAATTCATTTGGCCCACATAGTTACTAGCTATACACCCCCATATCATTGCTTCTTCACCACCGTTCTTCACAACACGTATCAAGATTTTCTTGTCGAACGCCCGTTTTCGCAATAAAATTGCCCTCATCGGAAAAAATAACTTTCTACCAAAACTCCTGGGGCTTCTTTCGCGACAACATTATGCACTTACCTATTAACTAGCAATATGATGAGTTCTTGTGTGCGACTTGATCATAAAACCCTGTGTTTTTTTTTTAAATCTTGCGAATGGTGGTTTCACACTTTGCACGTTACGAGTTTCACGCTGTGTTAGTATTTATGGCCGTCCTTGTCGCGCCGAGATGTTTGTATTTACTCTTTTTATGAAAGAATGTGTTCTGCCCACAATTCGACCGATTTCAGGGTATGTTTTTCCTTCTTCGAAAAGTTGAACCATTATTTCCCTTTCAGAGAGGCTTATTTATTTCCTTTTACGCGCGATTCGAAATTCTCAATTTAATAACAAACTGAATAGAACAAACATCTTTTAAAATTGCTTCTTTTAAGAAAACAAGTGAAACTATAACTTTTACTTTTGGTTATTACGTTGGGAATTCCCATTTTACTGAATTTTATTTATACGAGACTTTTTCTGCGCTGCCAAATGACTATTTTTGTTAAATGTGTCTATAGAACTCGAGTGTTAGATTTTCATTGCTTTAAATGCTATAGGATTATGCAATAGACTAGTAATAAAGCATTTAAAATGTCTGTGCCGGTATAAATAAAAACATTTTGGTTTTTTAGCAATCACTCCGCTGCTGCCATCACTTTGTTGTTGCCGTCAATCCGCTGCTGTTTAAACCATTATTAGCATGAGCTGCCGGGACGTAAACGCTGGACACCACTTTATTAAAGTGATGCAAACAAAAAAAAAATAATAATAATATTAACACAAATAAAAAGCACCCTTTCAGTTTTTGGCTCTCCCTTGTTCACATACAATTCTTTTTATACTCTCGCAACTTGTTGCTACAGAGTATAATAGTTTTGTTCACCTAACGGATGTTTGTATCACCTAAAACTAATCGAGTTAGATATAGGGTTGTGTATATATAAATGATCAGGATGAAGAGACGAGTTTAAATTCGGGTGACTGTCTGTCCGTCCGTCTGTCTGTGCAAGATGTAATTTGAGTAAAAATTGAGATACCTTTATGAAAATTGCTACACATGTTTCTTGGTACCGTAAGACGGTTGGTATTGCAGATGGGCGTGTAATCAAAAACAAATAAATTGCCATAACTAAGCTCCACAACAAGATACAAGATACTTATTTGGTATACAGGATCACATTAGGGAGGGGCATCTGCAGTTTAAATTTAATGTGCTTATCTCCTATACCACTGAAGTCATAATAAAAAAATGGACACTGGGAACAAATGTTTTTAGCATCTCTATCTACGGTGTGAAAATGGGTGACTTCGGGTGACAACCCCGCCCACTCCCCATATAACGGTACTGTTTAAAACTACTAAAAGCGCGTTAATAAAGCACTAAACAAGCCAGAAACATTAAATTTTATCTCTGGGATGGTATGAGATGACTCTATAGGAACCACGTTCAAAATTAGTCAGTGCGGTGGCACCGCCCACTTTTAGGTAAAAACCCATACCATGGGATCTGCTCAACCGATTTCAACCAAATCGATATATCGAAAATCTTACCATTTATTGTTCTAGCAATAACACTAATTCATCTTTTATTCCCCCATCAAACTGGTTCTAATAACTCAATTGGCTTTAATTCTAGTGTCGATAAAATCCCCTTCTACCCTTAGAAATCGGATTACAACCACGCCTATTTCCCATATAACATCATTTTAAATTCCATCTGATTTTTTCACTTTCCAGTATGCAAATCAAGCAACAATGATTATATCGGCGTAAAACTTGGTGTGAATAATACGTTTAAAGTATGCCACCTTCTGACCAAAAATTATCTAAATTGAACCAAAACTGTTTAAGCCCCGAGGTACTGAATATGTGGACCCCAGTGCCTATAGTTGACTTTTTACCGAAAATATCGGTCAACATAGAAGAAGGCGGCAAGATCCACAAAGAAATAAAACGAGTATGACTTTGCGGTATAAATCGTTCGGTTACATCCGAACTTAGGCCTTCCTTACTTGTTTATATATGTATTGTTATATACATACATTACATATACATATGTATATTAGATACACATATTATATATATTTATTGAAGTGAATGTGAAGGGATTCTGGGATTTCGGTAGCATTTTCATTTACATTTAGGTGCGACCTTTCTGTAAATTGCATAATTATAATTTTTAATTCGGTCAGCTTTCCGCAAATTATCTCGGTTGTTTGCAAATTTAATTATCGACCAAAAATTTTAGCTTTAAATTTTTACAATTGTTCTATTGCTCATTTCGACTTTATTTCTTTCGCTTAGCTTTTCGTGTAATTGGAAATTGATATCTTTTTTCGTTCTCGTCAATCGATTTTCAATACTTCCAGATTTATTTCTGTTGCCAAAGTTTTTCAAGTTATCGTGAATTTTAATTCAAAATGCAAAAATGAGCAAGCCAAAGCCAGCTACCGCCAACCTCTCTCCAAGTAAGGAGCTTACAGACTTAAAGTCGTTAAAGCGTCAAAGGACGGTGGAGAAAAGTAGGAATTTGCGTATTAGAACGGGCCTTCTGGAAAAAACTATGTCGTTAGATCCAATTGACTTGGAATGTTGGCTCAACATATTAAATTCACACAGTGAAAAGTTAATGAATCTAAAATTGAAGAGAATGATGAAGACGACATGGCCCAAGGGGAGTTAGAGGACATAATTGTTGAAACGAAATCAATAATTAAAACTATTTTAGCCAAAAATATGTTTTGTCACATCCCCCAACTCAAAACTCCCAAAAATAAGATGAGAAGCAAATAAGAAACGCCATTATTATACTCATAGTCAAGACAAAATTTGTCTCTGCCATCCGATCCAAGTGGAAAGAACAATTTGACTACTACCAGTTACCATTATGGAAGGACTGTGAAGCCACCTTAAGTAGAGGCTTTCAGCAGTTATCAGCAGAAGGAGCGTCGTGTTCGAGGACGAGAGCCAGAGCCGCATCCAGCACGAGTCATATGAAGCAGCAACACTTGGACAGGATGAAGTCAGTTTTAGTTGCTGCAAATACTAAGCAGCCAAAGAGTCAACAGTGCAAGTCGAAGGAGCACTCTTTGGACATACTGTATTTAAGTGTGGGATCGATTACATTCCCCTCACAAATTGTAGCACCAGTATCCGATTTCCTTTTCCGCTATACATACCTTCCACCACACATGCTATGCATAAAACGAGTATGCCGGATCGGGTTATGTTGGCGACAGCAGTTATTCAAGAGAGGACCAGTTATGGAGTATACCTGCCTGTGAGAGCGTTGCTGGACTCAGGCTCCCAAGACAACTTTATGATGGAGTTGAAAATTCCAATACGTAAGTGGGGACAAAATTTAGCGGGTTTGTTAAGTCGTAGGTAAATAATTACGAATTTTCTGCGGAATTCTGGATAATGCGGTGTATTTCGGCTAATCATCCAGACCATAACATCAATGTTAATGGCTGCCAAATTCCGCACAATATTGAATTGGCGGATCCAGAACCATAAATCAAAAAAATATTAATATCTTATTAGGTGCAGAAACCTTTTTTAAAGTCGTCCTAATCAACCAACGTTACAAAAAACCCTTTAAGTGCGGATATGTCAGCAATCTAAGTCCTCCTGCTTCTGTAACTAGCACATTATGCCAAGCTGAAGAAGATGTCAATGAATTCGGTAATCAAAAATTTTGGGTCTAGAAGAATTACCTTTAAAACAAATACCATCAAATTGACACCAGAGCAAATAAAGTGTGAAAAAATTTTCGTTAATACTTCTCAAGTATTGCCTTCAGGATGGCTTCAAGTCAGAATGCCCTTTAGAGCTGATCGTAAATTACTCAATCACTCATATGAACCCGCAGTTCGGCGGTTTCAGGCCCTGGAGAGGAGAACATTGAAAGATCCAAAAATTCGCAAAATGTGTCTGGACTTTATGAATGAATACAGAGCACTAGGTCATATGAGCCCAACGAACAATAAGATCCCGAGTAAGCCATACTACTTCATTCCACATCAATGCGCTTTAAGCCCCGAGAGCACAACAACTAAATTACGTGTTGTCTTTGATGCTTCGAGGTGTACTTCATGTCACATAGCATTAAATGAACTTTTGATGGTAGATCCAATCATTCAAGAAGAATTGTAAAAAACTCTTTTTCGTTTTCGCTTACATAAGTACGCTTTAACGGCAGACATTACTAAAAATGTACCGCCGAATAGTTATGCATAAAGAAGACTGAAACTCTCACGGTGTCACGGTTTATGTTGATGATTAATTAATAGAATATATATATATATATATGTAACAATTGAGGTAATTAAAATATTAAACTCAGCTGGATTCACCCCAACAAAGTGGTTTTCGAACCACTCTAAATTTTTCGACTGTGACTGCACTGTAAGGTCATTAAGCTTTAAAGACAAAAACTCAATTAAAACACTAGGGATCCATTGGTTGCCGAAAAAAGATTTGTTTCGATTTGTTTTGGGCCGAGCCACTAAACGAAACATATAGTCGGTCTCTGCTCGCTTTTTCGAACCTTCTGGGTTATTAGCCCCACTAGTCACCAAAGAAGGAGGATTCGATTCCATTGCGCCTTGACACTAGCTATCAGCATTTCAAAGCCAACCTACTACAGCTCTCATTTATTATCATTCCTCGGTACGTTAACCTAGAGTCGAGTGCTATCTGCCAAATACATCGCTTCTCCGGCGCTTCAATAAGAGCGTACGGATGCTGCATATACATACGAAACCAATCTGCTAGTGGTGTCAAATATATTCTGCTTACTGCAAAGTCTTGACTGACTCAGCCTCTTCTGCGTCTCGAGCTCTCGGCAGCACACCTTCTTGCCAAATTATGGTCACGAGTAGCGTGTATGTTTGGTCGACGATTTGAGAAAATTACATTTTAGGCAGACTCTGAAACCGTGTTACATTAAATTACAACACATCCATCTACTTTACAAACCTTTGTAGCGAATAGAGTGTCCGAAATTCAAGAACTGACTGACACTGTACATTGGCGACATGTGCCAAAGTAACAAAATTCTGCGCATCATGTGTCTCGGGGCTGCAACGTGGACGAATTAAATCATTCGATATAGTTTGGCGGTTCACAGTTCCTCTTAGAAATTCTTTTCTCCTCCAAAATTGCTTCGTGTGGTCGCATATTTATTACGGTAGATCAGACGACCAGAAATGCCTACTGTGGACTGAGTAGAGAGGGACTGACATCAGACGAATTACACTTGAGTTTTTTGAAAATTGTTCAGGTGGTTCAACATTCGGAATTTGCGAATGAAATCCATTTTTGCATGAACACTCGTATATGTCGCTTTCATTCAAATTAATCCAAGTAGGAGGTTGCCTATTAAATGCACCTCTCCCATACGATGCCAAATTCCCCTTATTACTGAATAAAAATTTCCACTTCGTTATCACTTATAGAAGGTTTCTGCACTTTTACATCACTACGCAGGGGCAAAAGCATTTGTTTGCGCTTCTTCGAAAACCCATATGGCTGATGATGAAGCATGCAGTAAAACCATGAGAAACTGTAAACACTGTTTTCATTACAAGCCGAAGTTGCAAACCCAAATAATGGGAAATTTGCCAGTCGAAAGACTTTGAGGCTACGACCCTTTCTTATATGTGGCGTAGATTTTTGTGGTTCAAGCATCTGGTGGTTCGTGTACTCGGCAACGCTCTACTCACAGCTGAAGAGCTCTCAACTCTACTGGCCTAAGTGGAGGCCATTTTGAATTCGTGTCACCTAGCACCGTTGAGCCAAGACCCCAACGTAGGAGAAGCACTAATTCCAGCTCACCACCTAATCGATTGTTCTCTGCGAGCACTGCCAACAGCACAAGTACCAACGGACCCTGATGGGAACTTGTTTGCTGTCTCAAGCAACAGTTTTGGCAGCAGTGGTTCAAAACATACCTGACGGGCTTTCAGGAGCTCAAAAAATGGCTACATCCGAAACGAAACCTTCAGCCCGGCGATCTCGTCCTCGTTCACGAAGACAACGTACCACCGCAGCAGTGGGTACAAGGACGAGTCGTCGAAACCGCTGAAGGGCAAGACGGCAAGGTACGAGTGGCAGGCGTGGCAACCAAAGCGGGCACAACTACATAAACTCGCCATGCTGCCAATCGACGTTAAAGGATCATGATCCTGTCAAAGTGGTCGGTGTTGCATCAAGCGACATCATAAATGCTAAGATCAAAATAAATATTAAATTTATTTAAAGCACCATTAATTGCAATATTAAAGATTTGAACTGAAATTATAAACTTTATAGTTTATATAAAATACTTACCTGAGTACCTGAATAATACTAGTTAAAATACTCACCTTAATCTTTTACCATAATTTAACGAAATAAATTATACTTACCCCTTTTTGTAAATACATACTTACGTTACAAATATATGCATAAAAACCGGAATCGCGATCGCAAGCCTTTTCTTTTATCGGACGCATAATTTTTCATAACTAATTTTCGGCACAGGCAATTGGGGGTTTCTAGTACTGTCGCGCATTCCAAATTGATTTCTTTTTTTCAAAAACGCTTGAGAATGTTCATGGCCGACCACGGCAGCAAAAATGGCATTACCATAGCCAAGGAAGGATTGCTTTCAGTAAAAATCATTAGAATTAAAAAAAAATTAAGAACATGTCTGCGTTGTCAATATTAAGATTGTTTATGTTTGGTTTCGTAATTTATTGAGATATTTCTGAGCGCGGAATACACACGAGGTGTCCATAAGTAAATAAAATGGATGTGAATGAAAAGTTAATTGAAGAAATAGAAAATACGAGTGCTTCTACAATTTGTCTTCACCGAACTATAAAAATGTGTTCAAGAAAACTCAAATTTAGGAAAGAAGTTGCCAAAACAATAAATTTGTTGGGTCAGTTAAAGAAAAACATGTTTTGTTATAAGCTATTCTTCTAAAGTATTATAAATATTTGCAGAAGAAAGCTGTAGAAAAAATAGAAAGGACTGGATTCTGGCAGTGGTGCTCAGATTCCATGCAAAACATGGATACAAGTTCCAGGACTTTTAAAACGACGCGGCTTCTAGCGCTACATGTGACATTACATTTGTAGTAAATGAGCATCGAACAAAGAGCCAACATTAAGTTTTGTTTTAAACTTGGTAAAACTTTTAAAAAACTTCAAAACTCATGAAATGATGAAACAAGTTTATGGCGATGATTGTCTATCCCGTAGCCGTATTCACAAGAGGTTTAAACGTTTTCAAAATGGTCGTGAGGACATAAATGAGAAATGAGTCGAAACCCAAAAAATCGCGCTCAAAAGTGTCAAAAGTGAAGACAATGCTGATTTGTTTTTATGATTACAAGGGTATTGTCCACAAAGAATTTGTTCAACCAGGCCAAAACGTTAATGCGGTATTCTACCTTGGAGTTTTGAAGCGTTTGGTAGCACGTATTCGTCGCATTCGGCCCGAATATCGCGAAGATGGAAGTTGGCGTTTGTTGCACGATAATGCGCCGTCTCATCGATCGACGAATGTGGCCGATTATTTGACCAATTTTCAAATTTTAACAATCAACCACTCCCCGTATTCACCTGATATGGCACCGCGCGACTTCTACCCTTTCGGAAAACTACATTTGGCCATGAAAGGAAAACGCTATGCTGACGTTGATGCCATCCAAAAGGCGACGACCGCCATCCTCAACGCTATACCGACAAATGACTTAAAAAAGTCATTCGATAACCTTCTTGAACGTGCAAAACGTTGTATTCAGGCGGAAGGAGACTATTTTGAAGGCGACCAATAAATTTTTCAAAAAAAACAAATAATATTCGTTTTTTAATAAAAGTCCTGAAACTTTTGAATTGCGCCTTGTATATATGGAAACATTACGTTTTTTGGACGGCTACAGTGAATTTCGAGAGTAAGTATTACATTCGTCATACCTATTAGTATACTTGTAATTTAATATTTTCCATTTACAACAACAGATTAACAACAACAGACCTTTTGACACAATTGAGGAAGAAATAGAGTGTTGTACTTCTACAAGTACTAGTACTCCAGAAGGTTGTTACAGTCCACCAAATGTTTCAGCGCCAAAACAGAAAAAAAGAAAGGCAGCAATGAATGAAATTAATGATGTGTTCACTGAGATGATGAAGGAGTGCATGAGTACAATGAAAGAGTTGGTGGCCGCGCCGTATTCCACAGAACACGAGAATGCAATGTCACTTTTGTTCAAAAGCGAGGTATTATTGACGCTAACTTAACCCCTCAACGTATACGTCAAATTGAGTCCAAAGTTATAGCTTTAGTATAAAATGAATTAGGAAACTAGAAATCACATGTGTATGTGACTGAAGTAATTTCTTTATGTATGAATAATTTTAGTTTTTTAGTGCAATGCGTTACTCTGCTAAGTATGTAATTTGAAATTCTAAACATTATACCTATTTACATATTTCTTATGAATTGTTTTTTGTTACACTGTAGTGGAATTGTTGTATTTAAATAAGAACGCATATTGCTTACTGAATACAAAAGAAATTTTATGAAAAAATTAATAAAACTTTACAAAAGACTGGCTTTATTATTATCCAAATACAAACAAAAAAAAGTGCCTTAATTTCTTTCTTGTTAAATTCAGGTCGTATCTACCATCTTCTTCTTGAACGCGATTTAAGAGCTATGTATGCCTTACACGAGGTTAACATTTGGATAAAAAAAAAAGAAAATTGCAGATTCATGTTTTCTGTGACATACAAGCACTAACAGTTACCAAGCACTGACAGCTGTGACGGAAATCGTCCGTATCGTGTTTTACACGGCAGCAACACTCGGCGAAAATTCTTCCGACGGCGTCGCTAAGTACGACGAATAGTCGTCATCGCCTGTGTTGTGTTTAAGCTATTAGTAATAATTGTGAAGGCCAACTCAGCTGCAGCGCAATGGCCAAGTCTCGCTCCGAAGGAACCGCCTTCATGATCACGGTAACCTCTACGCCAGGTAATGCTTCAAACAGTCACCGACATTCCGCCCTTCCGTACTTACCGCCCGTATCAAACAAAATTTGTCAAAAGTTATGCCCGTAGTGGCAACGTAGAAATCAGTTGTTGTCTTTTAGTTTTCATTTCACCAATGTTACCATTGCTCAATTTGTATACATGATTTTGTACACATTTAGGTTTTTAGTTATAATTTTTTATAATGTAAAAGCTCAAAACTAAAATCCAACTTTTAAACTAGACTTAGACTTAGTCTACCTATTTATAAATAATTGTATTCGACTGTGATTTTGAATTAGTTTACGAATATTTCAAATATTTTCAAGTTTAGTTCTTAATTATTACAAAACATCGAAACTGACCATCGTGCATTGCGGCAGAGCAATCGGCTCACTCGTTTCTACACATCGAATTTTCGCGGATATCCTACCGTACGGTCTGTACAAGCGGTGGCAGCGGTGGTGAGTGTTCATTTACATTGCGCTCTGATAAGATAGGTCGTATCAGCTGATTCGGTCTACGGTTTTGCGTCGGTAACTGTTTCCAACGAGATTTAAAAACTTTAGTGGTGACTCGGAATTTCTTGCTCTGCTGCGCTAAACGCGATTGAACAAACGCGCTTGATAATTGTGCTATTAGGTATGTAAGTATGTATATGAAACTTTATAACGAAATTTGATGCGTAATCCCTTCACCCTTGTGAAAGATTGTAATCCTTTCACCCTTTCGTCGAAAGTATAAAATGTTATTATAAAATGTTCGGTTACACCTGAACTTTGCCCTTCCATACTTGTTTAATTGCAGTGAATTTGTATATTCTACAAATGCGTTGACAACTTCATTCAGATCAAGAACAATAGGGGTTTTCCCACGCAGCATTGTTATTTGTTATTTGTTGAATTTCTTAAGCTTATTAACTGTGAATACATTTTTCTACGTAAGTTGTTAAGTTTTATTTTAAAATTATAGACAAAAAGAATAAAATGCTTAAAATAAGTGCGAAATCGAAAATAATTAAAAATTGAATTAAAACATTGATTTAACGAATAGTGTTAATTGAAGGTAAATATAAAACGTGTAAGATGATATTATATATAGATCAATAGTATATTCTCTACACAGATGTATTTAGCGAAAACGAAGATACTGTATCAAAATTTGTACGTTGTCATGAAGTGTCGCAAGGGCGTTGTAAATTTTGTTCCAAAATCAATTCATTGGCACGAAGATATTTTGACTTCAATGGATGATAATCGCTTATGCCAAATGTTACGAGTAAATCATATTAACAGAGATTTCAAATGACGCATCATTCGCAAAATGCAAAAGTAAACAGTTATCTATAGAGCTACAACTCGCAATAGTTCTATTCAGATTGGGTTCATCAGAAGAAAGTGCGCCACAACTTTCAATGAACTACCGTTTTGCATTGGATACGTTGATGGTACGGAAATTAAATTAACCAAAGTTCCTGTTAAAAATCATGCAAACTACTTTTCCAGATGTCATATTTTATATATTGTGGCGAACACGAATACCAGAACAAATCAGAGTCGACGGTAAACTGCCAGAAGCAACTAGACAGTGAACTCGTAGTTGCCAGATTGTGCAGCACAAACAGTTCTAATTAGATTGTTGCCGTGTAAAGAGCAATTGAGTTATAAGCAATAATTTGTAAACTCGAATAACGAGCAGTAAGTGTTAAGTTGTTGGAATTAGAAATAAAGATAAGTGTATAACATTAAATTGGGACTTTTATTTAACAATCTAGTGCTCGAACTCGAGAGTGAGTTACAAAGTAAATCCCAGAAATGGGATTGTCAAAAGAAATCGCCAAAGAAATAATTGTTTAAAATTGGAAAAGTTTAACGATTTCAAGATTCCACAACTGAAAAAGGAGCTATAAAACCGTGGTTTAGCAACAAATGGGGTAAAGTCCGAATTACATTCACGGTTGCGAGAGGCCATGGAAACAAAAAACATTCATGTTGACAAATATGTATTTAAATTGGAACTAGAGGAAAATATTACGAAGATAGCGGAAAAGGAAGAGGCTCAATGCTCGTCAAAGACTCTGGACATGAACATTATTTTTCCTACAATATCGCAAAAGTCAACGCAAATATCGACATGGGGAAAGAGCAGGACTCCCGTATATCGCAGATGGCAACGCAAATATCGACACAGTTTAAAGAGCAGGATGCACGTATGGCCCTACAAATATCGCAATTAGAAACGCGGTTGTCAACGCAGTTGGAAGAGCAGTTCGTAGCGTAGGGTGCACATAATTGTAGATTAGCACAGGTGACCCTACAGTTGAAAGAGCAGGATGCACGGATGTCGCAGGTGACCTCACAAACAGCTGAAGTGTCCTCACAGATTTCGAAAGAGCGGGAGAAGTTAAAACTGAAGTGGATGAATAGAAAGATCGTCTTCGCGAGCTACAATTAAATCGGCCAATTACGTCAACAGCTTCTGTCAAGGTATAACCTCCATCCTTTGATGGCACTGTTCCATCCCATGCTTTTAAGCTTCAACTCGAAAATACGACATCTACAAATAATTAGAACGCTGAAGATAAAGTAGCTGCATTGTTCGTTGTATTAAAAAGATCTGAAGCGGAGACATTACAGACTATTCCAAACTGCGAGTCGAGTAGTAATGAAACGTTGATGGGTGTATTAGACAGTAAGATAGTGAACACAGGAAGCAGATCTTCCAAATCGAGTTGCGAAATCGCCGCTAGAAAGCCAATGAGTCTCTGCAGGAGTTTTCTACAGAGATTGAGAGGTTAGCTCACTTAGCTTATGCACATAAATCCGTAGAATACAAGAGGACACGAAAATTCAGAAATTCGTCAATTGAATACGAGATAACACTATACGCTTCGCTTCGTTAGCATTTCCAAAATTGACGTTTGCGGAAACCATTTCGTATGCTCTGACACAGGAAACTGCATTTTTGCTTAGCATTCGAACATTCAAAACTTATCAAGTAGAAATAGAAGATCGCAGCTGGGTAAACCAATTACTTGAAAAAGTTGAAGAAAAGATGATAAAAGTACTGGAAAAATCTACAGAAACTCGTAAGAAAAATGATAGTGTGGTTAAATGCTTCAACTGCGGAAAGAGTGGTCATATTGCACGCAACTGTAACCAGTTGAACGTAAACGCAAAGCTTAAAAGGATCAAGCAAATGTCAAATCCAACCAATCCCTCCCCCAAGGCTCTCCCAAGCAAATCCCCTGTAATCTCTATTTCACAAATAAGCATGAATACGAGTAACGTTACCATTAGTGGATGTGTAGACGGCAAAAAGCGTATACTGACTGTGGATACGGGCGCGTCACTTTCCATAATTCGATGTGATCTGGTTAATAAAGAAGTAAGACCATTAGCTGCGGCAAAGTTGCGTACTGCAACTGGAGAAAATACTCATGTTCTCGGAGAAATAACGTGCGAAATCATTATTGGAAAAGCAGTCATGCTGCACAATTTTATAGTGGCAAATATCGTCGACGAAGTCATAATTGGAGTAGAATTTCTGGCAAATCAAAGAATAAAAATACGGAGGTACCACTTATGTCTGGTTATGATAACAAGTACAAGATTATACGAGTGATAATAGCAGAGAGCCAGCAGATTCCACAAAAATCAGAAGCAGTTATTTGGGCAGAAATAGATGGAGATTGTGGGACTAACAAGTTGTGGGTTGTTAAAGCCACAGAACAATCTACACCAAACTTATTTATAGGCAAAACCTTGGCTATGACTAGACAAGATAAACGTGTTCCAGTAAGAGTACTTAATGAGTGCAAGTTACCAATCAAACTTTCCAAAGGAGGTATATTAGGGCAGTATCAGGAGATTGAGGCCGTGAAAAATTATGAAATACATCTTGAGGAAGATTCTATGAACGAAAACGACATATAGAGGCAAACCATTAAAATAAGGCCGGGAACATGCGATTCTTTGTGGACTATAGAAAATTGAATAATGTTGCGAAGAAAGACAGTTATCCACTACCTAGAATCGATGAAACGCTGAACTCGTTATGAGACACAAAATGGTTCCCAACGCTTGATTTGAAAAGTGGTTATTCGCAAGTGGAGGTAAACGAAGAAGAGAAAAGAAATACGGCTTTCAGCGTTGAAGATGGTCTATGGCAATTTACCATAATGCCCTTCGGATTATGTAACGCTGCCTTTGAGAGACTTATGTACCAGGTATTAAAAGGATTACATTGGCAGACATGTTTGGTATATCTCGACGATATCATCATGTTGGGTAAAATCTTCGATGAAAACCTTAAAAACCATGGAAGTGGTTTCCAACGGATGGGTAGCGTTGGTCTTAAGCTGAGTCCAAAGAATTGTTTCCTTTTCAAAAAGAAAGTAAGCTACTTAGGACACAAAGTGACAACGGAAGGCATATGCACAGCTAATGAAAAGATAGAGGCAGCAAAAGATTGGCCCACTCCAAAAAATGTACGTGAAGTAAGTTTCCTTGGAGGGTGTACTTATTATCGTCGATTCGTTCCAAATTTTGCCAGCGTAGCTAGTAGCCTCCATGAACTCTCGAATAATAATATAATTTTCGAAAGGAATAAAGAACAAGTAATTGCTTTCCAAACACTGAAGAAACGGTGGAGTACTGCGCCAATGTTAGCATACCCGGCCCCAGGATCAGCGTTTATTTTGGATTCGGATGCCAGTGGGTTTGCAGCAGGAGGCGTTCTATCACATGTCATTGATGGTCATGAGAAAGTGGTTGTGTATTGCAGCCAGATAATAAGCAAGCCAGAGAGAAATTATTGTGTTACTCGGAGGGAATTACTGGCGTTGGTGAAGGGCATTAAACACTTTCATTAGTACCTTTATGGCCAGTGATTTCAGGTTAGGACAGATCATGCAGCATTTAAATGGCTTCTATAATTCAGGAACCCAGAAGGACAGTTGGCACGGTGGATTGAGAGACTCAATAGTTACGACTTCTCTATAGAAGATCATAAAAGTAGTAGTCATGGAAATTCTGATGTCATATCCCGCCGTCCCTGTACATTGGAATGCAGACATTGCTCGAAAGCTAAGGCCAAAGAAGACATTATAGATGTCCGATTATTGACTATAACATTAGACTGGTATCCGGAGGAGCTACGGAAATGTCAGCAAGAAGATCCAGATTTGAAAAGTGTAATACATGGATTGGAGATGAATAAATGTGCAATGAAAAAAAAACAGCTGCAGAAAACTCAGTCGAAGGCTTATTGGGCACAATGGAATAGTTTAAAGTTAGTGTCTGGGTACTTGCATCGTGTATGGAAAAGCGAAGATTGGCAAAGTTCCCGAACTCTGATGATTGTTCCGAAAGTAAGAATTCGCGAATTTCCCAACGTGTTGTATAACGGTACAAGTGGAGGACACATGGGTATCACTAAAACCTTGGAGAAATTAAAACAAAGATTTTATTGGGTTGGTTGTCGTAAATCAGTTACGGGGTGGATCGCCAATTGTGTCGAGAGCATTGCTGCTAAAAGGCCGAAATCCAGGCGTCATAGTCAGATAAAACAGTACAATTCAGGTGCGCCATTTAAGCGAATTGCCATGGATGTAGCAGGTCGATTTCCTGTCAGTAAACTATCAAACAAATATGTTTTGTAGTCATGGACTATTTCAGCAAATGGCCAGAATTATACGCATTCCTAACCAATAGGCAGGAATAGTAAAGGGTATTAGGTATCAAGATATCCAATAGAACCACATTCTGACCAAGGAAGAAATTTTGAATCAGTTTTAATTTAGGAGATGGCCAGAAACTGGGTTTCCGGAAAACCCGCACAACTGCACTACATCCGCAGTCCGATGGCATGGTAGAACGATTCAATCGAACTTTGAATATTTGCGGAAAGTAGAGGATAAGTTTGAAAAAGATTGGGATATCCATATATCCTTAACGCCAACGGAGGAAGAATGCTAAAGATGTCAACAACATCGTAGAAAACGAGATGGGGGATATACATGCTATGGTTAGACAGCGCACCAAAATCCAAAATTATGAGCGATAAAATAAAAGCAAAATACGACAAGGCTATGAACTCTGAGGGTTTTATAGAAGGCGACTCGGTATTTTTATTATATATAACTCCCAACGAAAAAAAGGGCTGCATCCCAAATTACGGGGTAATTAGGAAGCTACATACTAGGTACTACTAACAACTGAACGATGTAGTGTATCACATAAAAAGCATTGGAAGACCAAGGTATAAAATGAAGATAGTTCAGCTGGAACGGTTTGACAGCGAGTTCGTAGTTGCCAAAATGTTCTAAAAACGAAGATTGTGCAGCACAAATAGTTCTAATTAGTGTGTTGCCGTGTAAAGAGCAATTGAGCTAAAAGCAATAAGTTGTAAACTCGAATAACGAGCAATAAGTGTTAAGGTACTTCTGCATATCCAATTATAGATACAAACATAGAATGATTACTGTTTTACAAAGTAACGAGTAATTTGTCAGAGTGACCATGCCGACGGTAAAGTGTTATTCATTATGTTAGCATTTTGTTAAATTTACAAGAACAAAATACCTGTAAAAGTTTATCGAATAACGAATAACAGATAACAATGATGCGTGTGAAAACCCCTAAGATTGATCGATTTTAATGTTTTAATTGTTCTATTTTTACATTAATTGTGTCACCATATACATTTTTTGTGGCTAAAATAACTTGCTACATGGTGTAGGAGGATTGAAATTATGTTACAAATTAGAAGAATACTTTTATTAATACATATTTGGTAGCCACCATGTAGCAAAAATTCTTTGGGAGTCAAATATATTGTGTATCTTCATACATGTGAATTTTACCATTGCCAATATCTAACAATTGTATAGAGAACTCTGGCGCTAAAGGATCATTTTCATGTTCAAGGATACTTCGCATATGGAATGATGGTCAATGTCTGTCTGAAATCACCAGACTGTTACAGTAGATCACCTATGAAAACCTATTTTTTGTTTTTCAGTAACCTGTCAAGAGCTTTAAATATTTAAATGCTTGTAGACCTATCCACATTCTTCTAAGATTATAACTTTGTATTTTCGCGATATTTTAGCCTGAATGCTTCTTTATGTTACACAGTAGTAGTCTTAGCACAGCTTGCGTCTACGTTTCTAAGTAAGCCATACCATTACGCTCTTTTACCTGAGTACGGATAGTCTCATTAATATCATATTTAGTACTGATTTCGTCAAGATCGCAATTTCCAGCATTACTTCACGAGTTAGTGCTCTAATCTGCGCCAGATTTCCTGCACATATATCAGAGAAGATGAGATCGTGCTGCAATTGATAAGAACAACAGATTGATTGATGCCGGATAACATAGTGCGGCTCATGATTGCATCGACACTGATCTGGGATAAACTGAGAAGGAAAGAGTGGGGAAACACAAAAATAAAGGAGGGGTAGGCCAGAAAGGCAAACCGAATGGCTAAGCTTGGCCTCAAGATGTAATGCCTAACAGCAGTTCTGTGGGCTATGACGATCTAACACCTTAATTAAAATTAAAAATTCGCAAAACTACATACCTGCAGAAGCTACTCGCTTAAAACAAGGTGGAAAAAAAAGATCCAAAGACAATTCAATTACAAAATTCATAACTGAGAGTCATTCATCGTTTTCGGCATCTCATATTGCTGGCAATACTGACACTGAAGCTATAATTCCTAAATACAAAAGATTCCTTAAATGAACTTGATTTTGATCAGTCATTTTGTATGGCAGCTATGTGGAATAGTCATGCGATCTAAACAATTTCTCCGGGATCGCACCATTGCTTTAAACAAAAATATTGTGAATAAATCTCGTCAAATGAAAAAGTTTTCTATACAAGCACTTGACTCCGATCGCTCAGTTTGTTTGGCAGCTATATGCTATTGTGATCTGATCTAAATAATTATAAAAAAATAAAGCCAGCAGGTGCATTGCTGCGAAGTGTGTTCTAACGCTCAGAAAAGCTGGGCTTATAAAGAGGTTCGAATAAGGACACGCCGTAATTCTCTCTTCCTTCAGCTGCATTCCTGAAAATTTGGATCACTGCGTCTCAGAGGCCACTCGAGGAGGCTTTTTCTTCGGTGAGCTTTTGCTCGGATGGGTCGAAGTTAGGAGGGTTTTTCTGTAAAAAGTTCTCCGTCAATCTTAGCTTTGGGCTACCGGATAGTGTTTTTCAAGCGGAAGTGGCTGCAATCAAGGTGGCGGTAGAAGTATTGCTACGAAGTGCAGCTTAGTTTAGAGAAGTTATCATTCACTCCGGCAACAGAGTGTCGCTCTAGCTAGCTCAGAGTGCGCGAACCGTGCAATCAAAGCAAGTCAAGGAGTATCTGTCTTCACTAGAAATAGCATCTGGCTACTTCAACATAAGGCACGTTTGGATGCCTGGTCACAGCGAATCGGCGGCAACTGTAAAACCGATGAGCTAGCCAGGGAGGCACCCTTGCCCCGGTCAAATCGGAATGGGATCGAGTTGGATCTCCATTTCCGTCTTACGTTCTAGCTCTGGATCAATGGACCTCGCGTGCACTCAGCAGATCCTGGTCGACGACCAACTCCTAGGGAGAACTTCTCGCCTTGAACAAAGTTAATCTCGCAACTATGGTAGGAGTTATCACTGAACACTGTTCAATGGGAACTCATGCGGTGCGGCTTAGAATACTACCCGATGATAGTTATCAAAGTTGTATGGAGGAGGGTGAGGTTGAAACATCCCGGAACTTTCTTCCCCACTGTCCGGCTTTTTATAGGCTGAGGCTGAAACATTTCGGCAATCCCACTTTCGTCGGACCAGAAGACTTGGCCGAAACGGATATTGGTTGTCTCAACAAGTTTGTTATAGGCACAAAGCGCTTTGTCGACACGTAAGGGATTCTTTGATTCAATTTATAGGAGTTTTTAGGTACCACAACGCACCGGCGTTTAAGCTGTCCAAGTGTGATCCTTCTTAGAATCGACCTCCAAACCTAACCTTTCTTTTCAGCATCTATAAGATTTAAAATAAATTGGATATTCCTTTATGGTTATTACTTTTGCTTTCTAAAATAATACACCTTTCACATTGTTATACAAATGTATCCAAATAAAGGAAACCATCGTATTTGGCACATGAAACTAAGGAAGGTTAACATTGGTGTCGTTCATTTTTAACATCACATAATTTTTTTTTATTATCTAAAATATTTATGTTGTGTTATGAATATTTGTGCATTTATGCAAATTTGATGGAAAAAAATGTATGTTACATTCTAAATTTCGCTATGTATTGCTCGTTTAAAATTTAACACAGCGTATTGTGAACAAGAACAAAAAACGTGTTGCTTAACACAAGCCTACTATTTCGCTTTACCCTCCACTTCCTCTTTAGCAAACTACAAGTTGCCACAACAAACACAGCATTGACTACAAGACCACACCAAGTGAAATAATTGCTTCTTAAACTCTATGAACGCTCCGATTTTTATTTATTGCAAGTAAAAATAAAACACGAAATATTTTATTTGGAATACTTACATATTATATGTATATGGGACTAAACAATTAATTATCTTTCCATAAGTTTGATTAGAAAAATCAATAATAACAAGTGCTTGATTGTTTTTATCACTCAGCACTTCAAACGGCAAATAATAGAAAACCTCTTCGTCCAACTCATTTTGATGGCATGATACAAAACTCTTTAATTCGAGAAAGAGCTTTCAAAACTCACATTTTTGATTACGCTTATCAATGATGCCACTGTCGAAATAAAATAGATTAGGTATTTTAAAAACTTAACTTTTGGGCATTTTGCGTTTTGATATTATTTTTAGGTACCCGGTCCCGGCCAAGACGTACATCATTCATATTCAACCCTAAATACGTGTACTCATATTATTAATAAATAATAGACATCAGTCCTTAGATAAATAATACAACTATAACAAAAAAACAAAACATAACAACTCATAATAAAATAACATGATTTTATGATTAACATTTTAAATATATAAAAAACCCTTAGTTGCACGGAATTCAATATTAATTGTATCGTTCTTTGAAAATTCGTTTCGCACTGACTTTGTCTGTTACTTTCCTTGTAAAATTCCTTGACTTTCATCGCTATCAACATAATCAGGGAACGTGTTTGAGAGAAAAATGAGAGAGTCTCGCATCATGTCATTGTAACTTCAACAAATTTATCACTAAATAATCGTATAGCAGCTGAATTAAACATTTGAACATTTTTGGTCGTGTTATTTCGCTATATTAATTTGCTGTGAATCTGCATGTATTCTATTGCTCAGTTTTATTTTCAAAGTATATAATTAAGTTTTAATTTTGAACATCACCTTACCTTTATTTAAATTTTTCGTACACTGTGTCTAAAATAAACGCTGTTAAAAGGAAGTTAAAAGCAAAAGATCACACAATTTGACCATGCAAATTCCGCAGTCATTATTAATATTCCATTATTCACTGCGAAATATTATTATAATATGAACTCAGTATTACCCACTTATTGGGACATAAGCACAAACCATTAAATCACATTAATGCTCTATAACTTAAAAACAAGTATTAGATAATGGGCTATTACGAGTTTAGTACAATGTGGTATTTTGTATAAAATATAGTTTACTTATTTTTCAACATTGTACGCACAGACATTTACATTAGTAAATATGTATGTATACATATGCATAGATTTATACAAATATTGATGCGAGCAATACTTGCACCATGATACTCCTATATCAACTGAATTTGGTTTTCGCTAGACCACACATATGAACATACATAAGTATGTAGTTGACGAGAATTTTAGTATTTTCTTATATACATATGTACATAAATGATTACCCATGTGCCATATATGTATGTGTGTATATTTCTTATCAAGTTTAATTTAAAAATGGATTATCTTTTGCATAGTGATGTTATTCAATTGCCCAAACGATTAAAATTTAAGTTTTTGTACTTAGGGTGTGTGCCAAACGGTGAATATGAAATTTTACCACTTTTTATGCTGAACCTCAAGGTCAGAATTTTACTCAGGTCATGAGCTAGAAAACATTTGAACAGCATTCAAATGTGAATCAAATATACATTCAATAAGAAACGGATTTTAAAGCATCGCCACTACATTTATTTTTATAAAATAAGTAAATATTTCGTAATTATTAACTTATTTAGGTTAAAATTTTTCTATTAAACACAGATATTCGACTTTTAATAGGAAATGTTCTTGTGTCCTGCTGAAATTTTATTATTTTTGTTGATGCACAGTTGGGATGCAGAGCAGGTTCGCCTCCGCGTGATGCATCCTGGGTAACCGTAAATCAACTGCGGTCTTTCGATTCCTACTGACTGTCTCTTTGCTCGACGCAGACCTTACTTAGGATTGGTTGAACCCTAGACTGGTGGTCGAGGTTATTAGACACCTTAGTATGCAGTTACAAACTGATATGTTGTGCCGACAGATGGTAAACAGAACTTATAGGAACTTCAATAACACAAACTGAGACCTGTTGTTCTTCATATGCGAGGCCATATACCTAAGGCTTGTATTCTGATTAAAGTGGCGTTTATAACCTGTCGGAAAAATCTTTCACTTCATTTTTTTTTTGGTATTTCCAACAAAATTTCACCATGGGAACGAAAAAAAAAATTGTTAAGAAAAAATTAACACTCTAGTATCTATTCTTGATAGAAAACTTTCATGAAGACCAAATATTGAAGAGAGAGTAACGAAGGCATGGGTTGCCTTATATTGCTGTAGAGGAGCTATAGGGAAAAGGTGGGGACTCTCACCAAAGGTGGGGTTTTGGCTCTACGAAACAGTAGCAAAGTCACTAATGTTTTACGGTATATTCTTCTGGTGAAGGATGTTCGAAAAGGCTTCAATCGCTAAGAAGCTTGAACGTTTACAAAAAGCGGTTGTCATCGGCATCTCCGGTGCATTACGGACTACACCAGCAATAACATTTAACGCCATTTTCACATAATTCCCGTGTATATTGCTGGCAGGTGCATTACTACGAAGTGGCTCTAAGTCTCAGAGAAGCTTAGTATATAAAGGGGTCCGGACAAGGAAATGCTGAAACTCTCTGCTTACATATTGACGAGGGATATGTGGATGAGAAGTCGCTTGAGATAAGATATAGCGAGCTTTTTCACGGATGAGTCAAAGCTAGGGGGCAGGTTGGAGGAGAGTTTTGTGTAAAGAGCTCTCCGTCAAGCTTAGTTTTAGGCTAGCGGAACACTGTGATGTTTTTCAGGCAGAAGTGGTTGCTATTAAGGTAGCAATAGACGCACTGCGCACTCGCTAACTGTGCGTTGAAAGCTCGTCAAGGAGTGTATTATGAAATGCTAGAAATAGTATGAAGCTACTTCATTATCAGAACCGATGAGCTAGAAAGAGGAGGCACTCTCTCCCCGCTTACATCAGAATGGGAACGAATTGGGTCTCTATTCTTATTTGACTTGACCAATGGACTGTGAGATGCTTTTGGCTTAGAATATAACGCAGGAAATTCACTGAACTATATGCCATTAGCAAAGTTCATCTGGTCGCAATTGTTGGAATTTTTAATGGACATTGTCCAATAAGCATTCATGCGATTAAGCTTGTCGGACTCTAGTATTCATTGTTGTGAGGTGGAAACATCCATTTCAGTTGGCTAAGAACTGAATATGTTTCAAGTCTGAATAGAAGAGCATAGTTTGCGTTTTTCGAAGTTGGTCTTTTTGACAGCTGTTACTAGATTTATAATAAGGTTGGTTCAATTCATAATGAACAGACTTACACCGTTACAATGCTAGCAAATCGTGAAAATTTATTACCAAAGTAATGGTTCGCGGTGCCACGCGCACTACGTGCAATATTTGGTCGACATAATTACCCAACAGCGTCGGTAATTCGAACAACCATGAATCGGTTTCGCATTATGTGCACTCTAGTGGATAATGTAAATCCTCAGACGCGCTGCTGTGGAGCAGAGTATCGAAGAAGACTCGAAAGAGTCCATCCACCTTCGTGCAACAATTAAAGATGTACCCATCCACTGAAATATTTTGCGGAAGGAACTCGGTTTGCGGGCTTACAAAATCTAACTCGTGCAAAAATTTAAGCTGAACGACTCTCAAAAGCATCGCACGTTCGGAAAATGGGCCCAAAACGCAATCTGATCTCGATTTTGACAAGAAAATATTGTTCAGCAATGAAACTCACTCTTGGTTGAATGGGTATGTTAATGCCGTTACTTCCTCAAATAGTCACCGTTTGGTGTGCTCTTTGTGCAGAGGGAATCATCGGTTCATATTACTTCAAAAATTAAGCCAGACATAATGTTACAGTATATATGGCTATAGAGCCATGATAATGACTTTTTCTTGCTTGAATTGGAGGGTGTTGATATGGATGACCTTTTCTTCCAACAATCCAATGCTACCTGCTCTACAGCCAACGAAACAATTAATTTATTGAAGGAAACTTTTGGTCAGCGCATTATCTCACGCCGTGGGCCTGTGGTGTGGCCTCCAAGATCGTGCGATTTAATACCTCTGGACTATATTTTGTGGGGTAATGTGAAGTCACTTAAAAAAAAGTGGTTGAAATTTGGACCTCGAGCCTGTCGTTGCGATCACTTGTCCGAAATCATTTCAAAACTTAATTGCAAACCCCTATCTTTATAATAAAGGTAAGTTTATGGCCATAACATTATATAATTTAAAATTTGATTTTTATTTAATTATTATTAACACCACATATCAAAAAAACACCCTTTATATATACAATATAAATATTTAAAAATATTATTAATTTCTACAATTTCATTAAAAATAAAAATGAGCTTGTACAGCCAATAACTTAAAATAATAAAAAGGGCCGCGATTCACCACCAAACGGGGGACCCTCCGGTTCTTATAAAAATAAAATAACTCTGCGACTTTCATTTAAAAGGGGATGTTAGTGGACATTAACCTACCTAATCTGACTCCAAATTCAGATCCCGCACCTGCTTTACAACCGAATAATAATTTAGCAAATATGATACGAAATGTAGTCGCTCAAATGCTAAATTCCGACTATAAACCAAACTATAAATCAAACCATCCGAATTTAGTTCGTAGGAAAAGAGTGTCAAAAGGATACTGCAAATCTACGAGCACACTCAAGGTAGCCCCAAGTATTTTTGAATCTTAAACGTTGTAAGGAACAAGATGAGTTGGCAACGCGGATATTTTGTTAGAATCCTCAGCTTAGAATCAACACCCCTCTTAATTAAAAAGTGATTTCAATGTGTTTGACTACACATTAGGCTGACAAAACAGAGTTCCTAGATACTCTAGAATATGAAACGACTGGACTAATTCAGGGTGGACAGTCAATCCAAGATTTCTACCAAAAAATCTACTCTCACTTATAATTAATACTAACCAAAATTAATTGCATAAACCTTAACCAGGAGTTCGTCCGACCACACACTGAATCCTACAGAATAAAAGCCCTTGACATATTCGTAAGGTGACTCAATGGACATCTTCCACGATTTCTGAGTATGAAAGAAACAAGAGACCTTCCAGACGCACTTCATTTATGTCTCTTCCAATCAATCGCTCTCAATACCCCAACAATACCTACAAAGACCAAACCCTTTTCAGAGACCACGGCAATACCCACAAACACATAACCCAATATCTTATAACCCTCCTCAGCAAATAGGGCATCAGAGCCCGTATTAAAGCCAACCGCCAAGACCAACGCCACCAAAAGCACAACCTAAACCGAAGTCAATAGATATCGATCCTAGAATAATAACGAATGCAGTAAACTACGCACATAGGTCGAATTTTCATAATGCTTGGAAAGGACAGGAAAAATCCAACCTAACAAATATACCAACTAAACAAAAAAAATCCATGTAACTTCGAGCGTAGAGCGGATAAAAACCCTTATCCAGAAACGTATGACCATTATAACAATCTCAATGAAAATTACTCTTCTGAAAATCCCGAAAACCAAACAAATGAACACGATTATCAGTACAGCTATGAAAACAACGACTCCTCATTCATTTTTGGGTCGAAAGGCCGAATTCTTCGCTGCCTTATTTTAATTGTAAAGCGGAGTGGTGACATAATAAAAGTTTTAGTGGATTCAGGCTCCAACAAAAACTGTATACAGCCAATCATGAGTAAAAATAAAATCCAAAATGACAAGAACTTTTTCGCAAATTCATTAAGATGAAGAATAGAAATCACTCATCATACATACGCCAACCTGTTTAACTTACCAAATATAAATATAAAGTTTTATCTTCTCCCTTTTACCACATCTTTTCACGCAATACTTGGCAACGATACTCTTAAAAAACTATCCGCAATCATTCATATCAAAGACAATTTCATGACCATAAGCAATTCATATCGAATACAATAAATCAATTATTTTTACAATACGTCAATCACGTCATTATTAGAGATAACCACATGAACAATTTCCAAAAATAAACAATGACATCAATAATAAACAAAAATGTTGATCTATTCTCCGACCCTAATGAAAATCTTATTTATATGTACTACGAAAGTCATCGCCAACATAAGAACCAACTCCGATACAGCAGTTTATACAAAGTATTATCCATACCCCATGTCTCTAGAGGAAGAAATTGAAAAACAAATACAAAAATTACTGGACGATGGAATCATAAGGCCTTCCCGTTTCCCATATAACTCCACCATTTGGATCGTTCAAAAAAACGGGACGCATCCATCGAACAAAATACATGCTAGTAATAGACTACAGGAAACTTAACTTAATCGCATAGCTGATCGTTACCCAATCCCCGATATAAATGAAATTTTGCCACAACTTGACAAAAATAAATTCTTTTCAATAATATATAATATATGAAGAGCGGTTTCCACCAGATTCCATTAAAATAATCTTACATTGAGAAGACCGCTTTTACAGTTAAAAATGTTCAGTTTAAAGAATGCCCCAGCAATATTCCAACGAGCTTTAGATTACATTCTTAGAAAACATATTGGGAAATCCTGTTATGTTTATATCGACGATGTAATCATATCCAGCAAAGATAAAAAAGTCCATGCTCAACACATCCGTGAAATTTTCAAAACTTTACAAGACGCTAATATGAAAGTACAAATGGATGAGTACGAATTCTTTAAAAAAGAAACTGAATTTTTACTGCTTATAGTGTCTTCAGATGGAATAAACACAAACCTTCGGATACTATGGATGATTTATAAGACACTACGCAAAATTAACTAAACCTTTCACTACCCTTCTTAGAGGAGAAGATATAAAAATATCGAAAAATCAATCAAAAAAAAAATCATCAACTTAGACGACGTAGCTATAAAAGCATTCGATAAAATAAAAAGTGCATTAGTTTCAAGAGAACAAACACTAACATATCCCAATTATCATAAACAATTTCACTTGAATACTGATGCTTCGCAACACGCCATCGGAGGAGTACTCGAACAGGACGGAAAACCAATCAATTTTATTTTAAGAATCAAAACAGGGAAAATTACGCAACAAACGTAACTACTTATTTGGCACAGCAAAAAATAATATATTTACCTATCACCAACCCCTAACGTACGCATTAAGTAATAAAAACGACAGCTCAACTTAAAAGATGGAAGGCCATCTAAGAAGAATATGATCATGAAACCAGATACAAACCAAGCAGAACTAACATAGTAGCTGACTATTTTTCTCGACCCTCCGAACTCAACTCATTAAAAATAGCAACGCACTCCGACGAAAGTTCAGGACACAATATGATACCAGCAACAGAGGTCCTTACCAATGTATCCAAAAATTAAATATGGCTACTTACAGGATAAAAGAATTCTTACGACTTCAAATTACCCTTTTCGACATACCACGGCCATACAATTACTAAAACACATTATACTACTGACAACCTATATGATCTGTTAAAACGACATTTAAACCCTTCTGTAATTAATGGCATATTTATCTCTGAAGACATAATGAGCCAAACCCAAAAATTCTATCCCATACACTTTAATACTTTCAAAATTAGATTCACCCAATCAAAAGTTGAGGACTCAAAATCATATGAACAGCAAGAAGAACAAATATTAGTTGAACATAACGGAGCCCATAAAAATGCAATAAAAAATAAAGGACAAATCATCAAAAAATTCTACTTCCCCCAAATGCAGTCTAAATTTATCAAAACTTTTTTTGGTAATGTAGAATATGTTCAGAATACAAGTACGAGAGACATTTAAGCAAACCAGAGATAAAACCTACTCTGATTCCTGAATTTCCAGCACAAATCCGTCATATCGACATATTTATTGCGGAAAAGAAATTAGTACTTACAGCCATAGATAAATATTCCAAATACGTTCAGGCAAGAATAATTACAACAGAAGAAATATTTGGAATACCAGAAACTGTAATTATTGACAACGAAAAATCTCTCAATTCTGACTCCATAATTTTCATGCTAGAAGACCAATTAAGGATTAAAATATACAGGAGAGACACACAAGCAAGTTTAATGGACAGATTAACCGATTTCACTTGACTCTTGTAGAGATTTTAAGATTCTTAAAGACGGATGACATAGGTAGAAATTTTGAAGGATTACTAGATAGAACAGTTTACGAATACAATATTACAATCCACTCCACAATTGGACAAAAACCAATTGAACACTTTTTCGGACGCAAAGTTTACATAAACCCCGAACAATATGAGAAAGCCAGACAAAATAACATACAAAGACTGAAGCTAAAACAACACTTGGAATTTCATAGTAAGAACAGAACAACTTTCAAAGACTACTCACCAGGACAGACAGTTTATATAAAAAATAACAAAAGATTTGGCACCAAATTGACTCCACATTACAAAATAGAAATAGTTAAGACAACATCATCCAGAATTATAACAGAATCGGGCCGAGTGGTTCATAAAAGTCTTATAAAACGATAAGCAAAAAAAAAACAATAACATAATAAAAATACCAAAATAAAAAATAGTATAAAACAAGTAAGGAAGGGCTAAGTTCGGATGTAACCGAACATTTTATACTCTCGCAAAGTCAAATGGTATACTCGTTTGAGATTTCTTTGTGGATTGACTGATATTTTCGGTAGAAGGTCAACTATAGGCACTGGGGCCCACATATTTAGTACTTAGAGGCTTGAACAGTTTTGGTTCGATTTAGACAATTTTTGGCCGCAAGGTGGCATACTTTAATTGCATTATTCACGCAAAGTTGTACGCCGATATGATCATTGTTGCTTGATTTGCACGTCCACTGTCTAATTTTGAACGCGGTTCCTATAAAGTCATCTTATACCATCTCAGAGATAAAATTTAATGTCTCTGGCGTGTTTAGTGCTTGATTTATCGCGCTTTTAGTAGTTTTTAACAGTACCGTTATATGGGGAGTGGGCGGAGTTGCCACCCGATTTCAACTATTTTCACACCGTCAATAGAAGTGCTAAAAGCATTTGCTTCTAGTGAATTTTGTTATTATAGCATAAGCGATTTAGGAGATATGCACATTAAACCTATTAGAGGCGGGACCACGCCCACTTTTAAAAAAAAAGTTTTAACTGCAGATGCCCGTCCCTAATGTGATCCTGTGTACCAAATAACAGTCTTGTATCTTATTGCGGAGCTTAGTTATGGCAAGTTATTTGTTTTTGATTAATGGCGTTTTGTGGGCGTGGCAGTGGTTCGATTACGCCCATCTGCAATACCAACCATCTTACGGTACCAAGAAACATGTCTACCAAGTTTCACAAAGATATCTCAATTTTTACTCAAGTTAGAGCTTGCACGGACGGACGGACGGACGGACAGACAGTCACCCGGATTTCAACTCGTCTCTTCATCCTGATCATTTATATATACATAACCCTATATCTACCTCGATTAGTTTTAGGTGATACAAACAACCGTTAGGTGAACAAAACTATTATACTCTGTAGCAACAGGTTGCGAGAGTATAAAAATAGATAAGAAACAAAAATTATGACAATAACTATAATAGAAAGTATTTTAGTTTGTTTAATTTTAAGTTTGACTGTACATTAGCTACGCCAACAATAACAACTGCCAATGTTCAAATCCTAGTATCCTCTTTTTCAAAAGAAATAACAGAAAATAAGCCATTGCCAGCAATATTACAAACACTGCATATCAGAATAGAAGAAATTTTATCTCTGAAATCAATTAAAAAATATCAGTCAAATGAGACTGAAAAAATGTCATTGTTAAGGAGGCACAATTATATTTACCTAACTATTAATGTAACATCTATATTGATTGTATTGTCTGTAATCATAATTGTTCTAAGTAATCTTAAGTAAAATAAACCTAAAATAAATAAAGAAATAAACTCCAACCAAGACACTATAGAAATCGGGATAAAAGATTTACCAAAATTGTGCACAACTCCATCGAACGAGGACGCTTGAATTTAAGGACGGAGGAGTTAACACATAATAAATTATCACAGTAGAATCATTAAAGCTTTATCAGATTCTGGGAATCTCAATTCATACAAATAAAACAGCTGAATCCGATTCGAATAATCAGCACGTTAAATTAAACCTTTAATATTTCACACGTACAAAACAGCCACACATGTATCCGGTGTAACACTGCTATTTACGCAAAAGCGCTGACCTTACGTATTGCACTCACTGCAAGCAGTGGACAATGATCCGGTGACATTAACCAACAAAAGTCGGTAAAACAACAAAAAAAAGATAAGTGCTGGATCCTTTTTATGAATTTGGAAACCGAAGATATGCCAGCCAAATTCATGGGAGCTAATTACCCGCCAATTTGGTAATTCGCTATTTCATCATTTTTATTTATTTGGGGAGCATTAACATTAGTATTTTCAATTCTAAATTCACCTCCTTTATTCACATATTTGCAAAGGTGCTCTTAATCGAACTGCGGAACTTAAGCTTAGCAGAGGTAAATATGGTACCTCCCAACGTTGTCAATGTCAATGTCTGCGATATCGATATTTTTAGCACAAAGAAATAATGTTAAATTCACTATGAGGATAAAATTATCTTGAGCGTTCCACTGAAAAATTAAAATGATTCGCATAACAGTCGCTGCTACTATCGAGACACAAATAAGACCAACAAAAGAAATTTACGAAAACTGCATAGAGAGTGAGGAAAAGTAAGCCAGCTTTTCATCCCTTCTCCGTACTGTTTGCTGGTTCAGAAGTTACAACGGGAGCACCTGGCGGGGATAACTGATTGATTGATAGAACTTAGCATGACAATTATATTATACTACAATTATTATATTCGATTGTCATCTTGTGGATCTGTAGATGGAACGAAATAATATAAAAATTGCGATTAAAATTCTGGGGTTGATCTTATAAAGGTGAAAATTTAGAATAGTGTATATTTTTCAATGCTGAATAATGTCAAAGTAAAAACAAAAAATTTTGTCCAAACAAAAAAAATCATATTTTGGGGTGGACCATCCTAAACATTTAGGAGTATAAAAATTAGATGTTGGCCAATTCTCTGACCTACCCGATTGGCACGCCATATTTCATTAAAATCGGTCCAGCCGTTTCGGATGCTTTTGGCAACCAATACCATCACACGAGAATTTTATATATTAGATATAAAAACCAATGCAACTAAAGATAAACGGTTTGAGCAACTGTAAATAAATGTTGAATTAACTAAATGTTTTTCTTTTAATATAGAGATATCCCTTTTATTGTAACTTACTGGAATTTTCTATATTGATACCTTGATAGTTAAAAGGAACATTAAAGAAATCTCTGGCAATACTGTTTATTTCCAAAATATGACCAAGGCTGTGTACCAAATGGTAACTTTTTTCTTTATGATAAATAGGAGTGACAAAATTTTCTATGGTGTAATTTTAATTTCTTTCCCCCTCACGTCTTCCTTGAAGTTGTGTGAACAGAGAAGATACAGTTAGGGCTACGTTCCGCGACCTAGTAATCCAAGTATTTTGGAATAAAATCAAAGTGGGCGAAAATTCCAGAGTGTCCAGGCTCGCAGTCATCTAAGTATCCAGATTCTCTGAGTCTGAGGGCAGCTTTCGCGGCCATACATTTTGGTGCAAGACATTCAGTGCCATAGTTGCGGTGGTTCTTAGTTCACCACAAATATTGATGCGAGCAGCCCGTTAAATATTCGTTAACACTTTTGCGAGTCTACTCTTTTCAAAAACCAAAAAATTTCGTAGAACATTAAAGGTTTAACTATGGTTTCATAAAGCCAAAGAACTATCTTTAGTGAGTGTCCCCACCTCTTGCCAATGACTCCCCTACAGCAGTACAGCCGACCGATGTTTTTTTTTGCTCTTTCTTCGATGTTGGGTTTCCACGAAAGATTCCTATCTAGTATGAGTCCTACGTACTTAACTCGTATCAGCAGGCCCAAGACGCATTTCACTCATTAATGGTAGATGTGCACCCGGAATTGTGTACTTGCTAGTGAATGAAGTTCGGTCTTGCTAGGAATTATGGAAAGGCCATTTTTGCACGATACTAAGGTCCCTCTGATTTAACTCGTATACATTTCCTTCAACTACGAGATCTACATCATCGTAGGCAACCACCTGACAAGCTTCTCCAGTAGTTTATTGACAACCATGATCCAGACCGCTTGTGGGGTGAACCTACTCACATTCCGTTGTGCCTGTGCTTTATCCCATTCTGCCAAGCTTGTGCTATTGCAGAGAAGTTCAAAGATGAGATGCTTAAGGTTCTATTTAACTCCAAACCTATTCAAAGCTATAATTACCGCTTCAGGCAAACCTTTATTGAATGCTCACTCAATATCGAGGAAGGTCCCCTCTGCAAAATCCTTGTTTCTTATGATCCTCCTAAGCCAGGAGACAAGAGTGTGTAAGGCAGTGTTCACTGACCTACCTTTGCAATAGAGATGCTGCATCCTTAATAGTCCAATGATTCGGATACTACCCCTTAAGTGCAGATCAATCAATCTTAATAACGTTTTCAACGTTGAGAAAGATTGATTGGTTCAAAATTCTTGGCCAAAATATGCGACCTCTCACCGGCCTTCGAGATGGACGCAACCCTGACCTGCCGCCAAGCCATAGGAATATATCCCAATCTAATGCAGTTCCCATAGATGAGTACCAGCCAGTTGCACGAAACGTGCCAGCTCGCTGCAGCTGCGCTAGTATAATGCCATCCGGCCCAAAGGACTTGGATGATGAGGTGACGTTTATCTAAAAGGTCCAAAAACTATCCGCAGTCGTCTCAGGTACTCCTAGAGGTACTATCCCAGTGGAAGGAATGCTCGGAAAGTGAGCGTCTAAGAGCAACTTAAGGGTATCCTGACTGCTCAGAGTCCAGCTACTATACCCATCCTTCAGATACCCAAAAGGCATAGGGTTCTTTGTGAGGATGCGCCTGAACCCCAAAGATTCATGGAAACCTTTCAACTTTTCGAAAAAGGCTCTCCATGAAGATCTCAGGGCCTTCCTTATTTCGGACTTGTAGATTGCGCGTCCTGCCTTTTACAGCACCCAATCGCAAATTGCCGCACTCTTAGGGCCTTTTTGAAGAGTCGTCTACAAGAAGCCTTGATTTCCGAGAGTTCCAATGTCCAGCAGAAAGGTTTCCCTCTGCCACTTGGTGATGTAATTAAACAAAAGCTCTCTAGGGAAGCTTTAAAAGCTGTGCTGAAGGCTTCGACACACTTATCCACCGCATCAGGAGAGAGCAAGAATTTCTCCCCTTGAGGATCTAAAAAGCTAGCATGCGGTATAGCTCCCAGTTCGTTTTTATGTAGTCCCTATAGGTTTTCCAAGATGGCCGCGCTGCATCAAACTGAACGTGATGTAGATGTGGTCAAAAAATAAATGGTCCATTAGAGCCCACCAATCTAAGATCCGAGGTCCCATCGCGTTTGAAGCAAGGATGAGGCCGACGACCTCCTTATTGATTGCCGTGACAAAAGTGGGAGAGTTACCCTTGTTGCGTATAAAGAGATATTCATTTATAAGTAATTTGAAAAGGGTATCACCTTGCTAAGTTGTATCATATGTCGCGAGTTCACGTCGAAGCCAATGATTACTGGTTCCTCTTTTCCGCGTTTCCTCCACGGCCTTTCCGTTATTGGAGCAATGTAATATTTACAATCATAGAGTTAACTTCTGCATTGTTCAACCCCTTGAGACGTGTTTGGCTAAGGAAAGAGCAAACGTTTATTCAAAGGAGTGGATTTTCGGGTTTACGGTGCTTCACAAAAAACAGAAATGATAAAATTTTATTAAAAGGGTTAACTGAAGGCAGCCAAAATGCAAGACTGCAAGAATTAAATGTAAGCCTAAATCGCAAGAAAACGTTTAACACCAACGAAAGATTTTATTCGGTTATTCCAACATACCTGGAGATCGCTTCCTGTGGAATATGCGGAAGATATAGTTGCAAGTTGCTATTGGAGATTGGTGCAAGTGGTGAATAAACGTCAACTATAACAACACAATGTATTTGCTATAATTTTTCATAAACACTACCTATACTTTAAAAAACGAAAACGTTGTTTTTAACGCTCATATTCAGTTTGTTCAGTTTTGTACAAATCTTTTTTGTTTATTGAAATAAGAGTTAAATTATTTTGAATTTCGTTATATACAATGGGTTTCGCGACGAAGTTTGAGTGCCAAAATTTTTGTACTTAATATACATATGCATATATATATATATATTTTTTTTTTTTTAAATTTCGTTTTCTGCCTTTGCTTTTAAATAAGTGATCCTGCTTTTTGCTTTATTAGCCCAAGTGGTATCGCTGGAAAATTGCAAGTATGTAAAACTTCACGTAGTTACCATTTTTTTTAAGCAAAGAGGCAGGGACTGTACTTAGATTTTGTTCATTTATATATATTATCGACTGTCTTACGATTGTTAAGATTAGTTAGATGTTTTTTGTAATTAACGGTGTACCGAAATACCGTCAAAACTGTAAACTCAACATTCATACATATGCGCATCAAACTTTCTATATTTTAAAATTTAAATGGAACGAACACACATTATTTTCCGCCAAGGGTAATTGGGGTAGTAGTTTATTTCTCTTTTCTGTCTTGGTTTTTGTCGACCTGTTATTTTTTCCAGCGTTTGCCCTGCTGCTTGGTGTCCTCCTCCCTCGTTGTTTGTTGGTGAATTCTCCTTTGCCTGTACATATGTTTATTGTTTTTGAGATTGTTTAGTTATTTTATATTGCATTGCGTTTTTGATTTTTGTGTTTTAAATAGTTTGTTGAACTTATTTTGTGTTATACCGCGCCTGTTTGTTGTGGTTTGCTAATATTTAACCGCTTTTAGAAATATATGTAGCTATGTAATTTTGTGTAGATTTATGGTTTTTCCAGAATCTTTTTGTGAACTAATTTGTATATTCATATACACTGTACGTTTTTATGTATTATAATACAATAATATTCTCCTCAGATTTTATTTTGGTTTTTTTTTTTTTGTAACTAGTCACATCACCTATTTGTACATTTTAATTTTTCGTATTTTGTATCTTTTATAAATGTATGTGTACAAGTATATGTAGATTACAATTTTTAGCTTAGTTTTATCTTTTTTCACATGAGCTAGTTTTTGTTTTTCACCTTATAAAACTTATAAAATTTATTTCTCTTAAATAATATTAAGAAAGAATATTTTTTTTTTGAAAATTAATGTCTCACACTACACACTGCGCGATAAAAAAACTGCGTTGGATGGTTTCCGGATAATCGCATCTTTGCGTAAACGAATATCGAGTAGCGCGGGTCAAACCCCCTGGTTCACGGGTGAAAGCGGATAGAAACCCCGTCCCAGTCGGGTGAATCCTTTTGATAATTTGGGCGGTAAATATACGTGGGTTGGATTTTGTTGTTGTAACGGTTATCTAATCCTCCTTGGGTTGTTAGGTTTAGTTTGGTTGTCATCGTAGTCATCTAAAGGGAGGCCCAAGAAACGAGCTGTTTCGACGGGTTCGGTCCATGGAGAGTAACGTGTTAGATGAATGGGGTTCGTTGGGCATGCAAAGAGGTGGTGAGTGTCATGCGGAGACACATTGCATGTTGGACATATATTTGGTATGTCGTGGTAGATTCTGGATAGGTAGGAGTTTAACCTGCTACAGTATCTAGAACGAAGTTGCGCACGGGTGACTTTAGATTCTCGTGGCAACTCGAGCTCTTTGTCTGCGATGGGTGGTAATTTGACTCCAAGTATGCCATTCACTGAAAGGGATTCGGTGAAGATATTAATAGCTTGACTGCAGTCGTGGTTTCTACGAAAACATCCCAACAGAAACTGCTTGGAGACGAGCTCGTTTTGTTCCTTAACCGGAAGCATACGTTTCTCGCTGTCGACTAGAGACATCAAGAGGCATTCCGTGATGGTCCGGAGTGCAGTGTTCTGACATGTCTGAAGCCTCTTCGGCTGCGTTGCACTACATCCAGGCGACCATATCGGTGCGGCGTAGTTTACGACCGGCCGACCGATTGCCTTGTATGTTGCCAATAACGTTTCTTTGTCTTTTCCATAAGAGTTGCCGACAAGCGACTTGATGATTTTGTTGCGACGCTGTACTTTAGCACCGGAATTTTAACGCCATTGACTATAATGTTTAGATCCAGTCTGCACTACTTCGTCCAGTTCGTGAATATGGTCGCTGTGGATTTAGTGGGGGAAAGTGTTAAGCTACTTACAGTAAAGAAGCGAGAAAGGACGGAGAAAGAGCCGTTTAGTTTTGAGCACACGCCATCGATTTCATTGCACGACGCCAATATCGTGCAGTCATCAGCGTTCGAAGTGATGGAAATTCACTCTGGTTATTGAAGGAGTTTCGAGATATAGAAGTTGAACAGTAGCGGGGAGAGGACACCAACCTACGGGACCCCCGTTTAATTCTTCTCACCTCGAACCAGATGAGTGCCGACCGTTCAGGTAGTTCATAGTCCACCTCTTCAACCCTGGAGAGAGCGGGGATTGTTAGATGTCTTCAAGTAGCATTTAATGATTGAGTGTGTCAAAAGCTTTTGATAAGTCTAACATTGCGAGGATCATCTTCACATAGGGTGAGCGTTTATGACGCTAAGTGCTGTGCACTATTCGAAAACCGTGCTTGTGGTTTGCTAGACTCAGGTGGTGTGTGAATGTCGGGAGTAGCAAGTCAAGTGTCTTCACTACTGGGGAAAAGAGGTTTATCGGACGATAAGACTCTCCTTTGTTGGCGAGTTTTCCAGGATTCAGTTTTGGGGCCACTCTTCCGACTTTCCCCACATCGGGTATTTGTAGAGCGGTCAGCGAAAGGTTGTCGAGATGTTTTAGCATCATCCAAGGGATTTAGCCGTTTTTCCCTTGCTGATGGCACTCTGAACCTCCCCGTCGTTGAAAGTAAATGGCGCGCAGTCTTTTCGCATTTTGCGCAGCCGTCGGGTAACACATCGTTCGTGTCCGAGGAAGCATGGCCATCGAATTGACTTTCAACCTGGCCGTCATGTCTATTCGGATTAGGCAAGGCATTGACAGTAGACCCAAGCTTATTACAACGGTGAAGAGGTTGCAGGAATTCAGATGCTCTACCTATTTTATCCGCTTATGTTGGTATACCATGTGCAGAATCTCCAAATTGAGATCCCTTATTCGCGGATCACAGGGATCGGTATGGAGTTAGGCGTCTCGCTCGTTGGGTAAAATAGCTGCTTCGGCTGGGAAATTGGGGCGGGGTTCCGTGGTTCTTCCAGCCGGTATGAAGGGAGCGGTAGCAGCAGCGACCAACTTGCTTAACTGATGCTCGCCAACGATAACGTCCGTAAGAATGGGTAGTGTAGCGAATGTGCTCTCGGTAAATTCTGTAAAGCCGGCCCAGTTAGTTTTGCTAAAGTTAACAAAGGTGCGGTTGTCCACAAAAATAATGTCCTTAGGTTTCTCGAACGAGGTAATTATGGGCAGGTGGTCTGATTCAAAAGTTGGAATAGGTCGCCAGGCTATGCTATATATATATCAGAAAACCGCTAGCGATGGAAATATCCTGCGAGCTATTACAGGTGCCCATAACTCTGGTGGGGTAATAGCCAATCGTCTATCTGTTCCGCCAGCTCCATTCCCCTACGATCGTTTGACAGGCAGAAGAGCCAAAGATCGTAGTGCGCATTAAAGTCACCAAGCTCCAAACAGGTGATGGAGGGGTTGGTGTGTTGTAAGGTACGGTAAGAGAGGTGAAACCCTTTTGGAATTACTTATAACGGGTTTTTTTTTCGTTGGCCTCATTTTTGCTTCAAACGCGATGGGACCTAAACTGGGAACTATACAGCAGACTAGCTTTTCAGATCTTCCAGGGCAGAAATCCTTGCTCTCTCCTGATGCGATGGATTAGTGCTTCGAAGTCTTTAGCACAGCTTGTAAAGCTTCCCTAGAGAGCTTTTGTTTAATTACATCACCAAGTGGCAGAGGGAAACCTTTCTGCTGGACATTGGAACTCTCGGAAATCAAGGCTTCTTGTAGACGAATCTTCAAAAAGGCCCTAAGAGTGCGGCAATTTGCGATTGGGTGCTGTACAAGGCAGGACGCGCAATCTACAAGTCCGAAATAAGGAAGGCCCTGAGATCTTCATGGAAAGTCTTTTTCAAAAAGTTGAAAGGTTTTCATGAATCTTTAAGGCTCAGGCTCATCCTCACAAAGAACCCTATGCCTTTTGGGTATCAGAAGGATGGGTATAGTAGCTGGACTCTGAGCAGTCAGGATACCCTTAAGTTGCTCTTAGACGCTCACTTTCCGAGCATTCCTTCCACTGGGATAGTACCTCTCGGAGTACCTGAGACGACTGCGGATAATTTTTGGACCTTTTAGATAAACGTCACCTCATCATCCAAGTCCTTTGGGCCGGATGGCATTATACTAGCGCAGCTGCAGCGAGCTGGCACGTTTCGTGCAACTGGCTGGTACTCATCTATGGGAACTGCATTAGATTGGGATATATTCCTATGGCTTGGCGGCAGGTCAGGGTTGCGTCCATCTTGAAAGCCGGTGAGAGGTCAGTCTTTCTCATTGAAAACGTTATTAAGATTGATTGATCTGCACTTAAGGGGTAGTATCCGAATCATTGGACTATTAAGGACGCAGCATCTCTATTGCAAAGGTGGGTCAGTGAACACTGCCTTGCACACTCTTGTCTCCTGGCTTAGGAGGATCATAAGAAACAAGGATTTTGCAGAGGGAGGGATTTTCTCGATATTGAGGGAGCATTCAATAATGCTCGCATGATTTTCTATTTAAGTTGTTTTTGCTACTCGCTTGGGGTCTAGTGAAGCTTATATTGACGTCGGTTTGAACGTTTTTAGTTCTGACTAGTTTTTGTCTACCCTTCCTGCTATTTCGTATTGCGTAGTTAGAAATTCTTTCATTTGCTGCCACGTTGGGCACTTTTTCCGAGATGAGAGCGATTGCTCCCACAAAGGTAATAATTTTTCTGGTAATACTGCATAATGCATCATATCTTTTGTAGATTCATACTAGTCTAAGCAGTTTTCATATTTGGCGTAAACCAATGATTTAAAATTTTGTGATAAAAATTGTCGAGAGTTTTAATTTTGATTTCTAGTACTGATCCAGAGTAGTCTTGAATCGGTGAAGATGAAAATCTAGTGAAGTATCTTATTACTCTGTTACTTTCTGAAATAAATATAGCAAGTGTATTTTGTTTTTTATCAGCATTTATCATTTCATTAATATGTTTATATTATATAAGTGTCAAAAGGAATTAAAATTTTCTCATTGTATACTGATTTAAATATAGCAACAAAGTATATTACTCCTTTCGGTAAATAAGCATTTGTTATTTATATTTTCGTATTTACTAGCAATTTTATTATTGTTATTATTATATAAGTTATATTATAATTTTTTTTTCAACCGCACTTTTAATTAATTTGTATTTTTTATGTCCGAATGTTTTGTATAAAGGTACACCATAATATATGGATTTGTCTGTACGTGTTTATGTTCTTTTGCAATTGAGAGCTCGTTGAAGAGATCAATGCGCTTTGTAGATAAGTAGCACGAATTGTTTGGGCGTATATTTCCCAGTTCATACAAAGACTCTTTTGTAACCCAAACCGATTTTTTGTGGGCGAGGGGACGACGAGGAAAGACGAAGGGACCGTGCCACTCTAGCTCGGGGGTCACACTTTGTGTTCTTGTTCGTGACAGCTCGCTGCTACCCTTTTCAGCCTTCCTTTTCATTTCCAAATTCTATAAATGGGTGGCACACTAAAGATACTCAAAAATATTAAATTTAAATTTTTAATAATATATTGCAGTATTAAATGTAAAAATATACGAGTATACATAAAAGAATTCTAATAAGAATGGTACCTTTACATTTTTATATATACAAAAAATATTAAGATGCTTTCATATTTATTTTTTTAACCGCAAAGGATTTGGTTCGAATATTATTTTATTTAAAATAAGAATTGTAAATAATTCAAGAATGTTTTAGAATAAGTAGAAAAAATACGGAGTAAAAAAATTAGGGATTTTTAATACTTCCCAAAAGATCAGGAAATTACTGTTTTAAATTTGGCCTAGAAAATATTAGTAGCGGGTATTCAATACATTCTAGTGGATTAGGGAATTCCTAACTTAAGTATTTCTTTGAAACTATTAAGCGGGTATTATGTATATTTTTATACCACAATCATGGTAATTCCTTGCAAGCAAAATGTGAGACCACCACATACAACTGAAATATGCAACACACTCTAAGTGTCGCGTGGCGGAAGCGCACAAACATTTGCGAAAATTTTATGAAAAGGAATGATAGAAAAACTCGATTTAAGTTGCTGGACTCTTTTTGCTCGTGTAAACGCACAGAGCGACACCAAAAGAGAATTTACCGATAATGAGGGTCAAAAGAATCCTCATGTAAACGCAGTATATGCATAACTTTTGAAGTTGAGAGCTCGTTGAAGGGATCAATGCGCTTATTTTGTACGCAATCCTACTTGTTTATGTTTGCCAAAGAACAAGTGGTATTGCCGGATAATTGCCAATGTGGACTTTGAAAATGTGTATATATTACATATGTAGAAGTATGTAAGTATATTGAATATATTTTGTTAGTGAATATATTTAATTTAGTAAAATCGAATACTATACCCCTTTATTACCGTTTAATTATTTGTGAATTATACCATCTTTGTATTCGTTGTTTTTGTTTTTTTTGGTATTTATTTTAAATTATTAATGTAATAATACCCAGTGTAGGGTAAAAGAGAGAGGCAAATTCTATGCCGTATATATGTAGGTAGAAATTGCAATTCTATTTTAATTGCAATAGAAGAAGACCGTGAAAACGGAGTTGTTATAGTGCAGGTATTTTCCTTTGCACTTATGTATGTTTTATGCACTTTGTAAATATATTTTATATGTACATATATACGTATATTAAGAATATATCAATATCATAACTGTTAAGGATGTAGATATGTTTTGCGCTTGGCAATTATATGGCATTTATAAATTCATTTGCGTTTACAGGATTATGTACATACAATATATGTTAGAACAAAGTGGATATGCATATATGTATGTATGTTTTTGGTTTGTTTTTATTTTGGCTATTTTCACTCTTGATTATTGTGTTATAATTTTAATTGTGCCTTTGCTTATTTATAGCTTATATTATTTATGCTTATATAGCAATCCTACTCGTTGTTTTTGTTAAACATAAGGGGTATTGCCGAAAATATTTGCAAGTAAATCTTGAATTAGGATTTTGTTTTTTGTGTTTGTGAATTATGTGTGTTTGAAAAGACAAAGGTAATTATAGTCATACAGTAATTATTTACATATATACATTTATACCAATTTGAGAATCGTTTTTTATATTGGTAAAAACGGGTGCAGGTTTTATGTTATATAAAGCCGTATTCAAACATACATACTTAAATATACAGTACATCACAAAAATAAGTATGCAGTGTGTTTATCTGTTTTGTCATGCGAAAAAAGCCTTAAAACTAATATTATTAACCATTTATTTATATTTTCTATTATTTCATATATTTGTATTTCTTTAATAACAAAAAACTCAAACTAAATAATAATTTTTCAAATTACAGAAAAGAATGTTCCAATAGCTTAAAATTACGTCACTAAAGTATGTGTTGGGATTGAGAACCAATGCATTATACGGTCATATGTTATAATACCCTTTTTGCTATTTCTTGTTTTCAATTTATTTGCCTAAAATATTCAATTTTATTTGCTTGCTTGCTCTTGCTTTGTACATTTGTGCTACGCTATGTCTTCGTCCACGCAATTACATCAATATTTGTTTGTGCACATTAGCTAGCCATTAAACATGTACTAAGCTTAATATGTAAGCAGCCTTTTGCAATGCTGCGTTCCAATTTTTTATATTTCTCTTTTTCTTAATAACAATAATTTATTATATACAAAGGAGCAATCGCGTAAAATATGTAATTGGGTTATTCTCCTTTTATGAACTGTTAAAGGTATATAACTTACATACTTATGTATATATGTATTAATACAAAACGAAACTATGTATTTAACGGTATTGAAATATTGCTTTAAATATTATTTAAGGAGAAGAGTTTTGCAAATAAAGTTAATTTAATAGCTGACCACACATAGCATCATTACTCGGCCCTTTGTATTTTATCGCTGTTACAACTTCGCTTAAACTTTTCGCTTTTTTGATATTTGCGCGGTTACAAAAAAGGCCTGTTGCCCAACATTTTTTGGCGCCCAACGTGGGGTACGAGTGAGTTTTTTGTTCTATCGCACATCATTTCGGAGTGTGGTCAGTATCAGACTGCATCGTTGGACATTACCGACATTGGACTTTGTCATCATTAAACTTAGTCACCGTTGGAAATCTTTACCATTGGAGTCACCAGCACTGCTCGCACACAGCACAGCACACCAGTTTGCCGCCGCTAAGTCTCGTCGTTACCACTGCCTGCAGCTCATATAATATTTGTATGATCGTTGCATTCCCATACATAAGTATAACTTGGTTTGATACATTTTTTTGCGGTAAAATTAACTAATCACTTACTGCTTAAATACTCACTAGAAGTAGAAGTATTGTCATTTAAAATACTTTTGAAGCCTCTATAAAGCATATACAAGATCCTGTTCTGCAATGTCTTTGGATGAACCAAGAAAAATATTACGCGCATTAAAAATATCGCCGACGCCAGCTTGCGATCAGGTGGAAAATTTTTTTCAGCTGCGGAATACAAATGCCGTTTGAGCATCCTGGAGTTCTATTTTAAGCAGATTCTCTCAGTTCAAGCTGACATCGAAAGATTTGATGCTGATGATGGAGGACGTGCTGACCTGAAAGAACTTTACATCACAATTAAATTGATTATCCAATCGCAACTGGCAGAAGATAACAACGTTTCACTTTCGGACACAATTTGCGTGGTACAATCAAGTTCAAAACTTCCACCACTTAAGCTTCCTACGTTTGATGGCAAGTATTCAAATTATCAAAATTTTATCACCTCGTTCAAGCAAATAATAAATCGTGAGTTCAATTTAACTAATATTGAAAAATTCAACCATTTGCGAAATTGTCTCCAAGGTCAAGCCTTAGAAAATGCCTTTCAAGTGACAAATGAAAACTATCCGAAGGCGTTAGAACGGTTGAAGGTACGGTATGACAACCAAACAATAATTTTTTTGGAAGGAATAAATTCGTTATTTGATTTACCAGCAGTTATGAAAACCAAATGGCATTCAACTAAGAAGTTTAATTGATAAGGCTTCAGCTATTTATGGTTCCTTGACATCGCTAGGTACCGACAGCCAAATATCGCAAGCTATGCTTATTCATTTAATTTTGCAGAAGTCTGATGAACAGACCAACAAAAAGTGGAAGAAGTCGCTAGATTTCAGAACGCTGCCGTCATGGGAGGATTGCACCACAGTTTTGGAAAGGCACTGTCAATACCTGGAATCACTGGACAACACGCATGTTAGTACTTCGTCAGCTCAAGGTGCAAACAAATACTCCACTTCGAAATCAAGGAATCAACCACGAGCCTATATATATATTCCAGTAACAACCATCAGGTTTTTAATTGCGATCGCTTCAAGTCGCCAAACATAACTTAACGTTTCGATCATGCAAAGAAAATTTGACTTTGCATCAATTGCCTATCAAAGGGACATCGTGTAGCCAATTGTCCATCATCACACAGGTGCAAGGTTTGTGCACCACAGTTTACTTCACCGCGGTTCTACTTCAGGCCAACAAACACCTACTCAGGTATTTACAAAACAAGAGGCAGTCACGCATACACACAGAAATAATTAATCGTTGGATAACGTCTTCCTTGCAACAGCAAAAATACATCGGGGAGCTACAGATTGGGTACAGCACTGCTAGATTCCTGTTCACGGGTAAATTTTATCACAGGTGATTTTTCGCAAAAGTTGCTTCTGCCAAGAAATAAGCAAAATATACAGATTCAAATCATCGTTTCATCGTCAACAAATATTAAATTCAAAACCTTAACTAACATCAAGTCGCAAGTTACTGGCTTCGAACTTCCATTGACTTTTTGTATTACATCGCACATTGCTTATCAACCAGATCCTGAAATCAATATTTCAACATGGAATATTCCACAAAACAAAGCGCTCTCTGATGATGAATTTTATATACCAAAGAAAATCGACATGTTGCTGGGTACAGAAACGTTCTTCAGACTTCTATCTGTAGGCCAAATAAATCTTGGATCTAATTTACCCATCTTGCAAAAAACACTCTTAGGCTGGATTGTTTCGGGACGCTACAAGTTGGACAGTAACAACATATTTAAACCATCTTGTTTATTTTTATCCGATAAATCTTAAGATGCCAAATTCGAAAAGTTGTGGAAATTGGAAGAAAACATTACTATACCAGAGGTATGGACTCGTGAACAACAGAGTTGCGATCACATATACAATAAATTACCCTTCAAGGATGATCCGACGTGTTTGAGCGAGTCATATACTACGGCAGTGAGACGATTCAATGCACAAGAACGTCGATTAGCCAAATCACCTCAACATGTACAGATAAAGCAAGAGGTAATACAACTGTTAGAATTAGGACCGATTAAATTATCAATATTATATCTGTTGCATCATCACTTTACGAACCACTTGGACTTTTAGTTTCTGTTATTATAACATCAAAATTTTTGTTGGAAGAAATATGGCTACTAAAGTTAGATTGGGATGAATCTGTGCCACAGAACATTGAATTTGCTTGGAAAAAGTTTCTTAACTGCTTATCGCATCTTTCACTAATTAAAGTGCCAAGGCACTGCTTTTAGACAGATGTGGAATCTCTTCAGATACATGGATTTTGTGACACATCGATTCGTGCATATGGCTGCGCAATATCTACTCGCGTGATCAACAAATGTGGCACTACTACTACCATTCGCCTACTCACTGCAAAGTCCAGAATGGCACCTACCAAAAAACAATCGTTACCCAAATTAGAACTTTGCGGCGTTCTTCTTCTTGCTGGTTTTTTAGAAAAAATAAACCAACAATTTCTAACAAATCTTTTAACATTTTTCTTTGTACAGACTCACAAATAGTATTACATTGGATTAAGATGCTATCTGCAAAACTTTCGACTTTTGTTGGTAATCGAATTTCGGAAATTCAAGATTTAACCAAAGGCGCTCATTGGAGACATGTTTCAACGCATTTTAACCCGGCGGATGCTGCCTATATATATAACGAAAATCAGCATTCAATACATTTATTAGCACCAATTACATTTTCGAAATTGTGAATCAGCGGAGTAACTACACCAGGAGCCTTCGACCAATAGCTTGGATGTTCCGCTTCATCAATAAATATCGACATGGTGCCAGTCTTAATGACTCATTAACACTTTCCCCACGAGACCTTTCTTTGCATAATTTGGAATATTCCCCACATACATTTCGCTAATGAAATTCATCTTTTACAGCAAGAGCTTACGATAAATGGTCCATTACGTTACTTAAATCCTTTTCTCGAGTATACCGAAGGATTTCAAATACTCAAAGTTGGGGGTCGATTGGAATCAGCAGATATTCCAGAAGAAAGGAAACCCCCCATGCTGTTACCAGGCTAATGCGAATTTGTTGTGCATTACGTTCGCCATCTACATCTGAAACACTACCATGCATTACCAAAGGCACTCGTTGCAGTCATAAGACGTCAGATCATGCACCCATTGTATACGTTACAAGCCGAAGCTGATGAACCAAGTAATGGGACAGTTACCTGTCGAGTGATTAACTCCATCTCGCCATCTTTGCGTGGTGCGGGATTGATTTCTGCGGACCAGTCAACGTATATTTGCGTATTCGCGGCAAAATGGAAGAGCTATAAACTGTATTCCAGGAAAGGACTCTAAAGTGTGTGTGGTGGACATTTGAACAACGAAAGGAATCATTCGGCGACCAATTCACAAGCTAGCACTTCTACCTGTTTGAAATGCCTTTCAACGGGGCCGGAATGTTGGGTAACCAATTGAGAACCAATGCACTATACGGTCATATGTTCGAATATACTTTTTGCTATTTCTTGTTCTCTATTTATTTGCCTAAAATACTATATTCATGGGCAAGCATTAGAAGTCATTCACCTCAAAGCAGTTGATAATTGTATTTGCATTGTGTACATACTTAAATATTTATTTGCTTGCTTGCTCTTGCTTTGTACATTTATGCTACCGCTATGTTTTCGTCCACACAATTACATCAATATTTGCTTGTGCACAGTAGCTAGTCCCATTAAACATGTACTAAGCTTAATATGTAAGCAGCCTCTTGCAATCCTGCGTTCCCATTTTTTATATTTCTCTTTTTCTTAATAACAATAATATATTATATATGAAGGAGCAATAGCGTAAAATATGTATTGTACTTAGGTTATTCTCCTTTTATAAACTGTTAAAGGTATATAATTTACATTTTTATGTCTGTATGCATTAATACAAAACGAAACTATGCATTTAACGGTATTGAAATATTGCTTAGAATATTATTTAAGGAGAAGAGTTTTGCAAATAAAGTTAGTCTAATAGCTGACCACACATAGCGCGGTTACAAAAAAGCTTTGTAGCCCTACAGTATGTATGCACTAAAAACAAATTGCAAATAAAAAGGTTTTAACGGGTTTATTTTTGAGCTTTGATAGACGGTTAATATTTGGACCTGGAACCTGGATGACATTGCCTTCAAGCTTTTGGGTCACTGAAGGTGGAATCTTGTTCCATTCTTCGAATAAGGCAGCTTTCAAAGATTTTTTGCTGGTGTTTTGGTGTCTTGTGATTTTTCTTTCTAAATAATCCCACAAGTGCGCTATAAGATTGACATCAGCAGATTGGGCTGGTGTTTTTATTTGTTTGGGTGTCTTGTAAAGAAGCCATTCCTTAACAATGCGGGCGGTGTGTTTTGGATCATTGTCGTGTTGGAAGACAAATCAAGTCCCAATCTAGCCGCACTTTCATTCAAATTTTCTTTTAAAATGTTAAGGTAATCATCAAATTTATTTTCGTACTCTTTCACAAACTTCAATAATTTTTGTCTGTTATTGTTGCTTATGAATGGCTTTTTACGGACATGACGACCATGTTTTCATGTATTTTTTGAATAGTTGAACTAGTTTTTATTGTTATTTAACCAATTTGCCTCTAACTTTTTTGTTCTTTATGTAGTTTTATTAAAACATCTTTTAAATCTTGTGATAGTTCTCTTTCGCGCGGCGCCATGATCAAAATTTAAACTAAATTACGGCTAAAATTTTATTAAAACTTGTAAATCTTTATATATATTTAACAAAAAATAACTATTTATTGATTTTGAAGCGAACAAATACTGTACAGTCGAAAAAATACTGAAATGGTAAATTGTATACATACTTATGTGACGTGATTTTTGGTTTTTACTGAGAAAATCAAACGGTTCTTAATAACGGAAAATGTGAATGACATCCATCTATCATACCCAGGAAGGCGATGTTGTGAATACTTGTTATTGTAAAAAACATGAAAAGTTTTATTTTTATTTTGCAATTGATATGACTTTTTTTTACATATACATAGGGCATACTTATATTTGTGACACACTGTACATATAAAATAACAAGTGAAATAAATACGTTCACTTTGGTTCTGCAGGGGTAGGGGTCTGTTTGTATGTGCGTACGTAAGTTTATGCCTTGTGCGTTTTGTCCCAATCCTTCTTTTCTTTTCTTGAAGGCTTCCAGCTGCTTATGGGTTTTTTAAAAAAGTGCCCGTTTCTTTTTTATACTCTCGCACACTGACTATCACTCATAGTGAACAGTTCTCTTTCTCCACCGTGTGCATTTCGTTCTAGTTCAAAGCTTTGAGTTAATATTCATTGTGCTAAAAATGTCATTGAAAATTTCTTCGGTAATTTATTTCCGCAAATTTTTTAAAGAAAATTTTAACCAAGAGGTTTCCTGTGAGGTGTTAAGCGAAAATGGCCCCAGGGCCATTCCTTGTTTGCTTTGCTTTCCGACAGTGCCGGTATTAAAAAAAAGGAAGCTTAAAACTAACATTCATAAGCACTGACCTTATATTTCCCGAACTCCCAAACGTTAAAAAAAGCGATCCTAAATTTATTGTTTTAGAATCTGCTAATAAGAATAAACCTTTATCGCAGTATTCATGATTTGCAGTACACAAATCAATTTGTGCCGTAAGCAAAGAAATACAAAGTGTTTCAGAACTACGTGATGGAAATATTCTCTTACTCGCAAGAAATAGAATTATAGCTGAAATATTTTTCGCACTTAAAAATCTCCCGGGTACTGGTGTCCTCAAGGTCAAATACCACGAGAGTCTAAACCACAACAAAAGGACAATATATGCATCTTTCTTGAATAATGTGTGAATCGAGGAAATCATTAAGCTCATACTCCGTGGATCAAGCTCAGTATTCACTTTTCTCCATACTTTTTTATGTCCATCCGAGCCAAAAATATTGTATTTACTTTCGTCCGAGAAAATAACAGAATTCCAGAAATCTTCGTCTTTATTTTCGTGCTCTTTCACAAACTTCAATCTTTTTTGTCTGTTAATGTTGTTTATGAATGGACATTACGACCATGGTAGCCAGCATCACACAGTACTCGACGAATAGTTTGGGGATTGCAGGTTTTACCAATCTCGTTTTCAATCTCTGTACTTACTTTTGGTGCACTCTTCTTTGGGTTCACCTGCATCTTGCGTGTTATAATACGCCGCTCGTTTGCAACATATAAAATTTTTGGCCGCCCAGATCTTTCCTTATTTTGTATATTTTCCTCTTTTTTGTATTTTTCTATTATTTTTTGAATAGTAGAACTACTTTTGTTCGTTATTTTACCAATTTGCCTCTGACTTTTTTTCCTTTTGTAGTTTTATTATAACATCTTTTAAATCTTATGATAGTTCTCTTCCGAGCGGCGCCATGATCAAAATTTAAATAAATTTACGGTTGAAATATTATTAATGCTTGGAAATCTTTATATCTTCAACAAAAAAATAAATATTTATTGATTTTGAAGGGGACGAACACTGTGTGCCAGCCGAAAACATACTGAAATGGTGAATTGCATACATACTTATGTGATATGATTTTTGGTTTTTACTGAGAAAATCCAACAGTTCTTAATAACGGGAAATGTGAAAGACATCGATCTATCATACTCAAGAAGGCGAGGTTATGTGCAATTTTTTTTATACTCTCGCAACCTGTTGCTACAGAGTATAATAGTTTTGTTCACCTAACGGTTGTTTGTATCACCTAAACCTAATCGAGTTAGATATAGGGTTATATATATATAAATGATCAGGATGAAGAAACGAGTTGAAATCCGGGTGACTGTCTGTCCGTCCGTCCATCCGTGCAAGCTCTACCTTGAGTAAAAATTGAGATATCTTTGTGAAACTTTTTGGTACCGTAAGACGGTTGGTATTGCAGCTGGGCGTAATCAGACCCTGCCACGCCCACAAAACGCCATTGACCAAAAACAAATAAATTGCCATAACTTAGATCCACAACAAGATACAAGACTCTTATTTGGTATACAGGATCACATTAGGGAGGGGCATCTGCACTTTAAATTTTCTTTTTAAAGTATTCGTGGTCCCGCCGTTTAATAAATTTAATGTGCATATCTCCTATACCACTGAAGTTATAATAACAAAATTTACTGGAAACAAATGTTTTTAGCATCTCTATCGACGGTATGGGTGAAATCGGGTGACAAGCCCGCCCACTCCACATATAACGATACTGTTAAAAAATACTAAAAGCGCGATAAACCAAGCACTAAACACGCCAGAGACATTATATTTTATCTCTGGGATGGTGTGAGATGACTTTATAAGAACCGCGTTCAAAATTAGTCAGTGGGCGGTGCCACGCCCGTTTAGGTGAAAACCCATATCTTGGGATCTGCTTAACCGATTTCAACTAAATGCGGTGCGTAACGTTGTTTTCATATTTCTATGTTATAGAGCGAAAATGGGCGAAATCGGACTACAACCACGCCTATTTCCCATATAACACGCTTTTCAATTCCATCTGATTCTTTAATTTTCTAATATGCATATCAAGCAACAATGATTATATCGGGGTAAAACCTTTCGTGAATAATACGTTTAAAGTATGCCACCTTGTGACCAAAAATTGTTTAAATCGAACTAAAACTGTTCAAGTCCCTAAGTACTCAATATGTGGACCCCAGTGCCTAAAGTTGACCTTCTACCGAAAATATCAGTCAATCCACAAAGAAATCTCAAACAAGTATACCATTTGACTTTGCGAGAGTATAAAATGTTCGGTTACATCCGAACTTAGCCCTTCCTTACTTGTTTTATTTATTTTTTTTTGTGGGTCATTCAGGAGTGTTTGAAAGTTTTTTTTACTATTACTATTTATGATTACATTTGTATGTAGGTAAGTTTACATTGTTGTTTCTGTTTTATTTTGTTAATGTTTTGAATTTTACAGTGGGTCAATTATATTGTTTCTTTTCTGCGTGTTTTTTTTATTTGAAGGAGATTGGATTAGCAATTCTACGTTTACATTTGTATTTTCATTTTTCTTATTTTGATGATATTGTGACGAACACGGATAATAGAACAAAATCGAATCAACGATAAACTGCCAGAAGCAACTAGCTAGCGAATTCGTAGTTGCCAGAATGTTCTAGAAGCAATGTTTTGTTACAGATTTACTAAATTGGGACTTTTATTTAACAATCCAGTGATCGAACTCAAGAGTGAGTTACAGGTAGACGATTTATCGTGAAATCCGTTACAATATATTATATCTAATATCGAGATTCTTATTGCTATTAATCGTATTATTAGTGCGCTTATGATATAGCTTATATTTCAATGTAGTGTTAATTCTTCCAGTTTTTATATATATATTTTTCTCTTGGTTTTGTATTTGTTTAAGATTTATTTTTTTCATATCACACGATGCACCCTGTGCAGAGTGGAATGCATTAACTGTACCTATCGTCGTATCAAAGCGCCCTCCTACAACAAAGCGCGAATGGTGCATGCACTGCTCTCGCCCTCTTGGAGAAAAGGGCTAAAAGTCTGTCAACAGGGCTTGTTCGGGTCACAGATGATCCCGACACAGTATCCTTCCGTCCATATCAGCGTGTATCAACCGCGCGTACTATCAAATGCAACCATTCAATGGAAGAATCAAAGTGTTAGTATTGTCAATGCCCTAATAAGGAGAAACGTTTCGATGTCGTCAGGAAATCAGGCTTATGCTTTAACTGCTAAAGGTCAGGGCATATGTCTAAACAGTGTCCCTCTGGAGGATGTCGCCATTGTTGTCGTAGGCACAATACCATTTTTTGTCGAGATTCACAGCACTTTGCTTCGCTTTCCGCCACGTGGAGAGGGGTAACTACTACCAGTACTAAACCGCAGCCCTGTCAACCGTTAGTTCCGGCACAAACTACGTTATGACACCATGACTATGTAATTGGATGCCATGCTCGGGGTGACCAGATCATACTTCTTGCTACAGCGTACATATGTCTCTGGAGACAACTCGGAGGATCGTCTGGCAAGGATTTTATGTGATCCTGGACCACAAGTAAGTTTTATTACAGAATGCATTGCTAATGCTTTAAATCTCCACAGAAGTAGCTATGACTTAGCGGTCGAAGGTATTGGTGCATTATAATGTACATGCACCAAGGGCGTCGGGGCAATAACACTCAAGTTAACTGACTTGCAATTTTCAGTGGCAATCACATGCACAACTTACGAGTTTGGGTTGGGTTATTTTTGGGCTCGCATCAACATCTTCAGTAAATAAGTCAGGCTTGCGCTTATATAGCGCTCAAATTTTGGAAGAATCTTGTTCGACGAGATTGTAAGCAGCTTTTGGAAGCTCGATGAGGGTCTTATGCTGACGAGATTATTAATGATGAATTTGAGCGAATATTCCCAATGACTCACTCACGAACATCAGTAGGGCGTTACATGGTGCGCTTACTAATGCAAGCTAATCCATCACCCTTATTCTCTTTTTCAGTGCCTTAAAACAATTCTACCGTTTGGATCACCGATACACTATTACGTAACAAATATATTGCATTCATGAAGGAGTATATCGACCTAGGGCACATGGAAACTTTAGATACATACAGCGATTCCCGTCGTATATATCACATTCTGCACCATGCCGTACTAGACATTCGTGTAATTTTTAATGCTTCAGTACCAACGTCAAATGGTGTTTCTCTTCATGATATACAGTTTCCGAAGATACGCGATTGCTCTCACAGCTGATGTGGAAAAGATGTTTCACCAGGTTTAAGTAGCACCAGTGGATCGAGATCTCCAACGTATCTTATGGCGCGAATCCTCGAACGAAGATATTAAAATATATCAGCATATGACGGTGACGTTGGCATGGCATGTAGCCCTAACAATGCAATGAGAGTGCTGCAACAATGCGTTGTCGATAATTATAGAGTGGTGAGCAACCATAAGCAAGCTAAGTTGGCGCACTCTGCCATTCTCTCTTCATTTTACGTAGACGACTCCCTTACGAGCTGTACTGATGTTAAGGAAACAGTCACATTATCCAAAAATGTATCCATGATTTTATCGGCTGGCTGTTTTAGGAAGTGGAACTCAAATACATGAATGTAATATTGACGTCCTTGTAACTACGGTGCTGGGGTTGCGTTGGGACCCGGTAAGTGATGAGTTGTTGCTTAAGGTATTACTAAAACACTATAACGAATTGCCAACGACGCGAGGAGTTCTCAGGGACGTAGCCCAACTGTATGACGCCACTGGATTTCTGTCGTTAGTCATTTTATCGGGCAAAGTTTTTATACAGATTCTTTGTTCTGCGGGTATATATTGGGATACCCCACTACCTAAAGATCTGTGCCATATCTGATATAAATTTCGGGATAACTTATGTATTCTCGCCAGGGTTCGTGTACCTCGATGGCTTGGGATGAATGCAACTAATCACACTACGCTCTATGCTTTTTGTGATGCTAGTCAGAAAGCCTAGGCAGCGGTCATTTAGGCACACATTATCAACAGTGATGACAATGTTAAGGTAGCATTGCTCATCGCACGTACTAAGGGTTCGCCGTTGAAAGGCGCCACAATCCCTCGACTCGAACTATGTGGAGCTCTCCTATTAGCCAAGCCGATTGGTTATGTTTGCAGAGCGCTTAGTTTGGAGGATACCTCTGTGCACTTACTGACGGACTCTAGTATTGTCTTGTGCTGGCAAACAGCAAACATTGTTAAAACCATATGTTTTTTTTATAATAATAATAACCCACCGAGTACCCTCCTCCCGCCCAACCGATGCGAGGGGCGCAATCCGCATACGTGTGGAATTAGCCGAGTCATAAAAGGCAAGAGAGTTTTTTAAGTGTTGAGATCTAAAACTGCTCAGCTACAGAAACAAAAATTTCAACAGCTAAGATCTAAAGTTGTTACATTTTCATTTATTAAGAGAAAACAATAAAGTCTTTTTACTTTTGAAAAGTGATTCAGATAAGTCAAATGTGCTGGAATGAGAATTAAAATCTTGACATATACGGCGGAATGGCTCGTTTAGTTCAAAATTTGATCTACAGGATTTTAGCAGTAAAGGTCTAAACTGCCTCGAAAGGCGAACCGGGATATCAAATTTAATTTCAGACAGGAGAAAAGAACTGCAAACTGTTTCATTCAAAAGTTTCACTAAGAATATTATGCCTAGCATTTCCCTACGACTAGAAAGTGTAGGTAGATTAATCAGTTTTTGGCGACTAGTGTATGGAGGTAGACTTACCCTAGCATCCCATCGGAAATGCGCTAAGGCGAAAAGTAAAAATTGTTTTTGAACCGACTCTAACTTGTCAGAATGGATTTGGTAGCTAGGGTTCCATACAACCATATTCCAATATAGGTCTAACCAAAGTTGTATAAAGTGTTTTAGTAATATACGGATCTCTAAATTCTTTAGACCAACGTTTAACAAAACTGTGGACAGCTTTTGCTTTCAAGACCATGGTATCAATATGAAGACTGAAATTAAGCTTAGGGTCCATATTAACTCCCAAATCAACATAGTTAAAAACTGTTGCCAACAGGGTTTAGCAAATACAAGAATTGACGTCTATAGATTTATGGCATTATGTACGTTCGGAACAGGATCCAGCAGATTGCGCCAGTCGTGATGTGACTTCATCAGAGTTTCTGAGCCACCATTTATGGTGGATCGGTCCAGATTGGCTACGTCAGAAGGCAACCCCGTTTAACCAAATACCGGAGTTACTAGCTGACGAAATTGTATATGCGCAGATTGAATAGAGGGCCAGAGTTTTAACCTTCGCATCTTCAATTCGGTTGCAGCTCACCACCCGACGTATCGATGAACAACATACTCTATTAGCACAGCGGTTTAGTTCTATCAAACGACTAATCAGAACTACAGCTATAATCCTCCGTTTGCTACCAAAGCATCGCCATCTCCGCCAACATCTTGTGACAACTCCAGAGATGGATATCCCGCTTGAATTGCTCATTCGTATTGATCAAGCGTCCGCGTTTCCACAATACTTATATTGCTTACACGAAGGCACAAATTTATCAACCTCTAGCCCACTACTATTATTTAACCCCTACTTGGATGATCATCAGCTATTGCTACATACTCTACGCTACCGATACTGGATCCTTCATGCAAGGCAAGTTGTACGCAGCTGAATACATAAATGTATGATTTGCAGAAGACACCGTGGAGTTACCATTACTCAGCAGATGGCCTAATTACCGCGACATCGGGTCTGCGAATCTCGGCCATTTCTGGTGTCAGGTTTCGACTACTGCGGTCTCTTTTCACTGCGCATTGGCACTAAAAGATCTCGTAGTACAGTGGAAACTTATTTATCAGTTTTCGTATGTATGGCTGCCAAAGATGTGTACATCGAGCTGGTGGATGTCTTGTCATCAATGGCGTTTATAGACGCTTTCACGCGTTTTGTTAGTCGACGCGGTCTGTGCCGCGACTTATACAGCGATAACGTTACAACTTTTGTAGGAGCCAATCGAATAATGAAGGAAGATCTAGCTGCTTGGCACAATGAACAGAATCAACAATATCTGGCCATTGGGACGAGTTGGATTGTGGGAGGCTGCTGTGAAGTCCGCGAAACGACATCTGGTACTTCTCATAGGTAACCAGGCGATGTGGCATTCGCAATTACAGATGCTGGCGGCACGAATGTTTGAGTTCGCGTCCACTTATACCGCTGACTGATAACCCTGAAGACAAATATGCGCTAACACCGGGATACTCCTAATTGGCGCTCACCTTATCGCAGCGCCAGAACCTACCGTAGCAGAATTTCCAGATATCGAACTAAAGAACTGGCAGTGGTTACGACGAATACATCAACAGTTCTGGCATCGGTGAAGTGAAGAGTATTTGGCGACCCTTCAAACACAAAGTAAGTGGCGGAAGCGTACCAAAAAGATTCAGGTTGGAGACTTTGTCCTAGTCAGACATGAAAACCTCCCCCCAAAACATTAGCGACTGGGTCGCATAACAGAGGTTCATCCGGGGAGGGATGGTCTGGTACGAAACGCAACATTGATCACCTCTTATGGAGTATGCACCCGGGCCGTGCTGAAACTGTGCTTACTATTACAAACCGATGATTTCGAAGCAGTGGCTTCGACCGGGCAGGATGTTTAAGATTTATTTTCTTTTTTTTATTTAATATCACACGAAGCACCCTGTGCATAGTGTTTCTCTATTTCCTATCATTCCGTACTTCATTTATTTGCTTTAACTATTATACTATTCCTGTAAGTTCCTTCTTTGGATCGCCGCAATAAACAGACGTGTTTTTAAGTTTAGTTCTGCCTTTTATTGAACAGTATTATTTCTGAGAAATTTATTACTTTTTCAATCTGTAATTCATCGGTTTCTTTTTCAGGGTAAATATATTTTGGGAAAACTTTAGTATAACGTCCCAGGCTTTCGGGGATAAAATGGGTATGGGCGGATAGAGGAGATCCTCCAGATCAAGAATATATATAGATATAGCCGCGGGAAACTTATAGTTTTTGGATATTTACGTTTAAAGTTAAAAATTTCAACTATTTAAAGTACGTATTTTTGCGGTTTAAAATGAATTATACACTTATATTTTTCACTTTTATATCCACTAACACTTCACTAATTCGTTTCTACACATTTTTTTGTATATTATATCATAAAAAATAGTTTTATTTCAATATTTTAAATATTGTTCAATTTTGAGATTTTCACAATAACAAGATGGTTGTAAATGTCAAATAATCCGTGTTACCTTATCGACATCTGTTGTAAGTGAACTGAAAGAAATGAACAGATTATACCCCAATTACAGGAATCCAAAACCTAGAAAAATAAAATATAAAGAAATTATTTCAATAAAATAAAACGAATTTTTCTTTATGGCTTGTAGGTGTATATTATTGCTTCAATTAATTTCACAAAAGGATCCTCATGCTTATTTGCTATATGTTTTCGCCACACATATTCCATAATGAGATCGGCAAAGTTTTCTGGATTGTTGTAATTATCCTTGGCGAAAAATCTTTTCATTACCCGCCACTGGGATCGCTATGGTTTACCCGACGGTGCTCATACCCGTGAGTTGTTAAACAATCATACGCCTTCCAAAAATCGGTACAAATGTGTGTACCTCAAAATGCGTGTTTCTCAATCAGGGGTATGATCACCTCAGCAGACCTGACATTGTCAGGACATACCTCCAACCTCAAGTCCTCACTGCCATCTTCCACCATTCCCTACACCCAGTGACCTTCCACCCTCCTGCTTGAAATAAGAAAAATATATAAGTAATTATGTATTATGGTTTATTTTTAATATTACCTTTGTTGTATTTCCTCTTTCCAAATTTGCTTTCGTCAATTTGTACTTTTTTCCCAGGGCCACCAATTTTACCCAACTTCTCCTGATGGTCCACTTGGTAATATACTACAGCTTCGCGGCAGTAGTTATACCAGTCGCATATGGTAGCGCTGGATAAAATCGGTTCCCTGACAATGCTATTTTTACGCACCTCCTCATGCGACCAATGCGACGAAAAGCAAAACATAAGGTAAAATCTCTGGTCTAAGGGTATTTTGGCGTTCTCGAACCAAATATCCTTTGACCTAGATATTGCTGAACGCGTACGGCATGATCCTTTTCGGCATCAAAATGTTCCGACGATACTAGTCCCCGCCATTGACAATACCATCGGAATCTTATGCTTCCTACAAATCCTTTTCGTTAGTATAAGCCCTTGCTCTTCAGCAAAGGCTATGCAGCTCTCCTTTGTTTCGAATGTTTGGAAAACTTTCCTCACGTTCCACACTTCCTTCAACTTTGCCACTCTTAGAACATTAGTTCTGGGCATCACGCCACGGCTGGTCGATTGTTCATCAATATCTAAATATTATTATTAATAAATATTTAAAAAAATATTAAAAAGTATAATAACAACAGGTAGTTGAAATTCCATTCATTTTTAAAATTAAAACTTGAATAATAACTTTTTCAACACAAATATTATATCCTTTTCCACAATTCTCACTAAACGCGTTTGAATTTTATTTGCCAAATATGAAGTAAATAGCAAATGGAAAAAACGAAACGGTACTTTTCTTCAAAAGTAACAGTATTAATACCCGTTAGAGAGCATTGATTTTAAGGATTATGTTATACCGTCTATGACAATATTACTTTTTCGCGTAGAACTTCTTTTTGCGTTGGCGGCCTTCGGCCGCGCTTCAAAAAAAATAACCTTGGTCGATCCAACACCGGGGTGTGCACAAGTTTTTTCGCGCAGAAATTTTTTTTGCGTTGGCGGCCTTCGGTCGCGCTTCAAAAAAAAATAACCCTGGTCGGTCCAACACCTGGGTTTATCAAAAGAAGGAAACTAAAAGATTTATTAGTGTCCATCAACAATTATGATTCCTGTATTTAGGGTATAATCTCTCTTCTTATTTTATTTTTCTTCGTTAGCAAAATAAATTAGTATGGCAACACTGGTTATTTGACATTTACAACCATCTTGTTATTGTGAAAATCACAAAAATTGAACAATAATTAAAATATTGAAATAAAACTATTTTTTATGATATAATATAAAAAATGTGTAGAAACGATTTAGTGAAGTGTTAGTGGATATAAAAGTGAAAAATATAAGTGTATAATTAATTTTAAACCGCAAAAATACGTACTTTAAATAGTTGAAATTTTAAACTTTAAACGTAAATATCTCGAAAACTATAAGTTTCCCGCGGCTATATCTATATATATTCTTGATCTGGAGGATCTCCTCTATCCGCCCATACCCATTTTATCCCCGAAAGCCTGGGACGTTATACTAAAGCCCACCCTATATTTTTCTTCTTATTCTTCAATAACTTAATTGTTTTGTAGTGTTTTATTTTGTATCTCAATTTTACAATTATAAAAATTTATTAGTGCACATATGCACTTTTTATTAGGATTGTATCGTCTGCGATATCATCGATTATTTTTTCGTTATTATTTTGAAATTTACATTTGTTGAACGGACAAATGTTAATTTCTTTCAGATTTTTTAAATGTGTCCCTTCTGTATATTTGTATATTTTATTTCCTATTGTAATTGCGTATTTCTGTTCTCATATCATTTCAAAATATTGCCTATTAGGTAATGGGGTTATAAGTGTTAGATCTGCTTTAACGTATATAGTCGTTATTTTTATAGCTAAGAGTAATGTATAATCTTTATATGAGAGGAGTCCTGTCTTTACGTGTTTTAATTTATAAACATCAATACTGAATTTCGATTTCCTCTGTTGATAATATACCAGGGTGACTGACTTTGTTCAATTTTGCTTTCTAAGTGTTTAAGTCTAAGCATTAGAGCATGTGTTTTATAATTTTTTCGTTTGATTTGTCTAGTTTTTCAGAGGTTTTTAGTATTTCTATCCTGTCGTCTTTTATGGTTTTTTAATGTATTAATAGAGTGATCATTTATGTATATTTGTTTATTTACTGCTCTTATTATATTATGGTTATTTTTTCCTATTACTTCTAGATGTTTTCTCTATCGTCATTGTCCATTGTTCCGAAGAGTCATTTTTGTGTAGTGCCTACAATATTCAATCTCCTCTACGTTATCTGTTTTTTTCTATTGGCATTAATGTATTTATTTTTGCTTTAATAGACTTTATTTCTTCATATAACATTTCCCTGTCATTCCTGTTGTATTGGTTGAAATTATTTTCTAGTTTATTTGTAGAAGTGCGTTGATTGCCGTTATTATCATTAATAGTATAGGAATTTCGCCATTATGATCCTGAAATTTAAACTTTCGTTTGACTTGAGTCTTGTATGCTTTTTTAAATTTTAAATCTGTATTTGTATTTATTCTGAAAATCGTGTGTTTATTCTATTTTCTTTTTTATTGATAATATTTATTACATTTTCTTTCTGCTTTTGTAGGTTTTCCGCGAGTTTCATTAGTTCTTGTTCGGAAAGTAGGTTATTTATGAAATCAATTGGTCTCTTTTTTATCGTAGAATGTATGGTATAATTATAGACAGTTATTGCTTTGAATAGCTTTTCTTTCAAATTGTGGAGTACAATCTTTCAACATCTGCGTTTCCTGTTTTATTATAAGAGGTCGTTAGGTGTAGGTTTATTTTATTGTCCTTTAAGAAATATTTTATTGGCACTGTATCTAATTCTTTGTCTGTTACTAAAGTTTACGGTTTGCCTAAATATTGAATTCTTTCTTTTATAGCATTTGCAATTGATATTCAAGTTCTGTCCTTTAATTATTGTTAGCTGTTGCGTATTTTGTTAGTTTATCGATATTTGTAAGGTACATTACGCGTTTTTGTGGGTACCAAATATCAAAATGCACCATTCGTTATGGTTGTTAGGATTATCCGTAATATTTTAATTGTATTTGATAGGGTTTTTTTATCGAACTTCACTTTATTACATATTTCACAATTATTGATGTATTTCTGAAGTTCATTTTGTAATTTGGGGTAATAGTGTGTTTTCTTTATTTCCTCTAATATTTCATTTATTCCCCTGTGATGATTTTCTTGAAATTGTGTTTGCTTTCATTATTTTTTTGCATTATTTGCGAAAAATTTTATACATAATTCCTGAAATTGTAGAAATAATTTGTCATCTGGGCAGTAGATTACGACTAATCCTCTTTTGGTAGATTCTCTTACATTATGTTTAAAAAATTATTGATTGTCTTTGCGCCCTTTGAATTATAAGTTGATTTTTATATATTATATATATTGATTGCATTTTCAGTTATTTTTATGAAGTATGTACTATCTGTTTATGCACTGTGTAGTGTATCTAAGTCATTAGTCATTATCATTAAATATTTCATTTAAATTCAATTCCATCAAATTTTTTTTTTCATAGTTTAGTCTGCTTAAACCATTTGCAATTGCATTTTCTTTTCCTTTTATGTAGTTAATATCAAAATCGAACTCATTCAGTTTTATTATCCATCTTTGGAGTTTAGCGTTTGGTTCTTTTAAGTTGTTCAGCCAAACTAATGGTCTATAATCTGTTTTAATAGTAAAGTGTCGGCCAAATAAGTATGGATGGAAATATTTCGTTGCCCAAACTATTGCAAGTAAATCTTTTTATATTGTACTATAATTTGTTTCATGCCCGTTTAGTGATCTACTTGCATAACAAATAACTTTATCAGTTTGTAATAATGCTGCGCCTAAAGCAAAATTTCTGGCATCTGTCACTAGAGTCAAAGCTTTATTAAAATCTGGGTGAACTAAAATTGAATCTGCTATTATTAACTCTTTTAATTTATTAAATGATTTTATATAATCGTTATCATTTTGATTTATTTTCGTATTTTTCTACAAATAAATACCTTCTGTAATTCCCAAAAATGCTTATATCTCTTTGACATATCTTGGAAGTAGAATCTTTTCTACATATCAATTTTTTCTGGGTTTGGTTTAATATCTTCTTTTTTAATCATATAGTCTAAGAGTTTTGTCTCTTGTTTTAAGAAATCACATTTATTTATTTGTATCTTTAAGTTTTCTCTTTTAATCTTAGTAAAATTTTACTCAACGATTTCATTTGCTCTTCTACGCTTGTGGAAAATACTAGGATATCCCCCATGTATACAATGCAAATTTTCCCGATATATTCTTTTAGTATTTCGTTCATTAGCCTCTGGAACGTTGCTGGTGCATTTAGCGATCCAAAGGGCATTCTGAGAAATTCATAATGTCCGTTTGCAGTGGAAAACGCTGTTTTATGTATGGGACATGGTTCGTCCATTTCAATTTGATGAAAACCTTTGGCTAAATCCAGTGTTGAAAAATGTTGGCATCTTACCAATTTGTCAAAAGTGTCGTCTATATTTGGAATTGGAAATCTGTCTTCCGTAGTTGCGCTGTTCAATTTCCTGTAGTCGATCACAAGACGCCATTTTTGTTCATTGGTTGCGTCCAGTTTCTTTGGTACCAGCCTAAATAGGGCTATTGTAAGGACTAGAGGATGTTCTAATTATACCTTGGATTAACATTTGATCTCTTTGTTTTTTTTTTCTGGTTTATGTATTTCTGGGTATCGGTAAATTTTAAAGTAAACAGTAATATAATTTTTGGTTATTATTCTATGTTTTGTTGAACTTGTAAATGCAAGATTATCATCGTCGTTAAAAAATACGCTTTTATATCTTTTTAGTACATATATAATATTTGTAAGTCTATTTTTGTCTATACCGTTGAGATGATTAGTGTCAACGAATTATGTGACACACTTATTTTTTATGTCATTATTGAAGATTTCCACCTCATTTTCTTTACAGCTCTTTATGCTATATATCTCTTCTTCTTTTGTTAGATAAAAATTAATTATTGCTTTATTTGTTTTTATAGTTCTGTTTGAGTAATCTATTACCGCATTTATCTTGGTTAAGATATTGTTACCAATGAGTTCATCGAAATATTTTCATTAATTAGACTTAACTCTGCTCCAGTGTCAATGATGAAATATAACTTTCTTATGTGTGTGTCTATTATTTTATAGGGTAATTGTTTTGTGGGTCGCACCGAAAATTTATCTTTGCATTGCCAATACCCATAGATTCTGGTTTATTGGATTTGATATTGCGGATCACTCTGTATACAGTTTTCGTACATTTTTTTGTTGGTCTTATTTGTGTCTCGATAGTAGAAGCGACTGCTATGAGTATCATTTTAATTTTTTAGTCGAACTCTCAAGATGATTTCATAATGAATTTAACATTATTTTTTTGTGCTAAAAATATCCATCTCGCAGACATTGACATTGACAACGGAGGGAGGCACCATATTTACCTCTGCTAAGCTTAAGTTTCGCAGCTCGATCAAGAGCACCAAATATATTTGCAATTATGTGAATAAAGGAAGTGAATTTAGAATGAAAAATAATAATGATAATGCTCCCTAAATAAATGATGATGATGAAATAACGAATTACAAAATTGGCCGGTAATTAGCTCCCATGAATTTGGCTGGCATATCTTCGGTTTCCGATTTCATAAACTGGATCCAGCACTTATCCATTTATGCATCTCAAAAATGGCCAACTCGTATTTTTCATAAACGAGATCGTGCTACAATAATTGGGTCATGTATATACAGTGAATCCAAGGCAGGCTCAGTTTTTGCCTACCTGTTTATGCGAAGGGAGAATGGCAAACATATAAATCGCACAAACAAGGAAACAGAAACTGTATAGCGGGAAATGTATGTATGTAAATGGAATGCGAAAGAATTCAAGAGCATATAAAGAAATTGGACTTGAAACATAAAACTGTAAAATAAACATAGAAATTAAATATAATATCAGGGTGGGCCCGAATCTACAACATCCCCGCCCCACCATCAATGTCCAGAACAGCAAGTTTTAAGACTGCGCGTCGTTTCACTCCTCTGGAAGTTCGTATGTCTGCTCGTCGCACCTCGCCATCAAGCCCAGGGTACACTCGCTCTACCTTCCCTCGGCACCATTCTCGCCGTGAAACATTAGGGTCGCATATGAACACAAGTGCCCTTCTTTCAACGTTTTCGTTCGTTGGCCCCATTTTACTCGGCGAGTCAATGTAGGAAGATATTCAGTAATCCACCTGTTCCAAAAATGATCCCTCAATTGACGAGCGATGCGCCACTGCTTGCGTGATGCACAAGTTTTTTCCAAATCGGTGTCTACTATCGGAGTGTGTGCTACATTTGCGGCTCCCAGAATGAAATAATTAGGAGTTATCGGCTGTTCCTGGTCCGCGGTGATTGGCAAATGCGTTCAATAAGAAAACTATTCAGGGTATGCTCCCTTGGTGCAACTTCTTTCAAAGTGTGACATAAAACTCGCTTGACACACTGTACCATTCTCTGCCATGCACCACCTTCCGATGGATTAAATGGTGAATTAAATACCCACAGGATATTTTTCTGTAATAATTCACTTTGTAGACGTACGCAGTCGAATACTTCTTTGAATCGCTTGGCTTCTCCAAGTAATCGAGTCCTGTGTAGCTAAACAGTCTCACATAGGGAGTGAGTCTGTCCACAGGAAGAAGTCCCATTCTTGGAGCTACCGGGGCAGCTTTATTTAAACGGCATACACCACAACTGGCAATCACATTACGTAACAAACTTCTTAGTCGCGGTACCCAATAATTGCGACGGATATCTCCAATGGTAGCTTCTAAGTTCTGGTGGTTCATGAGGCTGTGATGATGTAATACTAACAGCCTTGTAAATGCATGATTTGGCGGAAGAATAATAGGACGCCGCGCGCTAATTGGTAGCCAGCTTGCTGCGTCAATGCATCTCTGCACTCGGAGGACACCTTCCTCGTCTATGTATGGCGAAAGTTGTAATAACGGGCTGTTGGTGGAAATTTCCTGACCGTTTTCGATGGGCTGGGTTTCTGTTGTATACACTTCACGTTGTACTAGGCGGCATAAGAGGTGTTTGGCATTCTCTACTTCTTAAGCGGTTAAACCATAGCATTGGTCTAGCTGTCCGCGGCGGTGACAATTGTTGATAAAGCGTAAAAGCCAGGCAACAGCTCTTACCAATCTTTTAAATGAAGAGAAACTATTAAAGTTCAAAAAATTACGACTCACAATGACTAAAGCAAATTTAGACTGTAGTTCTTCATCAGGTTCATCATTTCCAACGGTTATGACATCTTCAGAGGGCCAAACTTGCTCATCCTGCTGTAGGAATGGGGGACCACGTGACCAACGCGTTACTGGACTAAAATTTATGCAATCATTTATACGAGTAGCTTCGTCGGCTACGTTGAGCTTTGTGGGCAGCCATCTCCAATTGGAAACGTTTGTAGTGGCCAATATCTCTGCTATTCTATGCTGTACGAAAGGCTTGTAACGACGTTGCTCACTTCGAATCCATTTGATAACCGTTTTTGAGTCACTCCACAGAATGCAGCTTGTGATGTCAAGAAAGTGTTCGTCGCGGATGCACTGCATGAGACGAGTGCCTAAAACAGCTGCCTGAAGTTCAAGCCGTGGCACGGTAAGAGTTTTCATTGGCGCGCATTTTGACTTAGAAGAAACGAATGTTACATCAATTTTACCCGATGAAGTTTGCGATCGAAGATAGGCAACAGCAGCGAAGGCATCTTCACTAGCGTCGACAAATACGTGGAGCTGAAGTATTTGAGGTACACCATTTCCAAAATAAAAACGAGGTATGGCGAATTTCACAACCTTTGGTAGTTGTTTACGCCACTTCTCCCAGACAGCGTTAATGTCGTTTGGCAACGGGTCGTTCCACTGGATGGCGTGTTTCCATAACTCACGCATAAGAAGTTTGGCGCCAATGACGAAGTTGCTCCGAAATCCTAGAGGGTCGGAAATCGACATAACAATGCTTAGGAGTTCTTTTTTAGCAGGACGTCTTTCTCCATTTACCACTGCTTCACCAACATTATGGAATTTCAATTTAAAACCGAAACAATCTGACGATGACTGCCAAAACAAACCAAGTACCCGCTCTCCAACGAAACCTTCTTTATTATCAATTGGACATGAGACATCAGTACAGTTGAGTGCGTCAACTACTTTCGATGCATTGGATGTAAAATTGCGAAGCTCAAACCCAGCATCCAATGGCCTCCTCTTCCGAGCAGAAGCTATCAACGAAGCCATCGACATAGTGGTGGTCCAAAATCGCCTTAACTGCACGGGCAGTGGTTCTCCGATCATCTTGGTGCTTCGACACGTTTACTTTTTTGACATAATCTGCGGCACATGGTGAACAGGCAGCACCAAAAGTCATCACGAACATTTCGTAAACGTCCGGGGGATGCGAGGCGTCACAATCACCGCTGTGCGCGTCTATTGTCTTTTCGTATAAGAACTTGGTGGAACATCTCCTTGATGTCTCCATATACGGCGATCGCGCTTGTGGTATTCTTGTGTACCCTTCAGGAGATGTGAATTGAGGGAGATTCCACTGCGTAGCTTACCGGGTTTGTTGGGATTGGTAACAGCAAAGAGAGGCATATACCAAGTCTTAGGGGTAGACATAGCTGCTTCCACCGGCGACAATTTCAGGGAATATTTCTTTCTGACGTAGGCGTCCATGATGTCCTTGTATTGAGTGGCGAAAATTGCATCTCGACGCATTCTATGCTGTCTAGACGTTTCAACGCCATGTTGTAGTTGTCAGGTAACTTTACGTTGTCAGTTCTCCATATGAGACCTGTTTGTAACCGTCCATCGACGCGGCATGTGGCGGACTTCAGGATAGCTCTGACCCGAGTGTCCGCTTCACTCTTTATAGGGGGTGCGGCTCTGACACCAAAATTCTCGGTCTTGAAGAAGTCCCCTACCATATTCTGGAGAGACTGATCAGCTTAGCGGTTCATAAAGAAACACGATGCTGGAGATGGTATCACAGTTGAAGTTGGGCCAAACACCACCTATCCCAACTCCGTATTGGCAATAAATGGACCATACGGGTTTACCTTCATAGTTGTCGATGGCAATCCCAAATGGCAATGATCAAGAGGCATAAGGTTGTACTGGAAGCCGAATTACATATTTAAAGTAGTGATCCAAATCGTTCTTGCTTAAACTGCAAGTTTAATGTATACACATTGCGAAGTTTGTGTTGTTTCTGCATACCGGCGCGACTAATGAGCAAGTCCACCACAAACGTTGACTCCTGCTCGGCATGTCTTCCAAACCACTAAACATTAAATGCTGCTCATTGTGATGTATGAACCTTCGCTCAGGAGTGCGTAAGTGCCTTTGGTTTCCATATAGGGTGACCGGCAAAATACGGAACAGAAGCTTACTATTAGTGAAACTGCAACTTAAGACTGTTGGCCCCGCATCTTTTTATGGTTGCTGGCTATCGAGTGTATGCTTGACCTGCGATTTGCATGGGTATACGCAGGAGAGAAAGGCGTGGTTGACTGACTTGACGAATTTGTAGTATTCCCCATGGCTTCATATAGGAGCTTATGGTGCACTCTCCGGCAACCTTCAATTGAACATAACTTGCGACGTTGGCAATTTCGTGTATTGTGACCTAAATTGAGACAAGCAAATCGTTTCATCATCTGTTTGGCACTGAATATTCTAGAAAACGCGCATACTCTGCTGGCTTATGGTGCCCCTGACAAATTGGACATTTCATTGATCATTGCTGCTGTAATGTGTACAGCAACGGGTGGTACCTCCATTCCTTTGCCGAACTAACAACACAAACCGTACAAATTATATTGGCTAATTTCGATAACCACTCACTGAAATGTTTCACTGTTGCATATAGCTGTATAAGCGCTGTGAAACTTGCCCACACAACGCGTTTGCTCATATGCAATTTGGACACAAGTTCGTCGTGTCGGCCATTCCGCCGTATATGTCATGATTTTAATTCTCATTCCAGCACATTTGACTTATCTGACTCACTTTTCAAAATTAAAAAGACTTTATTGTTTTCTCTTAATAAATGAAAATGTAACAATTTATTATATTGTAACTTTGAATCTTGGCTGTTGGAATTTTTGTTTCTGTAGCTGAGCAGTTTTAGATCTCAACACTTAAAAAACTCTCTTGCCTTTTCTGACTCGGCTAATTCCACACGTACGCGGATTGCGCCCCTCGCGTCGGTTGGGCGGGAGGAGGGTAATCGTTGGGTTTCACAAATGTAATTCCCCACCATGTGCAGATTGCAAAAAGACACAAATGTTACATACATTTGTTGCAAATGGTATGATTTTCGACATTGCATTCTCCGCGTAACCCTTCAGGCACTTCAATAACCGTTGGATATTTTCGTAGTTACTGTACCCATAAATCGTGATTGACTCGATGAAAGCCGTATAAAGTATTGGCCAATCATCCGGCTGTCCACAAAAGTCTGGCAAATCCTCCAATTTCCTGGGCAAACTCGAGGATTGAGCGGATCGAAAGTGTATTTACCCCCACATTAGTTGAACTGTACATGTGGCTTGAAGTAGCTGTACCTATTCCAACGTTTGGCTGAGTGAAACGGGAATCGGTGCAACAATAATAAATAAAAAATAGCCGGCGAATGGTGTTCCGTTAATTGAACGGTTCCCAATTGTACTGTTGTCCTCGATGTTTCTGATAATGGAACCTCGGCGGCAACATTGTTGGATGTATCGAAATTAGATGCTTCACCACGCGATTGGTGCTCCCTAATGTCACACAAACTACTATCTAGCATGGCAATGTGTTTCTGTAGAGCGGCAATAACATTTTCTTGATGTGCGAAGGCAGCTGATGATCCTCGAGCTCGTAAATAACTGGATACATTGGCGGCGGAGGCATTACTACCCTGGCTGATGATGCTCTAGTGGTGGCTCCGGTATCTGTAGGAGCGGCTGGTAAATCATTACCGCAGTGTGTCCTTCCACCTTCCTGGCTGGCTGATCGATGACAAAGCTCGAATATGATTTGCCAGAACTTATATGCACAAATATTAGCATTTACCGTACAAATCAGCACAGGAGAATAGGGGAACTGCACACTGCAGTTTACAAGCAACAAGCATGTAGTTAACTTTACTGAGCAGATTCCCAGAATCTGATAAAGCTTTAATTATTCTAACTAAATTCAAGCGTCCTCGTTGAATGGAGTTGTGCAAAATTTTGGTAAATCTTTTATTCCGATTTCTACAGTGTGTTGGTTGGGGTTTCTTTCTATATTTATTTTAGGTTTCTTGTACTTAAGATTACATAGAACAATTTTGATTACAGACAATACAATCAATATACATAGATGTTAAATTATATGTAAGGTAAATATAATTTTGTCTCCTTAACAATGAAAGTTTTTTAGTCTCATTTGACTGAAATTCCTTAGTTGATTTCCAAGATAATCTTCTAATATGATATGCATTGATATTGGTTGTAATATTGCTAGCAATGGTTTATTTTCTGTTATTTCGTTTGCAAAATACATTTTGTTTTCTATCTCAATACTTATATTACAATGTTTGATCAAATATTTATAATCCATTTAATTTAATTTTTTCATTTTCAAATTTAACATATCCATTAAATTGATTTAAAAATGTTTTCTCATCTGTTATTTCTTCGATTCTTTTAGCATGTTCTTTATTTATTTTTATGCACTTGTCGACTTTACTATTTAACAGATGTGCTATGCATGTGCCATTCGTAATATCGACCATTACACTTCTGGGACAAATAGACAAATTATTACACGATTTACAATCTTTTATTTTTCTACAAGTTTTATTTTCAATTTAATTCTTATTTTAGTATCTCTAATTTGTATTTATTTTAAGTATTTAATCATTCTCAACTTCCTTTACTTCCATTACTAATTTAGATATTTGGTTTTTGTTTTTTATAACTAATTCATTGATAACAACTTGTCTGTTGTTTTCCATGGTTCATTTTTTCTATCAAAATATTATAATCGCTATGGTCAGAACTTCCTGCAATCCATTTACAAGCGGATCCTATAAAATCTAATGATCCTTTGTGAATGGCCTTATTTATTATAACTCTACATAAATAATTTTTTGATTGACCGGAGCGATGCCAGTATGGGTTTGAGGGGATGATTTGGTATTTGTTCGTTAACTGTAGTCTCTATGTGTCGAATTGTATTGTCATAGTCTTGCAATTGTAGCAAATGTATACTAGGATCTACACATTGGCAGTTATTATTGTTAGCGTCGCTCATGCCACAGTCATACATTTTTTATACTCTCGCAACCTGTTGCTACAGAGTATAATAGTTTTGTTCACCTAACGGTTGTTTGTATCACTTAAAACTAATCGAGTTAGATATAGGGTTATATATATATAAATGATCAGGATGAAGAGACGAGTTGAAATCCGGGTGACTGTCTGTCCGTCCGTCCGTCCGTCCGTGCAAGCTCTAACTTGAGTAAAAATTGAGATATCTTTATGAAACTTGGTAGACATGTTTCTTGGTACCGTGAGACGGTTGGTATTGCAGATGGGCGTAATCGGACCACTGCCACGCCCACAGAACGCCATTACTCAAAAACAAATAACTTGCCATAACTAAGCTCCGCAATAAGGTACAAGACTGTTATTTGGTACACAGGATCACATTAGGGAGGGGCATCTGCAGTTAAAACTTTTTTTTAAAAGTGGGCGTGGTCCCGCCTCTAATAGGTTTAATGTGCATATCTCCTAAACCGCTAACCCTATAATAACAAACTTCACTAGAAGCAAATTTTTTTAGCACTTCTATTGACGGTGTGAAAATAGTTGAAATCGGATGGCAACTCCGCCCACTCCCCATATAACGGTACTGTTTAAAACTACTAAAATCGCGATAAATCAAGCACTAAACACGCCAGAGACATTAAATTTTATCTCTGAGATGGTATAAATTGGCTTTATAGGAACCGCGTTCAAAATTAGTCAGTGGGCGTGGCACAGCCCACTTTTAGGTGAAACCCCATATCTTGAGATCTGCTAAACCGATTTCAACCAAATTCGGTGCATAACGTTCTTTTCATGTTTCTATGTCATAGTGCGAAAATGGGCGAAATCGGACTACAACCACGCTTACTTCCCATGTAACACCATTTTTAATTCCATCTGATTCTTTCACTTTCCACTATGCAAATCAGGTAACAATGATTATATCGGGGTAAAACTTTGCGTGAATAATGCAATTAAAGTATGCCACCTTTGCGGCCAAAAATTGTCTAAATCGAACCAAAACTGTTCAAACCCCTAAGTACTAAATAGGTGGACCCCAGTGCCTATAGTTGACCTTCTACCGAAAATATCAGTCAATCCACAAAGAAATCTCAAACGAGTATACCATTTGACTTTGCGAGAATATAAAATGTTCGGTTACATCCGAACTTAGCCCTTCCTTACTTGTTTTCTTATCTTTTTTATTCTTATTATGTTTTTTTTATCGTTTTATAAGACTTTTATGAACCACTCGGCCCGATTCTGTTATGTGCATGATTTGTTTTTCTTACTATTTCTATCTTGTAACGCGGAGTCAATTTGGTGCCAAATCTTTTGTTAATTTTTATATAAACTGCCTTCCTTGGTGAGTAGTCTTTGAAAGCCGTTCTGTTCTTACTATGGAATTCCAAGTGTTGTTTTAGTGGCTTCAGTCTTTGTATGTAATTTTGTCTGGCTTCCTCATATTGTTCGGGGTTTTTGTAAGCTTTGTGTACGAAAAAGTGTTCAATTGGTTTTGTCCAGTTGTGGAGTGGACTGTAACATTGTATTCGTAAACTGCTCTATCTACTAATTCTTCAAAATTTCTTTCTATGACATCCGTCTTTAAGCATCTTAAAATCTCTACAAGAGTCAAGTGAAATCGTTCAATCTGTCCATTCAACTTGCTTGTGTGTCTCTCCTGTATATTTTAATCCTTAATTGGTCTTCTAGCATGAAAATTATGGAGTCAGAATTGAGAGATTTTTCGTTGTCAATAATTATAGTTTCTGGTATTCCAAATATTTCTTCTGTTGTAATTATTCTTGCCTGAACGTATTTGGAATATTTATCTATGGCTGTAAGTACTAATTTCTTTTCCGCAATAAATATGTCGATATGACGGATTTGTGCTGGAAATTCAGGATCCTACTCTGATTAGGTTTTATCTCTGGTTTGCTTAAATGTCTCTCGTACTTATTTTCTGAACGTATTCTACATTACCTGACTACTTTGATAAATTTAGACAGCATTTGGGGGAAATAGAATTTTTTGATGATTTGTCCTTTATTTTTTATTGCATTTTTATGGGCTCCGTTATGTTCAACTAATATTTGTTCTTCTTGCTGTTCATATGATTTTGAGTCCTCAACTTTTGATTGGGTGAATCTAATTTTGAAAGTATTAAAGTGTATGGGATAGAATTTTTGGGTTTGGCCCATTATTAATTACAGAAGGGTTTAAATGTCATTTTAACAGATCATAGGTCAGTAGTATAATGTGTTTTAGTAATTGTATGGCTGTGGTATGACGAAAAGGATATTTTGAAGTGGTAAGAATTGTTTTATCCTGTAAGGAGCCATATATAATTTTTGAATAAATTGATAGGCACCTCTGTTGCTGGTATCAGATTGTGTCCCGAACTTTCGTCGGAGTGCGTTCCAATTTTTAATGAGTTGAGTTCGGAAGGTCGAGATAAGCAGTCAGCTACTATGTTAGTTCTGCTTGGTTTGTATCTGATTTCATAGTCATATTCTTCTTAGATGGCCTTCCATCTTTTAAGATGAGCTTTTGTTTTTATTGCTTAATGCGTCCGGAATTTTTTCTATTTCTGTGTCTTTCGTCAATAGTTTGGTCTACTACCGATATTTGTTTCGCTTCGATCCTAATAATATTCTATTTTATGTCGCGTCCTTTGAGGGTGCGGGATCTGAATTGGGATTGAGATCAAGTTAATTTTCCCTAACATGCGTGGTCTTATTATGTTATCCTGATTCGCTATATTACTAAGTTTTCTTTTCCATATAATTTTATTTTTTTTTTAAATGTTTAAATGAGTTTAAACTCCCCCGTCCAATTACACCGCTCCACTCGGCAAAAACTGACTCACTTTAATATAACACACTACAATACACCACGCCCGAGAAACCACACCACACAGGGCAACACAACACATCCGTTTCGATTATACACTGCGCCGCGTCAACACCTCATGTGACACGGCATCAACCCGGCGCGCTATACAAGTATACATTTGATGAACGTTCTCGTTCAATCCGGATACCTGCATCGGCCTCCGGAATATACAAATAAATGATTAAGCTTAGAAGAGATAATGCTTATTTAAAGTTTCTAATTTCGTTAGTGAATTTTGCTAAACATTTGGTGACACGGGTATTTTTATTTCTTATGTGAGTGAGTATTATTCATTAAACAATTTCAATTTACTTACGGTGATTGTTAGAGTAAAAATAAAGTAGGGTGCGCTCCCCAATTGATTAAATACAAAATTAATCATGGTCATTAATAATTATACATATACATATATTCAAAACATACAATAAAAAGTGCAGTTCATAAAGTAAAGAAATATTTATAAACATACATTCCTACAGCGGAAAAAACTGCAGGGAGATGCAGTGCTAATATACATATATATCTATTTATATATATAATAACAAACTCATATACGATAACATAAAAAAGTGCAGTGCACGAAAATATATACATATACTCGTGTAAACTAATAAATACAATAAACAGGCGCGAAACTTAAAAGCACCTAAACACAACAACATAAATAAAAACAAAACAAACGGGCGAGTTAATATCGATTACACGATATGAGTAGAAAGAAATATACTTTTGAGCTGCCCCGAAATGTGTGCTCTTTCTGCTATTTATACTAACTGCTATTTATACTAACTAGTGTTACTAGTTGATAGTTTCTTTACATATAAGTGCGCTTTTACAAAAGAGTCTCATTTTTTTTAAATTCTCTTTTGGTGTCGCTCTGTGCATTCACACGGTCGAAAGAGTCCAGCAACTCGAGTCTAGTTTTTCTGCATTCCTTTTCACAAAATTTTCGTAAATATTTGTGCGGTTCGACTGCGCAACACTTAGAGCGTGTTGCATATTTCATTTGTATGTTGGGATGGTGGTCCCACATTTTGCTTGCAATGAACTAGCATGAATGTGGTAGAACAATATGCATAATACCTACCCGCTTAATAGTTTCAAAGATATACTTAAGACGGGAATTCCCTAATCCACCAGAATGTATTGAATATCCGCTACTAATATTTTCAAGGCCAAATTTATAACAGGAATTTCCTAATCTTTAATTATTAAAAATTCATAATTTCTTTACTCCATAATCTATATCTTAACTTTCTCCTTATTTACAATTTTTCATAATATTTCTATTATTCTATGCATACATATTTGCATATTACATACAAAAATAGATAACAGAACTCAAATTTGCGATCGAATTCATTTGAAACCGAGCGCTCTTGCAACCATTCAAAGAATTTGAAAGTGAAAAGGAATGCTGAAAGGGGTAGCAGCGAGCTGTTACGAACAAGAACACAAAGCGTGTCACCCGAACACAAGTGGCACGGTCCCTTCGTCTTGCCTCGTCGTCTCCTCGCCCACAATAAACTGGTTTGAGACTCTTTTGAGTCCCAATGTAAAAGCGCACTAACATATTGTTTGTTTAAATACAATTGCATTGTTCTAAGATAAGGTTGTTTTGATGTATTTTGTTTAATGTTGCTTTATACATTCTGTTCATTCAGAGAGAAAGAGAGAGGTCGTTTTGATGTTTGTTTGTTTAGGATATTGGATATATAATGTGATAAGTAATACGTTCCTTAACTGGCGCGAAATTTTAAACAAAACCATCAAACAACAAAAATTTCAGGTAGAACTCTTTACCAGCTGGAGGGGGAGGAACAAAACGAATTGCTGACTAAAACACGCATATGCACATACATACTTACAATGCCTACAAAAGGACTTTTATTAAACAACGAATATTATTTCTTTTTTTTTTTGAAAAATTCGCCTTCAAAATAGTCTTTCTTTTTTAGGTCATTTGTCGGTATAGCGTTGAGGATGGCGGTCGTCGCCTTTTGGATGGCATCAACGTCAGAATAGCGGTTTCCTTTCATAGCCAAATGTAGTTTTCCGAACAAATAAAAATCGCAGGGTGCCATATCAGGCGAATAGGGTGAATGGTTGAAGATATGAACGCGATTTTTGGTCAAAAAATCTGTCGTGAGTGTCGAACGGTGAGATGGTGCATTATCATGCAATAATCGCCAGCTTCCTTCTTCACGATATTCCGGCCGAATGCGACGAATACGTGCTACCAAACGCTTCAAAACACCAACATAGAACACCGCGTTAACCGTTTGGCCAGTTGGGACGAATTCTTTATGAATAATGCCCTTGGAATAATAAAAACAAATCAACATAGATTATTTTCCACTTGGTTTCTAAATTCCGGAAGTCTATAGCGGGGGTTCCTGTACACAAGTGATATGGAAACTGTTGAATTGTTTACGTTTAACAGTTGGTAAACGTTTGTTGAACCGGTGTCGTTTCTTGAAAATGGTCCTTCTGATAGACCTGGGCACCTATCTTGCTTATAGTATATTATAAGGCCGTTGGCAGGGCGTCGTCGGGATGATCTTGTTTCTCCATCAAGGCGTGCAATAACACTGTAGCCTTCTATTGGGAATTCTTCTTGAGGTAAGGCCCATGTCTCGGCAAAGCACAGAATATCAGCAGAACAAATCAGCTTGTCTGATCTGATATCTTCAATATGCTTGTTTAGGCTACTTACATTTTGATAATAAATATCTAGACGTTGTTCCGATTTTTCAGTCAAAAATCTGTAGCATGTCGTCAATGCTCCTTCTGTCTTCAACCTATTAAGTTGAGTTTTAATTGGATCCTGCGGTCCAAATGGGTTCGGGGGAGAAAATGTCCCGATTATATACAATCCATTGGCACTTGTGGCTCTGCTACATCCTACATATAAAGCTGATCTGCTTACTCTACCCTCTAGATGAACAGCAACTTGTGTGTATGTTCCACCTTGACTTTTATGTATCGTGATGGCTTCAGCTGGAATGACCGGAAACTGTCTGCGTTCTATGGTTATTTGCTCATTTCTCTTGTATTGGAATGATCGGACCACGCTCAGAGGGAAAAGTATTTCTGTCCGTGGCATCGGCGGATATGGCATGTTGAATCGGCACACTTGTTTTCCATGTAGGTCTCTTAGGCAAGCTCGACCATGTCTGTGTTTTTGATACTGAATGAATTCCAGTAAGTCCACATCATCCCCATCGGTTGTGATGTGTCGATCGATGAATGTTTCAACATCATTTGTGTTGGTGATTCCATCACTTTCCAATTGTGGTGCGTTACTTAGCCAGTACATGCCATGACAATGTGGTGATCCCCTATGCTGGAATTCAATTCTGTAGTAGTAACGGACTACTAAATTCTCTCCAAATAGCCCGTTTTGTAATAATTTTAGCATTTGGCGGAATCGATTGTCGAAATACCTGGAACATGTAACTGGATCTGTCCTTGTCAGTCTCGCCTTTTCAGAGCTTGATAGAGCAGTAGCTTCCTCTTCCGAAATGTCTACTTTATCCACAAGTTTCTTCAATATGACTAACAACTCAGGCCATTTTGTTTCTGCAGCAGACATTGTGATAAAAAATGTTGGCAAACCAAACTGGCGGATCATGGCTAAAACTTTCTTCTTTTCAGCCTCCCAATGTGCAGGTGAGGATCGAAGTCCTTTGAGTACATGATAGCCTTCATCATGCTGGATAAGGTTGCTGACAAAATTTTCATCCCTCACATTTGCAGCAGTTATATTCCTCGATCCAGACTTTTTACGCAGGCAAATGGAAATTGCATTTTTAATGCGCTCCAACTCGTAGAACTTATAAATATACAGAAGCACGTCCACGCGCACACAACGCCGATCATAGCGTCGAATTTCAGAACGTGCAATTTTATTATAAGTTGTTGTAGTTGTCCTCTTTTTTCCGCAGTAAATCGTTGGATACGACAATTCCTGAGCATCGTCGTCGGTTGTAACGTCTCTTGGGCATCTACCTTGTCCTGGTGTCATTGCAACCCGTTCAATGGATCGATTTTCAACGGGTTCATTGTCCATTAAAGTCTCCTGACCACCTGGATTTAAATCCTCGTCCTTTTTAAGCGGTACATTTTCCTGACGGGCATTAAGAAGGTCTCTTACTTCTGCCTCATCTGCAGGATCCGCAATAAATGGCACAGTTTCCTCGTTTCCAGCATTTGCCAGCCAATCACTTGACATTTGGATATTATGCTTGACGTAGAGCTCTGTACCCAGCAGATAGTTTAGTGCCTCCAATATTTTTGCTGGTCGCACTGTCTCCGTCATAAAATTTTGTTCATATTCCAATCGACGTTTCAAGTGCACTTGAATAATATGGCTGTTATCAAATCTTCGTGGAAGCATGGTGACTGTCTCTACAACTGAAATGGGGATATTCACCACTGCTCCACGAATAGCACATTGTCGTTCATATCCTAATTAGATGATGCGCATAAATGGGATCCTCGGTGATATCAGTCTTTCTTCCAGACACGTTAAATCCTGAAGGCATTCCGGAATATCAGTAAACTCCAATCCTTCCGATAGGCAGATATTTGGTATCTTGCCCTTCCTAACAATACGATAGCATGTGTTGCAAAAGTTGTACTTTTGGTTCGAAGACGGAAATTTTGATGACAGATAAAACACTTTTCTAGCATCTTCTGAGTGCGCAAATTTTGTTGAAGTCTGACATATTTCTAGTTTTTTCACTTGATGAAGGAACCAAGTGCCACCGCAACAGACGCATATTTCAGTGGGTCCATTCTTTATCAACAATGCGTACATATCAAAGATATTGGCAGCTCGACGTTGACGTTGACGTTCTTGTTCTTCTAGCTGTGCATCAGGAGAAAGTTCATGACGTCTTCTTATATTCCTCCTGGTTTGCCTCTCGCTTTCTAACTGACGATTTGCGGGATTCGATCTATCCAATTGTACTCTTTCCAACGTTGATTCCTGCTCGTTTGCTAGTTGTTGCCTGGTTTGCTGGCGGGTCACTCTTCTTTGAGAAGAATTTAAAATTTGCTCACGACGTCTTCTTATTGGATCTTCTCGACGGCTTCTCCTCAATGCTGCATCTCATTGCCTCTCTTATTCTCTTATTAATGCATTCTGGCGCCGTACAGAACGTTCCATTGTGTCGCGCTCCTGCTCCGCTGCTCTACATTCCGGATCCAAGCGCCTGTTTGAATGACCCATTGTGTTGCGCTCCTGCTCCGCTGCTCTATATTCCGGATTGGTTCTCCTATTTAAATGTCCCGCGGTGTTGCGTTCCTGTTCTTCAGTTCCATATTCCGGATCCAAGCGCCTGACCGAATGTCCTATTGTGTCGCGCTCCTGCTCCACTGCTATATGATATATAGTTGTTATAAGCCGACTCTTGCCCACTCCAGCACCGCCTCCGACATATTCGAAGAAGATTTCCCTTTTACTGACATTTTGCATTACATGAGCAAAATATTCCCTCTGTTTGCTGTTAAGTGACTGCACCATTGCCAGTAAATGGTCTTCTAATATTAGAGGTGGGAGTTTAATTAATCGAACCGCCTCTTCCTCTGTATTGTTGTGCTCTTGAAAAACATTAATGTCTCCTGTTTGCTCTGGAACGGCTAGAGCTCTAAATTCGGGATCTAAAAGTTGTGAGTCAGCTCGATCATCAGCTGTTTCTTCCGCTGTGACATGAAGGTTTTCCAAAATCCGTTCTAGTTCGTTCGATGAAAATTTGTCATATTTGAGCTTATTCAGCTCAATTTGCTCCTTGTGTGAATTGCAAATACTCTCGACGTCATTATTTAATAAGTCTGTTTCCTCATTTCTCAATGGGTGAAACATCATGGCGGTTTCTCTGAAGAAATCGGCTCTTGAACTTTCAACGCTAAAACGTTTCCAACGCAGAATAAGGGCTTGCTTCCTTTTCCTTAGATACCCTGATCCATCCTTTAATGCCATTGGAAGTGCAGCTGTCGTGTAATCCTCGTCCTCTACTTCGTTGTATTCTTCGTTATTATCAGAAACATTTCTGCTTGTTTTGCAAAATCTGAACCATGCTGCAAAATCTGCTAAGCATAGTTCTTCCAATTGATCGGGCCTTTGAGAGTAGTGCTCCAACACACTCGGCACATATATGTCCGTAGAGTCCTCCTGTAAAGAATTCAATTCAAGTCGGGGCTTTATCATCCTTACTCGGTTGTTTGGATGTGATGTATTTATAAATATTTCCCCATAGTTCCGATCCATTTACAAATTTGTTTCCGATGTGCTGCAGTTTTCTTTTAATGGAGAAATTCCCTGCATTTATTTTCTCCATGGCTTGTCTCAATAATGTTGATACTCCTCTATTGGATTTATTTATATAATTAATGATATAGCTGCAGCAAGCGTATGCGTCCAGAATGAATTGAATATCCATATTTGCTCTATGCAATTTAAGGATATTTTTATTATAGGCATTTAGAAGCCTGTTTTCTTTAGAAAAATGTGTGGCTTTTTTACAGATGAGCGAAGAGCAAGCTTGTATCCTTCATAGTCAGTGTTGATTCGCTCATCCGCCAAAAAATTTTCGAAGCAGTTCAACCGTATTATTTCTTCCTCTGGGAGATCCGTTAGAGTTAATAGTTCCTGTATTTTTTGGAATTGAGCTTTGTGTTAGATTAGATTAGATTAGATTTTGGAGCTTTGTGTTGCTCAATACCTTCCTCATTCTCCAGAGGGAAAAGTATTTCTGTCCGTGGCATCGGCGGATATGGCATGTTGAATCGGCACACTTGTTTTCCATGTAGGTCTCTTAGGCAAGCTCGACCATGTCTGTGTTTTTGATACTGAATGAATTCCAGTAAGTCCAAATCATCCCCATCGGTTGTGATGTGTCGATCGATGAATGTTTCAACATCATTTGTGTTGGTGATTCCATCACTTTCCAATTGTGGTGCGTTACTTAGCTAGTACATGCCATGACAATGTGGTGATCCCCTATGCTGGAATTCAATTCTGTAGTAGTAACGGACTACTTAATTCTCTCCAAATAGCCCGTTTTGTAATAATTTTAGCATTTGGCGGAATCGATTGTCGAAATACCTGGAACATGTAACTGGATCTGTCCTTGTCAGTCTCGCCTTTTCAGAGCTTGATAGAGCAGTAGCTTCCTCCTCCGAAATGTCTACTTTATCCACCAGTTTCTTCAATATGACTAACAACTCAGGCCATTTTGTTTCTGCAGCAGACATTGTGATAAAAAATGTTGGCAAACCAAACTGGCGGATCATGGCTAAAACTTTCTTCTTTTCAGCCTCCCAATGTGCAGGTGAGGATCGAAGTCCTTTGAGTACATGATAGCCTTCATCATGCTGGATAAGGTTGCTGACAAAATTTTCATCCCTCACATTTGCAGCAGTTATATTCCTCGATCCAGACTTTTTACGCAGGCAAATGGAAATTGCATTTTTAATACGCTCCAACTCGTAGAACTTATAAATATACAGGAGCACGTCCACGCGCACACAACGCCGATCATAGCGTCGAATTTCAGAACGTGCAATTTTAATATAAGTTGTTGTAGTTGTCCTCTTTTTTCTGCAGTAAATCGTTGGATACGACAATTCCTGAGCATCGTCGTCGGTTGTAACGTCTCTTGGGCATCTACCTTGTCCTGGTGCCATTGCAACCCGTTCAATGGATCGATTTTCAACGGGTTCATTGTCCATTAAAGTCTCCTGACCACCTGGATTTAAATCCTCGTCCATTTCAAGCGGTACATTTTCCTGACGGGCATTAAGAAGGTCTCTTACTTCTGCCTCATCTGCAGGATCCGCAATAAATGGCACAGTTTCCTCGTTTCCAGCATTTGCCAGCCAATCACTTGACATTTGGATATTATGCTTGACGTAGAGCTCTGTACCCAGCAGATAGTTTAGTGCCTCCAATATTTTTGCTGGTCGCACTGTCTCCGTCATAAAATTTTGTTCATATTCCAAACGACGTTTCAAGTGCACTTGAATAATATGGCTGTTATCAAATCTTCGTGGAAGCATGGTGACTGTCTCTACAACTGAAATGGGGATATTCCCCACTGCTCCACGAATAGCACATTGTCGTTCATATCCTAAGGAGATGATGCGCATAAATGGGATCCTCGGTGATATCAGTCTTTCTTCCAGACACGTTAAATCCTGAAGGCATTCCGGAATATCAGTAAACTCCAATCCTTCCGATAGGCAGATATTTGGTATCTTGCCCTTCCTAACAATACGATAGCATGAGTGCGCAAATTTTGTTGAAGTCTGACATATTTCTAGTTTTTTCACTTGATGAGGGAACCAAGTGCCACCGCAACAGACGCATATTTCAGTGGGTCCATTCTTTATCAACAATGCGTACATATCAAAGATATTGGCAGCTCGACGTTGACGTTGACGTTCTTGTTCTTCTAGCTGTGCATCAGGAGAAAGTTCACGACGTCTTCTTATATTCCTCCTGGTTTGCCTCTCGCTTTCTAACTGACGATTTGCGGGATTCGATCTATGCAATTGTACTCTTTCCAACGTTGATTCCTGCTCGTTTGCTAGTTGTTGCCTGGTTTGCTGGCGGGTCACTCTTCTTTGAGAAGAATTTAAAATTTGCTCACGACGTCTTCTTATTGGATCTTCTCGACGGCTTCTCCTCAATGCTGCATCTCATTGCCTCTCTTATTCTCTTATTATTGCATTCTGGCGCCGTACAGAACGTTCCATTGTGTCGCGCTCCTGCTCCGCTGCTCTATATTCCGGATCCAAGCGCCTGACCGAATGTCCTATTGTGTCGCGCTCCTGATCCGCTGCTCTATATTCCGGATTCAAACGTCTATTTGAATGATCGACTGTATTACGCTGCTGCTCTTCAGCTCTGTGAAGTAGGTTCTGTCGTCTAGTGGAACGTGCAGAACTATCACGAGTTCTCTCCTCATTGCGGTACTCCAAATTTGAGCTACGTAATTCTGCAATATAGTCAGCGTTCCTTTGTCTATTATTTTCCAAATTTTGACTATATTGTCGTCGGCTTCGATTCAGAGCATTGCGACGTTTTTGTTCCTGCGATTGCCTAGATACTCTTGGCATTTTCAAAAATTATTAAAAAATATTATACAAATAAAAAATATACTAAAATATTAATAAATTAAGTAATAATAATATAATTAAAAGAATGCGTATTATTTAAAAAAAGGATTTTTTCGTTGATTTTGAAAGTTATTTGCGTTGTTGAAAGTTTAAGCTGCTCGCGTAAACTGAAGTGATCCGATGCGTTGGGTCCTATTTATTGAATGTTTTAGAGCCCGACTTCACATCTGTAAACTCTTTTGCCCTTCTTGGTATCATCAAGCAACTTTCGTAGGAATACTAATGTGTTAATTACAGAAAGTGCATTGTAGAGGTTCTTTTTTACCTAGGTTATACTTTCTACCTAACTTGCAAACTATGTTTACTTCCTACCTACTCTTCTACCTAGGTTTTGTTTTGTACCTACCCATCGGTTAATTAGGCTTTTAAAACTGAATAATTATCTTTAGATAGTTCTCTATTATTATTAATAAATAATAATATATTTATGGGTAATTAAATAATATTTTTGCTCCTTACTCTTATGTATATATTCTTAACATAATTTTCTACTTTACAAATTTATTTAGATCGATCAGTTTGTACGGCAACTATGTGATACAGTAGTCAGATCAGAAAAATTTCTTAGGATATTTTATTGTTACCGTGGCCAATAATCCATGCCACATTTGATCAAGTAATTTTAGTTGAAATATTAAGGCGTTAACTACAAAAGGGGCATTATCGAGGTTTTTTTACCTAGGTTATGTTTTCTACCTAAGTTTCGAACTATTTATTTCCTACCTATTATTCTACCTAGATTTGGTTTGCACCTATCCATCAGTTAATTAGGGTTTTAAAACTGAATAATTATCTTTAGATAGTTCTCTATTATTATTAATAAATAATAATATATCTTGAATAATTAGGGATTTTTTTATTTTATGGTTAATTAAATAATATTTTTGCTCCTTACTCTTATGTATCTATTCTTAACACATTTTTCAACTTATTGTCCCAATTAGCTACATGTCACACCTTACTTTTGGCACAAGCAAAACAGTTTTTGGCAGATATAAGATAATTTTTATTGAAAGCTCAAATTGGACAGTATAAATAATTAATTAATCTGATTTGTTTATAATATATTACTTGTAAAGTGGTTAAATCTGACAGCTGTATGCTATAGTTGTCCGATCTTAACAATTCGTTCGAAGATTGAAGTCACATCTTAAGCAATAATCCATACTAAAAACTTCCATACAAAAATTTATTTTGATCGGTCAGTTTAGTAGTGGTCTGATATGAACAATTCGTTCGAAAATTGTAGCGATATCTTGGACAATCATCATCCATGCCATATTTCCTGAAGATAACTTGTCATAAACAATTTTTTTCATATAAGAACTTTATTTAGATTGTCAGTTTGTATGGCAGCTATATGCCATTGAGAGAAATCAATGCCGGATTTCGTGAAGATATTTTATCTAATGAACAATTTTTCCATGCAAGAACTTGATTCCGATCGTTCCGTTTATATGGCAGCTATATGCTATAGTAATCCGATGTGAAACATTTCTTTGGAGATTGCATTACTTCTTCTAGCAAAAACTTATGCCAAATATTGTGAACATATCTCGTCTAATGAAAAAGTTTTCCATGCAAGTACTTGATTCCGATCGTTCAGTTTGTATGGCAGATATATGCTATAGTGATCCGATCTGAACAATTTCTTCGGAGATTGCATTACTTCTTCTAGCAAAAACTCATGCCAAATATTGTGAACATACCTCGTCGAATGAAAAAGTTTTCCATGCAATTACTTGATTCCGATCGTTCAGTTTGTATGGCAGATATATGCTACAGTGATCCGATCTGAACAGTTTCTTCAGAGATTGCATTATTTCTTCTAGCAAAAACTCATGCCAAATATTGTGAACATACCTCGTCAAATGAAAACGTTTTCCATGCAAGTACTTGATTCCAATCATTCAGTTTGTATGGCAGATATATGCTATAGTGATCCGATCTGAACAATTTCTTCGGAGATTGCATTACTTCTTCTAGCAAAAACTCATGCCAAATATTGTGAACATACCTCGTCGAATGAAAAAGTTTTCCATGCAATTACTTGATTCCGATCGTTCAGTTTGTATGGCAGATATATGCTATAGTGATCCGATCTGAACAATTTCTTCGGAGATTGCATTACTTCTTCTAGCAAAAACTTATGCCAAATATTGTGAACATATCTCGTCTAATGAAAAAGTTTTCCATGCAAGTACTTGATTCCGATCGTTCAGTTTGTATGGCAGATATATGCTATAGTGATCCGATCTGAACAATTTCTTCGGAGATTGCATTACTTCTTCTAGCAAAAACTCATGCCAAATATTGTGAACATACCTCGTCGAATGAAAAAGTTTTCCATGCAATTACTTGATTCCGATCGTTCAGTTTGTATGGCAGATATATGCTACAGTGATCCGATCTGAACAGTTTCTTCAGAGATTGCATTATTTCTTCTAGCAATAACCCATGCCGAATTTCGTGAACATACCTCGTCAAATGAAAAAGTTTTCCATACAAACACTTGATTCCGATTGTTCAGTTTACATGGCAGGTATATGCTATAGTGATCCGATATCGGCGGTTCCGACAAATGAGCAGCTTCTTTGTGAGAAAAGGACAGGTGCAAAATTTCAGATCGATATCTCAAAAACTGAGGGACTAGTTCGCGTATATACAGACGGACGGACAGACGGACGGACAGACAATCGGACATGGCTAAATCAACTCAGCTCGTCACGGTGATCATTTATATATATACTTTATATGGTCTCCGACGTTTCCTTCTGGGTGTTACAAACTTCGTGGCAAAATTAATATACCCTGTTCAGGGTATACAAACGTAACAAAGTAAACTTTAGTGTCCCCATCTATATGTCGACAAGTGCGTTAGAATCTGCTGTCCTTTAGAGACATCCAGTAAAAATTTCATGACTGAATAATTATGCTATAATGTTAGCACTCAACATTGACATTATTACTTCCCGTTTCTTTCGCAAACGCCTTTTTAAGGTTTAAATTGAAATATTCTTTATTTTTTTATTGAATGTTTCACAAGTTTTTTATTGGTTTAACACTTTTGTGATAAAAATTAATACTACGATTTTAAACTCAGAAAGTTTTGACGGTTGGTAGCGGAGATAGCGATTTCATACATTTACGTTGCGCAAAGAGATCGGAATTATTTCGAATGAGGTGAATTGAAGATCCAATCCCTCTTTTTGTTGATTGTGTGGGGTGTCATCGTGTATGGTGGTAACTTCTGTGCTGACATCGTGTGCAGTGTGGTCGTTTATGTTGTGAGTGCGTGTTGTGTTCCAAGGTGTGGTGTGTTGTATTAGGGTGTGACATTATTTACCCTGAAGAAGCGGTGTAGTTGGAAGGGGAGTTTATAGTCATTTAAACATCCTGGGCCCCCTAGGCGAATATTTTGCCTAGTAGTACAGATATGCTGTAAATGTCCCAGGTATCACGGCGTACTGCAATTGGAGTAGCCGAGAGCGCGGTATGCATGATAATGCAGTAGTGGTAGATCCATATTTACCTGTACGTGTAGGATGGAATCTTGATTTTGAAATGGGTATTATGTTTTTTGATTTGGAAGTTAGTGCGTTAAGCAAGCAACGTTGTTTTGCATTTATTCGATTTGTTGTTGTGACGACGTATTATTAGATGGTATAATTTTGTTTATTCATTTTATTGCCGGTTATGTACTATTACTTTATTATCGGCTTATAGGATGGCGACTCCACGCCTAGCTCAGATATGGCCAGAATGGGTGCTCCTTTGAAACCTTTGAAGAGGGATCTTGCGAGCGTAAGATTTGTGATTTACGGCTACTTTTTAAGTGGATTTGTACACGTATTACAAGTATTTCCCATAAACCACCAATACGAAGGGGGCTTAGATATATGCGATTAGAGCGACCTTTGCTTGTTGTAAGGCTTGGTGCGTCATTGCATCGCATTGGGAGCATGCTGATGCTTAACTTTATTTTTAAATTGTTTTATAATTTTGAAAAAGTAAGCTACTAGAGCACAATTTGTTATGTGTCGATTTTTTCGACTTTTTTGGGACAATTTGGATATATGTATGTTAAAGTGCGTATGCACTAATTTGGCAAGTAGGAGGGCACAACATATCTCAAGCTTTTTGAATCAGGATTTTTGTATCATTATTGGCAAGAGCCATCCTGCGGGGTCGAAAAGTTACATATTTGTGTTTTTTAAAACTGATCTTGTCAGAAGGGACTCTGACTTTGTTTTTTCGGCCAATTCTTGGAGTGTGAATTTAGTGGTAGTCGTATGACGTACCGACCATTATTTGATCGAGTAGTTGTGGCTTTGTAGAAGTCTTTACAATACTGATCTTCTGGGGTTTTATTTGATATGAGGGGGCATTTTTCTAACTCCCGAAATTTCCTTGATTGTGAATTAAGGTATTCTTTTAAATTTTCGTCAACTTGAGTTGTTGATGTGGAAACTGGTTCAGTAACCAGTCCACTTAGAATCCAACCGAATATAGTATTTTGGGCTAGAAGGGTCGTTGAAATTTTTTCAACACCTTCAAGCATTATTTGCGGTATAAGGTCGCTGCCTACTATTATATCTATTTGAGCGGGGGTATTGCAGTTGGGATCTGCTAGCTTCAGGTGTGAAACCTTTTGCCAATGCTTGCTATTTGTATGATAGCTTGGAAGCATATTTGTTAGCTGCGGTAAGACTATAGCTTCTGCTTTAATTCTCTTATCCGTTTGGGGGGAAATTAGGGTAATGGGGCAGATATTATTTGAGTTTTGGACTACTCTTCCGCCCGTTCCCGTGATTTCAAAGTTGGCTTGTTTTGTTGGCAGTTGTAGCCTATTTTGTACCCTAGACGCTATGAAAGATCGTTGTGATCCTTGGTCTATTAAGGCCCTAAGTTTAAACAGTTCTCCTCGGTGTTCGATGGAGATGACTGCTGTGGGTAGTAATGCCCTATTTTGTATTTCGCTGTGTAGCGTTTGAGTGTGTTGTGCCTTTGAGCAACATGGTGTCATTAGGCAATTTTCGGTATTGTGGTTTTCGGGATTTGTAGTTGAAACTAAACCCGTGGTTCTTTTTATACTAATATATGCACTCTTTTGGGGTGAGCTGGGCAATGTGCTGTAGTGAAGCATTGTGTGATGTCTTTTTCGACAGTAGATGCAATTGAATTTGCTTTTACAATTTTTATGAGTATGCGTATGTGACAAGCAATTTGTACATAACCTTTTTGTTCTTATAAAATTGTTTCTTTCTTCAATTTTTAATTTTTTAAATATCTCGCAAGATTGTAGTTTATGCCCTCTTGTGCATAGTTCGCATGACGTATGCTTATTCTGTTCGGATGTGAACGATTGCGTTTTGTAAAATCTTCTGAGGAATTTGTTTTTGCTACTAGCTTGGGGTCTATTGAAGCTTCTTTTTAGGTCGTTTTGAACAATTTTTGATTTAATTAGTTTTTTGTCTACCCTTTCAGCGATTTCGTACTGGGTAGTTAGAAAGTCTTTCATTTGTTGCAACGTGGGGCATTTCTTTCGTGATGAGAGCGATTGCTCCCATAAAAGTAACGATTTTTCTGGTAATGCGGCAGTGCATATGTTTACCAGTATAGGGTCTCAGCTGTCTGTGGGAATATTTTGTGTCGATAAAACCGACAAACAGTTTGAAACAGTGGATTGTAGACTTATAAACTCTTCACTGGTTTCTTTTTGAATCTTAGGCAAGTTTAATAGTGTCGTTACTTGGTTATCGACCAATATTCTTTCATTTTCATATCTGGATTTTAGAGCTTCCCAAGCCAAATTAAAATTGTCGTCATTTAGTGCGAACTGTTTTACTATTGCGCCTGCTTGACCTTTAGTTTTGTATCGGAGGTGATACAATTTTTGCGCTTTTGATAATTTTGGATGGTTGATGTATACGGCAGTGAACATGTCGCGGAAGGACGGCCATTCTTCATAACCTCCATAAAATATTTCTGTGTCACATGCGGGCACCTCGAGATGGATGCCCGAACTTGCCTCTTGACTTTGAATTTGTGGCAGCTCTACTCTCGGATGCGGAGTAGGTGCAATCGCTTTTATTAGCTTTAATTGATCAGAAATCATAGCTTTTGTTTCTTCATACTGGTCTAAGCAGTTTTCGTATAGTGCGTAAGCCGATGATTTAAAATCGTGTGGTAGATCTGAATTGTCATAATCTACTATGGCGTCATGAGCCGTTTGGAGACGAGTCCAAAAATTGTCAATATTTTGTTTTTTTATTTCCAATAACGATTCAGAAATGTCTTGAATCGGTGAAAATGAAAATCGAGTGCAGTATCGTGTTAATCTGTCACTCTCGGAAATGAATTTGGCAACACAAATATTTTTGCCCTTTATTTGCTTTGTGGTAACCTGTCTTGCGCGTGTAGCTTCTACAGGTGTAATTTGATTTTTATCGTCATTAACCATTTTTGTTTTGTTATTTATTACTATATGTGTCAAAGTTAATTAAAATTTTCTCAGTGTAAACTGATTTAAACGCAGCAATAAATGATAATTAATACCGATTACTATTTTACGTATATACGATTTTTTTTTTTCGGACTAGATATATATTTACTTGCGAAATAATTTTTTAATTTGTATTTTATTTTAAATATATATTTGTCAGCGTAATTTAAATTTTCTTAATTTAGTTATTAAGAATGACACTTCTAATTTAATAATACTTATGTTCTTATGTTGGTGTATTTAGGTACACCCTAATACACGGACTTGTGTGTACATATATATTTATGTGCTCGTGAAATTGAGAGCTCGTTGAAGAGATCAATACGAATTGTTTGTGCGTATGTAATATTTTTATTTTCTAGGGCAATTGAGAGCTCGTTGTAGAGATCAATTTGCTTTTACTTTTGTGTACGCAATCCTGCTTGTTTGTTACAAGGGGTATAGCGGGATGTATGCCAATGTGGACTTTGAAACTATGTGTATTTTTGTTTTTAATAAATTATTTATTATTTTTAATATCTAGTAGTGTTATCTTTACCATAACTTTTATTGTTTTATTTTTCATGTAATTTTACAACTTTGTAATTTTGTAAATTTTCAGTGTGTAATTGACCCAATGTATATAGGGTATATAAGCATAGGCATAGATTATATGCCGTATGTATAAATATGTATGTTCGCACTGCGAAGAGAGCGCGAAAGCGAAGTGAATAATGTGCAGGTATTTTCCCTTATGCACTTTGTAAATATATTTTTGTTTATATATATTTGTTTAGTAAAAATATATATATAACGACATATATAGATATAATATGTAAACGTTAATTCGATATGCATATATGTATGTTTGTCTGTTGTATTTTTATTTCTTTCTCTGTTTGTTTTATGTTTGATATTTTGCCTTTGCTTACTTATTGAATGCAATCCTGCTTATTGCTATATTAAGCATAAGGGGTATTGCTGGATTAATGTGCAAGTGTATACTTAAATTGGTTTTTTTTTTTTTGTTTTTTTTTGTTTTTTTTTTTGGTTCTTGATGGTGTGTTTGAACACACGAAGGTAAGCTTTTAATTGGGCAATAAGTTAAGATCCATTTGTTTTTTTTTTTTTAAATATATAAGTATGTATTTGAAATACACTCGGAATTGTGTCAGTTTGGTAACCGTTTTTTTATGCTGTTAAAACGGATTTTCTGTTACAGGTTTTATGTTATAATATATAAAACTGAAATTTTTACATACATATACGCATAAAATAAGATATGTAAATGAAATAAATACGCTCACTTTGTAGGGTATACGGTTTTTACATATACATATATTTATTTATATTTCCTTTTGTGCCAATTCGTGTGTTTATTCTCCAGCTGCTTACAGGTATGCTTTGTTGTTGTTTTTTGTTTAAAAAATGTTTATATGTTTGTTGAAATACATATATATATACATCAGCACTGTATCTTTGGTAAGGTTTGTGTTACATTTTAAAATTTAATAATTGTTATTTTGTCACTGCACCATTTTTAACATTTTTTGACTTAAATTGCAAATTTTGTTACTTTTTTGTTGTACCACTGCACTGCTCTTTGTTACTTGTTTGTAATAATTATTAATTGTGTTTCTTAACACAGTTTTGTAAAAATCCGAAGGTGCCTTTCGGTAAGGCTCGAAGGACCATGAATAATTATGCTATAATGTTAGCACTCAACATTGACATTATTACTTCCCGTTTCTTTCACAAACGCCTTTTTAAGGTTTAAATTGAAATATTCTTTATTTTTTTATTGAATGTTTCACAAGTTTTTTATTGGTTTAACACTTTTGTGATAAAAATTAATACTACGATTTTAAACTCAGAAAGTTTTGACGGTTGGTAGCGGAGATAGCGATTTCATACATTTACGTTGCGCAAAGAGATCGGAATTATTTCGAATGAGGTGAATTGAAGATCCAATCCCTCTTTTTGTTGATTGTGTGGGGTGTCATTGTGTATGGTGGTAACTTCTGTGCTGACATCGTGTGCAGTGTGGTCGTTTATGTTGTGAGTGCGTGTTGTGTTCCAAGGTGTGGTGTGTTGTATTAGGGTGTGACATTATTTACCCTGAAGAAGCGGTGTAGTTGGAAGGGGAGTTTATAGTCATTTAAACAATGACATTTCATCTATTGGAAGTGAAGTTATTGCGTTTTAAGTATCAATATGTTTTTGTCATCGGTGCGAAAATAAACTTTGAACAAAGAGCCAACATTAAATTTTGTTTTAAAATTGGTAAAACTTTTACCGAAACGTTTCAATTGATGAAACAAGTTTATCGCAATGATTGTCTATCCCGTAGTAGAGTGCACTAGTGGTTCTAAACACAAGGTGCGTTCCAAAGTAAATAGGACTTTTAAAAAAAGACAGAACAAATGGTTTTATCATCAAAATCAATTAATTTTATTGTTCAGTCAATTTGTGCGGAACAAACCGTGCTCACATCTTTTGTAAGCCCAAATGTTCGGTCAAAATGCGATAAATCGATGTTTTAGATATGTTGAATTCTATTTCCATGAATCTCAATGATGATTTCGCCTGATTTTTTATGAATTCACGCACAGTTTCGATGAAATTTGCGGTGATCACCGATTTTGTTTGGCTCATATGTTCATCGTCATTTATGTCCTCACGACCACTTTGAAAACGTTGAAACCACTCGTGAATTCTGCTACGGGATAGGCAATCATCGCCATAAACTTGTTTCATCAATTGAAACGTTTCGGTAAAAGTTTTACCAATTTTAAAACAAAATTTAATGTTGGGTCTTTGTTCAAAGCTCATTTTTGCACCGATGACAAAAACAAACGCAATAACTTCACTTCCAATAGATGAAATGTCATGAAATTTTTACTGGATGTCTATAAAGGACAGCAAATTCTAACGCACTAGTCGACATATAGATGGCGCCACTAGAGTTTACTTTGTTACTTTTTTACTGTTTACTTTGGAACGCACCTTAAATACAAGGTACATTTATACATATTTACACCTTAAATAACAAAAGTGCACACTTACGTACACAACATACGGCAAAGACTCTGCCTATGACATTCCTTCATACCCTACATTTATTTTATTAAATTACTAAAAATTTTAGTTCTTTTATAAAAAGTGATCGTTATATTCCGTAAAATATTTGTTTAAAAAAAATTATAATAAAATGAATAAATCACCCGCAAAGAAAAATTAATACAAATATGTATGCAAAACAAAATAAATATTTTGAGAAGAACAAAAATACACATACTTATGTACATATCTACTATATCATAGAAATATGAGACGATTATTATGTATCGAAATTGGTTGAAATCGGTTAAGCAGATCCCAAGATATGGTTAGGTGAACAAAACTATTATCCTCTGTAGCAACATGTTGCGAGAGTATAAAAAGTCTGCGTGCACGTTAGTATCCTATTTTCTTTTGTTAAAAAATAACTTTTATATACTTAATTTTAGTGCATATTATGTGCTTTATTACTATTTAACCATGAAAATCTGGCACGATAGTTTTATAGACAAATTTAAAAAAATAGTAGTTTTGCAGAGCAGAAAAAGTCTGCGTACAAGTAGTAAAATGGAAATTCCCAACGTAATAACCAAATGTAAAAGTGTCGGAAAGTTATAGTTTGACTTGTTTTCGTAAAAGAAGCAATTTTAAACGAATTTTGTTCTAATCAGTTTGTTATTAATTTTAGAATATCGAATCTCGCCTAAAAGAAAGTAAATAAGTCCCTCTGAAGAGGAAATAATGGTTAAACTTTTCGAAGAAGGGAAAATATACCCTGAAAGAGGTCGAATTGTTGGAAGAACACATTCTTTTATACAAAGAGTAACAAAAACAAGTAAGGAAGGGCTAAGTTCGGATGTAACCGAACATTTTATACTCTCGCAAAGTCAAATGGTATACTCGTTTGAGATTTCTTTGTGGATTGACTGATATTTTCGGTAGAAAGTCAACTATAGGCACTGGAGTCCACATATTTAGTACTTACGGGCTTGAACAGTTTTGGTTCGATTTAGACAATTTTTGATCACAAGGTGGCATACTTTAAAAGTATTATTCACGCAAAGTTTTACCCCGATATAATCGTTGTTGCTTGATATGCATAGTGGAAAGTGAAAGAATCAGATGGAATTTAAAATGGTGTTATATGGGAAGTAGGCGTGGTTGTAGTCCGATTTCGCCAATTTTCACACTATAACATAGAAATATTAAAATAACGTTATGCACCGAACTTGGTTGAAATCGGTTAAGCAGATCCCAAGATATGGGTTTTCACCTAAAAGTGGGCGGTGCCACGCCCACTGTCTAATTTTGAACGCGGTTCCTATAAAGTCATCTCATACCATCCCAGAGATAAAATTTATTGACTCTGGCGTGTTTAGTGCTTGATTTATCGCGCTTTTAATAGTTTTTAACATACAGTTATATGGGGAGTGGGCGGAGTTGCCACCCGATTTCACCCATTTGCACACTGTAGCTAGAGGTTCTAAAAGCATTTGCTTCCAGTGAATTTTTTTATTATAGCAATAGCGGTTTAGGAGATATGCACATTAAACCTATTAGAGGCGGGACCACGCCCACTTTAAAAAAAAATTTTAACTGCAGATGCTCCTCCCTACTGTGAACCTCTACCAAATAACAGTCTTGTATCTTATTGCGGAGCTTAGTTTTGGCAATTTATTTGTTTTTGATTAATGGCGTTTTGTGGGCGTGGTAGTGGTTCGATTACGCCCATCTGCAATACCAACCGTCTCACGGTACCAAGAAACATGTCTACCAAGTTTCATAAAGATATCTCAATTTTTACTCAAGTTACAGCTTGTACGGACGGACGGACGGACAGACAGACACCCGGATTTCAACTCGTCTCTTCATCCTGATCATTTATATATTATATATATAACCCTATATCTAACTCGATTATTTTAGGGGATACAAACAACCGTTAGGTGAACAAAACTATTATACTCTGTAGCAACAGGTTGCGAGAGTATAAAAATTATATTATTATATTAATTTGTATATAATATTTACATTATTAAACATAAATTTTTATATAGATTCTTATACATATATCCAAATTATATATCTTTTCTCCTCATACCTACTATTTAATTTCTATCATATATTTATACAATAGTGTCTGATATAATAACAAATTATACATATAATTTAAATTTTCTTAATTAGATTATTTACATATTTTTCTTAAAATTGTCTTAAAAACTACTGTCAAAATTCCTATACCATTTCTTAATATATATTTGAAAAAAAAAAATGAAGAACTATTGCAATAAGTCTGAAAACTTAAGTTGGAAATATAGACACAAATACTGTAATGATAGCTGTGTACTGTTTCAAAAGTAATTACATTAACATGGGAAGGATCCATGTTTGAAAATGCCCAATCAATTTGTGTACCGGCAGGTGTAGTTGAATATTCTACACCAAGCAGGGAACTAAAGTTTTTTTCTTGGAGCAGATTTCCTATTGAATTCCCTGTAGACATTAAACAAATGTTGAAATCTCCAACAATTAGCACATTTTGAATGCATAACTCAGATGTAAGGACTTCCTGAAGTTCTACAATTAAATGTCTGACAGAGAAAGCTGAATTTCTGTATAGAACTAGAAAATTAATACTGAAACATTTAAACGAAACCGCTTCTAAAACTTTGCGACCTGAATAAATTTTCTTTACAGCCTTTGGTTCTATAGAGCTAGCAATACTATGCTTTGCATATAAGTTATGTTTTCTTTGGTTAAAACCAGTAAAAAAATATAAAAATATATTTTTTAGTGAAGCATAGCTCCTTTATTGAGTGGTATCTTAATTAACACTAAATCTTAATTCTATTTTACTTAATATTAAGCTTAACTTCTAAAGCAGCGCTCCCGCTGTTTTTTACGGGAAACGGTTGACATTCCGTTCCCACAGGAAACAAGTGTTTGGTCAGCTCTTTTCAATTGCGCGTGCAATATGGCCTTCAGGTGAAGAGTTGTATTGCACTTTACGTTTAATTTGAGAGTTTGGTATTATTAGGGAGGGATAGCTTATTGGTGATAACTCCTCCGCTCTTAAATTCGAACGTCCTCGTTCGACGCTCTTACAAAAAATCTTGACAAATTTTTAATACCATTTTCATTTGTATTGGTTTCAGTTATATTAGAATTATTTTTAATTTTCATTTTTTTGAACATTAATATTATTAAAATTAATGTTACAAACATTGATAATATATTTATTGAGAAAATTACAATATTTTGTTTTTTTAATAGATTCAAATGTATAGTTTCGTTAGTTTGAAATTTTTTATTGATTCTAATGACAATATTTCTTCTAAATTATTATATTTAGATAGTGGCTGTAATATTGCTGGTAATGGCTTTTTTTCTTTTATCATATTGGAGTTGTACAATATTCCATCTATTTCTAAGCTAGCATTATGATACTTTATTAAATATGTGCGATTTACCATTAAACTTGGTTGGCAAAAATCCTCCGCTGAACCCTCCACGAGGGTGCCGACTGGAAATAGATACCACAGGTTCACGTCGTTAGTAGTGAGGTGTCTAGCTAAGGTCAGGCTTCCTATCTGGGTGTTCGGTACTCTTCGATAGTGCAGCATCCAGATAGGAGGTCTTACCATGGTAGGAGGTAAGGGGCTGGATCAAGGTGTCATGCGACCCGTGCCGAAGATCAACCTGGCTGGGGGCCCTTAAATAGCCCAGTCTCGCACGGAGCTTACGGATACCTGGCGCCCTCCGTAATAAGATAGCCTTACTTGCGTAGCGGGGGCTATGCGCAAGCGGACATACTTTCCCCTACACTCGTGGGTCCAAAATATGAGCCAAAAAATTAACATGATAAATAAAAACAAAAAGGAGTCCGGACCTCCTTCAAAAAGACCGGAGGGAGCGGGTTGCTCCCAGAGAAGAGCAGCGTTTGGCACGAGCTCGACAACAGCCAAAGCGAGGACAGGAGCGAAGCTTGGTCCTGGAGCAAAGGCGAATACTAAGGGGGCAGTAGCCAAGGCTGGCGCCACAAAAACAGCAACGCTGGAGGCAGCCCATACCAACCCCTGTAGCCAAAGCTTGGCAGCCAAGCAGGAGAAGGTGGGAGATGCTAAAAGCGAAGCTGCCAGTAGTGGGTCAGCCAGAGAGTGGCCTTCCTTCAGGATTGATGACCCGGCAAAAGCAAAGTATGCAGAGAGGCGACGCGCTGCATACCTGTTGAAGAAGGTGGAGCTGCAACCGCCAAGCAATGAGGAGCTCACAAAGGAGCTCCAAGAATCCATTGATTGCGCGAGAGCTGTCCTACCTAACTTCAAACTAGAAGCGCCGGTAGTGGCAACAAAAAGACAAAGGTCCGCTGAAGAGGCTAAGCCGTCAGCAAAGAGACCGAAAACTAAGGGCGTGACGCCCGTAAGATCTTTTGCTGATGTGGCCCGAAACCGCATTGTCATTGGTGTGCTGGATGAGGGTGATCCCGAAGGAAAAATCCCCAGAGCCCAATGGAAATGGGTGCAAGCCGCACTGACGAATGTAGCTTTGGAAGTGCTACTTAGCAATCCAGGTCCACCCCCGTCATGTGCGGATGCCGGATGGTATCAAGGGCAAATAAAGATGATAGCGTGTGACGACGAGAGATCGGTCCAGCTATATAAAGCAGCAATAGCTAAAGTGGGAGAGGTCTACCCCGGAGCCAAATTGGTGGCGGTAGACAGGAAAGATATCCCATCCCGACCGAGAGCAAGGGTATGGATCCCGGCTACACCATCGCAGCCGGACCAAATAATGCAGCTCATAAGAGCCTGCAACCCAAATCTGCCAACGGAGGGATGGAGATTCGTCAAGGCCTTTGACGACCCCGCAGCAGAATCTGGAGTGGAGACGAGGCGAGCCACAATGCAGATTCTGCTGCTTCTAACAAAAGAATCCGTAGAACCGCTGGCGAAAAGTGGCGGAGAGATCAACTACGGATTCACAAAAGTAAAGGTCATGACCTACAAATCAGACGCCGATGCAGGAGAAAACTTGGCATCGGAATCGGAGTGCGAAGTCGAGGAAGATCCAGTGGAGTCCTCGAGCGACGCAGAGATCACGGATCAAGGTGAGTGTACTTCGGGGTCTGAACTTGCGGACAGACTCTCTAAACTCTACACTGAGAGTGAGCTTTTAAGCGACTCTCATGATGATGCAGAGAAGACCATAACTAATGCGTCTTCTCCAAATTAATTTACACCACAGCAAACTAGCGTCTCTAGCCCTAGTTAACCGCATAGCAGAAGAACGGCCTGACTTTGTCCTCATTCAGGAGCCATGGGTTAACGGAGGGCGTATCTGCGGTCTGAGGACACCAGGTTACAATCTATACGCGAATGGTTGTGTAGGTAAGCCAAGGACATGTATATTGGCTAACAAAAAGCTTAATGTCTTTTTATTACACAATTACAGTAGTAACGACACTACGGTAGTAAGCTGGGAGACGAGCAAGAGGAAATACCGGCTCGCATCATGCTACATGCCGTACGACGAGGTAGCAGTACCATCGCAGCTGTTCAAGGAGCTGGTACGAGACGCCGAAGCATCCAAGTGTTCGATCATACTTTGATGCGACTCCAATGCGCACCATAATCTATGGGGAAGCACGGACATTAATGAAAGGGGTGAGTTGCTCTTTAATTATCTAATAGGAAGTAAGCTTCTGTTATGTAACAAAGGTAGTACGCCAACATTTATAACCAGAAACCGACAGGAAGTATTAGATATAACACTGGTATCGGAAGAACTGGTGGATAAAATAACACATTGGAGGGTATTGGAAGAACACTCCTTCTCAGACCACCGCTACATTGAGTGTATAATTGAAGAAAATGTAGTTAGGGAAAAGAAATTCAGGAATCATAGGAAAACGAAATGGCAGATGCACATGCAGGAGCTAAAAAAGCGTATTCCTATGATTCCACCATTCCAACCGGAAAAGAAAGAGGACCTAGACATCCTTGTTAAACGATTCACAGAGTCTTGTCGTCAAGCACTAGAGGTAGCTTGTCCATTAACACACAGTAGGGGAAGAATTAGACCTCCTTGGTGGACCCCAATACTTAAGAACATGCAGAAGAATTGCAGAAGGCAATTCAATTCTGCCAAACTATCCCAAGAAGATATAGAGTGGGATAACTATCACAACCACCTTCGGGCATACAAAAAGGAGGTAAGAAAAGCAAAAAGGAATTCGTGGAAATCTTTTTGTAGCGATATCGAAGATACAGCAGAAGTGTCCCGACTGAGAAAGATAATGACACAGTCGAAACACAGCATCGGATACCTTCAGAAGCCAGATCATAGCTGGACGGAATCCAGTAAAGAGACTCTGGGCCTACTAATGGACACTCACTTCCCAGACAGTTCCGAGAACCTCACAGGGGGGCATATAATGGGGAGTGAAGTAAGCTCAGAGACCCCTCCGCTAGACATAGTGTCAGATGACAATGTTTATTGGGCAATAGGCAGCTTCAAGCCTTATAAAACGCCGGGACCAGACGGTCTATTCCCGGCCCAGTTACAGCAATCCTTGAGCTACACAATAAACTGGATAACAACCATGTTTAGAGGGGCGCTGAAATTGAACTATATTCCCTCGACATGGAGGGAAGTTAAGGTGATATATATCCCAAAGGCGGGCAAAAGCTCACATATTAATCCAAAGGATTTTAGACCAATTAGTCTTTCATCATTTCTTTTAAAAACGCAGGAAAGACTAATAGAAATATATATAAAGGACATACTAAACCCAAGAAAAATGGCAGTTTCGCAGCATGCGTACTCGAAGGGTAGATCCACAGAAACGGCATTAAGCTCAGTGGTAGCAGAGATTGAAAAATCTCTGGAAATAAAAGAATACACCCTCGTAGCCTTCCTAGACATAGAAGGTGCCTTTAACAACATCCAGCCAAAGGCCATATTGAGCGCGCTTAAAGATCTGGGCATATCTGAGCCTCTCCGGAAATTAATTGAACAGATGCTCTTGGGCAGGTCAATTATTTCAACGCTGGGAGCTTCAAAGATGTACAGATATGTCCGAAGGGGTACACCCCAAGGAGGCGTGTTATCCCCACTTCTCTGGGTCCTGACAATGAATAAAATGCTTGTGGACCTAGAAAAGAAGGGGATACATGTTGTGGCCTACGCTGATGATGTGGCAGTCTCGGTTAGGGGCAAGTTCCCGAACACCCTCGCTAGTCTCATGCAGACAATACTAAACGAGATTAATCTATGGGCCGTATCATGCGGACTGAATTTAAATGCTAGCAAGACAGAACTAGTATTGTTTACTAAGAAACACAGTACTCCCGAAATCACGCCGCCATTTTTAAATGGCACCAGGCTAACGATAGGGGATAAAGCAAGCTACTTGGGACTAATTTTGGACAGGAAGCTTTCTTGGAAACAAAACCTGGAAGCGAGGGTAAAGAAAGCTGCTACAGCGCTTTACACATGTAAAAGAATGGTGGGGCCCAGGTGGGGACTGACACCTCGGGTGGCTCACTGGCTGTACACAGCAATTGTAAGGCCGATCATGACCTACGGGATAGTAGTATGGTGGTCAATTACAGAAAAGAAATATGCGATTAGAAGCATGGAAAGTATACAAAGAGCAGCTAGTATTTGCATCAGTGGAGCTCTCAGAACTACGCCAAGCCAGGCACTCAACATAATTTTACACTTGCTGCCAACAGACTTATATTGCAAGCAAATGGCAGCGAAGTCAGCTCTAAAACTGCGGGAAGCCTCCCTATTAGTCGCCTGTAACAAGGGACATTCTAGGATACTTAGGAAGTTCCCGGTTCTTCCCATAACTACGGATTTTCGCAATCCGGTGGAGCTGAACCTAAATCCGGTCCTCAATATTACCTTTCCCTCCAGAGAGGAGTGGGAACGGGATGTAGTGGACAAGGAAGAAGGGATTAGCTTCTATACGGATGGTTCCAAACTGGATAACCAGTAGGCGGCGGTGTCTTCTCGGCTAAATTAGATACCAAAATCGCCTTCCGGTTACCAGACCACTGTAGTGTCTTCCAAGCAGAGGTCACTGCAATTAAAGAAAGCCTTCTTGTACTAACAAAAAGCGTAATAACAACAAGAAGTGTATTTATATATACAGACAGCCAAGCGGCTTTAAAATCTCTGATGTCTCATAGGATTTCGTCGAAGACAGTGAAGGATTGCCATGATCTTCTGGCGGATCTGTCATCCTATTTCACTATAAATCTGCAATGGGTTCCAGGACACAGTGACATCCCTGGTAACTGCGTAGCAGATGAACTAGCCAGAGCAGGCACCACCCTACAACTAGATCCTGGTAAGGTGGACATAAATATGCCTCTGGCTACGTGTAGATACCTAATCGACAAACATGTCATTAATATAGCCGAGTGTCAGTGGAATCAATCCCTGACCTGCTCAACCAGCAGGCAAACGTGGCAAGAATGGAATATGAGCCGCACATGCCGACTATTAAAATTCAAGAGGAATGATATAAGAACTCTCGTAGGAGTACTAACAGGCCACTGTCTAATAGGCAGACATGCAAGTAGACTTGGCGCGCCATATAACGACTATTGCAGAAGCTGTCAGGAAGTAGAAGAGGAGGAGACCATTAGACATCTTCTATGCGATTGCGCAGCACTATATAGGAAAAGAATCGCAACCATGGGTCGTGGGTTTCTTGACGACGTCTCGGAGGTTGCAAAGATAAAACTTGTCACACTTATGAAGTTCATCAGAAGTACGGGGTGGTTCAGAGAGGAACCAGTAGAGTGAGGGGATCACAGTCCCAGTGGTATCACAATGGGCCTCCTAAAGGCCTAAGTGTGTCGAATGACAGCCACTTTACCTACCTACCTACCTACCATTAAACTTTCATTTTTAATTTTTATTACATCATTAAATTGATTTAAAAATATTAAGTCGCTCGAAATTTCTTCAACCGATTTTGTATGTTCATTATTAATTTTCGTACAATTTTCCGTTTTTCTATTTAATAAATGTGTGATACATGCATTATCTGATATATCTTTTACTGCGTTTTTAGGGCAAATTGATATGCTGTTACATGATTTACAATTGGTATATATGCCATAAACTTTGTTTGGACATAATAATGATAGTTTAAGCATTATTTTATTTATTACTTCGTTTTTCTTTATTGGTCGTATTTCTGTAGACCTACATTCTTCAATTCCCGTTGTCGGTAATTTTATTATATAAATTAAACAATTTTCGTTTGCTGCTAATTTGACTTCAGCGAATTCTAACGCTTCGTCTATATTAAAAAATGGTATATATTAATTTCCTATAAATTTTTTTGTTATATTCATTTCTTTATCTGATAATATAAATGAATTTACTATATTGGCTTTGGCCCAATGAATTGCGTAAGCCGTATTGATTAATTCTTCCTTTATAATTTTTAATTTGAATTTGATGGTTAGAACTAAGTCATATTCCATATTTTTGTCTTCTTCAATTGTTTTTGTTAATTTATTTGTGATACTAATTAATTCATTTATTATGTTGTTCATTAATTTATTTATAATAACTTGTTGGTTATTATTTTCTAAAACATTATTCATTTTGTTAGTTAAAATCTTATAGTCGCTATGGTCAGGATTTTCTGCTATCCATTTCCACGCGGTACCTATAAAATCTAGTGATCGCTTTTGTAATTGTTTATTAATTTTAATTGAATTTAAGTAGGTTTTGGATTGGTTTAGCAGGGACGATAGAATGGGATGAAGAGGGTGTGCCAGTAATTTTTCCATTACTATTGTTTCAAGAGTACTAATTATATTTTCGTACTGTTCTGTCTCTATAATATGAATAATTTTAAAATTCCCTGTTTGCAATTTTGCTGATCCGTTGTCTATTGTTATCAATTGGGAAGACCTGTAATCTAGAATTTGCACATTTGCTGTATTTACCGCAGCAAAAAATCTAAAAAGGAGAGGATAATGGTTTTATTTTTCAAAATAGTATTTTTTTTTTTGTGTATTATTATTATTATTCTTTATCCTTTTATAAGGCTTTTGTGGACTATTTTGCCGGATTGTGTTGTAACTGTGGAGTTATGATTTTCTTTTACTATTTCTTTTTTATATTTTGAAGTCAGTTTATTGCCGTGTCTTTTATTAATTTTGATATAAATTGTTTGTCCAATGTTATAGTTATTAAATGGTTTTCTCTTTTTATTGTGAAGAGTTCAATCTTGTTCCTGTTTCTGTCTCAGTCTCTGTATATTATTTTGTCTTGCTTTTTCATATTGCTCAGGGTTGGTATATATTCTTCGTCCAAAAAATGATTCGACAAGTTTTTGTCCTGTAGTTGAATGTATTCGTAAACTGCTCTATCTAGAAGTTCTGGAAAGGATCTTTCTATATTCTCTGATTTTAAACATCTTATTATTTCTGATAAGGTGGAGTGGAAACGTTCAACTTGTCCATTAGCTGTGCTGGTGTGTGGAGGTATTCTATGTATATTAATCCTAAGTTGATCTTTTAACATAAAAATTATTAAGTTGGCATTTAAAGATTTTTCGTTGTCTCTTATAATATTCTGCGGTACCCCAAAATTGAAAATGATTTGTCTAAGTGGTTCTCGTATATCTTCTGAAGATCTTGATTCTCTTAATTTTGCTTGTGCGTATTTGGAAAATTTGTCAACTGCTGTTAATATTAAATTTTTGTCGGCTATGTATACATATATATATATATGAACCATTTGTCCTGGATATTTTGGAATTGGGGTTGCTTGAATTTCTGGACTATTAGAGTGTCCATCGTATTTGTTTACTGCGCAAATGCTGCATTGTTTAACTATTACTTTGATTTTTTGTAACATTTTTGGAAAATACAATTTTTTTTAAATTTGTTTTTTATTTTCTATTGCATTTCGATTAGCTCTTTTATGTTCTATTGATATTTGGTTTTCCTGTTCTTCATTCGACTCTAGGTCTTTAACTTTTGTTTGTGTGTGTCTTCTTTGTAATTACTAAAATGTATTGGGTAAATTTCTTGAATTCTGCCGATTATTTCTTCTGAAGTAAATATTCCATTTATTACTGAAGGGTTAAGGCTTCTTTTTAAAATTGCTAATAGATTAGATTTGGTTTTTGAAAACATTAATTGGGGCTTCTACTGAGAGAATTAGATTTTGAGATCAGCTGTCATCTGAGTTTGTAGCTATTGATAATGAGTTTATTTGAAATGGTCTAGAGAGTGCATCCGCTACTATGTTGGATTTTCCAGGTTTATATTTTAATTCATAATTATATTCTTCTAGAATTGATTTCCATCGCTTTAGTTTTGAATTGTTGTTTTTGTTACTGAGTGCATAGGTTAATGGTTGATGATCAGTATGTATTATAATTTTAGCTTGACCATACAGATAATTTCTAAGAGAATGGAGTGCCCAGATTATGGCAAGCATTTCTTTTTCGTTAACTGCATAGTTTTCTTCTGTTTTGTTTAAGATTCTAGAAATAAAAGTAATGGGTTTACCGTTTTGTTCTAGTACTGCGCCTATTGCGTATTTTGAAGCGTCTGTTGTAAGATTAAATTCTATATTATAATTCGGATATTGAAGTATGACGTCTTTTGAAATGAGAGCGGATTTAATTTTGTCAAATGCTTCTTTGAATTCTTCTTTTAATTGAATATTAATTTTTTTGGAAATGTTTTTCGAAATTCTGCCTTCTTCACCACGAAGTAAGTTCGTAAGTGGTTTTGCTAATTTTGCGTAGTCTCTTATAAAGCGTCTATAGTATCCTGAGAGTCCTAAAAATGATCTAAGGTCTTTGAGTGTTTTGGGATATGGGACATTTTCTATGGCTTTTACTTTAGATGGGTTTGTGGAAATTCCAGCAGATGAAATTATAAATCCTAAGAATTCTACTTGATCTTTATAGAATTCGCATTTGTCTGCTTGAACTTTCATATTAGCTTTACGGAGTGTATCGAAAATTGTGTCTATATGTTCTGAGTGTGATTTTGCGTCTTTGCTAAATATTATTATGTCATCTATATAGACGCAACATATTTTTCCAATGTGTTGTCTGAGAATATCGTCTAATGTCCTTTGAAATATGGATGGGGCATTCTTTAGTCCAAATGGTAGTCTAGTCAACTCATATTTTCCGTTGTTCACAGAAAAAGCTGTTTTCTCCACGTCAGAATCCTTAAGAGGAATTTGATGGAAACCACTTGTTAAATCGATTACCGAAAATACTCGATTTTCCCCTAATTGTGACAGTACTTCGTTTATCTCTGGTATGGAATATCTGTCTGCAATAGTAACCGAATTTAGTTTTCTGTAATCAATAACCAGTCTGAATTTCTTCTCGCCTGATGCGTCGTCTTTTTTGGGTACAACCCTTAGGGGTGAGTTATATGGTGATCTTGATTTCCTAATAATACCGTCCTCTAGTAATTTATTTATTTGTTTTTCTACTTTTTGTTTTAAACTAATCGGATATGGGTAAGATTTTGAATAAATAGGTGTGTCTGAATTTGTTCTGATTTCTGCTACTACTTTTGTTGTATAAGTTAATTTTTCGTTGGGTTCTGAAAATAAGTGTTTGTGTTTTTGTATAAGTTGTTTAATTTCGTTCTTTTCTGAAGATTTAATATGCTCATCACGGATTTGGATTGAATTAACATCTTGAGCCTTATATTGATGGAGTTGAATTTTCCTCTAGTATGTATTACTGCTAATAATTCTTTTAGACTATCATTTCCAAGTATTGCATGAAAGGTTGAAAGAGCTGGTAATAAGAAGAATTTTAATTTGCATTCTTCTATATTAAATAAATTTAAAAAAGTGTAATGTGTAATTTTTATTTTACCGCCAACAGAATTTGCATAAAAATGGTTATCATTTCTTTTAGGATTCGGTACTAAATCTGATTGGATATAATTTTTATTGGAGCCTGTGTCTACTAATATTTTTAAAATTTGTCCGCTTTTCGTTTTGCATTTGAAATAAGGCAACGAAGAGCTATTTAACCTAAAAAATGTATATCTGTTAGATCTAGGAATGGTTCATTCTCATACCTCTGTGTTATATCGGAAGGATTGTAATTGTAGTCACTATTTAGGTAGTCGTTATTTTGGCAGTCATTGTCGTATTGATAATTGTGTTCATTGTTTGGTTCGAGTTCTGAGTTTACATGGAAGTTTCTTTGAATTTTCGGTTGTGGGTGGTTAGTTATAGATGTCTGAAATGGTCTTTTGCCGAAATCTTGAGTTGGTGGTCGGTTTGTATAGTTTATAGCGTTCGTTCTTAAACTAACATCTACATCCATTGGCTAAGGGGTTTTGGTGGTCTTGAAGGAGGAGATCTTTGTTGTTGTTGGTTAAATAAATTGTTATTTTGAAAACGGTTGTAAGGATTGAAATTTTGATTTGGTGGTGGAATGTGAGCTAGTTCGGGATGGAATTTATTTTGGAGGAATTTTTGGTTTGTTGTTTGGGTATATTTTGTTTGGAAATATTTTGATTGAACGAATTTTTGTTGGGGATATTGTTGTTGTCGAGAGGGTTGTGGGTAATTGTATTTTTGGTTATTGGCATATTGTGCTCTGAAACTCTGATTCTCGAGTTTCAAACAAAGATGTAGGGCTTCGGGAAGACTTTTTGGTTCTCTAATTCCAAGAAGTCTGGAGAGATCTCCTGAGAGTCCTCTAATAAAGGTATCTAGTTTTCTGTCAGTAGATGTACTGCTTCTTCTCCTACCTCATGCATTGAGAGTTTGGTATTATTAGGGAGGGATAGCTTATTTGGTGCTTACTTATATTATAATGCCCCGTTTATTTCTGTTGCTTGTTTCCGTGCTATCTATCCTCAGCTAATTGGAGTAAATCCTGGTATATCAAAATTTTCGCACGGATAACTCCAAGTTTCTACAAAACAGATAGCATCAAACAGTCGCTTTTTATATCATTAATGTGAGCATGAAGACTCTATACATTATAGAATAAACTTTGATGTCCTAATGTTCGGGAATTCATAAAACTGAAACTTGTTGTCAGAGCTTTATTTGTGTTCAATTCCCTCAGTTCCTTAAATACAGGATCCGATTCAGAAAATTTGTTAGGAGGAATAAAATTTCCTATGATGAATAGACCACTTGCAGTAGTAGCTCGACTGCAAGCGACATATATTGAAGCTCTAGGCATTCTGGGTCGAGTATGAACTACAACTTTATTATATGTGGCACCCTGACTTTTATTAATAGTTATTCCCTCAGCCGGAACAACTGGAAACTGATTTCTTTCAATTCAAATTTGTTCATTTCTTTTATATTGAAAATATTTTAAAACTTTTTCAATTGGTGTTAAACTGTATGTAATTGCTAACTAAATAAATGCGTATTTGTGTATGTGAATATGTATGTAACTCATTGTTTATGTTACGTGATAAGGGTTGTTATTGATGCACACAAGTGCACTTTTAAACAGGGACTCAAAATAGTCTCATTTTTTTTCAAATTTTCTTTTGGTGTCGCTCTGTGCATTCACACGGTCAAAAAGAGTCCAGCAACTCGAGTCTAGTTTTTTGCATTCCTTTTCACAAATATTTGTGCGGTTCGACTGCGCAGCACTGCGTGCTGCGTATTTCATTTGTATGTTGAGATGATGGTCACACATTTTGCTTGCAATGAATTACCATCAATATGGTAGAACAATATGCATAATACAAGTACCTACCCACTAAATAGTTTCAAAGAAATACTAAAGACGGGAATTCCCTAATCCACAAGAATGTATTGAATATCCGCTACTAATATTTTCAAGGCCAAATTTATAACAGGAATTTCCTAATCTTTAATTATTAAAAATTCATAATTTCTTTACTCCATAATCATATATCTTTATTTTCTCCTTATTTACAATTTTTCATAATATTTCTATTATTCTATGCATACATATTTGCATATTACATACAAAAATAGATAACATAACTCAAATTTGCGATCGAATTCATTTGAAACCGACCGCTCTTGCAACCATTCAAAGAATTTGAAAGTGAAAAGAAATGCTGAAAAGGGTAGCAGCGAGCTGTTACGAACAAGAACACAAAGCATGCCACCCGAACACGAGTGGCACGGTCCCTTCGTCTTTCCTCGTCGTCTCCTCGCCCACAATAAACTGGTTTGAGACTCTTTTGAGTTCCTGTGTGAAAGTGCACCAAGCAATTGCCTAAATGTATTTATAGAACCAATTGGGTACAATGTGTTCATATAAACATGTGCATTTGTTAAATCAATACGTTTTTACTATCGACTATTGAATGGAATGCATGCGTATTTTATGTGTATTGCATGTTAATGCATTTTATGTGATTTTTTATGTATATATGTCTTTCACTTCCTTGGCATTGTCGATGCTAAATTACGTTCAAAGATATTTGAACATATTGCCGAGGTAAAGAAATTAATTAATGTGTTTGTTATGATAATTCTACTAGTGATTAGTAATATTGACAATGATTCTATCTGCATGATTCGCTTTACATTTATAACGGCAATATACTATTAAAAGGCATAATACTATAATTATTATTAACACTAAAGAGAGGTGTCCGCTATGATTTCTTAAATTTAATTCCCTTAAATTTAGTTCATCGTTGGTGATCTTCGCAATGTCTTTCCGTAGCTTTCTTTGATCTTCTTTGTTGATTATACTGCTTATTTAAAGAGTTGTTATGTGGTCTTCTGCTATTTCCTTTATAGTTGTCACAATCGGGTCCAGCTGTGGATTTATGTCGCTCTGCATCTTAAATATTTGCATGCCGAATATGGTGATACCTTCATATCTTGCTGTATAGCCCGCTTTGATTGAAAGAATCCCTTCTGGTGGAATATTCAATGTCTGAGTTTTGAATTTTGGACAGTCTAAATGGATGGTGGAATTTTTAAACACCTTAAAGATCCATGTATTTTCTTCAAAGAGTTCTGTCCAGAATGTTGATTTATTTACTTCCTCATATTTGCAATTGCTATGTCTGCTTTTTAATAATGCTGAAAGTTCGCATGTTTGATCTAAAGCAGGTTGCCATGGTGATTTTCCTTTGCATATTAAATGATTGTTAAGACTTTTTGATCACCGTTTACTTCTGCTTGTGATATTAAAAAGTATTAATGTTGTAGACTAAAAATTCTTTTCTTAGTTTTGCTTTTAATATTCTTCCATTGTATTCATATGGAATTACTCTTCATTTGTATATTTCTGATGATTCACTTTGTATTAAAGGTAGTTCCGCCTTTATGACTAATTTTTTGTCCACAATTAATCTACGTGTCTTCATTAAATTATATACATCCCTCAGTTGTGTGTTGGTTTGTTGTCCAGGTATTAACAGCTTTACTGACAATTTGTCTTTTATTAATATCAGTTCTGTTTGTAACTGCGTTGGAGGCAACAGCGTTGGATTTATTCTGTCGTGATTTAAATCTATCAGTAATTCTATTACTGCTTTTTGTATTTTTTCACATTCGTTCATTAATATCGTGATTTGTGTCACTAACATTTGAAATTGAATGACCATTTTGTCACGGTTTATGTCCTTTATAATCTCTGATTGATATTTGTTTATTTGTGTTTGAATTTTAAAGAACTGTGAGTTGACGTCAAATAAATTATTATTGATGATGTTTGCTGTAGACTTGATTAAAGAAATTTGTGATTTTAACTTATTGTTGATCTGGTGTTGATTAGAAAGTAATGTTTTGAAATTGCTCTCTATTACTTCTTGTTCGTCGTTATCCATTATCCAAATAGCATATTACAAATAGATCCAACCCATTCTAATAGGGCTCTTTTATGCCTTTTATTGTCTACAATCAAATTATGATTGTGACTTAAGCCTTCATAGCGCTTTCCTAGCGATAAGGATGTGACTTTGCATGCTACTTCAAACTCAGATAAAAGCTGGCAATAATATTTTATTCTAACAATGCAATTTGGCAACATATTATATTGTTAGAAATATGCATCGAGATCATAATATAATATATGAGCAAATCCCAGGTAGATGTAATTACATAACTTTTTCCTAGTGAGTCCAGGTAAATTGTAGTATTTTCAGGAAGTTTACTGACTGTTGCACTTCTTTCTTGGGAATAATGTATGTTCATACCGAGAGTATTTGTTGTCATGCAAAGGATCGCGAAGATTAAAAATCCAAATCTATTTATATGTTGCTTCTTTTTAGGCTTGATTGTGGTTGTTGAAGTTTTTACATCTTTACTCTCTTCGTTATTGTATGTCTGTTTGATAAGAGGGCATAATTTGTGAATTGGTATTTTCAATGTGTTATTGGAAAGCTTTAACATTACCACTTGAACATGATCATCACTTCCTGGATGTGTTTTTATGACTTTTCCAAGAGGCCACCTGGTAGGCTGAGTATTATTTAATTATATAATTACAACATCTCCTTCTTTTATATTATTTGTTAGAATTTTCCATTTATTTCTTTGTTGGAGTGTGTGCAAATACTCGACTCACGATGCATTTTTTGTGTTAATTTCCATTTATTTAGCGTGGAAACGTTGACATCTGTTCCCGAAGACGGGGTAGATATTATTGGTTTTCCTCTCAAGAAATGTCCTGGTGTTAACGCATCTGTTCCATTGTCATCGTTTATCGCATATAATGGACGCGAATTTAACGAAGCTTCTATTTGAGCTAGAACTGTTGACATTTTTTCAAAAGTTAGCTTAGTGTCTCCAACTGCTCTTTTTAAGTGGTACTTCATCCCTTTAACTCCTGCTTCGCACATTCCTCCAAAATGTGGGACTGCCGGGGGCGAAAAATGCCAAGTTATTTGTTCATTAGCCAAAATAGATGATACTTCATTGTTTTTTTTTTTAACTGCATCTTTAAATTCTTTATCAATCCATCTATTGGCTCCCACAAAATTTCTTTCGCTTTCGGAGTAAATGTGACTTTTTCCTCTTCTGGCAAAAAATGATGGTGATACTCTGAAGTCTGGTAAGTCGCCCATCATTTGTGTTGCTGTAACTTTGTTGTATCGTATGCACTTGCAACATTTCCGTATACAACTTTTGATTGCATTTTTTAACCCTATAATCCAATATTGTCTCCTTATTACTGCTTCTGTTAATCTGTTAACACCATGTATAGTGGAATAATGAGCGTCTTTGATTATTAGCGAACTCAAATAGGATTTGTTTAGAATTACAGGATGCTTTTTGCAATACGATAACTCTGCGTTTGTTAGTCTTCCTCCAACTCCCATAATGCCATTTTTATCTAAAAATGGATTGAGGTTGATGATTTGACTTGTATTGCTTATGTGTTTGTCATTCACTAATTTATTCATTTTGTCTTTGAATAACTGCTTTTGAGTTTCTCTAATCATTACGCTTTTGCTGATTGAAGTTCTTCTGCAGATAAATTTACGGTTTGATGATTTCTTTGTTTTTTCCCAAATCGTAGTATATACGCTACAACTCTTTGTAGCTTCAACCAATTAGAATATCTGTTAATTAAATTCTCCATAAATTCCGATGTTCCATTATTTGTCGTTAACAATGTTCTTGCTGCGTCGTTTGTTTTAACTGTTGGCCATTGATTTTCAGATAATTGAAGCCATTTTGGACCATACCACCAAATGTCTGCATTCAGTATTTTGTCTACGGAAATTCCTCTTGATGCGACATCTGCTGGGTTGTCTTTAAAGCTTACATGTTTCCATTTTACTTGAGAAGTAAGTTGTTTGATGTCTTCAACACGATTTCGTATAAATTTATCCTTGTTCTTTGAATTTTCAATCCAACGCAAGGTTATAGTAGAATCACTCCATGTATAGATTGTATGATTAATAGTAATGGTTTTTGTCACTTTACTGATTAATTTAGCTAATAAGTGTGCTGCGCAGAGTTCTAATTTCGGAATTGTTTTGCGATTTTTTAGCGGGTTTACTTTTGTTTTTGCTGTTAAAAGTTGAACATCGTTACCCTTTTTTATGTATATTGCTGCTCACAGAACCCATGTATTTGAATCTGAGAATCTATACAAGTTCCTATCCATCTTGGAATCCGGACGTTTTCTATTAAACACAATTTTTCAATGAAGTGCATCCATTACTTCTGTAGATCTTCTGTGAGTTGGTTATCTCAGTTGGATTGCAGAGACCAAAGTTTTTGAATATATAACTTTGCAACTATAATTATTGGTGAAAGCCAACCCAGTGGGTCAAATATTTGTGCAAGTTGAGAAAGAACAATCCTTTTTGTGACACATTTTGAGTTTTTCAAATTTATCTTAAATTGAAATTGATCTTCTTGTGGGTCCCAATGCAGTCCAAGTGTTTTTACAGCTTCATTTTCCTTTATTTGTATGATTTCATTGTCTCCATTGTTAGAAATGTTATTAGTGATGCTGTTGTGATTTGATAACCACTTCCTAAGATGAAATCCAAATTCTTCAAGGTGTTTGCTGATGTTTCGTTGGATGTATTCACATTCTTCTACTGAATCCGCGCCTGTCATAAGGTCATCCATGTAGAAGTCTTCTTTTATTATTGTTTGCAATTTTTCAATTGGACACTTATTTGCTATTTCAATTAATGTACGCACAGCTAGTTATGGTGCTGATGCAGTTCCGTACGTCACTGTTGTAAGCTCAGATTTTCAGGCCACAAAATTCTGTGATATATCTATCTATCTTTTTTTGATATTTTAAAGTGTCTTAACGTCAGCGGTGATAACAATTTGCCAAAGCCTCCATTTGAGTATGATATCGAATATGTCTCTTTGTAGTTTGGGTCCTGTACACATAATGTCATTTAGACTTCTACCATTGGACGTCTTTGCTGATGCATCAAATACCACTCTAAGTTTTGTTGTTACATTATTTTCACGTATAACAGCTTGATGTGGTAAATAATATTCTTTATCATCTGCTTTTGTCATATGACAAGGTCTATATATTCTTTGATGAATTTATGATATTCTTCTTTTAATTTAAGATTAATTTTGAATTTTTTCTCCATAGAAATTAGACGCGCTACTGCTTGCCTGCGCGATTCTCTAATTCCTTATCGTTTTTGAACGGAATTTCCACAATAAATCTGCCATCTTCATCTCGCTTGGTAGTTGCTTCAAACTGCTTTAATGTGGTGTCATCATCTTGTACATCTTCATTAATTGATATGTCCTCTAGTTCCCAAAATCGCTCCAAATTTGTTACTGCTGTCGTTATTTTTGCGGCAACTTTTTCTTTTATTATGCCCGATAAAATCCAGCCGAATTTTGTCGCTTCCTCAAGGACACCGCGATCTTTTTTTATTCCGTTTTCAATGCTCCAAGTACCATATCGATTCTGTCAGATTTGATGAAAAGCGGATCAGCCAGTGTACAATGTTCCCATATTTAAAAATTGTACGTAAAGGATAGACCCGGTTGTGCGCTGGTTAGCGTTGGTAAAACTACGGCATTTATGTTTTCTGTATGTGTGCTTAGAAACCTTGGTTTAATTTCTACTTGCATTGTAGATTTTGATTCGCCTACTACAGCAGCACTTAAACCATAGAGTTTTGTATTTTTTTTTAATCCTCGGCCGCTTTAATATCTGCGCTGCTTCTTCGGATATTGTGGTTATTTGCGATCCTTAATCTATGAGTGCCCGTAGTAATATACCTTCTGCTCAACGCAAAACGAGACTTTATCCATAACTCGACAAGGACATGACATATGGCCATACTTGTTTTGCTTAGGTTGGCAGGACTGTTATATGTTTACATGTCAAATTTGAGCGCGATCTGTCACATAGTTTTTTTTTTAAGGCACTATAAACAAGTCAACCTCGAGTGTGTTTTTCGAATTTTACTATGGAAATTAACGTTGAGCAATAAGTGTTTGTTTGAAATTTTGTTATTCCAATGGAATAAGTGCGACGGACGCAATGAAAATGTTGCAGAAGGCATATGGGGAGTCTTGCCTATCACGTGCACGTATTTTTGATTGGTATAAGTCGTTCAAGGACGGCCGTACATCGCTGGAGAACTTGCCCCATGATCGTCGTCCAGCAACGTCAATAAGCGAAGAAAACGTCGAAAAAGTAAAGAAAATTGTGTTGGAAAATCGTCGTGTGACTGAAAGAGAGATAGCTAGTGAGCTCAACATATCAAATGGATCCGCTCATAGCATTATTCACGATGTTTTGGGCATAAGACGTGTGTCTGCTCGACTTGTTCCAAAATCCAGCTCATACGTCTCGTCTTGTACACGATTATTTGACCAAAAACAACGTAAATATTGTTCCGCAAGCACCGTATTCACCCACATGGCACCGTGTGACTTTTTTCTTTTCCCTAAACTCAAATTGCCGCTTCGTGTAAAGCATTTTCATTCGATTGAAGTCATAAAAGAGAATTCGAAGAAGGAACTGAAAGCCATACCTAAAGCGGCCTACCAGAAGTGTTAGGAAGATTGGAAAAAAAGGTGGCATATGTGTATCGCCTCTAATGGTGACTATTTTGAAGGGGATAAAATGAATATTGAAGAATAATTAACCGTTTTTGTTGTTTGAGCCAGTCTCGTTTATATTTGAGCAGAAGGTATAGTCTCCACCTGCTGTCTTTGTTCATATTTGAGCAGTACCTAGAATAACGCCTTTTAAACTATTTTTTGTGAACATAGCTTTATTTTTCTCTTCGGATTCGAAATGTAATATTTCATGATGATTTTTATAACAAATATTGCACTTGATGTTGCTCTTATCCTTTACATATTTACGCCTATCATCAATGGATATATTTTTGAATCTCCTGCATTGTTGTAAAGTGTGACCTAATATTTTACAGTAGATACACATCTGTTTGATCGGCTGTCTTGTATTAGTCACTGTGTTGCTGGCCTTGAACATATGTTGTTTACGATTGCTATAAATTTGTTCTTTATCAGCCACTGCTTTTAATGTTTGAAAGTGTTGATCCAAAAAATCTCTTATATCTGATAATTGTTGGATTTCTCTCGTCTTTTTTACTGTTTGTTCGTATAATTTCAGACCTTCTTTGTCTAGTTTACGTACAATTATACGTGCAATGAATGGATCAGCATCTTCGGTGCTTATTCCTAGTGAACCGATAGCGTTAAGACACTCATTTGTAGTATCTAATAATAGTCTTACACTTTCCGCATTGTTGCTATTTACATTTGGTTGATCCAATATTCAGTCCCACTGTGTTGTGAACAGAATTCTTTTGTTGTCATACCTTTACTTTAGTAGACTCCACGCTGCTTCATAATTTTTTGTCGATACTTGCAGGTGTTGTATTAATCGCGCACCTTCGCCTTTTAAGCAAAGACGAAGACGTAGCATTTTTACTGCGCTTGATAACTGTTCGTTATTATGTACCATATCTTGGAACACGTTAAAAAAATTTGCTCATTCTTTAATATCGCCGTAGAATAATGGGATTTTAAATTTTTCTAATTATAAATTAGAGCGGTAATTAATTTTGGGCTCTTCTTTTTGTAATCTTTTTTTTACAATTGCAGCTCCTGGAAATAATCTCGAATTATCTCTTCGTACATGTCCTCAACTTCTGCATTATTGAAGTCTGATTTACTGTGACAATTTTGAATGTCCAGAAAGAAAGTTTCCATATGCTTTTTATACCCTGAGCAGGGTATATTAAGTTTGCCACGAAGTTTGTAACACCCAGGAGGAAACGTCGGAGACCCTATAAAATATATATATACCTACATGATCAGCATGATGAGCTGAGTTGATTTAGCCATGTCCGTCTGTCTGCACCTGCACCTGCACCTGTTTTGCACCTGTCATTTTCTCACAAAGAAGCTGCTCATTTGTCAGAACGACCGATATCGGACCACTATAGCATATAGCTGCCATACAAACTTAACAATCGGAATGAAGTGCTTGTATGGAAAACTCTGTCATTTGACAAGGTATCTTCACGAAATTTGGCATGTATTATTACTTAAGGAAATAACTTAATCTACGAAGAAATTATTCAGATCAGGTGACTATAGCATATAGCTCCCATACAAACTGAATAATCGGAATGAAGTGCTTGTATGGAAAACTCTTTCATTTGACAAGGTATCTTTACGAAATTTGGCATGTATTATTATTTAAGGCATTAACCTAATCTCCGAAGAAATTGTATAGATCGGATCACTATAGCATATAGCTGCCATACAAACTGAACAATCGGAATGAAGTGCTTGTATGGAACACTCTGTCATTTGACAAGGTATCTTCACGAAATTTGGCATGTACTATTACTTAAGGAAATAACTTAATCTACGAAGAAATTATTCAGATCAGGTGACTATAGCATATAGCTCCCATACAAACTGAATAATCGGAATGAAGTGCTTGTATGGAAAACTCTTTCATTTGACAAGGTATCTTTACGAAATTTGGCATGTAATATTGCTTAAGGCATTAATCTAATCTCCAAAGAAATTGTAAAGATCGGATGGCTATAGCATATAGCTGTCATACAAACTGAACAATCGGAATCTAGTGCTTGTATGGGAAACTCTTTCATTTGACGAGGTATCTTTACGAAATTTGGCACGGATTATTATTAAAGCAACAATTTAATATCCGGAAAAATTATTTAGATCGGGTGACTATAGCATATAGCTGCCATACAAACTCAACAATCGGAATCAAGTGCTTGTATGGAAAACTCTGTCATTTGACAAGGTACCTTCACGAAATTGGGCATGTATTATTACTTAAGGAAATAACTTAATCTACGAAGAAATTATTCAGATCGGGTGACTATAGCATATAGCTCCCATACAAACTGAATAATCGGAATGAAGTGCTTGTATGGAAAACTCTTTCATTTGACAAGGTATCTTCACGAAATTGGGCATGTATTATTACTTAAGGAAATAACCTAATCTACGAAGAAATTATTCAGATCGGGTGACTATAGCATATAGCTCCCATACAAACTGAATAATCGGAATGAAGTGCTTGTATGGAAAACTCTTTCATTTGACAAGGTATCTTTACGAAATTTGGCATGTATTATTACTTAAGGCATTAATCCAATCTCCGAAGAAATTGTATAGATCGGATCACTATAGCATATAGCTGCCATACAAACTGAACAATCGGAATCAAGTGCTTGTATGGAAAACTCTTTCATTTAACGAGGAATCTTCACGAAATTTGGCACGGATTATTATTAAAGCAACAATTTAATATCCGAAAAAATTATTTAGATCGGGTGACTATAGCATATAGCTGCCATACAAACTCAACAATCGGAATGAAGTGCTTGTATGGAAAACTCTTTCATTTGACAAGGTATTTTCACGAAATTGGGCATGTATTATTACTTAAGGAAATAACTTAATCTACGAAGAAATTATTCAGATCGGGTGACTATAGCATATAGCTCCCATACAAACTGAATAATCGGAATGAAGTGCTTGTATGGAAAACTCTTTCATTTGACAAGGTATCTTCACGAAATTGGGCATGTATTATTACTTAAGGAAATAACCTAATCTACGAAGAAATTATTCAGATCGGGTGACTATAGCATATAGCTGCCATTCAAACTGAACAATCTCTTTCTTTTGACGAGGAATCTTCACCAAATTTGGCATGGATTATTATTTTACCCAACAATGTAATCTCCGAAGAAATTATTTAGATCGGATGACTAAAGCATATAGCTGCTATACAAACTGAACAATCGGAATCAAGTGCTTGTATGGAAAACTCTTTGATTTGACGAGGTATCTTCACGAAATTGGGCACGTATCATTACTTAAGGCATTAGTCCAATCTCCAAAGAAATTGTAAAGATCGGATGGCTATAGCATATAGCTGTCATACAAACTGAACAATCGGAATCTAGTGCTTGTATGGGAAACTCTTTCATTTGACGAGGTATCTTCACGAAATTTGGCACGGATTATTATTAAAGCAACAATTTAATATCCGAAAAAATTATTTAGATCGGGTGACTATAGCATATAGCTGCCATACAAACTCAACAATCGGAATCAAGTGCTTGTATGAAAAACTCTTTCATATGACGAGGTATCTTCACGAAATTTGGCATGTATTGTTATTTAAGGCATAAATCCCATCTCCGAAGAAATTATTCAGATCGGGTGACTATAGCATATAGCTGCCATTCAAACTGAACAATCTCTTTCTTTTGACGAGGAATCTTCACCAAATTTGGCATGGATTATTATTTAAGGCAACAATTTAATCTCCGAAGAAATTACTCAGATCGGATGACTATTACATATAGCTGCCATATTAACTGAACGATCGAAGTAAAGTGCTTGCATGAAAAATTTTTTTATTTGACAAGGTATCTTCACGAAATTAGACACGAGTTCTTGCTTAAAGCAACAGATTATTCTCCGCAGAACTGCGTCAGATCAGATCACTATATCATATAGCTGCCATACAAATTGACCGTTCGGAATCAAGTTCTTGTTAGGGGCCTTTGTATTTGTGAAGGGTATTATAGCTTCGGCGCAACCGAAGTTAACGTTTTTTCTTGTTTTTATTTAATTTTTGAAGGCTTTGTATACACTTTTTAAAAATATCTTAACTAACTAAATATATGTGTATGTGTGTATGTAACTCATTGTTTATGTTTCGTGACAAGGGTTGTTTTCGATGCACACAATCAATTGCCTAAATGTATTTTTAGAACCAATTGGGTACAATGTGTACATATAAACATGTGCATGATCTTATCTTAAATCAATAGGTTTTTACTATCGACTATTGAATGGAATGAATTTGTATTTCATGTGTATTGCATTTTAATGCATTTTATGTGATTTTTTTATATAATATATACATGTCTTTCACTTCCTTGGCATTGTCGATGCTAAAAATTAAGAATGTTCAAATATATTTGAACAATTGGTGTCCATGAACTTTCTAGAGGATGAGGATTTTTTGATCGTGCTATCAAACCAACAGAAGGTTCCATCCATTCCATTTAATCCACAGAATTGATGGAAAGGAACATTGGAGATCAATATGCATAAGCTGTCCAGCTGCCTCATTAACCAAGCCATCACACGTGTTTATATTGACTGTAATCATATATTTGGCGGATGTTTTTAGTGTCAATTCATAGAGCAGTCCCTGCGTTTCGGAAGGTTTAAAAAGTTTAACTCTTTCAAAAATATTTTCATTTTCACTTATACCAATTCCTTTAATTGAGTCTTTTGCAGTTGAAAGGATAGCTTGAGTTGGGATTCGGATAGGCAATCATCGCCATAAACTTGTTTCATCAATTGAAACGTTTCGGTAAAAGTTTTACCAATTTTAAAACAAAATTTAATGTTGGGTCTTTGTTCAAAGCTCATTTTCGCACCGATGACAAAAACAAACGCAATAACTTCACTTCCAATAGATGAAATGTCATGAAATTTTTACTGGATGTCTATAAAAGACAGCAAATTCTAACGCACTAGTCGACATATAGATGGCGCCACTAGAGTTTACTTTGTTACTTTTTTACTGTTTACTTTGGAACGCACCTTAAATACAAGGTACATTTATACATATTTACACCTTAAATAACAAAAGTGCACACTTACGTACACAAGAGTACAACGGAAAATATGTTTTTTTCAATTCCGTTTTCGCGCTACCTTTTTATTGCAAAATATATAAGCACAGCTGTATATGCAAAAACATACGGCAAAGACTCTGCCTATGACATTCCTTCATACCCTACATTTATTTTATTAAATTACTAAAAATTTAAGTTCTTTTATAAAAAGTGATCGATATATTCCGTAAAATATTTGTTTAAAAAAAATTATAATAAAATGAATAAATCACCCGCAAAGAAAAATTAATACAAATATGTATGCAAAACAAAATAAATATTTTGAGAAGAACAAAAATACACATACTTATGTACATATCTCCTTGTACAACATAAATATAATACGGTCATTCTCGCCCTATATCATAGAAATATGAGACGATTATTATGTATCGAAATTGGTTGAAATCGGTTAAGCAGATCCCAAGATATGGTTAGGTGAACAAAACTATTATCCTCTGTAGCAACATGTTGCGAGAGTATAAAAAGTCTGCGTGCACGTTAGTATCCTATTTTCTTTTGTTAAAAAATAACTTTTATATACTTAATTTTAGTGCATATTATGTGCTTTATTACTATTTAACCATGAAAATCTGGCACGATAGTTTTATAGACAAATTTAAAAAAATAGTAGTTTTGCAGAGCAGAAAAAGTCTGCGTACAAGTAGTAAAATGGAAATTCCCAACGTAATAACCAAATGTAAAAGTGTCGGAAAGTTATAGTTTGACTTGTTTTCGTAAAAGAAGCAATTTTAAAAGAATTTTGTTCAAATCAGTTTGTTATTAATTTTAGAATATCGAATCTCGCCTAAAAGAAAGTAAATAAGTCCCTCTGAAGAGGAAATAATGGTTAAACTTTTCGAAGAAGGGAAAATATACTCTGAAAGAGGTCGAATTGTTGGAAGAACACATTCTTTTATACAAAGAGTAACAAAAACAAGTAAGGCAGGGCTAAGTTCGGATGTAACCGAACATTTTATACTCTCGCAAAGTCAAATGGTATACTCGTTTGAGATTTCTTTGTGGATTGACTGATATTTTCGGTAGAAAGTCAACTATAGGCACTGGAGTCCACATATTTAGTACTTACGGGCTTGAACAGTTTTGGTTCGATTTAGACAATTTTTGATCACAAGGTGGCATACTTTAAAAGTATTATTCACGCAAAGTTTTACCCCGATATAATCGTTGTTGCTTGATATGCATAGTGGAAAGTGAAAGAATCAGATGGAATTTAAAATGGTGTTATATGGGAAGTAGGCGTGGTTGTAGTCCGATTTCGCCAATTTTCACACTATAACATAGAAATATTAAAATAACGTTATGCACCGAACTTGGTTGAAATCGGTTAAGCAGATCCCAAGATATGGGTTTTCACCTAAAAGTGGGCGGTGCCACGCCCACTGTCTAATTTTGGACGCGGTTCCCATAAAGTCATTTTATATAATCCTAGAGATAAAATTTAGTGTCTCTGGCGTGTTTAGTGCTTGATTTATCGCGCTTTTAATAGTTTTTAACATACAGTTATATGGGGAGTGGGCGGAGTTGCCACCCGATTTCACCCATTTGCACACTGTAGCTAGAGGTTCTAAAAGCATTTGCTTCCAGTGAATTTTTTTATTATAGCAATAGCGGTTTAGGAGATATGCACATTAAACCTATTAGAGGCGGGACCACGCCCACTTAAAAAAAAATTTTAACTGCAGATGCTCCTCCCTACTGTGAACCTCTACCAAATAACAGTCTTGTATCTTATTGCGGAGCTTAGTTTTGGCAATTTATTTGTTTTTGATTAATGGCGTTTTGTGGGCGTGGTAGTGGTTCGATTACGCCCATCTGCAATACCAACCGTCTCACGGTACCAAGAAACATGTCTACCAAGTTTCATAAAGATATCTCAATTTTTACTCAAGTTACAGCTTGCACGGACGGACGGACGGACAGACAGTCACCCGGATTTCAACTCGTCTCTTCATCCTGATCATTTATATATTATATACATAACCCTATATCTAACTCGATTATTTTAGGGGATACAAACAACCGTTAGGTGAACAAAACTATAATACTCTGTAGCAACAGGTTGCGAGAGTATAAAAATTATATTATTATATTAATTTGTATATAATATTTACATTATTAAACATAATTTTTATATAGATTCTTATACATATATCCAAATTATATATCTTTTCTCCTTATACCTACTATTTAATTTCTATCATATATTTATACAATAGTGTCTGATATAATAACAAATTATACATATAATTTAAATTTTCTTAATTAGATTATTTACATTTTTTTCTTAAAATTGTCTTAAAAACTACTGTCAAAATTCCTATAGCATTTCTTAATATATATTTGAAAAAAAAAATGAAGAACTATTGCAATAAGTCTGAAAACTTAAGTTGGAAATAGAGACACAAATATATATATATCTTTTCTCCTTATACCTGCTATTTAATTTCTATCATATATTTATACAATAGTGTCTGATATAATAACAAATTATACATATAATTTAAATTTTCTTAATTAGATTATTTACATATTTTTCTTTAAATTGTCTTAAAAACTACTGTCAAAATTCCTATAGCATTTCTTAATATATATTTGAAAAAAAAAATGAAGAACTATTGCAATAAGTCTGAAAACTTAAGTTGGAAATAGAGACACAAATACTGTAATGATAGCTGTGTACTGTTTCAAAAGTAATTACATTAACATGGGAAGGATCCATGTTTGAAAATGCCCAATCAATTTGTGTACCGGCAGGTGTAGTTGAATATTCTACACCAAGCAGGGAACTAAAGTTTTTTTCTTGGAGCAGATTTCCTATTGAATTCCCTGTAGACATTAAACAAATGTTGAAATCTCCAACAATTAGCACATTTTGAATGCATAACTCAGATGTAAGGACTTCCTGAAGTTCTACAATTAAATGTCTGACAGAGAAAGCTGAATTTCTGTATAGAACTAGAAAATTAATACTGAAACATTTAAACGAAACCGCTTCTAAAACTTTGCGACCTGAATAAATTTTCTTTACAGCCTTTGGTTCTATAGAGCTAGCAATACTATGCATTGCATATAAGTTATGTTTTCTTTGGTTAAAACCAGTAAAAAAATATAAAAATATATTTTTTAGTGAAGCATAGCTCCTTTATTGAGTGGTATCTTAATTAACACTAAATCTTAATTCTATTTTACTTAATATTAAGCTTAACGTCTGAAGCAGCGCTGCCGCTGTTGTTTACGGGAAACGGTTGACATTCCGTTCCCACAGGAAACAAGTGTTTGGTCAGCACTTTTCAATTGCGCGTGCAATATGGCCTTCAGGTGAAGAGTTGTATTGCACTTTACGTTTAATTTGAGAGTTTGGTATTATTAGGGAGGGATAGCTTATTTGGTGATAACTCCTCCGCTCTTAAATTCGAACGTCCCCGTTCGACGCTCTTACAAAAAATCTTGACAAATTTTTAATACCATTTTCATTTGTATTGGTTTCAGTTATATTAGAATTATTTTTAATTTTCATTTTTTTGAACATTAATATTATTAAAATTAATATTCCAAAAATTGATAATATATTTATTGAGAAAATTACAATATTTTGTTTTTTTAATAGATTCAAATGTATAGTTTCGTTAGTTTGAAATTTTTTATTGATTCTAATGACAATATTTCTTCTAAATTATTATATTTAGATAGTGGCTGTAATATTGCTGGTAATGGCTTTTTTCTTTTACCATATTGGAGTTGTACAATATTCCATCTATTTCTAAGCTAGCATTATGATATTTTATTAAATATGTGCGATTTACCATTAAACTTTCATTTTTAATTTTTATTACATCATTAAATTGATTTAAAAATATTAAGTCGCTCGAAATTTCTTCAACCGATTTTGTATGTTCATTATTAATTTTCGTACAATTTTCCGTTTTTCTATTTAATAAATGTGTGATACATGCATTATCTGATATATCTTTTACTGCGTTTTTAGGGCAAATTGATATGCTGTTACATGATTTACAATTGGTATATATGCCATAAACTTTGTTTGGACATAATAATAATAGTTTAAGCATTATTTTATTTATTACTTCGTTTTTCTTTATTGGTCGTATTTCTGTAGACCTACATTCTTCAATTCCGTAAGCCGTATTGATTAATTCTTCCTTTATAATTTTTAATTTGAATTTGATGGTTAGAACTAAGTCATATTCCATATTTTTGTCTTCTTCAATTGTTTTTGTTAATTTATTTGTGATACTAATTAATTCATTTATTATGTTGTTCATTAATTTATTTATAATAACTTGTTGGTTATTATTTTCTAAAACATTATTCATTTTGTTAGTTAAAATCTTATAGTCGCTATGGTCAGGATTTTCTGCTATCCATTTCCACGCGGTACCTATAAAATCTAGTGATCGCTTTTGTAATTGTTTATTAATTTTAATTGAATTTAAGTAGGTTTTGGATTGGTTTAGCAGGGACGATAGAATGGGATGAAGAGGGTGTGCCAGTAATTTTTCCATTACTATTGTTTCAAGAGTACTAATTATATTTTCGTACTGTTCTGTCTCTATAATATGAATAATTTTAAAATTCCCTGTTTGCAATTTTGCTGATCCGTTGTCTATTGTTATCAATTGGGAAGACCTGTAATCTAGAATTTGCACATTTGCTGTATTTACCGCAGCAAAAAATCTAAAAAGGAGAGGATAATGGTTTTATTTTTCAAAATAGTATTTTTTTTTTTGTGTATTATTATTATTATTCTTTATCCTTTTATAAGGCTTTTGTGGACTATTTTGCCGGATTGTGTTGTAACTGTGGAGTTATGATTTTCTTTTACTATTTCTTTTTTATATTTTGAAGTCAGTTTATTGCCGTGTCTTTTATTAATTTTGATATAAATTGTTTGTCCAATGTTATAGTTATTAAATGGTTTTCTCTTTTTATTGTGAAGAGTTCAATCTTGTTCCTGTTTCTGTCTCAGTCTCTGTATATTATTTTGTCTTGCTTTTTCATATTGCTCAGGGTTGGTATATATTCTTCGTCCAAAAAATGATTCGACAAGTTTTTGTCCTGTAGTTGAATGTATTCGTAAACTGCTCTATCTAGAAGTTCTGGAAAGGATCTTTCTATATTCTCTGATTTTAAACATCTTATTATTTCTGATAAGGTGGAGTGGAAACGTTCAACTTGTCCATTAGCTGTGCTGGTGTGTGGAGGTATTCTATGTATATTAATCCTAAGTTGATCTTTTAACATAAAAATTATTAAGTTGGCATTTAAAGATTTTTCGTTGTCTCTTATAATATTCTGCGGTACCCCAAAATTGAAAATGATTTGTCTAAGTGGTTCTCGTATATCTTCTGAAGATCTTGATTCTCTTAATTTTGCTTGTGCGTATTTGGAAAATTTGTCAACTGCTGTTAATATTAAATTTTTGTCGGCTATGTATACATATATATATATATGAACCATTTGTCCTGGATATTTTGGAATTGGGGTTGCTTGAATTTCTGGACTATTAGAGTGTCCATCGTATTTGTTTACTGCGCAAATGCTGCATTGTTTAACTATTACTTTGATTTTTTGTAACATTTTTGGAAAATACAATTTTTTTTAAATTTGTTTTTTATTTTCTATTGCATTTCGATTAGCTCTTTTATGTTCTATTGATATTTGGTTTTCCTGTTCTTCATTCGACTCTAGGTCTTTAACTTTTGTTTGTGTGTGTCTTCTTTGTAATTACTAAAATGTATTGGGTAAATTTCTTGAATTCTGCCGATTATTTCTTCTGAAGTAAATATTCCATTTATTACTGAAGGGTTAAGGCTTCTTTTTAAAATTGCTAATAGATTAGATTTGGTTTTTGAAAACATTAATTGGGGCTTCTGAGAATTAGATTTTGAGATCAGCTGTCATCTGAGTTTGTAGCTATTGATAATGAGTTTATTTGAAATGGTCTAGAGAGTGCATCCGCTACTATGTTGGATTTTCCAGGTTTATATTTTAATTCATAATTATATTCTTCTAGAATTGATTTCCATCGCTTTAGTTTTGAATTGTTGTTTTTGTTACTGAGTGCATAGGTTAATGGTTGATGATCAGTATGTATTATAATTTTAGCTTGACCATACAGATAATTTCTAAGAGAATGGAGTGCCCAGATTATGGCAAGCATTTCTTTTTCGTTAACTGCATAGTTTTCTTCTGTTTTGTTTAAGGTTCTAGAAATAAAAGTAATGGGTTTACCGTTTTGTTCTAGTACTGCGCCTATTGCGTATTTTGAAGCGTCTGTTGTAAGATTAAATTCTATATTATAATTCGGATATTGAAGTATGACGTCTTTTGAAATGAGAGCGGATTTAATTTTGTCAAATGCTTCTTTGAATTCTTCTTTTAATTGAATATTAATTTTTTTGGAAATGTTTTTCGAAATTCTGCCTTCTTCACCACGAAGTAAGTTCGTAAGTGGTTTTGCTAATTTTGCGTAGTCTCTTATAAAGCGTCTATAGTATCCTGAGAGTCCTAAAAATGATCTAAGGTCTTTGAGTGTTTTGGGATATGGGACATTTTCTATGGCTTTTACTTTAGATGGGTTTGTGGAAATTCCAGCAGATGAAATTATAAATCCTAAGAATTCTACTTGATCTTTATAGAATTCGCATTTGTCTGCTTGAACTTTCATATTAGCTTTACGGAGTGTATCGAAAATTGTGTCTATATGTTCTGAGTGTGATTTTGCGTCTTTGCTAAATATTATTATGTCATCTATATAGACGCAACATATTTTTCCAATGTGTTGTCTGAGAATATCGTCTAATGTCCTTTGAAATATGGATGGGGCATTCTTTAGTCCAAATGGTAGTCTAGTCAACTCATATTTTCCGTTGTTCACAGAAAAAGCTGTTTTCTCCACGTCAGAATCCTTAAGAGGAATTTGATGGAAACCACTTGTTAAATCGATTACCGAAAATACTCGATTTTCCCCTAATTGTGACAGTACTTCGTTTATCTCTGGTATGGAATATCTGTCTGCAATAGTAACCGAATTTAGTTTTCTGTAATCAATAACCAGTCTGAATTTCTTCTCGCCTGATGCGTCGTCTTTTTTGGGTACAACCCTTAGGGGTGAGTTATATGGTGATCTGGATTTCCTAATAATACCGTCCTCTAGTAATTTATTTATTTGTTTTTCTACTTTTTGTTTTAAACTAATCGGATATGGGTAAGATTTTGAATAAATAGGTGTGTCTGAATTTGTTCTGATTTCTGCTACTACTTTTGTTGTATAAGTTAATTTTTCGTTGGGTTCTGAAAATAAGTGTTTGTGTTTTTGTATAAGTTGTTTAATTTCGTTCTTTTCTGAAGATTTAATATGCTCATCACGGATTTGGATTGAATTAACATCTTGAGCCTTATATTGATGGAGTTGAATTTTCCTCTAGTATGTATTACTGCTAATAATTCTTTTAGACTATCATTTCCAAGTATTGCATGAAAGGTTGAAAGAGCTGGTAATAAGAAGAATTTTAATTTGCATTCTCCTATATTAAATAAATTTAAAAAAGTGTAATGTGTAATTTTTATTTTACCGCCAACAGAATTTGCATAAAAATGGTTATCATTTCTTTTAGGATTCGGTACTAAATCTGATTGGATATAATTTTTATTGGAGCCTGTGTCTACTAATATTTTTAAAATTTGTCCGCTTTTCGTTTTGCATTTGAAATAAGGCAACGAAGAGCTATTTAACCTAAAAAATGTATATCTGTCAGATCTAGGAATGGTTCATTCTCATACCTCTGTGTTATATCGGAAGGATTGTAATTGTAGTCACTATTTAGGTAGTCGTTATTTTGGCAGTCATTGTCGTATTGATAATTGTGTTCATTGTTCGGTTCGAGTTCTGAGTTTACATGGAAGTTTCTTTGAATTTTCGGTTGTGGGTGGTTAGTTATAGATGTCTGAAATGGTCTTTTGCCGAAATCTTGAGTTGGTGGTCGGTTTGTATAGTTTATAGCGTTCGTTCTTAAACTAACATCTACATCCATTGGCTAAGGGGTTTTGGTGGTCTTGAAGGAGGAGATCTTTGTTGTTGTTGGTTAAATAAATTGTTATTTTGAAAACGGTTGTAAGGATTGAAATTTTGATTTGGTGGTGGAATGTGAGCTAGTTCGGGATGGAATTTATTTTGGAGGAATTTTTGGTTTGTTGTTTGGGTATATTTTGTTTGGAAATATTTTGATTGAACGAATTTTTGTTGGGGATATTGTTGTTGTCGAGAGGGTTGTGGGTAATTGTATTTTTGGTTATTGGCATATTGTGCTCTGAAACTCTGATTCTCGAGTTTCAAACAAAGATGTAGGGCTTCGGGAAGACTTTTTGGTTCTCTAATTCCAAGAAGTCTGGAGAGATCTCCTGAGAGTCCTCTAATAAAGGTATCTAGTTTTCTGTCAGTAGATGTACTGCTTCTTCTCCTACCTCATGCATTGAGAGTTTGGTATTATTAGGGAGGGATAGCTTATTTGGTGCTTACTTATATTATAATGCCCCGTTTATTTCTGTTGCTTGTTTCCGTGCTATCTATCCTCAGCTAATTGGAGTAAATCCTGGTATATCAAAATTTTCGCACGGATAACTCCAAGTTTCTACAAAACAGATAGCATCAAACAGTCGCTTTTTATATCATTAATGTGAGCATGAAGACTCTATACATTATAGAATAAACTTTGATGTCCTAATGTTAGGGAATTCATAAAACTGAAACTTGTTGTCAGAGCTTTATTTGTGTTCAATTCCCTCAGTTCCTTAAATACAGGATCCGATTCAGAAAATTTGTTAGGAGGAATAAAATTTCCTATGATGAATAGACCACTTGCAGTAGTAGCTCGACTGCAAGCGACATATATTGAAGCTCTAGGCATTCTGGGTCGAGTATGAACTACAACTTTATTATATGTGGCACCCTGACTTTTATTAATAGTTATTCCCTCAGCCGGAACAACTGGAAACTGATTTCTTTCAATTGAAATTTGTTCATTTCTTTTATATTGAAAATATTTTAAAACTTTTTCAATTGGTGTTAAACTGTATGTAATTTCTAACTAAATAAATGCGTATTTGTGTATGTGAATATGTATGTAACTCATTGTTTATGTTACGTGATAAGGGTTGTTATTGATGCACACAAGTGCTTTTTTAAACAGGGACTCAAAAGAGTCTCATTTTTTTTTCAAATTTTCTTTTGGTGTCGCTCTGTGCATTCACACGGTCAAAAAGAGTCCAGCAACTCGAGTCTAGTTTTTTGCATTCCTTTTCACAAATATTTTTGCGGTTCGACTGCGCAACACTGCGTGCTGCGTATTTCATTTGTATGTTGAGATGATGGTCACACATTTTGCTTGCAATGAATTACCATCAATATGGTAGAACAATATGCATAATACAAGTACCTACCCACTAAATAGTTTCAAAGAAATACTAAAGACGGGAATTCCCTAATCCACAAGAATGTATTGAATATCCGCTAATAATTTCAAGGCCAAATTTATAACAGGAATTTCCTAATCTTTAATTATTAAAAATTCATAATTTCTTTACTCCATAATCATATATCTTTATTTTCTCTTTATTTACAATTTTTCATAATATTTCTATTATTCTATGCATACATATTTGCATATTACATACAAAAATAGATAACATAACTCAAATTTGCGATCGAATTCATTTGAAACCGAGCGCTCTTGCAACCATTCAAAGAATTTGAAAGTGAAAAGGAATGCTGAAAAGGGTAGCAGCGAGCTGTTACGAAGCCCCGAACACGAGTGGCACGGTCCCTTCGTCTTTCCTCGTCGTCTCCTCGCCCACAATAAACTGGTTTGAGACTCTTTTGAGTTCCTGTGTGAAAGTGCACCAAGCAATTGCCTAAATGTATTTATAGAACCAATTGGGTACAATGTGGTCATATAAACATGTGCATTTGTTAAATCAATACGTTTTTACTATCGACTATTGAATGGAATGCATGCGTATTTTATGTGTATTGCATGTTAATGCATTTTATGTGATTTTTTATGTATATATGTCTTTCACTTCCTTGGCATTGTCGATGCTAAAAATTTAGCACGTTCAAAGATATTTGAACATATTGCCGAGGTAAAGAAATTAATTATTTAAATTTATTGGACTGTATGTGTTTGTTATGATAATTCTACTAGTGATTAGTAATATTGACAATGATTCTATCTGCATGATTCGCTTTACATTTATAACGGCAATATACTATTAAAAGGCATAATACTATAATTATTATTAACACTAAAGAGAGGTGTCCGCTATGATTTCTTAAATTTAATTCCCTTAAATTTAGTTCATCGTTGGTGATCTTCGCAATGTCTTTCCGTAGCTTTCTTTGATCTTCTTTGTTGATTATACTGCTTATTTAAAGAGTTGTTATGTGGTCTTCTGCTATTTCCTTTATAGTTGTCACAATCGGGTCCAGCTGTGGATTTATGTCGCTCTGCATCTTAAATATTTGCATGCCGAATATGGTGATACCTTCATATCTTGCTGTATAGCCCGCTTTGATTGAAAGAATCCCTTCTGGTGGAATATTCAATGTCTGAGTTTTGAATTTTGGACAGTCTAAATGGATGGTGGAATTTTTAAACACCTTAAAGATCCATGTATTTTCTTCAAAGAGTTCTGTCCAGAATGTTGATTTATTTACTTCCTCATATTTGCAATTGCTATGTCTGCTTTTTAATAATGCTGAAAGTTCGCATGTTTGATCTAAAGCAGGTTGCCATGGTGATTTTCCTTTGCATATTAAATGATTGTTAAGACTTTTTGATCACCGTTTACTTCTGCTTGTGATATTAAAAAGTATTAATGTTGTAGACTAAAAATTCTTTTCTTAGTTTTGCTTTTAATATTCTTCCATTGTATTCATATGGAATTACTCTTCATTTGTATATTTCTGATGATTCACTTTGTATTAAAGGTAGTTCCGCCTTTATGACTAATTTTTTGTCCACAATTAATCTACGTGTCTTCATTAAATTATATACATCCCTCAGTTGTGTGTTGGTTTGTTGTCCAGGTATTAACAGCTTTACTGACAATTTGTCTTTTATTAATATCAGTTCTGTTTGTAACTGCGTTGGAGGCAACAGCGTTGGATTTATTCTGTCGTGATTTAAATCTATCAGTAATTCTATTACTGCTTTTTGTATTTTTTCACATTCGTTCATTAATATCGTGATTTGTGTCACTAACATTTGAAATTGAATGACCATTTTGTCACGGTTTATGTCCTTTATAATCTCTGATTGATATTTGTTTATGTATCTCTGATTGATATATGTGTTTGAATTTTAAAGAACTGTGAGTTGACGTCAAATAAATTATTATTGATGATGTTTGCTGTAGACTTGATTAAAGAAATTTGTGATTTTAACTTATTGTTGATCTGGTGTTGATTAGAAAGTAATGTTTTGAAATTGCTCTCTATTACTTCTTGTTCGTCGTTATCCATTATCCAAATAGCATATTACAAATAGATCCAACCCATTCTAATGGGGCTCTTTTATGCCTTTTATTGTCTACAATCAAATTATGATTGTGACTTAAGCCTTCATAGCGCTTTCCTAGCGATAAGGATGTGACTTTGCATGCCTCTTCACACTCAGATAAAAGCTGGCAATAATATTTTATTCTAACAATGCAATTTGGCAACATATTATATTGTTAGAAATATGCATCGAGATCATAATATAATATATGAGCAAATCCCAGGTAGATGTAATTACATAACTTTTTCCTAGTGAGTCCAGGTAAATTGTAGTATTTTCAGGAAGTTTACTGACTGTTGCACTTCTTTCTTGGGAATAATGTATGTTCATACCGAGAGTATTTGTTGTCATGCAAAGGATCGCGAAGATTAAAAATCCAAATCTATTTATATGTTGCTTCTTTTTAGGCTTGATTGTGGTTGTTGAAGTTTTTACATCTTTACTCTCTTCGTTATTGTATGTCTGTTTGATAAGAGGGCATAATTTGTGAATTGGTATTTTCAATGTGTTATTGGAAAGCTTTAACATTACCACTTGAACATGATCATCACTTCCTGGATGTGTTTTTATGACTTTTCCAAGAGGCCACCTGGTAGGCTGAGTATTATTTAATTATATAATTACAACATCTCCTTCTTTTATATTATTTGTTAGAATTTTCCATTTATTTCTTTGTTGGAGTGTGTGCAAATACTCGACTCACGATGCATTTTTTGTGTTAATTTCCATTTATTTAGCGTGGAAACGTTGACATCTGTTCCCGAAGACGGGGTAGATATTATTGGTTTTCCTCTCAAGAAATGTCCTGGTGTTAACGCATCTGTTCCATTGTCATCGTTTATCGCATATAATGGACGCGAATTTAACGAAGCTTCTAATTGAGCTAGAACTGTTGACATTTTTTCAAAAGTTAGCTTAGTGTCTCCAACTGCTCTTTTTAAGTGGTACTTCATCCCTTTAACTCCTGCTTCGCACATTCCTCCAAAATGTGGGACTGCCGGGGGCGAAAAATGCCAAGTTATTTGTTCATTAGCCAAAATAGATGATACTTCATTGTTTTTTTTTTTTTAACTGCATCTTTAAATTCTTTATCAATGCATCTATTGGCTCCCACAAAATTTCTTTCGCTTTCGGAGTAAATGTGACTTTTTCCTCTTCTGGCAAAAAATGATGGTGATACTCTGAAGTCTGGTAAGTCGCCCATCATTTGTGTTGCTGTAACTTTGTTGTATCGTATGCACTTGCAACATTTCCGTATACAACTTTTGATTGCATTTTTTAACCCTATAGTCCAATATTGTCTCCTTATTACTGCTTCTGTTAATCTGTTAATACCATGTATAGTGGAATAATGAGCGTCTTTGATTATTAGCGAACATTTTTATCTAAAAATGGATTGAGGTTGATGATTTGACTTGTATTGCTTATGTGTTTGTCATTCACTAATTTATTCATTTTGTCTTTGAATAACTGCTTTTGAGTTTCTCTAATGATTACGCTTTTGCTGATTGAAGTTCTTCTGCAGATAAATTTACGGTTTGATGATTTCTTTGTTTTTTCCCAACTCGTAGTATATACGCTACAACTCTTTGTAGCTTCAACCAATTAGAATATCTGTTAATTAAATTCTCCATAAATTCCGATGTTCCATTATTTGTCGTTAACAATGTTCTTGCTGCGTCGTTTGTTTTGACTGTTGGCCATTGATTTTCAGATAATTGAAGCCATTTTGGACCATACCACCAAATGTCTGCATTCAGTATTTTGTCTACGAAAATTCCTCTTGATGCGACATCTGCTGGGTTGTCTTTAGAGCTTACATGTTTCCATTTTACTTGAGAAGTAAGTTGTTTGATGTCTTCAACACGATTTCGTATAAATTTATCCTTGTTCTTTGAATTTTCAATCCAACGCAAGGTTATAGTAGAATCACTCCATGTATAGATTGTATGATTAATAGTAATGGTTTTTGTCACTTTACTGATTAATTTAGCTAATAAGTGTGCTGCGCAGAGTTCTAATTTCGGAATTGTTTTGCGATTTTTTAGCGGGTTTACTTTTGTTTTTGCTGTTAAAAGTTGAACATCGTTACCCTTTTTTATGTATATTGCTGCTCACAGAACCCATGTATTTGAATCTGAGAATCTATACAAGTTCCTATCCATCTTGGAATCCGGACGTTTTCTATTAAACACAATTTTTCAATGAAGTGCATCCATTACTTCTGTAGATCTTCTGTGAGTTGGTTATCTCAGTTGGATTGCAGAGACCAAAGTTTTTGAATATATAACTTTGCAACTATAATTATTGGTGAAAACCAACCCAGTGGGTCAAATATTTGTGCAAGTTGAGAAAGAACACTCCTTTTTGTGACACATTTTGAGTTTATCAAATTTATCTTAAATTGAAATTGATCTTCTTGTGGGTCCCAATGCAGTCCAAGTGTTTTTACAGCTTCATTTTCCTTTATTTGTATGATTTCATTGTCTCCATTGTTAGAAATGTTATTAGTGATGCTGTTGTGATTTGATAACCACTTCCTAAGATGAAATCCAAATTCTTCAAGGTGTTTGCTGATGTTTCGTTGGATGTATTCACATTCTTCTACTGAATCCGCGCCTGTCATAAGGTCATCCATGTAGAAGTCTTCTTTTATTATTGTTTGCAATTTTTCAATTGGACACTTATTTGCTATTTCAATTAATGTACGCACAGCTAGATATGGTGCTGATGCAGTTCCGTACGTCACTGTTGTAAGCTCAGATTTTCAGGCCACAAAATTCTGTGATGTATCTATCTATCTTTTTTTGATATTTTAAAGTGTCTGAACGTCAGCGGTGATAACAATTTGCCAAAGCCTCCATTTGAGTATGATATCGAATATGTCTCTTTGTAGTTTGGGTCCTGTACACATAATGTCGTTTAGACTTCTACCATTGGACATTTTTGCTGATGCATCAAATACCACTCTAAGTTTTGTTGTTACATTATTTTCACGTATAACAGCTTGATGTGGTAAATAATATTCTTTATCATCTGCTTTTGTCATATGACAAGGTCTATATATTCTTTGATGAATTTATGATATTCTTCTTTTAATTTAAGATTAATTTTGAATTTTTTCTCCATAGAAATTAGACGCGCTACTGCTTGCCTGCGCGATTCTCTAATTCCTTATCGTTTTTGAACGGAATTTCCACAATAAATCTGCCATCTTCATCTCGCTTGGTAGTTGCTTCAAACTGCTTTAATGTGGTGTCATCATCTTGTACATCTTCATTAATTGATATGTCCTCTAGTTCCCAAAATCGCTCCAAATTTGTTACTGCTGTCGTTATTTTTGCGGCAACTTTTTCTTTTATTATGCCCGATAAAATCCAGCCGAATTTTGTCGCTTCCTCAAGGACACCGCGATCTTTTTTTATTCCGTTTTCAATGCTCCAAGTACCATATCGATTCTGTCAGATTTGATGAAAAGCGGATCAGCCAGTGTACAATGTTCCCATATTTAAAAATTGTACGTAAAGGATAGACCCGGTTGTGCGCTGGTTAGCGTTGGTAAAACTACGGCATTTATGTTTTCTGTATGTGTGCTTAGAAACCTTGGTTTAATTTCTACTTGCATTGTAGATTTTGATTCGCCTACTACAGCAGCACTTAAACCATAGAGTTTTGTATTTTTTTTTAATCCTCGGCCGCTTTAATATCTGCGCTGCTTCTTCGGATATTGTGGTTATTTGCGATCCTTAATCTATGAGTGCCCGTAGTAATATACCTTCTGCTCAACGCAAAACGAGACTTTATCCATAACTCGACAAGGACATGACATAAGGCCATACTTTTTTTGCTTAGGTTGGCAGGACTGTTATATGTTTACATGTCAAATTTGAGCGCGATCTGTCACATAGTTTTTTTTTTAAGGCACTATAAACAAGTCAACCTCGAGTGTGTTTTTCGAATTTTACTATGGAAATTAACGTTGAGCAAAAAGTGTTTGTTTGAAATTTTGTTATTCCAATGGAATAAGTGCGACGGACGCAATGAAAATGTTGCAGAAGGCATATGGGGAGTCTTGCCTATCACGTGCACGTATTTTTGATTGGTATAAGTCGTTCAAGGACGGCCGTACATCGCTGGAGAACTTGCCCCATGATCGTCGTCCAGCAACGTCAATAAACGAAGAAAACGTCGAAAAAGTAAAGAAAATTGTGTTGGAAAATCGTCGTGTGACTGAAAGAGAGATAGCTAGTGAGCTCAACATATCAAATGGATCCGCTCATAGCATTATTCACGATGTTTTGGGCATAAGACGTGTGTCTGCTCGACTTGTTCCAAAATCCAGCTCATACGTCTCGTCTTGTACACGATTATTTGACCAAAAACAACGTAAATATTGTTCCGCAAGCACCGTATTCACCCACATGGCACCGTGTGACTTTTTTCTTTTCCCTAAACTCAAATTGCCGCTTCGTGGAAATCATTTTCATTCGATTGAAGTCATAAAAGAGAATTCGAAGAAGGAACTGAAAGCCATACCTAAAGCGGCCTACCAGAAGTGTTAGGAAGATTGGAAAAAAAGGTGGCATATGTGTATCGCCTCTAATGGTGACTATTTTGAAGGGGATAAAATAAATATTGAAGAATAATTAACCGTTTTTGTTGTTTGAGCCAGTCTCGTTTATATTTGAGCAGAAGGTATAGTCTCCACCTGCTGTCTTTGCTCATATTTGAGCAGTACCTAGAATAACGCCTTTTAAACTATTTTTTGTGAACATAGCTTTATTTTTCTCTTCGGATTCGAAATGTGATATTTCATGATGCTTTTTATAACAAATATTGCACTTGATGTTGCTGTTATCCTTTACATATTTACGCCTATCATCAATGGATATATTTTTGAATCTCCTGCATTGTTGTAAAGTGTGACCTAACATTTTACAGTAGATACACATCTGTTTGATCGGCTGTCTTGTATTAGTCACTGTGTTGCTGGCCTTGAACATATGTTGTTTACGATTGCTATAAATTTGTTCTTTATCAGCCACTGCTTTTAATGTTTAATAGTGTAAATCTCTTATATCTGATAATTGTTGGATTTCTCTCGTCTTTTTTACTGTTTGTTCGTATAATTTCAGACCTTCTTTGTCTAGTTTACGTACAATTATACATGCAATGAATGGATCAGCATCTTCGGTGCTTATTCCTAGTGAACCGATAGCGTTAAGACACTCATTTGTAGTATCTAATAATAGTCTTACACTTTCCGCATTGTTGCTATTTACATTTGGTTGATCCAATATTCAGTCCCACTGTGTTGTGAACAGAATTCTTTTGTTGTCATACCTTTACTTTAGTAGACTCCACGCTGCTTCATAATTTTTTGTCGATACTTGCAGGTGTTGTATTAATCGCGCACCTTCGCCTTTTAAGCAAAGACGAAGACGTAGCATTTTTACTGCGCTTGATAACTGTTCGTTATTATGTACCATATCTTGGAACACGTTAAAAAAATTTGCTCATTCTTTAATATCGCCGTAGAATAATGGGATTTTAAATTTTTCTAATTATAAATTAGAGCGGTAATTAATTTTGGGCTCTTCTTTTTGTAATCTTTTTTTTACAATTGCAGCTCCTGGAAATAATCTCGAATTATCTCTTCGTACATGTCCTCAACTTCTGCATTATTGAAGTCTGATTTACTGTGACAATTTTGAATGTCCAGAAAGAAAGTTTCCATATGCTTTTTATACCCTGAACAGGGTATATTAAGTTTGCCACGAAGTTTGTAACACCCAGGAGGAAACGTCGGAGACCCTATAAAATATATATATACCTACATGATCAGCATGATGAGCTGAGTTGATTTAGCCATGTCCGTCTGTCTGCACCTGCACCTGCACCTGTTTTGCACCTGTCCTTTTCTCACAAAGAAGCTGCTCATTTGTCAGAACGACCGATATCGGACCACTATAGCATATAGCTGCCATACAAACTGAACAATCGGAATGAAATGCTTGTATGGAAAACTCTGTCATTTGACAAGGTATCTTCACGAAATTGGGCATGTATTATAACTTAAGGAAATAACTTAATCTACGAAGAAATTATTCAGATCGGGTGACTATAGCATATAGCTCCCATACAAACTGAATAATCGGAATGAAGTGCTTGTATGGAAAACTCTTTCATTTGACAAGGTATCTTTACGAAATTTGGCATGTATTATTACTTAAGGCATTAATCCAATCTCCGAAGAAATTGTATAGATCGGATCACTATAGCATATAGCTGCCATACAAACTGAACAATCGGAATCAAGTGCTTGTATGGAAAACTCTTTCATTTAACGAGGAATCTTCACGAAATTCGGTATGGATTATTATTTTACCCAACAATGTAATCTCCGAAGAAATTATTTAGATCGGATGACTAAAGCATATAGCTGCTATACAAACTGAACAATCGGAATCAAGTGCTTGCATGGAAAACTCTTTGATTTGACGAGGTATCTTCACGAAATTTGGCACGTATCATTACTTAAGGCATTAGTCCAATCTCCAAAGAAATTGTAAAGATCGGATGGCTATGAACAATCGGAATCTTGTGCTTGTATGGGAAACTCTTTCATTTGACGAGGTATCTTCACGAAATTTGGCACGGATTATTATTAAAGCAACAATTTAATATCCGAAAAAATTATTTAGATCGGGTGACTATAGCATATAGCTGCCATACAAACTCAACAATCGGAATCAAGTGCTTGTATGAAAAACTCTTTCATATGACGAGGTATCTTCACGAAATTTGGCATGTATTGTTATTTAAGGCATAAATCCCATCTCCGAAGAAATTATTCAGATCGGGTGACTATAGCATATAGCTGCCATTCAAACTGAACAATCTCTTTCTTTTGACGAGGAATCTTCACCAAATTTGGCATGGATTATTATTTAAGGCAACAATTTAATCTCCGAAGAAATTACTCAGATCGGATGACTATTACATATAGCTGCCATATTAACTGAACGATCGAAGTAAAGTGCTTGCATGAAAAATTTTTTTATTTGACAAGGTATCTTCACGAAATTAGACACGAGTTCTTGCTTAAAGCAACAAATTATTCTCCGCAGAACTGCGTCAGATCAGATCACTATATCATATAGCTGCCATACAAATTGACCGTTCGGAATCAAGTTCTTGTAAGGGGCCTTTGTATTTGTGAAGGGTATTATAGCTTCGGCGCAACCGAAGTTAACGTTTTTTCTTGTTTTTATTTAATTTTTGAAGGCTTTGTATACACTTTTTAAAAATATATTAACTAACTAAATATATGTGTATGTGTGTATGTAACTCATTGTTTATGTTACGTGACAAGGGTTGTTTTCGATGCACACAATCAATTGCCTAAATGTATTTTTAGAACCAATTGGGTACAATGTGTACATATAAACATGTGCATGATCTTATCTTAAATCAATAGGTTTTTACTATCGACTATTGAATGGAATGAATTTGTATTTCATGTGTATTGCATTTTAATGCATTTTATGTGATTTTTTTATATAATATATACATGTCTTTCACTTCCTTGGCATTGTCGATGCTAAAAATTAAGAATGTTCAAATATATTTGAACAATTGGTGTCCAAGAACTTTCTAGAGGATGAAGATTTTTTGATCGTGCTATCAAACCAACAGAAGGTTCCATCCATTCCATTTAATCCACAGAATTGATGGAAAGGAACATTGGAGATCAATATGCATAAGCTGTCCAGCTGCCTCATTAACCAAGCCATCACACGTGTTTATATTTACTGTAATCATATATTTGGCGGATGTTTTTAGTGTCAATTCATAGAGCAGTCCCTGCGTTTCGGAAGGTTTAAAAAGTTTAACTCTTTCAAAAATATTTTCATTTTCACTAATACCAATTCCTTTAATTGAGTCTTTTGCAGTTGAAAGGATAGCTTGAGTTGGGATTCGCTAGGGCGTAAGGGCATTGAAATTATTTGTCTCTTCATTGGACCAAAATAAATGTATGGCATAATCGGGAACTTCTTCGAAATTAACTACTCGAGTTTCAATGAGTGATATGTCCTCATTTGTCATAGTACCAGATGACATATGGTTTAATACAATTGCAAAGACCTGATCCTACCGTTGTCTCATTATTTCTGTTAATTCAAAGTATTTAAATAACTCCCACAAAGGGGAACCAACTATAGTGCTGTATGCATCATTGGGATTAGAAGAGATTATCCACCTATCTCCAACAGGTTAGAGTTGCTTCAAATCACCAAACACTATGATCGGTATACCACCGAAGGGGCTGTCTGTTTTGAGCATTTACTTTAATCTCGCATCAACAGAGCTAAACATACGAGCACCTACCATCGATATTTCATAAATTATGATTAATTTTAAATGGTCTGGAATACAATGAATTAACTATGTCATTGCTAAGTGGCCTCAACTCTCTATTCAACTGATTAACAGGTAAAGAGTGTATTGAATGAAGGGTCATTCCACCTATTTCGAATGCTGCTTTACCCGTAGGTACACAAAGAAGAACTTTTAAGGAACTTGGATTGGATCCAGGTGTAGAATTGTAACGATGGTTAAGAGCTTGATATATTGCAGATATCAAACGACTCTTTTCTATACCTGCACCGCCGCCAATGAACTCATTAAATGGGCAATTTGGTTTTAGCTGGTGCGTCAAATGTGTCAAATAAGTTCTTCGCTTAGTATTTAGACTTTGAATTAAAGAAAATAATTCCTGACTGGAATTAAAGGGGGTAGTTTAATAAGTTTAATATTGCAATCAGATTCCGTGCCATTATCTGTTGAATCTTCACCATGCGAGTCCACCAAATTTATATTTGGGTTTATTTCTGGAAGTGCCAACACTCTGAACTCATTTTCCACTAGCACCTTCCTCTAAGTCTATTTCATTATAAAGACTTTCCAGAACATTTTCAAGTCCTCTTTGCTCAAAAACATCATATTTTCTTTGAGTTCGTCAGGTCGAGAGGTATTTACAAATATTTCTGCATTACTTGCTTCCGAAAGATGGAGCCCAATGCAGCAATATACTGCTTCTTGTGCAGATATTTCTGTGCCTGACATAAATGTATGACCTATATGCTTAAGTTTTTGCTTAACAGTATAATTACCAGAATTTACCTCTTCATTTAAGAGCCTAGAAACTCCCCTGTTAGACTTGTTAATATAATTAGTTATATATGAACAGCAAGCATATGAATCCAGTATATATTGGATATCCACATTTGCTTTATGGAGTTCCAAAATCAGAGGATTATAAGCGTTTATTAAACGATCCTGTAATTTTCTTTTTAGAAAATTTTTGGGTTTTGTTATACTTGATCTAAGGGCTAACAAATAGTCATCAAAAGACATATTTATTCTACTATCAGACAGGAAATGTTCAAAATCTCTTAAACTAGAAATGTCTTCTGTAGTCATACTTGAATTTAAAAGGTTTTGAAAAGGTTTTCTTGTGTATTTCTGAGTTTTGGATTGTTTCTGTAAGAGGTAACAGTATTTGCGCTAAAGGCGTTGGTGGATATGGTATACCAAAACGACAGAACTGTTGTCCTCTTATTTCCCTAGTACAAGGCCGACTGTGGATATGCTTTTGACAACCCAAATAATTTTCTAAGTGGCTAACCGAACCATCTGTAGAAATATAATTGTCAATAAAACTAATGGTATCAGGGAATATCTGAGGATCTTGAAGGTTAATCCTGGGAGCATTATTAAGCCAATACACGCCATGTACATGCGGAGAACCTCTCTGTTGAAACTCCACTCTCCAGCAGAAATTTGTGACAAAATGCTCTCCAAAAATGCGGGCGTTATGTTTAAAAAGCTTAAGAATTTGTCGATAGCGGTAGTCAAAATATCTAGCACAAGTAACCGCGTCTGACCGAATTAAGCGATATCTATCTTGGGTTGTTAAACTGTTGGCTTCCTCTTCCGAAATATCTTTAGAATAAACAGTTTTAGAGAGGATGACCAAAAGCTCAACCCACTGAGATTCTGCAGCCGATAAACTGATAAAGAAGGTTGGAAGCCCAAATTGGCGAATCATAGCGATTGCCCTTTTCTTCTCAGCTTCCCAGTTCGCAGGAGAGAATCTAACGCCTTTCAAAACCCTGTAACCATCATCGTGTTGAATCAAGTTTTGAGCAAAGTTTTCGTTTAATAGATTTTGGGCCGTAACTTGTTGCAGCGGTTTGCACCCTCTTGTACCTAGATCGGCAGGATTGTCAGCACTGGCTACGTGTCGCCAAGTGGCTGATCCCACTAGGTCAAGTATTGGAAAAGTTCGATTAGCAATGTACGTCTTCCATGCATGTGGTGGTTTTTCCAACCAGGCTAGACCAAAGATACAATCTATGTTTCTTCATGTTTAAATAGGTCTGCACCATGGAAGCTAATTTTGCGAGTAGTAGCGCGCCACAGAGCTCAAGTCGAGGTAGACTTAGCGTTTTTAAAGGAGCCGCCTTTGCTTTTGCTACTAATAAGTGGCTTGTGGTCGCAGTGTCGCTTTGTGTGCGCGCATAGATAGTGACACAGTATGCGTTCTCCGAGGCATCACAGAAGCCGTGTATTTCAAATTTGTGTTCGGCGAAATAGTTTACCCATCGTGGTATTTGTATCAGGGAAATGTCTTCCAGATTGTTTGCGAACTGGGACCATTTTTCTTAGCGAAGAGGTTTTACTTGTTCGTCCCAGTCGGCCATAATTCTTGTATCAAGATTTTCGCTTGTATCATAATTGGCGAAAGCCATCCTGCGGGGTCGATAAGTTTTGCCACAGAAGATAAAATTTGGCGTTTTGTTATGGCGGATAATGCTGATATTGACTCTGTAGTGTATGAAAACTGGTCAGATATCGCATTCCATTGGATCCCCAGAGTTTTTGTTGTACTTTCTATTTCGAATTTAAGGAAATTAGTATCTAACAAATTTTTATGTGGTATATTTTTTAAAATATTAGAGTGGTTCGCCGTTATCTTTTTCAACGGAAACCCTGCGGTTTTGAGGGATTTTACCACTTGTGCTAGTGACTCGTATGCTTGTGGAAGACTGTGACTTCCAGACAAGATATCGTCTACATACGTTTGTGTTTTTAACACCTGGGTTGCCAGAGAAAATTCTGACTTGGTGTTTTCTGCCAATTTGTGGAGTGTTAGAATGGCTATAGTCGTGGAGTGGACTATTGGGAGATTTTCGGAAAATAATATCTTGATCGTCTTTATGTACGACTATTTGTCTATAAATCTTCTCGACGTCTCCGTTAAATACGTATTTAAATATACGCCAATTTATAATGAGTAGCAGTACATCTGGTTGGAGAGTGGGTCCCGTAAATAGGATATCAATTAGGAAATTCCCCGTTGTCTGGCTTTACTTCTGCGTGATGAGGCAAGTAAAATGAGTAATATTTGCCATTTATGATTTTTTCGTATGGACTCACTTCCATGTGGTCTAAATGGAGGTATTCTTCTAACACGCCATCGTATTCTGGCTTAAGCTCACGTTTTTATACTCTCGCAACCTGTTGCTACAGAGTATAATAGGTTTGTTCACCTAACGGTTGTTTGTACGAGGGCTTCTATATAGGTGGCTTTCCTAGGCAACACTAAGTGTTGCCAGGTGCAATCTGACATTTCCATTGGAAAGTTTAACATTTTTTAGCATAACATCACTCAGAACGTTTTGTCATTTAATCGTGAATTGTTTTATTTACAGGGAATTAAAAAATTCATCTCGGCCAAAAAATGGAATTAACTCGTGAACATTTTCGTGCGATCATTTTTCACAACTTTCGTCGTGGATTATGACGACAAGAGTGCATCGATGAACTAAAATCTTTGTATAGCTATGAAGCATGAACACCTGGCCGTAAAAATGGTTTGTTCTCGTTGGATCCCGCACAATTTGACAATCGCTGAAAAAAAGGCTCGTGTGGATTGGTGTAAAGAAATGCTGAAAAAATACGATCGCAATGCTTCAAAAGAGATCTATGCGTATGAGCCCGAAACAAAACAACACAAAACAGCAATCGACCGAAAAAACAAAAATTTCGTTGATAAATATGCGTATTTTCATTATTAGGCCAGAAATATATATAGCAACCCTCGTATCACCTACAACTAATCGAGTTAGATATAGGGTTATATATATATAAATGATCAGGATGAAGATACGAGTTGAAATCCGGGTGACTGTCTGTCCGTCCGTACGTCCGTGCAAGCTCTAACTTGAGTAAAAATTGAGATATCTTGATTCTTTGACTTTCCACTATGCAAATCAGGCAACAATGACTCTATCGAGATAAAACTTTGCGTGAATGATGCTATTGAAGTATGCCACCTTGTGGACAAAAATTGTCTAAATCGAGCCAAAACTGTTTAAGCTCCCAGGTACTGAATATGTGGACCACAGTGCCTATAGTTGACCTTCTACCGAAAATATCGGTCAATCCACAAAGAAATCTCAAACGAGTATACCATTTAACTTTGCGAGAGTATAAAATGTTCGGTTACATCCGAACTTAGCCCTTCCTTACTTGTTTAAGTAAGTTTTTTTCCATACTTAAAAACTGTTGTATTGCAGAGGAGCGAGAGTGACCTAAGGCAAGTGTGTTAGGAAATTGTTGTTTTAGTGGTAGTCGTACGACCATTATCTGATCTAGTAGTTGTGGCTTTGTAAAAATCTTCACAATACTGATCTCCAGGGTTGTGATTGATATCTGGGTGAGCTCTTCTTACTCCCAAAATTTCTTTAATTGTGAATTGAGGTATTCGTTTGAGATTTCCTCAACTTGAGTGGTCATGGTGGTAACTGGTTCCATAACTAGTCCACTTAGGCTCCAACCAAAAACAGCATTTTGTGCCAATAGTGTATTTGAAATTTTCTCAATACCCTCGAGTATTATCTGTGGTATGAGATCGCTGCCTAATAGAAGATCTATTTGAGCAGGAGTGTTGCAGTTGGGATCTGCTAGCTTTAGGTGTGAAACCTTTTGCCAATGCTTGCTATTTATGTGATAGCTTGGAAGCATATTTGTAAGTTGCGGTAAGACTATAGCTTCTGTTTGTATGTGCTTATCCGCTTGGGGGGAAATTAACGTAATGGGGCAGATTTTATTTGAGTTTTGGACTACTCTTCCGCCCATTCCTTTGATTTCAAAATTGGCTAGTTTTGTTGGCAGTTGTAGCCTATTTTGAGCCCTAGACGCTATGAAAGATCGTTGTGATACTTGGTCTATTAAGGTCCTAAGTTTAAACAGTTCTCCTCGGTGTTCGATGGAGACGACTGCTGTGGGTAGTAGTACTCTACTTTGATTTTCGCTGTGTAGCGTTTGAGGTTTTAATGTCTTTGAGCAGCATGGTGCTTCTTGGCAATTTTCGGGATTTCGCACTTCGGGATTTGTTGTTTCAACTAAACCCGTGGCTCTATTCATATCTCCGCTGTTTGGGGTTGAGCTGGAAAAATTGTTATAATGAAGCATAGAATGATGTCGTTTATGACAATAAATGCAATTAAATTTGCTTTCGCACTCTTTAAGTGTATGTGCATGTGACAAGCAGTTTGTGCAAAGACTTTTTGTTTTTACAAAATTGTTTCGGTCGATTAATTTAATATTATTTAATTGATTAATATTAAACACAAATGTTTTTTATTTTTAATTTTATTTGTATGTATTATGCGTCCGTTATTCCTATAGGGTATACCTATAAGCGGATCAGCTGATACACATGTCGTTATGCGCAATTGAGAGCTCGTCTTAGAGATCAATGCACTTTGTACATATGTATGTATGTAATATATTATGTTTTAATATGTTTTGCGCAATCCTGCTGGTTTTTGTTGGTCAAAGAACAAGGGGTATTGCGAATATGTGCCAATGTGGACTTTGAAGCGAAGTACTTATGTATGTTTGTATACCTGAGCGTCTATATAATATATGTACGCAGTGCGAAAAGACCGCGAAAAGGAAAAAATTTACCGCAGGTATTCTTGTAGAATTTATGTGTATTTATGGATATCACGTAATATATTTGTGCGGAATATATGTACACAGTGCGAAAAGATCGCGAAAAGTAGAATAATTTACCGCAGGTATTCGAGTAAAATTTATGTATATATGTATGTATAGCAATTATTAGTATTATATGTATGTTTATAAGTAATATTTTTAAACTATATGATTTAATTTTATATTTATTAACAATTGTATGCTTAATTTACATCATATAATTTGAATATTTTCTTAAGAACTAAACTAAACTCTCGATAACAACTTCTACCTTGATTGTTTTTACTCATATCATATGAGAGCGTATTAGAGATATTTATGATTTGAGTGAGTGTAGCAATGTCACTCCTCCCATCTAAAAATATTGCAATGTCCTCATTGCAGTTTTTTGTTTTTATTATTTACAAAATGTGTAGAATTAAAAAAAATTAACAAATTCATATAATTCTCAATAATATTACTAAATTTTTTTTTACAAAATACTTAAAACTATTAATTATAAACATAAATCAGTTACACATATTTTTTCTTTCTTTTAAATTGGCTTTTGTATTTTCTTACTATCCTGTTTTTAAACTTTACTACATGATGTTCCCCATCAGATTCGTTTTGAACAAGACGTACTTTTTTATAAGGGTTACTAATCTTATCCAATCTTTTCCTAGAGGTTTCGGCGCTAACAAAATTCGTATATATTTCTTTTTCTTGTCGGTTTTGATTTATGTCATTTATCCTTCTTCTTTTAATTAATTGGGGATTGGTTTTTGGATTTTTTCTATTAAACAACATATTATACGGACTTTCACCTGTAGTGGAATGAGAAATAATATGGTTGTAGGTAAATAATGCTTGTTCAATTTGAAGGTTACAACTAATTCGCAATTTTTCATTCATTGTTTCATGAAACCGCTCGATGTCACCAATACCAGTTTTACCAGTTGTGACTTCGACTGCAATATTCAATTGTTGACACCACTGATTTATGCTAACATTATTGATACCTTGGTCCTGGTCTATTTTTAATGTCTTCGGAGGTCCCATAAAATTAAAAATTTTTAGGAGGGCTTTCTTAGTTTCTAACCAATTTAAAGCTGATACTTTTTCAGCTGTCGCAAATTTGGAAAACAAATCAATACATGTTAGATAATTTTCATCATCCCATTTCCAAAAGTCTACTACAAACTTTTCTCAAGTCTCATACACAGGAGGCGTAACTTTAAATGGTAAGTTGTTCGAGATGTGGTCGTTTTTGCAATGGTTGCATAACTCACATTCATTAATTATTTTAGTTATCTCTTTAAGGTAATTAGGGTAATAGTATTTTTGCTTGAAACAGTTTGCTATTTTTTCGATTCCTTGATGCAGTCCTTCGAGGTGAATTTCTAATATTTTGGATTAGAAGGCAGAATAATCTTCAATATTTTCTAATTCCTTCATGGTTCGGTAAATTTTAAATCTGTTTGAAGTAATCAGAGATTTATAAATGTTTTGAAATTGTACAAAGTCGTCATCATCGGTCATAAGTATTGTTGTAGTTTTGTTTAACAAATGAGTTTTAATTAAGTCCTTTATATATTCAGTTGTTAGATCTGTATAATACTTGTATATAGTAGTAAGATTGTTAGAAAATATTTTGCATATGTTAGTATGGTTTTCATTAGATCTTATTAGCTTAATTTGATTGTTGAATACGTCTTCGTCAGCGGAATGGATTGTGGCTACATTCGAAGCAGTTTCTTCATTAACGTTCCATTCTTCAATTCTAACGCGCTATCTCGGCAACATTATTTTCTTTACCTGGAATGAATTTAATATCAAAATCGTATTCATTCAACCTAATCTTCCACCCTTGCAGTTTTGCATTTGGCTCTTTTAAATTATGTAACCGTTGCAGAGGGCGATGATCACTATTTTAATGAGAATTTTCTGCCGTATAAATACGGTCTAAAGTATTTCGTGGCCCATACCATTGCCAAGAGCTCTTTTTCTGTTGCCGAATAATTCAACTCATGTTCATTAAGTGTACGGCTGGCGAAACAGATCGGATGCCCATTTTGGCTTAACACTGCTCCTAATGCTACATTAGAGGCGTCTGTCGTTAACGTAAATAACTTCTCCTAATTTGGATACGCCAGGATCGGCTCTTTTGTTATTAATAACTTAATAGTTTCTATGGCTCTGATAAATTCTTTATCTGAACTATTCACCACATTGCCTTTCTTTAAGCAATTCGTTAAAGGTTTTTTTATTTTTGAAAAATTTTGAATAAATTTACGGTAAAATCCCGCTAAACCCAAAAATTGTTTTATTTCCTTTTCCGTTTTGGGAATTGGATAATTTAAAATTGCCACGACTTTATTTGGATTTTGTTTTATGCCAGGAGGGGTAATAACATGGCCAAGAAACTCGGTTTCTTGTTTTAAAAATTCGCTTTTGTCCGGCTGTACTTTTAGATTCGCTTCAGCTAATCTTTGAAACACTTTATCGAGCGATTCGATGTGCTCTTGCAGAGATGTACTGAAAACTACTATGTCATCTAAATAAACCATGCAATCTTTCCCAATTAGACCTTCCAAAACTGTATTCATGAGCCTTTGGAAAGTGTCTGGTGCATTTTTTAAACCGAATGGCATTCTCAAAAATTCGAAGTGGCCATTTTGAGTAGAAAAAGCGGTTTTTTGTCTATCTATAGGATCCATTTCGATTTGGTGGAATCTCTGCACCAAATCAATTGTCGTGAAGTATAGACATTTACCTAACTTGTCAAGTATCTCGTCCATATTTGGAATGGGGTACTTGTCATCCACAGTGATATTATTTAACTTTCGGTAATCTACAACGATTCTCCATTTTTCTTTACCTGAAGCATCTAGCTTTTTAGGCACCACCCAAATCGGTGCGGAATAAGGAGAAGTACTGTGGCAAATTATTTTTTGTTCTAGCATATCTTTTATCTGTTTATTTACTTCCATTTTATGGATTTCTGGGTATCTATAAGATTTAACATATATTGGATCTTCATGAATAGTTTTAATTTTGTGTTTAATTTTATGAGTGAATGTAAGTTTCTCACCTTCTTTGATGGTTTTGTGTTTCCCCAGCAATTTATTAAATTTTTGCGATTCTTCATTATTTAAATGGTTGAGTCTAAATTTGGCAGTAAATTTGTCATCATTAACATTCAACTCGGTTAGTAAGTTAGTGTGTGTATAATTTTTAACATTGTTGAAAAATTTGTGTATATGTCCTTGTAAACTAATTGTATTATTTTTTAAATCGATCTTAGAGTTGAGCTGACGAAGTGTATTGTAACATAATTAAACTGACAGAAGACCCCGTATCTATCAAGAACTTTATAAATTTACCTTCGATCTTTAATTCGATCGTGGGCAATCCTCCGAGGCTTCTAATTGAAAATTTGACTGCTCAAATTCCATTGGTTGAGGAGCGCCATATCGCCTTATTCTAGATTGATTCGAATTAAGTTCATTTTGCCTTCTTATTTTTTGCGAATTTATTTTAGGTACATTAATAGTATTAAGCGCACTAAAATTATTTCTGGGATGGTATGAGATGACTTTATAGGAACCATGTTCAAAATTAGATAGTGGACGTGCAAATCAAGCAACAATGATCATATCGGCGTACAACTTTGGGTGAATAATACGTTTAAAATATACCACCTTGTGACAAAAAATTATCTAAATGGAACCAAAACTGTTTAAGCCCCTAAGTACGAAATATGTGAACCCCAGTGCCTATAGTTGACCTTCTACCGAAAATATCAGTCAATCCACAAAGAAATCTCAAACGAGTATACTATTTGACTTTGCGAGAGTATAAAATGCTCGGTTACATCCGAACTTAGCCCTTCCTTACTTGTTTTTAGTTAGTTTTGACTCGCGCCCGTTCTTTTTTAGTTATGTATGTATTTTTGTTGTGATTCTTTTGCTATTCGCGCCCGTATGAAATTTTGTGTTATTCGCACCCGCTTTTTGTTTTTCTTTTGATAATTGTTGTTTTTCACCTCTTGTACATATGTTTGTGTCACTCCACACTTTCTTCTTCTTTTTTTTTAAATTAACTTTTTAACAATTTGTTTTTCTTCTTCTATGTGTATATGTATGTTAGTTCACTGCACAGCACTTTTTAGTCACTTGTTATATATAATATATATGTATATATTTATTTTTTTGTTGGTTTGCATGTATTTATAAACGTTTAGCCAATTCACTTTTTCTTTCTTCTCACTTAAGTTATATATTATATATATATTCTTATTTTTTTCGATTTTATAGGTTTTTTGTTTTTTTCTTTTGTTCACTCGTGCCGCTCACTATGGCTCGAAGGACCAATAAATAATTGTTTCGCTTGCGCACTCACCTTTTTTCACTTGTTTGCACTTTCAGTGTCACCAAAAAACAAAACGGATACGGTCGGTACGGCTTATAAAAAATACGGGCGGAAACTTGCGGACGTCTAACTGATTCGATTTGCTAACGAAAAAGAAGTGCTCTGGTCCAGTGTTACTCTTTTTGAGTGTTGGTGTGGTGTGATGTGATGTGTATGTGTGGGTGGTCTGAGTGGTGTGATGTCTGCGTGGTGTGATGTCTGCAGGTGTGGTTTGTGTTAGTGAGTGGAGTCTTCTTGTGGATCGTGTTGATGTGGTGTGTTGGGGCTCAGTGGCGTGTATGGAAGGGGGAGGTGTAACTCATCTAGCCAAATAATAAATGGCTTAATATATAAAATACTTATATATAATACTTATATAATTCCGTTCGTCCGGGTCTGAAAAGTTGGATCCTAGGAGCTGCTTTCTTTCACTGTAATTGAATCCTTGCTATGACGCCTTTCTTGTTCTGTGTGGAGGTACTATGTATATAATACGGTTTTACTAAATTATAAAATTAACGAAATAAATTATACCATAAGATTATATAATAAGTTGTACATGTATGCTGGGGAAATTCGTGGATCGATTTCACACACTTTCGGCATTAAACTGTTGTATATCTAATATTTTACGTTTATATAAAGCCAAACGGAAGTTTGAATTTTTTACATAAAGTATGTTGGAGCTAGGGTCAATATATACCCGATAATGGGTACTAGGGCGGAACCAACAATTTTATACTCTTGGAATTCGCAAGAATCAAAGGCCAGGAAATTCCTTCAGGTGTGGCAAAGTTGAGAATGAATTAAACATCCATTATTTAATAAAATCGTGATCTTCTTGATTTATATTAAAGGCCATAAACTTAGTCTCAGTTTTATTGCTATATTTTGATTTGCGTCAGCGAAAATTATTTTTAAAGTCAAGAGGAAAGACGGAAATCATATATATGTTGGGGTTAGAGAAAGATATTAATTTTTACTTTGCTCAGCTATACTCGAGCATAGAGAACATATTTTGAAGCAATTTTATATATAAAAAAACTTTTAATACTCACTGACCGACATACGAGAAGTATTATAAGTAGTATATGGAAGTAGACGGTAGCATTAACCCAATTTTATCAATTTTTGCCAATACTACATACTACTTACATGCCACAGCCTAATAAAATGCTCCCACTGTTTCATTTAGGTACCTTACATACAATCACCAATCATATTGAGTAAAGTCAGACGAATGTTCGAAAATCCTGATATTAGTTACATGGGGGCCAGGTAAAATTTTCACTCGATTTCATCCATTTTAGGCACAAAAATACCTTTGATATGATTAGAACACGCTCTCTCATTTTCATTGAGATAAGTCACATATTGGCCGATATATGCGGTATAAAGTCACCCGGAAGTTCAAAAATCTTTATATTAGGTATATGAGGGCTATAGGAAGTATTAATTCGATTGAACCCATTTTTTGACACAAACATGCAATTATCGAGAGTTTTATTTATTTATTTTATTATATGAATTTCAATTAAATGTCTAACACATTGACCGATATTTTCGGTAAAAAGGCAACTATAGGCACTGGTGTCAACAAATTTAGTACCTAGGGACTTGAATAATTTTGGTTCGATTTAGACAATTTTTGATCAGAAGGTGGCATACTTCAATCGCATTATTCACGCAAAGTATTACCCCGATACAATCATTTTTGTTTGATTTGCATAGTGGAAAGTGAAAAAAATCAGATGGAATTTAAAATGGTGTTATATGGGAAATAAGCGTGGTTGTAATCCGATTTCGCTCATTTTCGCACTTTAACAAAGAAATATAAGAAGAATATTATGTACTGACTGTATATAACAATAGTTTAAAGACTATGTAACTAATATACTGACATTAGTTTGAATACAGCACTTTGCTGGTCAAGAAATCTAGTGTAACTGAAATTACAAACACAGTGTACTGATATCTATTATACTATTGTAATATGTTGCTACAGAGTATAATAGTTTTATTATGGTATATTTTTGTACACACAGCTTATGTACTTTTGCATACCTATATATTATATTACATAGATATTCACTAACATAATAATACAGATTATTTAGTTATATTTATATTTTAGAAATTAGTAGTTTATTTCATTGTATTGAAATTAAGTGCTCGGGAAACCCCTCCGTAAATTGCTTTTGTCTAACGCTTTTTAAAACAAGAATCTATGGTACCTATTTGGAAAGGTCTGCTCATGAAGTCTAAGTTAACAATAACTTACATATAATTAAGTATGGTACACACATATGTAGAACAGGTATGCAGATTTTTTTCTTTCTGTCTTAATATCTAAACCTTTCATAAGCTGCCAACGGTGCTAGGTAAATCCCAAAAAGGACTTAAATGTAATTTTCTTGAGTTTGCAGCTCACCTCAATACCTTCTTATTAAAATGTGTCGCAAAACTGAAATAATAGATATTACCACATAACTCTTTTGATACTACACTACTAATATTTTTCTCACGCGATTTTTTCTATAAAGATATTTTTGCTCTATACAAGGTCCAGCACTCTAAGAAACTGTTTTACATTGTTGTCTGGTATATTTTGTTATAAGTTCAACATGATGGCTGAGAAAATATACTTATCCACTGATTATCACCAAATATTAGAAGAAATATTTGTATATAGAAATCTATATCTATCTCGATTAGTTTTAGGTGATGCAAACAACCGTTTGGTGAAAAAACTATACTCTGTTGCAACATGTTGCGAAAGTATACAAATGTTGCGAGAGAATTCAACATTTATTATTCGATTATTATTTGGTATTTTATTAACTTATGTTATTGATCATAGATTTACTATTTTAGATAGATACTATTTTTTCTCCGAAATGTTAACTTTAACAAAAAGAAGTTGTTTAACTCAAACATGGTATATGTTACATAAACTGAACCAAAGGGGTTAGATTTAATATGTGGGGTATATGAGGTTGCTGTTTTACGAAAGCAGCGGAAATCAGTATATTAGGGTTATAAAGTTTAAACAAAGGTCTAGACCAATTTCATTCATATGCAGCGATAAACCACATTATTTTTAAGAAAAAATGTCCATTTAATATCATTAAATTATAAAATTAACGAAATAAATTATACCATAAGATTATACAATAAGTAGTACATGTATGCTGGGAAAATTCGTGAATCGATTTTACACATTTTCGAGATTAAACTGTTGTATATCTAATATTTTACGTTTATATAAAGCCAAACGGAAGTTTGAATTTTTTACATAAAGTATGTTGGAGCTAGGGTCAATATATACCCGATAATGGGTACTAGGGCGGAACCAACAATTTTATACTCTTGTAATTCGCAAGAATCAAAGGCCAGGAAATTCCTTCAGGTGTGGCAAGGTGAGAAAGAATTAAACATACATTATTAAATGAAATCGTGATTAAATTACAATCAAATTTGGTATCTTCTTGATTTATATTAAAGGCCATAAACTTAGTCTCAGTTTTATTCCTATATTTTGGTTTGCGTCAGCGAAAATTATATAAAAAAGACAAAAAACATCTTGAAGTGAGATATACATAAGTATGAATGAACGACCATAGAGAACATAATTTGAAGCAATTTTATATATAAATTTTAATACTCACTGACCGACATACGAGAAGTATTATAAGTAGTATATGGAAGTAGACGGTAGCATTAACCCGATTTTATCAATTTTTGCCAATACAACATACTACTAACATGCCACAGACTAATAAAATGCTCCCACTGTTTCATTTAGGTACCTTACATACAATCACCAATCATATGGAGTAAAGTCAGATGAATGTTCGAAAATCCTGATATTAGTTACATGGGGGCCAGGTAAAATTTTCACTCGATTTCATCCATTTTAGGCTCAAAAATACCTTGATATGATTAAAACACGCTCTCTCATTTTAATTGAGATAACTCACATATTGGCCGATATATGCGGTATAAAGTCACCCGGAAGTTCAAAATTCTTTATATTAGGTATATGAGCGCTGTAGGAAGTATTAATTCGATTTAACCCATTTTTTGACACAAACATGCTATTATCGAGAGTTTATTTATTTATTTTATTATATGAATTTCAATTAAATGTCTTACACATTGACCGATATTTTCGGTTAAAAGGCAACTGTAGGCACTGGGGTCAACAAATTTAGTACCTAGGGACTTGAATAGTTTTGGTTCAATTTAGACAATTTTAAACCAGAAGGTGGCATACTTCAAACGCATTATTCACGCAAAGTATTACCCCGATACAATCATTTTTGTTTGATTTGCACAGTGGAAAGTGAAAAAATCAGATGGATTTTAAATGGTGTTATATGGGATAAGGCGTGGTTGTAATCCGATTTCGCTCATTTTCGCACTTTAACAAAGAAATATAAGAAGAATGGTATGGACCGAACTTGGTTGAAATCGGTTAAGCAGATCCTAAGATATGGGGTTTCACCTAAATGTGGGCGGTGCCATGCCCATTGTCTAATTTAGAATGCGGCTCCTATAAAGTCACCTCATACGATCCCTGTGTTTAAATTTAATGACTCTGGCGTGTTTATTGCTTGATTTATTGCGCTTTTATTAGTTTTTAACAGTACCGTTATATAGGGAGTAAGCGGGGTTGTCACCCGCTTTCATCAATTTTCACACCGTAGATAGAGATGCTAAAAACAATTGTTCTTATTGAATTTTGTTATTATAGCTTTAGCAGTTTAGGAGATATACACATTCAACCTATTAGGGGCGGAACCACGCCCAGTTTGTAAAATATTTTAAACTGCAGCTGACACTCCCTAATTGTGGATCTTAGTTATGGCATTTTATTAGTTTTTCATTTATAGCATTTTGTGGGCGTGGCAGTATTCCGATTACGCCCATCTGCAATACCTGCCGTCTTACGGTACCAAGAAACATGTGTACCAAGTTTTATGAAGATATCTCAATTTTTACTCAAGTTACAGCTTGCACAGACGGACAGACGGACGGAAGGACAGACAGTCACCCGGATTTCAACGCGTCTCTTTATCCGGATCATTTATATATTAATAACCCTATATTTAACTCAATTAGTTTTAGGTGATACAAACAACCATTAGGTGAACAAAACCATTATAATCTGTAGCAACATGTTGCGAGAGTATAAAAAGGGTTTTACAAACTAATACAGCAAAAATCGGGCGCGAAAACTATTGTAAAATACCTAAATACAAATCACAGGTTTAATGTGCATATCTCCTAAACTGCTAAAGCTATAATAACAAAATTCACTGAGAACAAATGTTTTTAGCACCTCTATCTATGGTGTAAAAATCGGGTGACAACCCTGCTCACTCCCCATATAACGGTACTGTTAACAAGTTAGGAAGGGCTAAGTCCGGATGTAACCGAACATTTTATACTCTCGCAAAGTCAAATGGTATACTCGTTTGAGATTTCGTTGTGCATTGTCTGAGATTTTCGGTAGAAGGTCAACTATAGGCACTGAGGTCCACATATTTAGTACTTAGGGGCTTGAACAGTTTTGGTTCGATTTAGACAATTTTTGGTCACAAGGTGGCATATTTTATACGTATTATTCACGCAAAGTTTTACGCCGATATAATCATTGTTACTTCATATGCATAGTGTAAAGAGAAAGAATCCCATTTTAGCACTATAACATGGAAATATGAAAAGAACGTTATGCACCAAACTTGGTTGAAATCGGTTAAGCAGATTCCAAGATATGGGTTTTCACCTAAAAGTGGGCGGTGCCACGCCCACTGACTAATTTTGAACGCGGTTCCTATAAAGTCATCTCATACCATGCCTGAGATAAAACTTAATGTCTTTGGTGTGTTTAGTTCTTGGTTTATCGCGCTTTTAGTATTTTTTAAAAGTACCGTTATATGGGGGCGGGCGGCCTTGTCACCCGATGTCACACACCGTCAATAGAGGTGCTTAAAACATTTGCTCCCAGTGAATTTGGTTATTATAGCTTAATCGGTTTAGGAGACATGCACATTAAACTCATTAGGGGCGGGACCACGCCCACTTTTTAAAAAAATGTTAACTGCAGATGCCCCTTAATGTGATCTTTTGTACCAAATAACAGTCTTGTATCTTATTGCGGAGCTTAGTTTTGGCAATTTATTTGTTTTTGATTAATGGCGTTTTGTGGGCGTGGTAGTGGTTCGATTACGCCCATCTGCAACACCAACCGTCTTACGGTACCAAGAAATATGTGTACCAAATTTCATAAAGATATCTCAATCTCACGTTACAGCATCCACGGACGGACGGACAGACGGACAGACAGTCACCCGGATTTCAGCTCGTCTCTTCATCCATTAGGTCAAATAAAAAGTTCGTTCGGTTATTTAAGAGATGGCGTTATTGTCCATAGTACTAGTGTTACGTGTCGCATCATGTCATACTATACGGCGCTGAAAACGCGTTTATTCGCGCTAAAAGTTTGTCTTTGACATTTTTCGATTGATTTTCTCAGTTCGTTGTGAGCGCTCAAAAATGATCAAAGATGGACACCAACAAAGAGAAAATTCGCTATATTTTACAATTTTTCTTCGATCAAAGCGAAAAAGCAGCCAACGCGGCTGAAAAAATTTAATTTAGAAATAATGGCAACAGACCGTCACTTGAGCACTTATTTAATTGCTGGGGAACTAAAGATAAGCCAGAAAACCGTTTGGAACCATTTACATAACCTTGGGTTCAAAAAGAAGCTCATGGTTTGGGTGCCACACGAACTAACGCAAAAAAACATGATGGAAAGAATTTCCATCTGCGAATCGCTGCTGAATCGCAACAAAATCGACCCGTTTCTGTAGCGGATTGTGACTGGCGATGAAAAATGGGTCACTTACGACAACATCAAGCGTAAACAGTCGTGGTCAAAGCTCGGAGAAGCGGCCCAGACGGTGGCCAAGACCGGATTGACGGCCAGGAAGGTTTGGTGGGATTCGCAAGAAATCATTTACTACGAGCTGCTCCCCTATGGCCAAACCCTCAATTGAGCCCTCTACTGCCAACAACTAGACCGCTTGAAGGCAGCATTCATCCAGAAGAGGGCATCTATGATCAACAGCGACCGAATTGTGTTCCTTAAGAACAATGTGAATGGGAGGTCCTAATGCACCCACCTTATAGTCCGGACCTGGCACCAAGTGATTACTATATTTTCCTGTCCATGACGAACGCGCTTAATGGAAGAAAATAATGTTATAGAAAATGATTATAGTGGCAATTTAACAGATTTCGAAAACATTTATTTCCAAAATATAAATAAGGGCCCTACTGATGTATGTATTTGCTGCGGCGGATTATGGCTTTCCCACCAAGTTCGCAACTTAAATTTCGAATTTATTGCGCAAAGTTACCAGAATGCTGCATCCGTCAGGTCAGAGTTCTCTCAAAGGTGCGGTTGTTAATATACCAATTTCTGTTAACAATATTGTGACATCTCTACCAAGGTCCTTTGATGAGGCTCATGTGACACAAACTCACTTAAGAAGGCGTATGGAGTACAATCATGATTACATGATCGATACCATACGCCCCGCAAAGATTATGGAAGCTTTGCAATTCTTAGTGAGTACCCCTCTGTATCGTGAGCACAATATACATATTAATGAAAACTGGATTTCAGAATTTAATAACCAAGAAGAAGTTCCGTTTTGTGCATCTGCAGAGGATTCCCGAATGGTTCAATCTTTTCGTGCGGCACAAACTTCTCAAGATAATCCCTCAGGTAATAACATTCCCATGGGTCTTTTACCTTCCGAGCTAAACACAGGCGGTCAAGAAACTCTTTTGGACAATATTCCTGTAGAAAACTTGGCCTGTAATCGTTTAGTCATAGCGCCAGGTGAAGGACAAAGACCAATTGACATAATTCAAGACAATAATTCAGAAGAGTTGTCACTTAGAACACTATACGCTGGGCAGAAACGTACATGCTCTGGAACATATATATAACAAAATAATACGTTCTGAAATTCACCGTTTTGAAAGAAGAGCGTGTACAATTCCAAAGTTGTTCTATGATTACAAAAATTAGAACTGCTACAAATTAAGAATAGTACATCCATTTGCCTTAGAAAGTTTTCAGACCGCTACTAACTTACGGCCCAAAATCTATTAAACGAAAACTTTGTTCAAAACTTGACTCAACATGATGATGGTTAGAAGGTTTTGAAAGGCGTAAGAGCCTCTCCTGCGAACTGGGAAGCTGAGAAGAAAAAGGCAATCGCTATGATTCGCCAGTTTGGGCTTTCAACCTTCTATATCACTTTATCGGCTGCAGAATCTCAGTCGGTTAAGCTTTTGATCATCCTCTCTAAAACTGTTGATTCTAAAGATATTTCGGAAGAGGAAGCCAACAGTTTAACAACCCAAGATAGATATCGCTTAATTCGGTCAGACGCGGTTACTTGTGCTAGATATTTTGACTACCGCTATCGACAAATTCTTAAGCTTTTTAAAGGTAATGCCAGCATTTTTGGAGAGCATTTTGTCATGTACATGGCTTGTATTGGCTTAATAATGCTCCCAGGATCAACCTCCAAGATCCTCAGACATTCCCTGATGTCATTAGTTTTATTGACAATTATATTTCTACAGATGGTTAGCCACTTAGAAAACTATTTGGGTTATCAAAAGCATAACCACAGTCGGTCTTGTACTAGGGAAATAAGAGGACAACAGTTTTGTCGTTTTGGTATACCATATCCACCAATGCATTCAACGCAAATACTGTTACCTCTTACAGAAACAAGTCAAATATAAGAAAGACACATGGAAAACTTTTTCAAAATTCAAAGCCATTTAAATTTAAATATGACTACAGAAGACATTTCTTATTTAGGAGATTTTGAGCATTTCTTGTCTGATAGTAAAATAAATATGTCTTTTGATGACTATTTGTTAGCCCTTAGATCAAGTATAACAAAACCCAAAAATTTTCTAAAAAGAAAATTACAGGATCGTTTTATAAACGCTTATAATCCTCTGATTTTGGAACTCCATAAAGCAAATATGGATATCCAATATATACTGGATGCATATGCTTGCTGTTCATATATAATTAATTATAATAACAAGTCTAACAGGGGAGTTTCTAGGCTCTTAAATGAAGCTATATCAGAGGTAAATTCTGGAAATTATACTGTTAAGCACAAACTTAAGCATATAGGTCACAAATTTATATCAGGCACAGAAATATCTGCACAAGAAGCAGTATACTGCTGCATTAGGTTCCATCTTTCGTCAGCAAGTAATGCAGAAATATTTATAAATACCTTACGACCTGAGTAACGTGTTCGAATGGTGAAACCTAGGCCAGAACTTCAAAATCTTCCTTCAGGTTCGATCTTATTCGTATCCGGTATTTTAGACCGTTATGTTCAAAGATCCGATCAGTTAGAAACTCTTTGCTTAGCTGATTTTGCATCTATCTATAAATATGTTAAATCTAGAAGAAGAGCACAAGACAGTGATCATGAAGAAGAAGAGAGGGAAAACGATAATTTACCGGAAAGGGGTGTTGTCATGCCTCTTAAAACGGTAGCGGTTTTGTTAAGAAACGTACCAAACCTTGTATTATTCGGTATAGAAGGTTTAACCCAGATTTGGGTTTCAGTTGAGTATTTCCGCGAAATGGTAACGCTTTACTATTCATGGCGGAATGAACAGCAAGATCTCCTTGAAAACGATAATGAGCAGACTTGCATAACGCATCGTATTCTAATTGAGGAAAATCAAAGAAAATATGATGTTTTTGAACAAAGAGAACTTGAAAATGTTCTAGAAAGTCTTTATGATGAAATAGACTTGGACGAAGGTGCTCAAAATGAACTACCTATAGCGTAAAATGAGTTCAGAATGTTGGCACTTCCAGAAATAAACCCAAATAAAAATTTGCAGGACTTGCATGGTGAAGATTCAACAGATAATGGCACGGAATCTGATTGCAATATTAGACTTATTAAACTACCCCCTTTAATTCCAGTTGAGGATACTTGCAATATATCAAGCACTTAACCATCGTTACAATTCTACACCTGGAACCAATCCAAGTTCCTTAAAAGTTCTTCTTTGCGCACCTACGTGTAAAGCAGCATTCGGAATAGATGAAATGACCCTTCATTAATGATATAAAAATCGACTGTTTGATGCTATCTTCAGATATTTTATGTTTTGTAGAAACTTGGAGTTATTCTTGCGAAAATTTTGATATACCAGTATTTACTCCAATTAACGAACTGAGGATAGATAGCACGGAAACAACTAACAGAAATAAACGGGGCATTATAATATATGCAAAGCATAGTATTGCTAGCTCTATAGAATCAAAGGCTGTAAAGAAAATTTATTCAGGACGCAAAGTTTTAGAAGCGATTTTATTTAAATGTTTCAATATTAATATTCTGATTCTATATAGAACTTCAGATTTCTCTGTCAGACATTAAATTGTAGAACTTCAGGAAGTCCTTACTTCTGAGTTATGCGTTCAAAATGTGCTAATTGTTGGAGATTTCAATATTTGTTTAATATCTACAGGGAATTCAATAGGAAATCTGCTCCAAGAAAAAAACTTTACTTCCCTGCTTGGGGTAGAATATTCAACTACACTTGCCGGTACACAATTTGATTGGGCATTTTCAAACATGGATCCTTCCCATGTTAATGCAATTACTTTTGAGACAGTACACAGCTATCATGACAGTATTTGTGTCTCTATTTCCAACTAAAGTTTTCTGACTTATTGCAATAGTTCTTCATTTTTTTTTTTCAAATATATATTAAAAAACGGTATAGCAATTTCGACGATTCAGAGCCGGTGACTGTCCGTCTGTCCGTCTGTGCAAGCTGTAACTTGAGTAAAAATTGAGATATCTTTATGAAACTTTGTACACATGTTTCTTGATACCGTAAGACGGTTGGTGTTGCAGGTGGGCGTAATCGGACCCACAAAACGCCATTAATCAAAAACAAATAAATTGCCATAACTTAGCTCCACAACAAGATACAAGACTCTTATTTGGTATACAGGATCACATTAGGGGGAGGCAACTGCAGTTTGAATTTTTTTTTTAAGTGGGCGTGGTCCCGCCCTCTAATAGGTTTAATGTGCATATCACTTATACCACTGAAGCCATAATAAAAAAAATGTACTGGGAAAAGTGTTTCAGCGTTTCTATGGGCGGTGTGAAAATGGGTGAAATCAGGTGATTACCCCGCCCACTCACCATATAACGGTACTGTTAAAACCTACTAAAAGCGCGATAAATAAAGCACTAAACAAGCCAAAAACATTAAATTTAAAATTAGATAGTGGGCGTGGCACCGCCACTTTTAGGTGAAAACCCATATCTTGGGATCTGCTTAACCGATTTCAACCAAATTCGGTACATAATATTCTTCTCATATTTCTCTGTTATAGTACGAAAATGGGCGAAATCGTATTAAAACCACGCCTATTTCCCATATAACAGCATTTTAAATTCCATCTGATGTTTTCACTTTCCAGTATGAAAATCAAGCAACAATGATTATATCGGCGTAAAATTTTGCTTGAATAATACGTTTTAAGTAGGCTACTTTGTGACCAAAAATTGTCTAAATCGAATCAAATCTGTTCAAGCCCCTAGGTACTGAACATATGGGCCCCAGTGCTTATAGCTGACTTTTTACCGAAAATATCGGCCAACATAGAACAAGGCGGCAAGATCCACAAAGAAATCTAAAACGAGTATACCATTTGACTTTGCGGGAGTATAAAATGTTCGGTTACATCCGAACTTAGCCCTTCCTTACTTGTTTATATTAATTTACATAAAAAAATATTTTTTTAAGCGCGCGGAGACGCGAGTTTCTTGAGTCACAACCATCGTAAAGGGGTACCATGGTCACAACTTTAGACTGATTACAATAATTTCTTAAACTTAAAATTAAACCTAAGTCACATTGTCGCTGTCCTCAAAGGTGTTGTTGATTCAGCAGAGATGCACGTGTGGTTTCATTTGTCAGTTACCCGTGGGATACTGCTACTGTGCAAGTCTCACATGAAGCTTTAGTTTTTGGCAATAAAGCTTTGTAAGTTAAGCGTCCTCGTTGGTAGGGAGTGATATGTGAGCTGTTGAAGTACTGGACTCTACAGGTGTAGGTGGATCTTCTGGAATGTTCGCATTGACTTCAATTTGAATTTTAGTTTTTCTATTTAAAGGCTGACCTTGTATCTAGTCTTAATTTCTTTGATCTGTTAAATATTTGCTACATTGAGCTCTTTCAGATATTGTAATGAAAATACTTCTTCAATGTTTCCTGTGGCATCTCTTGATTTGATTATTGCTGGCAATCGGTTTACAAATATTTGATTCTTGTTTGTAAAATTTTTGTTTTCCACTGTTGAATTGTCATATTTAATAAAAATGTTCCGTTTAATTTTACGATTTCTTTGTCAATTCTTAAGGTTCCTTGTAAGGTAATTACAAGCAATAAAATCTTCATATCTTAATTTAATTGCTTGTTCCTTAAGTTTTACAGGTTTTATTCTTATTGATTTACATAGTTCATCGTTGTTAAATTTTATAATATAAATAATTGTTCACAAATTCGATGCTATTTTGACATCGCTAAATTCAATAGCTTATACTAAGTTTAAATATGGTGTATTTTCTTTTTCAAATGTTTCTTTAATTACATTGATTTCTTCATTTGACAACATAAATGAGTTTACAATTCCGGCCTTAGCTCATTGGATAGAATAATCCAAATTAGTTAATTCGTCTTTTAAAAATTTTAATTTTCTTTCCATATTTTTTCTGATTCAAATTTGAGGCTATCGCTTGATTTCATTTCGCTTGATATTACATTTGAAATGTGTGTTAAATTATTTATTCTTTCTAACATATTGTAGATTTATTAATTATTACTTGTTGATTATTATTGATTAAAATATTATTTATAGAATAAGAATTAAATTTATAGAATAAGAATTCACATTTGTCAATTTGGATTTTCATATTAGTTTTTTCTAAAGTGTGGAAAATTGTATTAATACTTTCTAAATGTAATTTTTCATCTTGGCCGAAAATGATAATGTCGTCTATAGAAGCAAAGCATATTTTTCCGATATACTCTCTTAGTATGCCATCTAATGCTCTTTGAAAAATTGATGGGGCATTTTTTATCATTATTAACTGAAAATGCTGTCTTTGCAACGTCAGATTAGCCTAATGGAATCTGGTGAAATCCCCTTTTTTAAGTCAAGAACTGTAAAGAATTTGTGTTTACCTAATTGCGAAAGAACTTCGTTTAAATCTGGAATAGAATAACGATCGGCTATCGTAATTGAATTTAATTTACGGTAGTCAATCACCATTCTGTATTCTTTTGTGCCAGATGCATCATTTTTTTCGGAAGGTCTATATATTATATTATATTATACTATTATACCGTCATCGAGTTATTTTGCTATTTGTTTTCGACTTCGTCTTTGAGTGACATGGGATATGGGTAGTATCTAGAATGTATTGGGTCTTGTAAGGTAGTTCTTATTTCGGCTTTTACTACGGTGGTGTATCTTAGCTTTTCCTCTGGTTCGGAAAAAAGTATTGCATAAATTGCGAAGTTTTTCTGACTGTTCGGATGTAAGGTGGTCTGTTCTAATTTCGATATTGTTGACTGATTTTTGTTGGTTGTTGATTGCAATTTTAATTTTATTTTTTATTAGCATTTCTCTGAGGTGAAGATTATTGTGTCTAATTGTTTCAAACTGTTATCACCGTGAAGTCCATGGAAGGATTTTAATGTCGGAACAATAAAAAATTTTAGTTTTTCGTCTCTGAGTCCAAAAAGATTGATAAAGGTATGGTGGATTATTTTTATATTTCCGCCAACTAAGTTGGCATAAAATATTTCGTTATTGAGGATAGGATTATTAATAAGTTGTGGTTGAATATAATTTTTATTTGACCCTGTATCTAATCTGGTATTTTAAAATTTCTCCGTTACTATCTTTGCACTGAAAGTAGGGCAAAGTAGAATTCGTCAGCCTAAAAAAATGAATATTTGAAAATTCTATTGTCTCCCTGTCTGTCATGTCGTCTTAAGAAGAATATTCGTTATAATAAAATTCCCATGATTGTTCTGTATGGTCTTCATTCATTTGTTGTTGAGTGTCGCTTAAGGTATTGTCTTCGGGTTCTATGTGATTAATCCTGTGTTGTTTAAATGGTTGGTGTATTTGGTTTGATGGTGGAATCGGTCTTTTTCCTCCAAATGCGTTATTGTTCGGTCTGTTCATGTAATTAATATTTCTAGTTTTTTGGGATTCGTCTATTTCCATCGGAATTGGTAGTTTCGGTTGCATAGGTCTTGGCGGTGGATAATTAAATTGTTTGGACATTGGTAATTGTCTCGAAGGATAAGCAGACATGTTTTTTGTATTGGGGATTGACAAAATTATTTTGATACTGAGGATATTGGGGGTTTTGGTATTGCATATTTTTGAATGCTGCTGGTTGTACTAAATTCTGTACGCGATGGATTGTATGCAAGATTCGGATAAAAAGGTTGCTTTTGATATTGTTGTTTCCTTGATGGTAGTGGAGGTGGTATTGGTTTTCGTGATATGGGTTGGTTGTTGAAAGCGTGCGGTGTACGGCAATTTTGAGTTTGTAGTTTCATGCATAACTGAAGTGCTTGAGGTAGATCAGTTTGTTCTTTTATTTTTAGTAATTTTGGAAGTTCGCCATTCAAACCTCTCACAAAAGTGTCTAATACTTTATCACGGTAAGTTTTAGTTAAAATATTTAAAGATTCTTGACCTATGTCAAGACAGGCAATTTTATCAGTATTAGGGAAAGATGGGAAAATATTTCGTGATAAAATTCGTTAATAGATTTATTCCCTTGGAAAAGGGAAGACATTTGGCACTCTAACGTACTGATGTCTCTTTGGTCTGCGTAATGTGTATTAAGGCATTTCGAAATTGCTTCCCAATTGAGGGGAGTGTTATAAGACTCTAACGCTACATCGGCGATCCCTGTTATTTTATTTCTTATGACATTCAAAATGCCAAAATAACGAGGTGTGCCTTTTTCGGAAAATTCTCTCTACACTTTTCTTCCAAGATGCGAATTCTTTCGGGTCGCCAGAAAAATCTCTTAAACACCTAACAACGTCTGGTACTCTGTCAAGTCCTGATAGGTTTCCTGCATATCTTGAGTCAATTGTTTATTCTGTTACTATTTCCCTTCTTGGTTGAATAATATTCTGAATAAGAGCTGGGGCGTCTGTCGAAATAACTTGAGCTACGATATTTTAAAATTAAATTAAAAAGTAGATGGAAAATAAAGTTGAATATAATGGATATATAGTATATATAATATATATATTATTATGCTTATTTTAGCAATCTCTGGAGGGTACCGATTAGGTGAATCGCAGAGGTTTTCCTTATTATAAAGCCGGAGGTTCCCCCTAAAGGTGGTGAATCGCGACTTTTAGGATTGGCTGTACAAGCCTTTGTTTTATTTTATAATTTTGATTATCAATATCTGGAGGGTCCCGTTTAGGAGAATCGCAGAGTTGTTCCTTATTATAAAGCCGGAGATTCCCCCTAAAGGTGGTGAATCGCGACTTCTAGGATTTAGTATTTTATTGGCAATACAAGCCTTAGTTTTATTTTATATTTTGATTATCAATATCTGGAGAGTCCCGTTTAGGTGAATCGCAGAGTTGTTTTTGTATTATAAAGCCGGAGGAGGACCCTTAAAGGTGGTGAATCGCGACTTTTGATTTATAGTTTTTATTGGCTGTATAAGCCTGTTTTATTTGGATAATTTATTAAAATATTTTTTATTAAATATCTTAAATCTACACTTCTTTTATCTGTTTTAATTATCTTTCTTCTTTAATTTTTTCCTTTTTTATTTCTAAAAACAATTTTTTTTCACTTCTTCACTTTTAACAACGACTTTTCTTTAAATTTAATAATTTCTATAAGATATCTGAACTCTATGTTTACGTAATAATCCCACGTCGCATATTGAATACTCCTGTTTGCTGCTCGCTACTAAGGTTCTTTATAACGCACTCTTCGTGGGTGCGGGTCTTCTTCCACCGAAGCTGTCCCTTGTCGTGGTGTCCAAGTCCGTATCGCTATCCTGGTGGTGCTTCTTGAGGACCTTTAAACTCTTCTTGAGGGTTATTTTTTATGGATTTGCGAACGCGATTGGCACGTTGGGCGCCAGCTATCGTTTTTTATATTAATTTACATAAAAAAATCATAACTTAAAACTGATTAAAATAATTTCTTAAACTTAAAATTAAACCTAAGTCACATTGCCGCTGTCCTGAAAGGTGTTGTTGATTCAGCATTTGCACAGATGCACGTGTGGTGTCATTTGTCGGTTACCCGTGGGATACTTCTCACTGTGCAAGTCTCACCTGAAGCTTTGGTTTTTGGCAATAAAGCTTTGTAAGTTAATTGCAGCGTATGTGGATACGTAGTATATTAACTTATACTCTATACACATTGGATCAATTAGAATTTTACAAAATTATTAAAAAAATTACATATTGTTTCAAAAATAAATAGACGGTCCAAGAAACAAATACATTTAAAAAAAAGATAATAAATAATTTATTAAAAACCAAAAATACAAAAAGCGCGGTTAAACAAAAATTATTAATTTGAACAATCTATTGTATATTAAAACATATACAATTTTAGTTGTACGTCATTTCAAAGTCCACATTGGCATATATCCCGCAATACCCCTTGTAACAAACAAGCAGGATTGCGTACAAAAAAAAACTAAAAGCACATTGATCTCTTCAACGAGCTCTCAAATGCATTAGAAAATAAACATACCAACTCACAAGCAATTCGTGCGTACCAATGTACAAAGTGTATTTATCTCTTCAACGAGCTCTCAATTGCACAGGCACATAAATATATACATACAAGTCCATGTATTAGGGTGTACCAAAATACCTCAACATAAGGACATAAAAAGTATTGTTAAAAGTGCGGTTCTTAATAATTAAATTAAGAATATACAATTTACAATTGGGATAAATAATATATATATACGCAAATATAATATATAAAAAACTGTGTTATTAACACTAAAAACACGTTTTTTAAACTACAATCCGAAATATCAAATTCTTATTCACCTAAAAAAATATTCCATAAAAATTACCAATTATCGCTTATATTCATAAATCCGTTTACATTGAGAAAAATCTAATTCGTTTTGAAATATATTTTAACATACTACAAAAATGATGAATGTGGATAAAAATCAAAAAACACCTGCTGAAGCTACACGCGCAAGACAGGTTGCTACAACGCAAATAAAAAGCAAATATATTTCTGCCACCAAATTAATTGCTGAGAGTGACAGATTAATACGATACTGCACTCGATTTTCATCTTCACCGATTCAAGACATCTCCGAATCGTTATTTGAAATAAAAAAGAAAAAATATTGACAAATTTTGGACTCGTCTCCAAACGGCTCATGACGCCATAGTAGATTATGACAATTCAGATCTACCAGACAATTTTAAATCATCGGCTTGCGCAATATACGAAAACTACTTAGACCAGTACAAAGAAACAAAAGCTATGATTTCTGATCAATTAAAGCTAATTAATGCAATTGCACCTAAAATGCCCAACGTGGCAGCAAATGAAAGAATATGAAATAGCAAAATTGGTAGACAAAAAACGTCCAAAACGACCTCAATAGAAGCTTCAATAGACCCCAAACCAGTAGCAACAACAATTTAAATAGAAGCTTTTATAAAAATCAATCGTTCACATCCGAACAGTATAAACAAACGTCATGCGAACTGTGTACAAAAAATTAAATATTGTCGATAGGAACAATTTTGTGAGAACAAAAAAACTTTGGACAAACTGCTTGTCACGTTCGCATACTCTAAAAGAGTGTGAAAGCAAATTCAATTGCGTATATTGTCACATAAGACATCATTCAATGTTCCATATCACAAATATTTCCAGCTCACCTCAAATTAATATTAAAAGGGATACGGGATTAATTGCAACAGCAAACCCCAAAAAAACGCCAAGAAGCACCATGCTGCTCAAAGGCATTAAAAACGCAAACGTTACACAGCGAAAACCAAATTAAGGTACTACTACCCACAGCAGTGGTCTCCATCGAACACCGAGGAGAACTGTTTAAGCTTAGGGCATTAATAGACCAAGGATCACAACGATCAATTATAGCGACTAGGACACTAAATAGGTTACAACTGCCAACAAAACTAGCCAATTTTAAAATCACGGGAATGGGCGGAGGAGTAGTCCAAAACTCAAACAAAATCTGCCCCATTACCCTAATTTCCCCCAAAGCGGATAAGCGCATTAAAGCAGAAGCTATTATCTTACTGCAACTAACAAACATGCTTCCAAGCTATCACATAAATAGCAAGCTTTGGCAAAAAGTTTCACACCTAAAGCTAGCAGATCCCAACTGCAACACTCCCGCTCAAATAGACCTTCTATTAGGAAGCGATTTCATACCACAGATAATACTCGAAGGTATTGAGAAAATTTAAAACACACCTCTTGGCCAAAATACTTTTTTTGGTTGGATCCTAAGTGGACTAGTTACGGAACCAGTTACCACCATGCCTACTCAAGTTAAGGAAATCTCAAACGAATACCTCAATTCAAAATTAAAGAAATTTTGAAAGTTAGAAGACCTTCCCCATTTCAACTACAACCCCAGAAGATCAGTATTGTGAAGACTTCTACAAAGCCACAACTACTAGATCAGATAATGGTCGGTACGTCGTACGACTACAACTAAAACAACAATTTCCTAACACACTCGCCTTAGGTCACTCTCGCACCTCTGCTATATTACAGTTTTTAAGTATGGAAAAAAACTTACTTAAACAAGTAAGGAAGGGCTAAGTTCGGATGTAACCGAACATTTTATACTCTCGCAAAGTCAAATAGTATACTCGTTTGAGATTTCTTTGTGGATTGGCTGATATTTTCGGTAGAAGGTCAACTATAGGCACTGGGGTCCACATATTTAGTACTTAGGGGCTTAAACAGTTTTGGTTCGATTTAGACAATTTTTGGCCACAAGGTGGCATACTTTAATCGCATTATTCACGCAAAGTTTTATCCCGATACAGTCATTGTTGCCTGATTTGCATAGTGGAAAGTGAAATAATCAGATGGAATTTAAAATGGTGTTATATGGAAAGTAGGCGTGGTTGTAGTCCGATTTCGCCCATTTTTGCACTATGACATAGAAACATGAAAAGAACGGCTGTGCCACGCCCACTGTCTAATTTTGAACGCGGTTCCTATAAAGTCATCTCATACCATCCCAGAGATAAAATTTATTGACTCTGGCGTGTTTAGTGCTTGATTTATCGCGCTTTTAGTAGTTTTTAACAGTACCGTTATATGGGGAGTGGGCGGAGTTGCCACCCGATTTCAACTATTTTCACACCGTCAATAGAAGTGCTAAAAATATTTGCTTCCAGTGAATTTTGTTATTATAGCATTAGCGGTTTAGGAGATATGCACATTAAACCTATTAGAGGCGGGACCACGGCCACTTTTTTAAAAAAAATTTTAACTGCAGATGCCCCTCCCTAATGCTATCCTGTGTACCAAATAACAGTCTTGTATCTTATTGCGGAGCTTAGTTATGGCAAGTTATTTGTTTTTGATTAATGGCGTTTTGTGGGCGTGGCAGTGGTCCGATTACGCCCATCTGCAATACCAACCGTCTCACGGTACCATGAAACATGTCTACCAAGTTTCATAAAGATATCTCAATTTTTACTCAAGTTAGAGCTTGCACGGACGGACGGACAGACGGACAGACGGACGGACAGACGGACGGACGGACAGACAGTCACCCGGATTTCAACTCGTCTCTTCATCCTGATCATTTATATATATATAACCCTATATCTAACTCGATTAGTTTTAGGTGATACAAACAACCGTTAGGTGAACAAAACTATTATACTCTGTAGCAACAGGTTGCGAGAGTATAAAAAGGTGAGCTTAAGCCAGAATACGATGGCGTGTTATAAGAATACCTCCGTTTAGACCACATGGAGGAAGTAAGCGCAGGCGAAAAAATCATAAATGGCAAATATTACTCATTTTACTTGCCTCATCACGCAGTAGTAAAGCCATATAAAAAAACAACAAAAGTCCGAGTGGTTTTCAATGCCTCAAGAGCCACTAGCTCAGGAAATTCCCTAAATGATATTCTATTTACGGGACCTACATTTCAACCAGATTTAATGCTTCTCATATTAAATTGCCGTATATTCAAACACGTATTCAATGGGGACGTTGAGAAAATGTATCGACAAATAGTCGTACATAAAGACGATTAAGATTTTCAGCGAATTATTTTCCAAAAATCTCCCAATAGTCCACTACGCGACTATAAAGTAAAAACAGTTACCTTTGGCGTCAACTGTGCTCCATATTTAGCCATTCGAACACTTAACGAATTGACAGAAAACACAAAGTCAGAATTTCCTCTGGCAACCGAAGTGTTAAAAACTCCAACGTATGTGGACGATATCCTGTCTGGAATTCACACTCTTTCATAAGAATACGAGTCACTAACACAAGTGACACAAGCCCTCAAAACCGCAGGGTTTCCGTTAAAAAAGATACCTAAAGAAAATCTGTTGGACACTAATTTCCTTAAATTCGAAAAGGAAAGTACAACAAAACCTTTGGGGATCCAATGGAATGCGATTATATGACCAGTTTTCATATACTACAGGGTCAATATCAGCATTATCCGCCATAACAAAACGCTAAATTTTATCCTCTGTGGCAAAACTTTTCGACCCCGCAGGATGGCTTTCGCCAATTATGATTCAAGTCAAAATCCTAATACAAGAATTATGGTTAGATGGAACCGACTGGGATGAACAAGTTAAACTACTTCGTTTATAAAAGTAGTCCCAGTTTGCGAGCAATCTAAATGATATCTCACAGATACAAATCCCTCGATGGGTAAACTATGCCCCAGAGCACAAAGTCGAACTACACGGCTTCTGTGACGCCTTTGAAAAGGCATATTGCGCCGCTATATACCTACGTACACAAAGCGACATTGCGACCACAAGCCACTTACTAGTAGCAAAAGCAAAAGTAGCTCATTTAAAACCAATAATTCTACCACGACTTGAACTGTTTGGAGCGCTACTACTAGCCAAACTATTATCCATGGTGCGAATTCATTTAAACATGGCAAACTATATCTGTGATCCGATTCGGAAATTGTACTAGCCTAGCTAGAAAAACCATATGAATGGAAGACGTATATTTAAAATGTCTCAAATACTTGACCTAGTAGGATCAGCCACTTGGCGACATGTAGCCAGTGCTGACAATCCAGCTGATCTAGGTACAAGAGGGTGTAAACCCCTGCACCCTGCTACCACCACCCTATGGTGGAATCGCCCCCATGGTTAATAGAATCTCCCGATTCTTGGCCACAATCGCCCATGCGTAACATAATTGCCCCAGAGAGTCGAAAAATCGACTCCTTTCACACAACCTTGCAAGATAAGGACATCTTCGAGCGATTTTTCTCGTACCCCCGAGCACTAAGGGGAATCGTTTATATGCTCAAGTTCATAGAGCGACTCACAATTATACTTAAGGGAGTAACCTCATTATAATCCCAATGCGATACAGTGACGCACCTAGATTTACAATAAGCAAAGGTCGCTCTTATCGCATATACTCAAGCGCGACACTTCAGTCCCCTCTTAGTACTAAACCCATTCCTCGACACGAAAGGTCTTCTTCGTGTGGATGGTCAGCTTGCCAATTCAAGCCTAACGTATAACGATCGCCATCCCATTATTGTACCAGAGAAGTCTCGACTTGCCACATTACTCATCAATTGTATCTACATATTTCTACCGTTCCGCACGCGCTGACTCTGCCTTTAGCGGTCCGATTATATACATATATAAACTTATATATAAGGAATTTTACTGTGCAAAACTTAATAATAAAATTTGTATATTAAATTAAATTGCGAATTTTAATTACTTACAATTGTACAAGTGGTAAGTGCTGCTAAAGTGGGATGTGCTCCCTAATATATTATATTAATTTTATATTATATTAGGTAAAGTAAAAAGTTCGTTCGGTTTTTATCTAAGAGATGGCGTTATTGTCCATAGTACTAGTGTTACGTATCGCATCATGCCATACTATACGGCGCTGAAAACGTGTTTATTCGCGCTAAAAGTCTTTGACAGGCTTACGATTGATTTACTCAGTTCGTTGTGAGCGCGTCAAAGATGGACACCAACAAAGAGAAAATTCGCTATATTTTACAATTTTTCTTCGATCAAAGCGAAAAAGCAGCCAACGCGGCTGAAAAAATTACTTTAGTTTATGGGCCCGATACTGTAAACGAACGTGTATCACAAAAGCGATTTGCTAGGTTCCGTTCCGGTAATTTCGATGTCAAAGATGCACCACGCGTCGGGAGGCCTGTGGCTCCCCGAGTTTTTTGGCGATAGGGACGCAGTCTTCTACGAGAGGGGTACAATGAAGTTGGCATCTCGTTGGCAACAAGTTTACGAACAAAACGGCGCATATCTGACTTTAATCGGACAAATGTGCGCAAAGTTATCATCTTTTGAAAAATCAATAAAAAACAGAACGATCGCACCCTAATACTGCACACCACACTTGAGAACATTCACAGGTTCTCACCCCCCGATGAAATCACACCACACAGGACAACACAACATACCATCAACACACCATCAGCGATAATATATAAACTTATATTTAAGGAATTTTATTGTACAAAATTTATTAATAAAATTCGAATACTAAACTAAATAACGCATTTTAATTACTTATAACTACAAAAGTGGTGAGTGCTGCTAAAGTGGGAAATTATTAAATACAAATTTATTCATAAATGATTGCAAATACTATGAAGTAAGAGCAATCACACAAGAAGAAGGTAAACTAGTAATTGACAAAGAAATTACAAAATGTAAAAAAGAATATATAAATAAAAAACAAGAAAAAACGTTAACCTCGGTTGCACCGAAGCTATAATACCCTTCACAAATACAAAGGTTCCTCACAAGAACTTCATTCCAATTTAATTTCATGAATATACTTCGTCAAATAAAAAAAGTTTTCCATGCAAGCATTTTCTTATGATCGTTCAGTTAATCATGGCAGCTATATGCTATAGTCATCCGATTTATACAATTTCTCCGGAGATTGCATTATTGCCTTAAAAAATAATCCATGCCAAAATTCATAAAGATACCTCGTCAAATGAAACAGTTTTCCATACAAGCACTTGATTTCGATTGTTCAGGTTCCGACAAATGAGTAGCTTCTTGTGAGAAAAAGACAGGTGTAAAATTTCAGATCGATAACTTAAAAACTGAATAACTAGTTCGCGTATATACAGACGGATGGACGTACAGACGGACATGGCAAAATCAACTTATCTCATCATGCTGATCATTTATATATACATTTTATAGGGTCTACGACGTTTCCTTCTGGGTGTTTCAAACTTCGGGGCAAACTTAATATACCATGCTCAGGGTATAAAAATCTAAAAAGGAAATGATAAACACCTATTGTAAATTTAATAATACAAGTACTTGCCTATCAGATATTTTATCCAGAAAACAAGGTAAATGTAAAACAAGTAAGGAAGTGCTAAGTTCGGATGTAACCGAACATTTTATACTCTCGCAAGGCAAATGGTATACTCGTTTTAGATTTCTTTGTGGATTGACCGATATTTTCGGTAGAAGGTCAACTATAGGCACTGGGGTCCACATATACATTTTTTTTTTACAAGGTGGCATACTTTAAACGTATTATTCACACAAAGTTTTACCCCGATATAATCATTCTTGCTTGATTTGCATACTGGAAAGTGAAAGAATCAGATGGAATTGAAAATGGTGTTATATGGGAAATAGGCGTGGTTGTAGTCCGATTTCGCCCATTTTCGCACTTTAACATAGAAATATGAATAGAATGCTATGTAATGAATTTGGTTGAAATCGGTTAAGCAGATCCCAAGATATGGGGTTTCGCCTAAAAGTGGGCGGTGCCACGCCCACTGACTATTTTTAAACGCAGTTGCTATAAAGTCATCTTATACCATCCCAGATATAAAATTTAATGTCTCTGGCGCTTTTAGTATTTTTTAACAGTAACGTTATATGGGGAGTGGGCGGGATTGTCACCCGATTTATGGTGAATTTTGTTATAGGTGAATTTTGTTATTACAGCTTTAGCAGTTTAGCAGATATGCACATTAAACCTATTAGGGGCGGGACCACGCCCACTTTAAAAAAAAATTTAACTGCAGATGCCCCTCCCTAATGTGATCCTGTGTACCAAAAACAGTCTTGTATTTTATTGCAGAGCTTAGTTATGGCAATTTATTTGCTTTTGATTAATGGCGTTTTGTGGGCGTGGCAGTGGTCCGATTACGTTCATCTGCAATACGAATCGTCTCACGGTGCCAAGAAACATGTCTATCAAGTTTCACAAAGATATCTCAATTTTTACTCAAGTTATAGCTTGCACGGACGGACGGACGGACAGACAGTCACCTGGATTTCAACTCGTCTCTTCATCCTGATCATTTATATATACATAACCCTATATCTAACTCGATTAGCTTTAGGTGATACAAACAACCATTAGGTAAACAAAACTCTTATACTCTGTAGCAACAGGTTGCGAGAATATAAAAACTAAAGAAAACCAGTAAGGAAGGGCTAAGTTCGGATGTAACCGAACATTTTATACTCTCGCAAAGTTAAATGGTATATTCGTTTGAAACTTTTTTATATATTCTAAAAATTAGAAGTAGGAACTGTTGCCTTAGTTATTTACTTTTTACTCACAGTGAAAACAATTAGAGCAATTTGTAAACGAAATTTACTCAAATTATGAGAAATCGTTCTTGTGCTTTTTGTATACGCTTATAATTGATTTTATATAGAATGCATTACAACTGAAGTATGAAAAGAAATCGTTTTTGGACAATGAATAACATTTTTTATTTATTATATCGATATTATTATACATGTTTAGCTTAAAAATAATAAATATTAACAACTTTAAAAATGATTTAATATTATTATATTAATTTGTATATAATATTTACAATATTAAACATAAATTTTTGTAGAGATTCTTATACAAATATCCAAATTATATTTCTTTTTTCCTTATACTATTTAATTTATATCATATATACAGTAATGTCATATATAATAACAAATTATGTATATAATTTAAATTTTCTTAATTAGATTATTTACATATTTTTCTTAAAACTGTCTTAAAAACTACTGTCAAAATTCCTATACCATTCCAATTCGATTATATTTGGAAAAAAAAATTAAGAACTATTGCACTAAGTCTGAAAACTTTAGTTCGAAATAGAGACACAAATACTGTCATGATAGCTGTGTACTGTCTCAAAAGTAATTGCATTTACACGGGAAGGATCCATGTTTGAAAATGCCCTATCAATTTGTGTACCGGCAGGGGTAGTTGAATATTCTGCACCAAGCAGGGAACTAAAGTTTTTTTCTTGGAGCAGATTTCTTATTGCAGTCCCTGTAGACATTAAACAAATGTTAAAATCTCCAACAATTAGCACATTTTGATTGCCTAACTCAGAAGTAAGGACTTCCTGAAGTTCTACAATTAATTGTCTGACAGAGAAAGCTGAATTTCTATATAGAACCAGAATATTAATATTGATAACATTTAAACAAAATCGCTTCTAAAACGTTGCGGCCTGAATAAATTTTCTTTACAGCTTTTGATTCTATAGAGCAAGCAATACTATACTTTGTATATATTATATTATAATGCCCCGTTTATTTCTGTTGGTTGTTTCCGTGCTATCTATCCTCAGCTCGTTAATTGGAGTAAATCCTGGTATATCAAAACTTTCGCAAGGATAACTCCAAGTTTCTACAAAACATAAAATATCTGAAGATAGCATCAAACAGTCGCTTTTTATATCATTAATGTGAGCGAAAAAGAACAATTGAAATCAATTTGCATAAGTTGTCCAGCTGCCCCACTAACCAAGCCATCACACGTGTTTATGTTCACTGTAATCATATATTTGGCGGAGGTTTTTAGTGTCAATTCATAGAGCAGTCCCTGCGTTTCAGAAGTTTTGAAAAGTTTAACTCTTTCCAAAATATTACCATTTTCATTTATACCAATTCCTTTAACTGAGTCTTTTGCAGTTGAAAGGAAAGCTTCTGTTGGGATTCGACTGAGCTTAAGGGCATTGAAATTATTTGTCTCTTCATTGAACCAAAATAAATGTATGACATCATCGAGAACTTCTTCGAAATTAACCAATCGAGCTTCAATGAGTGATATGTCTTCATTTGTCATAGTACCAGATGCCATATGATTTAATTCAATTGCAAATCCCTGATCCTCCCGTTGTCTCATTATCTCTGTTAATTCAAAATATTTAAATAACTCCCACAAAGGGGAACCAACTAAAGTGCTGTATGCAACATTGGGATTAGGAGAGAATATCCACCTATCTCCAACAGGTGAGAGTTGCTTCAAATCACCAAACACTATGATCGGTATACCACCGAAGGGGCTGTCTGTTTTGAAAATTTGTTTTAATCTCGCATTAACAGAGCTAAACATAACCAACCATCGATATTTCATCAATTATGATTAATTTTAAATCGATAAGTCTGGAATACAATGAATTCACTGTGTCATTGCTAAGTGGCCTCAACTCTCTATTCAACTGATTAACAGGTAAAGAGAGGGTCATTCTACCTATTCCGAATGCTGCTTTACCCGTAGGTGCGAAAAGAAGAACTTTTAAGGAACTTGGATTAGATCCAGGTGTAGAATTGTAACGATGGTTAAGCTAATGGCTTGATATATTGCAGATATCAAACGACTCTTTCCTACACCTGCACCGCCGCCAATGAACTCATAAAATGGGAGATTTGTTTTTAGGTGGTGCATCAAATGTGTCAAATAGGTTCTTTGCTTAGTATTTAGACTTTGAACTAAATAAAATAATTCCTCAACTGGAATTAAAGGGGGAAGTTTAATAAGTCTAATATTGCAATCAGATTCAGTGCCATTATCTGTTGAATCTTCGCCATGCAAGTCCAGCAAATTTATATTTGGGTTTATTTCTGGAAGTGCCAACACTCTGAACTCATTTTCCACGATAGGTAGTTCATTTTGAGCACCTTCGTCCAAGTCTATTTCATTATAAAGACTTTCAAGAACATTTTCAAGTTTTCTTTGCTCAAAAACATCATAGTTTCTTTGATTTTCCTCAATTATAATACGATGTGTTATGCAAGTATGCTCAATATCGTTTTCAATGAGATCTTGCTGTTCATTCCGCCAAGGATAGTAAAGCAATAACATTTCGCGGTAATACTCAACTCTGGCCAAATCTGGGTTAAACCTTCTATACCGAATATTACAAGGTTTGGTACGTTTTTCACAAAACAGCTACCGTCTTTAAGAGGCATGACAACCCCGCTTTCTGGTAAATTATCGTCTTCCCTCTCTTCTTCTTCATGATCACTATCTTGTGCTCTTCTACTAGATTTAAAATATTTATACCTAGATGCAAAATCAGCTAAACAAAGAGTTTCTTACTGATCGGATCTTTGAACATAGCGGACTAAACTACCGGCTACCTGAAGGAAGGTTCTGAAGTTCCACTCTAGGTTTTACCATTCGAACACGCTCCTCAGGTCGAGAGGTATTTATAAATATTTCTGCATTACCTGCTTCCGAAAGATGGAGCCCAATGCAGCAATATACTGCTTCTTGGTCAGATATTTCTGTGCCTGATATAAATTTTTGACCTATATGTTAAAGTTTTTGCTTAATAGTATAATTTCCAGCATTTACCTCTGATATAGCTTCATTTAAGAGCCTAGAAATTCCCCTATTAGACTTGTTAATATAATTTATTATATATGAACAGCAAGCATATGCATCCAGTATATATTGGATATCCATATTTGCTCTATGGAGTTCCAAAATCAGAGGATTATAAGCGTTTATAAAACGATCCTGTAATTTTCTTTTTAGAAAATTTTTGGGTTTTGTTAAACTTAAAAGACATATTTATTCTACTTTCAGACAGGAAGTGTTCAAAATCGTTTAAATTAGAAATGTCTTTTGTAGTCATATTTGAATTTAAAACGTTTTGAATTTTGAAAAAGTTTTCCTTGTGTCTTTCTGAATTTTGACTTGTTTCTGTAAGAGGTAACAGTATTTGCGTTGAAGGCATTGGTGGATATGGTATACCAAAACGACAAAACTGTTGTCCTCCTATTTCCCTAGTACAAGACCGACTGTGGTTATGCTTTTGATAACTTTCTAAGTGGCTGATCGAACCATCGGTAGAAATATAATTGTCAATAAAACTAATGACATCAGGGAATGTCTGAGGACCTCGAAGGTTGATCCTGGGAGCATTATTAAGCCAACACATGCCATGTAAATGCGGGGAACCTCTCTGTTGAAACTCCACTCTCCAGTAGAAATTTGTAACAAAATACTCTTCAAAAACACACAAGTAACCGCGTCTGACCGAATTAAGCGATATCTATCTTGGGTTGTTAAACTGTTGGCTTCCTCTTCCGAAATATCTTTAGAGAAGATGACCAAAAGCTCAACCCACTGAGATTCTGTAGCCGATAAAGTGATAAAGAAGGTTGGAAGCCCAAATAGGCGAATCATAGCGATTGCCTTTTTCTTCTCAGCTTCCCAGTGCGCAGGTGAGGATCTAACGCCTTTCAAATCTTGTAACCATCATCGTGTTGAATTAAGTTTTGAACACAGTTTTCATTTAATAGATTTTGGGCCGTAAGTTGATTGCGACCTGAAAACTTTCTAATGCAAATGGATGTACTATTCTTAATTTGTAGCAGTTCTAATTTTTTGTAATCATAGAACAACTTTGGAATGGTACACGCTCTTCTTTCAAAACGGCGAATTTCAGAACGTATTATCTTGCTATACGTTTCAGAGCATGTACGCTTCTGCCCAACGTATATTGTTCCAAATGACAACTCTTAGGTGGCATACTTTAAACGTATTATTCACACAAAGTTTTACCCCGATATAATCATTCTTGCTTGATTTGCATACTGGAAAGTGAAAGAATCAGATGGAATTGAAAATGGTGTTATATGGGAAATAGGCGTGGTTGTAGTCCAATTTCGCCCATTTTCGCACTTTAACATAGAAATATGAAAATAATGCTATGTAATTGAATTTGGTTGAAATCGGTTAAGCAGATCCCAAGATATGGGTTTTCACCTAAAAGAGGGCGGTGCCACGTTCACTGACTAATTTTAAACGCGGTTGCTATAAAGTCATCTTATACAATCCCAGATATAAAATTTAATGTCTCTGGCGCTTTTAGTATTTCTTAACAGCACCGTTATATGGGGAGTGGGCGGGGTTGTCACCCGATTTATGGTGAATTTTGTTATAGGTGAATTTTTTTATTACAGCTTTAGCAGTTTAGCAGATATGCACATTAAACCTATTAGGGGCGGGACCACGCCCACTTAAAAAAAAAAATTTAACTGCAGATGCCCCTCCCTAATGTGATCCTGTGTACCAAAAACAGTCTTGTATTTTATTGCAGAGCTTAGTTATGGCAATTTATTTGCTTTTGATTAATGGCGTTTTGTGGGCGTGGCAGTGGTCCGATTACGTTCATCTGCAATACGAATCGTCTCACGGTGCCAAGAAACATGTCTACCAAGTTTCACAAAGATATCTCAATTTTTACTCAAGTTATAGCTTGCACGGGCGGACGGACGGACAGACAGTCACCTGGATTTCAACTCGTCTCTTCATCCTGATCATTTATATATACATAACCCTATATCTAACTCGATTAGCTTTAGGTGATACAAACAACCATTAGGTGAACAAAACTATTATACTCTGTTGCAACAGGTTGCGAGAATATAAAAATTAAAGAAAACCAGTAAGGAAGGGCTAAGTTCGGATGTAACCCAACATTTTATACTCTCGCAAAGTTAAATGGTATATTCGTTTGAGACTTTTTTATATAAAAATTAGAAGTAGGAACTGTTGCCTTAGTTATTTACTTTTCACTCACAGTGAAAACAATTAGAGCAATTTGTAAACGAAATTTACTCAAATTATGAGAAATCGTTCTTGTGCTTTTTGTATACGCTTATAATTGATTTTATATAGAATGCATTACAACTGAAGTATGAAAAGAAATAGTTTTTGGACAATGAATAACATTTTTTATTTATTATATCGATATTATTATACATGTTTAGCTTAAATATAATAAATATTAACAACTTTAAAAATGATTTAATATTATTATATTAGTTTGTATATAATATTTACAATATTAAACATAAATTTTTGTAGAGATTCCTATACAAATATCCAAATTATATTTCTTTTTTCCTTATACTATTTTATTTATATCATATATTTATACAATAATGTCATATATAATCACAAATTATATATATAATTTAAATTTTCTTAATTAGATTATTTACATATTGTTCTTAAAACTGTCTTAAAAACTACTGTCAAAATTCCTATACCATTCCAATTCGATTATATTTGGAAAAAAAAATTAAGAACTATTGCACTAAGTCTGAAAACTTTAGTTCGAAATAGAGACACAAATACTGTCATGATCGCTGTGTACTGTCTCAAAAGTAATTGCATTTACACGGGAAGGATCCATGTTTGAAAATGCCCAATCAATTTGTGTACCGGCAGGTGTAGTTGAATATTCTGCACCAAGCAGGGAACTAAAGTTTTTTTCTTGGAGCAGATTTCTTATTGCAGTCCCTGTAGACATTAAACAAATGTTAAAATCTCCAACAATTAGCACATTTTGATTGCCTAACTCAGAAGTAAGGACTTCCTGAAGTTCTACAATTAATTGTCTGACAGAGAAAGCTGAATTTCTATATAGAACCAGAATATTAATATTGATAACATTTAAACAAAATCGCTTCTAAAACGTTGCGGCCTGAATAAATTTTCTTTACAGCCTTTGATTCTATAGAGCAAGCAATACTATACTTTGTATATATTATATTATAATGCCCCGTTTATTTCTGTTGGTTGTTTCCGTGCTATCTATCCTCAGCTCGTTAATTGGAGTAAATCCTGGTATATCAAAACTTTCGCAAGGATAACTCCAAGTTTCTACAAAACATAAAATATCTGAAGATAGCATCAAACAGTCGCTTTTTATATCATTAATGTGAGCGAAAAAGAACAATTGAAATCAATTTGCATAAGTTGGCCAGCTGCCCCATTAACCAAGCCATCACACGTGTTTATGTTCACTGTAATCATATATTTGGCGGAGGTTTTTAGTGTCAATTCATAGAGCAGTCCCTGCGTTTCAGAAGTTTTGAAAAGTTTAACTCTTTCCAAAATATTACCATTTTCATTTATACCAATTCCTTTAACTGAGTCTTTTGCAGTTGAAAGGAAAGCTTCTGTTGGGATTCGACTGAGCTTAAGGGCATTGAAATTATTTGTCTCTTCATTGAACCAAAATAAATGTATGGCATCATCGGGAACTTCTTCGAAATTAACTACTCGAGCTTCAATGAGTGATATGTCTTCATTTGTCATAGTACCAGATGCCATATGATTTAATTCAATTGCAAATCCCTGATCCTCCCGTTGTCCCATTATCTCTGTTAATTCAAAATATTTAAATAACTCCCACAAAGGGGAACCAACTAAAGTGCTGTATGCATCATTCGGATTAGGAGAGAATATCCACCTATCTCCAACAGGTGAGAGTTGCTTCAAATCACCAAACACTATGATCGGTATACCACCGAAGGGGCTGTCTGTTTTGAAAATTTGTTTTAATCTCGCATTAACAGAGCTAAACATAACCTACCATCGATATTTCATCAATTATGATTAATTTTAAATCGATAAGTCTGGAATACAATGAATTCACTGTGTCATTGCTAAGTGGCCTCAACTCTCTATTCAACTGATTAACAGGTAAAGAGAGGGTCATTCTACCTATTCCGAATGCTGCTTTACCCGTAGGTGCGAAAAGAAGAACTTTTAAGGAACTTGGATTAGATCCAGGTGTAGAATTGTAACGATGGTTAAGCTAATGGCTTGATATATTGCAGATATCAAACGACTCTTTCCTACACCTGCACCGCCGCCAATGAACTCATAAAATGGGAGATTTGTTTTTAGGTGGTGCATCAAATGTGTCAAATAGGTTCTTTGCTTAGTATTTAGACTTTGAACTAAATAAAATAATTCCTCAACTGGAATTAAAGGGGGAAGTTTAATAAGTCTAATATTGCAATCAGATTCAGTGCCATTATCTGTTGAATCTTCGCCATGCAAGTCCAGCAAATTTATATTTGGGTTTATTTCTGGAAGTGCCAACACTCTGAACTCATTTTCCACGATAGGTAGTTCATTTTGAGCACCTTCGTCCAAGTCTATTTCATTATAAAGACTTTCTAGAACATTTTCAAGTTCTCTTTGCTCAAAAACATCATAGTTTCTTTGATTTTCCTCAATTATAATACGATGTGTTATGCAAGTATGCTCAATATCGTTTTCAATGAAACCTTGCTGTTCATTCCGCCAAGGATAGTAATGCAATAACATTTCGCGGTAATACTCAACTCTGGCCAAATCTGGGTTAAACCTTCTATACCGAATATTACAAGGTTTGGTACGTTTTTCACAAAACAGCTACCGTCTTTAAGAGGCATGACAACCCCGCTTTCTGGTAAATTATCGTCTTCCCTCTCTTCTTCTTCATGATCACTATCTTGTGCTCTTCTACTAGATTTAAAATATTTATACCTAGATGCAAAATCAGCTAAACAAAGAGTTTCTTACTGATCGGATCTTTGAACATAACGGTCTAAACTACCGGCTACCTGAAGGAAGGTTCTGAAGTTCCACTCTAGGTTTTACCATTCGAACACGCTCCTCAGGTCGAGAGGTATTTATAAATATTTCTGCATTACTTGCTTCCGAAAGATGGAGCCCAATGCAGCAATATACTGCTTCTTGGTCAGATATTTCTGTGCCTGATATAAATTTGTGACCTATATGTTAAAGTTTTTGCTTAATAGTATAATTTCCAGCATTTACCTCTGATATAGCTTCATTTAAGAGCCTAGAAATTCCCCTGTTAGACTTGTTAATATAATTAATTATATATGAACAGCACGCATATGCATCCAGCATATATTGGATATCCATATTTGCCCTATGGAGTTCCAAAATCAGAGGATTATAAGCGTTTATAAAACGATCCTGTAATTTTCTTTTTAGAAAATTTTTGGGTTTTGTTAAACTTAAAAGACATATTTATTCTACTTTCAGACAGGAAGTGTTCAAAACCGTTTAAATTAGAAATGTCTTCTGAAGTCATATTTGAATTTAAAACGTTTTGAATTTTGAAAAAGTTTTCCTTGTGTCTTTCTGAATTTTGACTTGTTTCTGTAAGAGGTAACAGTATTTGCGTTGAAGGCATTGGTGGATATGGTATACCAAAACGACAAAACTGTTGTCCTCCTATTTCCCTAGTACAAGACCGACTGTGGTTATGCTTTTGATAACTTTCTAAGTGGCTGATCGAACCATCGGTAGAAATATAATTGTCAATAAAACTAATGACATCAGGGAATATCTGAGGACCTTGAAGGTTGATCCTGGGAGCATTATTAAGCCAATACATGCCATGTAAATGCGGGGAACCTCTTTGTTGAAACTCCACTCTCCAGTAGAAATTTGTAACAAAATACTCTTCAAAAATGCCGGCGTTATCTTTAAAAAGCTTAAGAATTTGTCGACAGCGGTAGTCAAAATATCTAGCACAAGTAACCGCGTCTGACCGAATTAAGCGATATCTATCTTGGGTTGTTAAACTGTTGGCTTCCTCTTCCGAAATATCTTTAGAGAAGATGACCAAAAGCTCAACCCACTGAGATTCTGTAGCCGATAAAGTGATAAAGAAGGTTGGAAGCCCAAATAGGCGAATCATAGCGATTGCCTTTTTCTTCTCAGCTTCCCAGTGCGCAGGTGAGGACCTAACGCCTTTCAAAACCTTGTAACCATCATCGTGTTGAATTAAGTTTTGAACAAAGTTTTCATTTAATAGATTTTGGGTAAGTGGATTGCGACCTGAAAACTTTCTAAGGCAAATGGATGTACTATTCTTAATTTGTAGCAGTTCTAATTTTTTGTAATCATAGAACAACTTTGGAATGGTACACGCTCTTCTTTCAAAACGGCGAATTTCAGAACGTATTATCTTGCTATACGTTTCAGAGCATGTACGCTTCTGCCCAACGTATATTGTTCCAAATGACAACTCTTCTGAATTATTATCTTGAATTATGTCAATTGGTCTTTGTCCTTCACCTGCCGCTATAACTAAACGGTTATAGTCTAAGTTTTCTACAGGAATATTGTACAAAGTGTTTCTTGACCGCCTGGATTTAGCTCTGAAGGTAAAAGACCCGTGGGAATATTATTACCTGAGGGATTATCATGAGAAGTTTGTGCCGCATGAAAAGATTGAACCAATCGGGAATCCTCTGCAGATGCACAAAACGGAACTTCTTCTTGGTTATTAAATTCTGAAATCCAGTTCTCATTAATATGTATATTGTGCTCACAATACAGAGGGGTATTCACTAAGAACTGCAAAGCTTCCATAATCTTTGCGGGGCGTATGGTATCGATCATGTTATCATGATTGTATTCCAAACGCCTTCTTAAGTGAATTTGTATAACATGAGCTTCATCAAAGGACCTTGGTAGAGATGTCACAATATTGTTAACAGAAATTGGTATATTAACAACAGCACCTTTGAGCAAACTCTGACCTTGATATCCTAACGGACGGATTGTCATAAAAGGCAATGTAGGCATTATGAGACGTTCTTAAATTAGGGTTAAACCTTTTAAACAATCCGGTATTTCAGGAAAGTCTAGACCGTTAGCTAAACATATTTTTGGAACGTTCTTTTTAACAATCGCATTTTTGCTAGTAGCACAACAATTGTAATTTCCATCTTCTGAAGGATATATTTGCATTAGAAAGAAGGCGGATGCAGCATTCGGGTGACTTTGCGCAATAGTTTCGAAATTTAATTTGCGAACTTGGTGTGAAAACCATAAGCCGCCGCAGCAAATACATATTTCAGTAAGGCCCTTATTTATATTTTGGAAATCAATGTTATTGAAATCTGTTAAATTGCCACTATAATCATTTTCTATAACACTATTTTCTCTCGTTAATCGGATTCGTTGGGACTGCCTTTCGTTTTCAATTTGTCTATTGAGTGGGTTATCTTTACGAATTCGAACTTGACCTTGTCTAAGACGTCTCTGATTCAAAATTTCTTCCCTCATACCCCTCCTACTAAGCTGTCGACGTTGTGTTTCTCTATCACGCTCCTCTCTCCTTATTTCAGGATTTCTTCTTGTATGTTCCCTTTGTATTTGATCACGAATGCGCTCTAAATTCCTATACTCAGGATTTCTGGCGCGAAGTTCTCTATGATCCCTAGTGTTCCTACTTTGTTCATCATAACGTACCTCAGGATTTTCTCGACGAGATCTATGACCTCGAGTATTTCTTATTTGCTTTTCAGAGCGAATTTGTGGATCTTGCCGCCTTGTTCTATGTTGAACAGTATTTGCAACTTGCTCAACAGATCGAACCTCGGGGTCGTCACGCCTAAACCTATGACTTCTAGTATCTCTTATTTACTCTTCACAGCGAATTTGGGGATCTTGCCGCCTTGTTCTATGTTGAACAGTATTTGCAACTTGCTCAATATATCGAACCTCGGGGTCTCGAATCTCAATATATCGAACCTATGACCTCGAGTATTTCTTATTTGTTCTTCAGAGCGAATTTGGGGATCTTTCCGCCTTGTTCTATGTTGAACATTTTTTGCAACTTGCTCAACAGGTCGAACCTCGGGGTCTTCACGCCGAGACCTATGACCTCGAGTATCTCTCATTTGCTCTTCAGAGCGAATTTGGGGATCTTGCCGCATTGTTATATGTTGAACATTTTTTGCAACTTGCTCAACAGATCGAACCTCGGGGTCTTCACGCCGAGACCTTTGACCTCGAGTATCTCTTATTTGCTCTTCAGAGCGAATTTGCGGATCTTGCCGCCTTGTTCTATATTAAACAGTATTTAAATTTTGTTCAAAAGACCGTACCTCGAGATTTTCCCGCTTAGTTCTATGTTGATTTGTATTGATAATTTGTTCGGACAGATGTACATCGGAATCTAGTCTACGGTTAGCGTGACTTACAGTATTTTGTGACTGCTCACCATCTCTTTATAAAGAGTTTCCACGAAGAACTCTCATACGTCTTCTATTCTGAAGACGACTTAGTAATATAGAGTTTCTACTTAATCTAGGCATAATTAATTAATAATAAATGGATTAATATATAAAATACTTATAGATAATACTTATATAATTCAGTCCGTCCGGGTGTTAAAAGTTGGATCCTAGGCGCTGCTCTCTTTCACTGTAATTCCTTGTAAGTCCTTGCTAGGACTCCTTTCCTGTTCCGTGTATAGGTACTATGGTATACTGGTGTACATATGTATATGTGTTTGCTCGCCACTGTAACGTAACGTATAATACGGTTTTGCTTGTCACTGTATATAATAATACTTTAAGCACTATATAACTACTACACTAAAATTAGTTTGAATAAAGCACTTTGCTGGTCATCTAGTGAAACTGAAACCACAAACACAGTGTATTGATATTTATTATACTCTTGCAACATGTTGGTACAGCTTACGTACTTTTGTATACCTATGTATTACTTATCTATTCACTAACATAATAATACATAATATTTAGTTATATTTATATTTTAGAAATAAGTAGTTTATTTCATTGTACTGAAATTAAGTTCTCGGAAAACCCCTCCGTAAATTACTTTTGTTAAAAGTTTCTAAAACAGGGGGATCTATGGTACCTATTTTGAAAGGTCTACCCATGAAGGCTAAATTAACAATAACTTACATATAATCAAGTATGGTATACACATATGTAGAGCAGGTATGTAGATTTTCTTCTTTCTGTCTTAATATCTAAACCTTTCATAAGCTGCCAACGGCGCTAGGTAAAAATATAATTTTCTTGAGTTTACAGTTCACCTCATGACCTTCATATTAAAATGTGTCGCAAAACTGAAATAATAGACAGTAGCATGTAAACCGATGGGGTCGCAGTTTATCTATAACCACATAAAAATGGTCTTTAGCCCTTTTGATACTACATTACTAATATTTATTTCATGCAATTTTTTCTAGAAAGATTTTTTTGCTCTGTACAAAGTCCAGCACCCTAAGAAATTTTTTTAGCATTGTTGTCTGGTTTATTTTATAACAAGTTCAACATGATGGCTGAGAAAATATACCTAACCACTGATTATCACCAAATATTAGAAGAAATATATGTATATAGAAATCTATATCTATCACTTTAGGTGATGCAAACAACTCTTTGGTGAACAAAACTATACTCTGTTGCAACATGTTGCGAAAGTATAAAAATGTTGCGAAAGAATTCAACATTCATTACTCGATTATTATTTGGTATCTTATTAACTTATGTTATTGATCATAGATTTATTTTGTGTCAATACTATTTTTTTCACCGAAATGTGAACTTTAATAAAAAGAAGCTATTTAACTCAAACAATTCAATTCAATTCAAAATCACATATACCATTGTGATATAAGCTGAACCAAAGGGGTTAGATTTAATATGTGGGGTATATGAGGTTGCTGTTGTACCAGAGGAGCGGAAATCACTATATTAGGGTTATAAGGTTTAAACAAAGTCTAGACCAATTTCATTCATATGCAGCGATATACATCATTTTTAAGAAAAACTGTACATTTAATTTCATTAAAATATCAAATTGACGAAAAAAATTATACCATAAGTAGTACATGTGAGCTGGGAAAATCAAAGACCAGAAAATTCCTCCAAACCGTATATTAAAAAATGTTGAATTAAACATCCATTATTAAATGATATCGTGATTAAATTACAATCAAATTTGGTAACTTTTTGACTTATATTAAAGGCCATAAACTTAGTCTCAGTTTTATTGCTTGAAGTGAGATATACATAAGTATGAATGTGATATTAACTCCACCAAAGTGGCTAAATTTTATATTATAAGCTTAGGTGGCAAACGTCAACCAGAGAATCGGAATTCATTATATGAAGGTGTGAGGTTTAGACTTAGTATATACTAATTTCATTCTAATTCAGCGTCAAACCACATAATTTTTAAGAAATCTCTTTCACTTAATTTCGTTAAAATATCACGTTGATTAACCGGAACGGTGTAAAGTCAGGTGGAAAGACGGAAATCATATATATATTGGGGATAGAGAAATATATTAATTTTGACATTGCTCAGCTATACTCGAGAACATATTTTGAAGCAATTTTATATATAAAAAAAAATATTAATACTCACTGACCGACATATTCGGCATAAAACTGGTTAGAATAACGAAAAGCATTATAAGTAGTATATGGAATTTGAGGGCAGTATTAACCCGATTTTATTAATTTTTTCCAATACCACATACTACTAACATGTGTAAACGAATGACCACCCTGTGGCAAATCAATGACCATCGAGCAGTCAGCATTCAGCAGTCATCAAAGATCGACATCCTGATAAAAACGTTACTTTAACTAGCACCACTTATTTTTGTTCTAAATATATAATATTTATATAATAATAAAGATATCGCAATCAATAAAGTTAAAAACATTCGCCTTTTAACTTTCAGTTCAGAAGTGGGATGAATCTGAGTGCTAAAAGTATACGTGAACGCATAAACGCATGTAAAGTTGTTCAAATAGGAAAAGTATAGCCATAAAAGTGCAGGAGCCCTTGCGCTCCGACATTCCTATTACGTACAAGCAAGCGGCGATTCAGCAGTTACATTTAAAAGGCTAATTTGACAATGAGTGCGAAATAATCAGTCATGTAATCAGGCAAAACCAATCAACGTCAACTCAAACGAAGCATCGAGGTGAAACGGAAAGCTATCACATTTATGTAAATATGTATCTACGATCTGCAGCGACAACGAACCACTAAACGATCAACGAAGAGAGGAAGCAATGTTAAACGATAACAGCGAACGAGCAACGTTATATAACGAGAAACGAATTTTAAAATAAACAAGTACCAACGAAATAACAAAAACGAAAGGAAACGAAACGAAAATCAACGAGTTGTGATTTGTAGTCAAAACAAATCTAAAACATAAGAACGAGTGAACATATGGTAAACGAGAAGTTACAATAGACATTAAAAACGAAACTGATATAAATCTACGATACAAATACAATATAAAAATCAACAATGCCGAAAATAAGTGAATTTTAAACTGATCAACTAAAAGTTATCTTGCGGGAAAAAGGAACTACGAGGAATTGGAACTACGTTTAATGGAACTATATGGGAATGATGAAATAGAAGCGCCAATAGTTATGAATTCTGGGTTGCAGGAGCAGATCAATGACTTACGTGGTATGATGGAAACTATTGTAGGCATGTTACAGCAAAGCAGGCAGCAGATAAGTGACCCAATTGTAATACAACCGAGCGTAAATAATCAATACCAAAACGAAAATGTTAGACAAGTCGTAACGCCGTAAAGCCCTACAAATACGTATGTTAGGGGTTTTCAGTCGGTTAAAGAAATATCAGACATGATTCCGGAGTTTGATCCAACAAATACACAGTCGTTAACAGTACAACAGTTTATTGATCGAGTCAGTAGCGTTATGAGCGCTTACCAGTTAGACGAAAAATGTGTTTTATTAGCAGTTTATGGGCGATTAAAAGGAATAGCTCGCATATGGTTAGATGCATTACCAATTGTACACACGACATGGAATGATTTCGTTGCGGAATTGAAAAAAGAATTTTGTGTAAATTACGATGAAGCGCAAGTGCATCGAATTATGAATGAGTCGGTACGAAAAAGAGGTGAACGTATATCTGACTACTGTACGCAAATATTTGAAGAATGGCTAACAAATCGTGTCAAAAATACCACCCCTAAACGTAATTTTGAAAGTCAAGCTAAAGTAGTGAATGCACCGCCTCAGAGAGTAACGATTGGTGAAAACAAGCAAATTATATGATATAATTGTGGTGAGTTAGGCCACATATCAAATAAATGTACAAAAGAGCAGAAGCGTTCGAGATGCCCTGATTGTGGTCAATTGTGGTCTTAAGCAGTCTACGCATAACGTTCGAAAAGCTGAAATGAAGCAAAATGAAAAATGTTTTATTAAGAGGATTAACGTAAATGGCCTAATGTTTGAAGCATTAATCGATACCGGTAGTGAGTGCAGTTTAGTTCGAAAGTCAACAGCTGATATATTGAAACTGAAGTATGAAGAGTGTTGTATACATTAAAACGGTATAAGCGGTGGAAGATATACGATGAAAGAGAGGTTTGTGCTCGATATAGCGATTGGAGAAGTAAAGGTTAATACGTTGGTATATATTGTTGCTGATGACATGTTAAATACGGATTTCCTACTGGGTCAGGACGCGATAGCGCGTAAAGGTTTATTGTTCACGGTGGAAAATGGTGAATCGAAGTTCATAGCTGATTGTCATTATGGTGCTGTTTTTCCTAATGATGAGTTAATGACCAAGTTAACGGAAAATGTGAGTGAAGAAGATCAGCAACTAAAACTTCAAAATTTACTAAAAAAACTACAATGATGTATTCTCAGACGGATTGAAGGGTATCGGTAAGTCACACTTACTTTGAAATTGTCGTACAATCGAAAAAGGTTATTGCGCAAGCGCCTTATCGAGTGCCAGCTCCAAAGCGAATGATAGTAACGCAAATGATCAAAGACCTCGAAGATAACGATATTATAACAAAATCCTCATCCGAATTCGCAAGCCCTATTGTATTAGTAACAAAGAAAAATGGAAGCGATAGGCTTTGCGTAGATTACCGTCGGTTGAATTCCATAATTGAAATAGAGAATTTTCCTGTTCCAAATATAGAGGAGCAATTGCACCAAGCTAAACAATATACATTTTTCACGATCTTAGATTTGAATAGTGGATATTATCAGATCCCAATCGTACCTGGTAGTCGAAAATATACAGCTTTCATAACTCCGGATGGCTTGTATGAATTCAAGCGCATGCCTTTTGGTAAAAAAACGCGCCTATTGTTTTTCAACGCTTGATGCTAAAAATTAAAGAACAAGTACACGAAGATGACCGTATAATTTACATGGATGATATCTTAATAGGTAGTCAAACGTTCGAGGAAATGTTAATAAAGTTAAACAGAGTTTTAACAGTTTTACGAAAAGCGGGCTTAACTCTAAATATCAGAATATTTGAATTTATGAAAAGCACGAATACATTTCTGGGTCATGAGTTGACGCCAGATGGTATCTTACCTGGTAAAATCAAAACGCAGGCCGTATCGAAATTTCCTACACCAGCTAATGTGGCTGATATACGACGATTTTTAGGTTTAAGGTGTTTTAGCAAACACGAAAAATTTGAGTGGACAAAAACGCAAGAAGTCGCATTGGAACAATTAAAATCCAAATTAGTGTCACGACCAGTACTATCGTATCGACACAGAACATGAAGTACACACAGATGCAAGTGCAGTAGGTTTGGCTGGTGTATTATTACAGCGCGAAAAAGATGATTTTAAACCGGTAGCGTATTATAGTAGAGCCACTAGCGTTGACGAACAAAAGTTTCACAGTTATGAACTCGAGACTCTGGCTGTTGTAGAATCTCTAGAACGTTTCCGATATTATATCTACGGTAAAAAGATTACAGTCAAGACAGACTGTAGCGCATTAAGAACGACTATGCAAAAGAAAGAGCTTATACCACGAATTGCCAGATGGTGGCTACGAATTCACCATTCGATTCACCATTTTCCATTTTGAAATCGAAATAGAACATCGACCGGGCAGTCGTATGGAACATGTGGATGCACTGAGTCGAACTCCGAATCACAAACAATCATAGTAGCAGATTTGCGTACTGATAAAGCTGTTATCGATGAGGATGACTGGCCTTTTAGCACGCAATTACAAGATGAGCGCATATGTAAAATTGTACACAATCTTAAAACAAATAGTAAAGTTGAAGATAAGGAGTATATATTGCAGAACGGAAGACTTTTGCGAAAAGTTGACGACGCACTTCTATGGGTTGTACCGCGAGCACTACGCTATAGAGTGGTTCAAGATTGTCATACAAAAGCAGGACACATGGGTGTCGAAAAAACGTTAGAACGATTGAAATCTTACATGTGGTTTCTCGAATGCGCAACTTCGTCAAACAATTCATTTTATCGTGTATGGATTGCGCGTACAATAAACGTAAAGGTAAGAAAACCGAAATGCAGTATCATTACAACGAAATAGAACCGATTCCGTTCAGAACTATTCATATGGATCACTTGGGCCCGTTTCCAAAAAGCTCAAAAGCAAAGGAACATCTCCTGGTTATCGTCGATTCATTCACAAAATTTACAATGTTATATCCTGTTAAAAATACATCAACGAGGTACGTAATCGAAGCATTAAATGAAGCAAGTAGTTATGTTGGTATGCCATTACGTATCGTGACGGACAGAGGTTCCGCTTTTACCTCCCGAGAGTTCGAAAAGTATTGTTTCGAAAATGACATAAAACACATTCTTACGGCAGTTCGTACACCGAGAGCAAACGGTCATGCAGAAAGAACACATCGTACAATATTGTCAATGCTGTTACCGACGAATTCTACCGATAAAAAATGGGACGAAAACATACGCTGTGTACAGTGGTGCATAAACACGATGAAGAACAGTACCACGGGTTGCACTCCTCATGAGTTGTTATATGGGTATAAACCACGTGATATTTTACGCAACAGAATTATTCTTAGTTTACAAGCAAACGATGAAGCATTAGATGGAATACAATTAACGAATCTTCGTGAAACGGCAGCCAAACGAATTAACGAAACACGGGCAGCTGCGAAATCTCGTTTTGACGCAAAGCATCGATCTCCGAGTATTTTCCAAGAAGGTGACTTAGTCTTAGCTGAAAATGCACCACCGAGTACAGGCACGTCAAGAAAACTCGAGCCACGATCAAAGGACCATTCGTAGTTACCAAAGTTCTTGATGACGATCGTTATGTGGTCGAAGATCTTCCCCAAACTCGACGAACTAGAAAACATTATTCTTGTGTTTATTTAATCGACAAGTTAAAACGCTGGTGTCAGTTACCAGAAGATGACGATGCCGAAGAAGAAGCTATCGACAACAACGAATTGATCGAGGTCGCTCAAGTTGGTCAGGAAAGGCCGACTATAAACGAATGACCACCCTGTGGCAAATCAATGACCATCGAGCAGTCAGCATTCAGCAGTCATCAAAGATCGACATCCTGATAAAAACGTTACTTTAACTAGCACCACTTATTTTTGTTCTTTTTATATATATCAATAAAGATATCGCAATCAATAAAGTTAAAAACATTCGCCTTTTAATTTTCACATGCCACAGACTAATAAAATGCTCCCACTGTTTCATTAAGGCACCTCACATACCATCACCAATCAAATGGAGTAAAGTCAGACGAATGTTCGAAAATCCTGATATTAGTTACATGGGACTAAGGAAAATTTTCACCCGATTTGATTTTGTTATGAGTAAAACACGCTCTCTCATTTTCATTGAGATAACTCACATATGCGGTATAAAGTCACGCGGAAGTTCAAAAATATTTATATTAGATATATGAGGGCTAAACGAACTATTGATCCGATTCAACCCATTTTTGAAACAAAGACATACTATTATCTATAGTTTTATTTATTTATTCTACTATATGAACTTCAATTATATATCTTACACAATGGCCGATATTTATGTTAAAAAGTAGGTACTGGGGTCCACATATTCAGTACCTAGGGGCTTGAACAGTTTTGGTTAGATTTAGACAATTTTTGGTCACAAGGTGGCATACTTTAAACGTATTATTCACGCAAAGTTTTACACCGATTAAATTATTGTTGCTTGATTTGTATACCGGAAAGTGAAAAAATCAGATGAAATTTAAAATGGTGTTATATGGGAGAGAGGTGTAGTTGTTATCCCATTTCGCTCATTTTCGCACTATGGGAAGAATATTATGTACCGAATTTGATTGAAATCGGTTAAGCAGATCCTAAGATATGGGTTTTCACCTAAATGTGGGCGTTGCCACGCCCATTGTCTAATTTCGAACGCGGTTACTATAAAGTCCTCTCATACCATCCCCGAGATAAAATTTAATGTCTCTGGCGTGTTTAGTGCTTGATTTATCGCGCTTTTAGTAGTTTTTAACAGTACCGTTACATAGGGAGTGGGCGGGGTTGTCACCCGATTTCACCCATTTTCACACCGTAGGTAGAGGTGCTAAAAACATTTGCTTCCAGTGAATTTTGTTATTATAGCTTTAGTAGTTTAGGAGATATGCACATTAAACCTATTAGGGGCGGGACCACGCCCAATTTTATCTGCAGATGCCCTTCCCTAATGTGATCTCGTGTACCAAATAACAGTCTTGTATCTTATTGCGGAGCTGAGTTATGACAATTTATTTGTTTTTGATAAATGGCGTTTTGTGGGCGTGGCAGTAGTCCGATTACACCCATCTGCAATACCAACCGTCTTACTGTACCAAGAAACATGTGTACCAAGTTTCATAAATATATCTCAATTTTTACTCAAGTTACAGCTTGCACGGACGGACGGACGGACAGACAGTCACCCGGATTTCAACTCGTCTCTTCATCCTGATCATTTATATATACATAACCCTATATCTAACTCGATTAGTTTTAGGTGATACAAACAACCGTTAGGTGAACAAAACTATTATACTCTGTAGCAACATGTTGCGAGAGTATAAAAAAAGAAATAGATGTAATTAAAGAAGGAGCAATATTAGTGTCTGGAAACAACACAGTTGATGGCTATGCCATAAATGGAGTATACCTTACTTTTGAATATTACACAAATATTAACAATATAAAATATGAAAATGTCTATTGCAAAATTTGAAAATATTTAAAGAACAATCATCATCATGTTAATAATTTTGAAATTGTAGAATATATTGAAACAAAGTATAAAGAACTGAAACTTGAAAAGATAGTTGTTGACTAAACAGAACGCTTAACGTTCGGCCAAAATATGGTGTGTAAGCTAATATTGTAATTGACACTTTCTTTGTTCTAAGAATTAATAATTATTGGGAGGTAGCTTTAAGGAAATACGAAAAAATGTATAAATAAGAATAAGCTGGAAATAAAGTTATAGTTTTTCATTCGAACAACCGAAGCAATCAGAAGCTGAAGCAATCAGAAGTGATCTCATTTCTCCCGCTTGTGCGCGGTAAACTATATATTTTTTAATCCTTCCCTATGTAGGGAAGTAAATTTGCATACATATCGACGCAGATTTTTCCGAGCCATCGAAAAATATTTTCAAATTGTAAAATGTTTTAAATCAGCTATGTTGCCATTTTTGTCACTTTTTTCTGTGCCTTTCGGGGGTGTCACTCTTCTTTTCCACGAAAAGACACTTGTTGACACAGGCATTCTCGGGGAGATCTGTATGGCGTTAATTTTATGAATGAGTCAACTTCTTTTGTTGAAAGTACGCCTGAGTTCAGGAATGTAAATGTCGTTGTTGTTTGATTTACCATTAATTTGGGCTTCGACAATTTGGCCGCCATATTGACATGTATGTGTGCTGCTTATGCTACTTGAGACAATTGTTGTTTTTGTAGAACGATGTTTGTAATTTTTGGGGGTAACATATTTACATGTGTACGCATATACAGCTGTGTTCATAAAAATAGCAGTGCTCATGAGCTGCAACTTTAAACTTAATTTTATTTATCAAAAAGTAAATGAATGTTCACAAATTTAATTTTGTTTTAACTTTGAGATTATTTTAAGCAAAAACAAATCAATTTATTATTCAAAATGTTGTTAATTTTCTTAACATTATTAATTTAAACAAAAAAGTGCTGTTTACAGCTGTTCATAAAAATAGCAGTGAGTAATGAAAACAGTGGAATTAGTTGAAAAAACCATTGTTGAACTCCAAAAAACTATTTTAATTTGTTTGCTTGGGTTAGTACTTAGTCGTGTACCCATTACTTTTTATTACGGCCTGGCATCTGCGAGGCATAGAATCCACCAAGTCCTGGCAGCGCTTGACAGGGATCCGCTCCCATAATTTTTGAATAACCTCCCAAAGCTGTGATCGAGATGTTGGATTTGCATTTGGAACATATCGTTTAACATCTCCCCATAGGTTTTCAATTGGATTTAAATCCGGAGACTGCGCAGGCCATGACATAAGATCGATCCGCTTTGATGCCATCCGGCTTTTGACTACTTTGCTTGTATGTTTGGGGTCGTTATCTTGTTGAAACGACCATTTTAGTGGCATTTCCCAATTGGCATAAGGAAACATAACATTTTCTAATATGTTAACAAATACAGATCGATTCATGATCCCATCAATCATAAATATAGGGCCCACTCCACTGTAAGAAAAACATGCCCATACCATAATACTCAATCCGCCGTGTTTAACTGTCTTCAAAGTGTACCTAGGATCGTACTCTGTGTTAGGTGGAAGTCTGACATATTGTCTGGAGCCCTTTCCACCAAATAACACAATTTTACTTTCGTCACTTCATAAAATATTTCGCCACTTTGTAATGGGCGAATTAAGGTGACTTTTGGCGAACTCCAAACGTGCTTTGACATGTCTGGTGGCTAACAGTGGAACTTTTCGTAGATGGCACGCTTTGAGATTTTGTTCTCTAAGACGTCGCTGAATAGTAACGCCACTAACATTCAAGCTTAGGTTATTTTTTATCTTGCTGGACGATGCAAAAGGCTGCGCCCTGCTATATCGCACAATAGATCGGTCCTCATTTTACGTTGGATACCACGATTTCGGGCATTTCTTTAAAGTTTAAAGCATTATGAATCATTTTAGTAGAACATCCACATATTTCTTGGATGTCTTTATATGTTTTTCCCAGGTTTCTTAGTTGCACTATAATATTTCTTTTTTCAGGAGTACAATGTTTGCCCCTGCCCACTAAGTTAAAAAATATAAATTTATTTTAGTGTTTATTATAGTCAATAATAGTCACTAACACAAAACCACTTACTTTTTATCAATTAAACGTCTTAACAAAATTTTTTTGGCTTATAATACGCACTGCTTTTTTAATGAACAGCCAAAGACTTGTGCTTCTAGCAAAAAGAGTTGTTCATTTGCTTAAATCTTGCAAATCTAACGGGATTTTTTCGTTTCTTCCATATACACATTTCATTCTACAACAACAATGCGTAGATGTTGGAATAATCGTAACGGAACTTGAAAAAAATAACATTACTTGATTGCATTTCTCGCGCTGCTATTTTTGTGAACACAGCTGTAAGTATGTAAGTTTTTGTATGCATTATTTGTGTGGCAATGTCATACGCACATATGTATATACCTATGCTATCTAGCTTCTGTACTCGGTTTAGCTTTGCAAAAGCTATTTTTAAACAGTTAAATAGAGAACTTTCCACAATAATGGTGATATTGAATTGCGTGTCTCGCATTTTAATATTGTAATATTATTAGAGATTTGTTATATCATTTGGAGGAGACGTAGTCTTCTGTACAGAAGAACTAAGTGTTACTTCATTGGAAGGACGTTTACTTAAAGATTTGAACAATTTTTCGTAGTGCCTAAATTTTTCGGTGAGGGTTTCAAGATCTCGACTAAGAATTCGTTAAGGTCATTGCGTGTCTGCCTATAAACTTTAAATAGACCGATTTCAATAGATCTACAATTTAAACAGAACCAACGCAATCTCTTACAGTCCAGAATAGAATCTAAGATTCTACCTGCCAGTCCAGCACATTTAATATGGGCAAGCTCATCACAAAGCCAGCATGAAAGTTACAGTTGGGGAAGTTATACGACATAATAAACAACAAAGATGATTAAATGAAGTTCAAATATAAGAGTAAGTAAAACAAAATCTAATTGATATATAATAAATTAGTGTGTTAATAAAAATATTAATAATATTAAATACAATTAAGAACAAACGCAAAAATAAAAGTATTTTTTTTTATCAAAGTTCAAAACCAAGACAGTTTGAAAAAACAATAAAGCGAGAAGTTTTAGATGCACTAGAACAAATAAAAGACTACACGCAACACAGCTGTGATTAAAGAAGTAAATGTGATAAATAAAGAGAGAAAATAAAATAAAATAAAACAAAATGAAACAAAAGCTGACTCGGCACCAAAAATTCGATAATTTAAACTTTATGATAATGCACGAAACTTGAGATCATTTATACTTAGCTTGCAAAAGACACAAAATTTCACTACAAAAAATTACAGCTTTACAGCTTGAAGTATTACCACCTTTTTGCTTTGAAATTGTATAATAATTACAATAATTGAAATGTAATCAAATTGTAATTGCATTCATAAATATGCACAAAATGATATTCGTGTCAATGAATTTGATTGCATATGCACATGCGGCTGTAATATAAAAGGAAATCTCTGAGCACAATTTTCATTCGCTCGGAACATCACATCCTACATTCTGACAGTATCATTGGAAACGTGCAAAAGGACCATTTCTTCATAAAATCTTCCAGTCGAAATGGTTGCTACATTAATATTTCCTTTAATCTTTTTGATTACCAAACGTGTACCGTTGCTGAATAATAATATTCGAACAATTTTCAATTGAAAATTATGTGATGTCATTCCGAGTATACCTATATAACTAGCGTTTTCATTTTCATCAACAACAGTAATTAATTTCATCAACTTTTACATTTTACGCCGCTAATGTAGCCCTATTACTGAGCCAGTTATGATCCAAACAATTATATTTTATTTTCATGAATATAATCTCAATCAATTTTTTCGTGCTGCGTATTTGGTTGCAGTCTATTCTAACATTCCCAATATCTAGAAATTATATTCAGGGGTGTTGTGAAATCCAAGACAGATTTGCTTAGTTGTCAGAATGGAAAACCAATTCTGATTTTCAATGGTGTCACAGAATCTGATTGGATTTTCGTCTTTCGGAAAACCAATATTCGAATCAGCTGTTTGCTTACGTGACAAAACTTGCAAATGAATAAATTTAAAAGCAATTCTATTAAAGTTTATAATGAGCTCCCCAAATTTTATATTTTCTTTTATTGGAGGAAAAAAGCAACAAAAATATTAAAAGAATTATTTTAAGAGATCACAGTAATCCACTTAATGTCCAATTGAGTGAAATTTTGCTTGCATTTACTTGTATGCGTGTACAAGTATGTATTTACTTGCTTACTTTACAGATTTATATTACAATACAAAATATTAAAAGAATTATTTTAAGAGATCACAGTAATCCACTTGATGTCCCATTGAGTGAAATTTAGCTTGCATTTACAAGTATGTATTTACTTGCTTACTTTACAGATTTATATTACAATACAAAATATTAAAAGAATTATTTTAAGCGATCACAGTAATCCACTTGATGTCCCATTGAGTGAAATTTAGCTTGCATTTACTTGTATGCGTGTACAAGTATGTATTTACTTGCTTACTTTACAGATTTATATTACAATACATTATCGCCTGAGTAAAGATGCGTTTTGTAAATAGTCTTAAAATATCTATATTTTTCCATAAACTCAATTATAGTGTCATTTTGTGTTCTATATATTTATGTATATGTTTCCCCTATATAAATAGAGATACGTTCAGTTGTAACAAACTTACTAACATTACAAATATGTCAATGACTATCTGCTTCCTTTGTTTCTGATAACAAAACCGATACAATTTCTGTTTCAACATTAAACCAATAATATCTGAATTCATGACACCTACCACATTTTTTTATCGGTTTTAAATATGATTCCGACAACTATCAGATTCTGCAATACCCCTGACTATTTGTGTTACAACATTTCTCCATAAGAACGATTACTTAAGCATTCGTTAATCTCATTGCCTTTAGATAAGCGAAGAATGGCCGGGCTGTTGGCAATCCCAGACAGTGGTTAGATAGTACCATCGAAAACTTCATCGTTGTTTCTAAATCTTGCCTTGTTCCGTGCAATGCTACGAGAATATTTGTGAGCTATTATGTACTCAGCTTAAATTCCAATTGAAAACGGTGGTCACGGAACGATAGGAGTTGAGTTTTTTGTTTTATTGCGAAGAACCAATGCAGTATGACATGGTGATTGAGGCTTGACGCGTTTGAGACACAAAACATTCTTCAAAATGGTTTGAGCTGAGCCAAATGATATTTCAACAGCGAAGATTCTAATTATCAATCTTGACGAAGAACCAAATCTTTGCTTTTTTGGATGTGGCCCTCGTCGGTAGAGATTGATGGTCATTCAGAGCGCGGTTCAGCCACATTCGGTATCTGGGGTCTTGAAAGGTTACAGTCCGATCTCGGCAATTTTATACCCAAGATGGAATACTTAATAAGCACTATTACAGTAAAGTCATTGCCTTTTGATTTATAACTTGTAATATGGGAAGTAAGCGGGCTTGTCGCCAAATTTCGCTGATTTTTAAAATATAACATAAGAATACCAAAGTTAGTTCAAATTGGTCAGATTGTTTCTAAGGCATAGGATTTCACCTAAAAGTGGGCTTATTGTCCAATTTTCGCACTTTTAGTAATTTTCAACGTAACCGTTATAAGGGGGTTGGAGGTTTTTCACCCGATTTGACTTATTTCCACTGTGAAAGAGGAGGTACCAAAAAGATTTGTCTTGACCGAATTCGGCTAATATAACCTTAAGAGTTTGTGAGATATGAACATTAAACTTATTAGGTTGTGTAGTACAGTTACGCCCAAGTAGAATATCGAAATTTTATGGTGCCAAGGCAAATGTGTATCAAGCTAAGATACAGACAACCGTTTGGTGAACAAAACTATAATGATTAAAAATAAATGATGCAGATAACAGCTACCGAGCAGATTTCGACACTAATTATTTGATACTCGTAATATACTCAATTGTCTGCGAAAGCTAGACGATATTATATCGCAAAGATCAATTTTGGTATGTCAATTCGCACAATTATATGGGTTATGTCCATCTTAAGATTTATTCACACTTTCGTGAGATATGACTTAAAAGAATTTTCAGCCGCTTTATTATGTTAAAAGTAGGACAGGGACTTAGAATAGTAACCGACGAATTAGGGGATATAATGGGTATGTGCTGATATGGAAATTCTGCAGAAGGATATAGGTACATATACAATATATACATGAGGTGTGTTCAAAGGAAAAGGTGAGTTTTAAATATTTTTTGAAAATTACTATATTCATCAATATCTATTTTGTCCCTTTTAAAGTAGTCCCCTTTGGATATAATGCACTTATGCCAACGCTTTTTCCAATCCTCGAAGCTCTTCTGAAATGCGCTTTTCGGTATGGCCATCAGCTCTTTCTTCGATTCTGACTCATCTCATCTGGCAGCTTCCATTGGGATGATTGGGCCTTGGTTTCGACGTCATAATCATATACCCACGATTCGTAACCAGTTATGACCGTTTGAACAAACCCGGATCGTTGTTGACGTCATTCAACAACTCCTAAGCGATACTAATGCGACATTGCTTTTGCTCAGAATTTAGCAATTTCGGAACAAACTTCACTGCCAACTGTTTCATGCCCAAAACATTCGAAAAAATTGAATGGCATTAGCCGATTGATATGCCAACATCCTCTGCAACTTCGCTAATATTGATTCGAAAATTTTCAATAACCATTTTTTTCACTGTTTTCATGTTTTCTTCGCTTGTTGGCGTGGTCGCACCTCCAGGATGCTCATCATCATCAACATGTTCTCGGCCTTATGTGAAGCGCTTGTACCACTTATAAACATTTTTTAAGACAAAGTGGACTCACCGAATGCCGCAGTCAACACTTCAAGTACTTTGGTGTACTTTATTCCATTTGTAACGCAAAATTTAATACAAATTCTTTGATCTATTTCTTTCGTAAAGCCAAAGCACAACTTTTAGTATGAGGCTCCACCGCTACCCAATAGCTCCATTACAGCAATATAGGGTAACCAGTGCCTTCTTTACCCTCTCTTCAACATTGTGCTTCCATGATAGCTTTCTATCAAGGATAAGACCCAGGTACTTCCCCTTTTCGACGGGGTGAAATTGAGAGCCCCAATGAGAGAAGAGGTGCCTTTGAAATTGTATACTTCCTCGTGAATAAAACCAGTTGACGATTCCACCTCGCACCGTAACCCTGCTCTCGCCGGCTGATGGCAGGATTCTGCCAACTCCCCCTGTCTTATCCCCTCCACCCTCCTGAAGGTACCTGCGTTCTTACTTTTCCGGAAGACGGTTCAGCTTTCCCAGGTAGTGACCGCCCGCCTGACTCTTCGTCCATTTTGAAGAGGTCGATTCCGACCTACTTCTTCCCACGTCCGTTTTTGTGTAGTTACTAGTTTCCATGCTATGAGGGTCCCCACTCAGAGGCGCTATCCACCTCCCGGAAAGGTAGTCGCCTTTTATGGTCTCAAGGTCGTCTCAGTGATGAGTTCTACAAGACCGTGAAGGCCGCTGGTCATTTGGCGTTAACCAGGAAGCACCTGCTTTACATCCCAAAAAAGTGATGCATATATAAAATAATATGAATTGTTTTTGTTTCTCAAGTTTATTTTTTTTATAACAATGATGTCTAAATATATATAGCGGGTGATCCAAGTAGAGATACTTTTTTCAATAGCTTTTTTTTTGACAAATTACGCGTGAGTCGTGTCAAGCTGTCATATAATTTTTGTTCAGTATTGTTTGACATTACATCATGAAGAGACTTACGTTTGAATAAAGTTTACAAATTGTTTAACTTTATTACGAAAATTCACGTTCTGTAAAGAATGTGTATTACGCGCCTCGCTCAACTTATGATCAACATAATCGGCCTACTCAGCGTACTATTCGCGAAAATATAGCGGACGTAGATAAGAGTGTACACGTACCGTGGAGAGTCGACGCTCGTAGACACTCGAACTGATGTCTGGAACGACTTGGCGCATTTTACGTCGACATCTGATCTCAATTGAATGCGTACAAAATACAGATTGCGCAAGAACTCAAGCCGCTTGACATCCCAAAGCGACATCGCCAAGCTCTATGGGCTCTTGATGAGCTCCAAGAAGATCCGAAGTTTTCGAGCCAAATTTTGTTCAGCGATGAGGCCCATTTCTGGCTCAATAGGTACGTAAATAAGCAAAATTTCCGCATTTGGGACGAAGGGCAACCTGAAGATATTCAAGAGCTGTCATTACATCCAGAAAAAACAAAGGTTTGGTGTGGTTTGCGGGCCGGTAGAATTATCGGTCCATATTTCTTTAAAAATGATGCCACTGAGAACGTAACCGTAAATGGCGACCGTTATCGCGCTTCAGTGAGCAGTTAATTTTACGTTTTGGGCCGGCCAGTTGGCCACCAAAACCGTGTGATATCACATCGTTAGATTTTTTTCTTTGGGGATATGTAAAGTCTAAAGTCTTTGCGGTCAATCTCGCATCGATTCAGGAATGGAAGCAAAACATCATGCGTGTTAGTCGCTAGTTACCCGTCGAAATGCTCGAACATCTGAAACGTAGCTGCGGTCAACATTTGAAAGAGATAATCTTCAAAAAATAAATGCCAAGGAATGTTCTTAAGAATTATAATAAACATTTCCCATTGCATTTGAATTTTCTGTATCTGTTTCTTTAAAAAAGTAGGGTACTTCAAAATGGATCACCCCATATATGTAAATATATTGTCTTGTTATTGTTTCTTTTATATTTTCCGTTTAAAATTAAAAATATTGTTGAAATATTACAAGGTGCAATTCAAAAGTTTCAGGACTTTTATTAAAAAACGAATATTATTATGTGTTTTTTTTTGAAAAATTTATTGGTCGCCTTCAAAATAGTCTCCTTCCGCCTGAATACAACGTTTTGCACGTTCAAGAAGGTTATCGAATGACTTTTTTAGGTCATTTGTCGGTATAGCGTTGAGGATGGCGGTCGTCGCTTTTTGGATGGCATCAACGTCAGCATAGTGGTTTCCACGGTGCCATATCAGGTGAATACGGGGAGTGGTTGATTGTTAAAATTTGATTTTTGGTCAAATAATCGGCCACATGCGTCGATCAATGAGACGGCGCATTATCGTGCCACAAACGCCAACTTCCATCTTCGCGATATTCGGGCCGAATGCGACGAATACGTGCTACCAAAAACTCCAAGGTAGAATAACGCATTAACGTTTTGGCCGGGTGGAACAAATTCTTTGTGGACAATACCCTTGGAATCATAAAAACAAATCAGCATTGTCTTCACTTTTGACTTCTCCAGGCGCGATTTTTTGGGTTTCGACTCATTTATGTTCTCACGACCACTTCGAAAACGTTTAACCACTCGTGAATAGGGCTACGGGATAGACAATCATCGCCATAAACTTGTTTCATCATTTGATGACTTTTGGTAAAAGTTTTACCAAGTTTAAAACAAAACTTAATGTTGGCTCTTTGTTCGATGCTCATTTTCCGAAAGACACTACAAATGTAATGTAGCGCGATAACTTCACTTCCAATGGATGAAATTTCATGAAATTTTTAATGGAAGTCGATAAAGGATAGCAGATTCTAACGCACTAGTCTATATGTCGACTACTGGCGCCACTAGAGTTTGCTTTGTTACTTATGTCCTGTTTACTTTGGAACGCACCTTGTATTACTTAACGCTAAATAATAAATACTTAAAGTGTACACATGTTTTTTTTTTATTGATTACGTAGGTCAATTAAACGGGTTTGCTGTAATTGAACGAATTGTTCAATTAAACGAGTGTCGGTTAATTGACAGTGAAAAATAAAGCTATGGAACAATTATCGAGATCTGATTCTCGGTAAGTAAACGTTACATATATTATATTTAACGTTTGTAAATATTTTAATTACAATTTTGTGTAATATAATTATAATTATTTACGACGTATATCACATAATATTTAATTTATTAGGTTAAGTGCAACCGAAAGGAATAAGTACTTGAGGAAACTATTTGGAGAACACGACAGTGATTCGAGTAGAGTTTCTGATAGCGATGACAAGGACTCGATTCCAGCAAATAGAGCTAGACATCAAAATCAACAAGGTAATTCAGTGCGTAACGAACCAGAAGATTCTGAAGATACAGAAGAAATCGTTAAAGAGAATTCAGCAGTAGGAGAAGAAGTAGTTAAGAGCAGCAAAAGTAAAGATGATGACAATAAAGTAGAAACAGTTGAGCCTGAAGGTAATAAAATATTTATTCTCGCAGTACGGAAACGTTGTCAATTAGCGAGACTTTCAAAAAAATTTTAACCACGAAATGGTTGATATAATCGTCCGTCACACTAATAGAAAAGCTGAAACAATTTTCCAAGAGAACAATGCTAACCATCCAAACTCACAGCATCAATGGAAGCCCGTAACGATACCCGAAATTTATTCGTTCTTCGGTATCTTGACTTGTGCTGGAGCAAATAATTCGAATACAGATCATACATTGGAAATGTGGCACTCCAATTCTTATTCGCCGTATCGCGCGACGACGGGATTGACGAGATTCCATAATATTCTGCGTTTTTTGCGATTCGACGGTGGTAATACTCGAAGTGAACGTAAAAAAGAAGACAAGGCAGCTCCAATTCGTGATGTGTGGACAATGTTGAATTCAAATTTAGCTCAGATGTACAAACCAACAGCTAACTAGACGATTGATGAACAGCTTTATCCGTACCGTGGCCGTACTGGATTAACTCAATATATTCCATCGAAACCATTTAAGTATGGTTTAAAGATCTGGTGGATTTGTGATGCAACAAACGCATATCCTTTGCGGGATTATGTACACTAGTAAAACAGATAATACTCAAGAAAAAAATCAGGGTGAAAGAGTAGTGAAAGAATTGGCGGCTCCGTACCGAGGTAGTGGTAGAAACATCTGCATGGATAACTTCTTTACTACTGTACTAGTTGCAAAACATTTGTTGTCGTGGAATATTACCATTGTTGGCACACTAAAAAAGAATAAACCTTACATCCTAGTGTTATGGGAGCGAATAAGACACGGGAGCAGTATTCGACAGTTTTTGGATTTCACGAAAACGTAACCATGTGTTCCCACGTTCCTAAACAAAATAAAGCTGTCATTCTGATATCTACAATGCATTCAGATATATCAGTTAATGATGACGCTAAACGAAAACCAGAAATAATAAATTTGTATAACAAATAAAAAACTGGAGTTGACACAATGGACCAAATGGTGCGGAGATACACCAGTCAACGACGATCTTCGAGATAGCCAATGGCAATGTTCTTCAACATCCTAGATATTTCTTCACTTGCGGCATATATAATTTATTATGAAAATAATAAAATGATTGTCAAAAAAACGACAGAACGTCATCAATTTATGCGTAAGCTAAGTGGCCGTGATTGAACATTGCCCGTGATTGAGCATCGCACGGCGAATCCACAAGTAATGCACCACTCCTTAACAAAGATTGCCATTGAAAGTGTACTAGGCCATATAATAACAGAAACAGTCGTGATAAATCCTGGTCCAGAGACTCCAAAAGATAAAACCGGAACGAAAAAAGTAACAGGATCTTGTCATATCTGCAATGCTTTGCCAATAAGAAGACGGCGAAAGACACGTAAGGCCTGTGCCAGTTGTCACCAACTTATGTGTGACGAGCACTCAGATAATCGTGTACAATGTGTTCAATGTCATTAATTATAAAAAAAAGTGTAATATTTCTTTGTATTTTTAAAAAAATTTATTTGCATGCATTAATAAAAATTATATACAATTTTTATACTCTCGCAACATGTTCCTACAGAGTATAATAGTTTTGTTCACCTAACGATTGTTTGTATCACCTAAAACTAATTGAGTTAGATATAGGATTATGTATATATAAATGATCAGGATGAAGAGACGAGTTGAAATCCGGGTGACTGTCTGTCCGTCCGTCTGTCTGAGCAAGCTGTAACTTGAGTAAAATTTGAGATATCTTTATGAAACTTGGTACACATGTTTCTTAATACCGTAAGACGGTTGGTATTGCAGATGGGCGTCACCAGACCACTGCCACGCCCACAAAACGCCATTAATCAAAAACAAATAAATTGTCATAACTCAGCTCCGCAAAAAGATACAAGGCTGGTCTTTGGCACACAGCATCGCATTAGGAAGGGGCATCTGCGGTTAAATTTCTTTTTAAGTGCATATCTCCTAAACTGCTAAAGCTATAATAATAAAATTCACTGAGAACAAATGCTTTTAGCACTTCTATCTACGGTGTGAAAATGGGTGAAATCGAGTAACAACCCCCCCCACTCCTCATATAACGGTAATGTTAAAAACTACTGAAAGCGCGATAAATCAAGACCAAGCACTAAACACGTATGAGCTGACTTTATAGGAGCGGCGTTCGAAATTAGACAATGGGCGTGGCAACGCCCACATTTAGGTGAAACCCCATATCTTAGGATCTGCTTAACCGATTTCAATCAAATTCGGTACATAATATTCTTCCCATAGTGCGAAAATGAGCGAAAGGGGATTACAACTACGTCTCTCTCCCATATAACACCATTTTAAATTTCATCTGATTTTTTCACTTTCCAGTATACAAATCAAGCAACAATAATTTAATCGGTGTAAAACTTTGCGTGAATAATACGTTTAAAGTATGCCACCTAGTGACCAAAAACTGTCTAAATCGAGCCAAAACTATTCACGCCCCTAGGTACTGAATATGTGGACCCCAGTGCCTATAGTTAGCCTTCTACTGAAAACATCGGTCAATCCGGAAAGAAATCTCAAACGAGTATACCATTTGACTTTGCGAGAGTAAAAAAGGTTCGGTTACATCCGAACTTAGCCCTTCCTTACTTCTTTTCCTATGCTTTCCACCGTGGTACCCGGTTGCTTATGGCGATGGCTAGAGATTAAGCTTAAATTGAATTTTTTTAAGCTATTCACACAAATACTCCGCGGTGGGTACCCGGTTACTAACATAAGGGTTAAACGATATATATCTGTAGAGTGTGAAAACTTACTTGTTATATTAGACCAATATATAAGTTGTCAACTTAACTTTCTTTGCTTTTGCCTCTCTTTGTCCGAAACAATATTGTCGTGAAGTAGTGATTTGCCATATTAGCCACACACTAAAGCATGACTATGACTACCTCAAATCATATTGCGAAATGTTGCAACAGTGCCGGCAGCTTGTCAAAAATCACAAAACTATCCAATATTCTTAGTTCCCAAATTATTTCAATAAAAATAAAACAGAACAAGTAGGGAAGGGCTAAGTTAGGGTGTAAACGAACATTTTATACTTTTGCAACTTGAAAGGATCAAAGAAAGGCAAATACATTTAGATGTGCCAAAACTTTATATTAAACACGTAAGAAAGGGCTAAGTTCGGATGTAACCGAACATTTTATACTCTTGCAAGGTCAAATAGTATACTGGTTTGAGATTTCTTTGTGGATTGACTGATATTTTCGGTAGAAGGTCAACTAAAGGCACTGGGGTCCACATATTTAGTACTTAGGGGCTTAAACAGTTTTGGTTCGATTTAGACAATTTTTGGCCACAAGGTGGCATACTTTAATCGCATTATTCACGCAAAGTTTTATCCCGATACGATCATTGTTGCCTGATTTGCATAGTGGAAAGTGAAAGGATCAGATGGAATTTAAAAGGGTGTTATATGGAAAGTAGGCGTGGTTGTAGTCCGATTTCGCCCATTTTCGCACTATTACATAGAAATATTAAAAGAACGTTATGCACCGAATTTGGTGGAAATTGGTGAAGCAAATCTCAAGATATGGGTTTTCACCTAAAAGTGAGTTTTATTAGTTTTTAACAGTACCGTTATATGGGGCGGAGTTGCCACCCGATTTCAACTATTTTTACACCGTCAATAGAAGTGCTAAAAACATTTGCTTCCAGTGAATTTTGTTATTATAGCATTAGCGGTTTAGGAGATATGCACATTAAACCTATTAGAGGCAGGACCACGCCCACTTAAAAAAAAAAAAAATGAACTGCAGATGCCCCTCCCTAATGTGATCCTGTGTACCAAATAACAGTCTTGTATCTTATTTCGGAGCTTAGTTATGGCAATTTATTTGTTTTTGATTAATGGCGTTTTGTGGGCGGGGCAGTGGTCCGATTCCGCCCATCTGCAATACCAACCGTCTCACGGTACCAAGAAACATGTCTACCAAGTTTCATAAAGATATCTTAATTTTTACTCAAGTTAGAGCTTGCACGGACGGACGGATGGACGGACAGACAGTCACCCGGATTTCAACAAGTCTCTTCATCCTGATCATTTATATATATATAACCCTATATCGATTAGTTTTAGGTGATACAAACAACCTGTTTAAATGACTATAAACTCCCCTTCCAACTACACCGCTTCTTCAGGGTAAATAATGTCACACCCTAATACAACACACCACACCTTGGAACACAACACGCACTCACAACATAAACGACCACACTGCACACGATGTCAGCACAGAAGTTACCACCATACACGATGACACCCCACACAATCAACAAAAAGAGGGATTGGATCTTCAATTCAACACATTCGAAATAATTCCGATCTCTTTGCGCAACGTAAATGTATGAAATCGCTATCTCCGCTACCAACCGTCAAAACTTTCTGAGTTTAAAATCGTAGTATTAATTTTTATCACAAAAGTGTTAAACCAATAAAAAACTTGTGAGACATTCAATAAAAAAATAAAGAATATTTCAATTTAAACCTTAAAAAGGCGTTTGTGAAAGAAACGGGAAGTAATAATGTCAATGTTGAGTGCTAACATTATAGCATAATTATTCACAACCGTTAGGTGAACAAAACTATTATACTCTGTAGCAACAGGTTGCGAGAGTATAAAATTATTAAGTTATATTATAGGCCATAAACTCACCTAATTTTATTGCTATATTTTACTAAGGGTTAGCTAAAATACTTTGAAAATTATCTTTTACATTTTGAAGACTGCTTTTCCATCAGTTATTCGAAAAATTCACAATCTCGTTAGAGATTATTTGTGACTCTAAATAAATGTTTTTTTAATTTTATAGACCTACGTCCTTCCTGGTAGATCCTGTGGAAAATTGCTTATAAGCAACCATTGTCAATGGTGGTAATAAATGGGAGTACATTATTGTGCATTTCGAATTTTGCTTCATAAAATGTTTCCAGAAATTTTTTTATTTATTAGGTGTGGTTTGAAAAGAAAAAAAATTTCATTTGGATAATCGCACAAGTGAACTGTCTGTAGTGTCTCCGCCATTTCGATTTGAAAGTATATAAGCTTCAGTTTGCCAGCAGATTTTGATGACTTGAAATGGCTACGATAAAGAAGTCAAGCATTTACCACAGCTGCTCCAATGCACTAATAGACAATGCGCATGTAGGACCTTTTTGACTGGTGTTTAATTTTTTATAACTCCATAAGCATTTCTCATAAATCAACGTGACGCCTATAGCTTTCTACTATTGCTAGTCGTAGAATACCTAAACTTTACCACTTACCTTTTTATCCTCATAACTGTTTTGATCGCCATATTCCATCAAGTTTTCCAATAATGCCGCTTCTATCTCTTCTCCTCTTTCTAAAATATGTTCAAGCGCATCTTTCAAAACTTCGACGTCATCATCACCAAGCTCATCTTCGTCAGACGACCAGTCGAAATTCCCCATAGGTTCAGTTTCAAAATCAGCCAGCGTTTTCTCACGTGAAAGCTTTTCTGCAAACCAGTTTTATTGTTTACGTACACTAAGGACTGATGTTGTTTATAAGCAAATCCGAACTTTAAAAAAATCTAGCTCCTCAACGCCGCAACTGTAGCTCCCAAGTTATATATAGATATATAAACTTCAGTTCTCTTCACTTTCAGTCTTTTAAAATTTTTTGAAAATGAACCAAATCAACTACATGTTTGCGATTCTCACATTTTAGAAATTACTTACAGCCGCAAAGTTAAAAGTTGATTATAACAAATGTTTTAAAAGGGTTAAATGAGAAACATGGTATGTGATATAAACTCAATGAACAGGCTAAATTTAATATATTGAGTTGATGTGGAAAACGCAACTTATGTTAGGTATATGAGGTTTAGACCACCAGCTTCTTACATATTCAGCGCTAAACCACATAATTTAAATTTAATTTCATTAAAATATCACACATTTTGGTTTAAACGGCTTAAAGTCAGCTGAAATTTCAGAAATCACTATACAAGATATATTGGGACGGAGAAGACAAGCCTGGGCTTGTGGCATTAACCTTTGCATTGGTGAGGTATACTCAAGAACACATATTTAAGCAATTTATAATCGGCATAAGACCGATTCAACCCATTTTTGACACACAGACAAAATTTTATCTGGAAATGGTTCTCTCCGAATTTCAATTATAAGGTATATCTTACACATTGTAAAAAGTCAGCTATAAACACTGGAGTTCACAACTTCGGTATTCTGAGGATTAAACAGTTATGATCCGATTTTGACAACATTTAGACTTGAGACGGCATACTTTAAAGGCACTATTTATGCAAAGGTTAATGCCAATATATTCATTAGTGGTTGATGTGTATACTGGAATGTGAAAAATTCAGATAGAATTTAAAGTTGTGTTACATGGAAAGTAGTCGCGGTTGTGGCCAGATTTCGCCCATTTTCGCACCGTAAGATAAGAAGGTCAAGATAATGTCACCTGGCTGGCCAAGGTGGGCGGTGCACAACTCATCCAATTTTGAAAGCCTGATTTTATCCATTTTTGCCTTCACAAGAAAACGACGCTGTCTTAGATTCATTAACATACCTCACACATTGAAAATCTTTATAATAGGTGTATTGAAGCTACGGGAAATATATTCTTTCTGATTTTCATTAGGAGCTGAGATATTTACCGATATGTACCTAAAGTCAGTCGGAAGTTCCAATATCATTATATGGGGTATATTTTGACATTTCTCAGGTATATTTGCGAACATATTTTCAAACAATTTTATAAATATATAACTCACACCTTGAACGGCATATTCGTTCTCTCCGAAGTTTAATTATATATCTCACAGATTGACCGAAGTTTTCAATAAAAAGTCAACTATGGGCACTGGGGTCCACATATTCGGTACCTAGTAGCTTGAAAAATATTAGTTCGATTTGGACAATTTTTGATCGTAAAGGTCATTATTCGTGCCAAGTTGTATTTGTATACAGAAAAGGGAAAGAATCAGATGGAATTTAAAGTTTGTTTTATGATTACGATTTCACCCATTGTAGCAAATATTATATATCAGGGTAATGTTACCTACCGAATTTGATTACAATCGGTTTAGTAAGTCCCGAAATATGGGTTTTCACCTAAATGAGGGCGGTGCCACGCCCAAAATTCAATGACAGAGGCTCTTAAAAAGGCGGCAGAGTCATTTTTTAAATTTTTTAAACTTTGGGGGTGGAATTGTCTGATTACGCCCGCATACAATACCAACCGTCTAACGGTGCCATGTGTACCAAGTTTCATTAAGATATCTCAAATTTTACTCAAGTTACAACTTGCACAGACGGACGGAAGGACTGACTGGCCGGGCGACTGCCCGGATTTCAACTTGTCTCCTCCTCCTGATCATTTATATATTATACATATGTATACTAGCTGACCCGGCAAACGTTGGTTTGCCATATATGTACATAATATTTGCGAAATATTTTTAAAATAGCTGACACTATAAGTGTGTGGGTGATCTAATTATAAGGAGGAGATAATTTTAGACAAATACATACTTTATATATAAAATTTAATAGATTATTATATATTAAAGTAGCAAATATATTTTCAAGTACAATGATTTGTTATTTTTACTACTAATTATGGCAATCAAAAATAAACAAAGATTAATCTTTCATCGCAATTGAGTGTACAATATTTTTGGTCAGTCCGTCTTTAGCGAATATAAACAAACTGAATGGTTTGCCTACTCGAGAACATGCCACATAAAGTTGTTCATGGGAAAAGAATTGTGTACCGAAATTGAAGCCACAAACAGCCTATGACTTATTGATCGCCACTCCGAATGCGAGTCTAATTGGAAATTGAGTGCGTTTGAATTCAATTGGCACATTTGCAAGAATCAAAGGGATTCCTGGCAGCAATACATTTTCACCTCGGAACTTGTCATTTAAAATTGTGGCTTCGACAATATTTTTCATTTAGTTTTGAACGACTTATCGTGTTCCATTGCAAAACTGTGGTGGGTTTTAATTACGAAGAAAAATAACTGGAGATCCAACCTTCAGTTGTAAATGGTGCGGTGGCATGTCCAGCATATCCAATGAATTCAAAAACTCAATTGGATAATTCATAATACAATTGTGATCGCACACAACATCGATAGATTTGTTTGATACCAAGTCCCCTGGCAACAACTGTTGTGTCTTTGAATTTAACCTGCCAAAATCGCTCTTTCTGCCAGCCACTCAAAATTTTTATACTTTATGTGTACAATGGGAAAAATATGGTTTATGAGAGTATTTTGTGAGCTAATGATAATATAATGCATCCAGTATTTTCATATATACCAACTTTTTCATTGCCAATATCTCACAGTTGTTTCGAAAAAGATTCGGCAGATGAATCCTGGAGCATATGAACGCGCATGTTCAATGTCAGTTGGACCTTTTTAACATTACGCCGCAGTCGCGATAATTTTAAGCATGTGTTGATTTCAACAGCGTATGTTGAAAGTGGAATTACGGGAAATATCTGTCTGAAATCACCTGAAAGGAGTAACATAGTGCCGCCAAATAGTTTATCGTGGTTTGATTGTGTGCCATGGCATTCATCCCAAATTATAATTCTGCACTACTTCAGCACTGTAGCCATGGACGATTGTTTTTTTATATTGTACATTGCATCTGGGTTATTTTGAATGTTTAATGTCAGTTTAGAAGCTGAATGAGCTATTCTGCCTCCATCTAATAGAGTTGCCGCCAATTCGAAGGTATCATACTGAAGTACACAATTTATATCGTCATATACATGTCGTCAGTAATAGAGCAAATAATAGACGAATTTATGTTCCTGTGCAGTTTAATGCCCAATGATTATCATCTTCTAGCAAGCCTAGTGAAAGGCATGCATCTTTATAGGTTGGATACTGTTGTCCATTTATTTTGCATATATCTTAAAATGACAATACATGTCCCAAATTATGTGATTTGAATAAACTAGAGCAGGCATCAGCTGTGTGAATAGCGCAGTGTTTGTACAAAGGCACCAAAAGCATTCGCACGATTACACAATTCAAAAAATTCGGTAAGTGTAAAGTTTCGTTCGTAAAAAATATGCGTTGGCCGTTTTCGAGATACACAGCTAAATGGATAACAACTGGATCCCGTTCATGAATTGGGAAGCCGAAGCTACGCCAGGGAGCTTCATTTGAGCTGATATACCAACCGATTTGAAAATTTGTTATTTCATCATTTTCATTTATTTGAGGAGCATTTGCATTAATATTTTCAATTCTTAATATAGCCATATAACTTCCCTTATTCACATACTTGTAATTATATTTGATGCTCTTCACCGAACTGCAGTATTCAACATTAAAATAAGCATTGAATGTTCTACTCAATAGAGGTGAATATGGTACCACCCATCGATTGTCAATGCCCGACTTATCGATATTTTTAATGAATGACTGACCGCCATTATCGGTATTTCTTCGACGGTATTTGGATATTCGTCAACATGTGTTACCTTATCGTTGGTGAAGTCTTTAGGGAAACGCTTTGTACATTTTCCGTCTACCATGCAAGGCGATAAACGATTCAGATCTCCGCATGGACCATAAATCATATTTGTAGTAACAATATTAGACAATAATTGATAAACGAGCCTGGAATTTCTGCAGAAATTACACTATTGATGTCTTCAGCATGAATTTTGTCGATAAACCAAATCAAAATGTGAGCGGTTGGTAGAAAGCACAGCATCACGAGCGGTCTGGTTAGCGTTGCGCTTTGAGTACGGCGATCAACGACTTCTATATGACCGTCGGAGCCGTATCTTTTCTATGCGACGTAGCTTTTCTATGCGACCAAGCCACCATTCGGTAGAGAGAAGACAATCATCATGGGTGATGATACCATATCCAAAGTTTCGCGTTTGTTCAGTAGTTGTCCAACGGTATTTTTTGTGGAGATCCTTTATGTATTCTTCTTTCCATCGCAGGCGACTTCATAGGCACAAAATTAAAAAATTAAATGTTCGTAATAAGTTTCAAAACTGTATCTTAAAAAAACAATAATATCAACGGTAAATTAATTTTTGGTCTATCCCGGACGTACGTTCTACGAATAAAGAGAGCAAAGACACAATAAAACCAAGCGGACTATGGTGTGAACGAAGCTTTAAATTTGACCTTTTTAAGAAAATTAAAATTTAATATTAAACCCCGTTTAATTGAGATAAATTATAATGAGTATTGATCATAAAGGTATAGACTATAAAACTAAGTGTTTTTATGTAATAATAAGTTTATCTATTTCTATATATATATATCTGTATTTCATCTTACGTTTAAAAATTGTCGAAATCACACTATAACTTGTGCCATATAATTCAAGAGCGCCGAAGTTGCTTAGCCGGGGTGCCGTCCAACTAGAGAACGTCAATGAATAGAGAAGAAGCAAATGTTAGCTGTACTAAAATTTAGAGAATGTTAATGAAGAGAGAGGGAGCAAATGTTAACTGTCCTAAAATGTTAATTACGATGAGGGAATATCGAAAACGCACAAGTTCGAAAATAATATTTCACCATCCTGTCAATTTACTCAACGAACTAAGCAAAATGTATATACATACATACATATGCACAGATGTTCATTGGTATGCGCATAAACAAAAATTTAAATAATAAAAACGAAAGGAATTGACTTCTGACAGGAAAATATTAATAATGAGGGAAATAATATGAAAATAGAATTAAAATATTATTCGATAAAAAAGGGTTATAAAAGTAATAAAATAGTATATAAAAATATGATAGGATTTGAACAAAATATTTCACGTTGCAATAAAGAAGTATGCTATACAAGCAGCACCACTGACAATATTTAAGCCGGTTTGTCTAATCTGTGAACTCAAACAGCTATTGTTGTTTACTTGCTTCAAATGTTCATATGTCTATATGTGAATATTCTTGAAATTGTCTTCCTTCATTCGCATGGCCAAATATATTTGCATATAGGTATGTACACATATGTACATATGTTTTTTTTTTTTTTTATTTTTTTTTTTTTATTTTTTTTTTTACGAGGAGGAAGCATCGAAAGCCTGAACCCCACGTCAGTGTGGAACTTTAATCCAACTAAACCTCCTACCATCATGTACCTTTCCCCCCGGTACCACCGTCAAGTATTCCGTCGGGAGGATGGTTGAGTTGAGTGCTCATACGTTTGTAGTAGTCTCAATGCATTCAGTAACAAGTTGCATTTACTTGGCCCCACCTCTGTTGGTATTAAACCCGCCCCGTGCAATGTTTGTCGCCAAACCCTTCCCTTATGCTTTTTTTACTTTTGTTTTAGTGCGTTTGTTTGGTCCGCGTTCTAGTGGTCCGTTAAGTTTTGGAGTTCTCTTCTCCGCTGCTGCTCTCGGGCTCTTTGGGTTTTCATGATTTTGGCGGCTATTTCGCACACCGCATCCCACTTAGCTTTTGATTCCACCATTTGGTCTACTAAGTTTTCGGGGGTTGGGTCTATACCGAATGCACTCTTGAGGAATCGTCTCTCTTGCTCGTATTGCGGACAATGGAACAACGTATGTTCTACATTCTCAATTGTCTCGCCACCGCATTTATCGCATATATCATCATTTTCGTATTGAAAGCGTTTCAAATATGCTTTGAAACAGCCATACCCTGTCGGGATTTGAGTTAAATAAAAGTCTACCTCGCCGTGTGGTCTTTTTAGCCATGGGTCAATGTTGGGAATCAGTCGAAAAGTCCAACGTCCTTTTTGACTGACTTCCCATCGTCTTTGCCAACTCTCCACCGTCTCCGCTCGGGCATTTCCTTTTACGGTTCTGGGTGGTAAGTCCGTTACAGGCTTTTTGGTCTCTTTGGCTAAGAGATCTAATGGGTGTAAGCCCGCAATTACAAGGGCAGCATCTTCTGACACTGTACGGAAAGCTGAGCATACTCTGAGTGCGCAAATGGTATAAATGGAAAAAAGGCCACGTCGGTTAGATTTTGTTTCGAGTGCTTTTCCCCAAACCTCGGCGCCATATAGAGTGACGGACTTCAGAACTCCAGCCAGGAGTCTTCTCCTATTTTGCTTCGGTCCACGGGTATTGAGCATCATTCGGGTTAAGGCTCTACATGTTTTTGAAGCTTTTTCGCAGGTGTAGGCTAAATGCTCTTTAAAGGAAAGTCTTGCATCAAGAACAATTCCTAAGTATTTCAACGCTGGTTGTGTAGTTATACACGCACCTTTTATTCTGAATGTAGCAGTCTCTCGGGTTTTTCTGCCAGTTATAAGCACGGCTTCCGTTTTGCTCTCTGCTAGGGTAAGCCCATTAGTTTCAAGCCAATCATTAATTAAAGATATTGCTGCATTGGTTATTGCAACAATATCTTCTATGTGCTTAGCTGTCACCACAACAGCAATGTCATCTGCAAATCCTATGATGTGAACATTTTTGGGTACCTTTAGTCGCAGTACTCCGTCGTACATGATGTTCCAGAGTAACGGTCCGAGTACAGATCCTTGTGGTACACCACCGGTGACTTTATATTCCTTATTGGGGTCGCTTGTGTCGTAGCTCAGAATTCTTTCATTAAAGTAGCTTACGATTATGTTGTAAAGGTATTGAGGCATGGAGAAACTTTTTAGGGCAGTTAGTATGTTATACCAAGATGCTGAGTTAAAAGCATTTTAACGTCGAGTGTTACGACCATGCAATATTGTATTGTGCCGCCTTTCCATCGTTTTCCACTAATTGCCTTTTCGGCCAGTGTCTTTACTAGGGTCACCGCGTCGATGGTGGATCTTGCTTTTCTGAATCCAAATTGATTCGGGGATAATCCGCCAGCGTCATCGATTGCTTTGTTTAGGCGTCGGTATACAATTCGCTCAAGGATTTTTCCAGCGGAGTCCAACATGCAGAGTGGCCGGAAATGGGACGGGTCTGTCAAAGGCTTGTTTGGTTTTGGCAGTAATATTAGATGCTGCTTTTTCCATAGCTTAGGGAAGCAACCTTCCTTAATGCATGTGTCATACATAATTCGGAAGGGGTCTGTGTTCTTAGATATCGCTGTTTTCAGCGCTAAATTAGGTATTCCGTCTGGGCCCGGGGCTTTAGATGGGTTTAACCGGTCACATGCTTCTCGGACCTCTTCGTTCGTAACAGACGGTATATCTGGGGCTACTTCTATAATCGCTTGATGAAGTTGGGAATGTAGTGGTCGGGTTGGGAAAAGTACCGATACTATTCTTTCCAGCATTGGGGGGGAGGTCGGCATTTGCCCACGAGAACGGAGTTTTGCCATTACCACCTTATATGCTAGCCCCCAAGCATTATCTTCAACGTCGTCGCAGAGTTTCAGAAAGCATTCTCGTTTGCTTTTCTTAATGGACTGCTTTAATAGCTTCCTCTTGTCCTTGAAAAGTCTTTGGAGGGGTATATGGTCAGGGGTGCCACGTGACCTTTGATATGAACGTCTTGCCTGCTGGCATGCTTTTCGCAGTTTGTCAATTGTGTCATTCCACCAATATACTGGAGGGTGATGATTGCGTCGTGTATGTTTGGACATTGATGCGTCACATGCTTTTTTAAGATGGGTCATAATTATGGAGGCGGAACTATTTGCCGAAAGCGGGTTCTCTTGTAGCACAGTGGGCCTAAAGGTCTCTTCAAAGAGGTCAGGGTCGAACGTTTTAGTTCTCCAGGAACATCTCACTAGGGTCGGTACATTCTGCCGTATGTGTGCGACATTTATTTCAAATATAATGGCATAGTGATCGCTAAAGGTATAATGATCACTTATTTTCCATTTAGATCTACGGACAAGATTTGATTTGACGAAAGTCAGATCTATCACCGACTGCCGCCCATCTTTGTTGAATGTGGGTTGGTTGGTGTTTAAGAGCACAAGGTCAAGGGAAGCAAAGGCTTCTAGTAAGGCTTTACCCCTACTATTAGTTCTTTTGCAACCCCATTCAATAGCCCAGGCATTAAAGTCGCCGGCTATTACTAGATTATTTTTACTTCTGGCATCAGTCACTAGACAGTCGATGATGTTCTTAAATTCTTCGTCATTGATACTGGGAGGCAAATAGCAACTATAGATATTAACATCACTAATTGTTGCTCGAACAAAGCCATTTGAAGGGTAAGGGTTTTCCAGCTGTGGAGAGTTAGGGTTGCATTTCCATATCGCCGCTTTATTCCTCGAATCGCACGTCCAGTTGGCACCTTCAACGATTTTATAGGGTTCACTGAGTAAGGCCACATCGATCTGCTTCTCAAGCACTGACTGTTTTAATAGGTCATGTGCTGCTTGACAGTGGTTTAGGTTAAGTTGTAAACACCTCATATTAATTTTTGAGTTTGAGCCGCTTTCTTGTATACCGGGCATCTGACGCTCCCAGTAAAGTGATCAGTTTCACTGGAGCCAGCTTTCAAGCAAAGCATGCATTTTGGCTTCTTGGCACAGTCCGTAGCCTGGTGTTCACCCTCACCACATCTTCTACATAGTTTAGACCTGTCCTCGTTTTCGCAGCTTTTCGCTGTGTGGCCATAATCGAGGCATCTGTAGCACCGTTGTGGCTGCCTATATTCTCTGATACGGCATATTACCCACCCTACTTTTAATTTCTTGGATTGAAGCAGTTTCCTGGCATTCTCAACTGGGAGTTTAATAAGCGCTGTTTGAGTGTCTCTGTAGGACTTTCTTAGGCTCTTTATAGCTGAAATCGTACTTCTTCCTTGGTTGTAATTTCATCCAAGTCTTTACACTCTATAAGTGTCTCCTGGGTCAGAACTTTTATATTTGCTTGGTCACCAAGGCATTTCCTCATTGTTTCCTGCGAGTCGGCTGACATTGCTGAACCACTTAGTTGCAGCAGCATTTCACCGCCTTGTGTTTTACGAATTCGGGTAACTTTCTTTTCGAATTCGCTGAGAGTAGAATCGGACTTAATTTTCCTAAGAATTTCGGCATAAGTAAGATTTCCATTCTTAGAAATTAATATCGCCTGGGGTTTTGTTTTTGGGGGTTTTGCGGTTTGCGGTTTAGCTTTTCTAGCTACAATATTCCAGGGCAGTGTTTTTGGACTTTGAGGGTCATTTGGGTTATTACCTTTATTTTGTTGGGTTTCCTTAGGTCTCTTTGATGGTGGATTTACAGCGCCTTCAAAAGTGTGAGGTATAGCGCGGTCATTTGTTATTATTGATCGCTTAGCTTGACCAATCAAATTTGTATTTGCGCGAGTTTTTGGCGAGTTTGTGCATGTTCGCTTTATTTGTTGCTGCGTGTGCTCATCTTCTATTGGTTCATCAGTGTGCATAGTGCGGCCTCTTTTCGGCTGAATGATTGAGTGTGTGGTTGACTCTTTGAATTCAGCTAGTGCTTGTTTTTGTAGCTGCGATATCCTATCAATGATATTTTTCATATTCTGGTTCACATGTCTTTGTTTTTGGCCATGTGTGAGAGCAATTAGTTGAGCACTCCCAATGCAGTGAGCACGTTCTCTCCTTCGCTCATGTTTATGATGGGGTCAGCTTTAGTGTCGCTTTGTGTTGATGGCAGATTGACTACGATCAAATTATCAGCTGTTCGCGTTGGTTTATTGCAAGGGGTCATATCAAGCGCAGTTGGCGTTGCAGTGTTGACCGATTGTACGCCGGGCGTTATCACCCGTCGCTCGGGTGATCGGGCAGTTTTGCTGCTCCGTGTAAATGGACTAATTCCAGCCATTTCACTTTTCTCCTTGGTGTCTGCTATGGTATTTGCTGTTTTTGCTTTAGTTGACATTTTTTAGCCACATAAACAGAAATCCTCTAGCGCTGGTGTTGAGCAGAGATTCCTCAGGATCAGGCCTCAGGAATTTCTCTCAATGTGGATTCAAGAGGGTTTAAAAAGAATTAAAAAAGGGAGACGGCAATATGAGCAGCTGAGAGAGCGCTCTTTGCGTATTCCCTTTTGTGCGGACCTTTGCCCGACAATAAATAAATATTTTGAAATAGAAATAGCACTTACCGCTTGTACGACTTTTCTGTCGATTCAATTTAGTGCCGGTTTGCTAGTTGCGTTTGCAGTCTGTTTTTTCGCGCACTTGCGGACTTTAAACACTTTTGTAAACTTTGTTTATGTTCCATAGGTTGGGACACTCACAAAACACGTCCGTACTTGTGCACTTCAACTTGTTATGATACACATATGTATGTACCTCAATATGTCTTTCGCAAAAAATCAGACATTCGCGCAAGTGACAAAAAAACGTAGACGCCATCATCGGCCAATAATATTCAAGCGAACTCGCGGCATATTTTCTAAGTATTTTATATTACAACGACAACAAATTCATTCATAAGGAACGTGCGTCCAGAGAATGTTAATGAATTGAGAAGGAGCAAATGTTAAATGAAATCTTTTTGAGTACTAATTTGTAATTCCACATGAGGGAACATCGAAAAATATAACTTCGAAAAAGAAAAATACACCACGAAGCCATGACTCTCAGAACCAAAAAAGTCACTTGAAGAACCTTCATGATATCGACCTCTGTGCATGGTCAACATGATTGGTAAAGTATACGAAAGCATAGTAAGAAACAGCTTGGAGTTAGCGATCCAAAAACCCGGCGGATTATTAGTAAGACAATACGGCTTTATAAAAAAAAGGTCCACTATTGACGCACTAAGTGAAGTCGCTGATATTACTAAATGTGCAATAAGTGACAAAAGGCTCTGTATGAAGTATGCGCTCCTCAATACCTCATAAATATTATTAGGAGCTCTTTTGATGACAGAAGATTGTTATTCGACACAGATACGTGCACCCGGAGGTACTCTATTTCGAGTGGACTACCGCAAAGTTTGGTTTTAGACCTCCTTCTATGGAACCTGATGTACTAAGAATACATCAACAACAATTCGTGAAACTAATCGCCTATGCAGATGATCTCATAGTAGTAGCAGTGGCGAAACATCTAAATGACCTCTGGCTCAAATGTAATGGTTGCATAAATGATCTTCGTCTATGGTTCGCTACCATGAGTCTATAGTTGGCTGAGCAGAAAACAGAAGTCGTGCTCATTAGCTCCAGAAAGAAAAAATATCGCTCACCATAGGAGAATGTGAGATAACTTCACAGCCACAGCTGAAGTACCTTGGTGTAATATTGGACTCAAAGCTAAAATTTAAAGAGCATTTGGAAAACATCCAGGGAAATGAATTTGCGTGCTTATACCAGCTATCGGAACCTTCTACAGCAGCAAAAAGAGAGGAAAGAACCAAAAGCATTACAATGTGGCAGCAACGATGGCAAAACTCATCCAAAGGACGGTGGATCCACAGACTGATACCAGACATAATACCGTGGATAGATAGACACCACGGGGACCTGGATCTCCACCTGACCCAAATACTAAGCACATGGGTGCTTTAGAAGCTACCGTAACAAATTTCGTCATGACTTTAGTCCGTATTGCCCGATGTTTACAGAATGTATAGAAGAATCGGGACACGTATTTTTCCACTGTCCTCGGTTTTCAGGAATAAGAGAAAATCTGAAAACTACACTTGGAGTCCTCTATTGAATAGAAAGTTTTTAGCGAAACGTTAGCTCTGATTATGACAAGATTGAGACACTTACAACAGATTACCCATCAGTCGGTCCATACTATAGAGGATACTTAAATGTCTCCTTCTCTCCTATGCAGTAATACTTAGTCCAGTGTTTCCGTGGGAGAGATATGAGATGGGAGTAGATTAGATTAGGCTTAGCGGATTAAGGTTCCGCACTTCGGCTTTCGATGTTTCCCCCTACTACAAAAAAAATTAAAATATAAAAAAAAATACATATGGTACACATTTGTAACTATTGCGTTTAAAAACTCATTATATGAAATGAGATACAAGAATTTGTAAGATGTTTTGTAAATAAATAAATATTTATTTGAGATGTTATGAGACAATAATGCCATTTACTTTTATAGTAAATTAAGTGAAGAAACTACATATAAAGACTTAGTAATTTTTTACCCAATAAAAAATTATTTTTCTAAAGAACATTTATTCGATTTTTTTTCCAAATGATTCAACGAATTTTTTGGTATTTAAGATGAAGCTTGATTTCCAATTATAAATTAACAAAATATTAATATTAATTGTGCAATCGCAATTTGGAACCTATCAAGATATTAAGGTAATGAAACACGATAAAAAAACATTTGAGATTTCTTGATAACCGAAGAAACGAATGATTTGACGCGAAAAGATTTGACGCGATTTGATCTGTTTTCACAGAATATTTAATACCTGTATAAAATACAGAATTTAATTTTTATTTCTTTATCGAATTAATTTATATAAGTATTTGAATACATTAGTGGCTTGTCTCAGCCTACATGCCGCACGACGACGAGGTGAACCACCTCCGAACCTGCTGAGGATGGCTCTGGCAGAGGCCAGGCGCAAAGGAGCCGCGGTTATAATAGGCTCGGATGCCAACTCAAGGCACACCGTCTGGGGGAGCTCGGACACGCTCAAGAGGTGAGTCACTTTTTGATTTTATTTGTGATGTAGACCTTTTTATCTGTAATAGGGGAAACTGCCCTACTTTTGTGACAGCTAACAGGGCGGAAGTCCTTGGCGTCACGCTAGCCTCTAGGAAAATTGCTCCCTTGATCTCGAAATGGAGAGTTCTAGACGACCGCTCCTTTTCTGATCATAAATATATTGGGTACAGCTTGGACGCCTCGCGCCCGAAGCATAGAACCTACAGAAACTTCAGGAATACCAATTGGGTCCTGTATTGCAGGAAGCTTCGATCAGCTCTTCCAACCGCGCCTGACAGGGATTCGATCCTATCTGCGGACGTGATTGAGGAGCTCGTCTAGGTTTTCAGCTCTGTTAGCAGATCTACTCTTGAAAGCTCCTGTCCTCTGAAAACTCAGAAAAGTAAAGGGAAACCCCCTTGGTGGACTTCGGAGCTAACGGAGATCAGATCTTTGAGTAGAAGACTCTTCAATAAAGCCCGTAAAAGTGGCTCTAGCGACGACTGGGCGTTGTACAAGGCCGGATTGGCCATTTACAAGTCCGACTTGAAGAAAGCCGAGAGGGCTTCGTGGAAAGCCTTCTGCGGCAGTGTAGAGGGTTATCACGAGTCCTCAAGGTTTAGACGCATTCTTGCGAAAAATCCTACTCTGGTGGAGTATCTAAGAAATGCAGATAGCGGGTGGACTACGAGTAGCGAGAAGTCGCTGAGGCTACTCCTAGATGCTCATTTTCCACTGAATCGCTTTGCTGAAGAAGTGCCACTGGGGGAGCTTCAGGAAGGCTGTACAGCCTTCTTGGACCTTCTGGATGAGCGTCACCTTACCTGGGTGCTGAAATCTTTTAAGCCCTTCAAGTCCCCGAGTCCTGATGGCATCCTACCGGCGCAACTACAGCGAACGATTAAGGTGTCATGTAGCTGGCTGGCCCCTATCTACGCGAACTGTGTTAGATTGGGCCATGTTCCGAAGGCCTGGAGACAGGTTAAGGTTGCGTTCATACCGACGGCCGGTAAAAGCTCTCATGTCGGTGCAAAAGATTTCAGACCCATCAGCCTATCCTCGTTTCTGTTGAAAACGCTAGAGAGACTTATGAATCTGTACATTAGGTGCAGAATACCGAGGGGTAAACTGTTACGGGCGCAGCATGCCTATATCAAGGGCAGGTCAGTCGACACTGCTTTGCATGATGTAGTGTCATGGCTGGAGACAGCGCTGATGCACAAGGAATTTGCAGTGGGCACCTTTCTCGACATCGAGGGGCCTTCAATAACATGCAACCAGAGGCAGTGGTTAAAGCCCTCGAAAAGTTTGAGGTGGAATCGAACCTCAAACACCTCATTTTCAGTCTTCTTTGCGACAGAACTGTCGTAGCTTTTTCTGTAAAAAGCTCTCCGTCAATCTTTGCTTCAGGCTACCGGACCACTGTAGCGTTTTTCAGGCGGAAGTGGCCGCGATCAAGGTGGCGGTAGAAGTTCTGTTACGTAGTGTAGCTTCGTTTAGAGAGGTGAGCATTCACTCCGACAGCAGAGCGGCAATACAAGCCCTGAGTGCGCGAACCGTGCATTCAAAGCTAGTCAAGGAGTGTCTGTCCTCGCTAGAATTAGCATCAGGCTACTTCAATATCAGGCTCGTTTGGGTGCCTGGTCACAGCGGAATCGCTGGGAATTGCAAGGCCGATGAGCTGGCCAGGGGGTTCACCCTGGTCCCGCTCACATCGGAATGGGATCGAGTTGGTTCTCCACTAACGTCTTGCATTCTGGCTCTGGACCAATGGACCTCGCATGCGCTCAGCAGACGCTGGTCGACGACTAGCTCCTGCGCGACTGCGCGATCCTTCGGGTCGAGAGTGGATCGCAGGAAGTCGGGGGATCTTCTCGCCTTAAACAAAGTTCACCTCGCCGCCATGGTAGGAGTTCTCACTGGGCACTGTCCAATGGGAACTCATGCGGAGCAGCTTAGAATACTACCCGATGGCAGTTGTCAAAGCTGTATGAAGGAGGGTGAAGTGGAAACATCCCGGCACTTTCTCCTCCATTGTCCGGCTTTTGCTAGGTTGAGATTGAAACATCTCGGCAATCACACTTTTGGCGGACCAGAAGATCTGGCCGAAACAGATATTGGCCGTCTCAACAAATTTGTCATAGGCACAAAGCGCTTTGTCGACATGTAAGGGTCTATTGATCCGGCTCATAGGAGTTTTGGGTACCACAACGGACCGGCGTTTAAGCTGTCCAAGTGTGATCCTTCTTGGGATCGACCCTCTAACCTAACCTGAATACATTAGTATTAACTGTCTAACATGTGGCCGTATATCGTAATCGGTACCACCTTTACTATTATATAATATATAGGACCATCACTTTTAAATTAAATGCATATCTAGTATGATTTCCAATTCAGAAAGAAATTTTGCTTTAAATATCGCTGGGCGTGTACATACAAACAGATTTCCGCGTTTACACCTTGATTTAAGTTTTCTTAATTTTACGGCGGTAATATTTTAATAATTATAATACATTATTTATAAGTACATAGATAAAATGAGATATTTACCATTTTTAGTAGAAAACAACTAAAGAAGGGCTAAGTTCGGATGTAACCGAACATTTTATACTTTCGCAAAGTTAAATGGTATACTCGTTTTAGATTTCTTTGTGGATCTTGCCGCCTTGTTCTATGTTGACCGATATTTTCGGTAAAAAGTCAACTATAGGCACTGGGGTCCACATATTCAGTACCTATGGGCTTGAACAGTTTTGGTTCAATTTAAATAATTTTTGGTCACAAGGTGGCATACTTTCAACGCATTATTCACGCAAAGTTTTACCCCGATACAATCGTTGTTGCTTGATTTGCATACTGGAAAGTGAAAGAATCAAATGGAATTTAAAATGGTGTTATATGGGAAATAGACGTGGTTGTAATCCCATTTTCGTACTATAACATAGAATTTTGAGAAGAATATTATGTATCGAATTTGGTTGAAATCGGTTAAGCGGATTCCAAGATATGGGTTTTCACCTAAAAGTGGTTTCACGCCCACTGACTAATTTTAAAGGCGGTTTCTATAAAGTCATCCCATACCATCTTAAAATTTAATGTCTCTGATTTGTTTAGTGCTAGGTGTCACCCGATTTCACCCATTTTCACATAGAGGTGCTAAAACCATTTGCTTCCAGTGAATTTTGTTATTATTGCTTTAGCAGCTTAGGAGATATGCACAATAAACCTATTAGGCGCGGGACCAGGCCCACTTTAAAACAGAATTTTAACTACAGATGCCCCTCCTTAATGTGATCCTGTGTATCAAATAACAGTCTTGTATCTTATTGCGGAGCTTAGTTATGGCAATTTATTTGTTTTTTAATAATGGCGTTTTGTGGGCGTGGCAGTGGTCCGATTACACTCATCTGCAATACCAACCGTCTTACGGTACCAAGAAACATGTGTACCTAGTTTCATAAAGATATCTCAATTTTTACTCAAGTTACAGCTTGCACGGACGGACGGACAGACAATCACCCGAATTTCTACTCGTCTTTTCATCCTGATCATTTATATATATATTACTCTATATCTAACTCGATTAGTTTTAGGTGATACAAACAACGTTAGGTAAACACAACTATTATACTCTGTAGCAACAAGTTGCGAGAGTATAAAAATATTTGTTATGGATCAATAATATAATAATATATTTATATGTGCCTTATATCGACATTAACTAGGCGCTTATTGAATTAGTGAATTTTATTTTAAGTTTTTATCACCGTTCGTACACTGTGCAGCAGTAGTTTTATGTAATATATAAGTACATGTAACTGTAAGCTTATTTAATATTGTGTAATAGCGAATCTAAAATTATTAAACTTACTTAAAACTTTTTCATTCGCGCCTTAGAGAAAGTCATTCTACCAAAACCAACAATTATTTACCAAATCTGCGGTAATATCTATATGCACAATAATTGCTTAAACTATTAAAATATTACAGCAGTTTTGGTAAATAATTGTTGGTTTTGGTAGAATGACTTTCTCTAACGCGCAAGTAGAAATATTATAATAGTTATGACAACAGCTATGATACACTCACAAGTAAAGTGGTAATATTTCCACAGTTTATGTAATAAATGACATGGTGAATGTCATTGTGGTCCCATTCATGAGTACATACTCAAAATTATTGCAAATTGTTACAATTATGTGCACCCATGTGGTAAGTTCTCCACTATATGCTATATATTAAACATGTGTCTATAAAAGAGCGATCCATCTATTGTATAGGCTCAGTTTGTCATCGAAGTCTGTGAGATCCAAAACCTTTTACCTGCAAGGATGAGAAAATCATATATTTTATGGATTTGGATACTACTTTCTGCGGTATTGCCAGAAAAAAGTGAAGCATTACCTAAATATGATAACAATTCAAAGTGAGTAAATGTGTGTAAAATTCCTTTGAAAAAAAATTGTTTTGCAAGTATTAAGTGATATTAAAGTCGTCCGTTTTCAAATCAAGTAAATTATTTTCATTCGCGTTTCCTCACACCCGATTATTATCCTTGTTCGTATTTTAAACGGCCCCTCAATTAAACCTGAAATCTGTAATTGATCATCCCAGACACCAATAATATTTACAATAAACGAACTGTAACGCAAATAGGGGGAATATATCTGAATGTAAAATTATTTACAGCATACTTCTTTTATCTCAGAGAACCATACATATGTATGTATCGAGTTTGGTCGAATCAACCAAATCCTCAAAAAAGTATGGTACATTCTTCTACATGTGAGAATATAAAGATATTGCATTAAAAACAAAACAGTCAACGTGGTGTAAGAGTAAAGTTGCACACTGCTGTATTTCAAAATTTGTTTAGACAAATTATGAAATATTTGGTTTCATCGAAAATTATCCATTCCCTAATAGTTAATTATAACATAGTATAAGCATATATAAATAGACTACGCTAACCCACATTTAGTGTTTACATATTATTATTTAGACCGTAAGACCCGGGCCTAGAGCGGCGTAATTTGAAGGGCGGCAAAATCTTTGAAAGGCCAGAATCTTAGAGGCGAAAAAAATAAAGACAATCAATTTCAAAAATTGGTTCAGATTAGTTTTTATAAAAAACTTTCTATAGAATATATTATAATCCAATTCACTAATATACTTCTTAATCTGTACAGGTAAGATGTTAATATTTTCATAGATCAATTATAGTCGTTATCGAGTAATGTTCTTTACATTCTGTGTCTTTAGTGAAATTATTAACACACGTGTATGCAGCATTTTCAAATTACTAAATCTGAAAAACTTCTCAATTTGATTTTAGGGTTCATTCAAAATTGTCAGAACATTTTTTGTTTATAAAAATAAAATAAAAAATTTTATTTTGTATCTAAGCTAAAAAAAAATCATTCGATATTCCTCTCATTTGCAATAATTTTTAATTACATCTACAAATTTCATTAATTTTTAAATTCTAAGAGCAAGAATTTCGGAAGTTCGTTCGGTTTTTATCTAAAAGATGGCGTTATTGTCCATAGTACTAGTATTACGTGTCGCATCATGTCATACCATTGATTGACTCAGTACGTTGTCACCGCTCGTCAAAGATGGACACCAGCAAAGAGAAAATCTATCGCTATATTTTAAAATTTTTCTTCGATCAAGGCGAAAAAGTAGCCAAAGCGGCTGAAAAAACTAATTTAGTTTATGGGCCCGATACTGTAAACGAACTTGTAGCACAAAAGTAGTTTGCTAGGTTCCGTTCCGGTAATTTCGATGTCAAAGATGCACCACGCGTCGGGAGGCCTGTCGTCGAAAATTGCGATAAAATCATGGAAAAAGTGGAAACAGACCGTCACTTGAGCACTTATTTAATTGCTGAGGAACTAAAGATAAGCCAGAAAATCGTTTGGAACCATTTGCATAACCTTGGATTCAAAAAGAAGCTCGATGTTTGGGTGCCACACGAACTAACGGAAAAAAACATGATGGACCGAATATACATCTGCGAACCGCTGCTGAATCGCAACAAAATCGACCCGTTTCTGAAGCGGATTGTGACTGGCAATGAAAAATGGGTCACTTACGACAACATCAAGCGTAAACAGTCGTGGTCAAAGCTCGGAGAAGCGGCCCAGACGGTGGCCAAGACCAGGAAGGTTTTGCTCTGTGTTTGGTGGGATTGGCAAGGAATCATCTACTACGAGCTGCTCCCCTATGGCCAAACGCTCAATTCGGCCCACTACTGCCAACCACTGAACCGCTTGAAGGCAGCACTCATCCAGAAGAGGCCATCTTTGATCAACAGAGGCCGAATTGTGTTCCATCAGGACAACCCCCACACGTCTTTGGTGACGCGCAAGAAGCTCCGGGAGATCGGATGGGAGGTTCTAATGCACCCACCTTATAGTCCGGACCTGGCACCAAGTGATTACCATCTTTTCCTGTCTATGGCGAACGCGCTTAATGGTGAGAAGTTGGCCTCAAGAGAGGCTTGTGAAAATTGGCTCTCCGAGTTTTTTGCCAATAAGGACGCAGCCTTCTACGAGAGGGGTATATTGAAATGGGCATCTCGTTGGCAACAAGTTTACGAACCAAACGGCGCATGACTTAAATCGGACAAATGTACACAAAGTTATCATCTTTTGAAAAATCAATAAACAACCGAACGAACTTTTTACTTTACCTAATATATTAAAGCAGTCGACTTATGATTTAGTTACATTTATGTGCTTTTTATAAATGGTGTACCACGAAATGATGATACGGGCTTTAAAAATTCTAGAAATGTAATATAATACTAAAATGAGGTATTGTTCCAAAAGTTTAGTTCAACGCACCTTAAAAAAACGGAGAGATTCAACGTCGTGAGTAGTTAATTTATTTAGAAACTAAGGGTCCGAATTTTCTGTTCCATGCTTATTTTTTGGTAGAAGTGGTAAAATGAATACTTTTACTGGTGAAGGATTTCGTGATTGGAAAAACTCAAAAGCACGCATTGACGCTCATGAAAATTCTGACTTTCACTAAACTAACGTTAGTAATTTTAAAGCTCGAGTGTTGATCAACGTCTAATAAAACAGCTCGATGAGGAAACAGCGTATTGAAAAAAAGTTTATACCGAGTAATTGAAATTATAAAATCACTAGCAATAAGAGGGTTGGCATTTCGAGGAAATACAGAACGAACAGGAGATCCGCATAATGCAAATTTTTAAGGAACAGTAGATTTTCTTGCTGAATTTAATCCATTTTCATACGAACATTTAAAATTGTATGCGCACCCTGGTAGTGGAAATAAGTCGTATTTGTCTAAAACAATCATGAAGAAATCATATTGTTGGTTCAGAATATAGTACTACAACAAAGTTCCAGTGAAGTGCAATCTGCTAAGTATTTTGGTATAATTGTAGATTTTATGCCTGATATTGCACATGTTGACCAGCTTACTATAATTATCAGCTATGTAGGTGATAACGGTAAAATTGTTTAAAGGTTTCTAGAATTGCTACCAAATATCGGCCATAAAGCTAAATATATTTAGGATGCTTTGTTAAAATCTCTAAACAATAATGGCTTGGACATAATAAACTGTCGTCGCAAATCTTATGATAATGCAAGCAATATAACAGGTATATATTCAGCCCTTCAGACACTAATTAAAACAATTAATCCTCCTTAATAATCAAGCAGACTACGTTCCTTGTGCTGCCCATTCTTTAAATTTGGTAGGATCATGCGCAGTTTAATCGGTGACAGAAGCAGTCGACTTCTTTTCTACTTTTCAAGAGCTATACAATTTCTTTACTATATCTACGCATCGTTGGGAGATTTTGGTACAGCGTACAAATTTAAGAGCTAAGAGTCTTTCTCAAACTCGTTGGTCTGCTCGACATGATGCATGTTACGCATTAGAAAAAGAGTGGTCTGCAATAATTGATGAACGGGAATTTATTGCCGAAAGCTGAGATGAGAAACCGACTACGCGATCTGAAGCTACGGGATTGCAGTGAAAATTACAGCATTTAGAAACAGCAATCCTAGTCACCGTTTGAAATGAAATTTTAGATCGTTTCAATGCTGCTAGTAAGAAGTTCTTGAAGCTCTCAAGCTGATTTATCTTCCGTTGTTCAGATCTATAGTTCTCTGGTTATATTTCTTCAAGACATGAGAGACAGACAATTTTCTGATTGTGAAGAAAAAGCCAAAGCACTATCTGTAGTTCACGATTATTATCGTTATGATACTCGTCGCAAAAAAACAAGAAAAATTCAGCCAGATCAGTCACGGGTAAATGAAAGAACATCTTTTTCTGGACACTAAAGTTTTGCACAAATGTTTATTACCCTATTCTACAAGTAGATAGTTAGAGTTAACAAGTAGCCGGGCGTAAAAGTGCATATGAAAAGCTTTACGAATATTTAAATTTTTTGATGATTTATCTGATATAGATACAGACGATTTGAAAAACCTTCAAAATAAACTAGTCAGTAAGTATTCTGACGATCTGGAAGAGACGTTAAGCAATGAATGTATTATTTTACATTGTCAACTCAAAGATTCCTAAGCAAATACGGAAGATGAACGCTCTGCACAAAAAAGATGCAATGTATTGCATTTACGGAGTCATCGAGATGTTTATCCAAATTTAGACATTGCTCTCCATATTTTTTTGAGTATTCCTGCGACAAATTGTTTAGGAGAAATATCTTTTTCCTAAAAAAGGTTAAAAATCTATTTAAACGCAAGCATATGCCAAGATAGACTTAATGCTCTGGCATTACTATCTATTAAAGCTCAACTAGTCCAAGAAAATCATTATGACGATATTATCGACGTTTTTGCGCGGACCAAAGACAAAAAAAAGAAATTTTCATATTGACTAAAATAAAAAAAAGATTTATTATTTATCTGTTTAAAGTTGATAACTTATTTATCTGTCATGTTTATTAGTTTTATTTAAAAAATTATATTTCGATAAATAAAGTTATTTTAACATAAAAATATTGCATCGAAATTAATAAAATTCATTTTAACAAAAAGGGCGGCGCATCGAATGGGGCCTAGGCCGGCAGCAAGCCTTAATCCGTCACTGGGGGATGGCCAATTCAATGAAAGCCAATCCATTTATGAGCCAAACACACAAGCAACTAAAGAGCGACTACAGCGTTTGGGTTACACAACTGGATATGGAACCATAAATGTAAGACTTGTTATTTTATTTATCATATTATTTGAAGAAATATGGTACACATGGGCAAGGCAATGCTTTTCCATGCACTTGTTAATTAAAAATTCAAACAAAATATAAATTTTAAATGCCAAAATTCCAATCTTAAAATAAATTTTTGGTTTCAAACATTTCTTTTGGAACCAATTGAGTATATACCATACATATGTACGAACTATACGTATACATGTCTTTGAAAATATACATATATTATCTTCAATATTAACTACGGAATTAATTTTTCTTTTAAATAATTTTTAGGGATATCCGGGAAGTACAGGTATTTCTGCTTACAATCCAATTAAATTGGACCTAGGAGGAGTTGTACTGGGAACATTGGTTGGTATTGGCGCTATTTTAATAATTCCAAAGTTGTTAAGCGCTTTCCATGGAGGATATGCTGGTTATGGCCGAAGTGAAAATGACAACGATCTAATATCGCTCTCAAATGTGATGAATCGAATTGATGATATTCTTAGTCAAAACAACATAGATTCAACGGGTTGCATGCAACGTGCTGTTTGCAGTTATGTTCGGTCAACCGAGTTCAACTTAAAAACAGGTGTTCCAGACCAAATAGAGGAATTCATTCGTACGCTCTCGGAGTGAGTATCACCAACTATTTTATAAGTTTAAACACATGGATGTGTACTTCTGTATGATACAGAACTTTTGTCCATGCTAGTCTCAATGTCCAAATTTAATAATTAATTTTACTTGTAGCTTTCGCAAGTAGATAGTTTAGGGTATAAAAATGATGCGTATGACAATTTACTCAAATGATATACAACTGATATTAAAGAAGCTAAACTTAATATATTGAGTATATGAGGAAAAAGTCAACCAAATAATCGGAAATCATTATTTTAGGGATATGATATTATCCATTTTCGGCATCACGATATATTATTTTCAGAAACAGATATTCTCTGGATTTCACAAAGGTACCTCATATATTGACTAAAATATTCGGTAAAAGTCCACATTATCGGAATCTGGTTACTAAAATCCGATATTTACTATTATGGACGTGAACATTTTAAATTCACTTTGTGTGCCAAGTTTTATTTCGATAACCTCATTGGCTCTTGATTTAAATACTGTAAGGTGAAAGAAAAATATGGAAATTAAAATTTATACATATGGGAAGTAGGCGTGGTTATAGTCCAATTCTCCTATTTTCGCAATGTGACATAAGAATATAAATGTAACGTTAGGCACCGAATTTGATTGTAATTGGTAGAGCAGTTCTACGATCCCCTGTACCAATGTTATGTTTTTTGTTCCAAGGAACACAGTACAAACAACCGTTAAATGAACAAAACTATTACACTCTGTAGCAAGATGTTGCTAGAGTATAAATATATATTCATCGCTATTAAGTTGTAATCAACCTCTTGCTTTTAGTCAACTACGTATATGCCGAACGTCAAAGATAGAATTTTGCATTATTGGGCACGCTATGTGGACACTTCGACAGGTAGTATACTATAAAAATATTGTTGTGATTTATATGCATACATACATACAGATGTATACGTTTAAGCGGCCTATTTCTGCAAGAAATCGAATAGACTGCCGTTATTATAAATTTCGTTAATTTCTCATTAAAATTTTTTTTAATCAAATGACTGTTAAATTTTGACATTCTTGACTTTTAGAACTGGCTTTACTCGAAAATGTGTCAATTGTTCTAAATTGTTTAAAATAATTTTAAGAACACACAAGTTGTCTTCGACTCGCCAAGCTCTTACTCTCTAGCTAATCGAACAAACTAAATATAACAGATGCTCACACAAACAGGCACTTGTGTTATGGTCCTTTCTTAATGGAGAAATTTTCGCTTCATTTTGGTTTTCTATAAATTACTATAATTAATTTTAAGTCTTCTATTGTAAAAATAAAAGAAAACAAGTAAGGAAGGGCTAAGTTCGGATGTAACCGAACATTTTATACTCTCCCAAAGTCAAATGGTATACTCGTTTGAGATTTCTTTGTGGATTGTCTGATATATTCGGTAGAAGGTCAACTATAGGCACTGGGGTCCACATATTTAGTACTTAGGGGCTTGAACAGTTTTGGTTCGATTTAAACAATTTTTGGTCACAAGGTGGCATACTTTAAACGTATTATTCAGACAAAGTTTTACCCCGATATAATCATTGTTGCTTGATATGCATCGTGGAAAGTGAAAGAATCAGATGGAATTGAAAATGGTGTTAGAATATGAAAATAACGTTATGTACCGAATTTTGTTGAAATTGGTTAAGTAGATCTCAAGATATGGGTTTTCACCTAAAAGTGGGCTGTGCCACGCCCACTGTCTAATTTTAAAAGCGGTTCCTATAAAGTCATCTTATACCATACCAGAGATAAAATTTAATGTCTCTGGCGTGCTTAGTGCTTGATTTATCGCGCTTTTAGTAGTTTTTAACAGTACCGTTATATGGGGAGTGGGCGGAGTTGCCACCTGATTTCAACTATTTGCACACCGTCAATAGAAGTGCTAAAAACATTTGCTTCCAGTGAATTTTCTTATTATAGCATTAGCGGTTTAGGAGGTATGCACATTAAACCTATTAGAGGCGGGACCACGCCCACTTAAAAAAAAATGTTAACTGCAGATGCCCCTCCCTAATGTGATTCTGTGTACTAAATAACAGTCTTGTATCTTATTGCGGAGCTTAGTTATGGCAATTTATTTGTTTTTGATTAATGGCGTTTTGTGGGCGTGGCAGGGGTCCGATTACACCCATCTGCAATACCAACCGTCTCACGGTACCAAGAAACATGTCTACTAAGTTTCATAAAGATATCTCAATTTTTACTCAATTTACAGCTTGCACGGACGGACGGACGGACGGACGGACAGACGGACGGACAGACGGACGGACGGACAAACAGTCACCCGGATTTCAACTCGCCTCTTCATCCTGATCATTTATATATATATAACCCTATATCTAACTCGATTAGTTTTAGGTGATACAAGCAACCGTTAGGTGAACAAAACTATTATACTCTGTAGCAACAGGTTGCGAGAGTATAAAAAGAAATTTGTAATTTCATTCGCCATTTACCATTCACAATGGAAACAAGTAACGAAGGGCTAAGTTCGGGTGTAACCAAACATTTTAAACTCTTGCAACTTGCAAAATTCAAATCAGGGAAAATACCTTCAGGTGTTAGGAAACCTTTTATAATAAAAAATTTGACAATCATATTTTTGGGCAATTTTATACATATATATATAACTTACACATTGAACGACATGTTCTTTATATGGTTTGATAAAATAACGAAAATCAATATACATATGTAGTATTTTGAAGTTCGGACATGGGTAGACTAAATTCACATATTTTTGCATGAAACTTTCGTAAATCCAATATTATACGTGGAAATATGGTATATCCAATATTAATCAGTTGATTTTGGTAATATATCTAACATATTGACTGATATACATGGCATAAGGCCAACCGAAAGTTTAAAAATCGAATGTTTGTATATTTTTTGTATTGTTATATATTTTTGGCAATACAACATAATTTTACAGAATAAAATGCTCCGTGAGTTTCATTAAAGTATGGCACATACCGTCACCAACATATTGTATATGGAGTAAAATTAAACGGATGTTTCAAAATCATGTGATTAGTTATATGGAGGTAAGGGCAAGTTTTCACCCGATTTTACTTATTCTAAGCACAAAGGTACACTGTTATTAGGAAAATATCTCTCATTTTTATTGCGAAAACTCATATAATGCGGTATAAACTCACTCACTCAACCGAAAGTTCTGAAATCTGTATATTAGGTATATGGGGGCTGAGGAAAATATTGACCCGATTCAATCCATTTTTGACAGTCAGGCATACTATTATCAGAAAATGGTTCTCTCCGAATTTATATCACACACATTGACCGATATTTTCGATAAAAAGTCAACCATAGGCCCTGGGGTATGCATATTCGGTACCTAGTTATAACAGTTTTGGTTCGATATTGACAAATTTTGGTCATAAGGTGGCACACTTTGGATGGAATATACGTGCAAAGTTTTATCCCGATATATTAATTAGTGCTTTATTTGTATACTGACTTGTGAAAGAATCAGATGGAATTTAAAATTGTGCTATATTTGAAGTAAGCATGGTTATGATCCGATTTCCTCCATTTTAACACCGCAACATGAGAATATTGTAAAAGTGTTACGTAATGAGTTTGGTCAAAATCGGTTCAGCAGGTTCCGAGAAATGTGATTTCACCTAAAAGCCACGCCTACCGACCAGTTTTGATACCGGCTCTTATAAAGCTCTCCTGTGCCATCCAGGATGTAAAATTTAATGTCTCTGACACATTAAGTTATTGATTCATCACTTTTTTTAGTAGTTTTTAATAAATCCGCTATATGGGGAGTGGGCGGGGTTATCATCCGATTTCACATACTTTCATACTATCGTAAGAAGGGTTAAAAATATTTGTTGTGTGCAAATTTGGGTGATACAGCTTTATTAGCTTGAGAGATATATACTTAAAATTTATTAGGGGGCGGGGCTACACTCACCTTCTAACTTTTATAAAACAAAAAAAAATTTACTAAAATATATAATTATATTAAAAGCGATTGTGGTGACAAAAAACCTAACAAAGTGCAATGATACCAAAATTTTTTTCATATAATTATACATTAACATACATATATTCAAAACATACAATAAAAAGTGCAGTCCATAAAGCAAAGGAATATATATTATATAATAATTAGGTCAAGTAAAAAGTTCAGTCTAAGTCAAATATGTGCCGTTTTGTTCGTAAACTTGTTGCCAACGAGATGCCAACTTCATTTTACCCCTCTCGTAGAAGGCTGCGTCCCTATTGGCAAAAAACTCGGAGAGCCAATTTGCACAGGCCTCTCTTGAGGCCAGTTTCTCACCATTAAGCGCGCTCGCCATGGACAGGAAAAGATGGTAATCACTTGGTGCCAGGTCCGGTCTATAAGGTGGGTGGGTAAAAACCTCCCATCCGAGCTCCCTGAGCTTCTTGCGCGTCACCAAAGACGTGTGTGGCCTGGCGTTGTCCTGATGGAACACAATTTGCCCTCTGTTGATCAAAGATGGCCTCTTCTGGATGAGTGCTGCCTTCAAGCGGTCCAGTTGTTGGCAGTAGAGGGCCGAATTGAGCGTTTGGCCATAGGGGAGCAGCTCGTAGTAGATGATTCCTAGCCAATCCCACCAAACACACAGCAAAACCTTCCTGGCCGTCAATCCAGTCTTGGCCACCGTCTGAGCCGCTTCCCCGAGCTGTGATCACGACCGTTTGCGCTCGATGTTGTCGTAAGTGACCCATTTTTCATCGATTCAGCAGCGATTCGCAGATGGAAATTCGGTCCATCATGTTTTTTTGCGTTAGTTCGTGGCACCCAAGCATCAAGCTTCTTTTTGAATCCAAGGTTATGCAAATGGTTCCAAACGGTTTTCTGGCTTATCTTTAGTTCCTCAGCAATTAAATAAGTGCTCAAGTGACGGTCTGTTGCCATTATTTCCATGATTTTATCGCAATTTTCGACGGCAGGCCTCCCGACGCGTGGTGCATCTTTGACATCGAAATTACCAGAACGGAACCTAGCAAACCACTTTTGTGCTACAAGTTCGTTTACAGTATCGGGCCCATAAACTAAATTAATTTTTTCAGCCGCTTTGGCTGCTTTTTCGCCTTGATCGAAGAAAAATTGTAAAATATAGCGATAGATTTTCTCTTTGCTGGTGTCCATATTTGACGAGCGCTCACAACGTACTGAGTCAAAAAAAAACTGCCAAAGACAAACTTTTAGCGCGAATTAACACGTTTTGAGTGCCGTATAGTATGACATGATGCGACACGTAACACCATTACTATGGACAATAACGCCATCTCTTAGATAACAACCGAACGAACTTTTACTTGACTTAATATACTTGTAAACATACATTCATACAGCGAAAAAAAAAGTCAGGAGATGCAGTGCTAATATACATATATACCTATTTATATATTATATATAATAACAAACTCATATACAATAACATAAAGAATGTGCAGTGCACGAAAATATACACATGTCCTCGTGTAAACCAATAAATATAATAAACAGGCGCGAAACTTAAAAGCACATAATTGCTGACCAAAACACGCATATGCGTTTTAGATTTCTTTGTGGATTTTGCCGCCTTGTTCTATGTTGACCGATATTTTCTTTTAAAAGTCAACTATAGGTACTGGGGTCCACATATTAAGTACCTAGGGGCTTGAACAGTTTTGGTTCAATTTAGATAATTTTTGGTCACAAGGTGGCATACTTTAAACGTATTATTCACGCAAAGTTTTACCCCGATATAATCATTGTTGCTTGATTTATATACTGGAAAGTGAAAAAATCAAATAAAATATAAAATGATTTTATATGGGAAATAGGCGTGGTTGTAATCTGGTTGTAATCTGATTTCGCCCATTTTCGTACTATAACATAGAAATATGAGAAGAATATTATGTACCGAATTTGGTTGAAATCGGTTAAGCAGATCCCAAGATATGGGGTTTCACCTAAAAGTGGGCGGTACCACGCACACTATCAAATTTTGAACGTGGTTCCTATAAAGTTATCTCATACCATCCTAGAGATAAAATTTAATGTCTCTGGCTTGTTTAGTGCTTGATTTATCGCGCTTTTAGTAGTTTTTAACAGTACCGTTATATGGGGAGTGAGCGGGGTTGTCACCCGATTTCACCCATACCGTCGATAGAGATGCTAAAAACATTTGTTCCCAGTAAATTTTGTTATTATAACTTCAGTGGTATAGGAGATATGCACATTAAACTTATTAAAGGGCGGGACCACGAATACTTTAAAAAGAAAATTTGAAGTGCAGATGCCCCTCCCTAATGTGATCCTTTATACCAAATAAGAGTCTTGTATCTTGTTGTGGATCTAAGTTATGGCAATTTATTTGTTTTTGGTCAATGGCGTTTTGTGGGCGTGGCAGGGGTCTGATTACGCCCAGCTGCAATACCAACCGTCTTACGGTACCGAAAAGTTTCACAAAGATATCTCAATTTTTACTCAAGGTAGAGCTTGCACGGATGGACGGACGGACAGACAGTCACCCGGATTTCAACTCGTTTCTTCATCCTGATCATTTATATATATATAACCCTATATCTAACTCGATTCGTTTTAGGTGATACAAACAACCCTTAGGTGAACAAAAGTATTATACTCTGTAGCAACAAGTTGCGAGAGTATAATAAATAATTTGAGAAGAACAAAAATACATATATGTATGTACATATCTACAACATAAATATAATACGGCCATTTTCGCACTATATTATAGAAATATGAGACGATTATTATGTATCGAGATTGGTTGAAATCGGTTAAGCAGTACCCAAGATATGGGTTTTCACCTAAAAGTAAACTCATCTCCTCATCCTGATTATTTATATATATTTAACTCTATATCTATCTCGACTAGTTTCAGGTGATACAAAAAACTGTTAAGTGAAAAAAACTTTTATACTCTGTAGAAACATAGCAAAGATCGACTTAGTCAATCGGATGTCGTTATTAAGCCATTCAATTTCATCAAAATAAACAACCGAGCATATTTGAAACCATAGGTCAGTCATTTCCGTTGAGTTATTGGGACGCAACATATCCGAAGCGTTTGATGTCAGAAAAACCACTTCTTCAATGAAATTCGGGCGGAACCGAACACTTCATACTCTTGCAACTTGCAAGGAACAAAAGCGAAGGAACACTTTCAGTTTTTGGCAAAACCTTATTATGAACTAAGGAAAGTATCGACGTGCGTGATTCATTTAAGGAAAGAGGATACACTGTTATTAGAAAAATATTCTTTTCGAATTTCATTAAGATTTCTTACATATTGACCAATATATGTGGTAAAAAGCGAACCAGATGTTCGAAAATATATGTGTTAAGTATATGGGGTATTGACCTGCTTTGATCCATTTTTATCACAAACCATGTAATAGTGCGATTTCGAAAATTTTTGGACGCTAGATAAAATACCTCGAGGGCACTATTAATGCAAAGTTTTATTCTCATAACTTTATTGATGTTTGATTTGTATACTGTAAAGTGAAAGAATCAGACGGAATTTGAAAATTTGTTATATGGGAATTGGGCCGTTATATAGGGAGTTTGAAGAGGTGATAAATGACTTCTTTCTTAAATGCCCTTGCATTTTTTACTTTTCGGATCATCAGTAATTTAAGTTTATGCTCCCCAGTTGCATTGCAGCAAATCAGAAAAGGAACACTTTTTTTTTAAATTTTGCGACCAGATGCAGATTTTTCAGTATGCAAGGCAAGCGTTTTTCTCCTAAAAAAGGTGCACTTACGTCCGCATTATAAGCTTGAGAATATGCAAGGCCCATCTCTGCACTTTATGTGAGTAGTTTTTCAATAAACGATTGTACAGCTACCGGATCGTTTGATAGTTTCTCGCTACATACTTTCAGAAATTTTATTCCATATCGTGAACGAAAATTGTTAAGCTATCCATTACTAGCCATAAACTCAGCGTTTGTCCCATGAATTTCAGCAAAAAAATAGCTTAGCCTTTTCTTTCAAGATTTTGGATGAACTTTGTGCATTGTTTTGCGGTTTTATTATGAACCAATTGTACAGGCGTTCTTTCATCAGTTGATATTTAGCAGATTGTATAGCTTTGCGTTTACCGCCCTTTTCTGTCCTAGCAATGTAACTACGAAAAAAACTTTATGTCAGAAATTGTAGATTTGCCAACATTGTACTCTTCTGCAAGCTGACGAAGTGATTTTTCTGGTAAATTCTTCTTTCTTCTGGTCAATTGTTAGAAAGATACTCGTATGCTTTTTCTTTGTTATTGGTGGCATTATTGATGCAAATTCAATTTAATTAAAATTTAAGAATACATAAATTAACACCACTTTAAAATTACAAACTAGCACAATTTTGTTGAACTCTTTATTCCACTTCTGACTCGTTCGAGAAAAAATTAATTTTTCCGGTTGGCTGGCCTCAAATGTAAGAAAGAGATAAAAACCTGTTTTCATAAAAATCCTTTGTTTACTTATAAAAGTATAAATTCAAATCGAAAATAAGGCATTTCCAGAACATAACAGACGAAAAGAAATATATAAATAAGTGTACGAATTTAAGAGGTCAATCAAAAAGCAGAGTGTCTGGATTACAGAGTCAAAACTGGAAAGCAATTCAGTGTCCGGATTATCGCGGATTACCCCATTATTAAAAAAACCACTACTTTCATTAAAATATCCTCCATATAGACCAACATAGATGGTTTAAAGATTAGTAGAAATTCGGTAATCACTATATCGAGTTTAAGCTGAAAATCCGGAATAGGAACGGAACGTCTGCACTGATTATATTTGATATTACTTCAGTACATTCGAAAACATGTTTCCACGTAATTTTATAATTATACTTTTTTGAACTTACACTCTGGCCAACATTATGGGAGCTTGGGTATTTCCAGGACCAGTTTTACACTATTTCGGCGGCATAAGAGTTTTAAATTTCCACTTAGGGTTATGAAAACTAGGGGTTGTATTGATTCGATTTTATCTATTTATAACATTAGGACATGCTACTACCAGAAAAGTTGCTCTTTAACTTTCATAATGTTATTTCACTTGTTGACCGATGTTAAAGTTAAGTTAAAGTCAACCGGAAATTCGAAGTATTATATATGGGGGCTTAAAAAACGATTAACCCGAATTTACACATTTTGGAAACAAGAGAACGTTATTATCTGGAACACAAGATCTTTGAATTTTTTAATATAATTCAGTCATACAAACGTTATGTGTACACACTGTTACACTGTGGAAACATTTTCCGAAAGTTTAGAAAGTTTTATGTCGTATAAATTCATACATACTTGTATATTGTATTTATTTAAAAAAAATAATTTGGTCAAATATTGATACATATGTTTCAAGATAAATTTTTATCTTTCAGAAATCCCCTCGTTGAATATCTTTTAGATGGTACAGCAATCAAAGAGGCTTTAGAAACGGGAAAGAGAGTTAACGGAAAACCTTGTGAACAGGCATACACATCCTGCCCATTGGACAATAAAAAAGCTGTTTATTTGTTAACAAAATTACTGCCGACCAACCACTCTTCAAATTCATTGAGATCGCAGTGATTACATATTAAACTATTTATAGTTTTTATTTTAATACATATCGACACGCGAGAAAAATATGCTAACTTTCAAAAAGCGTGCACATTGACAGATAATATTCGGAGTAATTTTTCTTATTAGACATAAGCAATAAAAAGAATGGTAATTTTTATTTATAATTATTTATTTGAAAACAAAGTAATTAAGAATGGACTAAGTTTGAATGTATACAATTATATACCCTCGCCAATCATATAAAAGGCTGCCGGGTCTCTGTAAATCTTTATAATAAACAAGTTGAGCAGGGCTAAGTTCGTATGCATCCAAACATTTTACTGTCTCTCAATTTGCGAGGCTCAAAGACGGATATACATTAAGACCAGAAAGTTTCCGTAAATTGTAAATAAAACGAAAAAAATTTAATCTTCATCAATACTTACTTTGTCGCCTTCAAAATATGCTCCTTCTGTAGCGATACATATATGCCACCTCTTTTTCCAATCATCCGAACATGCCTTGTAGGTCCGAGTCCGGGATCGAATTCAGTTTTCCACGGAGTGGTAACTTGAGTTTTAGAAACAAAAAAAAAGTCTGGCCAAAACCGGTGAATACGGGGGTTGAACGATGGTATTGAACGAGTTTTTGGTCTTATACGTAGCAAAATGAAAGTTTCCGGAAATTGTTTTTCTTTCGATATTCGCGGTTTGGTTCATTCAAATGGACAGACGGTGAATAAAGATTATTAGTTGAGCGTTTAGAGACTTATGCGCGAAAACATCCGTCTGGAAACTTTATGGTCTTAATGTATATGAGAGTTTGAGTATTTCGTGACCCGATTTCTCACATATTCGGAATTAAACTATAGTATATACAATATTATATTTTCACTTTTGCTAAGATATCTTACATATTCACCGAAATATATACAGTAGTTATTTAGAAACTCATACAATAGGTATATGTGAACTAGGACTCTATGAGATAATGATGCTATATGAGTAATATTAAAATAACTCATACCATATATTGACCGATATATGCGGTATGAATGCAACCGGCTGTTTGAAATTCTTATATATGTATATACGGTCTGGGGAAAAATTTTACCCGAATCAGCTGATACGACCTATCTTATAAGAGCGCAATGTAAATTAACACTTACCACTCTTACTTCTACAGACCGTACGGTAGGATATCCGCGAAAATGTTGTATGTTTCCCGACTAAAAATGAACTTAAATAGATTTGAAATATGTTTAAACTAACTCAAAATCACAGTCGAATACATTTATTTATACATAAGTAGACTATTTTTAATAGTTGGCTATTAGTTTTGAGCTTTTACATTATTAAACATTGTAACTAAAAAACTAAATGTGTGCAAAATCATATATACAATGGAAACATTGGTTAAATTAAAAAAAAAAACAGAGCAACTGATTTTTACGTTACCAATACGGGCATAACTTTTGGCAAATTTGATTTTATACGGGCGGTAAATACGGAAGGGCGGAATGTCAGTGATTGTTTGAAGCCTAAAGCATAATGATCGGCAGCCCATTGTTGGGCACTCTTTGAACGCGCTCTGAGTATACGAGTGTTTCACACAGACTTGCGACCTTATTATACCGTAGAAACGATGACAGTGCCAGTTGTTTTCTGATTACGCTGCGAGAAAGGCGTAAGCAAGGATGAAATGATGCGAAACTCTTTGATTCGAGAGAGAGCTGTCAAAGCCCACATTTTTTATAACATTAATCATGCCAATGCCAAAAGAAAATGGATTGGGTATTTTAAAAGTAACTTTTGGGTATTTTGCATTTCGATATTATTTGTAGGTGCCCGGTTCCCGAGAAGGCCTATATAACGCATATACATTCCTTAATACGTGTATTCATATTATAAAATTTTTAAAACATCACATAACATAAAGAATTATATATAAATAATAAAAGGATAAAAAAGAAACAATACAAATCATAATAAAATATCATGGTTTTATGATTAACGTTTTAAATTAAATTAGCAAAAATACTTTAGTAGCACGTTCCTTGAAATTTCGTTTCGCACTGCTTTTGTTAGCTATTTTTAGAGGGTTTATTTCTGCCTTCGCGCCTTTTTTGATATCAGCTGTTCAAAATTCCCTAATTTTAATAATCAGGGAAACAGAATAACGGAAAAATTAGGGACAATAAGAGAGTCTCTTAATACGTCATCCTTGGCGTAAGGCTTAGTTATGCATACCAGAGAACGTAAAGTACCGAGAAGGAGCAGGTTCGACAGAGAACATTTGTCAAATTTCAACCGGGGAATTCACCTCACGACGTGGGAACTCACCCTGTGAAATATTAACACTGTTTTGATTATAGCAGAAAGGAATCTGTAGAATTACAGCTTCCAACAAATTGTTGAGCAACCTAGAAATAAATACTTACTTATATGTACCGTACATATGTCATACGATTTCTAATTTTCTTAAAACTTGTTATAATTTTTTATTTTTGTATTTTTATTTAGATTATTTTCAATTATGAGTTAAAATAAAGTAGTAGTTGAAAAATACTTTGATATATTTCTTTATATATGTATGTAACTAAATCGATGCATATTTTTGCGAGCCAAATATAAAATTAATATGATAGAAAATATACATATGTACGCATGTATTGTTGTAATAAATTTATTTTCTACTAGGAAGAAGTAAATATAATACAAACAAGTAAAGAAGGGCTAAGTTCGGGTGTAATCGAATGTTCTACAATATAATCTTGCAAGAATCAAATGCCTTCAGGTGCTGGCAAAACTTTTATTAAAAAAACTTTTGAAAAATTAAACACCGTATGTAAATTATTGTACAATCAAATTGATATCGTCTTGACTTATATTGAAGGCCATAAACTTAGACTTAGTTTTATTGCTATATTTAGTTCGTGGCTGCTAAAACTATATGAAAAGCATCTTCAAAAGAGAAACATGTGATATCAACTCAACCGAATAGGCTAAATATAAAATGGAGGATTATCAATCGAAGGATCGGAATTCATTAGACCAATGTACAGATTCCATTCCAATTGAGTGCTAAACGACATACTTTTTAAGAAAACTTGTATTTTTCTTCTTTATAAATTACATATTTTGACCAACCTGAAAAATTTAAATGCTGGTGGAAAGACGGATGTTCAAATATTTTTTAACATGCTTGATAATGCTGAGGTAGCGTACATATTCGTATAGACATAAACAAGCGTAAAATTGTATGCAATTATATTGCAATACGCTTGCATCCATAAATAAATGTATGCATTGATAAACAAGTAAGGAAGGGCTAAGTTCGGATGTAACCGAACATTTTATACTCTCGCCAAATGGTATACTCGTTTGAGATTTCTTTCTGGATTGACTGATATTTTCGGTAGAAGGTCAACTATAGACACTGGGGTCCACATATTTAGTACTTAGGGGCTTGAACAGTTTTGATTCGATTTAGACAATTTTTGGTCACAAGGTGGCCTACTTTAAACGTATTATTCACGCAAAGTTTTACCCCGATATAATCATTGTTGCTTAATATGCATAGTGGAAAGTAAAAGAATAAGATGGAATTGAAAATGGTGTGATATGGGAAATAGGCGTGGTTGTAGTCCGCTTTCGCCCATTTTCGTACTATGACATAGAAATATAAAAAGAACGTTATACACCGAATTTGGTTGAAATCGGTTAAGCAGTTCCCAAGATATGGGTTTTCACCTAAAAGTGGGCGGTGCCAATTTTGAACGCGGTTAATTTAATGTCTCAGGTCTACCAAGATTCATATATATCTCAATTTTTACTCAAGTTAGAGCTTGCACGGACGGATGGACGGACGAACAGACAGTCACCCGGATTTCAACTCGTCTCTTCATCCTGATCATTTATATATATTATATATAACCGTTAGGTGAACAAAACTATTATACTCTGTAGCAACAGGTTGCGAGAATATAAAAAGAGTTTCTAAAAATATATTTATGCCCTCACAACTCACACACTAAACGACACATGCGGTATAAAACTTGTGAGTATAACGAAAATCGTTATAAGTAGTATACGGGAGTTGAGGATGGTATGGACCCGATTTTACCTATTTTCGACAACACCACGCCAAATACTAATAAAATGCTCACAGGGTTTCATCAAGGTACATCACATACCATCCCTAAAGTTTTGTAGTAAAGGCACCCGGAAGTTCGAAAATCTTTATATTGGGTGTATGGGGGCTAAGGGGAGTATTGACCCGATTCTACCCAATCTTGACACACAGATATACTATTATCAGAAATGAAGTATCCCTGAATTTCAATTATATATCTCACACATGGAATTTAAAATTGTGTTATGTTGGAAGTAGGCGTGGTTGTAGTCCAATTTTGCCCATTTTCGCACTGTAGCATAGACATATCAGAAGATTTTTATGTACCGAATCGGTCGAGTAGTTCCCGATAAAGTTATTGATTTATCGCGACCATTATTTGGGGAGTGGGCGGGGTTAACATCCGAGTTCATTTATTTTAATTTTGTCGCAAGAGGTGTCAGAATGCTTTCTCCTGTGAAAATTTGGGTAATATAGCTTCAATTATTTGAGATATACTTGTATATACATTAAACCTATTAGGGGCAGGGCCAAGGCCTTTTTTTTTTAATATTTGCAAACCACAGGTGCCTCTCCTTCATGTGATTCATTGTGCCAAATTTTCTGTATCATAATTAATGGCTTAGTTATAGCACTTATACGTTTTCGATTAATGGCGTTTTGTGGGTGTGGTAGTGGTCCGATTCTGCCCATAGCCAATATCAAACTTCTTATGGTGCCAAGGAATATGTATACGAAATTTCATCAAGATATCTTAATTTTTACTCAAGTTACAGGTTTTAAGGAAGGGCTAAGTTCGGGTGTAACCGAACATATCATACTCTTGCAACTTGCAAGAAACAAAGGGAACACCTTCAGATTTTGGTGTTGAAAGAGGTGTTTTGAAAGAGGTTACAGTGTTATTAGAAAAAAATTATTTTTGAATTTCATTAAAATTTTTTAAATATTGACCAAAAGATGCGGTATAAAGTGAACCAGAGATTTATGCTAGTTATATGGGGGCTAAGGGAAGTGTTGACATGCTTTTACCCATTTTTGGCACAAGTTATGTTATAAAGCGATTTCAACAATTTTTGGAATTAAGATGAAATATCTTTAGGGCATTAGGGCGTGCAAAGTTTATTCTGATAACTTTATTAATGTTTGATTTGTATTCCGTAGAGTGAAAGAATCATTCGGAATTTAAAAGTTTGTTATTGGGTGTATGCATTAATGCGGGTTTTTTTCGAAAATTAAGACTTTATTGTGAAAAAATTGTTATACATTTAATGTTCAAAGTATTACCCATCGGAAGCTACGATGTTTGCCCATCTTTCTGGCAGTTTGTGGATCCCATACCAAAGAACTTCTACGGCGGCTTGGAGGTCAAGAAAGAATCGAGCCAATTTCTGATACCCTGTTCTGAAGTGAAGCGTACTCCGGTGAGGGCAATTTCAGTTTCCCAAATAGTTTTTAACTGGCTTTGCAACATGTGGCGAGCGTTGTCATGATGAAAAATTATTGATTCAATCCGATGCAAAAATTACTTCTTTTAATGGCGTTGAAGCAACATTTCCGACATGCAGAATCGACGCTCGACGTCTCTTGGCTTTAATTCATAAGGCACCTGATTTCCAAGCTTCTGGATGACTCCTAATGATTTTAATCATCTGGAAACGGTTGCTTGATCAACTCCTAATACTTTTGCAAGTTCTTCTTGCGTCTGGCATGCATCTGCGTCGAGCAATGTCTCCAATTCTTCGTCTTGAAATTTTTTTCGCTGTCCGGGTCGTTCTCCGTCGTCTAAGTCGAAATTACCACTTTTAAACCGTGCAAACCACTTTTGGCACGTTCGTTCCGCTAAAGCATGGTCACCATAAACGTCCAGTAAAATACGATGGCTTTCGGTAGCACTTTTCTTCACGTTAAAGTAATGAAGAAGAACTCCCCGCAAAAACACTTTATCTGGTACAAATTTCGATATTTTCAAATGAATGAAACAAATTGTTGTTCACGCTAAAATAAATGGCATCTACTGAAACGACGCGAAATGACAGTACCTTTGAAATGAATATAGCCACAGATGAACACGACGCAAACTAATACTAGTAGAACCCTCTCTTAGAAAACCGCACGAATTAATACATACACCCAATACATGGGAAAATCCAATTTTTCAGTGTCTAATAGAAATGTTTGGGTAACCTCACACAACAAATTTGGCTGAAAGCGGTCAAGTAGTTCCTGAGATATGTATAGAGTTGCATCTAAAGGTGTGCGATGCCACCCCGTTGTCCAATTTTCACTCCACATTCTATAAAGCCCGCGGCTACCATCCTGCCTGCTTGAATGCTTGTGGTTCATTTATTCACCACAAAATTATATTATTGCTCTGTAGAGTGTAATAATTAAAACGATTTAATTATGTATGCTTTTTATATTTTATAAAAAAAAAATTTCTATAAAAACGGTTAATGCTGGCAGAGGTAAACGCATCACAGATTGCAACTAAAACTATACTATAGAATTTTTCATTGTTATAAAATATGGATCTTGAGTTTTGTGGACGAATAATGGCTACAAGCTTCCCGTCAAACGGTCCAACATAATTGTGTATATTCCATAGTCTGCTGGCTAAAGAGCATATGTATGTACATATATCGGAGACAAATGTGATCAAATTATTTCACACGCTTCAAGTACAATATTCCGCACTGTTATTTTACCTAATTTTCGCATCGCAGCATTGACCTCAAAAGATGTGTCGTGAGAGTTCTCGTTCTACTCGTTACACATAAGTTGTATAGTGCATTCCTATCGTTACAATGTTTGTCCGTTGTATTTCTCGATAACGCATGTTGTTATTCCATCTGCTACTTATCTGCTACTGATAAATACTTGTACATATGCTACGATGTATTTTTATTAACCTACTGATAGATATAGGTTGTGTTCGATGCATATTGTTGAAGTGAAACTTCTAATGGGAGTTCGGAAAAGGTTACGTTAAACGTTTAAAAGGCAGTGGTTATGGTGTATGTGAAGCATCACATACATACATACATACCTCCCAGCAAAATTATCAAGCGCAGTCGTTCAACCGCACTTAGCGCAGCAGAGCAAGAAATTCCGAATCACCACTAATATTTTCGTTCCGCTATTCTATTGTATTAATATCTTGTTATTGTGTAGTTCTCAGCTACTTTAAACAAGTTGTAGTATAAGAGGAGGTTTGTGTGCTGAACAAAACATATACCGGATCGAGGCCTATGCCCTTCTGCTGAGTTGACCTTTGCAATTATTCCTAATATTCAACTCGTGGTGGTGATTTTTGGTAGTCGGCGTTCGTGCCATCCAGCCTACTAAATATCGGCTTATTCAATAGGGATGATATAATTTCTTAGTGTCGTTTCGGCCATTTTTAATATGTCATGATCTGTAATTTTATTTTAATTGTATTCAGTAATGTTTACAATTTCATCATGGAAAGATATACGCAAAAACAACGTTTACAAATTTAATTCAATTTTATTATCAGAATAACCGTTCTCCAATTGCAACTTTTCGTACGCTATTGCCATTTTATGGTCGTTATGGATATGGTGAGTGGTGCGGTAAGGTAGTCCGTACTTGATTAGAATTAGAAGAAGTTGATCTTGACAACATCTGATTCCTACAAGACGGGGCTGAATGCCATACAGCACGTTCAACAACCAAACTATTGCGAGAAAAGTTTGGAGATAATTTCAAGAAATTGTGACATTGAATGGCTATACGAAGTTGTGATTTAACACCATTATACTACTTCATGTGGGGTGATTTGAAGTCATAAGTATTTTGCAATAAACTCTCTTTAAGCTTTAGAAGTCAATATTGGACTTCATGACATACGACTTGATTTTATGGAAAAAGTACTCGAAAATTGGGTTCATCGAATTAGTTCCTGCAAAAGAAGTCTGGACCATTTGAATACATTCACATCAAATAATAAATAAAAAATATTTGAATTTCCTTAACAATTAGTGTGAGTTTTTTGTTTGTTTGTTGAAGAAGTCGGCGGATTTGTTCAACTAAAGAAATTGCAGTATACTAAATTTATTGATTTTTATATAAAAGTAAACAATATTTCAAGAAAAACCTAAACGTATTAATTACGAAACGCAAATTTATACTCATACACCCTTAATTGAAACATACAGCAATGGCATAAATTTAAATAAGTATTTAGTGGGATATCCTTTTTTTTTTAGACAACAGCACGACTTTACGGCAGCAGAAGTTGTCGTAATCCCTAAATTAAAACCATTTCTGATTTTGCCTACGACAACAGGCAGCAGTAGTGTTGCCACTAATATGTGAAATGTAAAATTATTCAAAGCTCTAGCAAATCTAATGATATTTTACCAACAAAAGCATCAAATAACACTGATAATGTAATAACAATTATTAATCAAAAGCAAAGCCCTTCGTGTAATGAGATGATCAAATTGCGGGAAATCCAATTTGCACATTAGATAAACAAGAATTCGACTTTATTAACTCGAAAAAAGACATTTGGGTTGGTTTTTGAATTTCCTATTTCTTCTCATATACTTCAGCTTCGTCTTCTTAAACGTGTTGGATTACTTCAGCTTCGTCTTCATCTTCAAGCGCTTCAACTATAACACCAGTTTCGCAAAATTTGAGCCGATTTTACATCTATCGCTTATATAATATAATTATTAGGGGATCCTGTCTCTACCAATATTGTAAAGGGTGTGCCGGTTAATCCAATTTTTGTTTCAATTCAAGACAATCCGTTCACTCGCTTTGTTCTCGAAATGTTTATAATGGTTTGCTTGTGCGATATGATTGATGCTTTGCATTTTTTGTTGGTTAAATTTTGCAAAGAGACGTTCCTATCCCTTTTAAATTAGTTTTGTTGGTGAGGCGTATTTCTTAGTTGATTATAATAATTCTTATACGACGTTTACGTCTGGTACTGTTGCGAACTGTTCACTTCCATGGGTACGGGGGGTTGTGTATACTGATTGGTAGATTGCACATGGATATTTCGCTGCACTTGAATACCTAGGTAGTATTTTCTCCTATCATCAGGATTTCGACGTTGATGGAACTTTAATTGCTCTTTCCCGCATGGGAGGTTAGGATGTACCTTTATTTGCTGATTGACGTTGTCGTGGTAAATGGTACTGGCTATTGCTTAAGTGCCTCCGAAACTTCCGGTTCTAACATCGTCCTACTTCCATAGTCTTTCATTCATGCATCATTTTGGTTTTCGGACATTTCGATCTTTGAAAGAGTCAAATTAAGTGATTTGCTCACTTCACTGTGGAGTTCGGACAGTGTTTTTCTCCCTTGGACGATCTTCTTCATTTTCTCTAAAAGGACGTATGGTCGCCTTTAGACCGCGAACGAATATCAAATCTATTAGAAGTTTATCTTTGTGCTGTGATTTGTAAGGAGGTCAGCTTCTGGCCCCGTATTTTCTGTTATTACAATTTCTAACGTAGTATATAAGGTGGTTGGTAAATCAATTTATACCCTCCACGAAGGTCCAAACCTGTGATCGCCAAGATCAGTATTGGTTTTTGTTTTCATCGAACCGTGAAAGAGCTTCAAATAATTCCAGGTCTATGCTCATTGGGTCGTTGATGTTCAAGGATATCTCTTGGTGCTGATCGGCCATAGTTATTCCTTCATGGGATTGGCTGGATTTAATCGCTTCTAGTCGATTTGCATTTCAGTACTCAGTTGCTGCAACGCTTGGGGAAGTACGTCAATATTGGCGCGTAGATGTGCCATTTCGGATTGCATCATATTTCCTTTTGACTATCTTCGGATACCGTGAATTTGTGATTTTTTTTTACGGAACCTCTTAATGTACTCCAGCTTACAGAGTTTCCCTTAGTATTAGTTTAGCGAATTGCCTTTTTAGATGTTTAGTATGCTTCCTTTATTTCAAGGACTGCAGTAATGAAGACGTGTTGTAAATTGGGTGTGAGACTCTGAGAAGGAATATGTTCCTTAACTTGAGCGATGTACCTAAAGTAGGAATAGGAAAGTCGACTCTGACTTTGGTCAAGAATCGATCTTTAACTTAAAATAATCGACTTTTTTGAATCGAGTTTGAATGCGTCAAGTCGATTAAAATCGATTCTCACTAGATGACTTCGACTTTTCTGTCAACAGTTATAACATTCGATGGTAGTACAGTTTGCATCGTTTTCATGTACTGACTCTTTTATATTTTTATATACCTTATCGTTAAACTAACCTCTTTCTGATTGGACAAAAATAAACATCATCGCTGGTATCCTTGGTAACCGTTTTAAATAAGGATATATAATTGTTTAATTTTTAAAAAAGTCGACTTGAGAGTGACTTTTTGCAATGATTAAACGACTTTAAGAGTCATAAAGTTCCAAGTCGACTCTAAAATCGAAAGTCGACTTTTCGCGCGCTGTTACCATCCCTAACCTAAAGCATAAATTAACAATCCAATTACAAATACAATACATATATAAAAATATATGTAGCATATTAATATCAGAGAACGTAGATTTATTGGGAAGGTCCAATTGCGGACCAGCGTGTGAATTATCAAAATCTTACAAAACACGAAGGGTGAATTTTACCACAGCTAGCTCTTAAGGAGAAATTTTAACTGCGCGTGAATTGAATAAAAATTATACTCAGAGACCTGCTTTGATTTGCCGCATGTTAGCCTTTTGACTTATATTTTTATACGTTTATATGCAATCATATTTATTGATATGAATATCATTATTCGAATTTTTATAATTGCATGCAAAACTGATAACCTTCTAATAAAATATGCAATTTTTTAAGTAAGGCATATGTATAGGCAATGTGCAAATAAGACCTACTTTTTAAATATTTTTTATGTAATATATTATTATATATAAATGTATACATATGGACATGCTATGTGATCAATTTCGAGGCTCCCTACTTTTTTAAAGAAAAAAACACAGAAAATCAAATTTAATGGGGAATGTTTATTATCATTCGAAAGAACATTCCTTGACATTTATCTTTTGAAGATTATCTCTTTCAAATATTGGCGGCAGCTACATCTCAGATGGTTCATTCGTTGAGTCCAACTTTCGATTACTCGTTCGAGCATTTCGACTGGTAACTAGTGATGAATCGTAGCGGTACGGTTACGTTCTCCCCGGTATAATTCGGACAAAACGCCAAAACATGGCAGATTAGTTTATAACAAATCCAACTTAGTAATTGTAGAATTAGAACAGCAACCTTTTATTAGTTAATATGCAGAAAAAGCTTAAAAAAATATAATTTAATAAGTTTATAAAAATAAAAAATTAAAAAAATGTATGTACTTATGTTGGATAGGATTTGAACTTAGGCAAAATATTTGATGATGCATAAGCAATTGTGCTATACAAGCAGCAACACAGATAATATTCGGAGATGGTTATCTAAAGGTTAAGTGTAAACTAAAACAGCTATCGTCGTCTACTTCTTTCAAATGACCAATTTGTATAAATATATTTGGAATTATTTACAACACATGTAAATATGTATGTCCTCAATATGCCATTTGTAAAAATGAGAAATTCGCGCAAGCGACAAAAAAACGGCCAATAAGATTCGAACATTTTTTTTATGTTACAACGACAACAAATTCATTCATGAGGAACGCGCGTATGCTACAAAACAAACTGCGATAGTTCATGACTCTACACTACTTCTCGCGAAAGCGCGAGGATGACCAAAAAACAACTAAGTTTAAAATAATAAAAGTTCAAATTCAAAAAAATTTAGTAAATTGAATAAATCAGCCAAAATTTCAATGTTTAATTGAAAAAGCTCATCACCCCTGAAAATCCTACCATCCCTCTCGCATTTGCATATTGCCCATAAGCTGCTTCCTTACGACGATGAAAAAATCATCACCAAGAAATTGAAGAACTTATCTGTTGTTCCCTTGAGAAAGTAGAATTGGCAACATGGCCTATTATCGACTCAAAATATTATTTTAGTTTATTTCATATTATGCACTACAAGTATACATTGAATTATACAACTTCTGCACAATTACCATTTGTATGAAATCCTTTATTACTTCTATGAGTTCTATGCACACTCAATACAGTGCTATTATAAGTTTACTTATTATATAATTTCATAGTTTTTCGATTTAGCCCTTTTATCTAAATACGTTGTAAATAATTGTTTCGGTTACGCACTCACCTTGTTTCCACTGTTCCGTAACAAAAAAAACCAAACGGGCACGGTCACGGCTGATATAAAAAAGTAATATACGGGAGCAAAAAGGGCGGAAAAGTTGCACGTCTTGATCGCTTGAATTGCTAACGAAAAAGAAAGGATTTGATCCTCTGTTAGCCCCTTTTGAGTGTTGAGTTGTGGTGTGATGTGATGTGTATGTGTGGGTGGTCTGAGTGGTATGATGTCTGTTGTGGATCGTGTTGATGTGGTGTGTTGGCGCGCAGTGGCGTGTATGGAGGGGGGAGGCGTAACTCATCTAGCCATCCCGGCCCCCTTAGGCGAATTCTAGCCTAGCAATCGCTGTAGTTGCTGCAGCGTAGCAACAACACTGCTGAGGCCAGTGGAGCGGCGGTATGTTGGCCTGGGCTGCCGACGCCGCGTTGATGCCTCCTGTCGCCTTGGTCTGGAGGGAGGTGGAGCTGCCTGTCTTCGGGGGCGATCCGAATGGCTGCTCTGCTGCGATCTACGGCTTGGGGCGAGTTGTCGCCCGACGGTCCGCTTTGGGGTGCGGTGCAGCATGGTATGGTGCTGTCTATTGCACAGTTGGCAAAGCGTAACCGACGTACACTCCGGTGTCGTGTGGACCGTAGACAAACAGTTGAGGCAGTGCCCGTGCGCTTGGGCAACCTGCTGACGTTGTGGTGGCTGCATGCTTCGAAAAATGCTGCAGTGTTGCAGCCGGTGTGTGCGTCGACACAGTGGGCATCGGCTGCGTTGCGGCACCGTTGTCGGTGCTGATGAAGGTGGTAGTGGTCGCGCGCCATTACGGGGAGCGGTTGCAGGAACGGTTGCCGCTGCGGTTCGTGGTGTTGGAGTTGCCCCAGGGCGCGGCACATTGATCGCGGACCTCACAGCTGGCGTTGGTGTTGCTGACATATCTACTTCCATATTGATCTGTATGAAGAAGTTGGAATGATTATATGATTATGATTATGAATAATGTGGCATGTAAATTTATGGCGAATATGCCACGGTATGTGGCAGGAATGGATCGTCAATTTGATCGATCATTGCGGTTAGAATGGTTGGTTTATAACGGTTTTGTCATTTGCGGGTTTATTGGTTAGTTATACGACTAATTCATTTGCCTCGCGGTAATATCGGCGGATTGTTTGTTATTTGCGGTTTTGTCATTAGATACGGTTGGCAGAAAACATAATTTCACGAGCGGTCTTGTCAGCGTTCCGCTTTGAGTACGGAGATCAACTACTCGTATATGACCGTCGGAACCGTAATATAATTTTTCTATGCGGCCAAGCCGCCATTCTGTGGGGGGTAGACAATCATCGTGTATGATAACACAGTCTCCAAGCTTTGGTGCCTTTTCTGGAGTTTTCCATCGGTACCTTTTATGAAGGTCCTTGATGTACTCTTCCTTCCATCGGCGGCTGAAATCATGATGGAGAATTTTGATTCTTTCCCATCGATTTAATAGGGATAGCGACCCCACGCCTGGCTCAGGTATGGCCAGAATGGGTGCTCCTTTGAGAAAATGCCCTGGAGTTAGGGCTGTGAAGTCGGAGGGATCTTGCGAGAGTGTTGTGAGTGGCCGTGAATTGAGAACGGCTTCAATTCTTGTTAATAAGGTAGTGAATTCTTCATAATTGAATTTATAATTTCCAGCTACTTTTTTGAAATGGGATTTGAAGCTTTTTACAGCTGATTCCCATAAACCACCCATATGAGGAGCGCTTGGGGGGATAAACTGCCAATTAATGCCTTGGGGAGCATACTTCTGAACAATTTCAGGTGATACTTGTTTAATAAAATCCACAAACTGTTTTTCAGTGGCTCTTTGGGCTCCAATGAACGTTTTGCCGTTATCGCTCATTAGTTTTGAGGGGAAGCCGCGTCGTCCGACGAAGCGAGCAAATGCCGCGAGAAAATCCTCCTTAGTCAGACTTGTACATAGCTCGAGGTGCACTGCTTTTGTCGTAAAACAGACAAAGACAGCCACATAGCCTTTCATTATGGTGGGCGACCTTAACATGGACGCCTTTATTTGAAAAGGCCCAGCAAAATCGACACCTGTGACTGTGAAAGGCAGAGCGAAGTTACAGCGTTCCGGTGGAAGTGCTGCCATAATCTGCGTTCGCAACTTCTGCTTATGCAGAGTGCAGATCTTGCACATGAAAATGCATTTTTTTATTTGGGCTTAAGTCGGGGAATATAGAACTCTTGGCGGACTATATGTTGCACTAGGCGATGTTCTGCGTGGAGCATAAGTAAGTGGATATAATTGAGGAGTAAAGTGGCAAGTCGAGATTTCTCTGGTATGATTAGAGGATGGCGTTCATTATACGTGAGGCTTGAATTGGCAAGCCGACCATTCGCACAAAGCAGACCTTTCGTGTCTAGGAATGGGTTAAGAACTAAGAGTGAACTCCTTTTGTCAATGGGTTTTGATTCTCTTAGTAATGTTATATCGCGGCTGAAGTAGCGCGTTTGAGTTGATGCGATTAGAGCGACCTTTGCCTTTTACAATTCCAGGTGCGTCAATATATCGCATTGGGGGTACTCTGAGGGAACTCCCTTAACTTTAATTTTATGTCGCTCTATGAACTTTAACATATAGGCTATTACTCTGAGGGCTCGGGAGAACGATGAAAATCGCTCAAGGATGTCAGTATCCTCCACTGATGTGTGAAAATAATCGATTTTTCGACTTTCTGGGGCAATTATATTGCGCATGGGCGATTGTGGCCAAGAATCGGGAGATTCTGCTAACCATCGGGGGCCATTCCACCAGAGGGTGGTGATGGCGAGATGCAGGGGTTTGCATCCTCTTGTACCTAGATCAGCAGGATTGTCAGCACTGGCTACATGTCGCCAAGTGGCTGACCCCACTAGGTCAAGTATTTGAGACGTTCGATTGGAAATATACGTCTTCCATGCATGTGGTGGTTTTTCTAACCAGGCGAGTACGATTTCAGAATCGGACCACAGATATAGTTTGTATTTTGCCATGTTTAAATGCATTCGCACCATGGATACTAGTTTGGCTAGTAGTAGCGCTCCACACAGCTCAAATCGTGGCAGACTTATTGTTTTTGACGGAGCTACTTTTGCTTTTGCTACTAGTAGGTGGCTTGTGGTCGCAATGTCGCTTTGTGTGCGAACATATATAGTTGCGCAATATGCCTTTTCAGAAGCGTCACAGAAGCCGTGTAGTTCGACTTTGTGCTCTGGGGCATAATTTACCCAACGTGAGATTTGTATCTGTGAGATATCATTTAGATTGCTCGCAAACTGGGACCACTTTTCTAATCGAAGTGGTTTTACTTGTTCGTCCCAGTCGGTTCCATCTAACCATAATTTTTGTATTAGGATTTTGGCTTGCATCATAATTGGCGAAAGCCATCCTGCGGGGTCGAAAAGTTTTGCCACAGAGGATAAAATTTAGCGTTTTGTTATGGCGGATAATGCTGATATTGGCTCTGTAGTGTATGAAAACTGGTCAGATATCGCATACCATTGGATCCCCAGAGTTTTTGTTGTACTTTCCTTTTCGAATTTTAGGAAATTAGTATCTAACAAATTTTCATTAGGTATGTCCTTCAAGATATTAGGGTGGTTTGCCGTTATCTTTTTCAACGGAAACCCTGCGGTATTTAGGGCTTGTATCACTTGTGATAGTGACTCGTATGCTTGTGGAAGACTGTGACTTCCAGACAAGATATCGTCTACATACGTTTGTGTTTTTAACACTTTGGTTGCCAGAGGAAATTCTGACTTTGTGTTTTCTGCCAGTTCGTGGAGTGTTCGAATGGCTAAATATGGAGCACAGTTGGCGCCAAAGGTAACTGTTTTAAGTTTATAGTCGCGTAGTGGACTATTGGGAGATTTTCGGAAAATAATTCGTTGAAAATCTTGATCGTCTTTATGTACGACTATTTGCCTATACATTTTTTCGACGTCTCCGTTAAATACAAATTTGAATATACGTCAATTTAAAATGAGTAGCATTAAATCTGGTTGGAGCGTGGGTCCCGTAAATAGAATATCATTTAGGGAATTCCCCGAGCTAGTAGATCTTGATGCATTAAAGACAACTCTTACTTTAGTTGTTTTTTTGTCTGGCTTTACTACTGCGTGATGAGGTAAGTAAAATGAGTAATATTTGCCATTTATGATTTTTTCGCATGGGCTTACTTCCTCCATGTGGTCTAAATGGAGGTATACTTCTAACACGCCTCGTATTCTGGCTCAAGCTCACCTTTTTTAAGTAAGTTTTTTTCCATACTTAAAAACTGCTGTATTGCAGAGGTGCGAGAGTGACCTAGGGCGAGTGTGTTAGGAAATTGTTGTTTTAGTGGTAGTCGTACGACGTACCGACCATTATCTGATCTAGTAGTTGTGGCTTTGTAAAAGTCTTCACAATACTGATCTTCAGGGGTTGTGATAGATATGGGGGGGAGTTCTTCTAACTCCCAAAATTTTTTTAATTGTGAATTGAGGTATTCGTTTGAGATTTCCTCAACCTGAGTGGTCATGGTGGTAACTGGTTCCGAAACTAGTCCACTTAGGATCCACCCAAAAATTGTATTTTGTGCCAGAAGTGTATTTGAAATTTTCTCAATACCTTCGAGTATTATCTGTGGTATGAGATCGCTGCCTAATAGAAGGTCTATTTGAGCGGGAGTGTTGCAGTTGGGATCTGCTAGCTTTAGGTGTAAAACCTTTTGCCAATGCTTGCTATTTATGTGATAGCTTGGAAGCATATTTGTTAGTTGCGGTAAGACTATAGCTTCTGCTTGTATATGCTTATCCGCTTGGGGGGAAATTAGGGTAATGGGGCAGATTTTATTTGAGTTTTGGACTACTCTTCCGCCCATTCCCGTAATTTCAAAATTGGCTAATTTTGTTGGCAGTTGTAGACTAATTTGAGCCCTAGACGCTATAAAAGATCGTTGTGATCCTTGGTCTATTAAGGCCCTAAGTTTAAACAGTTCTCCTCGATGTTCGATGGAGACGACTGCTGTGGGTAGTAGTACTCTACTTTGATTTTCGCTGTGTAGCTAGTTTTTAATGCCTTTGAGCAGCATGGTGCTTCTTGGAAATTTTCGGGATTTCGCACTTCGGGATTTGCTGTTGCAACTAAACCCGTGGCTCTTTTCATATTTGCGATGGTGGGGGATGAGCTGGAAAATGTGCTGCAATGCAGCATTGAATGATGTCGTTTATGACAATAAACGCAATTAAATTTGCTTTCGCACTCTTTAAGTGTATGTGCATGTGATAGGCAATTTGTACAAAGCCTTTTTGTTCGTATATAATTGTTTCGATCGGTAATATTAATTTTTTTGAATTTCTCGCAAGATTTGAGCTTATGCCCCCCTGTACACAGTTCACATGACGTTTGTTTGTACTGTTCGGATATGAACGTTTGATTTCTGAAGAAGCTTCTATTTAAATTGTTGTTGCTACTGGCTTGGGGTCTGTGGAAGCTTCTATTTACGTCGTGTTGAACGCTTTTCGTTCTGACTATTTTTTTGTCTACCCTTTCTGCGATTTCGTACTGGGTAGTTAAAAAATCTTTCATTTGTTGCCACGTGGGGCATTTTCTTCGTGATGAGAGCGATTGCTCCCATAGAAGTAATGATTTTTCTGGTAATGCCGCGGTGCATATATTTACCAGAATAGAGTCCCAGCTGTCTGTGGGAATATTTTGTGTCGATAAAACCGACAAACAATTAGAAACAGTGGATTGTAATCTAATAAATTCATCACTTGTTTCTTTCTGAATTTTAGGCAAGTTCATTAGTATCATTACTTGCTTATCGACCAATATTCTTTCATTTTCGTATCTCGCTTTTAGAGCTTCCCAAGCCAGATTGAAATTATCGTCATTTAGTGCGAACTGTTTGACTATGACGCCTGCTTGACCTTTTGTTTTGTATCGGAGGTGATACAATTTTTGTGCATTTGTTAATTTTGGGTGGTTTATGTAAACGGCTGTAAACATGTCCCGGAAGGACGGCCATTGTTCATAACCACCATGAAAGATTTCTGTATCACATGTGGGCACCTTGAGATGGATGCCTGAACTTGCTTCATGACTTTGGATTTGTGGCAGCTCTACTCTTGGCTGTGGAGTAGGTGCAATTGCTTTGATTAATTTTAGTTGATCAGAAATCATTGCTTTTGTTTCTTCGAACTGGTCTAAGCAGTTTTCGTATTTTGCGTAAGCCGAAGATTTGAAATTTTCTGGTAGATCTGAGTCGTCAGATTCTACAATTGCGTCATATGCAGCTTGGGGACGTGACCAAAAATTGTCAAGATTGTCTTTTTTGATTTCTAATACCGATTCAGAATTGTCCTGAATCGGCAAAGATGAAAATCGAGTGCAGTATCGTATTAGACTGTCACTCTCAGAGATAAATTTGGTGTATGAAATATCTTTCACCCGTTTTTGTTTTGTAGCACCTTGCTTTGAGCGTGTAGCTTCTGCAGGTGTACATGGACTCTTTTCTTCAGAAATCATTTTTGGAACTTTTAGCAACTGAGTTGCTTTAGAATCTTTCGAGTCTGAGCTCATTTAAGAGATGTACCGAAATAAAATAAAATATTTTCAATATAAGAAATATATGTATATTTGAAACCTCTTTTAAGAAAATAAGGGTTTTTTGTAACAAATTAATATCGTTTTTAAACTCGTTTGAGTACCTAACTCTTTTATGTACTCTATAGTAAGAGTTTTTATTTAATTAAATGAATATATTACGCGTATTTCGGGTTTTATCGTTTTTTTTTTATATTATTTAATTAATTAATATTAAACGCAAATGTTTTTATTTTTACATTTATTTGTATGTATTATGTGTCCGTAATTCCTATAGGGTATACCTATAAGCGGATCAGCTGATACATTTGTACTTGTCGTTATGCGCAATTGAGAGCTCGTCTTAGAGATCAATGCACTTTGTACATATGTATGTATGTAATCTATTATGTTTTAATATGATTTGCGCAATCCTGCTTGTTTTTGTTGGTCAAAGAACAAGGGGTATTGCGAATATGTGCCAATGTGGACTTAGAATATTATATGTATATATGCAATCCTACTTGTTTTTGTTTAACAAAAAACAAGGGGTATTGCGGAATATTTGCCAATGTGGACTTTGAAGCGAAGTACTAATGTATTTTTGTATACCTGAGCATGTATATATGTACGCAGTGCGAAAGGACCGCGAAAAGAAAAAATATACCGCAGGTATTCTTTTAAATGTATGTATATATGTAAATGTTTAGTAATATTATATATTATATTATATGTATGCATAGCAAGTATTAGTATTATATGTATGTTTTAATATTTTCATACATATTTTAATGCTTTAAACGGAGGTTTTCTCCTAATATAGTATGTATGTATATATTTATATGTATTAAATATAATATGTATATGTATGTTTAAATTAATTTTGTACGTTTTCGCTTTTGCTTGTTTCTGCTTTTGATTTGCCTTTGCTTATTTTACGCAATCCTGCTTATACTTGATTAAGTATAAGGGGTATTCCTGGAAATTGGTGCAAGTAAATACTTGAATTATTTAGTTTTAGAACTATTTTTGTGTATTTGAACACAACGGTAAGGATTTAGGTAATCGAGAGTTCTTTGGATATATATTTTTTACCAAACTGTTTTATATCTTAGCGGTATTTTGGTTTTTACCGGAAAAGAAACCGAAATATAGAAACAGTTTGGTAACCGTTTTTTTTTATTACTGCCTTTATTAAGACGGATTTTTGTAAAAAATAAACCGCAAAGGCATAAATTTCAACATACATACAATAAGAGGATATATACATATACTAAATGGAATCGATACGACTCACTTTGGGGTTTCCGCCAAGGGTTTTGGGGACAATATCGTTGTTGCCCAGTCCTTTGCTGCTTGGCTGCGGTGGGTGATTTTGGTGAGCTGGAGTGGTTAGGTTGTTGTTGTTTGCTGGTACGGTTTTTTATATATTTAGTTCGCGCCCATTCTGTCTTTTTATGTATGTATTTTTGTTGTTTTTTGTTGAAATTCGCGCCCGTTCTGTCTTTTGATTATTTCGCGCACGTTTTTTGTTTTTCTTGCTTTTTTTTTTTGTTATGTATATATGCTTGTGCCACTTCACTTCACTCACCTTCTTCTGTTCTTTTTTTTTTTTTGTTTTCTATGTGTATATGTCACTCCACTGCACTGCACTTCTATCTATGTAGAACCTTTTTTTTTGTTTCTTTTTGATTTTTTTTGTTTTCTATGTGTATATATGTTTTTTTTTCTCTGCACTGCACAGCACTTATGTCTTCTTTTTTTCCGTAACAAAAAAAACCAAACGGGCACGGTCACGGCTGATATAAAAAAGAAATATACGGGAGCAAAAAGGGCGGAAAAGTTGCACGTCTTGATCGCTTGAATTGCTAACGAAAAAGAAAAGATTTGGTCCTCTGTTAGCCCCTTTTGAGTGTTGAGTTGTGTAGAGTTGCGGTGTGATGTGATGTGTATGTGTGGGTGGTCTGAGTGGTGTGATGTCTGTTGTGGATCGTGTTGATGTGGTGTGTTGGCGCGCAGTGGCGTGTATGGAGGGGGGAGGTGTAACTCATCTCTCTCTCTCAGCCACGTTGCAAGAAAACGGGTTTATTTTGCTTAAAACGCTCCAAATTATGATGTAAAATTTGTTTTCGATCCATTTTTTTTTAAATTGTTAACGTATATAATTCTCTATCAATATTATGAACTTGCTGAATGATTTCTGGTGTGGTTGCGGTTTTTGGTCGTCTTTCGGGTGGATCGTCTTCAAGCCTAGTACGACCACGATTAAATTCCAGCCCAAAACTGAACGATACGTTTTGAAGGTGAAGACTCCTTATACACTTTTAAGAATTGTTCATAAATTTCATTTGCTTTTAAATCTTTCAAAACAGGGAGTCTCATCACTGCGCGATATTAAATTTATTCCATATTAAAAAAATCCTCTGACACGTCAACTTCAAATGGCTTGTAAACAAAGAATTAATTGACAGAATTACTTGTAACTTTGCATGTGTTCTCACGACAGATGTACCAAGACATTTCACAACCCACTTGTACATTTTTATAAATTTTGTTTTTATAAAATTTTTTAAATCAATTTATTTTAATGTTTCAGAATATGTATTCATAAGTTAGTATAAATTAACTTAAAAAACAATTAAATAACAATTTAAAAAAATTTTATAGTTGATCATGTTCACAGAGCTGTAATTCTACAGATTTCATTATGCTAAAATCAAAACAATGTTAATATTTCATGGGGTGAATTCCCGCGTTGTGAGGTGAATCCCCCGGTTGAAATTTTAAAAATATTCGCTATCGAATCGGCACCTTATAATTTTTTAAGTTCTCTGATATTTGTGTACATTCGCATATAAAAGGAAACATTTAATAAACATATGAACATATTTTCCTAGCATCCCGTTCAGTATTATTTCATGAAGCAAATGTTCGGGCTCCCGAATCATATTATTTAAAGCACAGACAGTTAATATAATAGTTTCTACTTTATCAGACGACAGCAAAATTTCTATATGAAAAATTCTAAACTTTTTTACAAGCATACCAAATCCGCATTCCACAACTCGTCTTGCTCTGGATAAACGGTAATTGTAGATTCTTCGCCCATTTTTCAAATTTCTTCGTTTAAAAGGAAATAAAACATTTGTAAGAAGTGAATAACCTTAATCGGCGACATAAACAAAAGGTATGCACCCATTGCTTTTTGGACACAGCTTTTGGTGATGTGGTTAATACAAGTGTGTTTGAATAAGTTTTTTTTTTCAAAGTTTGAGTGTTTCGCCTGGTGTGGCTTAAAGCAAAAAACGTTTTTGTGCTTTTTAGTCAAAGACGTTTTTGACTAATCCGGAGGGGGTTCAACCTCAAACTTCAAAAGCGTTTGTTCTCAAAACTGGGTTTTTATAACCTGGTGACCATAGTAGCTCAAAAACCGCTCAGTAGTTTTCAATGAAATTTATACAGTTTTCTGAAAACTGAAAAACTAGCGCCTAATAGCAAAACTTTTAATTTTGATTTTTTATAATTAAAAACTGTCGGTGTTTCCAGAAAATCGCTAAAAACGTGAGGCCGTCATTTTGTTAATTTAAACAATAAAAAAAGCTTGATTCAAGCACTGGATTCTCTACTGAAAATACAAATCGTTTGTCAAATTGTTTTAGCTGAATGAAGGATTATGATTTTCAAAGGAAAATATTCAAAGGTCGGCCATTACGACGTCATTTCCGGCAGTCCCTCGGAAAGTAGGTGCCTCCTTTTTGACAGCAGAACTTCTTACAGGATCATCAGAAGTAAACAAGTAAGGAAGAGTTAAGTTCGGGTGCAACCGAACATTTCAACTTGCCAGGAGCAAAGCCAGGGAAATACCTTCAGGTTCATAAGGTTTGTTAGAACAATGACAATCAATATATGTATATAGTATATGATACTTTGGGTAATTTCACATATATGTACAGTCAATTTTGATAAGGTATCATAATTATTTACCGATATATGCGATATAAAGCCAGCCGGTAGTTCGAAAATCTTTCTATTAGGTATATGGGGTCTAAAGGAATTATTGACCCGATGCAACCTATTTTTGACATACAGGCATATTATTATCAGAAAAGGATTTTAATAACAGAACCGTCATATGGGGAGTGATATGGGGAGTGAGCGGGGTGATCACCCGAGCTCGGTCTGTAGGGGGCTTAAGGGATTTGTATTGAGCGAATTTAGTTGCTATACCTTAAGCGGTTTAGGAGACGTGTACATTAAACCCTTAAAAGGCGGTGCCACTCCAATTTTTTCAAAATGTTTAGCCCACAGGTGCTTCTTGCTACGGTGATCTCCTGTGCCAAACTACAGTTTTATGTCTTAATTTAGTGCTTATTTATAGCATTTATAGTTTTTCATTTAATTGCGTTTTGTGGGCGCGGCAGTTGTCCGATTAAGCCCATCTACGAACTCGTCCTTACATTTTTGCCATGAAACACGTGTACCAAGTTGCATTAGGATATCTTGATTTTTTCTCAAGTTACATCTTGCACAGACGGACAGACTGACATCCGAATTTCAACTCATCTCGTCATTTTGATCATTTATATACAAGTATGTATATATACGAGTAACTCCATATCTATCTCGATTAGTTTTAGGTAATACAAACAACTGTTAGGTGAACAAAATTATTATACTCTGTAGCAACATGTTGCAGGAATATAAAAATGCGTGTTTTAATTAAGACCAGGTTGGACGAAGGAAAAACAAACTAGTAAGGAAGGGCTAAGTTGGGATGCAACACAACATTTTATACTCTCTCAAAGTCAAATGGTACACTCGTTTAAGATTTCGTTATATATTGTAATAATTAGAAGTAGGAACTGTTGCCTCAGTTATTTACATTCACAGTGAAATTAATTAGACCAATTTGTAAACTAAATTTATTCAAATTATGAGAAATCGTTTTGTGTACCGGCAGGTGTAGTTGAATATTCTACACCAAGCAGGGAACTAAAGTTTTCTTGGAGCAGATTTCCTATTGTAGTCCCTGTAGACATTAAATAAATGTTGAAATCTCCAACAATTATCACATTTTGATTGCACAACTCAGAAGTAAGGATTTCCTGAATTTCTACAATTAAATGTCTGACAGAGAAAGCTGAATTTCTGTATAGAACCAGAATAATAATATTGGAACATTTAAACAAAACCGCTTCTAAAACTTTCCGGCCTGAATAAAGTTTCTTTACAGCCTTCGGTTCTATAGAGCTAGCAACACTATGCTTTGCATATATTTTAATACCCCGTTTATTTCTGTTGCCTGTTTCCGTGATATCTATCCTCAGTTCGTTAATTGGAGTAAATACTGGTATATCAAAATTTTCGCAAGGATAACTCCAAGTTTCTACAAAACATAAAGTATCTGAAGATAGCATCAAACAGTCGATTTTTATATCATTACGTAATGGAAACCATAAAATAGAAACTTGTTGTCAAAGCTGTATTTGTGTTCAATTCCCTCAGTTCCCTAAATACAAGATCCGATTCAGAAAACTTGTTAGGAGGAATAAAATTTCCTATGATAAATAGACCTTCTGCAGTAGTAGCTCGATTGCAAGCGACATATATTGAAGCTCTAGGCATTTTGGGTCGAGTATGAACTAAAACTTTATTATATGTGGCACCCTGACTTTTATCCCTCAGCCGGAACAACTGGAAACTTATTTCTTTCAATTGAAGTTTTTCCTTTATATTGAAAAAATTTTAGAACTCTTTCACTCGGTGTCCATGAACTTTCTAGAGGATAAGGCTTTTTTGATCGTGCTAACAAACCAGCAGAAGGTTCCAAAAATTTAATCCACAGAGTTGTTGGAAAAGAACAATAAAAATCAATTTACATAAGTTATGCAGATGCCCCATTAACTAAGCCAGCGCACGTGTTCATATTCACTGTAATCATATATTTGACATAGATTTTTGATGTCAATTCATAGGGCAGTCCCTGCATTTCAGAAGTTTTGAAAAGTTTACCTCTTTCCAAAATATTCTCATTTTCACTTATACCATATTCTTTAACTTAGTCTTTTGCAGTTGAAAGTTGGGATTCGACTGAGCTTAAGAGCATTGAAATTATTTGTCGCTTCAATGGACCAAAATAAATGTATGGAATCATCGGGAACTTCTTCGAAATGAACTACTCAAATTTCAATGAGTGATATGTCCTCATTTGTCGCAGTACCAAATGCCATATGGTTCAATGCAACTTGCAAAGGCCTGATCCTCTCGTTGTCTCATTATTTCTGTTAATTCAAAGTATTTAAATAACTCCCACAAAGGGGAACCAACTAAAGTGCTGTATGCATCATTGGGATTAGGAGAGAATATCCACCTATCTCCAACAGGTGAGAGTTGCTTCAAATCACCAAACACTATGATCGGTATACCACCGAAGGGGCTGTCTGTTTTGAACATTTACTTTAATCTCGCATCAACAGAGCTAAACATACGAGCACCTACCATCCATATTTCATCAATTATGATTAATTTTAAATCGATAAGTCTGGAATACAATGAATTAACTGTGTCATTGCTAAGTGGCCTCAACCCTCTATTCAACTGATTAACAGGTAAAGAGAATATTTAATGAAGAGTCATTCCACCTATTCCGAATGCTGCTTTACCCGTAGGTGCGCAAGGAAGAACTTTTAAGGAACTTGGATTGGATCCAGGTGTAGAATTGTAACGATGGTTAAGAGCTTGATATATTGCAGATATCAAACGACTCTTTCCTACACCTGCACCGCCGCCAATGAACTCATAAAATGGGAGATTTGTTTTTAGGTGGTGCATCAAATGTGTCAAATAGGTTCTTTGCTTAGTATTTAGACTTTGAACTAAAGAAAATAATTGCTCAACTGGAATTAAAGCTACCCCCTTTAATAAGTCTAATATTGCAATCAGATTCAGTGCCATTGTCTGTTGAATCTTCACCATGCAAGTCCAGCAAATTTATATTTGGGTTTATTTCTGGAAATGCCAACACTCTGAACTCATTTTACACGATAGGTAGTTCATTTTGAGCACCTTCTTCTAAGTCTATTTCATTATAAAGACTTTCTAGAACTTTTTTAAGTTCTCTTTGCTCAAAAACATCATATTTTCTTTGATTTTCCTCAATTTGAATACGATGTGTTAAGCAAGTCTGCTCATTATCGTTTTCAATGAGATCTTGCTGTTCATTTCGCCATGAATAGTAAAGCATTACCATTTCGCGGAAATACTCAACTGAAACCCAAATCTGGGTTAAACCTTCTATACCGAATAATACAAGGTTTGGTAAGTTTCTTAACAAAACCGCTACCGTCTTTAAGAGGTATGACAACCCCCCTTTCTGGTAAATTATCGTTTTCCCTCTCTTCTTCTTCATGATCACTATCTTGTGCTCCTCTTCTAGATTTAACATATTTATACATAGATGCAAAATCAGCTAACCAAAGAGTTTCTAACTGATCGGATCTTTGAACATAACGGTCTAAAATACCGGATACGAATATTTCAGTCGAACCTGAAGGAAGGTTTTGAAGTTCTGCTCTAGGTTTCACCATTCGAACACGTTCCTCAGGTCGAGAGGTATTTATAAATATTTCTGAATTACTTGCTTCCGAAAGATGGAGCCCAATGCAGCAATATACTGCTTCTTGTGCATATATTTCTGTGCCTGATATAAATTTGTGACCTATATGCTTAAGTTTTTGCTTAACAGTATAATTTCCAGAATTTACCCTGATATAGCTTCATTTAAGAGCCTAGAAACTCCCCTGTTAGACTTGTTAATATAATTAATTATATATGAACAGCAAGCATATGCATCCAGTATATATTGGATATCCATATTTGCTATATGGAGTTCCAAAATCAGAGGATTATAAGTGTTTATAAAACGATCCTGTAATTTTCTTTTTAAAAAATTTTGGGTTTTTTTATACTTGATCTATTTATTATTTTGCTATATGTTTCAGAGCATGTACGTTTCTGCCCAGCGTATATTGTTTCAAATGACAACTCTTCTGAATTATTATCTTGAATTATGTCAATTGGTCTTTGTCCTTCACCTGGCGCTATGACTAAACGGTTACAGTCCAAGTTTTCTACAGGAATAATGTCCAAAAGAGTTTCTTGACCGCCTGGGTTTAGCTCTGAACGTAAAAGATCCATGGGAATATTATTACCTGAGGGATTATCTTGAGAATTTTGTGCCGCACGAAAAGATTGAACCGTGATAGCGTGACTTACAGTATCTTGCGACTGCTCATTATCTCTATATAAAGAGTTTGCACGAAGAATTCTCATACGTCTTCTATTCTGAAGACGACTTAGTAATACAGATTTTTCACTTAATATATATATATATAATTAATAAATAATAAATGGCTTAATATATAAAATACTTATATATAATACTTATATAATTCCGTCCGTCCGGGTCTGTAAAGTTGAATCCTAGGTGCTGCTCTCCTTCACTCTAATTGAATCCCTGCTATGACTCCTTTCCTGTTCGGTGTATAGGTACTATGGTATACTGGTGCACATATGTATATGTGTTTGCTCGCAACTGTATATAATACGGGTTTGCTTGCCACTGTATATAACAATAGTTTAAACACTATATAACTAATTCACTGACATTAGTTTGAATACAGCACTTTGCTGATCAAGAAATCTAGTGTAACTGAAACTACACACATATTTATTATACTCTTGTAACATGTTGCTACAGAGTATAATAGTTTTATTATGGTATATTTTTGTACACAGAGCTTATGTACTTTTGTATACCTATATATTACATAGATATTTACTAACATAATAATACACATTATTTAGTTATATTTATATTTTAGAAATTAGTAGTTTATTTCATTGTATTGAAATTAAGTGCTCGGGAAACTCCTTCGTAAGTTGCTTTTGTCTAACGATTTTTAAAACAGGAATCTATGGTACCTATTTTGAAAGGTCTGCTCATGAAGTCTAAATTAACAATAACTTACATATAATTAAGTATGGTACACACATATGTAGAGCAGGTATGTAGATTTTCATCTTTCTGTCTTAATATCTAAACCTTTCAGCTGCCAACGGTGCTGGGTAAATCCCAAAAAGTACTTAAATGTTATTTTCTTGAGTTTACAGTTCACCTCATGACCTTCATATTAAAATGTGTCGCAAAACTGAAATAATAGATTATATAATTTTAACCGATGGGGTCGCAGTTTATCTATTACCACATAACCCTTTTGATACTAGACTACTAATATTTATCTCACGCGTTTTTTTTCTAGGAAGATATTTTTGCTCTATACAAAGTCCAGCACTCTAAGAAACTGTTTTACATTGTTGTCTGGTATATTTATTTAAATTACATTGAATTTAAAAGGCTTTGAATTTTGAAAAAGTGTTCCTTGTGTCTTTCTGAGATTTGACTTGTTTCTGTAAGAGGTAACAGTATTGGCGTTGAAGGCATTGGTGGATATGGTATACCAAAACGACAACACTATTGTCCTATTATTTCCCTAGTACAAGACCGACTGTGGTTATGCTTTTGATAACCCAAATAATTAATATAATAATAATATTTTCTAAGTGGCTAACCGAACCATCTGTAGAAATATAATTGTCAATAAAACTAATGACATCAGGGAATGTCTGAGGATCTTCAAGGTTGAGCCTGGGAGCATTATTAAGCCAATACATGCCATGTACATGACAAAATGCTCTCCAAAAATGCCGGCGTTACCTTTAAAAAGCTTAAGAATTTGTCGATAGCGGTAGTCAAAATATCTAGCACAAGTAACTGCGTCTGACCGAATTAAGCGATATCTATCTTGGGTTGTTAAACTGCTTCCTCTTCCGAAATATCTTTAGAATCAACAGTTTTAGAGAGGTTGATCAAAAGCTCAACCCACTGAGATTCTGCAGCCGATAAAGTGATAAAGAAGGTTGGAAGCCCAAATTGGCGAATCATAGCGATTGCCTTTTTCTTCTCAGCTTCCCAGTGCGCAGGAGAGGATCTAACGCTTTTCAAAACCTTGTAACCATCATCGTGTTGAATAAAGTTTTGAACAAAGTTTTTGGACCGTAACTCGGTTGCGACCTTCAAACTTTCTAAGACAAATGGATGTACTATTCTCAATTTGTAGCAGCTCTAATTTTTTGTGATCATAGAACAACAACTTCTTCTGTCAAAACGGCGAATTTCAGAACGTATTATTTGGCTATATGTTTCAGAGCATGTACGTTTCTGCCCAACGTATATTGTTTCAAATAACAACTCTTCTGAATTATTATCTTGAATTATGTCAATTGGTCTTTGTCCTTCGCTTGGCGCTATAACTAAACGGTTATAGTCCAAGTCTAAAAGAGTTTCCTGTCCGCCTGGATTTAGTTCTGAAGGTAAAAGACCCGTGGGAATATTATTACCTGAGGGATTATCATAAGAAGTTTGTGTCGCATGAAAAGAATGAACCGATCGGGAATCCTCTGCAGATTCAGCAAACGGAACTTCGTCTTGGTTATTAAATTCAGAAATCCAGCTCTCATTAATATGTATATTGTGCTCACTATACAGAGTGGTACTCACTAAGAATTGCAAAGCTTCCATAATCTTTGCGGGGCGTATAGTATCGATCATGTAATCATGATTGTATTCCAAACGCCTTCTTAAGTGAATTTGTACCACATGAGCCTAATCAAAGGACATTGGTAGATATCACAATATTGTTAACATAAATTGGTATACCTATTTACAACAGCACGTTTGATCAAACGCTGACCTTAATATCCTAACGGAAGGATTGTCATAAAAGGCAATCTAGACATTATGAGACGTCCTTCAATTGGGGTTAAAGCTTTCAAACAGGAAAGTCTAGACCGTTAGCTAAACTTATTTTTGGAACGTTCTTTTTAACAGTCGCAGTTTTGCAAGTAGCACAAAAATTGTAATTTCCATCTTCTGAAGGAAATGTTTGCATTAAAAAAAGGCGGATGCAGCATTCGAGTGAGATTACGTAATAGTTTCGAAATTTAATTTGCGAACTTGGTATGAAAACCATAATCGGCAAAATATTTCAGTAGGGCCCTTAGTTATATTTCGAAAATAAATGTTTTTGAAAGCTGTTAAATTGGCACTATAACTTTATTTTCTCTCCTTAATCGGATTCGTTTGGACTGCCTTTCGTTTTCAATTTGCGAAGAATTTCTCTACGAAGACGAACTTGACTTTGTCTAATCTACAATTAGCGTGACTTACAGTATCTTGTGACTGCTCACTATTTCTAAAAGTGAAAAGCTGGATAATAGGTGCGGCTCTCTTTCACTGTAATTAAGTCCTTGATATGACTCTCTCCTGTTCGATGTATAGGTACTATGGTTGAGTATCCTGGTGGAAATTTGTGCACATATGTATGTTTAATAATAGTTTTAACACTATATGTAATACACTGAAATTTGTTTGAAGAAAGCACTTTGCTGGTGAACTGATATTTATTATACTCTTGCAGCATGTTGCTACAGAGTATAATAGTTTTGTTATGGCATATTTTTGTACACACAGTTTACGTACTTTTGTATACCTATATATTACTTGGATATTTCCTATCATAATATTAAGGTATATTTATATTGAAGAAATTAGTAGTTTATTTCATTGTATTGAAGTTAAGTTCTCGGAAAACCCCAAAATAGCTTTTGTCTGACGGTTTTTAAAACAGGGGGTTCTATGGTAACTATCTGCTCATGAAGGTTTAATAAATTATGTATGGTATACACATACGTAGAGTAGGTATGTAGTTTTTCTACCTTTTGTCCTAATATGTATCTAAACCATTTATAAGCTGCCAACGGCAAAGTACTTAAATGTCATTTTTTTGAGTTCAGAGTTCGCCACACGACCTTCATATTAAAATGTGTCACAAAACTGAAATAATAGACAGTAGCATTTAAACCGATAAGATCACAGTTTATCTATTACCACATACATATGTATCTGTTTTGATACTACACTTCATTTATTTATTTATGCGATTTTTTCTAGAAAGATATTTTTGCTTTGTACAAAGTGCAGCACTCTAAGAAACCTTTTTACATTGTTGTCTGGTATATTTTACTATAAATTCAACATGATGGATGAAAAAATATACCTATCTACCGATTATCACCAAATATTAGAAGAAATATATGTATATAGAAATCTATATCTATAATATCTCGATTAGTTTTAGGTGATGCAAACAACCGTTTGGTGAACAAAACTATACTCTGCTACAACATGTTGCGAAAGTATAAAAATCATAGACTTATTTAGTGTTAATACTATTGTTTTTCTCCGAAATGTTAACTTTAATAAAAGGAAGGAACATGTGAGCTGGGGGAAATTCGTGGACCGATTTCACACATTTTCGGCATTAAATTATTGTATATCTAATATTTTGCGTTTATATGAAGCCAAACGGAAGTTTGAATTGTTTACATAAAGCATGTTGGAGCTGGTCAATATATCCCCGATAATGGGTACTAGGGCGTAACCGCAAGAATCAATGGCCAAGAAATTCCTTCAGGTGTGGCAAAACACGGTTTAAAGTGAAGTGGAAAGACAGAAATCATATAATATATACCTATATTGGAGATAGAGAAAGATATTAATATTGACATTGTTCAGCTCTACTCGAGTATAGAGAACATATATTGAAGCACTTTTATATATAAAAAAAATATTAATAGCCACTGACCGACATATTCGGCATAAAACTGGTTAGAATAAGGAAAAGCATTATAAGTACTACAAGTATATGGAAGTTGACGGTAGTATAAACCTGATTTCATCAATTTTAGCCAATACCACATACTACAAAAATGCCACAGACTAATAAAATGCTCCCACTGTTTCATCAAGGTACCTCACATACCATCACCAATCATATGGAATAAAGTCAGACGAATGTTCGATGTGATCCATTTTAGTCACAAAGATAGCATATTGGCCGATATATGCGGTATAAAGTCAGGGATATAGGAAGTATTGATCCGATTAAACCCATTTTTGACACATAAACATACTATTATCGAGAGTTTCATTTATTTATTGAACTATATGAATTTCAATTACACATTGGCCGATGATATTTTAGGTAAAAAGTCAACTATATATACTGGGGTCCACATATTCAGTAACTAGAGGCTTGAACAGCTTTCGTTCGATTTAAACAATTTTTGGTCACACGGTGGCATACTTTAAAAGTATTATTCACGCAAAGTTTTACCCCGATACAATCATTGTTGCTTGATTGGCATAGTGGAAAGTAAAAGAATCAGATGGAATTTAATGGTGTTATATGGAAAATAGGCGTGGTTAAAATCCGATTTCGCCCATTTTCGCACTATAATATATAAATAAAAGAAGAATATTGTGTACCGAATTTGGTTGAAATCGGTTATGCAGAACCCAAGATATGGGTTTTTACCTAAAAGTGGGCGGTGCCAATTTTGAACGCGGTTAATTTAATGTCTCAGGTCTACCAAGATTCATATATATCTCAATTTTTACTCAAGTTAGAGCTTGCACGGACGGATGGACGGACGAACAGACAGTCACCCGGATTTCAACTCGTCTCTTCATCCTGATCATTTATATATATTATATATAACCGTTAGGTGAACAAAACTATTATACTCTGTAGCAACAGGTTGCGAGAGTATAAAAAGAGTTTCTAAAAATATATTTATGCCCTCACAGCTCACACACTAAACGACACATGCGGTATAAAACTTGTGAGTATAACGAAAATCGTTATAAGTAGTATACGGGAGTTGAGGATGGTATGGACCCGATTTTACCTATTTTCGACAACACCACGCCAAATACTAATAAAATGCTCACAGGGTTTCATCAAGGTACATCACATACCATCCCTAAAGTTTTGTAGTAAAGGCACCCGGAAGTTCGAAAATCTTTATATTGGGTGTATGGGGGCTAAGGGGAGTATTGACCCGATTCTACCCAATCTTGACACACAGATATACTATTATCAGAAATGAAGTATCCCTGAATTTCAATTATATATCTCACACATGGAATTTAAAATTGTGTTATGTTGGAAGTAGGCGTGGTTGTAGTCCAATTTTGCCCATTTTCGCACTGTAGCATAGACATATCAGAAGATTTTTATGTACCGAATCGGTCGAGTAGTTCCCGATAAAGTTATTGATTTATCGCACTTTTAGTAGTTCTTAACACAACCATTATTTGGGGAGTGGGCGGGGTTAACATCCGAGTTCATTTATTTTAATTTTGTCGCAAGAGGTGTCAGAATGCTTTCTCCTGTGAAAATTTGGGTAATATAGCTTCAATTATTTGAGATATACTTGTATATACATTAAACCTATTAGGGGCAGGGCCAAGGCCTTTTTTTTTTAATATTTGCAAACCACAGGTGCCTCTCCTTCATGTGATTCATTGTGCCAAATTTTCTGTATCATAATTAATGGCTTAGTTATAGCACTTATACGTTTTCGATTAATGGCGTTTTGTGGGTGTGGTAGTGGTCCGATTCTGCCCATAGCCAATATCAAACTTCTTATGGTGCCAAGGAATATGTATACGAAATTTCATCAAGATATCTTAATTTTTACTCAAGTTACAGGTTTTAAGGAAGGGCTAAGTTCGGGTGTAACCGAACATATCATACTCTTGCAACTTGCAAGAAACAAAGGGAACACCTTCAGATTTTGGTGTTGAAAGAGGTGTTTTGAAAGAGGTTACAGTGTTATTAGAAAAAAATTATTTTTGAATTTCATTAAAATTTTTTAAATATTGACCAAAAGATGCGGTATAAAGTGAACCAGAGATTTATGCTAGTTATATGGGGGCTAAGGGAAGTGTTGACATGCTTTTACCCATTTTTGGCACAAGTTATGTTATAAAGCGATTTCAACAATTTTTGGAATTAAGATGAAATATCTTTAGGGCATTAGGGCGTGCAAAGTTTATTCTGATAACTTTATTAATGTTTGATTTGTATTCCGTAGAGTGAAAGAATCATTCGGAATTTAAAAGTTTGTTATTGGGTGTATGCATTAATGCGGGTTTTTTTCGAAAATTAAGACTTTATTGTGAAAAAATTGTTATACATTTAATGTTCAAAGTATTACCCATCGGAAGCTACGATGTTTGCCCATCTTTCTGGCAGTTTGTGGATCCCATACCAAAGAACTTCTACGGCGGCTTGGAGGTCAAGAAAGAATCGAGCCAATTTCTGATACCCTGTTCTGAAGTGAAGCGTACTCCGGTGAGGGCAATTTCAGTTTCCCAAATAGTTTTTAACTGTCTTTGCAACATGTGGCGAGCGTTGTCATGATGAAAAATTATTGATTCAATCCGATGTTCAGTGACAATCCGATGCAAAAATTACTTCTTTTAATGGCGTTGAAGCAACATTTCCGACATGCAGAATCGACGCTCGACGTCTCTTGGCTTTAATTCATAAGGCACCTGATTTCCAAGCTTCTGGATGACTCCTAATGATTTTAATCATCTGGAAACGGTTGCTTGATCAACTCCTAATACTTTTGCAAGTTCTTCTTGCGTCTGGCATGCATCTGCGTCGAGCAATGTCTCCAATTCTTCGTCTTGAAATTTTTTTCGCTGTCCGGGTCGTTCTCCGTCGTCTAAGTCGAAATTACCACTTTTAAACCGTGCAAACCACTTTTGGCACGTTCGTTCCGCTAAAGCATGGTCACCATAAACGTCCAGTAAAATACGATGGCTTTCGGTAGCACTTTTCTTCACGTTAAAGTAATGAAGAAGAACTCCCCGCAAAAACACTTTATCTGGTACAAATTTCGATATTTTCAAATGAATGAAACAAATTGTTGTTCACGCTAAAATAAATGGCATCTACTGAAACGACGCGAAATGACAGTACCTTTGAAATGAATATAGCCACAGATGAACACGACGCAAACTAATACTAGTAGAACCCTCTCTTAGAAAACCGCACGAATTAATACATACACCCAATACATGGGAAAATCCAATTTTTCAGTGTCTAATAGAAATGTTTGGGTAACCTCACACAACAAATTTGGCTGAAAGCGGTCAAGTAGTTCCTGAGATATGTATAGAGTTGCATCTAAAGGTGTGCGATGCCACCCCGTTGTCCAATTTTCACTCCACATTCTATAAAGCCCGCGGCTACCATCCTGCCTGCTTGAATGCTTGTGGTTCATTTATTCACCACAAAATTATATTATTGCTCTGTAGAGTGTAATAATTAAAACGATTTAATTATGTATGCTTTTTATATTTTATAAAAAAAAAATTTCTATAAAAACGGTTAATGCTGGCAGAGGTAAACGCATCACAGATTGCAACTAAAACTATACTATAGAATTTTTCATTGTTATAAAATATGGATCTTGAGTTTTGTGGACGAATAATGGCTACAAGCTTCCCGTCAAACGGTCCAACATAATTGTGTATATTCCATAGTCTGCTGGCTAAAGAGCATATGTATGTACATATATCGGAGACAAATGTGATCAAATTATTTCACACGCTTCAAGTACAATATTCCGCACTGTTATTTTACCTAATTTTCGCATCGCAGCATTGACCTCAAAAGATGTGTCGTGAGAGTTCTCGTTCTACTCGTTACACATAAGTTGTATAGTGCATTCCTATCGTTACAATGTTTGTCCGTTGTATTTCTCGATAACGCATGTTGTTATTCCATCTGCTACTTATCTGCTACTGATAAATACTTGTACATATGCTACGATGTATTTTTATTAACCTACTGATAGATATAGGTTGTGTTCGATGCATATTGTTGAAGTGAAACTTCTAATGGGAGTTCGGAAAAGGTTACGTTAGACGTTTAAAAGGCAGTGGTTATGGTGTATGTGAAGCATCACATACATACATACATACCTCCCAGCAAAATTATCAAGCGCAGTCGTTCAACCGCACTTAGCGCAGCAGAGCAAGAAATTCCGAATCACCACTAATATTTTCGTTCCGCTATTCTATTGTATTAATATCTTGTTATTGTGTAGTTCTCAGCTACTTTAAACAAGTTGTAGTATAAGAGGAGGTTTGTGTGCTGAACAAAACATATACCGGATCGAGGCCTATGCCCTTCTGCTGAGTTGACCTTTGCAATTATTCCTAATATTCAACTCGTGGTGGTGATTTTTGGTAGTCGGCGTTCGTGCCATCCAGCCTACTAAATATCGGCTTATTCAATAGGGATGATATAATTTCTTAGTGTCGTTTCGGCCATTTTTAATATGTCATGATCTGTAATTTTATTTTAATTGTATTCAGTAATGTTTACAATTTCATCATGGAAAGATATACGCAAAAACAACGTTTACAAATTTAATTCAATTTTATTATCAGAATAACCGTTCTCCAATTGCAACTTTTCGTACGCTATTGCCATTTTATGGTCGTTATGGATATGGTGAGTGGTGCGGTAAGGTAGTCCGTACTTGATTAGAATTAGAAGAAGTTGATCTTGACAACATCTGATTCCTACAAGACGGGGCTGAATGCCATACAGCACGTTCAACAACCAAACTATTGCGAGAAAAGTTTGGAGATAATTTCAAGAAATTGTGACATTGAATGGCTATACGAAGTTGTGATTTAACACCATTATACTACTTCATGTGGGGTGATTTGAAGTCATAAGTATTTTGCAATAAACTCTCTTTAAGCTTTAGAAGTCAATATTGGACTTCATGACATACGACTTGATTTTATGGAAAAAGTACTCGAAAATTGGGTTCATCGAATTAGTTCCTGCAAAAGAAGTCTGGACCATTTGAATACATTCACATCAAATAATAAATAAAAAATATTTGAATTTCCTTAACAATTAGTGTGAGTTTTTTGTTTGTTTGTTGAAGAAGTCGGCGGATTTGTTCAACTAAAGAAATTGCAGTATACTAAATTTATTGATTTTTATATAAAAGTAAACAATATTTCAAGAAAAACCTAAACGTATTAATTACGAAACGCAAATTTATACTCATACACCCTTAATTGAAACATACAGCAATGGCATAAATTTAAATAAGTATTTAGTGGGATATCCTTTTTTTTTTAGACAACAGCACGACTTTACGGCAGCAGAAGTTGTCGTAATCCCTAAATTAAAACCATTTCTGATTTTGCCTACGACAACAGGCAGCAGTAGTGTTGCCACTAATATGTGAAATGTAAAATTATTCAAAGCTCTAGCAAATCTAATGATATTTTACCAACAAAAGCATCAAATAACACTGATAATGTAATAACAATTATTAATCAAAAGCAAAGCCCTTCGTGTAATGAGATGATCAAATTGCGGGAAATCCAATTTGCACATTAGATAAACAAGAATTCGACTTTATTAACTCGAAAAAAGACATTTGGGTTGGTTTTTGAATTTCCTATTTCTTCTCATATACTTCAGCTTCGTCTTCTTAAACGTGTTGGATTACTTCAGCTTCGTCTTCATCTTCAAGCGCTTCAACTATAACACCAGTTTCGCAAAATTTGAGCCGATTTTACATCTATCGCTTATATAATATAATTATTAGGGGATCCTGTCTCTACCAATATTGTAAAGGGTGTGCCGGTTAATCCAATTTTTGTTTCAATTCAAGACAATCCGTTCACTCGCTTTGTTCTCGAAATGTTTATAATGGTTTGCTTGTGCGATATGATTGATGCTTTGCATTTTTTGTTGGTTAAATTTTGCAAAGAGACGTTCCTATCCCTTTTAAATTAGTTTTGTTGGTGAGGCGTATTTCTTAGTTGATTATAATAATTCTTATACGACGTTTACGTCTGGTACTGTTGCGAACTGTTCACTTCCATGGGTACGGGGGGTTGTGTATACTGATTGGTAGATTGCACATGGATATTTCGCTGCACTTGAATACCTAGGTAGTATTTTCTCCTATCATCAGGATTTCGACGTTGATGGAACTTTAATTGCTCTTTCCCGCATGGGAGGTTAGGATGTACCTTTATTTGCTGATTGACGTTGTCGTGGTAAATGGTACTGGCTATTGCTTAAGTGCCTCCGAAACTTCCGGTTCTAACATCGTCCTACTTCCATAGTCTTTCATTCATGCATCATTTTGGTTTTCGGACATTTCGATCTTTGAAAGAGTCAAATTAAGTGATTTGCTCACTTCACTGTGGAGTTCGGACAGTGTTTTTCTCCCTTGGACGATCTTCTTCATTTTCTCTAAAAGGACGTATGGTCGCCTTTAGACCGCGAACGAATATCAAATCTATTAGAAGTTTATCTTTGTGCTGTGATTTGTAAGGAGGTCAGCTTCTGGCCCCGTATTTTCTGTTATTACAATTTCTAACGTAGTATATAAGGTGGTTGGTAAATCAATTTATACCCTCCACGAAGGTCCAAACCTGTGATCGCCAAGATCAGTATTGGTTTTTGTTTTCATCGAACCGTGAAAGAGCTTCAAATAATTCCAGGTCTATGCTCATTGGGTCGTTGATGTTCAAGGATATCTCTTGGTGCTGATCGGCCATAGTTATTCCTTCATGGGATTGGCTGGATTTAATCGCTTCTAGTCGATTTGCATTTCAGTACTCAGTTGCTGCAACGCTTGGGGAAGTACGTCAATATTGGCGCGTAGATGTGCCATTTCGGATTGCATCATATTTCCTTTTGACTATCTTCGGATACCGTGAATTTGTGATTTTTTTTTACGGAACCTCTTAATGTACTCCAGCTTACAGAGTTTCCCTTAGTATTAGTTTAGCGAATTGCTTTTTTAGATGTTTAGTATGCTTCCTTTATTTCAAGGACTGCAGTAATGAAGACGTGTTGTAAATTGGGTGTGAGACTCTGAGAAGGAATATGTTCCTTAACTTGAGCGATGTACCTAAAGTAGGAATAGGAAAGTCGACTCTGACTTTGGTCAAGAATCGATCTTTAACTTAAAATAATCGAATTTTTTGAATCGAGTTTGAATGCGTCAAGTCGATTAAAATCGATTCTCACTAGATGACTTCGACTTTTCTGTCAACAGTTATAACATTCGATGGTAGTACAGTTTGCATCGTTTTCATGTACTGACTCTTTTATATTTTTATATACCTTATCGTTAAACTAACCTCTTTCTGATTGGACAAAAATAAACATCATCGCTGGTATCCTTGGTAACCGTTTTAAATAAGGATATATAATTGTTTAATTTTTAAAAAAGTCGACTTGAGAGTGACTTTTTGCAATGATTAAACGACTTTAAGAGTCATAAAGTTCCAAGTCGACTCTAAAATCGAAAGTCGACTTTTCGCGCGCTGTTACCATCCCTAACCTAAAGCATAAATTAACAATCCAATTACAAATACAATACATATATAAAAATATATGTAGCATATTAATATCAGAGAACGTAGATTTATTGGGAAGGTCCAATTGCGGACCAGCGTGTGAATTATCAAAATCTTACAAAACACGAAGGGTGAATTTTACCACAGCTAGCTCTTAAGGAGAAATTTTAACTGCGCGTGAATTGAATAAAAATTATACTCAGAGACCTGCTTTGATTTGCCGCATGTTAGCCTTTTGACTTATATTTTTATACGTTTATATGCAATCATATTTATTGATATGAATATCATTATTCGAATTTTTATAATTGCATGCAAAACTGATAACCTTCTAATAAAATATGCAATTTTTTAAGTAAGGCATATGTATAGGCAATGTGCAAATAAGACCTACTTTTTAAATATTTTTTATGTAATATATTATTATATATAAATGTATACATATGGACATGCTATGTGATCAATTTCGAGGCTCCCTACTTTTTTAAAGAAAAAAACACAGAAAATCAAATTTAATGGGGAATGTTTATTATCATTCGAAAGAACATTCCTTGACATTTATCTTTTGAAGATTATCTCTTTCAAATATTGGCGGCAGCTACATCTCAGATGGTTCATTCGTTGAGTCCAACTTTCGATTACTCGTTCGAGCATTTCGACTGGTAACTAGTGATGAATCGTAGCGGTACGGTTACGTTCTCCCCGGTATAATTCGGACAAAACGCCAAAACATGGCAGATTAGTTTATAACAAATCCAACTTAGTAATTGTAGAATTAGAACAGCAACCTTTTATTAGTTAATATGCAGAAAAAGCTTAAAAAAATATAATTTAATAAGTTTATAAAAATAAAAAATTAAAAAAATGTATGTACTTATGTTGGATAGGATTTGAACTTAGGCAAAATATTTGATGATGCATAAGCAATTGTGCTATACAAGCAGCAACACAGATAATATTCGGAGATGGTTATCTAAAGGTTAAGTGTAAACTAAAACAGCTATCGTCGTCTACTTCTTTCAAATGACCAATTTGTATAAATATATTTGGAATTATTTACAACACATGTAAATATGTATGTCCTCAATATGCCATTTGTAAAAATGAGAAATTCGCGCAAGCGACAAAAAAACGGCCAATAAGATTCGAACATTTTTTTTATGTTACAACGACAACAAATTCATTCATGAGGAACGCGCGTATGCTACAAAACAAACTGCGATAGTTCATGACTCTACACTACTTCTCGCGAAAGCGCGAGGATGACCAAAAAACAACTAAGTTTAAAATAATAAAAGTTCAAATTCAAAAAAATTTAGTAAATTGAATAAATCAGCCAAAATTTCAATGTTTAATTGAAAAAGCTCATCACCCCTGAAAATCCTACCATCCCTCTCGCATTTGCATATTGCCCATAAGCTGCTTCCTTACGACGATGAAAAAATCATCACCAAGAAATTGAAGAACTTATCCCTTGAGAAAGTAGAATTGGCAACATGGCCTATTATCGACTCAAAATATTATTTTAGTTTATTTCATATTATGCACTACAAGTATACATTGAATTATACAACTTCTGCACAATTACCATTTGTATGAAATCCTTTATTACTTCTATGAGTTCTATGCACACTCAATACAGTGCTATTATAAGTTTACTTATTATATAATTTCATAGTTTTTCGATTTAGCCCTTTTATCTAAATACGTTGTAAATAATTGTTTCGGTTACGCACTCACCTTGTTTCCACTGTTCCGTAACAAAAAAAACCAAACGGGCACGGTCACGGCTGATATAAAAAAGTAATATACGGGAGCAAAAAGGGCGGAAAAGTTGCACGTCTTGATCGCTTGAATTGCTAACGAAAAAGAAAGGATTTGATCCTCTGTTAGCCCCTTTTGAGTGTTGAGTTGTGGTGTGATGTGATGTGTATGTGTGGGTGGTCTGAGTGGTATGATGTCTGTTGTGGATCGTGTTGATGTGGTGTGTTGGCGCGCAGTGGCGTGTATGGAGGGGGGAGGCGTAACTCATCTAGCCATCCCGGCCCCCTTAGGCGAATTCTAGCCTAGCAATCGCTGTAGTTGCTGCAGCGTAGCAACAACACTGCTGAGGCCAGTGGAGCGGCGGTATGTTGGCCTGGGCTGCCGACGCCGCGTTGATGCCTCCTGTCGCCTTGGTCTGGAGGGAGGTGGAGCTGCCTGTCTTCGGGGGCGATCCGAATGGCTGCTCTGCTGCGATCTACGGCTTGGGGCGAGTTGTCGCCCGACGGTCCGCTTTGGGGTGCGGTGCAGCATGGTATGGTGCTGTCTATTGCACAGTTGGCAAAGCGTAACCGACGTACACTCCGGTGTCGTGTGGACCGTAGACAAACAGTTGAGGCAGTGCCCGTGCGCTTGGGCAACCTGCTGACGTTGTGGTGGCTGCATGCTTCGAAAAATGCTGCAGTGTTGCAGCCGGTGTGTGCGTCGACACAGTGGGCATCGGCTGCGTTGCGGCACCGTTGTCGGTGCTGATGAAGGTGGTAGTGGTCGCGCGCCATTACGGGGAGCGGTTGCAGGAACGGTTGCCGCTGCGGTTCGTGGTGTTGGAGTTGCCCCAGGGCGCGGCACATTGATGGCGGACCTCACAGCTGGCGTTGGTGTTGCTGACATATCTACTTCCATATTGATCTGTATGAAGAAGTTGGAATGATTATATGATTATGATTATGAATAATGTGGCATGTAAATTTATGGCGAATATGCCACGGTATGTGGCAGGAATGGATCGTCAATTTGATCGATCATTGCGGTTAGAATGGTTGGTTTATAACGGTTTTGTCATTTGCGGGTTTATTGGTTAGTTATACGACTAATTCATTTGCCTCGCGGTAATATCGGCGGATTGTTTGTTATTTGCGGTTTTGTCATTAGATACGGTTGGCAGAAAACATAATTTCACGAGCGGTCTTGTCAGCGTTCCGCTTTGAGTACGGAGATCAACTACTCGTATATGACCGTCGGAACCGTAATATAATTTTTCTATGCGGCCAAGCCGCCATTCTGTGGGGGGTAGACAATCATCGTGTATGATAACACAGTCTCCAAGCTTTGGTGCCTTTTCTGGAGTTTTCCATCGGTACCTTTTATGAAGGTCCTTGATGTACTCTTCCTTCCATCGGCGGCTGAAATCATGATGGAGAATTTTGATTCTTTCCCATCGATTTAATAGGGATAGCGACCCCACGCCTGGCTCAGGTATGGCCAGAATGGGTGCTCCTTTGAGAAAATGCCCTGGAGTTAGGGCTGTGAAGTCGGAGGGATCTTGCGAGAGTGTTGTGAGTGGCCGTGAATTGAGAACGGCTTCAATTCTTGTTAATAAGGTAGTGAATTCTTCATAATTGAATTTATAATTTCCAGCTACTTTTTTGAAATGGGATTTGAAGCTTTTTACAGCTGATTCCCATAAACCACCCATATGAGGAGCGCTTGGGGGGATAAACTGCCAATTAATGCCTTGGGGAGCATACTTCTGAACAATTTCAGGTGATACTTGTTTAATAAAATCCACAAACTGTTTTTCAGTGGCTCTTTGGGCTCCAATGAACGTTTTGCCGTTATCGCTCATTAGTTTTGAGGGGAAGCCGCGTCGTCCGACGAAGCGAGCAAATGCCGCGAGAAAATCCTCCTTAGTCAGACTTGTACATAGCTCGAGGTGCACTGCTTTTGTCGTAAAACAGACAAAGACAGCCACATAGCCTTTCATTATGGTGGGCGACCTTAACATGGACGCCTTTATTTGAAAAGGCCCAGCAAAATCGACACCTGTGACTGTGAAAGGCAGAGCGAAGTTACAGCGTTCCGGTGGAAGTGCTGCCATAATCTGCGTTCGCAACTTCTGCTTATGCAGAGTGCAGATCTTGCACATGAAAATGCATTTTTTTATTTGGGCTTAAGTCGGGGAATATAGAACTCTTGGCGGACTATATGTTGCACTAGGCGATGTTCTGCGTGGAGCATAAGTAAGTGGATATAATTGAGGAGTAAAGTGGCAAGTCGAGATTTCTCTGGTATGATTAGAGGATGGCGTTCATTATACGTGAGGCTTGAATTGGCAAGCCGACCATTCGCACAAAGCAGACCTTTCGTGTCTAGGAATGGGTTAAGAACTAAGAGTGAACTCCTTTTGTCAATGGGTTTTGATTCTCTTAGTAATGTTATATCGCGGCTGAAGTAGCGCGTTTGAGTTGATGCGATTAGAGCGACCTTTGCCTTTTACAATTCCAGGTGCGTCAATATATCGCATTGGGGGTACTCTGAGGGAACTCCCTTAACTTTAATTTTATGTCGCTCTATGAACTTTAACATATAGGCTATTACTCTGAGGGCTCGGGAGAACGATGAAAATCGCTCAAGGATGTCAGTATCCTCCACTGATGTGTGAAAATAATCGATTTTTCGACTTTCTGGGGCAATTATATTGCGCATGGGCGATTGTGGCCAAGAATCGGGAGATTCTGCTAACCATCGGGGGCCATTCCACCAGAGGGTGGTGATGGCGAGATGCAGGGGTTTGCATCCTCTTGTACCTAGATCAGCAGGATTGTCAGCACTGGCTACATGTCGCCAAGTGGCTGACCCCACTAGGTCAAGTATTTGAGACGTTCGATTGGAAATATACGTCTTCCATGCATGTGGTGGTTTTTCTAACCAGGCGAGTACGATTTCAGAATCGGACCACAGATATAGTTTGTATTTTGCCATGTTTAAATGCATTCGCACCATGGATACTAGTTTGGCTAGTAGTAGCGCTCCACACAGCTCAAATCGTGGCAGACTTATTGTTTTTGACGGAGCTACTTTTGCTTTTGCTACTAGTAGGTGGCTTGTGGTCGCAATGTCGCTTTGTGTGCGAACATATATAGTTGCGCAATATGCCTTTTCAGAAGCGTCACAGAAGCCGTGTAGTTCGACTTTGTGCTCTGGGGCATAATTTACCCAACGTGAGATTTGTATCTGTGAGATATCATTTAGATTGCTCGCAAACTGGGACCACTTTTCTAATCGAAGTGGTTTTACTTGTTCGTCCCAGTCGGTTCCATCTAACCATAATTTTTGTATTAGGATTTTGGCTTGCATCATAATTGGCGAAAGCCATCCTGCGGGGTCGAAAAGTTTTGCCACAGAGGATAAAATTTAGCGTTTTGTTATGGCGGATAATGCTGATATTGGCTCTGTAGTGTATGAAAACTGGTCAGATATCGCATTCCATTGGATCCCCAGAGTTTTTGTTGTACTTTCCTTTTCGAATTTTAGGAAATTAGTATCTAACAAATTTTCATTAGGTATGTCCTTCAAGATATTAGGGTGGTTTGCCGTTATCTTTTTCAACGGAAACCCTGCGGTATTTAGGGCTTGTATCACTTGTGATAGTGACTCGTATGCTTGTGGAAGACTGTGACTTCCAGACAAGATATCGTCTACATACGTTTGTGTTTTTAACACTTTGGTTGCCAGAGGAAATTCTGACTTTGTGTTTTCTGCCAGTTCGTGGAGTGTTCGAATGGCTAAATATGGAGCACAGTTGGCGCCAAAGGTAACTGTTTTAAGTTTATAATCGCGTAGTGGACTATTGGGAGATTTTCGGAAAATAATTCGTTGAAAATCTTGATCGTCTTTATGTACGACTATTTGCCTATACATTTTTTCGACGTCTCCGTTAAATACAAATTTGAATATACGTCAATTTAAAATGAGTAGCATTAAATCTGGTTGGAGCGTGGGTCCCGTAAATAGAATATCATTTAGGGAATTCCCCGAGCTAGTAGATCTTGATGCATTAAAGACAACTCTTACTTTAGTTGTTTTTTTGTCTGGCTTTACTACTGCGTGATGAGGTAAGTAAAATGAGTAATATTTGCCATTTATGATTTTTTCGCATGGGCTTACTTCCTCCATGTGGTCTAAATGGAGGTATACTTCTAACACGCCTCGTATTCTGGCTCAAGCTCACCTTTTTTAAGTAAGTTTTTTTCCATACTTAAAAACTGCTGTATTGCAGAGGTGCGAGAGTGACCTAGGGCGAGTGTGTTAGGAAATTGTTGTTTTAGTGGTAGTCGTACGACGTACCGACCATTATCTGATCTAGTAGTTGTGGCTTTGTAAAAGTCTTCACAATACTGATCTTCAGGGGTTGTGATAGATATGGGGGGGAGTTCTTCTAACTCCCAAAATTTTTTTAATTGTGAATTGAGGTATTCGTTTGAGATTTCCTCAACCTGAGTGGTCATGGTGGTAACTGGTTCCGAAACTAGTCCACTTAGGATCCACCCAAAAATTGTATTTTGTGCCAGAAGTGTATTTGAAATTTTCTCAATACCTTCGAGTATTATCTGTGGTATGAGATCGCTGCCTAATAGAAGGTCTATTTGAGCGGGAGTGTTGCAGTTGGGATCTGCTAGCTTTAGGTGTAAAACCTTTTGCCAATGCTTGCTATTTATGTGATAGCTTGGAAGCATATTTGTTAGTTGCGGTAAGACTATAGCTTCTGCTTGTATATGCTTATCCGCTTGGGGGGAAATTAGGGTAATGGGGCAGATTTTATTTGAGTTTTGGACTACTCTTCCGCCCATTCCCGTAATTTCAAAATTGGCTAATTTTGTTGGCAGTTGTAGACTAATTTGAGCCCTAGACGCTATAAAAGATCGTTGTGATCCTTGGTCTATTAAGGCCCTAAGTTTAAACAGTTCTCCTCGATGTTCGATGGAGACGACTGCTGTGGGTAGTAGTACTCTACTTTGATTTTCGCTGTGTAGCGTTTGGGTTTTTAATGCCTTTGAGCAGCATGGTGCTTCTTGGAAATTTTCGGGATTTCGCACTTCGGGATTTGCTGTTGCAACTAAACCCGTGGCTCTTTTCATATTTGCGATGGTGGGGGATGAGCTGGAAAATGTGCTGCAATGCAGCATTGAATGATGTCGTTTATGACAATAAACGCAATTAAATTTGCTTTCGCACTCTTTAAGTGTATGTGCATGTGATAGGCAATTTGTACAAAGCCTTTTTGTTCGTATATAATTGTTTCGATCGGTAATATTAATTTTTTTGAATTTCTCGCAAGATTTGAGCTTATGCCCCCCTGTACACAGTTCACATGACGTTTGTTTGTACTGTTCGGATATGAACGTTTGATTTCTGAAGAAGCTTCTATTTAAATTGTTGTTGCTACTGGCTTGGGGTCTGTGGAAGCTTCTATTTACGTCGTGTTGAACGCTTTTCGTTCTGACTATTTTTTTGTCTACCCTTTCTGCGATTTCGTACTGGGTAGTTAAAAAATCTTTCATTTGTTGCCACGTGGGGCATTTTCTTCGTGATGAGAGCGATTGCTCCCATAGAAGTAATGATTTTTCTGGTAATGCCGCGGTGCATATATTTACCAGAATAGAGTCCCAGCTGTCTGTATTTTGTGTCGATAAAACCGACAAACAATTAGAAACAGTGGTCTGTGGGAATATTTTGTGTCGATAAAACCGACAAACAATTAGAAACAGTGGATTGTAATCTAATAAATTCATCACTTGTTTCTTTCTGAATTTTAGGCAAGTTCATTAGTATCATTACTTGCTTATCGACCAATATTCTTTCATTTTCGTATCTCGCTTTTAGAGCTTCCCAAGCCAGATTGAAATTATCGTCATTTAGTGCGAACTGTTTGACTATGACGCCTGCTTGACCTTTTGTTTTGTATCGGAGGTGATACAATTTTTGTGCATTTGTTAATTTTGGGTGGTTTATGTAAACGGCTGTAAACATGTCCCGGAAGGACGGCCATTGTTCATAACCACCATGAAAGATTTCTGTATCACATGTGGGCACCTTGAGATGGATGCCTGAACTTGCTTCATGACTTTGGATTTGTGGCAGCTCTACTCTTGGCTGTGGAGTAGGTGCAATTGCTTTGATTAATTTTAGTTGATCAGAAATCATTGCTTTTGTTTCTTCGAACTGGTCTAAGCAGTTTTCGTATTTTGCGTAAGCCGAAGATTTGAAATTTTCTGGTAGATCTGAGTCGTCAGATTCTACAATTGCGTCATATGCAGCTTGGGGACGTGACCAAAAATTGTCAAGATTGTCTTTTTTGATTTCTAATACCGATTCAGAATTGTCCTGAATCGGCGAAGATGAAAATCGAGTGCAGTATCGTATTAGACTGTCACTCTCAGAGATAAATTTGGTGTATGAAATATCTTTCACCCGTTTTTGTTTTGTAGCACCTTGCTTTGAGCGTGTAGCTTCTGCAGGTGTACATGGACTCTTTTCTTCAGAAATCATTTTTGGAACTTTTAGCAACTGAGTTGTTTTAGAATCTTTCGAGTCTGAGCTCATTTAAGAGATGTACCGAAATAAAATAAAATATTTTCAATATAAGAAATATATGTATATTTGAAACCTCTTTTAAGAAAATAATGGTTTTTTGTAACAAATTAATATCGTTTTTAAACTCGTTTGAGTACCTAACTCTTTTATGTACTCTATAGTAAGAGTTTTTATTTAATTAAATGAATATATTACGCGTATTTCGGGTTTTATCGTTTTTTTTTTATATTATTTATTTAATTAATATTAAACGCAAATGTTTTTATTTTTACATTTATTTGTATGTATTATGTGTCCGTAATTCCTATAGGGTATACCTATAAGCGGATCAGCTGATACATTTGTACTTGTCGTTATGCGCAATTGAGAGCTCGTCTTAGAGATCAATGCACTTTGTACATATGTATGTATGTAATCTATTATGTTTTAATATGATTTGCGCAATCCTGCTTGTTTTTGTTGGTCAAAGAACAAGGGGTATTGCGAATATGTGCCAATGTGGACTTAGAATATTATATGTATATATGCAATCCTACTTGTTTTTGTTTAACAAAAAACAAGGGGTATTGCGGAATATTTGCCAATGTGGACTTTGAAGCGAAGTACTAATGTATTTTTGTATACCTGAGCATGTATATATGTACGCAGTGCGAAAGGACCGCGAAAAGAAAAAATATACCGCAGGTATTCTTTTAAATGTATGTATATATGTAAATGTTTAGTAATATTATATATTATATTATATGTATGCATAGCAAGTATTAGTATTATATGTATGTTTTAATATTTTCATACATATTTTAATGCTTTAAACGGAGGTTTTCTCCTAATATAGTATGTATGTATATATTTATATGTATTAAATATAATATGTATATGTATGTTTAAATTAATTTTGTACGTTTTCGCTTTTGCTTGTTTCTGCTTTTGATTTGCCTTTGCTTATTTTACGCAATCCTGCTTATACTTGATTAAGTATAAGGGGTATTCCTGGAAATTGGTGCAAGTAAATACTTGAATTATTTAGTTTTAGAACTATTTTTGTGTATTTGAACACAACGGTAAGGATTTAGGTAATCGAGAGTTCTTTGGATATATATTTTTTACCAAACTGTTTTATATCTTAGCGGTATTTTGGTTTTTACCGGAAAAGAAACCGAAATATAGAAACAGTTTGGTAACCGTTTTTTTTTATTACTGCCTTTATTAAGACGGATTTTTGTAAAAAATAAACCGCAAAGGCATAAATTTCAACATACATACAATAAGAGGATATATACATATACTAAATGGAATCGATACGACTCACTTTGGGGTTTCCGCCAAGGGTTTTGGGGACAATATCGTTGTTGCCCAGTCCTTTGCTGCTTGGCTGCGGTGGGTGATTTTGGTGAGCTGGAGTGGTTAGGTTGTTGTTGTTTGCTGGTACGGTTTTTTATATATTTAGTTCGCGCCCATTCTGTCTTTTTATGTATGTATTTTTGTTGTTTTTTGTTGAAATTCGCGCCCGTTCTGTCTTTTGATTATTTCGCGCACGTTTTTTGTTTTTCTTGCTTTTTTTTTTTGTTATGTATATATGCTTGTGCCACTTCACTTCACTCACCTTCTTCTGTTCTTTTTTTTTTTTTGTTTTCTATGTGTATATGTCACTCCACTGCACTGCACTTCTATCTATGTAGAACCTTTTTTTTTGTTTCTTTTTGATTTTTTTTGTTTTCTATGTGTATATATGTTTTTTTTTCTCTGCACTGCACAGCACTTATGTCTTCTTTTTTTCCGTAACAAAAAAAACCAAACGGGCACGGTCACGGCTGATATAAAAAAGAAATATACGGGAGCAAAAAGGGCGGAAAAGTTGCACGTCTTGATCGCTTGAATTGCTAACGAAAAAGAAAAGATTTGGTCCTCTGTTAGCCCCTTTTGAGTGTTGAGTTGTGTAGAGTTGCGGTGTGATGTGATGTGTATGTGTGGGTGGTCTGAGTGGTGTGATGTCTGTTGTGGATCGTGTTGATGTGGTGTGTTGGCGCGCAGTGGCGTGTATGGAGGGGGGAGGTGTAACTCATCTCTCTCTCTCAGCCACGTTGCAAGAAAACGGGTTTATTTTGCTTAAAACGCTCCAAATTATGATGTAAAATTTGTTTTCGATCCATTTTTTTTTAAATTGTTAACGTATATAATTCTCTATCAATATTATGAACTTGCTGAATGATTTCTGGTGTGGTTGCGGTTTTTGGTCGTCTTTCGGGTGGATCGTCTTCAAGCCTAGTACGACCACGATTAAATTCCAGCCCAAAACTGAACGATACGTTTTGAAGGTGAAGACTCCTTATACACTTTTAAGAATTGTTCATAAATTTCATTTGCTTTTAAATCTTTCAAAACAGGGAGTCTCATCACTGCGCGATATTAAATTTATTCCATATTAAAAAAATCCTCTGACACGTCAACTTCAAATGGCTTGTAAACAAAGAATTAATTGACAGAATTACTTGTAACTTTGCATGTGTTCTCACGACAGATGTACCAAGACATTTCACAACCCACTTGTACATTTTTATAAATTTTGTTTTTATAAAATTTTTTAAATCAATTTATTTTAATGTTTCAGAATATGTATTCATAAGTTAGTATAAATTAACTTAAAAAACAATTAAATAACAATTTAAAAAAATTTTATAGTTGATCATGTTCACAGAGCTGTAATTCTACAGATTTCATTATGCTAAAATCAAAACAATGTTAATATTTCATGGGGTGAATTCCCGCGTTGTGAGGTGAATCCCCCGGTTGAAATTTTAAAAATATTCGCTATCGAATCGGCACCTTATAATTTTTTAAGTTCTCTGATATTTGTGTACATTCGCATATAAAAGGAAACATTTAATAAACATATGAACATATTTTCCTAGCATCCCGTTCAGTATTATTTCATGAAGCAAATGTTCGGGCTCCCGAATCATATTATTTAAAGCACAGACAGTTAATATAATAGTTTCTACTTTATCAGACGACAGCAAAATTTCTATATGAAAAATTCTAAACTTTTTTACAAGCATACCAAATCCGCATTCCACAACTCGTCTTGCTCTGGATAAACAGTAATTGTAGATTCTTCGCCCATTTTTCAAATTTCTTCGTTTAAAAGGAAATAAAACATTTGTAAGAAGTGAATAACCTTAATCGGCGACATAAACAAAAGGTATGCACCCATTGCTTTTTGGACACAGCTTTTGGTGATGTGGTTAATACAAGTGTGTTTGAATAAGTTTTTTTTTTCAAAGTTTGAGTGTTTCGCCTGGTGTGGCTTAAAGCAAAAAACGTTTTTGTGCTTTTTAGTCAAAGACGTTTTTGACTAATCCGGAGGGGGTTCAACCTCAAACTTCAAAAGCGTTTGTTCTCAAAACTGGGTTTTTATAACCTGGTGACCATAGTAGCTCAAAAACCGCTCAGTAGTTTTCAATGAAATTTATACAGTTTTCTGAAAACTGAAAAACTAGCGCCTAATAGCAAAACTTTTAATTTTGATTTTTTATAATTAAAAACTGTCGGTGTTTCCAGAAAATCGCTAAAAACGTGAGGCCGTCATTTTGTTAATTTAAACAATAAAAAAAGCTTGATTCAAGCACTGGATTCTCTACTGAAAATACAAATCGTTTGTCAAATTGTTTTAGCTGAATGAAGGATTATGATTTTCAAAGGAAAATATTCAAAGGTCGGCCATTACGACGTCATTTCCGGCAGTCCCTCGGAAAGTAGGTGCCTCCTTTTTGACAGCAGAACTTCTTACAGGATCATCAGAAGTAAACAAGTAAGGAAGAGTTAAGTTCGGGTGCAACCGAACATTTCAACTTGCCAGGAGCAAAGCCAGGGAAATACCTTCAGGTTCATAAGGTTTGTTAGAACAATGACAATCAATATATGTATATAGTATATGATACTTTGGGTAATTTCACATATATGTACAGTCAATTTTGATAAGGTATCATAATTATTTACCGATATATGCGATATAAAGCCAGCCGGTAGTTCGAAAATCTTTCTATTAGGTATATGGGGTCTAAAGGAATTATTGACCCGATGCAACCTATTTTTGACATACAGGCATATTATTATCAGAAAAGGATTTTCTTCGAATATATATAAAACTTATCTCACAGATTGACCGATACTTTCGATGTAAGAAGTGAGGATGGAATTTAAAATTGGGTTTTCACCGAAATTTGACCTCACCTTCTATAAAGTCATCCTAGGTGTAAAATTTCGAGCATCTCTGGCGTACTTATTTGCTGATTTATTGCGCTTTTAGTAGTTTTTAACAGAACCGTCATATGGGGAGTGAGCGGGGTGATCACCCGAGCTCGGTCTGTAGGGGGCTTAAGGGATTTGTATTGAGCGAATTTAGTTGCTATACCTTAAGCGGTTTAGGAGACGTGTACATTAAACCCTTAAAAGGCGGTGCCACTCCAATTTTTTCAAAATGTTTAGCCCACAGGTGCTTCTTGCTACGGTGATCTCCTGTGCCAAACTACAGTTTTATGTCTTAATTTAGTGCTTATTTATAGCATTTATAGTTTTTCATTTAATTGCGTTTTGTGCGTTGTCTACGAACTCGTCCTTACATTTTTGCCATGAAACACGTGTACCAAGTTGCATTAGGATATCTTGATTTTTTCTCAAGTTACATCTTGCACAGACGGACAGACTGACATCCGAATTTCAACTCATCTCGTCATTTTGATCATTTATATACAAGTATGTATATATACGAGTAACTCCATATCTATCTCGATTAGTTTTAGGTAATACAAACAACTGTTAGGTGAACAAAATTATTATACTCTGTAGCAACATGTTGCAGGAATATAAAAATGCGTGTTTTAATTAAGACCAGGTTGGACGAAGGAAAAACAAACTAGTAAGGAAGGGCTAAGTTGGGATGCAACACAACATTTTATACTCTCTCAAAGTCAAATGGTACACTCGTTTAAGATTTCGTTATATATTGTAATAATTAGAAGTAGGAACTGTTGCCTCAGTTATTTACATTCACAGTGAAATTAATTAGACCAATTTGTAAACTAAATTTATTCAAATTATGAGAAATCGTTTTGTGTACCGGCAGGTGTAGTTGAATATTCTACACCAAGCAGGGAACTAAAGTTTTCTTGGAGCAGATTTCCTATTGTAGTCCCTGTAGACATTAAATAAATGTTGAAATCTCCAACAATTATCACATTTTGATTGCACAACTCAGAAGTAAGGATTTCCTGAATTTCTACAATTAAATGTCTGACAGAGAAAGCTGAATTTCTGTATAGAACCAGAATAATAATATTGGAACATTTAAACAAAACCGCTTCTAAAACTTTCCGGCCTGAATAAAGTTTCTTTACAGCCTTCGGTTCTATAGAGCTAGCAACACTATGCTTTGCATATATTTTAATACCCCGTTTATTTCTGTTGCCTGTTTCCGTGATATCTATCCTCAGTTCGTTAATTGGAGTAAATACTGGTATATCAAAATTTTCGCAAGGATAACTCCAAGTTTCTACAAAACATAAAGTATCTGAAGATAGCATCAAACAGTCGATTTTTATATCATTACGTAATGGAAACCATAAAATAGAAACTTGTTGTCAAAGCTGTATTTGTGTTCAATTCCCTCAGTTCCCTAAATACAAGATCCGATTCAGAAAACTTGTTAGGAGGAATAAAATTTCCTATGATAAATAGACCTTCTGCAGTAGTAGCTCGATTGCAAGCGACATATATTGAAGCTCTAGGCATTTTGGGTCGAGTATGAACTAAAACTTTATTATATGTGGCACCCTGACTTTTATCCCTCAGCCGGAACAACTGGAAACTTATTTCTTTCAATTGAAGTTTTTCCTTAATATTGAAAAAATTTTAGAACTCTTTCACTCGGTGTCCATGAACTTTCTAGAGGATAAGGCTTTTTTGATCGTGCTAACAAACCAGCAGAAGGTTCCAAAAATTTAATCCACAGAGTTGTTGGAAAAGAACAATAAAAATCAATTTACATAAGTTATGCAGATGCCCCATTAACTAAGCCAGCGCACGTGTTCATATTCACTGTAATCATATATTTGACATAGATTTTTGATGTCAATTCATAGGGCAGTCCCTGCATTTCAGAAGTTTTGAAAAGTTTACCTCTTTCCAAAATATTCTCATTTTCACTTATACCATATTCTTTAACTTAGTCTTTTGCAGTTGAAAGTTGGGATTCGACTGAGCTTAAGAGCATTGAAATTATTTGTCGCTTCAATGGACCAAAATAAATGTATGGAATCATCGGGAACTTCTTCGAAATGAACTACTCAAATTTCAATGAGTGATATGTCCTCATTTGTCGCAGTACCAAATGCCATATGGTTCAATGCAACTTGCAAAGGCCTGATCCTCTCGTTATCTCATTATTTCTGTTAATTCAAAGTATTTAAATAACTCCCACAAAGGGGAACCAACTAAAGTGCTGTATGCATCATTGGAATTAGGAGAGAATATCCACCTATCTCCAACAGGTGAGAGTTGCTTCAAATCACCAAACACTATGATCGGTATACCACCGAAGGGGCTGTCTGTTTTGAACATTTACTTTAATCTCGCATCAACAGAGCTTAACATACGAGCACCTACCATCGATATTTCATCAATTATGATTAATTTTAAATCGATAAGTCTGGAATACAATGAATTAACTGTGTCATTGCTAAGTGGCCTCAACCCTCTATTCAACTGATTAACAGGTAAAGAGAATATTTAATGAAGAGTCATTCCACCTATTCCGAATGCTGCTTTACCCGTAGGTGCGCAAGGAAGAACTTTTAAGGAACTTGGATTGGATCCAGGTGTAGAATTGTAACGATGGTTAAGAGCTTGATATATTGCAGATATCAAACGACTCTTTCCTACACCTGCACCGCCGCCAATGAACTCATAAAATGGGAGATTTGTTTTTAGGTGGTGCATCAAATGTGTCAAATAGGTTCTTTGCTTAGTATTTAGACTTTGAACTAAAGAAAATAATTGCTCAACTGGAATTAAAGCTACCCCCTTTAATAAGTCTAATATTGCAATCAGATTCAGTGCCATTGTCTGTTGAATCTTCACCATGCAAGTCCAGCAAATTTATATTTGGGTTTATTTCTGGAAGTGCCAACACTCTGAACTCATTTTACACGATAGGTAGTTCATTTTGAGCACCTTCTTCTAAGCCTATTTCATTATAAAGACTTTCTAGAACATTTTCAAGTTCTCTTTGCTCAAAAACATCATATTTTCTTTGATTTTCCTCAATTTGAATACGATGTGTTAAGCAAGTCTGCTCATTATCGTTTTCAATGAGATCTTGCTGTTCATTTCGCCATGAATAGTAAAGCATTACCATTTCGCGGAAATACTCAACTGAAACCCAAATCTGGGTTAAACCTTCTATACCGAATAATACAAGGTTTGGTAAGTTTCTTAACAAAACCGCTACCGTCTTTAAGAGGTATGACAACCCCCCTTTCTGGTAAATTATCGTTTTCCCTCTCTTCTTCTTCATGATCACTATCTTGTGCTCCTCTTCTAGATTTACCATATTTATACATAGATGCAAAATCAGCTAACCAAAGAGTTTCTAACTGATCGGATCTTTGAACATAACGGTCTAAAATACCGGATACGAATATTTCAGTCGAACCTGAAGGAAGGTTTTGAAGTTCTGCTCTAGGTTTCACCATTCGAACACGTTCCTCAGGTCGAGAGGTATTTATAAATATTTCTGAATTACTTGCTTCCGAAAGATGGAGCCCAATGCAGCAATATACTGCTTCTTGTGCATATATTTCTGTGCCTGATATAAATTTGTGACCTATATGCTTAAGTTTTTGCTTAACAGTATAATTTCCAGAATTTACCCTGATATAGCTTCATTTAAGAGCCTAGAAACTCCCCTGTTAGACTTGTTAATATAATTAATTATATATGAACAGCAAGCATATGCATCCAGTATATATTGGATATCCATATTTGCTATATGGAGTTCCAAAATCAGAGGATTATAAGTGTTTATAAAACGATCCTGTAATTTTCTTTTAAAAATAATTTTGGGTTTTTTTATACTTGATCTATTTATTATTTTGCTATATGTTTCAGAGCATGTACGTTTCTGCCCAGCGTATATTGTTTCAAATGACAACTCTTCTGAATTATTATCTTGAATTATGTCAATTGGTCTTTGTCCTTCACCTGGCGCTATGACTAAACGGTTACAGTCCAAGTTTTCTACAGGAATAATGTCCAAAAGAGTTTCTTGACCGCCTGGGTTTAGCTCTGAACGTAAAAGATCCATGGGAATATTATTACCTGAGGGATTATCTTGAGAATTTTGTGCCGCACGAAAAGATTGAACCGTGATAGCGTGACTTACAGTATCTTGCGACTGCTCATTATCTCTATATAAAGAGTTTGCACGAAGAATTCTCATACGTCTTCTATTCTGAAGACGACTTAGTAATACAGATTTTTCACTTAATATATATATATATAATTAATAAATAATAAATGGCTTAATATATAAAATACTTATATATAATACTTATATAATTCCGTCCGTCCGGGTCTGTAAAGTTGAATCCTAGGTGCTGCTCTCCTTCACTCTAATTGAATCCCTGCTATGACTCCTTTCCTGTTCGGTGTATAGGTACTATGGTATACTGGTGCACATATGTATATGTGTTTGCTCGCAACTGTATATAATACGGGTTTGCTTGCCACTGTATATAACAATAGTTTAAACACTATATAACTAATTCACTGACATTAGTTTGAATACAGCACTTTGCTGATCAAGAAATCTAGTGTAACTGAAACTACACACATATTTATTATACTCTTGTAACATGTTGCTACAGAGTATAATAGTTTTATTATGGTATATTTTTGTACACAGAGCTTATGTACTTTTGTATACCTATATATTACATAGATATTTACTAACATAATAATACACATTATTTAGTTATATTTATATTTTAGAAATTAGTAGTTTATTTCATTGTATTGAAATTAAGTGCTCGGGAAACTCCTTCGTAAGTTGCTTTTGTCTAACGATTTTTAAAACAGGAATCTATGGTACCTATTTTGAAAGGTCTGCTCATGAAGTCTAAATTAACAATAACTTACATATAATTAAGTATGGTAAACACATATGTAGAGCAGGTATGTAGATTTTCATCTTTCTGTCTTAATATCTAAACCTTTCAGCTGCCAACGGTGCTGGGTAAATCCCAAAAAGTACTTAAATGTTATTTTCTTGAGTTTACAGTTCACCTCATGACCTTCATATTAAAATGTGTCGCAAAACTGAAATAATAGATTATATAATTTTAACCGATGGGGTCGCAGTTTATCTATTACCACATAACCCTTTTGATACTAGACTACTAATATTTATCTCACGCGTTTTTTTTCTAGGAAGATATTTTTGCTCTATACAAAGTCCAGCACTCTAAGAAACTGTTTTACATTGTTGTCTGGTATATTTATTTAAATTACATTGAATTTAAAAGGCTTTGAATTTTGAAAAAGTGTTCCTTGTGTCTTTCTGAGATTTGACTTGTTTCTGTAAGAGGTAACAGTATTGGCGTTGAAGGCATTGGTGGATATGGTATACCAAAACGACAACACTATTGTCCTCTTATTTCCCTAGTACAAGACCGACTGTGGTTATGCTTTTGATAACCCAAATAATTAATATAATAATAATATTTTCTAAGTGGCTAACCGAACCATCTGTAGAAATATAATTGTCAATAAAACTAATGACATCAGGGAATGTCTGAGGATCTTCAAGGTTGAGCCTGGGAGCATTATTAAGCCAATACATGCCATGTACATGACAAAATGCTCTCCAAAAATGCCGGCGTTACCTTTAAAAAGCTTAAGAATTTGTCGATAGCGGTAGTCAAAATATCTAGCACAAGTAACTGCGTCTGACCGAATTAAGCGATATCTATCTTGGGTTGTTAAACTGCTTCCTCTTCCGAAATATCTTTAGAATCAACAGTTTTAGAGAGGTTGATCAAAAGCTCAACCCACTGAGATTCTGCAGCCGATAAAGTGATAAAGAAGGTTGGAAGCCCAAATTGGCGAATCATAGCGATTGCCTTTTTCTTCTCAGCTTCCCAGTGCGCAGGAGAGGATCTAACGCTTTTCAAAACCTTGTAACCATCATCGTGTTGAATAAAGTTTTGAACAAAGTTTTTGGACCGTAACTCGGTTGCGACCTTCAAACTTTCTAAGACAAATGGATGTACTATTCTCAATTTGTAGCAGCTCTAATTTTTTGTGATCATAGAACAACAACTTCTTCTGTCAAAACGGCGAATTTCAGAACGTATTATTTGGCTATATGTTTCAGAGCATGTACGTTTCTGCCCAACGTATATTGTTTCAAATAACAACTCTTCTGAATTATTATCTTGAATTATGTCAATTGGTCTTTGTCCTTCGCTTGGCGCTATAACTAAACGGTTATAGTCCAAGTCCAAAAGAGTTTCCTGTCCGCCTGGATTTAGTTCTGAAGGTAAAAGACCCGTGGGAATATTATTACCTGAGGGATTATCATAAGAAGTTTGTGTCGCATGAAAAGAATGAACCGATCGGGAATCCTCTGCAGATTCAGCAAACGGAACTTCGTCTTGGTTATTAAATTCAGAAATCCAGCTCTCATTAATATGTATATTGTGCTCACTATACAGAGTGGTACTCACTAAGAATTGCAAAGCTTCCATAATCTTTGCGGGGCGTATAGTATCGATCATGTAATCATGATTGTATTCCAAACGCCTTCTTAAGTGAATTTGTACCACATGAGCCTAATCAAAGGACATTGGTAGATGTCACAATATTGTTAACAGAAATTGGTATACCTATTTACAACAGCACGTTTGATCAAACGCTGACCTTAATATCCTAACGGAAGGATTGTCATAAAAGGCAATCTAGACATTATGAGACGTCCTTCAATTGGGGTTAAAGCTTTCAAACAGGAAAGTCTAGACCGTTAGCTAAACTTATTTTTGGAACGTTCTTTTTAACAGTCGCAGTTTTGCAAGTAGCACAAAAATTGTAATTTCCATCTTCTGAAGGAAATGTTTGCATTAAAAAAAGGCGGATGCAGCATTCGAGTGAGATTACGTAATAGTTTCGAAATTTAATTTGCGAACTTGGTATGAAAACCATAATCGGCAAAATATTTCAGTAGGGCCCTTAGTTATATTTCGAAAATAAATGTTTTTGAAAGCTGTTAAATTGGCACTATAACTTTATTTTCTCTCCTTAATCGGATTCGTTTGGACTGCCTTTCGTTTTCAATTTGCGAAGAATTTCTCTACGAAGACGAACTTGACTTTGTCTAATCTACAATTAGCGTGACTTACAGTATCTTGTGACTGCTCACTATTTCTAAAAGTGAAAAGCTGGATAATAGGTGCGGCTCTCTTTCACTGTAATTAAGTCCTTGATATGACTCTCTCCTGTTCGATGTATAGGTACTATGGTTGAGTATCCTGGTGGAAATTTGTGCACATATGTATGTTTAATAATAGTTTTAACACTATATGTAATACACTGAAATTTGTTTGAAGAAAGCACTTTGCTGGTGAACTGATATTTATTATACTCTTGCAGCATGTTGCTACAGAGTATAATAGTTTTGTTATGGCATATTTTTGTACACACAGTTTACGTACTTTTGTATACCTATATATTACTTGGATATTTCCTATCATAATATTAAGGTATATTTATATTGAAGAAATTAGTAGTTTATTTCATTGTATTGAAGTTAAGTTCTCGGAAAACCCCAAAATAGCTTTTGTCTGACGGTTTTTAAAACAGGGGGTTCTATGGTAACTATCTGCTCATGAAGGTTTAATAAATTATGTATGGTATACACATACGTAGAGTAGGTATGTAGTTTTTCTACCTTTTGTCCTAATATGTATCTAAACCATTTATAAGCTGCCAACGGCAAAGTACTTAAATGTCATTTTTTTGAGTTCAGAGTTCGCCACACGACCTTCATATTAAAATGTGTCACAAAACTGAAATAATAGACAGTAGCATTTAAACCGATAAGATCACAGTTTATCTATTACCACATACATATGTATCTGTTTTGATACTACACTTCATTTATTTATTTATGCGATTTTTTCTAGAAAGATATTTTTGCTTTGTACAAAGTGCAGCACTCTAAGAAACCTTTTTACATTGTTGTCTGGTATATTTTACTATAAATTCAACATGATGGATGAAAAAATATACCTATCTACCGATTATCACCAAATATTAGAAGAAATATATGTATATAGAAATCTATATCTATAATATCTCGATTAGTTTTAGGTGATGCAAACAACCGTTTGGTGAACAAAACTATACTCTGCTACAACATGTTGCGAAAGTATAAAAATCATAGACTTATTTAGTGTTAATACTATTGTTTTTCTCCGAAATGTTAACTTTAATAAAAGGAAGGAACATGTGAGCTGGGGGAAATTCGTGGACCGATTTCACACATTTTCGGCATTAAATTATTGTATATCTAATATTTTGCGTTTATATGAAGCCAAACGGAAGTTTGAATTGTTTACATAAAGCATGTTGGAGCTGGTCAATATATCCCCGATAATGGGTACTAGGGCGGAACCGCAAGAATCAATGGCCAAGAAATTCCTTCAGGTGTGGCAAAACACGGTTTAAAGTGAAGTGGAAAGACAGAAATCATATAATATATACCTATATTGGAGATAGAGAAAGATATTAATATTGACATTGTTCAGCTCTACTCGAGTATAGAGAACATATATTGAAGCACTTTTATATATAAAAAAAATATTAATAGCCACTGACCGACATATTCGGCATAAAACTGGTTAGAATAAGGAAAAGCATTATAAGTACTACAAGTATATGGAAGTTGACGGTAGTATAAACCTGATTTCATCAATTTTAGCCAATACCACATACTACAAAAATGCCACAGACTAATAAAATGCTCCCACTGTTTCATCAAGGTACCTCACATACCATCACCAATCATATGGAATAAAGTCAGACGAATGTTCGATGTGATCCATTTTAGTCACAAAGATAGCATATTGGCCGATATATGCGGTATAAAGTCAGGGATATAGGAAGTATTGATCCGATTCAACCCATTTTTGACACATAAACATACTATTATCGAGAGTTTCATTTATTTATTGAACTATATGAATTTCAATTACACATTGGCCGATGATATTTTAGGTAAAAAGTCAACTATATATACTGGGGTCCACATATTCAGTAACTAGAGGCTTGAACAGCTTTCGTTCGATTTAAACAATTTTTGGTCACACGGTGGCATACTTTAAAAGTATTATTCACGCAAAGTTTTACCCCGATACAATCATTGTTGCTTGATTGGCATAGTGGAAAGTAAAAGAATCAGATGGAATTTAATGGTGTTATATGGAAAATAGGCGTGGTTAAAATCCGATTTCGCCCATTTTCGCACTATAATATATAAATAAAAGAAGAATATTGTGTACCGAATTTGGTTGAAATCGGTTATGCAGAACCCAAGATATGGGTTTTTACCTAAAAGTGGGCGGATGCACATTAAACCTATTGAACTAAGCCAATGTGATCCTGTGTACCAAATAACAGTATTGTATCTTATTGTGGAGCTTAGTTATGGCAAATTAATTGATTTTGATTAATAGCGTTTTGTGGGCGTGGCAGTGGTCCGATTACGCCCATCTGCAATACGAAATCTTACGGTACCAAAAAACATGTGTACCAAGTTTCATAAATATATCTAAATTTTTATTCAAGTTACAGCTTGCACAGTCGGACGGACGGATGGACAGACCATCACCCGGATTTCAACTCGTCTCATCATCCTGATCATTTATATAAATATACCGCTATATCTAACTCGATTAGTTTAAGGTGATACAAACAACCGTTAGGTGAACAAAACGAACTCTTGTATATTGGTCAACATTTCTAGACTTGTTTATTTAACTGTTGTAATTGGACAAAAACTGCATTTGTAAATTTTATCTCGAAGACCTGTGTAAAAGTTCATTAAAATCGGTTGAGTAGTTCGCGTGAAATCTTGACAATCGAATTTAAAAACTGTAACTCGAATCAACTTGAGAATGTTGGACAATACTCTAGAGGTGTTATAGAATTTAATAAGACAATAAATATATTTTTTTTTTGAAGCCATGAAACCCATGTAACTTCTTAAATTCATTTCTTTATGTATGCATGTCTGTGTTCACATTTATAAGTTGATAAAATTTTACCTACCCTGTAAGCCAACTATCGATTAAATCACCGGTCAATTACCTGACAGTGCTACCAGATATTCCTGTTAAGATTTCTATGAGTTTCATATACTATGCTCGCGCCGAATTGAAATTATTTTTAAAACACAATTTGTGGGTTGTGGAACCAAAGTCGTTCTGACCGAAATTGTGTGTTTTCGATGAGTTTTCATTGACAGTTACAAATCTATTTGTTTACATTTGTTATGTACCCTACAAGAACAATGACGGGCATCTGATGGGTAATGTGAAAGTCATAGCTGAAAAAATTTTGTCCGTGCGCAGAACAAAGTTTTTATCATTTTCTTAAGAGCCTTGTTTTCTTTTTGTTTGTTTATTTTGTTTTTTCTGAGTCATTTCTGACCATAAATCCGTCATAGCTGAAAATTGTCTTTAATAAATTTCAAACTTTCAGTCATGATTAGTTATAATAATATACTTAAATATAAAAAGAAAACAACAAAAAATATAATAAAATATGAAAATATAAAAATAAATTTTCACTTGCTGCCATCTCCTCCTCTCAATAGCTCTGTAGCTTTCTCCAATCAGTGGATAGTTCTGAATTTAAAAATGCAAATGTAAATTAACAGTACTGACATATCAAATGTGATTGTATTGGTGAACCCATCAGCAGTTTCTTGTAAGGTACGTTTAGGCCAATTATGGAATGTAAACAAATTGTCAACTGACATTTAGGGCTGGCAAAATATGTCTTCTAATAATATCGATTAAACTAGAGCAAGCATCGATTATAATGAGTGGAATGTAAGTTTTCAAGGGGTTTTCAGCGAAAACTGTGTTTTCGTTTGACAGATTTCGTATGGATGAAAATACAAGTTTTCGCGTGAAAACCTCTTTCTTGTATGAAAACACGAATTTTGTGTCGGTGCGAACATAGTATTATAGCCAAATTGACAATTTAAACCAAAGCTCTTGACTACGTATGTTCTTTCATCCCTTTCTTATACACAGCTTTTGCCATTTGGCAGAGGTGTTGCGTCTAGTGTAGTTGGGGTAATGCTCTTGGAAAATTCACCGGTTAAATAACTAAAACGGTTAGACGAAATCCAAATTACATGCACACTTTATGTTAAGCTTAGCAAAAAATATCAAATCTTTCGGTAGTCGTAACGTATAATCGGGTAGTGCTACCAAAAATCCAAAATGAAAACTTATTAATAAAATAATTAATCGTATGTCATCATTCATTATTCATTTTATTAAAAATATTTTTTAATATTGTGGCGAACACGAATGTCAGTAAAAAACAGAATCGACGATAAACTGCTAGAACCAACTAGATGGCGAAACTCGTAGTTGCCAGAATGTTCGAGTAGCTTTTTTTAACAATCTACTATATAAGTGCTACCCGATTATACAGCAGACACAGTTCTAATTAGAGTGTTGCCGTGCAAAGAGGAATTCAGACATAAGTAAGAAGTTGTAAACTCGTATAATGAGTAGTAAAGCGTTAAGTTATTTTAATCAGAAATAAAGTTTAGTGTAGGCAGCAGAAAACATTAATGTTGACTAATATGTATTTCAATTGCAATTAGAGGAAGAGACTATGAAAATGGAAGAACAGGAAGATGTTCAATGCTCATCAAAGATCACAATCCCAATTGCAGGTGTCCTCACAGTTGGAAAAGTAGTTCGCAGCGCAAGATGCACGTATATCAGCACAGGTGACTTCACAAATAGCAGAAGTGTCCTCACAGTTTTCGGAAGAGCGGGATAAAATTAAAACTGAAGTGGATAAATTGAAAGTTAGTCTCCGCGAGCTATAACTAAATCGGTCAATTACGTCAACAGCTTCTGCAAAGGTAAACCTCCATCCTTTGATGGCACTCTTCCGTTCCATTTTTTTAAGCTTCAATTCGAAAATACGATATCTTCAAATAATTGGACCGCTGAAGATAAAGTAGCTGCATTGTTCGTTGCATTAAAAGGATCTGCATCGGAGATATTATAAACCATTCCAAACTGCGAGTCGAATAGTAATGAAACGTTTATGGGTGTATTAGAAAGACAGTAGGATAGTGAACACAGGAAGCAGATCTTCCAAATCGAGTTGCGAAATCGCCGCTAGAAAGCCAATGAGTCTCTGCAGGAGTTTTCTACAGAGATTGAGAGGTTAGCTCACTTATGCACATAAATCCGTAGAATACAAGAGGACACGAAAATTCAGAAATTCGTCAATTGAATACGAGATAACACTTGACGCTTCGCTTCGTTAGCATTTTCAAAATTGACGTTTGCGGAAACCATTTCGTATGCTCTGACACAGGAAACTGCATTTTTGCTTAGCATTCGAACATTCAAAACTTATCAAGTAGAAATAGAAGATTGCAGCTGGGTAAACCAATTACTTGAAAAAGTTGAAGAAAAGATGCTAAAAGTACTGGAAAAATCTACAGAAACTCGTAAGAAAAATGATAGTGTGGTTAAATGCTTCAACTGCGGTCATATTGCACGCAACTGTAACCAGTTGAACGTAAACGCAAAGCTTAAAAAGATCAAGCAAATGTCAAATCCAACCAATCCCTCCCCCAAGGCTCCCCCAAGCAAATGCCCTGTAATCTCTATTTCACAAATAAGCATGAATACGAGTAACGTTACCATTAGTGGATGTGTAGACGACAAAAAGCGTATACTGACTGTGGATACGGGCGCGTCACTTTCCATAATTCGATGTGATCTGGTTAATAAAGAAGTAAGACCATTAGCTGGGGCAAAGTTGCGTACTGCAACTAGAGAAAATACTCATGTTCTCGGAGAAATAACGTGCGAAATCGTGATTGGAAAAGCAATCGTGCACAGTTTTATAGTGGCAAATATCGTCGACGAAGTCATAATTGGAGTAGACTTTCTGGCAAATCAAAGAATAAAAATATGGAGGTACCACTTATGTTCGGTTATGATAACAAGTACAAGATTATACGAGTGATAATAACAGAAAGCCAGCAGATTCCACCAAAATCAGAAGTAGTTATTTGGGCAGAAATAGATGGAGATTATGGGACTAACAAGTTGTGGGTTGTTGAAGCCACAGAACAATCTACACCAAACTTATTTATAGGCAAAACCCTGGCTATGACTAGACAAGATAACAAGATAAACGTGTTCCAGTAAGAGTACTTAATGAGTGCAAGTTACCAATACAACTTTCCAAGTGAGGTATATTAGGGCAGTATCAGGAGATTGAGGCCGTCAAAAATTATAAAAGACGTCTTTAGGAAGATTCCATGGACAATGAAATATCGATTGAAATTAACGCATGAACCGAGGACTTAAAGGCAAACCATCGAAATAAGGCTAAGCAACTTATTCTAAGATAGTCAACCATATTTGATAAAGACGATTCCAAAGCAGGAAGAACCATAGTTGTGAAACATTTTATTAACACAGGTGATGCAAGACCAATCCGCCAGGCTCTTCGAAGCAAAATGTGAAGTTATAAGCCATACTATACGTGAAATGAGCAAAAAGCGGCGTAATCGAACCATCAGTGAGTCCATGGAGTTCACCTGTAGTACTGGTGAAGAAGAGAGATGGCAAAATGAGATTCTGTGTAGATTATAAAAAATGGAGGAGGGAATGTTAAGGAAGTCAACAGCATCCTAAAAGACGAGATGAGGGATATACATGCTATTTTGAGACAGCGCACCAAAATATTGAGCGACAGATTGAAAGCAAAATACGACAAGGCAATGAACTCTGAGGGTTTTATTGAAGGCGATTGGGTATTGTTATATAACCCACAACGAAAGAAAGGGCTATCTCCAAAATTACAGTGTAATTGGGAGGACCATACCAGATTATTAAACGACTCAACTATGTAGTGTATCGCATACAGACCTTTGGAAGACCAGGGAATAAAATGAATGTAGTTGATCTGGAATGGCTTGCATCGTTTGGTACTGCAAATATGTCTAATCGGAACGATCCGACTTAGGGGGAGGGCAGTGTGGCGACCACGAATGCCAGTACAAAACAGTTAAAATATACATCCATCTACTAGCGGCCCTGGTACATGCTTCGCTACGTATAAAGTGAAATAATAAAAAAATATAATCGGAATATCAAATTCATTTATTCAAACAAAAAATATTTTATTTATTAGTAGCTATTTTAAAATTTAATTTAAAACATTTGGATAAACAATTTTTTTTGGTGGTACCGACTCTGGAGCAGGCAACATTAAGTTGGCCATGTGAAAAACACGATACCTCCAAATTCGAACGTGAACCGTTTGCCCTTGGGCCTTTTTGGTGAACATCGCAAATGATAAACGCACAGGATATTGTAATCGTTTGAACTCAAATGGTATATCAGTTGGAATCATAGGGATACGCGGAGTCAAACAAACTTCGCATTTTGATTTAGCAGTTAAGTTCGTAGCTTCAATCAAATTTGGCAATAACTTTTTCACTGCCAATATGGTGCCATTACACAGTTTTTGTGGATTAATATTTCGCAATAATATAATCAAAGAACTTACTTTCAGATTCAAGCAATGCGGTGGCATATCAGCCGGTTCCGATGAATTCCAAAATTCAATTGGATAATTCATTGCCTCATCTTGATTCATAACACTGTCAATATATTTACATTAAAATTTATATTAGTAAAAGGTTCGTTCGGTTTTTCATTGATTTTTCAAAAGATTATAACTTTGTGTACATATGTCCGATTTAAGTCAAATATGCGCGGTTTTGTTCGTAAACTTGTTGCCAACGAGATGCCAACTTCTATATTTTACCCCTCTCGTAGAAGGCTGCGTCCCTATTGGCAAAAAACTCGGAGAGCCAATTTTCACAGGTCTCTCTTGAGGCCAGTTTCTCACCATTAAGCGCGTTCGCCATGGACAAGAAAAGATGGTAATCACTTGGTGCCAGGTCCGGTCTATAAGGTGGGTGCGTTAGAACCTCCCATCCGAGCTCCCGGAGCTTCTTGCGCGTCACCAAAGACGTGTGTGGCCTGGCGTTGTCCTGATGGAACACAAGTTGCCCTCTGTTGATCAAAGATGGCCTCTTCTGGATGAGTGCTGGCTTCAAGCGGTCCAGTTGTTGGCAGTAGAGGGCCGAATTGAGCGTTTGGCCATAGGGGAGCAGCTAGTAGTAGATGATTCCTAGCCTATCCCACCAAACACACAGCAAAACCTTCTTGGCCGTCAATCCGGTCTTGGCCATCGTTTGCGCCGCTTCCCCGAGCTTTGACCACGACCGTTTGCGCTCGATGTTGTCATAAGTGACCCATTTTTCATCGCCAGTCACAATCCGCTTCAGAAACGGGTCGATTTTGCTGCGATTCAGCAGCGATTCGCAGATGGAAATTCGGTCCATCATGTTTTTTTCCGTTACTTCGTGTGGCACCCAAACCTCGAGCTTCATTTAGTTCCTCAGCAATTAAATAAGTGCTCACGTGATGGTCTGTTTCCACTATTTCCATGATTTTATCGCAATTTTCGACGACAGGCCTCCCGACGCGTGGTGCATCTTTGACATCGAAATTACCAAAACGGAACCTAGCAAACTACTTTTGTGCTACAAGTTCGTTTACAGTATCGGGCCTATAAACTAAATTAATTTTTTCAGCCGCTTTGGCTGCTTTTTCGCCTTGATCGAAGAAAAATTGTAAAATATAGCGATAGATAGTCAAAAACAAACTTTTAGCGCGAATAAACACGTTTTCAGCGCCGTATAGTATGACACGATGCGACACGTAACACTAGTACTATGGACAATAACACCATCTCTTAGATAAAAATTGAACGAACTTTTTACTTGACCTAATATGTCGTGGCTACATCTGTCTGTTTCACTTTAATTTTAAAATTAATGGCATTGATATGAATGTTCTTTGGTGCTAAAATGGCGTGATCTCTCCACCAATCATGATTTCTGTAAGTCTGTAGAATATTTGGAAAAAAATTTTCAATCAATTCATCTATCGATTGCACCACGTAAATCTTGCATTGTTCGATTGCTTCTAGTGATTTTTTATTCACCATTGTACACTAATCCCATAAAATAACTGATGTTAATCGAAAAACTTCTGCCATAGCAGAATTTCTCGAAATATTGCAATTTGGAGTTTCAATCGCCTGTACATTCAATGGCAATTTTAATGCGGAGTGTGCGGTCAGGACTACCTTCTAATAATGTAGCAGCAATTCGCGAAGATGCAAATGCCAATGAAATTTTCTGTTCCGATCGATTCGATGGCATTCATGTTGATAATATAATATAATTGCAAATAGCATTCGTATTTGTTGTGGATGAGCTGAAGTAGATGTATCATAAAGTGTTGAATCCTAATGAGCATCATCCTCCAACAAATGCAAGAGTTGACATGCTTCATGATATGTTTGACACAAATAACCGTTGTTTGTCCTCAATTCTTGAAATGATTTTGGGCCATTGACGTTAACTAATAACAATCGCAAATAAAAACACTCAGCATTCTTTGGATGTACTATTATAATATATTATCTCAATTGTATCTGTTGGGAAAATACCTGGATGCCCATCGGCTGCTGTTCCTTGTTTACGTCTTTGAATTTTTTTCGAAAACACATTCGATGTGTAATACTGAGGCACTTCAGAATATAACAAATTTATTGCAAATGTATCAGTTTCGCATAACTTGAAAAAAGCGGTCAACGTAGTCACTGGTCCTTGTGCTGCTCTTTCCAATACATTTGCTTCATTAAAATAAACACGTTGGCCTCCAGATAGCTTCATTACTACAAATATATCGCCCCATTTGATACTGAGTAATTGCATCATTTCTATTATCACCAGCAACACCAAAAACAGCCATATCGCTCATTTTATTTACATACTTGCAAATATGTAATGAATTTAACTGAATTACACTCCACATTTATATGAGCATTAAATATTTTCGATAATAATGGGCAATACGGAACCACCCAACGATTATCAACTTCAACGTCCTGGTTACGCATTCTAATGGTTGCCGTTTTGCCATTATCATTAGGTGATCTACGTCGATATACTATATTGGGGGCAGAGAAAGAGACGGGTGATTGTATTAATTTGGACAATGCTCAGGTATGTATACTTGAGAACATACATATTTTCAAGCAATTTTATAAATATGTAACTCACAGGCTGAAGGACATATTCGTCATAAGGCTTCTTAGAAAAACGAAATACATTATATGTAGTATATTGGAGTGAGGGTAAGGGGCCACCCATAAATTACGTCACATTTCTTAAAAACTATTTAAAACAACTAAGGAAGGGCTGAGTTCGGATGTAACCGAACATTTTATACTCTCGCAAAGTCAAATGGTATACTCGTTTGAGATTTCTTTGTGGATTGACTGATATTTTCGGTAGAAGGTTAACTATAGGCACTGGGGTCCACATATTTAGTGCTTAGGGGCTTGAACAGTTTTGGTTCGATTTAGACAATTTTTGGTCACAAGGTGGCATACTTTAAACGTATTATTTACGCAAAGTTTTACCCCGATATAATCATTGTTGCTTGATATGCATAGTGGAAAGTGAAAGAATGAGATGGAATTGAAAATGGTGTTACATGGGAAAAAGGCGTGGTTGTAGTCCTATTTCGCCCATCTTCGCACTATGACATAGAAATATGAAAAGAACGTTATGCACCGAATTTGGTTGAAATCGATTAAGCAAATCGATTAAGCAGATCCCAAGACATGGGTTTTCACCTAAAAGTGGGTGGTGCCACGCCCACTGTCTAAATTTGAACGCGGTTCCCATAAAGTCATCTCATACCATCCCAGAGATAAAATTTAATGTCTCTGGCGTGTTTAGTTATACGGGGAGTGGGCGAAGTTGCCACCCGATTTCACCCATTTGCACACTGTAGGTAGAGGTTCTAAAAGCATTTGCTTCCAGTGAATTTTGTTATTATAGCAATAGCGGTTTAGGAGATATGCACATTAAACCTATTAGAGGCGGGACCACGCCCACTTTAAACAAAAATTTTAACTGCAGATGCTTCTCCCTATTGTGATCCTCTACCAAATAAGAGTCTTGTATCTTGTTGTGGAGCTTAGTTATGGCAATTCATTTGTTTTTGAATAATGGCGTTTTGTGGGCAGTGGTCCGAGTACGCTCATCTGCAATACCAACCGTCTCACGGTACCAAGAAACATGTCTACCAAGTTTCATAAAGATATCTCAATTTTTACTCAAGTTAGAGCTTGCACGGACGGACGGACAGACAGTCACCCGGATTTCAACTCGTCTCTTCATCCTGATCATTTATATATATATAACCCTATATCTAACTCGATTAGTTTTAGGTGATACAAGCAACCGTTAGGTGAACAAAACTATTATACTCTGTAGCAACAGGTTGCGAGAGTATAAAAACAGTTATTTCCATTTATTCTTATATTATATTTATTGAATAACCTTTAATAAAATCAACATTTAGTTAAATATTTAAAGTATAGAGACAACAAATGACTAGTTAGAAAATAAAAGACACTTAATTATACTAATAAAAAATATAAAACACTCCTTTATATTATTTATTACTGGTAAATCAGACACTTAATTTTCTTTTCGAATGTGGATATTGACAAAAAATGTATATAGTTAATAGATCGATTCACAGAGTCCGCTACTATCATAATATTACAAAATTAAATAATTCTAATTCAAATTCAGAAGAATATACGAAGTAATATCAATATTAAAAATATGTTGGAAGGAAAAAATTCCCACCAGGATGAAATTCTGTATCTGCCACTGGTTTTTCCTAATAACGGAGATTTCCCATGAAACAATGAATGTACATATTTACATACATATGTTGCATGTAGACAACAACAATTATAATGGGTACTTGCATATTTGTTTGCACGCACACATAATTATTCATATTTATATATATGTATAAGAATATTTGCGACCGCTCGGTCTCGCACAGGAAGATAGAAAAATGAGCAAGCACTTACCAACAACTTAAACCTACTTAAATCTTTTCTATTGAGAATTCTGGTAAAATTTAGTGCTTCACTTGCATTACAACACCGTTTTAAAAGTTGAATGTACCATGAGACATAATTTCATGGCGACTGTACTTAAGTATTAAAAAATAAAGATCGCGTTTGTAAATGTTTAATATTTTTTGTTTACCTATAAATTTCGCATTTAGACATCACAAATTTTGAAATGTAATGTCACAAAGCTTTTAACCCCCTACCCCTTGTCACACAATGTCATATTCGAATGTTCGTATATTATATATAGGATAAGGCCAACCGGTAGTTTGAAAATTGCATATTAGGTATATAGGGTCTAAGGAATGTATTGACCCGATTTAATCTTTTTTTGTTAATACCACATACTATTAACATGCCACATATTGTACTAATAATATGCTCCCTGAGTTTAATTAAGGTACCTCACATAACATCACCAATCATATGGGGTAAAGTCAGCTGGATGTTCGAAAATCGTAACGGCCTTTGACAGCACGAAAAGGAACTGCCCTTATGTCGCTATGTCTAAACTTAGCATCCCCGCAAAACTAATACGGTAAACTGACGTTGAGCAGGAGCTTCATCAGGATCGGGAAGTACCTCCTCGAACCGTTTGATACCAAGCGAGGTTTCAGAGAAGGATACTCCCTATCATGTGACTTATTCAATCTATTGCTGGAGAAAATAATACGAGCTGCAGAGTTAAATAGAGAAGGTGCAATTTTCTATAAGAGAGAACAGCGCCGTTAGTTCTGCTTTTTCCAGACTGGATAAGGAAGAGAAACGTATGGGTCTGATTGTGAACGAGGACAAGATGAAATATCTCCTGTCATCAAACAAACAGTCACTGTTGACAGTCAAAACTTTGAAATCGTAGATAATTTCGTCTATCTTAGAACCAGTATTAACACTAACAACAATATCAGCCTTGAAATCCAATGCAGAGTCACGCTTGCCAATAGGTGCTACTTTGGACTGAGTAAGCTATTGAAAAGTAAAGTCCTCTTTCGATAAACAAAGACTAAACTCTACAACAACAATATCAGCCTTGAAATCCAATGCAGAGTCACTCTTGCCAATAGTTGCTACTTTGGACTGAGTAAGCTATTGAAAAGTAAAGTCCTCTTTCGATAAACAAAGAACAAACTCTACAACAACAATATCAGCCTTGAAATCCAATGCAGAGTCACTCTTGCCAATAGGTGCTACTTTGGACTGAGTAAGCTATTGAAAAGTAAAGTCCTCTTTCGATAAACAAAGACCAAACTCTACAAGTCCCTCATCGTCCCGTGCTGCTTTATGGTGGACAATGACAACATCTGATGAGTAGGCGTTAGGAGTGTTCGAGAGAAAGGTGTTGCGATTTATGGTTCTTTGTGCTTTGGCAATTGCATATACCGCAGTCGATGGAACGATGAGCTGTACAAGATATACGGCGACATTGATATAGTTCAGCGATTCAAAAAACAGCTGCAACGCCTTCATTAGATTCAACTAGAGATGCCAGATGGCCGGGACTCGCCTGGATAGTCCAGATATCTTGCCCTTTGTCCAGCGTCCCGGTTTCTCAAACATTGTCCAGACAAAAGTTCAGCAATCAAATTGATAGATAAATGAAAAACTTAGAAAGGCGGCGAGCACAAAAATTTGTTTGTAATTCTTGTTTTTGTTTTTCTCCGACAGGGTCCGTTGTTTTTTTTATTTTGGAATGAATTTCCGTTTTCCGGTGTCAATTTTTTTTACTGTTTAGTACGTAAAAAAATTAGACTTACATATTTCTAGGCGTTCGATAATATTATATTTTAAACGGCACCGTACTTTAAAGCGAACATCATGTTCTCTCTGCGACCTGGCTGCTTATTTATCTCCGAAAATTCAAACGCAACGACAACAATTTATTTTATATAATGTTATTAACTTTTATTATATATATTTATTTTATATAATGATATTAACTAGAAAAAAATATGTCTGACCAAAGTACCGCCAATGAACAAGAGACTGACCCATGTTTTCTAATAGCTGGAAAAATATTTGCGAATTTGCAGATTGGCTGAAAAAAACGGACGAGTACACAGCGACTTGCAAATACTGCCAAGTTGATCTCATCGTAAAATATAAAGATTTGAAAGTTTTAGAAATATCAGGAAATCGTAGCATTGCAAATGATTGCCGGCTACCTCAATAAGTTTGTTGTTAAGGATAAAGAAGCACTTGACACTTCTTTAGTATCGCAAGCTGAGTTGTTATCAGTTTTCCACATTGTAGTTCATGGCTTAAGTTACAAAAGTCGTCGGGTGTCGTCGTCCAGTGCCCATAATGCAGCGGTCAATTATGGTGTACGCAATTCGGTTTTTCAAAAACTCATAGAAGTTTACAATATTGTATTGAAAGCCAACTGTAACTGCCATGTAATTAAAAATTTTTTAGGTGCTGACGTTGAAAATGTAGTAATAACAAGGAAGGAAGGGCTAAGTTCGGATGTAACCGAACATTTTATACTCTCGCAAAGTTAAATGGTATATTCGTTTGAGACTTCTTTATATATTTTAATAATTAGAAGTAGGAACTGTTGCCTTAGTTATTTACTTTTCACTCACAGTGAAAATAATTAGAGCAATTTGTGAACTAAATTTACTCAAATTATGAGAAATCGTTCTTGTGCTTTTTGTATACGCTTATAATTGATTTTATATAGAATGCATTACAACTGAAGTATGAAAAGAAATCGTTTTTGAACAATGAATAACATTTTTTATTTATTATATCGATATTATTATACATGTTTAGCTTAAAACTAATAAATATTAACAACTTTAACAAGAAAAAAGGTTAACTTCGGTTGGGCCGAAGCTATAATACCCTTCACAAAAACAAAGGCCCCTTACAAGAACTTGATTCCGAACGTTCAATTTGTATGACAGCTATATGATATAGTGATCTGATCTGACCAATTTCTGTGGAGAATAATTGTTGCCTTAAGCAATAACTCGTGCCTAATTTCGTGAAGATATCTCGTCAAATAAAAAAATGTTCCATGCAAGCACTTTACTCCGATCGTTCAGTTAATATGGCAGCTATATGCTATAGTCATCCGATCCATACAATTTCTTCGGAGATTAGATTAATGCTTTAAATAATAATACATGCCAAATTTCGTGAAGATACCTCGTCAAATTAAAGAGTTTTGCATACAAGCACTTCATTCCGATTGTTCAGTTTGTATGGCAGCTATATGCTATAGTCATCCGATCTGAATAATTTCTTCGGAGATTACATTGTTGCCTTAACTAATAATCCGTGCCAAATTTCGTGAAGATACCTCGTCAAATAAAAGAGTTTTCCATGCAAGCACTTGATTCCGATTGTTCAGTTTGTATGGCAGCTATATGCTATAGTGATCCGATATCGGCGGTTCCGACAAATGAGCAGCTTCTTTGTGAGAAAAGTACAGGTGCAAAATTTCAGATCGATATCTCAAAAACTGAGGGACTAGTTCGCGTATATACAGACGGACGGACAGACGGACGGACAGACAGACGGACATGGCTAAATCAACTCAGCTCGTCACGGTGATCATTTATATATATACTTTATATGGTCTCCGACGTTTCCTTCTGGGTGTTACAAACTTCGTGGCAAAATTAATATACCCTGTTCAGGGTATAAAAATGATATAAATAATAATAAATATTAACAACTTTAAAAATATAATGTATATAATATTTACAATATTAAACATACATTTTTGTAGAGGTTCTTATACATATATCCAAATTATATTTCTTTTTTCCTTATACTATTTAATTTCTATCATATATTTATACAATAATCTCATATATTATATAATAACAAATTATATATATAATTTAAATTTTCTTACAAGCACTAATTAGATTATTTACATATTTTTCTTAAAATTGTCTTAAAAACTACTGTCAAAATTCCTATACCATTCCAATCCGATTATATTAGGAAAAAAAAATGAAGAACTATTGCACTAAGTCTGAAAACTTTAGTTCGAAATAGAGACACAAATACTGTCATGATAGCTGTGTACTGTCTCAAAAGTAATTGCATTTACACGGGAAGGATCCATATTTGAAAATGCCCAATCAATTTGTGTACCGGCAGGTGTAGTTGAATATTCTGCACCAAGCAGGGAACTAAAGTTTTTTTCTTGGAGCAGATTTCATATTGCAGTCTCTGTAGACATTAAACAAATGTTAAAATCTCCAACAATTAGCACATTTTGATTGCCTAACTCAGAAGTAAGGACTTCCTGAAGTTCTACAATTAATTGTCTGACAGAGAAAGCCTGAATAAATTTTCTTTACAGCCTTTGATTCTATAGAGCAAGCAATACGATGCTTTGCATATACTATAATACCCCGTTTATTTCTGTTGGTTGTTTCCGTGCTATCTATCCTTAGCTCGTTAATTGGAGTAAATCCTGGTATATCAAAACTTTCGCAAGGATAACTCCAAGTTTCTACAAAACATAAAATATCTGAAGATAGCCTCAAACAGTCGCTTTTTATATTATTAATGTGAGCGTGAAGACTCTGAACATTATGGAAGAAAATTTGATGTCCTGATGTTCGGGAAATAATAAAATTGAAACTTGTTGTCAAAGCTTTATTTGTGTTCAATTCCCTCAGTTCCATAAATACGGGATCCGATTCAGAAAATTTGTTAGGAGGAATAAAATTTCCTCTGATGAAAAGACCTTCTGCAGAAGTAGCTCGACTACAAGCGACATATATTGAAGCTCTAGGCATTCTGGGTCGAGCATGAACTACAACTTTATTATATGGGGCACCCTGACTTTTATGAATAGTTATTCCCTCAGCCGGAACAACTGGAAACTGATTTCTTTCAATTGAAATTTGTTCATTTCTTTTATATTGAAAAGATTTTAGAATTGTTTCAATTGGTGTCCAAGAACTTTCTAGAGGATGAGGCTTTTTTGATCGTGCTATCAAACCAACAGAAGGTTCCAAAAATTTAATCCACAGAATTGTTGGAAAAGAACAATGGTGGCTAGATGAGTTACGCCTCCCCCCTCCATACGCGCCACTGAGCGCCAACACACCACATCAACATGATCCACAAGAAGACTCCACCCATTAACACACACAAACACACACCACCCCTGCAGACATTACACCACGCAGATATCACACCACACAGACCACCCACACATACACATCACATCCTACCACAACTCTACACTACCCAACACTCAAAAGGGAGTAACAATAGACCAGAAACCTTCTTTCTCATCAGCGAATCGCCCCGATCAGACGTCCGCAAGTTTCCGCCCGTGTTCCCTTTTTATACGCCGTATCATTTTTCGTTAAAGTGCAAAAAGGTGAGTGTACAAGTGAAACGATTAAATATTGGTCCTTCGAGCCCTAGTGGACGGCACTATGGGCAATTAAACATCAAAAAAAAAAAAAAAACACAAAGACAAAAAAAAAAAACCAGGTGCAGTGACAAAGTGCGGTGCGAAAAAGTGAACAAAAACGAAAAAAGTGCTGTGAGAAACAAAAAAAAAAAAAAAGAAACAAACACATATAGTGCTGTGCAGTGCAGTGACACAAACATATATACACACGAAAAAAAAAAACCAAAAAGACATAAGTGCTGTAGAGATACATACATTTTACAAGAATACCTGCGGTATATTCTTTCCTTTTCGCGGTCTTTTCGCACTGCGTATATATACACGCTCAGGTATACAAAAATACATAAGTACTTCGCTTCAAAGTCCACATTGGCAAATATTCCGCAATACCCCTTGTTTTTTGTTAAACAAAAACAAGTAGGATTGCATATATACATATAATATTCTAAGTCCACATTGGCACATATTCGCAATACCCCTTGTTCTTTGACCAACAAAAACAAGCAGTTTTGCGCAAATCATATTAAAACATAATAGATTACATACATACATATGTACAAAGTGCATTGATCTCTAAGACGAGCTCTCAATTGCGCATAACGACAAGTACAAATGTATCAGCTGATCCGCTTATAGGTATACCCTATAGGAATTACGGACACATAATACATACAAATAAATGTAAAAATAAAAACATTTGCGTTTAATATTAATTAATTAAATAATATAAAAAAAAACTATAAAACCCGAAATACGCGTAATATATTCATTTAATTAAATAAAAACTCTTACTATCATAAAAGAGTTAGGTACTCAAACGAGTTTAAAAACGATATTAATTTGTTACAAAAAAACCCTTATTTTCTTAAAAGAGGTTTCAAATATACATATATTTCTTATATTGAAAATATTTTATTTTATTTCGGTACATCTCTTAAATGAGCTCAGACTCGAAAGATTCTAAAACAACTCAGTTGCTAAAAGTTCCAAAAATGATTTCTGAAGAAAAGAGTCCATGTACACCTGCAGAAGCTACACGCTCAAAGCAAGGTGCTACAAAACAAAAACGGGTGAAAGATATTTCATACACCAAATTTATCTCTGAGAGTGACAGTCTAATACGATACTGCACTCGATTTTCATCTTCGCCGATTCAGGACAATTCTGAATCGGTATTAGAAATCAAAAAAGACAATCTTGACAATTTTTGGTCACGTCCCCAAGCTGCATATGACGCAATTGTAGAATCTGACGACTCAGATCTACCAGAAAATTTCAAATCTTCGGCTTACGCAAAATACGAAAACTGCTTAGACCAGTTCGAAGAAACAAAAGCAATGATTTCTGATCAACTAAAATTAATCAAAGCAATTGCACCTACTCCACAGCCAAGAGTAGAGCTGCCACAAATCCAAAGTCATGAAGCAAGTTCAGGCATCCATCTCAAGGTGCCCACATGTGATACAGAAATCTTTCATGGTGGTTATGAACAATGGCCGTCCTTCCGGGACATGTTTACAGCCGTTTACATAAACCACCCAAAATTAACAAATGCACAAAAATTGTATCACCTCCGATACAAAACAAAAGGTCAAGCAGGCGTCATAGTCAAACAGTTCGCACTAAATGACGATAATTTCAATCTGGCTTGGGAAGCTCTAAAAGCGAGATACGAAAATGAAAGAATATTGGTCGATAAGCAAGTAATGATACTAATGAACTTGCCTAAAATTCAGAAAGAAACAAGTGATGAATTTATTAGATTACAATCCACTGTTTCTAATTGTTTGTCGGTTTTATCGACACAAAATATTCCCACAGACAGCTGGGACCCTATTCTGGTAAATATATGCACCGCGGCATTACCAGAAAAATCATTACTTCTATGGGAGCAATCGCTCTCATCACGAAGAAAATGCCCCACGTGGCAACAAATGAAAGATTTTTTAACTACCCAGTACGAAATCGCAGAAAGGGTAGACAAAAAAATAGTCAGAACGAAAAGCGTTCAACACGACGTAAATAGAAGCTTCCACAGACCCCAAGCCAGTAGCAACAACAATTTAAATAGAAGCTTCTTCAGAAATCAAACGTTCATATCCGAACAGTACAAACAAACGTCATGTGAACTGTGTACAGGGGGGCATAAGCTCAAATCTTGCGAGAAATTCAAAAAAATTAATATTACCGATCGAAACAATTATATACGAACAAAAAGGCTTTGTACAAATTGCCTATCACATGCACATACACTTAAAGAGTGCGAAAGCAAATTTAATTGCGTTTATTGTCATAAACGACATCATTCAATGCTGCATTGCAGCACATTTTCCAGCTCATCCCCCACCATCGCAAATATGAAAAGAGCCACGGGTTTAGTTGCAACAGCAAATCCCGAAGTGCGAAATCCCGAAAATTTCCAAGAAGCACCATGCTGCTCAAAGGCATTAAAAACCCAAACGCTACACAGCGAAAATCAAAGTAGAGTACTACTACCCACAGCAGTCGTCTCCATCGAACATCGAGGAGAACTGTTTAAACTTAGGGCCTTAATAGACCAAGGATCACAACGATCTTTTATAGCGTCTAGGGCTCAAATTAGTCTACAACTGCCAACAAAACTAGCCAATTTTGAAATTACGGGAATGGGCGGAAGAGTAGTCCAAAACTCAAATAAAATCTGCCCCATTACCCTAATTTCCCCCCAAGCGGATAAGCATATACAAGCAGAAGCTATAGTCTTACCGCAACTAACAAATATGCTTCCAAGCTATCACATAAATAGCAAGCATTGGCAAAAGGTTTTACACCTAAAGCTAGCAGATCCCAACTGCAACACTCCCGCTCAAATAGACCTTCTATTAGGCAGCGATCTCATACCACAGATAATACTCGAAGGTATTGAGAAAATTTCAAATACACTTCTGGCACAAAATACAATTTTTGGGTGGATCCTAAGTGGACTAGTTTCGGAACCAGTTACCACCATGACCACTCAGGTTGAGGAAATCTCAAACGAATACCTCAATTCACAATTAAAAAAATTTTGGGAGTTAGAAGAACTCCCCCCCATATCTATCACAACCCCTGAAGATCAGTATTGTGAAGACTTTTACAAAGCCACAACTACTAGATCAGATAATGGTCGGTACGTCGTACGACTACCACTAAAACAACAATTTCCTAACACACTCGCCCTAGGTCACTCTCGCACCTCTGCAATACAGCAGTTTTTAAGTATGGAAAAAAACTTACTTAAAAAAGGTGAGCTTGAGCCAGAATACGAGGCGTGTTAGAAGTATACCTCCATTTAGACCACATGGAGGAAGTAAGCCCATGCGAAAAAATCATAAATGGCAAATATTACTCATTTTACTTACCTCATCACGCAGTAGTAAAGCCAGACAAAAAAACAACTAAAGTAAGAATTGTCTTTAATGCATCAAGATCTACTATCTCGGGGAATTCCCTAAGTGATATTCTATTTACGGGACCCACGCTCCAACCAGATTTAATGCTACTCATTTTAAATTGACGTATATTCAAATTTGTATTTAACGGAGACGTCGAAAAAATGTATAGGCAAATAGTGGTACATAAATTAATTTCCGAAAATCTCCCAATAGTCCACTACGCGACTATAAACTTAAAACAGTTACCTTTGGCGCCAACTGTGCTCTATATTTAGCCATTCGAACACTCCACGAACTGGCAGAAAACACAAAGTCAGAATTTCCTCTGGCAACCAAAGTGTTAAAAACACAAACGTATGTAGACGATATCTTGTCTGGAAGTCACAGTCTTCCACAAGCATACGAGTCACTATCACAAGTGATACAAGCCCTAAATACCGCAGGGTTTCCGTTGAAAAAGATAACGGCAAACCACCCTAATATCTTGAAGGACATACCTAATGAAAATTTGTTAGATACTAATTTCCTAAAATTCGAAAAGGAAAGTACAACAAAAACTCTGGGGATCCAATGGAATGCGATATCTGACCAGTTTTCATACACTACAGAGCCAATATCAGCATTATCCGCCATAACAAAACGCTAAATTTTATCCTCTGTGGCAAAACTTTTCGACCCCGCAGGATGGCTTTCGCCAATTATGATGCAAGCCAAAATCCTAATACAAAAATTATGGTTAGATGGAACCGACTGGGACGAACAAGTAAAACCACTTCGATTAGAAAAGTGGTCCCAGTTTGCGAGCAATCTAAATGATATCTCACAGATACAAATCTCACGTTGGGTAAATTATGCCCCAGAGCACAAAGTCGAACTACACGGCTTCTGTGACGCTTCTGAAAAGGCATATTGCGCAACTATATATGTTCGCACACAAAGCGACATTGCGACCACAAGCCACCTACTAGTAGCAAAAGCAAAAGTAGCTCCGTCAAAAACAATAAGTCTGCCACGATTTGAGCTGTGTGGAGCGCTACTACTAGCCAAACTAGTATCCATGGTGCGAATGCATTTAAACATGGCAAAATACAAACTATATCTGTGGTCCGATTCTGAAATCGTACTCGCCTGGTTAGAAAAACCACCACATGCATGGAAGACGTATATTTCCAATCGAACGTCTCAAATACTTGACCTAGTGGGGTCAGCCACTTGGCGACATGTAGCCAGTGCTGACAATCCTGCTGATCTAGGTACAAGAGGATGCAAACCCCTGCATCTCGCCATCACCACCCTCTGGTGGAATGGCTCCCGATGGTTAGCAGAATCTCCCGATTCTTGGCCACAATCGCCCATGCGCAATATAATTGCCCCAGAAAGTCGAAAAATCGATTATTTTCACACATCAGTGGAGGATACTGACATCCTTGAGCGATTTTCATCGTTCTCCCGAGCCCTCAGAGTAATAGCCTATATGTTAAAGTTCATAGAGCGACATAAAATTAAAGTTAAGGGAGTTTCCTCAGAGTACCCCCAATGCGATATATTGACGCACCTGGAATTGTAAAAGGCAAAGGTCGCTCTAATCGCATCAACTCAAACGCGCTACTTCAGCCGCGATATAACATTACTAAGAGAATCAAAACCCATTGACAAAAGGAGTTCACTCTTAGTTCTTAACCCATTCCTAGACACGAAAGGTCTGCTTCGTGCGAATGGTCGGCTTGCCAATTCAAGCCTCACGTATAATGAACGCCATCCTCTAATCATACCAGAGAAATCTCGACTTGCCACTTTACTCCTAAATTATATCCACTTACTTATGCTCCACGCAGAACATCGCCTAGTGCAACATATAGTCCGCCAAGAGTTCTATATTCCCCGACTTAAGCCCAAATAAAAAAATGCATTTTCATGTGCAAGATCTGCACTCTGCATAAGCAGAAGTTGCGAACGCAGATTATGGCAGCACTTCCACCGGAACGCTGTAACTTCGCTCTGCCTTTCACAGTCACAGGTGTCGATTTTGCTGGGCCTTTTCAAATAAAGGCGTCCATGTTAAGGTCGCCCACCATAATGAAAGGCTATGTGGCTGTCTTTGTCTGTTTTACGACAAAAGCAGTGCACCTCGAGCTATGTACAAGTCTGACTAAGGAGGATTTTCTCGCGGCATTTGCTCGCTTCGTCGGACGACGCGGCTTCCCCTCAAAACTAATGAGCGATAACGGCAAAACGTTCATTGGAGCCCAAAGAGCCACTGAAAAACAGTTTGTGGATTTTATTAAACAAGTATCACCTGAAATTGTTCAGAAGTATGCTCCCCAAGGCATTAATTGGCAGTTTATCCCCCCAAGCGCTCCTCATATGGGTGGTTTATGGGAATCAGCTGTAAAAAGCTTCAAATCCCATTTCAAAAAAGTAGCTGGAAATTATAAATTCAATTATGAAGAATTCACTACCTTATTAACAAGAATTGAAGCCGTTCTCAATTCACGGCCACTCACAACACTCTCGCCAGATCCCTCCGACTTCACAGCCCTAACTCCAGGGCATTTTCTCAAAGGAGCACCCATTCTGGCCATACCTGAGCCAGGCGTGGGGTCGCTATCCCTATTAAATCGATGGGAAAGAATCAAAATTCTCCATCATGATTTCAGCCGCCGATGGAAGGAAGAGTACATCAAGGACCTTCATAAAAGTTACCGATGGAAAACTCCAGAAAAGGCACCAAAGCTTGAAGACTGTGTTATCATACACGATGATTGTCTACCCCCCACAGAATGGCGGCTTGGCCGCATAGAAAAATTATATTACGGTTCCGACGGTCATATACGAGTAGTTGACCTCCGTACTCAAAGCGGAACGCTGACAAAACCGCAAATAACAACCAATCCGCCGATATTGCCGCGACGCAAATGAATTAGTCGTATAACTAACCAATAAACCCGCAAATGACAAAACCGTTATAAACCAAACATTCTAAGCGCAATGATCGATCAAATTGACGATCCATTCCTGCCACACACCGTGGCACATTCGCCATAAATTTACATGCCACAAATGTATAATCATTCCAACTTCTTCATACAGATCAATATGGAAGTAGATATGGCAGCAACACCAACGCCAGCTGTGAGATCCGCCATCAATGTGCCGCGCCCTGGGGCAACTGCAACACCACGAACCGCAGCGGCAATCGTCTCTGCAACCGCTCCCCGTAATGGCCCGCGACCACTACCACCTTCATCAGCACCGGCAACGGTACCTCAACACCGCCGATGCCCACTGTGTCGACGCATACACCGGCTGCAACACTGCAGCATTTTCCGAAGCATGCAGCCACCACAACGTCAGCAGGTTGCCCAAGCGCACGGGCACTGCCTCAACTGTTTGTCTACGGTCCACACGACTCCGGAGTGTACGTCGGTTACGCTCTGCCAGCTGTGCCATAGACAGCACCATACTATGCTGCACCGCACCCCAAAGCGGGCCGTCGGGCGACAACTCGCCCCAAGCCGCAGATCGCAGCAGAGCAGCCATCCGGAGCACCACCGAAGACAGGCAGTTCCACCTCCATCTAGACCGAGGCGACAGGAGGCATCAACGCGGCGTCGGCAGCCCAGGCCAACATACCGCCGCTCCACTGGCCTCAGCAGCGTTGTTGCCACGCTGCAGCAACTACAGCGGTTGCCAGGCTAAAATTCGCCTAGGGGGGCCGGGATGGCTAGATGAGTTACGCCTCCCCCTCCATACGCGCCACTGAGCGCCAACACACCACATCAACACGATCCACAAGAAGACTCCACCAATTAACACACACCACCCCTGCAGACATTACACCACGCAGATATCACACCACACAGACCACCCACACATACACATCACATCCTACCACAACTCTACACTACCCAACACTCAAAAGGGAGTAACAATAGACCAAAAACCTTCTTTCTCATCAGCGAATCGCCCCGATCAGACGTCCGCAAGTTTCCGCCCGTGTTCCCTTTTTATACGCCGTATCATTTTTCGTTAAAGTGCAAAAAGGTGAGTGTACAAGTGAAACGATTAAATAAATGGAAATCAATTTGCATAAGTTGTCCAGCTGCCCTATTAACCGAACTATCATACGTGTTTATGTTCACTGTAATCATATATTTGGCGGAGGTTTTTAGTGTCAATTCATAGGGCAGTGTTTCAGAAGTTTTGAAAAGTTTAACTCTTTCCAAAATATTATCATTTTCATTTATACTAATTCCTTTAACTGAGTGTTTTGCAGTTAAAGGGAAACTTTTGTTGGGATTCGACTGAGCTTAAGGGCATTGAAATTATTTGTCTCTTCATTGGACCAAAATAAATGTATGGAATCATCGGGAACTTCTTCGAAATTAACTACTCGAGTTTCAATGAGATATGTCCTCATTTGTCATAGTACCAGATGCCATATGATTTAATGCAATTGCAAAGGCCTGATCCTCCCGTTGTCTCATTATCTCTGTTAATTAAAAGTATTTAAATAACTCCCACAAAGGGAAACCAAGTAAAGTGCTGTATGTATCATTGGGATTAGGAGAGAATATCCACCTATCTCCAACAGGTGAGAGTTGCTTCAAATCACCAAACACTATGATCGGTATACCACCGAAGGGGCTGTCTGTTTTGAAAATTTGTTTTAATCTCGCATCAACAGAGCTAAACATACGAGCACCTACCATCGATATTTCATCAATTATGATTAATTTTAAATCGATAAGTCTGGAATACAATGAGTTAACTGTGTCATTGCTAAGTGGCCTCAACTCTCTATTCAACTGATTAACAGGTAAAGAGAATATTTAATGAAGAGTCATTCCACCTATTCCGAATGCTGCTTTACCCGTAGGTGCGCAAGGAAGAACTTTTAAGGAACTTGGATTGGATCCAGGTGTAGAATTGTAACGATGGTTAAGCTAATGGCTTGATATATTGCAGATATCAAACGACTCTTTCCTACACCTGCACCGCCGCCAATGAATTCATAAAATGGGAGATTTGTTTTTAGGTGGTGCATCAAATGTGTCAAATAGGTTCTTTGCTTAGTATTTAGACTTTGAACTAAAGAAAATAATTGCTCAACTGGAATTAAAGCTACCCCCTTTAATAAGTCTAATATTGCAATCAGATTCAGTGCCATTGTCTGTTGAATCTTCACCATGCAAGTCCAGCAAATTTATATTTGGGTTTATTTCTGGAAGTGCCAACACTCTGAACTCATTTTACACGATAGGTAGTTCATTTTGAGCACCTTCTTCTAAGTCTATTTCATTATAAAGACTTTCTAGAACATTTTCAAGTTTTTTTTGCTCAAAAACATCATATTTTCTTTGATTTTCCTCAATTTGAATACGATGTGTTAAGCAAGTCTGCTCATTATCGTTTTCAATGAGATCTTGCTGTTCATTTCGCCATGAATAGTAAAGCATTACCATTTCGCGGAAATACTCAACTGAAACCCAAATCTGGGTTAAACCTTCTATACCGAATAATACAAGGTTTGGTAAGTTTCTTAACAAAACCGCTACCGTCTTTAAGAGGTATGACAACCCCCCTTTCTGGTAAATTATCGTTTTCCCTCTCTTCTTCTTCATGATCACTATCTTGTGCTCCTCTTCTAGATTTAACATATTTATAGATAGATGCAAAATCAGCTAAGCAAAGAGTTTCTAACTGATCGGATCTTTGAACATAACGGTCTAAAATACCGGATACGAATAAGATCGAACCTGAAGGAAGATTTTGAAGTTCTGGCCTAGGTTTCACCATTCGAACACGTTACTCAGGTCGTAAGGTATTTATAAATATTTCTGCATTACTTGCTGACAAAAGATGGAACCTAATGCAGCAGTATACTGCTTCTTGTGCAGATATTTCTGTGCCTGATATAAATTTGTGACCTATATGCTTAAGTTTTTGCTTAACAGTATAATTTCCAGAATTTACCTCTGATATAGCTTCATTTAAGAGCCTAGAAACTCCCCTGTTAGACTTGTTATTATAATTAATTATATATGAACAGCAAGCATATGCATCCAGTATATATTGGATATCCATATTTGCTCTATGGAGTTCCAAAATCAGAGGATTATAAGCGTTTATAAAGGTAGGTAGCTAACGTGGCTGTCATTCGACACACTTAGGCCTTTAGGAGGCCCATTGTGATACCACTGGGACTGGGATCCCCTCACTCTATTGGCTCCTCTCTGAACCACCTTGTACTTCTGATAAACTTCATCAGTGAGACGAGTTTTATCTGTGCAACCTCTGAGACGTCGTCAAGAAACCCACGACCGATGGTTGCGATTCTTTTCTTATATAGTGCTGCGCAATCGCATAGAAGATGTGTAATGGTCTCCTCCTCTTCTACTTCCTGACAGCTTCTACAATAGTCGTTATATGGCGCGCCAAGTCTACTTGCATGTCTGCCTATTAGACAGTGGCCTGTTAGTACTCCTACGAGAGTTGTTATATCGTTCCTCTTGAATTTTAACAGTCGGCATGTGCGGCTCATATTCCATTCTTGCCACGTTTGCCTGTTGGTTGAGCAGGTCAGGGATTGATTCCACTGACACTCGGCTATATTAATGACATGTTTGTCGATTAGGTATCTACACGTAGCCAGAGGCATATTTATGTCCACCTTACCAGGATCTAGTTGTAGGGTGGTGCCTGTTCTGGCTAGTTCATCTGCTACGCAGTTACCAGGGATGTCACTGTGTCCTGTAACCCATTGCAGATTTACAGTGAAATAGGATGACAGATCCGCTAGAAGATCATGGCAATCCTTCACTGTCTTCGACGAAATCCTATGAGACAACAGAGATTTCAAAGCCGCTTGGCTGTCTGTATATATAAGTACACTTCTTGTTGTGATTACGCTTTTTGTTAGTACAAGAAGGCTTTCTTTAATTGCAGTGACCTCTGCTTGGAAGACACTACAGGGGTCTGGTAACCGGAAGGCGATTTTGGTATCTAATTTAGCCGAGAAGACACCGCCGGTTTACATTTCAGCTTTGTTACATAACAAAAGCTTACTTCCTATTAAATAATTAAAGAGCAACTCACCCCTTTCATTAATGTCCGTGCTTCCCCATAGATTATGGTGCGCATTGGAGTCGCACCCAAGTATGATCGAACACTTGGATGCTTCGGCGTCTCGTACCAGCTCCTTGAACAGCTGCGATGGTACTGCTACCTCGTCGTACGGCATGTAGCATGATGCGAGCCGGTATTTCCTCTTGCTCGTCTCCCAGCTTACCACCGTAGTGTCGTTACTACTGTAACTGTGTAATAAAAAGACATTAAGCTTTTTGTTAGCCAATATACATGTCCTAGGCTTACCTACACAACCATTCGCGTATAGATTGTAACCTGGTGCCCTCAGACCGCAAATACGCCCTCCGTTAACCCATGGCTCCTGAATGAGGACAAAGTCAGGTGGTTCCTCTGCCATGCGGCATTCAATGCTTTATAAAAAGTGTTACAGTGATCGGATTTAGTTAAAATATGCGCCGTTTTGTTCGATGATCTGTTTCCATCTAGACGGCAACTTCATAATACCTTCCTCGTAGAAGCCCCCCTCCTTATTTGCGAAGAATTCGGACAGCCACTTTTCACAAGCCTCTTTTCAGTTCAACTTCACACCACCAAGGGCACTCGCCATGGACAAGAACAGGTGGTAATCACATGGCGCTACGTCCGGGCTATATGGTGGATGCAATAAAACCTCCCATCCGAGCTTCCGTAGCTTCTGACGAGTCATCAACGAAGTGTGTGGTGTGGCGTTGTCCTGGTGGAACACTACACCCTTCCTGTTGGCCAATTCTGGACGCTTCTGGTCGATCGCCTGCTTCAAGCGGTCCAGTTGCTCGCAGTAGATGGTAGAATTAAGCGTCTGGCCATATGGGAGCAGCTCATAGTGGATGATTCCCTTCCAATCCCACCAAACACACAGCAAAACCTTCCTGGCCGTCAATCCCGGCTTGGCCACTGTTTGGGACGATTCACCGGCCTTCGACCACGACCGTTTTCGCTTGATATTGTCGTATGTGATCCATTTTTCGTCGCCAGTCACCATCCGCTTCAAGAATGGGACGAGTTCGTTCCGTTTCAGCAGCATATCGCAGGCGTTGATTCGGTCCAGAAGGTTTTTTTGCGTCAAATTATGCGGCACCCAAACATCAAACTTTTTTTTGTATCCAGCCTTCTGCAGATGGTTTAAAATGGTTTGGTGACTAACTCCCATTTCCTGGGCGATGTCACGAGATGCCATATGCCGGTCTAACTCGATGTATTCCATGATTTGATCGGTATTTGTCGTCACAGGTCTTCCGCCGCCTGGCTTATCCATGGTGTCGTTTTCACCGGCTCTGAATCGTCGAAACCATTCCTCCGCGGTTCGAAGTGATAGAGTGCCATCCCACAAAACACCATTAATCTCACGGAACGTTTCACTAGCGGATTTGCCTTTAACGAAGGAAAACTTTAAAATAGCGCGAATTTCGGCGTTAGTAAACTCCATGTTTACACGTCTATAACTGTTGAACGCAATATCCAAACTAATCATGCATAGCGTTGTTCTGTAGGTTATGTCAAGACCTTTCAAATTATGTATAGTGTTGCCAGATACGAGCTCTGTAGCGCTTTGTACATAGCCGTGAAATTCAAAAGACAAAAAAGCGGAAGGGAGATATATGACAACCTTATATAATATATATCAGCCGTGCCGACCGTGTACGTTTGGTTATTTATGGCGACTTAACAGTGCAAACAAGTGAAAAAAAGGTGAATGTGCAACGAAACAATTATTTATAAAAAAAAAAAAATTAAAATTAAAAAATAAAAAATAAAAAATAAAAAAATAAGAATATACAAAAGATAGAAGTGCGGTGAAGTGAAGTGACACAAACATATGTATACACATAACCAAAAAAAAAGAAGAAAAACCAACAACGTGCGCGAAATAATAAGAAATTACGTACGTAATTTCAACAAAAAAAAAACAAAAATACATACATAAAAAGATAGAACGGGCGCGAATAAAATAAAAAAAATAAAAAACCATACCAGCTAACAACAACAACCACACCAGCTCACCAAAGTCACCCACCGCAGCTAAGCAGCAAAGGACTGGGCAACATAACGAAAGGCACACGCACAGGCACATATATAACATTTCCCCAAAACCCCTTGGCGGAAACCCCAAAGTGAGTCGTATCGATTCCATTTAGCATTTGCATATATCCTCTTATTATATGTATGTTGAAATCTATGCCTTTGCGGTTTATATTTTACAAAAATCCGTCTTAATAAAGGCAATAACAAAAAAGAGCGGTTACCAAACTGTTTCTATATTTCGGTTTATTTTCCGGTTTTGCCTTTATTATATTTATCGAACATTTTTTTTGTCCGGAAAAGTCCCGGTTTTTTAATTGCAATTGTTCAGACACTTTTTCTGAATGTCCAGATAAACACCAATTTGGATCTGGATACCTAGATTCAACCCATTTTTGACACACAGGCATACTGTTATCAGGAAAGGATTTGCATCCGATCAATAACATATCTCACAAATTGACCGATATTTTCGATAAAATGTTCGCTGCAGCAACTAGAGATCACATATTCGGTATCTGGGGGCTCGAACAGTTGTGGTCCGATTTTGACAATTTTTGGTCATAAGGTAGCCTACTTTAAGCACACATTTTAGGCAAAGTTTTATCCCGATACATTCCTTCGTGCTTGATTTGCATACTGAAAAGTGAAAGAATCAAATGGAATTTAAAATTGTGTTTATATAGGAAGTAGGCGTGGTTGTAGTCCGATTTCTCCCGTTTTCGCACTGGAACATAGAAATCTCAAGTCAATGTCACACAGTAAGCTTGAGATATGGGTTTTTGTCTAACTATAAATTTAGGTGAACAAAACTATTACACTCTGTAGCGACATGTTCCAAGAGTATGAAAATGTGAAATTTAGTGCGACACCCAAAAATTTGTGATATTGCAAGTTGTGGCTGTGAACTTCCTTCTTTCTCTGGCGGTGGTGGTGTGCGCTGCCTTTTTCGTTGTTACCGCTTCGCAGTGTAGGCGTCGAAATTCAAAGGAATAAGTGCGGCCCATTACAATCATCTGTAAATGGCACAGGATATCTCTACACCTCGCCCCTCTATTCTAAGGCTGTCAGGCTTTGTGGCTGGACGGCGTAATATTACTGCCGCAGTGGTCACCTCGGCCGAATCTGCTCGTTCTTCGCTAGAACGAGTTTGGTGACTCGCCCTCTCTGCCATTCGCCTCGTTTTTGAAAATCATCGCAAATTAGAACCAACTCATCTATTTCTAGAGGGTCAATTTTGTTATGCCATTTTTGACGAAGCAGTAACTGTGGCAAATAATGCCGTACCCATTATTTCACAAAAGGATTTTTGCTATTGAGTGCCCAACATACGGCTAACATTTTCTTTGAATTGATTTTATCCATAGTATTATGGTCTGGGTATCTGACTATAATAACGTATTTACGGCATTATGTTGTGACTACGACAAATAAGGTTCGGGAATGCTTTTTACGTGCTCTTTTTTTATACGTTTGAATTCTGACTACCATAAAACCCATTTACGATTGAGGTTGTCCGGTATTATTTCATCCCACTCAGTCAAACTTTTCCATACGTCTTCGGATCAAAATTTTAGCAAATAACTGAAAGTTCGGAAGCATTCCAAATGGATCACATACGGACATTACGATGCTTAGAAGTTCACGTTTCGTTGATAGGCAGATTCACGCAATGGCTCTGCAATAAGGCTGCGACTTCGTCGGGGTACTATTGACTGAAGTCCTCGGCATTTTTGTTTTTCACGAACTCTGCTATGCAAGACGAACTTATGGCTCCGAAAATCATAGACCTCATTACGTAGTGGTTAACTGGTTGATAGGGATTCTCAACACGCCAGAGGAACCGTTGTGAGTTCTGATCTTGTTTTTTAACTATTATTTGTGAAAACATTTCGCGATTGTCAGCAGCTAATTCAACGTCACCTTCTCGAAATCGGAATAAATTGGCATTCTCTGGTCTCCTGCGGCTGCGTCGATCACGACTCGCAACTTATCCGGCGTGTGTTGATTTTGTAGTGCAAAGTCTTATTAATACCAATTAATGTTAGATCTTTTACTTACATCTACTAGCGAGAGCTGTCGAGCATACCCGCAACGTAAGTATTTGGCGATTTCTTCGGTGTATTTCACGATAAACACTGGATCTGATTTAATTTTTCTTTCTATCCATATTCGACGTTTATAGGCCGTATCGTAACTGTCTGGAATTGAAAGCGACATGCTTGTCCAAATAAGTTCACTTTCAAAACGAACGTATTTGCTACTGTTTCAGGGGCTCCTATAGCCGATCTTCAGAAGGACCTCCGGAAAAAGGTGCCTGCCGGTGAGGAAGATATTTCGGCGTCAAATTATCTGAAACCAAAAACCAATGAAATTTAGTATAATGATAGATGAGTACAGGTAATGATCGAAGGAATAGTGAAAATCTTGATTTTTAAGAAAGTGACGGCTTCCCAATCAAAAAATTTATTTTTTTGGGAAAAAATTAACAATTCAAAATGGCTTAAAAAATTTGTGTCAAAAATCGTACTCCTTCGATTATTACCTGAAAAATATATTTAAGAATCAACTTCAAATTTTTGGAGAATATTCTCAAATGCATGTACAACCGATTTTTTGAAAATTATAAGTGAATATACCCCCTTAACGTGCTGGTAGTTTTCTTTAAACAAGAATTTGAGATGGGCGTAGTCCGCTTTCTCAAACGATTGGCTGATCCAGACTACGCAATGTGTATACGTTTCTAATGCTGTATTGGGCTGGCATACCTTTACCCCTTATTTCGATGCTCATTTTGGACAACTGTGATGCAGTTTTGCCCATACCACTGGAGTGTAAACGTCTGTCTTCGAATTTTGGCACATAGACGACAACACACACCAACACACCACATCAACACAATCCACAAGAAGACTCCGCCCACTAACACACACAAACACACACCACCCCTGCAGACATCACACCACGCATACCACCCACACACACATCACACCACAACTCTACACAACCCAACACTCAAAAGGGACTAACACAGGACCAGAGGTCCCTTCTTTTCGTTCGTATTCGAGCCGCATAGACGTCCGCCAACCGCAGCAATTTTTCGCCCGAGTTCTATTTTAAATTTTTAATACTTTGTATATCCCTTTTAATATACGGAGCGAATACCGCCGGGTGATCTAAAAAAGATCTTCAATTTCCACCGTCATTTTTTGATTTTTAAAAAAATATATATAAATACCTTAAGTGGAAAAAAAGTGCTGTGAAGTGGCTTAACGTTAATATATACACAAAAATAAATAAAAATAAAAAAATATATATAAGTGGCTAAAGAGTGATGTGCAATGGAATAACACATATACACACAAAAACAAAGAGAGAACAAACTTATATACATAACAAGTTACTGAAAAGTGCTGTGCAGTGGAGTGACATACATATACACATAGAAAACCAAAAAAAAATGTTAAAAGGTTAATTGCGCGTGTCAAACCCACAAAAAAAGACAGGAAATCATAATCACGTGAACAGAACACAACAACCACCACACCAGCACAGCGAAGCAGAAACTGGGAGATGCCACAAGCAGGAAAAAAAAGCCTCACACAACTACATTTGTACCCAAAACCAAATGCATTTGCGGTTTAATTATTTAATAAACCCTTTTAATAAATGTAATAACAAATAAGAGCAGCTACCAAACTGTTTCAATATTTCGGTTTATTTTATAATGAACACTTGATTGCCTAACTACTTACCGTTGTATTTAAACACACAAAAACATCTCAACAACAAAACAATTCAAGTACTTACTTGCACCTATTTCCGGCAATACCCCTTATACTTTATCAAGTATAAGCAGGATTGCGTAAAATAAGCAAAGGCAAATCAAAAGCAAAAAAACGAACAGTTACAAAATAAATTTAAACATGCTTATATAAAAGCCAATTCAATTTATGATATACATACATATACATATATTATATTTAACATATATAATATAAATATGTATATACTATATTACAAGGTGCGTTCCAAAGTAAACAGGTCTTTAAAAAAAAGACAGAACAAATGGTTTAATAGGGAAAATCAATTAATTTTTTTCAAAATAGTCTCCTTCTGCTTTAATACAGCTTTTTGCACGGTCCAAAAGCATGTCGAACGAGTGTTTTAGCTCGTTGCCCGGTATGGCCGCCAGTATGTCGGTGCAAGCCTTTTGAATGGCATCCACGTCTGCATAACGCTATCCTTTCATCGGCAAATGTATTTTTCCGAAAAGGTAGAAGTCGCACGGTGCCATATCAGGTAAATACGGGGATTGTTAAATTTGTGATTTTTGGTCAAATAATCGGCCACAAACGTCGATTGATGAGACGGCGCATTATCGTGCAACAAACGCCAACTTCCATCTTCGCGATATTCGGGCCGAACACGTCCAATACGGCGCACCAAACGCTTCAAAACTCCAAGGTAGAATACCGCATTAACGTTTTGGCGTGGTGGAACAAATTCTTTGTGGACAATACCCTTGGAATCATAAAAACAAATCAGCATTGTCTTCACTTTTGACTTTTCCAGGCGCGATTTTTTGGGTTTCGGCCCATTTCTCATTTATGTTCTCACGACCACTTTGAGAACGTTGAAACCGCTCGTGCACTTTGCTACGGGATAGGCAATCATCGCGATAAACTTGTTTCATCAATTGAAACGTTTCGGTAAAAGTTTTACCAATTTTAAAACAAAATTTAATGTTGGCTCTTTGTTCGAAGCTCATTTTCGCACCGATGACAAAAACATACTGACACGCAATAACTTCACTTCCAATAGATGAAATGTCAAAAAAATTTTACTGGAAGTCGATAAAGCATAGCAGATTCTAATGCACTAGTCGACATATAGATGGCTCCACTAGTGTTTACTTTGTTACTTTTTTACTGTTTATTTTGGAACGCACCTTGTAGCAGAAAACCTCCGTTTGCAACATTAAAGTAAATATGTATGAAGACATACAAACATACATAGATTTCTAACATATCGCTATATATACATATATTCCGCACAACTATATAACGTGGCATACAAATATACATACATTTTACGAAAATTACCTACGGTAATTAATTCTCCTTTTCGCGGTTTTCGTACTGCGAACATATATACACGCGCATTTGTACATACATACGGGCGCAGGTATACAAACACTTAAGCGGAATAGCATACAAAATGCGGCAATTTGAGATCTAATAACAAAACATTTTTTGTTTCTGAAAATTGAAAACGTTTTTGTTTTTTTTTTTTTTAATTTTATTCGAAACACTTATTTTTTTGAAAGTGTCTTCTCTCAAACACATATGACTACATACATACTAAAATATTTCTGAAATTTCAACAAATTAAACTGAGAAACCTTGTATCTAATTCAACACATCTTTTAAATGAGCTCAGACTCTAAAGATTCTAAATCTACACAACTATTAAAAGTACCAGTATTCAGAAGGCTAATCCCTTAAATTCTTATACCGGCAATAATGTCTTGATCTTTAGTGGTTAATGTACCATAGTTCCACAACGCGTGGCTGGATCTACTAGTCGTATTATATATATATGTATATGCTTAAGAGCTTGAAAGCAATACTAAATATTTTTGTAGATGCTTTTATGATAATGTTTATTCTCTCTCTCTTTGTTAATGTTTATTCCAAATGAAGCTACAATTTCAACAATTTTAAGTTGCTAAATGCAATGAGAACATAAACATCGATATGTCCTACAACAATTATAAGTTTTTTTTCTAGATAGTGTATAATAAAGTTATGAATTTATTCCAGTGGTGCTCCTTCAATAGAAGGAGATGTGGACAACTATGAACATGTTCTCAAAGTAACTACTCATAACGATGCGCTTTATGCTTATTACTATACCGACGATCTTACAAATAAAGTAAGCATTTTTGTAAAAATATTACAATATGAAATTTTGTTTAAAATATCTATTATTACAGGTTAAAGTTACCGAAATATTTGAAATTGATGAAGAAGAAAAACTAGCGGTCGATCCAAAATTATTTGAAGGCATTGTTGAAGATCACCCAAACCCTCATCAGCATCATCATAATGTAGTTAGTGAATGGAATGGAGTAGAGTCTGGTAAGAGCAGCAAATAGTGTCTATATAACCTATATCTGAAGTTCATTTATAACGTATAAAATGGTAAAACGCGCATTAAATGATTATGTTAATATAATATTCGTTTCAATTTTATTACAAGTACTAATTTTAGCTTTTTAACTTATATGGAACTTCAGAATGGAATGTCATATTCCCGAAATCATTATCATCAAGTATAAAATAATTTAACTAAGAAAATTTCTTCATTTTTGTTGCATTTTTTCTTTTACAGTACAAGTTATACCCAGCAAACCAGAATTTCGTGAAGATATTTTTTAAAAGAAATGATTGCGATACCAAAATTATTAAATTTGTGCTGACAATATCTATATCAAAAATATAAAATAGTAAATGATGGACAGAGGTAAATTTTTTCAAACAACAGATTTTGAGCAAAACTGAAAAGTTTGTCTTTTCTATGAACTTTAGATTGTTTTGTTATCGTTTGTAATTGGTTACTAACTGTTTGCATTTGTAGAAAGTATAAAATCATTATTAGTTATGTTGATAACTGAAATATATAATTTTTACTCAGTTTGTTTTAATCGTCTATCATCTTTCTTTCCTATTCAAATTGGGAAATACTTTTAATGTTAATCAGGAAGCTAAGCTACTTTACTGACTAATGGTATATTAGTATCCAGGGGCTAAAATCTAGTTTATCTGATCGATTTTCGATACCCAATGTGTGAAGCACTTGAACGAATGTACGCTAAAATCAATATGTGGCTATAACGTCCGGTGTGTTTTACGTGAGTACCTGTCGTCGACGGCCTTACCTCACGGTGCTCCAAAGCACAACGTATCAAAACAATGCGTTGATAAGCGTCCCAAATAATACGAGCTATTTGCAAGTATTAATTTGGATACCAGTGGCCATTGTGTAGGGGCACACTGACCATCTTGGTAGGATTCGAGGCCGAACTAAAACCTCTTCCGTTTTCGGGTACGGACTCCAGTTGCTTGTGCAACTTCTTTTTTGAACTGAAAATTCTTTTCTTCCAGCATTTAGGTTTAAACCACAGCCACCACGATACTCCCCAAAGGGCCGAACCCAATGAGCAGATTGAACCGAAGTCCTAGGGCATTCTGCTGACCGTGGTACCAGAGTTGAGTCTCCGGTAAGACTGTGTAGCCGAAGCTATTGCCAGTTGAGCTCCGCCTTACTCAATGACTGGTGACATTTGTCGCTTGAACTTCAAATGTCTTTTTATTTGGAATCTCATTTAGAGTCTATAATATCAGTTCAAGCTGAATATTATAGCACTATTTCAGACATCATTTACTATGCTGATATTTCTGGGCAAAATAAAATAACAGTCATAGTGCATTTGGGTTTTAGCGCCTCTTACGACAGGCATGCCTTACCGCGGGTAAATTCTTACCCCTACCCGCAGGGGGAATTTGTGGTTACAATCTAGTATTTATGAATAAAGCATTTTTAAGATAAAATACAATAAAATTTATTTATCAATATTAACATGTTGCAAAAGCTGTCGGCCAATTCCCCTTTTGACTACTTTGTTTTTAACCAATTTGTCTATTTCTGCCAGAAACGGATTCCAAAAAAAAGAAATAATAAAATAGCAGTGAACTATAAAAATAACTGCCAAGTATTTAGTTCAGCGCTTGTACGTAAAATCTTATTGAATTTTTTAACAATGTTTTCGAATCAGATAACGTATACACATTGGGTATTAAAATTTCAGTATAACTCAACTGGACTTGTTTGTTCTATTTCGTTTGCACACTTAGTATATTTGCTCCGCCCATCCACTAAGTAGAATTTGTTTGTGGAATTATTCTGTAGATTTTGCACAAAACTCATAACTAATTTAAAAATATCATGTTTTCCAATAACTATATATTTATATATCTTGAATTGTATGTTATTATTTCCATAGCTTTTTATATTGATGAATATGCGACTAACCAAATGCCTTTTGAACGAGACATTAAACGAAAAACTTCGATAAGCACTGACACTGGATACTAGAATGAAAGTGAATAAGCGATCATTAACGACAACGACCTTGCCAAAAAATCGAATATGAGGTGTTCAGCGCCCAAAAGTTGATCACTACTTTGGCACATAACATCAAGGAAATAATAGAGCTGGAGAAACGGATTTATCTAATGTTTGATAGCGGCAAACCCGAAAACTTCAAAAGGCAATTAAGATGAATTATGAATTATATAAATTAATTGCACTTCCGATGATTTTGATAAACGAGTATACCAACAAATGGAAGTATATAGTTCTTGCCTTTAGTTATAAATTTGACGGAAACTCCTTTATGGAAGTACAATTATTAGCAAATAGAAAATATGATTTGTAAATTGAATCTTTTAATTTATCATAAGTAATACTATTAAATATAAGATTTGTATGTAAGTAAATATTTCAAGTCTTTTGTTTAGCGTTTTTAATTATTAAATTCGAAACAATATGGTAGTCTGTCAAAAATAATTAATGAAAAGTATTCATTTTGTATTTGTATGCTATAATAGGTCAGGGTGTCTAATGTGCGCAACTATTGGGACCTGATGATTTATAATTACTTGCGGATATTCGACACAATATTGCCTTAAGAATTAACAATTGAAACATCTTAACACTTTGCATTAATTACTTTGAAAGTTTACTATCAGTTTGCTATTTTGGCTACAAAACCAACTTGAATTTAAAGATGAGTAGTTAAGAAAATGGTATTATCCTAGAAATGTAGTAATGTGTCCTTAATTTAAGTACTTCGGATATATAAATTATGTTGAGAAAATTTTAAAAGTTACATATACATTCACTTATGTCTGTTTTCTAAAAAATATATATATTTATTTATAGGAATGAGGTAAAATTTATCTCTGGCCTATACGTTTAAGACAAATAAAAATATAATATTTATATACTCTAATGCTTTTTTATTATTTGAACCGTTCTTAGGAATTGAAAAAAAGTTCCGGAAAGTCATAATTTTTAATTTGAAAAAAAAATTAATTTTGACAAAAAATTACACACTTTGCACATGTTGTTTTTTTGTTGTTGTAACGGTTATCCAGTCCCCGTTTGGGTGGTAAGTTATAGTTTGGCTGTCGTCGAGGGCATCTAACGGGAGGCCCAGGAAAAGAGCTGTTTCGACGGGGTCGGACCATAGGCTGGATGCAAAGAGGTGGTTAGTGTCATGCGGAGACTCATTGCATGCAGGACATATATTGGGTATGTCGGGGTCGATTCTAAATAAGTAAGAGTTCAACCTACTGCAATATCCAGAACAAAGCTGCTCGAGGGTCACTCTGGATTCGCGAGGCAACTCGAGCTCTACGTCTGCTATGGGTGGTGGTTTGAATCCTAGTATGCCATTCAATGCGATGGAGTCGGTGAAGGAAGAAGTTTACTGTGAATGGCGGTCAGTGCTTGTCTAAAGTTCGTTGCGTCCGAAGTCCGGTCGGTGTACTGTCTGATGTCGTCGACGTACTCAAGGAAGGACCTCTTGATGTTCCTAGGAGGCGGTTCCACTTCAAGCAGACGACTACAGGGGTAATTTCTGCGAAAACATCCCAGCAGAAACTGTTTGGAGAGGAGCTCGTTATGTTCCTTAACCGGAAGCATAAGGGCCTCACTGTGCAGGTGTTCTATTGGGGACGTCAAGAGGCATCCCATGATAGTCCGGAATGCAGGGTTTTGACAAGTCTGAAGCTTCTTCGTCTGCGTTGCACTACATCCAGGCGACCATATTCGTGATGCATAGTTTAGGACCGGCCGGCCGATTGCCTTGCATGTTGCCAACAACGTTTCTTTGTCTTTTCCCCAAGAGCTGTCGGCAAGCGATTTGAGGATTTTGTTGCGGCTCTGTACTTTTTTTTAAATTTTAGGTTGACTGTCGAAATTTTAATGTCATCGACTGAAATGTCTAAATCCAGTATGTCCTCCTTCGTCCAGTTTGTGAAAATGGTCGCTGTGGATTTAGTTGGGGAGAGTATCAGGCTCCTTGCAGAGAAGAAGCGAAAAAGGTCGGAGAGATAGCCGTTTACTTTCGAGCACATGTCATCGATTCCATTGCCCGACATCAACATCGTGCAGTCATGGCTGGGGGAGTTTCGAACAATGGAAATTAAGCAGTAGCGGGGAGAGAACACCGCCCTACGGAACCCCCTGTTTAATTCTTCTATGTTTGGAGTTTTGACCTCGAAACAGTTCGGATAAATGCCGATGCTACGAGGATCGTCCTCTCGCAGAGTTGATTATGGCCATAAACTAGATGGGCGTTTATGACGCTAAGTGCTGTGGTGGTGCTGTGCGCATTTCTGAAGGCAAGCTTATGGGTTGTTTTAGCATCAGCATGGTGCGCGGTCTTTTGGATCGCCAACGATGACGTCCGTAGGAATGGGAGTCCGGTAAAGGTACTCTCGGTAAATTCTGTGAAGCCGACCCAGTTACAATCGTACTGAAAAATGCCTAACATTTTCAAGGCGCTGATCAACGCATTGTATTGATCCGCTGTGCTTTTTGAGCGCCGTGGGGTAAGGCTGTCGTCAGCAGGTACCCGCGTAAAACTCAGTGGACGTTGTCCAGCTGTACTATCAGAACGTACGAGGTCTGTGCACAAAACTGCGCCTTTCAGACCGCTTCGGCGGCTAACCAGTTTGACATTGTCTGCATCACTTAGTCTTGGCTTCACTCATCTATACGTGATGGTGAGGTTATTGTTTCATCTTATAACATTTACCGTAAATACCTTATATCTCAAGTTAGTGAACAAGTGCGTGGTGAAGGTGTTTTCACTGCCTGTAAACGGGTGAGATTGGCTTCTACGGCGGAACATACACGGCTTTCCTCGATAACACCAAGAAACAATTACTCTTGTAATCTAGGATTTTGATCTATTCAATTCCCCCACCAGTAACTGCTACCACAGCGCGCTATATATTGTATATATATATTTTTGTTTTTTTCTCAAGTACCCTCAACTAACTATCTATATCTTATACTGATTTTTTATTATGTTTAATGCTGATTGGCGTAGTCAATAAATAAATAATTTCAATCCATCTCATTTTTGTAACGGCACACGTATGGCATCGAATGAAAATTATGCTCAGAGACTTCCTTTTATAATACAGCCGCGTGTGCATATGCAATCATATGCATTAACATGAATATCATTTTGTGAATATTTATGAATACAACTACAATTGGTTACATATTTAATATACCATTTCAAAGAAAAAACTGCAAGCTGTAAGGCTGTAATTTGTTGCAGTAAACTTTTGTGTATTTATTTTACAAAACTCTTGAATTATAATTGATTTTTATTAGTGATTTCATTGGATATTTAGTGATTTGATTCTGAGTTGCAAGCTAAGTATAAATGATCTCAAGTTGTGTGCATTATCATAAAGTTAAAATTTTTGAATTTTTGGTGCCGAGTCAGCTTTTGTTTCATTTTGTTTTATTTTATTTTATTTTCTCTCTTTATTTATCACATCTACTTATTTATCTCAGGTGTGTTGCGTGTAGTTTTTAATTTTAGTTCCAGTGCATCTAAAACTGCTCGCTTTATTGTTTTTTCAAATTGCCTTGATTTTGAACTTTGATAAAAAAAATAGCTTCTATTTTTGCGTTTGTTCTTAATTGTATTTAATATTATTAATATTTTTATTAACACACTAATTTATTATATATAAATTAGATTTTTTTTACTTACTGTTTTATTTGATCTTCATTTGAACTTCTTTGTTGTTTATTATGTCGTGGAACTTCTCCAACTGTAACATCAGCGGCGAGTCAGATCGCTACGTTTCATGCTGGCTTGCCCATATTAAATGTTCTGGACTGACAGATAGAACCTTAGATTCTATTTTCGACTGCAAGAGATTTGCGTTGGTCCTGTTTAAATTTTAGATCTATTGAAATAGGTCTATTTAAAGTTTATAGGCAGACATGCAACGGCTTTAACGAAATCGGTCGAGATCTTGAAACTCCCACCGAAAAATTTAGGCACTACGAAAAATTGTTCTAATCTTTTAGTTGCCTGAACGATTCTCACGAATCCTCCAAGCCTGCTCCTAAGCGTAAACGTCCTTCCGATGAAGTAACACTTAGTTCTTCTGTACAGAAGACTACGTCTTCTCCAAATGACATAATAAATCTCTCTTCTCCTTGCCCTCAAGGTAATAAGCTGTCAACTTCCAAAGAGCTTAATTCCCCAAAAGCTCTATCTAATAATAATAAGTGTCTCACAATTCCAGAGGCTCCTCCTAATAACTTAGTAGCATCTGTTAAAAATTTGGCAGTAATTCCACCTAGAAAATCTATATTTATTTCTAGACTTGCCAAAGATACCTTGGTGGAGGACATTAAGTCTTACATTTCGTCGCGTTTAAAAATTTATGATATCAGTATCCGTAAATTTAACTTCAATTATGATAGAAGTATATCATCGTTTAAAATAGACGTATCTCTTGAAACATTTAAAAAGATCTTAGGTAGCTCATTCTGTCACCTGGGGCTTTTGTACACGAATTTAACTTAGAAATCATACTGAGGAAAACATTGTTACATTACCAAAAGCAACCACCGATATAAAAAACTGATTGGTAGAAATTCGCTATTTATTATCAAAATGTTAGAGGTCTTAACACAAAATTAACCGACTTGTACTTAAACAGTTCCAATTATAATTTTCATATAATTGGATTTACAGCGAATTTCAAATATTTAGATGTGATCGACTGAACAGAATCGGTGGAGGTGTTCTATTTGCCGTACGTGCCGCTATCCCATCTGAAGATGTTCTTGTTCCAGGAACCGTCTCATTTGAAATTAAATATATTAGAGTATATGTTAATAGTTTCTTTCTTTATTTAACCCTATCTTATATGCCACCTCATTCGGACTTATCTGTATAAGTTATATTTTTATTAAATTTTTCTGTTCCTTTATTCGGTAGCGACGGTATTGTCGACTACCACGGAATTATGTTATTTTAAATAAACACAAGTTGAGTTCCGTTCTAAAACTGTTTTATTAAAATTCATTTCTCTTATTTATAACCTACTATTACTATCGCCGCTACTGCCATTGACGCTGCTTTTCTAAGCTTCTGCTGACGCCAAAGCTTGTGTAAGGCATTGCGTTACATCCGCCGGTCACACGGTCGGTGGCTACTGCAAGGTGTTGAATTGCAGCTGTCGGTCATTCAGAAATCCAAACTGCATAGTATGCAATTTTGGCAGTTCAAGAGACTGACTTAACTATTGTAAACTTATACATCCAACACGCTTCTATAATAAATAGCGCTACTTCGATGGCAAATAATGCAGATTCAATAATCGTTTTAGAAGATTTCAATTTACTGTGTGCTTTGTGGAAAGCTTTCGATGACTATATCGTATCGATTTGCAATCGGTCATGTTTTGATGAGCTTTTTGAGAAAATGTCCGAGTTGGGTCTGAACCAAATTAATTTGATTCCGAATAAATTTGGTAAATGCTTAGATTTAGTATACGTTGATAGTGTTCCGATATTCAGAGTAATCCTCTTGTTCTACCAGAGGCCTCGTATTATCTGTCGAAATCATAGACTAATCATAAAACTTCTAACTTCTATACTCGGTTTAACTTTGTAAAAGCCAATTTTAAAGAGTTAAATATAGAAATTTCTACAATAACATGGCCTAATTACAAGTATAATGGTGATATTGAATTGAGTGTCTTGCATTTAATTAACATTATTACGAAATTATTTGTAAAGTATGTATAGTAATTGTTAATGAAAGTAAAAGTATAAGCCCGTGATTTTCGAAAGAGTTATATAAATTGAAAAGCAGAAAAACTCGAGCCTTTAAACATTTAAAAAAGAACAACCGGTTCACTTGTCGCCTATTCCAAAATTCTGTATTGCGTCGAAAATATTTTGACCTAAACAAAAAATGTTATAATAATTACTTAAGTAAAGTAAAAAAGAATATTGTAATTAATCCAAAATCGTTTTATGATTTCGTCAACTCCAAAGGCAGGATTTTCAAATTTGCGTCCGCGATGAAATACAAATCTATTATTTCAAGTGACAATGATATTATATCCAATATGTTTCCAGAATTTTTCAAGTCAAACTACTGTAATAATTCTTCTTAAACTTTTTCCTATCAGCACGTGCTGTGTCTGAATACTTTAATTGACGCTCCAATCTCTGAAGAAGACGTCCTACTTAATTTAAATAAGTTAAAACCAGTTTTTAGTTTCGACCCAGACATGATACCCTCATGCTTCCTAAAACGTAGTGCCAAATATACTTGTTTTGGACCAAGATATTTAATTCCTCTCTTAAACACGGTATATTTCCTTCAATATGGAAACAGACATTTATAATTCCTTTGCATAAAAGTGGATGGCAACGAGAGCTACTCTATTTCGAGTGGGGTACCGCCAGGCTCGGTTTTAGGCCCCATTCTTTGGAACGTGATGTATGATGGGGTGCTAAGAATAAATCAACCAGAAGCCGTGAAATTAATCGCATACGCGGATGACCTTATAGTGGTAGCAGTGGCGAAACACCTAGATGACCTCCGGAACAAATGCAATGAATGCGTAAACAGTCTGCAGCTATGATACTTCTCAAGGAGCCTAGTACTAGCTGAGCAAAAGACAGAAGTCCTTCTAACAAGTACTAGGAAAGTAGAGGAAAGAATATCTATCACCATAGGAAAGTGTAAGATTCAATCACAGCCACAGCTAAAGTACCTGGGAGTAATAATACACTCAAAGCTTAAATTTAAGGAGCATCTAGAATACACTTCGAGTAAAGCATATAAAATCCTCAACGCCTTATGAAGAATGATGGCAAATAAGGGCTGCGTGTGTTCCAGCCGGCGTGTTTTACTCACTAAGGTAATAAGATCGGTAGTATTATATGCCGCCCCAATATGGATCCAGGCGTTAAACATTAAAGCATATGCCAAACAAATAAACACAGTGCACCGGTTGTCGGCACTAAGAGTAATTAGGGCTTTCCAAACGATATCCAGCGAGGCTGCTGAAGTAATAGCCAGTATGATACCCATTGACATCCAGGGTGACAAATTCGCGCGAATATACAAGTTATCAGCAGAGATATCTATCGAATCCAAAATAGAAGAGAGAAACAAAAGCATGACATGACATGGGGACCTGGATTTCCACCTTACCCAAATATTAAGTGCGCATGGGTGCTTTAGAAGCTACCTGTACAGGTTTCATCGCGACACCAGTCCGAACCGTCCGACGTGTACAGAGTGTATAGAAGACTCTGAACATGTATTATTTTACTGCCCTCGCTTCGTAGTTATAAGGGAAAAACTAAAAACTACACTCGGTGATAGTTTTACGGTGGAAAATTGGGCGACACTCATGTGTCAGTCCACTTAGAACTGGAAAACTGTCAACGAAGCGGCAGCCTCAATTATGACAAAACTGAGACATATAGAACAGATTAGGCGTCCGTCAGTCCGTACCATAGAGGAGACTTAAGCGTCTTTTCACTCCTACGAAGTAATACTTAAGCAGGTGGTTCCGTTGGAGGGATATGCGAAGGAAGTAGGTTAAGTTTAGCGGATTAAAGTTCCGCACTTAGGCTTTCGATGCTTCCCCCAATTTAAAAAAAAAAATACAAATTAAAGAAAAGTGGATTTAGGTCCAACAATGAAAACTATAGAGGTATCGGAAAACTATAAGTTATAATTAAACTTTTTGAAGCTTTCATCACTGACCATATAACCTTTTCGATTTCTCCATTAATATCCTCATCTCAGCATGGATTTCGTTAAGGGAAATCGACTCTAACAAACTTTCTTTGAATTTGTAAACCATGTATCATTGGGTTTTGGGAGCATAAGCATACGGATTTTATATACACAGACTTTAGCAAAGCTTTTGATAAAGTAAATCTCTCGATTCTTATACATAAACTTAATCTGCTGGGCTTACAGCCAATATTTCTTAAATGGATAGCTTCTTATCTTTAAAATAGAATACAACGTGTGATATTTGAGGATACTCCTTTAGATACAATTAATGATAACCAGGTGTTCCGCAAGTTAATATTATATGAACCCTAAGCTTTATTTTAGTCTTTATATTGATAACATGAACTTGAAAGCAAAAGCTGTCCTCAGTTTTGTTGAACGTTGGTCTAAAGAATTTAAAGATCCGTATATTACTAAAACACTTTATACAACTTTGGTTAGACCTATATTGGAATATGGCTCAGTTGTATGGAACCTTATCTACCAAATCCATTCTGACAAATTAGAGAAAAACTATTTTTACTTTTCACCTTAGGGTATTTCAGATGGGATTCTAGGGTAAGTCTCCAGTCAAGTAACCTCCATACCTAGTCGTTTAAAACTTATAAATTTACTTACACTTTCTAGTCGTAGGGAAATGCTTGGCATAATATTCTTAGTGAAAATCTTGAATGGAACAGTTTGCAGTTCTTTTCTCCTGTCTGAAATTAAATTTAACGGTTCGCTTTTCGAGGCAGTTTAGACCTTTACTGTTTAAATCCTGTAGATCAAATTTCGAACTAAATGGACTCATTTTTCAAATTATTATAAAAATATATATTATATAAACAATTAAAAAGACTTTATTGTTTTCTCTTAATAAATGAAAATGTAACAATTTATTATATCGTAACTATAAATCTTAGCTGTTGAAAATTTTTGTTACTGTAGCTGAGCAGTTTTAGATCTCAACACTTAAAAAACTCTCTTGCCTTTTCTGACTCGACTAATTCCGCACGTATGCGGGTGCGCCCTTCGCGTCGGTTAGGCGGGAGGAGGGTAATCGTTGGGTTATTATTATAATATTTGAAGTCAAGGTGTAATTAAGACCTATTTTTATTTCTTAAGTTTGATTGAAATCGGTGGTTACAGAACGATAGCAGTCAAGTTTTTGGTAAAAAAAAATTGCGAAGAACCAATGCAGTATGGTGATTGAGACTTAACACGATTGAGACATTCTTCGCAATGGTTTGAGCTGAGCCAAATGATATTTCAACAGCGAGGTCTCGTCGGTAGATGGTCAGATGATTCAGAGCTCGGTTCAGCCATATTATTTTGGAATTTTATACTCATAATGGAATACTTAATAAGTACTATTACAGTAAAGTCATTGCCTTTTGATTTATAACCAGTAATATGGAATTTAGGCGGCCAATTTTTCAAATTGGTCAGATAGTTCTTGAGACATAGGATTTCATCTAAAAGTGGGATCAAAATTCACATTTTCTTTTGAACACACCTCGTATATACATATACATTTTGACAACAAAATAAAATCAAATATATGGTTCCGAAATATTAACAATCTTTATTTGTCCGATAGATTTTCGATACATTTTGTCTGTAATTGATCCCTACAATATTTATCTTTTAAAACATTCTATTACATTTTACTGTTATCTTTAGGTTTAAATTAAACAAGTGTGCTTTTGCTGTCATGACGAAATAAATAGAATCAAGGAATAGAAATATCGATTATAGGCGTTATATTTTGTTATAATTAAGTATTATTTGTAGAATTGAGCCGAGTAAAACATTGCACAGTGGTAGAGCATATGCTCAAAAAAAATTTGTAAAATAAAGGTTATACCCAAAGGGAAATTGCAAAATTATAAAAAGAATTTAAATATTTGTGTTTACTTCTTTAAAACCTGACAATTACATAGATATTTTATCTGTTCTTTGTAGCTATCCAAAAAGAATTAAAAGGCAAACAAACGGCTTGCTTTTGCTTCAGCGCTTACCAATTGAACCGGTGAGGAAAATGCAAAAAAAAATACGTAAGATGATTCGGTTCGATAAATCTAAAATAAATATGGTAGGTAGCGATGGAAAATATTGAGTTCGATGTCCGAAGAATGCTGAAATGAATCCCCGATACATGACAAAATCTTTTAAAACCGGAGGGGGTAATTTCATGATATATGGATGATTTTCTTGGTATGGAGTTGGACCGCTGTTTTGGATTTGGGAAATCATGGACCATTTTCACTTCCTAAGAATTTTAGAAAATGTAATGCTTCCATATGCTAAATGGAACATGCCTTTAGTTGGCAGTTCCAGCATGACAATGACCTGAAGCACACCTCGGGTGTGGCTAAGACTTGGCTATTGGATCAAGAAATAGATGTTACGTTTCATTAATTTTTAAAATAACAAAGGGGTTGTAAATGTCAAATAACCAGTGTTGTCATTCTAACTTATTTTGCAAACGAAGAAAAATAAAATAAAAAGACCCTAAATACAGGAACCATAATTGTTGATGGACATTAATAAATCTTTTAGTTTCCTTCACTTGATAAACCTCGGTGTTGGACCGACCAGGGTTATTTTTTTTAAGCGCGGCCGAAGGCCACCAACGCAAAAAAAAAGTTCTCTCTAATAGTTTATTTTTCTAGGTTTTGGATATCTTTGTTTGGGGTATTATCTGTTTTCATTTCTTTCAGTACATTTACATACAGATGTCGAGAAGGTAACACTGGTTATTTGAAATTTTGCAACCCTTTTGTTATTGTCAGAATTAATAGAGTTTAACAATAATTTATATATTGAATTAAACTATTTTTGCACTATATAATGTAAAATAAATGTGTACAAACGAGCTAGTGAAGTATTAGTGGATATAAAAGTGAAAAATATAAGTGTATAATTCATTTTAAATTGAAAAAATGCGTATTTTAAATAGTTGAAATTTTCAACTTTTAGCGTAAATATCTCGAAAACTATAAGTTTTCTACCGCCATATTTAGATGTCTCTATCGACGGTGTGAAAATGGGTGAAATCGGGTGACAACCCCGCCCACTCCCCACATAACGGTATTGTTAAAAACTACTAAAAGCGCGATAAATCAAGCACTAAGCAAGCCAGAGACATTAAATTTTATCTCTGGGATGGTATAAAATGATTTTGTAGGAATCACGTTCAAAATTAGATAGTGGGCGTGGCACCGCCCACTTTTAGGTGAAAACCCATATCTTGAGATCTGCTTAACTGATTTCAAACAAATTCGGTACATAATATTTTTCTCATATATCTATCTTATAGTACGAAAATGGAAAAAGAAATCGGATTACAACCACTCCTATCTCCCATATAACATCATTTTAAATTTCATTTGATTTTTTCACTTTCCAGTATGCAAATCAAGCAACAATGATTATATCGGGGTAAATCTTTACGTGAATAATACGTTTAAAGTATGCCACCTTGAGACCAAAAATTATCTAAATTGAACCAAAACTGTTCAAGCCCATAGGTACTTAATATGTGGACCCCAGTGCCAAGAGCTTACTTTTTACCGAAAATATCGGTCAACATAGAAATCTAAAACGAGTATACCATTTGACTTTGCGAGAGTATAAAATGTTCGGTTAGATCCGAACTTAGGGCTTCCTTACTTGTTTTAATTTTAGATAGACTTTACACTTTTTTATTTTTACTTTTATATCCACTAACACTTCACTAATTCGTTTCTGCACATTTATTTCACATTATATATTCCAAAAATGGCTTATATTCAATATTTAAGTTTTGATTCAATACTATTTATTCACCATTGTATAAATCTAGGCTTATAACGGGTGTTTTTTTTAGAGGTACAGACCTTTAAGTTGCAATAAAACAACGATGGATTATTCGATTGACATGCATTTTATTTATCCGAAAGATAATCTTGTGGCATTACATTTTAAATATGGTTTCTAACATATGACCGCCACGGCTGGCTCGGATGTAGTCCAATATGGACGTCCAATTTTCGAAGAATTTTTCCAAGATTTGTGGCCGAATATCGGCAATAACACGGCGAATGTTGTCCTCCAAATGGTTAAGCGTTTATGGCTTATGTGCATAGACTAATGACTTTACATAACCCCACAGAAAGTAGTCTAGCGGTGTTAAATCACAAGATCTTGGAGGCCAATTCACAGGTCCAAAACGTGAAATTAGGCGGTAACCAAACGTGTTTTTCAATAAATCGATTGTGGCACGAGCTATGTGACATGTTGCGCCGTCTTGTTGGGACCATAGCTCCTGGACATCATAGTTGTTCAATTCAGGAATGAAAAAGGTAATCATGACTCTATACCGATCACCATTGACTGTCACGTTCTGGCCATCATCGTTTTTGAAGAAGTACGGACGAATGATTTCACCAGCGCAGCAAACAGTCAGTTTTTCTGGATGTAACGGTGTTTCGACATACACTTGAGGATTAGCTTCACTCCAAATGCGGCAGTTTTGTTTGTTGACGTAGCCATTCAACCAAATCCAGTCAACGATAAACTGAACATACTTGTAGTGCGCGATACGTATTCCGCACAGAACCATTATTTTCGAAATAAAATGGCACTATCTGCAAGCGTTGTTCAGGCATGAATAGACTCACTGACTTTGTATAAATCTAGTAGGCTTATACAATGATTCATGATGAATTGCCAAACCAAACTGACAATAAATCACTTGACAGCTGTTAAATCGGTCGTAATCTTGAACAGTAATGCCAACTTAAAGTTCTATACCTCGAAAAAAAAACACCCGATAATGTTTTTATGTTATTCACACAATAACAAGACGATTGCATACTGACAAATAGCAAGTGTTACCTTATCGACATCTTTTGAAAATGAACTGGAGGAAATAAAGAAAACAGATTATATCCCAATGACAGGAAATAAATAAGACACCATTAGAAAAGAGGTGGTCAGTGTCATGCGGAGACTCATTGCACGCAGGACATGTGTTTGGTATGTCGGGGTCTATTCTGGATAAGTAGGAGTTTAACCTGCTACAATATCCAGAACGAAGTTGCGCGAGGGTCACTCTGGTTTCGCGAGGCAAATCGCTTAGTACGCCATTCACTGAGAGGGAGTCGGTGAAGGTGTTGATGGCTCCACTGTGAATGGCGATCAGTGCCTGTCTGAAGTTCGTTGCGTCCGAAGTCCGGTCGGTGTACTGTCTAATGTCGTCGACGTAATCAAGAAAGGACCTCTTGATGCTTCTGGGAGGCGGCTCTGCTACAAGCAGACGACTGCAGGGGTGGTTTCTACGAAAGCATCCCAGCAGAAACTGCTTGGAGAGGAGCTCGTTATGTTCCTTAATCGAAAGCATACGGGCCTCACTGTGTAGGTGTTCAATTGGGGACATCAAGAGGCATCCCGTGATAGTCCGGAGTTCAAAGTTCTGACAGGTCTAGAGCTTTTTCGTCTGCATGGCACTACATCCAGGCAACCATATTGAGGCTGTATCATTTAGGACCGGCCGGCCGATTGCCTTGTATCTCGCCAGCAACGTTTCTTTGTCTTTTCCCCTAGAGCTGCCGGCAAGCGATTTGAGGGTTTTGTTGCGGCTCTGTACTTTAGCAAAGATTGTCTAGTGTAACGCCTAAAATTTAAGGGTTGTTTACTGTCGGAATTTTGTTGCCATCGACTGAAATGTTTAGATCCAGTCTGTACTCCTTCGTCCAGTTCGTAAATATGGTCGCTGTGGATTTAGTAGGGGAGAGTGTCAGACTCCTTGCAGAGAAGAAGCGAGAAAGATCAGAGAGATAGCTGTTTACTTTCGAGCACATGCCATCAATTCCATTGCCCGACGTCAACATCGTGCAGTCATCAGCGTACGAGGTCACGGAAATTCACTCTGGTGGTTGAGGGAGTTTCGAGATGTAGAAGTTATACAGTAAAGGGGAGAGGACACCACCCTGTGGAACTTCCTATTTAATTCTTCTCAGTTTGGAGTTTTGACCCCGAAATAGTACGGATGATTGCCGACCGCTCAGGTAGTTCATGATCCACCGCTTCAGCCCTGGAGGGAGCGTAGATTGTTCGATGTCCTCAAGTAGCGTTGTGTGGTTGACTATGTCGAAGGCTTTCGCGTCTGGTTAAGGCCATGAACTATCCAGGCGCTTATGACGCTAAGTGCTGTGGTGGTGCTGTGCACTTTCCGGAAGCCATGCTGATGTTCTTCTAGGCTAAGGTGGTGAGTGAACGTCGGGAGTAACAAGGCCTCAAGTGTCTTCACTACTGGGGAAAGGAGAGTTATCGACCGATAAGACTCCCCTTTGTTGGCGGGTTTCCCAGGCTTCAGTAGTGGGACCACTCTTCCGACTTTCCACACATAGGGTATTTGAAGAGTGGATATCGACAAGTTGAGGACCTTGGTGAGATATTTCACTCCCGTTGGGCCTAGGTGTTTTAGCATCAGCATGCTTATTCAGTCAGGGCCAATGGATTTGGACGATTAAGCCTTTGTGATGACAAACTGAACCTCCCCATCGGTGAAAGTGGTGCGCAGTCTTTTTGCATTTGCGCAGCCGTCGGGTAACACATGGTTTGGCCTTGTCAGTCGAAGGGTACAGTGTAAACTGCCGGCTAAAATAGCTCGCGCACTTCTTCGGGTCCGAGGAGGCATGGCCATCGAATTGAATTTCAACCCGATCATCATGTTTCCTAGGATTTGAAGGGCCTTGACAGTAGTTCAAAGCTTACATACACCGGTGGAGAGGTTGCAGGACTTCAGGTGCTCTATCCATTTTGTCCGCTTATGATGGTTTACCATTTGCCGAATATCCAAATTGAGATCCCTTATTCGGGGATCACAGGGATCGGCATGGCGTAAGGTGTCGCGCTCGTTTGCCAGTACAGCTGCTTCGGCTGGGAAATTAAGGCGGAACTCCGCGGTTCTTCCAGCCGGTATGGAGCGAGCAGTAGCAGCGGCGATCAACTTGCGGAATTGACGCTCGCCAACGATGACGTCCGTAGGAATGGGTAGTGCGTTGAAGGTGCCTAACTTGGTCAGATTGGGAGTCATGCTGTCTGTGTGAGCTCCTTAGGGCCGTGGAGGCCCTATCTTGGCCATTCGTCTGGAGTGGCGGCGCAGTGCGCGAACATGGTGCAGGTTGCACAGCCTTTGAAGCAAATGTCGCAGTATTGCGTTGACAGCTTGGGGCCACGTAACTCGTGGTCCACTCCTTGTGTATCTTAAGGCCTGAACAGATCTTAAGATGGTTCCATCCATTGCATGTATTGCACCTAACCGAGGTGGAGTTTGGATGGAGCCTTCTAGCGCAAACGCAGCAATAAAATTCCTCGGTACGGAGCAACCTTGCTACTAGGCGTTGCTCCAATGACGACAAACTTAATCTAGAACTTACCGATCCAAACAGGGTTAGATCGCCGAAATAACAGCCCTTAGCCGGATAAAATCCGGGTCAATTCCGGCTGTTGTGGGAATTGTTCATTATACATCGCCGATGATGGTTCCTGTATTTGGGGTATAATCTTCCTATCAAACGTTTTGTTATTGTCTGATTGAATATAACAGTAACTTAAATTTTTAATTAAAGCTATTTTTGCACTATATAATGTAAAATAATAGTGGATATAACTAAAAGAGAAATATATAAGCTCATTTTATATTGGTAAAAAAACCAAATTTAAATAGTTGAAATTTTTAATTGTGTTCTTTATTTCTTTCAATTCATTTACAAAAGATGTCGATAAGGTAATACTGGATACTTGTCATTTAGCAACCCTTTTGTTATTGTGTTAATTAATAGAATTGAACACTAAGTTAAATATACATAGAAAGAAAGCTATTTTTGAACTATATAATATAAAATAAATATGTACAAACGAATTAGTGAAGTGTTAGTGGAGTGGAAAAATATAAGTGTAAAATTCATTTTAAACTTCAAATATACGCACGGTATTCTAAAGGCGGAGCACTTCATTGTCAGTAACTGTATATAGCCACAGATGTTTGTAAGATACAGTGTGGCGCACGAATCGTGCTACAAAAATAAACCGTAATAACTTGTGTGGGCAATTGACTTACTTTTTTATTGGGCAGGTTATTATTTAAATTTTTTACAATTGACTTTGGATACCGAAAAGAGGGTTTAGATAATGCAGCGGCAGCATGCTTTGCAGTCCGTCATTTCCGTCCTTCTCCGTGGCAGCTCACATAGCCAGACCGGTTATTGCGGAGCTCCATCGAAAATTAGAAAACAAACTATTATAGACTCCACCTCCCGTTGGCCCCCAAGATCACCTGACCTGACTGCACCAGACTTTTCATGGGGTTATGTCAATCAAGAGGTGAACAAAACAAAACCCAGAAATCTGGCAGATTTGAAGCAGTCCATTAAATCAATAATTGAGGTAATCAGGAGTTCAACCCTTCAGGCCGCAATGAATAACTTTCTAATTAGGTATCGCATACGAGTGGCTGAGCAAGGTCATATAGGTCAAGGGCTTCTATACAATAAAAAAAATAAATGTAATGCATTGATTAAAAAGTTATTACGTTTTGTTTTTGTGGCACGATTCGTGCGCTACCCTGTATTTGCGTTTAAAATCCAACAAGGTTAAATTTTAGAATAGCATCCCCGAATTTGGTTGAAATGGATATGAGCGGATAGGGGTCCTCCTGTTTAAGAAAATATAAGTTAACAATAGTTAACTAAGTCAGTCTCTTGAACTGCCAAAATTGCAGTTTGGATTTTTGAATGACCGACAGCCGCAATTCAACACCTTGCAGTAACCACCGACCGGTGGATGTAACGCAATGTCTTACACAAGCTTAGGCGTCAGCAGAAACTTAGGAAAGCAGCGTCAATGGCAGTAGCGGCGATAGTAATAGTAGGTTATAAATAAGATAAATGTAATTTTAATAAAACATTTTAGAACGGAACTCAACTTGTGTTTATTTAAAATAACATAATTCCGTGGTAGTCGACAACACCGTCGCTATCGCATAAACGGAATATTATTTAAATAGTTCATGGGTAGTCGACAACACCGTCGCTACCGAACAAAGTAAAAGTGGTGATAATAAAAAAATAACTATTATTTAAATAGTTCGTGGGTAGTCGACAACACCGTCGCTACCGAATAAAGGAACAGTAAAATTTAATAAAAATATAACTTATATAAAAAATTAAGTTGCCGCTGGCTTATGGTTTTTAAGATATTTGCTTTTTATACTAAGTAATACATAAATAACTTTAATTCAATATCTAACATTCTAATAAATAATCAGTGTTATCTTATCTACATATTTTACAAAGGAACTAAAAGAAAAAATAATACCCTAATGACAAGAAAGAAATAACACATTTTTAGTTTTTTGCGTAGAATTCCATTTTGTATTGAAGACCTTGGGCCGCGTTTCAAAAACAAAAAAAAAACAAAAACAATCCTGATCGATCCAACAACAGGATTTACCAAGAGAAAAGAAATTCTGACGATATAATTTATCTTTTTTATTTATTTTTTATCGTTTGCAAAATACGGTGACACTTATTTTTTGTTTGCATGCAACAATTTTGTTACTGCATGAATAAATGGATTTGAACCAAAGTTAAATATTATATGAAAGTTAGTTTTGCAATATTTAATACAAAACAAATGTGTAGAAACGAATTAGAGTAGTTTTAGTGAATATAAAAGTGAAAAATTTAAGTGTAAAATTCACGATAAATCAAAGAAACACACTTAAATAGTTGAATTTTTGAACTTTAAAAGAAAATATCTCAATAACCGTAAGTCAGCGACAACCAATCTAGAGAACGTCCTCTATCACACTCATTTTAATTCCTCCAAATTCGGGAGATGCTATTTTAAACCCAATCTTCCAACAATCCAAAGGATGTCATTTTTCGATGCATTATTATTTATAAAACATAAGTTAAATGTGGTTGACGTTTGTTTTTATCGGATTTTAACTGAGCCAAGTATGCATCACTGAAAAGTTAATTTTTATTAAGAATGCCGTATATAATTTCACGCTCAAACTGATCAGCTTTTAACGTTCCAGCTATACTTTCACAATTTTCGTTAAATACACTATAAGCACTGATTTCATTATTTTTTTTCGGTGTAGTTCTCGTATTTAAATAAATTGCAATCAATGCTGAGATCATTAAATAAACCGTTCCAAATTGTAATTTTATAGCAATAAAATAGAGGGTTATCCAAAACAATGTAACCATTACACTTAAGGCATATCTGAAGAGATCTGATGAAGATTTTTCTTCAGATACTGTACCCATTTCATCTTCATCATCAGAGCTCTCTGGCAATGCATGTTCCACTTTCTTAGTAAATTCAACATTTGAATTCAGGTTTTGAAATTTGGTCCCATCAACATCAGTTTCCTATTGGTATTGAAATTATTTAAATACATATAAGTACATTTAATATACATACAGAAATCAATATTATCTGCGAACACTAAACTCACAATTACATCAATGCTGATTTGTTCTCCCTTACTCAAACTAGGCTGTCTCATACCCAGCATCCAGAATTCACGGAATTTTGATTTAAATATCTGAAATACCTTCTGCCTCTGTTTTGTAAGGCGATATTTGTACAGTTTATTCCTTAATTCCTCTGCCATGCCAAAAAAAGAGAGATGGAAACTGCAAAATGGTTATTTTAATTTAAATGCCCAAAAACTATTATTTTGTCTGATCTGGCTACAATGGAAAATGTTATAAAAAAAACGCTAATTTTGAGGCGCTCTCACACTGGAAAGAGTTGGGCATCCCATTATCCCTGGTGCTAACGATAATCGTTAGATAGAATACTAAAATTCTTACTGTGACTGGGGTGAAAAGCGCAGTTCGCCTGCCAACTGCGGGTAAATTTTTCGTAAATAATCAGAAAGATTTCCGTTAAGTGTCTAAGCCAACATTCACAAAAAATTCTAATACTTTGAATACTTACGTGTGATCACTCCTTCCTCTCATACGGGGCATCTCGACAAGCAAGTTAAGATTGCTAAATATCTGTATTGTTGGCAATATTGCCAAATGAGACTGCACATTGCTAAAGTTCAGCAATTGATTTCAAAATATATTTCATGCCATCGATAGCTAGCAAAGATCTGTAATTTTGGTGGCTTGACAGAGCTGTTTTCATTTCCACACAATTATGAACAGGCAACATGTACATGAATATATAATTCCGGTCGCATGATATCAGCTAAGATGAAATGCCAATGCCTCGTGTTTTATGTTTTGTTGCGTAAAGTGCAATTTAGCAAAGTAATATTCTACACATAAATTTATACAAAACATGGAAAATAGTAGTTAAGTACATACATATGTATGGTTAATATTTTAATGATAATTGATAGCATATGTAAATATCAATGCTCATATTTAATTATGGAATTGGTAAATAAACTTTATGCAACAATTATTTAGTCTTAATATATGAGATCTTATTTTTCCAAAAAATACATTTGTAGAAATAACTAGATTTCGACTTTTTTCATTCTCCACATAACTTTTGTCATCCTCATAAAATTTTTATACGGTTCAAGAGCTAAAACATGCGCTATATCAGCTGGAACATACCTAACCGACTTCATTTGAAGAGTGATTACTTCACGATAGCACATGACCACACAAGAACATCGCCAACTTCAATGACAACCCTACAAGACGGGTAAAAGTTAGTAATTAATGCATTAGTTATGCCAACTATTTTGGAAAACTATCTGTTACTCTTTGGTTAACAGCGTCCTTTTCATTGGCTATTTGCTTGGTTAGCCATCTGTTACTGAAAATAGTTTGTTTGGTTATTGCAATGGTTACCTATAATTTACAGAAAACTGGTGCATAGGTTATTTGTTTGGTTACAGAAAACTGGTTGATAGAGTACCTCGTCTGCTTATATGGGTTATTTGTTTGGTTATTCATTGGCTACCTCTATATTATATGATATATACTACATTATCACAACTTTTTTTTGTTAAAAGCCTTATATGGTTTACTGATAGTTAATTTTAATTGTTAAAATTTTATAGTTTACAATAATAGTTACATTAATTTACTAATTGTTAATATTCGCACATTATACTATGTTTGCACCAAATTGAAATCCTCTTGAAAACACAATTTGTGGATTATGGAGCCAAAGTCGTTCTGACCGACATTGTGTGTTTTTGATGAGTTTTCATTAACAGTTCACACATATATTTGTTAACATTTGTTATGTACGCTACAAGAACAGTAACGGTCATCTGGTTCGTAATATGAAAGTCATAGCTGAAAAAATTTTGTCAGCGCGCAGATCAAAGTTTCTATCATATTCTTAAGAGCCTTGTTTTCTTTTTGTTTGTTTGTTTTGTTTTTTCTGAGTCCTTGCTGACCATAAATCCGTCATAGCTGAAAATTGTCAGTTATGACTGAAACGCTGTCAGAAGTGAAAAATTCTTTTGTGTAGTAGATAAAAAATATATATTTTTTATTTTTATAAAAAGGAATGCAACAAAAAATTTAATAAAATATGAAAATATAAAAATAAATTTTCACTTGATGTCATCATTTCCTCGCAATAGCTTTGTGTACGTCTTTTTCCAATCAGTGGATAGTTCTGAATTTAAAAATGCAAATGCAGTTTCTTGTAGGGTACGTTTATGCCAATTATGGAATGTAAACAAATTGTTAACTGACATTTAGGGCTGGCAAAGTATGTTTTCTAATAATATCCATTAAACTAGAGCAGGCACCGATTATAATGAGTGGAATGTATGTTTTCAAGGGGTTTTTAGCGAAAACTGTGTTTTCGTTTGACAGATTTTGTATGGATGAAAACACAAGTTTTCGCGTGAAAACCTCTTTTGTCTATGAAAACAAGAATTTTGTGTCGGTGCGCAGATAGTATTAGGTACATACATGTATCCTAATTAAACAATAATATTTTAAAATAATTAATACTATTAATAGGTAACTTAAATTTTATAATTTAAAACTAAAAAGGGGAATATTGAAGTCCAGATTTGGAACTTTCCATCGTAATTTGCAAATATCTAATATGAATAAAAAATAATTAATTGTTATTTTCATTTGTATATGTTAAAGTAAAGTATCTACATTCTATTTTAGAAAAAAATGCATGCCAGTTTGTACACAACTCATATAAAAAGTTGAGGGCTACAATATTTATCAAGGTACTTAACATAGATACGTTATCTACGGTGGTTTAATTGGCTACACGTTAACATTGGTTAATATCCGCAACATTTTGTTTGTTTACCTTAACATTCTATTGGTTACCAAACAAATGATTAACATGGGTTACCTATGTTGAGATAGCTAAGGAAAACGTTAAATTCTCAGCTGATGACATTTTCTAACCAAACAAGAGATATTATGTTATTATGAAGAAATCTTTTACTTTAAATTTTGTGCTTATATTATATAAACCATATAAAACAACTTTTAATAAAAATTCCAAAAAATAAGTATATATACATAATCAACATGAAAATATACAATATTGGCCAGTTATGATTATATTATTCATTCCATTATATTATTTTAATGCCGATATATGGCCTCTTTTACAAAATATATCACATCTAGAATATATGGTATAATTTACTTACTGCCATTACCGCACACAAGTCTAAAGGACGATAGTTTACGACAAGCCATAGAACTTCAGCACAGCATTCATTTCCGTCTCAACCGATTTATGCACAGCTTCTACCTCCGACACTTGGAATATATCAATTCGCCATTTCTTTGGTTATCACTATTGTTGAAAGTAAAAAGATAAAAAGAAAACAATAAAAACGCTTTGTAATACACCGATATATAAAGCCGCAATCAATAATGGTAGCGCCAAAAGTAAAACTTTAACAAATAAATTAAATAAAAACTTTAACAAATAAAATTTGTCTAGATTAAGAAATATATTACATCCCTCAAGCCTAAAATTTTAACTTCTAAATTTATGATAATTCACTGAGTTAAACACAATTTGCGCACATTTTTCACTTCATTTTCACTTATCGAGAGTTGATACGTAAAAGCACTCATCAACATGTACATACCTGTTTTGCCCGCAACTTCAGCACGATTTAAATTATTTGAATTTTACTGTAATCCAAAAACCAAAAAAAAGAGATTCATAATATATTATATATTATAATAAAAAGGATATACGGTTATAAAAATTTTAACATAACCATACTTACCAAATTGGCAAAATCAATTAATTTTATTCAAAATATTCTCCTTCTGCTTTAATACAGCGGTGCAAGCCTTTTGAATGGCCCCCACGTCTGCATAACGCTTTTCTTTCATCGGCAAATGAATTTTCCGAAAAGGTAGGAGTGCGACTTCATATCTGTCATATCAGTGGTTGATTGTTAAAATTTGGTTTTTGGTCAAATAAGCGTCGATCGATGAGACGGCGCATTATCGTGCAACAAACGCCAACTTCCATCTTCGCGATATTCGGGCGGAACACGTCGAATACGGCGCATCAAACGATTCAAAACTCCAAGGTAGAATACCGCATTAACGTTTTGGCCGGGTGGAACAAATTCTTTGTGGCGAAAACCCTTGGAATCATAAAAACAAATCAGCATTGTCTTCACTTTTGACTTCTCTTCACATAAACTTGTTTCATCAATTGAAACATTTCGGTAAAAGTTTACCAATTTTAAAATAAAATTTAATGTTGGCTCTTTGTTTGAAGCTCATTTTCGCACCGATGACAAAAACATACTGACACTTAATACACAATAACTTCACTTTCAATAGATGAAATGTCATGAAATTTACTGGAAGTCGATAAGGGATAGCAGATTCTAACGCACTAGTCGACATATAGATGGCGCCATTATGACAAATTTGCAACACTGCTGTCATGGTTGCCATCTCGAACGTACCCCATGTTACTGTTCACTCGTGTATAAGTTAAAAACTTTGTTACTTTCAAGAATGATAGAATACAAGATTACGCCAACCGTCATCTTGTGACTTAATTCTTTTGATTGTAGAAGAAGTAACATAGAGCAGCATGTAAATTGTAAACTAACACGTAAACATATTTGTTAGTTCATGAACTAGAGCTAATTGTTTAGTTTATTGTGAAAAAATCTTTCTGAAATAAATAAAAAAATTTTACGGGTAATTTTTTAATAAATAATTTTATCTATTGACAACATAGTTGCCAATTAAGTGAACGGTTAAGGGCCGAATTCACAGTTATTATTTAAACGTTGGTTACCAAAAATTTTAACTATTGGTTAACTAGTACTTTGTATTGTAACGGATTTCTTAATAAATCGTCTATCTATATCTCACTCTTGAGTTCGATCACTGGATTGTTAAATAAAAGTCAATATTTAATTCATATACACTTATCTATATTTCTAATCCAAACAACTTAACGTTTTACTACTCATTATCCGAATTCACAACATCTTACTTATATCTAAATAACGCACGTTTACATACATATTCACTATATACAAGTACATACGATACATATCATTATACCCTAATAGGGTACCACTAGGTAGGTTAGGTAAGGTTATGAGGTCGATCCCAAAAAGGATCCCACTTGGACAGCTTTAAACGCCGGTCCATTGTGATACCTACAAAACTCCTATAATCTGGATCAAAAGACCCTTACAAGTCGACGAGACGCTTTGTGCTTACTACAAACTTGTTAAGACGGCCAATATCCATTTCGGATAAGTATTCAGGTCCGCCAAAAGTGTGATTGCCGAGATATTTCAATCGCAGCCTAGCGAAATCCGGACATTGGAGGAGAAAGTGCCGGGATGATTCCACCTCGCCCTCATCCATGCAACTTTGGCAACTAGCATCAGGTAGTACACCAAGCCGTACCGCATGAGTGCCCATTGGACAGTGTCCAGTGAGAACTCCTATCATAGCGGCGAGATGCACTTTGCTCAGGGCGAGATGTTCCCTCGACCTCCTGCGATCCACTCTTAGCCAGAAGGATCTCGCGGTCGCACAGGACCTAGTCGTCGACCAGCGTCTGCTGAGTGCCCATTCCGATGTGAGCGGGGCAAAGGTGCCCCTCCTGGCTAGCTCATCAGCTTTGCAGTTTCCAGCGATTCCGCTGTGACCAGGCACCCAAACGAGCCTGATGTTGAAATAGCCAGACGCTATCTCTAAAGAGGACAAACACTCCTTGACTAGCTTTGATTGCACGGTTCGCGCGCAAAGCTAGTATTGCCGCCCTACTATCGGAGTGGATGCTCACTTCTACAAACGAGGCTGCACTACGCAGTAGTACTTCTAACGCCACCTTGATAGCAGCCACTTTCGCCTGAAAAACACTACAGTGATCCGGTAGCCTGAAGCTAAGACTGACGGAGAGCTCCTTGCAGAAAATCCCCCCTCCAACTTTCTCTCCTAGCCTCGATCCTTCCGTGAAAAACTCACCGCGCCTCTTCTCCAGCGGCTTCTTCCCATCCACATGTCCCTCGTTGGAATATGAGCGGAGAAGGAGCCGCCTCGAGTGGCCTCAGTGACGCAGTGATCTATATTTTCCGGAATGCCGCTGAAGCAAGAAAAAATTTCGGAGTGTCCTTGTTCGGACCTCTTCATAAGCCCAGCTTACCTGAGCCTTAGAGCACACTTCGCGGCAATGCACCTACCGGCAATGTCCACAGGTGCTATGTTTAAAATAGCATTAAGAGCTATTGTAGGTGTGGTCCGCAGTGCACCGGAGATTCCGATGAGCGCCGCTCTTTGGACCCTTTCTAGCTTTTTAGCCAGTGTGGACCTTTCGAGCGCCCTCCACCAGACGAACACACCCTAGAACATTATTGGCTTAACTACGGTTTCGTAGAGCCACCACCTTAGGTGAGAGTCCTCACCTTTTCAATATAGCTCCTTTGCAGCCCTAGGTATTTCACTTTCTCAGCAGGTTGAAGAAGTGAACCCCCGAAGGAGGGGAGAGGCACATCTGGTATCTTATACCTCCTGGTAAATAAAACCATTTCGGTTTTACTTGGGTTGACGGCTAGGCCGCTTCTATTCGCCCAGCTAGATACCACGTTCAGGTACCCCTCGGTGAGCTCGTAGACGGTATTCAGGAACTTTCCCTTAACCATAAGAACCACATCATCAGCGTAGGCTGTCACCCGACAGCCTTGCGTCTCGAGTTCTATTAGTAGGTCGTTTACCACCATTATCAGAGCAGTGGGGAGAGTACTCCCCCCTGCGGAGTTCCCCTACTAACTTTTCTGGTTGTCTTGGCACCACCCCACTCCGCTGCGACAGTTCTGTCACAAAGAAGACTAAAAATAAGGTGATTGAGGTTAGATTCCACCTCAAACTTTTCGAGGGCTTTAACCACTGCCTCTGGTCGCACATTGTTGATGTCGAGAAAGGTGCCCACAGCTAATTCCTTGTGCTTGAGAGCTATCTCCAGCCATGACACTACATCATGCAAAGCAGTGTCGACCGACCTGCCTTTGATATATGCATGCTGCGCCCGTAACAGTTTACCCCTCGGTATTCTGCTCCTAATGTACAGATTCATAAGCCTCTCTAATGTTTTCAACAGAAACGAGGATAGGCTGATGGGTCTGAAATCTTTTGCACCGACGTGAGAGCTTTTGACAGGCCTTCGGAATGAAAGTAACCTTAACCTGTCTCCAGACCTTCGGGACATGTCTGACACAGTTCGCGTAGATAGGGGCCAGCCAGTTCAATGACATCTTAATCGTACGCTGTAATTGCGCTGGAATAATGCCATCGGGCCCCGGGGACTTAAAGGGTTTAAAGGATTTCAATGCCCAGGTAAGGTGACAATCGTCCAGAAGCTCCAAGAAGGCTGTACGGCCCTCCTGCAGCTCCCCCAGGGCCACTTCTTCAGCAGAGTGATTTAGTGGAAAATGAGCATCCAGGAGTAGCTTCAGCGACTCCTCACTACTCGTAGTCCACCCGTTATCTACATTTCTTAGATACCCCACTGGAGTAGAATTTTTTGCAAGAATGCGCCTGATTCGTGAGGACTCATGACAGCCCTCTACACTACCGCAGAAGGCTTCCCACGAAGCTCTCTTGGCTTTCTTCAATTCGGACTTGTAGATGGCCAGTCCGGCCTTGTACAACGCCCAGTCGTCACTAGAGCCGCTTTTACGGGCTTTGTTGAAAAGTCTTCTGCTCGAAGATCTGATCTCCGTTAGCTCCGAAGTTCACCAAAAGTCGACGAGCTCATCGACCGCATCCGCCGATAGGATCCAATCCCTGTCAGGTGCGATGGGAAGAGCTGATCGAAGCTTCCTGCAGTACAGGACCCAGTTGGTATTCCTAAAATTTCTATAGGTTTTGAGCTCCGGGCGTGAGGTTTTTAAGCTGAACCCAATATATTTATGATCCGAGAATGAATGGTCGTCTAGAACCCTCCATTCTGAAATTAAGGGAACGATTTCCCTAGAGGCTAGCGTAACGTCCAGGACTTCCACCCTGCTAGCAGTCACAAAGGTAGGGCTGTTCCCCCTATTACATATAGAAAGATCTACACTACAAATAAAATCAAAAAGTGACTCACCTCTTGCGTTAATGTCCGAGCTCCCCCAGACGGTGTGCCTTGAATTAGCATCCAAGCCTATTAAGACTCCGGTCCCTTTGCGCCTGGCCTCTGCCAAAACTCTTCTAAGCAGGTACGGAGGTGGCTCCACCTCGTCGTCGTGCGGCATGTAGGCTGAAACAAGCCAGAGTTCTTCGGCGCTGTCCTCCAGTCTAGCAGCGACGACATCCTCGTTTCTGAAATTAAGCAAAAGAAAAACGGTAAGTTCGTTTCTGATCAACAAGCAGGCTCTGGTTCTACCTGTACTGTTTGCCGCCAGGAGCTTGTGGCTCTTTGTCCTTAGACCAGAGATACCGTTTCTGCTCAGCCACGGTTCCTGGATAAGGACAACGTCGGCTTCGTCCCGTCCTAGACGAAGCACTAGATCGGCGGAGGCCGCCGTTGAGTGCTGGAGGTTAATTTGGAGGATCCTCATCCTCCAAACTCCTCTCCAGCAGTGCGAGCTCCGCACCATCATCCGTATTATCGACCCCAGCATCCTCGAACAGGCGCTCGAGACTGAAGACGGATCCATCATCGCCTGACGATCCGCCCTCCGTGCTCACCGTATTCGAGAGGATGGGGTCGATGTCCATTTTAGAGTGGGTCACTCTCCCACTCTCTTCCACCTCAGCTGGTGGCGACGGGCCAACATCCCTGGCTTCAGTTGGGAGAATCCTGAGGACGACCCTCTCGAAGCCATAGCTTATGGCCCCCTTTGCAATGCTGAGAAGAGCGAGGGACTCCTTGTTTAGGAGTATCAGCGCTCGCCGATATGGTCCTCTCCAGCCTAACCACCTTCCAATCTTGGGTGGGAAGAAATGGATTGCAGTACCGCAATATCTCCTCAATTTCGGTCGGGGTAGAGGGTTCGGCCGGAAGCCAGACACGAACACGAGGTCGCATCGGAAGATCCGATTTGGCCACCGCCTCGAGCCTTGTTCCCTTCCATCCTTCCCCCAACCTGGCTACTGCCTCCTTATAAAGGAATGCCGACCGTTCGTTGGCACACCTTATAAGTTTGTGTAAGCCGAGGTTCCACCCGGCACTTTCACATCTAGGGGGTGGTCCAGGGCTTCCCCTGACCACCTTCATGAACAAAGCGGAGATAGCAGCCGCTACCCACTCCCACTCATCATGGGAGATGGCTCCACCTCCCCTGCTGCTATCGTATACCACGAGCTCAATTGAGCTGGCGAGTTTAGCGATTTCGCCAAACATCGGTGCCGCTCCGACTCGAGGCTTCTTGCCGAGGGAGGATTCCCCCTCCTGCGACCTTTGTCGCTTCATCGAGGTGTGGGGTTCGCTCAGCCCTACTTTCCTGTCATTGACGTCGCTTAGCACCCTTTTGGCCCACTCAAGTGTGCTAGCACGCTGATCAGAAATCTGATCCTGCTTGCCACCGTAACGCTCCAAAATCTTGGTAGCCAGCCGACGGTGCGACTTCAGCTTTTTAGCTGTGGTCAGGCGTTTCCCCCCGGAACCCTTAGCTTTCGCTGAGGACACCGCGCCCCCTATGTACTTAACAGAGGTTCTTCTGCTAGTGCTGGCGATTCCGCAGCGAACTTTTGCCCTGCCCAAGGTGTCAGGTCGGCTGCCCACTCCCCCTGCGTTACCGCCCCTAGTGATGGTAAGCCGGACACCCCCGGAATTTTTCTCCTCACCCTTGGGCGGAGACGGTTTCGTCCCCATAGGAGACGGTTTCTCCCCAAAAATTGTATCACCTCCGATACAAAACAAAAGGTCAAGCAGGCGTAATAGTCAAACAGTTCGCACTAAATGACGACAGTCTCAATTTGGCTTGGGAAGCTCTTCAATCAAGATACAAAAAGGCAAAAATATTGGTCGATAAGCAAATAACGATATTAATGAACTTGATTTTGGCACAAAATAGGCTACAACTGCCAACAAAATAAGCCCACTTTGAAATTACGAGAATGGGCGGAAGAGTAGTTCAACATCTAATAAAATTTGCCCCATTAGGATTCGAGAATTCGAGCAGAATCTATAGTCTCACCAAAACTAATAAATATGTTTCCAAGCTATCATGTATGTAAATAGCCAGTTTGACGCAAAATAACATGTGCAAAGTGTGTTAATTTTTTCGTAAAAATTAATGTTCTAATTTTTATTTGCAAAAATTCCAAAAAACAAAAAAATTTTGAAAAAATTGTCTTTCCGCTCACGGAATTCTCATTTTTGCCTCAAAATAAGACGATTTAAAATAAAATATAATTTTCGCAGCCTTTTTGTTGGGGGACCTAGACTATGCAACTACTCGTTTTTCTAAAAAATATTGTAAGAAAAGTGAAGAAAAGCGGCTATGACGTTGAAGAAAAAATGCAAAGACAGCATTGGGGTAAAAAGTGCCCGATCTTTGAAAATTTTAAGATATTAGTCTAAATATAAATAAATACAATAATACATTTTTAATAATAACCACGCGGCTTTTATTATTTGTCAATACTTTGTTCTATCGTATCGTGAATTTATATACATAATGACTTAAAAGTTCAATTTATAGTCCGATTTCATCCATTTTTATGCTGTGGTTAGGGGCTGTTAAATAATCTATGCATTAAACTTAATAGAGGGCGGGCCACGCTAGTTTTTTTTTTAAATTTTTAGCCCAAGGGTTTTATATCTTATTTGTGGGTGTAGAAGTGCTCCGATTTAGCCCATTACAAACTCGTCCTTTCTTTTCTGCCAAGGAACACGAGTTTATTCAAGTTATAGCTTATACAGATAGACGGACAGACAAACACTAACTCGGTTTTTAACTCGTCTCGTTGTCCAAATCTTTTATATGTATATAATCCTATATCAAACTGGATAATTTTTAGGCTATAGCAACATGTTGCAAGAGTATAAAAAATAAAATGTTATTAATTATTATGTATTATATTATATTTCATTTAATAGTATTATATATTATATATAATATATATGTATATTAGCTGGCCCGGCAAACGTTGTTTTGCCATACACGTTATTTTTAGAAAATATTAAAAAAAAAACGAATACTAAAATGTGTGGGTAATGTCATTATAATTGAAAGACGAATGAAGAGTTGTATACAATAAAAGTATATTTGGTTTGAGATAGTAAAATATTCTTTATTAAATTAACAAATATTTAAAATTTTAAAATTGTGCATAGGCATATAGAACTGAGTAAATTTTGTACAGAAATTACAAAGTCATGTCTGGAAGACGTCGTCGTTCGAACATAGCTCGTAGTACAGTGATTGTCAGAAGAGTACGTTTAGTAAGAGATGGAGAATCGTCAATGGAACGAGAGTCTCGTCTCAGTCAGGCTGGGGATAGATATAGAGCTTAGAGAGAGAGAACCTTCAGTAGAGCGTAAGGTTCGCCGCAGCCGAGATAGGGATAGACATCGAATACATAGAGCCAGCAAATCATCAGCTAGAGCTTCTAATTCGTGGGTAAATAAATTAAAATTCTGCTATGAATTACGATTCTTTGATTTCTGACAAGGACGATCGTATAGTATCAAAAGCTACTATGACAGTAGTGTGTGAACATTGCTTGGCATTGAAATTCAAGAACGAATCGAAAGGCATGTGTTGCTTACAAGGAAAAGTCAAATTAGAAGAAATTCTCTCTCTACCTGAACCACTTCACTCTCTTCTTACGGGTGATCTTCAGAAATCCAAACAATTCATGCGCAATATACGCCGTTATAATAACGCATTTCAAATGACCTCTTTTAAGAGTAAGCAAGTGGTTGAGCGTGGGTTCATGCCTACATTTAAAAATCAAGTTCAAGTGTACCACTTAGTTGGGAGCTTGCTACCACTTCGTCCCGCTGATCACAAATTTCTGCAAATATATTTTATTGCAGATCCAGATACGCAAGCATCTACGTGGTGTTTAAGTATTGCACAGCCAATTGACAGATATTTGATTAGATCTTTTCTGGATATGTTACATTCTCATAATTGCTACATACAGTCTTTTAAAACTGCGATTGAGAGTGTTCCAGCAGATACTCCTGACCTTAATGTCGTAATACATGCAAATAAAGTTCCTGTTGGAGAACACAGAGGACGATACGATGCGCCTTCGAGTAAAGTAGCAGTGGTGATAGCTGTACAGCAATTTGACATAAGAGATGTTGTATTGCATAGTCGTGATGATAATTTGCCAAAAATTTTAGTGTTACAATATCCATTGATGCTATTTATTATAATAACAAGACGTCACAATTTCAACACTTTGCTTAGATATGGAATGTTAATAAACCCAATATTGGTAGATCAATATGCGAGAATTGAATTTGAGAGATTAGCGTACATCCGAAATAATCAAACTAAATTGAGAGCTGAAAATTACGTTCATCTTCAGGATGCTTTAAGGGCGAATGAACACCTCAACGGCATTGCGCAGTTGGTTATACTACCTTCATCATTCACAGGTGGATCTCGATATTAACTTTAAAAATCGCAAAACGCCATTACTTATGTCAGAAATTACGGCAAACCTGATTTATTTATAACTGCAACATGTAACCCCAATGGGCCGGAAATCAAAAAAAATATTAACACAAATTTAACTCCACAACACAGATACGATATCGTTAATAGAGTCTTCCATTTAAAAGTGCAGAAACTCCTGCACCTCATTAATAAGTCTTATATATTCGGTTAACCGCACTGGTATATGTACAAAATAAAATGACAAAACGTGGCTTGCCACATGTACACCTGCTGGTGTGGTTAGTGAACAAAATTAGACCAAACCAAATTGACAGGGCTATTTCAGCTGAATTACCGGATAAAGATGAAGATCCTATCCTGTACGAAATCGTAAAGAAACATATGGTACACGGCCCTTGCGGGACTTTAAACCCGAATTCTCCATGTATGCGAGATTCCAAATGCAGCAAAAATTTTCCGAAGACGTTCCAAACTCAAACAAGTACTAGGGATGACAGATATCCCAAATATCATCGAAGATCGCCAGAACAGGGTGGGTAAAATGCTACCATCCGAAAACATAATATTGATAACCGATGGATCGTTCCCTACAATCCGCTCCTTTTGAACATTTTTGATGCCCAAATCAACATAGAGTTGTGCAATTCAATAAAGTCAATTCAATATGTTACTAAGTACATAATAAAGGCAGTAATCAAGCCACTTTCAGCATACAATCACCAAATGAAGTGGAAAAATATCAGTCATAGTCTTTACGGCTTTGAAGCTGTATGGAGGATTTTATGATTCGAAGGACACGACCGGAATCCCACAATTGTCCACCTTGCAATTTATTTAGAAAATGGACAAAGAATATATTTCACTGAGAACAATATACAAGAAGTTGTTAATAACCCGCGGGATACAACATTGACAGCATTCTTCAAGTTATGTGTTCAAGATGATTTCGCAAAAACACTGACATATGACAGAGTTCCAAGTTACTATACATGAAACCAGAGTTCTAAAACTTTTCTAAACGGCGCAAACAAGCTACTGAATTTAATGGAGTAAAAAAAAACGGATGCTCTTGGCAGATCCTACGTGATTCATCCCAACAAGAGCGAATGCTTTTATCTGAGAATGTTTCTGCATATTGTAATAGGCCCGACATTCACTGCATTACTATCAACAATTGATAACAATGAAGGGAAATTTTCCTTGATGCCCCAGGAGGTACAGGAAAAACATTTTAAATATTCGATTACGCACTCTCCTTTTTTCACTTGTTGGCACTGTTCCGTAACAAAAAAACCAAACGGACACGGTCACGGCTGATGTCGAAAATATACGGGCGCAAAAAAGGGGCGGAAAAGTGGCACGTCTTGTTCGCTTGAAATGCTAACGAAAAAGGAAGGATTTTGTCCTCTGTTAGCCCCTTTTTAGTGTTGAGTTGTGTAGTGTTGTGGTGTGATGTGATGTGTATGTGTGGGTGGTCTGAGTGGTGTGATGTCTGTTGTGGATCGTGTTGATGTGGTGTGTTGGCGCGCAGTGGCGTGTATGGAGGGGGGAGGCGTAACTCATCTAGCCATTCCGGCCCCCCTAGGCGAATTCTAGCCTAGCAATCGCTGTAGTTGCTGCAGCGTAGCAACAACACTGCTGAGACCAGTGGAGCGGCGGTATGTTGGCCTGGGCTGCCGACGCCGCGTTGACGCCTCCTGTCGCCTCGGTCTGGATGGAGGTGGAGCTGTCTGTCTTCGGTTGTGCTCCGGATGGCTGCTCTGCTGCGATCTGCGGCTTGGGGCGAGTTGTCGCCCGACGGCCCGCTTTGGGGTGCGATGCAGCATAGTATGGTGCTGTCTATGGCACAGTTGGCAGAGCGTAACCGACGTACACTCCGGAGTCGTGTGGACCGTAGACAAACAGTTGAGGCAGTGCCCGTGCGCTTGGGCAACCTGCTGACGTTGTGGTGGCTGCATGCTTCGGAAAATGCTGCAGTGTTGCAGCCGGTGTGTGCGTCGACACAGTGGGCATCGGCTGCGTTGTGGCACCGTTGCCGGTGCTGATGAAGGTGTCAGTGGTCGCGCGCCATTACGGGGAGCGGTTGCAGGAACGGTTGCCGCTGCGGTTCGTGGTGTTGGAGTTGCCCCAGGGCGTGGCACATTGATGGCGGACCTCACAGCTGGCGTTGGTGTTGCTGCCATATCTACTTCCATATTGATCTGTATGAAGAAGTTGGAATGATTATACATTTGTTGCATGTAAATTTATGGCGAATGTGCCACGGTATGTGGCAGGAATGGATCGTCACTTTGATCGATCATTGCGGTTAGAATGGTTGGTTTATAACGGTTTTGTCATTTGCGGGTTTATTGGTTATTTATACGACTAATTCATTTGCGTCGCGGTAATATCGGCGGATTGGTTGTTATTTGCGATTTTTTCATTAGATACGGTTGGCAGAAAACATAATTTCACGAGCGGTCTTGTCAGCGTTCCGCTTTGAGTACGGAGATCAACTACTCGTATATGACCGTCGGAACCGTAATATAGTTTTTCTATGCGGCCAAGCCACCATTCTGTGGGGGGTAGACAATCATCGTGTATGATAACACAGTCTCCAAGCTTTGGTGCCTTTTCTGGAGTTTTCCATGGAGAATTTTGATTCTTTCCCATCGATTTAATAGGGATAGCGACCCCACGCCTGGCTCAGGTATGGCCAGAATGGGTGCTCCTTTAAGAAAATGCCCTGGAGTTAGGGCTGTGAAGTCGGAGGGATCTTGCGAGAGTGTTGTGAGTGGCCGTGAATTGAGAACGGCTTCAATTCGGGTTAATAAGGTAGTGAATTCTTCATAATTCAATTTATAATTTCCAGCTACTTTTTTGAAGTGGGATTTGAAGCTTTTTACAGCTGATTCCCTTAAACCACCCATATGAGGAGCGCTTGGGGGGATAAACTGCCAATTAATGCCTTGGGGAGCATACTTCTGAACAATTTCAGGTGATACTTGTTTAATAAAATCCACAAACTGTTTTTCAGTGGCTCTTTGAGCTCCAATGAAGGTTTTGCCGTTATCGCTCATTAGTTTTGAGGGGAAGCCGCGTCATCCGACAAAGCGAGCAAATGCCGCGAGAAAAGCCTCCTTAGTCAGATTTGTACATAGCTCGAGGTGCACTGCTTTTGTCGTGAAACAGACAAAGACAGCCACATAGCCTTTCATTATGGTGGGCGACCTTAACATGGACGCCTTTATTTGAAAAGGCCCAGCAAAATCGACACCTGTGACTGTGAAAGGCAGAGTGAAGTTACAGCGTTCCGGAGGAAGTGCTGCCATAATCTGCGTTCGCAACTTCTGCTTATGCAGAGTGCAGATCTTGCACATGGAAATGCATTTTTTGATTTGGGGCTTAAGTCGGGGAATATAGAACTCTTGGCGGACTATATGTTGCATTAGGCGATGTTCTGCGTGGAGCATAAGTAAGTGGATATAATTGAGGAGTAAAGTGGCAAGTCGAGATTTCTCTGGTATGATTAGAGGATGGCGTTCATTATACGTGAGGCTTGAATTGGCAAGCCGACCATTCGCACGAAGCAGACCTTTCGTGTCTAGGAATGGGTTAAGAACTAAGAGTGAACTCCTTTTGTCAATGGGTTTTGATTCTCTTAATAGTGTTATATCGCGGCTGAAGTAGCGCGTTTGAGTTGATGCGATTAGAGCGACCTTTGCCTTTTGCAATTCCAGGTGCGTCAATGTATCGCATTGGGGGTACTCTGAGGGAACTCCCTTAACTTTAATTTTAAGGCGCTCTATGAACTTTAACATATAGGCGATTACTCTGAGGGCTCGGGAAAACGATGAAAATCGCTCAAGGATGTCAGTATCCTCCACTGCTGTGTGAAAGGAGTCGATCTTTCGACTTTCGGGGGCTATTATATTGCGCATGGGCGATTGTGGCCAAGAATCGGGAGATTCTGTTAACCATCGGGGGCCATTCCACCAGAGGGTGGTGGTGGCGAGATGCAGGGGTTTGCATCCTCTTGTACCTAGATCAGCAGGATTGTCAGCACTGGCTACATGTCGCCAAGTGGCTGATCCCACTAGGTCAAGTATTTGAGACGTTCGATTAGCAATGTACGTCTTCCATGCATGTGGTAGTTTTTCCAACCAGGCTAGAACAATTTCAGAATCGGACCAGAGATAAAATCTATGTTTCTCCATGTTTAAATGGGTCTGCGCCATGGAAGCTAATTTTGCGAGTAGTAGCGCGCCACAGAGCTCAAGTCGAGGTAGACTTAGCGTTTTTAAAGGAGCCACCTTTGCTTTTGCTACTAATAAGTGGCTTGTGGTCGCGGTATCGCTTTGTGTGCGCACATAGATAGTGGCACAGTATGCCTTCTCCGAGGCATCACAGAAGCCGTGTATTTCGACTTTGTGTTCGGGGAAATAGTTTACCCATCGAGGGATTTGTATCTGGGAAATGTCTTCCAGATTGTTTGCAAACTGGGACCATTTTTCTAAGCGAAGAGGTTTCACTTGTTCGTCCCAGTCGGTTCCGTCTAGCCATAATTCTTGTATCAAGATTTTCGCTTGTATCATAATTGGCGAAAGCCATCCTGCGGGGTCGAAAAGTTTTGCCACAGAGGATAAAATTTGGCGTTTTGTTATGGCGGATAATGCTGATATTGACTCTGTAGTGTATGAAAACTGGTCAGATATCGCGTTCCATTGGATCCCCAGAGTTTTTGTTGTACTTTCCTTTTCGAATTTAAGGAAATTAGTGTCCAAGAGATTTTCTTTAGGTATGTCCTTTAAGATATTAGGGTGGTTCGCCGTTATCTTTTTTAACGGAAACCCTGCGGTTTTGAGGGCTTGTGTCACTTGTGCTAGTGACTCGTATGCTTGTGGAAGACTGTGACTTCCAGACAGAATATCGTCTACATACGTTTGTGTTTTTAACACCTGGGTTGCCAGAGGAAACTCTGACTTGGTGTTTTCTGCAAATTCGTGCAGTGTTCGAATGGCTAAATATGGGGCACAGTTGACGCCGAAGGTAACTGTTTTCAATTTATAGTCGCGGAGTGGACTATTGGGAGATTTTCGGAAAATAATTCGCTGAAAATCTTGATCGTCTTTATGTACGACTATTTGTCTATACATTTTTTCGACGTCTCCGTTAAATACGTATTTGAATATACGCCAATTTAAAATTAGTAGCATTAAATCTGGTTGGAGCGTGGGTCCCGTAAATAGAATATCATTTAGGGAATTCCCCGAGCTAGTAGATCTTGATGCATTAAAAACAACTCTTACTTTAGTTGTTTTTTTGTCTGGCTTTACTACTGCGTGATGAGGCAAGTAAAATGAGTGATATTTGCCATTTGTGATTTTTTCGCATGGGCTTACTTCCTCCATGTGGTTTAAATGGAGGTATTCTTCCAACACGCCATCGTATTCTGGCTTAAGCTCACCTTTTTTAAGTAAGTTTTTTTCCATACTTAAAAACTGCTGTATAGCAGAGGTGCGAGAGTGACCTAAGGCGATTGTGTTAGGAAATTGTTGTTTTAGTGGTAGTCGTACGACATACCAACCTAGTAGTTGTGGCTTTGTAAAAGTCTTCACAATACTGATCTTCAGGGGTTGTGATTGATATGGGTGGGAGTTCTTCTAACTCCCAAAATTTTTTCAATTGTGAATTGAGGTATTCGTTTGAGATTTCCTCAACCTGAGTGGTCATGGTGGTAACTGGTTCCGAAACTAGTCCACTTAGGATCCACCCAAAAATAGTATTTTGTGCCAGAAGTGTATTTGAAATTTTCTCAATACCTTCGAGTATAATCTGTGGTATGAGATCGCTTCCTAATAGAAGGTCTATTTGAGCGGGAGTGTTGCAGTTGGGATCTGCTAGCTTTAGGTGTGAAACCTTTTGCCAATGCTTGCTATTTATGTGATAGCTTGGAAGCATATTTGTAAGTTGCGGTAAGACTATAGCTTCTGCTTGTATGTGCTTATCCGCTTGGGGGGAAATTAAGGTAATGGGACAGATTTTATTAGAGTTTTGAACTACTCTTCCGCCCATTCCTGTAATTTCAAAGTTGGCTTGTTTTGTTGGCAGTTGTAGCCTATTTTGAGCCCTAGACGCTATGAAAGATCGTTGTGATCCTTGGTCTATTAAGGCCCTAAGTTTAAACAGCTCTCCTCGGTGTTCGATGGAGACGACTGCTGTGGGTAGTAGTACCCTACTTTGGTTTTCGCTGTGTAGCGTTTGGGTTTTTAATGCCTTTGAGCAGCATGGTGCTTCTTGGCAATTATCGGGATTTCGCACTTCGGGATTTGCTGTTGCAACTAAACCCGTGGCTCTTTTTGTATTTGCGTTGTTTGGGGGTGAGCTGGAGAATGTGCTGTAATGCAGCATTGAATGATGGCGTTTATGACAATAAACGCAATTAAATTTGCTTTCGCACTCTTTAAGTGTATGTGCATGTGATAGGCAATTTGTACAAAGCCTTTTCGTTTTTATAAAATTGTTTCGATCGAAAATATTCATCTTTTTGAATCTCTCGCAAGATTTGAGCTTATGCCCCCCTGTACATAGTTCGCATGACGTTTGCTTGTACTGTTCGGATGTGAACGTTTGATTTCTTAAAAATCTTCTGTTTAAATTGTTGCTGCTACTGGCTTGGGGTCTGTGGAAGCTTCTATTTAGGTCGTGTTGAACGGTTTTCGTTCTGACCATTTTTTTATCTACCCTTTCTGCTATTTCGTATTGGGTTATTAAAAAGTCTTTCATCTGTTGCCACGTTGGGCATTTTTTTCGAGATGAGAGCGATTGCTCCCACAAAAGTACCGATTTTTCTGGTAAAGCGGCGGTGCATATATTTACCAGTATTGGGTCCCAGCTGTCTGTGGGAATATTTTGTGTCGATAAAACCGACAAACAATTTGAAACAGTGGATTGAAGTTTGATAAATTCTTCACTAGTTTCCCTTTGAATTTTTGGCAAGTTCATTAATATCGATATTTGTTTATCGACCAATATTCTTTCGTTTTCGAATCTTGATTTAAGAGCTTCCCAAGCCAGATTGAAATTATCGTCATTTATTGCGAACTGTTTGACTATGACGCCTGCTTGACCTTTTGTTTTGTATCGGAGGTGATACAATTTTTGCGCATTTGTTAATTTTGGGTGGTTTATGTAAACGGCAGTAAACATGTCTCGGAAGGACGGCCATTGTTCATAACCACCATGAAAGATTTCTATGTCACATGCGGGCACCTTGAGATGGATGCCCGAACTTGCCTCTTGGCATTGTACTTGTGGCAGCTCTACTCGCTGATTTGGAGTAGGCGCAATTGCTTTTATTAGCTTAAGTTGATCGAAAATCATTGCTTTAGTTTCTTCGAATTGGTCTAAGCAGTTTTCGTATTTTGCGTAAGCCGAAGATTTGAAATTTTCAGGTAGATCTGAGTCGTCAGATTCTACAATTGCGTCATATGCAGCTTGGAGACGTGACCAAAAATTGTCAAGATTGTCTTTTTTAATTTCTAATACCGATTCAGAATTGTCTTGAATTGGAGAAGAAGAAAATCGAGTGCAGTATCTTATTAAGCTGTCACTCTCAGCAATGAATTTACTGTATGTTATGTCTTTACCCCTTTTTTGCTTTGTAGCACCTTGCTTTGGGCGTGTAGCTTCTGCAGGTGTACATGGACTTCTTTCGTCAGAAATCATTTTTGGAACTTTTAGCAACTGAGTTGTTTTAGAATCTTTCGAGTCTGAGCTCATTTAAGAGATGTGCCGAAATAAAATAAAATATTTTCACTGTAAGAAATATTTGTATTTGAAACCTCTTTTAAGAAAATAAGGTTTATTGTTTTTTTTTTGAAAATATTAACAAATTAATAACTTTTTTTTTTCTTTAATATTATTAAATTGATTAATATTAAACGCAAATGTTTTTTATTATTACTTTTATTTGTAAGTATTATGTGTCCGTAATTCCTATAGGGTATACCTATAAGCGGATCAGCTGATACATATGTACTTGACGTTATGCGCAATTGAGAGCTCGTCTTAGAGATCAATGCACTTTGTACATATGTATTTATGTAATATAATATATTATGTTTAAATATTTTTGCGCAATCCTGCTTGTTTTTGTTGGTCAAAGAACAAGGGGTATTGCGAATATGTGCCAATGTGGACTTAGAATATTATATGTATGTATATATGCAATCCTACTTGTTTTTGTTTAACAAGAACAAGGGGTATTGCGGAATATTTGCCAATGTGGACTTTGAAGCGAAGTATTAACGTATTTTTGTATACCTGAGCGTGTATATATGTACGCAGTGCGAAAGGACCGCGAAAAGGAAAAAATATACCGCAGGTATTCTTGTAAATGTATGTATATGTGTATGTATATCACGTAATATATTTGTGCGGAATATATGTACGCAGTGCGAAAAGACCGCGAAACGTAGAATAATTTACCGCAGTTATTCAAACAAAATTTATGTATATATGTATGTATATAAATTTTTAGTGATATATGTATGTATATATTTATATATGTTGAATATGATATCTATATGTATGTTAAAATTTATTTTGTACGTTTTCGCTTTTGTTGGTTGTTTTTTTTTTTTTCTTTGCTTTTGATTTGCCTTTGCTTATTTTACGCAATCCTGCTTATACTTGATTAAGTATAAGGGGTATTGCTGAAAATTGGTGCAAGTAAATACTTGAATTGTTTAGTTTTAGAGATATTTTTGTGTATTTGAACACAACGGTAAGCAGTTAGGCAATCAAAAGTTCGTTGGATATATAGTTTTTTACCAAACTGTTTTATCTGTTAGCGGTATTTCGGTTTTTACCGGAAAATAAATCGAAATATAGAAACAGTTTGGTAACCGCCCTTTTTTGTTATTGCCTTTATTAAGACGGATTTTTGTAAAAAATAAACCGCAAAGGAATAAATTTAAACATACATATAATTAGTGGATATATACATATACTAAATGGAATCGATACGACTCACTTTGGGTTTTCCGCCAAGGGTTTTGGGGATAATATTTTATATATGTGCCTGTGTGTGTGCCTTTCGTTGTTTTTTCCCACTCCTTTGCTGCTTAGCTGCGGTGGGTGACTTTGGTGAGCTGGTGTGGTTGTTGTTGCTAGCTGGTATGGTTTTTTATTTATTTAGTTCGCGCCCGTTCTGTCTTTTTATGTAAGTATTTTTGTTGTTTTTTGTTGAAACTCGCGCCCGTACCTAATTTGTTAATATTTCGCGCACGTTGTTGGTTTTACTGGTTTTTTTTTTATGTATATATGTATGTTTGTGTCCCTTCACTTCACCTCACTTCTCTCTTGTGTATATATATATATATGGTTTTTTTTTTTTTTGTCACTCTTTTGTTTTCTGTATATATATATATGTTTGTGTCACTGCACTGCACAGCACTATATGTGTTTGTTTCTTTTTTTTTTTTTATATCGTGTGTATAGAAACGTTTACCCACTTTTTTTTTTTGTTTTTTTTTTTTTTGTTTCTCACAGCACTTTTTTTTGTTTCTCACATAAATTATATAATATTTCTTTGTTTTTTTTCGATTTTCTATGTGTATATATGTTTTTTTCCCACTGCACTACACAGCACTTATGTCTTGTTTTTTATTTTTTTTTTCGAATTTATGATTTTTTTTTTTTTTTCACTCCATAGTGCCGCTCACTATGGCTCGAAGGACCAATAAATATTCGATTACGCACTCACCTTTTTTCACTTGTTGGCACTGTTCCGTAACAAAAAAACCAAACGGACACGGTCACGGCTGATGTCGAAAATATACGGGCGCAAAAAAGGGGCGGAAAAGTGGCACGTCTTGTTCGCTTGAAATGCTAACGAAAAAGGAAGGATTTTGTCCTCTGTTAGCCCCTTTTTAGTGTTGAGTTGTGTAGTGTTGTGGTGTGATGTGATGTGTATGTGTGGGTGGTCTGAGTGGTGTGATGTCTGTTGTGGATCGTGTTGATGTGGTGTGTTGGCGCGCAGTGGCGTGTATGGAGGGGGGAGGCGTAACTCATCTAGCCACATTTTTAATCAATCTACTTTTAAAAAATTGCGTTAGCTGTTGCGTCATCCGGCATTGCCGGTACGCTTTTGGAAGGAGGCCGAATCGCACACTCTACATTCAAGCTCCCGCTGAAAATCGCTACCGATGAGAGCAGTATAGGAAAATTGAATTGAATCTGGGACGAAGCTACCATGTCAAACAAAACGTCTGTGGAAGCACTGTATAGGACAATGCGCGATTTGCGCAACAAAAATTTATCTATGGGTGGATGTACAATTCTGTTTTATAGGAGATTTCCGTCAAATTCTACCAGTTCTGACTTGAGAAACACGGGCTGACGAAATAAATGCTTCACTAAAAATATCCAACCTTTGGCCACATGTCAATATATTAGAGCTTAAAATTAAAATGAGGATTTCGTCATCTTCACGTGAGAACAGGCTATTTCAAGAGATGCTGCTAAAAGTTGACAATGGAGAGTAAGTACAAAGGGAAGGAATGATTAACCTAGAAAACCTGTGTTTTGATAGCCAACATCCAAGAGTTAGTCAACAATGTCTCACTGACATTGATAACGTAGTTTATAAGACAATATATTTGTTTAAAGAATGATCGATTCTGTCACCAATAAATGAACAAGTAGATAAGGTAAATAATTTGATTCTACTCGGTCGATACTGTTCTCGATTTGGAAAAAGCTGTTCATTTACCAACAGAATTTCAATACTCTTTGAACCCGTCTGGACTCCCTTCTCACAAAATGGTCTTGAAAGTAGGTTGTCCTGTTATTTTAATAAGAAAGCTGAATGAACTTAAACTTTGCAATGGCACGCGTATGCTTGTAAAATCACTGACAACTTTCATAACAGCGTGCACAATACTCACAGGATGTAGTACCGGAGAAGATGTATTGATACCCCGAATCCCTCCGATACCATAGGATTTACCCTTTCAATTTAAACGTTTACAGTTTCCGGTTTAGATAAACAGGGCCCATCTAAGGGAGGGGCAAGCCGGGCATTTGCCCAGGGCGGCAAAAAATGAGGGGCGGCAAAATTTACTTATACCTATCTTTCGACCTTTTGTTCGATATTTTTAAGGTATCGATACTTTTAACAAAATTTAAGTCACATCATTAGATTTGGATCGTAGGGGATTACCCTTCTATAAAGACAATAGCTTATGTTTAGAGCGTGTGTGGTATCTATTTTCGTATTAAGTAGATTTATTTTTATCAAATAAGTAAAAAATTATTTAATACGGTTGAATACTGATTTACTTTTTTACCGTTGCGCTAATTTATTTTTGTACCGACAATTTAATACGTCGAAATTTTAATTTAGTTAGTTTGACACCATTATTAAGAGAAGTCTCATTGATGATAAGTTCTGATCTCCACGTTCCAAAATTTCTCGGATAATATTTGATATTACGGATATTACTCAATCGGAAGTTTTAAAAATAATTTAGTTTCGATCCTTTTCCCGATACCGATAAATCTGATAAGATACTGGTATCGAGTAAAGTATCGATACCATTGAAATTTTGTGGAACACTAAGAAGAAGAAATACCTAAATAGGTAATAAGAAACCAACTAGAATAGAACTTAGAATCTAAAATACAAACAAATTCATCGGAATTTTCTGCCGATTTTACATTTTTGAACTGGCAACTTTCAGTCTATTTTATGTTTGATGGGGATTTCGTACAACGCGAAAATTTAGGGAAATCCCTTAAATATTATATATAAGCAAAAGATTGTACTAAATTTCCATTAGTTATTTAAAAGATTGCTAGTAAAATGTTCTGCCTTAGAGAAAAATGTTTGTCATATTCGTGAATAATGTAGCGGTTAATAAGTGATACAGAAATAAAATGTTTAATCTATTTATTTGAAATATATGCTAAGGCTACAAGTTGGTTGTTTTCCTTAATTTAAAAGTGGCGTGATTTTTGTACGGCAGATTCATCATATAAATATTGAAGCGCGCGTGTGAATTTACTACGTAAGTATCTATCTATTTTATAAATTAAATTATAATACGTAAAAAAATACGTAATATTGAACACACCTTGCTAAAAAGTGTAATTACTTTTTGCTTCTTAAAGTAAATAGTAAAATAGTTTTAGTGCTGATGTCACCATCTCCGGATAGCCTATTCGTCAATTAAATTTTTTTTGACAGTTGTTGTATGAGTTTGACAGTTCTTATTTGGCACTATGACGTCATCGACATAGACATAGAAGCTTTCCCAATCATGTTACGTAGAACATCATCTATGGCTCGTTGAAAATTGCCAGATGCAACCGGGAGAAGGGATTATCCGCTAAAAAATCATCTTCCATTTCGTCCGCTGCGGAGGCTTGATCGTATTGATTTTCGTACTGGGACGCTTGGTCTGAGATGAGCCGCAAATGCGTTCCTATCGTGATTTGGTTGAATTTCCTTGGCTATTGAAAGGGCCGTAAGGAGCACATACGTAAAGTTTCTCCTTAATCTTGAGACGAATACCCTTTCTGAGCGTCGCGAGCTCTTGTTCAAGTATATGTAACAGTCCCTTGTCCGAGTCCGACTAATGAAGGCATCAAAATTAAGGACCGTGTTGAAAGATGCTAAAACTGCATCAGCCGATCCCCTAATTCTGTTGCGAATTATAAGGACAGCTTGGTAGTGTTTTGAACTGCCCACGTGGGCTTACAAAAGTCTTATATGCGGGCATTGCTACCTACCGCCAAGAAACATATTGTTCCTGTGATCCATCGAACTCTGAGAGCGACTAAACTGCAATCCCGTGTATAATTTTTATTGGTTAATAAGTCTTGATTTTGAGGCTGTTGCAGTTGCGGCCTAAATTTGGTTTCTAAGCTGCTTTAGCCTAGTTTTAAAATATATTCTTTGTACCTACAGTGCGGTTTAATTTCTTTCTCTTATTATTTTTTTATTGCAATCACACTTACAGATATTTAAATATCTATCATGCTTACACTTTTCTTCATTTACATTTATATATCAATTGGCTTGTCATTATTCGACGCATGCTAAATGCTCCTCAAGTACTCTCGATGCTCTGGTGGGAAATTTGTAATCTAATTCTGGGACTGAGTCATCCGCCAAAGTGGATGTCAATACATTTTTAGCTCCTGTCTATAAAAAAGTCCTTATCGATCATGCATCAGATATGAATTTAGATAATTTGACTGTAAATTTCAGTATTTTTTAAATATTTTATGCAATTCGAAAGGTAATATAATTTTATTTTATATAAAAGACCCTTTTGCCGCACCATATTGAATGTCTGAGCTATAACAATATATTTTTGAACAGTAATCGAAGACGGGGTACATATACACTTTAAAAAGAAAATCTCATATCATCATATGACATAATTTTAAAAAAGTTAAATCTTTAGCAGCTACGTGTTTTTTATATGTAAAAATATAAGTTAAGTATGAGAAACAAATTGTGCAGCAAAATTTTAGTTGCGTTATGAAATAAATTATAATTCGTCAAATGCAAACAAAACTTGGCCCACTTGGGGCTTCTTCGAATGCACATTTGACCCCATATTTTCTAATAATTTTTATGATGTTTTTTTCATTCTATTAATAGGGCTTTATTAAATAAAACTAAAGTGTTCATGAATATTTTATGAATATAAGAATCAGTGTATAATTTGTCAAGCTTAATAAGCATAATACAATAGCCCTCGCTCTGCGAAATTAAGGGGGTCCTCTACTTTGCACCTCAAATCCGAGCGTATTTTTCAGAAATAATTCCAGAGGATCTATAAAACATATTTAGAATTTTTTACATCCTTCGACTTTCATGAAGTATTATTGAAAATTAAAATAATTGAATCCCGTGCCCTTGGAAGGTCCTTGACTTTGTTACCTCCAAAAAAACATGAGTCTCAATGTTATCACACTGCGGCCATAAGAATTGTCTGTAATCAAAAAAACGATATTTTTTCTTGATCATTTTTAACTTGGTTCTGTTTCTCCGAAACCAATTTTTGCACTTTGAAATTTTTTTAATTTTTTATAAAAAATCAAATTTTTATAAATTTTTCCGATGGAAATGGAAAAAATCAAAATTTGAAAAATCGTACTCGGAGAAACATAGCCAAATGTGTTCTAAACAATTGAAAAAAATTTATCGAAATCTATCAATATTTCTTATATTGTAGAAGTCATACAACTAAGAGTAAAAATGCAACTTTTAAGAAATCGCTTTTAAAGACGACGAGCACTTAGGTGCTCGGAAAGTGCAGAGACGGGTGCGTTTCAGGTTACAGAAAAACACGAAGGAATACGTCTTCCGCGAAAGGCTTCATTCGGAGTATTTGTAGTTAGATATAAATTCAAATGACGTAAAAAAAATCAATTTTTTTAAACCTCAAGTGTAGGGGATCCCCTTAAAGAAAAGGAGTTAAGATTTATATTTATTTTATGTATGGTATAAGCTGTCAAAGTTAAAATAAAATTAATATTTAGTGCGGCTGCAAGAAGTTGAGGCTGGGTTATTAGGAGTTGGAATTTTTAACTTAATCTTGGCCCTAAAAGTTATAGATACGTTTTTTACAACCGGTTTTATAAAAATCCAGTTGTCTTGTAGGTAGAATTACAAATAATCTCTTTAGTTTCGCCAATGTACTAAATGGTTTTTATTGTTTTCCCCAAGGTTGAGGGACACGTACTATCCAAATATTAAATCCGCATCTTGGTTGAAAAAAGCGTCTGAACTGAGTTTGAGAATACTTTCACAGATGACGCAAGGTTTGTCCGTAATGAAAGTTTATTATATTCTAGCAACACGTGGGTACAGAGTTTAATAGTTTCGTACACCCAACGGTGGTTTGTTACACCTAAACCTAATCTAGATAGATATAGAGTAATGTACATATATATAAGGTATTGGCTCAGGATGACGAGACGAATTGAAATTCGGGGGAATGTAAGTGCGTGAGTCGGTCCTTCTGTCCGTTTAACCGATAAGTTGAAATAAAATTGAGATATCGTCATGAAACTTTGGATACGTGTTTTTTGGCACAATAAGGATTTCTGTATTACAGATCAACCTAATAGAACTATTGCCACTCCCTCAAAATGCCATTTAGAGAAAACCTATAAAGTGCTATTAATATGTTCCAAAATAAGATATAAAACTGGAATTTGTTACAGGGGATCTTATTAGTAGGCGGCACCTAAACGTTGAAAATTTTTAAGAAGTAGATGTAGCACCGCTCTTGAATAAGTTTAATGTATATATATACCTCAAATTTCTCTAAAGCAATAAAAACCAAACTTGCTGAGAACGAATCTTTTCAGTAGCTCCGCAGACGGTGTGCATATAAATGAAATCGGATGGTAACCACGCCCGCTTTCCATTAAAACTATTAAATGCGCTATAATTCACTAACAAAATACACTGGAAGCATTATATTTCACAACCAAGATGGTAAGGAATAGCTTCATAGGAATTGGTATAAAAATTGGACAATACCACCGCCCAACTTTAAGTCAAATCATAAACCTCTGGAACTACTCAACTAATTTTAACCGAATTCGGTACATAACCCTATCCTGAAATGTTTATCTTATAATGTGGAAATGGGCGAATACAACCAAGCTTATTTCTCATATAACAAAATTTTAAATTTCATCTGATTCTTTCACTTTACAGTATATGGTACAAATCAAACAACAATGAAGTCATCAGAACAAAACTTGGCAAAAGTTATGATGGAACTTATCCTTTGAATCCCTAAAATAAACTAATCTTGCCTTTGAATCCTTAAAGTAGTTTTTATACCCTGAACAGGGTATATTAAGTTTGTCACGAAGTTTGTAACACCCAGAAGTAAACGTCGGAGACCCTATAAAATATATACATAAATGATTAGCATCATGTGCTGAGTTGATTCAGCCATGTCCGTCCGCCCGTCCGTCCGTCTTTATATATGCAAACTAGTCCCTCAGTTTTTAAGCTATCGATCTGAAATTTTGCACCTGTTATTTTCTCACAAAGAAGCTGCTCATTTGTCGGAAATTCCAATATCGGACCTCTATAGCATATAGCTGCCATACAAACTGAACAATCGGGGTCAAGTGTTTGTATAGAAAACTCTTTCATTTGACAAGGTATCTTCACGAAATTTGGCACGTATCATTATTTAATCTCCGAAGAAATTGTATAGATCGGATGACTAAAGCATATAGCTGCCATACAAACTGAACAATCGGAATCTAGTGTTTGTATAAGAAACTCTTTCATTTGATGAGGTATTTTCATGAAATTTGGCACGGATTAATATTTAAGGCATCAATTTAATCTCCGGAGAAATTATTCAGATCGGGTGACTATAGCATATAGCTGTATGGAAAACTCTTTCATTTGACGAGGTATCTTCACGAAATTTGGCACGAATTATTACTCCAGGCATAAATCATATCTGCGAAGAAATTGTATAGATCGGATCACTATAGCATATAGCTGCCATACGAACTGAACAATTGGAATCTAGTGCTTGTATGGGAAACTCTTTCATTTGACGATGTATCTTCACGAAATTTGGCACTTAATATTATTTAAGGAATAAATCCAATCTCCGAAGAAATTGTATAGATGGGATGACTATAGCATATAGCTGCCATACAAACAGAACAATCGGAATGAAGTGCTTGTATGGAAAACTCTTCCATTTGACGAAGTATCTTCACGAAATTTTGCACTTAATATTATTTAAGAAATAAATCCAATCTCCGAAGAAATTGTATAGATGGGATGACTATAGCATATAGCTGCAATACAAACTGAACAATCGGAATGAAGGGCTTGTATGGAAAACTTTTTCATTTGACGAGGTATCTTCACGAAATTTGGCATGTATTATTATTTAAGGCAATAACCTAATCTCCGAAGAAATTGTATAGATCGGATCACTATAGCATATACGCCATACGAACTGAACAATTGGAATCTAGTGCTTGTATGGGAAACTCTTTCATTTGACGATGTATCTTCACGAAATTTGGCACTTAATATTATTTAAGGAATAAATCCAATCTCCGAAGAAATTGTATAGATGGGATGACTATAGCATATAGCTGCCATACAAACAGAACAATCGGAATGAAGTGCTTGTATGGAAAACTCTTCCATTTGACGAAGTATCTTCACGAAATTTTGCACTTAATATTATTTAAGAAATAAATCCAATCTCCGAAGAAATTGTATAGATGGGATGACTATAGCATATAGCTGCCATACAAACTGAACAATCGGAATGAAGGGCTTGTATGGAAAACTTTTTCATTGACGAGGTATCTTCACGAAATTTGGCATGTATTATTATTTAAGCCAGTAACTGAATCTCCGAAGAAATTGTATAGATCGGTTGACTATAGCATATAGCTGCCATACAAAATGAACAATCGGAATGAAGTGCTTGTATGAAAAACTCTTTCATTTGACGAAGTATCTTCACGAAATTTTGCACTTAATATTATTTAAGAAATAAATCCAATCTCCGAAGAAATTGTATAGATGGGATGACTATAGCATATAGCTGCCATACAAAATGAACAATCGAAATGAAGTGCTTGTATGGAAAACTCTTTCATTTGACGAAGTATCTTCACGAAATTTTGCCCTTAATATTATTTAAGAAATAAATCCAATCTCCGAAGTAATTGTATAGATGGGATGACTATAGCATATAGCTGCCATACAAACTGAACAATCGGAATGAAGGGCTTGTATGGAAAACTTTTTCATTTGACGAGGTATCTTCACGAAATTTGGCATGTATTATTATTTAAGCCAGTAACTCAATCCCCGAAGAAATTGTATAGATCGGATCACTATAGCATATACGCCATACGAACTGAACAATTGGAATCTAGTGCTTGTATGGAAAACTCTTTCATTTGACGAGGAGTCTTCACGAAATTTGGCAAGGATTATTATTTAAGGCACTAACTCAATCTCCGAAGAAATTGTATAGATCGGTTGACTATAGCATATAGCTGCCATACAAAATGAACAATCGGAATGAAGTGCTTGTATGAAAAACTCTTTCATTTGACGAAGTATCTTCACGAAATTTTTCACTTAATATTATTTAAGAAATAAATCCAATCTCCGATGAAATTGTATAGCATATAGCTGCCATACAAACTGAACAAACGGAATGAAGGGCTTGTATGGAGAACTTTTTCATTTGACGAGGTATCTTCACGAAATTTGGCATGTATTATTGCTTAAGCCAGTAACTCAATCTCCGAAGAAATTGTATAGATCGGATCACTATAGCATATACGCCATACGAACTGAACAATTGGAATCTAGTGCTTGTATGGAAAACTCTTTCATTTGACGAGGAATCTTCACGAAATTTGGCAAGGAATATTATTTAAGGCAATAACTCAATCTCCGAAGAAATTGTATAGATCGGTTGACTATAGCATATAGCTGCCATACAAAATGAACAATCGAAATGAAGTGCTTGTATAGAAAACTCTTTCATTTGACGAAGTATCTTCACGAAATTTTGCACTTAATATTAGTTAAGAAATAAATCCAATCTCCGAAGAAATTGTATAGATGGGATGACTATAGCATATAGCTGCCATACAAACTGAACAATCGGAATGAAGTGCTTGTATGGAAAACTCTTCCATTTGACGAGGAATCTTCACGAAATGTGGCACGGATTATTATTTAAGGACACAATTTAATCTCCGAAGAAATTGTATAGATCGGTTGACTATAGCATATAGCTGCCATACAAAATGAACAATCGGAATGAAGTGCTTGTATGGAAAACTCTTTCATTTGACGAAGTATCTTCACGAAATTTGGCACTTAATATTATTTAAGAAATGAATCCACTCTCCGAAGAAATTGTATAGATCGGATCACTATAGCATATAGCTGCCATACAAACTGAACAATCGGAATGAAGGGCTTGTATGGAAAACTTTTTCATTTGACGAGGTATCTTCACGAAATTTGGCATGTATTATTATTTAAGCCAGTAACTAAATCTCCGAAGAAATTGTATAGATCGGTTGACTATAGCATATAGCTGCCATACAAAATGAACAATCGGAACGAAGTGCTTGTATGAAAAACTCTTTCATTTGACGAAGTATCTTCACGAAATTTTTCACTTAATATTATTTAAGAAATAAATCCAATCTCCGATGAAATTGTATAGCATATAGCTGCCATACAAACTGAACAATCGGAATGAAGGGCTTGTATGGAAAACTTTTTCATTTGACGAGGTATCTTCACGAAATTTGGCATGTCTTATTATTTAAGCCAGTAACTCAATCTCCAAAGAAATTGTATAGATCGGATCACTATAGCATATACGCCATACGAACTGAACAATTGGAATCTAGTGCTTGTATGGAAAACTCTTTCATTTGACGAAGAATCTTCACGAAATTTGGCAAGGATTATTATTTAAGGCAATAACTCCGAAGAAATTGTATAGATCGGTTGACTATAGCATATAGCTGCCATACAAAATGAACAATCGAAATGAAGTGCTTGTATGGAAAACTCTTTCATTTGACGAAGTATCTTCACGAAATTTTGCACTTAATATTATTTAAGAAATAAATCCAATCTCCGAAGAAATTGTATAGATGGGATGACTATAGCATATAGCTGCCATACAAACTGAACAATCGGAATAAAGTGCTTGTATGGAAAACTCTTCCATTTGACGAGGAATCTTCACGAAATGTGGCACGGATTATTATTTAAGGCAACAATTTAATCTCCGAAGAAATTGTATAGATCGGTTGACTATAGCATATAGCTGCCATACAAAATGAACAATCGAAATGAAGTGCTTGTATGGAAAACTCTTTCATTTGACGAAGTATCTTCACGAAATTTGGCACTTAATATTATTTAAGAAATAAATCCACTCTCCGAAGAAATTGTATAGATCGGATCACTATAGCATATAGCTGCCATACAAACTGAACAATCGGAATCAAGTGCTTGTATGGAAAACTCTTTCATTTGACGAGGTATCTTCGCGAAATTTGGCACGGAATATTATTTAAGGCAACAATTTAACCTCCGAAGAATCTATTCAGATCGGGAACTATAGCATATAGCTGCCACGGATTATTATTTAAGGCAACAATTTAATCTCCGAAGAAAGTATTCAGATCGGGTGACTATAGCATATAGCTGCCATACAAACTGAACAATCGGAATGCAGTGCTTGTATGGAAAACTCTTCCATTTGACTAGGAATCTTCACGAAATTTGGCATGTATTATTATTTAAGGCAAAAATTCAATCTCCAAAGAAATTGTATAGATCGGATGACTATAGCATATAGCTGCCATACAAACTAAACAATCAAAATCTAGTGCTTGTTTGAAAAACTCTTTCATTTGACGAGGTATCTTCACGAAATTTGGCATGTATTATTATTTAAGGCAATAATTCAATCTCCAAATAAATTGTATAGATCGGATGACTATAGCATATAGCTGCCATTAAAACTGAACAATCGAAATCTAGTGCTTGTTTGAAAAACTCTTTCATTTGACGAGGTATCTTCACGAAATTTGGCACGGATTATTTACAAATTTGTCACGGATTATTATTTAAGGCAACAATTTAACCTCCGAAGAATCTATTCAGATCGGGAACTATAGCATATAGCTGCCACGGATTATTATTTAAGGCAACAATTTAATCTCCGAAGAAATTATTCAGATCGGGTGACTATAGCATATAGCTGCCATACAAACTGAACAATCGGAATGAAGTGCTTGTATGGAAAACTCTTTCATTTGACGAAGTATCTTCACGAAATCTGGCATGTATTATTATTTAAGGCAATAATTCAATCTCCAAAGAAATTGTATAGATCAGATGACTATAGCATATAGCTGCCATAGAAACTGAACAATCGAAATCTAGTGCATGTATGAAAAACTCTTTCATTTGACGAGGTTCCCTTCACGAAATTTGGCACGGATTATTATTTAGGACAACAATTTAACCTCCGAAGAAACTATTCAGATCGGGGAGTATAGTATATAGCTGCCACGGATTATTATTTAAGGCAACAATTTAATCTCCGAAGAAATTATTCAGATCGGGTGACTATAGCATATAGCTGCCATACAAACTGAACAATCGGAATGAAGGGCTTGTATGGAAAACTTTTTCATTTGACGAGGTATCTTCACGAAATTTGGCATGTATTATTATTTAAGGCAATAACTCAATCTCCGAAGAAATTGTTTAGATCGGTTGACTATAGCATATAGCTGCCATACAAAATGAACAATTGGAATCTAGTGCTTGTTTGAAAAACTCTTTCATTTGACGAGGTATCTTTACAAATTTGTCACGGATTATTATTTAAGGCAACAATTTAACCTCCGAAGAATCTATTCAGATCGGGAACTATAGCATATAGCTGCCACGGATTATTATTTAAGGCAACAACTTAATCTCCGAAGAAATTATCCAGATCGGGTGACTATAGCATATAGCTGCCATACAAACTGAACAATCGGAATGAAGTGCTTGTATGGAAAACTCTTTCATTTGACGAGGTATCTTCACGAAATTTGGCATGTATTATTATTTAAGGCAATAATTCAATCTCCAAAGAAATTGTATAGATCGGATGACTATAGCATATAGCTGCCATTAAAACTGAACAATCGAAATCTAGTGCTTGTTTGAAAAACTCTTTCATTTGACGAGGTATCTTTACAAATTTGTCACGGATTATTATTTAAGGCAACAATTTAACCTCCGAAGAATCTATTCAGATCGGGAACTATAGCATATAGCTGCCACGGATTATTATTTAAGGCAACAATTTAATCTCCGAAGAAATTATTCAGATCGGGTGACTATAGCATATAGCTGCCATACAAACTGAACAATCGGAATGAAGTGCTTGTATGGAAAACTCTTTCATTTGACGAGGTATCTTCACGAAATTTGGCATGTATTATTATTTAAGGCAATAATTCAATCTCCAAAGAAATTGTATAGATCGGATGACTATAGCATATAGCTGCCATTAAAACTGAACAATCGAAATCTAGTGCTTGTTTGAAAAACTCTTTCATTTGACGAGGTATCTTTACAAATTTGTCACGGATTATTATTTAAGGCAACAATTTAACCTCCGAAGAATCTATTCAGATCGGGAACTATAGCATATAGCTGCCACGGATTATTATTTAAGGCAACAATTTAATCTCCGAAGAAATTATTCAGATCGGGTGACTATAGCATATAGCTGCCATACAAACTGAACAATCGGAATGAAGGGCTTGTATGGAAAACTTTTTCATTTGACGAGGTATCTTCACGAAATTTGGCATGTATTATTATTTAAGGCAATAACTCAATCTCCGAAGAAATTGTATAGATCGGTTGCCTATAGCATATAGCTGCCATACAAAATGAACAATTGGAATCTAGTACTTGTTTGAAAAACTCTTTCATTTGACGAGGTATCTTTACAAATTTGTCACGGATTATTATTTAAGGCAACAATTTAACCTCCGAAGAATCTATTCAGATCGGGAACTATAGCATATAGCTGCCACGGATTATTATTTAAGGCAACAATTTAATCTCCGAAGAAATTATTCAGATCGGGTGACTATAGCATATAGCTGCCATACAAACTGAACAATCGGAATGAAGTGCTTGTATGGAAAACTCTTTCATTTGACGAGGTATCTTCACGAAATTTGGCATGTATTATTATTTAAGGCAATAATTCAATCTCCAAAGAATTTGTATAGATCAGATGACTATAGCATATAGCTGCCATAGAAACTGAACAATCGAAATCTAGTGCATGTATGAAAAACTCTTTCATTTGACGAGGTATCTTCACGAAATTTGGCACGGATTATTATTTAGGACAACAATTTAACCTCCGAAGAAACTATTCAGATCGGGGACTATAGTATATAGCTGCCACGGATTATTATTTAAGGCAACAATTTAATCTCCGAAGAAATTATTCAGATCGGGTGACTATAGCATATAGCTGCCATACAAACTGAACAATCCGAATGAAGGGCTTGTATGGAAAACTTTTTCATTTGACGAGGTATCGTCACGAAATTTGGCATGTATTATTATTTAAGGCAATAATTCAATCTCCAAAGAAATTGTATAGATCGGATGACTATAGCATATAGCTGCCATACAAACTAAACAATCAAAATCTAGTGCTTGTTTGAAAAACTCTTTCATTTGACGAGGTATCTTCACGAAATTTGGCATGTATTATTATATTATTATTTAAGGCAATAATTCAATCTCCAAAGAAATTGTATAGATCGGATGACTATAGCATATAGCTGCCATTAAAACTGAACAATCGAAATCTAGTGCTTGTTTGAAAAACTCTTTCATTTGACGAGGTATCTTTACAAATTTGTCACGGATTATTATTTAAGGCAACAATTTAACCTCCGAAGAATCTATTCAGATCGGGAACTATAGCATATAGCTGCCACGGATTATTATTTAACGCAACAATTTAATCTCCGAAGAAATTATTCAGATCGAGTGACTATAGCATATAGCTGCCATACAAACTGAACAATCGGAATGAAGTGCTTGTATGGAAAACTCTTCCATTTGACTAGGAATCTTCACGAAATTTAGCATGTATTATTATTTAAGGCAATAATTCAATCTCCAAAGAAATTGTATAGATCGGATGACTATAGCATATAGCTGCCATACAAACTAAACAATCAAAATCTAGTGCTTGTTTGAAAAACTCTTTCATTTGACGAGGTATCTTCACGAAATTTGGCATGTATTATTATTTAAGGCAATAATTCAATCTCCAAAGAAATTGTATAGATCGGATGACTATAGCATATAGCTGCCATTAAAACTGAACAATCGAAATCTAGTGCTTGTTTGAAAAACTCTTTCATTTGACGAGGTATCTTTACAAATTTGTCACGGATTATTATTTAGGACAACAATTTAACCTCCGAAGAAACTATTCAGATCGGGGACTATAGTATATAGCTGCCACGGATTATTATTTAAGGCAACAATTTAATCTCCGAAGAAATTATTCAGATCGGGTGACTATAGCATATAGCTGCCATACAAACTGAACAATCGGAATGAAGTGCTTGTATCGAAAACTCTTTCATTTGACGAAGTATCTTCACGAAATCTGGCATGTATTATTATTTAAGGCAATAATTCAATCTCCAAAGAAATTGTATAGATCAGATGACTATAGCATATAGCTGCCATAGAAACTGAACAATCGAAATCTAGTGCATGTATGAAAAACTCTTTCATTTGACGAGGTAGCTTCACGAAATTTGGCACGGATTATTATTTAATGCAACAATTTAACCTCCGAAGAATCTATTCAGATCGGGAACTATAGCATATAGCTGCCACGGATTATTATTTAAGGCAACAATTTAATCTCCGAAGAAATTATTCAGATCGGGTGACTATAGCATATAGCTGCCATACAAACTGAACAATCGGAATGAAGTGCTTGTATGGAAAACTCTTTCATTTGACGAGGTATCTTCACGAAATTTGGCATGTATTATTATTTAAGGCAATAATTCAATCTCCAAAGAATTTGTATAGATCAGATGACTATAGCATATAGCTGCCATAGAAACTGAACAATCGAAATCTAGTGCATGTATGAAAAACTCTTTCATTTGACGAGGTTCCCTTCACGAAATTTGGCACGGATTATTATTTAAGGCAATAATTCAATCTCCAAAGAATTTGTATAGATCAGATGACTATAGCATATAGCTGCCATACAAAATGAACAATTGGAATCTAGTGCTTGTTTGAAAAACTCTTTCATTTGACGAGGTATCTTTACAAATTTGTCACAGATTATTATTTAAGGCAACAATTTAACCTCCGAAGAATCTATTCAGATCGGGACTATAGCATATAGCTGCCACGGATTATTATTTAAGGCAACAATTTAATCTCCGAAGAAATTATTCAGATCGGGTGACTATAGCATATAGCTGCCATACAAACTGAACAATCGGAATGAAGTGCTTGTATGGAAAACTCTTTCATTTGACGAGGTATCTTCACGAAATTTGGCATGTATTATTATTTAAGGCAATAATTCAATCTCCAAAGAATTTGTATAGATCAGATGACTATAGCATATAGCTGCCATAGAAACTGAACAATCGAAATCTAGTGCATGTATGAAAAACTCTTTCATTTGACGAGGTATCTTCACGAAATTTGGCACGGATTATTATTTAGGACAACAATTTAACCTCCGAAGAAACTATTCAGATCGGGGACTATAGTATATAGCTGCCACGGATTATTATTTAAGGCAACAATTTAATCTCCGAAGAAGTTATTCAGATCGGGTGACTATAGCATATAGCTGCCATACAAACTGAACAATCCGAATGAAGGGCTTGTATGGAAAACTCTTTCATTTGACGAGGTATCTTCACGAAATTTGGCATGTATTATTATTTAAGGCAATAATTCAATCTCCAAAGAATTTGTATAGATCAGATGACTATAGCATATAGCTGCCATAGAAACTGAACAATCGAAATCTAGTGCATGTATGAAAAACTCTTTCATTTGACGAGGTATCTTCACGAAATTTGGCACGGATTATTATTTAGGACAACAATTTAACCTCCGAAGAAACTATTCAGATCGGGGACTATAGTATATAGCTGCCACGGATTATTATTTAAGGCAACAATTTAACCTCCGAAGAAACTATTCAGATCGGGGACTATAGTATATAGCTGCCACGGATTATTATTTAAGGCAACAATTTAATCTCCGAAGAAATTATTCAGATCGGGTGACTATAGCATATAGCTGCCATACAAACTGAACAATCGGAATGAAGTGCTTGTATCGAAAACTCTTTCATTTGACGAAGTATCTTCACGAAATCTGGCATGTATTATTATTTAAGGCAATAATTCAATCTCCAAAGAAATTGTATAGATCAGATGACTATAGCATATAGCTGCCATAGAAACTGAACAATCGAAATCTAGTGCATGTATGAAAAACTCTTTCATTTGACGAGGTATCTTCACGAAATTTGGCACGGATTATTATTTAGGACAACAATTTAACCTCCGAAGAAACTATTCAGATCGGGGAGTATAGTATATAGCTGCCACGGATTATTATTTAAGGCAACAATTTAATCTCCGAAGAAATTATTCAGATCGGGTGACTATAGCATATAGCTGCCATACAAACTGAACAATCGGAATGAAGGGCTTGTATGGAAAACTTTTTCATTTGACGAGGTATCTTCACGAAATTTGGCATGTATTATTATTTAAGGCAATAACTCAATCTCCGAAGAAATTGTATAGATCGGTTGACTATAGCATATAGCTGCCATAGAAACTTAACAATCGAAATCTAGTGCATGTATGAAAAACTCTTTCATTTGACGAGGTATCTTCACGAAATTTGGCACGGATTATTATTTAGGACAACAATTTAACCTCCGAAGAAACTATTCAGATCGGGGAGTATAGTATATAGCTGCCACGGATTATTATTTAAGGCAACAATTTAATCTCCGAAGAAATTATTCAGATCGGGTGACTATAGCATATAGCTGCCATACAAACTGAACAATCGGAATGAAGTGCTTGTATCGAAAACTCTTTCATTTGACGAAGTATCTTCACGAAATTTGGCATGTATTATTATTTAAGGCAATAATTCAATCTCCAAAGAAATTGTATAGATCGGATGACTATAGCATATAGCTGCCATTAAAACTGAACAATCGAAATCTAGTGCTTGTTTGAAAAACTCTTTCATTTGACGAGGTATCTTTACAAATTTGTCACGGATTATTATTTAAGGCAACAATTTAACCTCTGAAGAATCTATTCAGATCGGGAACTATAGCATATAGCTGCCACGGATTATTATTTAAGGCAACAATTTAATCTCCGAAGAAATTATTCAGATCGGGTGACTATAGCATATAGCTGCCATACAAACTGAACAATCGGAATGAAGGGCTTGTATGGAAAACTTTTTCATTTGACGAGGTATCTTCACGAAATTTGGCATGTATTATTATTTAAGGCAATAACTCAATCTCCGAAGAAATTGTATAGATCGGTTGACTATAGCATATAGCTGCCATACAAAATGAACAATTGGAATCTAGTGCTTGTTTGAAAAACTCTTTCATTTGACGAGGTATCTTTACAAATTTGTCACGGATTATTATTTAAGGCAACAATTTAACCTCCGAAGAATCTATTCAGATCGGGAACTATAGCATATAGCTGCCACGGATTATTATTTAACGCAACAATTTAATCTCCGAAGAAATTATTCAGATCGAGTGACTATAGCATATAGCTGCCATACAAACTGAACAATCGGAATGAAGTGCTTGTATGGAAAACTCTTCCATTTGACTAGGAATCTTCACGAAATTTAGCATGTATTATTATTTAAGGCAATAATTCAATCTCCAAAGAAATTGTATAGATCGGATGACTATAGCATATAGCTGCCATACAAACTAAACAATCAAAATCTAGTGCTTGTTTGAAAAACTCTTTCATTTGACGAGGTATCTTCACGAAATTTGGCATGTATTATTATTTAAGGCAATAATTCAATCTCCAAAGAAATTGTATAGATCGGATGACTATAGCATATAGCTGCCATTAAAACTGAACAATCGAAATCTAGTGCTTGTTTGAAAAACTCTTTCATTTGACGAGGTATCTTTACAAATTTGTCACGGATTATTATTTAGGACAACAATTTAACCTCCGAAGAAACTATTCAGATCGGGGACTATATTATATAGCTGCCACGGATTATTATTTAAGGCAACAATTTAATCTCCGAAGAAATTATTCAGATCGGGTGACTATAGCATATAGCTGCCATACAAACTGAACAATCGGAATGAAGTGCTTGTATCGAAAACTCTTTCATTTGACGAAGTATCTTCACGAAATCTGGCATGTATTATTATTTAAGGCAATAATTCAATCTCCAAAGAAATTGTATAGATCAGATGACTATAGCATATAGCTGCCATAGAAACTGAACAATCGAAATCTAGTGCTTGTTTGAAAAACTCTTTCATTTGACGAGGTATCTTTACAAATTTGTCACGGATTATTATTTAAGGCAACAATTTAACCTCCGAAGAATCTATTCAGATCGGGAACTATAGTATATAGCTGCCACGGATTATTATTTAAGGCAACAATTTAATCTCCGAAGAAATTATTCAGATCGGGTGACTATAGCATATAGCTGCCATACAAACTGAACAATCGGAATGAAGTGCTTGTATCGAAAACTCTTTCATTTGACGAAGTATCTTCACGAAATCTGGCATGTATTATTATTTAAGGCAATAATTCAATCTCCAAAGAAATTGTATAGATCGGATGACTATAGCATATAGCTGCCATTAAAACTGAACAATCGAAATCTAGTGCTTGTTTGAAAAACTCTTTCATTTGACGAGGTATCTTTACAAATTTGTCACGGATTATTATTTAAGGCAACAATTTAACCTCCGAAGAATCTATTCAGATCGGGAACTATAGTATATAGCTGCCACGGATTATTATTTAAGGCAACAATTTAATCTCCGAAGAAATTATTCAGATCGGGTGACTATAGCATATAGCTGCCATACAAAATGAACAATTGGAATCTAGTGCTTGTTTGAAAAACTCTTTCATTTGACGAGGTATCTTTACAAATTTGTCACAGATTATTATTTAAGGCAACAATTTAACCTCCGAAAAATCTATTCAGATCGGGAACTATAGCATATAGCTGCCACGGATTATTATTTAAGGCAACAATTTAATCTCCGAAGAAATTATTCAGATCGGGTGACTATAGCATATAGCTGCCATACAAACTGAACAATCGGAATGAAGTGCTTGTATGGAAAACTCTTTCATTTGACGAGGTATCTTCACGAAATTTGGCATGTATTATTATTTAAGGCAATAATTCAATCTCCAAAGAAATTGTATAGATCGGATGACTATAGCATATAGCTGCCATTAAAACTGAACAATCGAAATCTAGTGCTTGTTTGAAAAACTCTTTCATTTGACGAGGTATCTTTACAAATTTGTCACGGATTATTATTTAAGGCAACAATTTAACCTCTGAAGAATCTATTCAGATCGGGAACTATAGCATATAGCTGCCACGGATTATTATTTAAGGCAACAATTTAATCTCCGAAGAAATTATTCAGATCGGGTGACTATAGCATATAGCTGCCATACAAACTGAACAATCGGAATGAAGGGCTTGTATGGAAAACTTTTTCATTTGACGAGGTATCTTCACGAAATTTGGCATGTATTATTATTTAAGGCAATAACTCAATCTCCGAAGAAATTGTATAGATCGGTTGACTATAGCATATAGCTGCCATACAAACTAAACAATCAAAATCTAGTGCTTGTTTGAAAAACTCTTTCATTTGACGAGGTATCTTCACGAAATTTGGCATGTATTATTATTTAAGGCAATAACTCAATCTCCGAAGAAATTGTATAGATCGGTTGACTATAGCATATAGCTGCCATACAAAATGAACAATTGGAATCTAGTGCTTGTTTGAAAAACTCTTTCATTTGACGAGGTATCTTTACAAATTTGTCACGGATTATTATTTAAGGCAACAATTTAACCTCCGAAGAATCTATTCAGATCGGGAACTATAGCATATAGCTGCCATACAAACTGAACAATCGGAATGAAGTGCTTGTATGGAAAACTCTTTCATTTGACGAGGTATCTTCACGAAATTTGTCATGTATTATTATTTAAGGCAATAATTCAATCTCCAAAGAAATTGTATAGATCGGATGACTATAGCATATAGCTGCCATTAAAACTGAACAATCGAAATCTAGTGCTTGTTTGAAAAACTCTTTCATTTGACGAGGTATCTTTACAAATTTGTCACGGATTATTATTTAAGGCAACAATTTAACCTCTGAAGAATCTATTCAGATCGGGAACTATAGCATATAGCTGCCACGGATTATTATTTAAGGCAAAAATTTAATCTCCGAAGAAATTATTCAGATCGGGTTACTATAGCATATAGCTGCCATACAAACTGAACAATCGGAATGAAGTGCTTGTATGGAAAACTCTTTCATTTGACGAGGTATCTTCACGAAATTTGGCATGTATTATTATTTAAGGCAATAATTCAATCTCCAAAGAAATTGTATAGATCAGATGACTATAGCATATAGCTGCCATAGAAACTGAACAATCGAAATCTAGTGCATGTATGAAAAACTCTTTCATTTGACGAGGTATCTTCACGAAATTTGGCACGGATTATTATTTAGGACAACAATTTAACCTCCGAAGAAACTATTCAGATCGGGGACTATAGTATATAGCTGCCACGGATTATTATTTAAGGCAACAATTTAATCTCCGAAGAAATTATTCAGATCGGGTGACTATAGCATATAGCTGCCATACAACCTGAACAATCGGAATGAAGTGCTTGTATGGAAAACTCTTTCATTTGACGAGGTATCTTCACGAAATTTGGCATGTATTATTATTTAAGGCAATAATTCAATCTCCAAAGAAATTGTATAGATCGGATGACTATAGCGTATAGCTGCCATACAAACTGAACAATCGAAATCTAGTGCTTGTTTGAAAAACTCTTTCATTTGACGAGGTATCTTCACGAAATTTTGCACGGATTATTATTTAGGACAACAATTTAACCTCCGAAGAAACTATTCAGATTGGGGACTATAGTATATAGCTGCCATACGAACTGAACAATTGGAATCTAGTGCTTGTATGGGAAACTTTTTCATTTGACGAGGAATCTTCACGAAATTTGGCAAGGATTATTATTTAAGGCAATAACTCAATCTCCGAAGAAATTGTATAGATCGGTTGACTATAGCATATAGCTGCCATACAAAATGAACAATCGGAATGAAGTGCTTGTATGGAAAACTCTTTCATTTGACGAAGTATCTTCACGAAATTTTGCACGGATTATTATTTAGGACAACAATTTAACCTCCGAAGAAACTATTCAGATCGGGGACTATAGTATATAGCTGCCACGGATTATTATTTAAGGCAACAATTTAATCTCCGAAGAAATTATTCAGATCGGGTGACTATAGCATATAGCTGCCATACAAACTGAACAATTGGAATCTAGTGCTTGTATGGGAAACTTTTTCATTTGACGAGGAATCTTCACGAAATTTGGCAAGGCTTATTATTTAAGGCAATAACTCAATCTCCGAAGAAATTGTATAGATCGGTTGACTATAGCATATAGCTGCCATATAAAATGAACAATCGGAATGAAGTGCTTGTATGGAAAACTCTTTCATTTGACGAAGTATCTTCACGAAATTTTGCACGGATTATTATTTAGGACAACAATTTAACCTCCGAAGAAACTATTCAGATCGGGGACTATAGTATATAGCTGCCACGGATTATTATTTAAGGCAAAAATTTAATCTCCGAAGAAATTATTCAGATCGGGTTACTATAGCATATAGCTGCCATACAAACTGAACAATCGGAATGAAGTGCTTGTATGGAAAACTCTTTCATTTGACGAGGTATCTTCACGAAATTTGGCATGTATTATTATTTAAGGCAATAATTCAATCTCCAAAGAAATTGTATAGATCGGATGACTATAGCATATAGCTGCCATTAAAACTGAACAATCGAAATCTAGTGCTTGTATGGAAAACTCTTTCATTTGACGAAGTCTCTTCACGAAATTTTGCACTCAATATTATTTAAGAAATAAATCCAATTTTCGAAGAAATTGTATTGATGGGATGACTATAGCATATAGCTGCCATACGAACTGAACAATTGGAATCTAGTGCTTGTATGGGAAACTTTTTCATTTGACGAGGAATCTTCACGAAATTTGGCAAGGCTTATTATTTAAGGCAATAACTCAATCTCCGAAGAAATTGTATAGATCGGTTGACTATAGCATATAGCTGCCATATAAAATGAACAATCGGAATGAAGTGCTTGTATGGAAAACTCTTTCATTTGACGAAGTATCTTCACGAAATTTTGCACGGATTATTATTTAGGACAACAATTTAACCTCCGAAGAAACTATTCAGATCGGGGACTATAGTATATAGCTGCCACGGATTATTATTTAAGGCAAAAATTTAATCTCCGAAGAAATTATTCAGATCGGGTGACTATAGCATATAGCTGCCATACAAACTGAACAATTGGAATCTAGTGCTTGTATGGGAAACTTTTTCATTTGACGAGGTATCTTCACGAAATTTGGCATGTATTATTATTTAAGGCAATAACTCAATCTCCGAAGAAATTGTATAGATCGGGTGACTATAGCATATAGCTGCCATACAAACTGAACAATTGGAATCTAGTGCTTGTATGGGAAACTTTTTCATTTGACGAGGTATCTTCACGAAATTTGGCATGTATTATTATTTAAGGCAATAACTCAATCTCCGAAGAAATTGTATAGATCGGATCACTATAGCATATAGCTGCCATACGAACTGAACAATTGGAATCTAGTGCTTGTATGGGAAACTTTTTCATTTGACGAGGTAGCTTCACGAAATTTGGCATGTATTATTATATAAGGCAATAATTCAATCTCCAAAGAAATTGTATAGATCGGATGACTATAGCATATAGCTGCCATTAAAACTGAACAATCGAAATCTAGTGCTTGTTTGAAAAACTCTTTCATTTGACGAGGTATCTTTACAAATTTGTCACGGATTATTATTTAAGGCAACAATTTAACCTCCGAAGAATGTATTCAGATCGGGAACTATAGCATATAGCTGCCACGGATTATTATTTAAGGCAACAATTTAATCTCCGAAGAAATTATTCAGATCGGGTGACTATAGCATATAGCTGCCATACAAACTGAACAATCGGAATGAAGTGCTTGTATGGAAAACTCTTTCATTTGACGAGGTATCTTCACGAAATTTGGCATGTATTATTATTTAAGGCAATAATTCAATCTCCAAAGAAATTGTATAGATCGGATGACTATAGCATATAGCTGCCATTAAAACTGAACAATCGAAATCTAGTGCTTGTTTGAAAAACTCTTTCATTTGACGAGGTATCTTTACAAATTTGTCACGGATTATTATTTAAGGCAACAATTTAACCTCTGAAGAATCTATTCAGATCGGGAACTATAGCATATAGCTGCCACGGATTATTATTTAAGGCAACAATTTAATCTCCGAAGAAATTATTCAGATCGGGTGACTATAGCATATAGCTGCCATACAAACTGAACCATCGGAATGAAGGGCTTGTATGGAAAACTTTTTCATTTGACGAGGTATCTTCACGAAATTTGGCATGTATTATTATTTAAGGCAATAACTCAATCTCCGAAGAAATTGTATAGATCGGTTGACTATAGCATATAGCTGCCATACAAAATGAACAATTGGAATCTAGTGCTTGTTTGAAAAACTCTTTCATTTGATGAGGTATCTTTACAAATTTGTCACGGATTATTATTTAAGGCAATAATTTAACCTCCGAAGAATCTATTCAGATCGGGAACTATAGCATATAGCTGCCACGGATTATTATTTGAGGCAAAAATTTAATCTCCGAAGAAATTATTCAGATCGGGTGACTATAGCATATAGCTGCCATACAAACTGAACAATCGGAATGAAGTGCTTGTATGGAAAACTCTTTCATTTGACGAGGTATCTTCACGAAATTTGGCATGTATTATTATTTAAGGCAATAATTCAATCTCCAAAGAAATTGTGTAGATCAGATGACTATAGCATATAGCTGCCATAGAAACTGAACAATCGAAATCTAGTGCATGTATGGGAAACTATTTCATTTGACGAGGTATCTTCACGAAATTTGGCACGGATTATTATTTAGGACAACAATTTAACCTCCGAAGAAACTATATAGATCGGGGACTATAGTATATAGCTGCCACGGATGATTATATAAGGCAACAATTTAATCTCCGAAGAAATTATTCAGATCGGGTGACTATAGCATATAGCTGCCATACAAACTGAACAATCGAAATCTAGTGCTTGTATGGAAAACTCTTTCATTTGACGAGGTATCTTCACGAAATTTGGCATGTATTATTATTTAAGGCAATAATTCAATCTCCAAAGAAATTGTATAGATCGGATGACTATAGCGTATAGCTGCCATACAAACTGAACAATCGAAATCTAGCGCTTGTTTGAAAAACTCTTTCATTTGACGAGGTATCTTCACAAATTTGGCACGGATTATTATTTAAGGCAACAATTTAACCTCCGAAGAAACTATTCAGATCGGGGACAATAGCATATAGCTGCCACGGATTATTATTTAAGGCAACAATTTAATCTCCGAAGAAATTATTCAGATCGGGTGACTATAGCATATAGCTGCCATACAAACTGAACAATCGGAATGAAGGGCTTGTATGGAAAACTTTTTCATTTGACGAGGGATCTTCACGAAATTTGGCATGTATTATTATTTAAGGCAATAACTCAATCTCCGAAGAAATTGTATAGATCGGTTGACTATAGCATATAGCTGCCATACAAAATGAACAATTGGAATCTAGTGCTTGTTTGAAAAACTCTTTCATTTGATGAGGTATCTTTACAAATTTGTCACGGATTATTATTTAAGGCAATAATTTAACCTCCGAAGAATCTATTCAGATCGGGAACTATAGCATATAGCTGCCACGGATTATTATTTAAGGCAAAAATTTAATCTCCGAAGAAATTATTCAGATCGGGTGACTATAGCATATAGCTGCCATACAAACTGAACAATCGGAATGAAGTGCTTGTATGGAAAACTCTTTCATTTGACGAGGTATCTTCACGAAATTTGGCATGTATTATTATTTAAGACAATAATTCAATCTCCAAAGAAATTGTATAGATCAGATGACTATAGCATATAGCTGCCATAGAAACTGAACAATCGAAATCTAGTGCATGTATTGGAAACTCTTTCATTTGACGAGGTATCTTCACGAAATTTGGCACAAATTATTATTTAGGACAACAATTTAACCTCCGAAGAAACTATATAGATCGGGGACTATAGTATATAGCTGCCACGGATGATTATATAAGGCAACAATTTAATCTCCGAAGAAATTATTCAGATCGGGTGACTATAGCATATAGCTGCCATACAAACTGAACAATCGGAATGAAGTGCTTGTATGGAAAACTCTTTCATTTGACGAGGTATCTTCACGAAATTTGGCATGTATTATTATTTAAGGCAATAATTCAATCTCCAAAGAAATTGTATAGATCGGATGACTATAGCGTATAGCTGCCATACAAACTGAACAATCGAAATCTAGCGCTTGTTTGAAAAACTCTTTCATTTGACGAGGTATCTTCACAAATTTGGCACGGATTATTATTTAAGGCAACAATTTAACCTCCGAAGAAACTATTCAGATCGGGGACAATAGCATATAGCTGCCACGGATTATTATTTAAGGCAACAATTTAATCTCCGAAGAAATTATTTAGATCGGGTGACTATAGCATATAGCTGCCATACAAACTGAACAATCGAAATCTAGTGCTTGTATGGAAAACTCTTTCATTTGACGAAGTATCTTCACGAAATTTTGCACTTAATATTATTTAAGAAATAAATCCAATCTCCGAAGAAATTGTATAGATGGGATGACTATAGCATATAGCTGCCATACGAACTGAACAATTGGAATCTAGTGCTTGTATGGAAAACTCTTTCATTTGACGAAGTATCTTCACGAAATTTTGCACTTAATATTATTTAAGAAATAAATCCAATCTCCGAAGAAATTGTATAGATGGGATGACTATAGCATATAGCTGCCATACGAACTGAACAATTGGAATCTAGTGCTTGTATGGGAAACTTTTTCATTTGACGAGGAATCTTCACGAAATTTGGCAAGGATTATTATTTAAGGCAATAACTCAATCTCCGAAGAAATTGTATAGATCGGTTGACTATAGCATATAGCTGCCATACAAAATGAACAATCGGAATGAAGTGCCTGTATGGAAAACTCTTTCATTTGACGAAGTATCTTCACGAAATTTTGCACGGATTATTATTTAGGACAACAATTTAACCTCCGAAGAAACTATTCAGATCGGGGACTAAAGTATATAGCTGCCACGGATTATTATTTAAGGCAACAATTTAATCTAAGAAGAAATTATTCAGATCTGGTGACTATAGCATATAGCTGCCATACAAACTGAACAATTGGAATCTAGTGCTTGTATGGGAAACTTTTTCATTTGACGAGGTATCTTCACGAAATTTGGCATGTATTATTATTTAAGGCAATAACTCAATCTCCGAAGAAATTGTATAGATCGGATCACTATAGCATATAGCTGCCATACGAACTGAACAATTGGAATCTAGTGCTTGTATGGGAAACTTTTTCATTTGACGAGGTATCTTCACGAAATTTGGCATGTATTATTATTTAAGGCAATAATTCAATCTCCGAAGAAATTGTATAGATCGGTTGACTATAGCATATAGCTGCCATACAAAATGAACAATTGGAATCTGGTGCTTGTATGGGAAACTCTTTCATTTGACGAGGAATCTTCACGAAATTTGGTAAGGATTATTATTTAAGGCAATAACTCAATCTCCGAAGAAATTGCATAGATCGGATCACTATAGCATATAGCTGCCATACGAACTGAACAATTGGAATCTAGTGCTTGTATGGAAAACTTTTTCATTTGACGAGGTATCTTCACGAAATTTGGCATGTATTATTATTTAAGGCAATAACTCAATCTCCGAAGAAATTGTATAGATCGGTTGACTATAGCATATAGCTGCCATACAAACTGAACAATCGGAATGAAGGGCTTGTATGGAAAACTTTTTCATTTGACGAGGTATCTTCACGAAATTTGGCATGTATTATTATTTAAGGCAATAACTCAATCTCCGAAGAAATTGTATAGATCGGTTGACTATAGCATATAGCTGCCATACAAAATGAACAATCGGAATGAAGTGCTTGTATGAAAAACTCTTTCATTTGACGAAGTATCTTCACGAAATTTTGCACTTAATATTATTTAAGAAATAAATCCAATCTCCGAAGAAATTGTATAGATGGGATGACTATAGCATATAGCTGCCATACAAACTGAACAATCGGAATGAAGGGCTTGTATGGAAAACTTTTTCATTTGACGAGGTATCTTCACGAAATTTGGCATGTATTATTATTTAAGGCAATAATTCAATCTCCAAAGAAATTGTATAGATCGGATGACTATAGCATATAGCTGCCATTAAAACTGAACAATCGAAATCTAGTGCTTGTTTGAAAAACTCTTTCATTTGACGAGGTATCTTCACGAAATTTGGCACGGATTATTATTTAAGGCAACAATTTAACCTCCGAAGAAACTATTCAGATCGGGGACAATAGCATATAGCTGCCACGGATTATTATTTAAGGCAACAATTTAACCTCCGAAGAAACTATATAGATCGGGGAATATAGTATATAGCTGCCACGGATGATTATATAAGGCAACAATTTAATCTCCGAAGAAATTATTCAGATCGGGTGACTATAGCATATAGCTGCCATACAAACTGAACAATTGGAATCTAGTGCTTGTATGGGAAACTTTTTCATTTGACGAGGTATCTTCACGAAATTTGGCATGTATTATTACTTAAGGCAATAACTCAATCTCCGTTGAAATTGTATAGATCGGTTGACTATAGCATATAGCTGCCATACGAACTGAACAATTGGAATCTAGTGCTTGTATGGGAAACTCTTTCATTTGACGAAGTATCTTCACGAAATTTTGCACTTAATATTATTTAAGAAATAAATCCAATCTCCGAAGAAATTGTATAGATGGGATGACTATAGCATATAGCTGCCATACGAACTGAACAATTGGAATCTAGTGCTTGTATGGGAAACTCTTTCATTTGACGAGGTAGCTTCACGAAATTTGGCATGTATTATTATTTAAGGCAATAATTCAATCTCCAAAGAAATTGTATAGATCGGATGACTATAGCATATAGCTGCCATTAAAACTGAACAATCGAAATCTAGTGCTTGTTTGAAAAACTCTTTCATTTGACGAGGTATCTTCACGAAATTTGGCACGGATTATTATTTAGGACAACAATTTAACCTCCGAAGAAACTATTCAGATCGGGGACAATAGCATATAGCTGCCACGGATTATTATTTAAGGCAACAATTTAATCTCCGAAGAAATTATTCAGATCGGGTGACTATAGCATATAGCTGCCATACAAACTGAACAATCGAAATCTAGTGCTTGTATGGAAAACTCTTTCATTTGACGAAGTATCTTCACGAAATTTTGCACTTAATATTATTTAAGAAATAAATCCAATCTCCGAAGAAATTGTATAGATGGGATGACTATAGCATATAGCTGCCATACGAACTGAACAATTGGAATCTAGTGCTTGTATGGAAAACTCTTTCATTTGACGAAGTATCTTCACGAAATTTGGCATGTATTATTATTTAAGGCAATAACTCAATCACCGAAGAAATTGTATAGATCGGATCACTATAGCATATAGCTGCCATACGAACTGAACAATTGGAATCTAGTGCTTGTATGGAAAACTTTTTCATTTGACGAGGTATCTTCACGAAATTTGGCATGTATTATTACTTAAGGCACTAACTCAATCTCCGAAGAAATTGTATAGATCGGTTGACTATAGCATATAGCTGCCATACAAAATGAACAATTGGAATCTAGTGCTTGTATGGGAAACTCTTTCATTTGACGAGGAATCTTCACGAAATTTGGCAAGGATTATTATTTAAGGCAATAACTCAATCTCCAAAGAAATTGTATAGATCGGATGACTATAGCATATAGCTGCCATACGAACTGAACAATTGGAATCTAGTGCTTGTATGGGAAACTTTTTCATTTGACGAGGAATCTTCACGAAATTTGGCATGTATTATTATTTAAGGCAATAACTCAATCACCGAAGAAATTGTATAGATCGGATCACTATAGCATATAGCTGCCATACGAACTGAACAATTGGAATCTAGTGCTTGTATGGAAAACTCTTTCATTTGACGAAGTATCTTCACGAAATTTGGCATGTATTATTATTTAAGGCAATAACTCAATCACCGAAGAAATTGTATAGATCGGATCACTATAGCATATAGCTGCCATACGAACTGAACAATTGGAATCTAGTGCTTGTATGGAAAACTTTTTCATTTGACGAGGTATCTTCACGAAATTTGGCATGTATTATTACTTGAGGCAATAACTCAATCTCCGAAGAAATTGTATAGATCGGTTGACTATAGCATATAGCTGCCATACAAAATGAACAATCGGAATGAAGTGCTTGTATGGAAAACTCTTTCATTTGACGAGGTATCTTCACGAAATTTGGCATGTATTATTATTTAAGGCAATAATTTAATCTCCAAAGAAATTGTATATATCGGATGACTATAGCGTATAGCTGCCATACAAACTGAACAATCGAAATCTAGTGCTTGTTTGAAAAACTCTTTCATTTGACGAGGTATCTTCACAAATTTGGCACGGATTATTATTTAAGGCAACAATTTAACCTCCGAAGAAACTATTCAGATCGGGGACAATAGCATATAGCTGCCACGGATTATTATTTAAGGCAACAATTTAACCTCCGAAGAAATTATTCAGATCGGGTGACTATAGCATATAGCTGCCATACAAACTGAACAATTGGAATCTAGTGCTTGTATGGGAAACTTTTTCATTTGACGAGGTATCTTCACGAAATTTGGCATGTATTATTACTTAAGGCAATAACTCAATCTCCGAAGAAATTGTATAGATCGGTTGACTATGGCATATAGCTGCCATACGAACTGAACAATTGGAATCTAGTGCTTGTATGGGAAACTCTTTCATTTGACGAGGTATCTTCACGAAATTTGGCATGTATTATTACTTAAGGCAATAACTCAATCTCCGAAAAAATTGTATAGATCGGTTGACTATGGCATATAGCTGCCATACGAACTGAACAATTGGAATCTAGTGCTTGTATGGGAAACTCTTTCATTTGACGAAGTATCTTCACGAAATTTTGCACTTAATATTATTTAAGAAATAAATCCAATCTCCGAAGAAATTGTATAGATGGGATGACTATAGCATATAGCTGCCATACGAACTGAACAATTGGAATCTAGTGCTTGTATGGGAAACTCTTTCATTTGACGAGGTAGCTTCACGAAATTTGGCATGTATTATTATTTAAGGCAATAATTCAATCTCCAAAGAAATTGTATAGATCGGATGACTATAGCATATAGCTGCCATTAAAACTGAACAATCGAAATCTAGTGCTTGTTTGAAAAACTCTTTCATTTGACGAGGTATCTTCACGAAATTTGGCACGGATTATTATTTAGGACAACAATTTAACCTCCGAAGAAACTATTCAGATCGGGGACAATAGCATATAGCTGCCACGGATTATTATTTAAGGCAACAATTTAATCTCCGAAGGAATTATTCAGATCGGGTGACTATAGCATATAGCTGCCATACAAACTGAACAATCGAAATCTAGTGCTTGTATGGAAAACTCTTTCATTTGACGAAGTATCTTCACGAAATTTTGCACTTAATATTATTTAAGAAATAAATCCAATCTCCGAAGAAATTGTATAGATGGGATGACTATAGCATATAGCTGCCATACGAACTGAACAATTGGAATCTAGTGCTTGTATGGAAAACTCTTTCATTTGACGAAGTATCTTCACGAAATTTTGCACTTAATATTATTTAAGAAATAAATCCAATCTCCGAAGAAATTGTATAGATGGGATGACTATAGCATATAGCTGCCATACGAACTGAACAATTGGAATCTAGTGCTTGTATGGGAAACTTTTTCATTTGACGAGGAATCTTCACGAAATTTGGCAAGGATTATTATTTAAGGCAATAACTCAATCTCCGAAGAAATTGTATAGATCGGATGACTATAGCATATAGCTGCCATTAAAACTGAACAATCGAAATCTAGTGCTTGTTTGAAAAACTCTTTCATTTGACGAGGTATCTTTACAAATTTGTCACGGATTATTATTTAAGGCAACAATTTAACCTCTGAAGAATCTATTCAGATCGGGAACTATAGCATATAGCTGCCACGGAATATTATTTAAGGCAACAATTTAATCTCCGAAGAAATTATTCAGATCGGGTGACTATAGCATATAGCTGCCATACAAACTGAACAATCGGAATGAAGGGCTTGTATGGAAAACTTTTTCATTTGACGAGGTATCTTCACGAAATTTGGCATGTATTATTACTTGAGGCAATAACTCAATCTCCGAAGAAATTGTACAGATCGGTTGACTATAGCATATAGCTGCCATACAAACTGAACAATTGGAATCTAGTGCTTGTATGGGAAACTTTTTCATTTGACGAGGTATCTTTACGAAATTTGGCATGTATTATTATTTAAGGCAATAACTCAATCACCGAAGAAATTGTATAGATCGGATCACTATAGCATATAGCTGCCATACGAACTGAACAATTGGAATCTAGTGCTTGTATGGGAAACTTTTTCATTTGACGAGGTAGCTTCACGAAATTTGGCATGTATTATTATTTAAGGCAATAATTCAATCTCCAAAGAAATTGTATAGATCGGATGACTATAGCATATAGCTGCCATTAAAACTGAACAATCGAAATCTAGTGCTTGTTTGAAAAATTCTTTCATTTGACGAGGTATCTTCACGAAATTTGGCACGGATTATTATTTAGGACAACAATTTAACCTCCGAAGAAACTACTCAGATCGGGGAGTATAGTATATAGCTGCCACGGATTATTATTTAAGGCAACAATTTAATCTCCGAAGAAATTATTCAGATCGGGTGACTATAGCATATAGCTGCCATACAAACTGAACAATCGGAATGAAGTGCTTGTATGGAAAACTCTTCCATTTGACTAGGAATCTTCACGAAATTTAGCATGTATTATTATTTAAGGCAATAATTCAATCTCCAAAGAAATTGTATAGATCGGATGACTATAGCATATAGCTGCCATACAAACTAAACAATCAAAATCTAGTGCTTGTTTGAAAAACTCTTTCATTTGACGAGGTATCTTCACGAAATTTGGCATGTATTATTATTTAAGGCAATAATTCAATCTCCAAAGAAATTGTATAGATCGGATGACTATAGCATATAGCTGCCATTAAAACTGAACAATCGAAATCTAGTGCTTGTTTGAAAAACTCTTTCATTTGACGAGGTATCTTTACAAATTTGTCACGGATTATTATTTAAGGCAACAATTTAACCTCCGAAAAATCTATTCAGATCGGGAACTATAGCATATAGCTGCCACGGATTATTATTTAAGGCAACAATTTAATCTCCGAAGAAATTATTCAGATCGGGTGACTATAGCATATAGCTGCCATACAAACTGAACAATCGGAATGAAGTGCTTGTATGGAAAACTCTTCCATTTGACTAGGAATCTTCACGAAATTTGGCATGTATTATTATTTAAGACAATAATTCAATCTCCAAAGAAATTGTATAGATCGGATGACTATAGCATATAGCTGCCATACAAACTAAACAATCAAAATCTAGTGCTTGTTTGAAAAACTCTTTCATTTGACGAGGTATCTTCACGAAATTTGGCATGTATTATTATTTAAGGCAATAATTCAATCTCCAAAGAAATTAGTCAGATCGGGTGACTATAGCATATAGCTGCCATACAAACTGAACAATCGGAATGAAGTGCTTGTATGGAAAACTCTTTCATTTGACGAAGTATCTTCACGAAATCTGGCATGTATTATTATTTAAGGCAATAATTCAATCTCCAAAGAAATTGTATAGATCAGATGACTATAGCATATAGCTGCCATAGAAACTGAACAATCGAAATCTAGTGCATGTATGAAAAACTCTTTCATTTGACGAGGTATCTTCACGAAATTTGGCACGGATTATTATTTAGGACAACAATTTAACCTCCGAAGAAACTATTCAGATCGGGGACAATAGCATATAGCTGCCACGGATTATTATTTAAGGCAACAATTTAATCTCCGAAGAAATTATTCAGATCGGGTGACTATAGCATATAGCTGCCATACAAACTGAACAATCGGAATGAAGTGCTTGTATGGAAAACTCTTTCATTTGACGAGGTATCTTCACGAAATTTGGCGTGTATTATTATTTAAGGCAATAACTGAATCTCCGAAGAAATTGTATAGATCGGATCACTATAGCATATAGCTGCCATACGAACTGAACAATTGGAATCTAGTGTTTGTATGGAAAACTTTTTCATTTGACGAGGAATCTTCACGAAATTTTTCAAGGATTATTATTTAAGGCAATAACTCAATCTCCAAAGAAATTATTCAGATCGGGTGACTATAGCATATAGCTGCCATACAAACTGAACAATCGGAATGAAGTGCTTGTATGGAAAACTCTTTCATTTAACAAGGTATCTTCACGAAATTTGGCGTGTATTATTATTTAAGGCAATAACTGAATCTCCGAAGAAATTGTATAGATCGGATCACTATAGCATATAGCTGCCATTAAAACTGAACAATCGAAATCTAGTGCTTGTTTGAAAAACTCTTTCATTTGACGAGGTATCTTTACAAATTTGTCACGGATTATTATTTAGGACAACAATTTAACCTCCGAAGAAACTATTCAGATCGGGGACTATAGTATATAGCTGCCACGGATTATTATTTAAGGCAACAATTTAATCTCCGAAGAAATTATTCAGATCGGGTGACTATAGCATATAGCTGCCATACAAACTGAACAATCGGAATGAAGTGCTTGTATGGAAAACTCTTTCATTTGACGAGGTATCTTCACGAAATTTGGCGTGTATTATTATTTAAGGCAATAACTGAATCTCCGAAGAAATTGTATAGATCGGATCACTATAGCATATAGCTGCCATACGAACTGAACAATTGGAATCTAGTGCTTGTATGGAAAACTCTTTCATTTGACGAGGTAACTTCACGAAATTTGGCGTGTATTATTATTTAAGGCAATAATTCAATCTCCAAAGAAATTGTATAGATCGGATGACTATAGCATATAGCTGCCATTAAAACTGAACAATCGAAATCTAGTGCTTGTATGGAAAACTCTTTCATTTGACGAAGTATCTTCACGAAATTTTGCACTTAATATTATTTAAGAAATAAATCCAATCTCCGAAGAAATTGTATAGATGGGATGACTATAGCATATAGCTGCCATACGAACTGAACAATTGGAATCTAGTGCTTGTATGAGAAACTTTTTCATTTGACGAGGAATCTTCACGAAATTTGGCAAGGATTATTATTTAAGGCAATAACTCAATCTCCAAAGAAATTGTAAATTCGAAATCTAGTGCTTGTATGGAAAACTCTTTCATTTGACGAAGTATCTTCACGAAATTTTGCACTTAATATTATTTAAGAAATAAATCCAATCTCCGAAGAAATTGTATAGATGGGATGACTATAGCATATAGCTGCCATACGAACTGAACAATTGGAATCTAGTGCTTGTATGGGAAACTTTTTCATTTGACGAGGTATCTTCACGAAATTTGGCATGTATTATTATTTAAGGCAATAATTCAATCTCCAAAGAAATTGTATAGATCAGATGACTGTAGCATATAGCTGCCATAGAAACTGAACAATCGAAATCTAGTGCATGTATGAAAAACTCTCTCATTTGACGAGGTATCTTCACGAAATTTGGCACGGATTATTATTTAGGACAACAATTTAACCTCCGAAGAAACTATTCAGATCGGGGACTATAGTATATAGCTGCCACGGATTATTATTTAAGGCAACAATTTAATCTCCGAAGAAATTATTCAGATCGGGTGACTATAGCATATAGCTGCCATACAAACTGAACAATCGGAATGAAGTGCTTGTATGGAAAACTCTTTCATTTGACGAGGTATCTTCACGAAATTTGGCATGTATTATTATTTAAGGCAATAATTCAATCTCCAAAGAAATTGTATAGATCAGATGACTATAGCATATAGCTGCCATAGAAACTGAACAATCGAAATCTAGTGCATGTATGAAAAACTCTTTCATTTGACGAGGTATCTTCACGAAATTTGGCACGGATTATTATTTAGGACAACAATTTAACCTCCGAAGAAACTATTCAGATCGGGGATCAGTATATAGCTGCCACGGATTATTATTTAAGGCAGCAATTTAATCTCCGAAGAAATTATTCAGATCGGGTGACTATAGCATATAGCTGCCATACAAACTGAACAATCGGAATGAAGTGCTTGTATGGAAAACTCTTTCATTTGACGAGGTATCTTCACGAAATTTGGCATGTATTATTATTTAAGGCAATAATTCAATCTCCAAAGAAATTGTATAGATCGGATGACTATAGCGTATAGCTGCCATACAAACTGAACAATCGAAATCTAGTGCTTGTTTGAAAAACTCTTTCATTTGACGAGGTATCTTCACAAATTTGGCACGGATTATTATTTAAGGCAACAATTTAACCTCCGAAGAAACTATTCAGATCGGGGACAATAGCATATAGCTGCCACGGATTATTATTTAAGGCAACAATTTAATCTCCGAAGAAATTATTCAGATCGGGTGACTATAGCATATAGCTGCCATACAAACTGAACAATCGGAATGAAGTGCTTGTATGGAAAACTCTTTCATTTGACGAGGTATCTTCACGAAATTTGGCATGTATTATTATTTAAGGCAATAATTCAATCTCCAAAGAAATTGTATAGATCGGATGACTATAGCATATAGCTACCATAGAAACTGAACAATCGAAATCAAGTGCTCGTATGAAAAACTCTTTCATTTAACGAGGTATCTTCACGAAATTTGGCACGGATTATTATTTAAGGCAACGATTTAACCTCCGAAGAAACTATTCAGATCGGGGATTATAGCATATAGCTGCCACGGATTATTATTTAAGGCAACAATTTAATCTCCGAAGAAATTATTCAGATCGGGTGACTACAGCATATAGCTGCCATACACACTGAACAATCGGAATGAAGTGCTTGTATGGAAAACTCTTTCATTTGACGAGGTATCTTCACGAAATTTGGCATGTATTATTATTGGGCACAATTATTCAATCTCCAAAGAAATTGTATAGATCGGATGACTATGACAAATAGCTGCCATACAAACTGAACAATCGGAATCTAGTGCTTGTATGGGAAACTCTTTCATTTGACAAGGTATCTTCACGAAATTTTGCAAGGATTATAACTGAAGGCAACAATTTAATTTCCGAAGAAATTGTATAGATCGGATGACTATGACATATAGCTGCCATACAAACTGAGCAATCGGAATCAAGTGCTTGTATGGAAAACTCTTTCATTTGACGAAGTATCTTCACGAAATTTGGCACTTAATATTATTTAAGAAATAAATCCACTCTCCGAAGAAATTGTATAGATGGGATGACTATAGCATATAGCTGCCATACAAACTGAACAATCGGAATGAAGTGCTTGTATGGAAAACTCTTCCATTTGACGAGGAATCTTCACAAAATTTGGCACGGATTATTATTTAAGGCAACAATTTAACCTCCGAAGAAATTGTATAGATCGGTTGACTATAGCATATAGCTGCCATACAAAATGAACAATCGGAATGAAGTGCTTGTATGGAAAACTCTTTCATTTGACGAAGTATCTTTACGAAATTTGGCACTTAATATTATTTAAGAAATAAATCCACTCTCCGAAGAAATTGTATAGATGGGATGACTATAGCATATAGCTGCCATACAAACTGAACAATCGGAATGAAGTGCTTGTATGGAAAACTCTTTCATTTGACGAGGTATCTTCGCGAAATTTGGCATGTATTATTATTTAAGGCAATAATTCAATCTCCAAAGAAATTGTATAGATAGGATGACTATGACATATAGCTGCCATACAAACTGAGCAATCGGAATCAAGTGCTTGTATGGAAAACTCTTTCATTTGACGAAGTATCTTCACGAAATTTGGCACTTAATATTATTTAAGAAATAAATCCACTCTCCGAAGAAATTGTATAGATGGGATGACTATAGCATATAGCTGCCATACAAACTGAACAATCGGAATGAAGTGCTTGTATGGAGAACTCTTTCATTTGACGAAGTATCTTCACGAAATTTGGCACTTAATATTATTTAAGAAGTAAATCCACTCTCCGAAGAAATTGTATAGATGGGATGACTATAGCATATAGCTGCCATACAAACTGAACAATCGGAATGAAGTGCTTGTATGGAAAACTCTTTCATTTGACGAGGTATCTTCGCGAAATTTGGCATGTATTATTATTTAAGGCAATAATTCAATCTCCAAAGAAATTGTATAGATCGGATGACTATAGCATATAGCTACCATAGAAACTGAACAATCGAAATCAAGTGCTCGTATGAAAAACTCTTTCATTTAACGAAGTATCTTCACGAAATTTGGCACGGATTATTATTTAAGGCAACGATTTAACCTCCGAAGAAACTATTCAGATCGGGGATTATAGCATATAGCTGCCACGGATTATTATTTAAGGCAACAATTTAATCTCCGAAGAAATTATTCAGATCGGGTGACTACAGCATATAGCTGCCATACAAACTGAACAATCGGAATGAAGTGCTTGTATGGAAAACTCTTTCATTTGACGAGGTATCTTCACGAAATTTGGCATGTATTATTATTTAAGGCAATAATTCAATCTCCAAAGAAATTGTATAGATCGGATGACTATAGCGTATAGCTGAAATACAAACTGAACAATCGAAATCTAGTGCTTGTTTGAAAAACTCTTTCATTTGACGAAGTATCTTTACGAAATTTGGCACTTAATATTATTTAAGAAATAAATCCACTCTCCGAAGAAATTGTATAGATGGGATGACTATAGCATATAGCTGCCATACAAACTGAACAATCGGAATGAAGTGCTTGTATGGAAAACTCTTTCATTTGACGAGGTATCTTCGCGAAATTTGGCATGTATTATTATTTAAGGCAATAATTCAATCTCCAAAGAAATTGTATAGATCGGATGACTATAGCATATAGCTACCATAGAAACTGAACAATCGAAATCAAGTGCTCGTATGAAAAACTCTTTCATTTAACGAGGTATCTTCACGAAATTTGGCACGGATTATTATTTAAGGCAACGATTTAACCTCCGAAGAAACTATTCAGATCGGGGATTATAGCATATAGCTGCCACGGATTATTATTTAAGGCAACAATTTAATCTCCGAAGAAATTATTCAGATCGGGTGACTACAGCATATAGCTGCCATACAAACTGAACAATCGGAATGAAGTGCTTGTATGGAAAACTCTTTCATTTGACGAGGTATCTTCACGAAATTTGGCATGTATTATTATTTAAGGCAATAATTCAATCTCCAAAGAAATTGTATAGATCGGATGACTATAGCGTATAGCTGCCATACAAACTGAACAATCGAAATCTAGTGCTTGTTTGAAAAACTCTTTCATTTGACGAGGTATCTTCACAAATTTGGCACGGATTATTATTTAAGGCAACAATTTAACCTCCGAAGAAACTATTCAGATCGGGGACAATAGCATATAGCTGCCACGGATTATTATTTAAGGCAACAATTTAATCTCCGAAGAAATTATTCAGATCGGGTGACTATAGCATATAGCTGCCATACAAACTGAACAATCGGAATGAAGTGCTTGTATGGAAAACTCTTTCATTTGACGAGGTATCTTCACGAAATTTGGCATGTATTATTATTTAAGGCAATAATTCAATCTCCAAAGAAATTGTATAGATCGGATGACTATAGCATATAGCTACCATAGAAACTGAACAATCGAAATCAAGTGCTCGTATGAAAAACTCTTTCATTTAACGAGGTATCTTCACGAAATTTGGCACGGATTATTATTTAAGGCAACGATTTAACCTCCGAAGAAACTATTCAGATCGGGGATTATAGCATATAGCTGCCACGGATTATTATTTAAGGCAACAATTTAATCTCCGAAGAAATTATTCAGATCGGGTGACTACAGCATATAGCTGCCATACACACTGAACAATCGGAATGAAGTGCTTGTATGGAAAACTCTTTCATTTGACGAGGTATCTTCACGAAATTTGGCATGTATTATTATTGGGCACAATTATTCAATCTCCAAAGAAATTGTATAGATCGGATGACTATGACAAATAGCTGCCATACAAACTGAACAATCGGAATCTAGTGCTTGTATGGGAAACTCTTTCATTTGACAAGGTATCTTCACGAAATTTTGCAAGGATTATAACTGAAGGCAACAATTTAATTTCCGAAGAAATTGTATAGATCGGATGACTATGACATATAGCTGCCAAACAAACTGAGCAATCGGAATCAAGTGCTTGTATGGAAAACTCTTTCATTTGACGAAGTATCTTCACGAAATTTGGCACTTAATATTATTTAAGAAATAAATCCACTCTCCGAAGAAATTGTATAGATGGGATGACTATAGCATATAGCTGCCATACAAACTGAACAATCGGAATGAAGTGCTTGTATGGAAAACTCTTCCATTTGACGAGGAATCTTCACAAAATTTGGCACGGATTATTATTTAAGGCAACAATTTAACCTCCGAAGAAATTGTATAGATCGGTTGACTATAGCATATAGCTGCCATACAAAATGAACAATCGGAATGAAGTGCTTGCATGGAAAACTCTTTCATTTGACGAAGTATCTTTACGAAATTTGGCACTTAATATTATTTAAGAAATAAATCCACTCTCCGAAGAAATTGTATAGATGGGATGACTATAGCATATAGCTGCCATACAAACTGAACAATCGGAATGAAGTGCTTGTATGGAAAACTCTTTCATTTGACGAGGTATCTTCGCGAAATTTGGCATGTATTATTATTTAAGGCAATAATTCAATCTCCAAAGAAATTGTATAGATCGGATGACTATGACATATAGCTGCCATACAAACTGAGCAATCGGAATCAAGTGCTTGTATGGAAAACTCTTTCATTTGACGAAGTATCTTCACGAAATTTGGCACTTAATATTATTTAAGAAATAAATCCACTCTCCGAAGAAATTGTATAGATGGGATGACTATAGCATATAGCTGCCATACAAACTGAACAATCGGAATGAAGTGCTTGTATGGAGAACTCTTTCATTTGACGAAGTATCTTCACGAAATTTGGCACTTAATATTATTTAAGAAATAAATCCACTCTCCGAAGAAATTGTATAGATCGGATCACTATAGCATATAGCTGCCATACAAACTGAACAATCGGAATCAAGTGCTTGTATGGAAAACTCTTTCATTTGACGAGGTATCTTCGCGAAATTTGGCACGGATTATTATTTAAGGCAACAATTTAACCTCCGAAAAATCTATTCAGATCGGGAACTATAGCATATAGCTGCCACGGATTACACTGGTCTGCAATGAAATCCTCCTTTAAAAAATTTGGTCATAAATATGACGATTCAAATGTCCTGAATCGATCCCCGTTGGCCGATTTTCTCCATCACGTCTAGATTTTTTTATATGAATTTTTTTTTTATATTTCAAAAATTTGGGTTTTTTTTCCACTTTTTTGTGTGTCTACGTTACAAGCCGTGTATATGTGGCGACACCCACATTAAACATATCTTTAAATTTATTTAATTCATGCATTCACAGGTTAATATTAAGTTCATTTATATTAGTACAACTAAGGGTTAAGTTATCCTACATTCTACTTTACATTGTTATCCTAAGAGTTACACTACTGCTATCTCTCTTACATACAAAAATTAAGCTATCATAATAATGTATTACATATTGAGAGCATCATCACCTGATGCTGATCACCGTTACCTATACCTCTATATCAATTATTTTGGTAAGTTTTGCATGAAGTTTATGTTCCCTATATTGGTTTTAAGTATTTTATGTGTAGTTAGTGTATGTTGCATAAGCAGAGTAAATAAATATAAAATAATCCTTTGAAAATTGTTTTAAAATAAATTTTATGTAATTTTAGGTTATAAAATGCCACGAAGTTGTAAGAATTCAACAGACTGTTTTTGCTACGTTTGTGGGGAATTTGTATTAAAAACACATCGAAATGTCATGACAGATCTTGTTAAAACAGCATATAACCTATATTTTGGATTTTCTATCGATGAGCGAGATAAAAGTTGGCTACCAAAAGTATGCTGCAATAGCTGCTCAAGAACGTTGAGAGGTTGGCTTGAAGGAAGTCACAAATCCATGCCGTTTACAATGCCAATGATTTGGAGTGAACCTCAGAATCATGAAAATGATTGTTATTTCTGCATGACATCAACACGAGGGTTCTCGAAAAAAAATTAAAATAAGATTGTATACCCAAACATCCCATCTGCAAAGAGACCAATTCCTCGCGACAAGGTGGAAAATAAACAAATCTCTGGTCTTCAATCTGAATCGAGTTTTCTCTCTGCTGTCACATCATCTCCTTCATACACCTTATCTGGAAATTCCAGTCCATCTAAGGAACCCCATTTCCTTAAACAAGGTGACTTAAATGACCTTGTTAGAGACTTGGGACTTTCAAAATCTAAGGCGCAATTACTTGGATCAAGATTAAAACAGTGGAACCTGTTGGACAAAAGTACCAGAGTTTCATATTTTCGTACGAGGCAAGAAGACTTTACAAGTTACTTCTCCAAAGAAGATGATTTGATATATTGTAATGATGCTGCAGGACTTCTTGAAGAACTGAGTTTTCCAGGAGATTCAAGTGAATGGAGACTTTTTATTGATGCTTCGAAAATAAGCTTAAAAGCCGTTCTACTCCATAATGGTAACAAATACCCATCTGTACCCGTTGCACATGCTACAAACATGAAGGAAAATTATGCAAACCTAGAGGTATTACTTGAAAAAATTCAATATTCTCAATACCTATGGAATATTTGTGCTGATTTAAAAGTCGTCGCCATACTTACTGGATTACAAGGAGGATACACAAAGTTTTGCTGTTTTCTTTGTGAATGGGACAGTCGCGCAAGAGAAAAACATTACAAACAAAAATCTTGGCCTCTGAGAAAAAGTTTAACTCCTGGGCTTAAAAATGTATCTCAGAAACCTTTAGTCCCAAGTGAGAAAATTTTTCTGCCACCACTTCACATAAAGTTGGGACTTATGAAAAACTTTGTGAAAGCGATGAATAAAGATGGTGCAGGTTTTCAATATTTAAAAACCAAATTTCCTCGAATCAGTGACGCAAAATTGAAGGAAGGGATTTTTGTAGGTCCGCAGATACGTGAGCTAATGAAAGATGAAGCTTTTGAATCGAAGTTGAGCAAAACAGAAAAAAGAGCTTAGGTGGCGTTTGTGAAAGTGTGTCATAATTTTCTTGGGAATACCAAAGTTGACAACTACCGACAAATCATTCGGGAGCTTCTTTCTGCTTATAAATCTTTAGGATGCAATATGTCACTCAAGATTCATTTTTTGGACTCACATTTGGATTTCTTTCCTGAAAATCTTGGAGCCGTATCAGATGAGCATGGTGAAAGGTTTCATCAAGATATAATGCAGATTGAAAAACGCTACAATGGGAAATGGTCAGCAGCAATGCTTGCTGATTTCTGTTGGTCACTTCGCCGAGAAACTCCAATGGAAACAATGAAAAGGAAAAAAACTACAAAATAACATCATCTTATCATCATAAAATCATACTTTAATATTTTTCACTGTAAAACTTGGACCGTAATATTTTTTCATTTTCTTATAATAATAATTGATACCTTAATAATTCTGTTTTTTAATTAAATAAATAATTTATGGAAAATCTACGTGTGGTACTTATTTGTATGTCAAATTCCGTGTTTAGAGCACAAAATATAAAGAATTCATGCATGAAAACCAGAAGGAGAAAAAAAATTGTTTTTTTGCAGACCAGTGTTATTTTTTAAGGCAACAATTTAATCTCCGAAGAAATTATTCAGATCGGGTGACTATAGCATATAGCTGCCATACAAACTGAACAATCGGAATGAAGTGCTTGTATGGAAAACTCTTCCATTTGACGAGGAATCTTCACGAAATTTGGCATGTATTATTATTTAAGGCAATAATTCAATCTCCAAAGAAATTGTATAGATCGGATGACTATAGCATATAGCTGCCATGCAAACTAAACAATCAAAATCTAGTGCTTGTTTGAAAAACTCTTTCATTTGACGAGGTATCTTCACGAAATTTGGCATGTATTATTATTTAAGGCAATAATTCAATCTCCAAAGAAATTGTATAGATCGGATGACTATAGCATATAGCTGCCATACAAACTGAACAATCGAAATCTAGTGCTTGTTTGAAAAACTCTTTCATTTGACGAGGTATCTTCACAAATTTGGCACGGATTATTATTTAAGGCAACAATTTAACCTCCGAAGAAATTGTATAGATCGGTTGACTATAGCATATAGCTGCCATACAAAATGAACAATCGGAATGAAGTGCTTGTATGGAAAACTCTTTCATTTGACGAAGTATCTTCACGAATTTGGCACTTAATATTATTTAAGAAATAAATCCACTCTCCGAAGAAATTGTATAGATCGGATCACTATAGCATATAGCTGCCATACAAACTGAACAATCGGAATCAAGTGCTTGTATGGAAAACTCTTTCATTTGACGAGGTATCTTCGCGAAATTTGGCACGGATTATTATTTAAGGCAACAATTTAACCTCCGAAGAATCTATTCAGATCGGGAACTATAGCTTATAGCTGCCACGGATTATTATTTAAGGCAAAAATTTAATCTCCGAAGAAATTGTATAGATCGGATGACTATGACATATAGCTGCCATACAAACTGAGCAATCGGAATCAAGTGCTTGTAAGGAAAACTCTTTCATTTGACGAAGTATCTTCACGAAATTTGGCACTTAATATTATTTAAGAAATAAATCCACTCTCCGAAGAAATTGTATAGATGGGATGACTATAGCATATAGCTGCCATACAAACTGAACAATCGGAATGAAGTGCTTGTATGGAAAACTCTTCCATTTGACGAGGAATCTTCACAAAATTTGGCACGGATTATTATTTAAGGCAACAATTTAACCTCCGAAGAAATTGTATAGATGGGATGACTATAGCATATAGCTGCCATACAAAATGAACAATCGGAATGAAGTGCTTGTATGGAAAACTCTTTCATTTGACGAAGTATCTTTACGAAATTTGGCACTTAATATTATTTAAGAAATAAATCCACTCTCCGAAGAAATTGTATAGATGGGATGACTATAGCATATAGCTGCCATACAAACTGAACAATCGGAATGAAGTGCTTGTATGGAAAACTCTTTCATTTGACGAGGTATCTTCGCGAAATTTGACATGTATTATTATTTAAGGCAATAATTCAATCTCCAAAGAAATTGTATAGATCGGATGACTATGACATATAGCTGCCATACAAACTGAGCAATCGGAATCAAGTGCTTGTATGGAAAACTCTTTCATTTGACGAAGTATCTTCACGAAATTTGGCACTTAATATTATTTAAGAAATAAATCCACTCTCCGAAGAAATTGTATAGATGGGATGACTATAGCATATAGCTGCCATACAAACTGAACAATCGGAATGAAGTGCTTGTATGGAAAACTCTTCCATTTGACGAGGAATCTTCACGAAATTTGGCATGTATTATTATTTAAGGCAATAATTCAATCTGCGAAGAAATTGTATAGATCGGTTGACTATAGCATATAGCTGCCATACAAAATGAACAATCGGAATGAAGTGCTTGTATGGAAAACTCTTTCATTTGACGAAGTATCTTCACGAAATTTGGCACTTAATATTATTTAAGAAATAAATCCACTCTCCGAAGAAATTGTATAGATCGGATCGCTATAGCATATAGCTGCATTACAAACTGAACAATCGGAATCAAGTGCTTGTATGGAAAACTCTTTCATTTGACGAGGTATCTTCGCGAAATTTGGCACGGATTATTATTTAAGGCAACAATTTAACCTCCGAAAAATCTATTCAGATCGGGAACTATAGCATATAGCTGCCACGGATTATTATTTAAGGCAACAATTTAATCTCCGAAGAAATTATTCAGATCGGGTGACTATAGCATATAGCTGGCATACAAACTGATCAATCGGAATGAAGTGCTTGTATGGAAAACTCTTCCATTTGACGAGGAATCTTCACGAAATTTGGCATGTATTATTATTTAAGGCAATAATTCAATCTCCAAAGAAACTGTATAGATCGGATGACTATAGCATATAGCTGCCATACAAACTGAACAATCGAAATCTAGTGCTTGTTTGAAAAACTCTTTCATTTGACGAGGTATCTTCACAAATTTGGCACGGATTATTATTTAAGGCAACAATTTAACCTCCGAAGAAACTATTCAGCTCGGGGACTATAGCATATAGCTGCCACGGATTATTATTTAAGGCAACAATTTAATCTCCGAAGAAATTATTCAGATCGGGTGACTATAGCATATAGCTGCCATAGAAACTGAACAATCGAAATCTAGTGCATGTATGAAAAACTCTTTCATTAGACGAGGTATCTTCACGAAATTTGGCACGGATTATTATTTAGGACAACAATTTAACCTCCGAAGAAACTATTCAGATCGGGGACTATAGTATATAGCTGCCACGGATTATTATTTAAGGCAACAATTTAATCTCCGAAGAAATTATTCAGATCGGGTGACTATAGCATATAGCTGCCATACAAACTGAACAATCGGAATGAAGTGCTTGTATGGAAAACTCTTTCATTTGACGAGGTATCTTCACGAAATTTGGCATGTATTATTATTTAAGGCAATAATTCAATCTCCAAAGAAATTGTATAGATCGGATGACTATAGCATATAGCTGCCATACAAACTGAACAATCGAAATCTAGTGCTTGTATGAAAAACTCTTTCATTTGACGAGGTATCTTCACAAATTTGGCACGGATTATTATTTAAGGCAACGATTTAATCTCCGAAGAAACTATTCAGATCAGGGATTATAGCATATAGCTGCCACGGATTATTATTTAAGGCAACAATTTAATCTCCGAAGAAATTATTCAGATCGGGTGACTATAGCATATAGCTGCCATACAAGCTGAACAATCGGAATGAAGTGCTTGTATGGAAAACTCTTTCATTTGACGAGGTATCTTCACGAAATTTGGCATGTATTATTATTTAAGGCAATAATTCAATCTCCAAAGAAATTGTATAGATCGGATGACTATAGCATATAGCTACCATAGAAACTGAACAATCGAAATAAATTGCTTGTATGAAAAACTCTTTCATTTAACGAGGTATCTTCACGAAATTTGGCACGGATTATTATTTAAGGCAACGATTTAACCTCCGAAGAAACTATTCAGATCGGGGATTATAGCATATACCTGCCACGGATTATTATTTAAGGCAACAATTTAATCTCCGAAGAAATTATTCAGATCGGGTGACTACAGCATATAGCTGCCATACAAACTGAACAATCGGAATGAAGTGCTTGTATGGAAAACTCTTTCATTTGACGAGGTATCTTCACGAAATTTGGCATGTGTTATTATTTAAGGCAATAATTCAATCTCCAAAGAAATTGTATAGATCGGATGACTATAGCATATAGCTACCATAGAAACTGAACAATCGAAATCAAGTGCTTGTATGAAAAACTCTTTCATTTTACGAGGTATCTTCACGAAATTTGGCACGGATTATTATTTAAGGCAACGATTTAACCTCCGAAGAAACTATTCAGATCGGGGATTATAGCATATACCTGCAACGGATTATTATTTAAGGCAACAATTTAATCTCCGAAGAAATTATTCAGATCGGGTGACTACAGCATATAGCTGCCATACAAACTGAACAATCGGAATGAAGTGCTTGTATGGAAAACTCTTTCATTTGACGAGGTATCTTCACGAAATTTGGCATGTATTATTATTTAAGGCAATAATTCAATCTCCAAAGAAATTGTATAGATCGGATGACTATAGCATATAGCTACCATAGAAACTGAACAATCGAAATCAAGTGCTTGTATGAAAAACTCTTTCATTAAACGAGGTATCTTCACGAAATTTGGCACGGATTATTATTTAAGGCAACAATTTAACCTCCGAAGAAACTATTCAGATCGGGGATTATAGCATATAGCTGCCACGGATTATTATTTAAGGCAACAATTTAATCTCCGAAGAAATTATTCAGATCGGGTGACTATAGCATATAGCTGCCATACAAACTGAACAATCGGAATGAAGTGCTTGTATGGAAAACTCTTTCATTTGACGAGGTATCTTCACGAAATTTGGCATGTATTATTATTTAAGGCAATAATTCAATCTCCAAAGAAATTGTATAGATCGGATGACTATAGCATATAGCTACCATAGAAACTGAACAATCGAAATCAAGTGCTTGTATGAAAAACTCTTTCATTTAACGAGGTATCTTCACGAAATTTGGCACGGATTATTATTTAAGGCAACGATTTAACCTCCGAAGAAACTATTCAGATCGGGGATTATAGCATATAGCTGCCACGGATTATTATTTAAGGCAACAATTTAATCTCCGAAGAAATTATTCAGATCGGGTGACTATAGCATATAGCTGCCATACAAACTGAACAATCGAAATCTAGTGCTTGTTTGAAAAACTCTTTCATTTGACGAGGTATCTTCACAAATTTGGCACGGATTATTATTTAAGGCAACAATTTAACCTCCAAAGAAACTATTCAGATCGGGGATTATAGCATATAGCTGCCACGGATTATTATTTAAGGCAACAATTTAATCTCCGAAGAAATTATTCAGATCGGGTGACTAAAGCATATAGCTGCCATACAAACTGAACAATCGAAATCTAGTGCTTGTTTGAAAAACTCTTTCATTTGACGAGGTATCTTCACAAATTTGGCACGGATTATTATTTAAGGCAACGATTTAATCTCCGAAGAAACTATTCAGATCGGGGATTATAGCATATAGCTGCCACGGATTATTATTTAAGGCAACAATTTAATCTCCGAAGAAATTATTCAGATCGGGTGACTATAGCATATAGCTGCCATACAAACTGAACAATCGGAATGAAGTGCTTGTATGGAAAACTCTTTCATTTGACGAGGTATCTTCACGAAATTTGGCATGTATTATTATTTAAGGCAATAATTCAATCTCCAAAGAAATTGTATAGATCGGATGACTATAGCATATAGCTACCATAGAAACTGAACAATCGAAATAAATTGCTTGTATGAAAAACTCTTTCATTTAACGAGGTATCTTCACGAAATTTGGCACGGATTATTATTTAAGGCAACGATTTAACCTCCGAAGAAACTATTCAGATCGGGGATTATAGCATATACCTGCCACGGATTATTATTTAAGGCAACAATTTAATCTCCGAAGAAATTATTCAGATCGGGTGACTACAGCATATAGCTGCCATACAAACTGAACAATCGGAATGAAGTGCTTGTATGGAAAACTCTTTCATTTGACGAGGTATCTTCACGAAATTTGGCATGTGTTATTATTTAAGGCAATAATTCAATCTCCAAAGAAATTGTATAGATCGGATGACTATAGCATATAGCTACCATAGAAACTGAACAATCGAAATCAAGTGCTTGTATGAAAAACTCTTTCATTTAACGAGGTATGTTCACGAAATTTGGCACGGATTATTATTTAAGGCAACGATTTAACCTCTGAAGAAACTATTCAGATCGGGGATTATAGCATATACCTGCCACGGATTATTATTTAAGGCAACAATTTAATCTCCGAAGAAATTATTCAGATCGGGTGACTACAGCATATAGCTGCCATACAAACTGAACAATCGGAATGAAGTGCTTGTATGGATAACTCTTTCATTTGACGAGGTATCTTCACGAAATTTGGCATGTGTTATTATTTAAGGCAATAATTCAATCTCCAAAGAAATTGTATAGATCGGATGACTATAGCATATAGCTACCATAGAAACTGAACAATCGAAATCAAGTGCTTGTATGAAAAACTCTTTCATTTAACGAGGTATCTTCACGAAATTTGGCACGGATTATTATTTAAGGCAACGATTTAACCTCCGAAGAAACTATTCAGATCTAGGTTTATAGCATATACCTGCAACGGATTATTATTTAAGGCAACAATTTAATCTCCGAAGAAATTATTCAGATCGGGTGACTACAGCATATAGCCGCCATACAAACTGAACAATCGGAATGAAGTGCTTGTATGGAAAACTCTTTCATTTGACGAGGTATCTTCACGAAATTTGGCATGTATTATTATTTAAGGCAATAATTCAATCTCCAAAGAAATTGTATAGATCGGATGACTATAGCATATAGCTACCATAGAAACTGAACAATCGAAATCAAGTGCTTGTATGAAAAACTCTTTCATTTAACGAGGTATCTTCACGAAATTTGGCACGGATTATTATTTAAGGCAACAATTTAACCTCCGAAGAAACTATTCAGATCGGGGATTATAGCATATAGCTGCCACGGATTATTATTTAAGGCAACAATTTAATCTCCGAAGAAATTATTCAGATCGGGTGACTATAGCATATAGCTGCCATACAAACTGAACAATCGGAATGAAGTGCTTGTATGGAAAACTCTTTCATTTGACGAGGTATCTTCACGAAATTTGGCATGTATTATTATTTATGGCAATAATTCAATCTCCAAAGAAATTGTATAGATCGGATGACTATAGCATATAGCTACCATAGAAACTGAACAATCGAAATCAAGTGCTTGTATGAAAAACTCTTTCATTTAACGAGGTATCTTCACGAAATTTGGCACGGATTATTATTTAAGGCAACGATTTAACCTCCGAAGAAACTATTCAGATCGGGGATTATAGCATATAGCTGCCACGGATTATTATTTAAGGCAACAATTTAATCTCCGAAGAAATTATTCAGATCGGGTGACTATAGCATATAGCTGCCATACAAACTGAACAATCGAAATCTAGTGCTTGTTTGAAAAACTCTTTCATTTGACGAGGTATCTTCACAAATTTGGCACGGATTATTATTTAAGGCAACAATTTAACCTCCAAAGAAACTATTCAGATCGGGGACAATAGCATATAGCTGCCACGGATTGTTATTTAAGGCAACAATTTAATCTCCGAAGAAATTATTCAGATCGGGTGACTATAGCATGTAGCTGCCATACAAACTGAACAATCGGAATGAAGTGCTTGTATGGAAAACTCTTTCATTTGACGAGGTATCTTCACGAAATTTGGCATGTATTATTATTTAAGGCAATAATTCAATCTCCAAAGAAATTGTATAGATCGGATGACTATGGCATATAGCTACCATAGAAACTGAACAATCGAAATCAAGTGCTTGTATGAAAAACTCTTTCATTTAACGAGGTATCTTCACGAAATTTGGCACGGATTATTATTTAATTCAACGATTTAACCTCCGAAGAAACTATTCAGATCGGGGATTATAGCATATAGCTGCCACGGATTATTATTTAAGGCAACAATTTAATCTCCGAAGAAATTATCCAGATCGGATGACTACAGCATATAGCTGCGATACAAACTGAACAATCGGAATGAAGTGCTTGTATGGAAAACTCTTTCATTTGCCGAGGTATCTTCACGAAATTTGGCATGTATTATTACTGAGCACAATTATTCAATCTCCAAAGAAATTGTATAGATCGGATGACTATGACAAATAGCTGCCATACAAACTGAACAATCGGAATCTAGTGCTTGTATGGGAAACTCTTTCATTTGACAAGGTATCTTCACGAAATTTTGCAAGGATTATTATTGAAGGCAACAATTTAACCTCCGAAGAAATTATTTAGATCGGGTGACTATAGCATGTAGCTGCCATACAAACTGAACAATCGGAATGAAGTGCTTGTATGGAAAACTCTTTCATTTGACGAGGTATCTTCACGAAATTTGGCATGTATTATTATTTAAGGCAATAATTCAATCTCCAAAGAAATTGTATAGATCGGATGACTATAGCATATAGCTACCATAGAAACTGAACAATCGAAATCAAGTGCTTGTATGAAAAACTCTTTCATTTAACGAGGTATCTTCACGAAATTTGGCACGGATTATTATTTAAGGCAACGATTTAATCTCCGAAGAAACTATTCAGATCGGGGATTATAGCATATAGCTGCCACGGATTATTATTTAAGGCAACAATTTAATCTCCGAAGAAATTATTCAGATCCAAAGAAATTGTGTAAATCGGATGACTATGACATATAGCTGCCATACAAACTGAACAATCGGAATCAAATGCTTGTATGGAAAACTCTTTCATTTGACGAGGTATCTTCACGAAATTCGGCATGTATTATTGTTTGAGGCAACAATTTATTTTCCGAAGAAACTGTATAGATCGGATGACTATGACATATAGCTGCCATACAAACTGAACAATCGGAATCAAGTGATTGTATAGAAAACTCTTTCATTTGACGAGGTATCTTCACGAAATTCGGCATGTATTATTAATTAAGGCAATAATTCAATCTCCAAAGAAATTGTATAGATCGGATGACTATAGCATATAGCTGCCATACAAACTGAACAATCGGAATCAAGTGCTTGTATGGAAAACTCTTTCATTTGACGAGGTATCTTCACGAAATTTAGCATGTATTATTGCTTGAGGCAATAATTTATTTTCCGAAGAAATTGTATAGATCGGATGACTATGACATATAGCTGCCATACAAACTGAGCAATCGGAATCAAGTGCTTGTATGGAAAACTCTTTCATTTGACGAGGTATCTTCACGAAATATGGCGTGTGTTATTATTAAAGGCAATAATTCAATCTCCAAAGAAATTGTGTAAATCAGATGACTATGACATATAGCTGCCATACAAACAGAGCAATCGGAATCAAGTCCTTGTATGGAAAACTCTTTCATTTGACGAGGTATCTTCACGAAATTTGGCATGTATTATTGTTTGAGGCAATAATTTAACCTCCGAAGAATCTATTCAGATCGGGAACTATAGCATATAGCTGCCACGGATTATTATTTAAGGCAACAATTTAATCTCCGAAGAAATTATTCAGATCGGGTGACTATAGCATATAGCTGCCATACAAACTGAACAATCGGAATGAAGTGCTTGTATGGAAAACTCTTTCATTTGACGAGGTATCTTCACGAAATTTGGCATGTATTATTATTTAAGGCAATAATTCAATCTCCAAAGAAATTGTATAGATCGGATGACTATAGCATATAGCTACCATAGAAACTGAACAATCGAAATCAAGTGCTTGTATGAAAAACTCTTTCATTTAACGAGGTATCTCTATGAAATTTGGCATGTATTATTATTTAAGGCAATAATTCAAACCAAAGAAATTGTATAGATCGGATGACTATAGCATATAGCCGCCATTAAAACTGAACAATCGAAATCTAGTGCTTGTTTGAAAAACTCTTTCATTTGACGAGGTATCTTCACAAATTTGGCACGGATTATTATTTAAGGCAACAATTTAACCTCCGAAGAATCTATTCAGATCGGGAACTATAGCATATAGCTGCCACGGATTATTATTTAAGGCAACAATTTAATCTCCGAAGAAATTATTCAGATCGGGTGACTATAGCATATAGCTGCCATACAAACTGAACAATCGGAATGAAGTGCTTGTATGGAAAACTCTTTCACTTGACGATGTATCTTCACGAAATTCGGCATGTATTATTATTTAAGGCAATAATTCAATCTCCAAAGAAATTGTATAGATCGGATGACTATAGCATATAGCTGCCATACAAACTGAACAATCGGAATCAAGGATTGTATGGAAAACTCTTTCATTTGACGAGGTATCTTCACGAAATTCGGCATGTATTATTAATTAAGGCAATAATTTAATCTCCAAAGAAATTGTATAGATCGGATGACTATAGCATATAGCTGCCATACAAACTGAACAATCGGAATGAAGGGCTTGTATGGAAAACTCTTTCATTTGACGAGGTACCTTCACGAAATTTGGCGTGTGTTATTATTTAAGGCAATAATTCAATCTCCAAAGAAATTGTGTAAATCGGGTGACTATAGCATATAGCTGCCATACAAACTGAACAATCGGAATGAAGTGCTTGTATGGAAAACTCTTTCATTTGCCGAGGTATCTTCACGAAATTTGGCATGTATTATTATTGAGCACAATTATTCAATCTCCAAAGAAATTGTATAGATCGGATGACTATGACAAATAGCTGCCATACAAACTGAGCAATCGGAATCAAGTGCTTGTATGGAAAACTCTTTCATTTGACGAAGTATCTTCACGAAATTTGGCACTTAATATTATTTAAGAAATAAATCCACTCTCCGAAGAAATTGTATAGATGGGATGACTATAGCATATAGCTGCCATACAAACTGAACAATCGGAATGAAGTGCTTGTATGGAGAACTCTTTCATTTGACGAAGTATCTTCACGAAATTTGGCACTTAATATTATTTAAGAAATAAATCCACTCTCCGAAGAAATTGTATAGATGGGATGACTATAGCATATAGCTGCCATACAAACTGAACAATCGGAATGAAGTGCTTGTATGGAAAACTCTTTCATTTGCCGAGGTATCTTCACGAAATTTGGCATGTATTATTATTGAGCACAATTATTCAATCTCCAAAGAAATTGTATAGATCGGATGACTATGACAAATAGCTGCCATACAAACTGAACAATCGGAATCTAGTGCTTGTATGGGAAACTCTTTCATTTGACGAGGTATCTTCACGAAATTTGGCATGTATTATTATTTAAGGCAATAATTCAATCTCCAAAGAAATTGTATAGATCGGATGACTATAGCATATAGCCGCCATTAAAACTGAACAATCGAAATCTAGTGCTTGTTTGAAAAACTCTTTCATTTGACGAGGTATCTTCACAAATTTGGCACGGATTATTATTTAAGGCAACAATTTAACCTCCGAAGAATCTATTCAGATCGGGAACTATAGCATATAGCAGCCACGGATTATTATTTAAGGCAACAATTTAATCTCCGAAGAAATTATTCAGATCGGGTGACTATAGCATATAGCTGCCATACAAACTGAACAATCGGAATGAAGTGCTTGTATGGAAAACTCTTTCATTTGACGAGGTATCTTCACGAAATTTGGCATGTATTATTATTTAAGGCAATAATTCAATCTCCAAAGAAATTGTATAGATCGGATGACTATAGCATATAGCTACCATAGAAACTGAACAATCGAAATCAAGTGCTTGTATGAAAAACTCTTTCATTTAACGAGGTATCTCTACGAAATTTGGCATGTATTATTATTTAAGGCAATAATTCAATCTCCAAAGAAATTGTATAGATCGGATGACTATAGCATATAGCCGCCATTAAAACTGAACAATCGAAATCTAGTGCTTGTTTGAAAAACTCTTTCATTTGACGAGGTATCTTCACAAATTTGGCACGGATTATTATTTAAGGCAACAATTTAACCTCCGAAGAATCTATTCAGATCGGGAACTATAGCATATAGCTGCCACGGATTATTATTTAAGGCAACAATTTAATCTCCGAAGAAATTATTCAGATCGGGTGACTATAGCATATAGCTGCCATACAAACTGAACAATCGGAATGAAGTGCTTGTATGGAAAACTCTTTCATTTGACGAGGTATCTTCACGAAATTCGGCATGTATTATTATTTAAGGCAATAATTCAATCTCCAAAGAAATTGTATAGATCGGATGACTATAGCATATAGCTGCCATACAAACTGAACAATCGGAATCAAGGATTGTATGGAAAACTCTTTCATTTGACGAGGTATCTTCACGAAATTCGGCATGTATTATTAATTAAGGCAATAATTCAATCTCCAAAGAAATTGTATAGATCGGATGACTATAGCATATATCTGCCATACAAACTGAACAATCGGAATGAAGGGCTTGTATGGAAAACTGTTTCATTTGACGAGGTATCTTCACAAATTTGGCATGTATTATTAATTAAGGCAATAATTCAATCTCCAAAGAAATTGTATAGATCGGGTGACTATAGCATATAGCTGCCATACAAACTGAACAATCGGAATGAAGTGCTTGTATGGAAAACTCTTTCATTTGACGAGGTATCTTCACGAAATTCGGCATGTATTATTATTTAAGGCAATAATTCAATCTCCAAAGAAATTGTATAGATCGGATGACTATAGCATATAGCTGCCATACAAACTGAACAATCGGAATCAAGGATTGTATGGAAAACTCTTTCATTTGACGAGGTATCTTCACGAAATTCGGCATGTATTATTAATTAAGGCAATAATTCAATCTCCAAAGAAATTGTATAGATCGGATGACTATAGCATATATCTGCCATACAAACTGAACAATCGGAATGAAGTGCTTGTATGGAAAACTCTTTCATTTGACGAGGTATCTTCACGAAATTCGGCATGTATTATTATTTAAGGCAATAATTCAATCTCCAAAGAAATTGTGTAAATCGGATGACTATAGCATATAGCTGCCATACAAACTGAACAATCGAAATCTAGTGCTTGTTTGAAAAACTCTTTCATTTGACGAGGTATCTTCACAAATTTGGCACGGATTATTATATAAGGCAACAATTTAACCTCCGAAGAAACTATTCAGATCGGGGACTATAGCATATAGCTGCCACGGATTATTATTTAAGGCAACAATTTAGTCTCCGAAGAAATTATTCAGATCCAAAAAAATTGTGTAAATCGGATGACTATGACATATAGCTGCCATACAAACTGAACAATCGGAATCAAGTGCTTGTATGGAAAACTCTTTCATTTGACGAGGTATCTTCACGAAATTCGGCATGTATTATTGTTTGAGGCAACAATTTATTTTCCGAAGAAATTGTATAGATCGGATGACTATGACATATAGCTGCCATACAAACTGAACAATCGGAATCAAGTGATTGTATAGAAAACTCTTTCATTTGACGAGGTATCTTCACGAAATTTGGCACGTATTATTATTTAAGGCAATAATTCAATCTCCACAGAAATTGTATAGAGCGGATGACTATAGCATATAGCTGCCATACAAACTGAACAATCGGAATCAAGTGCTTGTATGGAAAACTCTTTCATTTGACGAGGTATCTTCACGAAATTTGGCATGTATTATTGCTTGAGGCAATAATTTATTTTCCGAAGAAATTGTATAGATCGGATGACTATGACATATAGCTGCCATACAAACTGAGCAATCGGAATCAAGTGCTTGTATGGAAAACTCTTTCATTTGACGAGGTATCTTCACGAAATATGGCGTGTGTTATTATTAAAGGCAATAATTCAATCTCCAAAGAAATTGTGTAAATCAGATGACTATGACATATAGCTGCCATACAAACTGAGCAATCGGAATCAAGTCCTTGTATGGAAAACTCTTTCATTTGACGAGGTATCTTCACGAAATTTGGCATGTATTATTGTTTGAGGCAATAATTTAACCTCCGAAGAATCTATTCAGATCGGGAACTATAGCATATAGCTGCCACGGATTATTATTTAAGGCAACAATTTAATCTCCGAAGAAATTATTCAGATCGGGTGACTATAGCATATAGCTGCCATACAAACTGAACAATCGGAATGAAGTGCTTGTATGGAAAACTCTTTCATTTGACGAGGTATCTTCACGAAATTCGGCATGTATTATTATTTAAGGCAATAATTCAATCTCCAAAGAAATTGTATAGATCGGATGACTATAGCATATAGCTACCATAGAAACTGAACAATCGAAATCAAGTGCTTGTATGAAAAACTCTTTCATTTAACGAGGTATCTCTACGAAATTTGGCATATATTATTATTTAAGGCAATAATTCAAACCAAAGAAATTGTATAGATCGGATGACTATAGCATATAGCCGCCATTAAAACTGAACAATCGAAATCTAGTGCTTGTTTGAAAAACTCTTTCATTTGACGAGGTATCTTCACAAATTTGGCACGGATTATTATTTAAGGCAACAATTTAACCTCCGAAGAATCTATTCAGATCGGGAACTATAGCATATAGCTGCCACGGATTATTATTTAAGGCAACAATTTAATCTCCGAAGAAATTATTCAGATCGGGTGACTATAGCATATAGCTGCCATACAAACTGAACAATCGGAATGAAGTGCTTGTATGGAAAACTCTTTCATTTGACGAGGTATCTTCACGAAATTCGGCATGTATTATTATTTAAGGCAATAATTCAATCTCCAAAGAAATTGTATAGATCGGATGACTATAGCATATAGCTGCCATACAAACTGAACAATCGGAATCAAGGATTGTATGGAAAACTCTTTCATTTGACGAGGTATCTTCACGAAATTCGGCATGTATTATTAATTAAGGCAATAATTCAATCTCCAAAGAAATTGTATAGATCGGATGACTATAGCATATATCTGCCATACAAACTGAACAATCGGAATGAAGGGCTTGTATGGAAAACTGTTTCATTTGACGAGGTATCTTCACGAAATTTGGCGTGTGTTATTATTTAAGGCAATAATTCAATCTCCAAAGAAATTGTGTAAATCGGATGACTATAGCATATAGCTGCCATACAAACTGAACAATCGAAATCTAGTGCTTGTTTGAAAAACTCTTTCATTTGACGAGGTATCTTCACAAATTTGGCACGGATTATTATATAAGGCAACAATTTAACCTCCGAAGAAACTATTCAGATCGGGGACTATAGCATATAGCTGCCACGGATTATTATTTAAGGCAACAATTTAGTCTCCGAAGAAATTATTCAGATCCAAAGAAATTGTGTAAATCGGATGACTATGACATATAGCTGCCATACAAACTGAACAATCGGAATCAAGTGCTTGTATGGAAAACTCTTTCATTTGACGAGGTATCTTCACGAAATTCGGCATGTATTATTGTTTGAGGCAACAATTTATTTTCCGAAGAAATTGTATAGATCGGATGACTATGACATATAGCTGCCATACAAACTGAACAATCGGAATCAAGTGATTGTATAGAAAACTCTTTCATTTGACGAGGTATCTTCACGAAATTTGGCACGTATTATTATTTAAGGCAATAATTCAATCTCCACAGAAATTGTATAGATCGGATGACTATAGCATATAGCTGCCATACAAACTGAACAATCGGAATCAAGTGCTTGTATGGAAAACTCTTTCATTTGACGAGGTATCTTCACGAAATTTTGCATGTATTATTGCTTGAGGCAATAATTTATTTTCCGAAGAAATTGTATAGATCGGATGACTATGACATATAGCTGCCATACAAACTGAGCAATCGGAATCAAGTGCTTGTATGGAAAACTCTTTCATTTGACGAGGTATCTTCACGAAATATGGCGTGTGTTATTATTAAAGGCAATAATTCAATCTCCAAAGAAATTGTGTAAATCAGATGACTATGACATATAGCTGCCATACAAACTGAGCAATCGGAATCAAGTCCTTGTATGGAAAACTCTTTCATTTGACGAGGTATCTTCACGAAATTTGGCATGTATTATTGTTTGAGGCAATAATTTAACCTCCGAAGAATCTATTCAGATCGGGAACTATAGCATATAGCTGCCACGGATTATTATTTAAGGCAACAATTTAATCTCCGAAGAAATTATTCAGATCGGGTGACTATAGCATATAGCTGCCATACAAACTGAACAATCGGAATGAAGTGCTTGTATGGAAAACTCTTTCATTTGACGAGGTATCTTCACGAAATTCGGCATGTATTATTATTTAAGGCAATAATTCAATCTCCAAAGAAATTGTATAGATCGGATGACTATAGCATATAGCTACCATAGAAACTGAACAATCGAAATCAAGTGCTTGTATGAAAAACTCTTTCATTTAACGAGGTATCTCTACGAAATTTGGCATGTATTATTATTTAAGGCAATAATTCAAACCAAAGAAATTGTATAGATCGGATGACTATAGCATATAGCCGCCATTAAAACTGAACAATCGAAATCTAGTGCTTGTTTGAAAAACTCTTTCATTTGACGAGGTATCTTCACAAATTTGGCACGGATTATTATTTAAGGCAACAATTTAACCTCCGAAGAATCTATTCAGATCGGGAACTATAGCATATAGCTGCCACGGATTATTATTTAAGGCAACAATTTAATCTCCGAAGAAATTATTCAGATCGGGTGACTATAGCATATAGCTGCCATACAAACTGAACAATCGGAATGAAGTGCTTGTATGGAAAACTCTTTCACTTGACGAGGTATCTTCACGAAATTCGGCATGTATTATTATTTAAGGCAATAATTCAATCTCCAAAGAAATTGTATAGATCGGATGACTATAGCATATAGCTGCCATACAAACTGAACAATCGGAATCAAGGATTGTATGGAAAACTCTTTCATTTGACGAGGTATCTTCACGACATTCGGCATGTATTATTAATTAAGGCAATAATTCAATCTCCAAAGAAATTGTATAGATCGGATGACTATCGCATATAGCTGCCATACAAACTGAACAATCGGAATGAAGGGCTTGTATGGAAAACTCTTTCATTTGACGAGGTACCTTCACGAAATTTGGCGTGTGTTATTATTTAAGGCAACAATTCAATCTCCAAAGAAATTGTGTAAATCGGGTGACTATAGCATATAGCTGCCATACAAACTGAACAATCGAAATCTAGTGCTTGTTTGAAAAACTCTTTCATTTGACGAGGTATCTTCACAAATTTGGCACGGATTATTATTTAAGGCAACAATTTAACCTCCGAAGAAACTATTCAGATCGGGGACTATAGCATATAGCTGCCACGGATTATTATTTAAGGCAAAAATTTAATCTCCGAAGAAATTATTCAGATCCAAAGAAATTGTGTAAATCGGATGACTATGACATATAGCTGCCATACAAACTGAACAATCGGAATCAAGTGCTTGTATGGAAAACTCTTTCATTTGACGAGGTATCTTCACGAAATTCGGCATGTATTATTGTTTGAGGCAACAATTTATTTTCCGAAGAAATTGTATAGATCGGATGACTATGACATATAGCTGCCATACAAACTGAACAATCGGAATCAAGTGATTGTATAGAAAACTCTTTCATTTGACGAGGTATCTTCACGAAATTTGGCATGTATTATTATTTAAGGCAATAATTCAATCTCCAAAGAAATTGTATAGATCGGATGACTATAGCATATAGCTGCCATACAAACTGAACAATCGGAATCAAGTGCTTGTATGGAAAACTCTTTCATTTGACGAGGTATCTTCACGAAATTTGGCATGTATTATTGCTTGAGGCAATAATTTATTTTCCGAAGAAATTGTATAGATCGGATGACTATGACATATAGCTGCCATACAAACTGAGCAATCGGAATCAAGTGCTTGTATGGAAAACTCTTTCATTTGACGAGGTATCTTCACGAAATTTGGCGTGTATTATTATTTAAGGCAATAATTCAATCTCCAAAGAAATTGTATAGATCGGATGACTATAGCATATAGCTGCCATACAAACTGAACAATCGGAATCAAGGATTGTATGGAAAACTCTTTCATTTGACGAGGTATCTTCACGAAATTCGGCATGTATTATTAATTAAGGCAATAATTTAATCTCCAAAGAAATTGTATAGATCGGATGACTATAGCATATAGCTGCCATACAAACTGAACAATCGAAATCTAGTGCTTGTTTGAAAAACTCTTTCATTTGACGAGGTATCTTCACAAATTTGGCACGGATTATTATTTAAGGCAACAATTTAACCTCCGAAGAAACTATTCAGATCGGGGACTATAGCATATAGCTGCCACGGATTATTATTTAAGGCAAAAATTTAATCTCCGAAGAAATTATTCAGATATAAAGAAATTGTGTAAATCGGATGACTATGACATATAGCTGCCATACAAACTGAACAATCGGAATCAAGTGCTTGTATGGAAAACTCTTTCATTTGACGAGGTATCTTCACGAAATTCGGCATGTATTATTGTTTGAGGCAACAATTTATTTTCCGAAGAAATTGTATAGATCGGATGACTATGACATATAGCTGCCATACAAACTGAACAATCGGAATCAAGTGATTGTATAGAAAACTCTTTCATTTGACGAGGTATCTTCACGAAATTTGGCATGTATTATTATTTAAGGCAATAATTCAATCTCCAAAGAAATTGTATAGATCGGATGACTATAGCATATAGCTGCCATACAAACTGAACAATCGGAATCAAGTGCTTGTATGGAAAACTCTTTCATTTGACGAGGTATCTTCACGAAATTTGGCATGTATTATTGCTTGAGGCAATAATTTATTTTCCGAAGAAATTGTATAGATCGGATGACTATGACATATAGCTGCCATACAAACTGAGCAATCGGAATCAAGTGCTTGTATGGAAAACTCTTTCATTTGACGAGGTATCTTCACGAAATTTGGCGTGTGTTATTATTAAAGGCAATAATTCAATCTCCAAAGAAATTGTGTAAATCAGATGACTATGACATATAGCTGCCATACAAACTGAGCAATCGGAATCAAGTCCTTGTATGGAAAACTCTTTCATTTGACGAGGTATCTTCACGAAATTTGGCATGTATTATTGTTTGAGGCAATAATTCAATCTCCAAAGAAATTGTATAGATCGGATGACTATGACATATAGCTGCCATACAAACTGAACAATCGGAATGAAGGGCTTGTATGGAAAACTCGTTCATTTGACGAGGTATCTTCACGAAATTTAGCATGCATTATTGTTTGAGGCAACAATTTATTTTCCGAAGAAATTGTATAGATCGGATGACTATGACATATAGCTGCCATACAAACAGAGCAATCGGAATCAAGTGCTTGTATGGAAAACTCTTTCATTTGACGAGGTATCTTCACAAAATTTGGCATGTATTATTGTTTGAGGCAACAATTTATTTTGCGAAGAAATTGTATAGATCGGATGACTATGACATATAGCTGCCATACAAACTGAGCAATCGGAATCAAGTGCTTGTATGGAAAACTCTTTCATTTGACGAGGTATCTTCACGAAATTTGGCATGTATTATTGTTTAAGGCAATAATTCAATCTCCAAAGAAATTGTATAGATCGGATGACTATGACATATAGCTGCGATACAAACTGAACAATCGAAATCTAGTGCTTGTATGGAAAACTCTTTCATTTGACGTGTGTTATTATTTTGGCGTGTGTTATTATTTAAGGCAATAATTCAATCTCCAAAGAAATTGTATAGATCGGATGACTATGACATATAGCTGCGATACAAACTGAACAATCGGAATCAAGTGATTGTATAGAAAACTCTTTCATTTGACGAGGTATCTTCACGAAATTTGGCACGTATTATTATTTAAGGCAATAATTCAATCTCCACAGAAATTGTATAGATCGGATGACTATAGCATATAGCTGCCATACAAACTGAACAATCGGAATCAAGTGCTTGTATGGAAAACTCTTTCATTTGACGAGGTATCTTCACGAAATTTGGCATGTATTATTGCTTGAGGCAATAATTTATTTTCCGAAGAAATTGTATAGATCGGATGACTATGACATATAGCTGCCATACAAACTGAGCAATCGGAATCAAGTGCTTGTATGGAAAACTCTTTCATTTGACGAGGTATCTTCACGAAATATGGCGTGTGTTATTATTGAGCACAATTATTCAATCTCCAAAGAAATTGTATAGATCGGATGAATATGACATATTGGTATCTTCACGAAATTCGGCACGGATTATTATTTAAGGCAACGATTTAATCTCCGAAGAAACTATTCAGATCGGGGATTATAGCATATAGCTGCCACGGATTATTATTTAAGGCAACAATTTAATCTCCGAAGAAATTATTCAGATCGGGTGACTACAGCATATAGCTGCCATACAAACTGAGCAATCGGAATCAAGTGCTTGTATGGAAAACTCTTTCATTTGACGAGGTATCTTCACGAAATTTGGCATGTATTATTGTTTGAGGCAATAATTCAATCTCCAAAGAAATTGTATAGATCGGATGACTATGACATATAGCTGCCATATAAACTGAACAATCGGAATGAAGGGCTTGTATGGAAAACTCTTTCATTTGACGAGGTATCTTCACGAAATTTGGCATGCATTATTGTTTGAGGCAACAATTTATTTTCCGAAGAAATTGTATAGATCGGATGACTATGACATATAGCTGCCATACAAACTGAGCAATCGGAATCAAGTGCTTGTATGGAAAACTCTTTCATTTGACGAGGTATCTTCACGAAATTTGGCATGTATTATTGTTTGAGGCAATAATTCAATCTCCAAAGAAATTGTATAGATCGGATGACTATGACATATAGCTGCCATATAAACTGAACAATCGGAATGAAGGGCTTGTATGGAAAACTCTTTCATTTGACGAGGTATCTTCACGAAATTTGGCATGCATTATTGTTTGAGGCAACAATTTATTTTCCGAAGAAATTGTATAGATCGGTTGACTATGACATATAGCTGCCATACAAACTGAGCAATCGGAATGAAGGGCTTGTATGGAAAACTCTTTCATTTGACGAGGTATCTTCACGAAATTTGGCATGCATTATTGTTTGAGGCAACAATTTATTTTCCGAAGAAATTGTATAGATCGGTTGACTATGACATATAGCTGCCATACAAACTGAGCAATCGGAATGAAGGGCTTGTATGGAAAACTCTTTCATTTGACGAGGTATCTTCACGAAATTTGGCATGCATTATTGTTTGAGGCAACAATTTATTTTCCGAAGAAATTGTATAGATCGGATGACTATAGCATATAGCTGCCATACAAACTGAACAATCGGAATCAAGTGCTTGTATGGAAAACTCTTTCATTTGACGAGGTATCTTCACGAAATTTGGCATGTATTATTGCTTGAGGCAATAATTTATTTTCCGAAGAAATTGTATAGATCGGATGACTATGACATATAGCTGCCATACAAACTGAGCAATCGGAATCAAGTGCTTGTATGGAAAACTCTTTCATTTGACGAGGTATCTTCACGAAATATGGCGTGTGTTATTATTAAAGGCAATAATTCAATCTCCAAAGAAATTGTGTAAATCAGATGACTATGACATATAGCTGCCATACAAACTGAGCAATCGGAATCAAGTCCTTGTATGGAAAACTCTTTCATTTGACGAGGTATCTTCACGAAATTTGGCATGTATTATTGTTTGAGGCAATAATTTAACCTCCGAAGAATCTATTCAGATCGGGAACTATAGCATATAGCTGCCACGGATTATTATTTAAGGCAACAATTTAATCTCCGAAGAAATTATTCAGATCGGGTGACTATAGCATATAGCTGCCATACAAACTGAACAATCGGAATGAAGTGCTTGTATGGAAAACTCTTTCATTTGACGAGGTATCTTCACGAAATTCGGCATGTATTATTATTTAAGGCAATAATTCAATCTCCAAAGAAATTGTATAGATCGGATGACTATAGCATATAGCTACCATAGAAACTGAACAATCGAAATCAAGTGCTTGTATGAAAAACTCTTTCATTTAACGAGGTATCTCTACGAAATTTGGCATGTATTATTATTTAAGGCAATAATTCAAACCAAAGAAATTGTATAGATCGGATGACTATAGCATATAGCCGCCATTAAAACTGAACAATCGAAATCTAGTGCTTGTTTGAAAAACTCTTTCATTTGACGAGGTATCTTCACAAATTTGGCACGGATTATTATTTAAGGCAACAATTTAACCTCCGAAGAATCTATTCAGATCGGGAACTATAGCATATAGCTGCCACGGATTATTATTTAAGGCAACAATTTAATCTCCGAAGAAATTATTCAGATCGGGTGACTATAGCATATAGCTGCCATACAAACTGAACAATCGGAATGAAGTGCTTGTATGGAAAACTCTTTCACTTGACGAGGTATCTTCACGAAATTCGGCATGTATTATTATTTAAGGCAATAATTCAATCTCCAAAGAAATTGTATAGATCGGATGACTATAGCATATAGCTGCCATACAAACTGAACAATCGGAATCAAGGATTGTATGGAAAACTCTTTCATTTGACGAGGTATCTTCACGACATTCGGCATGTATTATTAATTAAGGCAATAATTCAATCTCCAAAGAAATTGTATAGATCGGATGACTATCGCATATAGCTGCCATACAAACTGAACAATCGGAATGAAGGGCTTGTATGGAAAACTCTTTCATTTGACGAGGTACCTTCACGAAATTTGGCGTGTGTTATTATTTAAGGCAACAATTCAATCTCCAAAGAAATTGTGTAAATCGGGTGACTATAGCATATAGCTGCCATACAAACTGAACAATCGAAATCTAGTGCTTGTTTGAAAAACTCTTTCATTTGACGAGGTATCTTCACAAATTTGGCACGGATTATTATTTAAGGCAACAATTTAACCTCCGAAGAAACTATTCAGATCGGGGACTATAGCATATAGCTGCCACGGATTATTATTTAAGGCAAAAATTTAATCTCCGAAGAAATTATTCAGATCCAAAGAAATTGTGTAAATCGGATGACTATGACATATAGCTGCCATACAAACTGAACAATCGGAATCAAGTGCTTGTATGGAAAACTCTTTCATTTGACGAGGTATCTTCACGAAATTCGGCATGTATTATTGTTTGAGGCAACAATTTATTTTCCGAAGAAATTGTATAGATCGGATGACTATGACATATAGCTGCCATACAAACTGAACAATCGGAATCAAGTGATTGTATAGAAAACTCTTTCATTTGACGAGGTATCTTCACGAAATTTGGCATGTATTATTATTTAAGGCAATAATTCAATCTCCAAAGAAATTGTATAGATCGGATGACTATAGCATATAGCTGCCATACAAACTGAACAATCGGAATCAAGTGCTTGTATGGAAAACTCTTTCATTTGACGAGGTATCTTCACGAAATTTGGCATGTATTATTGCTTGAGGCAATAATTTATTTTCCGAAGAAATTGTATAGATCGGATGACTATGACATATAGCTGCCATACAAACTGAGCAATCGGAATCAAGTGCTTGTATGGAAAACTCTTTCATTTGACGAGGTATCTTCACGAAATTTGGCGTGTATTATTATTTAAGGCAATAATTCAATCTCCAAAGAAATTGTATAGATCGGATGACTATAGCATATAGCTGCCATACAAACTGAACAATCGGAATCAAGGATTGTATGGAAAACTCTTTCATTTGACGAGGTATCTTCACGAAATTCGGCATGTATTATTAATTAAGGCAATAATTTAATCTCCAAAGAAATTGTATAGATCGGATGACTATAGCATATAGCTGCCATACAAACTGAACAATCGAAATCTAGTGCTTGTTTGAAAAACTCTTTCATTTGACGAGGTATCTTCACAAATTTGGCACGGATTATTATTTAAGGCAACAATTTAACCTCCGAAGAAACTATTCAGATCGGGGACTATAGCATATAGCTGCCACGGATTATTATTTAAGGCAAAAATTTAATCTCCGAAGAAATTATTCAGATATAAAGAAATTGTGTAAATCGGATGACTATGACATATAGCTGCCATACAAACTGAACAATCGGAATCAAGTGCTTGTATGGAAAACTCTTTCATTTGACGAGGTATCTTCACGAAATTCGGCATGTATTATTGTTTGAGGCAACAATTTATTTTCCGAAGAAATTGTATAGATCGGATGACTATGACATATAGCTGCCATACAAACTGAACAATCGGAATCAAGTGATTGTATAGAAAACTCTTTCATTTGACGAGGTATCTTCACGAAATTTGGCATGTATTATTATTTAAGGCAATAATTCAATCTCCAAAGAAATTGTATAGATCGGATGACTATAGCATATAGCTGCCATACAAACTGAACAATCGGAATCAAGTGCTTGTATGGAAAACTCTTTCATTTGACGAGGTATCTTCACGAAATTTGGCATGTATTATTGCTTGAGGCAATAATTTATTTTCCGAAGAAATTGTATAGATCGGATGACTATGACATATAGCTGCCATACAAACTGAGCAATCGGAATCAAGTGCTTGTATGGAAAACTCTTTCATTTGACGAGGTATCTTCACGAAATTTGGCGTGTGTTATTATTAAAGGCAATAATTCAATCTCCAAAGAAATTGTGTAAATCAGATGACTATGACATATAGCTGCCATACAAACTGAGCAATCGGAATCAAGTCCTTGTATGGAAAACTCTTTCATTTGACGAGGTATCTTCACGAAATTTGGCATGTATTATTGTTTGAGGCAATAATTCAATCTCCAAAGAAATTGTATAGATCGGATGACTATGACATATAGCTGCCATACAAACTGAACAATCGGAATGAAGGGCTTGTATGGAAAACTCGTTCATTTGACGAGGTATCTTCACGAAATTTAGCATGCATTATTGTTTGAGGCAACAATTTATTTTCCGAAGAAATTGTATAGATCGGATGACTATGACATATAGCTGCCATACAAACAGAGCAATCGGAATCAAGTGCTTGTATGGAAAACTCTTTCATTTGACGAGGTATCTTCACAAAATTTGGCATGTATTATTGTTTGAGGCAACAATTTATTTTGCGAAGAAATTGTATAGATCGGATGACTATGACATATAGCTGCCATACAAACTGAGCAATCGGAATCAAGTGCTTGTATGGAAAACTCTTTCATTTGACGAGGTATCTTCACGAAATTTGGCATGTATTATTGTTTAAGGCAATAATTCAATCTCCAAAGAAATTGTATAGATCGGATGACTATGACATATAGCTGCGATACAAACTGAACAATCGAAATCTAGTGCTTGTATGGAAAACTCTTTCATTTGACGTGTGTTATTATTTTGGCGTGTGTTATTATTTAAGGCAATAATTCAATCTCCAAAGAAATTGTATAGATCGGATGACTATGACATATAGCTGCGATACAAACTGAACAATCGGAATCAAGTGATTGTATAGAAAACTCTTTCATTTGACGAGGTATCTTCACGAAATTTGGCACGTATTATTATTTAAGGCAATAATTCAATCTCCACAGAAATTGTATAGATCGGATGACTATAGCATATAGCTGCCATACAAACTGAACAATCGGAATCAAGTGCTTGTATGGAAAACTCTTTCATTTGACGAGGTATCTTCACGAAATTTGGCATGTATTATTGCTTGAGGCAATAATTTATTTTCCGAAGAAATTGTATAGATCGGATGACTATGACATATAGCTGCCATACAAACTGAGCAATCGGAATCAAGTGCTTGTATGGAAAACTCTTTCATTTGACGAGGTATCTTCACGAAATATGGCGTGTGTTATTATTGAGCACAATTATTCAATCTCCAAAGAAATTGTATAGATCGGATGAATATGACATATTGGTATCTTCACGAAATTCGGCACGGATTATTATTTAAGGCAACGATTTAATCTCCGAAGAAACTATTCAGATCGGGGATTATAGCATATAGCTGCCACGGATTATTATTTAAGGCAACAATTTAATCTCCGAAGAAATTATTCAGATCGGGTGACTACAGCATATAGCTGCCATACAAACTGAGCAATCGGAATCAAGTGCTTGTATGGAAAACTCTTTCATTTGACGAGGTATCTTCACGAAATTTGGCATGTATTATTGTTTGAGGCAATAATTCAATCTCCAAAGAAATTGTATAGATCGGATGACTATGACATATAGCTGCCATATAAACTGAACAATCGGAATGAAGGGCTTGTATGGAAAACTCTTTCATTTGACGAGGTATCTTCACGAAATTTGGCATGCATTATTGTTTGAGGCAACAATTTATTTTCCGAAGAAATTGTATAGATCGGATGACTATGACATATAGCTGCCATACAAACTGAGCAATCGGAATCAAGTGCTTGTATGGAAAACTCTTTCATTTGACGAGGTATCTTCACGAAATTTGGCATGTATTATTGTTTGAGGCAATAATTCAATCTCCAAAGAAATTGTATAGATCGGATGACTATGACATATAGCTGCCATATAAACTGAACAATCGGAATGAAGGGCTTGTATGGAAAACTCTTTCATTTGACGAGGTATTTTCACGAAATTTGGCATGCATTATTGTTTGAGGCAACAATTTATTTTCCGAAGAAATTGTATAGATCGGTTGACTATGACATATAGCTGCCATACAAACTGAGCAATCGGAATGAAGGGCTTGTATGGAAAACTCTTTCATTTGACGAGGTATCTTCACGAAATTTGGCATGCATTATTGTTTGAGGCAACAATTTATTTTCCGAAGAAATTGTATAGATCGGATGACTATGACATATAGCTGCCATACAAACTGAACAATCGAAATCTAGTGCTTGTATGGAAAACTCTTTCATTTGACGTGTGTTATTATTTTGGCGTGTGTTATTATTTAAGGCAATAATTCAATCTCCAAAGAAATTGTATAGATCGGATGACTATGACATATAGCTGCGATACAAACTGAACAATCGGAATCAAGTGATTGTATAGAAAACTCTTTCATTTGACGAGGTATCTTCACGAAATTTGGCACGTATTATTATTTAAGGCAATAATTCAATCTCCACAGAAATTGTATAGATCGGATGACTATAGCATATAGCTGCCATACAAACTGAACAATCGGAATCAAGTGCTTGTATGGAAAACTCTTTCATTTGACGAGGTATCTTCACGAAATTTGGCATGTATTATTGCTTGAGGCAATAATTTATTTTCCGAAGAAATTGTATAGATCGGATGACTATGACATATAGCTGCCATACAAACTGAGCAATCGGAATCAAGTGCTTGTATGGAAAACTCTTTCATTTGACGAGGTATCTTCACGAAATATGGCGTGTGTTATTATTGAGCACAATTATTCAATCTCCAAAGAAATTGTATAGATCGGATGAATATGACATATTGGTATCTTCACGAAATTTGGCACGGATTATTATTTAAGGCAACGATTTAATCTCCGAAGAAACTATTCAGATCGGGGATTATAGCATATAGCTGCCACGGATTATTATTTAAGGCAACAATTTAATCTCCGAAGAAATTATTCAGATCGGGTGACTACAGCATATAGCTGCCATACAAACTGAGCAATCGGAATCAAGTCCTTGTATGGAAAACTCTTTCATTTGACGAGGTATCTTCACGAAATTTGGCATGTATTATTGTTTGAGGCAATAATTCAATCTCCAAAGAAATTGTATAGATCGGATGACTATGACATATAGCTGCCATATAAACTGAACAATCGGAATGAAGGGCTTGTATGGAAAACTCTTTCATTTAACGAGGTATCTTCACGAAATTTGGCATGCATTATTGTTTGAGGCAACAATTTATTTTCCGAAGAAATTGTATAGATCGGATGACTATGACATATAGCTGCCATACAAACTGAGCAATCGGAATCAAGTGCTTGTATGGAAAACTCTTTCATTTGACGAGGTATCTTCACGAAATTTGGCACGGATTATTATTTAAAGCAATAATTCAATCTCCAAACAAATTGTATAGATCGGATGACTATGACATATAGCTGCGATACAAACTGAACAATCGAAATCTAGTGCTTGTATGGAAAACTCTTTCATTTGACGTGTGTTATTATTTTGGCGTGTGTTATTATTTAAGGCAATAATTCAATCTCCAAAGAAATTGTATAGATCGGATGACTATGACATATAGCTGCGATACAAACTGAACAATCGAAATCTAGTGCTTGTATGGAAAACTCTTTCATTTGACGTGTGTTATTATTTTGGCGTGTGTTATTATTTAAGACAATAATTCAATCTCCAAAGAAATTGTGTAAATCGGATGACTACGACATATAGCTGCCATACAAACTGAACAATCGGAATCGAGTGCTTGTATGGAAAACTCTTTCAGTTGACGAGGTATCTTCACGAAATTTGGCATGTATTATTGTTTAAGGCAATAATTCAATCTCCAAAGAAATTGTATAGATCGGATGACTATAGCATATAGCTGCCATATAAACTGAACAATCGGAATGAAGGGCTTGTATGGAAAACTCTTTCATTTGACGAGGTATCTTCACGAAATTTGGCATGCATTATTGTTTGAGGCAACAATTTATTTTCCGAAGAAATTGTATAGATCGGATGACTATGACATATAGCTGCCATACAAACTGAGCAATCGGAATCAAGTGCTTGTATGGAAAACTCTTTCATTTGACGAGGTATCTTCACGAAATTTGGCACGGATTATTATTTAAGGCAACAATTTAACCTCCGAAGAATCTATTCAGATCGGGAACTATAGCATATAGCTGCCACGGATTATTATTTAAGGCAACAATTTAATCTCCGAAGAAATTATTCAGATCGGGTGACTATAGCATATAGCTGCCATACAAACTGAACAATCGGAATGAAGTGCTTGTATGGAAAACTCTTTCACTTGACGAGGTATCTTCACGAAATTCGGCATGTATTATTATTTAAGGCAATAATTCAATCTCCAAAGAAATTGTATAGATCGGATGACTATAGCATATAGCTGCCATACAAACTGAACAATCGGAATCAAGGATTGTATGGAAAACTCTTTCATTTGACTAGGTATCTTCACGAAATTCGGCATGTATTATTAATTAAGGCAATAATTCAATCTCCAAAGAAATTGTATAGATCGGATGACTATAGCATATAGCTGCCATACAAACTGAACAATCGGAATGAAGGGCTTGTATGGAAAACTCTTTCATTTGACGAGGTATCTTCACGAAATTTGGCGTGTGTTATTATTTAAGGCAATAATTCAATCTCCAAAGAAATTGTGTAAATCGGGTGACTATAGCATATAGCTGCCATACAAACTGAACAATCGAAATCTAGTGCTTGTTTGAAAAACTCTTTCATTTGACGAGGTATCTTCACAAATTTGGCACGGATTATTATTTAAGGCAACAATTTAACCTCCGAAGAAACTATTCAGATCGGGGACTATAGCATATAGCTGCCACGGATTATTATTTAAGGCAAAAATTTAATCTCCGAAGAAATTATTCAGATCCAAAGAAATTGTGTAAATCGGATGACTATGACATATAGCTGCCATACAAACTGAACAATCGGAATCAAGTGCTTGTATGGAAAACTCTTTCATTTGACGAGGTATCTTCACGAAATTCGGCATGTATTATTGTTTGAGGCAACAATTTATTTTCCTAAGAAATTGTATAGATCGGATGACTATGACATATAGCTGCCATACAAACTGAACAATCGGAATCAAGTGATTGTATAGAAAACTCTTTCATTTGACGAGGTATCTTCACGAAATTTGGCATGTATTATTATTTAAGGCAATAATTCAATCTCCAAAGAAATTGTATAGATCGGATGACTATAGCATATAGCTGCCATACAAACTGAACAATCGGAATCAAGTGCTTGTATGGAAAACTCTTTCATTTGACGAGGTATCTTCACGAAATTTGGTATGTATTATTGCTTGAGGCAATAATTTATTTTCCGAAGAAATTGTATAGATCGGATGACTATGACATATAGCTGCCATACAAACTGAGCAATCGGAATCAAGTGCTTGTATGGAAAACTCTTTCATTTGACGAGGTATGTTCACGAAATTTGGCATGTATTATTGCTTGAGGCAATAATTTATTTTCCGAAGAAATTGTATAGATCGGATGACTATGACATATAGCTGCCATACAAACTGAGCAATCGGAATCAAGTCCTTGTATGGAAAACTCTTTCATTTGACGAGGTATCTTCACGAAATTTGGCATGTATTATTGTTTGAGGCAATAATTCAATCTCCAAAGAAATTGTATAGATCGGATGACTATGACATATAGCTGCCATACAAACTGAACAATCGGAATCAAGTGCTTGTATGGAAAACTCTTTCATTTGACGAGGTATCTTCACGAAATTTGGCATGTATTATTATTTAAGGCAATAATTCAATCTCCAAAGAAATTGTATAGATCGGATGACTATAGCATATAGCTGCCATACAAACTGAACAATCGGAATCAAGTGCTTGTATGGAAAACTCTTTCATTTGACGAGGTATCTTCACGAAATTTGGCATGTATTATTGCTTGAGGCAATAATTTATTTTCCGAAGAAATTGTATAGATCGGATGACTATGACATATAGCTGCCATACAAACTGAGCAATCGGAATCAAGTCCTTGTATGGAAAACTCTTTCATTTGACGAGGTATCTTCACGAAATTTGGCATGTATTATTGTTTGAGGCAATAATTCAATCTCCAAAGAAATTGTATAGATCGGATGACTATGACATATAGCTGCCATACAAACTGAACAATCGGAATGAAGGGCTTGTATGGAAAACTCGTTCATTTGACGAGGTATCTTCACGAAATTTAGCATGCATTATTGTTTGAGGCAACAATTTATTTTCCGAAAAAATTGTATAGATCGGATGACTATGACATATAGCTGCCATACAAACAGAGCAATCGGAATCAAGTGCTTGTATGGAAAACTCTTTCATTTGACCAGGTATCTTCACAAAATTTGGCATGTATTATTGTTTGAGGCAACAATTTATTTTGCGAAGAAATTGTATAGATCGTATGACTATGACATATAGCTGCCATACAAACTGAGCAATCGGAATCAAGTGCTTGTATGGAAAACTCTTTCATTTGACGAGGTATCTTCACGAAATTTGGCGTGTGTTATTATTTAAGACAATAATTCAATCTCCAAAGAAATTGTGTAAATCGGATGACTATGACATATAGCTGCCATACAAACTGAACAATCGGAATCAAGTGCTTGTATGGAAAACTCTTTCAGTTGACGAGGTATCTTCACGAAATTTGGCATGTATTATTATTTAAGGCAATAATTCAATCTCCAAAGAAATTGTATAGATCGGATGACTATAGCATATAGCTGCCATATAAACTGAACAATCGGAATGAAGGGCTTGTATGGAAAACTCTTTCATTTGACGAGGTATCTTCACGAAATTTGGCATGCATTATTGTTTGAGGCAACAATTTATTTTCCGAAGAAATTGTATAGATCGGATGACTATGACATATAGCTGCCATACAAACTGAGCAATCGGAATCAAGTGCTTGTATGGAAAACTCTTTCATTTGACGAGGTATCTTCACGAAATTTGGCACGGATTATTATTTAAGGCAATAATTCAATCTCCAAAGAAATTGTATAGATCGGATGACTATGACATATAGCTGCGATACAAATTGAACAATCGAAATCTAGTGCTTGTATGGAAAACTCTTTCATTTGACGTGTGTTATTATTTTGGCGTGTGTTATTATTTAAGGCAATAATTCAATCTCCAAAGAAATTGTATAGATCGGATGACTATGACATATAGCTGCCATACAAACTGAACAATCGGAATCAAGTGCTTGTATGGAAAACTCTTTCATTTGACGAGGTATCTTCACGAAATTTGGCATGCATTATTGTTTGAGGCAACAATTTATTTTCCGAAGAAATTGTATAGATCGGATGACTATGACATATAGCTGCCATACAAACTGAGCAATCGGAATCAAGTGCTTGTATGGAAAACTCTTTCATTTGACGAGGTATCTTCACGAAATTTGGCACGGATTATTATTTAAGGCAATAATTCAATCTCCAAAGAAATTGTATAGATCGGATGACTATGACATATAGCTGCGATACAAACCGAACAATCGGAATCTAGTGCTTATTTGGGAAACTCTTTCATTTGACGAGAAATCTTCACGAAATTTGGCACGGATTATTATTTAAGGCAACACTTTAATCTCCGAAGAAATTATTCAGATCGGGTGACTACAGCATATAGCTGCCATACAAACTGAACAATCGGAATGAAGTGGTTGTAAGGAAAACTCTTTCATTTGAAGATGTATCTTCACGAAATTTGGCATGTATTATTAGTTAAGGCAATTAATCAATCTCCAAAGAAATTGTATAGATCGGATGACTATGACATATAGCTGCGATACAAACTGAACAATCGAAATCTAGTGCTTGTATGAAAAACTTTTTCATTTGACAAGGTATTTTCACGAAATTTTGCACGGATTATTATTTAAGGCAATAATCCAATCTCCGAAGAAATTGTATAGATCGGGTGACTATAGCATATAGCTGCCATTCAAACTGAACAATCGGAATGAAGTGCTTGTATGGAAAACTCTTTCATTTGACGAGGAATCTTCACGAAATTTTGCACGGATTATTATTTAAGGCAACAATTTAATCTCCGAAGAAATTATTCAGATCGGGTGACTATGACATATAGCTGCGATACAAACCGAACAATCGGAATCTAGTGCTTATTTGGGAAACTCTTTCATTTGACGAGGAATCTTCACGCAATTTGGCACGGATTATGATTTATAGCATATAGCTGCCATACAAACTGAACAATCGGAATGATGTGCTTGTATGGAAAACTCTTTCATTTGACGAGGAATTTTCACGAAATTTTGCACGGATTATTATTTAAGGCAATAATTCAATCTCCAAAGAAATTGTATAGATCGGATGACTATAGCATATAGCTGCCATTCAAACTGAACAATCGGAATGAAGTGCTTGTATGGAAAACTCTTTCATTTGACGAGGAATTTTCACGAAATTTTACACGGATTATTATTTAAGGCAATAATTCAATCTCCAAGGAAATTGTATAGATCGGATGACTATAGCATATAGCTGCCATACAAACTGAACAATCGGAATGAAGGGCTTGTATGAAAAACTCTTTCATTTGATGAGGTATCTTCACGAAATTTGGCATGTATTATTAGTTAAGGCAATAATTCAATCTCCAAAGAAATTGTATAGATCGGATGACTATGACATATAGCTGCGATACAAACTGAACAATCGAAATCTAGTGCTTGTATGAAAAACTTTTTCATTTGACAAGGTATCTTCACGAAATTTTGCACGGATTATTATTTAAGGCAATAATTCAATATCCAAAGAAATTGTATAGATCGGATGACGATGACATATAGCTGCCATACAAACCGAACAATCCGAATCTAGTGCTTATTTGGGAAACTCTTTCATTTGACAAAGTATCTTCACGAAATTTGGCATGTATTGTATTATTATTTAAGGCAATAATTCAATCTCCAAAGAAATTGTATAGCGATGACATATAGCTGCCATACAAACTGAACAATCGGAATCAAGTGCTTGTATGGAAAACTCTTTCATTTGACGAGGTATCTTCACGAAATTTGGCATGCGTTATTGTTTGAGGCAACAATTTATTTTCCGAAGAAATTGTATAGATCGGATGACTATGACATATAGCTGCCATACAAACTGAGCAATCGGAATCAAGTGCTTGTATGGAAAACTCTTTCATTTGACGAGGTATCTTCACGAAATTTGGCACGGATTATTATTTGAGGCAATAATTCAATCTCCAAAGAAATTGTATAGATCGGATGACTATAGCATATAGCTGCCATACAAACTGAACAATCGGAATGAAGGGCTTGTATGAAAAACTCTTTCATTTGATGAGGTATCTTCACGAAATTTGGCATGCATTATTAGTTAAGGCAATAATTCAATCTCCAAAGAAATTGTATAGATCGGATGACTATGACATATAGCTGCCATACAAACTGAGCAATCGGAATCAAGTGCTTGTATGGAAAACTCTTTCATTTGACGAGGTATCTTCACGAAATTTGGCGTGTGTTATTATTTAAGACAATAATTCAATCTCCAAAGAAATTGTGTAAATCGGATGACTATGACATATAGCTGCCATACAAACTGAACAATCGGAATCAAGTGCTTGTATGGAAAACTCTTTCAGTTGACGAGGTATCTTCACGAAATTTGGCATGTATTATTGTTTAAGGCAATAATTCAATCTCCAAAGAAATTGTATAGATCGGATGACTATAGCATATAGCTGCCATATAAACTGAACAATCGGAATGAAGGGCTTGTATGGAAAACTCTTTCATTTGACGAGGTATCTTCACGAAATTTGGCATGCATTATTGTTTGAGGCAACAATTTATTTTCCGAAGAAATTGTATAGATCGGATGACTATGACATATAGCTGCCATACAAACTGAGCAATCGGAATCAAGTGCTTGTATGGAAAACTCTTTCATTTGACGAGGTATCTTCACGAAATTTGGCACGGATTATTATTTAAGGCAATAATTCAATCTCCAAAGAAATTGTATAGATCGGATGACTATGACATATAGCTGCGATACAAACTGAACAATCGAAATCTAGTGCTTGTATGAAAAACTTTTTCATTTGACAAGGTATCTTCACGAAATTTTGCACGGATTATTATTTAAGGCAATAATTCAATATCCAAAGAAATTGTATAGATCGGATGACGATGACATATAGCTGCCATACAAACCGAACAATCGGAATCTAGTGCTTATTTGGGAAACTCTTTCATTTGACAAAGTATCTTCACGAAATTTGGCATGTATTGTATTATTATTTAAGGCAATAATTCAATCTCCAAAGAAATTGTATAGATCGGATGACTATGACATATAGCTGCCATACAAACTGAGCAATCGGAATCAAGTGCTTGTATGGAAACTCTTTCATTTGACGAGGTATCTTCACGAAATTTGGCACGGATTATTATTTAAGGCAATAATTCAATCTCCAAAGAAATTGTATAGATCGGATGACTATGACATATAGCTGCGATACAAATTGAACAATCGAAATCTAGTGCTTGTATGGAAAACTCTTTCATTTGACGTGTGTTATTATTTTGGCGTGTGTTATTATTTAAGGCAATAATTCAATCTCCAAAGAAATTGTATAGATCGGATGACTATGACATATAGCTGCCATACAAACTGAACAATCGGAATCAAGTGCTTGTATGGAAAACTCTTTCATTTGACGAGGTATCTTCACGAAATTTGGCATGCATTATTGTTTGAGGCAACAATTTATTTTCCGAAGAAATTGTATAGATCGGATGACTATGACATATAGCTGCCATACAAACTGAGCAATCGGAATCAAGTGCTTGTATGGAAAACTCTTTCATTTGACGAGGTATCTTCACGAAATTTGGCACGGATTATTATTTGAGGCAATAATTCAATCTCCAAAGAAATTGTATAGATCGGATGACTATGACATATAGCTGCGATACAAACCGAACAATCGGAATCTAGTGCTTATTTGGGAAACTCTTTCATTTGACGAGAAATCTTCACGAAATTTGGCACGGATTATTATTTAAGGCAACACTTTAATCTCCGAAGAAATTATTCAGATCGGGTGACTACAGCATATAGCTGCCATACAAACTGAACAATCGGAATGAAGTGGTTGTAGGGAAAACTCTTTCATTTGAAGATGTATCTTCACGAAATTTGGCATGTATTATTAGTTAAGGCAATTAATCAATCTCCAAAGAAATTGTATAGATCGGATGACTATGACATATAGCTGCGATACAAACTGAACAATCGAAATCTAGTGCTTGTATGAAAAACTTTTTCATTTGACAAGGTATTTTCACGAAATTTTGCACGGATTATTATTTAAGGCAATAATCCAATCTCCGAAGAAATTGTATAGATCGGGTGACTATAGCATATAGCTGCCATTCAAACTGAACAATCGGAATGAAGTGCTTGTATGGAAAACTCTTTCATTTGACGAGGAATCTTCACGAAATTTTGCACGGATTATTATTTAAGGCAACAATTTAATCTCCGAAGAAATTATTCAGATCGGGTGACTATGACATATAGCTGCGATACAAACCGAACAATCGGAATCTAGTGCTTATTTGGGAAACTCTTTCATTTGACGAGGAATCTTCACGCAATTTGGCACGGATTATGATTTATAGCATATAGCTGCCATACAAACTGAACAATCGGAATGATGTGCTTGTATGGAAAACTCTTTCATTTGACGAGGAATTTTCACGAAATTTTGCACGGATTATTATTTAAGGCAATAATTCAATCTCCAAAGAAATTGTATAGATCGGATGACTATAGCATATAGCTGCCATTCAAACTGAACAATCGGAATGAAGTGCTTGTATGGAAAACTCTTTCATTTGACGAGGAATTTTCACGAAATTTTGCACGGATTATTATTTAAGGCAATAATTCAATCTCCAAAGAAATTGTATAGATCGGATGACTATAGCATATAGCTGCCATACAAACTGAACAATCGGAATGAAGGGCTTGTATGAAAAACTCTTTCATTTGACGAGGTATCTTCACGAAATTTGGCATGTATTATTAGTTAAGGCAATAATTCAATCTCCAAAGAAATTGTATAGATCGGATGACTATGACATATAGCTGCGATACAAACTGAACAATCGAAATCTAGTGCTTGTATGAAAAACTTTTTCATTTGACAAGGTATCTTCACGAAATTTTGCACGGATTATTATTTAAGGCAATAATTCAATATCCAAAGAAATTGTATAGATCGGATGACGATGACATATAGCTGCCATACAAACCGAACAATCGGAATCTAGTGCTTATTTGGGAAACTCTTTCATTTGACAAAGTATCTTCACGAAATTTGGCATGTATTGTATTATTATTTAAGGCAATAATTCAATCTCCAAAGAAATTGTATAGATCGGATGGCGATGACATATAGCTGCTATACAAACCGAACAATCGGAATCTAGTGCTTATTTGGGAAACTCTTTCATTTGACAAGGTATCTTCACGAAATTTTGGACGGATTATTATTTAAGGCAACAATTTAATTTCCGAAGAAATTGTATAGATCGGGTGACTATAGCATATAGCGTCCATATTAACTGAACGATCGGGGTAAAGTGCTTGCATGGAAATTTTTTTTATTTGACGAGGTATTTTCACGAAATTAGACACGAGTTCTTGCTAAAGGCAACAAATTATTCTCCGCAGAAATTGATCAGATCAGATCACTATATCATATAGCTGTTATACAAATTGAACGTTCGGAATCAAGTTCATTAAGGGGCCTTTATACTTGTGAAGGGTGGTTTTTCTTGTTAAATATCCTTTCAGTTTGCTGATAAATGATTGTTGATGTCCACCTGGAGGTTCTTCCCTTTGGGTTTTTGAATGATGGTTATTTTCAGAACTTCTTTGCTTTTACACCCAACTTACATATTAGTGAAAATTAGTAAGGGAAGCTATTTATGATAACTTTTACGTATATGCAGGGGATCTTACCCGCAAGGCCGTCCCTTAATCTTCTTCTTTTCCAGATTAAAAACAAAGTTTATTTATACAGTTTGCAAAAAATAATAAAATTTAGGTGATTACAAATGGTACAGTGTTGTAATTCGTCTTTTGTACAGTGTTAAAATTCCTCTTTTATTGGTCATCCCACATTCAGAACTACATATTATCTGTGCATTACCAAATGCTGAGTCCTATAAGTAAGAGAGGGCTGAACGATCACAAGAACACAACAGACTTAAAAGAGTTGACAACACAAAATTAGGCAGTAAGGAATATTTTCTGTAGGAGAAAAATACTGGAGGATGTGATTGAAGAAGATTTGAACAACGATGTTTATAAGGGAAAGCAGGGGTCATAAAGACAACGTCCGATAATCTAAAATAGGTTATAAACTTTTGTCTGCAACCAACTAATAAATATATTTCAAAGGATCATGTTGGGTATGTTTATATCGACAGCGGTATCGACAGAACGAGTTATTAAATAATCCGATGCCAAATACATTTCAAAAACTGACGGAGACGTCGTAGTCTCTTCTCTTTGAACATTTGAAACATGTAACTAACCTCACCTTTTATGAATTACTTATGGATAAAACGATCAACGCTACTGAACACCTAAAAAATCTGATAAACACAGACATAAAATACTTAAAACACCTTTGGCGCCGTACCAAAATGATGATTTCGATAAAGTGACAAAATCGCGATAACTACTGATCGAGAAATAGTAAATAAATATCTGAAGCCAAAGAAATCAAGAGGAATCGACTCAATGAGGACAGAACTTAATAACATTACTTACCACATCTATCATATTTATAAGAATTGGAATATTGCAACACGTCCTCCTAGACAATGAATTAGAATCAATAAATGAAAAGGAGCGCCTCATTAACTTCACCTAATCAGACTACAGACCCGCAGTATCATGACACCATAAACCTGGTAGTTCTCACAAAAAAGCGAGCTCCCTGTTTCTACAACAGACAACGGTTTAGTAGTCCTTAATATCTTTAATGATAAAATGGCTACCATTGAGGAAATGGCGAAATATAATAAATATATATAAGGTGCGTTCCAAAGTCAACAGGACTTTAAAAAAAAGTCAGAACAAATTTTTTTATCGGAAAAATCAATTCATTTTATTCAAAATAGTCTCCTTCTGCTTTAATATAGCTTTTTGCACGGTCCAAAAGCATGTCGAACGAGTGTTTTAGCTCGTTTCCCGGTATGGCCGCCAGTATGCCGGTGCAAGCCTTTTGAATGGCCTCCACGTCTGCATAACGCTTTCCTTTCATCGGCAAATCGCACGGTGCCATATCAGGTGAATACGGGGAGTGGTTGATTGTTAAAATGTAATTTTTGGTCAAATAATCGGCCACAAGCGTCGATCGATGAGACGGCGCATTATCGTGCAACAAACGCCAACTTCCATCATCGCGATATTCGGGACGAACACATCGAATACGGCGCACCAAACGCCTCAAAACACCAAGGTAGAATACCGCATTAACGTTTTGGCCGAGTGGAACAAATTCTTTGTGAACAATACCCTTGGAATCATAAAAACAAATCAGCATTGTCTTCACTTTTGACTTCTCTAGGCGCGATTTTTTTGGGTTTCGGGTCATTTCTCATTTATGTCCTCACGACTACTTTGAAAACGTTGAAACCACTCGTGCACTCTACTACGGGATAGGCAATCATCGCCATAAACTTGTTTCATCAATTGACATGTTTCGGTAAAAGTTTTACCAATTTTAAAACAAAATTTAATGTTTTCTCTTTGCTCGAAGCTCATTTTCGGACCGATGACAAAAACATACTGACACTTAAAATGCAATAACTTCACTTCCAATAGATGAAATGTCATGAAATTTTTACTGAAAGTCGATTAAGGATAGCAGATTCTAACGCACTGGTCGACATATAGATGGCACCACTAGAGTTTACTTTGTTACCTTTTTACTGTTTACTTCGGAACGCACCTTGTATTATTTCAATATGGGACTGACAATTTGTGGAGTTGGTGTCGCAATGGTGTGGAATTGCTGTTTTGAAATTCGACAAAATTAGTATTGTACAACTCAGAAACAGAGCAGTAGTACTGCAATAAAAATATTAAAATAAATAAAAATGTTTTACTTATACAACTTTTGCAATTAAAGTATTATCATAGTTACTTCACCACTTAAATGAACTTTCACTTTCTGTTAAGCTTCTCACAAAATACCCGAATCTATAACTGATATTTTCGGTAGTCCTACCGTATAAATCTGGTAAATTTTAAATGAAAATTTTTTTAATGACATAATTAATTGTAATATGCCATTAAACTTATTAGGAACATTTTAAATGCTTTTTATACTCTCTAGCAACATGTTGCGAGTTTGTTTACCGAACGGTTTTTTGTATCCCCTAAAATAATCGAGATATATATAGGGTTATATATATAACAGATCTGAATGACGAGACGAGTTGAATTTATCTGTCTATCGGTCCGTCCGTGCAAGCGATAACTTGAGAAAAAATTGAGATATCTTGATGAAACTTGGCACACAAGTATTATAGACGGACCGTGCCATAACTAAGCTCCACAATATTATACAAGTACAACGAATTGGACTAGCCCCTCCCACTAATAAGTTTAATGTACATATGTATCTCCTAAATCACTTAAGCTATAAAAACCAAATTTGTTCGGGTAAATTCGGATTATAATCCCGTCCAAAAGTCTGATAAATATATGAATAAATGCGCCAGAGATATTAAATACACCCGAGATAGTACGAAAAGGATATATAGAAGCCGCTGAAAACCCATATTTACTCGAAATCACATGAGAAAAGTACCAGTATACAAATCAAGAACCAAAAAATGTATCCGGATAAAACTTTGTACGAATAGTGCCTTTGAGGTGTGTCACCAAAAATATTCGAGCTCCAGATACTGAATATGTGGACCCAAATTCCTATTGCGAACTTTTTATCGAATATATCGGTCAATCTGTGAGGTATCCTATAGAAATTCGCATCAATAATTCCCTTAGTCCCCACATATACCTAATAGAAAGATTTTTGAACTTTCGGCTGACTTTATACCGCATATATCGACAAATATGTGAGTTATCTCAGTAAAATAGAGAAAACGTGTTTTTCGATTAACGGTGCATCTTTGTGCCTAAAATGGGTAAAATCGGATGAAAAATGCTCTAGACCTTTCAAACATTTAGTTGACTTTACTCCTTATATGTTGGAGAGCAATTATTTTTGTAATAATATGTAGTAATGCCAAAAGTAGATCAAATCTGGTTTCCGTTACCTAATATAATATTTACAAAGTTCCGGTTGGCTTTATACCGTATAGATTGGTCAATATGTAAGATATCTTAACAAAATTAACTGAACTCTTATACGTTCAGTTAAATTTTGTTTGGATATATTGTATTATATTTTATGCTCAAAATATGTGAAATTTGTCCTCGAATTACCCAAACTCCCATATACTACATACTATGATTTTCGTTATTCTAGCAAACCTTATTCCGCATATGTCAGTCAGTGTATGAGTTATATCTTTATAAAATTGTTTGAATATATGTTCCTGAGTAATGTCAAAAGTTAGTGCAATCAGCCCAGACCTTGTCTTGCCTAATATACCCTATATGGTGATTTCCGACTTTCCTCCTACTATTTTAAAACCGTTCAGATTGGGAAAAATTTGTATTATTTTAACGAAATTAATTAACTTATTTAAATATTTATTTAGAAGAGAAACTATTATAAATAATTACTGCACTTATACGAGTTATACTCGTACTTATGTATATAGTTGTGGTGCGCGACTTTCCAAATCGGGTCCGTCAGGGGAGTTTTTAAAAAAAAAAAAATACCAACGAAAGCTTATGGCAAAGGCCAACCAGCCAGCTAAGGTGCAAAATTAAGACTGCTTTATTTCAGTTTTTTATTCACAAAGAAAACTAATACAATTATTAAAAATACTTAGCTTTCTACTTTTACATTCTGCTTACTTGACTAACTTACTTAACCATTACAATTATGCTTATACAACAATTTATTAATTTATTCTATTTCTGTTTATACAGTACTCATTCATTGGTTCTGGCAATTTTAGTTAATTCTTCAATTTTGTTTTATATTATTTTCAACAAGTTTTTTAAATAGGCCGGATGTTGGTTTTAGTTTACATTATGCTTGTTATGCTGTTAATAAATTGGTCAATATCGCTAATTGCTGATTTGTTATAATTTCCATATGTAACTACCCCCTCCTTTAGATTGGAATTCTCCTGAATTCTTTTATTTAAAACAATTTTAATAGATTTGTGTTTAATAAAAATAATGTAAATTAGTATTATTATTAGAACCAATATAATTAAGTTACTTGCATATGACAGTTTGCTGTGGAGTTTTAAATGAAAAATATTTCTACTATGATTTTTACTTTCTTCTCAATATCTTCTAATGTGAATTTTTTAATGAATTTGTGTATATTTCCATATTTGATATTGACAATGTTTTCGTCATCTTCTTCAATAAAATTAGAAAAGTAATAGTCGTTAATTTTCATTGTACAGTTATTGTATGATATAACATAATTTCCGTTTATTACAAATTGTTCTTCTTTACAACTTTGGTTAATTGTTAGATTCAAAGCATTTTTAATAACTATAACATTAGTATCTAAAGGTATTATTTCAAGTTCCTTATTTTTAATAAGTTTACAATTTCCTTTTATTATGCAATGTTTACTAGGTTTCAATTCTTTTAAATATTTACTTTCCTCATATTTATATATGTTATTTTCATATTCAAATATTTGATCTATCTTATCATCTATTTCCTCGTACTTTTTATTAGGTATAGGTATTACATATCTAATTTTTACTGATATAAAAGACTTAGGAATTTTGATACCCAATATTAAACAAGTATTATTAAATGTTGCTGTTCCAAGTTGTAAATATTTTAATTTGCTAAAATCAATATTGTATTTTATTATTTCATTATTTGTTAAGATACTAGGGTGTATTATCCCGTATTTAGCAGATACAATGTTGTCTTGTAAATGTTCTATTTTATTTTTTAACAAATTAACTTTTGTTAATTCTGTCAAATACATATTTTCTTCGTATTCATCATCTAAAATTTTATTTATTGAATTAAATTCATTTTCAATTCTTTTCCTATCTTTTTTTACAATATTTTCTATTTGTTCAAAAGCCGTATTAAAATAATTATTAATTATAATTTGTTGATTAATTGTTTCGTTAACATTTAAGAGATGGTTCTGGATGTCTTGTCTGTCTGAGTCGTTCATTGTCCCAAGTAACCATTTTAACATACTACCTATTGCATTTACTAGTCCTCTCTTTGATCTATTATTCCTGGGTATCAATGTTATAAGTTTATTCCTAACATCCAACAGTTCGGTTTGCAATAAGTCTTTGTTTTTTGTTTTCATTAGTATTACGTTATCTGTCATAATATCAATGATGTTTTCTATTTTCTTAATATCGATTATATGTATTACGATGTCCGTTTCTTTTACAATATCCTGAGCTCTAGTCTGTAAATCTACAAATCCTTTTGTGTATGTAAATTCAGTTATCGTCATGGTTCCTACCGTCAAATTCATTCCTACCATTATTATCAATATTGTCAGTAACATCTGTAAATTTTAATGGTTTTTTAATATTACAAGGATGTATATTTTTTAATTTTTCTTTCCTATATTTTGGTTCTTCCTTATGCCTAGCTGCTTTACAATTTTTTATAAATCCTTCCTTTCTGTTTTCAGTATAATATTCTCTATTCTCATTAAGTTTTGTGATACTTTTATTTTTCATTAACTCTATATTCTTTTTTATTGTCTCTTGACTTACTTTGTTATTATGTACTTCATACGGCGTACACTTTATTGTCGAATGAAATCTGTGATTATAATTGCTAATAGATTTTTGAATTAATTGTTTAATAGATAAACCTTTCTCTAATTTGTATAGAATTCTAAACTTTTCTGCTATAGTATTTTGGAAACTTTCTATGTCTGCGTTGCCTGTGTGACTATTTGGTTTGGTCAGATGTAATTCTACATTTTCATTTGCTAGGAATTCTTTTATTCGTATTGCCTTAAATTCGTTGTCAGCAATTATTTTTTTGGGTTTACCAATTTTTGTAAAGTAATCTTCTAATTGTTCTATAATACTAATATGATTTCTATCATTTAATGGATATGCTACACCATATTTTGAAAATTTATCTATAATGGTAAGAAAATGGAAACGCTTTATTACGTAGGGATCAATGTGAATAATTTCGTTACTTTTTGATGGCGTCTCCGTTTGTAGAAATTTTGCTCTGATCGGCTTCCTATCATATTTGACTTCTTGGCATATTTCGCATTGATTGATCACTAAATGTATCATTTCTAGTAACTTCGGATAATAAATTTTAGTTTTTAATTGATTGTAAGTTTCTTGTATTCCCGAATGCATGCTATCTCTGGTATGATATAATGAAATTTGTTTTACTGCTTCAACATCCGTTTCTATATCTTGTGCTCTCATAGTGCATTTTATAAATTCTATCTGATTATCATTGGAGAACATCTCTATTAGTTTTTCCTGAACGATATTATATTTCCTTTCCGATATGTCCGAGAATATTCCTACTTTTCCTTTTGATATATATTTTCTAAATATATCACCCATCGTGTTAAAATCATATTCTGATACAAAAATGATTCTCATTCCATGTAGCATTTTCATTTCTTCTATCTTATTATTTGTTAATATAATTTGAATCTTGTATTTGTTGACTATTTCATCCTCAATATAAAAATGGTCACCTAACTCTTCTTCAGCTGAGTGCATTGTTGCAATTGAGTCTTCCTCGTCTTCTACGTTGTTAATATTGTTAGATAAAATCTTCTTTTCTGTTATTTCACTCCCCATCTTTTCTGAGATAGTGTCCTCACTATTTTCTAATCTACTCAAAAAGTCTGCTACTCTGTTCTCTTTTCCTTTTAAATAATCAATTTCGAACTGATATTCGCCTAGCTTTAATAACCATCTTTGGTGTCGTGGCGACATATCTTTACCTCTGTATTTCGAATGTAAAAATTTTATTGGCTGGTGATCTGTTAAAATTTTAAATTTTCTACCATAAAGGTATGGTCTAAAATAGTTTACGCTCCACATTATTGCTAGAAGTTCTTTGTCTGTTGCGGAATAATTACGTTCGTGGTTGTTTAATGTCCTGGATGCATAACATACTGGGTGGCCCTCTTGGGATAGCACTGCCCCTACCGCATAGTTAGATGCATCAGTTGTAAGGGTAAATTGTTTTTCAAAGTCTGGGAATCGTAAAATGGGATGTGTACTTATTAGGGTTTTTAACTTTTCGAAGGCGTCAATATACGTTGGGTCTAGTTTTTATACCTTTTTTTTAGATATTTAGTTATTGGTTGTGCAACTTTCGCATAATCCTTTACAAATTTTCTGTAATAGCCTGTAATTCCCAAAAAACTTTTTATTTGCTTTTCTGTTTTTGGAATTTGTAAATTTTCAATTACTTTAATTTTATTAGGATTTGGTTTCATACCGTTTTCCGTTAGAATATGTCCTAAAAATTCTGTTTCCTTTTTCATAAAATTGCATTTATCCACTTGAATTTTTAAATTAACCTTTTCTAATACTTTCAATATATCTCTTATTGATTTGACATGTTCCTGAAGAGATGTGCTAAATATTAGGATATCATCTAAATATACCACACATGTTTTATTAATAAAATCGCGTAGTGTCTCATTCATGAGCCTTTGGAACGTTGCTAGAGCATTTTTGAGTCCAAATGGCATTCTTATGAATTCGTAAAGTCCGTTCGGAGTAACGAAAGCGGTTTTTTCTTTATCTTGTTCTCTAACCATTATTTGATGATAACCCTTTGCTAAATCAATTGTGGTAAAATATTGTGCTTTTCCTAACTTGTCTAAAATAGAATTAATATTTGGTAAAGGGTATTTGTCATCAATTGTTTTTTCGTTCAACTTCCTGTAATCTATTACTATTCTATATTTTTGTTTTCCAGAATTGTCCCTCTTCTTTGGTACTACTATCAGTGGGCTAGAATAACGTGATTGACTTTTTCTAATTATTCCTTGTGCTTCCATTTCTCTAATCTGTCTTCGTACTTCTTCTTCATGTTGGGGTGGATACCTATATAATTTGGAATTAATTTGTTCATTTGTCGTAGTCCTGATTTCGTGCTGAACTGTTGTTATACTCGTTAAACGGTCTCCTTCTTTAAAAAATAGTGTTTTAAATCGTTTCAAAATTTTCATTACCTCCTTGTGTTCTTCTAAATTCAAATGATCTAATTTTATACCCTCAATTCCATCTCCTGTAGTTTCCAATGTACAAATTTCGTTTATGTTATATGGGTTAATTGTATTGCGGTTTTCTTTATTTAAGGTTAGCGTTTTTTCTTCCATGTTTATAAACGCATTGAGGTAAGTTAATATATCTGTTCCTATTATAAAGTCATAGTTTCTGCCATCAAATTTTGCTATTTTCACCTAACTCTTGCTTTTTCCGGTAGATTAAATTCTTTTGGTGCAATTGTTATAGCTTCATAATGTATTATGTCCTTGTTTGTAATTGTACTAATAGTCAGTGGATTATTTAGTTTATTAGTCGGAAAATCTTTTACTACACTATTCATTAGGCTCAAACTTGCGCCAGTGTCTATTAAAGCAATGTATTTTTTGTCACTAATATGAATCTCTATTTTTGGTAGTTTTTCCGAGGCTACTTGGTAAAAAAAATTGTATTATCATTTTCTTCTTCTCTATAACTAGTACTTGACGATCCTGTCTGGCTTTGCCTATTCGAGTATAAGCGATTTTGGCTATACTGCGATATAGGGTGTCCTGCCAATCGAGGTTCCCTTGAACTATATTCCTTGTCTTCTCTACTCAAACTTTTACTTTCTTTTTCTTGTTCATATCTTTTTTGATTATATCTACGGTCTTCGTTGCCGTATCTTTTATAATTTGCCTCTATGTTATCTACTTCCATAGGTACTGACGGGTCTTGCCTAGCTTGATTCCAACGACTTCTGTTCGAATTTGGCCTAGGGTTTCCTACCTGTTGGTACCTTCGAAATTGTCCTGAATTATTGTGAAAATTTCCTCTATTATTATAATTTTCTCTATAAAAGTTGGGTCCTTGATTTTGTTTTACTTGGCCCGAATTCTGATTATATCTGTTCTGCGAAAATTTTTCTTTGTATTTAATTTGTTGTTGTGATTTATTTTCTCCTTCAAACTTCCTATGTTTTTTGAATTCCCATCTAACACAACTATCTTCGTATCTTCTTTTATTCGTTGTTTCTATTATTGTGTCTAAATTTCTTTCGTCATAAATTCTGTCCAGTAATGTTCCTTGGGTCATTTCTTTGGTTATATTTACTAAAAGTCTGTCGATGTTAGTCAAATCTATGCTATGGTCACCTTGATAATATACAATTAGCTCGTCCGCTTTATACTTTATATTTTGTAATTCAACGGCTAATTCACTTACCGAGTTTACTTTCAAATTACTTATCTTCCTGTATATTACGTGAGGTTCCGTGTCTGGCCTGTATCTTCTTTTTAATGCCTCCTTTATCTTGTTCCAGTTATGGGTTTCCTGAATGTTAATCACCACATCCTTTGCCTCGCCTTGGATAACTCTGTAGAAAACCATCCTTACTGCTTCTTTCACTGTTTCCTCATTCGTCAAAGTTACTCCCTGTGCCGGTGAATATGGGTAGATGGCTAATATTTTTTATGACCCTGTCCTTCTCTTGTTGATTTGTTTGGCTTCTTTGCAGTTCTATGTATGCATTGCGAAGTTGGTCTAGTTGTTGTTCTCGCCTCGCTAGCTGCTCCATTATGTCGATGGTTGTGGCTTCTGCTTGTTCCATTCTTCGTCTGTCAAAAGCTTCATGTCTTTTGGTCCTAATTTTTGCGTTTGTGGCTCACTGACCACGCTTTAGCTGATCGATCCGGCTGTATTATGTGTTTTGCTGAAGTTAAGATAGCACTTTGGTTGTTGCTACCTATCGCTTATGCACTTTGTCAAACTCTTTTTTTCTTGTTAATTGTGATAGTGGCTTCGCAAGATCTTTGGTCCGCTGCACTCTCACTTTATTTTTGTATGTGGGTGGTTTCTTTAAAAGTCGCTGAACTGCCACTTTAATTTTATGTGGGTGTTTTCTTTGAAAAGTTACTGCACTGCCACTTTAATTTTATGTGGGTGGTTTCCTTGTCACTGCACTGCCACACTGTATGTTTGATTTATATATATTATGTTATATCCTAGAGGGTCCGGTCAACTCCTGAGTTGGCTACGGAATCGCAGGATTAGTAAGGGTTTTTTATATATTTTTTTATATATAATATATATACGTTCATGTTTCTTATTTCGTGTTCGTATCACTATCCTTTTTTTTGTTGATAAAAAGGATTACCGACTGCGCCACTTTCCTAATCGGGTCCGTCAGGGGAGTTTTAAAAAAAAAAAATACCAACGAGAGCTTATGGCAAAGGCCAACCAGCCAGCTAAGGTACAAAATTAACACTGCTTTATTTCAGTTTTACATTCACAAAGAAAACTAATACAATTATTAAAAATACTTAGCTTTCTACTTTTACATTCTGCTTACTTGACTAACATACTTAACCATTACAATTATGCTTATACAACAATTTATTAATTTATTCATTTTCTGTTTATACAGTACTCATGCATTGGTTCTGGGAATTTTAGTTAATTCTTCAATTTTGTTTTATATTATTTTCAACAAGTTTTTTAAATAGGCCGGATGTTGGTTTTAGTTTACATTATGCTTGTTATGCTGTTAATAAATTGGTCAATATCGCTAATTGCTGATTTGTTATAATTTCCATATGTAACTCGCGCAAGTCAGGAGGGAAACCAAAATCTCCTTTGTATATCTCACCCAATTCTCGCTGCTGCATTGTATGTGCATTTCTACTCAGATATCAAGTTGCATGCATTCCAAAGTAAACGTTATTTGTTTGGTCTGCAGAAGTGTGTAACCAAATAGCATTCGTTTCAAAAAAAGAGTTCATGTTTGAAGTCTTTCTTGAAGTGAATATTGTTTATTTATTATTTGCGAATGGCTTGTATGTCAATATCTGACTCCTTCACCTCTAGATTCAATGGGAGACAATTATAACTATTTCTTCTTCTATATTGTTGTTTTTGCTATATTTAGTTCATGTTTTGGACTTAACAATGGGCTAATTATGGTTTTACGTTCTGCGTGTCTTTTTCATTTGAGGCAGATTAAATAAGCATTATATGTTTACATTTGTATTTTTATTATATTGTACATATATAATATTATACATATTATCAAGATGCCTATTGCTATTAATAGTATTATTAGTGCGCTTATGCCATAATTTATATTTTTATGTATTTTAAGTTCTTCAAGTTTGTTAATAAATATATCCTGAAGAGGGTATACTAAGTTTGCCACGGAGTTTGTAACACCGAGAAGGAAACGTTGTAGACCCTATAAAATATTATATTTACATAAATGATCAGCATGATGAGCTGAGTTGATTTAGCCATGTCCGTCTGTCTAACCGTCTGTTTGTATATATACAAACTAGTCGCTCAGTTTGAAATTTTGCACCTGTCCTTTTCTCACTAAGAAGCTGCTCATTTTTCGGAACGGCCGATATCGTACCACTATAGCATATAGCTGCCATACAAACTGAACAATCGGAAGCAAGTACTTGTATGGGAAACTTTTAAATTTGACGAGGTATCTTCACGAAATTAGGCATGAGTTATGGTTTAAGGCAACAATGTATTCTCCGTAGAAATTGTTCAGATCAAATCACTATATCATATGTGTAGCTGGCATACAAATAGGAAGTTAACGTTTTTTCTGGGTTTATTATTATCTCTGAGGTTGGCAGAAATCCTCCGCTGAACCCTCCCCGAGGTCGCCGACTGATAATAGATACCACAGTTTCACGACGTAAGCGGGGACGAGCTGGCAACAGTCAACCCCTGCCGTAGTCGTGAGGAATCTAGCTAAGGTCAGACTTCTTACCTGTGTGTTCGTTGTTCCTCAATAGCACAGCTTACAGATAAGGAGCCTTACCATGGTCGGCGGTACGATAAAGGGCTGGATCAAGGTCTCATGCGACCCGTGCCGAGGATCAACCTGACTGGGGGCCCAGTCTCGAACGGAGCTTACGGATACCTGACGCGTATCGCGATTGGCGTTTCCGAATGAGGGAGATCCCGAAGGAAGAATCACCAGAGCCCAATGGAAATAGGTGCAGGCGGCGCTGACAAATGTGGTGCTGGAAGTGCTACTAAGAAATCCGGGTCCGCCACCGTCATGCACAGATACCGGCTGGTACCAGGGCCAAATCAAAATGGTTGCATGCGACGACGAGAGATCGGTCGCTACAAAGCTGCTATAGACAAGGTAGGGGAGGTGTACCCCATAGGTACCCCAAAGGACATACCATTTAGACCAAGGGAAAGTGTATGGATCCCGGCTACACCATCACAGCCGGACCAGATTATGCTGCTCATAAGAGCTTCCAATTCGAGACTGCCCGCGGAGGGGTGGAAGTTCGTCGATGCATTTGAGGGCCACATAGCAGAACCTGGCGTGGAGACCAAAAGGGCCACGATGCAGATTTTGCTATTACTAACGAAAGAATTCATCGATCCCCATGGCGAAAAGTGGCGGGGAGATAAATTATGGATTCACGAAAGTGGGGAACCCCACAAGTTGGACGCCTATATAAAGGAAGATCCTATGGAGTCCTCGAGCGATGTGGAAAGTCTAGAACAAGGAGAGTATTCTTCCGGGTCTGAGCTTGCTGCTATACTTTCAAACATGTATACTGAGAGAGAGCTTTTAAGCGACTCTCAGGAAGAAGCAGAAATAACAATAGTTAATGCGTCGTCTACAAATTAATCTTCATCACAGCAAACTGGCTTCAGCAGCTCTAATTAACCGCGTGGCAATAGAACAGCCTGAGTTTGTTCTCATTCAGGAGCCATGGGTTAATGGAGGGCGTATTTGCGGAGTAAGACTTACTTAAGTAGTTACTGGCTGGTGTCGTGCTATATGTCATATGGTAAAAGAGGTAGTACGGGATAGCGTGGCATTCAAATGCATGACTATACTTGGATGTGACTCAAACGCGCATCACACAGTCTGGGGCTGCACAGATGTCAACGAGTGTCTCTTCATCTACCTACTAGGCACTAAGCTTCTGTTATGTAATAAGGGAAGTATGCCAACGTTCATTACAAGAAACCGAAAAGAATTATTTGATATCACACTTGTGTTGGTAGAACTACTTAACAGGGTAACCCAATGGAGAGTCCTCGAATAACATTTCTTTTCGGATCACCCATATATTAAATGTATAATAGAGGAAAGGGCCGATAAGGGCAATAACTTCAGGAATCAAAGGAAAACGAAGTGTTAGAATTAAGCCCCCATGGTGGTCTCCTGATTTTAAAAAATTACAGAAAAAATGCAGAAAGCAGTTCAATTTAGCTAAGCTATCCCAAAGCGAGTCAGACTGGGATAATTATTACAACCTCCATAGGTCATACAAAAAGGAAGTTAGGAGAGCAAAACTAATTTCTTGGACATTTTTTTGTAATTATATTGAGACCACGGTGAAGCGTCTCGACTTAGGAAAGTCATGGCACAATTGGTGCATAGTATTGAATATCTTCAGAAGCCAGACCGCAGTTGGTCGGTATCCAGTGAAGAGTCACTAGGACTACTAATAGATACCCACTTTCCAGATAGCTCTGAAAGCCTTACTGTAGAATAGCCTCAAGACAGCGTAGCTGAAATAGACTCCACTCACAGCAGTCGCAGGATTACATAATAGACTGGCTATTAACCATTCTTAAGGGGGCGCTGCAAATTAAATTATATCCCTTCGCTTTGGAGGGAAGTCAAGGAAATATACATACCTAAGGCAGGCAAAGATCCAAAGGATTTCAGACCAAATAGCTTTTCTTCATTTCTTCTAAAAACCTTAGAAAGGCTAATAGAATTACATATAAGAAACAAACTAAAACCAGGACAGTTGGCTCGTTCACAAGATGCGTATTCTAATGGAAAATCCACAGAAACAGCGCTAAGCTCTGTGGCGGAGATTGATAAATCTCTGGAAGTCAAAGAATAAACTCTATTTTCCTTCTCTGAACCGCTCAGAAAAAAGAACAGATGCTCAAGAGCAGGTCTATAATTTCAACGCTGGGAGCGTCAACGATGTGCAGATCTGTTTAAAGGGGTACACCTCAAGGAGGCGTGCTATCCCCACTTCTCTGGATCCTGACCATGAATAAGTTGCTGTTGGTTCTAGAAAAGAAGGGGTACATGTCGTGGCCTACACTGATGATGAGGCAGTTTCGGTTAGAGGTAAATTCCCGATTACTCTCTCAAACCTTATGCAAACAGTCTTAGACGATATAAATCGTTGGGCCGCATCGTGCCGACTAAACCGACTGGTAAGACGGAGCTAGTATTGTTCACCAGGAAAAATAATACTCCAGTAGTTACGGCGCCAGTATTAAATGGTAGCAGACTAACAATTGGAGATAAGGCAATCTACTTAGGACTAATCTTAGACAGGAAGCTTTCATGGAAACAAAGCTTGGATGCTAGGGTGAAAAAGCAACTACGGCACTCTACACCTGTAAAAGGATGGTGGGCCCCAAATGGTGCTAACGCCTCGGATAGCTTATTAGCTCTACAAAGTAGTTGTTAGACCAATCATGATATACGATATATTGATATGAGGGACAACGTCCGATGTGTTTCACGTGAGTACCTGCCGTCGACGGCCTTATCTCACGGTGCTCAAAAGCACAGCGTATCAATACAATGCGTTGATCAGCGCCCCGAAAATGCCAGGCATTTTTCAGTACCGATTGGTAGTGTGGAATGGACACACTACACACCTTGGTGAGGTTCGAGGCCTATCTAAAACCTCTGCCGTACTTTGTGTCCGGCACCCGGTTGCAATGCAACTCCACATTCAACTGACAAAACGTCAGTTCTTCCCGCATTTGGGTATAAACCACAACCACCACGATACTCCCCGAAGGGCCAGTCCACATGAGCAGGTTAGAGCGAACTCCAAGGGCTCCTGCTACTACCAGTTGAGCCTCCATACAGCTCTGGACTGGTAACCAAGGGTTGAACCCCATACGCACATTACACGCACACACCTTTCACACAAGAAGGTAACCCTAATTCACAGTTAAACGCCTCCGCTGCCTAAACAATTCACGCGCAAACGACCATAACAGTTCGGCATTCCGACTAGTGGAGATCACACCGCTAACATCTAACCGTCCATCAGTCCAGCTAATCCCCATACCCCCTAGATCCCTAATGTCCAAGTACATCGGGCACTCCGCAATCAAGTGAACCCAGTCTTCACATCGCGCCCCACACAAACACCCCGACCTATCAGAAAGGTGCCTCTGATGCAAAAATGCAAAAAAAGAGGCCCATGCCCCGTTAAAAAAACACACAGACTCAGACCAAATCTGAAGTCTGGGTTACCCTCAACGGAGCTAGTGTCCCGGATGTACTCATAAGTCACCCCACCGTTAGGGCTATTGTCCCAACGGTCTTGCCACCTACTCCTAACCCTATCATCTAGAAGCCTCTTGCTCCCTAGAAATCCCTTCCTCTCCACATCATCATCGGAAATCCAATCATTCCGCAGCAATGACACATTCAAGCCCCTTCTTAACCTGAATGCAATAGCTCGCTGTACAACAATCAGGTCAAAAGGGGGTGCACCTAATAAAACCTGCATCGCATCCGTTGAAACGGTGCGACATACAGGCAAACATGCAAGCATCATGCAACGTTGCACCGAGAGGAGTTTTCGGCGACCAGAGACCGTCATCGCTGATTCCAACCATATTGCGGCTCCATAAGTGGCACAAGCCACAAATAGACCACGGTATATGGTGCGAAACGCGCGGCGTCCAAGGCCCCAATCGCTCCTCAAAATGCGTCGCACTTTGCCTACGACCGCCTGCAGTCGCTCCTTCAGATTCGCTAAGTGTGGAGTAAAGCACATCCTTTCGCTCATGGTCTTGCGGCACATACCTGATACTGACCCCATTCACACGGACAATCGGTGGACGAACCGGCGACAATCTGCCCTTAAGCAGCATTGATACCGTTTTGTCCATCGATATGTCAACCCCCACACCTAAACCCCAACTATTTACAATTTTTAAAAATTGTCCTCCCGTCCGCTCTAGCTCTAATCTCGATCGACCTTCAACCAGAAGGAGAAGGTCGTCCGCATACGCACAACATTTACAGAGGGGCTCGAGCTGTCCAAGCAGAGAGTCCATCATGAGATTCCAAATATATGGACCGCAGATGGATCCCTGCGGGCAGCCACGAACCACTCCGATCTCCACACTCCCATTCATTCCAGCTAGAGAGGCTTTTCTGTCCGAAAAGTAACTCCGCTAAAGAGTAATTTCCGGACAGCCAAACTCCTCCAGCCGTTGCAACACTCGATCCCAGCTTAGGTAATCAAAGGACATATTTGTTGACATTCTCCCTAACAGCACCCTTAACATAGAACCACGCATCCTCTACACTACGTCCTTTCCTGAACCCATACTGTCTATCCGACCACATACCCCGCGTTAGCTCCTGAAGTCGTTCCACCATAACTCTTTCCAGCATTTTTCCACGTACTGGAAGGAGACTGATGCCCCGATAAGAGCGAAGATCTTATCAGGAGACTTCAGGAGAGGAACAACCCTAGCAATCTTCCACTCACTTGGAAAATAACCCTCCCACACGCACTTGTCGTAAGTCCTCCAAGTATTCCGGAATGAACTTCCACAAGCTTTTACACATCTCTCCGTTCAAACCATCAAAACCTGGGGACCGTTTAGACCTGACCAGGCCAAAGGCGTACCCTAACTCACCATCATCTAATGGAGGGACAGGTACCTCTTGTACTTGATGTACCTGAACCTCCGCCCTAGGAAAGAACGCTCCTAATAAAGCACCCGCACACTCTCTCCACCTTGATAACACAGTGTCAGCAACGCGAAGAGAGGTGATATCTTCCCTCTTACGACCCCGGCAGATCCTATAGACCTGACCCCACGGGTAGTCCCTATTTTCCCCTACAAAATTCTTCCTTTCATGTTCTTTAACCTTAACCAACATATCCTTGTATTCCCTAACCGCACAACTAAATTCATGCCTAAGCTGGGACAGCATGTCAGAATCGGACCGTCGAGCGCGTTGAAACTTTCGCTTCAATTGCTGACAGTCCTCCTCTTCAAGGTTAACTCTCGCGTCTACCACTTTTCCTAACCATAAAACTTTCACACTTTCTAAGAACCCTATCATTTACCCCCCACACTACCTCACAAAGACGAGCAATTTGCTCATCAACCCCCAAATCCTCAAACACCCTAAGCGGTATACCTAATACCGCTTCCCTAACAGATCGTCCATATTGGTTCCAGTCGATAACAGAGGTACGCCATCGCCGCAATGGACTCTCATACAGCGAGGGAAGGGATTTGGGAGTAACCATAATTTGGATCTAATTATGATCACTCAATCCCCACCCTCTCTTAACCTCCCATATAGCTATATCCTATCGCCCTATCTGCTGCCTGATTCATAAGCGTCACGTCAATGTCACTCACGCCCCCAGGCCCATCAAACATGTACCATTCACTCGGCTCATTCACAATGTGGAGGTTGTGGAGGGCCAGCACCCATTCACTTAATGCCTCGCCTCGACTGTGGCTTTGATATCCAGACGAATGCCGGGATATCTTACTAAACCACATCGAAGACGAGGCATTCGCATTCAGCAATAGGATAAATGGGCTACTACTCGCAAGTAGTAGTAGCTTATCCATGCAGCCCAGGTAGGGCTCTAGCGGCTCGCTAAATTTGCAGTACAAACTAGCTACAATCAGGCTACCGTACTCCCCCTCTATCGCGACACATACACCCAGTTGTGAGGAATCCACAACTACGCAATCGTAGTTTGGAGCACCTACCTGCCTCTAAGAGGGCGGCCATCATTTTGTCCGTAACCTCAAGGACGACATTGGTGCTACCATCAGGGGCCACCTTCCAGGGACGACTGATCATGCTCACATCTGACCTCAGGGACGCCGGGCTGAAATCCTGAAGGTTCAGTCGGAGTAACTCTTCCATGAACTCATCATGAGAGATCTCCGTGTGAACCCCCTGGACTACAACCCGAGGACCCAACTTCCGGTTGACAGTCACGTCCAACCCCACCTCCCCTAACTTTGCGTTAGTCGCCACTTTTTCCCTCTCTGCAACAGAGGGAGTGCGGATCACCATCCCACCACCCTTTATCGGCCTAACCTCGTGGATCCTGACACCAAGTGAAGGACCCACCTCCCTAACTACCTTCCTGATTACTTCCTTAGAGGAAGTTGCGGGCCCATCAACATCTCAACATCTCAAGAGGCGTCGGCGCCACCGGTGCAATCGCCTCCAGTACAGGTGCTGGGGGCGGAGGCATCGGTGTCAATGGAGCCGGCATTGACCTGCTCGGCGGCTAGGAGTGTCCCCCACAGCCTCCTCTAAGGGCGTCAACTTGACCACGAAGATAGGCATTCTCGGTTACAACCGTCATTAGAAGTGCCTCGTACTTCGAGGCAAGCTCCATCAGCCTCTTCGCGGTCCCTATATCGAAATTCCCTGCCCCAAAAACTATTCCGCGAAGTTCCGCGGAAATTTTCTTGATAGCTGCGACATGGCTCACCGCACCACCCCCGACAATAATCGCGCTCATTTTAGCAGCGTCTCTTCTGCCCGCACTACCTTTACTCGCGCTCACCTTATTTGCGCCCTCATCACCACGCACGAGACCAACTTAGCCAGCGCCCGATTTCTGCGCCCCCCGTTTCTCCCGCCGACCCCAAACGCGCCTTCTGCCGTGGCGGGGACCTTACCGATGACCCCGCCGTCTCGTCTCCCGAAGTGTCGACCGTAATGGTTGATGGCCTCGACTCTTCGCTCCCAGCGAGGGACTTAACCCTCCTCCCCCGTGGTGAAAGCATCTTAACCTTCGGACTTCGCCTTTCGGTAGGCTGATCCGCCAAGCATACCACTGACGCAGATGGGACTCGTTCAAACAAGACCCCGAAACAGCTGCTCGACACGTATGTGCGACTGAACGCGCTGAAAAAAGTGTCGCAAGCGCAGACCCGCTCTTTAGCAGCGACGACCCAAGCGGACGATTAAAGCGTTATCGCAAGGGTACAGCCCACAACTCCATCCAAATGGTCTGGACAAAGGGCACTCAAATGACCGCCGGACGGAACAAGTCCCCGTAACGGTTGCGAGTCGACCGATGTGGCGCTGAACCGAATCGATCCGTGGGCTAAACGCACATTACTACGACCGTTTGTCTGCACAGGATTCACTATCTCCAACACTGGGACAGCCGCCGGTACCCGTTGAGCAATCCTGCTCAGGATTGCTGACACTGGCCAACTGGTCGCCAGATGCCCAACACAGCACTAAACTGGAACTGTACAAAGAGTCCCACAACAACAACAACCACGTTGCGGTAGTACCTAAAGGTACAGTACACAATATTAAAAATATGTACTTACCGCTATTCAATTAAGCCACGCCAAAAAATGTCCAAAAAGCGCGCAATTCGTGCCCTAGCTCGAAAAAACACACACGCGGTCCCGTAACCGAGCAAAAACAACGAAAACGCGTTGCCGACGAATATTCGCACAAAACGAAATTTCAAGGAAATCGCACCAACAATTTCCACACACCCGCCAAGCAACGGTGCCAACTCACTCGCGTAAACAAATACCGCACAAAATATAATCGAAAAAATCACTAATCAATCGCAACGATGCGCACGCACGAATTGATATGAGGGACAACTTGCGTTGTAGATTAACGTGAGTACCTGCCGGCGACGGCCTTACCTCACGGTGCTCAAGAGCACGGCGTATCAATACACGCGTCTGATAAACGCCCCAAATAATACAAGAATTTTGGCAAGTATTATTTGGATACCAAAGGCAGTGTGTCTGGGTCCACACTACCATCTTGGTATGATTCGAGGCCGACCTAAAACCTCTTCCGTTTTCGGGTACGGCACCCAGTTACTTGTGTAACTTCTTTTTTCGAACTGAAAATTCAGTTCTTCCAGCATTTAGGTTTCAACCACAGCCACCACGATACTCCCCAAAGGGCCGAACCCAATGAGCAGATTGAACAGAAGTCCAAGGGCTTTCTGCTCCCCGTGGTACCGGAAAGTCTCCGGTCAGACTGCGTAGCCTAAACTACTGCCAGTTGAGCAACCCATTACTCAAATGACTGGTGACATTTGTCGCTTGAACTTCAAATGTCTTTTTATTAGCTTTTTTCATTTAAAGTGTTTCGAATATCAGTTCAAGCTGAGTATTATAGCACTATCACTTTACATACTATGCTGATATTACTGTGCAAAGAATATAATAACAGTCATAGTGCATATTGGCTTTTAGTCGCCTTTTACGACAGGCATGCCTTGCCGCGGGCATATTCTATCCCCTGCCCGCAGGGGTTGATATGAGGGACAGTAATGGAAAAGAAATACGCGGTGATTCGTATGGAAAGTATACAAAGAGCAGCCTGTATATGCATTAGTGGAGCTCTTCGAACAACGCCAAGCCAGGCACTAAACGTCATTTAACATTTACTGCTAACAGACTTGTTCTGTAAGCAAGTGGCAGCAAAATCATTTCTTAGACTGAGGGAATCCTCCCAATTAGTCGCCTACAACAAGGGGAATTCTAAGATGCTCAGTAAATTCCCTTTACTACCCATAACCACGGATTTCCGCAATCAAGTAGAATTTAATCTAAATTCGGTCCGCAATATTGCCTTCCCCACCATAGAGGAGTGTGAAAGGGACGAGGTGGACAGGAATGAGAGGATTAGCATCTAGACGAATGGATCCAAACTAGATAATCGTGTGGGAGGTGATGTCTTTTCAGCAAAATTAGACACCAAACACCAGTGTCTTCCAGGCGGAGGTCACAACACTCAAAGAAAGCCTTGTTTTATTGACAAAAAGTGTGCTCATAACAAGGAGCATGCATATATATATATATATATATATACGGATAGCCAAGCGGCCTTATTAAAGATAGTGAAAGAATGTCTCGATCTATTGGAGGATCTAACATCCTACTACAAGATAAATCTGCAATGGGTGCCAGGGCATAGTGGTATCGCTGGTACCTGCGAAGCAGATAAACTAGCCAGAAAAGGTACCACTTTACAATAAACCTCTGTAAGAGAGGGAATTTTTATGCCTCTGGCTACTTGTAAACACTTAATCAGCAAACATGTTATAAATCTAGCTGAGTCTCGGACTATAGCCAATCACTAACTTGCTCAACTAGCAGACAAACGTGGTAGGAATAGAGCATAAGCCGCACAAACCGACTACTAAAATTCAAAAGGAATGACATAAGAACTCTGATAGGTCACTGTCTAATTGGAAGACAACCAGAAGGCTAGGTGTACCTTACAACGACTATTGTAGAAGCTGTCAGAAGGCAGAAGAAGAGGAGACTGTAAAACATCTTCTATGCAAATGTAAGGATCTATACGGGAAAAGAATCGAAACTACCGGTCGAGAGTTCCTTGATGACGTATCGGAAGTAGCTCATATAAAACCGTTTATACTGATGAACTTCATGAGAAGCACAGGTTGGTTCAGAGAGGAGACAATAGAGTGAGGGAACATTAGTCCCGGTGGTATCAAAATGAGCCTCCTATAGGCCTAGGTGCGTCGTCAGACAGCTACTCGACCTACTTACCTTGTCTCTGAGAAATTGATTAATTTTTCTAACTGTAATGCATCAGTTTCTTTTTCAAGGAGAATATATATTTTTCTTCTATAATAACTTTTTTGTTTTGGAATGATTTATTTCCTATCTCAATTTTACAGCTATGAAAATTTATTAATGCATTACCTTCAAGTACGATTTCTCTATTGTTACAGTTTTGTTTAATTTCCATTTTATACGCATTTTTATGAGGTATTATTGTATCGTCTTTGATAACTTCGATTATTGTTTCATTCTTGTATTCAGATTTACATTGGTTGAATGGACAAATGTTAATTTCTTTTAGATTATTGAAATTTGCCTCTTCTGTATATTTATATATTTTTTTTATTAATTGCATATTTCAGCATTTGATCGAAGCATATGTTTTATAAATAAGATGTTATTTATGTATATTTGTTGATTTACCGCTCCTATTATATTATGATAATTTTTCTCTATTACTTCAAGATGCTGTAATATGTTGTTCTAATCTTCATTGTGCATTTTTCCGAACAGCCATTTTTGTGTAGTCCCTACAATATTTAATATTCCTCTACGTTTTCTTTGTGTGTTTATTTCTGCTTTAATATTCTTTATTTTCTCGTATAACATTTCCCTGTCGTTCCTGTTGTATTGGTTGAAATTATTTTCTAAGTTAATTTCAATTTTATTTATATTTGTTTAAATTCTTTGGAGTGTATTTTATGTTTTACTTACTGTCGTCGTTTGATTCACTATCTCTATATCTCTGATCCTTATTTTAGCGTATCCCGATTGGTTTTCAAGTGTGTTTATTTGTAGAAGTGCGTTTATTGCTGTTATAATCATTAATAGTATTGTAATTCTCGCTAGTTATTTTTGTACCTTTGTTCTCACCTTTTCCACTTTTTGGTTCCACTAAACACTCACGTATTTGTAAAAACTGAAATTTATTTATAAATATGTTGATATCTTATCAACAAACCAAAAAAGAACTTATAACGTCACTTGAGGAATAAAAGGTTATAATCGGGATGTGCGACCGTGGAAAAAAGGCGAAACTTCAATTGCGACTTCCCTGTTGACGATTTCGATGGAAAAGAGGGTCGGCTCGATCGCCCTCCCTGGTTTTGTTCATGTTGGTGTGTAGAGTTATTCTGCTGTGTGTGGGTGTATGCTGCTGCTTCCAGCAAGGTTGCCTTGGTGCGTGGGGTGTGGGTGTGCTGATGTTTCCAGATGTGGTGTGCCAGTGTTGTCCTGTAAGTGGTGTGTTACGCTGTCGTGTGAGTGGTGTGTTGTGTTGTCGCATGAGTGGTGTGTTGTGTTGTCGTATGAGTAGTGTGTTGTGCGGTGTTGTTGACTGCATTAGGGCGGGAAGCTGAACTCATTTAGCCATCCCGGCCCCCCTAGGCGAATGTTCAGCCTAGCAGTCGCTGGAGTTGTTGCAACGTTGCCACGACGTTGCTGAGGCCTGTCCTGCGACGAGGATGCGGCCTTAAGGGTTGGTGTTGTGTTGAGGTGCTATTGAGTTGACGCCAAGTACGGGGTGCGGCGAGTGCTTGTCGTTGACGGGGTCGTGCTGCATGGCTTGGCTGTGGACGACGGCCTGCATCATGGCTGCGGGGTACTGAGGGCCGTGCGCCAGGGCGTCTTGGGTTTCGATGCAGCAAGGTATGATGCGGCCTGTCGCAGTGTTGGCACACGATATCGGACACGCATTCCTGCGTGTCGTGCGTCTGGGCCAAACAATTCAAACAATGCCCATGTGCTTGGGCCACCTGCTGACGTTGATTGGGTGTCATACCCTTAAAAATGGGGCAGTGCTGCAGCCGGTGCGAACGGCAACAGAGTGGGCAGCGGAGGCGAGGCGGCTCTGAAACTAAAGTAGGCATTGGGCGCGTGGCACGTCGTGGAGCTGTCGGTGCAGTTGTTGCTGGTGTTGTTCGTGGCGCTGCTACGGGGGTAGTCGCAGGGCGCGGCACAGTGACAGCCGAACGCATGGTTGGCGTGGGTGTAACTGGCATTTCAGCGTCCATACCTACCTGTATGGAAAAAAGAGCGAGTTTAGTTATGACTCAGTGATATAGATAATGGATCCTTTAAAATGTAACCAACTTTATTTGGTTGGTGGGGGACGTTTTAGTCCAGCCATTATTGTATTAGTATATATTGTGGTGATTTATTATATTTGCGGTTTTTTTTTCGGTTTTAGGTTATTAGACGGATATTTTGTTTTCTGCGTGTATATAATATTATTGTACGGATGTTTTATTACTTGCTCTTTCGCTGTTGTCTGCGATTGGTAGGAAGCATAGTTTAACGAGCGGCCTGGTTAGCGTACCGGTTCGAGTACGGAGATACGAATAGTTGTATATGACCGTCGGAACCATGATGTAGCTTCTCTATGCAACCAAGCCGCCATTCTGTAGGGGGGAGACAATCGTCATGGATTAGGACAAAATCTCCAAGCTTTGGCGCCTTTTCGGGAGTTTTCCAGCGGTACCTTTTATGAAGGTCCTTTATATACTCCTTCTTCCATCGGCGGCTGAAATCATGATGGAGAATTTTAATTCTTTCCCATCTATTATGTAAGGACAGCGACTCCACGCTTGGCTCAGGTATGGCCAGAATGGGTGCTCCTTTTAGAAAGTGCCCTGGAGTTAGGGCTGTGAGATCTGAGGGATCTTGCGAGAGTGTCGTAAGTGGCCGTGAATTGAGAACGGCTTCAATGCGAATTAATAATGTGTGGGATAAATCATATTTTACTATGTGACATGAGTCTCAATAATAAAACAGCCACTACATCAAATGAGTACATACTCATCCAGCAAAACCAAGTACTGTTCCAAGAGGATCAACAACGCACCCAAAATGAACAGCAGTTGTTTAATCAATGGCAATATGCCTCAAGTCGATGGCAACATGCAGATAGCGAAATTGCTCGTCTTAATTCCCAACTTATGGACATGCAAAAACAAATTGATATGCTCAAGGCAAATCTACCTAAAGGAAGGCCTTTTCTAAGTGCCTCGAGAACCGCAACTCCTGCATCCTCTAGAGCGAGTACACCAGCTCCAGTAAAAGAATGTGATACTGAATATGGGACGGATGAAGATGAGCTGGCTAAAGAAACAGAATGGATTAGAGAAAAACATAAAAATAAAAAACGAAAAATAAATACAACACCCTCACCAACCACTATAAAGAAAAATATGCAAACTCCCAAAAAAACTAAAAAAGAACCATTACCACCGCCTATTGTTGTAAATGGAATCAAATCGTATGAATCCTTATACTGCTTGATGAAAGAACATATAAATGAAAGTTCCTTTCAAATGAAATTAATCAACGACTCAACAGTCAAAATGAATTGTAGAGAGTCAAATGATTATAAAGAAGCAATTAAACTACTTAAAGAAAATCATTTGGATTTTTATTCATATGAAAATAAACAAAAAAGACCAGTAAGGGTAATGGCTAAAAACCTGCACCACTCATGTAATCCTATCGTTGTTGGATCATTTTTAGCTGAAAAAGGGTTTAAAATTATCTCTGCTATCAATAAATTTTCATGGAAAGAAAAAAAGCCATTGAATATGTTTATGTTGACATTTAGCAATGAAGAAAACATAGAAAAAATAATGAAAATAAGTCATATACTTGGGTGTAAAGTGGAAATCCAACCAATGAAAGGAAATAAACTGATCCCCCAATGTAAAAAATGCCAGGCCTTTGGTCACACGCAAAATTATTGCTGCAAAGTGCCAAGATGTGTTAAATGTGCAGGCAATCATCTTACAGTAAATTGTGAAAAACCTCACAACCAAAGAGTAAAATGCGTCAATTGTGGCGAGCCACATCCAGCGAATTACAGGGGATGCGTTGTAGCCAAAGAACTGCAAAAAATCAAAAATAAAAAGATTGATAATCCCAATTTGAACAAACATATCCCAAAAAATATTGTAAAAGATGCATCAAAAATAAATAAAGCTGCCAGCGTTCAAAATAAAACGGACAACGTTCAAAAAAAACCAACCTATGCCTCTGTAGCTGCATCAGGTACTGAAATGCAAGGTATTGATACCAAAAAAGGGGATATTAGCCAAACCCTTCAACTCATTCTTGATAAAATGACCAACCTAGAAGACTCTTTTTCTAAAATCAATAAAAGGGTTAATAAACTTGAGGGCAGTACTAAAAAGACTGCACCTAATCAAAAAAGAAGGTCTTGATGGCTAAAACAATTAAAACTATGTCATGGAATGCAAATGGGTTGCTCAACCATCACCAAGAAGTACAGGCAATCCTGGACATAAATAAACTAGACTTGTGCCTGATATCAGAAACGCACTTTACTAAACAATCTTTCATTAGATTTAAAGGATATAAAGTTTACCACACTATACATCCAGAAAATGCAGCAAGGGGAAGAAGTGCGGTAATAATCAATGAAAATCTCAACCATAATGAGCAAATGAAACTGGAAGCGGAAGATATACAAGCAACGGCAATAAACATTAAAACAAAGAATGGTAACATTACGGTAGTTAGCTTGTACAGCCCCCCGAAACACAATATTAAGTGTGATAGATATGAAGAGTTCTTCAAAAACATAGGAAAACGATTCATCATTGGTGGTGATTTTAATGCTAAACACACGCACTGGGGATCGAGGCTCATCACAACTAAAGGAAGGGAGTTATTAAAAGCGGTTCAAATATATGGGTGTGAAACCTTATCAACGGGCAAACCCACATACTGGCCTACCGACCCAAACAAGGTTCCTGATCTTATTGATTTCTTTATCATAAAAGATGTTTCAAGCAATTACATGAAAATAGAAGATCTTTTCGATTTAAATTCAGATCATTCGCCGATTGTTCTACAAAATACATCTGAAGTTTGTTTAAGACCAAAAGGTAACAATTATCCTAAAGAAATATTGGAACTACTTTTTGAAAAAAGAAAAGCGAGGAAAAAATGGCAACAATCCAGAGTCCCACTAGATAAAACTAGACTGAATAACTTAACGTCTCAATTGAGAAACGAAATTAAACAATTTAAGAATGATACCATGAGTGCGTTTCTATGTGAACTTACAAATGACTCAAGTACTGAATATTCACTTTGGAAGTCTACCAAAAGACTGAAAAGACCAATTATGCAAACCCCTCCAATTAAAAACATTGATGGTAGCTGGGCTAGAAATAACTATGAGAAAGCATCCAGATTTGCTGAACACCTTGAAACGATTTTTCAACCCAACACGATGGATGACACTACACTGTTACCAAACATTATTGCACAAGAAAATATGGAAATACCACGGGTCACTCTAGCTGAAATCAAAAAAGAAATTAAAAATACCATGAACCCTAAAAAAGCTCCTGGTTTCGACCTGATCACCGGCCAGATACTTAGAGAACTACCAAGGAAAGCATTACTTAAAATAACCAATCTGATTAATGCATCATTCAGACTACAATATGTACCGTCATTATGGAAAGTGGCTGAAGTTATTATGATACCCAAACCTGGAAAGCCACCCCATGAAACCACATCATACCGACCAATTTCTCTGCTTCCGGTTATGTCCAAATTGTTTGAAAAACTTTTATTGAAAAGATTAAAACCAATAATTGATGAGAAAAATCTTATTCCAAATCATCAATTTGGTTTTCGGAATCAACACTCTACAATTGATCAGGTTCATCGAATAACTGATACAATAGAAAAATCATTAGAAGAAAAAAAAGTGTGCTCAGCAATATTCCTTGATGTAGCACAAGCTTTCGATAAAGTTTGGCATGCAGGATTGAACTATAAACTTAAAATGTTACTTCCAACACAATTCTCGAAAATTCTGAAATCATATATATCAGAACGCTATTTCAGAATCAAACAAGAGGACGCTTTTTCTGTCCTAAAAAAAATCCAAGCGGGAGTTCCGCAAGGTAGTGTATTGGGACCAGTTCTTTATCTCTTATATACTAGTGACCTACCAACATTTAACGAAAATATTGTTGCTACATTTGCTGATGATACTGCAATTTTAGCCGTTGGCGACAATAATATTGAGTCAACAGAAAAATTACAAAAAGCCATTGCAGAAGTACAACGCTGGACAACTACTTGGCGCATTAAGCTGAATGAAACCAAATCAGTGCATATCGATTTCACCAATAAACGTATACAGCACAAACCAATATTTATGAACCAAAAAATAGTTCCGTATGAGAATACAGCAAAATATCTTGGTATGACCCTTGATACTAAACTTAGGTGGAAATCACATGTCAAAAAAAAACGAGAAGAATTAAAACTTAAGTACAGAAAAATGTACTGGCTATTAGGCAGATATTCTGCCTTGTCAATATACAACAAGCTACTCTTGTATCAACAAGTCCTTAAACCGATCTGGACTTATGGTATTCAACTCTGGAAATGTACCAGTCAAAGCAACAGATTAATTATCCAAAGATTTCAAAACAAAGTACTTCGTGGTATTGTTAATGCACCCTGGTACATTCGCAATGACAACTTGCATACGGATCTGAATGTAAAAACTGTTGACACCGTCATCAAAAAGTATGCTCAAAGTCATGCACAACGACTTCAACAACATATCAACATTGAGGCTCTCCAGCTCCTTAATAATGATGGCCTTACCAGAAGATTAAAGCGAGTAAAACCTTTCGAACTTGTGTAAACAAAAAAAAAAAAAAAAAAAATAAAAATGAACTATAAAATAAAATATTCATTGTTCAGGTCTCACTAAAATAGTGACTATAATACATACATATGTATAAGTTTAACATCTGAAATGAATATCATAGGATAAGCATTTTGTAATTTTAAAACCGTATAAATTTAAGTCAGAAACAAATAGTTTATTAGTATTAATTTACTAGATTGCTATAAAATAAATTACCCAAAGGGGTGTTTTTACAAAATAAAAAAAAATAAAAAAAATAATGTTGTTAATTTTTCATAATTAAATTTGTAGTTTCCAGCTACTTTTTTAAAGTGGGATTTGAAGCTTTTTACAGCTGATTCCCATAAACCACCCATATGAGAAGCGCTTGGAGGGATAAACTGCCAGTTAATACCTTGGGGAGCGTACTTTTGTACAATTTCAGGTGAGACTTGTTTGACAAAATTCACGAACTGTTTTTCTGTGGCTCTTTGAGCTCCTATAATTGTCTTGCCATTGTCGCTCATGAGTTTTGACGGAAAACCACGTCGTCCGACGAAGCGAGCAAATGCTGCGAGAAAAGCCTCCTTTGTCAGATTCGTACATAGCTCGAGGTGCACTGCTTTTGTCGTGAAACAGACAAAGACAGCCACATAGCCTTTCATGAGGGTGGGAGACCTTAACATGGATGCCTTTATCTCAAAAGGCCCAGCAAAGTCGACACCTGTAATGGTGAAAGGCAGAGCGAAGTTACAGCGTTCCGGTGGAAGTGCTGCCATAATCTGCGTTCGCATCTTCTGCTTATGCATAGTGCAGATCTTGCACATGAAAATGCATTTCTTTATTTTGGGCTTGAGTCTTGGAATATAAAACTCTTGACGGACTATTTGTTGCATGAGGCGATGTTCTGCGTGTAGCAATAGCACGTGGACATAGTTAAGGTACAAGGTGGCAAGTTGTGATTTCTCTGGGATAACTATGGGATGACGTTCGTTATACGTTAGGCTTGAATTGGCAAGCCGACCATTCGCACGGAGTACTCCTTTCGTGTCAATGAATGGATTTAAGACTAAGAGTGAGCTCTTTTTATCTATCGGCTTCGATTCTCTTAGTAATGATATTTCTCGGCTGAAGTAACGCGCTTGCGTAGATGCGATAAGAGCGACCTTTGCTTTTTGTAAGTCTAGCTGCGTCCCTGTATCGCATTGGGAGTGTAATGAAGTTACTCCCTTAAGTTTAATTTTGAGTCGCTCTATGAACCCTGAGTGCTCGGGGATATGAGGAAAATCGCTCCAGGATGTCATTATCCTGCAATGTTGCGTGAAAGGAGTCGATTTTTCGACTTTCTGGGGCAATTATATTGCGCATGGGCGATTGTGGCCAAGAATCAGAAGATTCGGTTAACCATCGGGGGCCATTCCACCAGAGGGTGGTGGTGACAAGGTGCAGGGGTTTGCACCCTCTTATACCTATATCAGCAGGATTGTCAGCACTGGCTACATGTCGCCAAGTGGCTGATCCTACTAGGTCAAGTATTTGAGACGTTCGGTTTGAAATATACGTCTTCCATGCATGTGGTGGTTTTTCTAACCAGGCGAGTACGATTTCAGAATCGGACCACAGATATAGTTTGTATTTTGCCATGTTTAAATGCATTCGCACCATGGATACTAGTTTGGCTAGTAGTAGCGCTCCACACAGTTCAAGTCGTGGCAGACTTATTGTTTTTAACGGAGCTACTTTTGCTTTTGCTACTAGTAAGTGGCTTGTGGTCGCAATGTCGCTTTGTGTGCGAACATATATAGTTGCGCAATATGCCTTTTCAGAAGCGTCACAGAAGCCGTGTAGTTCGACTTTGTGCTCTGGGGCATAGTTTACCCAACGTGGGATTTGTATCTGTGAGATATCGTTTAGATTGTTTGCAAACTGGGACCACTTTTCTAAACGAAGTGGTTTTACTTGTTCGTCCCAGTCGGTTCCATCTAACCATAATTCTTGTATTAGGATTTTGGCTTGTATCATAACTGGCGAAAGCCATCCTGCGGGGTCGAAAAGTTTCGCCACAGAGGATAGAATTTGTCGCTTTGTTATGGCGGATAACGCAGATATTGACTCTGTAGTGTATGAAAACTGGTCAGATATCGCATTCCATTGGATCCCCAGAGTTTTTGTTGTACTTTCCTTTTCGAATTTAAGGAAATTAGTATCTAACAAATTTTCATGTGGTATATTTTTTAAAATATTAGGGTGGTTCGCCGTTATCTTTTTCAACGGAAACCCTGCGGTTTTGAGGGCTTTTACCACTTGTGATAGTGATTCGTATGCTTGTGGAAGACTGTGACTTCCAGACAGGATATCGTCTACATACGTTTGTGTTTTTAACACCTGGGTTGCCAGAGGAAATTCTGACTTGGTGTTTTCTGCCAATTCGTGGAGTGTTCGAATGGCTAGATATGGAGCACAGTTGACGCCAAAGGTAACTGTTTTTAATTTATAGTCGCGGAGTGGACTATTGGGAGATTTTCGGAAAATAATTCGCTGAAAATCTTGATCGTCTTTATATACGACTATTTGTCTATACATTTTTTCGACTTCTCCGTTATATACGTATTTGAATATACGCCAATTTAAAATGAGTAGCATTAAATCTGGTTGGAGCGTGGGTCCCGTAAATAGGATATCATTTAGGGAGTTCCCAGAGCTAGTAGATCTTGATGCATTAAAAACAACTCTTACTTTAGTTGTTTTTTTGTCTGGCTTTACTACTGCGTGATGAGGCAAGTAAAATGAGTAATATTTGCCATTTATGATTGGCTAAATGAGCCTACGTCGTCCCGAAAACATACCCGCCAACACTCCTAACACAATCTACACATCAACTAACACAGTCTACATCACACATCAGCAACATTCACCACATCACCTCTCGCAACATTCACCATACACCTCACACAACGACACTACCACCCAGGATATCCAACACACCGGCGATCACCCCACCAACCATCAACAAAACCAAAACACGGGTAGCGGCTGGCCTCTTTTGCGTATCAAAATTCGAAGTGGACATCTCGTCACCGTGCTGATTCCCGTAGAAGTATCGAACCTGAACCGGACAATCAATCCATTTTTCTTTTTTTTAATGCGCTGCGTCGCAAGTGACATTGTATCAAGTGGGTGTTAGATATATTAAAATTCAGTTTACTCGATTACTGCGAAAAATATTCATTCAATTATTGGCGAAACGATATTGAAGTGTGAGTGGTGAGTGTAATACTTCCAAAAGGTTGGAAAATAAACATGGTCCTTCGAGCCCTAGTGGACAGCACTATGGGGTAAAAAACATAAAAAAAAAAAAAAAAAAAAAAAAAGAATCGGTGCATTTATTGGAAAAAAAAACCCAAGTGCAGTGACAAAGTGAAAACAAAAAGCATCCAAAGTGCGGTGAAGTGTATTAAACACATATATAAAAAGTTATTTATACATATATGCACAGTGTTTTCGAAAAAAGATAAAAATAAGTATATATATATATATATATACCTATATACATACATATCAAAACTAAAAAATGTATTAACAACATAAAATACAGTGTCTGAAAAGTGGTGTGATAAAATCATAAAAAACAGAGAGATATAAGTTTAAAATACATATTAATTTACATACAAATAACAACAATAAACACAAAACGGGCGCGAAAATAATCCCAAAGTCATTGCGGGCGCGATCCTAAAACCAAATTTAATATTACAAGTTTATACAAACAACACATACGGGCGCGAATTAACAAAAAGAAATACACAAAAAGCAACACCTAGCAAAATCAGAAACAACAGAGGACAAAGGAATTAGAAAGCAACACAGAAGAACACATAGACGTACATACACGTAACTATTATATACACGCAATACATATTCCCCAAAAGCCCTTGGAGGAAATCAAAGTGAGTCCATTCGATTCCTTTTCTTATATTTATGCACATACATATGTATATTCATTGCGAATTACATATTATATTTTGTTCAAAACTGTAATAAAACATCAAAAAACCGTTCAATATCTTGTTAACGGGTGCCAATTTGGTCTAACTTACCGGTTTAAATTGCGGGTTCAAATAACGAAAAACCGTTTATTGTATTATATATGTACATTCATACACTTACCTATACGACAGATATATATATGTTCATAATATATAATAATTGACTACCTGTATCTGCTTACCTTCGTGTATTCAAACACAATATACAAAAAAAAAAAAAACCCCAAATTTAAGTATTTTAATACTTACCAAATTTTCCGGCAATACCCCTTACGCTTAATTAAGCAGTAAGCAGGATTGCGAAATATATGTGAGCAAAGGAAAAGTCAAACGTAAAGCATAAAAGGCAAAATAAATATACATACATATATACAATAAACGAAGTTAAACGAAAAAAAAACAAAAATATATATATATATATATATATATAATATATATACGTACAAAAAGGAGTACTTACAATTACTTCTACGTATATATAACAATTACATATATAAAAATTATATACAGTGCATAATTACGTATACATACATATGTATTTTAAACATTAAATATTAAATATTAATATCGTATATCACATATCGTATTTTACATACATATGTATATATCCTATACATCATTTATACATGCAATTAAAACCTTACATACATCCTACAGTGCTTACGGAAAATTGCGCCATTACATGCGATTGCCAATTTCTCTTTCGCGCTCTTTTACGATTATACATAATTCGCTTTTTTACATTACTTCCAATATACAATACGCTTATACTTATATACCGTATATATGTACATAGGGTAAATACGGTTCGGTAAATAAAACGCGGATTATTTAATAAAAATCATACTATCTTATATAAATAATACAAAATTTTGAACAATATACATACATATTGGTTCAAACTAAATTTATATTTATATTCAAAGTCCACTTTGGCATATATCCCGCAATACCCCTTGCAGCAAGCAAGCAGGATTGCGTACAAAATTTTTCAGCACAAATAATTCGTGCTTACTAGTACATAGGTACAAAGTGCATTGATCTCTTCAACGAGCTCTCAATTGCACAAGTACATATATACATAACTACAAGTCCGTGCATTAGGGTATACCTATATACCCCTAAATAAGGACATCAAAAAATAAAAAATAAATTAGATAAAAAATTTATTCAATAAATTGGTAAATAAAATTAAATTAAAAATAAATACGAACCGGTATCTATAACAACTAAATCCGGGAATTTCAGTTATTTATTTGAAATTAAGAACGCTAATCAACAAAAAAAAAATTTTTTTTTCGGTTATACATACAAGTATATACGGAAATTAATATTAATTTGGTTCGAAGTGCAAAACTCTATTCACTAACAATAGCTTTCGTTCACACATTTATACGAGTATATACGAAGATATTTTCTGAATAATCCATCAGTCGACACTGAGGAATTTTTAATTTATTTCATACAATTTCTAAATGAGCTCAGACTCAAAAGATTCAAAAACAACACAGTCTCTAAAAGTACCAAAAATGATTTCGGACGAAAAAAGTCCATGCACACCTGCAGAAGCTACACGCTCCAAACAAGGTGCGACAAAACAAAAAAGGGGTAGAGACATTTCTTACACAAAATTCATTTCGGAAAGTGACAGTTTAATAAGATACTGCACTAGATTCTCATCTTCGCCGATTCAGGATAATTCTGAATCGGTATTAGAAATCAAAAAAGACAATCTTGACAATTTTTGGTCACGTCTCCAAGCTGCATATGACGCAATTGTAGAATCTGACGACTCAGATCTACCCGAAAATTTCAAATCTTCGGCTTACGCAAAATACGAAAACTGCTTAGACCAATTCGAAGAAACTAAAGCAATGATTTTCGATCAACTTAAGCTAATAAAAGCAATTGCACCTACTCCAAATCAGCGAGTAGAGCTGCCACAAGTACAAAGTCATGAGGCAAGTTCAGGCATACATCTCAAGGTGCCCACATGTGATACAGAAATATTTCATGGTGGTTATGAACAATGGCCGTCCTTCCGGGACATGTTTACAGCCGTTTACATAAACCACCCAAAATTAACAAATGCGCAAAAATTGTATCACCTCCGATACAAAACAAAAGGTCAAGCAGGCGTCATAGTAAAACAGTTCCCACTAAATGACGATAATTTCAATCTGGCTTGGGAAGCTCTTAAATCAAGATTCGAAAACGAAAGAATATTGGTCGATAAACAAATATCGATATTAATGAACTTGCCAAAAATTCAAAGGGAAACTAGTGAAGAATTTATCAAACTTCAATCCACTGTTTCAAATTGTTTGTCGGTTTTATCGACACAAAATATTCCCACAGACAGCTGGGATCCAATACTGGTAAACATATGCACTGCCGCATTACCAGAAAAATCATTACTTCTATGGGAACAATCGCTCTCATCACGAAGAAAATGCCCCACGTGGCAACAAATAAAAGATTTCCTAACTACCCAATATGAAATCTCAGAAAGGGTAGATAAAAAAATGGTCAGAACGAAACCCGTTCAACATGACCTAAATAGAAGCTTCCACAGACCCCAAGCCAGTAGCAACAACAATTTAAATAGAAGCTTCTTCAAAAATCAAACGTTCACATCCGAACAGTACAAGCAAACGTCATGCGAACTATGTATAGGGGGGCATAAGCTCAAATCTTGCGAGAGATTCAAAAAGATGAATATTTTCGATCGAAACAATTTTATAAAAACGAAAAGACTTTGTACAAATTGCCTATTACATGCACATACACTTAAAGAGTGCGAAAGCAAATTTAATTGCGTTTATTGTCATAAACGACATCATTCAATGCTGCATTACAGCACATTTTCCAGCTCACCCCCAAACAGCGCAAATACAAAAAGAGCCACGGGTTTAGTTGCAACAGCAAATCCCGAAGTGCGAAATCCCGATAATTGCCAAGAAGCACCATGCTGCTCAAAGGCATTAAAAACCCAAACGCTACACAGCGAAAATCAAAGTAGAGTACTATTACCAACAGCAGTCGTCTCCATCGAACACCGAGGAGAGCTGTTTAAACTTAGGGCCTTAATAGACCAAGGATCACAACGATCTTTCATAGCGTCTAGGGCTCAAAATAGGCTACAACTGCCAACAAAACAAGCCAACTTTGAAATTACAGGAATGGGCGGAAGAGTAGTTCAAAACTCTAATACAATCTGCCCCATTACCTTAATTTCCCCCCAAGCGGATAAGCACATACAAGCAGAAGCTATAGTCTTACCGCAACTTACAAATATGCTTCCAAGCTATCACATAAATAGCAAGCATTGGCAAAAGGTTTCACACCTAAAGCTAGCAGATCCCAACTGCAACACTCCCGCTCAAATAGACCTTCTATTAGGCAGCGATCTCATACCACAGATAATACTCGAAGGTATTGAGAAAATTTCAAATACACTTCTGGCACAAAACACTATTTTTGGGTGGATCCTAAGTGGACTAGTTTCGGAACCAGTTACCACCATGACCACTCAGGTTGAGGAAATCTCAAACGAATACCTCACTTCACAATTGAAAAAATTTTGGGAGTTAGAAGAACTCCCCCCCATATCAATCACAACCCCTGAAGATCAGTATTGTGAAGACTTTTACAAAGCCACAACTACTAGATCAGATAATGGTCGGTACGTCGTACGACTACCACTAAAAAAACAATTTCCTAACACACTCGCCTTAGGTCACTCTCGCACCGCTGCAATACAGCAGTTTTTAAGTATGGAAAAGAACTTACTTAAAAAAGGTGAGCTTAAGCCAGAATACGATGGCGTGTTAGAAGAATACCTCCATTTAGACCACATGGAGGAAGTAAGCCCATGCGAAAAAATCATAAATGGCAAATATTACTCATTTTACTTGCCTCATCACGCAGTAGTAAAGCCAGACAAAAAAACAACTAAAGTAAGAGTTGTTTTAATGCATCAAGATCTACTAGCTCGGGGAATTCCCTAAATGATATTCTATTTACGGGACCCACGCTCCAACCAGATTTAATGCTACTAATTTTAAATTGGCGTATATTCAAATACGTATTTAACGGAGACGTCGAAAAAATGTATAGGCAAATAGTCGTACATAAAGACGATCAAGATTTTCAGCGAATTATTTTCCGAAAATCTCCCAATAGTCCACTCCGCGACTATAAATTAAAAACAGTTACCTTTGGCGTCAACTGTGCTCCATATCTAGCCATTCGCACACTGCACGAATTGGCAGAAAACACCAAGTCAGAATTTCCTCTGGCAACCCAGGTGTTAAAAACACAAACGTATGTAGACGATATCTTGTCTGGAAGTCAAAGTCTTCCACAAGCATACGAGTCACTATCACAAGTGATACAAGCCCTAAATACCGCAGGGTTTCCGTTGAAAAAGATAACGGCGAACCACCCTAATATTCTAAAAAATATACCACATGAAAATTTGTTAGATACTAATTTCCTTAAATTCGAAAAGGAAAGTACAACAAAAACTCTGGGGATCCAATGGAATGCAATATCTGACCAGTTTTCATACACTACAGAGTCAATATCTGCATTATCCGCCATAACAAAGCGGCAAATTCTATCCTCGGTGGCGAAACTTTTCGACCCCGCAGGATGGCTTTCGCCAGTTATGATACAAGCCAAAATTCTAATACAAGAATTATGGTTAGATGGAACCGACTGGGACGAACAAGTAAAACCACTGCGTTTAGAAAAGTGGTCCCAGTTTGCGAGCAATCTAAATGATATCTCACAGATACAAATCCCACGTTGGGTAAATTATGCCCCAGAGCACAAAGTCGAACTACACGGCTTCTGTGACGCCTCTGAAAAGGCATATTGCGCAACTATATATGTTCGCACACAAAGCGACAATGCGACCACATGCCACTTACTAGTAGCAAAAGCAAAAGTGGCTCCTTTAAAAACAATAAGTCTACCACGACTTGAATTATGTGGAGCGCTACTACTAGCCAAACTCGTGTCCATCGTACAAACGCATTTAAACATGGCACAATACAAACTATATCTGTGGTCCGATTCTGAAATCGTACTCGCCTGGTTAGAAAAACCACCACATGCATGGAAGACGTATATTTCCAATCGAACGTCTCAAATCCTTGACCTAGTAGGATCAGCCACTTGGCGACATGTAGCCAGTGCTGACAATCCTGCTGATCTAGGTACAAGAGGATGCAAACCCCTGCATCTTGCCACCACCACCCTCTGGTGGAATGGCCCCCGATGGTTAACAGAATCTCCCGATTCTTGGCCACAATCGTCCATGCGCAATATAATTGCCCCAGAAAGTCGAAAAATCGACTCCTTTCATGCAACATCGGATGATACTGACATCCTTGAGCGATTCTCATCGTACCCCCGACCCCTCAGAGTAGTTGCATACATGATCAAATTTATAGAGCAGCTCAAAACTAAAGTTAACGGAACACCTCCAATATACCCCCAATGCGATACATTAACGCACCTACACTTACAAAAAGCAAAAGGCGCTCTTATCTCATCTACTCAAACTCGCTACTTCAGCCGAGAAATATAATTGCTAAAAGATTCGAAGCCAATCGATAAAAAGAGCTCACTTTTAGTACTAAATCCATTTCTGGACACAAAGGGTTTGCTTCGTGCGAATGGTCGGCTTGTCAACTCCAGCCTGACATACAACGAACGGCATCCTATAATCATACCAGAAAAAGCACGGCTTGCCACATTATATCTGCATTATGTCCACATACTGATGCTACACGCCGAGCACCGCCTCATGCAACAAATAGTCCGCCAAGAGTTTTATATTCCCCGTCTTAAGCCTCAAATAAAGAAGTGCATTTACATGTGCAAAGTTTGCACAACGTACAAGCAAAAAATGCGAACGCAGATAATGGCAGCACTTCCACCTGAACGCTGCAACTTTGCTCTGCCCTTCACAACAACAGGTGTCGATTTTGCTGGGCCTTTCCAGATAAAGGCTTCAATGTTAAGATCTCCCACTTTAATGAAAGGCTATGTGGCAGTTTTTGTTTGTTTTACGACAAAAGCTGTTCACCTTGAGCTATGTACAAATCTGACGACAGAGGCTTTTCTCGCGGCATTCGCTCGCTTCGTCGGACGGCGTGGTTTTCCTTCAAAAATTATGAGTGACAACGGCAAAACGTTTATTGGAGCCAAAAGAGCCACTGAGAAACAGTTTGTGGACTTTATCCAACAAGTCTCACCTGAGATTGTACAGAAGTACGCACCCCAAGGCATTAATTGGCAGTTCATCCCCCCAAGCGCTCCTCATATGGGTGGTTTATGGGAATCAGCTGTAAAAAGCTTCAAATCCCACTTCAAAAAAGTAGCTGGAAACTACAAGTTTAATTATGAAGAATTCTCGACCTTATTAATTCGAATTGAAGCCGTACTCAATTCACGGCCAATCACAATCCTCTCGCAAGATCCCTCCGATTTCACCGCCCTAACTCCTGGGCATTTTCTCAAAGGAGCACCCATTCTGGCCATACCTGAGCCAGACGTGGAGTCGCTATCCTTATTAAACCGTTGGGAAAGAATCAAAATTCTCCATCACAATTTTAGTCGCCGCTGGAAAGAAGATTATCTAAAGGACCTCCACAAGAGGTACCGCTGGAAAGCTCCAGAAAAGGCGCCGAAGCTTGGAGATTGCGTGCTAGTACACGATGATTGTCTCCCCCCTACTGAATGGCGGCTTGGCCGGATAGAAAACCTTCACCATGGTTCCGATGGTCACATCCGAGTAGTCGATCTCCGTACGCAAACCGGAACATTAACGAGACCGCTCGTAAAACTATGCTTTTTTACCCACCGCCGATAATACCGAACAAACGTAAATAATAACCCGATAAGAACCAAAAACCGCTAAAATTAATAAATCAAAAAAAAAACCTAAATCCGGTAAAAGGTCGATCGACAAAATGACCCATTTATGCCACTTAACGTGGCCCAAATTTCCAACTCAATCATGCGACAAACTTATAATCTAAATAACTTTTTCCCATATAGATCATTATGGACGGAAATGCACCAACACCAACGCCAGCAATACGTTCGGCCGTTAATGTGCCACGCCCTGGGGCAAATCCTGCACCCCGAACTACGGCTACCACAGTCCCTCCAATCGTTCCTCGTAGTGGCACGCGGCCACTAACCCCGTCATCCTCGCTGTCTGCGGAGCAGCATCGCCTCCGATGCCCGCTATGTCGTCGCCCACACCGCTTGCAACATTGCGGCATATTTAAAGGTATGCCACCAGTCCAACGACAGCAAATCGCCCAGGCGCATGGCCACTGCCTGAATTGTCTGGCGCACACCCATGCAACAACCGCATGTGAGTCAAGGGGCCATTGTCAGATGTGCGGTGAGCAGCATCACACACTCCTTCACCGCACCGCGAGGCGCGACAGTGGTCGACTAACTGAATCCCACCGCCGCGGCGTCGTCAGGCGACTCCCCAGACACACATCAGCACGACCTCGCCGTTGGGTCCCCCTCCGGAGCCGCGTTCCTGGCGCCCACGCAACGAAGCAATTACGCGCCGTAGCCAGCTTCGGCTACCACCCCGCCGTGCCACTGGGCTGAGCAGCGTCGTATACACGCTGCAACAACTTCAGCGTCTGCTAGGCTAATATTCGCCTAGGGGGGCCGGGATGGCTAAATGAGCCTACGTCGTCCCGAAAACATACACGCCAACACTCCTAACACAATCTACACATCAACTAACACAGTCTACATCACACATCAGCAACATTCACCACATCACCTCTCGCAACATTCACCATACACCTCACACAACGACACTACCACCCAGGATATCCAACACACAGGCGATCACCCCACCAACCATCAACAAAACCAAAACACGGGTAGCGGCTGGCCTCTTTTGCGTATCAAAATTCGAAGTGGACATCTCGTCACCGTGCTGATTCCCGTAGAAGTATCGAACCTGAACCGGACAATCAATCCATTTTTCCATTTTTCTTTTTTTTAATGCGCTGCGTCGCAAGTAACATTGTATCAAGTGGGTGTTAGATATATTAAAATTCAGTTTACACGATTACTGCGAAAAATATTCATTTAATTATTGCGAAACGATATTGAAGTGTGAGTGGTGAGTGTAATACTTCCAAAAGGTTGGAAAATAAACAATGATTTTTTCGCATGGACTTACTTCCTCCATGTGGTCTAAATGGAGATATTCTTCCAACACACCATCATATACTGGTTTGAGTTCGCCTTTTTTAAGTAGGTTTTTTTCCATACTTTGAAACTGCTGTATTGCAGAGGTGCGAGAGTGACCTAAGGCGATGGTGTTGGGAAATTGTTGTTTTAGTGGTAGTCGTACGACGTACCGACCATTATCTGATCTAGTAGTTGTGGCTTTGTAAAAGTCTTCACAATACTGATCTTCAGGGGTTGTGATTGATATGGGGGGGGAGTTCTTCTAACTCCCAAAATTTTTTCAATTGTGAATTGAGGTATTCGTTTGAGATTTCCTCAACCTGAGTGGTCATGGTGGTAACTGGTTCCGAAACTAGTCCACTTAGGATCCACCCAAAAATAGTGTTTTGTGCCAGAAGTGTATTTGATATTTTCTCAATACCTTCGAGTATTATCTGTGGTATGAGATCGCTGCCTAATAGAAAGTCTATTTGAGTGGGAGTGTTGCAGTTGGGATCTGCTAGCTTTAGGTGTGAAACCTTTTGCCAATGCTTGCTATTTATGTGATAGCTTGGGGGGAAATTAAGGTAAGGGGGCAGATTTTATTTGAGTTTTGGACTACTCTTCCGCCCATTCCCGTGATTTCAAAATTGGCTGGTTTTGTTGGCAGTTGTAGCCTATTTTGAGCCCTAGACGCTATGAATGATCGTTGTGATCCTTGGTCTATTAAGGCTCTAAGTTTAAACAGCTCTCCTCGGTGTTCGATGGAGACGACTGCTGTGGGTAATAGTATTCTACTTTGAATTTCGCTGTGTAGCGTTTGGGTTTTTATTGCCTTTGAGCAGCATGGTGCTTCTTGGCAATTTTCGGGATATAGCACTTCGGGATTTGCTGTTGCAGCTAAACCCGTGGCTCTTTTCATAGTTGCGCTGTTTGGGGGTGATCTAGAAAAATTGTTATAATGAAGCATAGAATGATGTCGTTTATGACAATAAACGCAATTAAATTTGCTTTCGCACTCTTTAAGTGTATGCGCATGTGACAAGCAGTTTGTACAAAGTCGTTTTGTTTTTACAAAATTGTTTCGGTCGATAATATTCAATTTTTTGAATCTCTCGCAAGATTTGAGCTTATGCCCTCCTGTACATAGTTCGCATGACGTTTGTTTGTACTGTTCGGATGTGAACGTTTGATTTTTGAAGAAGCTTCTATTTAAATGGTTGTTGCTACTGGCTTGGGGTCTGTGGAAGCTTCTATTTAGGTCATGTTGAACGGGTTTTGTTCTGACCATTTTTTTATCTACCCTTTCTGCGATTTCATATTGGGTAGTTAGGAAATCTTTCATTTGTTGCCACGTGGGGCATTTTCTTCGTGATGAGAGCGATTGCTCCCACAAAAGTAACGATTTTTCTGGTAAAGCGGCGGTGCATATATTTACCAGTATTGGGTCCCAGCTGTCTGTGGGAATATTTTGTGTCGATAAAACCGACAAACAATTTGAAACAGTGGATTGAAGTTTGATGAATTCTTCACTTGTTTCCCTTTGAATTTTTGGCAAGTTCATTAATATCGATATTTGTTTATCGACCAATATCCTTTCGTTTTCGAATCTTGATTTAAGAGCTTCCCAAGCCAAATTGAAATTATCGTCATTAAGTGCGAACTGTTTTACTATTACGCCTGCTTGACCTTTTGTTTTGTATCGGAGGTGATACAATTTTTGTGCATTTGATAGTTTTGGGTGGTTCATGTAAACGGCTGTAAACATGTCCCGGAAGGACGGCCATTGTTCATAACCACCATGAAATATTTCTGTGTCACATGCGGGCACCTTGAGATGGATGCCTGAACTTGCCTCTTGACTTTGTACTTGTGGCAGCTCTACTCGCGGATGTGGAGTAGGTGCAATTGCTTTTATTAGCTTTAGTTGATCGGAAATCATTGCTTTAGTTTCTTCGAACTGGTCTAAGCAGTTCTCATATTTGGCGTAAGCCGAGGACTTAAAATTTTCTGGTAGATCTGAGTCGTCAGATTCTACTATGGCGTCATATGAAGCTTGGAGACGTGACCAAAAATTGTCAAGATTGTCTTTTTTGATTTCTAATACCGATTCAGAATTGTCCTGAATCGGCGAAGATGAGAATCTAGTGCAGGATCTTATTAAACTGTCACTTTCCGAAATAAATTTTGTGTAAGAAATGTATCTACCCCTTTTTTGTTTTGTCGCACCTAGCTTGGAGCGTGTAGCTTCTGCAGGTGCACATGGACTTTTCTCGTCCGAAATCATTTTAGGTACTTTTAATAGTTGTGAAGATTTAGATTCTTTTGAATCTGTGCTCATTTAGAAAAAATAGAAAATTAAAAAAGTAAATTTTCTCAATGTATAAATAATAAAATAAGCGATACTTTGTAAATTATAACTGCAACCGAAACTCTTTTACGTAAATACGAGTTTTTAATTCGGATACAATAAACAAAGGTGCGTGAATAAAAATTTTTTTTGTATAATTAAGACCGATTTTTTATTTGAGTTATCAAATAAGTATTTGTATTGTATTTTATTATTTGTAATAATTACAAAAGTTTATTAATAACCGCAATTATTTATTTTTAATAATTTTTTTTTTTTTGTGTCCGGAAGTCCTGTAGGGTATACCTATAGTTCAGTTTATATATATATTGGCTTAATGTACGAATGAGCGCTCGTGAAGAGATCACTTTATACAAAGGTATGCACGATTTGTTTGTGCTTTGATTTTCTGTGTGCAATCTTGCTTGCTTACTGCAAGGGGTATTGCCGAATAGATGCCGAAGTGGACTTTGAAAATAATTTAGTTGTTGCTCAACCAGTATACATATATGAGTATATATATATATAAATTATTATTATTTTTTTTTTTTTTATTAAACCGTTCTATATTTTTGTTTTTGGCTAAATTAAAATTCCGTTTATCGTACTGTTTTAATTTGCGAAATGTTACGATTACTTTTTCGCACGATTGTACCCTATGTATTTAGGGTATGCCGACCAAAGTGCATTAGATACTGTATGTGGGTATGTATGTATATGTATACGTATACGTATTATTTCCGCGGTACGAATTAAGAGAATTGGTAAAATGCCGGTATTTTTTGCTTTCGTTTTCGCTTTGCTAATTTGCACTTAGGAATTAAGTATATGTAATATGCATATAATAAATATGAACATACGTATGAAGTATATATGTATATATGTATGTAAGTATGTAAGTATACTCAAATCTGTCTCTTTTCTCTTCTTTATTTTCTTTTATTGTATTTAGGTTGTTATTTTGCCTTTGCTTACCTTTTTTTTATGCAGACCTGCTTATTGCTTTGTTAAGCCTAAGGGGTCTGTCGGAAATTTTTCGCAAGTAAATGCTTGAAAATTTTTTTTGTATTTGGGAAATTGATGTGTTTTTTAAAACACAGTGCTTTTTAAACACAATGGTAAGCTTATAGGCATTGATTTATTATGTATATATTAATATACATTATATATTACTGTACATGCTGATATAAATCGTACATCAACATACTACATACATATGTATATACAATAATGAATAATGGAAACGATACAACTCACTTGGCATTCCTCCAGGGGCTTTAGGGGGTATTATATGTATATTTTGCCTATCTGGGTTGTAGAGTCCTTTCCTCTTTGTTCCAGATTTTGCTGTAGTAATTGGTGTAATCTCCGTGCCAATTTGTTTGGATGTTAGTTTTTATTTTAGCTCGCGCCCGTTTAGGTTTATTGTTAATATTGTTGTTATTTTCGCGCCCGCTTATATGGTTTATTTTGTTTGACTTCGCGCCCGCTTTTATTTTATTTATTTTTTCTTTTTCTTCACTTTATTTGTGTGCTTTTTTAAGTATATATTAAATATGTATGTGTGTTTCCAAAGAAAATAAAATTTTATAAAAACGGGGGTTTTTTTTTCTTTTTGTTGTTTTTTTTTTTTTCTTCACAAAGTTAACAGACTTTTGTTGCCGACCAAACGCACGAAACTTTTCACCGGTACATATGTATATCCATAATTCAGTTACTTTCAATAACTGCACTTGTCATATGTACATATGTAAATATATGTATTTTTTATAAATGCACTTTCGTTTATACACTTCCCGCCGGTTTTTATTTTCCGGTACTTTTTTTTTTTTTTTTTGTTTCACTGCCCTTTTATCACTATATACACGTCTCTTTATGTAATTTATTGGTTTTGTCACTGTTTCACTGCACTTTGGTCACATATGTATTTTTCCTTTTTTTTTGTTTTTTATAAATCGATAGTGCCTTTCTTTTAGGCTCGAAGGACCATAGTTATTTTTGTACCTTTGTTCTCACCTTTTCCACTTTTTCGTTCCACTAAACACTCACGTATTTGTAAAAACTGAAATTTATTTATAAATATGTTGATATCTTATCAACAAACCAAAAAAGAACTTATAACGTCACTTGAGGAATAAAAGGTTATAATCGGGATGTGCGACCGTGGAAAAAAGGCGAAACTTCAATTGCGACTTCCCTGTTGACGATTTCGATGGAAAAGAGGGTCGGCTCGATCGCCCTCCCTGGTTTTGTTCGTGTTGGTGTGTAGAGTTATTCTGCTGTGTGTGGGTGTATGCTGCTGCTTCCAGCAAGGTTGCTTTGGTGCGTGGGGTGTGGGTGTGCGGATGTTTCCAGATGTGGTGTGCCAGTGTTGTCCTGTAAGTGGTGTGTTACGCTGTCGTGTGAGTGGTGTGTTGTGTTGTCGCATGAGTGGTGTGTTGTGTTGTCGTATGAGTAGTGTGTTGTGCGGTGTTGTTGACTGCATTAGGGAAGCTGAACTCATTTAGCCACTCGCCATTTTAATCCTAAAATTTAAAATTTCGTTTAATTTGAGTCTTGTATGCTTTTTTAAACTTTGACTGTTTAGATATTAAATGATTTCTCTCTTCTTTAAAGTTGTCTACTCTTGTATCTTGGTTGTGCTGTGCTAACTCTATGATTCTTTATATATTTATCATGAAAATCTAGTATGCTTACTCTATTTCATTTTTTATTGATATTATTTATTATATCTTCTTTCTGGTTTTGTAAGTTTTCCGCGAGTTTGATTAGTTCTTGTTCGTAAAGTAAGTTATTTATGAAATCAATTGTGTTTTTATATCCTAGAATGTATGTTATTATTATAAGCGGCTATTCCTTTAATTACTTTTTCCTTTAAATTGGTGTTGTGTTTTGCATCATCACATCACTAAAAACTCTTAAGTGTTCATTTAAAGTGGAGTGCAATCTTTCACCGTCAGTAACTTGAGAACGTCTAGGTTCTTACGGAAAAAAATATTAAGAAAATGTCTCAGAAAGATTGAAAAAATACATATAATTTTGCATATTTTAAAAAATGTGCGTAACGAATGTCATCATCATTCACAGCCATAGACTATATTGAAAGAGCATCGTTTGTTCGGAAATGTGGTTAACTAATTACATTATATCGCACTAATTTACTAATTTTTGAAAATTACTTGCCACAATTAGATGTACCGACTTTGACGATAATATTAATAATACCAGTATTGATTTCATTTTAATGTAAGTATTTAATAATAATAAAATATGTATACTATGTGTTAGATTTCAGAACGCAGTATACAAACTTTGCATAACCTATTAAGTAATCTGTGGTAATCTGACACACATAATTAGCGCTAACAATAATTTTATTAAGTTTATGATAAAGTTTATTTTGTTTTAAAGACTAAGAAGTTTGTTGTTTGCTAATAAGTGTTGGTTAATCACGGTAAGTTCGCAGCTTAATATCGATTTTTGGTAACTTTTGATGACTACACAATATTAAAATTTAGTATACACGGTTAAACAGAAAATATAAGGGAGTAATTTTTTATTTTCAGTTGGATTTTAGTTTTTAAAAATGTCACCAAGCAGACGTACAAACTTAGGCCGCAGAACTCGAAACACTGCATGTCAAAGATATATTAGAGCAAATCAAACTGATGAGCAACGTGAAGCACGAAATGAAGTGTTAGTTACAATATTTATAACTTAACCGATTTGGCTTTAAATTGATGAGGGGAAAGCATAAAATTTTAAATAATTCGCTACTGTTGTTAATGCGAATGAAAACGTAAATTATCTAGATATATTCAGAATGACATCACATAATCTTTGGTTGAAAATTATTCAGAGCTATTTCAATTCACCTTAATTATGCAACGGTACAACTTCGAATATCAAAAAGATTCCAAGAAATGTTATTGTAGCAACTATTTTGACTGGAAAATTTAATGGAGAAATGGTCCTCTTACCACGTTTTCCAACTGTCAGAACGTACGATACAAATCGAGCTAAATTAATTGAATTTGAAAATGTTTATATTTAAAAACTATAAATACTATTAAAAATTAAGAACGTTCAACCTCTTTCATTATTTCAAACGTTATCTACTTGTACTAACAACTTTAAAAATTACTCATTTGTTTCATACTTGAATATAAAATTAATAATATAAAAAAATCAACATATTATATTTTATGTTTATTTGTGTTTAATAACACATCGAAGGAAATTAGTATTCAGCATTTTCAACTTTGTAAGTGATCCACTTGGTTATTCTTACATTGGAATTAATGCTTCCGTTTCATTTCATAAATACAATTTTACTGTATTGAATAGTATGTAATTAATGTATACCTTAGCCACAGCAACGCGTGGACGGGATCCTCTTGTAATTAAATAAAATTGAGAATAGCGGAAAAGCTGAAAATATAAAGGAGATGAAAATAAAAAAGAACCTGTAAAGCAAAACATTAAGAAGACGTAAATACTTTTTTATTTTTTTAATTCATTACTCACCCGAATGTAAAATCTTCGTTAATCAACGGGACTTACTTTCAACTTATAAAGGTTTTTTTATTTTCTCATCGCGCTTCCGATGTCGTTCCGTATTTATTTCTTCTTTCACAAACCATTTGGAATTTTTAAACAGAAGAACGGTCACGAAATACTCTTAAAGTTTCGTTTTATGAGCATAACACTCATCGGACTGATTAAACCATTGTTGTATGGGACAACTCAGACAACGAACATTAGAATAATGAGCAAATTCGTTGAAGAGCTTGACGTACCACGTCATCTATAGTCGACACACTTCGAAGACCCTATCACTAGGATTGACCAGTCTTAAATCGCCGTCATCCTTATTGCGATTTGCTCTAATTAGGGCATCCGAATAGAGCGCTAAGTCGCTCTGTGTCTTTGTGATTGCCTTAGTGCATTTATTGCAATGAAATTTACACAGAATTTTCTGGTAGATACCATAGCCTGTGTAATACCGTTTGATTTGGACGATCTTCGGTCTAAATCTAAGTTTACATCGTCATCTTCCTCACAATGAGCCCCCTTATTTTCCAACTCCTGCCTTAAAATTTTCATTGATATTAAACGACCTACTATATATTGAATTTCATGGGCAGTGGGATGGACTTGCTCGGACTCTATAAAAAAACTTTTCCAATGTATCTTAAATGAATTTACCAAGGAATATATGTATCAATTCCTCTTGAACCCTAAATAGCTTGTTGGACAACATAATCATACCACTAATTATTTAACAGAAACCGTCAATACATTTAACGCGACTACTATTCGGTAATTCAATTGATTTCAAAAAGTGTATATGATCATGATGGATCTTCCCGGATTAATTTTTTAAAAGCGGATATTTCAAAGGATTTTTGATGCAAAATTTTTGCAGTCTAAATCGTCAAAGAGATCGTTCATTCTCTTCACAAATAACAGCGTAGGCTTTACACATTTTTATAAATATTCGTCAGAGCCGAACAAATTTCCATTTCTGTTCCTACCGCGACCGAATAACTCAGAACTTGAGCAGCACATTTAACTAAAATTTTTTAAAAGATGTTTTTAACATTGTTGTCTGGTAACCTGCTTTTGCCAACTAATAATTAATTTTACTGTTGACGCACCCCTTTCGGAGGATGCGCAGCTGTCTGGGACAATCAAGTATTAAAGGGCCAATTTTGACAAATTTGGGTACAGATCTTTCTTTTCCAACCAGAAATGAATGGGATCGGATTTTATTTTTATACAACTGGCCTCAAAGTACATTTTAATTTCCTTCTTGAAGTTGTTTTTTAGTTTGTATACCGGTGTAGCGAGAACAATACTGTCATGGACATCCCACAAAGATGAAGTGCTAGGTGGTACTGTCTTTTTTGTCTGAAAATAATAAATAATTCATGATACGAATACCTAAAAAATTTATCAAACTAACCGTATTTTCCACATTATTGTTTCTTTCATTCATACGTAAATCTAAGGTGATTTTTTAGATTGCATCTGCTACAGCAAAAGCTGATTGAAAATGTTACCTTTTGAAGGGCATATCAAGTATTGTGATTTTAGATAGCAATTATTGTTTTTCCAACGAAACTAGTCGTTTGTTGACACTCTCAGTTAACAATCTACGAGCCAGCTGACCATATTCGGTGCGGATATCCACATCGACTAAATGCTGTCTCAATATATTAGTCAACGGTATGACAAGGCTTGCCGTAACGTATTTCTCCCCGCTTATGTTTTCTGTGCCTTCTTTGAACGACTTCGGTAATTAAATTAATTCGCAGATTAATTTTAGCTCGTGATGACTTGTCTCTTCAACAAAATCGGCGCAATTATTGCTGCCAACTCTTTGAAGGCTTCTATCATGTCAAGACATGAGTTCCAAAGCGTATCTATATTCTGTATGACCGTTTTTACCAAGCTTTCTGGTACACCGGCCTCTATTTGCGTAGTTCGCAATTCGTCCATTGCATTTACATAATGATGTGCCCAATAACCCTTTCACAGCGGCTACAATATTCGCACCATTGTCCACAGAGATCGAAACTGTTTTCTGGGTAGGTATTTCAAATTCATTCAATTAAGCACGATAGAAGTGCTTATGTATTCCGATGTATGCGCCTGAAATAAAATTTTCTGGTTATTAGGTTACAAATTAAGCAAATGTAAAATTATTACCTCCTGCATCCGCAAAGCCGTTAAGCAAAGATTTTCAAGCTTATCATTTTCCAAAAAGTGCGCTGTCAATGTTAAAAAGGACCTTTGTGTAATTTGTTATTATTACAATGTCACTTGTAAATGCGATGTTATTAATTTCTTTGAATATATTCTTAACAATTGTGGTAGCCTCAGTATATTAGCTATCAATGAGCTCTGTTAACTACAAAAAATACAAATAAACAGATTAAGTAAGATAATGTACTTGTAATACTTAGACATAAAAAGTTGGTTACGGTATCTAAATTGAACTAACCTTGAATCTGGAAGGCAATTTGTATCGCGGGTAGCAAACGTTTAATAATCTTTGAAGGCCGGATTTCTCGACGCAATGCACTGGCATGTTATCTTAACATATCATAAACACGAGTTAAGCAGTTATTTGTTGCCCCTTAGTGCCACCTTCTGTTATTAAAAATACAGCAAATTGTTGCATATTTCAAAAACAAATTTAACCTAACCTGCAAATTGCCTGACTTTATCAAAGTATGTTTTCAGATAAGCGTCTCTGGGCCTTTTCCGCATTTCTGCTAAAGATTGAGTTGGGCAAGCGCTGGTATTCTGGTCACTGGGGACTTCTGAATATACATTTTTTTAATATTTTAATTTTTTAATGCAAACCTGAACGTTAGTTACCCGTAAAGCTTAAGAGGTATGTGATGATGATTTGCTTTAATATGCGCACGCATATTTGAGGTATTTCTACTCGTTTTCCCTGCTTTTACACACAATGTGCATATCATAGCGTTTGAAAATATATGTAGTAAGAAAATACATATTTCCAACTTGAACGTTTACCATAAAAAACAACAGGTAGTAACTATTTTCATTTCGCGATGGCCTTCCCCATAATCTACAATACAAACCCATCAATAATAACTCGATTATAAGTTACGACGGTTTTTATGATGATTTCATCAAATAACAGATCGCAATTACGTTTTAGAACGGACATATTTTTGGCATTTTCGCCGAAATCTAAATCGTCACGCATAAAACTGTATGATTTGGTATACATATAGTTAATATTTTGTGCCAATGTCTTTTTCTTTCTCTTCAGATTCCCTCAAAGTTATGTCGTCCTCTCTATATCCTACAGCTACCTTAGGACGTTGATAAGTGACAGACAGTGGCACACCCAATCAGAGTCAGTACTAGATGAACACCCCCAGGCAAAAGGCGTACTCTGGATCAAAATGGCGACAAACAAATAGGGTATCGGAAGGCGACACGACTATATTATGTTGCAAGCCTTTGTCCAAATCTGACGAACATCTTCCTTATTAGGGAACTCAAAGAGCGTCGCCTGCCACAGCTGCTAAGGCAGCATCCGTGGCAGCGCAGCCGTCCAAAAATCCCTGGGTGCTTCATCGTATAACGATTATATACATACAAGTTTTAAATTCAACACCTGTACATATGATTGTATGTATAAACTGTTATATATAATAATAATAAATAAATAAATAAATATCTTGATTCCATTAGAAGAAATAATGACGTCAAATTCATATTAAAATTCTTAAATAGTTTTCTTTGGTTGCACACTCACCTTTTTGCACTTTAGCACTTAAAATTACAAAATTCAAAATTTGATATACCGACCGTAATGATTTATTGAAATAATATAAAATATATATATCGGCTTCCAATTAGTAATCGGGCGGAAAATTGCGGACGTCTGAATGGCTCGAATGCGATCGAAAAAAAGGGCCCTCTGATCCTTTGTTAGTCCTTTTTAATGGGTTGGTTGTGTAAGTTGTGATGATGTGATGTGTATGTGTGGGTAGTCTGCGCGGTGTGATGTCTGCAGGGGTGGTGTGTGTTAGTGGGTGGAGTCTTCATGTGAATTGTGTTGATGTAGTGTATTGGCGCTCAGTGACGTATATGGAGGGAGGAGGCGTAACTCATCTAGCCATCCCGGCTCCCCTAGACGAATTCTACCCTAGCAATCGCGTAGGGGCTACAGCATGGCAACAACCCGGAATCGCGTAGACCGTAGCCAAACAATTGAGGCAGTGGCCGTGAGTGTTGCAGCCGGTGTGTGCGTCGACACAGAGGGCATCGGCCGCGCTGAAGTTCCCTTGATTATGTTGAAGAAGGTGGTAGTGGTCGCGGGCCACTACGGGGAGTGGTTGCTGGTACGGTTGTCGCTGTGGTTCGTGGTGCTGGAGTTGCCGCAGGACGGGGCACATTGATGGCGGACCTCACAGCGGGCGTTGGTGTTGCTGACATATCCACATCTATATTTATCTGTATGAAGAAGTTAGAATGGGTTTACATTTGTGACATGTAAATTTGTGGCGATTGTGCCACTGTATGTGGCAGGAATAGATCGTCAACTTGATCGATCATTGCGCTTAGAACGGTTAGCATTTTCAACAGTTTTGCCATTTGCGGGTCTATCGGTTTGTTATGCGATTAATTCATTTACATTGCGATAATATCGGCGGATTATTCGTTATTTGCGGTTTCGTCATTAGGTGCGGTTGGCAGAAAACATAATTTCACGAGCGGTCTGGTTAGCGTTCCGCTTTGAGTACGGAGAAAAACTACTCGTATATGACCGTCGGAACCGTAATGTAGTTTTTCTAAGCCGCCATTCTGTGTTTGGTAGACAATCATCGTGCACGATGACACAGTCTCCACGCTTTGGCGCCTTTTCTGGAGTTTTCCATCAGTACCTTTTATAAAGATATACTCTTTCTTCCATCGGCGGCTGAAATCATGATGGAGAATTTTGATTTTTTCCCATCGATTTAATAAGGATAGCGACTCCGCGCCTGGCTCAGGTATGGCCAGAAGGGATGCTCCTTTGAGAAAGTGCCCTGGAGTTAGGGCTGTGAAGTCAGAGGGATCTTGCGAGAGTGTTGTGAGTGGCCGTGAATTGAGAATGGCCTCAACTCGAATTACTAAGGAAGTGAATTCTTCAGAGTTGAACTTGTAATTTCCAGCTACTTTTTTGAAGTGGGATTTGAAGCTTTTTACATCTGATTCCCATAAACCAACCAGGCCCAGCAAAATCGACATCTGTGAATGTGAAAGGCAGAGTGAAGTTGCAGCGTTCCGGTGGAAGTGCTGCCATAATCTGCGTTCGCAATTTCTGCTTATGCAGAGTGCAGATCTTGCACATAAAAATGCAATTTTTTATTTGTGCATTAAGTCGCGGAATATAGAGCTCTTGGCGGACTATATGTTGCATTAGGCGATGCTCTGCCTAGAGCATAAGTAAGTGAATATAATTGAGGAGTAAAGTGGCAAGGGTGGTCGAGACTTCTCTGGTATGATTAGAGGGTGGCGTTCGTTATACGTGAGGCTTGAATTGGCAAGCCGAAAATTAGCACGAAGCAGACCTTTCGTGTCTATGAATGGTTTAAGAACTAGGAGTGGACTCCTTTTGTCAAAAGGTTTTGATTTTCCTAATAGTGTTATATCGCGGATGAAGTAGCGCATTTGAGTTGATGCAATTAGAACAACCTTTGCCTTTTGCAATTCTAGGTGTGTCAATGTATCGCATTGCGGGTACTCTGAGGGAACTACCTTAACTTTAAGTTTAAGTCGCTTTTTGAACTTTAACAAAGAGGCGATTACTCCGAGGGCTTGGGAGAACGAGGAAAATCGTTCAAGGATGTCAGTATCCTCTACTTTTGTGTGAAAGGAGTCGATTTTTCGACTTTCTGGGGCTATTATGCGCAATATAATGTAATTGTGGCCAAGAATCGGGAGATTCTGTTAACCATCGGGGACCATTCCACCAGAGGGTGGTGGTGGTTAGGTGCAGTGGTTTGCACCCTCTTGTACCTAGATCGGCAGGATTGTCAGCACTGGCTACGTGTCGCCAAGTGGCTGATCCCACTAGGTCAAGTATTTGAGTTGTTCGATTAGAAATGTACGTCTTCCATGCATGTGGTGGTTTTTTAAACCAGGTTAGGACAATTTCTGAATCGGACCAGAGATTCAATCTATGTTTCTTCATGTTTAAATGGGTCTGCACCATGGAAGTTAATTTTGCGAGTAGTGGCGCGCCACAGAGCTCAAGTCGAGGTAGACTTAGCGTTTTTAAAGGAGCCACCTTTGCTTTTGCTACTAATAAATGACTTGTGATTGCGGTATCGCTTTGTGTGTGCTCATAGATAGTGGCACAGTATGCCTTCTCAGAGGCATCACAGAAGCCGTGTAATTCGACTTTGTGTTCGGGGAAATAGTTTACCCATTGTGGGATTTGTATCTGGGAAATATCTTCCAGATTGTTTGCGAACTGGGACCATTTTTCTAAGCGAAGAGGTTTCAGTTGTTCGCCCAGTTGGTTCCGTCTAGCCATAATTCTTGTATCAAAATTTTTGCTAGTATCATAATTGGCGAAAGCCATCCTGCAGGGTCGAAAATTTTTGCCACAGAGAATAAAATTTGGCGTTTCGTTATAGGGGATAATGCTGATATTGACTCTGTAGTGTATGAAAACTGGCCAGATATCGCATTCAATTGGATCCCCAGAGTTTTTGTTGTACTTTCCTTTTCGAATTTAAGGAAATTAGTGTCCAACAGATTTTCTTTAGGTGTGTCCTTTAGGATATTAGGGTGGTTCGCCATTTTCTTTTTTAACGGAAACCCTGCTGGTTTGAGGGCTTGTGTCACTTGTGATAGTTACTGGTATGCTTGTGGAAGACTGTGACTTCTAGACAGGATATCGTCTACATACGTTGCCAGAGGAAATTCTGACTTTAGGTTTTCTGCCAATTCGTGGAGTGTTCGAATATGGTTCTATATATGGGGCACAGTTGACGCCAAAGGTAACTGTTTTTAAATTTTTATTCGCGGAGTGGACTATTGGCAGATTTTCGGAAAATGATTCGCTGAAAATCTTGATCGTCTTTATGTACGACTATTTGTCGATTCATTTTCTCAACGTCCCCATTGAAAACGTATTTGAATATACGCCAATTTAATATGAGGAGCATTAAATCTGGTTGAAGTGTGAATCTCGAAAATGATTAACATTTAGGGAATTTCCTGAGCTAGTGGATCTTGAGGCATTGAAAACCACTCTGACTTTTGCTGTTTTTTATCTGGCTTTACTACTGCGTGATAAGGCAAGTAAAATAAGTATTATTTGCCAAAATGGTCTAAATGGAGGTATTCTTCTAACACTCCATCGTATTCTGGCTTAAGCTCATCTTTTTTAAGCAAGTTTTTTTTGAGAGTGACCTAAGGCGAGTGTGTTAGGAAATTGTGTTTTTAGTAGTAGTCGTACAACGTACCGACCATTAGCTGATCTAGCATTTGCGGCTTGGTAAAAGTCTGTCAATACTAATCTTCTGGGGTTGTAATTGATATAGGGGGGAGCTCTTTTAACTCCCAAAATTTCTTTAATTGTGAATTGAGGTATTCGTTTCAGATTTTCTCAACTTGAGTGGTCATGGTGGTAACGGTTCCGTAACTAGTCCACTTAGGATCCAACCAAAAATAGTATTTTGTGCCAGAGTATTTTCTGTGGTATGAGATCGTTGCCTAATAGAAGATCTATATGAGCGGGATCGTTGCAGTTGGAATCTGCTAGCTTTTGCCAATGCTTGCTATTTATGTGATCGCTTATTCGCTTTGGGGGAAGTTAGGGTAATGGGGCAGATTTTGTTTGAGTTTTAGACTAACCTTCCTCCCATTCCTGTGATTTCAAAATTTTCTTTTTTTTTCGGCAGTTGTAGCCTTTTTTGTGCCCTAGACGCTATAAATGATCGTTGTGATCCTTGGTCTATTAAGGCCCTAAACTTAAACAGTTCTCCTAGGTGTTCGATGGAGACGACTGCAGTGGGTAGTAGTACCTTACTTTGGTTTTCGCTGTGTAGCGTTTGGGTTTTTAATTCCATTGAGCAGTATGGTGCTTCTAGGCAATTTTCGGGATTTCGCAGTTGGGAATTTGCTGTTGCAACTAAACCCGTGGCTCTTTTCATATTTGCGCTGTTTTGTGGTGAGGAAAATGTGCTGTAATGCAGCATTGAATAATGTCGTTAATGAAAATAAACGCAATTAAATTTGCTTTCGCACTCTTTAAGTGTATGTACATGTGACAGACAATTTGTACAAAGTCTTTTTGTTTTTACAAAATTATTTCGGTCGTTAATATTACAATTTTTGAATTTATCGTAAGATTTGAGCTTATGCCCTCCTGAACACAGTTCGCAAGACGTTTGTTTATACTGTTCGGATGTGAACGATTGATTTTTAAAAAAAGCTTATATTTAAATTGTTGTTGCTACTGGCTTGTGGTCTATTGAAGCTTCTATTTAAGTCGTGTTCCACGCTGTTCGTTCTGACTAGTTTTTGGTCCACCCTTTCTGCGGTTTCGTATTGGGTAGTTAAGAAATCTTTCATGTGCTGCCACGTGGGGCATTTTCTTCGTGATGAGAGCGATTGCTCACACAAAAGTAATGATTTTTCTGGTAATGTCGAGGTTCATATATTTATCAGTATAGGGTCCCAGCTGTCTTTGGGAATATTCTGTGTCGATAAAACCGACAAAAAATTCGAAACAGTTAATTGAAGTTTGATAAATTCTTCACTTGTTTCCTTTTTGAATTTTTGGCAAGTTCATTAATATTGATATTTGTTTATCGACCAATATTCTTTTGTTTTCGAATCTTGATTTAAGAGCTTCCCAAGCCAAATTGAAATATTCGTCATTTAGTGCGAATTGCTTGACTAGAACGCCTGCTTGACCTTTCGTTTTGTATCGGAGGTGATACAATTTTTGTGCTTGTGATAATTTTGGGTGGTTTATGTTAACGGCTGTAAACATGTCCCGGAGGGACGGCCATTGTTCATAACCACTATGAAAGATTTATGTATCACATTCGGGCACCTTGAGATGGGAGACGTGTCCAGAAACTATCAAGATTTTCCTTTTTGATTTCTAATACCGATTCAGAATTGTCCTGAATCGGCGAAGATGAAAATCGAGTGCAGTATCGTCTTATTCTGTCACTCTCAGCAATGCTTTGTATTACCTTGCTTTGAGCGTGTAGCTTCTGCAGATGTACATAGACTTTTTTCTTCTGAAATCTTTTTTTGAACTTTTAGCAACTGAGTTGTTTTAGTTTTTTTTGAGTTTGAGCTCATTTAAAAGATATGTTGAATTAAATAAAAAGTTTCTCAGTGTAAACTGAATTTCACAAATACTCTAGTATGTATGTAGTTATATGTGTTTGAGAGAAGACTCTTTGACTTAAATAAGAGTTTCGAAAAAATTTTCAATTTTCGTTTCAATTTCCGTGTATACTCGTATGTTTAACCGAGAACTCTTTTAAGTTAAAAAGAGTTTTTATTTCCAATTAAATGAACGAATTGCGCGTATTTCGTGTTTTATCGCATTTAATTTTATTTAATAAATTATTAATAAACGTAAAGGTTTTTTATTTTTAGTTTGGATGTATAATGTGTTCGTAAATCCTATGGGGTATATATACAATACAGTATATGCAATCCTACTTGTTTTTGTTTAACAAAGAACAAGTAGTATAGCGAAATATTTGCCTATGTTAACTTTGAAGCGAAATACGTATGCATGTTTGTATACCTGCGCCCGTATGTATGTATAAATGCGCATGAATATACGTACGCAGTGCGATAAGACCGCGAAAAGGAGAATAATTTACCGCAGGTATTCTCGAAAAATGTATGTATATATGTATACCACGTAATATAGTTGTGCCCAATATAAATATATAGGTATAGCGATTATTAGTAAGATATGTAGGTTTGTATATTTTCATACATATTATATTTACTTTAATGCTGCAAACGGAGGTTTTCTCCTAATAAAGTATGTACTTGTATATATTATATTATAATGTGTGAAATATAGTATGTGTATATGTACTACGTATATCATAAATTGGATTGACATTTATGTATGTATGTTTAAATTTATCTTGTAAGTTTTCGCTCCGGTCTTTTTTTTTTGTTTGCTTTTGCTTTGCCTTTGCTTATTTTACACAATCCTGCTTACACTTAATACATTATAAAGGGTATTGCCGAAAATAGGTGCAAGTAAATACTTGAATTGTTTTGTTGTTGAGATATTTTTGTGTGTTTAAACACAACGGTAAGCAGTTAGGCAATCAAGAGTTCGTTATATATGATATTTGGATATATGTAAGTATATTCCAAATTGTTTTATCTGTTAGCGGTATTTCGGTTTTTACCGGAAAATAAACCGAAATATAGAAACAGTTTGGTAACCGTTCTTTTTTGTTATTGCTTTTATTAAGACGGATTTATGTAAAATATAAACCGCAAAGGCATAGATTTCAACATACATATAATAAGAGGATATATGCAAATGCTAAATGGAATCGATACGACTCACTTTGGGGTTTCCGCCAAGGGGTTTTGGGGAAATGTTATATATGTGCCTGTGCGTGTGCCTTTCGTTATGTTGCCCAGTCCTTTGCTGCTTAGCTGCGGTGGGTGACTTTGGTGAGCTGGTGTGGTTGTTGTTGTTAGCTGGTATGGTTTTTTATTTTTTTTTATTTTATTCGCGCCCGTTCTATCTTTTTATGTATGTATTTTTGTTTTTTTTTTGTTGAAATTACGCACGTAATTTCTTATTATTTCGCGCACGTTGTTGGTTTTTCTTCTTTTTTTTTGGTTATGTGTATACATATGTTTGTGTCACTTCACTTCACCGCACTTCTATCTTTTGTATATTTTTGTTCCTCAATTATAATTCGATGTGTTATGCAAGTCTGCTCATTATCGTTTTCAATGAGATCTTGCTGTTCATTCCGCCAAGGATAGTAAAGCATTAACATTTCGCGGAAATACTCAACTCTGGCCAAATCTGGGTTAAACCTTCTATACCGAATAATACAAGGTTTGGTACGTTTTTTCACAAAACCGCTACCGTCTTTAAGAGGCATGACAACCCCGCTTTCTGGTAAATTATCGTCTTCCCTCTCTTCTTCTTCATGATCACTATCTTGTGCTCTTCTACTAGATTTAAAATATTTATACCTAGATGCAAAATCAGCTAAACAAAGAGTTTCTAACTGATCGGATCTTTGAACATAACGGTCTAAATACCGGCTACGAATATTTCAATCGAACCTGAAGGAAGGTTCTGAAGTTCCGCTCTAGGTTTTACCATTCGAACACGTTCCTCAGGTCGAGGGGTATTTATAAATATTTCTGCATTACTTGCTTCCGAAAGATGGAGCCCAATGCAGCAATATGCTGCTTCTTGTGCAGATATTTCTGTGCCTGATATAAATTTGTGACCTATATGTTTAAGTTTTTGCTTAATAGTATAATTTCCAGCATTTACCTCTGATATAGCTTCATTTAAGAGCCTAGAAATTCCCCTGTTAGACTTGTTAATGTAATTAATTATATATAAACAGCGAGCATATGCATCCAGTATATATTGGATATCCATATTTGCTCTATGGAGTTCCAAAATCAGAGGATTATAAGCGTTTATAAAGGTAGGTAGGTAACGTGGCTGTCATTCGACACACTTAGGCCTTTAGGAGGCCCATTGTGATACCACTGGGACTGGGATCCCCTCACTCTATTGGCTCCTCTCTGAACCACCTTGTACTTCTGATAAACTTCATCAGTGAGACGAGTTTTATCTGTGCAACCTCTGAGACGTCGTCAAGAAACCCACGACCGATGGTTGCGATTCTTTTCTTATATAGTGCTGCGCAATCGCATAGAAGATGTGCAATGGTCTCCTCCTCTTCTACTTCCTGACAGCTTCTACAATAGTCGTTATATGGCGCGCCAAGTCTACTTGCATGTCTGCCTATTAGACAGTGGCCTGTTAGTACTCCTACGAGAGTTGTTATATCGTTCCTCTTGAATTTTAACAGTCGGCATGTGCGGCTCATATTCCATTCTTGCCACGTTTGCCTGTTGGTTGAGCAGGTCAGGGATTGATTCCACTGACACTCGGCTATATTAATGACATGTTTGTCGATTAGGTATCTACACGTAGCCAGAGGCATATTTATGTCCACCTTACCAGGATCTAGTTGTAGGGTGGTGCCTGTTCTGGCTAGTTCATCTGCTACGCAGTTACCAGGGATGTCACTGTGTCCTGTAACCCATTGCAGATTTACAGTGAAATAGGATGACAGATCCGCTAGAAGATCATGGCAATCCTTCACTGTCTTCGACGAAATCCTATGAGACAACAGAGATTTCAAAGCCGCTTGGCTGTCTGTATATATAAGTACACTTCTTGTTGTGATTACGCTTTTTGTTAGTACAAGAAGGCTTTCTTTAATTGCAGTGACCTCTGCTTGGAAGACACTACAGTGGTCTGGTAACCGGAAGGCGATTTTGGTATCTAATTTAGCCGAGAAGACACCGCCGGTTTACATTTCAGCTTTGTTACATAACAAAAGCTTACTTCCTATTAAATAATTAAAGAGCAACTCACCCCTTTCATTAATGTCCGTGCTTCCCCATAGATTATGGTGCGCATTGGAGTCGCACCCAAGTATGATCGAACACTTGGATGCTTCGGCGTCTCGTACCAGCTCCTTGAACAGCTGCGATGGTACTGCTACCTCGTCGTACGGCATGTAGCATGATGCGAGCCGGTATTTCCTCTTGCTCGTCTCCCAGCTTACCACCGTAGTGTCGTTACTACTGTAACTGTGTAATAAAAAGACATTAAGCTTTTTGTTAGCCAATATACATGTCCTAGGCTTACCTACACAACCATTCGCGTATAGATTGTAACCTGGTGCCCTCAGACCGCAAATACGCCCTCCGTTAACCCATGGCTCCTGAATGAGGACAAAGTCAGGCCGTTCCTCTGCCATGCGGCATTCAATGCTTTATAAAAAGTGTTACAGTGATCGGATTTAGTTAAAATATGCGCCGTTTTGTTCGATGATCTGTTTCCATCTAGACGGCAACTTCATAATACCTTCCTCGTAGAAGCCCCCTCCTTATTTGCGAAGAATTCGGACAGCCACTTTTCACAAGCCTCTTTTCAGTTCAACTTCACACCACCAAGGGCACTCGCCATGGAAAAGAACAGGTGGTAATCACATGGCGCTACGTCCGGGCTATATGTGGATGCAATCAAACCTCCCATCCGAGCTCCCGTAGCTTCTGACGAGTCATCAACGAAGTGTGTGGTCTGGCGTTGTCCTGGTGGAACACTACACCCTTCCTGTTGGCCAATTCTGGACGCTTCTGGTCGATCGCCTGCTTCAAGCGGTCCAGTTGTTCGCAGTAGATGGTAGAATTAAGCGTCTGGCCATATGGGAGCAGCTCATAGTGGATGATTCCCTTCCAATCCCACCAAACACACAGCAAAACCTTCCTGGCCGTCAATCCCGGCTTGGCCACTGTTTGGGACGATTCACCGGCCTTCGACCACGACCGTTTTCGCTTGATATTGTCGTATGTGATCCATTTTTCGTCGCCAGTCACCATCCGCTTCAAGAATGGGACGAGTTCGTTCCGTTTCAGCAGCATATCGCAGGCGTTGATTCGGTCCAGAAGGTTTTTTTGCGTCAAATTATGCGGCACCCAAACATCAAACTTTTTTTTGTATCCAGCCTTCTGCAGATGGTTCAAAATGGTTTGGTGACTAACTCCCATTTCCTGGGCGATGTCACGAGATGCCATATGCCGGTCTAACTCGATGTATTCCATGATTTGATCGGTATTTGTCGTCACAGGTCTTCCGCCGCCTGGCTTATCCATGGTGTCGTTTTCACCGGCTCTGAATCGTCGAAACCATTCCTCCGCGGTTCGAAGTGATAGAGTGCCATCCCACAAAACACCATTAATCTCACGGAACGTTTCACTAGCGGATTTGCCTTTAACGAAGGAAAACTTTAAAATAGCGCGAATTTCGGCGTTAGTAAACTCCATGTTTACACGTCTATAACTGTTGAACGCAATATCCAAACTAATCATGCATAGCGTTGTTTTGTAGGTTATGTCAAGACCTTTCAAATTATGTATAGTGTTGCCAGATACGAGCTCTGTAGCGCTTTGTACATAGCCGTGAAATTCAAAAGACAAAAAAGCGGAAGGGAGATATATGACAACCTTATATAATATATATCAGCCGTGCCGACCGTGTCCGTTTGGTTTTTTATGGCGACTTAACAGTGCAAACAAGTGAAAAAAAGGTGAATGTGCAACGAAACAATTATTTAAAAAAAAATAAATTAAAATTAAAAAAAAAAAAAAAAAAAAAAATTAGAATATACAAAAGATAGAAGTGCGGTGAAGTGAAGTGACACAAACATATGTATACACATAACCAAAAAAAAAGAAGAAAAACCAACAACGTGCGCGAAATAATAAGAAATTACGTAATTTCAACAAAAAAAAAAACAAAAATACATACATAAAAAGATAGAACGGGCGCGAATAAAATAAAAAACCATACCAGCTAACAACAACAACCACACCAGCTCACCAAAGTCACCCACCGCAGCTAAGCAGCAAAGGACTGGGCAACATAACGAAAGGCACACGCACAGGCACATATATAACATTTCCCCAAAACCCCTTGGCGGAAACCCCAAAGTGAGTCGTATCGATTCCATTTAGCATTTGCATATATCCTCTTATTATATGTATGTTGAAATCTATGCCTTTGCGGTTTATATTTTACAAAAATCCGTCTTAATAAAGGCAATAACAAAAAAGAGCGGTTACCAAACTGTTTCTATATTTCGGTTTATTTTCCGGTTTTGCCTTTATTATATTTATCGAACATTTTTTTTGTCCGGAAAAGTCCCGGTTTTTTAATTGCAATTGTTCAGACACTTTTTCTGAATGTCCAGATAAACACCAATTTGGATCTGGATACCTAGATTCAACCCATTTTTGACACACAGGCATACTGTTATCAGGAAAGGATTTGCATCCGATCAATAACATATCTCACAAATTGACCGATATTTTCGATAAAATGTTCGCTGCAGCAACTAGAGATCACATATTCGGTATCTGGGGGCTCGAACAGTTGTGGTCCGATTTTGACAATTTTTGGTCATAAGGTAGCCTACTTTAAGCACACATTTTAGGCAAAGTTTTATCCCGATACATTCCTTCGTGCTTGATTTGCATACTGAAAAGTGAAAGAATCAAATGGAATTTAAAATTGTGTTTATATAGGAAGTAGGCGTGGTTGTAGTCCGATTTCTCCCGTTTTCGCACTGGAACATAGAAATCTCAAGTCAATGTCACACAGTAGGCTTGAGATATGGGTTTTCGTCTAACTATAAATTTAGGTGAACAAAACTATTACACTCTGTAGCGACATGTTCCAAGAGTATGAAAATGTGAAATATAGTGCGACACCCAAAAATTTGTGATATTGCAAGTTGTGGCTGTGAACTTCCTTCTTTCTCTGGCGGTGGTGGTGTGCGCTGCCTTTTTCGTTGTTACCGCTTCGCAGTGTAGGCGTCGAAATTCAAAGGAATAAGTGCGGCCCATTACAATCATCTGTAAATGGCACAGGATATCTCTACACCTCGCCCCTCTATTCTAAGGCTGTCAGGCTTTGTGGCTGGACGGCGTAATATTACTGCCGCAGTGGTCACCTCGGCCGAATCTGCTCGTTCTTCGCTAGAACGAGTTTGGTCACTCGCCCTCTCTGCCATTCGCCTCGTTTTTGAAAATCATCGCAAATTAGAACCAACTCATCTATTTCTAGAGGGTCAATTTTGTTATGCCATTTTTGACGAAGCAGTAACTGTGGCAAATAATGCCGTACCCATTATTTCACAAAAGGATTTTTGCTATTGAGTGCCCAACATACGGCTAACATTTTCTTTGAATTGATTTTATCCATAGTATTACGGTCTGGGTATCTGACTATAATAACGTATTTACGGCATTATGTTGTGACTACGACAAATAAGGTTCGGGAATGCTTTTTACGTGCTCTTTTTTTATACGTTTGAATTCTGACTACCATAAAACCCATTTTCGATTGAGGTTGTCCGGTATTATTTCATCCCACTCAGTCAAACTTTTCCATACGTCTTCGGATCAAAATTTTAGCAAATAACTGAAAGTTCGGAAGCATTCCAAATGGATCAAATACGGACATTACGATGCTTAGAAGTTCACGTTTCGTTGATAGGCAGATTCACGCAATGGCTCTCCAATAAGGCTGCGACATCGTCGGGGTACTATTGACTGAAGTCCTCGGCATTTTTGTTTTTCACGAACTCTGCCATGCAAGACGAACTTATGGCTCCGAAAATCATAGACCTCATTACGTAGTGGTTAACTGGTTGATTGGGATTCTCAACACGCCAGAGGAACCGTTGTGAGTTCTGATCTTGTTTTTTAACTATTATTTGTGAAAACATTTCGCGATTGTCAGCAGCTAATTCAACGTCACCTTCTCGAAATCGGAATAAATTGGCATTCTCTGGTCTCCTGCGGCTGCGTCGATCACGACTCGCAACTTATCCGGCGTGTGTTGATTTTGTAGTGCAAAGTCTTATTAATACCAATTAATGTTAGATCTTTTACTTACATCTACTAGCGAGAGCTGTCGAGCATACCCGCAACGTAAGTATTTGGCGATTTCTTCGGTGTATTTCACGATAAACACTGGATCTGATTTAATTTTTCTTTCTATCCATATTCGACGTTTATAGGCCGTATCGTAACTGTCTGGAATTGAAAGCGACATGCTTGTCCAAATAAGTTCACTTTCAAAACGAACGTATTTGCTACTGTTTCAGGGGCTCCTATAGCCGATCTCCAGAAGGACCTCCGGAAAAAGGTGCCTGCCGGTGAGGAAGATATTTCGGCGTCAAATTATCTGAAACCAAAAACCAATGAAATTTAGTATAATGATAGATGAGTACAGGTAATGATCGAAGGAATAGTGAAAATCTTGATTTTTAAGAAAGTGACGGCTTCCCAATCAAAAAATTTATTTTTTTGGGAAAAAATTAACAATTCAAAATGGCTTAAAAAATTTGTGCCAAAAATCGTACTCCTTCGATTATTACCTGAAAAATATATTTAAGAATCAACTTCAAATTTTTGGAGAATATTCTCAAATGCATGTACAACCGATTTTTTGAAAATTATAAGTGAATATACCCCCTTAACGTGCTGGTAGTTTTCTTTAAACAAGAATTTGAGATGGGCGTAGTCCGCTTTCTCAAACGATTGGCTGATCCAGACTACGCAATGTGTATACGTTTCTAATGCTGTATTGGGCTGGCATACCTTTACCCCTTATTTCGATGCTCATTTTGGACAACTGTGATGCAGTTTTGCCCATACCACTGGAGTGTAAACGTCTGTCTTCGAATTTTGGCACATAGACGACAACACACACCAACACACCACATCAACACAATCCACAAGAAGACTCCGCCCACTAACACACACAAACACACACCACCCCTGCAGACATCACACCACGCATACCACCCACACACACATCACACCACAACCCAACACTCAAAAGGGACTAACACAGGACCAGAGGTCCCTTCTTTTCGTTCGTATTCGAGCCGCATAGACGTCCGCCAACCGCAGCAATTTTTCGCCCGAGTTCTATTTTAAATTTTTAATACTTTGTATATCCCTTTTAATAAACGGAGCGAATACCGCCGGGTGATCTAAAAAAGATCTTCAATTTCCACCGTCATTTTTTGATTTTTAAAAAAATATATATAAATACCTTAAGTGGAAAAAAAGTGCTGTGAAGTGGCTTAACGTTAATATATACACAAAAATAAATAAAAATAAAAAAATATATATAAGTGGCTAAAGAGTGATGTGCAATGGAATAACACATATACACACAAAAACAAAGAGAGAACAAACATATATACATAACAAGTTACTGAAAAGTGCTGTGCAGTGGAGTGACATACATATACACATAGAAAACCAAAAAAAAAATGTTAAAAGGTTAATTGCGCGTGTCAAAACCACAAAAAAAGACAGGAAATCATAATCACGTGAACAGAACACAACAACCACCACACCAGCACAGCGAAGCAGAAACTGGGAGATGCCACAAGCAGGAAAAAAAGCCTCACACAACTACATTTGTACCCAAAACCAAATGCATTTGCGGTTTAATTATTTAATAAACCCTTTTAATAAATGTAATAACAAATAAGAGCAGCTACCAAACTGTTTCAATATTTCGGTTTATTTTATAATGAACACTTGATTGCGTAACTACTTACCGTTGTATTTAAACACACAAAAACATCTCAACAACAAAACAATTCAAGTACTTACTTGCACCTATTTCCGGCAATACCCCTTATACTTTATCAAGTATAAGCAGGATTGCGTAAAATAAGCAAAGGCAAATCAAAAGCAAAAAAAACGAACAGATACAAAATAAATTTAAACATGCTTATATAAAAGCCAATTCAATTTATGATATACATACATATACATATATTATATTTAACATATATAATATAAATATGTATATACTATATTACAAGGTTCGTTCCAAAATAAACAGGACTTTAAAAAAAAAGACCGAACTAATGGGTTTATCGGCAAAATCAATTAATTTTATTCAAAATAGTCTCCTTCTGCTTTAATACAGCTTATTGCACGGTTCAAAAGCATGTCGAACGAGTATTTCAGCTCGTTGCCCGATATGGCCGCCAGTATGCCGGTGAAAGCCTTTTGAATAGCCTCCACGTCTGCATAACGCTTTCCTTTCATCGGCAAATGCATTTTTCCGTAAAGGTAGAAGTCGCACGGTGCTATATCAGGTGAATACGGTGAGTGGTGATTTTTGGTCAAATAATCGGCCACAAGCGTCGATCGATGAGTCGGCGCATTATCGTGCAACAAACGCCAACTTCCATCTTCGCGATATTCGGGCCGAACACGTCGAATACGGCGCACCAAACGCTTCAAAACTCCAAGGTACAATACCGCATTAACGTTTTGACCGATTTTTTATGAATTCACGCACAGTTTCGATGAAATTTTCGGTGATCATGGATTTTGGTTGGCCCACATATTTATCGTCATTTATGTCCTCACGACTACTTTGAAAACGTTGAAACCACTCGTGCACTCTGCTACGGGATAGACAATCATCGCCATAAACTTGTTTCGTCTATTGAAACGTTTCGGTAAAAGTTTTACCAATCTTAAAACAAAATTTTATGTTGCCTCTTTGTTCGAAGCTCATTTTCGCTTCGATGACAAAAACATACTGACACTTAAAACGCAATAACTTCACTTCCAATATATGAAATGCCATGAAATTTTTAATGAAAGTCGATAAAGGATAGCAGACTCTAACGCACTAGTCGACATATAGATGGCGCCACTAGAGTTTACTTTTTTACTGTTTACTTTGGCAGGCACCTTGTATAATATTAGGATATATACAAATACTAAAAGGAATCGATACGACTCCCTTTGGGGTCCGCCAAGGGGTTTTGGGGACAATCTTGTATACCATATGGGTGTATGGTGTACTTGTGCGTTGCTTTTTCCGCTTGTGGCTCTCTCCTAGTTTCTGCTTCGCTGTGCTGAATTTGGTGTGCTGGTGTGGTTGTTGTTGTGTTCTGTTGAGGGGATTATGATTTCCTTTTTGTTGTAGTTTTGACTCGCGCCCGTTCGTTTTTACTTATGTACTTATGTATTTTTGTTGTTATTTTGTTGCTATTCGCGCCCGTTTTTCTTTTTTTTACACTGTTTTATTTTTGTATGTTTTATGTATATATGTTTGTGCCACACCACACTGTAATCACTTATTTCGTGTTTTTTTTGTTGAAATAAATATTTTAACAGTCTTGTTTTTTTTTCGTGTATATGTAACTCCACTGCACAGCACTTTCCAGTCACTTATTATATATGCATACTCTACTGCCACTCCACTGCAGAGCAAGTTATATACAAGTATGTATATGTATATATATATATATTTTTTCTTTTAAATCACTCCATATTGCCGCTCACTAATATAAAATATTAGGTAAAGTAAAAAATTCGTTCGGTTCATGTCATACTATACGTCGCATCATGTCATACTATACGGCGCTGAAAACGTGTTTATTTGCGCTAAAAGTTTGTCTTTGACAGTTTTTCGATTGATTGACTCAGTAGGTTGTGAGCGCTCGTCAAAGATGGACAAAAGCAAAGAGAAAATTCGCTATATTTTACAATTTTTCTTCGATCAATGCGAAAAAGCAGCCAAAGCGACTGGAAAAATTAATTTAGTTTATGGGCCCGATACTGTAAACGAATGTGTAGCACAAAAGTGGTTTGCTAGGTTCCGTTCCGGTAATTTCGATGTCAAAGATGCACCACGCGTCGGCACATATTTGACTTAAATCGGACAAATGCACACAAAGTTATCATCTTTTGAAAAATCAATAAAAAACCGAACGAACTTTTTACTTTACCTATATAATATATATATCGGCTTCCAATTAGTAATCGGGCGGAAAATTGCGTAGGTCTGAACGGCTCGAATGCGATTGAAAAAGAAGGGCCCTCTGTTCCTTTGTTAGTCCGTTTTAATGGTTTGGTTGTGTAAAATTGTGATGATGTGATGTGTGTGATGTCTGCAGGGGTGGTGTGTGTTTGTGTGTGTTAGTGGGTGGAGTCTTCTGGATTGTGTTGATGTGGTGTGTTGGCGCTCATTCGCAATTAGTAACGTGTCGACATTTAATTTTTCCTCGGCTGATCAATAATTAGGATGTTTACCTAACCTCACCTCCACCTTGATATCACTTATCATTTTTAAATTTGTGGGCCTTCCCTTAAAACCAAATACGGGATTGAAAAAAGTGTAATCCCGCATACCGGATAAAAAAGAGATAAAAATAAATTGTTAATCACACATACCGGATTAAAAAAAAAAGGTTTTAGTCCCAAAAACCGGATTAAAATTTAAAAAAATTAATAAAATAAAGTTTTATATAATATTCTCAATTTTAAATTTTTAACTCCTTCACGTTTTAGATTAAAAAATTGAAATAAAATTTTAAAACTAACATCGGGATAAAAAATGTGGTGATTGGTGTGCAGGAACGATGCGCACGCGGTGGCTGCCAGCAGGAGAAGAGGCCGTTAACCGTGTTGTATAGTCTTTTATAATAACAGCAGGCGTCCTCGAGCCTAACTGTTGACTATGTAGTCGCTGTTCCGTTTTGTGTCGTATTCGTTTCAGCGTTCCTTGTAAGCCAGGATCAGCTGACTTGCTGACATGGTGTTGCCATGTTATATTGTCGTATATAATATTATATTGTGGCTCATCCCACAAAAAAATGAAATTAATAATTTTTAATACCAACATCAGGACTAAAAAATAAAAATTTAATTTTTAATCCAAATTTTTCAATGTGTCAGGCTACCGAACCAGTACAGAAAATGCGCAAGTCGCAAAAAACGATACACAATGAAATTTCGGAAAGGAGTGACAGACGGAACAGAGTAATAGAGAATGCCTTAAAAACATATAGGATCGTCAAGATCATGAGCAAGGGCACCAAAACCAAGCCTGCGTTTTGCTCACACGGTCTCGAAAATATTGCAGAACCGTTGTTACCCTAGTGAAAGGTAAGTTTTAGTTTACTGGCATCACAAGCGAGCGGGATGGGCATCAGTAACGATGGCACATTCAGAAAGTGCAAGGAAGAAAGTATGAGATAGACGCCGAAACACGTACTCTGGTTCTCTCCGTTCTTATTTAGAACTCGTTTAAGATATCTAGAAGCTCCACAACTTAAGGGACTAGATAAAGTATCCAAATTGAATATCAAGTCTCTATTAATCTTCACAAAACGAGTTGACGTTCAGTGCGACCAAAACCTCCATCTCGTATTAAACTGAACCTCCATCTCTCATGACAAAGGACCTTTAGGCCTATGTATGATAGGACCGACACCCAATTAAACAATATCCCAGATTATAAATTTCTATATATTTTTCTAAGATATAATACCATACATATAGACCGATATATGCGGTGAAAATCCTTAAGTTAGAGCTAGGTAACCCAATGAAACGATTTTATCATGGGTCTTCTTGTAAGTAATCCAGAGATGCCGTTTCTGCTTAGACACGACTCCTAGATTAATACAACTCTTTCTAGACGAAGTAAAAGATCGACGGTGGCCACTTTTACGTGCTCGAGATTAAGTTCTCTTTGATAATGTAAATTCCGCAGTATCGAGTCACCGACCCGATCCTCTACGATCTAACGCCCGCTGCTGAATATGGATCTACCGTTGTGATCATCGCGTCCGAGAGGATAGAGTCGATTTCATTTTGGTCTCCTCTTCAGTCGGGTGTATGCAGGGCATTAACTGGACGGAGGTAGTCTTGACACTAACCCATCAGCGATTTCTGCCAGTCCTATCGATGAAATTTATTTATTATATCAATTTTGGACACCTTAACGTCAACAATAAAAAAAGTAAACAGATATAGCTGATAGAATAGCACACTCAAAAAACATACCTCGCCGTGTTGTATTTGTCGTATTTCAATTTTGCATGGGAAACAACAACAGTGTTGATATGACAGTCATAAAAAATAAGACAATATGACGATATGACACCTTGTGAATACCCTAATTGAATTTATAATCGTTATACATATTGTGGGGCGGCCAAGTTCACAAAAAATGTTTAACCACTGATGCCTCCCTACTATTTTCCTTGGTACAGAGGATTTCAACACCATGCACGTGACAATGGTCCGACTGAGCTTACTTACAGTTTTAACTTCTCAGAGTGCCGAGAAATGTACTCGTATATACATATACCAAACTCCAATCTCAATTTTTCTTCAAGTTATCGCTTGCACGGACAAATATACATCCAGAATCATCTCGTCATTCTGAAAATATTGATATACGAGTATACGTATAATTCCATATATACTTTTCTCGATTAGTGTTAGCTGTTAAAAACAACAGTTGGGTGAACAAAATTATTTACTTTGCTAATATGGAATTAAAAAACATAGTTTTTCAATAAATAGTAATCCGCTGATCGTTTATATAGTGATCTTTCTAAAATCTTAAAATTTTTGCAGTTTCTCTTAAATTTTTATTCTTTAGTGTTATTTAATTTCATGATCGTTCTTTAATTATGGATAGATTGTGTTGGTTGAAGCAGAGGGATTGGTGAGGATGTTGACGGTGCTGGAAAGTGGGTTGGATATACAATGTTGAGAGGAGATGGCGGTGGTGGAGAAGAAGGTAAATTATCTGATAACGAGGCTGGAATAACAAAGGAGGCTATGTGGATGATATCATTGTTAGGCGGGAGAGAAGTTTTTGACTCTGTTAGATCTATCGTAAGAAGTGAATGCATAGATACACACCTCTCTTGCGGATTTGTACGCCGATATCAAAGCGCACTTTTTACTTTGAATTTTATGACCGTAGTGAATGAGTAATGAAAACAAGTGAAGAAGAGCTAAGCTAATTTTTTATTTTCGAAATTTGCAAGGATCTATGCCAGGTATTTTCGGGTGTTGGCAACACTTCATATAAAAAATGTTGAAAAAGAATTCAAGATTCATAATTCGATGAAACCGTTAGTGGACTATTTAAGTATACTCGAGAACATAACTCACACACTGAACGACATATAAAGTCGACTAGGATAACGAAAACATGTATATGTATGTAGTGTAAGGGAGCAAGAGTAATTCGTGGACCTATTTAACAGATTTTCGACATTAAACTATAGTATTTAGTCTTGCCATGAAGTGTAGAAAAAGCGCACGTAAAATGTTTGTTTATCGCACTACTGATCGGTTTTCCTAACCATCTACAGCTGATGACAGAAAGAGAAATAGTCGTCTCCGCGTGGTTCAATTCAATTCAGCCACAAAAACTCTTCGGGAACGCCATTGCAGAAATCTCCTTAAAAACATGAAATTGCGTTAAGCTAAATGATTACATTGACCAGATCAATATCAAGATTTATTCGAGATGATCTCCTTATGAAAATGCGCTTGAAGCACATTAGACTCAAGAGTCGGGGTATAATCGAAAAATTTCTACGCTTGCAACTTACAAGGATCAAATCAGACGAAATACCTTCAGGTGTAGCAAAACTTTATAATAAAAACTGTTGCGAAATAATTCAATATTCATTATTCGTGAATGTATTACAATCCAATGTGTTATTTTATTAAGTTATATTATAGGCTCAAGCTCAGACTTTGTTAGAATAAATAGTATAAAGTCAGCCGAAAGTTTGAACATATCTCTATTAGGTATATAGGGGCTAAGGGAAATATTGACCCGAATTAACCCTTTTCCATACACATACATACAAGTACTATTATCAGGAAAGGATTCTCTTCGAATTTACATAACTTACACATTGGTCAATATTTTTTGGTAAAAAGTCAGCTATAGGCACTGAGGTATTCGGTATCTGGGGGCTTGAACAGTTATAGTCCGGATTTGACAATACTTAGACTTGAGATGGCATACCTTTAAGACACTATTTGTGCAAAAATTTTATCCCGATATATTCATTAGTGCATGATTTGTACACTGGAAAATTAAAGACTCAAATGGAATTTGAAGTTGTGTTATATGGGAAGTAGGTGTGGTTGTAGTCCGATTTACGTCCGGAGATATGTGACTTCACCTAAAGGTTGGAAGTGCCACGCCCATTGTCTAATTTTGACGCCAGCTTCTCTAAAGCCCTCTTGCACCATTCCGGATGTAAAATTTAATGTCTCTGACGCATTTGGTTATTGGTTGTCGCATTTTAAGTAGCTTTTAACTAAACCGTTATATGAGGAGTGGGCGTGCTTATCATTCGATTTCACTTCTCTTCACACTGTCAAGAGGTGTCAAAAGTATTTTACACCAAATACAATACAAAACTATTATACTCTGTAGCAACATGTTGCAAGGGTATAAAAACAACAAAATCAACTCAAACACTACCGAAGACGAAAAAAATGTTATCCCAAGAGGTGGTTACTGTCCAGCTGCTATAATGGTTTGGTGGGGAGTCCCCTTTAAAAGCGTTACACCTCTTCACTTCTGTCAAAAAGATGTTGAAACTGGGACAAAAGTGTATCAGTAGGATGTTTTAGAAGGCGTGGTAACGCAGTTAAGCAATATCCTCTTGGATGGAGAACATTGGATCTTTCAGGAAGTGAATTTTTTTGCTGGGCGGTGCTGCGCCTATTGTACAATTTCAACACCAGTTCCTATTAAGCCCTTCCGTACCATTTCGAGTGCTAAATTTAATATCTCTGACGTATTTATTTTGAGAGTTGTAAATGCTTCAAAATTTATGAAAAGGTGACTTTTCTCAATAAGTTTGGTAGATTTGGCTTTAGAAGTTTGTGAGATATGTATATAAAACCCATTAAAACCAATACCACATTTACTTTTTAAAAATTTTCAAACCACAGATGCTCCTTCTTAATGCGATTCGTTGTTCTAAATTACAGTTTTGTATCTTAATGTGGAGCTTAGGTATACAACTTTTTAAGTTTTCGATTATTTTAATTTATTGAACAATGGGAAGAATCCAATTCCACTCAGCCAAGCTCAGATACCAAGAAACATATGTTTCATCAAGATACAGTAACTCAAAAATTGCCCCGATTTAAAAAAAGTAAGTTGAATTAAATAAGGGTCACTTGGAAAACTACAGTTGCTAGTAACGTTTATCTTCATGCACGACAACTGCCCGAAGCATACGAGGCTGGTTGTTGTATGATGTGAAAAACTTCCGCCAAATCCTCCCCAGAGCCCAGATAAAGCCTCAATAAAATTGAATCATCACCTGTGGGCGCACATTAAAAATGAATAGCGAAACTCTGGAACAATATTCCAAGAGAAGTCACCAAAAATATTATAAACTCCATGCAGTGACGTTTATAAGAAGTAAGAGCTGCAAACGCTGCTGTACAAATTAAAAGTTTGTATCTTCCCTTATTTCTTTCATTTAATTACTGTCCCAGGTCCACATACTTTCATTGGTGGTTTGGATATTTTTAAACTGTTAATTGAAAGAGTCAAGTGGAATTTAAAATTGTGTTATATGAGTAGTTGGTGTGATTCTAGTTCCCACAAACATGTCAAATCATAATAATCCTGTACAACTTTTTGTACAAACCCCTTACCGCAGGCAACGAAAGGAATTTAATCCAACTGACTACCATTATAACTGGCGTAGTAACTGCTGTTTGCTTTATTATATTTGTTATAAGAACACGGGTACCCAACCTAGTTGGGCCACCCTTAATCCAAGAGCAAACTGTACAAACGCAACGGTCGTAACCATAGACCCCGCATTAACAAAGAACTATACGTTCCCGAAAATACAGCGTCAAAATAGTATGGCATCCTTAAGGTTATAAAAAACAAAATCATTTGCAACGTCGACATTGCCTCGAACGAAACATTCCGTTAGGGTAAAAGGCTATTACAAAATGCCTCATTCTCCATTAGGCTGACAAAATTAGATTCAAATGGTGTCATTATTGCAAGATAGTTATTCAATTCAAGAGTTCTACCAGAGGGTGTATTCGCACTTATCCCTTACTCTTAATTCATGACAAAGCCCTTAACTATTTTATTCGAAGACAAAGGTGGTTTTCTAAGACTCTTTGTCATGAGAGAATTAATAGATTTTCTTCAGGCTCACTTTAAAATTTGAGAACAAGAAATATTGTTCTTGCTACGCGATCAGTAATAATTCAGATGTTGATCAAGCTTAAGGTTTTCGGCCACCCTTCCATCCGACTTGTATGCTTAGATATTTACGCAAACGGAATTTCATGCCACCGCTTGCTTCTAATTTCCGCAATTTTCCCAATTTCGGCCAATATATCTAACTTCCGCTAGGATAAAAATTTTTTTTGGACGAAAAAATGGTTATGTATACCGGTTCGAACATAAACTGTTTCCAATTCCACCTTGTTTCAAAACAAATTCCTAACTATTCGTATTTTGTGCAAATCCGGCTATATCGGCAAATATATGTTCTACACCTTACAGTTATTAAACTATTTGGAAGAAAGGACACAAACTTAAAATTTTTCTTGTTCCCTAATTAAACTTAGGAATAATTGGAAATGGTTACCTTAAAGAGCTTCATAATAATATAAATATTTCGAAAACTCCTATATTTGGCAATGACATTAAAATAAGAGTTAAACAACAACCATCTACATCAGTTAACAAAATCGGCATAAGGGCGGATCATATGACAGAAAAATAAAAAAAAAACATCAACCCCCTTAAATATAAATATCCATACCTATTTTAAGAACCAGATGAAAAGCTTACTTGCACCACTATAGTAGAAGAAATAAGGTAATAACCTTTTTATATACACCGGTATAGACAATAATATTACTCTTAACGTGGAAGAGGGTCCAATGAGAGACTTTGTAAAACTTGAAACAGAAATTCTATTAAAAAATGGATTATATAAGATTACGAAGTTCAAGGTACAAATTAGTAATAGACATTAAACGCCGGCAGATACTCGATCCCAGAAATTAGGGGGGCTACCTCACAACTGCCTACTTTAAAAAGTAGTTTAATCAAATTCCCTTGAAGTCGAATTTTTACGATTCATCAAAACATATACTCCTCTGCATTACTCCCACACAGTACATAAAGTAATAGAAGCGTAGAGGAATATCAACCGAAGGAGATAACCTTACAAAGCAGAAGGAGAAAGGGAAGAAACATTACCTTAACGATTCCCGCGCCAAAAAACTTTGCATTAAAAAAAGTGAAAAACCCAAATCGTAGAACATGTAATAAACTAAAGTGAAGGACTAAAGAACCCACCAATAATTAATATAATAAATACGGATTCGATAGAACGATCCACACAAAATTTATTGCCCACGTTCAATACAAATAAGCTGCTGAAGGATATAACCCAACACACGAAATAGGAATTTAGAATAACAGTTATATGAACATAGAATTCCAATCATACCTAACAACAAATACAAAAATAATTAACCAAATTGTTAACACACACCCATATAGGTATTTATATTAGGTCAAGTAAAAAGTTCGGTTCGGTTTTTATCTAAGAGATGGCGTTATTGTCCATAGTACTAGTGTTACGTGTCGCATCATGTCATACTATACGGCGCTGAAAACGTGTTTATTCGCGCTAAACAGTTTTTTCTTTTTCGATTGATTTACTCAGTTCGTTGTGAGCGCTCGTCAAAGATGGACACCAACAAAGTGAAAATTCGCTATATTTTACAATTTTTTTTCGATCAAAGCGAAAAAGCAGCCAAAGCGGCTGAAAACATTAATTTAGTTTATGGGCCCGATACTGTAAACGAACGTGTAGCACAAAAGTGATTTGCTAGGTTCCGTTCCGGTAATTTCGATGTCAAAGATGCACCACGCGTCGGGAGGCCTGTCGTCGAAAATTGCGATAAAATCATGGAAATAGTGGAAACAGACCGTCACGTGAGCACTTATTTAATTGCTGAGGAACTAAAGATAAGCCAGAAAACCGTTTGAAACCATTTGCATAACCTTGGATTCAAAAAGGAGCTCGATGTTTGGGTGTCACACGAACTAACGCAAAAAACATGATGGACCGAATTTCCATCTGCAAATCGCTGCAGAATCGCAACAAAATCGACCCGTTTCTGAAGCGGATTGTGACTGGCGATGAAAAATGGGTCACTTATGACAACATCGAGCGCAAACGGTCGTGATCAAAGCTCGTGGAAGCGGCCCAGATGGTGGCCAAGACCTGTTGACTTAAATCGGACAAATGTACACAAAGTTATCATCTTTTGAAAAATCAATAAAAAACCGAACGAACTTTTTACTTTACCTAATATATAAACGATTATACAAATACTACAATATATTAAATTGGAATTTTATAGCATTGAAACTTTTTAACGGAACGACCCCATCCTCGACATACCTCGACATTTTTGGTGCTATCGAGATAGCTCAAGGAAAGTTTTCAACTAACAACACCCTCGTTGGGATTCTGTCACACACAGCAACATCATTAAACAGCGCACTCAACAAACACAATTTGGTACAAGCATACGATGCTACTAGGAGAATCTCCCGCGAAACCCGTGGAACCATCGATTTTAATAAAATAAAATAATAGATAAAACAGGTAAGGAATGGCTAAGTTCAACTGTAATCAAACATTTCATACTTTTGAATTTGCCTAGATCAAACCCGGTGAAATATAATACTTTCAGGTTGCGAGTTAGTTTTACAATTATGTTTTATTTCCCGTCAGCGAAAATTATCAATTAAAATCACCCTCAAACTAGAAAAAACGTTAACTTCGGTTGCACCGAAGATATAATATCCTTAACAGAACTGGATTCCGATCGTTCAATTTGTATGGCAGCTATATAATGTAGTGATCTAATCTGAAGAATTTCTGCGGAGAATACATTGTTGTATTAAATAATAATCCCTGCAAAATTTCGTTAAGATAACTCGCCAAATGAAAGAATTTTCCATACAAGCACTTGATTCCGATCGTTCGGTTTTAAGGAAGCTACATGCTATAGTCATCCGATCCATACAATTCCTTCGAAGATTACATTATTGCCTTAAATAATAATCCATGCCAAATGAAGATACTAGTTTACTATGCAAGCACTTGATTCCGAACGTTCAGTTTGTATGGCAGCTATATGGTATAGTCATCCGATCTATAAAATTTGTTTGAAGATTATATCGTTGCATTAAATAATAATCCATGCCAAATTTCGTGAAGATACTTCGTTAAATGAAAGAGTTTTCCATACAAGCTCTTGATTCCGATCGTTCAGTTTGTATGAAATCCATATGCTATAGTATAGTCTGGTATAAGCTCAATCGAAAAGGCTAAATTTAATATATTGAGTTGATGTGGAAAACGTTAACCAGAAGCTCTAAGCCACATAATTTTAAGGAAGATTTGTCCCCCTAATCTCACTAAAATGTCACAGGTTATGACCAACCTAAACCGTTTAAAGACAAACTTATACTATTAAGAGAAGAGGAAAGTCCATAATATATTTCACAGGTTGACATATTTTCAATGAAAAGTTCACAATAGGAACAGGGGTCATATTTGATTTTTGGAGCTTCAATAGTTTTGGTCCGATTTGGAGAATTTTTGGTCATAGGGTGGCACACCTCAAAAGCACTATTCGTGCAAAGTTTTATCCGGATACATTGTTCTCCATTTTGATACTAGAAAGTGAAAGAATCAGATGATGTGAAAATTGTGTTTAATGGGAATTAGACGTAGAAATGTCAGGATAATCTACCTACTGAATATGGTTGAAATCGCCCGAGTAGGTTTCGAAATATGGGGTTTAACTTAAATGTAGGCGGTGCCACGCCCATTGTCCAAATTTGACACCGGCTCGTATAAAACTCTCTCGTACTATCTCGGGTGTAAAAGTTTAGGTCTTTAGCATTTATTTATAGATTTATCGAGCTTTTAGTAGTTTTTAACAAAACTTATGTGGAGAGTGGGAGGGGTTATAATCCGAATTCACCCATTTTCACAGAAAGGGTAGGAATGCGAAAATTATTTGCCCTGGCCGAATTTGGTTATTATAGCTCGAATTGTTTAGGAGTAATATACATCAAACTTATTAGAACGCGGGGCCACACCCTCTTTTTAAAAAATTTTAACCAGAGATGCCCCTCCCTAATGAAATTAGTTGTATTAAAGAACAGCCTTACGTTTGCATGATGTTGTTACGGAGTATAATAGTTTTCACTTAATGGTAGTTTGTATCAACTAAAAATAACACTGGGAACGAGTAGTTTTGTTTTATGAAGTTTCTTTCCCAATATTGCCTTCCCCACCAGAGAGGAGTAGGAAAGGGGAGTAGTGGACAAGGAGTAGGGATAATATTCTATACGGATGGTTCCAAACTGGATAACCGGGAAGGCGGCGGTGTCTTTTCAGCTTAACTCGATAACTAAATCGCCTTTTGGCTTCCAGACTACTGCCGTATCTTTAAAGCGGAGGTCACAGCAATTAAAGATAGCATTTTTGTACTGACAAGGAGGGTGATAACAACGAGAAAAGTATTTATATATACGGACAGCCAGGCGGCTGTGAAATCTCTAATGTCTCATATGATTTAGTCAAAGATAGTGAAAGAACGCCTTGATATCCTAACGGATCTGACATCCTTTTTCACGATAAACCTGCATGGGTGCCAGGACACAGTGATATTCCCGGGAACTGTGTATCAGATGAGCTAGTCGGAAAAGGCAGCAAATAAACCTAGATTCTGGTAAGGAGGAAATATATATGCCTTTGGCTACTTGTAGATACTTAATCGCCAAGCATGTTATAAACATAGCTGAGTCTCAGTGGAATCAGTCCCTGACTTGCTCAACAAGCAGGCAACCGTAACATGGATGGAATATGAGCCGCACATGCCGACTGTTAAAGTTCAAACGGAATAATGTAAGAACTCTAGTAGGAGTACTAATAGGCCACTGTCTAATAGGCAGACATGCAAGTAGACTTGGAACGCCATATAACGACCATTAGACCACCGAGTAGAAGAGGAGAAGACCATTAAACATCTTCTATGCGATTGCACGGCTCTACATAGGAAAAGAATCGCAGCCATCGTTCTTGACCACGTCTCGGAGGTTGCACGGATAAAACTTTTCTTATTGATGAAGTTTATCAAAATTACGGGTTGGATCAGAGAAGAGCCAATAGAGTGAGGAGGGCCCTTAGTCCCGGTGGTATCACAATGGTCCTCTTTAAGGTCTATGTGTTCCGACAGACAACCACTCTACCTACTTACCCGATTTTGTATTATTTTACCACGCTGATCCCAAATCTGTAGTCAGTTTTTCTCTATCAGCTCTAGTTTTCGAAATTTGAACATATTACATTTTTAGCCAAAAATATGCAACTTTAGAAAAAAAGGTTAGGAAGAGCTAAGTTCGGATTTAACCGAACATTTATACTCTCGCAAAGACAAATCATATACCCGTCTGAGATATTTTTTATATATTGTATTTTATTAATACTAAGAAATAGGAACTGTTGCCTCAGTTATCTAAATTCACAGTGAAATTATATAGAGCAGTTTGTAAACTAAATTTACTCAAATTATGAGAAATCGTTCTTGTTATGAGTAAAACACGCTCTCTCATTTCATTGAGATAATTCACATATTGGCCGATATATGCGGTATAAAGTAACCCTGAAGTTCAAAAATCTTTATATCTGGTATATGAGGGCCCTATGAAGTATTGATCCGATTCAACCCATTTTTGACACAAAAACATACTATTATCGTGAGTTTCATGTATTTATTTTATTATATGAATTCAAAATATATATCTTACACATTACCGATTAACATTTGCGGTAAAAAGTCAACTATAGGCACTGGGGTCCACATATTCAGTAACTAGGGACTTGCACAGTTTTGGTTCGTTTTAGACAATTTTTGTTCACAAGGTGGCATACTTTAAACACATTATTCAGCCAAAGTTTTACCCCGTTACAATCATTGTTGCTTGATTTGCATATTGGAAAGTGAAAGAATCAGATGGAACTTAAAATGGTGTTGTATGGGAAATAGGCGCGGGTGTAATCCGATTTCGCTCGTTTTCGCACCATAACATAGAAATATGAGAATAATGTTATTGTTATTACCGAATTTGTTTGAAATCGGTTAAGCAGATCCCAAGATACGAGTATGAGTTTTCACCTAAACGTGGCCGGTGCCACGCCCGCAGTTAAAATTTTTGTGGGCATGGTCCCGCTCCCTAATAGGTTTAATCTGCATATCTCCTAAGCCGCTAAAGCTCCCGGCCCGGACGGGATCCCAGCGGAAATCCTTAAAAAAATCGCCGCAGAGCGACCGGCATTACTTCTGAATATGTACAACGCCTGCCTCGAAGCTGGAATATTCCCTGAACCTTGGAAAAAACAACGACTGGTGCTAATCAGTAAGGGAAAAGGTGATCCATTGAAAGCGTAGAAGCCGCACAGCGTAGATGCCATAAATACAAAAGAATAGTTTTGCTGGCGACTCTAGACGTCCGCTAGATGGGCGGACATGATCGACGCTCTTGAAAAAAGCTTTAAAATCCCCAACTACCTCAGAGCGGAGCTATCTCAGCAATAGATATCTGCTATACCAAACTAGAGAGCCCGAGACACAGAAGATGCGCGAAGAAAGCTAAACCAGGTCATGATACGGACACAAACATGGCTTGACTCACACAACCTCCAGCTCGCTACGGAGAAGACAGAACTACTACTGCTAACAAATAAGCACATACCTCTCGAAATAAGTATGCAAACGATTACGGACACTCTAAGGACACAAAAAGCGGTGAACTACCTAGGCGTAAGATTGGACCCCAGATAACCTTTCTGGGTACAAATCCAGCACGCCGCAGGGAAAGCAGCGAAAATCACCTCCCAACTCAGCAGACTAATGGCCAATATAGGGGGGCCCAGCCAAGAAAAGAGAAAGCTTCTAATGTCCACGACCATCAGCGTCCTTTTATACGGAGCAGAGATTTGGGCAGATGTGTAAAAAAGGAAACCCGGCGTAAGGTATTGGCTAGAGTATACCGCACCGCAGCCCTTAGAGTTGCATCAGCTTACCGAACGGTGTCAGGTGATGCTATATTAGTCCTAAGCGGAAATGCCCCAAATGACCTTCTGGCATACGAAAGTAAAAAGCTGTGGGAGTAAAAATTGTCTAAATCTACTCAACAGCCTAAATCTCGTGATTAAGTGTGGTATCCGTATCTCCAAATTACCAACCCAATTCACACTTAGTAACACTACACGGCTCAAATCAACTGAACTATGTAGTTACTAAGTGGCTCGGCTCTTACAAATAGTATTCTGGATACCCAAAGCAAAGGTGCTGATTAAAACAATCATTCATCAATGAAAAACGTGCGTCATACATAAAAGTACTCATTAAGCCCAATAAACGACGACTCACCAAATTTAGAACCAATAACTCCAGGTGACCTTATAGATACTCCATTATTAACACCTGCCGAAGCTAATTTAGAGGATGGAAATTTAATTAAAAATTAAAAATATTTTACTGGAAGGAAGAAACCTTAAGGAACTAGATCAACGATGCAAGTGGAAATATACCCAACGTAATGCTGAAGTAGAAGGACATTCGAATCGAAGTCGGCAAAAAAATAGTTATATCCTCCGCACGGGTGTCGACGAGATAATGGAGTCTAGCTGAGTCCCGACTTTGAAGGCAAACATCACATAGCGAAGGCTGATGCTGTTCTCTGATTATCCCCTTATGGTGGACTGCTTTATAGGGGTCAATGTGTGAATAGAATGGCCAATGCTAATGAGGTTCCTGGTAGTAGGTATAAAAAGCTAGAGGTAGGGGTAAGAACTCCTGAATTTAAAAACTTTACATGGATGCCGACAATGGAAAGAAAGGGACTGGGACATCAGTCCATACGTCGGTAGAAGACGAGGCTGTCACCACCGACGGGCACAGTGATCCTTCAAGCTGTGCCGCCAGCGGCCAGTTCTACAGCGAACGGGTGTCACAGTCCTAGAAGACTCGGAGGAAGAATGCACTGTGAGCATAAACACGAAAAAGGAAGAAGAACTTCTTAGCACTCCTGAGCATGTGACCGGGGGTTCCAACTCTTACAATATAAGAGGGCCCCTGGAGAAGCCAAGTAAGGCGGCGTTGAAGGTACAAGGCAGCGGTTGGGATATAAAACCGAGAGCAAGTCCAAACTCAAGCAAGAGGAGGAGATAAACAGTCGGGCACACTTCGCAGCATTTGCGAATCGCATTGAGAGATATGCTGGAAAGTGGTAGCGGACAAGGCGATAATGGTCAATCCAGCGGCGGCAGCCAATGAGATTGCGAAACGACATTTGGTCGGAATAAATCTTCAAGGTCCAATAATGCGGCAGGCGATACTCTATATGCGAGGTTCGAAAAAATGGCGTGGGGCATTGGGAGCGTGTTCCTATAATATCTCAACCACTTGCGATGGAGACCCTTATACCCACAACGATTATCAGTTTAAAATGCGATGGTGTATGGCAAAAAATTGAGCACGTAAAAAAAAAAGTACCAAATTTCAAAACTGATCATATTATCGCATACAAATTAGCTCAACTAATGATAATAAGTTTTATTTGGAATGCAACTCAAACATCAAATACATATACGCAAGAGTTACCCAAAAAACTATATGAGCCGAACGCAAGTGATAGTGTTCAAACAAGCTTTGACCTATGTGGTCCACGATGACCCTCAGTTCTACAACACAGAAGAACTATCGTTGAAGATTGGAGCGGATATCTGCCGATATGTCATTAGAAGTGGATTGTTCAAACCAGACAAAGGCACAGTGGTACTTCAGTTTGGCTGGACCATGTCTGGCACCATATAACAATCCAAGTATAATTGTTAAAACTACCTGAACTCATTTCAAAACTTTTCAATCAATATACCCTACTAATATAAAATAATTTCGCAAGTTTGCAAGACGGCCGAATGTTCAATCCATACAAATACACCTCTGCATTACTCCCACACTCTACATATATAGAGTAATAGAGGCGTAATGCGGAGGAATATCAACCGCCCCAACTTCGCTCAACATTATTTTACAAACCGACGGAGTAGACAAGTGAAATCACCCTAATGATTCCTACTCAAAAACTCATCGTTAAAACAAGTAAAGAAGGGCTAAGTTCGAGTGCAACCGAACATTTTATATGCTCGCAAGGATCAAAGCTGGGAAATACTTTTAGGTGTGGCCAAACCTTTAGACTACATAATGTTGAGAAAGTATTCAACATTCATTATTTGACGAAAATATGAAAGGATTACAATCATATTTGGTATCTTATTAACTTATATTATAGGTCGTAGACTCACTTTGCCTTATGCTTCATATTCAAGATATTGGTATTAAAATTAACCTAATTAACTCAAAGGTGATATAAACTTAACCAGATCGGTAAAATTTAATATATTATAACTATATATACTTCTATTATATATTATACTTATATTGGGTATATGAAGGAAAAATCAATCAGTCAGACAGAAATCATTGCAATGGGTACAAGGGGCTTAGACCACGGTCTAGACAAATTTCATTCATTTTCTGCTCTAAGCCACAATATGTTTATAAAAACTTTGAAATATCACATACCTATATTGTCCAACATAAACGGCTTAAAGCCAGTTAGAAAGTCGACAATCATTATATCGGGTGTATTTGGGCAAGGAGAAGGTCTGGACTGATTTACTTGTGGTATCAAGCATATTCGGTTTCATGTTTCCATTCAATTTTATGAAGATAACTCTCACACTGTCCGACATATGCATAAAGTCTGCTAAAATAACAAATGTCATTCAGGGTTGTTGATTGTTGTCAGCATCAGAATTGAAATCGATTAAAAAATGTAGTAGAAGTAGATGTCATGATTTCAGCCATTACTGCTTTGATGTTCGAATCAGAATTTTTATTGGCTTTTGATGTCATGGAAACCACTTTAATCGGTTTTGCTACGAGTATCATAGACAAAGCAAGAAGATAGGCGCTGACGTTTGCGTAATTTTGCTAAAATATCTTACAAATTGACTAATATATGAGATATAGAGACAATTGAAAGTTTGAAATCCTTATTTTATGTTAAAGCAAGTTACAGTATTGATCCGATTTCAAGAGATGCTCTCTATATTTCATTAATATAACTAACATATTGACCAATATATACAGTGCAAGGTAAACCTGAAGTTCGTAAATATTTATATGAGTTATAGGGGGGCCTAGGGGAAGTATTAATCCGATGTTGTTTATCTTTGACACGAGGGTTCAGTATTCTCCGACAAAGATTCTCTCTGAATTTCAATAATATATGTCACACATTGACCGATATTTTCTATAAAAAGTCTGCCATAAGCACTGGGGTTCACATATTCGGTTAATGGGCGTTTGAATAGTTATGGTTCGTTTTTGACAATTCTTGGACTTGAGATGACACACCTTAAAGGCACTAACATATTAGTTAAAGTTTTGTCCTATTTCCAATTATGATACCGGCTAATATGAAACCCTTTTATGTCAACTGCCTCTTATGCTATTATTTATTAAGTTGTCGCTCTTTTAGTAGTTTTCAACATAACCGTTATATTAGGAAGGGCGGAACGATTTCTATCATTTTCACACTATCAGAAAGCCAATAAGAATTGTCCGGAGCACTTTTGGTTGATTTAGCTAATGTGATTTGGGAGATATGTACATTAAATCTATTGGGGACGGGGCCACGCCTACCTTTTTGATGTTTTTAGCCCTCAGGTGCCCCTTACTACTGCAATTCCCTGCACCAAATTTCAGTTTTTATCTTGATTAAGGACTTAGTTATAGCAATTTTTAGGTTTTCGCTTAATGGCATTTTCTGGGTGTGGCAATAGTCCGATGCCGCCCATTTGCAATACCAACGTTCCTCGGTAACCAAGAAATTTGTGTACCAAGTTTCATCAAAATAGCTCAATTCTTACCCAAGTTACAGCTTACACAGACGGACGGACGGACAGACAGATACCCGGATTTCAACTCGTCTCTTCATCCTGATTATTTATGTACTTGTATATATAACCCTATATCAACTCGATTAGTTTGAGGTGATACAAACAACCGTTAGGTGAACAAAACTATTATACTCTGTAGCAACATGTTTCAAGAGTATAAACTTACTATAAAGTCAGTAAAAGACAAAGGAAGGTTTTGCTACGAAAAAGAGTTAGTGAAAACTTAAATCAACATAGAATGGGATGATAGACGGACATCCAGGACTCGTCTCGTAATCCATATCATTTTGATATAATGTTGAAGTGTTATAAATAATGTTTTCTGATCGGATGGGGAATCTTCTTAAAATGGGCTCATTCTTTTGCTTATTTACTATATATATTCGAAGTTTTGGCTTCGCTCTTTAACTGTCGTTCGATTCTTCGCAGTTCAATTAGAATTTAAGTTGAGAGCTCCTTTACGTTGAGGCGTACCTACTTGGATTATAGCATATTCGGTGCTATATTATACAGCGATACACGTTCGTCGATCTAATGTACTTATATAATCCTTTCCATGTTGTATCTCGGACAATAAAAGAGAATATGTAGAGCATTTTCACTACTGCGTCAGTCCATTATCGTGGCCATACTTATAGAGAGCAGCAAAATCCAGCCAGGAATTGCATCATATGGAAATCAATTTCACTATGTTTCCTATCCACCCTGGTTTTGATTTTTTTAATGTGGCCTGCCATTTGTTTATACTCTTTTGTCTTTCTTCTCGAAGTTCTTCAGAATTGTTGACGCCTGCCGAGCGTTTTTCTCAAATCATATACAATACATACAAGTATATATTATATTATACTAACAGCTTCATGAAATACAAGCCGGGCCTAGCCTGAACATTTTGGCATATATTTTATGAGTTAGCGCTTGTGCTCATACAGGTACCCCACATACCACAGAATACTCGTAGATTGGCTGGATTTTGCACTCAATGTTCAGAGTAATGGTCTTTAATTTTTTCTGCTTGTAATATAAATAATAAAGTTGTGTCAAAAACAACAATTTGTCAAAAGGGTTTTAATTCATAAAACATCATAAATCATAATCAGCCGTTTTATTTTGTTTTTTTGATTCAAAAATTAATTTTTCGAGGATTTCAACCAATGAAAATGTGTTTTTTGAAGGATAACTGATTACGAATACATTGTTAATCATACAAAATCATCAAAGTGTAAATAAGAAATTGACGAGAAAAACAAAAAAGTTTTTTTGACATTATTGATTAAAATTTATTTTGGTAAGAGGAAGCACGCTCCGAAGTAACACAACCTTATATAATTGAACCTTATATATATATATGTACTACGAATTTTGTTGTAAAAAAAACTCTTTGAAGTTAACAGTTCTTAATCACCAAGAATATACTAATCTCCGAAAATTAAATAAATAAATAAAATAAACTGAGAAATGTTGTTTAACGAAATCAAAGAAAATCAGTAAATTTTATGTACTAATTTCGGGTAACTAAAAATAAATATTAATAAAACTCAGTAATCATATTGTAGATAGGTACAATAGCGTATCTGCCCATCATATTGTATTTAAACGTAACTTGAGATGTTCATTTAACAAATAAAATACGGGTGAATGTCTGTCTGTCCGTTGGTGCAAGCGATGCTACGGAAGGGCTTTCTAGAGCTCGGATAATTGGACAATAGGAGCGGCACCGCGCACCTTTACGTCAAATCCTATACCTCAAGAACGGATAGACAAATTTCAACCAAACCAATAACAACCATTTCTAATTCCCGTATATCACAATTATGTATTCCATCTGATTCTTCCACTTCCCAGTATATATACCAAACACCAATGAATATATCGAAATAACATTACACAGATAGAGTACACTAATATCATTAAACGTTGTTCGCAGAATTTCAATAATATATCTCAGAAATTTACCTATATTTTAGGTTAAATATCAGTAATCGGCACTGAGGAATGACGGTATCTGAAGCTTAAATAGTTGTAGTCCGATTTCCGGCGGTGTCACGCCCATATGCAATTTTAAAATTGGCTCCTATGAAGGTCATTTTGGTCGTCTTGGGTGTAAAATTATATTTCTCTAATACCTTTATTTACTGAGTTATCGTACGTTTAGTAATTTTCAACAATCATTATCATCTGATTTCAACTGCTTTCACAGTGTCGTAGGAGGTATCAAAAATATTTTTCATGTGTAAATTTGATTAATATAGCCCGAGTGGTTCGGGAGATACATATATAAATTAAAATTATTAGGGGCAGAGCCAAACACACCAAATACGATTCGTTGTACCAAATTAAAGTTCTGTATGTTAATTCGGGGCTTAGTTATGGCCATTTATAGTTTTTCGATTAATGGCTTTTGTGGGTGAAAAAGACGCACATGGGTAGCAGCTTTCCAACGCAAATCTGGAAAATATAGTTATAATATAATAGAAAATGCTCCTTTTTGGTAAATTATGTAAATCTAACATTGAGGCGATATGCGATAAGCAGTATAAATTCTAGAATCTATCATAACCATTGATGTCTCCTAGTAATCTTTATTACATATGATAACATGTGCGTATTTGCTTATATGTATTTGAATATATACACTTACTTATGTCTATTATGTTTTTATAAACAAATATGTATGTACGTATTATATAATATGTGAGTATATATATTTATGTGTTAACGTACATGTAGACGTCAGCAGCACAGTCCATGATGTTCTGGCCTTATACATACATATGTATGTATACTATATGGAAGATCACTATAAAACAGTAGACTAATACTCGATAAAATCTCTAGGTGATGGTGTTTCCAAAAATAATTTAGCATTGAGAGTGTATATTGTGACCGAATTTTCGCAGTAAAGATATTCTTTAAAATATTCAAATTCATGTACATTAAATATTGCTAAAATCAGAAGAACTCGAACGGGCGCTAAGTGAACACACACGACACCGAGACGAAACGAAAGAAAACTAAACCGCTGGGAATATAATAATTTTAGTGCAAACATTAATACATTTTGTAAAATAATTAAAATATTAAGTCAATTTCTAACGAACAAAAATGGTTTACGAAAGTGGATTTACTACCCGTAGGACCTACACCAGCAGGCCTATTGTTAGCTCATATGCCGTGTCGGTAAGTTTTCACCAATTATTAATATTAGTTAAACTAAAATTGTGAAGTTACAGCCTATAATCCTTAACTGCTTTCAATTGGTCAGTTAAAATATAGTGTGGTGCGTGTCGTTTAAAATATGTGTATTCAAATATTTGAAAAAGGCTTGGGAACGTGTGCAAAGCAACATGAATATACATATATTTTTATTCTGTTTCTTACTAATTAAAATATATTTACGCGATTTTGCAAATATTTGGAGGCACATTTTTTACTTCGTCACCAATGTAAAAACTTTAATCATAGAGCTCTGTATAGCAAGTAGGAGTATTACCAAAATACCTACTAATAAAAAGATTTTAATTGTAAGCCATTCACAAAAGTAGAAATATTACTGCAAAAGGTTTTACAAATATTGAAACCAAATGTATTCATTTGATTTAATTGCCAATGATGAAGAACAAGAGGAGAATTGAAACAAGTTTGAAAAAAGTTATATTTCGCAAATTTCGTAAATTCCAGGGCTACTAATACCAAAAGATTGATATTGTGAGTTAATAGACTAGCGCAGAAGCCTTTGAATATGTAAATAAAAAAATAAAGAAAATCATAGTAGGTTGAAACCCATATAAACGAAAGATAAAATGACAAACATTAAAGGAAAATAATTTACGGGCCATCTGAGGTCTGGAAAAGAAAGGGGAGAGCTGTGATTGAATTTTTAAGGTTTAATAACGGTTTCCGTCAAAACTACGAGTCCTTTAGAAAAAAGTTGTATGGCAATGTTGTAGGTAGTGAAAAGATCTATAACTTTTGTTTATAAACTTTTTTCACATATTTTTGTGTAAAATTCGAATAACCCAGTTTTTGGGTTTTTTATTTTTATCTTGAACAAAATTTTTTTTTCACGAAATTTGGTGTAAACTAGCTTTCTTATGTCCCTAATAAAAATATGGTAAGTTTTTATTTAAAAACAAAAAAAAAATAATTTTCTCCTTATATTAAACTAATATAATAAAACCCAAATTTTCAATAAAAATTCTCAAGTCAAAATATCAGATTTTTGTTAAAACTCAATAGACGTTATGTTTGTTGAAATATCGCCCCTAAAGTATTTTTCTCTTAATGTTTGTTATTTGGTCTCTCGTTCCCATTGAGTTTCATCCTACTATGATTTTTTTTGTTTTCAAAAATTATCTACCGTGGTATACAAGGTAAATCGTGATTTATGAATATCGCATCAATATATTTTAGTTAATTATTTATGTACTTATGATTGATTTCGGTTTATTGTAAGAAGGTATCCGTATATAAAAAACTTAAAACAAAATTTCTGCATTAGGACATTATTACATTCAAAAGCTTTTCTAACGAATGTTTTATCCACATATTCACATGCGTACTTTCTTACGGCAACACATACATTGTTTATATGCAAGAACCTACAAATTTTAATATTATGCTAATCTGTCAAACTAATGCTTATACCATAAAATATTTTACAAGTGGTAACAACCGAGAAACTTTCTCAAACATCTGTTTAACACTGATTATTGCATTGTATTATATTATATTATATATCAACATAAACATATGAACTCATATATGTATATTGTAACTTCTGATTATATGTATAAACGTTTCGGTAAGTTTTTATATGTATTATTATTTCTAAAATAATTATATTATATGACTCCACAGAAAAAGTTAAATTTAAACTTATGTATTATGTAAGTATATATACATATATGTATGTTCGATGGGGGGTTACATAAATCTTTTTTACATGGAGTAAAATAGCGCATTACTAAGATATATAGGTATGTATATGTATGTGCATACAAACGCATATGTATCAAGTTCAATGTATAACCACCTAGTCATCTATTTATTTCAAACAAAATAAGTTTAATTTTACAATTTCAATGTATAACCACCTAGTCATCTATTTATTTCAAACAAAATAAGTTTAATTTTACTCTTTTAATATTTATTCAATATGAAGGCAAACAAGTGTATCAAATTTTCATACCCGTAAAAGTGTTTTTATGGATGCAGAGTTCCTACCGATTATTAAAATAGGTGCGCGCGCATATAATTTTACAATTTATAAATATCTTTCAAATTCCATAGAGATATAAACAAACAGCTTCAATGTTTCTTACTCATACGACGTAAATATTCAATAAGACCATATACTCGTATACATACTCACACATGTAGATACGTATGTTTGTTCTGTTTACCTTTAAGGAAACAGAATACCTTTACATATTCAAATAGTTTTTTATATTACTAAAATAATATGTATGTAGTTATAGTGTAACCACAACAATGAATAATATTGTGGTATATCCAAACAGTATTATACACTGTAGGCTCTACATTTGTATGCATCTATTGCGGCATACGTACATAACATATGTACATTGATCTTATTGTTATTATTGACTTCTAGCAATACCTTATACATTATAATTTATAATATACTTTAAAGTTAATTATGTATATATAACTAGAAATCTTAACCTACAAAAATGTTGGATGTTTGCAATAGCAAATTCTTAATTAATACTAAAATAAAGCACTGACTCAATGCTTACAAACCATAAAATGCCGTTTGATATGACAAACAGAGTGTTGTTAACTTGACTACCAAACCAAAACTTTTCAGAGAGCATTTTCAGAATGAAAATTATATAAAACAAATTGACAATGTTCTTCCAACTGTTAAAAAAAGAAATGAATTTGAAATAACAATTTTTATTGTTGAAAAGCTCCATTGTTTTAACACTGACTATAAATCTCGTCTGTCTGTCCGTATATACGCGAAGTAGTCTCTCAATTTTTAAGATATCAATATGAAATTTTGCACACGTCCTTACCTCTCCAAGAAGCTGCTCATCTGTTGATCCGCCGATATCGGACAACAATCAATATAGAAAAGATAATGACAACATTGAAATCATATGTTTGATGACGAAGTTGGTTCAAAATTATTGGTTTCTATTTTTTTGTGTTAATTTATCCTTGAAACAGCTTAAAATATTAATTGCAAAAAGCTATAAACTGGTTGTACTTGTAAGCAATTAATAATAATTTGTTTCAAAGATGTTATGAAGTAGTTTTGCGTTAAAAAAACTTTCTTTAGATTTCAATTCAAAAGGCGGAGGTTTTCTGTATGAGTATATCACAGAAATGCTTATATACCTACGTTTTTCTTCTCGTCTACTTTTGCGAATTATTGCTATTCTGGATCAAAGCTTAATTATTTTTCTTTTGCTTCATATTTGCGTGTACATAAAAATGAAAGTTCAAAAGAGATTTGGGTTATCTTTTGCGATGCAGTAGGTAGTCAAATTTTAAGATTTTGCGCTAATAATTTTAAAGTGGATGATTTCAAAGATTACATGCAATTCAATTTGGGTATAGTTCACATACATTGTTGTGTTTAAGTCTATCTTAATGTGCAATAAAGTAGAGAAATTGTAGATAATGATTTGAACGAAAAACACATAAATAAAAAATAGTAATATAACTAACTTATTTTTTCAAATTCGGGCCACTGTAAGTATAACGATGTTAGTTCTATGACGTCAACGGTTGTCATAACTTTAACTTGTTAAAAGTTAATATCTTCACATTCTTTATATTTCTATCACTCACCCAAATTTTAAAAACTGATCACAAAAACCGGGTTCTCGTGAGGATGTCAAAATAAATTAAGATTTGATAAATGAAATATATAGATATCATTATATATATATAGATAATCATCGCAAAACATTCTTAGCCCTTAGTATATATTTAACAAACACACACATGCAAAACATAATATACTTTGCACATTTTATTTGGGTACTATTACTTTTAATGTCGTGCTTAACAAAGTTAGGGGTTGGTTTCTCCAATTCAACATTAGTAGTTTAGTAATTTTTTTGTTAATTTAATTTTAGTTGTTCTAACGGTCATTAAGTATTTCGCTATAGGTTCGATATTGTGAAACTTCGAGGTCCTCAAAATATCCAAAAGTTTCTATCTTAACCTCCTATTTGAGTGAAATTTATTTCCGCTCCGCCACTTTTTGGGCTTGGGATTGAGGAAATAGTTCCAAGGGCAAAATCTGGAGTAAACCCCTTCAACTAACAACAGCATTTTTACGCAGGGGTTATACCATACATACCTTATTTTTGTTGCTTTTATACTTCAAAATAAGAATTAGTATAAAAAATAGTTTTGAATTTGCTTTTATGTATTAAAAATTGAAAAATTCCACTTAATAAAAATACATAAAAATTGTACATATAAATAATGTATTAAAATATAATCATCCATTTTGGATTCATTCTTACAATAGAGATTTTGAAATACCTATACTCTAAATGTTTAAAAATAAACAGCCTTACTTTTCCTGTCATGTTCCGTAGAAGTTTCTTTTATAAAACCCTACTTATAGTCCCAAATAGTGTATACCGGCCTTTCCATTTCTATTATATTTTGATGGAAGCGTTGCCCTTGTAACATTTTCATCATTTTCATTTTCATTCTAATCATGTCTGTGATCAGCTCGTCATAATTGTCCCATAATTTTTTTATTTGACGGCTTACAAAGATTCCAGCTTTTAATTTCAATATTTGTAAGATGATCTCCTTACTAGCCTATAATAAAACCTAACATTTTATAACCTAATTAATTTTATCAAAATATTTAATAATTATTATAAGCGGAGTTCATATATTATGTGAGATGTTAGAGGGGAGGAGGGGGTCAAGTCAAATATCATCTAATCTTACGTTGGAGAGAGAGGGGCGTCTCGGCAAATATCAAACAATTTTTTTTTTCTGCTTGAAACAAAAACAAAATTATACTATTTTGGTCCATTTAACCAGATTGCACATGCTTAAGATTTAATCTTAAGCGTAATCGTAACACGATTAAGATCATTCACTAATTCCTTCGTAAGAAAATAATTTCATTCACACTTCGACGTTATACATCTACTGACTGTCAAAAGACCATATTTTTTATACCAAATAGCACAATTTAATCTGAATTTACGGGACAGTGTAGCCGTTCTGTGATTTTTTTTGTTTTTATTTTGTTTTTTGGCAATAACAATCCAATACTTCTCCGGAAAAAACCCACATTTTGGAAAATCTCACGTGAGATTGGAGGATGGGGAAGGGGGTTGACCAAAATTTCACGACATCTTACCAGGGGGGAGGGAGTTACAGTGGAGTTACAGATGTGGAGCCCATGTTTTGTCCTGATTTTTTCTCTCTCACTGTAATAAATTCGCCACAAATATAGCAAAACGAGTCAGCGCGCAGTGATAGAAACTGCTGATTTATCGGCTATTTATTAATAACATCTGTAAAAGTTATGATTTTTTTGTAGTTTTTTAATTGTATTTTGTAGATAAATATGCTACCCATCAAAATTAGTATAAATTTTTTTTCTTAAAAAACTGCCCTACTCGAATACTGCATGATCAATCAAGCTTTGCAAAGGTACCTCGAACGAACGAAATATATTTGCATTCCGCTTTTTAGTACCATTTTGCAGGTCCATGTAAACCTTTCTCGTGTAACCGCCACCAATATATAGGGCTAAGGCTTCCTCTGGTGTGTATTTAATGGGTTGGTTATCAACGAATTGAGTAACAGATTTAAATTATTTCGGTAACTTTCATCAGAGTTTATTAAACATAACATCTTAGATGCACTTCATTTACCAGAATCATACAAATTGGTACTGGCGGTGAATACAATCTCATCGCAATTTCCTTAGCGATGCCTGACATTTTTTTCTTCTTTGTCATATAACGATTCTTTGTATGATCTTTCATTTTTATTATTTTCCAATTTTTGTTAGTGATCTTCAACAGCGGCAACAAATCTCTCTGTTCACATATTTTTCTGTAGGATTTCAATCTGGCCGTCCCTCTTTTTCCAATTGCTAAACGTCGGACCTCCTGAACTTTGACAGTTGCCTGAGTTCAGGAGGTTTTGACGTTTAGCAATTGCGCTCTCATTTCCAGTGAGAGATGAATTGATCATCTCTTTATCTTTGGTTACTTTTCTCATTCCATACTGCATAGAGTGGCACTCGCTTGAACACTAACATTGTTGCTAAAAAATTTAATTGGATTATATCGTGCAAACCACTGCAACTAATTTTCCGACATTTTCGCAATACAAAACATTTAACTAATTTTTAAAGTAATATTAATACCAAACCCAGTCGAACCTCGGAAATTCAACTCAATCAAAAGTTAAATTATTAATAAATAGTATACCTCTTACAATCATTAAAATTAATATCGATTTGTGGAACGAAACATAATAGCTGGTCACAGACACTTTCTTTGTTATTTAATACATTCCTTTAACTTTATGAAAATTAATTGCAATATAATTAAAATAAATTCTATAATAAATTGTAGCAAGTAGTAAAAAATGGCGGAAAAGTTGTTGACTGTAGCTGAGTTAGTATTTACATTTTGTGTTTGAAGCACTACAGCTATTCGAATATTGAGTTCAAAACAAAACAAAAAGTGTTTTTGACCAATCGGATATACAAAACTCTATAGTCCCAAATTTTTACTTGGAAATATTAGTTAAACGCCGCTAAAGCAGTCGTTTCTATCACTGTGCAGTATCTCGGTTACAAATTCTCAAATACATTTTGTAATGGTTTTTACGGCAAACAAAATTATATATTATTCCTCTGTTTTTTGCGAAGACATGCTGTCATACACAAAGAGCTATACAAGCAACCCTACGAGTATATTCCATGTTCTTCCCTCTCTTTTGATGACAACAGCCCGCGAGAACGGACATTATATGGGCGCGAATATCAAAAATAATCAAATTGCTATAATTGCTTAAAAAACAAATATTTTCGATTTTTAATCTTCCTGTCCTTTATATATTTATATGCTTATATAACCAGAATATATTAAGTAAAACCAATGCCCAAAACCAAAAAAAATGTTTTTTGATCGGGGTTATCGGTATTTAATATGGACACGACTTCTTACCTACAATCTGATTTAGGGTTGAACTTGAACCTTTTTGGTGTATCATATAGCTATGTTACGATATTTTGATATTATAGTGTGAAATCGAACTACAACTATGACTACTTTTCATATAACACAATTTTAAATTATATTTGATTCTTTCACTAAATTCAGTAAATAAATAAGTAATAACCAAGATATCAGAACAAATCTTTGCACAAATAGTGATTTTATTGTGGGGACCTCATGAGAGATTCATTCAATTCAATCATTTAGCCTTACCAGTACTATTATCGATTTTATGACAAAACATTCGATTAATTTCTCTGATTGCCGTGGCCAGTCCTATGATAACACAAATAACATGGCTGGAAAATATTCCGGACTTCAACAGCGTATTCTAAAACTAAACAAATTCGCAATATTTTTGCCATCCTCTGCTCATTCATTGAATCTAGTTGGAACAGCAGCAGGTTTAAAAAATAAGTTTGCTGTTTCTTTTTTTTTTGTTTTATGGAAAGCATTTATTCTTTTTTTGTAAATTCACCATCGCGCTGGAAACTGTTGAGCAATGCTTTCGTACTTAAATGAGCACCTGGCACAAGATAGTCTGCAAAATTTGATTCCGTCAATGCTATGGCAATATAAAACAAGTGCAATTAAGTGCTGAAAACAAACTTTTCGCAACTGGACATCTCAAAGAATTGTGCAAATTCGAAAACATTTTAATGCTTAAAATTTGGAATGAGATTATTGTCAAATTCGAACGTGCAAATAAAACTTTGCAAAATTTGGATTTGAATCTTTCAATGGCTGTAAAAATATATCAAAGCCTTGTCGGACACTGTGAAGATTTAGAAGACCGATTTAACGATTTTCAAGATGCAAAATCAACGTACGTGGAATTAAATTACGAAGAACATACATTTAAAATTCGAACAGCAATCACCCTCGAAAATATGGACGATAGGGAGAATGAATTATATAATAATATTTTCGCTCCTCTCATTGAATCATTAGATACTAATCTGGAAACATGAATGGCTTGTTACGTAGAAGTAGAAGGAAGATTTGGCTTTCTTTCAAGGCAGCATGGACTGAATTTCGATGAAATCTCGGTAGCATGTCACAAAATAGCATAATTTTATTCGGGTGATTTTGATGAAAAAGAATTGATTTCAGAATGCGAGATCGCTAAACAATATTTATTTTCTGTTTCCGCAACGTGCATTTCATTACCTTCTATTTATTCTAGAATTATCAAAGATGGATTAAAAACTCTTTTTCCAAATATTGAAATATTGTTGCAGATTTTCCTATCGCTCTTTATTACAAATGTGCACAATGAACGATCTTTTTCAAAACCTCATGTGGATACATTCATGAAATTCACAGAGGATCTTTTTCTGATAATAAGATTCACTTGTATCAAAAATTGATCAAATCGGGGCAAAGCCTTCCCTAGCTCCTATGTACCGGACAAAGTTATTTCGGACTTTCCGGTTGATTTTAAACCGTTTATGTATATGGGTCAATATGAGTGATATTTAAAGAATTTATGTGGACATGGTTTAGTGCTGAATCAGAATGAAATGGTGCCCGCGCCTGCAGTTACTTTTAACTAATATAAACAATATGTAAAATTTCACCTTTCGTTTATATTACATATATCTCAATTAAATTAGCGAGAATGTTTCAACTAATATTATGTCATTCGGTAATAAAATTTATGAAACTAAGTCATACAAAGACGACTTTAGAATAAGTTAACAAGATACGAAATATGATTATAGTTCAATCATAATTCGTCGTGTGACGAACCCGAAATTCGAAAATTGAAAATTCCCCAGACTTTGATCCTTGAAAATTGCAAGACTATGAAATGTTCGGTCACCTCCGACCTTATCCCTTTCTTACCTGTTTAATATAAAGTTTTAGTAACATTTGAAAATATTTCGCCACTTTTGAGCCTTGGAAATTACGAAAATATAAAATGTTCGGTTACAATTAAACTCCTTATTTGAATTATCTGCATCAGTTTGTACATACTAAATGAAACCAAGTAAGGAAGGGTTAAGTTCGGATGCTAAAAGCGCTCTGAAAATATTTCTACATTAACATAATTCGACAGAAAGCGAAGTAGAAAGCGTTTAGTATCACAGTCACTAGGTCCAGTAAAATTTTTAAAGATGTCTTATTTTTCGTTATATACGTACCCATCATCCCACTTAGGGGGAAGATGACCTCATATAGACTATTAGATATGAACATCGAATTTTAAATAATAATTACTATTCAATTATATTGACGCCTACATCGCATATTACGTTGCAACTTAGCCGAACGGGTCGTCGCTAACCACCCGATTTTTTTACATTTTTTTTTAAATTGATATCTTTTTAAATTTATGATATCTTTCGAATGAAAATTCCGAATCGATTAATTCAAAAAGTTATATAAAGGTATTGAATATAAAGTAATTAATTTTGAGAAAGATTAATACTAAGATACAAATAAAGAGTTTTTACAGAGGCGGCATTTTAATTATTATTATTTTTTTAATAAAAGAACACTTACTGTAACGTAACTATAACAGTTTTTATAGATAACTATATGCTATGCAAAGTCGTAGTACATTATTTTGCTCTATAATCAATAGTAATGTTTTTACACCTTGGATCCCTAACTTTCTTGATAATATAATATAGGCTATGTTTACCGGAGAGGGTGTAGCTTCCAAACGGTGAATAAAGTTTTCAAATCCGTCATGTAGTTTCGGAGCCTATTCAATTCAAACAAACATACAATCAAACGTTGCCTCTTTATAATACTAGTATAGATAAAGTCGACCAAACTAACGAAAATTATTATTATTTAGGTATATTGGGACTAAGGGAAGTACTGAACCAACCATTAACCATTAACATCAAACCACATTATTATTACATCACTTCATCAATATATCTCGCAAATAGGTTAATATTTGTTAAATTAAGTCTGTCATGGGAGCTGGGGTGCTCCTCAGAATATTGAAAATTGGCTTGAACGGTATATGAAGATTACAACATTTTTTAACTGGAGTTGCTACGCCTAAAAATCACTATTTGTGCTAAATTAAATTTTGATATCTTCATTGATATGTTGTACGGGTATCAAGCCTACAATGCAGGATACTGATAGAATTTAAAAGATTGTCATATGGGATGTCGGGTTTGGTTGCAATTGGTTCAGTAATTGCTGAGGTATACGGTTGTAACTAGAAGTAGTTGGTATCCCGCCCATTGTTAATTTGTTATACCAATTCACAAGCAACCCTCCTGTACTACATTTACGGTTAAACTATATGCTTCTGATATTTTGTTTTTAGGGTTGTAGCAACTTAAGTAGTTTTCAAAATAATCGTTGTAAGGGGGTCGGCATGATTAACATACAATTTCCAACATTCCGCAGTGTATCCTGAACTAACGAAATGTTTTTACTAGCCTAGCGAATAAGTAAGTTATCATTTTGGTATTAATGTTTGTGAACTAGTTTTAGCACTTTTTAGTTATTCCATCAACAGCATTTGGTGGAGCATTATGCGAGTTAAGTCATCTTTCTCAGTTCGTGCCCAGAAACACGTGTATCAGTTTACCCAAGTTATTGCTTGCACGGATGAACAGACAGACGTCAAGGCTAACATTTCGTCATGCTGATAATTTTGATACACTACATGAGATCGTTAGAAACAAAAAACTCAATTCTTGTTTTTTAGTCTAACCTTAATAAATCTAATACTATTTAGAGTATTAAGTTTGACTATAATACTGCCAAAGTGTCATGTTTACAGTGGAAAAAGTGAATTTCGTGCTTTGACAAATCATTGTTCCCTAATGAAAAAAAACATTATAGGTGCAAAGCAATGACTTGCTAAGTACTAAACAGTCAAGTACTAAAGGGCATTTAGCATTCGCGAAATCTTACCCGCACAATCATCTTCATCTTGTTTAGGAAGGCCACAAGGGGCGGTAACTCACGTGTTTCATCGGTAATATCGCGTTTCAACATTTGATGCTACAGTGTAAAAATGAATACAGTTGGGTAGTAACTTGGCCACAGTTCGATACTTTTGAAAATACGATATCTATCTCAAAAATTACGTATGGGATTATTAATTTAGCAGTTAATATGTTACAATAGCAATATAATTGAATCAATTTAAAAATTCGACAATCCACGTAGCGCTGCCTACTTTTGGGATACATTTTATATCTCATATTTGAATCCAAACAGATTATGTTACGTTACAATGTGTAATTCACGCCATAATGAAGATGTAGGAACACATGTTATACATACATACATTAGCTCCTTTAGCGTCATTAAGTGTGCATTTTTTGAATATGCTGAAACTTTATCAGCGTTATTGTAAACTTCGTGTGAATGCTATTTCCAATGCAAAAATTCACAAATTTCTCTTTTTCTTGTCGTGAACTTCACATGGGAAAAATCTCCCATTTTCAAAAGTTTTCCTTAATCGTAAATGTAAATTTTTTCATATTTTATTAACTATATACTTGATTTTGATAACTTGTTTTTTAATGAACTAAAGCTTATTAACAAGATACGGTTGAGGTTTTTGGCCAACAGTAAGGCCGAAAATCCTGTTATAGGAAAGGGTTTTTAAAAAGAAAAGAAGGAGAAAGTGCATGTGTTTTGAATTCTTCCAATAGCAAGAGGGTCATCGAAATCGATTTCAGAATGAAAAAAAGTAATCATCGATTTTCAAGTTGCTATTCAACGTGGAGCCATTCAAGAAGTTTTTTAAATACATTAGTCCTTCAAATATCCCAATACATCGTAAAATTTTTATTTTCATAATTTATTCAGCTAATATCGCTTAGATCAGAAAGAATATGTACGATATACTTGTATAATTAATAATAAAAATACTAGTTAAGCTAAAAAAGTCGCATAATTGGCTTTATGGGATTGATTTATTCACACGAAGTTTACAATAAGGCTGAAAACCAAAGATAGATGAAAGCGGTTCAGGTTTTGCCCTAGTCTTGATATAATAAATATAATAATTATATATAATCAGGTTAACTTTAAATATATCTTAAAGTATTATAAAGCAAGATATAGAATGAAAATAAGCCTATAGCACAAGTTAATACGAAACAAATAATTATTGAATTGATTGTTTTTTACTCAGTTTTGAAATTTAGTTACAATTTACAGATCTTGTAAACATAGTTTAAGCAAGTAAATATATGTTGGGCAAAAACGTGTTGACCGATTTTAAAAATTCGACTATTAGTTAAAAATATCAATGATTATCCGTTATACTTATATGCTGATAAAGTGTATGTTTTATTATGTAGATATTAAAGTGAGTAAATGAATAAATATTTATGCGGAAGGAAGGAATTTGAATTTATATTTACAATTACCTTTTTACATAACATACCTATCTAGAACGTGTATGCGTATTCTAAAAAAATAACCAGTTAATTTAAGCGTCTATGCGTTTACAGTTTTAAGGCTTTACATAGGCGTGTACAGGCGCCAAGTTTTTTTTTTTTAATACCAATTTGAATATCATCTCAAAACTTGTCAAGATACGACCTATTCATTAACTCTATATTATTCTAAAACCTATGGAAAATAAGATATACATATCATAATTAGGTTTCCTCCTTTAATGGTACGTTCCGATTTTTAAGCACTGGATAAGTAAATAAGTTGCATTGTATATAGTACATTTAATAACTCGGGATTTTCCAATCCGCTCATTACCTTTATTGCTTTTTTATACTACATACAAATGAATTATTTTGACTATGGAATTTATTGTGTGGGCTTTGCAGAGCAAAACGCCAATTGACTGGGAGAAAAGCCCATATGTTCCACGACCCTCGCTTGTTGCGGACCCCATTACGGCTTTTGGGACTTATCGCCCCGAACGCGCACAGCGAAAAAGCTCTATACTTGACCCGATTAACCGTGCCGCAATTAAGCCAAATTATCGTATATTACATGAGCCTATAAAGCCTTACGTGCCGGCCAGAGATCAAAATAGAGAGCGTGTTTTAAATATGGTCCGCCAACATATTGACACCGTCGAAGCTGGAGGAAATACGGCAGCTCGGACATCCCGTGACAGTCTCGATACAGTGCTGCCACATTTACATCGTGCCGTATCGGAAAGCTTGCCTATAAAACGAGAAATTTTCCGAAATGAACGTTCTGGTGCCACAATTATGAAATATTACTATTAAAATGAACTAAATATGTTATTGTATATAGAATGAATATGAATTTATACCATTCTTTCTATTTTTGTTTTTTACTACGGGGTACTAAAAATATGAAAATACTATATAATCTAAGACAGCAAGAAATATAAATAATAATACCTATATTTTTATTGGATGTATTTAGATGGTTTTACTGACAAAATTGTTTAACTAAAAGGACACAAAATTTTACTTATTTCAAAAATCAAACATGTTTCAATTTTCTTTTTATTTAATCTCAGATAGCATCACAATGGGCCTCATAAAGGCTTAGGTGCGTCGTATGACAACCACTCTACCACTTATCTAATCTCAGATATGTACTTAGTTAAAACAGCAAGCGTCTATAAAAAATTTATTAAAATGATTTGAATGAACTTTATTTCAATAAAATAACGAATATATTTTAATAATAGTTTCAATATGCATACATATATTTGTATTCGTATTTAACTAATTTCTACGTAAGTGAAAATAGTTTAAAAAGGAATAGTACATTTAATCTGTTTGAATTTGCCACCCACATTCGCAGACTCCACGTTTGGACTTATGTACTGAAAGGCCAGGTACTCATCGTCAGAGAGGTTCTAATGACTATTCATACTCTTACAAGTCGAATGTCGAAAAGAGCTCATACGACTCTAGCAATGCAAGACCTGAACGCTCCACGTACTCATCCGCCGTTGAGTCATCTTCTCGTTCTGGTCCAGGAGGATCCTACAATTACAGCACCGAAAGAACTAGCACTACAGGAGTGGGACCAGGTGGCTATAGCTATTCATCAACAACTTCTGGTAATCTTCCTGGAGGCACCAGATTCCGACATTTTTCATATCATGTCTAAATGGAATTAGGTTTTGAAATATTATATTAAGTATTGGAAAAAAAAATTAGCCTTGCACTTTAATTTCTGACTAATATACTATATTTATACCACTACTCAGTACTAAAGTTGCCTAAACACATTCACCCAAAGAATATTATAATGGAATTTTATAAAATTCAATAAAAAATTGCATGAGTCTGTCTATTATATTTACTTACTTACATGTGTAAATTACTTTTAAAATCTAAAAATACCAGTTAAATAATATTTTACAAATAAAAATGTACAAAACATCATCGAAAACTCAGAAATAATATATTTTAATGTATACATAACTGTTACTACAATAAAAAAAAATACATATGTTCTTGTGATATCTTCCAAACAAATATAAACTAAAACACATTATATTAACTAAAAATGTTTAATTTCTTTAATTTTAAGTTGGATATAAAAATCATAACATCATAAAAAAGTTAGTAGGACAGTAATGCGATATTCATGAATCTGTGGGTTTACAAACATACATTTTTGCGAATACCAACAACATAATGTACATAATAATATCCTATAACTATTGGACCTTTATTCAAACTATTGGCATATAAGTAAACTGAATTATATTCCGAAATAACGAACACATTAATTGTCAGGCCAGTTCATTATATCGAATTTTTCGTTAATTCGATTACTCGCTTTGCAAGGTATATTTTTCAATAAAAGAATGAGTAAATTATTCGAAAATTGCAGTTTAAAAAATTGTGTTATTAAATGATTTGTTAAAGAACAAACAAAAAAGGAACAATTCAAAGCGCATATGCATGTTACTTTAAAGGAAGTAATGTGCTTAAAAATCCAATACATGAATCAAAATATTTGTATATCAGTAATTACATTTCTCTAGCTATATAAAAAATTTACTAATCGTCATTGGCTGCGTTGGAATACGAAGAATACATTTGAAGGTTTCTTCTGAAGTTCAGCCAATACAATAAATTTTGTGAAATCAACATTGCTACTACTACTTTGCCCACTAGGTACATATTGTTCGAAATTTTTGACTGCATCTTCATGTTTGAAAACAAAACCTTCAGAAAAATTAATGTAGCAGATGTTTCTTTTGATTTTCAAGTTTTGTTTTGTATTCTGTTTTCTCCATTTTTTTATTTTCAACCCTTTCTACATATGTCTTCTTGTTTTTCGTTAAACCGAGTACTGACAAATTCCCGTTCTTCGATATTTCAGGTAGTAGTCTGGTAATATTTGGGAAATATTTGATTTGGAAAAAATAAAATTCTATCAGTTTCATTTTGTAATATATTATTAATCGTATCTCAGAGTATACATATAAAAAATATTTTTGTCTTTTTTTTGAAATTTGTTGTTTTGTAGCACTGAAGTGAGCGTCTCCAAAAAAAAGGACGTGATTTGGTCGCTTGAGGACATCTGAAATAGCAAAATCAAAAAAATTATTATTCCGAGAGTTTGACATTCTGGTTGGATAGATAGCTTAAAAAATTTCGTTGAAAAATAAAAAAAATGGTTGAGTTCGAAAAAAGTAAAATTTTTGAAGTAGAAATCGTGCTGTAAAATGGAAAGTTGGCAGTCAAAAAAAGCCTAGTCCTTACGAGAGCTATTTGTCAGTAGAATAACATATTCAAGTTTCACCACAATCGGTTGGATAGAAATTTTTTTATCATCCGAGCTAACCGTAAGAACGTTGTTGTTTTAAGGAATACGCGTTTAAAGTTTCAACAACAGATTAAATATGTTTCATAGCCCATTTTTAAAGAGAAAAGTAAAACGACCAACTTTATTGTCTTGAACATACAATAGAATACTCGGAGTACTGCAAGCAGACACCATTGAAGCATTACAAATATTTCCAGTTGGGCATACAAAGAAGAAGGGGCTCATAATGCAGTTCGAAATCACTTGCCCAAAATTTACACCCTAAATTTGCTTTTTTTAGACCAGGGTAGATAATGTTTGAAAACAAAAAAAATCATAGCAGGTTGACATCTATTGATAAAAGGATGAAACGCAAAGACAATATAATAAAATAAACAAAAATGAAAGGAAAAACTAGAAAAAACCTTAACTTCCGTTGCGCCAAAGTTATGATACCCTTCACAAATACAAAAGATTCATTACAAGAACTTGGTTCCGATCGGTCAGCTTTTATGACAGCTATATGCTACAGTGGTCCAAACTGAACCATGGGAAACATTGAAACAATCAAAGATTGTACCCTTACCTTAAACAATAATCCGTTCCAAATTTTGTGAAGATAGGGTTTCAATGCAAAGACATGATTTTAATCATTTAGTTTGTATGGCAGCTACACGGTTCCAACAAATGAGCAGAGAAGGACGTGTGCAAAATTTTAGATAGATATCTAAAAAACTGACTAGTTCATGCATATATAGACAGACTGACGGACAAACAGAATTACATTCCTAAATATACTCAGCTGAATTCCGAGTGACTGTCTGTCCGTGCAAGCGATAACTTAAGTAAAAATTTAAATATCTTGATGAAACTTGGTACTCGTATTATTTGGAATCCAAGGATTCCGTCAGTTGGTACAAAGTATCGCAATGAAAAAGAGACATCCGTGGACTGAAAATTAAAAAAAAGATCGTGGCCTCGCCCCTTTTAGGTCTAAGCCTGAGCCTATATCACAAACCATCGCCAAATTCAGTGCCCCGGTGCAGAATGGGGCGAAACCACACCAGAACCGCTTCTACTTCCCATGTAAAAAAAAAAAAATATTCCGTATGATTCTTTCACTTTACAGTGTACGAATAAAGTATCAATGAATATATCGGGATAAAACTCTATACAAATAGGGCATTCATGTATAGTATGGCATTTCAAGTTTAAAAATTGTCAAAATCGAACCATATTTGTTTAAACCCCCAGGTAACGAAGATGTGGTCTCCAGTGACTTTTCAAAGATAAATTGGTCAATATGTTAAATGTATTACTGAAATTCGGGGAAAATATTTTCCTGATAATTCTAGGCTTGTGGTTTAGCGATGAATTTGAATGAATTGTCGTAAAAAACCAATATATTTAATTTTTCCTCTTCGTTGAGTTAAAATCACGCATTTGCCATTTAAGGAAATTTTTTTATACACTTGCAACATGTCGCATGTGGTTGTTTTTATCATCAAAATCTAATCGGGATAGATATATATAATATATAAATGATCAGGATGACGGGAATAGTTAAAATCCGAATGTCTGTCTGTCCGTCCATCCGTCCGTCTGTGTAAGCTATTACTTGAGTAAAAATTAAGATATCTTGATGAAACTTGGTACACATGTTTCTGGGCACTGTAAGGTTGGTATTGCAGATGGGCGTAATCGGACCACGCCCACAAATAGCAAATAACCAAACACTTATAAATTACCATAACTAAGCTCCACAATAGGATACGACTATGTCATTTGGTGCAAAGGACCACATTAGAGAGAAGCATCTGTGGTTTTAAAGGGTTTGACAAAGTCGGCCCGGTCAATAGGTTAAATGTATATATCTCCCAAACCAATTAAGCTATATCGCCCAAATTTGCACAGGATAAATCATTTTGATACCTCTTACGACAGTGAAGTAGGATGATAACCCCGCCCACTTCACATATAACGGTTATGTTAAAAACGACTAAAAAAGCGATAAATCAATAACTAAATGAGTAGAGACATTAGCTTTATATGAGCCGGTATCAAAATTGGACGATGGGCGTGGCACCACCCATCTTTAGATGAAATTACATATCTCCAGACCTACCCGACCAATTTCAACCAAATTCGGTAGATTCGTTCAAGCCTTCATTTAGCGAAGTTTTTGAAACGTCCGGCTGATTTTACTCTTATATCTTGGTAAGGAGTCTTTAACTTGTAATATAAGTTAATAAGATATGAAATATGATTATAGTGTTTGCAATCGGTCTACCACAACGCCTACTTCTTATAAATATATCACAATTTTAAATTCCATTTAATTTTGTATATATTCGAAAGTCAACGGTGGAATAAAACTTTGCGCTAATAATGTCTTCAAGATATGGCTTTTTACGCTTAAAAGGAGCCAAAATCAGATCATAACTTTCCAAACCCCCAGATATCGAATATGTGGAGTTCACAGGCTATACCTGACTGCATACCAAAAATATGAGTCAATCTGTGAGACATATTATTGAAACTCGCCTAGAATCTTTTTGTGTTAACAACGGTCCTCGTATCAAAACTGAGTAAAATCATATACCATATACTAATATAAATATTTTCGGGCTTCGGGTTGATCTTATGTCGTAAATATCGATGAATAAGTGAGTTATCTTCATGAAATTCAGAGAGCATGTTTTTTTAATAACTGTGTGTTTTCAAAAAATAGGGTCAATACCCCTCAGGCCATATTTCAAGCTGGTACTTGACTAAAACGACGTAAAAAATTATATTCGAAAGAGTCACCTTTTTTAGTCCTTTTTATTTAAAGGATTTAAAATCCTTAAAGGATACTTTAATGGCATTTGACAGCATACCACTGAAGAAGTCGCCAGCATTTGTTGATTGAAATTTGCATTCGCAACGCGCTTAATGTCAGAAGACTACTAGCTGACCGACGGTAAGCTGTCATGTGGAGATAATCTTGAATAAGTCTGGACATTGATCTGGTCGAGCAATCATTTTTTGTTTATAGGGAGAATTCTGCGAATGCGTTCGCGAACAGTTTTTATGAATGAATTCAAACCACGCGAGGACGACCTGCTCTTCCTGCCATCAATTGTAGACGTTTTGGAAAAACGATCAATAGTGGGGTAAACAGTTATTCTCGTAATATTAAGTTTTTTAAGAAGTTCATAATCACTTAATCATATTATGAAGACAATGGGGGCTAAGAATATTATTGATCCGATTCAACCCATTTTTGATCCAAGGGTATATTATTATCAAAGAAAAGTTTTTCCCGAATTTCAATAATATATCGCACAGATTGACCGATATTTTCGGCAAAAAGTCAGCTATACGCACTGGGGGCACTATTTGTGACCGGATATATTGATTGGTTCTTGATTTGTATACTAGAAGGTGAAAGAGTTATATGGAATTTAAAATTGTGTTATATGGGAAGTAGACGTGGTTTTCGTCTAATTTCGCCTATTATTTATTATATTCGGATAATATAATATTACATACCGAATTTGGTTAAAATCGGTCGAGTAGGTCCCGATATATGGGTTTTAACCTAAGGGGGCCGTGCTACGCCCATAATCTAAATTTGATAACTGTTCCTATATATTTATGTTTCCGAAACGTTTAGTTATTGATTTATCGCGCTTTTAGTAGTTTTTAACAAAACCGTTATATGGAGAGAGGGAGAGGTTATAGTACGATTTAATCCATTTTCGCACTGTCGGTATGGGCTCTTAAAGAATTTATCCTAAGCCAATTTGGTTTTTTTAGTTTTAGGAGATATGTTTATTGAACCTATTAAAAGGCGAGGCCACGTATATACCAAACTACAGTTTTATATCTTAGTTTAGTGCTTAGTTATGGCATTTTATAGGTTTTCGATTAATGGCGTTTTGTGGGCGCGGCAGTGGTACGGTTAAGCCTATGTACGAACTCGAACTTTCTCTTTTGCCAAGGAACACGCTACAAAGTTTCATTAAGATATCTCAATTTTTACTCAAGTTACAACTTGCGCGGACAAACAGCCACCCGCATTTCAACTCGTCTAGTCATCCTGATCATATGTATATACATATATAACTCGATATCTATCTCGATTAGTTTTAGGTGATACAAACATCCGTTTGGTAAACAATACTACACAACTCTGTAGCTACATGTTGCAAGAGTATACAAATAAACAATTTGTTATAGTTTCTGAAACTTCGACGTATATTGACCGTGGGAGGAAAAATATTAAATGACATTCACACGCATATATATATGTGGCAACCTCATAGGATTATTACGGCAACTCTGACTATCAAATGTTTTTAGTTCTCCATTACTTTGTATTATTACATTCATATTATTTTTTAAGCCATAACGAATTAGCAATAAATCTCTTCTGTTATTGGACGTTAAACATCATCATCAACTTTTCATCCTCCCACATTCATATAAGGATGCTGTGGGGTTCTTTTTGCTATAAATATTTCGGATGATTTTAACAAAAATATAAAAATTTGCAACTGTCAAATTGCGAGAATATAAAATGCTCAGTTATTCCAGGACTTAGCTTTTCCTTAATTTTATATTTGATTAAATATGTAAAATTATTTAAAATAATATACATATGTGTATGGTCTTCGCTGGTATGAAATATTTATTAGCTAAAAATAATTGAAATGCACATGAAATATTAAATAATAGTTTTAAACTTTATTTTTATTTCAGTATCCGGTGGAGCATAAGGTCTCTCGTGTAAGTACTCTTATTCAATAACATACAAACGGGTTATAAAGAAATTTTAAATAGTGTACTTATATTGTAAATTAAAATATTTTTAAAATTATATTTAGTTTCGATATTAGAAAATTAAATGCCTAGTTTGTTAGTTACCTACAATAGGTATGAATAATGAAAAATATTTAAAGGATAATAGGAAAACAACATTATACTAAATTTATTAGATTGGTTGAACAAGGTTCATTATTATATTCATGAAACAATTTTATTCATATAAACTGCTAGAACTCGATTACTAATTGGTCTACGAATGTCAATTTGCGGGCCCTGTACATAATTTAATTTTATTAGAGCAATGTCAGAAAATCTCATCCAAATATTGAATTCCCCTACCTTGTAATTGTGCAACGTGGTGAAAATGGAAATCATAACCTCGTCCAACCATTATATCGTACATATATAATATTATAAAAAAATATTAGAAAGTAATATCCGGGTTTATTTTATTTTCCAGGATATCGTAATGAAACTAAGTTGGTACGTGACATATAATGAATGGATGAATTTAATTTGGTATCTTCAAAGAACGCAATAGTGTTTTTTTTTATCCCAAAGCTCAATATATAATATACTTCACAGGTTGTTAATTTTGGCATATTGCGGGAGTAATTGCTATATTGTTGCAAAGAACTTAGCTGTTCTTTAGTTGTTGTAATTTTAATTTGAGAAATCGTGATGTCTTTTGTTTTGGGAAAATTATTTGTTTGTGATTAGCACAGTGTTATAAAGTTCACAAGTAAGGAAGGACTAAGTTCGGATATAATCGAAAATTTTAACTCTCGTAACTTTCAAGGATATAAGCTTGGGAAATACTTTTAGGCATTGGAAAAACTGTATATTAACAAGACATGAATATTACAAAAAAAATGTCAACTTCTATAAAAAGTTTATATCATATATGTAGTCTATCTATAAAAGTTACAATACCCTTCACAAATACAAAAAAATTCCTTACAAGAGCTCGATTTTCATCGTTCAGTTTGTATATATATGCTATAATGACTCAATCTGAACAATTTATGCGGAGATTGTCTTGGAAAATAATCCATTCCAAATTTGGTGAAGACATCTCGTCAAATAAAAAAGTTTTCCAGGCAAGGGCTTGGTACCGATCTTTCAGTTTGTATGATATCTATATGATATAGCGATCCGATCTGAACAATTCCTTCCGATACTGCAACATTGCTTTAGACAATAATTCATGCCAAATTTTGTGAAGAAATTTCGTCAAATTAAGAAGATTTCTATACAAGTGCTTAATTCCGATCGCAGTTTGTATGGCAGCTATATGCTCTAGTGGTCCGATATCGGTGGTACGGAGAAATGAGCAGCTTCTCGGGGAGAAAAGACGTGTGCAAAATTCCAAATCGATATCTCAAAAACCGAGGGAATAGCTCGTGTATATATTGAGACAGACCGACAGACGGACATGGCTAAATCAACTCTGGTCTCCGACGTTTCCTTCTGGGTGTTACAAACTTCGTGGCAAGCTTAATATAACCGAATGGACTTCAATCAAATTTGATATCTTATTAACTTAAGACTCACTTAGTTTCATTACAAAATTTTGCTTCGGGACCAAAATTTTTATATATATACTTATTTGTAATTTAAACTCAATTAAAGGGACTAAACGTAATACTTGTATATTGCGCATATGAGGAAAAGACAACCAAATGATCGGAAGTCACTATATTATAGATATTTTAGATAGATTGCGACAAATTTTGTCATTATTCAAGCATACTCCAGAGCATGTTTCCACACAAATTTGTGAAAATAAAGATTTCACCCATCTGACAAAAACAATCATTAGGAGAATAAACTATTGAAAGGAAAGTATAGTCGAAGTCAAATTTTTTAACATTTAGGTTAGTTTAAAAGCAAATTCATAATTAAGTGAATAAACTATTTTTGACATGTAGATTAGACGTGGCTTATTATTTAGTTTCAGTGACAATTACTTTTAATAAATATTTTGAGGATATTATTTCCTCAGAGGAAGGGCTTACTGTGATTATGTTTAACAATTACTTATATAATTAATACACCCGCCTTTCATTTAAAATTATCAAAATTAAATATTTTAAGTTATCCACATTAACCAAAACATTTCAATATTATATAGGTGTATAAAACGACCTATCCAATATATTCGTCGTACACAATTCCAAAACGGGTATACGCTGGAGCACGTATTTTTACTTCACCTGTTCGAGTTGTAACTTCCCCAGCTCGCGTTGTGACACGTGTTATACACTCACCATCTCCAATACGCGTTGTTCGCACAACTACACGGGTTATTTCTTCACCAGAACGTACAATCTCATACACCTATAAAACACCGAATATATATAACTCGTCATATCTACCAGCAACCACTTATAGCTCGTATTCACCCTCCACTTACGTGTACTCCACTCCATCTTATTACTACTCGCCCATATCTCGTGTGTTCACACGCTCCCTGAGCCCTCCAATCAGGATAACAACTTCTTCTCTGCGTTCTACACCATCCTATTTGAAGAGAACATTACCAGGATATGGCGCTCGTGCTCTAAACAATTACCTCAACACTGAACCCTTTGCCGTGAGTGTTCAAATTTTAAAAAACTTGCCTGTTTTAACAGTATCATTGCTTATAAAAAGTGAATACAGATTAAACAACGAAGCTGTTATCTCTTTTTTGCGTGCAAAAATAACCACACTTGAATAATTAATCTATTGGTACATATTTGCATTTACTTTCCATTTTTAACAAATTTATCTTAAACTTACACATTTTTTTAGTAAAATTCTAGTAAACGCGCGGCATGTATAGATATAAATATATATGTATGTAGATGTGTTACAATGTATTAACAAATTGATTTGCAGAATTTTCAGGATGAAACGAACCGTATTCGCCACAGAGCGCAGTCGTTGATCCGTGATATCCATTCTCCGGCAGTTCGCAGAGCTCGTAGCTGCACACCATTTCCTGTAACGGGGTAAGTAAAGTACCGTTCAAAAACGTTTGTTCTTACAATATTTAGCTTTATTCCAAGATATACTTACGAGCCAACATCTAAGCTTGTTCTTGATGCGTATGTTGAAAGGATAACTAATCCTGTACGTCACGTAGCCAAGGAAGTTCATAGAATATCTTATTATCCTGAGCCAGCTAGAAAATATGTTGGTATGTATAACATATACTTAAGTAGAAATAAATAAATTGTTTGTGAATATTTCTTTAAATTCTATATTTTCGTGGGTTTAATCACGAGACCAGTATTTTTTGTAAAGTTATTGAATTGTGTGAATTTGCTTTTGTTGGAATGATCGAGAAATTTTCATACTATCCGTCCGTGAATAACATTGGAGGGTAGGGAATCGAACAAACTATACCAGATATTCAAGTAAACGGGCAGTATTTGTAGTGTAACTCTGCGCGAACATGTCTTCTGACGCATGCGCAATTGTGTTGCAATTATTTCTTTGGTCGACGCATTTTTCTTTCCACGTCAAAATAGGTGCCTGAAATCCCTTAGTTTTGTATATAACTTTATTTGGTTTTAAGTTTTAATTTCTTTGCATTTTAATTTTTGACATTAATCATTTGAGCAATTCACAATAGTAAAACTGATAAAAAGTATGCAAAACAATACGTGGTAGTATTGAAGGTAGCGAATATACCACTTTAATGAGGTTTCCTTGTACAAATTCATCTCGATAACTTTTTTTGTAATTTTTCGAAAGAAGAAATCTACGCCAACAGAAAAAACTCTATGATGGGTTAGGTTAAGATGAAACTACTGACCGACGTGCACGAAAACACAAATCTTGAACGGTGCAAACTGCCTTAACTCTAGAACAATAACGAACAAGATAGAATGAGTTTTCACTCTACCTTATTTATTTTTTCATATAGATGGGAAATCAATTTAAAAACCGGTTTTTTGTTAATTCATTGCAACAAATCTGTTACCAAACATAAGGTTAAAAATTAATTTAAAACAAGTAGGGAAGTTCTAAGTTAGGGTGTAACTGAACATTTTATACTCCCGCAACTTGCAAGGATCAAAGCCCGGGAAATTCCTTCAGGTGTTGGCAAAATTTTATATTAAAGGAAGTATTGATCCGATTAAACTAATTTTTTACACAAAGGCATACTACAATATTATCGAGAGTTTCATTTATTTATTTAATTATATGAATTTCAATTAAATATCTAACACATTGACCAATATTTTCGGTAAAAAGTCAACTATATGCATTGGGGTCCACATATTCAGTACTTAGGGGCTTGAACAGTTTTGATCCGATTTAGACAACTTTTGGTCACAAAGTGGCATATTTTAAACGTATTATTCACGCAAAGTTTTACCCCGATACAATCATTGTAACAGTGAAAGAATCAGATGGAATTTAAAATGCTGTTATATGGGAAAAAGGCGTGGTTGTAATCTGATTTCACCCATTTTCGCACTATAACATATAAATATGAGAAGAATGTTATGTACCAGATTTGGTTGAAATCGGTTGAGCAGATCCTAATATAATATATGGGGTTTCATATAAAAGTGGGCAGTGCCACGCCCACTGTTTAATTTTGTACTCGATTCCTACAAAGTCATCTTATACCATCCCTGACTTTAGTGCTTAATTTATCGCGCTTTTATTAGTTTTTAACAGTACAGTTATATGGGGAATTCATTGATCTCACTCATTTTCACACTGTCGATAGAGGTGCTAAAAGCATTTGTTCTTAGTGAATTTTGTTATTGTATCTTAACGGTTTTGGAGATATTCACATTAAATATATTAGGGGCGGGACATGGCCCACTTTTGAAAAAAAATTTAACTGCAGATGCCCCTTTCTAATGTGATCCTGTATACCAAATAACAGTATTGTATCTTATTGTGTAGCTTAGTTATGGCATTTTTTTTTTTTTTTGATAAATGGCGCCCATCTGCAATACCAATCGTCTTACGGAAAGAAACATATTCCTTAAGATATCTAAATTTTGACTCAAGCTACAGTATGCATAGACGGACGGACGGACATTCACTCGGATTTCAACTCTTCTCTTCATCCTGATCATATATATAGGTACATAAATCTATATCTAACTCGATTAGTTTTATGTGATACAAACAAGTGTTAGGTGAACCAAACTATTATATTCTGTAGCGATATATTATGTCCACAAAATGTCCTGTTTTACTCAATGAAAACTTCGCTTTCGTTTCAAACGAAAATCTCATGTTCTCAGAAACAATGATGCAAATTGACAGAAATCGGTACAGTCTACCTATGAAAGTGGATGGGGAGAGTGAAACATCTACGCCAAAGTGATTTTCTTAACAGAACTCGATTAAGGAAAGTTAAGGTTATCAAAGTTGTGACTGTTATAAAAATTGAATCTTAGAAAAGTTTTGTGTTGATAATCTACAATGTTCGGATGATTTAGGAAATTATAGTGAGTGATAAGGAAACCACTCTCTTTCAAAATCTACAAGCGATGGAAGAAAGGTATCGAGGGTGATGGGGTCGTCACATGTGGCAGATTACTGCTGGTTCTTAAAAAACTTGTTAACTGGAATACTATTATCGAAAAATATTGTAATACATGTTCTCGACATTTGTGTCTCTGTCCAAATTTTCCCAAACAAAACTGACTTTATAAATATTCACTGCTTCATATTTTCGGATTTTTGTAATATAAAATGAAAAAAATAGTCAAAATAGCATAATAAAATTTCAAGCTCCCAGATACTAAATATGTATATTATTGAAATTCAGAGAGACTTTTTATCTGATAATAGCAATGTAGCCTTGTATTAAATAGAGATAAAGCGGGTCAATACGGTAAATATGGTAGTAGTAGTAGTCTAATAAAGGTTTATTTATATACAAAATGTACTAATGAAGCTTACTGAGTCTATGAACTGTAATACGAATATTGAACTTTAACGTAACATTTTTTAGAAAAGAGTTTCTCGGCACCTGAATGTATTTATCCGCCTCTAAGTTTTGCAAATTGTTATAAAATGTTAGGTTACACCAGAACTTATCTCTTTCTTACTTGTTTAAACTCTGATTGAAATGAAAATTATTAAAACAAGTTCGGATGTAACCGAACATTTTATACTCTCGCAAAGTCAAATGGTATACTCGTTTGAGATTTCTTTGTGGATTGACTGATATTTTCGGTAGAAGGTCAACTATAGGCACTGGGGTCCACATATTTAGTACTTAGGGGCTTGAATAGTTTTGATTCGATTTAGACAATTTTTGGTCACAAGGTGGCATACTTTAAACGGATTATTCACGCAAAGTTTTACCCAGATACAATCATTGTTGCTTGATTTGCATACTGGAAAGTGAAAGAATCAAATAGAATTTAAAATGTTGTTATATGGGAAATAATCGTGGTTGTAATCTGATTTCGCCCATTTGCGCACTATAATATAGAGATATGAGAAGAATATTATGTACCGATTTTGGTTGAAATTGGTTGAGCAGATCTCAAGATATGGGTCTTCACCTAAAAGTGGGCTGTGCCACGCCCACTGTCTAATTTTGAATGCGGTTTCTATATAGTCATCTCATACCATCCCAGAGACAAAATTTAATGTCTCTGGCGTGTTTAGTGCTTGATTTATTGCGCTTTTAGTAGTTTTTAACAGTACCGTTATATTATATGATGGGTGGGCTATCAACTATTTTCACACTGTAGGTAGAGATTCTAAAAACATTTGCTTTCAGTAAATTATTAGGGGCGGGACCACGCCCACTTAAAAAAAATGTTAACTGCAGATGCCCCTCCCTAATGTCATCCTGTGTACCAAATAACAGTCTTGTATCTTATTGCGGAGCGTAGTGATGGCAATTTATTTGTTTTTGATTAATGGCGTTTTGTGGGCGTGGCAGTGGTCCGATTACGCCCATCTGCAATACCAACCGTCTTATAAAGATATCTCAATTTTTACTCAAGTTAGAGTTTCCACGGACGGACGGACGGACTCGTCTCTTCATCCTGATCATTTATATATATATAACCCTATATCTAACTCGATTAGTTTTAGGTGATACAAACAACCGTTAGGTGAACAAAACTATTATACTCTGTAGCAACAGGTTGCGAGAGTATAAAAATACGTAATCTACAAACACTTTTTAATTGTATTCTTCCACTATTTTCGCATATAATTACATAACATATACTTACCAATGAAATAACTGGTACCAAAATGCTTTATTATAAAAAAAAGTTTATGATATTGTCTGCCGAAGTAATGCCGCAGCATGCCCAATGTACGTATATAGTATATATTTTATTTGTAGTCTCAATTTTTGTTGATACACACAGTGCAGAAAAGTTTTCTTAACTTCAAATAAGAATGTGTGTGAGAATCAAAACAAATAACAAGAAAACTGAACTAAAAAAACTCACGTCACTGAAGTCATTCAAATATAGTCTATTGATGTTTTTTGGTGCTGTGAGTTTTTTCCATCTAACAGGATTAAATGATTGGCTCATGACTCATGACCAGGGATAGGCAAAACCTTACCCTACAAGAACAGTGACAGTCATCTGACCGGTAACATGACCGTCATGGCTGAAAAAAATTTTGTCAGCGCACAGAACAAAGTTTCTATCATTTTCTTAAGAGCCTTGTGCAAAAACTGATGTAAACAAACGTATGTGCGTAAGTTTGCATCTCTCTTTAACACATGGGTATTCGGAATTTATTCACTATATATCTACTGCTCATTCTCATTTTCACTTTTTCTGAGTCATCAAAAGTGAAAAATTCTTTTGCGGAGTACATAATATAATTTTTATTTCTTTAATAAATTGAAAACTTTTAATTAAAACTAGTTATAATAATATACATAAATATAAAAAAGAGTGTAACAAAAATATAATTAAATAATAAATTATGAAGATACAATTTCACTTAATTCCATGCTTACTCCTCTCAAAAGCTCTGCTATACGTGTTTCTCCAGTTCATAAATATTTCCGAATTTAAAAATGCCTGAATAAAAATGAAAATTAACTAAAAATATAATTTTATTTAAAACATAATAATAACTGACGTATATTATATTTGAAAACTTCTTGGTTATTTTTTTTTTGTTTTTCTTAAAACAAAAATTGTTATTGCACGAAATAACAGCTACATGTGTATGTAGGTATTTCACAACATCTCAAAACTTCTATGGAAATGTTTGCTGTCTATTTTCGACGTATACAGAATTTGCTTTTGAAAAAATCGTAAACATTGACAGTAATGTTACTGTTCATTTGACTGTCAGTACTGACATAATATGATGGCCGACTTTTGACGGAAAGCTGGTTGAATATTGCAATTTTCTTTTAATTTATGAAAAAGTTGTCCCTAAAATATTGGTTATATGTAAAACTTTAGTATTTTTTCAAAATAAAATCAGTTTATTTTAATATATATTCTTAAAGAGCGGCTATTATTGGCAAATACCAGAATAATTAAGATATAGGTATATTTATGCTTCTTTTGAACTGTGGTAAGTTAATAAATATTTACCACAGAAAAATGTCAATCAAAATCAATTAAGCAACCATGTCAAATACCGGGTCCAGAAAATGCTTATTCAACGAAACTGGAGACAAGTTTTATAAATTTAAACAGAAATAATAATTATATTAAAAACAATACTCGAAAACAACTCACCTTAGTAAAAATACGTCAGTATTGCTATCAATCACCGCGTAACAGTGTTGCTTAATTATAAACTACATTTTAGGAAAGAAATATACCTGCCGTATTTTAAACTATAAAGATATTGCAAATTCAACCAATAGTTCATTTAAGAAGGCTATATATTAAAAAATTAAATATGAAACGTAATTTGTGATTAAAAAATGTATACTTACATTATAGGAAAAATTGAGTCTACAATTATCTTTTGATATATCTTACAATGATAAATTTTGTTTTATTTTTCAAAGGAATTATTATGACTTCTTATACTAAATTCTGTTACAATAGTTAATTTTTCCCGTCCAATCATAATAAAATTGAATTTCAAGTTTGTCCAAGAATAAGTAATTTAAAACGCTTAAAAATAGACTGCATATTTACCAATATCAAGATGGTATAATATCAATTTTTGTTAACAGCATTAAACATCATGATATAACAAAAATTTAAAATATTTATAAGTAGTTATTACAGCATATTTTTTTCGTGCAACCCGTTTTAACCCCTCGCCACCCCAACTCACCAGAGGCGGTCATGTTTGTTTTATTGTGCACGTACAAGTGGGAGGTGGGAATGTACTGTGAATGGTCACTTTCACCACTCCCTTCTACCATGGACTCTCATAAAATGATATTGTGTCAATGTGTTTACTGTGCGACAAAGCGAATCAACGATCAAAAATAAGCTATATGTATAGCTATATGACATTTTGGTTTTTCAAAAAAGGCACATTATGATATTTTATCCATAGAACTAATAAAATTTATGTGTATATGTATCAAATAAAATTTGTCAAAAGTTATGCCCGTGGTTGCAACTTAGAAATCATTTGTTTTCTTTTGTTTTCATTTCACCAATGTTGCCATTGTTTTATTTGAAAACACGATTTTTCACACATTTAGATAAAAATTTTCATAATGTAAAGGCTCAAAACTAAAATCCAACTATTAACAAGTAAGGAAGGGCTAAGTTCGGATGTAACCGAACATTTTATACTCTCGCAAAGTTAAATGGTATATTCGTTTGAGACTTCTTTATATATTTTAATAATTAGAAGTAGGAACTGTTGCCTTTGTTATTTACTTTTCACTCACAGTGAAAATTATTAGAGCAATTTGTAAACTAAATTTACTCAAATTATGAGAAATCGTTCTTGTGCTTTTTGTATACGCTTATAATTGATTTTATATAGAATGCATTACAACTGTATTGAGAAGTATGAAAAGAAGTAATTTTTGAACAATGAATAACCTTTTTTATTATATCGATATTATTATACATGTTTAGCTTAAAAATAATAAATATTAACAACTTTAAAAATGATATGATATTATTATATTAATTTGTATACACTACTTACAATATTAAACATAAATTTTTGTAGAGATTCTTATACATATATCCAAATTATATTTCTTTTTTCCTTATACTATTTAATTTCTATCATATATTTAATGTCGTATATAATAACAAATTATATATAGTATATAATTTAAATTTTCTTAATTAGATTATTTACATATTTTTCTTAAAATTGTCTTAAAAACTACTGTCAAAATTTCTATACCATTCCAATTCGATTATATTTGGAAAAAAAAAATGAAGAACTATTGCACTAAGTCTGAAAACTTTAGTTCGAAATAGAGACACAAATACTGTCTTGATAGCTGTGTACTGTCTCAAAAGTAATTGCATTTACACGGGAAGGATCCATGTTTAAAAATGCCCAATCAATTTGTGTACCGGCAGGTGTAGTTGAATATTCTGCACCAAGCAGGGAACTAAAGTTATTTTTCTTAAAATTGTCTTAAAAACTACTGTCAAAATTTCTATACCATTCCAATTCGATTATATTTGGAAAAAAAAATGAAGAACTATTGCACTAAGTGTGAAAACTTTAGTTCGAAATAGAGACACAAATACTGTCTTGATAGCTGTGTACTGTCTCAAAAGTAATTGCATTTACACGGGAAGGATCCATGTTTAAAAATGCCCAATCAATTTGTGTACCGGCAGGTGTAGTTGAATATTCTGCACCAAGCAGGGAACTAAAGTTTTTTTCTTGGAGCAGATTTCTTATTGCAGTCCCTGTAGACATTAAACAAATGTTAAAATCTCCAACAATTAGCACATTTTGATTGCCTAACTCAGAAGTAAGGACTTCCTGAAGTTCCACAAATCATTGTCTGACAGAGAAAGCTGAATTTCTATATAGAACCAGAATATTAATATTGAAACATTTAAACAAAACCGTTTCTAAAACTTTGCGGCCTGAATAAATTTTCTTTACAGCCTTTGATTCTATAGAGCAAGCAATACTATGCTTTGCATATATAATATTATAATGCCCCGTTTATTTCTGTAGGTTGTTTCTATCTATCCGCAGCTCGTTAATTGGAGTAAATCCTGGTATATCAAAACTTTCGCAAGGATAACTCCAAGTTTCTACAAAACATAAAATATCTGAAGATAGCATCAAACAGTCGCTTTTTATATCAATAATGTGAGCGTGAAGACTCTGAACATTATGGAATAAAATTTGATGTCCTGATGTTTGGGAAATCGTAAAATTGAAACTTGTTGTCAAAGCTTTATTTGTGTTCAATTCCCTCAGTTCCCTTAATACGGGAGCCGATTCAGAAAATTTGTTAGGAGGAATAAAGTTTCCTATGATGAATAGACCTTCTGCAGAAGCAGCTCGACTGCAAGCGACATACTTGTATATTGAAGCTCTAGGCATTCTGGTTCGAGTATGAACTACAACTTTATAATATGTGGAACCCTGACTTTTATGAATAGTTATTCCCTCAGCCGGAACAACTGCAAACTGATTTCTTTCAATTCAAGAACTTTCTAGAGAATGAGGCTTTTTTGATCGTGCTATCAAACCAACTGAAGGTTCCAAAAATTTAATCCTCAAAATTGTTGGAAAAGAACAATGGAAATCAATTTGCATAAGTTGTCCAGCTGCCCCCCAAGCCATCACACGTGTTTATGTTCACTGTAATCATATATTTGGCGGAGGTTATTAGTGTCAATTCATAGGGCAATCCCTGCGTTTCAGAAGTTTTGAAAAGTTTAACTCTTTCCAAAATATTATCATTTTCATTTATACCAATTCCTTTAAATGAGTCTTTTGCAGTTGAAAGAAAAGCTTCTGTTGGGATTCGACTGAGCTTAAGGGCATTGAAATTATTTGTCTCTTCATTGGACCAAAATAAATGTATGGCATCATCGGGAACTTCTTCGAAATTAACTACTCGAGTTTCAATGAGATATGTCCTCATTTGTCATAGTACCAGATGCCATAAGATTTAATGCAATTGCAAAGGCCTGATCCTCCCGTTGTCTCATTATCTCTGTTAATTCAAAGTATTTAAATAACTCCCACAAAGGGGAACCAACTAAAGTGCTGTATGTATCATTGGGATTAGGAGAGAATATCCACCTATCTCCAACAGGTGAGAGTTGCTTCAAATCCCCAAACACTATGATCGGTATACCACCGAAGGGGCTGTCTGTTTTGAAAATTGGTTTTAATCTCGCATCAACAGAGCTAAACACACGAGAACCTACCATCGATATTTCATCAATTATGATTAATTTTAAATCGATAAGTCTGGAACAGAATGAATTAACTGTGTCATTGCTAAGTGGCCTCAACTCTCTATTCAACTGATTAACAGGTAAAGAGAATATTGAATGAAGGGTCATTCCACCTATTCCGAATGCTGCTTTACCCGTAGGTGCGCAAAGAAAAACTTTTAAGAAACTTGGATTGGATCCAGGTGTAGTATTGTAACGATGGTTAAGAGCTTGATATATTGCAGATATCACACGACTCTTTCCTACACCTGCACCGCCGCTAATGAACTCATAAAATGGGAAATTTGTTTTTAGGTGGTGCATCAAATGTGTCAAATAGGTTCTTTGCTTAGTATTTAGACTTTGAACTAAAAAAAATAATTGCTCAATTTAATAAGTCTAATATTGCAATCAGATTCAGTGCCCTTATCTGTTGAATCTTCGCCATGCAAGACCAGCAAATTTATATTTGGGTTTATTTCTGGAAATACCAACACTCTGAACTCATTTTCCACGATAGGTAGTTCATTTTGAGCACCTTCGTCCAAGTCTGTTTCATTATAAAGACTTTCTAGAACATTTTCAAGTTCTCTTTGCTCAAAAACATCATATTTTCTTTGATTTTCCTCAATTATAATACGATGTGTTATGAAAGTCTGCTCATTATCGTTTTCAATGAGATCTTGCTGTTCATTCCGCCAAGGATAGTAAAGCATTAACATTTCGCGGAAATACTCAACTCTGGCCAAATCTGGGTTAAACTTTTTAATAATAATAATACAAGGTTTGGTACGTTTTTTCACAAAACCGCTACCGTCTTTAAGAGGCATGACAACCCCGCTTTCTGGTAAATTATCGTCTTCCCTCTCTTCTTCTTCATGATCACTATCTTGCGCTCTTCTACTAGATTTAAAATATTTATACCTAGATGCAAAATCAGCTAAACAAAGAGTTTCTAACTGATCGGATCTTTGAACATAACGGTCTAAAATACCGGCTACGAACATTTCAGTCGAACCTGAAAGAAGGTTCTGAAGTTCCGCTCTAGGTTTTACCATTCGAACACGTTCCTCAGGTCGAGAGGTATTTATAAATATTTCTGCATTACTTGCTTCCGAAAGATGGAGCCCAATGCAGCAATGTACTGCTTCTTGTGCAGATATTTCTTTGCCTGATATAAATTTGTGAGCTATATGTTTAAGTTTTTGCTTAATAGTATAATTTCCAGTGTTTACCTCTGATATAGCTTCATTTAAGAGCCTAGAAATTCCCCTTTTTAATATAATTAATTATATATGAACAGCAAGCATATGCATCCAGTATATATTGGATATCCATATTTGCTCTATGAAGTTCCAAAATCAGAGTATTATAAGCGTTTATCAAACGATCCTGTAATTTTCTTTTTAGAAAAATTGTGGGTTTTGTTAAACTTGACCTTGGGCTAACAAATAGTCATCAAAAGACATATTTATTCTACCATCAGACAGGAAGTGTTCAAAATCGTTTTCATTAGAAATGTCTTCTGTAGTCATATTTGAATTTAAAACGTTTTGAATTTTGAAAAAGTTTTCCTTGTGTCTTTCTGAATTTTGACTTGTTTCTGTAAGAGGTAACAGTATTTGCGTTGAAGGCATTGGTGGATATGGTATACCAAAACGACAAAACTGTTGTAGTCTTATTTCCCTAGTACAAGACCGATTGTGGTTATGCTTTTGATAACCCAAATAATTTTCTAAGTTGCTGATCGAACCATCGGTAGAAATATAATTGTCAATAAAACTAATGACATCAGGGAATGTCTGAGAATCTTGAAGGATAATCCTGGAGCATTATTAAGCCAATACATGCCATGTACATGCGGGGAACCTCTCTATTGAAACTCCACTCTCCAGTAGAAATTTGTAACAAAATGCTTTCCAAAAATGCCGGCGTTATCTTTAAAAAGCTTAAGAATTTGTCGATAGCGGTAGTCAGAATATCTAGCACAAGTAACCGCGTCTGATCGAATTAAGCGATATCTATCTTGGGTTGTTAAACTGTTGGCTTCCTCTTCCGAAATATCTTTAGAATCAACAGTTTTAGAGAGGATGACCAAAAGCTCAACCCAATGAGATTCTGCAGCCGATAAAGTGATAAAGAAGGTTGGAAGCCCAAATTGGCGAATCATAGCGATTGCCTTTTTCTTCTCAGCTTCCCAGTGCGCAGGTGAGGATCTAACGCCTTTCAAAACCTTGTAACCATCATCGTGTTGAATCAAGTTTTGAACAAAGTATTCGTTTAATAGATTTTGGGCCGTAACTCGGTTGCGACCTGAAAACTTTCTAAGGTAAATGGATGTACTATTATTAATTTGTAGCAATTCTAATATTTTGTAATCATAGAACAACTTTGGAATGGTACACGCTCTTCTGTCAAAACGGCGAATTTCAGAACGTATTATCTTGCTATACGTTTCAGAGCATGTACGCTTCTGCCCAACGTATATTGTTCCAAATGACAACTCTTCTGAATTATTATCTTGAATTATGTCAATTGGTCTTTGTCCTTCACTTGGCGCTATAACTAAACGGTTATAGTCTAAGTTTTCTACAGGAATATTGTCCAAAAGAGTTTCTTGACCGCCTGGATTTAGCTCTGAAGGTAAAAGACCCGTGGGAATATTATTACCTGAGGGATTATCATGAGAAGTTTGTGCCGCATGAAAAGATTGAACCAATCGGGAATCCTCTGCAGATGCAACAAACGGAACTTCTCCTTGGTTATTAAATTCTGAAATCCAGTTTCTATTAATTCACGATACAGAGGGGTATTCGCTAAGAACTGCAAAGCTTCCATAATCTTTGCGGGGCGTATGGTATCGATCATGTAATCATGATTGTATTCCAAACGCGTTATTAAGTGAATTTGTATAACATGAGCCTCATCAAAGGGCCTTGGTAGAGATGTCACAATATTGTTAACAGAAATTGATATATTAACAACAGCACCTTTGAGCAAACTCTGACCTTGATATCTTAACAGACGGATTGTCATAAAAGGCAATCTAGGCATTATGAGACGTTCTTCAATTGGGGTTAAACATTTCAAACAATCCGGTATTTCAGGAAAGTCTAGACCGTTAGCTAAACATATTTTTGAAACGTTTTTTTTAACAATCGCATTTTTGCAAGTAGCACAACAATTGTAATTTCCATCTTCTGAAGGAAATTTTTGCTTTAAAAAGAAGACGGATACAGCATTTGGGTGACCTTGCACAATAGTTTTGAAATTTAGTTTGCGAACTTGGTGTGAAAACCATAAACCGCCGCAGCAAATACATATTTCAGTAGGGCCCTTATTTATATTTTGGAAATAAATGTTTTTGAAATCTGTTAAATTGCCACTATTATCAGTTTTTATAACATTATTTTCTCTCGTTAAACGGATTCGTTGGGACTGCCTTTGGTTTTCAATTTGTCTATTGAATGTTTTATCTCTACGAAGGCGAACTTGACTTTGTCTAAGACGTCTCTGACTCAAAATTTCTTCCCTCATACCCCTCCTACTAAGCTGTCGACGTTGTGTTTCTCTATCACGCTAATCTCTCCTTATTTCAGGATTTCTTCTTGCAGGTTCCCTTTGCATTTGATCACGAATGCGCTCTAAATTCCTATACTCAGGATTTCTTGCGCGAAGTTCTCTATGATCCCTAGTGTTCCTACTTTGTTCATCATAACGCACCTCAGGATTTTCTCGACGAGATCTATGACCTCGAGTATTTCGTATTTGCTCTTCAGAGCGAATTTGGGGATCTTGCCGCCTTGTTCTATGTTGAACAGTATTTGCAACTTGCTCAACAGATCGAACCTCGGGGTCTTCACGCCGAGACCTATGACCTCGAGTATTTCTTATTTGCTCTTCAGAGCGAATTTGGGGATCTTGCCGCCTTGTTCTATGTTGATTTGTATTGATAATTTGTTCGGACAGACGTACATCGGAATCTAATCTACGATTAGCGTGACTTACAGTATTTTGTGACTGCTCACTATCTCTATATTAAGAGTTTGCACGAAGAACTCTCATACGTCTTCTATTCTGAAGACGACTTAGTAATATAGATTTTCTACTTAATCTAGGCATAATTAATTAATAATAAATGGATTAATATATAAAATACCTATAGATAATACTTATATAATTCAGTCCGTCCGGGTGTTAAAAGTTGGATCCTAGGAGCTGCTCTCTTTCACTGTAATTCCTTGTAAGTCCTTGCTATCCTATTGCTCGTCACTATACACTGTACTGTGTAATACACTAAAATTAGTTTGCATAAAGCACTTTGCTTGTAAAGACATCTAGTGAAACTGAAACTACAAACACAGTGTACTGATATTTATTATACTCTTGCAACATGTTGGTACAGCTTACGTACTTTTGTACACCTATATATTACTTAGCTATTCACTAACATAATAATACATAATATTTAGTTATATTTATATTTTAGAAATTAGTAGTTTATTTCATTGTATTGAAATTAAGTTCTCGGAAAATCCCTCCGTAAATTACTTTCTAAAACAGGGGGATCTATGGTACCTATTTTGAAGGGTCTACCCATGAAGGCTAAATTAACAATAACTAACATATAACTAAGTATGGTATACACATATGTAGAGCAGGTATGTAGATTTTCTTCTTTCTGTCTTAATATCTAAACCTTTCATAAGCTGCCAACGGCGCTAGGTAAAAATGTAATTTTCTTGAGTTTACAGTTCACCTCATAACCATCATATTAAAATGTGTCGCAAAACTGTAATAATAGACAGTAGCATGTAAACCGATGGTCGCAGTTTATCTATAACCACATAAAAAGGGTCTTTAGCCCTTTTGATACTACATTACTAATATTTATTTCATGCAATTTTGTCTAGAAAGATTTTTTGCTCTATACAAAGTCCAGCACTCTAAGAAACTTTTTTAGCATTGTTGACTGGTATATTTTATAATAAGTTCAACATGATGGCTGAGAAAATATACCTAACCACTGATTATCACCAAATATTAGAAGAAATATATGTATATAGAAATCTATATCTATCACTTTAGGTGATGCAAACAACTCTTTGGTGAACAAAACTATACTCTGTTGCAACATGTGGCGAAAGTATAAAAATGTTGCGAAAGAATTCAACATTCATTACTCGATTATTATTTGGTATCTTATTAACTTATGTTATTGATCATAGATTTATTTTGTGTCAATACTATTTTTTTCTCCGAAATGTTAACTTTTATAAAAAGAAGCTTTTTAACTCAAACATGGTATATGTGATATAAACTGAACCAAAGGGGTTAGATTTAATATGTGGGGTATATGAGGTTGCTGTTGTACCAGAGGAGCGGAAATCAGTATATTAGGGTTATAAGGTTTAAACAAAGTCTAGACCAATTTCATTCATATGCAGCGATATACATTATTTTTAAGAAAAACTGTCCATTTAATTTCATTAAATTATCAAATTGACGAAAAAAATGTGAGCTGGGAAAATCAAAGACCAGAAAATTCCTCCAAACCGTATATTATATTAAAATATGTTGAATTAAACATCCATTATTAAATGATATCGTGATTAAATTACAATTAAATTTGGTATCTTCTTGACTTATATTAAAGGCCATAAACTTAGTCTCAGTTTTATTGCTGGAAGTGAGATATACATAAGTATGAATGTGATATTAACTCCTAGGTGGCAAACGTCAACCAGAGAATCGGAATTCATTCTATGAAGGTGTGAGGTTTAGACTTAGTATATACTAATTTCATTCTAATTCAGCGTCAAACCACATAATTTTTAAGAAATCTTTTCCACTTAATTTCGTTAAAATATCACGTTGATCAACCGGAACGGTGTAAAGTCAGGTGGAAAGACGGAAATCATATATATATTGGGGATAGAGAAATATATTAATTTTGACATTGCTCAGCTATACTCGAGAACATTTGAAGCAATTTTATATATTAAACAAGAGAAAACGTTATCTTCGGCTGCGCCGAAGCTATAATACCCTTCACAGGTGCATTTCTTTTAGTAACCACTATATGTATGACTACATTTGAAAACGTGACTTGCCAACGGTTTGCATCCAACGGAAAGCATTTTGCCAGTTCTTTCTTGCCAGGTTCTTTGCTATAAACAATCTTCTATTCGAATTTAGGTTAGTTATTGAGGTAAATGGATCTTTCAGACATTTACATAAATTTTAATTTTTTAAGCTGATTGATTATTCACATTAAATTAATGGAAAACAAAACAAATTATAACATTTATAGAAATTAGAAAATATATAACATATAATAATATTTATTATTCTATAATACTTTTTTATATGATATATAAATTACAATAATTACATCTATGACTTACACTTTATATTGTAATACAAACTTAAATTTAATAATATTGAATCTAACATATTTCTATATATATAATATATCTATTTTCTAAAGCTTAAAAATATTCCGTCATGGTCACTATATGGTGTTTCATATCTGATACATGAGGTCATTGCAGAATCCATGTTTGTCCATATTGCATAACTGTTGCAATCGAGCCTCCAAATCATCAGTTGCTGTTAGGCGACATATGTTAAAGTCACCAAGGACTACTGACGGTCCATTATACTGTTCAGTTATCTGACGGATATTATTTTCCACTTGGTTTCTAAATTCCGGAAGTCTATAGCGGGGGTTCCTGTACACAAGTGATATGGAAACTGTTGAATTGTTTACGTTTAACAGTTGGTAAACGTTTGTTGAACCGGTGTCATTTCTTGAAAATGATCCTTCTGATAGACCTGGGCACCTATCTTGCTTGTAGTAGATTATAAGGCCGTTGGCAGGGCGTCGTCGGGATGATATTGTTTCTCCATCAAGGCGTGCAATAACACTGTAGCCTTCTATTGGGAATTCTTCTTGAGGTAAGGCCCATGTCTCGGCAAAGCACAGAATATCAGCAGAACGAATCAGCTTGTCTGATCTGATATCTTCAATATGCTTGTTTAGGCTCCTTACATTTTGATAATAAATATCTAGACGTTGTTCCGATTTTTCAGTCAAAAATCTGTAGCATGTCGTCAATGCTCCTTCTGTCTTCAACCTATTAAGTTGAGTTTTAATTGGATCCTGCGGTCCAAATGGGTTCGGGGGAGAAAATTTCCCGATTATATACAATCCATTGGCACTTGTGGCTCTGCTACATCCTACATATAAAGCTGATCTGCTTACTCTACCCTCTAGAAGAACAGCAACTTGTGTGTATGTTCCACCTTGACTTTTATGTATCGTGATGGCTTCAGCTGGAATGACCGGAAACTGTCTGCGTTCTATGGTTATTTGCTAATTTCTCTTGTATTGGAATGATCGGACCACGCTCATGATTGGTGTCTAATCTGCATTGCGACTATGAGGCTGCTTGGAACGTGCAAAGCTTCCAACTCTTGATTCTGCGAATTTTATCCATAGTCGCACCACTGAACTTTCAGATCTATGTGATTCGGAATCAACCTGCATTAGTTCCCCCGTAGCACCATTGACGAGACCATCACTTATGCTTATGTTGACTGTCACCATATATTTGATCGAAGTCTTGAGCTTCAATGTATAAAGCATTCCTTGTGTTTCCGATGTCTTAAAAGACTTCACAGCTTCTAAAATGTTTGCCCTGCTGCGTTCTGTTAGGGAACTTGACTTAATTGTATCCTTCGCAGTCGAAATGAACTCCTCGGTCATCGTGTTTGCCAGTTTAGTTAAATTTAAATCATTTGCTCCAGCATTTGAATAAAATAGATGGATGGCTTCGTTCGGTATCTCATTAGAGGTCTTTTCCCTGCTTTTGATTAATTGGATGCCAGTGTGTGTCATATTTCCCTCTGACATGTTATTTAAAGCGCTGGCAAATGCTTGATCTTCACGCTGGCGCATTATTTCAGTGAGCTCAAAGTACCGAAATTGATCCCAAAGCGGTGTTCCTGTAATTGTACTGTAATGATCATTCCTATTCGGCACAAATATCCATCGATCTCCTACTGGTGGCAGCTGCTTTAAGTCACCAAACACGATAATTGGTATGCCTCCAAAGTAAGCGGTGCTCCTGAAAATTTGCTTTAGCCTGCAATCTAAATATGCAAACATCTTTGCTCCAACCATTGAAATTTCGTCAATTATAATAGGCCTAATATCTATGAGATTGGCATGAATTGTGTTTAATGTGTCACTATTTCGTGGCCGAAGATCGCCGGAAGACTGGTTGACGGGGAGTGAAAAAACCGAATGAAGGGTTAGGCCCCCAATTCCAAATGCTGCTTTGCCAGTGGGTGCGCAGAGTAACACCTTGGCTGTTTCGGGGTTGGTTCCTGGTACACTATTAGCTCGCAATGTCAACGATTGATATATAGTTGTTATAAGCCAACTCTTGCCTACTCCAGCACCGCCTCCGACATATTCGAAGAAGATTTCCCTTTTACTGACATTGTGCATTACATGAGCAAAGTATTCCCTCTGTTTGCTGTTAAGTGACTGCACCATTGCCAGTAAATGGTCTGTGACATGAAGGTTTTCCAAAATCCGTTCTAGTTCGTTCGAAGAAAATTTTTCATATTTGAGCTTATTTAGCTCAATTTGCTCGTTGTGTGAATTGCAAATACTCTCGACGTCATTATTTAATAAGTCTGTTTCCTCATTTCTCCATGGGTGAAACATCATGGCGGTTTCTCTGAAGAAATCGGCTCTTGAACTTTCAACGCTAAAACGTTTCCAACGCAGAATAAGGGCTTGCTTCCTTTTCCTTAGAAATCCTGATCCATCCTTTAATGCCATTGGAAGTGCAGCTGTCGTGTCATCCTCGTTCTCTACTTTGTTGTATTCTTCGTTATCAGAAACATTTCTGCTTGTTTTGCAAAATCTGAACCATGCTGCAAAATCTGCTAAGCATAGTTCTTCCAATTGATCGGGCCTTTGAGAGTAGTGCTCCAGCACACTCGGCACATATATGTCCGTAGAGTCCTCCTGTAAAGCATTCAATTCCAGTCGGGGCTTTATCATCCTTACTCGGTTGTTTGGATGTGATGTATTTATAAATATTTCCCCATTACTGGCTTCTGATAGATGCAGTCCCAAAATATTATAAGCTGCTTCTTGAGCCGATATTTCCGCTCCATTTACAAATTTGTTTCCGATGTGCTGCAGTTTTTTAATGGAGAAATTCCCTGCATTTATTTCCTGCATGGCTTGTCTCATTAATGTTGATACTTCTCTATTGGATTTATTTATATAATTAATGATATAGCTGCAGCAAGCGTATGCGTCCAGAATGAATTGAATATCCATATTTGCTTTATGCAATTTAAGGATATTTTTATTATAGGCATTTAGAAGCCTGTCTGAAAATTCTCTCTTTAGGAAAATGTGTGGCTTTTTTACAGATGAGCGAAGAGCAAGCTTGTATCCTTCATAGTCAGTGTTGATTCGCTCATCCGCCAAAAAAGTTTCGAAGCAGTTCAACCGTATTATTTCTTCCTCTGGGAGATCCGTTAGAGTTGATAGTTCCTGTATTTTTTGGAATTGAGCTTTGTGTTGCTCAATACCTTCCTCATTCTCCAGAGGAAAAAGTATTTCTGTCCGTGGCATTGGCGGATATGGCATGTTGAATCGGCACACTTGTTTTCCATGTAGGTCTCTTAGGCAAGCTCGACCATGTCTGTGTTTTTGATACTGAATGAATTCCAGTAAGTCCAAATCATCCCCATCGGTTGTGATGTGTCGATCGATGAATGTTTCAACATCATTTGTGTTGGTGATTCCATCACTTTCCAATTGTGGTGCGTTACTTAGCCAGTACATGCCATGACAATGTGGTGATCCCCTCTCCGGGAATTCAATTCTGTAGTAGTAACGGACTACTAAATTCTCTCCAAATAGTCCGTTTTGTAATAATTTTAGCATTTGGCGGAATCGATTGTCGAAATACCTGGAACATGTAACTGGATCTGTCCTTATCAGTCTCGCCTTTTCAGAGCTTGATAGAGCAGTAGCTTCCTCTTCCGAAATGTCTACTTTATCCACCAGTTTCTTCAATATGACTAACAACTCAGGCCATTTTGTTTCTGCAGCAGACATTGTGATAAAAATGTTAACAAACCAAACTGGCGGATCATGGCTAAAACTTTCTTCTTTTCTGCCTCCCAATGTGCAGGTGAGGATCGAAGTCCTTTGAGTACATGATAGCCTTCATCATGCTGGATAAGGTTGCTGACAAAATTTTCATTCCTCACATTTGCAGCAGTTATATTCCTCGATACAGACTTTTTACGCAGGCAAATGGAAATTGCATTTTCAATGCGCTCCAACTCGTAGAACTTATAAATATACAGGAGCACGTCCACGCGCACACAACGCCGATCATAGCGTTGAATTTCAGAACGTGCAATTTTACTATAAGTTGTTGTAGTTGTCCCCTTTTTTTCGCAGTAAATCGTTGGATACGACAATTCCTGAGCATCGTCGTCGGTTGTAACGTCCCTTAGGCATCTACCTTGTCCTGGTGCTATTGCAACCCGTTCAATGGATCGATTTTCAACGGGTTCATTGTCCATTAAAGTCTCCTGACCACCTGGATTTAAATCCTCTTCCATTTCAAACAGTACATTTTCCTGACGGGCATTAAAAAGGTCTCTTACTTCTGCCTCATCTGCAGGATCCGCAATAAATGGCACAGTTTCCTCGTTTCCAGCATTTGCCAGCCAATCACTTGACATTTGGATATTATGCTTGACGTAGAGCTCTGTACCCAGCAGATAGTTTAGTGCCTCCAATATTTTTGCTGGTCGCACTGTCTCCGTCATCAAATTTTGTTCATATTCCAATCGACGTTTCAAGTGCACTTGAATAATATGGCTGTTATCAAATCTTCGTGGAAGCATGGTGACTGTCTCTACAACTGAAATGGGGATATTTACTACTGCTCCACGAATAGCACATTGTCGTTCATATCCTAAGGAGATGATGCGCATAAATGGGATCCTCAGTGATATCAGTTTTTTTTCTAGACACGTTAAATCCTGAAGGCATTCCGGAATATCAGGAAACTCCAATCCACCCGATAGGCAGATATTTGGTATCTTGCCCTTCCTAACAATACGATAGCATGTGTTGCAAAAGTTGTACTTTTGGTTCGAAGACGGAAATTTTGATGACAGATGAAACACTTTTCTAGCATCTTCTGAGCGCGCAAATTTTGTTGAAGTCTGACATTTTTCTAGTTTTTTCACTTGATGAGGGAACCAAGTGCCACCACAACAGACGCATATTTCAGTTGGTCCTTTCTTTATCAACAATGCGTACATATCAAAGATATTGGCAGCTCGACGTTGACGTTGGCGTTCTTGTTCTTCTAGCTGTGCATCGTTGCCTCTCTTCTTCTCTTATTATTGCATTCTGGCGCCGTACAGAACGTTCCATTGTGTCGCGCTCCTGCTCCGCTGCTCTATATTCCGGATCCAAGCGCCTGTTTGAATGACCCATTGTGTTGCGCTCCTGCTCCGCTGCTTTATATTCCGGATTGGTTCTCCTATTTAAATGTTCCGCGGTGTTGCGTTCCTGCTCCGCTGCTCTATATTCTGGATTCAAACGTCTATTTGAATGACCTACTGTATTACGCTGCTGCTCTTCAGTTCTATATTCCAGATCCAAGCGCCTGATAGAATGTCCTATTGTGTCGCGCTAGTTAATATCGTTTACACGATATGAGTCGAAAGAAATATACTTTTGAGCTGCCCCGAAATGTGTACTCTTTATTGATATTCTTAAGACTAACTTGTTACATAGATCTTACTGCTATTTATACTAACTAGTGTTACTTATTACTAGTTGATAGTTTCTTTACATATAACATATATTAAATACATTTACATTGTTCTTAGATAAGGTTGTTTTGTTTAATGTTGTTTTCATACATTCTGTTCATTCAGAGATAAGGTTGTTTTGATGTTTGTTTCTTTAGGATAAGTAAACGTTCCTTAACTCTCCCCGGTGTTTAAAATGAAATGTCCTCATTTCAAATCTGCTATAGTCGGAGGAACTCGGCTTGAAGTCGGCGTAGTTCAGTTTCGTATGATTCTTCGGAATTTTTGCATCGATTGACATTTGATTGTACTATCACATATTATTATTATCATTAATTGATTATTTTTATCAATTAATTGTATTATTAACTATTGTATTTTGTTTCATTAAATTTTGATGTTTATAAGTATATTTTTATTATCGTGCTTTTATTTAATTAATATTATCATTATTATTAATTTTTTTATATTATATATGTAATTATTATTGTGGGTTTCTTTTGATATGTTTTATTTATGATTTAGTTTTTATAAATCATTTTTTCAAAATTAGTTGTGATATTTTTTCCAAAAGCGATATCAGAAAAAATCTTTGCTTTTCCTAAGTTTTCAATAGTCGTATTGATCTCGGGAATCTCGTAGCTTAATCGTATGAGCGTCCATTTTCCTTGTTTGGTTTCCCTTGTTTTCGGTACCTTTTTTGGAACTATTTTTTGGATAATTCCGCCATTTAACAATTTTTCAATTTCTTTCTTGCTGTTTAGTCGAGGTGTAAATATGTAATCTTCTTTCTTAGATTACTGTTGTTTCGTTATTGTTGGATTCGGCGCTGTCCGCTTTTTCAGGATCTGCTTTAGAGTTTGGTGAAAGTATTATCCGCTATTTCAGGACCTATACTTTCTTTTTTGCTTTGTTCCACCTTTTTTCAGATCTTTGCAGGATTGCACGTTGTCCGCTATTTCAGAGTCTTTTGTGAACCCTGGTGAACTCGCCGCTGTCCATTTTTTCAGGATCTGCTGGTGGTTCATTTCTTGAAGTATTATCCGCTATTTCGGATTTGTACTTTTAATTATTGCCATTTATTTTCACACTTTTTTCAGGCATTTAGTGCTGGAAGTCCTACTTCCTGTGGAATTAATTATTTTATTCCTTTCGGAATATGGCTTTGGATAGCATGTATATTAGCCATCCCGGTTGAGCCCCCAGTTAATATCGTTTACACGATATGAGTCGAAAGAAATATACTTTTGAGCTGCCCCGAAATGTGTACTCTTTATTGATATTCTTAAGACTAACTTGTTACATAGATCTTACTGCTATTTATACTAACTAGTGTTACTTATTACTAGTTGATAGTTTCTTTACATATAACATATATTAAATACATTTGCATTGTTCTTAGATAAGGTTGTTTTGTTTAATGTTGTTTTCATACATTCTGTTCATTCAGAGATAAGGTTGTTTTGATGTTTGTTTGTTTAGGATAAGTAAACGTTCCTTAACTCGCTCCTGCTCCGCTGCTCTATATTCTGGATTCAAACGTCTATTTGAATGACCTACTGTATTACGCTGCTGCTCTTCAGTTCTATATTCCAGATCCAAGCGCCTGATAGAATGTCCTATTGTGTCGCGCTCCTGCTCCGCTGCTCTATATTCGAGATTCAAACGTCTATTTGAATGACCTTCTGTATTGCGCTGCTGCTCTTCAGTTCTATATTCCGGATCCAAGCGCCTGATCGAATGTCTTATTGTGTCGCGCTCATACTCCGCTGCTCTATATTCTGGATTCAAACATCTATTTGAATGACCTAGTGTATTACGCTGCTGCTCTGTGAAGTAGGTTCTGTCGTCTAGTGGAACGTGCAGAACTATCACGAGTTCTCTCCTCATTGCGGTACTCCAAATTTGAGCTGCGTAATTCTGCAATATAGTCAGCGTTCCTTTGTCTATTATTTTCCAAATTTTGACTATATTGTCGTCGGCTTCGATTCAGAGCATTGCGACGTCTTTGTTCCTGCGATTGCCTAGATACTCTTGGCATTTTCAAAAATTATTAAAAAATATTATACAAATAAAAAATATACTAAAATATTAATAAATTAAGTAATATTAATATAATTAAAAGTATGGATGAAAAAGGATTTTCTCGTTGATTTTGAGACTTATTTCGTTGTTGAAAGTTTAACTGCTCGCGTAAACTGAAGTGATCCGATGCGTTGGGTCCTATTTATTGAATGTTTTAGAGCCCGACTTCACATCTGTAAACTCTTTTGCCCTTCTTGGTATCATCAAGCAACTTTCGTCGGAATACTAATGTGTTAATTACAGAAAGTGCATTGTAGAGGTTCTTTTTTACCTAGGTTATACTTTCTACCTAAATTGCAAACTATGTTTACTTCCTACCTACTCTTCTACCTAGGTTTTGTTTTGTACCTACCCATCAGTTAATTAGGGTTTTAAAACTGAATAATTATCTTTAGATAGTTCTCTATTATTATTAATAAATAATAATATATCTTGAATAATTAGGGATTTATTTATTTTATGGGTAATTAAATAATATTTTTGCTCCTTACTCTTATGTATATATTCTTAACATAATTTTCTACTTTACAAATTTATTTAGATCGATCAGTTTGTACGGCAACTATGTGATACAGTAGTCAGATCTGGAAAATTTCTTAGCATATTTTATTGTTACCGTGGCCAATAATCCATGCCAAATCTGATCAAGTAATTTTAGTTGAAATATTAAGGCGTTAACTACAAAAGGGGCATTATCGAGGTTTTTTTTACCTAGGTTATGTTTTCTACCTACGTCTCGAACTATTTGTTTCCTACCTATTTTTCTACCTAGATTTGGTTTGTACCTACCCATCAGTTAATTAGGGTTTTAAAACTGAATAATTATCTTTACAAAGGTAGTTCTCTACTATTATTGATAAATAATAATATATCTTGAATAATTAGGGATTTGTTTATTTTATGGTTAATTAAATAATATTTTTGCTCCTTACTCTTATGTATATATTCTTAACATAATTTTCAACTTATTGTCCCAATTAGCTACATGTCACACCTTACTTTTGGCACAAGCAAAACAGTTTTTGGCAGATATAAGATAATTTTTATTGAAAGCTCAAATTGGACAGTATAAATAATTAATTAATCTGATTTGTTTATAATATATTATTTGTAAAGTGGTTAAATCTGACGGCTGTATGCTATAGTGGTCCGATCTTAACAATTCGTTCGAAGATTGAAGTCACATCTTAAGCAATAATCCATACCAAAAACTTCCATACAAAAATTTATTTTGATCGGTCAGTTTCTATGATAGCTGTTTAATATAGTGGTCTGATATGAACAATTCGTTCGAAAATTGTAGCGATATCTTGGAAAATCATCATCCATGCCATATTTCGTGAAGATAACTTGTCATAAACAATTTTTTTCATATAAGAACTTTATTTAGATTGTCAGTTTGTATGGCAGCTATATGCCACTGAGAAAAATCAATGCCGGATTTCGTGAAGATATTTTATCTAATGAACAATTTTTCCATGCAAGAACTTGATTCCGATCGTTCAGTTTATATGGCAGCTATATGCTATAGTAATCCGATGTGAAAAATTTCTTTGGCGATTGCTTTACTTCTTCTAACAAAAACTTATGCCAAATATCGTGAACATATCTCGTCGAATGAAAAAGTTTTCCATGCAAGTACTTGAATCCGATCGTCCAGTTTGTATGGCAGATATATGCTATAGTGATCCGATCTGAACAATTTCTTCGGAGATTGCATTACTTCTTCTACCAAAAATTCATGCCAAATATTGTGAACATATCTCGTGGAATGAAAAAGTTTTCCATGCAATTACTTGATTCCGATCGTTCAGTTTGTATGGCAGAAATATGCTATAGTGATCCGATCTGAACAATTTCTTCGGAGATTGCATTACTTCTTCTAGCAAAAACTCATGCCAAATATTGTGAACATACCTCGTCAAATGAAAAAGTTTTCCATGCAAGTACTTGATTCCAATCGTTCAGTTTGTATGGCAGATATTAGCTATAGTGATCCCATCTGAACAATTTCTACGGAGATTGCATTACTTCTTCTAGCAAAAACTCATGCCAAATATTGCGAACATATCTCGTCAAATGAAAACGTTTTCCATGCAAGTACTTGATTCCGATCGTTCAGTTTGTATGGCAGATATATGCTATAGTGATCCGCTCTGAACAATTTCTTTGAAAATTGCATTACTTCTTCTAGCAATAACCCATGCCGAATTTCGTGAACATACCTCGTCAAATGAAAAAGTTTTCCATACAAACACTTGATTCCGATTGTTCAGTTTACATGGCAGCTATATTCTATAATGATCCGATATCGGCGGTTCCGACAAATGAGCAGCTTCTTGGGGAGAAAAAGAAGTGTTCAAAATTTCAGATCGATATCTCAAAAACTGAGGGACCACTTCGCGTATATACAGACGGACTGACGGACAGACAGACGGACATGGCTAAATCAACTCAGCTCGTCACGGTGATCATTTATATATACACTTTATATGGTCTCCGACGTTTCCTTCTGGGTGTTACAAACTTCGTGGCAAAATTAATATACCCGTTCAGGGTATAAAAAAATATTAATACTCACTGACCGACATATTCGGCATAAAACTGGTTAGAATAACGAAAAGCATTATAAGTAGTATATGGAATTTGAGGGCAGTATTAACCCGATTTTATTAATTTTTTTCAATACCACATACTACTAATATGCCACAGACTAATAAAATGCTCCCACTGTTTCATTAAGGTACCTCACATACCATCACCAATCAAATGGAGTAAGGTCAGACGAATGTTCGAAAATCCTGATATTAGTTACATGGGGGCTAAGGAAAATTTTCATCCGATTTGATATTGTTATGAGTAAAACACGCTCTCTCATTTTCATTGAGATAACTCACATGTGCGGTATAAAGTCACGCGGAAGTTCAAAAATATTTATGTTAGATATATGAGGGCTACAAGAACTATTGACCCGATTCAACCCATTTTTGAAACAGAGACATACTATCGATAATTTCATTTATTTATTCTATTATATGAATTTCAATTATATATCTTACACAATGGCCGATATTTACGGTAAAAAGTCAACTATAGGTACTAGGGTCCACATATTCAGTACTTAGGGGCTTGAACAGTTTTGGTTCGATTTAGACAATTTTTGGTCACAAGGTGGCCCAAAATATGGGTTTTCACCTAAAAGTGGGCGGTGTCACGCCCACTGTTTAATTTTGAACGCGGTTCCTATAAAATCATCTCATACCATCCCAGAGATAAAATTTAATGTCTCTGGCGTGTTTAGTGCTTGATTTATCGCGCTTTTAGTAGTTTTTAACAGTACCGTTACATGGGGAGTGGGCGGGGTTATCACCCGATTTCACCCATTTTCACACCGTAGAGGTAGAGGTGCTAAAAACATTTGCTTCCAGTGAATTTTGTTGTTATAGCTTTAGTAGTTTAGGAGATATGCACATTAAACCTATTAGGGGCGAGACCACGCCCACTTAAGAATAATTTTTAACTGCAGATGCCCCTCCCTAATGTGATCTCGTATACCAAATAACAGTCTTGTATCTTATTGCGGAGCTTATTTATGAAAATTTATTTGTTTTTGATTAATGGCGTTTTGTGGCAGTGGTCCGATTACGCCCATCTGCAATACCAACCGTCTTACTGTACCAAGAAACATGTGTACCAAGTTTCATAAAGATATCTCAATTTTTATTAAAGTTACAGCTTGCACGGACGGACAGACGGACAGACAGTCACCCGGATTTCAACTCGTCTCTTCATCCTGATCATTTATATATACATAACCCTATATCTAACTCGATTAGTTTTAGGTGATACAAACAACCGTTAGGTGAACAAAACTATTATACTCTGTAGCAACATGTTGCGAGAGTATAAAAATAGTCTACCTATTTATAAATAAATGTATTCGACTGGAATTTTGCGTTATTTTAAGAGTATTTCAAATATATTCAAGTTTATTTTTTATTTACTACAAAATATCAAGACTGGCAACCCTGCGATGCAAGAGTAATATAATAATCAAATTTTCGCGGATATCCTACCGTACGGTCTATATAAGCGGACGGTAGAATTGGTGAGCGTTCATTTACATTTCGCCCTCATAAGATAGGTCGTATCAGCTGATTCGGTCTTGCGTCGGTGACTTTTTGAAGTATATGTGGGCTTTTACACACAGACTCTTTTGTAACCCAAACCGGTTTATTGTGGGCGAGGGGACGACGAGGAAAGACGAAGGGACCGTGCCACTCATGTTCGGGTAGCACCCATTCTAATAAAAATGGTAACTTTACTTTTTTATATTATCGTAATATATTAAGATGCTTTCATATTTATTTCATTTAACCGCAAAGGAGTTAGTTCGAATATTATTATATTTAAAATGAGAATTGTAACTATTTCAAGGATGTTTTATAATAAATAGACAACAATATGGAGTAAAGAAATTATAAATTTTTAATACTTAAAGATTAGGAAATTTCTGTTATAAATTTGGCCTTGAAAATATTAGTAGCGAGTATTCAATACATTCTGGTGGATTAGGGAATTGCCGTCTTAAGTATTTCTTTGAAACTATTAAGCGGGTAGGTATTATGCATATTGTTCTACCACGCAATGGACACGCTCTAAGTGTTGCGCAGGCGAACCGCAAAAATATTTACGAAAATTTTGTTAAAAGGAATACAGAAAAAGTAGACACGAGTTGCTGTACTCTTTTTGCTCGTGTGAATGCACAGAGCGACACCAAAAGGGAATTTGACGAAAACGAGGGTCACAAGAGTCTGTGTGTAAAAGCTTTGTAAGGAGTTGCCTTTCTCTGCTCATTACTCACACTCTCGCTATGTGTGCCATCCGTAAATGTCTTTTAGTGGATATTAGTGGATTATGTTTTTTGTCTTATATCCACTCAACAAATGACTTATAAACAAAAATAATTGCAGATCTCTAGAACGTACACAAAATGGTAATGTTCACGTTGGGTATAGCCGCATTAAATAAAAGGATAGAACTTTCTAATTTACTGACTCTTAACATGATTATTTTGTTTTATTATTTCATACACATTCGAACATTTGATATTCTTAGATTTCGCTATAAATATGCTCAAAATATATTCCTTTAATGACCCACTGTTATCACTAAGATACTCTACTCATATTTAAATATAAAGGCAAAAGTCATCTCGCATCAGTGAGGATTTGCGGCGATAAAGCATATAATATTAGAAGGCCAATGTACGATTCGGACAAGGTCCGTACAGATATAAATCTTCTATCATGGTATTTAAGAAATCCTCATGGAAAAATTGACGAAAAAAGTAAGGAGAATGATTCCGTGAAAGCAGGTAAGTACACTGGCAGAAATAAAATTTAGATATCATCCATATGCACACTCTTTACTAATATTTATAAAATTTTTTTACACTCTCGCAACATGTTGAACATGGCTGGTTGCAGAGATAAAGAGATGCCCAACTCGTCTCTCACTGGAAATGAGAGCGCAATTGATAAACGTCAAAACCTACTGAACTCAAGCAACTGTCAAAGTTCAGTAGGTCTGACGTTTAGCAACTGGAAAAAGAGGGACGGCCAGATTAAAATCCTACAGAAAAATATGTAAACAGAGAGATTTGTGCTGCTGTTGAAGATTACTAACAAAAATTGGAAAACAATGAAAATGAAAGAAAACGCGAAATTGAAATGTATGTGATGATATCTTTTATGATGTCATGCTAAGTGGTATTGATTTTCAATTGAAAATTTTTAAAAACATTTATTAATTGAGAGCTAATACATTTATTCTTTTGATTACGTATTGAAAGTTAAAAAATCAATTGTTTAATATATCACAAAATCACAAAAAAAGAGTATAAAAAGTTTCTGCATATGTTTAACGGATACTTCTATAATAATATTTAATCTTTATAAATGATGGGTATTTTAATTTAAATTCCCTAAAATTATTATTTTGTCCAATCTGGCTACAATGGAAAATGTTATAAAAAACGCTAATTTTGAGGCGCTCTCACACTGGAAAGAATTGGGCATCCCATTATCAATGCTGGTTGTCTGAGCTTGAGTAAAATTTTTAAGTTCTTGATAAAACTTGTGTTACTACTCTGAGAGGATTGCTATTGGTTTGAAATCTTGAATTTCAGTATATTAATTTGTGTTACAATGTATAACACAGCACTAAGGAAGATAAATAAAACCTACCACATATGGTACCTTAGCATATATCATCAGAATTACTGGTCGATATTCATACATAATTGCTTTCAATTAAATTTATTGACAATATATTAGTCAATACTATTTAAGGTATCTTAATGAAAATAAATGCGAATATAATTCTTACAACGTCGTGAGATGCTGGTAACGCAATGCTTTTCGTAACTCTGATTGAATTGTTTTTATTATATTTTATTATTCACAGTAGAGTGCCTTTCGAACAGAATTAAATTCATCAGCTGATTACATAAGTCTATAACTAGGAGAAGACATATGTACATACAAGTATATCTACAAGTATACTATACAGATGTAGATGTATACTGAGAAGCGAACAGAAATATAGTCCAGTCATTCACCTCGGAATTCAGATACCCAGCTGTAAGTCTGTAAATACTTGTATATTGACACCCTAAAATTTGTCTCAAAACCTACTTATGGTAGGGTGTACGCAACTATTAAATTTCAAGGTCAAAGGTCACAAAAATCGGTTTTTTGCGCTTTTTTTGTAAATATCTCATTTCCTTTGGGTTTTTTGGTATTGGTATTTATTATCAATATTGTAGAATACAAAATTCTCTACAAATTTTGTTTAAAAATTTTTTTCATACGGTGAACCGTTTTCGAGATAGAGGGCTTAGAGCGCGCGGTCACAGTATCACTTCAGGTCAACCGGTGCCTCCGATCAAAAACGCGCCATATATAGTTGATGAACTATCGATAAATCAATGATTATAAATATTTGTCAATTTTTATTAACTATTATATTATATTTTATCATTTTCTTCATGCCTTAAATCTTTATCTATTCAATAATACTGATCACCGTTTCCTAAAATTAAAAAATAATGAAGGGAAAAACTTAAATCTTACTATAATTATATTCCCATTAACACTAATGACATTTTAATTAGAAAATAATTAAGTGTATCTTCTTTAAAATCTGTAAATTTGTAAATAATAGGACAAGATATTGATTTACTCATCATTTTAATTGGGCGTACACTGTCTTACGAACAAGAAATTTTCTTTAAAAAAGTTGGGAAAGGCAATGTAAAAACGGAGATATACTCGACTAAAAGTTTTGATAATTATCCTCATTCCAAAACACATATTTTATTTCTGCACGCATTAAGTGGATCTGACACAACTTCTGCGCTTTTTAAAAAAGGAAAAAAAACATTTTTAAAAGTTTTTGAGAAACTGACCAATTTGGATGAACTAGCTGCAGCATTTGAGGAAGAAAATTGTTCGGCCCAGAGATTATTAGAGAGTGGAACTCAAACCTTATTGGGAGTCTATAATGCTCCGAAATCTGTGAAAAGTATCGATCATCTTCGTTATATGCATCACGTCAAGTCTACAAAACTTAATAAACCTGTGCAGCTTTCAAATATTCCACCAACAAGTGCAGCTGCTCATCAACATTTCGAACATGTATATTATCAAGTTCAAACTTGGTTAGGGCATGATTTGGAACCCCAGGTATGGGGTTGGGCAATGCGAAACGATTTTCTGGAGCCTATCATGACAATTTTACCACCTGCTCCAGAACATTTGCTTAATACAATTTTCTGCAACAATAAGAGTGGTTGTGGATCGCGATGCGGATGTAGGAAAGCGGGCTTGCAATGCTCTTTAGCTTGTGGCCAATGTAATGGGCAAGCTTGTCTCAATGCTCTACCATATCAGAGCGACATTAACGAAGATGGAACTTCTGACTCCTAAATCATGGAAGAATTTGAAACAAATGTCGTTGAAGACGATAATGAAGACCAGTTTGAAATTTACCAGCAGCCGGAAGACGACGATGAAGAGGAAGAAGATGATTAAAATTATAAATTGTAGTTTTTGTACCCTTTATTCCATTTTTTTACTTTTAATAAAAATAAATGTATTGAATGATATTTTTTAATAAATTTTTTATATTTTTTTTTTATCATGCAAGAAGTTATTAATATTAATAAGGTTTAAATTCAAATATAATTCCTATATTTTCATTAACAATTCTGCAATTTCATGGGCAGGTAAGTGTTGTTAAATAAATTAATACTGAATAAAAAGTGGATAGGTTAGGAAAAAATGATAAAATATAATATAATAGTTAATAAAAATTGACAAATATTTATAATCATTGATTTATCGAATGTTCATCAACTATATATGGCGCGTTTTTGATCGGAGGCACCGGTTGACCTGAAGTGACGCTGTGACCGCGCGCTCTAAGCCCTCTATCTCGAAAACGATTCACCGTATGAAAAAAATTTTTAAACAAAATTTGTAGAGAATTTTGTATTCTACAATATTGATAATAAATACCAATAGCAAAAAACCCATAGGAAATGAGATATCTACAAAAAAAGCGCAAAAATCCGATTTTTGTGACCTTTGACCTTGAAATTTAATAGTTGCGTACACCCTACCATATGTAGGTTTTGAGACAACTTTTAGGGTGTCAATATATAAGTATTTACAGACTTACAGCTGGGTATCTGCATTCCGAGATTCTTACCTAATTTAAGCTTAAATGACTGGACTAATATCAAATGTACCTGACTGAGTGTTAACACTCTGTCACAATCACCTAAGGGGGGAGTAGGGTTAATTCTGGTAAAAACAGGTACATTTTCTGTTTTTTTTATGAAATAGTGGAGTCTATTTATTTAAATGAATGGTATATTAGGCGTGTTTTATTTGACCAGCATAACATATTTATATTGGTTTGTCAAAACCTATCTTAGATTGTATATAGAACTAGAGGCATTGCCAATTTAACATTTTTTTTTTCATTCTCAATAGTTTAACTTTTGCAGAGAAAAGTAGTTGGCAATAACGAGAAACCTTACTTTGACAGATGAAAATGTAAACAAACCAAAATTATTTATTTTTGTGGATGGGTATTAAGTTGAAATTAAGACAAAATAGGAACATTGTTTTCAGTTTTTGGTTTTATAGACCTCAAATAAACAAAATAAATATTTTTGTATAGTATATTGACATTCCGTTTGCATATTTAAAAATTCAAACTAACCTTTTATCCATGTCAGACATTTTGAAATAAATTGAATATCAGCGACTGTTCTGAACTACAATGTCAACACAATTCGAAAATATGAAATAAGCTAAGTGCGTTTAATTTGTCAACGGTTCAGCTATTAGCCTATGATTATTGTACAATCCTATAGATTTATACAATTCCTATGACGGTCAAATAAAACCCGGCTATTATAGTATAACATATATAATAAATATTGTGTAAGATTTTTAAAGAGAAATATTAAAAAATACAGCAATGGAGGCGATTATTCTGGAGCGTCTGGAAAAAACAAGTTTAATATCAAATAATATCAAATCAAAAAATGAAAATTATATCGTTAGATAATCGTTTTGCCTAGGTAACACTAGGGGGTTTTTCGAAATTTCAGTTTTTTACTTTTTGGGAACACTTTAAATGAGTTTTTGCGAAAAATCCGGTTAATTTGTTACTGTAATGATTTCTCCAGCGTTACCTCGAAAATTATATACAAAAATAGTGTTAAAATTTCAAAACAATCGGTGCAGTAGTTTTGAAGTTATGACTGACACCGACTTTGAAAACATAAGTTGTGGAAAAACCCTTTAAAGTTTTGAAATCTGATTTAAAATGTTCATAAGACAGGTATAAAAATAGTCATAACTTCCTCAATTTTGCGTTCATTGAAATCAAAAATAAAAAATAATAAATAAAATAATTTTTTAAACCTCTACTCCCCCTTAACATAAGTGATTCCAAATTAGTTTTATAAGTATTCAAGCTTAAAGCATAATTACCTTAGGATCACCCAGGAAACGTCAAATTTAACTTAAGAAAGAAAACAGGGACTTCAAATTTATCCTCACATTATTTTTAGTAAAAAATTACGGCAAGAATTTCTATACAACTGGAAAGAGTAAGAATGCTAATACGCTTTAAGTCATTAGTGTTAGGAGGATTATTATAACACTATACGGCAAAAACGATTTGGATAATGGGCCAAACCATTTTTTGAGTGGTTGAGTCAAAAGTAGAAACTAATTTCTCCGTTTTTCGAAGTTAGCTACCGAAATCGAGCTTATTTAAAATATCATTATTAATTATAGCATGTAAGTTAGTAAAAAAGTTGTCTCCTATTAATAGCCTGGTACCATTTATTAATGGTAGAGCCATCGATTTATATAGTTTATTTATTTATTCAATTTAGATATAGTATACAAATATAATATCTATCAAGTAAGGAAGGGCTAAGTTCGGGTGTAACCGAACATTTTATACTCTTGCAAAGTCAAATGGTATACTCGTTTGAGATTTCTTTGTGGATTGACTAATATTTTCGGTAGAAGGTCAACTATAGGTACTGGGGTCCACATATTTAGTACTTAGGGGCTTAAACAGTTTTGGTTCGATTTACACAATTTTTGGTCACAAGGTGGCATACTTTAAACGTATTATTCACGCAAAGTTTTACCCCGATATAATCATTGTTGCTTGATATGCATAGTGGAAAGTGAAGGAATCAGATGGAATTGAAAATGGTGTTATATGGGAAATAGGCGTGATTGTAGTCCGCTTTCGCCCATTTTCGCAGTATAACATAGAAATATGAAAATAACGTAACGCACCGAATTTGGTTGAAATCGGTTAAGCAGATCCCAAGATATGGGGTTTCACCTAAAAGTGGGCTGTGCCACGCCCACTGTCTAATTTTGAACGCGGTTCCTATAAAGTCATCTCATACCATCCCAGAGATAAAATTTAATGTCTCTGGCGTGTTTGGTGCTTGATTTATCGCGCTTTTAGTAGTTTTTAACAGTACCGTTATATGGGGAGTGGGCGGAGTTGCCACCCGATTTCAACCGTCAATAGAAGTGCTAAAAGCATTTGCTTCTAGGGAATTTTGAATTTATAGCAATAGCGGTTTAGGAGATATGCACATTTAACCTATTAGAGGAGGGACCACGCCCACTTTAAAAAAAAAAATTTAACTGCAGATGCCCCTCCCTAATGTGATCCTGTGTAACAAATAACAGTCTTGTATCTTATTGCGGAGCTTAGTTATGGCAATATACTTGTTTTTGATTAATGGCGTTTCATGGGCGTGGCAGTGGTCCGATTACGCCCATATGCAATACCAACCGTCTCACGGTACCAAGAAACATGTTTTCCAAGTTTCATAAAGATATCTCAATTTTTACTCAAGTTACAGCTTGCACGGACGGACAGACGGACGGACAGACAGTCACCCGGATTTCAACTCGTCTCTTCATCCTGATCATTTACATATACATAACCCTATATCTAACTCGATTAGTTTTAGGTGATACAAACAACCGTTAGGTGAACAAAACTTTTATACTTTGTAGCAACAGGTTGCGAGAGTATAAAAAAGAGAACACTGGCTGCCAGGGCCTACGGCTCAGCTTTTCGAAATGGTATTGTTATTATCATTATGTTATGTTATGGTCTTTGCACGTGCGCAATTTATTTATTTTGATTTATGTACATATATTTTTTAATTACATTTTCTTGCTTAAGTCTAGTTCCTTGAAAAATTGGTGTATTATTTCGATGTTAGTTTTTGTGATGTTTGTAAGTAAATCACTTGCAGCAACTTGCCCAAGATTCTTTCTCGCGTCGATTTTAATTTTTTGCAGTCGTGGATTAGGTGGTCTGTGGATAATAATATTTTGCAGAAGGGACATGGTTTTTTGGGTGTCCCTGTCAAAAGGTGCTCGTGTGTCAATTTACTATGGCCTAGTCGAAGGCGAACCTTTATTGTAGACTGCTGCCTTGGGGTTGTTTTTGGGTATGTTGCCCGTGTGCCCTTTGGATTTAATGTGACGTTTCGATGGGGGTCTTGCTGCCACTCTATTTTCTTTTTTTCAGCTAAACTGCGAGCAATGTAATTTGACAAACCTTTTGATTCAGTTGTGTGAAAATTTAGGTACGCTGCTTTGCCTGCGGAACGTGCGGCGGAGTCGGCGAATTCGTTTGCGCTTTTCTTTAATAAGGGGTTGTTGTTGTAAATATTTATCCCCGCTTCGATGACGGACATGCTATCAGTGCAGATTGTAAATTTTCCTTTGTTGTGACGTGCAAAATCCAATGCTTGTTTAATGGCTGTCGCTTCCGCTGTAAATATCGAACAATATGGTTCGAGTATGCCTCCGGCAATCAATGATCCGTCTTCATGTACCACAGCAAATGTTTTTGTAAACTCGGTTTTGGAGCCATCCGTGAATATCATATTCCAGTTTTGATTTTTATATGAAACCGATAAGTGAAATAATTTTCGATGAATGACAGGGTTGACATCGTTTTTATTATTTTTGTGGAGTGTGATGCCGTAGCTCGATGACTCAAGCATCCACGGGGATTTTCGGGAGGTTTTTGCTTTTGTGCCGTGCTTACTGATTTGTAGCATTTCGCAATAACTGACACATCTGCGGATAGTTGATTTTTTTTTATAATTGCGTTTATGGGTAAAGGCGTTAATAAATTCCGTATTTAAGATTTTATTTTGTGAGTTAACCAGCTTTGGGATGAGTTTATAAGTGGCATCACGCAGTCTGTCTTTTATGGATGGTAGTCCGGCCTCCGCTAGGACGCATTTTACAGGAGATGTTGGGAAAGCGTTGATACTACGGCGCACTGCCTGGTGGTATGGGGCATTTATTTGGTTTAGGTAGGTGTTTGCGCACCATCCGTAAATTGGGAGTCCATAATCGATTTTTGATAGTATTAGTGCTTTAGTAACGTTTATTAGTGTATGAATATTTATAAAAGATTTATTTGATGTAAGATAGTTGATGATGTTTAATCTGGCAGCCAGGTTTTTTCTTATACTAATACATTGTTTTCTAAATGTAAATATTTTATCAAAAATAATTCCTAATCTTTTGAGATCATTTACAATTTCGATAGGTTTGTTTTTTAACATAAGATTAGTAGGGTGACAATTGGTTTTTTTGCAGATGTGTAAAATTTTACATTTTTCTATAGAGAGGGACGCGCCAGAGTGCAGTCCCCACATTTCTAGCTTTGTTAATATGTTTAAAAATATGTTATTTACAATTTTTATATATTTGATTTTAGTGAAAATTATACAAGGTGCAATTCAAAAGTTTCAGGACTTTTATTAAAAAAACGAATATTATTTCTTTTTTTTTTGAAAAATTGATTGGTCGCCTTCAAAATAGTCTCCTTCCGCCTGAATACAACGTTTTGCACGTTCAAGAAGGTTATCGAATGACTTTTTTAGGTCATTTGTCGGTATAGCGTTGAGGATGGCGGTTGTCGCCTTTTGGATGGCATCAACGTCAGCTTAGCGGTTTCCTTTCATGGCCAAATGTAGTTTTCCGAACAAATAAAAATCGCAGGATGCCATATCAGGCGAATAGGGTGAATGGTTGATGATATGAATGCGATTTTTGGTCAAATTGAATGTTGAATTCTGAGGTCTTTTTCGTGTTGTTTCGAAGTGTGCGGGACAAATCACGCACAAACCTTTCTGAGGCCCAAATTTTCTGTCAAAATACGATAAATCGACACTGCGGATATTGATAATTCCGATTCCATGTATTTAAGCGATGATTTCGGCTCTTTTTTAATGAATTCACGCACAATCTCCGTGTTTTTTTCGTTCACAACATCTTTTGACCGGCCCGAACGTTCGTCGTCTTCCAAGTCCTCCCATCCCTCTTGAAAACGTTTAAACCACTCGTGAATACGGCTACGGGATAGACAATCATCGCCATAAACTTGTTTCATCATTTGATGAGTTTTGGTAAAAGTTGTAGCAAGTTTAAAACTACACTTAATGTTGGCTCTTTGTTCGATGCTCATTTTCCGACCGACACTACAAATGTAATGTCACATGTAGCGCGATATCTAAGCTGTTATACAAGTCAGCTGTTATACAAGTCAGCTGTTATATAAATGTTATACGACAACACTGAAGAATACACAATTGAGGTATAACAATTTCAGACAGATGGCGCCACTAGAAGCCGCGTTGTTTAAAAAGTCCTGGAACTTTTGCGTCTGCATAAAGCGAAAGGCTTATATTTTTATGTTTTAGTATTATATTTGATACTTGTTCAAATGATATGATAAATAGTACTACTGAAAGTGGTGATCCTTGTGGAATACCATTGTGTAGGTTGAAATGGTTTGACAAGGTATTATTTATCCTTACCCGAAAAGTGCGATTTGTCATGAAGGACTTTATGATGTTAAAGGTTTTTTGACCAACTCCCCACTTTTCAAGCTGTGACAATATCGTATGAATTCCGTTTGACGCGTAATGTTGGATGTGAAGCAGAGAGTCTATCGTGCTTTGCTTGCTTTTGAATGCCACCTGATTATGACTTATTATTTTGTTATTGGTTAAAAACCACATTAGTCTTTTAGCCAAGATTTTTTCGAAAATTTTACTCATGCATGGCAACAGAGAAATTGGGCGGTATCCGCAAATTTCATTTGTAGGTTTATTGGGTTTGGATATAGGTAAAACGATTGTAGAGCGCCACGTGTGAGTGTAGCGGCCAGAATCGAATATATTGTTAAAGGTGTGTAGGAGTTATATTTTTGCGTCGGTGGGAAGATGTTTGAGCATGGGGTAGGATATTCTGTCATATCCTGGGGTGTTCCCCTTTGAATGCTGTAGAGCTAGTTCCAATTCTATAAAAGTTATTTCAGAATCTAGATCGATTGCTGTTTTTGATGTTGGCTGAAAAATGTATGATTTGGCTATAGTAACGCTTTTCGCAGCCTTGTACTCTGACAAAAAATTTGAGTCATTTGAGTAAATTGACCACGTTTCTGCAAAAGAATTTGCTATTTCTATTGAAGAAGTAAGTAGGCTTTGATTGTAGTTGATTGACCTAATTGGTGTATAGGGGACTCCTGTTAACGATTTTATGTCAGCATATATTTTCTTTGGTGTTGATGCCGGTGATATGGAGGCTGTAAATTTTTCAAAGCTTGCTTTTATTGCTTCCTTCACTGTGCGCCTGAAAGTAGAATTGTCTCTTTTGTAACATATAAGATTTTCGATTGTTTGGCAATTTTTGTAGTTATGCCAGCTGTTTTGTTTTTTTTGGCGTAATATATTTAATTCGGAATTCCACCAATAAGTGGAGGTTTTGTGGAAGGACGGACTTGTTTGGGGAATGGATTCGTTAGCAGATTTCTTTATGGCTTTTGTGATTTTGGCAATTTCTTGATTTATGTTAATGCTCTGGAGATTTTTGAAGTTATTTTTGGATATTGATTGGTATAGGGTCAAGTTTGCTCGGTCAGTAATGAATTTTGGGATAGGTTTGATTTTTTCAAAGTAAAAATTTGTTGAGATTTGTGTCGGGAAGTGGTCACTGCCATACAAATTGCTATTAATGCTTCAGTGGCATCTTGGCAGGAGGTATGCCGAGACTATGGTGAGGTCGACATGCGTGAATGTTTTGTGGGTGGAGAAATGAGTAGAGGATCCGTTGTTTAGGACTGCTAGGTTCTGCATAAGTACTACGTTTTCAATTTTGTTTCCTCTACTATTTGTTTTATTCGATCCCCATAGTGGGCTAGACGCATTGAAGTCGCCAGTCATGATTATATGGGAATTTACTTGGTAAATAATCGATGATAAGTCATTTTCTGTGAAAGGTTGGCAAGGTGGAATGTATTGGTTTATTACGGTAAAGTTTAGATTTAAATTAATTTTTATTGCGAGTATTTGGACATATGAGTTGATTATTATACATTGGTGAGGGATATGGTTGTTCAGAAGAATGGCAATGCCTTGTTTTGCAGATGATATGTTATTTAAATTAAAAAAGTAGCCAATGTATGGTTTTGGAGTTATTGTACTGCTTGTGTTTAGAGGTAAATGTGTTTCTTGGATGCAGATAATGTCAGGGTTTTTGTTTTTTATTAGTTCGCCGTAGTTGTTTATATAACCGTTTATGTTCCACTGAATTATTTTTATATTTATACTGCAGTTTACGCAGCTTGGATTATTTTTGCAGTGTTTGGCTGTATGGCCAAGAATCTGACATGATTTGCATCTCATTGGATTCGGAATGTACTCTCTTATCTTAAGAGAGTATCATGAAACGTCGATTTTACTTAGTAATTTGTGAAGGTCAAATGATAGCAGCACTACTCCGCTAGGTAAAAGGGTACCATTTACGTTGTTTTATAATTTATAGACATCTAATACGTTTTGGGCCTTTAACTCTTTAATTATTTCTTCATCTGAGATATTGTTTAAGCAGGGGGCAGAAATTGTTCCCTTGACAGTATTTAGATTAGTATGTAAATTGCATGAGATAGAGCTTATTCCCGGTAATTCTTTTGTACGCACAAAACCATCGGCTATTGCTTTTGATTTTACTAGCAGCAGAACCGTCTCTTATTGGTTGTAATTTTATAATCTCTTTGCTTTTTGCGTACAGTGCTCTCTTCACAATGAAGCAAGAGTAATCGGACAATGACGCGTTTCGATCAGCTGCGGACACTACTATGAATTTTGGGGTTTGCTCTTTTACAACTGGCAATTCAGGGAATTTTTTCGTATGTTTTTTTTTCATTTTTGGGGTATTATCTAATATGGCAAACCTATTTTCGTCCAGATTAGGGGGCCCTGGGGTCATTTTTTCACAAAGAATCGATACGAATTAGATTCGCTAAAAGTGATGCGCGCCTTAAGTAAAACAAAGCAAAGGAATAAGGTGGAAGTACGTGTTACGCACTAAAGCACAGAAAACTAAATTATTCGTCGCGAGTGATAGCCGATGACTGACGTTATATAGTTTAATATTGTTTACATAAGCCACATCATTCTCTTCTAGATCATTTTTTTTTTGTTGTTAATATCCAGAGAAGTAGGGATAACACGTCTCCTTGAGATGTATTTGGCTCATTTCAGACTTTGGTCGAATTATAATATGTAACATATTGCAAAAATATAAAAATTCTCAACCAATATTGTATATATCGTATTGTCCATATATGTAAGGCCGTCGACGGCAGGTACTCACGTTAAACACACCGGACGTTGTCCATATATGTACTATATAGGTATAAAGTATTTTCGCCAGCAGTTTGCAAGGAACTTGTTAATATTATATTTGAAATTAGTGTTTTAAGCTAATCGACCGCGCACGTGTCTATTTAGTTAAAAATTTCTCTTTTTTGTTAATAACAATTTAATGTAATTTGTGATTTTACTCGAGAGTGAGTTGTGATCTTACTGTCAATAATTTTTCTGTTCATTAAAGGTTTTTGGTAAATTACTGTGGTGCTACTATATTTTATGTTTTGTAGCGTACGTTGACATAGTTTTCTCATTTATGTAAATGTTACAGAATTATTGCCTTAATTAAGCTTTTTGAGTTCATATAATATATAGTTCATATGTAAGGAAGTACTTAATATTTTCGAAATAGTGCCATATGCAATTTCGATTTATAGAAAAGATTGTCAAAACTGTAGTGCACTTTCAACATAATTTAAAATATATTACCTATTATTATAACTTCATTATTTTCGTAAATTTGTTAAATTTTTTCTTGCAATGATCGTTTTGACAGTATTATTTAAATTTATTTAAACTCTTTGAATTTTTAAAAATCGTATAATAATTTGCATCTACTAAATTACATCTACGGCTAACTAAGAACATACAGACTGCTATTATATTTAAGGGGAGTTAACTAACGTTATTTTATTTTTTATGATTGATTGATTCTTTACAGTTGATGCTGTTGAAGTTGATGCCTAAATGATTTATGCCTGCTTTTAATATGGATTTGTAATTTAAACACATATGTATATCTGATTCGTATATTCTTTACAAAGGCTTTTCTCTCAAACTATGCGTAACCAATATCGGTGCTAACACAAATTATAACAAGCCAATAACTTATCATTAATGACTAAAAAAAAAAAATGATCTGTATAAAAGTCACTTACACCTAATTCTATTTTTACACGGTAGATTGGATCCATAAGTAAACCGTATAAAAAAACGGGGTTAAAAACTGATCATTCCCCCAAATTTGTGCAATTTACAATTACTCTGACCAATAAACTTGGTGGTATTCACAAAAAGGGATTTATTTTAATTTGTGATATATACATATTTCGCAAAAATTAAATCTGAAAAATAAAATTTAAGCCCACAAAATTTTGAATCGTGCTCAATGGAAAAAAATTGTGTAAAAAATTATAAATAGTTTTATTTTCAAACCGTGTAAAAACAGAATTAGGTGTATTTAAGTGTAGGGATACGTTTTAACAGGATCTACGCATATTATTATAATGCTATTGCTATCGTTTAAATATCCACACTTAAATAATATAGTGAAAAACTTTTGAATATTTTGTAACAGGTTAATTTATTGTTTAGAAGATGAAACAAATTTATTTTGTACTGATTGTGTTTTTACGTGTACATATATAAATGTATTTATACGTATACCATATACTTATATCAATTTTATATGTTTAACTAAATTTTTTTATATATACCCTATATGCACGTACAGTGTAAGAGTAAGTAATTAAAAATATCATGCAAATTATTACTAAACGAAACAACCAATTATATGTTGCGTTTCCTTTTATTTTATAATTTTAAGTTGATAGTGACATTAAGTATATGAGTTTTTACAGACAGTGCTCATATAGGAAAAGTTCCGGACAAGACAACTAGATTTAGATTTGTATTCAGTTTTCTATGAGTTTTTTAAGGAATAGTGGACAAAATCACGAACGGTTCGTTTGAAATTATGGAATAAGAAATGATGATAAATGATTTATGCCTACTTTAAATATGGATTTGTAATTTAAATACATATGTATATCTGATTCGTATATTCTTTACAAAGGCTTTTCTCTCAAACTATGCGTAACCAATATAGGTGCTAACACAAATTATAACAAGCCAATATTCCTTAAGAAACTCATAGAAAATTTAATACATACACATATAGGTATATCAAGTTGTTTTGCACTTGAAATGAAGATTCAGTTCTCGTACCGTTGACCGTCAAAATCCTCATAAAAACTTTGATATTTCAATATATATATATATATATATATGTACATACATTTAAAATATAAGTGAGTTGGGGATGTTTTATGGATACCTGAATGTAAATTCTACATTTTTATTTACTAATCTTTTACTGCTTCATTCACTAATTTGCTTATGCGCTCACAAAATAAAATAAAATAAAATATTAAACATGATTAAAACACCCTAACAAAAAAATAAATTATGACCTGAAAATAACAAAGGGCGCTAAAACAATCCCTTAACGGTAAGTGTTTACTATGAATACATATTTAAGTCAATATGATAATTGTATCGGAATAGTAATCAAAATAAGGCATATATTATGTACGAATCGTTATTAATTGGCTTATTTTGTATAACAATTTCCACAATATGGATGTTTAATATTTGCTTATAGATCCTGACTTAGATCCGTATCGTCCTTCCCGTAAATTTTCTGCACCTCTATCATTGGATGATCCCGTTGGTGAAGAAACCAAAGAAAAACAACGACTTCGACAAGAGCGCCTAATGACTGTTCGCGAGGACGTTTTAGACGAAATTCAATTAGTAAAACATAAAGCTCTTATTACGGATGAGTTACAGGACCGAGAAGAAAAGTAAGAAAAATGTTTTTCAAGTAGTTAAATATACTGTAACCACATTTATAAAAGTTATGCCAATTCTGATCGCTGCATACTTGTTATAAACTAATAAATGTATGTATATATATACTTATGTATATATATATAGGGAACACTTTACAAAGTTATATACAAGCTTTAAAAAACGATACATTAGAAATAGCTTTTCTTAAGTTCGAACATTTAATTTTGCAGAACTCTAGAAGAGAGTATTAAACGAAAGTCCAAGGAAGATACTAAGAAGAAAGAATATGCACTTAAAGCCGAAGAAGCACGATTAGCTGAAGAAGCACGATTGGCTGAGGCAGCACGATTAGCTGAAGAAGCTCGATTAGCTGAAGGTGCACGATTAGCAGAAGAGTCACGATTAGCTGAAGAAGCTCGATTAGCAGAAGAAGCACGATTAGCTGAAGAAATTCGTAAAGCTGAAGAAGCCCGTTTAGCAGAAGAATCTCGTTTAGCAGAAGAATCTCGTTTAACAGAAGAACTTCGTATTGCTGAAGAAACGCGTTTGAAGAAAGCTGAAGAAGATAGGTTAGCTGAAAAAGCACTTCAAGCAGAGGAAGAGGCTCGTAAAGTGGAAAAAGCTCGCTTAGAAGAAGAAAAACGACATCGTGAGGAAGAAATGATCCGTCTAGCAGAAATTGAAAAGCAAGCTGACGATGAACATGAGAGAGAGTTGGCTCGTCAGGCAGCAGAACTAGCTGAAATAGCGCGCCAAGAAGCAGAACTTGCAGCACAAGAATTGCAAAAAACTGATCAAATAAATTCGCAGGATTTAAATAATATGAATAAAGTTGCAGTTGAACCCATCATTGAACAACCAGTGACTCCTGTTGAAGAAAATCGTAGAGAACCTATTATTGAACTGTCGACCGAGATAGATGAACTTTCTGATGCTGAAGCCACTTCCGAAGCTCAGGAAGAAGATGTTGAGGAGGTGTGAAGTAGGTCAAACAATTCAAATTTACATTGATTTCAAAGGAATACAATTTTAATGAAAATGTGTTCAATATAATAATTTTGCTGAATTTTTGTAGCAGACTTTTTAAAATACATTTCTCCTTTTTTACTACATACTAAACTAGTTCCTTAAAAATATTGTGTTTGTTTTTAAATTACTGAAAGACATTTTTAAATTGATTAAAATAAAATACCAGCATATAAATTTACAGTGCAAATATTCCTTTTATATATGGATGTACTTATCCTTTGTGATTTATACATATTTATTTCAAGTTCTAATGTGCGGACCCGCAAGGCCTTATGAAATCTTAAATGTGAGTAGCCTTATATTTCAATGAAACTTTTTCGCGCTTCCCTTATATAGATATATTATTTTTGCGGTTATTATAGTTGCGGTTATAGTTGCCGTTCGGTAACCGTATGCCAAAGTATACGACTGAATATCGGCTACCTACCGCAGACAACTGAGTCTGCAGTCGCCACTTTGTGTATATAATCTATTATCATCAACCATTGTTATAGTACAACTCTCCACAATTTTGCGGTTTTAATATAATGAATATCTTTTAATAAAATACGTATACTTGATTATACTCTCGCAACATGTTGCTACAGAGTATAATAGTTTTTTTCAACTAACGGTTGTTTGCATCACCTAAAACTAATCGAATTAGATATAGCGTTATATATATGTATATAAATGATCAGGATAAAAAGACGAGTTAAAATCCGGGTGACTGTCTGTCCGTCCGTCCATCCGACAAGCTGTAACTTGAGTAAAAATTGAGATATCTTTATGAAACTTGGTACACATGATTCTTAGAATCGCAAAACGGTTGGCACAAAACGCCATTAATCAAAAAAAAAATAAATAAATTGCCATAACTAAGCTCCAAAATAAAATAAAAAAAACTGTTATTTGGTATACAGGATCACATTAAGGAGGGGCATCTGCAGTTCAAATTATTTTTTGAAAATGGACCCCCGCCTCCTAATAGATTTAATGTGCATATCTCTTAAACCGCTAAAGCTATAATAACAAAACTCACTGAGAACAAATGTTTTTAGCACCTCTATCGACAGCTTAATGGGTGAAATCGGATGACAACCCCGCCCATTCCCAATTCACTGGTAGCGCCTCTATTGACGGCGTGAAAATGGGTGAAATCGGGTGACAAGCCCGCCCACTCCTCATATAACGGTATTGCTAAAAAATACTAAAAGTGCGATAAATCAAGCACTTAACACGCCAGAGTCATTAAATTTTAACTCAGGGATGGTATAAGATGACTTTATAGGAACCGAGTTCAAAATTAGACAGTAGGCGCGGCACCGCCAACCACCTTAATTTGCATAGTCGAAAGCGAAAGAATCTGATGGAATTTAAAATGTGTATAGGAAATAGGCGCGGTTGTAATCCGGTTTCACCCATTTCACGCACTATAATGTCACGTACCGAATTTGGTTGAAATCGGTTAAGCAGATCCCAAGATATGGGTTTTCACCTAAAAGTGGGCGGTGCCACGCCCACTGACTAATTTTGAACGCGGTTCCTATAAAGTCATCTCATACCATCCCAGGGGTAAAATTTAATGTCTCTGGCGTGTTTAGTGCTTGGTTTATCGCGCTTTTAGTATTTTTTAGCAGTACCGTTATATGAGGAGTGGGCGGGCTTGTCACCCGATTTCACCCATTTTCACGCCGTCAATAGAGGCGCTACCAGTGAATTTGGTTATTATAGATTTAGCCGTTTAAAAGATATGCACATTAAACTTATTAAGGGCGGGACAACGCCCACTTTTAAAAAAATGTTTAACTGCAGATGCCCCTCCCTAATGTGATCCTTTGTACCAAATAACAGTCTTGTATCTTCTTGCGGAGCTTAGTTATGGTAATTTATTTGTTTTTGATTAATGGCGTTTTGTGGTCGTGGCAGTGGTCCGATTACGCCCATCTGCAATACCAACCGTCTCACGGTACCAAGAAACATGTGTACCAAGTTTCATGAAGATATCTCAATTTTTACTCAAGTTACAGCTTGCACGGACGGACGGACAGACGGACAGACAGTCACCCATATTTCAACTCGTCTCTTTATCCTGATCATTTATATATGTATAACCCTATATCTAACGCGACTAGTTTTAGGTGATACAAACAACCGTTAGGCGAACAAAACTATTATACTCTGTAGCAACAAGTTGCGAGGGTATAAAAAAAACAACAGCAAATATATATGCACATATATATTTCAAAAAAAAAAAAAGGTGCAGGTGCCAAAAAGTGAAAAAAAAACCAAACAATGCAGTGACATTTATTGAAAAAAAATAAAAAACAAAAAAGTGCCGTAACATATAATAAAAAACATACATGCATATAAAACAAAAACGGTTAATTATTCAACGTTAATTTCCATAGTAAACTTCGAAAAGTAATAATATATACTTAAAGTACCTAAAATGATTTCTGAAGAAAAAAGTCCATCTGCACCTGCAGAACTACACGCTCAAAGCAAGGTGCTACAAAACAAAAACGGGTGAAAGATATTTCATACACCAAATTTATCTCTGAGAGTGACAGTTTAATACGATACTGCATCTTCGCCGATTCAGGACAATTCTGAATCGGTATTAGAAATCACAAAGGAAAATCTTGATAAACTGTTAGACCAGTTTGAAGAAACAAAAGCAATGATTTCGGATCAATTAAAATTAATTAAAGCAATTGCACCTACTCCGCAACCGAGAGTAGAGCTGCCACAAATTCAATGTCAAGAGTCAAATTCAGGCATTCATCTCAAGGTGCCCACATGTGATACAGAAATCTTTCATGGTAGTTATGAACAATGGCCGTCTTTCCGGGACATGTTTACAGCCGTCATGCGAACTGTGCCCAGGAGCGCAAAAGCTTAAATCTTGCGAGAAATTCAAAAAATTAAAAATTAAAAATTAGGAACAATTTCGTGAGAACAAAAAAAACTTTGCACAAACTGCTTGTCACGTACGCATGTTCTATAAAAGTGTGAAAGCTAATTCAATTGCGTATATTGCCACAAAAGACATCATTCAATGTTACATAATTTTTCCAGCTCACCTCAAATTAATGTTAAAAGGGCTACAGGATTAATTGCAACAGCAGATCCAAAAAGACAGAATCCCGAAAATACCAAATACCCTGCTGCCCAAAGGCATTAGAAACTCAAACGCTACACAGCGAAAACCAAAGTAGGGTTCTACCAGAGAACTTAGAAGAACGAGAAGGTGCAGGTTCGATAGCAAACATCTTTCTTGAGAAAAGTCGAAATTATTCTTTGTCGAGTTTATCTTCGAGAGGCATTGGGTCCTCCTGCAACATGGAACGAAATCAAAGCGAAATTATTCTTGAAAAATTAGGCCGAGCTCAGTACTTCACGATACTCGACTTAGCAAAAGGTTTTCACCAAATCCTAATAAATGAAAATGACCGAAAGAAAACCGCATTTTTCACACCATTTGGGCATTATGAATTCAAAAAGATGCCTTTCGGTTTAAAGAATGACCTTTCCAGGATTAATGAATTCGATATTAAGAGACGATATCCTAATATTTAGCACTTCTATAGAAGAGCATGTAAAAAGCATAAATAGAGTTTTCGAAAGGTTGAGAAAACAAAATTTAAAATAACAAATAGGTAAATGTAACTTCTTTGCTACAGCAAAAATACAGACCATTCAAAAACTCCAATTACCATAGAGGCAAATAAAATCTTTTCACAAGATATTTTAGGAAATTTGTGAAGAAGAAAGAAATCAGAATAAATTTAAAAGATCCACAATACGTTGACTCCATTGAAAAATTAAAAACCCTTCTAGTAAACCCGCCAATATTAAAATACCAAGATTTCCATAAAAAGTTTAAAATTTCCACTGACGCAAGTAATCATGCTATCGGAGCTGTCTTACTCCAGGATAATCATCCAGTCAGTTTCGAATTGGAAACAGATCATCAGCCGCTAGTTTAGCTTAAGTCCAAATACAATGGCAAATACATAAATCCAAGACTCCAGAGATGGCTTCTAAAATTGGGCGAGTATGACTTTAATATAAGTTATGTCAAAGGAAAACCAAATAAAGTAGCAGACTTTTTGAGTAGAATAGATGTAAATACTGGCGAAATCAATGTAATATCTGATAACACAACTCATAACAATACCAATCAGGGTCCTTCAATAGAAGAAGACAACAATGACACTATACATTCGCAAGCCGAGGAACAAAACGACCATTTCCCCATCCTAGACACAGTAGTAAACCATTTTCACACACAAATAATACTTACGCAACACAAAAACCAGGATATAAAAATTTATGATTATTTTAAAACGCAAAATTTTCTTAACTCAAGAATATATATATGGAAATATTTATTATAGCAGACATATTTAGAAGATTAAGTAGGCATTTTTTCAGAATTACCAGATAAGGAGTACAACAAGGTTCAGCAGAAATTACTAGAACTCTTCCCAGTAAGCATAACATTTTACAAATGTTCGTATCACGCTTTAGACTTAGAAACCGGACAGGAAACCTATAAGTGGATAGCGAACTACTACAATAAAGAAACAGGACACGCCGGAATAGTAGTAAACTATGAAGCGCTGAAGAGAGCAATATACTATAAGGATCTGAAGAAACTGATTCAAAAATATATTAACTGTGATTAACAAAAAAACAAAGTTTCCTAACGTTCATTGACCAATTTTCTAAACACGCTGTAATATTGTACTTGGATGATCGAAATCATATCACCATAATAGAAAAACTACGTCTATACCTTTTACTAATGGCTTTCCCATGAAAGTTTATACTGGACAACGAATTCAATTCAGTAAACATTAAAGATTTTTTAAACGAACAATCAGTAGAGGAACACTACACAAAGCCAAATAGCCATTCAGGGCACGCCGACATTGAAAGGTTTCACAGTTCTTTAGGCGAAAAGATGAGAATTTTAGAAATAGAAGAACCCAGACTGACAACTCAAGAGAAAATGTGCAAAAGCTTAGAATGGCACAACAACTCCTTTCACTCAACTATAAAATCTTTAGGAGTATAGGGGCCCCATGGCTGCAACGTTTTCTATGGAGTTGATGGCCCACCGGAAGACTCCCCTTTCAAAGCGAACAATGTCGATTTTGAACATCAACCTGTTCGAGATCGACGACAGAATTGGGTCCATTACTCGTAGAAAATCGCTGAACGCCGATTCAAACAGGGGCTGTTGTTCCGCCGGCTAATTGGCAGAGTTTTGCTCAGGTATACTTGAGAACTTTATATATATACTAGAGGATCCCGTCCACGCGTTGCTGTGGCTAAGGTATACATTAATTACATACTATTCAACACAGTAAAATTGTTTGATTTGCTCTTATATATTTTTATTTCGAGTTCTGCGGTCTAAGTTTGTACGGCTGCTTGGTGGCATTTATAAAAATGAAAATCCAACTGAAAATAGAAAGTTACTCCCTTATATTTTCTGTTTAACCATGTATACGAAATTTTAATATTGTGTAGTCATCAAAAGTTACCATAAATCGATATTAAGCTGTGAACTTACCGTGATTAACAAGCACTTATTAGCAAACAACAATTTTGTCTTTAAAACAAAACAAACTTTATCAAAAACTTAATAAAATTATTGTTAGCGCTATGTTAGGTTATGTGTGTCAGATTACCACAGATTACTTAATAGGTTATGCGAAGTTTGTATACTGCGTTCTGAAATCTAACACATAGTATACATATTTTATTACATATATTATATTAAAATGAAATCAACACTGGTATTATTAATATTTTCTCAAAGTCGGTACATTTAATTGTGGCAAGTAATTTTCAAAAATTAGTAAATTAGGGCGATATAATTTAATTAGTTAACCACATTTCCGAACAAACGATGCTCTTTCAATATTGTCTATGGCTGTGAATGACGATGACATTCGGTACGCACGTTTTTTAAAATATGCAAAATTAGATGTATTTTTTCAATCTTTCTGAGACATTTTCTTAATATTTTTTTCCGTAAGAACCTTCTACAGAGTATTAGAAAACCACAAAAAAAAACAGCCAAATCGGTCTAGACGTTCTCAAGTTATGGCTTGACAACGGGAAACGGGTTTCATTTTTATATACATACATATAAAAGTGGCATTGCTCACTCACTCAAAGAATAAATCAATCTTTAATACGCTCTTTAACGTTTGAGTAAAATAATCAAGATGACCTTCGGTAAAAGTTCTTATCGAGAGATGAGTCAGTTCTTAAGCAAACATTTAAATATACTGATATAGGTATACTCAAATTCTTAATAAATGTTAATAAAATCGAATCGTATAGTTTCAAAATTTTACTGGCGCAGTCGGTAGGATCTGCGAAAAAGATCCTTAAACGAATCTACTATTAAAAATTAATAATAAATATAATATTAAATATAATAATTAAAGGAAAGTTAATAAAAATAAAAAAACACAAATTCACGCTGAATAAAATATAATATAATGTTCAATGTCTTTGTAAGGCCGTTCAATGTCATATGAAGGTCAGCGTATTGTGTTCAATATCATGCCAATGTCAATGTAAATAAAGAACAGATTATTGTAAAAGAAAGAGACCTACAAAACAAAAAGGAACCTCAATAAAAACGGTTCCAGTGATTTACACGAAGATTAACTAAATAAGAGAACATGCTAAGACATATCTCTTAATGTTTGAAATCAAATAAATAACAAGAAAAAACATTAACTGCGGTTGCATCGAAGCTATAATACCCTGCACAGATACAAAGGTTCCTTACAATAACTTCATTCAGATCACTGAATCGGAAATAAAAAATAAAATTTTTTTCCATGCAGGCACTTTACTCCGATCGTTCAGTTTATATGATAGCTGTATGACATAGCAATCCGATCTAAACAATTTTTTCGGAGATTATATTCTTGCCAAATTTCGTGAAGATACCTCGTCAAATGAAAAAGTTTTCCATACAAGCGCTTGATTCCGATCGTTCAGTCTGTATAGCAGCTATATGCTATAGTCATCCGATCTATACCAATTTCTTCGGAGATTCCATTGTTGCCTTAAATAATAATCCATGCCAAATTTCGGAAAGATACCTCTTCAAATGAAAGAGTTTTCCATACAAGGACTTTACTTTTACTTACGTTATAGTCATCCGATCCGCTCTAGTTTTTCGTAGATTACGTTGTTGCGTCAAACAATAACTCATGCCAAATTTCGTGAAGATACCTCGTCAAATGAAAGAGTTTTCCATACAAGCACTTGATTCCGATCGTTCAGTTTGTATGGCAGCTGTATGCTATAGTCATCCGATCAAAACAATTTCTTCGGGAATTACATTGTTACCTTAGAAAATTACTCATGCCAAATTTCGTAAAGATTTTACGTCAAATAAAAAGTTTTCCATACAAGGACTTGCTTCCGATTGTTCAGTTTGTATGGCAACTGTATGCTATAGTGGGCCGTTCCGACAAATGAGCAGCTTCTTAGTGAGAAAAGGGCAGGTACAAAATTTCAGATCGATAGCTTAAAAACTGAGGGACTAGTGTGCATATATACAGACGGACGGACAGCTCATCATGCTGATCATTTATATATATAATTTATAGGGTCTCCGACGTTTCCTTTTGGGTGTTACAAACTTCGTGGCAAACTTAAGTGGGTATAAAAGGAGAGTTTGCAAACAAATACTACTAAGTTAAATAACAATTTTGCCGATATCTATTAGTTAACTTTGTTAAGATAATTTGATAACAAACAAAAAAAATCGGTATAAAAAAATAACTGAACTTAACCTATATACTGCTGTTATAAATGAGCGTCAAGGAAGAGTTTGAAGCCAAAAAATTTAGGTCTCTTAAAGAAACAATAATGACTGAAGGAAAAGATAAACGTGATCTCGTCATGCAAACCAATCTCTTTAGGCTGCATTTTAAAATTATTGTGCGAAGAAATTAACATAGAAGTATGTAGAGTAAAAGATTGTATTATATAATATTAAAAAATGAAAATATATCCATCAAAACATTTTTGTATAAAGAGCTAGATCAAATTAGTTTTAAAACGTTAAAAAGGGAATTGCCCTTTATTAACTGCATTAATAAATGCAAATTTAGTAACTGACCTTAAGTCAGCAATTCGAATTTTGAAAGAAAATAATGAATTTGAAAATGATAGAAGACTAAGCAAAATCAAACAAAATTATAACCAAAGAAACATCCCATTTCCCAGAGTTTTCAACCTCTCTCACATAAATTCAAACAGAGTAAATGGTAACGAGTTTCAAAAGTTTTCCTCACCTTGTGGAAATCTATTTTTTTGACTATTCTCATGGCAATAACTATCGAGGACCCTATCACCTAATAACTCAAAGCACTTTTATCACTCAAATCCAAATGAGTGGAATTATTACCGAGATATGAATACAGCTTTAAATTATCCTAATAGTTATTAATTGTAGTGCGCTTAATACCAATAACGTACCTAAAACAAAATTCGCAACAAATAAGAAATCAAAATGAAATTAATTCGAATCAATTTATATACGGCTCTCCTCAACCAATGGAATTTGAGCAGTCAAATTTTCAATTAGGAGCCTTGGAGGATTGTCCACGATCGAATTAAAAATATAAGATAAATTTATAACTTTCTTAATAGATACGGGGTCTTCTATCAGTTTAATTAAGTTCTTAGTAGTAGAATCGTTGAAATTGAACCAATATTACTAACAACATCTACAGGGAAAGTATTACTTAAACAGATTCCAGAAGTTTTCGACAATTGCAATAACCACAAATTGATGTTTTACATTTATAATTTTTCTGATAATTACGACGGATTAATAGATTACAATATACTTCGTCAGTTCAACTCTAAGATCGATTTAAAAAATAATACAATTAGCAATTAACAATGTTAAAAATTATACACACACTAACTTAGTAACCGAGTTGAATGTTAATGATAACAAATTTACTGCCAAATTTAGACTCAACCATTTAAATAATGAAGAATCGCAAAAATTTAATAAATTGCTGGGGAAACACAAAACTTAATTTTGCAAAGGTGAGAAACTTACTTAGAGATACTTGACAAGTTAGGTAAAATATACTTCACGACAATTGATTTGGCGTAAGGATTCCACCAAATTGAAATGGATCCTATAGATAGACAAAAAACCGCTTTTTCTACTCAAAATGGCTACTTGGAACTTTTGAGAATGCCATTCGGTTTAAAAAATGCACCAGCCACTTTCCAAAGGCTGACGAATACAGTTTTGGAAGGTCTAATTGGGAAATATTGCATGGTTTATTTAGATGACATATTAGTTTGCAGCGCATCTCTCGAATCGCTCGATAAAGTATTTCAAAGATTAGCTGAAGCGAATCTAAAAGTACAGCCGGACAAAAGCGAATTTTCAAAACAAGAAACCGAGTTTCTTGGCCACGTTATTATCCCTACTGGCATAAAACCAAATCTAAATAAAGTCGTGGCAATTTTAAATTATCCAATTCCCAAAACGGAAAAGGAAATAAAACAATTTTTGGGTTTAGCGGGATTTTACCGTAAATTTATTCTAAATTTTTCAAAAATAACAAAACATTGCCTAAAGAAAGGTAATTTGGTGAATAGTTCAGATAAATAATTTATCAGAGCCATAGAAGCTATTAAATTACTAATAACAAAAGAGCCGATCCTGGCGTACCCACATTACGGGAAGTTATTTACGTTAACGACAGACGCCTCTAATGTAGCATTAGGAGCAGTGTTAAGCCAAAATGGGCATCCGATCTGTTTCGCCAGCCGTTCACTAAATGAACATGAGTTGAATTATTCGGCAACAGAAAAAGAGCTCTTGGCAATGGTATGGGCTACGAAGTACTTTAGACCGTATTTATACGACATAAAATTCTTAATAAATAGTGGTAATCGCCCTCTGCAATGGTTACATAACTTAAAAGAGCCAAATGCCAAACTGCAACGGTGGAAGATTAGGTTGAATGAATACGATTTTGATATTAAATTCATTCCAGGTAAAGAAAATAATGTTGCCGAGATAGCGCGTTAGAATTGAAGAATGGAACGTTAATGAAGAAACTGCTTCGAATGTAGCCACAATCCATTCCGCTGACGAAGACTCCGGCGAGTTTATTAGAATTGCCGAAAGGCCATTGAACGTATTCAACAATCAAATTAAGCTAATAAAATCTAATGAAAACCGTACTAACATATGCAAAATATTTTCTAACAATCTTACTACTATATACAAGTATTATACAGATCTAACAACTAAATATATAAAGGACTTAATTAAAACTCATTTGTTAAACAAAAATGCAACAAAACTAATGACCGATGACGACGACTTTGTACAATTTCAAAACATTTATAAAACTCTGATTACTTCATACAGATTTAAAATTTACCGAACCATTAAGGGATTAGAAAATATTGAAGATTCGGCCTTCAAATCAAAAATACTAGAAATTCACCTCGAAGGACCGCATCAAGGAACCGAAAAAGGACCAAACTGTTTCAAGCAGAAATACTATTACTCTAATAACCTTAAAGAGATAACTAAAATAATTAATGAATGTGAGTTATGCAACCATTGCAAAAACGACCACATCTCGAACAAATTACCATTTAAAGTTACGCCTCCTGTGTATGAGACTCGAGAAAAGTTTGTAGTATGGAAATGGGGTGATGAAAATTATTTACCATGTATTGATTTGTTTTCCAAATTTGCGACAGCTGAAAAAGTGTCAGCTTTAAATTGGTTAGGGACTAAGATTTTTAATTCTATGGGACCTCCGAAGACATTAAAAATAGACCAGGACCAAGGTATCAATAATGTTAGCATAAAGCAGTGGTGTCAACAATTGAATGTAGCAGTCGAAGTCACAACTTGGAAAACTGGTATTGGTGACATTGAGGTTTCATAAGACAATTAATGATAAATTGCGAATTATTGGTAGTTCTGGGGATAAAGAGTTTAAATGCCTTCAAATTGAACAAGCATTATTTATCTACAACCATATTATTTCTCATTCCACTAGAGGTGAAAGTCCGTATGATATATTTTTTAATAGAAAACATCCTAAAACCAATCCCCAACTAGTTAAAAAAAGAAGGATAAATAATATGAATCAAAACCGACAATAAAAAGAAATAAATACGAATTTTGTTAGCGCCGAAACATCTAGTAAAAGATTGGATAAGATTAGTAACCCTTATAAAAAAGTACGACTTGTTCAAACCGAATCTGATGGAGAACATCATTTAGTAAAGTTTAAAAACAGGAAGGTAAGAAAATACAAAAGCTAATTTAAAAGATGGAAAAAATATGTATAACTGATTTATGTTTATAATTTATCGTTTAGTATAGTAGTATGATTGTAAGTATTTTGTAAACAATAAAAAAAACAACAACCAAATGGGTTAAAGCATTTAGTAATATTATTGAGAATTATATGAATCTGTTAATTTTTTTTTAATTCTACACATTTTGTAAATAATAAAAACAAAAAACTGTACTATTTTAAGATGGGAGGAGTGAGGAGTGAACAGTTGCTCACTCACTCAAAGAATTAATCAATATCTAATACGCTCTTAAACGTTATGGGTAAAATAATCAAGATGACCTTCGGTAGAAGTTGTTATCGATAGATGAGTCAGTTCTTAAGCAAACATTGAAATATACTGATGTATACTCAAATTCTTAATAAATGTCAATAAAATCGAATCGTATAGTTTTAAAATTTTACTTATATTTATAAATACATAAATATAAACATATACACATATGGAGTAAAGTCAGCCGAACGTGTCAAAATCGTAAATATCAGTTATATGGGGGCCAAAGATCAAAGTTACTTTGCTACTAGAAAAATACTCTCTCTCAACTGGAAGTACGAAAATCTTTATATTAGGTATATGGGGGCTAAACGAAATATTTATTCGATTCAACTTATTTTTTTAAAGGGTTATTTCGATTTCGCCTATTTTCCCACTTTAATATAGGCCGGAGAGGTCCGTTTCATTTGCTGCCCTTTTGGGAATTTTTTCCGTGATGAGAGATTGCTCCCTCAAAAGTACGGCCCAGCTGTCTGTGGGAATATTTTGTGTTAATAAAACCGACAAACAATTAGAAACAGTGGATTGAAGTCTAATAAATTCTTCACTTGTTGTTTTCTGAATTTTAGGCAAGTTCATTAGTATCGTTACTTGCTTATCGACCAATATTCTTTCATTTTCGTATCTTGGTTCAAGAGCTTCCCAAGCCAGATTGAAATTATCGTCATTTAGTGCGAACTGTTTAACTATGACGCCTGCTTGACCTTTTGTTTTGTATCGGAGGCGATACAATTTTTGTGCATTTGATAATTTTGGGTGGTTTATGTAAACGGCTGTAAACGTGTCCCAGAAAGACGGCCATTGTTCATAACCACCATGAAAGTTTCTGTATCACATGCGGGCACCTTGAGATGAATGCCCGAATTTGACTCTTGACATTGAATTTGTGGCAGCTCTACTCTCGGTTGTGGAGTAGGTGCAATTGCTTTAATTAATTTTAATTGATCCGAAATAATTGCTTTTGTTTCTTCAAACTGGTCTAAACAGTTTTCGTACTTGGCGTAAGCCGAGGATTTAAAATTTTCAGATAGATCTGCGTCGTCAGATTCTACTATTGCGTCATATGCAGCTTGGAGACGTGTCCAGAAATTATCAAGATTTTCCTTTTTGATTTCTAATACCGATTCAGAATTGTCCTAAATCGGCGAAGATGAAAATCGAGTGCAGTAATTAGACTGTCACTCTCCCAGGTAAATTTGGTGTATGAAATATCTTTCACCCGTTTTTGTTTTGTAGCACCTTGCTTTGAGCGTGTAGTTCTGCAGGTGTACATGGACTTTTTTCTTTAGAAATCATTTTAGGTACTTTAAGTTTATATTATATATACTGTATTGTTTTGGATTCTTTTGAATCTGAGCTCATTTAGGAAATAGTGAAATAAATTAAAAATTTCTCAGTGTCGACCGATGGAACTCAAGCTATATGCTCGTATATAACGAAACTCTTTTTGAGTAAATAGAATTTTTTACAAACAACAAAACTAATTTTAACTTCCGTATAGTATGTGTATAACCGCAAACTCTTTTAGTTAATAAGAGTTTTTAATTCGAATTAAGTTTCTTAAATACGCGGATTTAGTTTTTTATAATTCTGGTCGTATTTATTTTTTAATTTATTAACAATCGAACTTATATTTATTTATCGTTTTAATGTCCTTATGTAGGTACACCCTAATGCGTGAACTTGTAGATATGTATATTTACAAGTATGTACTTGAGCAATTGAGAGCTCCTTAAAGAGATCAGGGCACTTTGTGCTTGTGTTTGTTTGCCAAAGAACAATGGGTATTGCGAGATATTTGCCAAAATGGCCTTTGAAGAAATCTTTATTTGAGAATTTTTATATTATTGTTTTTAGCTTTCTTTTAGCAAAAATTTTTTTTTGTTTTGTATTATCGAATTATTTATTTAGTTGTTGCTAGGACTTAGCCGCACCGTTTAATTAGTTTTAAAATAAGCGATATTTAAATGATTAAATTAAATAAAAATATGTATTTGTACCCACTGTATATGGGGTATGATATGCATAGACAGATGCATAGACAGATCGTATGCCGTATGTACAAGTGTGTATATGTATGACTGTGCACGCGTGATATTTTTCGGCCTGAGAGAAAAGTGTGGAGAAAAATAAAAATTGTTATACGCAGGTATTTTACCGACTGCGCTTATGTTAATATATTCTGATACAATATATATGTAGAAATATAAGTGAATGTTTCGTTATCATATTTATCGGTAAATGCAATTTGCATATTGTTTGCCGATTGAATGTATAAATATATGTGTATGTTTGTATTTTTGTCTTTTTGTGTAGATTCTAGTTGTAATTGTTATTGTACCTTTAGCATACTTATTGTTACGCAGTCCTGCTTATTGCTTATTTAAGCCTAAGGGGTACTGCCGGAAAATCTTTGCAAGTAAATACTTGAATTTTTATTTTTTATTTTGTGGTTGTTGTGTATATATATATATATACAAATGTAAGCGCAGGTTAAGGCAATAAGGGATGTAGAGCAGGTTCGCCTCCGCGTGGTACATGCTGGGTCACGCCAAATGACCTGCGGCCTTTACGGCCTTTTTGAACTCCTGATCTGATCTTTCTTCGACATGGACATAGCTTGGACTATTTGATGAATTCGGTTGAACCCTGGGCTGGTGGTCGTGGTATTCTGTCACTTGAGTATGCAGGGTGATACCCTGTAGAAATGGCTAATGGGCTAATGCCAAGGCTGCCTCCGTCCCGTTAAAACCATGGCAAGCCTCGGAGTACGTTCCCCTCCCGTCATCATTAAGTTGGTGTGGTAGGTGTTTGATGAGATGACTCCTTCCTTGCGCTGGTCGGCTCTGAACGTATTGCCTCATAAGGGCGTGCGTCAACCCTCGCCTTGGCCTCGTAACTGAGACAACCTTGGGACCATAAAAGGCGACTACCTTTCCGGGAGGTGGATAGCGGCTCCGAGTGGGGACCCAACAAAAATGAATAGAACAAAATTACTAAGGACGAGGGGGAAGCAGGTCGAAACCGACCTCTGCTATAGTGGACGGTTCCCTGGGGGGGAAACTTTCACCGAGGGGTACGTCCCCGGAAAAGGGTGAGAAGAGAAATCCAGGGGGTGCCTGGCTTACCGTCACTGGGGGCGGTAACGCAGGGGGGGTCGGCAGGAGTCTGCCGACGGTAGCCTTGGGTAGTGCGGAAGTGCGAGGCGGAATCGCCAGCACTAGCAGAGGAACCTCTGCTGAGTTCATGGAGGCCACGGCGTCCTCGGCGAACGCTAAGGGCCCGGTGGGGAAGCGCGTGACTGCAGCTAAAAAGCTGAAGTCTGATCGTCGATTGGCTGCAAAGATTTTGGAGCGCTACGGTGGCAAGCAGGCTGATCAGAAATCTGACCAGCATGCTAGCACACTTGAGTGGGCCAAAAGGCCCGCTGCCGTCTGCCGAGGCAGAAGAGAGTGGGAAAGTTTCCATCTCGAAAATGGTTGTCGACCCTGTCCTCTCGGACGCGGGAAGCACGGGCGGCGGATCGTCAGGTGATGATGGATGCGCCTTCAAATCTGGCTTGTCTCAGCCTATATGCCGCATGACGACGAGGTGGAACCACCTCCGGGCCTGCTGAAGATGGCTATGGCAGAGGCCAGGCGCAAAGGAGCCGCGGTCCTAATAGGCTCGGATGCCAATTCATGGCACACCGTCTGGGGGAGCTCGGACACAAACGCAAGAGGTGAGTCACTTTTTGATTTTATTTGTGATGTAGATCTTTTTATCTGTAATAGGGGAAACTGCCCTACTATTGTGACAGCTAGCAGGGCGGAAGTCATTGACGTCACGCTAGCCTCTAGGTAAATTGCTCCCTTGATCTCGAAATGGAGAGTTCTAGACGATCACTCCTTGGACGCCTCGCGCCGAAGCATACAACCCACAGAAACTTCAGGAATACCAATTGGGTCCTGTATTGCAGGAAGCTTCGATCAGCTCTTCCAACCGCGCCTGACAGGGATTCGATCCTATCTGCGGACGCGATTGAGGAGCTCGTCGAGGTTTTCAGCTCTGTTAGTAGAACTACTCTTGAAAGCTCCTGTCCTCTGAAAACTCAGAATACTAAAGGGAAACCCTCTTGGTGGACTTCGGAGCTAACGGAGATTAGATCTTCGAGTAGAAGACTCTTCAATAAAGCCCGTAAAAGTGGCTCTAGTGACGACTGGCCGTTGTACAAGGCCGGATTGACCATTTACAAATCCAAGTTAAAGAAAGCCAAGAGAGCTTTGTGGAGAGCCTTCTACGGCAGTGTGGAGGGCTGTCACGAGTCCTCAAGGTTTAGACGCATTCTTGCAAAAAATCCTACTCCAGTGGGGTATCTAAGATATGTAGATAACGCGCGGACGACGAGTAGTGAGGAGTCGCTGATACTACTCCTAGATGCTCATTTTCCACTGAATCGCTCTACTGAACAAGTGCCACTGGGGGAGCTTCAGGAAGGCTGTACAGCCTTCTTGGATCTTCTGGATGAGCGTCACCTTACTTGGGCATTGAAATCATTCAAGCCCTTCAAGTCCCTGGGTCCCGATGGCATCATACCGGCGCAACTACAGCGTACGGTTAAGGTGTCATGTAGCTGGCTGGCCCTCATCTACGCGAAGTGTGTTAGATTGGGCCACGTCCCGAAGGCCTGGAGGCAGGTTAAGGTTACGGTTATTCCGAAGGCCGGTAAAAGCTCTCATGTCGGTGTTAAAGATTTCAGACCCATCCGCCTATCCTCGTTTCTGTTGAAAACGCTGGAGAGACTTATGGATCTGTACATTAGGTGAAGAATACCGAGGGGCAAACTGCAGAACTGCACTCATCGGAATCTCCGGTACACTGCGAACCACACGAACGATAGCTCTCAACGCTATATTAATATTGCATTGCTGCGAGGTGTGCTATTAGGCTCAGGGAAACTGGGCTCTTGAAGAGGTCCGAACAAGGACACGCCACAAATCTCTCCTCCTTCAGCTGCATTTCTGAAAATTTGGATCACTGCGTCACAGGCGGTTTTTTCTCTGCTCATATCCCGACTAGGGAAATGTGTAGGGGAAGACGCAGCTGGAGAAGAGGCGCGGTGAGCTTTTTCACGGATGGGTCGAAGCTAGGAAGGAAAGTTGGAGGGGGGGAGGGTGTTTTCTATAAAGAGTTCTCCGTCAATCTTTGCTTCAGGCTACCGGACCACTGTAGCGTTTTTCAGGCGGAAGTGGCCGCGATCAAGGTGGCGGTAGAAGTACTGTTACGAAGTGCAGCTTCGTTTAGAGAGGTGAGCGTTCACTCCGACAGCAGAACGGCAATACAAGCCCCGAGTGCGCGAACCGTGCATTCAAAGCTAGTCAAGGAGTGTCTGTCCTCACTAGAATTAGCATCAGGCTACTTCAATATCAGGCTCGTTTTGGTGCCTGGTCACAGCGGAATCGTTGGGAATTGCAAGGCCGATGAGCTGGCCAGGGGGGCACCCTTGCCCCGCTCACATCGGAATGGGATCTAGTTGGTTCTCCGCTAACGTCTTGCATTCTGGCTCTGGACCAATGGACCTCGCATGCGCTCAGCAGACGCTGGTCGACGACCAACTCCTGTGCGACTGCGCGATCCTTCTGGCCGAGAGTGGATCGCAGGAGGTCGGGGGATCTTCTCGCCTTGAACAAAGTTCACCTCGCCGCCATGGTAGGAGTTTTCACTGGGCACTGTCCAATGGGAACTCATGCGGTGCGGATTAGAATACAACCCGATTTTAGTTGTCAAAGCTGTATGGAGGAGGGTGAAGTGGAAACATCCCGGCGCTTTCTCCTCCACTGTCTGGCTTTTGCTAGGCTGATAATGAAACATCTCGGCAATCACACCTTTGGCGGACCAGAAGATTTGGCCGAAATGGATATAGACCGTCTCAACAAGTTTGTCATAGGCACAAAGCGCTTTGTCGGCATGTAAGGGTCTATTGATATGTCTCATAGGAGTTTTGGGTACCACAACGGACCGGCGTTTAAGCTGTCCAAGTGTGATCCTTCTTGGGATCGACCCTCTAACCAAACCTAACCTAACCTAAGGCAATCAATAATTTTTTATTATAATATATATATTATATATATATGTAAATATAAGTGGAACTTTCCGTTAACATTAGGAAAAATAGAAGTATATAATACCCAAATTTTTAGTTCCGTTTTGTTTTTATATTTTCCGTTAACGTTTCCTGTACCCGTGTTTTCAACTTTGAAAGGGGTTTTCCTAGTTTTAACAGTATACAGGATTTACAAACATACATATATAATTAATAAAAAAATCAAAACGATACACTTACTTTGTCTCGCCTCAAGGGGGTGTTGGGAAAATGTATGTGTAGTTTTATTTTTTAAGGTTTTTTGGTTTTCCTTCTTTCCCAACTTCCTTAACGCCAGCTGTTCTGATGCCTGTTGTGCAGCTCTCTTCCTGTGTTTTGGCTGCTATATCTATTTTGCTTTTAGTCTCACGCCCGTTTTTGATTAATCTTTTTTTTACATTTTTTGGTTTCGCACCCGTTTGTTTTTGTGTTGAAGTATTTTTTTGATTTGACTGCCAATTAATGCCTTGGGGAGCATACTTCTGAACAATTTCAGGTGAACCTTGTTTAATAAAATCCGCAAACTGTTTCAGTGGCTCTTTGGGCTCCAATGAAGGTTTTGCCGTTCTCGCTCATTAGTTTTGAGGGAAAGCTGCGTCGTCCGACGAAGCGAACAAATGCCGCGAAAAAAACTTCCTTTGTCAGATTCGTACATAGCTCGATGTGCACTGCTTTTGTCGTAAAACAGAAAAACACAGCCACAAAGCCTTTCATTATGGTGGGCGACCTTAACATGGACTCCTTTATTTGAAAAGGCCCAGCAAAATCGACACCTGTAATGGTGAAAGGCAGACCGAAGTTGCAGCGTTCCGATGGAAGTGCTGCCATAACCTGCGTTCGCAACTTCTGCTTATGCAGATCTTGCACATGAAAATGAATACAGAACTCTTCCGCGTGAAGCATAAGTATGTGAATGTAACTAAGGAGTAAAGTGGCTAGTTGAGATTTCTCTGGTTGGATTAGAGGCTCGGATTGGCAAGCCGACCATTCGCACGAAGCAGACCTTTCATGTCTAGGAACGGGTTAAAAACTAAGAGTGAACTCCTTTTGTTAATGGGTTTTGATTCTCTTAATAGTGTTATATCGCGGCTGAAGTAGCGCATTTGAGTTGATGCGATTAGAACGACCTTTGAATTTTGCAATTCTAGGTGCGTCAATGTATCGCATTGGGGATATTCTGAGGGAACTCCCTTAATTTTAATTTTAAGTCGATCTATGAACTTTAACATATAAGCGATTACTATGAGGGCTCGGGAGAACGATGAAAATCGCTCAAGGATGTCAGTATCCTCCACTCCTGTGTGAAAGGAGTAGATTTTTTGACTTTCTGGGGCAATTATATTGCACATGGGCGATTGTGGCCAAGAATCAGGAGATTCGGTTAACCATCGGGGACCATTCGACCAGAGGGTGGTGGTGGCAAGGTGCAGTGGTTTGCACCCTCTAGTACCTAGATCAGCTGCATTGTCAGCACTGGCTACATGTCGCCAGGTGGTTGATCCTATTAGGTCAAGTATTTGAGACGTTCGATTGGAAATATATGTCTTCCATGCATATGGTAGTTTTTCTAGCCAGGCTAGTCCAATTTCCGAATCGGACCACAGATATAGCCTATATTTCTTCATGTTTGAATGGGTCTGCACCATGGAAGCTAATTTTGTGAGTAGTTGCGCCACAGAGCTCAAGTCGAGGGAGGCTTAGCGTTTTTAGAGGAGCAACCTTCGCTTTTGCTACTAATAAATGGCTTGTGGTCGCGGTATCGCTTTGTGTACGCACATAGATAGTGGCACAGTATGCCTTCTCAGAGGCATCACAGAAGCCGTGTAATTCGACTTTGTGTTTGGGGAAATAGTTAAGCCATCGTGGCATTTGCATCTGGAAAATGTCTTCCAGATTGTTTGCGAGCTGGTACCATTTTTCTAAGCGAAGAGGTTTCACTTGTTCGTTCCAGTCTGTTCCGTCTACCCATAATTATTTTATCAAGATTTTCGCCTGTATCATAATTGGCGAAAACCATCCTGTGGGGTCGAAAAGTTTTGGCACAGAGGATAAAATTTGGCGTTTTGTTATGGCGGATAATGCTGATATTGACTCTGTAGTCAGTAAATATGGAGCACAGTTGACGCCAATGGTAACTGTTTATAGTTTGTAGTCGCGTAGTGGACTATTGGGAGATTTTCGGAAAATAATTCGCTGAAAGTCTTAGTCGTCTTTATGTACGACTATTTGTCGATACATTTTCTCAACGTCCCCATTGAATACGTATTTGAATATACGCCAATTTAATATAAGGAGCACTAAATCTGGTTGAAGAGTGGGTCCCGTAAATAGAATATCATTTAGGAAAGCTCCCGAGCTAGTGGTTCTTGAGGCTTTGAAAACCACTCTGACTTTTGTTGGTTTTACTACTGCGTGATGAGGTAAGTAAAATTAGTAATATTTGCCATTTATGATTTTTTCGCTTGCGCTTACTTCCTCCATGTGGTCTAAATAGAAGTATTCTTCTAACACGCCATCGTATTCTGGCTTAAGCAGACTTTTTTAAATAAGTTTTTTCCATACTTAAAAACTGCTGTATTGCAGAGGTGCGAGAGTGACCTATGGCGAAGGAATTTGTTGTTTTGGTGGTAGTCGTAAGACGTACCGACCATTATCTGATCTAGTAGTTGTGGCTTTGTAAAAGTCTTCACAATACTGATCTTCTGGGGTTGTAATTGATATAGGGGGGAGTTTTTCTAACTCCCAAAATGTCTCTAATTGTGAATTGAGGTGAACTTTTTCCATAACTATTCCACTTAGGTTCCAACCAAAATAAAATTTTGTGCCAGAATGTGGTATGAGATCGCTGCCTGATAGAAGATATATTTAAGCGGGAGTGTTGCAGTTGGGATCTGCTAGCTTAAGGTGTGAAACCTGTTGCCAATGCTTGCTATTTATGTGATAGCTTGGAAGTATATTTGTAAGTTGCGGTAAGACTATAACTTCTGGTTGTATGTGCTTATCCGCTTGGGGGAAAATTAGGGTAATGGGGTAGATTTGATTTGAGTTTTGGATTGCTCATCCGCCCATTCCCGTGATTTCAAAATTGGCTAAATCTGTTGGCAGTTGTATTTTGAGCCCTAGACGCTATAAATGATCGTTGTGATCCTTGATCTATTAAGGCCCTAAGTTTAAACAGTTCTCCTCGGGGTTCGATGGAGACCACTGCTGTGGGTAGTAGTACTCTACTTTGATTTTCGCTGTGTAGCGTTTGGGTTTTTAATACCTTTGAGCGGAATGGTGCTTCTGGGCAATTTTCGGGATTTGGTATTTCAGGGTTTGCTGTTGCAATTAATCCCGTAGCCCTTTTAACATTAATTTGAGGTGAGCTGAAAAAATCTGTGATATGTAACATTGAATGATGTCTTTTGTGGCAATATACGCAATTGAATCTGCTTTCACACTCTTTAAGAGTATACGAACGTGACAAGCAGTTTGTGCAAACTTTTTTTGTCCTCACAAAATTGTTCCTATCGACAATATTTAATTTTTTGAATTTCTATTTAAATTGTTGTTGCTACTGGTTTGGGGTCTATTGAAGCTTCTACTGAGGTCGCTTTGGACGTTTTTAGTCCTAACTAGTTTTTTGTCTACCCTTTCTGCTATTTCATATTGGGTAGTTAGAAATTCTTTCATTTGCTGCCCTTTTGGGAATTTTTTCCGTGATGAGAGATTGCTCCCTCAAAAGTACGGCCCAGCTGTCTGTGGGAATATTTTGTGTTAATAAAACCGACAAACAATTAGAAACAGTGGATTGAAGTCTAATAAATTCTTCACTTGTTGTTTTCTGAATTTTAGGCAAGTTCATTAGTATCGTTACTTGCTTATCGACCAATATTCTTTCATTTTCGTATCTTGGTTCAAGAGCTTCCCAAGCCAGATTGAAATTATCGTCATTTAGTGCGAACTGTTTAACTATGACGCCTGCTTGACCTTTTGTTTTGTATCGGAGGCGATACAATTTTTGTGCATTTGATAATTTTGGGTGGTTTATGTAAACGGCTGTAAACGTGTCCCAGAAAGACGGCCATTGTTCATAACCACCATGAAAGTTTCTGTATCACATGCGGGCACCTTGAGATGAATGCCCGAATTTGACTCTTGACATTGAATTTGTGGCAGCTCTACTCTCGGTTGTGGAGTAGGTGCAATTGCTTTAATTAATTTTAATTGATCCGAAATAATTGCTTTTGTTTCTTCAAACTGGTCTAAACAGTTTTCGTACTTGGCGTAAGCCGAGGATTTAAAATTTTCAGATAGATCTGAGTCGTCAGATTCTACTATTGCGTCATATGCAGCTTGGAGACGTGTCCAGAAATTATCAAGATTTTCCTTTTTGATTTCTAATACCGATTCAGAATTGTCCTAAATCGGCGAAGATGAAAATCGAGTGCAGTATCGTATTAGACTGTCACTCTAGCAGGTAAATTTGGTGTATGAAATACCTTTCACCCGTTTTTGTTTTGTCGCACCTTGCTTTGAGCGTGTAGTTCTGCAGGTGTACATGGACTTTTTTCTTCAGAAATCATTTTAGGTACTTTAAGTTTATATTATATATACTGTATTGTTTTAGATTCTTTTGAATCTGAGCTCATTTAGGAAATAGTGAAATAAATTAAAAATTTCTCAGTGTCGACCGATGGAACTCAAGCTATATGCTCGTATATAACGAAACTCTTTTTGAGTAAATAGAATTTTTTACAAACAACAAAACTAATTTTAACTTCCGTATAGTATGTGTATAACCGCAAACTCTTTTAGTTAATAAGAGTTTTTAATTCGAATTAAGTTTCTTAAATACGCGGATTTAGTTTTTTATAATTCTGGTCGTATTTATTTTTTAATTTATTAACAATCGAACTTATATTTATTTATCGTTTTAATGTCCTTATGTAGGTACACCCTAATGCGTGAACTTGTAGTTATGTATATTTACAAGTATGTACTTGAGCAATTGAGAGCTCCTTAAAGAGATCAGGGCACTTTGTGCTTGTGTTTGTTTGCCAAAGAACAATGGGTATTGCGAGATATTTGCCAAAATGGCCTTTGAAGAAATCTTTATTTGAGAATTTTTATATTATTGTTTTTAGCTTTCTTTTAGCAAAAATTTTTTTTTGTTTTGTATTATCGAATTATTTATTTAGTTGTTGCTAGGACTTAACCGCACCGTTTAATTAGTTTTAAAATAAGCGATATTTAAATGATTAAATTAAATAAAAATATGTATTTGTACCCACTGTATATGGGGTATGATATGCATAGACAGATGCATAGACAGATCGTATGCCATATGTACAAGTGTGTATATGTATGACTGTGCACGCGTGATATTTTTCGGCCTGAGAGAAAAGTGTGGAGAAAAATAAAAATTGTTATACGCAGGTATTTTACCGACTGCGCTTATGTTAATATATTCTGATACAATATATATGTAGAAATATAAGTGAATGTTTCGTTATCATATTTATCGGTAAATGCAATTTGCATATTGTTTGCCGATTGAATGTATAAATATATGTGTATGTTTGTATTTTTGTCTTTTTGTGTAGATTCTAGTTGTAATTGTTATTGTACCTTTAGCATACTTATTGTTACGCAGTCCTGCTTATTGCTTATTTAAGCCTAAGGGGTACTGCCGAAAATTCTTTGCAAGTAAATACTTGAATTTTTATTTTTTATTTTGTGGTTGTTGTGTGTATATATATATACAAATGTAAGCGCAAGTTAAGGCAATCAATAATTTTTTATTATAATATATATATTACATATATATGTAAATATAAGTAGAATTTTCCGTTAACGTTAAGTATATAATACTCAAATTGTTAGTTCCGTTTTTTTTTATATTTTCCGTTTACGTTTCCTGTATCCGTGTTTTCAACGTTAAAACGGGTTTTCCTAGTTTTAACAGTATATAGGATTTACAAACATACATATATAATTAATAAAAAAATTAAAACGATACACTTACTTTGTCTCACCTATATATATATTGTATATATATATTTTGTTTTTAGTCTTGCGCCTGTTTTTGATTAATTTTTTTTTTGGTTTCGCGCCGCGTTTAGATTTTTGTTTTGTTTTTTGGTTTCGCGCCCGTTTGTTTTTGTGTTGAAGTATTTTTTTGATTTTTTGTATTTGTTTTTTGGCACATTTAATATGTTTTGCCGCTTTTCCACTTTTATGTTTTATAAGAACGTGTATGGTTCGAATATATGTTCGGTCACTCAACTCTCAACTCCACTTTTCTATGTGTATGTATGTATTGTATGTACATATATTTTCCTTATGTACACATATAACATATATATGTACATGTATATATTTCTTTATATTATTACACTGCACTTTTTTTCCCAATAACTGTCACTGCACCGTTTTTTTTTTGTCACTTTGTCATTGCCCCTGTTTTTTTCCAATAAATGCACCGGTTCTTGTTTCTTCACTGTTTGTTCATTTTTTTGCACATTATATTTTGTTTACGCTATTTTAATATTTTTGTTTCCGTATTTTAATATCTTTTATTTTATGTTTTATAACCCATAGTGCCGTCCACTAGGGCTTGAAAGACCATATTTATTTAACTAATAAATTAATTTTAGTTTCACTCACCGTTCGTAAACGGAAAGAAAAACGAAGTGACTTTAGGCGGGTGCTCGAGAAAAGGCGTGCGTGCTAAAAGCGTCCTCATATGAGGGGCGCGAGGGGGATAAACTGCCAATTAATGCCTTGGGGAGCATACGTCTGAACAATTTCAGGTGATACTTGTTTAATAAAATCCGCAAACTGTTTTTCAGTGGCTCTTTGGGCTCCAATGAAGGTTTTGCCGTTCTTGCTTATTAGTTTTGAGGGGAAGCTGCGTCGTCCGACGAAGCGAGCAAATGCCGCGAAAAAAACTTCCTTTGTCAGATTCGTACATAGCTCGATGTGCACTGCTTTTGTCGTAAAACAGACAAACACAGCCACAAAGCCTTTCATTATGATGGGCGACCTTAACATGGACTCCTTAATTTGAAAAGGCCCAGGAAAATCGACACCTGTAATGGTGAAAGGCAGAGCGAAGTTGCAGCGTTCCCATTGAAGTGCTGCCATAATCTGCGTTCGCAACTTCTGCTTATGCAGATCTTGCACATGAAAATGAATACAGAACTCTTCCGCGTGAAGCATAAGTATGTGAATGTAACTGAGGAGTAAAGTGGCTAGTCGAGATTTCTGTGGTTGAATTAGAGGCTCGGATTGGCAAGCCGACCATTCGCACGAAGCAGACCTTTCATGTCTAGGAACGGATTAAGAACTAAGAGTGAACTCCTTTTGTCAATGGGTTTTGATTCTCTTAATAGTGTTATATCGCGGCTGAAGTAGCGCATTGGAGTTGATGCGATTAGAACGACCTTTGCCTTTTGCAATTCTACAATAGGTGCGTCAATGTATCGCATTGGGGATATTCTGAGGGAACTCCCTTAATTTTAATTTTAAGTCGCTCTATGAACTTTAACATAAAAGCGATTACTCTGAGGGTTCGGGAGAACGATGAAAATCGCTCAAGGATGTCAGTATCCTCCACTCCTGTGTGAAAGGAGTAGATTTTTTGACTTTCTGGGGCAATTATATTGCACATGGACGATTGTGGCCAAGAATCAGGAGATTCGGTTAACCATCGGGGACCATTCGACCAGAGGGTGGTGTTGGCAAGGTGCAGTGGTTTGCACCCTCTAGTACCTAGATCAGCTGCATTGTCAGCACTGGCTACATGTCGCCAGGTGGTTGATTCTATTAGGTCAAGTATTCGAGACGTTCGATTGGAAATATATGTCTTCCATGCATATGGTAGTTTTTCTAGCCAGGCTAGTCCAATTTCCGAATCGGACCACAGATATAGCCTATATTTCTTCATGTTTAAATGGGTCTGCACCATGGAAGCTAATTTTGCGAGTAGTGGCGCGCCACGGAGCTCAAGTCGAGGTAGACTTAGCGTTTTTAAAGGAGCCACCTTTGCTTTGCTACTAGTGGCTTGTGGTCGCAGTATCGCTTTATGTGCGCACTTAGATAGTGGCACAGTATGCCTTCTCAGAGGTATCACAGAAGCCGTGTAATTCGACTTTGTGTTCGGGGAAATATTTTACCCATCTGGGAAATGTCTTTCAGATTGTTTGCGAACTGGGACCATTTTTCTAAGCGAAGAGGTTTCACTTGTATCATAATTGTTGAAAGCCATCCTGCCGGGTCGAAAACTTTTTCCACAGAGGATAAAATTTGGCGTTTTGTTATGGCGGATAATGGTGATATTGACTCTGTAGTGTATGAAAACTGGTCAGATATCGCATTTCATTGGATCCCCAGAATTCTTGTTGTTCTGTCCTTTTCGAATTTAAGGAAATTAGTGTCCAACAGATTTTCTTTAGGTATGTCCTTTAAGATATTAGGGTGGTTCGCCGTTCTCTTTTTTAACGGAAACCCTGCGGGTTTGAGGGCTTGTGTCAGTTGAGCTAGTGACTCGTTTGCTTGTGAAAGACTGCGACTTCCAGGCATGATATCGTCTACATACATTTGAGTTTTAACATTTCGGTTGCCAGAGGAAATTCTGACTTTGTGTTTTTTGCCAATTCGTGGAGTGTTCGAATGGCTAAATATGGAGCACAATTGCCGCCAAAGGTAACTGTTTTTAGTTTATAGTCGCGTAGTATACTAATGGGAGATTTATGGAAAATAATTCGCTTAAAATCTTGGTCGTCTTTATATATGACTAGATAATCATTTAGGGAGTTTCCTGAGTTGGTGGTACTTGAGGCATTGCAAACCCCTCTGGCTTTGTTGTTTTTTTTATCTGACTTTACTACTGCGTGATGAGGCAAGTGAAATGAGTAGTATTTGCCGTTTATGATTTTTTCACCTGCGCTTACTTCCTCCATGTGGTCTAAATGGAGGTATTCTTCTAACACGCAATCGTATTCTGGCTTAAGCTTACCTTTTTTAAGTAAGTTTTTTTCCATACTTAAAAACTGCTGTATTGCAGAGGTGCGAAAGTGACCTAAGGCGAGTGAGTTAGGAAATTGTTGTTTTAGTGGTAGTCGTACGACGTACCGACCATTATCTGATCTAGTAGTTGTGGCTTTGTAAAAGTCTTCACAATACTGATCTTCTGGGGTTGTAATTGATATAGGGGGGAGCTCTTCTAACTCCCAAAATTTCTTTAATTGTGAACTAAGATATTCGTTTGAGATTTCCTCAACTTGAGTGGTCATGATGGTAACTAGTTCACTTAGGATCCACCCTAAAATAGTATTTTGTGTCAGAAGTGTATTTGAAATTTTCTCAATACCTTCGAGTATTATCTGTGGTATGAGATCGCAGCCTAATAGAAAATCTATTTGAGCGGAAGTGTTGCAGTTAGGATCTGCTAGCTTTAGGTGTGAAACCTTTTGCCAATGCTTGCTATTTATGTGATAGCTTGGAATCATGTTTGTTAGTTGCAGTAAGATAATAGCTTCTGCTTTAATGCGCTTATCCGCTTTGGGGGAAATTAGGGTAATGGGGCAGATTTTGTTTGAGTTTTGGACTACTCTTCCGCCCATTCCCGTGATTTCAAAATTGGCTATTTTGTTGGTAGTTGTAGTCTATTTTGTGCCCTAGACGCTATAAATGATCGTTGTGATCCTTGATCTACTAAGACCCTAAGTTTAAACAGTTCTCCTCGGTGTTCGATGCAGATAACTGCTGTGGGTAGTAGTACTCTACTTTGATTTTCGCTGTGTAGCGTTTGGGTTTTTAATGCCTTTGAGCGGAATGGTGCTTCTGGGCAATTTTCGGAATTTGGCCCCGTGGCTCTTTTCATATTAGCGCTGTTGGGGGGTGAGCTGGAAAATGTCTTGTAATGCAGCATTGCAATTAAATTTGCTTTCGCACTCTTTAAGTGTAAGCACGTGTGACAGACAATTTGTACAAAGGCCTTTTGTTTTTACAAAATTATTTCGGTCAATGATATTAAATTTTTGGAATTTCTCGCAAGATTCGAGCTTCTGCCCTTCTGAACAGAGTTCGCATGACGTTTGGTTGTATTGTTCGGATGTGAACGATTGATTTTTAAAAAAGCTTCTATTTAAAGGTGCGGTGCATATGTTTACCAGTATAGGGTCAGCTGTCTGTGTTAATATTCTGTGTCGATAAAACCGACAAACAATTTGAAACAGTGGATTGAAGTTTGATAAATTATTCACTTGTTTCCTCTTGAATTTTTGGCAAGCTCATTAGTATCGATATTTGTTTATCGACCAATATTCTTTCATTTTCGTATCTTGGTTCAAGAGCTTCCCAAGCCAGATTGAAATTATCGTCATTTAGTGCGAACTGTTTGACTATGACGCCTGCTGGACCTTTCGTTTTGTATCGGAGGTGATACAATTTTTGTGCTTGTGATAATTTTGGGTGGTTTATGTAAACGGCTGTAAACATGTCCCGGAAAGACGGCCATTGTTCATAACCACCATGAAAGATTTATGTATCACATGCGGGCACCTTGAGATTAATGCCTTTATTTGACTCTTGACATTGAATTTGTGGCAGGTTTACTCTCGGTTGTGGAGTAGGTGCAATTGCTTTAATTAATTTTAATTGATCCGAAATCATTGCTTTTGTTGCTTCAAACTGATCTAAACAGTTTTCGTACTTGGCGTAAGTCGAGGATTTAAAATTTTCAGGTAGATCTGAGTCGTCAGATTCTATTATTGCGTCATATGCAGCTTGGATACGTGTACAGAAATTATCAAAATTTTAAATATTATATAATATATGTATATTTTTGTATTATAAATTGGATTGGCCGTTATGTATTTATGTTTAAATTTATCTTGTAAGTTTTCGCTCTTTTTTATACTCTCTCAACTTGTTGCTACAGAGTATAATAGTTTTTTTCACCTAACGGTTGTTTGTATCACCTAAAACTAATCGAGTTAAATATAGAGTTATATATACAAAAATGATCAGGATGAAGAGACGAGTTGAAAAGCTGTAACTTGAGTAAAAATTGAGATATCTTTATGAAACTTGGTACACATGTTTCTTGGTACCGTAAAACGGTTGGTATTGCAGATGGGCGTAATCGGACCACAAAACGCCATTAATCAAAAACAAATAAATTGGCATAACTAAGCTCCGCAATAATATACAAGACCGTTATTTGGTACACAGGATCACATTAAGGAGGGGCTTCTGTAGTTAAATTTTTTATTAACGTGGGCGTGGTCCCGCTCCTAATAGGTTTAATGTGTATATCTCCTAAAATGCTAAAGCTGAAATAACAAAATTCACTGGAAGCCAATGTTTTTAGTACCTCTACCTACAGTGTGAAAATGAGTGAAATCGGGTGACACCACCCCTCTCCCCAAATAACGGCACTGTTAAAAAATACTAAAAGCGCGATAAACCAAGCACTAAACACGCCAGAGACAATAAATTTTATCTCTAGGATGGTATGAGATGACTTTATAGGAATCAAGTTCAAAATTATATAGAGGGCATGGCCCACTTTTAGGTGAAGGCCCATATCTTGAGATCCGCTTAACCGATTTCAACTAAATTCGGTACATTCTTTTCATATTTCTATGTTATGGTGCGAAAATGGGCGAAATCGAACTACAACCACGCCTATTTCCCATATAACACCATTTTAAATTCCATCAGATTCTTTCACTTTCCAGTGTGCAAATCAAGCAACAATGATTGTATCGGGGTAAAACTTTGCGTGAATAATGCGTTTAAAGTATGCCACCTTGTAAACAAAAATTATCTAAACTGTTCAAGCCCCTAAGTACTGAATATGTGGACTGCAGTGCCTATAATTGACTTTTTACCGAAAATATCGGTCAACATAGAATAAGGCGGCAAGATCCGTAAAGAAATCTAAAACGAGTATACCATTTGACTTTGCGAGAGTATAAAATGTTCCGTTACATCCGAACTTAGACCTTTCTTACTTGTTTTTGTTTGCTTTTGATTTGCCTTTGCTTTTTCTACACAATCCTGTTTATATTTGATAAAGTGTAAGGGGTATTGCCGGAAATATGTGCAAGTAAATACTTGAATTGTTTTGTTGTAGAGATATTTTTATGTGTTTAAACACAACGGTAAGCAGTTAGGCAATCAAGAGTTCGTTATATATTTGGATATATATTTTTTAACAAACTGTTTTATCTGTTAGCGGTATTTCGGTTTTTACCGGAAAATAAACCGAGATATTGAAACAGTTTGGTAACCGCTCTTGTTTGTTATTGCTTTTATTAAGACGGATTTATGTAATAAATAAACCGCAAAAGCATAAATTTTAAAGTACATATATTATATTAGAAAATATACAAATAATAAAAGGAATTGATACGACTCACTTTGCTTTCCGCCAAAGTGTTTTGGGGACAATATTATATACCATATGTGTGTATACCATTGTGATATTCTTGTTCCGCTTGTGGCTCTCACAGTTTCTGCTTCGCTGTGCTGAATTTGGTGGGCTGGTGTGGTTTTTTTTTATGTTCTGTTGAGGTGGTAATTATGAATGCGTTTTTGTTGTTTTCTGTTGCTATCCGCGCCCGTATGAAATTTTGTGTTATTTCGCGCCCTTTTTGTTTTTGTTTTTTGATAATTGTTGTTTTTCACCTCTTGTACATATGTTTGTGTCAGTCCATTTTTTTTGTTTTTGTAAATGTATGGCACTCCACTGCACATCACTTTTAAGTCACTTTTGAATATATAAGTTATATATTATATGTACATACTTATATATTATATTTATATATATATATATTTTTTTTGTTTGTGTATATGTTTTTTCAATCTTTCCATAGTGCCGCTCACTATGGCTGAAGGACCATGAATTTTTGTTTCATTTGCGCACTCACCTTTTTGCACTTTAGCACTTATTTTCAAGAAAATATAAAAAAAGAGTTTCCAATAAAATAATCCAATTATCTGGCGAAAAATTGCGGACGTCCCGATGGCTCGAATTGCTAACGAAAAAAGAAGCCTTCTAGTCCTGTGTTAGTCCCTTTTGAGTGTTGGGTTGTGTAAAGTTGTGGTGAGATTTGACGTGTATGTGTAGGTAGTCTGCGTGGTGTGATGTCTGCAGGGGGGTGTGTGTTACATTGGGATTCTTTTGACCCTAATTTTTTTCAAATTCTCTTTTAGTGTCGCTCTGTGCATTCACACGGGCAAAAAGAGTCCAGCAACTCGAGTCTAGTTTTTCTGCATTCCTTTCACAAAATTTTCGTAAATATTTGTGCGGTTCGACTGCGCAACATTTAGAGCGTGTTGCATTTCATTTGTATGTTGAGATGTAGGTCACACATTTTGCTTGCAATGAATTACGATGAATATGGTAGAACAATATGCATAATACCTACCCGCTTAATAGTTTCAAAGAAATACTTAAGACGGGAATTCCTTAATCCACCAGAATGTATTGAATATCCGCTACTAATATTTTCAAGGCCAAATTTATATCAGGAATTTCCTAATCTTTAGGTATTAAAAATTCATAATTTCTTAACTCCATATAATCTATATCTTAATTTTCTCCTTATTTACAATTTTTCAAAATATTTCTATTATTCTATGCATACATACAAAAAATAGATAACAGAATTCAAATTTGTGAACGAATTCATTTGAAACCGAGCGCTCTTGCAACCATTTAAAGAATTTGAAATTGAAAAGGAATGCTTAAAAGGGTAGCAGCGAGCTATTACGAACAAGAACACAAAGCGTGTCATCCGAACACGAGTGGCACGGTCCCTTCGTCTTTCCTCGTCGCCCCCTCACCCACAATAAACCGGTTTGGGTTACAAAAGAGTCTGTGTCTAAAAGCGATCTTAGTGGGTGGAGTCTTCTTGTGTTGATGTTGCCAGAATGGAAATAATTATTTGATTTACCGCTTAATTTGAATGGAATTTGTCTAGACCTTGGTCTAAACTTCATATCCCTAATATAATGAATTCCGATCCTCTGGTTGAAGTTTTCATATCAACTCGACATAATAAATTTAGCCTCTTCGGTTACTTTATATCACATAAATATATCTCATTTTATGATGATTTTAATACAATTTTAGATGACGCGAAATTAAATATAACAATTCAACTAAGTGACCTTCAATATAAGTCAAGAAGGTACCAATTTTGATTGTAATTCATTCACTATTCCTTTGAATAATGGATGCTGAATTGGTTTTGATTTTTGAAGTTACAATAATATAAAATGTACAGGAACGCCCGAACTTAGCCTTCCCTTACTTGTTTTAAACTATATTTATTTATCGATTCGGTTTGCGTCCCGAGTTGAAATGGACCAGTCCGAGACAAATGGCATGTAGTAAACTTTATACCGATAAGTGAAATATAGAATAAATCATTACTATGCTACCCTGCTCTAGTCCCAATTTTCCCATATTTCAAATGATAATCAACAGACCTCTACATTTCAAAATTATTTTGATATTGGTTACATTTAATGCTAGCCTTTTTTGTTACCTATAACCTACTTATATAGTCATTCTAAATTAGTTAAATACTTAACATTCATTAAATAATTAAAAATCAAATGCCAACCGTATTTAAAAATATATATTGTAACCTAGGTCACTAATAATTTATTTATATAAAATATTGTTTATAGAGGTACTCTAACATATGTGAGAACAAATAGTAGATGGAGCGGGGCAGTAAATAGCACTGCAGTCACATGAACATTGAAGGCAACAACTCCTTTGCCTTTCACTGAAAAAAATAATAAAAAGTAAATCTATACTCTGTATACTGTAAATTTGTTTCAAAACTAACCAAAGTTCACGTTGTTCCATATGGGCACGAAGTATATCACACGGCTTGATTTCATCGCAACGGCTTGAAATCGCAATTCCGTATCCGATGCCAAAACGAGCTCTACGCCATCTGCCTGAACGAGATTTCCTTTTTATTATATTTCCATGTCTTTCATTAATGCGATCTTTACTATCTTTGGTGCGTTGTTTAAGTCCGTGCTTGACTACTTTCTTTCGGCTCCCTCCTTCCAGAAGTGTGTTTGAACTATACCCATGTTTTCCAATTTGTGTCATACGGACAGGCATTACACCATGTCCTTTACGAACTTTAGTACGTAAATCAGATATAACGGGTAAATCAACAACGCCTTTTCTTTTAAGAGTATTGCCTTTACGATCGGTATCATAATCATTTGTAGGGCTGGAATACCGATCATCTTTATGCCCGCCATCTTTACTACCTTTCATTTGATTATCGCGATATCTGTTACCTCTCCTTCCGATGTTGTCAGGATCTTTGTTATGTAGTCGAATATACTTTCTACCTTTTTCTTGATGATTACCTTCTCTGAAACCCTTCTTGTCAGAGTGATAGTCTTTTGAACTGTTAAACCAATCAAGCTCATGATCACCTTTTTTGATTTCTTTACTTTCGTCGTGATCGCGACTATTTTTTGATGTTTTTTGAATGTCTTTGTCATACCGTTCACCTTTTTGGCGGTCATCTTTGCTTTTATTGCCATGATAATTCCGATCTCTGCTCCATTTACCTTCATCTCTAGAAACGCCGTCTCGCATTTTCTCATCATCCCGATCTTTAATACTTGTTCTATATTCATTACTGTCTCTTTGCTTATTCTTCCCTCTTTTAATACCAAGTTTATTTTCTTCATCACCATCATGTTTTTGACTCTTGCTTTCATCTAATTTTCTTATATTACGAGAACTATAATAATCACTATCTTCTTCTTCTCTTTTTTTTGTAATTTTGTTGAATTTTTTCTTGCTTATTTTATCATCTATCGATTCACCGTCTTTTCTATCACTGTCACCATTAACACCAGACTTTTTTCTTTGAGATATTTTTTTATCAGCACTTCGTTTATCGCCATCCTCAGCTTTTTTACCTTTGCCTATTTTTATAAATAAATTACCTCATCATCATCACCATTATTGGGACCTTTACCTTTTTTTCCCTTACTATCGCCGTAATAGTCGCCATCTTCTTCCTTTCCTCTACCCTTGTCTCGCCTTCTAGTACCATCACTATTATCATAATACTCTCTACCCTTCCCTTTTCGTTCTTTGCCATGTTTTTCACCTTCTTGATCTTGCCCTTTTTTTTTTCTATCGCGTTTTGTATCAAAAGTTTCAAAACTTTTTCGAAGTTTACCCTTTTCGCCATTATTTCTCACTCCAGCATCCCTTCCCCTTTTTTCTGAGATGTTGTCATCCTTTCTTTCTCTATCTTTACCATATTTCCGCCTAGTTACACCTAAGGTTGATAAACTTGAATCAGTGTGTAAAGATTTACATTTCCCATCTTCTCCTGGCACATAAAAAAAGAAATTTCATTTCATTAATTTTCCTCAATTATAAAAATATACATATATGTTATTGTAAATTATGAAATTATGCTAACCAAGGGATGACCGGTGTATTCTGATATTAACGCTGTTTCCACCATCGAAAATTGTATACTTCTCTCGGCTCTTTTGCCGATTGAAATCTCTAAACACTTTTCTGCAAATTTTTTTCAACAGGGAATAGGTGTGATCACTTACTACAGAATTTATACAACAGGGACGACAATGACAATTTTGGTATTGAACGTGGCAATTATTTTGACTTTTACTATTACATCCATCATAAAAGTAATCCTTGCAACTGCTTGTGCTGTAAATAAACTAAATTTTATTGGTTGCGCTACAATATTTTGCATTACCTGGATTGTGGAAGGTTATTGGTGGTGTTTAAATCAAAAACCATTTTACAGGATAGCACATTTTATCCGATCCGAAATTTTGTTTTAACCAGGTTATTCAAAGAATAACATTTAAAATTTTTAAAAACATTTATGACAACCTGAAAGTAATAACAGGTTCTTTCAATGAATCGTTGAGTGAATTTATATTAACAAAGTTTATTAACTTTCATTATTGTTGTTACATCTTCCAATTTTTGTATCTGGTTCTAAAGATATTCGCGAGTTCTTGGTTGTGTGGTGTGCAAATTTTCATTCACACTTGACAAGTGCAAGTCCCACATGACATGCTGTGGAAGTATAAAAATATAAATAAATTGACTACGTTTGCTTTTAAGTCTAAAAAAAGAAATTGTTACTTCCAAATATCACTCAAATAAATAGCCTATTGTATTCATGTAACCGCATAAAAGTCATCTAACAATTTTATTATGCGAATTTATAATTAATGCGAATTTTTAATGTGTGAAAAAATATATATTTCACTAATGGCGAATTGACAAATGCAACTGACTACTTTTTCTGCAAAGGACGATAAGGTTCAGTCGAAGATAATATCGGTATATGCGAGTAAGGCTATGTGTCAACCCATTGTAATTTTATACCGTACCATTGACATGTTAAATGTTCTGTATGTATTATAAAAAGACATACGAATTACCTTCGGAAACTTTCTTGCCAAATAATCAATAGTACAAAATTTTATTTTTTATGCTGCTAAAAGTTCTCTTAAATTTTAATTGGTTTTGTTGGAGCGTTCAACGTCGGCGTGCAAAAGAACCAAAGTGTAAAATCCATACTATATTTCCATCGATCGACCGAGTAACGAACTCCGATATGCTCCTGTTAGCAATTCATTAGCGAATGATTTATATTAATAGTTGTTCATATGTATATACCACGTTGAAAGAACTATCTTTCAAGAAATCGAATGAATGGCTAATTTTTGTATTGGCCTACAAAGGGTTCGATTGGCAGTTCGAAGATTCACCACTCTAACATGGTCGTCTCGTCCAAGCACGGTTGATTCAACTCGACCTAGTCTCCAGCGTTGCGGTGGCAGATTGTCGTCATTTATGATCACTAAAGCACCCTCGATGAGATCAGGTAAAGGTGTTGTCCATTTAGTACGGGCTGGCAGTTCATTAACGTAGTCTGCCGACCAGCGCCGCCAAAAACTTTGCTTGATGACAGTGTTTGTGTTGTAGCGATCAAGATGTGAGACAGTCTTCAGCTCTAGTGAACGCTCAGAAAAGTCACGCAATGAATCACCGACCAAAAAATGTCCACCTGTCAGTTCCCCAAACTCATTAGGATGTGATGACATTGAGCATAGTGGACGTGAATTAAGAATAGCTTCTACTTCTACAGCAACAGTGTTTAGATCTTCAAATGTTAACTTAGTGTTTGCCAATGTGCGATTTAAAACAACTCTTGCGCTCTATACCGCAGCTTCCCAGAGGCCGCCGAAGTAAGGTGCCCTGGGTGGAATGAAATGAAAATTAATAAAATCAGAGGAACAATATTTATAGATTTCAATCAAAAACAGCTAAGTTGGTAGCTGGTTTTCCTCGAAATCAAAGATATGTGTTTATCGGTCCACAAAAGCCGATTCCGCAACATTCAAATGGGCGTTGAGGGGTAAAGCGTGTAGCTGGTAGTGGGCCCATTAGCGAACACCATGCACGCAGGAACAAACGATGCGACGAGCAACATCTCTAAGGCGACCAATATCTTTGGGTCTGCGTGAAAATTGCGTAAATGTAGGTATTGAACGTATTTTAATACAAATTTAGAATCACTGGGTAGTAGAATCGGGGGCTTCTGAGAGTTTGGTAGGTCTGCATTATCTAGACGCCCACTAACATTCACGAGTTAAAAACTAGTTACGTTATCTAGTAATGGAGTGAGAAACTTCAAATTACTTTTAATAGCTTGGGTTTTTCGAAGAAATTTAATGTTGTTTGAAAAATGTTGTTGCTGAATATTGAAGATAACGCAACATTATGAGCGTCGTCAGACATCGTAGCTGTACCTACTACCAGTTGAGCTTCCATACTACTCTGGACTGGAATCCAGGGGTTGGCACATTGTCCATCAGTCCAGCTAATCCCCATACCCCCGAGATCCCTAATGTACGAGTACATCGCGTCCCACACAAACACCCCGACCTATTAGAAAGGTTCCTCTGGTGCAAAAATGCATTCAGGGGCCCATGTCCCGTAAACAAAAAACTTAGACTCGAACAACATTTGAAGTCTGGGTTACCCTCAACAAACCTAATGTCCCGGTTGTACACATAAATCACCCGACTGTTAGGACTATTGTCCCGTCATCTCTGATTCCCACCATATTGCGGCTCCATAAGTGGCACAAGCCACAAATAGACCACGATATATGGTGCGAATAGCATGCCGTCCAAGGCCCCAATCACTCCTCAAGAGCGTCAAGAACATATTTGTTGACATTCGCCTTAACAGCACCCTGAACGTCTATCCGACCACCCAATCATTCAATGAAGGGACAGGTACCTCTTGTGCTTGAGGTACCTGAACCTCTTCCCTAGGAAAGAACTTCTAAAAAGACCCGCAGATCCTATAGACCTGACATTACGGATCATTCCTATTCTCCCCTACAAAATTCCTCCACTCCTCTTCTTTAACTTTAACCAAAATATACTTGTATTCCCTAATTGCACAACTAAATTCATACCTTAGCTTGGATAGCCTGTCAGAATTGGACCGTCGAGCGGGTTGAAACTTTCGCCTCAATCGCCTAACAGTCCTCCTCTTCGAGGGTGCATACTGGTTCCAGTCGATACCAGAAGTACACCATCGCCGCAATGGACTCTCATACCGTAAAGGGGGGGGGGGGGGGGGGGGTTGGGAATTTGGTAACCATAATTTGGATCAAATTATGATCACTCAATCCACACCCTTCTTTAACTTCCCATCTAGCGACGAGCGCCCTATCTACTGTCTGATTAATTAGCGTCACGTCAATGTCAATCACGCCCCTAGGCCTATCAATTGTGTACCATTCACTGGGCTCATTCACAATGTGGAGGTTTTTAGCCACCATCCATTCACTTAATGCCTCGCCTTGACTGTGGCTTTGTTATCCACACGTATGCCGGGATATCTTACTAAACCACATCGATGGTCGTCGTCGAGGCATTCGCATCCAGCCCTAGGATAAATGAGCTACTACTCGCAAGTAGTAGCCTTCTTGACCGCACCTTCAACAGACATCTGATTTGGCCCTACACTCAGGCACTCTGTGATCAAAACCCATAAACCGGAAGCAGCCAGAAACGGGGCTATCCGGTCGCACCCGGAAGGAGAACCACTTAATGTAGCCTCAAAAAGGGCGGGCATCATTTTTTCCGCACCCTCCAGGACAACATTGGTGCTACCATCAGAGCCTACCTTCCAGGAACGACTGACCATCTTTACGTCAGACCTCTGGGACGCCGGGCTAAAGTCCTGAAGGTTCAGCCGGTGTTTTTCCATAATTTCCATGAATTCTTCATGGGAGATCTTCGTATGAACCCCATGTACAACAACCCGAGGACCCAACTTCCGGTTGACACTCACGTCCAACCCCAGCTCCCCGAATTTTGCGTTAGTCGCCACGCGTTTTAAAACTTGTTTGTCTTTGTAGTCTAGTGATCCGTTCCATTTGCTATGAGTTAATGTGCCCAACGATTCTACCGAACTGAATATAGCTGATGCTTTGTCAATCAAACTACGCCATTGTTGATAGTTTGATTTATCGGCTGGTTACAGCGATAATAGCGAGACAATCTCTTTCAAAATAATCAGAGTGGGATTATCGAAGCGTTCCCTGAGTCTGTCTATAGCCTCCGGATAGTTTTCGCTGGTTACCTGGAAGGCTCCAACGGTTCCCATATCTAAACCCTTAAAACTGGACAATAAATAATTAAATCGTTCTATTTTTGAAAGTCTAGGTTCACGAGCGATAAGTTGAGTGAAAGATGCAATAAAATGTTTGTGTTCTGCATAATTTCCGCTAAAGGTAGGCAGCGACAACCTTGGCAAGTGTGATGGCATGGAAACAGCAGTTGGAACTGTTGTCTCGGCGTAGCTAACTGTAAGGTTCCCTTCCTCCCCAAGTTGTGCTTGAATGCAAAGTTTGGCTGTGACATAGCTATTCTCTAAGTTTGCGGGACCTGTGTCTGATAGATCCGAACCTTCAAAATCCAAGCTGGATTGAGAGTGCTTGCTTGAAGTAGACTCTTTTAATCCCGATCCGATCCGTTTATACTACTACTCCTGGGTGCTCTTGAAATTGATTGCATTAAATTTATTGGAATGGTAAAGGCAATTTTGTTTACAAAAACTTTTATATGGGGAGTGGGCGGAGTTGCCACCCGATTTCAACTATTTTCACACTGTAGGTAGAGGTTCTAAAGACATTTGCTTCCAGTGAATTTTTTATTATAGCATTAGCGGCTTAGGAGATATGCACATTAAACCTATTAGGGGCGGGACCACGCCCACTTAAAAAAAAAATTTTAACTGCAGTGGTCCGATTACGCCCATTTGCAATACCAACCGCCTCACGGTACCAAGAAATATGTCTACCAAGTTTCATAAAGGTATCTCAATTTTTACTTAAGTTAGAGCTTGCACGGACGGACGGACGGACCGACGGACGGACAGACAGTCACCCGGATTTCAACTCGTCTCTTCATCCTGATTATTTATATATATATAACCCTATATCTAACTCGATTAGTTTTAGGTGATAAAAACAACCGTTAGGTGAACATAACTATTATACTCTGTAGCAACAGGTTGCGAGAGTATAACAAGGAGACAAATAAAGGAGAGAAGAGCAGGTTTTGACGGCATTACGGGACACCGTAAATTACAAAAAAAAACACCTAACTGATCTTAATAACTGAGCGGCAGTTCGGTATACATACATATATGGATGTAACATAATAACTGAAAAAATCAAAAATCAGTATCGGAATTTTGCTTAGTTTGTGTCTTCAAACATGACGTTACAAATTTCTAAAAAAAAAATTTAATATTTTACTAAGTCAAGTATTACGCACTTTTCCAGCGATTTCATTGTATTACATACTTGCAAATTCTCTAGCGGTACCCCTTGGGCTATAAAGTAACAAGCAGGATCGCATATTATACCTAAGCAAAGACGGAAGAGAGAAAATAAAAGATAAATAGCAAAAATTATATAATACTATGCATTTATGTATATACACATACTTATGCCCTTAAACACAAACCATCTTTCTCGCGCGACGTACATATTGTAACGGATTCCTCGATAAATCGTCTACCTGTAACTCACTCTTGAGTTCGATCTTTCTTATCTTTACTTTTATTTCCAAAAACTTAACACTTATTTATCGATATTCGAGTTTACAACTTATTGCTTATAGCTTAATTGATTTTTACACGACAACACTCTAATCAGAACTGTGTCTGCTGCACAATCCGGCAGCCCTTATATAGTAAATTTTTGCCTTGTCGTATTTAGCTTTCATCTTATCGCTCATAATTTTGGTGCGCTGTCTCACCATAGCATGTATATCCCTCATCTCGTCTTCTAGGATGCTATTGAATTCCTTAGTATTCCTTCCTCCGTTGGCGTTAACTCCAAATTTAAATCAATCGGTAGTCGAAGATCATTACCAAAAATTACCCTTGCTGGAGTCTGCCCCGTTGTTTTATGTACAGCAGACCGATAAGCCATCAGGAACAAGGATATATGGGTATCCCAATCTTTTAGATACTTGTCCACAACTTTCCTCAAATGTTCTTCCAAAGTCCGATTGAATCGTTCTACTATGCCATCGAACTGCGGATGTAGTGCAGTTCTACGGGTTTTCCGGATACCCAGCTTCTGGCATATCTCGTGTATTAGAGCTGATTCAAAATTTCTTCCTTGGTCAGAATGTAATTCTATTGGAACACTATATCTCGATACCCAATTGTTGATGAATACATCCGCTACTGTTCCTGCCTCTTGGTTAAGAATTGCGTATACCTCTGGCCATTTGCTGAAATAGTCCATGACTACCAAAACACTACTAATTTACTGATAGGAAATGGACCAGCTATATCCATGGCTACTCGCTTAAACGGCGCACCTGAATTGTACTGCTTCATCTGAACATGACTCCTGGACCGCGGCCCTTTAGCAGCTATGCACTCCACACAACTGGCGATCCGCTCCATAACTGACTAGCTATCCGCTGGAAAACCTCTTCCAAGTTCTTAAGATGTTCATCGAAGCTTTTACCCAACACGATGATATCGTCGAGGTATACCAAACAGGTCTTCCAGTGTAATCCTTTTAATACCTGCTCCATAAGTCTCCCAAAGTAACAGGAGCATTACATAATCCAAAGGGAATTACGGTAAATTGCCATAGACCATCTCCAACGCTGAAAGCCGTCTTTTCTTTGTCTTCTTCGTTCACCTCCACTTGCCAATAACCACTTTTTAAATCAAGTGTTGAGAACCATTTTGTGCCTGATAACGGGTCCAGTGTGTCATCGATTCTAGGTAGTGGATAACTGTCTTTCTTCGTTACATCATTCAACCTTCTATAGTATACACAAAATCTCATGTTACCATCTTTCTTCTTCACAAGTACTACGGGTGAGCTCCGCGGACTCTTTGATGGTTTGATTACGCCGCTTTCGCTCATTTCACGCATGGTCTGGCTTACAACATCACGTTTTGCTAAAGGAACGCTCCGAGGAGCCTGGCGGATTGGTCTTGTATCACCTGTGTTAATAATATGTTTTCCAACTTTGGTTCTTCCTGGTTTGGGTTCGTCTTTACCAAATATGAATGAGTATCTGAGAAGAAGTTGTTTAGCCGTAGTTTGATAGTTTGCCTCTAGTTCCTCGATCCATGCGTTAATTTCGCTCGATATGTCGTTTTCGCCCATGGAATCTTCTTCAAGACCTATTTCGCAATTTATCACGGCCTCAATCTCTTGACACTGCCCTATTATAGCTCCTTTGGAGAGTTTGATTGGTAACTTGCACTCATTAAGTACTCTCACTGGAACACTTGTATCTTGTGTTGTCATAGCCAGGGTTTTGCCTATAAGTAAGTTTGGTGTAGATTCTTTTGTGGCCTCAACAATACACCACTTGTTTGAACCATAGTCTCCATCTATTTCTACCCAAATAACTGCTTCTGATGTTGGTGGAATCTGCTGGCTCTCTGTTGTTATCACTCGTCTAACGTTGTACTTATTATCGTAACTGAGCATAAGTGGCACTTCCATATTTCTATAGGACATAATCCTGTTTTTCATGTCAATTTTAATTCCTTGATTCGCTAAAAAGTCTACTCCAATTATGACTTCGTCAATGATGTCTGCCACTATAAAATTGTGTAACACAAGGCAGCCCATGCCCTTTTCGGCTGGCTCGCTTTAGTTTAACGATTGGTTTGATTTGACATTTGCTTGATCTTCTTCAGCGTTGCGTTTACATCCAACGGGATTATTGGACTGGTTAAAGTTGCGTGCAATATGATCACTTTTTCCGCAGTTGAAGCATTTAAGCACACCATCATTTTTCTTATGCGCTTCCGTAGATTTTTCCAGTGCTTTCTGCATGTTGTTAATTTTTTCAAGTAATAGGTTCACCCAAGTGTGTTCCTCTATTTCTACTTTGTGAGCTTTAAATGTTTGATGGCAAAGCAGAGATGCAGTTTCTTGTGTCAGAGCATACGAAACGGTTTCTGCAAACGTCAATTTTGGACATGCTAATGCAGCGAAGCGTGTAGTGTTATCTCGTATTCCATTGACGAAAGTCGAAATTTTCGTGTCCTCGATGTATTCCACGGATTTATGTGCATAAGCTAAGTGAGCTAACCTCTCAATCTCTGTAGAAAACTCCTGCAGAGATTCATTGGCTTTCTGGCGGCGATTTCGCAACTCGATTTGAAAGATCTGCTTCCTGTGCTCACTACCATGCCGTCTTTCTAATGCACCCATCAACGTTTCATAACTACTCACCTCGCAGTTTGGAATGATCTGTAATATCTTCGCTGCAGATTCTTTTAATGCAACGAACAATGCAGCTACTTTATCTTCAGCGTTCCAATTATTTGAAGATGCCGTCTTTTCGAATTGAAGCTTAAAAACGTGTAGCGGAACAGTGCCATCAAAGGATGAAGGTTTTACCTTGGCAGAAGCTGACGAAATAATTGGCCGATTAAATTGTAGCTCACGGAGATGATCTCTCAATTCATCCACTTCAGTTTTAATTCTATCCCGCTCTTCCGAAGTCTGTGAGGACACTTCTGCTATTTGTGAAGTCACTTCCGATATCCGTGCATCCTGCTCTTTCAACTGTAAGGACACCTGTGCTGATATATGTGCATCTTGTGCTACGAACTGCTCTTCCAAATTCGTTGACAATCGCGTTTTCTAACTGCGACATTTATAGGGACATACGTGCATCCTGCTATTTAATTTGTGTCGATATTTGCATTGACATCTGAGATATACTTACGTGTATTCTGCTCTTTCCCCATCTGCGATATTGCAGCAAAAATCATGTTTATGTCCACCATCTTTGACGAGCATTGAGCCTCTTCCTTTTCTTCTATCTTTGTTGTCTCTTCCTCTAATTCCATGTAAAAGACATATTCCTCAACATTAATGTTTTCCGCCTCCATGGCCTCTCTCAACCGTGATTGTAATTCAGTTTTTAATCCATTTGTCTCAAAAGCACGTTTCTCTAGCTCCTTTTTCAGTTGTGAAATCTTCAGATCGTTAAACTTGGCCATTTCCAAATAATTATCTCCTTGGGAATTTCTCGATAAATCGTCTACCTGTAACTCACTCTTGAGTTCGATCACTGGATTGTGAACTTAAAGTCCCAATTTAATAGCTATACACTTATCTTTACTTTTATTTCCAACAACTTAAAACTTATTGCTCGATATTAGAGTTTACAACTTATTGCTTATAGGTTAATTGCTTTTTACGGCAACACTCTAATTAGAACTGTGTCTGCTGCACAATCCGGCAGCCCTTATATAGTAAATTTTTAACAAAAGTTCGCTACTAGAACATTCTGGCAACTACGAATTCGCTGTCTAGTTGCTCCTGACAGTTTATCGTCTGATTTGTTCTGGTATTCGTGTTCGCCACAATATTATACTTATATATCATTTTAAAACAATTATATTGTATAAATGTGAATTAGCATCGTACCCGCGTCGACTTAACGAAAAGACTTGACGAAAGGACAGACACTCGTTGAACTTGACTGATACATTTGGACTAAAAAACCTTTTCTTATAAACTTTACTTGTCAGACTTAATTAACTAAAATAAGTTAATAAATTTAATAATAAGTTAATAAATTTTTTTTCCTAAAACTTAATCCAAAAGTGTCATAATTATTATTACCACATACATACATACCTACAAAATTTAAAACCTTATACATGTGCAATACCTATATATAAAAACTTATATATTACCATTATTCTTTGCTCTCATCGAACGGTTACCTATACGTTTAAATATATTTATATACATTTATGTTCATCTATGATAGTATATACATATAATATATACATATATTATATAACAGTTGTAAGTAAATACAAAAGATAGGAACGAAACAAAACAAAAATAAAATAATATATACAGACATAAAGCATAAGTATATGCAAATAAATATACATACATACATTCTTGCTAATTACGATTTTCTTTTTGTGTAATTAAAAGTTACAGATATTAAAACCAAATATAACTCCAAATTAAGCGCAAGTGAACCGAAGATAAAGTAACCTAATATCCAGTAATAATTTTTCGTGTACATTTAATACAGATAATTACATATATACGAATACTAGTAGACTCGACAGACGTTGTCGTTAATTCGAAAATTTCAAACATTCTTTAATAAGCTGTAACAATCTGGACCGTTTTGATAAAAATTATTATTCAAGGGTTATTTTAATATCTAAAGTCATTACATGTACACTTATCCAAAAAAAAAGTGTAAGTATGCATATACTGTATGAGTGAAGTGAAATAAAGAAGCTGTGTTAACTAAAAAAATGCATCTATTGCCACACTCCACGTATAAGATGACTGATTAATTATGCTATAATGTTAGCACTCACCAATAACATTATTTCTTCCATTTTTTCCACGCTTTTTTTAAGGTTTAAATTAAAATGTTCTTTACTTTTTTTATTAAATGTTAATTTTCACAATTTTTTTATTGGTTTAACACTTTTTTTGATAAAGATTAATACCACGGTTTTAAGCCCAGAAAGTGTTGACGGTTGGTAGCGGAGACAGCGATTTTATACGATGACGTTACGCAAAGAGATCGGAATTATTTCGAATGTTTTAGGTTGATGTGGCGCTCAGGCCCGTAGACGAAAATAATGATATATAGCGAAAGAGAAATGGTATGTTGTGTTGTCCTGTGTGGTGTCATCTGGTGTGGGGTGAAATTCCTTGAGTGTTCACAGGTGTGGTGTGTTTCATTAAGGCGTGTCAGTTTTTCCCGAGTAGAGTAGTGCACTTGGAGGAGGGAGTTTAAACTCATTTAAACAATGACAACGAAAATAACAATAGAATAATAGATTTTTATCTGTTGCAATATCAAGTTAAAGAGATGAAGTACAGATGGCGCTATTCTATAGCGCCAACTCTTACCGCGAAAGTGATGAATTTTTAAATTTAAAATCTTACGTGATACAAAGTTTACTACCCTCCCTGCCCATGGTAAGAAGTTATAAGATTCACTAAACACCCCCCCTCCCCTAAACGCCTTACATAATTTATGAATGCCCCTTCTGCTATCTTAGTATATTATCTCAGGGCCATCTATCATTCGCAACTCGAACTCAAATAAACTTTTGAATATATGACACAACTGCAGCGCCGTCTGACGAAATTCTGTGTAAAACGTTTTAACATCAATAAAAATTTAAAGAAGTAAGGAAGGGCTAAGTTCGGATGTAACCGAACATTTTATATTCTCGCAAAATCAAATGGTACTCAACTATGGGTACTTTGATCCACATATTCAGTACCTAGGGGTTTGAACAGTTTTGGTTCGATTAAGACAATTTTTGGTCACAAGGTGGCATACTTTAAAAGTATTATTCACGCAAAGTTTTACCCCGATATAATCATTGTTGCTTGATTTGCATATTGGAAAGTGAGAAAATCAGATGAAATTTAAAATGGTGTTATATGGAAAATAGGCGTGGTTGTAATCCGATTTCGCCCATTTTCGTACTATAACATAGATATATGAAAAGAAATCTACCGAATTTGGTTGAAATCGGTTAAGCAGATCTCAAGATATGGGTTTTCACCTAAAAGTGGGCGGTGCTGGCGGGCTATAAAGTCATATTATACCATCCCAGAGATAAAATTTAATCTCTCTGATTTGTTTAGTGCTTGATTTATCGCGCTTTTAGTATTTTTTAACAGTACCGTTATATGGGGAGAGATGCTAAAAACATTTGTTCCCAGCGAATTTTGTTGTTATAGCTTCAGTGGTATAGGAGATATGCACATTAAACTTATTAGGGGGACTTTTAAAAAAAATTTTAAACTGCAGATGCCCCTCCCTAATGTGATCCTGTGTTCCCCGATTACGCCTATCTGCAATACCAACCGTCTTACGGTACCAAGAAATATGTGTACCAAATTTCTTAAAGATATCTCAATTTTTACTCAAGTTACAGCTTGCACAGACGGACGGACGGAAGGACAGACAGTATATATATAACCCTATATCTAACTCGATTAGTTCTTGGTGATACAAACAACAGTAAGGTTGCTATTATACTCTGTAGCAACAAGTTGCGAGAGTATACAATTAAATAAGTTCATTGTTAAAACATTATCTAGTTGATCGAATTGTGAATCTAAACCATCCTCGACACCCTTTGAACTCACACAAACAATTTCATTAAAATCGGTCCAGCCGTCTAGGAGGAGTTCAGTGACATACACACGCACAGAAGAAATATATTTTTTTAAATAATACGAACATTTATTCAATCGATTCTTGCGATGAATAAATGTTGTAAAATTGAAATGCACTAAAATAAAAGTGTAAAAGTACGAATTTAACAAACAAAATCTGTGATTATTAAAATTAATTCTTTCATTGAATTTTCTGTTATTTAAAATTTTAATTCTACATATAAGTATATCTTACAACCACTTTCGTAGCTGCATTTTCTCAAATTAGTAATTTTTCAAATTATTTCAAACAAAACAGTTTTAAGCTCAAATTTTTCAATTCAATTCAAATCAATGCATTCTGACAAATCAAAGAAGGTTAAACCAAAGAAACCTCAATTATTAGAAATACCAAAAATGGCTGATGACGATAAATCACAAGGCACACCTGCAGAGGCTACACGCACAAAGCAGGGTGCAAACCAAAAGAGAACGAAAGATAGTGGAGTGTCAAAGTTCATAACTGAAAATGACAGTTTTATTAGATACTGCACATAATTCTCGGCTTCTCCTATTGATGACAATACATAATCGGTTTTAAATTTAAAAATTCAAAGTATAGATAATCTATGGGCACACCTTCTGGCAGCGTACGATACATTACTAGATACTGACGACGCTCAACTCTCAGAAAACATAAAAACTTTGGCGTCAGCCAAATATAAAAACTGCCTCGATTAGTACCAAACTACGAAGGCAATGATATTATAGCAAATAAACTTATTAAGGCCATGTAGAGCCACTACTCCTTCTCCGAAAGTAGTTACAACTCCAAAAGACGACCAAGATACAGGTGCATATTTAAAAGTTCCAGCTTTAGATACTGAAGTTTTTCATGGAGGTTGTGACCAATGACCGTCCTTCCGGGACATGTTCTCTGCCGTGTATATAAAGTATCTTAAACTTCCACGAGCACAAAGTCTGTACCATCTCAGGTACAAAACATAAAGGGAAGCAGGCGGTATCGTCAAATGTTTCGATTTGAATGACGACAATTTTAAACTGGCTAGGGATGCACTGGTCGAAAGAGTATAAAATGAAAGAATATTGGTCAATAACCAGCCAAGAGTTTCAAAACTTATACTCGACAGTGCTCCACAGAATCATGGGACCTATCCTAGTAAATATTTGCGCAGCGATACTACCTGATACTGCTTTGCTACGATGGTAGTAATCACGAGTCACAAAAAAGAAATCGCCAAAATGGCATCAAATGAAAGAATTTTTAACAATGCAGTACGAAATAGCTGAGCAAATAGACAAAAAGCTAGTTTAGCCATAACATCATCGGAATTACTCAAATAATTTTTTTTTTAAATCCCAAGCCAGCAATAACCTACAATATACAAGTATAAGACACGTTAATAGAGGCCAAACATTCGTGTCAAATCAAACAAATCAATGGCAATCATTATGTAAAATTTGACAACACAAACTTTGCATCAACTGTCTGTCAAATTCTCACGGGACAAAAGACTGTAATGACAAATTAATTGTGTACTGTCAACGACGACACTTACTTATTGCTTCACATAACCAATTTTACAAATATGAAGCAAAATCTCATACATAAAACCACGGGCGTAGTCGGGACAACCAAATCAGGTAATCGTGAAATCCCGAATCCCGAAAATAAAGAGGAACAACCATGTTTCTCAAAAGCAGGAAAAATTCAAGCTCTTCATTCAAAGAATGAAAGCAAAATTATTTTACCCACTGCAGTCGTCTCTATTGAACATTGAGGATAATTATTCAAATTAAGAGCATTAATAGATTAAGGCTCTCAAAGATCTTTCATATAATCTAAGTCTTAAAAACGGCTAAAATTACCAGTCGAAAATTCCAATTTTAAAATTTCAGAAATGGGCGATAAAATTATACAAAATTCAAACAAAATTTGCCTAATTACAAGAGTCTCCATACGCGGATATAAAGATAGATGCACAAGCCATCGTTTTGCCGCAACTCACAAATTTGCTTCCAAGCTATGAAGTAAATAAAAAACAATGGGAAAAATGCTCATATCTCAAATTAGCAGATCACAACTGTCATTTCCCATCACAAATTATTAGGCAGGGACTTAAATAATTCTTTAAGGTATAGAGAAAATCTCCAATAAATTTTTAGCCCAAATGGATGGATATTAAGTGACCAACTCACAGAAAAAATTAATTCCTTCACAGCTGAAGTTGAAAATATTTCAAACGAATATTTAGATAATGAACTCAAATACTTCTGGGAACTAGAAGTTCTTCTTCTACCTCTGCCTTCGCAAGAAGATCAGGTGTGCGAAGAATTTTACAAGTCCACAACAACAAGGAACGAACATGGTCGTTATGTTGTGCGACTCCATCAAACTATAGCTCTAGGCTACTCTAGAATATCAGTAGTCCAGCAATTTCTAAGCTTGGAAAAAATACTAATAAAGAAAAGCCAGCTTAAATCAGCATATGATATTTTTTTTTTATTTTGTAAAAACACCCCTTTGGGGAATTTATTTTATAGCAATCTAGTAAATTAATACTAATAAACTATTTGTTTCTGACTTAAATTTACACGGTTTTAAAATTACAAAATGCTTATCCTATGATATTCATTTCAGATGTTAAACTTATACATATGTATGTATTATAGTCACTATTTTAGTGAGACCTGAACAATGATTATTTTATTTTATAGTTCATTTTTTTTTTTTTTTTTTTTTTTTTGTTTACACAAGTTCGAAAGGTTTTACTCGCTTTAATCTTCTGGTAAGGCCATCATTATTAAGGAGCTGGAGAGCCTCAATGTTGATATGTTGTTGAAGTCGTTGTGCATGACTTTGAGCATACTTTTTGATGACGGTGTCAACAGTTTCTACATTCAGATCCGTATGCAAGTTGTCATTGCGAATGTACCAGGGTGCATTAACAATACCACGAAGTACTTTGTTTTGAAATCTTTGGATAATTAATCTGTTGCTTTGACTGGTACATCCCCAGAGTTGAATACCATAAGTCCAGATCGGTTTAAGGACTTGTTGATACAAGAGTGGCTTGTTGTACATTGACAAGGCAGAATATCTGCCTAATAGCCAGTACATTTTTCTGTAATTAAGTTTTAATTCTTCTCGTTTTTTTTTGACATGTGATTTCCACCTAAGTTTAGTATCAAGGGTCATACCAAGATATTTTGCTGTATTCTCATACGGAACTATTTTTTGGTTCATAAATATTGGTTTGTGCTGTATACGTTTATTGGTGAAATCGATATGCACTGATTTGGTTTCATTCAGCTTAATGCGCCAAGTAGTTGTCCAGCGTTGTACTTCTGCAATGGCTTTTTGTAATTTTTCTGTTGACTCAATATTATTGTCGCCAACGGCTAAAATTGCAGTATCATCAGCAAATGTAGCAAAAATATTTTCGTTAAATGTTGGTAGGTCACTAGTATATAAGAGATAAAGAACTGGTCCCAATACACTACCTTGCGGAACTCCCGCTTGGATTTTTTTTAGGACAGAAAAAGCGTCCTCTTGTTTGACGTTTTTGTCATATGATATGATGATGAATATCTTGACCTCAATCATATGGACCAAGCTGTATCATATGAAAAAGTATCTAAAGGTAGATATTTATCTTTTTATCTTCCACGGGGTATTAAGACCAAATAAAATAAACGACACAACAAATAACTCCGACCTGCAACATGCCAAGGTCAGCCTTATCATGTATACACAAACTCACTATTTCAATCTCGATACGGGAAGCTCAATTCTTGTTTTAAATTTATTTTGAGACACTAAGGGTTTAATTCGGGCAAATGAAAGACTAACGAACTCCAGCCTCAGTTTCAAGGAATAACATCCCATTATTATCTCCGAGAAATCGCGTTTTACTTATTTATTCCTAATATAGCTCCACCAACTTAACTTAGATGGTGAGCACCGCTTGTTGCAACAAATGGTCCGACCAAAATTTTATACAAGTATACCGCGACTTATGCCACAAATCAAACAGACGATTTCTATGTGTAAACGATGAACTTTGTACAAATTGATTGATTTTGTAGGACCTTTCTAGATTAAGGCCTCTACGTTGAGGTTTTCCTTATTCAGGAATGGGTATGTGGCTGTCTTTGTATGCTTTACGACAAAGGCAGTACACCTCGAGCTAAGTTCAGATCTGACTACTGTGACTTTTTTCGCAGCATTTTCACGCTTTAACTCAATTTAATAAAACGAAGGGAAAAAATCAAGATCCTTCATTATAAATTCAGCCATAGATGGAAAGAAGATTACCTCAAAGTACTCCATAAGAGACATCGGTGGAAAACGATTCAGAAGGAAAATACGTCATCACACAGGACGAATGCCTTCCTCCAACCGAATGGTGACTAGGCCAAATTGGTAAGGTCCATCGGGGACGAGATGGTCATGTAAGAGTAGTAGATGTACGAACACAAACTGACATACTAACTCCAACATTAGTAAAATTGTGTTTCCTTCCGAACACCAAAGAACCGATTACACTAAATCAAGCACATAAAATCAAAACCGCCAATTAATTCGTTTAACTTGAAATACTACCGTTTTTTAATCCGTACATGCAAATCTAAAACTAACAAACGCTATTAAAATTAAAAAACAATGAATATACACATAGCCAATAAAGTCTGCCTTCACCCGACACTATTTTTTAAGTGAAGTAAAAACACAATGTAAATAGGTAATTCAGTTCAAATTTTCTACATGTATTTCCTCTTTATATTTTTAAGTTCAAAATGCATAAACAAAAATTTATATTCCTTTTTTCATTTTTGTGATAACGGGATATACAAAAAAAATTTGTTAAAAATGATAAAGAAAAATTAAATTAAATATTTTGTTGGATAGCCGCGTTGTTTTAAAGCCTCGCTTAATCGATTTGGCATTGATTTTACCACCTTATCTGTTTCCTCAGCTGTAATCTGGGACCATTCTTCTTTCATAACACTTCGCAAAGCCTCTTTACTTGTTATTGTATGCTGACGATTTCTTTTTTTCAACAGATCCCATAGATGCTCAATAGGATTGAGGTCAGGTGATTGAGGGGGCGTTTTAAGTTGTCTAGGAGCATTGTACAAGAGCCAAAGTCTAACTACAATATTTCCGCAGTATGCTTCGGGTCATTATCTTGTTGGAACCAAAACGTCGAAAATAATCCAAGATTTTCTGCACTTTGTTTCAAATTGTTTTTTAAAATGTTCAAATAACCCCATTTATCCATTGTGGATTCAATAAATTCAAGCTGACCCACACTACCAGCCGCCATGCAACCCCACACCATAATTCCGTCACCTCCGTGTTTAACTGTACCAACAATGTATATTTATACTTGTATGTATAATTATATTATATATCTATTTCAACAAACAACAAATACCATAAAACTAATTATGAACCAAACTCTGTTTTTATTAAATATAAATATTTCACTAGAAATGGACGTAGAAGATATTATCATTACTCCTAAGACTGTGAGGTCTATTATTGCTACGCCTAGAGCATCAGCTCCACCTATCGCCGTACCAAGAAGGCATAGAGTTACGAATCCATCCAACCAATTATCTGCTGCAACAATCAGCGATGCAATCAAGGAGCAGTATGAAGAGCGTTTGCCTCTACGGTGCAGTCTATGCCATCGACCATACGTCCTGAAGAGGTGCATCGTATTCAAGAGTATGAAGCCCGCTCAACGCCAATAGATCGCCAGAGCCCACGGCTACTGCATGAATTGCTTGGCAGATACGCACACAACTTTCAAATGTCTAACCGACGGATCATGCCAATATTTTCAACGACCTCATCATACATTGTTTCATCAATTCCTTGGACAAGTGAATCCGCCGAAAACCCACACGAATAAGCGGCACAGACAACAAAGGGATCCTGTTCAGCGACGGAGAGTCGATCGCACCAGACCAACCCAAGCCACACCTCGCGTCCACCACCGCTATCTTACGAGCGTAATCAACCACATCGCCGCTCCACGGGGTTGAGTGCCGTAGTGAATACGCTTCAACAGCTCCAGAGACTCCTAGGCAATTAATTCGCCCGTGAACAAGAAGTTACTGCTAGGTGCCAATGAGGCAATGCGATCCCTGTTTGGAAACATGGATCCCAGGGCCTTGACTCTACGTCTGCAGATTGCTGTGCAGTCCATTAGTAGGTGTTCTGGGGTTTCCGACTCCATGTCGCAGAACCGGCAGTTTGCAGAGGAGACCAAGCCCATGTTAAATAAATGCTTGTTAAGCCTGAAATGTCCGGTGTAGAACGCGACCAGAATCCGAAATTTCTTGCTCGGGAGATTGATTACGGGTTTAAATCGTCTGAGGATGTAACCCCCCATTAGCAACTTGACATGGCGCATGCCTTGGAGATGTTGCCAGTGTCTCTCCCTGCCTGCTCTTTCCTCTTTACGGAGCAGCTCCCTAATGGTATGTGGACCAACCGCTACGCACGGTTCTGGTCATACCCTCTTTGTAGAGGCTGCAGAGCGGTCCAACTCGTCAGCAAGTTCATTTCCTGCTATACCCCTGTGACCAGGCACCCAGATGAGGTGCACTCTGTTGAGACTTGATAGGCTGTTCAGCCGTTCTATACACTCCTGCACTAGTAGCGATTTGACCTCAAAAGCCGAGATCGCTTTAAGTGCTGCCTGACTATCGCTGAGTATGGCGATGCTCTTATTGCGGTAGTCGCGTTGGAGGTTTATTTCTACACACCGACTTATAGCATATACCTCCGCCTGGAATATGCTAGGAAAACTTCCCATGGGGATGGAGAGCTTGGTGCGTGGTCCTGCGACCCCTGCGCCAATCCCCTCCGCCGTTTTCGAGCCGTCGGTGTACCACTTGATAGTACTGTTCCTTAGTAGTATGTCCAGCGTGGAATCGTTCCATTCTGCCGTACTGCTAAGGGTAACCCTGAACTTCCTAGTGAAGCTTACTGTTTTGGTAATGCTGTCCCTTGGAGGAAGGGCCAGTGGAATTGCCTTCTTCTGCTGGGACGAGATTACCTTCCCTTTGCCAAACCCTTCTGCTGACATTTGAAGCAAGGTCTGTTTGGCCGTCTGCTCGATCACTATATGTAGTGGTGTTAGCTCCAGCATTACTTCCACGTACGCATCGCGCCCGACGCGCAGATGCAGGCAAGTCGTTGCAGCCTCGATAGTCGAAGTCCTACCGAGGTCTGCGATGCTTTGGAACCCCAGGCCACCGCTCCATATGTTATGATCGGCCTCACAATCAGGGTGTACAACCATCTGATAATCCTTGGGTTGCAGCCCCATGATTTCCCAGCAAGTCGATTGCACAACATGAGCGCTTTCGTAGCTTCGCCTACTGTTAGGTCCACATGCTGTTTCCACCGTAGAGTGGAGTCCAGCGTAAGGCCCAGGTACTTTACCGTGCTGGCCATCTCCACCTCCGTTCCACCTAGGGATAGGTTTCTGAGGCCTGGCAGCAACCTGCGTCTGGTAAACAGTATGATTGTAGTTTTGGAGGCGTTGATGTTTAGGCCAACCCCACTACACCATTCCTTTGCCAGCCTTAATCCCCTTTGTACAATATCGCAGAGAGTGTCAGCGAATTTACCCCTAGCTAATATAACAATATCGTCCGCATATCCCTGACAGCGGATTCCGTTGCTAGTTAGCAGCTCGAGAAGATCGTCCACAACTAGGCTCCAAAGTAGGGGGGATAGCACTCCACCCTGTGGACAGCCTCTTGTTGTGCCAAGACGAATCTTGGTGTCGCCTACTGTGGTTTCGGCAATCCTGGTGCACAGTACTGCTTCAATCCATCTGCGCACCGGCATCGCCACACCCCTTTTCTCTAGTGCCTTTGACACGCTCTCGTGTGACGTATTGTCAAAGGCACCTTCGATGTCAAGGAAGGCGCATAACAGCACCTCACCCCCCTCCAACGAACTTCGGATCTCTGAGGTCAGCTGATACAGAGCAGTATTGGTTGATCTGCCTGCTCTGTAAGCATGCTGCGTCGCTTGTAGCGGTGCAGCTTTCAGCACCTTCGATCTTATTTCGTGATCTATGATCTTTTCCATGCTTTTCAGTAGGAAGGAAGTTAGACTTATTGGTCTAAAGGATTTCGCCAACGAATAGTCTTTCCTTCCTACCTTGGGTATGAAGATCACTTTTGCAGTGCGCCACGGTTCTGGGATATACGCCAGCGCCAGGCTATCCCTCATCAGCCGAACAAGGTGGGGCAGTAGGACCTGCCCCCCTTGTTGCATAAAAGCTGGAAGGATGCCGGAGACTTATATTTTTCTAAGGAGGCCACAGCCCACTTATTGGAGTCCACAGTGAAGAGCTGTTTTGCGGCTGTCCAATCTAAGCGAGTTGGCTTTCGTTCGACCCTGGGTCGAATTAGGTCTTCTCGAATCGTTTCCGGGAAATGCGCACAAAGAAGGGCCGTGGCTCTTTCCTCCGCGCTGGACGTATAGGTCCCATCCGGTCTTCTAATAGCTAGAACTGTGTCGGTCTTGCCCCTAGCCAGAGCCCTATGCAGCCTTGCAGCCTCTGGCGTTGAGGAGACGCTTTCACAGAAATTTCTGAAGCTCTTCTGCTTTGCTGACCTAATCTCCTTGTTGTAAGCAGTTCCGATGACACTCTCCATTGCCCGATCAGCCCTGTCATGAGTTCGTTACCAAGAGTGATGTCAAGCACCTCCCTTCTTACACTGGTTATAAAGGTGGGTTCGCACCCCACGTTTACAATGCTTAAATTTCTACTTACTATAAATTCAAGTAAGGACTCACCCCGTGTATTGCAGTCTGTGCTGCCCCATTCAGTATGATGGGCGTTGGCGTCACATCCCATGACGAGGGGCAGGTTGTTCCTCCTGCAGAATCCACGAGGTTCCCGACGGCCTCTGTGGGTGCTGTCAGCGTGTTTTCAGGAAAGTAGGCCGCTGCCAGGACGAAGTTCGCTCCTTCGTTACTTTTTGCCTGCACAGCGACCAGGTCTTGTGTTAGGAACTCTGAAATACAAAAGTAATCAATATCGTTCCTAATTACTATACAGGTTCTGGGTCTCTCACTTGAGAGATCCCAGATTACCTTGCTATTCACCATTTTGAGGCCTCTGACCTCTCCTTTGTAGATCCATAGCTCCTGGATCAGTAGAATGCCCAGGTTCACCTGGGCAATTTCGATTTGTGGACCCGCTAGAGGATCGGTTCCATGAGGAGCTCCTCATCTTCGCTGTCCTCCGCGTTACCACCCGCTAGGTCCCTGAGTCCCTCGAGAAGCTCTTGCGTGGAGGGTAGCGCCCCCCCTTGTTCGCCAGCCTTCTCCGTAGGGACCTTCACCGTGGTTCCAGCAGTTGCCGCCTGCTCCGCCGTGCTGGTGCCGGGATGAGTCGCAACCTCATCTACCAGCAACTTCTCCACCGCTTCATTTTCGGTGGCCGTCTTAGGCTTAAATGGCCTCAGGACCACCGAACTGAATCTGTAATTCAGTCGGAAGCTCGCTCTCCTGACGAATTTATACGATTCGTCATCGATGCAGAGATTGAGCCTCCACCCTGAATCCTCTATCTTGCTGGTGACTACTCTCCAGCCCGATATGCTAAGGCCCTCGTTCTGGTTTTGAATGAGCCCGAGAGCAAACTCATATGGCTTACCTGCGCACCTGGGGAGGAACACCCTCATGCTATGTCTTCCCCCTTTTTTGCGTAGAGGACGGGGCCCTTCCAGCCTTCCAGCTTGGGAGCGATCTCCCTTAGCCAGTCGGCAGACCTCTCGTCCTTGCAGTCCACCTGCAACATGCCTCCTTTGAAATACACTCCATGGAATGAGGCTTTATATCAAGATCCCCCGAATATCTCTTCCATGAGTAGATCTTGGAGCACAGTGGGCTCCTCCGACCCCAGTGTCTCCGCTGGGTAGTTTAGAGGCAGCACAGCCATCGAATGCCTTTGAGAGCATCCGGGGGGGAGTTGGGACGGAGTGGTTGCCTCCAGTCCCCTGTTTGCTTTTCTGCCGCTTGGTGTTTGGTGGCTCCTGTGGCGTTAGCTGCCCGCTCTTGCGTTTTGCGGCTTGGGTGGTCGAAGGCGCTGCCCTTTCGCAACCCCGCCTTGCGGCCTGAGTTGCGTTAACCGGGCGTTGGCTTCGATTTCCGCTGCTGTTTTTGCTGCTCGCCGCAGTATTGCCACCCTTCCGCTTCTCCGAGGCAGGGCAGGGATTGTTTCCTCTCACCCTGTTACGCGCCAACTTTTCGGCTTCCTCCGGAGTCTTCCCCTCCTGGAGGTGCCTGAGGTACCATTTGAGGCTGGCCCCGCTCATGCCTCTCCTCCTGGGATCGTCCTGTCTGCCTCCCCTCTTCCGCTTCCGTTTGCGAACCCCCCCGATAGATGCCCGTTCCAAGTCGCTCGAGTCCGAGCAGGTAATCCTGCACGAAGGAGCCTCTTTGGGGTTCGCTTTTTCAGCGCCAGCAGCAGTCAATTTCACCTGCTGAGCGCCGCTGCACGAGGGCATGTCGTCGTCGTCATCCCTTGCATGCTCCTCGAACAGCGCCCGCTCTTCTGGCGAAAGGGCGTCCAGGAAGCTAAACTTCTGTTTAGCCCCTGAAACTCCCTTACCTGCACCGGCGCTGATTTTGTTGGCCTTGTCCTTGTCCGTTTGCTGATGTTGTTGCCTTTTTGTGTCCATTGCTGTGTTGTTGTTTGTTTTTTGTGGTCCATCTTTTCCTTACGGCCTTAGGCTCGACATGGCAAGCCTTCCGGTCAACGTTTTGTGAGGGGAACGCGAAAGTCCACCGCGCCAGAGCCCCATGACGCGGTAAGGCCACCGTTACTTCCCAATGCGGCCCGGTTTTGGGAAGGATCCGTTAGAATACAGCCGAATTTACCTCCTGGCTGCAAATCATCCAATGGGCTCGGGAGTCGCATAACACCCTGGATTAGGAGATGGCAGCTCTTGGTTGTCCCACGCATGCGGTTTCGGACAACCGCGTGAGAGGTGCTAGGCAGCACTTCTCACATTGGTTGGGAGATGCCGAGAATGCCTTGCGACCTAAGCCCCTGCAGCACGTCAAGGTGCCTGCCATTCGCAGGTGCCTGCCAATCTTAGAGACATAGAAAATATTGTAAAATCTGTGAAAAAATTATTAAAAATTCTATTTATTCTGAAATTGAAATATCCCGTAATATTTTTTGAGGTGATTCAAAAAACCTTTAGGTGAACAAAACTTTCTTACTCTGTAGCAGTATGTTGGAAGAGTATAAAAATACTAAATATTTTTCGAATATATTTCCTTTTTCAGTTTATTTAACATGGTAATATTTTGAAACTGCAAGTCTTTGTTTTTTAATTCAGCATATTAAATAACTTTATCATTATATACTTTGCATTATCAAATTAAAAATATTCATTTAAAAAGGCAAGTTTCATCAAAGAGTATAGAGGTGTTTTGTAATTCGCTCAGTGAATGTTTATACAAAACAGACAAAATTTCAAGTAAAAAAACCCTCAAAAAGTGATACAATTAAATAAAAAACACAATAGTTAAGAAAGTGAAAATCAAAACAAGCAATATTTAAACAACATTAAAAGAAAACATAAACAAATAATCAATGCACAAAACAAACAAAAAAATCAATAACTCACCATGAGTGCTGCGCAGTCTCATCAACAAGGCCGAAGGCACTTCAAAGGTCCAGCAACTCGAGTCTAGTTTTTCTGCATTCCTTTTCACAAAATTTTCATAAATATTTGTGCGGTTCGACTGCGCAACACTTAGAGCGTGTTGCATTTCATTTGTATGTTGAAATGTTGGTCACACATTTTGCTTGCAATGAATTGGTAGAACAACTTTCGTTGTTGATTTACGTGAGTACCTGCCGGCGACGGCCTTACCTCACGGTGTTCCAAAACACAGCGTATCAATACAATGCGTTGATAAGCGCCCCAAACAATACGAGCTATTTGCAAGTATTTATTTGGATACCAGTGGCAGTGTGTCTGGGTCCACACTACCATCTTGGTATGATTCGAGGCCGACCTAAAACCTCTTCCGTTTTCGGGTACGGAACCCAGTTGCTTTTTGCAACTTTATTTTAGAACTGAAAAAACAGTTAGGCTGAATTTTCAGTTCTTCCTGCCTTTAGGTTTCAACCACAGCCACCACGAATCTCCCCAAAGGGGCCATAACCCAATGAGCAGATTGGACCGAAGTCCAAAGGCTTTCTGCTCCCCGTGGTACCAACAACACAACGGTAAGCAGTTAGGCAATCAAGAGTTCGTTATATATTTGGATATATATTTTTTAACAAACTGTTTTATCTGTTAGCGGTATTTCGGTTTTTACCGGAAAATAAACCGAGATATTGAAACAGTTTGGTAACCGCTCTTGTTTGTTATTGCTTTTATTAAGACGGATTTATGTAATAAATAAACCGCAAAAGCATAAATTTTAACGTACATGTATTATATTAGAAAATATACAAATAATAAAAGGAATGGATACGACTCACTTTGCTTTCCGCCAAAGGGTTATATACCATATGTGTGTATGGCATTGTGATATTCTTATTCCGCTTGTGGCTCTCACAGTTTCTGCTTCACTGTGCTGAATTTGGTGTGCTGGTGTGGTTGTTTTTATGTTCTGTTGAGGTGGTAATTATGAATGTGTTTTTGTTGTTTTCTGTTGCTATTCGCGCCCGTATGAAATTTTGTGTTATTTCGCGCCCGCTTTTTTTTTTTGTTTTTTGATAATTGTTGTTTTTCACCTCTTGTACATATGTTTGTGTCAGTCCATTCTTTTTTGTTTTTGTTTTGTTTTTGTAAATGTATGTGTAGGTAGTCTGCGTGGTGTGATGTCTGCAGGGGTGGTGAGTGTTTGTGTGTGTTAGACGGCTTTTACATAGGAACTCTTTTGACCCTCATATTTTCAAATTCTCTTTTAGTGTCGCTCTGTGCATTCACACGGGAAAAAAGAGTCCAGCAACTCGAGTCTAGTTTTTCTGCATTCCTTTCACAAAATTTTTGTAAATATTTGTGCGGTTCGACTGCGCAACATTTAGAGCGTGTTGCATTTCATTGGTATGTTGAGATGTAGGTCACACATTTTGCTTGCAATAAATTACCATGAATATGAATAGAACAATATGCATAATACCTACCCGCTTAATAGTTTCAAAGAAATACTTAAGACGGGAACTCCCTAATCAACCAGAATCTATTGAATATCCGCTACTAATATTTTCAAGGCCAAATTTATAACAGGAATTTCCTAATCTTTAGGTATTAAAAATTCATAATTTCTTAACTCCATATAATCTATATCTTAATTTTCTCCTTATTTACAATTTTTCAAAATATTTCTATTATTCTATGCATACATACAAAAAATAGATAACAGAATTCAAATTTGTGAACGAATTCATTTGAAACCGAGCGCTCTTGCAACCATTTAAAGAATTTGAAAGTGAAAAGGAATGCTGAATAGGGTAGCAGCAAGCTATTACGAACAAGAACACAAAGCGTGCCACCCGAACACGAGTGGCACGGTCCCTTCGTCTTTCCTCGTCGTCCCCTCACCCACAATTACCGGTTCGGGTTACAAAAGAGTCTGTGTGTAAAAGCGATCTAACAGCAAAAAAAAAAACGGCGACAAAAATTAGACAGAGAATGCTCTTAGCAGTAAGCAACAACAGCGCAACTACAAACCTACAGGCACCATGCAAGGTACCAGCATGCAGGTACTAGCAAATGGACGGACAGTAAAGGAAAAAGAAACGAAGGTGAGAGTGTACCTAATAAAAATATAGCAATCTTCTATCATTGGTCTTGACCGCTACATAAACATTCAAAATAAATCAAGTCCTATAAAAACAGCGGTCCAACAAAAAAAAAAATTGAAACCTACACTCCAAACGTAAATAAGGATAAAACTCTAAATGTATATATGTTTGTAGTATTGAATTGATGCCAAATACCAACCAGCTTAAGAAAAAAGCTTAAAAAAAGAAAGAAAAAAACTCAACCGATATACAATTTAAAATATTTCTTTCAACGTAGAATTACCGTTGAAGATCCCCATAAAAGAACTAGTCCGGTACAATGTACAAATTACTAAAAGAGGATTTAATGAAAAAGTGTAGCAATTATGGAGGAAATCACACTGCTAATTATAGGGGTTTTCCTGTATATAAAGACTTGAGATCGAAGTTGTCGCTCGGAGTTCAAGCTCGTCGAAACAAAATGACAAACACCCCATAAATTTATCTCTCTTCCTTTTTCCCCATCTACTCATCCTACTACTATTAGTAAGATTGAGAGGCTTACTCTGCTAATACAGTACTGTCTACTTAAAATAATTATTGAAAGAATCCACATATTATAGTTAAAGTGAAAGCAATAAATACAATAAACTACATTGCAATATAAACTAATTGCAAACGAAAAAGCGGTTTTAATTTTAAATTAAGTAAACACGCTATAAAAACTTCAAACCATGTGCGATTATGTAACGCGTTGCAAAATTGTATAAGTTAACCTAACCGTAAAAGCGTTACTATAAAACCACAAAATCGTGAATCGCGTGAGCTATAATATGTATAATACATCGTTAAGTTCGACTTTTAACTACAAAGAAAAACAACAAAAAAACGAGCAACAATTAACATAAAAAGTGATATCAGGAGAAGAAATCCCAGATCGACAGCTTCAACAAAAACAACAAAACAGAAAGGAATACACCGAAGGAAGGACAGATTAATTGGAAGACAAACAGTTAAAACAAAAAAAAAAAAATAATAAAAATTAAGCACATTGGAAACACTGGATGCTAATGCTAAATTTAAAATCATTTATTTTCGAGCATCGATTCTATGGCTAATATTTTAGATATGCACTTTTGATAATACTTATAAGCAATTGTTGTTAGGTATAATAAAGGATAAAATTACTGGTAGTGCGAAAAAAATTTTACTTATTAAGGTAAAGTACTTGGCCAAAAATAAACATTTTTTAAATCATCGATTCTATGGCTAATATTTTAGATATGCACTTTTGATAATACTTATAAGCAATTGTTGTTAGGTATAATAAAGGATAAAATTACTGGTAGTGCGAAAAAAATTTTACTTATTAAGGTAAAGTACTTGGCCAGAAATAAACATTTTTTAAATTAATGGAAAATCATGGCGAAAGAGACTCAATTGACGAACTAGCTGATACAAATAGATTATCTCGTTGTAACTCTACTATTGAAATATTTTGCAATAAATTAAATAATTATTTGTGCAGATTAAAAAATGCTTTCTATTTAAAAGGGCATTTAAACATGGGTTGCCAGAACCCGTTATTAGTATTATAGTTAGTCGTAACCCTCAAATTTTAAGAGAAGCTTGCGATATAATTAAATCTAATAGGTATTTAAAATACAATAACTGTTAGAACTTTTCCTATAAAACTTATAACACAAAACAGCAAAGGAATACAAATTACAACAATAATATGTCTGCGCAACACCATACAAACTATAACAACAGGTTGTCAAAACGCAGCTACAACAACAAATGTATCGTAACAGCAACTACAATTACAACAACAGTAATCAATACAGAAATTACAACAACAATAATAGTAGATCAAACAATAGTCCCCAAAATAAACGGATAAATCCAAATTTTCGCAACGAAAATATTATTGTTAAACCAATAGATATAAGTGTTAATCGAGCAGGCCCAAATTTTCAGGTAGTCAACCTAAGGGCCCTATTTAGTTATAAACACTCCAATCAAAATGCTTAGATTCATTATAGATACAGGCGCTGAGTTTAGTATTGTAAATCCAAATATTTGTAGTCCCAAGTGGAAGGTAAACACTAATGAGAATTGTCTGCAGGAAATTATTTTAGAAACGAATCGGTTAAAATTTTTACATGCGAATAACGTCAATAAATAAGCTATTTTCAGACCATTTAAATACTAAGGATGAAGATATTCTAAAATCAATTTTGAAATCAAATAATACTTTTTTTTTACAAAAATGGAGAAAATCTATCTTTTACAAATATAGTGAAACATAAAATAACCACTTGCAACGATAAACCCATTTACAGTAAACTTTACAGATACCCAGTTATACATCGCGTAGAAGTTGATAGGAAAATAAAAGAAATGCTCAGTCAAGAATTATAATCCCGAATACCAGTCCAGGTACCAAAACAACAAGCCAGTGGTGGCAAAGTGAAGTGGAGGGCCATAATCGACTAAGCTAAGCTATAAATGACAAATTTCCCATTCCGAATATGGAAGACATTTTCGATAAGTTGGGAAAGTGCTGCTATTTTAGCTCCCTTGATTTGGCAAAAGGTTTGCACCAAATAGAGGTTCACCCTGACGATCTACTACAGATGGCCATTACGAATTTACACGTATGCCGTTCGGTTTGAAAACAGCCTCAGCTACCTTTCAACGGTTAATAAATACAGTCCTAAGTGAATTTATAAATGAAATCTGTGTAGTATATGTTGATGATACACTAATTTTCTCAACCAGTTTTCAAGAACATGTCGATTCCATAAACAAAATTTGTAATAAACTTTGCGAATTCAATCTAAAATTCATATCGATAAATACCATTTTGCACGAAATTTTTATATACATATGATTTCGAATAATGAACTAAAACCTGATCTTTTAAAAATTGAAATTATGGAATCTATGAAAACGCCAACAAATATTAAAGAAGTTAGGCAATTTTCGGAGATCACGAGATTTTATAAAAGATTATGCAAAAGTAGCGTATCCTATTATAAAATACTGAAAGCATTAGATATGAACAGAAAAAGATGACTTAAATTCATCAATGAAAAAAAAAACTTATAAAAAATGAACCTGTGCTTCAGCTCACAGTTTGCAATTGGTGCCGTTTTAAGCCAATCATATCATCCAATTTGCTATGCTATGTTGTTCGAAATTAAATATTCTACTATTGAAAAAGAGTTATTGACCGTTGTGTGACCTGTTAAACATTTTCGTACTTACCGTAATGGAAGAAAGTTTATTGTTCAAACGTATCATATGATATATATATATATACTTATTTGGCTACATAATATTAAAGAAACTAATATGAAGCTATAAAGATGAAAAATCCAGTTGAATTAGTATCACATTGAAATCATGTATATAAAAGGTAAAGACACTAGGAGATAATTTTAATTATATTTTTATTACAAATAAATGTATAAATTCCCATAAAAACCAAATTTATTTGAAATATGGTGAACATGAAAAGTGTATTACCAAGATAATAAACTCTAAATGTCAAAACCATATTACTGTCAAAAATTACTAGACATTACTGACAAAAACGAAGCTTTAAAAGTTATTAAAGATGAGCACTTAAAAATAACGACAGAGGTGTAAAAGAAATCTACCTTGAGTTGAAAGACAATATATTTTTTCCAAAATTACTTGAAACTATAACCTCAGTAGTAAAAAATTGCCATGCTTGTAAAATTGCAAAACATGATAGGCATCCAATTAAATTACCGTATAAATAAAATGTATTTAACAACGATAGATATATTTTCATAATATGCAACTTTTAATAAGTTGAATGACAGAACTTGGATAAGTAGATTAGAAGCACTAAAACGGAGAATTTTATTTTAAGGAAAAATTAAAAAAACATTTATATTTGACAGCGAGCGATGTATGCAGCATATTGCACAGTGCAATTAAATTATTTTTACACGAACTAAACATAGAAACTCACAGGACAACACCATTTCTTAAAACTAAAAACTCAGATATTGAAAGGTTGCATGGAACATTAAATGAACATCTGCAAGTAATGGAGGTTGGCGTGTCGAATAAATCACTTGACCTGGACAATAAGCCTTTTAAAATATTCACAAATTACAACAATACGATACATTCAAGAACAAAGATACATCCAATTGAATTTCTAATAAAATTTTTTTATTAAGATTATATACAAAAATTAAGTGAAGAATACGAGCAAAATAAAATTAATAGAATTATTAAATACCGGTAAAAATTAACAATTTAGACAGTTAGTAAATGTTATAAACGATAGGCAAATAGCGAAATACAAGCCTAAGTTCAAAGAGCTTATTAATTTCAAAGAGAAATTTCAAACAAGAAATTACAAATCCCAATTATAACGCAAATACAGACACCAAAATTAAATAGAATAAGAATAGAACAAAACGACAGTGTAGGTTCAGAAAATAAGAATAATAATAACATTAAATTAAATAAAAGTAATATGAAGAAAAATCATTTTTTCCTATTTTGTATTGCTTACTATTACTATTGCAAAAACAAGTGTGTAAATAATCGAAATGAAAAAAACACAATGTACACACAAATTACCAAACATTGTAAATTTGGAGTCTAGATTAAAGAAAAAAAAACACCATTTAAAGTCAGAAATGTATTAATGAATAATTTCTCTTGAAGCAAAAAGCAAAACCACTTCTTTAACTTGTTAAATTTTCATGTAAACGTGACATGTACAAACATATGTAGTTGTTAAGCTTTATTTAATTTTTGCAGAGACGCAAAAATTTTAAGAGCGGAGGAGTTACATAGTCATATAAGTAAAACCCATCACTACCAACACTACAATATTTCTAAACGTACTTTCCCGTCAATTTATCTCTCTTTCTTTTTCACATCATCTACTCATCCCACTACTATTACTAAGATTGCTAAAATTAAGAAAAATCATGTTCTTTATCCTCTTACTATTCAATAAAGTACGACATACATAACTATATGGAATGCTAACGGTGTTAACCAACACAAATTGGAGATCATTAGATTTCTGAATGAAAAAAATAGATGTAATGGTGCAATTCAAAAGTTTCAGGACTTTTATTATAAAATGAATATTATTTCTTTTTTTTTGAAAAATTTATTGGTCGCCTTCAAAATAGTCTCCTTCCGCCTGAATACAACGTTTTGCACGTTCAAGAAGGTTATCGAATGACTTTTTTAGGTAATTTGTCGGTATAGCGTTGAGGATGGCGGTCGTCGCCTTTTGGATGGCATCAACGTCAGCATAGCGGTTTCCTTTCATCGGCAAATGCATTTTTCCGAAAAGGTAGAAGTCGCACGGTGCCATAATTATTGAAATCACAGACTAGAGTTCAAAACCTAGTTATGTTAAGAATAACGTAGTCCATGGAAGTTATGCAAATGTGGTAAAAGGAAACGCTATTGCCACAAAAAGAACCAAGCAGTAGTGTTAAAAGAATAATTTTAAATCTTATTAAATTTATGACACAATTTATATCTACAATGCAAAATATGATTCAAGATCTAGTTAAAGCGCAACACCAAATGCTGCAAACTTTTTTAAATAAAAAACGAGCTCCTTCGTTACTTTTTGCCTGCACAGCGACCAGGTCTTGTGTTAGGAACTCTGAAATACAAAAGTAATCAATATCGTTCCTAATTACTATACAGGTTCTGGGTCTCTCACTTGAGAGATCCCAGATTACCTTGCTATCCACCATTTTGAGGCCTCTGACCTCTCCTTTGTAGATCCATAGCTCCTGGATCAGTAGAATGCCCAGACCATCCGCTGTGAACCTGCTCGCGATGACGGCCGAGGCCGACGCCGCGTGATGCAGGTTCACCTGGGCAATTTCGATTTGTGGACCCGCTAGAGGATCGGTTCCATAAGGAGCTCCTCATCTTCGCTGTCCTCCGCGTTACCACCCGCTAGGTCCCTGAGTCCCTCGAGAAGCTCTTGCGTGGAGGGTAGCGCCCCCCCTTGTTCGCCAGCCTTCTCCGTAGGGACCTTCACCGTGGTTCCAGCAGTTGCCGCCTGCTCCGCCGTGCTGGTGCCAGGATGAGTCGCAACCTCATCTACCAGCAACTTCTCCACCGCTTCATTTTCGGTGGCCGTCTTAGGCTTGAATGGCCTCAGGACCACCGAACTCCAGTCCCCTGTTTGCTTTTCTGCCGCTTGGTGTTTGGTGGCTCCTGTGGCGTTAGCTGCCCACTCTTGCGTTTTGCGGCTTGGGTGTTCGAAGGCGCTGCCTTTTCGCAACCCCGCCTTGCGGCCTGAGTTGCGTTAACCGGGCGTTGGCTTCGATTTCCGCTGCTGTTTTTGCTGCTCGCCGCAGTATTGCCACCCTTCCGCTTCTCCGAGGCAGGGCAGGGATTGTTTCCTCTCACCCTGTTACGCGCCAACTTTTCGGCTTCCTCCGGAGTCTTCCCCTCCTGGAGGTGCCTGAGGTACCATTTGAGGCTGGCCCCGCTCATGCTTCTCCTCCTGGGATCGTCCTGTCTGCCTCCCCTCTTCCGCTTCCGTTTGCGAACCCCCCCGATAGATGCCCGTTCCGAGTCGCTCGAGTCCGAGCAGGTAATCCTGCACGAAGGAGCCTCTTTGGGGTTCGCTTTTTCAGCGCCAGCAGCAGTCAATTTCACCTGCTGAGCGCCGCTGCACGAGGGCATGTCGTCGTCGTCATCCCTTGCATGCTCCTCGAACAGCGCCCGCTCTTCTGGCGAAAGGGCGTCCAGGAAGCTAAACTTCTGTTTAGCCCCTGAAACTCCCTTACCTGCACCGGCGCTGATTTTGTTGGCCTTGTCCTTGTCCGTTTGCTGATGTTGTTGCCTTTTTGTGTCCATTGCTGTGTTGTTGTTTGTTTTTTGTGGTCCATCTTTTCCTTACGGCCTTAGGCTCGACATGGCAAGCCGTCCGGTCAACGTTTTGTGAGGGGAACGCGAAAGTCCACCGCGCCAGAGCCCCATGACGCGGTAAGGCCACCGTTACTTCCCAATGCGGCCCGGTTTTGGGAAGGATCCGTTAGAATACAGCCGAATTTACCTCCTGGCTGCAAATCATCCAATGGGCTCGGGAGTCGCATAACACCCTGGATTAGGAGATGGCAGCTCTTGGTTGTCCCACGCATGCGGTTTCGGACAACCGCGTGAGAGGTGCTAGGCAGCACTTCTCACATTGGTTGGGAGATGCCGAGAATGCCTTGCGACCTAAGCCCCTGCAGCACGTCAAGGTGCCTGCCATTCGCAGGTGCCTGCCAATCTTAGAGACATAGAAAATATTGTAAAATCTGTGAAAAAATTATTAAAAATTCTATTTATTCTGAAATTGAAATATCCCGTAATATTTTTTGAGGTGATTCAAAAAACCTTTAGGTGAACAAAACTTTCTTACTCTGTAGCAGTATGTTGGAAGAGTATAAAAATACTAAATATTTTTCGAATATATTTCCTTTTTCAGTTTATTTAACATGGTAATATTTTGAAACTGCAAGTCGTTTTTTTTTAATTCAGCATATTAAATAACTTTATCATTATATACTTTGCATTATCAAATTAAAAATATTCATTTAAAAAGGCAAGTTTCATCAAAGAGTATAGAGGTGTTTTGTAATTCGCTCAGTGAATGTTTATACAAAACAGACAAAATTTCAAGTAAAAAAACCCTCAAAAAGTGATACAATTAAATAAAAAACACAATAGTTAAGAAAGTGAAAATCAAAACAAGCAATATTTAAACAACAATAAAAGAAAACATAAACAAATAATCAATGCACAAAACAAACAAAAAAATCAATAACTCACCATGAGTGCTGCGCAGTCTCATCAACAAGGCCGAAGGCACTTCAAAGGTCCAGCAACTCGAGTCTAGTTTTTCTGCATTCCTTTTCACAAAATTTTCATAAATATTTGTGCGGTTCGACTGCGCAACACTTAGAGCGTGTTGCATTTCATTTGTATGTTGAAATGTTGGTCACACATTTTGCTTGCAATGAATTGGTAGAACAACTTTCGTTGTTGATTTACGTGAGTACCTGCCGGCGACGGCCTTACCTCACGGTGTTCCAAAACACAGCGTATCAATACAATGCGTTGATAAGCGCCCCAAACAATACGAGCTATTTGCAAGTATTTATTTGGATACCAGTGGCAGTGTGTCTGGGTCCACACTACCATCTTGGTATGATTCGAGGCCGACCTAAAACCTCTTCCGTTTTCGGGTACGGAACCCAGTTGCTTTTTGCAACTTTATTTTAGAACTGAAAAGTATTCAGTTGAATTTTCAGTTCTTCCTGCATTTAGGTTTCAACCACAGCCACCACGAATCTCCCCAAAGGGGCCATAACCCAATGAGCAGATTGGACCGAAGTCCAAAGGCTTTCTGCTCCCCGTGGTACCAACAACACAACGGTAAGCAGTTAGGCAATCAAGAGTTCGTTATATATTTGGATATATATTTTTTAACAAACTGTTTTATCTGTTAGCGGTATTTCGGTTTTTACCGGAAAATAAACCGAGATATTGAAACAGTTTGGTAACCGCTCTTGTTTGTTATTGCTTTTATTAAGACGGATTTATGTAATAAATAAACCGCAAAAGCATAAATTTTAAAGTACATATATTATATTAGAAAATATACAAATAATAAAAGGAATTGATACGACTCACTTTGCTTTCCGCCAAAGTGTTTTGGGGACAATATTATATACCATATGTGTGTATACCATTGTGATATTCTTGTTCCGCTTGTGGCTCTCACAGTTTCTGCTTCGCTGTGCTGAATTTGGTGGGCTGGTGTGGTTTTTTTTTGTGTTGTGTTGAGGTGGTAATTATGAATGCGTTTTTGTTGTTTTCTGTTGCTATTCGCGCCCGTATGAAATTTTGTGTTATTTCGCGCCCGCTTTTTTTTTTTGTTTTTTGATAATTGTTGTTTTTCACCTCTTGTACATATGTTTGTGTCAGTCCATTCTTTTTTGTTTTTGTTTTGTTTTTGTAAATGTATGTGTAGGTAGTCTGCGTGGTGTGATGTCTGCAGGGGTGGTGAGTGTTTGTGTGAGTTAGACGGCTTTTACATTAGGACTCTTTTGACCCTCATATTTTCAAATTCTCTTTTAGTGTCGCTCTGTGCATTCACACGGGAAAAAAGAGTCCAGCAACTCGAGTCTAGTTTTTCTGCATTCCTTTCACAAAATTTTTGTAAATATTTGTGCGGTTCGACTGCGCAACATTTAGAGCGTGTTACATTTCATTGGTATGTTGAGATGTAGGTCACACATTTTGCTTGCAATAAATTACCATGAATATGAATAGAACAATATGCATAATACCTACCCGCTTAATAGTTTCAAAGAAATACTTAAGACGGGAACTCCCTAATCAACCAGAATCTATTGAATATCCGCTACTAATATTTTCAAGGCCAAATTTATAACAGGAATTTCCTAATCTTTAGGTATTAAAAATTCATAATTTCTTAACTCCATATAATCTATATCTTAATTTTCTCCTTATTTACAATTTTTCAAAATATTTCTATTATTCTATGCATACATACAAAAAATAGATAACAATTCAAATTTGTGAACGAATTCATTTGAAACCGAGCGCTCTTGCAACCATTTAAAGAATTTGAAAGTGAAAAGGAATGCTGAATAGGGTAGCAGCAAGCTATTACGAACAAGAACACAAAGCGTGCCACCCGAACACGAGTGGCACGGTCCCTTCGTCTTTCCTCGTCGTCCCCTCACCCACAATTACCGGTTCGGGTTACAAAAGAGTCTGTGTGTAAAAGCGATCTAACAGCAAAAAAAAAAAACGGCGACAAAAATTAGACAGAGAATGCTCTTAGCAGTACGCAACAACAGCGCAACTACAAACCTACAGGCACCATGCAAGGTACCAGCATGCAGGTACTAGCAAACGGACGGACAGTAAAGGAAAAAAGAAACGAAGGTGAGAGTGTACCTAATAAAAATATAGCAATCTTCCATCATTGGTCTTGACCGCTACATAAACATTCAAAATAAATCAAGTCCTATAAAAACAGCGGTCCAACAAAAAAAAAAATTGAAACCTACACTCCAAACGTAAATAAGGATAAAACTCTAAATGTATATATGTTTGTAGTATTGAATTGATGCCAAATACCAACCAGCTTAAGAAAAAAGCTTAAAAAAAGAAAGAAAAAAACTCGATATACAATTTAAAATATTTCTTTCAACGTAGAATTACCGTTGAAGATCCCCATAAAAGAACTAGTCCGGTACAATGTACAAATTACTAAAAGAGGATTTAATGAAAAAGTGTAGCAATTATGGAGGAAATCACACTGCTAATTATAGGGGTTTTCCTGTATATAAAGACTTGAGATCGAAGTTGTCGCTCGGAGTTCAAGCTCGTCGAAACAAAATGACAAACACCCCATCAATTTATCTCTCTTTCTTTTTCCCCATCTACTCATCCTACTACTATTAGTAAGATTGAGAGGCTTACTGATAATACAGTACTATCTACTTAAAATAATTATTGAAAGAATCCACATATTATAGTTAAAGTGAAAGCAATAAATACAATAAACTACATTGCAATATAAACTAATTGCAAACGAAAAAGCGGTTTTAATTTTAAATTAAGTAAACACGCTATAAAAACTTCAAACCATGTGCGATATTATGTAACGCGTTGCAAAATTGTATAAGTTAACCTAACCGTAAAAGCGTTACTATAAAACCACAAAATCGTGAATCGCGTGAGCTATAATATGTATAATACATCGTTAAGTTCGACTTTTAACTACAAAGAAAAACAACAAAAAAACGAGCAACAATTAACATAAAAAGTGATATCAGGAGAAGAAATCCCAGATCGACAGCTTCAACAAAAACAACAAAACAGAAAGGAATACACCGAAGGAAGGACAGATTAATTGGAAGACAAACAGTTAAAACAAAAAAAAAAAAATAATAAAAATTAAGCACATTGGAAACACTGGATGCTAATGCTAAATTTAAAATCATTTATTTTCGAGCATCGATTCTATGGCTAATATTTTAGATATGCACTTTTGATAATACTTATAAGCAATTGTTGTTAGGTATAATAAAGGATAAAATTACTGGTAGTGCGAAAAAAATTTTACTTATTAAGGTAAAGTACTTGGCCAGAAATAAACATTTTTTAAATCATCGATTCTATGGCTAATATTTTAGATATGCACTTTTGATAATACTTGCAATTGTTGTTAGGTATAATAAAGGATAAAATTACTGGTAGTGCGAAAAAAATTTTACTTATTAAGGTAAAGTACTTGGCCAGAAATAAACATTTTTTAAATTAATGGAAAATCATGGCGAAAGAGACTCAATTGACGAACTAGCTGATACAAATAGATTATCTCGTTGTAACTCTACTATTGAAATATTTTGCAATAAATTAAATAATTATTTGTGCAGATTAAAAAATGCTTTCTATTTAAAAGGGCATTTAAACATGGGTTGCCAGAACCCGTTATTAGTATTATAGTTAGTCGTAACTCTCAAATTTTAAGAGAAGCTTGCGATATAATTAAATCTAATGGGTATTTAAAATACAATAACTGTTAGAACTTTTCCTATAAACCTTATAACACAAAACAGCAAAGGAATACAAATTACAACAATAATATGTCTGCGCAACACCATACAAACTATAACAACAGGTTGTCAAAACGCAGCTACAACAACAAATGTATCGTAACAGCAACTACAATTACAACAACAGTAATCAATACTGAAATTACAACAACAATAATAGTAGATGTTTAAATAGTCCCCAAAATAAACGGATAAATCCAAATTTTCCCAACGAAAATATTATTGTTAAACCAATAAATATAAGTGTTAATCGAGCAGGCCCAAATTTTCAGGTAGTCAACCTAAGGGCCCTATTTAGTTATAAACACTCCAATCAAAATGCTTAGATTCATTATAGATACAGGCGCTGAGTTTAGTATTGTAAATCCAAATATTTGTAGTCCCAAGTGGAAGGTAAACACTAATGAGAATTGTCTGCAGGAAATTATTTTAGAAACGAATCGGTTAAAATTTTTACATGTGAATAACGTCAATAAATAAGCTATTTTCAGACCATTTAAATACTAAGGATGAAGATATTCTAAAATCAATTTTGAAATCAAATAATACTTTTTTTTTACAAAGATGGAGAAAATCTATCTTTTACAAATATAGTGAAACATAAAATAACCACTTGCAACGATAAACCCATTTACAGTAAACTTTACAGATACCCAGTTATACATCGCGTAGAAGTTGATAGGAAAATAAAAGGAATGCTCAGTCAAGAATTATAATCCCGAATACCAGTCCAGGTACCAAAACAACAAGCCAGTGGTGGCAAAGTGAAGTGGAGGGCCATAATCGACTAAGCTAAGCTATAAATGACAAATTTCCCATTCCGAATATGGAAGACATTTTCGATAAGTTGGGAAAGTGCTGCTATTTTAGCTCCCTTGATTTGGCAAAAGGTTTGCACCAAATAGAGGTTCACCCTGACGATCTACTACAGACGGCCATTACGAATTTACACGTATGCCGTTCGGTTTGAAAACAGCCTCAGCTACCTTTCAACGGTTAATAAATACAGTCCTAAGTGAATTTATAAATGAAATCTGTGTAGTATATGTTGATGATACACTAATTTTCTCAACCAGTTTTCAAGAACATGTCGATTCCATAAACAAAATTTGTAATAAACTTTGCGAATTCAATCTAAAATTCATATCGATAAATACCATTTTGCACGAAATTTTTATATACATATGATTTCGAATAATGAACTAAAACCTGATCTTTTAAAAATTGAAATTATGGAATCTATGAAAACGCCAACAAATATTAAAGAAGTTAGGCAATTTTCGGAGATCACGAGATTTTATAAAAGATTATGCAAAAGTAGCGTATCCTATTATAAAATACTGAAAGCATTAGATATGAACAGAAAAAGATGACTTAAATTCATCAATGAAAAAAAAAACTTATAAAAAATGAACCTGTGCTTCAGCTATCGGATTTTACAAAAAAGTTTGTTTTGACCACCAACACCTCACAGTTTGCAATTGGTGCCGTTTTAAGCCAATCATATCATCCAATTTGTTATGCTATGTTGTTCGAAATTAAATATTCTACTATTGAAAAAGAGTTATTGACCGTTGTGTGACCTGTTAAACATTTTCGTACTTACCGTAATGGAAGAAAGTTTATTGTTCAAACGTATCATATGACACTTATTTGGCTAGATAATATTAAAGAAACTAATATGAAGCTATAAAGATGAAAAATCCAGTTGAATTAGTATGACATTGAAATCATGTATATAAAAGGTAAAGACAATAATGTTGCTGATGCCTTGAGTCGGACATAACTGTTCTCAATAATGAAATAAATTGAAAAGAAAATTATTACCCCGATTTAGAAATCAGCTCTGCTGGTGCAACAGTTCATAGTGCACTAGGAGATAATTTTAATTATATTTTTATTACAAATAAATGTATAAATTCCCATAAAAACCAAATTTATTTGAAATATGGTGAACATGAAAAGTGTATTATCAAGATAATAAACACTAAATGTCAAAACCATATTACTGTCAAAAATTACTAGACATTACTGACAAAAACGAAGCTTTAAAAGTTATTAAAGATGAGCACTTAAAAATAACGACAGAGGTGTAAAAGAAATCTACCTTGAGTTGAAAGACAATATATTTTTTCCAAAATTACTTGAAACTATAACCTCAGTAGTAAACAATTGCCATGCTTGTAAAATTGCAAAACATGATAGGCATCCAATTAAATTACGGTATAAATAAAATGTATTTAACAACGATAGATATATTTTCATAATATGCAACTTTTAATAAGTTGAATGACAGAACTTGGATAAGTAGATTACAAGCACTAAAACGGAGAATTTTATTTTAAGGAAAAATTAAAAAAACATTTATATTTGACAGCGAGCGATTTATGCAGCATATTGCACAGTGCAATTAAATTATTTTTACACGAACTAAACATAGAAACTCACAGGACAACACCATTTCTTAAAACTAAAAACTCAGATATTGAAAGGTTGCATGGAACATTAAATGAACATCTGCAAGTAATGGAGGTTGGCGTGTCGAATAAATCACTTGACCTGGACAATAAGCCTTTTAAAATATTCACAAATTACAACAATACGATACATTCAACAACAAAGATACATCCAATTGAATTTCTAATAAAAATTTTTTATTAAGATTATATACAAAAATTAAGTGAAGAATACGAGCAAAATAAAATTAATAGAATTATTAAATACCGGTAAAAATTAACAATTTAGACAGTTAGTAAATGTTATAAACGATAGGCAAATAGCGAAATACAAGCCTAAGTTCAAAGAGCTTATTAATTTCAAAGAGAAATTTCAAACAAGAAATTACAAATCCCAATTATAACGCAAATACAGACACCAAAATTAAATAGAATAAGAATAGAACAAAACGACAGTGTAGGTTCAGAAAATAAGAATAATAATAACATTAAATTAAATAAAAGTAATATGAAGAAAAATCATTTTTTCCTATTTTGTATTGCTTACTATTACTATTGCAAAAACAAGTGTGTAAATAATCGAAATGAAAAAAACACAATGTACACACAAATTACCAAACATTGTAAATTTGGAGTCTAGATTAAAGAAAAAAAAACACCATTTAAAGTCAGAAATGTATTAATGAATAATTTCTCTTGAAGCAAAAAGCAAAACCACTTCTTTAACTTGTTAAATTTTCATGTAAACGTGACATGTACAAACATATGTAGTTGTTAAGCTTTATTTAATTTTTGTAGAGACGCAAAAATTTTAAGAGTTGGGGAGTTACATAGTCATATAAGTAAAACCCATCACTACCAACACTACAATATTTCTAAACGTACTTTCCCGTCAATTTATCTCTCTTTCTTTTTCACATCATCTACTCATCCCACTACTATTACTAAGATTGCTAAAATTAAGAAAAATCATGTTCTTTATCCTCTTACTATTCAATAAAATACGACATACATAACTATATGGAATGCTAACGGTGTTAATCAACACAAATTGGAGATCATTAGATTTCTGAATGAAAAAAATAGATGTAATGGTGCAATTCAAAAGTTTCAGGACTTTTATTATAAAATGAATATTATTTCTTTTTTTTTGAAAAATTTATTGGTCGCCTTCAAAATAGTCTCCTTCCGCCTGAATGCAACGTTTTGCACGTTCAAGAAGGTTATCGAATTACTTTTTTAGGTTATTTGTCGGTATAGCGTTGAGGATGGCAGTCGTCGCCTTTTGGATGGCATCAACGTCAGCATAGCGGTTTCCTTTCATCGGCAAATGCATTTTTCCGAAAAGGTAGAAGTCGCACGGTGCCATAATTATTGAAATCACTGACTAGAGTTCAAAACCTAGTTATGTTAAGAATAACGTAGTCCATGGAAGTTATGCAAATGTGGTAAAAGGAAACGCTATTGCCACAAAAAGAACCAAGCAGTAGTGTTAAAAGAACAATTTTAAATCTTATTAAATTTATGACACAATTTATATCTACAATGCAAAATATGATTCAAGATCTAGTTAAAGCGCAACACCAAATGCTGCAAACTTTTTTAAATAAAAAATGAGCGCCCTAAATATTTATATATGGAATACTAACGGTGTTAACCAGCATAAATTGGAGATTATTAGATTTCTGAATGAAAAAAATATAGATGTAATGTTATTATCGGAAATACATCTAATAAATAAGAACAATTTTCTTTAACTTGGTTTTAGACTCTATGCTACAAACCACCCAGTTGGAAAGGCGCATGGTGAAACAGCAGTGTTGGTTAGAAATTGATTAAACAACCATGCTTTAGATTCTCATGCTACAGCCCACTTACAAGCTGTAGCAATATCTCTAAAAAATCGCGGTAGTGACTTAAACCTAACCTCGTTTTAAAATTACAGAAAACCAATTCAAAGACTTTTTTGGCTAGATTTCTAGCAGGTGGTGAATACGATGCAAAGCACATGCATTAGGGTGGAGCGAAAAAATTATTGTTATTTTTTTCTTAGCCTGAGGGACAAAATTGAAGCGTCACGTCTAATTAATCCGAAAGAAAGTCAGCTCTATTACACTACTATAAATAGGCGCAATAATCTTGACATAATATCGCTCGTTAAGCCGATATACTGGCCCAGTGATAGAAACAAAATACCAGATTTAAGTGATCTTGCTGGAATTAAAAATATAGATAGATCCCTTTTAACTGCTGATACATGTACTGACTTCCTGTCTCTCTTGTGCTAATAAAACTACGCAACTGTTGGGTGTATCACCAAAAGTGGGTTTCACATCCCATAAAACAAACTGGTTAAAATATTAAAAGTATATCAGTAGCCATATTGATATTTTCTTTCTCTTTTTTTATTGAATCTTTCCATAAGAAATTTACTAAAATATATTTAAATCTTAAGACTAGTTTTAAGAATTAGAGTTGGCACCAGCGTGCCAACTTTTATGTATTGAAATCTTACAATATGTGTATTAATTTTCTATAATCACGGTTAGTGGGGGTATCGACCGAGGCTCAATATGTCATTTCGTTTTAACCTCTGATGGCCTTCGAAATCTGGACATTAGACTCACAAGCAGGCCCCAAAGCTGAATGTCGTAGGTCAATATTGGCTTTATAATGCACTTGTATAGAAGAACCTTGTGTTCAAGTGTTGAATTAATACCAATAATCCAGTGCATTTGAGCGGATTTCAGCTTAATGGCCGCTAATTTGGCCTGGATATGACAGAACCATGTTAGACACCGGTCTAGATACACTCCTAGGTATCTGTTGTGATTTTCGACAGGGACAGCAATGTTATTTATTTTTGTTTTGTGGGCAATCTTGTCTTCTGAGTGTGAAGGTTACATGAGCACACTTAGACGGATTAACTTTATTCTCAACTCTTCTAACCATTTTTCTAAATCGTATGTGTGCGACTGCGGTTGTGTTAATGCTACCTTCGGATCCTTGTTGACGCTTATAAATGCGGTGTCGTCTGCATATGTTGATGTTTTTTTTTTTTTTGTTTGTTTTTTTATAGTAGGGGGAAGCATCGAAAGCCGAAGTGCGGAACTTTAATCCGCTAAACCTAACGTACTCCCATCTCATATCTCTCCCACGGAACCACCGGATTAAGTATTACTTCATGGGAGAGAAAAGGACATTTAAGTCTCCTCTACGGTACGGGCTGACTGACTCCTAATCTGTTGTAAGTATCTCAGTTTTGTCATAATTAAAGCTGACGCTTCGCTGACAGCTTTCCATTTATCAGAGGACTGACACATATGTGCTGTCAAGGTTTCCACCGTTAGACTACCGAGTGTAGATTTTAACTTTTTCCTAATATTCAAAAAACGGGGGCACTGAAAAAATACGTGTTCAGAGTCTTCTATGCACTCTGTACACGTCGGACAAAACGGACTAACATCATGATGAAATTGGAATAGATACTTTCTAAAGCATCCATGCCCACTCAGTATTTGGGTTAGGTGGAAATTTAGGTCCCCGTGTCGTCTGTCTATCCATGAATGAATGTCCGGAATTAGTCCTTGGGTCCATCGTCCTTTAGATGAGGTTTGCCACCATTGCTGCCACATTGTTAGGCTCTTGGTTCTCTCTCCTTTTTTTACTCCTGAAGACGGCACTGAGCGCTGGTACAGTCGCGCGAATTCGTCCCCCTGGATGTCGATAGGCGGCATGCTGGCTAATACTTCAGCAGCATCACTTGATATCGTTCGGAAAGCACTTATTATCCGAATTGCAGAAAGCCTATGCACTGCGTTTATTTGTCTAGCATATGATTTTATGTCTAGCGCTTGTATCCATATTGGTGCTGCATATAATATCACCGAACTCATTGCTTTTGCTATTAAAAACCGCCGGCTGGAGCGCACACAGCCTCTATTGGCCATCATTCTCGATAGAGCATTATCGATTTTATTCGCTTTACCGGAAGTATGCGCCAGGTGTTTTTTAAATTTTAATTTGGAGTCAAGTATTACTCCCAGATACTTCATCTGCGGCTGTGAAGTAATCTCGTACTCCCCTATGGTGAGTGACAGTCTTTCTTCCACCTTCCTTGTGCTTATGAGCAAAACTTCCGTTTTCTGCTCGGCCAGCTCTAAGCTCATGGTAGCAAACCATTGGCGCAGACCATTTATGCAATCGTTGCATTTGATCCTGAGATCGTCTAAATGTTTAGCCACTGCTACCACTATGAGATCATCCGCATACGCTATTGTTTTCACGTTTTTTGGTTGATGTATTCTTAGTACCCCGTCGTACATCAAGTTCCATAGTAGGGGGCCTAAGACTGAACCTTGCGGTACTCCACCCGAGATAGTGTAGCTCTGAGTGCCCTCGTCAGTGTCGAATAGCAAAATGCGATTTTGCCGTATTGTCTTTCTGATAATCCGCCGGCTTTTTGGATGACTAGCTCCAAGCGGTTTCTTACAATGCTTTCGTACACTTTACCAACCGTGTCGAGCATGCACAATGGTCGATAAGATGAAGGTTCATCCGGTGGCTTTTTTGGCTTTGGGAGCAGTACCAAACGTTGTATCTTCCAGGGGTCGGGGAACACCTCCTCTGTTATACACGCATTGTACATTTTTACAAACAAACTGGGATTTATGGTCATGGCTTCCCTTAGGGCTCTGTTGGGTATGCCATGTATTCCAGGCGCTTTGTTGGTTTTTATTCTTTTAGCTCTGGTCAATATTTCATCTTCAGTGACCAACAATGGTGGCTCTGCATCATCGTTTCGTAGCGTAGGAGATAGGGTGGTGTGTCGGAAATAGTGACCCGACTACTCTTCTCATAAAAGATGCGCTATTAGGCTGCTGGGACTTATTTTTAAATTTGGACATTAAAATTTTGTACGCAGTTCCCCATGGGTCTATGTTCGCTTCATTACAAAGCTTTTCGAAACTATTTATTTTGCTGCGGGTAATCGCTGACTTCAGGAGCTTCTTATGTCTTTTAAACGTTTCCCTGAACTCAATATCGTTTGTGCCATTCTGGTTACGCTGTAGGCGACGTCTGGCTGAGTGACAAAGTTTCCTAAGCGTGGCTATTTGCTCGTTCCACCAATATACTGGCCTTCGTTTATTTCGGTGTGTTGTCCTACGCATAGTAGCGTCCCATGTTGCGACCAGTTCTTTCCGCACTGCGGATACCAAGTGGGCGGCGTCTTCACGTTGTGTCTTTGCCGCACTCCAGACTACCTCGAAAACGTCTTTATCGAAATCTTTTTGTCTCCAGCTTTGCCTCTGTGAAGAATTTCTTGTAAACGTTTCCCTAGAGAACAGAACTTCAGCAATTATAGCCGAGTGATCGCTATTTGTGTAGATATCTGACACTTCCCACTTAATGCGTCTGCTCAATGTGTCATTTGTAAACATTAGGTCTATTATGGAACCTTTATTTCCTTGTTGATAAGTATTTTTCGTGCCGCTATTCATTAACGTGAGGTTAGTTTGGCTCAGGAATTCTAAAATAAGACGCCCACGATGGTTTGTTCTTTTGCTGCCCCAAGCAGTCGACCATGCGTTAAAGTCGCCCGCTATTATTATTGGCGATTTGCTTCTGGTTTCCAAGGACAGTTCCAGGAGAAAGTCCTCGAAATCTTTAATTGATGCGCTGGGGCGGGCATAGCAGCTTACAAAATATATGTCTTTTATTTTTGCCCATGTGAAACCACTGTGAGCTTGCCTGGAATGCAACATAAAAGGTTTCCCTTTACAAGACCATATTGCTGCCTTGCCAGTACTGTCTGTGATCCAAGTGCTTTCCGAACGCTGGCAGTATTGTTCGCTTAATAACGCGATATCAATACTTTTTTCTATAATCGTTTGTTTGAGCAGGTCTTGTGCTGCAACACAGTGATTTAAATTTAGCTGCAATATTTTCATTTTTAGTGACGTCATCATCTCCAGATATTTCGGGCACTTCGTACTCAATATTGAGTGATCCCCTTTACATAGCATGCACTTTGGAGCGTTTGTGCATATCTTTGCAACGTGTCCTCCAGTTCCACAATGCGTGCAAAGAGACGACCTGTCAGTCGGGTTGCAACATTTTCGTGCCATATGTCCCAGGTTGAAACACCTAAAACAACGCGGAATAGGCGAATATTCCCGGAGGCGACAGATCGACCACCCTATCCTAATTTTGCCCAGTTTAAGTGCAGCCTTGGCCTCCTGAGCACGCAGGCATACAAGAGCAATTTGTGTGCCACTACGAGTTTTTATCATGCTTTTGACGCTTGTTTTTTCCAGGTTTTGGATCCCACACTCCTTGTGCAGTGCCGCGCAGATTTCTTCGGAAGTGGTAATTTCATCTAGGTCCTTACACACTATTATGACGTTGTGGGATTTCGGTTGTATCACCGCCATTTCCCCCACCGCTCCCTCTAAGACGCTTTGAAACGATTCGGCTTTCTTGTCTGCCTGATTTTTTAATTCAATCAGTAGGTGTCCTTTCATGGTCTTCCGTATGTAGGTAACGTTTAAACCCGACTCTTCAAGACCGCTGTCGCTTTTGATCTTCCGGAGAATATCAGCGTATGACGCACCTTCCTTTTTGGTTATGATGATGGCGTCCGGTTTCGTCCTTATTTTCTTCTGAATCGGTTTCCTCTTTTTAACAACGCCCACCCATTTTTCGCCAGCGCTATGTTGTTCCCTGGTGTTTTCCTTTATTGTTATCGTGGACTCACTGGTTGTTGGCTGCACTTTTTCAACAGCTTTTTTCGGTTTTTTCGTGGGGGGTAAGGTCCCCGATGTCTCCCGCAGCCGTTTTGGCGTATTTATCTCTTTATAAGTAAGAAAAACTTGTGTTGCTTTCTCAGCCATAAGTTTTTTCCGTTGATTCTGCGGTTTCTCGGCTCTGTTATACAGGCTCATAATGCTGCTTAGTAGATCACGCATAGTTGGTTAACGTGCCTTTGACCAGCCATCATGTTTTCCAACTCTTTTAATTTACTACCCAGTTTGTTAAAATTACCAGAAATTTCAATATTTTCTGACTTTTCTTAAGCTTTATTTGCCTGGTCCGTAAATTCACCATTCCATGTTGATCCAGCAGCGGTGGGTTCCTCATTTCTGTCATTTGGTGGCGTTCTCAAAATTTTAGAATTCCTCCGAAAAGGATTCTCTGGAGTACGCCCCATACTATTCTCAGAGACCATAGCTCAGCTAGAGAATAGTTTGGGTACACCTGTCAATGGGTATGTTCAACCCTAGCGCTAAACCTTACTTATTTTTTGAATGGTTGGCAACGCCAAAACCAAAAGAAAAAACGAAAAGGAGAAAGCGAAGCGGGGAACAGCTGTTTAATCAAAACAAAACGGCAGATTGAAAAAAGTGCACGTTTTATGTGAATAACAGCGAAAAATTAGGGGAAATGATAATTAAAACTAACTTATTATAAAGGGGCAGGTAAGTGCCAATGATTTTTTATATAAAACAAATTTGTACTTATCTCTATATTTAGGCTAAATCCACTTATATCGTCCGGTTGCCCGGAAGTCCAATACAAAAACTACTGTAATTCACAATGTAAAGCTGGGATTATCTGCAGGCAAACCCAGGAGCGGAAAAAACACGTCCACTTCACTAAGAGAGTGTGTTCGGATTTGTGGGCACGTTCTATCAGTTAAATAGCTTTTAAAAAGTTTTTGTGTATTCTCGGGTAGCAGTCGAATTATTTTGCTGATCAGCCCGTCGTGCCAAACCTTAACGAATGCCTGTGATATGTCAACAAAGAAAGCTGAACAATACTGCTTCTTTTCAAAAGCCGATCTAATGATAGTGACGATTCTGTGTACCTGTTCACTAGTACCGTGATTAGCTCGAAATCTAAACTGATGTTGAGAGCTAAACTTTGGATAAGAATTTTATAATTTTATTATATGATGTAATTTGACTAGCGTCTTTTCTCGGCTTGGGAATCATAACAATTGTAGAAATCTTCCAAGATGGTGGGAAGTAACCAATTCTTAACATTGCGTTAAAAATTAATAGTACAATTCGTATAGCACAAGTTGGTAAATTGATTATTATTAATCCTGTAATGCCATCTGCCCCGCCGACTTCTTCAAATCAAGGCTTTTCAAAGCGGCCGTGAGAAAGCCGAAATTTGATAGGTGCGTTAACAATATTACTTATGTTTGATGGGCTGATATGAGCATTTGTGTCGTGTTGTGTGAAGACATTCTCCAGACTGTTTGCAAAAGCGTTAACTCTTTCGCTGGGGGTTTTGGCCCAAGTGCGGTTTTCCAATCTCAAAGGTGATTCGTGAGTGATAGGACATTTCATGTGCCTTACGGCTATAATTTGTGTTATTTGTTGTATCCAAAATCTAAAGTAGTTTGCGAGTCCGGATTTTCTTTTCAGCTGCAACATATTGCGCAATAACGTAATACATCTATTCAACTGCGCCTACCTCTAGGGCTAATGCGTCGTCGTAATCACCAGATGCAATACATCTTGGCCAAGCGAAGCAAAAAACGTTTGAAACCTGACTAGTTAAATTTTGTGTCTGGGGGGGGATCAGTAAACAGATGAAATTGCGATATTCTTCTTTAAATTCCGGCATTAGGGAATGTCTCACATAGAGCCATTTATGGCCCTACCAGCGCGTGCTTTCTACTTGGATGCTCAATATCATAATTGTAGTAACCTTTGATTCTAAAGCAGTTTTTGTCGGTATAGTGTGTTACCAAGACACTTCTGGTCGATACCTTCTGTGTGCAAAAATTGTTCAACTTCGAGCTTACGTTGGGATAGCCCATTCGCGTTCCGGTAACATATTTTCAGTGGGCTCAATTTTTACTAAGTAAAACTTGCCGAAGCATGTTTTGAATTTCCATCATCTCCTGGAACATACTCTGCATATTAGACATAAAACTATTTATTGTCTGTATGAGGTTATCGATTGAGGAATTACTTTTAGCCTGTGGATCATCTATTACAACATTGGCGTAAGAAAATTTTAATTTTTGGCATGCAAGCATTCTGAAGTGCCATGAGCATCGCCGCAAATTACGCAAACCGATGGTAGCTTACAATAAGCCTTCGTGTGTCCAAATTCTTGACAATTAGTGCACTGCATCGGACCCTTACGGTTTAGGAGCTCTTCGACGGTAATCATTTGTTCAGAAGATATCGCAAGTTATATATGGGATGCACTGAGTTTTTCGATTTTATGTGCGATGCATCGAATGCGATCTTTACTCGGTGCATTGGTTAGGCCTCACAACCTTATTCCCTGATTCTTATTTTAAATATTGTGCACCGATCTTACACCATAACCTTCTTCTTCTAGCGCGCTCTTAATGTCATCAGTATTCACAGAGCTATCTATACATTTTATTACAATTACCACGTCTTTGGCGCTTTTCAGCTGGTACGTGTAATAACTCTTCTTTGTTTCTTGAACCAGATCCTTATGAATAGAAGCAACATGGAAGTGTACTTTGCCCACCAACTGAGACAACATATTCACAATTGTGTTTGATGTTTGTTCGCGCAAGTAAATTTGTGGTGGTTTGACTTTCATTGCCCTCGTCTTCTGCAAAAGCAAGGATGGAAAATCTGTTGCCATTCTTAGCTGTTTCACCTTGTGTAGTTTTAACTGCTTAGCAATACGCTGTCGTTGAGAGCCCTTGGGGCTAGCTTTGCGTTTGGTAATAGTAATATATCTCTGCATACCTGTTTGCGCTTGATGTTGAGCTACTGTTGACGTTGTTGGTGCGTTGGATTTTGGTTCAGGTTTTCTCTCTTTTACTTCACTATTCGATTTTTTACACTCAGATATGCGGATAATGAGTTACTACGTTCTGGCCGAGCTGTCAAGTAAGCACGGTCATCAAGATTTTTATTTTTATTTATGTTTATTTTTTCACTTTCCACTTTTGTAAAAGTGTATTACGCATTTTTGCCGGTTATTTTAGCGGTTTGTTCGTTTATAAGTGGATTTGGTTTTTCTAGTTCTCTTATTTTATTTACTCTAAAAGAGCAGAGACTGTTTCTTCATCTCATGAAGAGGTTCAGTCATTTTTATTTTCTAGGATTTTCTCCACTGGGTATTAGCAATCTGTCGTTTGGTCGATAATGCAGTTAGAAGTAGAAGTGTTTATTTTGATTTTATTTCACTAATGTGGCAGCGCTGGCTCACCGTGTGAAAGAAACCGCTGATGTTCACTTAAGGAGGTGGAGAAAATTTTTTTTGCGCGAAAATTTATTAATTGAGTGATTTTTTTTACTAGTCCTAGGAAAACTATGTGTAACGTGGTGAAAACAATGTTGATGCCCTCCGGCGAATCCGCCTACAGCCGCGGAGCAAACTTGTATGTTGATCGCACTTAATCACTTTTTCAGGTTTTCAACTCCACTTGGTTGAAATGAAGTTGAAGCAATTCAACTTCAGGTCAACTCAACCCTATTTTGGTAATAAAAGGTGTTTTTTTTTAGAGGTATAGCACTTTAAATTGCAATAAAACAACGATGGATTATTCGATTGACATGAATTTTATTTATCCGAAAGATAATCTTCTGGCATTACATTTAAAATATGATTTCGGGCATATGACCGCCACGGCTGGCTCGGATGTAGTCCAATCTGGACGTCTGACGATGACTTTTTCCAACATTTGTGGCCGTATATCGGCAAAACATGGCAAATGTTGTCTTCCAAATGGTTAAGCGTTTGTAGCTTATGCGCATAGACCAATGACTTTACATAACCCCTTAGTAAGTAGTTCAGCGGTGTTAAATCACAAGATCTTGGAGGCCAATTCACAGGTCTAAAACGTGAAATTAGGCGGTCACCAAACATGGTTTTCAATAAATCGATTGTGGTACGAGCTGTGTGACATGTTGCGCCGTCTTGTTGGAGCCACAGCTCCTGGACATCATGGTTGTTCAATTCAGGAAGGAAAAAGTTAGTAATCATGGCTCTTTACCGATCACCATTGACTATAACGTTCTGGCCATCATCGTTTTTGAAGAAGTACAGACCAATGATTCCACTAGCCCATAAATCGCACCAAACAGTCAGGTTTGGAGGTAACGGTGTTTCGACATACACTTGAGGATTAGCTTCAAGCCAAATGCGGCAGTATGGCTTGTTGACGTAGCCATTCAACCAGAAGTGTGCTTCATCGCATCATACGATAAAATGAACGTAGTGCAAGATACGTATTGCGCACAGAACCATTATTCTTGAAATAAAATTGCACTATTTGCAAGCGTTGTTCAGGCGTGACTTGACAGCTGTTAAATCGGTCGCCATCTTGAACAGTAATGCCCACTTAAAGTTCTATGCCTCAAAAAAAAAACACCCGTTATTAATATTGGTTACAGAATAAACTCAGAATGAGATATTGACCAAAGCAAAAGCGAACCAAACTAACAAGCCGCCTGGTCTCAGAAGAATAACAAATGTTGAAATAGAAAAGCTTGTAACTGAAAAGAGGCGAGCTAGACGTGAATGGCAAGCAAATCACTCTCCTTTTATTCAGCTGAATTGAAGGATGCAGTACGTAGACTAAGAGAAGCGCTTAAGTGTGCGGAAGAATACAGCACTGAAAATTAAGCAAGCAAAACTCACTTTGGAAAGCCCAAAAACACTTTAAACCACCGGTATATTTCAATTTGCCCATAAGAGACATGAGTGGTGATTGGGCTGGAAGGAATGAGGAAAAGGCAACTTTCTTTGCAAACCACCTAGAAAAGGTATTCTTTTTTATTTAATCTGCCAATTTTGTTCGACACTGCTACCAAATCGCTTTTATATTTTAAGATTTGCACTTTTAAAATACTAAAAGAGATAAATTCAAAAAAGTCATCAGGACTCGATATTGCTGTAGTAATGCTTGTTTAAATAAGATAAGCCACCCCTATATATACACACCAATCTACTTGTGTAAAACTGGCACACCCTAATGAAACACACCACACTGGACTTAACATTTGAGAACACTACACATGATGACACCACCACACTCAACCTCTGAGTACAATATGCACGAAGACACCTACCAAAAAGGACGGGATCATTCGCTATATATCATTCGCTTATCGTCTACGAGCCTGAGCGAGTTATTATCGTTTACGCGATATGAGTTATTAAAAATACCTTTGAGCTGCAGTGAAATGTGTACTCTTTATGGATATTCTTAAGACTAACTAGTTTACATAAATCTTAGTGCTATTTATACTATTGAGCTGTATCGATAGTTATCTGTTTACTAACAGATAAAACTATTAGTTTCTATTATTATCTTTGGGTTGTTATTCATAGTGCATTTCTATTGTTATGTGTTCTTATCTCTAGTATTTATATTTAACAATGTGTGTTAGCTGATAGATATGTTTACATATGCTTATTTCGATTTTGTGTATTTATGCTAGTGATATGCTATATGTATATGTACGATGTGTATGTGAAGTGTACAGATCACATATTGTATGCAGATATGTATGCGGTGTGCGGCTATGTCGTTAACTCCCCTCCCTCTTAAAACAGAGCATCCTCGCTACGCTGCTGCTACGAGTTGCTGTTGAAGACGGTTCATTTCGATTTCGTATAACTCGTCAATTTGCCTTTGTCTGTTAAGTACTTTTCTATTTTCGAGGTATCGGCAGAGATTTACAATACCATAATTAATGACTACTAAAGTAAGGAATCCCATTATGATAAAGAACGTCAGCTGTACTGGGTTTTCTTCAATAGGTATCAAAAATGTTGAGAGTTTTTGGATATTACTGAATTTGTAGATTGAATTTGAGGAAAGGATACGGAGTACTTCAAATTTTTCGCTGTGTTGATTGTGTTGTCCTTGATGATTGTAGTACGTGATATTATCGATGTTTGTGGATTCGTTAAAATGTATCAATTTAGGGCCTGATATATATATGTTGTTCCAAGTATGCTGGTAATCTGTCAAAATATATCCATTCTCTAAGATGTGGAGTAGAGCATTGTTTTCATGGATTGTATCGCATTGGGCTGATTTGTCTTCTAATATTTTTATAGTACAATTGTCAGAGGGTTCTGATTTACAAATAAAGGTACTCATATAATTTTTACATTAAGATACTCTTTGATAATTGTTACATTTTGCGATCTTAAAGTCTAAATTAATTTTACCATGCTTATGTGCTAAGGGGTATACATTCAATAGGCTGCATTTAGTTTCGAGAATAGGATATTTGTATATAGTTATAATTGCTTCTTGTAGGTAACAGATATGAATGTCTGCATACTCTAATATATTAATTAATGGAAGATCCAACTTTTCATGCTTTATTAAATCATATACATCTCTTAAATTTAGTGTGCCAGAGTAAAAATTATTAGTTTTTGCAAAATTTATAGTGCTCGTTATTGATTGGAGTTCATTATAAACTTCTGATATAATAATTTTTTCGGTTATTGCTTTGGGATCAAGGGTTTCGAGTAATCTTTCGAACTGTGAATTAATTGTTCTTTGCTTATTATTAGTTTCTATTAGCATATTAAGTAAAATTTTAATTTCGACCAGGTCATCGTGGTCTGGTGTGCCAGTGATGAATTTTAACATGGAACCAAGGAAGTTAAGTGATCTTTTGGGTCTATAGATATTTGGGATGAGCTGATTTTTCAGAGATTCTATTTTGTTCACTAATATTTGAGTTTCAGGTTGGTTTTCTAAATTCTATGATGATTTCATTATATTTTCGTACGGCGCGAATATTTTTGTAAGGTTAGATATGTGATATAAGAAAGCTGTGTCCTGATATATGTAAACAGGATCTGTTTCTACAAGTACATATTTCCTATCGGTTAAATCTATTATACTATCGCAAAGTACGATAGAGAAAAGTGAGATAAATATTATTCCGTACATGCCTTTACTCTGATATTGTCCTTATGTAAGTTAACACGGTATACGCCGAAATACCTTTTCCACGATCTACCTTAGCTTAGGCAACAAAATAACTTTCACAGTCAAACGACACCACACGCGCAATTGCCAAAATGCTGACTCCACACCGTCGCCGCATGAGAGCGTCTGGCCAGCCAGCCCACAACAACAACAATGTGCAATTGCACCTGCTTTGCAACGTGACTTACTAGCATAAATTAGCTGTAAGACCAAAAATGTAAGTCAGTTCTAATTTTAATTTTAAGCAATAAAGTGAGCAACCCGCTCGTAATAAAAACAAAAACTTGTTTGTTTTTTTAAGAATCTATTAATAAATAGATTAACTGGCGCCCAACGGCCAGTCGCGTCCGATTGTAGTGAAGTGCGAAAAAACAAAAAAAAAAAACGGGAATTTCGTCGCGAAGTTATTAAAACCCAGCTTTTAAGAAGTGCCAGGAAACGGGAATTTCGTCGCAAAATTATTAAACCCGGCTTTCACGAAGAGCCCTCAAGAAGTGCCAGGACGCGGCAGGACCCTCAAGTGGTAAAAACTTAAAGAATTATATAAATACTTAGATCACTTTGGCGACGTAAAGACGCCCACCAAATAGCAAAGATACATCAATTTCTGCTTAGGGTTTAAATCTAACTTTAAGTTATTTTAAAAAAAAAAATAGCTTTGTGAATCAAAGTAAAATATTTAGATTTTAAAGATTAAATACTTAAACAAAAAATTATATAAATTAAAGGCTTGTACAGCCAATAAATAAGTAAAAGCAAGGCCGCGATTCACCACCTTTAGGGGGACCCTCCAGAGATTGACAAAAAAAAAACCATTAATAAATAAATTAATTGGGTAAAATAAAATAAAACCTTCAAAATGAGTAATCCAGAATTAATTAAGCCTCCTGTCCTTAATATAAATGTCCCGCCTCCACCCACCATTCCGCAAAACGCTACTAGACAACCAGGACCATTTAACAATGGTCAAACACTACCAAACAACCCCAGAACTAGCAAGCCTCATTAGAAATATTGTCTCACAGATGATTTTGGAAGAAGCACCTTCTCTTATAGATTATATCATCCATCCTACGAATGAAATAATAACCGATCAGAATATAGACCCAGGACATATTAACAACCTTGCAGGCTTAGATAGAATACCAGATGTCGTTAGATGTCTCCGAGATTTCTCTGGAGATCCTAGAGAATTCGCATCTTGGAAGAAAAGCATGGAAAGAATTCTAAGGATATATGACAGCGAAAAATGCACTCCACGTTATTTTGGCATTTTAAATGTCATAAGAAACAAAATAACGGGCAATGCCGACGTCGCTTTAGAATCGTACAACACTCCGTTAAACTGGACGGCAATTTCTAAATGTTTAAACACACATTATGGTGATAAGCGCGATATCAGTACCTTAGAGTACCAGATGTCATGCCTATTCCAAGTCAATAAATCTATTAATGAATTCTACCAGGATGTATTTTCACATCTTTCACTAATTTTAAATAAAATTTCATGCATGGATGTAGGACCGGAATCCATACAAATCCTTACTAAAACCTACCGCGACAAAGCGTTAGTTACCAACCCTCACAGCGAAAACTAAACACCCCACATATTCCACCAAAGAAACCACAACCATTTTCCCAAATTTAGCATACCTACCCCAACCAACTCCCTACTATGGACAACTAAATTCAAACAGGAATACAAATAACCAATATCCACTATACCAAAGAAATTCAATTAACCAAAACCCAACTAATCTTCAATACCGACAAAACTTAAACTATCCACAAAACTTCGCATACGCTCACAGACCAACACCTAGACCTAATTATTTTAATAATCCACCGCCAAGACTCACTCAACCCAAACCACCAGTGCCAATGGACGTAGACCAATCACAAAGGACCAAAAATATAAACTATATGAACAGACCTACTAATAATCCCTTTGACGGAAAAAGACCAATAGTCCCATCAGACCAAATGCATCAACCATTTAAGCAACAACGAGTTAATCACATAGAACCCGTTGACGATACACTAATAGACTCAGGACAATCAGACCAAGGACAAAATGAGCAATCATGGGAAGACTACTACCAACAGTATGCTTCTCAGGACAACATACCAGATGAAGATACTAACGAGTTTTCAGATATACATTTTTTAGGTTGACGAACTCCACACTTCCTTATTTTCAATGCAAGGATAGTGATGGAAAAATATTGAAAATTCTAATAGACACAGGTTCAAATAAGAACTATATTCAACCCCAACTTGCAAAAAACCTTATACCCAACAACGAAAGTTTCCTCGCAAGTTCAGTAGCAGGAAATATTAAAATAACTCCCCATACCCTTATCAATCTTTTCGGAATGAAAGACGAAAACCTTAAATTTTTATCCTACCCACCTTAAAATCCTTTGATGGTATTTTAGGTAATGACAGTTTAAAACAATTCGAAGCAACAATATTCACTTCAAAAAATTACATGATGATAAAAAACAATATAAAAATTGCAATAAAACAACAGGAATCAAAATCAAATAACAATATCCAAATAAGGACGGATCACCTCACAAATAGACAATCAGAAAAACTTTGTAAATTATGCAATTTATACCCAAATCTTTTTTCCGAACCGGACGAGAAATTAACTTATACTACCACAGTAAAAGCTGAAATAAGAACTACCACCCAAGACCCAGTTTATTCTAGATATTACCCTTATCCTATGTCCCTTAAGGACGAAGTCGAAAAACAATTAGCAAAATTACTCGAAGACGGAATAATAAGACCTTCCCGATCTCCTTACAATTCCCCAATTTGGATAGTACCAAAAAAAATCGATGCATCTGGCACAAAAAAATACAGAATCGATTACCGGAAACTAAATTTAATCACAATACCCGATCGTTATCCCATCCCAGACACAAACGAAGTTCTGTCCCAACTTGGCAAAAATAAATTTTTTACAGTCCTAGATCTGAAAAGTGGCTTTTATCAAATTCCATTAGTTGAATCTGATATTGGAAAGACAGCTTTTTCGGTCAACAACGGTAAATATGAATTTACCAGACTACTATTCGGTTTAAAAAACGCACCCGCAATTTTCCAAAGAGCATTAGACGATATACTAAGAAAATATATCGGAGAAATATGCTTTGTTTACATAGACGATATTATAATTTTTGGCAAAGACGAGGAGTCTCATTTACAAAACGTTCACACCATTTTCCAAACATTACAAGAAGCTAATATGAAAATCCAAATTGACAAATGCGAATTTCTAAAAACAGAAGTAGAATTTTTGGGATTCGTTATTTCTCAAAATGGACTAAAAACAAATGCAACAAAAGTAAAATCAATTTTAGACTTCCCATCACCACAAACAATAAAAGAACTTCGATCCTTCCTTGGACTCTCTGGTTATTACCGCCGTTTCATTAAAGACTATGCGAAACTCGCAAAATACCTAACAATACTTTTAAGAGGGGAGGAGGGACGCATGTCAAAAAATCAATCATCCAAAATAAAAATTGCTCTAGACGATAAAGCAAAAGAAGCATTCAGCAAATTAAAAAATTCACTAGTATCTACAGACGTCATGCTACAATATCCCGACTTCAGTAAAAAATTTCACTTAACCACGGACGCATCGAACCATGCAATAGGAGCAGTCCTCGAACAAGATGGCAAACCCATAACGTTCATATCCAGGACATTGACAAAAACCGAAGAAAACTACGCGACTAACGAAAACGAACTTTTAGCCATAATATGGGCTCTGAAAACTTTTAGGAATTACCTTTACGGATCTGCAACAGTCAAAATTTTCACTGACCATCAACCGCTAACATATTCCCTTAGTAATAGAAATACCAACAACAAACTAAAAAGATGGAAATCTATTTTAGAAGAATATAACTACGAAATTAAATATAAATCCGGTCACACCAATGTCGTCGCCGACGCACTTTCTAGACCGCCACAGCAAGTAAATTCTATGACAGCAACCCAACATAGTGACGAAAGCTCAAGACAGACCTTAATACAATACACTGACGCACCTATCAACGTATTTAAGAATCGAATTTTCATTTCTACCGACGAAACAGCATCATACCAATTCCAAATAACTTTCCCAACTTATCATAGGCATATTATAATAGAGAGAAGTTTTACAGAAGAAAGTCTCACAGCACTACTAAAAAGATACCTTAACCCTTCCGTAACGAATTGCATTAAAACCGAAGACAGAATATTAGGAAAAATCCAAAATATCTACTCACAAAATTTCAGCAGATATAGAGTAAAATACACGCGAAAAATAGTGAAAGATCTAACAAACGAATCAGCACAAGAAACGGAAATTATAAAGGAACATAACAGAGCACACAGGAATGCGACAGAGAACAAAATTCAACTACTTGAAAAATACTATTTCCCTCAGATGAACGCGAAAATTAAGAATATCACAAAACAATGTAAAGTTTGTCAAGAAAATAAATATCAGAGACATACGGCAAAACCAATATTGAAAGCTTCCCCAATCCCAGAATATCCAGGCCAAATCGTTCACATTGATCTGTATCACACTAATAAAAAAGTCATACTTACCGCAATAGACAAATTCTCTAAATATGCTCAGGCAAAGATAGTGAAATCCAGAGCTTCAGAAGATATAAAATTACCCCTGCAGGAACTTCTCACAATGTTTGGCATACCTGCAAACATAGTAATAGATAACGAAAAATGTCTTAGTGTTGCCCCCATAACATTCATGCTAGAAAACCAGTATGGAATTCAGATATACAAAACACCGCCCTACACTAGTACCGTAAATGGACAAATAGAACGGTTTCACAGTACATTAACAGAAATAATGCGCTGTGTAAAAAGCGAAAAAACCCACAACTCATTTGAAAATTTACTTTTTAGAGCCATTCACAAATATAACAATTCGATTCATTCAACTATCAATAAAAAACCCGTAGAAGCCTTTTTTGGACGAAGAGTTACTACTAACCCAGCACAATTAGAAAAAGACAGACTAGACAACATTAAGAAAATCTGTGAAAAGCAGGAAAAAGACTTAGAGTATCATAATAAAAACAGGACAGAATATAAGACATACAATACTGACGATACCATATATGTGAGTATCAATAAAAGACTAGGTAACAAACTCACACCTAAGTATAAGAAGGAATTAGTACAGGTAGATAAAGGATGTACAATATTAACAAAATCAGGTCGAAATGCCTTGTGCAATGCGGAAAACCAAACTTTTGATTATACGAACAGTAACATAGTGACAATAGAGACAGGACACGCAAAGGTGCAGACTGGTACATTTAGACTGATACATGTTATTGACCTAGACCAATATGACAGCGTACTTGACGAGATACACAATACAATAGAGCATTACGTAACCAAGAAAAGCCAAAATTATCGATTCCTTTCACAAGAAGAAAAATCCATCCGAACACTCTTATCTCAACTTAGACCCAGGAAAATAAAAGGAGCAATAAATTCCCTCGGCACAGCCTGGAAATGGTTAGCCGGATCCCCAGATCACGATGATTTCAAAATAGTAAATGACGAAATAGATAACTTGCTAAATAATAATAACCAACAAATAATAATTAATAAATCTGTATTAGAAAGAATAAATAACTTAACACATATTGCAAATATAATCTTAAGCGAAGTAAAAGCGAATGATGCTATAAAGCAGAAAGAATTAGAAAGAAATATCGAAAGAAAATTAAATTATATTAAGGAAGATTTAAAGAATGTAGACTATTCAATTCAATGGGCAAAAGCCAAAATTGTTAATTCATTTATACTGTCGAATGAAGAAATTAATGTTATTAAGGAGAAATTGGAAAGGCAAAAAATGCCTTATATAAATGTAATAGAAGCTATAGAATTTAGTGATGTAAAAATCGCATCAAATTTATCATCTATTATTTACATTGTAAAGGTATCTATTACAAGCGAAGAAAATTGTAAATCATTAATAATAAAACCTGTAAAACAAGATAATAAAGTTATTAAACTAGAAAATAAAAATTTAATTGTTTGTCAGAAGAATATATATAATATAAAAAATAGTTGTAAGAACCTAAATGATGTATCTATATGTAAACAAGAAAACATAGAAGAAGTCACACAAAGCAGCTGCATACCGAATTTACTTAAGGGATATTCTTCAAACTGCACAACCATCAATGGGCATCATATACCTACAATAGAAGAGATAAATCATGGCCTTATACTTATTAACAGTTACAATGGCACGATAGAAGTAGATCAAGACATCATCAATCTGCATGGCACATTCCTAATCAAATACGATAACGCAACCGTAATAGTTAATGGTAAAAGCTATATAAATATAAGCCAATTTTTTGCGAAACCACTACCAGCAGTCGTTAATTTCGCAAATACCACAGCAAATTTGGAAGAAGTTCTCTCGCTGCAATATTTGAAAGAGCTTAATGTTGCAAACATCAGAGAAATCAATGCCATCAACACAAAGCATAAAATCAGCGTTTTTACTGAATCGGTTATAATTATACTCCTTGTGGCAATGGTCTTAACAATGGCACTAAAAAGAATAATTGCAAACCGAAAAGGAAAAATCCACATCCAAGTTGAGACGAAAAACGTACAAAACAACTCTCCAATACCGATGGAAACATCATCTCCAGCAATTGTCCATATTTCAGAGACATCCATCGAGGACGCTGCATGTTTTAAAGGGGGAGGAGTTAACACGGTATACGCCGAAATACCTTTCCCACGATCTACCTTAGCTTAGGCAACAAAATAACTTTCACAGTCAAACGACACCACACGCGCAATTGCCAAAATGCTGACTCCACACCGTCGCCGCATGAGAACGTCTGGCCAGCCAGCCCACAACAACAACAATGTGCAATTGCACCTGCTTTGCAACGTGACTTACTAGCATAAATTAGCTGTAAGACCAAAAATGTAAGTCAGTTCTAATTTTAATTTTAAGCAATAAAGTGAGCAACCCGCTCGTAATAAAAACAAAAACTTGTGTTTTTTTTAAGAATCTATTAATAAATATATTAACTTGTATAATAACTCTTTTCTTGGTTGTTATTGTTTTACCGTTATCTTCCTTAACTATGTGCTTCGCGTATTTTTTTACGTTTTTGTTCCTTCTGTATGTCTTGGAATATATTACGTCTCCTTCTTTATAGGTCAGTTGTTTCCGATTGCGGTTATGGGATCGCAAAACTCTCTCTTGGTTTTTTTGAAGACGCTCTTTGATGTCAGGATACTCTCTTTGATTGAAAAACATATCCTCGGGTTTCTCGTTGGTTACCGAATGGATTGTTTTGTTGTATTTTCGGACTGCTTCGAATATCTGTTCATCAGGTGCCGAACTGTGTTCATGTGCCAAAACTTTCGCGAGTTCAATTATCGTGCTATGCGTCCGTTCAACTTGCCCGTTTGTTGTCGAATGATAGGCTGAAGTTTTGGTATATTTGCAATAGTATCTCGTCAACGTCTTTGTATGTGTCCTTCTTTGATGGTATTTGTCTCAAATGACAGAATTTTGAGTATTTGTCGGTTGAACTAATGTATATATTATTGTTCAGAAAAAAGAATCTAAGTGTATGTATTCGCCTACTTTGTTCGGTATTGTTGCTGAACCTATTGGTTGTTTATTTGGTCGGCGTTCATACTTGTTTGTGAGACAAATTTCATAGTCCTGTACTTCTTATTTACAAGCGTCACGTATGTGTGGCCAGTAGTATCTGAGCGAAATTTCCTGTGCGTTATTTTTGTAGTTTCTGTGAGCACGTCTGTGTGTGTCTTGTATGATTCGTTGTTGTTGTTCGGTTTCGGTGATGTCGTCTACCAATTTTTGCGCTAGTACAATTGATACAGTGGAAATGTGTTGATAAAATAATATTTGTTCGTCTATAAGAAGTGCCTTAGTGACCTTTGGTCTAATTATAGTTTTTAGTCTGTCTAGTAATTCAGTTTTTGTGTTAAAAAAAAAGCTTGTGTCGGCTGTTAGAAAATATGTTTTGTGACGATATTTCGGCGGAGTTTTGATCTGACTGATTCACAATAATTTGATTTCTAAAGGAGTTTATTGGCTTCTTTACTCGTTTGAGTTTTTGTGTTGGGGAGCTTTGTGTTGAATGTTGGGAGTCATCAGAATTTACAGTGTTGTTTATTTGCTGGCGAGAAAGTGCATTAGCAACAACGTTCTGATGTCCGGGTTTGTAAACGAGTTTTGCACCATATTCTTCAATGAAATTTTTCCATCTTTGTAATTTTGTATTGGGGTTTTTTTCTGAAATGGAGAAGATTAATGATTGATGGTCAGTGTAAATTGTTAAATCTGCTATACCATACAAGTAATTACGTAGCTTCTGTAGTGACCACACAATTGCGAGTAACTCTTTCTCATTCGTGGAGTAATTCTGTTCTGCTTCGCTGAGCGTTCGTGAAATAAATGATATGGGTTTTTGGTTTTGAGATAATACGGCTCCTATAGCGTAATTGCTAGCATCTGTGGTTAACTCGAAGGGTTTGATAAAATTTGGTTGGAAGAGTTCAACCTGGGCTTGTAATTCTTCTTTTATTTTGTTTAATGCTTCTAGTGCACGTTCGTCTAAGCTGATTTTTATTTTTGCACTTTGATTCTTGGATATGCCACCGTTCTCTCCTCTGAGGAACGTAGTAAGTGGCTTGACTATGGCTGCGAAATTCTGTAGGAATTTTCGATAATAACTCGCAAGGCCTAGAAAGGATCTGAGTTCCTTAAGCGTTAAGGGAATAGGAAAATCTTTAATGGTTTGTGAAGGATCAACTGTAATCCTGTTATATTTAATTATATGACCTAAATATTCTACAGAGTCCTGGAAAAAGTGAGATTTCTCGTTGGAAATCTTCATGTTGGCCTGGTGAAGCGCGTTTATTATTATGCGGATATGCTCGATATGTTCTTCGGGAGAGGAAAAATAAATGAGAACGTCGTCTATATAAACGTATGTGAACTTGCCGATATATGGTCTCAAAATATCATCTACACATCTTTGAAAAATTGATGGAGCATTTTTCAGGCCGAACGGCATACGAAGGAATTCATATTTAGCTCCATTTACACTAAAGACAGTTTTTTCCCTGTCAGATTCTTTAATAAGGATCTGATGGGAGCCAGACTCTAAATCTAAAGTTGTAAATACTTTTGCATTACCTAAATTCTGTATGGTCATAGCCACATCAGGTGTATCTATCTGTAATAGTTTGAGCGTTTAGCTTTTGAAAGTCTACAACTATTCTGCGCTTAGGTTTCCCTTTTTAATCGGTACCTTTTTTATCGACTGTCCAAGTAATTTCTTTGTTAATGAAATCGCTATCTGACATAGGGTACGGATATTGCTTGGTCCAAATAGGATCTTCGGAGTTCGTCCTAATGGTAGCTTGTATCGCGGTAGTATAAGGTAGCACTTCGTTTGTGATTTCATTTTTTTGCATACATTTTTCGATTTCTGCCCTATAATTTTCACTATTAACCGTATAATTAATTTTTTGCAAAGATTCACTTTCGTTCTTGGCCCTATATTTATAACTGAGCTTGTACTCGAAAAGGTTGATCTCTGCTTTAATTTTTCTAAGTCCCTGTTCACCCAGAAGCATATCAAATTCTTCTAATGCATCTGTTTCAAAAAATGTAAGATTATGCTCTAATAATGTAATAATTTTTTTTGATTTGGTTATAGAGTAACCATGAAGGGTTTTCACTTTTACTGGCTTAATCTTAATTGGCTTACCTATATTGCACTTCGTGCTAGTATAATTGTTCGTTGCTCCGGTATCGATTAGGATGTTGATAAGTTTGCCTGTATCCCTGCAGTGGCGTTGCAGACACGGCAAATCGTTCATGCGCCTAAAAAAGCACTGCCTGGTACATATTCTGGTACAAGCGATGTTAATTCTTCGTCGCGTGTTTGGTTGACACGTTGCACCTTCTGCGGTACAATTCGAGAAGAAGAATTTCTTTCCCTTTTCTGTGGATCCCCGCGAAATGCATTATTTGGAGGTAGTCCTTGTGTTTGGCGGTCATATCCATTGGTTGGTGTTGTTGGCGGGGTGCAGTTTGATTGTATTGCACCTGCACGTTAGGTTTGTACCTTTGTGGTTCCTCGTGATATCTTCTGCTTGTGTATTAATACTGTGATGTATTATGTTGTCTGTGCTGATTGTATTGTGGAACGTCGAATTGTGAGTTCATATTGTCATGATATATCGTACTTGCGATAGTGTAAGCGATTTCTAGGTCCTTTGGATTGTGGCTATAGAGGGTGCCACTGGTATATTTGCTGTCCAGACCGAGAATGAATGTCCGTACAGCTTCCTGGTTCGCATATTCTTTCATAGCTGAGGGATTTCCTGAGCTGTCCATCTCAACCTTAGTGTGTGCAAGATTAAGTGACTTGCTGACTTCGCTATGGAACTCTGCCAGGGTCCTTTTTATCTGTTTTAATCTCTTTATTCCGTCGAGCAACACATACAGAGGTCTCTGGTCCGCATAGGTGTAATCAAGACGGTTTATTACTGAATAAAAATTGAACTTAGTGTTGTGGTTTATTAAAATATCGGACGCCTCTCCTTGAATTTTCGAATGTACAATTGAGAGTGCCGTGTAATATGTGGGTGTAGTAACGTAATCCTTGATGTTCTCCATGTGTGTTTAGGCACGTTTTCTCCATGAGCTATAGTGGTTCGCATCACCTGTAAATATTGGTAACGTTTTGAACACTTCTAGGTTGATTTCTGATGCGTCGGTAATGTTTGGTGTACAGTCCTGGTATTGGTTGGTGACTGTGACGTTAGGTGTTGGGTGAGTTGCGAAGGAATTCACTCTTTGTTGGGTTTCGGTGAGCGTTGTGGTTAGAGCAGCGATTTGTGCTTTCAGGATTGCGATCTCCTGTGTTGTCATATCGGAGTTTATGTCCAATGATACACGTGATGAATTGAATGCTTGTCGTTTGCTTCGCGATTCCAGTACGATGTTATTCCGATTTTTCAGGAATTTTTTTGTTGAATTTTAAGCACTTTTTTCAAAAATCTAGTGCTGGAAGTCCTACATCCCGTGGTATTTTAATTTTATCCTTTTTTAGGATCGCGGAGTTCCTGTTTTTTGATAGCAAGTAAAAATTTGCTATCCCGGTTGAGCCCACAGTTAATATCGTTTACGCGATATGAGTTATTAAAAATACCTTTGAGCTGCAGTGAAATGTGTACTCTTTATTGATATTCTTAAGACTAACTAGTTTACATAAATCTTAGTGCTATTTATACTATTGAGCTGTATCGATAGTTATCTGTTTACTAACAGATAAAACTATTAGTTTCTATTGTTATCTTTGGGTTGTTATTCATAGTGCATTTCTATTGTTACGTGTTCTTATCTCTAGTATTTATATTTAACAATGTGTGTTAGCTGATAGATCTGTTTACATATGCTTATTTCGATTTTGTGTATTTATGCTAGTGATATGCTATATCACTTATATGTATGTACATATGTATATGTACGATGTGTATGTGAAGTATAGAGATCACATAGTGTATGCAGATATGTATGCGGTGTGCGGCTATGTAGTTAACTAGCGCCACATCAACATTCGCTTATATACATTCGATTAACTAGTGATCCTACACGCTAACTAGACTTCTCAGCGGTACAGCGCGTCGATAATTCAAACCTTCATTGTTCGGACATCATTTTCGCGCAATCAGCTGGTTTGCTTCTAATTTGTTAAATAAATAAATTTGAGCGGAGTTCAATTATAAAACTAATGATTTGAGTGCTTCCTTTATAATCCTATTTAAAGCTAGTGAAAATAAATTTCGTGCTTCCAATAAATTGGGTATATTTTTATTAATGGTCCTTCGAGCCTTACTGAAAGGCACCTCCGGATTTTTATAAAAAAAATAAAAATTACTAAGAAATATAAAAAATAATTATATGGAATATAATATAATTGTGGTGACAAAAACAAACAAAAGTGTGGTGACAAAACCCAAAAGTTCTGTGCAGGTCCATTAAAATACATACAAATATATAAATCGGAAAGGAGCAGTGAGCTAAAAAACCAAAAAGTACAGTGACACGGAAAAATATATGCATACATACAATACATACATACGTACATATGTATACATAACTAAAACATAGGTTACAATAAAATATCAAAAAATGTGCAAAACGAAAAAATAAGGTGACAGTAAGTAACAATTGGGAACACACAAACCTACCATTATATGCAAACGCATATGTAAGGAGGAAAATAAGTGCGGTGAAAACAACAAATACATAAATATACAGTGCAAAATTTGCTAAACATTTTAAACAAAACAAAAAGACAAAAGCAATAAACGGGCGCGAAACTTAAAAACACAGTATACACAATAACATAAATAAAAACAAAACAAACGGGCGCGAATTTTTAAACAGAAAGCGCGGATAAACAAACAGCACAAGGAAGTAGCCAGCTGGAGCACAGGAATAGGAACAAAACGCAAAAGGCACAAAGGCAACATACACATACACCCTCCAAAAAATACCCACAGAATCAAAGTGAGCGTATTCATTTCACTTTTATTTATTTGAGCACATACATATGTTTGTCCGGAAAATACAGTTTATCTTTAAATAAACTTTAAATAATATATGTATCCACATACATATATTGCATATAACATTTTTGCTTATATACGCTTACCATCGTATATTTAAATATACAAAATTCAACAAAAAAAAAAATAAATAAAACAAAACATACAAACATATAATATATGCATACCTTAGTGCAAAAATATATATGCTTTCATACATATACATTTATATTACGTATTGTACATATATTCGTATATACATATTCTTTATACATATAATTGCTAAGAGCTATATATACCATATATTGTATATTTATTTCATATATATTAAAAATTGAAATTTAGAAACTGCAAACTATATGGTACATACGTGACAAATACAAATTTGCACATTAAAATATTTACCTATAGCCTAGTGCAGACGGTAAGCTACCTGCACATTATCAATTCTCTGTTCTCGCTTTATTCGTACCGCGAAAATAATACGCATATTCACCATATACATACATACGGCACACAATCTGCCTATGCTTATACATAAACCCTATATACATTGGGTCAATTCGATATGGAAATTTTATCAAGTTATTGATAAATTACATATTATTTCAGAAATAAATAGAAAACAAATAAATTATTAAAAACACAATAAAAAAAAAAATTTCCAACAACATACATACATATTTTACAAATATTGATATATACAATTTTACATACAAGTTAGCACCAAATAAGCTATCCCTCCCTAAAAATATCAAACTCCTAACTAACTAAACGTAAAGTGCAATACGACTCTTCACCTGAAGGCCATATTGCACGCGCAATAAAAAAGTGCTGACCGAACACTTGTTTCCCGTGGGAACGGAATGTCAACCGTTTCCCGTAAACAACATCGGCAGCGCTGCTTTAGAAGTTAAGCTTAATGTTAAGTAAAAATAGAATTAAGATTCAGTGTAATTATTATACTCATAAATAAAGGACTTATGCTCCATTGAAAAAATATTTTTTTACGGGTTTTATTAAAAGAAAACCTAACTGGCGCCCGAGCAGTTAGTTTCGGTAATTCCAATGAAGAAAAGCGGTCCGCGTGTGAAATAAAATATATTAAGTGCCACAAAAAAGTGCCACGTAAATAATAAGGAACCTTTAAATAAAAAGAAAAAATATATTAAGTGCCACAAAAAAAGTGCCACGTAAATTATAAGGAACCTTTAAATAAAAAGAAAAAATATATAAAGTGCCACAAAAAAAGTGCCACGTAAATAATAAGGAACCTTTAAATAAAAAGAAAAAATATATTAAGTGCCACAAAAAAAGTGCCACGTAAATTATAAGGAACCTTTAAATAAAAAGAAAAAATATATAAAGTGCCACAAAAAAAGTGCCACGTGAATAATAAGGAACCTTTAAATAAAAAGAAAAAATATATAAAGTGTCACAAAAAAAGTGCCACGAAAATAATAAGGAATTTTAAAAAATAAAATAAAAAAAATAAATAAATATAAAGTGCCAAGAAAAAAAGAGGAAATAAAATAAACCACCGTGGGACAAGTATTGTCATTTCCAAGATAGAGGAAGTGAACAATACCAGCGAATCAACAAAGGAAAAAATTACCGACTAAAAAGTGTGAAGAAGGAGGCCCCTTCACCAGAACGATGATCCTATTATTGTAAGTTTTAAATATATATAAATAATAAAATAATAAATAAATTCAGAAAAAAGAGAAAAAAAGCTAGATCTATAGCTCTAATAAATGTAAAATCTTAAGAATTCTATACCATAATTCAAATTATGTTTGCAACATTGTAATTGTTTTACCACTTACAAATATTATTACTACTATATCAATTTATTTTAAAATATTTGTGACTAATTTCAAAATATCTAAACATAAAATCAGGGTCGTACACCCTATAAAATAAAAAATATATTCAAGCTGCGATTCACCACCTACGGGGGGACCCTCCAGCTTATAACAAAAAATAACTCTGCGATTCACCAAAAAAGGGACCCTCCAGAGATTATTAACAAATAAATAAAAAAATAAAAAATATATATACTTATAAACAAAGACTTGTACAGTCTATAATATTGTAAGAAAAACACATTTATAACAAAACAATAACTCCGCGATTCACCACCTTTAAGGGGGACCCTCCGGTCATATAACTTAAACACAGCTCTGCGATTCACCACAAAAGGGACCCTCCAGAGACTGATCAAAATAAAACAAAATATATACAATTTTTTTAAGTGAAGGAAAAAACGTTTGAAATGAATCAAGATTCGATTATTAGACCTCCTGTCCTTAGACAACCCCCCAGTGCGCAAGCACCACCCAATCCATCCCAGCCTGCCAATGCCACCCCAGAATTTAGGGAGATCATAAGAAATCTCATGACAGAAATCCTCCAGACAGACAATTCAATTCTACACAGAGATAATATACAACAAATAATGACAGACCAGACAATCGACGAACGCTTTAGGGACAATATTTCAGATATGGACAAAGTGCCAGATGTTGTTCGTTCCTTACGGGAATTTAATGGCAAACATACTGAATTTAGTAGTTGGAAAAAAAGCGTAGAGAGGATACTTAAAATCTACGAACCATCAATAGGTACGCCAAAATACTTCGGTATTTTGAACGTCATAAAAAATAAAATAGTTGGAAGTGCGGATGCTGCACTTGAAGCTTATAACACTCCACTAAATTGGAAAGCGATCTCTCGCTGCCTTACAACCCACTATGCAGATAAGAGAGACCTTAGCACCCTTGAATATCAGATGACCTGCTTGATACAAGGACGCAAAACAATTCAAGAGTTTTACGCTGAGGTCTACACACACCTTTCCCTCATCCTTAACAAGATATCATGCATGGAAATCAACACCGAAGCTATGCATGTACTCACCAATACATACCGCGACAAAGCACTGGATACCTTTGTAAGAGGAATATCAGGTGATCTTTCAAGGCTTCTCGGAATGAAAGAACCCTCCGACTTACCCGAAGCTCTCCACCTCTGTACAAAACTGGAGAATCAAAATTATAGATCAATCCACGCCAATAACCAATACAATATGCCAAAAGGAACAAATTTTCGCCAAATTCCACTTCAACAAAAACCCTTCATTCCTCCAAGGAAATTCCAACCACAGAATCATCCTTTTTATCCAAATCTTGCCTACATCCCTCAACCAAATTTCCCTTCACAATCTCAGAACCAGCAAAACTTTTATCAACAACCATCTTACCAGCAACAATTCTACCAACAACCCACATACAGGCAATCTCAACATTTACAACCATTTTACTTTAATAAACCTTTCAACAACCAGACATTTAATAACCCACCGCCAAGACCAATAGAACCAAAACCACCCGTACCCATGGAAGTTGATCAATCACTACAGACTAGGAACGCAAATTATATTAATAGACCAAATAACAATAATTACCCGCAAAAGCGACCACCACCCGCACAGTCGCACCAATATAGCAAAAATGTTCCAAACAAGATTCAAAGAGTAAACCACATCTCTCAGAGTATTGAACCCACTACAACTGAAACTTATAATGACTATAACAACCAAGATTACAACCCCGGATACCAAGACCAACAATGGCAGGACTACTATAACACATATGAACAACAAGATCAACACGATCAGTACAACGAAAATGAATACGCAGACGTCCATTTTTTAGATTAGCCTCCTCATCGCTTCCTTATTTCGAATGCAAGACAAGCGATGGAAGAATCCTTAAATTTCTCATTGACACCGGCTCAAATAAAAATTATATACAATCAGATTTAGTACCGAATCCGAAAAGAAATGATAACCATTTTTTTGCAAATTCTGTTGGCAGTAAAATAAAAATTACGCATCACACCTTTTTAAATTTATTTAATATAGAAGAATGCAAATTAAAATTCTTCTTATTACCAGCTCTTTCAACCTTTCATGCAATACTTGGACATGATAGTCTAAAAGAATTATCAGCAGTAATACATACTAGAGAAAATTTTATGATTGTAGCAAATAGACGGAAAATTCAACTCCATCAATATAAGGCTCAAGATGTTAATTCAATCCAAATCCGTGATGAGCATATGAAATCTTCAGAAAAGAACGAAATTAAACAACTTATACAAAAACACAAACACTTATTTTCGGAACCCAACGAAAAATTAACTTATACAACAAAAGTAGTAGCAGAAATCAGAACAAATTCAGACACACCTATTTATTCAAAATCTTACCCATATCCGATTAGTTTAAAACAAGAAGTAGAAAAGCAAATAAATAAATTACTAGAAGACGGTATTATTAGGAAATCCAGATCACCATATAACTCACCCATATGGGTTGTACCCAAAAAAGACGACGCATCAGGCGAGAAAAAATTCAGACTGGTTATTGATTACAGAAAACTAAATACGGTTACTATTGCAGACAGATATCCCATACCAGAGATAAACGAAGTACTGTCACAATTAGGGGAAAATCGAGTATTTTCGGTAATCGATTTAAAAAGTGGTTTCCATCAAATTCCTCTTAAGGAATCTGACGTGGAGAAAACAGCTTTTTCGGTGAACAACGGAAAATATGAGTTCACTAGACTACCATTCGGACTAAAGAATGCCCCATCCATATTCCAAAGGACATTAGATGATATACTCAGACAACACATTGGAAAAATATGTTATGTCTATATAGACGACATAATAATATTTAGCAAAGACGCAAAATCACACTCAGAACATATAGACACAATCTTCGATACACTCCGTAAAGCCAATATGAAAGTTCAAGCAGACAAATGCGAATTCTATAAAGATAAAGTAGAATTTTTAGGATTTATAATTTCATCTGCTGGAATTTCCACAAACCCATCTAAAGTAAAAGCCATAGAAAATGTCCCATATCCCAAAACACTTAAAGACCTTAGATCATTTTTAGGACTCTCAGGATACTATAGACGCTTCATAAGAGACTACGCAAAATTAGCAAAACCACTTACGAACTTACTTCGTGGTGAAGAAGGCAGAATTTCGAAAAATATTTCAAAAAAAAATAGTATTCAATTAACAGAAGAATCCAAAGAAGCATTTGACAAAATAAAATCCGCTCTCATTTCAAAAGACGTCATACTCCAATATCCCAATTATAATGTAGAATTTAATCTTACAACAGACGCTTCAAAATATGCAATAGGCGCAGTACTAGAACAAAACGGTAAACCCATTACTTTTATTTCTAGAACCTTAAACAAAACAGAAGAAAACTATGCAGTTAACGAAAAAGAAATGCTTGCCATAATCTGGGCACTCAATTCTCTTAGAAATTATCTGTATGGTCAAGCTAAAATTATAATACATACTGATCATCAACCACTAACCTATTCACTTAGTAACAAAAACAACAATTCAAAACTAAAGCGATGGAAATCAATTCTAGAAGAATATAATTATGAATTAAAATATAAACCTGGAAAATCCAACATAGTAGCGGATGCACTCTCTAGACCATTTCAAATAAACTCATTATCAGTAGCTACAAACTCAGATGACAGCTCATCTCATAATCTAATTCCCTCAGTAGAAGCCCCAATTAATGTTTTCAAAAACCAAATCTTCCTATTAATAGGACAAGAAAATAGCTATCAATTTAAATTACCCTTCCCAACTTACCATAGACATATAATAACCAAACCAAATTACTCAACTGAAGACTTGTTAGCAATTTTAAAAAGAAGACTTAACCCTTCAGTAATAAATGGAATATTTACTTCAGAAGAAATAATCGGCAGAATTCAAGAAATTTACCCAATACATTTTAGTAATTACAAAGTTAGACACACACAAACAAAAGTTAAAAACCTAGAATCGAATGAAGAACAGGAAAACCAAATATTAATAGAACATAAAAGAGCTCATCGAAATGCAATAGAAAATAAAAAACAAATTTTAGAAAAATTTTATTTTCCAAAAATGTTACAAAAAATCAAAGTAATAGTTAAACAATGCAGCATTTGCGCAGTAAACAAATACGATAGACACCCTAATAATCCAGAAATTCAAGCAACCCCAATTCCAGAATATCCAGGACAAATAGTGCATATAGATATATACATAGCCGACAAAAATTTAATATTAACAGCAGTTGACAAATTTTCCAAATACGCACAAGCAAAACTAATAAAATCAAGATCTTCAGAAGATATACGAGAACCACTTAGACAAATCATTTTCAATTTTGGAGTACCGCAGAATATTATAATAGACAACGAAAAATCTTTAAATGCCAACTCAATAATTTTTATGTTAAAAGACCAACTTAGGATTAATATACATAGAATACCTCCACACACCAGCACAGCTAATGGACAAGTTGAATTTCAAAATCAAAATTAATAAAAGATACGGCAATAAACTGACTTCAAAATATAAAAAAGAAATAGTAAAAGAAAATCATAACTCCACAGTTACAACACAATCCGGCAAAATAGTCCACAAAAGCCTTATAAAAGGATAAAGAATAATAATAATAATAAAAAAAACAAAAAAAAAAAAAAAAAAAAAAAAAAAAAATACTATTTTGAAAAATAAAACCCTTATCCTCTCCTTTCTAGATTTTTTGCTGCGGTAACTACAGCAAATGTGCAAATTCTAGATTACAGTTCTTCCCAATTGATAACAATAGACAACGGACCAGCAAAATTGCAAACAGGGAATTTTAAAATTATTCATATCATAGAGACAGAACAGTACGAAAATATAATTAGTACTCTTGAAACAATAGTATTAAAAAAATTAATGGCACACCCTCTTCATCCCATTCTATCATCCCTACTAAACCAATCCAAAACCTACTTAAATTCAATTAAAATTAATAAAAAATTACAAAAGAGATCACTAGATTTTATAGGTACCGCGTGGAAATGGATAGCAGGAAATCCTGACCATAGCGACTATGAGATCTTAACTAACAAAATGAATAATGTTTTAGAAAATAATAACCAACAAGTTATTATAAATAAATTAATGAATAACAAAATAAATGAATTAATTAATATCACAAATAAATTAACAAAAGCAATTGAAGAAGACAAAAAGATGGAATATGACTTAGTTCTAACCATCAAATTCAAATTAGAAATTATAAAAGAAGAATTAATCAATACGGCTTACGCAATTCATTGGGCCAAAGCCAATATAGTAAATTCATTTATATTGTCAGATAAAGAAATGAACATAACAAAAAAAATTATAGAAAATGAAAATATACCATTTTTTAATATAGACGAAGCGTTAGAATTCGCTGAAGTCAAATTAGCAGCAAACGAAAATTGTTTAATTTATATAATAAGTTTACCGACAACGGGAACTGAAGAATGTAGGTCTACAGAAATACGACCAATAAAGAAAAACGAAGTAATAAATAAAATAATGTTTAAACTAATATTATTATGTCCAAACAAAGTTTATGGCATATATACGAATTGTAAATCATATAACAGCATATCAATTTGCCCTAAAAACGCAGTAAAAGATATATCAGATGATGCATGTATCACACATTTATTAAATAGTAAAACGGAAAATTGTACGAAAATCAATAATGAACATATAAAATCGGTCGAAGAAATTTCAAGCGACTTAATATTTTTAAATCAATTTAATGATGTAATAAAAATTAATAATGAAAGTTTAATGGTAAATGGCACATATTTAATAAAATATCATAATGCTAGCTTAGAAATAGATGGAATATTGTACAACTCTAATATGATAACAGGAAAAAAGCCATTACCGGCAATATTACAGCCATTATCTAAATATAATAATTTAGAAGAAATATTGTCATTAGAATCAATAAAAAAATTTCAAACTAACGAGACTATACATTTGAATCTATTAAAAAAACAAAATAATGTATTTTTCTCAATAAATATATTGTCAATGTTTGTAATATTAATTTTAATAATATTAATGTTCAAAAAAAATGAGAATTAAAAATAATTCTAATGTAACTGAAACCAATACAAATGAAATTGGTATTCAAAATTTGTCATGATTTTTTGTAAGAGCGTCGAACGAGGACGTTCGAATTTAAGGGCGGAGGAGTTAGCACCAAATAAGCTATCCCTCCCTAAAAATATCAAACTCCTAACTAACTAAACGTAAAGTGCAATACGACTCTTCACCTGAAGGCCATATTGCACGCGCAATAAAAAAGTGCTGACCGAACACTTGTTTCCCGTGGGAACGGAATGTCAACCGTTTCCCGTAAACAACATCGGCAGCGCTGCTTTAGAAGTTAAGCTTAATGTTAAGTAAAAATAGAATTAAGATTCAGTGTAATTATTATACTCATAAATAAAGGACTTATGCTCCATTGAAAAAATATTTTTTTACGGGTTTTATTAAAAGAAAACCTAACTTACATTCAAAGTCCTCATAGGCAATTATCCGGCACTACCCCTTGTTCTTTGGCAAACAAAACCAAGCAGGATCGCATTCAAAAAAAGCGCATTGATCTCTTCAACAAGCTCTCAATTGCATAAAAAAAAAAGTACATATATACATACGCACAAACAATTCGTGCATACTTATGTACAAAGCGCATTAATCTCTTCAACGAGCTCTCAATTGAAAGAGAACCTAACTGCGTACAAACAAGTCCATATTAGGGTGTACCTACATTCTTCAACATAAGGATATAAAAAGTATTAATAATTGAAAGTGCGATTTCATGAAAAAAAATATATATATGTGTAATAATAACAATAATAATATTGTAAGTAAATATTAACGTATTAATAAACGTTTAACCAATATAATATAAATAACAAATACTCAGTATACACTGAGAAAATTTTAATTCCTTTTGACACTTATTTAAACATATAAATAAAATGATAAATGTTGATAATAAACAACATACACCTGGAGCTACACACTCAAAACAGGTTGCCAAATTCATTTCTGAGAGTGACAGATTAACACGATACTGCACTCGATTTTCATCTGCACCGATTCAAGACATCTCTGAATCGTTATTGGAAATAAAAAAACAAAATATTGACAATTTTTGGACTCGTCTCCCAACGGCTCATGACGCCATAGTAGATTATGACAATTCAGATCTACCATACGATCTTAAATCATCGGCTTACGCACTATACGAAAACTGTTTAGACCAGTACGAAGAAACAAAAGCTATGATTTCTGATCAATTAAAGCTAATAAAAGCGATTGCACCTACTCCACATCCGAGAGTTGAGCTGCCACAAGTCAAAAGGCAAGTTCAGGCATCCATATCGAGGTGCCCGCATGTGACACAGAAATATTTTATGGATGTTATGAAGAATGGCCGTCCTTCCGGGACTTGTTCACTGCCGTTTACATCAACCATCCAAAATTATCAAAAGCGCAAAACTTGTATCACCTCCGATACAAAACAAAAGGTCAAGCAGGCATAATAGTAAAACAGTTGGGTAGATTAAAAAAAAGGTCAGACCGAAAACCGTTCAACACGACCTAAAAAGAAGCTTCAATAGACCCCAAGCTAGTAGCAAAAACAAATTAAACAGAATCTTGTACAAAACGCAATCGTTCGCTTCCGAACAAAACAACCATACGTCTTGCGAACTATGCACGAGAGGGCATAAACTACAACCTTGCGAGAAATTCAAAAAATTAAAAATTAAAGAAAGAAACTATTTCTAAAAAATAAATCTGCCCCATTACCTTAATTTCCCCCCAAGCGGATAAGAGAATTAAAGCAGAAGCTATAGTCTTACCGCAACTTACAAATATGCTTCCAAGCTATCACATAAATAGCGAGCATTGGCAAAAGGTTTCACACATAAAGCTAGCAGATCCCAACTGCAACACTCCCGGTCAAATAGAACTTCTATTAGGTAGCGATCTCATAGCACAGATAATACTCGAAGGTATTAAGAAAATTTCAAATAAACTTCTGGCACAAAATACTATTTTCGGTTGGATCCTAAGTGGACTAGTTATGGAACCAGTTACCACCACAACAAGTGTACGAAAATTCCAAAGAATACCTTAATTGACAGTTAGGGAAAATTCGGGAGTTAGAAAAACGCCCCCTCATAACAACCCCAGAAGATCAGTATTGTGAAGACTTCAACAAAGCCACAACTACTCGATCAAATAATGGCCGGTACGTCGTGCGAATACCACCAAAGCCACAATCTTCCAACATTCTACAAATTGGCACAAAAAACCATGTCAGAGTTTCTTCTGACAACCCCAGTGTTAAAAACACAAATAAATATAATTCAACCAAATTATCGAGATATATTACTAAATATTCGAAAAGAAAATTTATTGTACACTAATTTCCTTAAATTTGAAAAGGGCAGTACAACATAAAAAGACAGGGGATCCAATGGAATGCAATATCTGATCAGCTTTCATATCCTACTGAGTTAATATCCGCAATAACATTTTTGACCCCGCAGGATGGCTTTCGCAAATTATGATACAAGCGAAAATCCTAATTCTTCTTCACTTAGATAAATGGTCACAATCCTCAAACAATCTTAACGATATCAGAATCTACCGATTCTTGGCCACAATCGCCCACTTCCATACATAATATCGTCCGCAACATACTAGTAATTGTCATAGAAAGTCCAAAAATCGACACTTCTCTTACTATAGTGCCTCATAGTTGCTTAAATTTTCATAATCAAATACAATTCAAAATTAAAGTTAAGGAGTCACCATACTTGCAATGTGATACAGTGACGCACCCAGACTTACAAAAAGCAAAGGTCGAACTTATCGCATCTATCAAAGCGCTCATCATACAGGTAGTTTATGGGAAACACTTGTAAAAGTTGTAAATCTCACTTCAAAAAAGTGAGCGAAAATCACAAATCTCACTCTCGCAAGATGTCTCTTCAAGGGTTTCAAAGGAGCACCCATTCTGGCCATATCTGAGCCAGGCGTGGAGTCGCTAACCGTAATAAACCGATGGTAAAGAAATTTTAAACAAACAATACAGATAATAAAATTATAAAAGAAACAACCGCAATACAATAAATATGAAAAGCACATACAACCTCAAAACCCGCATTTAATTGAGCTACATATATTTTGCACGCACAGCAAAATGCATACCGAATATGCCTTCTGCCCATACAGGTAAATATGGATATAACTCTATCACCATGTATGCCGCGCCCTCGGCTATAAGCATATACGTGTAATACTAGGCAAAATATTCGCCTAGGGGGCCCAGGATGTTTAAATGAGATAAGCCACCCCTACATATACACACCACTCTACTAGTGTAAAACTTGCACACCCTAATAATAAACCCAACGATTACCCTCCTCCCGCCCAACCGACGCGAGGGGCGCAATCCGCATACGTGCGGAATTAGCCGAGTCAGAAAAGGCAAGAGAGTTTTTTAAGTGTTGAGATCTAAAACTGCTCAGCTACAGAAACAAAAATTTCAACAGCTAAGATCTAAAGTTACAATATAATAAATTGTTACATTTTCATTTATTAAGAGAAAACAATAAAGTCTTTTTAATTTTGAAAAGTGAGTTAGATAAGTCAAATGTGCTGGAATGAGAATTAAAATCATGACATATACGGCGGAATGGCTCGTTTAGTTCAAAATTTGATCTACAGGATTTTAGCAGTAAAGGTCTAAACTGCCTCGCAAGGCGAACCGGGATATTAAATTTAATTTCAGACAGGAGAAAAGAACTGCAAACAGTTCCATTCAAAAGTTTCACTAAGAATATTATGCCAAGGATTTCCCTACGACTAGAAAGTGTAGGTAGATAAATAAGTTTTAAACGACTAGTGTATGGAGGTAGACTTACCCTAGCATCCCATCGGAAATGCGCTAAGGCGAAAAGTAAAAATTGTTTTTGAACCGACTCTAACTTGTCAGAATGGATTTGGTAGCTAGGTTTCCATACCACAGAGCCATATTCCAATATAGGTCTAACCAAAGTTGTATAAAGTGTTTTAGTAATATACGGATCTCTAAATTCTTTAGACCAACGTTTAACAAAACTGAAGACAGCTTTTGCTTTCAAGACCATGGTATCAATATGAAGACTGAAATTAAGCTTAGAGTCAATATCAACTCCCAAATCAACATAGTTAAAAACTTGCTCTAGAATATGGTGTTTTATTACATACGAAGAGGGGTGCACAGAACTACGGGAAAAGCACATCGTCTTACATTTATTGAGATTCAATGGCAAATCATTTCTATCACACCATGCAACCAAATTGTTTAAGTGTGTTTGCAACAGACACCTTTCCTCAGTTGAAGTGTATGATTTAAAAAGCTTTACGTCGTCAGCGTATAATAAAACTTTTGAGAATTCTATTACTGAAGATATATAAATAGTTAATAAACAACAAGAACAGAATCGGGCCAAGATGACTACCTTGCGGAACACCTGAAGAAACATTAATTGTATCTGAAGGTGTATCCTCAAATATCACTCGTTGTGTTCTATTATAAAGATAGGAAAATACCCATTGAAGGAATCTTGGCTGAAAGCCCAGCAGATCAATTTAATGTATGAGAATCGAGATATTTACTTTATCGAAAGCTTTGCTAAAGTCTGTGTATATAACATCCGTATGCTTATGTTCCCTAAAATCCAATGATACATGGTTTACAAATTCAAGTAAGTTTGTTATAGTCGAATTCCCTTTACGAAATACATGCTGAGATGAGGAAATTAACGGAGAAATCGAAGAGGTTATATGGTCAGTGATGATAGCTTCAAAAAGTTTAGGTATAACTGATAGTTTTGCGATACCTCTATAGTTTTCAATGTTGGATCTAAATCCACTTTTATGCAAAGGAATTATAAATGACTGTTTCCATATTGCAGGAAATATACCGTGTTTAAGAGAGGAATTAAATATCCTTGTCAAAGGCAGGTAAATATAATATATTTGGCACTATTTTTTAGGAAGCATGAGGGTATCATGTCTGGGCCATAACTAAAAGATGGTTTTAACTTATTTAAATTAAATAGGACGTCTTCTTCAGAAATAATTGGAGCGTTAATTAAAGTATTCGAACACAGCACTTGCTGATAAGAAAAAGTTTTGGAATAATTATTACAGTAGTTTGACTTGAAAAATTCTGCAAACATATTGGATATAATATCATTGTCACTTGAAATGATAGATTTGTATTTCATTGCGGACGGAAATTTGGAAATCCTGCGTTTGGAGTTGACGAAATCATAAAACGATTTTGGATTACTTACAATATTCTTTTTTACTTTATTTAAGTAATTATTATAACATTTTTTGTTTAGGTCAAAATATTGTCGACGCAATAGAGAATATTTAGAATAGTCGACAAGTGAACCGGTTTTTTAAAATGTTTAAAGGCTCGAGTTTTTCTGTTTTTCAATTTATATAACTCTTTCGAAAACCACGGACTTATACTTTTGCTTTGATTAACAATTACTATTGGAACATACTTTTCAAATAATTTCATAACAATGTTATTAAAATGAGAGACACTCAATTCAATGTCACCATTATAATTAGGCCATGTTATTGTAGAAAGTTCTGTATTTAACTTTTTAAAATTAGCTTTTGCAAAGTTAAACCGAGTACAGAAGCACGAAGTTTGATGATTATTATCCCGTACAATGCCTGAGATTTCGACAGATATTTCCAAAGCAGGATGATATGAGTCCTTTGGTAGAACAAGAGGATTACTCTGAATAACGGAACACTTTGCAGAGGTATCAACGTATACTAAATCTAAGCATTTACCAAATTTATTCGGAATCAAATTAATTTGGTTCAGACCCAACTCGGACATTTTTTCGAAAAACTCATTAAAACATGACCGATTGCAAATCGGCACGATATAGTCATCGAAAGGTTTCCGCGAAGCACACGGTAAATTGAAATCACCTAATACAATTATTGAATCTGCATTATTTGCCATCGAGGTAGCACTATTTATTAAAGAAGCATGCTGCATGTATACAGATAAGTCCGATTGGGGTGGTATATAAGATAGGGTTAAATAAATAAAACAACTATTAACGTATACTCTAATACATTTAAATTCGAATGAGTCGGTCCCTGGAACAAGAATATTTTCAGATGGGATAGAGGAATGCACGGCAAATAGAACACCTCCACCGATTCTGTTCAGTCGATCACATCTAAAAATTTGAAATTCGCTGTTTAAAATCTCATTATCAAAAATGTGAGGTTTTAACCAAGTTTCTGTAAATCCAATAATATGGAAATTAAAATTGGAACTGTTCAAATACAAGTCGGTTAATTTTGTATTAAGACCTCTAACATTTTGATAATAAATGCTTAGCGAATTTCTACCAATCAGTTTTTTATATCGGTGGTTGCTTTTGGTTACATTTAACAATGTTTTCCTCAGTTTGACTTCTAAGTTTAGGTTTAAATTCGCGTACAAAAGCCCCAGGTGGCCAAAATGAACTATCTAAGATCTTTTTGAATGTTTCAAGAGATACGTCTATTTTAAACGATGATATCAATCGATATAATAATAAATATAGACTTTTTAGGTGGAATAACTATCAAATTATTAACTGATGCTACTATGTTATAAGGGGGAGCCTCTGGAATTGTGAGACACTTATTACTATTAGATACAGCTTTAGGGGAATTGAGCTCTTTGGAAGTTGACGGCTTATCACCTTGAGCGCAAGGAGAAGAGAGATTTATTAGGTCATTGGGAGGAGACGTTCTTTTCTGTACAGAAGAACTAAGTGTTACTTCATCGGAAGGACGTTTACGCTTAGGAGCAGGTTTAGAGGATTCGTGAGAATCATTCAGGCACTTAAAAGGTTTGAACAATTTTTCATAGTGCTTAAATTTTTCAGTGAGGGTTACAAGATCACGACCGATCTCGTTAAAGCCATTGCGTGTCTCCCTATAAACTTTAAATAGATCGATTTCAATAGATCTGCAATTTAAACAGGACCAACGCGATCCCTTACAGTCGAGAATAGAATCTAAGATTCTACCAGTCAGTCCAGCGCATTTAATATGGGCAAGCCCATCACAAAGCCAGCATGAAACGTAGCGATCTGACTCGCCTTTAATGTTACAATTGGGGAAGTTACAAGTCATAATAAATAACAAGAATAAAGATCAAATAAAAGAGTAAGTAGAACAAAATTTAATAGATATATAATAAATTAGTGTGTTAACAAAATATTAATAATAAAATAATAATGAAACAAACCACACCGGAGAGAACGTCGTCTATATAAACGTATGTGAACTTGCCGATATATGGTCTCAAAATATCATCTACACATCTTTGAAAAATTGATGGAGCATTTTTCAGGTTGAACGGCATACGAAGGAATTCATATTTAGCTCCATTTACACTAAAGGCAGTTTTTTCCCTGTCAGATTCTTTAATAAGGATCTGATGGGAGCCAGACTCTAAATCTAAAGTTGTAAATACTTTTGCATTACCTAAATTCTGTATGGTCATAGCCACATCAGGTGTATCTATCTGTAATAGTTTGAGCGTTTAGCTTTTGAAAGTCTACAACCATTCTGCGCTTAGGTTTCCCTTTTTCATCGGTACCTTTTTTATCGACTGTCCAAATGGGAGAGTTGTAAGGACTTTTGCTGGGTTGAATTATTTCATTTTCTAAAAGTTTGTTAATTTCTTTGTTAATGAAATCGCTATCTGACATAGGGTACGGATATTGCTTGGTCCAAATAGGATCTTCGGAGTTCGTCCTAATGGTAGCTTGTATCGCGGTAGTATAAGGTAGCACTTCGTTTGTGATTTCATTTTTTTGCATAAATTCTTCGATTTCTGCCCTATAATTTTCACTATTAACCGTATAATTAATTTTTTGCAAAGATTCTTTTTCTTTCTTGGCCCTATATTTATAACTGAGCTTGTACTCGAAAAGGTTGATCTCTGCTTTAATTTTTCTAAGTCCCTGTTCACCCAGAAGCATATCAAATTCTTCTAATGCATCTGTTTCAAAAAATGTAAGATTATGCTCTAATAATGTAATAATTTTTTTTGATTTGGTTATAGAGTAACCATGAAGGGTTTTCACTTTTACTGGCTTAATCTTAATTGGCTTACCTATATTGCACTTTGTGCTAATATAATTGTTCGTTGCTCCGGTATCGATTAGGATGTTGATAAGTTTGCCTGTATCCCTGCAGTGGCGTTGCAGACACGGCAAATCGTTCATGCGCCTAAAAAAGCACTGCCTGGTACATATTCTGGTACAAGCGATGTTAATTCTTCGTCGCGTGTTTGGTTGACACGTTGCACCTTCTGCGGTACGTTTCGAGAAGAAGAATTTCTTTCCCTTTTCTGTGGATCCCCGCGAAATGGGTTATTTGGAGGTAGTCCTTGTGTTTGGCGGTCATATCCATTGGTTGGTGTTGTTGGCGGGGTGCAGTTTGATTGTATTGCACCTGCACGTTAGGTTTGTACCTTTGTGGTTCCTCGTGATATCTTCTGCTTGTGTATTAATACTGTGATGTATTATGTTGTCTGTGCTGATTGTATTGTGGAACGTCGAATTGTGAGTTCATATTGTCATGATATATCGTACTTGCGATAGTGTAAGCGATTTCTAGGTCCTTTGGATTGTGGCTATAGAGGGTGCCACTGGTATATTTGCTGTCCAGACCGAGAATGAATGTCCGTACAGCTTCCTGGTTCGCATATTCTTTCATAGCTGAGGGATTTCCTGAGCTGTCCATCTCAACCTTAGTGTGTGCAAGATTAAGTGACTTGCTGACTTCGCTATGGAACTCTGCCAGGGTCCTTTTTATCTGTTTTAATCTCTTTATTCCGTCGAGCAACACATACAGAGGTCTCTGGTCCGCATAGGTGTAATCAAGACGGTTTATTACTGAATAAAAATTGAACTTAGTGTTGTGGTTTATTAAAATATCGGACGCCTCTCCTTGAATTTTCGAATGTACAATTGAGAGTGCCGTGTAATATGTGGGTGTAGTAACGTAATCCTTGATGTTCTCCATGTGTGTTTAGGCACGTTTTCTCCATGAGCTATAGTGGTTCGCATCACCTGTAAATATTGGTAACGTTTTGAACACTTCTAGGTTGATTTCTGATGCGTCGGTAATGTTTGGTGTACAGTCCTGGTATTGGTTGGTGACTGTGACGTTAGGTGTTGGGTGAGTTGCGAAGGAATTCACTCTTTGTTGGGTTTCGGTGAGCGTTGTGGTTAGAGCAGCGATTTGTGCTTTCAGGATTGCGATCTCCTGTGTTGTCATATCGGAGTTTATGTCCAATGATACACGTGATGAATTGAATGCTTGTCGTTTGCTTCGCGATTCCAGTACGATGTTATTCCGATTTTTCAGGAATTTTTTTGTTGAATTTTAAGCACTTTTTTCAAAAATCTAGTGCTGGAAGTCCTACATCCCGTGGTATTTTAATTTTATCCTTTTTTAGGATCGCGGAGTTCCTGTTTTTTGATAGCAAGTAAAAATTTGCTATCCCGGTTGAGCCCACAGTTAATATCGTTTACGCGATATGAGTTATTAAAAATACCTTTGAGCTGCAGTGAAATGTGTACTCTTTATTGATATTCTTAAGACTAACTAGTTTACATAAATCTTAGTGCTATTTATACTATTGAGCTGTATCGATAGTTATCTGTTTACTAACAGATAAAACTATTAGTTTCTATTGTTATCTTTGGGTTGTTATTCATAGTGCATTTCTATTGTTACGTGTTCTTATCTCTAGTATTTATATTTAACAATGTGTGTTAGCTGATAGATCTGTTTACATATGCTTATTTCGATTTTGTGTATTTATGCTAGTGATATGCTATATCACTTATATGTATGTACATATGTATATGTACGATGTGTATGTGAAGTATAGAGATCACATAGTGTATGCAGATATGTATGCGGTGTGCGGCTATGTAGTTAACTAGCGCCACATCAACATTCGCTTATATACATTCGATTAACTAGTGATCCTACACGCTAACTAGACTTCTCAGCGGTACAGCGCGTCGATAATTCAAACCTTCATTGTTCGGACATCATTTTCGCGCAATCAGCTGGTTTGCTTCTAATTTGTTAAATAAATAAATTTGAGCGGAGTTCAATTATAAAACTAATGATTTGAGTGCTTCCTTTATAATCCTATTTAAAGCTAGTGAAAATAAATTTCGTGCTTCTAATAAATTGGGTATATTTTTATTAATGGTCCTTCGAGCCTTACTGAAAGGCACCTCCGGATTTTTATAAAAAAAATAAAAATTACTAAGAAATATAAAAAATAATTATATGGAATATAATATAATTGTGGTGACAAAAACAAACAAAAGTGTGGTGACAAAACCCAAAAGTTCTGTGCAGGTCCATTAAAATACATACAAATATATAAATCGGAAAGGAGCAGTGAGCTAAAAAACCAAAAAGTACAGTGACACGGAAAAATATATGCATACATACAATACATACATACGTACATATGTATACATAACTAAAACATAGGTTACAATAAAATATCAAAAAATGTGCAAAACGAAAAAATAAGGTGACAGTAAGTAACAATTGGGAACACACAAACCTACCATTATATGCAAACGCATATGTAAGGAGGAAAATAAGTGCGGTGAAAACAACAAATACATAAATATACAGTGCAAAATTTGCTAAACATTTTAAACAAAACAAAAAGACGAAAGCAATAAACGGGCGCGAAACTTAAAAACACAGTATACACAATAACATAAATAAAAACAAAACAAACGGGCGCGAATTTTTAAACAGAAAGCGCGGATAAACAAACAGCACAAGGAAGTAGCCAGCTGGAGCACAGGAATAGGAACAAAACGCAAAAGGCACAAAGGCAACATACACACATACACCCTCCAAAAAATACCCACAGAATCAAAGTGAGCGTATTCATTTCACTTTTATTTATTTGAGCACATACATATGTTTGTCCGGAAAATACAGTTTATCTTTAAATAAACTTTAAATAATATATATATCCACATACATATATTGTATATAACATTTTTGCTTATATACGCTTACCATCGTATATTTAAATATACAAAATTCAACAAAAAAAAATATATAAATAAAACAAAACATACAAACATATAATATATGCATACCTTAGTGCAAAAATATATATGCTTTCATACATATACATTTATATTACGTATTGTACATATATTCGTATATACATATTCTTTATACATATAATTGCTAAGAGCTATATATACCATATATTGTATATTTATTTCATATATATTAAAAATTGAAATTTAGAAACTGCAAACTATATGGTACATACGTGACAAATACAAATTTGCACATTAAAATATTTACCTATAGCCTAGTGCAGACGGTAAGCTACCTGCACATTATCAATTCTCTGTTCTCGCTTTATTCGTACCGCGAAAATAATACGCATATTCACCATATACATACATACGGCACACAATCTGCCTATGCTTATACATAAACCCTATATACATTGGGTCAATTCGATATGGAAATTTTATCAAGTTATTGATAAATTACATATTATTTCAGAAATAAATAGAAAACAAATAAATTATTAAAAACACAATAAAAAAAAAAATTTCCAACAACATACATACATATTTTACAAATATTGATATATACAATTTTACATACATTCAAAGTCCTCATAGGCAATACCCCTTGTTCTTTGGCAAACAAAACCAAGCAGGATCGCATTCAAAAAAAGCGCATTGATCTCTTCAACAAGCTCTCAATTGCATAAAAAAAAAAAATAAGTACATATATACATACGCACAAACAATTCGTGCATACTTATGTACAAAGCGCATTAATCTCTTCAACGAGCTCTCAATTGAAAGCGAACCTAACTGCGTACAAACAAGTCCATATTAGGGTGTACCTACATTCTTCAACATAAGGATATAAAAAGTATTAATAATTGAAAGTGCGATTTCATGAAAAAAAATATATATATATGTGTAATAATAACAATAATAATATTGTAAGTAAATACGAAACTGTATTAATAAACGTTTAACCAATATAATATAAATAACAAATACTTATTTACCGAAAAGAGTAATAAACTTTATTGCTTTATTCAAATCAGTATACACTGAGAAAATTTTAATTCCTTTTGACACTTATTTAAACATATAAATAAAATGATAAATGTTGATAATAAACAACATACACCTGGAGCTACACGCTCAAAACAGGTTGCCAAATTCATTTCTGAGAGTGACAGATTAACACGATACTGCACTCGATTTTCATCTGCACCGATTCAAGACATCTCTGAATCGTTATTGGAAATAAAAAAACAAAATATTGACAATTTTTGGACTCGTCTCCCAACGGCTCATGACGCCATAGTAGATTATGACAATTCAGATCTACCATACGATCTTAAATCATCGGCTTACGCACTATACGAAAACTGTTTAGACCAGTACGAAGAAACAAAAGCTATGATTTCTGATCAATTAAAGCTAATAAAAGCGATTGCACCTACTCCACATCCGAGAGTTGAGCTGCCACAAGTCAAAAGGCAAGTTCAGGCATCCATATCGAGGTGCCCGCATGTGACACAGAAATATTTTATGGATGTTATGAAGAATGGCCGTCCTTCCGGGACTTGTTCACTGCCGTTTACATCAACCATCCAAAATTATCAAAAGCGCAAAACTTGTATCACCTCCGATACAAAACAAAAGGTCAAGCAGGCATAATAGTAAAACAGTTGGGTAGATTAAAAAAAAGGTCAGACCGAAAACCGTTCAACACGACCTAAAAAGAAGCTTCAATAGACCCCAAGCTAGTAGCAAAAACAAATTAAACAGAATCTTGTACAAAACGCAATCGTTCGCTTCCGAACAAAACAACCATACGTCTTGCGAACTATGCACGAGAGGGCATAAACTACAACCTTGCGAGAAATTCAAAAAATTAAAAATTAAAGAAAGAAACTATTTCTAAAAAATAAATCTGCCCCATTACCTTAATTTCCCCCCAAGCGGATAAGAGAATTAAAGCAGAAGCTATAGTCTTACCGCAACTTACAAATATGCTTCCAAGCTATCACATAAATAGCGAGCATTGGCAAAAGGTTTCACACATAAAGCTAGCAGATCCCAACTGCAACACTCCCGGTCAAATAGAACTTCTATTAGGTAGCGATCTCATAGCACAGATAATACTCGAAGGTATTAAGAAAATTTCAAATAAACTTCTGGCACAAAATACTATTTTCGGTTGGATCCTAAGTGGACTAGTTATGGAACCAGTTACCACCACAACAAGTGTACGAAAATTCCAAAGAATACCTTAATTGACAGTTAGGGAAAATTCGGGAGTTAGAAAAACGCCCCCTCATAACAACCCCAGAAGATCAGTATTGTGAAGACTTCAACAAAGCCACAACTACTCGATCAAATAATGGCCGGTACGTCGTGCGAATACCACCAAAGCCACAATCTTCCAACATTCTACAAATTGGCACAAAAAACCATGTCAGAGTTTCTTCTGACAACCCCAGTGTTAAAAACACAAATAAATATAATTCAACCAAATTATCGAGATATATTACTAAATATTCGAAAAGAAAATTTATTGTACACTAATTTCCTTAAATTTGAAAAGGGCAGTACAACATAAAAAGACAGGGGATCCAATGGAATGCAATATCTGATCAGCTTTCATATCCTACTGAGTTAATATCCGCAATAACATTTTTGACCCCGCAGGATGGCTTTCGCAAATTATGATACAAGCGAAAATCCTAATTCTTCTTCACTTAGATAAATGGTCACAATCCTCAAACAATCTTAACGATATCAGAATCTACCGATTCTTGGCCACAATCGCCCACTTCCATACATAATATCGTCCGCAACATACTAGTAATTGTCATAGAAAGTCCAAAAATCGACACTTCTCTTACTATAGTGCCTCATAGTTGCTTAAATTTTCATAATCAAATACAATTCAAAATTAAAGTTAAGGAGTCACCATACTTGCAATGTGATACAGTGACGCACCCAGACTTACAAAAAGCAAAGGTCGAACTTATCGCATCTATCAAAGCGCTCATCATACAGGTAGTTTATGGGAAACACTTGTAAAAGTTGTAAATCTCACTTCAAAAAAGTGAGCGAAAATCACAAATCTCACTCTCGCAAGATGTCTCTTCAAGGGTTTCAAAGGAGCACCCATTCTGGCCATATCTGAGCCAGGCGTGGAGTCGCTAACCGTAATAAACCGATGGTAAAGAAATTTTAAACAAACAATACAGATAATAAAATTATAAAAGAAACAACCGCAATACAATAAATATGAAAAGCACATACAACCTCAAAACCCGCATTTAATTGAGCTACATATATTTTGCACGCACAGCAAAATGCATACCGAATATGCCTTCTGCCCATACAGGTAAATATGGATATAACTCTATCACCATGTATGCCGCGCCCTCGGCTATAAGCATATACGTGTAATACTAGGCAAAATATTCGCCTAGGGGGCCCAGGATGTTTAAATGAGATAAGCCACCCCTACATATACACACCACTCTACTAGTGTAAAACTTGCACACCCTAATAATAAACCCAACGATTACCCTCCTCCCGCCCAACCGACGCGAGGGGCGCAATCCGCATACGTGCGGAATTAGCCGAGTCAGAAAAGGCAAGAGAGTTTTTTAAGTGTTGAGATCTAAAACTGCTCAGCTACAGAAACAAAAATTTCAACAGCTAAGATCTAAAGTTACAATATAATAAATTGTTACATTTTCATTTATTAAGAGAAAACAATAAAGTCTTTTTAATTTTGAAAAGTGAGTTAGATAAGTCAAATGTGCTGGAATGAGAATTAAAATCATGACATATACGGCGGAATGGCTCGTTTAGTTCAAAATTTGATCTACAGGATTTTAGCAGTAAAGGTCTAAACTGCCTCGCAAGGCGAACCGGGATATTAAATTTAATTTCAGACAGGAGAAAAGAACTACAAACAGTTCCATTCAAAAGTTTCACTAAGAATATTATGCCAAGGATTTCCCTACGACTAGAAAGTGTAGGTAGATAAATAAGTTTTAAACGACTAGTGTATGGAGGTAGACTTACCCTAGCATCCCATCGGAAATGCGCTAAGGCGAAAAGTAAAAATTGTTTTTGAACCGACTCTAACTTGTCAGAATGGATTTGGTAGCTAGGTTTCCATACCACAGAGCCATATTCCAATATAGGTCTAACCAAAGTTGTATAAAGTGTTTTAGTAATATACGGATCTCTAAATTCTTTAGACCAACGTTTAACAAAACTGAAGACAGCTTTTGCTTTCAAGACCATGGTATCAATATGAAGACTGAAATTAAGCTTAGAGTCAATATCAACTCCCAAATCAACATAGTTAAAAACTTGCTCTAGAATATGGTGTTTTATTACATACGAAGAGGGGTGCACAGATCTACGGGAAAAGCACAACGTTTAACAAAACTGAAGACAGCTTTTGCTTTCAAGACCATGGTATCAATATGAAGACTGAAATTAAGCTTAGAGTCAATATCAACTCCCAAATCAACATAGTTAAAAACTTGCTCTAGAATATGGTGTTTTATTACATACGAAGAGGGGTGCACAGATCTACGGGAAAAGCACATCGTCTTACATTTATTGAGATTCAATGGCAAATCATTTCTATCACACCATGCAACCAAATTGTTTAAGTGTGTTTGCAACAGACACCTTTCCTCAGTTGAAGTATATGATTTAAAAAGCTTCACGTCGTCAGCGTATAATAAAACTTTTGAGAATTCTATTACTGAAGAGATATTGTTAATAAACAACAAGAACAGAATCGGGCCAAGATGACTACCTTGCGGAACACCTGAAGAAACATTAATTGTATCTGAAGGTGTATCCTCAAATATCACTCGTTGTGTTCTATTATAAAGATAGGAAAATACCCATTGAAGGAATCTTGGCTGAAAGCCCAGCAGATCAATTTAATGTATGAGAATCGAGATATTTACTTTATCGAAAGCTTTGCTAAAGTCTGTGTATATAACATCCGTATGCTTATGTTCCCTAAAATCCAATGATACATGGTTTACAAATTCAAGTAAGTTTGTTATAGTCGAAATACATGCTGAGATGAGGAAATTAACGGAGAAATCGAAAAGGTTATATGGTCAGTGATGATAGCTTCAAAAAGTTTAGGTATAACTGATAGTTTTGCGATACCTCTATAGTTTTCAATGTTGGATCTAAATCCACTTTTATGCAAAGGAATTATAAATGACTGTTTCCATATTGCAGGAAATATACCGTGTTTAAGAGAGGAATTAAATATCCTTGTCAAAGGCAGGTAAATATAATATATTTGGCACTATTTTTTAGGAAGCATGAGGGTATCATGTCTGGGCCATAACTAAAAGATGGTTTTAACTTATTTAAATTAAATAGGACGTCTTCTTCAGAAATAATTGGAGCGTTAATTAAAGTATTCGAACACAGCACTTGCTGATAAGAAAAAGTTTTGGAATAATTATTACAGTAGTTTGACTTGAAAAATTCTGCAAACATATTGGATATAATATCATTGTCACTTGAAATGATAGATTTGTATTTCATTGCGGACGGAAATTTGGAAATCCTGCGTTTGGAGTTGACGAAATCATAAAACGATTTTGGATTACTTACAATATTCTTTTTTACTTTATTTAAGTAATTATTATAACATTTTTTGTTTAGGTCAAAATATTGTCGACGCAATAGAGAATATTTAGAATAGTCGACAAGTGAACCGGTTTTTTAAAATGTTTAAAGGCTCGAGTTTTTCTGTTTTTCAATTTATATAACTCTTTCGAAAACCACGGACTTATACTTTTGCTTTGATTAACAATTACTATTGGAACATACTTTTCAAATAATTTCATAACAATGTTATTAAAATGAGAGACACTCAATTCAATGTCACCATTATAATTAGGCCATGTTATTGTAGAAAGTTCTGTATTTAACTTTTTAAAATTAGCTTTTGCAAAGTTAAACCGAGTACAGAAGCACGAAGTTTGATGATTATTATCCCGTACAATGCCTGAGATTTCGACAGATATTTCCAAAGCAGGATGATATGAGTCCTTTGGTAGAACAAGAGGATTACTCTGAATAACGGAACACTTTGCAGAGGTATCAACGTATACTAAATCTAAGCATTTACCAAATTTATTCGGAATCAAATTAATTTGGTTCAGACCCAACTCGGACATTTTTTCGAAAAACTCATTAAAACATGACCGATTGCAAATCGGCACGATATAGTCATCGAAAGGTTTCCACGAAGCACACGGTAAATTGAAATCACCTAATACAATTATTGAATCTGCATTATTTGCCATCGAGGTAGCACTATTTATTAAAGAAGCATGCTGCATGTATACAGATAAGTCCGATTGGGGTGGTATATAAGATAGGGTTAAATAAATAAAACAACTATTAACGTATACTCTAATACATTTAAATTCAAATGAGTCGGTCCCTGGAACAAGAATATTTTCAGATGGGATAGAGGAATGCACGGCAAATAGAACACCTCCACCGATTCTGTTCAGTCGATCACATTTAAAAATTTGAAATTCGCTGTTTAAAATCTCATTATCAAAAATGTGAGGTTTTAACCAAGTTTCTGTAAATCCAATAATATGGAAATTAAAATTGGAACTGTTCAAATACAAGTCGGTTAATTTTGTATTAAGACCTCTAACATTTTGATAATAAATGCTTAGCGAATTTCTACCAATCAGTTTTTTATATCGATGGTTGCTTTTGGTTACATTTAACAATGTTTTCCTCAGTTTGACTTCCAAGTTTAGGTTTAAATTCGCGTACAAAAGCCCCAGGTGGCCAAAATGAACTATCTAAGATCTTTTTGAATGTTTCAAGAGATACGTCTATTTTAAACGATGATATCAATCGATTTTTAAACGTGACGAAATGTAAGATTTAATGTCCTCCACCAAGGTATCTTTGGCAAGTTTCGAAATAAATATAGACTTTTTAGGTGGAATAACTATCAAATTATTAACTGATGCTACTATGTTATAAGGGGGAGCCTCTGGAATTGTGAGACACTTATTACTATTAGATACAGCTTTAGGGGAATTGAGCTCTTTGGAAGTTGACGGCTTATCACCTTGAGCGCAAGGAGAAGAGAGATTTATTAGGTCATTGGGAGGAGACGTTCTTTTCTGTACAGAAGAACTAAGTGTTACTTCATCGGAAGGACGTTTACGCTTAGGAGCAGGTTTAGAGGATTCGTGAGAATCATTCAGGCACTTAAAAGGTTTGAACAATTTTTCATAGTGCTTAAATTTTTCAGTGAGGGTTACAAGATCACGACCGATCTCGTTAAAGCCATTGCGTGTCTCCCTATAAACTTTAAATAGATCGATTTCAATAGATCTGCAATTTAAACAGGACCAACGCGATCCCTTACAGTCGAGAATAGAATCTAAGATTCTACCAGTCAGTCCAGCGCATTTAATATGGGCAAGCCCATCACAAAGCCAGCATGAAACGTAGCGATCTGACTCGCCTTTAATGTTACAATTGGGGAAGTTACAAGTCATAATAAATAACAAGAATAAAGATCAAATAAAAGAGTAAGTAGAACAAAATTTAATAGATATATAATAAATTAGTGTGTTAACAAAATATTAATAATAAAATAATAATGAAACACACCACACCGGACTCAACATTTGAGAACACTACACATGATGACACCACCACACTCAACCTCTGAGTACAATATGCACGAAGACACCTAACAAAAAGGACGGGATCATTCGCTATATATCATTCGCTTATCGTCTACGGGCCTGAGCGCCACATCAACATTCGCTTATACACATTCGATTAATTAGTGATCCTACGCGCTAACTAGACTTCTCATCGGTACAGCGCGTCGATAACTCAAACCTTCATTGTTAAATTATTAAATTTTAATTGTTTAATAATTATTAATTTGTTAAATAAATAAATTTGAAGGGAGTTCAATTATAAAACTAATGATTTGAGTGCTTCCTATAATCCTATTTAAAGCTAGTGAAAATAAATTTCGTGCTCCCAATAAATTGGGTATATATTTATTCAATGCTCTTCATGCTTTTTAATGCAATTTTCAGTTTCGGATATTATCACAATTCATGGAAAAAGTCACAGACCATCATGATAAATAAACCCAGGAAGGACTTAACGCAATCGTCTTCTTACAGACTATTAAGCCTCCTACCCTTCATTTCCAAAATATTTGAAAAAAGTGTTGCTATCAAAAATGCCATAGTAGAGCAAGTAAATATAATTAGTTAGAAAGGCAAGTATAGAGAGAATTGTTCATCAAAATTCCTCGATGTAGCTCAGGCATTCGATAGAGCGTGAATTGAAGGCCTTTTATATAAAATGAAAAAATTATTATCTTACGAATTTATAAAACATTGGAGTCTTATTTAAAAAAGGGGCCTGTTAAAGGGGCCAATTTCAAGTCAGATGAACGACCGATAAGATCATTAGTGCATCAAGGGTATTAGAGCAGCATTTAGCTTTGGTTGAAAAATGGCTAGCTAATTGGCAAATAAATGTAAATGAACAAGTTTCATTTTTATCTTAGTACCACAAGCAAATAACATAACTTATATTGGCAATCACTTGGACATAAGGCTCACATGGAGAAAACACACAGCAAATTAACTAGTATGAAAACAAGATCAGCAAATTTATACTGGCTTTTAAATAAAAATTATAGACTTAGCCTTGGCAAAAAAGTTTTGCTATACAACGCGGTAATAAAGTCGATTTGAATGTATGGTATTCAATTGATAATTATATTGATATAATACGGGGGTTTCAGTCGAAAATAGAGCTATAACGGGTGCACCAAGGTAACCATCCAAGTCTATTAGCTAATGCCCTTTTACAGTTCTGTAATCAAACCCCCACTCAGATGGATATTCTATTAGGCGACCTCATACGCCAAATATTACTTGAAGGTGTTGAAAAATTTTCAAATACCCGTCTAGCTCAAAACACTTTTTTCGGTTTATTAGTAAGTGGACAAGTCACTGAAACTGTTTCCACATCAACAACTCAGGTTGATGAACATTCCAAAGAATAACTTAGTTCACAATTAATGAAATTTTGGGAGTTCGAATCGCTCCCCCTCATATAAATTAAACCCTAGAAGATTAGTATTGTGAAGACTTCTATAAACCACAACTACTCGATCTAATATTAGCCGATTCGTCGTACGACTACCGTTTAAGCCACAATTTTCCAACACTCCACGAATTGTCAGAAAAAACAAAGTCCGAATTCCCTCTGATAACCCCAATAAAAAGCAAAAATATATATATAACTTTTCGACTCCGCAGTATGGCTTTTGCCAATTATGATAAAAAAAAACCTGATTAAAAACTCCTGAGCTAAGTCGTCCCAAAATGCCGACACATTGCATGCAATATTGCCCCATAGTAGCTTAAAGCAATACAGTGACATACCAAGACTTATTTAGTTTTAAAAACAACTCACATCTTTTATTTAAATTAGTCATGCGATTGAAGTGTTAGTATTCTTAAATGTGTTAATATCTCAGTGGCGTTCACCAATATATTCGGTAAAAGTTTATTTAGTGGCTTCGATAATGTTGTTCATAATATTTTAATGAATAATCTTGTGCCATTGCAAAGCCATTGCCGTGGTGGGTTCAAATTACGAAGCAAAATAACCGGAGATCTAACCTTTAGTTGTAAATGCTGCGGTGGCATGCCATTCCGGGCATATCTAATGAATTCAAAAATTAATTCGATAATTTACAGATTCGTTGTAAACAATATGGTAACAATTGTTGTAACTTAGAATTTTATCCATTGACGTCCGCGTTTTATGCTACCAAAATCACTATTTCTGCTAGCCACTCAAGAATTTTATATATTGTACACATCGGGATATATATTGTCGATGAGAGTATTTTGTGAGTTTGTGCATTAATTTGTCAGTAATTTTATGATGCAACGGTCAATGTAATACCATTTTTGGTCATATCTCAGTAAAAAGTAGCGAAATATGGAATGTTTTGCCAGTTCCTCCTGGTACACCCAAAAAATAATAGTCCCCCTTGCCCTGCCGAAACTGCCAGTGTAATGCGGTCGTAAATTGTATTTGGTTCAACCTTTTGTAGTGGAGCATTGCGAGAAATAGTCGCTGTCAATTCGATAGTATCATACTGCAGTTGACTATTTATACATGTGTTGATTAAATCCGATGCTCTTCGATTTGGTGAACCGAAATGACTGAATGGTACATTCGCAGTGAGAATGCAATGATCCTCTATAGCAATCAATGCTTCATTGTACAGTGCGTCACTGAATGATATTGTTAAATCGTTGAATGTTGTACGATGCCGATACAATATATCGGGTTTTCCAATAGCGATGATATTATTTCTAAGTGTCGTTTCGGCCATTTTTATTATGTCATGATCTGTAATTTTTTTCATTGTATTCAGTAATGTATACAATTTCATCATGGAAAGACATACGGAAGAACAACGTTTACATATTATTCAATTTTATTATTAAAATAATCGTTCTCCAATTGCAACTTTTCGTGCGCTTTTGCCATTTTATGGTCGTAATAATCGTCCACCTGTGCTCGTTATTCGTCGAATTGTTGAAAATTTCGAGCGTACATTTTCTTTACATAATGTACAAAGCACCGCTCGAAGTAATGAAAATATTGCTGCCGTTTAGGCAAGTGTTGCTGAAGCCAAGACGTTCGCAAGAATTGGGACTGTCTCCAACCACAATCTGGCGGATTTTGAGAAAGGATTTGTTCTCACTCAAGAACTGAGACCATTGGACCACCGTAGCTTCGTGCAGATGCTGATATTATTGTAAGAAAACTTTTGAGATTCGATAGTTTCAAGAAATTGTGACATTGAATGGCCTCCAAGAGGTTGTAAATTAACACTATTAGAAATTTCTTGTGGGGTTATTTGAAGTCTGTTGGGTCACCGATTGAGAACCACTGCATTATACGGTCATATGTTCTATATATTTTTGCTATTTCTTGTTCTCTACTTATTAGAAGTCATTCACCTCAATGCAGTTAATAATTGTATTTGCATTGTGTACATACTTACATATTTATTGCTTGCTTGCGCTTGCTTTGTACACTTATGCTACCGCTATGTTTTCGTCCACGCAATTATATGAATATTTGTTTGTGCACATTAGCTAGTCCCATTTAACATGTAGTACTAAGCTTAATATGTAAGCAGCCTCTTGCAATGCTGCGTTCCCATTTTTTTATATTTATCTTTTGTTAATAACTACATTATATGCGAAGGAGCAATATAGTAACGTATGTACTTGGGTTATTCTCCTTTTATGAACTGTTTTTATGTAACTTACATACTTATGTATATATGCACTAATAGAAAACGAAACTATGAACTTAGCGGAAATTATGTATTGAACGGTATTGCAATATTGCTTAGAATATTATTTAAGGAGAAGAATTTTGCGAATAAAGTTAGTCTAATAGCTGACCACATATTATCATTACTCGGCTCTTTGTATTTTATCGCTGTTACAACTTCGCTTAAATATTTCGCTTTTTTGCCCTACAAATCATTGGTCTTTAGCAATAAACCAGACTATCTTTAAGCTTTAGAAGTCAATATTAAACGTGCTATTCAGACATACGACTTTATTTAATGGAAAAGGACTCGATAAGTGGGTTCATCGAATTCGTTTCTGCAAAAGAAGTCGTATAGGACTTTTGAATGAAGTTATATTATTATTCAGAACTTTATTGTATCGATTGTACTTCACATAATGTTACCGTTTGAAACACAGCAAAAATATTTGATGCTCTTCAGAGAACTGTAGTGCTCAACATTAACAAAAGTATTGAATGTTTTACTCAGCAGAGGTGAATATGGGCCCATACAACGATTGCCAATGGCAATGTCTGCGATATCGATATTTTTAACATTAAGAAATACTGTTAAATTCACTATGAGAATAAAAATAAACTTAAGAGTCGCAATGAAAAATTAAAATGATATAAATATATATAACAAATCTCTGTCCTCGCTTTATTCGTACCGCGAAAATAATACGCTTATTTATTTATATAATACATACATACATACATACAAACGACATACAATCTGCCTATGCTTATATACTCTGTCATTGTATAGGGTCAATTCGATACCGAAATTTATATACACATATTTATACATACATACAAACGGCATATAATCTGCCTATGCTTATATACTCTGTCTGTATTGGGTCAATTCGCTACTGAAATTTTAAAAAGTTATTGAAAAAATTACATATTAGAATAAATAGATGGTGCGTTAAAATTTACCCTCCTACAAAATTTTAAAAATTAAAAAAATGTATTCAAAATAAAAATAAACGTGGTTTAACATAAATAAATTTTTGAACATACATATGTATTTATTACGTCAAGTAAAAAGTTCGTTCGATTTTTATCTAAGAGATGGCGTTATTGTCCATAGTACTAGTGTTGCGTGTCGCATCATGTCATATTATACGGCGCTGACGTGTTTATTCGCGCTAAAAGTTTGTCTCAGTGTTTCGATTGATTGACTCAGTACGTTGTGAGCGCTCGTCAAAGATGGACACCAGCAAAGAGAAATTTCGCTATATTTTACACTTTTTCTTCTAACAAGGCGAAAAAGCAGCCAAAACGGCTGAAAAAATTAACTGTAAACAAACGTGTAGCACAAAAGTGGTTTGCTAGGTTCCGTTCCAGTAATTTCGATGTCAAAGATGCACCACTCTGTCGTCGAAAACTGCGATAAAGTCATGGAAATAGTGGAAACAGACCGTCACGTGAGCACTTATTTAATTGCTGATGAACTAAAGATAAACCAGAAAACCGTTTGGAACCATTTGCATAACCTTGGATTCAAAAAGAAGCTCGATGTTTGGGTGCCACACGAACTAACGCAAAAAAACATGATGGACCGAATTTCCATCTGCGAATCGCTGTTGAATCGCAACAAAATCAACCCGTTTCGGAAGCGGATTGTGACTGGCGATGAAAAATGGGTCACTTACGACAAAATCGAGTGCAAACGGTCGTGGTCTAAGCTCGGGGAAGCGTCCTAGAAGGTGGCCAAGACCGGATTGACGGCCAGGAAGGTTTTGCTGTGTGTTTGGTGGGATTGGCAATGAATCATCTACTACTAGCTGCTCCCCTATGTCCAAACGCTCAATTCGGCCCTCTACTGCTAACAACTGGACCGCTTGAAGGCAGCACTCATCCAGAAAAGGCCATCTTTGATCAACAAAGGCCATATTCTGTTCCATCAGGACAACGCCAGGCCACACACGTCTTTGGTGACGCGCCAGAAGCTCCGGGAGCTCGGATGGGAGGTACTAATGCATCCACCTTATAGTCCGGACCTGGCACCAAGTGATTACCTGTGAAATTTGGCTCTCCGAGTTTTTTGCCAATAGGGATGCAGCCTTCAACGACAGGGGTATAATAAAGTTGGCATCTCGTTGGCGAACAAAACGGCGCATATTTGATTCAAATCGGACAAATGTACACATAACTTTGTGTGTTTGAAAAATCAATAACAAACCTAATATGTATATGTACAAGTTTTCTAAGTCCTTATTGCCACATATTTAGCAGTACCCCTTGTTCGTTGTCTAACAAAGACAAGCAGGCTTACATACAAGAACATTTAAGCATATTTTATGCACACATACATATATATACGTACACATAAGCATTGCACGAGTTTTAGTGCCTGAGTGAAGTGGATGTGTTTCTAAGAGCTCTTGGAATATTTACTATATACTCCTAGTTAATAGCAGTGACAGCAATATAGTTTGTACGTAGAGACTTACCGGGAGACTGAACCATTTAAGAGGATACTAAACATAAAGATATAGATAAGTACAAATCCGATTTAAATAAAATTAATTTGCACTTACCTGCCCCTTTTTCGCGGTAAATTTGTTAAAATATAAAATAAGTTATAATTTCCCCAAGTAACAGCGTATTAAAACGTGCACTCAATTGTAATCTGTTGTTTTGTTTTTTTCTATCAGCTGTTTCTCCGCTTTCGTTTCTCCTTCTTTGCTTCTCCTTTTCGTTTTGGTTTTGGTTACGGCATTGTCAATCATCAAAAAGACAAGTAAGGTTTTTAGGACTTAGGAACATACCCACTGACAGGTGTTCCCAACTATTCTCTAGCTGAGGTATGGCCTCTGAAAATAGAGTGGGGTGTACACCAGAGAATCCTTTTCGGAGGAATTCTAAAATTTTGAGAACACCTCCAAAAGGGAAAAATGAGGAACCCACCGCTGCTGGACCAACAAAAATTTGTGAAAATGCCGCCCAAACGATCGAAAGCGGAAATATTGAGCAAGAGCAGAATAATGAAACTGCCAATATTTTAAGCAAATTGGGCATAAAAATAAAGGAACTTGAAAGTATGATGTCTGGTCAGAGACACATAAATCAAGCTATGCGCGACCTTGTAAGCAGTATAACATGCCTATATGACGAGGCTGAAAAACAAGAGAATCGAGCTAAAAGAGTTATGGTAGAGAAAGCGTCGCAAGTATCCTCTATTCATAAAGATAGAAACACCCCAAAAAGACTACGGGATGTATCAGGCTATTTACCACCAACAAAAAAGCCTAAAAACGTAGATGATAAAGCGCAGGCTGCATATAGTGAGCTTACAAAAGTAATGCAGAAAGACAGCTCAGGAGATAATCCCGCAGGTGAGAAATGGGTGGACGTGGTAAAAAAGAGGAAGCCGATCGAAAACAGAATCAGATCGAAACCAGACGCTATTATTCGAAAAAAAAAGACGGAGCGTCGTATGCGGATATCCTAAGGAAAATTAAATGTGATAGTGGCCTTGAGGAATTGGGCTCAAACGTAAGGTACATTAGAAAAACCCTCAAAGGAGATCTGCTAATAGAATTAAAAAACCAAGCAGACAAGAGAGCCGACATGTTCGAGAGTGCCCTAGAAGGAGTAATTGGTGAGATGGCGGTAATACAGCCAAAAACACATAATGTTACCATTATGTGCAAAGACCTAGACGAGATAACCACACCCGAAGAAATATGCGACGCATTAAAAAAGGAGTGTGGGATTCAAAATCTAGTGAAAGAAAATGTTAAAAGTTTGCGAAAAACCCGAAGTGGCACACAAATAGCCCTTATATTCCTGCGTGCCGAGGATGCCAAGACCGTACTTAAGCAAGGAAAAGTAAAGATCGGGTGGTCTATCTGTCGCCTCCGTGAATATTCATCTATCACTCGCTGCTTTAGGTGTTTCGAAGTGGGGCATATGGCGCATAAATGTCGCAACCCCATTGACAGGTCTTCCCTCTGTACACGCTGCGGAACCTCAGGACACGTCGCAAAAGTATGCACTAATGCCCCGAGCTGTATGCTTTGTAAAGAGAAACACTCTGTCTTGAGCACGGCATGTCCGAAGTATCTAGAGATGAAAAACTTAAAGGAAAAATGAAGATATTACAATAAAATCTTAACCATTGCCCTGCAGCCCAAGACCTGCTAAAACAGACGGTGTTAGAACAAAACATAGATGTCGCCCTGACATCCTCGAAACTACAGGAACTCCGCAATCCTAAAGAAGGATACAATTCAAATACCACGGGAAGTACCAGCACTAGATTTTTGAAAAAAGTGCTTAAAATTCCAAAAAAAAATTCCTGAAAAATCGGAATAACATCGTACTGGAATCGCGAAGCAAACGACAAGCATTCAATTCATCACGTGTATCGCACAAATCGCTGCTCTAACCACAACGCTCACCGAAACCCAACAATGAATGAATTCCTTCGCAACTCACACAACACCTAACGTCACAGTCACCAACCAATACCAGGACTGTACACCAAACATTACCGACGCATCACAAATCAACCTAGAAGTGTTCAAAACGTTACCAATATTTATGGCCACACATGGAGAACATCAAGGATTACCTTACTACACCCACATATTACACGGCACTCTCAATTGTACATTCGAAAATTCAAGGAGAGGCGTCCGATATTTTAATAAACCACCACACTAAGTTCAATTTTTATTCAGTAATAAACCGTCTTGATTACACCTATGCGGACCAGAGACCTCTGTATGTGTTGCTCGACGGAATGAAGATATTAAAACAGGGAAAAAGGGCCTTGGCAGAGTTCCATAGCGAGGTCACCAAGTCACTTAATTTTGCACTCACTAATTTTGAGATGGACAGCACAGGTAATCCCTCAGCTATGAAAGAATATGCGAACCAGGAAGCTGTACGGAGATTCATTCTTGGTCTGAACAGCAAATATACCAGCGGCACCCTCTGTAGCCACAATCCAAAGGACCTAGAAAACGCTTACGCTATCGCAAGTACGATATATCATGACAATATGAACTCACAATTCGACGTTCCACAATACAATCAGCACAGACAACATAATACATCACAGTATCAATACACAAGCAGAAGATATCACGAGGAACCACAAAGGTATAAACCTAACGTGCAGGTGCAATACAATCAAACTGCACCCCGCCAACAACACCAACCAATGGATATGACCGCCAAACACAAGGACTACCTCCAAATAACCCATTTCGCGGGGATCCACAGAAAAGGGAAAAAAATTCTTCTTCTCGAAACGTACCACTGAAGGTGCAACGTGTCAACCAAACACGCGACGAAGAATTAACATCGCTTGTACCAGAATATGAAAATGAGGAATACGAAACAGGCAATGTTTTCTTAGGCGCATGAACGATTTGCCGTGTCTGCAACGCCACTGCAGGGATACAGGCAAACTTATCAACATCCTAGTCGATACCGGAGCAACGAACAATTATATTAGCACAAAGTGCAATATAGGTAAGCCAATTAAGATTAAGCCAGTAAAAGTGAAAACCCTTCATGGTTACTCTATAACCAAATCAAAAAAAATTATTACATTATTAGAGCATAATCTTACATTTTTTGAAACAGATGCATTAGAAGAATTTGATATGCTTCTGGGTGAACAGGGACTTAGAAAAATTAAAGCAGAGATCAACCTTTTCGAGTACGAGCTCGGTTATAAATATAGGGCCAAGAAAGAAAGTGAATCTTTGCAAAAAATTAATTATACGGTTAATAGTGAAAATTATAGGACAGAAATCGAAGAAATTATGCAAAAAAATGAAATCACAAACGAAGTGCTACCTTATACTACCGCGATACAAGCTACCATTAGGACGAACTCCGAAGATCCTATTTGGACCAAGCAAAGAAATTAACAAACTTTTAGAAAATGAAATAAATCATCCCAGCAAAAGTCCCCACAACTCTCCCATTTGGACAGTCGATAAAAAAGGTACCGATGAAAAGGGAAACTTAAGCGCAGAATAGTTGTAGACTTTCAAAAGCTAAACGCTCAAACTATTACAGATAGATACACCTGATGTGGCTATGACCATACAGAATTTAGGTAATGCAAAAGTATTTACAACTTTAGATTTAGAGTCTGGCTCCCATCAGATCCTTATTAAAGAATCTGACAGGGAAAAAACTGGCTTTAGCGTAAAGGGAGCTAAATATGAATTCCTTCGTATGCCTTTCGGCCTGAAAAATGCTCCATCAATTTTTCAAAGATGTGTAGATGATATTTTGAGACCATATATCGGCAAGTTTGCATACGTTTATATAGACGACGTTCTCATTTATTCTTCCTCTCCCGAAGAACATATCGAGCACATCCACATGATAATAAACGCGCTTCACCAGGCCAACATGAAGATCTCCAACGAGAAATCGCACTTTTTCCAGGACTCTGTAGAATATTTAGGTCATACAATTAAATTAAAATTAAAGATTTTCCTATTCCCATAACACTTAAGGAACTCAGATCCTTTCTAGGCCTTGCGAGTTATTTTCGAAAATTCATACAGAATTTCGCAGCCATAGTCAAGCCACTTACCACGTTTCTCCTCTGAGGAACGGTGGCATATCCACGAATCAAAGTGCAAAAATAAAAATCAGCTTAGACGAACGTGCACTAGAAGCATTGAACAAAATAAAAGAAGAATTACAAGCCCAGGTTGAACTCTTCCAACTAAATTTTACCAAACCCTTCGAGTTAACCACAGATGCTAGCAATTACGCTATAGGAGCCGTATTATCTCAAAACCAAAAACCCATATCATTTATTTCACGAACGCTCAGCGAAACAGAACAGAATTACTCCACGAATGAGAAAGAGTTACTCGCAATTGTGTGATCACTACAGAAACTACGTAATTACTTGTATGGTATAGCAGATTTAACAATTTACACTGACCATCAATCATTAATCTTCTCCAAATCAGAAAAAACTCCAATACCATATTAAAAAGATGGAAAATTTTCATTGAAGAATATAGTGCAAAACTCGTTTACAAACCCGGACATCAGAACGTTGTCGCTGATGCACTTTCTCGCCAGCACATAAACAACACTGTAAATTCTGATGACTCCCAACATTCAGCACAAAGCTCCCCAACACAAAACCTCAAACGAGTAAAGCAGCCAATAAACGGCTTTAGAAATCAAATTATTGGGAATCAGGCAGATCAAAACTCCGTCGAAATATCGTCACAAAACATATTTTCTAACAGCCGACACACACAACACAAAAACTGAATTACTAGACAGACTAAAAACTATAATTAGACCAAAGGTCACTAACGCATTTCTTATAGACGAACAAATATTATTTTACGTAGAAAACGAGATTATCAACACATTTCCGACTGTATCAATTATACAAGCGCAAAAATTGGTAGACGACATCACCGAAACCGAACAACATCAACGAATCATACAAGACACACACAGACGTGCTCACAGAAACTACAAAAATAACGCATAGGAAATTTCACTCAGATACTACTGGCCAAACATACGTGACGCTTGTAAAAAAAAAGTACAGGACTGCGAAATTTGCCTCACAAAGAAGTATGAACGCCGACCAAATAAACAACCAATAGGTTCAGCACCAATACCGAACAACGTAGGCGAATACATACACTTAGATTTATTTTTTATGAACAATAATATATACATTAGTTCAACCGACAAATACTCAAAATTCTGCCATTTCAGACAAATACCATCAAAGAAGGACACATACAAATACGTTGACGAGATACTATTGCAAATATACCAAAACTCCAGCCTATCATTCGACAACAAATGGGCAACAGGGATAATCGGATGCCCAACTCTCTCCAGTGTGAGAGCGCCTCAAAATTGGCGTTTTTTATAACATTTTCCATTGTAGCCAGATCGGAATTCAAATTAAAATACCCATCATTTATTAAGATTAAATATTTATACATGTATCCGTTAAACATATGCAGAAACTTTTTATACTCTCTTTTTGTGATTTTGTCATATATTAAACAATTGATTTTTGAACTTTCAATACGTAATCAAAAGAATAAATGTATTAGCTCTCAATTAATAAATGTTTTTAAAAATTTTCAATTGAAAATCAATACCACTTAACATAGCTCTCAATTAATAAATGTTTTTAAAAATTTTCAATTGAAAATCAATACCACTTAGCATGACATCACAAAAGATATCATCACATACATTTCAATTTCGCGTTTTCTTTCATTTTCATTGTTTTCTAATATTTGTTAGTGATCTTCAACAGCGGCACAAATCTTTCTGTTTACATATTTTTCTGTAGGATTTTAATCTGGCCGTCCCTCTTTTTCCAATTGCTAAACGTCAGACCTACTGAACTTTGACAGTAGCTTGAGTTCAGTAGGTTTATCAATTGCGCTCTCATTTCCAGTGAGAGACGAGTTGGGCATCTCCTTATCTCCGCGGGCAAGTTGAACGGACGCATAGCACGATAATTGAACTCACGAAAGTTTTGACCCATGAACACAGTTCGGCACCTGATAAACAGATATTCGAAGCAGTCCGACAATACAACAAAACAATCCATTCGGTAAGCAACGAGAAACCCGAGGATATGTTTTTCAATCAAAGAGAGTATCCTGACATCAAAGAGCGTCTTCAAAAAAACCAAGAGAGAGTTTTGCGATCCCATAACCGCAATCGGAAACAACTGACCTATAAAGAAAGAGACGTAATATATTCCAAGACGCACAGAGGGAACAAAAACGTAAAAAAATACGCGAAACACATAGTTAAAGAAGAAAACGGGAAAACAATAACAACCAATAAAAGAGTTATTATATATTATATAAGGACAATATCAGAGTAAAGGCATGTACGGAATAATATTTATCTCACTTGTCTCTATCGTACTTTGCGATAGTATAATAGATTTAACCGATAGGAAATATGTACTTGTAGAAACAGATCCTGTTTACATATATCAGGACACAGCTTTCTTATATCACATATCTAACCTTACAAAAATAATCGCGCCGTACGAAAATATAATGAAATCATCATACAATCTAGAAAACCAACCTGAAACTTAAATATTAGTGAACAAAATAGAATATCTGAAAAATCAACTCATCCAAATATCTATAGACCTAAAAGATCATTTAACTTCCTTGGTTCCATGTTAAAATTGATCACTGGCACACCAGACCACGATGACCTTGTAGAAATCAAAACTTCACTTAATATGCTAATAGAAACTAATAATAAGCAAAGAACAATTAATTCACAGTTCGAAAGAACACTCGAAACCCTTGATCCCAAAGAAATAACCGAAAACATTATTATATCAGAAGTTTATAATGAACTCCAATCAATAACGAACACCCTAAATTTTGCAAAAACTAATAATTTTTACTCTGGCACACTAAATTTAAAAGATGTATATGACTTAATAAAGCATGATAAGTTGGATCTTCCATTAATTAATATATTAGATTATGCAGACATTCATATCTGTTACCTACAAGAAGCAATTATAACCATATACAAATATCCTATCCTCGAAACTAAATGCAGCCTATTTAATGTATATCCTTTAGCACATAAGCATTGTAAAATTAATTTAGACCCTAAGATCGCAAAATGTAACAATTATCAAAGAATATCTAAATGTAAAAATTATATGAGTAACTTTATTTGTAAATCAGAACCCCCTGACAATTGTACTATAAAAATATTAGAAGACAAATCAGCCCAATGCGATACAATCCATGAAAACAATGCTCCACTCCACATCTTAGAGAATGGATATATTTTGACAGATTACCAGCATACTTGGAACAACATACATATATCAGGCCCTAAATTGATAGATTTTAATGAATCCACAAACATCGATAATATCACGTACTAAAATCATTAAGGACAACTCAGAGAAATCATACACAATCAACACAGCGAAAAATTTGAAGTACTCCGTATCCTTTCCTCAAATTCAATCTACAAATTCAGTAATATCCAAAAACTCTCAACATTTTTGATACCTATTGAAGAAAACCCAGTACAGCTGAGGTTCTTTATCATAATGGGATTCCTTACTTTAGTAGTCATTACTTATGGTATTGTAAATCTCTGCCGATACCACGAAAATAGAAAAGCACTTAACAGACAAAGGCAAATTGACGAGTTATACGAAATCGAAATGAACCGTCTTCAACAGCAACTCGTAGCAGCATTTTTGGATATTACTGAATTTGTAGATTGAATTTGAGGAAAGGATACGGAGTACTTCAAATTTTTCGCTGTGTTGATTGTGTATGATTTCTCTGAGTTGTCCTTGATGATTGTAGTACGTGATATTATCGATGTTTGTGGATTCATTAAAATGTATCAATTTAGGGCCTGATATATGTATGTTGTTCCAAGTATGCTGGAAATCTGTCAAAATATATCCATTCTCTAAGATGTGGAGTGGAGCATTGTTTTCATGGATTGTATCGCATTGGGCTGATTTGTCTTCTAATATTTTTATAGTACAATTGTCAGAGGGTTCTGATTTACAAATAAAGGTACTCATATACTTTTTACATTTAGATACTCTTTGATAATTGTTACATTTTGCGATATTAAGGTCTAAATTAATTTTACCATGCTTATGTGCTAAAGGGTATACATTAAATAGGCTGCATTTAGTTTCGAGGATAGGATATTTGTATATGGTTATAATTGCTTCTTGTAGGTAACAGATATGAATCTCTGCATACTTTAATATATTAATTAATGGAAGATCCAACTTTTCATGCTTTATTAAATCATATACATCTTTTAAATTTAGTGTGTTAGAGTAAAAATTATTAGTTTTTGCAAAATTTATAGTGTTCGTTATTGATTGGAGTTCATTATAAACTTCTGATATAATAATTTTTTCGGTTATTGCTTTGGGATCAAGGGTTTCGAGTATTCTTTCGAACTGTGAATTAATTGTTCTTTGCTTATTATTATTTTCTATTAGCATATTAAGTGAAGTTTTGATTTCTACAAGGTCATCGTGGTCTGGTGTGCCAGTGATGAATTTTAACATGGAACCAAGGAAGTTAAGTGATCTTTTGGGTCTATAGATATTTGGGATGAGTTGATTTTTCAGAGATTCTATTTGGTTCACCAATATTTGAGTTTCAGGTTGGTTTTCTAGATTGTATGATGATTTCATTATATTTTCGTACGGCGCGATTATTTTTGTAAGGTTAGATATGTGATATAAGAAAGCTGTGTCCTGATATATGTAAACAGGATCTGTTTCTACAAGTACATATTTCCTATCGGTTAAATCTATTATACTATCGCAAAGTACGATAGAGAAAAGTGAGATAAATATTATTCCGTACATGCCTTTACTCTGATATTGTCCTTATGTATAATAACTCTTTTATTGGTTGTTATTGTCTTACCGTTATCTTCTTTAACTATGTGTTTCGCGTATTTTTTTACTTTTTTGTTCCTTCTGTGCGTCTTGGAATATATTACGTCTCGTTCTTTATAGGTCAGTTGTTTGCGATTGCGGTTATGGGATCGCAAAACTCTCTCTTGGTTTTTTTGAAGACACTCCTTGATGTCAGGATACTCTCTTTGATTGAAAAATATGTCCTCGGGTTTCTCGTTGGTTACCGAATGGATTGTTTTGTTGTATTGTCGGACTGCTTCGAATATCTGTTCATCAGGTGCCGAACTGTGTTCATGTGCCAAAACTTTCGCGAGTTCAATTATCGTGCTATGCGTCCGTTCAACTTGCCCGTTTGTTGTCGAATGATAGGCTGGAGTTTTGGTATGTGTTATTTGTAGCCGCCTGTATATTTGTTGTGCACATATGCCAGTAAGTGTTGACTCGTTATCAGTCATTACAAACTTTGCGTTTGGGTATATTTGCGATAGTATTTCGTCAACGTATTTGTATGTGTCCTTCTTTGATGGTATTTGTCTCAAATGGCAGAATTTTGAGTATTTGTCGGTTGAACTAATGTATATATTATTGTTCATAAAAAATAAATCTAAGTGTATGTATTCGCCTACTTTGTTCGGTATTGGTGCTGAACCTATTGGTTGTTTATTTGGTCGGCGTTCATACTTATTTGTGAGACAAATTTCGTAGTCCTGTACTTCTTTTTTACAAGCGTCACGTATGTTTGGCCAGTAGTATCTGAGCGAAATTTCCTGTGCGTTATTTTTGTAGTTTCTGTGAGCACGCCTGTGTGTGTCTTGTATGATTCGTTGTTGTTGTTCGGTTTCGGTGATGTCGTCTACCAATTTTTGCGCTAGTACAATTGATACAGTCGGAAATGTGTTGATAATCTCGTTTTCTACGTAAAATAATATTTGTTCGTCTATAAGAAATGCGTTAGTGACCTTTGGTCTAATTATAGTTTTTAGTCTGTCTAGTAATTCAGTTTTTGTGTTAAAAAAAAGCGTGTGTCGGCTGTTAGAAAATATGTTTTGTGACGATATTTCGACGGAGTTTTAATCTGACTGATTCACAATAACTTGATTTCTAAAGGAGTTTATTGGCTTCTTTACTCGTTTGAGTTTTTGTGTTGGGGAGCTTTGTGCTGAATGTTGGGAGTCGTCAGAATTTACAGTGTTGTTTATTTGTTGGCGAGAAAGTGCATCAGCGACAACGTTCTGATGTCCGGGTTTGTAAACGAGTTTTGCACCATATTCTTCAATGAAATTTTTCCATCTTTTTAATTTTGTATTGGGGTTTTTTTCTGATATGGAGAAGATTAATGATTGATGGTCAGTGTAAATTGTTAAATCTGCTATACCATACAAGTAATTACGTAGTTTCTGTAGTGACCACACAATTGCGAGTAACTCTTTCTCATTCGTGGAGTAATTCTGTTCTGTTTCGCTGAGCGTTCGTGAAATAAATGATATGGGTTTTTGGTTTTGAGATAATACGGCTCCTATAGCGTAATTGCTAGCATCTGTGGTTAATTTGAAGGGTTTGGTAAAATTTGGTTGGAAGAGTTCAACCTGGGCTTGTAATTCTTCTTTTATTTTGTTTAATGCTTCTAGTGCACGTTCGTCTAAGCTGATTTTTATTTTTGCACTTTGATTCTTGGATATGCCACCGTTCCTCAGAGGAGAAACGTGGTAAGTGGCTTGACTATGGCTGCGAAATTCTGTATGAATTTTCGATAATAACTCGCAAGGCCTAGAAAGGATCTGAGTTCCTTAAGCGTTATGGGAATAGGAAAATCTTTAATGGTTTGTATTTTTGAAGGATCAACTGTAATCCTGTTATATTTAATTATATGACCTACATATTCTACAGAGTCCTGGAAAAAGTGAGATTTCTCGTTTGAGATCTTCATGTTGGCCTGGTGAAGCGCGTTTATTATTATGCGGATGTGCTCGATATGTTCTTCGGGAGAGGAAGAATAAATGAGAACGTCGTCTATATAAACGTATGCGAACTTGCCGATATATGGTCTCAAAATATCATCTACACATCTTTGAAAAATTGATGGAGCGAAGGAATTCATATTTAGCTCCATTTACACTAAAGGCGGTTTTTTCCCTGTCAGATTCTTTAATAAGGATCTGATGGAAGCCAGACTCTAAATCTAAAGTTGTAAATACTTTTGCATTACCTAAATTCTGTATGGTCATAGCCACATCAGGTATGGGGTATCTATCTGTAATAGTTTGAGCGTTTAGCTTTTGAAAGTCTACAACCATTCTGCGCTTAGGTTTCCCTTGTTCATCGGTACCTTTTTTATCGACTGTCCAAATGGGAGAGTTGTACGGACTTTTGCTGGGTTGAATTATTTCATTTTCTAAAAGTTTGTTAATTTCTTTGTTAATGAAATCGCTATCTGACATAGGGTACGGATATTGCTTGGTCCAAATAGGATCTTCGGAGTTCGTCCTAATGGTAGCTTGTATCGCGGTAGTATAAGGTAGCACTTCGTTTGTGATTTTATTTTTTTGCATAATTTCTTCGATTTCTGTCCTATAATTTTCACTATTAACCGTATAATTAATTTTTTGCAAAGATTCACTTTCTTTTTGGCCCTATATTTATAACTGAGCTTGTACTCGAAAAGGTTGATCTCTGCTTTAATTTTTCTAAGTCCCTGTTCACCCAGAGGCATATCAAATTCTTCTAATGCATCTGTTTCAAAAAATGTAGATTATGCTCTAATAATGTAATAATTTTTTAACTTCCCGCTAAGAAAATTGAAAATTTTCTAAAAATCGGGAAGATATTGGTTTCACCCCATTTTGCAAAAATCGAGCTCTCAACAGATCTCGACGTTTTGAGGGTCGAGGAAGCTTCCCCGAACATTTCTACGATGATGTCCGTATGTCTGTATGTGTGTGTGGATGTATGTGTGTGTGTGTGGATGTATGTGACCCTCTTATAACTTTTAAACGGCTCAACCGATTTGAATAAACTAAACGGCATTCCAAAGGGTTTCATTGCACTTGAATTTCGTGTGAGTTTGGACCCAATCGGACCAGTAGATTTTGAGAAATTTCAAAAATAAAAATTTCGAATTTCTTCCAAACGACTTGACCGATCGACACCAAAAACAAATCAGTTCTAAACCTTGAAAAACACATCGTTTGCCGCAAACCGGGTCAAAATCGGTTGATTTACTTGCGAGATATTGAAAACTAAAAATTTCGAAGAGCTCAAAAGCAGTGAAAAAAGCGAAATTTGAACGTTAGCGTATGAAATTAGCGGGAAGTTGCAGGGATGGCCCTTGAGGCCAACCGTTTTCCACATTTTTTTGATTTGGTTATGGAGTAACCATGAAGGGTTTTCACTTTTACTGGCTTAATTTTAATTGGCTTACCTATATTGCACTTTGTGCTAATATAATTGTCCGTTGCTCCGGTATCGATTAGGATGTTGATAAGTTTGCCTGTATCCCTGCAGTGGCGTTGCAGACACGGCAAATCGTTCATGCGCCTAAAAAAACACTGCCTGTTTCGTATTCCTCATTTTCATATTCTGGTACAAGCGATGTTAATTCTTGGTCGCGTGTTTGGTTAACACGTTGCACCTTCAGTGGTACGTTTCGAGAAGAATAATTTCTTTCCCTTTTCTGTGGATCCCCGCGAAATTGGTTATTTGGAGGTAGTCCTTGTGTTTGGCGGTCGTAGCTGTTTTGTTGTGGTGGGGGATGATTCCTGTTGTAATTTGTGGATCTCATGTACTGCTGTGATGAATCTACATCCATTGGTTGGTGTTTTTGGCGGGGTGCAGTTTGATTGTATTGCACCTGCACGTTAGGTTTGTACCTTTGTGGTTCCTCGTGATATCTTCTGCTTGTGTATTGATACTGTGATGTATTATGTTGTCTGTGCTGATTGTATTGTGGAACGTCGAATTGTGAGTTCATATTGTCATGATATATCGTACTTGCGATAGCGTAAGCGGTTTCTAGGTCCTTTGGATTGTGGCTATAGAGGGTGCCACTGGTATATTTGCTGTCCAGACCGAGAATGAATGTCCGTACAGCTTCCTGGTTCGCATATTCTTTCATAGCTGAGGGATTACCTGTGCTGTCCATCTCAAAATTAGTGAGTGCAAAATTAAGTGACTTGGTGACCTCGCTATGGAACTCTGCCAAGGCCCTTTTTCCCTGTTTTAATATCTTCATTCCGTCGAGCAACACATACAGAGGTCTCTGGTCCGCATAGGTGTAATCAAGACGGTTTATTACTGAATAAAAATTGAACTTTGAATAATTATGCTACAATGTTAGCACTCACGAAAGACTTTTTTTTCCCTTTTTTAATAAAACGCTCTTTTTAGGTTTAAATTAAAAATGTTTATTTTTTTTATTAAATGTTATTTTCACAACCTTTGAACTAAACGTTAATACCACGATTTTAAAAAGGGCGGTAGCGCAGATAGCGATTATACGGTGACGTTGCGCAAAAGAGATCGGAATTATTTCGAATGTGTTGAATTGAAGATCCAATCCCTCTTTTTGTTGATTGTGTGGGGTGTCATCGTGTATGGTGGTAACTTCTGTGCTGACATCGTGTGCAGTGTGGTCGTTTATGTTGTGAGTGCGTGTTGTGTTCCAAGGTGTGGTGTGTTGTATTAGGGTGTGACATTATTTACCCTGAAGAAGCGGTGTAGTTGGAAGGGGAGTTTATAGTCATTTAAACATCCTGGGCCCCCTAGGCGAATATTTTGCCTAGTAGTACAGATATGCTGTAAATGTCCCAGGTATCACGGCGTACTGCAATTGGAGTAGCCGAGGGCGCGGTATGCATGATAATGCAGTAGTGGTAGATCCATATTTACCTGTACGTGTAGGATGGAATCTTTATTTTGAAATGGGTATTATGTTTTTTGATTTAGAAGTTAGTGCGTTAAGCAAGCAACGTTGTTTTGCATTTATTCGATTTGTTGTTGTGACGACGTATTAATTGGATGGTATAATTTTGTTTATTCATTTTATTGCCGGTTATCTACTATTATTTTATTATCGGCTTATAGGATGGCGACTCCACGCCTAGCTCAGATATGGCCAGAATGGGTGCTCCTTTGAAACCTTTGAAGAGGGATCTTGCGAGCGTAAGATTTGTGATTTACGGCTACTTTTTCAGTGGATTTGTACACGTATTACAAGTATTTCCCATAAACCACCAATACGAAGGGGGCTTAGATATATGCGATTAGAGCGACCTTTGCTTGTTGTAAGGCTTGGTGCGTCATTGTATCGCATTGGGAGCATGCTGATCGCTTAACTTTATTTTTAAATTGTTTTATAATTTTGAAAAAGTAAGCTACTAGAGCATAATTTGTTATGTGTCGATTTTTTCGACTTTTTTGGGATAATTTGGATATATGTATGTTAAAGTGCGTATGCACTAATTTGGCAAGTAGGAGGGCACAACATATCTCAAGCTTTTTGAATCAGGATTTTTGTATCATTATTGGCAAGAGCCATCCTGCGGGGTCGAAAAGTTACATATTTGTGTTTTTTCAAACTGATCTTGTCAGAAGGGACTATGAGTTTGTTTTTTCGGCCAATTCTTGGAGTGTTGGAACATTGTGAATTTAGTGGTAGTCGTATGACGTACCGACCATTATTTGATCGAGTAGTTGTGGCTTTGTAGAAGTCTTTACAATACTGATCTTCTGGGGTTTTAATTGATATGAGGGGGCATTTTTCTAACTCCCGAAATTTCCTTGATTGTGAATTAAGGTATTCTTTTGAATTTTCGTCAACTTGAGTTGTTGATGTGGAAACTGGTTCAGTAACTAGTCCACTTAGAATCCAACCGAATATTGTATTTTGGGCTAGAAGGGTCGTTGAAATTTTTTCAACACCTTCAAGCATTATTTGCGGTATAAGGTCGCTGCCTATTAGAATATCTATGTTAGCGGGGGTGTTGCAGTTGGGATCTGCTAGCTTTAAGTGTGAAACATTTTGCCAATGCTTGCTATTTATGTGATAGCTTGGAAGCATATTTGTAAGTTGCGGTAAGACTATAGCTTCTGCTTGTATGTGCTTATCCGCTTGGGGGGAAATTAAGGTAATGGGGCAGATTTTATTAGAGTTTTGAACTACTCTTCCGCCCATTCCTGTAATTTCAAAGTTAGCTTGTTTTGTTGGCAGTTGTAGCCTATTTTGAGCCCTAGACGCTATGAAAGATCGTTGTGATCCTTGGTCTATTAAGGCCCTAAGTTTAAACAGTTCTCCTCGGTGTTCGATGGAGATGACTGCTGTGGGTAGTAATACCCTATTTTGTATTTCGCTGTGTAGCGTTTGAGTGTGTTGTGCCTTTGAGCAACATGGTGTCATTAGGCAATTTTCGGTATTGTGGTTTTCGGGATTTGTAGTTGAAACTAAACCCGTGGTTCTTTTTATACTAATATATGCACTCTTTTGGGGTGAGCTGGGCAATGTGCTGTAGTGAAGCATTGTGTGATGTCTTTTTCGACAGTAGATGCAATTGAATTTGCTTTTACAATTTTTATGAGTATGCGTATGTGACAAGCAATTTGTACATAATCTTTTTGTTCTTATAAAATTGTTTCTTTCTTGAATTTTTAATTTTTTAAATATCTTGCAAGATTGTAGTTTATGCCCTCTCGTGCATAGTTCGCATGACGTATGATTATTTTGTTCGGATGTGAACGATTGAGATTTGTAAAAGCTTCTGTTTAATTTATTTTTGCTACTAGCTTGGGGTCTATTGAAGCTTCTTTTTTGGTCGTGTTGTACATTTTTTGTTTTAATTATCTTTTTGTCTACCCTTTCAGCGATTTCGTACTGGGTAGTAAGAAAGTCTTTCATTTGTTGCCACGTGGGGCATTTCTTTCGTGATGAGAGCGATTGCTCCCATAAAAGTAAAGATTTTTTTGGTAATGCGGCGGTGCATATGTTTACCAGTATAGGGTCCCAGCTATCTGTGGGAATATTTTGTGTCGATAAAACCGACAAACAGTTTGAAACAGTGGATTGTAGTCTTATAAACTCTTCACTGGTTTCTTTTTGAATTTTTGGCAAGTTTATTAGTGTCGTTACTTGGTTATCGACCAATATTCTTTCATTTTCATATCTTGCTTTTAGAGCTTCCCAAGCCAAATTGAAATTGTCGTCATTTAGTGCGAACTGTTTTACTATTGCGCCTGCTTGACCTTTAGTTTTGTATCGGAGGTGATACAATTTTTGCGCTTTTGATAATTTTGGATGGTTGATGTAAACGGCAGTGAACATGTCCCGGAAGGACGGCCATTCTTCATAACCTCCATAAAATATTTCTGTGTCACATGCGGGCACCTCGAGATGGATGCCTGAACTTGCCTCTTGATTTTGTACTTGTGGCAGCTCTACTCTCGGATGTGGAGTAGGTGCAATAGCTTTTATTAGCTTTAATTGATCGGAGATCATAGCTTTTGTAGCTTCGTACTGGTCTAAGCAGTTTTCGTATAGTGCGTAAGCCGATGATTTAAAATCGTGTGGTAGATCTGAATTGTCATAATCTACTATGGCGTCATGAGCCGTTTGGAGACGAGTCCAAAAATTGTCAATATTTTGTTTTTTTATTTCCAATAACGATTCAGAAATGTCTTGAATCGGTGAAAATGAAAATCGAGTGCAGTATCGTGTTAATCTGTCACTCTCGGAAATGAATTTGGCAACACAAATATTTTTGCCCTTTATTTGCTTTGTGGTAACCTGTCTTGCGCGTGTAGCTTCTGCAGGTGTAATTTGATTTTTATCGTCATTAACCATTTTTGTTTTGTTATTTATTACTATATGTGTCAAAGTTAATTAAAATTTTCTCAGTGTAAACTGATTTAAACGCAGCAATAAATGATAATTAATACCGAATACTATTTTACGTATATACGATTTTTTTTTTTCGGACTAGATATATATTTACTTGCGAAATAGTTTTTTAATTTGTATTTTATTTTAAATATATATTTGTCAGCGTAATTCAAATTTTCTTAATTTAGTTATTAAGAATGGCACTTTTAATTTAATAATACTTATGTTCTTATGTTGGTGTATTTAGGTACACCCTAATACACGGACTTGTGTGTACATATATATTTATGTGCTCGTGAAATTGAGAGCTCGTTGTAGAGATCAATTTGCTTTTACTTTTGTGTACGCAATCCTGCTTGTTTGTTACAAGGGGTATTGCCGGATAATTGCCTATGAGGACTTTGAATATATGTAAAATTGTAAATATATATGTAACATATGAATGTAAGTATGTTGTTGGAAAAAATGTTCTTTTTGTTTTTAATAATTTTAATTTTTTATAAATTCGTTTATCATATATTTGTTTTATCGCCGTTTGATAATATTCGAAATTTATGATAATTTTTTCTTTTTTGAAATGGATATTAAATAACTTTATTAGGTCCAAAAGTAGGGTATAAAGTTACAGATATTATATATTAATCGCCGTTTGTGTATATAAATGTGTATATATACGTATGCATGTAGGCTCGCACAGCGAAGAGAGCGCCAAAGCAAAGTAAATAATGTGCAGGTATTCGACCGTATGCACTTTGTAAATATATTTTTGTATGTATATATGTTTATTAAAAATATATATTTAACGATATATAGAGATGTGATATATAAGCGTTATTTCGATATGCATATATGTATGTTTGTTTGTTGTGTTTTTATTTGTTTCTCTGTCTTGTTTTAGATTTTCTATTTTGCCTATGCTTACTTATTATGTGCAATCCTGCTTATTGCTTTATTAAACACAAGGGGTATTGCTGGAGAAATTTGCAAGTATATACTTGAATTCGTTTTTGATTTTTGTTTCTTGATGGTGTATTTGAATACACGAAGCTAAGCATAAATAGGCATTGAATTATTGTTGTTCTTAATAATACATCTTTAGGTTGGTATATATATATTATATATATATTTTACCGAACTGTTGTAGTTTGGTGAACGTATTTGTTATTACAGGTTCTATATATATAAAACTGTAATCTTTACATACATATATGCATGATAAAATAAAGGAATAGGAAACGATACGACTCACTTTGGGGTCCACCAAGGGGTTTTGGGGACAATATTGTACACCATATGTGTGTATGGTATACTTGTGTGTTGCTTTTTCCGCTTGCGGCTCCCAATTTCTGCTTCGCAGTGCTGATTTAGGCTGGTGTGGTTGTTGTTGTGTCAATTTTGAGGTGATTATGTTTTTTTTGTTAGTTTTGACTCGCGCCCGTTCTTTTTTTTTTTTTTTTAATTATGTATGTATTTTTGTTGTGGTTTTGTTGCTATTCGCGCTCGTATGAAATTTTGTGTTATTTCGCGCCCGTTTTTTTTTATAATTGTTGGTTTTTACCTCTTGTACATATGTTTGTGTCACTCCACACTTTCTTCTTCTTTTTTTTTTTTTTTAAATTAACTTTTTAACAATCTGTTTTTCTTCTACTATGTGTATATGTATGTCAGTTCACTCCACAGCACTTTTTAGTCACTTGTTATATATATATATACATAGTTTTTGTTCGTTTGCATGTATATATTAACGTTTAGCCACTTCACTTTTTTTTTTTTTTTTTTTTTGTTTTTTTTTTTTTTGTTTTTTTTGTTTGTTACTCCATAGTGCCGCTCACTATGGCTCGAAGGACCATGAATAATTATGCTACAATGTTAGCACTCACGAAAGACTTTTTTTTCCCTTTTTTAATAAAACGCTCTTTTTAGGTTTAAATTAAAAATGTTTATTTTTTTTATTAAATGTTATTTTCACAACCTTTGAACTAAACGTTAATACCACGATTTTAAAAAGGGCGGTAGCGCAGATAGCGATTATACGGTGACGTTGCGCAAAAGAGATCGGAATTATTTCGAATGTGTTGAATTGAAGATCCAATCCCTCTTTTTGTTGATTGTGTGGGGTGTCATCGTGTATGGTGGTAACTTCTGTGCTGACATCGTGTGCAGTGTGGTCGTTTATGTTGTGAGTGCGTGTTGTGTTCCAAGGTGTGGTGTGTTGTATTAGGGTGTGACATTATTTACCCTGAAGAAGCGGTGTAGTTGGAAGGGGAGTTTATAGTCATTTAAACAAACTTAGTGTTGTGGTTTATTAAAATATCGGACGCCTCTCCTTGAATTTTCGAATGTACAATTGAGAGTGCCGTGTAATATGTGGGTGTAGTAACGTAATCCTTGATGTTCTCCATGTGTGGCCATAAATATTGGTAACGTTTTGAACACTTCTAGGTTGATTTGTGATGCGTCGGTAATGTTTGGTGTACAGTCCTGGTATTGGTTGGTGACTGTGACGTTAGGTGATGGGTGAGTTGCGAAGGAATTCACTCTTTGTTGGGTTTCGGTGAGCGTTGTGGTTAGAGCAGCGATTTGTGCTCTCAGGCTTGCGATCTCCTGTGTTGTCATATCGGAGTTTATGTCCAACGATACACGTGATGAATTGAATGCTTGTCGTTTGCTTCGCGATTCCAGTACGATGTTATTCCGATTTTTCAGGAATTTTTTGTTGAATTTTTAAGCACTTTTTTCAAAAATCTGGTGCTGGAAGTCCTACTTCCCGTGGTATTTTAATATTATCCTTTTTTAGGATCGCGGAGTTCCTGTCTTTTCAAGGATGTCTCCTGGCTTTTTTTATAGCAAGTAAAAATTTGCTATCCCGGTTGAGCCCCCAGTTAATATCGTTTACACGATATGAGTTATTAAAAATACCTTTGAGCTGCAGTGAAATGTGTACTCTTTATTTGTATTCTTAAGACTGGCTAGTTTACATAAATCTTAGTGCTATTTATACTATTGAGCTGTATCGATAGTTATCTGTTTACTAACAGATAAAACTATTGGTTTCTATTGTTATCTTTAGGTTGTTATTCATAGTGCATTTGTATTGTTATGTGTTCTTATCTCTAGTATTTATATTTAACAATGTGTGTTAGCTGATAGATATGTTTACATATTCTTATTTCGATTTTGTGTATTTATGCTAGTGATATGCAATATCACTTATATGTATGTACATATGTATATGTACGATGTGTATGTGAAGTGTAGATATCACATATTGTATGCAGATATGTATGCGGTGTGCGGCTATGTCGTTAACTCGCTTGCAATGATCAAAGCATCAGGCTTTAGGAAAACATTATATTATATTAAAAAATGTAGTTCAACATTCATTATTCAGCCAACTGGATCACAATTAAATTTAGTATTTTATTTAGTTATATTATAGGTCACAGACTCACTTAGTTTAATTGCTATATTTTACTTCGCGGCAGATAAAATTGTATTAAAATTATCTTCAAATGATATATATAAGATATAAATTGTTATTATCTTCAAATGATATATTATAAATAGGATATAAACTCAACTGAAGAAGCTAAATTTAATATTATATAATGAGTTGATGTGAAAACGTCAACCAGAGGATCGCAACTCATTATTTTCGGGATATAAGGTTTAGATCAAAGTCTAGACCAATTTCAATTATATTCCCACACAATTTTTAAGAAAACTTCTTCATTTAATTTTATTAGAGTATCAGACATTTTGTCAGGTGGAAAGTCGGAAATTCTTATACGGGCAAAATTGAGGCCAGAGAAAGGGATGAGCTGATTGAGTTAATTTTGACATTGCTGAGGTATACTTGAAATCATATTTTCAAGCAATTTTATGTATATTATATAACTCACACATTGAATGTATTGACCCGATTTTATCTATTTTTGGCAATACAACTTATTATTAATACAATAGAATAAAATACTCCCTGAGTTTCATTAAGGTACCTCAGATATAATCACCACACTATATGGAATATAATAAGCCGGATGTTTGAAAATCCTGTAATTAGTTATCTGGGGGCTAGGGCAAGTTTTCACCCCATTGTACTCATTTTAGGCACAAAAACGCACCATTATAAGAAAAGTACATCAGCTTTATTTTATTAAGTAGCTGACGTATTGGTCAATATATGCGGTACAAAGTAAACCAGAACTTCGAAAATATAATATAATATTTCGATAAGGTATAAGTGGGGTAAGGAAAGTAGTGACCCGATTCAATCCATTTTTGACATACAGGTAGAAAGAGACACTTGGTCGGCTTTAGTATATCATACCACGATTTCAGGGTTAAAAGGGGTACATTGAGAACAAAATAAAAGGGTTATTTAAAGCAAATATCAAAATAATTGATACAAAATAAATATGTATAACCAATGTAGTGAAGTGTTATTGTATAAAAAGTGCATAATGTAAATGAAAAATTACCTATAAATCGAGAAATTGCAACATAAAATTTGCAACCTAAAATGCAAATATCTCGAAAACTATAAGTATCCGGCGGCTATAATTTATTATTCTTGCTCTGGAGAATCTCCTCTATCTAACCAGACCCCTTTTAACCCTGAAACCCTTTCGGTTCCTCGAGACACTTTCCGAATTTATATAAGCTAAAAAAAGTATTGACCCGGTTCAATCCATTTTTGACATACAGGCATACTGTTATCAGAAAGAGACTCTCTCCAAATTTCTATAATATATCTCACAGATTGACTGTTGTTTCCAATAAAAAGTTAGCGCCAGGCACAGTGGTTCCTATATTCGGCGAAAGAAAAAGTGCCGAAAGAAACTGCGGTTGTGGGTACGTCCATGTCCTTTTAACAGAAATTAGCGGGGCTCTTTTGCTTTTGTAAATATTGAGCTTCGTCTGGAAGATAAAAACCGTTATCGATATTTTTTGCGTATGGATGAATAATGTCAGTTGAGTTTTGTAGAGGATGCTTTGAGAAAGCAAGATACAGCGATGAACCGGAGCAATCTCTCGCTGTTACGCTAAGATTTTTAGCAAAACAATGCTTTCTCAGGCTGATCTCTCATCGCCTATAATTTTTAGCTGTGACATTGTTTATAAAAACAAAACCGTTAACTTCGGTTGCACCGAAGCTATAATATCCTTCACAAACATAAAGGTTCCTTACAAGAACTTATCTAAACAATTTCTGCGCAGAATATATGATTGCCTAAAACAATAACTCGTGCCTAATTTCGTGAAGATACCTTTTCAAATGAAAGAGTTTTCCATGCAAGCACTTTATTCCGATCGTTCTGTTATTATAGCAGCTGTATGCTATAGTCATCCGATATGTACAATTTCTTTGGAGATTGCAATATCACCTTAACTAATAAACCATGACAAATTTCGTGAAGATACCTCGTCAAAAAAAGAGTTTTACAAGTATTTGATTCTGATCGTTCAGTTTGTATAGCAGCTATATGCTGCAGTGGTCCGATATCGGCCGTTCCGACATATGAGCAGCTTCTTAGTGAGAACGGGACAGGTGCAAGCTTAGCTTAAAAACTGAGGGACTAGTTTGTATATATACAGACAGACGGACAGACAAACAGCTTGACGAGAAGTCGGAGTTGGTTTCAACAACCGTTGACAGCTTCCTTTATGCCTCGGAGCTATTGATTGAAAGCTTGTTGCATTGTAGCATCAAATTTCGGCGGAGCATTCTACTGTGCGATGCCAACTATAAATTTACATTTGTTGATGTTGGATGCAATGTGTTGATATTCTCAATGGAATTGCACTGCAAGAAGTCCTTAATAAAGCTGACCAATACTTTCTAGCTAATGAGACAATTGGTAATAACCGCAATCTGCTCTACTGTGTGATAGGGGACGCCGCATTTCCTCTCCAAGAACATTTACTGAAACCGTATAAATATTCAACAATAGTACCAGAAGAAGAAGTTTTTAATTTTCAACCAAGTCACGCAAGGCAAACTATCGAACACACAATTGAAATGTTATCGACAATAAGTTTAGAGTTTTACAAACGAATATTCACTTGCGACTGAACGAAACGAAGAACGAAGAATTGTGCAAGTCTGCTGTGTATTGCATAATTTCTTATTGCAAAATAACGTAAGCACTTGAGCGGATTAGATTTTCTTCATCAGGGCGTGTTTTTAACTCGTTCCGTGAATGTTTACACCAACCCGACGGCAATCAATTAAACAAAAAACATCAACAAGTAATATAAATACAAACAAACAAGTAAGGAAGGGCTAAGTTCGGATGTAATTGACATTTTATACTCTCGCAAAGTCAAATGGTATACTCGTTTTAGATTTCTTTGTGGATCTTGCCGCCTTGTTCTATTTTGACCGATATTTTCGGTAAAAAGTCAACTATAGGCATTGCAGTCCACATATTCATTACCTAGGGGCTTGAACAGTTTTGACTCGATTTAAAAACTTTTTGGTCATAAGGTGGCATACTTCAAACGCATTATTCGCGCAAAGTTTTACCCCGATACAATCATTTTTGCTTGATATGCATAGTGGAAAGTGAAAGAATCAGATGGATTTGAAAATGGCGTTATATGGGAAATAGGCGTGGTTGTAGTCCGATTTCGCCCATTTTCGCACTATGACATAGAAATGTGAAAAAAACGTTATGCACCGAATTTGGTTGAAATCGGTTAAGCAGATCTCAAGATATGGGTTTTCACCTAATAGTGGGCGGTGCCACGCACACTGTCTAATTTGAACGCGGTTCCTATAGTCATCTCATACCATCCCAGAGATAAAATTTAATGTCTCTGGCGTGTTTAGTGCTTTATCGCGTTTTTAGTAGTTTTTAACAGTACCGTTAGATTGGGAATGGGCTGGGTTGTACCCCGTTTTGCCCATACACTGTCGATAGAGGTGCTAAAAACATTTGCTCTTAGTGAATTTTGTTATTATGGCTTTAGTGGTTTAAGAGATATGCACATTAAACCCATTAGAGGCGGGACCACGCCCACTTAAAAAAAAAATTTGCTTTTGATTAATGGCGTTTTGTGGGCGTGGCAGCGGTTCGATTACGCCCATCTGCAGTACCAACCGTCTCACGGTACCAAGAAACATGTCTACCAAGTTTCATAAAGATATCTCAATTTGTACTCAAGTTAGAGCTTGCACGGACGGACGGACGGACAGACAGTCACCCGGATTTCAACTCGTCTCTTCATCCTGATCATTTATATATATTATATATAACCCTATATCTAACTCTCTTAGTTTTAGGTAATACAAACAACCGTTAGGTGAACAAAACTATATTCTGTAGCAACAGGTTGCGAGAGTATAAACAGCAGTAAATAGGATAGTGGAAATCAAAACAAAACATTGTCCAAACAATAATATAATACAAATAAACAAATATTAAGTGAACAAAAAAAACAATAACCCACCACGAGTGCTGCGCAGCCTCACCAACTGGTATCAGCAAATGTATGGACAGTGAAAGAAATGAAAGCGAAGCGAAGAATGCACTAAATAAAAAAGGAGCACCTATTCGCTAAGTGAACATTAAAAGGAAATCAAGCCCCATAAAAACAGCGGTAAACTCAAATAAACTACAACCCGGCACTCCAAACGTAAGTAAGCATGGAAACTCTAAATGGCAACAGATTTGCTTTACTGAGTAATGAACCCAACGATTATGCGAAGGGTACCTCGACAATCTGTAATAACAAACCGTTTAAAAAAACTAAAGACACACGCTTTTAAAGAATATCGAACTAAAAAGTTAAAAATAATTTTAAAAATTAACTGAAAAAAATAGTATATAAAAAATACTAGTATAATTGAGGAAAAAGCGTGGGGCGCTCGATATACGAAAATTAAGGCACAAAGAACTTAGAACTCCATAAAAGAAATGCAAATGCACTAAGTGCCAAGAATATGGGCACACCAAACCAAATTTCACCCTACGGAGTGTTGTGTGACTTACACCCTACGTCAAATGTACGTTTAAGAAGAAGGATTTAATGACATTACTAATTATAGGGGTTGTCCTGTATATAAGACTTCAAATCGGAGTTGTCGCTTTTTTCACGAAATTATTGAAATCACTGACTAGAGTTCAAAACCTGGTTATGTTAAGAATAACGTAGTCAATGGAAGTTATACAAATGTGGTAAAAGGAAACGCTATTGCCGCAGTAGTATTGAAAGCATAATATGATGCAAAATATGATTCAAGATCTTGTTAAAGCGCAACACCAAATGCTGTAAACTTGTTTAAATAAAAAATGAGCGCACTAAATATTTATATATGGAATACTAACTGTGTTAACCAGCACAAATTGGAAATTATTAGATTTCTGAATGAAAAAATATAGATGTAATGTTATTATCGGAAACACATCTAATAAATAAGAACAATTTTCTTGAACTTGGTTTTAGACTCTATGCTACAAACCCAGATGGAAAGGCACATGATATATTAGATAGAAAACGATTAAACAACCATGCTTTAGATTCTCATGCTACAGCCCACTTACAAGCTATAGCAATATCTTTAAAAAATCGCGGTAGTTACTTAAACCTAACGGCTATCTACTGTCCACCTCGTTTCAAAATTACAGATAACCAATTCAAAGACTTTTTATTATACTCTCGCAGCTTGCTGCTACAGAGTATAATAGTTTTGTTCACCTAACGGTTGCTTGTATCACCTAAAACTAATCGAGTTAGATATAGGTTATACCTATATATATATAAATGATCAGGATGAAGAGACGAGTTGAAACCCGGGTGACTGTCTGTCGGTCCGTCCGTCTGTCCGTCCGCCTGTGCATGCTGTAACTTGAGACAAAAATTGAGACGTCTTTATGAAACTTGGTACACATGTTTCTTGGTACCGTAAGACGGTTGGTATTGCATATGGACGTAATCGAACGACTGCCACGCCCACAACACGCCGTTAATCACAATCAAATAAATTTCCATAACTAAGCTCCACAACAAGATGCAAGACTCTTATTTGATATACAGGATCACATTAGGGAGGGCCATCTGCAGTTAAATTTTTGTTTCAGAGTGGGCGTGGTGCCGCCTTCTAATAAGTTTATTGTGCATATCTCCTATAAGACTGAAGCTATATTAACAAAGTTCACTGAGAACAAATGTTTTTAGCATTTCTATCGACAGTGTTAAAAGTGGGGAAATCGGGGGACAACCCCGCCCACTCCCCATATAACGGTACTTTTAAAAAACACTAAAAGCGCGATAAACCAAGCACTAAACACGCCAGAGACATTAAATTTTATCTCTAGGATGGTATGAGATGACTTTATAGGAAACACGTTCAAAATTAGATAGTGGCCGTGGCACCGCCCACTTTTAGGTGAAAACTCATATCTTGGGATCTGCTTAACCGATTTCAACCAAATTCGGTACATCATTTTTTCTTCTTCATTCTTCTCATATTGCTATGTTATATGACGAAAATGGGCGAACTCGTATTACAACCACGCCTATTTCCCATATAACATCATTTTATATTCCATCTGAATTTTTCACTTTCCAGTATGCAAATCAGGCAACAATGATTATATCGGCGTAAAACTTTGCGTGAATAATTCGTTTAAAGTATGCCACCTGGTGACCAAAAATTATCTAAATTGAACCAAAACTGTTCAAGCCTCTAGGTCCTGAATATGTGGACCCCAGTGCCTATAGTATACGAGTATACCATTTGACTTTGCGAGAGTATAAAATGTTCGAACTTAACATAAATATTGATTACAGCAAATTTAATGATATTATAGCTTAAGCAGCTATCTTAGCAACACCTAAAGAAAACAATAAGTCGCCTGTACTAAAAATAATCACAAATGACGCTTAGGAGCGCGGCAGAATATAAAATTGAAAATTATATAAAGAAATTAAGACAAAATTCAATCAACAATCAAAACTCACTTTGGAAAGCCCAAAAACAAGTTCCAATATGCGCATAAGAGACATGAGTGGTAAGTGTGCCCGAAGTAATGAGGAAAAGGCAACTTGCTTTGCAAACCACCTACATAAGATATTTCAGCCTAATTGCCCAAAAGTCGACTTTCAGCTGTCAACTTTTCCCGACACTGCTACCAAATCGCTCTTGTCTATTAACACCTCAACTTCTGAAATTAAAAATTTTAGAAATGAGATAAATCCAAACACCTCAATCCAAAGGTCATGTTAATATTACTCCAAAGGTGCTCAAGGAGCGACCAAATATGGCTGCAATAATACTCTCCTTACTTTTTAATGCAATTTTTAGTTTCGAATAATATCCAAATTCATGAAAAAAGTCCCGATCATCTTGATAGATAAACCCGGAAATGACTTTAACACAGATGTCTTGTTACACAACATAAGCCTCCTACCCTGCATTTCCAAATTATTTGAAAAAGTGTTACTATTAAAAATGTCTCCTTTCCTGCATGAATTAATACAATTCCAACTCTCCAATGCGGGTTTCGTGAAAAACGTGCCACTGTAGGTCAAGTATGGTAAATAGAATTAGGTACTAACGAAATTACATTCAACTGGTAATAAGGTATTGACATCGAATTCTGCGGATGACACAGCTCTAGCATGCCGTAATAAATGTCTCATCAAAGCTTCAGGGGTACTATATAGGGGAGCATTTAGCTTTGGTCGAAGAATCGCTAGCCAACTGACGAATCAATGTTAATGAAGTGTAAGCATGTTACAAATTCACTAGGACAACAAATGTGTCAGCCCATTAAAATGAATACTATCTTAGTACCACAAGCAAATAACGTAACTTTTATTGGCATTCACTTGGACAGAAGGCAAGTATATCCAGCAAATAACTAGCATAAAAATAAGAACAGCAAATTTAAACTAGATTTGAATAAAAGTTTTAAACTTGTTATTGACAACAGTTTTGTTATACATCGCGGTAATAAGCCGATTTGGATGTATTTGTGGGGTACGACCTGTGCAACTAACAATGATATAATACAGAGATTCCTTAGAGCTATAACGGGTTCACCATGGTACATTCGTAATGAAAACAAGATCTTGGTATTTCTGTGGTAAAGAAAGAAGTAGAGGACAGCAGAAAGAACTATGAGTTTAAACTCCGTAAGCATCCAAATCCATTAGCTAATGCTTTGCTACAATTCTGTAATCAAACCCGTTAAAAAAGAAAAGATATATCAGCCTTCTTAAAATCAACGTATCACCAAACAGGCTCAATTAGAATCTTGAGCATGTCCAGTTTTAATGAGATTTAGGATTTTATTACTAATTGTTAGGCTTTAAACAAACAGATTCAATAAATAAAAATATATTAATAAAAAAAATTTTTTTTAATCTAACTTTGACACTAATTTGCCCTGAAATCGATATATCTCCTTTTTTTATTAGTTCCAAATTTTTATTTTGTTATCTAATTTTTTTTACAATATCCTTCAATTATGTTTAAAATATATATTAAGCATACTTCTTCATTATTGACTTTATATTATATAAGTCGTCCATTAGTTTTTTTTAGAACTCCTTACATAAAAATATTTGTTGTTAAATTTTACTTCGTGTTCATTTATTATAAGTTTAACATACTTTTGAACAAAAGCTTTTGTTTCAAAAAAATACAAAAAGATTATTGTAAATTATTAGATATTTAGTATGTACAATACCTATATATAGTTGTTCGGTTAAATGACTTTAAAAACTTCTGAAATTAAAATTTATGGTTTAATATTATCTTATTTCTTATCTTAAGTTAATAACCTAAATCTATCTTTATGTTTTGTCTTTTCTTTTTTTGATTTAATTTATTTCTTTTTCCAATAACTTTTTACAAAAATTAATCCTTTTTCATTGTGTGTCTTCAACATTATTTCTTTTGCTTGATTTTTTTATTACTTCGTGAGGTTTTTTATTATATAAAATATCAGTAAATTCAAATAAATCCTCAAAACATCTCTCGATTACGATTATAGTTGAATGTACGATGGGCATGAAAGGGTTAAGCGCAGAGCAAGGTTAATTCGTACAAACACAGGCATGTTTTTGTGATTTTTTTGTGACGACACGGTTAAAATCTCTTTATTAAAATCAATAATAAACAAGTAAGGAAGGGCTAAGTTCGGATGCAACCGAACATTTTATACTCTCGCAAAGTCAAATGGTATACTCGTTTAAGATTTCTTTGTAGATTGACTGATATTTTCGGTAGGAGGTCAACTATAGGCACTGGGGTCCACATATTTAGTACTTAGGGGCTTGAACATTTTTTGTTTGATTAAGACAATTTTTGGTCACAAGGTGGCATACTTTAAACGTATTATTCACGCAAAGCTTTACCCCGATATAATCATTGTTGCTTGATATGCATAGTGGAAAGTGAAAGAATCAGATGGAATTGAAAATGGTGTGATATGGGATATAGGCGTGGTTGTAGTCCAATTTCGCCCATTTTCGCACTATAACATAGAAATATGAAAAGAACGTTATGCATCGAATTTAGTTGAAATCGGTTAAGCAGATCCCAAGATATGGGGTTTCCCCTAAAAGTGGGCGGTGCCACGCCCACTGCCTAATTTTGAACGCGGTTCCTATAAAGTCATCTCATGCCATCCCAGAGATAAAATTTAATGTCTCTGGCGAGTTTAGTGCTTGATTTATCGCGCTTTTAGTAGTTTTTAACAGTACCGTTATATGGGGAGTGGGCGAAATTGCCAGCCGATTTCAACTATTTTCCCACTGTAGGTAGAGGTTCACATTTGCTTCCAGCGAATTTGGTTATTATAGCATTAGCGGTTTAGGAGATATGCACATTAAACATATAAGGGGCGTGACCACGCCCACTTAAAAATTTTTTTAAGTGCAGATGCCCCTCCCTAATGTGATTCTGTGTACCAAATAACAGTCTTGTATCTTATTGCGGAGCTTAGTTATGGCGATTTATTTGTTTTTGATTAATGGCATTTTCTGGGCGTGGCAGCGGTTCGATTACGCCCATCTGCAATACCAACCGTCTCACGGTACCAAAAAACATGTCTACCAAGTTTCATAAAGATATCTGAATTTTTACTCAAGTTACAGCTTGTACAGACGGACGGACGGACAGACATTCACCCGGATTTCAACTCGGCTCTTCATCCTGATCATTTATATATACATAACCCAATATCTAACTCGACTAGTTTTAGGTGATACAAACAACCGTTAGGTGAACAAAACTATTATACTCTGTAGCAACAGGTAGCGAGAGTATAAAAAGCTACTATCAAGCAAAAATTTATATTCAAGTTTGTAAAAATTGCGTAATTTTCAAAGTTGTTGGTTGATAACATTTATGATAATTAATGAGTTTGCCCATACTGCATGGGAGAACTGTTATGTTCTGAATAAGTTTTCCGGTTTAATAATATTTTCTCTTTTCGGGATCGTGATGGCAGTCCGGCTATATCTAGAGAATTTAGAATACAATTGGAAAATTTATCGTAGCACTGTTTCATTTTCAAGTGTGGATTTCTATGCAACCCTGCGTAAATCCTGCAACTTTAGCTTGAAGTTATGGTTTGTGGTCGGCTTGCATCTAAAAATCTGAAACTCCATATAAACAATTTCTTCAATTTTTGAATAGCCACACTATGACATAAAGTTCTTTCTCGTTTGTTGTATAATTCCTCATCGTTGTGTTTAAAGTTTTCGATATGTATGTAATTGGTCTCTCACCTTGACTTAAAACTCCTCCTAAAACTTCTTTTGAGACATTTGTTGTAAGATTTGGTCGAAATTATTCAACCTTGTCAACCAATACGGACTATAATATTTTTATTGTGAAAACTTTTGTCAAACTTTTCTGTTTTTACCTGATAAATGTTATGTAATAGTTTTGCTAATTTTACATAGTATTTTAAACTTCCTATAATATCCAATTATCCTTAGAAAACTTCATAACTGCCGCAGAGCCTTTGGAACGGCAAAATTTACATTTATTTCGACTTATTTGTATCTGTTTCATTAAAACTAATTGCAACAATGTGTTCGAAAAATTTAAAGTTTTCTTGATAAAAAAGAAAGATATACCAGCCAAAATTTAATTATGAATTCTGCCAATTTTTATAAATGCTGCCATTTAATGGCACATACAATTAATTCGTGTGCAAAGTTTTGAGCATGTGGTGTTTAACTTTCTCACTTACGATAGCAGATAAAATGCAAATATAAGATTGATTTTAACTTATAAAAAATGATATTCTATCATTGCTAGAACAGCCCTCACAAGATAGTGATGAAAAAGCACATATCGCAACTGAGATCGCTTTTTGTAAATAGCAGTTCACTTCTATGAATTACGATTGCGATAGCAGTTCCATCCTGTCAATTGATAGCAGTTAGATTTTGTGAATTGCGATTGCGATTGCGATAGCAGTTCACAAAAAACTTGTGAAATTGCGTTTTTTTTAACAGTACAGTTTACGAGGGTTGACTACGTAATCGGGTTACTTGTGATCGCAATAGCAGAATAGATATGATAAAAGTTGTAGCTTTCTAGGTTCAAGGTATTGCAAATGCGAATAAACGATTTTTTGTCATAGCGGTTTTACTTTTAAGTGAAACGCAAAGCTGCGAATTTTTTAATTTAAACATTTTGGATAAAAAATTAAATTTAATAACATAGAGGGAAATTATCGAAGTTCTGAGGTATTTGGAAGGTGAAGTCATTAGCCGAACCAAAGATTCATTGCAGTGGTGGAAAACAAATACGGTAACGGTCATAATATAATGTTGAATCACCAACAGTGGAGGATTCGTTTGATTCCAATGAGGTGACATGCGATACATCGCTAATGACGCAATATACTTGCATCCAGCATGAAGATGAAGAACAAGAACAGAAGAAGATCAATAAAATGAACAAGAAAAAGAATTTAATAGCTACAAATCAGACGAATAATCTTCATTACTTTGTATTATTTTACATCGCTTTCATCATTTGCAGTCTTTGCCAATTCTCGATATTTTGCAATAATTTCAAATTAAATACGATCATAACGGACAGGTGAAATAGGCCTACTGGGGAAACTACGTAAAAATAACGTGCTAAGTACACTACCTCATAAGTAGCGTGAAAACGTGTGCATATTATAACGTATGCAACTTTTCTAAATTTTTGAATCGTTGTATCTCCGAAACCGCGGCTCGTAGATAAAAGTATTACTACATTTTTATACTCTCGCAACATGTTGCTACAGAGTATAATAGTTTTATTCACCTAACGGTTCTTTGCATCACCAAATCACCAATAACAAACCGCCATTAATAAAAAACAAATAAATTTCCATAACTAAGCTCCACATTAAGATACATGACTGTTATTTTGTATACACGATCACATTGGGGAACGGCACCGACAGTTTTAAAGTTTTTTAAAAAGTGGGCGTGGTCCCGCCCCTAATAGATTTAATGTGCATATCTCTTAAACCATGATATTCGCACTATGAGCAAATGTTTTTAGCACCTCTATCGACAGTGTATGGGCAAAACGGGTGACAACCCAGCCCATTCCCAATCTAACGGTACTGTTAAAAACGCGATAAATCAAGAATTAAATATTATCCCTTAGATGGCATCAGATTACTTTATAGGAACTGCGTTCAAAATTAGACAGTGGGCGTGGCATCGCTTACTTTTAGGTGAAAACCCATCTCTTGGGATCTGCTTAACTGATTTCAATCAAATTCGGCGCAAAGCATTTGGCTCATATTTCTATATTATAGTGTGAAAATGGGCAAAGTCGGATTACCACCACGCCTATTTCCCATATAACACCTTTTTAAATTCCATCAGATTCTTTCACTTTCCACTATGCAAATCAAGCAACAATGTTTGTATCGGGGTAAAACTTTGCGTGAATAATGCGTTTAAAGTATGCCACCTTGTGACCAAAAATTGTCTAAATCGAACCTAAATCGAACTGTTCAAGCCCCTAGGTACTGAATATGTGGACCCCAGTGCCTATAGTTGACCTTCTACGGTTACATCCGAACTTAGCCCTTCCTTACTTGTTTAATAATGGCGTTTTGTAAGCGTGGCAGTGGTCCGATTACGCCCCTCTGTAATACCAACCGCCTTACGGTACCAAGAAATATGTGTACCAAGTTTAATAAAGATATCTAGATTTTTACTCAAGTTGCAGCTTGCACAGACGGATATAACTCTATATCTAAGTCGATTAGTTTTAGGTGATACAAAACTATTATACTCTGTAGCAACATGTTGCGTGAGTATAAAAATATAATATATTGCTCTTACTTAACATAAAAAAAAACTTTCTTTTATATGCTTTTATTGAATGATTAGAAATATCGGTTTTGTTTTAATGCTCCAGCGGTAATCAGCTATCATATTTGCATTCCAACGACCCTATTATCGCTTTTCCATAGTGCGAATATCATAATGCAAACGTTCTCCTTGTTCTTCGATTAAGTCGCCTAAATTTTCTGGGAAGTAGTCTAAATGGATGAATAGGAAGTGTATCTTGATGCTCATGTTACATCCTATGTAATCTGAATACTTTTTATTTCCAAAGAAATTTTGCACATCCCAAATAAATTCAATCCATGCAGATTTCTCCTTACATGTCATACAATCAATAAAATGTTGGTCCTTTATTAGTTCCCTGATTTGAGGACCGTCAAAAATACCAGCTTTAATTTTTTCTGTGCTGAATTTCGGAAATATTAATACATTCTCCTTCCTTGTTTAGAGCTTTTACAAACTGTTTTATCAGACCTAACTTTATATGAAGAGGGGGTAATACAATGCGGTCTCTGGCTACTAGACATCACATTCATACTACTCAGTACTAAATTTACTCTCAAAGGCCAAACGGTTTTTTGTAGTGTTCTGTCATTGCTCGGAAATTCCATAAGCATATGAAACAGGGATATTTGGTATAACCTCCTTGTTGACCCAAAAGAGGCCAAACGGTTTTTGTGTAGTGTTCTGTCATTGCTCGAAAATTCCATAAGCATATGAAACAGGGATATTTGGTATAACCTCCTTGTTGACCCAAAAGAAAATTTACCATTTTAAGATCGAGGCATCAGCCATTTATGTTCTATGTGAATGCTTCTCAAAGAAGTCTAAATAGAACTTCTTGATAGAATCAGACACATTTAAACGGCCTTCTCTAAACATATAGTCACCAAGAAACTGAGGGTATGCTTGAATACAATACAATACCAAAATTCATTTAAGCCTAATCCTATAAGAACCCTTACAGCGTGAAAATAGATGAAATCGGATTATAACCCCGCCCCTCCCCATATAACAGCTTGGTTAAAAACTACCAAAAGCACGATAAATCAGTAACTAAATGCGCCAGGGACATTAAGTTTTACACCCAGGATGATACAAAAAGTATTTTTTAGCAGCCAGGGTCAAAATTAGACGATGTGCGTAGCACTGCCGACATTTCGGTTAAATCACATATCTCCGGACCTACTCGACCTATTTCAACCAAATGCGGTACTGACATCCTATGTGTCGCTGTGAAAATGGGCGCAAACGGGCTAGTACTATTTAAAAAATTGTTGGAAAATAAGTTCTCAAATATACCTGAACAATGTCAAAAATTAATGCAATCAGCTATACCATTTTTCTGCCCCCAATGTACCCTATATAATGAATTCTGACTTTACCCATGACTTTAAACAGTTTAGGTTGGTCGAAATATGTGATATTTTAACGAAACTAGGTGGACGCGTTTTCTTAAATGATATACAATTTTATAAATGGTTTGGTGCTCAATATAAATGAAATTGATCTTGGTCTAAACCTCATATCCATAATATTATATAATAATTCGACTTATTGGTTGACGTTTTTCACTTCAACTCAATATATTATATTAAATTTAGCTTCTTCGCTTAAATTTAGGTCACATACATCTTATGTGAGCAAGTAAAATATAGTAATAAAACTAAGTGAGTCTATGACCTTCAATATATTGTAAGTTAATACCAAATTTGATTGTAATCCATTCACGATTTCGTCGAATAATGAATCTTCAACCGTTTCGCAACATTTTTATACTCTCGCAACCTGTTGCTACAGAGTATAATAGTTTTGTTCACCTAACGGTTGTTTGTATCGCCTAAAGCTAATCGAGTTAGGTATAGGGTTATGTATATATAAATGATCAGGCTGGAGAGACGAGTTGAAATCCGGGTGACTGTCTGTCCGTCCGTCCGTCCGTCTGTCCGTCCGCCTGTGAAAGCTGTAACTTGAGTAACAATAGAGATATCTTTATGAAACTTGGAACACATGTTTCTAGGCACCGTAAAAAGGTTGGTATTGCAGATGGGCGTAATCGGACTACCATCGGACAAAACACCATTAGTCAAAATCAAATAAATTGCCATAACTAAGCTCCGCAATAAGATAAAAAACTGTTATTTGGTAAACTGGATCACATTAGGGAGGGGCATCTGCAGTTTAAACTTTTTTTAAAGTGGGCATGGTCCCGCTTTAATAGATTTAATGTGAATATCTCCAAAACCGCCAAAGATACAATAACAAAATTCACTAAGAACAAATATTTTAGCACCTCTATCGACAGTGTGAAAATGAGTGAAATCAATGAATTCCCCATAAAACTACTAAAAGCACTAGTAAGCACTAAGGTCAGGGATGGTATGAGATGACTTTGTAGGAACCGAGTACAAAATTAGACAGTGGGCGTGGCACCGCCCACTTTCAGGTGAAAGACCTAGGATTTGCTCAACCGAATTAAATCAAATCCGGTGCATAACAGTCTTCTCATATTTCGATGTTATAGTGCGAAAATGAGTGAAATCGGACTAAAACCAAGCCTTTTCCATATAAGCATTTTAAATTCCATCTGATTCTTTCACTTTTCACTATGCAAATCAAGCAACAATGATTGTATCGGGGTAAAACTTTGCGTGAATAATACGTTTAAATAATGCCACCTTCTGACCAAAAATTGTCGAAATCGAACCAAAACTGTGCAAGCCCCTGGGTACTGGATATGTGGATCCCATTGCCTATAATTGACTTTTTACCGTAAATATCGGTCAGTATGTAAGATATATAACTGAAATTGATATAATAAAATATCTAAATGAAACTCTTCATAATAGAATAGAATCTTGATATTATCAAAATAACCGTTCTCCTATTGCAACTTTTCGTGCGCTTTTGCCATTTTATGATCGTAATAATCGTCCACCTGAGCTCGCTGTTCCTCGAATTGTTGAAAATTTCGAGCGTACCTTTTCTTTACATAATGTTCAAATGCCAATAAGACAAAGAACCGCTCTAAGTAAGGAACATATTACTGCCGTTCAGGTAAATGTTGGTGAAGTTCGTAATTTGTCGATTCCAAGACGTTCTCAAGAATTGGGACTGTCTCAAACCACAACTTGGCGGATTTTGAGAATGGATTTGGGCTTGCATCCATATAAAATTGTTCTAACTCAAGAACTGGAGACAGTGGACCACCGTAAACGTCGTGAATTCGCTGATTTTGCCTTGGAACAACTTGAAAACTATAACGATTTTTTTAAGAAAATCCTCTTCTCCGATGAGGCTCACTTTCATCTGAGTGGTGCGGTAAATAAACAAAAATGTCGATTTTGGTGCGAAGAAAATTCACAAATTATTCATGAACAACCATGGTATGGTAAAATCGTCAGTCCGTACTTCTTTCCAAATGAAGCTGGTTACACAGTTATTGTCAATGGAGAGCGGTATACAAGTAGATCGATGACAACCAACTTTTTATGGCCGCAATTGGAAGAGGTTGATATTGACAACATCTGGTTCCAACAAGACGGGGCTATGTGCCACACAGCACGTGCAACAACCGAATTATTGCGAAAAATGCTTTGAGATTCGATAATTTCAAGAAATTGTGACATTGAATGGCCTTCAAGAAGTTGTGATTTAACCCCATTAGACTACTTCTTGTGGGGTTATTTGAACTCATTGGTCTTTAGCAATAAACCAGACTTTCTTTAAGCTTTAGAAGTGAATATTGAATGTGCTTTTCATGACAGATGACTTGATTTAATGGAAAAAGTACTCGAGAATTGGGTTCATCGAATTCGTTCCTTGAAAAGAAGTCGTGGAGGCCATTTAAATAATGTTATAATCAGAACTTAATTGTATCGATAGTACTTCATATTAAATAGAAATTTTCTTAACAATTGGTGTTGTTTTTCTTTTAAATCATATTACTCTTATTGAAAAACCGTATACGATCATCCCCTAATTTTTAATCGCGATTATTGTATTATTCTGTTTCATCCACAAATCTGCAATATGGCAATCGAATATAATATTGAACTATAATTTGTATACTCCTGCGACATGATGCTACAAAATATAATAATTTTGTTCATCTAATTTTTGTTAATATCACCTAAAACGAGTTAGATATAAAGTTACAATATATATATTGTAAATGATCAGGATGACAAGATGAGTTGAAATCCGTTTAACTGTTTGTCTGTCGGTCCGTCGTGGGCGTAATCGGACTACTGCCATGCTCACAAAACGCCAATAATCGAAATAAATAAAATTTGCCATAACTAAGCCGCACATTAAGATGCAAAACTGCATTTGGTACAGCGCATCGTATTAACCCTGAAGTGGTCGCTCGGATTACATATGTAGTCCACTTATATAAAATTGCAAATTACTCAATAAAGGAGCGGCGCAATTTTTTTAAGGTACACAGAGCTCTCAGTAAGTTAGTTAACACTTGTATTATCTTAGTGAAATCCACTACGTTCCTCAAAATTTTGATTCCACCAAGAAATTGGTCTACGAACTACCTCTATTCCTATATACTACATTGAATGATTATCTTATTCTAACACATATTTGCCGAATATGGCGGTGAATGTGTTATTAAAAATACCTGAGCAATGTCAAAAGTTAATGCTATCAACTCAACCATTTATCTGACTTTAAACAATTTAGCATGCTTAAAATGATTGATATTTTAATGAAATAAATGGAAAAGTATTGCTAAAAACTATGTGGCTTAGCGCTGAATATGAATAGGATTTGCTTAGACCTTGTTCTAAATCTCACATCACTCTTGTAAAAATTACGATCTACTGGTTGACGTTGTGCACATCAAGTCAGTATAATAATTTAGCCTTTTCGGTTGTGTTTATGTCACATACTCGCATATCTCATTTCAGGATGAGTTTAATATAATTTTAGCTGACGCGAAATAAAATATAGCATAGAAATTGAGTGAGAGTATGACCTACTTATAACGAGTGATCCAAGTATAATTACTTTTTTAATAGCCTTTTTTGACAGATTGTGTCAAAAATTATTTGTCAATTCATCATGGAAAGACGTTTACAAATCGTTCAACTTTATTACGAAAATTCGCGTACTATTCGCAACACTATCACCCATCTGGACATCATCCATCAAAATTTATTATTGGATAATATTCGACTGAATAGACCACGTCCAGCAAGCAGTGAAGAAAATATAGCGGCCGTAGCTGAGGGTGTTCACGAAGACCATGGAGAGTCGATTGGGCACCGTTCGTTGCAACTCGGTCTGACGTATGGAACGACTTGGTGCATTTTACGTCGAGATCTTAAATCTAAAACATACAAAATGCAGCTTGTGCAAGAACTGAAGCCGCTCGACTTTCCCAAGCGACATCGCTTCACTCTATGGCCTCTTGAAAAGTTTCAGGAAGATGGGACGTTTTCGAGCCACATTTTTGTCAGCGCTGAGACCCATTTCTGGCTCAATGGGTGTGTAAACAATCAATTCAATAATACCAAATCACTTAATAAGCATTATTTGTAAATTCATTGAAAGATTAATAAACTATGAACTTTCGTTTTAAGAAATATTTTTCAATAAAATCAGTCTGATTTCCATATTCGCTCTTAATCAAATAATTTGTCTTTTATTTAAAAAACCGTTTGTCGCGACGCAAAACTTAGTCCTCATGTCATTCGCCAGTCGAAATGCTCCAACGAGTCATCGGAAATTGGACTCATCTGAAAGAGATAATATTCAAAAAGTAAATCCGTCTGACTGTCTGTCTGTCCATCCGCGCAAACTGGAACTTGAGTAAAAATTAGGATATCTTGATGAAACTTTGTATACATGGTCCTTGGCATCATTTAACGTTTGGTATTGTATATGTGCCTTACCGTCATTAAACCAACATCGCCATACTTACAGTGGGACTAATTTGAAAAACCAAAAATTTATATTTATGTTACAGTTTTTATACTCTCGCAACTTCTTGCTACAGAGTATAATAAGTTTGTTCATCTAACAGTTGTTTGTATCACCTAAAACTAATCGAGTTAGATATAGGGTTATAGGTATATATATAAATGATCAGGATGAAGAGACAAGTTGAAATTCGTCTGTCTGTCCGTCCGTCTGTCCAAGTTGTAACTTGAGTAACAAATGAGATATCTTAATGAAACTTGGTACACATGTTTCTTGGTACCGTAAGACGGTTGGTATTGCAGATGGGCGTCATCTTACCACTGCCACGGCCACAAAACGCCATTAATCAAAAATAAATGAATTACCATAACTAAGCTCCACAACAAGATACAAGACTCTTATTTGGTATACAGCATCACATTAGGGAGGCTCATCTGCAGTTTAATTTTATTTATTAAGTGGGCGTGATCCCGCCTCCTAATAAGTTTAATGTGCATATCTCCTATAACACTGAAGCTATAATAACAAAATTCACTGGGAACAAATGTTTTTAGCATTTCTATCGACGGTGTGAAATCGGGTGACAACCCCTCCCACTCCCCATATAACGGTACTGTTAAAAACTACTAAACTACTAAAAGCGCGATAAATCAAGCACTAAACAAGCCAGAGACATTAAATTTTATCTCTGGGATGGTATAAGATGATTTTATAGGAACCATATCTTGGGATCTGCTTGACCGATTTCAACCAAATTCGGTACATAATATTCTTCTCATATTTCTTTGTTATAGTACGAAAATAAGCGAAATCGGATTACAACTACGCCTATTTCCCATATAACGTCATTTTAAATTCCATCTGATTTTTTCACTTTCCAGTATGCAAATCAAGCAACAATGATTATATCGGCGTAAAACTTTGCGTGAATAATACGTTAAAAGTATGCCACCTTATGACCAAAAATTATCTAAATTGAATTAAAACTGTGCAAGCCCCTGTGGACCCCAGTGCCTATAGTTGACTTTTTAACGAAAATATCGGTCAACATAGAACAAGGCGGCAAGATCTACAAAGAAATCTAAAACGAGTATACCATTTGACTTTGCGAGAGTATAAAATGTTTGGTTACATCCGAACTTCGTCCTTCCTTACTAGTTTTTTTTTTTTGTTTTTTTAAACAATTATCTGATATATATCTATTAAGAGAACTAATTTGAAAATGCATTCGATATCTAATAAACAAACGTTTAGTTTTGTCATTGCATTCTAGCTTCTTTCAAATGTTTTTGGATATAATTATGTGATAATAAAACCATTTATATTATATACATATATAATATATATTTGCAATATGCATAATGGTTCTGCGTATCACCAAAAACTAATCGATATAGATATAGGGTTATATTTACATAAATGATCAGGATGACGTGACGAGTTGAAATCCCAATGTCCGTGCAAGCTATAACTTGAAAGGCGTAGCCCTGCTTCCTAATAAGTTAAATGTATATATCTCCAAAACCATTCAAGCTATTTCACCCAAAATTGCACAGCCTAAATATTTTTGTCCCTTCCTTCGACAGTGTGCAAATGGATGAAATCAGATGATAACCCCGCCCACTCCCTATATAACGGTTTTATTAAAAACTACTAAAAGTGTGATAAATCAATAAGTACATGTGTCGGAGACATTAAACTTTACATCCAAAATGGCACAAGAGGGTTTTAAAGGTATCGTTGTTAAAATTGGACGATGGGCGTGGCACCGCCCAAATTTAGGAGAAATCATATACTTATATCCGGAATTACTTGATCAATTTCAACAAAATTTGGTACATAAAATTATTTTAACAATCCTATCTCACAATGAGGAAATGAGCGTCTAAAACCACGCCTATTTCCTATCTAGCACAATTTAAAATTAAATATGATTCTTTCACTTTCCAGTATAAAAATCAAGTAGCAGAGAATATTTTAGGCCAAGGCTTTGCACAAATAGTGCTTTTAAGATACACCATCTCAAGTCTAAAATTTATCACAATCGGACCATAACTGTTCAAGCCCCAGTTACGGAATATAGGGACCCCAGTGGCTGGTGCTAACTTTTTACCTGAAATAACGGTCAGTCTGTGAGATATATTATAGCAATTCAGAGAGATTCTCTTTCTAATAATAGTATGCCTGCCAAAAATCGATTGAATCGAGTCAATACTTTGCGTAGCTCCCATATATCTTATGAACATATTTTCAAACTTCCTTATTAATTCCTACCACATATAACGGCAAATATATAATCTATTTCAATAAAATGAAGTGGATGTATTTTCCTTATAATGCTTCATCTTTGCGCCTAAAATGAGTAAAATTGGGCGAAAACTTGCTGTAGCCTCATATAACAAATTACAGAATTTTCAAACATATTTTATATTGATAAAATTCCTTGAAAATATGATTTCAAGTATACCTCAGCAATGTCAAAATCCTAATGGTATTTTCTTTGCTTTGATCATTGCAAGTTGCAAGAGTATAAAATGTGCGGTTCAACCCCAACTTAGTGCTTCCTTACTTGTTTTAAGTATTTTTCCACATTGGGACATCACCAACATTTGACTACAGAGTATAATAGTTTTGTTCACCTAATGTATGTTTGTATCAACTAAAAATAATCGAGGTAGATATGGGGTATGTATATATAAATGACCAGGATGATGAGACGAGTTGAAATCCGAGTGACTGTCTGTCTGTCCGTCCGTGCAAGCGATAACTTGAGTAAAAATCGGATATCTGAATGAAACTTGGTACACGTATTCCTTGGCAAAAAATTGAAGACTAGTTCATAGGTGGGCGTAATCGGACCACTGCTACGACCACAAATCGCCATTAATCGAAAACTTATAAATTATCATAACTAAGCGGCAAATTAAGATACAAAACCGTAATTTGGTACAAGAAGTCGCAATAATGAGGTTTTTTGGTTTTAAAAATGTTTAATAGTGAGAGTGGCCCCGCCCTTTAATTTAATGTTTAATGTATATAAAAGTAGGTATCGCCGAAACTATTCAAGCTTTATCATTCAAGTTTGTACAGGACGTATCATTCCGACACCTCTTGCGACAGCATGAAAATATGTGAAATCGGATTATAACCACGACCACTATCCATATAACGGTTTTGTTAAAATCTCTTAAAACTGCGATAAATCAATAACTAAATGTGTCAGAGACATTTAATTTTACATCCGAGATGACACAAAAGAGCTTTATAAGAGCAGGTTTCAAAATTGGACAATGAGCGTGGCACCGGCCACATTTAGGTGAAATCACATATCTCCAAACCTACTCCCAGATATCAGAAATGTGGTCCCAAGAGCCTATGGCAGACCTTTTGCCGAAAAAATCGGTCAATCTGTGATATATACCATATAATTGAAATGCGAGTATAATGTTTTTTTTGATAATAAAATACCCATGTGGCAAAAAAGGATTGACTAGGATGAATACCTCCCTTAGCCCGAACTTCCTGTTGACTTTATACCACACGTATCGGCCAATGTGCTAGTTATTTTAATGAAATTAAGAAAGCGTGTTTTTCTAATAACAGTGCATCTTTGTGCTAGAAAGGGATAAAATGGCCGAAAACTTGCCTTAGCTCCCATATAAATGACAATCACGTTTTTGAAACGTCCTGCTGCCTTTACTCTATATATATGTTTACATTTAGATATTCATAAAATTGTTTGAAAATAAGTTCTCAAGTATACCTCAGTCAAAAATTAATGCAATCAGCGCTTCCATTTCTATGCCCCCCATTATTTTAGTATAATTTTCACTGACGGGAAGTAAAATATACACCCGAACTTACTTGTTGGTTACAAGAATCCGACCTCGCTTACGTGATTAACCTATGTATACTTCCGGGTATTTTTTCAAATTCAACCACTTCAGTTTTTATTTTATTATAAATGTATCCCACCAAAGGCATATCCCAATTATACATACCTATAAGAGGTAACCGTGTCAACATTGCCACAATCGGTTAAAACCGCTACGTTGTGACTCTAAAGATACGAACGAAGGCGATGTTTAAATTCCTGTTGGTTTAAATGGTCATGAAAACCACATTTTTTTCCTATGTTTCCAAAAAGTGGTCAAGTATGCTTTGATTTAGGCGATAAGTCAATATGTACCATACATTGAATTATTATTTTAAGGTCGGCATATAGGAGTTGATGGCAGTTATTTCATTGAATAATACCTAAATTAATGAAAATTTCATTACGAACTCGAACTTATTTTTATTATGTAAATTACCAAAACTTAAATAAATACTACATAATCATGCACTTTAAAATGATTGAGTTCTGACTAACCTCTGCGTCGCAAAAGATAACCCAAAACATTTTTAATCCAATCTTTTGGGAAATCTCAAGAAATGTGTATTTGAATCGAATAACAAACATATGTATGTACATGTAAATATGAAGCAAATTAAATAATTAAGCGAAATTTATAAATATTAATTTTTTTCGTAACAATTACTAATTCATATCACTCACATGAATTTTGACCACATTTTTGTGCACAATTACCGACTGCACACTTCAAGTCTAACACTTTTGAAACACACTTGATATAATTGAAAAAATGTGTAAAAATCGATTTTGATACACGTTTTTTTTAAACAATGCACGACCGCTGCGAATTTACCACTTTTCTAACGGATTTGATTTATTGAGTCAATCATTAGAAATGGCATCAGTCATTAAAGTTGCTATGTATAATATACTTTTCTTTGAAAATTCAAATTTTATGACAAATTGAAATAATCTTGAAGTCATAAAAAGTTTTTTAAACGCAAAACCATTTCACAACATCTTTGATATAAATTTTCATCAATTGCTAACCGGAACATGAACATTTAATTGCCTTTTTAATTAATATTTATGCTATTTCAAGAATAAAATAACACAAATATATTTAATAGACTATGGCAACCAACCTATTTGAACCAACTTCGTCATCATATGACATATGATTTCAAAGTTGTCGTAACCTTGTATTCTATGAACGTTGGGGCGCTAACCTGGTCTGGAGCAAGTATTTAACTTTGTTGATTTGTGAATTACTATGGAACCTAATCTTAACTTTAGTCTTTATATTAATATCATGGTTTTGCAAGCTAAAGGTGCTGCTAGTTTTGGAATAGGGCTTTAAGGTATGGAATCATAGTTACCAAAGTCATTCTGATAAGTTAGAGTTCGCTCGAAAACAAATTTTACTTTTAACTTTAGGACATATCCGATGAGATCCTAGGATAAGTCTTCCGCCATACACTAGTTATTTAAAGCTTCCATATTAGTCGTTTCTTGAAAGATAATAATAAATTTAATTAGAAAATGAGTTAGAGTTTGAAAATTAATTGACATATTTCTGTGTATTCATCAGATAGGTTTGCTTGGATTAAGGAATTAACTCAAGTGATATATTATTTAATTATATACTAGTATTTATTAAACGTAATTTTTAATAATTTTGTTACCACAGATAGGCTTTTGCATTTGTATGTTTTATATATTAATTTCTCTTATCATATCTTCCAAATGCTTCTCTTCTTTGTTAATGAGTGGTAACCATTCTTCGGAAGGAATAACCAACGGTTGATGTTTAAAATGGACTGATTCTGTTGTGATTTTATTGTAACATTTCTTTGCAGATGTATTATCTTCAATTATGTCTAGCAATTTATTAATTTCTTGTAAAAGTTTGTCAATAGAAAGTAAAAACAATTCGAAATCATATTCAATATAATAACTGTTATTACCGTGGGGAATACTAGTTTCTTTGGGTAAGGAAATAATACTCCGCTGTGACTGATTTGACTGAATAGCATACGGCTCAAATTTTTTCGAGTTGTTATCATCAGCCAAATCCCCATATTCAAAATTCCATGATAAAAGAGTTGGTTGTTGAAGACTTGGTCTAAAGCCTTTTTTTCGTAATTTCTTAATATCAATTTCAATATTAGGAACGCTTCTTGACTGTCCAGAATCGAATGAGTTATCAGATTTATAATGCAATTTCTTATCTCGTTTCGCGAAATATTCACTAACTGCATTTTTTTCTACACCATTTATGTCCTCTAAATGCTTCATATTTTCGTAATTAGCCAAATATGTATTCAAAAAGATATCTCCAGGAATCCTTGGAAGTAGGGTTTGAGTAGCTGCATTGGAAACTCTCACATAGTCAGTCATTTGGGCAACGGAATATGTTAAAATAACTGAAATAAAAAAAGTAAAAACCAAAATTCAATCCAAGTAACACAAATCTCTATATTCATCATATATACATATATGTGCAACCAAAAGTAACGATATGAGAACCTTATGTATTTGTAATATTTTTACAGGTACCGTTATTTTTTTCTACTATTATTTGAGTAGAGTCAAAATGTACTTTTGGTAAGCGAATTTATTTTATGCGGTTGTAGTTTTTTTAGAAAAACTGGTAAATAAACCAACATTTAAATATTTTCAGCTTCAGGCAGTGAAATATTGGCAAGAGAACAAAATTCCACGCGTAATAGGCAATATTAAAAAAAAAGTAAAGACGATATGAGGTCATCTGATGCCATCTCAGAGATAATATTTAATGTCCCTGGCGTGTTCAGTGCTTGATTTATCGCGCTTTTAGTAGTTTTTAACAGTACATTTTTTAAAAAACTTTTAAACTGCAGGTGTCGTTTCCCAATGTGATCCTATACACCAAATAACAGTCTTGTCTCTTATTTTGGAGCTTGAGTTAGGTTAGGTTAGGTTAAGAGGTCGATCCCAAAAAGGATCGATCCGTCGACCAGCGTCTGCTGAGTGCACGCGAGGTCCAGTGATACAAAGCTAGAACGCAAGACGTTAAAGGAGATCCAACTCGATACCATTCCGATTTGAGCGAGGCAAGGGTGCCCCCCGAGTTGAGCAAGTAGTAAATACTGTTCAACATAGAACAAGGCGGCAAGATCACCAAATTCGCTCTGAAGAGCAAATAAGAAATACTCGAGATCATAGATCTCGTCGAGAAAATCCCAAGGTACGTTATGATGAACAAAGTAGGAACATTAGGGATCATAGAGAACTTCGCGCAAGAAATCCTAAGTATAGGACTTTAGAGCGACTTCTTGATCAAATGCAAAAGGAACATGCAAGAAAAAATATTGAAATAAGGAGAGAGGAGCGTGATAGAGAGGAAGAAATTTTCAGAGAGTGAATCAGAGACGTCTTAGACAAGGCCAAGTTCGCCTTTGTAGAGATAACCCACTCAATAGGCAAATTGAAAACCAAAGGCAGTCCCAACGAATCCGATTAATGGGAGAAAATAATGTTATAGAAACTGATAATAGTCGCAATTTAACAGATTACAAAAACATTTATTTCCAAAATATAAATAAGGGCCCTACTGAAATATGTATTTGCTGCGGCGGCTTATGGATTTCACACCAAGTTCGCAAATTAAATTTCGAAACTATTGCGCAAGGTCACCCGAATGCTGCATCCGCCTTCTTTTTAATACAAAAATTTCCTTCAGAAGATGGAAATTACAATTTTTGTGCTACTTGCAAAAATGCGGTTGTTAAAAAGAACGTTCCAAAAATAAGTTTAGCTAACGGTCTAGACTTTTATGAAATACCGGATTGTTTGAAAGGTTTAACCCCAATTGAAGAATGTCTCATAATGCCTAGATTGCCTTTTATGACAATCCGTCCGTTAGGATATCAAGGTCAGAGTTTGCTCAAAGGTGCTGTTGTTAATATACCAATTTCTGTTAACAATATTGTGACATCTCTCCCAAGGTCCTTTGATGAGGCTCATGTTATACAAATTCACTTAAGAAGGCGTTTGGAATACAATGATGATTACATGATCGATACCATAGGGCATATCACTCATTGAAACTCGAGTAGTTAATTTCGAAGAAGTTCCCGATGATGCCATACATTTATTTTGGTCCAATGAAGAGACAAATAATTTCAATGGCCTTAAGTTCAGTCGAATCCCAACTGAAGCTATCCTTTCAACTGCGAAAGACTCAATTAAAGGAATTGGTATAAGTGAAAATGATAATATTTTGGAAAGAGTTAAACCGTTAAAAGTTCTGAAACGCAGGGACTGCCCTATGAATTGATACTATAAACATCCGCCAAATATATGATTACAGTGAATATAAACCCGTGTGATGGCTTGGTTAATGGGGCAACTGAACAACTTATGCAAATTGATTTCCATTGTTCTTTTCCAACAATTCTGTGAATTAAATTTTTGGAACCTTCTGTTGGTTTGATAGCACGATCAAAAAAGGATCATCCTTTAGAAAGTTCTTGGACACCAATTGAAAAAGTTCTAAAATCTTTTCAATATAAAAAAAATTAACAAATTTCAATTGAAAGAAATCAGTTTCCAGTTGTTCAGGCTGAAGGAATAACTATTCACAAAAGTCAGGGTACCCCATATAATAAAGTTGTAGTTCATGCTCGACCCAGAATGCCTAGAGCTTCAATATATGTCGCTTGTAGTCGAGCTACTTCTGCAGAAGGTCTATTCATCAGAGGAAATATTATTCCTCCTAACAAATTTTCTGAATCGGATCCCGTATTTAGGGAACTGAGGGAATTGAACACAAATAAAGCTTTGACAACAAGTTTCAGTTTTATTATTTCCCGAACATCAGGACATCAAATTTTATTCCATAATGTTCAGAGTCTTCACGCTCACATTAATGACATAAAAAGCGACTGTTTGATGCTATCTTCAGATATTTTATGTTTTGTAGAAACTTGGAGTTATCCTTGCGAAAGTTTCGATATACCAGGATTTACTCCAATTAACGAGCTAAGGATAGATAGCACGGAAACAACCAACAGAAATAAACGTGACATTATAATATATGCAAAGCATAGTATTGCTTCCTCTATAGAATCAAAGGCTGTAAAGAAAATTTATTCAGTCTGCAAAGTTTTAGAAACGGCTTTGTTTAAATGTTTCTATATTAATATTCTGGTTCTATATAGAAATTCAGCTTTCTCTGTCAGACATTTAATTGTAGAACTTCAGGAAGTCCTTACTTCTGAGTTAGGCAATCAAAATGTGCTAATTGTTGGAGATTTTAACATTTGTTTAATGTCTACAGGGACTGCAATAAGAAATCTGCTCCAAGAAAAAAACTTTAGTTCCCCGCTAGGTGTAGAATATTCAACTACACCTGCCGGTACACAAATTGATTGGGCATTTTTAAACATGGATCCTTCCCGTGTTAATGCAATTACTTTTGAGACAGTACACAGCTATCATGACAGTATTTGTGTCTCTATTTCGAACTAAAGTTTTCAGACTTAGTGCAATAGTTCTTAATTTTTTTTCCAAATATATATTAAGAAATGGTATAGAAATTTTGACAGTAGTTTGTAAGACAATTTTAAGAAAAATATGTAACTAATCTTATTAAGAAAATCTAAATTATATGTATAATTTGTTATTATATATGACATTATTGTATAATATATGATAGAAATTAAACAATAATATAATATAATAATATAATTTTAAAAGTTGTTATTATTTATTATTTTTAGGCTAAACATGTATAAAAATATCGATATAATAAACAAAAAATGTTATTCATTGTCCAAAAACGATTTCTATTCATACTTCTCAATACAGTTGAGTTGTTGTTGAGTTGTAATGCATTCTATATAAAATCAATTATAAGCGTATACGAAAAACACAAGAACGATTTCTCATAATTTCACTGTGAATGTAAATATAAAAACTAAGGAAACAGTTCTAACTTCTAATTATAATATTAAAATATATAAAGAAATCTCAAACGAGTATACCATTTAACTTTGCGAGAGTATAAAATGTTCGGTTACATCCGAACTTAGCTCTTCCTTACTTGTTTTTTATTAATTATTATTTTAAATTAATTCTTACTTGAAATGTATTAAACAAGAATATACGAGTCTGCAAAATGCGGCTACAAAAACCAAATTTGTTCTGGACAATTCCTTTAAAAACCCCTCCCGACAGTATGGAAATGGATGAAATCGGATTATAACCCAGCCCTCTCCCCATATAACGATTTTGTTAAAAAGTTAAGTCTTAAGTGCAATAAATCAAAAATTTAATACGCCAGAGACATAAAATTTTACAGCCAGGATGATACAAGAGGGCTTTATATGAGCCGAAGTCAAAATTGTATAATGGGGGTGGCACCGCCTGCATTAAGGTGAAATTACATATCTTCGGACCTACTGACGATTTTATGCTACATTGTGAAAATGGGCGCTATCGGACTACAACCACGCTTACTTCTCATATAGCACATTTTAAATTCCATATGATTCTTTCCAGTGCACAAATTACGAACCTATGAGTCTATTCAGATAAAACTTTGCACAAATAGTACCACTAAGATATACCATCGAGAGTCAGCAGTGCGTATGGCTGACTCTTTGCCGAAAATATCGGCCAACATGTGAGACATATAATAGAAATTCGGGGAGAATGTTTCTTTGAGGATAAAATACCATTGTGTTAAAAATAGGTTGCATCGCCTCAATACTTCCCTTAGCCCCCATATACCGAATATAAAGATTTTGAAACTTCCAGTTGACTTTACAGCACATATATCGGCCAATGTGGGAACTATTTAAATGAAATTGAGAGAGCCTATTTTCCTAAGAGTGTAAATGGATAAAATCGGATAAAATTTTTTGAAACATTCGGCTGACTTTACTTCATATATACGTTTATATTTATCAGCGCTTCCGTTTCCGTTAATGGATTAGGCTCCATATACATGAATTGGTCTTGGTCTAAATCCCATATGCCTAATCTAATGAATTCCGATCCTTTGCTTGACTTTTGCACATCAAATATTAAATTTAATCTCTTCGATTGAGTTTATATCGCATACATATATCTTATTTAGGGATGATTGTAGTACAACTTTCGCTGACGGGAAGTAAAATATAGTAAAAAAACTGAGCCTATGACCTCCAGAATTAGTTAATATGATACCAAATTTGATTGTAATCCATTCACGATTTCGTCAATAAATGAAGTTGTACCCTTTCCCAACACCTGAAGGTAATTAGCCGGCTTTCCAAGTCTCAAGTATAAAACGTTCGGTTACACCCGAATTGTTTTATATACTTATGTATATGCAATATACATATGCATATCTTTCATCGTATAAAAATTAGATACTCTTTTTAATAAACATGTTCACATTCAGGAATTCAAATCATGATATTATATTATCACTTATCAACAAATATATAAGTACAAGTGTGCGCACTGCTCTATTCCTACATATGGTATATATGTATATATATGCGTACACATAAAAGTATGTCAGCCAATAGCAAAAAAATCAAACACTATCATACAAAAACAGAAATTGTCTCAAATAGCAGGAGCAGAAGGATACCAGCAGTGGTGGAAGCTTTGACAATCGACAAGAAGGCGCCTGGACTTGATGACATTCCAAACAAAGCACTTAAAGTCGCAATAAAAAATAACAAGAAGGTCTTCGTTGAACGTTATTATTGGTGCCTCAAATTATACATATTTCGCATAATCATACAGAAAGTGGCAGTTCTGCTGGCCATATTATTTCCAATGATGCCTAATTAGCTCTCTCTAATGTATTTGCATACAAAAAAGGACAAGATTTGCGTTAATTAAAATATTTTTTAATTAAATATAGTGTACACTACACACATTTTTTGGATCAGACCAAATATCTGTTGTGAAAGTTATGTATTCTATAGTTGACAGTTTAGTTTTAAAAATTTCGCTAAATTTAAAAAAAAAATTTAAGTGGCATTTTGGAATAGACATTGACGAGAAATATTCGGACACAAGTAACAAAATTATACCTATATGGTCCACTGCCTCGTTTCAAAAAGCACTTCATGTTAGCTGTAGTTGATGAACTCGTTGCAATAGAGGCGCAGAAGCTAGCGATTGATGAAATCATCAAAAGAATGGGCGCATTAGAAAATGTTAGTTTAACATATTCTTGATCCACAATTCAAAAGAATGCATTTCAGAAATACTTTAGCCTTTGCAAATGCTGAAGGAAAAATAAAGAATTTAATTAAAAAGATTAAATAAAATTTTGTTTTTACAAAGCATCGAAAAAAGATATTGAGATTTATAAACTTGATATTAATTTAATTAATTTCGCTGTACATAAAACCTACCTAACATATTACTTTCTGGAAAGACATAAACTTACTGAACACCATTTACAAGATACCAGCCATCCCAATATACAAGTAATATAGGCTCACGTGTGTCGATCGCACTCCGAGAGTCGAACCGGCTTGATTTCGTCCCACCAATCGAACATCTAATATGTATAAGGCATATAAATTGATTGTGATGTTAGATGTCCCTGTTTGGGATGTTTTTTTTGGCACTAATGACAAATATTTTTTCTTATTCGCATTCTTTCTATAAGATTAAAAAATGAGATAGCAAGTTTTATTGGTTCGGGAATTTCGAAATTGATAACAAAAGTAATATCCCGTGTGTTAGGGCTTGAAGAAAAAATATATAATTGTGTTGAAATTTCTGGGGAAAGAGGTTAGTTGGCAGGGTACATAAGTATTTGTGTAATTTTGTAAATTTGTATTTATCTATTTTTTTCCTTTTTTAGCATAATTATCCGCGTAGATGCATGATATAACCTATAAAACTGTGCTTATTAAATTTTTAAATGAATTTGTTTATATTTTGTTTTATGTAGCTATTACAGTTTTTATTTTGTTTTGGATTATATATACTCGTATAATATTATATACAGGGTGGCTCACGAATCGTGCTACAAAAACAAACCGTAATAACTTTTTTTCTGTGTCAGTAATCGAATTAGTTTTTTTGTTATAATATAATATAAATTTTTTTTTAAATGAATGCTTGGGGTACCGAAAGACGGTTTTGGATAAAGCAGCGGTATAATGCTTTGCACTCCGTCATTTCCGTCCAAAAGGAATTCAGACGAGATTTTGGCGGTATTATGGTTGGTAAACATGTTTGTTCTAAATCTGGAAGTATCGCAAGAAGACCGTACCATCGAAATCCGTATGTTGGAGTTCAAGAAACAATCGCGGCTGTTACATCGTCAATTCAGGCAAATCCAAAAATTTTCAACTCGCAACTTACCGGCGTAACTTGGAATTAGCAGACGGTCATTACAACAGATAATTCATGATGACTTAAACCTTTTTCCGTAGAAAGTTCAAATAACAAGCCGGTTAAACCCTCTAGATTTGCTTATTCGTATGGAATTTTGCCTAAAAATTATTGAAATGGGCGAAGAAGACAATAATTTGATAAATTGCCTGTTTATGTCTGATGGCGCCCATTTTGAACGGAATGTAAATGAGCAAACTTGCCGTATATCAAGTGAATCAAATCCAAAAAAAAAATCTACGAGACAGAATTTCACCTAGATGCGCCGAAGACGTAACCCTTTAAATAGCGTTTGGTTCCAGCAAGATGGAGCAACTGCACACATAGCCAGACCGGTTATTGAGAAGCATATCGCATCCGCATATACAAGTATCATCTTTTTCTGTGGTAATCGCAAAAATGGATAAAAGCGGTTCAATACTATCCCTATATCTCATATACCAAATATAAGATTGTCAAACTGCTGCTTGACTTTATACCGTATATATCGGCCAATATGTAAGATATCGTAACAAAAGTAACTGAACGGATAATATTGGATATACTATAGTTTAATGCCGAAACTAAAGCGAAACGCTTACATGATAAAATTTGGTACCTTTAAATTTTTTATTTTCTTTTTTGAGCAGTTTTATTTCCTGTTTAAAATTTACAATATCTTTGGTTTTGTTAATAATGTTGAATAAAAAGGGTTTATTTGCAGTTCTGGGATATCTTCAACGTCTTTTACGCAAAAAGAAAATAATACTTTATTAATCTCCGATTGTATGTGATGAGATGCTGTTATACGGTCGGTGGTACATCCGTCTCTTATTGTGATAATGTCTTAACTAGAAATTTTCATTCGCATTCGTTAATTCTGTATAAAAATATATATCACTGTTTTGCTATATAATTCGTAAAGCCAATGATTTTGAGAATATAAATTTAGGCAAATAGGGATGTCATGTACCGAATTTGGTTGGAATCGGTTAAGCCGACCCGAATATATGGGTTTCCACTTAAAAGTAGGCGGTGCCACGCCTACTGTCTAATTTTGAAAGCAGTTCCTATAAAGTCATCTCATACCATCCCTTTAATAACTCTGGCGTGTTTAGTGCTTGGTTTATTGCGCTTTTAGTAGTTCTTAACAGTACCGTTATATGGGGAGTGGGCGGGGTTGTCACCCGATTTCATCCATTTTCACTCTTTCGATAGAGGTTTGCACTCAGTGAACTTTGTTATTATTATTTAGCGGTTTAGGTTTAATTTTAAACTGCAGATACGCCTCCCTTATTAGATCCTGTTTACCAAATAACAGTTTTGTATATTTTTGTGGAGCTTAGTTACGAAAATTTATTTGATTTAGATTATTGGCGTTTTGTGGGCGTGGCAGTGGTCCGATTATGCCCATCAGCAATACCAACCGTCTTATAGCACCAAGAAACATGTGTACCAAGTTTCATAAAGATGTTTCAATTTTTACTCAAGTCACAGCTTGCACAAACGAACGGACCGAGGACCGTTACTCGAATTTCAACTCGTCTCTTCATCCTGATCATTTGTATATATTTAACGCTATATCTAACTCGATTAGTTTTAGGTGATGCAAACAACGGTTAGGTGAACAAAACTATTATACTCTGTAGCAACAGACGTAATCGAAAGACTGAAGCTATATTAACAAAATTCACTAGAAGCAAATGTTTTTAGCACTTCTATTGACGGTGTGAAAATAGTTGAAATCGGGTGGCAACTCCGCCCACTCCCCATATAACGGTACTGTTAAAAACTACTAAAAGCGCGATAAATCCAGCACTAAACACGCCAGAGACATTAAATTTTATCTCTAAGATGGTATAAGATGACTTTATAGGAACCGCGTTCAAAATTAGACAGTGGGCGTGGCACAGCCCACTTTTAGGTGAAAACCCATATCTTGAGATCTGCTTAACCGATTTCAACCAAATTCGGTGCATAACGTTCTTTTCATGTTTCTATGTCATAGTGCGAGAATGGGCGAAATCGGATTACAACCACGCTTACTTCCCATGTAACACCATTTTCAATTCTATCTGATTCTTTCACTTTCCACTATGCAAATCAGGTAACAATGATTATATCGGGGTAAAACTTTGCGTGAATAATGCAATTAAAGTATGCCACCTTGCAGCCAAAAATTGTCTAAATCGAACCAAAACTGTTCAAACCCATAAGTACTAAATATATGGACCCCATTGCCAATAGTTGACCTTCTACCGAAAATATCAGTCAATCCACAAAGAAATCTCAAACGAGTATACCATTTGACTTTGCGAGAGTATAAAATGTTCGGTTACATCCGAACTTAGCCCTTCCTTACTTGTTAATTTCTGACTTTATTACCAATTATATGTAAGACAATTTATCTTCTTACTCGTTTTACAAATCGCCAAATATAAGTCACACTTATTAATTTGGTTAAACTAGAATATTTTGATATTACCTTATCGAAGAAATTAGATTATTTTGGTGTCGTAACATACAATGAATCGATTTTAAAACTCTTCTGTGCTAGCCATTGATGTTCTTCTTCTTGTAACCATTTGGGACCTCTCTACTATACAAGATCGTGATCTACCAGTTTGTTTGCGAATACCTTCCTGGATGCTACATCGGCTGGATTGTAATTTGTTTCAACGTGTTGCCCTATCGCAGTGTAATCAAACAATTTAATCTCTTCTAATCTGTCTTTACTTAAGCAATTATTTATCCATACTAACGTTATAGATGAATTGCTTCAAGCAAATATTTTAACATCTCTGTTGATAACTGTTTTTATCCGTTGTAGTAATTTAACAAGTAGGTGAGCTGCGCATAGTTCCCGGCCTGGCCAGGTCTTCTTATTTTTAATTGGATTTACTTTGGTTTTACCAGCAACTAATGTTATAACCGATCCAACTTTAGCATATACTACTGCTGCGTAAGCTTTCTCTGAAGCATCTGCGAATCCAGGTAGATCAAATCCTTCTTAAATATACCTTCTCCTCATTAACGGTGATTCGATCCGACTTATTGAAGTTCAGATCAGCTATGGTATAGTTTTTCCATTGTTCTATATCCCATTTAAACGTGATGTCTGGCGCACTCGCCAATTTTGGAAAAATTAGTGCGTCGACATTATTTGGTATACTTCGTCGCTTAGGAATCGGAATCTCGGCTTATTTACTTTACATTTGCAAACTCCCAATATATTTATTACATCATCGAATATAAAAATTGAGTCCGCTTTGGCTTCAGTGGGCTTGATAACATCAACGTTTTCACTAAATGTATAAAGATTTATTCCTTTTATCGGATCAATAAGCCTTTTTAAATAGATATATTTCGGCTGATATAATGATTTTGAATAAATGCCTTGTAGTTCAGTTACTTCTGTTCTCTTTGGTAGATTTAAATATTTAAGCTTTTTTTGGCAAATAGTTGTCTTTTGTGATCCTTAACCGATTAGAGCTCGCAATGTCACGTACTATCCATTTTCTGCCCTGAGCTGGTGCAAAGAGAATTGCCGTTTCCGAGTTTTTCGTCATCATTGTGGAGGATTTTTCGGCGATATTTTCTTAATTTGCTATTTTTAGAATTATAATGCAGTCAATTATGATAATTTCTTTCACACTTATTGCGTTTTTTTTATTATGACAATTGCCTTCATATACGTGATCAAGCAATGCATAGCTTGTTGCTTATTATGAATCTCCTACGATTCATCGTAGTCAATGTCTGGAACTTTCGGCATTAAAAAATGGTATGCCCAGGAACTTTGCAGAGTACACAAGTGGTTAGTGTAACTGTATAAAATGTAGGTATTCGTTGTGGCTGCTTTTGATTGTTCCATTGAACTTTTCTATCTCGTATGGCTGGTGGTTGTTGAATTAATCTACCAGCGTCTTCACCTTAAGATGCCTTCAGTCGGAACATCTTTTCTACTTCAGCAAAGTGCTTCGAATTTCACCAAATCTTAGAAGGTGACCATTGTTTTATCTCTTTATAAAATATGGGAATTTTAATTTGCAGCAGTTTTATATTAGAAGACACTGATTGTATTGCAGTGTTCTTCTTTAAATTTTTCAGGATGATTATATTTTACACGAAGTTCCTCCAATTGTTTCTCCAATAAGTTTTTAATATTGACTTTTAAAATGCTTCTCAAGATGTTCAAACTGTATTTGGAGCTTAGTTCTGAGCTCTTTCATTTCGTTGACAGAATCCAATGCATTTTGTTGAATTTCTGCTAATGTCACTTTGAGTTTTTGTGCTCGACGTTGAAATCTTTCTGCGTTGGAAGCAGTATCTGATGGTTCGAACTGACTAATTTGCGTGGATCCAGTAAGACACTTGCTGCTTACTGCTAAAGAGACTTCGGCAACATTTAAATTTTTAATCTGAATGGAATTTTCCATTATTTGCACCTGCTCATAATATTTTTTATCAAATTTTATGCGGACTTTTTTTAGCCATCATATTGTTGTGATTCCCTTTGAATTCTGTCATAATAGTCTAAATATTATATGTTCAATATAGGACGCCTTTTAACACTTTTATTTCTTTTCGATTTTCGCTTAAATTTTCATGCGCAGTATGTATGTATACATATTTATATACATACAAGGTGCGTTCCAGAGTAAACAGGACTTTCAAAAAAAAGACAGAACAAATGGTTTTATCAGCAAAATCAATTAATTTTTTTGAAAATAGTCTCCTTCTGCTTTAATGCAGCTTTTTGTACGGTCCAAAAGCATGCCGAACGAATGTTTTAGCTCGTTGCCCGGTATGGCGGCCAGTATGCCGGTGCAAGCCTTTTGAATAGACTCCACGTCTGCATAACGCTTTCCTTACATCGGCAAATGCATTTTTCCGAAAAGATAGCAGTCGCACGGTGCCATATCAGGTGAATGCGGGGAGTGGTTGATTGTTAAAATGTGATTTTTGGTCAAATAATCGGCCACAAGCGTAGATTGATGGGACGGCACATTATCGTGTAACAAACGCCAACTTCCATCCAAACGCTTCAAAACTCCGAGGTAGAATACCACATTAACATTTTGGCCGGGTGGAACAAATTCTTTGTGGATAATACCCTTGGAATCATAAAAACAAATCAGCATTGTCTTCACTTTTGACTTCTACAGGCGCGATTTTTCGGGTTTCGGCTCATCGTCATTTATGTCCTCACGACCATTTTGAAAACGTTGAAGCCACTCGTGCTCTCTGCTACGGGATAGGCAATCATCGCCATAAACTTGTTTCATCAATTGAAACGTTTCGGTTAAAGTTTTACCAATTTTAAAACAAAATTTAATGTTGGCTTTTTGTTCGAAGCTCATTTTCGCACCGATGACAAAAACATACTGACACTTAAAACGCAATAACTTCACTTCCAATAGATGAAATGTCATGAAATTTTTACTAAAAGTCGATAAAGGATAGCAGATTCTAACGCACTAGACGAAATATAGATGGCGCCACTAGAGTTTTCTTTGTTACTTTTTTACTGTTTACTTTGGAACGCACCTTGTATACGATACTATTCGATGAATTACTTACGATCCACGCGAAATCATCTATTTCAATAAAGTCAAATAAATAAACTATAAGAACGGCTATCAAATGTACGTTTCTTGCTTAGCAATTCAATTAATTAAGAATTAAAAAAATGTGAAACTCGGTGTCAACCCACCGACATCTTTTACGAAGTTTACACGACTTGACCCTCATTTCGGGACATGTTCACAGCTCTTTTTATCTACAAGTATAGCCTAAAAATAATTAATGTTAAGAAATATTTCGCCTTACGCAGAAAACCCGAGACGAAGTAAGAGAAATAATTAAAAACACATCTAACAAACGATGATTGGAAAAATTGGGCTACCAATATGACAATAAAAGAATGCAAGTAAATACTCAACTACAAGTATATACTCTTTTCAACTTATTCTAGGCGTCTCAAGAGAAGAGCTGAGCGATAGAAAGCTTACAACGAACGACTAATAATGTCTTAATAACTGCGTGAACTGCATGACCAAATACTAGAGTCGTTAGTGTCACAAAAAACACAATAGTCAAGTTTTGTAGGGTTTCAAATTCAAACGTATCGAAAGCAGCTTTGAAATCAACAAGAAGATGGTGCTTGTCTATCTGTTATTATCTAGTCGATGGTTGATTTACCAGATTTTGCTGATGGGCGTCAGTCTTTCAAAGAGTACGTCCAATAAGACTTTATACGCGATGTTAAGAAGGGTGATCCCGCAGTAGTTGGCAAATTGCGGAATCACCCTTGTAGATAGAGTAGAGAGCACTTAGGTTCTAGTCGTTGAACATGCGTTCCTCCGAACAGATTCAGTAGAGGAGTTGATGTATGTGCAGTACCAGCTCTTCGCCGTCGTGTTTGACTAACTCAGCCGATAGGCCTGCGGCTTTGTTGTTTTTAAGCTGAGCAATGGCTATTCGAACTTCGTGTTGGTCGACTGGTGGTACGACAACGTTGTAGTCAATGACTGTGGATTCGGGTTCTAATTCCATCCTATCAATAGCACTGCTGTCACCGTTCAGCCAGTTTGAGAAGTGTTTCCTCCATATCCTTAGTATGCTCCGGACATCTGTCACCATATTGCTTTAAAGCAGATAGTCGCAGAATACGTGAGTACGAGGAGCTTGAGATGCTGGCCGACAGGAACATGGTCCAAGACTTCTATCAGAAAATCTCCCGCCTAACTAAAGGCTTTAATGCCTTGTTCATGCAATTATTTCTACCTTTCTCTTCTTCTGTTTGAAAACGCCTCTCTTTCCTTCTCCTCTCACGATATCGCACCTTAACTAGATTTGGAGTTGGTGGTAATGGCCAATGATCTGTTGTTTCAGCGGTAATCTAGTCCCCACTTAGGTGGTAAGGTTCACGTTCGTTATCATCGAAATGATCTAACTTAAACCAGGAAACGTGCTGTTTTGACGAGCTAGGACCATAGAAAAAGGGGTGTCAGATGAGTGAACCCCAATTCGTTGACCATGCAAAAAGGTGGGTAGAGTCATGCGGGGACTATTGCACGGTGAACATATATTTGGTATGTTGGGGTCTATTCTGGATAAGTAGGAGTTTAATCTGTTATAGTTTCCAGAACGAAGTTGCGCTAGGGTTCCTCTAGATTCTTCTGGCAACTCGAGCTCTTCGTCTGGAATGGGTGGTCGTTTGACTCCAAGTACGCCATTCAGTGAGAGGGAGTCGGTTCTGCGAAAACATCCCAGCAGAAACTGCTCGGAGAGGAGTTCATCATGTTCTTGAACCGGAACCATGCGTGCCTCACTGTGTAAATGTTCAACCAATTTATTTAACATTTGTCGAATTTCCAAGTTGAGATCCCTTGCTTGGGGATCACAGGAATCGGTATAGCGTAAGTTGTCGCGATCTTTTGCTAAAACAGCTGCATCGGGATGAAGCAAGTGGCGATACAGTGCGGGGATCTCGGTAAACTCTGTGAAGCCGACCCAGCTAGCTATTTTGAAATTAACAAAGGTAAGGTTGTCCACAGAAATAAAGTCGGGAGGTTCCTCGGTCAAAATAATTATGAGCAGATGGTCTAATGCGAGGGTTAGCATATGTCGTCAGGTTGTGCTATTTATCAGACCACTGCTAGCGATGATAATATCTGGCGAGCTAATACAAGTACCCATAATTCTGTCGAACCGTCTATTCCTTCCGCCTCCCTACAATCGTTTGACAGGCAGGAGTACCAAAGATCGTGGTGCCCCTTAAAGTCGCCTAGTATCAAATTTTTTTCACGAATTAGCGGGTGATATGCTGTTGGGCAAATGTAGCTGGAGGGATGTGTATATTAAATTTTTCGAGCTCGACCTTGCCTGACCAGATAGCTATGCCCTGACCTTCCAGGTTAGTATCCCTACGAGCGACGTCGCCATCGATGAGACGATATAGCACTGTGTTGTGCAGTATGAACGCTAGGCCTCCACTATTATCTCGCTGACGATCCTTACGTATAACGTTGAAACCTGCACAACTCTGATGATCTGAGTGGCTGTTTTACCTAATTTTAAGCGATGTTGACTCCACGCATCGTTCACATGTGTGATCCGGAGACAAGTTCTTTACATGGCAGCTGTAGTAGATATCACATAACTCTCATTTACTACACCCATGGGCCGTCCATCGTATTTCCTCAATGGCGATGATTTACTTGTCTAGAACATCCTTCAGCTGGGCAGAAGCATCTTCTTTATAGAGGGTTCTGATAGTCCTAGCTCTATACCTGTAAATGATAGTCCGTTGTTCGTTTGCGGGGATCGGCATCAAAAAGAGGGTCATCATGCTATGCCGTCCCTGGCGTAATGGTCAGCGATATTTCACACAAATACTCATTAATTCATGATCGGAAGCCTCTTTTTTATCTCAAAACCTTCTACAAATATATATATATTTTGGATATACCCTTTATAGCATAAGTGGCTTGACTAAACAATGTGGTGGAATCGAGGTTCCTTCATCCTTAAACACAAATTACAATCAACACAAGCATGACCTGAATAACCTATCCGAAAATTTACCCTCACACCCAAAGCTGTGCCTTAAGAATCTTGGATTCACTCTAGCAGACACTCAATTCTACACACCGATGCCCATGGACATACTAATTGGTAGTGATATCCATCCAAATATTATAAGCTATGGAATAAAACGAAATATTCTAGGCTCACTCCTAGCCCAAGAAATAGATCTCGAATGGGTTTTGTTCGGCCCCACAACCCAGCCCTCCCGAAATTCCTTCATACCATCATGATACCCTGAACAGGGTCTATTAAATTTGCCACGAAGTTAGTAACACCCTCGTCACCTGGAAAAGTTTGAGGTGAAATCGAACCTCAAGCACCTTATTTTTATTCTTCTTTGCGACTCTGTCTCAGCGAAGTGGTGTGGTGCCATGGTCCGTCTAATACCGTATACGAGCTCACCGAGGGGTACCTGAACGTGGTATCTAGCCAGGCGAATAGAAGCGGCCTAGCCGTCAATCCAAGTAAAACCGAAATTGTTTTATTTACTAGGAGGTGTAAGATCCCAAATGTGCCTCTTCCTTCCTTCCGGGGTTCACTTCTTCAACCTGTTGATAAAATGAAATACCTAGGGCTTATCCTCGATAGAAAACTTTCCTGGAGGCCAAACGTTGAGAAGAGAGTCAAGAAGGCATCGGTCGCCTCATACTGCTGCAGGGGAGCTATAGGGAAAAGGTGGGGACTCTCACCAAAGGTTCTGTTCTGGCTCTACGAAACCGTAGTCAAGCCAATACTGTTCTATGGTGTGTTCGTCTGGTGGAAGGCGCTCGAAAAGACTACCCTGGCTAAAAAACTTGAGCGAGTCCAAAGAGCGGCGCTCATCGGAATCTCCTCCTCCTCTTGAAGAGGTCCGAACAAGGACACGCCACAATTCTCTCCTCCTTCAGCTACATTCCTGAAAATTTGCATCACTGCGTCACTGAGGCCACTCCTAGCGGCTCCTTCTCTGCTCATATTCCAACGAGGGACATGTGGATAGGAAGAAGCCGCTGGAGAAGAGGCGCGGTGAGCTTTTTCAAGGATGGATCGAGGCTAGGAGGGAAGGTTGGAGGGGGGGTTTTCTAAAAGGAGCTCTCCATCAATCTTAGCTTCAGGCTACCGGACCACTGTAGTGTTTTTCAGGCGGAAGTGGCTGCTATCAATGTGGCGGTTGAAGTACTGCTGCGTAGTGCAGCCTCGTTTGTAGAAGTGAGCATCCACTCCGATAGTAGGGCGGCAATACTAGCTTTGAGCGCGCAAACCGTGCAATCAAAACTAGTCAAGGAGTGTCTGTCCTCACTAGAGATAGCATCTGCTATGCGATGCTAGTTGCCAAAGTTGCATGGAGGAGGGCGAGGTGGAATCATCCCGGCACTTTCTTCTCCAATGTCCGGCTTTCGCTAGGCTGAGATTGAAATATCTCGGCAATCACACTTTTGGCGGACCTGAATACTTAGCCGAAATGGATATTGGCCGTCTTAACAAGTTTGTTGTAAGCACAAAGCATTTCGTCGACTTGTAAGGGTCTTTTGATCCAGATTATAGGAGTTTTGTAGGTATCACAACGGACCGGCGTCTTAAGCTGTCCAAGTGGGATTCTTCTTTGGGTCGACCTCCTAACCTAACCTAACCTAGTAACACCCAAAAGAAAAAGTCGGTGGCCCGTGGTAACGTGCTGAGTCGATTTGGCCAGGTCCGTCTATATGTCTGTATATACGCGAACTAGTCCCTCAGTTTTTATGTATCGAAATTTAGTCAACGTCCTTTTTTTTTAACCACCGATATCGTACCACTATAACATAGAGCTGCCCTAAAATCGGATCATTAAAAGCAAGTTCTTGTACGGAAAACTCTTTTATTTCATAATATATCTTCATGAAGTTTGGCACAAATCATTGTCCAAAGTATCGGTAAAATATCCGGAAAAACTTTTTAGACCGGGCCACTTGGAATACAGCTGCCATAAAAACTAAGCGATCAAAATCAAGTTCTTGTATGCAAACTATTTTATTTGTTAAGGGTATTCAAGCTTCATGGCAACTGAAGTTGTGGATTTTTCTTCTTTTATATATAATAAAATGTACTTTGAATATTGACTCACCGGCTTTTGGGAGGTGAAGGGGATCCCAAAACAAAATTTAAATATCAGGCAAAATTTGTCTCGTAATTGAGATAGTATATATATAATATTGAAACTCGGGCAAATGAAGGAAATTGAGTATGACCGTTTTGATAAAACGACCCAGTATTATTTACACACCATGTCGTTATTAAACTTGACCGTATAACTACGAAATCGCAGGAAATGTACAGGAAACCCATGCATTAGCAGCCAAAATTCTTCGCCAGAAAATATATGTAGACATCCTAGCAATGGCCTACGACCTAACCACTATAAAAGCTGAACGAGATGGTTATCCCGCCAGGTGTCTCCCGATGTTACTTCTCAACCAGCAAACATCATGGAATAGGGATGAAAAGAAATCGGCATCCTACTTGTATTTCTCAATTTCTATATAGTTTCACACCAGTTTATGCATGCCCCGGTTTATTCAAATCAAATAATTTGGGTCGTGTATAATCTAAGTCAGACAGATTAAGGGCTTTTATCTGCCACTATTGTTAGTTAATGTCACTCGACCATTGTCAATTCAAGATATACGTAAAGTAAATGGACAACAATATTCAACGTTTAAAGATGCATACCTAGCACTAGGCTTACTAGAAGATGACAATCATTGGGACAGTATAATTGTTGAAACAGCATATAACATTATTGAAGGAACACAAATTCGTCTACAATTTGCTATAGTTCTGATCACATAGACTCGATGACTCATGATATAATATATTGTATCGACATCCTACAATATTCAACGACCTAACAATATCATTCAGTGACGCAATGTACAATGAAGCAATGATTGCTATAGGGGATCATCACATTGTCATTGCGAATTCACAGTCAGTCATTTCGGTATGAGTTCACCAAATCAAAATTCATCTAATTTAATCAACACAGATATAAACTGCAATAAAATACTGTCGAATTGGCAGCGACTATTTCTCGCGCAAATCCACTACAAAAGGATGAACAAAAAACAATTTACGACCGTATTACACTGCAGTTTCGGCAGGGTAAGGAGATTATTATTATTATCCTCTGGATGTACCACTTCTTGCTGAGATATGATCAAAAAGGGCATCGCATTGGTAGCTCATCTAGCATTTATGCTGCCATTAAACATTCAAAATAACACAGATGCAGTGTGCAACATAAAATAACAATCATCCATAACCACTGAAAAAGCGTAAATATAGGGATCAATAATTGTAATTTAATATATATTTGTTAATTTAATAAAGAATATTTTACTAGCTTAAATAAAGTGTACTTTTATTGTCTACAACTCTTCAGTCGCCTTTCAATTATATAATAATTATATTGATCACACATTTATATTGTTATTTTTTTTTTAAACAGTAGTTCCTAAAATGGCAAAACCGGGTAAGCTAGTAATTTTACAGATTTTAAGAAAACTTGTCCACTTAACTTCATTAAAATAAAAATTGTAGACAGAGAATGTTCTCGGCTTGTTGCATTTAACTTTCACATTGCTTAGACTCGAGAACATATTTTCAAGCAATTCTATAAATAAATAAATGGCACACTGACCAATATACATATTCAGCAAATTAATTGTTAAAATGACGAAAATAATAATAGGTAGGCTAACTTCGAAAATGTACTACTGCAAAAGATCGAAATATGACTAGCGAACTTATACATCGTCAGTTACAGAACACTTTTACTGCAAAGTTTACTTTCGCAATAAGCAGTTTGGTTTTTGTGAGCATAAAAAGATAAAAAGTGTTAAAATTAAAACCGAATAGTTTAACTATAGATAATTTCTTCGGTGTTATTAAAAATACATGCAAGTTAACGGCAGCCTCTACACAGTAGCTTTACGCTAATTATAAACAAAACCTTTGCACTTAGCAATAATACAGCTTCTTAATAAGCATCTTTGCTTATTTAAGTAACCAATATTCTTTTTCATTAAGCTAAGACCACCCATAAAATGTAAACAATAAAACCAATGACAGAATAAGCGAATATTGTAAATGACACTTATTGTAAGAATTAAGCAAATAAGAAAATTGTATAAATAAGAGTAAATTGAAATAAAGAGATCAGTTATCCATCAGGATCACTTAAACTATCATATTTGATTTCTTCCTAAACGAAGGAAGTTAATTGGCGCCCAACAACGTGGGGCATGTGTTACATTTGTTAAGTGATATCCTAGGCAAAAAAAGAGGGAGAAATAACAAGTATCCCTAGCCGAAAGGACAATCACAGTGACGCGTCAGAACCGCAAATTTAACAATCAAGTATCCTCTCGGGAGGAGAAAAGTAAAAAAAAGTGTGAATAAATGTTTTACAAAACTTTAAAATTATTAAATTCGATAAGTGAATAAATATTTTATAAAACTTTAAAATTACTAAATTCCACAAGTGAATAAATATTTTACAACAACATTAAAATTACTAAATTCCACAAGTGAATAAATGTTTTACAAAACTTTAAAATTACTAAATTCGACAAGTTAATAAATGTTTTATAAAACTTGAAAATTACTAAATTCCACAAGTGAATAAATATTTTACAACAACATTAAAATTACTAAATTCCACAAGTGAATAAATGATTTACAATAACAAAAAAAGTAGAACAAACAGAATAACACAAAAAAGAAGAATTAAGGCATTGCACGCTAAGCCGAAGCGTTGCCAACGAGGGACACAATTAATTAAAAACCAAACGAGCAGGGCAGCTAAACAGCAATCAACACTGGCAAAGGAATTAAAACAGCAATCAACAAACCCCTTTAGAAATGGACGAAAAGTAGTAAGTAAATACTTTAATATATTTATGATATATTTAATTTATAACAATAGAATTTTATAAAAAATTTGTGAAATAATCCCAGTAATATAAAATATTTTAAGCCTAAGTACTGTGAGCATTGTAAATCTGAAACCTACAAGTACTCAAATTTATAAAAAAAAACACATGTTATAAATGAAGGCTCGACCAGCCATATAACAAATATTTTGAAACCGCGATTCAGCACGTCGGGTTTATAACATAAACTCAATTCTGTGATTCTGAACTCCCGAATAAAAGAGTTTCCTTTCCTAAAAAGGATCAAAAAAATCATTAAAAAAAAATTCAAAAAAAAATACAATATATATATTAAAAAACTGTGTATCCAAAACTTTGAAAGTTTTAATAAATAAAATTTAAAAAAATATATGCCCAAAACCTTGACAAATGACAGACGCCGCAAACCACAAAAACGGAATAAAATTTTAAAAATCTTAAAAGATGAAAACGTAGAAGAAAATATTTTGTTTTAAATGGGAAATAATTCAAGTACACTAAAATACGAAAGGCTGTACTATTGTAATCATTGCAAGGGTGACCATAGAACTGAAACTTGCCCATATTTAAAACATACAAAAACTGAAATAATAAAAAAGGGCTCTAAATGGTGAAAATGAGAATCTTGTTGCTAGACTTATAACTGCAACAAATGCTTCTCTTAGATTGGAGGTAGAGGAGTTGCGAAGGCAACTACAGGATTTAACACAGTCAACTACAGTCGTTGATTATAAAATAGAAGTGATCGATCCACATATCAATTGCGATGAGTCACTTGAGGTGGTCAAGTCACTACCAGAATTTAATTGAAAACAAACTAAATACGTTAGCTGGAGGGAATCAGCCAATAACGCAATGAGGTTATATGTAAGGGACAGCTGTAGATATTATACTAAGAAATAAAATTACAAACGATGCTAACGATATTTTATCCAATCACTGAACTGTCCTTAATTTCGATGCCATTTTGGCACAACTCGATTTTGCTTAAGCGGACAAGCGACCAGCTCATAATATCGACCAGGAGATGAGCATTTTGCGAAAGGGCTCTTATTCAATTATGAATACTACAATATAATAAGGTTAATGAAAAATTAACTTTACTAATTAATAAAACGATAATGACGTACAGATCGGATAGTGCCGTAACTAAAGAATTAAACGCAAAAAATAGGCGGGATGCGTTGCGTATATTTATAACAGGTCTAAAGAACTAGAATCAAATGATATGCGAGCACTTTTCGCATCACAATTCGGGAAAAATCCGAATTATTACAGACAACATACTAATATCAATAACGGAAATTTCAATAATAATTTACGGTTTCCACAAACCCAATTTCAAAGAGGCTACAACCAAAGGCCCTTACAACAAAACATTCAGGCAAGACATATCCCAATGGATGTCGATCCAAGTATTCGAATCCAAAATCGACCACATTATAATGTAAATAATAATGTACAGAATAAAAGAATAAATAATACAGATAAACGACCATGTGCCAGCGCACAACTAAGTAATCAACCACCAAATATAACACAAAGGATAAATAATATTAAAGAAGATCATTTTTTAGATCAAAACTAACTCTGCCATATATTTTCTTACATGACAGGGTTAATCGCCAAAACTTTAAAATACTAGTAGATACGGGAGCAACATGTTGCTATATAAAATCAGAAATTTATGAGAATAAAAACGAATTAAATATATATAAAAGAGTAAAAGCAATTAATGGATTTTCGATAATACGTTATTATCATTTTATTACTCTAATTGGTTAAAAGACAAATTCGTTACGAAATCGAGAAGTAGACTTTTTAAGTAGACAGTGATCGACTTGAAAGCAAAATAGTTGATAATAAATAATGAAAAGGAAGAAGACATATTTAGCTTAGGAAATGAATCTGAGCAATATGAGAGTAAAGGAAATTTAAAAGATGAAAACATTATAGGGAATATAATTACTTTGGGAGTAGAGACTCCTAAAGCGCCAGCTGAAGATTTATACCAGCACAATGAATATATTAAAAATAAAAAAATATATTGTGGGACAAGAAAGTTCTACAACGCCAGCCGATGGTAATACCGGCAACCAAAATAAAAAATAAAATTATAAGAATATAATGTGGAACAAAAAAATTCTACAACGCCAGTCGATGTACTTACCGACAATTAAGAAAATTATCTAAACAAAATTATTTTGGAGGAAAAATTCTCTAAAGCACCAGCCGAAGAAAATACCGGCATAAATAAAGAAAAAATTAAATATTTGAGGAAAAAAATTATGGGGTATATAGTCCGCATAAAGTTGAAGCCGTTTGTAATGTTCCATTACCAAAAACTGTACGACAACTTCGAAGTTTCATTGGAATGATTGGATATTATAGGAAATTTATCAAGGATTTCGCAGCAATAAACCATTAAACAAACATTTATCAGAATAAAATGGACATGTATCTCAGCATATGTCAAAGAAAATTGAAGTTCGATAAGAGCAGAACCAATTTTAGCATTTGAAAAATTAAAACAATAAAACCAAGATGAATTAACTCACCAGACTTTAATAAAAAATTTATATTAGCAACCGATGCCTCAAATGATGCATTAGGTGCTGTATTAAGCCAAGATGGAAAACCTATTACATTTATCTCTAAAGCATTGAATTCCACAGAAAAGAATTATGCAATGAATGAGAAAGAACTTTATGCCATAGTTTGGGCATTAAAAACTTTAAGAAACTACCTTTATGGAGTGTCAGATTTAGAAATATATACAGATCACCAACCTTTGACTTTCGCAGTCTCTTCGAGAAATTCTAATGTAAAAATGAAAAGATGGCATACCATTATTGAGGAATATGCTCTAAAAATGATTTATAATCCGGGAAAAATTAATATAGTCGCGGATGCATTATCCCGACAAAACTTAAATAATATAACTGATGATTCATCAGAAATGAAATGAGAAACACACAGCATTCAGCAAAGAGCTCTGAAAATACACAAATTCAAGAAACTAAAAAACCATGGAATCAATTCAAAATACAAATACTTCTTAGTAAAGGTCGCTTTACCATTCACGAATATATTAATAATTTTAATAAAACTAGGCATATTGAATATATTATAATACACTTGAAAATTTAAAGACTATTCTAAAAGAATTCTTACAACCAAATCTTGTAACAGCAATATGTTGTACACCTGAAGAATTATATGAAACAATGGTTAAATTAAAAGAAACATTTACTAACAAGTTTTTATTTACAAAAAATTTTTCCATGGATATACCAAACAAGGAAGACCAGGGAACAATAATAGAGCAAACTCATAACAGAGCACACAGGGGCTTTGACGAAAATATTAAACAAATCTCAAATTTTTACTATTGGGCAGAAATGCATAAACAATTTAAAGAATACATTAGAAATTGTGAAATTTGTAATAAAAATAAATATGATAGACATCCCATAAAAATACCTATTGGAGAGGTCCCTATACCCAAAGATGAGGGAATACAAAAACACATAGATATATTTTATGCACAATCATTAAAATTCATTACATGTATCGATAGTTATTCAAAGTTTTTGGTTATTAAACAAATTGAAGACAAGATTAATTTAGAAGATAAAGTGTTAGAGATATTACAAGGGTTCCCAAATGTAAAAAGAATAACAATTGATAATGATTTACTACCGTACAATTTAAATCCCTGATGCAGAGACTTCAGATTGAAATTTATTTCTGCAACCCAAATCATAGCACCACAAATGGTCAGATAGAGAGGATACATTCAAAAATAATTGAAATATCACGACGTATAAAACAAGAATATAATTTAATCAGCTTTTCGGAATCAATATATAGAGCCGCTCACCAATACAATAAAACTATACATTCGGTAACTGATAAGAAACCATTCGAAGTTCTTTATAATAAGGTCTCTTATAATAATTTACCAGACAAATTTTTATTAGCACAAGCTAGGATGCCAGAAAGACAAAATAAAAAAAGATTTAACAAAACATATTTATGTGGACATGTATATATGAAAAAATAATAGGGGAGAGAAATAAGCTAAAGCCTATATACAAGTAATAAAATAAGATTTAGGGAATAAGCTTACAATTAACTACAGAAGTAGAATAGTACATAAAGATAATATTAAATCTTGATTATATATAATTCAAAATGAACACGGACGATTGACTATAACTGATTTAATGGACATTTCTAACTTTAAGATATTACAAAATAAAGATGTAATTGTTATATATATTAAGTATCCGAAAATTATAAATGATTGCAAATACTTTGAAGTAAGAGCAATCACACAAGAAGACGGTAAATTAATAATTGGCAAAGAAATTGCAAAATGCAAGAAAGAATATATTAATATAAAAAATTGTAAAAACGAAATGATAAACACCTATTGTAATATTGATAATACAAATACTTGCCTAGCAGATATTTCGTCCAAAAAAAAGGTAAATGTAAAAAAATCAAAGAAAAAAATAAAGAAATAGATGTAATTAAAGAAGGAGCAATATTAGAATCCGGAAATAACACAATTGATGGCTATGCCATAAATGGAGTTTACCTTGTTACTTTTGAGAATTATACAAATATTAACAATGTTATATATGAAAATGTCGATTGCAAAATTTGGAAATATATATATTTACATATATATATAGAATATATTGAAACAAAAAATAAAGAAATGAAACTTGAAAACATAAATGTTTTAGCTAAACGAATGAAAGTTTTTATGCATCATTCATTTTTATGGTACATACTTGTAATTTTGTAAATAATGTACATTATTCATAGGATTGTAAAATCTAAAAAATCTTATAAAACTTCTAAAATAAATAGAAATTTAGAATGACATTAATGCTATACAGACACCACCAAGTATGGTAAAATCTTTCAATGTGTACATTTTTAAATCGGCGAAAGGTATTGGCATAGATAACAAATTTATAAAAAATTATTACACGTTTCTCCGATGTTTGTCTTCTTAGTATAGAACGCATCTGTTTGAATTTTCATATCCTTAAAAAGCAGCAAATCCTTTTGTGTGCCGAAATTAACATCCCTCAAAAGCTTTGTTGGTACTAGATATGTTTGCAATCCGATAGAAGACTTTCCTGCACGTAAACGCCTGCAATGATATGTATGCATGATATATTTAAAAGAAAGGTCAAAAATCTTTGTGTTCAAATCAATAACCAAAAAGCTTTGATTTACATAATACTCCAAAGTTATCTCTGAAGTTCAGTGCGGTTTTTGGATCCGTAATTGGTGTTATCAAAAACTTCTTTCATGAAAATAAATGTATAGGAATGGTGTTAAAACTACTTTGTTTATTATTATTTTTTTTTTTAATAAAAGGTTGAGATATCGGTAAGATAACAACAAAATCGACGATTTGGTGAGAATAGCGATCTTTGTTTGAAGGCAAGTGAAAAGGCGGATTTACGATTTAAATGCATATAGTAGTAGAAACTGTTTAGCGAAAGAAATTGCAATTACAAAGAATTGTTGAAAAAATGTATGTAACAGAATTATTTAGAAATTTCTCATCCCGTGTTCCGGAAATTTCAACCACTTGACCTACATACTTCCTATAATTCACAATTTAAAATTCCTCCATTTTATAGTCCACCAATGAAGATATCAAAAAAACGCTTTGGGCAGGGACTATTTAAAAATGTCAAAAATTAAAAAATAACGTTATAATATTGAATACATTAATTTGATACCACAAATACGAAATTGGACCCCGAATCACCCCAGCTTCTATATATTAATTTATACTAGCAAACTTTTTTACCAATATATCGGTGAGTAAACTTTAAAGAGTTGAGCGGAAACATATTCTCAGTAATGCTAAAATTGTATGCAATACGTCATAATTGACATAAATGGTCAATATGTGTGATATTTTAATGAAATTAAGTGGACATGTTTTCCTAAATATAATGTGATTATGCATCCCTAATATAATGATTTCCGATTCTCTGGTTAACCATTTTCTCATATACGTCATAGACCCAGTTTCTTTACTACATTTTGCTTTGTGCCTAAAATATTTATTTTAAAATCGTCCTAATTACTAAACTCATGCAAAGGGGCTAAATTTAATATATTGCGTATATGAGGAAAAAGACAAGCAATCGAGCACCTCACTGAAACCATGACTTTGGCGGCGAAAGTGGCAATACCGGTGAAGCTTGGTTTAAGGAAAATGCTTATCAATCCTGTGCAGATATTCAGGCTCTTGTAAAAGAAAAAAGAATTCTTAGAAAGCAGTGGCAAAACAGTCGCTCTCTTCTCCTGAAGGCGCAGTTGAATAGATGTATTACGTTACTGCGCAATATGTTGCAGTTGAAAAGAAAATACGGACTCGCAAACTACCTTCAACTCGCAAAAACCGCACTTGGGCCAAAACCCCCAGCAAAAGAGTTAACGCTTTTGCAAACAGTCTGGAGAATGTTTTCACACCACACGACACAAATGCTTATATCAGCCCACCAAACATAAGTAATATTGTTAACGCACCTATCAAATTTCGGTTTTTTCACGGCCGCTTTGAAAAGCCTTGATGTGAAAAAGTCGGCGGGGCAGATGGCATTACAGGATTAATAATTATCAATTTACCAACTTATACTATACGAATTTTACTATTAATTTTTAACGCAATGTTAAGAATTGGTTACTTCCCACCATCTTGGAAGATTTCTACAATTGTTATGATTCCCAAGCCGAGAAAAGACGCTAGTCAAATTACATCATATAATAAAATATAAAATTCGTATCCAAAGTTTAGCTCTGAACATCAGTTTAGATTTCGAGCTAATGACGGTACTATTGAACAGGTACACAGAATCGTCACTATTATTAGATCGGCTTTTGAAAAGAAGCAGTATTGTTCAGCTTTCTTTGTTGACATATCCCAGGCATTCGATAAGGTTTGGCACGACGGGCTGATCAACAAAATAATTCGACTGCTACCCGAGAACACACACAAACTTTTTAAAAGCTATTTAACTGATAGAATTTTTAAAGTCGTATTAAAGGACGAACTATCATCAACAAAAAAATCTCTGCAGGTGTCGCCCAAGGAAACATATTATCACTTCAGATACCTAGGAGTCCATCTAGACCGACGTCTAACGTGGTCTCGTCATATAGATCTTGAACACAAGGTTCTTCTATACAAGTGCATTATAAAGCGAATATGGGCCTACGGCATTCAACTTTGGGGCAGTGCTTGCGAGTATAATGTCCAGAAATTGTAAAGAAAACAATCCAGGCTTTTACGACAGATTGTCTGTTGTCCACGGTATATTCGTAACAAAAATATGCATAGAGATTTTACCATTCCTACAACTCATAAAGAAATTAAAAGATACGCCATCAAATACGTCGATAAGCTAACGACTCATCCCAGCACCCTAGCAGGGACCTGCTTCTGTTCGAAGGCCATCAGAGGTTAAAACGAAGTGACACATTGAGCCTCGCTCGCTACCCCCACTACTGTGATTATGGAAAATTAACATAAATTCTAAATTTGAATACATAAAAGTTGGCACGCTGGTGCTAACTTTAATTCTTAAAACTAGTCTTAAGATTTGAATATATTATTGCAAATTTCTTAAGGAAAGATTCAATAAAAAAAGCTTTGCAAAAGCAATTGCTTAGACCAGTAAACTTGCTTGTATCCACAAAAAGGGAATTTCTCTAAATTGGTAATATTAATATTAAATTATGTTTGACTAATAAAATGTAAGCCCAAAATTTACATCGTGCTTAATAGAATAAATTCATGTAAAAATTACAAAAAAAAAAAATATTTTCAAACCGAGTTAAACCAAAATCGTGTTAAAACAGAATTAGGGGTTGTGCTTTTCAGGTACTCCATTTCGCGTCTAAAAATTATCGAGAACGGACTATAACTTTTAAAGGCCGCATTTACTAAATATGTGGACCTAGGTGCCTACGGCAGACATTTTACCGAAAATATCGGTCAATGTGTGAGTCTAGTATTGAAATTAGGTTTTTTTTGCGACAACATCCTTGTGCCCAAAACTAGGAAAAACAGTGTAAATATTATACTTTCCCTAGCCTTTATATACTTAATATAAAGATTTTTGAACTTTCGGTTGACTTTATACCGCATATATTGGTCAATATGTGAGCTATCTTAACCTTTAACTAGGGACATGACAAATTTATAACACAATAAGGGACATGACGTCTCACAGGCTACTACTTAAAAGTTAAATTTGTCATAAAATAGCATTAAGATGATTTAGAATTGTGTTGATATTTAACTATTGGAATATAATAAAATAAATTTAAATAAATTTAATCAGTATTTATTTTATTTTTTTTAAAATATGTTTATTATTAATTTGAGGTACTTTTCAGCCTTAGTTGATATGAAATCTTTATTTAGCAGTTTAATAGACCTTATATAAATAATATGGCAAATTTAACATTTATTACTTAAAATCTAATCAAGAAAGAACGAAAAAATCACAAAAGCTTCTTCTGAAGTCGAAAAATAACAATTCTGACACCTTTTCAATTTGACATAATTCATTGGCACTTTTTGCACAAGGGGTGAGAACATTGCAGACATATGGGATTGCATCTCCCTACACATGTGTACACTGTCATTTTTTGCAGTTTCGGCAGACAAATACTGCATGCCCTTCGCTTTCCTTGACTAGTTTCAGAACTTTGGATATCTTTTTCAACCATATCTTCACCCAGTACTCGCTTTATCACTAGCCGTAGCACCCTTGGTAATTGACTGCACACAACACGTCTTTGCATTTGGGGTAGCAGTAGCGAACGGGCTAACGACTTTAAAAATTCTCCTCTCTCTATAATCTTAAGCTGATACATATTGTATAATATTATATATAGGCAGTTATGCCGCTCAAGTCCACAATGCGATGGAATACCCCCATTGCCCACCTTCTCGTTCGACGGCTGCTGGAAAAAATTAAACATTTTTTATCTGCTTCGTCAACGCCTCCTTTTGTTGTGTTACAATAGAGAATAATTTCTGGCTTTTTAGAATCGTCATCAACTACTTTTCAATGATGCATTGAGGACACAAGTATCACAGCTCTATTCTTCTTAGGCACATATGAGCGAATAGTTTTTTGATTTGTAAGTCCAAACAAAGTTGACTGGAACTCTCTAGCATCTAAATATTTCACACCCTATGCCATCCTTAGCAAATAAGTGACTTGTGCGTTCGTGGCTAGATTTCAAAACAGTAAAAGACCCACAAAAGCCTTCAGCTCAGTCATATCTATGTCTTTCAGTTTAGGTTATTCTGACGAGCAAACTTCATTCTATATAAGGAGACATTTTTCGGTTTGTCCAAGTCAATATTTGTTGAAGCATTTCCATTCACCAGCCAAATGCTGGTAGGGTCTTTTGCATCCACGTATGTCAATTTCGAGGCACAACCATGGGTTATGATATTATGTTGAAGTGTGCGAACCCTAGAATTGGGAGGAGCCTTAGACTATTTATTAACATTTTTCCCGTAATCAAAAATCGACCTTCGTAATTCCGAAAAAGGCGTGGCATTACCAAAACTATTGATGCTACCTTCATCAGAACTATCAGCGCTCCTCTGATTGCTGCTATCCACTTCTGGAATATTCTCCTCTAAATCTTCATCTTAGTCACGAAATTGTAATAGATCATCGGAAACCAATAACTCGTCAATATCATCTTCACTGACAGATTGGTCTAAAGCCAGTAATAGGGCATTGAATTCCTCTTCAAATGATGGACTGTATACTCGTAATATTTTTCCCTTTGATGAACTCGTGGGCTGGAGTTGAAGTTTCTTAATATTATTATTAAATATTTGTATGACAACTAGGGACATGTAGGCTTATAGGCTACTGCCGATTTTCTAATTAGAATTACTTACCTGTTAAAAACAGACGACACAGCTGCTACCTTCCGCGGTCGTTTAAGCACTAAAACAAAAGCTACTGAGACACGGGGTCGTGGCAAGCGGGGGGAAGTGGTCAATTCTGAGAACTTGCAAAACACGCGACGCCTGTGAGACTACACGTCACTAGTTAAAGGTGAAATGAGAAACAGGAGCATCAATGTCTGGCAATGATATATATTATATATTCCCAATCTCCCATATGGGATAAAGTTATTTCCATCCATTTTGACTCTCCATCTGAATTTAAAGCGTTTAGGTTCGTCAATACACCCGAATTTAGCCATTTCTTACTTGTTCATAAAAATGTGTATGCAGTATAAACTCATATATAATAATCAGCTAAGCTTTCGCTTAATATTTATTGTGTAGGGAGCTGCATTTCTTTAATATATTTATATATTTTAATCTTATGTAATCGTAGTGCGGTGATTGCTTTACATAACTGAGGAGTAATATTTATTTGCTTCTCAAAAATTATCATATTTCAAGAATGTTTTTTACAGCACAATTGATCGTTTTTTCCAAACGTCTAATGAATGAATATACCGACCAGATCAATGTCAAGACTTATTCGAGATGTTCTCCACATGAAAGCCAACACTCTTTCAAATGGTCAGCGTCATATTATCTGCATATGAAACGTCTGTAAGTCCAGATTTGAATTAATTTGACTACACTGTCGAGCACCCCACAGAAATTTGAAGTCTCAAAAACCTCAAAAAGTCATTGGTCCAAGCAGCATCGCCAATACGTAGGTTGCCTTTTATATTTCGGGATTAGAGAACAAAAATAAATATTAATCATCGAAAATCTCTCTATTGTTTTCCAAAATATTTTCCATTAACATCTATACACTTTTAGAGTTAGAACCATTTGTCGAAGCACTTTTGCGGCTTTGATTGAGGTATTTCCGAAACATACGTTATGAGCGCATCAACCGCCCCTTCAGGTGTCAAAAAAGAGTTTATTTTTTAAGTATGGGAATTAAAAGTAGTCATTTGGTACCCCATCAGGACTATACGGTGGATGACTCATCAAATCGGTGCTTTGAGTGCTCACAAATACAGGTGTTTCAATCGATGTGTGAGAGGTCGCATTGTCGTGGTGAAGAGGGATCCGTCTTCGGCGGTTTGTTTTCCTGATTTCGTGAAAGAAATCTGGTAAACAAGAGGTTGTGTATCATTCAGAATTTACTGTTCTGCATTGTTCTAGTGGTATGATTGTGGTATGTCTAGTTTTTCAAAAAAGCAGGCAACTATTCGCTTGGAAGTGCTTCGTGCGGGAACAATTTTTATTGGATTTGTTTCATCTGCAAACACCCATACAATCGACTGCTGTTAACTTTCGGGCTAATGCGCGTAAGTCCACGATCTATCGCCTGTCACGATTTCATAGAGGTGTTTCGAAGCTAGGCTATCGTATTTTTTTTTAAATATTTCTCTCGACCAATCGACACGAGTGATTGACAAATTATGTGGGATTAAACGTGAACGCATTTTTTTACAGTCAAATGTTAATGCGATATTAATGTGTGTTAGTCCCACTAATGCCTGTAGTTTTCTCAATCTCACGTTAATCACATGACGATCTTGCAATATCAGTTTGCATACAGCATCTATAGTTTTTGGAATAACATCTGCTTTGGACGACCTTCACGAAAGAGTGATCTATGACCTCGATTGAATTCACGATACCACAGATAAACACTGGTCTTTGATGTAGCTTCATCGTCAAAAATTTATTTAAGTTCATCGAGGCACTATTTCTGAGCTAATCCACACAGAAAGTTGCAAAAAACAATCGCCCGAAAATCTTTGCGATTTAATTCCAATTTTTTCGCTGAGATGAGTATTTTAAGCTACTGTAATCAAGATAAATAGCGTTCTGAGTAAGTGTAACATCAAAAATGTCAAACTTTACGATAAAGTTGTGAGTTGCCAGATTGCAACACTAGGGTTGCCAAATCCCGAAATATAAAAGAAAAAATAGAAAATATACAGCAGAGCGTATAATCAATGGCCGAATCGTTTGAGGGCTTGTTTGAAAGCAAAAATATTTCAATTAATTTTCGTACATCCTTTATTTAATATATGTATTATGAAATATAGTTCACTTTAATAAAAAAATGATTACAGTTTCGATTACATAACAGCCTGAACTTGTAACAGAACTAATGGCAGGACTAAGTATATAACTCCATATCTATCTCGATTTGTTTCAGGTGTTACAAACAACCATGAACAAAACTATTATACTCTGTAGCAACATGCTGCGAGATGATGAAACTAATCTGCAAGACTATAAGTTAATTATATGCCAAATATGATTTCAAACTATTCTAAATTTCGTTGAATTGTTGAATTCTTGCGCAAACTTTTTAATGTCAGTTGTGTCAACACACATGGAAATATTTCACCGACTCTAAGTCGCACAAATTGCGAAAATATAAAAGATTCGGTTCAGGTGTAACCGTACTTAGCGTTTCCGTACTTGTTAAATACCCAGTTTTATTAACACACGAAAATTTTTCTCCGCTTTTGAGCCTCACACATTGCGAAGTATCGAATGTTCAGTTACCTTCCTGATTTGTTTCTAATACATATTTTCTAATAAATATTCAATTTTTTTTTTATAGAACCAAATCCAAGTAAAGGCGTTTAAAAACGACATGTACTTAAATTTTTATGATATTTGTGAGGAACTCATTTAAATAATTGAAGAAAAAAATTAATTATTTACAAATCGGTTGGATTAACCTATAAACAGCTTGTAAGGATCCAGATTGGAAGTAATTATTATAGATTGCGTAATTCCTTTAATATTGTGTATAACTTTCAGGGGTGTTGTAGCATCTGATCTGTCGGAATCAGAATTTAAAACGATAGAAAAATGTATTAGGTGTCATAAATTCATATATTATATATAATATTACTGACGTCAAAGTTCGAAACAGAAATTATATCGGTTTTGGGTGTCACGAAAACCAATTGTATCGGTTTTTTTTATCAAAAACAAAGCAAAAGGATAGTGGTTGACAGATTTAAAATGTTAGTTAAGAAATTAGTTTATATTATTGCTACGATTTGATTTATTTTTATTTCTATAGGGAAAAACGTAAAAATAAAACACAAAATGTCATAATTATTAAGTTTATCGAAAAATCCACATATCTTAAGAGGATTCACAAAACTTCATAAATGTAATTTAACACCAAATGCGTCTTTATTCAGTCGATAATTACATAAATCTGTAAAGTAAGCATGTATTTACATATATATACTTATGTATTGGGTTGGCAACTAAGTAATTGCTTCAGTTGAATTTTTAGGTTTGCTGGCGTAGTCCAAATGTAAAACACATTTTGTTATTTGATAGTTGGCAATTCAACTGTCAATCAGAAAAAAAAAGTTTTTGATCGGTTGCTTAGTTTTCGTTTGGCGTTCGTTGAAAATGGAAGATCAAAAGGAATATTTTCGTCATATTTTCCTTTTTTATTTTCGCAAAGGGAAAAACGCATCGCAAGCTCACAAAAAGTTAAGTGCTGCTTATGGTGACGAAGCCATAAAAGAACGGCAGTTTGAAAATTAGTTTGCCAAATTTCGTTCTGGTGATTTTTTACTCAAAGATGAAAAACGCTCTAGTCGTCCAGTTGAAGTTGATGTCGACCTAATCAAAGCAATAATCGATTCGGATCGTCACAGTAGAACACGTGAGTTTGCAGAGAAGCTTCAGGTATCACATACATGCATTGAAAATCATTTAAAACAACTTGGCTTTGTTCAAAAACTCGATACATGGGTTCCTCACGAACTGAAAGAAACGCATTTAACGCAACGCATTAACAGCTGCGATTTGCTAAAGAAACGTGATGAAAATTATCCACTTTTTGAAACGAATGATAACTGGCGATGAAAAATGAATTGTTTACAACAATATCGAGCGAAAAAGATCGTGGAGACGGCCAGGTGAACCACCTCAAACAACATCAAAAGCTGGTATTCATCAAAAGAAAGTTTTGTTATCAGTTTGGTAGGATTATAAAGGAATTTACTACTTTGAACTCTTATCACCCAACCGAACGATTATTTCTGTCTACATTGAACAACTAACGAAATTAAACAATGCAGTTGAAGAAAAGCGGCCCGAATTGATAAATCGAAAAGGTGTTGTATTCCATCATGACAATACAAGGCCACACACATCTTTGGTCACTCGGCAAAAATTATTGGAGATTGGTTGGGATGTTTTGCCACATTCACCATATAGTCCTGACATTACACCATCGGATTAATTTTCGTTTCGATCTTTACAGAACTCCTTGAATGGTAAAAATTTCAATAATAATGATGATGTCAAATCGTACCTGATTCAGTTTTTTGCTAATAAAAGCCAGAAGTTTTATGAACGTGAGATTATGATGCTGCCTGAAAGATGGCAAAAGGTCATTGATCAAAATGGGCAATACATTAAGAATAAAGTTATTTAGTTCCATGAAAAAATTGTCTTTGATTTTTTAAAAAAAAATCCGCAATTACTTAGTTGCCAACCCAAGCATTCAAGTTACTGCAAGCCAAATTTCACATTCGACTCCCTTGGTGCATTAAGTGGATTCTTGTGTCCTCTTAATATTGTATGTTCCCTTTAATTATACTCTCGCAACTTGTTGCTACAGAGTATAATAGTTTTGTTCACCTAACGGTTGTTTGTATCACCTAAAACAAATCGACTTAGATATATGGTTATATATATATAAATGATCAGGATGAAGAGACGAGTTGAAATCCGGGTGACTGTCTGTCCACAGGATCACATTAAGGAGGGGCATCTGCAGTTAAAATTTTTTTTAAGTGGGCGTGGTCCCACCCCTAATAGGTTTAATGTGCATATCTCCTAAGCCGCTAATGCTATAATAACAAAATTCACTGGAAGCAAATGTTTTTAGCACTTCTATTGACGGTGTGAAAATAGTTGAAATCGGGTAGCAACTCCGCCCACTCCCCATATAACGGTACTGTTAAAAACTACTAAAAGCGCGATAAATCAAGCACTAAACACGCCAGAGACATTAAATTTTATCTCTGGGATGGTATGAAATGACTTTATAGGAACCGCGTTCAAAATTAGACAGTGGGCGTGGCACAGCCCACTTTTAGGTGAAAACCCATATCTTGAGATGTGCTTAACCAATTTCAACAAAATTCGGTACATAACGTTATTTTCGTATTTCTATATTATTGTGGGAAAATGGGCGAAATCGGACTACAACCACGCCTATTTCCCATATAAAACCATTTTCAATTCCATCTGATTCTTTCACTTTCCACTATGCATATCAAGCAAAAATGATTATATCGGGGTAAAACTTTGCGTGAATAATACGTTTAAAGTATGCCACCTTGTGACAAAAAATGGTGTTAATCGAACCAAAACTGTTCAAGCCCCTAAGTACTAAATATGTGGACCCCAGTGCCTATATTTGACCTTCTACCGAAAATATCAGCCAACCCACAAAGAAATCTCAAAGGAGTATACCATTTGACTTTGCGAGAGTATAAAATGTTCGGTTACAACTTAGCCCTTCCTTACTTGTTTTATATATCATATCGTTAATAATAAAATTGTACGGCATTGTGAAAGAAAAAAGGTGGTGAGTGATCGTAATGCTATAAAAGAAGAATTGAATAAAATTATACATGATCCTTCGAGACATAAACTCTTCACATTTATATAAAAATTACCGAATTTGCCGGTTTATTTTAACGCTTAAAGAAAACATGTTGTCGTTTAAGACTTTTTTTTACAACTTCAATAATAACCACAAACAATTTTTTTAAGTTGATAACTTTTAATTTAAGTTTTTACTAAATAAAAATTTTGACTCGAAATTTACAATAAAAGGCCGCCTCTAGATTTCTAGATCTAGAATTTTCCAAAATTTTTATTTTTTTATAATCTACAAAATTTACCCTCAGGTTAAGTAATAACAAAAAAATGTTTGTTTTCGCTCCACCCTAGTACATATCTACAACAAAAATATAATACGGCTAAAAAGTGGTGTGACGGTAAACAAAAAAAGGGGATAGAAACTTAAAGTATAGGAGCACAGTGTGTGCAAAAAAAAATATTTAATAGCAAAAATAAACACAAAACAGGCGCGAAAATAACACCATATAAAACATACGGACGCGGATTAACATAAAAAAAGCAACACCAAGCACACACAAAATCGAAAGCAATAAAGGACAGAAATTGGAGAGCAATACAGAAGCACACGTAGACGTACAAACACGTAATTACATACACTGTACCCAAATTGGGGGAAATCAAAGAGTCATTTCGATCCCCTTTCTTATATATTTATTCATATATGTACACATATATTTATTGTAGATTTCAGTTTATTGTTTGTACAAAACAAACTGTAATAAAAAACAATAAACTGTTCAATATTTCAGTAACGGTTGACAAGTTGGTTTAACTTATCGGTTTAAATGACAGGTTCAAATTACGGAAAACCGTTTATTGTAATATTTATGTACATCCATACGTATACGAGGTGTGTTCAAAGGAAAAGGTGAATTTTGATTTTTTTTTAAGTACCTATTCATCAATATCTATTTCGCCTTCAAAGTAATTTCCCTTGGATATAATACACTTGTGATAACGCTTTTTCCAATCCTCGCAATGATGGCAAAACGCTTTCCTTTCATCCGTTTCTTCAGTTTTGGGAATAGAAAAAAGTCGCAGGAAGCCAAATCTGGTTAAGGCATGATTACGGTTTGGTTTTTGACGAAAATCGTTAACAAGCATTGATGTGTGAGCTGGTGCATTATCGTGATATTGGAACAAACTTCGCTGCCACACGTTTCATACCCAAAATTTCCAGAAAATTGAATGGCATCAACTGATTAATATGCCAATAGTGATTCGACGATTTCTAAGAACAATTTTTTTCACTGTTTTCTTCGCTTGTTGACGTGGTTGCACCACCAGGATGCTCATCGTCATCTCAAGATCTTCACGGCCTTCTGTAAAGCGCTTGTACCACTTACATATAAACACTTTTGAGACAAAGAATGCCACAGTCAGCATTTTAAGTGCCTTGGAGTACTTAATTTAATTTTGAACGCAAAATTTAATACATATTCTTTCTTCCATTTCTTTCAAAAGTCAAAAATCGATGAGCACACAAAAACGTGACTAACCTTTTCTGTTGTCAAAAACAAACTATTAATCGAAATTTGCTCCTAATGCAAGTACATGATTAATATGTGTGTCCGATTATAACAAAACCAAAATATTGATAATCAAATGTACACAGCGCGCGAAAAATCAAAATCTTTTTGCTGCCCCTGCTTCTTCTAATTTGTTGAGGTACACTCGCCGTGTCTAGGGTTTGTTACAATGAATTTGTAAACTATGGGGCTTTCTACAAATCGCATTTTATTTATTGTAGTATAACTTTACAAAATGGTGTCTTGGATGTCGATGTTTTCTGCTACATAGACGATGCCCGGATGTTTCTGTCGGCGCTCGTATAGGCTTCGACAACTATTCTGCCGCATGCGTTGACGCTCGTGTGCGCTACGACTACGATGCTCGGGTGTTTCTGCCGACGCTCGTGTATAGCCGTGGAAAAAAATAATCCCAGACCACACGAGACTGACTCATATCTGCTACAGTGTGTTGCCGTGTAATGTTTTAAAATTTATAACTTTAAGAATGTTTTGTTTGAATATGTACAAATAGTTTTCGATTATTAAGATTCCTAAAGATTAAATTTACATTTAATAAGTAGTTATTAAGTTATTTGTTAAATGGTACGTTGTTTTGCTTATTATTGTTGTTGTTCCTGAATTGTACCTCATTTTTTTCTTCTATTATTTTTGTGTTTGTTAAAATTAATTCAAGTAGATTGTTTTCAATTATATTTGTTCATGAATACAATTGAATTGTACCTGATTTTTATATGTATATTTATTTTCGGTTTTGTTCAAATCAAGTTGTAAATTTCAACTTATATTGTTAATGTATTTAATATTAATGAGCCTGATTCATGTACCTGACTTTATGTTTATATCTGTTCAAGTTATATTTGTTACGAAAAGTAGATTGTTTTAGAACTGTATATATTATATGGGTGAATAAGTAATAAATAATATTTACAAAATATATATATAAATCACTGTTACACAATAATATATTTGATAAAATTGGAAACATTTAATAATGTTTCAATACAATAAATAAAAATTTAAATAATACTATGTTAATTAAATCTTTGGGAATTCAAACAACCGAAAAATATTTGAATATGTAATAAAAACATTCTTAAAGTTATAAATTTTAAAACATAACACGGCAACACACTATAGCAGATTTGTGTCATTTGGACGTTTTAATAGTAGAATATTGGTTGGCAACCCGCACCAAGTGTGACTTTAGTAGTAGAATATAAGTAGGCAACCCGTACCAAGTGGGACATTTTTGCGTGTGTATTAGTGAAAATCTTAGAATTGGTTACTTTTAGATTTATACAATGGCTGACTGTCTGCTAGCTTTCCGCCAAGCCGTGTGTTGCTTGCTCGCGTGTTCGCAACATATTGCTTTAGGATGGCAAGTGTTGCTAGAAGAGGCATGGTTTTCCCGTTGCAGCCCAATACTTGTTTTGTTGTTTACGTGGTGTGGTTTTACTGTTGTGTATGAGTAATTGCTATGTCTTGCTTTTCTTCATGTATACTCTTGCTATGTTGTATTTGTTTAACAGGGTGCGTCTTCGTGGGTTGTGGGGGCTAAATTCCGTATGGATATTTAGTTCTCACAATATAATAATTGACTGCCTGTAGATGCTTACCTTCGTGTATTCAAACACAATATACAAAAACAAAATTTAAATATTTAAATACTTACAATATTTTCCGGCAATACCCCTTTCGCAAAGGTAAAGTCAATGTTAAAGCACAAAATGCAAAACAAAATATACATACATACTTGTATGTACCTATATACAATAAACGATAATAAACAAAAACTAGTAAAGAGCTAAGTTCGGGTGTAAACGAACATTTCATACTCTTGCAACTTGCAAGGATCAAAGCCGGGGAAATACCTTGAGGAGTAGGCAAAACTCCATAACTAATATATGGATACTTATAATGAATAACAATCAAAGTAGGTATCATATTGACTTATTTTGGAGGTCATAGACTCACTTAGTTTTATTACTATATATTACTTCCTGTCAGTGAAAATTATACTAAAATAATTGGGGGCATAGAAATGGAAGCGCTGATTGCATTAATTTTTGACTTTGCTCAGGTATGCTTGAGAACTTATTTTCAAGCAATTTTATGAATATCTAAATGTAAACAAAGGTATATATAGAGTAAAGGCAGCAGGACGTTTCAAAAACGTGATTGTCATTTATATGGGGGCTAAGGCAAGTTTTCGGCCATTTTATCCCTTTCTGGCACAAAGATGCACTGTTATTAGAAAAACACGCTTTCTTAATTTCATTAAAATAACTAGCACATTGGCCGATACGTGTGGTATAAAGTCAACAGGAAGTTCGAGCTAAGGGAGGTATTGATCCTAGTCAATCCATTTTTGCCACAGGGGTATTTTATTATCAAAAAAACATTATCCTCGAATTTCAATTATATGGTATATCTCACAGATTGACCGATTTTTTCGGCAAAAAGTCTGCCATAAGCTCTTGGGACCACATTTCTATTATCTGGGAGTAGGTTTGGAAATATGTGATTTCACCTAAATTTGTCACACGAATTTGGCTATTCACTTCAAATTACGTGCACTTGACCAGCCATTTAGCACTTTTTTGTATTTACAAATTTTCTTTAGCCTTCTTGTTTAGTTGTTATGTCAATATTCTTTGCCAATCTACAACATAATTTCAACTGCTTTATATTCTTTATTTTTCCCTTTTTATACTCTCGCAACCTGTTGCTACAGAGTATAATAGTTTTGTTCACCTAACGGTTGTTTGTATCACCTAAAACTAATCGAGTTAGATATAGGGTTATATATATATAAATGATCAGGATGAAGAGACGAGTTGAAATCCGGGTGACTGTCTGTCCGTCCGTCCGTCTGTCCGTCCGTCTGTCCGTCTGTCCGTCCGTCCGTGCAAACTCTAACTTGAGTAAAAATTGAGATATCTTTATGAAACTTGGTAGACATGTTTCATGGTACCGTGAGACGGTTGGTATTGCAGATGGGCGTAATCGGACCACTGCCACGCCCACAAAACGCCATTAATAAAAAACAAATAACTTGCCATAACTAAGCTCCGCAATAAGATACAAGACTGTTATTTGGTACACAGGATCACATTAGGGAGGGGCATCTGCAGTTAAAATTTTTTTTAAAAAAGTGGGCGTGGTCCCGCCTCTAATAGGTTTAATGTGCATATCTCCTAAACCGCTAATGCTATAATAACAAAATTCACTGGAAGCAAATATTTTTAGCACTTCTATTGACGGTGTGAAAATAGTTGAAATCGGGTGGCAACTCCGCCCACTCCCCATATGACGGTACTGTTAAAAACTACTAAAAGCGCGATAAATCAAGCACTAAACACGCCAGAGTCATTAAATTTTATCTCTGGGATGGTATGAGATGACTTTATAGGAACCGCGTTCAAAATTAGACAGTGGGTGTGGCACAGCCTACTTTTAGGTGAAAACCCATATCTTGAGATCTGCTTAACCGATTTCAACCAAATTCGGTGCATAACGTTCTTTTCATGTTTCTATGTCACAGTGCAAAAATGGGCGAAATCGGACTACAACCACGCCTACTTTCCATATAACACCATTTTAAATTCCATCTGATTATTTCACTTTCCACTATGCAAATCAGGCAACAATGACTGTATCGGGATAAAACTTTGCGTGAATAATGCGATTAAAGTATGCCACCTTGTGGCCAAAATTTGTCTAAATCGAACCAAAACTGTTTAAGCCCCTAAGTACTAAATATGTGGACCCCAGTGCCTATAGTTGACCTTCTACCGAAAATATCAGCCAATCCACAAAGAAATCTCAAACGAGTATACTATTTGACTTTGCGAGAGTATAAAATGTTCGGTTACATCCGAACTTAGCCCTTCCTTACTTGTTTTGTTTTAATTTAATATAATCTGCCGCATTTTAAAAACACTTATCTAATAATGTGTCGTATCTTATTTTTTATTAATTTCGATTCTAGCTCATGCTACAGATTATTACGGTGAGTTTTGTTTACTTACTTTGTAATCTAAATAACTTTTAAGAATAACTTTAACTTTTGTAATCTAAATAAAGAAATATTAACATATTATATATTATGTATATATCTACAAGTGTGCACGAACTCTGAATGTGTCTCTGCGCGTATATAGTCATGATTATAATTTTGTATTTTACTCAGTACATATCTATCTATAATTATAAAATTTTATGCAGTTATATACTTTCTTTCAAATAAACGATTTTTCCCTTTCAAGTGAATAATGAGGCAGTAGCTGTAGCTAAATATTTTTTGTGTCATCTCGGATGTAATATTAAATGTCTCTGACGCATTTAGTTATTGCTTTATTTATTTTTTAAGAGATTTTAACAAAACCGTTATATGGATAGTGGTCGTGGTTATAATCCAATTTCACATATTTTCATGCTGTCGCAAGAGGTGTCGAAATGATACGTCCTGTACAAACTTGAATGATAAAGCTTGAATAGTTTCGGCGATACTTGTATATACATTAAACATTAAATTAAAGGGCGGGGCCACTCTCACTATTAAAAATTTCTAAAACCAAAAAAACTCATTATTGCGACTTCTTGCACCAAATTACGGTTTTGTATCTTAATTTTCGCTTAGTTATGATAATTTATAAGTTTTCGATTAATGGCGATTTGTGGTCGTAGCAGTGGTCCGATTACGCCCACTTATGAACTAGTCTTCAATTTTTTGCCAAGGAATACGTGTACCAAGTTTCATTCAGATATCCGATTTTTATTCAAGTTATCGCTTGCACGGACGGACAGACAGTCACTCGGATTTCAACTCGTCTTGTCATCCTGATCGTTTATATATATAACCCTATATCTATATCGATTAGTTTTAGGTGATACGCACAACCATTATGCAAGATGTTGCAAATATATATCTATAATATAAATGGTTTTAATATCACAGAATTATATCCAAAAATATTTGGAAGAAGCTAGAATGCAATGACAAAACTAAACGTTTGTTTATTAGATCTCGAATGCATTTTGAACTTATATCTCTTATACATATACACATAGCGAAAAAAGTCTGCGTTCACTTGACACATTTTTTTAAGTGAAGTAAAAACACAATGTAAATAGGTAATTCTGTTCAAATTTTTTACATGTATTTCTTCTTTATATTCTTAAGTTCAAAATGCATAAACAAAAATTTTTCCTATTTTCATTTTTGAGATAACGGGATTTTAGTGTAATAACAAGTAAATATAGGCACCATTAATGTCTCTGGCTTGTTTAGTGCTTGATTTATCGCGCTTTCAGTAGTTTTTAACAGTACCGTTATATGGGGAGTGGGAGGGGTTGTCATCCGATTTTTCACACTGCCGATAGAAATGCTAAAAACATTTGCTCCCAGTGAATTTTAATATTATGGCTTCAGAGATATAGGAGATATGCACATTAAACTTATTAGGGGGCGGGACCACTCCCACTTATAAAAAAATTTAAACTGCAGATGCCCCTCCCTTATGTGAACCTGTATACCTAATAAGAGTCTTGTATCTTGTTGTGGAGCTTAGTTATGGCATTTTATTTGTTTTTGATCAATGGCGTTTTATGGGCGTGGCAGTGATCCGATTACCCCCATCTGCAATACCAACCGTTTTACGGTACCAAGAAACATCTCAATTTTTACTCAAGTTACAGCTTGCACAGACGGACGGACGGACGTCAGGACAGACATTCACCCGGATTTCAACTCGTCTCTTCATCCTGATCATTTATATATACATAACCCTATATCTAACTCGATTAGTTTTAGGTGATACAAACAACTGTTAGGTGAACAAAACTATTATACTCTGTAGCAACAAGTTGCGAGAGTATAAAAAATAACATACGTACATATATAAATGAGTACTTACAGTTACTTATAACGTACATATAAACATTACATATACCTATATTTAATTCCAGCGTGCATAATTTACCTATACTTACATATGTAAGTTTTTATATTAATTATTTAATATCGTATATCACATATTGTATTTTGCATACATACAATTATTTATATACTCCTATACCTCATTCAATTATAGACTTGCATACGTACATACAGTGCTTACGGAAAATTGCAATTACCCTCTATTGCCAATTTCCCTCTCGCGCTCTTTTACGGTTATACATAATACGCTTATTTACATTTACATACAGCATACAATCCGCTTATGCTTATATACCCTACATATGTACATAGGGTACAACCATATAAATACCAATCGGAACATTTTGCATAAAAACGATTCGGTTAATAAAGCGCAGATTATTTAATACAATTATATTATATAAACAAGTAAGGAAAGGCTAAGTTCGGATGTAACCGAACATTTTATACTCTCGCAAAGTCAAATTGTATTAGGTTAGGTTAGGTTAGATTAGAGGGTCGATCCTAAGAAGGATCACACTTGGACAGCTTAAACGCCGGTCCGTTGTGGTACCCAGAACTCCTATGAGCCGGATCAACAGACCCTTACATGCCGACAAAGCGCTTTGTGCCTATGACAAACTTGTTGAGACGGTCTATATCCGTTTCGGCCAAATCTTATGGTCCGCCAAGGTGTGATTACCGAGATGTTTCATTCTCAGCCTAGCAAAAGCCGGACAGTGGAGGAGAAAGCGCCGGGCTGTTTCCACTTCACCCTCCTCCATACAGCTTTGACAACTACCATCGGGTTGTATTCTAATCCGCACCGCATGAGTTCCCATTGGACAGTGCCCAGTGAAAACTCCTACCATGGCGGCGAGGTGAACTTTGTTCAAGGCGAGAAGATCCCCCGACCTCCTGCGATCCACTCTCGGCCAGAATGATCGCGCAGTCGCACAGGAGTTGGTCGTCGACCAGCGTCTGCTGAGCGCATGCGAGGTCCATTGGTCCAGAGCCAGAATGCAAGACATTAGCGGAGAACCATTCCATTCCGATGTGAGCGGGGCAAGAGTTCCCCCCTGGCCAGCTCATCGGCCTTGCAATTCCCAGCGATTCCGCTGTGACCATTCACCCAAACGAGCCTGATATTGAAGTAGGCTGATGCTAATTCTAGTGAGGACTTGACTAGCTTTGAATGCACGGTTCGCGCACTCAGGGCTTGTATTGCCGTTCTGCTGTCGGAGTGAACGCTCACCTCTCTAAACGAAGCTGCACTTCGTAACAGTACTTCTACCGCCACCTTGATCGCGGCCACTTCCGCCTGAAAAACGCTACAGTGGTCTGGTAGCCTGAAGCAAAGATTGACGGAGCGCTCTTTACAGAAAACCCCCCCTCCAACTTTCTCTCCTAGCTTCGACCCATCCGTGAAAAAGCTCACCGCGCCTCTTCTTCAGCTGCGTCTTCCCCTCCACATCTCCCTAGTCGGGATATGAGCAGAGAAAAAACCGCCTGTGACGCAGTGATCCAAATTTTCAGGAATGCAGGTGAAGGAGGAGAGAATTGTGGCGTGTCCTTGTTCGGACCTCTTCAAGAGCCCAGCTTCCCTGAGCCTAATAGCACACCTCGCAGCAATGCAATATTAATATAGCGTTGAGAGCTATCGTTCGTGTGATTCGCAGTGTACCGGAGATTCCGATGAGTGCAGTTCTACAGTTTGCCCCTCGGTATTCTGCACCTAATGTACAGATCCATAAGCCTCTCCAGCGTTTTCAACGGAAACGAGGATAGGCGGATGGGTCTGAAATCTTTAACACCGACATGAGAGCTTTTACCGGCCTTCGGAATAACCGTAACCTTAACCTGTCTCCAGGCCTTCGGGACGTAGCCCAATCTAACACAGTTCACGTAGATGGGGGCTAGCCAGCTACATGACACCTTAACCGTACGCTGTAGTTGCGCCGGTATGATGCCATCGGGACCCGGGGACTTGAAGGGCTTGAATGATTTCAATGCCCAAGTAAGGTGACGCTCATCCAGAAGATACCCCACTGGAGTAGGGTTTTTTGCAAGAATGCGTCTAAACCTTGAGGACTCGTGACAGCCCTCTACACAGAAGGCTCTCCACGAAGCTCTCTTGGCTTTCTTTAACTCGGATTTGTAAATGGCCAGTCCGGCCTTGTACAACGATCAGTCGTCACTAGAGCCACTTTTACGGGCTTTGTTGAAGAGTCTTCTACTCGAAGATCGAATCTCCGTTAGCTCCGAAGTCCACCAAGGGAGTTTCCCTTTAGTATTCTGAGTTTTCAGAGGGCAGAAGTTCTACTAACAGAGCTGAAAACCTCGACGAGCTCCTCAATCGCGTCCGCAGATAGGATCGAATCCCTGCTGGCGCGGTTGGAAGAGCTGATTGAAGCTTCCTGCAATACAGGACCCAATTGGTATTCCTGAAGTTTCTGTAGGTTCTATGCTTCGGGCGCGAGGCGTCCAAGCTGAACCCAATATATTTATTATCAGAAAAGGAGTGGTCGTCTAGAACTCTCCATTTCGAGAACAAGGGAGCAATTTCCCTAGAGGCTAGCGTGACGTCAAGGACTTCCGCCCTGATAGCTGTCACAAAAGTAGGGCAGTTTTCCCTATTACAGATAAAAAGGTCTACATCACAAATAAAATCAAAAAGTGACTCACCTCTTGCGTTTGTGTCCGAGCTCCCCCAGACGGTGTGCCTTGAGTTGGCATCCGAGCCTATTATAACCGCGGCTCTTTTGCGCCTGGTCTCTGCCAGAGCCATCCTCAGCAAGTTCGGAGGTGGTTCCACCTCGTCGTCGGCATGTAGGCTGAGACAAGCCAGATTTCCCTAGCACTGTCCTCCAGCCTAGCGGTGACAACGTCCTCGTTGCTGAAATTAGGTAAAAGTATTAACGTTTTTAAGTTCATTTCTGACCAACAGGCAGGCTCTGGTTCTACCTGTGCTGCTTGCCGCCAGAAGCTTATGGCTTTTTGTCCTTAGTCCAGATATCCCATAGCTACTCAGCCACGGTTCCTGGATAAGGACAACGTCGGCTTCGTCCCTTCCTAGACGAAGCACTAGATCGGCGGAGGCTGCCTTTGAGTGCTGGATGTTAATTTGGAGGATCTTCATCCTCCAAACTCCTCTCCAGCAGTGCGAGTTCCGCACCATCGTCCATATCATCGACGCCAGCCTCCTCGAACAGATGCTCAAGACTGAAGACGGATCCATCATCACCTGACGATCCGCCCCCCGTGCTCACCGGACAGGGTCGACATCCATTTTCGAGAGGGGAACTTTCCCACTCTCATCCGCCCCCGCAGGAGACAGCGGGCCATCCGCCCTGGCTTCTGTTGGGAGCGTCTTGAGAACTACCCTCTCGAAGCCATAGCTTATGGCCCCCTTTGTGACACTGAGAGGAGCGAGGGACTCCTTGTTTAGGAGTATCAGCTCTTGCCGATATGGTGCCTCGGTCCTCTCCAGCCTGATCACCCTCCAGTCTTGGGTGGGGAGAGATGGGTTGCAGTACCGCAACATCTCTTCAATTTCGGCCGGGGAGGAAGGTTCGGCCGGAAGCCAGACCCGAGCCCGACGCCTATTTTCCATATGACACCATTTTAAATTCCACTTGATTCTTTCACTTTCGTTCGGCGTAAAACTTTGCGTGAATAATACGTTTAAAGTATGCCACCTTGTGACCAAAAAATCTCTAAATCGAACCAAAACTGTTCAAGCCCCTAGGTACTGAATATGTGGACCCCAGTACCTATAGTTGACTTTTTACCGTAAATATCGGCCATTGTGTAAGATATATAATTGAAATTCATATAATAGAATAAATAAATGAAACTATCGATAATAGTATGTCTTTGTTTCAAAAATTGGTTGAATCGGATCAATAGTTCTTGTAGCCCTCATATATCTAACATAAATATTTTTGAACTTCCGCGTGACTTTATACCGCATATGTGAGTTATCTCAATGAAAATGAGAGAGCGTGTTTTACTCATAACAAGATCAAATCAGGTGAAAATTTTCCTTAGTCCCATGTAACCAATATCAGGATTTTCGAACATTCGACTGACTTTACTCCATTTGATTGGTGATGGTATGTGAGGTACCTTAATGAAACAGTGGGAGCATTTTATTAGTCTGTGGCATGTTAGTAGTATGTGGTATTGGAAAAAGTTAATAAAATCGGGTTAATACTGCCCTCAAATTCCATATACTACTTATAATGCTTTTCGTTATTCTAACCAGTTTTATGCTGAATATGTCGGTCAGTGAGTAGTAATATTTTTTTTTATATATTATATAAAATTGCTTCAAAATATGTTCTCGAGTATAGCTGAGCAATGTCAAAATTAATACATTTCTCTATCCCCAATATATATATGATTTCCGTCTTTCCACCTGACTTTACACCGTTCCGGTTGATCAACGTGATATTTTAACGAAATTAAGTGGAAAAGATTTCTTAAAAATTATGTGGTTTGACGCTGAATTAGAATGAAATTAGTATATACTAAGTCTAAACCTCACACCTTGATATAATGAATTCCGATTCTCTGGTTGACGTTTGCCACCTAAGCTTATAATATAAAATTTAGCCACTTTGGTGGAGTTAATATCACATTCATACTTATGTATATCTCACTTCAAGCAATAAAACTGAGACTAAGTTTATGGCCTTTAATATAAGTCAAGAAGATACCAAATTTGATTGTAATTTAATCACGATATCATTTAATAATGGATGTTTAATTCAACATTTTTTAATATACGGTTTGGAGGAATTTTCTGGTCTTTGATTTTCCCAGCTCACATGTACTACTTATGGTATAATTTTTTTCACCAATTTGATAATTAAATGAAATTAAATGGACAGTTTGTCTTAAAAATAATGTATATCGCTGCATATGAATGAAATTGATATAGACTTTGTTTAAACCTGATAATCCTAATATACTGATTTCCGCTCCTCTGGTACAACAGCAACCTTATACACCCCACATATTAAATCTAACCCCTTTGGTTCAGTTTATATCACATATACCATGTTTGAGTTAAATAGCTTCTTTTTATAAAAGTTAACATTTCGGAAACAAATAGTATTGACACAAAATAAATCTATGATCAATAACATAAGTTAATAAGATACCAAATAATAATCGAGTAATGAATGTTGAATTCGCAACATTTTTATACTTTCGCAATATGTTGCAACAGAGTATAGTTTTGTTCACCAAAGAGTTGTTTGCATCACCTAAAGTGATAGATATAGATTTCTATGTACATATATTTCTTCTAATATTTGGTGATAATCAGTGGTTAGGTATATTTTCTCAGCCATCATGTTGAACTTATTATAAAATATACCAGACAACAATGCTAAAAAAGTTTCTTAGAGTGCTGGACTTTGTATAGAGCAAAAAAATCTTTCTAGAAAAAATTGCATGAAATAAATATTAGTAATGTAGTATCAAAAGGGCTAAAGACCCTTTTTATGTGGTTATAGATAAACTGCGACCCCATCGGTTTACATGCTACTGTCTATTATTTCAGTTTGCGACACATTTTAATATGAAGGTTATGAGGTCAACTGTAAACTCAAGAAAATTACATTTTTAACTAGCGCCGTTGGCAGCTTATAAAAGGTTTAGATATTAAGACAGAAAGAAGAAAATCTACATACCTGCTCTACATATGTGTATACCATACTTAATTAAATGTAAGTTATTGTTAATTTAGCCTTCATGGATAGACCCTTCAAAATAGGTACCATAGATCCCCCTGTTTTAGAAAGCGTTTAACAAAAGTAATTTACAGAAGGGTTTTCCGAGAACTTAATTTCAATACAATGAAATAAACTACTAATTTCTAAAATATAAATATAACTAAATATTATGTATTATTATGTTAGTGAATAGCTAAGTAAGTATTTTATATATTAATCCATTTATTATTAATTAATTATGCCTAGATTAAATAGAAAATCTATATTACTAAGTCGTCTTCTGAATAGAAGACGTATGAGAGTTCTTCGTACAAACTCTTTATATAGAGATAGTGAGCAGTCACAAAATACTGTAAGTCACGCTATTCGTAGATTAGATTCCGATGTACGTCTGTCCGAACAAATTATCAATACAAATCAACATAGAACCAGGCGGGCAAATCTCGAGATACGGTCTTTTGAACAAAATTTAAATACTGTTCAACATAGAACAAGGCGGCAAGATCCGCAAATTCGTTCTGAAGAGCAAATAAGAGATACTCGAGGTCATAGGTCTCGGCGTGAAGACCCCGAGGTTCGATCTGTTGACAAGTTGCAAATACTGTTCAACATAGAACAAAGTGGCAAGATCCCCAAATTCGCTCTGAAGAGCAAATAAGAGATACTCGAGGTCATAGATCTCGTCGAGAAAATCCTGAGGTACGTTATGATGAACAAAGTAGGAACACTAGGGATCATAGAGAACTTCGCGCAAGAAATCCTGAGTATAGGAATTTAGAGCGCATTCGTGATCAAATGCAAAGAGAACATGCAAGAAGAAATCCTGAAATAAGGAGAGATTAGCGTGATAGAGAAACACAACGTCGACAGCTTAGTAGGAAGGGTATACGGGAGGAAATTTTGAATCAGAGACGTCTTGGACAAAGTCAAGTTCGCCTTTGTGGAGATAACCCGGTCAATGGGCAAATTGAAAACAAAAGACAGTCCCAACGAATCCGATTAACGAGAGAAAATAATGTTATAGAAAATGATTTCAAAAACATTTATTTCCAAAATATAAATAAGGGCCCTACTGAAATATGTATTTGCTGCGGCGGATTATGGTTTTCACACCAAGTTCGGGAATTAAATTTCGAAACTATCGTGCAGGGTCACCCGAATGCTGCATCCGCCTTCTTTTTAACAGAAAAATTTACTTCGGAATATGGAAATTACAATTTTTGTGCTACTTGCAAAAATGCGATTGTTAAAAAGAACGTTCCAAAAATATGTTTAGCTAACGGTCTAGACTTTCCTGAAATACCGGATTGTTTGAAAGATTTAACCCCAATTGAAGAACGTCTGATAATGCCTACATTGCCTTTTATGACAATCCGTCCGTTAGGATATCAAGGTCAGAGTTCTCTCAAAGGTGCTGTTGATAATATACCAATTTTTGCTAACAGTATTGTGACATATCTACCAAGGTCCTTTGATGAGGCTCATGTGATACAAATTCACTTAAGAAGGCGTTTGGAGTACAATCATTATTACATGATCGATACCATACGCCCCGCAAAGACTATGGAAGCTTTGCAATTCTTACTAAATATCCCCCTGTATCGCACAATATACATATTAATGAGAACTATATTTCAGAATTTAATAACCAAGAAGAAGTTCCGTTTGTTGCATCTGCAGAGGATTCCCGATTGGTTCAATATTTTCTTGCGGCACAAACTTCTCATGATAATCCCTCAGGTAATAATATTCCCATGGGTCTTTTACCTTCCGAGCTAAGCCCAGGCGGTCAAGAAACTCTTTTGGACAAAATTCCTGTAGAAAACTTGGACTATAACCGTTTAGTCATAGCGCCAGGTGAAGGACAAAGACCAATTAACATAATTCAAGACAATAATTCAGAAGAGTTGTCATTTGGAACAATATACGTTGGGCAGAAACGTACATGCTCTGAAACATATAGCAAAATAATACTTTCTGAAATTCGCCGTTTTGACAGAAGAGTGTGTACCATTCGAAAGTTGTTCTACGATTACAAAAAATTAGAACTGTTACAAATTAAGAATAGTACATCCATTTGCCTTAGAAAGTTTTCAGCCCGCAACCAAGTTACGGCCCAAAATCTATTAAACGAAAACTTTGTTCAAAACTTGATTCAACACGTTGATGGTTACAAGGTTTTGAAAGGCGTTAGATTCTCTCCTGCGCACTGGGAAGCTGAGAAGAAAAAGGCAATCGCTATGATTCGCCAATTTGGGCTTCCAACCTTCTTATCACTTTATCGGCTGCAGAGTCTCAGTGGGTTGAGCTTTTGGTCATCCGCTCTAAAACTGTTGATTCTAAAGGTATTTCGGAAGAGGAAGCCAACAGTTTAACAACCCAAGATAGATATCGCTTAATTCGGTCAGACGCGGTTACTTGTGCTAGATATTTTGACTACCGCTATCGACAAATTCTTAAGCTTTTTAAAGATAACGCCGGCATTTTTGGAAAGCATTTTGTTACAAATTTCTACACAGTCGGTCTTGTACTAGGGAAATAAGAGGACAACAGTTTTATCGTTTTGGTATACCATATCCACCAATGCCTTCAACGCAAATACTGTTACCTCTTACAGAAACAAGTAAAATCTCAGAAAGACAAGGAAAACTTTTTCAAAATTCTAATTTATGAGATTTTGAACATTACCTGTCTGATAGTAGAATAAATATGCCTTTTGATGGCTATTTGTTAGCCCTCAGATTAGGTTTAACAAAACCCAAAATTTTTCTAAAAAGAAAATTACAGGATCGTTTTATACACGCCTATAATCCTCTGATCTTGGAACTCCATAGAGCAAATATGGATATCCTATATATACTGGATGCATATGCTTACTGTTCATATATAATTAATTATATTAACAAGTCTAACAGGGGAGTTTCTAGGCTCTTTAATGAAGCTATATCAGAGGTAAATGCTGGAAATTATACTGTTAAACAAAAACTTAAACATATAGGTCACAAATTTATATCAGGCATAGAAGTATCTGCACAAGAAGCAGTATTTTGCTACATTGGCCTCCATCTTTCGGAAGCAAGTAATGCAGAAATATTTATAAATACCTCTCGACCTGAGGAACGTGTTCTAATGGTGAAACTTAGAGCAGAACTTCCGAACCTTCCTTCAGGTTCGACTGAAATATTCGTAGCCGGTATTTTACCAGAAAGCGGGGTTTTCGTGCCTCTTAAAGACGGTAGCGGTTTTGTTAAGAAATGTACCAAATCTTGTATTATTCGGTATGGAAGGTTTAACCCAGATTTGGCCAGAGTTGAATATTTCCGCGAAATGGTAATGCTTTACTATCCATGGCGGAATGACAGCAAGATCTCATTGTAACCGATAATCAGCAGACTTGCATAACACATCGTATTATAATTGAGGAAAATCAAAGAAAATATGATGTTTTTGAGCAAACAGAACTTGAAAATGTTCTAGAAAGTCTTTATAATGAAATAGACTTAGAGGAAAGTGCTCAAAATGAACTACCTAAAGTGGAAAATGAGTTCAGAGTGTTGGCACTTCCAGAAATAAACCCATATATAAATTTGTTGGACTTGCAAGGCGAAGATTCAACAGATAAGGGCACTGAATCTGATTGCAATATTAGTCTTATTAAACTACCCCCAAAATCCCAGTTGAGGAAAAATTTTCTTTAGTTCGAAGTCTAAATACTAACCAAAGAACCTATTTGACATATTAGGTGCTCGTATGTTTAGCTGTGTTGATGCGAGATTAAAACAAATTCTCAATACAGACAGCCCCTTCGGTGGTATACCGATCATCATGTTTGGTGATTTGAAGCAACTCTCATCTGTTGGAGATAGGTGGATATTCTCTCCTAATCCCAATGATGCATACAGCACTTTAGTTGGTTCCCCTTTGTGGGAGTTATTTAAATACTTTGAATTAACAGAAATAATGAGACAACGATAGGATCAGGCATTTGCAATTGCATTAAACCATATGGCATCTGGTACTATGAAAAGTGAGGACTTATCACTCATTGAAACTTGAGTAGTTAATTTCGAAGAAGTTCCCGATGATTCCATACATTTATTTTGGTCCACTGAAGAGACAAATAATTTCAATGCCCTTAAGCTCAGTCGAATCCCAACTGAAGCTATCCTTTCAACTGCAAAGACTCAGTTAAAGGAATTGGTATAAGTGAAAATTATAATATTTTGGAAAGAGTTAAACTTTTCGAAATTTCTGAAAAGCAGGGACTGCCCTATGAATTGACACTAAAAACATCCGCCAAATATATGATTACAGTGAATATAAACCCGTGTGATGGCTTGGTTAATGGGGCAGCTGGACAACTTATGCAAAATGATTTCCAATGTTCCTTTCCAACAATTCTGTGGATTAAATTTTTGGAACCTTCTGTTGGTTTGATAGCACGATCAAAAAAGCCTCATCCTCTAGAAAGTTCTTGGACACCAATTGAAAAAGTTTTAAAAACTTTTTAATATAAAAGAAATGAACAAATTTCAATTGAAAGAAATCAGTTTGCAGTTGTTCCGGCTGAGGGACTATATATTCTAATAACTATTCATAAAAGTCAGGGTGCCACATATAATAAAGTTGTATTCATACTCGACCCAGAATGCCTAAAGATTCAATATATGTCGCTTGCATTCGAGCTACTTCTGCAGAAGGTCTATTCATCATAGGAAATTTTATTCCTCCTAACAAATTTTCTGAATCGGATCCCGTATTTAGGGAACTGAGGGAATTGAACATAAATAAAGCAACTGACAACAAGTTTCAGTTTTATGAATTCCCGAACATCAGGACATCAGGACATCAAATTTTATTCCATAATGTTCAGAGTCTTCATGCTCACATTAATGATATAAATAAAAAGCGACTGTTTGATGCTATCTTCAGATATTTTATGTTTTGTAGAAACTTGGAGTTATCCGTGCGAAAATTTTGATATACCAGGATTTACTCCAATTAACGAACTGAGGAAAGATAGCACGAAAACAAGCAACAGAAATAAACGGGGCATTATAATATATGCAAAGCATTGTATTGCTAGCTCTGTAGAACCAAAGGCTGTAAAGAAAATTTATTCAGGCCTCAAAGTTTTAGAAGCGGTTTTGTTTAAATGTTTCAGTGTTAATATTCGGGATCTATATAGAAATTCAGCTTTCTCTGTCAGACATTTAATTGTAGAACTTCTGGAAGTCCTTACTTCTGAGTTATGCAATCAAAATGTGCTAATTGTTGGAGATTTCAACATTTGTTAAATGTCTACAGGGAATTCAATAGGAAATCTGCTCCAAAAAAAAACTTTAGTTCCCTGCTTGGTGCAGAATATTCAACTACACCTGCCGGTACACAAATTGATTGGGCATTTTCAAACATGGATCCTCCCATGTAAATGCAATTACTTTTGAGGCAGTACACACCTATCATGACAGTATTTGTGTCTCTATTTCGAACTAAAGTTTTCAGACTTAGTGCAATAGTTCTTCATTTTTTTTTTAATATATATTAAGAAATCGTATAGCAATTTTGACAGTAGTTTTTAAGACAATTTTAAGAAAAATATGTAAACAATCTAATTAAGAAAATTTAAATTATATGTATAATTTGTTATTATATATGACATTATTGTATAAATATATGATAGAAATTAAACAGTATAAGGAAAAAAGAAATATAATTTGGATATATGGATAAGAATCTATATAAAAATTTATGTTTAATATTGAAAATATTATATACAAATTAATATAATAATATAATTTTTAAAGTTGTTAATATTTATTATTTTTAAGCTAAACCTGTATAATAACATCGATAAAATAAATACAAAATATTATTCATTGTCAAAAGACGATTTATTTTCGTACTCTCAATACAGTTGTAATTCATTCTATATAAAATAAATTATAAGCGTATACAACAAAACACAAGAACGATTGCTCTAATTATTAAAATATATAAAGAAATCTCAAACGAGTATACCATTTGACTTTGCGAGAGTATAAAATGTTCGGTTACATCCGAACTTAGCCCTTCCTTACTTGTTTTTTTTTATTTTTTTACATTTACCTTGTTTTTTTGGACAAAACATCTGATAGGCAAGTATTTGAACTATTAATTTTCCAATAGGTGTTTATCATTTCGTTTGTACAATTTTTTATATTAATATATTCTTTCTTGCATTTTGCAATTTCTTTGCCAATTACTAATTTACCGTCTTCTTGTGTGATTTGGGTACTTAATATATATAACAATTACATCTTTATTTTGTAATATCTTAAAGTTAGAAATGTCTATTAAATCAGTTATAGTAATCGTCCGTGTTCATTTTGTATTATATTTTTTATCTCATCTATATGTAAAATTGCAGGGGTTAAAATTCCTATTTTTGCCATGTATTTGTAGTTCAGTTATAAAATTGATATTTTTTTCATTAAAAGTTTAACATGTGAATTTTCGTTTACATTTTTAATTGTTTCTGTTAATTGACTGATCATTTTAAAAATTTTAGAGTCTGTTGTGTATTGTTTATTGTTATTTTCAATTAGTTCGTTTAACTTATTATTTATTAACACTAAATCGTCATGAGCTGAACAAGAATTTATTAAACTACTATCCACTATTTCAAATTGTTTGTCGGTTCTATCGACACAAAATATTCCCACAGACAGCTGGGACCCAATACTGGTAAATATATGCACCGCCACTTTACCAGAAAAATCGTTACTTTTGTGGGAGCAATCGCTCTCATCACGAAAGAAATGCCCAACGTGGCAAATTAAACAACAATCGTTCACATCCGAACAGAACAATCATATGTCATGCAAACTATGCACAAGAGGGCATAAACTACAATCATGCGAGAAGTTTAAAAACTTAAAAGTTGACGAACGAAATAATTTTGTCAGATCCAAAAGACTTTGTACAAATTGCTTGTCACATGCGCATAAGTATAAAAATTGCAAAAGCAAATTCAATTGCTTATATTGTCACAAAAGACACCACTCAATGCTTCATTACAGCAAATTTCCCATATAACCCCAAAGAAGCGCTTATACAAAAAGAACCACAGGTTTAGTTGTAACAACAACTCCATAAAACAAAAATCCCGAAAATTGCCAAAATACACCATGTTGCTCAAGGGCACAAAAAACTCAAACGCTACACAACGAAATACAAAATATGGTATTACTACCCACAGCAGTCTCCATCGAACACCGAGGAGAACTGTTTAAGCTTAGGGCCTTAATAGACCAAGGATCACAGCGATCTTTCATAGCGTCTAGGGCATAAAATAGGCTACAACTGCCAACAAAACAAGCCAACTGTGAAATCACGGGAATGGGCGGAAGAGTAGTCCAAAACTCAAATAAAATCTGTCCCCTTTACCCTAATTTTCTCCCAAGCGGATAAGCGAATTGTATCAGAAGCTATAGTCCTACCGAAACTTACTAACATGCTTCCAAGCTTTCACACAAATAGCAAGCATTGGCAAAAGGTTTAACACCTAGAGATAGCAGATCCTAAATGCAACACCCCCGCTCAAATATTATAGATATTCTAATAGGCAGCGACCTTATACCGCAAATAATAATTGACGGTGTTGAAAAAATTTCAAACACCCTTCTATCCCAAAACACTATATATGGTTGGATTTTAAGTGGACTAGTTACAGAACCAGTTTCCACATCAACAACTCAAGTTGACGAAAACTCTAACGAATACGTGAATTCACAATTGAGGAAATTTAGGGAGTTAGAAAAACGCCCCCTCATATCAATTACAACCCCAGAAGATCAGTATTGTGAAGATTTCCACAAAGCCACAACTACTCGATCAAATAATGGCCGGTACGTCGTACGACTACCACTAAAGCCACAACTTTCCAACCAACCACAAATTTGCACAAAAATCCAAGTCAGAGCTTCTTCTGACAACACCAGTGTTAACAACACAAACATTTATAAAACAACCAAATCATCCAAATATATTACAAAATATACCAAAAGAAAATTTGTTGGACACTAATTTCCAACAATATAAAAATACAGTGGATCCAATGGAATGCGATATCTTACTAGTTTTCATATCGTACTGAGTCAATATCCGCATTATTCGCAATATTTATTTCGACCCCGCAGGATGGCTTTCGCCAATTATGATACAAGGGAAAACCCTAATCACAATTCTCAAATAATCTAAACGATATTCGAATCTCCCGATTCTTGGCCACAATCGCCCACGCCCATGCAGAGTATAGTTGTCCTAGAAAGTCGAAATATCGACACCTATCTTACTATAGTGGCTCATAGTAGTAAATAATTCAAAAATCAAGTTAAGGGATCACCATACTCCCAATGTGAAACAGTGATGCACCTAGACTTACAAAAAGCAAAGGTCGCACGTATCCTGTCGATCTAAGCGCAAATCATATGGGTAGTTTATGGGAACTTTTAAAAGTTGTCAATCTCACTTCAAAAAAGTGGGCAAAAATCATAAACCTCACTCTCGCAAGATCCCTCTTCAAAGGTTTCAAAGGAAAACCCATTCTGGCCATATCTGAGCCCAGGCGTGGAGTCGCTAACCTATAAGCCGAAAAAGAAATAGCAAAGAAAACCGATACAAGAAAAAATCGGAAATACAATAAGTAGTAAAACCAACTACAAAATCAAATACACACGAAAATTTACTACCTCAAGCACCAACTCCAATATCAAAATATAATATATAACATCCATTCACAACCAAAATAGCTTCTTACACTCGGCTGCTCCATCAGCACTACGCCGAAATACATGCAACAGCATATACGTGTAATACTAGGCAAAATATTCGCCTAGGGGGCCCAGGATGTTTAAATGACCATAAACTCCTCCCGCCAAGTAAACCGCTTCACCCGGAAAATAAGGACACACCCTAAGATAACCCACGACAATACACCACACTCATACATCCCCACACGGGACAACACAACACACTACAGCATCGCGCCTGCACACCGCCTCAGCAAACAAAAAGGATGGTCTTCGCAACAGATTAAGCTCATTCGAAGTAATAGCGACCCTTCACGCAATTCACATCATTCGTTGACAATTATTGGATGCCGATACCTCCGATTCTGATCGCCAGCATCCGAAAGTCGTTTCGCGGAATTAGACTCTCAACGCGCCTCTCGTCCACATCTTTTTAACTTTAATATATATATATTAACTTTAATATATATATATTATTTTAATAATCGGTTAAACCACAAATTTATGTAAAATAATAATAATAAAGATTATACAAATTAATAAAAGGAAAGTTAAACGGATACCTTTTGAATAAAATATAAATCTTGATAAATTTGGTACGCAAATAAACAATCTGTATTTTTTATTATTATAACTTTTGTCTGAGTTTATAAGTTCTCTAAAATAAGTTAAATTAGTAATGTGAAAAATGTCGCCATAGTCATTATATGAAGCTGCGTCTCCGTCCTCTAATGAGACATAATCCTCTCTTGTATAGTCCACAATTTCCGTCATTGTTTGAACAATTAATATATATTAGAAATATTAATGGTATCATTTTCTGAAAATATTCTATTCTATTCTGTAGTTAATTGTAATCTCATTCCCTAAATTTTTTTTATTACTTATTTCTTGTATCTAGGCTTTAGCTTATTTCTCTCCCCTATTATTTTTTTTAAAGTATATTACATACTCATATATTCTGCCTATGATTCCATATCTAGCGAAAGGGATATGGGTATTGTTTATTGTTATTTTCAATTATTGTCGTGATTTTTATATTCACAAAAGCATTTGATGCTAAAGGATACTGAACAGTATACTCCAAATTGGAGTATTTACCGAGGTTCTTGTTTCCGCACGAATATCCGTTCGAAACGGTAAATTCATGTTTATTGAAGAATGTATTTCATTTATTTTATTTTATTTTTTTTCCCCCAAATATTCAATTTTTTCTTTATATATGCCGGTAATTTCTTTGGGTGGTGCTTCAGAGAATTTTTCCTCCAAAGTAATTTTGTTTATTGTCACATTATATTTTTATACTCTCGCAACCTGTTGCTACAGAGTATAATAGTTTTGTTCACCTAACGGTTGTTTGTATCACCTAAAATTAATCGAGTTAGATATAGGGTTATATATATATAAATGATCAGGATGAAGAGACGAGTTGAAATCCGGGTGACTGTCTGTCCGTCCGTCCGTCTGTCCGTCCGTCCGTGCAAGCTCTAACTTGAGTAAAAATTGAGATATCTTTATGAAACTTGGTAGACATGTTTCATGGTACCGTGAGACGGTTGGTATTGCAGATGGGCGTAATCGGACCACTGCCACGCCCACAAAACGCCATTAATCAAAAACAAATAACTTGCCATAACTAAGCTCCGCAATAAGATACAAGACTGTTATTTAGTACACAGGATCACATTAGGGAGGGGCATCTGCACTTAAAAATTTTTTTTAAAAAGTGGGCGTGGTCCCGCCTCTAATAGGTTTAATGTGCATATCTCCTAAACCGCTAATGCTATAATAACAAACTTCACTGGAAGCAAATGTTTTTAGCACTTCTATTGACGGTGTGAAAATAGTTGAAATCGAGTGGCAACTCCGCCCACTCCCCATATAACGGTACTGTTAAAAACTACTAAAAGCGCGATAAATCAAGCACTAAACACGCCAGAGACATTAAATTTTATCTCTGAGATGGTATAAGATGACTTTATAGGAACCGTGTTCAAAATTAGACAGTGGGCGTGGCACAGCCCACTTTTAGGTGAAAACCCATATCTTGAGATCTGCTTAACCCATTTCAACCAAATTCGGTGCGTAACGTTCTTTTCATGTTTCTATGTCATAGTGCGAAAATGGGCGAAATCGGATTACAACCACGCCTATTTTCCATATGACACCATTTTAAATACCACTTGATTCTTTCACTTTCCACTATGCAAATCAAGCAACAATGATTATATCGGCGTAAAACTTTGCGTGAATAATACGTTTAAAGTATGCCACCTTGTGACAAAAAATTGTCTAAATCGAACCAAAACTGTTCAAGTCCCTAAGTACTAAATATGTGGACCCCAGTGCCTATAGTTGACTTTTTACCGTAAATATCGGCCATTGTGTAAGATATATAATTGAAATTCATATAATAGAATAAATAAATGAAGTTATCGATAATAGTTTGTCTTTGTTTCAAAATTGGGTTGAATCGGATCAATACTTCTTGTAGCCCTCATATATCTAATATAAATATTTTTGAACTTCCGCGGGACTTTATACCGCATATGTGAGTTATCTCAATGAAAATGAGAGAGCGTGTTTTACTCATAACAAGATCAAATCGGGTGAAAATTTTCCTTAGCCCCCATGTAACTAATATCAGGATTTTCGAACATTCGTCTGACTTTACTCCATTTGAGGTATATATGATTTCCGTCTTTCCACCTGACTTTACACCGTTCCGGTTGATCAACGTGATATTTTAACGAAATTAAGTGGAAAAGATTTCTTAAAAATTATGTGGTTTGACGCTGAATTAGAATGAAATTAGTATATACTAAGTCTAAACCTCACACCTTCATATAATGAATTCCGATTCTCTGGTTGACGTTTGCTAACCTAAGCTGATAATATAAAATTTAGCCACTTTGGTGGAGTTAATATCACATTCATACTTATGTATATCTCATTTCAAGCAATAAAACTGAGACTAAGTTTATGGCCTTTAATATAAGTCAAGAAGATACCAAATTTGATTGTAATTTAATCACGATATCATTTAATAATGGATGTTTAATCAACATTTTTTAATATACGGTTTGGAGGAATTTTCTGGTCTTTGATTTTCCCAGCTCACATGTACTACTTATGGTATAATTTTTTTCGTCAATTTGATAATTTAATGAAATCAAATGGACAGTTTTTCTTAAAAATAATGTATATCGCTGCATATGAATGAAATTGGTCTAGACTTTGTTTAAACCTTATAACCCTAATATACTGATTTCCGCTCCTCTGTTACAACAGCAACCTCATATACCCCACATATTAAATCTAACCCATTTGGTTCAGTTTATATCACATATACCATGTTTGAGTTAAATAGCTTCTTTTTATAAAAGTTAACATTTCGGAGAAAAAAATAGTATTAACACAAAATAAATCTATGATCAATAACATAAGTTAATAAGATACCAAATAATAATCGAGTAATGAATGTTGAATTCGCAACATTTTTATACTTTCGCAACATGTTGCAACAGAGTATAGTTTTGTTCACCAAAGAGTTGTTTGCATCACCTAAAGTGATAGATATAGATTTCTATATACATATATTTCTTCTAATATTTGGTGATAATCAGTGGTTAGGTATATTTTCTCAGCCATTATGTTGAACTTATTATAAAATATACCAGACAACAATGCTAAAAAAGTTTCTTAGAGTGCTGGACTTTGTATAGAGCAAAAAAATCTTTCTACAAAAAATTGCATGAAATAAATATTAGTAATGTAGTATCAAACGGGCTTAAGACCCTTTTTATGTGGTTATAGATAAGCTGCGACCCCATCGGTTTACATGCTACTGTCTGTTATTTCAGTTTGCGACACATTTTAATATGAAGGTTATGAGGTGAACTGTAAACTCAAGAAAATTACATTTTTACCTAGCGCCGTTGGCAGCTTATGAAAGGTTTAGATATTAAGACAGAAAGAAGAAAATCTACATACCTGTGCTACATATGTGTATACCATAATTAAATTTATGTAAGTTATTGTTAATTTAGCCTTCATGGGTAGACCCTTCAAACTATGGTACCTGTTTTAGAAAGCGTTTAACAAAAGTAATTTACGGAGGGATTTTCCGAGAACTTAATTTCAATACAATGAAATAAACTACTAATTTCTAAAATATAAATATAACTAAATATTATGTATTCTTATGTTAGTGAATAGCTAAATAATATATAGGTATACAAAAGTACGTAAGCTGTACCAACATGTTGCAAGAGTATAATAAATATCAGTACACTGTGTTTGTAGTTTCAGTTTCACTAGATGTCTTTACAAGCAAAGTGCTTAATTCAAACTAATTTTAGTGTATTACACAGTACAGTGTACAGTGACGAGCAATAGCATAGCAAGGACTTACAAGGAAACAGTGAAAGAGAGCAGCACCTAGGATCCAACTTTTAACACCCGGACGGACTGAATTATATAAGTATTATCCATAAGTATTTTATATATTAACCCATTTATTATTAATTAATTATGCCTAGATTAAGTAGAAAATCTATATTACTAAGTCGTCTTCAGAATAGAAGACGTATGAGAGTTCTTCGTGCGAACTCTTTATATAGAGATAGTGAGCAGTCACAAAATACTGTACACGCTAATCGTAGATTAGATTCCGATGTACGTCTGTCCGAACAAATAATCAATACAAATCAACATAGAACCAGGCGGGAAAATCCGCAAATACTCGAGGCCATAGGTCTCGGCGTGAAGACCCCGAGTTTCGATCTGTTGAGCAAATAAGAGATACTCGAGGTCATAGGTCTCGGCGTGAAGACCCCGAGGTTCGATCTGTTGAGCAAGTTGCAAATACTGTTCAACATAGAACAAGGCGGCAAGATTCCCAAATTCGCTCTGAAGAGCAAATAAGAAATACTCGAGGTCATAGATCTCGGCGTGAAGACTCCGAGGTTCGATCTGTTGAGCAAGTTACAAATACTGTTCAACATAGAACAAGGCGGCAAGATCCCCAAATTCGCTCTGAAGAGCAAATAAGAGATACTCGAGGTCATAGGTCTCGGCGTGAAGACCCCGAGGTTCGATCTGTTGAGCAAGTTGCAAATACTGTTCAACATAGAACAAGGCGGCAAGATCCCCAAACTCGCTCTGAAGAGCAAATAAGAAATACTCGAGGTCATAGATCTCGGCGTGAAGACTCCGAGGTTCGATCTGTTGAGCAAGTTACAAATACTGTTCAACATAGAACAAGGCGGCAAGATCCCCAAATTCGCTCTGAAGAGCAAATAAGAGATACTCGAGGTCATAGGTCTCGGCGGGAAAATCCTGAGGTACGTTATGATGAACAAAGTAGGAACACTAGGGATCATAGAGTACTTCGCGCAAGAAATCCTGAGTATAGGAATTTAGAGCGCATTCGTGATCAAATGCAAAGGGAACATGCAAGAAGAAATCCTGAAATAAGGAGAGAGGAGCGTGATAGAGAAACACAACGTCGACAGCTTAGTAGGAGGGGTATGAGGGAAGAAATTTTGAATCAGAGACGTCTTAGACAAGGTCAAGTTCGCCTTCGTAGAGATAAAACATTCAATAGACAAATTGAAAACGAAAGGCAGTCCCAACGAATCCGATTAACGAGAGAAAATAATGTTATAGAAACTGATAATAGTGGCAATTTAACAGATTTCAAAAACATTTATTTCCAAAATATAAATAAGGGCCCTACTGAAATATGTATTTGCTGCGGCGGCTTATGGTTTTCACACCAAGTTCGCAAATTAAATTTCGAAACTATTGCGCAAGGTCATCCGAATGTTGCATCCGCCTTCTTTTTAATGCAAAAATTTCCTTCAGAAGATGGAAATTACAATTTTTGTGCTACTTGCAAAAATGCGATTGTTAAAAATAACGTTCCAAAAATATGTTTAGCTAACGGTCTAGACTTTCCTGAAATACCGGATTGTTTGAAAGGTTATACTCCAATTGAAGAACGTCTCATAATGCCTAGATTGCCTTTTATGACAATCCGTCCGTTAGGATATCAAGGTCAGAGTTTGCTCAAAGGTGCTGTTGTTAATATACCAATTTCTGTTAACAATATTGTGACATCTCTACCAAGGTCCTTTGACGAGGCTCATGTTATACAAATTCACTTAAGAAGGCGTTTGGAATACAATCATGATTACATGATCGATACCATACGCCCCGCAAAGATTATGGAAGCTTTGCAGTTCTTAGTGAATACCCCCCTGTATCGTGAGCACAATATACATATTAATGAAAACTGGATTTCAGAATTTAATAACCAAGAAGAAGTTCCGTTTGTTGCATCTGCAGAGGATTCCCGATTGGTTCAATCTTTTCATGCGGGACAAACTTCCTATGATAATCCCTCAGGCAATAATATTCCCACGGGTCTTTTACCTTCAGAGCTAAATCCAGGCGGTCAAGAAGCTCTTTTGGACAATATTCCTGTAGAAAACTTAGACTATAGCCGTTTAGTTATAGCGCCAGGTGAAGGACAAAGACCAATTGACATTATTCAAGATAATAATTCAGAAGAGTTGTCATTTGGAACAATATACGTTGGGCAGAAGCGTACATGCTCTGAAACGTATAGCAAGATAATACGTTCTGAAATTCGTCATTTTGACAGAAGAGCGTGTACCATTCCAAAGTTGTTCTATGATTACAAAAAATTAGAACTGCTACAAATTAAGAATAGTACATCCATTTGCCTTAGAAAGTTTTCAGGTCGCAACCGAGTTACGGCCCAAAATCTATTAAACGAAAACTTTGTTCAAAACTTGTTTCAACACGATGATGGTTACAAGGTTTTGAAAGGCGTTAGATCCTCACCTGCGCACTGGGAAGCTGAGAAGAAAAAGGCAATCGCTATGATTCGCCAATTTGGGCTTCCAACCTTCTTTATCACTTTATCGGCTGCAGAGTCTCAGTGGGTTGAGCTTTTGGTCATCCGCTCTAAAACTGTTGATTCTAAAGGTATTTCGGAAGAGGAAGCCAACAGTTTAACAACCCAAGATAGATATCGCTTAATTCGGTCAGACGCGGTTACTTGTGCTAGATATTTTGACTACCGCTATCGACAAATTCTTAAGCTTTTTAAAGATAACGCCGCCATTTCTACTGGAGAGTGGAGTTTGAACAGAGAGGTTCCCCGCATGTACATGGCATGTATTGGCTTAATAATGCTCCCAGGATCAACCTTCAAGATCCTCAGACATTCCCTGATGTCATTAGTTTTATTGACAATTATATTTCTACTGATGGTTCGATCAGCCACTTAGAAAATTATTTGGGTTATCAAAAGCATAACCACAGTCGGTCTTGTACTAGGGAAATAAGAGGACAACAGTTTTGTCGTTTTGGTATTCCATATCCACCAATGCCTTCAACGCAAATACTGTTACCTCTTACAGAAACAAGTCAAAATTCAGAAAGACACAAGGAAAACTTTTTCAAAATTCAAAACGTTTTAAATTCAAATATGACTACAGAAGACATTTCTAATTTAAACGATTTTGAACACTTCCTGTCTGATAGTAGAATAAATATGTCTTTTGATGACTATTTGTTAGCCCTTAGGTCAAGTTTAACAGAACCCAAAATTTTTCTAAAAAGAAAATTACAGGATCGTTTTATAAACGCTTATAATCCTCTGATTTTGGAACTCCATAGAGCAAATATGGATATCCAATATATACTGGATGCATATGCTTGCTGTTCATATATAATTAATTATATTAACAAGTCTAACAGGGGAATTTCTAGGCTCTTAAATGAAGCTATATCAGAGGTAAATGCTGGAAATTATACTATTAAGCAAAAACTTAAACATATAGGTCACAAATTTATATCAGGCACAGAAATATCTGCACAAGAAGCAGTATATTGCTGCATTGGGCTCCATCTTTCGGAAGCAAGTAATGCAGAAATATTTATAAATACCTCTCGACCTGAGGAACGTGTTCGAATGGTAAAACCTAGAGCGGAACTTCAGAACCTTCCTTCAGGTTCGACTGAAATATTCGTAGCCTTTATTTTAGACCGTTATGTTCAAAGATCCGATCAGTTAGAAACTCTTTGTTTAGCTGATTTTGCAACTAGGTATAAATATTTTAAATCTAGTAGAAGAGCACAAGATAGTGATCATGAAGAAGAAGAGAGGGAAGACGATAATTTACCAGAAAGCGGGGCTGTCATACCTCTTAAAGACGGTAGCGGTTTTGTGAAAAAACGTACCAAACCTTGTATTATTCGGTATAGAAGGTTTAACCCAGATTTGGCCAGAGTTAAGTATTTCCGCGAAATGTTAATGCTTTACTATCCTTGGCGGAATGAACAGCAAGAACTCATTGAAAACGATAATGAGTAGACTTGCATAACACATCGTGTTATAATTAAGGAAAATCAAAGAAAATATGATGTTTTTGAGCAAAGAGAACTTGAAAATGTTCTAGAAAGTCTTTATAATGAAATAGACTTGGACGAAGGTGCTCAAAATGAACTACCTATCGTGGAAAATGAGTTCAGAGTGTTGGCACTTCCAGAAATAAACCCAAATATAAATTTGCTAGACTTGCATGGCGAAGATTCAAAAGATAATGGCACTGAATCTGATTGCAATATTAGACTTATTAAACTACCCTCTTTAATTCCAGTTGAGGAATTATTTTCTTTAGTTCAAAGTCTAAATACTAAGCAAAGAACCTATTTGACACATTTGATGCACCACCTAAAAATAAATCTCCCATTTTATGAGTTCATTGGCGGCGGTGCAGGTGTAGGAAAGAGTCGTTTGATATCTGCAATATATCAAGCTCTTAACCATCGTTACAATTCTACACCTGGATCCAATCCAAGTTCCTTAAAAGTTCTTCTTTGCGCACCTACGGGTAAAGCAGCATTCGGAATAGGTGGAATGACCCTTCATTCAATAATCTCTTTACCTGTTAATCAGTTGAATAGAGAGTTGAGGCCACTTAGCAATGACACAGTGAATTCATTGTATTCCAGACTTATCGATTTAAAATTAATCATAATTGATGAAATATCGATGGTAGGTGCTCGTATGTTTAGCTCTGTTGATGCGAGATTAAAACAAATTTTCAAAACAGACAGCCCCTTCGGTGGTATACCGATCATAGTGTTTGGTGATTTGAAGCAACTCTCACCTGTTGGAGATAGGTGGATATTCTCTCCTAATCCCAATGATGCATACAGCACTTTAGTTGGTTCCCCTTTGTGGGGGTTATTTAAACACTTTGAATTAACAGAGATAATGAGACAACGGGAGGATCAGGCCTTTGCAATTGCATTAAATCATATGGCATCTGGTACTATGACAAATGAGGACATATCACTCATTGAAACTCGAGTAGTTAATTTCGAAGAAGTTCCCGATGATGCCATACATTTATTTTGGTCCAATGAAGAGACAAATAATTTCAATGCCCTTAAGCTCAGTCGAATCCCAACAGAAGCTTTCCTTTCAACTGCAAAAGACTCAGTTAAAGGAATTGGTATAAATGAAAGTGATAATATTTTGGAAAGAGTTAAACTTTTCAAAACTTCTGAAACGCAGGGACTGCCCTATGAATTGACACTAAAAACCTCCGCCAAATATATGATTACAGTGAACATAAACACCTGTGATGGCTTGGTTAATGGGGCAGCTGGACAACTTATGCAAATTGATTTCCATTGTTCTTTTCCAACAATTCTGTGGATTAAATTTTTGGAACCTTCTGTTGGTTTGATAGCACGATCAAAAAAGCCTCATCCTCTAGAAAGTTCTTGGACACCAATTGAAAAAGTTCTAAAATCTTTTCAATATAAAAGAAATGAACAAATTTCAATTGAAAGAAATCAGTTTCCAGTTGTTCCGGCTGAGGGAATAAGTATTCATAAAAGTCAGGGTGCCACATATAATAAAGTTGTAGTTCATACTCGACCCAGAATGCCTAGAGCTTCAATATATGTCGCTTGTAGTCGAGCTACTTCTGCAGAAGGTCTATTCATCATAGGAAATTTTATTCCTCCTAACAAATTTTCTGAATCGGATCCCGTATTTAGGGAACTGAGGGAATTGAACACAAATAAAGTTTTGACAACAAGTTTCAATTTTATGATTTCCCGAACATCAGGACATCAAATTTTATTCCATAATGTTCAGAAACTTCACGCTCACATTAATGATATAAAAAGTGACTGTTTGATGCTATCTACAGATATTTTATGTTTTGTAGAAACTTGGAGTTATCCTTGCGAAAATTTTGATATACCAGGATTTACTCCAATTAACGAGCTGAGGATAGATAGCACGGAAACAACCAACAGAAATAAACGGGGCATTATAATATATGCAAAGCATAGTATTGCTTGCTCTATAGAATCAAAGGCTGTAAAGAAAATTTATTCAGGCCGCAAAGTTTTAGAAGCGGTTTTGTTTAAATGTTTCAATATTAATATTCTGGTTCTATATAGAAATTCAGCTTTCTCTGTCAGACAATTAATTGTAGAACTTCAGGAAGTCCTTACATCTGAGTTATGCAATCAAAATGTGCTAATTGTTGGAGATTTTAACATTTGTTTAATGTCTACAGGGACTGCAATACGAAATCTGCTCCAAGAAAAAAACTTTAGTTCCCTGCTTGGTGCAGAATATTCAACTACACCTGCCGGTACACAAATTGATTGGGCATTTTCAAACATGGATCCTTCCCGTGTAAATGCAATTACTTCTGAGACAGTACACAGCTATCATGATAGTATTTGTGTCTCTATTTCGAACTAAAGTTTTCAGACTTAGTGCAATAGTTCTTAATTTTTTTTTTCCAAATATAATCGAATTGGAATGGTATAGGAATTTTGACAGTACTTTTTAAAACAATTTTAAGAAAAATATGTAAATAATCTAATTGAGAAAATTTAAATTATATATATAATTTGTTATTATATATGACATTATTGTATAAATATATGATAGAAATTAAATAGTATAAGGAAAAAAGAAATATAGATTGGATATATGTGTAAGAATCTCTACAAAAATTTATGTTTAATATTGTAAATATTATATACAAATTAATATAATAATATTATATCATTTTTAAAGTTGTTAATATTTATTATTTTTAAGCTAAACATGTATAATAATATCGATATAATAAATATAAAATGTTATTCATTGTTCAAAACCGATTTCTTTTCATACTTCTCAATACAGTTGTAATGCATTCTATATAAAATCAATTATAAGCGTATACAAAAAGCACAAGAACGATTTCTCATAATTTGAGTAAATTTAGTTTATAAATTGCTCTAATTATTTTCACTGTGAGTGAAAAGTAAATAACTAAGGCAACAGTTCCTTCTTCTAATTATTAGAATACATATATAAAGAAGTCTCAAACGAATATACCATTTAACTTTGCGAGAGTATAAAATGTTCGGTTACATCCGAACTTATCCCTTCCTTACTTTTTATACTCTCGCAACCTGTTGCTACAGAGTATAATAGTTTTATTCACCTAACGGTTGTTTGTATCACCTAAAACTAATCGAGTAAGATATAGGGTTATATATATATAAATGATCAGGATGAAGAGACGAGTTGAAATCCGGGTGACTGTCTGTCCGTCCGTCCGTGCAAGCTCTAACTTGAGTAAAAATTGAGATATCTTTATGAAACTTGGTAGACATGTTTCTTGCTACCGTGAGACAGTTGGTATTGCAGATGGGATAATCAAAAACAAATAAATTGGTATAACTAAGCTCCCCAATAAGATACAATAATGGTGGAATGACCCTTCATTCAATAATCTCTTTACCTGTTGAATAGAGAGTTGAGGCCACTTAGCAATGACACAGTGAATTCATTGTATTCCAGACTTATCGATTTAAAATTAATCATAATTGATGAAATATCGATGGTAGGTGCTCGTATGTTTAGCTCTGTTGATGCGAGATTAAAACAAATTTTCAAAACAGACAGCTCCTTCGGTGGTATACCGATCATAGTGTTTGGTGATTTGAAGCAACTCTCACCTGTTGGAGATAGGTGGATATTCTCTCCTAATCCCAATGATGCATACAGCACTTTAGTTGGTTCCCCTTTGTGGGGGTTATTTAAACACTTTGAATTAACAGAGATAATGAGACAACGGGAGGATCAGGCCTTTGCAATTGCATTAAATCATATGGCATCTGGTACTATGACAAATGAGGACATATCACTCATTGAAACTCGAGTAGTTAATTTCGAAGAAGTTCCCGATGATGCCATACATTTATTTTGGTCCAATGAAGAGACAAATAATTTCAATGCCCTTAAGCTCAGTCGAATCCCAACAGAAGCTTTCCTTTCAACTGCAAAAGACTCAGTTAAAGGAATTGGTATAAATGAAAGTGATAATATTTTGGAAAGAGTTAAACTTTTCAAAACTTCTGAAACGCAGGGACTGCCCTATGAATTGACAATAAAAACCTCCGCCAAATATATGATTACAGTGAACATAAACACCTGTGATGGCTTGGTTAATGGGGCAGCTGGACAACTTATGCAAATTGATTTCCATTGTTCTTTTCCAACAATTCTGTGGATTAAATTTTTGGAACCTTCTGTTGGTTTGATAGCACGATCAAAAAAGCCTCATCCTCTAGAAAGTTCTTGGACACCAATTGAAAAAGTTCTAAAATCTTTTCAATATAAAAGAAATGAACAAATTTCAATTGAAAGAAATCAGTTTCCAGTTGTTCCGGCTGAGGGAATAAGTATTCATAAAAGTCAGGGTGCCACATATAATAAAGTTGTAGTTCATACTCGACCCAGAATGCCTAGAGCTTCAATATATGTCGCTTGTAGTCGAGCTACTTCTGCAGAAGGTCTATTCATCATAGGAAATTTTATTCCTCCTAACAAATTTTCTGAATCGGATCCCGTATTTAGGGAACTGAGGGAATTGAACACAAATAAAGTTTTGACAACAAGTTTCAATTTTATGATTTCCCGAACATCAGGACATCAAATTTTATTCCATAATGTTCAGAAACTTCACGCTCACATTAATGATATAAAAAGTGACTGTTTGATGCTATCTACAGATATTTTATGTTTTGTAGAAACTTGGAGTTATCCTTGCGAAAATTTTGATATACCAGGATTTACTCCAATTAACGAGCTGAGGATAGATAGCACGGAAACAACCAACAGAAATAAACGGGGCATTATAATATATGCAAAGCATAGTATTGCTTGCTCTATAGAATCAAAGGCTGTAAAGAAAATTTATTCAGGCCGCAAAGTTTTAGAAGCGGTTTTGTTTAAATGTTTCAATATTAATATTCTGGTTCTATATAGAAATTCAGCTTTCTCTGTCAGACAATTAATTGTAGAACTTCAGGAAGTCCTTACATCTGAGTTATGCAATCAAAATGTGCTAATTGTTGGAGATTTTAACATTTGTTTAATGTCTACAGGGACTGCAATACGAAATCTGCTCCAAGAAAAAAACTTTAGTTCCCTGCTTGGTGCAGAATATTCAACTACACCTGCCGGTACACAAATTGATTGGGCATTTTCAAACATGGATCCTTCCCGTGTAAATGCAATTACTTCTGAGACAGTACACAGCTATCATGATAGTATTTGTGTCTCTATTTCGAACTAAAGTTTTCAGACTTAGTGCAATAGTTCTTAATTTTTTTTTTCCAAATATAATCGAATTGGAATGGTATAGGAATTTTGACAGTAGTTTTTAAAACAATTTTAAGAAAAATATGTAAATAATCTAATTGAGAAAATTTAAATTATATATATAATTTGTTATTATATATGACATTATTGTATAAATATATGATAGAAATTAAATAGTATAAGGAAAAAAGAAATATAGATTGGATATATGTGTAAGAATCTCTACAAAAATTTATGTTTAATATTGTAAATATTATATACAAATTAATATAATAATATTATATCATTTTTAAAGTTGTTAATATTTATTATTTTTAAGCTAAACATGTATAATAATATCGATATAATAAATATAAAATGTTATTCATTGTTCAAAACCGATTTCTTTTCATACTTCTCAATACAGTTGTAATGCATTCTATATAAAATCAATTATAAGCGTATACAAAAAGCACAAGAACGATTTCTCATAATTTGAGTAAATTTAGTTTATAAATTGCTCTAATTATTTTCACTGTGAGTGAAAAGTAAATAACTAAGGCAACAGTTCCTTCTTCTAATTATTAGAATACATATATAAAGAAGTCTCAAACGAATATACCATTTAACTTTGCGAGAGTATAAAATGTTCGGTTACATCCGAACTTATCCCTTCCTTACTTTTTATACTCTCGCAACCTGTTGCTACAGAGTATAATAGTTTTATTCACCTAACGGTTGTTTGTATCACCTAAAACTAATCGAGTAAGATATAGGGTTATATATATATAAATGATCAGGATGAAGAGACGAGTTGAAATCCGGGTGACTGTCTGTCCGTCCGTCCGTGCAAGCTCTAACTTGAGTAAAAATTGAGATATCTTTATGAAACTTGGTAGACATGTTTCTTGCTACCGTGAGACAGTTGGTATTGCAGATGGGATAATCAAAAACAAATAAATTGGTATAACTAAGCTCCCCAATAAGATACAATAATGTTATTTGGTACACAGGATCACATTAGGTGGGGGCATCTGCAGTTAAAATTTTTTTTTAAAGTGGGCGTGGTCCCGCCTCTAATAGGTTTAATGTGCATATCTCCTAAACCGCTAATGCTATAATAACAAAATTCACTAGCAGCAAATGTTTTTAGCACTTCTATTGACGGTGTGAAAATAGTTGAAATCGGGTGGCAACTCCGCCCACTCCCCATATAACGGTATTGTTAAAAACTACTAAAAGCGCGATAAATCAAGCACTAAACACGCCAGAGACATTAAATTTTATCTCTGAGATGGTATGAGTTGGCTTTATAGGAACCGCGTTCAAAATTAGTCAGTGGGCGTGGCACAGCACACTTTTAGGTGAAACCCCATATCTTGAGATCTGCTCAACCGATTTCAACCAAATTCGGTGCATAACGTTCTTTTTATGTTTCTATGTCATAGTGCGAAAATGGGCGAAATCAGACTACAACCACGCCTACTTCCCATGAAACACCATTTTCAATTCCATCTGATTCTTTCACTTTCCACTATGCATATCAAGCAACAATGATTATATCGGGGTAAAACTTTACGTGAATAATACGTTTAAAGTATGCCACCTTGTGACCAAAAAGTGTCTAAATCGAACCAAAACTGTTCAAGCCCCTAAGTACTAAATATGTGGACCCCAGTGCCTATAGTTGACCTTCTACCGAAAATATCAGTCAATCCACAAAGAAATCTCAAACGAGTATACCATTTGACTTTGCGAGAGTATAAAATGTTCGGTTACATCCGAACTTAGCCCTTCCTTACTTGTTTATAATTGAATTTTTTATATTTGTTGCCGGTATTACCATCGGCTGGCGTTGTAGAACTTTCTTGTTCCACATTAAATTTTATTCTTTTGTTGCTGGTATTGCCATCGTTTTTTTTATTTTTAATATATTTACTGTGCTGGTATAAATCTTCAGCTGGCGCTTTAAGAGTATCTGCTCCCAAAGTAAGTATATTCCTTATAATGTTTTCATCTTTTAAATTTCCTTTACGCTCATGTTGCTCAGATTCATTTCCTAAGCTAAATATGTCTTCTTCCTTTTCATTATTTATTATCAACCTTTTTTCTTTTTTACTCTTTTATATATTATATTATATATGTAATTCGTTTTTATTCTCATAAATTCCTAATTTTATATAGCAACTTGTTGCTCCCGTATCTACTAGTATTTTAAAGTTTTGGCCATTAACCCTGTCATGTAAGAAAATATATGGCAGAGTTAGTTTTGATCTAAAAAATGATCTTCTTTAATATTATTTATCCTTTGTGTTATATTTGGTGGTTGATTACTTAGTTGTGCGCTGGCATATGGTCGTTTATCTGTAGTATTTATTCCTGAAATTACCGTTATTGATATTAGTACGTTGTCTGTAATAATTCGGATTTTCCCGAATTGTGATGCGAAAATTGCTCGCATATTATTTGATTCTAATTCTTGTGCTTTTGCCAATGCATTTGGGAAATCCCTTGGTGATAGTGAAAATAATATATTGGTTAAATTTCCATTCCGACCTGTTATAAATATACGCAACGAATCCCGCCTATTTTTGCGTTTAATTCTTTAGTTACCGCACTATCAGATCCGTCAGTCATTATCGTTTTATTAATTAGTAAAGTTAATTTTTCATTAATCTTATTGCAGTATTCAATTAAATAGTGCCCTGTCGCAAAATGCTCATCTCCTGTTCGATAATATGAGCTGGTCGCTTGTCCGCGTAAGCAAAATCGAGTCGTGCCAAAATGGCATCGAAATTAAGAACCGTTCAGTGATTGGATACAATGTCTTTAGCATCGTTTGTAATTTTATTTCTTAGTGTAGTTAATGCAGCAAAATATCTACAGCTGCCCCTTACATATAAGCTCATTGCGTTATTGGCCTCCAGCTAACGTATTTAGTTTGTTTTCAATTAAATTCTGGTAGTGACTTGACCACCTCAAGTGACTCATCACAATTAATATGTGAATCGATCACTTCTATTTTATAATCAACGACTGTACTTGACTGTGTTAAATCCTGTAGTTGCCTTCGCAACTCCTCTACCTCCAATCTAAGAGAAGCATTTGTTGCAGTTATAAGTCTAGCAACAAGATTCTCATTTTCACCATTTAGAGCCCTTTTTTATTATTTCAGTTTTTGTATGTTTTAAATATGGGCAAGTTTCAGTTCTATGGTCACCCTTGCAATGATTACAATAGTACAGCCTTTCGTATTTTAGTGTACTTGAATTATTTCCCATTTAAAACAAAATATTTTCTTCTATGTTTTCATCTTATTCCTTTTTGGTTGTTTGAGGCGTTTGTCATTTATCAAGTTTTTATTAGTTTATTTTATTTTATTTATTAAAACTTTCAAAGTTTTGGACATACAGTTTTTTAATATATATGTATTTTTATTTTTTTTTTTATAATAATTTTTTTGATCCTTTTTAGGAAAGGAAACTCTTTTATTCTGGAGGGTCTGGAGTTCAGAATCGCAGAATTGAGTTTATGTTATAGTGAAGTGCGGTTTCAAAATATTTGTTATATTGCTGGTCGAGCCTTCATTTATAACATGTGTTTTTTTTTGTATAAATTTGAGTACTTGTAAGTTTCAGATTTACAATGCTCACAGTTAGGTTAGGTTAGGTTAGGTACATTTATTGTTATAAATTAAATATATCATAAATATATTAAAGTATTAACTTACTACTTTTCGTCCTTTTCCAAAGGGGTTTGTTGATTGCTGTTTTAATTCCTTTGCCAGTGTTGATTGCTGTTTAGCTTCCCTGATCGTTTTGTTTTTAATTAATTGTGTCCCTCGTTGGCAACGCTTCGGCGTAGCGTGCAATGCCTTAATTCTTCTTTTTTGCGTTATTCTGTTTGTTCTAGTTTTTTGTTATTGTAAATCATTTATTCACTTGTGGAATTTAGTAATTTTAATGTTCTTGTAAAACATTTATTCAGTTGTCGAATTTAGTTAATTTTAATGTTGTTCTAAAATATTTATTCACTTGTGGAATTTTGTAATTTTAAAGTTTTATAAAACATTTTTTCACTTGTCGAATTTAGTTAATTTTAATGTTGTTGGAGAATTCGTCCTTATTTTTTTGTACTTTTCTCCTCCCGAGAGGATACTTGATTGTTGGATTTGCGGTTCCGACACGCGTCACTGGGATTGTCCTTTCGGCTAGGGATACTTGCTACTTTCTCCCTCTTTTTTGCTTGGGATATCACTTAACAAATGTAACACAAGCTCCACGTTGTTGGGCGCCACTTCACTTCCTTCGTTTAAGAAGTGTTTAAAAATAATAATTTTCCGCAAACGCGCGGAAGAAATTAAATATGATAGTTTGAGTGATCCTGATGGATAATTGGTCTCTTTATTTCAATTTACTCTTATTTATACAGTTTTCTTATTTGCTTAATTCTTACAAATAGGTGTCATTTACTTCGCTTATTCAATAATTGGTTTTATTGTTTACATTTTATGGGTGGTCTTAGCTTAATGAAAAAGAATATTGGTTATTTAAATAAGCAAAGATGCTTATTAAGAAGCTGTGGTCTAAGCTTAATGAAAAAGAATATTGATTACTTAAATAAGCAAAGATGCTTATTAAGAAGCCGTATTATTGCTAAGTGCAAAGATACAGGTGTTTTATAATTAGCGTAAAGCTACTGTGTGGAGGCTGCCGTTAACTTGCATACTCGTACATAGGTAAAAGTTCATTGATCTCCTCAACGAGCTCTCAATTGAACAAGTACATAAATATATAGCTACTAGTCCACGCATTAGGGTGTACCTACATACCACTAAATAAGGACGTAAAAAGCAGAAATAAATAAAAATAGGAGCGGTTGTTAGTAAAATATTATAATACGAAGATATATCTTGAATTATCTGCCAGTCGATGCTGAGGAAATTTTATTTTATTTCAATACATTTTCTTAATGAGCTCAGACTCAAAAGAATCTAAAACCACACAGTTTCTAAAAGTACCAAAAATGATTTCGGACGAGTCCATGGTCGCCTGCAGAAGCTACACGTTCAAAGCAAAGTGGTACAAAACGAAAAAGGGGGAAAGACGTTACATACAGTAAATTCATTGCTGAGAGTGACAGTTTAATAAGACACTTCACTCGATTTTTATATTCGGCGATTCAAGATAACTCTGAATCAAATCAAAAATACAATTGTTTTTGGATACGTCGCCAAGCTTCATATGGGGCCATAGTAGAATCTGACGACTCAGATCTACGAGAAAATTGTAAATCCTCGGCTTACGCCAAATATGAAAACTGCTTAGACCAGTTTGAAGAAACTTAAGCAATGATTTCTGATCAACTAAAACTAATTAACGCAATTTCACCTACTCCACATCAGCGAGTAGAGCTGCTACAAGTACAAAGTCAAGAGGCAAGTTCAGGCATCCATCTCAAGGTGCCCGCATGTGGCACAGAAATTTTCCATGGTAGTTATGAACAATGGCCGGGCATGTTTACTTATCAAATGCACAAAAATTGTATCACCTTCTATACAAAATAAACGGTCAAGTAGGGTAAAAGTCAGAGAGACGGGTTTAGTTGCAACAATAAATCCCGCTCGTCTCCATCGAGCATCGAGGATAACTGGGTCTTAATAGATCAAGGATCGCAACGATCATTCATAGTGTCTAAGCTACAACATAGGCTAAACTGTCAACAAAAGAAGCCAAGTTTGAAATTACGGGAATGAGCGGAAGAGTGGTTAAAAACTCTAATAAAATTTGCCACACTACCCTAATGCTGCTTATTTTAAATTGGCGTATATACCAATTCGAATTCATTGAGGACGTTGGAAAAAATGTATCGGCAAATAGTCGTACATAAAGACGACCAAGGTCCACTACGCTACTATAAATTAAAAACATTTACCTTTAGCGTCACTGTGCTCCATATCTAGCCATTCGAACACTGCACGAATTGGCAGATAACCAAGTCAGAATTTCCTTTGGCAACCCAGGTGTTAAAAACACAAACGTATCGTATACATACTGTCTGGAAGTCACAGTCTTCCACAGGCATACCAGTCACCATTACAAGTGGTATAAGCCCTCAAAACCGCAGGGTTTCCGTTGAAAAAGATAACGGCGAGCCACCCTAATATTTTAAAAAAGATACCAATTGAAAATTTGTTAGATACTCATTTCCTTACATTCCAAAAGGAAAGTATAACAAAAACTCTGGGGATTCAATGGAATGCGATATCTAACCAGTTTTCATACACTACAGAGTCAATATCTGCATTATCTGCCATAAGAAAGCGACAAATTGTATTCTCTGTGGCAACACTTTGACCACGCAGGATGGCTTTCGCCAATTATGATACAAGCAAAAACCCTGATACAAGAATTATGGTTAGACGGAACCGACTGGAACGAACAAGTGAAACCACTTCGTTTAGAAAAGTGGTCCCAGTTCGCGGGTAATATAATGATATCTCACAGATACAAATCCCACGATGAGTAAATTATGCCCCAGAGCACAAAGTCAAACGGCACTATATACATACATATGCTCTTACTAGTAGCAAAAGCAAAAGTGGCTCCTTTAAAAAACATAAGTCTTCCACGACTTGAACTATGTATGTGGAGCGCTACTACTAGCCAAATTAGTATCCATCGTACAAACGCATTTTAACATATATAATATAACATATATTTCTAATCGAACGTATCAAATATTTGACCTAATAGGATCAGCCACTTGGCGACACATAGGCAGTGCTTGCAATTCTGCTGATCTGGGTACAAGAGGGTGCGAACCCATTCATCTTGCCACCACCACCCTCTGGTGAAATGGGCTCCGATGGTTAACAGAATACTCCGATATTCGGCCACAAGCGCCCATGCGCAATATAACTGCCCCAGAAAGTCGAAAAATCGATTCTTTGCATGCAACATCGGATGATACTGATATCCTTGCGCGATTTTTAACGTTTCCCCGAGCCCTCAGAGTAGCTGCCTAAATGATCATATTCATAGAGCGACTTAAATTTAAAGTTAAGGGAGGAACTCCAATATACCCCCAATGCGATACATACCGGCACCTACACTTACAAAAAGCCAAAGGCGCCTTATCGCATCTGCTCAAGCGCGCTACTTCACCCGAGAAATATCATTGCTAAGAGACTTAAAGCCGATTGATAAAAAGAGCTCACTTTTAATACTAAATCCATTTCTAGACACAAAGGGTCTACTTCGTGCGAATCATCGGCTTGTCAACTCCAGCTTACTGCGTTATACCTCAATAATGTCCACATACTAATGCTACACGCTGAGCACCGCCAAATGCAAAAAATAGTCAGCCAAGAGTTATATATTCCCCTTCTTAAGCCTCAAATAAAGAAGTGCATTTACATGTGCAAAGTTTGCACAACGTGCAAGCAAAAAATGCGAACGCAGATAATGGCAGCACCTCCACCTGAACGCTGGAACTTCGCTTTGCCTTTCACAGTAACAGGTGTCGATTTTGCTGGGCCGTTCCGGATCGAGGATTCAATGTTAAGGTCTCCCATCTTAATGAAAGGCAATGTGGCAGTTTTTGTTTGTTTTGCGACAAAAGCTGTTCACCTTGAACAGGGTACAAATTCGACGACAGAAGCTTTTCTCAAGGTGTTCGCTTGCTTCGTCGGACGAAGGTTTTCCCTCAAAAATAATGAACGACACCGGCAAAACATTTATTGGAGCCCAAAGAGTTACTGAAAAACAGTTTGTGGACTTTATCAAACAAGTCTCATCTAAGATTGTATAGAAGTACGCTCACCATGAGATTAATTGGCAGTTTATCCCCCCAAGCGCTCCTCATATGGGTGGTTTATGAGAATCAGCGGTAAAAAGCTTCCAATCCCACTTCAAAGAGGTAGCTGGAAATAACCAATTTAATTATAAAGAATTCACGAAATTATTAATTCGTATTGAAGCCGTTCTAACTCTAGTAGTAACTCTTGGGTATTTTCTTAAAGGATCACCCGTTCTGGCCTTATCTGAGCCGGACGTGGTCTAGCTATCCTTATTAAACCGATGGGAAAAATCGAAATTCTCCATCATAATTTAGCCGCCGATGGAAAGAAGAGTATCTAAAGGACCTACACAAGAGGTACGCTGGAAAAGTCCAAAAAAGGCGCCAAAGCTTCGAAATTGCATGCTAGCATACGATGATTGTCTCCCCCACCGAATGGCGGCTTGGCCAGTGCCCCGAACTACGGCTATCACAACCCTTCCAATCGATTCTCGTGGCACGTGCCCACTATCCATATCAACATCGCTGTTCGCAGCACCGCCTTGTGCGGTAAGCCACATCACACACTCGCTCACCGCACCGCGAGGCGCAACAGTGGTCGACTAACTGCCTCCACCTAACTGTTCCACAAAACATCAGCAAAACCATCGACGGGTCAAGCGGCTGACCTCTTTTCCTATCGATCTATCTTGCAGCGAACACTTCGTCGTCTTTTGTGCCTCATGTCCTCGGTCGAGTCCTGCTGAACGCGCTATCGTACGGTTGACACATATATATTCTTTCACATAAGCGAAACTTTGTACGCTTAATTATATACTTATATATATATACAATATGTACATATGTGCGCTGCGTCGCATGTGATTTTAAATGTTGAAAAAACAAATTTGCCTAAAAAAAATTTGCTTGTATGTACAAAAGAGGAATTTCCCCCAAATGTGTACTATTTACAATTGGTCTGACTAGTAAAATTGCTTATATCCAAAAAAGGGAATTTCCCTAAATTTGTGATATTAACATAGTTCGCAAAAATTAGATCTGACAAATAAAATTTAAGCCCAAAAAAATTTCATCCGTGCTAAATGGAAAAAATCATGTAAAAAATTAAAATTTTTATTATTTTCAAACCGTTTTAAATCAAAACCGTGTAAAAACAGAATAAGGTGTATATACATATACATATATATTTTTTTAATTATTGTATAAGAGTTAATTTTTGTAGAGCGGCAAATTTCGTACAAAACTATGAGGTTTGATCAAATAATCAAACTTCAACCGTTAATATATTTTAAACGGTTAGGTTGACGAAATTGTAAGAGACCTTTTATAGAGTGAGATTTGAGTTTTCTATCTGATAATAAAAAACAAATACAATGTGCGTTCCAAAGTAAACAGTAAAAAAGTAACAAAGTAAACTCTTGTGGCGCCACTAGTGCGTTAGAATCTGCTATCCTTTATCGACTACCAGTAAAAATGTCATCATCTAATTAAAGTGAAATTATTCCGTTTTAAGTGTCAGTATGTTTTTGTCATCGGTGCGAAAATGAGCTTCGAACAAAGAGCCAACATTACAACAAGTTTATGGCGATGATTACCTATCCCGTAGAAGAGTGTACGAGTGGTTTCAACGTTTTCAAAGTGGTCATGAGGACATAAATGACGATGAACATGTGTGCCAACCAAAATCCGTGATCACAGTCGAAAGTGAAGACAATGCTGATTTGTTTTTATGATTCCAAGGGTATTGTCCACAAAGAATTTGTTATACCCAGCCAAAACGTTAATGCGGTATTCTACCTTGGAGTTTTGAAGCGTTTGGTGCGCCGTATTCGACGTGTTCGGCCCGAGTATCGCGAAGATGGAAGTTGGGGTTTGTTGCACGATAATGCGCCGTCTCATCGATCGACGCTTGTGGCCGATTATTTGACCAAAAATCACATTTTGACAATCAACCGCTCCCCGTATTCACCTGATATGGCACCGTTCGACTTCTACCTTTTTTGGAATGCACCTTGTAGAAGACAATAAAGCGGTGAATCTTCCCGTTACAATTTAGAGATCATATTGTACTTGGAGAGACTTTCTTAGATGTATCTAAGAACATACATTTTTTTTCAGAGTACCAAGCGAAACAAAAAATCTTCGTTTTTTTTTGACCCACCCACTCATTTGTATACTCTAGCAAAAATATACTACAGAGTATAATAACTTTGTTCACCCAACAGTTGTTTGTAACACCTCAGACTAATCGAAATAGATATAGAGTTGTATTTATATAAATGATATCCATGACGAGACGAGTTAAACCATATGCCTAATATACGAATATCAAATTTCTGGTAGAATTTATAGCGTATATGACGGCTACTTAGAAGAATTAAGTGATTTCCATCCATTTTGATTTCATCTGACTTTAAACTGTTTATTTTGGTCAAAATTTGTGTCATGAAATAATGAAATTAAGTGATTTCTCAACCATAATGTGATTTAACGCTGAATATGAATGCAATTGGTCTAGACGTTGATTTGTTCTAAACCTGATACTCAGGCTCAGGCCTCTGGTTGATGTTTTTCAATATATCTTAAGTTTTACTCAAGTTACCGCTTGCAAGGATGGGCAGACAGTCTTCCGTAATTCAACTTGTCTCGCCATGCTGATCATTTATATATGTATATTGATGATCATAATATAAATATATAATATATCTATCTCGATTCGATCTCGATAGATAATACTCTGTAGCAACATATTGCGAGAGTATACAAATTTAATTCTGTAATTTTCATCTTGAAGTTTCTGTATTGATTTGAGATTAACTTTGCCTAGGCTGTTTTTACCAAGTTATTATTCTTTTGAGTTCGGTTTCTAATGAGTTTGGTTTGATTAACCTGACTGAAGAACCAAGGTCTATCATAAATTTAAATAAATAAAATGATTTCGAGTAATTGTATATTGAACGTTTATAATTGTCCAAGATTGTCAAATGAAATGTTGGAGTATCTTTCTCAATAGGTATTTTACACCAAAACTTATAATCTGAATTCGTTTGAATCATTACACTTTTCTCTTTCTTTCGATTTTCCTGTAAGGTATGTACATACATATATACTATATAGGAATATAAATGATCAGTGTGACAAGCTGAAAATCCTCCTCCTAAAACACTTAAGGTACAACAACCAAAATCGCTCAAGACAAGTCCCTTAAGCCCCTCTTCCGAAACTGTAAAAATGGATGAAATCAAGTCCCACTCCCCATATAACGGTTCTGTTAACACCTACAGTAAAGCGCGATAAATCAATAAATAAATACGCCAGAGACAAAAAATTGTACACCTAGGATGATACAAGGACTTTATAAGAGCCAGGATCATAAATGGAAGATGGGCATGGCACCGCCCACATTTCGGTGAAAACCCACCACCCATAGCACCGATATCGACCAAATTTGGTATGTAATATTAACTTCACATTCCTATGTTTCAGTGGGTGAAATTAGACAACAAGCACGCCTACTTCCTATATAACACTATTTTAAATTCCATCTGATTCTTTCGCTTCCCAGTATGCAAATCAAGCACCAATGAATGTATCGGGATAATACTTATCACGAATTGTGGCTTTGAGGTGCGCCCTTTTATTAGCAAAAATTTTCTAAATCGGACTAAAACTATTTAAGCCGCCATTTACCTAATATGTGGACCCCAGTTCCTACAACGAACATTTTATCGAAAATATCAGTCAATCTGTGCGATATATAAAAATAAATATAAAAATTCGAAGATAATCGTTTTCTGATATTAATATGTCTATATGTCAAAAAAGGGTTGTATCGGGTCAACAATTCCCTTAGCACCCATACACGTAATATAAAGATTTTCGAACTATCGGCTGACTTTATATCGCACAAATCGGCAAATAAGTAAGATACCTTAGCAAAAAACGGGCATGACCCCGCCCTCTAATAGGTTTAATGTACATAAATCCTAAGCCACTAAAGCACAATTATCAAATTCGCTTAGGACACATCCTGTAAGAACCCTTACTGATAATGTGAAAACGGATGAAATTGGAGTATAACTCCGCCCTCCCCCGTATAACGGTTTTGTTTAAAATTACTAAAAGCGCTATTAATTTATAACTCAATGCGCCAGAGACATTAATGTTTTACACCCAGGATGACTCAAAAGGGCTTTATAAGAGCCAAAGTTATAATTGGAAAATGGGCATGGCACCGCCCACATATAAGCGAAATCACATATCTCCGGGCCTACTCGACCAATTTTCGCCAACTTTGGTACATGCCATTTTCATTGCCAAGTCGTAAATTTCCAAACCCCCAGATACCGAAGATGTGAATACGCGAGTTGAATAATTGAAATTCGAAGATAATACTTTTTTGATAATAGTATGTATGTATGTCCAAAATGGGTCGAATCAGGTCAATACTTCTTTTAGCCCCCGCATACCGAATATAACGATATTCTAACTTCCAGTTGACTTTATACCACATACAATATATCTGCCAATGTGAAATATCCGTCGAACAATGAAGTTGAACCCTTTCACTACATTTTTGAATACAAAGGTTTTCCAACCCCTGAAGGTATTTAGCCGTCTTTGATCTTTAAAAGTTGCACGAGTATAAAATGCTCGGTTACATCCAAACCTAACTCTACCTTACCTGCTTTTATTTACGAGTATCTAGGCAATCCCAGGAACAATGACGGTGCAATGCTCTAAATTGGATATGATTTGTAGAGGAACGCCGACTATATGAACTTGCGACAGTTTTGCACGTAACACTAGACGACAGTTCCTTTTTAATAGAACTGCAAGCAAACAAGCGAACTAATCCCGAATATAGACCTGAAATGCAGGACCCAAATACCCTGGAACATTCAAACAGTCGAACACATCTAGAGTAGCAGCAGCGCAGATGCGCGATACATTTGAACGATCTATCCAGCATCGCAATCCAATTATAAGAGAAGAAGAAAGGCAAAGATAATCAACATTGAAGAGAAACCGTCTAAACTCAAATTTTTAACGTTTGAAAGAAATTATCAAGTTAGAAAGGGATCTATGAGGAATATCAAAAGACGTCGAGAACTTTTCCCGAAGTACTTGAAGAACAAGAACGAAAAAGTCAACGTCGAGCTTTGATATGTACGAATTGTTGATGAATAAAGGGCCAACTGATATAAGAATTTATTGCGGTGGTGAATGAAAATTTGTGCGTTCGTAAGATGCTGTAAATTTTTTTTTTACCTGTTATTGAAATTTCCGTATTCGAATCAAAAGTATAACTTTTGAAACACCTGCTATCGGTTTGTTAAACAATAGGCAAGATACCAAATATCTGCATCTCATAAGGCTAATATCACCGAGGATCCCATTTATGCACATCATCTCCCTAGGCAATGAACGACAATTCGTGGAACAATGGTATATATACCGATTACTGTTTTAGAGACAGTCCCCATGCCGACACCAAGATATGAGCACATTTTTTTAACGCGGACAGTGCGACCAGAAAAAGTATTGCAGGCACTGACAACAGATTCATTGAATGGGTTGCAAAAGCACCAAGACAAGGTAGATGCCCAATAAATACTACAACCAACGATCAATTGGAAAAACTATGCTTACAATATACTTAAACTAACTATAATGACTTAGAAAACAAAGATAACACGATAGCTGCACTTTCAATAGCATGGGTCAGAATTTTTAAGAATTCTGCTCTAGAAACGTTTTACCAATCGAAAATAAGGAAACCGACCTCCTAAATATAGATGTCGAAAGAGTCTGAAAAGCAATTTCAGCAGAATAAGCCGATACCGGAAAACATGCATGTCACAACGGAAAAAACAGCTGATGATCGAGCTGTCCCAGAACTTTTAGACCCCGGTGCAAACGGCAGATATAAATGTTTTTTTAATGAGGACAAAAACACAAAGGAAGAGGATTGCAGTCATTTAACAGCAAACATAGGGAATATTTTGACCATGTAATGCACAATGTCAGTAAAAGAGAGCTTATAACGAGTATACCATGAGTATTCCTCGAAAAGTTAATTTTATATATTTGCTATGTTATGTTTACCTTGAGGCGTCAAGAAGTTTTGCCTTCAGTAATGCATTCTTATCCGGTTTGGGTAATGTCGAGACACTCACCGCCCTCCAAGGTGGTCTTTTAGGTTCCCCATCTCCACTTTGGTTGCTTCCAAACTCTTTTATACTCTTTTGGCTCTTAAGAGTCCTAAAATAATTTTTTATTATTTAACAAGAAAATAATATCTTAAACTACCTGTTTTGCGAGAAGAGATTTCTTGAGGCACTAGGTTCCGAAAATGTTTTGTTATCTTCGAAACTTTGAACCTCACTCGTCTCGGATGACGAACCACTATTAGTTGGAGGCGAGTTGTTTCTGCTCATTATTTCACAATTATGAATATTTTAGTCGAATTAATTTAAACCCATAACGTCCATTTAATGAAGAAATAATGTTCACATTTATTCCGATTTTTATGTACATATTACCAAATGCAATTTAATATATGTACAGTTTATTTTATGCTACACCCTTTCGAAAGTAGAATCAAACGTAGGAAGGTTTACCGTTTTTATGAGTAATAATTGCCTAACTGCAATATGGAAAGAAACGAGTAATCAAAATTAATTTGAGACCAAATTTCCAACGAACATACTTTATAAAACTTTAAGACACTATTTTAGTTTATGTAAGAACTAGCAAGCTGCAAGGCTTAGTACAAATGTTAGGCAATATAAGTACGTATGTATATTAACTCAACATATTTAACACTTTTCTTATTAGGGTTTTTTTGCATATACATGTGCATAAATAAACAACTATGTATATATTATATATAGAAATACATTATTTTTGTTTCTATGGTATTTATTGATATAGAACCCTTTCATCGATAAAGCAAATTTTACCCTTTAAAACTATATTTCGATTACTACTACAAGTACATATGTATCTCAGCTACCTCACGCACGTTCAATCAACAGTCTGTCAATGCGAGATCGTGGATCTTTGCCACGTTATCCTCCATTATAGTCACTTTTAAGCTCATTAAACGAATTTCTGATAAGCGCAATTGAAGAAGAAGAGTCACCAAACGCTCGTTGATTTCACTGGAAAGGAAACTCCAAAAACTAAAATTTAATTTATTGCAGATTCGAAGCGAGCGAATTGTCATTGCGAATGGAAATGAGTTAAACAAAAATTATTCCCTTTTTCAAAAGGTTGCATAGTTTTTGCCATATGAGAATCTTATCCTTACTAAGTATGTCTATGAAATTGATATTATTGAGATTTCTGTGGAAGTTCCATTTCAAGTCCTTATCGAACACAATATATGGTAAATAGATTAGCGAATGCATTAAGCTAGAACATAGAAATGTTCAAAGATTTTATTTTGAAAAATATGGATATTATTATCATATAAAGGAACCTTTACTGACGAACATTAAGGTGAAATATAATATATAATATTATATATTAAAAAAAATTAACAGTTTAAATGTGTGGGTGATGTAATTATAATTGAATGACGATTGAAGACTTGTACACAATAAATGTATACTTTATTTAAGCTAGTAAAATATTCTTTATTAAATTAACAAATAAATATTAAATTACAATTTTTGTTGGCTTTCGATGTACATCGAAAATTGTTCATAATTCATATTTTTACTACTAATTTAAAATAAAATTAATCTCTCAACACAAAGAAGTGTACAGTGTTTTGGTCAGTCCGTCTTTTGCGAATACAAACAAACTGGATGGTTTGAACATACCTCATAAAGTTATTCGGAATGCCACATAAAGTTGGGAAAAGCATGATGTACCCAACTCTAAGTCACAAACAGACAACGTTTTGAATTGTGAGTTATTGATCGTCCTTGCGAATGGCAATCTAATTAAAAATTGAGTGCGTTTGAATTCAATTGGCACATCTATAAGAATCATAGGGATTCGTGGCAGCAATACATTTTCGCCTTGGAATTTTTTATCAAAATGGTGGCATCGATAATATTTTTCATATTATTTAATAAGTATATTGTGCCATTGCAAAGTCGTGGTGGGTTTAAATAACGAAGAAAATAATCGGAGATCCAACCTTCAGTTGTAAATGGTGCGGTGGCATTCCCGGTACATCCAATGAATTCAAAACTCAATTGAATAATTCCCAGTTACGTTGACATCGCAAACAATATGGCAACAATGATTGTATCTTGCCACCAAAATCACTCTTTCTGCTAGCCACTCAAGATTTTTAAATTTTATGTTTCTTTCAGTTCGTGAGGAACCCATGTATCGAGTTTTTGAACATAGTCAAGTTGTTTTAAGTAATTTTCAATGCATGTATGTGATACCTGAAGCTTCTCTGCAATCTCACGTATTGTACTGTGACAATCCGAATCGATTATTGCTTTGATTAGGTCGTCATTAACTTCAACTGGACGACCCGAGCGGTTTTCATCTTTGAGTGAAAAATCACCAGAACGAAATTTGGCAAACCAATTTTGACACTGCCGTTTTTTTATGGCTTCGTCGCCATAAACAGCACATAACTTTTTCTGAGCTTGCGATGCGTTTTTCCCTTTGCGAAAATAAAAAGGCAAAATATGTCGTTTCAGATATCAACCAGAAATTTTCTGGTTGACGTCCTTTTCTCACTAAGATACTGCTCATTTGTCGGAAATGCCGATATCGGATCACTATAGCATGTAGCTGCTATGAACTGAATCACGTGTTTGTACGGAAAGCTTTTTCATTTGACGAGATATCTTTAAGAAATTTGGCACGGAATAGTTTTTTATTTGACAACATATCTTCACGACATTCGCCATAGTTATTATTCAGTGCATCGCTACAATGTCCGAAGAAATCGTTCAGATCGGACCACTATAGTATATAGCTGCTATATAAATTGACCGATAAAAATCAAAATAAAGATCTTTTTATACTCCTTTATGCTATAAAACAAAGCACCTGTTAAGGGTAGCTTCGGTGCAGCTGAAGTTTCTTGTTTTACATGCACTTCGTTTAATCGTTTGAATTCAGGTCATCATATTATTATGATGATTATCCGGTATTATTTCATCGTATTCGATGGAACTTTACTAAAAATCGTAAACAAATATTTTAACGAATAAGAGCAAATCTACACGTATCTATTATTGCTATTATCTTCTAACACTGCGGTAAAAGTTGAACTGAAACGCAAATAAATCAATAAAAGTCGATGTGTTTCAAGCATTCCCAAAACTTTCACCTTAATTTCATTTTGATATAATATTGTGGGGAACGTGAATGCTAGAAGAAAATAGAATCGACGATAAATTGTAAGAATCAACTCGACAGCGAAATTCGTGGCGAAGTTTTGTTAAAAATCTACTATATGAGGGCTGCCGGACTATGCAGCAGAGACAGTTCTAATTAGAGTTCTGCTCAGTAAAGAGCTACGTATAGCTCTCTTAACATTCCCATAGGTGAATATTGAAGAGAATATAATATGTATGCCAAACTGGCAATATTGATATGCCATTTGAAATATATTCCCTTTTATTGAACGATTATTTATTATTTTTTAAATTATTTTATGAAAAATATATTAAAATACTTTTAAATGATTACTGATAAAGTATTTTGATATATTTCTTAATATATTTCTTAATATATTTCATGTACTTGGCACCATAATCGAGTCACAAAAGTACAGAATTGTGTTTTGCCGTCGGCATTTTCATATCATGTGTACATGTAAAGAAATATGAAAGAAAAATATTTGTAAATTTGTCTACAAAAAACATATGTATGTAGATATGTACACTCATTACTTCATGTGAAATCTCCGTTGACACGGTCAACCAATAACCGAAGCTCATGTTTTTTGCTTTTATGTCAAAGAGCCAATCTGTCGAAGGACTGAAGCGACGACAAAGCGTCACAACATTGTGTTGTTGGTAGAAAATCCGAGATGTGCCGAAAAATAAACGAACAATCGCCGATTGTCATCGCTTCCCTTGCCGCTCTAACAGCTTTGCCAACAAATCATTGTAAGTATGTATGTTTATATATGAACATGCACACATATTCACGATGGTTTTTGCGAGCCACCGAAAAATATTTTAGAATTGTGAAATATTTTGAATCGACAAAAGCTTTGTTGCCACTTTTGTCACTTTTTTCTGTGTTTTGGGGGTTTGCAGGGTTGTCACTTTTCCCTTCTAGAGGGAACATCAAAAAGTTTTCAATTTATGTATTCTAGCTTTTGTATCTGTTTACTTTTTTTTATTGTTAACGTTTAAGTGTCTAAAATTAATAAATTAAATAAATTTCATAAATTTCTATAATAACATAAAAGGAAGCCACGACATTCAGGTAAATTAAGTTGAAGAAAAGTGATATACAAAAATATTTTCTTGTTTCCATTTCAACATAAAGAAAGCTTTCACGTTAAGAAGCCTTAATTTTATGTTTGTCAGTTTCTAATGAAATTTTTGTACTCTTAATTTTTCACTACCAGCTGGTGAAGTGTAGAAATTTTATACAATATGACAAACAACAATTAAGGGGTGCTCGCAAGTGTCGTACTTTTTACAACTGTTGACATACGACATAAGACAAAGCTTGTGAATTGCCTAATTATATTATATAATATAACATATTGATGTACATACATATGTACATAGATAATTATGAAAATAGTAAAATGTCATTTTTTCCATAATCTTTCACATTTTATCAATGTATCATGTGTGCAAAAATATCATATTTTATCAATTTTTCATCATAAAAATCGTTTATATTGCAAAAAACAGTCATGCATATGTGTAGTGGCATTTGTATTTTTTGTTTTCTTATTCATTTCATTTCATTTTTCTCTTTATGTTGGGAGATACGTATTTTGCCAGAGAACGATGTTATAAATTCTCATTTCTGTTAAATAACAGCAAATACTACAGGAAATGGTGAACTCCCTGATCTCAACTTTTCAGCTCTGTTAGCCATCCAATCGAGCATCATACAAAATTCAATTTGCACCTTCTCGTTCATCTACGTTCTCTGGTTTGGCAACTAATGAAATAAAAGCGGAATTACAATCACGATTGCGAGAGGCCATGAAAGCGGAAAACAGTAGTGTTGACGAATATGTTTCTCAATTGGAATTAGAGGCACAAACAACGAAGATGGTAGAAAAGGAAAGAGGCTCAATGCTTATAAGAAGTTATGGACATGAATACATTTTTGGCGGTAATGTTGCAGATGTCAACAAATATGGAAACAGTTTAAAAAGCAGAATGCACGTAATTAAGTAACTAATAAATTATATTTAAATTTCACCCACCGTTCGTAAAATTAGTTGATAAAGAAAAAAAACGAAGTGAATTTAGGCGGGTCCTCGAACCGAAAGATCCTTTTTTAGTTCCTTATATATCTATTAATGTCTTCATGGTGACGTGATCGTGGTGATGTTTATGTGCGTGTTGGTGCATGGTGAAGTGATGTAGAATGTATGGTAAGTAGGTGTTTGTTTTTTTTTTTTTTTTTATTATAGCGAAGGAAAATACTTTTACGTATCTCGGGCAGCTTAGATGTTATGCCGGGTATGTCGGACTCGAACATTAGCTTAAGATGACTTGCTAATGTTAATACCGACTAAAAACCTCCGCTATCCTCCAGCCTCGTATCCCCATGGAAACCGCCGCTAGGCATTACTTCGTGGGGGGAGGACATAGCTACTGCTCTGTCTTCTGGTAGCTAAGATGTTATTTTATCTTCTTTCTAGTTGATGTCATTTGCTCTTTTTCTTTCTATGGAACGCAAATCTACAAGGATTTCTGTTGCAAATGTGCTAACGGCGTTCCAGGCGGCGTTTGATGACACCATTGTTTCGACTACTGTCTCTGGTTGGATCTTCTGGTTCAGACTCGACGCCAATTCCTCTCGTTGATGATAAAACCGTGGGCACTCAAAAAACACGTGCTCTGCGCTTTCATTAACTCCTGGGCAGAACGGACACTCCGGTGAATTATCGTGCTTGAAGCGGTGAAGATAGGCCCGGAAGCAACCATGTCCTGACAGCATCTGTGTAAGATAGTAGTTGACCTCACCGTGGTTCCGGTTCAGCCAGACATCGATCCTCGGGATCAGACGATGCGTCCATCTACCCTTTTCTGCGGCATCCCATTCGTGCTGCCAACGAGTGATGCTCTTCTGTCGTTCTTCTGTCTTGAGTTCTTCAGCGCTCAGTGTGGTTGACTTCTTTCGGTAGTAAAGGTTCCGTCTTTCCTCAGCTAGAACTCGAAGAGGTAGAGTTCCGGAAATGACGCACACAGCTTCTTCGGATATTGTGCGAAAGGCGCTAGCTACTCGTAGGGCACTCAGTCGATATACAGGCCCTGCTTTTCTCCATGACTCTTGATTCTCCAGTGCATTACTCCAGATAGATATTCCGTATGTGAGCACCGATGTCACTACTGAAGACAGCAATAACCTTCTGTTTTGCTTTGGTCCTCCGACATTCGGCATCAGTCGTGCTAGACTTGCTCTCACTGCTGATGCTTTTGCACTGACTTGCTGCTTGAAATTCAATCGGGCAGCAAGCATCACTCCCAAATATCGGATATAAGGTTGTGATGTAATTTTTTGTTCACCGACTTTCAGCTTGATGGTCTCTACCACTTTTCTGCTAGTAATAAGCACTGCCTCGGTCTTATGTTTCGCCAATTGAAGGTTCATTGTGTCCATCCACTGGTTGACTTGCTCGAAGACGATACCGAATATATGATTTATCTCGTCTAGGTATTTTGCGACCATCACTACGGCTACATCGTCCGCATGTGCGACAAGTTTGACGCTTCGCGGCAGTTTAAGTCTTAATAGGCCATCGTACATGATATTCCACAGAAGTGGACCAAGTACTGAACCCTGGGGTACACCTCCAGTAATATCGTACTCTTTGGGACCATTCGTCGTGTCGTATTTGAGAACTCTATCTGTGAAGTAGTTGGCCACTATCCTACACAGATATTCTGGGACGTTTTTCTCTTGGAGGGCTGATGCAGTCCCATTTGGCGGAATTTAAGGCGTTTCTGATGTCCAAAGCGGCCACCAGACAGTACTTCTTTGTACCACCTTTCCATCTAGTTCCAGCGATTGCCTCCTTGGTCGTGTTAACAACCAGATTGATCGCGTCCAGGGTTGATCGTCCTTTTCGGAATCCGTACTGATTGTCCGCCAGGAGCGGATCGACAACTGCTTCTATCCGTTGGTGGATTATACGTTCAAATATCTTGCCCACCGTGTCTAGCATGCACAGAGGATGACAGCTCTTCTGGTGGTTTTTTACCTTTAGGTAGTAGTACCAGTCGTTGCTGTTTCCACTTACGAGGTAAAGTCCCCTCCTTGAGGCAGGTGTTGTAGACGTCAAGGAATAACGCGATTTTACAGATGTTTTTAAAGCGATATTAGGGATTCCGTCCAATCCCGGCGTTTTATTATTCCCGACGCGGTTGCTGGCCTCCATCAGTTCTTCCTTCGTGACAGGTGGAATGTCTTCGGAATTCAACTGCAGTGATGAATACATAAAATCACGTTGCCGTGGAAACAGCGCAGCTACGATCTTCAGTAGGAGTTGTGGGCACGTTGGCGATGGCATTGGCTGGCTCTTCAGGTGGGTCATGACCACCTTATACGGTCTACCCCATGGGTCCCTATCCACTTCTTCGACGAGTTCCGTCCAGCAGCGTCTTTTGCTTTCCTTGATGGCTTTGTTTAGATTCCGACGCGCCTGTTTGTACTCTGCAATCAGCTCTGCAGAGTTAGGTCGTCGGTAGCCACGCTTAGATATTCTTCTTTTCTTAAGACACTTTGCCCGGAGCGTACTGATTCGGTCGTTCCACCAGTGCACCGATGGTCGTTGATTATTACCTCGTTTACGAGGCATGCTGGCGTCACAAGCTCGGGTCAGTCTCGTCAACAGATCTTTGGTCTTATCTTCTGCAGGTCCAGTGATAATCGGGTCAGAGTCTAGAGATACTAGCAATGCACTTGGATCAAAGGATTTCACTTTCCAACCGATGGTGTTCAGTTGGTTATTAGACCTTCTAGGGCTCTGGTGGTTTGCTGTTTCCCACAGAATTGCATTGTGATCGCTGGCAGTGTAGATGTTTAACACTCTCCAGTTGCAATTTTTTCTGGCAATACTGCTGCTGACAAAGGTGAGATCTACAATCGAGCTTGCGTCGCCTTTGGTGTAGGTCGGCATGTCAACACTGTTGAGCAGTACCACATCTAGTGTAGTAAAGGCCTCTAGTAGTGCTTTTCCTCGTGCGTTAGTGTATTTGCTGCCCCAGTCCACTTCCCAGGCGTCGCGTCCTTGGTCAGTCGATCCAGGAAGTCTATGAATTCAACAATGGTGAGGCTAGGTGGTGCGTAGCAGCTGTAGAAGCGGATGCCGTCTACTGGTGCTGCTACAAAGCCGGCGCTGACATTGTCAACGACACTCTGAAAGGGGAGCTTGTCACAAGACCATATGACAGCTTTGGTGGTGATGTCTGTCTCCCATGGTAGGCCAGTTAGTTGTTTATAAGGCTCCGATATAAGCACAAGGTCAATCTTCAGTTCACGTACTATCTGCATAAGCAAGTCATGCGCAGCTTCACAATGGTTCATGTTTAGCTGCAGTATCTTCATGCTCGGTTATTTGTAATCTTCTGAAGCGCTTCTTGGAAAACCTCGCGTTTACTAGAGCCAGCCTGATGGTAAATGTCCTTTAAGTCGGACTTTTCGGGACATAACAGGCACTTTGCCTTATTTGCGCACTTAGCGGCTTTGTGATCTGATTGTCCACACTTCATGCAGAGCTTCGATCGGTCGGTTCCACTTTTGCACTGTGCAATGACGTGTCCATAGTGCCAGCATTTATAGCAAGGTCGCGGTCTTCTTACTATTCGAATCCGGCAATTAGTCATGCCAGTCCTGATCTTGCCATTCTCTCCAACTATTTTTCGCGCTGTTGCTACCGGTAGTGTTACCCACGCAGTCTGAGTGCGACTGAAGGCCGCGCGGACCCTGATAGCATTTGTTAGTATCTCGATGCCATCTCCAGCTGCTTCTTTTAGGGCCTTCTGGACGTCGTCTTGAGTCGTGATTTCATCAAGATCACGGATTTCCAGCTCCTCTTGGGGACCTTTACTGATGACAGCTGCATCATCCAGAAGGGCGCCTGCGATAGTCTTCTGAAGCGCGTGGCCTTTATCAGTACTCTTCTTTGAGAGCGTGATAAGCATGTTTCCAGCTGCTGTCATGCGGATCTTGTCCACATCACAGACCTGATCTTTGGGGACCGCTGCCTTGATCCGAGTCAGTACGTCGGAATACTTCACGTTCTCCTTCAGGCGTCCGGTTTCGTCCATTTGCGTGGTTTTTTACGCTTAGGCTTCGGCCGGGGTTTGTTCGTCGGCTGCTTTGAGGGCTGCTCCTTCGTTTGCCTTCTCTTCTCCTTTTTCGATTGGACTTTCTGCCATTTAAATTCCTCTTCTTTGCCGATGCTCTGCACAGGCTTGGTTTTTGGAGGGCTTTGTTTCTGGTCCTTTTTCTTCTTAGCTTGGGTGTCTGTTAGGTCTGGAGAATGCCTCTGCTTTCTCTTTGCAGTCCTAGAACGATCCTTCTTATTGTCATCAGTAATTGACTTACCATCTTCTACAGGTCCGGTGTCCATCGCATCACAACTTGGGACACTCTTCGTTGGTGTCACAAGCGGAGATGTTCGGGTGGTTGTTGCCAACATCGGTGGTGCTTTACTGGCCAACTTATAGGCCGTACCGATAGACTTCACCAGCTCTCTGATTTTATGATGTATGTTTTTCTTGTCCTCAATAAAATCAGCTAACTCAGCGATTTTACTACCAAGCCGTTCCATAGGCGTTTGGTTACCGGTGGCGGTCGGTAGTGAATTCATCCTCTCTCGGTGAAGATGTGTGAAGACCCGTGCGACAGTTTCTCTACTCGCTGGTAGTGAGTCAATACGCTGTCCGTCAACATCCATTTCTTCTGATCTCCCTGTAGCATTTCTTGACGGCGGAGCCATGGGGTCCACTCCGCTGTTCAAACGTTCTTCTTCTTGATTCGTTAGTGCCTTATTAATACTCATACTTTTTGATTTACCAGCGCATCGTACGCAGAGGAGCGGGTTGCAGACTAAGAACGGGTGTACCCTCGGAGATATTACTCCTACCCCAGTTCCCTGAGGCCTAGTCAACACTTGGCCAGTCCCGAAATTCACGGACGGACTAGACTCGCTCGGGGCACAACACGGTCTCCGCACCGTGGTCAATGCGTACTTCCTGATCAAGGCCCGAAGTGGCTGGCTCCTGATCTACTACTGCAACTTACACCTCGGCAGAGCAAGCTCGCATCAGCCGTTTGCCTGCATCGACGGAATAACGATACAGGTTCCAGACACTCCCAGTGGGTTACAACAGAGACCAATCTTCTTTTGGTCAGGTCCGGTAGTGTGACCAACCCTTCGTAGGGGAGTTTTGTACACGGGAGCTATTTTGTTTCACTGCAACCCTATGCCCCTAAGGGGAGGGAGGGCTTCTCCAATCCACACGTGGAGACGCGCCTGTTAGCAGTATCTTCTCTGCTACAGGTCGTAAGTAGGTGTGCTAATGTGGATCTAAATTGATGTGGTGTGACAGTGTCTTATCGTGAGGGGGGACTAAGTGGTCATTTAGCCATCCCGGCCCCCCTAGGCAAATTATTAGCCTAGTAGCCGCTGCAGCTGTTGTAGCGTTGCCACAACGCTGCTAAGAGCCGTGGAACGACGTGGTTGCGGTCCAGGTTGTCGACGCCGTATTGATGCTCAATTCCGCGGGCGTACCGCACGTACCTGGGCAACTTCCTGTCGTTGCAACGGTCGCATACCTCTAAAAATCCCACAATGTTGCAGGCGGTTTGGGCGCCGACATATGGGACATCGTATACGATGTGCCTCTGAAGGCAGTGATGATAGCGTCGGTGGTGGTCGCGTGCCACACATTTGGAGTCATTGGCTTATCCACATTCATGTTATTCTGTCTAAAGGAGTTGTTTGATTATGCAGATTTGTCACATAAACGATATGGATGATCGTGCCACGCTATGTGGCATGAGTGGGTTGTCGTATTGATCGATCATTTTTTATTAGTTAGTTGTTATTTTTAACGGTTATTAACGAGTTTTTCGGTTTTTTGCTTCTTGGTTTGATTATTTTGTTATATTGCGGTAGTATCGGTTGATTGTTTACGATTTGCAGTGTCGCTATTATCGGCGTTCCGCTTAGATCAACTACTCGTATGTGACCGTCGGAGCCGTAATGGGGTTTTTCTATGCGCCCAAGCCGCCATTCGGTAGGAGATAGACAATCATCACGGATAATGACACCATCTCCAAGTTTTAGGCCCTGTTCAGGAGTCTTCCAACGGTATCTTTTATGGAGATCCTTTATGTATTTTTCTTTCCATCGAGTGCTGAAATCGTGATGGTAAGTTTTAATTCATTCCCAGCGATTTAATAAGGATAGTGACTCCACGCCTGGCTCAGGTATGGCCAGAATGGGTGTTCCTTTGAGAAAGTGCCCTGGAGTTAGGTCTGTGAAATCTGAGGGACCTAGCGAGAGAATTGTGAGAGGCCGTGAATTGAGAACGGCTTCAGTTCGATTTAATAATGTCGTAAATTCTTCGAAGTTGAATTTGTAATTTCCAGCTACCTTTTTGAAGTGGAACTTGAAGCTTTTTCAGCTGATTCCCATAATGATGAATTGCCAATTAATGATTTGGGGCGCGTACTTTTGTACAATCTCAGGTGAGACTTGTTTGATAAACTCAACAAAATGTTTTTCGGTGGCTCTTTGAGCGCCGATAAATGTTTTACTATTGTCGCTCATTATCTCCGATAGAAAGCCGCGTCGTCCGACGAAGCGAGCAACTGCCACAAAGAAAGCATCCTCAAAGACAACCACATAGCCTTTCATCAGAGTGGGAGACCTTAACATGGACGCCTTTATTTGAAAAGGCCCAGCAAAATCGACACCTGTGATGAAAATGTAAAATTCTGGGCGGACCATATGTTGCATGAGGCGATGTTCGGCATGAAGCATTAATATGTGGATATAACTGATGAGTAATGTGGCAAGTCGCAACTTCTCTGGTACAATTATGGGATGGCGTTCGTTAACGTTAGGCTTGAATTGGCAAGCCGACCATTCACACGAAGAAGACATTTCGTGTCGAGGAATGGGTTAGAACTAAGAGAGTAGCGCGCTTGAGTATATGCGATAAGAGCGACCTTTGCTTTTTGTAAGTCTAGGTGCGTCAATGTATCGCATTAAGAATATAATGACGTTACTCCTTTAAGTTTAATTTTGAGTCGCTCTATGAACTTGCGCATATAAGCGATTACTCTGAGTGCTGGGGATACGAGGAAAATCGCTCGAGGATGTCATTATCCTGCAATTTTGTGTGAAAGGAGTCGATTTTGCGACTCTCTGGGGCAATTATTTTACGCATAAACATCGAGGGCCATTCTACGATACTCTTGTACCTAGATTGGCTGGGTTGTTAGCACTGGCTACTTGTCGCCAAGTGGCCGATCCTACCAGGCCAAGTATTTGAGATGTTTGATTGAAAATATACGTCTTCCATGGTGGTTTTATTAGCCAGGCTAGTACAATTTCCGAATCGGACCACAGATATAGTTTGTATTTTGCCATGTTTAAATGCATTCGCACCATGAATAATATTTTGACTAGTAGTAGCGCTCCACCCAGTACAAGTCGTGGTAGACTTATTGTTTTTAGAGGGGCTACTTTAGCTTTTCCTACTAGTAAGTGGCTTGTGGTCGCAATGTCGCTTTGTGTGCGTACGTATATAGTGGCGAAATATGCCTTTTCAGAAGCGTCACAGAGGCCGCGTAGTTTGACTTTTTGCTCTGGGCATAGTTTACCCATCGAGGGACTTGTATCTGTGAGATATCATTTAGATTGCTCACAAATTGCGACCACCTTTCTAAACGTAGTGGTTTTACTTGTTCATCCAAGTCGGTTCCATCTAACCATAATTCTTGTTGCACTTTCCTTTTCGAATTTAAGGAAATTAGTGTCCAACAAATTTTCTTTTGGTATATTTTTTACTATATTTGGGTGATTTGCAGTAATTTTTTTTAAAGAAAACCCTGCGGGTTTGAGGGCTGATATAACCTGTGATAAGGATTCGTATGCTTGCGGAAGACTGTAACTTCCAGAGAGGATATCATCTACATACGTTTGAGTTTTTAACACTTCGGTTCACAGAGGAAATTCTGACTTTGGGTTTCCTGCCTATTCGTGGACTGTTCGAATGGCTAAATATGGGGCACAGTTGACGCCAAAGGTAAGTGTTTATAATTTTTAGTCGCGGAGTGGACTATTGGGATATTTTCGGAAAATAATTCGCTGAAAATCTTAGTCGTCTTTATGTACGACTATTTGTCGATAGATTTTCTCAACGTCCCCATTGAATACGTATTTGAATAAACGCCAATTTAATATAAGGAGCATTAAATCTGGTTGAAGTGTGGGTCCCGTAAATAGAATATCATTTAGGGAGTTACCTGAGCTAGTGGATCTTGAGGCATCGAAAACCAGTCTGACTTATGTTGTTTTTTATCTGGCTTTACTACTACCTGATGAGGCAAGTAAAATGAGTAATATTGGCCATTTACGATTTTTTCGCCTGCGCTTACTTCCTCCATGTGGTCTAAATGGAGGTATTCTTCTAACACGAAATCGTATTCTGGCTTAAACTCATCTTTTTTAAGTGAGTTTTTTCCATACATAAAAACCGCTGTCTACTTAGTGATAGTCGATAGATTCTTAAGGGGGCGCTGCAATTAAATTATATCCCTTCGCTTTGGAGTGAAGTCAAAGTAATATACATACCAAAAACGCTGGAAAGACTAATAGAATTACATTTAAGAAACAAACTGAAACCCATCCATACATAAAAACCGCTGTCTACTTAGTGATAGTCGATAGATTCTTAAGGGGGCGCTGCAATTAAATTATATCCCTTCGCTTTGGAGTGAAGTCAAAGTAATATACATACCAAAAACGCTGGAAAGACTAATAGAATTACATTTAAGAAACAAACTGAAACCAGAAAAGTTGGCTGGTTCGCAGCATGCGTATTCTACAGGAAAATCCACAGAAACAGCACTAAGCTCTGTGGTGGCGGAGATTGAAAAAATCTCTAGAAGTTAAAGAATACACTCTATTTACCTTCTTAGATATAGAAGGAGCCTTCACTAATATCCAGCCTAGGGCCATATTGAGTGCGCTTAAGGATCTGGACATCTCTAAACCTCTCAGAAAATGAATACAGATGCTCAAGAGCAGGTCAATAATTTCAACGCTGGGAGCGTCAACAAAGTGCAGATCTGTCCAAAGAGGTACACCTTAAGGAGGCGTGTTATCCCCACTTCTGTGGATCCTGACAATGAATAAGTTGCTGATGGATTTAGAAAAGAAGGGGGTACATGTTGTAATCTACGCTGACGATGTGGCAGTATCGGTTAGAGGTAAATTCCCGAATATTCTCGCAAACGATCTTGGGCGATATAAATCGTTGGGCTGTATCGTGCGCATTAAACTTAAATGCTCGTAAGACAGAGCTAGTATTGTTCACCAGAAAACATAATACTCCAGAAGTTACAGCGCCATTAATAAATGGTTGCAGACTAACAATTGGAGATAAGGCATGCTACCTGGGGCTAATCTAAGACAGGAAGCTTTAATGGAAACAAAACTTGGATGTGAAGAAGGCAGCCACAGCACTCTACACCTGTAAAAGGATGATGGGCCCCAAATCGGGGCTAACGCCTCGACTAACCTACTGGCTCTATACAGCAGTTGTCAGACCAATCATGACATACGGTATATTGGTATGGTGGTCAATAATGGAAAAGCGTATGGAAAGTATACAAAGAGCAGCCAGTATATGCATTATAGGAGCTCTTAGAACAACGCCAAGCCAGGCTCTAAACGTCATTCTGCATTTACTGCCAACAGACCTGTTCTGTAAGCAAGTGGCAGCAAAGTCAGCTCTCAGACTGAAGGAATCCTCCAAACTAGTCGCATGCAACAAGGGGCATTCTAGGATACTCAGTATATTCCCGTTCCTACCCAAAACTACGGATTTCCGCATTCCAATAGAATTAGAACTAAATTCGGTCCACAATACTGCCTTCCCCATAAGAGAAGAGTGGAAAAGGGACGAGGTGGACAGGAATAGAGGAATTAGCATCTACACGGATGGATCCAAACTGGATAATCGAGTGGGAGGTGGTGTCTTTTGTGCAACACTAGACACCAAAATCGCCTTCCGTTTACCAGACCACTGCAGTGTCTTCCAGGCGGAGATCACAGCAATCAAAGAAAGCCTTGTGGTATTGACAAAAAGTGTGCTCACAACAAGAAACATATATATATATATACGGATAGCCAAGCGGCCTTGAAATCACTCAAGTCTCCAATGGTGTCATCCAATCTGGTAAAAGAATGTCTTGACCTATTAGATGATCTGACATCCTACTTCACAATAAACCTGCAATAGGTTCCATGATATAGTTATATCCCTGGTAACTGCGAAGCAGATGAACTAGCCGGAACAGGTACCACTTTGCAACTAACCCCTGAAAAAGAGGATATTTTTATGCCTCTGGCAACTTGCAAACACTTAATCAGCGAACATGCTATAAATACAGCAGAGTCTCGGTGGAGACAATCAATAACCTGCTCAACCAGCAGACTAACGTGGCAGGAATAGAGCGTGAGTCGAACAAACCGACTACTAAAATTGAATGATATAAGAGCTCTGATAGAAGTACTAATAGGTCGCTGCGATCCTTGGTCTATTAAGACCCTAAGTTTAAACAGCTCTTATCGGTATTCCATGAAGACAACTGCTGTGAATAGTAGTACTCTACTTTGATTTTCGCCGTGTAGCGTTTGGGTTTTTAATGCCTTGGAGCAGCATGGTGCTTCTTTTTCGGGATTTTGAAAATATTTCGGGATTTGATGTTGCATTTAATCCCGCAGCCCTTTTAAAATTAATTTGAGGTGAGCGGGAAAAATTTGTTATATGTAACACTGAATGGTATCTTTTGTGGCAATATACGCAATTGAATTTGCTTTCACACTCTTTTAGAGCATGCGCACGTGACAAGCAGTTTGTGCAAAGTTTTTTGTTCTCACAAAATGGTTCCTATCGACAATATTTAATTTTTGGAATTTCACGCAAGATTTGAGCTTATGCCCTCCTGTACAGAGTTCGTATGACGTTTGTTTATACTGTTCGGATGTGAACGATTGATTTTTAAAAGAGCTTCTATTTAAATTATTGTTGGTACTGGTTTGGGGTCTATTGAAGCTTCTATTGAGATAATTTTGAACGTTTTTAGTTCTAACTAATTTTTTGTCTACCATTTCTGCTATTTCGTATTCGGTAGTTAGAAATTCTTTCATTTGTTGCCGTGTTGGGCATTTTTTCCGAGATGAGAGCGATTGCTCCCACAGAAGTAACGATTTTTCTGGTAATGCTGCGGTGCATATATTTACCATTATAGGGTCCCAGCTGTCTGTGGGAATATTTTGTGTCGATAGAACGGACAAACAATTAGAAACAGGTGATTGTAGTTTAATAAATTATTCACTTGTTTCTTTCTGAATTTTAGGCAAGTTCATTCAAAATTGTCCTGAATCGGCGAAGATGAAAATCGAGTGCAGTATCGTATTAGACTGTCACTCTTAGAGATAAATTTGGTGTATGAAATATCTTTCACTCGTTTTTGTTTTGTAGCACCTTGCTTTGAACGTGTAGCTTCTGCAGGTGTACATGGACTCTTTTCTTCAGGAATCATTTTCGGTAATTTTAAAGACTGTGTTGTTTTGGATTCTTTTAAATCTGAGCTTATTTAGAAAATTTGAAATAAATTTAAAGTTCCTCAGTGTCGACCGATGGAATTCAAGCTATATAGTCGTATATAGCGTAATTTTTTTAAGTAAATAGAGTTTTTTTTTTGTCGACAAAATTAATTTTAAATTCCGTATATACATATGTATAACCGCAAACTCTTTTAATTCGAATTACGTTTCTTAAATACGCGGATTTAGTTTTTTATAGTTACCGGTCGTATTTATTTTTTAATTTATTAACAATCGAACTTTTTTTATCTATCGTTTTTATGTCCTTATGTAGGGTATGTAGGTACACCCTAATGCGTGGACTTGTAGGTATGTATTTTTGTACTTGTGCACTTTGTACCTAGTATGCACAAACGTGCTTTCTATTAGCAATTTTTTTTTGTTTTTTCTTTTTTATGGAATAAGCTAATTAACTTTGTTGTTGTTATAATTTAACCGCACCGTTTAATTAGTTTCAAAATAACCGATTTTTAAATGATTAAATTAAATAAAAATATGTAATTGTACCCACTATATGAGCATAGGCAGATCGTATGCCGTATGTACAAATGTGTATATGCACGCGTGATATTTTTCGGCGTGAGAGAAGAGTGTGGAAAAAAAAAATAAAAATTTTAATACGCAGGTATTTTACCGTCTGCTCTTATGTTAATATATTCGGGTATAATTATATATGTAAATATATAAATGAATGTTTAGTTATAAGATATATCGGTAAATAAAATTTGCATATTGTTTGCCGATTAAATGTATATCTATATAATATATATGTATGTTTGTATTTTTGTCTTTTTGCTGTAGATTCTAGCTTTAGTTGTTATTGTGCCTTTGCTTACTTATTGTTATGCAGTCTTGCTTATTGCTTTATTAAACCTAAGGGGTACTGCCGGAATTCTTTGGAAGTAAATACTTGAATTTTTATTTTTTATTTTGGGGTTGTGTGTATATATTTTTATACAAATGTAAACGCATATTGTAAGTTAAGGCAAGCAATAATTTGCTAATATAATATATACATATATGTAAATATAAGTATTATATAAGTATATGTGTATATAAGTATATTTACCCGATTTTATTGTATATCGGTTTTTGGGAATTTTCTGTTAACGTTAGGAAAAATATAAGTATATAGTACTCAAATTTTTAGTTCTGTTTTTTTTTCGTTATATATTTTCCGTTAACGTTTCCTGTACCCGTTTTTTCAACCTGTTAAAACGGATTTTCCTAGTTTTAACAGTATACAGGATTTACAAACATACATGTTGTTCTTTTTTTTATAAATACTGTTACTTGGTACACAGGATCACATTAAGGAGGGGCATCTGTAGTTAATTTTTTTTTTAAGTGGCCGTGGTCCCGTCCCTAATTGGTTTAATGTGCATATCTCCTAAACTGCTAAAGCTATAATAACAAATTTCACACAGTGTGAAAATTGGTGAAATCGGGTGACACCCCCCCCACTCCCCATATAACGGTACTGTTAAAAAATACTAAAAGCGCGATAAACCACGCACTAAACAAGCCAGAGACATTAAATTTTATCTCTAGGATGGTATGAGATGACTTAATAGGAACCGCGTTCAAAAGTAGATAGTAGAAGTGGCACCGCCCACTTTTAGGTGAAAACCCATATCTTGGGATCCGCTTAAGCGATTTCAAAATTCGGTACATAACATTCATCTCATATTTCTATGTTATAGTGCGAAAATGAGCGAAATCGGATTACAACCACCCCTATTTCCCATATAACACCATTTTAAATTCCACTTGATTCTTTCACTTTCCAGTATGCCAATCAAGCAACAATGATTGTATCGGGGTAGAACTTTGCGTGAATAATGCATTTAAAGTATGCCACCTTGCGACCAAAAATTATCTAAATTGAACCAAAACTGTTCAAGCTCCTAGGTACTGCATATGTGTTCCCCAGTGCCTATAGTTGACTTTTTACCGAAAATATCGGCGGCAAGATCCACAAAGAAATCTAAAACGAGTATATCATTTGACTTTGCGAGAGTATAAAATGTTCGGTTACATCCGAACTTAGCCCTTCTTTACATGTTTTGTATATTTTCGGGTTCAGCGCCCGTTTTGATTTTTGCTTTTTTTTTACTTTTTGTTCATTTTTTGGCACAATATGTTTTGTTCACTTTATTATTTTTTGTTCACCTTATTATTTTAATTCTTTTGTTTTTTGTTTAATAATCCATAGTGCCCTTCACTAGGGCTCGAAAGACCATAATTAAGTAATTAATAAAATAATTTTAATTTCACTCACCGTTCGTAAAATCAGTTGATAAAGAAAAAAAAACGAAGTGAATTTAGGCGGGTGCTCGAACCGAAAGATGTGATCGTAAACGATTCGAATGCTAAAAATAAGCGTACGGGATCCTTTTTTAGTCTCTTATATATCTATTGATATCTTCATGGTGGTGTGATCGTAGTGATGTTTGTGTGCGTGTTGGTGCATGGTGAAGTGATGTAGAATGTATGGTAAGTAGGTGTGGGGATGAACATGTGAATTGATGTGGTAAATGTGGTGTGACAGTGTCTTATGGTGAGCGAGGACTGAGTGGTCATTTAGCCAGCACGTATGACCCAATTGTCCTCGCAGTTAGAAAGCGGTTCTCAACGCCGCTGGAAGAGCAGTCCGCAGCGCAAAATGCACGTATATCAACACAGGTGTCCTCACACTTGAAAAAGTGGGATACACGGACATCGCAGGTGACCTCAAAAACAGCACAAGTGTCCTCACAGATTTCTGAAGAGCGAGATAAAAGTAAAATTGAAGTATGTGAATTGAGAGATCGTCTCCGATAGCTACAAATACATCGGCCAATTATGTCAACAGCTTCTACCAAAGTAAAATCTCCATCCTTGGAGACAAGTTCCGTTTTATGTTTTTAAGCTTCAATTCGAAAAGACGACATCTTCTAATAATTGGAACGCTGAAGATAAAGTAGCTGCATTTTTCATTGCATCAAAAGGATCTACAGCGGATATATTACAGACCATTCCAAACTGCGAGTCGAGTACTTATAAAAATTTAGACCATCGTTAATGAAATACAACATAACACACGCTTCGCTGGATTAGCATGTCCAAAAATTACGTTTGCGGAAACCGTTTCGTATGCTCTGACACAGGAAACTGCATCTCTGCTTAGCAGTCAAACATTTAAAGCTCATGAAGTAGAAATAAAAGATCAAACCTGGGTGAACCAATTACTTGAAAAAGTTGAAGAAAAGATGCAGAAAGTAGCGAGCCAGCGGAAAAGGGAACGGGCTAGCTCTCGCAAGCAAATGCCCTGTAATCTCCATTTCACAAATAAGCAGAAATACGAGTAACGTTATCGTTAATGAATGTGTATGAAAAGCGCATACTGACCATTTATACAGGTGCGTCACATTTCATTATTCGATCTGATCTAATTAATCAAAAGTAATACCATTAGCTGAGACAAAGTTGCATAATGTAACTGGAAAAGATACCCAAGTTCTTGAAAAAGTAACGTTCGAGATCGTAATTGGAAGAACAGCCGTGTTACACGAATGGCAGATATCGTCGACGATGTCATAAATGGAGTAGACTTTCTAGCGAAACAAGGAATCAAAATTGACCACTTACATACTTATCTACACCAAACTTATATATAGGCAGAACCCTGCCTATGACCAGAGAAGATAAACTTGTTCCTGTAAAAGTACTTAATAAGTGCTAGTCACCAATCAAACTCTCCAAAGAAGCTATATTAGGGCAGTATCAGGAGATTGAGATTCTATGGGTGAAACTAGAGATCAAATTAAGGCTAAACAACTCCTTCGCAGATACTCATCCATATTTGGTAAAGACGATTCCAAACCAGGAAGAACCAACGTTGTTAAACATTTTATTAACACAGGAGATGCATGACCAAACCGCCAAACTCCTCGACGTGTTCCATTAGCAAAACGTGAGCGAAAGCGACGTAATCGAACATATACAAGTCCATGGAGTTCACCTGTAGTACTTGTGAAGAAAAACGATGGGAACATGAGGTTTTGTTATCCACTACCTAGAATCAATGATACTCTCAGCGTTGCTGATGGTCTATGGCAATTTACCGTAAAGCTCTTTCGAGTTTGTAAAGCTCCTGCTCTCTTGATAGACATATGAGAAAGCGAAGATGGGCAAAGCTCTCGAGCTGTGATGATTAATGAAAGATATAATTCCCGAAGTTCTCAACGAGCTGCGCAATAGTCCACGTGGAGGACACATGGCTATCACCAAACCATGGACAAATTAGAACAAAGATTTTATTGGTTTAGTTGTCGTCAATCAGTTACGCAGTGGTTCGCCAATTGTGGCGAGTGCATTGCAGCTAAGGGCCGAAGCCCAGGAGTCATGGCCAGATGAAGCAGTACAAATCAGGTTCCTAATCAAGAGGCAGAAACTGTAGCGGACGTATTCATCAGCAATTGGGTAACGAGATATGGTGTTCCAATTGAATTACATTTTGACCAAGGAAGGAATTTTGAATCAGCGTTGATTCAGGATATGTGCCAGAAACTGGGTATTCGCATAACCCGTACAACTGCACTACATCCGTAGACCGATGGCATGGTAGAACGATTCAATCGAACATTGGAAGCACATTTAAGAAAAGTTGTGGACAAGTATCAAAAATATTGGCATATCCATATATCCTTGTTCATGATGGCTTATCGGTCTGCTGTACATGAAACAACGGGCAGACTCCAGCAAAGTAAATTTTTGGTAATAATCTTCGGCTACCGATTGATTTGAAGTTTGAAATTAACGCCAAAGGAAGAAGGAATGCTAAGGAAGTAAACAGCATCCTTCAAGACGAGATGAGAGATATACATGCTACGGTGAGACAGCGCGCTAAAATTATGAGCGATAAAATGAAAGCAAAAGACGACAAGGCAATGAACACTGAAGGACCATATCAGGTTATTAAACGAAAAAATTCGTAGTTGCCAGAATGTGCGAGTGGCGAAGTTTTGTAAACGATCTACTATATAAGGGCTGCCGGATTGTGCAGCAGAGGCTACAACTGTCTTATTTAGAGTGCTGCTTAGTAAAGAGCTATAAGCAATAAGTTGTAAACTCAAATAACGAGTAATAAGTGTTTAGTTGTTTGGATTAAAAATAAAGATAAGTGAACTCAAGGTTGAATTACAAGTTTGACGATTTATCGAGAAATCTGTTAAATTATTGTTGTGTATCGATTCCACCTGTTGGTTAGTACTGTTTGCACTGTGGGGAAGTAGCAAAAGCAGAGAACGTAAAGTATAGAGAAGGTCCAACCACGGACAGCATGTGAATTGTCAAAAGCTAACAAAGTGTGATGATTTTTAACAGTAGCATGTAAGCAGAGCTAAACATTGAATGAAAAATATGCTCATATACATAACTATTACAGCCGTATGTTAGCTTTTTGGTTTATATATTTATTCATTTATATGCAATCATAGGTATTGATAGGAATATCACTTTGTGAATGTTTATGATTACACGTACAATTGATTACCTTTTAACTAAAATGTACTATTTAAAGGAATATTTGTAGTTCATGTGAAAATAACACCTACTTTTTAAATATTTCTTTTATTTAATTATGTAATATACTTTCATATATGTTATATATACATATGTTAAGTGTACACTATATTTATACTACCATAATATTCTAAAAAACTTAATGTATTACAATAGTAATTTATTGTATATAAATCCTAGCTTTCATCATTTAAAATTTATATACGCATGTATCATGCACATATCGCAGGAGATTTCAACGCCTGGGCTGTGGAATAGTTAAGTAGAAAGACAAATCAGCGCGGAAATGGCTTGCTCAAAGCTTTCTCACCACTTGACGTGGTACTGCTAGACACGTGAACCAAGAACACCTTTCTAAAGAATTGATATGGCTGCATTATTGACATTACGTTCGGCAGTAGCTTCCTAGCAGGAAAGACGAAGTGGCAGATATGTGAAATATACACACATAGCGACTACCATGCAGTAATGATAGACGTCGGCGATAATGATAAATGTCAAAAGAGATAAGGAGAAATAATAATAAATGTCAAAACGCAAAGTAGAGGGTGGAAAGACAAATCAATGGATGAGGACTTATTTAAGATTATCATGGACGAAGAATTAAGCAACTCAAACAACACGAATGAACAAGAAAAATTATTGATTGATGTTAGCAGGGCCTACGATACTGCTGTAATAGGCTTAGCTAGCCCTATAATGTAATACTTAACGCTAGTCCTGCAGGACAGTCACAGCTACGAGTAATTTTTCTTGATATGTTTCTCTTGTGGGTTAACGTCTCACAGTACTTTTGTAAGGGCAACAGTGTCTTTCGATGATTTTTTTCTATCTCGTCATAAACAACAATACAAAAAAAACAGCAAACAGCTTCACGCATTCAAATCACTTATCAGCAATAACATGTGCGCGCAATGTTCTATATGAACATCTGTACGTATGACATTACCACAAAAATAATACATACACAAACTTACGAACATATATGCGGATGATCTAATAGTGGTAGAAGTGGCTAAACATTTAGATAACCTAAGGCTCAAATGCAACGATTGCATTAATGGTCTGCGCCAATGGTTTGCTACAATGAGTCTAGAGCCGGCCGAGCAGAAAACGGAAGTCTTGCTCATTAGCACAAGGAAGGTGGAAGAAAGGTTATCACTCACCATAGGGGAGTGTGACACTACTTCTCAGCCGCAGATGAAGTATCTGGGAGTAAAGCAAACAAAATTTATAATGCTCTATCGAGAATGATGGCCAATAGAGTCTGCGTGCATTCCAGCCGACGGTTTTTAATAGCAAAAGCAATGAGTTCCGTGATATTATATGCAGCACCAATACAAGCGCGAGACATAAAATCATATGCTAAAGAAATAAATGCACTGCATAGGCTTTCTTCAATCCGAGTAATAAGTGCTTTCCTATTGTCCTATTGACATCCAGGTGGACGAATTCGCGCGACTGTATCAACTCAGGAGTAAAATAGGAGAAGAGAACCAAGAGAATAACAATGTGGCAGCAACGGTGGCAAACCTCATCTAAAGGACGATGGACCCACAGACTGATTCCGGACATTCATTCGTGGACAGACAGACGACATTGGGAGCTGAATTTCCACCTAACCCAAATACTGAGTGGGCATGGATGCTTTAGAAGCCGACGTGTACAGAGTGCATCGAAGACTCTGAACACGTATTTTTTCAGTGCCCCCGTTTTTAAAATATTAGGGAAAAGTTAAAAGTTCTACACTCGACGGTAGTCTAATGGTGGAAACTTTGACAGCACATATGTGTCAGTTCTCAGAAAGCTGTCAGCGATGCGGCAGCTCTAATTATGACAAAACTGAGGTACTTACAACAGATTAGTCAGTCATTCCGTACCGTAGAGAAGACTTAAATGTCCTTTTCTCTCCCATGAAGTAATACTGCATCCAGTGGTTCCGTGGGAGAGACATGAGTTGGGAGTAGGTAAGGTTTGGCGGATTAAAGTTCCGCACTTCGGCTTTCGATGCTTCCCCCTGCTATAAAAACCATATATGCGTACACGTGTCAATTCGTAACCAGCAAAAACTGCAAACATTGTTCCACAAAACTAACAAATGTCTCTAATTGCAAAAGAAGCATCACAAGCCAACATGGCAGCTAAATTGGGGAAGCCAAAATTTATATTAAATCACACAACAACAACATTTTTTACTCTTTGATATGAAAATTAGGATAGCGACTCCACGCCTGGCTCAGGAATGGCCATAATGGATGCTCCTTTGAGAAAATGGCTTGGAGTTAGGGCTGTGAAGTCAGAGGGATCTTGCGAGAGTGTTGTGAGTGGCCGTGAATTGAGAACGGCTTCAATTCGAATTAATAAGGCAGTGAATTCTTCATAATTGAATTTGTAATTTCCAGTTACTTTTTCGAAGTGGGATTTGAAGCTTTTTACAGCTGATTCTCATAAACTACCCATATGAGGAGCGCTTCGGGGGATAAACTGCTAATTAATGTCTTGGGGAGCATACTTCTGAACAATTTCAGATGATACTGTTTAATAAAACCCGCAAACTGTTTTTCAGTGGCTCTTTAGGCTCCAGTGAAGGTTTTGCCGTTATCGCTAATTAGTTTTAAGAGGAACCCGCGTCGACCGAAGTGGCGAGCAAATGCGAGAAAAGCCTCCTTAGTCGGATTCGCACATATCTCGAGGTGCACTGCTTTTGTCGTAAAACAGACAAAGACAGCCACATAGCCTTTCATTATGGTGGGCGACCTTAACATGGACGCCTTTATTTAAAAAGGCCCAGCAAAATCGACACCTGTAGTTGTGAAAGGCAGAGCGAAGTCGCAGCGTTCCAGTGAAAGTGCTGCCATAATCTGCATTCGCAAATTCTGCTTATGCTGAGTGCAGACCTTGCACATGAAAATGCATTTTTTTATTTGGGGCTTAAGTCGGGGAATATAGAACTCTTGGCGGACTATATGTTGCATTAGGCGATGTTCCGCGTGAAGCATAAGTATGTGGATATAACTGAGGAGTATAGCGGCAAGTCGAGACTTCTCTGGCCGACCATTCACACGAAGCAGAATTTTCGTGGCTAGGAATGGGTTAAGAACTAAGAATGAACCCCTTTTGTCAATGGGTTTTGAATCTCTTAATAGTGTTATATCGCGGATAAAGTAGCGCATTTGAGTTGATGCGATTAGAGCGACCTTTGCCTTATCCAATTCTTAGTGCGTCAATGTATCGCGTTGGGAGTACTCTGAGGGAACTCCCTTAACTTTAGTTTTAAGTCGCTCTATGAACTTTAACATACAGGCGATGAGGGCTTGAAAGTACGATGAAAATCGCTCAAGGATGTCAGTATTCTCCACTACTGTGTGAAATTAGTCGATTTTTCGACTTTTTGGGGCTAATATATTGCACATGGGCGATTGTGGCCAAGAATTGGGAGATTCTGTTAACCATCGGGGACCATTTCATCAGAGGGTGGTGGTGGTAAGGTGCAGCGGTTTGCACCCTCTTTTACCTAGATCAGCTGGATTGTCAGCACTGGCTACGTGTCGCCAAGGGGCTGATCCTACTAGGTCAAGTATTTCAGACATTCGATTAGAAATGTACGTCTTCCATGCATGTGGTGGTTTTTCCAACCAAGCTAGAATAAGTTCAGAATCGGACCAGAGATACAATCTATGTTTCTTCATGTTTAAATAGGTCTCCATTGAAGCTAAGTTTGCGAGTAGTAGCGCACCATATCGCTCAAATCGAGGTAGACTTAGCGCTTTTAAAGGACCCACCATTGCTTTTGCTACTAAGAAGTGGCTTGTGGTCGCGGTATCGCTTTGTGTGCGCACATAGATAGTGGCACAGTATGCCTTCTCAGAGCCATCACAGAAGCCGTGTAATTCGACCTTGTGTTCGGGGAAATAGTTTACCCATCGTGGGATTTGTATCTGGGAAATATCTTCCAGATTGTTTGCAAACTGGGACCATTTTCTAAGCTAAGAGGTTTCCCTTGTTTGGCGTTTCGTAATAGCGGATAATGCTGATATTGACTCTGTAGTGTATGAAAACTGGTCAGATATCGCATTCCATCTGATCCCCAGAGTTTTTGTTGTATTTTCCTTTTCGAATTTCAGGAAATTAGTATCCAATATATTTTCTTTAGGTAAGTGTTCGAATGGAGCACAGTTTACGCCAAAGTTAACTGTTTTGAATTTATAGTCGCGGAGTGGACTATTTGGAAATTTTCGGAAAATAATTCGCTGAAAATCTTGGTCGTCTTTATGTACGATTATTTGTCGATACATTTTCTCAACGTCCCCATTGAATACGTATTTGAATATACGCCAATTTAATATGAGGATCATTAAATCTGGGTGGAGTGTGGGTCCCGTAAATAGAATATCATTTAGGGAAATTCCTGAGCTAGCGGATCTTGAGGCATTGAAAACCACTCTGACTTTTGTTGTTATACTCTCGCGACATGTTGCTACAGAGTATAATTGTTTTGTTCACCTAACGGTTGTTTGTATCACCTAAAACTAATCGAGTTAGATATAAGGTTATGTATTTATAAATGATCAGGATGAAGAGATGAGTTGAAATCCGAGTGACTGTCTGTCCGTCCGTCCGTCTGTCCGTCCGCCCGTGCAAGCTGTAACTTGAGTAAAAATTGAGATATCTTAATGAAACTTGGTACACATGTTTCTTGGTACAGTAAGACGGTTGGTATTGCGGATGGGCGTAATCGGACCACTGCCACGCCCACAAAACGCCATTAATCAAAAACAAATAAATTGCCATAACTAAGCTCCGCAATAAGAAACAAGACTGTTATTTGGTACACGAGATCACATTAGGGAGGGGCATCTGCAGTTAAGATTTTTTGTTTAAGTGGGCGTCGTCCCGCCCCTAATAGGTTTAATGTGCATATCTCCTAAACTACTAAAGCTATAATAACAAACTTCACTAGAAGAAAATGTTTTTAGCACCTCTACCTACGGTGTGAAAATGGGTGAAATCGGGTGACAACCCCGCCCACTCCCTATGTAACGGTACTGTTAAAGACTACTAAAAGCGCGATAAATCAAGCACTAAACACGCCAGAGACATTAAATTTTACTCAGGGATGGTATGAGATGACTTTATAGGAATCGCGTTCAAAATTAGACAGTGGGCGTGACACCGCCCACTTTTAGGTGAAAACCCATATCTTGGGATCTTTTTAAACCATTTCAACCAAATTTGATACATAACATTCTTTTTATATTTCTATGTTATGGTGCGAAAATGGGCGAAATAGGATTACAACCACGCCTATTTTCCATATGACACCATTTTAAATTCCACTTGATTCTTTCACTTTGCACTATGCAAATCAAGCAACAATTATTACATCGGCGTAAACCTTTGCGTGAATAATACGTTTAAAGTATGCCACCTTGTGACCAAAAATTCTCTAAATCGAACCAAAACTGTTCAAGCCCCTAGGTACTGAATATGTGGACCCCAGTACCTATAGTTGACTTTTTACCGTAAATATCGGCCATTGTGTAAGATATATAATTGAAATTCATATAATAGAATAAATAAATGAAACTATCGATAATAGTATGTCTTTGTTTCAAAAATGGGTTGAATCGGATCAATAGTTCTTGTAGCCCTCATATATCTAATATAAATATTTTTGAACTTCCGCGTGACTTTATACCGCATATGTGAGTTATCTCAATGAAAATGAGAGAGCGTGTTTTACTCATAACAAGATCAAATCGGGTGAAAATTTTCCTTAGCCCCATGTTACTAATATCAGGATTTTCGAACATTCGTCTGACTTTACTCCATTTGATTGGTGATGGTATGTGAGGACCCTTAATGAAACAGTGGGAGCATTTTATTAGTCTGTGGCATGTTAGTAGTATGTGGTATTGGAAAAAGTTAATAAAATCGGGTTAATACTGCCCTCAAATTCCATATACTACTTATAATGCTTTTCGCTATTCTAACAAGTTTTATGCCGAATATGTCGGTCAGTGAGTATTAATATTTTTTTTTATATATAAAATTGCTGTAAAATATGTTCTCGAGTATAGCTGAGCAATGTCAAAATTAATATATTTCCTCTATCCCCAATATATATATGATTTCCGTCTTTCCACCTGACTTTACACCGTTCCGGTTATTCAACGTGATATTTTAACGAAATTAAGTGGAAAAGATTTCTTAAAAATTATGTGGTTTGACGCTGAATTAGAATGAAATTAGTTTATACTAAGTCTAAACCTTACACCTTCATATAATGAATTCCGATTCTCTGGTTGACGTTTGCTAACCTAAGCTGATAATATAAAATTTAGCCACTTTGGTGGAGTTAATATCACATTCATACTTATGTATATCTCACTTCAAGCAATAAAACTGAGACTAAGTTTATGGCCTTTAATATAAGTCAAGAAGATACCAAATTTGATTGTAATTTAATCACGATATCATTTAATAATGGATGTTTAATCAACATTTTTTAATATACGGTTTGGAGGAATTTTCTGGTCTTTGATTTTCCCAGCTCACATGTACTACTTATGGTATAATTTTTTTCGTCAATTTGATAATTTAATGAAATTAAATGGACAGTTTTTCTTAAAAATAATGTATATTATAACCCTAATATACTGATTTTCGCTCCTCTGGTACAACAGCAACCTCATATACCCCACATATTAAATCTAACCCATTTGGTTCAGTTTATATCACATATACCATGTTTGAGTTAAATAGCTTCTTTTTATAAAAGTTAACATTTCGGAAACAAATAGTATTGACACAAAATAAATCTATGAACAATAACATAAGTTAATAAGATACCAAATAATAATCGAGTAATGAATGTTGAATTCTTTCGCAACATTTTTATACTTTCGCAATCTGTTGCAACAGAGTATAGTTTTATTCACCAAAGAGTTGTTTGCATCACCTAAAGTGATAGATATAGATTTCTATATACATATATTTCTTCTAATATTTGGTGATAATCAGTGGTTAGGTATACTTTCTCAGCCATCATGTTGAACTTATTATAAAATATACCAGACAACAATGCTAAAAAAGTTTCTTGGAGTGCTGGACTTTGTATAGAGCAAAAAAATCTTTCTAGAAAAAATTGCATGAAATAAATATTAGTAATGTAGTATCAAACGGGCTTAAGACCCTTTTTATGTGGTTATAGATAAGCTGCGACCCCATCGGTTTACATGCTACTGTCTGTTATTTCAGTTTGCGACACATTTTAATATGAAGGTTATGAGGTGAACTGTAAACTCAAGAAAATTACATTTTTACCTAGCGCCGTTGGCAGCTTATGAAAGGTTTAGATATTAAGACAGAAAGAAAAAACTCTACATACCTGATCTACATATGTGTATACCATACTTAATTATATGTAAGTTATTGTAAATTTAGCCTTCATGGGTAGACCCTTCAAAATAGATACCATAGATCCCCCTGTTTTAGAAAGCGTTTAACAAAAGTAATTTATGGAAGGGTTTTCCGAGAACTTAATTTCAATACAATGAAATAAACTACTAATTTCTAAAATATAAATGTAACTAAATATTATGTATTATTATGTTAGTGAATAGCTAAGTAAGTATTTTATATATTAATCCATTTATTATTAATTAATTATGCCTAGATTAAATAGAAAATCTATATTACTAAGTCGTCTTCTGAATAGAAGACGTATGAGAGTTCTTCGTGCAAACTCTTTATATAGAGATAGTGAGCAGTCACAAAATACTGTAAGTCACGCAAATCGTAGATTAGATTCCGATGTACGTCTGTCCGAACAAATTCTCAATACAAATCAATATAGAACCAGGCGGGAAAATCTCGAGGTACGGTTTTTTGAACAAAATTTAAATACTGTTCAACATAGAACAAGGCGGCAAGGCCCGAAAATTCGCTCTGAAGAGCAAATAAGAGATACTCGTGGTCATAGGTCTCGGCGTGAAGACCCCGAGGTTCGATCTGCTGAGCAAGTTTCAAATACTGTTCAACATAGAACAAGGCGGCAAGATCCCCAAATTCGCTCTGAAGAGCAAATAAGAAATACTCGAGGTCATAGGTCTCGGCCTGAAGACCAAGAGGTTCGATCTGTTGAGCAAATTGCAAATACTGTTCAACATAGAACAAGGCGGCAAGGCCCGAAAATTCGCTCTGAAGAGCAAATAAGAGATACTCGTGGTCATAGGTCTCGGCGTGAAGACCCCGAGGTTCGATCTGTTGAGCAAGTTGCAAATACTGTTCAACATAGAACAAGGCGGCAAGAGCCACAAATTCGCTCTGAAGAGCAAATAAGAAATACTCGAGGTCATAGATCTCGTCGAGAAAATCCTGAGGTACGTTATGATAAACAAAGTAGGAACACTAGGGATCATAGAGAACTTCGCGCAAGAAATCCTGAGTATAGGAATTTAGAGCGCATTCGTGATCAAATGCAAAGGGAACATACAAGAAGAAATCCTGAAATAAGGAGAGAGGAGCGTGATAGAGAAACACAACGTCGACAGCTTAGTAGGAGGGGTATGAGGGAAGAAATTTTGAATCAGAGACGTCTTAGACAAGGTCAAGTTCGCCTTCGTAGAGATAAAACATTCAATAGACAAATTGAAAACGAAAGACAGTCCCAACGAGAGAAAATAATGTTATAGAAACTGATAATAGTGGCAATTGAACAGATTTCAAAAACATTTATTTCCAAAATATAAATAAGGGTCCTACTGAAATATGTATTTGCTGCGGCGGCTTATGGTTTTCACACCAAGTTCGCAAATTAAATTTCGAAACTATTGCGCAAGGTCACCCGAATGCTGCATCCGCCTTCTTTTTAATGCAAAAATTTCCTTCAGAAGATGGAAATTACAATTTTTGTGCTACTTGCAAAAATGCGATTGTTAAAAAGAACGTTCCAAAAATATGTTTAGCTAACGGTCTAGACTTTCCTGAAATACCGGATTGTTTAAAAGGTTTAACCCCAATTGAAGAATGTCTCATAATGCCTAGATTGCCTTTTATGACAATCCGTCCGTTAGGATATCAAGGTCAGAGTTTGCTCAAAGGTGCTGTTGTTAATATACCAATTTTTGTTAACAATATTGTGACATCTCTACCAAGGTCCTTTGATGAGGCTCATGTTATACAAATTCACTTAAGAAGGAGTTTGGAGTACAATCATGATTACATGATCGATACCATACGCCCCGCAAAGATTATGGAAGGTGGTTCTCTGTATCGTGAGCACAATATACATATTAATGAAAACTGGATTTCAGAATTTAAGAACCAAGAAGAAGTTTCGTTTGTTGCATCTGCAGAGGATTCCCGATTGGTTCAATCTTTTCATGCGGCACAAACCTCTCATGATAATCCCTCAGGTAATAATATTCCCACGGGTCTTTTACCTTCAGAGCTAAATCCAGGCGGTCAAGAAACTCTTTTGGACAATATTTCTGTAGAAAACTTAGACTATAACCGTTTATTTATAGCGCCAGGTGAAGGACAAAGACCAATTGACATAATTCAAGATAATAATTCAGAAGAGTTGTCATTTGAAACAATATACGTTGGGCAGAAGCGTACATGCTCTGAAACGTATAGCAAGATAAAACGTTCTGAAATTCGTCGTTTTGACAGAAGAGCGTGTACCATTCCAAAGTTGTTCTATGATTACAAAAAATTAAAACTGCTACAAATTAAGAATAGTACATCCATTTGCCTTAGAAAGTTTTCAGGTTGCAACCGAGTTACGGCCCAAAATCTATTAAACGAAAACTTTGTTCAAAACTTGATTCAACACGATGATGGTTACAAGGTTTTGAAAGGCGTTAGATCCTCACCTGCGCACTGGGAAGCTGAGAAGAAAAAGGCAATCGCTATAATTCGCCATTTTGGGCTTCCAACCTTCTTTATCACTTTATCGGCTGCAGATTCTCAGTGGGTTGAGCTTTTGGTCATCCTCTCTAAAGCTGTTGATTCTAAAGATATTTCGGAAGAGGAAGCCAACAGTTTAACAACCCAAGATAGATATCGCTTAATCCGGTCAGACGCGGTTACTTGTGCTAGATATTTTGACTACCGCTATCGACAAATTCTTAAGCTTTTTAAAGATAACGCAGGCATTTTTGGAAAGCATTTTGTTACAAATTTCTACACAGTCGGTCTTGTACTAGGGAAATAAGAGGACAACAGTTTTATCGTTTTGGTATACCATATCCACCAATGCCTTCAACGCAAATACTGTTACCTCTTACAGAAACAAGTCAAAATTCTAAAAAATATGACTACAGAATATGACTACAGAAGACATTTCTAATTTAAACGATTTTGAAAACTTCCTGTCTGGTAGTAGAATAAATATGTCTTTTGATGACTATTTGTTAGCCTCAAGTCAAGTTTAACAAAACCCAAAATTTTTCTAAAAAAAAAATTACAGGATCGTTTTATAAACGCTTATAATCCTCTGATTTTGGAACTCCATAGAGCAAATATGGATATCCAATATATACTGGATGCATATGCTTGCTGTTCATATATAATTAATTATATTAACAAGTCTAACAGGGGAATTTCTGGGCTCTTAAATGAAGCTATATCAGAGGTAAATGCTGGAAATTATACTATTAAGCAAAAACTTAAACATATAGGTCACAAATTTATATCAGGCACAGAAATATCTGCACAAGAAGCAGTATATTGCTGCATTGGGCTCCATCTTTCGGAAGCAAGTAATGCAGAAATATTTATAAACTCTTTGTTTAGCTGATTTTGCATCTAGGTATAAATATTTTAAATCTAGTAGAAGAGCACAAGATAGTGATCATGAAGAAGAAAAGAGGGAAGACGATAATTTACCAGAAAGCGGGGTTGTCATGCCTCTTAAAGACGGTAGCGGTTTTGTGATAAAAACGTACCAAACCTTGTATTATTCGGTATAGAAGGTTTAACTCAGATTTGGCCAGAGTTGAGTATTTCCGCGAAATGTTAATGCTTTACTATTCTTGGCGGAATGAACAGCAAGATCTCATTGAAAACGATAATGAGCAGACTTGCATAACACATCGTATTATAATTGAGGAAAATCAAAGAAAATATGATGTTTTTGAGCAAAGAGAACTTGAAAATGTTCTAGAAAATCTTTATAATGAAATAGACTTGGACGAAGGTGCTCAAAATGAACTACCTATCGTGGAAAATGAGTTCAGAGTGTTGGCACTTCCAGAAATAAACCCAAATATAAATTTGCTGGACTTGCACGGCGAAGATTCAACAGATAATGGCACTGAATCTGATTGCAATATTAGACTTATTAAACTACCCCCCTTTAATTCCAGTTGAGGAATTATTTTCTTTAGTTCAAAGTCTAAATTCTAAGCAAAGAACCTATTTGACACATTTGATGCACCACCTAAAAACAAATCTCCCATTTTATGACTTCATTGGCGGCGGTGCAGGTGTAGGAAAGAGTCGTTTGATATCTGCAAAATATCAAGCTCTTAACCATCGTTACAATTCTACACCTGGATCCAATCCAAGTTCCTTAAAAGTTCTTCTTTGCGCACCTACGGGTAAAGCAGCATTCGGAATAGGTGGAGTGACCTTTCATTCAATATTCTCTTTACCTGTTGAATAGAGAGTTGAGGCCACTTAGCAATGACACAGTGAATTCATTGTATTCCAGACTTATCGATTTAAAATTAATCATAATTGATGAAATATCGATGGTAGGTGCTCGTATGTTTAGCTCTGTTGATGCGAGATTAAAACAAATTTTCAAAAGAGACAGCCCCTTCGGTGGTATACCGATCATAGTGTTTGGTGATTTGAAGCAACTCTCACCTGTTGGAGATATGTGGATATTCTCTCCTAATCCCAATGATGCATACAGCACTTCAGTTGGTTCCCCTTTGTGGGAGTTATTTAAATACTTTGAGTTAACAGAGATAATGAGACAACGGGAGGATCAGGCCTTTGCAATTGCATTAAATCATATGGCATCTGGTACAATGACAAATGAGGAAATATCACTCATTGAAACTCGAGTAGTTGATTTCGAAGAAGTTCCCGATGATGCCATACATTTATTTTGGTCCAATGAAGAGACAAATAGTTTCAATGCCCTTAAGCTCAGTCGAATCCCAACAGAAGCTTTCCTTTCAACTGCAAAAGACTCAGTTAAAGGAATTGATATAAATGAAAATGATAATATTTTGGAAAGAGTTAAACTTTTCAAAACTTCTGAAACGCAGGGACTGCCCTATGAATTGACACTAAAAACCTCCGCCAAATATATGATTACAGTGAACATAAACACGTGTGATGGCTTGGTTAGGGGGGCAGCTGGACAACTTATGCAAATTGATTTCCATTGTTCTTTTCCAACAATTCTAAGGATTAAATTTTTGGAACCTTCAGTTGGTTTGATAGCACGATCAAAAAAGCCTCATTCTCTAGAAAGTTCTTGGACACCAATTGAAAAAGTTCTAAAATCTTTTCAATATAAAAGAAATGAACAAATTTCAATTGAAAGAAATCAGTTTGCAGTTGTTCCGGCTGAGGGAATAACTATTCATAAAAGTCAGGGTTCCACATATAATAAAGTTGTAGTTCATACTCGAACCAGAATGCCTAGAGCTTCAATATACAAGTATGTCGCTTGCAGTCGAGCTGCTTCTGCAGAAGGTCTATTCATCATAGGAAACTTTATTCCTCCTAACAAATTTTCTGAATCGGATCCCGTATTAAGGGAACTGAGGGAATTGAACACAAATAAAGCTTTGACAACAAGTTTCAATTTTACGATTTCCCAAACATCAGGACATCAAATTTTATTCCATAATGTTCAGAGTCTTCACGCTCACATTATTGATATAAAAAGCGACTGTTTGATACTATCTTCAGATATTTTATGTTTTGTAGAAACTTGGAGTTATCCTTGCGAAAGTTTTGATATACCAGGATTTACTCCAATTAACGAGCTGAGGATAGATAGAAACAACCTACAGAAATAAACGGGGCATTATAATATATGCAAAGCATAGTATTGCTTTCTCTATAGAATCAAAGGCTGTAAAGAAAATTTATTCAGGCCGCAAAGTTTTAGAAGCGGTTTTGTTTAAATGTTTCAATATTAATATTCTGGTTCTATATAGAAATTCAGCTTTCTCTGTCAGACAATTAATTGTAGAACTTCAGGAAGTCCTTACTTCTGAGTTAGGCAATCAAAATGTGCTAATTGTTGGAGATTTTAACATTTGTTTAATGTCTACAGGGACTGCAATAAGAAATCTGCTCCAAAAAAAAACTTTAGTTCCCTGCTTGGTGCAGAATATTCAACTACACCTGCCGGTACACAAATTGATTGGGCATTTTCAAACATGGATCCTCCCATGTAAATGCAATTACTTTTGAGGCAGTACACACCTATCATGACAGTATTTGTGTCTCTATTTCGAACTAAAGTTTTCAGACTTAGTGCAATAGTTCTTCATTTTTTTTCCAAATATAATCGAATTGGAATGGTATAGGAATTTTGACAGTAGTTTTTAAGACAATTTTAAGAAAAATATGTAAATAATCTAATTAAGAAAATTTAAATTATATATATAATTTGTTATTATATTATATATGACATTATTGTATAAATATGTGATAGAAATTAAATAGTAAAAGGAAAAAAGAAATATAATTTGGATATATGTATAAGAATATCTACAAAAATTAATGTTTAATGTTGTAAATATTATATACAAATTAATATAATAATATTATATCATTTTTAAAGTTGTTAATATTTATTATTTTTAAGCTAAACATGTATAATAATATCGATATAATAACTAAAAAATGTTATTTTTTGTCCAAAAACGATTTCTTTTCATACTTTCAATACAGTTGTAATGCATTCTATATAAAATCAATTATAAGCACAAGAACGATTTCTCATAATTTGAGTAAATTTAGTTTACAAATTGCTCTAATTATTTTCACCGTGAGTGAAAAGTAAATAACTAAGGCAACAGTTCCTACTTCTAATTATTAAAATATATAAAGAAGTCTCAAACGAATATACCATTTAACTTTGCGAGAGTATAAAATGTTGGTTACATCCGAACTTAGCCCTTCCTTACTTGTTTTTATATGGCTTTACTACTGCGTGATGAGGCAAGTAAAATGAGTAATATTTGCCATATATGATTTATTCGCCTGCGCTTACTTCCTCCATGTGGCTAAATGGAGGTATTCGTCTAAAACGCCATCGTATTCTGGCTTAAGCTCACCTTTTCTAAGCAAGTTTTTTCCATACTTAAAAACTGCTGTATTGCAGAGGTGCGAGGGTGACTTAAGGCGAGTGTGTTAGGAAATTGTTGCTTTAGTGGTAGTCGTACGACGTACGTAGTTGTGGCTTTGTAAAAGTCTTCACAATACTGAACTTCTGGGGTTGTAATTGATATAGGGGGAACTCTTTTAACTCCCAAAATTTCTTTAATTGTGAATTGAGGTATTCATTTGAGATTTCCTCAACTTGAGTGGCCAAGGTGGTAAGTGGTTTCGTTACTAGTCCACTTAGGATCCAACAAAAAAATTGTATTTTATTCCAGAAGTGCATTTGAAATTTTCTCAATACCTTCGGGTATTATCTGTGGTATGAGATCGCTGCCTAATAGAAGATCTATTTTAGCGGGAGTATTGCAGTTGGGATCTGCTAGCTTTAGGTGTAAAACCTTTTGCCAATGCTTGCTATTTATATGATAGCTTGGAAACATGTTTGTTAGTTTCGGTAAGACAATAGCTTCTGCTTTGATGCGCTTATCCGCTTTGTAGGAAGTTAGGGTAATGTGGCAGATTTTGTTTGAGTTTTGGAATACTTTTCCGCCCATCCCCGTGATTTCAAAATTGGCTAGTTTTGTTGGTAGTTGTAGTCTATTTTGTGCCCTAGACGCTATAAATGATCGTTGTGATCCTTGGTCTATTAAGGCCCTAAGTTTAAACAGTTCACCTCGGTGTTCGATGAACACGACTGCTGTGGGTAGCAGTACTCTACTTTGATTTTCGCTGTGTAGCGTTTGGGTTTTTAAAGCCTATGAGCAGCATGGTCTTGGAAATTTTCGATATTGCGCACTTCGGGATTTGCTGTTGCAACTAAACCCGTGGCTATTTCATATTTGCGCTGTTTGGGGGTGAGCTGGAAAATGTACTGTAACGCAACATTGAATGATGTCGTTTATGACAATAAACGCAATAAAATTTGCTTTCGCATACTTTAAGTGTAAGCACATGTGACAGACAGTTTGTACAAAGTCTTTTTGTTTTTACAAAGATATTTCAGTCGATAACATTAAATTTTTTGAATTTCTCGCAAGATTTGAGCTTATGCTCTCCTGTACACAGTTCGCTTGTCGTTTGTTTGTATTGTTCGGATGTGAACGATTGATTTTTAAAAAACCTTCTATTTAAAATGTTATTGCTACTGGCTTGTGGTCTATTGAAGCTTCTATTTAGGTCGTGTTGAACAATTTTTATTCTGTCTATTTTTTTGTCTACCCTTTCTGCGATTTCGTTTTGGGTAGGAAATCTTTCATTTGTTGAAATGTGGGACATTTTCTTCGTGATGAGACCGATTGCCATAGAAGTAATGATTTTTCTGGTAATGCGGCGGTGCATATGTTTACCAATTTGGCTGTCTGTGGGAATATTCTGTGTCGATAAAACCGACAAACAATTTGAAACAGTGGATTGAAGTTTGATAAATTCTTCACTTGTTTCCTTTCGAATGTTTGGCAAGTTCATTAGTATCGATATTTGTTTATCGACCAATATTCTTTCGTTTTCGTATCTAGATTTAAGAGCTTTCTAAGCCATATTGAAATATCGTCATTTAGTGCGAACTGTTTGGCTATGACGCCTGCTGGACCTTTCGTTTTGTATCGGAGACGATACAATTTTTGGGCATTTGATAGTTTTGTTTGGTTTATGTAAACAGATGTAAACATGTCCCGGAAGGACGGCCAGTTTTCATAACCACCATGAAAAATTTGTGTGTCACATGCGGGCACCTTGAGATGAATGCCTGAACAAGCCTCTGTGGCAGCTCTTTTCTCGGATGTGGAGTAGGTGCAATTGCTTTTATTAATTTTAATTGATCCGAAATCATTGGTTTTAGTTTCTTCGAACAGGTTTAAGCAGTTTTCGTACTTGGCGTAAGCTGAGAATTTAAAATTTTCAGGTAGATCTGAGTCGTCAGATTCTACTATTGCGTCATATGCAGCTTGGAGACATGTTCAGAAATTATCAAGATTTTCCAATCCAATCCTGAATCGGCGAAGATGAAAATCGAGTGCAGTATCGTATTAGACTGTCACTCTCAGTAATGAATTTAGAGTATGAAATGTCTTTACCCCTCTTTTGCTTTGTAGCACCTTGCTTTGAGCGTGTAGCTTCTGCAGGTGTACATGGACTTTTTTCCTCAGAAATCTTTTTTGGAACTTTTAGCTACTGAGTTGTGTTAGAATCTTTTGAGTCGCAGCTCATTAAATAAAATGTTTCTCGGTGTAAACTGATGAAATTTCACAAATATTATAGTATGTATGTAATTATATTTCTATTAATAATCTTTGACTTAGAGTTTCGAATAAAATTTAAAAAACAGAACGTTTTCAATTTCCGTGTATACTCATATGAGAGCTCGCAATTGAGAGCTCGTCTTAGAGATCAATGCACTTTATTCATATGTATGTATATTATGCTTTAATATGTTTTGCGCAATCCTGCTTGTTTTTGTTGGGCATAGAATAAGGAGTATTGCGGATATGTGCCATTGTGGACTTAGAATATTATGTATAAGTATACATATATATATATGATATCCTACTTGTTTTTGTTTGAAAAAGAACAAGGAGTATTGCGGAATATTTGCCAATGTGGGCTTTGAAGCGATGTACGTTTATACCAATGTATGAATATACAATACATGTATATACCAATATTTGCGTATATTGGTCAGAAACAAAATACGTTTTTTTGTTTGTTTTATTAGATTCCAACTTTCCGCCGCTTTATTTGTTTATAATAGTATAAGAAAGAAAAAACAAATGTTGTACCCATTGTCAATATGGTATATATATTTTTTTTTTCTAAGGTATTCCACGTATATGTTTGTGTACCTGCGCCCGTATGTATGTAAAAATTCAGTGCGAAAAGATCGCGAAAAAGCGAATAATTTACCGCAGGTATTTTTGCAAAATTTATGTATATATGTATATCACGTTATATATTTGTTCGAAATATATATATGTATTACAATTATTAGTTAGATATATGTATGTTCCTATGTTTTCATACATATTTACTTTAAAATTGCAAACGGAGGTTTTCTCCTAATATAGTATATATTATATATATTATAATGTGTGAAATATAATATGTGTATATGTATGTATGTATATCATAAATTGGATTGGCCTTTATGTATGTATGTTTAAATTTATATATAGTTGCGCGCGGTCTCATTCATGTCTTCTGCAATACCACTTGAATAGCTTCTTTGCTTGCACACTCACCTTTTGCACTTTAGCAATTAAACTCACAAAATGCAAATACCACTATATAAATAAATATGGATAATAAATATGGAACACGTATTAATTTTTGAAAAATATAAATGGTTTCCACAAAAAATATAAAACGGCTTCAATTAGCAATCGGCGAAAATTTGCGGACGTCTTTACGGCTCGAATGCGATCGAAAAAGAAGAAGCTCTAGTCCTGTGTTAATCCCTTTTGAGTGTTGGGTTGTGTTGTGCAGAGTGCAGATCTTGCACATGAAAATGCATTCTTTTATTTGGGGCTTAAGTCGGGGAATATAGAACTCTTGGCGGACTATATGTTGCATTAGGCGATGCTCCGCGTGAAGCATAAGTATGTGGATATAACTGAGGAGTATAGCGGCAAGTCAAGACTTCTCTGGTATGATTAGAGGGTGGCGTTCAGTATACGTGAGGCTTGAATTGGCAAGCCGACCATTCGCACGAAGCAGACTTTTTGTGACTAGGAATGGGTTAAGAACTAAGAGTGAACCCCTTTTTTGCGGCTGAAGTAGCGCATTTGAGTTGATGCGATTAGAGCGACCTTTGCCTTATGCAATTCATAGTGCGTCAATGTATCGCGTTGGGGGTACTCTGAGGGAACTCTCTTAACTTTAGTTTTAAGGCGCTCTATGAACTTTAACATATAGGCGATGAGGGCTCGCGAGAACGATGAAAATCGCTCAAGGATGTCAGTATTCTCCACTGCTGTGTGAAAGGAGTCGATTTTTCGACTTTTTGGGGCTAATATATTGCGCATGGGCGATTGTGGCCAAGAATTGGGAGATTCTGTTAACCATCGGGGACCATTTCACCAGAAGGTGGTGGTGGTAAGGTGCAGCGGTTTGCACCCTCTTTTACCTAGATCAGCTGGATTGTCAGCACTGGCTACGTGTCGCCAAGGGGCTGATCCTACTAGGTCAAGTATTTCAGACATTCGATTAGAAATGTACGTCTTCCATGCATGTGGTGGTTTTTCCAACCAAGCTAGAATAAGTTCAGAATCGGACCAGAGATACAATCTATGTTTCTTCATGTTTAAATAGGTCTCCATGGAAGCTAATTTTGCGAGTAGTAGCGCACCATATCGCTCAAGTCGAGGTAGACTTAGCGCTTTTAGAGGACCCACCACTGCTTTTGCTACTAATAAGTGGCTTGTGATCGCGGTATCGCTTTGTGTGCATAGTAGTGTGATAGTGGCACAGTATGCTTTCTCAGAGCCATCACAGAAGCCGTGTAATTCGACCTTGTGTTCGGGGAAATAGTTTACCCATCGTGGGATTTGTATCTGGGAAATGTCTTCCAGATTGTTTGCGAACTGGGACCATTTTTCTAAGCTAAGAGGTTTCACTTGTTAGGCGTTTCGTTATAGCGGATAATGCTGATATTGACTCTGTAGTGTATGAAAACTGGTCAGATATCGCATTCCATTGGATCCCCAGAGTTTTTGTTGTATTTTCCTTTTCGAATTTCAGGAAATTAGTATCCAACATATTTTCTTTAGGTAAGTGTTCGAATGGCTAAATATGGAGCACAGCTTACGCCAAAGTTAACTGTTTTAAATTTATAGTCGCACAGTGGACTATTGGGAGATTTTCGGAAAATAATTCGCTGAAAATCTTCGTCGTCTTTATGTACGATAATTTGTCGATACATTTTCTCAACGTCTCCATTGAATACGTATTTGAATATACGCCAATTTAATATGAGGATCATTAAATCTGGTTGGAGTGTGAGTCCCGTAAATAGAATATCATTTAGCGAATTTCCTGAGCTAGTGGATCTTGAGGCATTGAAAACCACTCTGACTTTCGTTGTTTTTTATATGGATTTACTACTGCGTGATGAGGCAAGTAAAATGAGTAATATTTGCCTATTATGATTTATTCGCTTGCGCTTACTTCCTCCACATGGTCTAAATGGAGGTATTCTTCTAACACGCCATCGTATTCTGGTTTAGGCTCACCTTTTTTAAGTAAGTTTTTTCCATACTTAAAAACTGATGTATTGCAGAGGTGCGAGGGTGACTTAAGGCGAGTGTGTTAAGAAATTGTTGTTTTAGTGGTAATCGTACGACGTACCAACCATTATCTGCTCTAATAGTATTGGCTGTGTAAAATTCTTCACAATCTTCTGGGGTTGTAATTGATATAGGGAGGAACTCTTCGAACTTCCAAAACTTCTTTAATTGTGAATTGAAGTATTCGTTTGAGATTTTCTCAACCTGAATGGTCAACCTGGTAGCTGGTTTCGTTACTAGTCCACTTAGGATCCAACAACAAAATAGCATTTTGCACCAGAAGTGTATTTGAAATTTTCTCAATACCTTCGAATATTATCTGAGATCGCTGCCTAATAGAAGATCTATTTGAGCGGGAGTGTTGCAGTTGGGATATTCTAGCTTTAGGTGTGAAACCTTTGCTAATGTTTGCTATTTATGTCATAGCTTGAAAGCATATTTGTTAGTTGCGGTAAGACAATAGCTTCTGCTTTGATGCGCTTATCTGCTTTGTAGGAAGTTAGGGTAATGGGGCAGATTTTGTTTGAGTTCTGGACTACTTTTCCGCCCATCCCTATGATTTCAAAATTGGCTAGTTTTGTTGGTAGTTGTAGTCTATTTTGTGCCCTAGACGCTATAAATGATCGTTGTGATCCTTGGTCTATTAAGGCCCTAAGTTTAAACAGTTCTCCTCGGTGTTCGATGAACACGACTGCTGTGGGTAGCAGTACTCTACTTTGATTTTCGCTGTGTAGCGTTTGGGGTTTTAAAGCCTATGAGCAGCATGGTCTTGGAAATTTTCGATATTGCGCACTTCGGGATTTGCTGTTGCAACTAAACCTGTGGCTATTTCATATTTGCGCTGTTTGGGGGTGAGCTGGAAAATGTGCTGTAACGCAACATTGAATGATGTCGTTTATGACAATAAACGCAATAAAATTTGCTTTCGCATACTTTAAGTGTAAGCACATGTGACAGACAGTTTGTACAAAGTCTTTTTGTTTTTACAAAGATATTTCAGTCGATAATATTAAATTTTTTGAATTTCTCGCAAGATTTGAGCTTATGCCCCCCTGTACATAGTTCGCATGACGTTTGTTTGTATTGCTCGGATGTGAACGATTGATTTTTAAAAAAGCTTCTATTTAAATTGTTATTGCTACTGGGTTGTGGTCTATTGAAGCTTCTATTAAGGTCGTGTTGAACAATTTTTATTCTGACTATTTTTTTGTCTACCCTTTCTGCGATTTCGTATTGAGTAGTTAGGAAATCTTTCACTTGTTGAAACGTGGGACATTTTCTTCGTGATGAGAGCGATTGCTCCCATAGAAGTGCGGCGGTGCATATGTTTACCAATATGGCTGTCTGTGGGAATATTCTGTCTCGATAAAACCGACAAACAATTTGAAACAGTAGATTGAAGTTCTTTACTTGTTTCCTTTTGAATGTTTGACAAGCTCATTAGTATCGATATTTGTTTATCGACCAATATTCTTTCGTTTTCGTATCTGGGTTTAAGAGCTTTCTAAGGCATATTGAAATATCGTCATTTAGTGTCTGTTTGGCTATCACGCCTGCTTGACCTTTCGTTTTGTATCGGAGATGATACAATTTTTGGGCATTTGATAGTTTTGTTTGGTTTATGTAAACGGATGTAAACATGTCCCGGAAGGACGGCCATTTTTCATAAGTACCATGAAAAATTTGTGTGTCACATGCGGGCACCTTGTGTGGCAGCTCTTCTCTCGGATGTGGAGTAGGTGCAATTGCTTTATTTATATCTTATTGATCCGAATTCATTGGTTTTAGTTTCTTCGAACTGGTTTAAGCAGTTTTCGTACTTGGCGTAAGCCGAGGACTTAAAATTTTCAGGTAGTGTCCAGAGACGTGTCCAGAAATTATCAAGATTTTCCTTTTGGATTTCTAATACCGATTCAGAATTGTCCTGAATCGGCGAAAATGAAAATCGAGTGCAGTATCGTATTAGACTGTCACTCTCAGTACTGAATTTAGAGTATGAAATGTCTTTACTTTGTAGCACCTTGCTTTGAGCGCGTAGCTTCTGCAGGTGTACATGGACTTTTTTCCTCAGAAATCTTCTTTGGAACTTTTAGCAACTGAGTTGTGTTAGAATCTTTTGAGTCTGAGCTCATTAAATAAAAAGTTTCTCAGTGTAAACTGATGTAATTTCATAAATATTCTAGTATGTATGTCGTATTTCGTGTTTTATCGCTTTTATAATAAAATTTTAATTTCTTATTTTTTTGTAATAAAATTTTATTTAACAGATTATTAATAAACGCAAAGGTTTTTTATTTTTAATTTTATTTGTATGTATATTGTGTTCGTAAATCCTATAGGGTATACCTATAAGCGGATCAGGATACATATGTACTTGTCGTTATGCGTAATTGAGTGCTTGTCTTATCAATGCACTTGCAGATATACTTGTATATGTATTGTATGTATTATATTATGCTTTAATATGGTTAGTGCAATCCTGCTTGTTTTTGTTGGGCAAAGAACAAGGGTATTGCGGAATATTTGCCAATGTGGGCTTTGAAACGATGTACAAGTACGTTTATACCAATAAATGAATATACATGTACCTATATACCAATATTTGCGGTTGCAAAAAAAATTGTTTTTGTTTTATTAGATTCTAAATTGCCGCCGCTTTATTTGTTTATAATAGTATCAGAAAAAAAAACAAATGTTGTACCCAATGTCAACATACCATATTTTTTTCTAAGGTATTCCGCGTATATGTTTGTATACCTCCGCCCGTATGTATGTAATAATGCAGTGCGAAAAGACCGCGAAAAAGAGAATAATTTACCGCAGGTATTTTTGTAAAATGTTTGTATATATGTATATCTCGTTATATATTTGTTCGAAATGTTTGTATGTTTTCATACATATTTACTTTAAAATTGCAAACGGAGATTTTCTCCTAATATAGTATATATATATTATAATGTGTGATATATAATATGTGTATATGTATGTATATCATAAATTGGATTGGCCTTTATATATGTATGTTTAAATTTAACTTGTAAGTTTTTGCTCTTGATTTGTTTTTGCTTATTCCTGCTTATACTTGAGTATAAGGGGTATTGCCGGAAATAGGTGTAAGTAAATACTTGAATTGTTTTGTTGTAGAGATAATTTTGTGTGTTTAAACACAACGGTAAGCAGTTAGTCACGAGTCAAGAGTTCGTTATATATTTGGATATATATTTTTTACCAAACTGTACATAGAGTTTTAAGGTAAAAGAAACATTTTTTTTTAAATCGCAATGGCTAGAAAAACATTGCAGCTAGCGAAATATGGTAACTGTGTGAGGATATCTGCAGTAAGCGTGTAAAAAGCACGCATGCGAGTAGCTGTTGCTGGCAGTTGGCTTTTTGTGTGCTGGCAATCTTTCCTTGACAAATGATGCCACTTTTTGCTGCATGCATTTGTGAAATTGATATATTTTCTGACAGAATAAAAGGTATTACATTCAAAACGAGAGGATAGAGAAATTGCATAAAGCATTTTTTTTTCAAAAATAATTTACTCTTTCAGTTTTTGGAAGTAATGGTAATCCTTGTAAGCCACTTCTTCGGCCTTTGAAACTTAATTTTTTGCTTGAAATTTAAAAGGGACTAAAAATCATAAGGAAAATTTAGCGCAAATGATGGCTCCTCTGTAATCTACTTACTAGAAATATCACTCGCTTATGAAACAGCGCATGTCTGTAGTCTATAAGTGTAATGTCATACCTAGTGTTTTGGTTACAGGAGACTTGAAAGCCCTTTCTGTGTATCTGTGCGGCTTTGGCTAGAAAAAGGCTCTTTATTTTGTATAAGTCTTTAAGTGTTAGCGGTATTTCGGTTTTTACCGGAAAACAGTTGGTAACCGCTCATTTTTGTTATTGCTTTTGTTAAGACGGATTTATGTAATAATTAACCCGCAAAAGCATAAATTTTAACATACATATAATATTATATTAGGATATATACAAATAGTAAAAGGAATCGATACGACTCACTTTGGCGTCCGCCAAGGGGTTTTGGCTCACATATGTGTGTATGTTATACTTGTGAGATGCTTTTTCTGTTGTGGATCTCTCTCAGTTTCTGCTTCGCTGTGCTGATTTAGGCTGGTATGGTTGTTGTTGTGTCCTTTTGAGGTGATTATGTTTTTTTGTTAGGTTTGACTCGCGCCCGTTCTTTTTTAATTATGTATGTAGTTTTACACCTCTTGTATATATGTTTGTGTCACTCCACACTTTTTGTCTGGTGGGGTACTGTGTGTTTGTTCCTTTTGAGTGTTGGGTTGTGTAGAGTTAAGTTCAAAAACCACGAGACATATTGCTCCAATAATCCAAATAACTAAGGCAGAGGTGGGACTGTCATAATTGTCAGAGATAATATTCATCACTTCGATGAAACGAATATAAGAGTCATGGGTGGTGACTTTACGTAAAAAATGGCAAAATACGATTTCCCCAATATAAAACAGAACGCACAATTTAACTAAACTTCTCACCAACAAAATGAAAGTATTAAAAAATAAAAAATTTCAAACTATATCAAGAAACTAATATCAAACAAAAATATAGACTACGCTCTTTGGAAAGCTGTTAAAAATATTAAAAGAGCAATTTTGTCAAATCCTCCTCTCGGCAAGCCCAATGGATCCTAAGCAAAAAGCGACAAGGAAAAAGCGGAAATTTTTTTAGAGAAATTAGTTAAAAGATTTTGCCGCAGCTGAAAACTTCGCAATATGAAAGTGAAAATCACCTAATAACAAATAAAGAAGTTGTAAAGCTCATGAAAACTAGATTAAAAGACTCCTGGCCGAAACCCGATAACTGCCGATGAAATAAAGAACCTATCGCACAAAGCTTACGTCGATAGTAAACGCTTGCCTAAACCTTAGATCCGTCCCAATGTAAAGGAAAGTATCCGAAATCTTTATGATACAAAAACATGGGAAAATCGCTTATGAAGCCTCGTCATATCTCCCAATCTCTTTGTAGCCTATTTTGTCTGAACTATTTGAAGCTGTAATTATATGAAAATTTTAAAAGCGTCTCGTATCAATTTATCAATTTGGATTTAGATCCCAACGGGAGTGTTGCAGTTGGGATATTCTAGCTTTAGGTGTGAAATCTTTGCCAATGTTTGCTATTTATGTCATAGCTTGAAAGCATATTTGTTAGTTGCGGTAAGACAATAGCTTCTGCTTTGATGCGCTTATCTGCTTTGTAGGAAGTTAGGGTAATTGGGCAGATTTTGTTTGAGTTTTGGACTACTTTTCCGCCCATCCCTGTGATTTCAAAATTGGCTAGTTTTGTTGGTAGTTGTAGTCTATTTTGTGCCCTAGACGCTATAAATGATCGTTGTGATCCTTGGTCTATTAAGGCCCTAAGTTTAAACAGTTCTCCTCGGTGTTCGATGAACACGACTGCTGTGGGTAGCAGTACTCTACTTTAATTTTCGCTGTGTAGCGTTTGGGTTTTTAAAGCCTATGAACAGCATGGTCTTGGAAATTTTCGATATTGCGCACTTCGGGATTTGCTGTTGCAACTAAACCTGTGGCTATTTCATATTTGCGCTGTTTGGGGGTGAGCTGGAAAATGTGCTGTAACGCAACATTGAATGATGTCGTTTATGACAATAAACGCAATAAAATTTGCTTTCGCATACTTTAAGTGTAAGCACATGTGACAGACAGTTTGTACAAAGTCTTTTTGTTTTTACAAAGATATTTCAGTCGATAATATTAAATTTTTTGAATTTCTCGCAAGATTTGAGCTTATGCCCCCCTGTACATAGTTCGCATGACGTTTGTTTGTATTGCTCGGATGTGAACGATTGATTTTTAAAAAAGCTTCTATTTAAATTGTTATTGCTACTGGGTTGTGGTCTATTGAAGCTTCTATTAAGGTCGTGTTGAACAATTTTTATTCTGACTATTTTTTTGTCTACCCTTTCTGCGATTTCGTATTGAGTAGTTAGGAAATCTTTCATTTGTTGAAACGTGGGACATTTTCTTCGTGATGAGAGCGATTGCTCCCATAGAAGTGCGGCGGTGCATATGTTTACCAATATGGCTGTCTGTGGGAATATTCTGTCTCGATAAAACCGACAAACAATTTGAAACAGTGGATTGAAGTTCTTTGCTTGTTTCCTTTTGAATGTTTGACAAGCTCATTAGTATCGATATTTGTTTATCGACCAATATTCTTTCGTTTTCGTATCTGGGTTTAAGAGCTTTCTAAGCCATATTGAAATATCGTCATTTAGTGTCTGTTTGGCTATCACGCCTGCTTGACCTTTCGTTTTGTATCGGAGATGATACAATTTTTGGGCATTTGATAGTTTTGTTTGGTTTATGTAAACGGATGTAAACATGTCCCGGAAGGACGGCCATTTTTCATAAGTACCATGAAAAATTTGTGTGTCACATGCGGGCACCTTGTGTGGCAGCTCTTCTCTCGGATGTGGAGTAGGTGCAATTGCTTTATTTATATCTTATTGATCCGAATTCATTGGTTTTAGTTTCTTCGAACTGGTTTAAGCAGTTTTCGTACTTGGCGTAAGCCGAGGACTTAAAATTTTCAGGTAGTGTCCAGAGACGTGTCCAGAAATTATCAAGATTTTCCTTTTGGATTTCTAATACCGATTCAGAATTGTCCTGAATCGGCGAAAATGAAAATCGAGTGCAGTATCGTATTAGACTGTCACTCTCAGTAATGAATTTAGAGTATGAAATGTCTTTACTTTGTAGCACCTTGCTTTGAGCGCGTAGCTTCTGCAGGTGTACATGGACTTTTTTCCTCAGAAATCTTCTTTGGAACTTTTAGCAACTGAGTTGTGTTAGAATCTTTTGAGTCTGAGCTCATTAAATAAAAAGTTTCTCAGTGTAAACTGATGTAATTTCATAAATATTCTAGTATGTATGTCGTATTTCGTGTTTTATCGCTTTTATAATAAAATTTTAATTTCTTATTTTTTTGTAATAAAATTTTATTTAACAGATTATTAATAAACGCAAAGGTTTTTTATTTTTAATTTTATTTGTATGTATATTGTGTTCGTAAATCCTATAGGGTATACCTATAAGCGGATCAGGATACATATGTACTTGTCGTTATGCGTAATTGAGAGCTCGTCTTATCAATGCACTTGCACATATACTTGTATATGTATTGTATGTATTATATTATGCTTTAATATGGTTAGTGCAATCCTGCTTGTTTTTGTTGGGCAAAGAACAAGGGGTATTGCGGAATATTTGCCAATGTGGGCTTTGAAACGATGTACAAGTACGTTTATACCAATAAATGAATATACATGTACCTATATACCAATATTTGCGGTTGCAAAAAAAATTGTTTTTGTTTTATTAGATTCTAAATTGCCGCCGCTTTATTTGTTTATAATAGTATCAGAAAAAAAAAAACAAATGTTGTACCCAATGTCAATATACCATATTTTTTTCTAAGGTATTCCGCGTATATGTTTGTATACCTCCGCCCGTATGTATGTAATAATGCAGTGCGAAAAGACCGCGAAAAAGAGAATAATTTACCGCAGGTATTTTTGTAAAATGTTTGTATATATGTATATCTCGTTATATATTTGTTCGAAATGTTTGTATGTTTTCATACATATTTACTTTAAAATTGCAAACGGAGATTTTCTCCTAATATAGTATATATATATTATAATGTGTGATATATAATATGTGTATATGTATGTATATCATAAATTGGATTGGCCTTTATGTATGTATGTTTAAATTTAACTTGTAAGTTTTTGCTCTTGATTTGTTTTTGCTTATTCCTGCTTATACTTGATAAAGTATAAGGGGTATTGCCGGAAATAGGTGTAAGTAAATACTTGAATTGTTTTGTTGTAGAGATAATTTTGTGTGTTTAAACACAACGGTAAGCAGTTAGTCACGAGTCAAGAGTTCGTTATATATTTGGATATATATTTTTTACCAAACTGTACATAGAGCTTTAAGGTAAAAGAAACATTTTTTTTTTAAATCGCAATGGCTAGAAAAACATTGCAGCTAGCGAAATATGGTAACTGTGTGAGGATATCTGCAGTAAGCGTGTAAAAAGCACGCATGCGAGTAGCTGTTGCTGGCAGTTGGCTTTTTGTGTGCTGGCAATCTTTCCTTGACAAATGATGCCACTTTTTGCTGCATGCATTTGTGAAATTGATATATTTTCTGACAGAATAAAAGGTATTACATTCAAAACGAGAGGATAGAGATATTGCATAAAGCATTTTTTTTTCAAAAATAATTTACTCTTCCAGTTTTTGGAAGTAATGGTAATCCTTGTAAGCCACTTCTTCGGCCTTTGAAACTTAATTTTTTGCTTGAAATTTAAAAGGGACTAAAAATCATAAGGAAAATTTAGCGCAAATGATGGCTCCTCTGTAATCTACTTACTAGAAATATCACTCGCTTATGAAACAGCGCATGTCTGTAGTCTATAAGTGTAATGTCATACCTAGTGTTTTGGTTACAGGAGACTTGAAAGCCCTTTCTGTGTATCTGTGCGGCTTTGGCTAGAAAAAGGCTCTTTATTTTGTATAAGTCTTTAAGTGTTAGCGGTATTTCGGTTTTTACCGGAAAATAAACCGAAATATTGAAACAGTTGGTAACCGCTCTTTTTTGTTATTGCTTTTGTTAAGACGGATTTATGTAATAATTAACCCGCAAAAGCATAAATTTTAACATACATATAATATTATATTAGGATATATACAAATAGTAAAAGGAATCGATACGACTCACTTTGGCGTCCGCCAAGGGGTTTTGGCTCACATATGTGTGTATGTTATACTTGTGAGATGCTTTTTCTGTTGTGGATCTCTCTCAGTTTCTGCTTCGCTGTGCTGATTTAGGCTGGTATGGTTGTTGTTGTGTCCTTTTGAGGTGATTATGTTTTTTTGTTAGTTTTGACTCGCGCCCGTTCTTTTTTAATTATGTATGTAGTTTTACTGTTTTTTGTTGCTATTCGCGCCCGTATGAAATTTGTTGGTTTTTTTTTGATAATTGTTGTTTTGCACCTCTTGTATATATGTTTGTGTCACTCCACACTTTTTGTCTGGTGGGGTACTGTGTGTTTGTTCCTTTTGATTGTTGGGTTGTGTAGAGTTAAGTTCAAAAACCACGAGACATATTGCTCCAATAATCCAAATAACTAAGGCAGAGGTGGGACTGTCATAATTGTCAGAGATAATATTCATCACTTCGATGAAACGAATATAAGAGTCATGGGTGGTGACTTTACGTAAAAAATGGCAAAATACGATTTCCCCAATATAAAACAGAACGCATAATTTAACTAAACTTCTCACCAACAAAATGAAAGTATTAAAAAATAAAAAATTTCAAACTATATCAAGAAACTAATATCAAACAAAAATATAGACTACGCTCTTTGGAAAACTGTTAAAAATATTAAAAGAGCAATTTTGTCAAATCCTCCTCTCGGCAAGCCCAATGGATCCTAAGCAAAAAGCGACAAGGAAAAAGCGGAAATTTTTTTAGAGAAATTAGTTAAAAGATTTTGCCGCAGCTGAAAACTTCGCAATATGAAAGTGAAAATCACCTAATAACAAATAAAAAAGTTGTAAAGCTCATGAAAACTAGATTAAAAGACTCCTGGCCGAAACCCGATAACTGCCGATGAAATAAAGAACCTATCGCACAAAGCTTACGTCGATAGTAAATGCTTGCCTAAACCTTAGATCCATCCCAATGTAAAGGAAAGTATCCGAAATCTTTATGATACAAAAACATGGGAAAATCGCTTATGAAGCCTCGTCATATCTCCCAATCTCTTTGTAGCCTATTTTGTCTGAACTATTTGAAGCTGTAATTATATGAAAATTTTAAAAGCGTCTCGTATCAATTTATCAATTTGGATTTAGATCCCAACACTGTGCAATCGACCAAATACATCGCATAACAAGGAGATGCGATAGAAAATAGAAACATTTGCACAGCTGTTTTTCTAGACATATCTCCGGCGTTCGAAAGAGTGTGGCACCATGAATTGTTACATAAATCAAGACTCCTCCTTTCACAGAATTATTCTATTTTAGCAAGCGCTACTTCAAGCATATTCCACGATACAGCCAATAAAAGCAGATTTACCTCAAGGAAATGTCTTAGGACCTCTCCTATACATCTTGTTTACTAGCGATAAGGCTACGCCGCCTAACAGCACATTTGCGAAATTTGCCAATGATACCTGCATCATCGACTGCTAAAATTGAAATAGAGCCTTTCAATAGACCGCAATCTTTAATTAACCAAATAGTGGAATGGTCAGAGAGATGGTGTTATGCATCTTAAACGAAACGAAGTCAATACTCGTATACACACACTTATATATTCGAAATGAAGTAATCCCGTACTCCACCTCGGGAAAAAATATCTTGGCTTGACGCTGGATGCAAAGCTGAAATGATGAAAGTGTCCCGATAAAACCGTCCGGAGTAGCTTTGCGTGGTCAGGGCTGTCGACCAATTCAAAAATGGAGGTCAAAACGACGAGCTTTTGTGCTGCTAGATCGAAACGAAAAAGGGAAGTGAATCGAGTTGACAATCGCTATCGTTGGTGTGGCGTGGTATGTAGGTGTGTTGAGTTGGGGGCATACAAGTGTGGTGGTGTTGTCGTGGTTGGTGAATGTTGAGTTGCAATATATAGTAGTGTGAATGGATTTTGAGGGGGTGACTTATCCTCATTTAGACAGCGAATATTAGCCTAGCAGTCGCTGAAGTTGTTGCAGCGTGGCTATGGCACAGCGGAGCCCAATGGTACGGCAGGTCTGAGGTCTAAGTTGGTGCTGCCGTGTCGATACTTCATTGTGTTGACGCCAGGAATGGCATCTTGACAAATATACATATAAGGCATAAAAACAAAAATATTTAAAATAAAAAAAATTTTAATATATAGGAGTATATTATTTTTATGAAGTCAGATGAAGTTTTTCCCTTATGTGATCCATTTTAGGCACAAGTATACACTGTTATTAGAAAGAGACACGAATGAGTTTCATTAAGACTACCCACATATTGACCGATGTATACGGTATAAAATCAACCTGTGTGTAAATGCTGCATTTTAATAAATTGATAGTTTGCAAATAAATTTTAAGATTTATTATAATATTCAAAATTTGAAAAACTGATTCAACGCACAAAAATTTAGTAATTGTACGGCCATACAAATAAATTCAATTCTACTAAATATACACTTGCCAATACAGCGTTAAAAAATCGAAAAACTAACTTTAAACGTAAATTTACCCGAAAATCTGATACATATTCAGTTAGTTTAAGATTTAAATTATATATTATAAAAAAATTAAGATTTTGCATTAACATACTGACTACCGTTATTTTAACTTTTTTCTGAATAACTTGTACGTGTTCAGAATAACAACTTTTGTTTCCTCCAAATAATTAAAAAAGAAAAATAATCTTAAAACTATATGTTAAGGGAAAATCGGGAAATAGGGATAATATAATATTAGGCCGTACTCATTCATTGGTATATAGGGGGTCGAAAAATTACATTTTAATTGGATCTATCTCATCAAAACTATTATCTGGTCCTCTTAACAAATCGCGAAAGCAAAATCCAAATATTAGTGTTCATCCATTGAAACATGATATCCGTGTAGCCCGGAAGAAACTATATTTCGGAAGTGAATAAGCAGAAACGCATGGATTTCTCGAATGAATATGTTTCAAAACGTCAAAACTTGGGAATAGCATCATTATTTTGCACAAGAGCAAATTTTGCGTCTTTGAGACAAAAGGGTAGAATATGATATGGAGAAAAACGGAAAAGGCGTGTGAAAGGTGGAAGCGGTGTTATGGTTGTTCAAATATTTCTGAACATGCTTATCATAGACAATGTCGAGGTAATACAAAACATACATACTTACATAAACAAATATATGCATTTACATACAAAACACATGCATTAAACAACCACAATGCAATCATACTCGTATTTACATAAGATGCACATAGAATCGTAAACTAAGGGTGTGTTCGAGCTGCATAATAATTACCGCAATGCTGCAACCAGAGATAAAGAGATGCCCAACTTATCTGTCACCAGAGCACGTATATTACAGAGAAGGTTCAATTGCGGACCAGCGTGTGAATTGTCAAAACTTAACAAGATTCTATTAGTGGATTTCACCACATCTGGTTCGGAAGGAGAAATATTAACAGTGGCGCGTAAACAGAGCTGAGAATTCAATGAAAATTATGCTCAGAGACTTGCTTCGATATTACGGCTGCATGTTAGAATTTTGGCTTATATTTTTATACGTTTATATGCAATCATACTTATTGATATGAATATCATTTTGCGAATTTTTATGAATGCATGCAAAACTGATACGATTAAATTAAGGAACTTCGAAATAATATTTATAGTCAATTTGGGCACTTAATAATTTTATTTAGTTTTTACCTAATATACATTCCTAATAAATACTTTGTATTATAATAATAGAGATTAAATTTATTACAATATATGTATCATGATTTTATCACTTATCAATACACTATACAAGTATGTGCGCGCTTTGATTTATAAGTATGTACACGCATATATCTATGTATACATAAAATTGCCGAACAAATAATGCATACACAAACCAACATACATACATATGTATATGCGTACACATGTAAATATGTCACCCGCAAAAACTACAAACCTTATTCTACAAAAACAACAATCGTCACAAGTCAATATGTCAGCCGAATAGACGAAGCCCAAATTTATAGTAAATTACACAACAATAACATCATTCAACAAAATGAACGCAAGCGTACTTTCAACAAGCAACCTCGCTTCATTCATAAAAACAGACACTCCCACATCTCCCCGAGCATGCGCTTGCCTACAAGCGTTTTTTCCCGACGAAGGCAAAAGCTAAACATCATAATTAATATAATAAACATCATAATTAAACAAATTTCTGATATTCCCTCTAGAAGGGAAGTATATTTGTCGATTTACAATTCAAGAAACTTTTAAAAGAAAATATTCAATATTCCTCTGATTTATGTATACAGTAAGCCCCGGTTAAGTATCATTCCTCCAATCCCTCTTATCTGCCTGTGTCTTGCTGCATCTCACGTTTTTTTTCCTTAATTTTTTAAGGAAAACGGTAATTTTTTTTAAATACATAGAAATTATTTTTTTTGGTTCCACAATCGCTTATGTACAACAAAGCACAAAAAATCTGCATCTATGGTTTTAGCACTTAACCGGGATTGACTGTATTTGTCAAAAAATGTACGTAAGTACGTATGTAAATATTCGAATTTTTTTATACACATCTGCCCGTATATATGTATGCACATGACTTGTTGTCTTTGTTTCCATTTACGCATGCCACGTTGTATATGAATAGGGGTTGATTTTGCACTTGCCCATATACGATGTATGTTTGTAAAAGTGTGTATGGTTCTGATTTCCCATGAAACAATGAGTGTACATATTTCCATACAAATGTTGCATGTAGACAACAACAACAATTATAATGGGTACTTGCATATTTGTTTGCACGCACACATAATTATACATATGTATATATATGTATAAGAATATTTGCGACCACTCGGTCTTTTCTTATGGGGTTATGTCAAGCCAGAGAAGTACAAAATCGAACCCAGAAATCTGACTGAACTGAAACAGTCCATTAAATAGATAATTGAGGCAATCCCGACTTTCACCCTTCATCCCGCAATAAGTTTCTAATTAGGTGTTGCATATGCGTGGCTGAGCATGAAGGAATAATTAATTGTATAAAATAAAATAAAATTCTATACAATAAAAAAAATGTGATGCATTGATTAAAAAGAAACTTATTACGGTTTATTTTTGTAGCACGATTCTTGAGCCGCCCTGTATATGCAAAATTGTTCCACAAAAACAACAATCGTCTCGAATTACATAAGCAGCATCACACGTCAACATGGCAGCTAAATTGGCGAAACCAAAATTTATAGTAAATAACACAACAAATACATTTTCATTCATGAACCAACAAAAGCAATTTCAACAGGCAAACTCGCTTAATTCATATAGGTAGACACCATCACATCTTGAAGCATGCTTTTAAGAAAGCTAATTTTTTTATAATTTACTTTCTCTGTTATAGAGACGGTTCACGGTGCGGCCATTATCAAAATATTTCACGTTTCGCAGGGTTGCTGAAAACGTAGGATTTTGGCGGCACTCCATCGAGTAGATGGACCATTATGAGGTTGGTAAATATGTTTTTTGAATCTGGAAGTATCGCAAGAAGACCATACCATCGAGATCCGTATGTTCGTGTTCAAGAAACAATCGCGGCTGTTACATCGTCAATTCAGGCAAATACAAAATTTTCGACTCGCAACTATAAGTAGTTCAAATAACAAGCCGGTAAATCCTCTAGATTTGCCTATTACCCTGGAATTTCGCCAAAAAATTATTGAAATTGCCGAAGAAGACAATAACTTGATAAATTGCCTATTTATGTCTGATGGCGCCCATTTTGATCTCAACGGAAATGTAAATGAGCAACATTACCGTGTATGGAGTGAATCAAATCCAAAAAAATAATCTACGAGCGTTTATTAATTGGTTCCAGCAAGATGGAGCAACTGCACATATAGCCAGACCGGTTATTGAGGAGCTCCAACGAAAATTTGAAAGCAAATTAGTATCAAAAAATTCCACTTTTTGCTGGCCAACAAGGTCATCTGACCTGACTGCACCAGGACTTTTTTATGGGGTTATGTCAAGCAAGAGATGTACAAAACAAAAAACAGAAATCTGACTGAATTAAAGCAGTCCATTAAATCGATAATTGACTTCAACCGTTCAGGCTGCAATGAATAATTTTCTAATTAGGTGTCGCATATGCGTGGCTGAACATAGAGGTCATACATGTCCATAATTTTTAAAAGTAATTTATTATATAAAATAAAATAAAATTTGCTATGCAATGAAAAAAAATGTAATGCATTGAATAAAAAAAGTTATTCCGGTTTGTTTTTGTAGCACGATAAAATTCACCGATTTCATGATGAATTCCATAAAATCTTTTGATATATATAATAAACTAAGGGTGTATTACCTGTATATTTTATTTATATACTTAGATCTTATAAATTATGTATTTTTTTATTTATTTGCTTTGGTCATTAAAGGTTTTCATAACGATCTGAAAAGACCATACACATGTACAATTATGTGTACATGTAAACAAATATGAAAGAGTCATACGCATAATGTTGGTAAATTTGTTTACATGCAAAATATGTACATACATATGTAAATACACTGAACAAGAAAGTCCGAGCTGTGTCGAAAAAATAAATAAATGAACGATCGGCGATTGTCACCGCTTCCCTTGCCGCTATAATAGCTTTGCCCACAAATCATCGTAAATATGTACATATGTTATGTTAATGTATGAGCATGTAGGTATACATATTGACGCATACTTTTTCGAACCATGAAAAAATATTTCAGAATTGACAAATATTTTGAATCCACAAGAGCTATCCATACAAGACGGGTAAAATTTAGCTCATTGGTTACCGATAGATTATCAGTAATTAAAACATTTGCTATCCGATAGGGCACTTTTGTTCTAGCCTCGAGGAAAACGTAACTATTACTCGCTTTCTCTCATGGCCTTAGCGCAAATGTTACATAGATCATGATGATCTAATTCGCCAACTATTTTGTAAAACTATCTGTTACTCTTTGGTAAACAGCGTCTTTTTCATTGGCAATTTGTTTCATTAGTCATCCGTTACAGAAAATAGGTTTTTGGGTTATTGCTACGGTTTCCTAAGAATAAGTTACAAAAAACTGGTACATCACATGGTTACTTGCTATGCGTTATTTGTTTGGTTATCAATTGGATACCACTGCCTTATCTATTGGTTACCTATTTCCTTATAAATAAAATATTGAAATTCTTGTTTTATTTTTATTTATTTAATTTTTTTTTAATTGATACATCATAGTTCGATTTATTTTTATAGCATTGCAACATGTTGCTACAGAATAATAATTTTGTTCACCTAACGATTGTTTGTATCACTTAAAATTATTTGAGATTGATAAAGGGTTATATATGTATATATAAATGATCAGGATGACAAGGCGAGTTGAATTCCGAATAACTATCTGTCCGTTCATCCGCTTGTCTGCCTGTGCAAGCTGAAACTTGAGTAGAAATTGAGATATCGCAATGAAACTTGGTAGACATGTTCTTTGGCAACAAAGTGAAACGAGTTCGTAGATGGGCGTAATCGGACAAATGTTCACCAAATTCCAATTTATCGAAAACCTTTAAAGTGTCATAACTAAGCATTTACTTAAGATAAAAATTAAATTCGGCACAGTGGATCGCAGTAGCAAGGGGCACCTGTGGGGTAAAAATTAAAAAAAATGAACGTGGCACCGCCCTCTAAGAGGTTTAATGTAGATATCTCCTATACCAATATAGCTATAATAACCAAATTCGCTCAGTATACATCGATTAAGCACCACTACTGACACTGTAAAAATGGAAATGAAATCGGATGATAACCTTGCCCAGCCCCCATATAAGGGTACTGTTAAAAATTAGACCGGGGTCAACTTTAGTCGATGGGCATGGTACCACCTACATTTAAGTTAAAACCCATATCTCGGGACCCGTTCGACCAAATTCGGTAGGTGGAAATATTCTGACATTCTTATGACCCAGCGTGAAATGTGCGATAGCGGACTACAACCACACCTACTTCCCATATTACAAAATTTTAAATTCTTTAAGTCTTTAATAGTTTTAGATTTTTTCGACCATGATTTATGTCAATTAGGAGATTGATTATTGAAGTTTGGATCTCTTCACATTCGTCTATAACTATTGCTTTTGAGATGGTTAATACTTGAAACAACAAAGTCATTCGCTCAGCATTTTGATATTTTATAATCTCGTGATAAAATGCATTTAGTTGTTAACTTTTTAATTTTGTTTTTTAATGAACAATTTGTTATTTGACTAAATAATGTTATATATAATATGTTCGTTAAAGTTGGAGTAACCATTATGCAGGCATCTTCGTATTAGGTTAATATTTTGCATTGATGTTCAAGTTTGCTAATAAATTCTTGTATTTTAACTATCCTATCATAATAAGTACCTAACTCATAATAAACGATTAAATTCGATTTTGAATTAATGATGTCTATTTTTCCGATCGGCTTCAAATATATTGCTATGTTATTTCTCAGATGAGCCACTGAAGCTCCTGGCTTAGCTGTATCATTAGTATACATATAAGGATTTAACTTGCGTTGCAAACATAAGCAACGTTGAGAACCACATCATCAATTTGTTTAGTCTACTCGGTCGTTCCGCGTTTACAGTATTTTTATACTCTCGCAACCTGTTGCTACAGAGTATAATAGTTTTGTTCATCTAACGGTTGTTTGTATCACCTAAAACTAATCGAGTTAGATATAGGGTTATATATATATAAATGATCAGGATGAAGAGACGAGTTGAAATCCGGGTGACTGTCTGTCCGTCCGTCCGTCTGTCCGTCCGTGCAAGCTCTAACTTGAGTAAAAATTGAGATATCTTTATGAAACTTGATAGACATGTTTCTTGGTACCGTGAGACGGTTGGTATTGCAGATGGGCGTAATCGGACCACTGCCACGCCCACAAAACGCCATTAATCAAAAACAAATAAATTGCCATAACTAATCTCAACAACAAGATACAAGACTCTTATTTGGTATACAGGATCACATTAGGTGGGGCATCTTCAGTTAAATTTTTTTTTTAAAGTGGGCGCGGTCCCGCCCCTAATAGTTTAAATATGCATATCTCCTAAACTGCTAAAGCTATAACAACAAAATTCACTGGAAGCAAATGTTTTTAGCACCTCTATCTATGGTGTGAAAATGGGTAAAATAGGGTGACAAGTCCGCCCACTCCCCATATAACGGTACTGTTAAAAAATACTAAAAGCGCGATAAATCAAGCACTAAACACGCCAGAGGCATTAAATTTTATATCTGGGATTGTATGAAATTACTTAATAGGAACCGCATTCAAAATTAATCAGTGGGCGTGGCACCGCCCACTTTTAGGTGAAAACCACCAAATTCGGTGCATAACGTTGTTTTCATATTTCTATGTTATAGTGCGAAAATGGGCGAAATCGGACTACAACCACGCCTATTTCCCATATAACACCATTTTCAATTCCATCCGATTCTTCCACTTTCCACTATGCATATCAAGCAACAATGATTATATCGGGGTAAAACTTTGTGTAAATAATACGTTTAAAATATGCCACCAAAAATTGTCTAAATCGAACCAAAACTGTTCAAGCCCCTAAGTACTAAATATGTGGACCCCGGTGCCTATAGTTGACCTTCTACCTAAAATATCAGTCAATCCACAAAGAAATCTCAAACGAGTATACCATTTGATCTTGCGTGAGTATAAAATGTTCAATTACATCCGAACTTAGCCCTTCCTTACTTGTTAAATTAACATTTTTTCGCGTTTTCGTACTTCCTGTTCTACTATTTTAAACTAGAGCTCGCACAGAGCCATTATCTCCAATACCTAAGAGCACTGGTGGGCACTCTTACACATTAAAATTAAAAAATAAAAATTTCAATTTTTATACTCTCGCAACTTGTTGCTAGAGAGTATAATAGTTTTGTTCACGTAACGGTTGTTTGTATCACCTAAAACTAATCGAGTTAGATATAGGGATATATATATATAAATGATCAGAATGAAGAGACGAGTTGAAATCCGGGTGACTGTCTGTCCGTCCGTCCGTCTGTGCAAACTGTAACTTTAGTAAAAACAGCTAGAAAATCTTCGGTTGTTAATTCACTTACTGCCTCTAAATTAATGATCATTTCATATGGACCGGCCCTTCATAATCTATAGTAATAATAATGCATCTACAACTGCTTTGGTTCACTGTGTGATTTAACTGACTGGTGTATGCATGTTTTGTACACATATATTATTTGTACGTTTTTATATACACTGTAATTTATGTGTTTCGTTCGATAGGCAATGATTTTCGCATTTTATGACCAAAGTTTCATATTTCGATTATATTGCTTATCATTCCACTTGCCAAAATTGGCGCTATCAGATATAAATAGGCAAGTTTGCAATTTCAATAATTTTTGGCGAAATTCCAGGCTAATAAGCAAATCTAGACGGCTTAACCGACTTGTTATTTGAACTTGACAGAAAAAGGTTTAAGTGATCATGAATTTTCCGTTGTAATGACATTCTGTTAACTCCAAGTTGCGCCGATAAGTTGCGAGTCGAAAATTTTGGATTTTCCTGAATTGACGATACAACAGCCGCGATTGTTTCTTGAACACGAACATACGGATCTCGATGGTACGGTCTTCTTCCGATACTTCCAGATTCGGCAGACGATGTTGTGCCGCCAAAATCTCGTCTGAATTTCCTTTGGGAAATAACGGACTGCAAAGCATGGTACCACCGCATTATCCGAACCCTCTTTTCGAATCCCAAGTATTCATATTTAAAAAAAGTAAATAATAGCCTGCCAAATAAAAAACTTTCAAAGTTCTGATTGACTTTATACCGTATATATCGCTCAATATGTAAGATATGTTAACAAAATTAACTAAATGAATAATATTGGACATAGTTTAATGACGAAAATATGTGACAGTGGTCTACGAATTACCCAAACCCTCATATACCACTTATAATGATTTGTGTCGGTCAGTGTATGAGTTATATATAAAAATTAAAAATATATAAAATTAATTAATTGAAGGAATTCCCCGGATTTAATCCTTGCAAGTTCCAAGAGTATGAAATGTTTGGTTACACGCGATGTTAGCTCTTCCTGACGCCTACTTTAAAAAAAAATGTTAACTGCAGATGCCCCTCCTTAATGTGATCCTGTGTACCAAATAAGACTGTTGTATCTTTTTGTGGAGCTTAGTTATGGCAATATATTATATTTGTTTTTGATTAATGGCGTTTTGTGGGCGTGACAGTGGTCCGATTACGCCCATCTGCAATACCAACCGTCTTACGGTACCAAGCAACATTCGCACCAAGTTTCAAAAAGATATCTCAATTTTTACTCAAGTTACAGTTTGCACAGACGGACGGACGGACAGACAGTCACCCGGATTTCAACTCGTCTCTTCATTCTGATCATTTATATATATATATCCCTATATCTAACTCGATTAGTTTTAGGTTATACAAACAACCGTTACGTGAACAAAACTATTATACTCTGTAGCAACAAGTTGCGAGAGTATAAAACAGGTGAAATAATGTGCAACATCGCCCACAACACAGGAACCCAACAACAACATCAGTCAACAATATCATCGCGAGAATCTTTATCATCGCGGTCATATAATTATTTATTATATACAAAAAATTATAGTTAGAATTTAGATTAACATTTATACCCAACTCTATACATATATTGGGGAAATCAACCCTCCCCTTGGTATTCGCTTATACCCAAAGTAAAATATAATATTATTAATGTATATCAAAAATATTATTTTTTTATTTGGTAAACCGGCTAATCCTTCGAGCCGGATCAGTGCCTGATGAAGGGAATATTTATAAACCCATCCAATTAACCACCTTTGCACCTATAGGATTTATAGGACCTATATTTTTAGGAACCGTTTACAGGCATATATATAACAACAAACATCCGTTTACCCATCTACCCAAGGCACATAAGTACGTGAAAAGTATTGTAAGTACAAGACCCAAATTTGTATAGATATAAATACAATATATAATATATATTTTATTAGTGCAAGCCGGAATATAAGGTCATAGAAAAACACATAGTAATAATCAAAGCAAATCTTATATTTAACAGTTTTTAAATGCAAAGTTTTTGCAAAATTGTTATTGCCATATTCCGCTTTGCACATTGTATTATATTATATAGACACACATCCATATATTTTTCGAGAGCTAAATAGCTTTCCTCTCGACCAATAAGTATACATATGCACGTACACATGTACCTATATACATATTTGTTGAGAGTAATTAGCTTCCCAACAAGAAACTGCTGATGGATTCACCAATACACTCATATATTTTATGTCAGTCGTGACGGACAGTTCACTAGTCAACGTCATTGTTATTGTTAAATAGAGACATCTTCGAATTATATTGCTTACATGGCTAAGAATGATATGGCTGAATTCTTTAATGCTGTCACCACTGACAGTCAAATGAATAGTAAAGTTACTGTCAATGTTGATGGTTGTAAAAAAAAACACTCATCTTCATTTATCAACACTTATCTCTTTAAAATTCCATATGAGCTTCTCAGAACTGCGCAAAACAATTTTTACTGTTATTCTTGCCATAAACGGAAAGTGTTGTGCGTTATTTTTAAGTGAATTATATATTGTGAAATTTATTAATAGATACAATAGAATTTATATAATTATAAGTTAAAATGAAAAAGAGGACATTTCAAAACTATTTAAATAAAGAAAAAAGGATTTTCAAATCGAGAATAAAAAAATATAAAATTTTTGTGGAATGCTTTTAACGAAATAAGCATATAAAAAAGACTGAGCGATCGGTGTGCCGAGGGAGGGATATCTGGAGGTGTAAGAAAATAAAAAAACCGAATTCTCGCAGGCTATAGTAAAAACATTTTTTATAATACACTAAATATTAGTAATTACATTTATATATTATTATTATTATTACCAAATCAAACAAAAGAAATAAATACATGGAAAGGAAGCGAAACAATTAAAAGGTACATAATATTTTAAAAATTGAATTTAATTTTATTACAATTTCTTAGTTTTGTAATTAAGTTCCTAAATATGAATAATATTGGTTTTTCAATGTATTATGTTAATATTTGAATTAAAAAATGAATATATAGTGAATATATTCCGAATATCCATGTGTAAGAGAGAGACGCAAACGCACACACATGCCTTTGTTTATATCAGTTTTGCACAAAGCTCTTAAGAACATGATAGTAACTTTGATCTGCGCGCTGAAAAATTTTTTCAGCTGTGACTGTCATATGCAAGAAAACGAAAATTTAAATAATAAACCTTCTGCATCCCACGAGGACAACAAAAAAAATGTTTGTTTGATATCGGAAAAGCTTATTTTTATTATAAATTTGTTTTATTTGCTGCGATATAATAAAGAAAACTATTTCCAATATTATAATTTGTTTTATTTCAATTATACAATTTGTTTTGACCCTTCCCGAAGACAAGTCAATTTATACTCTTGAAATAAAAAGTGGAACTCATCTCCATTTGTGACAAGGAAAGTAAATCGTACGACGCCTTTAAAAAAATCACCAATTATATATAAAATTTTTGGGATCAATTAGTTAAAATATCGATAGTCTCATGACTGAAATACTAAATAAAACGAGCTTCAGCGACAAACTCATCGGTAAAGACAGGATTCTCAGTACATCTACCTCCTTGTGATACGATCACCCTTCTATGATGATTTCGAAATTTGGCCTTCAGAAAAATGTTTACGGCTATATATATAAACAACATTAAAATCAGCAATGTAGAAAAATTGTTTAATTCCAGGTTTTTATTTTTGTTGAACTTACTTTATATAATATATAGCTGTTTAGTTTTTCATTACATATTTCTCTTCTTCTTTCGTTTTTCCTGATAATAATATAATATGTACTATACCGTTGTCTACCCTGAGCGGTCTTTTAACCGTATATATAAAATTTTATGAAATTACCTCTTATTGAATTTTTTTGTTCTCAATCTCACTGAACAATTTGTAGGGTGCGAAATAAATATAACCACCGATAATTTTTTACGAGCACATCTTTAGCAACAAAACTTTTATCAAAAATAACTACCTTAGTAGGAACTATTCGGGCGGAACCTGAAAAGAAAAGAAAGACAAAATGGCACGTTTTCAATGCAGATTTACCATTCAAATAATTATACTCTAACAATTTACAAAAGCAAACCGAACAAAAAAGTTCTTTTATTAAATTCGAAGCATAAATATGTAAAAATTGAAGAAACAGGTAAATGTAAACCTGAAACTAGTGATTTTTATAAATACACCAAATTTGGCGTAGATATGACGGATCAAAAGGCTAAATATCTAGTACAGCATAAAATCTAAATCTAATAGATGGCCTATCCAGGTATTTTTCAACATTCTGGATTTAGCTACTATAAATGCTTAGATTTTATATAAGCAAACAACTGGAGAAAGGATATCGCGATAAGAATTTTTATTTCAGTTGGCAGAGGAGCTTTCCACCAAATATGGTAATATACATGACAAGAAAAAATGGAAAGTATGGCGAAAACTTCAGCAGATTCAACTACAATTTCTGAAATACGCAAAACGTGTCAAATTAGATATTGGAAAAAAAAATAAAACCATAATCATTTGTTCTAAATGTTTGTGAAAAATGTTTACGGAAGAGCTCCATCTGTAAAAAGTGCGATAACGAATAAATATTATTTTAGTTTGAATTAGGATATGTTTGTAAATTACTGAAGTAACATTTAATTTTTTAGTTTCTAGCCTTCTTTCTGAAAATATACTCCTAAAGCCCGAAAAATACTTGTTTTTTAATTATAATGTGATAATTATTTTGTGTTTACTGTTTACGCTAAATTTTGTATTAATTACAATCAACTGGAAAAGACTATAATGTTTATTTCAAAAGCAGTAATTTGACCGCCATCGGTAGTAATAGGTACATACAAGTATATACTTGTATAATGTCGCTAAAGTTTAGTGTTAATTTACCCCAAGCAACCCAAGAAAATGGAAGCGTTATCAACCATCTTCAGAGGACGGCCAACAATTGCCTCACCAATCTACACCTATTTTTATGTGGATTGAAATGACCCAAAATCCGACTACATAGAAGGCAATTCCGAAATACCCTCGTGGAAAACCCTGACCGCGTTTCTCACCCACAGCTATAAATCTTTGGAATCATTGGGAAATTTGATTGATCCCACTAAAATTACCCAATCAGACACTGGAGCTCATACAAATGTTAAGGACGGGAAATTTAATACTTTCCAGGCAAGCCTGCCGAAATCCAAACCCAAGTTCTTCAAACGAAAACTTAGAGGTAGTAGCATTTCGAGAAAAATTCAAGCCATTGAAAGTTGCAAATTGTGTACCTTAGAACACAACATTCAATTCGCGAATATCCAAAATGTTTACAAATGAATGCTGAAACCCGAATAACCACAACAAAATATAATGGTTATTGTTTTAATTGGCGCGCACTTTCGCATAGCTTAAGGGATTGTAAGAGCAAATATTTTTGCAGAATATCCAGAAGAAAACACAACACTCTTCTGAATAGGAACATCATTCATCAGTCCGTTTGCAGAGATCAAGAGCTTTAAACCCGCCTCTTGACGCAAACACAAGTAGTACCTCCCAAACCCACAATTCCAATACTGATGCGCAAACATACACAACCCTCTTACAGTCCACGGAAAGAAAAATCTAAGACCCACCCAGCTCCTGTAGCAAGCAGATTTTGCGAGGTAATGCTTTAGTGCAAGTTCTTCACAAAGGGAAATTATACGCAGCCTGAGTACTCATAGACTCCGGGTCAAAGGTGATATTCATTTCCAAAAAATTCCAAACAAAGATGCGCAAGTAACTGGGTTGAATAACACAGTCCCAGCAAGAGCCACCAAAATTTGCGAACATACCCTTTGTTCATCAACAAAAAAGGAATTTAAGAGAACTACTCATGCGTTTGTCCTAAAAGCTTTAACCGATAACTTACCCACTCACTCACTTGATAATTTCTAACAAATAATTCAGTTTTAGCTTACTGACCCTCTTTTCTATAAACCCCGACCTGTCGACATCCTTTTCGGAAGTGGTTATTAGTGGGTAATTCTGTGGTGCACAGAGAAATGCACTCGGGTCACTATTAGCCTGCGAAACTGAATTTGGTTGAATTCTGTCTGGACCCATACCCAAACAGCCCATAGCACCCTCGATACTGTCATTCTTCAACCAAATGACCCTAGGCAAGTTGCTCTCACAATTTTGGGAAGTGCAAGAAGTTCCGAAAAAATCTCTATCTTCTATTTCGGAAGCATTGTGTGAGAAAAATTATCAACAAAGAATTCATAGAAACTCAACCGGGCGCTATGTAGTAACATTACCCTTCAAAACTCCGGAAAACGGAGCTCTAGATCACTCAAGACATATTGCACTAGCTCAATTTCTTAGAAAGGAGAAATCACTTTCAAGGAAACCCGAAATAAAACTGAAATACGAAAAAACCATTAATGAGCATTTGGAACTCGGTTATATGACAAAAAGGCAAAATAGCGTTTGTTTCGAGAGAATTTTATTTAGAAAATCCATTGATGACCCAATAGAAGACTTTGAGCTACAAACCGTTACATTTGGTATTAACTGTGCCCCATATTTAGCTATCCGTACCCTCTTAAAATTAGCGGATGATGTACAAGAAACCTACCAATTTGCGGCGGAGATACTTCGAAGCGAAATGTACATCGATGATGTACTTGCAGGAGCACATGACGTACCAACTGCGAAAATGGCACAATGACTCACTTTATCTTTGGAGTTTGCGGGATTTGCTCTACGCAAATGGACCTCAAACGATCCAAAAGTCTTATCTGGAATGCCAGAAGAGCACCTATTAGATACCAATTTACTCAGTTTACCGGAATCCAATAGCCCAAAAACACCTGGAATCAGAGGGAATATAAAATAGTATGCATTTTTCTTTCTTTTGAACCCTATTCAGGATAAGATATCATTTACAAAGAGAGAATTGTTATCGCTGATAACAAAATTGTGTGACCCAGCTCGGTGCCTTAGCCCAATAGTAATCGCAGCCAAAATAATCATGCAGCAGATATGGCTTGATAAATCAGATTGGAACGAGAGTTTAAAACCCTTAATCCTTTATCGATGTAAAGCTTTTATAAAGGATTACGAGGAATTAAATCTCATTGACCCTCGATGGACCCATTTCTCAACATCAGCGACCATTGATTTCCTCGGATTCTTTGATGCATCTGGCCAGTAACGCAAAAACTGGTTGATACGACAATTGAACTCAAGCCAATTAAAAAATTTCGTGACCACAACACAAAAGGACATACTAGATAGATTCTCCTCATTATTCGAATTATAGCATATTTATATTTTTTTCGAATGCTTCACCCAACATGTCTGGTTGAGTAATTCAGCCGCTTTAATTTTACTAACCTATAGTAGTCGATTGACAAAACTATTCACCCAATTTACCCACTTAATAACCTCACATGGTGATAACCAATTAGTTTTATGACTCATGCGTACGGAAATTTGGATACCGAAGCTCAAAACCCATATGAACATTAGTGCAAAATTTGTGTTTTACACAAGAAAAATCAAACAACTCAAATAATGGCAGCACTCCCAACAAAACATACCACCCTAACACGCCCACTGGCAGCTACAGGAAAAGATTTCGCCGGCCCTTACGATATATAAAATTACACCGGCAGAGCATGCTTGTTACATAATGCTATATATGCGTATTTGTTTGCTTTGCTACCAAAGCAATACACCTTGAACCGGTTAGTGATCTCACCATCCAAGCGTTCACGGCAGCGTTCGCACGCGTCTTTTCCAGGCGCGAACGACTGAGCGATTTTTATTCGGACAATATCACAAATTTTGTTGGAGCGTCTCAACTGCTAACCAAAGATCGACGAGAATTTATAAAAGCACTCAAAGAACAAGTTACTACAATTGAAGCACACCAACACATCAACTGGCACTTTATTCTTCCAGGAGCGAATTTGGAACCTTTAACTCCAGGAGAATTTTTAATAGGTACTACATTGCTAACTCCTGCAGAACCCAGCTTAGAAGATCCACAACTTAGCATCGCACATATTTTTTTTTTGTATTTGTCAAAGTATTTATATTATATTTTAAAAATAAATTCATGGAAGTTTTTACATATTTCTTATAAAAAGTTAAGCGCTACAATATTTAACATGTTACTTAACATAGATATGTTAGCTACAGTGGTTACTATGGCTTTCATGTTAAGAAACATCAATTGTTGACTGAAATTTTAACATAGAATCTTTTGTTTGGTTTCCATGAATTTTGTTTCATTACCTCAACCTTTGTTTGGTAACCAAACAAATTATTAACATGTTTAGGTAACTCAATAAAATGTTAAAATATTAGCTGATGACATTTTCTAACCAAACAAAAGATTTTAGGTTAAGATGAAGCAATCTTGCACTTTAAATTTTGAGCTAAAATTAACCAGAAGAAACAATTTTTAATAACAATTCTAATAAATAAAGTACATATACGGATTCAACATAGATGTATTCAATATTGGTCAGTTAGAATTTGAACCTCTTCTCAAATGCTTCATTGGACTGACAGTTGGTAAATTTTGAAACTCCAGGGTTGAATATAACCGGTTCCACTAGTTTTTACAGCAGTACTGATAAGACCTTCACGACCACCCATGGCGTGAAAGTAGAACTCCTAAGGTGTTAAGTCGACAAGATATATATTCTCCACGAAGCCACAAGACTCAGGACTGTAATCGTCTATAATGAAATGCGGTAAATCGACGTTCTGGTGACACATGCAAGTTAAACCTATGAATGAGTTATATTAACAATTTTTTATATTTTATTAATTTTGTTCGTGTACTTGTCATCAGGACTACATTATTCTCCGAATTTTAGCTCACTTTTGTGATTCAAACCAAGTTAATCCTTTTGAACGGGAAGAAATCACCATCTCTTTGGCTATCACTATTGTCGAAACTAAAAAATAAAACAAAACAATTAAGGAAGGGCTAAGTTCGGATGTAACCGAACATTTTATACTCTCGCAAAGTTAAATTGTATATTCGTTTGAGACTTCTTTATATATTTTAATAATTAGAAGTAGGAACTGTTGCCTTTGTTATTTACTTTTCACTCACAGTGAAAATAATTAGAGCAATTTATAAACTAAATTTACTCAAATTATGAGAAATCGTTCTTGTGCTTTTTGTATACGCTTATAATTGATTTTATATAGAATGCATTACAACTGTATTGAGAAGTATGAAAAGAAATCGGTTTTGAACAATGAATAACATTTTTTATTTATTATATCGATATTATTATACATGTTTAGCTTAAAAATAATAAATATTAACAACTTTAAAAATTATATAATATTATTATATTAATTTGTATATAATACAATATTAAACATAAATTTTTGTAGAGATTCTTATACATATATCCAAATTATATTTCTTTTTTCCTTGTACTATTTAATTTCTATCATATATTTATACAATAATGTCATATATAATAACAAAATATATATATAAATTAAATTTTCTGAATTAGATTATTTACATATTTTTCTTAAAATTGTCTTAAAAACTACTGTCAAAATTCCTATACCATTCCAATTCGATTATATTTGGAAAAAAAAATTAAGAACTATTGCACTAAGTCTGAAAACTTTAGTTCAAAATAGACACACAAATACTGTCATGATAGCTTTGTACTGTCTCAAAAGTAATTGCATTTACACGGGAAGGATCCATGTTTGAAAATGCCCAATCAATTTGTGTCCCGGCAGATGTAGTTGAGTATTCTGCATCAAGCAAGGAACTTAAGTTTTTTTCTTGGAGCAGATTTCTTATTGCAGTCCCTGTAGACATTAAACAAATGTTAAAATCTCCAACAATTAGGTCATTTTGATTGCCTAACTCAGAAGTAAGGACTTCCTGAAGTTCTACAATTAATTGTCTGACAGAGAAAGCTGAATTTCTATATAGAACCAGAATATTAATATTGAAACATTTAAACAAAACCGCTTCTAAAACTTTGCGGCCTGAATAAATTTTCTTTACAGCCTTTGATTCTATAGAGAAAGCAATACTATGCTTTGCATATATTATAATGCCCCGTTTATTTCTGTAGGTTGTTTCCGTGCTATCTATCCTCAGCTCGTTAATTGGAGTAAATCCTGGTATATCAAAACTTTCGCAAAGATAACTCCAAGTTTCTACAAAACATAAAATATCTGAAGATAGCATCAAACAGTCGCTTTTTATATCATTAATGTGAGCGTGAAGACTCTGAACATTACGGAATAAAATTTTATGTCCTGATGTTCGGGAAATCATAAAATTGAAACTTGTTGTCAAAGCTTTATTTGTGTTCAATTCCCTCAGTTCCCTAAATACGGGAACGGATTCAGAAAATTTGTTTTCCTATGATGAATAGACCTTCTGCAGAAGTAGCCCGACTACAAGCGACTTATATTGAAGCTCTAGGCAGTCTGGGTCGAGTATGAACTACAACTTTATTATATGTGACACCCTGAATTTTATGAATAGTTATTCGCTCAGCCGGAACAACTGCAAACTGATTTCTTTCAATTGGAATTTGTTCATTTTTTTTATATTGAAAAGATTTTAGAACTTTTTCAATTGGTGTCCAAAAACTTTCTAGAGGATGAGGCCTTTTTGATCGTGCTATCAAACCAACTGAAGGTTCCAAAAATTTAATCCTTAGAATTGTTGGAAAAGAACAATGGAAATCAATTTGCATAAGTTGTCCAGCTGCCCTCCTAACCAAGCCATCACACGTGTTTATGTTCACTGTAATCATATATTTGGCGGAGGTTTTTAGTGTCAATTCATAGGGCAGTCCCTGCGTTTCAGAAGTTTTGAAAAGTTTAACTCTTTCCAAAATATTATCATTTTCATTTATATCAATTCCTTTAACTGAGTCTTTTGCAGTTGAAAGGAAAGCTTCTGTTGGGATTCGACTGAGCTTAAGGGCATTGAAACTATTTGTCTCTTCATTGGACCAAAATAAATGTATGGCATCATCGGGAACTTCTTCGAAATCAACTACTCGAGTTTCAATGAGTGATATTTCCTCATTTGTCATAGTACCAGATGCCATATGATTTAATGCAATTGCAAAGGCCTAATCCTTCCGTTGTCTCATTATCTCTGTTAATTCAAAGTATTTAAATAACTCCCACAAAGGGGAACCAACTGAAGTGCTGTATGCATCATTGGAATTAGGAGAGAATATCCACCTATCACCAAACACTATGATCGGTATACCACCGAAGGGGCTGTCTCTTTTGAAAATTTGTTTTAATCTCGCATCAACAGAGCTAAACATACGAGCACCTACCATCAATATTTCATCAATTATGATTAATTTTAAATCGATAAGTCTGGAATACAATGAATTCACTGTGTCTTTGCTAAGTGGCCTCAACTCTCTATTCAACTGATAAACAGGTAAAGAGAATATTGAATGAAAGGTCATTCCACCTATGCCGAATGCTGCTTTACCCGTAGGTACGCAAAGAAGAACTTTTAAGGAACTTGGATTGGATCCAGGTGTAGAATTGTAACGATGGTTAAGAGCTTGTTATATTGCAGATATCAAACGACTCTTTCCTACACCTGTACCGCCGCCAATGAACTCATAAAATGGGAGATTTGTTTTTAGGTGGTGCATCAAATGTGTCAAATAGGTTCTTTGCTTAGTACTTAGACTTTGAACTAAAGAAAATAATTCCTCAACTGGAATTAAAGGGGGGTAGTTTAATAAGTCTAAGCAAGTCCAGCAAATTTATATTTGGGTTTATTTCTGGAAGTGCCAACACTCTGAACTCATTTTCCACGATAGGTAGTTCATTTTGAGCACCTTCGTCCAAGTCTATTTCATTATAAAGACTTTCTAGAACATTTTCAAGTTCTCTTTGCTCAAAATCATCATATTTTCTTTGATTTTCCTCAATTATAATACGATGTGTTATGCAAGTCTGCTCATTATCGTTTTCAATGAGATCTTGCTGTTCATTCCGCCAAGGATAATAAAGCATTAACATTTCGCGGAAATACTCAACTCTGGCCAAATCTGGGTTAAACCTTCTATACCGAATAATACAAGGTTTGGTACGTTTTTATCACAAAACCGCTACCGTCTTTAAGAGGCATGACAACCCCGCTTTCTGGTAAATTATCGTCTTCCCTCTCTTCTTCTTCATGATCACTATCTTGTGCTCTTCTACTAGATTTAAAATATTTATACCTAGATGCAAAATCAGCTAAACAAAGAGTTTCTAACTGATCGGATCTTTGAACATAACGGTCTAAAATACCGGCTTCGAATATTTCAATCGAACCTGAAGGAAGGTTCTGAAGTTCCGCTCTAGGTTTTACCATTCGAACACGTTCCTCAGGTCGAGAGGTATTTATAAATATTTCTGCATTACTTGCTTCCGAAAGATGGAGCCCAATGCAGCAATATACTGCTTCTTGTGCAGATATTTCTGTGCCTGATATAAATTTGTGACCTATATGTTTAAGTTTTTGCTTAATAGTATAATTTCCAGCATTTACCTCTGATACAGCTTCATTTAAGAGCCCAGAAATTCCCCTGTTAGACTTGTTAATATAATAAATTATATATGAACAGCAAGCATATGCATCCAGTATATATTGGATATCCATATTTGCTCTATGGAGTTCCAAAATCAGAGGAATATAAGCGTTTATAAAACGATCCTAAAATTTTTTTTTTAGAAAAATTTTGGGCTTTGTTAAACTTGACCTAAGGGCTAACAAATAGTCATTAAAAGACATATTTATTCTACTACCAGACAGGAAGTGTTCAAAATCGTTTAAATTAGACATGTCTTCTGTAGTCTTATTTGAATTTAAAACGTTTTGAATTTTGAAAAAGTTTTCCTTGTGTCTTTCTGAATTTTGACTTGTTTGGACTTGGTATACCAAAACGTCAAAACTGTTGTCCTCTTATTTCCCTAGTACAAGACCGACTGTGTAGAAATTTGTAACAAAATGCTTTCCAAAAATGCCGGATTTTGGGCCGTAACTCGGTTGCGACCTGAAAACTTTCTAAGGCAAATGGATGTACTATTCTTAATTTGTAACAGTTCTAATTTTTTGTAATCATAGAACAACTTTGGAATGGTACACGCTCTTCTGTCAAAACGGCGAATTTCAAAACGTATTATCTTGCTATACGTTTCAGAGCATGTACGCTTCTGCCCAACGTATATTGTTCCAAATGACAACTCTTCTGAATTATTATCTTGAATTATGTTAATTGGTCTTTGTCCTTCACTTGGCGCTATAACTAAACGGTTATAGTCTAAGTTTTCTACAGGAATATTGTCCAAAAGAGTTTCTTGACCGTCTGGATTTAGCTCTGAAGGTAAAAGACCCGTCGGAATATTATTACCTGAGGGATTATCATGAGAAGTTTGTGCCGCATGAAAAGATTGAACCAATCGGGAATCCTCTGCAGATGCAACAACCGGGACTTCTTCTTGGATATTAAATTCTGAAATCCAGTTTTCATTAATATGTATATTGTTCTCACGATACAGAGGGGTATTCACTAAGAACTGCAAAGCTTCCATAATCTTTGCGGGGCGTATGGTATCGATCATGTAATCATGATTGTATTCCAAACGCGTTATTAAGTGAATTTGTATAACATGAGGCTCATCAAAGGACCTTGTTAGAGATGTCACAATATTGTTAACAGAAATTGGTATATTAACAGCAGCACCTTTGAGCAAACTCTGACCTTGATATCCTAACGGACGGATTGTCACAAAAGGCAATCTAGGCATTATGAGACGTTCTTCAATTGGGGTTAAACCTTTCAAACAATCCGGTATTTCTAGACCGTTAGCTAAACATATTTTTGAAACGTTCTTTTTAACAATCGCATTTTTGCAAGTAGCACAAAAATTGTAATTTCCATCTTCTGAAGGAAATTTTTGCATTAAAAAGAAGGCGGATGCAGCATTCGGGTGACCTTGCGCAATAGTTTTGAAATTTAGTTTGCGAACTTGGTGTGAAAACCATAAACCGCCGCAGCAAATACATATTTCAGTAGGGCCCTTATTTATATTTTGGAAATAAATGTTTTTGAAATCTGTTAAATTGCCACTATTATCAGATTCTATAACAATATTTTCTCTTGTTAATCGGATTCGTTGGGACTGCCTTTGGTTTTCAATTTGTCTATTGAGTGGAATATCTCTACGAAAGCGAACTTGACCTTGTCTAAGACGTCTCTGATTCAAAATTTCTTCCCTCATACCCCTCTTACTAAGCTGTCGACGTTGTGTTTCTCTATCACGCTAATCTTTCCTTATTTCAGGATTTCTCCTTGCATGTTCCCTTTGCATTTGATCACGAATGCGCTCTAAATTCCTATACTAAGTATTTCTTGCGCGAAGTTCTCTATGATCCCTAGTGTTCCTACTTTGTTCATCATAACGTACCTCAGGATTTTCTCGACGAGACCTATGACCTCGAGTATCTCTTATTTGCTCTTCAGAGCGAATTTGCGGATTTTCCCGCCTGGTTCTATGTTGATTTGTATTGATAATTTGTTCGGACAGACGTACATCGGAATCTAATCTATGATTAGCGTGACTTACAGTATATTGTGACTGCTCACTATCTCTATATAAAGAGTTTGCACGAAGAACTCTCATACGTCTTCTATTCTGAAGACGAATTAGTAATATAGATTTTCTACTTAATCTAGGCATAATTAATTAATAGTAAACGGATTAATATATAAAATACTTATAGATAATACTTATATAATTCAGTCCGTCCGGGTGTTAAAAGTTGGATCCTAGGTGCTGTTCTCTTTCACTGTAATTCCTTGTAAGTCCTTGCTATGCTATTGCTCGTCACTATACACTGTACTGTGTAATACACTAAAATTAGTTTGAATAAAGCACTTTGCTTGTAAAGACATCTAGAGAAACTGAAACTACAAACAGTGTACTGATATTTATATATATATTTATTATACTCTTGCAACATGTTGGTACAGCTTACGTACTTTTGTAGACCTATATATTATTTAGCTATTCACTAACATAATAATACATAATACTTAGTTATATTTATATTTTAGAAATTAGTAGTTTATTTCATTGTATTGAAATTAAGTTCTCGGAAAATCCCTCCGTAAATTACTTTTGTTAAACGCCTTCTAAAACAGGGGGATCTATGGTACCTATTTGGAAGGGTCTACCCATGAGGGCTAAATTAACAATAACTTACATATAATTAAGTATGGTATACACATATGTAGAGAAGGTATGTAGATTTTCTTCTTTCTGTCTTAATATCTAAACCTTTCAAAGCTGCCAACGGCGCTAGGTAAAAATGTAATTTTCTTGAGTTTACAGTTCACCTCATAACCTTCATATTAAAATGTGTCGCAAACTGAAATAATAGACAGTAGCATGTAAACACCCCTGCGGGCAGGGGATAGAATATGCCCGCGGCAAGGCATGCCTGTCGTAAAAGGCGACTAAAAGCCAATATGCACTATGACTGTTATTATATACTTTGCACAGTAATATCAGCATAGTATGTGGAGTAATAGTGCTATAATACTCAGCTTGAACTGATATTAGAAACACTTTAAATGAAAAAAGCGAATAAAAAGACATTTGAAGTTCAAGCGACAAATGTCACCAGTCATTTGAGTAATGGGGAGCTCAACTGGCAGTAGTTTAGGCTACGCAGTCTGACCGGAGACTTTCCGGTACCACGGGGAGCAGAAAGCCCTTGGACTTCTGTTCAATCTGCTCATTGGGTTCGGCCCTTTGGGGAGTATCGTGGTGGCTGTGATTTAAACCTAAATGCTGGAAGAACTGAATTTTCAGTTCGAAAAAAGAAGTTGCACAAGTAACTGGGTGCCGTACCCGAAAACGGAAGAGGTTTTAGGTCGGCCTCGAATCACACCAAGATGGTAGTGTGGACCCAGACACACTGCCACTGGTATCCAAATAAATACTTGCAAAAAGCTCGTATTGTTTGGGGCGCTGATCAACGCATTGTATTGATACGTTGTGTTTTTGAACACCGTGAGGTAAGGCCGTCGCCGGCAGGTACTCACGTAAATCTACAACGAAAGTAGCATGTAAACCGATGGGGTCGCAGCTTATCTATAACCACATAAAAAGGGTCTTTCAGTATATAAGGGTTATAATATACATTATTTTTAAGAAAAACTGTCCATTTAATTTCATTAAATTATCAAATTGACGAAAAAAATTATACCATAAGTAGTACATGTGAGCTGGGAAAATCAAAGACCAGAATATTCCTCCAAACCGTATATTAAAAAATGTTGAATTAAACATCCATTATTAAATGATATCGTGATTAAATTACAATCAAATTTGGTATCTTCTTGACTTATATTAAAGGTTATAAACTTAGTCTCAGTTTTATTGCTGGAAGTGAGATATACATAAGTATGAATGTGATATTAACTCCACCAAAGTGGCTAAATTTTATATTATAAGCTTAGGTGGCAAACGTCAACCAGAGAATCGGAATTCATTATATGAAGGTGTGAGGTTTAGACTTAGTATATACTAATTTCATTCTAATTCAGCGTTAAACCACATAATTTTTAAGAAATCCTTTCCACTTAATTTCCTAAAATATCACGTTGAATAACCGGAACGGTGTAAAGTCAGGTGGAAAGACGGAAATCATATATATATTGGGGATAGAGGGAATATATTAATTTTGACATTGCTCAGCTATACTCGAGAACATATTTTGCAGCAATTTTATATATAAAAAAAAATATTAATACTCACTGACCGACATTTTCGGCATAAAACTTGTTAGAATAGCGAAAAGCATTGTAAGTAGTATATGGAATTTGAGGGCAGTATTAACCCGATTTTATTAATTTTTTCCAATACCACATACTACTAACATGCCACAGACTAATAAAATGCTCCCACTGTTTCATTAAGGGTCCTCACATACCATCACCAATCAAATGGAGTAAAGTCAGACGAATGTTTGAAAATCCTGATATTAGTTACATGGAGCTAAGGAAAATTTTCACCCGATTTGATCTTGTTATGAGTAAATATGAGGGCTACAAGAACTATTGATCCGATTCAACCCATTTTTAAAACAAAGACATACTATTATCGATAGTTTCATTTATTTATTCTATTATATGAATTTCAATTATATATCTTACACAATGGCCGATATTTACGGTAAAAAGTCAACTATAGGTACTGGGGTCCACATATTCAGTACCTAGGGGCTTGAACAGTTTTGGTTCGATTTAGAGAATTTTTGGTCACAAGGTGGCATACTTTAAACGTATTATTCACGCAAAGTTTTACGCCGATATAATCATTGTTGCTTTATTTGCATAGTGGAAAGTGAAAGAATCAAGTGGAATTTAAAATGGTGTCATATGAAAAATAGCCGTGGTTGTAATCCTATTTCCATAGGGCCCATTTTTGCACCATAACATAGAAATATAAAAAGAATGTTATGTACCAAATTTGGTTGAAATCGGTTAAAAAGATCCCAAGATATGGGTTTTCACCTAAAAGTGGGCAGTGTCACGCCCACTGTCTAATTTTGAACGCGGTTCCTATAAAGTCATCTCATACCATCCCTGAGTAAAATTTAATGTCTCTGGCGTGTTTAGTGCTTGATTTATCGCGCTTTTAGTAGTCTTTAACAGTACCGTGATATGGGGAGTGGGCGGAGTTGCCAACCGCTTTCACTCATTTTAACACCGTCGATAGAGATGCTAAAAACATTTGTTCCTAGTGAATTTTGTTATTATAGCTTTAGTGGGATAGGAGATATGCACATTAAACCTATTAGTAGGCGGGACCACGCCCACTTTTTAAAAAAATTTCCTTTAAATGCCCCTTTCTAATGTGATCCGGTATACCAAATTACAGTCTTGTATCTTATTGTGGAGCTTAGTTATGGCAATTTATTTGTTTTTGATTAGTGGAGTTTTCTAGGCGTGGAACTGTTCCGATTACGCCCATCTGCAATACCTACCGTCTTACGGTACCAAGAAACATGTGTACCAAGTTTCATGAAGATATCTCAATTTTTGCTCAAGTGACAGCTTGCACGGACAGATAGTCACCCGGATTTCAACTCGTCTCTACATTCTAATTATTGATATATATATATAACCCTATATCTAACTCGATTAGTTTTAGGTGATACAAACAACCGTTAGGTGAACAAAACTATTATACTCTGTAGCAACATGTTGCGAGAGTATAAAAATGTACATTGGAAGAGCTAAAAGTAAGACTTTAACAAATAAATTAAACACCAAAGTAAAAAGGCATTACCGTTTTGTTTAAACATGTTAAAAAAATTTGTATTTGTACAACTAAACACGTCAGAATTTGTATCTGCAATATTTCTAAAGAATTGATAAAAAAAACACAAAATTCCTTCTTTACAAATGCTTTTGATGCTATAAAACAAAATAAAATAATATTATATACGTACTTAAAATATTATATAAATCACAAAAAGCGCTTACCTGTATGTGCGTCGCCTACGCATCCAAAAATATGTATGAGGAATGTTGCTTCTCAACAGAATTTTCTTTTTAATAACAAAAAGTTAGTTTTGAAAATGTAGTGGTGTAAGAGATGAAATTTTACAAGTGTAGTAGTGAATTGGTTGGTTATAGGGATGTTACCACTTTTGTCACTCTTTTCTTTGTTTTGGGAGTTGGCGTGGTTGTCACTGTTACTTTCTAGAGGGAACATCAAAAAGTTGTTCAATTTATGATTTTTAAGAGCTTTTTTCATTGTTGCGAAAAGCCTCTTGTAGGCAAACGCATACTAGGGGAGATATGATGGTGTCTATTTTTATGAATGAAAGTGCGCTTGCGTTCATGAATGAAAATGTTGTTGTGTAATTTACTAGTATGTTGTCATATTGACTTGTGATTATTTGAGACGATAGTTTCTTTTGTGGAACAATGAATGTAGTTTTTGCACGTGACTTATTTACATGCATATATGTATGTAGGTTTGTGTATGCATTATTTGTGCAATGTCATACGCACATATGTTTATATAGAACCGTGCGAACGAGTACAATTATTACTGATAAGTGATAATATCGTGATTTGAATGCGTACATTAGGCTGATTCCTCACGTAAAAAATTTCATGGAGATATAAAAGGACGCCTGTGAAAATCAGAGCCCTCAATATTATATTAAATATTCTTATAAAAAAGTTAAACTTAGGAGATATTCGAGGTCAAACTGAAAATTACAACAAAAAAAAATCACATCTTCTTTTTACTATTTTTATTTTTTTTTTTGTAATTTTTTCAAAAATACTTGTATTCATAATTCTATTCGCAAAATGATATTCCTATCAATACATATGATTGCATATAAATGAATAAACATATAAACCAAAAAGCTAACATACGGCAATAGCAATACATATTTCTGAACATATTTTTCATTCAATGCTCAGCTCTGTTTACGCGCCACGGTTAAAGTTTCTCCTTCCGAGCTAGCTGTGGTGAAACACGCTCATCACATTGTATTAGCTTTTGACAATTCACACGCTTGTCCGTAGTTGGGAAAAGGATATCCAACTTTAAACTAATGAATCGTATGATATTATTTCGTTGCTCGCCATTGCTCCTTACATTATTTTTAAATAAAATTAATTTTAACTTTAATTTTATGAATATATTCGTTCGTTATTTTTCAGACTTGAATTGGAAATCCGACCATTCGCACGAACCAGACCGTTCGTGTCCAGAAATGGGGGCAGTAATATCTCGCAGCTGATGTAGCGCACTTGAGAATATACGATTTTAACGACCTTTGCGTTTTGTAATTCTAGGTGCGTCACTATATCGCATTGGGAGCATGTAGACGACTAATCTGAGGGCTCAAGAGATGTCGGCATCATTCAAATATTAAAAAAAAATTCGAGTTTTCGCAGGATTACAAATACTGCATTAAAATAATATTTGTAATATTTGAATTAATTTTTTTTATTTTGTAATCCCAAATACGGGATTAAAAAAATTTAATCTCACATACCGGTGTGAAAAAATTTAATCCCAAACATATAATTAAGAATTATAAAAAGAAATTGTTTTAGAAGTAACAATTTTTCGCGTTTGCGTTCTTCAGACAATTAAAAAATAGAGCTTTCAATTTTTAATCCCACACAGAGCGAAAAGTACCTAATAAAATAAAACAAAACTAAGCTGATATATCTTTGGATTTTATCAAGAAGAAGTTCTGTATATATGGTATTGGTAGAGAAAATCTTTTTAATATTTCCAAACAGATATCTTTAAAGAGTTATAAAAATTATTTTTAATATTTCCAAAGAGAAGATGTCATGTATTATTGTAAAGATACCCTTATTGATAGTTTCAAAGGAATGCACATATTATTGTAAAGATGTTCTTATTTTCAAAGAGGTATTTGAAAAGTTTCAATGGATTTCCTACTATAAGTAAATAAAAAGTCGATTTCGGTTTATTTATTTATTTTTTTATTTACTAATATTTGTATACTTGATACATACACTGACGGACAAAAGTTTTGGCACATCAGGCTTTGGTTCCTTGAGTTTTGTGTAGATCCGTTAGTATAAAAGATAGATTCAAATAATGTTCTAGTGATATACTCACCTTTATGTTATCTTTCACTGTACTTAATTTAATTATGAAATATCTTTGGTTATTTTATTTCAATGGCTTAAATAAAAAAAACTTATATATTTGGGTGGACAAAAGTTTTGGCACAGTTAGAATTATCTGAAATAATTCCTTTGATTCTGCTTAAAACTGAAAAACTAACAATTACAAGTAACTGCATAATGCTGTACCACATAATATAAACCGTTAACTTTTAAAGTGAAATATAGTCTTGCACAGCCTGCATTAATTACTAGAATTCAGTAAAATGGGTAGCAGGAGAGCGGAAAGGACAGCAGAGGAGTGAAAAATTATTTCAAATTTACATTCCCCCAACAAAAGCTATGCGGAAATTGGTGAAATAATGACGTTAAGTTGTTTTAGCATTCGAAGCATAATCAAGCGTTTTAAAGATGTGAGTTGTCTCCAGAGTTGTAAGCGTTCAGGCCGTCCACGTAATCTTAGTTCTAAAGAGGAGGCGTACATGGTACGTAAAATAAAAAAAAGTCCAAAGCTGACTTCAACAAAGATGGCTGCGGACCTTAACGAAGAATTAAATAATCATGTGCAGGATTCCGATTGTGACGGCGAGAGCGTAAGCACGTACTACGGAGTGTAAAGTGTTATCAAATCGTTACTCATCATATAAATCATTTAAGTTCATTGAAGTGCCAATCGTGTTCTATAATCAGTGTAAAGGTGTTCCTTTTATAATGAGTGAGCGCAATGCGCTTAATTTTGCAAACAATGTCGCAATCTTAAATAGAAAAAGAAAAAACGACAACGTGTTCGAACACACAATGTCGAAAAATACCAAAAACAATTATTACGCTATATTAGATGACGATCTCGGAGAGTGCAATGAAACACTTCAAAAATTCGAACAACACGTTCGTTCCAATAATCTAAGTAACGAATATGAACAAAATGAAACTAACAATACAACAAAAAACAATCCATCAACAAGTGCAGCGGCAGCAATAACTCCAGCTGTCGTTTCTCACAAAAACAGCACTAGTGAAGTTAATTCGAACCCAAACGTCAAACAAAAAATAAACAGCAAAAGCATTCCTCCAATAAACACATTCGATATCGAATCAAAACGAATAATAGAACTAATAAAAGATGGTCTAAACATAACACAATTTAAAATCAAAGAATATAATCAAAATAAATTAGCAATTTTTTTAACAAACATTGAAGACTATAAAAAAGTTCGAGGGTACTTAGAAAAATCAAAAGTTAAATTCTATTCTTACACCCCTAAATGTTTAAAAACAAAAACATACCTATTAAAAGGGCTAAACGGCAATACCGACCCCGAAGAAATTTTTAATGAACTTTGCACATACCAAAACGATAAGCTAAAAATTCTCAAAGTTAGTCAATTTACCACAAAAATTTCCACGCAACGCAATATAAAACTACCTATGTTTATGGTTCAAACAAGTGCCGAAAGTAACATTAACGAATTAAAAGCAATCAAAACTGTTTTGTACCACTGCATTAAATGGGAACCCCTACGGAAAGCTGAGATTTCGCAATGTAGAAACTGTCAAAGTTTCTTTCACAGCGCAGCTAATTGTAATCTACCACCAAGATGTGTCAAATGTAGCGGAACACATAAAACCAAAGATTGTACCTCATTAGACGCAAACTCAATCGAAAATGAAAAGGTGTATTGTGTTTTATGCAAGAAATTTGGGCACCCAGCTTCCTATAAAGGCTGTGAGCGATATAAAGAGCTTCAACAAAAAATAAGAATGAAAAAACAAAACCTAATAGCCACGAAAATAAACACTAACCAAAATTTTACTAACTCTAATTTAAGTTATGCAAATATTTGTAAACAGTCATCTGGTATATTTTGTGATACCAATAATCAAAATTCTCAACATACTATATTCGAAGAACTAAAAAATACAATGTTATCTTTAAGTAAACTATTAACAGTTCTGCAGAAGCAGTTGGAAATACAAACGGCAAGAGTTGATGCAATTTACAATATAATAGATACAGCATGAATTCAGACCATACTATTACTATTACCCAATCCCAGTTAAATATAATTTCTCTTAATGTCAACTCGCTTATTAATATGAGCAGGAGAATAGAGTTACATAAATTCTTATCGAATAATAAACCTGATATTCTTCTGTTGAACGAAACTAAACTTAACACACAACACAAACTAAAATTTATAGGGTATAATTTAATAAGAAAAGATAGATTGTTAGGATCGAGAGGGGGAGGAACCGCAATTCTAATTAGTGAAAACATAAAATACACGAAAGTCTTTCACCAACACATCGATGCGTTATCCTGTTTAGAATGTTGTGTAATAAAAATACATATGCCTCCGAATAACATCATGTATATAATTTCAGCCTATTACCCGTCAGGTAATAATAACGACACATTTAAATCTGAACTCAACACAATCTTTGAATCCTTAAACCTACAAAACCCCAACCACTATTACATATTAGCTGGTGATCTCAACAGTAAACACACAGACTGGGGTAACCCACAAAACAACTCTAAAGGTAAAGCCCTAAAAAACTGGCTGACCTCTAACGAATTAAAGTTCAGGTGCAATATGTATGCTTCGGTTTCTCCATCTTACGAAAGAGCTAATTCCTTTCTAGATATTTGCATTGCTGATCACAGAATAGATATTCACAGAGCCAATAACACAATTAACTGCTTGAGATGCATTGATTACGATAGCGATCACTGCGCTATTCAAATCGTTGCGACTAATAGGGACAACACAAACTATTTTACTTTGTTAGGCAACCCAATAAAAACCACATTTGACTACAAAAGGACTAACTGGACAAAATTTAAAAAATATCTAAACATGCAACTTCAAAGCAACCCCCTTGTACCAAACGACAGAAACTTGAGCAACACAGAGATTGATCACCATTTGCTTCATTTAAATAATATTGTCTTGGAAGCCATAGAAAATAATGTACCAAAAGCAAAAATCATTAGCCTTACTCAATCTCTTGTAAACTTGCCTATCATAAAAAAACTGCTAGCAGAAAAAAGTAAAATCCTTTCAGCCACCAAAAAACATAATCGACTTCAAACATACCTACCTCCCACGACACTTCAAGTAGAAAAAGCAAAACTGAAACTTGTAAAAAAACTAATAGATGACAATATTAAGAAACATTTTAATAACCAACTCGAACAGAGACTTACTAGCCTTAAGACTAACGATCCCTCAAAATTTTCCGTTATTAAAAAATCGTTTATAAAAGATAACAATAATACAATCAGTCACATAAATATCCCCTTAAACTCATCCAACATAATCCAAAACGCTGGCTTAGACCGCGACCTTCTGCAAAAAGACTTAGTTAAAAACAACTACGTCATCAACAACAACAAATTTATAAATGAAATAGTCGAGACTCATTTCGAAGCAGTCCATGCTTCAAAAGAAAGTAAACCCAACAATCCAGTCCACTACCAGGTACAAGAATGTTTCAGAAAGTTTTTGGAAATGAAAACTTTATTCGACAGCACTCGAGCGACCAAAACAAACTTCAATACCAACAAAATAGCCAATAATTTAAATGACGACCAAACGGAAAACTTTTTTGTTAGTTCAAACGACCTTACAGACGTATTCTCTAAACTAAAAGGTAAACTATCATCCGGCTTAGATCAAATACCCAATATCATTCTAAAAAATTTCTCCCCAGAAATAATATTAGAATATTGCACTTTATTCAATAATATGTTAAACAATGCCTACTTCCCACCTAATTGGAAAACTAAACTAATTGTGATACCAAAGAAAGATAAGGACAAAAATAACTTGAAAAACCTTCGGCCAATTAGCTTGCTACCAAATATTAGTAAAGTTTTTGAAGTTTTGGTTAACATAAATATAAATAAAGTTACTAAAACCAACAACTTAATTAGCCCTAAGCAATTCGGGTTCAAACACAGGCATTCGACTATACATGCCATTAATCTTCTCGTCTCCGAAATAAGCTGGAACTGGAATAAGAAATATGTCACAGGTGCATGTTTCTTTGACCTTGAGAAAGCATTCGATCAAGTATGGATCGAAGGGTTAATATGTAAGCTCATCAGCTATAAATTCCCTCTCCATCTGATTATACTTATTTATAACATGATATCCGGCAAAAAATTTTCTGTTCATATAAATAATATAAAAAGCAGTCGCGAATTTCACGTAGTAAATGGTCTGCAACAAGGGACAGTAAATGCTCCAATTCTGTTTAATCTTTTCATCCTCGACTTAGTACAAAAAATGGACAACATTGTAGCCTTCGCTGACGACATTGTGATTTACCACTCCGACAGAACGATCGACAGTGTTAATAAGAACCTGCAACTCAAATACAATACTGTTGAGAATTATACAATAAACTGGCATCTGAAAATAAATATTAACAAATGCGAAAGTATCCTTTTTCGCCCTCCCGTTAATAAATGTAACTCAAACGTTAAAAAAAAATGGAAGGAGTTTAATATAAAATCCAGTGTAGCAAATATCCAAATACAGCGCAAGGAGAGAATCAAATATCTTGGTATTCACCTCGATAAGTTTTTATATTTTAATGATCATATCAACATACAAATCCTAAAAACAAATAGAGCCCTTTATACTTATAAAAAAATGTTTTCTTCAAAACTGCTATATAACAGGCTTAAAGTTATCATGTATCAATCACTAGTGAGACCAATACTTTCATATGGATGTTCAATTTGGTTTAATATCTCTCCTTCATACATGGAAAGACTCAGAAGATTCGAGAGAAGAATTCTCCGATCATGCACATCGCTGCATAGGTCACAGAATAGTAATTTTACCAAATTTATATCTAACTCTAAACTATACGACACGGCAAAAGTTCCCAGAATTGATTGTCACATCATAAATCTAATTAGAAAGCATATAAGTCGCTGCCTATATGATGACAATAACTCTTTAATAAGAGCTCCTTTTTACGAAAGTGATAACTACTTTGCATTAGCTATTGCAAACGGATTTGCACCACCAGAATCCTTTCTCTACTTGGACAAAAATGGTTTCATCGAAAACGAAGACAACATCCCAATAATATATCACATATTTAGAAGAGCTAACAACAAAGTAGTCACTTCAAAAATACTCACTGCTGAAAATAAACGATTCGACACATACATCTCGTTTAGAGACAAAACTGAAACCACTTTGACGAAACAGAACTGCTGGTGGTTATTAAATGATAATGATAACTAATTCACTCTTGACGCAACTGGTCTGATTTCTTGTTCTTCTTTTAACCATTTTATATTATAAAATCATTTATGCATCGTTTTTTTTACTTTTTCCTTGCAAGCAAATACAAGCATATACTATATCTACTAAGTTAAGATATAAATAATATCATTAGTTAATAAAATGTTACTAATTATTGATAGCGAAGTACTCGAGACATCGTCTAGAGACACTGTACGTATATATTATCGTTATACTATTGTTTATTGTAGTAATTAAGTTTGTTAATTTTATTCAAATAAACAAATATACCAAAAAAAAAAAATAATAATCATGTGCATCCAAAAACAGTGCCGCGTGTGCTTATTCGTAATAAGTACAAATCCAGAATAGCTCGAAAAAAACCTCTTATCAGCCAGGCCAACAAAAAAAAGCGTTTAGAATTTGCTAAAGTGTATAAAAACAAAGCTATGGATTTCTGGGACAAAGTATTTTTCACAGACGAAAGCAAATTTAACATTTTCCAAAGCGGCGTAAATACTGAAGTTGACCAAAACAATGTTAATAATACCGTAAAGCATGGATGTGGTGGAGTCATGGTTTGGGGATGAATGGGGCGACAAGCTTTGGGAACTTAGTATTTATTGATGGAGTAATGGACAAAACTTTATATTTTTATACCCTGAACAGGGTATATTAAGTTTGCCACGAAGTTTGTAACACCCAGAAGGAAACGTACAAACTAGTCCCTCAGTTTTAATGCTATCGATCTGAAATTTTGCACCTGTCCTTTTCTAACAAAGAAGCTGCTCATTTGTCAACTATAGCATATAGCTGCCATACAAACTGAACAATCAGAATCAAGTGTTTGTATGGAAAACTCTTTCATTTGACGAGGTATCTTCATGAAATTTGGCGCGTATTGTTATTTAAGGCATTAATCCAATCCCCGAAGAAATTGTATAGATCGGATGACTATAGCATATAGCTGCTATACAAACTGAACAATCGGAATCAAATGCTTGTATGGGAAACTCTTTCATTTGACGAGGTATCTTCACGAAATTTGGCACGGATTATTATTTGAGGCAACAATGTAATAACCGAAGAAATTATTCAGATCGGATGACTATAGCATATAGCTGCCATACAAACGGAACAATCGCAATGAAGTACTTGTATGGAAAACTCTTTCATTTGACGAAGTATCTTCACGAAATTTGGCATGGATTATTATTTAAGGCAATAATCTAATCGCCGAAGAATCGTCCGTCCAAAACCCAGACTTCCGATTCTGTCTGAGCCTGGGTTTTCTGTTTACGCATTTCTGCATCAGAGGCGCCTTTCTGATACGCCGGGGTGTATGTGGGGGGCGCGTGCTGAAGATTGGGCGCTTGTTATTGCGCACTGCCCGATGTACTCGGACATTAGGAACCTTGAGGAAATGGGGATTAGTTGGACTAATGGACGATTAGACGTTAGCGGTGTGATCTTCACTAGTCCAAATACCGAACAGTTAGGGTCGTTTGATAGGTTTGCGCGTGAATTGTTTAGGCGGCGGAGACAATTAGCTGAATATAGGGGTTAGTTTTTCTTGGGGGATAGATGAGGGGTAGGGATTTAATCCCTGGTCACCAGCACAGAGCAGTATGGAAGCTCAACTGGTAGTAGCTTCGGCTACGAGGTCTGACTGGAGACTTAATTCTGGTACCACGGGGAGCAGGGGCCCTTGGAGTTCGCTCCAACCTGCTCATGCGGACTGGCCCTTCGGGGAGTATCGTGGTGGTTGTGGTTGATGCCCAAATGCGGGAAGAGTGTTTTGATTACTCAATGTGGAGTTGCACTGCAACCGGATGCAACCGGACCCAAAGTACGGCAGAGGTGTTAGATAGGCCTCGAACCCCACCAAGGTGTGTAGTGTGTCCATTTCACACTACCAATCGGTACTGAAAAATGCCTGGCATTTTCGGGGCGCTGACCAACGCATTGTATTGATACGCCGTGCTTTTGAACACCGTGAGGTAAGGCCGTCGACGGCAGGTACTCACGTTAAACACACCGGACGTTGTCCGTCCGTCCGTCTGTATACACGCGAACTAGTCCTTCAGTTTTTGAGATATCGATCTGAAATTTTGAACACTTCTTTTTCTCCCCAAGAAGCTGCTTATTTGTCGGAACGGCCGATATCGGACCACTATAGCATATAGTTGCCATACAAACTGAACAATCGGAATCAAGTGTTTGTATGGGAAACTCTTTCATTTGACGAGGTATCTTCACGAAATTTGGCACGGATTATTAGTTAAGGCAACAATGTAATCTCCGAATAAATTATTCAGATCGGATGATCCGTCCGTCTGTCCGTCTGTATATACGCGAACTAGTCCTTCAGTTTTTGAGATATCGATCTGAAATTTTGAACACTTCTTTTTCTCCCCAAGAAGCTGCTTATTTGTCGGAACGGCCGATATCGGACCACTATAGCTTGTATGGAAAACTCTTTCATTTGACGAGGTATCTTCACGAAATTTGGCATGTAATATTATTTAAAGCATTAATCTAATCTCCGAAGAAATTGTATGGATCGGATGACTATAGCATATAGCTGCCATATTAACTGAACGATCGGAGTAAAGTGCTTGCATGGAACATTTTTTTATTTGACGAGGTATCTTCACGAAATTAGGCACGAGCTTAAGGCAACAAATTATTCTCCACAGAAATTGGTCAGATCAGATCACTATATCATATAGCTGCCATACAAATTGAACGTTCGGAATCATGTTCTTGTAAGGGGCCTTTGTTTTTGTGAAGGGTATTATAGCTTCGGCGCAACCGAAGTTAACGTTTTTTCTTGTTTTTCTATATTTAAATAAAAATTCTAACTATGTCAAAACTTTTGTCCACTGAAATATATTCGCTTTTGTTTTAAATTATTATAACAAAACAACCATTTGTCCGTCAGTGTAGGTACAAAAAATGTATTTTGTTGTATAGAGGTCTACAAACTAATAGTATTGCAATGCTTTTACTAGTTGTTTTTTTCGGTTAATGTTTAATAGTTTTTTAAAAAGTGTAGCTCTTTGTCTAACTGGAACCATATGTGGCTAAAGTACATACCAGAGGAAAGTATTGAAATGGGCTCTACCTGTTATAAAACAGGTTTTGATGTCAAACTAGCTTTATTAACGTTTGTCTCGCGTGAAAATAATTTGCCAGTAGAATTTTTTTGTCATATTTCCGAGCCAGGTAGAAGGTTTCTTAAATATTAAAATATTTGTATGTAGGTATATAGTGATTATTACGTTTTTATACACCTACTATAGGGTCATCCATTTCGAGGTTCCCTACTTTTTTAAAGAAAAAAAAAACACAGAAAATTTAATTTATTTGAATGGATAATGTTTATTATCATTCGAAAGAACATTCTTTGGAATTTATTTTTTGAAGATTATCTCTTTCAAATGTTGGCCGCGGCTACGTCTCAGGTAGTCCATAGCATTTCGAATGGTCACTGGCGAATGACACGCGTGATGTTTTGCTGCAAGGCCTGAATCGAAGAGGAATTATCCGCATAGACTTTACATATCCCCACAGAAAAAAGTCTAACGGTGTGATATCACACGATCTTGTTTGCCAATCGACCGGCCCAAAATGTGAAATTATCTGCTCTCTCAATAAATCCATTGATTGATGCGATGTGTGGGATGGGCGCCGTCTTGTTGTAACCAAATATCGCCACGATCTCTCAGGCATCAAACAGTCGGTTATCGACGACCGACGATTCCACCGGCACAAAAGCCACACCAAATAATTATTTTTTTTGTCATGATGGATTGACAATAACAAATAATTCTTTTTTTTTCCTTTTTCTCCAATTTTTACAGAAATGTCAAGCAAAATCTCAAGAATTTCATATAAATAATTTATTTCAAAATTAATATTTTTGAAATAAGAAGAATTAATGTTTAATTGTATTAATAAGAATATTTGAGGTAAGCCAAAAGGCATTCCTTATATATTTTTTCATTTCTTATGTCCGATCTACCCCTCAGCCTAAACCCTGTTCATGAAGACAATTTTATCAATTTTATGTGATATTTTTGGCTCTGTGCGAACATCTTGGAATACAAATTAAAAATCTAATTGTTAATCCCAACATCAGGATTAAAAACTGAAAATTTAAATTTTAATACCAACATCAGGATTTAAAAATTAAAATCTAATTTTAAATCCTAACATCGGGTTTAAAAAATTAAAACTTAATTTGTTGACACAAAAATATAATAATACAATAAATCAATTTCAGTCGATCTACATTTCTTAGCAAGACGAACGCAAGTATCTCCCACTTTTAAGATGAGTAAGAAACTTTAGATGCACTGAGTAACACAGCCTGCAATAAAACTGTAAATAAAGATAGAAAACGATATAAATAGGAAGAGGTAAAACAAAACAAAAACAATATGTGCAGGCACCAACAAATCGCATATGTGCCCATAATTATGAAATTGGTAAAAGTCATATATTTATTTATTCTTTCGAGATATTTAATGAAACGCGTTTGAATAAATTAAAAAATATTTTTACATTATGCGACATTTTAAGATAAGATATAGATATAAAATTTTGTATGAATTTCATAGGTGATCAAATAGGTAAGCGCATACCACTGTAAAGTTTTGATGTGGCACTTACACTCGCGGTTAATGTGACAAATGAAAAGCAGATTTCTTTCTGATCCGAAATAAGTGGTAATTTATTTATTGTAACAAAAGATTCTAACTTTAAGACTTATTTAAATAATGATAAATATAGCCGTGTAGAGCTGATGTCGAACGAAATGATGGCAGTTGACGGTTACAGGATCGAAGCGAATTATAACGCACTTGATCGATTTCGTATTGATGTACCTATTAATAAAACGAAACGAATGTGCTGTTTACGCGGCGCAGTGTGCTAACGAATAGATTTAGCGATGATCCCGTCCTTTTGGTTAGGTGTCTTCGTGCATGTTGTTCTCAGAGGCAGAGTGTGGTGGTGTCGTTGTGTGGGGTGAAATTCCTTGAGTGTTCACAGGTGTGGTGTATTTCATTAGGGTGTGCCAGTTTTTCCCGAGTATAGTGGTGCACTTGGAGGAGGGAGTTTAAACTCATTTAAACATCCTGTGCCCCCTAGGCGAATATTTAGCCTAGTAATACACGTATGTGCTGTGGAATGTATTTCGGCGTACTGCTGATGGAGTAGCTGAGGGCACGGTGATGAAGTAGTGGTATATCCGTATCCTGTGCGTATAAAACGGCTTTGGTTTTAAGAACAAATTTTGTACACATTTTGATGTGAATGTAAGTGCTTTAAGGTAAGCAACTTTATTTTGCGGGTATATGAGGTTGTAGTTGCTTTTCGTACTTGCGGTACTTGTATTTGCGGTTGTTTAAAATTTCTTTACCATCGGTTTATTAAGGTTAGCGACTCCACGCCTTACTCAGATATGGCCAGAATGGGTGCTCCTTTGAGAAAATGCTCTGATGTTAGGACAAAGAACTTAGAGGGGTACCTGCGAGAGTACAGTGATTGGCCGTGAATTGAGAACTATTTCTTTTCAAGTTAGTAATGTGGTAAATTCGATATATTTATATTTGCAATATACATCTACTTTTTTGAAGTAGGAGGATAGCTTTTTATAGCTGATTCCCATATACTACCCATATAAGGAGCGCTTAGATAAATGCGACGTTTGCTTTTTGCAAATCTAGGAGCATCGCTGTATCTACTTGGGAGTATAGTGATCCCTTAATTTTATTTTTGTGTTGTTCTATAAATTTGAGAATTTATTATACTACTCTGATGGGCTCGGGAGAACGATAAAATCGTTCAAGGATGTTAGTATCATCCAATATTGTGTACTGTGTCGATTTTTCTAGGGGAATTATGTCGCGCATGGACGAGTGGACGTGCGATGGAATATATATGTGTACGTGGATACTAATTTGGCAATACCACATAGCTCATGATTTTTTCATCATTATTCTCGAAAGCCATCCTGCGGAGTCGAAAGGTTATATATGTATGTGTTTTTAATATTGGGGATGTCAAAGGAAATTCTGACTTTATTTTATTTTATTTTTCTGCCAATTCGTGGAGAGTTGGAAAATTGTGGCTTTAGCGGTAGTCGTACGACGTGCCAACCATTATTTGATCGAGTAGTTGTGGCTTTGTAGAAGTCTTCACAATACTGATCTTCTGGGGTTGTAATTGAAATGGGGGAAAGTTCTTCTAACTCCCAAAATTTTATCCATTGTGAATTGAGGTATTCATTTGAGATTTCCTCAACTTGAGTTGTCATAGTGGTAACTGGTTCCGTAACTAGTCCACTTAGGATCCAACCGAAAATAGTATTTTGTGCCAATAGTGTGTTTGAAATTTTCTCAATACCCTCAAGTATTATCTGAGGTATGAGATCGCTGCCTAATAGAAGATCTATTTGAGCGGGAGTGTTGCAGTTGGGATCTGCTAGCTTTAGGTGTGAAATCTTTTGCCAATGCTTGGTATTTATGTGATAGCTTGGAAGCATATTTGTAAGTTGCGGTAAGACTATAGCTTCTACTTGTATGTGCTTATCCGCATGGGGGGAAATTAGGGTAATGGAGCAGATTTTATTTGAGTTTTGGACTACTCTTCCGCCCATTCCCGTGATTTCAAAGTTGGCTAGTTTTGTTGGCAGTTGTAGCCTATTTTGTGCCCTAGACGCTATGATTAAGGCTCTAAGTACGTAGAGTTCTCCTCGATGTTCGATAGAGATGACTGCTGTGAGTAACGCCCCATTTTGTATTTCGCTGTGTAGCGTTTGAGTGTTTTGTGCCTTTGAGCAACATGGAGTTATTTGGTAATTTTCGGTATTGTGGTTTTTGGGATTTGTAGTTAAAACTAAACCCGTGGTTCTTTTTATACTAATATATGCGCTCTTTTGGGGTGAGCTGGGAAATGTGGTGTAGTGAAGCATTGTGATGTCTTTTTCGACAGTAGATGCAATTGAATTTGCTTTTACCATTTTTATGAGTATGCGTATGTGACAAGCAATTTGTACATAATCTTTTTGATCTTATAAAATTGTTTCTATCGTGAATTTTTAATTTTTTAAATATCTCGCAAGATTGTAGTTTATGCCCTCTTGTGCATAGTTCGCATGACGCCAGTTTATTCTGTTCGGATGTGAACGATTGCGTTTTGTAAAAGCTTCTGTTTAATTTGTTTTTGCTACTAGCTTGGGGTCTATGGAAGCTTCTTTTTAGGTCGTGTTGAACATTTTTTTTTTAAATTGGTTTTTTATCTACCCTTTCAGCGATTTTGTACTGGGTAGTTAGAAAGTCTTTTATTTGTTGCCACGTGGGGCATTTCTTTCGTGATGAGAGCGATTGCTCCCACAAAAGTAACGATTTTTCTGGTAATGTGGCGGTGCATATGTTTACCAGTATAGGGTCCCAGCTGTTTGTGGGAATATTTTGTGTCGATAAAACCGACAAACAATTAGAAACAATGGATTGTAGTCTAATAAATTCTTCACCTGCTTCTTTTTGAATTTTAGGCAAGTTTATTAGTGTCGTTACTTGTTTATTGACCAATATTCTTTCATTTTCATATCTTGCTTTTAGAACTTCCCAAGCCAAATTGAAATTGTCGTCAATGGATGCCTGAACTTGCCTCTTGACTTTGAATTTGTGGCAGCTCTACTCTCGGATGTGGAGTAGGTGCAATCGCTTTTATTAGCTTTAATTGATCAGAAATCATAGCTTTTGTTTCTTCGTACTGGTCTAAGCAGTTTTTGTATAGTGCGTAAGCCGATGATTTAAAATCGTGTGGTAGATCTGAATTGTCATAATCTACTATGGCGTCATGAGCCGTTTGGAGACGAGTCCAAAAATTGTCAATAATTTGTTTTTTTATTTCCAATAACGATTCAGAGATGTCTTAAATCGGTGAAGATGAAAATCGAGTGTAGTATCGTGTTAATCGGTCACTCTCAGAAATGAATTTGGCAAACTGTTTTGAGCGTGTAGCTCGTACAGGTGTAGTTTGAATTTTGTCGCCTTTAACCATTTTTGTTATGTTATTTATATAATGTTTCAATGAATTATTAATATATAACCTTTTATTTATTTTTTCAGTGTAAACTGAATTTACTTGCGATAAGATTTTGCTGTGGTTTTATTTTGAATATGTATATTGCTTTATTAAATTTAATTGATAAAAATCGCACTTTTAATTTAATATTTTTGTCCATATGTTGATGTATTTAGGTACATCCTAATACACGGACTTGTTAATATATATTTATGTGCTCGTAAAATTGAGAGCTCGTTGAAGAGATCAATACAATTTGTACATAAGTATGCACGGATTGTTTGTGCGTATGTATGTATATTTTCTAATGCAATTGAGAGCTCGTTGAAGAGATCAATGTGCTTGCTTGTGTTTTAAGAAGAACAAGAGGTTTTGCTTGAATATATGTACATATGCGTATGTGCTTAAGTTCTTGTTAAAAGAATATTTTGTGTATGGTTTTTTTTTATTTATTTTTTGTTTTTTGTTTTGTTTGCGTTGTAACAAATGTTTTTTTTAATATTTGGTGTTACTTTATTTACCAAATCAATTAATCACCTTTTTTTTAAGATTTAAAAGTTAATTTTGTAGTTCAATAATACCCAATGTAGGGTGTAGAAAGATTGGCAGATTCTTTGCCGTAAGTTTTTAAAAATATGTATATATATTTAAGGGACGTAAAGAGAGCGCGAAAACAGAATTGGTAAAACACGATGTTTTCCCATATATGCACTTGCATGTGTATGTAAAAATGTAATTTGGTTTAATAAGTATGTAAATATGTATGTTTGTATTTATTTTGTTTCTCTTCCTTTGTCTTTTAATTTTTGTTATATGTTTGTGCCTTTGCTTACTTATTTTAGGCAATCCTGCTTACTGTTTTGTTAAAAATAAGAACATTTGCAAGTAAATACTTGAATTATGTTTATTTTTCTTATGTTGGTGGAATATGTGTGTTTGAAAACACAAAGGTAAGCTTATAGGCATACAATAATTATTTACATATTATATTATTATATATTATATTTGGAAATACAAATAAATTGTACCAAACTGTTTTCGGTTTTTCTTATAAATTATTTACATATAATAAGTAAATGGTGAAATCAATACGCTCACTGTGTTTTGTTTGTATATATGTATGTATGTATGTGCGAGTGGTAAAACTCCTGGGCTTCTCTCTGCAATGTGTCCAGCTGATATTCCTGTAGTTTTTGTTGTTTGTATTTTTGTGGATAAATTAGTTCGCGCCCGAATACGTGTTTTTGTCTAGGTTTTGTTGTATGGTGCTTTAGTTTCGCGCTCAATTTATGTATGCTTTTAGTTTTTTTTTTGGTTTAGGTTCCGCGCCCGCTTGTGTAGGTTTTTGTTTGTTTTTATTAATTTTAGGTTTGTATTATTTTTATATTTCTAGCTCTTCTCTAGTGCTTTTGCTCTTTTTTAGTTTTTACATATTTTTGGTAATTTTGGCTACATGTTTGTATGTGTGAATATATAATATTATATTTTTCGAGTCACTGCACTTTCTTTGTTTTTAGCTCCACTGCACTCTTTTGGGTTTTTTTTTATCACAAAACTGTTTTAATTTTTTCCTAGGACGTAAAATTATAGCGCCTTTCGTTTAGGCTCGAAGGACCATGATTAAATAGGTAAGCGCATACCACTGTAAAGTTTTGATGTGGCACTTACAGTCGCGGTTAATGTGACAAATGAAAAGCAGATTTCTGATCCGAAATAAGTGGTAATTTATTTATTGTTACAAAAGATTCTAACTTTAACACTTATTTAAATAATGATAAATATAGCCGTGTAGAGCTGATGTCGAACGAAATGATTGCAGTTGACGGTTACATTATCGAAGCGAATTATAACGCACTTGATCGATTTCGTATTGATGTGTTAATAAAACGAAACGAATGTGTTGTTTACGCGGTGCGGTGTGCTAACGAATAGATTTAACGATGATCCCGTCCTTTTGGTTAGGTGTCTTCGTGCATGTTGTTCTCAGAGGCAGAGTGTGGTGGTGTCGTTGTGTGGGGTGAAATTCCTTGAGTGTTCACAGGTGTGGTATGCTTCATTAGGGTGTGTCAGTTTTTCCCGAGAAGAGTGGTGCACTTGGAGGAGGGAGTTTAAACTCATTTAAACAATAGGAAAATGTTGTTTTTAGACCTTGAATTTACCTAGACCATTTACAAAATTAACTGAATGTTCTATAATCGACTTAAAGTAATAAAACATTGTGATTTTTACTTGAAACAACAATTTTAACGAAATAATTCACAAACATTTATTAATCATTTTTAAAAAGCAATCCATTTTTATCACAATTTCGATTTTTTAAGATGTTTAAAATGTTCCTGAAAAATTGGAAGAATGTATGGTAGTAAACACTAAGATCTTTATGTTTTTCTTCCGTTACTGGTCTAGTGGTTTTGTATAATGGAAGTAATTGAATATTTTCGTACATTTTTGGTTTTCCTCTTTTAGGAAAAAAATCCAAAACTTGGAATTCAGAATCATCTAAATAAGTCTTATAAAATAATTTATAAGGTTAATTTTTCAAGAATCTCATCCATTGAATTTTTAGCCAAGAGACAGATTCGAACGCTGTATTATTTGATCTCCTTGTTATTGATTGTTCAAGTGATTTCGTTGAAATAAAATCCGGCTGTGACATTCGTTTGATCGAAAATATATTTCTTTTTCTACAAATTTCGATCGATTCATAGTAATGTTTAGGATTGCATAGTAATTTGCTTTTTTTATTTTCATCTCTATCAAACCAAAAACACGGTCATTCGGTAGAAACGAATGACCCGATACCAAAAATTTGTGGTCTATCGTTTCAATATTATGATTCGATGACTGATGAATGGAAGTGCTTTTTGCAAATCAAATGAGAACCCATAACATTCCCTGGAATATTATTTTACTCTCTTTTGGTCCTCTGCAAGACAGTTTCTAACTCGTTCGGCATTTTGTAAATGTACATCATGGCTTTCTCTAAGTTGTAATTTCTCTTCCTCATTATTGCAAGCTTCGATTTTTCCTTTGTGTAAATCACATTTTTGGCATGTGTCTTTTCTAGGAGCATGGAAATTTAAGTTTAATTCAGTGTTAACTGTTTTCCTGTAAACCCATTCCTTAACAAAGGATTGGTTATTTTCTTCACATCTTTCTACATACAGGCTATACATTTTTCGAATATCTAATTCAGGACTCAAATATTTTCGTCCAGGAGTGTGACGAGCTTGGGTATAGTGACTCTCGAATGCTGGTAAACTTAAAATATGCTCTCGTACACCTCTTATCTTAATTTCGTCTGTTTTTCGCGAAGATCTAGTCATCTTACCACGGCGATCAGTTCCAGGAGTTTCAGCATTCAGAGCACGAATTAACCGTCCTAAAGAAATTTTATGGGTGTCTAAAAAAACTGTCTGCAAACCGACACTATTTCTGACATATTGCTTCTTGACAGAAAATACTTGTACCTGCATTTTCTCATGGATCTTTCAAAAGTTCTGGGCCGCCTTTGTTTGATTAATTGTTAATGAACTGTAGTACACAGGTATAGATTCTGGGTTTTAAAATCTTTTAGTTTTCAGAAATTATCAAAATTATATTTTCTTTCATTATATTCTACGCGATCTAAACATTTTCTCAAGCAAAAGCAATTTTCAAAAATTATGGCACTCACAAGGCTTGATTTTTTCGTCGTGTATTCTTTGCCACTATTTCTCTTAATTTTTCTAATATTTTGTGCGTAACTATCTTCATTTCTTGCCCGTTTTCTTTTCTTATCTTTTTCTATCTGCGCCATTTCTGGGGTTTCTAAATTTTCAGAGATGCATTGGTCTGATTCATCTGAAGATGATAATTGCCTTATTCTTTTCTGCGGATCATCATATTATCACATTACAACATACTATTATCCGAATATTCACATAATAAGTACGTTGTCGTTAACTTGCCTGAACCGCTATCTGTTGACATAGTGAAAAAATATATAAACTATTTGCCCATCAACTGAATTATATTGTTAGATAAACCGGAATGAATTGGCATTTCTGTTATTCGATTGTCATTTATTTATACAATATTAGGTGTAGTAAAAAGAAATCCATTATATTCCAATATATGGCGTTATTTATCTGTATACCGCGTTGTATAGGTTCGATCGAGTTCGGCTAGATGACATTAGAAAGATGATATTTCGTGCTAAAAAATCTTTTCTGACAGTTTGAGATTGGTTGATTCACTTTTGTTTAAGCGCGCGTTAAAGATGGACACTAGCAAGGAGAAACTAGCTATATTTTACAGTTTTTCTTCGATAAGGGCGAAAACGCAAGCCAGGTGGCTGAAAATATAAATAGCGTTTATGGTCCTGATACTGTAATAGCCAATTATGCACAATTTTGGTTTCGTCGATTCCGTTCCGGTAATTTCGATGTCAAAGATGCACCACGCTCTCGAAGACCAATTATCGAAAAAATCGATCAAATAATGGAAATCGCCGAGTCCAAACATCGATTTCCGCTGTCCAAGCTGGATACGAAAGGTAATAATTAAAGCATACAATTCCATGCAAAAATAATGCATTTGTTTTTGCTACACCTAATATAATTTCTTTAAATTGTTGACTTAGAACACTTTCATAATTAACACAAAATGAATTCCGTATAACGTTACAATTACAGCTACTATCGAAAGTTTCATTTTTGACGATATCGCAAAATTACATTGATTACATTTAGTTTAAACTCATGTCGTGTGAAATAAGTGATACTCTTTTTTTTTTAATTTTGACTTAGACCACTTTTATAATTATGAGCACATATATATATTAGGATATTTAATGTACACTTTAAATGAAAGCATGGAAATATAGCATAAAATTTACTAATACCTCTGAAATGTATCAACAAAAATCACTAGAAAATTTTATTTAAATTGAATAAAATCAAATATTACGAAAAAAATGCGCAAAGCTCCCAGAGCTAAAAATTATAATTTTAAGTAAAATGCCAAATTGAAAATTCATAATTTTTTCTATTGACAAATATTCCTTTTCAAAATTAAACCTCAGTACAATCCTTTGGATTCTTATACCGGCGATAACGTTTTTGACTTTAATCGTAAATAATATTTGAACTGTATTAAATAGTTTATTATAATAGTATTAGTAGTAATGTATAGCATAGCACAGTAACGCGTGGCCGGATCTTCTAGTAATTACATGTATACATAGGTGCTATTTGTGTGGCGTAATAAATCTAACTGCAAAGCATTCACACTATTTTCGAACCCATGAACTATCCTCTGCATAAACGGCTTTCTTATACATACATATTTACGAGTATATATGAGCGGATGTAATTTGTATATATATACAAAATAGTGTCTAATAACTTTTGTTTTGTTGTTGTATACAAGGTGCGTTCCAAAGTAAACAGGACTTTTAAAAAAAAGACAGAACAAATGGTTTTATCGACAAAATCAATTAATTTTATTCAAAATAGTATCCTTCTGCTTTAACTTTTGCACGGTCCAAAAGCATGTCGAACGAGTGTTTTAACTCGTTGTCCGCTATAGAAGCCAGTATGCCGGTGCAAGCCTTTTGAATGGCCTCCACGTCTGCATAACGCTTTCCTTTCATCGGCAAATGTATTTTTCCGAAAAGGTAGAAGTCGCACGGTGCCATATCAGGTGCATACGGGGAGTGGTTGATAGTTAAAATGTAATTTTTGGTCAAATAATCAGCCACAAGCATCGATCGATGAGACGGCGCATTATCGTGCAACAAACGCCAACTTCCATCTTCGCGATATTCGAGCCGAACACGTCGAATACGGCGCACCAAACGCTTCAAACTCCAAGGTAGAATACCGCATTAACGTTTTGGCCGGGTGGAACCATTCCTTTGTGGACAATACCCTTGGAATCATAAAAACAAATCAGCATTGTCTTCACTTTTGACTTCTCCAGGCGCGATTTTTTGGGTTTCGGCTCATTTCTCATTTATATCCTTACGACCACTTTGAAAACGTTGAAACCACTCGTGCACTCTGCTAAGGGATAGGCAATCATAGTCATAAACTTGTTTCATCAATTGAAACGTTTCGGTAAAAGTTTTACCAATTTTAAAACAAAATTTAATGTTGGCTCTTTGTTCGAAGCTCATTTTCGCACCGATGACAAAAACATAGTGACACTTAAAACGCGATACTTCACTTCCAATAGATGATATGTCATGAAATTTTTACTGGAAGTCGATAAAGGATAGCAGATTCTAACGCACTAGTCGACATATAGATGGCGCCACTAGAGTTTAGTTTGTTAGTTTGTTAGTTTTTTACTGTTTACTTTGGAACGCACCTTGTAGTAACTAACGGTATGGACCAATAATTATAAATTTCCAGTCATACTAGTCGTATTTTTCAAAATCAAAACAGTTTAAAAGGGAAGCAAACATTATTTTATCTTATATTCCAACGGTAAAAAGTAATTTAGTTTATGGTTGATATATGTATTGTTAAAAGTGGTTTGAAATTAAGCTAGTAAGGTAAAGTAGTTATAGCACTTGATACCTGTTATAGTAAAATGATGGTGTGGCCTAATGGTAATAACGCCTCGCGTAACTCGACGTATGGAAAGCAGCTAGTATGTGTGTCAGTGCATCCTCAGAAAAACGCCAAATCTTACAACAAGTGCTTACAACAAGAAAGCGAAGTGGCCGAAAAGGAAGTGGAACCTCAGGACAACTCCCTCCACAGTAGGCTCAGCTGACCCTCGCAGGGTGGGTATGAGTAGTACCAGTCTGAAGTGGTATCTAAGGCACCTCCAGCAGGAAAGAACTCCACAGGAGACAGATAAGCTCTCTCTGAAAAAAGTTGGGCGCAGCAGTTCACATGCTTCTTCTGCCGCAGAGAGCGAAAGTGAAGTGCTAGCACCGCGTCATCACCGCGATTCTCAACTATCCGGCTGAGACTTTGAGGTGGGAGGAGCACACCAATCTCCAGGACCAAATCATGGATGAGATTTACAGGGGGCATCGGTACTCCGTATCCTTCCATGGTGACTACTTCAGACCAAGACTGATGCTGGTGGACTGCAAGGACACGTCGACAGAAGGGTATGCAAGAGTGAAGTTAATCTCGTTTCAACAAACGAAGGCCTTAATTCATGAAATACCATTGGGTCTTCTAATGCAGGGCAGCATTACCAAAAAGGTAAACTTCACAAAATTTAAAGTTACCCTCGGCAATAGGGCTGAATGAAGAACATGCATGTTTGACCTACTAGTAAGAGATAGCAGTATTAAGTTGTACACTGATGTCCCAAAAACGTCGGAAGGTATTGGCGCGGGCATTGCAGGAACACGATCAAACTTTCCATACATTTAAATTTCCAATGCAACTATCGTAATGAAAGTGATCTCAGCTTACGAGATTACAGCTTTTGGTGCAAAAGTATAGAGAACGGCTGAACAGAAACCCCTGTTCAACATGGTTATAGCATCTTATGCAAACTGCCGGTTTTGCACGACATGCAGCCGGAGACTCCTCAGTCTGTAGACGCAGGATCAAGACTCTTGCATCACTATATCCGAATAGGGACCACATCACCTCAATAGCGCAAAGCAGGATCCTGGATTTTATCAGAGTGCTGGACCTATGTGAACCTGTTCATCAGGGCGGAGGGCACAATTAACCTTAGGTCGCTGAGCAAGCCTATATTGTATCTCTACAACAAGAAATATATTTATATTCACAAATGGTCAAGCGGCTTTGAAATCACTAAAATCTCTTAGGGTTTCATCGAAGATAGTGAAGGAATGTCTCGATCTATTAGCGGATCTAATATCCTACTTCACATTAAACCTACAATGGGTTCCAGGACACAGTGATATTCCAGGTAACTGTGAAGCAAATGACCTAGGCAGAACAAGTACCACCCTGCAATTAGACTCCGAGAAAGAGAGACTATACAGTGGTGGACATGAATATAGCACACACCTTAATATGTTTAGTAGATATGGATTTTTTTACACTGGCCTAAAACATCCCAGAAAAAACACAGCAGCTAGTTGGCACTTTCACAAGTGTGAATTCTGTTACTTATTACACTTTTACACAGTTATAAAATAAACGCGAGTTTGGTGCTGGTTTAAAGCTTGACAGGAATTTAGCACATTTTCTAGTTGGGTGATATTCCAAAATCCAGGTATATAAGAGTACGGTGTAGACCCCATGGTAAAAATTTACGGCACAATGCCTTTAAAGTGGATTTTTATGCGTAACTGAAGAGTTAATTAGTAAACAAAGAAATCTATGTTTTAATATCCCGATCCCAATCCAATTGAGAATCTGTGAAATGACATCGAGCATCATTTGGAACAAAAAAAAAAATGAAGGAACTTAGCAAAATTGTAGACCGAAAAATAAATCATGCTACACTAAAAATAGCGTGTTAATATGCATTCACATAATAATTTCAAAACCATGTTTAAGTTTGAAATTTTTCCCCTAATAATCAAAATAAACGGATTTTCTGCTTTCAAAACGAGTGTGCTAAATTCGTGGCTTCACTGTATATGCCTCTGGCTTCTTGTATATACCAAATTAAATCGAAAACAAGTAAGGAAGGGCTAAGTATGGATGTAACCGAACATTTTATACTCTCGCAAAGTCAAATGGTATACTCGTTTTAGATTTCTTTGTGGATCTTGCCGCCTTGTTCTTGAGATATTTTCGGTAAAATGTCAACTACAGGCACTGGGGTCCACATATTCACTACCTAGGGGCTTGAACAGTTTTGGTTCAATTTAGATAATTTTTGGTCAGAGGGTGGCATACTTTAAACGTATTATTCACGCAAAGTTTTACGCCGATATGATGGAATTTAAAATGATGTTATATGGGAAATAGGCGTGGTTGTAATCCGATTTCGCCCATTTTAGTACTAGAACATAGAAATATGAGAAGAATATTATGTAACGAATTTGGTTGAAATCGGTTAAGTATATCCCAAGATATGGGTTTTTACCTAAAAGTGGGCGGTGGCACGCCCACATTTTAATTTTGAACGTGGTTCCTATAAAATTATCTTATACCATCCCAGAGATAAAATTTAATGTCTCTGGCTAGTTTAGTGATTGATTTATCGCGCTTTTAGTAGTTTTTAACAGTACAGTTATATGGGGAGTAGGCGGGCTTGTCACCCGATTTCACCCATTTTCACACCGTCGATAGAGATGATTTGTTCCCAGTGAATTTTGTTATTATAGCTTTGGAGGTATAGGAGATAAGCACATTAAACTTATTAGGAAGTTTAATAAAAAAAATTAAACTGCAGATGCCTCTTCCTTATGTGATGCTGTATACCAAATAAGAGTCTTGTATCTTGTTGTGGAGCTTAGTTATGGCAATTTATTTGTTTTTTATTAATGGCGTTTTGTGGGCGTGGCAGTCGTCCGATTACGCCCATCTGCAATACCAACCGTCTCACGGTCCCAAGAAACATCTGTACCAAGTTTCATAAAGATATCTCAATTTTTACTCAAGTTACAGCTTGCACAGACGGACGGACAGACAGTCACCCGGATTTCAACTCGTCTCTTCATCCTGATCATTTATATATACATAACCCTATATCTAACTCGATTAGTTATAGGTGATACAAATAACCGAGAGGTGAACAAAAGCACCGATAGGTATAGCAACAAGTTGCGAGAGTATAAAAAATATTAATTCTATATAACTAAGTTTCAGTGGAAACATTCCCTGACTCGTTCAACAAGCAGATAAACGTGGTGAGGAAGAAGATACTGTAGAACATCTTCTAAGCAAATGCAAATCTTTATAAAGGAAAATACTATTGTTGTTGTTACGATTATATATAGAAAATTAATCGCAACTATCGGTCGCGATTTACTTGACAATGGTTCGCAAGTTGCACATATAAAACTGTTTAAATTCATGAACTTCATTAGGAGAGAGCAGAAGGGGTTCAGAATGGGAAGGATAGTGTGAAGGGATATAGCCTCCTAAAAGCCTAGGAGCGTCATCAGACATCCGCCTACCGTAACCTACCGTTCCCACGACCGGAACCGACCCGGATTTATTCCGGCCAAGGACTGTTAACTCGGCAAAATTCTGCCGCTACAACAAAAACATCCGCCTACCTACCTCATAAGGAAAAGAAAAGTCAGATTTTCAGTTAATATAATTTTTTTCTTTAATAAGAAGTATATAGTTATATCAAATGATTATAAATTAATTAGTGTTAAAAAAATTACGGTTTTAAATATCGCCAGGGAGACTTAAGAAATTCTTTGAGAAAATCTATACCACTGGGTAAAAGTTGTAACTCTTCAGAAAATGCATACAACGGTGGAGATATAATATCTTTAAATGACAAGGTTCGAATATTATTTACTTCTATCTGGAACTCAGTTTTTTTAAGGTACGGATAATAATCTGTGACTTCTTTAACCTCGGATGTAAACTTTCGCACAATCACTCCATTTGAATAACTGAAAAAAATAACCAACTTATTATATTTAGCAAAAAAATGTGTTCACAAATACCTTATCAAAGAAGCTTCCTCTCTGCAAACTAATATCCACAGGCTACGGGCATCTTTAAGTATGTTGGTGCAAACCTCATCCATGTGTTGCAGCAGCTTTAGAATAGGATCTTCATTGTTATAAGCATATAAAAGCAATTTTAAATCAACTGGCAAATTAATCTTGAGATTGAAATCTAAGATGTGATCAATCGGCTTCCAATATTCTGCAACAAAATATTATACAAATAATAAACCATATATATGTAAATTAATAAGACTGATCTACAGTGGTATTGTTGCCCTAGATACTTGTATAACATCGATTTTGGATATATTTTTTCTTCCAATTCATAACACTATCAATGATTTTGTAAGTTTTCTCTCGTTTATTTTTAATCTATATTTTGATTTTACCTTTTAAAAACCAGAAATCGTGAAATAAAAACACTGATATATTAATAATATTAGTTTTGTTTTGAAAAATAAGGATACATTGAAGTAAACAGAGATACAAAAGTCGAAAACATATGTTATATCTCAATTAAACGCCTTTATGAGTTTTTCTTTTGGAATTTTCCAGTTGACATAATTTGGCTTTTACTTTATGGTTACCCAGAAAAACTTCGACCACCACAAAAAAATCCTTTCCCAGCTTCGATTTCCGGAACAGTCATAACCTTGATAAAATCTCTATCTTTCATGAATCGCTGTATTTTAGAACCAACATATAGTCCACCTTTAGACTTTTCCAAATTAAGCTTTTTAAATGTTCTACAAATGTAACTAAATCGATATTCAAAGCTTTGACAAACTGCTTTATAATTCCTAATATGATTGAATTTAGCGGCATCATTGTTTCTGAGCGCATGCGAACTACTTTTGAAACGCCAAGGAAAATTTTCACTGAGTAAAACTAAATATAAGGTTGTCAAATATCTCCCTTCCGCTTTTTTGTCTTTTGAATTTCGCGGCTATGTACAAAGCGCTACAGAGCTCGTATCTGGCAACACTATACATAATTTGAAAGGTTTTGACATAACCTACAAAACAACGCTATGCATGATTAGTTTGGATATTGCGTTCAACAGTTATAGACGTGTAAACATGGAGTTCACTAACGCCGAAATTCGCGCTATTTTAAAGTTTTCCTTCGTTAAAGGCAAATCCGCTAGAGAAACGTTCCGTGAGATTAATGGTGTTTTGGGGGATGGTACTCTATCACTTCGAACCGCGGAGGAATGGTTTCGACGATTCAGAGCCGGTGAAAACGACACCATGGATAAGCCAGCCGGCGGAAGACCTGTGACGACAAATACCGATCAAATCATGGAATACATCGAGTTAGACCGGCATATGGCATCTCGTGACATCGCCCAGGAGATGGGAGTTAGTCACCAAACCATTTTGAACCATCTGCAGAAGGCTGGATACAAAAAAAAGTTTGATGTTTGGGTGCCGCATAATTTTACGCAAAAAAACCTTCTGGACCGAATCAACGCCTGTGCTATGCTGCTGAATGGGAACGAACTCGTCCCATTCTTGAAGCGGATGGTGACTGGCGACGAAAAATGGATCACATACGACAATATCAAGCGAAAACGGTCGTGGTCGAAGGCCGGTGAATCGTCCCAAACAGTGGCCAAGCCGGGATTGACGGCCAGGAAGGTTTTGCTGTGTGTTTGGTGGGATTGGAAGGGAATCATCCACTATGAGCTGCTCCCATATGGCCAGACGCTTAATTCTACCATCTACTGCGAACAACTGGACCGCTTGAAGCAGGCGATCGACCAGAAGCGTCCAGAATTGGCCAACAGGAAGGGTGTAGTGTTCCACCAGGACAACGCCAGACCACACACTTCGTTGATGACTCGTCAGAAGCTACGGGAGCTCGGATGGGAGGTTTTATCGCATCCACCATATAGCCCGGACGTAGCGCCAAGTGATTACCACCTGTTCCTGTCCATGGCGAATGCCCTTGGTGGTGTGAAGTTGAACTCAAAAGAGGCTAGTGAAAAGTGGCTGTCCGAATTCTTCGCAAATAAGGAGGGGGGCTTCTACGAGGAAGGTATTATGAAGTTGCCGTCTAGATAGAAACAGATCATCGAACAAAACGGCGCATATTTTAACTAAATCCGATCACTGTAACACTTTTTATAAAGCATTGAATGAAGAGCAAAAAAGCGGAAGGGATATTTGACAACCTTATATTTAGTAGACTATAGGTTTAGATATCTCCACGCTTGATTTATATTATTAAACCTGAGAACCTTCCGCATAATTTTTTCGCATATTTTCGTTAAAGAGCCTGATAGTGGGGAGCAGATGATATTATATTTGTATGTGCGAAAAATGTGTGCAGAGCCCTAATTAAGACTGAAAAAACAAATTTTATTAATAAAAAGCCTATAGTTTCTTAAAATATAAGAAATGTGAATATCATTAAAACAAGAGCACATTCAATATTCTCATGAATAAATTCGTAATCTGGGAAATTGAAACCATCACAGTTTGCTAAGATATCTAGAGAAACAAAAAGAGATATATTTTTTGTGGAGCTGTGTAATGCATTAAAATAGTCAGCCTACAAATAACGATTTTCCAATAAAAACAACCCAAAACCAGAACAAATTATGTCAGACTTGAGTACGGTCTATGGTATTTGTCAAAAAGCTTTTTATAATATTATACAAAATCTTCAAATGAAGCGTATATAAAAATATTATCGGTTAGGTTTAACTTCCATAAAAATATTGTATACCATCGAATAATATATGGTATGTAACTGTATATATATTTATTAAATGCACCTTTTAAATTCTCAAATTCTAAATTTTAGTCCGATGTACTTGAAAATTTGGAAAGGCCGGCCGACTTTTTACGTACATACATATATGCGTATGATGTACAGCTGTTCAAAACATTTAAATCTAAATAATTTTTATACTCATACAACATGTTGCTACAGAGTACAATAGTTTTGTTCCTTTAACAGTTATTTATATCACCAAAAACTATTAGTAATAGGTATGGAGTTACACTCGTGCTCATATAATTAAGTCACTGCATGGCAAACTAACGTTTCACAATATAAAGTCCTCGAAGTAACTTTGCATTTGTATAGGGGTATGGAAAAATGTTCGGTTATTTGTGTCGAAATTGCTAAGAACAAATTCAGAGAAACTAGTAATGTGGTTGGCGAAAAAATTAAAATTGTTTCGCGTGTAATCACATAATTAGGGCATTGTAAAAAAAGTCGTTATTGCAACGATCTATATTAAAAAAAAATATTAAGGAAGGGAAAAGTGTTGTCTGCACTAATTTAATTACGTTTTTTGAAAGTTTTATAAATAATGGTCAAAAATAAGAGCATATGGGTATGTTACCAAAAGTACAAAATTTTTTCGAAAATAACGGAATATTTGACTTTTTTTTTGAGAAGGGTTAAGAATAATATGCAATATTTTAGGAAAGATGAGATCATTGACAATTTGGCCCGTAAAAAACCGATAAATACAACATTTAATGACGATAGGCAAATAGTACGAATGACCCAGGTGGATTCTATTTTGACTTCACGTGAAATTAGAGCCCAAATGAAGCATAAACAAGGTGTACGTGTATCAGCATAGATAGTCCGCCATAGATTGCAGAAAAACTTCCTAAATGAGCGAATTGCACGACCGAAACCGAACGTACCAAAGAAGAACATCAAACGAAGGCCAGCATTTGCAAGAGAGCACCAGCAAAAATACTCAAAATTCTGGTATCTAGTGATTTAGAGTGATGAATCAAAGTTTAACATCTTTAGCAATTATGGTAGACTCTATGTCAGGCGACCACCACAACAAGAATTAAACCCACGATATACAAAATAAAACAGTAAAACATGGTGGATAATCAATCATGGCGAAACAATTTAAATTTTTTCGCCAACTAATTTCTCTAAATTTGTTCAATTTTGCAATTTTGACATAAATAACCGAACCTTTTTCCATATCCTTATACAAATGCAAAGCTATTTCGAGGACTTTATATTGTGAAACGTTAGTTTGCCATGCAGTGGCTTAATTATATGAGCACGAGTGTGTATATTTATATATAGGTATATAAATGATCAGGATGACAAGACAAGTTACGCCCACAAAACGTCAATAATCGAAAACTTATAAAATGCCATAACTAAGACGCAAGTTATTATATAAAACTGTAATTTAGTAGAGGTGAGAGGCAAATGTGAGCGTGACCCTACCTCCTAATAGGTTTAATGTCTCTCAATCCACTCGAGCTATATCATCACAATTTGCACAGGACAAATCCTTTCGACACCTTTCACGACAGTGTGAAAACAGGTGAAATCGGATGATAACCCTGCCCACTACCTATATGGTATAACAGGTAACGGCAATAAATTTTATATCCAGGATGGCAAAAGAGGGGTTTATAGGAGCCGGTGTCAAAAGTGAACACACATACTCGACCAAATTCGGTAGGTAACAATATCTTTACATTCCTATGTTACAATGGAAAATGGGCCAATTTGGACATGAACCACACCTACTTCCCATATAACACAATTTTAAATTCGATCTGATTCGTTCACCTTCCAGTATACAAATAAAGCAGCTTTTAATATATCGGGATATAACTTTACATACATAACGCCTTGAAGATATTCCATCTCGAGTCCAAAAAACACCGAAAATGTGGACCCCGGTGCCTATGGCCGACTTTTTACTAAAAACATCGGTTAATGTATGAGATATATATGTAACTGAAATTCGAAGAAAATCCTTTTCTAGTAATAGTATGTTCGTATGTCAAAAATAGGTGTAATAGGGTCAGTACATCTCTTAGGTTCCATATACATATGTACCTAATACAAAGATATATAGCATATATCAGCCAATCTGGGAGTTATCTTAATAAAATCGAGTGGAAGTGTTTTTCTAGTAATGATGTGTCTTTGTGCCTTTAATGAATAAAAGCGGGTGAAAACTTGCCCTTGACCCTATATAATTAATATTAGGATTTTCAAACATCCGGTTTACCTTACTCCTAATATATTGGTGATGATATCTGAGGTGCCTTAATGAAATTCAAAGAGTATATTTTTCCGTTATTAATATGTAGTAATGCCAAAAATAATTAAAATCGGGTCAATACAACCCCAATCTACTATATACCTAATTTTCGGGTTGGTTTTATTTTGTATTTATTGGCCAATATGTATGATATCTTAGCAAAATTAACTGAACGTATAGAATTGTATATACTATAGTTCATTGCCGAAAATATGTGAAATTAGTCTACCATTTATCTCGACTTCCATATACTGCATATAATGCTAATCGTTATGCCGAATATGAAGGTCAGTGTATGAGTTACTTCTTTCTAAAATGGTTTGAAAATATTTTCCCAAGTATACCTGAGCAATGTCTAAAGTTGATTCAATCAGCCCAGACTTTTCTCTGCCTCCAATATATCCCCTATAGTGATTACCGACTGAGCTGACTTTAAACCATATAGTTTAGTAAAAATATGTAATATTTTAATGGAATTAAGTAGACAGACTTTCTTAAAAATTATGTGGTTTAGCTCTAAATATGAATGGCACTTGTCTAGAGCTTCGCCCAAACTGCATACAAGTATTGCGAATTAATTTCGATCTTCTGGTTGTGGTTTGCCCATCAAATGTATGTAATATTTATTGAAAAGTTTATATTCTAATGTTTGTTTATAAACTTAAGCCTTAAAATTGTAAATTATTTGTGTAAGTTTATCAGTAGGAAAATTCAACTCTACGACTGCTCCGCGATGCTTCACTTTTTCTTTTCTTCGATCACTCTTTTCAACTTCTTCTTGCTCGATCACTCTCGTCAACTTCTTTTTGTAGGGTTGTAGGGTCGTTCTTCTAATATCGTGCGTATGGCCTGAATACATTCGTATTTTTGTTGTGCAGCCTTTAACCGACAAGATATCTCTGAGGATACGACGAAAATCTCGTTGGCATAACGGCTGAGACAATCCACGTGACGCATTCTTTCACCCGCCCGATGCTCTGCCATGTACAAAATCCATTCTGCTACCTCTCGTTGAACGCCTTTCTTCTGAATGGTTTGTGTGAGCGCTATGTTGTCAGTAACCAACTTAAACGGTACACCAAGCAAATAATGGCGAAATTTCTTCATAGCTAGATAAGCAGCCTTTACTTCCAAAATATAACTGTTTCGTCCTGATTCACTTGGGCTCGTCTTTTTGCTCCAATAAAATATAGGGTGCAATTGATCTTCAAAATTTTGTAACAATGTGGCACCAAACCCGTCCTTTGAAGCATCTGTGTGCAACTCCGTCGATGCACCTCTACAATAAATCCTTAAAACGGGGTCTTCACACAATGCACTCTTCAGATTCTCAATAGCTGCATCTTCTTTAGACTCCAATTTGAAAATGGCATCCTTTTTTAACAGATTGGTCAAAGGTGTCGCAATAATGGCATAGTTTTTCACAAACTTCCTGAAGAATCCCGTTAGACCCAAAAAAGATTGAACAGCTTTCCCATTCTTAGGTACTGCAAACTGTTTCACGGCAATTGTGTTTTCTTTGCCAATACAAATTCTGTAAGTGGCGTCTTTTTTCTTCACTACGACGGTTCTGCTGGCGAAGCTGGAGGTAGATGGTCGAACGATTCCTTCTTTCAACCAATCATCAACTTGCTTTTTAACGGCTTCAGCTTCAACTGGAGGATGTCGACTTGGTTGATGGCGAAATGGTTTAATTTTGTCATCCAGGACAACTCTTAGCTGCACAGGTGACTCAACAAGTAGCGAGGTTGGCCGATATTCCTCTATCAGATTCCGTATCATGGGTGCAAACTGGAGAGGAGCATTCACATTACTTACAGTACAATCATAATCATGAATACTTATCTGATTAACGTCAGCTATTTCCGGGCAAGCTGACAACGACGAATACTTAAACCCATTTGCATCCAGTGTAAATTGAAACTTTGCGAGAAAGTCATATCGCAGTAGAGCATCATCTTCTATTTTTTCATCTGCCACCACGATGAAATTTTGCACAGTCTCCATATCGTCTATTTGAACAGCTCCCGTAAATATTCCCAGCGGCACAGTGCCTGTTTTGCCCAGTCCACGCAACAAAGAACGACATGGACTTAACACAACATCAACTAGCTTCATGTACACAGAATGCTTCACAATCGTAACATCAGCACCCGTGTCAACCAGGCACGCAACTTCAACACCATTTAGTATAATGTTCTTGAGCCGTTTGCAATCTTTAACCACTCGCATCAATTTTACTGACTGCGGGCAACTTGTTGATATATGGCCTACAGCGTCACACTTGAAGCACTTCGTTCCAACATTACAATCTTTCTTCATGTGTTCAGGCGATCCACAATTGAAGCAACACACCGTCCTTTTATTGTTGCTGTTCTGATTTTGCTGGCCACCACTGTAATGCTGCTTTTTTGTCGTGCTCTTATCTATCAGTTCAAAATTTTCATACCGCTCTTTGAGTTCATCGTAAGTTTTACAAGCATGCATTATGAATTTATATTCGTCTTTGATACCCAATCCGTTAACTATATAACGTATGACAGACTTGATTTCAACATTGCCCAGTGCGGCTATTTTCTTCATTTGTAAAACATATTCGTGGAAACTCTCTGTTTGCAGTTTCTTCCTATTTGCCAGTTTCTCATGTACCTCCGCACTTCCTAATTTTCGTTGAAACTCTGTCAACAGCGCTGCTTTTAATTCTTCGTACGAGCCTACCAGCTCCGATTCCAAGAACAACTGCGCTGTTTTTGTCATCTTTGACCGCGCTTGAGCATATTTTTGTCCTCTCGTTTAGCCCATACGCATCAGCATTTAACCTTGAAATTTTCAAGCCAATTTTCGACCGGCGCCGTCTCGCCGTCAAAATCTGCTACAACTTTACCAGAACCCTCCATTGAGACTTTTGGAGTGTTTTGCACCACCTCATCAGCTTGAATTTTCAAACTCAGCAGTTGAATAAGTTGTTGTAATTGTACTTGATTTTCCATTATTTCTTCTTTTTCCACTTGTGCTTGCCTTAGTGTATTTATTTGTCGCGACGTTTTTGGTGTTTCACTGTCGTCTGCTTTTGTTTCTTTTACACCTTTTTTTCTTGCAATCTTTACTAATTACTTTTCTTCGAAACGACACATATATAATATAACATTTCAGTTTTCTGACGCAATTTCACTTTAGTTCGGCGGTTGAGCCCCCAAATGTAATATTTATTGAAAAGTTTATATTTTAATGTTTGTTCATAAACTTAAGCCTTAAAATTTTAAATTATTTGTGTAAGTTTATCAGTAGGAAAATTCAACTCTACGACTGCTCCGCGACGCTTCACTTTTTCTTCTCCTTGATCAACTTCTTTTTGCTCCTTCACTCTTACCAATTGTCCTGCAGTTGCCTGCAGCGTTGCCACCTGTACCATCACTGTTTACATGTATATCTTAAATTCACCTCGTTTGAGTTTATATCGCCTTATTTTGTTTTAGTTTTGTGTTTTTCTTATCGTGAACTTCACATGGGAAAAACCCCCATATTCGAAGATTTAGTCACAAAATTGATAGGGAGGATCCTATCAATAAAACTTTATTTACCGAATTTTAAAAACTTTTTTATTTGAACTAAGATCTATCAACAGTTGACGTTTTTCTCAACGCGAAGGCCGAAAATCGGAATATAGGAAAAGTTTTCAAAAGGCAAATGCAACTAATACCGATTAGATCGGTAAACGCTTTTAAGCTAAAGCAGTCGCATAATTGACTTTATAAGTTTAAAAAGTTTTTTATTGCCACCAAATCGAAACAAAAACATAAGTGACAGGTTGCCGAAGTTCACAATAGCATAATTCGAAAATTTCCCACAAAACTCGTGATACGAAATTTTCTTTCCAGGGAAGATAAAAAAAAAATACATGACAATGATTTATTCACACGAAGTTTACAATAGGGCTGTATATCTCATTTAAAGATGATTTTAATAGAACTTTAGCTGACGGGGAGTAAAATACAGCAATAAAACAAAGTGAGTCTATGACCTATAATTTAATTTAATAAAATACGATTTTAAAATAACTTTAGTTGACAAGCAGTAAAATACAGTAATACACCTAAGTGAGTCTATTATCTATAATATGACAAATTTTGTTAACAATCTATTATATAAGGGCTGCCTGATTGTGCAGCAGACAGTTCTAATTAGAGTGCTGTTGTGTAAAGAGCAATGCGGATAATGAGAAGTACCACGACCTGAAGATTCCACAATTAAAAAAGGAGCTGGAGCAACGTGTTTTTCAATTGGAATCACAAATGCTGGCGAAGTTGGATGCGCGGCTGTCAACGCAGTTGGAGGCGCAGTTCGCAGCGCAAGATGCATGTATATCAGCACAGGTTTTCTCACAGTTGAAAGAGCACGATGCACGGATATAGCAGGTGACGTCACAATAGCAAAGCGGTCCCGCGAGCTAGAATTAAATCGGCCAATTATGTCAACAGCTTCTGCGAAGGTAAAACCACCATCCTTTGATGGCACAGTTCCGTTCCATGTTTTTAAGCTTCAATTCGAAAAGACGGCATCTTCAAATAATTGGAATGCTGAAGATAAAGTAGCATCAATTCGAAAAGACGGCATCTTCAAATAATTAGAATGCTGAAGATAAAGTAGCTGCATTGTTCGTTGCATTAAAATGATCTGCAGCGGAGATATTACAGAACATCCCAAACTGCGAGGCGAGTAGTTATGAAACGTTGATGGGTGCATTTGAAAGACGGTATGGTAGTGAGCACAGAAAGCAGATCTTCCAAATCGAGTTGCAAAATCGCCGCCAGAAAGGCAATAAGCTTCTGCACTACAGAGATTGAGAGGTTAGCTCACTTAGTTTATGCACATAAATCTGTGGAGCTTATCGAGGATCCGAAAATTCGGATCTTCATTAATGAAACACAAGATAACACTACACGCTTTGCTGCGTTAGCATGTCCAAAATTGACATTTGCGGAAACCGTTTCGCATGCATAACACAGGAAACTGCATCTCCGCTTAGCAATCGAACATTTAAAGCTCATAAAATAGAAATAGAAGAACACACTTGGGTGGAACAGTAACTTGAAAAAAGAAAGCACTAGAAAAATCTACAGAAGCGCGTAAGAAAAATGATGATAAATGCTTCCACTGCGAAAACAGTGACCACATTGCAGGCAATTGTAACCAGTTCAATTATTCAGTTAGATGTAAAAGCAAAGCAGAGAAAGATAAAAAAAAAGTCAAATTCAACCAATCGTTAAACTAAAGCGAGCCTGCCGAAAAGGGCACGGGCTGGCTCCTGCAAGCGAATGCCCTGTAATCTTCATTTCACAAATAAGCAGGAATACGAGCAACGTTACCGTTATTGGATATGTAGACGGTAAAACGCGCATACTGACTGTGGATACGGTCTCATCACATTCCATTATTCGATCTGATCCAGTTAATAAAAATAATACCATTAGCAAAGAGCTACTTAATTTAGGACACAAAGTGAGAGCGGAGGGCACTCGCACACCTAATGAAAAGATAGAGGCAGTAAAAGATTGGCCCATTCCTAAAAATGTTCATGCATTGCGGAGTTTCCTTGAATTGTGTACTTATTATCGACGATTCATTCCAAATTTTTCCATGGTAGCTAGTAGCCTCCATAAACTCACGAAAAAGAACAGAGTCTTTGAATGGAATAAAGAACAAACTCTGAAGAAACGGTTAAGTACTGCACCAATGCCCTCATACCTGGTCTCAGGAGCAGCGTTTATTTTGGATATGAATGCTAGTGGGTTTGCAATAACAAGTCATTGACGGGCAAGAGAAAGTGGTTGCTTATTACAGTCAGACAATAGCAAGCCAGAGAGAAGTTATTGTGTAACTCGGAGGGAATTACTGGCGGTGGTGAAGTGCATCAAACATTTTCACAAGTACCTTTATGGCCAACGTTTTCACGTAAGGACAGATCATGCAGCATTAAAATGGCTTCTACAATTCAAGAACCCAGAAGGACAGTTGGCACGATGGTTTGAGAGACTGAAAAGTTACGACTTCTCTATAAAGCATCGCAAAGGTAGTAGTCATGGAAACTCAGATGCGATGTCCCGCCGTCCTTGTAGTTTGGAATGCAGACATTCCTCAAAAGCTGAGACTTAAGAAGACAATATAAAGGCAATTTGGCATATTGGTCAAAATGGAATAGTTTAAAGTTGGGGTTGGCTGCTTGCATCGCATATGAGAAAGCGAAGATGGGCAAAGCTCTCGAGCTGTGATGATTGTTCCGGTTGTTCTGCACAACAGTCCAAGTGGAGGACACATGGGTATCACCAAACCTTGGACAAATTAAAACAAAGATTGGGCGAATTGCCATAGATATAGCTAGTCGATTTCCCACTAGTAAATTAGGAAACAAGTATGTTTTGGTAGTCAAGGACTATTTCAGCAAATGGTCAGAGGTATACGCAATTCCTAATCAAGAGGCAGAAACTGTAGCGGACATATTTATCAGCAATTAGGTAACGAGATATGGTGTTCCAATAGAATTACATTTTGACCAAGGAAGGAATTTTGAATCAGCGTTAATTCAGGAGATGTGCCAGAAACTGGGTATCCGCATAACCCATACAACTGCACTACATCCGCAGAACGATGGCATGGTAGAACGATTCAATCGGACTTTGGAAGAACATTTAAAGAAAGTTGTGGACAAGTATCAAAAATTGGGATACCCATATATCCTTGTTCATACAGCAGTCTGCAGACGCAGAATCAAGGCCCTGGGATCCATGTTTCCACACAGGGATTGTATCGCCTCACTAGCACCAAGCAGAATTTTGGAATTTATCAATATGCTGGGCCTAGATGACACGATATGACTTAGGGGAGGGCACAATAGACCGTAGGTCGCGGTGCATACCTCAAAATTAATCAATCAATCAATCAATCCTTGTTCATGATGACTTATCGGTCTGCTGTACATGAAACAACGTGACAGACTTCCGCAAACTTGATTTTTCGTAATGATCTTCAGCTATCGGTTGATTTGAAGTTTGAGATTAACGCCAAAGGAAGTCAACAGCATCCTTCAAGACGAGATGAGAGATATACATGCTACGGTCAGACAGCGCACTAAACTTATGAGCGATAAAGTGAAAGCAAAATACGACAAAGCAGCGAACTCTGAGGGTTTTATTTATAAAAAAAGGGCTGTCTTCCAAATTACAGTGTAGTTAGGAAGGACCATACCAAGTTATTAAACGACTCAACAATGCAGTGTATTGCATTCAGACCATTGGAAGACCTAGGAATAAAATGAAGATAGTTCATCTGGAACGGCTTACAGCGTTTGGTACTGCAAATATGTCTAATTGGGGCGATCAGACTTAGATGGAGGGCAGTGTGGCGAACATGGCCAGACGAACGTAGAATCAACTCGACATCGAAATTTGTAGTTGCCAGAATGTTCGCTTGGCGAAGTTTTATTAACAATCTACTATATAAGGGCTGCCGGATTGTGCAGCGGACAGTTCTAATTAGAGTGCTGTCGTGAAAAGAGCAATTGAGACATGAGTAAGAAGTTGTATGCTCGGATAATGAGTAGTAAAGCGTTAAGTTGTTGGAATTTGAAATAAAGATAGTTGTATAGTCATTAAATTCGGATTTTTATTTAACAATCCAGTTGATCACTGGATCAAGAGTGAATTATGAGGTAGAGGATTTATCGAGAAATCGGTTACAATACATTTATAATTTTGCAAGCAAAACATCGATTGAGGATAATTCAGACAAAAGGGTTCTAGTGAAACAGGCGCTTATTCAATGAAAAATCTCATCGAACTGAGAAAATTAGTACAAAAATTCAAATTATTTTCAAGTAAATATAGACAAGGTTGGCAAAAATCCCCCACTGAACCCTCCCTGAGGGAGCCGACTGGTAATAGATACCACAGATTCACGAGGATACCTGGCGCCCTCCGTAATAAAATAGCCTTACTTGCGCAACGGGAGCTATGCGCAAGCGGACATACTTTCCCCCACACTCGTGGGACCACCTATGAACCGAAACACAAATAAACAAACTCAAAACAAAAATAAATACAACAAGTAAGGAAGGGCTAAGTTCGGATGTCACCGAACATTTTATACTCTCGCAAAGTCAAATAGTATACTCGTTTGAGATTTCTTTGTGGATTGACTGATATTTTCGGTAGAAGGTCAACTATAGGCACTGGAGTCCACATATTTAGTACTTAGGGGCTTAAACAGTTTTGGTTCGATTTAGACAATTTTTGGCCACAAGGTGGCATACTTTAATCGCATTATTCACGCAAAGTTTTATCCCGATACAGTCATTGTTGCCTGATTTGCATAGTGGAAAGTGAAAGAATCAGATGGAATTTAAAATGGTGTTATATGGGAACTAGGCGTGGTTGTAGTCCGATTTCGCCCATTGACATAGAAACACGAAAAGAACGTTATGCACCGAATTTGGTTGAAATCGGTTGAGCAGATCTCAAGATATGGCGTTTCACCTAAAAGTGGGCTGCGCCACGCCCACTGTCTAATTTTGAACGCGGTTCCTATAAAGTCATCTCATACCATCCCAGAGATAAAATTTAATGTCTCTGACGTGTTTAGTGCTTGATTTATCGCGCTTTTAGTAGTTTTTAACAGTACCATTATATGGGGAGTGGGCGGAGTTGCCACCCGATTTCAACTATTTTCACACCGCCAATAGAAGTGCTAAAAACATTTGCTTCCAGTGAATTTTGTTATTATCGCATTAGCGGTTTAGGAGATGTGCACATTAAACCTATTAGAGGCGGGACCACGCCCACTTAAAAAAAAAATTTAACTGCAGATGCCCCTCCCTAATGTGATCCTGTGTACCAAATAACAGTCTTGTATCTTATTGCGGAGCTTAGTTATGGCAATTTTTTTGTTTTTGATTAATGGCGTTTTGTGGGCGTGGCAGTGGTCCGATTACGCCCATCTGCAATACCACGGTACCAAGAAACATGTCTACCAAGTTTCATAAAGATATCTCAATTTTTACTCAAGTTAGAGCTTGCACGGACGGACGGACGGACAGACGGACGGACGGACAGACAGTCACCCGGATTTCAACTCGTCTCTTCATCCTGATCATTTATATATATATAACCCTATATCTAACTCAATTAGTTTTAGGTGATAGTGCCGTTTCACATTGGGACGCAAAAGAGTCTCATACCAGTTTATTGTGGGTGAGGGGACGACGAGGAAAGACGAAGGGACCGTGCCACTCGTGTTCGGGTGGCACGCTTTGTGTTCTTGTTCGTAACAGCTCGCTGCTACCCTTTTCAGCATTCCTTTTCACTTTCAAATCCTTTGAATGGTTGCAAGAGCGCTCGGTTTCAAATGAATTCGATCGCAAATTTGAGTTCTTTTTGTATGTAATATGCAAATACGTATGCATAGAATAATAGAAATATTATGACAAATTGTAAATAAGGAGAAAATTAAGATATAGATTATGGAGTAAAGAAATTATGAATTTTTAATACGGAGTAAAGAAATTATGAGTTTTTAATACTTAAAGATTAGGAAATTCCTATTATAAATTTGGCCTTGAAAATATTAGCAGCGGATATTCAATACATTCTTGTGGATTAGGGAATTCCCGTCTTTAGTATTTTTTTGAAACTATTTAGCGGGTAGGTACTTGTATTATGCATATTGTTCTACCATATTCATGGTAATTCATTGCAAGCAAAATGTCTCAACATACAAATGAAATACGCAGCACGCAGTGTTGCGCGGTCTTGCGCAGTCGAACCGCACAAATATTTACGAACATTTTGTGAAAAGGAATGCAGAAAAACTAGACTCGAGTTGCTGGACTCTTTTTGGCCGTGTGAATGCCCAGAGCGACACCAAAAGAAAATTTGAAAAAAATGCGACTCTTTTGAGTCCCTGTCTGAAACGGCACATACAAACAACCGTTAGGTGAACAAAACTATTATACTCTGTAGCAACAGGTTGCGAAAGTATAAAAATCGGAGAGAGCCCGGATCTCCAGAAAAAAAGCCGGAGGGGGCTAGTTGCTTCCAAAAAAGAGCATCGTTTGGAACGAGCTCGGCAACAAATATCAAGAGGACAGGAGCGAAGCTTGGTCCCGAAGATAGGGCAAGCACAAGTAAAGGAGCAGAAGCTAAGCTGGCCCACAGAAGGTGGTAGCGCCGGGGGCAGCCAGACCCAAACCCTGCAGCCAAAACACGGCTGAGAAGCAGGGGGAGGGAGAAGATGCCAAAGGGGCTGCTGCTGGAAGTGCATCTGCCAGGGAGTGACCTGCATTTAGCATTCAGGACCCGGCAAAGGCAAAGTATGCGGAGAGACGACGCGCCGCATACATACTAAGGTTCGTAGAGTTAAAGCCGCCAACGAAAGAGGTGCTAACGAAGGAGCTCCAAGCATCGATTGACAAGCGACAGAGGTCAGCTGAAGAGGCAAAGCCGTCAGCCAAGAGGCCGAAGACAAAGGGCGTAACGCCCGCAAAATCATTTGCAGAAGTGGCCTGGAACCGAATTGTCATTGGCGTTCTGGACGAGGGAGATCCCGAAGGAAGAATCCCCAGAGCCCAATGGAAATGGGTGCAGGTTGCGCTGGCAAATGTGGCGCTGGAAGTGCTACTAAGCAATCCGGGTCCGTCACCGTCATGCAGATGCCGGCTGGTACTAGGCCCAGATCAAAATGATTGCTTGCGACGACGAGAGATCGGTCGCTCTATAAAAAGCTGCTATAGCCAAGGTGGGAGAGGTATACCCAGGGGCAAAATTGGTAGCAGTGGACAAAAAGGACATACCATCCAGTCCAAGGGCAAGGGTATGGATCCCGGCTACACCATCACAGCCGGACCAGATTATGCAGCTCATAAGAGCCTGCAACACGAGCCTACCCACGGAAGAGTGGAAGTATGTCAAGACATTAGGGCACAATAGACCATAGGTCGCGGTGCATACCTCAATCACTATCTATCTATGTCAAGACATTTGAGGACAGCGTAGCAGAATCTGCCATGGAGACTAAAAGGGCCACGATGCAGATTCTGCTGTTACTAATGAAAGAATCCATCGAACCGCTGGCGAAAGGTGGCGGGGAGATAAATTACGGGTTCACGAAAGTGAGGATCTGGCATCGGAGAAAGAGATATGCGAAGTAGAGGAAGATCCTATGCAGTCCTCGATCGACGCGGAAAGTATGGAGCAAGATGAGTGTTCTTCTTCCGAATCTGAGCTTGCTGCCAGACTCTCAAGCTTGTATACTGAGAAAGAGCTTTTAAGCGACTCTCAGGAAGACGCAGATATAACAATAGTTAATGCGTCTTATATAAATTAATCTTCATCATAGCAAACTAGCTTCAGCAGCCCTAATTAACCGCGTGGCAATGGAACAGCCTGAATTTGTCCTCATTCAGCATTCATGGGTTAATGGAGGGCGTATTTGTGGACTGAGGACGCCGAACTATAAGTTACTTATAGCTAATTGTGAAGGTAAAATCAAAACCTGCATAATGGCAAAGAAAAATATGTTTTTATATTACATAATTACAGCAACAACGACACAGCAGCAGTAAGCTGGGAAACGGGCACAAACAGTTACCGGCTGGTGCCGTGCTATATGCCATACGAGCAAGAGCTGGTGCCACCTCTGATGGTAAAAGAGGTGGTACGGGATAGCGAGGCATCCAAGTGCATGACGATACTTGGATGCGACTCAAACACGCATCACACAATCTGGGGCAGCACAGATGTCAATGACAAAGGTGAGTGTCTCTTTAATTACCTACTAGGCACTAAGTTACTGGTGTATAATAAGGGAAGCACGCCAACATTTATTACAAGAAACCAACAAGAAGTGCTGGATATCACACTTGTGTCGAAAGAACTAATTGACAGGGTAACCCAATCTAGGGTTCTCGAAGAACATTCCTTTTCGGATCACCGATATATTGAATGTACAATAGAGGAAAGGGCTGATAGAGGCATTAACTTTAGGAATCATAGGAAAACGAACTGGCAGGTGCACATGCAAGAACTGGAAAAACGTATCCCTATGATTCTACCGTTTCAGCCCAATAGCAAGGAGGATCTAGATATCCTCGTTAATCGACTCACGGAATCGTGCCGGCAAGCAATATAAGTGGCTTGTCCAATAACACGAAGTAGAGGTAGAATTAGGCCCCCCTGGTGATCTCTAGAACTTAAAAAGCTACAGAAAGAATGCAGAAAGCAGTTCAATTTAGCTAAGCATTCCCAAGGCAAGTCAGACTGGGATTATTATTACAACCTCCTTAGGTCATACAAAAAGGAAGTTAGGAGGGCAAAAAGAAATTCATGGAAATCTTTTTGTAATGATATCGAGAACACGGCGGAAGCGTCTCGACTTAGGAAAATAATGGCACAATCGGTGCATAGTATCGGTTATCTTCAGAAGCCAGACCGAAGTTGGACAGTATCCAGTGAACAGTCCCTGGGGCTACTAATGGATACCCACTTCCCAGGCAGCTCTGAAAGCCATACTGCTGAATATACTCAAGACAATGGAGCAGAAATGGACTCCACTCTTATAAACATAGTGTCAGAAAGCAACGTACGCTGGGCAATAAATAGCTTTAAGCCCTTCAAGTCGCCGGGATCAGATGGTCTATTCCCGGCTCAATTGCAGCAGTCGCAGAATTACATAATGAATTGGCTAATTGCCATTCTTAAAGGGGCGCTGCAATTAAACTATACCCCTTCGGGAAGTCAAGGTAATATACATACCAAAGGCAGGCAAAAGCTCGCATACAAGTCCAAAGGACTTCAGGCCAATTAGCCTCTCCTCATTCCTTCTAAAAACGCTGGAAAGACTAATAGAATTACATATAAGAAACAAACTGAAACCAGAAAAGTTGGCTGGTTCGCAGCACAAGGTCTAAAGGAAAATCCACAGAAACAGCACTAAGCTCTGTGGTGGCGGAGATTGAAAAATCTCTGGAAGTTAAATAATACACTCTATTTGCCTTCTTAGATATAGAAGGAGCCTTCAATAATATCCAGCCTAGGGCCATACTGAGTGCGCTTAAGGATCTGAACCTCTCAGAAAATTAATTGAACAGATGCTCACGAGCAGGTCAATAATTTCAACGCTGGGAGCGTCAACGATGTGCAGATCTGTCCAAAGAGGTACACCTCAAGGGGGCGTGTTATCCCCACTTCTCTGGGTCCTGACAATAAGTAAGTTGCTGTTGGATCTAGAAAAGAAAGGGGTACATGTTGTGGCCTACGCTGACGATGTGGCAGTATCAGTTAGAGGCAAATTCTTGAATACTCTCGCAAACCTTATGCAAACGATCTTGGACGATATAAATCGTTGGGCTGTATCGTGCGGATTAAACTTAAATGCTGGTAAGACAGAGCTAGTATTGTCCACCAGAAAACATAATGCTCCAGATGTTACGGCGCCATTAATAAATGGTTGCAGACTAACAATTGGAGATAAGGCATGCTACCTGGGGCTAATCTTAGACAGGAAGCTTTAATGGAAACAAAACTTGGATGTGAAGAAGGCAGCCAGAGCACTCTACACCTGTAAAAGGATGATGGGCCCCAAATCGGGGCTAACGTCTCGGCTAACCTACTGGCTCTAAACAGCAGTTGTCAGACCAATCATGACATACGATTTATTGGTATGGTGGCCAATAATGGAAAAGAAATACGCGGTAAAGCGTATGGAAAGTATACAAAGAGCAGCCAGTATATGCATTAGTAGAGCTCGTAGAACAACGCCAAGCCAGGCTCTAAACGTCATTCTACATATACTGCCAACAGACCTGTTCTGTAAGCAAGTGGCAGCAGAGTCAGCTCTTAGACTGAGGGAATCCTCCCAACTAGTCGCATGCAACAATGGGCATTCTAGGATACTCAGTATATTCCCGTTCCTACCCAAAACCACGGATTTCCGCAATCCAATAGAACTGAAACTAAATTCGGTCCACAATACTGCCTTCCCCACAATGGAGGAGTGGAAAAGGGACGAGGTGGACAGGAATACAGGAATTAGCATCTACACGGATGGATCCAAACTGGATAATCGAGTGGGAGTTGGTGTCTTTTGCGTAACATTAGACACCAACATCGCCTTCCGTTTACCAGACCACTGGAGTGTCTTCCGGCGGAGATCACAGAAATTAAAGAAAGCCTTGTGGTATTGACAAAACGTGTGCTCCCAACAAGGAGCATATATATATATATACGGATAGCCAAGCGGCCTTGAAATCACTCAAGTCTCCAATGGTCTCAGCTAGTGAAAGAATGTCTTGACCTATTAGAGGATCTGACATCCTACTTCACAATAAACCTGCAATGGGTTCCAGGACATAGTGATATCCCTGGTAACTGCGAGGCAGATGAACTAGCCAGAACAGGCACCACTTTGCAACTAACCCCTGAAAAAGAGGGTATTTTTATGCCTCTTGCAACTTGCAAACACTTAATCAGCGAACATGCTATAAATATAGCAGTCTCGGTGGAGACAATCAATAACCTGCTCAACCAGCAGACTAACGTGGCAGGAATGGAGCCTGAGTCGCACAAACCGACTACTAAAATTTAAAAGGAATGATATAAGAACTCTGATAGGAGTACTAACAGGTCGCTGTCTAATTGGTAGACTTGCCAGTAGGCTAGGTGTGCCATACAACGACTATTGTAGAAGCTGTCAAGAAGTAGAAGAAGAGGAGACTGTAAAGCATCTTCTATGCGAATGTAAAGCTCTATACAGGAAAATAATCGCAACTATCAGTCCTTGACGTCGTATCAGAAGTTGCTAATATAAAATTATTTGTACTGATGAACTTCATCAGGAGCACAGGTTGGTTCAGAGAGGAGACGATAGAGGCAGGGAACATTAGTCCCGGTGGTATCACAATGGCTTCCTTTTGGCCTAGGTCCGTCGTTAGACAGCCACTCTACCTACCTACCTACCTGGACAAGTACAAAATTTTCCGAAATATTTGGCATAAAGCGTGCTAGCAGAACGAAAATTATATGTAGTATATCGAAGATAAGGTAATAAGTGTACCGATATTGGACGATTTGACTAGCACTAAACTTCATTTCGCTAGGGGTAGTAGTGACCCGATTTTGACCGTTTGTGGCATCACGGCATATTATTACCGGAAAAAGATGGTATCTGAACCTCAATAATATATATCACAAATTAGACAATAGACACTGAGGTCTACATATTCGGTATATGGTGGCTTGAGAATTTATGGTCCGATTCGCCGATTTCTAAATGCGTGGTGAGCTTTTTTGCACAATATAAGTTTCACTCCGATATCGTCATTGGTACTTCACTTACATGTCTACTGACTAAATGACAGCACTAAATTACGGTTTCATATCTTATTTTGTGACTATAGCACTGCATAGTTTTTCGATTAACGGAATTTTGTGGGAATGATAATGGTCTGATTCATCTGCACTACTAAGCTTCTTATGACACCAAGAAAAACGTGAACCAAGTTCCATCAAGATATATTAATTTTTACTCAAGTTATCATATGCACGAGAAACTTGACGGACGGTGGGACAGATATTCACCCAGAATTCAACTCGTCTCGTCATTCTGATCATTTCATATACATAGGGTTTTCCAATAAGAGTGATATGAAACACTAATTGTTAAGGAAATTCAAAGGTTTTTCATTTAATGTGTAGTACTATCGACACAATTAAGTTCTGAATATAACACGACTTCTTTTGCAGGAACAAAGTCGATGAATCCAATATTCGAGTACTTTTTCAATTAAATCAAGTCTTATGTCATGAATAGCTAGTTCAATAATAACCCCACAAGAATTAGTCTTATGGTGTTAAATCACAACGACTCTATTCAAAGTCACAATTTCATGAAAGTATCGAATCTCCCGAATTTTCTCGCAATAATTCGGTTATTGCATGTGCTGTGTGGCACGTAGCCCCGTCTTGTTTGAACCAGATGTTGTCAAGATCAACTTCTTCCAATTGCGGCTATACAAAGTTGGTTATCATCGATTTATACCGCTCTCCATTAACAGTAACAGTGTCACCAGCTTCATTTCGAAAGAACTACGGATCGATAATTCCGCCAGACCAAAAACCACACCAAACTGTCAATTTAGGTGAATGTAATGATTGTTCATGAATAATTTGTGAATTTTCTTCCAACCAGAATCGACAGTTTTGTTTATTTACCGCTGGAATGAAAGCAAGCTGATTTTCTTAAAAAAATTGCAATTGAAGAACGATTATTTAGATATTAGTATTGAATAATTATCCCTATTGGAACACCCGATATAACTCTATATCGATCTCCATTCATTTAAAATGTTACAAAAAAACCATTAGGTGAACAAAACTATAATACTCGGTTGCAACATATTGCAAGAATATAAAAATTTTATCGATATTGAATAGATCTGTATATCGCATATTTATTTCCGTAAATATTAATTAGCATATAGAAGATAGACTTACTTGATGACACTCGACCGGTACGTAAACAAACATCTTGTATTGAAATATTGTTTCCAAGCTTTGCATCGTCGGAGTAAATCATTTCGATAGAAAAAGAAACAATTTTTTTATGAAAAAATGTAATTATCTTCCTTGCTCTCGTTTGATAGTTAAACAGCCAATTCGGGAATAATTCGCTGTAAACATTAACAACAGCATGTTGATATATTTAGAAAATAGTTTATGTTTCATGTACGCTATATAAATTTTAAAAAATTAATTTTTACCTGATCATCTTATTCAGATTCTTAAAAGAAATGTCAGTTCTTATTGCTTCCAACTGTAGTTCACTGAGCTGTTTCTCTATTCTGAAAATGTATACATTTAAACATATTAAAGATAATATTTTGTCATACATCCTTACTTTTTAAATTCGTAATTATCTTTATTTAGGATTTCATTAAAAGAAGACGAAGTTTTTTCATAATCTGAGTCAAAGCTTAAGCCCGATAAATTTGAACCATTTCTTTCCAACGACCTTCTCCGCCAATAATCATGGACATTCCTCAATTTTGGAAGATTACGGAGTCTCATTAAATTGTCCAATCCAAGGGAAGGTGACAGAGACAGTGGTGGCAATGCAAATGACTCACTAGTGATTGACATACTTCCAGAAGAAAACGATTCCTGGCTATGTTTGCATCGACGACAAGTTATTATGTTATTTTTATTCCGAACTGTATTTACTGGAGTATCCTTTTCTTTTAGTAATAGAGAACATGTTTCTACAGGAATATGTCGATTAGTGACACAGTTATGCTCTACCACCAATTCTTCAATTGATTGGATATCGGAGCGTTCATTCTCTTCGTCATCTCCAGCATTTTCAGAAGCGAACGTTTCAACGAGGCTTAAACGTGTTTTTTCAATATCGTCAATTTCGGGAATAAATAGAGGAGAATTTTCCCGCTCTAAGTTTATGAATTGTTTATTAAAAACGTCTGTTTTGTTTGAGTCTGTTAAGTATCCATTTCTAATGTCATCTTCAAGTCCATTAATAATAGATGACTTCCGTTGTGTTAAATAATGAACAGATACATCAGATATAGTTATTGGATTGTCTTCACATATGTATTCAACGTTCTTAAAATTTTCATTCTCAATTACAAGGTTATCTGATGTTGCGGACACAAATGGAAGTTTCAAAATTGCATTCCGGCTCTCAAGTTTTGTTACATACATCATTGTAGAATTACCTCCTGTGCTTAGAACTGGCGAATTTAATGAAATAGATTTTCGCTCTTTTACATTGCAATTGGAGGTAATAGGAATACGATACTGAAAGATATTCATACTTGGACTCGTTTCATTCCGTACTTTACGACATTCAGAAGCTTCAACTTTCATTTGTGTGTGTCCTATAGTATCTTCCTCTATTGCGATATCATCAAAAGATGTATTACAATTGGTGTGCTTATCAGTTTTTCTAAATAAAAATAAAAAAAATCCTTCTTTAATAGTAGTAATTGTATATACAGTGAGCGAACAAATTTTACGTACACAATTTCCTTAAACATTCATGGTCTGAAAATCCAACTAAAGCAAACCGTAATTGCAAAACTTTTTCATACAGTGTTAATGATACAATTAAGATTTAATATTTGACTTAGTAACGCCCTTTACTTCTTCCAGGTCAAGTTGGAGTAGAATTTCAATTTTATGTCCAACGTGAAAGGGTAAAGTCAAAATGGGTCGTGGTCGTGAAATTATATTTGAAACTCTGAAAATTATCTTAGACTTATTTTTAAAGGGGAATGAGCACGTGCTATTAGCTGAATTATTAACAAATCGCCAACGAGTGTGCATATAATAATTCAAACATATGAAAACCACGTTCCGGTCAGGAAGTATTACGCAGCTCAGGGCGTGCATCCACAAACGATTCAAAATGTGATCCACAAAAATCGATGCAATGCACGAACAGCAAAAAACCTTTAACTTCTCTGGGGAATCGAGAAAAGACGCTTTCATTAGCAAAAAATACGTTGATAAACCTAACTCGTTTTGAGATAACGTGGTATGAAGTGACGAATTAAAATTCATTACTTTTGATTCGGATGGCGTTCAGAAAGTATGAAGAAACCCCAAATTCAGGGGAGCCATTTTTACACATTAAGAAATTATTATATACTAGACTACTGGACAAGTGCACTTGATATCACCGCAGCAACGAATGACCTATTGCATTAAAAATGTTTATAATCATTAATAGCAATGTAAGTGGTAAGTTTGAATAGTAATGCAGGCAAAAGACACAAACAAACATCACTTGTTCGGTTCCCTTTGATGAACGAGCTAAACAATATTGTCTTACCTCTGGTGGGGGACTAAAATTGATACACACGTCATTGAGTGAGAACTATTTCATTATACCCTGAACAGGGTATATTAAGTTTGCCACGAAGTTTGTAACACTAAGAAGGAAACGTCGGAGACCCTACAAAATATATACATAAATGATCCGTCCGTCCGTCTGTATATGTTCAAACTAGTCCCTCAGTTTTCAAGCTATCGATCTGAAATTTTGCTCCTGTCCTTTTCTCACTAAGAAGCTGCTCATTTGTCGGAACGACCGATATCGGACCACTATGGCATATAGCTTGTATGGAAAACTCTTTCATTTAACGAGGTATCTTCACGAAATTTGGCATGGAGTATTATTTAAGGAAATAAACCAATCTCCGAAGAAATTGTATAGATCGGATGATTATAGAATATGCTTGTATAGCTGCCATATAAACTGAACGATCGGAATCAAGAGGTTGTATAGAAAAATCTTTCATTTGACGAGGTATCTTCACGAATATAGGCATGAGTTAATGTTTAAGGCAACAATGTATTTTCCGTAGGCATTGTTCAGATCAAATCACTATATCATATAGGTGGCATACAAATTGAACGATCGGAATCAAGTTCTTGAAAGGAGCCTTTGTATTTGTGCAGGCTATTACAGCTTCGGTGCAACTGAAGTTAACGTTTTTTCTTGTTGGCTAGATGAGTTACGCCTCCCCCCTCCATACACGCCACTGAGCACCAACACACCACATTAACACAATCCACAAGAAGACTCCACCCACTAACACACACCACGCAGACATCACACCACTCAGACCACGCACACATACACATCACATCACACCACAACTTTACACAACCCAACACTCAAAAGGGACTAACACAGGACCAGAGGCCCTGAGCCGTTCAGACGTACGCCGACCGTAGTAACTTTTCGCCCGAGTATCCAGATATTCATTGGGATTTTGTGATCTATATTTTTTTTACATTTCTTTTAATTAACATAGCGGATACCGCCGGATAACCTACATTAGATTTAAAATCTATTTTCATTTTTTGTGCTTGCACCAAACGCATTTAAAACGGTGAGTGCAAACGAGTGTAATATTCATGGTCCTTCGAGCTATAGTGAGCGGCACTATGGAGTGAAAAAAAAAAAACCTATAAAAGGAAAAATGAAAAGTGCTGTGAAGTGTCTAACATTTAATATGGACAAACAAACGAAAAAAAAAACAAAGAAACAAAGATATAAGTGCTGTGCAGTGCAGTGAAATAACACATATATACAAAAAAAAAAAATATATATATAAATACATATATATGCAAGTGACTGAAAAGTGCTGTGCAGTGATGTGATATACATATACACATAGAAAACAAAACATAAAAAAAGAGTTATTTTCAACGCAAAACAAAAAAAAAATAATAGAAGAAAGTGAGTGAAGTATGGAGTGACACAAACATATATACATAAAAGAAGCAAGAAAAAACCAATAACGTGCGCGAAATAATCCCTAATTACGTACGGGCAAGAATTTCAACAAATTACATACATAACCATACAGAACGGGCGCGAATTAAAACAAAAACCTCAACAGCAAACAACAACAACCACACCAACTCACCAAAGTTATCCACCGCAGCTAGGCAACAAAGGACTGGGCAACAGAACGAAAGGCGCACGCACAAGCACATATATTATATTTTCCCCAAAACCCCTTGGCGGACACCAAAGTGAGTCGTATCGATTCCTCTTAGTATTGTATATTTTCTAATATATGTATGTAAAAATTAATATAAAAAAAAGTTATGCTTTTGCGGTTTATTTATTACATAAATCCGTCTTAATAAAAGCAATAACAAACAAGAAAAAACGTTAACTTCGGTTGCGCAATACCCTTCACAAATACAAAGGCCCCTTACAAGAACTTGATTCCGAACGTTCAATTTGTATGGCAGCTATATGATATATGATCTGACCAATTTCTGTGGAGAATAATTTGTTGCCTTAAGCAATAACTCGTGCCTAATTTTGCAAGCACTTTACTCCGATCGTTCAGTTAATATGGCAGCTATATGCTATAGTCATCCGATCTATACAATTTCTTCGGAGATTAGATTAATGCCTTAAATAATACGACATGCCAAATTTCGTGAAGATACCTCGTCAAATGAAAGAGTTTCCCATACAAGCACTTGATTCCGATTGTTCAGTTTGTATGGCAACTATATGCTATAGTCATTTGATCTGAATAATTTCTTCGGAGATTACATTGTTGCCTCAAATAATAATTAATGCCAAATTTCGTGAAGATACCTCGTCAAATGAAAGAGTTTCCTATACAAGCACTTGATTCCGATTGTTCAGTTTGTATGGCAGCTATATGCTATAGTCATCCGATCTGAATAATTTCTTCGGAAATTACATTGGTGCTTCAAATAATACTACACGCCAAATTTCATGAAGATACCTCGTCAAATGAAAGAGTTTTCCGTACAAACACTTGATTCCGAATGTTCAGTTTGTATGGCAGCTATATGCTATAGTGGTCCGATATCGGCCGTTCCGACAAATGAGCTGCTTCTTTGTTAGAAAAGGACAGGTGCAAAATTTCAGATCGATAGCATAAAAACTGAGGGACTAGTTTGTATATATACAGACAGACGGATAGACGGACAGACAGACAGACGGACATGGCTAAATCAACTCAGCTCATCATGCTGATCATTTATGTATATATTTTATAGGGTCTCCGACGTTTCCTTCTGGGTATTACAAACTTCGTGGCAAACTTAATATACCCTGTTCAGGGTATAAAAAGAACGGTTACTAAACTGTTTCAATATTTCGGTTTATTTTCCGGTAAAAACTGAAATACCGCTAAAAGATAAAACAGTTTGGTAAAAAATATATATCCAAATATATTATATAACGAACTCTTGGTTGCCTAATTGTTTACCGTTGTGTTCAAACACACAAAAATATCTCTACAACAAAATAATTCAAGTATTTACTTACACCTATTTCCAGCACTACCCCTTATACTTTATCAAGTATAAGATGGATTGCGTAAAATAAGCAAAGGCAAATCAAAAGCAAAGAAAAAAAAGAGCGAAAATTTACAAAATAAATGTAAACATACATACAGCCAATCCAATTTATGATACATATAATACATATACATATTATATTTAACATATATAAATATATACATACTATATTAGGAGAAAACCTCCGTTTGCAGTATTAATATAGGTATGAAATCATACAAATATACATATATTACTAATAGTTGCTATAGATACATATATACATAAATTTTACGAGAATACCTTTGGTAAGTTATTCTCCTTTTCGCACTCCGTACATATTCCGCCCAAATACACTGGGTCACAGCTTATTTGATACAGCAGCCGATATAAATTTCGAATCGCAATATTTTCTAAATTGAAAGGAATCTTGAAAAAATTTAAACGATATATTATAGAGTAAAGAATTTCATATAAATATATAATGTACTTCATTTATTTAAAAAATATTTTATTTTTAAATATATGTATATATAATAAAATTAAAATTACTGCTAAATTTCAGGTCACAGCTTATTTGATACAGTTCAATTCATTCTAAAATAACATAAACAAATCACTTTCAATCTTAAATTCTTAATATTTTGTGTGAAAGCATTTCGCCTTAACCTGGATCCTGGTTGGCATTGATTGGACCAACTTTTGTGTGGTTTTTAGGGTAATTTTCTGCCATTCCTCTAGTAGCGTCTTTTTCAATTCCTCTCTGTTCGAAATTTGTGGCTTTGAATGTTTTGTCTAATAAAGCCCACAAATTTTCAATAACATTCATATCAGGTGACTGTGCCGGGGGTGTCATCAAATGGAGCCAATTCCATATGAGCCACGATTGAACGACTGCTGCTTTGTGTTTTGGGTCGTTATCTTGATAAAAGCAGACTTTTTCTTTATACCAAGATTCTCGGCACTTTGAAGCAAATTACTTCTCAGGATATTAAGGTACATATTTTTGTCCATTGTCCCTTCAATAAACTCCAAATTTCCAACACCGGCTGCGGAAATACAACCCCAAACCATCACACTTCCACCGCCATGTTTCACTGTAGCTCTCAAGTTCAGCTTATTTAGCTCTCTAATCTTTTTTCGCCAAACGTAAGACATGCCGTCGGACCCAAAAATATTGAATTTTGACTCGTCTGAAAATATAACCGTGTTCAAAAATCATGGGTCTTACAAATATGTTCATGAGCGAACTTTAGTCGACATATTTGGCTTTTTTTTACTAATAAATGGTTTCTTACGAGCAACTCGGCCATTAAAATCATGTTCGCGGAGTACGCGGCAGATAGTTTCAGCGCTCGAACAATTTAGCGCTCTTCTAAAAATTTAGTTTGGCGCACATCTGCCTTTATTTTGCACTCGATTTCCATGTAAATATCGCTCAATGATGTGCTGTACAGTGAAGGCACTAAGGTTCACAATTTCACCAATTTTCCAATCCGATTTACAATTTTTAAAAGATTTTATGACCAGTTCACGCTGCTCTATTGTTGTACGATGACCCATTTTTATATAAACGCACTTGCTATCTCTATGGTTTATTATAACACACCAATAAATATTTAAAACTAATTATAAACGACGCCAATATGCATTTCAAAATAAAATACAGTTATGCGGTGCGACAATCTGGCGCCTCGTGATGGAAAAATATCTGTATCAAATAAGCTGTGACCTGAAATTTTGCAGTAATTTTAATATTATATACATATATTTGAAAATAAAATACTTTTTAAATAAATGAAGTACATTATATATATGAAATTCTTTACTCTATAATATAGCCTTTAAATTTTTTCAATATTCCTTTCAGTTTAGAAAATATATACATACAAGTAAATTTTACGAGAATACCTGCGGTCAATTATTCTCCTTTTCGCACTGCGTACATATATACACGCGCATTTATACATACATACAAATTCAGCAATACTCCTTGTTCTTTGGTAAACAAAAACAAGTAGGATTGCATATATATATATATATATTATATTCTAAGTCCACATTTGCATATATCCGCAATACCCCTTGTTCTTTGCCCAACAAAAACAAGCAGAATTGCGCAAAACATATTAAAGCATAATATAATACATGCATACATATGTACAAAGTGCATTGATCTCTACGACGAGCTCTCAATTGCGCATAACGACAAGTACATATATATCAGCTGATCCGCTTATAGGTATACTCTATAGGAATTACGGACACATAATACATACAAATAAAATTAAAAATAAAAAACTTTGCGTTTATTAATAATCAATTAAATAATTAAAATAAAAAACATAAAATTTTTTTAATATAAAGCGCTAAAACACAAATTAAATTAAAAGAGTTCTCGGGTAAACATACGAGTATACGAGAAATTAAAACGGTCCTGTTTTTTTTTTTTTAATTTTATTCGAAACTCTTATTTACGTCAAAGAGTCTTCTCTCAAACACATACAACTACATACGTACTATAATATTTGTGAAATTTCATCAGTTTACACTGAGAAACTTTTTATTTAGTTCAACACATCTTTTAAATGAGCTCAGACTCAAAAGATTCTAACACAACTCAGTTGCTAAAAGTTCCAAAAATGATTTCTGACGAAAAAAGTCCATGTACACCTGCAGAAGCTACACGCTCAAAGCAAGGTGCTACAAAGCAAAAGAGGGGTAAAGATATTTCATACTCTAAATTCGTTGCTAAATTCTAAATTCGATTTTCATCTTCACTGATTCAACACCAGCCTGAATCGGTTTTTGAAATCAAAAAGGAAAATCTTGATAATAAATACAAAAACTGCTTAGACCAGTTGGAAGAAACAAAAGCAATGATTTCTGACCAATTAGAGCTGCCACAAATACAAAGTCGAGGCAAGTTCAGGCATCCATCTTAAGGTGCCCGCATCTGCCGCGCAGCAATTCCAGAAAAATCGTTACTTTTGTGGGAGCAATCGCTCTCATCTCGAAAAAAATGCCCAACACGGCAACAAATGAAAGAATTTCTAACTACCCAATATGAAATAGCAGAAAGGGTAGACAAAAAAACTAGTTAGAACTAAAAACGTTCAAAACGACCTCAATAGAAGCTGCAATAGACCCCAAACCAGTAGTAACAACAATTTAAATAGAAACTCTTTTAAAAATCAATCGTTCACATCCGAACAGTACAAACAAACATGATGCAAACTATGTACAGGGGGGCATAAGCTCAAATCTTGCGAGCGATTCAAAAAATTGAATATTATCGACCGAAACAATTTTGTAAAATCAAAAAGACTTTGTACAAACTGCTTGTCACATTCTATGCTTCATTATAACAATTTTTCCAGCTCACCCCCAAACAGCGCAAATATGAAAAGAGCCACGGATTTAGTTGCAACAGCAAATCCCGATGTGCGAAATTCCGAAAATTGCCAAGAAGCACCATGCTGCTCAAAGGCATTAAAAACTCAAACCTACAAAGTATGGTACTACTACCCATAGCAGTTGTCTCCATCGAACACCGAGGAGAACTGTTTAAACTTAAGGCCTTAATAGACCAAGGATCACAACGATCATTTATAGCGTCTAGGGCACAAAATAGGCTACAACTACCAACAAAACTAGCCAATTTTCAAATCACGGGGATGGGCGAAAAAGTAGTCCAAAACTCAAACAAAATCTGCCCCATTACACCATAATGAAAAGCTATGTGGCTGTCTTTGTATGTTTTACGACAAAAGCAGTGTACTTCGAGCTATGTACGAATCTGACTAAGGAGGCTTTTCTCGAGGCATTTGCTCGCTTCGTCGGACGACGCGGCTTCCCCTCAAAACTAATGAGCGATAACAGCGATAGCAAAACCTTCATTGGAGCCCGAAGAGCCACTGAAAACCAGTTTGTGGATTTTATTAAACAAGTATCACCTGAAATTGTTCAGAAGTATGCTCCCCAAGGCATTAATTGGCAGTTTATCCCCCCAAGCGCTCCTCATATGGGTGGTTTAAGGGAATCAGCTGTAAAAAGCTTCAAATCCCACTTCAAAAAAGTAGCTGGAAATTATAAATTCAATTATGAAGAATTCACTACCTTAATAATCCGAATTGAAGCCGTTCTCAATTCACGGCCACTCACAACACTCTCGCAAGACCCCTTCGACTCCTGAGCAGTAACTCCACCCATTTTGGCCATACCTAAGCCAGGCGTGGGGTCGCTATCCTTATTGAATCGATGGGACAGAATCAAAATTTTCCATCATGATTTCAGCCGCCGATGGAAGGAAGAATACATCAAGGACCTTCATAAAAGGTACCGATGGAAAACTCCAGAAAAGGCACCAAAGCTTGGAGACTGTGTCATCATACACGATGATTGTCTACCCCCACAGAATGGCGGCTTGGCCGCATAGAAAAACTATATTACGGTTCCGACGGTCAAATACGAGTAGTTGATCTCCGTACTCAAAGCTAACAAGACCGCTCGTGAAATTATGTTTTCTGCCAACCGCATCTAATGACGAAACCGCAAATAACGAACAATCCGTCGATATTACCGCAACGCAAATGAATTAATCATACACCAAACCGATAAACCCGCAAATGACAAAACCGTGGTAAATGCTAACCGTTCTAACCGCAATGATCGATCAAGTTGACGATCCATTCCTGCCACATACAGTGGCACATTCGCCATAAATTTACATGCCACAAATGTATAACCATTTTAACTTTTTCATACAGATAAATATGGATGTAGATATAGCAGCAACACCAACGCCAGCTGTGAGGTCCGCCATCAATGTGCCGCGCCCTGGGGCAACTCCAGCACCACGAACCGCAGCGGCAATCGTTCCTGCAACTGTTCCCCGTAGTGGCCCGCGACCACTACCACCTTCATCAGCACCAGCAACGGTACCTCAACGCAGCCGATGTCCATTGTGTCGACGCACACGCCGGCTGCAATACTGCAGCATTTTCCGAGGCATGCAGCCCATGCAACGTCAGCAGGTTGCCCAAGCCCATGAGCACTGCATCAATTGTTTGGCTACGGCACACACGACTACGGAGTGTACGTCCGTTACGCTTTGCCAACGATGCCAATGCAATAGACCGCACCACACCATGCTGCATCGCATCCCAAAGCGGGCCGTCGGGCGACAACTCGCCCCAAGCCGCGAGCAGATCTTAGCGGAGCAGCTATCCATATTGCCTCCGAAGACCAGCAGCTCCACCTCCATCCAGACCGAGGCGACAGGAGACATCAACGCGGCCCAGGTCATCATACCGCCGCTTCACTGGCCTCAGCAGCGTTGTTGCCACGCAGCAGCAACTACAGCGATTGCTAGGCTAGAATTCGCCTAGAGGGCCGGGATGGCTAGATGAGTTACGTCTCCCCTTTCCATACACGTGGTGCAGGGGCTTAAGTCATAAGGCATTCACGGCATCTCCCAACTGGTGTGAGTGGTGCTTGCACCCAAAAGGTAAATTCGGCTGTAGTCTAACGGAGCCTTCCCAACACGGGGCCGCATTGGGAAGTAACGGTGGCCTTACCGCGTCAAGGGGCTCTGGCGCGGCGGACTTTTTGTTCCCCTTAACAAAAGGGGAACTTTTTGTTCCCCTCGTACGAACAAGATGAACAACAAAACAACAAAAACCACAACAACAACTAACGGAACTCGGAAACAACAACAGCAAACGAACTTGGACAAGGACAACAACAAAAGCAGCGGTTTTGGTAAGGGCGAATCAGGGGCCAATGGTAAGTTCAGCTTCCTGGACGCCCTTTCGCCAGAGGAGCGAGCGCTGTTCGAGAAGCATGCAGGGGATGATGATGATGACATGCCCTCGTGCAGTGGCGCTCAGCAGGCGACTTCTACTGCGGCCGCGACGGAAAAAGCGAACCCTACGGAGACTCTGTCTAGCAGGAGCGACTGCTCGGACACAGAGGTGTCGCAACGGGCGTCCACCGGGGCTCGCAAACGCAGAAGGAAGAGGGGAGGCAGACTACCATCCCTGCCACCAACGGGGTGTCCAGGAAGACAGGACGATCCCAGAAGAAAAGGCATGAGCAGTGCCAGCCTGAAGTGGTACCTGAGGCACCTCCAGGAAGGAAGAACTCCGGAGGAAGCCGAAAAGCTAGCGCGAAACAGGGTGAGAGGAGACAAAGCCTCCCCTGCTTCAGGAAAGCAGAAGGGTGTCAATACTGCGGCCATTAGGAAGCGAAAAGGCAGCTCCCTCACAGGAGCCGCCCAACACCAAGCGGCAGAGAGGCAACATCGCACAGGCGACTGGTGATCACCACTCCGCCCCAAATTCATCCGGAGGGTGAGCTTCCGCCTAAACTATAGGTTCAGCTCGGTGGTGGGGGCGCTACCCTCCACTCAGGAGCTTTTGGAGGCGCTCACGTACCTAGCGGGGGGCATCGGGGAGGACGGTGAGAATGAGGACCAGTTCCTCATGGAGGTCGGCCTCGGCGGTTATCGCGAGCAGGTTCACAATGGATGGACTGGGCATACTACTGATCCAGGAGCCATGTGTCAATAAAAGAGAGGTCAGGGGCCTCCAAATGGAGTCGAATAAGAGAATCTGGGGCTCTCTAGTGGGAGACCTAGAACCTGCATAGTACTTAGGAACAGTATTGATTTCTTTTGTATTTCAGAGTTCCTAACACAGGACCTGGTCGCTGTGTAAGCAAGGAACGACGAAGGAGCGGACTTCGTCGTGTCAGCGAGTCTCTTATTGAGTTTATAGCTAGTAAGAATTTAAGTATTGCAAACGTTGGGTGCGATCCCACCTTTGTAACTAGTGTTAGAAGGGAGGTGCTTGACATCACTCTCAGTAACGACTCTGTGGCAGGGCTGATCTCACAATGGAGGGTGTCATCGGAACCCTCCATGTCGGATTACCGTATCATAAGATTCGCACTGGGGATGGAGGTCAAACAACTCCCTCCCAAGCGTATCCCTAGGAACACGGACTGGGCCGCTTTTAGGGACTCGCTTGTAACAAATGTTAGTAGTAGCGAGCAGCTGGATAGGAGTGCAACGGCTTCTGGATTGGAAAGCAGACTGTCTGCTCTAAACCAATCCATTACAGAGGCATATCACAGCAGCTGTCTCCTAAAGACAACCACCAAGAGTCGTAACTGCTCCTGGTGGTCTAGTAAGCTCTCAGTACTAAGAAAAACGGTACGGAAGCTATTCAATAAGGCTAAGCGCACCAGTAGAGCTTCAGGAAGTTCTGTGAAAGCGTCTCCTCAACCCCAGAGGCAGCAAGGCTACATAAGACTCTGGCTAGAGGTAAGACGCACACAGTACTGGCGATTAAAATATCTGTTGGAACCTATACGTCCAGCGCAGAAGAAAGAGCCACGGCTCTTCTACTTGCGCATTTCCCGGAGACGATTCAAGAAGACCAGAACCAACCTATGGTCGAACGAAGGCCATCACGATTGGGCTGAATAGTCGCAAAACAGCTCTTCACTGCAGACTCCATCAAGTGGGCTTTGGCCTCCTTTGAAAAATATAAGTCCCCGGGTGCGGATGGTATCCTTCCAGCATTTCTGCAACAGGGGGAGCAGGTGCTACTGCCCCACCTTGTTCGGCTGATGAGGGATAGCCTAGCGCTGGCATATATCCCAGAACCATGGCGCACTGCAAAGGTGATCTTCATACCCAAAGTAGGAAGGAAAGACTACTCATTGGCGAAATCATTCAGGCCAATCAGTCTTACTTCCTTCCTGCTTAAGAGTATGGAAAAGATCATAGACCACGAAATACGATCGAAGGTGCTGAAGGCTTCACCGCCTCATGCGAAGCAACATGCTTACAGAGCAGGCAGATCAACAAACACTGCTCTGTACCAGCTAACCTCGGAGATCCGGAATTCGTTAAATGGGGGCGCCTTCCTTGTCATCGAAGGTGCCTTTGACAATACGTCTCATCGTCTCATGAAAGCGTGTCAAGAGCACTGGAGAAAACGAGTGTGGCAGCACCAGTGCGCAGATGGATGGATCTAACTAGCAATGAATCCGCTGTCAGGGATATGGGGGTGCTCCCCCCGTACTATCAGGTGGATGTACACCATGATCGTGAGACCGATTATCACGTATGGAGCGGTATCTTGGGGTTCTAAAGCATCGCAGACTTCGGTAGTACTCAAACTGTCGAAGCTGCAAAAACTGGCCTACATCTGGGCGTCGGGAGCAATGCGAACGTGTCCGACCGCAGCACTGGAAATCATGCTAGAACTTTCACCGCTACACCTGGTAATCAAACAGACAGCCAAACGGACTCTACTCCAAATGACAGAGGGAGTTGGCAAAGGGAAGGTAATCTCATCCCAGCAGATGAAGGCGCTAAGTGAGGAAATACCACTGGCCCTTCTCCCGAGGGACAGCATTACCAAAGTAGTAAACTTCACTAAGAAGTTCAAAGTTACCCTTGGCAGCAAGTCTGAATAGAATGATTCATCACTGGACCTGCTGCTAAGGGAAAGTACTATCAAGTGGTACACCGACGGGTCGAAAACGGCGGAGGGGATTGGTTCAGGGGTCGCTGGGCCAAGCACCAAACTCTCCATTCCCATGGGAAGTTTCCCGAGCATTTTCCAAGCCGAGGTCTATGCTATAAGTCGGTGTGTAGAGATAAACCTCCAACGCAACTATCGCAATAAAAGTATCGCTATACTCAGCGATAGTCAGGCGGCACTAAAAGCGATCTCTGCCTATGAGGTCAGATCACTTCTAGTGCTGGAGTGTATAGAACGGCTGAACAGCCTATCAGAGCACAACCGAGTGCACCTTATATGGGTGCCTGGCCATAGGGGTATAGCCGGGAACGAACTGGCTGACGAGTTGGCCCGCTCTGCATCCTCTTCAAAAATGGTAGGACCGGAACCATTCATAGCGGTTGGTCCACATATCATTAAAGAGCTCCTCCGTAGTGAGGAAAGAGCAGGCAGGGAGACACATTGGCAACAACTTCAGGGCATGCACCATGCCAGGTTGCTAATGGGGGGTTACGACCTCCAACGATTTAAAGCGATAATTAATCTCCCGAGGAACAAATTCCGGCTACTTGGTGCGTTCTACACCGTCCACTGCAGGCTCAAGAAGCACCTCTTCAACATAGGTATAGCCTCTTCTGCAAACTGCCGGTTCTGCGACATAGAGCCGGAAACCCCTGAACATCTGCTGATGAACTGCACAGCAGTCTACAGACGCAGAATCAAGGCCCTGGGATCCATGTTTCCACACAGGGATTGTATCGCCTCACTAGCACCCAGCAGAATTTTGGAATTTATCAACATGCTGGGCCTAGATGATACGATATGCCTTAGAGGAGGGCACAATAGACCATAGGTCGCGGTGCATACCTCCAAATTAATCAATTCTATTCTATTCTAACACACACCCCTGCAGACATCACACCACTCAGACCACTCACACATACACATCACACCACAACTCTACACAACCCAACACTCTAAAGGGACTAACACAGGACCAGAGGCCAATTTTTTTTCGTTCGCAACTCGAGCCGTTCAGACGTACGCCAACCGTAGTAACTTTTCGTCCGAGTTTCCAGATTTTCATTGGGGTTTTGTGATCTATATTTTTTTACATTTGTTTTAATAAACATAGCGGATACCGCCGGATAACCTACATTAAATTTCGAATCCATTTTCATGTTTTGTGCTTGCACCAAACGCATTTATAACGGTGAGTGCAAACGAGTGTAATATTCACTTGTTTTAACTTTATTTTAGTATTTTCATCATGTATATACTATTTTAAAAATTTAAATAAATGCTTGTGTATGTGTGTATGTTTGTATGTGTTGTCACACGACAATGGGTTGTTTTTAATTGTACAACTCAATAAATGTGCGTGTGTGTGTCTTCGTTTGTTATATATTTTATGTGTTATGTGATGTGGGTTTTCTTTAAAATATATTTTTGTGTGTACCCATTTAGTTTAGTTTTCAAAGATATACATTACCACAGCCCTGAATAAGTTTAAAAATAAATTATAAAATGGTTCTTACTATGTAAATTTCTATAAAATGGCACACCCTAAACTTAAATATGAAAAAAAACGCTAAAACAAAATAAAAATAATAAATCAAAATAATTGATAAAAATGCAAAAAAATTTTAAAACAAGAGCACATTCAATACTTTCATAAATAATTTCGTAATCTGGGCATTTGAAAACCCAGAAGCGACGTGCTGCGTTGACTAATGTGGTCTAATGTGCTATTAAGCAAGCCAGGTTCGCCCACGTCATGCACAGATGCCGGATGGTACCAGGACCAAATAAAGATGATAGCGTGTGATGACGAACGATGAGTCCAGCTGTACAAGGCCGCAATACCCCAGGTTGGGGAGGTTTGCCATGCAGATTCTGCTATTGTTAAATAAAGAATACAAAAAACCGCTGACGAAAAGTGGCGGGGAGATAAACTATGGGTTTACAAATGTGAAGGTCATGACCTACAAGTCGGACGCCGATGAAGTAAACCACTTGGCATCGGAAACTGAGTGTGAAGTCGAGGAAAATAAAATGGAGTCCTCGAGTGACGTTGAAAAACACTGAGCAAGATGAGTGTTCTTCACCTAGTCGGTGCTCCGCAGCATAAACATGTTTATCTCGACAATGCCGAGACAATAAAAAAGATATAACATAAACAAACACAAGGGAACCATATGCATGCAATACACATGCATTCATCACTTAACAATGCAAAACGTATTTACCTAGTTTAAGAACTTACAGATAAACAAACATACCTAGTATTATCTATGCATACAATGTAATACACATAACATATACACGCACATTTAGGTATATTCTAAAAATAATATATAAGCAATGAAAATACTGAAATAAAACCAGAATGAAATAGTTCTCACTCGATGACGATGTCTATCAATTTTAGTCCCTCACCAGAGTTAATACAATATTGTTTAGCTCGTCATCAATAGAACAGAGGTAGTATTTGCGGATTGAAGACACCGGGATATAATTTATACATGGCAAACTGCGAATGGCTAATGAAAAACTTAATGTGTTCTTGTTACATAGCTAAAGTAATCAATACACCACAGCAGTAAGCTGGGAGACGGGCAGTAACAAATACAGGTGTAAACTATAATAACTTGTATAAATATTATTTAAAATTTAATAATAAATATAATATATCCCACATGTTAGAGTATCTTAATGAAACTCAAAGACCACCTCTTTCTAATAATCGTGTTAGTCTGAGAGCCAGTGGACGGCAGGGCAGACTGTATGTATTTTACCCAAGGTGATATTTTGCTAAGAGATTCTCCTATACCTATCTTATATGATATCGGGAGTCACTAAGCCCAGCGAAGGTAGCTATAACGTCACTAAGGTAATACATGTACGAAGTTTCGAAAGTATTTTAACAAAGCTGCAGTTTGATCATATTAAAAAGTGCAATGAATGGCAGATTGTGAGTTATAGCCTCGTGGTAGACGTTTTGAAAATAAAAAGTATTTTAACATATCTGATTTATATATATATTGCTTTTAATACTCTTAATAGCTTATTCTTCGAACGGCAAACGTTTTCTCTGGTTGCAACAGCCCGGAAGACGGTAATACATATATTACTTACGTTGTAAGTATATGTTACTACTGCAATTAATAGGTTTAATGTATTGTACATAAATCTCAAACCACTTAAGCTAAATCAACCAAACTCGCTCAGAACAAATATATTTTGGTACCCCGCCCACTCCCCATATAACGGTTATGCTGAAAACTACTAAAAATTAGATAACTTAATAAATGAAAGTGTCAGACATACTACAACAACGCGTACTTTCCATATAACACAATTTTAAAATCCATCTGACATATCCGGATTTCTTCTAACAACATTTTTCTTCAACGCAGTAAGGGTCTAATTTTTCCTTTTTTTAAAAATGCCGTGTTAAATCACATCCCGTGAAATCGTGAAAACCAATCAAGCTTTTTGTCAATGATTCGCCGAGTTGCTCTTGAATTTTTGTGGTGTCAATTAACCCTTCATGATTCAGGTTCCAGTAAGCATCCAAATATGAAACAACCGATTATTTAAGTAAATCATATTATCAAGCATTACTATTACGATATATTATAACTAATTTATCATTCATTTTGTAAGAATAACAAAGGCAAAAGTTGAGATGTATTAAATTAGTGCCAAGGAACGGAATAAGTCCGCAGCTAGTCCAATGTATTATAAAATTATTAAAGCTTCCTTAAATTCAATATTTTCCAACTCTTTGCAGATATCTGTTGGTCTCACTTGTTCAGGTCGCACCTGTTCTTTGTCCAGGATATTTTTGACCATTTGTAAAATGGAAATATTACCAAATGTTTTTGGCACAATTTTATAGATTGTAAAATAAAAAAAGTAAAGAAAATCTAATTTCGGGTGTAACCGAACATTTTATACTCTCGCAACTTGCAAAGTTAAAAGCTGGGAATACACTTTTGGGTGCTGGCAAAACACCTAGTTTCATAACTTCATTTTACTTACCGTCAGCAAAAATTATATTACAATCATGCTCAAATGAGATATATATGACATAAACTGAACCAAAGAGGCTAATATTAAAATGTTGAGTTAATGTGGTAAACGCTAACCAAAGGATCGAAATTCATTGTTTTAGTGATATGAGGTTTAGACCAACTCCTTACTCCCAGAAAAACGCCTGGGCACTACCTTTGCCATTGACTCATACACTGACCCACATAATCGGCATATGGTTTGTTAGAATAACGAAAATCATTATATGTAGAATATGGGAATCGGGGTAATTCGACCAATTTCACACATTTTCTGCATTAAGGGGGTTTCTACCTTGCTAGCCCGAAAACCTGCGTTTTTTCTTGAATTCTGAATGAATGGCAAAATTTTCGCACATTTGTCGGAAAAAGTTTATTGTAGCTTTACAAAATAGGGGGTACCAAACAATAGCTGTAGGTCGGCGGCGAACCGTAGTACTAGAACGAAGGAGAAAACATGAAATATGCATCCATTATGAGCATTTGAAAATTTTTGGCTCCATTTTTTTTTGTTACTAATTATTTTTTTAAATAAACAATTTTAAATATTTTTGCACAAACTTCTGATGAACAAGTGTAAAAGACTTCATGGTGATTGCTCAATTTTTGCGCCCTGTAGGACTCGAGAACCTTATCAACTAAAAAACGCGGTTTTGAAAAAACCGAGGTTTTTTTCAGGCCGCGTCGCAAATTTTTATGGTATATTCTTGCGAAATGTATGCAAAAATATGCAATAAAAAAAATCTGGTTTTTCGATCTCACAATAAAGAAACCCCTCTTAACCTATAGTGTATCCAATTTTATACGCTCAGTTAATTTTGCTAAGATATCGTACATGTTGACTTATACATTGTGTTCATGAAAATAGTAGTGCATCAAGAACATATACGGACTTGAAAAGTCAAAAATCGTTGTTATATTGTAAGAATTATGAAAACGAAAAAATTCCGTTACTTTTGCTTTTCCGTTTTGTTTTTCTAAAAAATAAAATAACAAACAAGCGAAGAATCGTGGGAAAAAAACCAATATTGGAGGACATATTGATTATACGATATGTACAAAACAAGCCCTAAGCATCCTCAAAAATGGTGAATTTAATGTTGTCAGTTACTTCTCTTACAAATCATAGGGGACTACTTGAAAACAATTTGAAGATAAAGAGTCCCCGGAACGTTAACTTCGGTTGCACCGAAGCTATAATACCCTTCACAAATACAAAGGCCCCTTACATGATTTTGATTCCGAACGTTCAATTTGTATGGCAGCTATATGATATACTGATCTGATCTGACCAATTTCTGTGGAGAATAATTTGTTGCCTTAAATAATTTCGTGAAGATTCCTCGACAAATGAAAGAGTTTTCCATACAAACACTTGATTCCGATTGTTCAGTTTGTATGACAGCTATATGCTATAGTGGTCCGATATCGGTCGTTCCGACAAATGAGCAGCTTCTTTGTGAGAAAAGGACAGGTGCAAAATTTCAGATCGATAGCTTAATGCTTTTTTTTTCAAGGAACCAAGTCCAGAAAGAATCTCCGTTCACTACGAAACATAATTTATCATTCCAGGTACACTACCAAAACTTTTAAACATAGTGGTCTGACCATTATGTTATGGGCATACTCTTCGTACCATGGTGTCGTTCCTATACATTTGATCTATAACATCTTGGTCCTAAAAGAGTATGTAAACGTACTGAAGGATGTTATGTTACCATTTGCCAGCTGAAAAATGCCTATAAAGAGAACGTTTGAGCAGGATAACGACCCAAAACATACGACCAACAATCGAAAATATATGGGGAGATATTAAACGAGTTGTAGCAACAGCAAATCCATCAATTAGAACACAACTTTGGCCAGTGATCAAGGAGGCGTGGGCTGAAATCCTTCTTTTTATACCCTGAACAGGGTATATTAATTTTGTCACGAAGTTTGTAACCCCCAGGAGGACACGTCGGAGACCATATAAAGTATATATATAAATGATCACCGTGACGAGCTGAGTTGATTTAGCCATGTCCGTCTGTCTGTCCGTCCGTCCGTCTGTCCGTCTGTATATACGCGAACTAGTCCCTCAGTTTTTGAGATATCGATCTGAAATTTTGAACACTTCTTTTTCTCCCTAAGAAGCTGCTCATTTGTCGGAACGGCCGATATCGGACCACTATAGCATATAGCTGTCATACAAACTGAACAATCGGAATCAAGTGTTTGTATGGGAAACTCTTTCATTTGACGAGTGTATCTTCACGAAATTTGGCACGGATTATTAGTTAAAGCAACAATGTAATCTCCGAAGAAATTATTCAGATCGGATGACTATAGCATATAGCTGCCATACAAACTGAACAATCGGAATGAAGTGCTTGTATGGAAAACTCTTTCATTTGACGAGGTATCTTCACGAAATTTGGCATGTATTATTATTCAAAGCTTTAATCTAATCTCCGAAGAAATTGTATGGATCGGATGACTATAGCATATAGCTGCCATATTAACTGAACGATCGAAGTAAAGTGCTTGCATGGAACATTTTTTTATTTGACGAGGTATCTTCACGAAATTAGGCACGAGTTATTGCTTAAGGCAACAAATTATTCTCCACAAAAATTGGTCAGATCAGATCAGTATATCATATAGCTGCCATACAAATTGAACGTTCGAAATCAAGTTCTTGTAAGTGGCCTTTGTTTTTGTGAAGGGTATTATAGCTTCGGCGCAACCGAAGCTAACGTTTTTTCTTGTTTTTAAATAAATCTTGTTAGTAAAAAGGACATATACTATATTGAAAAAATAAAACTGTTTAAAGGTATTCAATTTATAGTTTGTATTTTTAAATTGATTTGTTTTTTTGTTTTATCTTATATTAGACATATGGGAGATATCGGTAGTATCAAACCGATTTTATCTATTTTTGGATTACCACATATTATTAAAAGAAAAAGATGCTCTCTGAGTTTCATTACCTCACACACCATCACCAATATATATGGAGTAAAGTCAATCGGATTGAAAATCCTGATATTAGCAATATGGGGGCTAGGGCAAGTTTTCATCCGATTTTATCCAATTTTTGTGAAAATGATATAGTAATTAGTATTAACAGTTTCAGCAGGATTTAGAAGCTCGTGATATACCACACCCTTTTGATCCCACCAAACACAGAGCATTGCCTTCTTACCGAATTGATCCGTTTTTGCAGTCGATGTTGATGGTTGTCTCGGATTAACCCATTATTTTCTCCGTTTAGGATTCTTAAAATAAGTCTATTTTTCATCGCCAGTGACAATTCGATGCAAAACTGATTTTCTTTTGTGTCTTTGAAGGAAAATTTCATAGGTGATTTTTCGCTTTTCCATTTGTCTTTTATTCAATTTATGTGGCACCAATTTTCTATACTTTTGGATCTTTCCCAAAGCTTTCAAACGGTCTGAAATTTTTTGTTGTGCAACACAGTTCGGCGTCTTCAAACCTTTTTTGGTAGTCGTCCTCGTTCTTCATTTCTCACATCAAAATCATTATCTCTGAACCGTTGAAACCATCTTTTGCATGTTGCTTCTGATAGAGCATGATCACCATATGCCTCGACAAGCATTCAATGCGACTCTGCAAACCTTTTCTTCAAATAGAAACAAAAAATTAATGCTTTCCGCAAATCATCACTTTCCGGTACGAAATTTGACATTTTCAACACAATTAAAAAATATGTTGTTTTTTTTAATGACTGTAAGGTTATTGAATATGTTTGACATATGTCATGCCAACCAAACAGAAAAAAATATTAAGGCTCGTTCACTACAAATGTTTCCTACCAACACACACACAAATGTTTCCTACCACAACGCTCACTTTTATTCACAATGAGAAAAATACTCCTTCATTTTCATTAATAGTTCCCTTTTACCCATTTTCACAGTGTAACAGAGGAGTGTCAGGGTAATGTTATGAACCGGTTGCAATTGGTGGAGCAGGTCCCGAGATATGGGTGTTTTAATAAATAGCCACGGTCATTATTCAATTTTGATACCGGCTCCTATTAAGCTTTTCTATATCATCTTGACTTTAAAATATAGTGTGTCTGTCACTTTCATTTATTGAGTTATCGCACTTTTAGTAGTTTTCAGCATAACCGGAGAGTGGGAGGGGTTCTAATCCGATTTCAACCATTTTTACGATTTCGATATATATTCTGAGCACGTTTGGTTGATTTAGTTTAAGTGGTTTGGGAGTTATGTACATTAATTGCAGTAGTAACATATACATACGTACACCGTAGGTAATATAATATATTATTAAGAATAATATATAACATATGTAAATTAGATTTGTTAAAATACTTTGAAAAATTTTTTTTTTTCAAAACGTCTTCATAGTAACACACAAAATGGTCTGTAATTTTGGCCGTTGCGTTCATTGTACTCTTAAATATGACCAAGCAGCTTTGTTAAAATACTTTCGAATCTCTTCTAATTTTCGAACCTGTATTACCTTAGTGACTTCATAGCTTCCTTCGCTGGGTTAGTAGCTCCCGATCTTATGTAAGGTAGGTATGGAAGAATCGTTTAGCAAAATAACTCCTTTGATAATATACATACAGTCTGCCGTCCATTGACTCTTAGACTATGCATCTCTGTGCCGTTAGATGGGATACTTTAAATGCACAATTTGTGCAAAGTTTTATTTCAATTAAATCATTGGATCACGATTTTTGTACCGTGAAGTGAAGGAATTACATGGGATTTAAAATATCAAGGTTGCTCAATTTTGAGAACAGCTCCTAAGAAGCCATTGCGTACCATCTTATTGAGTATATAAATTTAAATGATGACGAGACAAGAAGAATTTCGGACGTCTATATTGCCTCAACAACAACTCTTTTCTATTCTATTCTTTCACTTTGCAGTAGATAAATCAAGCGTCAATGAAGACATCGGAAGAAAACTATGCGCAAGTAGTAATTTTAAGATATATCTACAAATGGTCGGCCAGAAATCTTCAGCATTGTCCAATAGCAGAGGAATTGTGTACCAACAGGATAACGTCTGAACACACACATCTATAGTGACACGCCATAAGCTCCGACAGCTTAGTTGAGAGGTTATTATGTATCCACCTAGCATCAAGTGTTTACCTACCTGTTGCTGTCTATGACGAATGATTTTGCTGGTGTAAGCCTCAAGAGAAGCTTGATGGTTTCTATGGTACGATACCGGAATTGGCCCGGATTTTCACCAGCTAAAGGTTGTTATTTCTGCTATCTAACCCTGTTTGGATCGGCAAACAATTGTAGGAGATTGGCATTATAAAATTACCTTCAAAATTGTAACAAGTCATCGAACAAAACGCTGCATACCTGACCTAATCGGATCATTCTAACGATACTTTATAAAACCTTCAATTTAATACAAAAATAATAAATTTCTTACTTCTAGACCTTATCTTGAATATACATATATATCTATAAAGGTTAAAATTTTTTCGAGAGTATAAAAATATGAACTATTTTGAATGAATACTTACATAATACTTGTATTTAGATTCCGTGCGTACGCTTCCTTATCTATTGATTCAGGAACTGCGTATTTTTTACGGCTATCTTCATTGGTGCTCCCATTACATATATTTTTAGGCTCGGTTTTGGAACAGTTTATAGATTCGCTCATCGGGCAGTCGTTGAACAGGAGTGGTTGTCTTTTTTTAGGAAATGGTAAATTTGGGGTCAAATTTGCTGTAGATCGTTTATAAAATATTGGATCCGAAATAGAATTTGATATCAATGGTGTGTTGAGATTATCAGTTTCTATAAGGTTTAAATATGACGAGTTAGTATTTGAAAAGTTATATAATGATTCCATTTTACTTCGCTGCTTTTGTTGTTCCGTTTCCCTTAAATGCTCAAGAGTATGTCCCTTCAGCAATTTTGGTTTGAGATCATCTAGTACACTTTTATCAAAAGATATTCCGTCATCCTTTTCCACTTCTTTTTCTAAATGTACAAACTCTAAGAATGAACGATGCGGAGTACCTTCAATTCTACGTTTACAATTAGAAGATAATGCAGCCCTTGCTTCTTTTAAATTTAATACCAACGAATCGCTACTACCGTCACTAAAATCAAGGGCCTTCTGTCGCATCATAACCGCTTTATTGCCTTTTGTAACTTTCGAAATCGGAGTACATTTAAATTCATTATTATAATTATGTTCCGTCAAATTTATATCATGTGATGATTTTAATTCAATTTTATAGCTATCTAACCCTGACACGGAGTGTATGTCAGCTTTTAATGGTGATATATCTTGATTAAAATATATAGTATGCCTTTGTTTATAAAAATTTTTGTTATTTTGTGGAGTTACATGAAGTTTAGTGACAAGTTTAGTTTCATCACAAGTTTCAGAAGCTACTGGTTTTATACTTTTGGGTGAAACATTCGTTATGGTTGGAATACTAGTTAAATTCAAGCTCATATCTGAGAGATCAGATATCGACCTCATAAGTTCTTTAGATGATTTATTCGGTTCTTTGCCATTTAAGATATATTTACTAGATTTTAATTCGTTGGTATTTTGTAAGTTGTTGTAAAAATCTATGCTTATACTCTCAAGATTTATATCTTTTATTATTGAAGCGGTTAATACCATTTTGGTGGAAGATGTATCGATTTCGGAGCTGCATTGAATTGTGTCTCTTTCATATCCATTTGCAGATAGTTTTGACACATTTATAAAACCCGTCTCGTCACCTACTTTTTCTTTCACAAAAAAACTTGTGCTGTCTGATGTCATATCTTGATATACCGAAAATTTTGATGTATCATTCTTAGTATCTGTATTGTATGAGATATCATTAGTATCACGTTTTAAAATCGTTTTAAATGTAGAGTTATCATTAGGATTAGTTAAGGGACATTGTTTGATTTTATTAGGGAACACAATTATTTTTCCATCACAAATTTCAGCATTCAACTGACGAAGATTTATCTTCTTACTTTTAATTGGTGGAAACAAAGGCGAGTTGTAACTAACGCTGCGTAATGAACTGTTCTCATAATTTTTAATATGCAATTTAGTCTCTATACTCAAAAGGGAGTTATTATTAGTATGCTGATCATCTGGATCTGATTCAATTATTAAATTCCCGCATAGAAGATGGGAATCCTTTATTTTCGCTAAGGTACCCGTCAATATATTTTCAGATGAGGAGCATACCTTTCTTAAGGCATCCACTTTTGGAGCATTCGTTTCTGTTACAGTTATTTGTAATTTTTCTTTAGAATTTATATAAGAATAATTGTCTGAAATGAAGTGAATCAAAAATATAACGAATTAAATTATCTAAAATGTATGCACTCACTTTCCGAACTTTTTTGCATATACTGATTTAAATGTCTAGAAATATCCATAGGTCCCTCAGTTTTAATTGACAATCTCCTACCCGCAATCTTTACTGATTGTATGGACCCAAATATATGCTGATTGTTAAAATTTTTAGTGATGTCTTCGGTTTGCTCACAATTATTAACATTTATAAGTTTATCTGTTTGATAAGCTTCATTCTCACGTACTTTTGATATATCCATTTCCATCACCTGCATTACACTCATGTGATGGTTACCCATGCTAACACTTTTGTCATGCGTCAAAATGTCTTCATTTGCGTAGAAAATGTCCTCCGAAGTTATTGGTTGTGAACCATTAATCTTTAAAGACATCAAATGTAACGACAACACTTAAGATGGCAAGCAAGAAAATTTAAAATGTATATAGTTTACAAGTAATGGTGAAGGATATTATATTGAGAAATAAATCGGCAATTCCCAAAAGTTTCAGTTTTATATTAAAATATCATACATTGCAACTAACATAAACGGTTTAAAGCCAGGAAAAATAACTACATCACGTAATATGATAGGAAGCTTTAAAGCATTATATTAGGTATATGGGGAGGGGGGAAGTATTGAGCCGATTTAATCCATTTTTGGCATTACGACATATGTTTACGAGAAAATGACGTTCTCTGAATTTCATGAAGATACCTCACATATTTAAAGACATTAAGATATAAGACCAAGGAGAAGTTAGAAAATCTTTATATTAGGTACATATATGGGAGTAAGGAGAAGTATAGATCCGATTACAGTGAAATTTCCCAATCGGACAGTTTTCATTAATATTTTCATAAAAAATAATTTGCTATAACCGGACGTTCAAATGACCGGACACGGACACTATTTTTCAAAATTTCGTTTAACTTATCTCTGATAAACGGACAAGAATTCATAAAAAGTGTAAAGAAATTGTGTACAATTTAAAGTCCCCTATTTTTAAATTCTTCTTAATTTGTGGAGTTTTGCGACAATTTTTTTTTTTGAAGAACAATACGCAAAATGATTGCAGCAAGCAAATTGTCTTGCGCTGGGGACGTCTGGTTCGCGGTGACTTAACGGAAACTAATTGAATAGTTCTCATTCATTCACTCCTTCAGTAGAAATAAATTTCTTATGCAGTATTTTTTGTCATTCGGAGGATTATGTTATAAGTTTTATACTCTCGCAACATGTTGCAACAGGATGTATAATAGTTTTGTTCACCTAACGGTTGTTTGTATCACCTAAAACTAATTGAGATATGTAGATATGGAGGTTCCAATAGTAGAAGCAATTCGGCTAGTAGCGGAGCTAGTACTTTGTTACACTTTAAATTTAAAATACCAACTGAACTGAGAATACAAATTGACTTACTGCTAAACTTAAAGGTGAGCACGTAGAACTAAAAAGTTGAATTATGCCGACTCATAATAAGTGATAACACATCCATTTGTGACATAAGCAAGTCTCAGGTGATACTGAGAGCAAAACCGACTGCAAACCAAACTTTGTGCGATCCGGCAGACTTCAATTCGTTTTTGAAATCTTGGCTGACGTGAATGTTTTTATTTTTCATCCTATGGAGTTGAGGTATGCCTAATACCGGGAACAGAGGAACGGAAAGTGATATCCCGTTTGTGATAACCTCTGGACCTTCGTCTGTGCTGTATTTTATCTTAGGGTATGCTAAGGACTGGAAGATCTTGTTTTTGTAACGGTTATCTAGTCCCCGCTTGGATGATAAGTAATAGTTTGGCTGTCGTCGAGGTCATCTTACGGGAGGCCCAAGAAACAAGCTGTTTCGACGGGGTCGGACCATAGGGAAAAAAGTGTTAGATGAGTTGGGTTTGTTGAGCATACAAAGAGGTGGTTAGTATCATGCGGAGCCTCATTGCACGCAGGACATATGTTTGGAATGTCGGGGTCTATTCTGGATAAGTAGGAGTTTAACCTGCTACAATATCCAGAACGAAGTTGCGCGAGGGTCACTCTGGTTTCGAGAGGCAACTCCAGCTCTACGTCTGCTGTGGGTGGTGGTTTGACGCCTAGTACGCCATTCACGGAGAGAAGTTGATGAAGGTGTTAATATCTCCACTGTGAATGACGGTCAGTGCTTATCTATAGTTCTTGCGTCGGAAGTCCGGTCGGCGTACTGTCTGATGTCGTCGACGTAATCAAGGAATGACCTCTTGATGTTCCTAGGAGCCGGTTCCACTTCAAGCAGACGACTGCAAGGGTGATTTCTACGAAAAACCGCAGAAACTGCTTGGAGAGGAGCGCGTTATGTTCCTTAACCGGAAGCAGGTGTTCTATTGGAGACATCAAGAGGCATCCCATGATAGTCCGGAGTGCAGTGTTCTGACAAGTCTGAAGCTTCTTCGTCAGCGTTGCACTACATCCAGATGACCATATTGGTGATGCATAGTTTAGGACCGGCCGGCCGATTGCCTTGTATGTTGCCTACAATGTTTCTTTGTCTTTTCCCCAAGAGCTGCCGGCAAGCGATTTGAGGATTTTGTTGCGGCTCTGTACGTTGGCAGTTATCGCGGTCGTATGAGGAGTGAAGGAGCACAGACTGTCCAATGTAACGAATAAAATTTTAGGGTTATTGACTGTCGGAATTTTTGTGCCATCGACTGAAATGTTCCGATCCATTCTGTACTCCTTCGTCCAGTTTGGGAAAATGGTCGCTGTGGATTTAGTGGTTGAGAGTGTCAGACTCCTTGCAGAGAAGAAGCGAGAAAGGTCGGTGGTAGCTGTTTACTTTTGAGCACATGCCATCGATTTCATTGCCCGACGTCAATATCGAGCAGTCATCAGCGTACGAGGTCACGGAAATTCCCGCTGGTGGTTGGGGGAGTTTCGAAATGTAGAAATTAAACAGTAGTGTGGAGAGGACATGGCCCTGCGGAACCTTCTGTTGAATTGTTCTACGTTTGGAGTTTTGACCTCGAAACAGTATGGATGAATGCCGACCGCTCTGGTAGTTCATAGTCCACCGCTTCAGCCCTGGAGGAGCGTTGATTGTTCTAGGTCTTCAAGTAGCGTTGTGTGATTGACTGTGTAAAAAGCTTTTGACAAGTCCAACGCTACGAGGATCGTCCTCTCGCAGGTTGGCTTCTACTTTAGGTCATGAACTATCTGGGCGTTTATTACGCTAAGTGCTGTGGCTGTACACTTTTCTGAAGCCATGCTAATGGTCTGCTAGACTCAGGTGGTGAGTGAATGTCGGGAGTAGCAAGGCCTCAAGTGTCTTCACTACTGGGGAAAGGAGAGTTAACGGGCGATAAGACTCCCCTTTGTTGGCGGGATTTCCCAGGTTTCAGTAGTGGGACCACTCTTCGACTTTCCACACATCTGGTATTTGAAGAGTGGACATCGGCAAATTGAGGGCCTTGGTGAGGTATGGATTTAGACGATTTGGCGTTTTTGATGACATGCCTCTGAACCTCCCCATCGGTGAAAGTAAGTGGTGCGCAGTATTTTGCCATTTTGCGCAGCCGTCGGATAACACATTGTTCGGCCTTGTCGGTCGAAGGGTGCAGTGTAAACTGCCGGCTAAAATAGCTCGCGCACTTCTTCGGGTCCGAGGAATTATGGCCTTGACAGTAGTCCAAAGCTTACTTACACCGGTGGAGAGATTGCAGGACTTAAGGTGCTCTATCCATTTTGTCCGCTGTTGATTTACCATTTGCCGAATCTCCAATTTGAGATCCCTTATTCGGGGACCACAGGGAGCGGCATGGCGTAAGGTGTCGCGCTCGTTTGCTAATACAGCTGCTACGGCTGGGAAATTAGGGCGGAGTTCCCCCATCAGACTGGGAGTCATGCTGCCTAGTGCTTCTTAGGGCCATAGAGGTCCTTTCTTGGCCACTCGACTGGAGTGGCGGCGCAGTGTTGCGTTGGCAGCATGGGCCCACGTAACTTGTGGTCCACTCCCTATGGGTCTTAAGGCCTGAGCAGTTCTTAAGATGGATCCATCCATTGCATACATGGGTTGGACTCGATTACATCACGGGTCAAGAGGATAAGGAGCAACCCTGCTGCTAGGTGGTGCTCTAATGACGACAAACTTAATCTAACACTTACCGATCCAAACAGGGTCGTAGAACGGTAACGTAGAACCGGCTGTTGTGGGAATTGACTGGAAGATCTTAATTTGAGATGCTTCGGATAGGCTACCTATGAGGACTTCTACAGAGTGCTCATTTAAAATGGACCTCAAATCGTCATGTTCAAAAATAATGGGATTTATTATGTCAGCCTTAGCTAGAGTAATTGTGAGTATCAAGAGTGATATTTGATTTGGTAACATTCTATTCCTTGCTAATAGTGTTTCATACAAATGCCGTGCACCGATCAACTCATTCCTTTTTGCTTTAATTATTATATTTCATTTACTGTTTCTGTGAGTTTATTAATCTGCTCTTGTGTTTTGGTGGCAATGGTTATTTTTCTATTAATTAATTTGCACCAATAAATTTTGATTCGGACCACTTTATTCTTTCAAAATCAGAGGCATCTGGCATGCCTGCTACCAACTTTAGTGCTGACCCTAAGAAGTGCTGACCAAAGGTCTCGGTATTCCCGCGAAGTCTTTAATAAACCATCTGTAATAGCTAGCCAATCAAGGAAACGGTCGCAAACTGTACAGGTTTTTCGGCTCAACATACTTCTTTATGGCTCAAACTTTTTCAGGGTGAGGTTTCGCTTCGTTGGTGGTTACTAAGAAGCCTAAGAATTCAATGCTTTCTTTAAATAACTTCGATTTTTCTTGAGATACTCTCATGTTAGCGTCACAAAGGCATTTTAAAATTGTGTTGATGTGTTGCAGATGGTCAGTTTCGTTTTTAGAAAAAATTATTAGGTCATTAACATAAACGTAACATATCTTTCTTATGTGCTCTCTCAGAAAGCCGTCAATAGTCCTTTGAAAAATACTTCCCGCATTTTTCAAACCAAAGGACAACCGGCAAAACTCATAAGGTTTAATTTAGTGTAAATTGGTTCATTGTCTACAGTGCGAATCGTAGCAATGACCGCAGTGTTAAACGGTAATGCCTCGATAGAGGCCGAAAATGCCTTTTCTATTTAGTATCATGCCTCTGATTTTTTTTTAATGGATGTGAGCACTACTTATCACTAACATCTGTGAAGTTTACAGTATCACAATAATGGTACTGCAATTGTTTAGAATTGTTTTGGAAATTAATAGTGCTGTTTTGTAAGTTTAACGCTACTCTTGCTTGTGTTAATAAGTCGAATCCTATGATGGCGTCGAACTTAGTGTGTCTAGCACAAAAAATGGTGAAGTTTGTCCGAAGGTTTTCCTCAGAAATGTATTTGTTATTTTACTTGAGCCATGAATTGAGCTCACAGCGAAAGGGTTTTCGACAGCAATTACGTTCTTTAGTTCCTTTACGGGCTTAACGTAATTCTTTGCCGCCCTTCTGCCTACTAATATTTTTAAAGTTCTCCCGTCCAGCTTAAGTGGAGGAGTCAATTTCCGAGTAGGCAAACGAAAAGAGGACGATTTGAAAATTCTTAACAGTCGACACGCGTACGAAGACTGAACAAGTTAAGTGGAGTATAATAGACATTAAATCTATTTGTGAAATTAAACGTTAAACTTTTAAGTAAAACAAACATTAAATCTATTTGTCAAACTAAACTTTTATGTAAAATAAATAGTAGATCTATTTTTTAACTAAAACGCGAGACATTAAATAAAACAAGTAAGGAAGGCTAAGTTCGGATGTAACCGAAAATTTTATACTCTCGCAAAGTCAAATGATATACTCGTTTGTGATTTCTTTGTAGATTGACTGATATTTTCGGTAGAAGGTCAACTATAGGCACTGGGGTCCACATATTAAGTACTTAGCGGCTTGAACAGTTTTGGTTCGATTTAGACAATTTTTGGTCACAAGGTGGAATACTTTAAATGTATTATTCACGCAAAGTTTTACCCAGATATAATCATTGTTGCTTGATATGCATAGTGGAAAGTGAAAGAATCATATGGAATTGAAAATGGTGTTATATAGGAAATAGGCGTGGTTGTAGTCCGATTTCGCCCATTGTCGCACTATAACATAGAAATATGAAAAGAACGTTATGCACCGAATTTGGTTGAAATCGGTTAAGCAGATCCCAAGATATGGGTTTTCACCAAAAAGTTAGCGGTGCCACGCCCATTGACTAATTTTGAACGCGGTTCCTATAAAGTCATCTCATACCATCTCAGAGATAAAATTTAATGTCTCTGGAGTGTTTAGTGCTTGGTTTATCGCGCTTTTAGTATTTTTTAACAGTACCGTTATATGGGGAGTGGGCGGAGTTGCTACCCGATTTCACCCATTTTCACACCGTCAATAGAGGTTCTGAAAACATTTGCTTCCAGTGAATTTTGTTATTATAGCATTAGCAATTTAGGAGATATACACATTAAACCTATTAGGGGCATGAGCACGCCCACTTTTTAAAAAAAATTTTAACTGCAGATCCCCCTCCCTAATGTGATCCTGTGTACCAAATAACAGTCTTGTATCTTATTGCGGAGTTTAGTTATGGCAATTTATTTGTTTTTGATTAATCGCGGTTTGTGGGCGTGGCAGTGATCCGATTACGCCCATCTGCAATACCAACCGTCTAACGGTACCAAGAAACATGTCTACCAAGTTTCATAAAGATATCTCAATTTTTACTCAAGTTAGAGCTTGCACGGACGGACAGACAGTCACCCGGATTTCAACTCGTCTCTTCATCCTGATCATTTATATATATATAACCCTATATCTAACTCGATTAGTGTTAGGTGATACAAACAACCGTTAGGTGAACAAAACTATTATACTCTCAGTGTGGTTTGTATTACGTGTGAAATGTGCATCGCGTTAAAAATTGAGCATTTAATCGTCCGTTTTGTAATTGTCAGCGTCGTCAAACGCTAAAAACGTTAACATTTGAACCTCCGTTTTGTGGTTATCAGTGTCGTCGAAAGCAATACACAGGCAAAGTGTGTTCGAGTGTCGAGATATATAGTCTTTAAACGGCGTACAAATTTTCTGAAACATTCTGGAAAATTTAGTAAGCGCCAGCAGTTTGAAATTAACGAAAGTTGAAAAAGCAGAAAAGTTGAACAAAGAAGTTTAAAAAAAGCAAAGAAGTTAAACAAACAAGCAGAGAAGTAGAACAACGAAGCGGAGAAGTTAAACTAAGAATTGAGTAAGAAGAGTAATGAGTCGAAGAAGTGAGTAAGTTGAACAACGAAGCGAAGAATTTAAAATACACAAGGTGATAATTTGAAAGAGGAAAGCAAAGAAGCTGAAAAAGTGGAGTAAGCTGATGGAAAAGTAGGGAATTAAACGAGAAGCAGAGAATAATGAAAATGTCGAATCAGTTAGTTCCTACGGCGATGTTTAAAACATTAATTTTACTGCCGCTGTGGCCAACGGATAGATCTATTTTTACATTTAATGACAAGCCTAACGCAATTTAGTGGTGACGATAATTTCGATATCCAAAAATGGATAAACGAATTTGCGGAGAATGCATTAGTAGTAGGGTGGAATAGTGTTCAGAGATTCATTTATAGTAAGCAGCTGCTAAAAGGAGCTGCCAAATTGTTTCTAAGAAGCCAAAGAGGCTTGGTCAGTTGGGAACTACAAAAGCAAGAACTGGTCAGTGAATATGAGAAAAAAGTATCGTCATCAGTAGTCCATAATCAGTTAAAAGTCCATAATCAGATAATTTCACATTTTGGGCCCGTCGTTGGGCATCAAGATATCACACCGTTAGACTTTTTCCTGTACGGATATGTAAAGCCTTCGATTCAGGCTCGAACGAGTCATCGAAAATTAGACTCAACGGATGGACCATCTGATACGTAGCCACGGCCAACATTTGAAAGAGATAATCTTCAAAAAATAAATGCCAAAGAATGTCGAATCGAATGCGAATGTTAATAAACATTGCCCATTAAACTTTAATATTCTTTAAAAAAAAGTAGGGAACCTCGGATCACCCTTTAATATCATTAAATTCGTTTATGCTTTGGTCAATATCTCTTTTTGAGTTTATTCAGTAATCAATATTAATATGGCTACTGATATATTTTTTTTTAATTTTAACCAGTTCGATTTATCGGATGTTAGAGCCACTTTTTGTATTGCAAACAAGGGTTTTTGTTGATTACCACAAAATCCATTAAAACTGGTATTTTGTTTCGATCACTGGGCCACTATGTCGGCTTACCAGGAGAAATTATATCAAATTTATTTTGCCTATTCATAATAGAGTAATACAGTTGCCTTATTTTCGGGTTAGTAAGACGTGATCCCCAATAAGTATGCTTTGCATTGAAGTCACTAAATGCTAGAAATCTATGTTCTAGAGTACCAAAAAAGCCTTTGAATTGGTTATCTGTACTTTTGAAACGAGGTGGACGGTATATAGCCGTTAGGTTTAAGTCATTACCGCGATTTTTTAAAGATATTGCTATAGCTTGTAAGTGGGCTGTAGCATGAGAATCTAAAGCATGATTGTTTAATCGTTTTCTATCCAATACGGCTGTTTCATCATATGCCTTTCCATCTGGGTGATTTGTAGCATAGAGTCTAAAACCAAGTTCAAGAAAATTGTTCTTATTTATTAGATGTGTTTCCGATAATAACATTACATCTAAATTTTTTTCATTCAGAAATCTAATAATCTCCAATTTTTGCTGGTTAACACCGTTTGTATTCCATATATAAATATTTAGTGCGCTCATTTTTTATTGTATTTAAAAAAGTTTGCAGGATTTGGTGTTGCGCTTTAACTCGATCTTGAATCATATTTTGCATTGTAGACATAAATTGTGTCATGAGTAAAATTTAATATCATGCTTTCATCACTACTGCTTGGTTCTTTTTGGTGCAATAGCGTTTGACGATTTTTGCATAACTTCCATGAACTACGTTATTCTTAACATAATTAGGCTTTGAACTCTAGTCAGTGATTTCAATAATTTCGCTACGAGGAATGTGCACCATTTGGTTTCGACGTGCTTTTATTCCGAGCGTAAACTTTCATTTCAAGTCTTTATATACAGGGAAACCTCAATTAACAGTGAGATTTTCTCCACAGTTAATATATTTGTTCGTTAAATCCTATTTTTTATATGTGCATTTGGACGTTGGGTGTAAATCACCACATACTACACAAACACTCCGTAAAGTGCAATATGATTTGGTGTACCCATACTATTGGCAGTTAGTGCATTGTGTACTGGACCATTTCTTTTATGGACTTCTTCAACGGTGGAGAAGATATTTTAAATTGTATATCAAATGAGTTTAATTTTTCTTGAGCTGGTTAGCATTAGGCAATAATTCAATCTTGAACATTGGTATTGGTACATTATTTCTATTTAGTTTATAATATTTACTACAGCTTTAATCTCATAACCACAATCTTTAAAAAGTTACATGAGTCTTGTAACTTAAAAAAATAGTAAAAATAGCTCAATAACCTATAAACCGCGTCTTGAAATTTTGCATAATTGTATTCAATTTTACAACTCATAAGGAATATTGTCTGAAAATTTCAAGCCGATCCGAACCAAATTTCCAGATATATATTTTTATAAGTTAACAATAGTTTACTAAGTTAGTCTCCTGAACTGCCAAAATTGCAACCTATGCAGTCTGGATTTCTGAATGACCGACAGCCGCAATTCAACACCTCGCAGTAGCCACCGAACGTGTGACCGGCGGATGTAACGCAATACCTTACACAAGCTTAGGCGTCAGCAGAAATTTAGAAAAGCAGCATCAGAAATGTAATTTTAATAAAAGTTTTAGAACGGAACTCAAATTGTGTTTATTTAAAATAACATAATTCCGAGGTAGTCGACAACACCGTCGCTATCGCATAAACGGAATATTATTTAAATAGTTCGTGGGTAGTCGACAACACCGTCGCTACCGAAAAAAGTAACAGTAACCGATAATAAAAACATAACTGGCGCCCAACGTGAAAGAACAGCTCGTGAAAAGTACTGAATCATTAATCCGCAAATTGCCATTTCAACGAGGAAGAAAGAAGATTACAATCAACGTGGAAGAAGGAAGATCGCAACCAAGAAGGAAGAAAAAAGATCACAATCTACTTAGAATAAAGAAAATATCAGTATAATATGTAAGTGAAACCCCTTTTCATATCCGCCACATATCGACTTATTTGTATTGACTGTAACTATATGTGAAACCGTGAAACTAACGAGCTATTAGACCGACTTAATAACCAACTCCGGGCTAGTAAACGAATCAAACGCGGGCAAGACATGAATGAACAGCAGTTGCAAGGTATTGTCAATGCGGCCGTTAGCGCCGCCCTGCAGGTTCAGAGAAAAGAATTCGAAGCCAGCATAGAGGAGCTTACAAACCAATTTCAGTCCACATCTGTGACAGACCCCGAAATCAAGGCCTACGAGCCAATAAAAATTATAGCAGCGGCAGAGATAGAAGCTGAAAACGAAGTCGGCTATGAAACAGATGCTCTTAATTTTTTAGAGGAGAATCCCTGCTCCCGTTTGTCCTGCGAACAGTAGCAGGGAAATCATTGAAATTCTTAATCGACGCTGGAGCGTTACATAAACCCATACGTATGTCCTCTAGCCTCCGTTCCGGTACAAATCCCGTTTGTAGTCAAATCAATTCACGGCTTTAATAAAATTTAAAATAAAAGCTTCATCAATATGTTTGGCATGAATAGCCCTTTTTTCACTTACTTGGACTTACGACTTTTGATGGCATAGTTGGACTCGACCTACTGGCACAGGCAGGGGCAACTATTGACCTCGCATCTGAAATAATCCATTTTAATGGTGGATCTGAGATTTTAAAGTTCCATAAATGTGTTCAAGTTAATTTCACTATTGAAGACATCGAGGTCCCACCTAATGTTCGCACAGACTTTCTACAAATGATGACAAAGCACTTGAAGGCGTTTGCCGATCCGAGCAAACTACTTCCATTCAACTCCAATGTTGTCGCCACCATTCGCACGGAGGACAATGAACCAGTTTACTCCAAGATGTACCCATTCCCTATGGGAGCTGCTGATTTCGTGAATCAAAAAATTAAGGATTTACTAAAAAATGGCATTATTCGACCTTCTAGATCTCCATACAATAACCCCATATGGGTTGTTGGCAAAAAGGGCACCGACCTCTCAGATGCGCCTAATAAACGGTTGGTAGTAGATTTCAGAAAATTTAATTTCAAAACTGTTGCGGATAAATACCCAATGCCGAGTATCAATATGATCCTATCAAACCTTGGAAAGGCTAAGTACTTCACTACCCTTGACTTAAAATCTGGGTACCATCAAATCGAGTTAGCAGAATGCGATAGAGAAAAAACATCATTTTCAGTAAACGGAGGAAAATATGAGTTCTACCGATTGCCTTTTGGTTTGAGAAATGCCTCTAGCATTTTTCAGCGAGCAATAGATGATGTTCTATGGGACATGATTGGAAAAACGTGCTATGTGTACGTCAATGACGGCATAGTGTTCTCCGAAAATGAAAGATTGGTCAAGTATTGAAGAGCCTTTACAACGCCAATATAAGGGTGTCAAAGCAAAAATCACAATTTTTTAAAGAAAGTGTAGAATTCTTATGTTTTATCGTCACAAAAGAGGGTACAAAAAAGCTAGCCCAGATAAAGTAAAGGCAATTAGAGATTTCAAGCAACCAAGCAGCTTGTTCGAATTAAGATCCTTCATAGGTCTTGCAATCTACTACAGATGCTTTAATAAAGATTTCGCTGCAATAGCAAGACCTTTAACAAACCTGTTAAAAGGTGAGGGCGGAAAATATTCCAGTATCCTTTGACGAGATTCAGATGGCTGCGTTTAAAAAACTCAGGGGTATCCTTGCTTCTGAAGACGTTGTTCTTATTTACCCGGACTATTCGAAACCATTTGATTTGACTACGGATGCTTCTTCAACTGGCATAGGTGCAGTACTATCTCAGGGAAACAGATTCATAACAATGATATCGAGAACGTTAAAGGATAGAGAGGTAAACTACGCTATGAATCAAAGGGAACTATTAGCCATCATCTGGGCCCTAGATAGTCTTCAACATTATCTTTACGGTAAAAATTACATAAGAATTTATACAGACCATCAATCGAAACCCTAACTCCAAAATTAAACGGTGGAAAGCACGAATTGAAGAGAGTGGCGCTAAAGTATTTTATAAGCCAGGAAAAGAGAATTATGTGGCAGACGCCTTATCGCGTCAAAACATTAACATCTTAGAAGAATCAATACTATCCGATGCGGCGACTGCACACAGTGAAGTATCTCTAACTCATGTGATTGAGGCTACGGACAAACCGCTGAATTGTTTCAGGAATCAGATAATAGTCGAAGAATCATCCACACCCGCAACACGGACATTCATTTTATTTGGTGCAAAGATTCGACATCAAATCATTTTTAACGACTGGGAGATAGTCTTAACATTAATAAAAGAAGTTGTAAAGCCGGACGTAGTAAATGCCATACATTGCGAATTGCCTGTCCTGGCACGCATTCAGGATGATTTGGTCAGGATTTTCCCCGCCACAAAATTCGGGCACTGTAAAAATATAGTAACAGACGTTGTGAATAAAGACGAGCAAAAGGAAATAGTTACGATTGAACATAATAGGGAGCATAGAGCCGCCCAAGAAAATGTAAAGCAGATTCTACTTGACTATTACTTTCCGAAGACAATAGAATACAGTCAAACAATAGACAATAGAAAGATTGCGGCAGAAGTTGTTGTAAACTGCAAAGTGTGTGGAAAGGCTAAAAAGACAGGCACCCGAAGAAACAAGAAATGGGTGTTACACGTATACCCTCGCGTGTAGGAGAATTAGTCTACATAGACATTTTTTCAACTGCAGGAAAACATTTCCTAACAGCAGTAGACAAGTTTTCCAAGTTTGCCCTGGTTCAGCCAGTAGCATAACGCACCATTAATGTAAAAGCAAGTATTCTTCAAGTAATAAATATTTTTCCCAAAGTTAAAGCCATATACTGCGATAACGGGCCGTCGTTTAGCTCAGACACAATTTTATCACTGCTAAAAAGCCGGTATGACATTGACATAGTGAATGTACCACCGCTACATAGTACGTCGAACGGACAGGTGGAAAGATTCCACAGTACGCTTGTGGAGATCGCCAGATGTCTTAAACTGCAAAGACAAATACAAGACATAGTGGAACTTTTTCTTCAAGCGACTATAGAATATAATAGGACGTTCCACTCTGTGACGGGCAAGAAGCCGATTGAGATTATCCATGCCAGTTCACATATTTTCCCGGATATTGCTGCAAGGCTAGAAAAAGCCCAACAGGAACAAATAGATCGGAGCAACGCCTATCGCCAGAATAGGGTCTTCGAAGTGGGAGAAAAGGTTTTAGTAAAATCCAACAAGAGGTTGGGCGACAAGGTCACCCCATTGTATACTGAAGAGAAGGTTGACGCAGATTTGGGAATAACCGTTCTTATTAAGGGGAGGGTGGTTCACAAGGACAACCTCAAATGAGAACTTCCGATACAATTATTTTGATACAGTTTCTTTTAATTAAATTTCAGGCATTTGTATATCTACGTATTTTTGGGCTCTAAACTAACAGACTACTTCCATACGGACTACATCCCAATCCTGGACGGTACTGCAATAATTTGGAACGAGACAACTTATATAAGACTTATATCGAACTTAACCGAATACGGACAATATATACAAGAGAACACAGAATTGATTAATGTCTTCCCACAATCGCACATGAGAAAGATCCTGGAGGTAGACACTAAGCATCTGCATACCTTGTTAGAGACTTTGGGAGTTCACCATAGACATTCTCGGAGCTTAAACTGCTTAGGATCGGCCCTAAAGGTAATAACTGGCACCTCCGACTTTGATGACTTAATGCAGACAAGGCTAATGGAACAGGAACTGATACAGTCAAACAATAGACAGATCGGCATTAACTCTAAAACTCAGGAACAAATCAACGCTCTCATAGATAAGGTCAATCAAATTCTCTAAGTAAAGAAAATGGAAGAAATAGACTCCTCGCACCTTTATGAAACACTTTTGGCTAGAAACAGGATTCTAACTCTTGAAATTCAAAATTTAATGATTTCAATGACCTTGGCAAAGTTTAATACAGTGAACCCTGCCATTATTGATGCAAATGACTTGGAGGCGGTTATGAAGGAGGGTTTCATGGGAGGTACAATAACCCAATTACTTAGCATAGCTAGTGTTAAGGTTTTAGCGAATAAGGAAATAATAATATTTGTAATCAGCTTTCCTAGACCTAAGTTATTATGTAAAAAGATTACTACTTTTCCCGTATCGCATGCTGGCCGTATATTGCACTTGTTAGATAACATCATAGCTGACTGTGAAGGTAGCATCACCGCTGTTACTTCTTGCGTTGACACGCCAATGGTTAACGTTCTGTAGAGAAGCCGTAAATGGAACCTGCGCGCAAGGTCTTCACCCTGGCATCGTAGCCCACTGTACCACCAGATCCACTGATTTAGCCCCCATCTCTGTCATAGACGACGGTATAGTGATGGTAAATGAAGCGCTGGTCGAGGTGAGCGTGGATGATGGCCCTGAAGTGTTTGTGAACGGCACTTACCTTTTTACGTTTAAACGCACCGCTTTTATCAATGGTACAAAATATGTCAACTTCAATGACTATCCGAAGAGACTTCCCCAACTGGCGACTCAACGTAACCTACCATCATGCCCTGCTAAGCTTACCATTCCTTCACAAGTTGAGTGAAAAGAACTTGCAACGCATCTACGAACAATTGCTACACCAGTCGCTACCGCCGTAATCTGTGAAATCATCTCCGTAATCACAATTGGATTAATCGTTTTACTGACGCGTCGGCGACGAAATAAACCTTCGGATGCTGTGCGGCGAGTACTAGAAAGGTTGGGTATGGCCGATCACGCCCATGTTTTGGAAGAGGGAGTAGTTAACAATAGTTAACTAAGTCAGTCACTTGAACTGCCAAAATTGCAACCTATGCAGTCTGGATTTCTGAATGACCGACAGCCGCAATTCAACACCTCGCAGTAGCCACCGAACGTGTGACCGGCGCATGTAACGCAATACCTTACACAAGCTTAGACGTCAGCAGAAATTTAGAAAAGCAGCGTCAATGGCGCCCAACGTGAAAGAACAGCTCGTGAAAAGTACTGAATCATTAATCCGCAAATTGCCATTCCAACGAGGAAGAAAGAAGATAACAATCAACGTGAAAGAACAGCTCGTGAAAAGTACTGAATCATTAATCCGCAAATTGCCATTTCAACGAGGAAGAAAGAAGATTAAAATCAACGTGGAAGAAGGAAGATCGCAACCAAGAAGGAAGAAAAAAGATCACAATCTACTTAGAATAAAGAAAATATCAGTATAATATGTAAGTGAAACCCCTTTTCATATCCGCCACATATCGACTTATTTGTATTGACTGTAACTATATGTGAAACCGTGAAACTAACGAGCTATTAGACCGACTTAATAACCAACTCCGGGCTAGTAAACGAATCAAACGCGGGCAAGACATGAATGAACAGCAGTTGCAAGGTATTGTCAATGCGGCCGTTAGCGCCGCCCTGCAGGTTCAGAGAAAAGAATTCGAAGCCAGCATAGAGGAGCTTACAAACCAATTTCAGTCCACATCTGTGACAGACCCCGAAATCAAGGCCTACGAGCCAATAAAAATTATAGCAGCGGCAGAGATAGAAGCTGAAAACGAAGTCGGCTATGAAACAGATGCTCTTAATTTTTTAGAGGAGAATCCCTGCTCCCGTTTGTCCTGCGAACAGTAGCAGGGAAATCATTGAAATTCTTAATCGACGCTGGAGCGTTACATAAACCCATACGTATGTCCTCTAGCCTCCGTTCCGGTACAAATCCCGTTTGTAGTCAAATCAATTCACGGCTTTAATAAAATTTAAAATAAAAGCTTCATCAATATGTTTGGCATGAATAGCCCTTTTTTCACTTACTTGGACTTACGACTTTTGATGGCATAGTTGGACTCGACCTACTGGCACAGGCAGGGGCAACTATTGACCTCGCATCTGAAATAATCCATTTTAATGGTGGATCTGAGATTTTAAAGTTCCATAAATGTGTTCAAGTTAATTTCACTATTGAAGACATCGAGGTCCCACCTAATGTTCGCACAGACTTTCTACAAATGATGACAAAGCACTTGAAGGCGTTTGCCGATCCGAGCAAACTACTTCCATTCAACTCCAATGTTGTCGCCACCATTCGCACGGAGGACAATGAACCAGTTTACTTCAAGATGTACCCATTCCCTATGGGAGCTGCTGATTTCGTGAATCAAAAAATTAAGGATTTACTAAAAAATGGCATTATTCGACCTTCTAGATCTCCATACAATAACCCCATATGGGTTGTTGGCAAAAAGGGCACCGACCTCTCAGATGCGCCTAATAAACGGTTGGTAGTAGATTTCAGAAAATTTAATTTCAAAACTGTTGCGGATAAATACCCAATGCCGAGTATCAATATGATCCTATCAAACCTTGGAAAGGCTAAGTACTTCACTACCCTTGACTTAAAAACTGGGTACCATCAAATCGAGTTAGCAGAATGCGATAGAGAAAAGACATCATTTTCAGTAAACGGAGGAAAATATGAGTTCTACCGTTTGCCTTTTGGTTTGAGAAATGCCTCTAGCATTTTTCAGCGAGCAATAGATGATGTTCTACGGGACATGATTGGAAAAACGTGCTATGTCTACGTCAATGACGGCATAGTGTTCTCCGAAAATGAAAGAGACCACGTACAACATGTCGGTCAAGTATTGAAGAGCCTTTACAACGCCAATATAAGGGTGTCAAAGCAAAAATCACAATTTTTTAAAGAAAGTGTTAGAATTCTTATGTTTTATCGTCACAAAAGAGGGTACAAAAACTAGCCCAGATAAAGTAAAGGCAATTAGAGATTTCAAGCAACCAAGCAGCTTGTTCGAATTAAGATCCTTCATAGGTCTTGCAATCTACTACAGATGCTTTATCAAAGATTTCGCTGCAATAGCAAGACCTTTAACAAACCTGTTAAAAGGTGAGGGCGGAAAATATTCCAGTATCCTTTGACGAGATTCAGATGGCTGCGTTTGAAAAACTCAGGGGTATCCTTGCTTCTGAAGACGTTGTTCTTCATTACCCGGACTATTCGAAACCATTTGATTTGACTACGGATGCTTCTTCAACTGGCATAGGTGCAGTACTATCTCAGGGAAACAGACTCATAACCATGATCTTGAGAACGTTAAAGGTTAAAAAATAGTAACAGACGTTGTGAATAAAGACGAGCAAAAGGAAATAGTTACGATTGAACATAATAGGGCGCATAGAGCCGCCCAAGAAAATTTAAAGCAGATTCTACTTGACTATTACTTTCCGAAGACAATAGAATACAGTCAAACAATAGACAATAGAAAGATTGCGGCAGAAGTTGTTGTAAACTGCAACTGTGTGGAAAGGCTAAAAAGACAGGCACCCGAAGAAACAAGAAATGGGTGTTACACGTATACCCTCGCGTGTAGGAGAATTAGTCTACATAGACATTTTTTCAACTGCGGGAAAACATTTCCTAACAGCAGTAGACAAGTTTTCCAAGTTTGCCCTGGTTCAGCCAGTAGCATAACGCACCATTAATGTAAAAGCAAGTATTCTTCAAGTAATAAATATTTTTCCCAAAGTTAAAGCCATATACTGCGATAACGGGCCGTCGTTTAGCTCAGACACAATTTTATCACTGCTAAAAAGCCGGTATGACATTGACATAGTGAATGCACCACCGCTACATAGTACGTCGAACGGACAGGTGGAAAGATTCCACAATACGCTTGTGGAGATCGCCAGATGTCTTAAACTGCAAAGACAAATACAAGACATAGTGGAACTTTTTAGAATATAAAAGGACGTTCCACTCTGTGACGGGCAAGAAGCCGATTGAGATTATCCATGCCAGTTCACATATTTTCCCGGATATTGCTGCAAGGCTAGAAAAAGCCCAACAGGAACAAATAGATCGGAGCAACGCCTATCGCCAGAATAGGATCTTCGAAGTGGGAGAAAAGGTTTTAGTAAAATCCAACAAGAGGTTGGGCGACAAGGTCACCCCATTGTATACTGAAGAGAAGGTTGACGCAGATTTGGGAATAACCGTTCTTATTAAGGGGAGGGTGGTTCACAAGGACAACCTCAAATGAGAACTTCCGATACAATTATTTTGATACCGTTTCTTTTAATTAAATTTCAGGCATTTGTATATCTACGTATTTTTGGGCTCTAAACTAACAGACTACTCCCATACGGACTACATCCCAATCCTGGACGGTACTGCAATAATTTGGAACGAGACAACTTATATAAGACTTATATCGAACTTAACCGAATACGGACAATATATACAAGAGAACACAGAATTGATTAATGTCTTCCCACAATCGCATATGAGAAAGACCCTGGAGGTAGACACTAAGCATCTGCATACCTTGTTAGAGACTTTGGGAGTTCACCATAGACATTCTCGGAGCTTAAACTGCTTAGAATCGGCCCTAAAGGTAATAACTGGCACCTCCGATTTTGATGACTTAATGTAGACAAGGCTAACGGAACAGGAACTGATACAGTCAAACAATAGACAGATCGGCATTAACTCTAAAACTCAGGAACAAATCAACGCTCTCACAGATAAGCTCAATCAAATTCTCAAAGTAAAGAAAATGGAAGAAATAGACTCCTCGCACCTTTATGAAACACTTTTGGCTAGAAACAGGATTCTAACTCTTGAAATTCAAAATTTAATGATTTCAATGACCTTGGCAAAGTTTAATACAGTGAACCCTGCCATTATTGATGCAAATGACTTGGAGGCGGTTATGAAGGAGGGTTTCATGGGAGGTACAATAACCCAATTACTTAGCATAGCTAGAGTTAAGGTTTTAGCGAATAAGGAAATAATAATATTTGTAATCAGCTTTCCTAGACCTAAGTTATTATGTAAAAAGATTACTACTTTTCCCGTATCGCATGCTGGCCGTATATTGCACTTGTTAGATAACATCATAGCTGACTGTGAAGGTAGTATCACCGCTGTTACTTCTTGCGTTGACACGCTAATGATAACGTTCTGTAGAGATGCCGTAAATGGAAGCTGCGCGCAAGGTCTCCACTCTGGCATCGTAGCCCACTGTGCCACCAGGTCTACTGATTTAGCCCCCATCTCTGTCATAGACGACGGTATAGTTTTGGTAAATGATGCGCTGGTCGAGGTTAGCGTAGATGATGTCCCTGAAGTGTTTGTGAACGGCACTTACCTTGTTATGTTTAAACGCACCGCTTTTATTAATGGTACAAAATATGTCAACTTCAATGACTATCCGAAGAAAATTCCCCAACTGGCGACTTCAGCGCGACTCAACGTAACCTACCATCATGCCCTGCTAAGCTTACCATTCCTTCACAAGTTGAGTGAAAAGAACTTGCAACGCATCTACGAACACTTGCTACACCAGTCGCTACCGCCGTAATCTGTGAAATCATCTCCGTAATCACAATTGGATTAATCGTCTTACTGATGCGTCGGCGACGAAATAATTCGGAGGCTGTGCGGCGAGTACTGGAAAGGTTGGGTATGGTTGAGGACGCCAATGTTTTGGAAGAGGGAGTAGTTAACAATAGTTAACTAAGTCAGTCTCTTGAACTGCCAAAATTGCAACCTATGCAGTCTGGATTTCTGAATGACCGACAGCCGCAATTCAACACCTTGCAGTAGCCACCGAACGTGTGACCGGCGGATGTAACGCAATACCTTACACAAGCTTAGGCGTCAGCAGAAATTTAGAAAAGCAGCGTCAATGGCAGTAGCGGGAATAGTAATAGTAGGTTATAAATAAGGGAAATGTAAATTTAATAAAACAGTTTTAGAACGGAACTCAAATTGTGTTTATTTAAAATAACATAATTCCAAGGTAGTCGACAACACCGTCGCTATCGCATAAACGGAATATTATTTAAATAGTTCGTGGGTAGTCGACAACACCGTCGCTACCGAATAAAGTAACAGTAACCGATAAGAAAAAAAAAAAACTTATATATAACATTAAATGCGGTTTCCTCAAAACTGCTTTTTTGAAGTCGGTAATCAAAATAGCTCGATAACTTATGAACCGCGTCTTGATATTTGCTACTGCTTGAACGAAAGATTTTTTTCCATAATTTACAATTCAGTTGAGAGGCTAATACGTGGCCTAATTGGCATTTGCACTAAGCCAAAAAACGTAAAAAATAAATTCAATTTTGAAGTTTTCTTAAAAACCTTTGTTCAAGCAGTAGCTATACTCACCTACAAAAAGAAGTTGTTTTTTTTATTTCAGATAAAAATTACTTAAGTTACAGTGACTACCGTGAGGACACTTCTGACGGCTGAATTTACAATATTTTTTGATAAAAACGTTTGTACATGATGTTGACATTATACACATACGTGTAATAAGATAAAATATATTACTGATGTTGAAGCTTCAAAAAAATCCAGAAAAACGACCTTATTTTAAGTTACAAGACCCATGTAACCCCTTAAGAGCTTCCTTGATTTCATTAGAGTCTACCTAAGGCTCAATATCTTTAATGACAACAACTAGGCCTTAGAGCTCCTTAGTTGATAGGAGTAGTAATTTTTATTATTATTAGACAGAAATTTTACGGTTTCTATAAAACTGACTCTGTGTATGTTTGTATTTTGGTTTCATTAATGTTATCCTTTTTCAAGGGTACTATATGGAAATTGTTTTTAAATACAATGTCACTTAATTTGGATACAAGAGCACTTGAGCTACGTTCGCGCAAATATATTGGAGGCGGTTTGGAATTACTGACTGTGCTGGTATCCTTCGCATCGTCGTTGAGTATAACATTTGTACCGTAAATGGATAAAATCAGGTGAAAATTTGCCTTAGCCCCAAATAACTAATATAAAGATTATTGGTGATAATAAATGTACCTTAATTAAACTCAGGGAGCATATTATTAGTATGTGGCATCTTAATAATATGTGGTATTGTCAAAAATATAGGTTGGTTATGAATTGTTTTTGCTCTCACCAAAAAATAGCACTACTAGCTCCAAATTTTCAAGTTGTTACATCTGTCATAAAAACACAGACAAAAAGTTACAAGTCATTCTGTCAATTAATTCTTTGTTTACAAGCCATTTGAAGTTGACGTGTCAGAGTATTTTTTTATATAGCGCAGTGATTAGATTCTTTGCTTTGAAATGTTTAAAATCAAAGTTAATTTATGAACAATTGTTAGAAGTGTACAAGGAGTCCTCACCTTCAAAAGCACCGTTAAATTTTGGGCTGGTGAATTTAAACATGGTCGTACTAGACTTGAAGACGATCCACGCGAAGGACGACCAAAAATCGCAACCACACCATAAATCATTAAGCTAGTTCATAATACAAGTATTGTTAGTGAAGATCCAAGTTTGACTTAGCGTGAAATTGCTAATGCCATAGCCATTTCTGACGAACGAGTACTTCATATTTTATATGAAGAACTACATTGGCAAGTTAGTGCTACACACGTTAACAATTCAACAAAAACTGGATTGAAAACAAATTTCTCAGCATAATTTGGAGCGTTTAAAGCAGAATGAAGACGATTTCTTGCGTCGACAGGTGAAGTCACAACGATCAGCAAAGAAGGTCATGGCATCAGTTGTTTGGTATACAAAAGGAACTTTGTTGGTTGATTATCTGCAGAAAGGTAAAACAATAAACTCTGAATATTATTGCAACCTTTTGAATCAGTTGAATAAAAAAATTCGTGAGAAAAGACCTGGTTTGCATTACAAAAATAATAATGTTTCATTAAGACAATGCATCTGCTTACAAAGGTGTTTTAACGAGGACAAAATTCAATGAATTAAAGTACGAATTGCTTGAGCATCCACCGTATTCAACAGATTTGGCTCCCAGCGACTACTACCTCTTCAGAAATCTGCAACAAATCTTTCATGGAAAGCGTTTTTCGTCGAATGATGAAGCTGAGTAAAAACACGTCATCGAATTTGAATGTGAGTATTTTTTCATAAAGTAGTCATCATGAGCAAGTAGTCCCCACTCAGTTTTTTTAAATTTTAATTTTAACAATTTTTTTTTAATTGAAAATTTTTACTACTTTTAGTTAAAAAATTAATAACTAGAAAACTATTGGTGATTTTTTAATGAAATTTTCAGGAGTTATAGTTCAAAACTTTTACTTTGAAAAAATATGTATGAATTTAAATAATTTTTTTTTTTTAAATTGTTAATTAACTTTTAAGTTAAGAAATGAAAATTTTAATGACTTCACCTTCAAAAAATTAAAAATTTTTTGTTTAGTATTTTGCAATAAACATTAAGGTAACGAAATCCGCAAAAAAATTTGACTGAGCGCTGCCGGTATAGCGCTGCAGGTACAGCGGTTCGGCAACGCAACACTTAGAGTGTGTTGCATATTTCATTTGTATGTTGGGAGGATGGTCTCACATTTTGCTTGCAGTGAATTAGCATGAATGTGGTAGAACAATATGCATAATTCCTACCCGCTTAATAGTTTCAAAGAAATACTTAAGACGGAAATTCCCTAATCCACCAGAATGTATTGAATACCCGCTATTAATATTTCAAGGCCAAATTTTTAACTGGAATGGTCTATTCTTTAAGTATTAAAAATCCATAATTTTTTTACCCCATATTTTTTTCTATTCATTATAAAACATCCAATTAACATTACAATACTTGTTTTAAATAAAATGATATTCGAACTAAATCCTTTGCGGCTAAAAGAAATAAATATGAAAGCATCTTAATATTTTATGTCCCAGTATCTACAAGTATGTTAACAACAAAGGAATATCTCGAGCCATTCATAATTTCGTTGATAATTAATCATGAGCCTCGTTAAGAAATGCTGCAATCCATTTAATTGGATATTAAAATGGATAATTAAAAAATCTGTTGAGGATGGAGAATTTATCATTTGCCTTGATTTTTCTGAAAATTATACTTTTACTGTTCAAAATGCCATCCAATCTCAGCATTGAAATACCAGTCAGGCTACAATTCACCCTTACGTTGTGTACTATAGAGAAAATGAAGAAATGAAACATATAAACTACGTGGTAATTTCGGAAAAAGTTAGTCACGACGCGAACTCAGTTTACCTTTTTAATTTTAAATTGATAAAATTTCTAAAAAATAAGTTTGGAGCGGATAAAATAAAAAAGATTTCCTATTTTTCGGACGGAGCTGCTTCTCAGTACAAAAATAAGTATAATTTTGTGAATTTAATAAATCATAAAAAAGATTTCAACGTGGATGCGGAATGGAATTTTTTTGTTACTTCTCATGGGAAAGGAGCGTGTGATGGTACCCGCCCATATCATCATTACAGAGCTCTTAATAATACATCACTCGAGTAAATAATAATAAAGAAATAAAGCAATACATATAAATTATAAGAATTAATTTAAGAATTATTTAACTTCTTTTTTTTTTTATTTATGAAAAACTATTTAATTTATTATCTTTCATTTGTTGAAATAAAATTAATCATAAAATAACGATATTTTTAATTAAAAAATGAAGTATTATTCCTTATTTATAATTACTAAGTAACTCTAAAGATAAGTCAATGACTAAGATACTCAAAAATATTCAATTTAAAGAAATTATGAATTTTTAATACTTAAAGAATAGGACATTCCAGTTAAAAATTTGGCCTTAAAATATTAATAGCGGGTATTCAATACATTCTGGTGGATTAGGGAACTCCCGTCTTAAGTATTTCTTTGAAACTATTAAGCGGGTAGGTATTATGCATATTGTTCTACCACTTTCATGCTAATTCACTGCAAGCAAAATGTGAGACCATCATCCCAACATACAAATGAAATATGCAACACACTCTAAGTGTTGCGTTGCCGAACCGCTATACCTGCAGCGCTATACCGGCAGCGCTATACCGGCAGCGCTCAGTCAAATTTTTTTGCGGATTTCGTTACTTTAATGTTTATTGCAAAATACTAAAAAAAACTTTTTTAATTTTTTGAGGGAGAAGTCATTAAAATTTTCATTTCTTAACTCAAAAGTTAATTAACAATTTAAAAAAAAAAAAATTATTTAAATTCATACATATTTTTTCAAAGTAAAAGTTTTGAACTATAACTCCTGAAAATTTCATTAAAAAATCACCAATAGTTTTCTAGTTATTAATTTTTTAACTAAAAGTAGTAAAAATTTTCAATTAAAAAAAAATTGTTGTTAAAATTAAAATTTTAAAAAACTGAGCGGGGGATTACTTGCTCATGATGACTACTTTATGAAAAAATACTCACATTCAAATTCGATGATCAAGTGGAAAATGGGGGGTCCACTTGACGTGTTTTTACTCAGCTATTACAGCGGTAGATGGGTATTTTGCAGAGCTTCCGGAAAGTCATTATAGGGATGGCATACAATTATTGGAGGTTCATTGGAATAAGTGTATTCAAGTTATGGGAGATTATATTAATTAAAAAAATATAGTTATATATTAAATTTAATATATATATATATAGATAGAAGTTTCAATACATTCCTTAGTCCCTATATACCTACTAAACAATTTTCAAACTTCCGGTTGACTTTATACCATATATAAGAATGGCTGGACTTTAGAATAGGATTTCCGGAATTCGGGGATAAAATGGGTATGGGCGGATAGAGGATGGTCTCCAGATCAAGAATATATATACTTATAGCTGCAGAAGACTTATAGTTTTCGAGATATTGGCATTTGAAGTAACAAAATTTACTAAATAAAACATGCAATTTTTCTATGTATTATGAATTTTATTTTATTTTCATTTATTTAATCATAGAGTTTTAATTGGTAAATTTTCTTAAATTTGGCTGATTTACACAATAATAAAACCGTTCATGTAAACAAAAAATAAGTATTACCATACCCAATATCTTGCAAACGAACATAAATAGACAAAAAGAGAAAGATTATACCGCTAATGAAGAATCCATAATCGTGTGATGAGTTGTGTTAAATATTTCAGTATTTAACTTCTCTTGATAAATCCTGGTGTTGTACTGACCAGGGTTATTATTTTGAAGCGTGGTTATTTTTTTAAAGAGCGGCCGAAGGCCGCCAAGCTAAAAAAAAAGTTCGCCGTGAAAGAACTATAAACACCCCAGCAATCATTAGTTTTTTTAAAGCGCCAATTCAGAAAATAGTTTAAAGCGAAAAAGTAATAATGTTATGGAGGATACTTTTTCTCTTTAGCACTTACTTTTTGTAAAGTTCAGAAGTGAAATGTTTTAATATTTTTTAAATTAAATAACGTATAATACGAAAAAAAACCCAAGAAAATGAAAATGAGTGCAAATTTAGCAGGTATGTTTTTATATGTAAAATGCCTATTTTTAAAAATACTTTTAAGATATATACATATATAGACGTGAATGAACCATCCACCAGTCGCGGTGTAGTACGAAGACGTAACGTACTTTTAGTAAATGAAATAAAAAGCATATGGAACATTGTCCAAGTTTTTGAAAAAAATGTGTCCAGATGTCACAAAAGACAGTGCCGTTCCCGAAGGTTGGTTTCAAGGCCCGCAGGATCTTGGTTTAAAAAAGATTCTGCTGACCCAAATATTTTATTGAATGTTTGCTTACGCCTTTCATTAGTCGCATTTGGAGGTGCGAAAGAACAGCATTGTCAATCTTACCCAGCGCAACCATCTGTAATTGGATCAATTACCGCCACGAAGTTGTAGTAATATGGTATATCAAATAGACTAGCAGGAAGCGCTAGGTAAAATTTTTGGCCCTGTTAAAATTGTTCAAATTGATGAGAGTAAATTTGGCAAGCGTCAATTTAATAAAGTTAATAATGAACATAACCAATGATATAAAATATATATACACTTATGGATAAAATAATAGGTGTACACAGTTTGTATTTAATAACTTTCTATAAGTATTTGCAATTAAAACAATTTTGTTTTAGACATTTTTACGCTTCAAACACAAATATGTCGAAAATCTTTCATTCCGAATTTTAAAACAGATTTTTTTTTTTTCAAAATAAGATAATAGGTGTAAAATTTTTTTTTTCCTAATAAAATCAACAAATTCAAGTTATCCTATTTTCGGTCCATGGGTTTCTGATAACCTGTATATCCTCCGTGGTTTTTCATTCGTTTTCCAATTCTATTCGGCATGGATTGAATTAATTTATGGCAGGTTTCTAATTTGATAGCATTCCAAAGTTCCCTTTCTTTCCGCCACAATTGCTCCTTATTTTGAAAAGAAAAACATCCTCACACCAGCTAAACGCACACCTATTATTTTGTCCATAAGTTTATGTATATTTTTTTTCTGGCATAATAATGGAAGGCCACTGGGCTCTAGGAATAAAGTGTCCCTGAAAATGTCAACTCTGCGGAGGTTTTCATACCTCTAATTAAAAAACACGTTGCCCCTGGTACCATTATTCGAACGGATTGTTGGAAAGCATACGGTTTCTTGTCCGGTTACGGGTATGAGCATCGACGAGTGAACCATAGCGATCCTGACAACCTCTTTGTGGCAAAGGTACACATAACATCGAGGCCCAGTGGTGGGTGATACAGCGTTTTTTTCTCAAAGACAATTACAACAACCCGGAAAATTTCGCAGACATGATAGAGGAGAACGTATGTAGAAAAAGTATTGGGAATAAACACGAAGATGCGTTTGTTAAGTTAATTGAAGCCGTAAAATATGTTTATAATCACAAAAACTTTGAATTAAAAAGAAATACTTAATCTTTTATATTTCTAAGTATTTGCTGTTTAATCTTTCTCACTTTATTTATTTATGTTCGTTTGTAGAATAGGGGTATGGAAACACTTATTTTTTGTTTACATGAACTGTTTTGTTATTGTTTAAATCAATCAAACTTAAGAAAACTTTAATTACGATTTAAAGCTATTTGTGAACTATTTATGATTAAACAAATGTGTACAAGCTATTTAGTGATGTATCAATGGATATAATATTGAATAATATAACTATATAAATAATATTCATAATACAAATTTCAGACTTTAATTTATAAATTTTTAGACTTTAAATGTGAATATCTCGGCTATAAGTATATATATTCTTGATCTGGAGAACATCCTCTATACGCCCATACCTATTTTATCCTCGAAATCGGGGAATACTATACTAAGTTTTCTCATACGAATTACCCCCACTCCCATATATTAAATATGATTTTCGTTTTTCTAACAGGTCTTATGACGAATATGTCGTTCAGTGTGAGGGTTATATTATATATTTATAAAATTGCTTGAAAATATGTTCTCAATTTTACACGAACAATGTCCAAATTAATGCAATCAGCCCATCCCTTTCTCTGCCCCCAATATACCCTTTATAGTGATAATATTTGAATGAAATTAAAACGAGTTTCTTTAAAAGTTACGTGGTTTACCACTGAATATGTTGAGTATATATCACATATTTCTCATTTAAGGATGATTTAAATATAATTTTCGTTGACGCGATTAAAATATATTTATAAAACTAAGTGAGTACATGACCTTCAATATAATTAAAAAAATACCAAATTTGATTGTTATCCAATTGCGATTTGGTCGAATAATGAATGTTGAATTGTTTCGCAATATTTTTCATACTCTCGTAACTTGTTGCTAAAGAGTATAATAATTTTGTTCACCTAACGGTTGTTTGTATCACCTAAAACTAATCGAGTTAGATATAGGGTTATATATTATATATAAATGATCAGGATAAAGAGACGAGTTGCAATCCGGGTGTCTGTCCGTCCGTCTGTGCAAGCTGTAACTTGAGTAAAAATTGAGATATCTTTATGAAACTTGGTACACATGTTTCTTGGGACCGTGAGACGGTTGGTATTGCAGATGGGCGTAATCGGACCACTGCCACGCCCACAAAACGCCATTAATAAAAAACAAATAAATTGCCATAACTAAGCTCCACAACAAGATACAAGACTCTTATTTGGTATACAGCATTACATAAGGAAGAGGCATCTGCAGTTTAATTTTTTTTATTAAACTGGGCGTGGTCCCGCCTCCTAATAAGTTTAATGTGCTTATCTCCTATACCACTGAGGCTATCATAACAAAATTCACTGGGAACAAATGTTTTTAGCATCTCTATCGACGGTGTGAAAATGGGTGACAACCCCGCCCACTCCCCATATAACGATACTGTTAAAAACTTCTAAAAGCGCGATAAACCAAGCACTAAACACGCCAGAGACATTAAATTTTATCTCTAGGATGGTATGAGATGATTTTTTAGAAACCACGTTCAAAATTAGATAGTGGGAGTGGCACCGCCCACTTTTAGGTGAAAACCCATATATTGGGATCTGCTTAACCGATTTCAACCTAATTCGGTACATAATATTCTTTTCATATTTTTATGATATAGTACGAAAATGGAGTGAAATGAATTTTGAACGAAAACTGTTCAAGCCCCTAGGTACAGAATATATGGACCCCAGTGCCTATAACTGACTTTTTACCGAAAATATCGGTCAACATAGAACAAGGCGGTAAGATCCACAAAGAAATCTAAAACGAGTATACCATTTGACTTTGCGAGAGTATAAAATGTTCGTTTACATCCAAACTTACTTGTTAATATGGTTGGCAAAATCCTCCGCTGAACCCTCCACGAGGGTGCCGACTGGGAATAGATACCACAGGCTCACGACGTGGGCAAGGGTGAGCTGGCAGCAGTTCGCCCCTGTTGTAGTAGAGAGGTATCTAGCTAAGTTCAAGCTTCCTATCTGGGTGTTCGGTACTCTTCAATAGTGCAGCATCCAGATAGGAGATCTTACCATTGTAGGAGGTATATTAAGGGCGGGATCAAGGTGTTATGCGACCCGTGCCGAAGATCAACCTGGCTGGGGGCCCTTAAATAGCCCAGTCTCGCACGGAGCTTACGGATACCTGGCGTCCTCCGTAATAAGATAGCTTTTCTTGCGTAGCGGGGGCTATGTGCAAGCGGACATACTTTCCCCTACACTCGTGCGTCCAAAATTATGAGCCAAAACAACAAAAACCAAAAGGAGTCCGAACCTCCTTCGAAAAGACCGGAGGGAGCGAGTTGTTCCCAAAGGAGAGCAGCGTTTGGCACGAGCTCGACAACAGCCAAAGCGAGGTGCCGGAGCAAAGGCAAATACTAAAGGGGCAGAAGCCAAGACTGGCGCCAAGAAAGCAGCAGCGCTGGAGACAGCCCATACCAACCTCTGTATCCTAGGCTTGAGAGCTAAGTAGGAGAAGGAGGGAGATGACAAAAGCGATGCTGCCAGTAGTGGGTCAGCCAGAGAATGGGCTTCCTTTAAGATTGACGACCCAGCAAAAGCGAAGTATGCAGAGAGGCGACGCGCTGCATACCTGCTGAAGAAGGTGGAGCTGCAACCGCCAACCAATGAGGAGCTCACAAAGGAGCTCCAGGAATCCATTGATTGCGCGAGAGCTGTTCTACCTAACTTCAAGCTAGAAGCGCCGGAAGTGGCAGCTAAGAGACCGAAAACTAAGGGCGTGACGTCTGCAAGATCTTTTGCTGATGTGGCCCGGAACCACATTGTCATTGGAGCCCAATGGAAATGGGTGCAAGCCGCACTGACGAATGTGGCTTTGGAAGTGCTACTAAGCAATCCAGGTTCACCCCCGTCATGTGCGGATGCCGGATGGTATCAAGGGCAGATAAAGATGATAGCGTGTGACGACGAGAGATCGGTCCAGCTATATAAGGCAGCAATAGCTAAGGTGGGGGAGGTCTACCCCGGAGCCAAGTTAGTAGCGGTAGACAGAAAAGACATCCCATCCCGAAGGGTATGGATCCCGGCTACACCACCAAATAATGCAGCTCATAAGAGCCTGCAACCCGAATCTGCCAACTGGGGGATGGAGATTCGTCAAGGCCTTTGACGATCCCGCAGCGGAATCTAGTGTGGAGACGAAACGAGCCACAATGCAGATTCTGTTGCTTCTAACCATAGAATCCATAGAACCGCAAGCGAAAAGTGGCGGAGAGATCAACTACGGATTCACAAAAGTGAAGGTCAAGACCTACATGTCAGACGCCGATGCAGGAGAAAACTTGGCATCGGAATCAGAGTGCGAAGTCGAGGAAGATCCAGTGGAGTCCTCGAGCGACGCAAAGAACACAGATCAAGGTGAGTGTAATTCGGGCTCTGAGCTTGCGGACAGGCTCTCTAAACTTTACACTGAGAGTGAGCTTTTAAGCGACTCTCATGATGATGCAGAGAAGACAATAACTAATGCGTCTTCTCCAAATTAATCTACACCACAGCAAACTAGCGTCTCTAGCCCTAGTTAACCGCATGGCAGAAGAACGGCCTGACTTCGTCCTCATTTAGGAGCCATGGGTTAATGGAGGGCGTATTTGCAGTCTGAGGACACCGGGATATAATTTATACGCGAATGGTTGTGTAGGTAAGCCAAGGACATGTATATTGGCTAGCAAAAAGCTTAATGTCTTTTTATTACACAGTCACAGTAGTAACGACACTACAGTAGTAAGCTGGGAGACGGGTGAGAAGAAATACCTGCTGGCATCATGCTACATGCCGTACGACGAGGTAGCAGTACCATCGCAGCTGTCCAAAGAGCTGGTACGAGACACCGAAGCATCCAAGTGTTCGATTATACTTGGGTGCGACTCCAATGCACACCACATACTATGGGGAAGCACGGATATTAATGAAAGGGGTGAGTTGCTCTTCAATTATTTAATAGGAAGCTTTTGTTATGTAACAAAGGTAGTACGCCAACATTTATAACCAGAAACCGACAGGAAGTATTAGATATAACACTAGTATCGGAAGAACTGGTGGATAAAATAACACATTGGAGGATATTGGAGGAACATTCCTTCTCAGATCACCGCTACATTGAGTGTATAATTGAAGAAAATGCAGTTAGGGAAGAGAAACTTAGGAATCATAGGAAAACGAACTGGCAGATGCACATGCAGGAGCTAAAAAAGCGTATTCCTATGATTCCACCATTTCAACCGGAAAAGAAAGAGGACCTAGACATCCTCGTTAAACAACTCACAGATTCTTGTCGTCAAGCACTAGAGGTAGCTTGTCCATTAACGTACAGTAGGGGAAGAATTAGACCTTCTTGGTGGTCTCCCATACTTAAGAACATGCAGAAAAATTGCAGGAAGCAATTCAATTTTGCCAAATTATCCCAAAAAGATATAGAGTAGGATAACTATCATAACCACCTACGGACATACAAAAAGGAGGTAAGAAAAGCAAAAAGAAATTCGTGAAAATCTTTTTGTAATGACATCGAGAATACGGCAGAAGCTGACTGAGAAAGATAATGACACAGTCGAAACATAGCATCGGATACCTTCAGAAGCCAGATCACAGCTGGACGGTATCCAGTAACGAGACTCTAGGCCTACTAATGGATACTCACTTCCCAGACAGTTCCGAGAACCTATAATGGAGAGTGAAGTGGGCTCAGAGTCCCCTCCGCTAGACATAGTGTCAGATAGCAATGTTTATTGGGCAATAGGCAGCTTCAAGCCTTATAAAACGCGGGGACCAGACGGACTATTTCCGGCTCAGTTACAGCAGTCCCTGAGCTACACAATAAACTGGTTAACAACCATGTTTAGAGGGGCAGTGAAATTAAACTATATTCCCTCGATATGGAGGGAAGTCAAGGTGATATATATACCAAAGGCTGGCAAAAGCTCACACATTAATCCAAAGGATTTTAGACCAATTAGTCTTTCATCATTTCTTTTAAAAACGCTTGAGAGACTAATAGAAATACATATAAAGGACATACTAAACCCAGGAAAAATGGCAGTTTCGCAGTATGCGTACTCGAAGGGTAGATCCACAGAAACGGCATTAAACTCAGTGGTAACAGAGATTAAAAAGTCTCTGGAAATAAAAGAATACACCCTCGTAGCCTTCCTAGACATAGAAGGTGCCTTCAACAACATCCTGCCGAAGGCCATATTGAGCGCGCTTAAAGATCTGGGCATCTCTGAGCCTCTCGGGAAATTAATTGAACAGATGCTTTTGTGCAGGTCAATTATTTCAACGCTAGGAGCTTCAACGATGCACAGATCTGTCCGAAGGGGTACACCCCAAGGAGGCGTGTTATCCCCACTACTCTGGATCCTGACAATAAATAAAATGCTTGTGGGTCTAGAAAAGAAGGGGGTACATGTTGTGGCCTACGCTGATGATGTGGCAGTCTCGGTTAGGGGCAAGTTCCCGAACACCCTCGCTAGCCTTATGCAGACAATATTAAACGATATTAATCGATGGGCCATATCATTGTTCACTAAGAAACACAGTACTCCAAAAATCACGCCACCATTTTTAAATTGCACCAGGCTAACGATAGGAGATTAAGCAAGATACTTGGGACTAATTTTGGACAGGAAGCTTTCTTGGAAACAAAACTTGGAAGCGAGGGTAAAGAAAGCAGCTACAGCGCTTTAAACATGTAAAAGAATGGTGGGGCCCAGATGGGGACTGACACCTCGGGTGGCATGGAAAGTATACAAAGAGCAGCTAGTATTTGCATCAGCGGAGCTCTCAGAACTACGCCAAGCCAGGCACTCAACATAATTTTACACTTGCTGCCAACAGATCTGTATTGCAAGCAAAAGGCAGCGAAGTCAGCTCTGAGACGGAGGGAATCCTCCCTACTAGTAGCCAGCAACAAGGGGCATTCTATGATACTGAGAAAGTTCCCGTTTCTTCCCATAACTACGGATTTTCGCAATCCTAAGGAGCTGAACCTAAATCCGGTCCTCAATATTGCCTTCCCCTCCAGAGAGCAGTGGGAAAGGGAAGTAGTGGACAAGGAAGCAGGGATAAGCTTCTATACGGAGGGTTCCAAACTGGATAACCGAGTAGGCGGCGGCTTCTCGGCTAAACTAGATACCAAAATCGCCTTCCGGTTACCAGACCACTGCAGTGTCTTCCAAACGGAGGTCACTGCAATTAAAGAAAGCCTTCTTGTACTAACAAAAAGTGTAATCACAACAAGAAGTGTATTTATATATACAGACAGCCAGGCGGCTTTGAAATCCCTGATGTCTCATAGGATTTCGTCGAGGACAGTGAAAGATTGCCATGATCTTCTAGCGGATCTGTCACCCTATTTCACGGTAAATCTGCAATGGCTCCCAGGACACAGTGACATCCCTGGGAACTGCGTAGCAGATGAACTAGCCAGAACAGGCACCACCCTACAACTAGATCCTGGTAAGGAGGACATATATATGCCTCTGGCTACTTGTAGATACTTAATCGACAAACATGTCATTAATATAGCCGAGTGTCAGTGGAATCAGTACCTGACCTGCTCAACTAGCAGGCAAACGTGGCAAGAATGGAATATTAGCCGCACATGCCGACTGTTAAAATTCAAGAGGAATGATATAAGAACTCTAGTAGGAGTACTAACAGGCCACTGTCTAATAGGCAGACATGCAAGTAGACTTGGCACGCCATATAACACTATTGTAGAAGCTGTCAGGAAGTAGAAGAGGAGGAGACTATGCGATTGCGCAGCACTATATATGAAAAGAATCGCAACCATCGGTCGTGGGTTTCTTGACGACGTCTCGGAGGTTGCACGGATAAATCTTGTCTCACTGATGAAGTTCATCAGAAGTACGGGCCTCACAGTCTCACTGATGAAGTTCATCAGAAGTACGGGGTGGTTCAGAGAGAAGCCAATAGAGTGAGGGGATCACAGTCCCAGTGGTATCACAATGGGCCTCCTAAAGGCCTAAGTGTGTCGAATGACAGCCACTTTACCTACCTACCTACCTACTTGTTAATATAAAGTTTTGCCAACACCTATAAGTATTTCGCCGGCGTTGATCGGTGCAAGCGTATAAAATGTTCGGTTACGCCCGAACTTAGTCCTTCCTTACTTGTTTTGATTTTACCTTTTGAAATTTTCAACTGTTTAATTATTTGTCAAATCTTCGCTTTTATGTTGACAACATCAATGAAACTTCGACTGAAAATATTTGAAGTTCGTAATACCAAAAATGAGTTTGGTTACTCTCAATATGAATTGCTTCAACTTCAATTAAATTGAGTGGAGTTGAAACCCGTAATAAAACCGTAGTAAAACCGTTATTTAAGTTCCGGTAATTCTCTCTGCCGTGCTTTACGGTTCGAATAAGGTTTTTCGGTAGAACCTCTTCATTCGCATCGCGCAAAATTTTTTGCTTGTCATTACAACCGAATAACTTAAACTCATTTTCATCACTTAACAATTTTCTTGAATTTTCGGAATATTGTACTACGAAATAGACGTTTTTTTTTTAAATTTCACTTCGTCACTTTACATAGTTTTTGTCCGGGTACGCAGGAATGAAAACCGCCTTTGCTGAAAACGTTTCGAACTGTACATTAATATTGTGGTCATTTTCCAAGTATTTCGAATTTCTACGGTTGTAATTTTATATTATTATCTACAACACGTCTGTCGTTGAACTTAACTCCTGAACAAATTTTGAAGGAAGATCAGTTTTAGGCTAGCTTGCTGATAATTGAGACTTGGAATACACCTTTTAATTATTTATTCTTTTGACTTTGCTCACCTAATAGTAATTTTACTAAATTGATTCAAAGATTTCCCGTCTTTTCGTAATAGAATTTCAATACAAATGTGATTTGTTTTCCAACTAATTTTCATAAAAATGTATATATTTTACTTTTCAAAAAACGCATACCTCGTAAAAAATTATATATACTTCGTAGGATAAATTATCTGTGTTGAAATCAGGGTTGCGAATGTTTTTATTCAAGAATTTATTATTACACATTTAAAATCTAATTTTATTCACAAATTCTAATTTTTAATTCAAATGTTGGGGTTAATAATTAAAACCCTTATTTGAGATTGAAATGTTTAGGATTAAAAATTGAAAATTTCATTTTAGTATTTAATAGTAAAAATTCTAAATTTAATTCTTATTCACAAATCGTTTGTATGTGGGAAGTACGCTAACGCCAAAAATGTTAGTTATAAAACAATTTCTTTTCTTAATTCTTAATTATACATTTATAATTATACGCTTGGGATTAAAATCTTTCTTATTTTTCAATTCGGTATTTGAATTAATTGTTTTTTTTTTTAGAAAACTTTGGTATAGCATCCCCCAAATTCTTAGATAAAATAGATATAACCGGATCGAAGATGTTCTTCAGACTAAGAATATATATATAGCCGAAGGAGACTTGTAGTTTTCGAGATACACGCATTTAAAATCCAAAAATTCACAAATTACAGAAGTAATATTTCCATAGCTGTCTTCAATTCGCCTAACGTTATGGCCAATTCACATAGGACTTTTGCTTCACTTTACGTCAGATATTTGTTTCGACAGAAAAGTCCGATGTACGATTTTGTATAAGTAGGTATGTTCACAAATAAAATGTTTTCGACACGAAGCCAAACAAAATATTGGGCAACTCTCATCTTTGCCAAAAACCGTCGCCATTTTTACTAGAGAGAAACACTAAAAGCAAGCGTTTATTGTGGCATACTCTTTGTGTTCTGCGCTTCGTTGTTTCAGTATGAATTATCACGTAAAACGAGGAAAATTGTATATGAATGGGCCTTTACTCTCCAGCGAATCGAACAAACTAGACGCATGCGCAATAGTGTTATGATTCTTTTAGTGGAGAAATTATTTGTTTAGCGTTAAGAAACGTTGTTGCAATTCTTTATTTTTGTTTATTATAACAGATATTAAATTTTAAGTTTTAAAAAGATAAGAAAGAAAAACTTGGTAGCATTGAAGAAAGCGGCTTTACCACTTTTATGAGGTATCCGCATACTCTATTGTACGAATTCAACTCGTTAACATTTTTGTTGCTTTTACATGTAAGTTTATTGACATGCAAGCAGAAAGAGCAGAAGCGTCTTTCGCTCTTCAAAAACATAACCCTGGTCGGTCCAACACCAGGGTGTTCATAGTTCCTTCGCTTCGAGTTTTCTGCATTGACGACTTGTTGTTGTTGTTGTAGCGGCAGAAAACATTTCTGCAGTAATTTCGAGGAAAGGTGCCGAGTTTTCGGTCCTTGGCCGGATAAAGATCCGGGTCCGTTCCGATTACTTAGACCCGACTCTTGTGAAAACTGTACGGTAACGGTCTTTGGCCACTCTTCAAAAAAATAACACTGGTTGATCAGGATTTTCATAGTTCTTTCACGCCACGCTTCAAATACATTACATTAACCCTGGTCCATCCAACAAAGGGGTCTTCAGAGTTCTTTTGTGACAAACTACTTTTTTCTTTGGCGGCAACAAATCAAGATTGCAGTAGAAAATGGCAATGCGAAGCGTTTTATCAATTAACCCAATATCTTGATGATGTTCATCATTGGGGTAGAATATTGCGCAGCACCGCCACTCTATTTAACAACTGGACTTTTCAATATATCAAGATCTAGTCGATACAAAACCGGATAAATCTATCAAGAACCCATCACACGATCAAACCAAAACCGGCTAAATACTTTCTGGTTTTGGCAAAACTTTATATTAAAAAATGTTACGAATCAATTCAACATTCAAAATAATCTTCAAATGATATATACCTGACATAAACTCAACCGAAGAGGCTAAATCTAATATTATTCATTAGGGATAAGAGATGTGAACCAAAGTCAAACCCAATTACATTCATATTAATACCACATAATGCATGTTTGCCCACTTAATTTCATTAAAATGTCACACATTTTGACCAACCCAAAAGCTTTAAAGTCAAGTGAAATGCCGGAAATCACTGGACATATAGGGTATATTGAGGGCCGATAAAAGTCTGGGCTAATTGCACTAACTTTTTATCATTCATTTATGTTCAAGCTATTTATAAATATATAATATAATATAACTCACACACTAAATAACGAAAATTATTATTAATTAATTTCACATACTTTCGGGATTAAACTATAGTGTATCCAATCTTATACGCTCAGTTAATTTTGCTAAGATATCTTACATGTTTACTGATATATACGGTGGTATAAAGGCAACGGAAAGTTTCAAACTCTTATATTAGTTATATAGTAGATAGGGGTAATATTGACCCATTTAATCTATTTTTGGCAATGCAACATAATATTAACAGAAAAATATACTGTTTGAGTTTTATTAAGGTACCTCAGATACCATCACCAATATATAAGGAGTAAAGTCAACCGGATTTAAAAATCTTGATAATAATTATATGGGGGCAAGGCCAAGTTTTCACCAAGACACACCATTACTACAAAAACACTCAGACTCGATTTTATTAAGATAACTAACATATTGGGTGAGGTATGCAGTATAATGTCAACCAGAAGTACGAAAATCTTTATATAAGGTATATGGAAGCTAAGATATGTATTAATCCTATTTGACTCATTTTTGACATATAGAAATGCGAATTTCAGTTACACATATATCCCACACAATCACCGATATTTTTAGTAAAATGCCAGCCATAGGCACCGAGGTCCACATATTCGGTATTTTTAGACTCAAGATGGAATATCTTCAAGGCGTTATGTGTGCAAAGTTGTATTCCGATATATTCATTGCTGCTTTATTTGTATAATGTAAAGTGAACGAATCAGATCGAATATAAAATTGTGTTATATGGGAAGTAGACGCGGTTCAATCCCATTTTCCCATCGTAACATAGGAACGTAAGGATAATGTTACCTACCGAATTTGACTGAAATCGGTCGAGTAGGTCCCGCGATATGGATTTTCATCTGAATTTGAGCGGTGCCACGCCCATTGTCCAATTTTTACACCGGCTCCTATAAAACCCTCTTGTTCCATCTTGGTAATGTCTCTGACACATTTAGTTATTGATTAATCGCAAATTTATTAGGTTTTAACACAACCGTTAAATGGGGAGTGAATTATATTTGATTTTATCTATTTTCACACTGTTGTAGTTGTTGTTGTAGCGGTTATCTAATACCCGCTTGGGTGGTGAGGTTCAGATTGATTGTCGTCGAAATCATCCAACGGTAGGCCTAGGAAACGTGCTGTTTCGACGGGTCGGAAAATAGGTAGACAATGCAAAGAGGTGGTTGGCGTTATGCGGAGACTTATTGCATGCTGGACATACATTTGATCGTTCATTCTTGATAAGTAGGAGTTTAACCTGCTACAGTACCGACAACGAAGTTGCGCAAGGGTACTCTAGATTCTCGTGCCAACTCGAGCTCTTCGTCTGCAATGGGTGGTGGTTTGACTCCAAGTACGCCTTTCACTGAGAGGGAGTAGGTGAAGGTATTAATCGGTCCACTGCGAATTGACCGCCACAGTGCATGACTGAAGTTTGTTGCGTGCGAAGTCTGATCGACGTACTGTTCGATGTCGTCCACGTAGTCCAGGAATGACCTCTTGACGTTTCTAAGAGCCGGTTCCGCTTCAAGCAGATGACTGCAGGGATGGTTTCTACGAAAACATCCCAATAGAAACTGCTTGGACAGAAGCTTGTTATATTCCTTACCCAGAAGCATACGGGCGGCGCTTTCCGACTTCCCACACATCGGGTGTTGAAAGAGTGGTCAGCGACAGGTTAAGGACCTTGGTTAGAAAGCTTACTCCCGTCGAGCCTAGGTGTTTTAGCATCAGCATGTTTATTTCGTCTGGGCCAATTGATTCAGATGATTTTGTCTTGTTGATGACACTCTGAACCTCCTCTTCGGTGGAAGTGGCGCCCAGTCTTTTGGCATTTTGCAAAGCCGTCGGGTAACACATTGTTTGGCCTTGTCAGTCGACGGGTGCAGTGTAAACTGTCGTCTGATATAGCTCGCACACTTCTTCGAGTCCAAGGAGGCATGGCCATCGAACTAGACTTGATCTTAAAGGTAGTCCAAAGCTTACTAACGATGGTTGAGAGGTTACAAGACTTCAAATGCTCTAACTATTTTGTCCGCTTACGCTAGTTTACTATATGCCGAATCTCCAAATTGAGATCCCTTATTCGGGGATCGCAAGGACCAGCATGTCGTGCTCGTTAGCTCAAACTGCTGCTTCGGCTGGGAAATTGGGGCGAAGTTCCGCGATTCTTCCAACAGTGATGAAGAGAACGGTAACAGCAGCCATCACCTTTCGGAATTAACGCTCACCAACGATTACGCCCGTAGGAATTAATAGTGCGACCACCGCTAGCGATGGAAATATCAGGCGAGTATCGTTTGACAAGCAGAAATGCCAAAAACCGTGGTGCGCGTTAAAGTCGCCAAGTAACAGACTGTTTTCACCACGAAGTATCTCACCTACATTCGGGTGATATCCTGTTGGGAAACATGTAACAGGGGGAATGTATATATTGAATATATCGATTCGACATCGCCTGACCGGATAGCTATACCCTGACATTGAATGGTAGTATCCCTGCGGTCGATGTCGCCATCGATAAGACGATATTGCATGATGATGTGCAGTATGAAGGTTGGGTCTCAACCATTTTTATTTACCTGTCTTGCTTTATACACAATGTAATGGTGATACATGAGGGTACTAAATTGATGAGTGATAATCGGTTGCAGAAAAATATTATTTAGCCAAATTTTTGATCAAAAACAATATACATATGTCATAATAGCTAAAGTAAATAAAGAAACATATTAATAACTTAAGCTGTATACAATTTCGCGGTATTTGTTTCTGATATTATAAAAGCTTTGAAAGGTGTTGGCATAATTGAAGCAGACGGTGATTCAGTTACACATAATATAGTTGTGAAAGTAAATAGCAAATAAAAACGCCGCCTAAGAAAATAAACACAACATCACAAGTTTATTGTTATTGCTCTGAGTTAATACGGGATAGCACACAGCCAAGTATCCAATGTGCTGCATGTCGTCACTAGTTTCATTCCAAATGTACTAACCTCACATATGAAGAGTTTAAAGCTACGGCCATTAGTATAAAGAGAAAAGAGTCTGTCAGGTCTTGACTGTCCCCTGTTTCTATGATATTGGCGTCAAGACATGTGAAGTACTCCGGAAATCTGATGATGGCAAACTACCACATAACCATTCCCCGGCTAATGAAATTAAGAGTATTTTCCAAAAGTATTTTGATCGCTTTACTACTGATTACGACCGTAAGTTTAAAGATCTTAAAAGTTCACTCGTAAGTAGCGTAAAAAATCTAAAGGATGATGTAAGCAAGCTTTCTAAACAAAACTCATCACTCACCAATTAATGACAGGCTTACATCAGTCGAGAACAAGATCAACATCAAGCTCAACCCCAAACTAAGCCCATGAGCAAAGAAGATATATTCACGGAAATGTCTGAACGGAATCGCCGTGAAGCCAATGTTATTGCGCTGAACATTCATGAATCAGACAAAGCTGTGGGTAAAGACCGTTTGGAGGATGACAGGGCGAACTTAGTAGCTGCTCTGCCGCTGAACTCAAGTTATGCCGACATGGACGATATACACCGGGACGTATACGTCATATGCACGTCACTACTCGCTCAGCAGCCGACGCACTCTCTATCTTCAAGTATAGACCTCCTGATGGAAACACAAATTTCATATTTAAGGCTGATTTCCTCTTCCCAACAACAGCACCTCAACAACGTGCGACTGGATCTAGACTCTATGGTGAAAGGTGGTGACGATAACATGACAATTAAATATATTCATGGTGTGCCCAAAAACGTGAAAAAGAATTTTCGCTCGTTCAACGGGCAAGAACAAAGTATCCTACGTCCAGCTTCACCGTGAGGTAAGGCTGTCGTCAGCAGGTACCCACGTTAAACACACCGGACGTTTCCCAGCTGTACTATCAAAACGTACGACGTCTGCGCACAAAACTCTGCGCCTTTCAGACCGCTACGGCAGCTAAACAGTTCGACATTGTTTGCATCACTGAGTTTTATATCCATACTGAGCCAATCTCAATTACAAACAATGATTTAGAGCAAATTTTTATCCGTGTCAAGGGCGCATCTCGTGATATAATCATCGGCTGTGTCTACATACCTCCTAAATAACCTTAAGAGATCTTTGATAACCACCTAGCCACCATTTCATTCATTATCACAAATACCAGGCATCCAACTTTCTGATAATCGGTGATTTTAACCTCCCGAAGGTTGGCAGAAATCCTCCACTGAACCCTCCCCGAGGGTGCCGACTGGTAATAGATACCACAGTTTAACGATGTAAGCGGGGACGAGCTGGTAACAGACCGCCTCTGCCGTAGACGTGAGGAATCTAGCTAAGGTCAGACTTCTTACCTGTGTGTTCGTTGTTTCTCAATAGCACAGTATACAGATAAGGAACCTTACCATGGTTGGGGGTACTATAAAGGGCTGGATCAAGATGTCATGCGACCCGTACCGAGGATCAACCTGACTTTGGGCCCATAAATAGCCCAGTCTCGAACGGAGCTTACGGATACCTGTCGCCTCCGTAATATGATAGCCTTACTTGCTAAATCCAAATAAAATAAACAAAAACCAAAACAATAATTTGAGAGAGCCCGGATCTCGACATAAAAAGCCGTAGGGAGCTAGTTGCTCCCAAAAAAGAGCAGTGTTTGGAGCGAGCTCGGCAACAATCAGCAAGACAAGAGCGAAGCTTGGTCCCGAAGATAGGGCAAGCACAAGTAAAGTGGCAGAAGCTAAAGCTGATCCCAAGAAAGTTGTAGCGCCGGAGGTAGCCAGACCCAAACCCTGCAGCCAAAACACGGCTGAAAAGCAGGGGGAGGGGGGAGATGCCAAAGGGGCTGCTGCTGGAAGTTCATCTTCCAGAGAATGACCTGCATTTAGTATTCAGGACTCGGCAAAGGCAAGGTATGCGGAGAGATGACGCGCCGCATACCTACTGCGGTTAGTACAGATGCAACCGCGAACCAAAGAGGAGTTAACCAAGCTCCAAGCATCGATTGACTGCGCGAGAGCAGTCATACCTAATTTTAAGCTGGAACCGCCAGTAAAGGCAGCAAAGCGACAGAGGTCTGCTGAAGACGCTAAGCCGTCAGCCAAAAGACCGAAAACAAAGGGTGTGACGCCCGCGAAATCATTTGCATAACTGGCCCGAAACCGAATCGTCATTGACGTTCTGGATACGGGGGAACCCGAAGGAAGAATCCCCAGAGCCCAATGGAAGTGAGTGCAGGCTGCGCTAACAAATGTGGCGCTAGAAGTGCTACTAAGCAATCCTGGTCCGTCACCGTCAGATGCCGGCTGGTCCCAGGGCCAGATTAAAATAATTGCATGCGACGACGAGAGATCGGTCGCACTATACAAAGCTGCTATAGCCAAGGTAGGGGAGTCATACCCCGGAGCAAAAGGTGGCAACACTTCAAGCTCTTAAGCTGTAGTTTTTTGGCTGTGTACTTTTGTGTTTTTATTTAAAAAAATTATTCTAGTTTAATTGATTTTTTTACCGTGTTAATACAATTTTTAGTGATTTAACTCTGAGTTGCAAGATAAGTATTAAATGTTCTTAAGTTTTGTGCAGTATTAAAAAGTTTAAACTTTCGAATTTTTGGTGCCGAGTCATCTTTTTGTTTCATTTTGTTTTATTTTATTCTATTTTCTCTCATTATTTATCTCATTCACTTCTGTATTCACAGCTGTGTTGCGTTTAGCTTTTTATTTATTACAGTGCTTCTGAAACTGCTCGCTATATTGCTTTTTCAAACTGTCTTAGTTTTAAACTTTAATAAAAAAAAAATTGCTATTATTTTTGCGTTTGTTCTTAATTGAATTTATTATTATATACTAATATTTTATTAACACACTAATTTATTATATATCTATTAAATTTTGTTCTACTTACTATTTTATTTGATCTACATTTGATCTTCATTATTATGTCTTGTAACTTTCCCAATTGTAATATTAAAGGCGAGTCAGATCGCTACGTTTCATGCTGGCTTTGTGATGGGCTTGTCCATATTAAATGTGCTGGACTGGCAGGTAGAATCTTAGATGCTATTCTCGACTGTTAGGGACTGCGTTGGTCCTGTTTAAATTGTAGATCTATTGAAATCGATCTATTTAAAGTTTATAGGGAGACACGCAATGGCTTTAACGAAATCGGTCGTGATCTTGTAACCCTCACTGAAAAATTTAGGCATTATGGAAAATTGTTCAAATCTTTTAAATGCTTGAATTATTCTCACGAATCCTCTAAACCTGCTCCGAAGCGTAAACGTCCTTCCGATGAAGTAACACTTAGTTCTTCTGTACAGAGAAGAACGTCTCCTCCCAATGACCTAATAAATCTCTCTTCTCCTTGCCCTCAAGGTGATAAGCCGTCAACTTCCAAAGAGCTCAATTCCCCAAAAGCTCTATCTAATAGTAATAAGTGTCTCACAATTCCAAAAGCTCCCCTTATTAACTTACTAGCATAAGTTAATAATTTGATAGTTATTCCACCTAAAAAGTCTATATTTATTTCGAGACTTGCCAAAGATACATTGGTGGAGGACATTAAATCTTACATTTCGTCACGTTTAAAAATCGATGATTTATTTATTTATTTAAACGCCAATCGGCAATATACATAGATATAATAAAGAATGCAAGTATTATACAAAAGTAGCTAGGGTATATTAGTGTAATATCTGGAAAATATTTAAATAATTGTAAGTTAATATGTAATTCAGACTTGATTTAGATGTAATTCAGATGAGCAGGTGTCTCTTGGTGTTTTCGGTAAAAGCAGCGTATGTTCCTCCATAGAAATCAATTTCACCTTGAAGTGAATTTACTAATTTAGCCAGTCTATTCTGAGGACCATGGATAACATAATTTTTCTTGGATTTCGATGTTTTTAGTAATCTATTTCGCCTCAGGGTAAGACCAGCAGGGGCGAGTTCAAAACTGTTTAGGATCTCATGACCATCAGTGATGTTATTGACTAATTTGTAGAAAAAGCAGAGGTCAGCTACAGAATTTACGCTGCACCTTTTCAACTTTATCGATTGTCGTGTTAGTGTAGGGAGTGAAGCCAGGATTCCTCAGGATGATATCAATATCCGTAAATTTAACTTCAATTATGATAGAAGTATATCATCGTTTAAAATAGACGTATCTCTTAAAACATTCAAAAAGATCTTAGATAGTTCATTCTGGCCACCTGGGGCTTTTGTACGCGAATTTAAACCTAAACTTAGAAGTGAAACTGAGGAAAACATTGTTAAATTAGCAAAAGCAACCACCGATATAAAAAACTGATTGGTAGAAATTTGCTAAGCATTTATTATCAAAATGTTAGAGGTCTTAATACAAAATTAACTGACTTGTATTTGAACTGTTCCAATTTTAATTTCCATATAATTGGATTTACAGAAACTTGGTTAAAACCTCACATTTTTGATAATGAGATTTTAAACAGCGAATTTCAAATTTTTAGATGTGATCGACTGAACAGAATCGGTGGAGGTGCCGTGCATTCCTCTATCCCATCTGAAAATATTCTTGTTTCAGGGACCGACTCATTTGAATTTAAATGTATTAGAGTCTATGTTAATAGTTGCTTTATTTATTTAACCCTATCTTATATACCACCTGGGATGTAGAGCAGGTTCGCCTCCACGCGGTGCATCCTGGGTAACGCTAACTGACCTGCGGCCTTTACGGCCTCTTCTAGAACTCCTACGGATTTGACCTTTGCTCGACACGGACATAGCTTGGACTCTTAGATGGATCGGTTTGAACCCTGGGCTGGTGGTATTCTGTCACCTGAATATGCAGGGGTGACACCCTGCAGAAATGGCTGATGGGCTAATGCCAGGGCCGCCTCCGTCCCGTTAAAACCATGGCAGGCCTCAGAGTACGACTCCTTCTTTGCGCTGGTCGGGGCATCCTCACCTATGGGACGAAACCGTCTCCGCCTAAGGGTGAGGAGAAAAATTCCGGGGGTGCCCGGCTTATCATCACTAGGGGCGGTAACGCGGGGGGAGTGCAGCACTAGCAGAGGAACCTCTGTTAAGTACATGGGGGGCGCGGGGTCCTCAGCGAAAGCTAAGGGTTCCGGGAGGAAACGCCTGACCACAGCTAAAAAGCTGAAGTCGGATCGTCGGCTGGCTACCAAGATTTTGGAGCGTTACGGTGGCAAGCAGGCTGACCAGAAATCTGATCAGCATGCTAGCACACTTGAGTGGGCCAAAAGGGTGCTAAGCGACGTCAATGACGGGAAAGTGGGGCCGAGCGAACCCCACAGGGGAAGCCCTGGACCACCCAAAACATTTAAAAGTGCAGGGTGGAACCTCGGCTTACACAAACTTATAAGGTGTGCCGACGAACGGTCGGCATTCCTTTATAAGGAGGCGGTAGCCAGGGTGGGGAAGTATGGAAGGGAGCAAGACTCGAGGCGGTGCCCAAATCGGATCTTCCGATGCGACCTCGTGCTCGTGTCTGGCTTCCGGCCGAACCCTCTACCCCGACCGAAATTGAGGAGATATTGCGGTACTGCAATCCATCTCTTCCCACCCAAGATTGGAAGGTGGTTAGGCTGGAGAGGACCAAGGAACTAAACAAGGAGTCCCTCGCTCCTCTCAGCATTGCAAAAGGGGCCATAAGCTATGGCTTCGAGAGGGTCGTCCTCAGGATTCTCCAACTGAAGCCAAGGCTGATGGCCCGTTGCCACCAGCTGAGGTGGAAGAGGGTGGGAGAGCGACCCACTCTAAAATGGACATCGACCCCATCCTCTCGGATACGGTGAGCACGGAGGGCGGATCGTCAGACAATGATGGATCCGTCTTCAGTCTCGAGCGCCTGTTCGAGGATGCTGGGGTCGATAGTACGGATGATGGTGCGGAACTCGCACTGCTGGAGAGGAGTTTGGAGGATGAGGATCCACCAAATTAACCTCCAGCACTCAAAGGCGGCCTCCGCCGATCTAGTGCTTCGTCTAGGACGGGACGAAGCCGACGTTTTCCTTATCCAGGAACCGTGGCTGAGCAGAAACGATATCTCTGGTCTAAGGACAAAGAGCCACAAGCTCCTGGCGGCAAACAGTACTGGTAGAACCAGAGCCTGCTTGTTGATCAGAAGCGAATTTAACATTTTTCTTTTGCCTAATTTCAGCAACGAGGATGTCGTCGCTGCTAGACTGGAGGACAGCGCTGGAGAACTCTGGCTTGTCTCAGCCTACATGCCGCACGACGACGAGGGGGAGCCACCTCCGTACCTGCTAAGAAGAGCTCTGGCAGAGGCCAGGCGCAAAGGGGCCGGAGCCTTAATAGGCTCGGATACTAATTCAAGGCACACCGTCTGGGGGAGCTCGGACAAGAGGTGAGTCACTTTTTGATTTTTTTTGTAGTGTAGATCTTTCTATATGTAATAGGGGGAACAGCCCTACCTTTGTGACTGCTAGCAAGGCGGAAGTCCTTGACGTTCGCTAGCCTATAGGGAAATCGCTCCCTTGATTTCGGAATGGAGGGTTCTAGACGACCATTCATTCTCGGATCATAAATATATTGGTTTCAGCTTAAAAGCCTCACGCCCGGAGCTCAAAACCTATAGAAATTTTAGGAATACCCTACCTTTGTGACTACTAGCAGGGCGGAAGTCCTCGACGTTCGCTAGCCTATAGGGAAATCGCTCCCTTGATTTCGGAATGGAGGGTTCTAGACGACCATTCATTATCGGATCATAAATATATTGGGTTCAGCTTAAAAGCCTCACGCTGTCATGAGTCCTCACGATTCAGGCGCATTCTTGCAAAAAATTCTACTCCAGTGGGGTATCTAAAAAATGCAGATAGTAGTTGGACAACGAGCAGCGAGGAGCCGTTAAAACTACTCCTGGATGCTCATTTTCGACTAAATCACTCTGCTGAAGAAGTGCCACTGGGGGAGCTGCAGGAGGGCTGTACAGCCTTCTTGGACCTTCTGAACGATCGTCACCTTACCTGGGCGTTGAAATCCTTCAAACCCTTTAAGTCCCCGGGGCCCGATGGCATTATTCCAGCGCAATTACAGCAAACGATTAAGATGTCATTGAGCTGGCTGGCCCCCATCTACGCGAACTGTGTCAGATTAGGCCATGCCCCGAAGGTCTGGAGACAGGTTAAGGTTACTTTCATTCCGAAGGCCGGCAAAAGCTCTCACGTCGGTGCAAAAGATTTCAGACCCATCAGCCTATCCTCGTTTCTGTTGAAAACATTAGAGAGGCTTATTGATCTGTACATTAGGAGCAGAATACCGAGGGGTAAACTGTTACGGGCGCAGCATGCATATATCAAAGGCAGGTCGGTCGACACTGCTTTGCAGGATGTAGTGTCATGGTGGAGATAGCTCTCATGCACAAGGAATTTGCTGTGGGCACCTTTCTCGACATCGAGGGGGCCTTCAACAATGTGCGACCAGAGACAGTGGTTAAAGCCCTCGACAAGTTTGAGGTGGAATCTAACCTCAGGCACCTTCTTTTTAGTCTTCTTTGTGACAGAACTGTCGCAGCGGAAAGGGGTGGTGCCAAGACAACCAGATAAGTGAATAGGGGAACTCCGCAGGGGGGAGTACTCTCCACTGCTCTGGATAATGGTGGTAAATGACCTACTTATAGAACTCGAGACGCAAGGCTGTCGGGTGACATCCTACACTGATGATGTGGTTCTTATGGTAAAGGGAAAGTTCCTGAATACCGTCTACGAGCTGGGCTGGGCGAATAGAAGCGGCCTAGCCGTCAACCCAAGTAAAACCGAAATGGTTTTATTTACCAGGAGGTATAAGATACCAAATGTGCCTCTGTCCTCCTTCGGGAGTTCACTTCTTCAACCTGCTGAGAAAGTGAAATACCTAGGGCTCATCGTCGATAGAAAACTTTCCTGGAGGCCAAACATTGAGGAGAGAGTTAAGAAGGCATCGGTCGCCTTATACTGCTGCAAAGGGGCTATAGGAAAAAGATAGGGACTCTCACCTAAGGTGGTGTTCTGGCTCTACGAAACCGTAGTTAAGCCAATAATGTTCTATAGTGTGTTCGTCTGGTGGAGGGCGCTCGAAAGGTCCACACTGGCTAAAAAGCTTGAAAGGGTCCAAAGAGCGGCGCTCATCGGTGCACTGCTATTTTAAACATAGCACCTTTGGACATTGCCGGTAGGTGCATTGCCGCGAAGTGTGCTCTAAGGCTCAGGGAAGCTGGGTTTATGAAGAGGTCCGAACAAGGACACTCCGAAATTCTTTCCTCCTTCAGCGGCATTCCGGAAAATATAGGTCACTGAGGCCACTCGAGGCGGCTCCTTCTCCGCTCATATTTCAACGAGAGACATGTGGATGGGAAGAAGCCGCTGGAGAAGAGGCGCGGTGAGCTTTTTCACGGATGGATCGAAGCTAGGAGGGAAGGTTGGAGGGGGGGTTTTCTGCAAGAAGCTCTCCGTCAGTCTTAGCTTCAGGCTACCGGATCACTCTAGTGTTTTTCAGGCGGAAGTGGCTGCTATCAAGGTGGCGTTAGAAGTACTACTGCGTAGTGCAGCCTCGTTCGTAGAAGTGAGCATCCACTCCAATAGTAGGGCGGCAATACTAGCTTTAAGCGTCCTCTTTAGAGATAGCGTCTGGCTATTTCAACATCAGGCTCGTTTGGGTGCCTGGTCACAGCGGAATCGCTGGAAACTGCAAAGCCGATGAGCTAGCCAGGGGGGGCACCTTTGGCCCGCTCACATCGGAATGGGATCGGGTTCGATCTCCGTTAGCGTCTTGCGCCCTAGCTTTGGATGAATGGACCTCGCGTGCACTCAGCAGATGCTGGTCGACGACTAGGTTCTGTGCGACCGCGAGATCCTTCTGGCCAAGAGTGGATCGCAGGAGGTCGGGGGAACTTCTCGCCCTGAGCAAAGTGCATCTCGCCGCTATTGTAGGAGTTCTCACTGGACACTGTCCAATGGGCACTCATGCGGTACGGCTTGGAGTACTACCCGATGCTAGTTGCCAAAGTTGCATGGAGGAGGGCGAGGTGGAATCATCTTCATGGCACTTTCTCCTCCAATGTCCGGCTTTCGCTAGGCTGCGATTGAAATATCTCGGCAATCACACTTTTGGCGGACCTGAATACTTATCCGAAATGGATATTGGCCGTCTTAACAAGTTTGTAGTAAGCACAAAGCGTCTCGTCGACTTGTTAGGGTTTTTTTGATCCAGATTATAGGAGTTTTGTAGGTATCTGCTGTCCAATTGGGATCCTTTTTGGGATCGACCTCCTAACCTAACCTATATACCACCCCATTCGGACTTATCTGTATAAATGCAGCATGCTTCTTCAATAAATAGTGCTACCTTGATGGCAAATAATGCAGATTCAATAATTGTATTAGGGGATTTCAATTTACCGTGTGCTTCGTGGAAACCTTTCAATGACTATATCGTGCCGATTTGGAACGCGTGATATTTGAGGATACACCTTCAGATACAATTAATGTTTCTTCTATTATTATAATTTTATTATACGCTGACGATGTAAAGCTTTTTAAATCATACACTTCAACTGATGAAAGGTGTCTGTTGCAAACAGACTTAAACAATTTGGTTGCATGGTGTGATCGAAATGATTTGCGATTGAATCTCAATAAATGTAAGATGATGTGATTTTCCCGTAGATCTGTGCACCACTCTTCTTATGTAATAAAACACCATATTCTAGAGCAAGTTTTGTTCTATGTTGATTTGGGAGTTAATATGGATTTTTAGTCTTCATACTGATACCATGGTCTTGAAAGCCAAAGCAGTCCTCAGTTTTGTTAAACGTTGGTCTAAAGAATTTAGAGATCCGTATATTACTAAAACACTTTATACAACTTTGGTTAGACCTATTTTGGAATATGGCTCTGTTGTATGGAACCCTAGCTACCAAATCCATTCTGACAAGTTAAAGTCGGTTCAAAAACAATTTTTACTTTTCGCCTTAGCGCATTTCCGATGGGATTCTAGGGTAAGTCTACCTCCATATACTAGTCGATTAAAACTAATTAATCTACCTACACTTTCTAGTCGTAGGGAAATGCTTAGCGTAATATTTTTAGTGAAAATTTTGAATGGAACTGTTTGCAGTTCTTTTCTCCTGTCTGAAATTAAATTTAATATCCCGGTTCGCCTTTCGAGGCTTCTAAAATCCGGTAGATCAAATTTTGAACTAAACGAGCCATTGCGCCGTATGTCATGATTTTAATTCTCATTCCAGCACATTTGACTTCTCTGACTCACTTTTCAAAATTAAAAAGACTTTATTGTTTTCTCTTAATAAATGAAAATGTAACAATTTATTATATTGTAACTTTAGATCTTGGCTGTTGAAATTTTTGTTTCTGTAGCTGAGCAGTTTTAGATCTCAACACTTAAAAAACTCTCTTGCCTTTTCTGACTCGGCTAATTCCGCACGTCTGCGAATTGCGCACCTCGCGTCGGTTGGGCGGGAGGAGGGTAATCGTTGGGTTATTATTATTAAAACGGGTAGCAGTAGATAAAAAGGACATACCATCCAGATCAAGAGCAACGGTATGGATCCCGGCTACACCATCACAGCCGGACCAGATTATGCAGCTTTTAAGAGCCTGCAACCCGAGTCTGGGATGGAAGTTCGTCAGGGCATTCGAGGATAGCGTAGCATAATCTGACGTGGATACCAAAAGGGCCACGATGCAGATTCTGCTGTTACTAAAAAAAAGGATCCATCGAACCGCTGGCGAAAAGTGGCGGGGAGATAAATTACGGATTCACGAAAGTGAGGATAACACTCTCAAGTCGGACGCCGATGCTGCAGACCATCTAGCATCGGAGAGCAAGATATGCGAAGCACAGAAAGATCCTATGGAGTCCTCGAGCGATGAAGAAAGTATAGAGCAAAGTGAGTGTTCTTCCGGGTCTGAGCTTGCTGCCAGAACTTGTATACTGACAGAGAGCTTTTAAGCGACTCTCAAGAAGACGCAGATACAACAATAGTTCATGGGTCTTCTACAAATTAATCTTCATCACAGCAAACTAGCTTCAGCAGCGCTAATTAACCGCGTGGCAATAGAACAGCCTGAGTTTGTCCTCATTCAGGAGCCATGGGTTAATGATCAGCGTATTTGCGGACTGAGGACAAGCGAGCTATAAGTTATTTATGGCTAATTGTGAAGGTAAAATCAGAGCCTGCATAATGGCAAAGAAAAAAATGTTTTTATATTACATCGTTACAGCAACAACGACACAGCAGCAGTAAGCTGGGAAACGGGCACAAGCAGTTAACGGCTGGTGTCGTGCTATATGCCAAACGAGGAAGAGCTGGTGCCACCTCTGATGGTAAAAGATGGTACGGGATAGAGAGGCATCTAAGTGCATGACTATACTTGGATACGACTCAAACGCGCATCACACAGTCTGAGGCAGCACAGATGTCAACGACAAAGGTGAGTGTCTCTTCAATTACCTACTAGGCACTAAGCTACTGTTATGTAATAAGGGAAGTACGACAACGTTAATTACAAGAAACCGACAAGAAGTACTGGATAACACACTTGTGTCGGAAGTATTATTTGACAGGGTAACCCAATGGAGAGTCCTCAAAGAACAATCCTTTTTGGATCACCGATATATTGAATGTATAATAGAGGAAAGGGCCGATATAGGCATTAACTTTAGGAATCATAGGAAAACGAACTGGCAGGTGCACATGCAAGAGCTGGAAAAACGTATCCCTATGATTCCACCGTTTCAACCCAATAGTAAGGAGGACCTCGACATCCTCGTTGATCGATTCACTGAATCTTGCCGGCAAACATTAGAAATAGCTTGTCTAATAACACGAAGTAGGGGTTGAATTAACCCCCGGTAAGACAGAGCTAGTATTGTTCACCAGGAAACATAATATTCCAGTAGTGACGGCGCCAGTATTAAATGGTAGCAGACTAACAATTGGATATAAGGCAAGCTTCTTAGGACTAACCTTAGACAGGAAGCTTTCATGAAAACGAAACTTGGGTGCTAGAGTGAAGAAAGCAGCTACGGCACTCCACACGTGTAAAAAGTTGGTGGGGCCCCAAAATGGGAGCTAATATCTGGCGTACGACAAGGGTCTCATTTAGGCCCGGTAATAATTGGTAATAATATTGTCTCAGACCATCTGCTGTATGCAATTTTCAGACCCATTGCCTGTATGACTGACATCTTAACGCTACATCAAGACATTGATACTCTTGGTAATTGGTGCCGTGTGAATAAACTTGACCTTAACGTCAACAAATGCGCTGCTATATCTTTCATTCGCTCGCACTCACCAATTTATGCAAACTACAAGATCAACGGTCTGGAGATTATGGAGGTTAAAGACGTAAAGACCTGGACATCATAGTTGATAATAAGCTCACCTTCTCTAAACATATTGATAAAATCGCATCCAAGGTATTCAAAGCGCTTGAGTAAAACGGTAAAGATTTCAGCAGACCCTACACCCTGACTAGACTTTTCCAATCTTTGGTTCTACCTGTCCTTGAATATGGGTCAGTTATCTGGTCCCCTTTCTCAAATGTAATGATAGACAAAGTGGAGAAGGTCCAACGCAAATTTTGCAAGTCGCTGGCCTATAAATTGTCATCATCAAGTCTACCAGCGCTTTAACATCAACAAACTATCTGCACGTCGACAGGTTGCTGATTTCAGTTTATACTACAAAGTTGTTAACAACATCATAGATGCTCCCGACATTTTTGGCTGTTTTGAATTTCTAAGCCCAACACTCAGACGTAATCGAATACTAAAAACTTTCAGCTTCATAAAAACTATGTGATCCATGGACCGCACAGTTGACTGGCTAAATCTATCAATTCACTTCAAGGTGAGATTGACTTCTACGGAGGTGCATACACGGCTTTCATCGATAACACCAAGAAACATTTACTCTTTTAATCTAGGATTTTGATCTATGAAATTCCCCCACCAGTAACTGCTATTACAGCGCCCTATATACAAAGTACAATTCAAAAGTTCCAGGACTTCTTAAACAACGCGGCTTCTAGTGACGCCATCTGTTATCCATCAATTGTGTATTCTTCAGTGTTGTCGTATAAAATTTATATAACAGCTGAGATATCGCGCTACATGTGACATTACATTTGTAGTGTCAGTCGGAAAATGAGCATCGAACAAAGAGCCAAGATTAAGTTTTGTTTTAAACTTGGTAAAATTTTTACCAAAACTCATCAAATGATGAAACAAGTTTATGGCGATGATTGTCTATCCCGTAGCCGTATTCACGAGTTGTTTAAACGTTTTCAAGAGGGACGGGAGAACTTGTAAGACGACGAACGTTCGGGCCGGCCAAAACATGTTGTGAACGAAAAAAACACGGAAATTGTGCGTGAATTCAATAAAAGAGAGCCGAAATCATCGCTTAAATATATGGAATCGTTATTATCAATATCCGTAGCGTCGATTTATCGTATTTTACAGAAAATTTGGGCCTCAGAAAGGTTTGTGCCCTATTTGTACCGCAAACTTTGAAACAACACGAAAAAGACCTCAGAATTCAACATTAAAGAGGCCAAAAAGGACCCAAACTTTTTGTATTCGATTGTGACTGGTGACGAAACATGGTGCGATTTTTATTTGTTCGGAAAACTACATTTGGCCATGAAAGGAAACCGCTATACTGACGTTGATGCCATCCAAAAGGCGACGACCGCCATCCTCAACGCTATACCGACAAATGACCTAAAAAAAGTCATTCAATAACCTTCTTGAACGTGCAAAACGTTGTATTCAGGCGGAAGGAGACTATTATGAAGACGACCAATAAATTTTTCAAAAAAAAACACAAATAATATTCGTTTTTTAATAAAAGTCCTGAAACTTTTGAATTGCACCTTGTATATATATATTCTTTTTTTTTGTATTTTTTTCAAGTACCCTCAACTAACTATCTATGTTTTGTACTGATTTTTTATTATGTATATTGCCGATTGGCGTAAGCAATAAATAAATAAATTATCTTGCTCGCGATCCTTATATATAACGTTAAAACCTGCACCTGAACATCTGAGCGGCTGTTTAAATTGGTTTCAAGCGATGTTGACTCCACGCATTGTTCACATGTGTGATCCGGAGATGAGTTGGCGAAGTCGCCTCTCCATGAAACACCATGAAGCTACATGGCAGCTGTAGCAGATATCACATCACTGTCATTTACTACACCCATAGCCCGCCCATCTCATGTTCTGGATGGCGGTGACAAACCTAATGTTATTTTACCAACAGAAGCATAAACAAGCTCTGATATATTATTTGTAACAACAACTATTGTATAAACCTACAATTAACCAATCCTAAGTATTTCACTAATACATCCACAAAAATTTGACATTTGGCACGGAATGCCTCCAAAAGTTCTACTACTAAAAAAGCACTTGGTACGCGTTGCTCACAATAATACTTCTACTAAAAGGGTATTTGGTACGGGTTGCCTACTAAAACGCCCAAATGCCAAATGCAAAAAGTGTGTTACAAGTAGTATTGATTATTAATTAATAAAATTTGTTAATATTTGTTTGATAATTATATAAGCTGCCTTGCAGAAAATGCGTTGCTGGGTGCAGCTTGGTGTTACATATAAATAGTAATCCCGTCCGTTTGTCTGCCTATATGTGTCGGAATTTATATATATGTCTGTCAGTCTGGAGTACTTTAAAATTGTCAAAATGCTTATCTACCGCATTTCCATAGTTTCCCTGTATCTATGATTTTAAAATAAAATTTTTTGCGATTAGGTTTGTACGCTTATTACGTTTTTTGTTTTTTTGTTTTTCAGGTGTTTTCGTTTACCTGGTATATGACCCTTTTCTCCACCAAAGCAATAACTATAATAAACTTTTATTTCGAAAATATTCTTGAAATTTTTCATGTCAAAAAAGGCAAATTTCGATCAGGTGATCTCAGCTGTGTAACGCACATAGGAAAACAGCTGATGCTTTTGTTACTTGTAGGATTGCACGATTACACACAAATCGACCTATTTACTTATTTTTTTGCACAAAAAATTTCACTTTGAACAAAATATTGAAATTTCATTGAAGTGGAAGGTTTTAATACGGCAACAATCGGGAGTGCAGTCGTGTCGTGCCGTCGCCTTTGTGTTCAGAGCATTATACTTCTCCAGAACATCCTTCAACTGGGCAGAACCACCTTCTATATAGAGGGTTTCGGATAACCGCAGCTCCATACCCGCAGATCATAGTTCTTTTGCGGGGATCGTTAACAAAAAGGGAGGAATTGAGCATGATAGGTAAACTGTAACTGGATAACAAGAGTAGCTATCACAGTCCACTAAATTACTGACCTAGACAGCGATATTTCGCACGAACAAGGTGCATTTTGCACGGCCGTTGAGGCAAGTGTCCCATTAGTCCTTTGGCAGCATGGGACCACAAAACATGTGGTCCACTCCCTGTGTGTCTTAAGGCCTGATCAGTTTTTAAGATGACTCCATCCATTGCATGTGTTGCACCTAAACAGTTTAGATGGAGCCTTCTGGCGCAAACGCAGCAGAAAAATAATATGCTAAAAGTTGCTCCAGTGAAGACAATTTTAACCTAAAACTCACCGATGCAAACAGGGTTAAATTGCCGAAATAACAGCCCCTGACCGGATAAAATCCAGATCAATTTCGTAATAGGTGCCGAAACGATTTGTCCTGCGCAAATTTGTGTGTTCTAACTATATCATTAGAGGGTGTGCCCACCCCCACTTTTTATTGTGACGCTTATTAACGCAATTTAAAGGTTTTTGAATATTTGCGTTTTGTCGGCGTGACAATGATCCGATTACGCTCATCTACCAATACCAACTTTTTTAAAGTGCTAAGAAACATATGTACCAAGTTTCCTCAATATACCTCAGTTTTTACTCAAGTTACAACTTACACAGACGGACGGACGGACAGACAGACATCTGGATTTCAACTCGTGTCGTCATCCTAATGATTTATATATGAAAATATACATATATAACCCTACATCTATCTCGATTAGTTTTAGGTGAAACAAACAACCGTTAGGTGAACAAAACTATTATAGTCAGTAGCAACATGTTGCAATAATACAAAAATATTAATTAATTATATTTTAATGAATTTTTGCAACCCTTAGCTACTGTTATTTGTTTAAATAATTTTATCATTACACTTTTATATGCGAAGACGAACTTTAAATCATAATTAAAGTTTTCCTTAAATTCGACTTATTTACACAATAACAAAAGGGTGCAAAGAAATAATATGCATATTTTGGGGAGTAATTTGTTTTCTTTATTCATTTTGGTTTGTTTACAAACTACAATAGATAAGGTAACACTGATCATTTGTTAGTAGGCAGCGCTTTTGTTATTGCTTGAATAAGTTTAACTGATGAAAAAGTTAAGTATTGAATTGAAGCTATTTTTGCAATAATTATTACTGAAGAGATATGTAGAAATAATTTAGTGAGATGTTAATAGATAAAAGTCCACAATAGAGGGTTAAAACACAATTTAAATCTAAAGATTGTAGATCTAAAATTGTTAAATTTATGACCTAGCATTACAAATATCTCAAATCCGATAAATTTAACTATATGTATATGTATATATGGAGAACCTCGGCTGGGATTTAGAACAGCATCCCCCAAACATGGGGTTAAAATGTGTATGTACGGATAGAGGAAGTTCTCTAGACTAAGAATATATACTTATATGTATATAGTTGCCGCTGACTATGGTATGACATTTTAAATTACAAATTTTTTCACAACTAGTTAAAGTGCGTATTTCTTATTATAATGAATATTTATTTCGATTTATAATGAATTTTACACTTATATTTTTAACTTTTATATTCACTAACACTTCACGAATTCGTTTCTATACATTTAAAGTATTTTGTGTTAAATAGTGCAAAATTAACTTAAATTCAATATTCAACTTTTTTATACTCTCGCAACCTGTTGCTACAGAGTATAATAGTTTTGTTCACCTAACGGTTGTTTGTATCACCTAAAACTAATCGAGTTAGATATAAGGTCATATATATATATAAATGTTAAGGATGAAGAGACGAGTTGAAATCCGGGTGACTGTCTGTCCGTCCGTCCGTCCGTCCATCCGTGCAAGCTCTAACTTGAGTAAAAATTGAGATATCTTTATGAAACTTGGTAGACATGTTTCTTGGTACCGTGAGACGGTTGATATTGCAGATGGGCGTAATCGGACCACAGCCACGCCCACAAAACGCGATGAATCAAAAACAAATAAATTGCCATAACTAAGCTCCGCAACAAGATACAAGACTGTTATTTGGTATACATTAGGGAGGGGAATCTGCAGTTAATTTTAAGTGGGCGTGGTTTCGCCCCTAATAGGTTTAATGTGTATATCTCCTAAACCGCTAATGCTATAATAACAAAATTCACTGGAAGCAAACCTCTACCTACAGTGTGAAAATAGTTGAAATCGGGTGGCAACTCCGCCCACTCCCCATATATCGGTACTGTTAAAAACTACTAAAAGCGCGATAAATCAAGCACTAAACACGCTAAAGACATTAAATTTTATATTTTGGATGGTATTAGAAGACGATTTAGGTGAAAACCCATATATTGGGATCTGCTTAACCGATTTCAACCAAATTCGGTGCATATCTTTCTTTTCATATTTCTATGTTATAGTGCGAAAATGAGTGAAATCGGATTAAAATAACGCTTTTTCCCATATAACAGCATTTTAAATTCTATCTGATTCTTTCACTTTCCAGTATGCAAATCAAGCTACAATGATTGTATCGGGGTAAAGCTTTGCGTGAATAATGCGTTTAAAGTATGCCACCTTGTGACCAAAAATTGTCTAAATCGAATCAAAACTGTTCAAGCCCCTAGGTACTGAATATGTGGGCCAGTGCCTATAGCTGACCTTTTACCGAAAATATCGGCCAACATAGAACAAGGCGGATCCACAAAGAAATCTAAAACGAGTATACCATTTGACTTTGCGAGAGTATAAAATGTTCGTTTACATCCGAACTTAGCCCTTCCTTACGTGTTTTCAATTATTTTTATTCACACAATAACAAAAGGATTGCATTCTAAGAAAAAATAAGTGTTACCATATCTTGCAAACGAATAAAAATAAATTTGAATAAAAGGAATATTCTGTCAATGTAAAACTCATAATCGTGTGATGAGAGACACAAAATCTTTCAGAATCTCTTTTCTTTTGATAAATCCCGGTGTTGGATCGACTAGGGTTATTTTTTTGAGAGGGACGCCAACGCAGAAAATAGTTCTACCTGAAAGAACCGAGGACCAAGGTTATTTTTTTTGAGCCCGGCCGAAGGACGCCAATGTCAAAAGAGTGCTACCCGAAAGAACTGAGACAACCCGGCGTTGGTCCGGCCTGGGTTATTTTTCTTTTGAAGCGAGCCGAAGGCTGTCAACGCAAAAAGAAGTTCTACGCCAAAAGCTAATAATGTATTATTTATTTCTTGTCATTGGGGTAGTATCTATTTTCTTCATTTCTTTTGGTTCCTTTGTAAAATATGTAGATGAGACAACACTGGTTTTTTGTTAGAATGCAACCCTTTTGTTATTGTGTGAATAACAAGAATTGAACAAAAAATTAATATTGAATTAAAATAATTTTTGTACTATTTAATTTTATATAAAATTAATGTGTAGAAACGAATAGTAGAAAATGTTTACTTTAAATGCAAATATCTCAAAAACCATAGGTCAGTGGCAAATATGTATGTTTATACACTGGACAGAAAAGTCTACGTACTAGGTACCAAAATAAATAATATATATTATATATAATATTGGAAAAAATAACTTTATATACTATTTATAAAATCCAATTTATTTGAAATTCATTATAGGACATTAAATATGTAGTTTTATGAAAATAAGTGATTGAATAGGCGACAGTAACGTATAAACAAAACAAAACATACGGATGAAAAGAAAATCCATTAGAGAATGTCTGCGTACAAAGTACGTAAGTCGAATAAAGTTATTCTTCCTACGAATTCTTCTTTAAATTTAATAAGAAGTCGGATATCCCCAACGTCTTAAAACTTCGATTAAGGGGTTTGGCATCGAATAGACAAGCTTAGAGGTTTGGTTTGGTGTTTGAAGCTGCTTGGCAACGTTGTAAGGTAACTAAAGCTTAATTGTCTTCTGTATGCTTCGGTTGGTTATTCTATATGAGTCACTTCCAAGACCAAATTCTACTGCTACTTGCTCTTTCGGGAAAACATTATGCACTTACTATTGACTAGAGATATGAATTAGTTCTTTTGTCTTTTTGAGAAGCATCAAAAATTAAATTTTTTTAAATCGTCATATTTTGACGCGAAGATTACAAATCCAAAACAAATTTATGTATATTTTTGAAGCGCGGCCGAAGGGCGCAAGTGCAGAAAGGAGTTCGACGCCAAATAATATAAGTAAAATGTGTTTATTTTTTAATTAATCGTAAAAATTCAGTTTTTTTTCGTAAAATTTAACCATTATGTCTCTTTAAGAAGAGGCTTTTTAATCGTAGATTTTAAAACAAAAATTATAATTTTCGCGTCCTGCTTCGTTGGGGAACCTAAACTATACATTTAACTAAAAATCTTTTAAAATTCCCATTTTACTACTTGTACGCAGACTTTTTTGCGCTGCCAAATTACTATTTTTTTGTAAATTTGCTTATGAAACTATAGTGTCAGATTTTCATTATTTTATATGCTATAGGATTATGCAATAGACTAGTTAATATGATAATGCTCTAAAAATTTGTATATAAGTTATTTTTATTAAAACAAAAATAAGAACGTCCTCTATCCATCCGCACATACCCACTAAACCTCGAATTCATTCTAAAAATGTACCCTAATAACACATTACGAAATGCCTGTATGAAAATACTTATTGTTAATTATTTAATATGAAGATAATAAGCGCCTAATTGAGCATATTATAACAATATTTACCTCATTTTTGTTTCCACAATCTAGATTACTATTTCCAATGTTATTAAAAACCTCTTTTGCAATGTTGGGTATCTCCGAGTTAATTTCTCTTAAAGCAACTTTACACTGATTTCTGATTTGATGACAATTTTTGGATCCACTCAAATTAATTCCAACATTTATATCATTTTCCCCATAATCAGTACTTGAATTTCTAATTACCATAGTACTCTTGCAACCTAATGAACTATTTCCAGTTGTATTGAGGTGATCTGAAATTTCATAGGAGTTATTCCAACTTCTGGGTTTTTCTTCTGCATGAAATTCCCTGAAATATGTCTTGTTATTTTCAAAATTAAATAAGATTAACTTAAACCAATACCTCACAGACTTTCTCCCACAAAAGCTTATTCGACGCTTTGGTTTAACACCATCCACATCACCGCCAAATCTTTTGACCCCAACTGAATCATTGTGCTTGAGCTAAATCAAATCTTTTCAAAATACCATTTACATAAAATTTTTATTTTAAATATTATCTCACCGAGCTTCGTCTTTCTCTTTTCTCCAATTCCATTATAGAATTTTACTAAGAATATTTATTGAATTTTGTAATAGTGAACCACAATTTAAATTTTTCGCTATCCTTCGATAATAACCGACACAATAATAATAATTGCATCGATTTTGATACCGATAGTAATCATGATTACTGCGTTCAGACGAGGACTCGTTTGACACTTATTATCTTCTCTTTTGGTGTCGCTCATAGCGTTCACACAAGCGAGTCAACTTGAGTCGGTATATTTTCGTCATTAACTTTGGTTTTTATAAAAACAATTTCTTCAAAGCAAAGATGATTATGCTTTAATCATTTAAAGTCAAAATTTTTATTTCAGTGAGAAAATTTTTTTTTATATCAGTGTGTAAAGTGGTTTTTGACAAACTATATATGTTTTCTTAAAACACGCACAATAAATTTATCTTTTGGACATATTTCAATGTGTACTGTGTAATTAAAAACATTGCAACGGATTTCTCGATAAATCGTATACCTCGTAACTTACTCCTGAGTTCGATCATTGGATTGTTATATAAAAGTCCCAATTTAATAGCTATAACTTAATCGAGCTTACAACTTCTTGCTTATGTCTCAATTGCTCTTAACACAGCAACAATCTAGCTAGAACTGTTGGTGCTGAACAATCTGGTAGCCATCCATGCCTATTTGCTCAACTGGCGCATCCGAATTGTACTGCCTCATATGGCCATGACTCCTGGACCTTGATCCTTTAGCTACAATGGGCTCAGCATACTTCGCAATCCTTTCCATAGCTGATTGACGACAACCAGTACAATAAAACCTTAGCTTCAATTTCTGCAAGGTTTTCGTAATTCTCAATTGCCCTCCCCTTGGACCTTTGTACTGCACGTTAAGAACTTCAGAAGTTCTAACCTTTTGAACAATCATAAGTACTCAGAACGTCTGCCCACTTTCGTCGTACTCGATGCAAGCAGCCACACATTAACTTTAAACTGCTCCGCTCTACCCAATATACCTCAAAAAATAACCCTGGTCAGTCTAACATCGGGGTGTCCGTAATTATTATGCGTGCTAAAAGGAGTTCGGTGCAAAAGAACTATGGACACCCCGGTGTTGGACCGACCAGGGTTATTTTTGTGAAGCACGGCCGAAGGCTGCCAGTGCAGAAAGTAATTGGACGATCTCCTCTATTCGTCTATAACATCAGATCCCGACGTAAAAGAAATTGTGAGAGTTATATTTCTTCAGTATTTTTTTTTTCACATGTATGTTAAATATATTTTGATAAAATTATACATAAATTATTTTCAAAAATTCTTTTTGCGCTCACGGATTTTTTATCTTCGCGTCAAAATAAGACTATACAGTTACCGATCTTTCCTATACCCAAAGACATCTTACTATTAATTGTATACAAAGAATAAACCAAGTCCTCTATCTTTTCTGTGTAAAAATATTGAAACATTCAAACTATAAGCCGCCGTTTTTACCGATGTGCCACTTCAGTGAGACTTGTAACGTGTTCAAACATTGATCAATGTAAATGTTTTTTGAATCTTAATAAACTCCTGCATTTTAATTATATCTTCATTAGCCATTTCTGTGCTCGCTACAATAAATTTATCGAAATGAATTTATTCAAGAGAGTTTGCTAATACCTCTTCTGTGCTAACAAATTTTACACATTATAAACCAAGTTAAACATTAATGACTTAAATGAAAAAAGGTCTTAAAATTTAAAATACATTTTTTTTTTAATTGAGACTTGTAAAAATTACATTTGTGTATAGTAAACCTAAGACCCGAAATATCGTTTTTGTCACGAAAAGAAGGAGGGAATGGGAATTGCGCGTGTCAGTGAACATGTCAACGCAGGGTTGTAACTGTCAGTTTGTTTGAACAAAAATTATAATTTATTCGATTGAGTCCTCTCCAACGCTTGGTGATTCGAAGACAGCAAGCAAATATCTCAATAAAACACTTGCACGCTTTTCTCCATTATAATTCGATTCACCAAGTGTTGGAGAGTAGCGAATATAAAAAAACTATAATACATTGCAAGTCAATTATCTGTTGAATGATATGTTAATTACCAAAGAGCGATATGTTAATTACTGCCAGAGAGTTTGAGTTCTTGCATTTATATGTAGTAGTTATGTCATGTTAATGGTTTCAATGCATTGGAGTTTCAGGTAGTCGCAACTTATATTTTGATAGCGACCAGAGAAATAGCAGAGAAATAGCGAATCAAAAAATGTTTACCTGAAAGTCATTTAACGGGGCCTTTTTGCCGTTTTAAAACTCAACAAGTGATTTAAAATATCGTGATCTGTACGAACTTTAGAACTGTCCATGTCCATTCTGGTCTCACAATGGTCCGGATATAGTGGACAAGGATTTAAATATAAGATAAATTTGTGATAATGTAACATAATTTAAAGATAGTGAATTCCTTCAGTTTTATGAAGATGGAAAGTGAATAAGATGCATTTTATTTATTTGGAACTTCATAAAATATTTTTATTCATTTTAAATTATGGTGCTAGAAATAATGAATAATTAATCTCTTCTATTATTAATAGTTTGTTGGTGAGCTTCATATGAATCTTCTTGTAAACTGTTTTCAGAATTTCATCTTGGTCAATTCCAATATTCAATTAATACATATGTATATTATGAAGACGACAAGCACTAACAATTAAATTTAATATAATGTAGTAATCTTCTAAATTTAATTTAAAAAAAAAATAATTTGTGAATCTACTAGGCTTGCCTGGTATGCTATGAGCCATGCATTGATCAGTTTTGGTTCTTAACGATGCCAAATAGATTTTACATAGTTAATGAGGAGTGATCATCCTTTAGAATGCCTGCGCTTGACGCGAATTTCAACAGGCTCTGTGGCCCCATACCATGGCGTCTCCAAATACTAGAAGCGCACAAGAGTTGTTCCATTGTTTCCTTGTTGACTTGATCTTAACATTTCCTGCTGTCTTCTATAGCTGTCAGTCTCATTGTGCGGGCATGTACCACGATAAGATTGGGACCAGTGAGCATTCCAACCATGTTCCAACATTCCCATCTTTCGAGTACCAGTAGGAATTTCGTACATTTCTTTACACATGACTTTTAAGTTTTATTCCCCGGTAGATTATTCCATCGCGTTTTGAACTTTCTTACCATGAAATTCATGAGTTTACCAATATCAATCACGTTTTCGGAGGACTCAGCCTGCTTAACCGCCATTAGCCACTAAATTATGCAACACGTTTCTATGTATATGTAAATTTTTATACCAATAGTAGTCGTCCCGAAATTTAAAAATGGGAATGTTGTCTACCAATGTCACTATCTTGGGCGCTTTGCCGTCAAACATTTTATCTACCACTAATATCTATAGGAGCGGAAATAGCACACCACCCTACGAAGTGCTTCTACAGACTTTATCAGTCACTTTAATCTCGTTACATTCTACTCCTATATTTCTAGAGGTCAAGAGGCTTCTTACCCAACGGTGTATAGTAAGATCAACACATATTGACTCCATAGACTCAGAATAATTTTCATAGAAACGTTACTGAATGCTTCAGAAGAGTCGAGGAACACTCCAAGTTTGTGTATTCGTGTAGCGCTTTGGACAAGCTTTCAGAAGAAGCTACGGCCCTGATATGCACGCCCAAGATATTGTCCAACGTTTTTCAGCAGTAAGGAAGGGAAGCTGATAAGTTTACTCTTTCACGTAGGTTGGGTTGTTTGTACCCACCGAGGTATGATGATCTTCGCCTTAGGCACCTATGGAATGTTGGTGCGGTTCACCACCTCCATTTTAATGTTTTCACACAGCGTTCTGATAACTTACAGCCTTACTTATATTTGCTTAGCTCTTTACATGGCAGCACTAGAACTGTGTCGGCTGCACAAGGTAACCCTTATGTAGTCGATCTTTAACAGAACTTCGCCACTCGAACATTCTAGTAACTACGAAATTCGTTGTCTGTTTAATTCTGGCAATTTACGGGTGCGTTTGACTTGGAGGCCATCCTCCATAAGAGTAGTTCTAAAAGCTTCATCTCCCCTTTTTTCCACCGCTCCTGCTCTTTTGTCCCAGCGTGTTACGATAGTCAAGCTGCTGCCGCTGCTTTGGACGTAGGCGGCTTGCCGTCCACGTGCATTACGGTTAGCTTTTCAGCTAAATTCGAAGTCTGTTTTTAGGGATAGACTCTTCAAAGTGGTTCGCAAACGCTGGATCCGAGGCACTGCACCAGTTGCCTGCCTTCAGCTCCTCTTTACTTGTCTTCTTGCGCGGCCTCTATCCCAGCTCGCTTCATCTCTTCGTTGGCTTCCATATTGAGTTTAAAAGTCAGGGGTCGCTACCGCGTTATACCCACCGCGTGATACCTCGTAGCAATGGCTGTTCCATCTGAGGTTGCATATAAAACAGTCCATCATAAGGGGATAAATGGGGAAATGTACAAGCCTCCGCTGGATGACGCCTGTCTGCAATTTCATGACTCAGCCAACCCAAATGCAGCTTGAGACCACGACATTACAAGCAGCGGTCGACAACCGCGCGGAGGATAAATCTAAGAGGAAATCTTGCAAATCTAAATCATTATAATTTGCTTAATATAAAAATATTTGAGTGAGGTACAGACCGCAGAACAAAAAGGTCTGCTTGGGTTTCTATTAATCTGTTTGCTTATTTTACCAAAGTGGCAACACTTCAAGCTCTTAAGCTGTAATTTTTTAGCTGTGTATATTTGTTTTTTTATTTTTAAAAAATTCTTGAAGTTTAATTGATTTTTTTACCGTGTTAATACAATTTTTGTGATTAAACTCTCAGTTTCATGATAAGTATTAAATGTTCTTAAGTTTTGTGCGGTATTAATAAGTTTAAACTTTCCAATTTTTGGTGCCGAGTCAGCTTTTTGTTTCATTTTGTTATATTTTACTCAATTTTCTCTCTTTGTTTATCTTATTTACTTCTTTATTCACAGCTGTGTTGCGTTTAGCTTTTTATTTGTTACAGTGCTTCTAAAACTGCTCGCTATATTGCTTTTTCAAATTGTCTTGGTTTTAAACTTTGATAAAAAAAATTGTTCTTAATTGAATTTATTATTATTAATATTTTATTAACACACTAATTTATTATTTATCTATTAAATTTTGTTCTACTTACTCTTTTATTTGATCTTCATTCTTGTGGTTTATTATGTCTTGTAACTTCCCCAATTGTAACATTAAAGGCGAGTCAGATCGCTACGTTTCATGCTGGCTTTGTGATGGGCTTGCCCATATTAAATGTGCTGGACTGACTGGTAGAATCTTAGATTCTATTCTCGACTGTAAGGGATTGCGTTGGTCCTGTTTAAATTGTAGATCTATTGAAATCGATCTATTTAAAGTTTATAGGGAGACACGCAATGGCTTTAACGAAATCGGTCGTGATCTTGTAACCCTCACTGAAAAATTTAGGCACTATGAAAAATTGTTCAAATCTTTTAAGTGTCTGAATAATTCTCACGAATCCTCTAAACCTGCTCCTAAGCGTAAACGTCCTTCCGATGAAGTAACACTTAGTTCTTCTGTTCAGAAAAGAACGTCTCCTCCCAATGACCTAATAAATCTCTCTTCTCCTTGCCCTCAAGGTGATAAGCCGTCAACTTCCAAAGAGCTCAATTCCCCAAAAGCTCTGTCTTATAGTAATAAGTGTCTCAAAATTCCAGAGGCTCCCCCTATTAACTTAGTAGCATCAGTTAATAATTTGATCGTTATTCCACCTAAAAAGTCTATATTTATTTCGAGACTTGCCAAAGATACCTTGGTGGAGGACATTAAATCTTATATTTCGTCTCGTTTAAAAATCGATGATATCAATATACGTAAATTTAACTACAATTATGATAGAAGTATATCATCGTTTAAAATAGACGTATCTCTTGAAACATTCAAAAAGATCTTAGATAGTTCATTCTGGCCACCTGGGGCTTTTGTACGCGAATTTAAACCTAAACTTAGAAGTCAAACTGAGGAAAACATTGTTAAATTACCAAAAGCAACCACCGATATAAAAAACTGATTGGTAGAAATTCGCTAAGCATTTATTATCAAAATGTTAGAGGTCTTAATACATAATTAACTGACTTGTATTTGAACAGTTCCAATTTTAATTTCCATATTATTGGATTTACAGAAACTTGGTTATTTTTGATAATGATATTTTAAACAGCGAATTTCAAATTTTTAGATGTGATCGACTAAACAGAATCGGTGAAGGTGTTCTATTTGCCGTACATTCCTCAATCCCATCTGAAAATATTCTTGTTTCAGGGACCGACTCATTTGAATTTAAATGTATTAGAGTCTACGTTAATAGTTTTTTTTATTTATTTAACCCTATCTTATATACCACCCCATTCGGACTTATCTTACATGCAGCATGCTTCTTTAATAAATAGTGCTACCTCGATGGCAAATAATGCAGATTCAATAATTGTATTAGGTGATTTGATTTACCGTGTGCTTCGTGGAAACCTTTCGATGACTATATCGTGCCGATTTGCAATCGGTCATGTTTTAATGAGTTTTTCGAAAAAATGTCCGAGTTGGGTCTGAACCAAATTAATTTGATTCCGAATAAATTTGGTAAATGCTTAGATTTAGTATACGTTGATACCTCTGCAAAGTGTTCCGTTATTCAGAGTAATCCTCTTGTTCTACCAGAGGACTCATATCATCCTGCTTTGGAAATATCTGTCAAAATCTCAGGCATTGTACGGGATAATAATCATCAAACTTCGTGCTTCTGTACTCGGTTTAACTTTGCAAAAGCTAATTTTAAAAAGTTAAATACAGAACTTTCTACAATAACATGGCCTAATTATAATGGTGACATTGAATTGAGTGTCTCTCATTTTAATAACATTATTATGAAATTATTTGAAAAGTATGTTCCAATAGTAATTGTTAATAAAAGCAAAAGTATAAGTCCGTGGTTTTCGAAAGAGTTATATAAATTGAAAAACAGAAAAACTCGAGCCTTTAAACATTTTAAAAAAACCGGTTCACTTGTCGACTATTCTAAATATTCTCTATTGCGTCGACAATATTTTGACCTAAAGAAAAAATTTTATAATAATTACTTAAATAAAGTAAAAAAATATATTGTAAGTAATCCAAAATCGTTTTATGATTTCGTCAACTCCAAACGCAGGATTTCCAAATTTCCGTCCGCAATGAAATAGAAATCTATCATTTCAAGTGACAATGATATTATATCCAATATGTTTGCAGAATTTTTCAAGTCAAACTACTGTAATAATTCTTCCAAAACTTTTTCTTATCAGCAAGTGCTGTGTTCGAATACTTTAATTAACGCTCCAATTATTTCTGAAGAAGACGTCGTATTTAATTTAAATAAGTTAAAACCATCTTTTAGTTATGGCACAGACATGATACCCTCATGCTTCCTAAAAAATATTGCCAAATATATTTATTTGCCTTTGACAAGGATATTTAATTCCTCTCTTAAACACGGTATATTTCCTTCAATATGGACACAGTCATTTACGAGTGTAACGCCTTTGCATAAAAGTGGATTTAGATCCAACATTGAAAACTATAGAGGTATCGCAAAATTATCAGTTATACCTAAACTTTTTGAAGCTATCATCACTGACCATATAACCTTTTCGATTTCTCCGTTAATTTCCTCATCTCAGCATGGATTTCGTAAAGAAAATTCGACAATAACAAACTTACTTGAATTTGTAAACCATGTATCATTGGGTTTTAGGGAACATAAGCATAAGGATGTTATATACACAGACTTTAGCAAAGCTTTCGATAAAGCTCGATTCTCATACATAAACTTGATCTGCTGGGCTTTCAGCCAAGATTCCTTCAATGGGTATCTTCCTATCTTTATAATAGAACACAACGAGTGATATTTGAGGATACACCTTCAGATCCAATTAATGTTTCTTCAGGTGTTCCGCAAGGTAGTCATCTTGGCCCGATTCTGTTCTTGTTGTTTATTAACGATATCTCTTCAGTAATAGAATTCTCAAAAATTTTATTATACGCTGACGACGTAAAGTTTTTTAAATCATATACTTCTACTGAGGAAAGGTGTCTGTTGCAAACAGACTTAAACAATTTGGTTGCATGGTGTGATAGAAATGATTTGCCATTGAATCTCAATAAATGTAAGACGATGTGCTTTTCCGGTAGATCTGTGCACCCCTCTTCTTATGTAATAAAACACCATATTCTAGAGCAAGTTTTTAACTATGTTGATTTGGGAGTTAATATGGACCCTAAGCTTAATTTCAGTCTTCATATTGATATCATGGTCTTGAAAGCAAAAGCTGTCCTCAGTTTTGTTAAACGTTGGTCTAAAGAATTTAGAGATCCGTATATTACTAAAAGACTTTATACAACTTTGGTTAGACCTATATTGGAATATGGCTCTGTGGTATGGAACCCCAGCTACCAAATCCATTCTGACAAGTTAGAGTCGGTTCAAAAGCAATTTTTACTTTTCGCCTTAGCGCATTTCCGATGTGATGCTAGGGTAAGTCTACCTCCATACACTAGTCGTTTAAAACTTATTAATCTACCTACACTTTCTAGTCGTAGGGAAATGCTTGGCATAATATTCTTAGTGAAACTTTTGAATGGAACTGTTCGGCCGGAATATCGCGAAGATGGAAGTTGGCGTTTGTTGCACGATAATGCGCCGTCTCTTCGATCGACGCTTGTGGCCGATTATTTGACCAAAAATCACATTTTAACAATGAACCACTCCCCGTATTCACCTGATATGGCACCGTGAGACTTCTACCTTTTCGGAAAAATGCATTTGCCGATGAAAGGAAATCGTCATGCAGACGTGGAGGCCATTCAAATGGCTTGCACTGGCATACTGGCGGCCATACCGGACAACGAGCTAAAACACTCGTTCGACATGCTTTTGGACCGTGCAAAAAGCTGTATTAAAGCAGAAGGAGACTATTTTGAATAAAATTAATTGATTTTGCCGATAAAACCATTTGTTCTGTCTTTTTTTTTAAGTGCTGTTTACTTTGGAACGCACCTTGTATATATCTGAACATATTTACTTGTATTGTTGGTATGTATGTTTGCATAGTTTGAATGAATGTGTATGAATGCTTATATATTTGCGTACTATAATATGTATTTGTATATAATAAACCCAACGTGTCCCGGGTACCGAAATTTCAATCTATTGAAAGAATTATCGGGTCGGCTTTAGTATACCATCCCCCGATCAAGGATGACATAATGCGAGACTCTCTCTTGATCTTTTATTATGACTTGTATTGTTTCTTTGTTATAATTTTTTTTATTTATATGCTATTTTTTTATGTTATATGTTTTTTTAAATAATATCGAAATGCAAAATACCCCCACGTTTTTTTTATAATACCCAATCCATTTTGGTTCGACAGTGGCATGATTGGCAAATGTTATAAAAAATGTGGGTTTTGACAGCTCTCTCTCGATTCGAAAGAGTCTCGCATCATTTCATCCTTGCCACGATTTCAGGGTTAAAAGAGGTATGGTTGGATAGAGGAGACTCTCCAGATTAAGAATATATACAATTATAGCCGCCGGAAACTTATAGTTTTCGAGATATTTGATTTAAGTTGAAAATTTTACAAATTTTATTCTGCAAGTTATCGATTTATAGTTAACTTTTCTTTTATATTATGCACTTTTTGTACACTAAAACTTCTCTACATTGTTTCTATATACATATATATACAGTGATGTGTGATAAAATAAAGCCACACAATCGCTGACGATGTTATTTCATTTAAAAGTTTTTTGTGCACCTAATATTCTACGAACTAACGATAGATAAGTAATAGCATCTAGTCTTTGAATATTATTCAAGTATTTCTGAAGTCAATTGCTAGTTCATTTTTTGCAAATCAGTGAAAGTGTGCTATTGACTGTGCAATGACGTGTGCGTTAAAATAAACATTTTGCGAAGCGTAAAAAACTTTATTTGATAAAATTTTCAATAAAACGCGAGTAAAGGGTTTTAATTTTATACATTTAATATAAATTTTGTTGTTTCATATAAATTAGGTATAAAAATGGGAGGAGCCAAGCACTGCAGTTCTGAATGCCGAAAACTGATATAAACTTTGTGTTTACAATCAAAAAGCCAAAAGAAAATAGCTCGAATAGTTGGCTGCTAAACAAAAATGGTTGCGAATGCAATAAACTATAAAGATAAACTAGAAAATAGAGGCAAAAAATCCAAAATCAGTGTGGTTTTTTAAAGCCGAATCCTGAGTCAGGTGAGAGAAAATCCGTTTGTGACCTCTTCCGCCCTTAAAAAGCAATATTCTTTGAATGTGAATGCTTTAACCATTCGAAAGTTATTAATCAAAAACAATTTGTAAGCTAAAGTTGCTCGGAAGGTACCGTTTCAGACCATAGTCAATATAAACAAGTAAGGAAGGGCTAAGTTCGGATGTAACCGAACATTTTATACTCTCGCAAAGTCAAATGGTATACTCGTTTGAGATTTCTTTGTGGATTGAATGATATTTTCGGTAGAAGGTCAACTATAGGCAATGGGGTCCATATATTTAGTACTTAGGGGTTTGAACAGTTTTGGTTCGATTTAGACAATTTTTAGCCGCAAGGTGGCATACTTTAATTGCATTATTCACGCAAAGTTTTACCCCGATATAATCATTGTTACCTGATTTGCATAGTGGAAAATGAAAGAATCAGATGGAATTGAAAATGGTGTTACATGGGAAGTAAGCGTGGTTGTAGTCCGATTTCGCCCACTTTCGCACTATGACATAGAAACATGAAAAGAACGTTATGCACCGAATTTGTTCGAAATCGGTTGAGCAGATCTCAAGATATGGGTTTTCACCTAAAAGTGGGCTGCGCCACGCCCACTGACTAATTTTGAACGCGGTTCCTATAAAGCCAATTTATACCATCTCAGAGATAAAATTTAATGTCTCTGGCGTGTTCAGTGCTTGATTTATCGCGCTTTTAGTAGTTTTTAACAGTACCGTTATATGGGGAGTGGACGGAGTTGCCACCCGATTTCAACTATTTTCACACCGTCAATAGAAGTGCTAAAAACATTTGCTTCTAGTGAATTTTGTTATTATAGCATTAGCGGTTTAGGAGATATGCACATTAAACCTATTAGAGGCGAGACCACGCCTACTTTTTAAAACAAAATTTTTAACTGCAGATGCCCCTCCCTAATGTGGTCCTGTGTACCAAATAACAGTCTTGTATCTTATTGTTGAGCTTAGTTATGGCAATTTATTTGTTTTTAATTAATGGCGTTTTGTGGGCGTAGCAGTGATCCGATTACGCCCATCTGCAATACCAACCGTCTCACGGTACCAAGAAACATGTCTACCAAGTTTCATAAAAATATCTCAAGTTTTACTCAAGTTAGAGCTTGCACGGACGGACGGACGGACAGACAATCACCCGGATTTCAACTCGTCTCTTCATCCTGATCATTTATATATATATATGACCCTATATCTTACTCGATTAGTTTTAGGTGATTCAAACAACCGTTAGGTGAACAAAACTATTATACTCTGTAGCATCAGGTTGCGAGAATATAATAATCATGGTTCATGTATTTGGGGTATAATCCTCTATTATTGTTAGTTTTAACTCGTTTGCATATATATATACAAGTATAAATATTTATAATATTTAGTTAACTTCCCTTGATAAATCACGGTATTGGATCGGCCGGGGTTATTTTTTTGAAGCCAATGCCGAAAGCAGTAGAACGCGAAAGGTATGAGGACCACCCCGCGTTGGATCGGCCAGGGTTATTTTTTTGAAGCACGGCCGAAGGCTGCCAATGCAGAAAAAAGTAGGACGCGAACCACCCCGGTATTGGATCGGCCAGGCCGCCAATGCAGAAAGGAAATCTAACCAAAAAAAAAACACCCATACGCAACGAATAGGGTCAATAAAACATACTTATAAGCCCGAAAAGCTTTTTCTTTTGTTAAAATGCAAAATTTATTTCATAATACTTTGTAGAGGGTATTTTTTATTTATTTTGATTGCTTTCATTCGTTTGGATATGGCAACACTTATTATTTGTCAACATGGAACCCAATTGTTATTATGCATATAACGAAAAATTGTGTAAAAAATAAAATGCTTATATAAAGCAAATATGAAAATAGTTCATATAAAATTAATATGAAGAAACAATGTAGAGAAGTGTTAGTGTATAATAAGTGCATAATATAAAAGAAAAGTTAACTATAAATCGAGAAATTGCAAGATAAAATTTGTCAAATTTTCAACTTAAAATGCAAATATCTGAATTATATATATTCTTGATCTGGAGAATTTCCTCTATTTAACCATACTCCTTTTAACCCCAAAATCGTGGGACGATATACTAAAGTTTCCCCTAATTATCGTTGAAACTAACACATGCACACCTCTGCTAGCTCCCTTGGTTAAATAACCAGAGACTTAACCGATAGTTGGCTTAGAAATTATCACAGAGGAAGAGTACTACAATCGATGGACTACACTATATGAGCAATAAACAAATAATTGTAAAAGAGCGGTTGCATCTTCTGCAAATCAATGCGTATGCGTATGGTACTTTCATATTGTGACGATAGAACATAATCAAATCGAATGTTGCCAGAATGTTCTAGAAGCAATGGTTTGTCAAAGATTTACTATAGAAGGGCTGCCAAACTGTGCAGCACACACAGTTCTAATTAGAGTGCTGTCGTGTTAAGGGGTTAAGGGTAGTCAGAGGTACGAAAAAATAAGAATTTTCAGTCATTTTTTTGCTATTAAATCATGTAGTAATATGGCAAAAAGTTGTAATATGGCATTATTATACAATGTTTTGACTTAAAGTCACGAAAATTAAAAAAAAAAAAATTTACTTTTCCTTCCTTTTTGTGTTGACCCAGTTCCAAAAAAAAGTCCTTGCTGTGACAATCATAAATCTTTGGAGATTCATCTAAAATCAATCGGATGAAAAAAATTAGTTTTATAAATAGATAATCCTGCGCCTGATCGAAGTTTTTTTTGTTTTTTCAAAAATTAATGTAAAATAAATAAAATGGCGGTCTCAGGAAAATTTTTTTCTACATTTTTGGGAATAAATCAAGTAATTGGTTAATTATTTTTAGAAAATCAAAATTTTTGAAAAAAAATCCTTCGATCAGGCCAGAGTTTATTATGTATTCTAAAAGCTGTATAAATTTCATTAAAATCTACTAAGCGGTTTTCGAGTTACAGTTGTCACCAGTTCGAAAAACATAGTTTTGAGAAAAACGCATTTTAAGTTTCTTGCAGCTGCCGCTGGCTACCTGTTCCCGAGCTCTTTGTTATTTGTCGAATAACTCAAAAAGTAATTATCGGATCCACTTGAAATTTTCAGAAAATGTTTTCAAAAATTACACTTGACGAAAATGCAAAAAAAAAAATGGTTTTTTGAAAATTCTGATTACCCCTAACCCCTTAAGAGCAATTGAGACATAAGCAAGAAGTTGTTGGAATAAATATGTATATATATAAATGATTAGAGTGACGAGCTGAGTCGATTTAGCCATGTCCCTCAGTTTGTCTGTATACACGCGAACTAGTCCCTCAGTTGTTAGAAATCAAATCCTTATATGTTAAATGTTTTTGTTTGGCGAGATGTCTTCACAAAATTTAGCATAGAATTACTGTTTTTGATTCGTCAAGCGTTACTCTCCAGCGAATCGAACAAACTATACCAGATGATTCAACAAACCGGCAGCACTAGTGGTGCAACGCAGCACTGACGTGTCTTCTAACGCATGCCCAATAGTGTTTTGAATTTTTCTTAGTGGATATTACCATAATTAACTTTAAGTCTTAATATGTGTTTAAATGAGTTTTAACTCCCTCCTCCAAGTGCACCGCTCTGCTCGGGAAAAACTGACACACCTTAATGAAACTCACCACACCTGTGAACACTCAAGGAATTTCACCCCACACCAGATGACACCACATTGATCTCTTCAACGAGCTTCCAATTTCACGAGCACATAAATATATACTAACAAGTCCGTGTATTAGGGTGTACCTAAATACATCAACAATAAGGACATAAAAAATATTGTTAAATTAAAAGAGCGATTCTTAATAATAAAATTAAGAAAATTTAAATTACACTCACAACAAAATATTTAAAATAATTTACAAATTAAAAAATTTATTTCGCATTTAAATATTTATCTAGTCCGAAAAAAACTGGTATACAAGTATACGTAAAAGAGTATTCGGTATTAATTATCATTTATTGCTGCGTTTAAATCAGTTAACACTGAGACAATTTTAATTAATTACAATTACAAATTACACCTGCAGAAGCTACACGCGCAAGACAGGTTACCACAAAGCAAATAAAAGGCAAAAATATGTATGCCACCAAATTCATTTCTGAGAGTGACAGATTAACACGATACTGCACTCGATTTTCATCTTCACCGATTCAAGACATCTCTGAATCGTTATTGGAAATAAAAAAAAACAAAATATTGACTATTTTTGGACTCGTCTCCAAACGGCTCATGACGCCATAGTAGATTATGACAATTCAGATCTACCACACGATTTTAAATCGTCGGCTTACGCACTATAAGTAAACTGCTTAGACCAGTACGAAGAAACAAAAGCTATGATTTCTGATCAATTAAAGCTAATAAAAGCTATTGCACCTACTCCACATCCGAGAGTAGAGCTACCACAAGTACAAAATCAAGAGGCAAGTTCAGGCATCCATCTCGAGGTGCCCGCATGTGACACAGAAATATTTTATGGAGGTTATGAAGAATGGCCGTCCTTCCGGGACATGTTCGCTGCCGTTTACATCAACCATCCAAAATTATCAAAAGCGCAAAAATTGTATCACCTCCGATACAAAACGCAAGGTCAAGCAGGCGTAATAGTCAAACAGTTCGCACTTAATGACGACAATTTCAATTTGGCTTGGGAAGCTCTAAAAGCAAGATATGAAAATGAAAGAATATTGGTCGATAACCAAGTAACGACACTAATAACCTTGCCTAAGATTCAAAAAGAAACCAGTGAAGAGTTTATAAGACTACAATCCACTGTTTCAAACTGTTTGTCGGTTTTATCGACACAAAATATTCCCACAGACAGCTGGGACCCTATACTACATACGCACTGCCGCATTACCAGAAAAATCGTTACTTTTATGGGAGCAATCGCTCTCATCACGAAAGAAATGCCCCACGTGGCTACAAATGAAAGACTTTCTAACTACCCAGTACGAAATCGCTGAAAGGGTAGACAAAAAGCTAATTAAAACAAAAAATGTACAACACGACCAAAAAAGAATCTTCAATAGACCCCAAGCTAGTAGCAAAAATAAATTAAACAGAAGCTTTTACAAATCTCAATCGTTCACATCCGAACAAAATAATCATACGTCATGCGAACTATGCACGAGAGGGCATAAACTACAATCTTGCGAGAAGTTTAAAAACTTAAAAGTTAACGAACGAAATAATTTGGTCAGATCAAAAGGACTTTCTACAAATTGCTTGTCACATGCGCATAAGTATAAAAATTGCAAAAGCAAGTTCAATTGCTTATATTGTCACAAAAGACACCACTCAATGCTTCATTACAGCAAATTTCCCATATCACCCCAAAGAAGCGCTTATACAAAAATAACCACCGGTTTAGTGGTAACAACAAATCCCAAAAACCGAAATCCCAAAAATTGCCAAAAGAGACCATGTTGCTCAAAGGCACAAAAAACTCAAACGCTACACAGCGAAATACAAAATAGGGTATTACTACCCACAGCAGTCATCTCCATCGAACACCGAGGAGAACTGTTTAAACTTAGGGCCTTAATAGACCAAGGATCACAACGATCTTTCATAGCGTCTAGGGCTCAAAATAGGCTACAACTGCCAACAAAACTAGCCAATTTTGAAATCACGGGAATGGGCGGAAGAGTAGTCCAAAACTCAAATAAAATCTGCCCCATTACCCTAATTTCCCCCCAAGCGGATAAGCACATACAAGCAGAAGCTATAGTCTTACCGCAACTTACAAATATGCTTCCAAGCTATCACATAAATGGCAAGCATTGGCAAAAGGTTTCACACCTAAAGCTAGCAGATCCCAACTGCAACACTCCCGCTCAAATAGACCTTCTATTAGGCAGCGATCTCATACCACAGATAATACTCGAAGGTATTGAGAAAATTTCAAATACACTTCTGGCACAAAACACTATTTTTGGGTGGATCCTAAGTGGACTAGTTTCGGAACCAGTTACCACCATGACCACTCAAGTTGAGGAAATCTCAAACGAATACCTCAATTCACAATTGAAAAAATTTTGGGAGTTAGAAAAATGCCACCTCATATCAATTACAACCCCAGAAAATCAGTATTGTGAAGACTTCCACAAAGCCACAACTACTCGATCAAATAATGGCCGGTACGTCGTACGACTACCACTAAAGCCACAACTTTCCAACACTCCACAAATTGGCACAAGAAACCAAGTCAGAGCTTCTTCTGACACCCCTAGTGTTAACAACACAAATATTTATAAAACAACTAAATCATCCAAATATATAACTAAATATACCAAAAGAAAATAATTTCCAACAATATAAAAATACAGGGGATCCACTAGAATGCAATATCTGACTAGTTTTCATATCGTACTGAGTCAATATCCGCATTATTCGCAATAATAATTTCGACCCCGCAGGATGGATTTCGCCAATTATGATACAACCGAAAATCCTAATCACAATTCTCAAATAATCTAAACGATATTCGAATCTCCCGATTCTTGGCCGCAATCGCCCACGCCCATACATAATATTGTTCGCAGAATAGTTGTCCTAGAAAGTCGAAATATCGACACCTATCTTACTATAGTGGCTCATACATTACAGAACTAGTTTCCACAACAACAACTCAAGTTGACGAATACTCTAAAGAATACCTTCATTCACAATTAAGGAAACTTCGGGAGTTAGAAAAACGCCCCCTGATATCAATTACAACCCAAGAAGATCAGTATTGTAAAGACTTCTACAAAGCCACAACTACTCGATCAAATAATGGCCGGTTCGTCATACGACTACCACTAAATTCCCAACGTTCCAACACTCCACAAATTGGCAGAAAAAATCAATTCAGAGTCCTTTCTGAAAAGATCAGGTTTAAAAACACAAATATGTAACTTTTCGACTCCGCAGGATGGCTCCAGCCAATAATGATACAAAAATCCTGCTTCAAAAATCTTGAGTTATGTGGCGCGCTACTACTTGCTAAAATCGCACTTAACACAACATATAACAAAATTGTCCTAAGAAAGCCGAAAAATCGACACCTCTATAGTGCCTGATAGTTGACAACATTTTTATAATGTATAAAACTTCAAAAATAAAGTTAAGGGATCACCATATTTATAATGTGACACAGTGTCGCACCCAGACTTAGAAAAAGCAAATGCCGCACTTATCGCAACTAACTAAGCGCTCATCAAACGGGTAGTTTATGGGAAACACTTGTAAAAGTTGTATATCTCACTTCAAAAAAGTGAGTGAAAATCACAAATCTCACTCTCGCAAGATCCCTCTTCAAGGTTTAAAAGGAGCACCCATTCTGGCCATATCTGAGCCAGGCGTGGAGTCGCTAACCGTAATAAACCGATGGTAAAGAAATTTTAAACAAACAATACAGATAATAAAATTATAAAAGAAACAACCGCAATACAATAACTATGAAAAGCACATACAACCTCAAAACCCGCAAAATTAAGTTATATATCTTTTGCACGCACAGCAAAATGCATACCGAATATGCGTTCTGCCCATACAGGTAAATATGGATATAACTTTATCACCATGTATGCCGCGCCCTCGACTACTCAACCAGCAGTACGCCGAAATACATGCAATATAATACGTGTAATACTAGGCAAAATATTCGCCTAGGGGGCCCAGGATGTTTAAATGAGTTTTAACTCCCTCCTCCAAGTGCACCGCTCTACTCGGGAAAAACTGACACACCTTAATGAAACTCACCACACCTGTGAACACTCAAGGAATTTCACCCCACACCAGATGAGACCGCACCAGATGACACCACACAGGACAACACAACATACTATTCTCATTCGCTATATATCATTCGTTTCGTCCACAGGCCTGAGCGCCAAGTCAACATTTTTGATACAAAAGCTCCTGTGTGCAACTTTTCGATCGTCCGCCGTCATCGTTAACCTGCGAAGTGAACATCGTTTTTTTCGACTCTTTCTCTGCGGAATATCTAATTTAATTTGTTAAAGTTCAATTTACTTGTATTGAAAGATTTTTACAAATTTTAAAATTGTAACCTTTTTTCTTCACATTTTCCTTGCTTTATTCGGAAATAAGTGTTAAAGGCTTTGTGCAAATTAGTATCAATTTATTCAATATGCAAAACAAAGCTTGGTAGCATTGAAGATAGCGGCTATCCAATTTAATGAGGTATCTTCATACTCTCTTGCTTCAATTAAACTCGATAACTTTGTTGTTGCTTTCACATGTAAACTTTTTGACAAAAGAGCAGAGAAATGGCGAATCGAAGACAGCTAATATTATCCCAGACAACAAGCTCTGAAAACCATTTTCGTGTAAATTTTAGAATAGCATCCCCTTGATACAATCCCCTTACAATACAAATAAGTAATGTAAATTTTCTATATTCTTAATCCGCATAGCCTCCTCTATTCGTACAAACCCATTTTACCCCAAATTCAGTGGATGCTATTCTAAATCCCAGCCCAATTTTCTTGTCTGACCACTATAAGATATAGCTGCCATACGAAACTTTTTTTGTAAAGGTCGCAACCGAATTTAATGTTTTTTCTTTTTATCCGATGGGTTGTTTCTTGATCCACTAGAGATTATTTAGTCCCCAGGCAGGATTGCCAATTTACTTCAATCGTTATCGCAGAATGTTTTAAAAAATCAAAAATGCTACAGAGTTACATCCGCAAGCTTTTGAGCTATAAAACGACTAAACTATTTATATAATACAAGTATGGGCAGTACTTCATAAGTCTAGATACAAAGTTAAACTTACATTCTAGCAATGGAATCTTAATTCTACATAAGACGTAAGAAGATACAAAAGCTATAGTTACATTCTTGGAAGATACAAAGATAAGGTTTAGTTCTAGTATTTGTAAGACAAACCATGTGTGTCGGCTGATGACCGCTTTCTAATATGGTTATATAGCAGTTAGTGTTATATGCTATTGGTTGCGTTAACTTATAACGAGTGTTTTTTTTCAAGGTATAGAACTTTAGTTTGGCATTACTGTTCAAAATGACGACCGATTTAACAGCTGTCAAGAGATTTATTCACAATTTGGTTTGGCAATTCATCATGAATAGACTCAGAGGCTTAGTCACAAGCCTTAAAACTAGGTTAATTCCCTTTTCTATCTTCCTGTACATATGTACATATATCCCCCTGGTAAGAAAACGAGGGTATACGAAGCCCCTCCCAATCTTTAACCTTAATTATTGAACTAGTGTGTAGCGTTACATCGAGAACGTTCTTCGAGTTAGGTCTCATGTATGTTGGTTCGCCCCCCGGTTAGCTATTGCTAGATTACTTACTATTATAAGGTTTTCTCACCCCTTTCGTTGTAGTGTAGCATCTATACCTTGCCATCCTTTACAGCCACCACAGTCAAATCATCAGTGGTGAAATTAAGGTCAATATATGAATGCTTACTTTTTCTTTCAGTATAACAGACCTTACCTTGGTTGCTGCATACCATTTATCCTGAGGATATCCCTGGATCCTGAACTAAAGCCGCATCGTAGCTAATCCTCTTCCGAAACTTCCGTACAAAATATCCTCAGCCGACTTGTTTAGTTGGAGGATTTAGTTCTAACTGCCATCCTCCTTGTCGGAGTGACCTTCAACATCCTCCAATCTTCCGCCGGCATATCAGTATTTTGCCTCTGAAGGAGTCGCAGAGCATCCTCCAGTTTTATCGCGCGAGGTATGAACACCTTCGGTTTTGCAATGGCAGTGATGCAGCTCTGGTTCACTGTCTCCGAAAACTACAGTCCTTGAAGCTTCATCACTACTCCCATTAAAGCTTGGGGTCGCATCATCAAAATTTGGCATAGGCACTCCCGGGTCTTCATTCATTTTCGCGAAAAACGCATCTTTCAACGTCCCTGCTTTCCACTGCTTTTATGTGATCTGCCCTAGGGTGTTTCTTCGGTCAATAAGCTCCACGATTCAGTGCCTCTTGGCTATATCGCTGACCGTTGTTGCCACCCTTTAGGTTCAGGTTTTTTTTTGGTCGAGGCAGACGTTTAGCTTTACAGCTTCGACCTTTCGCTTTAGCCGTTTAACCGGCCACGCTGTTCCGCTTTCAGCGGACAGATACCTTTTGGCCGCAATCCCCTCCTAGACCCTAGCTAAGTCTTTCATGGACTTTAACCGCCGCTTTGCAAGTAGCTTTCGCCTTTAACCCTTCCTTGCTGGGATTTGTTAAAATTTAAAACTTCAGAGCATAGCAGACCAATACGTATGGTGAATAAAATAATGTGAATAGAAACAACTGATACTCGTATCTGAAAGATCGTCATCAAACGAAATTTTTGCGTCCACGAACATTTTCACAATTTTTTGTCTAACAAAAGCAGTAAAAGTAAAATATCGTAAACTCTAACAAATTAATTTTCGCCACAATGCACAAAAAGTTATGACACATAACAGAAAAGTCTTGAATAATTGCCAATCTTGATAAATTAGCAAGATAATATATTTGCCAAATGCGCAGAATAGAAGTAAATAGGTAAGTATCCTGATGGAAGATTTAAAGTGAATAACTATATGTCACTAAAGGTTCATTTAAAATATGGTTATCCTGATTGTTTGGAGAGACAACTTTCAAGCAAATCTGAAAACAGGAAACGCTTTCATTGATGTTTAATTGTTTATTTCCCTATAAACGTTTAATGTAGTAAGTATACTAGGACAAAGAGCGCTCGGGCTGTTAGCCAAATGGTACACATATTAAAACAGAAACTGACAGACGAAAGCAAAATTTTCACACTTTTCGTGGTGAATCCGAACTTCTAAATATGAATACAGACATGCATATACAAAGAAACGAATTTAAGAGAACCGTCACATTCATAAATGTAAGTTATAAAATATTAAATATATAGAAGTTGCAGAAACATTTCAATTAATTAAGAATTGGATTTGCTGCAAGCCTTAATTAAATAACATGATTCGTTTTCGAAACAAATATGTACTTCGGGTTATAATGGAAATATTTAGAAAATTAATTACACTTGTTATTAAGTTTTGCATTTTATGGTATTTTTTCGAAGGCTAAGTGCAGTATAATTTTAACTACTACTTATCATTCAAAAATTAAGGCCATTTTCTCATAAAACCAGAACTTTATCGGCAACATGTTGAAAAATGATTAAGTTCTGGTAAACTTTACCGAACGAAGGAGTCTTGGTTAATTTCTAACCAGAACATGAAATGGCCGCCGCCAGCTATAAAATCTATAAGAAAAATCAGCTGCATAGACGGCCTCCAAACAGAGATTTATTTGACGCTCATTATCATTATATTATATTATTATGCATATTTGCATTCATATACAATATGCATATTACATACAAAAAAGGGATAATAACATTTAAATTTCCGAGTGTAATGTAAATATTCCTTTGAAAGCGAGCACTGTTGCAACTATGAATTTCAAAATGAAAAGGAATGCCGAACAGCGTATCAGTCTTTCCTCGTCGTCTCCTCGTCAACGAAACCCGGTTTCGGCGGCAAAAAGAGTGCTCGGCTAAACATGCATATACATGACTCATGACGTTTACACAGTTTTGCGTGTTCACAATGATGGCTTAATGAACTGTTTTCACCACGCATTCAAAAATCAAACTATCTGTAGGTACACAACTTAGTGAAAACGGTTCTGTCAGTAAAAGCTATCATCCAGAAAAGCTACCAGCGATTAAGGATAATATTAACCGGATATTGCCCTAACTGTAGTTATCTACATATCGTTACCTAGAATTCGAAATTGAGTTTTTTACTGATGACGATTCACTACGTCATATTACATATATGTGTAAGTTACAATATTAAACTTCTGTTATCAAATAATGATGATATTTGCGAAAAGATTTGTTACATTAGAAAATAAACTATCTAAATATAAAAACATTCGCACTACGCTGAACGTAAATAAGTTATATTGAAGTAAAGAAATAACAATAAAAATTTGCTTATGAAATAACATACAGAAGAAAAGAGGAGAGTTCGGCTGAAAGAATCCGGCAAAAATTGTAAGCATCAAAATTAAGCTGTCAGAATGTCAATATATGTCATTTTGAAGTCAAGTCTCAACTTGTGACAAGTTACTATTCACGATACAGTCTCCAGTCTTTAGTCACAAAATACTGTTTCAAATTTTGTTTGTTTGTATTGAGGTCACAAAACTAATAAGATTTCCTGTTTTCCATTTTGAATATACTGACACTTCACTTTTAGAGATCATCATAGATATTAATCAATTGCGCTTTTTTTTATATATTTTTTAAACAACTCAAATACGTAATATTTAAAATAAAATCTATTTCAAATAAATTTCGAAACTATTGTTTTTCAAAGCTAACCTTATATTTTTATATTTGTTATCAACATTTTATTTTCCTTCAGGTTTTTCATACATATCTGAATAACGAAATGTAACAGCTGATTAGATCTGTTCGTTTTCAATTTAGAGATTTTCTGACCTTAACGAACTGAATTCCTTTCTACTTTTACAAACTTTAACTAAATACTTTTGTTTAGCTTTTACTTATTAGCAATTATATATATATGTTTGTATTATATATGTATTATTTAGGGTACGTAAACAATAATATTTTAAATTAATTAATTTAGTACCTAATACTAATAAGTGACTTAAATTTTATAATTTAAAAACTAAAATGACGATCCAGTTATCAACTGTGACCATTATATCTCTGAACTGGATCATCTGAAATTAAAAAACCAAACAGATTTCGATAAAGTAATGTTAAATCTAGTAAATATAAAAACAAAAACATTTATCGGAAAGAAAAAATCTTCGAATAATTACTAAAAAATATATTCAAGAAGCTCATGTTAAAATTTGAGACTAATCGGTTTAGTCGTTTTCGAGTAATTTTGGTCACCGACTTTGAAAACACCATTCTGAGAAAAACGCGTTTAAAATTTGATATGCCTTTACATGGGATAAAAAAAAACTTTTCAACTTACATGGAGTCGTCTATTTCAGGCCCATATAAGTGACCCTCTGCCGATTCGGCAGCTTCTAATAACTCGAGCTGATGTTGTCTGCGTGCCATTCTTCCATCTCGGGTGCTCTCACGCGCTCTGCGATCGAAAATGGCCGACCTTGTACTTCCAAGCACACTGAAACACCTGCTCAAATTTGGCGTGTAACTTCGAAAATATTCACCGGAAGGATATGAAATTTTCTGGGTGTATTCTTAGGTATATTTACATTAAGAAAACAATTTTTTAAAAATCGGTTTTTTGAAAATTCCAACTATATGTAATCCCATAAATAAAGTATATATACATATTCAACATAGAAATATACAATATTGGCCAGTTATTATTAAATTATTCATACTTATATATTGTTATAATGCCAATATATGGGATAAGTTATATATAACATCCAGAATATATAATTAACTTAGTTAGGAAAACTTTAGAAAGCCGTCCCTGGATTGGGATAAAATGATCAAGAATGTATATTGATATAAGCGCGGAAAATTATATCTTTTTTATATTTTATTATTAAATATTTATATATATATATATAATGATATATATATATTTGCGTTAAAAATTGAAAATTTAAAATATTTAAAGTAAATTTTTTGATTTAAAATGAATTTTACAATTATATTTTTCACTTTTATATCCACTAACACTTCACTTATTCGTTTGTAAATACTCATCCTACATTATATAGTGCAAAAATAGCTTTATTTTAATATTTAATTTATTGTTCAATTCTATTAATTCACACAATAACAAAAGGGTTGCAAAATGACAAATAACCAGTGTTACCTTATTGACATCTTTTGTAAATAAACTGAAAGAAAAAACAAAACAGATTAAACCCCGAATACTGGAATCCAAAACTTTACACATCTTTGTTTCAAAAGTAGCAATAGTAATATCCGTTAGAGAACAAATATTTTAAAAATCATGTTATACCTTCTATGACCATATTATTATTTCACCGGGGCTCTCAAGTGAGGGAAAATACTAAAATATGTATTATTGTTCATCAACGATAATGGTTTCTATATTTGGGTTATCATCTTTTTTTTTGCAAAATGACAAATAACCAGTGTTACCTTATTGACATCTTTTGTAAATAAACTGAAAGAAAAAACAAAACAGATTAAACCCCGAATACAGGAATCCAAAACTTTACACATCTTTGTTTCAAAAGTAGCAATAGTAATATCCGTTAGAGAACAAATATTTTAAAAATCATGTTATACCTTCTATGACCATATTATTTTTTCACCGGGGCTCTCAAGTGAGGGAAAATACTAAAATATGTATTATTGTTCATCAACGATAATGGTTTCTATATTTGGGTTATCATCTTTTTTTTTATTTTTCTTCACTTTTGTTATTGTGTGAATTAATAGAATAGAAGAGCTATTTACAGCTTTTTCTGTACTATATAATTTATTTATTAAACAAACGCTTATCGGCAATATACAAAGAAAAATTTTAAATTTTATAAGTATTGTAATATACTTGTAAGTATTGTAATATAATGTAGATACACAAGCAGGTTTGTAAGATTTGACACGTTGGATGATTGACAGCTGGTTTCCTAGATTAGTTAATTAATTGACCAATGGTAGTCAAGTAGCTTGCTCTTTAGGGCGGTGAAGAAATTGCTGTATGATCCACCATAGAAATCTATGTCGTTATGTAAAGTTGACGCGAATAGCAATGCGATTGTGAGGACCGTACACTACATAATTTTTAGCTGATTGTATTGTTTTGAGTAAACGTTTGAGCCTTAAATGCAGGTTGGCTGGAGCAAATTCAAAACTATTATGGATGTCAGACGCATCGATGATGCCGTAGACTATTTTAAAGAAAAATGCTAGGTCCGCAATTTGATGTCGAGAACTAAGCATACCGATATGCTAGAGTCTTGCACATTTTTCTTTGGATCTTCTCAATACGATTAATCAGGAGTTCAGTATATGGAGATCAAATAACTGAACCATATTCCAATATTGGTTGAACAAGCGAGTAATAAAGATGAATCAACGTGTGAGGATTGGAGAAGTCACTACAGGTCCTGGTGATGAAACCCAACATCTTGTGAGGTGAGAGCATGAGAATCTGAGTTGTTTACTATTCTTCTGTAGATCTTCAGGTCGTCGGCATAGAGAAGGTATTCTGAGCTAAAATTGACACCGATGTCGTTGATAAATATGTTAAACAGGATGGGACCCAGGTGTGATCCCTGTGGTACACCTGTTTTGACATCGTATTTGGAGAAGAGATGACCATAAATTCTGACTTGGAGTCTTCTGTCGACTATATATTAGCTAATCCATTTTAGTGCATTACCTCGCACACCAATTGCGCTTATCCATTATTCATTGCATTCAGGATATAAATGACATAAGTAAACAAGTTTGAAGTAGTAGACCTTCCACCAACAAACCCATGTTGTTTAGTCGTAATAATCTCGAAGAATAATTGAGTCAGTTGAGGAAGAATTAGTTTCTCAAAAAGCTTTGCTAGTGCTGACTGGATACATACGGGTCTGTAATTAGAGGCGTCAGATCTGAGTCCGTCTTTATGAATAGGAGTGACGAAGGACAGTTTTCACTCTGTGGAAAAAATACCTTGCTGCAAAGAAGCGTTGAAAATATGCGCTAGTGGTTCACTAAGTCTTGTTGCGCAATTTTTAAAAAAGATATTCGGAATACCGTCCGGTCCAGCACCTTTCTTGGGATTTAGCGATTGCAGTGTCTTGTTGACATTTTCCATAGTGACCTCCAGGTCATTCATTATATGCTGGTTGTCTTGTGTGTGCTGATTAATAGCTCGAATGGTCCCAGGAAGTTGAATCACCGTAGGATATACGCTCTTAAAAAAAGCAGTAAACAAGTTACTAGCTTCCTCACCGGTGTTAGCAGATTGATTATTCCACACGAGACTAGATGGGATTTCGCTGTTGTTGATTCTTTTCTTGTTACTAACGAACTTTCAAAATTCTTTCGAATCTGAAAGGCCTAATTACTCAACTTTGTTTTAATAGTATGCAGGCTCTTCTGAGATAACTGAATTTTCTGTAGTTCTGGCTGGTTTATTTTCTTCGAAAAATTGAGTGTGCTGTCTTTTTTAGTTAAATTTTCTGGATTAGCTCATTGGAAAACCAATATGGGAAGTTATTTGGCCTGTTTATGTTCACTGGAACGTAGAGGGAAATTCCATCTGGTATTGTTTCTTAAAAATAAAAAATTTTTTCTTCTAATGAGTCGTGAGCATATAATTCCGACCAGTCAATCGTTCAGAAAAATGCATTGAGATTCTCGTAGTCTGCATTTTTGAATGCAAGTGAGGGCAATTCAGCTGGTTTGAGTTCAGGTACAAGTTCTACCGTGATTTCTAATGTAGGATGATATTTATCAATGGATATGATAGATTCAGTATTACTAATATTAATTTCTATGCTAGAGAAGCAGAGATCTAGGAGACCGTGGTGCTCATTGAGGACGTTATTGCGTTGTGTACAGCTCACAGATGATAAGCCGGAAAATAACAAGTTTTCACAATCAGTGCGTGGAGTACTGCTTGGTAAATTGTAATCACCAACGATAATGAGTCTGGCATTTTTATGTTTGTTTTTCAAGTAGGACAGCTGTTGGCAGTGTAATTTGTAAACTATTACGACTACATTGAGGTGGTAGATGCAGCCGACGATAAGATCTAATTTATTGCACTTGACTTTAATATAAATTGGTTCTAAGCAGTTATCAGGAATTATAATAAGCTCGGCATAAATGTGTTGTTTTATCGAAATAAAGACACCGCCACCACAGGTGCAACCTTAAAATTTGGTTTTTGTTAAATTGTTTCGGTCCTTCCTGAAAATTTAATAGGAATTGTCGATAATTTCACCATCTAATATGGCTGGGTGGAGCCAAGACTCGATGATACAATATACGTCAATATTACTGGCCGATGATGATGCTTGGAATCCACTTAGTTTTGTCTTTAGACCTCTGGTTCTGGTAGATTATCGCTAGTGTAGATTATCGCTAGTGTCGCCGTTCTTAGTTAATGAGTCTTGTGTTTGATCAGATTTAAAGAATAGTTAATCCGGAAGTATCGTCCATTGGCTTGCACTTTAGGATGTTCAAGGCTACGTCTGGTGAAGGTGTTTCTTCAAGGCGACCAAGTCGGCGTAATTTGAGGTTTGTTATAATATTACTGGCAATGTTGGGCGGTATCTCAACAAGAATTTTGAATTTGTCTTCCTCCAGACGCTCCTGGCCATCCACTTTCGTCGACTCTATGACATTGACTGCTATTACGTTGGATCGATGTCTTTTCCGTACCGCCAGCTCAGCAAATATGTCATCAGTAGATATAGATATGTCCGAACGAGTTTTAAGTTTTTCTTCCACAGAGGTAAGCCTCTTTTTATGGTGAGAGAATCTAATGTAAAATAAATGTATACAAACGAATTAGTGAAGCGTTAGTGGATATAAAAGTGTAAAGTTCATTTTAAATTGAAAAAATACGTATTTTAAATAGTAGAAATTTTCTATATATATTCTTGATCTGGAGAACCTCCTCTTTCCACTCATACCCATTTTATATACGAAATCCTTGGACAGTATTCTAAAGCCGACCCCTTACTTGTGTTCACTAAGCTGTCATTACCACACAAGGCCATAGAACGATAGTTTACGTACGAGCCGTAGAACCTCAGCACAGCATTCATTTCCATCTCAACCGATCTACGCACAGCCTCTATGCCCAACACTTGGAACATTTCAATTCGATACGCAGCAACCATGGCGAAACGCGTTTTGGATTGAAATTTGGGCATCATCCTCGGATATGACAGTCCTCTGCGTATACATAACAGTGTTGGCCGTTACCTTCCGCAAGGTGGTGTGCTCCAAACGACACAGCAGATTCTTAGCCTTCTCGGCGTCCCGCGCTGCACCACCCTAAGGAATACTGTTAGAGAGTTCTTGGTTTCTTGGAGATATTAATGATTTCCTTTAGACGCCGCACACCCAATGGTACGTTATTTGACGACACACTAGCAATAATTTTACACTTTCAAGTCGAGGTCAAATTTCGTGTTGACCCGTGTAATTTTTGGATTATATTCATATATATATTATATTATCTTTATTTTATGGTTAAAATTCTTATAAATGGTTTATAGACAGTTAATATTATATTTTATAGTTTACAATAATACTTACATTCATTTAATAATTTTTAATATTCACACATTAGATACATATGTACATGTACTTAATACAAGTACGTAACTTAAATTCTATAATGCAGCTTGACAAATTTGCCAATATCTAAAATGAATGAACAAGAATTAAAAAAATATTTCATTTTGTAAAAGATAAGTATCTACAATACATTATATTTAAAAATAAATGCTATCAAGATTGTACACAATTCATAAAAATATTTGAGGTCTGCAATCTTTAACATGGTACTTAACACAGATATTGTAACGTATTTCTCGATAAATCGTCTACCTTGTAACTCACTCTTGAGTGCGATCACTGGATTGCTAAATAAAAGTCCCAATTTTATGGCTATATGCTTACCAATATTTCTAATCAAACAACTTCACACTTATTACTCGTTATTCGACGGCAGCACTCTAATTAGAACTGTGTATTCTGCACAATTCGGCAGCCCATATTTAGTAAATCTTTAACAAAACTTCGCTCCTCGAATTTTCTGGCAACTACGAATTTCGCCATCTAGTTGGCTCTGACAGTTTATCGTTTGTTCTAGCACTCGTGTTCACTGCAAACCGTTCCAGATGAACTACATTCATTTTATTCCTAGGTCTTCGAATGGTCTTTCTCTCTTTAAAATTTAGAGACAGACCTTCCTTTCGTAATTGGAAAGCGTTGAGTGTCATCTAAAAAACATGCTTACCTAGACATGCCAGTACACTGAAACAGTAGTGAGGCGTTGTCATTGGCCTGATTCGAAAGATAATCTTTGTTCACCACAATGTTACATCCCTGCAATACCACCTAGAGGAGGCAAGACAATGTAATTATTGGTCTTTCCAACCTTAAAGCACAAAATAAGGCAACCTGCCTTGGAATCACCATTGGAAAATATCTCACAAAACGTTTCACGATTGCCACACAATTTATCCTACTCGATTTCCAGTTCGGACAACACATTGACGCTCTCGCTCAACTCTTTGATCACATTATCGATGAAAACCTTCGTGGTTCTGTTGTCCCATACAAGCTAAACTTGTGAAAGTTATATTAATAATTTTTTATGTTTATTAATTTTGTTCCTGTACTTGGATATAGTCATCAGGCCTACATTATTCTTGATTTAAACCAAGTTAATGGCATTCGTTTCAACGTTCAAACGCGTGGGGACGTATTCGCCATTTCTATAGTCATCACTATAGTTGAAACTAAAAAAATAAAAAATAAAACAATAAAACGCTTTGTAATACACAGGCACATAAAGCCGCAATCAATAATAATAGTAGCACTAAAAGTAAAACTTTAACAAGTAAATTAAATACCAAAATAAATATTACATCCCTTAAATTTATAGTTTTTTTAATTTCTATGCAAATTAATGCATGCTATTTTACTGTACACTTGGCGCACATTTTTTACTTCATTTTGAAATAAAAGAAAGCAGTATATTTCCAAAATATCAACTTTTCTATCTAGTTGATACAGAAATTAGTTTAAATTAGTTCAATTCAACTGCAATAAAATCAACTTACAATCCAACAAACCTAAAGCTATTCATAATATATTAGTACATAATATGCAAGATATTCTATTATAAAATTTTTTACATAACCATTACATTAAGTTCTTGTTGCTAAATATTGGATTGTGATTCCAGAATGGTCTTCGTTTCCTTATTTACTGTATTGAAAATAATTTAATTTAAGAAACTTTTATGAAAATTAACGCATAAGCAAAATTCGCAACTTACCTAACGCTTTTCAAATGGCAGAATCAATGGCTGCAATTTTCTGGCTTGTAGAAAGGTTATTTGTTTGGTTATTCATTGGTTACAGAAAATTGGTGCATCGGTTACCTCGTCACTTTTTACGGATTATTTGTTTGGTTATTCATTGGTTACCACTGCCAAACGTATCGGTTACCTTTTTCCTTATAAATAAAACAATTGAAATTCTTATTTAATTTTTTTTTTTTTTTTGTTATTTAAATGTTTATACATAATGATTCTATTTTTCCTTTCTACTGTTACAAACTTTTAGTAATTATATTTTTAGCCTTTAATTGGCTTTTAAATATTAGCATTTAAACATATACCATATATTGTACATTACAAACCAAATTTTCCTTCTTACAATAACATGGGTCAACAATAAAATAATTGTTGTTTGTCCTAAGCTTTATACTATGATTTTTCAATTATTTAGACACAAAAATGAGAAGAAAATACTTTTTTTGGTATAAAGATTGCTTTTGCGATAGTTATAATAATAATACACTTTATTCGATTTTTTAAACTTTTCAATTAGTTTTAATGCATTCAAAAATACCGCGATATTGGAGTGGAGTCTTTATATTCAGAGAGTGCCTCCAGATGGCACTCAAGTGATAAATAATGATCAGGTGTTTCGTACATATCCAGAAAACGTTAATACGATGCTGATGCAATTTGTTATATATGTGGTGAATTTATGAAAGTTAGAGACACTAAATATGAGTTAAAGTCATGTCAAGATAAAATGACCTAATAAGAGATTTAAATTTACCAAAAAATAAAGCAGAGATTTTAGGCTCTCGGTTAAAACAGTGGAATTTGCTTGCTCGACCAAACTTCAGAAGTTTTTGAATACTTAAGAAAATTTTTTCCGAAATTATCAGAAGCAAAGGTTAAAGCTGGGATTTTTGTTGGTCCACAAATTAGAAAAATTTTCGCCGATGAACAATTTCCAAAGTTGCTAACTGGCATTTAGTTAGTTGCAAATATGTTAACAAATTTTAAGGCGATGGGCTGCAAAATGTCTTTAAAAGTACATATGCTACATGCCCATTTAGATAAATTTCAGAACAACATGGGAGCGTATTCAGAGGAGCAAGGAGAGCGCTTTCATTAGGACATCATGAACTTTGAACAGCGATATCAGGGCCAATATAATGAAAACATGATGGGAGACTATATTTGGGGTTTATAAAGAGAAAACACTAATGCACACAAATAAACAACAAAACTGTACACTTTGAACTCATTTTCTGTTCTTTTGTAAGTTATTTGAATAGTGAAACTTAAGGAAAATTATAAATACATTTATCTATGTAGTTCTATCTTAAATTAAACATTAAACTACAGATTTTGAGAAAACTCGTTTAATTAGTTTCCCGAACACAAAAACAAACTTTTGAAGATCATATATTTTTTTTGTGTATTTGTGACCTAAACTAAAGAAATTTTACACTTTCAAGTCGAGGTCAAATTTCGTGTTGACCCGTGTAATTTTTGGATTATATTCATATATATATTATATTATCTTTATTTTATGGTTAAAATTCTTATAAATGGTTTATAGACAGTTAATATTATATTTTATAGTTTACAATAATACTTACATTCATTTAATAATTTTTAATATTCACACATTAGATACATATGTACATGTACTTAATACAAGTACGTAACTTAAATTCTATAATGCAGCTTGACAAATTTGCCAATATCTAAAATGAATGAACAAGAATTAAAAAAATATTTCATTTTGTAAAAGATAAGTATCTACAATACATTATATTTAAAAATAAATGCTATCAAGATTGTACACAATTCATAAAAATATTTGAGGTCTGCAATCTTTAACATGGTACTTAACACAGATATTGTAACGTATTTCTCGATAAATCGTCTACCTTGTAACTCACTCTTGAGTTCGATCACTGGATTGCTAAATAAAAGTCCCAATTTTATGGCTATATGCTTATCAATATTTCTAATCAAACAACTTCACACTTATTACTCGTTATTCGACGGCAGCACTCTAATTAGAACTGTGTATTCTGCACAATTCGGCAGCCCATATTTAGTAAATCTTTAACAAAACTTCGCTCCTCGAATTTTCTGGCAACTACGAATTTCGCCATCTAGTTGGCTCTGACAGTTTATCGTTTGTTCTAGCACTCGTGTTCACTGCAAACCGTTCCAGATGAACTACATTCATTTTATTCCTAGGTCTTCGAATGGTCTTTCTCTCTTTAAAATTTAGAGACAGACCTTCCTTTCGTAGCGTGTATATCCCTCATCTCGTCTTCTAAGATGCTCTTGACTTCCTTAGCATTCCTTCCTCCGTTGGCGTTAATTCCAAACTTCAAATCAATCGGTAACTGATGATCATTACCAAAAATTACCCTGGCTGGAGTCTGTCCCGTTGTTTCATGTACAGCAAACCGATAAGCCACCAGGAACAAGGATATATGGGTATCCCAATTTTTTGATACTAGTCCACAAATTTTCTTTTAAAGTTCGATTGAATCATTCTACCATGCCATCGGACTGCGGATGTAGTGCAGTTTTACGAGTTATGCGGATAACCAGAGTCTGGCACATCTCCTGAATTAGCGCTGAATCCAAATTCCTCCTTTGGTCAGAATGTAATTCTATTGGAACAACATATCTCGATACCCAATGGTTGATGAATACATCTGCTACTGTTTCTGCCTCTTGGTTAGGAATTTCGTATACCTCTGACCATTTGCTTAAATAGTCCAGGACTTCCAAAACATAATTGTTTCCTAATTTACTGATAGGAAATGGACCAGCTACATCTATGGCAATTGGCTCAAACGGCGCACCTGAATTTTTCTGCTTTATCTGACCATGACTCTTGGATCTCGGCCCTTAAGCTGCAACGCTCTCGGCACAATTGGCGATCCACTCCGTAACTAATTGACGACAACCTAACTAATAAAATTTGTTTTTTAATTTGTAGATGTGCCCCCCATTTGAACTTTGGAAATTCGTACTTTTGCTACAATCTACAGAGCTCGGAAGCTTTACCCATCTTCACTTTCCTATACGCGATACAAGTAGCCAGATACCAACTGTAAACTACCCCATTGTGCCCAATATGCCTTTGCGACTGGGCTTTCTGCAGCTATTTATTTTTTCGTGGGACGTTTCTCTCCGCATTTCAAATCTGATTCTTCTTGCTGACATTTCCGTAGCTCCTCCGAATCTCAGTCTGATGTAATTGCCATTAATCGGACATCTATAATGTCTTCTTTAGTCTCAGCTTTTGAGTAATGTCTGCATCCCACACTACAAGGATGGCGAGACATCGCATCTGAGTTGCCATGACTACTACCTTTGCGATGTTCTATAGAGAAGTCGTAACTTTGGAATCTCTCAAACTACCGTGCCAACTGTCCTTGAATTGTACAAGCCATTTTAATTCTGCATGATCTGTCCTTACGTGAAAACGTTGGCCATAAAGGTACTTGTGAAAATGTTTGATGCACTTCACCACGTATCCAAAATAAACGCTGATCCTGGGACCGAGTAAGCTAACATTGGTGCAGTACTTTCTTTGGAGTTTGAAAAGCCACTTTCTTTTTTCCACTCAAAGACTCTGTTTTTTTTCGTGAGTTCCTCACACCTACCAATGACTTGTGATAGAACGCCTAATATTGCATACCCACTAGCATCCGTATTCAAAATAAACGTTGATCCTGAGCCCGAGTATGCTAATATTAGTGCAGTGCTTTCTTCAGAGTTTGAAAAGCCACTTTCTGGTCTTTATTCCACTCAAAGACTCTGTTCTTTTTCGTGAGTTTATAGACGCTGCTAGCTACTATGGCAAAATTTGGAATGAATCGTCGATAATAAGTACACAGTCCAAGGAAACTCCGCAATGCATGTAAATTTTTAGGAGTGGGCCAATCTTTTACTGCCCCTATCTTTTCATTCGGTGTGCAAAGGTAGTGGATAACTGTCTTTCTTTGTTACATTATTCAACCTTCTATAGTTCACACAGAATCTCATGTTGTCATTTTTTCTTTACAAGTACTACAGGTGAGCTCTATGAACTCTCTGATGGTTCGATTACGCCGCTTTCGCTCATTTATCGTATGGTCTGGCATACAACTTCACGTTTTGGTAAAGGAGCGTTTCGAGGGGCCTGCCGGCTTGGTTTTGCATCACCTGCGTTAATAAAATGTTTCACAACTTTTGTTCTTCCTGGCTTGGCATCGTATTTATCAAATATGGATGAATATCTGAGAAGAAGTTATTAAGCCTTATTTTGATGGTTTGATTCTAGTTTCTCCTGAATTCTGCTCTTTAAACTGTGTTGATATTTGCGTTCACATTTGTGCTGCCTACTGGGGCATTTGCGCTGGCATCTGCGACATTGCAACCAAAATCATGTTTATGTCCATAGCGTTTGATGAGCGAGACAACAAAGATAGAAGAAAAGGAAGAGGCTCAATGCTCGTCAAAGATTGTGAACATAAACATGATTTTCGCTGCAATATCGCAGATGGGGATGCACGTATAACCCAACAAATAACAGAGGTGTCATCACAAATGTTCACACAACAATCGCAATTGTCCTCGTTAGAAACGCGGTTGGAGGAGCAGTTCGCAGCGCAAGATGCACGTATATCAGCACAGGTGTCCTCACAGTTGGACGAGCAGTTCGCAGCGCAAGATGCACTTATATCAGCACAGGTGACCTCACAAATAGCAGAAGTGTTCTTACAGATTTCGGAAGAGCGGGATAAAATTAAAACTGAAGTGGATTAATTGAGAGATCGTCTCCCTGAGCTACAATTAAATCGGCTAATTATGTCCTCAGCTTCTGCCAAGGTAAAACCTCCATCCTTTGATGGCAGTGCTCCGTTCCACGTTTTTAAGCTTCAATTCGAAAAGACGGCATCTTCAAATAATTGGAACGCTGAAGATAAAGTAGCTGCATTGTTCGTTGCATTAAAAGGATCTGCAGCGGAGATATTACAGACCATTCCAAACTGCGAGGTGAGTAGTTATGAAACGTTGATGGGTGCATTAGAAAGACGGCATGGTAGTGAGCACAGGAAGCAGATCTTTCAAATCGAGTTGCGAAATCGCCGCCAGAAAGCCAATGAATCTCTGCAGGAGTTTTCTACAGAGATTGAGAGGTTAGCTCACTTAGCTTATGCACATAAATCCATGGAATACATCGAGGACACGAGAATTCAGACTTTCGTCAATGGAATACGAGATAAAACTATATGCTTCGCTGCATTAGCATGTCCAAAATTAACGTTTGCAGAAACAGTTTCGTATGCTCTGATACAGGAAACTGCATCTCTGCTTTGCAATCAAACATTTAAAGCTCACAAAATAGAAATAGAGGAACACACTTGAGTGAACCAATTACTTGAAAAAATTGACAACATGCAGAAAGCATGGAAAAATCTACGGAAGCGCATAAAAAAATGATGGTGTGCTTAAACGCTTCAACTGCGGGAAAAGTGGCCATATTGCACGCAACTGTAACAAGCCCAATAATCCAGCTGAGGCCAAAGAAGACATTATAAATGTCTGATTAATGACTATAACATCAGACTGGGATAAGGAGAAGCTACGGAAATGTCAGCAAGAGGATCCAGATTTGAAAAGTGTAATACACGCATTGGAGATGAATAAACGTCCAACGAGAGAAGAAATAGCTGCAGAAAGCCCAGTCGCAAAGGCTTATTGGGCACAATTGAATAGTTTGAAGTTAGTGTCTGGCTGCTTGCATCGCGCATGGGAAAGCGAAAATGGGCAAAGTTCACGAGCTCTGATGATTGTTCCAAAAGTAAGAATTCCTGAAGTTCTCAACGAGCTGCACAACGGTCCAAGTGGAGGACACATGGGTATCAATAAAACCTTGGAAAAATTAAAACAAAGATTTTATTGGGTTGGTTGTCGTCAATCAGTTACGGAGTGGATCGCCAATTGTGTCGAGTGCATTGCTGCTAAAGGGCCGCGGTCCAGAAGTCATGGTCAGATGAAGCAGTACAATTCAGGTGCGCCGTTTGAGCGAGTAGCCATGGATGTAGCTGGTCCATTTCCTATCAGTAAATTAGGAAACAGATATATTTTGGTAGTCATGGACTATTTCAGCAAATGGCCAGAGGTATACGCAATTCCTAACCAAGAGGCAGGAACAGTAGCGGATGTATTCCTTAACAATTGGGTATCGAGATATGGTGTTCCAATAGAATTACATTCTCACCAAGGAAGAAATTTTGAATCAGCTCTAATACAGGAGATATGCCAGAAGCTGGGTATCCGGAAAACCCGTTCAACTGCACTACATCCGCAGTCCGATGGCATGGTAGAACGATTCAATCGAACTTTGGAAGAATATTAGAGGAAAGTTGTGGACAAGTATCAGAAAGATTGGGATACCCATATATCCTTGTTCCTGATGGCTTATCGGTCTGCTGTACAGGAAACAAAGGGGCAGACTCCAGCAAGGGTAATTTTTGGTAATGATCTTCGACTAACGATTGTTTTAAAATTTGGAATTAACACCAACGGAGGAAGGATTACTAAGGAATTCAATAGCATCCTAGTAGACGAGATGAGGGATATACATGCTATGGTGAGACAGCGCCCCAAAATTATGAGCGATAAAATGAAAGCAAAATACGACAAGGCAATAAACTCTGAGGGTTTTATTGAAGGCGATTGGGTATTGTTATATAACCCACAACGAAAGAAAGGGCTGTCTCCCAAATTACAGTGTAATTGGGAAGGACCATACCAGGTTATTAAACGACTCAATAATGTAGTGTATCGCATACAGACCATTGGAAGACCAAGGAATAATATGAAGGTGGTTCATCTGGAACGGTTTGCAGCAATTGGTACCGCAAATATGTCTAATCGGGACGATCAGACTTAGGTAGAGGGCAGTGTGGCGAACACGAGTACCAGAACAAATCAGAATTGACGATAATCTGCCAGAAGCAACTAAACAGCGAATTTGTAGTTGCCAGAATGTTCTAGTAGCGAACTTTTGTTAAAAATTTACTATATAAGGGCCGCCGGATTGTGCAGCAGACACAGTTCTAATAAGAGTGTTGCCGTGTAAAGCGTAATTAAGCTATAAGCAATAAGTTATAAGTTCGAATAGCGAGCAATAAGTGTTAAGTTGTTGGAATTGGAAATAAAGATAAGTGTATAGCATTAAATTGGTGACTTTATTTTAACAATCCAGTGATCGAGCTCAAGAGTGAGTTATAGTTAGGCGATTTATCGAGAAATCCGTTACAATATTTTACAATTCTAAAATATTTTTCCGTGACTCGCAAAAATCTGCGTCAATATGTATTATGCATGTTCATATTTGTATAAACATATTTACAATGATTTGTAGGAATTTCTACCAACAACACAATGTGGTGACGCTTTGTCGTCGCGTCAGTCCTTCGACAGATTGACCCTTTGACATGAAAGCAAAAAACGTGAGCTTCGGTCATTGGTTTACCGTGTACATATCTGCATATGTATGTGGTTTTTAGACAAATTTACAAATATTTTTCTTTCATATTTCTTAACATGTACACATGATATAAAAATGCCGACGGCAAAATGCAATTCTGTACTCTTGTGATTCCATAATGGTGTCAAGTACATGAAATATTTTAAGAAATATATCAAAATATTTTAAGAAATATATCAAAACATTTTTAAATTATTACTAATAACTCACAATAATATCAAATCAATATTTCCAGTTTGGCATACATATTATATTCTCTTCAATATTCGCCGGTTATGTTAAGAGAGCGTATGTATACAGATTCAGCGCTGTTATAAAAGCGAGATATGTTATTGGTTTCCCCTGCTTGTAAGGTGAAATCCCCGACTGAAATTTTGCAAATGTTCGCTGTCGAACCTGCACCTTCTCGTTTTTCTAAGTTCTCTGGCTCAACTGCTCTTTACGCTGCAGCACTATAATTAAAACTGTGTCTGCTTCCCAATCTGGTAGCCCTTATATAATAGATCTTAAACAAAACTTCGCACTAGAACATTCTAGCAACTATGAATTTCGGTATCAAGTTGGTTCTACCAGCCTATCGTTGATTCTATATTATACTGGCATTCGTATTCGCCACAATATATTATCTATGGTGGTTTCCTTGGTTACATGTTGAAAAACTTCGAAAATTGAACTGAAATTTTAACATAGAACCTTTTTTTACTTCCCGTAATATTTTGTTTAGTTACCTTAGCATTATTTTGGTAACCAAACAAAAGATTACCATGGGTTACCTATGTAAGGTTAATATGAAGAAATATTTCACTTTCTAACTCGAAACTTTACTTTAAAACTGAGTGGCCGCCTCAAGATGTTAAAAAAAAATTTTTTTTGTCCAAAAGTTTTCTTTTTTTATAATCTACAAATTTTACCCGCAGGCTAAGCAAAAAAAATTTTTTCGTCGAACTCCTTTTCGCACTGGAAAGAAAAAACACTGGTCGGTCCGAAATTGGGGTGTTCATAATTCAATCGCATCAAAGTTTTTTCCGCACTGGCGGCCTTCAGCCGCGCTTCAATAAAATAACCATGGTCGGTCCAACACTGGTGTGTCCATAGTTCCTTTGCACCGAACTTTTTTCAGCAGCCGAAAAAATAAAATAATTAATTTAAATGTATCACAAATTTTTATTTTTAATGCATATTTATAATAAAAATTCAAAAAAGGTTTTTTTTATATGTTGTACGTCGATTGCTCCCAAAGTATGTGGACATGCCAAAGTGCATCAAAGTCGTTAGCCACATTGAGCCATTCATTTTCTGTCGAAGGTGCCTATATTAAAAAATATTTACTAACAATTATGGTCATTAACAAATAACAACATTTACTTACATGAAAGTACTCGTCCAGAGATTTTAGTACTTGCAATACTTCCGGCACAAGCTTGCTAATAGTTCTACGCGATATGTGTGCTGGGAATTCCTAAAAAACGGAGGGAGTCTCCAGTCGCTAGGTAGCGAAGTATGACATAATAGATATTCTGTGAAGACGCCTGTGGATACATGCCGTTAGGCTGGGTGTGAGGTGTATTTTTGTTATCGATTAAATATCATCTGAACAAGTTTTGGCGCCAAAGGAATGCCAACAACGATTTAGATTGGAAACCAATTTTATAACTACTTGCATAAAATGGAGGGATTTGATGAAGCAGGCGTTTTCTTTTCCGATAATTTCGGTGAAGAATATCAGCAAGATGGGTCACAGGTTAACATGCAAGCGGTGAAAAGGAAATATAAAGAATTTCTCCGCACTTTTAGTGAGGACAACTTTTTTTATAAATACAGGTAAGAATGGATGATTTATTCTTAACATGTACAAGTTTTATTTTTCATTTAGAGATACCTTAAAGCGTAATTATTTAAATGCAAAATATTATCTTGAAGTTGAAATGGAAGACTTAACAGGCTTCGACGAAGTTTTAGCAGATAAACTGTACAAGCAGCCAACAGAGCATCTGCAAATTTTCGAAGAAGCAGCTCGAGAGTTTGCTGATGAAATAACTTCACCAAGGCCAGAACATGAGGAAAATGTACACGATATTCAAATATTACTTTTTTCTCAAGCAAATCCCACTAATGTGCGAGAATTAAAATCTGATACTGTGTCTAAATTGGTAAAAATTGCTGGTATTATCGTGTCGGCATCAGGTATTAAAGCTAAGGCAACTCGAATGTCAATAATGTGTCAGTCATGCAACACTGTTATTCCTAATTTAAAAGTGAATTCAGGTTTGGAGGGATTTTCCCTACCGCGTAAATGTACATCCGAACAAGCTGGACGTCCAAAATGTCCGTTGGACCCATTTTTTATTATGCCTGATAAATGTAAATGTGTAGATTTTCAACTTTTAAGGCTACAAGAGTTACCAGATTTTGTGCCACAGGGAGAAATACCGCGTCATTTACAATTGTTTTGTGAAAGGTCTTTATGCGAACGTGTAGTACCTGGCAATAGAGCCCTTATCCAAGGAATTTATTCAATAAGGAAAGTTGGGAAACCATCTCGACAAGATGGTCGCGAAAAAGCTGTTGTTGGAGTTCGGGCTCCTTATATGCGCGTTGTGGGTATAAAAGTAGATTCAGAAGGTTCTGGTGCTATATCACGGTATAGTAATGTCACAGTTGAGGAAGAAGATACTTTCCGGAGGTTGGCTGCTTCTCCCGATATTTATGATCGTTTATCAAAATCATTGGCTCCTAGTATATTTGGTTCTGAAGATATTAAGAAAGCTATAACTTGCATGTTATTTGGAGGATCTCGTAAACGCTTACCTGATGGCCTTTGCAGGCGTGGAGATATCAACGTGTTATTATTGGGCGACCCTGGTACTGCAAAGTCACAACTTTTGAAGTTTGTGGAAAAAGTTGCTCCGATTGGAGTGTATACTTCTGGAAAAGGATCAAGTGCTGCGGGGTTGACTGCTTCTGTAATTAAAGATCCTTCTACGGTATATTGTTTCAATTATTTATTTATAGTGTTGTAAAATTTATAAATTTTATGTGGTGTACGATCAGCGGAATTTTATAATGGAAGGTGGTGCCATGGTATTAGCTGATGGTGGAGTTGTTTGCATAGATGAGTTCGACAAAATGCGCGAAGATGACCGCGTTGCTATACATGAAGCCATGGAACAGCAAACTATTTCTATAGCGAAAGCAGGTATTACTACAACACTCAATTCACGTTGTTCAGTTTTAGCCGCTGCAAATTCAATTTTTGGTCGATGGGATGAAACAAAAGGAGAAGAGAATATTGACTTTATGCCTACTATATTATCTCGCTTTGATATGATTTTTATAGTGAAGGATGTACATGATGAATCAAGAGATATTACAATGGCAAAGCATATAATTAATGTGCATTTATCGTCTAATAAGAACACAGCACTAGAACGTTCAGAAGGAGAGATTTCATTATCAACATTTAAAAAATATATTCATTACTGCCGAACACATTGTGGACCACGCTTAAGTGAAGATGCAGGGGATAAGCTGAAAAGTCGATATGTATTGATGCGAAGTGGGGCAGGACAACAAGAAAAATCTGCTGACAAACGTTTAAGTATTCCAATTACTGTTCGTCAGTTGGAAGCTATTATTCGGATATCTGAGTCTTTAGCAAAAATGAGACTGCATCCTTTTGCAACAGATGAGCATGTTAATGAAGCCCTCAGGCTATTTCAAGTTTCTACTTTAGACGCTGCAATGACTGGTAGTTTGGCTGGTGTGGAAGGATTCTCCACAGAAGAAGACCAGGAAACGTTGAATAGAATTGAAAAGCAGTTAAAACGACGCTTTGCTATTGGTTCCCAAGTTTCTGAACAAAATGTGGTTCAGGTTTGTTTCTTTGTTAACATGCAAGCAGAAATAATAATACTTTATTTACAATAGGACTTTCTTCGGCAGAAATATGACGAACGGGTAATTTTGAAAGTAATACATACTATGATAAGACGCGGTGAATTACAACACCGAATGCAACGCAAAATGCTATATAGATTATGCTAAACACTTTCAACACCTTTTTACGTATCTATCATCTGCCGTGCGATAACATGATACCAACTCTCATTATAGTAGGTAAAACTGTTAAAAGCAGGAAACTGCTCCAGAACTGTTATCAAAATGATTTTCTGAATTTTAGAGCTTGAATGCATTGAATATACTTAAAGAAAATGTGTGTACTTTATTGTCTTTTATACTCTTGTAACATGTTGCTACATAAAATAATAGTTTTGTTGGTAAATGTATAGTTTAGGTCCCCCAACGTAGGACCTTATTATTTTAACGTGAAGGTAACAAATGCGCCTTCGGCCGCGCTAAAAAAAAAAACCCCGGTCCGTTCAAAACCGGAGTGTTCATAATTCATTCGCGTAAAATTGGATTTGCATTAGGGAAAGTCATGTGAAAATTTTTTTATAACGTAGTGGTCACTCCCCTTGTTAATTTTATGTATATACCTCCTGACGATCGGAGTTATGTGATCCAAATTTTGGGTGAATGTATAGTTTAGGTCCTCCAACTAAGGAGGCCTCGAAAATTAATTTTTTTTTTAAATCGTCTTATTTTTACGCGTAGATTGATTACAAATCCGTGAGCGGAAAGTGAATTTTATCAATAATATATGTATATTTTTCAAAATTTATTTAACACACTTTGCATATATCACATATTCAAGTCACTTTGTTGTTGTTGTAGCGGCAAAATTCTGTAGAATTCAGATCTCTTAGCTGTAATTACCAGTTCAGCGTGTTAAACATTTTCTTATGAAAAAAATATACTGTAGAAATGTAACAGTCACAATTTCTTTTGCGCCGCGATCTGATGGTATGGGCGAATATCGGAGATCGTCGAACTCCTTTCCGCACCGGGGTGTTCATAATTCAATCGCGTCAAACTCCTTTGTGCACTGGCGGCCGCGCTTCAAAAAAATAACCCTGGTCGGTCCAAAACCGGGGTGTTCATAATTCAATCGCGTCAAGCTCCTTTTCGCTGCTCTCAACCTCGATGATAATTTTCATCACGATGCAAAGTATGTGTAATTATTAATATCACAATAAAAGTGCACTAACATTGATATTTTAATATAAATTTTCAGAAACGTTTATGAAGAGGAATAAATACACCAAAAAACTTTAACAATATGTAATTTTTTCAAAGAAAAAAATAAAACAATTAATTTAAATGTATCACAATTTTTTATTTTTAATGCATAATTATAAAAAAAAATTTCTTGACTTGTTTTTTTTTTAATTTAAAAAAAAAAATAGAAATGTGGAAAAAATTCACTTTCCGCTCACGGATTTGTAATCTACGCGTAAAAATAAGACGATTAAAAAAAATTCCATTTTTGAGGCCTCCTTAGTTGGGGTACCTAAACTATACATTTAGCAAATTTTGTACAGAAACAATATTTTTGACTCTTCCTACGACAATGTGAAAATAGATAAAATCGGATGATATCCCCGCCCACTCTCCTTATAACGGTGTTGTTATGTACTACTAAAAGTGCGGTAAATCAATAACTAAACCGTTAGAGACATTCAACTTCACGTCCGTTATGGTACAAGGGGCTTTTTGGGGGCTAATGTCAAAATTGGACGAATTGTTGGAAAAAATAACTTTGTATGAAAACCAATTTATTTGATATTCAGAAAAGGAAAATAAATATGTAGTTATATGAAAATAAAAGTGAAAAGTAAATATTAAATTTCCGACAGAAACATAAAAAAAAAAAAATATTTGGACGAATAAAAAATCCATTAGAAAATGTGTGCGTACAAAGTACATAAGTCGAATAAAGTTATTCTTCCTACGAATTCTTAAAATTTAATAGGAAGTCGGATATCACCAACGTTTTAAAACTTCCACTAAGAGTTTTGGCATGTAATAGACAAGCTTAAAGGTTACTGTCGAAGGGATGTGAGCCCATTCCTCGGGCAGCATATCCTTTTAGGTAATTTTGCTTTTCCGAATTTAACGTACCTGTGAATCTCATAGGTGCTAAGTATTTAGGATCAATATCTGACGATTCTGGTGGTGGTTGTTGTAACGGTTATCTAGTCCCCTCTTGGATGATAAGTGACAGTTTGTTTGTCGTCGAGGTCATCTAACGGGAGGCCCAGGAAAAAGGCTGTTTCGACAGGCTCGGACCATAGGGAAAAGGATGTTAGATGGGTGGGGTTTGATGGGCATGCAAAGAGGTGGTTAGTATCATGCGGAGCCTCCTTGCACGCAGGACATATATTTGGAATGTTAGGGTCTATTCTGGATACGTAGGAGTTTAACCTGCTACAATATCCAGAACGAAGTTGCGCGAGGGTCACTCCGGTTTCGCGAGGCAACTCGAGCTCTACGTCCGCTATAGGTGGTGGTTTGACTCCTATTACGCCATTCACTGAGAGGGAGTCTGTGAAGGTGTTGATGGCTCCACTGTGAATGGCGGTCAGTGCCTGTCTGAAGTTCGTTGCGTCAGAAGTCCGGTCGGCGTACTGTCTAATGTCGTCGACGTAGTCAAGGAAAGACCTCTTGATGTTCCTAGGAGGCGGCTCCGCTACAGTCAGGCAACTGTAAACTGCTTGGAGAGGAGTTCGTTGTGTTCCTTAACCGGAAGCTTACGGGCCTCACTATGTAGGTGTTCGATTGGAGACATCAAGAGGCATCCCGTGATAGTTCGGAGTGCAGTGTTCTGACAGGTCTGAAGCTTCTTCTTCTGCGTGTCACTGCATCCAGGCGACCATATTGGGGCTGCGTAATTTAGGACCGGCCGGCCGATTGCCTTGTATGTTGCCAACAACGTTTCTTTGTCTTTTCCCCAAGAGCTGCCGGCAAGCGACTTGAGGATTTTGTTGCGGCTCTGTAGTTTTTGACCTCGAAACAGTACGGATGAATGCCGACCGCTCAGGTAGTTCATAGGCCACCGCTTCAGCCCTGAAGGGAGCGTTGATTGTTCTAGGTCCTCAAGTAGCGTTGTGTGATTGACTGTGTCAAAAGCTTTTGACAAGTCCAACGCTACGAGGATCGTCCTCTCGCAGGGTGGCTTCTGGTTCAAGCCATGAACTATCTGGGCGTTTATGACGCTAAGTGCTGTGGTGGTACTGTGCACTTTACGGAAGCCATGCTGATGATCTGCTAGGCTCAGGTGGTGAGTGAATGACGGGAGTAACAAGGCCTCAAGTGTCTTCACTACTGGGGAAAGGAGAGTTATCGGGCGATAAGACTCCCCTTTGTTGGCGGGTTTCCCAGGTTTTAGTAGTGGGAGCACTCTTCCGACTTTCCACACATCGGGTATTTGAAGAGTGGATATCGACAGGTTGAGGACCTTGGTGAGATAATTTACTCCCGTTGGGCCTGGGTGTTTTAGCATCAGCATGCTTATTCCGGCAGGGTCAATGGATTTAGACGATTTCGCCTTTTTGATGACACTCTGAACCTCCCCATCGGTGAAAGTAAGTGGTGCGCAGTCTTTTGGCATTTTGCGCAGCCGTCGGGTAACACGTCGTTTGGCCTTGTCAGTCGAAGGGTGCAGTGTAAATTGTCGGCTGAAATAGCTCGCGCACTTCTTCGGGTCCGAGGAGGCATGACCATCGAATTGAATGTCAACCCGATCGTCATGTCTTCTCGGATTTGACAGGGCCTTGACAGTAGTCCAAAGCTCGCTCACACCGGTGGAGAGGTTGCAGGAATTCAGGTGCTCTCTTCATTTTGTCCGCTTATGATGATTTACCTTTTGCCGAATCTCCAAATTGAGATCCCTTATTCGGGGATCACAGGGATCGGCATGGCGTAAGGTGTCGCGCTCGTTTGCTAATACAGCTGCTTCGGCTGGTATGAAGCGAGCAGGGTTGCTCCGTATCCTCCTGACCCGTGCTGGCATCGAGTCCAACCTGGGCCCCGAGGATCTTTACTGCTGCATATGCGCTAAAAGGCTCCATCCAAACTCCTACTCGGTTAGGTGCAATACATGCAATGGATGAAGAATTCTTAAGACCATTAGGGAGTGGACCACGAGTTACGTGGCCAAATTCTGCCAACGCAACACTGCGACACCAGCCCCCCAACCTTCATCCAGCTCCAATCCTACTGCGAGAACCACCCAGCAACTCCTGGTTCCTCGCACAGTCTGTTCCGTGTGCCAGACCACAATAAGTCGGAATGTCACATCAGTCAAGTGCAATTCTTGCACTGGCTGGTGTCACTTTCTGTCGTGTTCTGGTCTGCGCACCAAACGAGAGTGGAGTGCGTCGTACGTTGCCCCATGCTGTAGGAGTCTGCCCCCGCAATCACATACAGTGGCGTCAACCGCCCATGCGGATAGTACAGCTGCAACAACCACTACCTACACGCACCCGACTCACCCCTAGGATCACGACTGGAAACCCGCGACAAACGCGACTCTTACAATTCAACTGCAACGGACTCCAGAGTAAGATCGAGGAGATAGTTGCATTCATGAGCCGGGAGCGCGTAACGATAGCTGCGGTCCAAGAAACCAAGCTAAACAGCCGCTCAGATCTTCTGAGTTGTGCAGGTTTCAACGTTTTACGTAAGGATCGCGAGCGAGATAATGGTGGAGGCCTAGCCTTCATATTGCACAACACCGTGCAGTATCGTCTTGTCGATGTTGACATCGACCGTAGGGACACTACCCTAGAATGTCAGGGTATAGCTGTCCGGTCAGGCGATGTCGAGCTCGAAATATTTAACATATACATCCCCCCAGTTACATGTTGCCCAACAGGATATCACCCGAACATAGATGCGCTACTTCGTGGTGAAAACCGTTTGGTGCTAGGCGACTTTAACGCGCATCACGATCTTTGGCATTCCTGCCTGTCAAACGATCGTAGGGGGTGGAGCTGGCGGAACAGATAGACGATTCGACATTCTGCACAATGAATGACGAAGCCCCCACCAGAATTATGGGCACCTGTAATAGCTCGCCAGATATTACCATCGCTAGCGGTGGTCTGATAAATAGTATAACCTGGCGACCTATGCTAACTCTCGCATCAGACCATCTGCCCATAATTATCTCGATCGAGAAACCTCCTGACTTTATTTCTGTGGACAACCGCACTTATGTTAACTTTAACAAAGCTAACTGGGTCGGTTTCACAGAATTTACTTAGAGCACCTTCAACGCACTATCCATTCCTACGGACGTCATAGTTGGCGAGCGTCAATTCCGCAAGGTGATCGCTCCTGCTACTGCTCGCTTCATACCGGCTGGAAGAATCGCGGAACTCCGCCCTAATTTCCCAGCCGAAGCAGCTGTATTAGCAAACGAGCGCGACACCTTACGCCATGCCGATCCCTGTGATCCCCGAATAAGGGATCTCAATTTGGAGATTCGGCAAAAGGTAAATCATCATAAGCGGACAAAATGAATAGAGCACCTGAATTCCTGCAACCTCTCCACCGGTGTGAGCGAGCTTTGGACTACTGTCAAGGCCCTGTCAAATCCGAGAAGACATGACGATCGGGTTGACATTCAATTCGATGGTCATGCCTCCTCGGACCCGAAGAAGTGCGCGAGCTATTTCAGCCGACAATTTACACTGCACCCTTCGACTGACAAGGCCAAACGACGTGTTACCCGACGGCTGCGCAAAATGCCAAAAGACTGCGCACCACTTACTTTCACCGATGGGGAGGTTCAGAGTGTCATCAAAAAGGCGAAATCGTCTAAATCCATTGACCCTGCCGGAATAAGCATGCTGATGCTAAAACACCTAGGCCTAACGGGAGTAAATTATCTCACCAAGGTCCTCAACCTGTCGATATCCACTCTTCAAATACCCGATGTGTGGAAAGTCGGAAGAGTGGTCCCACTACTGAAACCTGGGAAACCCGCCAACAAAGGGGAGTCTTATCGCCCGATAACTCTCCTTTCCCCAGTAGTGAAGACACTTGAGGCCTTGTTACTCCCGTCATTCACTCACCACCTGAGCCTAGCAGATCATCAGCATGGCTTCCGTAAAGTGCACAGTACCACCACAGCACTTAGCGTCATAAACGCCCAGATAGTTCATGGCTTGAACCAGAAGCTACCCTGCGAGAGGACGATCCTCGTAGCGTTGGACTTGTCAAAAGCTTTTGACACAGTCAATCACACAACGCTACTTGAGGACCTAGAACAATCAACGCTCCCTTGAGGGCTGAAGCGGTGGCCTATGAACTACCTGAGCGGTCGGCATTCATCCGTACTGTTTCGAAGTCAAAACTCCAAACTTAGGAAAATTAAACAGGGGGTTCCGCAGGGCGGTGTCTTCTCCCCACTACTGTTTAATTTTTATATTTCGAAACTCCCCCAGCCACCAGCGGGAATTTCAGTGACCTCGTACGCTGAAGACTGTACGATATTGACGTCGGGAAATGGAATCGATGGCATGTGTTCAAAAGTAAACAGCTACCACCGACCTTTCTCGCTTCTTCTCTGCAAGGAGTCTGACACTCTCTCCCACTAAATCCACAGCGACCATCTTCACAAATTGGACGAAGGAGTACAGACTGGACCTGAATATTTCAGTCGATGGCACAAAAATTCCGACAGTAAATAATCCTAAAATTTTAGGCGTCACTTTGGACAGTCTGTGCTCTTTCACTCCTCACACGACCGCAATAACTGCCAAAGTACAGAGCCGCAACAAAATCCTCAAGTCGCTTGCCGGCAGCTCTTGGGGAAAAGACAAAGAAACGTTGTTGGCAACATACAAGGCAATCGGCCGGCCGGTCCTAAATTACGCAGCCCCAATATGGTCGCCTGGATGCAGTGACACGCAGAAGAAGAAGCTTCAGACCTGTCAGAACACTCCGAACTATCACGGGATGCCTCTTGATGTCTCCAACATAGTGAGGCCCGTATGCTTCCGGTTAAGGAACACAACGAACTCCTCTCCAAGCAGTTTACAGTCGCCTGACTGTAGCGGAGCCGCCTCCTAGGAACAAGAGGTCTTTCCTTGACTACGTCGACGACATTAGACAGTACGCCGACCGGACTTCGGACGCAACGAACTTCAGACAGGCACTGACCGCCATTCACAGTGGAGCCATCAACACCTTCACAGACTCCCTCTCAGTGAATGGCGTAATAGGAGTCAAACCACCACCCATAGCAGACATAGAGCTCGAGTTGCCTCGCGAAACCAGAGTGACCCTCGCGCAACTTCGTTCCGGATACTGTAGCAGGTTAAACTCCTACTTATCCAGAATAGACCCCGACATACTAAACATATGTCCTGCGTGCAATAAGTCTCCGCATGACACTAACCACCTCTTTGCATGCCCAACAAACCCCACCCATCTAACACCCTTCTCCCTATGGTCCGACCCCGTCGAAACAGCTCGTTTCCTGGGCCTCCCGTTAGATGACCTCGACGACAACGAATCTGGAACTTATCACCCAAACGGGGACTAGGTAACCGTTACAACAACAACAAGACGGCACTTAAAATCATAAATTCCTACTTATTTTTTTACATGAAATGCTGTAAAATATATTGTCAGCGTCAGCAAATATTAACATTTTCTGTGGTCCAATTTTTATTTAAACCGGAAATTAAAATACACAACCATATCCAATTATCTTGACAATCCGTTCGGTTAATAGAGCTGTAACACTTTTTATTAAAACAACATATTCATTGTTACATTTTAGTGCATTATTTTTTACGATCGCAAAATTAAATTTTTGAATACATATGTTTTTTGTCTTTGACATATTTTATATATAACACTTGCTGTTAACGCATTCTATAAGTATTATGTTCATGGACATCTGAAAGCTCACCTTTAAATTGAACATCAATGACGAAGTCTAAATCGCGATTATTGCGTTCATTTGGCTTCATTTTGAAGGTACCTACAATTTCTTCCCCTTTTTTAACTGTAAGGTAGTCGTCTAAATAAAACACCGTTTGTTTCCAGTGGGTATACGTGGCCTCAGGGGAAGTACTAAAACCTAGACGTTTGTGGCATTTTGTAAATTCAATATTGAAATATGTAACAAGGGCCTGTACAAAATCGTTTCGCTTTATAATCAGGTTGAAGGGAGAGGAGAATTCCAAGTCTTCCTTTCTAACTGTGTACAAATCTACCTCCTTAACCATATAAGAAGTTGAAACAACCTGTTTAGGATCCACTACATCGACTAATGGTTCAGTCACAGCAACTTTTCGGATGCAACTCATATCAAATCCATAAACATCGTCCCACCAATTAATTTTTTCATCTTTATATTGCCTATCCTCAATTGCTGTTATATATAAAGTACCACGGTCAGGGAACATCATACCATCCGATTTCAACCATTTGTCCCGTGCATGGAGAACTGTATCCAGCATGGATTCGTAGAAGAGACAATACCTAAAAAAATATTTAACTTAAAAAATTACTTACTTCAACAACGGCTGGGTTTTATAATAGCATAGAAGAAGTTCTTTAGATTAAGAAAACCTATATATTCCACCGAGAATTTACATTTAAAAACTTTTTTCGTATAAAACATTTTTTTTTTGTGTTCTTTGAAGCAAAGTATTCGACACGTACTTTTTTATTTCGACTCAATTTGATAACTTTTGTGGTTATGAATTTTCAAAATTTCAACTTTTGAAAAAAGTACTTTTAAACATTTGATTATATGAAGAAAAGTATTTCTATATAAAAATAACTAGCCTGCCCATTTTTTGCGATTTTTTCTCAACTTTCCAATGAGGTATACGTTGAATATTTCGAATTTTTTTTTAAACAAAAGGGACATTTTTATAAAGAAATATTTTTGTTTTCAATTTGGAGCTATTTTTATTCATGGTTTTTTTTATTGAAAAATTTACATTAGGCCTTTTTATTTACTAATTTTAAAGGGAAAACTTTAGTATAACGTCCCAGGCTTTCGGAGATAAAATGGGTATAGGCGGATAGAGGAGATCCTCCACATCAAGAATATATATAGATATAGCCGCGGACTTATAGTTTTCGAGATATTTACGTTTAAAGTTGAAAATTTCAACTATTTAAAGTACGCATTTTTTCGATTTCAAATGAATTATACACTTATATTTTCCACTTTTATATCCACTAACACTTCACTAATTCGTTTGTACACATTTATTTTATATTATATAGTGCAAATATAGTTTAATTCAATAATTAAATTATTGTTTAATTCTATTAATTCTGAATAACCCTGGTCGGTCCAACACCGGGGTGTATCGAGGTTTTTTTGCGCAGAACTTCTTTTTGCGTTGGTGGCCTTCGGCCGCGCTCCAAAAAAATAACCCTGGTCGGTACAACACCGGGGTGTACCAAGGTTTTTACGCGCAGAAATTCTTTTTGCGCTGTTTCCTGTATCTAGGGTATAATCTCTCTGTTTATTTTATTTTTCTTCGTTTACAAAATATATATGTTTGGCAACACTGGTGTTTTGACATTCACAAACATTTTGTTATTGTCAAAATTAATAAAATTCAAGAATGATTTAAATATTGAAATAAACTATTTTTGCAGCATCTAATATAAAAAAATTCTAAAAACGAATTAGTCAAGTGTTAGTGGATATAAAAGTGAAAAATATAAGTGTATAATTCATTTTAAAGCGCAAAAATACGTACTTTAAATAGTTGAAATTTTCAACTTTAAACATAAATATCTCGAAAACTATAAGTTTCTCGCGGCTATATATATATATTCTTGATCTGGAGGATCTCCTCTATCCACCCATACCCATTTTATCCCCGAAAGCCTGGGACGTTATACTAAAGCCGACCCATTTTAAAATTTCGGAGTGGATCGTAGAAAATTATAATTTTGACAAATTTTTGAAACTATGCTTCGCAGCGATAGAGTAGAGTATGACCCATATACAAATGTAAACACGTATGTAGTTGTCGCTGACTTATGGTTTTTAAAATATTCGTATTTAAAGATCCGAATTTTTGCTATTTTAAGTGCAGCTTTCTTTGATTTATAACATAAATAACTCTAATTTAATATCTAACTTATGTTCAAATTCCTTTATTTATACAATAAAAAAAATGCAGGTTGCATGCAGAACAAAAAATAAGTGTTACCATATTTTGCAAACAAATAAAATTAAATTAAGAAGAATATACCGTCAAATACAAAATTGATAGTCGTGTGGTAACGCAAAATCTTTCAGAATTTACTTTCTCTTGATAAATCTCTGTTGTTGGATCAACTAGGGTTATATTTTTGAATCGCGGCCAAAGGCCGCCAAGCCAAAACCGAGTTCTACACGAAAGAACTGAGGACATCTCGGTGTTGGACCGACAGACTTTATTTTTTTTTTTTTAAGCGCGACCGAGGACCTCAAATGCAGAAAGGATTTCTTTCTTTAAATATCTAAAAAACCATTAGTCAGTGGAAACCATATATATGTATAAATTTTCTTAATCTGGAGAACCTCTTCTATCCGTAAATACCCATTTTAACGCATCCCCCAAGGGATGCTATTCTAAAATTTACCCTAAACAACTTACCCCATCCATTCAGATATAATTATGTCCACCTTTTCTATACCAGGTGGTAATTCGATTTCTTCAATTTTTCCTTTTACTACACTAATCACATCTTGAAGATTATTATCAATTACTACTTGACGAGCATATTCAATGATGTTAGAACAATCTACTGCTATGACTTTCGATGCTCCAGCTTTAGCCGCAAACATAGATAATATACCTGTTCCACAACCGACATCAAGAACTACCTTAAAAAAAAATAAAATAAAAATGCATAATGGAAGTGTAGAACAGTGTGGATATCTTACTTTTCCTCGAAATAAATGTTTATTGTGGTACATAGCATTCCTATAAGTGATAGTACGCACTTCATCTTTAAGCATTTCTTCATGAATGCCAAAATGAGCATACGAGTCGAAATAATAGTCTCTTGATGTCATCTCTTCCGCTGAAGCTGAATGTGATACGGAATTGTCTTTAGAATTCTTTAAACACGTAGCAACATCATTATTTGCTGGATTAGATGTGCTTGAGTGCATAATCACGTCATCAGACTAAAATATATAAAATTAATACTGAGACTTGTGTTTAATAGTTAACAAAACACCTACCATTTCTTCTTCCGTTGTTTACCGAATATTTGCACCAATCTTCCAAAGTTTTTGGAAATAGTACTTATTTATTTTTGCCCAAATATTTTCGAAGCTTGTTCCCAGCGTGTACTTTCAATGTAGTCAAAAATAACAGAAAAATAAGTCTTGTCTCACCGCATGTCGGTAAATTTTGCGCAAATGCCAAACGTGTGGAATACTTTTGATATGGCGCTAATTTGACATTTATGGCGCGCGCTACACGTTCAATATTTATTGTGATATTGGCTCGCTATCTATATTGATATAGGTTGATGCTACACATTCAATATTTATCGCGCCGGTATTTTTTCTTAATATAATAATTTTAAAAGAAATATTTTAACCATGGTTTTGCTTAATTATTTGTTTACATTTAAGCACCACCAACTCTGTCACTAAATGTATAACTTAGGGCGCCAACGAAGGAGGCCCAAAAAATTATAACTTTTTTTCTAAATCGTTTTTTTTTGACTCGAAAGTTACATATCCGTGACCAGAAAGTCCATTTCGTAAATGTATCAGAGAATGTAGATTATAGAGAAGGTTCAATTGCGGACCAGCGCGTGAATTGTCAAAACCTAACAAGATTTTAATAGTGGACTTCACCACATCTGACTCGGAAGGAGAAATTTTAACAGTGGAGAGTGAACAGAGCTGAGCATTGAATAAAAACTATGCTCAGAGACTTGCGTTGATTTTACAGCCACATGTTACTCTTTTGGCTTATATTTTTATACGTTTATATGCAATCATATTTATTGATATGAATATCATTTTGAGAATTTTTATGAATGAATGCAAAACTGATAAGATCTATTAAATTATGGAATTTCGAAATAATATTTATAGTCAATTTGGGCATTTAATAATATTATATAGTTTTTACATAATATACATTGCTATATAATTGTATATCTTTTATTATATTAATATTATATAGTCATATGTACATTTATCTGAACATACGCATTTGAATGTACGCATTCAGAAATTCAAATCATAATTTTATCACTTATCAATACACTATATGCAGAGAATGTTAATAAATATTCATATATTAACATTCTCTGCTATATGTGCGAACATTGATTTATATGTCAACATATATTTATATATGCGTATATATAAATCGCAAAAACTACAAACATTGTTCTACAAAAACAACAATCGTCACAAGTCAATATGTCAGCCAAATAGCCGAATCCAAAATATATATATAGTAAATCACACAACAACAACATTTTCATTCATGAACGCAGGCGTACTTTCGACAAGCAACCTCGCTTCATTCATAAAAACAGATACCCTTACATCCCCCCGAGCATGCTTTTGCCTACAAGCATCTTTTCACGACGATGGCAAAAGCTAAAAATCATAAATTGAACAAATTTCTGATATTCCCTTTAGAAGGGAAAAGTGACAACCCCGCAAATATGAGTATTAAAATATTTTAGAATAAAAGTGACAACATAGTATATTTGTCGATATACAATTCAAGAAACTTTTTAAAGAAAATATTCAATATTCCTCTGATTTATGTAAACAGTAAACCCCGGTTAAGTATCACTCCTCCAATCCCTCTTATCTGCCTGTGCCTTGCTCCATCTCACGTTTTTTTCTTAATTTTTTAAAGAAAACGGTAATATTTTTTTAAATACATAGAAATTATTTTTTTGGTACCACTCGCTTAAGTACCACAATCGCTTATGTTCTACAAAGCACAAAAAATCTGCAACTTTGGTTTTGGCACTTAACCGGGATTGACTGTATTTGTCAAAAAATGTACGTAAGTGCGTATCTAAATATTTGAATTTTTTGTACATACATCTGCCCGTATCTATGCACATGACTTGTTGACTTTGTTTCCATTTACGCATGCCACGTTGTATATGAAAAAGGGTTGATTTTGCACTTGCCATTTGCGATGTATGTTTGTAAGAGTGTGTATGGTTCTGATTTCCCATGAAACAATGAGTGTACATATTTACATACATACGTTGCATATAGACAAATTAACAATTATAATGGGTACTTTCATATTTGTTTACATGCACACATAATTATACATATACTTACATATATATGTATAAGAATATTTGCGACCGCTTGGTCTTTTCTTATGGGGTTATGTCAAGCAAGAGGAGTACAAAATCAAACCCAGAAATCTGACTGAACTGAAGCAGTCCATTAAATAGATATTTGAGGCAATCCCGACTTGAACCCTCCAGCCCGCATTAATTTTCTAATTAGGTGTCCAATATGCATGGCTGAGCATGGAGGAATAATTAATTGTATAAAATAAAATTAAAATTTTTTATACAATACAAAAAATATTGATAAAAAGAAACTTATTACGGTTAATTTTTGTAGCACGATTCGTGAGCCGCCTTGTATATGCAGAATATCTTAAAATTATATGCAAAGTCGTTTGCGCATTGTAAATATACGAATCTGTAAGCGTACATTTCTTAACATTGAATTTAGCATTATTTTTCTCATTTAATATTCAAAATGCTCAATTCTGCTATTTCGCGCTCCGCAGAGGTAAAATTCTGGTGAAATCCGCTTATAATTTGTTTGAGGTGAGATCCTCTTAAGTTGGCGAGTAACCCTCCGTCAAGAGGAACATTTTGACAATCGGCACACCATGAACCTTCTCTATGATATACGTTCTCTGAATGTATAGTTTAGGTCCACCAACTAAGGAGGCCTCAAAAATGAATTTTTTTAAAATCGTCTTATTTTAACGCGTAGATTACAAATCGGTGAGCGGAAAGTGAATTTTTTCAATATTTCTATTTTATTTTAATTAACAATAACAAATGGGTTCCATGTTGTCCGATAATAAGTGTTGCCATATCTATTATATATATATATATATATATATATATATTTTGAAAGCGAATTAAAATGAACAATAAAAGAGGATTATACCCCAAATACATGAACTATAATTTCGTTCATTCCCTTCTATTGATAAATTATGGTATTGGATTGGCCAGGGTTATGTTTTTAAAGCGCGGCCGAAGGCCACCAGTGCGGAAAGAAGTTTGACGCGATTAAATTATGAACACCCCGGTGTTGAACCTAGGGTTATTTTTTTGAAGCGCGGCCGAAGGCCGCCAGTGCAGAAAGAAGTTTGACGCGATTGAATTATGAACACCCCGGTGTTGGACCGACCAGGATTATTTTTTTGAAGCGCGGCAAATAAAAAATCTTAAAAAAAGTAATGCTAAAGAGAATATATCACTCTCTATAAACTTCAATTTTTATTAAGGATAATTATAACAACAGTGAAGATTTTGAAAATTTGAAATATGAATACATATGGCGTAAAAATATAGTAAATCAGCATCATGATCGATTTGTGAAATAATCAGATGCAGTAAAACATACGTTAAAGCCATAAAACCTTTTTTTTATTAAATTTATTGAGTTCATAATATTTTGTAGAGGGTGATTGGGTTTTTTATTTATTTTGATTGCTTTCATCCGTTTGGATATGGCAACACTTATTATCTGACAACATGAAACCCATTTGTTATTGTTAATATTACGAAAATTGTGTAAAAATTAAATGCTTATATAAAGCAAATACTTAAATATTTAATATAAAATAAATATGTAGAAACATTGTAGTGAAGTGTTAGTGTTTAATAAGTGCATAATATAAAAGAAAAGATAACAATCAATCAAGAAATTGTAAAATGAAATTTGTGAAATTTTCAACTTAAAATGCAAATATCTCGAAAACAACAAGTTTCCGGCGCCAATAATTATATATATTCGAGATCTGGAGAATCTCTTCTATCCAAGCATACCCCTTTTAACTCTGAAATCGTGGGATGCCAAACTAAAGTTTTCCCAAAATAAAAAATTGTGATACATTTAAATTAATTGTTTTATTTTTTTCTTTGAAAAAATCACATATTGTTAAAGTTTTTACTCCTCTTCTTCATAAACGTTTCTGAAAATTTATATTTAAATATCAATGTTAGTGCACTTTTATTGTGATATTAATAATTACACATACTTTGCATCGTGATGAAAATTATCATCGAGGTTGAGAGCAGCGAAAAGGAGTTTGACGCGATTGAATTATGAACACCCCGGTTTTGAACCGACCAGGGTTATTTTTTTGAAGCGCGGCCGCCAGTGCACAAGGGAGTTTGACGCGATTGAATTATGAACACCCCTGTGCGGAAAGGAGTTCGACGATCGCGGCGCAAAAGAAATTGTGACTGTTACATTTCTTCAGTATATTTTCTTCATAAGAAAATGTTTAACACGCTGAACTGGTAATTACAGCTAAGTGATCTGAATTCTACAGAATTTTGCCCATACAACAACAATTAAGTGACTTGAATATGTGATATGTGCGAAGTGTGTTATATAAATTTGAAAAATATACATATATTATTAAAAAATTTCACTTTCCGCTCACGGATTTGTAATCTACGAGTAAAAATAAGACGATTTAAAAAAAAAAATTCATTTTTGACGCCTCCTTAATTGAGGGACCTAACCTATACATTTACCGTCCATTTTTTTCAATATTTCTATTTTTCAAACAATGAATTTAAAAAAAAAATCAAATAAATAACAAAGTTTGCATAGGTTCTTCCACGTCGAACTCCTTTCAGCACTGGCGGCCGTTCTACAGTTCGTACAGATCACGAAATTTTAAATCTCTTGTTGAGTTTTAAAACTACAAAAAGGCTCTGTTAAATGACCTCCAGGTAAACATTTTTCTATTTGCGCGCTGCTCCAGTGTCAGAACATATGTTTTAAAAATATAAGTTCCGACTACCCAAAACTCCAATGCATTGTAACCATTAACATGCAAACTACTGCATATATAACGCAAGAACTCAGAACGCTGTGGTAGCGCTCTCTGGTAATTAATATATTGTGGCGAACACCTCCCGAAAAATGATGAACTCCCTGATCGGAATTTTTCAGCTCTGTTAGCCGTCGAATCAAACATCATACAAAATTCAATTTGCACATTCTCGTTCATTTACGTTCTCTGTTTGAGCTATAAGCAATAAGTTGTAAGCTCGAATAATGAGTAATAAGAGTTAAATTCTTTGGATTAGAAATAAAGATAACTGTATAGCCATTAAATTGGGATTTTAATTTAACGATTCAGTGATCGAACTCAAGATTGAATTACAGGTAGACAATTTATCGAGAAATCCGTTAAACTATTAATGTACATGTTGCCTCTAGATAAAACCATCAAATTGACAGTTGATTGCTAGCAATGTTTGGTATGAAATATATTCAGACATCAATTGCTAAAGATTAGCAGTCTCATTTGGCAATATTGCTGCATCTCAGATTCTTAGAATATATAATTACTTGTCGAGATGCCGCCTAAACTCTAGTTCTTCACGGATACTTTTGCATAGATAAAATGATTCGAATCTCCTCTCTTTGCCTTCTGAGAGAGCTCATGAACTTTTAGTGCTGCCAAAATAAACCACGAGTTCTTGAGCTACTGAACAGATGACAAGCAAAGCAATAAACCAGAGAATGTAGATTATAGAGAAGGTTCAATTGCGGTCCAACGTGTGAATTGTCAAAACCTAACAAGATTTTAATAGTGGACTTCACCACATCTGACTCGGAAGGAGAAATTTTAACAGTGGAGAGTGAAGAGAACTGATAAGATCTATTAAATTATGGAATTTCGAAATAATATTTATAGTCAATTTGGGCATTTAATAATATTATATAGTTTTTACATAATATAAATTGCTATATAATTGTATATCTTTTATTATATTAATATTATATAGTCATATGTACATTTATCTGAACATACGCATTTGAATGTACGCATCCAGAAATTCAAATCATAATTTTATCACTTATCAATACACTATATGCAGAGAATGTTAATAAATATTCATATATTAACATTCTCTGCTATATGTGCGCACATTGATTTATATGTCAACATATATTTATATATGCGTATATATAAAAACGCAAAAACTACAAACATTGTTCTACAAAAACAACAATCGTCACAAGTCAATATGTCAGCCAAATAGCCGAAGCCAAAATATATAGTAAATTACACAACAACAACATTTTCATTCATGAACGCAGGCGTACTTTCGACAAGCAACCTCGCTTCATTCATAAAAACAGATACCCTTACTTCCCCCCGAGCATGCTTTTGCCTACAAGCGTCTTTTCACGACGATGGCAAAAGCTAAAAATCATAAATTGAACAAATTTCTGATATTCCCTCTAGAAGGGAAAAGTGACAACCCCGCAAATATGAGTATTAAAATATTTTAGAATAAAAGTGACAACATAGTATATTTGTCGATATACAATTCAAGAAACTTTTTAAAGAAAATATTCAATATTCCTCTGATTTATGTAAACAGTAAACCCCGGTTAAGTATCACTCCTCCAATCCCTCTTATATGCCTGTGCCTTGCTCCATCTCACGTTTTTTTTTCTTAATTTTTTAAAGAAAACGGTAATATTTTTTTAAATACATAGAAATTATTTTTTTGGTACCACTCGCTTATGTTCTACAAAGCACAAAAAATCTGCAACTTTGGTTTTGGCACTTAACCGGGATTGACTGTATTTGTCAAAAAATGTACGTAAGTGCGTATGTAAATATTTGAATTTTTTGTACACACATCTGCCCGTATCTATGCACATGACTTGTTGACTTTGTTTCCATTTACGCATGCCACGTTGTAAGTATATGAATAAGGGTTGATTTTGCACTTGCCATATTGTATGTTTGTAAGAGTGTGTATGGTTCTGATTTCCCATGAAACAATGAGTGTACATATTTACATACATACGTTGCATATAGACAAATTAACAATTATAATGGGTACTTTCATATTTGTTTACATGCACACATAATTATACATATACTTACATATATATGTATAAGAATATTTGCGACCGCTTGGTCTTTTCTTATGGGGTTATGTCAAGCAAGAGGAGTACAAAATCAAACCCAGAAATCTGACTGAACTGAAGCAGTCCATTAAATAGATATTTGAGGCAATCCCGACTTGAACCCTCCAGCCCGCATTAATTTTCTAATTAGGTGTCCAATATGCATGGCTGAGCATGGAGGAATAATTAATTGTATAAAATAAAATTAAAATTTTTTATACAATACAAAAAAGATTGATAAAAAGAAACTTATTACGGTTAATTTTTGTAGCACGATTCGTGAGCCGCCCTGTATATGCAGAATATCTTAAAATTAAATGCAAAGTCGTTTGCGCATTGTAAATATACGAATCTGTAAGCGTACGTTTCTTAACATTGAATTTAGCATTATTTTTCTCATTTAACATTCAAAATGCTCAATTCTGCTATTTCGCGCTCCGCAGAGGTAAAATTCTGGTGAAATCCTCTTAAGTTGGCGAGTAACGCTCCGTCAAGAGGAACATTTTGACAATCGGCACACCATTAACCTTCTCTATGATATACGTTCTCTGGTCAGACCTACTGAACTTTGACAGTTGCTTGAGTTCAGTAGGTTTTGACGTTTATCAATTGCACTCTCATTTCCAGTGAGAGACGAGTTGGGCATCTCTTTATCTCTGCCATGAACCTTCTCTATGATATACGTTCTCTGGTGGTAGTTCATTCATAGAACGTATATCATAGAGAAGGTTCATGGTGTGCCGATTGTCAAAATGTTCCTCTTGACGCAGGGTTACTCGCCAACTTAAGAGGATCTCACCTCAAACAAATTATAAGCGGATTTCACCAGAATTTTACCCCTGCGGAGCGCAAAATAGCAGAATTGAGCATTTTGAATGTTAGATGAGAAAAATAATGCTAAATTCAATGTTAGGAAATGTACGCTTACAGATTCGTATATTTACAATGCGCAAACGACTTTGCATTTAATTTTAAGATATTCTGCATATACAGGGCGGCTCACGAATCGTGCTACAAAAATTAACCGTAATAAGTTTCTTTTTATCAATCTTTTTTGTATTGTATAAAAAATTTTAATTTTATTTTATACAATTAATTATTCCTCCATGCTCAGCCATGCATATTGGACACCTAATTAGAAAATTAATGCGGGCTGGAGGGTTCAAGTCGGGATTGCCTCAAATATCTATTTAATGGACTGCTTCAGTTCAGTCAGATTTCTGGGTTTGATTTTGTACTCCTCTTGCTTGACATAACCCCATAAGAAAAGACCAAGCGGTCGCAAATATTCTTATACATATATATCTAAGTATATGTATAATTATGTGTGCATGTAAACAAATATGAAAGTACCCATTATAATTGTTAATTTGTCTATATGCAACGTATGTATGTAAATATGCACACTCATTGTTTCATGGGAAATCAGAACCAGAGAATGTTGAAGAGTAGAGAAGGAGCAAATGTTAAATGAAAACTTTTTGAGTACTAATTTGTAATTCCACAAGAGGGAACATCGAAAAGTATAACTTCGAAAAAGAAAAATACACCACACAATATGCGAAATGATATAAATAGACACAACGAATATTCCTATATGAAAAATCGTTGCGCATACCTATTTAGATTTATGTTTTCAATTTCTATGATATGACAAATTTATAATTATGAAAAACCTTTTGAATTAAAAATATGTAATACCGGTAAAAACCCCAGAATTCATAATAAAATAAACATTTAATAAGCTAGTTTTCTAACTTATGTATGTGCGTTGCGTAAGCAATATACTTATTAAACAAATGATAATAATAAAACGGTGGCTAAGCGGCCACGTTTCCACTTTTGTGGTGGCTTAGGTCGTAAGCGGGAGGGGTTAAGCACAATCCGAATACGAGCCTATACGTTCGAATCCTAAAACGAATTTTATTTAATTTTTTTATTTTATTCATTGGAGTCTAAGCATATCATAATTCAATTTCTTTAATAGCATATTTTACTTCCTGAGATAATTAAAATATATCAGGAAAATATAATATGTTCATATGTTTAGGTTTATTGAATATTTCCTTATTATGCGTATTTACACAAATGTGATAATCACACATACATTCTTAAATACACGTACGCTGATGCTTGCTTCTTCTTGCCCCGCACAAGCAATGACTTTTGTCTACGCTTTTTGCTTTTTGCGAGTTGAACGATCGCAGGCAAGGAGGGATTGGGGCGCACCGCCACATAATTATTTCAGATATATATTTTATTTATCGAATTCAGTTTGAAAACGATTATAGGTATGAATTTATTGGTATATATATATATATATATATATATATATAATATATTATATTACGAAAATAATTCATAAATGCATCAGTATTTTTCAATACAAATTAAGCAACATATCAATATATTATGAGCCCTCACTTGACACGCCTATGTGCATGGTGGCAAGCCAACGAAATAACGGCGAGTTCGCGCGGACATTGTGTTGTTGAAAAAAACCAAATGACGACTTTGCCGACAAACATACATATTTATATACATACATACAAACGAGCTCGCATACATATTGACGCCAAATTTTGCGGATCGTCGCGGAGTTGACAAAATTTGTTTCAATCGACAATGTCGATCGGCTATGTTGTCTCGTTTGTCCTTTTTGCAGTGGTTTGCTATTGAAAGTTGACTTATGCTCTTTTGAAATATTGCGATTACCAATTGGGCTGCATTTTCATAGCGTCGTATTTAGATAAAATGGGCTAAATCGAAAAACTATGAAACAATGATAATAAGTAAACATATAAAAGTACTATATGGACTGTGCTTAGAATATATAGAAGTAGTTAATGATTTCATATGAATGTCAATTTGATATAAATTTTATAATTTAATGCCATAAATAGTGCATAATATGAAAAAATATAAATATTATTTAAACTCGAATAGGTCATGTTGCCAATTCTCCTTTCTGAAGTGAACATCAGACAAATTCTTCAATTTCTGATTTTTAGCAAATGATGTGAGGAAGCAGCTTGCGGACATACAAATGCGAGGGGGATGGTAGGATTTTCAGTGGTGGCTGTCAAATTGTAAAATTGAATTTTTCTCGTTTTACTCAATTTCATTCATTTATTTCGCATATGCGTAGGAATTCTATATGAAAACCAAATGTGGCTTACCAGGCGCACAGAAAAAATAGCGCGGCGCAGAGTTATGAACGAGCGCACTTTGCTTTGAAGCAGACGCACGTTCCTTATGAATGAATTTGTTGTCGTTGTAATATGAAATACTTCGAAAATAAGCCGCGAGTTCGCTTAATTTATTTTAAGTTTTGTTTATGCGCATATCAAAAAACATCTCTGCATATGTATGTATATATATTTTGCTTATAGAGTGGTGTAGTTCGTTGCGTAAATTGACAGCTGTGGTGACATTTTATTTTCGAACTTGCGCTTTTTCGATGTTCCTTCTTAGCAATTAACATTTTAGTACTGCTAACATTTGCTCCTTCTCTACTCTTCAACATTCTCTGTCAGAACTATACACACTCTTACAAACATACATCGCATATGGCAAGTGCAAAATCAACCCTTATTCATATACAACGTGGCATGCGTAAATGGAAACAAAGTCAACAAGTCATGTGCATAGATACGGGCAGATGTGTGTACAAAAAATTCAAATATTTACATACGCACTTAAGTACATTTTTTGACAAATACAGTCAATCCCGGTTAAGTGCCAAAACCAAAGTTGCAGATTTTTTGTGCTTTGTAGAACATAAGCGATTGTGGTACTTAAGCGAGTGGTACCAAAAAAATAATTTCTATGTATTTAAAAAAATATTACCGTTTTCTTTAAAAAATTAAGAAGAAAACGTGAGATGGAGCAAGGCACAGGCAGATAAGAGGGATTGGAGGAGTGATACTTAACCGGGGTTTACTGTTTACATAAATCAGAGGAATATTGAATATTTTCTTTAAAAAGTTCCTTGAATTGTATATCGTTGTTGTCACTTTTATTCTAAAATATTTTAATACTCATATTTGCGGGGTTGTCACTTTTCCCTTCTAGAGGGAATATCAGAAATTTGTTCAATTTATGATTTTTAGCTTTTGCCATCGTCGTGAAAAGACGCTTGTAGGCAAAAGCATGCTCGGGGGGATGTAAGGGTATCTGTTTTTATGAATGAAGCGAGGTTGCTTGTCGAAAGTACGCCTGCGTTCATGAATGAAAATGTTGTTGTTGTGTGATTTACTATATATTTTGGCTTCGGCTATTTGGCTGACATATTGACTTGTGACGATTGTTGTTTTGTAGAACAATGTTTGTAGTTTTTACAGGTGACATATTTACATGTGTACGGATATTCATATGTATGTAGGTTGGTTTGTGTATGCATTATTTGTTGGCAATGTTATATATACATACATACATATATATGTTGACATATAAATCAATGTGCGCACATATAGCAGAGAATGTTAATATATGAATGCGTACATTCAAATGCGCATGTTCAGATAAATGTACATATGACTATATAAGATTAATATGATAAAAGATATAAAATTATATAGGAATGCATATTATGTAAAAACTATATAATATTATTAAATGCCCAAATTGACTATAAATATTATTTCGAAATTCCATAATTTAATAGATCTTATCAGTTTTGCATGCATTCATAAAAATTCGCAATATGATATTCATATCAATAAATATGATTGCATATAAACGTATAAAAATATAAGGCAAAAGGCTAACATGCAGCTGTAATATCAAAGCAGGTCTCTGAGCATAATTTTCATTGAATTCTCAGCTCTGTTCACTCGCTACTGTTAAAATTTCTCCTTCCGAGCCAGATTTGGTGAAATTCACTATTAAAATCTTGTTAGGTTTTGACAATTCACACGGTGGGCCGCAATTGAACCTTCTCTATGATATACGTTCTCTGCTACCACTAAGAATCCCACAGAAATAAATTGCGAAATCAGTGGTTTATTTGTAAGATCAGATTTTTTGGCGACTTTTACGTATATTTCTACGCTTTATTTAAAGAGATTTAATATACACTTGTCGCAGAGTATTGTCAACGTATATACATATTTTGGTTAGAATTCCCAGCAAATCTTATGTAAACTTTGAGTTCCGAATAAATTATCAAAAGATATTTGTTAATTCAGTATATAGAAACTTAGTAATGTTCATGTTTAGCTTATTTAAAACTTTTAAGTGTTTTGAAATATTAAAATATTTTGTTAAAATTAAAAAGTTAATTTAGAAAATATTTTGTGATTAAAATATACATGTATATATATTTAGACGTCATATAGGAGATCTAGCTTCTTAAACTAATTTTAATTATGTATATTTTTCTGTCAAATGGAAACCGAATAATACCCAAGAAATTTATTAAAAAATCTCAAAACTTATTTCTTTCCTTAGTGGCACCACGGTCAAATGTTATAAAATATGTGGACTTTGACAGCGCTCTCTCGAATCAAAGAGTTTCGTATCATTTTATCCATGCTCTTTTGTCAACCAAATCGTCGAGGGCAGGGATAATGGGATGCCCAACTCTTTCCAGTGTGAGAGCGCCTCAAAATTAGCGTTTTTTATAACATTTTACATTGCAGCCAGTTCGGACAAAATAATAATTTTTGGGAATTCAAATTAACATATCCATCATTTATTAAGATTAAATATTATTATACATGTATCCGTTAAACATATGCAGAAACGTTTTTATAGTCTTTTTTTGTGATTTTGTGATATATTAAACAATTGATTTTTGAACTTTCAATAATAATCAAAAGAATAATTGTATTAGCTCTCAATTAATAAATGTTTTTGAAAATTTTCAATTGAAAATCAATACCACTTAGCATCAATCGCAGAAGATATCATCACATACATTTCAATTTCGCGTTTTCTTTCATTTTCATTGTTTTCCAATTTTTGTTAGTGATCTTCAACAGCAGCAAAAATCTCTCTGTTTACATATTTTTCTGTAGAATTTTAATCTGGCCGTCCCTCTTTTTCCAATTGCTAAACGTCAGACCTACTGAACTTTGACAGTTGCTTGAGTTCAGTAGGTTTTGACGTTTATCAATTGCGCTCTCATTTCCAGTGAGAGACGAGTTGGGCATCTCTTTATCTCTAGTCGAGGGAATGACGGAGAAAAACGAAGCGACCATGCCGCTCGTGCTCGGGTCGCACTCTTTGTGTTCTTATTCGTAACAGCTCGCTGCTACACATTCTGCATTCCTTTTATTCTTTTGAATATATACACATAGCCAATTAAGTCTGCGCTCACCCTACAATATTTTTTAAGTTAAGTAAAAACACAATGTACAATAAATAGGTAATTCAGTTCAAATTTTCTACATGTATTTCTTCTTTATATTTTTAGTTAAGATTAGATGTTAAGAATTTCTAAGCATTTAAATAAAACAAAGTAAGTAAGAAACTGAAAAAGAAAAAAAAATTTTGAGAAAAAGTTTAGGGATTTAAAAGTATTATGTTGAAATTTTCTAAGCATTTTCTAAGAACGAAACTGAAAAGGAAAAAATATTTAAAGAAAAATTTTAAGAATTTAAAATGTATTCGGTTTTGCGAATTACTATTAATGAAATTAAAATTTAAAACTTGTATATTTACTAACACTAAATAATACATATAAATAATAACAGGCTTGTACAGCCAATAAAAATAATAAAAATAGAAGCTGCGATTCATCACCTTCGGGGGGACCCTAAAGCTTATAAAAATAAAATTCACTGCGATTCACCATCCAAGGAACCCTCCAGAGAGTTATAAATTCTAAATCAAAATAAAAAAGAACCGCGATTCTCCACCTAACGGGGGGTCCTCCGGTTCTAAATAACTACAGTCCAACTCTGCGATTCACCACCAAAGGGACCCTCCAGAGTATAAGGACACCTAACCAAAATAAAATAAAATCATTGCAAATGTCTAACAAATGTGCAAACCAATCCCATAAGACCTGGTGTGCTAAACGCACCTACTGCAGGCAATACTCAACCATCCCATCCTATTCCTAATCCTAACGAAATTAATCTAGAACAATTGACAAACATTATAATGCGAACATAAACTTTTCCAAAACAACGGACGTCCATAGACCCCACATTAACAAACAACATTAACGAACTAGACAAAATACCCAATGTGGTAAGATGCCTCCGTGAATTTTCCGGGAATCCGGGAGAATTTAATTCATGGAAGAAGAGCGTAGACCGAATACTAGAAATATACAAACTTCAAAGAGGATCGCCAAAATACTATGGCATCCTTAACGTGATAAGAAACAAAATCGTGGACAACGTAGATATTGCTGTCGAATCATATAATACACCTACAGAGTGTAAGGCTATTTCGAAATGCCTCACTCTTCATTACGCTGATAAGAGGGACGTAGGTACCTTAGAGTACCAAATGACATCATTAGTGCAAGGTAGCTATACCATTCAAAAATTCTACCAAAGGGTATATTTCCACCTATCTCTTATTCTTAATAAAATTGGCTGCATCAAACTTGCAGCTTCCTCTACAGAGTTTAAGCAAGGACGATTTGATCAGTCTCTCCACAATATGGTAGCTGACTTCTTCAAGACCGAGAATTTCGCTGTCAGAGCCGCATCCCCTATAGAGAGTGAAGCATACACTCGGGCCAGAGCTATCTTGAAGTCTGCTACATGCCGCGTTGATGGACGGTTTGAAACAGGTCTCATATGGAGAACTGACAACGTCTAGTCAGCGTAGAGCAAAGAATGCGTCGAGATGCAATTTTCGCCACTCAATACAAGGACATCATGAACGCCTACGTGAGAAAGAAATATGCCCGTAAATTGTCACCAGCAGAAGCAGCTATATCTACACCTAAGACTTGGTATTTGCCGCACTTTGCCGTTGCCAATCCCAACAAACCCGGAAAGCTACGCATGGTATTTAACGCCGCTGCTGAGGTAAGTGGAATCTCCCTCAATTCACAGCTCCTGAAGGGTCCACAAGAATATCGGCCTTTGCCGTCGATATTATTCCACTTTTGTGAAGGCGCGATCGCCGTATGTGGAGACATCAAGGAGATGTTCCACCAAGTCCTTATACCAAAAGACGATAAATGCGCACAGCCAAATGTGCGTGATGCCGCAGATTATGTCGATGACTTCGTTGATAGCTTCTGCTCGGAAGAGGAGCCATTTTTATATCCCAAGAGGTCCGAGCGATTCATATGGATGCTGGTTTTGGGCTTCGCAATTTTACATCCAATGCATCGAAAGTAGTTGACGCACTCAACGGTACTGATGTCTCACGTCCAATTGATAATAAAGAAGGTTTCGTTGGAGAGCGGGTACTTGGTTTGTTATGGCAGTCATCGTCAGATTGTTTCGGTTTTAAATTGAAATTCCATAATGTTGGTGAAGCAGTGGTAAATGGAGAAAGACCTCCCTCTAAAAGAGAACTCCTAAGCATTGTTGAAAAGCGACATTAACCCTGTCTGGGAGAAGTGGCGTAAACAACTACCAGAAGTTGTGAAATACGCCATACCTCATTTTTATTTTGGAAATGGTGTACCTCAAATACTTCAGCTCCACGTATTTGTCGACGCTAGTGAAGATGCCTTCGCCGCTGTTGCATATCTTCGATCGCAAACCTCATCGGGTAAAATTGATGTAACATTCGTTTCTTCTAAGTCAAAATGCGCGCCAATGAAAACTCTTACCGTGCCACGACTTGAACATCAGACAGCTGTTTTAGGCACTCGTCTCATGCAGTGCATCCCCGATGAACACATTCTTGACATCACAGACTGCATTCTGTGGAGTGACTCAAAAACGGTAATCAAATGGATTCGAAGAGAGCACCGTCGTTACAAGCCTTTCGTACAGCATAGAATAGCAGAGATATTGGCCACTACAAACGTTTCCAATTGGAGATGGCTGCCCACAAAGCTCAACGTAGCCGACGAAGCTACTCGTATAAATGATTGCATCAATTTTAGTCCAGTGACGCGTTGGTCACGTGGTCCCCCATTCTTACAGCAGGATGAGCAATCTTGGCCTCTGAAGATGTCATAGTCGTTGGAAATGATGAACCTGATGAAGAACTACAGTCTAAATTTGCCTTACTCATCGTGAGTCGTAATTTTTTGAACTTTAATTATTTCTCTTCATTTAAAAGATTGGTAAGAGCTGTTGCCTGGCTTTTACGCTTTATCAACAATTGTCGCCGCCGCGGACAGCTAGACCAATGCTATGGTTTAACCGCTAAAGAAGTAGAGAATGCCAAACGCCTCTTATGCCGCCTAGTACAACGTGAAGTGTATGCAACAGAGACCCAGTCCATCGAAAACGGTCAGGAAATTTCCACCAACAGCCCGTTATTACAACTTTCGCCATACATAGACGAGGAAGGTGTTCTCCGAGTGCAGGGACGCATTGACGCAGCTAGCTGGCTACCAACACGGCTATTATTCTTCCGCCAAATCATTCGTTTACAAGGATGTTAGTGTTACATCATCACAGCCTCATAAACCACCAGAACTTAGGAGCTACCATTGGAGATATCCGTTGCAATTATTGGGTGCCGCGATTAAGAAGTTTGTTGCGTAGTGTGATTGCGAGTTGTGGTGTATGCCGTTTAAATAAAGCTGCCCCGGTAGCTCCAAGGATGGGACTGCTTCCTGTGGACAGACTCACTCCCTATGTGAGACCGTTTAGCTACACAGAACTCGATCACTTTGGGCCACTAACTGCCACTGTTCGTCGCAGCACTGAGAAGAGATGGGTGGCACTATTTACGTGCCTTACTGTGCGAGCTGTGCACCTAGAACTGGCTCATGACTTGAGTACCGACTCCTGTATCATTGCTATACGTAATTTAGTGAACCGACGAGGTATGCCCCTAAGGATTAGGTCGGACAATGGAAAGAATTTCGTTGGTGCTGACCGAGAAGCCAAGCGATTCACAGAAGTATTCGACTGCGTACGTCTACAAAGTGAATTATCATAGAAAAATATTCAGTGGGTATTTAATTCACCATTTAATCCACCGAAAAGTGGTTCATGGGAGAGAATGGTACAGTGTATCAAGCGAGTTTTATATCACACTTTGAAAGAAGTTGCACCAAGGGAGCATACCCTGAATAGTTTTCTTATTGAAGCTGAGAACATGATCATCACCGATTTCATTCTGGGAGCCGCAAATGTAGCACACACTCCGATAGTAGACACAGACTTGGAAAAAAACTTGTGTATCACGCAAACAGTGGCGCATCGCTCGTCATTTGAGGGATCTTTTTTGGAATAGGTGGATTACTGAATATCTTCCTACATTGACTCGCCGAGTAAAACGGGGCCAACGAACGCAGCCGAAGAAAGAAGGGGACTTGGTGTTCACCAACGATCCTAATGTTCCACGGCGAGAATGGTGCCGAGGGAAGGTAGATCGAGTGTATCCTAGGCTTGATGGAGAGGTGCGTCGAGCAGACATACGAACTTCCAGAGGAGTGAAACGACGAGCAGTCTCAAAGCTTGCTGTTCTGGACATTGATGGTGGTGAATCAGGTTGATTCACGGGGGCGGGGATGTTGTAGATTCGGGCCCCCCCTAAAATTATATTTAATTTCTATGTTTATTTTACAGTTGTATGTTTCAATTCCAATTTCTTTATATGCTCTTGATTTGTCTCGCATTCCATTTACATACATACATTTCCCGCTATACCTTTGCCATTCTCCCTTCGCATAAACAGGTAGGCACAAACTACATATGTTAAGTTATCTATATGCTTGTTTTTGTAAACTGCAGTGTGCAGTTCTCCTATTCTCCTGTGTTGATCTGTTCGGTAAATGACAATATTTGTTCTAAAAGTTAGTTAAGTTCTGGCAAATCATGTTCGAGCTTTGTCATCAATCAGCCAGCCAGGAAGGTGGAAGGACACACTGCGGTAAGTGAAATATATTACAATTCTTTGTAAGTGAATAATTTAATGCTTGTGTATTTAGAAATAAACCATAAACCAAATATGCGTTAAATTCGCTCCACCTCATCGGTGACAAATTCTTCATTTCGCATGACCAAACGTTTGCGTGTTTGGTTTGTGAAATTAATTTTCGATGCGTAAGTCACCCCGCCGCCAGACTACAACCGGTTCGCCAGGCATGGATGACAGTGCTCCTACATCATCTGCAGCATCGTCAAAACCCAGCCAGGGTAACAATGCATCAGCCACTGCCAACATAGCCACTGATTTAACAGCCGCCCCTACAGCCACCGGAGCCACCACTAGAGCATCATCAAAACCCAGTCAGGGTAGTAATGCATCCGCTGTGATGTGATGTGATTTACCAGCCGCTCCTACAGCCACCGGGACCATCACTCGAGGATCATCAGCTGCCTTCGCACGTCAAGAAAATCTTATTACCGCTCTACAGAAACGCATTGCTATGCTAGAGAGTAGTTTGTGTGATATTAGGGAGCACCAATCGCGTGGTGAAGCGTATAATACATCCAACAACAATATTGCCTCCGAGGTTCCATTACCGCAAACATCGAGGACAACAGTACAATTGGGAAGCGTTCAATTAACGGAACAACTGTTCAGTACCGTTGTCGCAGCCTACCGATTCCCATTACACTCCGCCAAACTTTGGAATAGGTACAGCTGCTACAAACCACATGTACAGTACAACTCATTTGGGGATGTATACACCTTCGATCCAGTCTCGATTGTCTTCAACGACAATGCCTACATTTGCCAATATAAGGTTCTACTGCCGCTCAGTCATCGAGTTTGCCCAGAAAATTGCAGGATTTGTCAGACTTTTCTGGACAGCCGGAAGATTGGCCAATATTTTATACGGCTTTCATCGAGTCAACCACGGTTATTGAAGAGCCTGAAGGGTTACGAGCGTGAAGCGGTCAAGTCATTGCTGATCCACCCGAACAATGTCGGCAATATAATTGAGTTGTTAAAATTTAGATTTGGGCGCCCGGAGCAGTTGATCCGTAGCCAACTGGCCCACGTAAAGGAAATCGCACCTATTTCGGAGAATGCAATGTCGAAAATCATACCATTTGCAACAAATGTATGTAACATCTGTGTCTTTTTGCAATCTGCACATGGTGGGGAATTACATTTGTCAAACCCTACATTACTCGACGAACTTGTGTCAAAATTGCCTATGAGCAAACGCGTTAAGTGGGCAAGTTTCGCAGCGTTCATACAGCTATATGCAACAGTGAAACATTTCAGTGAGTGGTTATCGAAATTAGCCAATATAATTTGTACGGTTTGTGTTGATAGTTCGTCCAAGGAATGGAAGTATCGCCCGGTTCTGCACACAGTACAGCAGCAATGATCAATGAGATATCCAATTTGTCAGGGGCATCATAAGCCAGCAGAGTGTGCGCGTTTTCTAGAATATTCAGTGCCAAACAGATGGATAGAGGCGAAACGACATCGCTTGTGTTTTGCTTGTCTCAATTTGGGTCATAATACACGAAATTGTCAACGTCGCAAGCTATGTTCAATTGAAGGTTGCCGGAGAGTGCATCATAAGCTCCTACATGAAGCCGTGGGGAATACTACAAATTCGTCAAGTCAATCAACCACGCATTTCTCTTCTGCGTATACCCAAGCTAATCGTAGGCCTACATCAATGCAGCATACACTCGACAGCCAGCATCCATCAAAAGATGCGGGCCAGCAGTCTTAAGTTGCAGTTCCACTGATAGTAAGCTCCTGTTCCGTATTTTGCCGGTCACCCTATACGGAAACCAAAGGCGTGTTGACACTTACGCACTCCTGGACGAAGGTTCATCCATCACAATGATAGACAGTGCTCTTGTTTGAGACTTGGGAATGCGTGGATGTGAGCAGCATTTGTATGTTTAGTGGTTTGGAGGACATGCCGCGCAGGAGTCAACGTTTGTGGTAGACTTGCTTATTAGTGGTGCCGGTATGCAGAAACAACACAAACTCCGCAATGTGTATGCTATATCAAACTTGCAGCTTCCTCTACAGAGTTTAAGCAAGGACGATTTGGATCACAACTTTAAACATGTAAGCCGGCTTCCAGTACAACCTTATGCCCAGGTCAGGCCCAGACTCTTGATTGGTCTTGATCATTGCCATTTGGGATTGTCATCGACAACTATGAAGGTAAACCCGCATGGTCCATTTATTGCCAATACGGAGTTGGGATGGGTGGGGTTTTACCAACTTTAACTACGCTACCATCTCCAGCTGATCAGTCTCTCCACAATATGGTAGCTGACTTCTTCAAGACCGAGAATTTCGCTGTCAGAGCCGCATTCCCTATAGAGAGTGAAGCATACACTCGGGCCAGAGCTATCCTGAAGTCTGCTACATGCCGCGTTGATGGACGGTTTGAAACAGGTCTCATATGGAGAACTGACAACGTCTAGTCAGCGTAGAGCAAAGAATGCGTCGAGATGCAATTTTCGCCACTCAATACAAGGACATCATGAACGCCTACGTGAGAAAGAAATATGCCCGTAAATTGTCACCAGCAGAAGCAGCTATATCTACACCTAAGACTTGGTATTTGCCGCACTTTGCCGTTGCCAATCCCAACAAACCCGGAAAGCTACGCATGGTATTTAACGCCGCTGCTGAGGTAAGTGGAATCTCCCTCAATTCACAGCTCCTAAAGGGTCCACAAGAATATCGGCCTTTGCCGTCGATATTATTTCACTTTTGTGAAGGCGCGATCGCCGTATGGGGAGACATCAAGGAGATGTTCCACCAAGTCCTTATACCAAAAGACGATAGATGCGCACAGCGAAATGTGCGTGATGACGTTTGGTGCTGCCTGTTCACCATGTGCCGCAGATTATGTCAAAAAAGTAAACGCATTGGAGCACCAAGATGATCGCAGAACGAATGTCCGTGCGGTTAAGGCGATATTGGACCACCACTCTGTCGATGACTTCGTTGATAGCTTCTGCTCGGAAGAGGAGGCCATTTTTATATCCCAAGAGGTCCGAGCGATTCAGATGGATGCTGGTTTTGGGCTTCGCAATTTTACATCCAATGCATCGAAAGTAGTTGACGCACTCAACGGTACTGATGTCTCACGTCCAATTGATAATAAAGAAGGTTTCGTTGGAGAGCGGGTACTTGGTTTGTTTTGGCAGTCATCGTCAGATTGTTTCGGTTTTAAATTGAAATTCCATAATGTTGGTGAAGCAGTTGTAAATGGGGAAAGACCTCCCTCTAAAAGAGAACTCCTAAGCATTGTTATGTCGATTTTCGACCCTCTAGGATTTCTGAGCAACTTCGTCTATGGCGACAAACTACTTATGCGTGAGTTATGGAAACACGACATCCAGTGGAACGACCTGTTGCCAAACGACATTAACGCTGTCTGGGAGAAGTGGCGTAAACAACTCCCAGAAGTTGTGAAATACGCCATACCTCGTTTTTGTTTTGGAAATGGTGTACCTCAAATACTTCAGCTCCACGTATTTGTCGACGCTAGTGAAGATGCCTTCGCCGCTGTTGCCTATCTTCGATCGCAAACTTCATCGGGTAAAATTGATGTAACATTCGTTTCTTCTAAGTCAAAATGCGCGCCAATGAAAACTCTTACCGTGCCACGGCTTGAACATCAGACAGCTGTTTTAGGCACTCGTCTCATGCAGTGCATCCCCGATGAACACATTCTTGACATCAGAGACTGCATTCTGTGGAGTGACTCAAAAACGGTTATCAAATGGATTCGAAGAGAGCACCGTCGTTACAAGCCTTTCGTACAGCATAGAATAGCAGAGATATTGGCCACTACAAACGTTTCCAATTGGAGATGGCTGCCCACAAAGCTCAACGTAGCCGACGAAGCTACTCGTATAAATGATTGCATCAATTTTAGTCCAGTGACGCGTTGGTCACGTGGTCCCCCATTCTTACAGCAGGATGAGCAATCTTGGCTCTCTGAAGATGTCATAGTCTTTGGAAATGATGAACCTGATGAAGAACTACAGTCTAAATTTGCCTTACTCATCGTGAGTCGTAATTTTTTGAACTTTAATTATTTCTCTTCATTTAAAAGATTGGTAAGAGCTGTTGCCTGGCTTTTACGCTTTATCAACAATTGTCGCCGCCGCGGACAGCTAGACCAATGCTATGGTTTAACCGCTAAAGAAGTAGAGAATGCCAAACGCCTCTTATGCCGCCTAGTACAACGTGAAGTGTATGCAACAGAGACCCAGTCCATCGAAAACGGTCAGGAAATTTCCACCAACAGCCCGTTATTACAACTTTCGCCATACATAGACGAGGAAGGTGTCCTCCGAGTGCAGGGACGCATTGACGCAGCTAGCTGGCTACCAACACGGCGTCCTATTATTCTTCCGCCAAATCATGCATTTACAAGGCTGTTAAAGTTACATCATCACAGCCTCATGAACCCCCAGAACTTAGAAGCTACCATTGGAGATATCCATTGCAATTATTGGGTGCCGCGACTAAGAAGTTTGTTGCGTAGTGTGACTGCGAGTTGTGGTGTATGCCGTATAAATAAAGCTGCCCCGATAGCTCCAAGGATGGGACTGCTTCCTGTGGACAGACTCACTCCCTATGTGAGACCGTTTAGCTACACAGAACTCGATTACTTTGGGCCACTAACTGTCACTGTTCGTCGCAGCACTGAGAAGAGATGGGTGGCACTATTTACGTGCCCTACTGTGCGAGCTGTGCACCTAGAGCTGGCTCATGACTTGAGTACCGACTCCTGTATCATTGCTATACGTAATTTTGTGAACCGACGAGGTATGCCCCTAAGGATTAGGTCGGACAATGGAAAGAATTTCGTTGGTGCTGACCGAGAAGCCAAGCGATTCACAGAAGTATTCGACTGCGTACGTCTACAAAGTGAATTATCATAGAAAAATATTCAGTGGGTATTTAATTCACCATTTAATCCAGAATGGTACAGTGTATCAAGCGAGTTTTATATCACACTTTGAAAGAAGGTACACCAAGGGAGCATACCCTGAATAGTTTTCTTATTGAAGCTGAGAACATGCCCATCACCGCGGACTAGGAGCAGTCGATAACTCCTAATGATTTAGTACGATACTACGATAGTAGACACAGACTTGGAAAAAACTTGTGTATCACACAAGCAGTGGCTCATCGCTCGTCAATTGAGGGATCTTTTTTGGAACAAGTGGATTACTGAATATCTTCCTACATTGACTCGCCGAGTAAAACGGGGCCAACGAACGCAGCCGAAGAAAGAAGGGGACTTGGTGTTCATATGCGATCCTAATGTTCCACGGCGAGAATGGTGCTGAGGGAAGGTAGATCGAGTGTATCATGGGCTTGATGGAGAGGTGCGTCGAGCAGACATACGAACTTCCAGAGGAGTGAAACGACGCGCAGTCTCAAAACTTGCTGTTCTGGACATTGATGGTATTGAATCAGGTTGATTCACGGGGGCGGGGATGTTGTAGATTCGGGCCCACCCTAGTATTATATTTAATTTCTATATTTATTTTACAGTTGTATGTTTCAATTCCAATTTCTTTATATCCTCTTGAATTGTCTCATACATTTCCCGCTATACAGTTTCTGTTTCCTTGTTTGTGCGATTTATATGTTTGCCATTCTCCCTTCACATAATCAGGTAGGCACAAACTACATATGTATGTTAAGTTATCTAAATGCTTGTTGTTTGTAAACTGCAGTGTGCAGTTCCCCTATTCTCCTGTGCTGATCTGTACGGTAAATGACAATATTTGTGCATATAAGTTCTGGCAAATCATATTCGAGCTTTGTCATCAATCAGCCAGCCAGGAAGGTGGAAGGACACACAGCGGTAAGTGAAATATATTACAATTCTTTGTAAGTGAATAATTTAATGCTTGTGTATTTAGAAATAAACCATAAACCAAATATGCATTAAATTCGCCCCACCTTATCGGTGACAAGCATCTTTACTTATTTAAGTAACCAATATTCTTTTTCATTAAGCTAAGACCACCCACAAAATATTGTTTACATGACTGAATAAGCGAATATTGTAAGAATTAAGCAAATAAGAAAATTGTATAAATAAGAGTAAATTGAAATAAAGACTGGTCATCCATCAGGATCACTCAAACCATCATATTTGATTTCTTCCGCGCGTTTGCGGAAAACTATATTTTTTAACACTTCCTAAACGAAGGAAGTTAATTGACGCCCAACAACGTGGGGCACGACGCGAATAAAATGCCCGAAAATAAAAAAGTACGGCTACGCGGGTGCACAAGTAAAAAAAAAAAACAAAAATCGATTCAAATAACAAAACAAAAACCGATTCAAATACCAAAAAACAAAAAGTTCTAATACTAAATCTCGAAGCGATTCAAATGTGTATATAATATTTTAAACAAACAAAAATCATAATACAAAACCCAACATTAAATACTAAATAAATAAAAAAACAAAATAAAAAAGAAGAAATAAGACATTGCACGCTAAGCCGAAGCGTCGCCAACGAGGGACACAATTAGTTAAAAACAAAACAACCAAGGGATTTATAACTATTATATAACCCAAAACGTGATACTAACCAATGGGAAGTTAAAACAGCAATCAACAAACCCCTTAGAAAAGGACGAAAAGTAGTAAGTTAATACTTTAATATATTTAATTTATATAAACAAAATTGTATAAAAATCCTAGTAACATAAAATATTTTAAGCCTAAGTATTGTGAGCATTGTAAATCTGAAACTTACAAGTACTCAAATTTATAAAAAAGCATGCTATAAATGAAGGCTCGACCAACCATATAACAAATATTTCCGCGAAACCGCGATTCACCACCGCAAGGGGGACCAATCACGGAACGGTTCTTAATTTCGATGCCATTTGTGCCAACTCGATTTTGCTTACGCGGACAAGCGACCAGCTCATATTATCGAACAGGAGATGAGCATTTGGCGACAGGGCACTTATTCAATTATTGAATACTATAATAAGGTCAATGAAAAATTAACTCTGCTTATTAATAAAACGATAATGACTTACGAATCGGATAGTGCCGTAACTAAAAAATTAAACGCAAAAAATAAGCGGGATGCGTTGCTTATATGTATATCAGGTCTAAATGGAAATTTAGCCAATATATTATTTTCACTATCAGCAAGTGATTTGCCAAATGCGTTTTCAAAAGCACAAGAATTAGAATCAAATAATATGCGAGCAATTTTCGCATCACAATTCGGGAAAAATCCGAATTATTACAGACAACGTACTAACATTAATAACGGAAATTTCAATAATAATTTACGGTTTCAACAAACCCAATTTCAAAGAGGCTACAACCAAAGGCCCTAACAACAAAACATTCAGACAAGACCTATCCCAATGGATGTCGATCCAAGTACTCGAATCCAAAACCGACCACATTATAACGTAAATAATAATGTACAGAATACAAGAATAAATACTACACATAAACGACCATATGCCAGCGCACAACTAAGTAATCAACTACCAAATAAAACACAAATAATAAATAATATTAAAGAGGATAATTTTTTAGATCAAAACTAAATCTGCCATATATTTTCTTACATGACAGGGTTAATGGCCAAAACTTTAAAATACTAGTAGATACGGAAGCAACATGTTGCTATATAAAATCAGGAATTTATGAGAATAATGCAGTGATGAACTTGAAATAAAAAAAGTTGATATAAATAATGAAAAGGAAGAAGACATATTTAGCTTAGGAGACGAATCTGAGCAACATGAGAGTAAAGGAAATTTAAAAGATGAAAACATTAAAGGAAATATAATTATTTTGGAAGCAGAGACTCCTAAAGCGCCAGCTGAAGATTAATACCAGCGCAATGAATATATTAAAAATAAAAAATATATTATGGAACAAGAAAGTTCTTCAACGCCAGCCGATGGTAATACCGGCAACAAAACAAATAAATTTACTGTGGAACAAAAAAGTTTTACAATGACAGTCAATGTACTTACCGACAATAAAAAGAAATTATCTAAACAAAATTACTTTGGAGAAAGAATTCTCTGAAGCACCAGCCGAAGAAAATACCGGCATAAATAAAAAAAATTGAATATTTGAGGGGAAAAATAAGAAATAAAATAAATCAAATCCATTCTTCAATAAAAGTGAATTTACCATTTCGAACGGATATAAAGGCAGAAATCACGACAATAACTAAAAATAACAATAAACAATACCCATATCTCTTTCGCTAGATATGGAATCAAAGGCAGAATATATGAGTATGTAATATATTGTACTTAAAAGAAAATAATAGGGGAGAGAAATATGCTAAAGCCTAAATACAAGAAACAAATAATAAAAGAAGATTTAGGCAATAAGGTTACAATTAACTACAGAAATAGAATAGTACATAAAGATAATATTAAATCTTGAATATATATAGTTCAAAATGAACACAGAAGATTGACTATAACTGATTTAATGGACAATTCTAACTTTAAGATATTACAAAATAAAGATGTAATTGTTATACATATAATATTAAGTATCCAAAAATTATAAATGATTGCAAAAACTATGAAGTAAGAGCAATCACACAAGAAGACGGTATATTAGTAATTGGGAAAGAAATTGCAAAATGCAAAAAATAATATATTAATATAAAAAATTGTAAAAAAGAAATGATAAACAGCTATTGTAAAATTAATAATACTTGTCTATCAGATATTTTGTCCAGAAAAAAAGGTAAATGTAATAAAATCAAAGACAAAAATAAAGAAATGAAACTTGAAAACATAAATATTTTAGCTGAACGAATGAAAGTTTTTAAACATCACTCATTTTTATAGTACATACTTGTAATTTTGTTAATAATGTACATAATTTATAGGATTGTAAAATTTAAAAAAATCTTATAAAACTTCTAAAATAAATAGAAATTCAGAATATCAAAAAATATCATACTTGTATAACGCTATTTTGGATAAAACAAATAACCTATCTAAAATGATATTAAATCGGTGACGATTCATCTTAGAGAGGGGGGCTGCCATTAGCCTCCACACAGTAGCTTTACGCTAATTATAAACGAAACTGTATCTTTGCACTTAGCAATAATACAGCTTCTTAATAAGCATATTTGCTTATTTAAGTAATCAATATTATTTTTCATTAAGCTAAGACCACAGCTTCTTAATAAGTATCTTTGCTTTTTTAAGTAACCAATATTCTTTTTCATTAAGCTAAGACCACTCACAAAATGTAAACAATAAAACCAATAACTGAATAAGCGAATATTGTAACTGACACTTATTGTAAGAATTAAGCAAATAAGAAAATTGTATAAATAAGAGTAAATTGAAATAAAAACTGGTCATCCAACAGGATCACTCAAACCATCATATTTGATTTCTTCCGCGCGTTTGCGGAAAACTATATTTTTTAACACTTCCTAAACGAAGGAAGTTAATTTGCATATCTGACGTGACATTTGTATTTTTTGTTTCAAGTATTTAATTTTTGTCTTTATGTTAATTTGCATATCTGTCGTGACATTTGTACTTTATGTTGGGAGATACGTATTTCTACAAGAGAACGTTGTTATAAAGTTTCATTTATGTTAACAGCGAATACAACAGAAAATGGTGAACTCCTTGATCTCAATTTTTCAGCTCTGTTAGCCGTCCAATCGAGCATCATACAAAATTCAATTTGCACCTTCTCGTTTTTCTAAGTTCTCTGGTCCAACTGCGGGCAAGCGTGTGAATTGTCAAAACCTAATGGCACAAACAGTTACCGACGCAAAACCGTGGACCGAATCAGCTGATACGACCTATCTTATGAGAGCGCAATGTAAATGAAAAATCACCACCGCTTCTACCGTCTGCTTCAACAGACCGTGCGGTAGAATATCCGCGTAAATTGGATTTTCTTCGTAGAAACGAGTGAGCTGAGAGAGAGAGAGAGCAATCTCTTGCAACGCAGGGTTCCCAATCTCGATATTTTGTAGTAATTAAGAAATTAACTTGAATATATTTGAAATATTTTTAAAATACCTCAAAATCACAGTCGAATACACTTATTAAAGGCAAACTATTTTTAATAGTTGGATTTTAGTTTTGAGTTGTTACATTATCAAAAATAATAACTAAAAAACTAAATGTGTGAAAATTCGTGCATACAAATAGATCATCCAATGGCAACATTAGTGAAATGAAAACAAAAGAGAACAACCGATTTCTGCGTTGCAACTACGGCATAACTTTTGACAAATTTGGTTTGATGCGGGACAGGGATAATGGGATGCCCAACTCTTTCCAGTGTGAGAGCGCCTAAAAATTAGCGTTTTTTACAACACTTTCCATTGTAGATTTTCATTGTTTTCCAATTTTGTTAGTGATCTGCAACAGCAGCACAAATCTCTCTGTTTATATATTTTTCTGTAGGATTTTAATCTGGCCGTCCCTCTTTTTCCAATTGCTAAACGTCAGACCTACTGAACTTTGACAGTTGCTTGAGTTCAGTAGGTTTTGACGTTTATCAATTGCGCTCTCATTTCCAGTGAGAGACGAGTTGGGCATCTCTTTATCTCTGATGCGGGCGGTAGGTACGGAAGGGAGGAATGTGCGTACTGCTCTATATGTGCATATAACAAACCTACATGCATATATGCATTATCGAAAATATTTTTCCGTGGCAACACAATGCTTTGTCGTCGCGTCAGTCCTTCGACACATTGACTCTTGGCCGTTTCAACGGAGATTTCACATGAAGCAATGAGTGTACATACTTACATACTAAGTCGTATGTAGACAAATTTACAAACATTATGCGCATGGTTCTTTCATATTTGTTTACATGCATACATAATAATACATATGTATATGTATGAGTATATGTGACCTGGCCTTTTCAGATGTTATCAAAACCTTTAATGACCAAAGCAAATAAATATATAAATACAACATGAACGAGTATATATCTAAATACAACATGAACGAGTATGCATACATAATAATACATATGTATATGTATGAGTATATGTGACCTGGCCTTTTCAGATATTATCAAAACCTTTAATGACCAAAGCAAATAAATATATAAATACAACATGAACGAGTATATTTATAGATTATCTATAAAGTATATGCGTCGTTTGCGCATTTTAAATAAACAAATCTGTAAGAGTACATATCTTAGCATTGGAATTAGCTTTTTTTTCTCATTTAACACTGAAAATATTCAATTCTACTTTTTTTGAGTTAATTGTGATGAAACACGCCAACACGCCCAAAAATTGAAATATTATAATAATGACCGCACCGTGGACCTTCTCTATAATATACGTTCTCTGCCCGCGGTACACATCACAAAACTTCACCAGTCCACAAACTGGGGCACCCTAGTATGTACTACTATGTACCACACTACACAAGATATCAGCACAAAAGACCGCCAGCTAACATAAAGGATGGTCCCCCAGCGGATTCAACACATTTGCTTCGTTTAGAGCCTGAGCGATACATCAACCTTTCATATTCACTTATACATCTGATTACGGCAACGAAACTGCGCGCCATTTCCTTCGTCATATACCATTCGCCACATCACAAATTCGATACAGTGATCCTGTGCTAATGGTTGAAACAGCGTATTTCGTTATATCAAACGGATTATGTTTCATATGCAACCTTATAGCTTTTGCTACATAAACTCCTACCCTCTTAAGTTCGATCGATTAGAAAGGAAGTAGGTTGATGGGTCTAATGTTTTCTTGATGTTGATTTTCTCCTTCGATTGTGCTTGTTGCCAAACACTGCTAACCGCTTAGATAATCAATGCGTTTTGTATTGTTGATGTGCAACTCGTTTAGAGCTTTCAACGACAATATGTTTATTCGTTTACTCTCAGATGGGGATAACTAATGGAACTGTTGCTAATCTGAGTGACGGTATCTCAATGTAGCGAAAATATTGATTGTTTATTTTAAGTGTTGTATTGTGGAACTTTATAAGAAAGGAACCAACAATTTTGTGGTCTTCTACGGTGGTCTTCTATGATGGTCTCAACTGTTCCGTTGAAATCATTTAAGATAGTAGGGCCTCTAGTTCTTCTATCGTTGGTATGTGGTGACCGCTTCTCATGGTACACGACGAATTCAGACTTTTTATTAATCTAGATATACAATTATCATTACTTATATCTACTATTTGATCTCTTTTACATATTTTGGAAAAACTATATTCGGTACATTTGTCTTTAATGCAAAGATTTACGTCCCATTTGTCAAAATTTGATAAAATTTTAATGTAAAGTTTTATTTATCCTTTTTACAGGTTTTATAATAACATTGTTGTAATTTTCTTTTTGTGATAATGTAATTTTAATGATATATAGTAACGTGGTTGCGTTAGTTAAAATGTTCACATTGGCATACTCTAGTGCTTCTTCTACGGTGACGAATGGCATATTCTCTTCTTGAAGATTTAAAACTGCATTTTTTATTTCGTTTTTATTTATTGTAACAACATTGACTTAGGCATATTTAATATAAACGAATTTTTCTTTAATTATTCTATTTCTACTTCCAATACTTAAGGCTAATTCGTTTTCGATACTATTATCTGTCTTAATATAATTAGATATTTCATTTTGTTTATTAAATTATTAATATTTTTATTAAATGTTTCGGTAATGAAAATTTGTTTGTTGTTTTTATTATTTAATTTGTTTATATGGTTACTTATGATTTCAACATCGACATAATCTGGACTACCGGCAATATACATACATATTTCCATGCCGTCCCAATAAAATTAATTGCCCTTTTACTTCGAAAGTTTTGCATTGGTTTTACATCTTTTAGAATTTCTACGGCTGCGTGATTTACGTATTTCGTGATTTAAAAATTGGTAAAAGATATCTTTCTGGTATTTTCCTGTCCACGTTGATTTGAGCGTTGTTTAATTATAGCTTCTAATTGTTTTGCATTTTCGTCTCTATTTCTGTGTGCACGTTTATGTTCTTCTAATATTCTTTCGTTTTGAATGTTTTTGTTCGTAATGTCATCAACTTTCTTTTGAGTATATCCAGTTTTATAATTAAAAACTGAATTGGGTATATTCGTTGAATTATTCCCATTATTTCTTCGGAAGTAAATATACCGTTTGTTACCGAGGGATTTACGTAACGTTTAAAAAGTGAAAGTTTTTCTGAGGAAAATGTTTGTTTAATTATTACATGTCTATGGTATGTACAGAATGGTATTTTAAATTGGTAACTATCTTCGTCTCCTAATGAGATGAGCTGTCATCTGAATGTGTGGCTACTGATAAAGAATTTATTTAAAATGGTCTTAAAGGGTATCTGCTACGATATTGGCTTTGCCAGGTTTATATCTTAATTCGTAATTATACTCTTTGAGTGTGGCTTTTCATCGTTTTAATTTAGAATAACTATTTTTAATGCTTAAGGCGTAAGTGAGAGGTTGATGATCTGTATGGATTATTACTTTCGCAGTTTCATAGAGATAGTTCCTAAATGTATTTAATGTCCAAATAATGGCAAGCGTTTCTTTTTCATTGACTGCATAGTTTTCTTTAGTTTTACTTAATGTTCTAGATATAAAGGTTATGGGTTTTCCATTATGTTCCAGGACAGCGCCTATGGCGTATTTGGAAGCGTGTGTGGCTAAATCGAACTCTTGTTTATAATCAGGATATTGTAAGATGACGTCTTTCGATGTCAATGTGGATTTTATTTGATTGAATGCTGCTTTTCTTTCGTCGTTTAATTGGATTTGAAGGGTTGTGAGTGGTTTTCCTCACTTTGCGCAATCTTTTGTAAAGCGTCTATAGTAACCTGAAAGTCCTAAAAATGATCTAAGGTATTTCAGTGTTTTGAGAAGGTGCAGGCTCGACGGCGAACATTTGTAAAATTTTATAGAGGAGTTCACCTCACACGCAGTAGAAACAAATAACATTTCTCGCTTTTATAACAGCGGTGAATCTGTACACGTATAGCTCTCTTAACATTCCCAAAGGTGAATATTGCAGAGAATATAATATGTATGCCAAACTAGGAATATTAATATGCCATTTGAAATATATATATATATATTATATTCCTTTTTATTGAACTATTATTTATTATTTTTTAAATTATTTTATGTTAATTCATTTTTAATTTATTATCAGAAATATATCAAAATACTTTTAAATTATTACTAGTAAAGTATTTTTATTATATTTCTTAAAATAATTCATGTACTTGACACCATAATCGAGTCACAAAAGTACAGAATTGTGTTTTGCCGTCGGCATTTTCATATCATGTGTGCATGTAAAGAAATATGAAAGAAAAATATTTGTACATTTATCTACAAACAACTTATGTATGTATGTAGATATGTATACTCATTACTTCATGTGAAATCTCCGTTGACACGGTCAACAAATGATCGAAGCTCATGTCAAAGAGTCAATCTGTCGAAGGGCTGATGCGACGACAAAGCGTCACAACATTGTGTTGTTGGTAGAAAATTCGAGATGTGCCGAAAAATAAACGAACGCTCCCCGATTGTCACCGCTATTGACGCAGATTTTTGCGAGTCACGGAAAAATATTTTAGAATTGTAAAATATTTTAAATTGACAAAAGCTTTGTTGCCACTTTTGTCCTTTTTTTGTGTTTTGTGGGCTAGCAGAGTTGTCACTTTTCCCTTCTAGAGGGAACATAAAAAAGTTGTTCAATTTATGATTTCTAGCTTTTGCCATCGCATCGAAAAGACGCTTGTGGGCAAACACATGCTCGGGGAGATATGTAAGGGGTTTGCTTTTATGAATGTTATGACATGGCTTACTGCATGTGCGCCAGCGTTCATGAATAACAATGTTGTTGCTGTGTGATTTACTACAAATTTAGGATTTGTCAATTTGGCTGCCATATTGATTTCTGACGCTGCTCCTGTTATTTGAGAGAATTGTTGTTTTTGTACAACATTGTACAAAACTGTACTTATTTTGCAATGTCATACGCATATTTGTACATAAATACTTACATATAGAGGAGTGCGCGCACATGTATTTATTGATAAGTGATAATATCAAAGATTCTATTTCTCAATGTGTACATACCAGAGAATGGAAATGAACTCCATATTGATGTACATATGTACACACATAAATTATTAATTTTGTAACAATTGAAATTAGAATATTATTAAAATTAAATTATATTTTTTTGCATAATCTTTCGCATTTTATCATGCCGCATTTGTGCAAACAAATCATATTTATCAATTTTTCATCATAAAAATCGTTTATATGGCAAAAAATAATCATGCATATCTGAAGTGGCATTTGTATATTTTGTTCAAAGTATTTCATTATACCCTAAACAGGGTATATTAAGTTTGCAACGAAGTTTGTAACACCCAGAAGGAAATGTCGGAGACCCTATAAAATAAGTACATAAATGATCAGCATGATCAGATGAGCTGATTTAGCCATGTCATGACAGACAGACGTCCGTCTGTGTGTCTGTCGGTATATATACAAACTAGTCCCTCAGTTTTTAAGCTGTCGATCTGAAATTTTACACCTGCCCTTTTCTCGCAAAGAAGCTGCTCATTTGTCGGAACGGGCGATATCGGACTACTATAGCATATAGCTGCCAAACAAACTGAACAATCGGAATCAAGTGTTTGTATGGAAAACTCTTTCATTTGACTAGGTATCTTCACGAAATTTGGCATGGATTATTATTTGAGGCAACAATGTAATCTCCGAAGAAATTATTCAGATCGGATGACTATAGCATATTGCTGCCATACAAACTGAACAATCGCAATGAAGTGATTGTATGGAAAACTCTTTCATTTGACGAGTTATCTTCACGAAATTTGGCATGTATTATTATTTAAGATATTTATATAATCTCCGAGAAAATTGTATAGATCGGATAGCTGCCATACAAACTGAAAAGTCGGAATCAAGTTTTTGTATGGGAAACTCTTTCATTTGACGAGGTATCTTCACGAAATTTGGCGTGGATTATTATTTAAGGCATCAATCTAATCGCCGAAGAAATTGTATAGATCGGATTACTATAGCATATAGCTGCCATATTAACTGAACCATCGGAGTAAAGTGCTTGCATGGAAAATTTGTTTATTTGACGAGGTATCTTCACGAAATTAGGCACGAGTTATCGCTTAAGCCAAAAAATTATTCTCCGCAGAAATTGGTCAGATCAGATCACTATATCATACAGTTGCCATACAAATTGAACGTTCGGAATCAAGTTCTTGTAAGGGGCCTTTGTAATTGTGAAGGATATTATAGCTTCGGTGCAACCGAAGTTAACGTTTTTTCTTGTTTTTCTCTTTATGTTGACAGATACGTATTTCTGCAAGAGAACGTTGTTATAAATTCTCATTTCTGTTAAATAACAGCGAATACTACAGGAAATGGTGAACTCCCTGATCTCAATTTTTCAGCTCTGTTAGCCGTCCAATCGAGCATCATACAAAAGTCAATTGCACCTTCTCGTTCTTCTAAGTTCTCTGGTTGGACATTATCTAAGTATAATATACGTTCTCTGCTGCGAGGGTAGGCTTAACTCATGTAAATAACAAGTGTACACTAACCACCATCTCTTATGTAATTCTTTTGAGTTGAGAAGGAGAAGCATTGAACAGCATGTAAATTGTAAACAAAAATGAAAACACTTTTGTTAATTCGTGAAATATATTATACTTAGTTTATTGGTTTATAGTGAACAATTTTCAGTGAAATGAATATAATATTACGGGAAAATATTTTGGTAATTTTTTAATAAATACTTTTATCTATACTTTATCAAAGCGCCGAGCTTGTCGAGGATAGCATTACGGGTAAGTTGTAATTGTATTGGCGTAGGTTCCATAATGCGCCGTATCATTTAATTAATTATATACTCTGTAAACATTGGTTCGTTTTAATGTCATTATTTTTATATATTTTATGTATTTTACGAGTATAGGTATTTAAATTTTCAGTGCATAATGACGACATAGGGCAAATACCAGTAGAGTCTGATTCAAATCATCTTTCATCTAGTAACGCTGGAAAAGCAAGAAAGAAGACAGCAGTGTCAGTGATGGAGGAGATGAGGGAAAATTTTTTAATGGCGACGCAGGCGATGAGGGACGACGATTTTTGCGCTATGAAGGACGTTTTCATTGAATCCCTTCGTCTCCAAAACTAGTATTACTACCATAAACATAAAAAAAAACAGTATTATTAGTATATATAATATATATATATTTTATATATAAAATTTTTTTTATATTATATTACAAGTACATTTATATGTATTAGGGTGGAGCGAAAAAAAAATTTAAATAAAATCTGTAGATTATAAAAAAAGAAAATTTTTGGACAAAAAAAATATTTTTTAACATCTAGAGGCGGCGCACTCAGTTTTAAAGTAAATGTTTTCTGGCAACAGGCGAGTTCGGTCTTCGATTTGTTGTGCTGCAAGCCCCCTTTCATTAATATCATCATTTCCCTCATTAGAAAAGTTGTGCAAAACACAGCACGCTTTTATGACAGTTTTCGTGTTGACTATGTTGTTATCCAAGCCTTTTCCAACCCGCCTAAACATTGCGTTTAAATGGCCGAAAGCATTCTTAACGACTCTTCGGTATTTCGAGAGTGTATAGTAAAATTTTTTTTTATACAATAGTTGGTTTATACAAAATGGGTATGGTTTCATAAAATATTCATCAAGTTTGAACGCAGAGTCGTTTAACAAGACGACTGGAACATTAACTGATGGTATTTGTCTACTCATGTCTTTAAATAGCCTAGATTGTACAAACTGGCATTTTAAATCCGAGCTCTTAAATATGAAAGAGTCATTACAACGGCATGTACTACCAACTTTGATGTATATAAAGCGACATCTATAACATTAAAGAAATAAATTAGGGGTTTGAACGAGCTTCATGAAAAAACTTACCTTGCATCATTGTATAAATCTACAAGTAATCAATCCTAAAAATTCTACTACTAAATGCACACCTGGTACGGGTTTCTACTTATATTCTACTACTAACTTCATCACACTTAATACGGGCTGCCTACTAATATTCTAGTACTAAAAAGTAGTATATTGTTTAGATTATTATTATGTTGTTACCTAAACTTAGAAGTCAAACTGAGGAAAACATTGTTAAATTACCAAAAGCAACCACCGATATAAAAAACTGATTGGTAGAAATTTGCTAAGCATTTATTATTAAAATGTTAGAGGTCTTAATACGAAATTAACTGACTTGTATTTGAACAGTTCCAATTTTAATTTCCATATAATTGGATTTACAGAAACTTGGTTATTTTTGATAATGAGATTTTAAACAGCGAATTTCAAATTTTTAGATGTGATCGACTGAACAGAATCGGTGGAGGTGTTCTATTTGCCGTGCATTCCTCTATCCTATCTGAAAATATTCTTGTTTCAGGGACCGACTCATTTGAATTTAAATGTATTAGAGTCTACGTTAATAGTTGCTTTATTTATTTAACCCTATCTTATATACCACCCCATTCGGACTTATCTGTATACATGCAGCATGCTTCTTTAATAAATAGTGCTACCTCGATTGCAAATAATGCAGATTCAATAATTGTATTAGGTGATTTGATTTACCGTGTGCTTCGTGGAAACCTTTCGATGACTATATCGTGCCGATTTGCAATCGGTCATGTTTTAATGAGTTTTTCAAAAAAATGTCCGAGTTAGGTCTGAACCAAATTAATTTGATTCCGAATAAATTTGGTAAATGCTTAGATTAAGAGTACGTTGATACCTCTTCAAAGTGTTCCGTTATTCAGAGTAATCCTCTTGTTCTCATCAAATTTCGTGCTTCTGTACTCGGTTTAACTTTGCAAAAGCTAATTTTAAAAAGTTAAAGTGTCTCTCATTTTAATAAAATTATGAAATTTTTTGAAAATATTGTCCAATAGTAATTGTTAATAAAAGCAAAAGTATAAGTCTGTGGTTTTCGAAAGAGTTATATAAATTGAAAAACAGAAAAACTCGAGCCTTTAAACATTTTAAAAAAACCGGTTCACTTGTCGACTATTCTAAATATTCTCTATTGCGTCGACAATATTTTGACCTAAACAAAAAATGTTATAATAATTACTTAAATAAAGTAAAAAAAATTATGTAAGTAATCCAAAATCGTTTTATGATTTCGTCAACTCCAAACGCTGGATCTCCAAATTTCCGTCCGCAATGAAATACAAATCTATCATTTCAAGTGACAATGATATTATATCCAATATGTTTGCAGAATTTTTCAAGTCAAACTACTGTAATAATTCTTCCAAAACTTTTTCTTATCAGCACGTGCTTTGTTCGAATACTTTAATGACCGCTCCAATTATTTCTGAAGAAGACGACGTCCTACTTAATTTAAATAAGTTAAAACCATCTTTTAGTTATGGCCCAGACATGATACCCTCATGCTTCCTAAAAAATATTGCCAAATATATTTACTTGCCTTTGACAAGGATATTTAATTCCTCTCTTAAACACGGTATATTTCCTTCAATATGGACACAGTCATTTACGAGTGTAACTCCTTTGCATAAAAGTGGATTTAGATCCAACATTGAAAACTATAGAGGTATTGAAAAACTATCAGTTATACCTAACCTTTTTGAAGCTATCATCACTGACCATATAACCTTTTCGATTTCTCCGTTAATTTCCTCAGCTCAGCATGGATTTCATAAAGGGAATTCGACTATAACAAACTTACTTGAATTTGTAAACCATGTATCATTAGGTTTTAGGGAACATAAGCATACGGATGTTATATACACAGACTTTAGCAAAGCTTTCGATAAAGTAAATATCTCGATTCTCATACATAAACTTGATCCGCTGGGCTTTCAGCCAAGATTCCTTCAATGGGTATCTTCCTGTCTTTATAATAGAACACAACGAGTGATATTTGAGGATACACCTTCAGATCCAATTAATGTTTCTTCAGGTGTTCCGCAAGGTAGTCATCTTGGCCCGATTCTGTTCTTGTTATTTATTACGATATCTCTTCAGTAATAGAATTCTCAAAAATTTTATTATACGCTGACGACGTAAAGTTTTTTAAATCATATACTTCAACTGAGGAAAGGTGTCTGTTGCAAACAGACTTAAACAATTTGGTTGCATGGGTGATAGAAATGATTTGCCATTGAACCTCAATAAATGTAAGATGATGTGCTTTTCCCGTAGATCTGTGCACCACTCTTCTTATGTAATAAAACACCATATTTGAGAGCAAGTTTTTAATTATGTTGATTTGGGAGTTAATATGGACCCTAAGCTTAATTTTAGTCTTCATATTGATACCATGGTCTTGAAATCAAAAGCTGTCCTCAGTTTTGTTAAACGTTGGTCTAAAGAATTTAGAGATCCGTATATTACTAAAACACTTTATACAACTTTGGTTAGACCTATATTGGAATATGGCTCTGTTGTATGGAACCCTAGCTACCAAATCCATTCTGACAAGTTAGAGTCGGTTCAAAAACAATTTTTACTTTTCGCTTTTGCGCATTTCCGATGGGATTCTAGGGTAAGTCTACCTCCATACACTAGTCGTTTAAAACTTATTAATCTACCTACACTTTCTAGTCGTAGGAAAATGCTTGGCATAATATACTTAGTGAAAATTTTGAATGGAACAGTTTGCAGTTCTTCTTTCCTGTCTGAAATTAAATTTAATATCCCGGTTCGCCTTTCGGGGCAGTTAGACCTTTACTGCTAAAATCCTGTAGATCAAATTTTGAACTAAACGAGCCAATTTTCAGTGAAATAAATATAATATTACGGGAAAATATTTTGGTAATTTTTTAATAAATACTTTTATCTATATGTGTCATTATTTTTATTAAACGGCGTTTTTTGAACATTTACAGTACTTTTATGTATTTTACGAGTATAGGTATTTAAATTTTCAGTGCATAATGACGACATAGGGCAAATACCGGTAGAGTCTGATTCAAATCATCTTTCATCTAGTAACGCTGGAAAAGCAAGAAAGAAGACAGCAGTGTCAGTGATGGAGAAGATTAGGGAAAATTTTTTAATGGCGACGCAGGCGATGAGGGACGACGATTTTTGCGCTATGAAGGACGTTTTCATTGAATCCCTTCGTCTCCAAAACTAGTATTACTACCATAAACATTAAAAAAACAGTATTATTAGTATATATAATATATAATATATATATATTTTATATATAAAATTTTTTTTATATTATATTACAAGTACATATATATGTATTAGGGTGGAGCGAAAAAAAAATTTAAATAAAATCTGTAGATTATAAAAAAAGAAAATTTTTGGACAAAAAAAATATTTTTTAACATCTAGAGGCGGCGCACTCAGTTTTAAAGTAAATGTTTTCTGGCAACAGGCGAGTTCGGTCTTCGATTTGTTGTGCTGCAAGCCACCTTTCATTAATATCATCATTCCCCTCATTAGAAAAGTTGTGCAAAACACAGCACGCTTTTATGACAGTTTTCGTGTTGACTATGTGGTTATCCAAGCCTTCTCCAACCCGCCTAAACATTGCGTTTAAATGGCCGAAAGCATTCTCAACGACTCTTCGGTATTTCGAGAGTGTATAGTAAAATTGTTTTTTATACAATAGTTGGTTTATACAAAATGGGTATGGTTTCATAAAATATTCATCAAGTTTGAACGCAGAGTCGTTTACCAAAACGACTGGAACATTAACTGATGGTATTTGTCTACTCATGTCTTTAAATAGCCTAGATTGTACAAACTGGCATTTTAAATCCGAGCTCTTAAATATGAAAGAGTCATTACAACGGCCTGTACTACCAACTTTGATGTATATAAAGCGACATCTATAACATTAAAGAAATAAATTAGGGGTTTGAACGAGCTTCATGAAAAAACTTACCTTGCATCATTGTATAAATCTACAAGTAATCAATCCTAAAAATTCTACTACTAAATGCACACCTGGTACGGGTTTCTACTTATATTCTACTACTAACTTCATCACACTTAATACGGGCTGCCTACTAAAATTCTAGTACTAAAAAGTCCAAATGCCTCAAATCTGCTACAATGTGATGCCGTGTTATGTCTTAAAATTTATAACTTTACATTTACATTTAATAAGTATTAGGCTGTGAGTGATTTAGAATATTTTGTAAATATTATTTACTAATTAGTATATTGTTTAGATTATTATTATGTTATTCATGAATTGTACCCGATCTTTTATATATATTTTTGTTTCAGGTGATTATTTCGACTTATATTGTTAATGTAATTACTATCCATGAAGTGTACCTAATTTTATGTATATATTTTCTTCTAGTTATATATGTTATGAAAAGTAGATTGTTTTAAAACTGTTTATACTATACAGTTAAATATAAGCCTCCTAAGGAACGGAACACCCAAAAAAGATCGATAACACGCCTATATTCCAAAGAGCTCAATTCCCCAAAAGCTTTATCTAATAGTAATAAGTGTCTCACAATTCCAGAGGCTCCCCCTATTAACTTAGTAGCATCAGTTAATAATTTGATAGTTATTCCACCTAAAAGTCTATCTTTATTTCGAGACTTGCCAAAGATACCTTGGTGGAGGACATTAAATCTTACATTTCGTCACGTTTAAAAATCGATGATATCAATATCCGTAAATTTAACTTCAATTATGATGGAAGTATATCATCGTTTAAAATATACGTATCTCTTGAAACATTCAAAAAGATCTTAGATAGTTCATTCTGGCCACCTGGGGCTTTTGTACGCGAATTTAAACCTAAACTTAGAAGTCAAACTGAGAAACATTGTTAAATTACCAAAAGCAACCACCGATATAAAAAACTGATTCGTAGAAATTTGCTAAGCATTTATTATCAAAATGTTAGAGGTCTTAATACAAAATTAACTGACTTGTATTCGAACAGTTCCAATTTTAATTTCCATATAATTGGATTTACAGAAACTTGATTATTTTTGATAATGAGATTTTAAACAGCGAATTTCAAATTTTTAGATGTGATCGACTGAACAGAATCGGTGGAGGTGTTCTATTTGCCGTGCATTCCTCTATCCTATAATATTCTTGTTTCAGGGACCGACCCAAATTAATTTGATTCCGAATAAATTTGGTAAATGCTTAGATTAAGAGTACGTTGATACCTCTTCAAAGTGTTCCGTTATTCAGAGTAATCCTCTTGTTCTACCAGAGGACTTATATCATCCTGCTTTGGAAATATCTGTCGAAATCTCAGGCAATGTACGGGATAATAATCATCAAACTTCGTGCTTCTGTACTCGGTTTAACTTTGCAAAAGCTAATTTTAAAAAGTTAAAGTGTCTCTCATTTTAATAACATTATTATGAAATTATTTGAAAAGTATGTTCCAATAGTAATTGTTAATAAAAGCAAAAGTATAAGTCTGTGGTTTTCGAAAGAGTTATATAAATTAAAAAACAGAAAAACTCGAGCCTTTAAACATTTAAAAAAAACCGGTTCACTTGTCGACTATTCTAAATATTCTCTATTGCGTCGACAATATTTTGACCTAAACAAAAAATGTTATAATAATTACTTAAATAAAGTAAAAAAAATATTGTAAGTAATCCAAAATCGTTTTATGATTTCGTCAACTCCAAACGCTGGATTTCCAAATTTCCGTCCGCAATGAAATACAAATCTATCATTTCAAGTGACAATGATATTATATCCAATATGTTTGCAGAATTTTTCAAGTCAAACTACTGTAATAATTCTTCCAAAACTATTTCTTATCAGCACGTGCTTTGTTCGAATACTTTAATGACCGCTCCAATTATTTCTGAAGAAGACGTCCTACTTAATTTAAATAAGTTAAAACCATCTTTTAGTTATGGCCCAGACATGATACCCTCATGCTTCCTAAAAAATATTGCCAAATATATTTACTTGCCTTTGACAAGGATATTTAATTCCTCTCTTAAACACGGTATATTTCCTTCAATATGGACACAGTCATTTACGAGTATAACTCCTTTGCATAAAAGTGGATTTAGATCCAACATTGAAAACTATAGAGGTATTGCAAAACTATCAGTTATACCTAACCTTTTTGAAGCTATCACCACTGACCATATAACCTTTTCGATTTCTCCGTTAATTTCCTCAGCTCAGCATGGACTTCGTAAAGGGAATTCGACTATAACAAACTTACTTGAATTTGTAAACCATTTATCATTAGGTTTTAGGGAACATAAGCATACGGATGTTATATACACAGACTTTAGCAAAGCTTTCGAAAAAGTAAATATCTCGATTCTCATACATAAACTTGATCCATTGGGCTTTCAGCCAAGATTCCTTCAATGGGTATCTTCCTATCTTTATAATAGAACACAACGAGTGATATTTGAGGATACACCTTCAGATACAATTAATGTTTCTTCAGGTGTTCCGCAAGGTAGTCATCTTGGCCCGATTCTGTTCTTGTTATTTATTACGATATCTCTTCAGTAATAAAATTCTCAAAAATTTTAATATACGCTGACGACGTAAAGTTTTTTAAATCATATACTTCAACTGAGGAAAGGTGTCTGTTGCAAACAGACTTAAACAATTTGGTTGCATGGGTGATAGAAATGATTTGCCATTGAACCTCAATAAATGTAAGATGATGTGCTTTTCCCGTAGATCTGTGCACCACTCTTCTTATGTAATAAAACACCATATTTGAGAGCAAGTTTTTAATTATGTTGATTTGGGAGTTAATATGGACCCTAAGCTTAATTTTAGTCTTCATATTGATACCATGGTCTTGAAATCAAAAGCTGTCCTCAGTTTTGTTAAACGTTGGTCTAAAGAATTTAGAGATCCGTATATTACTAAAACACTTTATACAACTTTGGTTAGACCTATATTGGAATATGGCTCTGTTGTATGGAACCCTAGCTACCAAATCCATTCTGACAAGGTTCAAAAACAATTTTTACTTTTCGCTTTTGCGCATTTCCGATGGGATTCTAGGGTAAGTCTACCTCCATACACTAGTCGTTTAAAACTTATTAATCTACCTACACTTTCTAGTCGTAGGAAAATGCTTGGCATAATATACTTAGTGAAAATTTTGAATGGAACAGTTTGCAGTTCTTCTTTCCTGTCTGAAATTAAATTTAATATCCCGGTTCGCCTTTCGAGGCAGTTAGACCTTTACTGCTAAAATCCTGTAGATCAAATTTTGAACTAAACGAGCCAATTTTCAGTAAAATAAATATAATATTACGGGAAAATATTTTGGTAATTTTTTAATAAATACTTTTATCTATATGTGTGCGTTTTTTGAACATTTACAGTACTTTTATGTATTTTACGAGTATAGGTATTTAAATTTTCAGTGCATAATGACGACATAGGGCAAATACCGGTAGAGTCTGATTCAAATCATCTTTCATCTAGTAACGCTGGAAAAGCAAGAAAGAAGACAGCAGTGTCAGTGATGGAGAAGATTAGGGAAAATTTTTTAATGGCGACGCAGGCGATGAGGGACGACGATTTTTGCGCTATGAAGGACGTTTTCATTGAATCCCTTCGTCTCCAAAACTAGTATTACTACCATAAACATTAAAAAAACAGTATTATTAGTATATATAATATATAATATATATATATTTTATATATAAAATTTTTTTTATATTATATTACAAGTACATATATATGTATTAGGGTGGAGCGAAAAAAAAATTTAAATAAAATCTGTAGATTATAAAAAAAGAAAATTTTTGGACAAAAAAAATATTTTTTAACATCTAGAGGCGGCGCACTCAGTTTTAAAGTAAATGTTTTCTGGCAACAGGCGAGTTCGGTCTTCGTTTTGTTGTGCTGCAAGCCACCTTTCATTAATATCATCATTCCCCTCATTAGAAAAGTTGTGCAAAACACAGCACGCTTTTATGACAGTTTTCGTGTTAACTATGTGGTTATCCAAGCCTTCTCCAACCCGCCTAAACATTGCGTTTAAATGGCCGAAAGCATTCTCAACGACTCTTCGGTATTTCGAGAGTGTATAGTAAAATTTTTTTTTATACAATAGTTGGTTTATACAAAATGGGTATGGTTTCATAAAATATTCATCAAGTTTGAACGCAGAGTCGTTTAACAAGACGACTGGAACATTAACTGATGGTATTTGTCTACTCATGTCTTTAAATAGCCTGGATTGTACAAACTGGCATTTTAAATCCGAGCTCTTAAATATGAAAGAGTCATTACAACGGCCTGTACTACCAACTTTGATGTATATAAAGCGACATCTATAACATTAAAGAAATAAATTAGGGGTTTGAACGAGCTTCATGAAAAAACTTACCTTGCATCATTGTATAAATCTACAAGTAATCAATCCTAAAAATTCTACTACTAAATGCACACCTAATACGGGTTTCTACTTATATTCTACTACTAACTTCATCACACTTAATACGGGCTGCCTACTAATATTCTAGTACTAAAAAGTCCAAATGCCTCAAATCTGCTACAATGTGTTGCCGTGTTATGTCTTAAAATTTATAACTTTACATTTACATTTAATAAGTATTAGGCTGTGAGTGATTTAGAATATTTTGTAAATATTATTTACTAATTAGTATATTGTTTAGATTATTATTATGTTGTTCATGAATTGTACCCGATCTTTTATATATATTTTTGTTTCAGGTGATTATTTCGACTTATATTGTTAATGTAATTAAAATCCATGAAGTGTACCTGATTTTATGTATATATTTTCTTCTAGTTATATATGTTATGAAAAGTAGATTGTTTTAAAACTGTTTATACTATACAGTTAAATATAAGCCTCCTAAGGAACGGAACACCCAAAAAAGATCGATAACACGCCTATATTCCAAAGAGCTCAATTCCCCAAAAGCTTTATCTAATAGTAATAAGTGTCTCACAATTCCAGAGGCTCCCCCTATTGACTTAGTAGCATCAGTTAATAATTTGATAGTTATTCCACCTAAGAAGTCTTTCTTTATTTCGAGACTTGCCAAAGATACCTTGGTGGAGGACATTAAATCTTACATTTCGTCACGTTTAAAAATCGATGATATCAATATCCGTAAATTTAACTTCAATTATGATGGAAGTATATCATCGTTTAAAATAGACGTATCTCTTGAAACATTCAAAAAGATCTTAGATAGTTCATTCTGGCCACCTGGGGCTTTTGTACGGGAATTTAAACCTAAACTTAGAAGTCAAACTGAGAAACATTGTTAAATTACCAAAAGCAACCACCGATATAAAAAACTGATTCGTAGAAATTTGCTAAGCATTTATTATCAAAATGTTAGAGGTCTTAATACAAAATTAACTGACTTGTATTCGAACAGTTCCAATTTTAATTTCCATATAATTGGATTTACAGAAACTTGATTATTTTTGATAATGAGATTTTAAACAGCGAATTTCAAATTTTTAGATGTGATCGACTGAACAGAATCGGTGGAGGTGTTCTATTTGCCGTGCATTCCTCTATTCTATCTGAAAATATTCTTGTTTCAGGGACCGACCCAAATTAATTTGATTCCGAATAAATTTGGTAAATGCTTAGATTAAGAGTACGTTGATACCTCTTCAAAGTGTTCCGTTATTCAGAGTAATCCTCTTGTTCTACCAGAGGACTTATATCATCCTGCTTTGGAAATATCTGTCGAAATCTCAGGCAATGTACGGGATAATAATCATCAAACTTCGTGCTTCTGTACTCGGTTTAACTTTGCAAAAGCTAATTTTAAAAAGTTAAAGTGTCTCTCATTTTAATAACATTATTATGAAATTATTTGAAAAGTATGTTCCAATAGTAATTGTTAATAAAAGCAAAAGTATAAGTCTGTGGTTTTCGAAAGAGTTATATAAATTAAAAAACAGAAAAACTCGAGCCTTTAAACATTTAAAAAAAAACCGGTTCACTTGTCGACTATTCTAAATATTCTCTATTGCGTCGACAATATTTTGACCTAAACAAAAAATGTTATAATAATTACTTAAATAAAGTAAAAAACATATTGTAAGTAATCCAAAATCGTTTTATGATTTCGTCAACTTCAAACGCAGGATTTCCAAATTTCCGTCCGCAATGAAATACAAATCTATCATTTCAAGTGACAATGATATTATATCCAATATGTTTGCAGAATTTTTCAAGTCAAACTACTGTAATAATCTTATTCTTATCAGCACGTGCTTTGTTCGAATACTTTAATGACCGCTCCAATTATTTCTGAAGAAGACGTCCTACTTAATTTAAATAAGTTAAAACCATCTTTTAGTTATGGCCCAGACATGATACCCTCATGCTTCCTAAAAAATATTGCCAAATATATTTACTTGCCTTTGACAAGGATATTTAATTCCTCTCTTAAACACGGTATATTTCCTTCAATATGGACACAGTCATTTACGAGTATAACTCCTTTGCATAAAAGTGGATTTAGATCCAACATTGAAAACTATAGAGGTATTGCAAAACTATCAGTTATACCTAACCTTTTTGAAGCTATCATCACTGACCATATAACCTTTTCGATTTCTCCGTTAATTTCCTCAGCTCAGCATGGATTTCGTAAAGGGAATTCGACTATAACAAACTTACTTGAATTTGTAAACCATGTATCATTAGGTTTTAGGGAACATAAGCATACGGATGTTATATACACAGACTTTAGCAAAGCTTTCGATAAAGTAAATATCTCGATTCTCATACATAAACTTAATCCGCTGGGCTTTCAGCCAAGATTCCTTCAATGGGTATCTTCCTATCTTTATAATAGAACACAACGAGTGATATTTGAGGATACACCTTCAGATACAATTAATGTTTCTTCAGGTGTTCCGCAAGGTAGTCATCTTGGCCCGATTCTGTTCTTGTTATTTATTAACGATATCTCTTCAGTAATAGAATTCTCAAAAATTTTATTATACGCTGACGACGTACAGTTTTTTAAATCATATACTTCAACTGAGGAAAGGTGTCTGTTGCAAACAGACTTAAACAATTTGGTTGCATGGTGTGATAGAAATGATTTGCCATTGAATCTCAATAAATGTAAGATGATGTGCTTTTCCCGTAGATCTGTGCACCACTCTTCTTATGTAATAAAACACCATATTCGAGAGCAAGTTTTTAATTATGTTGATTTGGGAGTTAATATGGACCCTAAGCTTAATTTTAGTATTTATCATATTCATACCATGGTCTTGAAATCAAAAGCTGTCCTCAGTTTTGTTAAACGTTGGTCTAAAGAATTTAGAGATCCGTATATTACTAAAACACTTTATACAACTTTGGTTAGACCTATATTGGAATATGGTTCTGTGGTATGGAACCCTAGCTACCAAATCCATTCTGACTACTTAGAGTCGATTCAAAAACAATTGTTACTTTTCGCCTTAGCGCATTTCCGATGGGATGCTAGGGTAAGTCTACCTCCATACACTAGTCGCTTAAAACTTATTAATCTACCTACACTTTCTAGTCGTAGGGAAATGCTTGGCATAATATTCTTAGTGAAACTTTTGAATGGAACTGTTTGCAGTTCTTTTCTCCTGTCTGTATTTAAATTTAATATCCTGGTTCGCCTTTCGAGGCAGTTTAGACCTTTACTGCTAGAATCCTGTAGATCAAATTTTGAACTAAACGAGCCATTCCGCCGTATATGTCATGATTTTAATTCTCATTCCAGCACATTTGACTTATCTGACTCACTTTTCAAAATTAAAAAGACTTTATTGTTTTCTCTTAATAAATGAAAATGTAACAATTTATTATATGTAACTTTAGATCTTAGCTATTGAAATTTTTGTTTTTGTAGCTGAGCAGTTTTAGATCTCAACACTTAAAAAACTCTCTTGCCTTTTCTGACTCGGCTAATTCCGCACGTATGCCGATTGCGCCCCTCGCTTCGGTTGGGCGGGAGGAGGGTAATCGTTGGGTTATTATTATTATATTGCATCCTCAGAAGTGGTGAGGAAAAACAATAAATATGCAACAAACTTTTGTTTCGAAAATATACTTGATAGTTTTCATTAATGTTTTTCGTTACAAATACCTGTTCACAAAGAAGTTATTAAACTACATACTTTTTATATACATCTCTGTTTCAAATAGGGCAGATATCGATCAGGTGATCTCAGCTGTGTTACACACATAGGAAAACAGCTGATTCTTTTGTTACTTGTAGGATTATACAATGCCTTGCATCTACTAAAGCTAAAAGAACTGTGGAATACCAGCCTTTATAATTATAATAGTAAACAGCATCTTCTGCTGGTGGGCGAACTTTTGTCTGACAACCACCTAAAACTTAAAAATAAACAAAAGCCCATTATAAAGAGTTGAACTTCTTATCAATGGCTCCTAACACTTGAGGGAAACCTTATGACTTAAAACCATTTAAATACTCCCGCAATTGAACTTCGTTCATAGGAAATTTATTCAAATACAAAGGCCATAAACATCGCCAGACTTCATGGCAGAACTCAATTAGAATGGTGCAGACAGAGCTCCGCCTTTTAGGATGTCTTCTTCTGCATTTTTACTATTTAAGTAAGAAGTAAAAATAATAATAATAAAAATATTTAATAAACTTGAAATTCATAATATGATTTCTAAAAAAAAGCCCATCACTGGAAAAAACTTCTAAAATTTCGGCAATTTGAATATTCAGAGAAGATAAACTTGCACATAAGATTTATTTAATAATTTTGTATGATAGGTATACATATCAAAATCAAATAGGCTAGTAGTGGGCTAAGATGTTGCCTAAAATTCCCAATTTATATCAAATCTTCAAATTAATGCTTTTCATTAGTCGATTTGTGATATATTAAAACAACTGATTTTTGAATATTCAATCCTTAATCAAAAGAATAAATGTATTAGCTCTCAACTAATATATTTTTTTTATAATTTTCAATTGAAATTAATACTACTAAGCATGGCATCTCAAAAGATTTCATAACATGCATTTCAATTTCGCGTGTTCTTAAATTCATTGTTTTATAATTTTTGTTAGTGCTCTTCAACAGCGGCAAGAAATTGGCCGTCTCTCTTTTTCCAATTGCTAAACGTCAGACCTCCTGAACTTTGACAGTTGCCTAAATTCAGGAGGTTTTGACGTTCAAGACAGAGAAAAATGTTACCGTTTGGCAGGCAGCCAACATTGTTTTGTTCATTTCACTAAAACTTGTTCACCAAAAACTAGTAAATTAAGCTTATTTCCCGAATTAACAAAAGTGTATACTTTTTTGTTTACAATTTACAAGCTGCTCTATTTTTCATCTTCTCATCTCAAAAGAATTAAGTCATTAAGATGGCGGCCGGCGTTATCTTATGTTCTATCATTCTTGTCTATAGTCAAAAGTCTTCGTGTGAACGCAGTCTTCGGGTGTTATCGAATGTAAAAAAAAATCGACAGTTTTTGAAATTTTTATCATTGTAAATTATTCCACGTATCAAAAGAATCAGCTGTTTTCCTATTGGCTGAGATAACCTGCCTTTTTTGACACAGAGTTGTAAATAAAAGGAAATAGTTTAATATCTATTTTTTGCACAGGAATTTGTAACGAAAAACATTAATGAAAACTTACCGAAGTATTTTCGAAACAAAAGTTTATTGCATATTTATTGATTTTCCTCACCACCTCTGAGGATGCAATGTAGCCGTGTTATCGATTTTTTTGGGTGTTCGGTTCCCCAGGAGGCCTGTATTTACCTGTATAACATCATATCACGCACACTTAATGGATAGTAAGTACATTAACACTATCAGTTGAAATAATCACCTTCAACCAAAACTAATATGAATATGTAAAACCAGGTACAATTCAATTATATTAATTAACAAATACGTAACAAAATAATTTTCTTGTAATAATTTCAACAAAAACAAACATATAAATAACAAGTAAGGAAGGCCTAAGTTCGGATGTAACCGAACATTTTATACTCTCGCAAAGTCAAATGGTATACTCGTTTGAGATTTCTTTGTGGATTGACTGATATGTTCGGTAGAAGGTCAACTATAGGCACTGGGGTCCACATAGTTAGTACTTAGGGGTTTGAACAGTTTTGGTTCGATTTAGACAATTTTTGGCCGCAAGGTGGCATACTTTAATTGCATAATTCACGCAAAGTTTTACCCCGATATAATCATTGTTACCTGATTTGCATAGTGGAAAGTGAAAGAATCAGATGGAATTGAAAATGGTGTTACATGGGAAGTAAGCGTGGTTGTAGTCCGATTTCGCCCATTTTCGCACTATGACATAGAAACATGAAAAGAACGTTACGGACCGAATTTGGTTGAAATCGGTTAAGCAGATCTCAAGATATGGGTTTTCACCTAAAAGTGGGCTGCGCCACGCCCACTGACTAATTTTGAACGCGGTTCCTATAAAGCCAATTTATACCATCTCAGAGATAAAATTTAATGTCTCTGGCGTGTTTAGTGCTTGATTTATCGCGCTTTTAGTAGTTTTTAACAGTACCGTTATATGGGGAGTGGGCGGAGTTGCCACCCGATTTCAACTATTTTCACACCGTCAATAGAAGTGCTAAAAACATTTACTTCCAGTGAATTTTGTTATTATAGCATTAGCGGTTTAGGAGATACGCACATTAAACCTATTAGAGGCGGGACCACGCCCACTTTTTAAACAAAAATTTTAACTGCAGATGCCCCTCCCTAATGTGATCCTGTGTACCAAATAACAGTCTTGTATCTTATTGCGGAGCTTAGTTATGGCAAGTTATTTGTTTTTGATTAATGGCGTTTTGTGGGCGTGGCAGTGGTCCGATTACGCCCATCTGCAATACCAACCGTCTCACGGTACCATGAAACATGTCTACCAAGTTTCATAAAGATATCTCAATTTTTACTCAAGTTAGAGCTTGCACGGACGGACAGACGGACGGACGGACAGACAGTCACCCGGATTTCAACTCATCTCTTCATCCTGATCATTTATAAATATATAACCCTATATCTAACTCGATTAGTTTTAGGTGATACAAACAACCGTTAGGTGAACAAAACTATTATACTCTGTAGCAACAGGTTGCGAGAGTATAAAAAGTTGGTACAATTCATGAACAATGTACCAATTAGAAAAAAATATTTGCAAAAGATTTTAAATCACTTACAGCCTAATACTTATTAAATGTAAAAGTTAATTTATAGGAATTTTAATAATCGAAATATATTTGTATATGTAATAAAAACATTCTTAAAGTTATAAATTTTAAAACATAACACGGCAACATACTGTAGCAGATTTGAGGCAGTTCGTTGTTTTAGTAGTGGAATATTAGTAGGCAACCCGTGCCAAGTGTGACGTTAGTAGTAGAATATAAGTAGAAACCCGTGCCAAGTATGACTTTAGTACTAGAATTTTTAAGACAACCCGTACCAAGTGAGAAATTTTTGTGGAGGATCGAATTCTATTGGCAAATTTCAGAATAATTAAGATATATATTTATGCCCCTTTTTAACTGTGGTAAATTAATTAATATTCACCACAGAAAAATGTAAGGTGCAATTAGCAACCATGTCAAATAACGTGATCCACAAAATGCTTATTCAACGAGCCTGGAGACAAGTATAATATAATATAAGTATAAAACTATGTTCGCACCGAATGTACATCCTCTTGGACAAACACAATTTGTGGATTGTGGAACCAAAGTCGTTCTGACTGACATTGTGTGTTTTCGATGAGTTTTCATTGACAGTACACACATCTATTTGTTTACATTTGTTATGTACCCTACAAGAACAGTGACGGTCATCTGATGGGCAGTATGACAGTCATAGCTGAAAATAATTTGTCAGAGCACACAACAAAGTTTCTATCATTTTCTTAAGAGCCTTGTGCAAAAACTGATGTAAACCAACGTATATGTGTGAGTTTCTCTCTTTAACACATGGGTATTCGGAATGAATTCACTATATATCTATACTGTTCACTCTCATGTCCTTTTCTGAGTCATTGCTGACCATAAATCCGTCATAGCTGAAAATTGTCAGTTATGACTGAAACGCTATCAGAATTAAAAAATTATCTTACGCAGTAGATAATATAATTTTCATTTTTATAATAAATTTCAAACTTTTAATCAAAATTAGTTATAATAATATACTTAGATATAAAAAGGAATGCAACAAAAAATATAATAATATATGAAAATATAAAAATACATTTTCACTTGATGCCATCTCCTCCTCTGCGTAGGTCTTTCTCCAATCAGTGGATAGTTCTGAATTTAAAAATGCAAATGTAAATTCACAGTACTGACATATCAAATGTGAGTGTATTAGTGAACCCATCAGGAGTTTCTTGTAGGGTACGTTAGGCCAATTATGGAATGTAAGCAAATTGTCAACTGACATTTAGGGCTGGCAAAATATGTCTTCTAATAATATCGATTAAACTAGAGCAGACACCGATTATAATGAGTGGAATGTAAGTTTTCAATAGGTTTTCAGTTTAAATTATTTATACTATGTTCACACCGAATTGAAATCCTCTTGAAAACACAATTTGTGGATTGTGGAAACAAAGTCGTTCAGACCGACATTGTGTGTTTTCGATGAGTTTTCATTGACACTTCACATATCTATTTGTTTACATTTCGTATGTACCCTACAAGAACAGTGACGGTCATCTGATGGGTAATATGACAGTCATAGCTGAAAAATTTGTGTCAAAGTTTCTATCATTTTATTAAGAGCCTTGCGCAAAAACTTATGTAAACAAACGTATGTGTGTGAGTTTGCATCTCTCTTTAACACATGGGTATTCGGAATTAATTCACTATATATCTATACCGTCATAGCTGAAAATTGTCAGTTATGACTGAAACGCTATCAGAAGTGAAAAATTCTTTTGCGCAGTAGATAATATAATTTTTATTTCTTTATTGAAATTCAAACTTTTAATCAAAATTAGCTATAATAATATACTTAAATGTAAAAAGGAATGCAACAAAAAATATAATAATATATGAAATATAAAAATAAATTTTCACTTGAAGCCATCTCCTCCTCTCAATAGCTCTGCGTACGTCTTTCTCCAATCAGTGAATAGTTCTGAATTTAAAAATGCAAATGTAAATTAACAGTACTGACATATCAAATGTGAGTGTATTGGTGAACCCATCAGCAGTTTCTTGTAGGGTACGTTTAGTCCAATTATGGAATGTAAACAAATTGTCAACTGACATTTAGGGCTGGCAAAATATGTCTTCTAATAATATCGGTTAAACTAGAGCAGGCACCGATTATAATGAGTGGAATGTAAGTTTTCAAGGGGTTTTCAGCGAAAACTGTGTTTTCGTTTGACCGATTTTGTATGGATGAAAACACAAGTTTTCGCGTGAAAACCTCTTTTTAGACTTGTATAACAATGATAAATTTTGCTGTTTTTAATTGGGTCGGTTTTAGTATACCGTTCCAGAGATAAAATGGGTATGGGCGGATAGAGGAGATTCTCCAGATCAAGAATATATACCGATATAGCCGCCGAAAACTTATAGTTTTTGAGATACTTACGAAGGCCGCCAACGAAAAAAAAAGCCTTGGTGCACCTCGGTGTTTGATTGACGAGGGTTATTTTTTTGAAACGAGGCTGAAGGCCGCCAATGCAAAAAGGAGTTCTAACCGAAAAGACCTTGGTACACCTAGGTGTTGAACCGACTAGGGTTATTTTTTTTTGAAGCGCAAAAAAAAGTTCCAAAAGAACAAGTAACATTGTCATAGGTGGTATAACATAATCCTTAACATCAATGCTCTCTAATAGTTTATTTTTCAAGTTTTGGATTTCTGTATTTGGGGTATTATGTGTTTTCATTTCTATCAGTTCATTTACAAATGATGTCGATAACGTAACACTGCTTATTTCACATTTTTCAACTTTTATGTAATTGTCAGAATTATTAGAATTTAACAATAATTTAAATATTGAATTAAACTATTTTCGCACTATATAATATAAAATAAATATGTGCAAACGAATTAGTAAAGTGTTAGTGGATATAAAAGTGAAAAATATAAGTGTATAATTCGTTTTAAATCGAAAAAATGCGTACTTTAAATAGTTGATATTTTCAGCTTTAAACGTAAATATCTCAAAAACTATAAGTTTTCCGCGCATATCTATATATATTCTTGATCTGGGGGATCTCCTCTATCCGCTCATACCCCAAAAGCTTTTTCCATTTTGATTATATGAACTATTATGACTTATAGTATCAAATTCTGTTATTATTTAGTTATTTATTCCCGTCCACTCACAGTTAAATCGAATTTTCAGTTTGTCCTTTAATAAGTAAATTAAAATGCTTCAAAATATGCCGCATATTTACCTACCTCAACATGGTATAATAACATATTTTGTGTACAGCATTAAACATCATTCCATAACCAAAATTTAAAATATTTATATATAATTATTATGGTGTTTTTTGTTATGCGCAACACGTTTTAACCCCTCGCCAACCTAACTCACCAGAGGCGGCCATGTTGGTTTTATTGTGAACGTACACCTCGAAGGTGGCGAAAGTATTGTGAATGGGCACTTTCGTTACTTCCTAAACCATGCCATGACCGGTGGTACGTACCTTTGCATAAACCACAAGTAGCCAAAGAATCAGATGTTTTCCTATGGGTGTGAAACAGCCGTGATCACCTGATCGAATCTGCCTTTTTTGACACAGAGATGTAAATAAAAGGATTGTATTGTAGTTTAACAACTTGTTTGTGAACATGTATTTGTAATGAAGAATATTAGTAAATACTTTCAAGAATACTTTCGAAACAAAAGATTATTATATTTTATATATATTGCTTTTCCTCACCACCTCTAAGGTTCCAATATAGGCGCGTTACCGATTTTGTTTGGGTGTTGGGTGTAATATATACAGCTCTAAAATAATCTACTTTTCATAGCAATTATAACTCGAAAAGATTTATACATTAAATCAGGTACATGAATCAGGTTCATGAATAATAATGACAACAATATAAGTAGAAATATTTAACTTGATTTGAACAAAAACGAAAATAAATATATAAAAATCAGGTACAATTCAATTGTATTCATGAACAAATATAAGTAAAATAATCTACTTGTATTCATTTTAACAAAAACAAAAATATATATAAAAAAATTAGGTACAATTCAGGAACAAAAACAAAAATCAAAACAATCTACTAAGTAATAAATAATACTTTCAATATATTCTAAAACACCGTTACACAATAATATATTTGATAAAAGTGGAAACATTTAATAATATTTCAATACAATAAATAATCCGAAAAATATTTGAATATGTAATAAAAACATTCTTAAAGTTATAAATTTTAAAACATAACACGGCAACACACTATAGCATATTTGTGTCATTTGGACGTTTTAATAGTAGAATATTGGTTGGCAACCCGTACCAAGTGTGGCTTTAGTAGTAGAATATAAGTAGGCAACTCGTACCAAGTGGGACATTTTTGCGTGTGTATTAGTGAAAATCTTAGAATTGGTTTCTTTTAGATTTATACAATGGCTGACTGTCTGCTAGCTTTCCGCCAAGCCTTGTGTTGCTTGCTCGCGTGTTCGCAACATGTTGCTTTAGGATGGCAAGTGTTGCTAGAAGAGGCATGGCTTTCCCGTTGCAGCCCAATACTTGTTTTGTTGTTTACGTGGTGTGGTTTTACTGTTGTGTATGAGTAATTGCTATGTCTAGCTTTTCTTCTTGTATACTCTTGCTATGTTGTATTTGTTTAACAGGGTGCGTCTTCGTGCGTTGTGGGGGTTAAATTCCGTATGGATATTTAGTTCGCACAATATAATAATTGACTGCCTGTAGATGCTTACCTTCGTGTATTCAAACACAATATACAAAAAAAAATTTAAATATTTAAATACTTACCATATTTTCCGGCAATACCCCTTACGCAAAGGTAAAGTCAATGTTAAAGCACAAAAAAAACAAATAATAATAGTGTAGACAAAAGTTAGTAAATTTAATCTGTAGTAATTTTAATAATCGAAAAATATTTCAATATGTTATAAAAACATTCTTAAAGTTATACATTTTAAAACATAACACGGCTACACTTGAGCGTTTTAGTAGTAGTTAGGAAGTAGTACAATATTAGTAAGCAACCCGTACCAAGGATGTAGTATAATATTTGGGGCAACACGTACCAAGTGAGACATTTTTGCGTGTGTATTAGTGAAAATCTTAGGATTGGTTACTTGTAGATTTATACAATGGTGTCGGTGACTGTTTGAAGCATTACGATTGGACACATGTAGACATCGTAAAGGGGGGGCATAAAACTGCTCACATAAGAATTTTTATCAATAAGCAGGTGTGTATTAGTGCATATAAAGTAATAATAAATAATAACTAAAATAATTTTTTTCCAGAGGAAACCTGTAGAAAATAATAAACCTATTTTAACCCGCCCATAATGTGCTTGATCGGTATATCGTTTTAGAAAGATTTTATAAAAAGTTTCGGTGTCTTTGGGATGAAATTTACATTACATATAATTTTATTAATAGACGCCCTGATGCTTTAGATTGCGTACATAGTGATTTCAATTTGGAAACTGATTTATGTATGACAACAATTTGGAAAGTGAAATTGCAAAAAATATGTTTCGATGTAAAGAAACAAACATTACGTTGTAAATGATACAATATTGCGTATTTGTAAATTACCATACTCCTACGATCAAATTGCTTTTATCAAAGTAAATGTTTTAGTGTGCATCTAATTGTTTTCAAAGCTAATATGTGGCCAGTATTATAGTGCTCACCACCAACAAAAGTTAGAATCATGGGAAATTTCTTCATTTGCAACACCTCTTTGCATTCATTGAAACAATTTAAAAATCTAACCTGATAATATGAATACTTTGTTTAAATAAAAACAGGATTTTTTCTATGCCAAATGTTATTTGTTTTATTTCGTTAGATCTTTATACCATTCCTTATATCTATATCGCATTTTCCTCACCACCATGAGGTATGCAAATTGGCGCGTTACCGATTTCTTTGGGTGTTCGGTTCCCCAGGAGGCCTATTTTCACCCATATACCTTAAAACTAAATAACAAAATTATATATAATAAGTAAATTTACAAAAACATTCAAAAAATTCATTTTACAATAATACTTATATAAATACATTTTATGTGCATGTATTACCAACAGTGGAGATCTAATAAAAACCCTTTTAATTCAAATTATAGAAAATAATGCTAACCTGTTGATCCAAAATAAGTTGTTAATAAATGTTTCTATGTAAAAAAAACATAAAATAATTATATTAAAACAATTATCAAAAACAAAAAACAAGTCCGTCCGTTTTACAAAAAGTTGTTAATAAATTCAAATGTGTTGCCAGTATTGCTATTGAGCATAGCGTAAGATAATTTAAAATTACTTTTTAAAAATTAAATATATCTACCGTATTTTATACCATAAAGATATTGCAACTTCAACAAATATCTTATTTTAGAAGTCTATATATTAAAAAACTAAACTCAGAACTATATAACAATATGGTAATTTATTTATGTGAAGAGTTATATGTAAAATATTGTACATATTATAATCGCTACATGCTGAAATACAGAGACAGCTACCTGGTATGCCTACCGTATTTTATACTATAAAGATATTGCAACTTCAACAAATAATTTATTTTAGAAGTCTATATATTTAAAAACTAAATTAAGAACTATGTAATAATATGGTAATTTTTTTTGTCAAGGGTTGTAATAATATATTGTACATATATCCACCGCTAAATGCTGAAAAAATATAATTAAATATTAATAAATGGAATTATAAAACGTAAATAAAATTTGTGATTAAATAAATCTACACTTAAATTAAAGAAAACGTCGGCACAGTAACTATGTTTTTGATATAAGTACAATGAGAAATTTTACTTTATTGTTTAAATGAATTATTATCACTTGTATGACAATGATAAGTTTTGTTTTTTGATTATATAAATTATTATTACTTATAATTCTGTTACAATAGTTATTTCTTCCCTTCCACTCATAGTTAGATTGAATTTTCAGTTTGTCCATTAATAAGTTAATTAAAATGCTTAAAAACATGCCGCATATTTACCTATATCAACATGGTTAATATCATATATTGTTAGCATTAAACATCATGCTATAACCAAAATTTAAAATATTTATAAATAATTATTAAGGCGTTTTCTATTATGCGCAACCCGTTTTAACCCCTCGCCACCCTAAGTCACCATGGCCGTCATGTTGGTTTTATTGTGAACGTACGACTCTGACGTGGCGAAACTATTGTGAATGGGACTTTCGCTACTCTCTTAAGGATGAAATGATGCAAGACTCTTTCAATAGAGAGAGAGCTGTCAAAACCCACATTTTTTGTAACATTTGCCAATCATGCCACTGTCGAACGAAAATGGGTTGGGTATTATAAAAAAAACTTGTGGGTATTTTGCATATCGATATTATTTTTAGGTGCTCCGTCCCCGAGTAGGCCTATATAACGCATATACATCCCTATATACTTGTATTTATATTATAAAATTTTTAAAAAATCATATAACATAAAAAAATAGCATATAAATAAAAAAAATTATAACAAAGAAACAATACAAGTCATAATAAAAGATCGTGGTTTTTTAATAAACGTTTTAAAATAAATTAACAAATAAAATTTAGTTGCACGTTATTCAAAAGTATTTGTGTCGTTCCTTGAAATTTCGTTTCGCACTGCTTTTGTTAGCTATTTTTAGCGGGTTTATTTCTGGCATCCCGCCTTTTTTGACATCAGCTGTTCCAAATTCCCTGATTTTAATAATCAGGGAAAGAGAATAACAGAAAAATCAGCGAAAATGAGAGAGTCTTGTATCATGTCATCCTTGTCCCTGGATAAAATGATCGAAACTCTTTGATTTGAGAGAGCGCTGTCAAAGTCCACATTTCTTATAACATTTGACAGTGGTGCCATTAAGGGATGAAATAAGTTTTGAGATTTTTAAATTTATTTCTTGGGTATTTTTAGGTTTCCATTTTACAGAAAAATATACCTAATTAAAATTAGTTTAACAAGCTAGATATCCTATATGACTTCTAAATATAAGTACATGTATATTTTAATCACAAAAGATTTTCAAAATTAACGATATAAACTAAATTTAAAAAAAATTTTTAATATTTCAAAACACACAAGTTTTAAATAACCTAAACATGATCCTTATTTCTTTTTTATATACTCAATTAACAAATATCTTTTGATAACTTATTCGGAAGTCAAAGTTTACATAACATTTGCTGGGAATTCTAACCAAAATAAGTATATACGTTGGCAATTGGTACTGCTAAGCAAAAGAATACTCTGCCACAAAATACCGCTCTTTCTTAAAAACAAAACTATATTAAATCTCTTTAAATAAAGATTACAAATATACGTAAAAGTTAACAAAAATTTGATCTCACAAATTACCCACTGATTTCGCAATTTATTTCTGCGGGATTCTTAGTGGTAGTTCATTGTTTTGCTTGTCATCTGTTCAGTAGCTCATGAACTCGTGGTTTTTCTTGGCAGCACTGAAAGTTCATGAGCTCTCTCGAAAGGCAGAGAGAGGAGTTTCAGATCATTTTATCCATGCTATGCTGTTTTGTTAAGGAATTCCTGCTGAATTTAATTAAAAATCCATAATATAGGTCTAATTATAGCAACTGTAAGTATAATTTATTAAGTGGGAAATAATTTGCACAAAACAGAGTCGAGACAAAAATTTCATATAGAAAAATGCGGTTAACCAACAAATTGTGCGCCCAACATCTAGGATGGACTTTCAAGAAACATTGGTTAGTTCAAGGAAAAAGAATACCACGTGACACGGGAGCTGCGGCAGAAGTGATAAAGAATGGAATTGCTTTACAAAGTGTTCATGATTTATCAAAATCTGAAACTTATAACAAGCGGGAAAGGTAGAAATTTATGTATAAAAATAAGTGGTTATTCAAATTAAGTATGCTTTTGATGATAGAAAATATATTGGCGAGAATGACATTAATCTTAATTGGAACACAAAGCCGGTCTACTTATTTGGTGACAATAACATTTTACTTAAAGGAATTCAGCAAGCTGTACTGCTTACTAATTCTATTGAAGTACCAAGTTTACCCCAACATATACAGGAATCCATAGATAGAATTCAAATGACTGGATTGAGTGAGCGCAATATGATAGAAGCCATTATGGCATCAAATCTATTTTCAGCAGATCAAATAAAGTTGCCTAAAACAAAGAACCCTTTGCGTATTGGATATAACCTTCGCCGAGAGTATGGTATACGAAAAGAAAGAAAAATGTAAGTAATAAGTATTTAAACAATATTATGTTAACCTTATTTTTTTCTAGTACAATGTTGTTAAATAAATTACTTAGCGAATGCGAGAAGATTGCGGGTCGCAACATAAATTTCCAACGCCGCATAATTGACCAGGTCAATTATAATTTTACTTTACCTAGAAAAGAGGAGATGTTATTATTTCGCATCAAAACAGAAAAGCTTATTACTTCAAGTCGACCTCTGACATCCATTGAAGGAAAATTCGAGTCGGAATTGCCAAATTTATATCCTCTAAAAAGCACAATATCTATGTCAAAAGAACACAAATACTCAAATAAAACAATAAGTCGTAAGGATTTGTAAGATTTTATTAATAACCGTGAAATTTAGGGTTTATCGTTTCAGCTTTTAGCCACGATTTAAATTTTCATCCCCATACAATATTTATATATTTTGATAATGACGAAGTGACAAACCTTCATGACGTCCCCGTAAACGTATCCCAATTTCAAAGTCGCAACATGTTTAAAGCTTTTGCAGTAGCTGCAGCACGAGCTAAACAGCTTTATGGAGTAATTTATAAATTTTGATATGCGTATACATAACATATATATATATATTTTTTTAGGAATCTGAAGATAAATTGTCTAGACCCATAGTTGTGCAAAGTATACAGACTGATGGACGCACATTTCACTTTGGCGTATTTCAATTAAATGACTTAAGTATCAGTGCCATAGAAGGACCTAAAAATTATTGGTTTCATTCATCAAACCTTAATCTTTTTGAAAAATGCGAATACGTTTCTGGAAGACCCAAACTAAAAGGATTTAATAAGGATGTTTTGCGATATCTGTATGCATTTTATATCAATTCGTAACTTCATATACAGATATTTTAAAATTTTGTGAAACGCCTAAAGGTCAACCTAACCAACTAATCTAATATCAACCCTGTTGATGAAATAAAAACATAATGTAGTGATGCACATTAAACTACTATTATATTGCGTTGATATAACTTTGAGGGTTAGATAATTGAGGCTAGTCGGGTCAATAGATGTGACGTATAATATGCTGTCGTGCAAATTGATACTGCAAAACAACAACCCTTCTAGTAGGAAATATTCTTATTGTAATAAACATTTTTTCTTATACTAATGTTTTGCTCAATTGATAATTTCTTTTTCTTGGATTTGTTGGTCCAAAAACATCAGCTTAGTCATCGGAATCAATTTAATGATCTAGTTTAGCTTCAAGAGACAGTAATGCCAAAGAATTCAGTCTATCTTTGTCCATGCTTGCGCGTAAATAAGATTTAATTAACCCTTTTCCAAAGTTGTCAAAGATTTTTCTCCAGAAAAATTCGTGGCGGTATCGCTCAAAACAAGCAGCTAAATGTTGAACTTTCAATAAAAAATAAACCGAAATAAACTAGTTAATTCTCTATTAATAAATATTTCCTACACAAACCATTTCATCAAATATGTTTGAATTTCGCATTCCCTATCGCATTCCCCTGATTTAGTTTAGTTAGATTTGATGTATGCACCGCGACCTATGGTCTATTGTGCCCTCCCCTAACTCATACCGTATCATCTAAGCCCAGCATGTTGATAAATTCCAAAATTCTGCTGGGTGTTAGTGAGGCGATACAATCCCTGTGTGGAAACATGGATCCCAGGGCCTTGATTCTGCGTCTGCAGACTGCTGTGCAGTTCATCATCGGCTCTATGTCGCAGAACCGGCAGTTTGCAGAAGAGGCTATACCCATGTTGAAGAGGTGCTGGTGTAGAACGCGACAAGTAGCCGGAATTTGTTCCTCGGGAGATTAATTATGGCTTTGAACCGTTTGAGGTCGTAACCCCGCATTAGCAGTCTGGCATGGTGCATGCCCTGAAGTTGTTGCCAATGTGTCTCCCTGCCTGCTCTTTCCTCCCTACGGAGGAGCTCTTTAATGGTATGTGGACCAACCGCTATGAATGGTTCCGGTCCTACCATTTTTGTAGAGGCTGCAGAGCGGGCCAACTCGTCAGCCAGTTCGTTCCCGGCTATACCCCTATGGCCAGACACCCAAATAAGGTGCACTCGGTTGTGCTCTGATAGGCTGTTCAGCCGTTCTGACCTCATAGGCAGAGATCGCTCTTAGTGCCGCCTGACTATCGCTGAGTATAGCAATACTTTTATTGCGATAGTTGCGTTGGAGGTTTATCCCTACACACCGACTTATAGCATAGACACCGGCTTGGAAAATGCTCGGGAAACTTCTCATGCACCAATCCCCTCCTCCGTTTTCAACCCGTCGGTGTACCACTTGATAGTGCTTTCCCTTAGCAGCAGGTCCAGTGATGAATCATTCCATTCAGACTTGCTGCCAAGGGTAACTTTTAACTTCCTGCTGAAGTTTACTACTTTGGTAAAGCTATCCCTTGGGAGAAGGGCTAGTGGTATTTCCTCACTTAGCGCCTTCATCTGCTTGATTACCAGGTGTAGCGGTGAAAGCTCTAGCATGACTTCCAGTGCTGCGGTCGCACACGTTCGCATTGCTCCCGACGCGCAGATGCAGGCAAGTCTTTGCTGCCCCTGATTTAAATCTGGCCATTCCAGTCAGTATTCCATTATAATAACATTTATTAAGAGAAATACTAAAATTTTTTGAATTAATAATAAATTTAAAATTATAAATATAAAATAAAAAATAAAAAATATTTCTTTCTATTTAAAATATTCTATCTAATACTTCAATCTTTAACATCTGTTTAAGGCCGCAAGTTTATGTGCCATATCGAAGTACAATGAAGCTGTCTGCGTCATCATATTATAGGAATTAAACTCAGTCACTTTCAAACAAGTCCCCCTCAACGAAGGAGGCCACGAAAATTAAATTTTTTTTAAATCATCTTATTTTGACGCGAAGATTACAAATTCATGAGTGGAAAGTCGATTTTTTTAATAATTCTATATATTTTGAATTAAAAAAAATGAATTTTTACAAAAAAAAATTTTTTTTAAATGACTCACTTTGCTCATGTTCTTTCGTGTGGTAACTACTTTCTGAACTGGCGGCCGCGCTTAAAAAAAATAATCTTGATCTTTCCAAAACCGCTATCCACTGTTGCTTTTCTCTCCCCTTAACATAAACTTTTAAGTTTTTTAACGCTGATATCAAATAGTTCCTTACAACTTTAAAACTATCACTTCCATAGGACCATAATAAATTATGGTGGTGTAATCAATTAGCTTGCCGTTGATTATCCTTACTCAGGTCTGAGAATTCTAACGGAGCTTTGATGTGGAAGCAATGAAATTCTTCATTGTTGAAGACGACAGCTATTTCCTTTACAATAAATTTATTATCATAGGCTTTGAAGCCTTGAACATGTAGGGTGCGTAAGATTTTCACTAATACACACGCAAAAATATCCCACTTGGTACGGGTTGCCAACCAATATTCTGCTACTAAAATCACACTTTGTACGGGTTGCCAACCAATATTCTACTACTAAAACGTTCAAATGACAGAAATCTGCTATAGTGTGTTGCCGTGTTATGTTTTAAAATTAATAACTTTAAGAATGTTTTTATTCCATATTCAAATATTTTTCGGTTGTTTTAATTCCTAAAGATTAAATTTACATAGTATTATTTAAATTATTATTTATTGTATTGAAATATTATTAAATGTTTCCAATTTTATCTTTTTTAACTTACATGTTTATGTTTTTGTGAGTGAAAATTCTTTGTCTGTTGAATATTTAAATTCTTAGTTTACCGGTTTAGTCCTGGGGAAACAAACACCCAAAAAAGATCGGTAACGCGCCTCAGAGGTGGTGAGGAAAAGCAATGGGAAAACTTTAGTTTAGCATCCCACGATTTCAGGGTTAAGAGGGGTATGGTTGGATAGAGGAGATTCTCCAGATCACGAATATATATAACTATTGGCGCCGGAAACTTATAGTTTTCCAGATATTTCCATTTTAATTGCAAATTGTTAAACTACAACCTTTTATTTAAAACTCTGAGTCAAAAAAAGGCATATTCGATCAGGTGATCACGGCTGTTTCACACACATAGGAAAACAGCTGATTCTTTGGCTACTTGTAGGCATAAATTGCGAACAAAAAATGACAGCAGAACGTGATGCTGTTGCAAGTGTTGCCAAAAATTCACGATATACGTTCTCTGGTGATACTTTGACAAATTTGCAACACTGCTGTCGTGATTGCCATCTCGAACGCACTCATTCTGTCGCAAACATTATGAAATTTAATAATGAAATATATTTTTAATGGCAGGCTTTTTATACGTTCATGCACTTTATTTATGTGGTTTCAAAAATGCACATACAAACTTGCCCTTAAATTAAAAATTTCAAAAAATCCTCATGCACTTTTACCATACGAAAAAAAGTCCCACCACACACACACATTATTGACAATATTGGTACATGCTTTTTTATCTGCAATTATTTTTGGTAGTAACGAGCCTCTAATTGGTTGGTATTTATTCATGTTTACTTCTAGATGAAGAATTTCACTTAGACTCCAACCACTGTCTCGCTCTTGATATGTTAATTTTTTCAATCAATTTACTTTACTTTTCCTTAATTATATCAATAACATTGTCGTTCTCCATAAATGCTTCAGTCATTAATGTTTGGTGTGAAACTATAGCACATTCTTCAATGTTTTCTTTTATTTGAGTATATAATATTAACAAAATAGTTCAATGTTAAATTTGATGCTTTTATGATTTTCTATTGATTTCTGTAAAAGTTCAGATAATTCATTTAAATGTTTTTCAAAAAAATCTTCAACAGTTAAATCATTGGACTGATCGTTTTCCCAAACGTATGTTTCGATACGATTATTAAACATGGCATAAATACATTCAAAAGTACTATTTACACTATACATACAACATATGCATGTTTGTTCTCACGTGTGCTGACCATACATTTTTTTCACTTCAATTTTACATTGCTAACAAAAAATTATTATTTTTGAAACTTGTTGTTTCATTGTTAAATGTATTGTCTGAACTCCTCTTCCAAACATATATCTTTTCACAAAAACTACACGGATAATGTGTTTTTTTTTTTAACTCTTTGAAATTCAAATAATGCTGAAGTAAATTTTTCACCAGGCTTAAAATTTATATTTATATAAAATGTATTATCGGTTATGACTTCAATAGTTGAATCTTTTAAGGAGTTGTAGGACTCCGGAAGAAAAAGAACATTTTTGTCTAGTTCTAGCATTACCTGCCACCAAACTTTGTCTTCACTCTTTTGGCTTTTAATACTCTCAATTTTTTATTGATTAGTACATCAGTCGCTTTTATTATAGGTTTTTGAACTTTTTCATTTTTCGAAACTGATTACAAATCCTTTAGAGCTTGGTTCATAATGTGTATGTCTACAATAAGACAACATTTGATAAGTTTAAAAATTATAGTTTATTATCGTTTATTTAAAGAGTTGCTGGTGTCACAATGCTAAAATTTCTTACAAAACAATTTTATAATGAGTTGAAACAACAACCGCTTGAAACAATTTACTGATAAGACGTCTAATTTATATGCACTGTAACAAGTGGGGTGCTTATAGTATATATATGTAGATGTGTATGTAGGTATGTATTTTACGGATTGTTGATATATATCGTGCAGTGAAAACTATAGTTCCGCAACCCACCAGTTTCGCGCTACTACTACTACTCTACTTTATAATTTTTATACCCTCGCAACATGATGCTAGTATAATAGTTTTGTTCACCTAACGGTTGTTTGTATCACCTAAAACTAATCGAGTTAGATATAGGGTTATATATACATATATAAATGATCAGAATGAAGAGACGAGTTGAAATCCGGGTGACTGTCTGTCCGTCCGTCTGTGCAAGCTGTAACTTGAGTAAAAATTGAGATATCTTTATGAAACTTGGCACACATGTTTCTTGGTACCGTAAGACGGTTGGTATTGCAGAAGAACATAATCGGACCACTGCCACGGCCACAAAACGCCATTATTCAAAAACAAATAAATTGCCATAACTAAGCTCTACAACAAGATACAAGACTCTTATTTGGTGTACAGGATCACATTAGGGAGGGCCATCTGCAATTCAATTTTTTTAAGTGGGCGTGGTCCCGCCCCTAATAAGTTCAATGTACATATCTCCTATACCACTGAAGCTATAATAACAAAATTCACTGGAAGCAAATGTTTTTAGCACTTCTACCTACAGTGTGAAAATGGGTAAAATCGGGTGACACTATAACGGTACGGTTAAAAAATACTAAAAGCGCAATAAACCAAGCACAAAACAAGCCAGAGACATTAAATTTTATCTCTGGGATGGTATGAGATGACTATAGGAACCGCGTTCAAAATTAAACAGTGGGCGTGGCACCACCCACTTTTAGGTGAAAACCCATATCTTGGGATCAGCTTAACCGATTTCAACCAACGGAACATAACATTCTTCTCATATTTCTATGTTATAGTGCATATTGGGTGAAATCGGATTACAACCACGTCTATTTCAAATATAACACCATTTTAAATTCCATCTGATTCTTTTACTTTCCACTATGCAAATCAAGCAGCAATGATTGTATCGGGGTACACCTTTGCGTAAATAATGCGTTTAAAGTATGCTACCTTGTGACCAAAAATTGTCTAAATCGAACTAAAACTGTTCAAGCACCTAGGTACTGAATATGTGGACCCCAGTGCCTATAGTTGACTTTTTACCGAAAATTTCAGTCCAATGTGTAAAATAACAATTTTAAATTAATATAATAAAATAAATAAATGAAACTATCGATATATATGCCAACACCTGAAGTAATTTCGCGGGCTTTGATCCTTGCAAGTTGCGAGAGTATAAAATGTTCGGTTACATCCGAACTTAGAACTATCTTCCTTGTTTAATTTAGTATCAAGCAGACAGTACAATAAAAAGGAAAAAAATGTCGTTCCCGCAATATTTAAAAAAGATTTTAAAAAAATATAACGATTTAATTGATAATGAACATCAAATATTTTTTTATTCTATAATGAATGAATTGCGACCATGTTTATCTTAACCATTCATATATGCACCAAATGGATTACACAAGAAAGATTGTCATTTTGCTGATAAGTCATACAAGGGAATAGTAGATATATGTAATTGTATTTCGCTTTATTCCCGACACAAAACATTGAAAAAAATTTATAATTTATATGCTGTCATGTTTAAGGAGTAGAGATGGTTGTAATCAACGTGAAAGCACAATTTATCGAAATACAAAATGACAAACTAAAAAAATATATTGTAAATAAAACAACTGCCACGTTTTTGCCTAGATTGTTGTAATCAGCGTGAAAATACATACACGAAAATACAAAATGGTAAACTAAAAAATGGTTCAAGGAGATATAAATATGAATTTTATTTTATAATAATCATATTAAGGTGGAGCAATGGGTTCTGAAAAATATGTAAATTTTGATAGTGATCAATAAATGTTCATTTTTGTGTTTGATCCAGGAGAATTTGATAAGATGTTACAAAATTTCGATGAGGAAGAGTTTAATAAGCCGCTTCAAAAACTAGAAGAGCCCGCTCAATCCCTACAAGGTACAATTGAAGGAAGACACATATGTTAAATAAGCGTAAGAGACAACGACCTTTAAAGATAATACAAGATAAGGGTTCTCCACAAAAGCAACCCAACTAAAAGCTAATACTGCAAATGTAAATAATTATATTGATCTTTGTGAATAAACATTAGCAGATGTTCCTATAGATGGGAGTTTAGACACTAAAGGGCTATTAACGGTTTGAAAAATTAATTTAAATAGTAAGATGAAAGAAGATCCCTCATTTAAAGTTAATTTTAAAAATGACGGAGATATTCAAAAATTAAAATGTTTAATACAACAGTGGTTTGATGATGAAATTAAAGCGGATGTTATTGATTTAGAATGCACACAAACTTCAACAATATAAAATAAATTAGCTGTGATGTTGAATTGATCCGTTAAGATAAACTTTTAGGAATTGTTTATAAATATAAATATAAAAGTATTGAAAAAAAGTTTATATGCATTTATTTAATTTAGTTGTAACAAATGTTTTATTTATAAATGTACAAATGTTTTAAATTGGAAATAATATATGAATATACAAAAGAAAAATATAATATAAAATAGTTTAAACAATTCTGTTACTTTAATTATTACACATTCATCAAAATTGACTGTAACAAGAAATTGTGTGGCATATGTATCGCGCTGTTCAAATAGCTTAGTTGCTAATACATTAACTTCAAATTCTCTATATGTTGCCTCCTTTTCAAATTTTCTAAGAGTCCCATTAGTTTCTAAGTGAAAATCGTATTCCATATGTTCTGTAAGTAATTGAAATATAAAACTTTCACAAAGTTTTTGTAAATCAAAAGCTTGTTCATTGGATCCCGTATTTATACATGGAGACAAAATTCTAATTCCTTCACGAATAACACAATCCACAATAATAAGATCATCATCTACATCAAAATTGAATGGTGGACTAAGCCTTTTAATTATAAAAAAAATTGATTTCAATAATGAACTTTTAGGACTAGTGTTAGAATAATTAATATAAGTGAAAACAGAAAGTTTAATGGTTTTATACACTCTCAACACGTATGAACTTCAATTAAAAAATTTAATCATAATATCCAATCTTCATATTTATGTGGTTTCAAAAATCAAATAAAAACTTGCACTTTAATTAAAAATATCAACAAAATGTGCTTTCCAAAAATTCCCATGCGCTTAATTTATGTGGCATGCATACATATTGACGGAGATTTTTGTCATGGAAAAATATTTAAAAATTGAAAAATGTTTTAAAATTGTGAAATATTTTAAAACGACAAAAGCTTTGTTGCCAGTTTTGTAAATTTTTTCTGTGTTTTGTGGTTTTGCGGGGTTGCAACTTTTCCTTGCTAGAGGAAATATCCGAAATTTGTTCAATTTATGATTTTTAGCTTTTGCCATCGTCGCGAAAAGAAGCTTGTAGGCAAACGCATGCTCGGGGCGATGAGAGGGTGTCTATTTTTATGAATGAAACGAGGTTGCTTGTTGTAAGTACGCCTGCGTTCATGAATGAAAATGTTGTTGTTGTGTGATTTACTAATTGGCTGACATATTGACTTGTGATGACTGTTGTTTTTGTAGCACAATTTTCGTAGTTTTTGCGGGTGACATATTAACATGTGTACGGATATTCATATGTATGTAGGTTGGTTTGTGTATGCATTATTTGTTCGGCACTGTTATATGTATATGTGATAAAATTATGATTTGAATTTTTGAATGCGTACATTTAAATGCGCATGTTCAGATATATGTACAATACATATGACTATATAAGATTAATATGATAAAAGATGTATGTATACGTTTTAATAAATTTAATCACTATCACATTTATCATACAAAATATTGGTAATTGTACACTTTCACGGTCACCTGGTTTTTTGGCTGTCAAAAATCGAAAAATGCATGGATTTTCATGATTTTGTTTTTTAAATGTTCGTTTTTACGGCGGATTTATGATAAAAAATTCAAATATCATCTAAATGCAAAATTTCCGCACTCCTTTTTGCTGCAGTTTGACGCGATTTAATTGTGAACAGTTTTGGACCGTCCAGGGTTATTGTTTTGAAGCGCGGCCGAAGGCCGCCAGTGCGGAAAGAAGTCTGTCAGTGATTATTCACAGGAACTTGGTTTTTTAATATATCTAAAGCCACGAAACTGATAGACATTTTGCATTTAGATGATATTTGAATATAAATCCGCCGTAAAAACAAACATTTGAAAAAAAAATCATGAAAATCCATGCATTTTTCGATTTTTGACAGCCAAAAAACCAGGTGACCGTGAAAGTGTACAATTACCAATATGTGTGAATACGCATAAATAAGGGAACATTCAATAAACCTAAACATGTGAACATATTTTCTTGAAATATTATATATTATCTCAATAGGTAAAATATGCTATTAAAGTAACTGAATTGATATTTAATAAATAAAATAAGAGGAAAAACGACTAGAATATGCGACCAGACACGAATCCATAATGCATGTGGCAAGGCCAGTTAAAAACTATTTGGAAAACTGTGGGTGGCAAGTTCTACCTCACCGCCTTATAGCCCAGACATAGAATGCCCTCCCCGGAGAACGCTTCACTCCAGAACAGGGTATCAGAAATTGGCCCGATTCATTCTTGACCTCCAAGCCGAAGAAGTTCTTTTGGGATGGGATCCACAAACTGCCAGAAAGATGGGCAAACATCGTAGCTTCCGATGGGCAATACTTTGAACATTAAATGTATAACAATAAAGTCTTAATTTTGGAGAAAAAAACCGCACGAAATAATGCATACAGTAAATGTTTATTTTATTATAAACCCTGTGGTTTTTACCAGTAATCCTCCTTTTTAATACAAAAGTCTTTTCAGAATTATAAATTTTGTCATGTCATAGAAAATGAAAATACTAATAGGTATGCGTATCAATAATTCATTTAAGAACATTCGTTGTGTTTATTTATAGCCTTTATTCTCATTTACCACATTGCGTGGTGTATTTCTCTTTTTGAAGTAACATTTTTCGATGTTCTCTCATGTGAAAACTACAAGATTTGATTTAAAATTTGCGCCTTCTCTTTCAATAACACTACCTGGTGTTACTCTGTTGATTATCCATCTGTTACCTTTAACAAATGCATATGTTAGCAGTTTGGTTACCTTTTTGTTACCACAACCACGTATATACATAAACTGATTATTCAAATTAATTAATACTACTAATATGTATATATAATATTTAATTTGTATATATACTTATATAGTTTAAATATAAATATAATATTAACGCTTAAAATTTATACTTAAACAAATAAAATACATCTAACAATACAATCCCTTAAATAATTACTTATACTACAAATTACGAAAATTGTTGGCCCACAGTTTCGGCCGTTTACGACGGATGTTTTCGCGCAAACGAAACGCTTAACTCAAACCTCAAAACGCTTAACTAATACTCTTTATTGACCATCTGTCCCGTTGGAACGAGTTCATGATGAACCAAACCGCGAATATGAAAAAAAAATAATTGCCGTAGATTCCCGCTTGAGGCCGTTAAAGAAAATTCGCAGGGGGTGGTATATATGTATCGCTTCAGAAGGAGCATATTTTGAAGGCGACAAAATAAATATTGATGAAGATAAAAAAAGGTTCCGGAAAATTTCTGGCCTTAATGTATATGCATAAAAAATATGATTTGGTCCCTTAATCACGATAATAGACCATGTCATAGTACATCAGTTCTTCGCGGGATTTTTTCAAAAAACTCTACTCGAATCTTTCCGGAACCACCGTATTCGGCTCCGTGCGACTTCTGGTTGTGAAGCAAACTCATTTGGGCACTTCTCATCCTTTGCTCAGAGGTTACACGTTCGCATTTTTTGCATTGCACCCTTGTGTTTAGAGAGAATGTTAGAAAAACTGTGGAGGACGCCTCTGAAATAAAAAATATATAGAAAATTAAACCATTAGATATATGGACAAGTATATTATGGGGGAGCGAAAAAAAAAAACATTTTTTTTTTGCTTAACCTGAGGGTAATGAGGGAAATTTTTAAATAAAATCTACAGGCGGCCTACTCACTTTTAAAGTAAATTTCAAGTTAAAATTTTTATTTCGTAAAAAATTTTTGATAAGTGTTCAAGAAGCTGTGGAGAGTCCGCTTTATAGGTAATTAAAAGTTATCAAATTAAAAAAAATTTGTATGGTCATTATTGGAGTTAAAAAAAAAATCTTACACGACAACATGCTTTCCATAAGCGTCAAAATAAAATTTGAATCAAAACCGTCAAATCCGGTAATTTTTATATAAATGTGAAAACACGTCATAATAAACGAACGTCATACAAAGCGTTTTGTGAAATGAAAAACCTTTTCATGTAAATATGTATGTACTTAAGTATTTTAATACAGAAACATAATATTATAAATACATGTGTATACAAACATATTAAATCGAAATCAAAATTGCACGTAATCAGCACATTATAACACATGTGTAAAAACACGTCAAGTGGACCCCCCATTTTCCACTTGATCATCGAATTTGAATGTGAGTATTTTTTCATAAAGTAGTCATCATAAGCAAGTAATCCCCTGCACAGTTTTTTTAAATTTTAATTTTAACAACAATTTTTTTTTAATTGAAAATTTTTTCTACTTTTAGTTAAAAAATTAATAACTAGAAAACTATTGGTGATTTTTTAATGAAATTTTCAGGAGTTATAGTTCAAAACTTTTGCTTTGAAAAAATATGTATGAATTTAAATAATTTTTTTTTTCAAATTGTTAATTAACTTTTAAGTTAAGAAATGAAAATTTTAATGACTTCTCCCTCAAAAATTAAAAATTTTTTATTTTAGCAATAAACATTAAAGTAACGAAATCCGCAAAAAAATTTGACCGATCGCGATTAGATTAAGCAAAAAAAAATTTTTATGACGGGCGGTAGCGCTGCCGGTATAGCGCTGCAGGTATAGCGGTTCGGCAACGCAACACTTAGAGTGTGTTGCATATTTCATTTGTATGTTGGGATGATGGTCTCACATTTTGCTTGCAGTGAATTAGCATGAATGTGGTAGAACAATATGCATAATACCTACCCGCTTAATAGGTTCAAAGAAATAATTAAGACGGGAATTCCCTAATCCACCAGAATGTATTGAATACCCGCTATTAATATTTCAAGGCCAAATTTTTAACTGGAATTTCCTATTCTTTAAGTATTAAAAATCAATACTTTTTTTACCCCATATTTTTTTTTATTCATTATAAAACATCCAATTAACATTACAATACTTGTTTTAAATAAAATGATATTCGAACTAAATCCTTTGCGGCTAAAAGAAATAAATATGAAAGCATCTTAATATTTATGTCCCAGTATCTACAAGTATGTGAACAACAAACGAATATCTCGAGCCATTCATAATTTCGTTGATAATTAATCATGAGCCTCGTTAAGAAATGCTGCAATCCATTTAACAAAAAAAATCATAAAAAAGTCATTAAAAACTTACTTTCAATAACAAAAAACCGCGCTCATGATTTTAAAGATTTTATTGGGAATTATATGTACAATTCATGTGAACGGACTATTTATTCAGGCCGAAAACCTGAAATTCTTGGTGAATTATCGGTGAATAAATGTCCTGAAGTCAACAAGCCTGAGAAGTCAAATGATGTTATCGAAGATGACGAAGAAAAAGATCCTACTTTTCATTGCAAACCGGAAGATAACAAATTAAAAATTGATAAGGTTAATAAGTTTTTAACGGAAATTGGTGAACCTTCAATCAAAATCAAGAGAGTCTCAAGTAATAAAGAATTTCAAAACATTTTAACAAATGTTGTGAGTAAATTTACAATGTAAATAGTGAAATTGATCCAAAAGAGCTTTTACTTAATAACTTTAAATCTGCTTTCAATGGTAAAACTAGTAGAGCTGATAAAATTCAGGTTTTGACTACGCTTCCTACAGATTGGTCGATTAAAATGATAAGGAAAGAGTTTAAAGTTTCCAAACGAATGGTGAGAATTGCAAAAAAAATACGACAAGAACGAGGATTCGCATCGCAACCTATGATTAAGAGAGTAAAATCTCTAAACATTGAAACCCTCGATCGTATTGAAGCTTTCTATCTATCCGATGATGTCAGCCGCGTAATGCCTGGTATGAAAGATTATGTTTCGGTGATTGAAAATGGGAAGAAAATCCAAAAACAAAAACGACTATTATTATATAATGTTCACGAAATACACAAAAAATTTAAAGAAGCTTATCCTGACGAAAAGATTGGACTATCCAAATTTCAAAAATTCCGACCTCGGGAATGTATATCTGCTGGCAAAAGTGGAACTCATAATGTGTGTGTGTGTAAAATCCATCAAAATTTCAAATTGCAATTAGCTGGATTTAAAAATGAATTAAAAAAAGAGGGGACAATAATTTCAGAAAGCTCAAATGATTTAATTAAAAGCTCTGTTTGCCAAGAGTCTGCATCATTGTGTTACTTTTCAAAGTGTACTAAGTGTCCAGGAAGTGATAGTATTATAAACAAATTGGAACTATTGCTTAATAACCATAAAATAAATGAAATTACATACAGCCAATGGAAAAGTACTGATAGGTAAAGAAATTTCAAATCTCTCCTTTTCTTTTAAAATTTTTGTAATTATTGTCATCAAATAATTTTTATATTCACGCCACTGAGTAATTCTTTATATTTTGTTACGCAATCTACATATTAATAATGAAATTATTAGATTTTATATGTTTAAATTGTTAATTCCTTTGATTATCCATTTTTTTATTATTATTTTATTCAGTTAATTTATTTTGAATTTTTTAGAACTGAAATCATTGAAGAAACGAAGACAAAAGAAGATTTTTTTTATGATTTAAGACAAAAATGGCCTGAATTGTTGAGACATGATTTCCTTGCACGATCTCAAGCGTCATATTTTACTGACAAGAAAAAATCTGTTGAGGATGGAGAATTTATCGTTTGCCTTGATTTTTCTGAAAATTATACTTTTACTGTTCAAAATGCCATCCAATCTCATCATTGGAATACCAGTCAGGATACAATTCACCCTTACGTTGTGTACTATAGAGAAAATGAAGAAATGAAACATATAAACTACGTGGTAATTTCGGAAAAAGTTTGTCACGACGCGAGCTCAGTTCACCTTTTTAATTTTAAATTGATAAAATTTCTAAAAAATAAGTTTGGAGCGGATAAAATAAAAAAAATTTTCTATTTTTCGGACGGAGCTGCTTCTCAGTACAAAAATAAGTATAATTTTGTGAATTTAATAAATCATAAAAAAGATTTCAACGTGGACGCGGAATGGAATTTTTTTGCTACTTCTCATGGGAAAGGAGCATGTGATGGTTTGGCAGGAAGTTTTAAGAGGCAAGCTTTTCGTGCAAGTCTTCAAAGGGAAAGCGATAAGCCCATAACCAATGCAACTTCATTATTTGAATGGGGTAAGAATGCATTTAAAAAAATTAACTTTGGTATTTGCTCTCAAGAAGATCATGACTCCCATGAGAAGATGTTTAAATTACGTTATGACCGATGTGTAACCATAAAAAATACCCGCCAATATCATCATTACAGAGCTCTTAATAATACATCACTCGAGTGCAAAGTTTTCGCCAAAGACATTAAAATCGTTACCAATAAAGTTAAAAAAAAGAAATAAAGCAATACGTATAAGTTATAAGAATTAATTTAAGAATTATTTAACTTCTTTTTTTTTATTTATGAAAAACTATTTAATTTATTATCTTTCATTTGTTGAAATAAAATTAATCATAAAATAACGATATTTTTAATTAAAAAATGAAGTATTATATTATTGGATTAGGGAATTCCCGTCTTAAGTATTTCTTTGAACCTATTAAGCGGGTAGGTATTATGCATATTGTTCTACCACATTCATGCTAATTCACTGCAAGCAAAATGTGAGACCATCATCCCAACATACAAATGAAATATGCAACACACTCTAAGTGTTGCGTTGCCGAACCGCTATACCTGCAGCGCTATACCGGCAGCGCTACCGCCCGTCATAAAAATTTTTTTTTGCTTAATCTAATCGCGATCGGTCAAATTTTTTTGCGGATTTCGTTACTTTAATGTTTATTGCTAAAATAAAAAAATTTTAATTTTTGAGGGAGAAGTCATTAAAATTTTCATTTCTTAACTTAAAAGTTAATTAACAATTTGAAAAAAAAAATTATTTAAATTCATACATTTTTTTTCAAAGCAAAAGTTTTGAACTATAACTGCTGAAAATTTCATTAAAAAATCACCAATAGTTTTCTAGTTATTAATTTTTTAACTAAAAGTAGAAAAAATTTTCAATTAAATAAAAATTGTTGTTAAAATTAAAATTTAAAAAAACTGAGCAGGGGATTACTTGCTTATGATGACTACTTTATGAAAAAATACTCACATTCAAATTCGATGATCAAGTGGAAAATGGGGGGTCCACTTGACGTGTTTTTACTCACATACAAGTGTAATCTATAATTTTTGTCTGCTTTCCTTTTTTCATTCTATTGTAAAAACAATCTCTAATACTATTGTGTATAGAAGACATAGTTATGGTCAAATTATCATTTTCAATATTGCTGGGAACAAATCGTGATAATAATTCTGTAGCTTTTAATGCCTCTTCTGCGGTAGGTAATGGTGCTTCCTCGACTTCCTCTTCCCCATCACTTTCTAGTTGTTCCTTAGCACTAATGTTCTGTACGATATTTTCATCGGTGGGTTCTTCGGGTGTGAGGAGAGCACTATTGATGTCAACATAATCTTCCCAAATTTCCGGTGCTGCTGAAGAATCTGAAATTAGGTTTCGTGACCACAAAGATAAAGGAATGTCATCTTCTTTATCGAATTCTTTCTTCTTTTTCACCAAATCACGATCCCAATCACGAAGCCACTTTTCAAAAAGTTCTGACGTCATCCAAGCTTTACGATTGTTAGCATAATCGACAGGTAATGACTTGACACTTCTAAAAAGTGACTTTACAATAACGAGCAATCTCTTCTTTTCAGTGCTACTCACTGCTACCATGACAGTTATTCTATCTTTCGACAACTTACCTCCACTACAATTTACACCTTGAAATTTTAAAGTTTTATCCGGCAAGAATTTGTAAAAAATACCAGTTCCATCAGCATTAAATATCTCATCATCAGAAAATTGTCCTCGTAAATTCGGCCACACAGATATCAACCAGTTTGTAGTTAAATTGTGAGCAACAGACGAAGATTCGCCGACAATTTTTCCCACCACAATGTTATGTCGAACTTTAAAACGATTGATCCAGATTGCAGAACAATTGAAGTCGATAATACTAAATCGGGCGGCAAAATCATTTGCTTTTTCCTGTAGCATAGGGCCACTGACAGGTATTCCTTAATAAATAAATATATAATTAGCCCAAAAAAAGAAGTGAGATTCATATTTAGGTTGTTTAACACATGTAAGTATTTTGAAGTCTTAGAATAATTTGTTATATTGAGGTTTAAAAGTTAATTTTGAAAATCCTTTCTGATTAAAATATATGAACTTCCATATTTTAGGATACTAGCTTGATGCATGTACATATATATACATAGTACAAATTAACAAATCCTAAATTTGTAGTAAATCACACAACAACAACATTTTCATTCATGAACACTGGTGCCCTTGCAATAAGCTAAGTCGTTTCATTCATAAAAGCAAGCGCCTTACACATCTCCCCGAGCATGCGTTTGCCTACAAGCGTTTTTTCGCGACGATGGCAAAAGCTAGAAATCATAAATTGAACAACTTTTTGATGTTCCCTCTAGAAGGGAAAAGTGATAACCCTGCAAGCCCACAAAATACAGAAAAAATTGACAACAATGGCAACGGAGCTTTTGTCGATTTAAAATATTTTACAATTCTAAAATATTTACAATTCTAAAATACGCAAAAATCTGCGTCAATATATTCATTCGTTTATTTTTTCGCCTCATATCGGATTTTACATAAATATGTCTATAGACAATTTTTTTATGACCGCAGAAATATGCTTTTGTAGAACATTTGCTTTCGCAAACATACATACAAATGTGCAAACGATATATTATTTTTATGTCCTGTTGCACATTTGCTTCTACGCCAGTCAAATTTCTATATGAAAATCATCTGAAATTTATATTGAAATAAAATAGACTTTTGAGCAACAATATATTTTTTACAAATTTATTAAAAATTATATCATAATAAAAAGACTGTTTGTGTATTTACAAGGTGCGTTCCAAAGTAAACAGTAAAAAAGTAACAAAGCAACCTCTAGTGGCGCCATCTATATGCCGACTAGTGCGTTAGAATCTGCTATCCTTTATCGACTTCCAGTAAAAATTTCATGACATTTCATCTATTGGAAGTGAAGTTATCGCGTTTTAAGTTTTAAGATGAAACAAGTTTATAGCGATGATTGCCTATCCCGTAGCAGAGTGCACGAGTGGTTTCAACGTTTTCAAAGTGGTCGTGAGGACATACATGAGAAATGAGCCGAAACCCAAAAAATCGCGCCTGGAGAAGTCAAAAGTGAACACAATGCTGATTTGTTTTTATGATTCCAAGGGTATTGTCCACAAAGATTTGTTCCACCCGGCCAAAACGTTAATGCGGTATTCTACCTTAGAGTTTTGAAACGTTTGGCGATAATGCGCCGTCTCATCGATCGACACTTGTGACCGATTATTTGACCACAAATCACATTTTAACAATCAACCACTCCCCGTATTCACCTGATATGGCACCGTGCGACTTCTACCTTTTCGGAAAAATGCATTTGCCGATGAAAGGAAAGCGTTATGCAGACTTGGAGGCCATTCAAAAGGCTTGCACCGGCATACTGGCGGCCGTACCGGGTAACGAGCTAAAACAATCGTTTGACATGCTTTTGGACCGTGCAATAAGCTGTATTAAAGAAGAAGGAGACTATTTTGAATAAAATTAATTGATTTTGCCGATAAAACTATTTGTTCTGTCTTTTTTTTAAAAGTCCTGTTTACTTTGGAACGCACCTTGTATATGTGTGTATGTATATATTTTCCTTTCACCAAGTGGGGTAGGATCCCCATTACATTAATGGCGGTCCTACCCCACCTTGGTGCAAGAAAACCTATATTTTCCTTTCAATGGTTTTCCCAGCTGGTGAATGGTTTTTTTCACCAAGTGGGGTAGGACCGCCATTTTTCTACTACTGATCGGTAACTGAATCAAACTGAATACCCATTAATTTATGGCGTAACCGCTTTATTGTTAAGTATGCAGCTTTGAAATCGAGAAAGTAACTATGTAGCCTTTCATCTTGAGGTAAGGTCTTCCAGCTCTAATAAAATACAGGATGCCACTTCCCTTCATGTTCTTGTACTAATGTTGCACCAAATCCTCCACTCTGTTTAAAAATGTTCAAAATGGATTATTGCGTAAGTGCTGACTACAAATCAAGTATTGCTAGAAATTTTGGTTCTTTTTTCAACAACTGTGTTAGAGGTCTAACTATGATGGCATAATTTTAAATAAACTTCCTAAAATATCCCGTCAAACCTAGGAAAGCTTGAACGCCTTTTATATTGGGTACAATACAAACTTTCACAGCTTTAAGTTTATCTCTTAAGAGCTCTTAATAAGCATTTGAACCATTTTATTTCCAGACCGAAACTTTGAGCCTTCCGCAAAACCATTTTTACATGCTTCAGACATTTATCCGATGTCTGTCCGAAAACAACTACGTTTGTCGTCTACATAGAACTTCATAATACCATTGTTTATCATCTGCCAAAAAATGTAGTTTACATAATGCATAAACAATACTGGCGAGTTTCAAAATCGAAACGGTGCCTTAGTAGTTTCAAAGAAACCTTCTTTGGTTCCAAATGCTGAATATGTTTCATTACTTTCTTCGATTGGCACGTGAAAGAACCCATTTCTGAGGTCCACTACCGAAAATAAATTTCTCTCAATGCATCTTCTCTGACACTTCATCGATGATTGGAAAAGGGAAGCAAACTTTTAACACGGCAGCATTTAGTTTTCGATAGTCAATGCAAACACGATAACTTCCCTCTTTTTTTTTTCAAGTACTACTTTATTTTTTTTTTCATGAACTATACCAAATTTTAACCACTCGTCGACTTGGCTCTTGACTACATATATATGTACGTCACGCTCTGCTGCAGACAATCGAGTTGGACTCTCATTGAAATTAATGAAATGGTGTTTCGGTATTAGCTTCAGCTGAATAGGATATTCAATCGTGTTACCTACAGGATTGCATTTAATAATTAATTTAAAAACATCGTTTTTATATTGGGAAAATAGATCAATTTCAGGCACCTTTTCTGTAATATTGTATATGGGATTTGAGACATTTTTCAATTCGTCATCTTCGTGTATTTGCTTTGTCTTATTAAAGAAAAAGTTTCCATTTGCATTAAATTCTAATTGGAATTGCTGAATAAAATCATATCCGACAATAACTTCGTTGTTTATTTTACGACAAGAAATGTATTTTCAGTTTTTACATTATCAACTTCGACTTCTAAGGATAACACATCAACAACATGCTTCGCCGCTATCGCAATATTTCCCAAACCATAAAATTTTTGGCGATGTGACCATTGCCGTTGCATTTGAAACATTTTGTTCTGCATTACATTCTGCACGAATGTGTTGCTGCAATTAAGGAACAGGTAGATTGATTGCTCCCGAGTGCAATCTCCTTCAGAGAAGTGACTATCCAATCTGATAGCAGGGCGGCGATACTAGCCTTCGGTTAAGGAATGCCTAACCTTGTTAACAATGGCATCGAGGTACTTTGTAAAAAGAGTAGTACGAGTGCCAGGTCAACACGGAGTCGGAGGTAACTGTAAAGCTGACGAACTGACAAGGAAAGTCACCCTGTCAGTAGAATGGGAAAAGGGTTGCGTTCAATTCCCCTCGTGTGTTCTACTACTCGATAGCTGGGCCTCGCGAGAGTATGGTCAGAGCTAGTCTACTATCAGTTCTTTTCTTCTTTTAGACTCTTTTAAGGCTAGCCTCTTTCAAGTTGCCCTATCGGTGCCCACGCTATAAAGTTGAGGGTCTTACCTGATGCCAGCTGCAAACGCTGTATGGAAGAAGAGGAGGTGGAAACATCTCAACACTTCCTTCTTGATTGTCCCGCGTTTGTGAAATCAAGGCTTAAACACTTGGGAGCTCACACTTTCAGATATCCCACCGAGCTGGTAGGAATTGAAATTAATTGCTAAGCAAATTTGTATTGTTTACAAATGACTGCGTATTGTAATTACAGTGCGATTCCCGGATCAGCCATCGAACCCTAACCTTACCTAACGCTAAATATGAATGAAATTGGTCTAGACCAATCGGTATTAACCCTGTATTCCTAATATAACGTTTTCCAATTCTCTGACGTTTTACTCATGTACCAAATATAATATATTTAAATTTGCTTCTTTGATTGAATTTATATAACATATGTATATGTACAAGTACATATCCACATACACATAGCCTATAAAGTCTGCGTTCACCCGACACATGTTTTAAGTGAAGTAAAAACACAATGTAAATAGGTAATTCAGTTCAAATTTTCTGCATGTATTTCTTCTTTATATTCTTAAGTTCAAAATGCAAAAACAAAAATGTATATTCCTATTTTCATTTTTGTGATAACGGGATTTTAGTGTAAGAACAAGTAAACATAGGCACCATTAAGTCTGCGTTCAGTTAGCTTGAATTGGAAACAGTGTTCACATCTTGAAGTGAGGCGATTATCGTACCAGTAGCGTAAAATTATCGTACATGAAACGAAATTATCGTACTTTTAAAAAGAATGACTACAATTATTTTAATTATTGCTAATTTTTGCAATGTCCAAGTCAACATCAGTTGGTTTAGTATTATTTATTTCTTCGGAATCTTCACGTAAATAACTCATTTTTCACTTTACAGCTACAGAGTGAAAATGATAGTTTATATATAGTTTATAGCCAATGAATTAAAGTTTTCGATTGACATACTTACTCATTAATATAAAAACACAATCACTTAATATAGAAGCATAATCGCGTTGAGCTTCCAGTTACAGTTTTTTTCGAATTACTATTTTAAATCTTGAACGCGAGCACGTTAGCTCAATACAATAACAAGAAAAACAGCCAACATTCGAACACTAAATATGCAAGGTCTGTGAAGTCTGAACATAATCGAAATCAAACCACAATATCGATATTATTTGTTCGTTGAACGAACCAGTAGATGGCGTTGTGAGCAAAAAGACGGAAAAAATATTTGCTAGCAGTAAGAGCCAAGAGCCAAGAGCTCGCGCCTTCTCCTCTTTTTTCCTATAAAAAAAAATCGCCCAATTGTCTGCGAGGGTAGAAATAAGATACATTTTTAATGCATCATAATGAAAATTATCGTACAATCTGCGTACGATAATGATATCATATCGTACATCGTACGTAGGCATGAAATTATCGCATATGTACGATAATTATCGTACGGTTGCGATCACTGATTGGAAATATATTGTTGCGTAGATTCTATTGTGTTTTAATATAATTAGTCGTTTAAAGACCACGTGACGCGTTTTAATTATATTTATAAAATGGAAACCAAAGGAAAAGAAATTAGTCTGTCGGAAAGAAAAATTATCATTATGCTGTGGAAAGATGGCGAAAGTCTCAGAAAAATTGGGCAAAACTATTGGAAGAACGTATTCTTCTGTCCAGCGCGTCGTAAATAATTAAAAAAAAAACGGAATTTTAACGTCAAAATCGCGATCTGGCCGTCCGAAATAACCCTCGAATTACGTCCACAAAGATTATTGAAAACGTAAATATAACCATTAAAAAACAATTTGTGCCGAAACTGCTAAAAAAATTTTACGAAAAGCTGGATATCATGGTAGAGTCGCTCGAAATAAACCATATATTTCACTTGTAAACAGACGAAAGCGCATTGAATTTGCTCATAATTATATAAATAAGTCGCCGGAATTCTGGAGACAAGTAATATCTTCGGAGCAAATTTTGCATTTCAGGAACTGCTCTTGAAAAGCAAAATCTTGTTGGTACAGTTAAACACGGAGGTGGCGGAATTATTGTGTGGGTCAGCTTGAATTTATTGAATCCATAATGGATAAATGGGGTAATTTGAACATTTTAAAAAACAATTTGAAACAAAGTGCAGAGAGTTGGATTATCTTCGACGTTTTGGTTCCAACAAGATAATGACCCGAAGCATACTACTGAAATAGTTAGACTTTGGCTCTTGTACAACGTTCCTGGACAACTTAAAAAGTCCCCTCAATCACCTGACCTTAATCCTATTGAGCATCTATGGCATCTGTTGGAAAAAAGAATTCGTCAGCATACAATAACAAGTAAAGAGGCTTTGCGAAATGTTATGAAAGAAGAATGGTCCCAGATTACAGCTGAGGAAACAGATAAGTTGGTAGGATTAATGCCAAATCGATTGAGCGAGGTTTTAAAACAACGCGGCTATCCAACAAAATATTGAATTTAATATTTCTTTATCATTTTTAATACTTTTGTAACTAATTTTAAAGCTGAACGCAGACTTAATGGTGCCTATATTTACTTCTCCTTATACTAAAATCCCGTTATCACAAAAACGAAAATAGAAATATACATTTTTGTTTTTGCATTTTGAACTTAAAAATATAAAGAAGAATTGTAGAAAGACGAGAAAGAAATAGAAAATATATGCAATTAGGTAGAATACGAAATGTAATTATTACTAAAAATTTAATTTTAATTGAAGTTGATGATAGGGTTGATAATAATTCAGTACCTTTGCAAAGTTCGTTCAAATGTGTATTGGTTGAAATACCGCCTAATTTTGATCCCTTTCATATTGTTTCTATGAACTTGGTTTGTAGGCATTGTTTAGCTAAGGTTTTGCCTCAGAGTCTACAATGCGTGAAACAAATTCCTTCACTATGTGTTGTGAAAATGGTAAAGTCCAGCTTCCACAACACAACAAAAAATTATTTTTTTAAATATAAAGAAAAGCCCAAAAATTACTGACAATATTCAAAGCTACAATTCATAGCATAGGCCGAATTCAATTCACGACATATTTTATGCCATATACGTAATATAAACACTTTCAAACTTTCAGTTAACTCTACATATCGGCCAAAGTGGGAGTTATTTTAATGAAATTGAGAAACGGTGTTATTCTAATATCTTTGTGCCTAAAATGGATTAAATCGGGCAAAAACTTGTCTTAGCCCTTATATAACTGATATTCAGGATTTTGAAACGTCCGGCTGACTTTACTCTATATATAATATATGTATATATTTATAAAATTACTCGAAAAGTTTTCAAGTATACCTAAGCAATGTCAAAGATTAATGCAATCAGCCCTTCCACTTCTCTGCACCCAATGATTTTAGTATCATTTTAGCTGACGGGAAGTAAAATCTGGTAATAAAACTAAGTGAGTCTATGACCTTCAACATAAGTTAATATAATACAAGTTAACAATAGTTAACTAAGTCAGTCTCTTGAACTGCCTAAATTGCAACCTATGTAGTTTGGATTTCTGAATGACCGACAGCCGCAATTCAACACCTTGCAGTAGCCACCGACCGTGTGACCGGCGGATGTAACGCAATGCCTTACACAAGCTTAGGCGTCAGCAGAAACTTAGAAAAGCAGCGTCAATGGCAGTAGTGGCGATAGTAATAGTAGGTTATAAATAAGAGAAATGTAATTTTAATAAAACAGTTTTAGAATGGAGCTCAACTTGTGTTTATTTAAAATAACGTAATTCCGTGGTAGTCGACAACATCGTCCCTATCGCATAAACGGAATATTATTTAAATAGTTCGTGGGTAGTCGACAACACCGTCGCTACCACTCACAACGCACATAAATATTCAAACATAATTCCGCGGTAGTCAACAACACCGTTGCTACCGAATAAAGTAAAAGCAGTGATAATAAAAAAATAACTATTATTTAAATAGTTCGTGGGTAGTCGACAACACCGTCGCTACCGAATAAAGGAATTGAATAAAAATATAACTTACATACCAAATTTGATTGTAATCCATTCACAATTTTGCCGAACAATGAAGTTAAACCTTTTCGCTACATTTCTTCATATAAAGTTTTGGCAACACCTGAAGGTATTTCTCCGGCTTTGATCATTGCAAGTTGCTAGAGTATGAAATGTTCGTATCGTCCTTACTTGTTAGGACTAAGTTTCGATTTGGTACCCAGTAATCAGTACATTTTTCTGGTCTTAATTTTAAGCTGACATCGTTTGGTTTTTATACGTATGTTGCTGCCAAGTCAGGCTTGAGGCTAAGTGCATTCCGAGGTACTTAGTGCTAAGTCATTTTGGGAAGATTGTTTGATTGAGATTAACGCTAGGACAATCTCCTTTTTTCATGACAAAGTGAACATGCGCCGATTTTGTTACATTTACCATAATGTTCCAGTTTCGAAGCCAGGATTCTATTTCGTTCAGTTGGCGGTGTCGTCTGCATATGTGGCAACAGTTATATTTTCGTCGTTTATTATTGGCATATTGTGTATAGAGTTGGGCCAAGCACGCTGCCTTGCGCAACACCTGCTTTAACTTCGTTTGTGTCGGATGTGTCATCATTAATTCTTACGTAGAAAAGTCTGTAATCTCAGTATGACCTAAGAAATAGATAGAGTGGTGCTGGCAGTATCAGTATTATTTAAATAACATCACCGCATGCCAGACCCTGTTAAAAGCTTGTTGAATGTCTAAGAAAACTGCAGTACTGTTTCTCTTCCAAACATTTTAGTATTTTTTTAACAATTCTGTGGCACTGTTCAGGGGTTCCGTGTAGTAGCCTGAATCCAAATTGATAGTTCGGTATGATCGATATTGAATGGCAATAATCTTTGAAGAAGTATTCTTTCAAATATATTGGGAGATGATATTTCGTTATCCAGCTGGCTTGACTTTGGAATCATTATAATTTCAGCGCATTTCCATTGCTTAGGAAAGTAGCTTAGCCTACCAACATTACCTGAACCTTTACCAATATTAACTGAACCAGGTGATTTAACATTTTTTAAATGCGACATTTCTGCTTGTACTTTAGTCAGTTTTATGTAAGGCATTGGTTTATCCATTTGGCATGGACAGTCAAGACGCTGATAGTCACTACTTATGGATTTTATTTTGTCAGATCTACACCACGTGTTGTTTATATCTGTTACCGGTACTTGTCGCTTCGGAAGACATTTTAGATATTTGGCAGCTCTCTATAGATTGCAATCGTCGTTTTTATTTGGATCTACATTCTGAAGAAATTCAGCAATATATTATTCTTTCAGCTCTGACAACTAGGGTTTTAATTTTTTTTTTTTGCTTTGTTCAGTCTTTATTTCCGTGTTAAGGTTTACGTGGGACTCGAGCCAAGATTAGAAAAAATTTTATGTTGGACCTTTTATTTAAAATACGCTACTTACGGTAAGTGAACAGGCATATTCATATTGACAATGATAGCAGAATGATTTGAGCCTATATCTTCATTACTAGAAATTTGTAGATGATTTGGGTTTATGCCGGTATAAATTAAGTCCGCAATTTTGTTAGGATCGGCCAACCAGTATGTGGGACTGCCAGCAGACAAAACGTTTAAGTTGTTTTGTGAAACGCACTTGTATAATTCGTGGCCTTTGGGGTTCGTAAGTTGTGAACCTGGAAATAGATGTCTGGAATTTGAAACTTCTTCGACAAAAAATCAAGGTCCCTTTTTATCGAAGAGTGTTTTAAAAGTTTTTGTTTGATTATGTTGAATCAAAGTGGGAGATACAAAGAAGTAATGGCAATCGCACCACTGGCGGTCTGGATTTCTAAAAAAGCTGCTTGAATTGATGGTACTGAAACTGGCTCTAAAACAACGTGCTTTACTTTTGATTTTAGAAGAAATTGCGAACCACCGTGTGCTTTACAGTCGGGATGATTTGAGGTAATGAGATCGAATGTGTTAAAAGTGTTTGTGGTTTTGTTGATGGTTGGTGGGGTGATCGACCGGTGTGTTGGGTTATCCTGGGTGGTAGTGTCGTTGTGTGAGGTGAGGTGCCACATTTGACATAGGCCCCCAGACTCCCATGCGGTTGTTGCATGAGTGTGCGCTAGACAGTGTTTATGTGCCTGGGCGATTTGCTGCTGTTGAATAGGTTACATATCTTTAAATATGCCGCAATGTTGCAACCGTTGTGGGCAACGATATAGCGGGCATCGGAGGCGGTGCTGCTCCTCGGACAGCGATGTTGACGTGGTTAGTGGGCGCGTGCCACTACGAGGAGCGATTGGAGGGGCTGTGATAGCCGTAGTTCGGGGTACTGGATTTGCCCCACGGCGCGGCACATTAACGGCCGAACGTATTGCTGGCGTTGGTGTTGGTGCTTTCCGTCCATAATGATCTATATGGGAAAAAAGTTATTTAGATTATAAGTTTGTCGCATGATTGAGTTGGAAATTTGGGCCACGTTATGTGGCATAAATGGGTCGTTATTTCGATCGACTTTTTACCGGATTTATTTTTTTTTTAATTTTCTTTCATTTATTAATTTTAGCGGTTTTTTTTGTTTTTATTGGGCAGAGCGAAAATGCAGCGTTCAGATGGAAGTGCTGCCATTATCTGCGTTCACATTTTTTGCTTGTACGTTGTGCAAACTTTGAACATGTAAATGCACTTCTTTATTTAAGGCTTAAGACGGGGAATATAAAACTCTTGGCGAACTATTTGTTGCATGAAGCGGTGCTCGGCGTGTAGCATCAGTATGTGGACATAATGCAGATATAACGTGGCAAGTCGTGATTTTTCTGGTATGATTATGGGATGTCGTTCGTTGAATGTCAGGCTGGAGTTGACAAGCCAACCATTCGTACAAAGCAGACCCCTTGTATTCAGAAATGGATTTAGTACTAAGCGGTTTCGTATCTTTTAATAATGATATTTCTCGGCTGAAGTAGCGCGCTTGAGTACATGCGATAAGAGCGCCTTTTGCTTTTTGTAATTGTAGGTGCGTTAATGTATCGCAGTGGGGGTATATTGGAGGTGTTCCGCTAACTTTAGTTTTGATCATGTAGGCAACTACTCTGATGGCTCGGGGGAACGATGAGAATCGCTCAAGGATGTCAGTATCATCCGATGTCGAATTTTCGATGTTCTGGGGCAATTATATTTCGCATGGGCGCTTGTGGCCAAGAATCGGGAGATTACTTTGGAGTCTGAGCTCATTTAGAAATTGTATTGAAATAAATTAAATTCCTCAGAGCCAACTGATGGATAATTCAGGAAATATCTTCGTATATATAAATGTGTGAACGAAAGCTCTTTTCATTAAATAGAGTTTTTCACTTCGAACAAAATTAATATTAATTTCCGTATATATGTATAACCGAAACTTTTTTTTTGTTACTTAGCCTTCTTAATTTGAAATTAATAACTGAAGTGCCCGGATTTAGTTGTTATAGATACCGGTTCGTATTTATTATACTCTCGCAACCTGTTGCTACAAAGTATAATCGGTTTGTTCACCTAACGGTTGTTTGTATCACCTAAAACTAATCGAGCTAGATATAGTGTTATATATATATATCAATAATTAGAATGTAGAGACAAATTGAAATCCAGGTGACTGTATGTCCGTCCGTCCGTCCGTCTGTGAAAGCTGAAACTTGAGTAAAAATTGAGATATCCTTATGATACTTAGTACACATGTTTCTTGGTAACGTAAGACGGCTGGTATTGCTAATGAGCGTAATCGGACTACTGCCACGCCCACTAAACGTCATTAATCAAAAACAAATAAATTGTCATCAGTAAGCTCCACAAGAAGATACAAAACTGTTATTTGGTACACAGGATCAAATTAGGAAAGGGCATCTGCAGTTTAAATTGTTTTTAAAAAGTGGGCGTAGTCCCGCCACCAAATAGGTTTAATGTGCATATCTCCTAAGTCGCTAAAGTTAAAATAACAAAATTCACTGAGAGCAAATGTTTTTATAACTTCTATCTACAGTGTAAAAAACTACTAAAAGCGATAAATCAAGCACTAAACACGCGCGAGTCATTAAATTTTAACTCAGGGATGGTATGAGATGACTTTGTAGGAACCGCGATCAAAATTAGACAGTGGGCGTCCAACCGCCTACATTTAGGTGAAAACCCATATCTTGGGATCTGCTTAACCGATCCACATTCGGTACACAACATTATTATGGCTTTTCCACGTCACAGTGTGAAAATGGGTGAAATCAGATAACAACCACACCTATTTCCCATATAACACCATTTTAAATTCCACCTAATTCTTTCACTTTTCACTATATACAATAAGTCCAAAAACAATGATTGTATTGGTGTAAAACTTTGCGTGAATAATGCATTTAAAATATGCCAGTTTGTGACCAGGAACTGAATATGTGGACCCCAGTGCCTATAGTTGACTTTTTACCAAAAATATCGCTCAAAGTGTAAGATATATAATTGAAATTCATATAATAAAATAAATAAATGAAACTCTCGATAATAGTATGTCTTTATGTCAAAAATGGGTTGAATCAGATCAATACTTCGTTGAATATTAAGTTTTGCCAACACCTGAAGTAACTTCCCGGGCTTTGATCCTTGCAAAGTGCGAGAGTATAACATGTTCGGTTACACCCGAACTTAGAACTTCCTTACTTGTTCGGCTAAAATTACAGCACAACTTGCGATTTGAACTTGACCAGTTGTTATGCTCTTATATATAGGACTATTTTCTGAAACATCAGCGTGACAACTTTCAGGAAATCCGGTAAACACATCAAAAACCGAAGTTAGTTGTCACACATAGCCTAAAATGAAATAAGAAAGAAAACTTTATATATATATATTATATATGCTATATTACATATTTATATAGACATGATTTCTAACTAGCCTGCATAATTAAAGAATGATTTTCCTTGCGGTCGTAATAGCTAATTTTTTGGTGCATTTATCTTAAAGTGAATTCTATCCATGCATCCAATAACGTACTTAAAAGAGTGCGTCTTGATCATTTGTCATTAAGTGTTGTTGCTCAATAATGGTTGGCCAAGAAATTTAATTCTTTAAGCAACGTATTGCCTTTATGGTTCTAAAAACCAATTTATGGGATGTTCCTTTCCCAACATTGAAACGATCGGAAAGCTCTCGATAAGTAACCCTGCTGTTACCAAGTTTCCACAATGGGATATGCAAACACTGTTCCATTGAACACTTGGTATCCATCGTGTGCCAAAAAGGGCTATCTCTAACATTTATGTGTGCATATTCATAACTAATAGCTTACAACAAATGTGTGTCGAGTCGTCCGAAAATTTCTTATCAAGTTTGGTCATATCTACATTTCGCTTCGTGTCCGAAATATTTATCTTAGAATCATTCTAATTAACTAAAATGCGATATACGTATGTGAAAGAAAATCATCCAAAGACGCTAAATTTAATGCATTGGGTATATTAGGAAAAATTCAACCAAATAAACGGAAGTCATTATATTAGAGATATGAGGTCCGATTCGATTCATATTCAACACTAAAGCACATTATTTTTAAGAAATCTACTTTATTTCGTTAAAATATCACACACACATTTTTGGAAATTAACTGTAATATTATAAGTTCACTAGATTTTGGTAAGACATGTTACTAATTGACTGATATATGTGGGGGCTAATGCTAGTGGGCCCGAGTTTTTCCTTTTTAAGCACAAGGACACACTATTATTAAGTGTGAAGTTGTTGGAATTAGAAATAAAGATAAGTGTATAGCCATTTAATTGGGACTTTTATTTAACAATCCAGGGATCGAATTCAAGAGTGAGTTACAAAGTAGACGAATTATCGGGAAATCCGTTTGGTGTCAGAAGTGGGATTGTCAAATAAATTCCCAAGAAGATAATTATTTGAAAATGGCCAAGTTTAACGATCTGAAGATTCCACAACTGAAACAGGAGCTGGAAAAACCTGGTTTGGCGAAAAATGGAGTAAGAATTGAACTACACTCACGGTTGCGAGAGGCCATGGAGGCAGAAAACATTAATGTTGAAGAATATGTATTTCAGTTGGAATTTGAGGAAGGAACCACAACGATAAAAGAAAAGGAAGAGATGCGCTCATCAAACGCTATGAAAATTAACATGATTTTGGCTGCAATGTCCCAGACTTCAACGCAGATATCAACGGAGATGTCAACGCAAATATCGACACAGTTTAAAGAGCAGTTCGCAGCTCAAAAGCAAATTACAGTTTCGTATCTTAATTTTTTAATTAGTTATAGCAGTTTATAGGTCCAAAATTAATGGCTTTTAGTGGGCGTGGTATTGGTCTAAGGAATACGTCGTAATGATATGTCCCGCGCAAATTTGGGTGTTATAGCTTGATTGGCTTGGCAGATATACACATTAAACCTAATAGTAGGCGAGGCCCCTATCTTAATTTTTGGCTTATTTATGGCAGTTTATACGTTTTTAATGAATGGCTTTTAGTGGGCGTGACATTGGTCCGAATTCGTTCTCCCGATTTGATCAAGCAATACGTGTACAAATTTTTGTGACGATATCTCAATTTTCACTCAAGTTACTGCTTGCATAGACAGACGGACTGACAGACATTTAACCGGGTTTCAACTCGCCTTGTCATCCTGATCATTTATATACCATATGTATATAACTCTATATCTATCTCAATTAGTTTTAGGTGTTACAAACAACCATTAGGTAGAAACAAAAGTTTAAAAATGTTGCGAAAAATTCATTATTCGAAAAAATCGAGAATGGGTTATGATCAAATACTTATATAGAAGGGCATAAACTTAGTCTATGACTTAGTATTACTGTTATATTTTATGACAGTTCGTATTAGCTTAAACTATATTAGCGCTAAACTAATTTCATTTAAATGTATGTATGACACATTTAGACTATCCTAAACGGTTTAAAATCAGGTGCAAAGTTGGAGATCATTATGTAGGGTATATCGGGGCAGAGAAAGGGAATTGCAATAATTTTAACATTAATCGTGTATATTTAAGAACATACTTTTAAACAATTTTATACATATATAACGCACACACTCAACGACTTATTGGGATAAAACTTGTTAGAATAACGAATATCATTCTAAGTAGTATATAAATAAAATGCTGCTTGGGTTTTATTCAGGTATCTCACATACCATCACCAATATAGTACATGGCAAATCGTCTCCTGGTTTTATTCACAAATATGCACTGTTATTAGAAAAACTCAATTTTGAAATATACATAAATATATCCATCTCACACATTGACCGATATTTTGGGCAAAAAGTCGGGTAGTAGTCCGATTTCGCCCATTTTCACACTGTGACATGGAAAAGCCATAATAATGTTATGTACCGAATGTGGTTAAATTTTGTAGAATACTTTTAGGTCCGAGAATATGTTATTTCATCTAAAGTTGGGCGGTGTCACGCCCATCGTCCAGTTTCGACATGGGGTCCTATAAGGCCCTTTTGTATTATCCCGGATGTGAAATTTAATGTCTTTGATGCATTTAGTTATTGATTTCTACTTTTTAACAAATTCGTTACATTGGGAGTGGACGGGGTTGTCCTCCGATTTCACCTATTTTAAAATTTGGGACATTTTGCTTAAATTGTTTGGGAGATATATACAATAAACCTAATAGGGGGCGGGATTTTCTAACCACAGGTCCATCTCCCTAATTCGATTCGTTGTACCAAATAACAGTTTTGTATCTTAATTGACGGCTTAGTTATGGTACCTCATATGTTTCCGATTAATGGCGTTTTGAGGGCGTGGTCCAATTCTGCCCATGTACAATACCAAACTTCTTACAATTCCAAGGAATATTTTTACCAAGTTTCATCAAGATATCTTAATTTTTACTTAAGTTACAGCTTGCACGAATGGACGCAGGGACGAACGGATGGACAGACAGACAGTCACCCGGATTTCAACTCGTCTCATCATCCTAATCAATTGTAATGTTATATAATATATAACTCCATATCTATCTCGATTAGGTTTAGGGGAAACAAACAACTGTTAGGTGAACAAAACTGTTATACTCCGTAGCATGTTGCAATAGTATTAAAATGTTACGAAACAATTCAACCTAATAACTCCAGTGAGACATGCATATGTGATATATACTCGATCAAAGTTTAATACAAGGGGTTTATGAGGAAAACATCGACCACGGGATAGGAAATCCCAATTTCATTGTAATAATATCTTTCACTTAATTTCGCTAAGATATTGTACATAATGACCAATATATACGGTATAAAGCCAACCAGATGTTTGAAGTACTTATATACGAATATGTGATTCTTATAAAATTTTTTTATTAGGTAGATGGGAGCTAGGGATCTTTGACTCAATTGCATCCAGTTTTGGAATTACGACATATCATTACCAGAAATAGATGACCTTTGAATTTCATCAGGAAACCTTACAAATTGACCAATATATAAGGTAAAAAGTGAAAGCGTATGTTTTAAAATCCGTATATTTAGTATATGGGGACTAGAGGAAGTATTGCCCTGTTTCATCCATTTTAGGTAAGAGGACACGCTGTTTGGAAAAAGATTTCTTCTGAATTTCATTTAGATTTCTTACATATTGATCGATAGATAAGGTATAAAGTCAACCGGAAGTTTGGAATACTGTAATGGCAGAAATATTCTCCCTGAATTTCAATATTAGCACTTACAGAATAACCGATATATTCGGTAAAAAATCAGCCAAATGTACTGCGGTACAGATATTTGGTGTCTGCGTCCATGAAGAGTAATAGACCGATTGCGAAACTTTTTGCCACAAGATTAAATACCGCGAGGGTACTACTTGTGAAAATTTTTATTTCAATATATTTATTTATGCTTGACTTGTATACTGGAAGTGAAAGAATCATATGGAAATTAAAGTTGCGTTATATGTTGTTGTCCGATTTCGCCCATTTTCACAGTGTATGATAGGTATGGTCAGAAAGTTCTGAGATATATGATTTCACATAAAGGTGGACGGTACCATGCTCATTGTTCAATTTTTACATATGATCTTATAAAGCTCTTCCCCGCCATCTTGGTTGTGAACTCTAATGTTTGTGGCTCTTTTACTCAGTAAGTTATCGCACTTTAAGTAATTTTCAACATAACCGTTAGATGTGGAGTTGGAGTTATTATCTGATTTTACCCATTTTCACAGTATATGAAGAGATGATACGATAGCTCCTTTTCAGCAAGTTTGTTTAATTAAGCTTTACCGTTTTGGAAGATATATACATTAAACCATTTAAGGGGAGGGGCCACGCCCACTTTTCAAAAATTCATAACCAAGTGTCCCTTGCTATTAGGATCTCATATACCAAACTATAGTTATGTATCTTAATTTAGTGCTTAGTTATGGCACTTTATAGGCTTTCGTTTAAAAGAGTTTTGTGGGTGAGACTGTGGTCTGATTACGCCGTCATTTAAGATATAAATCTGTAATTTGGTACACAGGCATGGGTAAATGTACATATATTTCTACTCGCTAAAGCTAGCTCAGCCAAACTTGCTGAGAAGAAATTTTTCTTCACACTTCCTTATACTTATATATATTGTGAAAATGGGTGAAATTACATAATAACCACGCCCTCACCATATATAACGGGAATGATGAAAACTACCACCTACCTTTACATGAACCAACCAAATTTAATGTGTGTAATTGTTCAAACATTCAAATCAAACATCTATGAACTTATAATAGAAATTTGCACAAACAGTGACCTCAAGCCATTTTATCTTACGCCCAAAAATTGTTAGACTATAACTTTTCAAGGACCCAGACACCAAATATGGCGACCCCAGTGCATATGACTTTTTTACCGAACGTATTGGATAAAATCAGCGAAATTGACTAAAAGTTTATTATTGAAAATACCATAGTTTAATGCTGAAAAATTAAGATATCTGGATGAAACTTGGTTCACATGTTTCTCGGCACCCAAGGAGGGTTGATATTGCCGATGGGTGTAATCGGACAAGTTCCACTCCCATAAAACGCAAATAATAAATCTACAAATTTCCATAAGTAAGCTCCACAGTAAGATGCTATACTGTTATTTGGTACAACGAATCGCATTACGAAAGGACATCTGCGGTTTCAAAAAATTAAAAAAAATGGCCGTGGCCGCGCTCCCTTATATTATATGTTAAGTATATAATATATATCTCCTAAGCCATTTAAGCTATAACACCCCAATTTGCACAGGATAAATCATTTACACACTTTTTACGATAGTGTGAAAATAAATTAAACGGATGACTTCTCCGCCCACTCCCCATATAAATTATCTTAAAAATTACTGAAAGTGGGATAAATAAATACGCCATAGACATAAAATTATACCTGAGATGGTACGAGACGGTTTTTTTTTTCCCAGTATGTAAACCCAGTACCAAAAATGTATCGGGACAAAATTTTTCCTAAATAGTGTGCTTAAAGTAGGCCACCTTATGAACAACAATTTACAAAATCGGACTACAACTGTTCAACCCCCAAATACTAAATATGTGGACCCCAGTCCCTCCAGCAAACATATTATCCAAAATATCGGCCAACCTGTGAGATATGTTATTGAAATTCGGAGAAAATCATTTCCTGATAACAGTATGCCTATATGTCAGAAATGAATTGAATCGGATTAGCCGCCATATACTTAATACAAAGATTTTCGAACTTCCGGTTTACTTTATACCGCATATATCAGCCAATATCTAAGTTATCTTAGTAATAACGAGAGAGCGTGTTTTACTAATAACATTGTATCTTTGTGCTTAAAATGGATATAATCGGGTGGAGATTTGTCCTAGTCCACACACAGCTAATATTACGATTTTAGAACATCCAGCTGACTTTACTCCATATACAATATATGTGTGATGGTAAGTATCTTAATGAAACTCTGTGAGCATATTATTAGTATGTGGAATATTAATTGTATGTGTTATTCCAAAAATAGACTAAATCGGGTCAATACATCCCTTAGACCCCATATACCTAATATACAGTTTTCAAACTTCCTGTTCGTCTTATACCATATATATGAATTACCCCCACTCCCGTATACTGCATTTGTGCGAGTTTTATGAGCTTCGTTTTTCTAACAAGCCTTATGACGAATATATCGTTCAGTGTATCAGTTACGAGTATATACTTGTATTTCTAAAATTACTTGAAAATGTATTCTCAAGTATTTTAAGCGGGGAAACCAGTTTAGATGATTCAAAAAAAAATTTTTTTTATTACATAAATTATTAGTACAACTATTCAAAAAAGTGTTGCTTAAGTTTCAAAACGAAATTTCAATTAGTTCCGATGATATGAGCACTAAGGTAAACACCGTTTGACTCAGTGCCGAAGCGCACTTTTTATACTCTCGCAACCTGTTGCTACAGAGTATAATAGTTTTGTTCACCTAACGGTTGTTTGTATCACCTAAAACTAATCGAGTTGGATATATGGTTATATATTATATATATAAATGATCAGGATGAAGAGACGAGTTGAAATCCGGGTGACTGTCTGTCCGTCCGTCCGTCCGTCCGTCCGTGCAAGCTCTAACTTGAGTAAAAATTGAGATATCTTTATGAAACTTGGTAGACATGTTTCTTGGTACCGTGAGAAACTTGGTATTGAAGATGGGCGTAATCGGACTACTGCCACGCCCACAAAACGCCATTATTCAAAAACAAATAAATTGCCATAACTAAGCTCCACAACAAGATACAAGACTCTTATTTGGTATGCAGGAATCACAATAGGGAGGGGCATCTGCAGTTAGAACTTTTTTTTTAAAGTGGGCGTGGTCCCGCCCCTAATAGGTTAAATGTGCATATCTCCTCAACCGCTAGTACTATAATAACAAAATTCACCGGAAGCAAATGTTTTTAGAACCTCTACCTACAGTGTGAAAATGGGTGAAATCGGGTGGCTACTCCGCCCACTCCCCATATAACGGTACTGTTAAAAACTAGTAAAAGCGCGATAAATCAAGCACTAAACACGCCAGAGACATTAAATTTTATCTCTGGGATGGTATGAGATGACTTTATAGGAACCGCGTTCAAAATTAGTCAGTGGACGTGGCACAGCCCACTTTTAGGTAAAAACTCATATCTTGGGATCTGCTTAACCGATTTCAACCATGTGCATAACGTTCTTTTCACATTTTTATGTTATAGTGCGAAAATGGGCAAAATCTGACTACAACCACGCCTATTTCCCATATAACACCATTTTCAATTCCATCTAATTCTTACACTTTCCAGTATGCAAATCAAGCAACAATGATTATATCGGGGTAAAACTTTGCGCGAATAATGCGTTTAAAATATGTCACCTTGTGACCAAAAATTGTCTAAATCGAACAAAAACTGTTCAAGCCCCTAAGTACTAAATATGTGGCCCCAGTGCCTATAATTAACCTTCTACCAAAAATATCAGTCAATCCACAAAGAAATCTCAAGCGAGTATACCATGTGACTTTGCGAGAGTTTAAAATGTTCGGTTACATCCGAACTTAGCCCTTCCTTACTTGTTTTTAATTTTATTTTATTTAACAATTTTTATTTATTTTGGTTTTTTATGTCCTTATTTAGGAATATGTAGGTACACCCAAATGCGTGGACTTATAGGTATGTATATATGTACTTGTGCAATTGAGAACTCGTTGAAGAGATCAATGCACTTTATACCTAAGATAAGGTGGCAACACTTCAAGCTGTAAAGCTGTTATTTTTTTTGCTCTGAACTATTGTGTTCAATTTTGCAAAATTCTAAAACTTTAATTGATTTTTTAGTAATTTAATTCAATATTTACTGATTTAACTCTGAGTTGCAAGCTAAGTATTAAATGTTCTTAAGTTTTGTGCATTATTAAAAAGTTTAAATTTTCGAATTTTTGGTGCCGAGTCAGCTTTTTGCTTTATTTTATTCTATTTTCTCTCTTTATTTATCTCATTCACTTCTTTATTCACAGCTGTGTTGCGTGTAGCTTTTTATTTGTTCCAGTGCATCTAAAACTGCTCGCTATATTGCCTTTTCAAACTGACTTGGTTATGAGCTTTGAAAAAAAAAATAAATAAAAAAATTGCAATTATGTTTGTGTTTTTTCTTAATTGAATTTATTATTTTTAGTATTTTATTAACACACTAATTTATTCTACATCCATTAAATTTTGTTTTACTTACTCTTTTATTTGATCTTCATTCTTGTTGTTTATTATGTCTTGTAACTTCCCCAATTGTAACATTTAAGGCGAGTTAGATCGCTATGTTTCATGTTGGTTTGTGATGGGCTTGCCCATATTAAATGTGCTGGACTGACAGGTAGAATCTTAGATTCTATTTTCGGCTGTAAGGGATTGCGTTGGTCCTGTTTAAATTGTAGATGTATTGAAACCGATCTATTTAAAGTTTATAGGGAGACACGCAATGGCTTTAACGAAATCGGTCGAGATCTTGTAACCCTCACTGAAAAATTTAGGCACTACGAAAAATTGTTCAAATCTTTTAAGAACATAGTTAAAACCTCACATTTTTGATAACAAGATTTTAAATAGCGAATTTCAAATATTAGATGTGATCGACTGAACAGAGTCAGTGGAGGTGTTCTATTTACCGTACATTCCTCTATCCCATATGAAGATGTTCTTGTTCCAGGAACCGACTCATTTGAATTTAAATGTATTGGAGTCTATGTTAATAATTGCTTTATTTATTTAACCCTGCCTTTAATAAATAGTGCTACTTCGATGGCAAATAATGCAGATTCAAGAATCGTATTAGGAGATTTCAATTTACCGTGTGTTTCGTGGAAACCTTTCGATGACTATATCGTACCGATTTACAATCGGTCTTCTTTTCATGAGTTTTTCGAAAAAATCTTCGAGTTGGGTCTGAACCAAATTGGTTTGATTCCGAATAAATTTGGTAAATGCTTAGATTTGTGTAAGTGGTAGAAAGTGTTCCGTTATTCAGAGTAATCCTCTTGTTTTACCAGAGGATTCGTATCATCCTGCCTTGGAAATATCTGTCGAAATCATGATCAATGTACGCGATTATAATTATCAAACTTCGTGCTTCCGTACTCGGTTTAACTTTGCAAAAGTTAAATACAGAACTTTCTACAATATCATGGCCTAATTATAATGGTGATATTGAATTGAGTGTCTCTCATTTTAATAACATTATTACGAAATTATTTGAATCGTATGTTCCAATAATAATTGTTAATAAAAGTAAAAGTAGAAGTCCGTGGTCCCCGAAAGAGTTACATAAATTGAAAAACAGAAAAACTCGAGCCTTTAAACATTAAAAAAAAAACCGGTTCACTTGTCGACTATTCTAAATATTCCGTATTGCGTCGACAATATTTTGACCTAAACAAAAAATGTTACAATAATTACTTAAATAAAGTAAAAAGAATGTTGTAAATAATCCAATATCGTTTTATGATTTCGTCAACTCCAAACGCAGGATTTCCAAATTTCCGTCCGCGATGAAATACAAATCTATCATTTCAACTGACAATGTTATTATATCCAATATGTTTGCAGAATTTTTCAAGTCAAACTACTGTAATAATTCTTCCAAAACTTTTTCTTATCAGCACGTGCTGTGGAAGACGGCCTACTTAAATTAAATGAGTTAAAACCATCTTTTAGTTACGGCCCAGACATGATACCCTCATGCTTCCTAAAAAATAGTGCCAATATATTTACTTGCCTTTGACAAGGATATTTAATTCCTCTTTTAAACACGGTATATTTCCTTCAATGTGAAAACAGTCATTTATAATTCCTTTGCATAAAAGTGGATTAAGATCCAACATTGAAAACTATAGAGGTATCGCAAAACTATCAGTTATACCTAAACTTTTGAAAGCTATCATCACTGACCATATAACCTTTTCGATTCCTCCGTTAATTTCCTCATCTCAGCATGGATTTCGTAAAGGGAAATCGACTCTAACAAACTTGCTTGAATTTGAAAACCATGTGGGTTTTAGGGAACAAGCATACGGATGTTATATACACAGACTTTAGCAAAGCTTTCGATAAAGTAAACCTCTCGATTCTCATACATAAACTTGATCTACTGGGCTTTCAGCCAAGATTTCTTCAATCGGTAGCTTCCTATCTTTATAATAGAACACAACTCCATACACTAGTCGTTCAAAACTTATTAATCTACCAAACTTTCTAGTCGTAGGGAAATGCTTGGCATAATATTGTTAGTGAAAATCTTGAATGGAACAGTTTGCAGTTCTTTTCTCCTGTCTGAAATTAAATTTAATATCCCGATTCGCTTTTCGAGGCAGTTTAGACCTTTACTGTTAAAATCCTGTAGATCAAATTTTGAACTAAAGGAGCCATTCCGCCGCATACAATATGTCATGATTTTAATTCTCATTCCAGCACATTTGACTTATCTGACTCACTTTTCAAAATTAAAAAGACTTTATTGTTTTCTCTTAATGAATGAAAATGTAACAATTTATTATATTGTAACCACAAATCTTAGCTGTTGAAATTTTGGTTTCTGTAGCTGAGATTTAGATCTCAACACTTAAAAAACTCTCTTGCATTTTCTGACTCGGCTAATTCCGCACGTATGCGGAATGCGCCTCTCGCGTCGGTTGGCGGGAGGGGGGTAATCGTTGGGTTATTATTATTATAAAATGTACGAGTAAGCACGAATAATTTGTGCTGAAGAGTTTTGTACGCAATCCTGCTTGCTTGCTGCAAGGGGTATTGCGGGATATATGCCAAAGTGGACTTTGAATATTAAATATAAATTTAGTTTGAACCAATATGTATGTATATTGTTCACAATTTTGTATTTTTTATATGATGTAGTATGATTTTTATTAAATAATCCGCGTTTTATTTACCGAACCGTATTTATGCGAATTGTTCCGATTGGTTTGCTTATAGTTGTACCCTATGTACATATACTTGTATAGGGTATATAAGCAGAGAATGTTAATGAATAGAGAAGGAGCAAATGTTAAATGAAATCTTTTTGAGTACTAATTTGTAATTCCAGATGAGCAAATATCGAAAAATATTACTTCGAAAAAGAAAAATACACCACACAATATGCGAAATGCTATAAATAGACACAATGAATATTCCTAAATGAAAAATCGTTGCGCATACTTATTTAGATTTATTTTTCAAGTTCAATGATATGACAAATTTATAATTATGAAAAGCCTTCTGAATTAAAAATCTGTATTATCGGTAAAAACCCCAAAATTCATGATAAAATAAACATTTTATAGGCAATTTTTCCAACTTATGTATGTGCGTTGCGTGAGCAATTGTTTATTGAGCAAAGGATAACAATAAAACGGTGGCTAAGCGGCCGCGTTTTCACTTTTGTGGTGGCTGAGGTCGTAAGCGGGAAGGGGTTAAGCACAATCCGAATACGAGCCTATACGTTCGAATCCTAAAACTCATGTAAATTAAATTTTATTAAATTTTTTTATTTTATTAATTGGAATTAATTAGCATATCTCAATTCAATTACTAAAATAGCATATTTTACTTCCTGATATAATTAAAATCTATCAGGAAAATATGTTCATATGTTTAGGTTTATTGAATATTTCCTTATTATGCGTATTTCCACAAATGTGATAATCACACATACATTCTTAAATACACGTACGCTGATGCTTGCTTCTCCTTGCCCTGCACAAGCAATGACTTTTGTCTACACTTTTTGCTTTTTGCGAGAAGCAACAGAGAACGTATATCATAGAGAAGGTTCATGGTGTGCCGATTGTCAAAATGTTCCTCTTGACGGAGGGTTACTCGCCAACATTAGTGCATTTCACCACAAACAAATTATAAGCTGATTTCACCAGAATTTTACCTCTGCGGAGCGCAAAATAGCAGAATTGAGCATTTTGAATGTTAAATGAGAAAAATAATGCTAAATTCAATGTTAAGAAATGTACGCCAACAGATTCGTATATTTACAATGCGCAAAGGAATTTATATATAATTAATATTATATATAAAAAACGTATGTATGTAAATATGTACACTCATTATTTCATGGGAAATAAGAACCATACACACTCTTACAAACATACATCGCATATGGCAAGTGCAAAATCAACCCTTATTCATATACAACGTGGCATGAGTAAATGGAAACAAAGTCAACAAGTCATGTGCATATATACGGGCAGATGTTTGTACAAAAAATTCGAATATTTACATTCTTTCACAAATACAGTCAATCCCGGTTAAGTGCCAAAACCAAAGTTGCAGATTTTTTGTGCTTTGTAGTACATAAGCGATTGTGGTACTTAAGCGAGTGGTACCAAAAAAATAGTTTCTATGTATTTAAAAAAAAATTACCGTTTTCCTTAAAAAAATTAAGAAACTAAAGCGTGAGATGCAGCAAGACACAGGCAGATAAGAGGGATTGGAGGAGTGATACTTAACCGGGGTTTACTGTTTACATAAATCAGAGGAATATTGAATATTTTCTTTAAAAAGTTTCTTGAATTGTAAATCGACAAATATACTATGTTGTCACTTTTATTCTAAAATATTTTAATACTCATATTTGCGGGGTTGTCACTTTTCCCTTCTAGAGGGAATATCAGAAATTTGTTCAATTTATGATTTTTAGCTTTTGCCATCGTCGTGAAAAGACGCTTGTAGGCAAAAGCATGCTCGGGGGGATGTGAGGGTATCTGTTTTTATGAATGAAGCGAAGTTGCTTGTCGAAAGTACGCCTGCGTTCATGAATGAAAATGTTGTTGCTGTGCAATTTACTATAAATTTGGGCTTCGCCTATTTGGCTGACATATTGACTTATGACGATTGTTGTTTTTGTAAAACAATGTTTGTAGTTTTTGCGGGTGACATATTTACATGTGTACGCATATACATATGTATGTATGTTGGTTTGTGTATGCATTATTTGTTCCGCAATTTTATGTCTACATGCATATATGCGTGTACATATAAATCAATGCGCGCACATGTGTATATTGTGTTGATATATGATAAAATTATGATTTCAATTTCTGAATCCGCACATTCAAAAGCGCTTGTGCAGATATACAATACATATGATTATATATAAGATTAATATGATAAAAGATGTACATATGTACAAATACATATATTGTAATAAATTTAATCTCTATTAGAAAAGTATATTATGTAAAAACTAAATAAAATTATTAAACGCCCAAATTGACTATAAATATTATTTCGAAATTACATAATTTAATTAGAGTCTTATCAGTTTTGCAAGCATTCATAAAAATTCGCAAAATGATATTCATATGAATAAATATGATTGCATATAAACGTATAAAAATATAAGCCAAGAGGCTAACATGCAGCTGTAATATCAAAGCAAGTCTCTGAGCATAATTTTCATTGAATTCTCAGCTCTGTTCACTCGCTACTGTTAAAATTTCTCCTTCCGAGCCAGATTTGGTGAAATTCACTAATAAAATCTTGTTAGGTTTTGACAATTCACACGCTGGTCCGCAATTGAACCTTCTCTATGATATACGTTCTCTGGTTCTCTGGACATACATATGTACATACGTGTACATATATGCAAAATATTTGGACATGCGAATGAAGGAAGGCAATTTCAAGAATATTCACATATAGACATATAAACATTGAAGCAAGTAAACAACAATAGCTGTTTGAGTTCACAGATTAGACAAAGTGGTTTGAATATTGTCTGTGGTGCTGCTTGTATAGCAGTCTTATTTATTTCAACGTGAAATATTTTGCCTAAGTTTAAATCCTATCATATATTTATATACTATTTTATTATTTTTATAACCCTTTTTTATTAAAAGATAATTATATTTTCATATTATTTCCCTCATTATTTATATTTTCTTGTCGGAAGTCAATTACTTTCGTTTTTATTATTTCAATTTTTGTTTATGCGCATATCAAAGAACATCTGTGCATATATATGTGTATACATTTTGCTTATAGAGTGGTGTAGTTCGTTGCGTACCCTGATAGGTGTGGTGACATTTTATTTTCGAACTTGCGCGTTTTCGATGTTCCCTCATAGCAATTAACATTTTAGCACAGTTAGTATAAGCGGATTGTATACTATATCAGAGAATTTTAATGAATAGAGAAGGCGCAAATGTTAACTGTGTTAAAATGTTAATTGCTATGAGGGAACATCGAAAACGCGCAATTTCGAAAATAAAATTTCACCATACTATCAATTTACGCAACGAACTACACCACTTCATAAGCAAAATTTATATACATACTTGTACATAGGCACAGATGTTCTTTAGTATGCGCATGAACAAAAATTAAAGTAATAAATAGGAAAATAATTAACTTATGAAAAGAAAATATAAATAATGAGGGAAATAATATGAAAATAGAATAAAATATCATTTAATAAAAAAGGGTTATTAAAAAAAAAAAAAAAGAGTATATAAAAATATCTGATAGGATTTGAACTAAGGCAAAATATTTCACGTTGCAATAAACAAGTCTGCTATAGGAGCAGCACCACAGACAATATTGGAGCAATTTTGTCTAATCTGTTAACTCAAACCGCTTTTGTTGTTTACTTGCTTCAAATGTTCATATATTTATATGTGAATATTCTTGAAATTGCCTTCCTTCATTCGCATGCGCAAATATATTTGCACATATGTACACATACGTACACATGAGTACATATACATATGTCCTTCCCAAAAAATCAAACATTCGCGCAAGTGACAAAACTGCGAACTGCAAACTCGCGGCATATTTTCTAAGTATTTCATATTACAACGACAACAAATTCATTCATAAGGAATGTGGGTCTGCTTCAAAGCAAAGTGCGTTCGTTCATAACTCTGCGCCGTGCTATTTTTTCTGTGCGCCTGGTTTACCACATTTGGTTTTCATATGGAATTCCTACGCAAATGTGCGAAAATTAAGTTTATAAAATGAATGAATGAAATTGAATTTGAATGGTTTCAGTAAAACGAGAAAAATTCAATTTTACAATTTGACAGCCACCACTGAAAATCCTACCTATCCCCTCTCGTTTGCATAATGCAAAGAAGCTGGGGCCTCACTACGATGCTAAAAATCAGAAATTGAAGAATTTGCCTGATGTTCCCTTCAGAAAGGAGAATTGACAACATGGTGTATTAGCGACTTGAAATATTATTTTAATTTATTTCATATAATTCAGTATATATGACATTAAATGATAAAATTTATATAAAATTTCCATTCATAAGAAATCTTTAAGTACTTCTAGATATTCTAAGCACACTCCATATAATAATTTTATATGATTACTTATTGTCATTATTTCATAGTTTGTCGATTTAGCCCATTTTACCTAAAAACGACGCTATGGAAATGCAGCCCAATTGGTAATCGTAGTATTTCAAAAGAGCAGAGAACGTAAATGAATAGAGAAGGAGCAAATGTTAAATGAAATCTTTTTGAGTACTAATTTGTAGTTACAGATGAGGGAACATCGAAAAATATAACTTCGAAAAAGAAAAATACACCACACAATATGCGAAATGCTATAAATAGACACAACGAATATTCCTATATGAAAAATCGTTGCGCATACCTATTTAGATTTATGTTTTCAATTTCTATGATATGACAAATTTATAATTATGAAAAGCCTTCTGAATTAAAAATCTGTATTACCGGTAAAAACCCCAGAATTCATAGCAAAATAAACATTTAATAGGCTATTTTTCCAACTTATGTATGTGCATTGCGTGAGTAATTGCTTATTGAACAAAGGATAAGAATAAAACGGTGGCTAAGCGGCCGCGTTTCGACTTTTGTGGTGGCTTAGGTCGTAAGCGCGAAGGAGTTAAGCTCATTCCGAATACGAGCATATAAGTTCGAATCCTAAAACTGAAATTGTATATAATTTTTTTATTTTATTAATTGGAGTCTAAGCATATCATAATTCAATTTCTTTAATAGCATATTTTACTTCCTGGTATAATTAAAATATATCAGGAAAATATGTTCATATGGTTAGGTTTATTGAATATTTCCTTATTATGCGTATTTACACAAATGTGATAATCACACATATATTCATGAGTACACGTACGCTGACGCTTGCTTCTTCTTGCCCCGCACAAGCAATGACTTTTGTCAACACTTTTTGCTTTTTGCGAGAAGCAAGTTGAACGATCACAAGCAAGGAGGGATTGGGGCGCACTGCCACATAATTATTTCAGATATATATTTTATTTATCGAATTTAGTTTAAAAACGATTATAGGTATGAGTTTATGTGTATTTATATATATATATATAATATATATTATATTACGAAAATAATTCATAAATGCATCAGTATTTTTCAATACAAATTAAGCAACATAATAATATACTAAGAGTCCTCAGTTAGAACGCCTCTGTGTATAGTGGCAAGCCAACGAAATAACGGCGAGTTCGCGCAGACATTGTGTTGTTGAAAGTAACCAAATGACGATTTTGTCGACAAACATACATATATACATACGAGCTCGCATACATATTGACGCCGAATTTTGCGCATCGTGGCGGAGTTGACAAAATTTGTTTGAATCGACAATTTTACGACAATGTCGGTCGGCTATGTTGTCTCGTTTGTCCTCTTTGCAGTGGTTTGCTATTGAAAGTTGACTTATGCTCTTTTGAAATATTGCGATTACCGATTGGGCTGCATTTTCATAGCGTCGTATTTAGATAAAATGAGCTAAATCGACAAACTATGAAATAATGATAATAAGTAAACATATAAAAGTACTATATGGACTGTGCTTAGAATATATAGAAGTAGTTAATGATTTCATATGAATGGCAATTTTATATAAATTTTGTAATTTAATGCCATAAATAGTGCATAATATGCATAAATATAAATATTATTTAAACTCGCTAGGAGGTCATGTTGCCAATTCTCCTTTTTGAAGTGAACATCAGACAAATTCTTCAATTTCTGATTTTTAGCAAATGTTGTGAGGAAGAAGCTTGTGGGCAACATACAAACGCGAGGGGGATGGTAGGATTTTCAGTGATACAAATTGTAAAATTGAAATTTTGCTGATTCTTCAATTTTACTGAAGACATTCAAATTCAATTTCATTCATTTTTATTTTCGCGCATTTGCGGTAGGAATTCTATATAAAAACCAAATGTGGTTTACCAGGCGCACAGAAAAAATAGCGCGGCGCAGAGTTATGAACGAACGCACTTTACTTTGAAGCAGCGCACGTTCCTTATGAATGAATTTGTTGTCGTTGTAATATGAAATACTTAGAAAATAAGCCGCGAGTTCGCTTGAATATTATTGGCCGATGATGGTGCGTCTACGTTTTTTTTGTCACTTGCGCGAGTGTTTGATTTTTTGCGAAAGACATATTGATGGACATACATATGTACATATGTCTACATATATGCAAATATATTTGGACATGCGAATGAAGGAAGGCAATTTCAAGAATATTCACATATAGACATATGAACATTGAAGCAAGTAAACAACAATAGCTGTTTGAGTTCACAGATTAGACAAATATGTTCTAATATCATCTGTGGTGCTGCTTGTATAGCACACTTCCTTATTGCAATGAAATGTTTTGCCTAAGTTCAAATCCTATCATATTTTTATATATTATACTATTTTTTATTTTTATAACTCTTTTTTATTAAATGATATTTGAATTCTATTTTAGTATTATTTCCCTCATTATTTATATTTTCTTGTCGGAGGTCAATTACTTTCGTTTTTATTATTTCAATTTTTGTTTATGCGCATACCAATGAACATCTGTGTATATGTATGTATATACATTTTGCTTATAGAGTGGTGTAGTTCGTTTCGTACCCTGATAGTTGTGGTGAAATTTTATTTTCCAATTTGCGCGTTTTCGATGTTCCTCCATCGTAATTAACATTTTAGTACTGCTGACATTTGCTCCTTCTCTATTCATCAACATTCTCTGAAAAGAGCATAAGCCAATTTTCAATAGCATAGCGCTGCAAAATGGACAAACGAGACAACATAGCCGACCGACATTGTCGTAAAAATGACGATTGAAACATATTTTGTCAACTCCGCGAAGACTCGCACAATTTGGTGTCAATATGTATGCGAGCTCATATGTATATATGTTTGTTTGTTGACAAAGTCGTCTTTTCGTTTTTTTCAATACAATGTCCCCGCGAACTCGCCGTTATTTCGTTGGCTTGCCACCCTGCACACAAGCGTGTCAAGTGAGGGCTCATAATATTGGTCAAGTAAAAAGTTAGTTCGGTCTTTTATTTATTTTTGAAAAGATGATAACTTTGTGTACATTTGTTCGATTCAAGTCAAATATGCGCCGTTTTGTTCGTAAACTTGTTGCCAACAAGATGCCAACCTCATTATACCACCTCGTAGAAGGCTGCGTTCCTATTGGCAAAGAACTCGGAGAGCCAATTTTCACAGGCCTCTCTTGAGGCCAACTTCACGTCATTAAGTGCGTTCGCCATGGACAGGAAAAGATGGTAATCACATGGTGCCAGGTCCGGACTATAAGGTGGGTGCATTAGAACCTCCCATCCGAGCTCCAGGAGCTTCTGGCGAGTTACCAAAGACGTGTGTGGCCTGGCGTTGTCCTGATGGAACACAATTCGGCCTCTGTTGATCAAAGATGGCCTCTTCTGGATGAGTGCTGCCTTCAAGCGGTCCAGTTATTGGCAGTAGAGGGCCGAATTGAGCGTTTGGCCATAAGGGAGCAGCTAGTAGTAGATGATTCCTTGCCAATCCCACCAAACACACAGAAAAACCTTCCTGGCCGTCAATAAGGTCTTGGCAACCTTCTAGGACGCTTCCCCGAGCTTTGACCACGACCGTTTGCGCTCGATGTTGTCATAAGTGACCCATTTTTCATCGCCAGTCACAATCCGCTTCAGAAACGGGTCGATTTTGTTGCGATTCTGCAGCGATTTGCAGATGGAAATTCGGTCCATCATGTTTTTTGCGTTAGTTCGTGTGACACCCAAACATCGAGCTCCTTTTTGAATCCAAGGTTATGCAAATGGTTCCAAACGGTTTTTTGGCGATCTTTAGTTCCTCAGCAATTAAATAAGTGCTCACGTGACGGTTTGTTTCCACTATTTCCATGATTTTATCGCAATTTTCGACGACAGGCCTCCCGACGCGTGGTGCATATTTGACATCGAAATTACCGGAACGGAACCTAGCAAACCACTTTTGTGCTACACGTTCGTTTACAGCATCGGGCCCAAAAACTAAATTAATTTTTTCAGCCGCTTTGGCTGCTATTTCGCCTTGATCGAAGAAAAATTGTAAAATATAGCAAATTTTCTCTTTGCTAGTGTCCATCTTTGACGAACGCTCACAACGCACTGAGTCAATCAATCGAAAAACTGTCAAAGACAAACTTTTAGCGCGAATTAACACGTTTTCAGCGCCCTATAGTATGACATATAGTATGATGCGACACGTAACACTAGTACTATGGACAATAACGCCATCTCTTAGCTAAAAACCGAACGAACTCTTTACTTGACCTTATATACGAGTATTAATGTGTTGCTTAATTTGTATTGAAAAATACTGATGCATTAATGACTTATTTTCGTAATATAATTAATATGTACATAACAATATAAATACAAATAAATTCGTTTTTAAAATAGTTTCGAATAATAAAAATATATCTGATATAATTATATGGCTCTATTCATTAACATTCTCAGACTGTATGTAAATGCAAATAAGCGAAATATGTATAATCGTATAAAAGCGAGTTAACTTATACACAAGTATATGAGAAACGCTGATAAAGCCAGATCTGTCCTAATCAAATAAACAAGAGTATCAAACACAAGACTTTGAACTCATACCACACCATACCCGAATGCAAGACATGCATAGGCCGCACGATAAGCACTTGTTTACAACAAATAATACAATTAGACTTTAGACCTAAGCCACAAAACATGAATATGTTATCAACTTAACGAATAATATATAACCCATAGGATAATACGAAAACATGTTCATTAAGTATGTGAATTTCTAAGAATAAAGATCATATTCTGCAAAGAAAAAATATATTTTTTAACCATTCATAAGTATATGAATTAACTGGGGGCTCAACCGCTCTTTGCTGGGAAGGAGGAGATCGCACAACAGGACTTCGGTATCCTTAAGAATCTTCGAAGCGCATAAAGAAGGACATCTAAATCCTTAAGCTGAAATCTTTAGTAAAGAAAGCCAAAATCTTTAAATCTTCCTCAACAAAGACAGACACTCACAAAATGAGTCAAGGAGCAAAACGGACAATGCCAAACGAGGACATAAATCCTTCAGCTACAGTCCATATCACTCCTGAAAACTACATAATGTCCTACATTCAGAATCAGTTCACGAAATTGGACGAGGAAAGGAGAAAGGACAAGGAGTTAATATTACGGATGTTCCAAACTACAAATCCTAATACTGGCGAAACTTCTACTCCAACAATATACCAAGAAGCCACGATGTAATACCAGAATGTAACAGATGTACAAATCGAAGTAATAAAGAAATTACCTATTTTCCAAGGGAACAAAGAAGAATATACGATATGGAAGTCACATGTAATGAAAGTCATGGAACCACTCCAGGTATTCCAGAACACACCTCAATTCTACAATATCATTACAATCTTCAGAAGAAGAATCAGGGGGCATGCAGATATGTTACTTGAATGCAACAACACACCTCTCAACTTCTACAGTATCATGGAAGCTTTGGACGCACTATATCACGACCCAAACGCACTGTATGAAATACAAGAACACATGAAGAACTTGGCACAACAACCAACAGAAGACTTGGACACTTATTTCCAATACACATTGACACTGCACAGGAAGCTGATTAAAAATACAGTGGACCTTCTAAAAACAGAAATAAATAACAAATATATTGAACAAGAATCTATAACACAATTTATTAAAGGATTAAAAAATAAAAATTTGGCAACAGCCTTAGCATCTAATCAGTATCAAAGCTTAATGCAAACATATACAAGTGCTAAACAAATCGAAATACGATTACAACAAACTAGTGAAAATAAAAATCTATGACGACCTATCGAAATCCAAAACCAAAATTTAAATAACTTTTGGCAAAGACCAACTAATCAACATAGAATAATACCATAAAGGACAAACCCTTTTAATTTTAATCCACCACAATGGCAAAATAATAATTTAAACCAACTTCAGGCAAAATCAATTCCAACCAAGGCAACAAACGAGGAACAATTACAATTATGCACAACCTCAAAGAGTATTTAATACATACCAACCTCCACAAGAACGCATGGATGTTGACGAACCTCAAAGAAACAGTGGGTACAAACGAAATCACTCTAACAGAAACATCATTCCGCAAAAGATACAAAGGATCAACACACACCAACAACCTGAACCTCAGCCAGAACAAACCTTCAGATACATGGAAGAAGCTGACGATACATCGAGTACTTTCTTAGGCTAAAGGATGGACTACCTTGCCTTACACTTAAGGATGGTCCGACACAACAAGAAGTGAATATCATGATCGACTCAGGCGCTACAAACAACTACATATCAAAAAAATGCAGAATAGGTAAGAGTATATCAATAGATCCTGTATGGACAAAATTAATGCATGGATATTCCATCATGACTAGTAAAAAAATAATACATCTGTTAAGCCATGATTTACCATTTTTTGAACTAGAAGATATTAAAGATTTTGATATGATAATAGGATTTTGTGGATTGAAAAAATTAAATACAGAAATAGATTTCTCGTCACTACAATTAAAATATACAAATAAAAACAAAAAACAAAAATCAAAAAATAAATTACACAAATGACAATAAAGATTATGACGAGGAGATTAGAGAAATAATTAGGAGAAATAATAAAACAGAAAAGTTACCATTGACCACAACGATAGAAGCAACCATTAGGACAGAAAGTAATGAACCTGTTTGGACGAAACAATACCAATATCCGTATGCAGATAACGATTTCGTCAATTCAGAAATAAAAAAATTATTAAAGAATAATGTAATACAACCTAGTAGAAGTCCTTATAACTCACCAGTTTGGACAGTACCAAAAAAGGGTATAGATGAAAATGGAAAACCCAAGAAAAGATTAGTGATAGATTTTCAAAAATTAAATTCAAAAACTATAACAGATAGATATCCTATTCCGGATATAAACATGACAATTCAAGTAAATATTACAATATTAGGTAAAGCAAAATATTTTTCCACGATAGTTTTAGAAGCAGGATTTCACCAAATTATGATAAAAAAAGAAGATAGGGAAAAAACAGCATTTTCCATAAATGGAGCAAAATATGAATTCATACGAATGCCCTTCGGATTAAGAAATGCACCCTCAATATTTCAAAGATGTGTTGATGATATTCTACGAGAATATATAAACAAATTTGCGTTTGTATATATCGACGACGTGTTAATATATTCTTCGACACCTGAAATACATATTAAACACATCCAAATAATAGTAAGCGCATTACATAAAGCAAATATGAAAATCTCTGATGAAAAATCACACTTCTTTAAAAGCAAGTCGAATATTTAGGACATATAATAACACATAATAGGATAACAGTAGATCCAAAGAAAGTAGAAACAATAGACAAGTATCCGATACCTCAAGCCCTGAAAGAATTAAGGTAATTTTTAGGTATTGCAGGATATTATAGGAAATTTATACAAGGATATAGCAAAATATCAAAACCACTAACCATACATCTACAAGGAGATAATGGTATAACAAGTAAAACAATGTCAGCTAAGAAAGAAATTAAATTAGATAAAGAAGCTATAAAAGCTATACAAATAATTAAAACAAAATTAAAAGAACAAGTTGAACTATTTCAACCAGATTTCTCAAAACCTTTTGACTTAACTACAGATGCGAGTAATTTCGCCATAGGAGGAGTTTTATCACAAGAAAAGAAACCTATATTTTTTATATCAAGAACATTAACAAAAACAGAAGAAAATTATTGTACAACAGAAACAGAATTATTAGCAATAGTATGGGCTATAGGAAAACTTAGGAATTATATTTACGGTATAGCAGATTTAACTATACACACTGATCACCAGGCATTAATAATTTCTATTTCGGACAAAAATCCAAATATAAAACTAAAAAGATGGAAAAATTGTATACAAAAATCTGGAGCAAAAATAGTATACAAACCAGGAAATCAAAACGTAGTAGCAGATGCATTATCAAGACAAAAAATTAACACTTCAAGAATAGAATCGATGCACTCGACACGTAGTTCACCAAACGAAAACTATACATACGCAAAACAAACGATAAATTCATTTAAGAATCAAATCATATTAAAGAAAACTAAACGAAATAAAAAAGAAACAAAAACGACTTTTCCAAAGTATCACAGACATATTATTGAATATCAAAACACTGACTATCTAACAAAAACCTTAAAAGAAATTTTTACACCTAATTTCAATAACGCGATTAAAATTGATGAACAAGAACTATTCACAATAAAATCACTACTAAGTAAACATTTTCTAAACTACAAGCTCTTTATAGCACAAAATCTAGTCGAGGACATAACAGACAAAACAAACAATTGGAAATTATAACAAATACACATAACCGAGCGCATAGAAATGAGAAAAATAACGCGATGGAAATTAGACAACAATATTTTTGGCCCGATATGGCGAAACAAATCAAAAACTTTGCACGAAACTGTTTAAATTGTAATGAACATAAATACAACGGTAGACCAACAAAACAACTGATAGGGAGAACACCAGCAACAAATCTACCAGGAGAATCTATAATAATAATAACCCAACGATTACCCTCCTCCCGCCCAACCGACGCGAGGGGCGCAATCCGCATACGTGCGGAATTAGCCGAGTCAGAAAAGGCAAGAGAGTTTTTTAAGTGTTGAGATCTAAAACTGCTCAGCTACAGAAACAAAAATTTTAACAGCTAAGATCTAAAGTTACAATATAATAAATTGTTACATATTCATTTATTAAGAGACAACAATAAAGTCTTTTTAATTTTGAAAAGTGAGTCAGATGAGTCAAATGTGCTGGAATGAGAATTAAAATCATGACATATACGGCGGAATGGCTCGTTTAGTTCAAAATTTGATCTACAGGATTTTAGCAGAAAAGGTCTAAACTGCCTCGAAAGGCGAACCGGGATATAAAATTTAATTTCAGACAGGAGAAAAGAACTGCAAACTGTTCCATTCAAAAGTTTCACTAAGAACATTATGCCAAGCATTTCCCTACGACTAGAAAGTGTAGGTAGATTAATAAGTTTTAAACGACTAGTGTATGGAGGTAGACTTACCCTAGCATCCCATCAGAAATGCGCTAAGGCGAAAAGTAAAAATTGTTTTTGAACCGACTCTTACTTGTCAGAATGGATTTGGTAGCTAGGGTTCCATACCACAGAGCCATATTCCAATATAGGTCTAAGCAAAGTTGTATAAAGTGTTTTAGTAATATACGGATCTCTAAATTCTTTAGACCAACGTTTAACAAAACTGAGGACAGCTTTTGCTTTCAAGACCATGGTATCAATATGAAGACTGAAATTAAGCTTAGGGTCCATATTAACTCCCAAATCAACATAGTTAAAAACTTGCTCTAGAATATGGTGTTTTATTACATAAGAAGAGGGGTGCACAGATCTACGGGAAAAGCACATCGTCTTACATTTATTGAGATTCAATGGCAAATCATTTCTATCACACCACGCAACCAAATTGTTTAAGTCTGTTTGCAACAGGCACCTTTCCTCAGTTGAAGTGTATGATTTAAAAAGCTTTACGTCGTCAGCGTATAATAAAATTTTTGAGAATTCTATTACTGAAGAGATATCGTTAATAAACAACAAGAACAGAATCGGGCCAAGATGACTACCTTGCGGAACACCTGAAGAAACATTAATTGTATCTGAAGGTGTATCCTCAAATATCCCTCGTTGTGTTCTATTATAAAGATAGGAAGATACTCATTGAAGGAATCTTGGCTGAAATTTATTTACTTTATCGAAAGCTTTGCTAAAGTCTGTGTATATAACATCCGTATGCTTATGTTCCCTAAAACCCAATGATACATGGTTTACAAATTCAAGTAAGTTTGTTATAGTCGAATTCCCTTTACGAAATCCATGCTGAGATGAGGAAATTAACGGAGAAATCGAAAAGGTTATATGGTCAGTGATGATAGCTTCAAAAAGTTTAGGTATAACTGATAGTTTTGCGATACCTCTATAGTTTTCAATGTTGGATCTAAATCCACTTTTATGCAAAGGGATTATAAATGACTGTTTCCATATTGAAGGAAATATACCGTGTTTAAGAGAGGAATTAAATATCCTTGTCAAAGGCAAGTAAATATATTTGGCACTATTTTTTAGGAAGCATGAGGGTATCATGTCTGGGCCATAACTAAAAGATGGTTTTAACTTATTTAAATTAAATAGGACGTCTTCTTCAGAAATAATTGGAGCGTTAATTAAAGTATTCGAACACAGCACTTGCTGATAAGAAAAAGTTTTGGAAGAATTATTACAGTAGTTTGACTTGAAAAATTCTGCAAACATATTGGATATAATATCATTGTCACTTGAAATGATAGATTTGTATTTCATCGCGGACGGAAATTTGGAAATCCTGCGTTTGGAGTTGACGAAATCATAAAACGATTTTGGATTACTTACAATATTTTTTTTTACTTTATTTAAGCAATTATTATAACATTTTTTGTTTAGGTCAAAATATTGTCGACGCAATAGAGAATATTTAGAATAGTCGACAAGTGAACCGGTTTTTTTAAAATGTTTAAAGGCTCGAGTTTTTCTGTTTTTCAATTTATATAACTCTTTCGAAAACCACAGACTTATACTTTTGCTTTTATTAACAATTACTATTGGAACATACTTTTCAAATAATTTCATAATAATGTTATTATAATGAGAGACACTCAATTCAATATCACCATTATAATTAGGCCATGTTATTGTAGAAAGTTCTGTATTTAACTTTTTAAAATTAGCTTTTGCAAAGTTAAACCGAGTACAGAAGCACGAAGTTTGATGATTATTACCCCGTACAATGCCTGAGATTTCGACAGATATTTCCAAAGCAGGATGATATGAGTCCTCTGGTAGAACAAGAGGATTACTCTGAATAACGGAACACTTTGCAGAGGTATCAACGTATACTAAATCTAAGCATTTACCAAATTTATTCGGAATCAAATTAATTTGGTTCAGACCCAACTCGGGCATTTTTTCGAAAAACTCATTAAAACATGACCGATTGCAAATCGGCACGATATAGTCATCGAAAGGTTTCCACGAAGCACACGGTAAATTGAAATCACCTAATACAATTATTGAATCTGCATTATTTGCCATCGAGGTAGCACTATTTATTAAAGAAGCATGCTGCATGTATACAGATAAGTCCGAATGGGGTGGTATATAAGATAGGGTTAAATAAATAAAGCAACTATTAACGTATACTCTAATACATTTAAATTCAAATGAGTCGGTCTCTGGAACAAGAATATTTTCAGATGGGATAGAGGAATGCACGTTAAATAGAACACCTCCACCGATTCTGTTCAGTCGATCACATCTAAAAATTTGAAATTCGCTGTTTAAAATCTTATTATCAAAAATGTGAGGTTTTAACCAAGTTTCTGTAAATCCAATTATATGGAAATTAAAATTGGAACTGTTCAAATACAACTCAGTTAATTTCGTATTAAGACCTCTAACATTTTGATAATAAATGCTTAGAAAATTTCTACCAATCAGTTTTTTATATCGGTGGTTGCTTTTGGTAATTTAACAATGTTTTCCTCAGTTTGACTTCTAAGTTTAGGTTTAAATTCGCGTACAAAAGCCCCAGGTGGCCAGAATGAACTATCTAAGATCTTTTTGAATGATTCAAGAGATACGTCTATTTTAAAAGATGATATACTTCTATCATAATTGAAGTTAAATTTACGTATATTGATATCATCGATTTTTAAACGTGACGAAATGTAAGATTTAATGTCCTCCACCAAGGTATCTTTGGCAAGTCTCGAAATAAATATAGACTTTTTAGGTGGAATAACTATCAAATTATTAACTGATGCTACTAAGTTAATAGGGGGAGCCTCTGTAATTGTGAGACACTTATTACTATTAGATAGAGCTTTTGGGGAATTGAGCTATTTGGAATTTGACGGCTTATCACCTTGAGGGCAAGGAGAAGAGAGATTTATTAGGTCATTGGGAGGAGACGTTCTTTTCTGAACAGAAGAACTAAGTGTTACTTCATCGGAAGGACGTTTACGCTTAGGAGCAGGTTTAGAGGATTCGTGAGAATCATTCAGGCACTTAAAAGATTTGAACAATTTTTCATAGTGCCTAAATTTTTCAGTGAGGGTTACAAGATCACGACCGATTTCGTTAAAGCCATTGAGTGTCTCCCTATAAACTTTAAATAGATCGATTTCAATAGATCTACAATTTAAACAGGACCAACGCAATCCCTTACAGTCGAGAAAAGAATCTAAGATTCTACCAGTCAGTCCAGCACATTTAATATGGGCAATCCCATCACAAAGCCAGCATGAAACGTAGCGATCTGACTCGCCTTAAGTATGGATATATTCCACATAGGGAATAGAACATATATAACTAGTATGTGTAGGTACTCAAAATATTTATTAATGAGAGAAATAGCAGATAAAGTCAACACCGTAGACAAATTAGAAGAAATTCTCACACTTACATACCCATATTGTAGAAACTTACAAACCGACAATGAGAGTATATTCACATCGATAACTTGTATGTCACTATACCGAGACTACATACCTATAACAAATAATCGTACGCCAACAGCTCATTCGACATCAAACGGTTCAGTACATAACACACTGATAGAAATCGCAGGAACATTAGCTAAACAAAATAACACCGATCCAGTTACGGAAATTTTTAACGCAGCATACGAGTATAATAGGACAATACATTCGGTGACAAAACAAAAACCAGTAGAAGTGTTTTTCAATAGGAAGAATTATCCGGAAATAAAACAATTGATTGAAAAAAACAAAGACAAAGTTTTAGAATATCATAATAAAAAAAGAACACAAAGTTTATGAACCAAAACAAATAATTTACGCACTGTCAAAACGACGTACAAAAACGGAACAAAAATATTTAAAATACATAGTTTTAGAAAACCGTGAGGACACAGTTTCAGTAGAGAGAGGAGGAAGGCAACATGTCTTACATAAAGATAATATTCGTAACACTCCTATTGAATTTAATAATAAACATTAAAGCATACACAGTGAGCAATCTACAAAATAAAAAATTTATCTTCACCGAAACTGACGACACATACCTATATGAAGATACCGAATATTTATACCATTTATTCAATTTAACGACAATAACGGAAAAATATAAACAGATAGAATATGGATCATTTGGCAGGACACAACAGAATATCATAAACGAGAATAGAATCTCAAATTTAATTCAACAAACTATTTCACACTCAATACAAAAAAGATCAATAAACATTTTAGGGACTATAATAAAATTTATAACTGGGACTCCAGATCATGACGATCTTATTGAAATAAAAACACATTTAAATGAAATAATATCAATTTAAATGAAATAAACTCAACAAAGAGTCATTAACTCACACTTTGAACAATTAGTCTCAAAGGTTGATATTCAATCAATCTCAACCAGAGAACTTAAAACAATGAGAAGGTGCAGGTTCGACAGCGAACAATTTGTAGGAATTTATCAAGGAGTTCACCACAGATGCACGAGAAACAAATAGCATTTTTCGCTTTTATAACAGCGGTGAATCTGTAAACATACGCTCTCTTAACATAACCAAACGGCGAATATTGAAGAGATATTATATTCATGCCAAACTGGGAATATTGATATGCTATTTGAAACATATTCCTTTTATTGAACTATTATTTATTATTTTTTAAATTATTTTATGTTAATTCATTTTATTATGAGAAATATATCAAAATACTTTTAAATTATTACTAATAAAGTATTTTGATATATTTCTTAAAATAATTCATTAATTGTACTTGACACCATTATGGAGTCATAAAAGTACAGAATTGTGTTTTGCCGTCGGTATTTCACATTCATGCTTCAATTTTTCTTTTCAAATGCATGTGTAAACATATGTAACAGGACATACATATATTATGTCGTTTACACATTTGTATGTATTTTTATGTAGATATGTACACTCATTACTTCATGTGAAATCTCCGTTGACACATTTTTTGCTTTTATGTCAAAAAGTCAATCTGTCGAAGAACTGACGCGACGACAAAGCGTCACAACATTGTGTTGTTGGTAGAAAATCCGAGATGTGCCATACACACTCTTACAAACATACATCGCATATGGGCAAGTGCAAAGTCAATGTGTGTACAAAAAATTCGAACGTACTTACGTAAATTCTTTGACAAATACAGTCAATCCCGGTTAAGTGCCAAAACCAAAGATGCAGATTTTTTGTGCTTTGTAGTACATAAGCGATTGTGGTACTTAAGCGAGCGGTACCGAAAAAAATTATTTCTATGTATTTAAAAAAAAATTACCGTTTTCTTTAAAAAATTAAGAAAAAAAAAGTGAGATGCAGCAAGACACCGGCAGATAAGAGGGATTGGAGGAGTGATACTTAACCGGGGTTTACTGTATACATAAATCAGAGGAATATTAAATATTTTTCTTAAAAAGTTTCTTGAATTGTAAATCGACAAATTTACTATGTTGTCACTTTTATTCTAAAATATTTTAATACTCATATTTGAGGGGTTGTCACTTTTCCCTTCTAGAGGGAATATCAGAAATTTGATCAATTTATGATTTTTAGCTTTTGCCATCGTCGCGAAAAGACGCTTGTAGGCAAACGCATGCTCGGGGAGATGTGTAAGGCGTTTGCTTTTATGAATGAAACGACTTAGCTTATTGCTTGTGCGCCAGCGTTCATGAATGAAAATGTTGTTGGTGTGTGATTTACTACAAATTTAGGATTTGTCAATTTGGCTGCCATATTGATTTCTGGTGCTGATGCTATTTGAGACAATTGTTGTTTTTGTACAACAATGTTTGTATTTTTCTTATTGGCTGACGTACTTACATTTGTACGCTTAAATGTATGTAGATTTGTGTATGCATTACTTATTTTGCGCGGTCATATGCATATTTGTACATACATACTTACATATAGAGCAGTGCGCTCACATGTATTTATTGATAATTGATAATATATTATTATATTATATAATATAACATATTGATGTACATACATAAATTATTAATTCTGTAAAAATTGAAATTAGAAAATTATGAAAATAGTAAAGTATCATTTTTTGCATAATCTTTCACATTTTATCAATGTAGCATTTGTGCAAAAAAATAATAATTTATCAAGTTTTCATCATAAAAATCGTTTATATGGCAAAAAATAATCATGCATATGTGAAGTGGCATTTGTATTACTTGTTTTCTCATTCATTTCATTTCATTTTTCTCTTTATATTGGTAGATACGTATTTTGTCAGAGAACGTTGTTAAAAATTCTCATTTCTGTTAAATAACAGCAAAACTATACAGAAAGTGGTGAACTCCTTGATCTCAAATTTTCAACCAACCAATCGAGCATCATACAAAATTCAATTTGCACCTTCTCATTGTTTTAAGTTCTCTGGCTTAACGATGTTATTTTAAATAATTTACATTTTTGCGTTATTAAAGGATATTTAAAAATGATTACGTATGTATCCTTAACTCTAATTACATTAATTGTGGAGTATTCCATTACATTTAAAACTGGAATATTTAATTTTTCATTTTTTATTATTTGTTTTATATCATTTAAATTTAAAGATTTAGACAAGTAATTTCCTTTCTTTACAGAATTTATAGTTTCGAATAGGGTTTCTAATTCCTTTAAAGTTTCTGATATGACCAGGCTTGTTAACATAAAATAATTTAAAAAATAATAAATAATAGTTCAATAAAAGGAATATGTTTCAAATAGCATATCAATATTCCCAGTTTGGCATGAATATAATATCTCTTCAATATTCGCCGTTTGGTTATGTTAAGAGAGCGTATGTTTACAGATTCACCGCTGTTATAAAAGCGAAAAATGTTATTTGTTTCTCGTGCATCTGTGGTGAACTCCTTGATAAATTCCTACAAATTGTTCGCTGTCGAACCTGCACCTTCTCATTGTTTTAAGTTCTCTGGTTAAGCTATCTACATGGCAAATATATATTAGACAAATATATAGCTCAATGTAATATAAATAATTATTCAAGAGTAAAAGAATGTAAGCAATCACTAAATATATTTATATGTAAAACCAACAAGGATAATGAATGTATTTCGAAATTAGTGCTAAAAGAAAAAGCAAATTATAAAACTATTGAAGAAACAAATGCAAATATCACAATATTAGATTATGGTAATATAATATTAGATGGAAAATATGAAATTAATAACGAAACTATCTCAGGAGTAAACTTGATCCAGTTTAATGACACCATTAAAATAAATGGACGAAAGTACACAAACATACAGATAATCCAACATGAAGGCACCATAACAATTGATGAAGTAATCAACTCCAATGAAGAAACTAAGTTTACGAATATCCGGAAGTTACATAAACTACTCATTCCAATTGAATATCACCCGATCCAAACTTTATACTACACAATCACAACTTTTGGAATTATAATCCTGATAATTTGGACACTACTCAAATTAATCAAACTACGACAAGTTACTCAAGAAAGAAAGAAACTACACGAACTTAAACAACTCACAGCCACCTTTACATTATAAAAATGAGGGCATTTTATTTTTTTTTATAAGAGAGAGGAGAGTTAACACCAGTATCAACGACACTTATACATAAGTATATAAGAAACGCTGATAAAGCCAGATCTGTCTTAATCAAATAAACAAGATAAGAGTATCAAACACAAGACTTTGAACTCATACCACACCATACCCGAATGCAAGCCATGTATACACATGCATAGGCCGCACGATAAGCACTTGTTTACAACAAAAAATACAATTAGACTTTAGACCTAAGCCACAAAACATGAATATGTTATCAACTTAACGAATAATATATAACCCTTAGGATAATACGAAAACATGTTCATTAAGTATGTGAATTTCTAAAAATAAAGATCATATTCTGCAAAAGAAAATATATATTTTTTAATCATTCATAAGTATATGAATTAACTAGCGCGAGAGAGAAATTGGCAATAGCAGGTAATGGCGCAATTTTCCGTAAGCACTGTATGTACGTATGTAAGTTTGTAATTGTATGTATAAATGATGTATGCTTGTAGAATATATAGATATGTATGTAAAATACAATATATGATGATATTAAATTTTTAATATGGAAAAATATATATGTATGTATACATAATTATGCACGCTGTATATATATGTCGATAGATGTAATTTTTATATATACGTTAGAAGTAAATGTAAGTACTCCTTTATGTACGTATATACAGTGATGTGCGATGAAATAGAGCCAGTACTATAGATATCTTTTAAATCAATATATTTCAAGAAATTTTGTTTTTTTCAGGATTTTTTTTATTGATAGAAAAGAAACAAAGTATGGAGTATATATTAAGATACCAATTAAAAGTCTTAAGTCTAAAATCAAAATTAAAAAACTAAAAACTCATTAGCATGTCCAGTTTTGGCTGTGCTTTGAAATAGAGCTAGAATACGTTATTTAAATTTATTTGTTTCCGGTGATTTGAAATTAGTAATTTTTAATGGATTAATCAATAGAAAGGATAAAGAATAATAACTATTACATTAATATTTATTGCAGTATCCATTGTTTTTTATAACTGCTGTGCAAAAGTCTGGGCATATAATCCACTAAGTTCTGGCACATAACAGCTGGAATTTTATGCCATGCGGCCTTCACCAGCCTCCAAAGGTCTTCTTTATTGGATGGATTTTGGCCTCTCAGAGTCACATTAACCTTTCGCTATACATTTTCTATAGGAGTGAGGTCTGGTGATTGCGGGGCTAGCTTAAAACTGCGATGCCGTTTTATCTCAGCCATTCCTTTGCCCGCTTCGATGTGTGTTTCGGGCCATTATCTTGTTGAAAGACCCATTGAAGGGGCATATTAAACTCCGCATAAGGTAATATGGTTTCATTTAAAATCTTGGTGTATTGTAATGCATCCATTCCACCCTCTGTCCGAAATAGCGGACCTGTTCCATAACATGAGAAGCAATCCCAAACCATTATACTCCCATATCCCGTAATAGGTTAGGTTAGGTTAGCGGGTCGATCCTAGGAAGGATCACACTTGGACAGCTTAAACGCCGGTCCGTTGTGGTACCCAAAACTCCTATGAGCCGGATCAATAGACCCTTACATGTCGACAAAGCGCTTTGTGCCTATGACAAACTTGTTGAGATGGCCAATATCTGTTTCGGCCAGATCTTCTGGACCGCCAAAAGTATGATTGCCGAGATGTTTCAATCTCAACCTAGCAAAAGCCGGACAATGGAGGAGAAAGTGCCGGGATGTTTCCACTTCCCCCTCTTCCATACAGCTTTGACAACTGCCATCGGGTAGTATTCTAAGCCGCACCGCATGAGTTCCCATTGGACAGTGCCCAGTGAGAACTCCTACCATGGCGGCGAGGTGAACTTTGTTCAAGGCGAGAAGATCCCCCGACCTCCTGCGATCCACTCTCGGCCAGAAGGATCACGCAGTCGCGCAGGAGCTGGTCGCCGACCAGCGTCTGCTGAGCTCCTGCGAGGTCCATTGGTCCAGAGCGAGAATGCAAGACGTTAGTGGAGAACCAACTCGATCCCATTCCGATGTGAGCGGGGCAAGGGTACCCCCCCTGGCCAGCTCATCGGCCTTGCAATTCCCAGAGATTCCGCTGTGACCAGGCACCCAAACGAGCCTGATATTGAAGTAGCCTGATGCTAATTCTAGCGAGGACAGACACTCCTTGACTAGCTTTGAATGCACGGTTCGCGCACTCAGGGCTTGTATTGCCGCTCTGCTGTCGGAGTGAATGCTCACCTCTCTAAACGAAGCTACACTACGTAACATTACTTCTACCGCCACCTTGATCGGGGCCACTTCCGCCTGAAAAACGCTACCGTGGTCCGGTAGCCTGAAGCAAAGATTGACGGAGAGCTCTTTACAGAAAACCCCCCCTCCAACTTTCCCTCCTAGCTTCGACCCATCCGTGAAAAAACTCACCGCGCCTCTTCTCCAGCGGCTTCTTCCCCTCCACATCTCCCTCGTCGGGATATGAGCAGAGAAAAAAAAAGCAATACAATAAACGGTTTTTCGTAATGTGAACCTGCAGTTTAAACCGGTAAGTTAGACCAACTTGCCAACCGTTACCAATATATTGAACGGTTTTTTTGCTTTTTATTATAGTTTTTTTGTACAAAATATAAACTGTAATTCACAATAAATATATGTACATACGTAATATAAGAAAACGGAATCGAATTGACTCCCTTTAATTTTCTCCAAGGGCTTTTGTGGAATATATGTATATGTGTAATTACGTGTATGTACGTCTACGTGTGCTTCTGTCTTCCAATTCCTGTCCTTTTTCCTTTGGATTTTGTGTGTGCTAGGTGTTTTTTTGTGGTTTTTTTTTTGTTTTTTGTTACTTCGGCCCGTATGTGTTATTTGTATATAAGATTAAATTTTGTTGTTAGGATCGCGCCCGCTACGATTTTGGAATTATTTTCGCGCCCCGTTTCGTGTTTATTGTTGTTTTTTAAATGTAAATTAATATGTAATTTAACTTTTTATTTCTTTTTTCTGTTTTTTGTTTTTTGTCACACCACTTTTAAGTCTATATTATTTTTTTGTTCTAAATATGCACATATGGGGTTTTTTTTTTGTTTCCAAGGAAAACTCCGTGTATATACATATGTACTTATATATATAACTTTCTGTATATATGTTTAAATATGTTTAGTACACTACACAGCACTTTGAATGTGGTTTTTTTTTTTTTTTGGTTTTAACACTACATTGCACTGTCACTTTAGGTAGCTTTGTTTTTGTTTTTTTTATTGTTTTTCACTGTTTCACTGCACTTTGGCATTTTGTATATATATATTATATATAACTTTTTTTTTTTTTGTTTTGTATATCGAAAGTACTCGAAGAACCATGTATTTATTCCAACCTTTTGGAATTATTGCACTCACCATTTTTTAATATCGTGTCGCAACAATTGAATGAAATGAAATTATAATACCTATATTTAAAAACCCACTTAATATGACAATCACTTGCGACACAGCCCAAAACTGTATAAAAATGTTTTATATATAGAAAAACAAATGGAATTGTCCGGCTCAGGTCCGCTGATGTAAAGTACTGCGACGGGAATCAAACGTTGACGCTTCGAATTGGATACGCCAAAAGAGTCCAGCCGCTTCAAGTGTCTGTGGTTTTGTTGATGGTTGGTGGGGTGATCGACCGGTGTGTTGGGTTATCCTGGGCCCTCCGAGCCGGATGATTGCTCAGCCGAAATTTAAAGTTTTGTATTGATTAGCATACAGACAATTTTTCTTTGGTCCGAAGCCTAAAAAGGGGCTGATCAAAATAGATATAAATGTAAGCCGGAATAGCAAAGACTATCTGCATTTATTAAAATACATATATAATATACAATATATTAATAAAAAGTTCGTTCGGTTTTTATCTAAGAGATGGCGTTATTGTCCATAGTACTAGTGTTACGTGTCGCATCATGTCATACTATACGGCGCTGAAAACGTGTTTATTCGCGTTAAAAGTTTGTCTTTGACAGTTTTTCAATTGATTTACTCAGTTCGTTGTGAGCGCTCGTCAAAGATGGACACCAACAAAGAGAAAATTCGCTATATTTTACAATTTTTCTTCGATCAAAGTGAAAAAGCAGCCAAAGCGGCTGAAAACATTAATTTAGGGCCCGATACTGTAAACAAACGTGTAGCACAAAAGTGATTTGCTAGGTTCCGTTCCGGTAATTTCGATGTCAAAGATGCACCACGCGTAGGGAGGCCTGTCGTCGAAAATTGCGATAAAATCATGGAAATAGTGGAAACAAACCATCACGTGAGCACTTATTTAATTGCTGAGGAACTAAAGATCGCCAAAAAACCGTTTGGAACCATTTGCATAACTTTGGATTCAAAAAGGAGCTCGATGTTTGGGTGTCATCCGAACTAACGCAAAAAACATGATGGACCGAATTACCATCTGCAACTCGCTGCAGAATCGCAACAAAATCGACCCGTTTCTGAAGCGGATTGTGACTGGCGATGAAAAATGGGTCACTTATGACAACATCGAGCGCAAACGGTCGTGGTCAAAGCTCGGGGAAGCGGCCCAGATGGTGGACTTATTGACGGCCAGAAAAAAAAAAAATTTTAAAAGCTAAAATAAGGTTACAACGTCGAGCACAAAAGCTCAAAATGATGTTAGCAGAAATAAAAAAAATTAACTGGATTCTCTCGAAGAAATGAGAGATCTTAAAACTAAGCTTCAAATACGTTTTGAACATATATAAATGTCACTACGAATGACTTAATGGATGATCAAATGATAGAATTGAAGATAAAATATTCAATTTGCCTTGAAAAAATTAAATACAACACATTCAGTGTCTGGTAAACTAAAAAAATTTAAAATTCCAACTTGGTACTTTTCTCCCTCGGCAGACCCACATTTGGAAGAAATGTGGAAAACTGGTTTTAAAGTTGAAGTGCTTGAATATGAAAACGAAGCTGAAGCAATCAAACATATTTTAAAAGACGAAGATGAAGCAAATGAAAAACAAGAGAAAACGTTATCTTCGGCTGCGCCGAAGCTATAATACCCTTCACAGGTGCATTTCTTTTAGCACCACTATATGTATGACTACATTTGAAAACGTAACTTGCCAACGGTTTGCATCCAACGGAAAGCATTTTGCCAGTTCTTTCTAGCCAGGTTCTTTACTATAAACAATCTTCTATTCGAATTGATTTTAGTTATTGAGGTGAATAGATCTTTCAGACATTTACATAAATTTTAATTTTTAAGCTGTTCACATGAAAATGGAATGGAAAACAAAACAAATTATAATATTTATAGAAATTAGAAAATATATAACATATAATAATATTTATTATTCTATAATACTTTTTTATATGATATATAAATTACAATAATTACATCTATGACTAACACTTTATATTATAATACAAACTTAAATTTAATAATATTGAATCTACCATATATCTATATATATAATATATCTATTTTCTAAAGCTTAAAAATATTCCGTCATGGTCACTATATGGTGTTTTATATGTGATGATGAGGTCATTGCAGAATCCATGTTTGTCCATACCCAATCTATTGCTGTTTCCTGTTTTGTTGTAGCGACCTTAGCCAATGAAGATTGAAATTCTAACTGTTGCAATCGAGCCTCCAAATCATCAGTTGCTGTTAGGCGACATATGCTAAAGTCACCAAGGACTGCTGACGGTCCATTATACTGTTCACTTATCTGACGGATATTATTTTCCACTTGGTTTCTAAATTCCGGAAGTCTATAGCAGGGGTTCCTGTACACAAGTGATATGGAAACTGTTGAATTGTTTACGTTTAACAGTTGGTAAACGTTTGTTGAACCGGTGTCGTTCCTTGAAAATGATCCTTCTGATAGACCTAGGCACCTATATTGCTTGTAGTATATTATAAGGCCATTGGCAGGGCGTTGTCGGGATGATCTTGTTTCTCCATCAAGGCGTGCAATAACACTGTAGCCTTCTATTGAGAATTCTTCTTGAGGTAAGGCCCATGTCTCGGCAAAGCACAGAATATCAGCAAAACAATTCTGCTTGTCTGATCTGATATCTTCAATATGCTTGTTTAGGCTATTAAGTTGAGTTTTAATTGGAGCCTGCGGTCCAAATGGGTTCGGGGGAGAAAATGTCCCGCTTATATATAATCCATTGTCACTTGTGGCTCTGCTACATCCTACATATAAAGCTGATCTGCTTACTCTACCCTCTAGATAAACAGCAATTTGTGTGTATGTTCCACTTTGACTTTTATGTATCGTGATGGCTTCAGCTGGAATGACCGGAGACTGTCTGCGTTCTATGGTTATTTGCTCATTTCTCTTGTATTGGAATGATCGGACCACGCTCATGATTGGTGTCCAATCTACATTGCGACTGTGAGGCTTCTTGGAACGTGCAAAGCTTCCAAATCTTGATTATGCGAATTTTATCCATAGTCGCACCACTGAACTTTCAGATCTATGTGATTCGAAATCAACCTGCATTAGTTCCCCCGTAGCACCATTGACGAGACCATCACTTATGCTTATGTTGACTGTCACCAGATATTTGATCGAAGTCTTGAGCTGCAATGTATAAAGCATTCCTTGTGTTTCCGATGGCTTAAAAGACTTCACAGCTTCTAAAATGTTGGCCCTGTTGCGTTTTGTTAGGGAACTTGACTTAATTGTATCCTTCGCAGTCGAAATGAACTCCTCGGTCATCGTGTTTGCCAGTTTAGTTAAATTTAAATCATTTGCTCCAGCATTTGAATAAAATAGATGGATGGCTTCGTTCGGTATCTCATTAGAGGTCTTTTCCTTGCTTTTGATCAATTGGATGTCAGCGTGTGTCATATTTCCCTCTGACATGTTATTTAAAGCGATGGTAAATGCTTGATCTTCACGCTGGCGCATTATTTCAGTGAGCTCAAAGTACCGAAATTGATCCCAAAGCGGTGTTCCTGTAATTGTACTGTAATGATCATTCCTATTCGGCGCAAATATCCATCGATCTCCTACTGGCGGCAGCTGCTTTAAGTCACCAAACACGATAATTGGTATGCCTCCAAAGTAAGCGGTGCTCCTGAAAATTTGCTTTAGCCTGCAATCTAAATATGCAAACATCTTTGCCCCAACCATTGAAATTTCGTCAATTATAATAAGCCTAATATCTATGAGATTGGCATGAATTGTGTTTAATGTGTCACTATTTAGTGGCCGTAGATCGCCGGAAGACTGGTTGACGGGGAGTGAAAAAACCGAATGAAGGGTTAGGCCCCCAATTCCAAATGCTGCTTTGCCAGTGGGTGCGCAGAGTAACACCTTGGCTGTTTCGGGGTTGGTTCCTGGTACACTATTTGCTCGCAATGTCAACGATTGATATATAGTTGTTATAAGCCGACTCTTGCCCACTCCAGCACCGCCTCCGACATATTCGAAGAAGATTTCCCTTTTACTTACATTGTGCATTACATGAGCAAAGTATTCCCTCTGTTTGCTGTTAAGTGACTGCACCATTGCCAGTAAATGGTCTTTTAATATTACAGGTGGGAGTTTAATTAATCGAACCGCCTCTTCCTCTGTATTGTTGTGCTCTTGAAAAACAATAATGTCTCCTGTTTGCTCTGGAAAGGCTAGAGCTCTAAATTCGGGATCTAAAAGTTGTGAGGCAGCTCGATCATCAGCTGTTTCTTTCGCTGTGACATGAAGGTTTTCCAAAATCCGTTCTAGTTCGATCGATGAAAATTTGTATTATTTAATAAGTCTGTTTCCTCATTTCTCCATGGGTGAAACATCATGGCGGTTTCTCTGAAGAAATCGGCTCTTGAACTTTCAACGCTAAAACGTTTCCAACGCAGAATAAGAGCTTGCTCCCTTTTCCTTAGAAATCCTGATCCATCCTTTAATGCCATTGGAAGTGCAGCTGTCGTGTCATCCTCGTTCTCTACTTCGTTGTATTCTTCGTTATTATCAGAAACATTTCTGCCTGTTTTGCAAAATCTGAACCATGCTGCAAACTCTGCTAAGCATAGTTCTTCCAATTGATCGGGCCTTTGAGAGTAGTGCTCCAGCACACTCGGCACATATATGTCCGTAGAGTCCTCCTGTAAAGCATTCAATTCAAGTCGGGGCTTTATCATCCTTACTCGGTTGTTTGGATGTGATGTATTTATAAATATTTCCCCATTACTGGCTTCTGATAGATGCAGTCCCAAAATATTATAAGATCCTTCTTCAGCCGATATTTCCGATCCATTTACAAATTTGTTTCCGATGTGCTGCAGTTTTCTTTTAATGGAGAAATTCCCTGCATTTATTTCCTCCATGGCTTATCTCAATAATGTTGATACTTCTCTATTGGATTTATTTATATAATTAATGATATAGCTGCAGCAAGCGTATGCGTCCAGAATGAATTGAATATCCATATTTGCTCTATGCAATTTAAGGATATTTTTATTATAGGCATTTAGAAGCCTGTCTGAAAATGTTCTCTTTAGGAAAATGTGTGGCTTTTTTACAGATGAGCGAAGAACAAGCCTGTATCCTTCATAGTCAGTGTTGATTCGCTCATCAGCCAAAAAATTTTCGAAGCAGTTCAACCGTATTATTTCTTCCTCTGGGAGATCCGTTAGAGTTAATAGTTCCTGTATTTTTTGGAATTGAGCTTTGTGCTGCTCAATACCTTCCTCATTCTCCAGAGGAAAAAGTATTTTCGTGGCAATTAAGTTATTTCCGTGGCATCGGCGGAAATGGCATGTTGAATCGGCACACTTGTTTTCCATGTAGGTCTCTTAGGCAAGCTCGACCATGTCTGTGTTTTTGATCCTGAATGAATTCCAGTAAGTCCAAATCATCCCCATCGGTTGTGATGTGTCGATCGATGAATGTTTCAACATCATTTGTGTTAATGATTCCATCACTTTCCAATTGTGGTGCGTTACTTAGCCAGTACATGCCATGACAATGTGGTGATCCCTTATGCTGGAAATCAATTCTGTAATAGTAACGGACTACTAAATGCCCTCCAAATAGTCCGTTTTGTAATAATTTTAGCATTTGGCGGAATCGATTGTCGAAATACCTGGAACATGTAACTGGATCTGTCCTTATCAGTCTCGCCTTTTCAGAGCTTGATAGAGCAGTAGCTTCCTCTTCCGAAATGTCTACTATCCACCAGTTTCTTCAATATGACTAACAACTCAGGCCATTTTGTTTCTGCAGCAGACATTGTGATAAAAAATGTTGGCAAACCAAACTGGCGGATCATGGCTAAAACTTTCTTCTTTTCAGCCTCCCAATGTGCAGGTAAGGATCGAAGTCCTTTGAGTACACGATAGCCTTCATCATGCTGGATAAGGTTGCTGACAAAATTTTCATTCCTCACATTTGCAGCAGTTATATTCCTCGATCCAGACTTTTTACGCAGGCAAATGGAAATTGCATTTTTAATGCGCTCCAACTCGTAGAATTTATAAATATACAGGAGCACGTCCACGCGGACACAACGCCGATCATAGCGTCGAATTTCAGAACGTGCAATTTTACTATAAGTTGTTGTAGTTGTCCTCTTTTTTCCGCAGTAAATCGTTGTAACATCCCTTGGGCATCTACCTTGTCCTGGTGCCATTGCAACCCGTTCAATGGATCGATTTTCAACGGGTTCATTGTCCATTAAAGTCTCCTGACCACCTGGATTTAAATCCTCTTCCATTTCAAGCGGTACATTTTCCTGACGGGCATTAAGAAGGTCTCTTACTTCTGCCTCATCTGAAGGATCCGCAATAAATGGCACAGTTTCCTCGTTTTCAGCATTTGCCAGCCAATCACTTTACATTTGGATATTATACTTGACGTAGAGCTCTGTACCCAGCAGATAGTTTAGTGCCTCCAATATTTTTGCTGGTCGCACTGTCTCTGTCTCCTCGGTGATATCAGTATTTCTTCTAGACACGTTAAATCCTGAAGGCATTCCGGAATATCAGGAAACTCCAATCCTTCCGATAGGCAGATATTTGGTAACTTGCCCTTCCTAACAATACGATAGCATGTGTTGCAAAAGTTGTACTTTTGGTTCGAAGACGGAAATTTTGATGACAGATAAAACACTTTTCTAGCATCTTCTGAGCGCGCAAATTTTGTTGAAGTCTGACATTTTTCTAGTTTTTTCACTTGATGAGGGAACCAAGTACCACCGCAACAGACGCATATTTCAGTGGGTCCTTTCTTTATCAACAATGCGTACATATCAAAGATATTGGCGTTGACGTTCTTGTTCTTCTAGCTGTGCATCAGGAGAAAGTTCACGACGTCTTCTTATATTCCTCCTGGTTTGCCTCTCCCTTTCTAACTGACGATTTGCGGGATCCGATCTATGCAACTGTACTCTTTCCAACGTTCATTCCTGCTCGTTTGCTGGCGGGTCACTCTTCTTTGAGAAGAATTTAAAATTTGCTCACGATGTCTTCTTATTGGATCTTCTCGACGACTTCTCCTCAATGCTGCATCTCGTTGCCTCTCTTCTTCTCTTATTATTGCATTCTGGCGCCGTACAGAACGTTCCATTGTGTCGCGCTCCTGCTCCGCTGCTCTATACTCCGGATCCAAGCGCCTGTTTGAATGACCCATTGTCGCTGCTGCTCTGTTGCTCTGTGAAGTAGGTTCTGTCGTCTAGTGGAACGTGCAGAACTATCACGAGTTCTCTCCTCATTGCGGTACTCCAAATTTGAGCTGGGTAATTCTGCAATATAGTCAGCGTTCCTTTGTCTATTATTTTCCAAATTTTGACTATATTGTCGTCGGCTTCGATTCAGAGCATTGCGACGTCTTTGTTCCTGCGATTGCCTAGATACTCTTGGCATTTTCAAAAATTATTAAAAAATATTATACAAATAAAAAATATACTTAAATATTAATAAATTAAGTAATAATAATATAATTAAAAGTATGCGTATTATTTAAAAAAGGATTTTTTCGTTGATTTTGAAACTTATTTGCGTTGTTGAAAGTTTAAGCTGCTCGCGTAAACTGAAATGATCCGATGCGTTGGGTCCTATTTATTGAATGCTTTAGAGCCCGACTTCACATCTGTAAACTTTTTGCCCTTCTTGGTATCATCAAGTAACTTTCGTAGGAATACTAATGTGTTAATTACAGAAAGTGCATTGTAGAGGTTCTTTTTTACCTAGGTTATACTTTCTACCTAACTTGCAAACTATGTTTACTTCCTACCTACTCTTCTACCTAGGTTTTGTTTTGTACCTACCCATCAGTTAATTAGGGTTTTAAAACTGAATAATTATCTTTAGATAGTTCTCTATTATTATTAATAAATAATAATATATCTTGAATAATTAGGGATTTATTTATTTTATGGGTAATTAAATAATATTTTTGCTCCTTACTCTTATTATATATTCTTAACATAATTTTCTACTTTACAAATTTATTTAGATCGATCAGTTTGTACGGCAACTATGTGATACAGTAGTCAGATCTGAAAGATTTCTTAGGATATTTTATTGTTACCGTGGCCAATAATCCAAGCCAAATTTGATCAAGTAATTTTAGTTGAAATATTAAGGCGTTAACTACAAAAGGGGCATTATCAAGGTTTTTTTTACCTAGGTTATGTTTTCTACCTACGTTTCGAACTATTTATTTCCTACCTATTATTGTACCTAGATTTGGTTTGTACCTACCCATCAGTTAATTGGGGTTTTAAAACTGAATAATTATCTTTACAAAGGTAGTTCTCTATTATTATTAATAAATAATAATATATCTTGAATAATTAGGGATTTGTTTATTTTATGGTTAATTAAATAATATTTTTGCTCCTTACTCTTATGTATCTATTCTTAACACATTTTTCAACTTATTGTCTCAATTAGCTACATGTCACACCTTACTTTTGGCACAAGCAAAACAGTTTTTGGCAGATATAAGATAATTTTTATTGAAAGCTCAAATTGGACAGCATAAATAATTAATTAATCTGATTTGTTTATAATATATTATTTGTAAAGTGGTTAACTCTGACAGCTGTATGCTATAGTGGTCCGATCTTAACAATTCGTTCGAAGATTGAAGTCACATCTTACCCAATAATCCTTACTAAAAACTTCCATACAAAAATTTATTTTGATCGGTCAGTTTCTATGATAGCTGTTTAATATAGTGGTCTGATATGAACAATTCGTTTGAAAATTGTAGCGATATCTTGAACAATCATCATCCATGCCATATTGCGTGAAGATAACTTGTCATAAACAATTTTTTTCATATAAGAACTTTATTTAGATTGTCAGTTTGTATGGCAGCTATATGCCATTGAGAGAAATCAATGCCGGATTTCGTGAAGATATTTTATCTAATGAACAATTTTTCCATGCAAGAACTTGATTCCGATTGTTCAGTTTATATGGCAGCTATATGCTATAGTGATCCGATCTGAACAATTTCTGCGGAGATTGCATTACTTCTTCTAGCAAAAACTGATGCCAAATATTGTGAACATACCTCGTCAAATGAAAAAGTTTTCCATGCAGGTACTTGATTCCGATCGTTCAGTTTGTATGGCAGATACACGCTATAGTGATCCGATCTGAACAATTTCTTCGGAGATTGCATAAATTCTTCTAGTAAAAACGTATGCCAAATATTGTGAACATACCTCGTCAAATGAAAACGTTTTCCATGCAAGCAGTTGATTCCGATCGTTCAGTTTGTATGGCAGATATATGCTATAGTGATCCGATCTGAACAATTTCTTCGGAGATTGCATTACTTCTTCTAGCAAAAACTCATGCCAAATATTGTGAACATACCTCGTCAAATGAAAACGTTTTCCATGCAAGTACTTGATTCCGATCGTTCAGTTTGTATGGCATATATATGCTATAGTGATCCGATCTGAACAATTTCTTCGGAGATTGCATAAATTCTTCTAGTAAAAACGTATGCCAAATATTGTGAACATACCTCGTCAAATGAAAACGTTTTCCATGCAAGCAGTTGATTCCGATCGTTCAGTTTGTATGGCAGATATATGCTATAGTGATCCGATCTGAACAATTTCTTCGGAGATTGCATTACTTCTTCTAGCAAAAACTCATGCCAAATATTGTGAACATACCTCGTCAAATGAAAACGTTTTCCATGCAAGTACTTGATTCCGATCGTTCAGTTTGTATGGCATATATATGCTATAGTGATCCGATCTGAACAATTTCTTCGGAGATTGCATTACTTCCTCTAGCAAAAACTTATGCCAAATATTGTGAACATATCTCGTCGAATGAAAAAGTTTTCCATGCAAGTACTTGATTCCGATCGTTCAGTTTGTATGGCATATATATGCTATAGTGATCCGATCTGAACAATTTCTTCGGAGATTGCATTACTTCTTCTAGCAAAAACTCATGCCAAATATTGTGAACATACCTCGTCAAATGAAAACGTTTTCCATGCAAGTACTTGATTCCGATCGTTCAGTTTGTATGGCATATATATGCTATAGTAATCCGATGTGAAAAATTTCTTTGGAGATTGCATTACTTCTTCTAGCAAAAACTTATGCCAAATATTGTGAACATATCTCGTCGAATGAAAAAGTTTTCCATGCAAGCACTTGATTCCGATCGTTCAGTTTGTATGGCAGATATATGCTATAGTGATCCGATCTGAACAATTTCTGCGGAGATTGCATTACTTCTTCTAGCAAAAACTGATGCCAAATATTGTGAACATACCTCGTCAAATGAAAAAGTTTTCCATGCAGGTACTTGATTCCGATCGTTCAGTTTGTATGGCAGATACACGCTATAGTGATCCGATCTGAACAATTTCTTCGGAGATTGCATAAATTCTTCTAGTAAAAACGTATGCCAAATATTGTGAACATACCTCGTCAAATGAAAACGTTTTCCATGCAAGCAGTTGATTCCGATCGTTCAGTTTGTATGGCAGATATATGCTATAGTGATCCGATCTGAACAATTTCTTCGGAGATTGCATTACTTCTTCTAGCAAAAACTCATGCCAAATATTGTGAACATACCTCGTCAAATGAAAACGTTTTCCATGCAAGTACTTGATTCCGATCGTTCAGTTTGTATGGCATATATATGCTATAGTGATCCGATCTGAACAATTTCTTCGGAGATTGCATTACTTCCTCTAGCAAAAACTTATGCCAAATATTGTGAACATACCTCGTCAAATGAAAACGTTTTCCATGCAAGCACTTGATTCCGATCGTTCAGTTTGTATGGCAGATATATGCTATAGTGATCCGATCTGAACAATTTCTTTGGAGATTGCCATAATTCTTCTAGCAAAAACTTATGCCAAATATTGTGAACATACCTCGTCAAATGAAAACGTTTTCCATGCAAGCACTTGATTCCGATCGTTCAGTTTGTATGGCATATATATGCTATAGTGATCCGATCTGAACAATTTCTTCGGAGATTGCATTAATTCTCCTAGCAAAAACTTATGCCAAATATTGTGAACATATCTCGTCGAATGAAAAAGTTTTCCATGCAAGCACTTGATTCCGATCGTTCAGTTTGTATGGCAGATATATGCTATGGTGATCCGATCGGAACAATTTCTTCGGAGATTGCATTACTTCTTCTAGCACAAACTCATGCCAAATATTGTGAACATACCTCGTCAAGTGACAAAGTTTTCCATGCAAGCACTTGATTCCGATCGTTCAGTTTGTATGGCAGATATATGCTATAGTGATCCGATCTGAACAATTTCTTCGGAGATTGCATTACTTCCTCTAGCAAAAACTTATGCCAAATATTGTGAACATACCTCGTCAAATGAAAACGTTTTCCATGCAAGCACTTGATTCCGATCGTTCAGTTTGTATGGCAGATATATGCTATAGTGATCCGATCTGAACAATTTCTTCGAAGATTGCATTAATTCTTTTAGCAAAAACTTATGCCAAATATTGTGAACATACCTCGTCAAATGAAAACGTTTTCCATGCAAGCACTTGATTCCGATCGTTCAGTTTGTATGGCAGATACATGCTATGGTGATCCGATCGGAACAATTTCTTCGGAGATTGCATTACTTCTTCTAGCACAAACTCATGCCAAATATTGTGAACATACCTCGTCAAGTGACAAAGTTTTCCATGCAAGCACTTGATTCCGATCGTTCAGTTTGTATGGCAGATATATGCTATAGTGATCCGATCTGAACAATTTCTTCGGAGATTGCATTACTTCCTCTAGCAAAAACTTATGCCAAATATTGTGAACATACCTCGTCAAATGAAAACGTTTTCCATGCAAGCACTTGATTCCGATCGTTCAGTTTGTATGGCATATATATGCTATAGTGATCCGATCTGAACAATTTCTTCGAAGATTGCATTAATTCTCCTAACAAAAACTTATGCCAAATATTGTGAACATATCTCGTCGAATGAAAAAGTTTTCCATGCAAGCACTTGATTCCGATCGTTCAGTTAGTATGGCAGATATATGCTATGGTGATCCGATCGGAAAAATTTCTTCGGAGATTGCATTAATTCTCCTAGCAAAAACTTATGCCAAATATTGTGAACATATCTCGTCGAATGAAAAAGTTTTCCATGCAAGCACTTGATTCCGATCGTTCAGTTTGTATGGCAGATATATGCTATGGTGATCCGATCGGAACAATTTCTTCGGAGATTGCATTACTTCTTCTAGCACAAACTCATGCCAAATATTGTGAACATACCTCGCCAAATGAAAACGTTTTCCATGCAAGTACTTGATTCCGATCGTTCAGTTTGTATGGCAGATATATGCTATAGTGATCCGATCTGAACAATTTCTTCGGAGATTGCATTACTCCTTCTAGTAATAACCCGTGCCGAATTTCGTGAACATACCTCGTCAAATGAAAAAGTTTTCCATACAAACACTTGATTCCGATTGTTCAGTTTACATGGCAGCTATATGCTATAGTGATCCGATATCGGCGGTTCCGACAAATGAGCAGCTTCTTGGGGAGAAAAAGAAGTGTTCAAAATTTCAGATCGATATCTCAAAAACTGAGGGACTAGTTCGCGTATATACAGACGGACAGAGGGACGGACGGACAGACAGACGGTCATGGCTAAATCAACTCAGCTCGTCACGGTGATCATTTATATATATACTTTATATGGTCTCCGACGTTCAGGGTATAATAAGAAAAAGATTATGTAGACGATGGCGAGCAGCGAACAAGTAAGACACGCGAAGCTGCTACAATGGAGAATTATGTTGATGACAACCAATGTCGCGTCTGTACCTGCAAGGAAGATCTAATTAGCCCTTCCAAAAATATCAATAAACAAACTGATATCAAAATAAATTGGTGAATACAAGTATAACATAGTGTCCATTGCTCTAAAGGATTTTCTGCCAATTGCCTTGAAGTTTAAAACACAGTGTGAAGATACTGAGCACAGCAAGAATAAAGTACAACCACCGGCTGCTTATGTTGTCATGATGGTAGACGAAAAAGGCCAGAAAAACAAACATCGGTATTATAAGCAAAAATTATCTAAATTTTAAAAAGTTTAATTTAAGGATCGGAAAAATACAGTCCATCACAATATTTTCCTTCGAAAATATGTTCAAATATCTTTCAACATACATTTATATACATACATTTTTGCCTAAACTAGTTTTAAATAATAATTTTTTTTTTTCGGCAATATGTTCAAACATCTTTGAACATGTTTATCATAAAATTGCCGACACAATACATACACACAAACATACATAAAGGAAAATACTAAGGGACAACATAGCGCATGCGAAAAATGGGTGGACGTTGTGAAAAAGAGAAAACCGATTCAGAAGAAAATAAGAACGGAACCGGACGCCATCATAATAACCAAAAAGGAGGTCCATCCATCATATGCTGACATTCTCCTGAAGATAAAATGCGAGAGCGGCCTTGAAGAGTTGGGTTCAAACGTGACCTACATACGGAAAACTATGGAAGGAGACATATTGATTGAATTAAAAAATCAGGCAGACAAGAAAGCCGAATCGTTCCAAAGCGTCTTAGAGGGAGCGGTGGGTGAAATGGCGGTGATACAACCAAAAACGTACAACGTTACAATAGTGTGTAAGGACCTCAACGAAATTACAACTCATGAAGAAATCTGCGATGCACTACAAAAGGAGTGCGCGATCCAAACCATGGAGAAAACAAGCGCCAGTGTATGCCTGTGTGCTCAGGATGCCAAGGCTGCACTAAAACTGGGCAAAGTTAAGATAAGGTGGTCAATCTACGCTTCCGGGAATATTCGGTTATTCCGCGTTGTTTTAGGTGTTTCAACCTGGGACATACGGTACGAAAATGTTGTAACCCGACTAACAGGTCGTTTCTTTGCACGCGTTGTGGTACTGAAGGACACGTTGCAAAGATATGGACAAACGCTCCAGATGCATGCTCTGTAAAGGGGATCATTCAACCTTGAGTACGAATTGCCCGAATCTAAAATAAAATTCGTACTCGTAAAATAGGTCAGAAGACATCCTTGAAAAGACAGGAACTACGCGATCCTAAAGAAGATAAAATTAAAATACCATGGGAAGTAGGACTTCCAATACAAAGTGCCTGAAAAAGCGGACAACGCCAAATCCAACAACAACGAAACAACACCTCGACCAAACAGCAAGAAAGCAGCCTTTGACGACAATAAAAAAATTATATGTTCCGACAGGAAGCAAAAGCTATTAAGATGGCTGAGGGCGAATATAACCCTTGGCGCACTCAGGTGTGGACACAGATGGAGAATATAAAAGAATTTACATACAGTCCTGAGTATTACAATTGTGTGTGCATAATCAGAGCAAAAATAACAGAAGCCGCTTCTAAAGTTGTATCAGTTAACAGAACTCCACTTAACTTCTATGCTATAATCAACCGCTTGGATTATACCTATTCGGATAAACGACCACTACATGTCCTGAAAGAAATAATGATGAAGAAAAAGCAAGGAAGTAAAACTCTCATGGAATTCCACGACGAAATACATCAAGCCTTAACATTGATTCAACAAAAAATAGAAACAATGGAAGAAAATATGCGAGCTGGAAGATTATCAGACGTGAGTGATGACGCCATCCGCACATCCGGGACTCCGGAGCAACTACACCAGAGGTATACTTTATTCAAATAAACCAAAGAGCTTTGGTGAAGCATATGCGATTGCTTGCACCATCTACCATGACAATCAGGATCTACACTTCGAGGGCACTGTTCCCCGTCGACATGATTCGAGATATGAAGGTCAGACCACCTTTCATCACCAAAGGAATGATCGTCAATTGAGACCAGCATATCGCGTTAATCCTCAACGGCAACCAACGTATGAAGAGAGAAGGAATTCTGGTAGGTACATCTAGTGAAATGGCCAACAGCAACCAAAACCTATACCCATGTAAATGGACTTTTCACACCAATACGTGAAGCAAACGCATCAAAACTCACCAAGAAATCCGCCTCACCAACAAAATTCATTTAAAAGGGAGAGAAACGTATCATCCCAAAACTTTAACCACAATAAAGTACAGCGTATCACCAAACCGAACAAGCTGACATAGAATCTGTGAACATCTCCAACTATGAGAAAAATTTTGAATCTGGCAGTACTTTTTTAGGCGAATAAACGGGTTGCCATGCATCCAGACGAAATGCGGAGTAACAGGCACACAGGTGACTTTACTGGTGGACACTGGATCCACAAATAACTACATTACTAAGAACTGTAACATAGGTAAGTCAGTATCAATAAAACCATTTAGAATAAAAACTCTAGATGGCTATTCGGTTATACATTCAAAACAATTGATCACAATGTACGGGCATGACTTAGTATTCTTTCAAAAAGGCGAATTAAATTCGATATGATCTCAGGTGAATAAGGTCTCAGATTAATTAAGGGAGAGATTAACCTCTTTGATTATAGTTTAAAGTACCAGAAGAAACTAGCAGAAAAAAAGGAACCTTTCATTAATTATACTGTGGATAATGCCAAGTATGAAGAGGAAATTAAGGAAGTAATGAAAGCAAATGAAAACATTAGTGACACCCTACCCTTCACAACCACTATCCAAGCTCCGATTAGGACGCAAACAGAAGATCCTATTTGGACTAAGCAATATCCTTACCCCGTGACAGACAATGATTTCGTCAATAAAGAAATAGATAGGCTTTTAGAAAATAAAACAATTCAGCCGAGTAAAAGTCCGTACAATTCCCCTATTTGGACTGTTCCAAAGAATGGATTACCCTATACCTGATATTAATATGATAGTTTAAAATTTAGGTAAAGCTAAAGATTTCTCGACCATTGATTTAGAATCAGGATTCCATCAAACTTTAATATAGCAATCCGATCGCGAAAAAACCGCATTTTTAGTGAATGGCGCAAAGTATGAGTTTGTTGGATGCCGTTTGGACTTAAGAACGCATCCTCAATTTTTCAACATATATATCGGTAAATTTGCTTACCTTTATATAAACGATGTTTTAATTTTTTTTTCTACGTCTGAAGAACTCATAGAACATATTCGAACCATAGTCAATGCACAGCATGAAGCTAATATGAAAATTTCGTACGAAAAGTCGCATTTTTTCCAGGACTCTGTTGAGTACCTTGGCCACATAACTAAACATAACCGAGTAACGGTTGATCCAAGAAAGATTCAAGCTATAAAAGAGTACCGAATGCCAAAAACGTCAAAAGAATTCAGATAATTTTTAGGATTGGATAGCTACTATAGGAAATTTGTAAAAAACTTCGCACAAATCATTAAGCCACGAACTATACACCTACGAGGTGACTGACGAATGATTTCAAAAAATCAAAGTGCGCGAGTAGAAGTAAAGCTCGATGAAGCGGCAATTACTGCCATCGAAAAAAAAAGATGCTCTGCAGGAACAGGTAGAACTTTATCAGCCTGATTTTACCAAACCAAGCAATTGAAGCAGTTTTCTCCCAATTTCGCCAACCTATTGCTTTTATTTCCCGAACCTTAAACGACACTGAAAAAAATTACAGCACAAACGAAAAATAAGTTCTTGCAATATTGTGGGCGCTACAAAAGCTCTTATTAGCTCTTTTTATACGGCATCACTGATTTAACCATATTTCACATGAATAATTGTATGTATATAAGCTCTACCACAAATATTCAAAGTATTGCTATCTGCGAAAAATTCATACCAAAGCAAACTGTCACGAACATATAGAAGAAATCAATACACAAGGGTATCCAAATGCAAAACATTTAATGACTGATAACGAAAATGTATGTACTTGTACATATACAACATACTGCCACACCATGAAATCACTCGACAATTAACACTCAAGAACAATAGAACGGTTGCAAAGTACGTTGATTGAAATCAGTACGAGTTTAGCTAGTGAAAATAATACAATTCCAGGTGAAAAACTTTTTAACGCCATCAGACAGTATAATCCTACAATCCACTCGTTTACAGGACTCAAACCTGAAGTAGTCTTCTTTAATCGCGAAAAGTATCCAGAGATTAAAGAAATCCTTCAAAACAATCAGGAGAGGCTATTGTTATACCACAACAAAGGACGAAGAGACATTACGTATAAACCAGGAGATATCATATATTCCAAAACGGATCGTAGGAATAAAATTGCTAAACGATATAATCAGCACAAAGTTAAGGAATATCGCGGGACACGATCCTTACAGCGAGAGGGAAAATTATTCATAAAGATGGCATCCGCAAACAAGCGACACAATGCGATCCGGCACGGTATTAATTAATCTATTTTTATTATATGTTGTATCCCATTCCGATCTAACCACAGATCTTAAAATCAAGAAATATGTCTAAACAGAGACCGATCCGGTCTACCTACAAGGTGCCTTCTAAAGTAAACAGGACTTTTAAAAAAAAGACAGAACAAATGGTTTTACCGACAAAATCAATTAATTTTATTCAAAATAGTCTCCTTCTGCTTTAGTACAGCACGGTCCAAAAGCATGTCGAACGAGTGTTTTAGCTCGTTGCCCGGTATGGCCGCCAGTATGCCGGTGCAAGCCTTTTGAATGGCCTCCACGTCTGCATAACGCTTTCCTTTCAAAACTCCAAGGTAGAATACCGCATTAACGTTTTGGCCGCGTGGAACAAATTCTTTGTGGACAATACCCTTGGAATCATAAAAACAAATCAGCATTGTGTTCACTTTTGACTTCTCCAGGCGCGATTTTTGGGGTTTCGGCTCATTTCTCATTTATGTCCTCACGACCACTTTAAAAACGTTAAAACCACTCGTGCACTCTGCTACGGGATAGGCAATCATCGCCATAAACTTGCTTCATCAATTAAAACGTTTCGGTAAAATGTTTACCAATTTTAAAACAAAATTTATTGTTGGCTCTTTGTTCAAAGCTCATTTTCGCACCGATGACAAAAACATACTGACACTTAAAACGCAATAACTTCACTTTCATGAAATTTTTACTGGGAGTCGATAAAGGATATTAGATTCTAATGCACTGGTCGACATTTAGATGGCGCCACTAAAGTTTACTTTTTTACTGTTTCCTTTGGAACGCACCTTGTATTTGAAAATACGACTTATATGTACCACGTAGCAAACTTGTTAATTATCCTAGGTCCATACGAGAATATCATAAAATCCAAATACGTTGCAGAAGAAAACAAAAAAGAAATAATTATTCTTGATAAAATAGAGGCACTTAAGACACAGCTTATACCTTCTAATCGTAGACTCCAACGCTCATTAAACTTTTTAGGTTCTATTCTCAAGTTTGTCACCGGTACTCCTGACCATGACGACTTCATAGAAATCAAGACAGGACTCAATCAGTTTACAAGGAATTAGAAGCAATCACGAATACCATTAATTTTGATAAAACAGGAAACTTTTATTCTGGTACTCTAAACCTCAAAGCCATTTAAGAAATTGTCTCCATTGAAGATTTTAACATAACCATAATTAATATTTTAGAATATTCAGATATTCATGTATGCGAATTAACTTCCTTAGTTTAGGAAGTGTTAAAAAAATATAGTTTTCCGCAAACGCGCGGAAGAAATCAAATATGATAGTTTGAGTGATCCTGATGGATAACTGATCTCTTTATTTCAATTTACTCTTATTTTTTATACAATTTTCTTATTTGCTTAATTCTTACAATACGTGTCAGTTACAATATTCGCTTATCAGTAATTGGTTTTATTGTTTACATATTATTGGTGGTCTTAGCTTAATGAAAAAGAATATTGATTACTTAAATAAACAAAGATGCTTATTAAGAAGCTATATTATTGCTAAGTGCAAAGATACAGTTTTGTTTATAATTAACTCCCGTTAACTCCCCCTCTCTAAGATGAATCGTCCACGATTCAGTATCATTTTTCGATAGGTTATTTGTTTTATCCAACATAGCGTTATAAGATATTATTTGATATTCTAAATTTCTATTAATTTTAGAAGTTTTATAAGATTTTTTAAATTTTACAATCCTATAAAGTATGTACATTATTAACAAAATTACAAGTATGTACCATGGAAATGAATGATGTTTAAAAACTTTCATTCGTTCAGCTAAAATATTTATGTATATACTTTTTTATACTCTCGCAACCTGTTGCTACAGAGTATAATAGTTTTGTTCACCTAACGGTTGTTTGTATCACCTAAAACTAATCGAGTTAGATATAGGGTTATGTATATATAAATGATCAGGATGAAGAGACGAGTTGAAATCCGGGTGACTGTCTGTCCGTCCGTCCGTCCGTCCGTCCGTGCAAGCTCTAACTTGAGTAAAAATTTAGATATCTTTATGAAACTTTGTAGACATGTTTCTTGGTACCGTGAGACGGTTGGTATTGCAGATGGGCGTAATCGGACCACTGCCACGCCCACAAAACGCCATTAATCAAAAAGAAATAACTTGCCATAACTAAGCTCCGCAATAAGATACAAGACTGTTATTTGGTACACAGGATCACATTAGGGAGGGGCATCTGCAGTTAAAACCTTTTTTTTTTAAAGTGGGCGTGGTCCCGCCTCTAATAGGTTTAATGTGCATATCTCCTAAACCGCTAATGCTATAATAACAAAATTCACTAGAAGCAAATGTTTTTAGCACTTCTATTGACGGTGTGAAAATAGTTGAAATCGGGTGGCAACTCCGCCCACTCCCCATATAACGGTACTGTTAAAAACTACTAAAAGCGCGATAAATCAAGCACTAAACACGCCAGAGACATTAAATTTTATCTCTGAGATGGTATAAATTGGCTTTATAGGAACCGCGTTCAAAATTAGTCAGTGGGCGTGGCACAGCCCACTTTTAGGTGAAAACCCATATCTTGAGATCTGCTTAACCGATTTCAACGAAATCCGGTGCATAACGTTCTTTTCATGTTTCTATGTCATAGTGCGAAAATGGGCGAAATCGGATTACAACCACGCTTACTTCCCATGTAACACCATTTTTAATTCCATCTGATTCTTTCACTTTCCACTATGCAAATCAGGCAACAATGACTGTATCGGGATACAACTTTGCAAGAATAATGCGATTAAAGTATGCCACCTTGTGGCCAAAAATTGTATAAATCGAACCAAAACTGTTCAAGCCCCTAAGTACTAAATATGTGGACCCCAGTGCCTATAGTTGACCTTCTACCGAAAATATCAGTCAATCCACAAAGAAATCTCAAACGAGTATTCTATTTGACTTTGCGAGAGTATAAAATGTTCGGTTACACGAACTTAGCCCTTCCTTACTTGTTTTGAATTATATATTCCAGATGTAATATTATCTTTATGTACTATTCTATTTCTGTAGTTAATTGTAACCTTATTCCCTAAATCTTCTTTTATTACGTGTTTCTTGTATCTAGGCTTTAGCTTATTTCTCTCCCCTATTATTTTTTCATATATGACATCTCCAAATAACTATTATAATGATTAAATTATATTCTTGTTTTATACATCGTGATACAAGTATTTCAATTATTGTTGACTGTACCCTGCCTATCTGACCATTTCTGGTGCTATGATTTGGATTGCAGAAATAAATTTCAATCTGAAGTCTCTGCATCAGGGATTTAAATTCTACCGTAGTAAATCCTGGTTCTTTATCAATTGTTATTCTCTTTACAATTTGTTTAATAACCAAAAACTTTGAAAAACATCGATACATGCAATGAATTTTAATGATTGTGCATATAAGATATTTATGTGTATTTGTATTCCCTCCTCTTTAGGTATAGGGGCCTCTCCAATAGGTATTTTTATGGGATGTGTATCATATTTATTTTTATTACAAAATTCACAATTTCTAATGTATTCTTTAAACTGTTTATGCGTTTCTGGCTAATAGTAAAAAGTTGAGATATGTTTAATATTTTCGTCAAAGCTCCTGTGCGCTCTGTTATGCGTTCGCTCTATTATTGTTCCCTGGTCTGCCTTGTTTGGTATATCCATGGGAACACTTTTTGTAAATAAAAACTTCGTAGTAAATGTTTCTTTTAATTTAACTTTTATTTCATATAAGTCTTCAGGTGTACAATATATTGCTATAAGTTACAAGATTTGGTTGTAAGAATTCTTTTAGAATAGTCATTAAATTTTCAAGTGTACCATATTCAATAATATGCCTAGTTTTATTAAAATTATAAATAGATGCGTGAATGGTGAAGCGACCTTTACTAAAAAGTATTTGTTGCTTGAATTAATTTAATGGGTTTTTAGTTTCTTGAATTTGTGTATTATCAGAGCTCTCTGCTGAATGTTGTGTGTCCATTTCTGATGAATCATCAGTGATATTATTTAAGTTTTGTCGGGATAAGTCGCTGATGCCTTAATTTATATAATATTAATTTTTTCCGGTTTATAATTAATTTTTGGAGCATATTCCTCAATAATGGTATGCCATCTTTTCATTTTTACATTAGGATTTCTCGAAGAGACTACGAAAGTCAAAGGTTAGTGATCTATATGTATTTCTAAATCTGATACTAAATAAAGGTAGTTTCTTAAAGTTTTTAATGCCCAAACTGTGGCAGAAAGTTCTCTCTCATTCGTTGCATAGTTCTTTTCTGTGGAATTCAATGCTTTAGAGATAAATGTAATAGGTTTTCCATCTTGACTTAATACACCACATAATGCATCATTTGAGGCATTGGTTGCTAATATAAATTTTTTATTAAAGTCTGGTTGAGTTAATTCTACTTGATTGGTTAGTAATTGTTTTCATTTTTCAAATGCTAAAATTGCGTCCTGTTCTAATCGAACTTCATTTATCTTTGACATATGCTGAGATACATATCCAGTTTCTCCTGATTAATGTTTGTTTAATGGTTTAGTTATTGTTGCGAAATCCTTGATAAATTTCCTATAATATCCAATCATTCCAATGAAACTTCGAAGTTGTCGTACTGTTTTTGGTAATGGAAAATTACAATTCGCTTCAATTTTATGCGGATCCTTTTTGATTACATCTTTTAAAACTATATATCCCAAAAATTCGACTTCATTTTCAAAAAATGTTGACTTTTCTAATGATATTTTCATAATCGATTTCTCCTGGATTTGAAAGTATAACATTTGTATCTGGAATCGGATATGTATGGATATGGAGAGTTATAAGGACTTTCACTTGGTCGTAGAACTTCGTTTTTTAAAAGATTGTCAATCTCTTTATTCACAAAAGCGTTTGATGCTTAAAGATACTGATACTGTTTACTCCAAATTGAAGTATTTACCGACGTTCTTATTTCCGCACGAGTATCCGTTCGAAACGGTAAATTCATGTTTATTGAAGAATGTATTTAATTTATTTTATTTCTTATTTTTTTCCTCAAATATTCAATTTTTTCTTTATTTATGCCAGTATTTTCTTCGGCTGGTGCTTCAGAGAATTCTTCCTTCAAACTAATTTTGTTTAAATAATTTTCTTGATTGTCGGTAAGTACCTCGACTTGTGTTGTTGACCTTTTTTGTTCCACAGTAAATTTTATTCTTTTGTTGCCGGTATGACCAGAGAACGTATATCATAGAGAAGGTTCAATTGCGGACCAGCGTGTGAATTGTCAAAACCTAACAAGATTTTAATAGTGGATTTCACCACGTCTGGCTCGTAAGGAGAAATTTTAACAGTGGCGCGTAAACAGAGCTGAGCATTGTATAAAAATTATGCTCAGAGACTTGCGTTGATTTTACAGCCACATGTTACTCTTTTGGCTGCTTATATTTTTATACGTTTATATGCAATCATATATATTGATATGAATATCATTTTGAGAATTTTTATGAATGAATGCAAAACTGATAAGATCTATTAAATTATGGAATTTCGAAATAATATTTATAGTCAATTTGGGCATTTAATAATATTATATAGTTTTTACATAATATACATTGCTATATAATTGTATATCTTTTATCATATTAATATTATATAGTCATATGTACATTTATCTGAACATGCGCATTTGAATGTACGCATTCAGAAATTCAAATCATGATTTTATCACTTATCAATACACTATATGTGCGCGCATTGATTAATATGTACACGCATATATCTACATAAAATTGCCGAACAAATAATGCATACACAAACCAACCTACATATGTGTGTGCGTACACATGTAAATATGTCACCCGCAAAAACTACAAACATTGTTCAACAAAAAGAACAATCGTCACAAGTCAATATGTCAGCCAAATAGTAGAATCCCAAATTTATAGTAAACTATACAACAACAACATTTTCATTCATGAACGCAGGCGTACTTTTAACAAGCAACCTCGCTTCATTCATAAAAACAGATATCCTCACATCCCCCCAAGCATGCTTTTGCCTACAAGCGTCTTTTCACGACGATGGCAAAAGCTAAAAATCATAAATTGAACAAATTTCTGATATTCCCTCTAGAAGGGAAAAGTGACAACCCCTCAAATATGAGTATTAAAATATTTTAGAATAAAAGTGACAACATAGTATATTTGTCGATTTACAATTAAAGAAACTTTTTAAAGAAAATATTCAATATTCCTGTGATTTATGTATACAGTGAACCCCGGTAAGTATCGCTCCTCCAATCCCTCTTATCTGCCTGTGTCTTGCTGCATCTCACGTTTTTTTTTTCTTAATTTTTTAAGGAAAACGGTAATTTTTTTTAAATACATAGAAATTATGTTTTTGGTACCACTCGATAAGTACCACAATCGCTTATGTACTACAAAGACCAAAAATTTTGCAACTTTGGTTTTGGCACTTAACCGGGATTGACTGTATTTGTGAAAGAATGTAAATATTCGAATTTTTTGTACAAACATCTGCCCGTATATATGCACATGACTTGTTGACTTTGTTTCCATTTACGCATGCCACGTTGTATATGAATAAGGGTTGATTTTGCACTTGCCATATGCGATGTATGTTTGTAAAAGTGTGTATGGTTCTGATTTCCCATGAAACAATGAGTGTACATATTTACATACATACGTTGCATATAGACAAATTAACAATTATAATGGGTACTTTCATATTTGTTTACATGCACACATAATTATACATATACTTACATTTATATGTATAAGAATATTTGCGACCGCTTGGTCTTTTCTTATGGGGTTATGTCAAGCAAGAGGAGTACAAAATCAAACCCAGAAATCTGACTGAACTGAAGCAATCCATTAAATAGATATTTGAGGCAATCCCGACTTGAACCCTCCAGACCGCATTAATTTTCTAATTAGGTGTCCAATATGCATGGCTGAGCATGGAGGAATAATTAATTGTATAAAATAAAATTAAAATTTTTTATACAATACAAAAAAGATTAATAAAAAGAAACTTATTACGGTTAATTTTTGTTGCACGATTCGTGAGCCGCCCTGTATATGCAGAATATCTTAAAATTATATGCAAAGTCGTTTGCGCATTGTAAATATACGAATCTAACATTCAAAATGCTCAATTCTGCTATTTTGCGCTCCGCAGGGGTAAAATTCTGGTGAAATCCGCTTATAATTTGTTTGAGGTGAGATCCTCTTAAGTTGGCGAGTAACCCTCCGTCAAGAGGAACATTTTGACAATCGGCACACCATGAACCTTCTCCAGAGAACGTATATCATAGAGAAGGTTCATGGTGTGCCGATTGTCAAAATGTTCCTCTTGACGGAGGGTTACTCGCCAACATTAGTGCATTTCACCACAAACAAATTATAAGCTGATTTCACCAGAATTTTACCCCTGCGGAGCGCAAAATAGCAGAATTGAGCATTTTGAATGTTAAATGAGAAAAATAATGCTAAATTCAATGTTAAGAAATGTACGCCAACAGATTCGTATATTTACAATGCGCAAAGGAATTTATATATAATTAATATTATATATAAAAAACGTATGTATGTAAATATGTACACTCATTATTTCATGGGAAATAAGAACCATACACACTCTTACAAACATACATCGCATATGGCAAGTGCAAAATCAACCCTTATTCATATACAACGTGGCATGCGTAAATGGAAACAAAGTCAACAAGTCATGTGCATATATACGGGCAGATGTTTGTACAAAAAATTCGAATATTTACATTCTTTCACAAATACAGTCAATCCCGGTTAAGTGCCAAAACCAAAGTTGCAGATTTTTTGTGCTTTGTAGTACATAAGCGATTGTGGTACTTATCGAGTGGTACCAAAAACATCATTTCTATGTATTTAAAAAAAATTACCGTTTTCCTTAAAAAATTAAGAAAAAAAAAAACGTGAGATGCAGCAAGACACAGGCAGATAAGAGGGATTGGAGGAGTGATACTTAACCGGGGTTTACTGTTTACATAAATCAGAGGAATATTGAATATTTTCTTTAAAAAGTTTCTTGAATTGTAAATCGACAAATATACTATGTTGTCACTTTTATTCTAAAATATTTTAATACTCATATTTGCGGGGTTGTCACTTTTCCCTTCTAGAGGGAATATCAGAAATTTGTTCAATTTATGATTTTTAGCTTTTGCCATCTTGCTTGGGGGGATGTGAGGATATCTGTTTTTATGAATGAAGCGAGGTTGCTTGTTAAAAGTACGCCTGCGTTCATGAATGAAAATGTTGTTGTTGTATAGTTTACTATAAATTTGGGATTCTACTATTTGGCTGACATATTGACTTGTGACGATTGTTCTTTTTGTAGAACAATGTTTGTAGTTTTTGCGGGTGACATATTTACATGTGTACGCACACACATATGTAGGTTGGTTTGTGTATGCATTATTTGTTCGGCAATTTTATGTAGATATATGCGTGTACATATTAATTAATGCGCGCACATATAGTGTATTGATAAGTGATAAAATCATGATTTGAATTTCTGAATGCGTACATTCAAATGCGCATGTTCAGATAAATGTACATATGACTATATAAGATTAATATGATAAAAGATATAAAATTATATAGGAATGCATATTATGTAAAAACTATATAATATTATTAAATGCCCAAATTGACTATAAATATTATTTCGAAATTACATAATTTAATTAGAGTCTTATCAGTTTTGCAAGCATTCATAAAAATTCGCAAAATGATATTCATATGAATAAATATGATTGCATATAAACGTATAAAAATATAAGCCAAGAGGCTAACATGCAGCTGTAATATCAAAGCAAGTCTCTGAGCATAATTTTCATTGAATTCTCAGCTCTGTTCACTCGCTACTGTTAAAATTTCTCCTTCCGAGCCAGATTTGGTGAAATTCACTAATAAAATCTTGTTAGGTTTTGACAATTCACACGCTGGTCCGCAATTGAACCTTCTCTATGATATACCAGAGAACGTATATCATAGAGAAGGTTCAATTGCGGACCAGCGTGTGAATTGTCAAAACCTAACAAGATTTTAATAGTGGATTTCACCACGTCTGGCTCGTAAGGAGAAATTTTAACAGTGGCGCGTAAACAGAGCTGAGCATTGTATAAAAATTATGCTCAGAGACTTGCGTTGATTTTACAGCCACATGTTACTCTTTTGGCTGCTTATATTTTTATACGTTTATATGCAATCATATATATTGATATGAATATCATTTTGAGAATTTTTATGAATGAATGCAAAACTGATAAGATCTATTAAATTATGGAATTTCGAAATAATATTTATAGTCAATTTGGGCATTTAATAATATTATATAGTTTTTACATAATATACATTGCTATATAATTGTATATCTTTTATCATATTAATATTATATAGTCATATGTACATTTATCTGAACATGCGCATTTGAATGTACGCATTCAGAAATTCCAATCATGATTTTATCACTTATCAATACACTATATGTGCGCGCATTGATTAATATGTACACGCATATATCTACATAAAATTGCCGAACAAATAATGCATACACAAACCAACCTACATATGTGTGTGCGTACACATGTAAATATGTCACCCGCAAAAACTACAAACATTGTTCAACAAAAAGAACAATCGTCACAAGTCAATATGTCAGCCAAATAGTAGAATCCCAAATTTATAGTAAACTATACAACAACAACATTTTCATTCATGAACGCAGGCGTACTTTTAACAAGCAACCTCGCTTCATTCATAAAAACAGATATCCTCACATCCCCCCAAGCATGCTTTTGCCTACAAGCGTCTTTTCACGACGATGGCAAAAGCTAAAAATCATAAATTGAACAAATTTCTGATATTCCCTCTAGAAGGGAAAAGTGACAACCCCTCAAATATGAGTATTAAAATATTTTAGAATAAAAGTGACAACATAGTATATTTGTCGATTTACAATTAAAGAAACTTTTTAAAGAAAATATTCAATATTCCTGTGATTTATGTATACAGTGAACCCCGGGTAAGTATCGCTCCTCCAATCCCTCTTATCTGCCTGTGTCTTGCTGCATCTCACGTTTTTTTTTTCTTAATTTTTTAAGGAAAACGGTAATTTTTTTTAAATACATAGAAATTATGTTTTTGGTACCACTCGATAAGTACCACAATCGCTTATGTACTACAAAGACCAAAAATTTTGCAACTTTGGTTTTGGCACTTAACCGGGATTGACTGTATTTGTGAAAGAATGTAAATATTCGAATTTTTTGTACAAACATCTGCCCGTATATATGCACATGACTTGTTGACTTTGTTTCCATTTACGCATGCCACGTTGTATATGAATAAGGGTTGATTTTGCACTTGCCATATGCGATGTATGTTTGTAAAAGTGTGTATGGTTCTGATTTCCCATGAAACAATGAGTGTACATATTTACATACATACGTTGCATATAGACAAATTAACAATTATAATGGGTACTTTCATATTTGTTTACATGCACACATAATTATACATATACTTACATTTATATGTATAAGAATATTTGCGACCGCTTGGTCTTTTCTTATGGGGTTATGTCAAGCAAGAGGAGTACAAAATCAAACCCAGAAATCTGACTGAACTGAAGCAATCCATTAAATAGATATTTGAGGCAATCCCGACTTGAACCCTCCAGACCGCATTAATTTTCTAATTAGGTGTCCAATATGCATGGCTGAGCATGGAGGAATAATTAATTGTATAAAATAAAATTAAAATTTTTTATACAATACAAAAAAGATTAATAAAAAGAAACTTATTACGGTTAATTTTTGTTGCACGATTCGTGAGCCGCCCTGTATATGCAGAATATCTTAAAATTATATGCAAAGTCGTTTGCGCATTGTAAATATACGAATCTAACATTCAAAATGCTCAATTCTGCTATTTTGCGCTCCGCAGGGGTAAAATTCTGGTGAAATCCGCTTATAATTTGTTTGAGGTGAGATCCTCTTAAGTTGGCGAGTAACCCTCCGTCAAGAGGAACATTTTGACAATCGGCACACCATGAACCTTCTCCAGAAAACGTATATCATAGAGAAGGTTCATGGTGTGCCGATTGTCAAAATGTTCCTCTTGACGGAGGGTTACTCGCCAACATTAGTGCATTTCACCACAAACAAATTATAAGCTGATTTCACCAGATTTTTACCCCTGCGGAGCGCAAAATAGCAGAATTGAGCATTTTGAATGTTAAATGAGAAAAATAATGCTAAATTCAATGTTAAGAAATGTACGCCAACAGATTCGTATATTTACAATGCGCAAAGGAATTTATATATAATTAATATTATATATAAAAAACGTATGTATGTAAATATGTACACTCATTATTTCATGGGAAATAAAAACCATACACACTCTTACAAACATACATCGCATATGGCAAGTGCAAAATCAACCCTTATTCATATACAACGTGGCATGCGTAAATGGAAACAAAGTCAACAAGTCATGTGCATATATACGGGCAGATGTTTGTACAAAAAATTCGAATATTTACATTCTTTCACAAATACAGTCAATCCCGGTTAAGTGCCAAAACCAAAGTTGCAGATTTTTTGTGCTTTGTAGTACATAAGCGATTGTGGTACTTATCGAGTGGTACCAAAAACATCATTTCTATGTATTTAAAAAAAATTACCGTTTTCCTTAAAAAATTAAGAAAAAAAAACGTGAGATGCAGCAAGACACAGGCAGATAAGAGGGATTGGAGGAGTGATACTTAACCGGGGTTTACTGTTTACATAAATCAGAGGAATATTGAATATTTTCTTTAAAAAGTTTCTTGAATTGTAAATCGACAAATATACTATGTTGTCACTTTTATTCTAAAATATTTTAATACTCATATTTGCGGGGTTGTCACTTTTCCCTTCTAGAGGGAATATCAGAAATTTGTTCAATTTATGATTTTTAGCTTTTGCCATCTTGCTTGGGGGGATGTGAGGATATCTGTTTTTATGAATGAAGCGAGGTTGCTTGTTAAAAGTACGCCTGCGTTCATGAATGAAAATGTTGTTGTTGTATAGTTTACTATAAATTTGGGATTCTACTATTTGGCTGACATATTGACTTGTGACGATTGTTCTTTTTGTAGAACAATGTTTGTAGTTTTTGCGGGTGACATATTTACATGTGTACGCACACACATATGTAGGTTGGTTTGTGTATGCATTATTTGTTCGGCAATTTTATGTAGATATATGCGTGTACATATTAATCAATGCGCGCACATATAGTGTATTGATAAGTGATAAAATCATGATTTGAATTTCTGAATGCGTACATTCAAATGCGCATGTTCAGATAAATGTACATATGACTATATAAGATTAATATGATAAAAGATATAAAATTATATAGGAATGCATATTATGTAAAAACTATATAATATTATTAAATGCCCAAATTGACTATAAATATTATTTCGAAATTACATAATTTAATTAGAGTCTTATCAGTTTTGCAAGCATTCATAAAAATTCGCAAAATGATATTCATATGAATAAATATGATTGCATATAAACGTATAAAAATATAAGCCAAGAGGCTAACATGCAGCTGTAATATCAAAGCAAGTCTCTGAGCATAATTTTCATTGAATTCTCAGCTCTGTTCACTCGCTACTGTTAAAATTTCTCCTTCCGAGCCAGATTTGGTGAAATTCACTAATAAAATCTTGTTAGGTTTTGACAATTCACACGCTGGTCCGCAATTGAACCTTCTCTATGATATACGTTGTGTACGTTCTCTGGTATATCATAGAGAAGGTTCAATTGCGGACCAGAGTGTGAATTGTCAAAACCTAACAAGATTTTAATAGTGGATTTCACCACGTCTGGCTCGTAAGGAGAAATTTTAACAGTGGCGCGTAAACAGAGCTGAGCATTGTATAAAAATTATGCTCAGAGACTTGCGTTGATTTTACAGCCACATGTTACTCTTTTGGCTGCTTATATTTTTATACGTTTATATGCAATCATATTTATTCATATGAATATCATTTTGCGAATTTTTATGAATGCTTGCAAAACTGATAAGACTCTAATTAAATTATGTAATTTCGAAATAATATTTATAGTCAATTTGGGCATTTAATAATATTATATAGTTTTTACATAATATGCATTCCTATATAATTTTATATCTTTTATCATATTAATCTTATATAGTCATATGTACATTTATCTGAACATGCGCATTTGAATGTACGCATTCAGAAATTCAAATCATGATTTTATCACTTATCAATACACTATATGTGCGCGCATTGATTAATATGTACACGCATATATCTACATAAAATTGCCGAACAAATAATGCATACACAAACCAACCTACATATGTGTGTGCGTACACATGTAAATATGTCACCCGCAAAAACTACAAACATTGTTCTACAAAAAGAACAATCGTCACAAGTCAATATGTCAGCCAAATAGTAGAATCCCAAATTTATAGTAAACTATACAACAACAACATTTTCATTCATGAACGCAGGCGTACTTTTAACAAGCAACCTCGCTTCATTCATAAAAACAGATATCCTCACATCCCCCCAAGCAAGATGGCAAAAGCTAAAAATCATAAATTGAACAAATTTCTGATATTCCCTCTAGAAGGGAAAAGTGACAACCCCGCAAATATGAGTATTAAAATATTTTAGAATAAAAGTGACAACATAGTATATTTGTCGATTTACAATTCAAGAAACTTTTTAAAGAAAATATTCAATATTCCTCTGATTTATGTAAACAGTAAACCCCGGTTAAGTATCACTCCTCCAATCCCTCTTATCTGCCTGTGTCTTGCTGCATCTCACGTTTTTTTTTTCTTAATTTTTTAAGGAAAACGGTAATTTTTTTTAAATACATAGAAATGATGTTTTTGGTACCACTCGATAAGTACCACAATCGCTTATGTACTACAAAGCACAAAAAATCTGCAACTTTGGTTTTGGCACTTAACCGGGATTGACTGTATTTGTGAAAGAATGTAAATATTCGAATTTTTTGTACAAACATCTGCCCGTATATATGCACATGACTTGTTGACTTTGTTTCCATTTACGCATGCCACGTTGTATATGAATAAGGGTTGATTTTGCACTTGCCATATGCGATGTATGTTTGTAAGAGTGTGTATGGTTCTTATTTCCCATGAAATAATGAGTGTACATATTTACATACATACGTTTTTTATATATAATATTAATTATATATAAATTCCTTTGCGCATTGTAAATATACGAATCTGTTGGCGTACATTTCTTAACATTGAATTTAGCATTATTTTTCTCATTTAACATTCAAAATGCTCAATTCTGCTATTTTGCGCTCCGCAGGGGTAAAATTCTGGTGAAATCAGCTTATAATTTGTTTGTGGTGAAATGCACTAATGTTGGCGAGTAACCCTCCGTCAAGAGGAACATTTTGACAATCGGCACACCATGAACCTTCTCTATGATATACGTTCTCTGGATATACGTTCTCTGCCTTCTCTATGATATACGTTCTCTGACAATAGTACAGTGGTATTCGAGTGTACTTGAATTATTTCCCATTAAAAAAATATATTTTCTCCCATGTTTTCATCTTCTAAGATTTTTAAAATTTTACTCTTTTTTTGTTGTTTGACGCCTCGTCATTTGTTAAGGTTTTGGACATATAGTTTTTGTATTTTATTTATTAAAACTTTCAAAGTTTTGGACATACAGATTTTTAATATATGTATATATATTTTTAGTTTTTTTTATAATAATTTTTTGATTCTTTCCTTTATCATAAATACACTATATTAAAGTATTAACTTACTACTTTTCGTCCTTTTCTAAAGGGGTTTGTTGATTGCTGTTTTAATTTCTTTGTCAATGTTGATTGCTATATAGCTTCCCAGGTCGTTTTGTTATACTCTCGCAACCTGTTGCTACAGAGTATAATAGTTTTGTTCACCTAACGGTTGTTTGTATCACCTAAAACTAATCGAGTTAGATATAGGGTTATATATATATAAATGATCAGGATGAAGAGACGAGTTGAAATCCGGGTGACTGTCTGTCCGTCCGTCCGTCTGTCCGTCCGTGCAAGCTCTAACTTGAGTAAAAATTGAGATATCTATATGAAACTTGGTAGACATGTTTCTTGTTACCGTGAGACGGTTGGTATTGCAGATGGGAGTAATCGGACCACTGCCACGCCCACAAAACGCCATTAATCAAAAACAAATAACTTTCCATAACTAAGCTCCGCAATAAGATACAAGACTGTTATTTTGTACACAGGATCACATTAGGGACGGGCATCTGCAGTTAAAACTTTTTTTTAAAAGTGGGCGTGGTCCCGCCTCTAATAGGTTTAATGTGCATATCTCCTAAACCGCTAATGCTATAATAACAAAATTCACTAGAAGCAAAGTTTTTTAGCACTTCTATTGACGGTGTGAAAATAGTTGAAATCGGGTGGCAACTCCGCCCACTCCCCATATAACGGTACTGTTAAAAACTACTAAAAGCGCGATAAATCAAGCACTAAACACGCCAGAGACATTAAATTTTATCTCTGAGATGGTATAAGATGACTTTATAGGAACCGCGTTAAAAATTAGACAGTGGGCGTGGCACAGCCCACTTTTAGGTGAAAACCCATATCTTGAGATCTGCTTAACCAATTTCAACCAAATCCGGTGCGTAACGTTCTTTTCATGTTTCTATGTTATAGTGCGAAAATGGGCGAAATCGGATTACAACCACGCCTATTTTCCATATGACACCATTTTAAATACCACTTGATTCTTTCACTTTCCACTATGCAAATCAAGCAACAATGATTATATCGGCGTAAAACTTTGCGTGAATAATGCAATTAAAGTATGCCACCTTGCGGCCAAAAATTGTCTAAATCGAACCAAAACTGTTCAAACCCCTAAGTACTAAATATGTGAACCCCAGTGCCTATAGTTGACCTTCTACCGAAAATATCAGTCAATCCACAAAGAAATCTCAAACGAGTATACCATTTGACTTTGCGAGAGTATAAAATGTTCGGTTACATCCGAACTTAGCCCTTCCTTACTTGTTTTTAATTAATTGTGTCCCTCGTTGGCAACGCTTCGGTTTAGCGTGCAATGCCTTAATTCTTCTTTTTTGTGTTATTCTGTTTGTTCTAGTTTTTTTGTTATTGTAAATCATTTATTCACTTATGGAATTTAGTAATTTTAATGTTCTTGTAAAACATTTATTCACTTGTTGGAATTTAATAATTTTAAAGTTTTGTAAAACATTTATTCACTTGTGGAATTTAGTAATTTTAGTGTTGTTGTAAATAATTTATTCGCTTGTGGAATTTAGCAATTTTAATGTTGTTGGAGAATTCGTCCTTGTTTGTTTTTTTTTACTTTTCTCCCCCCGAGAGGATACTTGATTGTTAGATTTGCGGTTTCGACACGCGTCACTGTGATTGCCCTTTCGGCTAGGGATACTTGTTATTTGCTCCCTCTTTTTTTGCGTAGGATATCACTTAACAAATGTAAGACATGCCTCACGTTGTGGGGCGCCAATTAACTTCCTTCGTTTAGGAAGTGTTAAAAAATATAGTTCTCCGCAAACGAGCGGAAGAATTTAAAAATGATAGTTTGAGTGATCCCGATGGATAACTGATCTCTTTATTTCAATTTACTCTTATTTATACAATTTTTTTATTTGTTTAACTCTTACAATAAGTGTCAGTTACAATATTCGCTTATTCAGTAATTGGTTTTATTTTACATTTTGTGGGTGGTCTTAGCTTAATGAAAAAGAATATTGATTACTTAAATAAGAAAATATGCTTATTAAGAAGCTGTATTATTGCTAAGTGTAAAGAACCAGTGTTTTTATAATTAGCGTAAAGCTACTGTGTAGAGGCTGCCGTTAACTTTCATGTACATAGATGTTATAATTGCAATATACAAATATCCCGTAATAAATAACCGCTGTAAATTATATAACTTAATACCTTTAGCATACAAACACGGCAAAGTCCGATTGGACTCTCAAGTTGCAAAATATGAAGAACTTCCAAATGTAAAAGTTAAATATTTGTAAACAGGAGTCTCCCGACAACTCTACCATCCCATTGCTTGAAAATAATAAGGCAAAATGTAATGTTATTCAAGAAAATAATAGACCAATTATTGTATTATATCACGAAAATATAATTATTAATGGAGAACATATGTGGAACGGACAACGTGTTATCGGTCCTGTTACAATTTAATCAGTACTAATTTAGATAATAAGGTATATTTCAATCACGATCAGGAAATTAAAGATGTAATTCATGCCCATCAAGATGAACAATTAGAAGTTCTGAAAATATTAACCTCCAATTCTGATTATACAATACATTTTCAAATAATCAAAAAATTTATATTGTAAATACATGATTCCTATTGAAGAACAATCAGAAAAGTTCATATTGTACCTAATACTTATTGTAATACCTTTAGCTTTATTAATCTATGCTGATGTAAAATTATGTGATTGCTATCGAACACATCTAGAAGATAAAAAAGAACGATTATTCCGCCAAACATACGTGATCGATTTTCGTCGACTCCAAGCCCAGATGACTTGAAATGAGGACATTTCATCTTAACAAAGGGGAGAGTTAAGGAACGTTTCATTAATTATAGAAATAACCAAAACATCTCTTGCTTATGCTGAACCAGGCATAAACAAATAGCGATAAGCAATTCCCATATCTGCTGCCCACATGGTGTGAAATAGAAATGGTATCACACATAACGAGTGTTATCTCCTACACGCAATCCTCTCGGGACTGTTTGTAACGACAAACAATCGACCGTCGATAGTGTGTATATCTTAACATAGCATAGCAGACAGCAAATAGAAACTAGTACCATAAAGTAGTATAAATAGCATTAAATTATTAAAATGTAGACAGTCTTTGTTTTTGTATTAATAAAGATTAAAGAAACTTGCCTTGACGGTGCAAAAGAGACAATAACTTGAATCAGTTGTAATTAACTCGCTCCTCAATATCTCGTAAATATTATAAAGAGCTATTTTAAAAATCACATAGGCATAGGGTAGTCTAACGGTGGAAACTTTGACAACACATATGTGTCAGTCCTTTGATAATTGCAAAGCTGTCAGCGAAGCATTAGCTCTAATTATGACAAAACTGAGATACATAAAACAGTCAGTCCGTATCGTAGAGTAGACTTAAATGTACTTTTTTCTTCCAGGAAGTAATAATTAATCCGGGTTTTCCGTAGGAGAGAAATGAGTTGGTAGTAGGTTAGGTTTAGCGGATTAAAGTTCCGTACTGCGCTTTTCGATCCTTCCTCTCTTAAAAAAAAAAACATGTGTAAAAATCGATCAAATATCACAAAAAATCGATAACATACGAACACACACACACGCACAACTCCATGTCGTGTGATAATTCATACAAACATTCACACACACACATAAATTTAATGAAATAAGTAAGATTTCTAAATAGTATGTAAGGCAAGCAAATGTGTAATAAAATCAGAATGAAAATATTCTCAGGTCAATGAAGATCTTTATTTTTCCCCCACCAGTGGGTACTACAGTGGTAGAGCACCGTTTTCGCGATGTCTACTACAAATGAAAGAGTTGTTTGTGGTCATATTTTTTTGTCAGACATCAGAACCATTAAAATTATGGGGCAATTCCAAAAACGAATTATGTTAAGATATTAGACATACACTCCGAAAGCAAAATCAAGACTTCGCCTTGCCATACAGTGAGGACATTTATATATAATGAAGGCTTGATACAAATATAAAATAAACTTGTACAACTACATGATAAAAGTCTAAGTGATTTTCGCGTATCGTTTTCAGTTCGTACAGAAAACAATTTTACAAATATCTTGGTAAACTATTAGAACCTCAAAAGATCTGAGAAACTCTTTTGCTCTCATTGAGATATAAAATGACCGACGAATATGAGTGCTCATCTTCATAGAATCACAGATAGTGATTTTCCACAGCAACTGCTTAAACCTGGGGAAGGCACTCCAAATTTAAGCAGAAATTCTAATATCCTTCTGGATGAGTCTCTAGGCCAATTGGTGCATCACATCGAGAATTTACACGAATAAGACGTTGGTTGTGTTCTAGGGCAATAGTGTCATCATAGTGTCATCTAGGGATGACAGTATCAACGAAATAAACAATCTGATTATTCAAAAAGCTAACAACCAAGTAAAAAAATCTAAATAAATCCGTTACTAATATCGAAGGCGCAGTTCATTATCTACTGGAATTTTCAAATTCACTAAACCCTCTTGGACTGCCACTACATGAATTGATGTTAACACTTGGAATTCCAATCATGCTTTTGAGAAATTTAAGCCCTCCGAGCATGTGCAAAGGGTCGAGGTTACTAATTAAGGAATTGAAGGACAAGCTGATCAACTAGCTCATATACCGAGGATACGGATGCTCCCAACTGATCTACCAATCCCATTTAAACGACTTTAATTTCCGCTAAAATTTCACTTTAATTTCCGCTAATATTTCACGTTAACTATTGAAAGGTCCCAAAGCCAAATCTTCGAATTAGTAAATATCGAACTACGAAAAGAATAGTTTACTCATGGTCAATTGTATGTTGGCATATCGCGGGTCAGAGCTCCTGAAAATCAATTTTTTTTGCTGCCACAAAATTAAACAACATCTAATATCATTTACACTGAAACTCTAACTCAATAAATTTAATGGCTTTTGTTATGTAAAACTTTTTACGAACATTAGGAATCAAAATAAACTGATCAAATATTAAAAAAAAAAAAAACATAAAAAAAAAGAAAAAGATAAAAAAATAGATTAGAGTCGGAAATATTTATATTAAAACCAACCTAATTAACTTAAAATAAAATTACAGTGAACCAAAAAAAAAAAAAACTACTAGGCAATATTTAAAAATAATTTGGCTCCGTCAGCAGCTAAGCTTAATTTAAATGGTGGCTACTGCTTTATTCAGGAAAACGACCCGAAGCATGGTTAAAAATGCCCCAGAGGCCAGACCTCAATCCCATTGAACATATGTGGGCATACATATATGAAGACGAAGTTACGAGAACGCAAAGTTAATAGCAAAAATTAGATTAAGGCTGCTCTTCAGGAAATATGGGCAAGTATACCCTCTGAACTTACACAAAATTTGATGAATTATGACTGAAAGACTGCAAACCATGATAGAGGGCAACATATACAAAGTATTAATTTTCCTTAAAGAGTGTTAAAATGTCAATTTGGGCAAACTGTACAAGTTTTTTTTTGGTCTTCGAAAATGGAGTTTTTTTGGATTTCTTAATTTTTTGAGAAAACTGGATTTAGATATATATAAATTTTAATTAAATTATAAAAACTAATAAACGACCCTTTTCTCACTCAACTCTGCAACTCAAAAGTTTATATATTCGGAAACATGTTTTCATTTTAGAAAGATAACTCACACATTGGCTGATATATTGGGTAAAGAGTCTGCTAAAATAACGAAAATCTTTATACTTATATAGTGTATCGGAGCTGGGCTTATTCGGTGACCGATTTCACATACGTATGTGTATGGTATAAAATTAACCGGTTATTTGAAAATCCTTATATTAGGTATAGGGGAACGGGTGGCGTATTCACTCGATTTAATCCAATTTAGGCACAAGGATACACTATTATTAGAAAGAGATTTTTTCTGAATTTCATTCTGACATCTTAAATATTGATCAATAGATGCGGTATAAGGTCAACCGAAAGTTCGAGAATTTTTATATATATATTAGTTGTATGAGGGCTAGGGGAAGTATTGATCCAATTTTAGCACGAGGACACATTATTATCATGAAATGACGTTCAGTAAGTTGACCGCTGTTTTCCGATAAATGGACGGACAGACAATCACTCTGAAGTCAACACGTCTTGTCATCCTTATCATTTCTATATATGTATGTGGTAGCACTGCCTCTTATTTTGGAGGTAAATGTAATTTCATTAACCATGGTAACTCTACCTGCTTGTTAGACATTTTGTTTAGCACGTTTTTCTTTTCCTTTTATGACAAATAAATCACAAGACTCGTCTTATTTTCATCTTTACTACGATTAGAGTTAGGACACGCCCAACTAAACGCTCCATATGTACATTCATAAATATATATCTATCTAGACTAGTTTTAGAAACAACCGTTAGGTGAGCAAGATTATTATACTCTGTAGCAACATAAAAATTTCGCTAAAGAATTCAACATTCATTGTTCAAAGAAATCGGGGATGAATTACAATACATTTTGGTATCTTATTAACTTATATTGAAGGTCATAGAAGTACTTATTGTAGTTTCATTGCTATATTTTACTTTGCGTCAGCTAATATTATATTAAAACCATCTTCAAATGATATACAAGTAAATGTGACATAAACTCAACCGAAGGGGCTTAATTTAATATATTAAGTTCATGTGGAAAATATTAACTAGAGGGTCGGTATTCATTTTGTTAGGGATGTGAGGTTTAGACCAAGTTCTAGATTACCTCTATTCTTATTTTTAATTTCATTAAAATATCACACATTTTGACCTAAATTAACGGATTAAAGGCAGCTTTATAAATAAATAACTCATACACTGATCGACATATTTGGCATAAGGTTTGTTAGAATAACAAAAATCATTATATGTAATAAAAAAAATTTCTCATATCTTTTAATTAAGCTAAAATATATTGTCGCCGAATTGTGTTCCATCAGAACAAGGCCAGGCCACACACGTCTTTGGTGACGCGCCAGAAGCTCCGGGAGCTCAGATGGAATCACCAAGTGATTACCATCTTTTCCTGTCCATGGCGAACGCGCTTAATGGTGAGAAGTTGGCCTCAAGAGAGGCCAGTGAAAATTGGCTCCGAGTTTTTTGCCAATAGGGACGCAGCCTTCTACGAGAGGGGTCGCTGGCAACAAGTTTACGAACAAAACGGCGCATATTTGACATCGGACAAATGTACACAAAGTTATCATCTTTTGAAGAATCAATAAAAACCGAACGAACTTTTTACTTTACCTATTATTCATTATTATACGTGCAGTTAAATGTGCTAAGATATTGTAACGGATTTCTCGATAAATCTTCTACTTTGCAACTCACTCTTGAGTTCGATCACTGGATTGTTAATAAAAGCCCCACTCTAAATAGAACTGAATCTGTTATACAATCCGGCAGCCCCTATATAGTAGATTATTAACAAAGCAACGCCACTCGAACATTCTGTCAACTAATAATTTCGCTATCTAGTTGGTTATACCATTTTATCGTCGATTCGATTTTGATTCATCCGAGTTCGTCACAATATCTTACATATTGATCGATATATACGGTGTAAAGCCAACTGAAAGTTTGAAAATATAATATATGATATATGGTGGTGCTGGTTTTTACACTTTAATATAGGAGTGTCAGAAAAATGTCATGTGCTAAATTTGGTTGAAATTAGTCGAGCCGGTACCGAGATATGGATTTTCATTTAGAGGTGGGCAACGCCACGCCCATCGGTCAATTGTAACGCTGACTCCTATAAGGCCTTCTTGTACGATCCTGGTTGTAAAATTTTATGTCTCTGACGCATTTAGTTACTAATTTATCGCATTTATAGTTTTTAACAAAACCGTTATATGGAGAGTGAGCGAGTTTGTCATTCGATTTCACCTATTTTAACACTGTCGTAAGAGGTGTCAAAAGGATTTGGCCTGTGCAAAATTGGGGTCACACCCACTTTTGAAAGATTTTTCCAACCATAGGTTCGTTGTACCTAATTACAGTTTTTTTATCTTTATTTGTGGACATGGCAGTGGTCCCATTACGAAACATTTGTACCAAGTTTCATCAAGATATGTTAATTTTTACTCAACTTACAGCTTGAACGAACGGACGGACGGATGGACAGACAGTCAAACGGATTTCAACTAGTCTCGTCATCTTGATAATTAATATACTTATATACAACTCTGTACCTCGATTAATATAAACAACCGTTTGTTGAACAACTTTATTATACTCTGTAGCAATGCGAGATTATAAAAATTTCATAAGACATATAAAGGTCGAGGGGAGAAAAATTTGTGATAGATTAGTAAATATCAACTATAAATACATACAAAAACTCAAAATATAATAAATACAACCAAATAAATACTTAACCCCAAACGGCATAAAAATGGAACAACCAAATTCTTCGGCAATAGAACGAAACTTAGATGGGCATATTACCAGATCTTTGAGCTATACAACTATCGAAAACTGAGCAAACCTGAGAGCGAGATTGATTGCAGAATATAAACCACAGATGCCAAACGACAAGCTATTGGAGAAATTTACGTGCATTTTATAAGGAGGCGGATAATCGACGTCAGTTGCTAGAATCTAAGCTACAATTTGAAGGTAACAACCCAAATCTGCTCATTTATCTAGAAGCAATTGGGGCTAAGATACTTATTCGCAATTTGTCGTCTGAGTTTTTTTTTTTTTTTAACTTATCAGGATATTTCAGATTTGAGAATGTTAACTAACATAGCACAAAATAATGTGATTTATGAGGAACATACAATAGTTGTTATAAACAAATACTCCACTTCCAACCTAGATATCCGCCATATCCTCAACCATTACAGCTCAATTGTAATCCAAACCAGTACGAAACCAGACAATTTTAACCACAGCCAAATTTTGATAAACGACCTATTACATACTGATTAAGTCAATACAGATGCGAACGCACATCCTATCTTTAATAGCAATAATTTGCCATTAAGACAAGAAACCCCCTTTACCTCACAGCCCCAACTTTTACTTGAAACAAAATATCAAGCGACCTAGACCAGTATACAGCGAACAATCAAAAATGTCTATTGATTAAAAGACGCTCAAGAATATGCACATAATGAACCAACCTGCACCAAAATTTTTTATGAATCAGAGCACTTTAACTGCAATCAATACCAAGGCCACGATAACAGTGGAAAACATGTGGTATCACCCGCACAAAACCAAAGAGTTATGGTACTACGAGAGGATCTTTGAAAATTTTTGTTTTTTCACAAAATGGCGGCTGTTTAAAAAATATGTTTCGTTATTTCTCGGTTTTTTTGCCGTTCGAAATTTTTTAAAAATACAAAAAAAAAATGTTCCCAATATCTTCTCGTAGTGCGATAGTATAATGTATAAAGAAGCTCTGTATAAAATTTCAAATAAACCCGATGAGTGGAACTAGAGATATCATGTACACCGTTTCAAAAAAAAAAGGAGCTCAGAGAAAAACGAATTTAAAGTTAGGTCTATAATATTCGTATAGACGATAACTTTTCAGTAGCCTTTTTATGACAGATCATCCGTAAGTCGTGTCAAGCGGTCATGTTATTTTTATTTAGTATTGGTTGGCATTTAATCATGGAAAGATTTACACCTGAACAACGTTTACAAATCATTCAACTGTAGTACGAAAATTTACGTTCTGTAAAGAATGTATAATATTTCGCGCGCTTCGCTTAACTTATGGTCAACATAATCGGCCTACTGAGCGTACTATTCGCAACACCATCACCTATCTTAAGACCGGCAAGCGACATCACTTCACTCTATGGATTGGAGCAAAACATCACGCGTGTCATTGCCATTTACCAGTCGAAATGCTCGAACGAGTCATCGAAAATTGGACTCAACGGGTGGACCATCTGAGACGTAGCTGCGGCCAACATTTGAAAGTGATAATCTTCAAAAAATAAATGCCAAAGAATGTTCTTTCGAATAATAATAAACATTCTCCATTAAATTTGAACATTCTGTGTGTTTTCCTTAAAAAAGTAGGAAACCTCGAAATGAATTGCCATATATAACTGAATATTGTGCTCTTAATGATAACGGTTGGATCATGAAAGAAATTTTCTCTGGAATGCTAATTCAGAGAATTAAGCAGTTAGTGTCTGGAACATTAGCGTGTGGCGTAAGAAATATTGTTTCGCTTAGAGAGACAGAATTTTCATGATTTTATTGGTATGAATGAGAACAATTTAAATACTTCTCTAACAAATTATCGAAGCAACATAATATTAGTACAAATAATAAGAAAGTTTAATAGCCGTTATCAAAATAATCTTCAACCATTTAATCAGGAAACTCCAATTAATGTCACGGTAATAATTCAAACCAAATTCACAAGGTTACAAAAATCCAAACTTTGCTTATAATAAATAGATATTCATTTAACTAAAGGTCCAGCTTTAAATTACAATAATAATTTCACTTTTAATCGTAATGAGATTGGTAATTTTTCGGCAGAGAACGTCAATGAATAGAGAAGGAGCAAATGTTAGCTGTACTAAAATGATTATTACGATGAGGGAACATATAATATTTCACCATCCTGTCAATTTACGCAACGAACTACACCACTCTCTAAGCAAAATATATATACTTACATACATATGCACAGATGTTCTTTGGTATGCGTATAAACAAAAATTTAAATAATAAAAACGAAAGAAATTGATTTCTGACAAGAAAATATAAATAATGAAGGAAATAATATGAAAAAAGAACTAAAATATCATGTAATAAAAAAGGGTTATATAACTAAAAAAAAGAGTATATAAAAATATCTGATAGGATTTGAACTTAGGCAAAATATTTCACATTGCAATAAAGAAGTGTGCTATAGAAACAAAATGTGCAATATTTCAAAAGAGCATAAGTCAACTTTCAATAGCAAACCACTGGAAAAAAAACAAACGAGACAACATAGCCGACCGACATTGTCGCCAAATTGTCGATTCAAACAAAATGTGTCAACCCCGCGACGATTCACACAATTTGGTGTCAATATTTATGCAAGCTCATATATACTATGTATGCATGCATGTATATACATATGTATGTTTGTGGACAAAGTCGTTATTTGGTTTTTTTCAACACAATGTCCGCGCGAACTCCCGTTATTTCGTTGGCTTGCCACCATGCACACAATCGTGTCAAGTGAGGGCTCATAATATATTAATATGTTGCTTAATTTGTATTGAAATATACTGATGCATTTATGAATTATTTTCGTTATATAATAATAATAATCGTAAAAATATAAATACAAATAAATGCATACCTATAATCGTTTTTAAACTAAATTCGATAAATAAAATATATATCTGAAATAATTATGTGGCAGTGCGCCCCTGACCCCTTCTTGCTTGCGATCGTTCAACTTGTTTCTCGCAAAAAGCAAAAAGTGTTGACAAAAGTCATTGCTTTTGCAAGGCAAGAAGAAGCTAGCATCAGCGTACGTGTATTTAAGAATGTATGTGTGATTATCACATTTGTGTAAATACGCATAATAAGGAAATACTCAATAAACCTAAACATATGAACATATTTTCTTGATATATTTTATTTATTATTATATTAATGTAATTGAATTATGATATGCCTAGATTCCAATTTTTAAAATAAAAAAATTAAATAAAATTTTATTTACATGAGTTTTAGGATTCGAACGTATAGGCTCGTATTCGGATTGTGCTTAACCCCTTCCCGCTTACGAACTCAGCCACCACAAAAGTCGAAACGCGGCCGCTTAGCCATCGTTTTATTGTTATCCTCACGCAACGCACATACATAAGTTGGAAAAATTGCCTATAAAATGGTTATTTTATTATAAACTCTGGGGTTTTTGCCGGTAATACAGCTTTTTAATTCAGAAGGCTTTTCATAATTATAAATTTTGTCATTTCATAGAAATTGAAAACATAAATCTAAATAGGTATGCGCAACAATATTTCAGTTAGGAATATTCGTTGTGTCTATTTATAGCATTTTTTCTTTTTCTAAGTTATATTTTTCGATGTTCCCTCATGTGGAATTACAAATTAGTACTCAAAAAGATTTCATTTAACATTTGCTCCTTCTCTATTCATTAACATTCTCTGGTACAACTATAAGAAAACCAATCGGAACATTTCGCATAAATACGGTTCGGTAAATAAAACGCGGATTATTTAATAAAAATCATTGTAGGGCTACAAAGCTTTTTTTGTAGCCGCGCAAATATCGAAAAATCGAAATATTTAAGCGAAGTTGTAACAGCGATAAAATACAAAGGGCCGAGTAATGATGCTATGTGTGGTCAGTTATTAGACTAACTTTATTTGCAAAATTCTACTCCCTAAATAATATTCTAAGCAATATTCGGTATTATATATATATATACTTATATACATATGCACAGATGTTCTTTGGTATGCGTATAAACAAAAATTTAAATAATAAAAACGAAAGAAATTGATTTCTGACAAGAAAATATAAATAATGAGGGAAATAATATGAAAATAGAACTAAAATATCATTTAATAAAAAAGGGTTATAAAAATAAAAAAAGAGTATATAAAAATATCTGATAGGCTTTAAACTTAGGCAAAATATTTCACATTGCAATAAATAAGACTGCTATACAAGCAGCACCACAGACAATATTCGAGCAATTTTGTCTAATCTGTGAACTCAAACAGCTATTGTTGTTTACTTGCTTCAAATGTTCATATGTCTATATGTGAATATTCTTGAAATTGCCTTCCTTCATTCGCATGTCCAAATATATTTGCATATATGTACACATACGTACTTATGTATGTATGTTCCTCATTATGACTTTCGTAAAAAATCAAACATTCGCGCAAGAGACAAAAAAACGTGGACGCACTATCATCGGCCAATAATATTCAAGCAAACTCCCGGCATATTTTCTAAGTATTTCATATTACAACGACAACAAATTCATTCATAAGGAACGTGCGTCTGCTTCAAAGCAAAGTGCGTTCATTCATAACTATGCGCCGCTCTATTTTTTCTGTGCGCCTGGTAAACCACATTTGGTTTTCATATAGAATTCCTACCGCAAATGCGCGAAAATAAAAATGAATGAAATTGAATTTGAATGTCTTCAGTAAAATTGCGCAACCCGCCGTTATGTCGTTGGCTTGCCACCATGCACATAGGCGTGTCAAGTGAGGGCTCATAATATATTAATATGTTGCTTAATATGTATTGAAATATACTGATGCATTTATGAATTATTTTCGTTATATAATAATAATATACGTAAAAATATAAATACACATAAATAAAATATATATCTGAAATAATTATGTGGCGGTGCGCCCCAATCCCTCCTGGCCTGCAATCGTTCAACTCGCAAAAAGCAAAAAGTGTCGAGAAAAGTCTTTGTTTGTGCGGGGCAAGAAGAAGCAAGCATCAGCGTACGTGTATTTAAGAATGTATGTGTGATTATCACATTTGTGTAAATATGCATAATAAGGAACATATTTTCCTGATATATTTTAATTGTATCAGGAAGTAAAATATGCTATTAAAGAAATTGAATTATGATATGCTTAGACTCCAATTAATAAAATAAAAAACTTAAATAAAATTTAATTTACATGAGTTTTAGGATTCGAACGTATAGGTTCGTATAGGAATGAGCTTAACGCCTTCACGCTTACGACCTAAGCCACCACAGTGGAAACGCGGCCGCTAAGCCACCGTTTTATTGTTATCCTTTGCTAAATAAGCAATTGCTCACGCAACGCACATACATAGGTTTGGAAAACTAGCCTATAAAATGTTTATTTTATTATAAACTCTGGGGTTTTTGCCGGTAATACAGCCTTTTAATTCAGAAGGCTTTTCATAATTATAAATTTTGTCATATCATAGAAATTGAAAACATAAATCTAAATAAGTATGCGCAACGATTTTTCATTTAGGAATATTCGTTGTGTCTATTTATAGCATTTCGCACATTGTGTGGTGTAGTTTTTTTTTTTCGAAGTTATATTTTTCGATGTTCCCTCATCTGGAATTACAAATTAGTACTCAAAACGATTTCATTTAACATTTGCTCCTTCTCTATTCATTAACATTCTCTGCTTTTTTCTTCAATTTTTGCTTTTTGCGAGAACCAAGTTGAACGATTGCAAGCAAGAAGGGGTCAGAGGCGCACTGCCACATAATTATATCAGATATATTTTTAATAATCGAATTTATTTTAAAAACGATTATAGGTATGAATTTATTTGTATTTATATATTTTCGTATATATTAATTATATTACGAAAATAAGTCATTAATGCATCAGTATTTTCCAATACAAATTAAGTAACATATTAATATATTATGAGTACATATCACTGACACGACTCTGTGCATTTTGTCAAGCCAACGAAATAACGGCGAGTTCGCGCGGACAGTGTGTTGTTGAAAAAAACCAAATGATGACTTTGTCAACAAACATACATATATACCTACATACATACATATAAGTAGTTAAGATTTCATATGAATGTCAATTTTATATCAATTTAATAATTTAATACCATATATAGTACATTATATGAAAAAAATTAAAATATTATTTTAACTCGCTAATAGGTCATGGCCAATTCTCCTTTCTGAAGGGAACATCAGACAAATTCTTCAATTTCTGATTTTTAGCATCGTCGTGAGGAAGCAGCATGTGGTTTGTTGAGTTCGATTATAATGCGAGGAAGGTATCTTTTTGATGTGGTGTAATTGAACTTTCGAATTTGGGCATTTTTTATGTTCTCTCATCGCAATGAACATTTTAGCACAGCTAAGATTTGCGTATCTCTATAAATTTTACATTCTCTGCTTTTAGGTATATCGCATTTTCGCATATCTTTAGCGGAACAACTCAATTGAAGATCAGGGTGATTCAAAAATAATTATATTTGAGATACAATTTCTTTAATGACAAATAAAAATATGGAGTTTAATAAATATTTAAATAACAAGTAAGAAAGTTCAGGTGTAACCGAACATTTTATATTCTCGTAACTTGCAAGGATCAAAGCCCGGAAATTCCTTCAGGTGTTGGCAAAATTTAACATTAGAGGAAGTATTGATCCGATTCAACCCATTTTTGACACAAAACATACTATTATCGAGAGTATCAGTTATTTATTTTATTAGATGAATTTGAAAATTTGACCGATATATTCAGTAAAAAGTCAACTATAATCACTGGGGTCCACATATTCAGGGGCTTGAATAGTTTTAGTTCGATTTAGACAATTTTTAGTCACAAGGTGGCATATTTTAAACGCATTATTCACGTAAAGTTTTACACCGATACAATCATTCTTGCTTGATTTGTATAGTGGAAAGTGAAGGAATCAGATGGAATTTAAATTGGTGTTATATAGGAAATAGGCGTGATTGTAATCCGATTTTCGCACTATAGCATAGAAATATGAGAAGAATGTTATGTACCGAATTTGGTTAATATCGGTTAAGCGGATCCCAAGATATGGATTTTCTCCTAAAAGTAGGCGGTGCCCACTGTCTAATTTTGAATGCGGTTCCTATAAAATCATCTGCTACCAACGCGGAGATAAAATTTAATGTCTCTGGCGTGTTTAGTGCTTTTAGTAGTTTTTGACAGTACCGCTATGTGGGGATTGGGCGGGGTTGTCACCCGATTTCACCCAGTTTTACACTGTCCATAGAGGTGCTTAAAACATTTGTTTTCAGTGAAATTTTTTATTATAGCTTTAGCGATTTAGAAAATATGCACATTAAACCACGCCAACTTTTTAAAAAAAATTTAAACTGTAATTGTAATTTATTTGTTTTTGATTAATGGCGTTTTGTGGGCGTAGCAGTGGACCGATTACGCCCATATACAATACCAACCGTCTTACGGTACCAAGAAACATTTGTACTAAGTTTCTTTAAGATATCTCAATTTTTACTCAAGTTACAGCTTGCACAGGCGGACGGACAGACAGTCACCCGGATTTCAACTCGTCTCTTCATCCTGATCATTTATATATAAATAACCCTATATCTAACTCGATTAGTTTTAATAAACAACCGTTAGGTCTGTAGCAACATCTTGCGAGAGTATAATAAAAAATAAATTGTTCAATATTCGGAGTCATAATATTAGTAACACTATTATTATTTTGGTAAACAGCTACCCCACATTTTGGAATAGTATTTTTTTTTGAGTTGAACAATACAATTGAAATTAGGTATTTCTATCGGGTTATCAATGGTAATAAATTTCCACTTATCTTGGCTGACGATTTCAACATCAACTTCGCTGATAAAAAACCAGAGCGGTTGAAAAAATTTAATTTGAAAACGAATAATGATCTACAAGAATCCAGAACAAAATATGGGACGACAGAAAAAAAATTTGTTTTCTTATCGGTCACCACGCTCTAAAAGTGTAACTTGAACTAATATCAAAGAAAAAACTTGAAATTCTGCATAAAAAATAAATAAATAATTATAATTACATAAGTTGATAAAAAATGCGATGCAATAGCTTTACCGCTGCAGTCCATGAGTAACACACGTATCTTTTTCTTGTTTTTAAACAACTTCATTTATACGACTGTATAACTATTGCATACGACTGACTTGTATCATATATACGTTTGTTACATCGTAAACATGCAACGAAAGTGTTCTAACGACCCCAACATTTTTTGTTATGTGTGTGAAGAATTAACTTTTAAATCTCAGCGTGGTAATTTCAAATCTTGAATTGAACAGTATTTTTTAGACTTTTTTGGATTTCTTGTGAGGAATTAAGATAAATCCTGGGTTCCACATAAATGTATAACGTGTGCGAGTCTGCTATTATATTAGGTTGGGCTAAACATGAACACAGACATATGCCATTTGCTATACCAAAGACTTGGACCGCACCAAAGTATCATATAAGTGGTTGTTATTTTTGCTTGACTGAAACAAAAGGCATTACAACCAGGTCAAAAATGATCATGTTGTGACTCCTGATGACATTCTTTTACCACCATTGGACATAAAGCTCGGTCTGATAAAAAGATGCCTATGCCTAAAGATGACAGTGGACTTATATGTATATCTGAAAGAGAAATTCCCCAAACTCAGCGAGGCAAAGAGGAAATATAAATAGATCCACAAATACGGCAACTAAACTCGATGGTCAGGAAAAACTCGCCTGGAAAGATCTAATAAGATCTAATTCTAGGAAACAATAAATCTGAAAATTACAAAGACCTAATGACGTCTCTTCTTTTATAAGATTTGAAGAATATCAAAAATTTGAAAACTATTTGTTTTTTGACTGATATCATTTATTTAATTAATTTTCAGTCGTATGAGGTACACATAAAGGCATAAAGACCGATTGAACAAACTGCGCGTTTGAAGTCGCTCCGAATACAAATGAAAGTCTCAGAGTTAAACAATAATTTCTCTAAATGTAGCTGATGTTTGTACTATTTAAGAAAACACATACATTTATGTATGTTTTGATGTCACAAGAGAACCTGACGTGTTTGCATTCACTTATTCTTTACTGGCCCTAACATGAAAATACTGATAATGGTAAATATATACATATTTATGTAAAAATATGGCTAATATTGTTAATAATTGTTAGCATATATAATTATCATTGCTTATATTTAACTATTAAATTGGTAAATAAACTTTCTGCAATAATTATTTAAGTCTTAAAATATTTTTCAAAAAATATATTTGTAGAAAAAACTTTCTCACTCAAGAACATTGCCGACCTCAATGGCACTGTATTTGACAGATGGTTAGGAATAAACATTACCTGTGAGTTCAGATTAAAAACGAGTCAATATTAAGAAGGCTTTCGCTGGTATTTCAAAGAATGCTTTAAGCTGTTAATCTATTATAAATATAACCTACACTCTATAGGTTTTCAATGTCCACTGACTAGAAAGTTTTGTTTATTTTTACTCTAAAAAATGGCATTTGTGTATAAGGCGAACTATTTTGTTGCTTGTTCTTGTATATAATTGGAAATTTAAGCATAGAACACATTATATCCTTTTTAAGGTAAAAATAGCCTTTTCACCTAAATCTGTCCATGTTCAATTTATCATATATTAAAAACAATTATTCCAATATATACCATCATAATTTATTATTATCCCATACACTCGTACATATGTACATATATAGAATTAAGTTTACATGTACATAAATGCAATACTATTACAATGCGGCCAAACTTAACAACTATTCATACTTATAAGTATTCATAATTTTTTAAGATATTCTTAAAATTTCACAAAAAATATCCGTATTATGTTAATTTAAATGAATGATGAAAAGCGGAAAATTAATTCTAAGCGTTAAAATTTGTGTAAATTATTTATAATTTACCAAGAGCGCATAATCAAATAATTTCCACACTTTTTTTAATTATATACATACATATGTATGTAAATTCACAAATGAATGTTTTTTCTTATACTTGTACATGTACAGGTTCCTTTATGCTTACAATTGAAATAACGTAATAATAACTTTTTAGTAACAAAGAGAGCACTCATGTATGTATGTGAATGTAATTTTAAATGACGTCAAACTAATTACTATCAGCCTAGAAGTCACTGAATATTTTATGTTCAGAAAAATTGTGTTTAATTCTTAGATTAAAAATAATAAAATAGCCTTGAAGAAAATGTAAGAACAATATAATGGGGTAACTAGTTAGCACTCATTATATTATATTATAACACTTTGTTTATTTTATTTCAGTTTCAAGTTTTGTGCCTCTTTCCGCGCTTTGAAACCTCGGAAGCTCGCTTGTATTTTTGTTGCCGCATCCGTAGCAATTTTCTGTTTCTTTCGCACCAAAAAACCCCGTACACTTGCTTGTATTTTGGTAGCGCATTGATCTTCCTTTGTAGAACTTTCTACTTCAAACTTAGAACTATTTTTATTTGTGATTGGGTTAATATTTTGTAGTGTTGTACTATTTTCTATATTTATATGCAATGGATCCGAAATTTGCTGCTGCCTTTGCTGTATGTAGTAATTCGGTGCATTGATTTGTGGTTGATTTTGCATCTGCTTCCTTACGCGATAACCACGAAATCCAGCTTGTATTTTGATTGCTGCGTTTTCTTCCCTCTGAACTGTCTGGCCAAAATCTGATTCAGGTGAACTTGGATGAATATGCATTTTTAAATACTATATGTTAATATAACTCAATTTTTTATTCTTTCAATATTAAAACGCGCAAAAAGCACTTACGCAACGAAATACAATTGCATAAGCGATATGATCTGTTTTTTTGAAATCCACTTGTTTAAACCCCCAAATATTCAGAAACAACACACGAAACAGATTATCACAATGTTTTCACTCGTTAGTTGTTTTGATTTTTACGTTAAATTTTTCTCCGTTGGGAATCGACCACATTGCTTTAATTGAATTCTGTGAATGATGCCATGACTGCTCTGCCCACTAAGAGGTAGTCACATAGCGCACCCATTGGAATCAGAAATAATTATGTATTCTCACATGTTTTTACATACAATATAATATGTATATAACATAAGTATGTGTATATAGATACATATATGTACGTAAATATGTACATATGTATAAATAAAATTAGAAAGACACATATGACGGTTCTTAGTTATACTGAATGTACAAATAGAGGTGTTCGGTGTACAGGACAACCTGGATCAACTACACCTACATATGTATGTGCATATGTGTATTTAGCAGTATTTCACATTACTGATGTATTTAGAAACGCTTTACAAACCTTACAAACTAACAAATCGAAAACTTTGTTTATGCCGTTTTACGAAACAACCTATTTTAAATAATATCAATAAATTTAAATCAACGATCTGAGTAAACTCTTACGTGGTTAAATTAGAAACTAGTTTGAGATAAAGAGGTTTACCCTTTGTATATTTCTTCATGTATACACATATTGTCACCTAAACTGCGAAACAACAAAGATAATTCAAACCTTGAGTTTTTTATTGGTTTACGATTCACTATATCATAATACATATGTATATGGTACATACATACAAAAAGTTTTAGATTCTTGTATCAGATATAACCAAGTTGTAACGAAAATTTAAACTTTGTTTAAATATGAGTAGTTTCTAATTTTTATCGTTTCTTATTCTACTTTAAACTAATGATTAATGAGGTAACATTATTTTGCATTTTAGTCATTTAAGTCAGGAAATTCGGACTTGTAAATAATATTTCAGTGAAATTTCAAAAAATTTAATTTGTTAGTAGAAACGAGTTGAATTCCGGCTAAGTAACTGTCCGTGCAAGCGATATCTTATGCAATAATTAAGATATCATATTGAAACTTTGTACACGTGTCCGAAAGTGCCATTAAGCGAAAAGTTAAAAGGTGCTACAGCGAGGCCGTAATTTAAGATACAAATCTGATATTTGGTACAGGAAGCCCTTTTAAGGAGAGTCATCTTTGGTTTGAAAACTTTTCAATAGTGGGTGTGTCCCTCTACTAATAGTTTATCTCACAAACCACTAAAGCTATAATAACCAAACTTACTGAGGACAGTTCCTTCTCAGACTGTGTAAAATAGGCAAAATACTACTCAACAAAACACTATGTCTAAAGCAGCAAAGGTGATGCTTAAGGGCTTTATACAATTCAATGTAAAAATTGGCAATAGGCAATAGGCCAATTACCTCTTTTAGGTTAAATCCTATATCTCGGGAACTACTCGACCAACTTAAACCAATAATTCGGTATATAACATTATGCAGACATTCTAGTAGTACCCTAAAATGAGCGAAATCGAACTACAACCACGCCTACTTCTTTTATTACGCATTTTTAAATTCCATCTGATTCTTTCACTTGACAGTATACAAAGCAAGCACTAATAAATATATCATAATAAAACTTAGCACGAATAGTGCAAATTAAGTATGCTATGTTTAGCTTCAAAATTGTAAAAATCCGACCATACTGTTCAAGCCTCCAGATACCGCGTATGGGGACCCCAGTACCTATTACTAACTTTTTACCGAAAATATTCGACAATCTGAGATATATTATTGAAAACGGGTCAATACTTCTCTCCCCCATATACCTAATACAAATATTTTCGAACTTCCTGTTGATTTTAGTCCGCATATATCGGCCTATCTCCCATATACCTGATGTTAGATTTTCAAACATCCAGTTGGCTTTATATAATATATATCGGCGAGTATGAAAAATTTGCTTTAATGTTCCCAAGTATACCTGGGCAATGACAAAAGTCAATGCAATCAGCCCAGACCTTTCTCTTCAGCCAAAATACATAAATATAGTGATTTTTGACTTTCCATCTGAGTTTAAAACGTTTAGATCGGTCAAATATGTGATATAATATTTTAATGAAATTCTGTGGACAAGTTTTCTTAAAAATGATGTGGTTTAGCGCTGAATATGAATAAAATGAATTTCGATCCTTCGATTTAACGAAATCAACTCAATATAATAAATTTAGCCTCTTAGGTTGACTTTATATCACATGGATCTCATTTGAGGATGATTTTAATTTAATTTACGCTGTTTCGAAGTAAAATATAGTATTAAATTTAAGTAAGTCTATGACCTTCAATATGATTTAATAAAAAAAATTTATTAAAATCCATTCACGATTTCGTCGAACAACGTTTGTTAATTTTTATACCCTGAACAGGGTATATTAAGTTTGCAACGAAGTTTGTAACACCCAGAAGGAAACGGCGGAGACCATATATATAAATGATCACCGTGACGAGCTGAGTTGATTTAGCCATGTCCGTCTGTCTGTCCGTCCGTCCGTCTGTCCGTCTGTATATACGCGAACTAGTCCCTCAGTTTTTGAGATATCGATCTGAAATTTTGTACAAGTCTTTTTCTTACCAAGAAGCTGCTCATTTGTCGAACGGCCGATATCGGACCACTATAGCATATAGCTGCCATATAAACTGAACAATCGGAATCAAATGTTTGTATGGAAAACTCTTTAATTTGACGAGGTATTTTTATAAAATTTGGCGAGTATTATTATTTAAAGCATTCATTTAATCTCCGAAGAAATTGTATAGATCGGATGACTATAGCATATAGCTGCCATACACACTGAACAATCGGAAACAAATGCTTGTATGGAAAACTCTTTCATTTGACGACGAATCTTCATGAAATTTGACGTGTATTATTATTTAAGGCATTAATCTAATTCTCAAAGAAATTGTATAGATCGGAAGACTATAGCATATAGCTGCCGTACAAACTGAACAATCGGAATGAAGTGCTTGTATGGAAAACTCTTTCATTTGACGAGGTATCTTCATGAAATTTGGCGTGTATTATTATTTAAAGCATAAATCTAATCTCCAAAGAAATGGTATAGATCGGATGATTATAGCATATAGGTGCTATATTAACTGGACGATCGGAGTAAAGTGCTTGCATGGAAAATTTTTTTATTTGACGAGGTATCTTCACGAAATTAGGCACGAGTTATTGCTTAAGGCAACAAATTATTCTCCACAGAAATTGGTCAGATCAGAGATCACTATATCATATAGCTGCCATACAAATTGAACGTTCGGAATCAAGTGTTCTTGTAAGGGGCCTTTGTTTTTGTGAAGGGTATTATAGCTTCGGCGCAACCGAAGTTAACGTTTTCTTGTTTAATATATGTTTTGTCTATAAAAGTTTGTAATATGTAAGTTTTGCCAACACCAAATTTCATTAAAATATTGACCAACATAAACGCTTGGGAAAGATCTCGCAAATTGCTTTAACTGGAACTAAACCAAAGAATGTTTGAAAATTCAACTAAAGTGTGCTTGAAAATATGTCTCACCCTAGTTTGTTAAGATATCTTACATTAACCGCCTTTTATATTAGGTTGGGCAAGTACTGCTTTTTTGTTTTAATTTTGGACCAGATCACGTTGTTATCAGGAAAAGATGACATCTGAATTAAATTAAGTTCTCTCACAGAGTAATCAAAATTTTAGGTATAAAGTTGGTCAAGACACTGGAGTCCTGATGTTCGGTAACTTGTACTTTGTGGAACGATTTCAGCCATTTTTAGATGTGAGTTGCCACACCTTGAAGGACAACGATATCTTCGTTTGTGCATAATTTATATATTGTAAAACAATATAACAAGGAAGATGTGCACAAGGTTTCATCTGGATATCTCAATTGTTACTCTAGTTATAGTTTGCAGTGGCAACCGGTCAGCTCGTCTTGTCATCTTGAAGTTACAAACAACCACAAGGTGAAAAACCTGTTAAAAACCGTATTTGTTTAGAACTCTGTATTCGTTATTAGACCAAATAGTGACCAGATTTCAATACCCATACCCATATCTGATGTTTTATAAACTTAAAATATATAGTAGGTCCTTTGGTCACTGATCATCACATCTGTATATTAAAACCAAGGTATTGTAACTAACATAATAATAAAGTGCTACACAAGTACACTTGATATCACCAAAGCAACGAGTGACCTATTGCATTGACATTGTTTGCTATCATTTACAGCAATGTAAGTGGTGAACTTGAATAGCAACGAAGGCAAAAGACACAAAAAATATCACTTGTTTGATTCCTTCAAAGCAAACAGTACATTCTCTGTTTTGATACTTGAAAGGCAATTCAATGTAAAACAAATCCTTTATTGTCTCGATAAAAAGCAATGAGTGCATTATGTACATACTGTTAAAAGCGTATGCTGTAGGACAAAAAAGATTAGAAAATTGTTTCGATACAAATTTATATAATCGTAGTACGCTTAAAAAAATTACAATAATAAACAAAATAGTCATTTGAAATAATAATATAATACAATTAAAATACCCTTACATATTTATATTTTAATGAACAGTGAAAATAAATAATGTAACTTATATTATGTAGTATTTTGTTGAATGTATTTTTTATAAAAGCGCATTCTAAACTTAAATATGAAAAGAACGCAAATAATGAATAATAACCGTACTCACAAATACGTTTTTGTTCTTTAATAATAACCCAACGATTACTCTCCTTCCGCCCTAGGGGCGCAATCCGCATACGTGTGGAATTAGCCGAGTCAGAAAAGGCAAGAGAGTTTTTTAAGTGTTGAGATCTAAAACTGCTCAGCTACAGAAACAAAAATTTCAAGAGCTAAGATTTATAGTTATGATATAATAAATTGTTACATTTTCATTTATTAAGAGAAAACAATAAAGTCTTTTTAATTTTGAAAAGTGAGTCAGATAAGTCAAATTTGCTGGAATGAGAATTAAAATCATGACATATACGGCGAAAAGCGAATCGGGATATTAAATTTAATTTCAGACAGGAGAAAAGAACTACAAACTGTTTCATTCAAGATATTATTTCACTATGAATATTATGCCAAGAATTCCCCAATAACTAGAAAGTGTAGGTAGATTAAAAAGTTTTAAACGACTAGGGTATGGAGGTAGACTTACCCTAGAAACCCATCGGAAATGCGCTAAGGCAAAAAGTAAAAACTGTTTTTGAACAGACTCTTATTGTCAGAATGGATTTGGCAGCTAGGGTTCCATACAACAAAAATTTCTAATTTTTTATTGCACACAATGGCATTGATTTGATTATCCCTGCCTTTATTGACTTTTCCTGCTGTATCTTTTAGAAGTAACCAGGGCTGCAAACAGGTTTTGAACCGAAAAGGTTTTTCGATCGAACCGCCTCTTTTTACGGGCTTTAAACCGACCACGAACCAAACCTCTTTTATTTAAAATTTCGAAAATCGCCAAAATATAAAGGATATAATTTTAAAAGGGCAGCTAATCTACGATGTTTAATTACATCTAAGCTTGATAATCGGTAAGTTATAATTTCCAAGTAGGACCAATAGTTTGATTGCAATGTAAAAATGCAATTTTGCAACTTCCGTTAAAGGAGTTCTAGAAAGGACAGGTTTTTGGCTTAAAAGACAAAAGTAAGTAAGTAAGCGCTGTCGCATCAAAAAATGGACGCAGTTTATGTGTGGTTTTTAATTATTTCAGAAATCCATCACATCTACAACAGTAATAAAAACAGTAGACGGAAAAGAAAGCTGTCAACGATGAATGCAAGAAAAATATGTCGAGCTGCGATCAATTCTATGGAGAGTTGTTCCGTGTTTTCTAATATTGTCAACGTAAAAGTGTCTCGCCAAACCGTATGGAGAACCTTAAAACGCTGTGTGAACATAAGATGATGGATAAAGTGAAACACGTGCTACGTTTTTTACCTCATCACAAGACTGCAAGGATGAATTTATCTGACCGCGACATCTCAACCAATTTGGCCTCAGTAAGTGATATTTTTATTTCATAAAAATTACAGAACTGGCAATGAAAATGTACTTCCATATAATATTTTCGGATGAAAAAAAGTTTAACTTTGATGGTCTAAGTGGATTTTGTTTTTGATTATCTGCAGAAAGGTAAAACAATCAACGCTAAATATTATTGCAGCCTTTTGGATCAGCTTGATGAAAAAATTCGATGGAAAAGACCTGGTTTGCAGCACAAAAAAATTATTATATAATTTCGTATCAAAAACAGTATTTTTTCATTTCGAGCGCAGAAACTTTTCAACCAACCTGTAAGTAGACAAACTAAGAATTGGATGGCTACGAAATCACAAAACTTACTCGAGTGACCGGCATTCTCCGCAAAAGTCAAATTGAACCGAAAACATCTGAGGAATTCTTATATCCCTTATCTATGCAGGAAGTTGCCAATTTAATAATGTGGAAGATCTTAGAGCCGCCGTAGTCAAAGAGTGAGAACAGTTGGCCTTTGATATGCTTAAAAACTTAGTAGCTGAGCTTTACCTTAAACTAACTTGAACCTTAGACATTTTAAATAATTATATATAAGACATTATATACTACTTTTAATCCAAAGGTACTCCTGTTAGTAGAGGCCTTATAGTCTTGCTAAACCTATGTATTTTATGCATTTTCGTAATTTTTAATATTGTGCAGTTATGTTATTAAAACTGCCCATAAAAGAAAATTTCTCAAAAGACTCACCTGTTAGATTTAACAGCCATACAAGTGGTCCGCGTTAGTCAGTTAGACAGGGCCATAATTGGAATCAATGCACAATGCGTTAAAAATGGCGATTTTGTAAAACATACCCTGTCAAGAAACATTTGTGAAGCATACCGACTTGAACTTGTCGAATATAGATAATAATGGAAGTTTTAGAATCATACTGAAATAAATATAGACAGAATTTCCTACATAACGGTCGGTAAAGAGCCAAATATAATATGATATGCGTCAGAAATTTTTTCAATAAAAATGCTCAAGACCTTCATTAAAGTCAACGGTTGTATACTGAAGAAGAAAGAAATGAAGTTATTGAAGCATATTCACATGGTCCCTAAAAACATATGTTTAGTAGGTTTTTCTGAATATACAAATCGTTAGCTGAAAATTATTTGCAGATTTAGCCGTTGATAAAAATGTTGACATTGATGACGGAGATGATGACGATGTTAGCAGCGAAGAAATTTCCGACAAAACCATTCCCAATTCCATACTTGAAGAACTTGAGGCAGACTTTTAAAATTACATCATAAATGTCATTAGGTGTACTGTACATACCATAAATATAGCGATGACATATTTTTTAAAGGAATTTATGAAAACTGCAGCAAAGTTAAAACCATAAGAAAGAAACTTAAAACACCGACACTGTTGAACCTGTTAAGATTAGAAATCTTACATAAGCCAACTATAGAACGCATGACTCAATGGGAGTCAACATACAATATGTTTAAGCGTTTACTTGATAGCAACTATTTTTGCTTGAAAAGTGCTGACGACATAGAAGGATTGCCTACGTCTAATAACGATTGGCATCGCGTATGTAATCATTTTTCTAATTTACGCCATAAAGTTTTAATAAATACTGTAATATATATGAATTTATGAACTCTAATTAATAACTATAAATAAATATTCCCACTTCATATCATTAAAATATCTCACAAATTTACTGCCATTTTTGGTATGAAATCAGCAATAGATTTGAAGTTTCTTATTTCCGATATCTGGGGCTTAAAAATATATAAAGTTCTATTTCGGATACTCCCTTTCTTTGATAATAATTAGAAATAAACCAAAATACTTTTTCCTAGATTGCACAAGACTATTCCCAGTTTACACTATACAAAGTACAAAAAATACTCATGAGAACTTATCAGGTAATATTGTAGACGGAAAATGTACAGTAGCTTTCTTTTTTGTTGATTTTAATTTAATACGAAAAGTATAAATATTTTTTTATTTTTTATTTATAATTAATTTATAAATTTATTTTTAATTTATAATTTATTGACTAGATTTTGATGGAAATGTCACCGCCTAATGGATGGATAACATGAACTATCAATAAATTAAATTTCGCCTATTGAAAATTTAATCGTACTTCAGGGCATGTATATGAATATCTAATAAAACAAGTAAGGAAGGGCTAAGTTCGGATGTAACCGAACATTTTATACTCTCGCAAAGTCAAATGGTATATTCGTTTGAGATTTCTTTGTGGATTGGCTGATATTTTCGGTAGAAGGTCAACTATAGGCACTGGGGTCCACATATTTAGTACTTAGGGGCTTGAACAGTTTTGGTTCGATTTAGACAATTTTTGGTCACAAGGTGGCATACTTTAAACGTATTATTCACGCAAAGTTTTACCCGGATATAATGATTGTTGCTTGATATGCATAGTGGAAAGTGAAAGAATCAGATGGAATTTAAAATGGTGTTATATAGGAAGTAGGCGTGGTTGTAGTCCGATTTCGCACTATAACATAGAAATATGAAAAGAATGTTACGTACCGAGTTTGGCTGAAATCGGTTAAGCAGATCTCAAGATATGGGTTTTCACCTAAAAGTGGGCTGTGCCACGCCCACTGTCTAACTTTGAACGCGGTTCCTATTATGTCATCTCATACCATCCCAGAGATAAAATTTAATGTCTATGGCGTGTTTAGTGCTTGATTTATCGCGCTTTTAGTAGTTTTTAACAGTACCGTTATATGGGGAGTGGGCGGAGTTGCCACCCGATTTCAACTATTTTCACACTGTGGGTAGAGGTTCTAAAAAAATTTGCTTCCAGTGAATTTTGTTATTATAACATTAGCGGTTTAGGAGATATGCACATTAAACCTATTAGAGGCGGGACCACGCATACCTTTTAAAAATTTTACTGCAGATGCCCCTCCCTAATGTGATCCTGTGTACCAAATATCAGTCTTATATCTTATTGCGGAGCTTAGTTATGGTAATTTATTTGTTTTGGATTAATGGCGTTTTGTGGGCGTGGCAGTGGTCCGATTACGCCCATCTGCAATAGGTTGCCTGTAGCAACAGGTTGCGAGAGTATAAAAAATAATTACAGTTGGTCTTTCCAAACATCCCATAAAGTAAGTTTGACATACTTGATGTTATGCATGCTCAGAACGTTTTGACTTACTAGTGCTATTTGTGTTGTTTACAGTGACTTAAAATATTATCTCAGCCTAGCCCGATTATTTTTTACAACTTTCGACATGGATTAACTCAGCAATAGTGCATCGGTCAACTTAATTCAAATCAGTTGTTGTTCCGGAATTTATTGATGTTGTGCGCAAACTGATATTGCAATATCGTCATGTGACCTATTCTGAGTTTGAGACACCTATAGGCATTAGTGGCACCAGCATACGTTCAATATTGCATGAATGTTTGTAATATTATTGAAAAAAAATTTGTTCACATTGGATCCCACACAATTTGTCAACCACTCAAAAAATGGCTCGAGTCGATTAGTGGAGGAGAAAAATGTCATCGTGAGAGGTGATAAATCGTGAATTTGCGCGTATGAGCCCAGCAGTCGACTGTATGGGTGTATCAAGATGAGCCGAATCCGTCAAAAGTTGTTCGCTCAAAGCACGAAAAACTGGACATGTCGCAACCATACCACTAGAACAACGCAGAACAGTAAATTCTGAGTGGTACACAGCCATTTGTTTGCTAGTTATCTTTCAAGAAATCTGAAAATCAACTGCCGAAGACGGATCACTCTTCACCACGACTTTGCGAGCTCTCACTCATCGACTGAAACAACTACATTTTTGAGCACTTAAAACTTCGATTTGATGAGTCATCCACCGTGTAGTTCTGACTTTGACCGAATGACGTTTTTTTATTCCCGTACGTAAAACATACACTTAAAGGTCAATGTTTTTCGGCACCTAAAGAGGTGGTTGAAGCGTTCAGGAACGCATGTTTTGGAGATCAGTCAGAGTGGTAAAGAGCTTCGACTAATTAGTCGGGTACTAAGTTGCACCAAAACACTCACCGCTTTCACTTGCTCCCGAATAAAAAAGAACAAATATGGTTAAAAATGTATAAAGGATTTTCCAATCCGTAATTTTATTATAGTCTTTGAAACTATAAAGTTGTTGAAAAACGATCTGAAAAACGATGTGAAAATATAGATTTGCGGGGTGGCGCAGAAAGTACTCGGAAGATGCACATACGATGGCGATCGAACGAAAAAAGAGAGCCGTCTTCAGTCGTCGATCCCGTTTGTTGGTTGGGTAGAGTGGTGAGATCGTGGGTGTGTTGGTATCCCTCGGTGAGTTGTGTAAAGTTGTATGTATTGGTGTGTGGTGTTTTCAGGAGTGGATGGTATTGTTGTGGTGTGTTGGAATGTATCAGTGTTGCTTGTAAAGTGGGGTGTGGTGCTTGTGCAGGGATGTTTGCTGGGAAGACTGATAGTTCATTTAGCCATCCCGGCCCCGCTAGGCGAATGTTTAGCCTAAGAGTCTTTGCAGCTGTCGCAGTGTTGCTCAGTCCCGTAAAGCGGCGATATTGCGGCCTAGAGTGCCGGCACATCATCGGTGCTTCGTTTCGGTGACTCCTTAATCGGGACACAGGAGGGGCTGCTGGTCGCCGGTGTTGTATTGCCCAAGTCGATGGTGGTTGCCTACATAGAGGGCGGCTGCGCGGGGAAGGCGGCCGACCGATGACACGTCTCGGGTTGCGATGGAGCAACGTATGATGTAGCCTGCCGCATATTTGGCACAGATTGACGGACGTGCACTCCTGAGTGTTATGTGCCACTGTCAAGCAATTGAGACAATGCCGATGAGCCTGGGCAATTTGCTGGCGTTGCATCGGTTGCATGCCTCTAAAAATGTTGCAGTGTTGTAGTCGGTGAGGGCGGGGGCAAATGATGCACCGGACGCGCTGTCGTTCCCTGCTTGGTGTTGGTGATGGTCGCGCGATACTTCGAGGAGCGGCTGTAGGAGCGGTTGCAGTTACAGATCGGGGTGCTGGAGAAACCCCAGGACGCGGCACATTGATAGCCGACCGAATAGCAGACGTTGGAATAGGTGCATCTGCGTCCATAGTTATCTGTGTAGAAAAGATTATTGGGCTTTATAAATTTGTATGATATAAGTTGAAATAGGCATTCTACAACTCTTGGTAGCATGAAGGGGTCGTCATATTGACCGACTCGTTAGTTTATATACTTATATATACGAATTGCTGTCGAGTTTACGAGTTATTGTCTTTTCGAATTATTGAAACGGTTATGAATTACGTTTTCGGGATTATTATCGGGTTATCGTTTATCATTTGCTTTATTGTTTATATCTGCGGTTGGTAGAGAGCACAGCTTCACGAGCGGTCTGGTTAGCATTCCGCTTTGGGTACGGAGATCAACTACTCTTATATGACCGTCAGAGCCGTAATGTAGCTTTTCTATGCAACGAATCCGCCATTCGGTAGGGGGTAGACAATCATCATGAGTAATGACACAATCTCCAAGCTTTGGCGCTTGTTCAGGAGTCTTCCAACGATATCTTTTATAGAGATCCTTTATGTACTCTTCTTTCCATCGGCGGCTGAAATCGTGATGGAGAATTTTAATTCTTTCCTAGCGATTTAATAAGGATAGCGACTCCACGCCTGGCTCAGGTATGGCCAGAATGGGTTTTCCTTTGAGAAAATGCGCTGGAGTTAAGGCTGTGAAATCTGAGGGATCTTGCGAGAGGGTGGTGAGAGGCCGTGAATTGAGAACGGCCTCAATTCTTATTAATAATGTAGTGAATTCTTCATAATTGAATTTGTAATTTCCAGCTACTTTTTTAAAGTGGGATTTAAAGTTTTTTAGCACTGATTCCCATAAACCACCCATATGAGGAGCGCCTGGGGGCTAAAATGCCAGTTAATGCTTTGTGGTGCGTACTCAGGTGAGACTTGTTGGATAAAGTCCACAAACTGTTTTTCGGTGGCTCTTTGAGCGCCGATAAAGGTTTTAACATTGTCGCTCATTATCTTCGATGGAAAACCGCGTCGACGAAGCGAGCAAATGCCGCAAGGAAAGCCTCCTTTGTCAGATTAGTACAAAGCTCAAGGTGTACTGCTTTTGTCGTAAAACAGACAAAGACAGCCACATAGCATTTCATCAGAGTGGGAGACCTTAACATGGACGCCTTTATATGAAAAGGCCCAGCAAAATCGACACCTGTGATGGAGAAAGGCAGAGCAAAGTTGCAGCGTTCCGGGGAAAGTGCTGCCATAATCTGTGTTCGCATCTTTTGCTTATGCGTGGTGCAGATTTTGAACAAGAAAATGCGCTTATTTATTTGGGGCTTAAGTCGGGGAATGTAAAATTCCTGGCGAACCATATGTTGCATGAGACGATGTTTGGCATGAAGCATTAATATGTGGATATAACTAATAAGCAATGTGGCAAGTCGAGACTTCTGTGGTACAATTATGGGATGGCGTTCGTTATACGTTAGGCTTGAATTGGCGAGCCGACCATTCAGAAGGGTTTAGAACTAAGAGTGGACTTCTCTTATCAATAGGATTTGATTCTCTCAAAAGTGATATATCGCGGCTGAAGTAGCGCGCTTGAGTATATGCGATAAGAGCGACCTTTGCCTGTTGTAAGGTTAGGTGCGTCACTGTATCGCATTGAGAGTTTGCTGATCCCTTGACTTTGGTTTTGAGTTGCTCTATAAATTTGAACATGTAAGCAACTACTCTAAGGGCTCGGGGGAACGATGAAAATCGTTCGAGGATGTCGGTATCATCCACCGTTGTGGTAAAAGAGTCGATTTTTCGACTTTCTGGGGCAATTATATTTCGCATGGGCGATTGTGGCCGAATCGAGAGACTCTCTTAACCATCGGGGGCCATTCCACCAGAGGGTGGTGGTGGCAAGATCCAGGGGTTTGCATCCTCTTGCACCTAGATCAACAGGATTGTCAGCACTGGCTACATGTCGCCAAGTGGCTGATCCTACTAGTTCAAGCATTTGAGACGTTCGATTGGAAATATACGTCTTCCATGCATGTGGTGGTTTTTCTAACCATGCTAAAACAATTTCAGAATCAGACCACAGATATAATTTGTATCTTGCCATGTTTAAATGCGTTTGCACCATGGATACTAATTTGGACAGTAGTAGCGCGCCACATAGTTCAAGTCGCGGTAGACTTATTGTTTTTAGAGGAGCTACTTTTGCTTTTGCCACTAGTAAGTGGCTTGTGGTCGCAACGTCGCTTTGTGTGCGAACATATATAGTGGCGCAATATGCCTTTTCAGAGGCGTCACAGAAGCCGTGTAGTTCGACTTTGTGTTCCGGGGCATAATTTACCCATCGTGGGGTTTGTATCTGGGAAATGTCTTCCAGATTGTTTGCGAACTGGGACCATTTTTCTAAGCGAAGAGGTCTCACTTGTTCGTCCCAGTCGGTTCCGTCTAGCCATAATTATTGTATCAAGATTTTCGCTTGTATCATAATTGGCGAAAGCCATCCTGCGGGGTCGAAAAGTTTTGCCACAGAGGATAAAATTTGGCGTTTTGTTATGGCGGATAATGCTGATATTGACTCTGTAGTGTATGAAAACTGGTCAGATATCGCGTTCCATTGGATCCCCAGAGTTTTTATTGTACTTTCCTTTTCGAATTTAAGGAAATTAGTGTCCATCAGATTTTCTTTAGGTATATCCTTTAAGATATTAGGGTGGTTCGCCGTTATCTTTTTTAACGGAAACCCTGCGGTTTTGAGGGCTTGTGTCACTTGTGCTAGTGACTCGTATGCTTGTGGAAGCCTGTGACTTCCAGACAGGATATCGTCTACTTACGTTTGTGTTTTTAACACCTGGGTTGCCAGAGGAAATTCTGACTTTGTGTTTTCTGCCAATTCGTGCAGTGTTCGAACGGCTAAATATGGAGCACAGTTGACGTTAAAGGTAACTGTTTTCTATTTATAGTCGCGGAGTGGACTATTGGGAGATTTTCGGAAAATAATTCGCTGAAAATCTTGATCGTCTTTATGTACGACTATTTGTCTATACATTTTTTCGACGTCTCCGTTAAATACGTATTTGAATATACGCCAATTTAAAATTAGTAGCATAAAATCTTTTTGAAGCATGGGTCCCGTAAATAGAATATCATTTAGGGAATTCCCCGAGCTAGTAGATCTTGATGTATTAAAGACAACTCTTACTTTAGTTGTTTTTTTGTCTGGCTTTACTACTGCGTGATGAGGCAAGTAAAATGAGTAATATTTGCCATTTATGATTTTTTCGCATCGGCTTACTTCCTCCATGTGGTCTAAATGGAGGTATTCTTCTAACACGCCATCGTATTCTGGCTTAAGCTCACCTTTTTTAAGTAAGTTTTGTTCCATACTCAAAAACTGCTGTATTGCAGAGGTGCGAGAGTGACCTAAGGCGAGTGTGTTAGGAAATTGTTGTTTTAGTGGTAGTCGTACGACGTACCGACCATTATCTGATCTAGTAGTTTTGGCTTTGTAAAAGTTTTCACAATACCGATCTTCAGGGGTTGTGATTGATATGGGGGGGAGCTCTTCTAACTCCCAAAATTTCTTTAATTGTGAATTGAGGTATTTGTTTGAGATTTCCTCAACCTGAGTGGTCATGGTGATAACTGGTTCCGAAACTTGTCCACTTAGGATCCACCCAAAAATAGTATTTTGTGCCAGAAGTGTATTTGAAATTTGCTCAATACCTTCGAGTATTATCTGTGGTTTTTTCGAAGCATATAGCAAATACTTGTTTGTTCTACGAGTAAATATACGGTAAACTTAGAACCGTTCGTTTGTGTTTTGCACATCAAATCCTCCAATAAGGCTGTCATTCATTTAAACGGATTAAAATCGGAGCATACGTGTGGAAAACTGTTTCGCAGCACCCACTGACTCGCTTTCTGTCTCTCTGCACAGTCCTCGTATTGGGTTATTGGTTCAGTGCGAGCGAAAAAGAGAATGAAATTTGATTTACCGAACACGTAAGTAACAAGTGAACATTGTTTGCGGTCGGCTAGTGGTCGAGATACTATTGTACCGCCGGGCGTTGATCGAACAGATGATTTTCGTTGCTTGTAGATGTGGATGTGGGTTGTAGTGGTGTGGCACAGCGGTTGCTTCTGGGCACTATGTGTTTCTTTGTTTTCAGTTGTTTAGATGGCTAAGCGGATCATTGTCAAGAGCTGGTTTAGCATTTGCTGCATGCAGTTTAATTAATCGGGTACTAAGTTGCACCAAAACACTCACCGCTTTCACTTGCTCCCGAATAAAAAAGAACAAATATGGTTAAAAATGTATAAAGGCTTTTCCAATCCGCAATTTTATTATAGTCTTTGAAACTATAAAGTTGTTGAAAAACGATGTGAAAAACGATGTGAAAATATAGATTTCCGGGGTGACGCAGAAAGTACTCGGAAGATGCACATACGATGGCGATCGAACGAAAAAAGAGTGCCGTGTCCAGTCGTCGATCCCTTTTGTTGGTTGGGTAGGTTGGGGAGATCGTGGGTGTGTTGGTGGTGTGGTGTGTGTTGGTATCCCTTGGTGAGTTGTGTAAAGTTGTATGTATTGGCGTGTGGTGTTTTCAGGAGTGGATGGTATTGTTGTGGTGTGTTGGAATGTATCAGTGTTGCTTGTAAAGTGGGGTCTGGTGCTTGTGCAGGGATGTTTGCTGAGAAGGCTGATAGTTCGTTTGGTTCAAACGCATGCAAAAGTGTATAAATTTTAATGAAGAATATTTTGAAAAACAATAAAGCGACTTTCGATGCTTGATCTTTATTTTTGTTTTCTAATCCCGAAATATAAATGGCAACATTCGTATACGGAATTGAAAAAACGCAAGATAAGTTTATGAGCTTCTCAAAAAACTTGATATTTCGAGTATGATTATTTACCGCATTTCTGAACGTTTTTCTCAAATGTCTACAATTGTGGTTGTCCTTGCTTGGTTCGAACCAATTCTATATATTATATAAAACTGTTCGCGAGCGCATTCATAGGAAGTACTTCTGAAAGTAAAAAATTGTGCCAAGAGAAATGGATATACTGATCAGATTAATTTTAAGACTCATTCGAGATGATCTTCCCATTTAAGGCTAGCGTCAGTCAACTGGTTAATAACGCGAGTTTCAGTTGCACACGGTCAACGGCCATGAAAGCATGCTTTTTACAGAAATTTGATAAGTATACTTCTTCCGTGTTGTAATAAGAGGACCAACATGATTTATGTGGAACTCGAGTCAACTACTATGCAAGGAACGCAACTGTTCCCAATTTTCGCTACTTTATTTTCTAATCGAGGAATGTAATAATCTTTTTCAATACAACCTTTTGTTTTCTTCACTGAAAAATGCCCCTGTCACAATCAACTGTGAAGCTCTGGCTTTGTATAAAACGTCGTTATGCCTATAAAAATCTTTGTAGCTGCCTTCTTTTAATATTTTTAGTACTCTTTTTGCCCACATACCTCTTACCTATGCCTCTTTAAGTCTATGCCTTAATGAATCCTCTACCATAATATAGAAAATCCTGCTAAAGGCGTCAACATTTTTAATCTGCGTTCCTCGTCGTGTTCAATTCGGTAGTCATATTCCTGACTAGCTCCATAGCTCCAGATCATAGGATTGATATTTCTGTTCAGCATATGTTGTTTGATAAAGATTTCTACTTTCTTTACTTTTTAATAAAGTGACGAAAATAAGACAATAAGCATAAGGATATTTGCAATGGTTTCTTAGTCTGCCGTAATGGGAAATTTTTTTCTTTTTATCTTTCGTTTTATCTTCACTCAGTTTAATAGTAGCAAAAAAAAACAGTATTTTTCTTTTAAGCGTCTGATATTTTTTTCCATTTTATCGTCAGTCCCTTTTCAGATGCTAATACCCTTTTTAACTAACTAACACAAGAGCCTTATCTTTAGTTTTTGATGGTGTTACCAATTCATTAATATGGGCAACTACGTTTTCATTTATCTAATCTTTTAATATTGCGTGAATTTATCGAGAAAAAAAAAACAGCGGGCGAGTTGCATATATCAAATGGTGCATTCTGAAATACTAAACGATGTTAGGTAAGTTATCAGCTTTCTTTGGCCTATATTGTTCGATTAATTGTTTCACCGCAATTGCCAGCTTTTTATTAAGGTGAAGTAAGGGGTTTCCTTGAACAAAAAACGAAATTAGGGTAATGGGGCAGATTTTATTAGAGTTTCGAACTACTCTTCCGCCCATTCTGTAATTTCAAAGTTGGCTTGTTTTGTTGGCAGTTGTAGCCTATTTTGTGCCCTAGACGCTATGAAAGATCGTTGTGATCCTTGGTCTATTAAGGCTGTAAGTTTAAACAGTTCTCCTCGGTGTTCGATGGAGACGACTGCTGTTCTTGCCAATTTTCGGGATTTCGCACTTGGGGATTTGTTGTTGCAACTAAACCCGTGGCTCTTTTCATATTTTCATATTTGCATAGAATGATGCCGTTTATGACAATAAACGCAATTAAATTTGCTTTCGGAGTCTTTAAGTGTATGTGCATGTGACAAGCAGTTTGTAAAAAGTCTTTTTGTTTTGTTTTGAGCTTATGCCTCATTGTACATAGTTCGCATGACGTTTGTTTGTACTGTTCGGATGTGAACGTTTAATTTCTGAAGAAGCTTCTATTTAAATTTTTGTTGCTACTGGCTTGGGGTCTGTGGAAGCTTCTACTTAGGTTGTGTTGAACGCTTTTCGGTCTGACCATTTGTTATTTACCCTTTCTGCGATTTCGTATTGGGTTATCAAAAAGTCTTTCATCTGTTGGGTATTTTTTTCGAGATGAGAGCGATTGCTCCCACAAAAGTAACGTTTTTTCTGGTAAAGCGGCGGTGCATATATTTACCAGTATTGGGTCCCAGCTGTCTGTGGGAATATTTTGTGCCAACAGAACCGACAAGCAATTAGAAACAGTGGATTGCAGTTTTATAAACTCTACACTTGTTTCCTTTTGAATCTTAGGCAAGTTCATTAGTATCGTCATCCCACATTTTTATTTTTTTATTTGTTCGTCACCACCAATTTTTAAGGTTTTCCACCCTTATTTTTATTAATTATTTTTTTTTTCACAATAGTGCCATTCTGAATGGCTCGAAGGATCAATGATAACACCAGCACTTACTTGCCACTTTCACTCCACGTATATTCAAAAGAAATTCGGAAATGTTTTTTTTTTCTTTTTTTTTAAATGTTCACAAAATTTTTTTATTTTAAATAATTAGCACAAAGATTAGCTCAATGCACTCCCTGGTCGCATACCAGTGGAGAGGTAATAAAAATATATGTAACAAGTTGCGAGAGTATAAAAAATGGTTGATAACAAGAGAAAACGTTATCTTCGGCTGCGCCGAAGCTATAATACCCTTCACAGGTGCATTTCTTTTAGTAACTACTATATGTATGACTACATTTGAAAACGTAACTTGGCAACGGTTTGCATCCAACGGAAAGCATTTTGCCAGTTCTTTCTAGCCAGGTTCTTTACTATAAACAATCTTCTATTCGAATTGATTTTAGTTATTGAGGTGAATAGATCTTTCAGACATTTACATAAATTTTAATTTTTAAGCTGTTCACATGAAAATGGAATGGAAAACAAAACAAATTATAATATTTATAGAAATTAGAAAATATATAACATATAATAATATTTATTATTCTATAATACTTTTTTATATGATATATAAATTACATTAATTACATCTATGACTTACACTTTATATTATAATACAAACTTAAATTTAATAATATTGAATCTACCATATATCTATATAAATAATATATCTATTTTCTAAAGCTTAAAAATATTCCGTCATGATCACTGTATGGTGTTTCATATGTTATACCTGACGTCATTGCAGAATCCATGTTTGTCCATACCCAATCTATTGCTGTTTCCTGTTTTGTTGTGGCGACCTTAGCCAATGAAGATTGAAATCCTAACTGTTGTAATCAACCCTCGAAATCATCACCAAGGACTACTGACGGTCCATTATACTGTTCAGTTATCTGACGGATATTATTTTCCACTTGGTTTCTAAATTCCGGAAGTCTATAGCGGGGGTTCCTGTAGACAAGTGATATGGAAACTGTTGAATTGTTTACGTTTAACAGTTGGTAAACGTTTGTTGAACCGGTGTCGTTCCTTGAAAATGATCCATCTGATAGACCTAGGCACCTATCTTGTTTGTAGTATATTATAAGGCCGTTGGCAGGGCGTCGTCGGGATGATCTTGTTTCTCCATCAAGGCGTGCGATAACACTGTAGCCTTCTATTGGGAATTCTTCTTGAGGTAAGGCCCATGTCTCGGCAAAGCACAGAATATCAGCAAAACAATTCAGCTTGTCTGATTTAATATTTTCAATATGCTTGTTTAGGCTATTAAGTTGAGTTTTAATTGGAGCCTGCGGTCCAAATGGGTTCGGGGGAGAAAATGTCCCGCTTATATATAATCCATTGTCACTTGTGGCTCTGCTACATCCTACATATAAAGCTGATCTGCTTACTCTACCCTCTAGATGAACAGCAACTTGTGTGTATGTTCCACCTTGACTTTTATGTATCGTAATGGCTTCAGCTGGAATGACCGGAAACTGTCTGCGTTCTATGGTTATTTGCTAATTTCTCTTGTATTGGAATGATCGGACCACGCTCATGATTGGTGTTCAATCTGCATTGCGACTCTGAGGCTGCTTGGAACGTGCAAAGCTTCCAACTCTTGATTCTGCGAATTGTATCCATAGTTACACCACTGAACTTTCAGATCTTTGTGATTCGGAATCAACCTGTATTAGTTCCACCATTGACGAGACCATCACTTATGCTTATGTTGACTGTCACCAGATATTTGATCGAAGTCTTGAGCTGCAATGTATAAAGCATTCCTTGTGTTTCCGATGGCTTAAAAGACTTCACAGCTTCTAAAATCTTTGCCTTGCTGCGTTCTGTTAAGGAACTTGACTTAATTGTATCCTTCGCAATCAAAATGAATTCCTCGGTCATCGTGTTCGCCAGTTTAGTTACATTGAAATCATTTACTCCAGCATTTGAATAAAATAGATGGATGGCTTCGTTCGGTATCTCATTAGAGGTCTTTTCCCTGCTTTTGATTAATTGGATGTCAGCGTGTGTCATATTTCCCTCTAACATGTTATTTAAAGCGAAGGAAAATGCTTGATCTTCACGCTGGCGCATTATTTCAGTGAACTTAAAGTACCGAAATTGATCTCAAAGCGGTGTTCCTGTAATTGTACTGTAATGATCATTCCTATTCGGCGCAAATATCCATTGATCTCCTACTGGCGGCAGCTGCTTCAAGTCACCAAACACGATAATTGGTATGTCTCCAAAGTAAGCGGTGCTCCTGAAAATTTGCTTTAGCCTGCAATCTAAATATTCTAACATCTTTGCTCCAACCATTTCGTCAATTATAATAAGCCTAATATCTATGAGATTGGCATGAATAGTGTCTAATGTGTCACTATTTAGTGGCCGAAGATCGCCGGAAGACTGGTTTACGGGGAGTGAAAAAACCGAATGAAGGGTTAGGCCTCCAATTCTAAATGCTGCTTTGTCAGTGGGTGCGCAAGTTAACACCTTAGCTGTTTCGGGGTTAGTTCCTGGTACACTATTAGCTCGCAATGTCAACGACTGATATATAGTTATTATGAGCCGACTCTTGCCCACTCCACTCTTGCCCATCTTTTACTGACATTGTGTATTACATGAGCAAAGTATTCTCTCTGTTTGCTGTTAAGTGACTGCACCATTGCCAGTAAATCGTCTTCTAATATTACAGGTGGGAGTTTAATTAATCGAACCGCCTCTTTCTCTTCCTCTGTATTGTTGTGCTCTTGAAAAACATTAATGTCTCCTGTTTGCTCTGGAACAGCTAGAGCTCTGAATTCGGGATCTAAAAGTTGTGAGGCAGCTCGATCATCAGCTGTTTCTTCCACTTTGACATGCAGGTTTTCTAAAATCCGTTCAAGTTCAAATTTGTCATATTTGAGCTTATTCAGCTCAATTTGTTCCTTGTGTGCATTGCAAATACTCTCGACGTCATTATTTAATAAGTCTGTTTCCTCATTTCTCCATGTGTGATAGATCATGGCGGTTTCTCTGAAGAAATCGGCTCTTGAACTTTCAACGCTAAAGCGTTTCCAAAGCAAAATAAGAGCTTGCTTCCTTTTCCTTAGAAAATCTGCTTGTTTTTCAAAATCTGAACCATGCTGCAAAATCTGCTAAACATAGTTCTTCCAATTGATTGGGCCTTTGAGAGTAGTGCTCCAGCACACTCGGCACATACCTATATGTCCGTAGATTCTTCCTGTAAAGCATTCAATTCATCATCCTTACTCGGTTGTTTGGATGTGATGTATTTATAAATATTTCCCCATTACTGCTTCTTGAGCCGATATTTCCTTTTCTTTTGATGGAGAAATTCTCTGCATTTATTTCCTCCATGGCTTGTCTCAATATTGTTGATACTCCTCTATTGGATTTATTTATATAATTAATGATATACAAGGTGCGTTCCAAAGAAAACAGGACTTTAAAAAAAAAGACAGCACAAATGGTTTTATCGGCAAAATCAATTAATTTTATTCAAAATGGTCTCCTTCGGCTTTAATACAGCTTTTTGCACGGTCCAAAAGCATGTCGAACGAGTGTTTTAGCTCGTTGCCCGGTATGACCGCCAGTATGCCAGTGCAAGCCTTTTGAATGGCCTCCACGTCTGCATAACGCTTTCCTTTCATCGGCAAATTCATTTTTCCGAAAAGTAGAAGTCGCACGGTGCCATGTCGGGTGAATACGGGGAGTGGTTGATTGTTAAAATGTGATTTTTGGTCAAATAATCGGCCACAAGCGTCGATCGATGAGACGGCGCCTTATCGTGCAACAAACGCCAACTTCCATCTTCGCGATATTCGGGCCGAACACGTCGAATATGGCGCACCAATTGCTTCAAAACTCCAAGGTAGAATACCGCATTACGTTTTGGCCGGGTGGAACAAATTCTTGGTGGACAATACCCTTGGAATCATAAAAACAAATCAGCATTGTCTTCACTTTTGACTTCTCCAGGCGCGATTTTTTGGGTTTCGGCTCATTTCTCATTTATGTCCTCACGACCACTTTGAAAACGTTAAAACCACTCGTGCACTCTGCTACGGGATAGGCAATCATCGCCATAAACTTGTTTCATCAGTTGAAACGTTTCGGTAAAAGTTTTACCAATTTAAAACAAAATTTAATGTTGGCTCTTTGTTCGAAGCTCATTTTCGCACCGATGACAAAAACATACTGACACTTAAAACGCAATAACTTCAATAACTTGACTGGAAGTCGATAAAGGATAGCAGATTCTAACGTACTTGTCGACATATAGATGGCGTTACTAAAGTTTACTTTGTTACTTTTTTACTGTTTACTTTGGAACGCTCCTTGTAGCTGCAGCAAGCGTATGCGTCCAGAATTAATTGAATATCCATATATGCTCTATTGAATTTAAGAATATTTTTATCATAGGCATTTAGAAGCCTGTCTGAAAATTTTCTCTTTAGGAAAATGTGTGGCTTTTTTACAGATGAGCAAAGAGCAAGCTTGTATCCTTCATAATCAGTGTTGATTCGCTTATCAGCCAAAAAATTATCGAAGCAGTTCAACCGTATTATTTCTTCCTCTAGGAGATCCGTTAGAGTTAATAGTTCCTGTATTTTTTAGAATTGAACTTTGTGTTGCTCAATACCTTCCTCATTCTCCAAAGAGAAAAGTATTTCTGTCGGTGGCATCGGCGGATATGGCATGTTGAATCGACACACTTGTTTTCCATGTAGGTCTCTTAGGCAAGCTCGACCATTTCTGTGTTTTTGATACTGAATGAATTCCAGTAAGTACAAATCATCCCCATCGGTTGTGATGTGTATTTCGATGAATGTTTCAACATCATTTGTGTTGATGATTCCATCACTTTCCAATTATGGTGCGTTTCTTAGCCAGTACATGCCATGACAATGTGATGATCCCTTATGCTGGAAATCAATTCTGTAATAGTAACGGACTACTAAATGCCCTCCAAATAGTCCGTTTTGTAATAATTTTAGCATTTGGCGGAATCGATTGTCGAAATACCTGGAACATGTAACTGGATCTGTCCTTATCAGTCTCAATATGACTAATACTCAGGCCATTTTGTTTCTGCAGCAGACATTGTGATAAAAAATGTTGGCAAACCAAACTGGCGGATCATGGCTAAAACTTTCTTCTTTTCAGCCTCCCAATGTGCAGGTGAGGATGGAAGTCCTGTGAGTACATGATAGCCTTCATCATGCTGGATAAGGTTGCTGACAAAATTTTCATCCCTCACATTTGCAGCAGTTATATTCCTCGATCCAGACTTTTTACGCAGGCAAATGGAAATTGCATTTTTAATGCGCTCTTACTCGTAGAACTTACACATTATTATCACACAACGCCGATCATAAGTAAGCCTCTTTTTTTTGCAGTAAATCGTTGGATACGACAATATCTGAGCATCTTCGTCGGTTCTAACGTCCCTTGAGCATCTACCTTGTCCTAGTGCCATTGCAACCCGTTCAATGGATCGATTTTCAACGGGTTCATTGTCCATTAAAGTCTCCTGACCACCTGGATTTAAATCCTCTTCCATTTCAAGCGGTACATATTCCTTCTTACTTCTGCCTCATCTGCAGGATCCGCAATAAATGGCACAGTTTCCTCGTTTCCAGCATTTGCCAACCAATCACTTGACATTTGTATATTATGCTTGACGTTGAGCTCTGTACCCAGCAGATAGTTTAGTGCCTCCAAAATTTTTGCTGATCGCACTGTCTCCGTCGTAATATTTTGTTCATATTCCAATCGACGTTTCAAGTGCACTTGAATAATATGGCTGTTATCAAATCTTCGTGGAAGCATGGTGACTGTCTCTGCAACAGAAATCGGGATATTCACCACTGCTCCACGAATAGCACATTGTCGTTCTTAGGATATGAATGCGCATAAATTTCTTCCAGACACGTTAAATCCTGAATGTATTCCGGAATATCAGGAAACTCCAATCCTTCCGATAGGCAGATATTTGGTATCTTGCCCTTCCTAACAATACGATAGCATGGGTTGCAAAAGTTGTACTTTTGGTTCGAAATTTTGATGACAGATAAAACACTTTTCTAGCATCTTCTGAGCGCGCAAATTTTGTTGAAGTCTGAGATTTTTCTAGTTTTTTCATTTGATGAGGGAACCAAGTGCCACCGCAACACACGGATATTTCAGTTCTTTGAGAAGAATTTAAAATTTGCTCACGACGTCTTCTTATTGGATCTTCTCGACGACTTCTCCTATGTCGTCTAGTGGAACGTGCAGAACTCTCACGAGTTCTCTCCTCATTGCGGTACTCAAAATTTGAGCTGCGTAATTCTGCAATATAGTCGGCGTTCCTCTGTCTATTATTTTCCAAATTTTGACTATATTGTTGTCGATTTCGATTCAGAGCGTTGCGACGTCTTTGTTCCTGCGATTGTCTAGATACTCTTGGCATTTTTATAAATTAATAAGATATTTATACAAATAAAAAATAATTTAAAAATAAACAGTGAAAAAATTATAATAGAATTAAAATAATGATTATTCTTAAAAAATTATAATATACTTAAAATAATGCTTATTATTGGAAAAGGATTTTTTTCGTTGTTTTGAAAGTTGTGTGCCTTGTTGAACGTTTAAGCTGCTCGCGTAAACTGAAGTGATCCGATGTGTTGGCCCTTCTTGGTATAATCAAGGAATTTTCGAAGAAATGTTAAGGCGTTAATTACAAATGTTGCATTGTAGAGGTTCTTTTTTACCTAGGTTATATTTTCTACCTCCCCTGCGAACTATGTTTACTTTCTACCTAGGTTTAGTTTTGTACCTACCCATCAGTTAATTAGGGTTTTAAAATTATTATTAATAAATATGACATATCCAAGTTTTTTTACCTAGGTTATGCTTTTGAGCTACGCTTCGAACAATGTTTATTTCCTACCTGTTATTCTACCTAGAATGTTTTGTACCTTCCCATCAGTTAATTTGGGTTTTAATACTGAATAATTATGTTATCAAAGTTAGTATTCTATTATTATTAATAAATAATAATATATCTTGAATAATTAGGGATTTGTTTATTTTATGGTTAATTAAATAATATTTTTGCTCCTTACTCATATGTATCCATTCTTAACACAATTTTCAACTTATTGTCCCAATTAGCTACATGCCATACCTTGCTTTTGGCACAAGCAAAATAGTTTTTGGCAGATATAAGAAAAATTTTATCGAAAGCTCAAATTGGACAGTATAAATTATTAATTAATCTGACTTGTTTATAATATATTTTGTGTCTAATCTGATTACAATGTAAATATATTGGAGAAGATTGATTAGTTATGTTACTCACTATTTACCATATAGGAAAAATTTAAGGGTTTAATTTTCTATTACAAGCTATATTACATTTTGGAGAAAATGGGTTCTCTATTTAATGAAAAAAGTAAGTCATGCCAAACTTTGTGATATTTTGTCATATAAAAAAATTGCCCATACAAGAACTTGATTTTGATCGGTCAGTTTCTATGACAGCTGTATGCTATAGTGGTCCGATCTTAACAATTCGTTCGAAGATTGAAGTCATATCTTAAGCAATAACCCATACTAAAAACTTCCATACAAAAATTTATTTTTATCGGTCCATTTCTATGATAGCTGTGGTCTGATATGAACAATTCGTTCGAAGATTGTAGCGATATCTTGGACAATCATCATCCATGCCATATTTCGTGAAGATAACTTGTCGTAAACAATTTTTTTCATATAAGAACTTAATTTAGATTGTCAGTTTGTATGGCAGCTATATGCCATTGAGAGAAATCCATGCCGGATTTCGTGATGATATTTTATCTAATGAACAATTTTTCCATGCAAGCACTTGATTCCGATCGTTCAGTTTGTCTGGCAGATATATGCTATAAGAATCCGATCTGTACAATTTTTTGGGATATTGCAATACTTCTTTTAGCAATAACCTATGCCAAATTTCGTGAAGATATCTCTTTGAATAAAAAACTTTTGCATGCAGGTATTTGATTCCGATCGTTCAGTTTATATGGCAGCTATATGCTAAAGTAATCCGATCTGAACAATTTCTTTTGAGATTGCATAGTTTTTTTAGCAAAAACCAATACCGAATTTCGTGAAGATATCTCGTCAAAATATGGCAGCTATATGATACAGTAATCCGATCTGAGCAATTTGGTCGGAGATTACATTATTGCCTTAGACACTAACCTATGCCAAATTTCGTGAACATATCTCATTAAATGAAAAAATATTCCATGCAAGTATTTGATTCCGACCGTTTAGTTTATATGGCAGCTATATGCTAAAGTAGTCCAATCTAAACAATTTCTTTGGAAATTGCACAACTTTTTTTAGTAAAAAACCATACCGAATTTCGAAAAGATATCTCGTCAGATGAAAGAGTTTTCCGTATAAGCACTTAATTCCGATCGTTCAGGTTATATGGCAGCTGAATGCTATAGTCATCCGATCTATACAATTTCTTCGGAGATTAAATGAATGCCTTAAATAATAATATATGCCAAATTTCGTGAAGATACCTCGTCAAATGAAAGAGTTTTCCATACAAACACTTGATTTCGATTGTTCAGTTTGTATGGCAGCTATATGCTATATTGGTCCGTTCCGACAAATGAGCAGCTTCTTGGTAAGAAAAAGACGTGTTAAAAGTTTCAGATCGATATCTCAAAAACTGAGGGACTAGTTCGCGTATATACAGATGGACGGACGGACGGACGGACAGACGGACAGACGGACATGGCTAAATCAACTCAGCTCGTCACGGTGATCATTTATATATAGGCTTTACTTGTATATGATCTCCGCCGTTTGCTTTTGGATGTTACAAACTTCGTGGCAAAATTAATATACCCTGTTCAGGGTATAAAAAAATGAAATGACACGCGCGCCAAAAGAAAGTTCGGTGTTTGTTACTCGAAAGTCGCTGAGAGAAGGGGCTGTCCGCTTCGAGGACAGATGTTTTGTAGTGTGTGTTGTGTAGAGAACCTAGTCTGTGTGTGTGTGTGCGGCTACTGATATTTATTAGTATGCAGTATGCACGATTCGTACTGGCCGCTAAGGGGTACACCTCTTTCGGGACCACGCCCAGTCAGGAGTATCGTCCCAAGTTGGACTTGCGGCGCAGTACGCCTACGTACTAAACCCTGAACTCCGTCACCTGCAGCTTTGGTGTAAGACCCTGCGGTACCGCCGTTAGGCATTTCATCGCAGGGTCAGCTTAGCCTTTTGGCTCACGTCATTTGTTCGCTATTCGCGGTTCAAGCTTCACTGCTTCTCTGTCTTTCGGCTCTTCTCAGCTCTTGGATTATCAGAGCTGTCGTCTTTTCCATAATGCTCCATACATGTCTCGATTCCAACATATAAGGCACTATATTATCTGGAGTTATTTGGTCTGCCACTTCTTTTTCCAGACTCTGTCTTTCCTTTGAAAATTTTGGGCAGTGAAAAAAGATATGCCTTGCATTTTCATTACTTATACCACAAAAGGAGCAAGCGACTCCATTGTCATGTCCGTACTTATGCAAGTACTCTCGGAAACACCCATGCCCTGTTAGGAACTGCGTCATATAGAAGTCAGTTTCTCCATGTTTTCTTTCCACCCATGCTTGAACATTACCAATTAATCGGTGCGTCCATCTCCCCTTGACTGATGCGTCCCAGCGATTCTGCCATTCTTGTGTGCTGGCTTGTCTTTCCTCTTTGCGTTCTGCCAATGTTAACTTCCTGCCCAAACTCTTACTTTTATCGTAAATTCGTTTCAGTTCACAAGCCATTATATCTGGTGGCATTATTCCTGATATAATGCTAACAGCTTCATGTGACACCGTACGAAATGCACTGACGGTTCTGATGGCACTCAACCGACATACCGTTTCTGCCATTCTGGCGTATGTTTTTTGTATTAACGCTGGTCCCCATACAGGTACGGCATACATTATGATTGACTGGCTAACCTTAGCCAGGAGCGCTCTGCTGCTCTGTTTTGGTCCTCCAATGTTGGCCATTATTCTGTTTAGGGCCGCATTCACACGGGCGGCTTTTTCGCAGACTTTCTCGATATGGACTTTATAACTTAGTCGTGCGTCTATCATTACCCCCAGATACTTCAAAGATGTTTGTGTCGAGATGTTATGCCCATCTATACTAAGAGAAATCGTCTCCAGTTTTTTTCTGCTTGTAATAAGCACTGCCTCAGTTTTTTGTTCCGCAAGTTGAAGTTTTGCGCTTGCTAGCCACTGCTTTATCTGTTGTACTGTATCACTAAATATATTTTGGATTTGGTGTAGTTCTTTAGCTACTATTGTCACTGCAATGTCGTCGGCATATCCGATTATCTTTACTTCTTTAGGCAACTGGAGGCGAAGTATACCATCATACAGTACGTTCCACAGGATCGGACCCAATACGGAGCCTTGTGGTACTCCACCCGTGACTTTATATTTTTTTGGTCCTTCTTCTGTTTCATAGAGCAGCAGCCTGTCAGATAAATAGCTTTTTATGATTTTCAGCAGATAAGATGGTGTTCTCTTATTTTCTAGTGCTTGCAGTATATGGGGCCAGCTGGCCGAATTAAACGCGTTTTTTACATCGAAAGTAATGACAGCGCAGTATTGCTTTTTGCCGTATATCCACCTATCTCCTTCAATAGCTTTTTCTGCTATCTCTGTCAGCTTCTTGATTGCATCAACGGTTGAGCGTTTTCTGCGAAAACCATATTGGTTGTCGGATAGGCTGCAAGTTTCCTCTTCCAGGTGATCTTCTAAGCGGGCGCGGATTAGTCGCTCCAGGATTTTTCCCATTGTATCGATCATGCAGAGTGGTCGATAAGAGCTCGGTTCTCCTGGCGGTTTGTTCGCCTTCTTCAGAAGTACGAGCCGTTGTATTTTCCATATCTTTGGGAAGACACCTTCTCGCAAGCATCGTGTATATAACGTCGTGAATGGATTTGTGTTAAGTTTTACTGCGAGTTTCAGAGCCCTGTTCCGAATACCATCCAGTCCTGGCGCTTTAGAATTTCCGAATTGCTCCACCGCTTGTAGTACTTCCATATCATTGACCTCTGGCGCATCTGTGGCTTCTGCCAATATGCCGGCTTTCTCCGAGCAGTATGTTTCTTTTTGATCATGGCGGCATCGCAAGCTTTAGTAATATGATGAACCAGAAGTTTGGCCTGCTGGTCTACGTCATTAGTCTCATTGAGGTTTTCGTCAAGAATAAATTGGAAAACATCCTCGTCCAGTGTTTCGATCCTCCATCCTTTGGCCTGTACTTTTTGTTGACAGAGGTTCCTTCTTGGCCGTTCCATGTCCTTGTTGATATTTATTATTATTGCCAGATGATCACTCTGGGTATATGTGTCAGACACCCGCCAGTCTGTTGATCGCAGTAACGATCTGCTGGCAAAAGATATATCAATAATGGAGCCACGTCCATTCTTCTCAAAAGTGTTTTGTGTCCCTGTGTTCAACAGTACAACGTCTAGCAGACCGAAGGCTTTGAGCAATGTACTGCCTCTGCGGTTAGTGGCTCTGCTTCCCCATTCTTGAGCCCAGGCATTAAAGTCCCCTGCAATTATGTTAGGTGTGGTTGTCATTGCTTCTTTCACAACTTCGTCCAGTATTTTTTCGTAGTCAGTATGCGATATACTTGGCGGTATGTAGCAACTGTAAAAATAAATCCCACATATTTTAGCTCGTGTAAAGTACGCGTTTTGCGTGAGTGGTTTGTCTTGTATCACTTTATCTCCACATGCCCATATTGCAACCTTATTGGTGGTATCTGAGATCCACGTGTTAGTGCCTTTATTTTTATATTGTTCACAAATTATTGCTACGTCAATATTGTTTTCATAGGCCGTTTGCGTTAAGAGATCCTGAGCTGCCTCGCAGTGGTTCAAGTTTATTTGCAGGATCTTCACTTCTTAGTTTTATTACATGCTGCTGTGTAGATGGGGCATCTTCGGCTTCCTATTTGGTGGTCAGTGTTCGTTCTCCCACTGTTTTTGCACGCTGTACAAAAAGGTTTGTTAGTACAAGTTTTGGCCCGGTGGCCCGCTTCTCCGCATTTAATACAGCACTGACTCCTGTCTTCCGTATTGTTGCATGCTTTCGCCATGTGTCCATATTCCAAGCATCTAAAACATTTCCTCAGTTGTGGCTTTTTTCTTATTCTGCATACTGTCCAGCCGATCTTTATCTTTTGCGCCTGCAATAGATATTTTGCTTCTTGCACCGGAAGATTTATCACCGCTTTTTGGGTGCCTGCGTAGGCCGCTCTGATGCTTTTTATTGAAGTGTCGTTGAAAAGACTAAGCTCTTTAATTTGAAGACGGATCGCTTCTGCAATATCCTCTTTCGTAGTGATATCGTCCATATCACTCACCTCCACTGTTGTCTCCTGTTGCAGTGTTCTAATTTGCGCCTGGTCGCCTAGTATTTTTCTTATGTCCTCCTTGTATCCTTCAGTGCTTCCTGTTTGTGTCTTCTTTAGTTCAAGCAAAATCTCTCCTTTGGCTGTCTTCTTTACTCGGGCGACGTTTTTGCCAAGTTCTTGCAGTGTTCCGTTATTTTTTACTGCTCGGAGTATGTCAGCGTACGTCATATCACCATTTTTTGCAATGACAATTGCATTAGGCCGTATGCGCGGTGCGGGGTTTGCATTCTTTTTATTTTTCTTCTTTTGCTCTTTCCGTTGGACCGTGGTCCAGTCCTCTTCTGTTGACGACTCCGTTCTTGAGTATTTACTATTGCTCTTTTCTTCCTCGCAACTCTTGTTAACCACCATTTTCCCCATCCGCTCTTCGTGGAAGGTTTTGGTCCTTTTTGGTGGCGTCTTTCTGTTTACTTGGTTGTTCTCTCGTGGCCTTTTTGGCGTTACTTCAACAACCGTGTGCTGGCTTGCTACAATTCGGTTAGATTCCCTTTGTCTTATGTGATCCTCTTGCGCACATGCTTGGAGCTTTGAGATTGTGCTCAGGAATTCTCTCATGGCATTGTTGATGGAACGCTGTGGGGGCCGCATCATATCCGCTAATTTTTGGATCATTTCTCCCAATTCGTGTATATGTTCCCGTTTGGTTTGCGCCTTCTTTACCGCGATCGTGGATCCCTCCTGTAGCGTCGGTGGTGATGATTTTGCGCGCGTGGGTCTATCCGTAGAAAGCTCCTTTACGGGAGATCTGGCCAGACGTGAAGCCTTCTTAAAGGGATCTACTTCTGAGACGTCGCTCGTACTAGCAGTTCTATCTGCGCCATTTACCAGCTGCTCCACATGGGGATCATTCGGTATCGACGTCTTCCGAAGAAAGCTGCCAAGGGTACCGCTGTTTTTGTTGCTGCTATTGTTGTTTTTGTTGTTTGTTTTTTCATTTATTGTCTCCATTAATCTGTTTTACCAGCGCATCGTGTGCAGGGGGGCGGGCCGAAATAGACAGGAACGGGTATACCCTCGGAGACGATGCCCCTACCCCAGTTCCCTGAGGCCTGTCCTTCGCTTTACCAGTTCCGGAATACACGGACGAACCGGCGCTCGCCCGGAGCAACGCAGTCTACTAGTTCTACGCCCAATGGACACTTCCTGACCAAGGCCCGAAGGGGCTGGTTACTGATTCACATCGTGGCTAACACTTCGGCAGAGCAAGCTCACATCACCCTCTCCACAACACCAGCGGTATACAGCTGATGATATTTCGTGGGACTCCCCGTGCGCCCCGGTATGGACCGGTTGTAGTTACAGCCGCACCTAACATGGTGAACAGACGCTGACCAGGAAGCCGCTCATTGTGAGTCCGTCGCGCCTGGATTTTTGTATTGCTCACCATGCCCATGCATGGTGAGGGGGACACCTATTTTAGAGAGGCGGTATCGGCTCGCCTCTGTCGCAGGAGTTTCATCGGCTTAGCTGGCTTTTATACCGCATCCTCCACTCCTGCCGCTCTTCGTCGGGGATTGCTTATTCGTTGTTACTTATTTCGCAATTAACCTGCTACTACAGGCCGTACGGCTATCCGCGACCTGCCGACCCCCCCGGTAGCTTAGAGCTCAGCTGGAAAAGCCTGATCCCTCATAGAATCAAAACCAACGGGAGGTGTTGTGTGTGTCAGTGTTGTCTTGTGCGGTGTGTCTGAGTTCTTCGGGGCGGGAATCTTAACTCATTTGGCCACAAACTTTTCCAAAGATATATATTTAACAAAGATTTTATGAAATTTTCAAAGAAAAATATTCAAAACTCTGCCCTAACGACGTCATTTCCGGCAATTTGCCTCGGAAAAAAGGTGCCTCCACGTTGACAGCAAAACTTTTTACAGGATCATCAAAGGTAAAAAAAATACGAGTTTTAATTAAGACCATGCACCACGTATTGTACGAAGAAGCAACAAAAAAGTGAAAATTGTATTTTTGCAGACGTTTTGAAAAAAGTGCAAATTTTGGTGAACATTTCTCGGCGTTTTTTTTTAAACAGTTGTAAATAAATCTTTCGTTCAAGACTTTGTAAATTATTTCTCGAAGACCTATGTAAAATTTCATTTAGATCGATTGAGTAGTTCGCGAGAAATCTGGACAACCGACTTTTAAAACACAGTTTTGAGAAAAACACGTTTAAAGCTTTAAGTGACTATATAGCTGACCTCGAGCGCGCAAATTTTCATTGCTGTATCTCCAAAACTACTCATCGAAATCAACTTTTACGAGAAATTTCTAGAGATGTTATATAATTAAATAATACAATAAAAAGATTTTTTTTTTTAACCAGTGACCCCTTAAATTAATGATTTGTTCTTGAAATCAATACTAAACATGAATTTAAGAAAATATTTTTCATCAAATTAATCACACCTGGACGCTTTTTACGTGTTCGAATTTAAGTGACCCTGCTTCTGCTTTGTATTCGTACCCTTTGGTGTTTTAGACTAAAAAATTTACGTACATACCCATACATATACACGTAGACATTTAAAGCATAGGTAGACACTGCCTGCTCTCACTATCTCTACCTATGTACGAAATATCACCACATTTATAACATATTTTTTCTACTCATTTTTTGATGGCAGAGAATAATTGTACTAGCCTTCATCAGTTTTATTGTATATCTGCATTTTTCCAGGATTACACACCTGGTTCCTGTCTGCTTTTTTCAAAAATTACTAACTGTTCTGTAATTTCGGTCAAGGCTTTATCTTGCTGGAGAGTAGTGTATATATGTATTCTAGTCTATGCAGTCTAGATATATTTAGATCAAGGAAAACCGTATCTGAAATATTCCAATTAATTTTCTTCATCCAACCGAAATTATTTTCTGATTTTTCCCAAATTCCTATGCACGTCTTGTTGCCAAACTCATTAGTGAGGGTTCATTTCAAAAAATTCCAATCAAGCAACCCGGTTAAATAAATTTTTGTACCTCATTCCAATGTACTATTTGTGTACTTTCTTCTATCTGGCCGATTAACTTTTGTATATCGGAGGATCTTTAAGGGTAAAATCTGCACGATCTACGTGTGCAGGTGGCTCAGAACGTTTTCGATAAAAATCATATTCTGATTGGTTCGACTGCATAGTACCCTTTTCACCGTTGGAGAGGTCTTTCCCTGACCTCAGGTTTTCGTCCACTTACTCCTAGTCCCATTTCTCTGAGCTTAGCTTTTAAAGTTAGCAAGTAATTTTTAAAAAGCGTCCGCATCAATTTTATTGTCGCTATTCATGTTTAAAAACGTTTATAATAACTTTAATTCTCTTTTGCAATGATTTCGCAAAATTTCTTTACCTTAACTTCATCTGTTACTTCTTGTTTATTTCGACTAATTTCTTTATCTACTGCTCTGGTCGTAACAACCTTTAAAGTTGCTGCTGATGAAAACCGCTCTGCTTACAATTCTTAGCTGCGAAGCTCTGCTAAAACCACTTTTTCGCTTATAATATTAGCCACAGTTTCATGTGTAGATTCTGCTGCTTATAGAACAATCTCGACGCATTTCCCTAGTTTATTAATGATAAGTGTGTTGTTGTCGTTCCAAAAAAAAATCGCCTTTGTGGAAGCGATGTTTGATTGTTTCCAATTTCTAGCTGAATTTCCGGTTGGTTCAAATTCAATTCCCGAATGACATTTAATTACGACTAAACGTTAAAAGTTACGTCCACCTTTTGTTGCTTTACTTCCACATATAAGCTGCTTATGTTATTTTCAACATCTATTAATCAATTAAAATCGAGAACCAATGACATAGTCCTGCGATCGTTAAGAACAAGTATAATTTACTGTAGGGCTTATCCATATTGGAAATATGTAGGTAAGTATGCATTTAGGTCGGAAATGTATTGAGTATTATTGTAAATATAAGCGTGTTTATACATTATTTCCCAAGTTGAAATGTTGGCGCCACATAAATGTTCAGTTTTTGCACTAAAATAAAATTATCCAACATAAAGGGTGTGTTCCAGCTGTAATTATTGCGGAAGTGTTCACATTTATAAAAGAGCATCACGTTCTTTGGTAAAATTTCGACAACAATGGCAACATCAAGCGTTCGATGAGTAATATGTTGACAATCTGTTGCTCATCTCTAATAAATCAAACGCAATTGTAATGGATTTCTCGATAAGTCTTCCTTGTAACTCTTGAGTTCGATTACTGGATTGTTAAATAAAAGTCCCAATTTAATGGCTATACACTTATCTTTACTTCTAATTCCAACAACTTCACACTTTTGCTCTTTATTTGAGCTTACAACTTCTTGCTTATGCCTCAATTGCTCTGAAAACGACAACACTCTAACTAGAACTTGTACACACAGTTTGGTAGCTCTTATGTAGTAGATCTTTAACAAAACATCGCCTCTAAACGATTCTGGCAACTACGAATTCGCTATCTAGTTGCTTCTGGCAATTTATTCTCGATTCGATTTTGTTCTATCATCTGTGTTCGTCACACTTCCCTCCACCTAAGTTTGATCGTCCCGATTAAACATATATGCGGTACCAAACACAAAGCTTTTATGTCCCTCATCTCGTATTCTAGGCAGGTGTTAACTTCCTTAGCCGTCCTTTTCTTCTTGGAGTTAATTCCATCCGTTTTCTGGATATTCAGTTTCTAATACATCCTTTGACTTCAAGATTCCATTCTTGATCAAAACTTAGCTCTATTGGAACACTAAATCTCAGAAATTCTAACCTTTGGAACAACCATAAGTACTTGGGAGATTTGCCCATTTTCGATTTTCCATACACGATGCAACCAACCACACACCAACTTTAAACTACTCCGCTCTGCCCAATATGCTCTTGCGACTGAGCTTTCTGAATTTATTTCACCACTCGTTGTGCATTGGTTCAACTCCACTTCATTTATTATACCTTCCAATTCTGGACCATCTTGCAAAGAGTCATCCGTTTCAGTTTTAATTTTATGCTGCTCTCCCAACTGTGAGGACCCTTGTGCTGGTATACAACTTCTGGCTTCTGGCTCTTCTGACTATGAGGATCCTTTTACTAGCGCACACGCTCCCTCCTCTTCCAACTGTGAGGACATCTGCGCTGACAAACACACGTCCAACTCATTCGCTGTTGACAACTGTGCTGACAAACTCTCAAAGAACGATTCCAACGCAGCACAAATAACCTCTAATTTTGGCAACTATGAATTCGCTGTCTAGTTGCTTCTGGCAATTTATCGTAGATTCGATTTTGTTCTATCACCCGTGTTTGTCACAATATAAGAAATGGTAACTCGTTTTATAAAATTGTCTAATATATAGTTTTAGTTTCAAATTAAGCGTAACGGAAACCAAGTCTATGGAACTTGATATTCCATTTCTCCGCCAGCTCAAAATCTTCAATATACATTCAGTGCACTAATTGATAGAGACCAAGTAAGGAAGGGCTAAGCTCGGATGTAACCGAACATTTGATACTCTTGCATAGTCAAATGGTATACTCGTTATATATTTCTTTGTGGATCTTGCTGCCTTATTCTATGTTGACCGATATTTACGGTAAAAAGTCAACTATAGGTACTGGGGTCCACATATTCAGTACCTAGGGGCTTGAACAGTTTTGGTTCAATTAAGTTCAATTTTTGGTCACAAGGGGCTTACTTTAAACGCATCATTCACGCAAAGTTTTACCCCGATACAATTGTTGTTGCTTGATTTGCATATTGGGAAGTGAAAGAATCAAGTAGAATTTTAAATGGTGTCATATGGGAAATAGGCGTGGTTGTAATCCGATTTCGCCCATTTTCGCACCATAATATAGAAATTTAAAAATAATGTTATGTATCGAATTTGGTCGAAATCGGTTAAGCGGATCCCAAGATATGGGTTTTCACCTAAAAGTGGACGGTGCCACGCCCACTGACTAATTTTGAACGCGGTTCCTATAAAGTCATCTCATACCATCCTAGAGATAAAATTAAATGTCTCTGACATGTTCAGTGCTTGGTCGCGCTTTTAATCTTTTTTAACAGTACCGTTATATGGGGAGTGTGGGGGTGTCACCGATTTCACCCATTTTCACACTGCAGGTAGAGGTGCTAAATTCATTTGCTTCCAGTGAATTTTGTTATTATAGCTTTAGTGGTTTAGGAGATATGCACATTAAACTTATTGAGGAGCGGAACCACGCCCACTTTAAAAAAAAAAAATTTTAACTGCAATTTATTTGTTTTTGATTAATGGCGTTTTGTGGGCGTGGTCCGATTATGCCCATCTGCAATACCAACCGTCTTACGGTACCAAGAAACATGTGTACCAAGTTTCATAAAGATATCTCAATTTTTACTCAAGTTACAGCTTGCACGGACGGACGGACAGTCAGACAGTCACCCGGATTTCAACTCTTTTCTTCATCCTGATCATTTATATATATATAACTCTATATCTAACTCTATTAGTTTTAGGTGATACAAACAACCGTTAGGTGAACAAAACTATTTTACTCTGTAGCAACACGTTTCGAGAGTGTAAAAATAGGAATTTTGTGGAGAAAAGGTTATTGTCGACATTGATTCCGATGATGAAGACAATACCAGATGTTATGAAAAGAACATCAGATGCCTTTTAAAATACGTAAAACATTGGGGAACAATTTGCATGAATTTTTTATATAAGAAGCTATTGAAGAAAAAGCAAGGCACAATGATGTGATTGCGTTGAAAGAATAAAAATTACTAGTGGGGAAAGAAAAAATTAAGAGCATATTAGAACAAAGGGAAGTTTTAGAAAGATTTGTAAATAAGTGACAAATGTGTTTTCTATGTTTTCTATAACCCAGAATTTATTTTCTGAAATTAATGAAATGAAATGTGAATAATTCATGGCGCCCTTTTTTTTTAAATATTTGCAGTGTTTTTATACTCTCGCAACCTGTTGCTACAAAGTATAATCGGTTTGTTCACCTAACGGTTGTTTGTATCACCTAAAACTAATCGAGCTAGATATAGTGTTATATATATATATCAATAATTAGAATGTAGAGACAAATTGAAATCCAGGTGACTGTATGTCCGTCCGTCCGTCCGTCTGTGAAAGCTGAAACTTGAGTAAAAATTGAGATATCCTTATGATACTTAGTACACATGTTTCTTGGTAACGTAAGACGGCTGGTATTGCTAATGAGCGTAATCGGACTACTGCCACGCCCACTAAACGTCATTAAACATCAGCGTGACAACTTTCAGGAAATCCGGTAAACACATCAAAAACCGAAGTTAGTTGTCACACATAGCCTAAAATGAAATAAGAAAGAAAACTTTATATATATATATTATATATGCTAAATTACATATACATATGTATGTATATTTATATAGACATGATTTCTAACTAGCCTGCATAATTAAAGAATGATTTTCCTTGCGGTCGTAATAGCTAATTTTTTGGTGCATTTATCTTAAAGTGAATTCTATCCATGCATCCAATAACGTACTTAAAAGAGTGCGTCCTGATCATTTGTCATTAAGTGTTGTTGCTCAATAATGGTTGGCCAAGAAATTTAATTCTTTAAGCAACGTATTGCCTTTATGGTTCTAAAAACCAATTTATGGGATGTTCCTTTCCCAACATTGAAACGATCGGAAAGCTCTCGATAAGTAACCCTGCTGTTACCAAGTTTCCACAATGGGATATGCAAACACTGTTCCATTGAACACTTGGTATCCATCGTGTGCCAAAAAGGGCTATCTCTAACATTTATGTGTGCATATTCATAACTAATAGCTTACAACAAATGTGTGTCGAGTCGTCCGAAAATTTCTTATCAAGTTTGGTCATATCTACATTTCGCTTCGTGTCCGAAATATTTATCTTAGAATCATTCTAATTAACTAAAATGCGATATACGTATGTGAAAGAAAATCATCCAAAGACGCTAAATTTAATGCATTGGGTATATTAGGAAAAATTCAACCAAATAAACGGAAGTCATTATATTAGAGATATGAGGTCCGATTCGATTCATATTCAACACTAAAGCACATTATTTTTAAGAAATCTACTTTATTTCGTTAAAATATCACACACACATTTTTGGAAATTAACTGTAATATTATAAGTTCACTAGATTTTGGTAAGACATGTTACTAATTGACTGATATATGTGGGGGCTAATGCTAGTGGGCCCGAGTTTTTCCTTTTTAAGCACAAGGACACACTATTATTAAGTGTGAAGTTGTTGGAATTAGAAATAAAGATAAGTGTATAGCCATTTAATTGGGACTTTTATTTAACAATCCAGGGATCGAATTCAAGAGTGAGTTACAAAGTAGACGAATTATCGGGAAATCCGTTTGGTGTCAGAAGTGGGATTGTCAAATAAATTCCCAAGAAGATAATTATTTGAAAATGGCCAAGTTTAACGATCTGAAGATTCCACAACTGAAACAGGAGCTGGAAAAACCTGGTTTGGCGAAAAATGGAGTAAGAATTGAACTACACTCACGGTTGCGAGAGGCCATGGAGGCAGAAAACATTAATGTTGAAGAATATGTATTTCAGTTGGAATTTGAGGAAGGAACCACAACGATAAAAGAAAAGGAAGAGATGCGCTCATCAAACGCTATGAAAATTAACATGATTTTGGCTGCAATGTCCCAGACTTCAACGTAGATATCAACGGAGATGTCAACGCAAATATCGACACAGTTTAAAGAGCAGTTCGCAGCTCAAAAGCAAATTACAGTTTCGTATCTTAATTTTTTAATTAGTTATAGCAGTTTATAGGTCCAAAATTAATGGCTTTTAGTGGGCGTGGTATTGGTCTAAGGAATACGTCGTAATGATATGTCCCGCGCAAATTTGGGTGTTATAGCTTGATTGGCTTGGCAGATATACACATAAAACCTAACAGTAGGCGAGGCCACGGCCACCTTGTAAAAATTTTAAAACCACAGTTGCCCCTATCTTAATTTTTGGCTTATTTATGGCAGTTTATACGTTTTTAATGAATGGCTTTTAGTGGGCGTGACATTGGTCCGAATTCGTTCTCCCGATTTGATCAAGCAATACGTGTACAAATTTTGTGACGATATCTCAATTTTCACTCAAGTTACTGCTTGCAAAGACAGACGGACTGACAGACATTTAACCGGGTTTCAACTCGCCTTGTCATCCTGATCATTTATATACCATATGTATATAACTCTATATCTATCTCGATTAGTTTTAGGTGTTACAAACAACCATTAGGTAGAAACAAAAGTTTAAAAATGTTGCGAAAAGTTCATTATTCGAAAAAATCGAGAATGGGTTATGATCAAATACTTATATAGAAGGGCATAAACTTAGTCTATGACTTAGTATTACTGTTATATTTTATGACAGTTCGTATTAGCTTAAACTATATTAGCGCTAAACTAATTTCATTTAAATGTATGTATGACACATTTAGACTATCCTAAACGGTTTAAAATCAGGTGCAAAGTTGGAGATCATTATGTAGGGTATATCGGGGCAGAGAAAGGGAATTGCAATAATTTTAACATTAATCGTGTATATTTAAGAACATACTTTTAAACAATTTTATACATATATAACGCACACACTCAACGACTTATTGGGATAAAACTTGTTAGAATAACGAATATCATTCTAAGTAGTATATAAATAAAATGCTGCCTGGGTTTTATTCAGGTATCTCACATACCATCACCAATATAGTACATGGCAAATCGTCTCCTGGTTTTATTCACAAATATGCACTGTTATTAGAAAAACTCAATTTTGAAATATACATAAATATATCCATCTCACACATTGACCGATATTTTGGGCAAAAAGTCGGGTAGTAGTCCGATTTCGCCCATTTTCACACTGTGACATGGAAAAGCCATAATAATGTTATGTACCGAATGTGGTTAAATTTTGTAGAATACTTTTAGGTCCGAGAATATGTTATTTCATCTAAAGTTGGGCGGTGTCACGCCCATCGTCCAGTTTCGACATGGGGTCCTATAAGGCCCTTTTGTATTATCCCGGATGTGAAATTTAATGTCTTTGATGCATTTAGTTATTGATTTCTATTTTTTAACAAATTCGTTACATTGGGAGTGGACGGGGTTGTCCTCCGATTTCACCTATTTTAAAATTTGGGACATTTTGCTTAAATTGTTTGGGAGATATATACAATAAACCTAATAGGAGGCGGGATTTTCTAACCACAGGTTCATCTCCCTAATTCGATTCGTTGTACCAAATAACAGTTTTGTATCTTAATTGACGGCTTAGTTATGGTACCTCATATGTTTCCGATTAATGGCGTTTTGAGGGCGTGGTCCAATTCTGCCCATGTACAATACCAAACTTCTTACAATTCCAAGGAATATTTTTACCAAGTTTCATCAAGATACCTTAATTTTTACTTAAGTTACAGCTTGCACGAATGGACGCAGGGACGAACGGATGGACAGACAGACAGTCACCCGGATTTCAACTCGTCTCATCATCCTAATCAATTGTAATGTTATATAATATATAACTCCATATCTATCTCGATTAGGTTTAGGGGAAACAAACAACTGTTAGGTGAACAAAACTGTTATACTCCGTAGCATGTTGCAATAGTATTAAAATGTTACGAAACAATTCAACCTAATAACTCCAGTGAGACATGCATATGTGATATATACTCGATCAAAGTTTAATACAAGGGGTTTATGAGGAAAACATCGACCACGGGATAGGAAATCCCAATTTCATTGTAATAATATCTTTCACTTAATTTCGCTAAGATATTGTACATAATGACCAATATATACGGTATAAAGCCAACCAGATGTTTGAAGTACTTATATACGAATATGTGATTCTTATAAAATTTTTTTATTAGGTAGATGGGAGCTAGGGATCTTTGACTCAATTGCATCCAGTTTTGGAATTACAACATATCATTACCAGAAATAGATGACCTTTGAATTTCATCAGGAAACCTTACAAATTGACCAATATATAAGGTAAAAAGTGAAAGCGTATGTTTTAAAATCCGTATATTTAGTATATGGGGACTAGAGGAAGTATTGCCCTGTTTCATCCATTTTAGGTAAGAGGACACGCTGTTTGGAAAAAGATTTCTTCTGAATTTCATTTAGATTTCTTACATATTGATCGATAGATAAGGTATAAAGTCAACCGGAAGTTTGGAATACTGTAATGGCAGAAATATTCTCCCCGAATTTCAATATTAGCACTTACAGAATAACCGATATATTCGGTAAATCAGCCAAATGTACTGCGGTACAGATATTTGGTGTCTGCGTCCATGAAGAGTAATAGACCGATTGCGAAACTTTTTGCCACAAGATTAAATACCGCGAGGGTACTACTTGTGAAAATTTTTATTTCAATATATTTATTTATGCTTGACTTGTATACTGGAAGTGAAAGAATCATATGGAAATTAAAGTTGCGTTATATGTTGTTGTCCGATTTCGCCCATTTTCACAGTGTATGATAGGTATGGTCAGAAAGTTCTGAGATATATGATTTCACATAAAGGTGGACGGTACCATGCTCATTGTTCAATTTTTACATATGATCTTATAAAGCTCTTCCGCGCCATCTTGGTTGTGAACTCTAATGTTTGTGGCTCTTTTACTCAGTAAGTTATCGCACTTTAAGTAATTTTCAACATAACCGTTAGATGTGGAGTTGGAGTTATTATCTGATTTTACCCATTTTCACAGTATATGAAGAGATGATACGATAGCTCCTTTTCAGCAAGTTTGTTTAATTAAGCTTTACCGTTTTGGAAGATATATACATTAAACCATTTAAGGGGAGGGGCCACGCCCACTTTTCAAAAATTCATAACCAAGTGTCCCTTGCTATTAGGATCTCATATACCAAACTATAGTTATGTATTTTAATTTAGTGCTTAGTTATGGCACTTTATAGGCTTTCGTTTAAAAGAGTTTTGTGGGTGAGACTGTGGTCTGATTACGCCGTCATTTAAGATATAAATCTGTAATTTGGTACACAGGCACGGGTAAATGTACATATATTTCTACTCGCTAAAGCTAGCTCAGCCAAACTTGCTGAGAAGAAATTTTTCTTCACACTTCCTTATACTTATATATATTGTGAAAATGGGTGAAATTACATAATAACCACGCCCTCACCATATATAACGGGAATGATGAAAACTACCACCTACCTTTACATGAACCAACCAAATTTAATATGTGTAATTGTTCAAACATTCAAATCAAACATCTATGAACTTATAATAGAAATTTGCACAAACAGTGACCTCAAGCCATTTTATCTTACGCCCAAAAATTGTTAGACTATAACTTTTCAAGGACCCAGACACCAAATATGGCGACCCCAGTGCATATTAATTTTTTACCGAACGTATTGGATAAAATCAGCGAAATTGACTAAAAGTTTATTATTGAAAATACCATAGTTTAATGCTGAAAAATTAAGATATCTGGATGAAACTTGGTTCACATGTTTCTCGGCACCCAAGGAGGGTTGATATTGCCGATGGGTGTAATCGGACAAGTTCCACTCCCATAAAACGCAAATAATAAATCTACAAATTTCCATAAGTAAGCTCCACAGTAAGATGCTATACTGTTATTTGGTACAACGAATCGCATTACGAAAGGACATCTGCGGTTTCAAAAAATTAAAAAAAATGGCCGTGGCCGCGCTCCCTTATATTATATGTTAAGTATATAATATATATCTCCTAAGCCATTTAAGCTATAACACCCCAATTTGCACAGGATAAATCATTTACACACTTTTTACGGTAGTGTGAAAATAAATTAAACGGATGACTTCTCCGCCCACTCCCCATATAAGTTATCTTAAAAATTACTGAAAGTGGGATAAATAAATACGCCATAGACATAAAATTATACCTGAGATGGTACGAGACGGTTTTTTTTTTTCCCAGTATGTAAACCCAGTACCAAAAATGTATCGGGACAAAATTTTTCCTAAATAGTGTGCTTAAAGTAGGCCACCTTATGAACAACAATTTACAAAATCGGACTACAACTGTTCAACCCCCAAATACTAAATATGTGGACCCCAGTCCCTCCAGCAAACATATTATCCAAAATATCGGCCAACCTGTGAGATATGTTATTGAAATTCGGAGAAAATCATTTCCTGATAACAGTATGCCTATATGTCAGAAATGAATTGAATCGGATTAGCCGCCATATACTTAATACAAAGATTTTCGAACTTCCGGTTTACTTTATACCGCATATATCAGCCAATATCTAAGTTATCTTAGTAATAACGAGAGAGCGTGTTTTACTAATAACATTGTATCTTTGTGCTTAAAATGGATATAATCGGGTGGAGATTTGTCCTAGTCCACACACAGCTAATATTACGATTTTAGAACATCCAGCTGACTTTACTCCATATACAATATATGGGTGATGGTAAGTATCTTAATGAAACTCTGTGAGCATATTATTAGTATGTGGAATATTAATTGTATGTGTTATTCCAAAAATAGACTAAATCGGGTCAATACATCCCTTAGACCCCATATACCTAATATACAGTTTTCAAACTTCCTGTTCGTCTTAAACCATATATATGAATTACCCCCACTCCCGTATACTGCATTTGTGCGAGTTTTATGAGCTTCGTTTTTCTAACAAGCCTTATGACGAATATATCGTTCAGTGTATCAGTTACGAGTATATACTTGTATTTCTAAAATTACTTGAAAATGTGTTCTCAAGTATTTTAAGCGGGGAAACCAGTTTAGATGATTCAAAAAAAAAATTTTTTTATTACATAAATTGTTAGTACAACTATTCAAAAAAGTGTTGCTTAAGTTTCAAAACGAAATTCCAATTAGTTCCGATGATATGAGCACTAAGGTAAACACCGTTTGACTCAGTGCCGAAGCGCACTTTTTATACTCTCGCAACTTGTTGCTACAGAGTATAATAGTTTCGTTCACCTTACGGTTGTTTGTATCACCTAAAACTAATCGAGTTAGATAAAGAGTTATATATATAAATGATCAGGATGAAGAGACGAGTTGAAATCCGGGTGACTGTATGTCCGTCCGTCTGTGCAAACTGTAACTTGAGTAAAAATTGAGATATCTTTATGAACCTTGGTGCACATGTTTCTTGGTACCGTAAGACGATTGGTATTGCAGATGGGCGTAATCGGACCAATGCCACGCCCACAAAACGCCATTAATCAAAAACAAATAAATTGCTATAACTAAGCTCCTCAATCAGATACAACACTATTATTTGGTACACAGGATCACATTAAGGAGGGGCATCTGCAATATAATTTTTTTTAAGTGGGCGCCCCTAACAGGTTTAATGTGCATATCTTCTAAACTGTTAAAGCTATAATAACAAAATTCACTGGAAGCACCTCTACCTACAGTGTGAAAATGGGTGAAATCGGTGACACCGAGGTACGGCAAAATCGTAGAAAAATATTCTAAAAGCAAAGCCACAATCCAAAAGGTGATACAAGGCCCCACAAGGGTTATCACTGCCTGCGAAACAACTTAAATAATTAAAGTAGTAAAGAAAGACCCGATATATTCATCAGAGCCTGCAGATCAATGTTTCTGAAGTTTTGATATTATCACTAATCAATAAATACATGTGCGCGCACTGCTCTATATATAAGTATGTTGTATGTACAAATATTCGTATGACCTATACATATACATATGAATATATGCGTACAAATGTAAGTATGTGAGCCAATAGAAAAAATACAAAAATTGTTGTACAAAAACAACAATTCTCTCAAATAGCATGAGCACCAGAAATCCATATAGCAGCCAAATCCTAAATTTGTAGTAAATCACACAACAACACCATTTTAATTCATAAACGCTGGCGCACATGCAATAAGGTAAGTCGTTTCATTCATAAAACCAACGCCTTACACATCTCCCCGAGCATGCGTTTGCCTACAAGCGTTTTTTCGCGACAATGGCAAAAGTTAGAAATCATAAATTGAACAAATTTTTGATGTTCCCTCTAGAAGGGAAAAGTGACAACCCTGCAAGCCCACAAAGCACAGAAAAAATTGACAAAAGTGGCAACAAAGCTTTTGTCGATTTAAAAGATTTTACAATTCTAAAATATTTTTCCGTGACTCGCAAAAATATACGTCAATATGTATGCATGTTCATATTAAAACATATGTGCATATTTACAATGATTTGTAGGCACAGCTGAGCGACAAGGGAAGCGATAACAATCGGCGAGTATTTGTTTATTTTTTCGGCACATCTCGGAATTTCTACCAACAACACAATGTGGAAACGTTTTGTCATCGCGTCAGTCCTTCGACAGATTGACTCTTTGACATGAAAGCAAAAAACGTAAGCTCCGGTTATTGGTTGACCGTGTCAACGGAGATTTCACATGAAGTAATGACTGTACATATCTACATACATATATTGTTTTTAGAGAAATTTTCAAATATCTATCTTTCATATGTACAGCTGTGTTCACAAAAATAGCAGTGCGAGAAATGCAATCAAGTAATGTTATTTTTTTTAAAGTTCCGTTACGATTATTCTAACTTCTACGCATTGTTGTTGTAGAATGGAATGTGTATAAGGAAGAAACGAAAAAATCCCGTTAGATTTGCGATATTTAAGCAAATTAACACCTCTTTTTGCTAGAAGCACCAGTCTTTGGCTGTTCATTAATGCGTATCTTGATATGCCAAAAAAATTTTGTTAAATTTAATTTCAGACAGGAGAAAAGAACTACAAACTGTTCCATTCAAGATCTTCACTATGAATATTATGCCAAGAATTCCCCAATAACTAGAAAGTGTAGGTAGATTAAAAAGTTTTAAACGACTAGGGTATGGAGGTAGACTTACCCTAGAATTCCATCGGAAATGCGCTAAGGCAAAAAGTAAAAACGGTTTTTGAACAGACTCTTATTGTCAGAATGGATTTGGCAGCTAGGGTTCCATACAACAAAAATTTCTAATTTTTTATTGCACACAATGGCATTGATTTGATTATCCCTGCCTTTATTGACTTTTCCTGCTGTATCTTTTAGAAGTAACCAGGGCTGCAAACAGGTTTTGAACCGAAAAGGTTTTTCGATCGAACCGCCTCTTTTTACGGGCTTTAAACCGACCACGAACCAAACCTCTTTTATTTAAAATTTCGAAAATCGCCAAAATATAAAGGATATAATTTTAAAAGGGCAGCTAATCTACGATGTTTAATTACATCTAAGCTTGATAATCGGTAAGTTATAATTTCCAAGTAGAACCAATAGTTTGATTGCAATGTAAAAATGCAATTTTGCAACTTCCGTTAAAGGAGTTCTAGAAAGGACAGGTTTTTGGCTTAAAAGACAAAAGTAAGTAAGTAAGCGCTGTCGCATCAAAAAATGGACGCAGTTTATGTGTGGTTTTTAATTATTTCAGAAATCCATCATATCTACAACAGTAATAAAAATAGTAGACGGAAAAGAAAGCTGTCAACGATGAATGCAAGAAAAATATGTCGAGCTGCGATCAATTCTATGGAGAGTTGTTCCGTGTTTTCTAATATTGTCAACGTAAAAGTGTCTCGCCAAACCGTTTGGAGAACCTTAAAACGCTGTGTGAACATAAGATGATGATCACAAGACTGCGAGGATGAATTTATCTGACCGCAACATCTCAACCAATTTGGCCTCAGTAAGTGATATTTTTATTTCATAAAAATTACAGAACTGGCAATGAAAATGTACTTCCATATAATATTTTCGGATAAAAAAAAGGTTTAACTTTGATGGTCTAAGTGGTTTTTGTTTTTGATTATCTGCAGAAAGGTAAAACAATCAACGCTAAATATTATTGCAGCCTTTGGGATCAGCTTGATGAAAAAATTCGTTGGAAAAGACCTGGTTTGCAGCACAAAAAAATTATTATATAATTTGTTTGAAGTTAGGGGAGATTATATTAAGTAAAAAATATATTTCGTATCAAAAACAGTATTTTTTCATTTAGAGCGCAAAAACTTTTCAACATCTGAGGAATTCTTATGTCCCTTATCTATGCAGGAAGTTGCCAATTTAATAATATGGAAGATCTTAGAGCCGCCGTAGTCAAAGAGTGAGAACAGTTGGCCTTTGATATGCTTAAAAACTTAGTAGCTGAGCTTTACCTTAGACTAACTTGAACCTTAGACATTTTAAATAATTATATATAAGACATTATATACTACTTTTAATCCAAAGGTACTCCTGTTAGTAGAGGCCTTATAGTCTTGCTAGACCTATGTATTTAACATTTTCGTAATTTTTAATATTGTGCAGTTATGTTATTAAAACTGCCCATAGAAGAAAATTTCTCAAAAGACTCACCTGTTAGATTTAACAGCCATACAAGTGGTCCGTGTTAGTCGGTTAGACATGGCCATAATTGGAATCAATGCACAATGCGTTAAAAATGGCGATTTTGTAAAACATACCCTGTCAATGAAAGAAACATTTGTGAAGCATACCGACTTGAACTTGTCGAATATAGGTAATAATGGAAGTTTTAGAATCATACTGAAATAAATATAGACAGAATTTCCTACATAACGGTCGGTAAAGAGCCAAATATAATATGATATGCGTCAGAAATTTTTTCAATAAAAATGCTCAAGACCTTCATCAAAGTCAACGGTTGTATACTGAAGAAGAAAGAAATGAAGTTATTGAAGCATATTCACATGGTCCCTAAAAACATATGTTTAGTAGGATTTTCTGAATATACAAATCGTTAGCTGAAAATTATTTGCAGATTTTGCCGTTGATAAAAATGTTGACATTGATGAGGGAGATGATGACGATGTTAGCAGCGAAGAAATTTCCGACAAAACCATTCCCAATTCCATACTTGAAGAACTTGAGGCAGACTTTTAAAATTACATCATAAATGTCATTAGGTGTACTGTACATAACATAAATTTAGCGATGACATATTTTTTAAAGGAATTTATGAAAACTGCAGCAAAGTTAAAACCATAAGAAAGAAACTTAAAACACCTACACTGTTGAACCTGTTAAGATTAGAAATCTTACATAAGCCAACTATAGAACGCATGACTCAATGGGAGTCAACATACAATATGTTTAAGCGTTTACTTGATAGCAACTATTTTTGCTTGAAAAGTGCTGACGACATAGAAGGATTGCCTACGTCTAATAACGATTGGCATCGCGTATGTAATCATTTTTCTAATTTACGCCATAAAGTTTTAATAAATACTGTAATATATACGAATTCATGTATTCTAATTAATAACTATAAATAAATATTCCCACTTCATATCATTAAAATATCTCACAAATTTACTGCCATTTTTGGTATGAAATCAGCAATAGATTTGAAGTTTCTTATTTCCGATATCTGGGGCTTAAAAATATATATAATTCTATTTCGGATACTCGCTTTCTTTGATAATAATTAGAAATAAACCAAAATACTTTTTCCTAGATTGCACAAGACTATTCCCAGTTTACACTATACAAAGTACAAAAAATACTCATGAGAACTTGTCAGGTAATATTGTAGACGGAAAATGTACAGTAGCTTTCTTTTTTGTTGATTTTAATTTAATACGAAAAGTATAAATATTTTTTTATTTTTTTTTTATAATTAATTTATAAATTTATTTTTAATTTATAATTTATTGAACGCGGTTCCTATTATGTCATCTCATACCATCCCAGAGATAAAATTTAATGTCTATGGCGTGTTTAGTGCTTGATTTATCGCGCTTTTAGTAGTTTTTAACAGTACCGTTATATGGGGAGTGGGCGGAGTTGCCACCCGATTTCAACTATTTTCACACTGTGGGTAGAGGTTCTAAGAAAATTTGCTTCCAGTGAATTTTGTTATTATAACATTAGCGGTTTAGGAGATATGCACATTAAACCTATTAGAGGCGGGACCACGCATACCTTTTAAAAATTTTACTGCAGATGCCCCTCCCTAATGTGATCCTGTGTACCAAATATCAGTCTTATATCTTATTGCGGAGCTTAGTTATGGTAATTTATTTGTTTTTGATTAATGGCGTTTTGTGGGCGTGGCAGTGGTCCGATTACGCCCATCTGCAATAGGTTGCCTGTAGCAACAGGTTGCGAGAGTATAAAAAATAATGACAGTTGGTCTTTCCAAACATCCCATAAAGTAAGTTTGACATACTTGATGTTATACATGCTCAGAACGTTTTGACTTACTAGTGCTATTTGTGTTGTTTACAGTGACTTAAAATATTATCTCAGCCTAGCGCGATTATTTTTTACAACTTTCGACATGGATTAACTCAGCAATAGTGCATCGGTCAACTTAATTCAAATCAGTTGTTGTTCCGGAATTTATTGATGTTGTGCGCAAACTGATATTGCAATATCGTCATGTGACCTATCCTGAGTTTGAGGGACCTATAGGCATTAGTGGCACCAGCATCCGTTCAATATTGCATGAATGTTTGTAATATTATTGAAAAAAATTTGTTCACATTGGATCCCACACAATTTGTCAACCACTCAAAAAATGGCTCGAGTCGATTAGTGGAGGAGAGAAATGTCATCGTGAGAGGTGAAAAATCGTGAATTTGCGCGTATGAGCCCAGCAGTCGACTGTATGGGTGTATCAAGATAAGCCGAATCCGTCAAAAGTTGTTCGCTCAAAGCACGAAAAACTGGACATGTCGCAACCATACCACTAGAACAACGCAGAACAGTAAATTCTGAGTGGTACACAGCCATTTGTTTGCTAGTTATCTTTCAAGAAATCTGGAAAATCAACTGCCGAAGACGGATCACTCTTCACCACGACTTTGCGAGCTCTCACTCATCGACTGAAACAACTACATTTTTGAGCACTTAAAACTTCGATTTGATGAGTCATCCACCGTGTAGTTCTGACTTTGACCGAATGACGTTTTTTTATTCCCGTACGTAAAACATACACTTAAAGGTCAATGTTTTTCGGCACCTAAAGAGGTGGTTGAAGCGTTCAGGAACGCATGTTTTGGAGATCAGTCAGAGTGGCAAAGAGCTTCGACTAAGTAGTCGGGTACTAAGTTGCACCAAAACACTCACCGCTTTCACTTGCTCCCGAATAAAAAAGAACAAATATGGTTAAAAATGTATAAAGGATTTTCCAATCCGCAATTTTATTATAGTCTTTGAAACTATAAAGTTGTTGAAAAACGATCTGAAAAACGATGTAAAAATATAGATTTGCGGGGTGGCGCAGAAAGTATTGGTGTGTGGTGTTTTCAGGAGTGGATGGTATTGTTGTGGTGTGTTGGAATGTATCAGTGTTGCTTGTAAAGTGGGGTGTGGTGCTTGTGCAGGGATGTTTGCTGGGAAGACTGATAGTTCATTTAGCCATCCCGGCCCCCCTAGGCGAATGTTTAGCCTAAGAGTCTTTGCAGCTGTCGCAGTGTTGCTCAGTCCCGTAAAGCGGCGATATTGCGGCCTAGAGTGCCGGCACATCATCGGTGCTTCGTTTCGGTGACTCCTTAATCGGGACACAGGAGGTTCTGCTGGTTGTCGGTGTTGTATTGCCCAAGTCGATGGTGGTTGTCTACATAGAGGGCGGCTGCGCGGGGAAGGCGGCCGACCGATGTCACGTCTCGGGTTGCGATGGAGCAACGTATGATGCAGCCTGCCGCATATTTGGCACAGATTGACGGACGTGCACTCCTGAGTGTTATGTGCCGCTGTCAAGCAATTGAGACAATGCCCATGAGCCTGGGCAATTTGCTGGCGTTGCATCGGTTGCATGCCTCTAAAAATGTTGCAGTGTTGTAGTCGGTGAGGGCGGCGGCAAATGATGCACCGGACGCGCTGCCGTTCCCTGCTTGGTGTTGGTGATGGTCGCGCGATACTTCGAGGAGCGGCTGTAGGAGCGGTTGCAGTTACAGATCGGGGTGCTGGAGAAACCCCAGGACGCGGCACATTGATAGCCGACCGAATAGCAGGCGTTGGCATAGGTGCATCTGCGTCCATAGTTATCTGTGTAGATAAGATTATTGGGCTTTATAAATTTGTATGATATAAGTTGAAATAGGCATTCTACAACTCTTGGTATCATGAAGGGGTGGTCATATTGATCGACTCGTTAGTTTATATACTTATATATACGAATTGCTGTCGAGTTTACGAGTTATTGTCTTTTTGATTTATTGAAACGGTTATGAATTACGTTTTCGGGATTATTATCGGGTTATCTTTTATCATTTGCTTTATTGTTTATATCTGCGGTTGGTAGAAAGCACAGCTTCACGAGCGGTCTGGTTAGCATTCCGCTTTGGGTACGGAGACCAACTACTCTTATATGTAATGTAGCTTTTCTATGCAACGAATCCGCCATTCGGTAGGGGGTAGACAATCATCATGAGTAATGACACAATCTCCAAGCTTTGGCGCTTGTTCAGGAGTCTTCCAACAATATCTTTTATAGAGATCCTTTATGTACTCTTCTTTCCATCGGCGGCTGAAATCGTGATGGAGAATTTTAATTCTTTCCTAGCGATTTAATAAGGATAGCGACTCCACGCCTGGCTCAGGTATGGCCAGAATGGGTTTTCCTTTGAGAAAATGCGCTGGAGTTAAGGCTGTGAAATCTGAGGGATCTTGCGAGAGGGTGGTGAGAGGCCGTGAATTGAGAACGGCCTCAATTCTTATTAATAATGTAGTGAATTCTTCATAATTGAATTTGTAATTTCCAGCTACTTTTTTAAAGTGGGATTTAAAGTTTTTTAGCACTGATTCCCATAAACCACCCATATGAGGAGCGCCTGGGGGGCTAAAATGCCAGTTAATGCCTTGTGGTGCGTACTTTTGTACGATCTCAGGTGAGACTTGTTGGATAAAGTCCACAAACTGTTTTTCGGTGGCTCTTTGAGCGCCGATAAAGGTTTTACCATTGTCGCTCATTATCTTCGATGGAAAACCGCGTCGACGAAGCGAGCAAATGCCGCAAGGAAAGCCTCCTTTGTCAGATTAGTACAAAGCTCAAGGTGTACTGCTTTTGTCGTAAAACAGACAAAGACAGCCACATAGCATTTCATCAGAGTGGGAGACCTTAACATGGACGCCTTTATATGAAAAGGCCCAGCAAAATCGACACCTGTGATGGAGAAAGGCAGAGCAAAGTTGCAGCGTTCCGGGGAAAGTGCTGCCATAATCTGTGTTCGCATCTTTTGCTTATGCGTGGTGCAGATTTTGCACAAGAAAATGCGCTTATTTATTTGGGGCTTAAGTCGGGGAATGTAAAATTCCTGGCGAACCATATGTTGCATGAGACGATGTTCGGCATGAAGCATTAATATGTGGATATAACTAATGAGCAATGTGGCAAGTCGAGACTTCTGTGGTACAATTATGGGATGGCGTTCGTTATACGTTAGGCTTGAATTGGCGAGCCGACCATTCAGAAGGGTTTAGAACTAAGAGTGGACTTCTCTTATCAATAGGTTTTGATTCTCTCAAAAGTGATATATCGCGGCTGAAGTAGCGCGCTTGATATATGCGATAAGAGCGACCTTTGCCTGTTGTAAGGTTAGGTGCGTCACTGTATCGCATTGAGAGTTTGCTGATCCCTTGACTTTGGTTTTGAGTTGCTCTATAAATCTTGCGAGAGTGTCGATAGTGGCTGTGAATTGAGAACGGCTTCAATGAGAATTAATAATGATGTAAGTTATTCATAATTAACTTTGTAGTTTCCAGCTGCTTTTTTAAAGTGGGATTTGAAACTTTTTACAGCTGATTCTCATAAACCACTCATATGAGGAGCGCTTGGAGAGATAAACTGCCAGTTAATACCTTGGGGAGCGTACCTTTGTACAATTTCAGGTGAGACTTGTTTGACAAAATTCTCGAACTGTGGCTCTTTGAGCTCCTATAAATGTATTGCCATTCTCGCTCATGAATTTTGACGAAAAATCGCGTTGTCCGACGAAGCGAGCAAATGCCGCGAGAAAAGCCTCCTTTGTCAGATTCGTACATAGCGCGAGGTGCACTGCTGTTGTCGTAAAACAGACAAAGACAGCCACATAGCCATTCATGAGGGTGGGAGACCTTAACATTGATGCCTTTATCTGAAAAGGGCCAGCAAAGTCGACACCTGTAATAGTGAAAGGCAGAGCAAAGTTACAGCGTTCTGGTGAAAGTGCTGCCATAATCTGCGTTCGCATCTTCTGCTTATGCATAGTGCAGATCTTGTACATGAAAATGCATTTCTTTATTATGGGCTTGAGTCTTGGAATATAAAACTCTTGATGGACTATTTGTTGCATGAGGCGATGCTCTGCATGTAGCAATAGAACGTAGACATAGTTAAGGTATAAGGTGGCAAGTTGCGAATTCTCTGGGATAACTATGGGATGACGTTCGTTATACGTCAGGCTTGAATTGGCAAGCCGACCATTCGCTCGGAGTACTCCTTTCGTGTCAATGAATGGACTTAGGACTAAGAGTGAGCTCTTTTTATCTATCGGCTTCGATTCTCTTAGTAATCATATTTCTCGGCTGAAGTTACGCGCTTGCGTAGATGCGATACGAGCGACCTTTGCTTTTTGTAAGTTTAGGTGCGTCACTGTATCCCATTGGGAGTATAATGAAGTTAATTCCTTAAGTTTAATTTTGAGTCGCTCTATGAACTTGAGCATGTAAGCGATTACCCTGAGGGCTTGGGGATACGAGGAAAATCGATCAAAGATGTCATTATCCTGCAATGTTGCGTCAAAGGAGTCGATTTTTCGACTTTCTGGGGCAATTATATTGCGCATGGGCGATTGTGGCCAAGAATCAGGAGATTCTGTTAACCATCGGGGACCATTCTACCATAGGGTGATGGTGACAAGGTGCAGGGATTTGCACCCTCTTGTACCTAGATCAGCAGGATTTTCAACACTGGCTACATGTCGCCAAGTGGCTGATCCTCCTAGTTCAAGCATTTGAGACGTTCGATTGGAAATATACGTCTTCCATGCATGTGGTGGTTTTTCTAACCATGCTAATACAATTTCAGAATCAGACCACAGATATAATTTGTATCTTGTCAAGTCGCGGTAGACTTATTGTTTTTAGAGGAGCTACTTTTGCTTTTGCCACTAGTAAGTGGCTTGTGGTCGCAACGTCGCTTTGTGTGCGAACATATATAGTGGCGCAATATTCCTCAGAGGCGTTACAAAAAGCCGTGTAGTTCGACTTTGTGTTCCGGGGCATAGTTTACCCATCGTGGGATTTGTATCTGGGAAATGTCTTCCAGATTGTTTGCGAACTGGGACCATTTTTCTAAGCGAAGAGGTTTCACTTGTTCGTCCCAGTCGGTTCCGTCTAGCCATAATTCTTGTATCAAGATTTTTGCTTGTATCATAATTGGCGAAAGCCATCCTGCGGGGTCGAAAAGTTTTGCCACAGAGGATAAAATTTGGCGTTTTGTTATGGCGGATAATGCTGATATTGACTCTGTAGTGTATGAAAACTGGTCAGATATCGCGTTCCATTGGATCCACAGAGTTTTTATTGTACTTTCCTTTTCGAATTTAAGGAAATTAGTGTCCATCAGATTTTCTTTAGGTATATCCTTTAAGATATTAGGGTGGTTCGCCGTTATCTTTTTTAACGGAAACCCTGCGGTTTTGAGGGCTTGTGTCACTTGTGCTAGTGACTCGTATGCTTGTGGAAGACTGTGACTTCCAGACAGGATATCGTCTACTTACGTTTGTGTTTTTAACACCTGGGTTGCCAGAGGAAATTCTGACTTTGTGTTTTCTGCCAATTCGTGCAGTGTTCGAACGGCTAAATATGGAGCACAGTTGACGCCAAAGGTAACTGTTTTCAATTTATAGTCGCGGAGTGGACTATTGGGAGATTTTCGGAAAATAATTCGCTGAAAATCTTGATCGTCTTTATGTACGACTATTTGTCTATACATTTTTTCGACGTCTCCGTTAAATACGTATTTGAATATACGCCAATTTAAAATTAGTAGCATAAAATCTTTTTGAAGCATGGGTCCCGTAAATAGAATATCATTTAGGGAATTCCCCGAGCTAGTAGATCTTGATGCATTAAAGACAACTCTTACTTTAGTTGTTTTTTTGTCTGGCTTTACTACTGCGTGATGAGGCAAGTAAAATGAGTAATATTTGCCATTTATGATTTTTTCGCCTCGGCTTACTTCCTCCATGTGGTCTAAATGGTGGTATTCTTCTAACATGCCATCGTATTCTGGCTTAAGCTCACCTTTTTTAAGTAAGTTTTTTCCATACTCAAAAACTGCTGTATTGCAGAGGTGCGAGAGTGACCTAAGGCGAGTGTGTTAGGAAATTGTTGGTTTAGTGGTAGTCGTACGACGTACCGACCATTATCTGATCTAGTAGTTGTGGCTTTGTAAAAGCTTTCACAATACCGATCTTCAGGGGTTGTGATTGATATGGGGGGGAGCTCTTCTAACTCCCAAAATTTCTTTAATTGTGAATTGAGGTATTTGTTTGAGATTTCCTCAACCTGAGTGGTCATGGTGATAACTGGTTCCGAAACTAGTCCACTTAGGATCCACCCAAAAATAGTATTTTGTGCCAGAAGTGTATTTGAAATTTTCTCAATACCTTCGAGTATTATCTGTGGTTTTTTCGAAGCATATGGCAAATACTTGTTTGTTCTACGAGTAAATATACGGTAAACTTAGAACCGTTCGTTTGGGTTTTGCACATCAAATCCTCCAATAAGACTGTCATTCATTTAAACGGATTAAAATCGGAGCATACGTGTGGAAAACTGCTTCGCAGCACCCACTGACTCGCTTTCTGTCTCTCTGCACAGTCCTCGTATTGGGTTATTGGTTCAGTGCGAGCGAAAAAGAGAATGAAATTTGATTTACCGAACACGTAAGTAACAAGTGAACATTGTTTGCGGTCGGCTGGTGGTCGAGATACTATTGTACCGCCGGGCGTTGATCGAACAGATGATTTTCGTTGCTTGTAGATGTGGATGTGGGTTGTAGTGGTGTGGCACAGCGGTTGCTTCTGGGCACTATGTGTTTCTTTGTTTTCAGTTGTTTAGATGGCTAAGCGGATCATTGTCAAGAGCTGGTTTAGCATTTGCTGCATGCAGTTTAATAAATCGGGTACTAAGTTGCACCAAAACACTCACCGCTTTCACTTGCTCCCGAATAAAAAAGAACAAATATGGTTAAAAATGTATAAAGGCTTTTCCAATCCGCAATTTTATTATAGTCTTTGAAACTATAAAGTTGTTGAAAAACGATCTGAAAAACGATGTAAAAATATAGATTTCCGGGGTGACGCAGAAAGTACTCGGAAGATGCACATACGATGGCGATCGAACGAAAAAAGAGAGCCGTGTCCAGTCGTCGATCCCTTTTGTTGGTTGGGTAGGGTGGGGAGATCGTGGGTGTGTTGGTGGTGTGGTATGTGTTGGTATCCCTCGGTGAGTTGTGTAAAGTTGTATGTATTGGCGTGTGGTGTTTTCAGGAGTGGATGGTATTGTTGTGGTGTGTTGGAATGTATCAGTGTTGCTTGTAAAGTGGGGTCTGGTGCTTTTGTTGCAATTGTTTTATTAGCTTTAGTTGATCGGAAATCATTGCTTTAGTTTCTTCGAACTGGTCTAAGCAATTTTCATATTATATTTGGCTAAGCCGAGGACTTAAAATTTTCTGGTAGATCTGAGTCGTCAGATTCGACTATGGCGTCATATGAAGCTTGGAAACAAACTTATCGTATGTGTACTACGATTCGTAAATGTGCACTCTCGGTATATAAATGATTTTCTTTACCTCCCTCTCTCTTCTTTTTTTTGTAGTTAAATTATGTTAAGAATATGTATATATGTATGTACTTGCATGCGCTCAAAATTATGAGTTTTTAACTATATATGTATGTATATGTTATGTCAAAATATGTATATAATGAGAGATTTGGTGTATGTATATAATGAGATATATATATATATATTATATACTTATATATATAAATTATATAATTATATATATATAAATAAAAATTATAAATATAATTATATATATATATATATATATGTACATTATATGTATTAATTTTTTCGGTAAAACCCATAATACCGCAAATACAACAGTTTGGCAACCGGTTTTGAAAACCGTAATAAATATACATGTACCCTGCAGTAATAAAGTACAAAACGGAATCGATACAACTCACTTGAATATCCGTCAAGGGATTTTGGGGACTATAGCTTGTATTTTGTATGCGGACTTCCTGTAGATGTATCCAATCCTTTTCTGGGATGTTCCAAGGGGTTTTTGTTGTATTAATTTCGCGCCCATTTTATATGTTAGTATCTATATATACATATATATGGGTTTTAATTCGCGCCCGTTTTCATTTAATTGTATTTTGTTTTTCCGTTTTATTTTTGTATAAGTATTGTTTTTTTTTTTGTTCACTGCACTATTAATTATGCACCAAAAGCATATGTATATATTTTTTTTTGTTGTTGTGGTCACTGCACTTTTTTGTCTTCTTTTTTCTCTTCGAATTGATTTTAGTTATTGAGGTGAATAGATCTTTCAGGCATTTACATAAATTTTAATTTTTAAGCTGTTCACATGAAAATGGAATGGAAAACAAAACAAACTATAATATTTATAGAAATTAGCAAATATATAACATATAATAATATTTATTATTCTATAATACTTTTTTATATGATATATAAATTACAATAATTACATCTATGACTTACACTTTATATTATAATACAAACTTAAATTTAATAATATTGAATCTAACATATATCTATATATATAATATATCTATTTTCTAAAGCTTAAAAATATTCCGACATGATCACTGTATGGTGTTTCATATGTTATACCTGAGGTCATTGCAGAATCCATGTTTGTCCATACCCAATCTATTGCTGTTTCCTGTTTTGTTGTGGCGACCTTAGCCAATGAAGATTGAAATCCTAACTGTTGTAATCAAGCCTCCAAATCATCACCAAGGACTACTGACGGTCCATTATACTGTTCATTTATCTTACCCCTGCGGGCAGGGGATAGAATATCCCCCCCGCGGCAAGGCATGCCTGTCGTAAAAGGCGACTAAAAGCCAATATGCACTATGACTGTTATTATATACCTTGCTCAGTAATATCAGCATAGTATGTGGAGTGATAGTGCTATAATACTCAGCTTGAACTGATATTAGAAACACTTTAAATGAAAAAAGCGAATAAAAAGACATTTGAAGTTCAAGCGACAAATGTCACCAGTCATTTGAGTAATGGGGAGCTCAACTGGCAGTAGTTTAGGCTACGCAGTCTGACCGGAGACTTTCCGGTACCACGGGGAGCAGAAAGCCCTTGGACTTCTGTTCAATCTGCTCATTGGGTTCGGCCCTTTGGGGAGTATCGTGGTGGCTGTGGTTTAGACCTAAATGCTGGAAGGACTGAATTTTCAGTTCGAAAAAAGAAGTTGCACAAGTAACTGGGTGCCGTACCCAAAAACGGAAGAGGTTTTAGGTCGGCCTCGAATCACACCAAGATGGTAGTGTGGACCCAGACACACTGCCACTGGTATCCAAATAAATACTTGCAAAAAGCTCGTATTGTTTGGGGCGCTGATCAACGCATTGTATTGATACGTTCTGTTTTTGAACACCGTGAGGTAAGGCCGTCGCCGGCAGGTACTCACGTAAATCTACAACGAAAGTTGTTCATTTATCTGACGGATATTATTTTCCACTTGGTTTCTAAATTCCGGAAGTCTATAGCGGGGGTTCCTGTAGACAAGTGATATGGAAACTGTTGAACTGTTTACGTTTAACAGTTGGTAAACGTTTGTTGAACCGGTGTTGTTCCTTGAAAATGTTCCATCTGATACACCTAGGCACCTATCTTGTTTGTAGTATATTATAAGGCCGTTGGCAGGCCGTCGTCGGGATGATCTTGTTTCTCCATCAAGGCGTGCGATAACACTGTACCCTTCTATCGGGAATTCTTATTGAGGTAAGGCCCATGTCTCGGCAAAGCACAGAATATCAGCAGAACAAATCAGCTTGTCTGATCTGATATCTTCAATATGCTTGTTTAGGCTCCATACATTTTGATAATAAATAGCTAGGCGTTGTTCCGATTTTTCAGTTAAAAATCTGTAGCATGTCGTCAATGCTCCTTCTGTCTTCAACCTTTTAAGTTGAGTTTTAATTGGATCCTGCGGTCCAAATGGGTTCGGGGGAGAAAATGTCCCGCTTATATATAATCCATTGTCACTTGTGGCTCTGCTAAATCCTACATATAAAGCTGATCTGCTTACTCTACCCTCTAGATGAACAGCAACTTGTATGTATGTTCCACCTTTACTTTTATGTATCGTAATGGCTTCAGCTGGAATGACCGGAAACTGTCTGCGTTCTATGGTTATTTGCTCATTTCTCTTCTATAGGAATGATGGGACCACGCTCATTATTGGTGTTCAATCTGCATTGCGACTCTGAGGCTGGTTGGAACGTGCAAAGCTTCCAACTCTTGATTCTGCGAATTGTATCCATAGTCACACCACTGAACTTTCAGATCTTTGTTATTCGGAATCAACCTGCATTAGTTCCCCCATTGATGACACCATCACTTATGCTTAGGTTGACTGTCACCATATATTTGATCGAAGTCTTGAGCTGCAATGTATAAAGCATTCCTTGTGTTTCCGATGGCTTAAAAGACTCCACAGCTTCTAAAATGTTTGCCCTGTTGCGTTCTCTTAAGGAACTTGACTTAATTGTATCCCTCGCAGTCAAAATGAACTCCTCGGTCATCGTGTTCGCCAGTTTAGTTACATTGAAATCATTTACTCCAGAATTTGAATAAAAAAGATTTTTTCAAAAATTACTAACTGTTCTGTAATTTCGGTCAAGGCTTTATCTTGCTGGAGAGTAGTGTATATATGTATTCTAGTCTATGTAGTCTAGATATATTTAGATCAAGGAAAACCGTATCTGAAATATTCCAATTAATTTTCTTCATCCAACCGAAATTATTTTCTGATTTTTCCCAAAATCCTATGCACGTCTTGTTGCCAAACTCATTAGTGAGGGCTCATTTCAAAAAATTCCAATCAAGCAACCCGGTTAAATAAATTTGTACCTCATTCCAATGTACTATTTGTGTACTTTCTTCTATCTGGCCGATTAACTTTTGTATATCGGAGGATCTTTAAGGGTAAAATCTGCACGATCTACGGGTGCAGGTGGCTCAGAACGTTTTCGAAGAAAATCATATTCTGATTGGTTCGACTGCATAGTACCCTTTTCACCGTTGGAGAGGTCTTTCCCTGAGCTCAGGTTTTCGTCCACTTACTCCTAGTCCCATTTCTCTGAGCTTAGCTTTTAAAGTTAGCAAGTCATTTTTAAAAAGCGTCCGCATCAATTTTATTGTCGCTATTCATGTTTAAAAACGTTTATAATAACTTTATTAAATATGAATAAAGTAGTTAAAATTATATCCTCCAAATTTCTTCTTCTCTTTCCTCTTCTTGCTTTTTTCTTCTTGCAATTTCTCTTTTGCAATGATTTCGCGAAATTTCTTTACCTTAACTTCATCTTTTACTTCTTGTTTATTTCGACTAATTTCTTTATCTACTGCTCTGGTCGTAACAACCTTTAAAGTTGCTGCTGATGAAAACCGCTCTGCTTACAATTCTTAGCTGCGAAGCTCTGCAAAAACCACTTTTTCGCTTATAATATTAGCCACAGTTTCATGTGTAGATTCTGCTGCTTATAGAACAATCTCGACGCATTTCCCTAGTTTATTAATGATAAGTGTGTTGTTGTCGTTCCAAAGAAAATCGCCTTTGTGGAAGCGATATTTGATTGTAAATATAAGCGTGTTTATACATTATTTTCCAAGTTGAAATGTTGGCGCCACATAAATGTTCAGTTTTTGCACTAAAATAAAATTATCCAACATAAAGGGTGTGTTCGAGCTGTAATTATTGCGGAAGTGTTCACATTTATAAAAGTACATCACGTTCTTTGGTAAAATTTCGACAACAATGGCAACATCAAGCGTTCGATAAGTAATATGTTGACAATCTGTTGCTCATCTCTAATAAATCAAACGCAATTGTAATGGATTTCTCGATAAGTCTTCCTTGTAACTCTTGAGTTCGATTACTGGATTGTTAAATAAAAGTCCCAATTTAATGGCTATACACTTATCTTTACTTCTAATTCCAACAACTTCACACTTTTGCTCTTTATTTGAGCTTACAACTTCTTGCTTATGCCTCAATTGCTCTGAAAACGACAACATTCTAACTAGAACTTGTACACACAGTTTGGTAGCTCTTATGTAGTAGATCTTTAACAAAACATCGCCTCTAAACGATTCTGGCAACTACGAATTCGCTATCTAGTTGCTTCTGGCAATTTATTCTCGATTCGATTTTGTTCTATCATCTGTGTTCGTCACACTTCCCTCCACCTAAGTTTGATCGTCCCGATTAAACATATATGCGGTACCAAACACAAAGCTTTTATGTCCCTCATCTCGTATTCTAGGCAGGTGTTAACTTCCTTAGCCGTCCTTTTCTTCTTGGAGTTAATTCCATCCGTTTTCTGGATATTCAGTTTCTAATACATCCTTTGACTTCAAGATTCTTGATCAAAACTTATCTCTATTGGAACATTGAATCTCAGAAATTCTAACCTTTGAAACAACCATAAGTACTTGGGAGGTTTGCCCATTTTCGATTTTCCATACACGATGCAACCAACCACACACCAACTTTAAACTACTCCGCTCTGCCCAATATGCTTTTGCGACTGAGCTTTCTGAATTTATTTCACCACTCGTTGTGCATTGGTTCAACTCCACTTCATTTATTACACCTTCCAATTCTGGACCATCTTGCAAAGAGTCATCCGTTTCAGCTTTAATTTTATGCTGCTCTCCCAACTGTGAGGACCCTTGTGCTGGTATACAACTTCTGGCTTCTGGCTCTTCTGACTATGAGGATCCTTTTACTAGCGCACACGCTCCCTCCTCTTCCAACTGTGAGGACACCTGCGCTGACAAACACACGTCCAACTCTTTCGCTGTTGACAACTGTGCTGACAAACTCTCAAAGAACGATTCCAACGCAGCACAAATAACCTCTAATTCTGGCAACTATGAATTCGCTGTCTAGTTGCTTCTGGCAATTTATCGTAGATTCGATTTTGTTCTATCACCCGTGTTCGTCACAATATAAGAAATGGTAGCTCGTTTTATAAAATTGTCTAATATATAGTTTTAGTTTCAAATTAAGCGTAACGGAAACCAAGTCTATGGAACTTGATATTCCATTTCTCCGCCAGCTCAAAATCTTCAATATACATTTAGTGCACTAATTGATAGAGAGCAAGTAAGGAAGGGCTAAGTTCGGATGTAACCGAACATTTGATACTCATGCAAAGTCAAATGGTATACTCGTTATATATTTCTTTGTGGATCTTGCCGCCTTATTCTATGTTGACCGATATTTACGGTAAAAAGTCAACTATAGGTACTGGGGTCCACATATTCAATACCTAGGGGCTTGAACAGTTTTGGTTCAATTAAGACAATTTTTGGTCACAAGGGGCATACTTTAAACGCATCATTCACGCAAAGTTTTACCCCGATACAATCGTTGTTGCTTGATTTGCATATTGGGAAGTGAAAGAATCAAGTAGAATTTTAAATGGTGTCATATGGGAAATAGGCGTGGTTGTAGAGGTGCTAAATTCATTTGCTTCCAGTGAATTTTGTTATTATAGCTTTAGTGGTTTAGGAGATATGCACATTAAACTTATTAGGGAGCGGAACCACGCCCACTTTTTAAAAAAAATTTTAACAGCAATTTATTTGTTTTTGATTAATGGCGTTTTGTGGGCGTGGTCCGATTATGCCCATCTGCAATACCAACAGTCTTACGGTACCAAGAAACATGTGTACCAAGTTTCATAAAGATATCTCAATTTTTACTCAAGTTACAGCTTGTAGGGACGGACCCCTCCCTAATGTAATCTCGTGTCCCAAATAACAGTCTTGTATCTTACTGCGGAGCTTAGTTATGACAATTTATTTGTTTTTGATAAATGGCGTTTTGTGGGCGTGACAATGGTCCGATTACGCCCATCTGCAATACCAACCGTCTTCCTGTACCAAGAAACATGTGTACCAAGTTTCATAAAGATATCTCAATTTTTATCACCCGGATTTCAACTCGTCTCTTTATCCTGATCATTTATATATATATAACTCTATATCTAACTCTATTAGTTTTAGATGATACAAACAACCGTTAGGTGAACAAAACTATTATACTCTGTAGCAACACGTTTCGAGAGTAACATTGGGGAACAATTTGCATGAATTTTTTGTATAAGAAGCTATTGAAGAAAAAGCAAGGCACAATGATGTGATTGCGTTGGAAGAATAAAAATTACTAGTGGAGAAAGAAAAAATTAAGAGCATATTAGAACAAAGGGAAGTTTTAGAAAGATTTGTAAATAAGTGACAAATGTGTTTTCTATGTTTTCTATAACCCAGAATTTATTTTCTGAAATTGATGAAATGCGCCCTTTTTTTTTAATATTTGCAGTGTTTTTATACTCTCGCAACCTGTTGCTACAAAGTATAATCGTTTTGTTCACCTAACGGTTGTTTGTATCACCTAAAACTAATCGAGCTGGATATAGTGTTATATATATATCAATAATTATAATGTAGAGATGAGTTGAAATCCAGGTGACTGTATGTCCGTCCGACCGTCCGTCTGTGAAAGCTGAAACTTGAGTAAAAATTGAGATATCCTTATGATACTTAGTACACATGTTTCTTGGTAATGTAAGACGGCTGGTATTGCTAATGAGCGTAATCGGACTACTGCCACGCCCACTAAACGTCATTAATCAAAAACAAATAAATTGTCATCAGTAAGCTCCACAAGAAGATACAAAACTGTTATTTGGTACACAGGATCAAATTAGGAAAGGGCATCTGCAGTTTAAATTGTTTTTAAAAAGTGGGCGTAGTCCCGCCACCAAATAGGTTTAATGTGCATATCTCCTAAGTCGCTAAAGTTAAAATAACAAAATTCACTGAGAGCAAATGTTTTTATAACTTCTATCTACAGTGTGAAAAACTACTAAAAGCGATAAATCAAGCACTAAACACGCGCGAGTCAGTAAATTTTAACTCAGGGATGGTATGAGATGGCTTTATAGGAACCGCGATCAAAATTAGACAGTGGGCGTGGAACCGCCTACATTTAGGTGAAAACCCATATCTTGGGATCTGCTTAACCGATCCACATTCGGTACACAACATTATTATGGCTTTTCCACGTCACAGTGTGAAAATGGGTGAAATCAGATAACAACCACACTTATTTCCCATATAACACCATTTTAAATTCCACCTAATTCTTTCACTTTTCACTATATAAATCCAGAAACAATGATTGTATTGGTGTAAAACTTTGCGTGAATAATGCGTTTAAAATATGCCAGTTTGTGACCAGGAACTGAGTATGTGGACCCCAGTGCCTATAGTTGACTTTTTACTAAAAATATCGGTCAAAGTGTAAGATATATAATTGAAATTCATATAATAAAATAAATAAATGAAACTCTCGATAATAGTATGTCTTTATGTCAAAAATGGGTTGAATCAGATCAATACTTCGTTGAATATTAAGTTTTGCCAACACCTGAAGTAACTTCCCGGGCTTTGATCCTTGCAAAGTGCGAGAGTATAACATGTTCGGTTACACCCGAACTTAGAACTTCCTTACTTGTTCGGCTAAAATTACAGCACAACTTGCGATTTGAACTTGACCAGTTGTTATGCTCTTATATATAGGACTATTTTTTGAAACATCAGCGTGACAACTTGCAGGAAATCCGGTAAACACATCAAAAACCGAAGTTAGTTGTCACACATAGCCTAAAATGAAATAAGAAAGAAAACTTTATATATATATATTATATATGCTAAATTACATATACATATGTATGTATATTTATATAGACATGATTTCTAACTAGCCTGCATAATTAAAGAATGATTCCCTTGCGGTCGTAATAGCTAATTTTTTGGTGCATTTATCTTAAAGTGAATTCTATCCATGCATCCGATAACGTACTTAAAAGAGTGCGTCCTGATCATTTGTCATTAAGTGTTGCTGCTCAATAATGGTTGGCCAAGAAATTTAATTCTTTAAGCAACGTATTGCCTTAATGGTTCTAAAAACCAATTTATGGGATGTTCCTTTCCCAACATTGAAACGATCGGAAAGCTTTCGATAAGTAACCCAGCTGTTACCAAGTTTCCACAATGGGATATGCAAACACTGTTCCATTGAACACTTGGTATCCATCGTGTGCCAAAAAGGGCTATCTCTAACATTTATGTGTGCATATTCATAACTAATAGCTTACAACAAATGTGTGTCGAGTCGTCCGAAAATTTCTTATCAAGTTTGGTCATGTCTACATTTCGCTTCGTGTCCGAAATATTTATCTTAGAATCATTCTAATTAACTAAAATGCGATATACGTCTGTGAAAGAAAATCATTCAAAGACGCTAAATTTAATGCATTGGGTATATTAGGAAAAATTCATCCAAATAAACGGAAGTCATTATATTAGAGATATGAGGTCCGATTCGATTCATATTCAACACTAAAGCACATTATTTTTAAGAAATCTACTTTATTTCGTTAAAATATCACACACACATTTTTGGAAATTAACTGTAATATTATAAGTTCACTAGATTTTGGTAAGACATGTTACTAATTGACTGATATATGTGGGGGCTAATGCTAGTGGGCCCGAGTTTTTCCTTTTTAGGCACAAGGACACACTATTATTAAGTGTGAAGTTGTTGGAATTAGAAGTAAAGATAAGTGTATAGCCATTTAATTGGGACTTTTATTTAACAATCCAGGGATCGAATTCAAGAGTGAGTTACAAAGTAGACGAATTATCGGGAAATCCGTTTGGTGTCAGAAGTGGGATTGTCAAATAAATTCCCAAGAAGATAATTATTTGAAAATGGCCAAGTTTAACGATCTGAAGATTCCACAACTGAAACAGGAGCTGGAAAAACCTGGTTTGGCGAAAATGGAGTAAGAATTGAACTACACTCACGGTTGCGAGAGGCCATGGAGGCAGAAAACATTAATGTTGAAGAATATGTATTTCAGTTGGAATTTGAGGAAGGAACCACAACGATAAAAGAAAAGGAAGAGATGCGCTCATCAAACGCTATGAAAATTAACATGATTTTGGCTGCAATGTCCCAGACCTCAAGGCAGATGTCAACGCAAATATCGACACAGTTTAAAGAGCAGTTCGCAGCTCAAAAGCAAATTACAGTTTCGTATCTTAATTTTTTAATTAGTTATAGCAGTTTATAGGTCCAAAATTAATGGCTTTTAGTGGGCGTGGTATTGGTCTAAGGAATACGTCGTAATGATATGTCCCGCGCAAATTTGGGTGTTATAGCTTGAGTGGTTTGGCAGATATACACATTAAACCTAATAGTAGGCGAGGCCACGGCCACCTTGTAAAAATTTTAAAACCACAGTTGCCCCTATCTTAATTTTTGGCTTATTTATGGCAGTTTATACGTTTTTAATGAATGGCTTTTAGTGGGCGTGACATTGGTCCGAATTCGTTCTCCCGATTTGATCAAGCAATACGTGTACAAATTTTTGTGACGATATCTCAATTTTCACTCAAGTTACGCCTTGTCATAATGATCATTTATATACCATATGTATATAACTCTATATCTATCTCGATTAGTTTTAGGTGTTACAAACAACCATTAGGTAGAAACAAAAGTTTAAAAATGTTGCGAAAAATTCATTATTCGAAAAAATCGAGAATGGGTTATGATCAAATACTTATATTGAAGGTCATAGACTTAGTCTATGGCTTAGTATTACTGTTATATTTTATGACAGTTCGTATTAGCTTAAACTATATTAGCGCTAAACTAATTTCATTTAAATGTATGTATGACACATTTAGACTATCCTAAACGGTTTAAAATCAGGTGCAAAGTTAAAGATCATTATGTAGGGTATATCGGGGCAGAGAAAGGGAATTGCAATAATTTTAACATTAATCGTGTATATTTAAGAACATACTTTTAAACAATTTTATACATATATAACGCACACACTCAACGACTTATTGTGGTAAAACTTGTTAGAATAACGAATATCATTCTAAGTAGTATATAAATAAAATGCTACCTGGGTTTTATTCAGGTATCTCACATACCATCACCAATATAGTACATGGCAAATCTTCTCCTGGTTTCATTCACAAATATGCACTGTTATTAGAAAAATTCAATTTTGAAATATACATAAATATATCCATCTCACACATTGACCGATACTGTGACATGGAAAAGCCATAATAATGTTATGTACCGAATGTGGTTGAATTTTGTAGAATACTTGTAGGTCCGAGAATATGTTATTTCATCTAAAGTTGGGCGGTGTCACGCCCATCGTCCAGTTTCGACATGGGGTCCTATAAGGCCCTTTTGTATTATCCCGGATGTAAAATGTGTAATGTCTTTGATGCATTTAGTTATTGATTTCTACTTTTTAACAAATTCGTTACATTGGGAGTGGACGGGGTTGTCCTCCGATTTCACCTATTTTAAAATTTGGGACATTTTGCTTAAATTGTTTGGGAGATATAAACAATAAACCTAATAGGGGGCGGGATTTTCTAACCACAGGTTCATCTCCCTAATTCGATTCGTTGTACCAAATAACAGTTTTGTATCTTAATTGACGGCTTAGTTATGGTACCTCATATGTTTCCGATTAATGGCGTTTTGAGGGCGTGGTCCAATTCTGCCCATGTACAATACCAAACTTCTTACAATTCCAAGGAATATTTTTACCAAGTTTCATCAAGATATCTTAATTTTTACTTAAGTTACAGCTTGCACGAATGGACGCAGGGACGAACGGATGGACAGACAGACAGTCACCCGGATTTCAACTCGTCTCATCATCCTAATCGTTTGTTTATGTATAATATGTTATATAATATATAACTCCATATCTATCTCGATTAGGTTTAGGGGAAACAAACAACTGTTAGGTGAACAAAACTGTTATACTCCGTAGCATGTTGCAATAGTATTAAAATGTTACGAAACAATTCAACCTAATAACTCCAGTGAGACATGCATATGTGATATATACTCGATCAAAGTTTAATACAAGGGGTTTATGAGGAAAACATCGACCACGGGATAGGAAATCCCAATTTCATTGTAATAATATCTTTCACTTAATTTCGCTAAGATATTGTACATAATGACCAATATATACGGTATAAAGCCAACCAGATGTTTGAAGTACTTATATACGAATATGTGATTCTTATAAAAATTTTTTATTAGGTAGATGGGAGCTAGGGATCTTTGACTCAATTGCATCCAGTTTTGGAATTACGACATATCATTACCAGAAATAGATGACCTTTGAATTTCATCAGGAAACCTTACAAATTGACCAATATATAAGGTAAAAAGTGAAAGCGTATGTTTTAAAATCCGTATATTTAGTATATGGGGACTAGAGGAAGTATTGCCCTGTTTCATCCATTTTAGGTAAGAGGACACGCTGTTTGGAAAAAGATTTCTTCTGAATTTCATTTAGATTTCTTACATATTGATCGATAGATAAGGTATAAAGTCAACCGGAAGTTTGGAATACTGTAATGGCAGAAATATTCTCCCCGAATTTCAATATTAGCACTTACAGAATAACCGATATATTCGGTAAAAAATCAGCCAAATGTACTGCGGTACAGATATTTGGTGTCTGGGTCCATGAAGAGTAATAGCCCGATTGCGAAACTTTTTGCCACAAGATTAAATACCGCGAGGGTACTACTTGTGCAAATTTTTATTTCAATATATTTATTTATGCTTGACTTGTATACTGGAAGTGAAAGAATCATATGGAAATTAAAGTTGCGTTATATGTTGTTGTCCGATTTCGCCCATTTTCACAGTGTATGATAGGTATGGTCAGAAAGTTCTGAGATATATGATTTCACATAAAGGTGGACGGTACCATGCTCATTGTTCAATTTTTACATATGATCTTATAAAGCTCTTCCCCGCCATCTTGGTTGTGAACTCTAATGTTTGTGGCTCTTTTACTCAGTAAGTTATCGCACTTTAAGTAATTTTCAACATAACCGTTAGATGTGGAGTTGGAGTTATTATCTGATTTTATCCATTTTCACAGTATATGAAGAGATGATACGATAGCTCCTTTTCAGCAAGTTTGTTTAATTAAGCTTTACCGTTTTGGAAGATATATACATTAAACCATTTAAGGGGAGGGGCCACGCCCACTTTTCAAAAATTCATAACCAAGTGTCCCTTGCTATTAGGATCTCATATACCAAACTATAGTTATGTATCTTAATTTAGTGCTTAGTTATGGCACTTTATAGGCTTTCGTTTAAAAGAGTTTTGTGGGTGAGACTGTGGTCTGATTACGCCGTCATTTAAGATATAAATCTGTAATTTGGTACACAGGCATGGGTAAATGTACATATATTTCTACTCGCTAAAGCTAGCTCAGCCAAACTTGCTGAGAAGAAATTTTTCTTCACACTTCCTTATACTTATATATATTGTGAAAATGGGTGAAATTACATAATAACCACGCCCTCACCATATATAACGGGAATGATGAAAACTACTACCTACCTTTACATGAACCAACCAAATTTAATGTGTGTAATTGTTCAAACATTCAAATCAAACATCTATGAACTTATAATAGAAATTTGCACAAACAGTGACCTCAAGCCATTTTATCTTACGCCCAAAAATTGTTAGACTATAACTTTTCAAGGACCCAGACACCAAATATGGCGACCCCAGTGCATATGACTTTTTTACCGAACGTATTGGATAAAATCAGCGAAATTGACTAAAAGTTTATTATTGAAAATACCATAGTTTAATGCTGAAAAATTAAGATATCTGGATGAAACTTGGTTCACATGTTTCTCGGCACCCAAGGAGGGTTGATATTGCCGATGGGTGTAATCGGACAAGTTCCACTCCCATAAAACGCAAATAATAAATCTACAAATTTCCATAAGTAAGCTCCACAGTAAGATGCTACACTGTTGTTTGGTACAACGAATCGCATTACGAAAGGACATCTGCGGTTTCAAAAAATTAAAAAAAATGGCCGTGGCCGCGCTCCCTTATATTATATGTTAAGTGCTCCCTTATATTATATGTTAAGATATATATTATACTCCTAAGCCATTTAAGCTATAACACCCAAATTTGCACAGGATAAATCATTTACACACTTTTTACGATAGTGTGAAAATAAATGAAACGGATGACATCTCCGCCCACTCCCCATATAAGTTATCTTAAAAATTACTGAAAGTGGGATAAATAAATACGCCATAGACATAAAATTATACCTGAGATGGTACGAGACGGTTTTTTTTCCCCAGTATGTAAACCCAGTACCAAAAATGTATCGGGACAAAATTTTTCCCAAATAGTGTGCTTAAAGTAGGCCACCTTATGAACAACAACTTACAAAATCGGACTACAACTGTTCAACCCCCAAATACTAAATATGTGGACCCCAGTTCTTCCAGCAAACATATTATCCAAAATATCAGTCAACCTGTGAGATATGTTATTGAAATTCGGAGAAAATCATTTCCTGATAACAGTATGCCTATATGTCAGAAATGAATTGAATCGGATTAGCCGCCATATACTTAATACAAAGATTTTCGAACTTCCGGTATACTTTATACCGCATATATCAGCCAATATCTAAGTTATCTTAGTAATAACGAGAGAGCGTGTTTTACTAATAACATTGTATCTTTGTGCTTAAAATGGATATAATCGGGTGGAGATTTGTCCTAGTCCACATACAGCTAATATTACGATTTTAGAACATCAAACTGACTTTACTCCATATACAATATACCTATGTGTGATGGTAAGTATCTTAATGAAACTCTGTGAGCATATTATTAGTATGTGGAATATTAATTGTATGTGTTATTCCAAAAATAGACTAAATCGGGTCAATACATCCCTTAGACCCCATATACCTAATATACAGTTTTCAAACATCCTGTTCGTCTTATACCATATATATGAATTACCCCCATCCTGCATGTGTGTGAGTTTTATGAGCTTCGTTTTTCTTACAAGCCTTATGACGAATATATCGTTCAGTGTATCAGTTACGAGTATATACTTGTATTTCTAAAATTACTTGCAAATGTGTTCTCAAGTATTTTAAGCGGGGATGATTCAAAAAAAAATTTTTTTTTTATTACATAAATTGTTAGTACAACTATTCAAAAAAGTGTTGCTTAAGTTTCAAAACGAAATTCCAATTAGTTCCGATGATATGAGCACTAAGGTAAACACCGTTTGACTCAGTGCCGAAGCGCACTTTTTATACTCTCGCAACTTGTTGCTACAGAGTATAATAGTTTCGTTCACCTGACGGTTGTTTGTATCACCTAAAACTAATCGAGTTAGATAAAGAGTTATATATACATATATAAATGATCAGGATGAAGAGACGAGTTGAAATCCGGGTGCCTGTATGTCCGTCCGTCTGTGAAAACTGTAACTTGAGTAAAAATTGAGATATCTTTATGAACCTTGGTGCACATGTTTCTTGGTACCGTAAGACGGTTGGTATTGCAGAGGGGCGTAATCGGACCAATGCCACGCCCACAAAACGCCATTCATCAAAAACAAATAAATCGCCATAACTAAGCTCCTCAATAAGATACAACACTGTTATTTGGTACACAGGATCACATTAAGGAGGGGCATCTGCAATATAATTTTTTTTAAGTGGGCGCCCCTAATAGGTTTAATGTGCATATCTTCTAAACTGTTAAAGCTATAATAACAAAATTCACTGGAAGCACCTCTACCTACAGTGTGAAAATGGGTGAAATCGGTGACACCGAGGTACGGCAAAATCGTAGAAAAATATTCTAAAAGCAAAGCCACAATCCAAAAGGTGATACAAGGCCCCACAAGGGTTATCACTGCCTACGAAACAACTTAAATAATTAAAGTAGTAAAGAAAGACCCGATATATTCATCAGAGCCTGCAGATCAATGTTTTTGAAGTTTTGATATTATCACTAATCAATAAATACATGTGCGCGCACTGCTCTATATATAAGTATGTTGTATGTACAAATATTCGTATGACCTTGCAAAATAAGTAATGCATACACAAATCTACATACACATACATATGTATATATGCGTACAAATGTAAGTATGTGAGCCAATAGAAAAAATACAAAAATTGTTGTACAAAAACAACATTTCTCTCAAATAGCATGAGCACCAGAAATCCATATAGCAGCCAAATCCTAAATTTGTAGTAAATCACACAACAACACCATTTTAATTCATGAACGCTGGCGCACATGCAATAAGGTAAGTCGTTTTATTCATAAAACCAACGTCTTACACATCTCCCCGAGCATGCGTTTGCCTAGAAGCGTTTTTTCGCGTCAATGGCAAAAGTTAGAAATCATAAATTGAACAAATTTTTGATGTTCCCTCTAGAAGGGAAAAGTGACAACCCTGCAAGCCCACAAAGCACAAAAAAAATTGACAAAAGTGGCAACAAAGCTTTTGTCGATTTAAAATATTTTACAATTCTAAAATATTTTTCCGTGACTCGCAAAAATATACGTCAATATGTATGCATGTTCATATTAAAACATATGTGCATATTTACAATGATTTGTAGGCACAGCTGAGCGACAAGGGAAGCGATAACAATCGGCAACCAACGTCTTACACATCTCCCCGAGCATGCGTTTGCCTAGAAGCGTTTTTTCGCGTCAATGGCAAAAGTTAGAAATCATAAATTGAACAAATTTTTGATGTTCCCTCTAGAAGGGAAAAGTGACAACCCTGCAAGCCCACAAAGCACAAAAAAAATTGACAAAAGTGGCAACAAAGCTTTTGTCGATTAAAATATTTTACAATTCTAAAATATTTTTCCGTGACTCGCAAAAATATACGTCAATATGTATGCATGTTCATATTAAAACATATGTACATATTTACAATGATTTGTAGGCACAGCTGAGCGACAAGGGAAGCGATAACAATCGGCAAGCATTTGTTTATTTTTTCGGCACATCTCGGAATTTCTACCAACAACACAATGTGGAAACGTTTTGTCATCGCGTCAGTCCTTCGACAGATTGACTCTTTGACATGAAAGCAAAAAACGTAAGCTCCGGTTATTGGTTGACCGTGTCAACGGAGATTTCACATGAAGTAATGAGTGTACATATCTACATACATATATTGTTTGTAGATAAATTTACAAATATCTATCTTTCATATGTACAGCTGTGTTCACAAAAATAGCAGTGCGAGAAATGCAATCAAGTAATGTTATTTTTTTTCAAGCTCCGTTACGATTATTCCAACTTCTACGCATTGTTGTTGTAGAATGGAATGTGTATAAGGAAGAAACGAAAAAATCCCGTTAGATTTGCGATTGTTAAGCAAATTAACAACTCTTTTTGCTAGAAGCACCAGTCTTTGGCTGTTCATTAATGCGTATCTTGATATGCCAAAAAAATTTTGTTAGACGTTTAATTGATAAAAAGTAAGTGGTTTTGTGTTAGTGACTATTATTAACATTAGAAAACAGTAAAATAAATTTATATTTTTTAACTTAGTGTTCAGGGGCAAACATTGTACTCCTGAAAAAAGAAATATTATAGTGCAACTCAGAAACCTGGGAAAAGCATATAAAGACATCCAAGAAATATGTGGATGTTCAGCTAAAATGATTCATATTGCTTTAAACTTTAAAAAAATGCCTGAAAATCGTGGTATCCAACGTAAAACCACGCCTCATGAGGACCGATCTATTGTGCGATAAAGCAGGGCGCAGCCTTTTGCATCGTCCAGCAAGATAAAAAATGACTTAAGCTTGAATGTTAGTGGCGTTACTATTCGGCGACGTCTTAAAGAACAAAATCTCAAAGCGTGCCATCCACGAAAAGTTCCACTGTTAGCCACCAGACATGTCAAAGCACGTTTGGAATTCGCCAAAAGTCACCTTAATTGGCCCATTACAAAGTGGCGAAATATTTTATGGAGTGACGAAAGTAAAATTGTGTTATTTGTGGAAAGGGCTCCAGATAATATGTCAGACGTCCACCTAACACAGAATACGATCCTAGGTACACTTTGAAGACAGTTAAACACGGCGGATTGAGTATTATGGTATGGGCATGTTTTTCTTACAGTGGAGTGGGTACTATATTCATGATTGATGGGATCATGGATCGATCTGTATATGTTAACATATTAGAAAATGTTATGTTTCCTTATGCCAATTGGAAAATGCCACTAAAATGGACGTTTCAACAAGATAACGACCCCAAACATACAAGCAAACTGATCAAAAGCTGGATGGCATCAAAGCGGATCGATCTTATGTCATGGCCTGCGCAGTCTCCGGATTTAAATCCAATTGAAAACATATGAGGAGATGTTAAACGATATGTTGCAAATGCAAATCCAACATCTCGATCACAGCTTTAAGAGGTTGTTCAAAAATCATGGGAGCGGATCCCTGTCAAGCGCTGCCAGGACTTGGTGGATTCTGTGCCTCGCAGATGCCAGGCCGTAATAAAAAATAATAGGTACACGACTAAGTACTAACACAAGCAAACAAATTAAAAAAGTTTTTTGGAGTTCAACAATGTTTTTTTCAACTACTTCCACTGTTTTCATTACTCACTGCTATTTTTATGAACAGCTGTAAACAGCACTTTTTTGTTTAAATTAATAATGTAAAAAAAATTAACAACATTTTGAATAAAAAATTGATTTGTTTTTGTTTAAAATAATCACAAAGTTAAAACAAAATTAAATTTGTGAACATTCATTTACTTTTTGATATATAAAATTAAGTTTATAGTTGCAGCTCATGAGCACTGCTATTTTTATGAACACAACTGTACATGTAATGATATGAAAATGCCGACGGCAAAACGCAATTCTGTACTTTTGTGACTCCAAATGGTGTCAAGTACATGAATTATTTTAAGAAATTTATCAAAATACTTTGAAATGATTACTAATACTTCATAATAAAGTAAAAAAGAATTAACATAAAATAAATTTAAAAAAATAATAAATAATAGTTCAATAAAATTGAATATATTTCAAATGGCAAATCAATATTCCCTGTTTGGCGTACATATCTATATATATTCTCTTCAATCTCCACCGCTTGGACACCAAACTGGGAACTAAAGTCTTTTTCTTGGAGCTGATTTCCTATTGTAGTCCCTGTAGACATTAAACAAATGTTCATGTCTCCAACAATTAGCACATTTTGATTGCATAACTCAGAAGTAAGGACTTCTAGTAGTTCTAGAACTACATTAAATGTCTGACAGAGAAAGCTGATTTTCTAAATAGAACCAAAATATTAATATTGAAATATTTAAACAAAACCGCTTCTAAAACTTTGCGGCCTGAATAAATTTTCTCTCCAACCTTTGATTCTATAGAGTTAGCAATACTATGCTTTGCATATATTATAATGCCCCGTTTATTTCTGTTTCTTGTTTCCGTTCTATCTATCCTCAGCTCGTAAATTGAAGTAAATTCTGGTATATTTCGCAAGGATAATTCCAAGTTTCTACAAAACATAAAATATCTGATGATATCATAGCATCATATCATTAAAGTTAGCGTGAAGACTCTGAACATTATGGAATAAAATATGATGTCCTGATGTTCGGGAAATCATAAAATTGAAACTTGTTGTCAAAGCTTTATTTGTGTTCAATTACCTCAGTTCCCTAAATACAGGATCCGATTCAGAAAATTTGTTAGGAGGAATAAAATTCCCTATGATGAATAGACCTTCTGCAGAAGTCTACAAGCGACATATATTGAAGCTCTAGGCATTCTGGGTCGAGTATGAACTAGAACTTTATTATATGTGGCACCCTGACTTTTATGAATAGTTATTCCCTCAGCCGGAACAACTGGAAACTGATTTCTTTCAATTGAAATTTGTTCATTTCTTTTATATTGAAAAGATTTTATAACTTCGTCAATTGATGTCCAAGAACTTTCTAGAGGATGAGGCTTTTTTGATCGTGCTATCAAACCAATAGAAGGTTCCAAAAATTTAAACCACGGAATTGTAGGTTTAACTCTTTCCTAAATATTCTCATTTTCACTTATACCAATTCCTTAAACTGAGTCTTTTGCAGTTGAAAGGATATCTTCAGTTGAGATTCGACTGAGATTAAGGGCATTGAAATTATTTGTCTCTTCATTGGACCAACCAAATGTATGGCATCATCGGGAACTTCTTCGAAATTAACTACTCGAATTTCAATGAGTGCTATGTCCTCACTGGTCATAGTACCAGATGCCATAATGTTTAATGCAATTGCAAACGCCTGGTCCTCCCATAGTCTCATTATTTCTGTCAATTCAAAGTATTTAAATAACTCATACAAAGGAGAGCCAACTAAGGAGCTGTATGCATCATTGGGATTAGGGGAGAATATCCACCTATCTCCAACAGGTGAGAGTTGCTTCAAATCACCAAACACGATGATCGGTATAACACCGAAGAGGCTGTCTGTTTTGAAAATTTGTTTTAATCTCGCATCAACAGAGCTAAACATACGAGCTACCATCGATATTTCATCAATTATGATTAATTTTAAATCGATAAGTCTGAAATACAATGAATTAAATGTGTCATTGCTAAGTGGCCACAACTCTCTATTCAACTGATTAACAGGTAAAGATAGATATTGAATGAAGGGTCATTCCACCTATTTCAAATGCTGCTTTATCCGTAGGTGCGCAAAGAAGAACTTTTAAGGAACTTGGATTGGATCGAGGTGTAGAATTGTAATGATGGTTAAGTGCTTGATATATTGCAGATATCAAACGACTCTTTCCTACACCTGCACCGCCGCCAATGAACTCATAAAATGGGCGACTTGTTTTTAGCTGGTGCATCAAATGTGTCAAATAGGTTCTTTGCTTAGAATTTAGACTTTGAACTATAGAAAATAATTCCTCAACTGGAATTAAAGGGGGTAGTTTAATAAGTCTAATATTGCAATCAGATTCAGTGCCATTATCTGTTGAATCTTTGCCATGCAAGTCCAGCAAATTTATATTTGGGTTTATTTCTGGAAGTGCCAACACAATTTTTCACTATAGGTAGTTTATTTTGAGCACCTTCCTCTAAGTCCATTTCATTACAAAGACTTTCTAGAACATTTTCAAGTTCTCTTTGATCAAAAACATCTTTGATTTTCCATGGATAGTAAAGCGTTACCATTTCGCGGCATAACTCAACTCTGGCTAAATCTGGGTTAAACCTTCTGTACCGAATTATACCAGGTTTGGTACGTTTTTTCACAAAACCGCTACCGTCTTTAAGCGGCATGACAACCCCGCTTTCTGGTAAATTGTCGTCTTCCCTCTCTTCTTTTTCATGATCACTGTCTTGTGCTCTTCTACTAGATTTAAAATATTTATACCTTGATGCAAAATCAGCTAAACAAAGAGTTTCTAACTGATCGGATCTTTGAACATAACGGTCTAAAAAACCGGCTACGAATATTCCAGTCGAACCTAAAGGAAGGTTCGGAAGTTCCGCTATAAGTTTTACCATTCGAACACGTTCCTCAGGTCGAGAGGTATTTATAAATATTTCTACATTACTTGCTTCCGAAAGATGGAGCCCAATGCAGCAATATACTGCTTCTTGTGCAGACATTTCTGTGCCTGAAATAAATTTGTGATCTATATGTGTAAGTTTTTGCTTAATAGTATAATTTCCAGCATTTACCTCTGATATAGCTTCATTTAAGAGCCTAGAAATTCCCCTGTTAGACATGTTAATATAATTAATTATATATGAACAGCAAGCATATGCATCCAGTATATATTGGATATCCCTATTTGCTCTATGGAGTTCCAATATCAGAGGATTATGCAACGATCCTGTAATTTTCTTTTTAGAAAAATTTTTTGTTTTGTTAAACTTGATCTAAGGGCTAACAAATAGTTATCAAAAGACATATTTATTCTACTATCAGACAAGAAATGTTCAAAATCGTTTAAATTAGAGATGTCTTCTGTAGTCATATTTGAATTTAAAAGGTTTTGAATTTTGAAAAAGTTTTCCTTGTGTCTTTCTGAGTTTTGACTTGTTTCTGTATGAGGTAACAGTATTTGCGTTGAAGGCATTGGTGGATATGGTATACCAAAACGATAAAACTATTTTCCTCTTATTTCCCTAGTACAAGACCGACTGTGGTTATGCTTTTGATAACCCAAATAATTTTCTAAGTGGCTGATCGAATCATCTGTAGAAATATAATTGTCAATAAAACTAATGACATCAGCGAATGTCTGAGGATCTTGTAGGTTGATCCTAGGAGCATTGTTAAGCCAATACATTCCATGTACATGCGGGGAACCTCTCTGGTGAAAATCGACTCTCCATTAGAAATTTGTGAAATGTTTTCCCAAAATGCCGGCATTATCTTTAAAAAGCTTAAGAATTTGTCGATAGCGGTAGTCAAAATATCTAGCACAAGTAACCGCGTCTGCCCGAATTAAGCGATATCTATCTTGGGTTGTTAAACTGTTGGCTTCCTCTTCCGAAATATCTTTAGGATCAACAGTTTTAGAGAGGATGACCAAAAGCTCAACCCACTGAGATTCTGCAACCGATAAAGTGATAAAGAAGGTTGGAAGTCAAATTGGCGAATAATAGCGATTGCCTTTTTCTTCTCAGCTTCCCAGTGCGCAGGTGAGGATCTAACGCCTTTCAAAACCTTGTAACCATCATCGTGTTGAATTAAGTTTTGAACAAAGTTTTCGTTTAATAGATTTTTGGCCGTAACTCGGTTGTGACCTGAAAACTTTCTAAGGCAAATGGATGTACTATTCTTAATTTGTAGCAGTTCTAATTTTTTGTAATCATAGAACAACTTTGGAATGGTACACGCTCTTCTGTCAAAACGGCGAATTTCAGAACGTATTATCTTGCTATACGTTTCAGAGCATGTACGCTTCTGCCCAACGTATATTGTTCCAAATGACAACTCTTATGAATTATTATCTTGAATTATGTCAATTGGTCTTTGTCCTTCACCTGGCGCTATAACTAAACGGTTATAGTTTAAGTTTTCTACAGGAATATTGTCCAAAAGAGTTTCTTGACCGCCTGGATTTAGCTCTGAAGGTAAAAGACCCGTGGGAATATTATTACCTGAGGGATTATCATGAGAAGTTTGTGCCGCATGAAAAGATTGAACCAATCGGGAATCCTCTGCAGATGCAAAAAAAGGAACTTCTTCTTGGTTATTAAATTCTGAAATCCAGTTCTCGTTAATATGTATATTGTGCTCACGATACAGAGAGGTATTCACTAAGAATTGCAAAGCTTCCATAATCATATAATCCAAATATGGTATCGATCATGTAATCATGATTGTACTCCAAACGCCTTCTTCAGTGAATTTGTATCACATGAGCATCATCAAAGGACCTTGGTAGAGGTGTCACAATATTGTTAACAGAAATTGTTATATTAACAACAGCACCTTTGAGAGAACTCTATCCTTGATATCCTAACGGACGGATTGTCATAAAAGGCAATCTAGGCATTATGAGTCGTTCTTCAATTGGGTTTAAACCTTTCAAACAATCCGGTATTTCAGGAAAGTCTAGACCGTTAGCTAAACATATTTTTGGAACGTTCTTTTTAACAATTTTGCAGGTAGCAGAAAAAATTGTAATTTCCATCTTCTGAAGGAAATTTTTGCATTAAAAAGAAGGCGGATGCAGCATTCGAGTGACCTTGCGCAATAGTTTCGAAATTTAATTTGCGAACTTGGTGTGAAAATCATAAGCCGCCGCAGCAAATACATATTTCAGTATTGGATTCATTGGAAATAAATGTTTTTGAAATCTGTTAAAATGCCACTATTATCAGTTTCTACAACATTATTTTCTCTCGTTAATCGGATTCGTTGGGACTGCCGTTGGTTTTCAATTTGTTTATTGAGTGGGTTATCTCTACGAAGGCGAACTTGACCTTGTCTAAGACGTCTCTGATTCAAAATTTCTTCCCTCATACCCCTCCTACTAAGCTGTCGACGTTGTGTTTCTCTATCACGTTCCTCCCTCCTTATTTCAGGATTTCTTCTTGCATGTTCTCTTTGCATTTGATCACGAATGCGCTCTCAATTCCTATACTCAGGATTTCCTGCGCGAAGTTCTCTATGATCCCTAGTGTTCCTACTTTGCTCATCATAACGTACCTCGGGATTTTCTAGACAATATCTGTGATCTCGAGTATTTCTTATTTGCTCTTCAGAGTGAATTTGGGGATCTTGCTGCCTTGTTCTATGTTGAACAGTATTTACAACTTGCTCAACATATCGTACCTCGTGATTTTCTCGACGAGATCTATGACCTTGAGTATCTCTTATTTGCTCTTCAGAGCGAATTTGTGGATCTTGCCGCCTTGTTCTATGTTGAACAGTGTTTTCAACTTGCTCAACAGATCGAACCTTGGGATTTACGGGCCGAAATCTATGTCCGCGAGTATTTCTGCTTTTGTATTTTTTCGGACAAACGTACATCTCTATATAAAAAGTTAGCAAGAAGAACTCTCATACGTGTTCTATTCTGAAGACGACTTAAAAATACATATTTTCTACTTAATCAAGGCATAATTAATAAAAAATAAATGGCTTAATATATAATATTAAATACTTATATAAATATAATACTTATATAATTCCGTCCGTCCGGGTGTGAAAAGTTAGATCCTAGGTGCTGCTCTCTTTAACTGTAATTGAGTCCTTGGTATGACTCCTTTCCTGTTCGGTGTATGGGTACTAAGGTGTACTGGTGCACATACATATGTATATGTATTCGCTCGCTGTATATAATAATAGTTTAAACTATATAACTAATACCCTGAAATTAGTTTGAAGAAAGCACTTTGCTGGTCAAGAAATGTAGTGTAACTGAAACTACAAACACAGTGTAGTGATATTTATTATACTCTACTATAACAGTTTTGTTATGGTGTATTTTTGTACACACAGCTTACATGCTTTTGTATACCTATGTATATATTACTTAGGTATTCACTAACATAATAATACCTAATATTTAGTTATATTTATATTTTAGAAATTAGTAGTTTATTTCATTGTATTGAAATTAAGTTCTCGGAAAACCCTTTTTAAAACAGGGAGATCTATGGTACCTCTTTTGAAAGGTCTGCCCATGAAGGCTAAAGTAACATATAATAAAGTATGGTATACACATCTCTAGAGCAGGGATGTAGACTTTCCTCTTTTTGTCTTAATATCTAAACCTTTAATAAGCTGCCAACGGCGCTAGGTAAAAATGTAATTTTCTTGAGTTTACAGTTCACCTCATGACATTCATATTAAAATGTGGCGTAAAACTGAAAAAATAGACAGTAGCATGTAAACCTTTTGATACTACATTACTAATATTTATTTCATGCGATTTTTCAATCATTCAAAACTCAAAATCTTTATAGTAGGTATATGAGGGCTATAAGAAATATTGATCCGATTCAACCCATTTTTGACACAAAATCATAATATTATCGAGAGTTTCATTTATTTATTTTACTATATGAATTTCAATCATATATCTTATACATTGACCGATACTTTCGGGTAAAAGTCAACTATAGGTACTGGGGTCCACATATTCAGTCCCTAGGGGCTTGAACGGTTTTGGTTCGATTTAGACAAATTTTGGTCACAAGGTACTTTAAATGCCTTATTCACGGGAAGTTTTACCCCAAGACAATCATTATTGCTTGATTTGCATAGTGGAAAGTGAAAGAATTAGATGGAATTTAAAATGGTGTTATATGGGAAATAGGCGTAGTTGTAATCCGATTTTGGGATAATTTTTGCACTACAACATACACATATAAGAGGAATATTATGTACCAAATTTAGTTGAAATCGGTTAAGAAGATGACAAGATATGGCTTTTCACCTAAGAGCGCGTGGTGCTACGCCCACTGTTTAATTTTGAACGTGGTTTCTATAAAGTCATCTTATAGTTCTTTTAGTTTAGTGCTCGATTAATCGCGCTGTGCCGTTATGTGGGGAGTGGGCGGGGTTGTCCCCCGATTTCACCCATCTTCACACTGTCAATAGCGGTGCTAAAACCTTTGTTCTCAGTTAATTTTGTTATTATAACTTTAGCGGAGATATGCACAATAAACCTTTTAGGAGCCGGGACCACGTCCATTTAAACAAAATGTTTAAACTGCAGGTACCCCTCGCTAATGCCTTGTATCTTATGGTGGAGCTTAGTTACGGCAGTTTATTTGTTTTTGATTTATGACGTTTTGTTGGCGTGACAGTGATTCGATTACGCCTATCTGCAATACCAACCGTCTTACGGTACCAAGAAACATGTGTACCAAGTTTCATAAAGATATCTCCATTTTTACTCAATTCACAGCTGGCACATACGGACGAACAGACAGACGTACATCTCTTCATCCTGATAATATATATACCCTATATCTAACTCGATTAGTTTTATGTGATACAAACAATCGTCAGGTGAAAAAAAAGGTGAAGTAAAAAGTTCGTTCCGATTTTATCTAAGAGACGTTGAAAGCGTTCGTCAAAGATGGACACCAGCAAAGAGAAAATTCGCTATATTTTACAATTTTTCTTCGATCAAGGCGAAAAAGCAGCCAAAGCGGCTGAAAAAATTAATTTAGTTTATGGGCCCGATACTGTAAACGAACATGTAGCACAAAACTGGTTTGCTAGGTTCCGTTCCGGTAATTTCGATGTCAAAGATGCACCACGCGTCGGGAGGCCTGTCGTCGAAAATTGCGATAAAATCATGGAAATAGTGGAAGCAGACCGTAACGTGCGCACTTATTTTATTGCTGAGGAACTAAAGATAAGCCAGAAAACCGTTTGGAGCCATTTTCATAACCTTGGATTCAAAAAGGAGCTCGATGTTTGAGTGCCACACGAACTAACGCAAAAAAATGATGGACCGAATTTCCATCTGCGAATCGCTGCTGAATCGCAACAAAATCGACCCGTTTCTAAAGCGGATTGTGACTGGCGATGAAAAATGGGTCACTTACGACAACATCGAGCGCAAACGGTCGTGTCAAAGCTCGGGGAAGCGGCCCAAACGGTGACCACGACCGGATTGACGGCCAGGAAGGTTTTGCTGTGTGTTTGGTGGGATTGGCAAGTAATCATCTACAAGGAGCTGCTCCCCTATGGCCAAACGCTCAATTCGGCCCTCTACTGCCAACAACTGGACCGCTTGAAGGCAGCACTCATCCAGAAGAGGCCATCTTTGATCAACAGAGGCCAAATTGTGTTCCATCAGGACAACGCCAGGCCACACACATTTTTGGTGACGCGTCAGCAGCTCCGGGAGCTCGGATAGGAGGTCCGAATGCACCCACCTTATAGTCCGGACCTGGCACCAAGTGATTACCATCTTTTCCTGTCAATGGCGAACGCGCTTAATGGTGAGAAGTTGGCCTCAAGAGAGGCCTGTGAAAATTGGCTCTCCGAGTTTTTTGCCAATAGGGACGCAGCCTTTTACGAGAGGGGTCGTTGGCAACAAGTTTACAAACAAAACGGCGCATATTTGAAATCGGACAAATGGACACAAAGTTATCATCTTTTCAAAAATCAATAACAGACCGAACGAACTTTTTACTTGACCAATATTATGAGCCCTTGACACGCCTCTGTGCATGGTGGCAAGCCAACTAAATAACGGCGATTTCGCGCGGACATTGTATTGAAAAAAACGAAAAGACGACTTTGGTAACAAACATACATATATACATACAAACATATGAGCTCGCATACATATTGACACCAAATTGTGCGAATCGTCGCGGAGTTGACAAAATATGTTTCAATCGTCATTTTTACGACAATGTCGGTCGGCTGCAGCTTGTTTGCAACATGCAAACGCAAGGAGATAGGTAGGATTTTCAGTGGTGGCTGTCAAATTGTAAATTTGAATTTTTCTCGTTTTACTGAAACCATTCAAATTCAATTTCATTCATTCATTTTATAAACTTAATTTTCACACATTTGAGTAGGAATTCCATATGAAAACCAAATGTGGTTGACCAGGCGCACAGAAAAAATAGCGCGGCGCAGAGTTATGAACGAACGCACTTTGCTTTGAAGCAGACCCACATTCCTTATGAATGAATTTGTTGTCGTTGTAATATAAAATACTTAGAAAATATGGTGCGAGTTAGCTCGAATCTTATTGGTCGATAATAATGCGTCTGCAATATTTTTTGTGGCTTGCGCGAATCTTTGATTTTTTTACAAAAGGCGTATCGAACGGCCTACATACATACATATGTACATCTGTATAAATAAATACTTAAAGAACACATATGACTCTTTTTAATTGTTTAGATTTTCCAATTGAACGAACTGTTCCATTAAACGCGTATGGTTTAATTGATTTTCGGTTAATTGAACCGAAAATTGAGCAACTTTTTAAGTGCAATTATCAGGGGCATACTGTATAATAGGTTTGGTCACGTAATGGCTGTTTGTATCACTTAAAAATATTCGAGTTAGATATAAGGTTATATTAATATGAATGATCAGGAGACGAGTTTAAATTCGAGTGGCTGTCTGTCCGTTTGTCTGTGGAAGATGTAACTCGAATAAAAATATATCCCAATGAAATTGAACCACTGTCAAGGCCACAGAAGCTATTAATTGAAAACCTATCAAATGCAATAACTCAGCAATAAATTAGGTTTAAAATTGTAATTTGGCACAGGCTATCACTAAACATTTTGAAAGAGTAGAACAAATTCTATAAAATCCGCCCTCTCCCCATATAACGGTTTTGTTAAAAATTACTAAAAGCAAAATAAATCAATAAGCAACTGCACCACCAAGAGAGCGTCATAAGAGCCGTTTTCGAAATTGGATGATAGGCGAGGCACCGCCTACATTTAATGCAACTCGGTGGGTTGCATTATTATGACATTCTTATATTGCAGTGCGAAATGAGCTCGGATTAGAATCATGCTTACTTACCATATAACACAATTTTAAATTCCATCTAATGCTTTCACTTTCCAGTGCACAAATCAAGCACTAATGAATATATTTTGATAAAACTTGGCATAAATAGTACCTTTGAGGTATGCCATCTCCCGTCTAAAAATCGTCGAAATCGGACCATAACTGTTCAAGCCCTCACATACCGAATATGACTTTCTGTCGAAAATATCTATGAGATATATTTCTGAAATTCGGGGAAAATTTTTCTCTGATAATAGTATACACTTATGTCAAATATGGGTTGAATTGGATCAATACTTTTCTTAGCCCCCATATAACTAATACAAAAATTTTTGAACTTCCAGTTGACTTTATACCACATACGTATGTTCAAGGAAACGGTGAATTTAGAAAAGTACTTATTTATTCATCAGTATACATTTTGACCCCTTCAAAGTAATCCCCCTCGGATATAATACACTTGTGCCAACGCTTTTTCCAATTCTCGAAGCACCTCTGAAATGTGCTTTTCGGTATGGCCATCAGCTCTCTCTTCGATTCTGACTTGATCTCATTAATTGTAGCAAAACGCTTAAATTTTATTGGGTCTTCAGTTATTGGAATAGGAAACAGTCGCAGGGAGTCAAATCTTGTGAATACGGTATTTCGGTTTTGTTTTTGGCCAAAAATAACTCGAATAAGCATTGATGTGAGAGCTGTTGCCTAATCGTGAAGCAGAATCCACGATTTGTTCTTCCGCAATTTCGATCGTTTGAGCCGTATTGCTTCAATCAAACGTTGTATAACTTACTGTAGTATTCCTTATTAACTGTACGACCTTTTGGCAGGAACTCATGATGCACCAAACCCTTGTAATCAAAGAAAACACTGAGCAAAATCCCACATTTGATCGAACTTGGCGTGCCTTTTTCGGTCTATTGCTCATCTGACAGATTCCATTGGGATAATTGTGATTGGGCCTTTGTTTCGATGTCATAACTATATACCCGCGTTTCGCACCAGTTATGCCGTTTGAGCAAACCCGGATCGTTGTTGACGTCATTCAACAACTCCTGAGCGATACTAACGCGACGTTGCTTTTCCTCAAAATTGAGCAAAATTTATCAAAAATTGAAGAGCACACAAAAACGTGACTAACCTTTCGTTGTAAAAAACAATCTATTAATCGAAATTGGCTCATAATTATAACAAAAACAAAATATCGATAATCGAATGTAAACAGCCAACGAAAAACTTCACGTGGGAGTTATTTTAATGAAATTGAGAGAGTGTACAATATATATTTATAAAATTGCTTGAAAATAAGTTTTCAAATATACTCGAACAATGACAAAAATGTATGCAACCAGAACTTACATTTCTCTGCCCCCAATATATCCTATACATATAATGATTTTGATTTGTTGATTTGTTTACAAAAGGCATGTTGAAGGACATACATACATACATACATATGTACATATGTGTGCACGTATGCAAATATATTTAGAAATGCGAATGGAGGAAAGGCACTTTCGGGAATATTCACATACAAATTGGTCATTTGAAACTAGTAAACGACAAAGCTGTTTGAGTTCATAGATTAGACATTGGTTTTCAGTAGTTGTCTGTGGTACTGCTTGTATAGCAAAGCTGCTTTTTGCAAATTCACATCAAATATTTGCCTGAGTTCACATCCTAGCACACATGTGGTTTTATTCCTTTTTTAATATTTATAAACCTTTTTTATTAAATTTATTTTAATTTAATTTTAATCTTTTCCTCATTATATAAATGTTCTTCAAAATGTGAAAATTTGCTTGGTTCCTGCTTAGAGTGGTGTAGTTTGTTGAATTCGATTATCATGAGGGGAAGATACCTTTTTGATATGGTGTAATTGATCTTTCGAATTTGCGCATTTTCGATGTTCCCTTTTAATAGTTTACATTTTAGCACATCTAACATTTGCGCCTTCTCTATGAATTAACATTCTCTGGTTTCACAGTCAGTGCCGGTTTTAGTACTACCAGCGCCCTGGGCGAGATTTCTACGGCGCCCCCTAACTGCAATTTAAACCCATACGAAAAAAGGCGAAGGATAATAATGAAATAACCATTTATGAAAATAAATAAACATTTATTAAAAAATCAAAAGTCGATGTTTTCAGCAATTTCATTTTCGATTGACAAAGTTGCCAAGTTTGTCAATCTAGATTGAGATATTGTCGATCGCAGATAGGTTTTTATCAGCTTAAGCTTTGAAAAACTCCTCTCTCCACTAGCAACCGTTACGGGAATAGTTAATAATATTCGTAATGCTATCCAAACATTTGGATATAGTTCTTGTAAGTTGCGGTCTTTGATAAAATTTAAAACAAAAACAGGAGTAACCACTTTCTGATCAGGCAAAAACGATTTCAGACTTACGAGTTCATCGCACAACATACATCCATCTATATCTGATTTGGAATTTACATTTAATTTCAATTGAAGATCACTACAGAGTTTGATAAGGTCGTGTTTTTCTAGAATCTGTTTTAAATGGTACAAAAAAGACCAAGATTCCGAGTACTCACATAACTGTTCAAATCTTTCGGATCTTTCTGGAGAAGTTATAGGCTCATCTTGGGCAGTTTCACCAGCTTGGTGCTTAACACGTCGAATTCTTGTTGTCGCTCTAAACACAGGTTCTATTTCTAACTCTTCAGCCAATTCCTTCGCAGTTAAAATGGCGCTTTTAAAGCCTGTATTTCTATATTCTTCCAAGAAATTTTTTCAACATGTCTGTGCATTTACCGAGATCCATGTCTGTTGATTGTAGAGATTTACTAACGACATTAATTTGAAAAAGTATGTCATACCAGACAACCAATGAAACTATGAAGCCGAAATCTTTTAGCTGTTCGGATAGAGTAGTAGCTTCATGAGAGACTTGAACATCAGTTTGCTGAGTTTCAATAGCCAAAGTGATTAAAGCGTCATGGACGGCGCTAATTTAATAACGGACTGCTTTAACACTGCCTATTCTTGCTTCCCAACGCGTGTCACTGAGTTTTTTTATAGTGTACAATCCCAAGTGATCGGTCAGAATTTTCCATCGATGAACAGAAGCTGAAAACAACGTAAACAACCGCTGAAGTACTCCAAACAAAGTGACAGAGTCTGTAAAGACTTAGCGGCATCGCATAGTACGAGATTGTAGCTATGACAGCCACACGGTACATATACAGCTAAAGGATTTATGTCCAGAATTCTCCTTTGAACTCCAATATTTTTTCCTTTCATGTTTGTTCCGATGTCATAGCCCTGACCTCTACAATCGTTCAATTCCAGTCCGTATTTATTTAAAATATCAATAATAACTTCAGTCAGCCTTTCACCAGTCGACTCATTAACAGGTAAAAATTCTATGAAATGCTCTTTTACTGATATTTTATCGACATCTGATGATAAATCAACAAATCGTATTGTCAGTGAAAGCTGTTCTATATGACTAATGTCCGGAGTACAGTCAGCTATAATAGAATAATATTTCGATTTCTCTGCACGTGATATGATTTCTGACTTCACTTTTTCACCCATCAGCTCTATTAATTCATTTTGAATGTCTTTTCCGCAGTAGTGGTCAGAAACATCACCCTTTACAGCTAATCGCAAGTGCTCCTCCATAACTGGATCAAATTTGGCTAATAGTTGTACTAAACCCAAGAACTTTTCATTATTTGGCGTATATAGTTCGTCGGAAGTACCTCTAAACGCCATATTGTTTTCAGCTAAATACAGTGTAATATGCATTAATCTAGACAAAATATTATTCCACCTTGTAGTTTCCTTTCTAATCAAATGTTGCTCTTGACAATCTATTGTTTTTCCCGTTTTTAATCTTAGTTCAGCCTCAATCCATGAGAGGTAAAACTTCTTATGAAAAGTGCTACTTTCATGAACTTTTAACATTTCTGATAAGTGTTTCCAGTCGTTATATCCTTCAGATGCTAAATTCGACGTTAAGCTGCTATCAAATAGCCGGCAACAAAAACAGTAAACTCGATTTTTAGAAACTGAGTATATTAACCAACGACGCTGAATTATTTCATTGTTTGCAAGTTTTTTGGTAAAATGAGAATTTGAAAAATGTCGCCCTGTATCATTCTTTGGATAATTATCAATGTGAGTTTGCACTGGGCCATTAGTTATTATATGATCAATAATTTTGCTATTTCGAGTGAGTGTCCAAGTGGCTGGATCCGATATATTTGGAACAAGAGAACTAACGTCATCTAGAATTTGTATTTGTTGTACATCACCAATAGTGTCATCCTGAGCAGCATCTGTAATTGTAACACAACTTGTCTCCTCACTTCGGGAAACTTCGTCCACAATCTGTTCAACAGCTAACTGATCTGACTTGTCAGACAGAGACTCCACTACCGATGCATTCGCTTGTATTTCAGATGTAGATGCCACATTAAGGTCTTGATTTTTTGTTGTGATATATTTGCCTATATTCATAAACTTTTTTGTTTTTTCAAATTCCTTCTCTTTTTCTGCTTTTCGTTTTCTATATTTTTACCCAGATGGTTTTCTTTTGAAAGGATCAACATGTTCAGACATTTTGTACTAATCAAATCTGCAACAAACTAAATCTGCGTAAGTCCGATCATTTCTATAAATTAATTAAATATAACGCTATTGAGTGAGGACGACCAAAAACGCTTTATATTCAGGAAAGCGTTAGCATACACGTGAACTACGATCGAAAAATCTAGGTAAGGTAATATTGTCATGGCAGCGGAATAATTGTGAAATGTTATATTTAAAAGCTTGTGTTACGTGATAGTGCTTAGATTTGTATGAAAAAAATCACGATCATCCACTCGTTCCCGAAAAATGACTTCTATGTACAGTCAGATGCAAAAGTCGGTGGACACTTTTCACCTTTAACACAAAGGCTTACGAATGAACAGTGTTCATCCACTTTTACACTTGACCGTACCTCCTCGAGATTCATTTATTATCTCCGTGTTAAAATTTCATCAACATTATATAGTCAGTTCCAGAGATATTTTATAATATATAATTTACTTTAAATAGATTACCCCACTCCAAACATAACATAAACAAACAAACAAATGTTACCTCTTTAGTATCATAAGTAAGGATAGTTAAAATAAAATTGTACTTACCTAATTAGTGAAATAATCCGTCATAAAGCAAATACCTACTTAAACACTATTTGTATTTCAACTTTTTGGATAAAACCTATGTCACTCTGTAGTCGGCGACAAAAAGTAAAAAACATGCACTTCGTAACTTAGCGTGGACCGCCTGATTACTGCGTCTGTTTGTTTTAAAATATGTAATTGCGATAACTGTTTTTAAGAGCGTGCACCGATTGAATGAATAAGAATGAGCTGTGTTCCGCTCCATCAAAAATAATGCCAACTCTTTTGAACTAAAATGTTAAAAAGAGATAGATAATGTGTTTCTCTGTGGTCGGGGATTCCCAGTAAAATGAACTGTATGTATGTAGTGCTCCGACCGAACGGATTGACGCCGGTACTGTTCACAGTTTATAAATGTAACCACTATTTTAAGGTAACTAAATTAAAAAATAACAGAATTGAGCATTTTCACTGATAAATGAGAAAAATAATGCTAATTTCAATGTTAAGAAATGTACGTTTACAAATTCGTTTATTTACAATGCGCAAACGAGTCTGCATATAATTTATAGATAATTTCTATGTATATATTATTATTAAAAAAAAAAAATAAAATAAAATAAAATAACACAAAAAAAAAAAAAATTTTACAATAGGTGTTTATCATTTTTTTTTACAACTACACACATGTAGTTTTATTCCTTTTTTAATATTTATAAACCTTTTTTATTAAATTTATTTTAATTTAATTTTAATCTTTTCCTCATTATATAAATGTTCTTCAAAATGTGAAAATTTGCTTGGTTCCTGCTTAGAGTGGTGTAGTTTGTTGAATTCGATTATCATGAGGGGAAGATACCTTTTTTATATGGTGTAATTGATCTTTCGAATTTGCGCATTTTCGATGTTCCCTTTTAATAGTTTACATTTTAGCACAGCTAACATTTGCGCCTTCTCTATTCATTAACATTTTCTGGTTTCACAGTCAGTGCCGGTTTTAGTACTACCAGCGCCCTGGGCGAGATTTCTACGGCGCCCCCTAACTGCAATTTAAACCCATACGAAAAAAGGCGAAGGATAATAATGAAATAACCATTTATGAAAAGAAATAAACATTTATTAAAAAATCAAAAGTCGATGTTTTCAGCAATTTCATTTTCGATTGACAAAGTTGCCAAGTTTGTCAATCTAGATTGAGATATTGCCGATCGCAGATAGGTTTTTATCAGCTTAAGCTTTGAAAAGCTCCTCTCTCCACTAGCAACCGTTACGGGAATAGTTAATAATATTCGTAATGCTATCCAAACATTTGGATATAGTTCTTGTAAGTTGCGGTCTTTGATAAAATTTAAAACAAAAACAGGAGTAACCACTTTCTGATCAGGCAAAAACGATTTCAGACTTACGAGTTCATCGCACAACATACATCCATCTATATCTGATTTGGAATTTACATTTAATTTCAATTGAAGATCACTACAGAGTTTGATAAGGTCGTGTTTTTCTAGAATCTGTTTTAAATGGTACAAAAAAGACCAAGATTCCGAGTACTCACATAACTGTTCAAATCTTTCGGATCTTTCTGGAGAAGTTATAGGCTCATCTTGGGCAGTTTCACCAGCTTGGTGCTTAACACGTCGAATTCTTGTTGTCGCTCTAAACACAGGTTCTATTTCTAACTCTTCAGCCAATTCCTTCGCAGTTAAAATGGCGCTTTTAAAGCCTGTATTTCTATATTCACTGTTCACAGTTTATAAATGTAACCACTATTTTAAGGTAACTAAATTAAAAAATAACAGAATTGAGCATTTTCACTGATAAATGAGAAAAATAATGCTAATTTCAATGTTAAGAAATGTACGTTTACAGATTCGTTTATTTACAATGCGCAAACGAGTCTGCATATAATTTATAGATAATTTCTATGTATATATTATTATTAAAAAAAAAAAAATAAAAAAATAAAAAAAAATAAAAATAAAAAAAAAAATTTACAATAGGTGTTTATCATTTTTTTTTACAATTTTTTATATTGGTATATTTTTTCTTGCATTTTGCAATTTCTTTGCCAATTACTAATTAACCGTCTTCTTGTGTGATTGCTCTTACTTCATAATATTTGCAATCATTTATAATTTTTGGATACTTAATATTAATATAACAATTACATCTTTATTTTGTAATATCTTAAAGTTAGAAATGTCCATTAAATCAGTTATAGTCAATCGTCCGTGTTCATTTTGAATTATATATTATTCAGGATTTAATATATATATTCAATATTTAAAATAATCTTTATGTAATATTCTATTGCTGTAGTTAATTGTAACCTTATTCCCTAAATCTTCTTTCTCCCCTATTATTTTTTCATATATAATAACTCCACATAAATATGTTTTGTTAAATCTTTTTTTATTTTGTCTTTCTAGCATCCTAGTTTGTGCTAATAAGAGTTTGTCTGGTAAATTATCATGAGAGACCTTATTATAAAGGACTTCGAATGGTTTCTTATCAGTTACCGAACGTATAGTTTTATTGTATTGGTGAGCGGCTCTATGTATTCATTCCGAAAAGCTGATTAAATTATATTCTCTTTTTATACATCGTGATATTTCAGTTATTTTTGAAGGTACCCTCGCTATCTGACCATTTGTGGTGCTATGACTTGGGTTGCAGAAATAAATTTAAATCTGAAGTCTCTGCATCAGGGATTTAAATTGTACCGTAGTAAATCCTGGTTCATTTTTAATTGTTATTATCTTTACATTAGGGAACCCTTGTAATATCTCTAACACTTTATCTTTAAATTAATCTTATCTTCAATTTGTTTAATAACCAAAAACTTTGAATAACTATGGATACATGTCGTGAATTTTAAAGATTATGCATAAAATATATCTATGTATGTGTATTTGTATTCCCTCCAAATTAGGTATGGGGGCCTCTCCAATATGTATTTTTATGGGATGTCTATCATATTTATTTTTATTACAAATTTCACAATTTCTAATGTATTCTTTTAATTGTTTATGAATTTCTGGTCAATAGTAAAAAGTTGAGATTTGTATAATATTTTCGTCTAAGCCCCTGTGCGCTCCGTTATGAGTTTGCTCTATTATTGTTCCCTGGTCTTCCTTGTTTGGTATATCCATGGGAAAATTTTTTGTACATAAAAGGTTGTTAATAAATGTTTCTTTTAATTTAACCTTTATTTCATATATGTCTTCAGGTGTACAATATATTCGAGTTACAAGATTTGGTTGTAAGAATTCTTTTAGAATAGTCATTAAATTTTCAAGTGTACCATATTCAATAATATGCCTAGTTTTATTAAAATTATTAATAGATTCGTGAATGGAAAAGCAACCTTTACTAAGAAGTATTTGTTGCTTGAATTGGTACAATGGTTTTTTAGTTTCTTGAATGTGTGTATTTTCAGAGCTCTCTGCTGAATGATGTGTGTCCATTTTTGAAGAATCATCAGTTATATTAATTAAGTTTTGTCGGGATAAGGCATCCGCGACTATATTAATTTTTCCCGGTTTATAAAACATTTTTGGAGCATATTCCTCAATAATGGTATGCCATCTTTTCATTTTTACATTAGGATTTCTCGAAGAGACCGCGAAAGTCAAAGGTTGGTGATCTGTATGTATTTCTAAATCTGATACTCCATAAAGGTAGTTTCTTAAAGTTTTTAATGCCCAAACTATGGCATAAAGTTCTTTCTCATTCGTTGCATAGTTCTTTTCTGTGGAATTCAATGCTTTAGAGATAAATGTAATAGGTTTTCCATCTTGACTTAAAACACCAACTAATGCATCATTTGAAACATCGGTTGCTAATATAATTTTTTTATTAAAGTCTGGTTAGTTAATTCTACTTGATTGGTTAGTAATTGTTTTAATTTTTTAAATGCTAAAATTGCGTCCTGCTCTAATCGAACTTCAATTTTCTTTGACATATGCTGAGATACATGTCCATTGTGACTTTTCTAATGTTATTTTCATATTCGAGTTTTTAAGTATGTTGATTGCTTGATTCAAATGTTTTATGTGATCGATTAAGTTGAAAAAACAATTACATCTTCAATATATACGTGACAGAATTTTCCAATAAATTCTCTTAATACATTATCCATAGCTCGTTGGAAAATACTTGGTGCATTAGACCAAATAACATTCTTAAAAATTCGTATTATTCATTATTTGCTGAAAATGCAGTTTTCTCGATGTCCTCAGGCTTCATTAAAATCTGGTGGAATCCTGATTCTAAATCGATTGTGGAGAAATACTGTGATCCTAGATTTGCAAGTATAACATTTGTATCTGGTATCGGATATGTATCCGAAATAGCAATTTCATTTAGTTTTTTAAATCCAATGCCATTCTTAGTTTGTTGTGTCATCATCATTGATTCCCTTTTTTGGTACCACCCAGATTGGAGAATTATAAGGACTATTACTTGGTCGTAGAACTTCGTTTATTAAAAGATTATCGATTTCTTTATTCACAAAAGCATTTGATGCTAAAGGATACTGATACTGTTTACTCCAAATTGGAGTATTTACCGAGGTTCTTATTTCCGCACGAATATCCGTTCGAAACGGTAAATTCATGTTTATTAAAGAATGTATTTCATTTATTTTATTTCTTATTTTTTTCCTCAAGTATTCAATTTTTTCTTTATTTATGGCGGTATTTTCTTCGGCTGGTGCTTTCGAGAATTCTTCCTCCAAAGTAATTTTGTTTAGATAAAGATAGAGTTGTAGAACTTTTTTGTTCCACAGTATATTTTTTATTTTTATTGCCGGTATTACCATCGGCTGGCGTTGTAGATCTTTTTTGTTCAATTTTATATTTTTTATTTTTGTTGCCGGTTTTACCATCGGCTGGCGTTGTAGAACTTTTTTGTTACACATTATTATACTCTCGCAACATGTTGCTACAGAGTATAATAGTTTTGTTCACCTAACGGTTGTTTGTATCACCTAAAACTAATAGAGTTAGATATAGGGTTATGCATATATAAATGATCAGGATGAAGAGACGAGTTGAAATCCGGGTGACTGTCTGTCCGTCCGTCCGTCTGTCCGTCCGTGCAAGCTGTAACTTGGGTAAAAATTGAGATATCTTTATGAAACTTGGTACACATGTTTCTTGGTACAGTAAGACGGTTGGTATTGCAGATGGGCGTAATCGGACCACTGCCACGCCCACAAAACGCCATTATTCAAAAACAAATAAATTGTCATAACTAAGCTCCGCAATAAGATACAAGACTGTTATTTGGGACACGAGATTACATTAGGGAGGGGCATCTGCAGTTTAAAATTTGCATATCTCTTAAACTACTAAAGCTATAATAACAAAATTGGAAGCATATGTTTTCATCCCCTCTACCTACGGTGTGAAAATAGTTGAAAGCGGTCGGCAACTCCGCCCACTCCCAATATAACGGTACTGTTAAAGACTACTAAAAGCGCGATAAATCAAGCACTAAACACGTCAGAGACATTAAATTTAATCTCAGGGATGGTATGAGATGACTTTATAGGAACCGCGTTCAAAATTAGACAGTGGGCGTGACACCGCCCACTTTTAGATGAAAACCTTATCTTGGGATCTTTTTAACCGATTTCAACCAAATTTGGTACATAACATTCTTTTTATATTTCTATGTTATGGTTATTATATAGTATTATATTATTATATTTTTCCATATGACACCATTTTAAATTCCACTTGATTCTTTCACTTTCCACTATGCAAATCAAGCAACAATGATTATATCGGCGTAAAACTTTTCGTGAGTAATACGTTTAAAGTATGCCACCTTGTGACCAAAAATTCTTTAAATCGAACCAAAACTGTTCAAGCCCCTAGGTACTGAATATGTGGACCCCAGTACCTATAGTTGACTTTTTACCGTAAATATCGGCCATTGTGTAAGATATATGATTGAAATTCATATAATAGAATAAATAAATGAAACTATCGATAATAGTATGTCTTTGTTTCAAAAATGGGATGAATCGGATCAATAGTTCTTGTAGCCTTCATATATCTAATATAAATATTTTTGAACTTCCGCGTGACTTTATACCGCATATGTTAGTTATCTCAATGAAAATGAGACAGCGTGTTTTACTCATAACAAGATCAAATCGGGTGAAAATTTTCCTTAGCCCAATGTAACTTCGCAAATTAAATTTAGAAACTATTGCGCAAGGTCACCCGAATTCTGCATCCGCCTTCTTTTTAATGCAAAAATTTCCTTCAGAAGATGGATGCTACTTGCAAAAATGCGAATGTTAAAAAGACCGTTCCAAAAATATGTTTAGCTAACGGTCTAGACTTTCCTGAAATACCGGATTGTTTGAAAGGTTTAAACCCAATTGAAGAACGACTCATAATGCCTAGATTGCCTTTTATGACAATCCGTCCGTTAGGATATCAAGGTCAGAGTTTGCTCAAAGGTGCTGTTGTTAATATACCAATTTCTGTTAACAATATTGTGACATCTCTTCCAAGGTCTTTTGATGAGGCTCATGTTATACAAATTCACTTAAGAAGGCGTTTGGAATACAATCATGATTACATGATCGATACCATACGCCCCGCAAGGATTATGGAAGCTTTGCAGATCTTAGTGAATACCCCTCTGTATCGTGAGCACAATATACATATTAATGAAAACTGGATTTCAGAATTTATTAACCAAGAAGAAGTTCCGTTTGTTGCATCTGCAGAGGATTCCCGATTGGTTCAATCTTTTCATGCGGCACAAACTTCTCATGATAATCCCTCAGGTAATAATATTCCCACGGGTCTTTTACCTTCAGAGCTAAATCCAGGCGGTCAAGAAACTCTTTTGGACAATATTCCTGTAGAAAACTTAAACTATAACCGTTTAGTTATAGCGCCAGGTGAAGGACCAATTGACATAATTCAAGATAATAATTCATAAGAGTTGTCATTTGGAACAATATACGTTGGGCAGAAGCGTACATGCTCTGAAACGTATAGCAAGATAATACGTTCTGAAATTCGCCGTTTTGACAGAAGAGCGTGTACCATTCCAAAGTTGTTCTATGATTACAAAAAATTAGAACTGCTACAAATTAAGAATAGTACATCCATTTGCCTTAGAAAGTTTTCAGGTCACAACCGAGTTACGGCCAAAAATCTATTAAACGAAAACTTTGTTCAAAACTTAATTCAACACGATGATGGTTACAAGGTTTTGAAAGGCGTTAGATCCTCACCTGCGCACTGGGAAGCTGAGAAGAAAAAGGCAATCGCTATTATTCGCCAATTTGACTTCCAACCTTCTTTATCACTTTATCGGTTGCAGAATCTCAGTGGGTTGAGCTTTTGGTCATCCTCTCTAAAACTGTTGATCCTAAAGATATTTCGGAAGAGGAAGCCAACAGTTTAACAACCCAAGATAGATACCGCTTAATTCGGGCAGACGCGGTTACTTGTGCTAGATATTTTGACTACCGCTATCGACAAATTCTTAAGCTTTTTAAAGATAATGCCGACATTTTTGGAAAACATTTCACAAATTTCTAATGGAGAGTCGATTTTCACCAGAGAGGTTCCCCGCATGTACATGGAATGTATTGGCTTAACAATGCTCCTAGGATCAACCTACAAGATCCTCAGACATTCGCTGATGTCATTAGTTTTATTGACAATTATATTTCTACAGATGATTCGATCAGCCACTTAGAAAATTATTTGGGTTATCAAAAGCATAACCACAGTCGGTCTTGTACTAGGGAAATAAGAGGAAAATAGTTTTATCGTTTTGGTATACCATATCCACCAATGCCTTCAACGCAAATACTGTTACCTCATACAGAAACAAGTCAAAACTCAGAAAGACACAAGGAAAACTTTTTCAAAATTCAAAACCTTTTAAATTCAAATATGACTACAGAAGACATCTCTAATTTAAACGATTTTGAACATTTCTTGTCTGATAGTAGAATAAATATGTCTTTTGATAACTATTTGTTAGCCCTTAGATCAAGTTTAACAAAACAAAAAATTTTTCTAAAAAGAAAATTACAGGATCGTTGCATAATCCTCTGATATTGGAACTCCATAGAGCAAATAGGGATATCCAATATATACTGGATGCATATGCTTGCTGTTCATATATAATTAATTATATTAACAAATCTAACAGAGGTAAATAAATATCTCTTTTGATGACTATTTGCTAGCCCTTAGATCAAGTTTAACAAAACCCAAAATTTTTCTAAAAAGAAAATTCCAGGATCGTTTTATAAACGATTATAATCCCCTAATTTTTGAATTCCATAGAGCAAATATGGATATCTAATGTATACTGGTTGCATATGCTTGCTGTTCATATATAATTAATTATATTAACAAGTCTAACAGGGGAATTTCTAGGCTCTTAAATGAAGCTATATCAGAGCTAAATGCTGGAAATTATACTGCTAAGCAAAAACTTAAACATATAGGTCACAAATTTATATCAGGCACAGAAATATCTGCACAAGAAGTAGTATTGTGCTGCATTGGGCTCCATCTTTCGGAAGCAAGTAATGCAGAAATATTTATAAATACCTCTCGACCTGAGGAACGTGTTCGAATGGTAAAACCTAGAGCGGAACTTCAGAACCTTCCTTCTGGTTCGACTGAAATATTCGTAGCCGGTATTTTAGACCGTTATGTTCAAAGATCCGATCAGTTACAAACTCTTTGTTTAGCTGATTTTGCTTCCAGGTATAAATATTTTAAATCTAGTAGAAGAGCACAAGACAGTGATAATGAAGAAGAAGAGAGGGAAGACGATAATATACAAGAAAGTGGGGTTGTCATGCCACTTAAAGACGGTAGTGGTTTTGTTAAAAAACGTACCAAACCTTGTCTAATTCGGTATAGAAGGTTTAACCCAGATTTGGCCAGAGTTGAGTATTTCCGTGAAATGGCAACTCTTTACTATCCTTGGCGGAATGAACAGCAAGATCTTATTGAAAACGATAATGAGCAGACTTGCATAACACATCGTATTCTAATTGAGGAAAATCAAAGAAAATATAATGTTTTTGAGCAAAGAGAACTTGAATATGCTCTAGAAAGTCCTTATAATGAAATAGACTTAGAGGAAGGTACTCAAAATGAACTACCTATCGTGGAAAATGAGTTCAGAGTATTGGCACTTCCAGAAATAAACGTAAAATTTAAATTTTTGGACTTGCATGATGAAGATTCAACAGATAATGGCACTGAATCTGATTGCAATATTAGACGTATTAAACTACCCCCTTTAATTCCAGTTGAGGAATTATTTTCTTTAGTTCAAAGTCTAAATTCTAAGCAAAGAACCTATTTGACACATTTGATGCACCAGCTAAAAACAAGTCGCCCATTTTATGAGTTCATTGGCGGCGGTGCAGGTGTAGGAAAGAGTCGTTTGATATCTGCAATATATCAAGCACTTAACCATCATTACAATTCTACACCTCGATCCAATCCAAGTTCCTTAAAAGTTCTTCTTTGCGCACCTGTGGGTAAAGCAGCATTCGGAATAGGTGGAATGACCCTTCATTCAATATTCTCTTTACCGGTAATCAGTTGAATAGAGAGTTGATGCCAGTTAGCAATGACACAGTTCATTCATTGTATTCCATACTTATCGATTTAAAATTAATCATAATTGATGAAATATCGATGGTAGGTGCTCGTTGTTTAGCTCTGTTGATGCGATATTAAAACATATTTTCAAAACAAACAGCCTCTTCGGTGGTATACCGATCATCGTGTTTGGTGATTTGAAGCAACTCTCACCTGTTGGAGATAGGTGGATATTCTCTCCTAATCCCAATGATGCATACAGCACTTAAGTTGGTTCTTCTTTGTGGGAGTTATTTAAATACTTTGAATTAACAGAAATAATGGGATAACGGGAGGATCAGGCCTTTGCAATTGCATTAAATCATGTGGCATCTGGTACTATGACAAATGAGGACATATCACTCATTGAAACTCGAGTAGTTAATTTCGAAGAAATTCCCGATGATGCCATACATTTATTTTGGTCCAATGAAGAGACAAATAATTTCAATGCCCTTAAGCTCAGTCGAATCCCAACAGAAGCTTTCCTTTCAACTGCAAAAGACTCAGTTAAAGGAATTGGTATAAATGAAAATGAGAATATTTTGGAAAGAGTTAAACTTTTCAAAACTTCTGTAACGCAGGGACTGCCCTATGAATTGACACTAAAAACCTCCGAAAAATATATGATTACAGTAAATAAAAACACGTGTAATGGCTTGGTTATTGGGGCAGCTGGACAATTTATGCAAACTGATTTCCATTGTTCTTTTCCAACAATTCTGTGGATTAAACTTTTGGAACCTTCTGTTGGTTTGATAGAACGATCAAAAAAGCCATCATTTTATTCCTCCTAACAAATTTTCTAAATCCGATCCTGTATTTAGGGAACTGAGGTAATTGAACACAAATAAAGCTCTGACAACAAGTTTCAATTTTATGATTTCCCGAACATCAGGACATCAAATTTTGTTCCATAATGTTCAGAGTCTTCACGCTCACAATAATGATATAAAAAGCGACTGTTTGATGCTATCTTCAGATATTTTATGTTTTGTAGAAACTTGGAGTTATCCTTGCGAAAGTTTTGATATACCAGGATTTACTCCAATTATCGAGCTGATTATAGATAGCACGGAAACAAGCTACAGAAATAAACGGGGCATTATAATATTATATATGCAAAGCATAGTATTGCTAGCTCTATAGAATCAAAGGCTGTAAAGAAAATTTATTCAGGACGCATAATAGTATTTGTGTCCTATTTCGAATTTAAGTTTTCAGACTTAGTGCAATAGTTCTTCATTTTTTCAAATATAATCGAATTGGAATGGTATAGCAATTTTGACAGTAGTTTTTAATACAATTTTAAGAAAAATATGTAAAAAATATAATTAAGAAAATTTAAATTAGTATAATTTGCTTTTATATAAGACATTATTGTATTTTATAAATATATGAAAGAAATTAAATAGTATAAGGAAAAAATAAATATAATTTGGATATATGTATAAGAATCTCTATAAAAATTTATGTTAAATATTGTAAATATTATCTACAAATTAATATAATAATATAATTTTTAAAATTGTTAATATTTATTATTTTTAAACGAAACATGTATAATAATATCGATATAATAAATAAAAAATGTTATTCATTGTCCAAAAACGATTTCTTTTCATACTCCTCAATACTGTTGTAATTCATTCTATATAAATTCAATTATAAGCCTATACAACGATTTCTTATGATTTGGGTAAATTTAGTATACAAATTGCTTAAATTAATTTCACTGTGAACGAAAATAACTAAGGCAACAGCTCCTACTTCTAGTTTTTAAAATATATAAAGAAATCTCAAACGAGTATACCACTTGACTTTCCGAGAGTATAAAATGTTCGGTTACATCCGAACTTAGCCCTTCCCTACTTGTTTTTTTTATAATTTTTTGATCCTTTCTAGGAAAGGAAACTCTTTTATTCTGGAGGGTCTGCAGTCAGAATCGCAAAATTGAGTTTGTGTTATAAACCGGAGGGTCTCTCTTTTGGTGGTGAACCAGAGAACTTAGAAGAACGAGAAGGTGCAAATCTAATTTTGTATGATGCTCGATTGAACGGCTAACAAAGTTGAAAAATTCCGATCACGGAGTTCACCATTTTCTGCTGTTATTCAACATAAATGAGACCTTATAACAACTTTCTCTGACAAAATACGTATCTACCAACATAAAGAGAAAAATGAAATTCTTTGAACAAAAAATACAAATCCCACTTCAGATATGCATGATTATTTTTTGCCATATAAACGATTTTTATGATAAAAATTGATAAAATATGATATTTTTGCACAAATGCTACATTGATAAAATGCGAAAGATTATGCGAAAAAAATATATTTTACTTTTTTAATAATTTCAATTGTTACAGAATTAATATTAAATGTATATACATATGTACATCAATATGTTATATTATATAATATAATTATATTATATACTTATTATCAGAGAATGTTAATGAATAGAGAAGGAGCAAATGTTAGCTGTTCTAAAATGTTAATTACGATGAGGGAACATCGAAAACGCACAAGTTCGAAAATAATATTTCACCATCCTGTCAATTTACGCAACGAACTACAGCACTCTCTAAGCAAAATGTATATACATACATATGCACAGATGTTAATTGGTATGCGCATAAACAAAAATTTAAATAATAAAAACGAAAGAAATTGACTTCCGACAAGAAAATATAAATAATGAGGGAAATAATATGAAAATAGAATTAAAATATCATTTGATAAAAAAGAGCTATACAAATAAAAAAAGAGTATATAAAAATATCTGATAGGATTTGAACCAAGGCAAAATATTTCACATTGCAATAAAGAAGTGTGCTATAGATGCAGCACCACAGACGATATTCGAGCAATTATGTCTAATCTGTGAAATCAAACAGCTATTGTTGTTTACTTGCTTCAATGTTCATATGGCTATATGTGAATATTCTTGAAATTGCCTTCCTTCATTCACATGTCCAAATATATTTGCATATATGTACCAATATGTACATATGTATGTATGTTCCTCATTATGTCTATCGTAAAAAATCAAACATTCGCGCAAGTGACAAAAAAACGTGGACCATCATCGGCCAATAATATTCAAGCAAACTCCCGGCATATTTTCTAAGTATTTCATATTACAACGACAACAAATTCATTCATAATATCAGAGAACGTAAATGAATAGAGAAGGAGCAAAAGGAGGCCCCAGCTTCTTTGCATTATGCAAACGCGAGGGGGATGGTAGGATTTTCAGTGATACAAATTGTAAAATTGAAATTTTGCTGATTCTTCAATTTTACTGAAGACATTCAAATTCAATTTCATTCATTTTTATTTTCGCGCATTTGCGGTAGGAATTCTATATAAAAACCAAATGTGGTTTACCAGGCGCACAGAAAAAATAGCGCGGCGCAGAGTTATGAACGAACGCACTTTGCTTTGAAGCAGCGCACGTTCCTTATGAATGAATTTGTTGTCGTTGTAATATGAAATACTTAGAAAATAAGCCGCGAGTTCGCTTGAATATTATTGGCCGATGATGGTGCGTCTACGTTTTTTTTGTCACTTGCGCGAGTGTTTGATTTTTTGCGAAAGACATATTGATGGACATACATATGTACATATGTCTACATATATGCAAATATATTTGGACATGCGAATGAAGGAAGGCAATTTCAAGAATATTCACATATAGACATATGAACATTGAAGCAAGTAAACAACAATAGCTGTTTGAGTTCACAGATTAGACAAATATGTTCTAATATCGTCTGTGGTGCTGCTTGTATAGCACACTTCCTTATTGCAATGAAATGTTTTGCCTAAGTTCAAATCCTATCATATTTTTATATATTATACTATTTTTTATTTTTATAACTCTTTTTTATTAAATGATATTTGAATTCTATTATAGTATTATTTCCCTCATAATTTATATTTTCTTCTCGGAGGTCAATTACTTTCGTTTTTATTATTTCAATTTTTGTTTATGCGCATACCAATGAACATCTGTGCATATGTATGTATATACATTTTGCTTATAGAGTGGTGTAGTTCGTTTCGTACCCTGATAGTTGTGGTGAAATTTTATTTTCCAATTTGCGCGTTTTCGATGTACCTCCATCGTAATTAACATTTTAGTACTGCTAACATTTGCTCCTTCTCTATTCATCAACATTCTCTGATAATATATACACTAAGCCAGCCATTTGCTCCTTCTCTATTCATTAATATTCTGTGACTAAGCACACTCCATGTAGTATTTTTATATGTTTACTTATTATCATTATTTCATAGTTTGTCGATTTATCCCATTTTATCTAAATGCGAAGCTATGAAAATGCAGCCCGATCGGTAATCGCAATATTTCAAAAGAGCATAAGTCAACTTTCAATAGCAAACCACTGCAAAAAGGACAAACGAGACAACATAGCCGATCGACATTGTCGTAAAATTGTCGATTGAAACAAATTTTGTCAACTCCGCCAGATGCGCAAAATTCGGCGTCAATATGTATGCGAGCTCATCTGTATATATGCATGTTTGTCGACAAAGTCGTCATTTGGTTTTTTTCAACAACACAATGTCTGCGCGAACTCGCCGCTATTTCGTTGGCTTGCCACCATGCACATAGGCGTGTCAAGTGAGGGCTCATAATATATTATTATATTATGTTGCTTAATGAGTATTGAAAAATACTGATGCATAAATGACTTATTTTCGTAATATAATAATAATAATCGTAAAAATATAAATACAAATAAATGCATACCTATAATCGTTTTTAAACTACATTCGATAAATAAAATATATATCTGAAATAATTATGTGGCAGAGCGCCCCTGACCCCTTCTTGCTTGCGATCGTTCAACTTGTTTCTCGCAAAAAGCAAAAAGTGTTGACAAAAGTCATTGCTTTTGCAAGGCAAGAAGAAGCTAGCATCAGCGTACGTGTATTTAAGAATGTATGTGTGATTATCACATTTGTGTAAATACGCATAATAAGGAAATATTCAATAAACCTACACATATGAACATATTTTCCTGATATATTTTAATTATATCAGGAAGTAAAATATGCTATTAATGTAGTTGAGTTATGATATGCTTAGATTCCAATTAATAAAATAAAAAATTAAATAAAATTTCAGTTTCATAAGTTTTAGGATTCGAACGTATAAGTTCGTATTCGGATTGTACTTAACCCCTTCCGGCTTACGACCTCAGCCACCCCAAAGTGGAAACGCGGCCGCATAGCCACCGTTCCATTGTTATCCTTTTCGCATATTGTGTGGTGTATTTTTATACTCTCGCAACCTGTTGCTACAGAGTATAATAGTTTTGTTCACCTAACGGTTGTTTGTATCACCTAAACCTAATCGAGTTAGATATAGGGTTATATATATATAAATGATCAGGATGAAGAGACGAGTTGAAATCCGGGTGACTGTCTGTCCGTCCGTCCGTCCGTCCGTCCGTGCAAGCTCTAACTTGACTAAAAATTGAGATATCTTTATGAAACTTGGTAGACATGTTTCTTGGTACCGTGAGACGGTTGGTATTGCAGATGGGCGTAATCGGACCACTGCCACGCCCACAAAACAACATTAATCAAAAACAAATAACTTGCCATAACTAAGCTCCGCAATAAGATACAAGACTGTTATTTGGTACACAGGATAACATTAGGAAGGGGCATCTGCAGTTAAAACTTTTTTTTAAAAATTGGGCGTGGTCCCGCCTCTAATAGGTTTAATGTGCAAATCTCCTAAACCGCTAACGCTATAATAACAAAATTCACTAGAACCAAATGTTTTTAGCACTTTTATTGACGGTGTGAAAATAGTTGAAATCGGGTGGCAACTCCGCCCACTCCCCATATAACGGTACTGTTAAAAACTACTAAAAGCGCGATAAATCAAGCACTAAACACGCCAGAGACATTAAATTTTATCTCTGAGATGGTATAAATTGGCTTTATAGGAACCGCGTTCAAAATTATTCAGTGGGCGTGGCACAGCCCACTTTTAGGTGAAAACCCATATCTTGAGATCTGCTCAACCGATTTCAACCAAATTCGGTGCATAACGTTCTTTTCATGTTTCTATGTCATAGTGCGAAAATGGGCGAAATCAGACTACAACCACGCTTACTTCCCATGTAACACTATTTTCAATTCCATCTGATTCTTTCACTTTCCACTATGCAAATCAGGTAACAATGATTATATCGGGGTAAAACTTTGCGTGAATAATGCAATTAAAGTATGCCACCTTGCGGCCAAAAATTGTCTAAATCGAACCAAAACTGTTCAAACCCCTAAGTACTAAATATGTGGACCCCAGTGCCTATAGTTGACCTTCTACCGAAAATATCAGTCAATCCACAAAGAAATCTCAAACGAGTATACCATTTGACTTTGCGAGAGTATAAAATGTTCGGTTACATCCGAACTTAGCCCTTCCTTACTTGTTCTTTTTTTAAGATATATTTTTCGATGTTCCCTCATCTGGAATTACAAATCAGTACTCAAAAAGATTTCATTTAACATTTGCTCCTTCTCTATTCATTTACGTTCTCTGATATTATCACTTATCAATAAATACATGTGCGCGCACTGTAATAATAATAAGTAATGCATACGCAAATCTACATACATATATACATATATATGCGTACAAATGTTATTATGTGAGCCAATTGAAAAAATACAAACAGTGTTGTACAAAACAACAATTCTCTCAAATAGCATGAGCAGCGTCAGAAATCAATATGGCAGCCAAATTCACAAATCCTAAATTTGTAGTATATCACACAACAACAACATTTTCATTCATGAACGCTGGCGCACGTGCATTAAGCTAAGTCGTTTCATTCATAAAAGCAAACGCCTTACACATCTCCCCGAGCATGCGCTTGCCAACAAGCTTCTTTTCGCTTTTTTGTGTTCCGTCTAGAAGGGAAAAGTGACAACCCTGCAAGCCCACAAAGCACAGGAAAAAGGGACAAAAGTGGCTACAAAGCTATTGTCGATTTAAAATATTTACAATTCTAAAATATTTTTCCGTGACTCGCAAAAATCTGCGTCACTATGTATGCATGCTCATATATTGACATACATATTTACGATGAATTGTTGACAAAGCTTTTAGAGCGGCAAGGGAAGCGGTGACAATCGGCGAGTGTTCGCGTATTTTCGGCACATCTCGGATTTTCTACCAACAACACAATGTTGTGACGCTTTGCCGTCGCGTCAGCCCTTCGACAGATTGACTCTTTCTAATAAAAGCAAAAAGCGTGAGCTTCGATCATTGGTTGACCGTGTCAACGGAGATTTCACATGAAGTAATGAGTGTTCATATCTACATACATATGTTGTTTGTAGACAAATTTACAAATATTTTTATACTCTCGCAACCTGTTGCTACAGAGTATAATAGTTTTGTTCACCTAACGGTTGTTTGTATCACCTAAAACTAATCGAGTTAGATATAGGGTTATATATATATAAATGATCAGGATGAAGAGACGACTTGCAATCCGGGTGACTGTCTGTCCGTCCGTCCGTCCGTCCGTCCGTGCAAGCTCTAACTTGAGTAAAAATTGAGATATCTTTATGAAACTTGGTAGACGTGTTTCTTGGTACCGTGAGACGGTTGGTATTGCAGATGGGCGTAATCGGACCACTGCCACGCCCACAAAACGCCATTAATCAAAAACAAATAGCTTGCCATAACTAAGCTCCGCAATAAGATACAAGACTGTTATTTGGTACACAGGATCACATTAGGGAGGGGCATCTGCAGTTAAAACTTTTTTTTAAAAAGTGGGCGTGGTCCCGCCTCTAATAGGTTTAATGTACATATCTCCTAAACCGCTAATGCTATAATAACAAAATTCACCAGAAGCAAATGTTTTTAGCACTTCTATTGACGGTGTGAAAATAATTGAAATCGGGTGGCAACTCCGCCCACTCCCCATATAACGGTACTGTTAAAAACTACTAAAAGCGCGATAAATCAAGCACTAAACACGCCAGAGACATTAAATTTTATCTCTGAGATGGTATAAGATGACTTAATAGGAACCGCGTTCAAAATTAGTCAGTGGGCGTGGCACAGCCCACTTTTAGGTGAAAACCCATATCTTGAGATCTGCTCAACCGATTTCAACCAAATTCGGTGCATAACGTTCTTTTCATGTTTCTATGTCATAGTGCGAAAACGGGCGAAATCGGATTACAACCACGCCTATTTCCCATAAAACATCATTTTAAATTCCATCTGATTTTTTCACTTTCCAGTATGCTAATCAAGCAACAATGATTATATCGGCTTAAAAGTATGCCACCTTATGACCAAAAATTATCTAAATTGAACATAAACTGTTCAAACCCCTAAGTACTAAATATGTGGACCCCAGTGCCTATTTCAATTCCATCTGATTCTTTCACTTTCCACTATGCAAATCAGGTAACAATGATTATATCGGGGTAAAACTTTGCGTGAATAATGCAATTAAAGTATGCCACCTTGCGGCCAAAAATTGTCTAAATCGAACCAAAACTGTTCAAACCCCTAAGTACTAAATATGTGGAACCCAGTGCCTATAGTTGACCTTCTACCGAAAATATCAGTCAATCCACAAAGAAATCTCAAACGAGTATACCATTTGCCTTTGCGAGAGTATAAAATGTTCGGTTACATCCGAACTTAGCCCTTCCTTACTGGTTATTTCATATTTCTTTACATCTACACATGATTCCCAAAATGCCGACGGCAAAACACAATTTTGTACTTTTATGACTCCATAATAGTGCGAAGTACATGAATTATTTTAAGAAATATATCTAAATACTTTATTAGTAAGAATTTAAAAGTATATAAAGTATGATATATTTCTCATAAGAAGCAACACTTCAAGCTCTTAAGCTGTAATTTTATAGCTGTGTACATTTGTGTTTTTATTTAAAAAAATTCTTGAAGTTTAATTGATTTTTATTACCGTGTTAATACAAATTTTTAGTGATTAAACTCTCAGTTTCATGATAAGTATTAAATGTTCTGTTTTGTGCGGTATTAAAAAGTATTAAAAAGTTTAAACTTTCCAATTTTTGGTGCCGAGTCAGCCTTTTGTTTCATATTATTCTATTTTCTCACTTTGTTTATCTTATTTACTTCTTTATTCACAGCTGTGTTGCGTTTAGCTTTTTATTTGTTACAGTGCTTCTAAAACTGCTCGCTATATTGCTTCTTCAAATTGTCTTGGTTTTAAACTTTGATAAAAAAAAATTGTTCTTAATTGAATTTATTATTATTAATATTTTATTAACACACTAATTTATTATTTATCTATTAAATTTTGTTCTACCTACTCTTTTATTTGATCTTCATTCTTGTGGTTTATTATGTCTTGTAACTTCCCCAATTGTATTATTAAAGGCGAGTCAGATCGCTACGTTTCATGCTGGCTTTGTGATGGGCTTGCCCATATTAAATGTGCTGGACTGACTGGTAGAATCTTAGATTCTATTATCGACTGTAAGGGATTGCTTTGGTCCTGTTTAAATTGTAGATCTATTGAAATCGATCTATTTAAAGTTTATAGGGAGACACGCAATGGCTTTAACGAAATCGGTCGTGATCTTGTAACCCTCACTGAAAAATTTAGGCACTATGAAAAATTGTTCAAATCTTTTAAGTGCCTGAATGATTCTCACGAATCCTCTAAACCTGCTCCTAAGCGTAAACGTCCTTCCGATGAAGTAACACTTAGTTCTTCTGTTCAGAAAAGAACGTCTCCTCCCAATGACCTAATAAATCTCTCTTCTCCTTGCCCTTAAGGTGATAAGCCGTCAACTTCCAAAGAGCTCAATTCCCCAAAAGCTCTATCTAATAGTAATAAGTGTCTCACAATTCCAGAGGCTAGCCCTATTAACTTAGTAGTTAATAACTTGATAGTTATTCCACCTAAAAAGTCTATATTTATTTCGAGACTTGCCAAAGATACCTTGGTGGAGGCCATTAAATCTTACATTTCGTCACGTTTAAAAATCGATGATATCAATATACGTAAATTTAACTTCAATTATGATAGAAGTATATCATCGTTTAAAATAGACGTATCTCTTGAAACATTCAAAAAGATCTTAGATAGTTCATTCTGGCCACCTGGGACTTTTGTACGCGAATTTAAACCTAAACTTAGAAGTCAAACTGAGGAAAACATTGTTAAATTACCAAAAGCAACCACCGATATAAAAAACTGATTGGTAGAAATTCGCTAAGCATTTATTATCAAAATGTTAGAGGTCTTAATACAAAATTAACTGAGTTGTATTTGAACAGTTCCAATTTTAATTTCCATATAATTGGATTTACAGAAACTTGGTTAAAACCTCACATTTTTGATAATGAGATTTTAAACAGCGAATTTCAAATTTTTAGATGTGATCGACTGAACAGAATCGGTGGAGGTGTTCTATTTGCCGTGCATTCCTCTATCCCATCTGAAAATATTCTTGTTCCAGGGACCGACTCATTTGAATTTAAATGTATTAGAGTATACGTTAATAGTTGCTTTATTTATTTAACCCTATCTTATATACCACCCCATTCGGACTTATCTGTATACATGCAGCATGCTTCTTTAATAAATAGTGCTACCTCGATGGCAAATAATGCAGATTCAATAATTGTATTAGGTGATGTCAATTTACCGTGTGCTTCGTGGAAACCTTTCGATGACTATATCGTGCCGATTTGCAATCGGTCATGTCTTAATGAGTTTTCCGAAAAAATATCCGAGTTGGGTCTGAACCAAATTAATTTGATTCCGAATAAATTTGGTAAATGCTTAGATTTAGTATACGTTGATACCTCTGCAAAGTGTTCCGTTATTCAGAGTAATCCTCTAGTTCTACCAGAGGACTCATATCATCCTGCTTTGGAAATATCTGTCGAAATCTCAGGCATTGTACGGGATAATAATCATCAAACTTCGTGCTTCTATACTCGGTTTAACTTTGCAAAAGCTAATTTAAAAAAATTAAATACAGAACTTTCTACAATAACATGGCCTAATTATAATGGTGACATTGAATTGAGTGTCTCTCATTTTAATAACATTATTATGAAATTATTTGAAAAGTATGTTCCAATAGTAACTGTTAATAAAAGCAAAAGTATAAGTCTGTGGTTTTCGAAAGAGTTATATAAATTGAAAAACAGAAAAACTCGAGCCTTTAAACATTTTAAAAAAACCGGTTCACTTGTCGACTATTCTAAATATTCTCTATTGCGTCGACAATATTTTGACCTAAACAAAAAATGTTATAATAATTGCTTAAATAAAGTAAAAAAAAATATTGTAAGTAATCCAAAATCGTTTTATGATTTCGTCAACTCCAAACGCAGGATTTCCAAATTTCCGTCCGCGATGAAATACAAATCTATCATTTCAAGTGACAATGATATTATATCCAATATGTTTGCAGAATTTTTCAAGTCAAACTACTGTAATAATTCTTCCAAAACTTTTTCTTATCAGCAAGTGCTGTGTTCGAATACTTTAATTAACGCTCCAATTATTTCTGAAGAAGACGTCCTATTTAATTTAAATAAGTTAAAACCATCTTTTAGTTATGGCCCAGACATGATACCCTCATGCTTCCTAAAAAATAGTGCCAAATATATTTACTTGCCTTTGACAAGGATATTTAATTCCTCTCTTAAACACGGTATATTTCCTTCAATATGGAAACAGTCATTTATGATCCCTTTGCATAAAAGTGGATTTAGATACAACATTGAAAACTATAGAGGTATCGCAAAACTATCAGTTATACCTAAACTTTTTGAAACTATCATCACTGACCATATAACCTTTTCGATTTCTCCGTTAATTTCCTCATCTCAGCATGGATTTCGTAAAGGGAACTCGACTATAACAAACTTACTTGAATTTGTAAACCATGTATCATTGGGTTTTAGGGAACATAAGCATACGGATGTTATATACACAGACTTTAGCAAAGCTTTCGATAAAGTAAATATCTCGATTCTCATACATAAACTTGATCTGCTGGGCTTTCAGCCAAGATTCCTTCAATGGGTATCTTCCTATCTTTATAATAGAACACAACGAGTGATATTTGAGAATACACCTTCAGATACAATTAATGTTTCTGCTGGTGTTCCGCAAGGTAGTCATCTTGGCCCGATTCTGTTCTTGTTGTTTATTAACGATATCTCTTCAGTAATAGAATTCTCAAAAATTCTATTATACGCTGACGATTTAAAGCTTTTTAAATCATACACTTCAACTGAGGAAAGGTGTCTGTTGCAAACAGACTTAAACAATTTGGTTGCATGGTGTGATAGAAATGATTTGCCATTGAATCTCAATAAATGTAAGACGATGTGCTTTTCCCGTAGATCTGTGCACCCCTCTTCTTATGTAATAAAACACCATATTCTAGAGCAAGTTTTAAACTATGTTGATTTGGGAGTTAATATGGACCCTAAGCTTAATTTCAGTCTTCATATTGATACCATGGTCTTGAAAGCAAAAGCTGTCCTCAGTTTTGTTAAACGTTGGTCTAAAGAATTTAGAGATCCGTATATTACTAAAACACTTTATACAACTTTGGTTAGACCTATATTGGAATATGGCTCTGTGGTATGGAACCCTAGCTACCAAATCCATTTTGACAAGTAAGAGTCGGTTCAAAAACAATGTTTACTTTTCGCCTTAGCGCATTTCTGATGGGATGCTAGGGTAAGTCTACCTCCATACACTAGTCGTTTAAAACTTATTAATCTACCTACACTTTCTAGTCGTAGGGAAATGCTTAGCATAATATTCTTAGTGAAACTTTTGAATGGAACTGTTTGCAGTTCTTTTCTCCTGTCTGAAATTAAATTTAATATCCCGGTTCGCCTTTCGAGGCAGTTTAGACCTTTACTGCTAAAATCCTGTAGATCAAATTTTGAACTAAACGAGCCATTTCGCCGTATATGTCATGATTTTAATTCTCATTCCAGCACATTTGACTTATCTGACTCACTTTTCAAAATTAAAAAGACTTTATTGTTTTCTCTTAATAAATGAATATGTAACAATTTATTATATTGTAACTTTAGATCTTAGCTGTTGAAATTTTTGTTTCTGTAGCTGAGCAGTTTTAGATCTCAACACTTAAAAAACTCTCTTGCCTTTTCTGACTCGGCTAATTCCGCACGTATGCGGATTGCGCCCCTCGCGTCGGTTGGGCGGGAGGAGGGTAATCGTTGGGTTATTATAATAAAGTAAAAATGAATTAACATAAAATAATTTAAAAATAATAAATAATAGTTCAATAAAAGAGAATATATGTATTTCAAATGGCATATCAATATTCCCAGTTTGGCATACATATTATAAGAGAACGTAAATGAATAGAGAAGGAGCAAATGTTAAATGAACTCATTTTGAGTACTAATTTGTAATTCCAGATGAGGGAACATCGAAAAATATAACTTCGAAAAAGAAATATACACCACGCAATGTGCGAAATGCTATAAATAGATACAACGATTTATTATCATTTAGATTTATGTTTTCAATTTCTATGATATGACAAATTTGTAACTATGAAAAGCTTTCTGAATTAAAAATCTGTATTATCGGTAAAAACCCCAGAATTCATAATAAAATAAGAATTTAATAGGCAATTTTTCCAACTTATGTATGTGCGTTGCGTGAGTAATTGCTTATTGAGGAAAGGATAACAACAACGGTAGCCGCAGGTTTCGACTTTTGTGGTGGCTTGGGTCGTAAGCGTGAAGGAGTTAATCATCAATCTCATTCCGAATGCGAGCATATAAGTTCGAATCCTAAAACTCATGTAAATTATATTTAAATAAATTTTTTTATTTTATTAATTGGAGTCTAAGCACATCATAATTCAATTACTTTAATAACATACATATTTTACTTCCTGATATAATTAAAATATATCAGGAAAATATGTTCATATGTTTAGGTTTATTGAATATTTCCTTATTATGCGTATTTACACAAATGTGATAATCACATATACATTCTTAAATTCTTGCTTCTTCTTGCCGCGCACAACAAAGACTTTTCTCTACACTGTTTGCTTTTTGCGAGTTGAACGATTGTTGGCCAGGAGGGATTGGGGCGCACCGCCACATAATTATTTCAGATATATATTTTATTTATCGAATTCAGTTTAAAAACGATTATAGGTATGAATTTATGTGTATTTATATTTTTACGTATATTATTATTATATTACGAAAATAATTCATAAATGCATCAGTATATTTCAATACATATTAAGCAACATATTAATATATTATGAGCCCTCACTTGACACGCCTATGTGCATGGTGACAAGCCAACGACGTAACGGCGGGTTGCGCAATTTTACTGAAGACATTCAAATTCAATTTCATTCATTTTTATTTTCGCGCATTTGCGGTAGGAATTCTATATGAAAACCAAATGTGGTTTACCAGGCGCACAGAAAAAATAGAGCGGCGCATAATTATGAATGAACGCACTTTGCTTTGAAGCAGACGCACGTTCCTTATGAATGAATTTGTTGTCGTTGTAATATGAAATACTTAGAAAATATGCCGGGAGTTTGCTTGAATATTATTGGCCGATGATAGTGCGTCCACGTTTTTTTGTCTCTTGCGCGAATGTTTGATTTTTTACGAAAGTCATAATGAGGAACATACATACATAAGTACGTATGTGTACATATATGCAAATATATTTGGACATGCGAATGAAGGAAGGCAATTTCAAGAATATTCACATATAGACATATGAACATTTGAAGCAAGTAAACAACAATAGCTGTTTGAGTTCACAGATTAGACAAAATTGCTCGAATATCGTCTGTGGTGCTGCATCTATAGCACACTTCTTTATTGCAATGTGAAATATTTTGCCTAAGTTTAAAGCCTATCAGATATTTTTATATACTCTTTTTTTATTTTTATAACCCTTTTTTATTAAATGATATTTTAGTTCTATTTTCATATTATTTCCCTCATTATTTATATTTTCTTGTCAGAAATCCATTTCTTTCGTTTTTATTATTTAAATTTTTGTTTATACGCATACCAAAGAACATCTGTGCATATGTATGTATATACATTTTGCTTAGAGAGTGCTGTAGTTCGTTGCGTAAATTGACAGGATGGTGAAATATTATTTTCGAATTTGTGCGTTTTCGATGTTCCCTCATCGTAATTAACATTTTAGAACAGCTAATATTTGCTCCTTCTCTATTCATTGACGTTTTCTGCGTTCTCTATTCATTAGCATTCTCTGGTATTTCTTTCTTTTTCTAGGATATCACTTAACAACACATGCCCCACGTTGTTGGGCGCCAATTAACTTCCTTCGTTTAGGAAGTGTTAAAAAAATATAGTTTTCCGCAAACGCGCGGAAGAATTTAAATATGATAGTTTGAGTGATCCTGATGGATAACTGATCTCTTTATTTCAATTTACTCTTATTTATACAAATTTCTTATTTGCTTAATTCTTACAATACTTGTAAGTGTCAGTTCCATTATTCGCTTATTCAGTAAATGGCTTTATTGTTTACATTTTGTGGGTGGTCTTAGCTTAATGAAAAAGAATATTGATTACTTAAATAAGAAAAAATGCTTATTAAGAAGCTGTATTATTGCTAAGTGCAAAGAACCAGTTTTGTTTATAATTAGCGTAAAGGAACTGTGTGGAGTTGCTGCCGTTAACTCGCCCTCTCTAAGATGAATCGTCCCCGATTAAATATCATTTTTCGATAGGTTATTTATTTTATCCAAAATAGCGTTATATGATATTTTTTGAGATTCCAAATTTCTTTTAATTTAGAAGTTTTATAAGATTTTTTAAATTTTACAATCCTATAAATTATGTACATTATTAACAAAATTACAAGTATGTACCATAAAAATGAATGATGTTTAAAAACTTTCATTCGTTCAGCTAAAATATTTATGTTTTCAAGTTTCATTTCTTTATTTTTATACTCTCGCAACATGTTGCTACAGAGTTTAATAGTTTTGTTCACCTAACTATTGTTTGTATCACCTAAAACTAATCGAGTTAGATATAAGGTTGTATAAAGCTAAGTATAATAACAAATTTCACTGAAAACAAATGTTTTAAGCACCTCTATCGACAGTTTAAAACTGGGTGAAATCGGGTGACAACCCCGCCCAATCCCCACATAACGGTACTGTCAAAAACTACTAAAAGCTATACATCAAGCACGAAACACGCCAGAGACATTAAATTTTATCTCCGCGTTGGTAGGAGATGACTTTATAGGAACCGCGTTAAAAATTAGACAGTGGGCGTAGTACAGCCCACTTTTAGGTGAAACCCCATATCTTGAGATCTGCTTAACCGATTTCAGCCAAATTCGGTACATTCTTCTCATATCTCTATGTTATAGTGCGAAAATGGGCGAAATCGGACTACAATCATGCCTATTTCCCCATATAACACCATTTTCAATTCCATCTGCTTTTTTCACTTTCCACTATGCATATCAAGCAACAATGACTATATCGGGGCAAAACTTTGCGTGAATAATACGTTTAAAGTATGCCACCTTGTGACCAAAAATTGTCTAAATCGAACCGAAACTGTTCAATCCCCTAAGTACTAAATACGTGAACCCCAGTGAATATAGTTGACCTTCTATCGAGAATATCAGTCAATCCACAAAGAAATCTCAAACGGGTATACCATTTGACTTTGCTAGAGTATACAATGTTCGGTTACATCCGAGCTCAGCCCTTCCTTACTTGTTTTATATTTCGCTTTTGTTAATAACTACATTATATACGAAGGAGGAATATATTAAATTTTTAACTCGGGTATTCTCCTTTTATGAATTGTTTTTATATAACTTACATACTTATGTATAGGTATATGCACTAATAGAAAACGAAACTATGTACTTCGCGAAAATTATGTAATGAACGGTATTGCAATATTGCTTAGAATATTATTTAAGGAGAAGAATTTTGCAAATTAAGTTAGTCTAATAACTGACCACACATAGCATCATTACTCGGCCCTTTGTATTTTATCGCTGTTACAACTTCGCTTAAATATTTCGATTTTTCGATATTTGCGCGGCTACAAAAAAAGCTTTGTAGCCCTACAATGATTTTTATTAAATAATCCGCGTTTTATTTACCGAACCGTATTTATGCGAAATGTTCCGATTGGTTTTCTTATAGTTGTACCAGAGAATGTTAATGAATAGAGAAGGAGCAAATGTTAAATGAAATCTTTTTGAGTACTAATTTGTAATTCCACATGAGGGAACATCGAAAAATATAACTTAGAAAAAGAAAAAATGCTATAAATAGACACAACGAATATTCCTAACTGAAATATTGTTGCGCATACCTATTTAGATTTATGTTTTCAATTTCTATGAAATGACAAAATTTATAATTATGAAAAGCCTTCTGAATTAAAAAGCTGTATTACCGGCAAAAACCCCAGAGTTTATAATAAAATAACCATTTTATAGGCAATTTTTCCAACTTATGTATGTGCGTTGCGTGAGGATAACAATAAAAGGATGGCTAAGCGGCCGCGTTTCGACTTTTGTGGTGGCTGAGGTCGTAAGCGGGAAGGGGTTAAGCACAATCCGAATACGAGCCTATACGTTTGAATCCTAAAACTCATGTAAATAAAATTTTATTTAATTTTTTTATTTTAAAAATTGGAATCTAAGCATATCATAATTCAATTACATTAATATAATAATAAATAAAATATATCAAGAAAATATGTTCATATGTTTAGGTTTATTGAGTATTTCCTTATTATGCGTATTTACACAAATGTGATAATCACACATACATTCTTAAATACACGTACGCTGATGCTAGCTTCTTCTTGCCTTGCAAAAGCAATGACTTTTGTCAACACTTTTTCTTTTTGCGAGAAACAAGTTGAACGATCGCAAGCAAGAAGGGGTCAGGGGCGCACTGCCACATAATTATTTCAGATATATATTTTATTTATCGAATTTAGTTTAAAAACGATTATAGGTATGCATTTATTTGTATTTATATTTTTACGATTATTATTATTATATTACGAAAATAAGTCATTTATGCATCAGTATTTTTCAATACTCATTAAGCAACATAATAATATATTATGAGCCCTCACTTGACACGCCTATGTGCATGGTGGCAAGCCAACGAAATAACGGCGAGTACGCGCAGACATTGTGTTGTTGAAAAAAACCAAATGACGACTTTGTCGACAAACATACATATATACAGATGAGCTCGCATACATATTGACGCCGAATTTTGCGCATCTGGCGGAGTTGACAAAATTTGTTTAAATCGACAATTTTACGACAATGTCGATCGGCTATGTTGTCTCGTTTGTCCTTTTTGCAGTGGTTTACAATTGAAAGTTGACTTATGCTCTTTTGAAATTGATTACCGATCGGGCTGCATTTTCATAGCTTCGCATTTAGATAAAATGGGATAAATCGACAAACTATGAAATAATGATAATAAGTAAACATATAAAAGTACTACATGGAGTGTGCTTAGTGTATATATTATGAATGAATTTGTTGTCGTTGTAATATGAAATACTTAGAAAATATGCCGGGAGTTTGCTTGAATATTATTGGCCGATGATGGTGCGTCCACGTTTTTTTGTCACTTGCGCGAATGTTTGATTTTTTACGAAAGACATAATGAGGAACATACATACGCATATGTACATATGTGTACATATATGCAAATATATTTGGACATGCGAATGAAGGAAGGCAATTTCAAGAATATTCACATATAAACATATGAACATTGAAGCAAGTAAACAACAATAGCTGTTTGAGTTCACAGATTAGACAAAAATGCTCGAATGTTGTCTGTGGTGCTGCTTCTATAGCAGACTTCTTTATTGCAACGTGAAATATTTTGCCTTAGTTCAAATCCTATCAGATATTTTTTTATACTCTTTTTTTATTTGTATAGCTCTTTTTTATCAAATGATATTTTAATTCTATTTTCATATTATTTCCCTCATTATTTATATTTTCTTGTCGGAAGTCAATTATTTTCGTTTTTATTATTTCAATTTTTGTCTATGCGCATATCAGAGAACATCTGTGCATATGTATGTACATATATACATTTTGCTTATAGAGTGGTGTAGTTCGTTGCGTAAATTGATAATTGTGGTGACATTTTATTTTCGAACTTGCGCGTCTTCGATGTTCCCTCATTGTAATTAACATTTTAGAACAGCTAACATATTCTCCTTCTCTATTCATTTACATTCTCTGGTTGTACCGTATGTACATATACTTGTATAGGGTATATAAATATTAGCGGATTGTATACTGTATCAGAGAATGTTAATGAATATTCAATTACATTCTCTGCTATACTATGTTCGCACCGAATTGAAATCCTCTTGAAAAAATTTGTGGATTGTGGAACCAAAGTCGTTCTGAACGACATTGTGTGTTTTCGATGAGTTTTTATTGACAGTTCACACATCTATTTGTTTACATTTGTTATGTACCCTACAAGAACAGTGACGGTCATCTGATGCGTAATATGACAGTCAAAGCAGAAAAATTTTTGTCAGCGCGCAGAACAACGTTTCTATCATTTTCTTAAGATCCTTGTTTTTTTTTTGTTTGTTTGTTTTGTTGTTTCTGAATCATTGCTGACCATAAATCCGTCATAGCTGAAAATTGTCAGTTATGACTGAAACGCTATCAGAAGTGAAAAATTATTTTGCGCAGTAGATAATATAATTTTTATTCGGTTTAAAATATTTTACAATTTTAAAATATTTTTCCGTGAGTCGCAAAAATCTTCGTCAATATGTATGCATGCTCATATATAAACATACATATTTACGATGATTTGTGGGCAAAGCTGTTAGAGCGGCAAGGGAAGCGGTGACAATCGGCGAACGTTCGTTTATTTTTCGGTACATCTCGGATTTTCTATCAACAGCATGTTGTGACGTTTTGTCGTCGCTTCAGTCCTTGGACAGATTGACTTTTGACATAAAAGCAAAAAACGTAAGCTCCGGTTATTGGTTGACCGTGTCAACGGAGATTTCACAAGAAGTAATGAGTGTACATATCTACATACATATGTTGTTTGTAGACAAATTTACAAATATTTTTATTTCATATTTCTTTACATTTACACATGATATCAAAATGCCAACGGTAAAACACAATTCTGTACTTTTATGACTCCATAATAGTGCGAAGTACATGAATTATTTTAAGAAATATATCAAAATACTTTATTAGTAAGAATTTAAAAGTATTTTGATATATTTCTCATAATAAAGTAAAAATGAAATAACATAAAATAATTTAAAAATAATAAATAATAGTTCAATAAAAGGGAATATATTTCAAATGGCATATCAATATGCCCAGTTTGGCATATTATAAGAGAGAGAAAATGTTAAATGAACTCTTTTTGAGTACTAATTTGTAATTCCAGATGAGGGAACATCGAAAAATATAACTTCGAAAAAGAAATATACACCATTCAATGTGCGAAATGCTATAAATAGACACATCGATTTATTATCATTTAGATTTATGTTTTCAATTTCTATGATATGACAAATTTATAACTATGAAAAGCTTTCTGAACTAAAAATGTGTATTGTCGGTAATAACCCCAGAATTCATAATAACATAAGAATTTAATAGGCAATTTTTCCAACTTATGTATGTGCGTTGCGTGAGTAATTGCTTATTGAGCAAAGGATAACAATAAAACGGTGGCTAAGTGGCCGCGTTTCCACTTTTGTGGTGGCATTGTTGTTGTAGAATGGAATGTGTATAAGGAAGAAACGAAAAAATCCCGTTAGATTTGCAAGATTTAAGCAATTGAACAACCCTTTTTGCTAGAAGCACCAGTCTTTGGCTGTTCATTAAAATAGCAGTGCGTATTATGATAAGCCAAAAAAATTTTGTTAAGACGTTTAATTGATAAAAAGTAAGTGGTTTTGTGTTAGTGACTATTATTAACAATAGAAAACACTAAAATAAATTTATATTTTTTAACTTAGTGGGCAGGGGCAAACATTGTACGCCTGAAAAAAGAAATATTATAGTGCAACTAAGAAACCTGGGAAAAACATATAAAGACATCCAAGAAATATGTGGATGTTCAGCTTAAATGATTCATAATGCTTTAAACTTTAAAAAATGCCTGAAAATCGTGGTATCCAACGTAAAGCCACGCCTCATGAGGCCCGATCTATTGTGCGATATAGCAGGGCGCAGCCTTTTGCATCGTCCAGGAAGATAAAAAATGACTTAAACTTGAATGTTAGTGGCGTTACTATTCGGCGACGTCTTAAATAACAAAATCTCAAAGCGTGCCATCCACGAAAGGTTCCACTGTTAGCCACCAGACATGTCAAAGCACGCTTGGAGTTCGCCAAAAGTCACCTTAATTGGCCCATTACAAAGTGGCGAAATATTTTATGGAGTGACGAAAGTAAAATTGTGTTATTTGTGGAAAGGGCTCCAGACAATATGTCAGACGTCCCCCTAACACAGAGTATGATCCTAGGTACACTTTGAACGCAGTTAAACACGGCGGATTGAGTATTATAGTATGGGCATGTTTTTCTTACAGTGGAGTGGGCCCTATATTCATGATTGATGGGATCATGGATCGATCTGTATATGTTAACATATTAGAAAATGTTATGTTTCCTTATGCCAATTTGGAAATGCCACTAAAATGGACGTTTCAACAAGATAACGACCCCAAACATACAAGCAAACTGGTCAAAAGCTGGATGGCATGAAAGCGGATCGAACTTATGTCATGGCCTGCGCAGTCTCCGGATTTAAATCCAATTGAAAACATATGAGGAGATGTGATAAACGATATGTTGCAAATGCAAATTTAACATCTCGATCATAGCTTTGGGAGGTTGTTCAAAAATCATGGGAGCGGATCCCTGTCAAGCGCTGCCAGGACTTGGTGGATTGTGTGCCTCGCAGATGCCAGGCCGTAATAAAAAATAATGGGTACACGACTAAGTACTAACCCAAGCAAACAAATTAAAATAGTTTTTTGGAGTTCAACAATGTTTTTTTCAAATAATTCCACTGTTTTCATTACTCACTGCTATTTTTATGAACAGCTGTAAACAGCAGTTTTGTGACTCGATTATGGTGTCAAGTACATGAATTATTTTAAAAAATATATCAAAATACTTTATTAGTAATAATTTAAAAGTATTTTGATATATTTCCCATAATGAAGTAAAAAGTAATTAACATAAAATAATTCAAAAAATAAAAATAATAGTTCAATAAAAAGGAAAATATTTCAAATGGCATATAAATATTCCCAGTTTGGCATACATATTACCAGAGAATGTTGATGAATAGAGAAGGAGCAAATGTTAACTGAAAACTTTTTGAGTACTAATTTGTAGTTCCAGATGAGGAAACATCGAAAAATATAACTTCGAAAAAGAAAAATACACCACGCAATGTGCGAAATGCTATAAATAGACACAACGATTATTCCTGAATGAAAAATCGTTGCGCATACCTATTTAGATTTATGTTTTCAATTTCAATGATATGACAAAAATTAAAATTGTGAAAAGCCTTTTGAATTAAAAAGGAGGATTACTGGCAAAAACCCCAGAATTTATAATAAAATAAACTTTTAATAGGCTATTTTTCAAACTTATGTATGTGCGTTGCGTGAGCAATTGCTTATTGAGGAAAGGGTATCAATAAAACGGTGGCTAAGCGGCCGCGTTTCCACTTTTGTGGTGGCTTAGGTCGTAAGCGCGAAGGAGTTAAGCTCATTCCGAATACGAGCATATACGTTCGAATCGTAAAATACATAAAATTAAAATTTAATTTAATTTTTTTATTTTATTAATTGAAATCTAAGCATATCATAATTCAATTACATTAATAGCATATTTAACTTCCTGATATAATTAAAATACATCAGGAGAATATGTTCATATGTTTAGGTTTATTGAATATTTCCTTATTATGCGTATTTACACAAATGTGATAATCACACATACATTCTTAAATACACGTACGCAGATGCTTGCTTCTTCTTGCCCCGCACAAGCAATGACTTTTGTCAACACTTTTTGCTTTTTGCGAGTTGAACGATCGCTGGCAAGGAGGGATTGGGGCGCACTGCCACATAATTATTTCAGATATATATTTTATTTATCGAATTTAGTTTAAAAACGATTATAGGTATGAGTTTATGTGTATTTATATATATATATAATATATATTATAGTACGAAAATAATTCATAAATGCATCAGTATTTTTCAATACAAATTAAGCAACATAATAATATACTAAGAGTCCTCAGTTAGAACGCCTCTGTGTATAGTGGCAAGCCAACGAAATAACGGCGAGTTCGCGCAGACTTTGTGTTGTTGAAAGTAACCAAATGACGATTTTGTCGACAAACATACATATATACATATGAGCTCGCATACATATTGACGCCGAATTTTGCGCATCGTGGCGGAGTTGACAAAATTTGTTTCAATCGACAATTTTACGACAATGTCGATCGGCTATGTTGTCTCGTTTGTCCTTTTTGCAGGGCTTTGCTGTTGAAAATTGACTTATGCTCTTTTGAAATGCTACGATTAACGATTGGTCTGCATTTTCATAACGTCGTTTGTAGATAAAATGGGCAAAATCGACAAACTATTAAAGAATGATAATAAGTAAACATATACAAGCACTATATGTAGTTTGCCTTGAATATATAGAAGTAATAAAGGATTTCATATAAATGGCAATTTTAGATAAATTTTATAATTTAAAACCATATGTAGTATATTAAATTATAATTTAAAACCATATATGAAAATTAAAAAACAAAAATATTAAATCGGCAATGACCCAAGTTGCCATTTTTCTCTTCTGGAGTAAACATCAGAAAATTCTTCAACTTCTGATTTTTAGTATCACCATGAAGAAGCAGCTTTTGGGCAACTTGTAGAATATGCGCGTTCTTATGAATGAATTTGTTGTTGGTATTATTTGAAGGCGTAGATATATGAATGAATTTGTTGTTGGTGTTATTTGAATGCGTAGATATATGAATGAATTTGTTGTTGGTGTTATTTGAATGCGTAGATATATGTATGAATGAATTTGTTCTTTTTGTTTGAATATATGGCATATTGAAGAGCATATGACGTGTGTACATACAAACAGACCTTGACATATTCACGTTTTTATGTATGTAGATATGGATATGCAGGAATGAATTTTTTATTCTTGTAATTATGAATACAAGTATATGGCATATTGAATTGTTTGTATGTATACCTATTTATTATCAAAACCTCAAATATTTAACGAATTAAATGCAAATAAATTAATTTTTTTTTATTCATATTTTATTAATTAATTTATTATTTAATTAAAATAATAGTAAATTATACTTATAGGTATTTCTTAATTATATTAATCTAAATAAAAATCTGAAATGGAAAAATAGAAAACACTGAAAATAAAAAAAAAAACAAATGCATATAAGTAATTTTGTTATTTATATTGTAACGATAAAACAAAAAAATATTTTTAATTGCACACGATTTGCGAATTTGCCTCCTCTTCAACCACAAATTCTCACACGATTTTTTCTATTTACATAGATTTAATCAATAATTCACCTGTTTTATAAAACTAGGCTCATGTGCAATAAAACTAGAAAAACTACACCACAACTAAAACTAATTATAACTAATTTCTACATATAATTTAAATACATTTTTAACTACTTAAACCTTCTAAATTAAACTTATTTACACCTGAAAATATACAAAGAAGAGCTGAATAGAAGAACATCAATGTGGAAGAAAAATGTATAAAATATTAATAAATTTGTATTAAATATGTATGTATATGATACATTACTTACACAAAAAAACACACCTAATACCTATTGCCTTCAATCAATAGAATTTTAGATTAAAATAAGTGCACCATAATCCCTATTTCTTATATATTTAATTTTTTTTGTTTACGTATTTTTCGGCGTTGCACATTATCTTGCCTCTTTTCTTCAGCCAGCCATTTCGCATTTTTATACAACAACACTGTTACTAAGGACTTTAACAGTTGTTGTCGGTGGACCAAGCATTCGCCAGCTTCTAAAAACCATTCTGGAAAAACGTTTTTAGTGCTATCATCTCGATGAGCTCTCGAACTCCATAGTAATGCGCATATTTTCCGAATAGCTCTTTATACCACTTCATCTGTATCTGACAAATTTCGAAAACTCTGTCAGTCGGATTTATTAGTCGCAGATCGGTGCAATCTTTATTCTTAGAGCGAATTAAAGACTCGGAGTGCTTATTTAAATCTCCTTGAGTCTTCAACAGCTCTTTTGCACAGTTATCGCATCTGGACTTGCAGAGAAGTTTTTGGTATATCGAGTATCCAGTGTAATACCGCTGTACTTGAAGCTCCGCAGTATTTTCTTCGGTTTCTGCAAAGTGCTCATCGGGAATGTCAACTATATCAACGGCATGTTGATCGGAATCATCGAGGGAGTTATGATCTTCCTCGCTGATATTCCAATCAAGATTCAGGTCGTCATCGTCTTCGCAGTTTGAGCCTTTATTATTAAATCTGCGTCTCAATATTTTCATTGAGATAAGACGAGCGACTATGAATTTAATATCATAGGCCGATGGATGAGTATTTACCCCCTGACTAGCCCTAATTTTATAAAAAAAGTTTTCTAGCGCGTCTTGGTTTAGTTTTCCTAACAACATAAATTTGACATCTTTGTGATTATCAAAGATTTATTTCGATAAATTTATCATTGCTGTCAGGGTTATGATAAACCCTGAAAAGCATTGAGTATTTATATTGTTAGGAACCTGGATATGCGAAATGAACTGCAGGTGGTCCTTCAGCCTATCAAACTTTGCCGAAGTGTTTCGCCAAATGGGACACCTGAACGGGTTCTTGCTGTGGAGCACCTTACAATCAAGCTCATCGAACAAGTCGTTCATACGTTTTACCAACATTTGTGTCGCTTTGACGCATTTCAATATACATGCATCCGTGCCCAATAATCCCTGCCTGAATGCCATGTCGATGCCAGCTGCTACTGATTTGCTGAGCACCTGTGTAGCTCTAGAAACGCTCATTTTCTCGAAGTTATTGGGATATATGTGGGAGAATGTCAACTTCGGACATATTTTAAAATGATGACTTACACTATCGATTGCATACAGTTTCCTTATAACCTTGAAGCTAACTATGTCATCGATAGTTTTTAAGTCGTGCTTTAATAAATTATTCCTAACTGACTTAATCAAATGGCAATAGTCATATAGGCAATGAACTTTTTTACCATTGATTATAACATATGGTTCGGATTTTGTAACTTTTAAATTACTATATAATCGGACATTCACCGGACCTTGATCACAAATGATCGCTTTTACATTGAGTCCTATCATTTCCAAGACTTCAATGTTTTTCTTCAATATTACATCTAAATCTACTGCGGACAGCCCTCCTTTTGCCACATAATACGAAATTACGTATTTCCAATTAGCTGCTATAGCTTTCGCCATGAAAAAGCAGCATTTGTCGGCAATATTTAATTCCCTATTTCCGTCTCCCTTGTCAACGAAACCATCCTTACTTTTGTTATAAACGAGATCTTTTGTTATTGTAATATCATCGAATATAATTACATAGATCCGTTCGTGTTCGGACATTTCCACATTTTTCAAGTTACCTAACCTCTAGGATCACTCCCTGCCACGACATATCTAATTGGGAGCGCAGTAGAGATTTTGGATGTGGCAGCGCAAACTGAAGATCATCCCTCAGGAAGTTATATGCCTTCGTTGACATATAATTAATATTTTGCGCTAAATTTTTTTGATCTTCAGTGTATGTATTGATTGTACTGACAATCATCCTAGCAAAATTTATTGCATCCTCAGTAGCATCTTTGGATGCAATAATTGTCCTATTCTCTAATTCAAATATTTTTTCTTTCAAAATCCTATTCTCCTGCCTGAGCGCATTCATGCGTTCATTTTGCTTAAGGGCATTCTGCTGATAAGCCCGCACAATCCGAGCGCAAGATTCGCGGTCACATTTTGAGGAGTCGAGGTTGAAGGAAACACTATCTTGTTTACGCTTCACCTGGAGATCCGAATATTATTCGAATTCCTCAAAACTTAAATCTTCCCCCGCTATCTGATTCCTACGTGAGTATTGCCGCTTAATAGGCAGAAGGACCCTGTTTGAAGAAAAGCTACTGGAACTGCCTGCATTTTCGTCAACAAATATTTTATGCTTAGGACAACTTTTTACGGTCGGAGTATGATGCACTTATTTTTAATGCTAAAACCCAGCTGTTGAAGGCAATCTCATCTTGGGGGAATGAAAAAAGGATTTTTTTTTCATTCGATGGACATCCTTCAACGCAGCAGGTTCGCCTCTCCGTTTTCGATTGAGGAACAATATCAATCGAATTTCCTATCATATTAATATATTTAATATATGTATAATTAATATTATTTTATGTTTATATACATAATGTGAATATACACAAAAAGTCATTCGAAATGAAAAATATTATTATATTTAAATTTGTTACTTACCAAGATTTAGTGTGGGTATAGCTCCAATCCTCAATTTTTTAGCCCCCATTGCATTTTCTGCGAAATGCGCAGCACAAACAAACGTGTTTGAGGGGGCTATGGGTAAATTGTCGAACCCCAAGTTTCGCCTCCATATAAGTGCAATTTGTTCATTTTTCGGCCAAATGAACAAATTGCACTTTCCACTGTCATTTTTACACTCGCGCACACAACATTTTCGCACTCGCTGCATTTTTATAAATTTTTTTTTAAAAATAAAACTGATTTAAAATTTGTCACCCGCACTACAAGAAGCTTTTATTATAACTGATGGTTTGGAATTTCGTTTCTCTGATTTTACTATTCTTTCTTTTATATTTTCGCACTTACCCAATTTGAATATTTTCTCAGTTAACACCCATTCAAGTCATGAGAAATTTATCCAACAGGTACATCAATAAAGGAGAATATCTCCCTCTTCTGATCTAGTAAGAATTTTTGCAATTTGCCAATGGTCAAATCCCACCCACGTGCCAAAAAATTTAATAACAATTTATATTTTTTACATTTTTTTTATTTATATTTCTTTTTTTAAACTATATTTTAACTACTTTACTTATTAAAACACTACTTTATTTATTAAAACATATAATATATCCTACATATGTATATACTTGGGTACATATGCACATTTAATTCTAACATTGAAATTTCAATTTTCTCCTTTTCTATTTAGATGCAATTTCAAACCAATTCACAACTATTTTCTGATTTGCATTTATTGGATTTTCTCTTCCTTTATTTTGGCGCAATTTCACACCAAATATTAGCTGTATTTCTATTTTGGCCGTTAAAATATGACCAATCAGGTGCATACTCTCTTGCGTCAGATTCTATCATACGATTGATTATTCATATCAATAGTATATTCACATACATACAAATTAGTCATTTGAACAAGTAAAAAATTATTGATGTTTGAATTCACATATTAGACTATTTCAAAAGGAAGTTATTTGTGGTGCTGCTTGTATAGCACACTTCCTTATTGCTATGTGAAATATTTAATATATATATTATATCTAAGTTCAAATCCTATCAGATATTTTTTTATACTCTTTTTTTTATTTTTATAACCCTTTTTTATTAAATGATATTTTAATTCTATTTTCATTTTATTTCCCTCATTCCTTATATTTTTTTTTCATAAGTCAATTATTTTCCTTTTTATTATTTTAAGTTTTGTTTATGCGCATATCAAAGAACATCTGTGCATATGTATGTATATACATTTTGCTTATAGAGTGGTGTAGTTCGTTGCGTAAATTGACAGGTGTGGTGACATTTTATTTTCGAACTTGCGCGTTTTCGATGTTCCTTCATCGTACTTAACATTTTAGAACAGCTAACATTTGCTCCTTCTCTATTCATCAACATTCTCTGATATTACATTCTCTTCAATATTCGCCAGTTGGCTATGTTAAGAGAGCGTATGTGTACAGATTCACCGCTGTTATAAAAGCGAGAAATGTTATTTGTTTATCCTACAGGTGAGGTGAACTCCTTGATAAAATTTTACAAATGTTCGCTATCGAACCTGCACCTTCTCGTTCTTCTAAGTTCTCTGGGTGAACCGCGGCTTCAAATATTTTGTTATATGGCTGGTCGAGCCTTTATTTACAACATTCTTTTTATATTTATATTATTGAATTAAAAATAAGAGAAAGGCAACTTACAGACTATCCTTTGTTGTAGCCACCTTGGCATTTTGTCCCATGTTGTCCTTCGTAGTAGTTACTTTAGAATTTGTCCCTCGGTGGCCACGTTTTGGCTCAGCGTGCAATGCCTTGATTCATCTTTTTTGTGTTTAATTTATTTTAAATTTTCACTTTGTTGACTGCCAGTTCTGAATTCGTTACAGTTTGGTTGTTTTTCATCTTTTAATTTATTTTTAGAACACTTCATTTCACTTTTCTTTTGTTTTTGTATTTATCTTTATGTTTCTATTTATTTAAAATCACTTTGTTGACTGCCAGTTTTGAATTCGTTACAGTTTGGTTGTTTTTCGTCTTTTAAGTTATTTCTGCAACCCCTCACTTCACTTTTCTTTTGTTAATTTTAATTTCGTCCTGGCATAAGAATAGTTTTAATTATTTACTCGATACCAGAGCTTTTACCGTTCTCACTTGATTTGTTTCTACTTTCTCCTCCCGAGAGGATACTTGATTGTTGAATTTTGGTTTTTGCACGCCTCACTGTATTATTCCTTTCGGCTAGGGATATTTGGTATTTTCTCCCTCTTTTTTTGCCAAGGATAATATTATTACATGTTACACATGCCCCACAATGGGCGCCAATTATCTTCCTTCGTTTAGGAAGTGTTAAAAAAATATAGTTTTCCGCAAACGCGCGGAAGAAATCAAATATGATAGTTTGAGTGATCCTGATGGATAACTGATCTCTTTATTTCAATTTACTCTTATTTATAAAATGTTTTTATTTGCTTAATTCTTACAAAAAGTGTCAATTACAATATTCGCTTATTCAGTAATTGGTTTTATTGTTTACATTTTGTGGGTGGTCTTAGCTTAATGAAAAAGAGTATTGGTTACTTAAATAAGCAAGCATGCTTATTAAGAAGCTATATTATTGCTAAGTGCAAAGATACAGTTTTGTTTATAATTATTAATATTATAACTGCAATTTAAACCCATACGAAAAAAGGCGAAGGATAATAATGAAATAACCATTTATGAAAAGAAATAAACATTTATTAAAAAATAAAAAGTCGATGTTTTCAGCAATTTCATTTTCGATTGACAAAGTTGCCAAGTTTGTCAATCTAAATTGAGATATTGTCGATCGCAGATAGGTTTTTATCAGCTTAAGCTTAGAAAAATTCCTCTCTCCACTAGCAACCGTTACGGGAATAGTTAATAATATTCGTAATGCTATCCAAACATTTGGATATAGTTCTTGTAAGTTGCGGTCTTTGATAAAATTTAAAACAAAAACAGGAGTAACCACTTTCTGATCAGGCAAAAACGATTTCAGACTTACGAGTTCATCGCACAACATACATCCATCTATATCTGATTTGGAATTTACATTTAATTTCAATTGAAGATCACTACAGAGTTTGATAAGGTCGTGTTTTTCTGGAATCTGTTTTAAATTGTACAAAAAAGACCAAGATTCCGAGTACTCACATAACTGTTCAAATCTTTCGTTGAGTGAAGTTAACGTCGTGTCCAAAAGACAGTTGAAAAATTCAACCTCAAATTTTTTTTCTGGAGAAGTTATAGGCTCATCTTGGGCAGTTTCACCAGCTTGGCGCTTAACACGTCGAATTCTTGTTGTCGCTCTAAACACAGGTTCTATTTCTAACTCTTCAGCCAATTCCTTCGCAGTTAAAATGGCGCTTTTAAAGCCTGTATTTCTATATTCTTCCAAGAAATTGCAGCATTTTTTCAACATGTCTGTGCATTTACCGAGATCCATGTCTGTTGATTGTAGAGATTTACTAACGACATTAATTTGAAAAAGTATGTCATACCAGACAACCAATGAAACTATGAAGCCGAAATCTTTTAGCTGTTCGGATAGAGTAGTAGCTTCATGAGAGACTTGAACATCAGTTTGCTGAGTTTCAATAGCCAAAGTGATTAAAGCGTCATGGACGGCGCTAATTTAATAACGGACTGCTTTAACACTGCCTATTCTTGCTTCCCAACGCGTGTCACTGAGTTTTTTTATAGTGTACAATCCCAAGTGATCGGTCAGAATTTTCCATCGATGAACAGAAGCTGAAAACAACGTAAACAACCTCTGAAGTACTCCAACATAAGTGACAGAGTCTGTAAAGACTTAGCGGCATCGCATAGTACGAGATTGTAGCTATGACAGCCACACGGTACATATACAGCTAAAGGATTTATGTCCAGAATTCTCCTTTGAATTCCAATATATTTTCCTTTCATGTTTGCTCCGTTGTCATAGCCCTGACCTCTACAATCGTTCAATTCCAGTCCGTATTTATTTAAAATATCAATAATAACTTCAGTCAGCCTTTCACCAGTCGACTCATTAACAGGTAAAAATTCTATGAAATGCTCTTTTACTGATATTTTATCGACATCTGATGATAAATCAACAAATCGTATTGTCAGTGAAAGCTGTTCTATATGACTAATGTCCGGAGTACAGTCAGCTATAATAGAATAATATTTCGATTTCTTTGCACGTGATATGATTTCTGACTTCACTTTTTCACCCATCAGCTCTATTAATTCATTTTGAATGTCTTTTCCGCAGTAGTGGTCAGAAACATCACCCTTTACAGCTAATCGCAAGTGCTCCTCCATAACTGGATCAAATTTGGCTAGTAGTTGTACTAAACCCAAGAACTTTCCATTATTTGGCGTATATAGTTTGTCGGAAGTACCTCTAAACGCCATATTGTTTTCAGCTAAATACAGTGTAATATGCATTAATCTAGACAAAATATTATTCCACCTTGTAGTTTCCTTTCTAATCAAATGACAATCTATTGTTTTTCCCGTTTTTAATCTTAGTTCAGCCTCAATCCATTAGAGGTAAAACTTCTTATGAAAAGTGCTACTTTCATGAACTTTTAACATTTCTGATAAGTGTTTCCAGTCGTTATATCCTTCAGATGCTAAATTCGACGTTAAGCTGCTATCAAATAGCCGGCAACAAAAACAGTAAACTCGATTTTTAAAAACTGAGTATATTAACCAACGACGCTGAATTATTTCATTGTTTGCAAGTTTTTTGGTAAAATGAGAATTTGAAAAATGTCGCCCTGTATCATTCTTTGGATAATTATCAATGTGAGTTTGCACTGGGCCATTAGTTATTATATGATCAATAATTTTGCTATTTCGAGTGAGTGTCCAAGTGGCTGGATCCGATATATTTGGAACAAGAGAACTAACGTCATCTAGAATTTGTATTTGTTGTACATCACCAATAGTGTCATCCTGAGCAGCATCTGTAATTGTAACACAACTTGTCTCCTCACTTCGGGAAACTTCGTCCACAATCTGTTCAACAGCTAACTGATCTGACTTGTCAGACAGAGACTCCACTACCGATGCATTCGCTTGTATTTCAGATGTAGATGCCACATTAAGGTCTTGATTTTTTGTTGTGATATATTTGCCTATATTCATAAACTTTTTTGTTTTTTCAAATTCCTTCTCTTTTTCTGCTTTTCGTTTTCTATATTTTTACCCAGATGGTTTTCTTTTGAAAGGATCAACATGTTCAGACATTTTGTACTAATCAAATCTGCAACAAACTAAATCTGCGTAAGTCCGATCATTTCTATAAATTAATTAAATATAACGCTATTGAGTGAGGACGACCAAAAACGCTTTATATTCAGGAAAGCGTTAGCATACACGTGAACTACGATCGAAAAATCTAGGTAAGGTAATATTGTCATGGCAGCGGAATAATTGTGAAATGTTATATTTAAAAGCTTGTGTTACATGATAGTGCTTAGATTTGTATGAAAAAAATCACGATCATCCACTCGTTCCCGAAAAATGACTTCTATGTACAGTCAGATGCAAAAGTCGGTGGACACTTTTCACCTTTAACACAAAGGCTTACGAATGAATAGTGCTTATCCCCTTTTACACTTGACCGTACCTCCTCGACATTCATTTATTATCTCCGTGTTAAAATTTTATCAACATTATATAGTCAGTTCCAGAGATATTTTATAATATATAATTTACTTTAAATAGATTACCCCACTCCAAACATAACATAAACAAACAAACAAATGTTACCTCTTTAGTATAATAAGTAAAGATAGTTAAAATAAAATTGTACTTACCTAATTAGTGAAATAATCCGTCATAAAGCAAATACCTACTTAAACACTATTTGTATTTCAACTTTTTGGATAAAACCTATGTCACGCTGTAGTCGGCGACAAAAAGTAAAAAACATGCACTTCGTAACTTAGCGTGGACCGCCTGATTACTGCGTCTGTTTGTTTTAAAATATGTAATTGCGATAACTGTTTTTAAGAGCGTGCATCGATTGAATGAATAAGAATGAGCTGTGTTCCGCTCCATCAAAAATAATGCCAACTCTTTTGAACTAAAATGTTAAAAAGAGATAGATAATGTGTTTCTCTGTGGTCGGGGATTCCCAGTAAAATGAACTGTATGTATGTAGTGCTCCGACCGAACGGATTGAGCACTGCGTTCCATTCTAGTGTTGCCAACACATCATTTTTTTTTTCGCTTACAGAGATGGGAATATAAAGGGGCGCCGCTTAACGGCGCCCCTGGGCGGTCGCCCAACCGCGCCCTACCCTAACGCCGGTACTGCGTAAAGCTACTGTGTGGAGGCTGCCGTTAACTTGTATGTATAAATTTAGTTAAACTAAATATAAGTTAGAATTTAAGATTGATGCTACAAATTATTGGCAGTTCCATCGTGAGAGAAGCTGCTCCAAACAACCATCCTTCGTCTTTTTGTACAAAAAATTAAGAAACTGCACCGAATTGCCTCCATTGCCTTCAATTACAAAGGTTTTAGAGTTTATAATAAGACAAGAATGTTGCCCGCAAGAATGTTGATCAGCAACTTCACGATAAAAACGTTAGCTATGCAGATGTAACAGGAGAAAAACTTAGTTCTACTACAACCAACATAAATCATGGAAAAATTGAGAATATCGAAGAATTAATTGCAAAACAAATAGAATTAACCACAACATTAATAATTATAATGTCTTTTCTTTTAACCAAGCTATGCAATTAAGTAAAAAAATAGCAATTTGAACTGCCAGTCAACTAAGTAGCCATAGACTGGAAATTGAACATTTTATAAATACCGGCTAAATGAGCCTATGTTGTCCCGAAAATTATACACACCAACACACCGCCCACATCAACTAACACAATCTATATCACACACCACCGACACGCAATATTCACCACCTAACTTCTCGAAACATTCACCTCACTATGACACTACCCCCCAGGATAACATAACACACCGGTCGATAACCTCACCAACCATCAACAAAATCACAGACACTTGAAGGGGCTGGACTCGTTTGGAGTATCCAATTCGAAGCGAACACCTCGTCAACTTTTGATTCCCGTCGCAGTATTTTACATCAGCGGACCAGAGCCGGACACTTCCATTTCTTTTCTATATATAAAACATTTTTATACAGTTTTGCGCTGCGTCGCAAGTGATTGTCACATTAAGTGGGTTTTTAAATATATTATAATTTTTTCTTTTTTTTTTCTTACTAAATTTATACATACAAGTTAACGGCAGCCTCCACACAGTAGCTTTACGCAGTACCGGCGTTAGGGTAGGGCGCGGTTGGGCGACCGCCCAGGGGCGCCGTTAAGCGGCGCCCCTTTATATTCCCATCTCTGTAAGCGAAAAAAAAAATGATGTGTTGGCAACACTAGAATGGAACGCAGTGCTCAATCCGTTCGGTCGGAGCACTACATACATACAGTTCATTTTACTGGGAATCCCCGACCACAGAGAAACACATTATCTATCTCTTTTTAACATTTTAGTTCAAAAGAGTTGGCATTATTTTTGATGGAGCGGAACACAGCTCATTCTTATTCATTCAATCGGTGCACGCTCTTAAAAACAGTTATCGCAATTACATATTTTAAAACAAACAGACGCAGTAATCAGGCGGTCCACGCTAAGTTACGAAGTGCATGTTTTTTACTTTTTGTCGCCGACTACAGAGTGACATAGGTTTTATCCAAAAAGTTGAAATACAAATAGTGTTTAAGTAGGTATTTGCTTTATGACGGATTATTTCACTAATTAGGTAAGTACAATTTTATTTTAACTATCTTTACTTATTATACTAAAGAGGTAACATTTGTTTGTTTGTTTATGTTATGTTTGGAGTGGGGTAATCTATTTAAAGTAAATTATATATTATAAAATATCTCTGGAACTGACTATATAATGTTGATAAAATTTTAACACGGAGATAATAAATGAATGTCGAGGAGGTACGGTCAAGTGTAAAAGGGGATAAGCACTATTCATTCGTAAGCCTTTGTGTTAAAGGTGAAAAGTGTCCACCGACTTTTGCATCTGACTGTACATAGAAGTCATTTTTCGGGAACGAGTGGATGATCGTGATTTTTTTCATACAAATCTAAGCACTATCATGTAACACAAGCTTCACAATTATTCCGCTGCCATGACAATATTACCTTACCTAGATTTTTCGATCGTAGTTCACGTGTATGCTAACGCTTTCCTGAATATAAAGCGTTTTTGGTCGTCCTCACTCAATAGCGTTATATTTAATTAATTTATAGAAATGATCGGACTTACGCAGATTTAGTTTGTTGCAGATTTGATTAGTACAAAATGTCTGAACATGTTGATCCTTTCAAAAGAAAACCATCTGGGTAAAAATATAGAAAACGAAAAGCAGAAAAAGAGAAGGAATTTGAAAAAACAAAAAAGTTTATGAATATAGGCAAATATATCACAACAAAAAATCAAGACCTTAATGTGGCATCTACATCTGAAATACAAGCGAATGCATCGGTAGTGGAGTCTCTGTCTGACAAGTCAGATCAGTTAGCTGTTGAACAGATTGTGGACGAAGTTTCCCGAAGTGAGGAGACAAGTTGTGTTACAATTACAGATGCTGCTCAGGATGACACTATTGGTGATGTACAACAAATACAAATTCTAGATGACGTTAGTTCTCTTGTTCCAAAGGAAAAAGGACAGGAATTGGAAAACAGAAGCACAAATAGACGTACGTACACGTAATTACACATATACATATATTCCACAAAAGCCCTTGGAGAAAAATAAAGTGAGTCAATTCGATTCCATTTTCTTATATTTTTGCACTTACGTATGTACATATATTTATTGCAAATTACAGTTTATATTTTGTACAAAAAAAAAAACTGTAATAAAAAGCAAAAAAACCGTTCAATATATTGGTAACGGTTGGCAAGTTGGTCTCACTTACCGGTTTAAACTACGGGTTCAAATTACGAAAAACCGTTTATTGTAATATATATGTATGTACATGCAAATGTTTGTATATAATATATAACAATTGACTGCCTGTACATACTTACCTTCGTGTATTCAAATACAATATACAAAAACTAAAAATTTAAATATTTAAATACTTACAATATTTTCCGGCAATAAGGGGTATTGCTTAATTAAGCAGTAAGCAGGATTGCGTTATATATGTGAGCAAAGGTAAAGTCAAACTTAAAGCATAAAAATCAAAATAAATGCATATATAAAATAAATGAAGTTAAACGAAAAAAATAAAAAACAAGAAAAAACGATAACTTCGGTTGCGCCGAAGCTATAATACCCTTCACAAAAACAAAGGACCCTTACAAGAACTTGATTCCGAACGTTCAATTTGTATGGCAGCTATATGATACAGTCATCCGATCTGAATAATTTCATTGGAGATTACATTGTTGCCTCAAATAATAATCCGTGCCAAATTTCGTGACGATACCTCTTCAAATGAAAGAGTTTTCCATACAAGCACTTCATTCCGATTGTTCAGTTTGTATGGCAGCTATATGCTATAGTGGTCCGATACGGGCCGTTCCGACAAATGAGTAGCTTCTTTGTTAATAAAGGACAGGTGCAAAATTTCAGATCGATAGCATACAAAATGAGGGACTAGTTTGTATATATACGGACGGACAGACGGACATGGCTTAATCAACTCAGCTCATCATGCTGATCATTTATGTATATATTTTATAGGGTCTCCGACGTTTACTTCTGGGTGTTACAAACTTCGTGGCTAACTTAATATACCCTGTTCAGGGTATAAATATATATACAGTGATATGCGATAAAATAAAGCCACACAATCGCTGACGATGTTACTTCATGCAAAAGTTTTTTGTAAACCTAATATTCTATGAACTAACGATAGATAAAAATACCATCGTCTTTGAATATTATTCAAGTATTTCTGAAGTCAATTGAGAATTCATTTTTTGCAAATCAGTGAAAGTGTGCTATTGACTGTGCAATGACGTGTGCGTTAAAATAGAGCCAAACGATAAAATTAAACATTTTGCGAAGAGAAAACATTTTGTTTGATAAAATTTTCAACAAAACGTGAGTAAAGGGTTTTAATTTTGTACATTTAATGTAAATTTTGTTGTTTCATATAAATTAAGTATAACAATAAAAAACGTTAACTTCGGTTGCACCGAAGCTATAATACCCTTCACAAATACAAAGACCCCTTACATGAACTTGATTCCGAATGTTCAATTTGTATGGCAGCTATATGATATAGTGATCTGATCTGACCAATTTCTGCGGAGAATAGTTTGTTGCCTTAAGCAAGAACTCGTTTCTAATTTCGTGAAGATATCTCGTCAAATAAACAAATTTTCCATGCAAGCACTTTACTCCGATCGTTCAGTTAATGTGGCAGCTATATGTCATAGTCATCCGATCTATACAAATTCTTCGGCGATTAGATTATTGCCTTAAATAATAATCCATGTCAAATTTCGTGAAGATTCGTCGTCAAATGAAAGAGTTTTCCATACAAGCACTTCATTCCGGTTGTTCAGTTTGTATGGCAGGTATATGCTATAGTGATCCGATCTATACAATTTCTTTGGAGCATACAAGCACTTCATTCCGATTGTTCAGTTTGTATCGCAGCTATATGCTATAGTGATCCGATCTATACAATTTCTTTGGAGATTGGATTAATGCCTTAAGTAAAAATACATGCCAAATTTCGTGAAGATACATCGTCAAATGAAAGAGTTTTCATACGAGCCCTTCATTCTGATTGTTCAGTTTGTATGGCAGCTATATGCTATAGTCACCCGATCTGAATAATTTCTTCGGAGCTTAAAATGTTGCCTTAAATAATAATCCGTGCCAAATTTCGTGAAGATACCTCGACAAATGAAAGAGTTTTTCATACAAGCACTTCATTCCGATTGTCCAGTTTGTATGGCAGCTAAATGCTATAGTCATCCGATCTGAATAATTTCTTCGATGATTAGATTAATGCCTTAAATAATAATACACGTCAAATTTCATGAAGATACCTCGTACACTTGATTCCGATTGTTCAGTTTGTATGGCAGCTATATGCTATAGTGGTCCGATATCGGTCGTTCCGACAAATGAGCAGCTTCTTGGTGAGAAAAGGACAGGTGCAAAATTTCAGATCGATAGCTTAAAAACTGAGGGACTAGTTTGTATATATACAGACAGACGGACAGACAGACAGACGGACATGGCTAAAGTAACTCAGCTCATCATGCTGATCATATATATATATATTTTATAGGGTCTCCGACGTTTCCTTCTGGGTGGTACAAGCTTCGTGGCAAACTTAATATACCCTGTCCAGGGTATAAAAACGGTTAAAATTTGCTGAATGAAATCAAAGTGCATTTATTTAATTCAAACCAAGGTAGTCTTTCTGTGCGAAGACCGCCCAATACCGAATTCCTTCCACAACACAATAAAAATACGATAAAACATTGCGGGATATGGGAGTATAATATTATGGTTTGGGGGTGCTTCTCATATTATGGAACAGGTCCGCTATTTCGGACAGAGGGTAGAATGGATGCATTACAATACACCAAGATTTTAAATGAAACCATATTACCTTATGCGGAGTTTAATATGCCCCTTCAATCGGTCTTTCAACAAGATAATGATCCGAAACAGACATCGAAGCGGGCAAAGGAATGGTTGAGACAAAACGGCATCGCAGTTTTAAGCTAGCCTCCGCAATCACCAGACCTAAATCCTATTGAAAATTTATAGCGGAAGGTTAATGTGGCTCTGAGAGGCCAAAATCCATCCAATAAAGAGCACTTTTGGAGGCTGGTGAAGGCCGCATGGCATAAAATTCCAGCTGTTATGTGCCAGAGCTTAGTGGATTATATGTCCAGACTTTTCACTGCAGTTATAAAAAGCAATGGATACTGCACAAAATATTAATGTAACAGTTATTATTCTTTATCCCTTCTATTGATTATTTCATCAAAAATTACAGATTTCAAATAACCGGAAACAAATAAATTTAAATATGGTCTTCTGGCTCTATTTCAAAGCACAGCCAAAACTGGACATGCTAATGAGTTTTAAATTCTGATTTTAGACTAAAGACTTTTAATTGGTATCTTAATATATACTCCATACTTTGTTTCTTTTCTATCAATAAAAAAAATCCTGAAAAAAACAAAATTTCTTGAAATATATTGATTTAAAAGATATCTATAGTACTGGCTCTATTTCATCGCACATCACTGTATATACGTATATAAAGGAGTACTTACATTTACTTCTAACGTATATATAAAAATTACATATATCGACATATATATACAGCGTGCATAATTATGTATACACACATATATATTTTCTCATATTAAATATTTAATATTATCATATATCGTATTTTACATACATATCTATATATCCTACAAGCATACATCATTTATACATACAATTACAAACTTACATACGTATATACAGATCTTACGAAAAATTGCGCTACTACCTGCTATTGCCAATTTCTCTCTCGCGCTCTTTTACGATTATACATAATTCGCTTAGTTGCGTTTACATACAGTCAGAGAATATTAATGAATAGAGCCACATAATTATATCAGATATATTTTTATACTCTCGCAACCTGTTGCTACAGAGTATAATAGTTTTGTTCACCTAACGGTTGTTTGTATCACCTAAAACTAATCGAGTTAGATATAGGGTTATGTATATATAAATGATCAGGATGAAGAGACGAGTTGAAATCAGGCTGACTGTCTGTCCGTCTGTCCGTCCGTGCAGTTGAGTAAAAATTGAGATATCTTTATGAAACTTGGTCGACATGTTTCTTGGTACCGTGAGACGGTTGGTATTGCAGATGGGCGTAATCGGACCACTGCCACGCCCACAAAACGCCATTAATCAAAAACAAATAAATTGCCATAACTAAGTTCCGCAAAAACATACAATACTGTTATTTGGTACAGAGGATAACATTAGGGAGGGGCATCTGCAGTTAAAAATTTTTTTTTAAAGTGGGCGTGGTCCCGCCTCTATAATAACAAAATTGACTGAAAGCAAATGTTTTTAGAACCTCTACCTACAGTGTGAAAATAGTTGAAATCGGGTGGCAACTCCGCCTACTCCCCATATAACGGTACTGTTAAAAACTACTAAAAGCGCGATAAATCAAGCACTAAACACGCCAGAGACATTAAATTTTATCTCTGGGATGGTATGAGATGACTTTATATGAACCGCTTTCAAAACTAGACAGTGGGCGTGGCACAGCCCACTTTTAGGTGAAAACCCATATCTTGGGATCTGCTTAACCGATTTCAACCAAATTCGGTGCATACCGTTCTTTTCATAGTTTTATTTTATATTGCGAAAATGGGCTAAATCGGACTACAAACACGCCTATTTCCCATATAACACCATTTTCAATTCCATCTGATTCTTTCACTTTCCACTATGCATATCAAGCAACAATGATTATATCGGGGTAAAATTTTGCGAGAATAATACGTTTAATGTATGCCACCTTGTGACCACAAATTGTGTAAATCGAACCAAAACTGTTCAAGCCCCTAAGTACTATATATGTGGACCCCAGTGCCTATAGTTGACCTTCTACCGAAAATATCAGCCAATCCACAAAGAAATCTCAAACGAATTATTTTGAAAACAATTATAGGTATGAATTTATTTGTATTTATTTTTTTATACTCTCGCAACATGTTGCTAGAGATAATAATACAGATAATAGTTTTGTACACCTAACGGTTGTTTGTATCACCTAAAACTAATTGAGTTAGATATAGTGTTATGTATAGATAACTGATCAGGATGAAGAGACGAGTTGAAATCCGGGTGACTGTGTGTCCGTCCGTCTGTGCAAGCTGCAACTTGAGTAAAAATTGAGATATGTTTATGAAACTTGGTACACATGTTTCTTGATACCGTAAGACGGTTGGTATAGCAGATGGGCGTAATCGTACCACTGCCACGCCCACAAAACGCCATTACTCAAAAACAAATAAATTGTCATAACTAAGCTTCACAATAAGATACAAGGCTGGTATTTGGCACCTGCGGTGAAAATGTTTTTTAAAAAGTGGGCGTGCTTCCGCCTCTAATAGGTTTAATTTGCCTAAACTGCTAAAGCTATAATAACAAAATTCAATGAGAAAAAATGTTTTTAGCACCTCTATCTACGGTGTGAAAATGGGTGAAATCGGGTGACAACCCCGCCCACTTCCCATATAACGGTACTGTTAAAAACTACTAAAAGCGCGATGAATAAAGCACTAAATACGCCAGAGTCATTAAATTTTAACATAGGGATCGTATGAGCTGACTTTATAGGAGCCGCGTTCGAAATAGGACAATGGGCGTGTCACCGCCCACATTTAGGTGAAAACCCATATCTTAGGATCTGCTTAACCGATTTAAATCAAACTCTGTACATAATAATCCTCTTATATTTCTATGCTACAGTGCGCGAAATTGAGCGAAATCGGATGACAACCACGACTATTTCCCATATAACACCATTTTAAATTCCATCTGATTTTTTCACTTTCCACTATGCAAATCAAACAACAATGATTGTAGCGGGGTAAAACTTTGCGTGAGTAATGCATTGAAGTATGCCACCTTGTGATCAAAAATTGTCTAAATCGAACTAAAACTGTTCAAGCTCCTAGGTACTGAATATGTGGACCCCAGTACCTATAGTTGACTTTTTACCCTAAATATCGGCCATTGTGTAAGATATATAATTGATTTTCATATAATAGAATAAATAAATGAAACTATCGATAATAGTATGTCTTTATGTCAAAAATGGGTTGAATCGGATCAATAGTTCTTATAGCCCTCATATATGAATATTTTTGAACTTCCGCGTGATTTTATACCGCATATGTGAGTTATCTCAATGAAAATGAGAGAGCGTGTATTACTCATAACAAGGTATCTTTGTGCCTAAAATGGATCAAATCGGGTGAAAATTTTCCTTAGGCCTTATGTAACTAATATCAGGATTTTCGAACATTTGTCTGACTTAACTAAATTTGATTGGTGATGGTATGTGAGGGACCTTAATGAAACAGTGGGAGCATTTTATTAGTCTGTGACATGTTAGTAGTATGTAGTATTGGCAAAAATTGACAAAATCGGGTTAATGCTACCCTCTACTTCCATATACTACTTAAAATACTTCTCGTTTGACGGTCAGTGAGTATTAAAATTTTTTTTATACTCTCGCAACCTATTGCTACAGAGTATAATAGTTTTGTTCACCTAACGGTTGTTTGTATCACCTAAAACTAATCGAGTTAGATATAGGGTTATATATATATAAATGCTCAGGATGAAGAGACGAGTTGAAATCCGGGTGACTGTCTGTCCGTCCGTCCGTCTGTCCGTCCGTCCGTCTGTCCGTCCGTCCGTCCGTGCAAGCTCTAACGCGAGTAAAAATTGAGATATCTTTATGAAACTTGGTAGACATGTTTCATGGTACCGTGAGACGGTTGGTATTGCAGATGGGCGTAATCGGACCACTGCCACGCCCACAAAACGCCATTAATCAAAAACAAATAACTTGCCATAACTAAGCTCCGCAATAAGATACAAGACTGTTATTTGGTACACAGGATCACATTAGGGAGGGGCATCGGCAGTTAAAATTTGTTTTTAAAAAGTGGGCGTGGTCCCGCCTCTAATAGGTTTAATGTGCATATCTCCTAAACCGCTAATGTTATAATAATGAAAGTCACTGGAAGCAAATTTTTTTAGAACCTCTACCCACAGTGTGAAAATAGTTGAAATCGGGTGGCAACTCCGCCCACTCCCCATATAACGGTGCTGTTAAAAACTACTAAAAGCACGATAAATCAAGCACTAAACACGCCAGAGACATTAAATTTTATCTCTGAGATGGTATTAATTGGCTTTATAGGAACCGCGTTCAAAATTAGACAGTGGGCGTGGCACAGCCCACTTTTAGGTGAAAACCCATATCTTGAGATCTGCTCAACCGATTTCAACCAAATTCGGTGCATGACGTTCTTTTCATGTTTCTATGTCATAGTGCGAAAATGGGCGAAATCGGACTACAACCACGCTTACTTCCCATGTAACACCATTTTTAATTCCATCTGATTCTTTCACTTTCCACTATGCAAATCAGGTAACAATGATTATATCGGGGTAAAACTTTGCGTAAATAATGCAATTAAAGTATGCCACCTTGCGGCCAAAAATTGTCTAAATCGAACCAAAACTGTTCAAACCCCTAAGTACTAAATATGTGGACCCCAGTGCCTATAGTTGACCTTCTACCGAAAATATCAGTCAATCCACAAAGAAATCTCAAACGAGTATACCATTTGACTTTGCGAGAGTATAAAATGTTCGGTTACATCCGAACTTAGCCCTTCCTTACTTGTTATGTATAAAATTGCTTCAAAATATGTTCTCTATGCTCGAGTATAGCTGAGCAATGTAAAAATTAATATCTTTCTCTATCCCCAATATATATATGATTTCCGTCTTTCCTCTTGACTTTAAACTGATTCGGTTGATCAAAATGTGATATTTCAATGTAATTAAGTGGATAAGTTTTCTTAAAAATTATGTGGTTTGACGCTGAATTAGAATGAAAATACTATATACCTTGATCTAAACCTCACACCTTCATATAATGAACAAGCTTATAATATAAAATTTAGCCACTTTGGTCGAGTTAATATCACATTCATACTTATGTATATCTCACTTGAAGATGTTTTTTGTTTTTTTTTTTTAATATAATTTTCGCTGACGCAAACTAAAATATAGCAATAAAACTGAGACTAAGTTTATGGCCTTTAAAATAAGTCATGAAGATACCAAATTTGATTGTAATTTAATCACGATTTCATTTAACAATGGATGTTTAATTCTTTCTCAACTTTGCCGCACCTGAAGGAATTTAATGGCCTTTGATTCTTGCGAATTACAAGAATATAAAATTCTTGGTTCCGGGCTAGTACCCATTATCGGGTATATATTGACCCTAGCTCCAACATACTTTATGTAAAAAAATGTTAAAGTTAACATTTCGGAGAAAAAATAGTATCTATCTAAAATAGTAAATCTATGATCAATAACATAAGTTAATAAGATATGTACACAATAATAACCGAACAATATATGTTGAATTCTTTCGCCACATTTTTATACTTTCGCAACATGTTGCAACAGAGTATAGTTTTGTTCACCAAACGGTTGTTTGCATCACCTAAAAGTAATCGAGATAGATATAGATTTCTATATATAAATATTTCTTCCAATCGTTGGTGATAATCAGTGGATAAGTATATTTTTACAGCCATCATGTTGAACTTATAACAAAATATACCAGACAACAATGTAAAATAGTTCCTTAGAGTGCTGGACTTTGTATAGAGCAAAAATATCTTTCTAGAAAAAATCGCGTGAGATAAATATTAGTAGTGTAGTATCAAAAGTTCTAAAGATCCTTTTTATGTGGTAATAGATAAACTGCGACCCCATCGGTTAAAATGCTATTATCTATTATTTCAGTTTTGCGACACATTTTAATATGAAGGTCATGAGGTGAACTGTAAACTCAAGGAAATTACATTAAAGTACTTTTTTGGATTTAACCAGCCCGTTGGCAGCTTATGAAAGGCTTAGATATTAAGACAGAAATAAGAAAATCTACATACCTGCTCTACATATGTGTGTATCATACTTTATTATATGTAAGTTATTGTTAATTTAGCCTTCATGGGTAGATTCTTCAAAATAGGTACCATAGATCCCCCTGTTTTAGAAAGCGTTTAACAAAAGTAATTTACAGAGGGGTTTTCCGAGAACTTAATTTCAATACAATGAAATAAACTACTAATTTCTAAAATATAAATATAACTAAACATTATGTATTATTATGTTAGTGAATAGCTAAGTAATATATAGGTATACAAAAGTACGTAAACTGTACCAACATGTTGCAAGAGTATAATAAATATCAGTACACTGTGTTTGTAGTTTCAGTTTCACTAGATGTCTTTACCAGCAAAGTGCTTTATTCAAACTAATTTGAGTGTATTAGTTATATAGTGTTTAAAGTATTATTATATACAGTGACGAGCAAAACCGTATTATATACAGTGGCGAGCACACACATATACATTTATGCATCAGTATGCCATAGTACCTATACACGGAACAGGAAAGGAGTCATAGCAATTACTTACAAGGAATTACAATGAAAGAGAGCAGCACCTAGGATCCAACTTTTAACACCCGGACGGACTGAATTATATAAGTATTATCTGTAAGTATTTTATATAGTATATTAATTCATTTATTATCAATTAATTATGCCTAGATTAAGTAGAAAATCTATATTACTAAGTCGTCTTCGGAATAAACGACGTATGAGAGTTATTCGTGCAAACTCTTTATATGGAGATAGTGAGCAGCCACAAAATACTGTAAGTCACGCTAATCGTAGATTAGATTCCGATGTCTAAAATATAAATATAACTAAACATTATGTATTATTATGTTAGTGAATAGCTAAGTAATATATAGGTATACAAAAGTACGTAAACTGTACCAACATGTTGCAAGAGTATAATAAATATCAGTACACTGTGTTTGTAGTTTCAGTTTCACTAGATGTCTTTACCAGCAAAGTGCTTTATTCAAACTAATTTTAGTGTATTAGTTATATAGTGTTTAAAGTATTATTATATACATTGATAAGCAAAACCATATTATATACAGTGGCGAGCAAACACATATACATATGTGCACCAGCATACCATAGTACCTATACACTGAACAGGAAAGGAGTCATAGCAAGAACTTACAAGGAATTACAGTGAAAGAGAGCAGCACCTAGGATCCAACTTTTAACACCCGGACGGACTGAATTATATAAGTATTATCTATAGGTATTTTATATATTATATTAATCCATTTATTATTAATTAATTATACCTAGATTAAGTAGAAAATCTATATTACTAAGTCGTCTTCAGAATAGAAGACGTATGAGAGTTATTCGTGCAAACTCTTTATATAGAGAGAGTGAGCAGCCACAAAATACTGTAAGTCACGCTAATCGTAGATTAGATTCCGATGTCTGTATGAACAAATTATCAATACAAATTAACAATACAGATTAACGGGAAAATCTCGAGGTACGGTATTTTGAACAAAATTTAAATACTGTTCAACATCGAACAAGGCGGCAAGATCCCCAAATTTGCTCTGAAGAGCAAATAAGAGATACGCGAGGTCATAGGTCTCGGCGTGAAGACCCCTAGGTTCGATTTGTTGAGCAAGTTGCAAATACTCTTCAACATAGAACAAGGCGGCAAGATCCGCAAATTCGCTCTGAAGAGCAAATAAGAGATACTCGAGGTCATAGGTCTCGGCATGAAGACCCCGAGGTTCGACCTGTTGAGCAAATTTTTAATACTGTTCAACATAGAAAAAGGCGGCAAGATTCGCAAATTCGCTCTGAAGAGCGAATAAGAGATACTCCAGGTCATAGGTCTCGGCGTGAAGACCCCGAGGTTCGATCTGTTGAGCAAGTTGCAAATACTGTTCAACATAAGTAGAACAAGGCGGCGAGATCCCCAAATTCGCTTTGAAGAGCAAATAAGAGATACTCGAGGTCATAGGTCTCGGCGTGAAGACCCCGAGGTTCGATCTGTTGAGCAAGTTGCAAATACTGTTCAACATAGAACAAGGCGGCAAGATCCGCAAATTCGCTCTGAAGAGCAAATAAGAGATACTCGAGGTCATAGGTCTCGGCGTGATGACCCCGAGGTTCGATCTGTTGAGCAAATTTCAAATACTGTTCAACATAGAAAAAGGCGGCAAGATTCGCAAATTCGCTCTGAAGAGCAAATCAGAGATACGCGAGGTCATAGGTCTCGGCGTGAAGACCCCTAGGTTCGATTTGTTGAGCAAGTTGCAAATACTGTTCAACATAGAACAAGGCGGCAAGATCCGCAAATTCGCTCTGAAGAGCAAATAAGAGATACGCGAGGTCATAGGTCTCGGCGTGAGGACCCCTAGGTTCGATTTGTTGAGCAAGTTGCAAATACTCTTCAACATAGAACAAGGCGGCAAGATCCGCAAATTCGCTCTGAAGAGCAAATAAGAGATACTCGAGGTCATAGGTCTCGGCATGAAGACCCCGAGGTTCGATCTGTTGAGCAAATTGCAAATACTGTTCAACATAGAAAAAGGCGGCAAGATCCGCAAATTCGCTCTGAAGAGCAAATAAGAGATACGCGAGGTCATAAGTCTCGGCGTGAAGATCCCGAGGTTCGATCTGTTGAACAAGTTGCAAATACTGTTCAACATAGAAAAAGGCGGCAAGATCCGCAAATTCGCTCTGAAGAGCAAATAAGAGATACTCGATGTAATAGGTCTCGGCGTGAAGACCCCGTGGTTCGATCGGTTGAGCAAGTTGCAAATACTGTTCAACATAGGACAAGGCGGCAAGGTTCAAAAATTAGCTCTAAATAGCAAATAAGAAACTCTCGAGATAATAGATCTCGTCTAGAAAATCGCGAGGTACGTTATGATTAGCATAGTATGAAGACTAGGAATCATAGAGAACTTCGCGCAAGATATATTGAATATAGGAATTTAGAGCGCATTCGTGATGAAAATCAAAGGTAACATGCAAGAGGAAATCCTGAAATAATTAGAGAGGAGCGAGACAGAGAAACACAACGTCGACAGCTTAGTAGGAGGGGTATGAGGGAAGAAATTTTGAATCAGAGACGTATAAGACAAAATCAAGTTCGCATTCGTAGAGATAACCCGGTCAATAGGTTCGCAAATTTAATTTCGAAACTATTGCGCAAGTCACCCGAACGCTGCATCCGCCTAGATTGCCTTTTATGACAATCTCTCCATTAGGATATCAAAGTCAGAGTTTGCTCAAAGGTGCTGCTGTTAATATACCAATTTCTGTTAACAATATTGTGACATCTCAACCAAGGTCCTTTGATGAGGCTCATTTAATACAAATTCACGTTTGGAATACAATCATGATTACATGATCGATACCATACGCTTCGCAAAGATTATGAAAGCTTTGCAATTCTTAGTGAATACACCTCTGTATCGTGAGCACAATATACATATTAATGAGAACTGGATTTCAGAATTTAATAACCAAGAAGAAGTTCCGTTTGTTGCATCTGCAGAGGATTCCCGATTGGTTCAATATTTTTTTTGCGGAACAAACTTCTCATGATAATCCCTCAGGTAATTATATTCCCACGGGCGGTCAAGATACTCTTTTGGACAATATTCCTGTAGAATACTTGGACTATAACCATTTAGTCATAGCGCCAGGTGAAGGACAAAGACCAATTGACATAATTTAACACAATAATTCAGAAGAGTTGTCATTTGGAACAATGTACGCTGGGCAGAAACTTACATGCTCTAAAACATATAGCAAAATAATACGTTCTGAAATTCGCCGTTTTGGCCGAAGAGCGTGTACCATATCAAAGTTTTTCTATGATTACAAAAAATTAGAACTGCTACAAATTAAGATTAGTATATTCATTTGCCTTAGAAAGCTTTCAGGCCGCATCCAAGTTACGGCCCAAAATCTATTAAACGAAAACTTTGTTCAAAACTTGATTCAACACGATGATGGTTAAAAGATTTTGAAAGGCGTTAGATTCTCTCCTGCGCACTGGGAAGCTGAGAAGAAAAAGGCAATCGCTATGATTCGCCAATTTGGGCTTTCAACCTTCTTAATCAATTTATCGGCTGCAGAATCTCAGTAGGTTGAGCTTTTGGTAATCCTCTCTAAAACTGTTAATTCTAAAGATATTTCGGAAGAGGAAGCCAACAGTTTAACAACCCAAGATAGATATCGCTTAATTCGGTCGAACGCGGTTACTTGTGCTAGATATTTTGACTACCGCTATCGACAAATTCTTAAGCTTTTTAAAGATAACGCCGGCATTTTTGCAGAGCATTTTGTCACAAATTTCTATTTATATAGATATATTTTATTATATTGTATTATAATTACTAGAGAGTGGAGTTTCAAGAGAGGTTCCCCGCATGTACATGGAATGTATTGGCTTAATAACGTTCCCAGGATCAACCTACAAGATCCTCACACATTCCCTGATGTCATTAGTTTTATTGACAATTATATTTTTACAGATGGTTCGGTTAACCACTTTGAAAATTATTTGGGTTATCAAAAGTATAACCACAGTCGGTCTTGTACTAGGGAAATAAGAGGAAAACAGTTTTGTCGTTTTGGTATACCATATCCACCAATGCCATCAACGCAAATACTGTTACCTCTTACAGAAACAAGTCAAAACTCAGAAAGACACAAGGAAAACTTTTTCAAAATTCAAAATCTTTCAAATTCAAATATGACTACAAAAGACATTTCTAATTTAAACGATTTTGAACATTTGATAGTAGAATAAATGTCTTTTGACGACTATTTGTTAGCCCTCAGATCTAGCTTAACAAAACCTAAAATTTTTCTAAAAAGAAATTTACAGGATCGTTTTATAAACGCTTATAATCTTCTGATTTTGGAACTCCATAGAGAAAATATGGATATCTAATATATACTGGATGCATATGCTTGCTGTTCATATATAATTAATTATATTAACAAGTCTAACAGGGGGGTTTCTAGGCAATATCAGAGGTAAATGCTGGAAATTACACTGTTAAGCAAAAACTTAAACATATACTTAGGTCACAAATTTATATCAGGCACAGAAATATCTGCACAAGAAGCAGTATATTGCTGCATTGGGCTCCATCTTTCGGAGCAAGTAATGCAGAAATATTTATGAATACTTCTCGTCCTGAGGAACGTGTTCGAATGGTGAAACCTAGAGCAGAACTTCAGAACCTTCCTTCAGGTTCGACTAAAATATTAGTAACCGGTATGTTAGACCATTATGTTCAAAGATCCGATCAGTTAGAAACCCTTTGCTTAGCTGATTTTGCATTTATGTATAAATATGTTAAATCTAGTAGAAGAGCACAAGACAGTGATCATGAAGAAGAAGAGAGGAAAAACGATAATTTACAAGAAAGCGGGGTTGTCCTGCCTCTTAAAGACGGTAGCGGTTTTGTTAAGAAACGTACCAAACCTTGTATTATTCGGTATAGAAGGTTTAGCCCAGATTTGGCCAGAGTTGAGTATTTCCGCGAAATGGTAATACTTTACTATTCATGGCGGAATGAACAGCAAGATCTCATTGTAAACGAGAATGAGCAGACTTGCATAACACATCGTATTCTAATTGAGGAAAATCAAAGAAGAATGATGTTTTTGAGCAAAGAGAACTTGAAAATATTCTAGAAAGTCTTTATAATGAAATAAACTTAAAGGAAGGTGCTCAAAATGAACTACCTATAGTGGAAAATGAGTTCAGAGTGTTGGCACTTCCAGAAATAAACCCAAATATAAATTTGCTGGACTTGCATGGTGAAAATTCAACAGATAATGTCACTGAAACTGATTGCAATATTAGACTTATTAAACTACCCCCTTTAATTTCAGTTGAGGAATTATTTTCTTTAGTTCAAAGTCTAAATATTAAGCAAAGAACCTATTTGACACATTTGACGCACCAGCTAAATACAAATCGCTCATTTTATGAATTCATTAGCGACGGTGCAGGTGCAGGAAAGAATCGTTTGATATCTGCAATATATCAAGCAATTAACCATTGTTACAATTCTACACCTGGATCCAATCCAAGTTTCTTAAAAGTTCTTCTTTGCGCACCTATGGGTAAAGCAGCATTCGAAATAGGTGGAATGACCCTTCATTCAATATTCTTTTTACCTCTTAATTAGTTGAATAGACAGTTGATGCCACTTAGCAATGACACAGTTAATTAATTGTACCTATTCCAGACTTATCGATTTAAAATTAATTAATCATAATTGATGAAATATCGATGGTAGGTTCTCGTATGTTTAGCTCTGTTGATGCGAGATTAAAACAAAATTTCAAAACAGACAGCCCCTTCGGTGGTATACCGATCATCGTGTTTGGTGATTTGAAGCAACTCTCACCTGTTGGAGATAGGTGGATATTCTCTCCTAATCCCAATGATGCATACAGCACTTAAGTTGGTTCTCCTTTGTGGGAGTTATTTAAATACTTTGAATTAACAGAAATAATGGGATAACGGGAGGATCAGGCCTTTGCAATTGCATTAAACCATATGGCATCTGGTACTATGACAAATGAGGACATATTACTCATTGAAACTCGAGTAGTTAATTTCGAAGAAGTTCCCGATGATGCCATACATTTGGTTGGTCCAATGAAGAGACAAATAATTTCAATGCCCTTAATCTCAGTCGAATCTCAACTGAAGCTATCCTTTGAACTGCAAAATACTCAGTTAAAGGAATTGGTATAAGTGAAAATAAGAATATTTTGGAAAGAGTTAAACTTTTCAAAACTTCTGAAACGCAGGGACTGCCCTATGAATTGACACTAAAAACCTCCGCCAAATATATGATTACAGTGCATATAAACACGTGTGATGGTTTGGTTAATGGGGCAGCTGGACAACTTATGCATATTGATTTCCAATGTTCCTTTCCAACAATTGGAAATTTTTGGAACCTTCTGTTGGTTTGATAGCATCATCCTTTAGAAAGTTCTTGGAAACCAATTGAAAAAACTTTAAAAATGTTTTCAATATAAAAGAAATGAACAAATTTCAATTGAAAGAAATCAGTTTCCAGTTGTTCCGGCTGAGGAATAACTATTCATAAAAGTCAGGGTGCCATATATAATAAAGTTGTAGTTCATACTCGACCCAGAATGCCTAGCGCTTCAGCGGAGGGTCTATTCATCATAGGAAATATTATTCCTCCTAACAAATTTTCTGAATCGGATCCTGTATTTAAGGAACTGATATTCCATAATGTTCAGAGTCTTCATGCAAACATTATAAAAAGCGACTGTTTGAGCTATCTTCAGATATTTTATGTTTTGTAGAAACTTGGAGTTATCCGTGCGAAAATTTTGATATACCAGGATTTACTCCAATTAACGAGCTGAGGATAGATAGCACGGAAACAAGCAACAGAAAAAAACGGGGCATTATAATATATGCAAAGCATAGTATTGCTAGCTCTATAAAACCAAAGTTCTAGAATCGGTTTTGTTTAAATGTTTCAGTATTAATATTCTGGTTCTATATAGAAATTCAGCTTTCTCGGTCAGACATTTAATTGAAGAACTTCAGGAAGTCCATACTTCTGAGTTATGCAATCAAAATGTGCTAATTGTTGGAGATTTCAACATTTGTTTAATGTCTACAGGGAATTCAATAGGAAATCTGCTCCAAGAAAAATACTTTAGTTCCCTGCTTGGTGTGGAATATTCAACTACACCTGCCGGTACACAAATTGATTGGGCATGTCGGGTGAATACGGGGAGTGGTTGATTGTTAAAATGTGATTTTTGGTCAAATCATCGGCCACAAGCGTCGATCGATGAGACGACGCATTAAACGCTTCAAAACTCCAAGGTAGAATACCGCATTAACGTTTTGGCCTGGTGGAACAAATTCTTTGTGGACAATACCCTTGGAATCATAAAAACAAATCAGCATTGTCTTCACTTTTGACTTCTCCAGGCGCGATTTTTTGGGTTTCGGCTCATTTCTCATTTATGTCCTCACGACCACTTTGAAAATGTTAAAACCACTCGTCCACTCTGCTACGGGATAGGCAATCATCGCCATAAACTTTTTTTCATCAATTGAAACGTTTTGGTAAAAGTTTTACCAATTTAAAACAAAATTTAATGTTGGCTCTTTGTTCGAAGCTCATTTTCGCACCGATGACAAAAACATACTGACACTTAAAACGCAATAACTTCACTTCCAATAGATGAAATGTCATGAAATTTTTACTGGAAGTCGATAAAGGATAGCAGATTCTAACGCACTATCGGCATATAGTTGGACTAGATGGACCACTAGCGTTTACTTTTTTACTGTTTACTTTGGAGAGCACCTTGTAGTTTTGTTTACCTAACTTTTGTTTGTATCACCTAAAACTAATCGAGTTAGATATAGGGTTATATATATATATATATAAATGATCAGGATAAAGAGACGAGTTGAAATCCAGGTGACTGTCTGTCCGACCGTCTGTGCAAGCTGTAACTTGAGTAAAAATTGAGATATCTTATGAAACTTGGTACACATGTTTCTTGGTATCGTAAGACGGTTGGTATTGCAGATGGGCGTAATCGGACCACTGCCATGCCCACAAAACGCCATTAATCAAAAACAAATAAATTTTCACAACTAAGCTCCACAATAAGATACAAGACTTTTATTTCCTATACCACCATCGGGTGACAACCCCGCCCACTCCCGATATAACGGTACTGTAAAAAACCACTAAAAGCGCGATAAATCAAACACTAAATAAGCCAGAGACATTAAATTGTATCTCTGGGATGGTATAAGATGATTTTATAGGAACTAAGTTCAAAATTAGATAGTGGGCGTGACACCGCCCACTTTTAGGTGAAAACCCACATCTTGGGATCTGCTTAACCGATTTCAAACAAATTCGGTACGTAATATTATTCTCATATTTCTATGTTATAGTGCGCGAAATTGAGCGAAATCGGATTACAACCACGCCTATTTCCCATAAAACATCATTTTAAATTCCATCTGATTTTTTCACTTTCCAGTATGCTAATCAAGCAACAATGATTATATCGGCTTAAAAGTATGCCACCTTATGACCAAAAATTATCTAAATTGAACATAAACTGTTCAAGCCCCTAGGTACTGAATATATGAACCCCAGTGCCTATAGTTGACTTTTTACCGAAAATATCGGTCAACATAGAACAAGGCGGTAAGATCCACAAAGAAATCTAAAACGATTATACCATTTGACTTCGCGAGAGTATAAAATGTTCGGTTACATCCGAACTTAGCCCTTCCTTACTTGTTACGTAAGTATATATTAGTTATGTTACGAAAATAAGTCATTAATGCATCAGTATTTTTCAATATTCATTTTCGTACTATAGCATAGAAATATGAGAAGATTATTATGTACCGAATTAGGTTGAAATCGGTTAAGCAGATCCCAAGATATGGGTTTTCACCTAAAAGTGGGCGGTGCGACGCCCACTGACTAATTTTGAACGCGGTTCTTATAAAGTCATCTCAAACCATCCCAGAGTTAAAATTGAATGTCTCTGGCGTGTTTAGTGCTTGATTTATCGCGCTTTTAGTAGTTTTTAACAGTACCGTTATATGGGAAGTGGGCCGAGTTGCCACCCGATTTCAACTATTTTCACACTGTAGGTAGAGGTTCTAAAAACATTTGCTTCCAGTGAATTTGGCATTATTATAGCAATAGCGGTTTAGGAGATATGCACATTAAACCTATTAGGGGCGTGACCACGCCCACTTTAAAAAAAAATTTTAACTGCAGATGCCCTTCCCTAATGTGATCCTGTGTACCAAATAACAGTATTGTATCTTATTGCGGAGCTTAGTTATTGCAATTTATTTGTTTTTGATTAATGGCGTTTTGTGGGCGTGGCAGTGGTCCGATTACGCCCATCTGCAATACCAACCGTCTCACGGTACCAAGAAACATGTCTACCAAGTTTCATAAAGATATCTCAATTTTTACTCAAGTTAGAGCTTGCACGGGCGGACAGTCACTCGGATTTCAACTCGTCTCTTCATCCTGATCATTTATGTATATATAACCCTATATCTAACTCGATTAGTGTTAGGTGATACAAACAACCGTTAGGTGAACAAAACTAGTATACTCTGTCGCAACAGGTTGCGAGAGTATAAGAAATGGGAACGCAGCATTGCAAGAGGCTGCTTACATATTAAGCGTACTTCATGTTAAATGGGACTAGCTAATGTGCACAAACAAATACTCATATAATTGCGTAGACGAAAACATAGCGGTAGCATAAGTGTACAAAGCAAGCAATAAATATGTAAGTACAGGGTCCGCCAACGGATTAGTATTGATTTCAAAAAAACATAATTCGATTATTTTTGCAGATATATTTTTATTTCTGGTCTTAAAATGTTCCCAAGAAGGGGGATTTTTATGATAAAGTCACGTTCCATCAGCAGTAATGCATGAATCGCGTCTCGAGATGAAGCTCGTAGCCACACTGCCCAACATGGCCCGAGGGATTCTTCGGATTTATTCACTGATGGCCTCCTTCAACTCGTGCAGGGTCCTCGGCTTTTCTCTGTAGACTCTCTCTTTTAGGTATCCCCACAAAAAAAGTCGCTTCATCACTCGTGAAAATAGTGATGTTGTCGTTCTCGTTGAACAACGATTGCATTTGCTCACAAAACAACTTACGCTGGTTGTAGTCCCCTTCTAACAATTGCTGGGTTATCACCAACTTGTATGGATGGAATTTGAGGTCCTCCTTCAAAATTCGACGCACAGTTGTCTGAGACAAATTAAGATTGGACGCACGAAGTCGGACAGAACGGTTGGGGCTCTGGAGGGCAGCGACCCTGACTCTGTCAATATTCTCCGGAGTTCGTGCAGTTCCATTTCCTCCCGTTCTTCTTTTCATAAAACTTCCCGTTTTGTTTAAAATTTTCACCCATACAATTATTAAATTCCGATTGGGGATAGTTCCGCGGTGGGGAATGTTAAAATGCCGACGGAAGTCACGCTGAGTCTGGACGATCGATCCGTTAACCAAGAAACGACTTACGGCGAAAACACGTTGCTGCATGGTCCAAACCATCTTGAGTACTGACCTGAAAAAACCTCCCCTTCGTTGTGAACACAATGAGATCAACCCCACCACTCTGAGGGGCCCAGACGCCGAGTACTACCCATTTGAAAAACATACTAATCCGTTGGCGGACCCTGTATTTGTATGTACACAAAGCAAATACAATTATTAACTGCATTGAGGTGAATTACTTCTAATGCTTGCCCTTGAATGTTAGGCAAATAAGTAGAGAACAAGAAATAGCAAAAATATATAGAACATATTACCGTATAATGCATTGGTTTTCAATCGGTGACCCAACATCCCGGCCCCGTTGAAAGGCATTTCAAACAGGTAGAAGGGCTTGCTTGTGAATTAGTCGCCGAATGATTCCCTTCGTTGTTCGAATGTCCACCACACGCACTTTAGAGTCCTTTCCTGGAATACAGTTAATAACTCTTCCAATATGCTATTTTTGTGGTGGTAAGTTGTCTTCATGGATGATAACCATTGAGTTGTTGTTGATGTTTGGTCGCTCCGTAAACCACTTTGATCGTACTTGAAGTTCGTTGATGTATTCATTTGACCACCTGTTCCAAAACATCTGTTTAATGCTTGTGACCTGATTCCATCGTTGCACGTTGCTGATGTTAGCTGACAATCTTCGCTCTGGGAGGGCCTTAAGTGAACTGCCAATAATAAAATGCCCCGGAGTTAATACTTCATAATCATTTGGATCCGATGACATTGGTGTTATTGGACAAGAATTTAATACAGCTTCTATCTCAACCAGGACTGTTGTTAGTTCCTCAGCTGTGAGTCTTGCATTTTTGATGGTGCGGTTAAGGTGACCCTTAGCCGATTTGACTGCTGCCTCCCAAATACCGCCGAAATGAGGTGCTCTTGGAGGAATAAAATTGAAATTTATAAATTCATTAGCACAATATTTTATAATTGCATCTTTGTTTTCGGTTTTAAGTAAAAATGACTTTAATTCAGCTAGTTTGTTGCAAGCACCCACAAAATTTGTTGCGTTATCGCAAAAGATGTCAGAGGGTAGACCTCTTCTTCCAATCATGCGCTTCAATGACGCTAAGAAAGCGTCCGTGGATAGATCCGATACTAGTTCGATGTGAACCGCCTTTGTCGCTAGACAAACGAAGATCCCAATGTACGATTTATAAGGTGTTTTGCCTCGAATATGCAAATATACGTTGACTGGTCCGCAGAAATCTATACCGCACCGCGCAAAAGGACGAGATGGAGTTAAACGCTCGACAGGTAACTGTCACATTACTTGGTTCATCAGCTTTGGCTTGTAGCGTATACAATGTGTGCACGATCCGACGATACGTCTTGCTAAACTTGCATTGACTATCCAAATCTGAAGTCTTATCAGTGCTACGAGTGCCTTTGGTCCTGCATAGTAGTGTTTTCGATGTAAATGATGAACGTAATGCACAACAAATTCGCATTTGTTTATCAACAGCATTGGGTGTTTCCTTTCTTCTGGAATATCTGCTGATTCCAATCGACCTCCAACTTTGAGTATTTGAAATCCTTCGATATACTCGAGAAAAATATTTAAATAACGTAACGGGCCATTTATCGTAAGCTCTTTCTGTAAAAGATGAGTTTCATTAGCGAAATGTATGTGTTGAATATTCCAAATTATGCAAAGAAAGGCGTGATGTAACTCTTGTGGTGAAAGTGTTAATGAGTCATTAAGATTAGATCCATGCCGAAATTTATTGATGAAGCGGAACATCCAAGCTATTAATCGAAGGCTGCTGGTGTAGTTACTCCGCTGATTCACAATTTCCAAAATGTAATTGGTGCTAACAATTGTATTGAATGCTGATTTTCGTTTCTCCCTATCGACAACTTCCATGTCGATATCATCGCAGCTATTCTTTGGCCATTTATCTGAGTTTTCGTATAGAAACTTTGGTCCGGTGTACCATATTGAATTAACAAGTTCCTTTACAGTACATCCTCTAGAGGCAACATCCGCCGGGTTACAATGCGTTGGTACATGTCTCCAATGAGCGCCTTTGGTTAAATTTTGAATTTCCGAAATTCGATTACCAACAAAAGTCGAAAGTGTTGCAGAATGCATCTTAAGGCAATGTGATACTATTTGTGAGTCTGTCCAAAAAAAAATGTTAAAAGATTTGTTAGAAATTGTTGGTTTAATTTTTACTAAACGACGAGCAAGAAGAAGAGCGCCGCAAAGTTCTGATCTGGGTAACGAACAGTGAGTAGGCGAATGGTAGTAGTAGTGCCACATTTGTTGAGAACGTGAGTATATATTGCGCAGCCATATGCACGAATCGATGCGTCACAAAATCCATGTATCTGAAGAGATTCCACAACTGTCGAAAAACAGTGCCTCGGCACTTTAATTTGTGAAAGATCCGATAAGCAGTTAAGAAATTTTTTCCAAGCAAATTCGATGTTCTGTGGCACAGATTCATCCCAATCCAACTTTAGTAGCCATATTTCTAGCAACAAAATTTTTGATGTTATAATAACAGGAACCAAAAGTCCAAGTGGGTCGTAAAGTGATGATGCAACAGAAAGGTTGGAACGTTTTGTAAGTCGTCCAATCAGTGCTAGTTTGGCTTCAAATGAAAAAATAAAACAATCAAGATTTTGTTTCCATTTTAGTCCAAGTGTACTAGTGATGGATGTATCTACGTTTAGATCCTTTATGGAGTCGTCTTCTCTAAATTAATAATAATTGGAATGCCACTTTGTTGATTTAAACTGTCCTAATTCTAACAGTTGTATTACCTCTTGCTTTATCTGTGCAAGTTCGGTTAGAGTATCAGCACCCCAGAGTAGGTCGTCTACGTAGAATGATCACTTCACGATTTTTGCGCCAATTGTAAATTGTTCTGAATGTTGCTCAGCTAGATAGAACAAACTCCGTATAGCAAGATATGGTGCAGCAGCCATTCCATACGTTACATTATTTAGTTGATACGTGAGAATATCTTCAGTTGGTGAACTCCTCCACAGAATATACTGGAGCTTTCGATCATCTTCGTGCATTAATACTTGGCGATACATCTTGACTATTTCGGCAGTAAGTGCAAACCTGTGGAATCGGAAACGAATAAGAAGAAGAAAAAGTTCGCATTGAATTGTAGGGCCAACCATCTGAATATCGTTCAATGATTTTTGGGATGTGATTCGACAGGAAGCGTCAAATACAACTTGAAGCTTTGTTGTTGTACTTGTTGGTTTTATCACACAATGATGTGGTATATAAGAATGCGGTTCGCTGAGATTTGGATTTTTTACAACGCTCATATGAACCAAACTCTCTTAGTCGCTCATAAATTCAACGTAGTGTGTTTTCAATTGTGGTGATTTGGCTAATCGACGTTCTTGTGCATTAAATCGTCTCAATGCCGTAGTATATGACTCGCCCAAACATGTCGGATCATCCTTGAAAGGTAATTTGACAACTATTCTGCAGCAAGGTCTTCTTGACACAGTTGAATTGTATATGTTCTGTTGTTCACGAGTCCAAGGCTCTGGTATGGTAGTGATTTCTTCCAATTTCCACAACTTTTCCAATTTGGTATCTAAAGATTCATTGGCTAAAAATAAACAAGATGGTTTGGATATGCTGTTACTGCCCGTCTTATAGCGTCCTGAAACAATTCAGCTTAAGAGCGTTTTTTGCAAGATTGGTAAATTAGATCCGAGATTGATTTGTGAATCCAGGTATTGGCAGTGTCTTTCCAAAACTGCGATGCAATCCTGCCATGACGGTAGCGTTCTGAAATCTAGCGACTCCTTCCACTTTTTGTTGGTCTGTTTATCAGACTTCTGCAAAATTAAATGAATAAGCATAGCTTGCGATATTTGGCTGTCAGTACCTAGCGATGTCAAGGAACCATAAATAGCTGAAGCTTTATCAATTAAACTTCTTAGCTGAATGCCATTTGGTTTAAAAAGTGGTTCCCATCAAATTCCTCTTAAGGAATCTGACGTTCAGAAAACAGCTTTTTCTGTGAACAACGGAAAATATGAGTTCACTAGACTACCATTTGGACTAAAGAATGCCCCATCCCTATTTCAAAGGACATTAGACGATATACTCAGACAACACATTGGAAAAACATGTTACATCTATATAGATGACATAATAATATTTAGCAAAGACGCAAAATCACACTCAGAACATATAGACACAATTTTCGATACACTCCGTAAAGCTAATATGAAAGTTCAAGCAGACAAATGAGAATTCTATAATGATCAAGTAGAATTCTTAGGATTTATAATTTCATCTGCTGGAATTTCCACAAACCCATCTAAAGTAAAAGCCATAGAAAATGTCCCATATCCCAAAACACTCAATGACCTTATATCATTTTTAGAACTCTCAGAATATAACAATAGACAACGGACCAGCAAAATTGCAAACAGGGAATTTTAAAATTATTCATATTATAGAGACAGAACAGTACGAAAATATAATTAGTACTGTTGAAACAATAGTAATGGAAAAATTAATGGCACACCCTCTTCATCCCATTCTATCATCCCTGCTAAACCAATCCAAAACCTACTTAAATTCAATTAAAATTAATAAAAAATTACAAAAGAGATCACTAGATTTTATAGGCACCGCGTGGAAATGGATAGCAGGAAATTCTGACCATAGCGACTATAAGATCTTAACTAACAAAATGAATAATGTTTTAGAAAATAATAACCAACAAGTTATTATAAATAAATTAATGAATAACAAAATAAATGAATTAATTAATATCACGAATAAATTAACAAAAACAATTGAAAAATACAAAAACGTGAAATATGACTTAGTTCTAACCATCAAATTCAAATTAGAAATTATAAAAGAAGAATTAATCAATACGGCTTACGCAATTCATTGGGCCAAAGCCAATATAGTAAATTCTTTTATATTATCAGATAAAAAAATGAATATAACAAAAATATTTATAGAAAATGAAAATATACCATTTTTTAATATAGACGAAGCGTTAGAATTCGCTGAAGTCAAATTAGCAGCAAACGAAAATTGCTTAATTTATATTGTAAATGACCAAAATAAATATTGCTTTTGTTTATTTAAGTCTGTTTATTCAAAGTATACATTTTATTTAATTGAATAATCCTCGCAACTCGCGCTACGTTGCCTTTCCGGTCTCGTTGCCTCGTTTCGACTGACTACTCGTTGTCTGCCTTGCCACACCGTTCATCCTCTGCCGTATTGCCATCTAACGTTGACAGCTCGGCCACTCCTGATGGATCGTCTCTCCTGGACGATTTTCCGTATGCGTCGTCGTTGATGCTCTCAAATGAACATTTTGTTTCATAATCATCATCAGTCATACTCAAAGCGCACCAGGGCTTCATGTTGTCATTCGTAAATATTCCTGCATAGCGCTTTCGCTGGTTTGTTATATCTGGTAGATCTTCTACCACATAACGATCGTTGGGTAAAACCTTTGTTACCAAATACGGACCTTTGTATAACGGATCAAGCTTATGAGACGTACCAGTTGAAGGAGGTACGTAATCGATTACTACCAGATCTCCTTCGTTATACTGTCTCGGCTTATGATGTTTGATGTCGAAACGTTTTTTCCATTTAGCCTTTTCTATGTTAATTCGTTCGGCCGCTGATTTCAGTCGGAAGTCTTCATGTTGAGTTTTTCCGTCATCGTCGTCATCTGTGATAGCTTGGAGTAATCGATTCGTTGTGACGTCGCGTGGCTTATAATTGAAAACTAAGCTATTGGGGCTTTGTTTCGTAGTTGCGTTGCTTTGGAAGTTTATGCTCCATTGAAGTTGTGGTAGTGCTTCGTCCCATTCTTTATCGGCTTTAATGCTGCATTTGAGTGATGCCAAAACTGTCTTATTGACACGCTCGGCTTGACCGTTGGCACGGGGCGTGCGCACTGCTACTTTGACATGCTTGATGTCATACCTGTCGGTGAAGCTCTGAAATTCCTTTGATGTGAAAGCTGTGCCCCTGTCGGAAACTATTTGCCTCGGGCACCCATAGATTGTAATGTAATCTCGTAGTGTGCTGACAACGGGAGTTGTTTTCGTATTACGTAATGCTTTTAGTATAACATATTTCGTGAGAGCACACACAATGACCAAGATGTATACATTGCCATGTTTACTTCGTATAAAAGGCCCTAGATGGTCAATATGTATGCATCTAAATGGTATTGGCACCACTTCGCTAACATGGAGCTGTGCTTCCTTCTTGCCACCCGATGCTTTGTTAATGCAACATTCTGGACACGATGCAATTTAGGATTTCACATACGGTCGCATACGAGCAAACCAAAAGTCTTTGGATAATCGTTCGCATGTCTTATCCAGTCCAGAATGTCCCGCGTCATCGTGACATGCTCTCACTAAACGCCATTTTACGCCTCTCGGGACCACTAGCCTCTTGTTTTCCTGTACTTTGCGATATAACCGCTGACCTTGCCATATATAGTCATCTTTCAGTTGCTGTGCGTTAAATGTTTCTTTGCCGTTTAAAACTTTGATGATTTCTTTTAATGTCTCGTCTTGTCTTTGCATCGGTGATACCCAATCGTTGTCAATTTTCACCACGCTATAAATTGATTCAGCGATCGTTGTTGGTTCTACTGATGGAAGCGTTGGACATCTGCTTAACGCATCAGCTAACGTATTCTTTGTACCTGCGCGGTGAACGCATTGAAAGTCAAACTCCTGTAATTTGAGCCACCACCTCGCCACTCGCGGTAGCAGTGGTGTTGTCGCTTTAGTGACCACCACGGCGTTGCAGTCTGTGATTACCTTAAACCTATGTCCAATCAAATACATTCGGTAACGTTGCAGTGTTTCAACTATCGCCAGAACTTCTAATTCGTGGCTAGCGTAGTTGAGTTCTGCGTCATTACACTGTCTGCTGAAATAGAATACCGGTTTCCACTCGGACCCCTCGTCGTTCTGCATTAGCACTCCGGATAACCCTGCGGAGCTGGCATCCGTGTGCACCTCGTGGGCTTTTGTTGCGTCGTATATAGTTAAGACTGGCTTGGTTGTTATTAGACTTTTAAGCTTTTCAAATGCGTCGTTTTGTTCTTCATTCCAAACAAACTCTGCGTTCTTCTTTAGTAACAATGTCAATGGTTGTGCCAAAATGCTGTACCCTTTAACAAACTTCCGGAAGTAACCAGTTATACCCAGAAATTGTCGTACGGCTTTTGTTGTTGTTGGTTTCGGAAACTCTTCGATTACTTTGGTTTTGATTTCCTCTGGTCGTATGCCTTTACTATCTATATCATGCCCCAGGAAACGTACATGCTGCGCTAAAAGTGTACATTTGGATGGTCTAAGCGTAAGACCTGACGCTTTTACGGCTTCAAGAAATTCTTTAAGTACCTCGATACCTTCGTCGACTGTTTTTGTGGCTATGATGACCTCATCTACATAGTTGACCACTTTGTCCCGATGCTTAAGTGTCTTGATTAAATTGACAATAATTTCCTAGAAAACCATGGGAGCGTTTACCAACCCAAAAGGCATAACGTTATGCTCGAACAATCCCTCACGTGTTAAAAATGCTGTGAATTTCTTTGATTCTTCGTTCATTGTTACTTCATAGTAACCGGATGTCATGTCCAGTGTTGAAAAGAACTTATTTCCCGATAACCGTGAAAGTTGCTCTTCGACTATCGGCATTACATAGTTTTTCTTAACAGTGACTTCATTGAGTGTCGGTAGTCAATACACATTCGACTTTCGCCGTTGGACTTCTTCACTAAGAGAACTGATGCTGCGTGTGGTGAATTACTCGGGCGGATGATGTCGTCGACTAGCAGTTCCTTTAAAACCTTTGATAACATTGGTCGCTGTGAGAACGGAACTTGATAACGTTTGCCCAGAATAGGCAGTAACTTCTATCGTCATATGCGCGTTGTTACATCTACCGATTTGGTTGATACTTTCTGCAAAACAATTTTTATAAGTCAACAAAATATTCATTGCCTTGCCTCGTTCCTGCTCCGATAAATCGCTGGATACGTTGAGGTCTACCCTTTTAGCTTCTTGCAGATGTAGCACCCCCTTTCCATTTACCATTTGATAACCGTTACTTTGTAGAACGTCTCGATCCACTAAAATATCGTAGGGTAATAACTCATCCTGAACTAGGTATAGTGTCACTTCATGTTTGGCGTTGTCGATTGCTGCAACTACGTTGACCTGACGTGTCACCTTTACTTTGGACCCGCCGAAACCCATGAAGCATCTGTTAGCTTCCTGAGTCTGCATCCCGTTGGCTGCCGTTTCCCGTATCAACGAGCATACGCTGCCCGTGTCGATGAACGCTTCAAATTTATTCCCATTAAGCTCCACTATTTTCATAAGTGGAGGAGCCCCGTCGTCTTCCTGGTGATTGGTAATTTTTGCAACTTATGCCTTTTTACTGCATGTTTTAGCTTCATGACCCATTTTTGAACATATCGAGCATCGTAGTTTCCGTTGTGGTTGCGGGCACTTGGCTGCGATGTGTCCCAACTCGTTGCAATTGAAGCACTTTATTTATGTGTACTTCCCATTGTATTTAATTTCGGTCTTCGTTGGCTGGTTTGGTGGTATTGATGTTACCGATGCACTACCGATTGCTGATAAATTCTTTAATGCAACCAATAGTTCACTACACGTTGTAAAATTCATCGTTGCTAATGGCTTAGTTACTGCGCTATCATTGAGACCGCTGATGACGTGCATGTTGATAGATACGTCATCCACCCTACCTTGCCTACCTATGGTTAGCATAGAGTAAAAATACTCTACATAGTCTTCGCCGTTTTTACGTTTGCGTTTCATAAGCAATTTATGAATCTCTGCTGCATTGTGCGTTGTTGGAAAATCCGCTTTAAATGCGTACACAAATTCTGACCAGGTCTGAAAAACTGATTGTGCATCCAGCCAACGTTTGGCCATGCCTTTCATTTTGAGTTGCACTGCGATCAAAACTCTGTTTTCCTTCCAGCCGTAGCATTGTTGCAATTGTTCAGTTCGCGTTATAAATTGTGTTGCTGACGTTGAACCTTTTATTGGGTCGAATTCAGGCATAATCCCTATCATGTCCTGAATCGACATCTCTCGCTGTATTGGTCTTCTTAAATCATGAGCTGATTCCCAAGTTGATACACTTGACCCTGGTGACTCTAAGTCGTTGTTGATTGCCGCTTGTTGAATTTCCTCGATTTGCGATTGCTTCTTTTAAACTGTTGAGTTGCCCTTGTAGATCACTTGTAGGACTGGAACTTTCATCTTCAATGTCGATTGCTTCTACTTCGTCGGCACCTAGAACCTCTTGCAGTTTTGATAACTTGATTGCCTTGGTACCCGTCAGTGGTAAATCGTTTGCTCGTAGAAGTGTATTAAGCTGACTGACCTTTAGCGTATTTAATTTGATCATCTTGCGTCTTTTGTTTTGAGCTTCTAACTCGTTGCTCTTCTAACGTCGCCTTACTCGTGCTCGATATTGATGTTTCGTTTCACTTTCTTGTGTTTGTACTCTTCAGTACCTTGCTCTCTCTTCTTACCAGATGCTTGCACCCGTTATTACGTTGTGTGTCTATTTCTCTTAAAATTTTATCCGTTAACTCGCTGATGTAGTGACGTTGAATTGGTGTCGTTTCGCTGCTTCGGTTCACAACTTCGTAGCAGCGCAGTTGATATTTTATAAGCAGAGAAGTTCGCGACGCCCGTTGCACGTTCGAGCTTGCTAATTTTCTGCTGCTTAATCGTTTTGTGTAAAAATGCCGGTCCTTTGTTGTTGTGTGTCTGAACTTGCACGCTGTAGGTATGACCAATGTACTGTTTGTGGTTTGCACGCGTTGCAAATACTTCGTTTGTCTTATTTCGTAAGACGTTGATATTTCGCAGAATTTGCTGCGCCGTTGAAATTCTGCAAAACAAGGAACTTCCCCGTTGCGCCGTTTTGCAATTCGTGCCGTTTTGCGCTGCTCAACCCTTGCATCGCTGAAAAACACTTGTTCCTCTCTTTTACGCCGTTACACCACTGCTACGTTTTATTTGTCTCCTTTGTGGACTATTGGATACACTAATCCCACTTCTGAGATGTAAATGACCAAAATAAATATTGCTTTTGTTTATTTAAGTCTGTTTATTCAAAGTTTGTTTATTCAAAGTATACATTTTATTTAACTGAATAATCCTCGCAACTCGCGCTACGTTGCCTCGATTCGACTGACTACTCGTTGTCTGCCTTGCCACACCGTTCATCCTCTGCCGTATTGCCATCTAACGTTGACAATATAATAAGTTTACCGACAACGGGAATTGAAGAATGTAGGTCTACAGAAATACGACCAATAAAGAAAAACGAAGTAATAAATAAAATAATGTTTAAACTATTATGTCCAAACAAAGTTTATGGCATATATATATTATATTCCAATTGTAAATCATATAATATAACAGCATATCAATTTGCCCTAAAAACGCAGTAAAAGATATATCAGATGATGCATTTATTAAATAGTAAAACGGAAAATTGTACGAAAATTAAAAATGAACATATAAAATCGGTCGAAGAAATTTCGAGCGACTTAATATTTTAAAATCAATGTAATGATGTAATAAAAATTAATAATGAAAGTTTAATGGTAAATGGCACATCTATACTAATATTATAAAGAGGAAAGGTTTGATTTTTTGTTTGTTTGTTTGTCTCGAATAGGCTCTGAAACTACTGCACCGAATTAAAAAATACTTTCACCATTCGAAAGCTACACTATTCCTGAGTGACATAGGCTATATTTAGTTTTCAAAAAAAAAAAATGATTCGTTACCAAAACTCCGATAATGTAACCCAAGATGAAAAAAAAACCTAAAAACTTTCTTTAATCGCGAATGCTGTTAAAACTACTGAATATATAACAAAGTGATGTATTACAATTTTGTAGAACTTATCACTATTTACAAAAAACATCATATCTCTAACTATTATAGTTTTGTGACAATAAGCGATTTTTTGTATTAAAAAAAATAATTAAAATACAACTGCTTGAAAAGGCTCTTTATTTGTACCGTGGTATTATTCCTTAACAAAATAAATTATTTATTATTTAAGATTGCTTTTAAACCTTTATATCACTTTTTGAATTATTAGATTTTGACATTCCATTCAAAAGATATCACGAGTAAATTTTTTTTTTTAAATAACCGCTCTGCGGCTAACTATGCGCTGTGGAGTGGCAGGCGTCACTCGGGTACGGAGGTACGGGAGGGGGGTTAAGATCACAAAATAATCTGCCGCGCGGCTCACTCGCGCGGTCGGCTCACTACTGAATGGTCGTGTGCGGAAATAAAAAAATTGTCGCTTGATAATATTTTGTCGCTTAGTTAGTAGTTAATAATTCGTTAACAGGTAACTAATACCATTCAAAAAGTTCTTTTCAGAGCTAAATTCTAGCATATAGCATAGATATTGTATTTATTATAGTTATCCTAAGAAATTATTACTTGAATAATTTTTATGATTTAATAAATATTTAGTAGTTGTGTACGTTGTTGTAGTGAGTAGCTCAAAGATAGATATAGGTAAATATTTAGTTCGAAGAAGTTTTTTTCTTTTATCATTTTAAAATGCCCAAAAGATCAAGATCTCAACTTTCTAGAAATAATTCTCAGGCCAGGGCCAAAAAAACATGTCGAAATAAAGAATCTTTATCTGAAACTGAAAATCGTCTTTTACGACGTGCGCGGAGTCCAGTATTCAGCAGTCACAACGGCTCGCTGAACAAAATGTGAGAACTTCTCGAGTTCGCGCGCGAGAGTCAAGTACTGAGCGTTCGCAGCGGCTTGAAGAGCAAAATTCCAGAAATATACAATCCCGCACTTGGGAATCAAGCTCAGGGCGTTCCCAACGCCTTCAAGACCAGAGAGAATGACAACAGACTACAAGAGCTAGAGTTCGCAATCGAGTTGTAGCTCACAGTAACAGATCGGCTTTTAGATACGAACCACAGATTGATAATGCTCAACAGTCTTCTGTCCAAATCGGCGACATGAATAAGATTTGCCCTAAATGTTTTGCCAAAAAATGGGTCGATGAAACTAATGGCATGTGCTGTGCTTCTGGAAAAGTTAGTGTCCCCAATATTCAAGAACCACCACAGCCAATAAAAAATCTTTTTGACAAATAATCATTTCGCTATCTAGACATTTCCTAACCAACATCCGTAAGTACAATAGTCTTTTTCAAATGACTTCGTTTGGCGCAAAAGAAAAAAGAGAAGGTTATTTTATGCCACTTTTAAAATAGAGGGCCAGGTATATCATCTTATTGGTAGCCTTTTACCACCATCAGGCCAAAATCCACAATGCTTACAGATATATTTTATTTCAGACGCAGATCAGCTATCGTTAAGGGCAAACATAACAACGCTTAAAATAGACTTAATCAACGAACTACAGACCGCACAGAAAAGCCACAACGTATATATACGAAGCTTTAAACAAAATATTGAACGCAACTCTTCGAATAATTTAAAGCTAATTATTCATTCCGACCGCCCACCGCAGACTACTCACCCGGGTAGATACAATTCTCCAGCTGTAAACGAGGTAGCTGTTCTCTTGGTTGACGAGAAAAAGGCCCCAGAGATATAGTGCTGCACGGAAGAGACGGCCAACTTAAAAGGGTTTCCGAGTTACACCGATCGTATGATCCTCTACAGTATCCCTTAATGTTCGGTAAAGGAGAAGACGGTTATTATTTAACCATTCCACAGGAAGGTACAGCGCGTAACAAAACTGTGACATGCATGCAATTTTATGCATTCAGGTTGATGGTTAGAGCTAACAGTTTTAATCCTTTACACTATTACAGGGACTTATTTAGTCAATATATTGTCGATATGATGGCAAAAATGATATCGGAACGATTGAATTACATATGTCGTAACCAACAGAGACTAAGGTCTGAAGAATACATTCATCTCAGAGATGCTTTAAATCAAGACGGAAATGTTGACCAATCAAATATCGGTCAGCGCATAATCTTACCGTATTCATTTACAGGTTCTCCGCGTTACCTGCATGAAAAAACCCAAGACGCGATGACGTATGTCCGAAACTACGGGAGACCAGACTTATTTGTCACGTTTACGTGCAATCCTGAATGGCCTGAAATTAAAGCGGAACTACTATCTGGTCAGCGATCTTTCGATCGTCACGACATCATTTCAAGGGTGTTTCACTTAAAAATGAAGAAATTCATAAAATTATTCAATAAAGATGAAATATTCGGCAAAGTGAAATGTTACATGGCGAGTGTTGAGTGGCAGAAGCGAGGTTTACCACACTGTCATATGCTTTTTTGGCTAGAGACAAAAATCCAACCAGACGAAATTGATAGGGTCATAGTTGCAGAACTTCCCAACCAACAAAACGATCCAATATTGTACGATATCGTAACTAAAAATATGGTGCACGGACCATGCGGAGAACATAACTTAACAGCACCATGTATGAAAAATGGCATTTGCACAAAAAAATACCCGCGACGTTTGGTCAACGAAACTCAAACCGGAGATGACGGATATCCAGTATATCGTCGTCGTGATGCTGCAAGTGGAGGACAGAGTGCATCGCTCAATATCTGAGGCAGTAGTTTCACAATAGATAATAGCTGGATTGTCCCTTATTCTCCACTTTTGTGCAGGACGTTCAATGCTCACATAAATGTAGAGTTCAAGCTATCAAATATATAGTTGGACATCCAGGCATAAAAAAAGATGCAGGTTTAGGTAGAGTCTACGGTGTCCATCCTTCTCAATCCGAGTGTTTCTATCTTAGGATGTTGCTACATCACGTACGGGGCCCAACCTCATTCCAGTACTTAAAAACCTTTGACGGAGTTCTCAAAGAAACATATCAAGCTACTTGCCGTGCTAGAGGTTTGCTAGAAAAGGATGACCATTGGGAAAATACTCTCAGAGAAGCTTTGCTTTCTCAATGTTCACAACAACTGAGAGAATTGTTTGTAGTCATACTTTTATTTTGTCAGCCATCGGAACCATGAAAATTATGGGACATTTTTAAAGACGATTTATGTGAAGATATTAGACACAGAATCAGACAGCAAAATCTTTACTTCACGTTACCATACAATGCGGAAATTTACAACCGAGGTTTGATACAAATAGAAAATAAACTGATGCAATTAAATGACAAAAGCCTAAGTGACTATGGATTACCATGTTCAGTTAATGGAGCAGAGACAATAACTAATCACTATGATACAAATAATTTGACCGCTTTTGTAAATGAAAACCTGCCAAAATTAGTCCCTGATCAAAAATATGCTTTTCAAACTATCATCGATAGCGTCATTAATGACAAAAGAAAAGTTTTCTTTTTGGATGCACCCGGTGGAACAGGAAAGACGTTTCTTGCTAATTTGATACTTGCTAAGATAAAAGAATCGGGAAAGATAGCAATGGCAGTTGCTTCCTCAGGAATTGCTGTTGAATATAGAGGCCGTGAACAGAACCTTACAGGATCTAAGGAACTCCTCTGCAGTCATGGGCGGGATTACTTTTGTTTTTGCGGGAGATTTCCGACAAACTCTCCCCGTTATTAACAGAGGTACGCGAGCAGATATCACCAAGGCATGCTTGAAATCGTCACCATTATGGGCTTCAATTGAAACATTAAAATTACGAACGAATATGAGAACTCATGTTCATAGAATCACTGATAGCGATTTCCCACAACAACTAATAAACTTGGAGAAGGACTCTTTCCCACTCCAAATTTAAGCGGTGATTGTGACATTCTTCTGTATGAGTCTCTAGGTCAAATACTCCATAATTTAGAAAACTTAATAGATGCTATTTACCCTGATATCGACAATTTGCATGAGAAAGATTTTCATTGGCTATGTTCTAGGGCTATAGTGTCACCTAAGAATGATACTGTTAATGAAATAAACAATCTAATAGTTAAAAAAGTCCCCGGCCAAATAAAAACATGCAAATCGATCGACTCTGTGACTAATATCGAAGACGCAGTCCATTATCCAAAGGAATTTTTAAATTCGTTGAACCCTTCTGGACTGCCACCACATGCGTTGTCGTTAAAAATCGGAATCCCAATAATGCTTAAGCCCTCCGAACATGTGTAATGGGACGAGGCTGCGTATTAAAGAGTCAAAGGACAATTTAATTGTAGCAACTATTATCACTGGCCCAGCAGCTGGTCAACTGGCTCATATACCGAGGATACCGATGATCCCGACTGATCTGCCAATCCCACTTAAACGGCTTCAATTTCCGGTAAAAACATCTTTCGCATTAACAATTAACAAGTCCCAAGGCCAAACCTTTGAATTGGTAGGGATCGATCTGCGAAAGAAATGTTTTACTCATGGTCAACTGTATGTTGGACTATAGCGGGTCGGAGCCCCTGAAAAACAATTTATTTTGTTGCCACAAAATAAAACAACATCAAATATTGCTTACATGGAAGCTCTATCACAATAAAAGGCTTATATTTTCATGTTATGACCTCTTTGCAATAATTAAAAATATAAACAAAAAAAACCTGAAATTGAGAAAAAAAAATTTTTGTATAAAACAAAAAAATTAAAACGCAAAAAAATATAAACACTAATAATAGAAAATACACAAAACAATGAAAAAAGTACAAAAAAATAAATTATATATAAGATATAAATTTCCCATTTTGTTTAAATTCGACGCGAAAAATTGAGAATATGTGTTTCATGTTTAGTACCCGTGTGAAGCCGGGACGGGCCGCTAGTATTTAATAAAATATCATAATGCTAGCTTAGAAATAGATGGAATATTGTACAACTCCAATATGATAACAGAAAAAAAGCCATTACCAGCAATATTACAGCCACTATCTTAATATAATAATTTAGAAGAAATATTGTCATTAGAATCAATAAAAAATTTTAAACTAACGAAACTATACATTTGAATCTATTAAAAAAACAAAATAATGTATTTTTTTCAATAAATATATTATCAATGTTTGTAATATTAGTGTTCAAAAAAAATGAAAATTAAAAATAATTCTAATATAACTGAAACCAATACAAATGAAATTGGTATTCAAAATTTGTCAAGAATTTTTTTAAGAGCGTCGAACGGGGACGTTCGAATTTAAGGTCGGAGAAGTTAGTACCAAATAAGCTATCCCTCCTTAATAATACCAAACTCTCAAATTAAACGTAAAGTGCAATACGACTCTTCACCTGAAGGCCATATTGCACGCGCAATTGAAAAGTGCTGACCAAACACTTGTTTCCTGTGGGAACGGAATGTCAACCGTTTCCCATAAACAACAGCGGCAGCGCTGCTTTAGAAGTTAAGCTTAATGTTAAGTGAAAATAGAAGTAAGATTTAGTGTTAATTAAGATACCACTCAATAAAGGAGCTATGCTTCACTAAAAAATATATTTTTATATATATTTTTATATTTTTTACTGGTTTTAACCAAAGAAAATCTAACTTGTACAAACAAATATTCATATCCCTTGAATATTAGGCAAATAAGTAGAGAACAAGAAGTAGCAAAAATATATAGAACATATGACCGTATAATGCATTGGTTCTCAATCGGTGATCCAACAATCATACTACATCATATAAAAAATACCAAATTGTGAACAATATACATACATATTGGTTCAAACTAAATTTATATTTTATATTCAAAGTCCACTTTGGCATACATTCTGCAATACCCCTTGCAGCAAGCAAGAAGGATTGCGTACAAAACTCTTCAGCACAAGTAATTCGTGCTTACTCGTACATAGGTACAAACTGCATTGATCTCTTTAACGAGCTCTCAATTGCACAAGTTCATATATACATACCTACAAGTCCACGCATTTGGGTGTACCTACATACCCCTAAATAAGGACATAAAAAACCAAAATAAATAAAAAGTTGTCAATAAATTGTTAAATAAAATCAAATTAAAAGTAAATACGAACCGGTATCTTTAACTACTAAATCCGGGCACTTCTGTTATTTATTTCAAATTAAGAACGCTAATTAACAAATAAAAAGTTTCGTTTATACATATATACGGAAATTAATATTAATTTTGTTCGAAGTGAAAAACATTTACTGAAAAGAGCTTTCGTTCACACATTTATATATACGAAGATATTTCCTGAATTATCCATCAGTTGGCACTGAGGAATTTTAATTTATTTCAATACACTTTCTAAATGAAAGATTCTAAATCTACACAACTATTAAAAGTACCAAAAATGATTTCGAACGAAAAAAGTCCATGTACACCTACAGAAAGTACACGCTCAAAGCAAGGTGCTACAAAACAAAAAAGGGGGAAAGACATTACATACAGTAAATTCATTGCTGATAGTGACAGTTTAATAAGATACTGCACTCGATTTTCATCTTCTCCGATTCAAGATAATTCTGAATCGGTAGATTTCCAAGGAAAATATTGATAATTTCTGGACACGTCTCCAAGCAGCATATGACGCCATAGTAGAATCTGACGACTCAGATCTACCAGAAAATTTCAAACCTTTGGCTTACGTTAAATACGAAAACTGCTTAGACCAGTTCGAAGAAAAAAATGCAATGATTTCGGATCAATTAAAATTAATTAAAGCAATTGCACCTACTCCACATCCGAGAGTAGAGCTGCCACAAATTCAAAGTCAAGAGGCATCCATCTCAAGGTGCCCGCATGTGACACAGAAATATTTCATGGTGGTTATGAACAGTGGCCGTCCTTCCGGGACATGTTTACAGCCGTCTACATAAACCATAATTTAAATTTGGCTTGGGAAGCTCTTAAATCAAGATACGAAAATGAAAGAATATTGGTCGATAAACAAATATCGATACTAATGAACTTGGCAAAAACTCAAAAGGAATCAAATGAAGAATTTATCAAACTTCAATCCATTGTTTCAAATTGTTCGTCGGTTTTATCGACACAAAATATTCCCACAGACAGCTGGGACCCTACACTGGTAAACATATGCACCGCCGCATTACCGCCGCAACCACAATCGCTCTCATAACGAAGAAAATGCCCCACGTGGCATCAAATGAAAGATTTCTTAAAAAAAATTTAAATAGAAGCTTTTTAAAAATCAATCGTTCACATCTGAACAGTATAAACAAACGTCATGCGAACTGTGTACAGGAGGGCATAAGCTCAAATCTTGCGAGAAATTAAAAAAATTGAATACTATCGAACGAAATAATTTTGTGATAACAAAAAGACTTTGTACAAATTGTCTGTCACATGTGCATGCACTTAAAGAGTGCGAAATCAAATTTAATTGCGTTTATAGTCATAAACGACATCATTCTATGCTTCATTATAACAATTTTTCCAACTCAAATAAAATCTGCCCCATTACCTTAATTTCCCCCCAAGCGGATAAGCACATACAAGCAGAAGCTATAGTCTTACCGCAACTTACAAATATGCTTCCAAGCTATCATATGAATAGCAAGCATTGGCAAAAGGTTTCACATTTAAAGTTAGCAGATCCCAACTGCAACACTCCCGTTCAAATAGATCTTCTATTAGGCAGCGATCTCATGCCACAGATAATACTCGAAGGTATTGAGAAAATTTCAAATACATTTCTGGCACAAAATACTATTTTTGGTTGAATCCTAAGTGGACTAGTTTCGGAACCAGACGAACACCTCAATTCACAATTGAAAACATTTTGGCAGTTAGAAGAACTTTCCCCCATTTCAATTACAACCCCAGAAGATCAGTATTGTGAAGCCTTTTACAAAGCCACAGCTACTAGATCAGATAATGGTCGGTATGCCGTACGACTACCACTAAAACAACAATTTCCCAACACAATCGCCTTAGGTCCCTCTCGCACCTCTGCAATACAGCAGTTTCAAAGTATGGAAAAAACCCTACTTAAAAAAGTCGAACTCAAACCAGCATATTATGGTGTGTTGGAAGAATACTTCCATTTAGACCACATGGAGGAAGTAAGCCCATACGAAAAAATCATCAACTTCAATTACTACTCATTTTACTTACTGCATCATGCAGTGGTAAATCCAGACAAAAAAAAACAACTAAAGTAAGAGTTGTCTTTAATGCATCAAGATCTACTAACTCGAGGAATTCTCTAAATAATATCCTATTAACGGGACCCACACTCCAACCAGAATTAATACTCCTCATTTTAAATTGGCGTATATTCAAATACGTATTCAATGGGGACGTTGAGAAAGTGTATCGACAAATAGTCGTACATAATGACCAAGAATCAGCGAATTATTTTCCGAAAATCTCTCAATAGTCCACTACGGGACTATAAACTAAAAACAGTTACCTTTGGCGTCAACTGTGCTCCATATTTAACCATTCGAACACTCCACGAATTGGCAGAAAACACCAAGTTAGAATTTCCTCTGGCAACCCAGGTGTTAAAAACACAAACGTATGTAGACGATATCTTGTCTGGAAGTCACATTCTTCCACAAGCATACGAGTCACTATCACAAGTGGTACAAGCCCTCAAAACCGCAAGATTTCATTGAAAAAGATAACGGCGAACCACCCTCACATTCTAAAAAATATACCTAATGAAAACTTGTTAGATACTAATTTCCTAAAATTCGAAAAAGTACAACAAAACCTCTGGGGATCCGATGGAATGCGATATCTGACCAGTTTTCATACACTACAGAGTCAATATCTCCGCCATAACAAAGCGACAAATTCTATCTTCTCTGTCAAAACTTTTCGACCCCGCAGGATGGCTTTCGCGAATTACGATACAAGCGACAACCCTCATAAAAGAATTATGGCTAGACGGAACCGATTGGGACGAACAAATGAAACGACTTCGTTTAGAAAACTTGTCCCAGTTCGCAAACAATCTGCATGACATTGCACAGATACTAATACTACGATGGGTAAAATATTCCCCAGACTATAAAGTCTAACTACACGGCTACTGCGACGCTTCTGAAAAGACATATTGTGCCACCATCTATGTCGCACACAAAGCGACACTGCGACCACAAGCCACTTATTAGTAGCAGAAGTAAAAGTGGCTCCTTTAAAAACAATAAGTCTACCAAGACTTGAATTATGTGGAGCGCTATTGTTAGCGAAACTAGTGTCACCACATGCATGGAAGACGTATATTTCCAATCGAACGTCTCAAATCCTTGACCTAGTAGGATCAGCCACTTGGCGACATGTAGCCAGTGCTGACAACCCTGCTGATCTAGGTTCAAGAGGATGCAAACCCCGCATTTTGCCACTACCACCCTCTGGTGGAATGGCCCCCGATGGTTAACAGAAATATATAATTGCCCCAGAAAGTCGAAAAATCGACTCCTTTCACACAGCAGTGGAGAATACTGACATCCTTGAGCGATTTTCATCGTTCTACCGAGCCCTCAGAGTAATCGCCTATATGTTAAAGTTCATAGAGCGACTTAAAATTAAAGTTAAGGGAGTTCCCTCAGAGTACCCCCAATGCGATACATTAACGCACCTACACTTACAAAAAGCAAAAGGCGCTCTTATCGCATCTACTCAAGCGCGCTACTTCAGCCGAGAAATATCGTCATAGTCAAACAGTTCTTGGGCGCATATTTGACTTTAATCGGACAAATATACACAAAGTTATCATCTTTTGAAAAATCAATAAAAAAAACCGAACGAACTTTTTACTTGACCTAATATTATACTCTGTAGCAACATGTTGCGAGTGTATAAAAACAACGTATAGGGTTTAACAAATTATTAATTACACTAGCGAGAAACCTAAGCAGAAACCATAAATAAGAACAAACGAGCCCGAATTTTTAAACAAAAAACAATAACACAACATACCTGTCAGCAGCTGGAGAACAAGCACAGGAATTGGCACGAAACAAGCATGTATATATAAGTAAACAAAAGTTAACTTATCTAGTCTTTTGAGCTGCCAAAACTGCAATGTATGCAGTTTGATCGCGCATGATTCAAATGAATTGTATGACCGACAGCCGTAATTCAACACACTGCAGTAGCCACCGACCGTGTGACCGGCGGATGTAACGCAATGACTTACACAAGCTTATTCGTCAGCAGAAATTTAGAAAAGCAGCGTCAATGGCAGTAGCGGCAATAGTAACAGTAGATTATAAATAAGGGAAATTTAATCTTAATAAATCAGTTTTAGAACGGAACTCAAATTGTGTTTATTTAAAATAACATAATTCCGTGGTAGTCGACAACACCGTCGCTATCGCATAAACGAAATATTATTTAAATAGCTCGTGGGTAGTCGACAACACCGTCGTTACCGAATAAAGTAACAGTGACCGATAATAAAAAAATAACTTATACAAACCTTATACCCTGCAAAGTGAGCGTATTTTTTTCATTTAACTATCTGCGCATAAAATAGCAAATGTATGTAAAATGGCAGTTTCATATACTATAATATAAAACCTATAATAGCAAATCCGTTTTAACAGCATAAAAAACGGTTACCAAACTGTCACAGTTTAGAGTTTATTTTGCGTGAAAACCCGAATACAGTCTAGTATAACGTATTTTTCAAAATACATACTTATATTCAAAAAAAATTATATTAACTTATTGCCCAATTAATAGCTTACTTTCGTGTATTCAAACACACCATCAAGAAACAAAAAACAAATTCAAGTATATACTTGCACATTACTCCAGCAATACCCCTTATGCTTAATAAAGCAATAAGCAGGATTGCATATAATAATTAAGCAAAGGCAAAATAGCAAACCTAAAAAAAGACAGAGAAACAAATAAAAACATATCAAACAAAGATATCGAACATATGCATATCGAATTAACGCTTACATATTACATCTACATATGTATATCGTTAAATATATATTTTTAATAGACATCTATGAACATACGAAACATATTTACAAAGTCAATAACAAGCATAAACAATAAAACAAGCTTACAAACATACATTTATACATAAGTGTTTATGGAAAATACCTGCAAATTAACTTCTTTCGTTAAGGAAGTGTTAAATAAATATAGTTTTCCGCAAACGCGCGGAAGAAATCAAATATGATAGTTTGAGTGATTCTGATGGATAACTGATCTCTTTATTTCAATTTACTCTTATTTATGCAATTTTCTTATTTGCTTAATTCTTACAATACTTGTAAGTGTCAGTTACAATATTCGCTTATTCAGTAATTGGCTTTATTGTTTAAATTTTGGGGGTGGTCTTAGCTTAATGAAAACTTATATTTCTTACTCAAATAAGCAAAGATGCTTATTAAGAAGCTGTATTATTGCTAATTGCATATATACAGTTTTGTTTATAATTAGCGTAAAGCTACTGTGTGGAGGCTGCCGTTAACTCCCCCCCTCTCTAAGATGAATCGTCCCTGATTAAATATCATTTTTCGATAGGTTATTTCTTTTCTCCAAAATAGCGTTATATGATATTTTTTGAGATTCTAAATTTCTATTTATTTTAGAAGTTTTATAAGATTTTTTAAATTTTACAATCCTATAAATTATGTACATTATTAACAAAATTAAAAGTATGTACTATAAAAATGAATGATGTTTAAAAACTTTCTTTCGTTCAGCTAAAATATTTATGTTTTCAAGTTTCATTTCTTTATTTTTATACACTCGCAACATGTTGCTACAGAGTATAATAGTTTTGTTCACCTAACGGTTGTTTGTATCACCTAAAACTAATCGTCTGACCGTCTGTCCGTCCGTCCGTCTGTCCGCCTGTGCAAGCTGTAACTTGAGTAAAAATTGATATATCTTTATGAAACTTGGTACACATGTTTCTTGATACCGTAAGATGGTTAGTATTGCAGATGGGCGTAATCGGACCACTGCCACGCCCACAAAACGCCATTAATCCAAAACAAATAAATTGTCATAACTAAGCCCCACAATAAGATACAAGACCGTTGTTTGGTACACAGAATCACATTTAGGAGAGGCATCTGTTCAACGTGATATTTTAACGAAATTAAGTGGAAACGATTTCTTAATAATTATGTGGTTTGACGCTGAATTAGAATGAAATTAGTATATACTAAGTCTAAACCTCACACCTTCATATAATGAATTGCGATTCTCTGGTTGACGTTTGCCACCTAAGCTTATAATATAAAATTTAGCCACTTTGGTGGAGTTAATATCACATTCATACTTATGTATATCTCACTTCAAGCAATAAAACTGAGAATAAGTTTATGGCCTTTCTTATAAGTCAAGAAGATACCAAATTTGATTTGTAATTTAATCACGATATCATTTAATAATGGATGTTTAATTCTTTCTCAACATTTTTTGAAATAAGGTTTGAAGAAATTTCCTGGTCTTTGATTTTCCCAGCTCACATGTACTACTTACATGTATGGTATAATTTTTTTCGTCAATTTTATAATTTCATGAAATTAAATGGACAGTTTTTCTTAAAAATAATGTATATCGCTGCATACGAATGAAATTGGTCTAGACCTTTTTTAAACCTTATAACCCTAATATACTGATTTCCGATCCTCTGGTACAACAGCAACCTCATATACCCCACCGTTCCCACGACAGTCGGGTCTACGTAACCGGAACGGACCCGGATTTATTCCGGCCAAGGACTGTCAACTCGGTAGAATTCTTCCTACAACAACAACAACAACCCCACATATTAAATCTAACCCCTTTGGTTCAGTTTATATCACATATACCATGTTTGAGTTAAATAGCTTCTTTTTATAAAAGTTAACATTTCGGAGAAAAAAATAGTATTGACACAAAATAAATCTATGATCAATAACATAAGTTAATAAGATACCAAATAATAATCGAGTAATGAATGTTGAATTCTTTCGCAACATTTTTATACTTTCGCAGCATGTTGCAACGGAGTATAGTTTTGTTCACCAAAGGGTTGTTTGCATCACCTAAAACTAATCGAGATAGATATAGATTTCTATTTACAAATATTTCTTCTAATATTTGGTGATAATCAGTGGATCATGTTGAACTTAATACAACTATATACCAGGCAACAATGTAAAAAAGTTTCTTAGCGTGGTGGACTTTGTATAGAGCAAAAAAATCTTTCTAGAAAAAATTGCATGAAATAAATATTAGTTATGTAGTATCAAAAGGGATAAAGATCCTTTTTATGTGGTTATAGGTAAACTGCGACCCCATCGGTTTACATGCTACTGTCTATTATTTCAGTTTTGCGACACATTTTAATATGAAGGTCATGAGGTGAACTGTAAACTCAAAAAATTGCATTTTTACCTAGCGCCGTTGGCAGCTTATGAAAGGTATAGATATTAAGACAGAAAGAAGAAAATCTACATACCTGCTCTACATATGTGTATACCATACTTAATTATATGTAAGTTATTGTTAATATAGCCTTCATGGGTAGACCCTTCAAAATAGGTACCATAGATCCCCCTGTTTTAGAAAGCGTTTAATAAAGTAATTTACGGAGGGGTTTTCCGAGAACTTAATTTCAATACAATGAAATAAATTACTAATTTCTAAAATATAAATATAAATAAATATTATGTATTATTATGTTAGTGAATAGCTAAGTAATATATAGGTATACAAAAGTACGTAAGCTGTACCAACATGCAAGAGTATAATAAATATCAGTACACTGTGTTTGTAGTTTCAGTTACACTACATGCCTTTAACAGCAGAGTGCTTTATTCAAACTAATTTTAGTGTATTAGTTATATAGTGTTTAAAGTATTATTATATACATTGATGAGCAAAACCGTATTATATACAGTGGCGAGCAAACACATATACATATGTGCACCAGCATACCATAGTACCTATACACTGAACAGGAAAGGAGTCTTACAAGGAATTACAGTGAAAGAGAGCAGCACCTAGGATCCAACTTTTAACACCCGGACGGACTGAATTATATAAGTATTATCTATAGGTATTTTATATATTATATTAATCCATTTATTATTAATTAATTATACCTAGATTAAGTAGAAAATCTATATTACTAAGTCGTCTTCAGAATAGAAGACGTATGAGAGTTTTTCGTGTAAACTCTTTATATAGAGATAGTGAGCAGTCACAAAATACTGTAAGTCACGCTAATCGTAGATTAGATTCCGATGTACGTCTGTACGAACAAATTATCAATACAAATAACAATGAACCAGGCGGGAAAATCTCGAGGTACGGTATTTTGAACAAAATTTAAATACTGTTTAACATCGAACAAGGCGGCAAGATAACCAAATTCGCTCTGAAGAGCAAATAAGAGATTCTCGAGGTCATAGGTCTCGGCGTGAAGACCCCGTGGTTCGATCTGTTGAGTAAATTGCAAAAAGCCTGAGTATAGGAATTAAAGGCGCATTTGTGATCAGATGCGAAGGGAAAATGCAAAAAGAAATCCCGAAATAAGGAGAGAGGGGCGTGATAGAGAAACACAACGTCGACAGGTTAGTAGGAGGGTTATGAGGGAAGAAATTTTGAATCAGAGACGTCTTAGACAAAGTCAAGTTCGCCTTCGTAGAGATAACCCGCTCAATAGGCAAATTGAAAACCACCGAATTCGATTAACGAGAGAAATAATGTTACTGAAACTCATAATAGTGGCAGTTTAACAGATTTATAAAACATTTATTTCCGAATATAAATAAGGGCCCTACTGAAATATGTATTTGCTGTGGCGGATTATGGTTTTCACACCAAGTTCGCAAATTAAATTTCGAAAGTATTGCGCAAGGTCACCCGAATGCTGCATCCGTCTTCTATTTAATGCAAAAACTTCCTTCGGAAGATGGAAATTACAATTTTTGTGCTACTTGCAAAAATGCGATTGCTAAAAAGAACGTTCCAAAAATATGTTTAGCTAACGGTCTAGACTTTCCTGAAATACCGGATTGTTTGAAAAATTTAACCCCAATAGAAGAATGTCTCATAATGCCTAGATTGCCTTTTATGACAATCCGTCCGTTAGGATATCAAGGTTAGAGTTTGCTCAAAGTTCTGTTGTTAATATACCAATTTCTGTTAACAATATTGTGGCATCTCTTCCAAGGTCTTTTGTTGAGGCTCATGTTATACAAATCCACTTAAGAAGGCGTTTGGAATACAATCATGATTACATGATCGCTACCATACGCCCCGCAAAGATCATGGAAGCTTTGCAATTCTTAGTGAATACCCCTCTGTATCGTGAGCAGAATATACATATTAATGAGAACTGGATTTCAGAATTTAATAACCAAGAAGAAGTTCCGTTTGTTGCATCTGCAGAGAGTTCCCGATTGGTTCAATCTTTTCATGCGGCACAAACTTTACCTTTTACCTTCAGAGCTAAATTCAGGCGGTCAAGAAAGTCGTTTGGACAATATTCCTGTAGAAAACTTAGACTCTAACCGTTTAGTTATGTTTAGACATAACTCAAGATAATAATTCAGAAAAGTTGTCATTTCAAACAATATACGTTGAGCAGAAACGTACATGCTCTGAAACATATAGCAAGATAATACGTTCTGAAATTCGCCGTTTTGACAGAAGAGCGTGTACCACTACAAAGTTGTTCTATGATAACAAAAAATTAGAACTGCTACAAATTAAGAATAGTACATCCATTTGCCTTAGAATGTTTTCAGGACGCAACCGAGTTACGGCCCAAAATCTATTAAACGAAAACTTTGTTCTAAACTTGATTCAACACAATGGTAGTTACAAGGTTTTGAAAGGCGTTAGATCCCCACCTCCGCACTGGGAAGCTGAGAAGAAAAAGGCAATCGCTATGATTCGCCAATTTGGGCTTCCAACCTTCTTTATCACTTTATCGGCTGCATAATCTCAGTGTGTTGAGCTTTTGGTCATCCTCTCTAAAGCTGTTGATTCTAAACATATTTCAGAAGAGGAAGCCAATAGTTTAACATCCCAAGATAGATATCGTTTAATTCGGTAAGACGCGGTTACTTGTGCTAGATATTTTGACTACCGCTATCGACAAATTCTTAAGCTTTTTAAAGATAACGCCGGCATTTTTGCAGAGCATTTTGTCACAAATTTCTATTTATATAGATATATTTTATTATATTGTATTATAATTACTAGAGAGTGGAGTTTAAGAGAGGTTCCCCGCATGTACATGGAATGTATTGGCTTAATAACGTTCCCAGGATCAACCTTCAAGATCCTCAGACATTCCCTGATATCATTAGTTTTATTGACAATTATATTTCTACAGATGGTTCGGTCAGCCACTTAGAAAATTATTGGGATTATCAAAGGCATAACCACAGTCGGTCTTGTACTAGGGAAATAAGAGGACAACAGTTTTGTCGTTTTGGTATACCATATCCACCAATGCCTTCAACGCAAATACTGTTACCTCTTACAGAAACAAGTCAAAATTCAGAAAGACACAATGAAAACTTTTTCAAAATTCAAAACCTTTTAAATTCAAATATGACTACAAAAGACATTTCTAATTTAAACGATTTTGAGCATTTCTTGTCTGATAGTAGAGTAAATATGTCTTTTGATGACTATTTGTTAGCCCTTAGATCAAGTTTAACAAAACCCAAAATTTTACTAAAAAGAAAATTACAGGATCGTTTTATAAACGCTTATAATCCTCTGATTTTGGAACTCCATAGAGCAAATATGGATATCCAATATATACTGGATGCATATGCTTGCTGTTGATATATAATTAATTATATTAACAAGTCTAGCAGGGGAATTTCTAGGCTCTTAAATGAAGCTATATCAGAGGTAAATGCTGGAAATTATGCTGTTAAGTAAAAACGTAAACATATAGGTCACAAATTTATATCAGGCACAGAAATATCTGCACATAAAGCAGTATATTGCTGCATTGGGCTCCATCTTTCTGAAGCAAGTAATGCAGAAATATTCATAAATACCTCTCGACCTGAGGAACGTGTTCGAATGGTACAATCTAGAGCGGAACTTCAGAACCTTCCTTCAGGTTCGATTGAAATATTCGTAGCCGGTATTTTAGACCGTTATGTTCAAAGATCCGATCAGTTAGAAACTCTTTGTTTAGCTGATTTTGCATCTAGGTATAAATATTTTAAATCTAGTAGAAGAGCACTAGATAGTGATCATGAAGAAGAAGAGAGGGAAGACGATAATTTACAAGAAAGCGGGGTTGTCCTGCCTCTTAAAGACGGTAGCGGTTTTGTTAAGAAACGTACCAAACCTTGTATTATTCGGTATAGAAGGTTTAGCCCAGATTTGGCCGGAGTTGTGTATTTCCGCGAAATGTTAATGCTTTACTATCCTTGGCGGAATGAGCAGCAAGATCTCATTGAAAACGATAATGAACAGACCTGCATAACACATCGCATTCTAATTGAGGACAATCAAAGAAAATATGATGTTTTTGAGCAAAGAGAAATTGAAAATGTTCTAGAAAGTCTTTATAATGAAATAGACTTGGACGAAGGTGCTCAAAATAAACTACCTATCGTGGAAAATGAGTTCAGAGTGTTGGCACTTCCAGAAATAAGCCCAAATATAAATTTGCTGGACTTGCATGATGAAAATTCAACAGATAATGTCACTGAATCTGATTGCAATATTAGACTTATTAAACTACCCCCTTTAATCCCAGTTGAGGAATTATTTTCGTTAGTTCAAAGTCTTAATATTAATCAAAGAACCTATTTGACACATTTGATGCACCAGCTAAAAACAAATCGCCCATTTTATGAGTTCATTAGCGGCGGTGCAGGTGTTTGATATCTGCAATATATCAAGCTCTTAACCATCGTTACAATTCTACACCTGGATCCAATCCAAGTTCCTTAAAAGTTCTTCTTTGCGCACCTACGGGTAAAGCAGCATTCGGAATAGGTGGAATGACCCTTCATTCAATATTCTCTTTACCGTTAATCAGTTGAATAGAGAGTTGATGCCAGTTAGCAATGACACAGTTAATTCATTGTATTCCAGACTTGTCGATTTAAAATTAATTAATCATAATTGATGAAATATCGATGGTAGGTGCTCGTATGTTTAGCTCTGTTGATGCGAGATTAAAACAAATTTTCAAAACAGATGATGCATACAGCTCCTTAGTTGGCTCTCCTTTGTATGAGTTATTTAAATACTTTGAATTGACAGAAATAATGAGACAATGGGAGGATCAGGCCTTTGCAATTGCATTAAACATTATGGCATCTGGTACTATGACAAGTGAGGACATAGCACTCATTGAAATTCGAGTAGTTAATTTCGAAGAAGTTCCCGATGATGCCATACATTTGTTTAGTCCAATGAAGAGACAAATAATTTCAATGCCCTTAAGCTCAGTCGAACCTCAACTGACGATATCCTTTCAACTGCAAAAGACTCAGTTAAAGGAATTGATATAAGTGAAAATTAGAATATTTTGGAAAGACCTCCGCCAAACATATGATTACAGTGAACATAAACACGTGTGATGGCTTGGTTAATGGGGCAGCTAGACAATTTATGCAAACTGATTTCCATTGTTCTTTTCCAACAATTCTGTGGATTAAATTTTTGGAACCTTCTGTTGGTTTGATAGCACGATCAAAAAAGCCATCATTTTATTCCTCCTAACAAATTTTCTGAATCCGATCCTGTATTTAGGGAACTGAAGTAATTGAACACAAATAAAGCTCTGACAACAAGTTTCAATTTTATAATTTCCCGAACATCAGGACATCAAATTTTGTTCCATAATGTTCAGAGTCTTCACGCTCACAATAATGATATAAAAAGCGACTGTTTGATGCTATCTTCAGATATTTTATGTTTTGTAGAAACTTGGAGTTATCCTTGCGAAAGTTTGGATATACCAGGATTTACTCCAATTATCGAGCTGATTATAGATAGCACGGAAACAAGCTACAGAAATAAACGGGGCATTATAATATTATATATGCAAAGCATTTATTATTATTATTATTATTGTTGGAATAATATACAAATATTAGACCTAATTACATAGAGGAGCACAAGCAACGGTGGCCATCGGCTCCGAATGTTAATATATTATATAAAGAAAATGCTAAAGTAAAACTTATATTCTATTTTGCAAGTTACATTCTACTAGAAAATTATAAATCTTTGTAATATTATCATAAGATGGTGTAGTTAATAATTTATGATACTGCTCAGTGATGAAGTGATTATTCCTAATACTCTCTAAAGCCAAACAATTGTTGAAAATATGATCGATGGACAAGTTGTTCCCGCAGTAAGGGCAATTTGGTGGCTGCCTGCCGGTGAGAATGTGTTGATGTGATAACTGAGTATGACCTATCCTTAGGCGTGTGAAAATGGTTGATTGTAGGCGACTGATGCTGGTGGGGTAAATGACTTTGTTCCGAGCAGGATTGAGATTTGTGTATCGGTGTTCAAAGCGTCTCCACTCCATAATACTTTTATTGCGACTATGTTCTTGAAGCATTTTCTTAACATCATTTTGGTCCTGGGGCTCATATTGAAAGGTTGGCGCTGATTTGAAATATTTCGCTGCATTATCGGCTTGCTCATTACCGGGAATTCCGACGTGGCCAGGTACCCAGAGCAAAGCAATTTTTTGCTTATGTTTAATGCATAGATCTCGGATTTTTCCAATAACGTTTGAGCTGTTACGTATGTTTGTTACTGCGTTCAAGCAGGAGAGGCTATCCGAGCAAATCACGTATTTACCTTTTTGATGAATTGCGTACTCTAATGCTTTGTAGATAGCAAAAGTTTCGGCCGTAAATACAGACGAGTAAAGTGTAAGAATACCCCCTGTTATAATAGTTCCATTGGATAAGGTGGCTGCAAAGGCAGTATTTGTTGCTTTGGAGCCGTCTGTGTAAATTGGTGTAAAGTTTCTTTGTTTGTAAGTGTCAACTAGCTCCAGAAATCGTTGTTGAAAAGTTGTGTTACTTGTGTTTGATTTTTTTAAGGTGTGAAGTGATGTATCTATCATGGATTGGCTAATAAGCCAATCAGGATGCGTATTGGTTTTATTAAAATTCGGTGGTATATTGATTTTCAAAAGTTGACAATATCTGACGCATCGACGAAGAGTCGACTTTAGCCGGAAATTTCTTTTGTGTCTGGAGGCAGCTATTAAAGTCTTATGAAGTTCATAGTTAGGAGAATGTAAAACTTTTGGAATGAGTTGAATCGTGGTATCGTATACTCTTTGTCGCAATGCCGGAAACCCAGCCTCTCCTAGGATGCATTTTATAGGAGATGTAGGGAAAGCGTTAATACTGCGACGAATTGAGGCGTGATAGATGGGTTCAAGTTGCTTGATGTTTGTGTTGGCGCACCAGCCAAAGATAGGTAAGCCATAGTCGATCTTGGAGAGTATTATGGCTTTTGTAATATTGATGAGAGTATTGGAGTGTATGAATGATTTTTTGCTTGATATATACTTAATAATATTGAGTCTCTTAGAAAGATTTTTTCTGAGGTTAATACATTGATGCTTAAAAGTAAACTTATTATCAAACCATATACCTAAAATTTTTAAATTGGATACCGACTGAATAATAGTATTGTCAAAGACTAGTTGTGGAAAATTACATTTAACTTTTTTGCAAATATGAAGAAGTTTGCATTTGGGTATAGAGATGGATGCTCCTGATTTAAGGCCCCACTTTTTAAATTCTGATAGTACTTTATGGAAGGTCTCATTAACCGCTTGCGTATCTTTTAAGTTAGTATAAACAATGGCATCATCGGCATACAGTGTGAGTTTGACGCTCTTGATATTTAAACAAATATCAGTGAGTTTGTCGAAAGCAATAATAAAAAGTACTACTGATAAGGGCGAGCCTTGAGGTATACCGTTTTTGAGTTGGTGTGTATCTGAAAAGACGTTATTGACGCGAACCCTAAATTTTCGGTGAGCCATGAAAGCTTTTACTATTTGGAAAGCTTTTGGACCAATTTTCCAGGAAGCGAGTTGGCTTAGAACTGCATGAACACCCACGCGGTCGAAAGCTTTCTCGAAGTCGGTAGCTAAAATTGAGGTATGGTTTTTTGTAGAAAGAGAGTCAGAAATAAAGTGCTGGAGTTGAATAAGTGAGTCCATTGTGCTGTGCTTGTTTTTAAAGGCGGTTTGGTTATGTTTGATAAGATTGTTTTTAGTAACAAACCACATCAACCTTTTAGCCAAAATTTTTTCAAACGTTTTGGTGAGACAAGACAGTAAAGAAATGGGACGGAATGACGAGGGTAAATTGATGGGCTTACTTGGTTTGGCTATTGGAATCACTGTGGCTGTGCGCCAAATATGCGGATACGTGCTCTTGGAGAAAATAGAGTTATAGAGAGAAAGTAGCCTATGTTTGGCTAGTAACGGTAGATTAGAAAGCATAGGATAAGATATCCGATCGATACCAGGAGTTTTGCCCTTCGCATGCTTGAGTGCGGCTTCTAATTCGCAAAAGGTTATTTTGTCTTCTACATATTGTGCAGATTGTGAAAGATTCATCGGGTTATATGGTGTTGAGAGCCAGTGCTGCTTTTCGGAGATGTACTCCGCGGGAAAACTTTTGTCATCTGAAAGGTTATGCCAAAAATTGGCGAATGTGGCTGCAATGTCTTCGGGGCTCGTCAGTAACGTATTGTTAGATTGAATGACAGTTATAGGTGTTGGAGGGACTCCAGTTAGCCGTTTAATATCCGACCATATTTTTTTGGGGGTGGAAGATGGTGAAATTTTGGAGGTGAAGATTTCGAGGCTTTTCCTTTTGGCTGTTTTAGCCGCTTTTTTGAAAATGGAGTTGGCCCTTTTATAGGCCATAAGATTTTCGTTTGATATATCACGTCGGAAAATTTTCAACCTCTCATTTTTGTGAGTGCGAAGTTGTAGAAGATCTTTGTTCCACCAAATAGGTGAGTAGTTGGAAAACTTTGGCTTGCTTTGGGGAATCGACTTATTTGCCGCCGAACGTATTATTTTCGTAAGAACTGCTGTTTCTTGATGGATATTATTTGCTGGTGAATTGGGTAGATTGTTTCTAATTTCTGTTTGAAACAGCTCCCAGTTAGCCAGATCTGTTTTGAACTTAGGAAGATGGTTATATTTTATTGAGTGTAGGTTGACTTGAATAGTGATTAAAATAGGGAAGTGGTCGCTACCGTGAAGGTCGGAGCTGACTTCCCAGTTCATTCTGGGGGAGATTTGTGGAGACGAAAGAGTTATGTCAACATTTGTTAAAGATGAGTGTGTTGAAATGTGGGTTGGGGAATCATTATTTAATATGGTTAGATTATGGTTTGAGACAAAGTTTTCAATTAAAAGTCCTCTTCTGTTGGAGTTGCGCGAGCCCCAAAGTCGGTTCCAGGCATTAAAATCGCCGGTCCACAACAGAGGCTCAGGTAGTTGCAGGAATAAATTAATAAGTTCAGCATCATTAAAATCTTGTGAGGGAGGGATATATGTATTTGCAATACAGAGTGTAGAATTAAGTTTTACTTTTAAAGCTATTGTAGACAGGGTAGAGATTATGTGTATCAATTCGTGTGGAATTACCCGTTTTATGATTATTCCAACACCTTGTTTGTTTGTTTCTATATTTTGCAAATTAGCAAAATAACCAAGGTATTGTTTGGGATAAACAAAATTGTTATTGGATAATACACCTATATGAGTCTCTTGAATGCATATAACATCTGGATTTTTCTCTTTAATGAGCAATCAAGCTCATGGTAATTATTAATATAGCCGTTCATGTTCCATTGGACAACTTTAAACGTCATTAAAAAATATAGTGAGAAGCATGCATTTGAGAAGTGGAGATTACTCGTGAGAGCGAAGGGAGAGGGTCGTAAAGAGTTTGGGGTTCAGCAGGGGGATGTGCTGGTGAGAGTATGTTGATCTGTGGTGAAATCATTGTTGGTTTGGTTGAGATATGAAGAATTATATAAAATATTAAGAGATGAGGAATAAGACGAGAAGTCATACTCCTGATTATTTGTTTCTACAAATGAGGTGGGTTCTGTTGCTGAAGAGTAAGGTGTGTTGGTAAGGTCCATAGAAGGGGAACAATTGGAAGAGTTTTTTTCGTTATGAGTAAGATTTACAAATGAGGTGGGTTCTGTTTATGTTGAGTGGGGAGAGTTGGTAAAGTCCATAGGAGGGGGATAATTGGAAGAGGTGTTTTCTTTATGATCAAGATTTACAATTTGGTTATTGTCTTTGTTATTTTTTGTTTCATCTGAATTTTTTACTTCGTTGTTTTTGTTGAGCAAATATGGATATCCAATATATACTGGATGCATATCCTTGCTGTTGATATATAATTAATTATATTAACAAGTCTAACAGGGGAATTTCTAGGCTCTTAAATGGAGCTATATCAGAGGTAAATGCTGGAAATTATGCTGTTAAGTAAAAACGTAAACATATAGGTCACAAATTTATATCAGGCACAGAAATATCTGCACATAAAGCAGTATATTGCTGCATTGGGCTCCATCTTTCAATGCAATTAATGCAGAAATATTCATAAATACCTCTCGACCTGAGGAACGTGTTCGAATGGTACAACCTAGAGCAGAACTTCAGAACCTTCCTTCAGGTTCGATTGAAATATTCGTAGCCGGTATTTTAGACCGTTATGTTCAAAGATCCGATCAGTTAGAAACTCTTTGTTTAGCTGATTTTGCATCTAGGTATAAATATTTTAAATCTAGTAGAAGAGCACTAGATAGTGATCATGAAGAAGAAGAGAGGGAGGACGATAATTTACAAGAAAGCGGGGTTGTCCTGCCTCTTAAAGACGGTAGCGGTTTTGTTAAGAAACGTACCAAACCTTGTATTATTCGGTATAGAAGGTTAAGCCCAGATTTGGCCGGAGTTGTGTATTTCCGCGAAATGTTAATGCTTTACTATCCTTGGCGGAATGAGCAGCAAGATCTCATTGAAAACGATAATGAACAGACCTGCATAACACATCGCATTCTAATTGAGGACAATCAAAGAAAATATGATGTTTTTGAGCAAAGAGAAATTGAAAATGTTCTAGAAAGTCTTTATAATGAAATAGACTTGGACGAAGGTGCTCAAAATAAACTACCTATCGTGGAAAATGAGTTCAGAGTGTTGGCACTTCCAGAAATAAGCCCAAATATAAATTTGCTGGACTTGCATGATGAAAATTCAACAGATAATGTCACTGAATCTGATTGCAATATTAGACTTATTAAACTACCCCCTTTAATCCCAGTTGAGGAATTATTTTCGTTAGTTCAAAGTCTTAATATTAATCAAAGAACCTATTTGACACATTTGATGCACCAGCTAAAAACAAATCGCCCATTTTATGAGTTCATTAGCGGCGGTGCAGGTGTTTGATATCTGCAATATATCAAGCTCTTAACCATCGTTACAATTCTACACCTGGATCCAATCCAAGTTCCTTAAAAGTTCTTCTTTGCGCACCTACGGGTAAAGCAGCATTCGGAATAGGTGGAATGACCCTTCATTCAATATTCTCTTTACCGTTAATCAGTTGAATAGAGAGTTGATGCCAGTTAGCAATGACACAGTTAATTCATTGTATTCCAGACTTGTCGATTTAAAATTAATTAATCATAATTGATGAAATATCGATGGTAGGTGCTCGTATGTTTAGCTCTGTTGATGCGAGATTAAAACAAATTTTCAAAACAGATGATGCATACAGCTCCTTAGTTGGCTCTCCTTTGTATGAGTTATTTAAATACTTTGAATTGACAGAAATAATGAGACAATGGGAGGATCAGGCCTTTGCAATTGCATTAAACATTATGGCATCTGGTACTATGACAAGTGAGGACATAGCACTCATTGAAATTCGAGTAGTTAATTTCGAAGAAGTTCCCGATGATGCCATACATTTGTTTAGTCCAATGAAGAGACAAATAATTTCAATGCCCTTAAGCTCAGTCGAACCTCAACTGACGATATCCTTTCAACTGCAAAAGACTCAGTTAAAGGAATTGATATAAGTGAAAATTAGAATATTTTGGAAAGACCTCCGCCAAACATATGATTACAGTGAACATAAACACGTGTGATGGCTTGGTTAATGGGGCAGCTAGACAATTTATGCAAACTGATTTCCATTGTTCTTTTCCAACAATTCTGTGGATTAAATTTTTGGAACCTTCTGTTGGTTTGATAGCACGATCAAAAAAGCCATCATTTTATTCCTCCTAACAAATTTTCTGAATCCGATCCTGTATTTAGGGAACTGAGGTAATTGAACACAAATAAAGCTCTGACAACAAGTTTCAATTTTATAATTTCCCGAACATCAGGACATCAAATTTTGTTCCATAATGTTCAGAGTCTTCACGCTCACAATAATGATATAAAAAGCGACTGTTTGATGCTATCTTCAGATATTTTATGTTTTGTAGAAACTTGGAGTTATCCTTGCGAAAGTTTTGATATACCAGGATTTACTCCAATTATCGAGCTGATTATAGATAGCACGGAAACAAGCTACAGAAATAAACGGGGCATTATAATATTATATATGCAAAGCATTTATTATTATTATTATTATTGTTGGAATAATATACAAATATTAGACCTAATTACATAGAGGAGCACAAGCAACGGTGGCCATCGGCTCCGAATGTTAATATATTATATAAAGAAAATGCTAAAGTAAAACTTATATTCTATTTTGCAAGTTACATTCTACTAGAAAATTATAAATCTTTGTAATATTATCATAAGATGGTGTAGTTAATAATTTATGATACTGCTCAGTGATGAAGTGATTATTCCTAATACTCTCTAAAGCCAAACAATTGTTGAAAATATGATCGATGGACAAGTTGTTCCCGCAGTAAGGGCAATTTGGTGGCTGCCTGCCGGTGAGAATGTGTTGATGTGATAACTGAGTATGACCTATCCTTAGGCGTGTGAAAATGGTTGATTGTAGGCGACTGATGCTGGTGGGGTAAATGACTTTGTTCCGAGCAGGATTGAGATTTGTGTATCGGTGTTCAAAGCGTCTCCACTCCATAATACTTTTATTGCGACTATGTTCTTGAAGCATTTTCTTAACATCATTTTGGTCCTGGGGCTCATATTGAAAGGTTGGCGCTGATTCGAAATATTTCGCTGCATTATCGGCTTGCTCATTACCGGGAATTCCGACGTGGCCAGGTACCCAGAGCAAAGCAATTTTTTGCTTATGTTTAATGCATAGACCTCGGATTTTTCCAATAACGTTTGAGCTGTTACGTATGTTTGTTACTGCGTTCAAGCAGGAGAGGCTATCCGAGCAAATCACGTATTTACCTTTTTGATGAATTGCTTACTCTAATGCTTTGTAGATAGCAAAAGTTTCGGCCGTAAATACAGACGAGTAAAGTGTAAGAATACCCCCTGTTATAATAGTTCCATTGGATAAGGTGGCTGCAAAGGCAGTATTTGTTGCTTTGGAGCCGTCTGTGTAAATTGGTGTAAAGTTTCTTTGTTTGTAAGTGTCAACTAGCTCCAGAAATCGTTGTTGAAAAGTTGTGTTACTTGTGTTTGATTTTTTTAAGGTGTGAAGTGATGTATCTATCATGGATTGGCTAATAAGCCAATCAGGATGCGTATTGGTTTTATTAAAATTCGGTGGTATATTGATTTTCAAAAGTTGACAATATCTGACGCATCGACGAAGAGTCGACTTTAGCCGGAAATTTCTTTTGTGTCTGGAGGCAGCTATTAAAGTCTTATGAAGTTCATAGTTAGGAGAATGTAAAACTTTTGGAATGAGTTGAATCGTGGTATCGTATACTCTTTGTCGCAATGCCGGAAACCCAGCCTCTCCTAGGATGCATTTTATAGGAGATGTAGGGAAAGCGTTAATACTGCGACGAATTGAGGCGTGATAGATGGGTTCAAGTTGCTTGATGTTTGTGTTGGCGCACCAGCCAAAGATAGGTAAGCCATAGTCGATCTTGGAGAGTATTATGGCTTTTGTAATATTGATGAGAGTATTGGAGTGTATGAATGATTTTTTGCTTGATATATACTTAATAATATTGAGTCTCTTAGAAAGATTTTTTCTGAGGTTAATACATTGATGCTTAAAAGTAAACTTATTATCAAACCATATACCTAAAATTTTTAAATTGGATACCGACTGAATAATAGTATTGTCAAAGACTAGTTGTGGAAAATTACATTTAACTTTTTTGCAAATATGAAGAAGTTTGCATTTGGGTATAGAGATGGATGCTCCTGATTTAAGGCCCCACTTTTTAAATTCTGATAGTACTTTATGGAAGGTCTCATTAACCGCTTGCGTATCTTTTAAGTTAGTATAAACAATGGCATCATCGGCATACAGTGTGAGTTTGACGCTCTTGATATTTAAACAAATATCAGTGAGTTTGTCGAAAGCAATAATAAAAAGTACTACTGATAAGGGCGAGCCTTGAGGTATACCGTTTTTGAGTTGGTGTGTATCTGAAAAGACGTTATTGACGCGAACCCTAAATTTTCGGTGAGCCATGAAAGCTTTTACTATTTGGAAAGCTTTTGGACCAATTTTCCAGGACGCGAGTTGGCTTAGAACTGCATGAACACCCACGCGGTCGAAAGCTTTCTCGAAGTCGGTAGCTAAAATTGAGGTATGGTTTTTTGTAGAAAGAGAGTCAGAAATAAAGTGCTGGAGTTGAATAAGTGAGTCCATTGTGCTGTGCTTGTTTTTAAAGGCGGTTTGGTTATGTTTGATAAGATTGTTTTTAGTAACAAACCACATCAACCTTTTAGCCAAAATTTTTTCAAACGTTTTGGTGAGACAAGACAGTAAAGAAATGGGACGGAATGACGAGGGTAAATTGATGGGCTTACTTGGTTTGGCTATTGGAATCACTGTGGCTGTGCGCCAAATATGCGGATACGTGCTCTTGGAGAAAATAGAGTTATAGAGAGAAAGTAGCCTATGTTTGGCTAGTAACGGTAGATTAGAAAGCATAGGATAAGATATCCGATCGATACCAGGAGTTTTGCCCTTCGCATGCTTGAGTGCGGCTTCTAATTCGCAAAAGGTTATTTTGTCTTCTACATATTGTGCAGATTGTGAAAGATTCATCGGGTTATATGGTGTTGAGAGCCAGTGCTGCTTTTCGGAGATGTACTCCGCGGGAAAACTTTTGTCATCTGAAAGGTTATGCCAAAAATTGGCGAATGTGGCTGCAATGTCTTCGGGGCTCGTCAGTAACGTATTGTTAGATTGAATGACAGTTATAGGTGTTGGAGGGACTCCAGTTAGCCGTTTAATATCCGACCATATTTTTTTGGGGGTGGAAGATGGTGAAATTTTGGAGGTGAAGATTTCGAGGCTTTTCCTTTTGGCTGTTTTAGCCGCTTTTTTGAAAATGGAGTTGGCCCTTTTATAGGCCATAAGATTTTCGTTTGATATATCACGTCGGAAAATTTTCAACCTCTCATTTTTGTGAGTGCGAAGTTGTAGAAGATCTTTGTTTCACCAAATAGGTGAGTAGTTGGAAAACTTTGGCTTGCTTTGGGGAATCGACTTATTTGCCGCCGAACGTATTATTTTCGTAAGAACTGCTGTTTCTTGATGGATATTATTTGCTGGTGAATTGGGTAGATTGTTTCTAATTTCTGTTTGAAACAGCTCCCAGTTAGCCAGATCTGTTTTGAACTTAGGAAGATGGTTATATTTTATTGAGTGTAGGTTGACTTGAATAGTGATTAAAATAGGGAAGTGGTCGCTACCGTGAAGGTCGGAGCTGACTTCCCAGTTCATTCTGGGGGAGATTTGTGGAGACGAAAGAGTTATGTCAACATTTGTTAAAGATGAGTGTGTTGAAATGTGGGTTGGGGAATCATTATTTAATATGGTTAGATTATGGTTTGAGACAAAGTTTTCAATTAAAAGTCCTCTTCTGTTGGAGTTGCGCGAGCCCCAAAGTCGGTTCCAGGCATTAAAATCGCCGGTCCACAACAGAGGCTCAGGTAGTTGCAGGAATAAATTAATAAGTTCAGCATCATTAAAATCTTGTGAGGGAGGGATATATGTATTTGCAATACAGAGTGTAGAATTAAGTTTTACTTTTAAAGCTATTGTAGACAGGGTAGAGATTATGTGTATCAATTCGTGTGGAATTACCCGTTTTATGATTATTCCAACACCTTGTTTGTTTGTTTCTATATTTTGCAAATTAGCAAAATAACCAAGGTATTGTTTGGGATAAACAAAATTGTTATTGGATAATACACCTATATGAGTCTCTTGAATGCATATAACATCTGGATTTTTCTCTTTAATGAGCAATCAAGCTCATGGTAATTATTAATATAGCCGTTCATGTTCCATTGGACAACTTTAAACGTCATTAAAAAATATAGTGAGAAGCATGCATTTGAGAAGTGGAGATTACTCGTGAGAGCGAAGGGAGAGGGTCGTAAAGAGTTTGGGGTTCAGCAGGGGGATGTGCTGGTGAGAGTATGTTGATCTGTGGTGAAATCATTGTTGGTTTGGTTGAGATATGAAGAATTATATAAAATATTAAGAGATGAGGAATAAGACGAGAAGTCATACTCCTGATTATTTGTTTCTACAAATGAGGTGGGTTCTGTTGCTGAAGAGTGAGGTGTGTTGGTAAGGTCCATAGAAGGGGAACAATTGGAAGAGTTTTTTCGTTATGAGTAAGATTTACAAATGAGGTGGGTTCTGTTTATGTTGAGTGGGGAGAGTTGGTAAAGTCCATAGGAGGGGGATAATTGGAAGAGGTGTTTTCTTTATGATCAAGATTTACAATTTGGTTATTGTCTTTGTTATTTTTTGTTTCATCTGAATTTTTTACTTCGTTGTTTTTGTTGAGCAAATATGGATATCCAATATATACTGGATGCATATCCTTGCTGTTGATATATAATTAATTATATTAACAAGTCTAACAGGGGAATTTCTAGGCTCTTAAATGGAGCTATATCAGAGGTAAATGCTGGAAATTATGCTGTTAAGTAAAAACGTAAACATATAGGTCACAAATTTATATCAGGCACAGAAATATCTGCACATAAAGCAGTATATTGCTGCATTGGGCTCCATCTTTCAATGCAATTAATGCAGAAATATTCATAAATACCTCTCGACCTGAGGAACGTGTTCGAATGGTACAACCTAGAGCAGAACTTCAGAACCTTCCTTCAGGTTCGATTGAAATATTCGTAGCCGGTATTTTAGACCGTTATGTTCAAAGATCCGATCAGTTAGAAACTCTTTGTTTAGCTGATTTTGCATCTAGGTATAAATATTTTAAATCTAGTAGAAGAGCACTAGATAGTGATCATGAAGAAGAAGAGAGGGAAGACGATAATTTACAAGAAAGCGGGGTTGTCCTGCCTCTTAAAGACGGTAGCGGTTTTGTTAAGAAACGTACCAAACCTTGTATTATTCGGTATAGAAGGTTTAGCCCAGATTTGGCCGGAGTTGTGTATTTCCGCGAAATGTTAATGCTTTACTATCCTTGGCGGAATGAGCAGCAAGATCTCATTGAAAACGATAATGAACAGACCTGCATAACACATCGCATTCTAATTGAGGACAATCAAAGAAAATATGATGTTTTTGAGCAAAGAGAAATTGAAAATGTTCTAGAAAGTCTTTATAATGAAATAGACTTGGACGAAGGTGCTCAAAATAAACTACCTATCGTGGAAAATGAGTTCAGAGTGTTGGCACTTCCAGAAATAAACCCAAATATAAATTTGCTGGACTTGCATGATGAAAATTCAACAGATAATGTCACTGAATCTGATTGCAATATTAGACTTATTAAACTACCCCCTTTAATCCCAGTTGAGGAATTATTTTCGTTAGTTCAAAGTCTTAATATTAATCAAAGAACCTATTTGACACATTTGATGCACCAGCTAAAAACAAATCGCCCATTTTATGAGTTCATTAGCGGCGGTGCAGGTGTTTGATATCTGCAATATATCAAGCTCTTAACCATCGTTACAATTCTACACCTGGATCCAATCCAAGTTCCTTAAAAGTTCTTCTTTGCGCACCTACGGGTAAAGCAGCATTCGGAATAGGTGGAATGACCCTTCATTCAATATTCTCTTTACCGTTAATCAGTTGAATAGAGAGTTGATGCCAGTTAGCAATGACACAGTTAATTCATTGTATTCCAGACTTGTCGATTTAAAATTAATTAATCATAATTGATGAAATATCGATGGTAGGTGCTCGTATGTTTAGCTCTGTTGATGCGAGATTAAAACAAATTTTCAAAACAGATGATGCATACAGCTCCTTAGTTGGCTCTCCTTTGTATGAGTTATTTAAATACTTTGAATTGACAGAAATAATGAGACAATGGGAGGATCAGGCCTTTGCAATTGCATTAAACATTATGGCATCTGGTACTATGACAAGTGAGGACATAGCACTCATTGAAATTCGAGTAGTTAATTTCGAAGAAGTTCCCGATGATGCCATACATTTGTTTAGTCCAATGAAGAGACAAATAATTTCAATGCCCTTAAGCTCAGTCGAACCTCAACTGACGATATCCTTTCAACTGCAAAAGACTCAGTTAAAGGAATTGATATAAGTGAAAATTAGAATATTTTGGAAAGACCTCCGCCAAACATATGATTACAGTGAACATAAACACGTGTGATGGCTTGGTTAATGGGGCAGCTAGACAATTTATGCAAACTGATTTCCATTGTTCTTTTCCAACAATTCTGTGGATTAAATTTTTGGAACCTTCTGTTGGTTTGATAGCACGATCAAAAAAGCCATCATTTTATTCCTCCTAACAAATTTTCTGAATCCGATCCTGTATTTAGGGAACTGAGGTAATTGAACACAAATAAAGCTCTGACAACAAGTTTCAATTTTATAATTTCCCGAACATCAGGACATCAAATTTTGTTCCATAATGTTCCGAGTCTTCACGCTCACAATAATGATATAAAAAGCGACTGTTTGATGCTATCTTCAGATATTTTATGTTTTGTAGAAACTTGGAGTTATCCTTGCGAAAGTTTTGATATACCAGGATTTACTCCAATTATCGAGCTGAATATAGATAGCACGGAAACAAGCTACAGAAATAAACGGGGCATTATAATATTATATATGCAAAGCATTTATTATTATTATTATTATTGTTGGAATAATATACAAATATTAGACCTAATTACATAGAGGAGCACAAGCAACGGTGGCCATCGGCTCCGAATGTTAATATATTATATAAAGAAAATGCTAAAGTAAAACTTATATTCTATTTTGCAAGTTACATTCTACTAGAAAATTATAAATCTTTGTAATATTATCATAAGATGGTGTAGTTAATAATTTATGATACTGCTCAGTGATGAAGTGATTATTCCTAATACTCTCTAAAGCCAAACAATTGTTGAAAATATGATCGATGGACAAGTTGTTCCCGCAGTAAGGGCAATTTGGTGGCTGCCTGCCGGTGAGAATGTGTTGATGTGATAACTGAGTATGACCTATCCTTAGGCGTGTGAAAATGGTTGATTGTAGGCGACTGATGCTGGTGGGGTAAATGACTTTGTTCCGAGCAGGATTGAGATTTGTGTATCGGTGTTCAAAGCGTCTCCACTCCATAATACTTTTATTGCGACTATGTTCTTGAAGCATTTTCTTAACATCATTTTGGTCCTGGGGCTCATATTGAAAGGTTGGCGCTGATTTGAAATATTTCGCTGCATTATCGGCTTGCTCATTACCGGGAATTCCGACGTGGCCAGGTACCCAGAGCAAAGCAATTTTTTGCTTATGTTTAATGCATAGATCTCGGATTTTTCCAATAACGTTTGAGCTGTTACGTATGTTTGTTACTGCGTTCAAGCAGGAGAGGCTATCCGAGCAAATCACGTATTTACCTTTTTGATGAATTGCGTACTCTAATGCTTTGTAGATAGCAAAAGTTTCGGCCGTAAATACAGACGAGTAAAGTGTAAGAATACCCCCTGTTATAATAGTTCCATTGGATAAGGTGGCTGCAAAGGCAGTATTTGTTGCTTTGGAGCCGTCTGTGTAAATTGGTGTAAAGTTTCTTTGTTTGTAAGTGTCAACTAGCTCCAGAAATCGTTGTTGAAAAGTTGTGTTACTTGTGTTTGATTTTTTTAAGGTGTGAAGTGATGTATCTATCATGGATTGGCTAATAAGCCAATCAGGATGCGTATTGGTTTTATTAAAATTCGGTGGTATATTGATTTTCAAAAGTTGACAATATCTGACGCATCGACGAAGAGTCGACTTTAGCCGGAAATTTCTTTTGTGTCTGGAGGCAGCTATTAAAGTCTTATGAAGTTCATAGTTAGGAGAATGTAAAACTTTTGGAATGAGTTGAATCGTGGTATCGTATACTCTTTGTCGCAATGCCGGAAACCCAGCCTCTCCTAGGATGCATTTTATAGGAGATGTAGGGAAAGCGTTAATACTGCGACGAATTGAGGCGTGATAGATGGGTTCAAGTTGCTTGATGTTTGTGTTGGCGCACCAGCCAAAGATAGGTAAGCCATAGTCGATCTTGGAGAGTATTATGGCTTTTGTAATATTGATGAGAGTATTGGAGTGTATGAATGATTTTTTGCTTGATATATACTTAATAATATTGAGTCTCTTAGAAAGATTTTTTCTGAGGTTAATACATTGATGCTTAAAAGTAAACTTATTATCAAACCATATACCTAAAATTTTTAAATTGGATACCGACTGAATAATAGTATTGTCAAAGACTAGTTGTGGAAAATTACATTTAACTTTTTTGCAAATATGAAGAAGTTTGCATTTGGGTATAGAGATGGATGCTCCTGATTTAAGGCCCCACTTTTTAAATTCTGATAGTACTTTATGGAAGGTCTCATTAACCGCTTGCGTATCTTTTAAGTTAGTATAAACAATGGCATCATCGGCATACAGTGTGAGTTTGACGCTCTTGATATTTAAACAAATATCAGTGAGTTTGTCGAAAGCAATAATAAAAAGTACTACTGATAAGGGCGAGCCTTGAGGTATACCGTTTTTGAGTTGGTGTGTATCTGAAAAGACGTTATTGACGCGAACCCTAAATTTTCGGTGAGCCATGAAAGCTTTTACTATTTGGAAAGCTTTTGGACCAATTTTCCAGGAAGCGAGTTGGCTTAGAACTGCATGAACACCCACGCGGTCGAAAGCTTTCTCGAAGTCGGTAGCTAAAATTGAGGTATGGTTTTTTGTAGAAAGAGAGTCAGAAATAAAGTGCTGGAGTTGAATAAGTGAGTCCATTGTGCTGTGCTTGTTTTTAAGGGCGGTTTGGTTATGTTTGATAAGATTGTTTTTAGTAACAAACCACATCAACTTTTTAGCCAAAATTTTTTCAAACGTTTTGGTGAGACAAGACAGTAAAGAAATGGGACGGAATGACGAGGGTAAATTGATGGGCTTGCTTGGTTTGGCTATTGGAATCACTGTGGCTGTGCGCCAAATATGCGGATACGTGCTCTTGGAGAAAATAGAGTTATAGAGAGAAAGTAGCCTATGTTTGGCTAGTAACGGTAGATTAGAAAGCATAGGATAAGATATCCGATCGATACCAGGAGTTTTGCCCTTCGCATGCTTGAGTGCGGCTTCTAATTCGCAAAAGGTTCTTTTGTCTTCTACATATTGTGCAGATTGTGAAAGATTCATCGCGTTATATGGTGTTGAGAGCCAGTGCTGCTTTTCGGAGATGTACTCCGCGGGAAAACTTTTGTCATCTGAAAGGTTATGCCAAAAATTGGCGAATGTGGCTGCAATGTCTTCGGGGCTCGTCAGTAACGTATTGTCAGATTGAATGACAGTTATAGGTGTTGGAGGGACTCCAGTTAGCCGTTTAATATCCGACCATATTTTTTTGGAGGTGAAGATTTCGAGGCTTTTCCTTTTGGCTGTTTTAGCCGCTTTTTTGAAAATGGAGTTGGCCCTTTTATAGGCCATAAGATTTTCGTTTGATATATCACGTCGGAAAATTTTCAACCTCTCATTTTTGTGAGTGCGAAGTTGTAGAAGATCTTTGTTCCACCAAATAGGTGAGTAGTTGGAAAACTTTGGCTTGCTTTGGGGAATCGACTTATTTGCCGCCGAACGTATTATTTTCGTAAGAACTGCTGTTTCTTGATGGATATTATTTGCTGGTGAATTGGGTAGATTGTTTCTAATTTCTGTTTGAAACAGCTCCCAGTTAGCCAGATCTGTTTTGAACTTAGGAAGATGGTTATATTTTATTGAGTGTAGGTTGACTTGAATAGTGATTAAAATAGGGAAGTGGTCGCTACCGTGAAGGTCGGAGCTGACTTCCCAGTTCATTCTGGGGGAGATTTGTGGAGACGAAAGAGTTATGTCAACATTTGTTAAAGATGAGTGTGTTGAAATGTGGGTTGGGGAATCATTATTTAATATGGTTAGATTATGGTTTGAGACAAAGTTTTCAATTAAAAGTCCTCTTCTGTTGGAGTTACGCGAGCCCCAAAGTCGGTTCCAGGCATTAAAATCGCCGGTCCACAACAGAGGCTCAGGTAGTTGCAGGAATAAATTAATAAGTTCAGCATCATTAAAATCTTGTGAGGGAGGGATATATGTATTTGCAATACAGAGTGTAGAATTAAGTTTTACTTTTAAAGCTATTGTAGACAGGGTAGAGATTATGTGTATCAATTCGTGTGGAATTACCCGTTTTATGATTATTCCAACACCTTGTTTGTTTGTTTCTATATTTTGCAAATTAGCAAAATAACCAAGGTATTGTTTGGGATAAACAAAATTGTTATTGGATAATACACCTATATGAGTCTCTTGAATGCATATAACATCTGGATTTTTCTCTTTAATGAGCAATCAAGCTCATGGTAATTATTAATATAGCCGTTCATGTTCCATTGGACAACTTTAAACGTCATTAAAAAATATAGTGAGAAGCATGCATTTGAGAAGTGGAGATTACTCGTGAGAGCGAAGGGAGAGGGTCGTAAAGAGTTTGGGGTTCAGCAGGGGGATGTGCTGGTGAGAGTATGTTGATCTGTGGTGAAATCATTGTTGGTTTGGTTGAGATATGAAGAATTATATAAAATATTAAGAGATGAGGAAGTCATACTCCTGATTATTTGTTTCTACAAATGAGGTGGGTTCTGTTGCTGAAGAGTGAGGTGTGTTGGTAAGGTCCATAGAAGGGGAACAATTGGAAGAGTTTTTTTCGTTATGAGTAAGATTTACAAATGAGGTGGGTTCTGTTTATGTTGAGTGGGGAGAGTTGGTAAAGTCCATAGGAGGGGGATAATTGGAAGAGGTGTTTTCTTTATGATCAAGATTTACAATTTGGTTATTGTCTTTGTTATTTTTTGTTTCATCTGAATTTTTTACTTCGTTGTTTTTGTTGAGCAAATATGGATATCCAATATATACTGGATGCATATCCTTGCTGTTGATATATAATTAATTATATTAACAAGTCTAACAGGGGAATTTCTAGGCTCTTAAATGGAGCTATATCAGAGGTAAATGCTGGAAATTATGCTGTTAAGTAAAAACGTAAACATATAGGTCACAAATTTATATCAGGCACAGAAATATCTGCACATAAAGCAGTATATTGCTGCATTGGGCTCCATCTTTCTGAAGCAAGTAATGCAGAAATATTCATAAATACCTCTCGACCTGAGGAACGTGTTCGAATGGTACAATCTAGAGCGGAACTTCAGAACCTTCCTTCAGGTTCGATTGAAATATTCGTAGCCGGTATTTTAGACCGTTATGTTCAAAGATCCGATCAGTTAGAAACTCTTTGTTTAGCTGATTTTGCATCTAGGTATAAATATTTTTAATCTAGTAGAAGAGCACTAGATAGTGATCATGAAGAAGAAGAGAGGGAAGACGATAATTTACAAGAAAGCGGGGTTGTCCTGCCTCTTAAAGACGGTAGCGGTTTTGTTAAGAAACGTACCAAACCTTGTATTATTCGGTATAGAAGGTTAAGCCCAGATTTGGCCGGAGTTGTGTATTTCCGCGAAATGTTAATGCTTTACTATCCTTGGCGGAATGAGCAGCAAGATCTCATTGAAAACGATAATGAACAGACCTGCATAACACATCGCATTCTAATTGAGGACAATCAAAGAAAATATGATGTTTTTGAGCAAAGAGAAATTGAAAATGTTCTAGAAAGTCTTTATAATGAAATAGACTTGGACGAAGGTGCTCAAAATAAACTACCTATCGTGGAAAATGAGTTCAGAGTGTTGGCACTTCCAGAAATAAACCCAAATATATATTTGCTGGACTTGCATGATGAAAATTCAACAGATAATGTCACTGAATCTGATTGCAATATTAGACTTATTAAACTACCCCCTTTAATCCCAGTTGAGGAATTATTTTCGTTAGTTCAAAGTCTTAATATTAATCAAAGAACCTATTTGACACATTTGATGCACCAGCTAAAAACAAATCGCCCATTTTATGAGTTCATTAGCGGCGGTGCAGGTGTTTGATATCTGCAATATATCAAGCTCTTAACCATCGTTACAATTCTACACCTGGATCCAATCCAAGTTCCTTAAAAGTTCTTCTTTGCGCACCTACGGGTAAAGCAGCATTCGGAATAGGTGGAATGACCCTTCATTCAATATTCTCTTTACCGTTAATCAGTTGAATAGAGAGTTGATGCCAGTTAGCAATGACACAGTTAATTCATTGTATTCCAGACTTGTCGATTTAAAATTAATTAATCATAATTGATGAAATATCGATGGTAGGTGCTCGTATGTTTAGCTCTGTTGATGCGAGATTAAAACAAATTTTCAAAACAGATGATGCATACAGCTCCTTAGTTGGCTCTCCTTTGTATGAGTTATTTAAATACTTTGAATTGACAGAAATAATGAGACAATGGGAGGATCAGGCCTTTGCAATTGCATTAAACATTATGGCATCTGGTACTATGACAAGTGAGGACATAGCACTCATTGAAATTCGAGTAGTTAATTTCGAAGAAGTTCCCGATGATGCCATACATTTGTTTAGTCCAATGAAGAGACAAATAATTTCAATGCCCTTAAGCTCAGTCGAACCTCAACTGACGATATCCTTTCAACTGCAAAAGACTCAGTTAAAGGAATTGATATAAGTGAAAATTAGAATATTTTGGAAAGACCTCCGCCAAACATATGATTACAGTGAACATAAACACGTGTGATGGCTTGGTTAATGGGGCAGCTAGACAATTTATGCAAACTGATTTCCATTGTTCTTTTCCAACAATTCTGTGGATTAAATTTTTGGAACCTTCTGTTGGTTTGATAGCACGATCAAAAAAGCCATCATTTTATTCCTCCTAACAAATTTTCTGAATCCGATCCTGTATTTAGGGAACTGAGGTAATTGAACACAAATAAAGCTCTGACAACAAGTTTCAATTTTATAATTTCCCGAACATCAGGACATCAAATTTTGTTCCATAATGTTCCGAGTCTTCACGCTCACAATAATGATATAAAAAGCGACTGTTTGATGCTATCTTCAGATATTTTATGTTTTGTAGAAACTTGGAGTTATCCTTGCGAAAGTTTTGATATACCAGGATTTACTCCAATTATCGAGCTGATTATAGATAGCACGGAAACAAGCTACAGAAATAAACGGGGCATTATAATATTATATATGCAAAGCATTTATTATTATTATTATTATTGTTGGAATAATATACAAATATTAGACCTAATTACATAGAGGAGCACAAGCAACGGTGGCCATCGGCTCCGAATGTTAATATATTATATAAAGAAAATGCTAAAGTAAAACTTATATTCTATTTTGCAAGTTACATTCTACTAGAAAATTATAAATCTTTGTAATATTATCATAAGATGGTGTAGTTAATAATTTATGATACTGCTCAGTGATGAAGTGATTATTCCTAATACTCTCTAAAGCCAAACAATTGTTGAAAATATGATCGATGGACAAGTTGTTCCCGCAGTAAGGGCAATTTGGTGGCTGCCTGCCGGTGAGAATGTGTTGATGTGATAACTGAGTATGACCTATCCTTAGGCGTGTGAAAATGGTTGATTGTAGGCGACTGATGCTGGTGGGGTAAATGACTTTGTTCCGAGCAGGATTGAGATTTGTGTATCGGTGTTCAAAGCGTCTCCACTCCATAATACTTTTATTGCGACTATGTTCTTGAAGCATTTTCTTAACATCATTTTGGTCCTGGGGCTCATATTGAAAGGTTGGCGCTGATTCGAAATATTTCGCTGCATTATCGGCTTGCTCATTACCGGGAATTCCGACGTGGCCAGGTACCCAGAGCAAAGCAATTTTTTGCTTATGTTTAATGCATAGATCTCGGATTTTTCCAATAACGTTTGAGCTGTTACGTATGTTTGTTACTGCGTTCAAGCAGGAGAGGCTATCCGAGCAAATCACGTATTTACCTTTTTGATGAATTGCGTACTCTAATGCTTTGTAGATAGCAAAAGTTTCGGCCGTAAATACAGACGAGTAAAGTGTAAGAATACCCCCTGTTATAATAGTTCCATTGGATAAGGTGGCTGCAAAGGCAGTATTTGTTGCTTTGGAGCCGTCTGTGTAAATTGGTGTAAAGTTTCTTTGTTTGTAAGTGTCAACTAGCTCCAGAAATCGTTGTTGAAAAGTTGTGTTACTTGTGTTTGATTTTTTTAAGGTGTGAAGTGATGTATCTATCATGGATTGGCTAATAAGCCAATCAGGATGCGTATTGGTTTTATTAAAATTCGGTTGATTTTCAAAAGTTGACAATATCTGACGCATCGACGAAGAGTCGACTTTAGCCGGAAATTTCTTTTGTGTCTGGAGGCAGCTATTAAAGTCTTATGAAGTTCATAGTTAGGAGAATGTAAAACTTTTGGAATGAGTTGAATCGTGGTATCGTATACTCTTTGTCGCAATGCCGGAAACCCAGCCTCTCCTAGGATGCATTTTATAGGAGATGTAGGGAAAGCGTTAATACTGCGACGAATTGAGGCGTGATAGATGGGTTCAAGTTGCTTGATGTTTGTGTTGGGGCACCAGCCAAAGATAGGTAAGCCATAGTCGATCTTGGAGAGTATTATGGCTTTTGTAATATTGATGAGAGTATTGGAGTGTATGAATGATTTTTTGCTTGATATATACTTAATAATATTGAGTCTCTTAGAAAGATTTTTTCTGAGGTTAATACATTGATGCTTAAAAGTAAACTTATTATCAAACCATATACCTAAAATTTTTAAATTGGATACCGACTGAATAATAGTATTGTCAAAGACTAGTTGTGGAAAATTACATTTAACTTTTTTGCAAATATGAAGAAGTTTGCATTTGGGTATAGAGATGGATGCTCCTGATTTAAGGCCCCACTTTTTAAATTCTGATAGTACTTTATGGAAGGTCTCATTAACCGCTTGCGTATCTTTTAAGTTAGTATAAACAATGGCATCATCGGCATACAGTGTGAGTTTGACGCTCTTGATATTTAAACAAATATCAGTGAGTTTGTCGAAAGCAATAATAAAAAGTACTACTGATAAGGGCGAGCCTTGAGGTATACCGTTTTTGAGTTGGTGTGTATCTGAAAAGACGTTATTGACGCGAACCCTAAATTTTCGGTGAGCCATGAAAGCTTTTACTATTTGGAAAGCTTTTGGACCAATTTTCCAGGAAGCGAGTTGGCTTAGAACTGCATGAACACCCACGCGGTCGAAAGCTTTCTCGAAGTCGGTAGCTAAAATTGAGGTATGGTTTTTTGTAGAAAGAGAGTCAGAAATAAAGTGCTGGAGTTGAATAAGTGAGTCCATTGTGCTGTGCTTGTTTTTAAAGGCGGTTTGGTTATGTTTGATAAGATTGTTTTTAGTAACAAACCACATCAACCTTTTAGCCAAAATTTTTTCAAACGTTTTGGTGAGACAAGACAGTAAAGAAATGGGACGGAATGACGAGGGTAAATTGATGGGCTTACTTGGTTTGGCTATTGGAATCACTGTTGCTGTGCGCCAAATATGCGGATACGTGCTCTTGGAGAAAATAGAGTTATAGAGAGAAAGTAGCCTATGTTTGGCTAGTAACGGTAGATTAGAAAGCATAGGATAAGATATCCGATCGATACCAGGAGTTTTGCCCTTCGCATGCTTGAGTGCGGCTTCTAATTCGCAAAAGGTTATTTTGTCTTCTACATATTGTGCAGATTGTGAAAGATTCATCGGGTTATATGGTGTTGAGAGCCAGTGCTGCTTTTCGGAGATGTACTCCGCGGGAAAACTTTTGTCATCTGAAAGGTTATGCCAAAAATTGGCGAATGTGGCTGCAATGTCTTCGGGGCTCGTCAGTAACGTATTGTTAGATTGAATGACAGTTATAGGTGTTGGAGGGACTCCAGTTAGCCGTTTAATATGCGACCATATTTTTTTGGGGGTGGAAGATGGTGAAATTTTGGAGGTGAAGATTTCGAGGCTTTTCCTTTTGGCTGTTTTAGCCGCTTTTTTGAAAATGGAGTTGGCCCTTTTATAGGCCATAAGATTTTCGTTTGATATATCACGTCGGAAAATTTTCAACCTCTCATTTTTGTGAGTGCGAAGTTGTAGAAGATCTTTGTTCCACCAAATAGGTGAGTAGTTGGAAAACTTTGGCTTGCTTTGGGGAATCGACTTATTTGCCGCCGAACGTATTATTTTCGTAAGAACTGCTGTTTCTTGATGGATATTATTTGCTGGTGAATTGGGTAGATTGTTTCTAATTTCTGTTTGAAACAGCTCCCAGTTAGCCAGATCTGTTTTGAACTTAGGAAGATGGTTATATTTTATTGAGTGTAGGTTGACTTGAATAGTGATTAAAATAGGGAAGTGGTCGCTACCGTGAAGGTCGGAGCTGACTTCCCAGTTCATTCTGGGGGAGATTTGTGGAGACGAAAGAGTTATGTCAACATTTGTTAAAGATGAGTGTGTTGAAATGTGGGTTGGGGAATCATTATTTAATATGGTTAGATTATGGTTTGAGACAAAGTTTTCAATTAAAAGTCCTCTTCTGTTGGAGTTGCGCGAGCCCCAAAGTCGGTTCCAGGCATTAAAATCGCCGGTCCACAACAGAGGCTCAGGTAGTTGCAGGAATAAATTAATAAGTTCAGCATCATTAAAATCTTGTGAGGGAGGGATATATGTATTTGCAATACAGAGTGTAGAATTAAGTTTTACTTTTAAAGCTATTGTAGACAGGGTAGAGATTATGTGTATCAATTCGTGTGGAATTACCCGTTTTATGATTATTCCAACACCTTGTTTGTTTGTTTCTATATTTTGCAAATTAGCAAAATAACCAAGGTATTGTTTGGGATAAACAAAATTGTTATTGGATAATACACCTATATGAGTCTCTTGAATGCATATAACATCTGGATTTTTCTCTTTAATGAGCAATTCAAGCTCATGGAAATTATTAATATAGCCGTTCATGTTCCATTGGACAACTTTAAACGTCATTAAAAAATATAGTGAGAAGCAGATGTAAATATATATATGTATAGAGGTGTATTTAATTTTAATTTATAGATGAGTTTGGTTTTGTGTAAGTCACATGTCATCGTCTGACGTGACATGCATTTGAGAAGTGGAGATTACTCGTGAGAGCGAAGGGAGAGGGTCGTAAAGAGTTTGGGGTTCAGCAGGGTGGGAGGGGGATGTGAAATGAGGAATAAGACGAGAAGTCATACTCCTGATTATTTGTTTCTACAAATGAGGTGGGTTCTGTTGCTGAAGAGTGAGGTGTGTTGGTAAGGTCCATAGAAGGGGAAAAATTGGAAGAGTTTTTTTCGTTATGAGTAAGATTTACAAATGAGGTGGGTTCTGTTTATCCTGAGTGGGGAGAGTTGGTAAAGTCCATAGGAGGGGGATAATTGGAAGAGGTGTTTTCTTTATGATCAAGATTTACAATTTGGTTATTGTCTTTGTTATTTTTTGTTTCATCTGAATTTTTTACTTCGTTGTTTTTGTTGGTTGTTGGTAGAGAATCATTTTTGTTTGCATTTTGGTTGGATACTATGGCAGCGTAAGAGCTGCTAGGAGAGCTTTGAATGGTTTGTTGTTCTTTGTGCATTTTGATAGCTTCGCGCATAGAACGTTTATTTATTGTTTTTATTTTGAGGATTTCTTTTGCTTGGAGGAACTTACTGCATTCTCTGGAGGAGGATGGGTGTTGTTGGGAACAGTTGGCGCAAAGAATGCGTTCGCATTCTTGTTGGGTATGGGGGTATATTATAATATTATATATGCAAAGCATAGTATTGCTAGCTCTATAGAATCAAAGGCTGTAAAGAAAATTTATTCGGGACGGATAATAGTATTTGTGTCCTATTTCGAACTAAAGTTTTCAGACTTAGTGCAATAGTTCTTCATTTTTTCAAATATAATCGAATTAGAATGGTATAGCAATTTTGACAGTAGTTTTTGAGACAATTTTAAGAAAAATATGTAAATAATATAATTGAGAAAATTTAAATTATATGTATAATTTGCTTTTATATAAGACATTATTGTATTTTATAAATATATGAAAGAAATTAAATAGTATAAGGAAAAAAGAAATATAATTTGGATATATGTATAAGAATCTCTATAAAAATTTATGTTTAATATTGTAAATATTATCTACAAATTAATATAATAATATAATTTTTAAAATTGTTAATATTTATTATTTTTAAACGAAACATGTATAATAATATCGATATAATAAATAAAAAATGTTATTCATTGTCCAAAAACGATTTCTTTTCATACTCCTCAATACAGTTATAATGCATTCTATATAAAATCAATTATAAGCCTATACAACGATTTCTTATGATTTGTGTAAATTTAGTTTACAAATTGCTTTAATTAATTTTACTGTGAATGATAATAACCGAGGCAACAGTTAATACTTCTAGTTTTAAAAATATATAAAGAAATCTCAAACGAGTATACCACTTGACTGCGATTTTTTACATTTACCTTTTTTTCTGGACAAAATATCTGATAGGGAAGTATTTGTATTATTAATTTTACAATAGGTGTTTATCATTTCTTTTTCACAATTATTTATATTATTATATATTTTTTTATGCATTTTGCAATTTCTTTGCCAATTATTAATTTACCGTCCTCTTGTGTAATTGCTCTTACGTCATAATATAATATTTGCAATTACATCTTAATTTTGTAATATCTTAAAGTTAGAAATGTCCATTAAATCAGTTATATTCAATCGTCCGTGTTCATTTTGAACTATATATTTTCAAGATTTAATATTATCTTTATGTACTATTCTATTTCTGTAGTTAATTGTAACCTTAATCCCTAGATCTTCTTTTGTTACTTGTTTCTTGTATCTAGGCCTTAGCTTATTTCTCTCCTCTATTATTTTTTCATATATAACATCTCCACTTAAATATGTTTTGTTAAATCTATTTTCTAGTCTTTCTAGCATCCTAGTTTGTGCTAATAAGATATAGTTTGTCTGGTAAATTATCATTACGACCTTATTATAATGGATTTCGAATGATTTCTTATCAGTTACCGAATGTATAGTTTTATTGTACTGGTGAGAGGCTCTATATATTGAATCCGAAAAGCTGATTAAATTATATTCTTGTTTTATACATCGTGATATTTCAATTATTGTTGAATGTACCCTCTCTATCTGACCATTTGTGGTGCTATGATTTGGGCTGCAGAAATAAATTTCAATCTGAAGTCTCTGCATCAGGGATTTAAATTCAACCGTAGTAAGTCCTGGTTATTCTCTTTACAATTGTTATTCTCTTTACATTACGGAACGCTTGTAATAATAACTCTAACTCTTTATCTTCTAAATTAATCTTATCTTCATTTTGTTTAATAACCTATATAACTATAGATACATGTAGTGAATTTTAATGATTGTGCATAAAATATATCTATGTGTATTTGTATTCCCTCCTCTTTAGGTATAGGGACCTCTCCAATAGGTATTTTTATGGGATGTCTATCATATTTATTTTTATTACAAAATTTCACAGTTTCTAATGTATTCTTTAAATTGTATATGCATTTCTGGCCAATAAGAAAAAGTTGAGATTTGTTTAATATTTTCGTCAAAGCCCCTGTGCGCTCTATTATGCGTTTGCTCTATTATTGTTCCCTGGTCTTCCTTGTTTGGTATATCCATGGGAAAATTTTTTGTAAATAAAAACTTGTTAGTAAATGTTTCTTTTAATTTAACTTTTATTTCATATAAGTCTTCAGGCGTACAATATTTTGCAGTTACAAGATTTGGTTGTAAGAACTCTTTTAGAATAGTCATTAAATTTTCAAGTGAATCATATTCAATAATATGCCTAGTTTTATTAAAATTATTAATAGATTCGTGAATGGTAAAGCGACTTTTACTAAGAAGTATTTGTTGCTTGAATTGATACAATGTTTTTTTAGTTTCTTGACATTGTGTATTTTCAGAGCTCTCTTTTGAATGATGTGTGTCCATTTCTGATGAATCATCAGTTATATATCAGATATTATTTAAGTTTTGTCATGATAAGGCATCCGCGACTGTTCATACCAAATGAACACATCTCCGCATTGTTCTCCAAACTCGTATAAATACGAATTAGTGGACAATGCAAAAGGCTCAACAGCACCAACATAGCTCATAATTTTAATTAGAACAAATCAGCAGGCAGGAGCAAATATCAACGCGGGGGGACACAAAAAGGCGCGAAAATCAGATCGCCCCAGCAGTACAACAACAGCAGCACCACCAAAAATTCCGCGGGATTATCAACCCACAACAGGTTATAATTAAATTTATAGTTAATTTATCTTATTTAAGTCTAACTTATAAATAACACATAAATTGAATTATACATATAACACATAACAAACACACACATAAATATTGTACAATTAACCCACACAAATTGTCTATATTTCTACCCTATATACTCAAATTAATTAAACTTACATGTTGTTGAATTTTAATTAATATTTTATTTTATTTGGCACACCGGCTCAACGTCGAGTACCCCGACATTTTGGTCCTTCGAGCCGGATCCGTTCCCGATAAAATAAAACACACCCAATTAAACACCGTTTATATATTATACATTCACCCACCCAATCAACCACCGTTTGGATCATCAGAAGTTATATATTCACACACCCAATTAACCACAAACTTGGATTTACAAAGGCAACAAGGATTACATACGTGAAAAATTGTGAGTACATAAACTAAAATTTTTAAAAAAATATAATATCAGTGCTCTACGGAATAAAAGTGCAAAGTATTTGCGAATTTGTTATTGCCATATTCCGTTTAGCACATTGCTCATAATACATACCTAAGTAAGTACTTACAATACAAGTACTTATATAATTAATATTTTTTGAGAGCCAAGTAGCGTTACTCTTGGACGACTTTTACATTGGGATTATTTTGACCTTCATTTTTTTCAAATTCTCTTTTGGTGTCGCTCTGTGCATTCACACGGGCAACCATTCAAAGAATTTGAAAGTGAAAAGGAATGCTGAAAAGGGTAGCAGCGAGTTATTACGAACAAGAACACAAAGTGTGCCACCCGAATACGAGTGGCACGGTCCCTTCGTTTTTCCTCGACGTCCCCTCAGCTACAATAAACCGGTTTGGGTTACAAAAGAGTCTGTGTGTAAAAGCGATCTTGGAACCAATTCGTACATACACTTATACATATATATATAATATAATATATTCAAATTGCTCATAAGTACGTACTTACAATATAATATAAAATTTTTGAGAGCCAAGCAGCGTTACTCTTGGTACCTATTCGTACATACACGTATATATTCATGTATATATAATCAAATTACATTACCCGCTCTGTTAGACGGCTTTTACATTGGGACTCTTTTGACCCTCATATTTTTCAAATTCTCTTTTGGTGTCGCTCTGTACATTCACACGGGCAAAAAGAGTCCAGCAACTTGAGTCTAGTTTTTCTGCATTCCTTTTCGCAAAACTTTCGTAAATATTTGTGCGGTTCGACGGCGCAACACTTAGAGCGTGTTGCATATTTCATTTGTATGTTGAGATGATGGTCACACATTTTGCTTGCAATGAATTACCATGAATATGGTAGAACAATATGCATAAAACCTACCCGCTTAATAGGTTCAAAGAAATACTTAAGACGGGAATTCCCTAATCCACCAGAATGTATTGAATATCCGCTTCTAATATTTTCAAGGCCAAATTTATAACAAGAATTTCCTAATCTTTAAGTATTAAAAATTCATAATTTTCTAACTCCATAATCTATATCTTAATTTTCTCCTTATTTACATACATATTTGCATATTACATACAAAAAATAGATAACAGAATTCAAATTTGTGAACGAATTCATTTGAAACCGAGCGCTCTTGCAACCATTCAAAGAATTTAAAAGTGAAAAGGAATGCTGAAAAGGGTAGCAGCAAGCTGTTAGGAACAAGAACACAAAGCGTGCCACCCGAACACGAGTGGCACGGTCCCTTCGTCTTTCCTCGTCGTCCCCTCGCCCTCAATAAACCGGTTTGGGTTACAAAAGAATCTGTGTGTAAAAGTAGAGTTAAATATTCATTGCTAGTGCATTGCGAGCAAGCAAAAAACCCTGTAGGAAAAAATTCAAAATACTCAGTAGGAAATTTTTCGTTTATCGGAATTTTAAATATTGTGCATATATAAAACACACACAAAAAAAAAAACATTTTTTTTTGGAAATTTTTGGATATTTGTTTCATTTAAATTTTATAAATTGTTGCGATATACATATATAATAAAGAAATAAATAAATTTTTTATCGAAAATGGAAGAATTTAAGTTCTGTATTTCGGATTTATTCGAATATATCGAAGAAATTACGAAACCTACCCCGAAGATGAATCCTTTTATACTATGGAAATAAAAAGAGTTGAACTCAACGCTATTTACGATAATCACAAAATTAGTACCGTGGAGAGACTGTTTCACCTAATTCAAAAAACCCGAGGAGAAGCAAGAGCAATAGTTAAAAAAGCACCATTAACAAATGATGGTTTCTTGATGGCATGGAGGGACCTGGTATCGCAATACGAAAACAAACGAGTTCAAGTCAACGCGCAATTAAAAATTTTGTTCAATTTACCCCAAGCAAACCAGGAAAGTGGAAGCAATATTAAACACCTTCAGAGGACCGTCAACAATTGTCTTCCCAATCTTCATAATGTATACATAGACACGAGTAGTTGTCAATTTGAGGATACCCTGGAAGACAACTCCAAAATTTCATCATGGAAAACTTTCGACGCGTTTCTCACCCATAGATACAAATGTTTGGAAGTAGTAGGAAATCTAACTGACCCCGTTCCAGTTACCCAACCCGACAGTGGGCCTTATAGAAAAGGAAAAGACAGGAAATTTAATACCTTTCACGCGAACGTCTCTGGAACTTCGAAATTGAGTTATTCGCACGCTAGTGAAAACCCTGTAAGAGGCAGCATCATTTCAGAGCCATATTCCAATATAGGTCTAACCAAAGTTGTATAAAGTAGAACTCAACATTCCATTCGAGAATGGCCAAAGTTTTTCAAATGAATGTCGAGACCCGAATAAACGTAATAAAAAATAATGGTTACTGTTTTAATTGCCTTGCATTATCGCATAGATTCAAGGATTGCAAGAGCAAATACTCATTCAGAATATGTAGAAAGAAAAATAACCTCTTCTTCATAGGGATGCCCCATTCCGTTCCCAATCCCTCCCGCAAGGATCAAGAGCCTCGAACCCGCCTCTTGACTCTACCAATAGTAGTACCTCCCAAACCCTTAATCCCAATACAAATCCGCAAGCCTACACAACCCTCTTACAGTCCACTGAAAATAAAACTCAAGACCCACACATCTCAAGTAGGAAGCAGGTTTTGCTAGGTACTGCCATAGTGCAAGTTTCTTACAAAGGGCAATTATATACAGCTCGAGCACTAATCGACTCTGGGTCAGAAGCTACGTTCATTTCCGAGAAGGTCCACAGATAATTCAACATGCCCACATTCAAGAAAAATTCACAAATGAACGGATTGAACAACACAGTCTCCGCAACAGCTACCAAAACTTGCGAACTCACCCTTCATTCAACAACAAAAAGGGAATTTAAGATAACAACCCACGCGTTTATTTTAAAAACTTTAACCGATAACTTACCCACTCACTCACTTGATAGAATAGTTTCTAATAAAGAATTCGGTTTTAGCTTAGCTGACCCTCACTTCTATAAACCCAGACCTGTCGACATCCTTATCGGAAGTGATCTGTACCCACAAATAATTCTCAGTGGCGTACAGAGAAATGTATTCGGGTCATTACTAGTCCAAGAAACAGAATTCGGTTGGATTCTTTCCGGACCCACACCTGAAAAACCCATCTCTACTTAAACATAAGCTACACCTTGATCTGATACACATTCTCATAAAAATTTTAGAAAATTATTATTCTAATAAAATATTCTGATAACGACGGTATATAAACTGATAAACAAGTTCAAGTAAGGTTCATATAGATAGATTTACAGTCTAGCGCCTAAACTTCAGCCATTTAATCGCGACAATGCCTATTTTCAACAAACCACAAAGATATTGGAACTTTATACTTCATTTTTGGAGCTTGAGCTGGGATAGTGGGTACATCCCTTAGAATTTTAGTTCGAGCAGAACTAGGTCACCCTGGAGCCCTAATTGGAGATGATCAAATCTACAATGTAATCGTAACTGCTCACGCTTTCGTAATAATTTTTTTCATAGTTATACCCATTATAATTGGAGGATTTGGAAATTGACTAGTCCCATTAATGCTGGGAGCGCCAGATATGGCTTTACCTCGAATAAATAATATAAGATTCTAATCACTGCCCTCCTCACTTACCCTATTATTAGTCAGCAGTATAGTAGAAAATGGGGCTGGTACAGGTTGAACAGTATACCCACCCCTATCATCTATTATTGCTCATTGAGGGGCAACTGTTGGTTTAGCTATCTTTTCACTTTATTTAGCAGTAATCTCCTCCATCTTAGGTGCCGTAAATTTGATCACAACAGTAATTAATAGGCAATCAACAGGAATCACATTTGATCGTATGCCTTTATTTGTTTGAGCAGTAGTATTAACAGCACTTATACTTTTACTATCACTTCCTGTTTTAGCGGGGGCCATCACAATACTTTTAACAGACCGAAATCTAAATACCTCCTTTTTCGACCCAGCCGGCGGAGGAGACCCAATTCTTTACCAACATTTATTTTGATTTTTTGGACATCCAGAAGTTTACATTTTAATTTTACCAGGGTTTGGTATAATCTCACATATAATTAGCCAAGAATCAGGTAAAAGGGAAACATTCGGGTCCCTCGGGATAATTTTTGCTATAATAGCAATTGGGCTTCTAGGTTTTATCGTATGAGATCACCATATATTTACAGTAGAAATAGATGTTGACACTCGAGCCTATTTCACTTCAGCCACAATAATTATTGCGGTACCAACAGGTATTAAAATTTTCAGTTGATTAGCCGCCCTTCATGACAATTAAACTACCTTCCAACCATATTATGAGCACTTGGGTTTGTATTTTTATTTACAGTAGGAAGACTAACAGGAGTTTTACTTGCCAATTCTTGTGTATATATGATTCTACACGATACATACTATGTAGTAGCCCATTTTCACTATGTATTATCAATAGGAGCAGTATTCGCGATTATAGCCGGATTCGTACACTGATACCCGCTATTTACTGGCCTAACCCTAAACCCTAATTGACTAAAAAGTCAATTTATTGTTATATTTATTGGTGTAAATTTAACGTTTTTCCCTCAATATTTCTTAGGGTTAGCGGGAATACCTGGTTGATATTCAGATTACCCAGTCGCTTACATAACATGAAATGTAGTTTCCACAATTGGATCGTCTATTTCTTTACTAGTAATCTTATTTGTATTTATTTATTATTTGAGAAAGACTAGTAACACAACGACAAGTAGTCTACCCTATACAGCTTAGTTCATCAATTGAATGGCTTCAAAACACCCCTCCAGCCGAACATAGTTAATCAGAACTACCTCTTTTAACTAACTGTCTAATATGGCAGATTAGTGCAATGGGTTTAAGCTCCATATATAAAGTATTTTACTTTTATTAGAAACAAATGACAACATGAGCTGCCCTTGGCCTTCAAGATACAGCCTCCCCTCTTATGGAACAACTTACATTCTTCCACGATCACGCACTAATAATCCTAGTTATAATCACAACATTAGTTGGCTATTTAATATTTATAATAATTTTCAATGCATATACAAATCGAAATCTTCTACATGGACAAACCATTAAAATAAATTGAACGATTCTCCCAGCTATTGTCCTCCTATTTATTGCCCTACCATCTCTCCGACTAATTTATTTATTCGCTGAAATTAATGAACCCTCAGTAACTTTAAAGGCTATTGGACATCAGTGATACTGAAGCTACGAATATTCAGATTTTTTAAATGTTGAATTTAATTCATACATAATCCCAACTAACGAATTAACTGCAGACGGATTCCGCCTATTAGATGTCGACAATCGAGTAATTCTGCCAATAAATTCACAAATCAGAATCTTAGTGACTGCTGCAAATGCTATTCATTCCTGAACAGTCCCCGCTCTAAGTGTAAAAGTAGACGGAACGCCTGGACGATTAAACCAAACTAACTTCCTAATCCGACCCGGACTATTTTACGGTCAATGCTCAGAAATTTGCGGAGCTAACCACAGATTTATGCCCATTGTAATCGAAAGACTCCCTGTTAGACATTTTATTAAATGAGTAACTAATAGAGCTAACTCATAATTTTCATAAGATGACTGAAAGCAAGTATTGGTCTCTTAAACCACCTCATAGTAAATTATCACTTACTTCTAATGAAAAAATTAGTTAAAAAATAACATTAGTATGTCAAACTAAAATTATTAAATTATTAAATATTTTTTAATCCCACAAATAGCCCCTATCGGTTGATTAAGCTTATTTATTGTCTTTTCAATTACCTTTATTTTGTTTAGTATAATAAATTATTACTCTGTAATTCCACAAACACCTAAATCACAAATTTCAAATAAGTATTCAACAACTTCTTTAAATTGAAAATGATAACAAATCTATTTTCTATGTTTGACCCATCATCAAGCATCTTCAATTTGTCTATAAATTGAATAAGAACGTTTTTAGGGCTATTATTAATACCTTCCGCCTATTGATTAATACCTTCACGATGACACATTTTCTGAAACTCAACTCTAATAACCTTACACAAAGAATTCAAAACTTTTTTAGGCTCCTCAGGACATAATTTTATTTAATAATTTTATTGGATTATTCCCCTACATTTTCACTAGAACAAGCCACCTCACACTAACCCTTACACTAGCCCTACCTATATGATTATGTTTTATACTATATGGATGAATCAATCATACCCAACACATATTTGCACACTTAGTGCCCCAAGGAACCCCTGAAGTTCTTATACCGTTTATAGTATGTATCGAAACCATTAGTAATATTATCCGCCCTGGAACCTTAGCTGTTCGATTAGCAGCAAATATAATTGCAGGACATCTACTCCTCACATTATTAGGTAATACCGGACCCTCACTAGCCTATATAATCGTCTCATTTTTATTAGTAGTTCTAGAATCAGCTTCTAGTAGTCTTTAGTAGTTCTAGAACCACCAATATGATATTTCATTATTTGTATTAGGTAATATAATATAATCACCATTTTAACAGTCTACAAATGGTGGCAAGACGTTTCTCGAGAAGGAACTTTCAAAGGCCTCCACACCTTACCTGTAACCCTAGGGCTTCGGTGAGGAATAATCTTATTTATTTTATCAGAATTATTATTCTTTGTATCTTTCTTCTGAGCCTTTTTCCACAGAAGATTATCCCCAGTCATTGAACTAGGAGCTATATGACCCCCAGCCGGAATTCAACCATTCAACCCGTTCCAAATTCCTTTACAAAACACAGCAATTCTCTTATCTTCAGGAGTAACAGTAACATGAGCTCACCACAGTTTAATAGAAGGTAACCACTCACAAGCCACACAAGGACTGTTTTTTACAGTCCTCTTAGGAGTCTACTTTACTATTTGACAAGCATATGAATATATCGAAGCCCCATTTACTATCGCAGATTCAGTTTATGGTTCTACCTTTTTCATGGCAACTGGATTCCATGAAATTCATGTATTAATCGGAACCTCTTTTCTACTTGTATGTTTAATTCACCATTTAAATAATCATCCAACCCATCACTTCGGGTTCGAAGCAGCTGCGTGATATTGACATTTCGTTGATATCGTTTGGCTATTCCTATACATCTCAATTTACTGATGAGGAGGTTAATTAACAATTATCTGCATAGTATATAAGTATATTTGACTTCCAATCATAAGGCCTACTAATCAGTAGTGCAGATAATCTTTTCAATCGCTATTATAGCATCAATTTTAATTATTATTGCAAGAGTTGTTATAATACTAGCATCTATTTTATCAAAAAAAACTCTCACAGATTGTGAAAAATGATCTCCATTTGAATGTGGATTCGACCCTAAATCATCTTCACGACTACCTTTTTCACTTCGATTCTTTTTAATCACTATCATTTTCTTAATTTTTGATGTAGAAATCGCCCTTATTTTACCCATAATTTTAATCATCTCCACTTCCAATATAATAGTTTGAACAACAACAAGAATTGTATTTATTATTATTCTAATTATTAGACTATACCACGAATGAAATCAAGGCATACTAAATTGATGAAAGTAGGGTTGTAGTTAATTATAACAATTGATTTGCATTCAAAAAGTATTGAAATATTCAATCTACCTTAAACCAAAAAATGAATATGAAGCGATTTATTGCAATTAGTTTCGACCTAATCTTAGGTACTTAAATATCCTAATTCTAGATAAAGCTGTTATATTAATTAAATACCTATTAATTGAAGCCAAATAGAGGCTTATCACTGTTAATGATAGAACTGAGACTACCCTCCAATTAAGGAAGTATGAGGTTCAAGAAAAAGCTGCTAAATTTTATCTTTAAATGGTTAAACCCCATTTATACTTCTGTTTATATAGTTTAAAAAAAACATTACATTTTTATTGTAAAAACAAAATTACTTATTTTTATAAATTACTAAAATAAATACACTATATTCAAGAATTAAACAATTACCCTAACATCTTCAGTGTTATGCTCTATCTTAAGCTACTTGAATTAAAATATCATAAAAAAATAATCCATAAAACAAATAATAATAAATAAATCTTTAAACTATTATTATGTATAACAAATATATACCGAGAATATTTAACTAAGTCACTATATAAATTTTGACCTCCTAAAAACTCTGATCAACCTTGATCAAATGACTTACAAACCCTACCGCCTAAAATCAAAGAATGGCTAATGATTCCATAAGTAGAAATATAAAGTATAAACCACATTGAACCAGAAAAATAGCTTACCAAATAATTATGTAAAGACTTATTAAAATAAAATAAAGAAACATTTGAAATTAAATACCCTAATACTCCCCCCACAACACAAACAAATAAAGTTAATAGCTTCAAAATATTAGGTAAACAAACCGTATAGGGAGTAGGGAAAATTAGCCAGCTTAATATTCTCCCCCCAATAATTCTCATAACCAATAAGCCTTTTATACCACGTAACATAATCGAACCCTCATCGCTAAGCATATTTAAAGAACCACAATTTAACTCCTCAGTTATAGAGTAATACACCAATCGAAAAGAATAACAAACCGTTAAACCGGTATAAAAAAATATAAAAAAAGAAAATATATTAATATAAATTAGCTATAAATATTAAACTAAATTAGCTACACCCGGAAGTCAAAGGCATTTAAACACCTAACCCCCCCCATTAAACGAATATCTTGTGAATTATTTATATTATGAATAATTGCTCCAGCACACATAAACAACAAGGCCTTAAATAAAGCATGAGTCAACAAATGAAAAAAGGCAAGCTTATAAAACCCTATAGATAAAATTCTTATTATTAACCCTAACTGTCTAAGAGTAGATAAAGCAATAATCTTCTTTAAATCAAATTCAAAGTTAGCCCCCAGCTATAAATATGGTAAATATGAACTAAAGCAGAAACAGGTGTAGGAGCAGATATAGCAGCTGGCAATCAAGATGAAAAAGGAATCTGAGCTCTCTTAGTTATAGCAGCTAATATAATTAATCTTCCAATAATTCCTATCTCCACATTATGCTTTATAGTTTCTAAATAAAAAATATAGTTTCATCTACCATAATTTAATATCCAAGCAATTGCCAATAAAAAGGCCACATCCCCAATTCGATTAGATAAGGCTGTTAATATCCCAGCATTATACGATTTAACATTTTGAAAATAAATAACCAAACAATAAGAGACCAGCCCCAACCCGTCTCATCCCAACAAAATTCTAATTAAATTAGGGCTAAAAATCAACAAAATTATAGATAAAACCAATATAAGCACTAATATAATAAACCGATTAATATTTATATTCCCAGCCATATCCTCCTTTCTGTAATAAATTACTAACGAAGTAATTAATAAAACAAAAGATATAAACAATAATCTCATTCAATCAAATAAAAGGGTCATTACAATTCTCACAGAATTTAAACTAACAACCTCTCACTCAGAATAATCATTTAACAAAAAAAAGTCTAAAAAAAAATTAATTCTAATTATAATTAAAACTAAAAATCTAATTCTACAAATTGATAAATACTTCACGATCTAAAATGATTAGCTCATATCATTGACACCACAAATCAATATTTTAAATAAACTATTTAAATTTAAAGTCAAAATAAACAAATATCTCTTTTTAAAATCAACAAATTTAAAGGAAATCAATGAAGAAATAACAACAAATACTCACGAATCTTACCACCTCTAAATGAATCTTAACACCTGAAAATCCCCTACCGTGTTGACTATAAGCATACAAATACACAGTATAAGCAGCTCTAAAAAAAGATAATAAAGATAAAGAAATCATAGTAACTCAAGATCAACTAACGATTCTATTTAATAAAGAAATTTCACCCAATAAATTCAAAGAAGGTGGGGCAGTTATATTACAAGCACTTAACAAAAATCACCACAAAGTCATTGAAGGCATAAAATTTAATAATCCCCTATTAATTAATAAGCTTCGACTCCCTAACCGCTCATAAGTAATATTCGCCAAACAAAACAATCCTGACGAACATAATCCATGAGCAATTATTAAGGTATAAGAACCACAAAGCCCTCAATAAGTCAAAGTTATTAACCCCCCTAGAAAAATACCTATATGAGCCACAGAAGAATAAGCAATTAAAGCCTTTAAATCAGTTTGATGTAAACAAACCAATCTAATTAAAACTCCCCCAACTAAACTAATTCTTACCCATAAATAATTATACTTGATTCCTCTTAACTGTAAAAAAAGAAAAAACACGCAACAACCCGTAACCCCCTAATTTTAACATAATTCCTGCTAAAATTATTGACCCAGAAACCAGAGATTCTACATGAGCCTTAGGTAATCACAAATGAACTAAATACAACAAAAACATAGGCATTTTAACTAAAAAGGCTAAAATTAAAGATAAATAAAGCAAATCATAATTAAACATATATTTACTTAATAAATAAAAATCTATTGTATTTAAACTATTATATAAATAAAAAATCCCGACTAATATAGGCAAAGAAACCAACAAACTATAAAACAATAAATACACCCCCGCCTGAAGACGCTCAGGTTGATACCCTCACCCCAAAATTAAAAATAAAGTAGGAATTAATCTTCTTTCAAAAAATAAATAAAAAATAAATATGTTCATTCTTCTAAAAGTTAAAACCAAAAACAATAACAAAATTAAAACATTAAATAAAAAAAAATTTTTATAATTATTATATTTATAAACAGACCCACTAGCTGTTAGCATGAGAGTACAAATTCAAAATCTTAATAAAATCAACCCATAAGAAATAACGTCAAACTCTAAAAAATATGAAATATTTACAAAATAATTAGTACAATAATTTAAAATAATAAAAATAAAAGTTACAATAAATAATAAATTTTGAACCATTCAAAATAAACCATTTAAAAAACAAATAGGACTAATAAAAATTATTATAAAAATTAATTTTAACATTGTAAAACATTAAATGATTGAGAATAATCATTTCCATGTGTACGAATTATAGAAACTAAAATATAAAGACCTAAAGCACCCTCACATACTCCAAAAGTTAAAAACATTATGCTAAAAAATCTTCTATAATCTATAAAGTTCAAATAAATAAACAAAAGAAAAAATAAATTCAACACAATATACTCCAATCTCAAAAGCATTGACAACAAATGTTTACGGTTAGAAACAAAAACAAATCTCCCCATTAAAAATAAAAAACAAAGCAATCCTCAATACAATCTTATTAACATTAGTTTTAATAGTTTAATAAAAACACTGGTCTTGTAAACCAAAAATAGCCTTAGGCTTTTAAAACTTCAAGAGAAAAGAAATAACTTTATCATTAATCCCCAAAATTAATATTTTAATTAAACTACCTCTTGAAATTATATAGTTCTTCTTATATTCTTCCACATTAGTTTCAAGCTTTATTTTTGTTCAAAGCTATAGGATTAATACTTTTAATTCAAACCCTAAAAATTTGTTTATAAACAGGACTAATAGCAAAAAGATTCTGATTCTCCTATGTTTTATTTTTAGTTTTTTTAGGCGGAATACTAGTACTATTCATCTATGTAACCTCATTAGCTTCAAATGAAATATTTTCTTTATCTATAAAATTATCCACAATTTGCATTGCAACTATAATAGTTGTTATACTTATTTCCTTATTGATAGATAAACTTTCAACACTCTCATTCCTACAAAACTTAGAAATAAACCCCTATTTTAATATTAGTTTATTTACTCCTGAAAATTCATTAAACCTACAAAAATTATACAACTTCCCAAAAAACCAAATTACAATTTTAATCATAAATTACCTATTAATTACACTAAGTTCGGATGTAACCGAACATTTTATACTCTCGCAAAGTCAAATGGTATACTCGTTTGAGATTTCTTTGTGGATTGGCTGATATTTTCGGTAGAAGGTCAACTATAGGCACTGGGGTCCACATATTTAGTACTTAGGGGCTTGAACAATTTTGGTTCGATTTAGACAATTTTTGGTCACAAGGTGGCATACATTAAACGTATTATTCACGCAAAGTTTTACCCCGATGTAATCATTGTTGCTTAATATGCATAGTGGAAAGTAAAAGAATAAGATGGAATTGAAAATGGTGTTATATGGGAAATAGGCGTGGTTGTAGTCCGATTTAGCCCATTTTCGCAATATAATATAGAAATATAAAAAGAACGTTATGCACCGAATTTGGTTGAAATCGGTTAAGCAGATCCCAAGATATTGGTTTTCACCTAAAAGTGGGCTGTGCCACGCCCACTGTCCAATTTTGAACGCGGTTCCTATAAAGTCATCTCATACCATCCCAGAGATAAAATTTAATGTCTCTTTCGTGTTTAGTGCTTGCTTTATCTCGCTTTTAGTAGTTTTTAACAGTACCGTTATATAAGGAGTGGGCGCAGTTGCCGCCCGATTTCAACTATTTTCACACTGTAGGTAGAGGTTATAAAAACGTTTGCTTCCAGTGAATTTTGTTATTATAGCATTAGCGGTTTAGGAGATATGCACATTAAACCTATTAGAGGCGGGATCACGCCCACTTTAAAAAAAAATGTTTAACTGCAGATGCCCCTCCCTAATGGGATCCTGTGTACCAAATAACAGTCTTGTATCTTATTGCGGAGCTTAGTTATGGCAATTTATTTGTTTTTGATTAATGGCGTTTTGTGGGCGTGGCAGTGGTCCGATTACGCCTATCTGCAATACCAACCGTCTCACGGTACCAAGAAACATGTCTACGAAGTTTCATAAAGATATCTCAATTTTTACTCAAGTTACAGCTTGCACGGACGGACAGACGGACGGACGGACAGACAGTCACTCGGATTTCAACTCGGTTCTTCATCCTGATAATTTATATATACATAACCCTATATCTAACTCGATTAGTTTTAGGTGATACAAACAACCGTTAGGTGAACAAAACTATTATACTCTGTAGCAACAGGTTTCGTGAACCCTACGAAACCCTAATTATAGTGATCACTCTACTACTTTTAACATTAATAAATCCATATTTATTAGGAGACCCAAATAATTTCATCCCAGCTAACCCATTAGTAACCCCAGTTCATATCCAACCAGAATGGTGCTTCCTATTCGCTTATGCCATTCTTCGATCAATCCCCAATAAATTAGGGGGAGTAATCGCCCTAGTACTATCAATTGCTATTTTAGCTATTCTAGTCTAGTCATTTAAGCTTAAATTAGGTAAGAATCTCGGAATTCGAGATACCCAGCTGTAAGTCTGTAAATACTTGTATATGGACACCTTAAAAGTTGTCTCAAAACCTACATATGGTAGGGTGTACGCAACTATTAAATTTCAAGGTCAAAGGTCACAAAAATCGGTTTTTTGCGCTTTTTTTGTAAATATCTCATTTCCTATGGGTTTTTTGCTATTGGTATTTATAATCAATATTGTAGAATACAAAATTCTCTTCAAATTTTGTTTAAAAAAATTTTTCATACGGTGAACCGTTTTTGAGATAGAGGGCGGAGAGCGCGCGGTCACAGCATCACTTCAGGTCAACCGGTGCCTCCGATCAAAAACGCGCCATATATAGTTGATGAACTATCGATAAATCTATGATTATAAATATTTGTCAATTTTTATTAACTATTATATTATATTTTATCATTTTCTTCATGCCTTAAATCTTTATCTATTCAATAATACTGATGACCGTTTTCTAAAATTAAAAAATAATGAAGGGAAAAACTTAAATCTTACTATAATTATATTCCCATTAACACTAATGACATTTTAATTAGAAAATAATCAAGTGCATCTTCTTTAAAATCTGTATATTTTAAAATCCTTCCACTACGTCAAAAATTATACTTGGGAATTATACGGGCCCCTATTATACACTACGGACCTTTCTATTTATAGCCAGTAGGAACAGATGTTCAAGTATATTGTATAGTTACGACCTTCTACTCTTTGTTTCTTTTTTTAAAAAGGGAAAAAAAGCATTTTTAAAAGTTTTTGAGAAACTGACCAATTTGGATGAACTAGCTGCAGCATTTGAGGAAGAAAATTGTTCAGCCCAGTGATTATTAGAGAGTGGAACTCAAACCTTATTGGCAGTCTATAATGCTCCGAAATCTGTGAAAAGTCTCGATCATCTTCGTTATATGCATTACGTCAAGTCTACAAAACTTAATAAACCTGTGCAGCTTTCAAATATTCCACCAACAAGTGCAGCTGCTCATCAACATTTCGAACGTGTATATTATCAAGTTCAAACTTGGTTAGGGCATGATTTGGAACCCCAGGTATGGGGTTGGGCAATGCGAAACGATTTTCTGGAGCCTATCATGACAATTTTACCACCTGCTCCAGAACATTTGTTAAATACAATTTTCTGTAACTGCAAGAGTGGTTGTGGTTCGCGATGCGGATGCAGGAAAGCGGGCTTGCAATGCTCTTTAGCTTGTGGCCAATGTAATCGGCAAGCTTGTCTCAATGCTCTACCATATCAGAGCGACATTAACGAAGATGGAACTTTTGACCCCGAAATCATGGAAGAACTTGAAACAAATGTCGTTGAAAACGATAATGAAGACCAGTTTGAAATTTACCAGCAGCCGGAAGACGACGATGAAGAGGAAGAAGATGATTAAAATTATAAATTGTAGTTTTAGTACCCTTTATTCCATATTTTTACTTTTAATAAAAATAAATGTATTGAATGATATTTTTTAATAATTTTTTTTTTTTTATCATGTAAGAAGTTATTAATATTAATAAGGTTTAAATTCAAATATAATTCCTATATTTTCATTAACAATTCTGCAATTTCATGGGCAGGCAAGTGTTGTTAAATAAATTAATACTGAATAAAAAGTGGATAGGTTAGGAAAAAATGATAAAATATAATATAATAGTTAATAAAAATTGACAAATATTTATAATCATAGATTTATCGATAGTTCATCAACTATATATGGCGCGTTTTTGATCGGAGGCACCGGTTGACCTGAAGTGATGCTGTGACCGCGCGCTCTCCGCCCTCTATCTCGAAAACGGTTCACCGTATGAAAAAATTTTTTAAACAAAATTTGTAGAGAATTTTGTATTCTACAATATTGATAACAAATACCAATAGCAAAAAACCCATAGGAAATGAGATATTTACAAAAAAAGCGCAAAAAACCGATTTTTGTGACCTTTGACCTTGGAATTTAATAGTTGCGTACACCCTACCATATGTAGGTTTTGAGACAACTTTTAGGGTGTCAATATACAAGTATTTACAGACTTACAGCTGGGTATCTCGAATTCCGAGGTGAACTTACTATAATGACTGGACTATTCTTCCATTTTACCACTTAAGAAAATTCCGGGGGATTCAATTTTACCCAATCAATAAAATCTTATTTTGAACTATAGTAGTTACCGTAATTCTACTGACATGAATTGGAGCACGACCAGTAGAAGAGCCCTACGTCCTAGTAGGACAAATCTTAACCTAATCCTATATTATATAATATTATATAATATTATTAACCCTTTAATCAAAAAATGATGAGACAACTTAATTAATTAGTCAATGAGCTTGAACAAGCATGTGTTTTGAAAACACAAGATAGAAATTAACCTTTCTATTGACTTTACTAACTAATGTTAACCATATATAATAAATCAATAATAGCTTAAACCCGACAACAAATAACAAAAAATTTAATGAAAAAGGTAAAAAACTCTTTCAAGCCAAATATATCAGTTTATCATAACGAAACCGAGGTAAAGTCCCTTGAGCTCAAATAAACATAAATGAGATAAAAGTTAATTTCAAATAAAACATAATATGAAACAAATCACACCCCAAAGGAATACATAATCAAGCAATTAAAGACAAAAATAAAGAAAAAATAGGAGAAAAATAATAAGAAATATAATTTGATAAAAGAGGATAAGTTTGTTCCTTAGTAAATAACTTAATTGCGTCACAAAAGGGTTGAGGAATTCCTATTAAACCTACTTTATAAGGTCCCTTGAGCTCAAATAAACATAAATGAGATAAAAGTTAATTTCAAATAAAACATAATATGAAACAAATGACACCCCAAAAAAATTACCTAAAATAATATGCTCATAAATAAAATTCTAGCATACTCAGCTAAAAAAATTAAAGCAAATCCCCCACTTCTATATTCAACATTTAACCCAGAAACCAACTCAGATTCACTCTCAGCAAAATCAAAAGGAGTTCGATTGGTTTCAGCTAAACAAATACAAAATCACACTAATCTAATAGGTAACAAAATTACCAAAAGCCAAACAAACTTTTGATAATAAAAAAAGTCTAAAATATTATATCTGCCAATTAAAAAAACAAAAGATAACAATACTAGGGCCATTCTAACTTCATAAGAAATCGTTTGTGCAACCGCACGCAATCCCCCTAATAAAGCATAATTAGAATTAGAAGACCAACCAGCAACCATAACAGTATAAACACCTAATCTAGTGCAACACAAAAAAAAATAACAACCCTAAATTAAAAGAAAACAACTTAACAAATAAAGGAATACATAATCAAGCAATTAAATACAAAAATAAAAAAAAAATAGGAGAAAAATAATAAGAAATATAATTTGATAAAAGAGGATAAGTTTTTTCCTTAGTAAATAAGTTAATTGCGTCACAAAAGGGTTGAGGAATTCCTATTAAACCTACTTTATAAGGTCCCTTACGAATTTGGATAAACCCCAAAACTCTGCGCTCCAAAAGAGTTAAAAAGGCTACTCTCACCAAAACACAAATTACTAAAATTAAACTCCCAATAACTGATAATATAGATTCCATAAAAAACAAGTACTATAAGTATATTTATAATAAATTACATAAATAAATTCTAAATTTATTGCAGTAATCTGCCAAAATAGTAATTAATCACATTCTATAAATAAAATATTACTATTTTAATACCTGGTCCTTTCGTACTAAGGAATTATAAAAAATTAAAGATAGAAACCAACCTGGCTTACGCCGGTCTGAACTCAGATCATGTAAGAATTTAAAAGTCGAACAGACTTAACATTTAAGCGGCTACACCTAAAAATATATCTTAATCCAATATCGAGGTCGCAAACTTTTTTATCGATATGAACTCTCCAAAAAAATTACGCTGTTATCCCTAAAGTAACTTAATCTTATAATCACTATTAATGGATCAATAACTCATAAATGAATGATTTTAAACAATTAAAAGTTCATTAAATTTTAATATCACCCCAACAAAATATTTTATACTATGAAAATTAACTAATTCCAAAAAATTTAAACAATACAAAATATAAGGATTTATAGGGTCTTCTCGTCTTTTAACCACATTTTAGCTTTTTAACTAAAATATAAAATTCTATTATAAATTTATATGAAACAGCTTATACCTCGTCCAACCGTTCATACCAGCCTTCAATTAAAAGACTAATGATTATGGTACCTGTGCACAGTTAGAATACTGCGGCCATTTAAACAATTTCAGTGGGCAGGTCAGACTTTAAAAATAACTTAAAAAGGCATGTTTTTGTTAAACAGGCGAGTAAAAAATTTGCCGAGTTTTTCATATAAACTTATCATACAAAATTATCTAAACAAAACAATATACTAATTCTATCATTATTCCCCTTTATAAACTATTAATAAAAGAATTTTATTAAATAAATTAAAATATAATAAATAATATAACTAATAAAATAATTTTTAACAAACTTTATAACGATTGCTAATTCTAAGCATACATTTTATATTATCACTATTAATTTTTAATAATTTATCTTAAAGCTTATCCCTTAAGATATTCAAATTAATACATTTTTTAATTAATTAAATAACCAAAAAATCAAAAACTTGTATATTAAATTTATTTCTAAAAAAACTAGATACCTTTATAAACGAATAACATTTCATTTCTAATAATCTATTTAAAATAATTTTGACACATTAAAGACACATTATAAAATCGAGATTAATAAATTCCTATTAATTATTTAATAAACCCTGATACACAAGATACGGCAAACTAAATCTTCTTTTTAAACAAAAATTTTTCAAATTATTTCAATTACGTTTTACAATACTAATAAACTATCATAAATATTATTTTTTCATTAAAAATTACTAAAACATTAAACTATACAATTATTTTTAATACTATAATATAAAAACAAAAAAAAATTACTAAATAAATATTATTCAATTTATATTGATTCGCACAAAAATCTTTTCAATGTAAATGAAATACTTTACTAAATAAGCTTTAAACTGTCATTCTAGATACACTTTCCGGTACATCTACTATGTTACGACTTATCTTACCTTAATAGTAGGAGCGACGGGCGATGTGTGCATATTCTAGAGTTAAAATCAAATTAACAATCTTTAATATTTTACGGTCAAATCCACCTTCACTAAACATTTCAAAATTAGATCCGTCTAAATAAATTTATTGTAACCCATCTCTACTTAAACATAAGCTACACCTTGATCTGATATACATTCTTATAAAAATTATAGAAAATTATTATTCTAATAAAATATTATGATAACGACGGTATATAAACTGATAAACAAGTTCAAGTTAGGTTCATCGTGGATTATCAATTACAGAACAGGTTCCTCTGAATAGACTAAAATACCGCCAAATTTTTTAAGTTTCAAGAACATAACTACTACTACCTTAGTGTTTACAATTACATTTTAATAATAGGGTATCTAATCCTAGTTTATAACTAAAATTTACAAGCTTCAAAATATTACCACAAAAAAATTCTTAAATTTAAAATTTCCCCTAATAAATTCAATATTATTTTAAAACAATACATTTTAACTCACACTGAACTAATTTTATTTGCATTGTTTGGTTACACAGCGACTGCTGGCACAAATTTAACCAATGCTCTATGAAATCACTATCTACAAGTTTCCTTGATTAATAATTTTATTTACTGAGATTATAGTTGAAATTTAATTACTATTAAAATAAATAAAAATACACGCAAAAACTTACATATAAAATAAATCAATAATAAAATTTAAAGCCAAAATAAAACTTTAATGCCTATATATAAAATTTTACCAACTAATAATTAATAAATTATTAGAACATTTAAATAATTATTATTAATTAATAAAATATAAAATTTTAATTGTAATAATAAAAAGAGTAAATTACCATTTTTCATGAAATAAAATTAGAGAAAATCAACCTATTACAAAAACTTTTTTTTTCTTAATTTATTAACAAATTAATTTGATAAAGCTGTTATATTAATTAATAATTAATAAAACATAGATAATAAAAAAAATATTAATAATAACTGAAATAATTATTAAATAAGATAATAAAAAAAAATCTAATTAATTAATAGGTATTTAATTAATATAACAGCTTTATATAATTTTTTTTTTTTTTTTTTTTAATTTATAAGATGTTAAAATTATTACAAAATATATTCATTAATTTATTTACCTTTAATAATTAATAAATTTTAAATTTGTATTTATATTATATTAAAGATAAATGAATGATGTACCAAGTTAAGATTAATAGATATATATATACATATAATTATATGGTTAATTAATAGATATATATTATCATATAAAACGAAGCCTTAAGATTCATAGATGGATAAAAATAATATAATATCAATTTATTAGTATATAATATAATCTAACATTATAAACATTTTTATAGATCTATGTAAATCATCAAAAATTTAAAAAAAAAATTAGATAGTATACACGCTCAAAAATTAAGTTTAAAAAAAAAAAAAGATGAAATTAGCCTATTTTAAATGAAATAAGTTGATTTCATTCAATGAATTGCCTGATAAAAGGGTTACCTTGATAGGGTAAATTATGTAATAATATTACATTCATTATATTTAATAGAATTAAACTATTTCTTAAAGTATCAAAAAATTTGGTGCATCATACAATAAAACATAAACTTAAAAATATAACCTAATTAAGCTGCTGGGTTCATACCCCATTTATAAAGGTTCCACTCCTTTTCTTTTTAATTTTTAATAATTCAGCTAAAATTATATTTTTCTTTGTCCTAATGACAGGAACTATAACTACGATCTCGTCTAATTCTTGATTAGGTGCTTGAATAGGATTATAAATTAATTTATTATCATTTATCCCCTAATAAATAATAATAACTTAATATCTTCAGAAGCCTCATTAAAGTATTTTTTAACTCAAGTTATAGCCTCAGCTGTATTACTATTCGCGATCCTAATAAGATACCTAAATAACTATCCTCTTACACAAGATAACAGTGTCTACAGTGACTTAATAATTACCTCATCACTATTATTAAAAAGTGGGGCAGCACCTTTCCATTTCTGGTTTCCTAATGTAATAGAAGGACTCTCCTGAATAAATGCACTCACTTTAATAACGTGACAAAAAATTGTTCCTCTTATATTAATTTCTTACATCACACAAAACAATTTTATCATCTTCGTAATTATTACTTCAACCGTTATTGGCTCATTAGAAGGCCTTAATCAAACTTCTTTACGAAAATTAATAGGCTTTTCATCAATTAATCATTTAGGATGAATACTAGCAGCCATACAGGCAAATGAATCAATGTGACTTATTTACTTCTCTTTTTACACATTCCTATCTTTCAGTTTAATTTTTATATTCAATAGCTCCTCAATATTGTCATTTTTCAATAAGACGACCCCAGAAAAGTTCTTCACACAATTTTGGGAAGTCGAAGAAGTTCCGAAAAAGCCTCTACCCTCAACTTCGGATATACTGTGTGAGCAAAATTATCAAAAAAAAAACCCGAAGACACTCAAAACCCCAGAAAAAATAGACTTGGGCAACTCAAGACATATAGCTTTAGCTTAGTTTCTAAGAAATAAAAAATCCCTATCTAGAAAACCTGAAATAAAAACAGAAAACGACAAGGCCATCAACGAGTACCTGGAACTACATATGACCAAAATAGAATATGACCCCGCAGAGAATACGAAAATATACTATCTACCACATAACGCAGTCATTAAACCCGATCGCTTAACGACCCAACTGCGAGTTGTATTCAACGCATCATGCCCCACCTCAAATAGAAACAGCCTCAACGATGTACTACACACTGGACCTATTCTACAAACTGTTACGTTTGATATTAACTGTGCCCCATATTTAGCTATCCGTACCCTCCTCAAATTAGCGGATGATGTGCAAGGAACCCACCCACTGGCAGCAGAGATACTTCGAAACAGAATATACGTCGGTGATGTACGTGCAGGAGCACATGACATAGCAACTGCGAAGATGGCACGAGACGAACTTACTTCATATTTGGAGTCCGCAGGATTTGTTCTACGCAAATGGACCTCAAATGACCCAAAAGTCTTATCTGGAATCTCACAAGAACACTGTTGGATACCAATTTACTCAGTTTACCGGAATCCAATAGCACAAAAACACTGGGTATCAGATGGAATGCAAAAAAATATGCATTATTTTTTCTCATCAACCCTATTCACGATAAGACATCGTTTACTAAAAGAGAAGTATTATCGATTATAGCAAAATTGTTCGACCCAGCTGGTTGGCTCAGTCCCGTTGTAGTCATAGCCAAAATAATAATGCAACAAATATGGATAAATCCGATTGGGATGAAAGTTTAAAACCCTTAACTCTCTATCGCTGGAAAATCTTCATAAAGGATTACGAAACCCTAAATCTGATTGAAATTCCTCGTGGACCCACTTTTCGACATCCGCGATCATCAATTTCCACGGATTCTCTGACGCATTAGAAAAATCTTACGCAGCAAACCTATACATCAGTGTTTCTACAAACACACAGTTGTCCAGGTACTCTTTTGATATCCAAGACTCGTGTGTCCCCAATAAAATTCTTCTGGCGAATCTAGTGGATGCGACCCTATCCCAATTAAATATTACTCAGTACCGCACTCACCTTTGGACGGATTGTCCTTTCTTGGCTAAGCAAACCCCCATGCTCATGGATAACCTTTGCATCCCACCGTGTTGCCACAATTGCAGAAAAAGTTGGAACCGAAAATTGGCGTCACATCGAAAGCCAGGACAATCCGGCAGATCTGGGTATTCGCGGATGCACTACTCTGGAAATGGTTAACAATGACATCTGGTGGCACGGACCCCAATGGCTAAAACTCGACCCGAAACATTGGCCAATTACCCGAAAATCAATCGATACAACACTGGAACTGCGGCCAATCAAGACTTTCGTTAACACAACACAAGAGGATATACTGGATAGATTTTCATCACTACCCTAAGCCATTCGAGTCATAGCATATTTATTCAGATTCTGCTCGAGTGCGTCACCCAACAGATCACAACAGCCATACACAACGTTGGAAATAACTCCAGACGAGTTCCAAACTACCCGCACGAGGTTAATTATATTAACCCAAAAAAAGCACATCCCGGAGGAGTATGAAGCTTTAACCCAAAAAACCAGCATACACAGAAAAAGGACAATTTTGACCCTAAACCCTTTTATCGATCCCAAAGGAATAATGCGAGTTAATGACCGATTGAGCAATTCAGCCGCATTATCATATAACGAGCGTAATCCGATTATACTACCCTATAGCAGTCGATTAACAAAACTACTCACACAATTTACTCACTCAATTACCCTACATGGTGGCAACCAACTAGTTTTACGACAAAATTAAAAAATTACACCGGCACAGCGTGCTTGATCACAAAAGGTTATGTATGCGTATTTGTTTGTTTTGCAACCAAAGCAATACACCTGGAGGCAGCAAGCGATCTCACCACCCAATCATTCATGGCCGCCTTCGCACGATTCTTTTCTAGGCGCAGATGTCCCGTCGATCTCTATTCTGACAATGGTTCTTATTTCGTGGGAGCGTCTAAACTCTTAATCAAAGTTCGACGAGAATTCATAAAATCACTAAAAACACAATTAACAACAAGTGAAGCACACCAAAACATCAACTGGCACTTTAATCCTCCAGGAGCTCCACACATGGGTGGATTCTGGGAAGCAGGAGTGAAAAGTTTAAAGGGCCACTTAAAAAAGGTGTCTCAGATCCAAAAGTTCACTTTCGAAGAATAATCTACCCTTCTAACCCGAATCGAAACTGTACTGCTTGAATTCTCGACCTTTAAGCCCACTAAGTGAAGACCCCAGGAATATAGAACCTTTAACTCCAGGCTATTTCTTAATAGGTACCCCTTTATTAACCCCAGCAGAACCCAACTTAGAAGATACGGAGCTAAGCATCGCACATAGATAGCAAAAGTTAAAGATACTCCATCAACACTTCTGCAAACGATGGAAAGAAGAATATCTAAAAGAACTCTACAAACGGTATAAGTGGAAATACCCTCAACGCAATATAGAGATCAATGATATGGTAGTTATACGCCAAGAAACTCTACCCCTAAATGAATGGAAACTTGGTCGCATCGAAAAAACCTATCTCGGTGCAGACAATAAGACCAGAGTAGTTGACATACGTACTTCTCAAGGAACAATTACCCGCCCAATAACCAAAAAGTCACCTTACCAAATAACTAATCTCATTTCTTTATAGTAACATGGCTCCTCAAAATAGCATCAAATCAATCTGCAGCCGACAGAGCAGCCCAGCCTTGACCGTACGATCACTCAGCGTCACCCGAAGCATCACCCCACTCTCCGACAATGGGACCCTGGCTAGACACTTACATCGCTTTAAAGCGACCCTCTCCCCCTTTCGAGAAGAAAGAGGAAGTACCCACCGCACGGCTCGGCGTACTATCACCCATTCATCAAAACGCGCACATAAACACGTCGCCTGTGGATTGTGCAAAAAAGATCACCGGCTGGTGACATGTTCAAAATTTACTAAAATGAACATTCACGAAAAGTTTGACGCAGTAACTAAGTATAAGTACTGCGTCAACTGCTTGGCCAGATCGCATTCAACACAAAGATGCACAAGCGCAAAGCGATGCAACATGTGTAACGGGGAGCACTATTCAACCCTACATGGACACCCCAGGTTGTTTTGCAAAGAGAAAACCAAAACAACAAAGAGCGACGAACGACTGTACAAAGATCAAGAGATTCCAACACTACTGGCCAAGCCTACCCTTATACCCACTGCCATTATAAAAATAAAACACGATGGCAAATGGAATAAAATACGTGCCATAATTAACCCGACCCGAAAGGTGACAATTACTGCCTCGGAGCTAGTTCATAGATTGAGGTTACCGAAAACGTATCTTGACTTTCACCGCATATGTAAAATCGTCATAGAGTCACTAACTGATCCCGACTGGCATGTCGAAGTTAACTGCCGTATGACGCAGGAACTACCGACCCGACCCTACAATCGTGATATAGGTGGCGAAATCTTTAAGAGATTCGACCACTTAGTCCTAGCCGACCCTATGTTCCACAAGGATGATAAAATCATGATGGAACTGGGAGCAGACATCTACCCAAGAATAATGAAACCCGGATTATACAATACAGACAACAGCACCGTGATCGCACAAAACACCGCACTCGGTTGAACTCTAACCGGTGCTTGTGCGATTTAAACCCTAAGCGAAATAGATCTAATAACTTTTTTATTCGCAGACTCTGTAAGGCGGCCGGGATGTTCATACCAAATAAACACATCCCTGCATTGTTCTCCAAACTCGTATAAATACGAGTTAGAGGACAATGCAAAAGGCTCAACAGCACCAACATAGCTCATAATTCCAATTAGAACAAATCAGCAGGCAGGAGCAAATATCAACCCGGACGGACACAAAAAGGCGCGAAAATCAGATCGCCCCAGCAGTACAACACCAACAACAGTAGCACCATCAAAATCTACGCGGGAATATAAACCCACAACAGGTTATAATTGAATTTATAGTTAATTTATCTTATTTAAGTCTAACTTATAAATAACACATAAATTGAATTATACATATAACTCTTAATAAACACACACATAAATATTGTACAATTAATCCACACAAATTGTCTATATTTCTACCCTATATACTCAAATTAATTAAAGTTACATTTTGTTTAATTTTAATTAATATTTTATTTTATTTGGCACACTGGCAAACTCAACGTCGAGTACCCCGACAGCGACTATATTAATTTTTCCCGGATTATAAACTTTTACATTAGGATTTCTCGAAGAGACCGCGAAAGTCAAAGGTTGGTGATCTGTATGTATTTCTAAATCTGATACTCCATAAAGGTAGTTTCTTAGAGTTTTTAATGCCCAAACTATGGCATCTTTCTCATTCGTTGCATAGTTCTTTTCTGTGGAATTCTATGCTTTAGAGATAAATAAAATAGGTTTTCCATCTTGACTTAATACACCAAATGTATTACGAAAATTTATTGGAAAATTCTGTCACGTATATATTGAAGATATAATTGTTTTTTCACGCAACTCATATAAAACATTTGAATCAAGTAATCAACATGCTTAAAAACTCGAATATGAAAATATCATTAGAAAAGTCACAATGGACATGTAGCTCAACATATGTCAAAGAAAATTGAAGTTCGATTAGAGCAGGGCACAATTTTAGCATTTAAAAATTAAAACAATTACTAACCAATCAAGTAGAATTAACTAACCAGACTTTAATAAAAAAATTATATTAGCAACCGATGTTTCAAATGATGCATTAGTTGGTGTTTTAAGTCAAGATGGAAAACCTATTACATTTATCTCTAAAGCATTGAGTTCCACAGAAAAGAACTATGCAACGAATGAGAAAGAACTTTATGCCATAGTGTGGGCATTAAAAACTCTAAGAAACTACCTTTATGGAGTATCAGATTTAGAAATACATACACATCACAAACCTTTGACGCGGTCTCTTCGAGAAATCCTAATGTAAAAATGAGAAGATGGCATACCATTATTGAGGAATATTCTCCAAAAATGATTTATAATGAGGGAAAAATTATTATAGTCGCGGATGCCTTATCCCGACAAAACTTAAATAATATAACTGATGATTCATCAGAAATGGACACACATCATTCAGCAGAGAGTTCTGAAAGTACACAATTTCAATAAACTAAAAAACCATTGTATCAATTTAAGCAACAAATACTTCTTAGTAAAGGTCGCTTTTTCATTCACGAATCTATTAATAATTTTAATAAAACTAGGCATATTATTGAATATGGTACACTTGAAATTTTAATGACTATTCTAAAAGAATTCTTACAACCAAATCTTGTAACTGCAATATATTATACACCTGAAGACTTATATGAAATAAAAGTTAAATTAAAAGAAACATTTACTAACAAGTTTTTATTTACAAAAAATTTTCCCTTGGATATACCAAACAAGGAAGACCAGGGAACAATAATAGAGCAGACGCATAACAGAGCGCACAGGGGCTTTGACGAAAATATTAAACAAATCTTAACTTTTTCCTATTGGCCAGAAATGCATATACAATTTAAAGAATACATTAGAAATTGTGAAATTTGTAAATAAAATAAATATGATAGACATCCCATAAAAATGCCTATTGGAGAGGTCCCTATACCTAAAGAGGAGGGAATACAAATACACATAGATATATTTTATGCACAATAATTAAAATTCACTACATGTATCCATAGTTATTCAAAGTTTTTGGTTATTAAACAAACTGAAGAAAAGATTAATTTAGAAGATAAAGAGTTAGAGATATTATTACAAGGGTTCCGTAATGTAAAGAGAATAACAATTGATAATGAACCAGGACTTACTACGGTAAGATATGATGCAGAGACTTCAGATTGAAATTTATTTCTGCAGCCCAAATCATAGCACCACAAATGGTCAGATAGAGAGGGTACATTCAACAATAATTGAAATATCACGATGTATAAAACAAGAATATAATTTAATCAGCTTTTCGGATTCAATATATAGAGCCTCTCACCAATACAATAAAACTATACATTCGGTGACTGATAAGAAACCATTCGAAGTCCATTATAATAAGGTCTCTAATGATAATCTCCAGAAAAAAAGATATATGTAAAAAAATCAAAGACAAAAATAAAGAAATGAAACCTAAAAACAATAATATTTTAGCTGAACGAATGAAAGTTTTTAAACATCATTCATATTTATTGTACATACTTGTAATTTTGTTAATAATGTACATAATTTATAGGATTGTAAAATTTAAAAAATCGTATAAAACTTCTAAAATAACTAGAAATTTAGAATCTCAAAAAATATCATATAACGCTATTTTGGATAAAATAAATAACCTATCGAAAAATGATATTTAATCAGGGACGATCCATCTTAGAGAGGGGGGAGTTAACGGCAGCCTCCACACAGTAGCTTTACGCTAATTATAAACAAAACTGTATATATGCAATTAGCAATAATACAGCTTCTTAATAAGCATCTTTGCTTATTTGAGTAAGAAATATAAGTTTTCATTAAGCTAAGACCACCCCCAAAAATTAAACAATAAAGCCAATTACTGAATAAGCGAATATTGTAACTGACACTTACAGGTATTGTAAGAATTAAGCAAATAAGAAAATTGCATAAATAAGAGTAAATTGAAATAAAGAGATCAGTTATCCATCAGGATCACTCAAACTATCATATTCGATTTCTTCCGCGCGTTTGCGGAAAACTATATTTATTTAACACTTCCTAAACGAAAGAAGTTAATTTGCAGGTATTTTCCATAAACACTTATGTATAAATGTATGTTTGTAAGCTTGTTTTATTGTTTATGCTTATTATGGACTTTGTAAATATGTTTCGTATGTTCATATATGTCTATTAAAAATATATATTTAACGATATACATATGTAGATGTAATATGTAAGCGTTAATTCGATATGCATATGTTCGATATATTTGTTTGATATGTTTGCTATTTTGCATTTGCTTACTTATTATATGCAATCCTGCTTATTGCTTTATTAAGCATAAGGGGTATTGCTGGAGTAATGTGCAAGTTAATGGTGTATTTGAATACACGAAAGTAAGCTATTAATTGGGCAATAAGTTAATATTCTTTTTTTTGAATTTATAAGTATGTATTTTGAAATATACGTTATACCAGACTGTATTTGGGTTTTCACGCAAAATAAACTCGAAACTGTGACAGTTTGGTAACCGTTTTTTATGCTGTGAAAACCGATTTGCTGTTATAGGTTTATATTATAATATATAAAACTGCAATTTTACAGAATTTTGCTATTTTATGCGCAGATAGGTGAATGAAAAAAATACGCTCACTTTGCAGGGTATAAGGTTTGTATATATACCTGTGTGTTTTGTGTCAATTCCTGTGCTTGTTCTCCAGCTGCTTACAGGTATGTTGTGTTGTTGTTTTTTGTTTAAAAATTCGGGCCCGTTTGTTCTTATTTATGTTTTCTGCTTAGGTTTCTCACTAGTGTATTTAAAAATTTGTTAAACCCTATACGTTGTTTTTATACACTCGCAACATGTTGCTACAGAGTACAAGTATAATAGTTTTGTTCACCTAACGATTGTTTTTATCACCTAAAACTTATCGAGTTAGATATAGGGTTATGTGTATATATAATATCAGTATGAAGAAATGTCCGTCTGTCGGTGCCAGCTGAGTAAAAATGGAGATATCTTTATGAAACTTAGAACACATGTTTCTTGGTAAGACGGTTGGTATTGCAGATAGACGTAATCGGACCATTGCCACGCCCACAAAACGACATTAAGCAAAAACAAATAAGTTGCCGTAACTAAGCTCCACAATAAGATACAAGACATTAGGGAGAAGCATCTGCAGTTAAAAAATTCTGTTTAATTGGGCGTGGTACCACCCCCTTAAAGGTTTTATATGCATGTCTCCGCTAAAGTTATACTAACAAAATTTACTGAGAACAAATGTTTTTAGCACCACTATTGACAGTGTGAAGATGGTTGAAATCGGGTGACAACACCGCCCACTCCCCATATAACCGTACTGTTAAAAACTACTAAAAGCGCGATATATCAAGCACTAAACACGCCAGAGACATTAAATTTTATCTCTGGGATTGTATGAGATGACTTTATAGGAACCAACTTCAAAATTAGACAGTGGGCGTAGCACCGACCACTTTTAGGTGAAAACCTATATCTTGAGATCTGCTTAACCGATTTCAACCAAATTTGGTACATAACATCTTTTTATATTTCTATGTCATAGTACGAAAATGGACGAAATCGGATTACAACCGAACCAAAAGAAACATTTACTAACAAATTTTTATTTACAAAAAATTTTCCCTTGGATATACCAAACAAGGAAGACCAGGGAACAATAATAGAGCAGACGCATAACAGAGCGCACAGGGGCTTTGACGAAAATATTAAACAAATCTTAACTTTTTCCTATTGGCCAGAAATGCATATACAATTTAAAGAATACATTAGAAATTGTGAAATTTGTAATAAAAATAAATATGATAGACATCCCATAAAAATGCCTATTGGAGAGGTCCCTATACCTAAAGAGGAGGGAATACAAATACACATAGATATATTTTATGCACAATAATTAAAATTCACTACATGTATCCATAGTTATTCAAAGTTTTTGGTTATTAAACAAATTGAAGAAAAGATTAATTTAGAAGATAAAGAGTTAGAGATATTATTACAAGGGTTCCGTAATGTAAAGAGAATAACAATTGATAATGAACCAGGACTTACTACGGTAAGATATGATGCAGAGACTTCAGATTGAAATTTATTTCTGCAGCCCAAATCATAGCACCACAAATGGTCAGATAGAGAGGGTACATTCAACAATAATTGAAATATCACGATGTATAAAACAAGAATATAATTTAATCAGCTTTTCGGAGTCAATATATAGAGCCTCTCACCAATACAATAAAACTATACATTCGGTGACTGATAAGAAACCATTCGAAGTCCATTATAATAAGGTCTCTAATGATAATCTCCAGAAAAAAAAGATATATGTAAAAAAATTAAAGACAAAAATAAAGAAATGAAACCTAAAAACAATAATATTTTAGCTGAACGAATGAAAGTTTTTAAACATCATTCATATTTATTGTACATACTTGTAATTTTGTTAATAATGTACATAATTTATAGGATTGTAAAATTTAAAAAATCGTATAAAACTTCTAAAATAACCTATCGAAAAATGATATTTAATCAGGGACGATTCATCTTAGAGAGGGGGAGAGTTAACGGCAGCCTCCACACAGTAGCTTTACGCTAATTATAAACAAAACTGTATATATGCAATTAGCAATAATACAGCTTCTTAATAAGCATCTTTGCTTATTTGAGTAAGAAATATAAGTTTTCATTAAGCTAAGACCACCCCCAAAAATTAAACAATAAAGCCAATTACTGAATAAGCGAATATTGTAACTGACACTTACAGGTATTGTAAGAATTAAGCAAATAAGAAAATTGCATAAATAAGAGTAAATTGAAATAAAGAGATCAGTTATCCATCAGGATCACTCAAACTATCATATTCGATTTCTTCCGCGCGTTTGCGGAAAACTATATTTATTTAACACTTCCTAAACGAAAGAAGTTAATTTGCAGGTATTTTCCATAAACACTTATGTATAAATGTATGTTTGTAAGCTTGTTTTATTGTTTATGCTTATTATGGACTTTGTAAATATGTTTCGTATGTTCATATATGTCTATTAAAAATATATATTTAACGATATACATATGTAGATGTAATATGTAAGCGTTAATTCGATATGCATATGTTCGATATATTTGTTTGATATGTTTGCTATTTTGCATTTGCTTACTTATTATATGCAATCCTGCTTATTGCTTTATTAAGCATAAGGGGTATTGCTGGAGTAATGTGCAAGTTAATGGTGTGTTTGAATACACGAAAGTAAGCTATTAATTGGGCAATAAGTTCATATTCTTTTTTTTTAATTTATAAGTATGTATTTTGAAATATACGTTATACCAGACTGTATTTGGGTTTTCACGCAAAATAAACTCGAAACTGTGACAGTTTGGTAACCGTTTTTTATGCTGTGAAAACCGATTTGCTGTTATAGGTTTATATTATAATATATAAAACTGCAATTTTACAGAATTTTGCGCAGATAGGTAAATGAAAAAAATACGCTCACTTTGCAGGGTATAAGGTTTGTATATATACCTGTGTGTTTTGTGTCAATTCCTGTGCTTGTTCTCCAGCTGCTTACAGGTATGTTGTGTTGTTGTTTTTTGTTTAAAAATTCGGGCCCGTTTGTTCTTATTTATGTTTTCTGCTTAGGTTTCTCGCTAGTGTATTTAAAAATTTGTTAAACCCTATACGTTGTTTTTATACACTTGCAACATGTTGCTACAGAGTACAAGTATAATAGTTTTGTTCACCTAACGATTGTTTTTATCACCTAAAACTTATCGAGTTAGATATAGGGTTATGTGTATATATAATATCAATATGAAGAAATGTCCGTCTGTCGGTGCCAGCTGAGTAAAAATGGAGATATCTTTATGAAACTTAGAACACATGTTTCTTGGTAAGACGGTTGGTATTGCAGATAGACGTAATCGGACCATTGCCACGCCCACAAAACGACATTAAGCAAAAACAAATAAGTTGCCGTAACTAAGCTCCACAATAAGATACAAGACATTAGGGAGAAGCATCTGCAGTTAAAAAATTCTGTTTAATTGGGCGTGGTACCACCCCCTTAAAGGTTTTATATGCATGTCTCCGCTAAAGTTATACTAACAAAATTTACTGAGAACAAATGTTTTTAGCACCACTATTGACAGTGTGAAGATGGGTGAAATCGGGTGACAACCCCGCCCACTCCCCATATAACCGTACTGTTAAAAACTACTAAAAGCGCGATATATCAAGCACTAAACACGCCAGAGACATTAAATTTTATCTCTGGGATTGTATGAGATGACTTTATAGGAACCAACTTCAAAATTAGACAGTGGGCGTAGCACCGACCACTTTTAGGTGAAAACCTATATCTTGAGATCTGCTTAACCGATTTCAACCAAATTTGGTACATAACATCTTTTTATATTTCTATGTCATAGTACGAAAATGGACGAAATCGGATTACAACCACGCCTATTTTCCATATGACACAATTTTAAATTCCACTTGATTCTTTCACTTTCCACTATGCAAATCAAGCAACTATGATTATATCGGCGTAAAACTTTGCGTGAATAATACGTTTAAAATATACCACCTTGTGACCAAAAATTCTCTAAATCGAACCAAAACTGTTCAAGCCCCTAGGTACTGAATATGTGGTCCCCAGTACCTATAGTTGACATTCACCCGAAAATATCGGTCAATGTGTAAGATATATAATTTAAATTTATATAATAAAATAAATAAATGAAACTCTCGATAATAGTATGATTTTGTGTCAAAAATGGGTTGAATCGGATCAATAGTTTTTATATCCCTCTTATACCTACTATAAAGATTTTTGAATTTCCGCGTGTTTTTATACCGCATATATAATGCTTTTTCAGTTTTTCTTAAAAATAATGTGGTATATAGAAGGTGGCAACACTTCAAGCTCTTAAGCTGTAATTTTTTAGCTGTGTACATTTGTGTTTTTATTTTAAAAAATTCTTAAAGTTTAACTGATTTTTATTACCGTGTTAATACAAATTTTTAGTGATTAAACTCTCAGTTTCATGATAAGTATTTTATGTTCTGTTTTGTGCGGTATTAAAAAGTATTAAAAAGTTTAAACTTTCCAATTTTTGGTGCCGAGTCAGCCTTTCTTTCATTTTGTTTTATTTTATTCTATTTTCTCACTTTGTTTATCTTATTTACTTCTTTATTCACAACTGTGTTGCGTTTAGCTTTTTATTTGTTACAGTGCTTCTAAAACTGCTCGCTATATTGCTTCTTCAAATTGTCTTAGTTTTAAACTTTGATAAAAAAAAAAAAATTGTTCTTAATTGAATTTATTATTATTAATATTTTATTAACACACTAATTTATTATTAATCTATTAAATTTTGTTCTACCTACTCTTTTATTTGATCTTCATTCTTGTGGTTTATTATGTCTTGTAACTTCCCCAATTGTAACATTAAAGGCGAGTCAGATCGCTACGTTTCATGCTGGCTTTGTGATGGGCTTGCCCATATTAAATGTGCTGGACTGACTGGTAGAATCTTAGATTCTATTATCGACTGTAAGGGATTGCGTTGGTCCTGTTTAAATTGTAGATCTATTGAAATCGATCTATTTAAAGTTTATAGGGAGACACGCAATGGCTTTAACGAAATCGGTCGTGATCTTGTAACCCTCACTGAAAAATTTAGGCACTATGAAAAATTGTTCAAATCTTTTAAGTGCCTGAATGATTCTCACGAATCCTCTAAACCTGCTCCTAAGCGTAAACGTCCTTCCGATGAAGTAACACTTAGTTCTTCTGTTCAGAAAAGAACGTCTGCTCCCAATGACCTAATAAATCTCTCTTCTCCTTGCCCTCAAGGTGATAAGCCGTCAACTTCCAAAGAGCTCAATTCCCCAAAAGCTCTATCTAATAGTAATAAGTGTCTCACAATTCCAGAGGCTCCCCCTATTAACTTAGTAGCATCAGTTAATAAATTGATAGTTATTTCACCTAAAAAGTCTATATATTATTCCAGAGGCTCCCCCTATTAACTTAGTAGCATCAGTTAATAAATTGATAGTTATTCCACCTAAAAAGTCTATATTTATTTCGAGACTTGCCAAAGATACCTTGGTGGAGGACATTAAATCTTACGTTTCGTCACGTTTAAAAATCGATGATATCAATATACGTAAATTTAACTTCAATTATGACAGAAGTATATCATCGTTTAAAATAGACGTATCTCTTGAAACATTCAAAAAGATCTTAGATAGTTCATTCTGGCCACCTGGGACTTTTGTACGCGAATTTAAACCTAAACTTAGAAGTTAAACTGAGGAAAACAGTGTTAAATTACCAAAAGCAACCACCGATATAAAAAACTGATTGGTAGAAATTCGCTAAGCATTTATTATCAAAATGTTAGAGGTCTTAATACAAAATTAACTGAGTTGTATTTGAACAGTTCCAATTTTAATTTCCATATAATTGGATTTACAGAAACTTGGTTAAAACCTCACATTTTTGATAATGAGATTTTAAACAGCGAATTTCAAATTTTTAGATGTGATCGACTGAACAGAATCGGTGGAGGTGTTCTATTTGCCGTGCATTCCTCTATCCCATCTGAAAATATTCTTGTTCCAGGGACCGACTCATTTGAATTTAAATGTATTAGAGTATACGTTAATAGTTGCTTTATTTATTTAACCCTATCTTATATACCACCCCATTCCGACTTATCTGTATACATGCAGCATGCTTCTTTAATAAATAGTGCTACCTTGATGGCAAATAATGCAGATTCAATAATTGTATTAGGTGATTTCAATTTACCGTGTGCTTCGTGGAAAACATTCGATGACTATATCGTGCCGATTTGCAATCGGTCATGTTTTATTGAAAAAAATAATCGAATAATGAATGTTGAATTCTTTCCCAACATTTTTATACTTTCGCAAAATGTTGCAACCCAGTATAGTTTTGTTCACCAAACGGTTGTTTGCATCACCTAAAACTAATCGAGATAGATATAGATTTCTATATACATATATTTCTTCTAATGTTTGGTGATAATCAGTGGATCATGTTGAACTTATAACAAAATATACCAGACAACAATGTAAAAGCGTTTCTTAGAGTACTGGACTTTGTATAGAGAAAAAATATCTTTCTAGAAAAAATCGCGTGAAATAAATATTAGTAGTGTAGTATCAAAAGGGCTAAAGACCCTTTTTATGTCGAAATAGATAAACTGCGACCAAATCGGTTTAAATGCTACTGTCTATTATTTCAGTTTTGCGACACATTTTAATATGAAGGTCATGAGGTAAACTGTAAACTCAAATATTACATCATATAACAAAAATGATGAATAACGAAAAAAATGAAACTACACCTGCAGAAGCTTCATGCTCAAAACAGGTTACCAAATTCATTTCTCAGAGTGAACAGATTAATACGATACTGCTCTCGATTTGCATCTTCACCGATTCAAGACAACTCTGAATCGTTATGGGAAATAAAAAAGCAAAATCTTGACAATTTTTGGACTTGTCTCCAAGCGGCTCATGACGCCATAGTAAATTCGGATGACTCAGATCTACCACATAATTTTAAATCATCGCTTACGCAATATACGAAAACTGCTTAGACCAGTATGAAGCAACAAGAGCTATGTTCTCCGATCAATTAAATCTAATAAAAGCTGTTACACCTACTCCACATCACAATTCAAAGTTAAGAGGCAAGTTTAGGTATTCATCTCGAGGTGCCCGCATATGACACAGAAATTTTTCATGGTGGTTATGAGCAATGGCCGTCTCCAGAAATTTTTCATGGTGGTTATGAGCAATGGCCGTCTCCGATACAAAACAAAAGGTCAAGCACCAAAGCAGTTCGCAATAAATGACGATACTTTCAACTTGGCTAAGAAGCTCTTAAATCAAGATACGAAAACGAAAGAATATTGGTCGACAAGCAAACAACGATATTAATGAACTTGCCAAAAATTTAAAAGGAAACAAGTGAAGAATTTATTAAACTTCAATTAACTGTTTTAAATTGTTTGTCGACACAGAATATTCCCACACAAAGCTGGGACCTTGGTATACTGCTGAACATATGCACCGTCGCATTACCAGAAAAATCATTTCTTCTATGTGAGCAATCGCTCTCATCAAGAAAAAAATGTCCAACGTGGCAAAAAATGAAAAGTTTTGTAACTACCCAGTACGAAATCGCTAAAGGGTAGACACAAAAATTATTAAAACCAAAAACTATCAAAACGACCTCAATAGAAACTTCAATGGACCCCAAGCTAGTAAAAAAAACAAATTCAACAGAAGCTTTTACAAAACGCAATCGTTCATATTTGAAAAGAAAAAACATTTGTCAATCGAACTATGCAGAAGAGGGCATAAACTTATATCTGGCGAGAAATTTAAAAACTTAACGAACGAAATATAAGTAGTTTCGTCAGGACAAAAAGATTATGCACTAATTGCATGTTACATATAAAAATTGCAAAATCAAATTCAATTGCTTATATTGTCACAAAAGACACCACTCAAAGCATCATTGCAGCAAATTTCCCATTTCACCCCAAAGAAGCGCTTATTCGAAAATAACCACAGGTTTAGTTGTAACAACAACTCCCAAAAACCAAAATCCCAAAAATTGCCAAAAGACACAATGTTGCTCAAAGACACAAAAAACTCAAACGCTACACGGCGAAATTCAAAATAGGGTATTACTACCCACAGCAGTCGCTTCCAGCAAGCACCGAGGAGAACTGTTTAAGCTTAGAGCTTAATAGACCAAGGATCACAACGATCCTTTATAACGTCTAGAGCACAAAATCTGCTCCATTACTCTAATTTCCCTCCCAGGGGATAAGTGCATTCAAGCAGAAGCTGTTGCCTTACTGCAACTAACAAATATGCTTCCAAGCTATCACATAGCAAGTATTGGCAAAAGGTTTCACCCCAAAAGCTAGCATATAATAATTCCTTTGGGAACAGAGACTCCTAAAGCGCCAGCTGAAGATTTATACCAGCACAATGAATATATTAAAAGTAAAAAAAATAATGTGGAACAAAAAATTTCTACAACGCCAGCCGATGGTAATACCGGCAATAAAAATAAAAAATATACTGTGGAACAAAAACGTTCTACAACTCCAGTCGATGTACTTAACGACAATAAAGATAATTATCTAAACAAAATTACTTTGGAGGAAGAATTCTCTAAAGCACCAGTCGAAGAAAATACCGGCATAAATAAAGAAAAAATTGAATATTGGAGGAAAAAAAATAAGAAATAAAATAAATGAAATACATTCTTCAATAAACATGAATTTACAGTTTCGAACGGATATTCGTGCGGAAATAAGAACCTCGGTAAGTACTCCAATTTGGAGTAAACAGTATCAGTATCCTTTAGCATCAAATGCTTTTGTGAATAAAGAAATCGATAATATCTTAAAAAACGAAGTTGTCCGACCAAGTAATAGTCCTTATAATTCTCCAATCTGGGTGGTACCAAAAAAGGGAATCAATGATGATGGCACAGCAAAATAAGAATGGTAGTGGATTTCAAAAAACTAAATGAAATTACTAATTCGGATACATATCCGATACCAGATACAAATGTTATACTTTCAAATCTAGGAGGATCACAGTATTTCTCCACAATCGATTTAGAATCAGGATTTCACCAAATTTTAATGAAGCTTGAGGACATCGAGAAAACTGCATTTTCAGTAAATAACGGAAAATACGAATTTTTAAGAATGCCATTTGGCTTAAAAATGCACCAAGTATTTTCCAACGAGCTATAGATAATGTATTAAGAGAATTTATTGGAAAATTCTGTCACGTATATATTGAAGATATAATTGTTTTTTCACGCAACTCATATAAAACATTTGAATCAAGTAATCAACATACTTAAAAACTCGAATATGAAAATATCATTAGAAAAGTCACAATGGACATGTATCTCAACATATGTCAAAGAAAATTGAAGTTCGATTAGAGCAAGGCGCAATTTTAACATTTAAAAATTAAAACAATTACTAACCAATCAAGTAGAATTAACTAACCAGACTTTAATAAAAGAATTATATTAGCAACCGATGTTTCAAATGATGCATTAGGTGGTGTATTAAGTCAATATGGAAAACCAATTTTATTTATCTCTAAAGCATTGAATTCCACAGAAAAGAACTATGAAACGAATGAGAAAGAACTTTATGCCATAGTTTGGGCATTAAAAACTCTAAGAAACTACCTTTATGGAGTATCAGATTTAGAAATACATACAGATCACCAACCTTTGACTTTCGCGGTCTCTTCGAGAAATCCTAATGTAAAAATGAAAAGATGGCATACCATTATTGAGGAATATTCTCCAAAAATGATTTATAATGAGGGAAAAATTATTATAGTCGCGGATGCCTTTTTCCGACAAAACTTAAATAATATAACTGATGAATAATCAGAAATGGACACACATCATTCAGCAGAGAGCTCTGAAAATACACAATTTCAAGAAACTAAAAAACCATTGTATCAATTTAAGCAACAAATACTTCTTAGTAAAGGTCGCTTTTCCATTCACGAATCTATTAACAATTTTAATAAAACTAGGCATATTATTGAATATGGTACACTTAAAATTTTAATGACTATTCTAAAAGAATTTTTACAACCAAATCTTGTAACTGCAATATATTGTATACCTGAAGACTTATTTGAAATAAAAGTTAAATTAAAAGAAACATTTACTAACAAGTTTTTATTTACAAAAAATTTTCCCATGGATATACCAAACAAGTAAGACCAGGGAACATTAATAGAGCAAACGCATAACAGAGCGCACAGGGGCTTTGACGAAAATATTATACAAATCTCAACTTTTACCTATTGGTAAGAAATGCATATACAATTTAAAGAATACATTAGAAATTGTGAAATTTGTAATAAAAATAAATATGATAGACATCCCATAAAAATGCCTATTGGAGAGGTCCCTATACCTAAAGAGGAGGGAATACAAATACACATAGATATATTTTATATCACAAAGTTTTTGGTTATTAAACAAATTGAAGAAAAGATTAATTTAGAAGATAAAGAGTTGGAGATATTATTACAAGCGTTCCGTAATGTAAAGAGAATAACAATTGATAATGAACCAGGACTTACTACGGCAGAATTTAAATCCCTGATGCAGAGACTTCAGATTGAAATTTATTTCTGCAGCCCAAATCATAGCACCACAAATGGTCAGATAGAGAGGGTACATTCAACAATAATTGAAATATCACGATGTATAAAACAAGAATATAATTTAATCAGCTTTTCGGATTCAATATATAGAGCCTCTCACCAATACAATAAAACTATACATTCGGTGACTGATAAGAAACCATTCGAAGTCCATTATAATAAGGTCTCTAATGATAATCTCCAGAAAAAAAGATATATGTAAAAAAATCAAAGACAAAAATAAAGAAATGAAACCTAAAAACAATAATATTTTAGCTGAACGAATGAAAGTTTTTAAACATCATTCATATTTATTGTACATACTTGTAATTTTGTTAATATTGTACATAATTTATAGGATTGTAAAATTTAAAAAATCTTATAAAACTTCTAAAATAAATAGAAATTTAGAATCTCAAAAAATATCATATAACGCTATTTTGGATAAAATAAATAACCTATCGAAAAATGATATTTAATCAGGGACGATTCATCTTAGAGAGGGGGGGAGTTAACGGCAGCCTCCACACAGTAGCTTTACGCTAATTATAAACAAAACTGTATATATGCAATTAGCAATAATACAGCTTCTTAATAAGCATCTTTGCTTATTTGAGTAAGAAATATATTTTTCATTAAGCTAAGACCACCCCCAAAAATTAAACAATAAAGCCAATTACTGAATAAACGAATATTGTAACTGACACTTACAGGTATTGTAAGAATTAAGCAAATAAGAAAATTGCATAAATAAGAGTAAATTGAAATAAAGAGATCAGTTATCCATCAGGATCACTCAAACTATCATATTCGATTTCTTCCGCGCGTTTGCGGAAAACTATATTTATTTAACACTTCCTAAACGAAAGAAGTTAATTTGCAGGTATTTTCCATAAACACTTATGTATAAATGTATGTTTGTAAGCTTGTTTTATTGTTTATGCTTATTATGGATTTTGTAAATATGTTTCGTATGTTCATATATGTCTATTAAAAATATATATTTAACGATATACATATGTAGATGTAATATGTAAGCGTTAATTCGATATGCATATGTTCGATATATTTGTTTGATATGTTTGCTATTTTGCATTTGCTTACTTATTATATGCAATCCTGCTTATTGCTTTATTAAGCATAAGGGGTATTGCTGGAGTAATGTGCAAGTTAATGGTGTATTTGAATACACGAAAGTAAGCTATTAATTGGGCAATAAGTTAATATTCTTTTTTTTTAATTTATAAGTATGTATTTTGAAATATACGTTATACCAGACTGTATTTGGGTTTTCACGCAAAATAAACTCGAAACTGTGACAGTTTGGTAACCGTTTTTTATGCTGTGAAAACCGATTTGCTGTTATAGGTTTATATTATAATATATAAAACTGCAATTTTACAGAATTTTGCGCAGATAGGTAAATGAAAAAAATACGCTCACTTTGCAGGGTATAAGGTTTGTATATATACCTGTGTGTTTTGTGTCAATTCCTGTGCTTGTTCTCCAGCTGCTTACAGGTATGTTGTTCTTATTTATGTTTTCTGCTTAGGTTTCTCGCTAGTGTAATTAAAAATTTGTTAAACCCTATACGTTGTTTTTATACACTCGCAACATGTTGCTACAGAGTACAAGTATAATAGTTTTGTTCACCTAACGATTGTTTTTATCACCTAAAACTTATCGAGTTAGATATAGGGTTATGTGTATATATATTATCAGTATGAAGAAATGTCCGTCTGTCGGTGCCAGCTGAGTAAAAATGGAGATATCTTTATGAAACTTTTAGGTGAAAACCTATATCTTGAGATCTGCTTAACCGATTTCAACCAAATTTGGTACATAACATCTTTTTATATTTCTATGTCATAGTACGAAAATGGACGAAATCGGATTACAACCACGCCTATTTTCCATATGACACAATTTTAAATTCCACTTGATTCTTTCACTTCTATGCAAATCAAGCAACAATGATTATATCGGCGTAAAACTTTGCGTGAATAATACGTTTTAAATATGCCACCTTGTGACCAAAAATTCTCTAAATCGAACCAAAACTGTTCAAGACCCAAACGGTTGTTTATATCACCTAAAACTAATCGAGATAGATATAGATTTCTATATACATATATTTCTTTTAATGTTTGGTGATAATCAGTGGATCATGTTGAACTTATAACAAAATATACCAGACAACAATATAAAAACGTTTCTTAGAATGCTGGACTTTGTATAGAGAAAAATATCTTTCTAGAAAAAACTGCATGAAAAAAATATTAGTAGTGTAGTATCAAAAGGGCTAAAGACCCTTTTTATGTGGAAATAGATAAACTGCGACCAAATCGGTTTAAATGCTACTGTCTATTATTTCAGTTTTGCGACACATTTTAATATGAAGGTCATGAGGTAAACTGTAAACTCAAATATTACATCCTTTAACAAAAATGATGAATAACGAAAAAAATGAAACTACACCTGCAGAAGCTTCATGCTCAAAACAGGTTACCAAATTCATTTCTCAGAGTGAACAGATTAATACGATACTGCTCTCGATTTGCATCTTCACCGATTCAAGACAACTCTGAATCGTTATGGGAAATAAAAAAGCAAAATCTTGACAATTTTTGGACTTGTCTCCAAGCGGCTCATGACGCCATAGTAAATTCGGATGACTCAGATCTACCACATAATTTTAAATCATCGCTTACGCAATATACGAAAACTGCTTAGACCAGTATGAAGCAACAAGAGCTATGTTCTCCGATCAATTAAATCTAATAAAAGCTGTTACACCTACTCCACATCCCAGAGTAGAGCTGCCACTATTCATCTCGAGGTGCCCGCATATGACACAGAAATTTTTCATGGTGGTTATAAGCAATGGCCGTCTCCGATACAAAACAAAACGTCAAGCACCAAAGCAGTTCGCAATAAATGACGATACTTTTAACTTGGCTTAAGAAGCTCTTAAATCAAGATACGAAACCGAAAGATTATTGGTCGACAAGCAAATAACGATATTAATGAACTTGCCAAAAATTTAAAAGGAAACAAGTGAAGAATTTATTAAACTTCAATTAACTGTTTCAAATTGTTTGTCGACACAGAATATTCCCACACAAAGCTGGGACCTTGGTATACGCTCTCATCAAGAAAAAAATGTCCAACGTGGCAAAAAATGAAAAGTTTTGTAACTACCCAGTACGAAATCGCTAAAGGGTAGACACAAAAATTATTAAAACCAAAAACTATCAAAACGACCTCAATCGAAACTTCAATGGACCCCAAGCTAGTAAAAAAAACAAATTCAACAGAAGCTTTTACAAAACGCAATCGTTCATATTTGAAAAGAAAAAACATTTGTCAATCGAACTATGCAGAAGAGGGCATAAACTTATATCTGGCGAGAAATTTAAAAACTTAACGAACGAAATATAAGTAGTTTCGTCAGGACAAAAAGATTATGCACTAATTGCATGTTATATATAAAAATTGCAAAAGCAAATTCAATTGCTTATATTGTCACAAAAGACACCACTCAAAGCATCATTGCAGCAAATTTCCCATTTCACCCCAAAGAAGCGCTTATTCGAAAATAACCACAGGTTTAGTTGTAACAACAACTCCCAAAAACCAAAATCCCAAAAATTGCCAAAAGACACAATGTTGCTCAAAGACACAAAAAACTCAAACGGTACACGGCGAAATTCAAAATAGGGTATTACTACCCACAGCAGTCGCTTCCAGCAAGCACCGAGGAGAACTGTTTAAGCTTAGGGCTTAATAGACCAAGGATCACAACAATCCTTTATAACGTCTAGAGCACAAAATCTGCTCCATTACTCTAATTTCCCTCCCAGGGGATAAGTGCATTCAAGCAGAAGTTGTTGCCTTACTGCAACTAACAAATATGCTTCCAAGCTATCACATAGCAAGTATTGGCAAAAGGTTTCACCCCAAAAGCTAGCATATAATAATTCCTTTGGGAACAGAGACTCCTAAAGCGCCAGCTGAAGATTTATACCAGAACAATGAATATATTAAAAGTAAAAAAAATAATGTGGAACAAAAAATTTCTACAACGCCAGCCGATGGTAATACCAGCAAAAAAAATAAAAAATATAAAGTGGAACAAAAAAGTTCTACAAAGCCAGCCGATGGTAATACTAGAAAAGAACTATGCAACGAATGAGAAAGAACTTTATGCCATAGTTTGGGCATTAAAAACTCTAAGAAACTACCTTTATGGAGTATCAGATTTAGAAATACATACAGATCACCAACCTTTGACTTTCGCGGTCTCTTCGCGAAATCCTAATGTAAAAATGAAAAGATGGCATACCATTATTGAGGAATATTCTCCAAAAATGATTTATAATGAGGGAAAAATTATTATAGTCGCGGATGCCTTATTCCGACAAAACTTAAATAATATAACTGATGATTCATCAGAAATGGACACACATCATTCAGCAGAGAGCTCTGAAAATACACAATTTCAAGAAACTAAAAAACCATTGTATCAATTTAAGCAACAAATACTTCTTAGTAAAGGTCGCTTTTCCATTCACGAATCTATTAATAATTTTAATAAAACTAGGCATATTATTGAATATGGTACACTTGAAAATTGTACTCTTACAACCAGATCTTGTAACTGCAATATATTGTATACCTGAAGACTTATATGAAATAAAAGTTAAATTAAAAGAAACATTTACTAACAAGTTTTTATTTAAAAAAAATTTTCCCATGGATATACCAAACAAGTAAGACCAGGGAACAATAATAGAGCAAACGCATAACAGAGCGCACAGGGGCTTTGACGAAAATATTATACAATTCTCAACTTTTACCTATTGGTAAGAAATGCATATACAATTTAAAGAATACATTAGAAATTGTGAAATTTGTAATAAAAATAAATATGATAGACATCCCATAAATATGCCTATTGGAAAGGTCCCTAAAATTCACTACATGTATCCATAGTTATTCAAAGTTTTTGGTTATTAAACAAATTGAAGAAAAGATTAATTTAGAAGATAAAGAGTTAGAGATATTATTACAAGCGTTCCGTAATGTAAAGAGAATAACAATTGATAATGAACCAGGACTTACTACGGTAGAATTTAAATCCCTGATGCAGAGACTTCAGATTGAAATTTATTTCTGCAGCCCAAATCATAGCACCACAAATGGTCAGATAGAGAGTATAAAACAAGAATATAATTTAATCAGCTTTTCGGATTCAATATATAGAGCCTCTCACCAATAAAACTATACATTCGGTGACTGATAAGAAACCATTCGAAGTCCATTATAATAAGGTCTCTAATGATAATCTCCAGAAAAAAAGATAAATGTAAAAAAATCAAAGACAAAAATAATGAAATGAAACTTGAACACAATAACATTTTAGCTGAACGAATGAAAGTTTTTAAACAACATTCATATTTATTGTACATACTTGTAATTTTGTTAATAATGTACATAATTTATAGGATTGTAAAATTTAAAAAACCTCATAAAACTTCTAAAATAAATAGAAATTTAGAATCTCAAAAAATATCATACCTCCTGCTCAAATATAAACGAGACTGGCTCAATAAAACAAAAACGGTTAATTATTCTTCAATATTTATTTTATCCCCTTCAAAATAGTCACCATTAGAGGCGATACACATATGCCACCTTTTTTTCCAATCTTCCTAACACTTCTGGTAGGCCGCTTTAGGTATGGCTTTCAGTTCCTTCTTCGAATTCTCTTTTATGACTTCAATCGACTGAAAATGCTTTCCACGAAGCGGCAATTTGAGTTTAGGGAAAAGAAAAAAGTCACACGGTGCCATGTCGGGTGAATACGGTGCTTGCGGAACAATATTTACGTTGTTTTTGGTCAAATAATCGCGTAGCTGGATTTTGGAACAAGTCGAGCAGACACACGTCTCATGCCCAAAACATCGTGAATAATGTTATGAGCGGACCCATTTGATATGTTGAGCTCACTAGCTATCTCTCTTTCAGTCACACGACGATTTTCCAACACAATTTTCTTTAATTTTTCGACGTTTTCTTCGTTTATTGACGTTGCAGGACGACGATCATGGGGCAAGTTTTCCAGCGATGTACGGCCGTCCTTGAACGACTTATACCAATCAAAAATACGTGCACGTGATAGGCAAGACTCCCTATATGCCTTCTGCAACATTTTCATTGCGTCCGTCGCACTTACTCCATTGGAATAACAAAATTTCAAACAAACACTTTTTGCTCAACGTTAAATTCCATAGTAAAATTCGAAAAACACACTCGAGGTTGACTTGTTTATAGTGCCGTAAAAAAAACTATGGGAGAGATCGCGCTCAAATTTGACATGTAATCATATAACAGTCCTGCCAACCTAAGCAAAAAAAAGGTTGGCCATATGTCATGTCCTTGTCGAGTTATGGATAAAGTCTCGTTTATATTTGAGCAGGAGGTATAACGCTATTTTGGATAAAATAAATAACCTATCGAAAAATGATATTTAATCAGGGACGATTCATCTTAGAGAGGAGGGGAGTTAACGGCAGCCTCCACACAGTAGCTTTACGCTAATTATAAACAAAACTGTATATATGCAATTAGCAATAATACAGCTTCTTAATAAGCATCTTTGCTTATTTAAGTAATAAATATTATTTTTCATTAAGCTAAGACCACCCCCAAAATGTAAACAATAAAACCAATTACTGAATAAGCGAATATTGTAACAGACACTTACAGGTATTGTAAGAATTAAGCAAATAAGATATACATATGTAGATGTAATATGTAAGCGTTAATTCGATATGCATATGTTCGATATATTTGTTTGATATGTTTGCTATTTTGCATTTGCTTACTTATTATATGCAATCCTGCTTATTGCTTTACTAAGCATAAGGGGTATTGCTGGAGTAATGTGCAAGTTGATGGTGTGTTTGAATACACGAAAGTAAGCTATTAATTGGGCAATAAGTTAATATTCTTTTTTTTGAATTTATAAGTATGTATTTTGAAATATACTTTATACCAGACTGTATTCGGGTTTTCACGCAAAATAAACTCGAAACTGTGACAGTTTGGTAACAGTTTTTATGCTGTGAAAACGGATTTGCTGTTATAGGTTTTATATTATAGTATATAAAACTGCAATTTTACAGAATTTTGCTATTTTATGCGCAGATAGGTGAATGAAAACAAGTAAGGAAGGGCTAAGTTCGGATGTAACTGAACATTTTATACTCTCGCAAAGTTAAATGGTATATTCGTTTGAGACTTCTTTATATATCTTAATAATTAGAAGTACGAACTGTTGCCTTAGTTATTTACTTTTCAGTCACAGTGAAAATAATTAGAGCAATTTGTAAACTAAATTTACTCAAATTATGAGAAATCGTTCTTGTGCTTTTTGTATACGCTTATAATTGATTTTATATAGAATGCATTACACCTGTATTGAGAAGTATGAAAAGAAATCGTTTTTGGACAATGAATAACATTTTTTATTTATTATATCGATATTATTATACATGTTTAGCTTAAAAAAAATAAATATTAACAACTGTAAATATGATATAATATTATTATATTAATTTGTATTTACAATATTAAACATAAATTTTTGTAGAGATTCTTATACATATATCCAAATTATATTTCTTTTTTCCTTATACTATTTAAGTTCTATCATATATTTATACAATAATGTCATATATAATAACAAATTATCTATATAATTTAAATTTTCTTAATTAGATTAATTACATATTTTTCTTAAAATTGTCTTAAAAACTACTGTCAAAATTCCTATACCATTCCAATTCGATTATATTTGGAAAAAAAAATGAAGAACTATTGCAATAAGTCTGAAAACTTTAGTTCGAAATAGAGACACAAATACTGTCATGATAGCTGTGTAATTGCATTTACACGGGAAGGATCCATGTTTGGAAATGCCCAATCAATTTGTGTACCGGCAGGTGTAGTTGAATACTCTGCACCAAGCAGGGAACTAAAGTTTTTTTCTTGGTGCAGATTTCTTATTGCAGTCCCTGTAGACATTAAACAAATGTTAAAATCTCCAACAATTAGCACATTTTGATTGCCTAACTCAGAAGTAAGGACTTCCTGAAGTTCTACAATTAATTGCCGACAGAGAAAGCTGAATTTCTATATAGAACCAGAATATTAATATTGAAACCTTTAAACAAAACCGCTTCTAAAACTTTGAGGCCTGAATAAATTTTCTTTACAGCCTTTGATTCTATAGAGCAAGCAATGCTATGCTTTGCATATATTATAATGCCCAGTCTATTTCTGTTGGTTGTTTCCGTGCTATCTATCCTCAGCTCGTTAATTGGAGTAAATCCTGGTATATCAAAACTTTCGCAAGGATAACTCCAAGTTTCTACAAAACATAAAATATCTGAAGATAGCATTAAAATGTGTAAAGCGTGAAGACTCTGAACATTATGGAATAAAATTTGATGTCCTGATGTTCTGGAAATCATAAAATTGAAACTTGTTGTCAAAGCTTTATTTGTGTTCAATACCCTCAGTTCCCTAAATACGGGATCCGATTCAGAAAATTTGTTAGGAAGAATAAAATTTCCTATGAAGAATAGACCTTCTGCAAAAGAAGCTCGACTACAAGCGACATTGAAGCTCTTGGCATTCTGGGTCGAGTATGAACTACAATTTTATTATATGTGGCACCCTGACTTTTATGAATAGTTATACCCTCAGCCGGAACAACTATAAACTGATTTCTTTCAATTGAAATTTGCTCATTTCTTTTATATTGAAAAGATTTTAGAACTTTTTCAATTGGTCTCCAAGAACTTTCTAGAGGATGAGGCATTTTTGATCAAACCAACAGAAGGTTCCAAAAATTTAATCCACAGAATTGTTGGAAAAGAACAATGGTAATCAATTTGCATAATTTGTCCATCTGCCCCATTAACCAATCCATTACACGTGTGTATGTTCACTGTAATCGTATATTTGACGGAGGTTTTTAGTGTCAATTCATAGGGCAGTCCCTGCGTTTCAGAAGTTTTGAAAAGTTTAACTCTTTCCAAAATATTCTCATTTTCATTTATACCAATTCCTTTAACTGAGTCTTTTGCAGTTGAAAGGAAAGGTTCTGTTGGGATTCGATTGAGCTTAAGACCATTGAAATTATTTGTCTCTTCATTGGACCAAAATAAATGTATGGCATCATCGGGAACTTCTTCGAAATTAACTACTCGAGTTTCAATGAGTGATATGTCTTCATTTGTCATAGCACCAGATGCCATATGATTTAATGCAATTGCAAAGGCTGATCCTCCCGTTGTCTCATTATCTCTGTTAATTCAAAGTACTTAAATAACTCCCACAAAGGAGAACCAACTAAAGTGCTGTATGCATAATTGGGATTAGCAGCGAATATCCACCTGTCTCCAACAGGTGAGAGTTGCTTCAAATCACCAAACACTATGATCGGTATAACACCGAAGGGGCTGTCTGTTTTGAAAATTTGTTTTAATCTCGCTTCAACAGAGCTAGACATACGAGCACCTACCATCGATATTTCATCAATTATGATTAATTTTAAATCGATAAGTCTGGAATACAATGAATTAACTGTGTCATTTCTAAGTGGCCTCAACTCTCTATTCAACTGATTAACAGGTAAAGAGAATATTGAATGAAGGGTCATTCCACCTATTCCGAATGCTGCTTCACCCGTAGGTGCGCAAAGAAGAACTTTTAAAGAACTTGGATTGGATCCAGGTGTAGAATTGTAACGATGGTTAAGAGATTGATATATTTCAGATATCAAACGACTCTTTCCTACACCTGCACCTCCGCCAATGAACTCATAAAATGGAAGATTTGTTGTGTGGTGCATCAAATGTGTCAAATAGGTTCTTTGCTTAGTATTTAGACTTTGAACTAAAGAAAATAATTCCTCAACTGGAATTAAAGGGGGTAGTTTAATAAGTCTAATATTGCAATCAGATGCAGTGCCATTATCTGTTGAATCTTCGCCATGCAAGTCCAGCAAATTTATATTTGGGTTCATTTCTGGAAGTGCCAACACTCTGAACTCATTTTCCACGATAGGTAGTTTATTTTGAGCACCTTCGTCCAAGTCTATTTCATTATAAAGACTTTCTAGAACATTTTCAAGTTCTCTTTGCTCAAAAATATCATATTTTCTTTGATTTTTCTCAATTGTAATACGATGTGTTATGCAAGTCTGCTCATTACCGTTTTCAATGAGATCTTGCTGTTCATTCCGCCAAGGATAGTAAAGCATTAACATTTCGCGAAAATACTCAACTCTGGCCAAATCTGGGTTAAACCTTCTATTCCGAATAATACAAGGTTTGGTACGTTTTTTCACAAAACCGCTACCGTCTTTAAGAGGCATGACAACCCCGCTTTCTGGTAAATTATCGTCTTCCCTCTCTTCTTCTTCGTGATCACTATCTTGTGCTCTTCTACTAGATTTAAAATATTTATACCTAGATGCAAAATCAGCTAAACAAAGAGTTTCTAACTCTTCGGATCTTTGAACATAACGGTCTAAAATACCGGCTACGAATATTTCAGTCGAACCTGAAGGAAGGTTCTGAAGTTCCGCTCTAGGTTGTACCATTCGAACACGTTCCTCAGGTCGAGAGGTATTTATGAATATTTCTGCATTAATTGCTTCAGAAAGATGCAGCCCAATGCAGCAATATACTGCTTCTTGTGCAGATATTTCTGTGCCTAAAATAAATTTGTGATCTATATGTTTAAGTTTTTGCTTAATAGTATAATTTCCAGCATTTACCTCTGATATAGCTTCATTTAAGAGCCTAGAAATTCCCCTGTTAGACATGTTAATATAATTAATTAAATATGAACAGCAAGCATATGCATCCAGTATATATTGTATATCCATATTTGCTCTATGGAGTTCCAAAATCAGAGGATTATAAGCGTTTATAAAGCGATCTTGTAATTTTCTTTTTAGAAAAATTTTGGGTTTTGTTAAACTTGACCTAAGGGCTAACAAATAGTCATCAAAAGATATATATATTCTACTATCAGACAGGAAGTGTTCAAAATCGTTTAAATTAGAAATGTCTTCTGCAGTCATATCTGAATTTAAAACGTTTTGAATTTTTAAAAAGTTTTCCTTGTGTCTTTCTGAATTTTGACTTGTTTCTGTAAGATGTAACAGTATTTGCGTTGAAGGCATTGGTGGATATGGTATACCAAAACGACAAAACTGTTGTTATCTTATTTCCCTAGTACAAGACCGACTGTGGTTATGCTTTTGATAACCCAAATAATTTTCTAAGTGGCTGATCGAACCATCGGTAGAAATACAATTGTCAATAAAACTAATGACATCAGGGAATGTCTGAGGATCTTGGAGCATTATTAAGCCAATACATGCCATGTACATGCGGGGAACCTCTCTGTTGAAACTCCACTCTCCAGTAGAAATTTGTAACAAAATGCTCTCCAAAAATGCCAGCGTTATCTTTAAAAAGCTTAAGAGTTTGTCGATAGCGGTAGTCAAAATATCTAGCACAAGTAACTGCGTCTGACCGAATTAAGCGATATCTATCTTGGGTTGTTAAACTGTTGGCTTCCTCTTCCGAAATATCTTTAGAATCAACATTTTTAGAGAGGATGAGGGATTATCATGAGAAGTTTGTGCCGCATGAAAAGATTGAACCAATCGGGAATCCTCTGCATATGCAACAAACGAAATTTCTTCTTGGTTATTAAATTCTGAAATCCAGTTTTCATTAATATGTAAATTGTGCTCACGATACAGAGGGGTATTCACTAAGGACTGCAAAGCTTCCATAATCTTTGCGGGGCGTATGGTATCGATCATGTAATCATGATGTATTCCAAACGCCGTCTTAAGGGAATTTGGAAAAGGACCTTGGTAGAGATGTCACAATATTGTTAACAGAAATTGGTATATTAACAACAGCATCTTTGAGCAAACTCTGACCTTGATGAGCATTATGAGACGTTTTTCAATTGGGGTTAAACCTTTCAAACAATCCGGTATTTCAGGAAAGTCTAGAATGTTAGCTAAACATATTCTTGGAACGTTCTTTTTAACAATCGCATTTTTGAAAGTAGCACAAAAATTGTAATTTCCATCTTCTGAAGGAAATTTTTGCATTAAAAAGAAGGCGGATGCAGCATTCGAGTGACCTTGCGCAATAGTTTCGAAATTTAATTTGCGAACTTGGTGTGAAAACCATAAGCCGCTGCAGCAAATACATATTTCAGTATTGGATTCATTGGAAATAAATGTTTTTGAAATCTGTTAAAATGCCACTATTATCAGTTTCTACAACATTATTTTCTCTCGTTAATCGATTTCGTTGGGACTGCCGTTGGTTTTCAATTTGGTTATTGAGTGGGTTATCTCTACGAAGGCGAACTTGACCTTGTCTAAGACGTCTCTGATTCAAAATTTCTTCCCTCATACCCCTCCTACTAAGCTGTCGACGTTGTGTTTCTCTATCACGCTCCTCTCTACTTATTTCAGGATTTCTTCTTGCATGTTCCCTTTGCGTTTGATTACGAATGCGCTCTAAATTCCTATACTCAGGATTTCTTGCGCGAAGTTCTCTATGATCATTAGTGTTCCTACTTTGTTCATCATAACGTACGTCAGGATTTTCTCGAAGAGATCTATGACCTCGAGTATCTCTTATTTGCTCTTCTGAGCGAATTCGCGGATCTTGCCGCCTTGTTCTATGGTGAACAGTTTTTGCAATTTGCTCAACAGATCGAACCTCGGAGTCTTCACGCCGAGATCTATGACCTCGAGTATTTCTTATTTGCTCTTCAGAGCGAATTTGTGGATCTTGCCGCTTTGTTCTATGTTGAACAGTATTTGCAACTTGCTCAACAGATCGAACCTCGGGGTCTTCACGCCGAGACCTATGACCTCGAGTATCTCTTATTTGCTCTTCTGAGCGAATTTGCGTTGTATTTAAATTTTGTTCAAAAGACCGTACCTCGAGATTTTCCCGCCTGGTTCTATGTTAATTTGTATTGATAATTTGTTCGGACAGACGTACATCGGAATCTAATCTACGATTAGCGTGACTTACAGTATTTTGTGACTGCTCACTATCTCTATATAAAGAGTTTGCGCGAAGAACTCTCATACGTCTTTTATTCTGAAGACGACTTAGTAATATAGATTTTCTACTTAATCTAGCCATGATTAATTAATAATAAATGGATTAATATAATATATAAAATACTTATAGATAATACTTATATAATTCAGACCGTCCGGGTGTTAAAAGTTGGATCCTAGGTGCTGCTCTCTTTCATTGTAATTCCTTGTAAGTAATTGCTATGACTCCTTTCCTGTTCCGTGTATAGGTACTATGGCATACTGATGCATAAATGTATATGTGTGCGCTCGCCACTGTATATAATACGGTTTTGCTCGTCACTGTATATAATAATACTTTAAACACTATATAACTAATACACTCAAATTAGTTTGAATAAAGCACTTTGCTGGTAAAGACATCTAGTGAAACTGAAACTACAAACACAGTGTACTGATATTTATTATACTCTTGCAACATGTTGGTACAGTTTACGTACTTTTGTATACCTATATATTACTTAGCTATTCACTAACATAATAATACATAATATTAAGTTATATTTATATTTTAGAAATTAGTAGTTTATTTCATTGTATTGAAATTAAGTTCTCGGAAAACCCCTCCGTAAATTACTTTTGTTAAACGCTTTCTAAAACAGGGAGATCTATGGTACCTATTTTGAAGGGTCTACCCATGAAGGCTAAATTAACAATAACTTACATATAATTAAGTATGGTATACACATATGTAGAGCAGGTATGTAGATTTTCTTCGTTCTGTCTTAATATCTAAACCTTTCATAAGCTGCCAACGGCGCTAGGTAAAAATATAATTTTCTTGAGTTTACAGTTCACCTTATGACCTTCATATTAAAATGTGTCGCAAAACTGAAATAATAGACAGTAGCATGTGAACGGATGGGGTCGCAGTTTATCTATAACCACATAAAAAGGGTCTTTAGCCCTTTTGATACTACATTACTAATATTTATTTCATGCAATTTTTTCTAGAAAGATTTTTTTGCTCCATACAAAGTCCAACACTCTAAGAAACTTTTTAGCATTGTTGTCTGGTATATTTTATTATAAGTTCAACATGATGGCTGAGAAAATATACCTAACCACTGATTATCACCAAATATTAGAAGAAATATATGTATATAGAAATCTATATCTATCACTTTAGGTGATGCAAACAACTCTTTGGTGAACAAAACTATACTCTGTTGCAACATGTTGCGAAAGTATAAAAATGTTGCGAAAGAATTCAACATTCATTACTCGATTATTATTTGGTTGGTTTCTTATTAACTTATGTTATTGATCATAGACTTATTTTGTGTCAATACTATTTTTTTCTCCGAAATGTTAACTTTTATAAAAAGAAGCTATTTAGCTCAAATATAGTCATAGCACCAGATGCCATATGATTTAATGCAATTGCAAAGGCCTGATCCTCCCGTTGTCTCATTATCTCTGTTAATTCAAAGTATTTAAATAACTCCCACAAAGCAGAACCAACTAAAGTGCTGTATGCATCATTGGGATTAGCAGAGAATATCCACCTATCTCCAACAGGTGAGAGTTGCTTCAAATCACCAAACACTATGATCGGTATAACACCGAAGGGGCTGTCTGTTTTGAAAATTTGTTTTAATCTCGCTTCAACAGAGCTAAACATACGAGCACCTACCATCGATATTTCATCAATTATGATTAATTTTAAATCGATAAGTCTGGAATACAATGAATTAACTGTGTCATTGCTAAGTGGCCTCAACTCTCTATTCAACTGATTAACAGGTAAAGAGAATATTGAATGAAGGGTCATTCCACCTATTCCGAATGCTGCTTCACCCGTAGGTGCGCAAAGAAGAACTTTTAAGGAACTTGGATTGGATCCAGGTGTAGAATTGTAACGATGGTTAAGAGATTGATATATTGCAGATATCAAACGACTCTTTCCTAGACCTGCACCTCCGCCAATGAACTCATAAAATGGAAGATTTGTTGTGTGGTGCATCAAATGTGTCAAATAGGTTCTTTGCTTAGTATTTAGACTTTGAACTAAAGAAAATAATTCCTCAACTGGAATTAAAGGGGGTAGTTTAATAAGTCTAATATTGCAATCAGATGCAGTGCCATTATCTGTTGAATCTTCGCCATGCAAGTCAAATTTATATTTGGGTTTATTTATATTTGGGTTTATTTCTTTCTTTTTCCGAATAATACAAGGTTTGGTACGTTTTTTCACAAAACCGCTACCGTCTTTAAGCGACATGACAACCCCGCTTTCTGCTAAATTATCGTCTTCCCTCTCTTCTTCTTCATGATCACTATCTTGTGCTCTTCTACTAGATTTAAAATATTTATACCTAGATGCAAAATCAGCTAAACAAAGAGTTTCTAACTGATCGGATCTTTGAACATAACGGTCTAAAATACCGGCTACGAATATTTCAGTCGAACCTGAAGGAAGGTTCTGAGATTCCGCTCTAGGTTGTACCATTCGAACACGTTCCTCAGGTCGAGAGGTATTTATGAATATTTCTGCATTAATTGCTTCAGAAAGATGCAGCCCAATGCAGCAATATACTGCTTCTTGTGCAGATATTTCTGTGCCTGAAATAAATTTGTGATCTATATGTTTAAGTTTTTGCTTAATAGTATAATTTCCAGCATTTACCTCTGATATAGCTTCATTTAAGAGCCTAGAAACTCCCCTGTTAGACATGTTAATATAATTAATTAAATATGAACAGCAAGCATATGCATCCAGTATATATTGGATATCCATATTTGCTCTATGGAGTTCCAAAATCAGAGGATTATAAGCGTTTATAAAACGATCTTGTAATTTTCTTTTTAGAAAAATTTTGGGTTTTGTTAAACTTGACCTAAGGGCTAACAAATAGTCATCGAAAGATATATATATTCTACTATAAGACAGGAAGTGTTCAAAATCGTTTAAATTAGAAATGTCTTCTGCAGTCATATCTGAATTTAAAACGTTTTGAATTTTAAAAAAGTTTTCCTTGTGTCTTTCTGAATTTTGACTTGTTTCTGTAAGATGTAACAGTATTTGCGTTGAAGGCATTGGTGGATATGGTATACCAAAACGACAAAACTGTTGTTCTCTTATTTCCCTAGTACAAGACCGACTGTGGTTATGCTTTTGATAACCCAAATAATTTTCTAAGTGGCTGATCGAACCATCGGTAGAAATACAATTGTCAATAAAACTAATGACATCAGGGAATGTCTGAGGATCTTGGAGCATTATTAAGCCAATACATGTCATGTACATGAGGGGAACCTCTCTGTTGAAACTCCACTCTCCAGTAGAAATTTGTAACAAAATGCTCTCCAAAAATGCCAGCGTTATCTTTAAAAAGCTTAAGAATTTGTCGATAGCGGTAGTCAAAATATCTAGCACAAGTAACTGCGTCTGACCGAATTAAGCGATATCTATCTTGGGTTGTTAAACTGTTGGCTTCCTCTTCCGAAATATCTTTAGAATCAACAGTTTTAGAGAGGATGAGGGATTATCATGAGAAGTTTGTGCCGCATGAAAAGATTGAACCAATCGGGAATCCTCTGCAGATGCAACAAACGAAATTTCTTCTTGGTTATTAAATTCTGAAATCCAGTTTTCATTAATATGTAAATTGTGCTCACGATACAGAGGGGTATTCACTAAGGACTGCAAAGCTTCCATAATCTTTGCGGGGCGTATGGTATCGATCATGTAATCATGATGTATTCCAAACGCCGTCTTAACGGAATTTGGAAAAGGACCTTGGTAGAGATGTCACAATATTGTTAACAGAAATTGGTATATTAACAACAGCATCTTTGAGCAAACTCTGACCTTGATGAGCATTATGAGACGTTCTTTAATTGGGGTTAAACCTTTCAAACAATCCGGTATTTCAGGAAAGTCTAGAATGTTAGCTAAACATATTCTTGGAACGTTCTTTTTAACAATCGCATTTTTGAAAGTAGCACAAAAATTGTAATTTCCATCTTCTGAAGGAAATTTTTGCATTAAAAAGAAGGCGGATGCAGCATTCGAGTGACCTTGCGCAATAGTTTCGAAATTTAATTTGCGAACTTGGTGTGAAAATCATAAGCCGCTGCAGCAAATACATATTTCAGTATTGGATTCATTGGAAATAAATGTTTTTGAAATCTGTTAAAATGCCACTATTATCAGTTTCTACAACATTATTTTCTCTCGTTAATCGAATTCGTTGGGACTGCCGTTGGTTTTCAATTTGTTTATTGAGTGGGTTATCTCTACGAAGGCGAACTTGACCTTGTCTAAGACGTCTCTGATTAAAAAATTTTTCCCTCATACCCCTCCTACTAAGCTGTCGACGTTGTGTTTCTCTATCACGCTCCTCTCTCCTTATTTCAGGATTTCTTCTTGCATGTTCCCTTTGCGTTTGATTACGAATGCGCTCTAAATTCCTGTACTCAGGATTTCTTGCGCGAAGTTCTCTATGATCATTAGTGTTCCTACTTTGTTCATCATAACGTCCGTCAGGATTTTCTCGAAGAGATCTATGACCTCGAGTATTTCTTATTGGCTCTTCAGAGCGAATTCGCGGATCTTGCCGCCTTGTTCTATGGTGAACAGTTTTTGCAATTTGCTCAACAGATAGAATCTCGGAGTCTTCACGCCGAGATCTATGACCTCGAGTATTTCTTATTTGCTCTTCAGAGCGAATTTGTGGATCTTGCCGCTTTGTTCTATGTTGAACAGTATTTGCAACTTGCTCAACAGATCGAACCTCGGGGTCTTCACGCCGAGACCTATGACCTCGAGTATCTCTTATTTGCTTTTTAGAGCGAATTTGGGGATCTTGCCGCCTTTTTCTATGTTAAACAGTATTTGCAACATGCTTAACAGATCGAACCTTGGAGTCTTCACGCCGAGACCTATGACCTCGAGTATCTCTTATTTGCTCTTCTGAGCGAATTCGCGGATCTTGCCGCCTTGTTCTATGGTGAACAGTTTTTGCAATTTGCTCAACAGATCGAACCTCGGAGTCTTCACGCCGAGATCTATGACCTCGAGTATTTCTTATTTGCTCTTCAGAGCGAATTTGTGGATCTTGCCGCTTTGTTCTATGTTGAACAGTATTTGCAACTTGCTCAACAGATCGAACCTCGGGGTCTTCACGCCGAGACCTATGACCTCGAGTATCTCTTATTTGCTCTTCTGAGCGAATTTGCGTTGTATTTAAATTTTGTTCAAAAGACCGTACCTCGAGATTTTTCCGCCTTTTTCTATGTTAATTTGTATTGATAATTTGTTCGGACAGACGTACATCGGAATCTAATCTACGATTAGCGTGACTTACAGTATTTTGTGACTGCTCACTATCTCTATATAAAGAGTTTGCACGAAGAACTCTTATACGTCTTTTATTTTTTATTCTGAAGACGACTTAGTAATATAGATTTTCTACTTAATCTAGCCATGATTAATTAATAATAAATGGATTAATATAATATATAAAATACTTATAGATAATACTTATATAATTCAGTCCGTCCGGGTGTTAAAAGTTGGATCCTAGGTGCTGCTCTCTTTCATTGTAATTCCTTGTAAGTAATTGCTATGACTCCTTTCCTGTTCCGTGTATAGGTACTATGGCATACTGATGCATAAATGTATATGTGTGCGCTCGCCACTGTATATAATACGGTTTTGCTCGTCACTGTATATAATAATACTTTAAACACTATATAACTAATACACTCAAATTAGTTTGAATAAAGCACTTTGCTGGTAAAGACATCTAGTGAAACTGAAACTACAAACACAGTGTACTGATATTTATTATACTCTTGCAACATGTTGGTACAGTTTACGTACTTTTGTATACCTATATATTACTTAGCTATTCACTAACATAATAATACATAATATTAAGTTATATTTATATTTTAGAAATTAGTAGTTTATTTCATTGTATTGAAATTAAGTTCTCGGAAAACCCCTCCGTAAATTACTTTTGTTAAACGCTTTCTAAAACAGGGAGATCTATGGTACCTATTTTGAAGGGTCTACCCATGAAGGCTAAATTAACAATAACTTACATATAATTAAGTATGGTATACACATATGTAGAGCAGGTATGTAGATTTTCTTCGTTCTGTCTTAATATCTAAACCTTTCATAAGCTGCCAACGGCGCTAGGTAAAAATATAATTTTCTTGAGTTTACAGTTCACCTTATGACCTTCATATTAAAATGTGTCGCAAAACTGAAATAATAGACAGTAGCATGTAAACGGATGGGGTCGCAGTTTATCTATAACCACATAAAAAGGGTCTATAGCCCTTTTGATACTACATTACTAATATTTATTTCATGCAATTTTTTCTAGAAAGATTTTTTTGCTCCATACAAAGTCCAACACTCTAGAAACTTTTTAGCATTGTTGTCTGGTATATTTTATAATAAGTTCAACATGATGGCTGAGAAAATATACCTAACCACTGCTTATCACCAAATATTAGAAGAAATATATGTATATAGAAATCTATATCTATCACTTTAGGTGATGCAAACAACTCTTTGGTGAACAAAACTATACTCTGTTGCAACATGTTGCGAAAGTATAAAAATGTTGCGAAAGAATTCAACATTCATTACTCGATTATTATTTGGTTGGTTTCTTATTAACTTATGTTATTGATCATAGACTTATTTTGTGTCAATACTATTTTTTTCTCCGAAATGTTAACTTTTATAAAAAGAAGCTATTTAGCTCAAATATAGTCATAGCACCAGATGCCATATGATTTAATGCAATTGCAAAGGCCTGATCCTCCCGTTGTCTCATTATCTCTGTTAATTCAAAGTATTTAAATAACTCCCACAAAGCAGAACCAACTAAAGTGCTGTATGCATCATTGGGATTAGCAGAGAATATCCACCTATCTCCAACAGGTGAGAGTTGCTTCAAATCACCAAACACTATGATCGGTATAACACCGAAGGGGCTGTCTGTTTTGAAAATTTGTTTTAATCTCGCTTCAACAGAGCTAAACATACGAGCACCTACCATCGATATTTCATCAATTATGATTAATTTTAAATCGATAAGTCTGGAATACAATGAATTAACTTGTCATTGCTAAGTGGCCTCAACTCTCTATTCAACTGATTAACAGGTAAAGAGAATATTGAATGAAGGGTCATTCCACCTATTCCGAATGCTGCTTCACCCGTAGGTGCGCAAAGAAGAACTTTTAAGGAACTTGGATTGGATCCAGGTGTAGAATTGTAACGATGGTTAAGAGATTGATATATTGCAGATATCAAACGACTCTTTCCTAGACCTGCACCTCCGCCAATGAACTCATAAAATGGAAGATTTGTTGTGTGGTGCATCAAATGTGTCAAATAGGTTCTTTGCTTAGTATTTAGACTTTGAACTAAAGAAAATAATTCCTCAACTGGAATTAAAGGGGGTAGTTTAATAAGTCTAATATTGCAATCAGATGCAGTGCCATTATCTGTTGAATCTTCGCCATGCAAGTCAAATTTATATTTGGGTTTATTTATATTTGGGTTTATTTCTTTCTTTTTCCGAATAATACAAGGTTTGGTACGTTTTTTCACAAAACCGCTACCGTCTTTAAGCGACATGACAACCCCGCTTTCTGCTAAATCATCGTCTTCCCTCTCTTCTTCTTCATGATCACTATCTTGTGCTCTTCTACTAGATTTAAAATATTTATACCTAGATGCAAAATCAGCTAAACAAAGAGTTTCTAACTGATCGGATCTTTGAACATAACGGTCTAAAATACCGGCTACGAATATTTCAGTCGAACCTGAAGGAAGGTTCTGAAGTTCCGCTCTAGGTTGTACCATTCGAACACGTTCCTCAGGTCGAGAGGTATTTATGAATATTTCTGCATTAATTGCTTCAGAAAGATGCAGCCCAATATTTCTGTGCCTGAAATAAATTTGTGATCTATATGTTTAAGTTTTTGCTTAATAGTATAATTTCCAGCATTTACCTCTGATATAGCTTCATTTAAGAGCCTAGAAACTCCCCTGTTAGACATGTTAATATAATTAATTAAATATGAACAGCAAGCATATGCATCCAGTATATATTGGATATCCATATTTGCTCTATGGAGTTCCAAAATCAGAGGATTATAAGCGTTTATAAAACGATCTTGTAATTTTCTTTTTAGAAAAATTTTGGGTTTTGTTAAACTTGACCTAAGGGCTAACAAATAGTCATCAAAAGATATATATATTCTACTATAAGACAGGAAGTGTTCAAAATCGTTTAAATTAGAAATGTCTTCTGCAGTCATATCTGAATTTAAAACGTTTTGAATTTTAAAAAAGTTTTCCTTGTGTCTTTCTGAATTTTGACTTGTTTCTGTAAGATGTAACAGTATTTGCGTTGAAGGCATTGGTGGATATGGTATACCAAAACGACAAAACTGTTGTTCTCTTATTTCCCTAGCACAAGACCGACTGTGGTTATGCTTTTGATAACCCAAATAATTTTCTAAGTGGCTGATCGAACCATCGGTAGAAATACAATTGTCAATAAAACTAATGACATCAGGGAATGTCTGAGGATCTTGGAGCATTATTAAGCCAATACATGTCATGTACATGAGGGGAACCTCTCTGTTGAAACTCCACTCTCCAGTAGAAATTTGTAACAAAATGCTCTCCAAAAATGCCAGCGTTATCTTTAAAAAGCTTAAGAATTTGTCGATAGCGGTAGTCAAAATATCTAGCACAAGTAACTGCGTCTGACCGAATTAAGCGATATCTATCTTGGGTTATTAAACTGTTGGCTTCCTCTTCCGAAATATCTTTAGAATCAACAGTTTTAGAGAGGATGAGGGATTATCATGAGAAGTTTGTGCCGCATGAAAAGATTGAACCAATCGGGAATCCTCTGCAGATGCAACAAACGAAATTTCTTCTTGGTTATTAAATTCTGAAATCCAGTTTTCATTAATATGTAAATTGTGCTCACGATACAGAGGGGTATTCACTAAGGACTGCAAAGCTTCCATAATCTTTGCGGGGCGTATGGTATCGATCATGTAATCATGATGTATTCCAAACGCCGTCTTAACGGAATTTGGAAAAGGACCTTGGTAGAGATGTCACAATATTGTTAACAGAAATTGGTATATTAACAACAGCATCTTTGAGCAAACTCTGACCTTGATGAGCATTATGAGACGTTCTTTAATTGGGGTTAAACCTTTCAAACAATCCGGTATTTCAGGAAAGTCTAGAATGTTAGCTAAACATATTCTTGGAACGTTCTTTTTAACAATCGCATTTTTGAAAGTAGCACAAAAATTGTAATTTCCATCTTCTGAAGGAAATTTTTGCATTAAAAAGAAGGCGGATGCAGCATTCGAGTGACCTTGCGCAATAGTTTCGAAATTTAATTTGCGAACTTGGTGTGAAAATCATAAGCCGCTGCAGCAAATACATATTTCAGTATTGGATTCATTGGAAATAAATGTTTTTGAAATCTGTTAAAATGCCACTATTATCAGTTTCTACAACATTATTTTCTCTCGTTAATCGAATTCGTTGGGACTGCCGTTGGTTTTCAATTTGTTTATTGAGTGGGTTATCTCTACGAAGGCGAACTTGACCTTGTCTAAGACGTCTCTGATTAAAAAATTCTTCCCTCATACCCCTCCTACTAAGCTGTCGACGTTGTGTTTCTCTATCACGCTCCTCTCTCCTTATTTCAGGATTTCTTCTTGCATGTTCCCTTTGCGTTTGATTACGAATGCGCTCTAAATTCCTATACTCAGGATTTCTTGCGCGAAGTTCTCTATGATCATTAGTGTTCCTACTTTGTTCATCATAACGTACGTCAGGATTTTCTCGAAGAGATCTATGACCTCGAGTATTTCTTATTGGCTCTTCAGAGCGAATTCGCGGATCTTGCCGCCTTGTTCTATGGTGAACAGTTTTTGCAATTTGCTCAACAGATAGAACCTCGGAGTCTTCACGCCGAGATCTATGACCTCGAGTATTTCTTATTTGCTCTTCAGAGCGAATTTGTGGATCTTGCCGCTTTGTTCTATGTTGAACAGTATTTGCAACTTGCTCAACAGATCGAACCTCGGGGTCTTCACGCCGAGACCTATGACCTCGAGTATCTCTTATTTGCTTTTTAGAGCGAATTTGGGGATCTTGCCGCCTTTTTCTATGTTAAACAGTATTTGCAACATGCTTAACAGATCGAACCTTGGAGTCTTCACGCCGAGACCTATGACCTCGAGTATCTCTTATTTGCTCTTCTGAGCGAATTCGCGGATCTTGCCGCCTTGTTCTATGGTGAACAATTTTTGCAATTTGCTCAACAGATCGAACCTCGGAGTCTTCACGCCGAGATCTATGACCTCGAGTATTTCTTATTTGCTCTTCAGAGCGAATTTGTGGATCTTGCCGCTTTGTTCTATGTTGAACAGTATTTGCAACTTGCTCAACAGATCGAACCTCGGAGTCTTCACGCCGAGATCTATGACCTCGAGTATTTCTTATTTGCTCTTCAGAGCGAATTTGTGGATCTTGCCGCTTTGTTCTATGTTGAACAGTTTTTGCAATTTGCTCAACAGATCGAACCTCGGAGTCTTCACGCCGAGATCTATGACCTCGAGTATCTCTTATTTGCTCTTCAGAGCGAATTTGGGGATCTTGCCGCCTTGTTCTATGTTTAACAGTATTTGCAACTTGTTCAACAGATCGAACCTCGGGGTCTTCACGCCGAGACCTATGACCTCGAGTATCTCTTATTTGCTCTTCTGAGCGAATTTGCGTTGTATTTAAATTTTGTTCAAAAGACCGTACCTCGAGATTTTCCCGCCTGGTTCTATGTTAATTTGTATTGATAATTTGTTCGGACAGACGTACATCGGAATCTAATCTACGATTAGCGTGACTTACAGTATTTTGTGACTGCTCACTATCTCTATATAAAGAGTTTGCACGAAGAACTCTCATACGTCTTTTATTCTGAAGACGACTTAGTAATATAGATTTTCTACTTAATCTAGCCATGATTAATTAATAATAAATGGATTAATATAATATATAAAATACTTATAGATAATACTTATATAATTCAGTCCGTCCGGGTGTTAAAAGTTGGATCCTAGGTGCTGCTCTCTTTCATTGTAATTCCTTGTAAGTAATTGCTATGACTCCTTTCCTGTTCCGTGTATAGGTACTATGGCATACTGATGCATAAATGTATATGTGTGCGCTCGCCACTGTATATAATACGGTTTTGCTCGTCACTGTATATAATAATACTTTAAACACTATATAACTAATACACTCAAATTAGTTTGAATAAAGCACTTTGCTGGTAAAGACATCTAGTGAAACTGAAACTACAAACACAGTGTACTGATATTTATTATACTCTTGCAACATGTTGGTACAGTTTACGTACTTTTGTATACCTATATATTACTTAGCTATTCACTAACATAATAATACATAATATTAAGTTATATTTATATTTTAGAAATTAGTAGTTTATTTCATTGTATTGAAATTAAGTTCTCGGAAAACCCCTCCGTAAATTACTTTTGTTAAACGCTTTCTAAAACAGGGGGATCTATGGTACCTATTTTGAAGGATCTACCCATGAAGGCTAAATTAACAATAACTTACATATAATTAAGTATGGTATACACATATGTAGAGCAGGTATGTAGATTTTCTTCGTTCTGTCTTAATATCTAAACCTTTCATAAACTGCCAACGGCGCTAGGTAAAAATATAATTTTCTTGAGTTTACAGTTCACCTTATGACCTTCATATTAAAATGTGTCGCAAAACTGAAATAATAGACAGTAGCATGTAAACGGATGGGGTCGCAGTTTATCTATAACCACATAAAAAGGGTCTTTAGCCCTTTTGATACTACATTACTAATATTTATTTCATGCAATTTTTTCTAGAAAGATTTTTTTGCTCCATACAAAGTCCAACACTCTAAGAAACTTTTTATCATTGTTGTCTGGTATATTTTATAATAAGTTCAACATGATGGCTGAGAAAATATACCTAACCACTGATTATCACCAAATATTAGAAGAAATATATGTATATAGAAATCTATATCTATCACTTTAGGTGATGCAAACAACTCTTTGGTGAACAAAACTATACTCTGTTGCAACATGTTGCGAAAGTATAAAAATGTTGCGAAAGAATTCAACATTCATTACTCGATTATTATTTGGTTGGTTTCATATTAACTTATGTTATTGATCATAGACTTATTTTGTGTCAATACTATTTTTTTCTCCGAAATGTTAACTTTTATAAAAAGAAGCTATTTAGCTCAAACATAGTCATAGCACCAGATGCCATATGATTTAATGCAATTGCCAAGGCCTGATCCTCCCGTTGTCTCATTATCTCTGTTAATTCAAAGTATTTAAATAACTCCCACAAAGCAGAACCAACTAAAGTGCTGTATGCATCATTGGGATTAGCAGAGAATATCCACCTATCTCCAACAGGTGAGAGTTGCTTCAAATCACCAAACACTATGATCGGTATAACACCGAAGGGGCTGTCTGTTTTGAAAATTTGTTTTAATCTCGCTTCAACAGAGCTAAACATACGAGCACCTACCATCGATATTTCATCAATTATGATTAATTTTAAATCGATAAGTCTGGAATACAATGAATTTACTGTGTCATTGCTAAGTGGCCTCAACTCTCTATTCAACTGATTAACAGGTAAAGAGAATAATGAATGAAGGGTCATTCCACCTATTCCGAACGCTGCTTCACCCGTAGGTGCGCAAAGAAGAACTTTTAAGGAACTTGGATTGGATCCAGGTGTAGAATTGTAACGATGGTTAAGAGATTGATATATTGCAGATATCAAACGACTCTTTCCTAGACCTGCACCTCCGCCAATGAACTCATAAAATGGAAGATTTGTTGTGTGGTGCATCAAATGTGTCAAATAGGTTCTTTGCTTAGTATTTAGACTTTGAACTAAAGAAAATAATTCCTCAACTGGAATTAAAGGGGGTAGTTTAATAAGTCTAATATTGCAATCAGATGCAGTGCCATTATCTGTTGAATCTTCGCCATGCAAGTCAAATTTATATTTGGGTTTATTTATATTTGGGTTTATTTCTTTCTTTTTCCGAATAATACAAGGTTTGGTACGTTTTTTCACAAAACCGCTACCGTCTTTAAGCGGCATGACAACCCTGCTTTCTGGTAAATTATCGTATTCCCTCTCTTCTTCTTCATGATCACTATCTTGTGCTCTTCTACTAGATTGAAAATATTTATACCTTGATGCAAAATCAGCTAAACAAAGAGTTTCTAACTGATCGGATCTTTGAACATAACGGTCTAAAAAACCGGCTACGAATATTCCAGTCGAACCTAAAGGAAGGTTCGGAAGTTCCGCTCTAGGTTTTACCATTCGAACACGTTCCTCAGGTCGAGAGGTATTTATAAATATTTCTGCATTAATTGCTTCAGAAAGATGCAGCCCAATGCAGCAATATACTGCTTCTTGTGCAGATATTTCTGTGCCTGAAATAAATTTGTGATCTATATGTTTAAGTTTTTGCTTAATAGTATAATTTCCAGCATTTACCTCTGATATAGCTTCATTTAAGAGCCTAGAAATTCCCCTGTTAGACATGTTAATATAATTAATTAAATATGAACAGCAAGCATATGCATCCAGTATAAATTGGATATCCATATTTGCTCTATGGAGTTCCAAAATCAGAGGATTATAAGCGTTTATAAAACGATCCTGTAAGTTTCTTTTTAGAAAAATTTTGGGTTTTGTTAAACTTGACCTAAGGGCTAACAAATAGTCATCAAAAGATATATATATTCTACTATCAGACAGGAAGTGTTCAAAATCGTTTAAATTAGAAATGTCTTCTGCAGTCATATCTGAATTTAAAACGTTTTGAATTTTTAAAAAGTTTTCCTTGTGTCTTTCTGAATTTTGACTTGTTTCTGTAAGATGTAACAGTATTTGCGTTGAAGGCATTGGTGGATATGGTATACCAAAACGACAAAACTGTTGTCCTCTTATTTCCCTAGTACAAGACCGACTGTGGTTATGCTTTTGATAACCCAAATAATTTTCTAAGTGGCTGATCGAACCATCGGTAGAAATACAATTGTCAATAAAACTAATGACATCAGGGAATGTCTGAGGATCTTGGAGCATTATTAAGCCAATACATGTCATGTACATGAGGGGAACCTCTCTGTTGAAACTCCACTCTCCAGTAGAAATTTGTAACAAAATGCTCTCCAAAAATGCCAGCGTTATCTTTAAAAAGCTTAAGAATTTGTCGATAGCGGTAGTCAAAATATCTAGCACAAGTAACTGCGTCTGACCGAATTAAGCGATATCTATCTTGGGTTGTTAAACTGTTGGCTTCCTCTTCCGAAATATCTTTAGAATCAACAGTTTTAGAGAGGATGAGGGATTATCATGAGAAGTTTGTGCCGCATGAAAAGATTGAACCAATCGGGAATCCTCTGCAGATGCAACAAACGAAATTTCTTCTTGGTTATTAAATTCTGAAATCCAGTTTTCATTAATATGTAAATTGTGCTCACGATACAGAGGGGTATTCACTAAGGACTGCAAAGCTTCCATAATCTTTGCGGGGCGTATGGTATCGATCATGTAATCATGATGTATTCCAAACGCCGTCTTAACGGAATTTGGAAAAGGACCTTGGTAGAGATGTCACAATATTGTTAACAGAAATTGGTATATTAACAACAGCATCTTTGAGCAAACTCTGACCTTGATGAGCATTATGAGACGTTCTTTAATTGGGGTTAAACCTTTCAAACAATCCGGTATTTCAGGAAAGTCTAGAATGTTAGCTAAACATATTCTTGGAACGTTCTTTTTAACAATCGCATTTTTGAAAATAGCACAAAAATTGTAATTTCCATCTTCTGAAGGAAATTTTTGCATTAAAAAGAAGGCGGATGCAGCATTCGAGTGACCTTGCGCAATAGTTTCGAAATTTAATTTGCGAACTTGGTGTGAAAATCATAAGCCGCTGCAGCAAATACATATTTCAGTATTGGATTCATTGGAAATAAATGTTTTTGAAATCTGTTAAAATGCCACTATTATCAGTTTCTACAACATTATTTTCTCTCGTTAATCGAATTCGTTGGGACTGCCGTTGGTTTTCAATTTGTTTATTGAGTGGGTTATCTCTACGAAGGCGAACTTGACCTTGTCTAAGACGTCTCTGATTAAAAAATTCTTCCCTCATACCCCTCCTACTAAGCTGTCGACGTTGTGTTTCTCTATCACGCTCCTCTCTCCTTATTTCAGGATTTCTTCTTGCATGTTCCTTTTGCGTTTGATTACGAATGCGCTCTAAATTCCTATACTCAGGATTTCTTGCGCGAAGTTCTCTATGATCATTAGTGTTCCTACTTTGTTCATCATAACGTACGTCAGGATTTTCTCGAAGAGATCCATGACCTCGAGTATTTCTTATTTGCTCTTCAGAGCGAATTCGCGGATCTTGCCGCCTTGTTCTATGTTGAACAGTTTTTGCAATTTGCTCAACAGATCGAACCTCGGAGTCTTCACGCCGAGATCTATGACCTCGAGTATTTCTTATTTGCTCTTCAGAGCGAATTTGTGGATCTTGCCGCTTTGTTCTATGTTGAACAGTATTTGCAACTTGCTCAACAGATCGAACCTCGGGGTCTTCACGCCGAGACCTATGACCTCGAGTATCTCTTATTTGCTCCTTAGAGCGAATTTGGGGATCTTGCCGCCTTGTTCTATGTTGAACAGTTTTTGCAATTTGCTCAACAGATCGAACCACGGGGTCTTCACGCCGAGACCTATGACCTCGAGTATTTCTTATTTGCTCTTCAGAACGAATTTGGGGATCTTGCCGCCTTGTTCTATATGGAACAGTATTTGCAGCTTGCTCAACAGATCGAACCTCGGGGTCTTGACGCCGAGATCTATGACCTCGAGTATTTCTTATTTGCTCTTCAGAGCGAATTTGGGGATCTTGCCGCCTTGTTCTATGTTTAACAGTAGTTGCAACTTGCTCAACAGATCGAACCTCGGGGTCTTCACGCCGAGATCTATGGCCTCGAGTATCTCTTATTTGCTCTTCAGAGCGAATTTGTGGATCTTGCCGCTTTGTTCTATGTTGAACAGTATTTGCAACTTGCTCAACAGATCGAACCTCGGGGTCTTCACGCCGAGACCTATGACCTCGAGTATCTCTTATTTGCTCCTTAGAGCGAATTTGGGGATCTTGCCGCCTTGTTCTATGTTGAACAGTTTTTGCAATTTGTTCAACAGATCGAACCACGGGGTCTTCACGCCGAGACCTATGACCTCGAGTATTTCTTATTTGCTCTTCAGAACGAATTTGGGGATCTTGCCGCCTTGTTCTATATGGAACAGTATTTGCAGCTTGCTCAACAGATCGAACCTCGGGGTCTTGACGCCGAGATCTATGACCTCGAGTATTTCTTATTTGCTCTTCAGAGCGAATTTGGGGATCTTGCCGCCTTGTTCTATGTTTAACAGTAGTTGCAACTTGCTCAACAGATCGAACCTCGGGGTCTTCACGCCGAGATCTATGACCTCGAGTATCTCTTATTTGCTCTTCTGAGCGAATTTGCAAATCTTGCCGACTTGTTCTATGTTGAACAGTATTTAAATTTTGTTCAAATGACCGTACCTCGAGATTTTCCCGCCTGGTTCTATGTTGATTTGTATTGATAATTTGTTCGGACTGACGTACATCGGAATCTAATCTACGATTAGCGTGACTTACAGTATTTTGTGACTGCTCACTATCTCTATATAAAGAGTTTGCACGAAGAAATCTCATACGTCTTTTATTCTGAAGACGACTTAGTAATATAGATTTTCTACTTAATCTAGCCATAATTAATTAATAATAAATGGATTAATATAATATATAAAATACTTATAGATAATACTTATATAATTCAGTCCGTCCGGGTGTTAAAAGTTCAATCCTAGGTGCTGCTCTCTTTCATTGTAATTCCTTGTAAGTAATTGCTATGACTCCTTTCCTGTTCCGTGTATAGGTACTATGGCATACTGATGCATAAATGTATATGTGTGTGCTCGCCACTGTATATAATACGGTTTTGCTCGTCACTGTATATAATAATACTTTAAACACTATATAAATAATACACTCAAATTAGTTTGAATAAAGCACTTTGCTGGTATAGACATCTAGTGAAACTGAAACTACAAACACAGTGTACTGATATTTATTATACTCTTGCAACATGTTGGTACAGTTTACGTACTTTTGTATACCTATATATTACTTAGCTATTCACTAACATAATAATACATAATATTAAGTTATATTTATATTTTAGAAATTAGTAGTTTATTTCATTGTATTGAAATTAAGTTCTCGGAAAACCCCTCCGTAAATTACTTTTGTTAAACGCTTTCTAAAACAGGGGGATCTATGGTACCTATTTTGAAGGGTCTACCCATGAAGGCTAAATTAACAATAACTTACATATAATTAAGTATGGTATACACATATGTAGAGCAGGTATGTAGATTTTCTTCTTCTTTACAGTTCACCTCATGACCTTCATATTAAAATGTGTCGCAAAACTGAAATAATAGACAGTAGCATGTAAACGGATGGGGTCGCAGTTTATCTATAACCACATAAAAAGGGTCTTTAGCCCTTTTGATACTACATTACTAATATTTATTTCATGCAATTTTTTCTAGAAAGATTTTTTTGCTCCATACAAAGTCCAGCACTCTAAGAAACTTTTTTAGCATTGTTGTCTGGTATATTTTATAATAAGTTCAACATGATGGCTGAGAAAATATACCTAACCACTGATTATCACCAAATATTAGAAGAAATATATGTATATAGAAATCTATATCTATCACTTTAGGTGATGCAAACAACTCTTTGGTGAACAAAACTATACTCTGTTGCAACATGTTGCGAAAGTATAAAAATGTTGCGAAAGAATTCAACATTTATTACTCGATTATTATTTGGTTGGTTTCTTATTAACTTATGTTATTGATCATAGACTTATTTTGTGTCAATACTATTTTTTTCTCCGAAATGTTAACTTTTATAAAAAGGGGTTAGATTTAATATGTGGGGTATATGAGGTTGCTGTTGTACCAGAGGAGCGGAAATCAGTATATTAGGGTTATAAGGTTTAAACAAAGTCTAGACCAATTTCATTCATATGCAGCGATATACATTATTTTTAAGAAAAACTGTCCATTTAATTTCATTAAATTATCAAATTGACGAAAAAAATTATACCATAAGTAGTACATGTGAGCTGGGAAAATCAAAGACCAAAAAATTCCTCCAAACCGTATATTAAAAAATGTTGAATTAAACATCCATTATTGAATGATATCGTGATTAAATTACAATAAAATTTGGTATCTTCTTGACTTATATTAAAAGCCATAAACTTAGTCTCAGTTTTATTGCTTGAAGTGAGATATACATAAGTATGAATGTGATATTAACTCCACCAAAGTGGCTAAATTTTATATTATAAGCTTAGGTGGCAAACGTCAACCAGAGAATCGGAATTCATTATATGAAGGTGTGAGGTTTAGACTTAGTATATACTAATTTCATTCTAATTCAGCGTCAAACCACATAATTATTAAGAAATCGTTTCCACTTAATTTCGTTAAAATATCACGTTGATCAACCGGAACGGTGTAAAGTCAGGTGGAAAGACGGAAATCATATATATATTGGGGATAGAGAAATATATTAATTTTGACATTGCTCAGCTATACTCGAGAACATATTTTGAAGTAATTTTATATATAAAAAAAAATATTAATACTCACTGACCGATATATTCGGCATAAAACTGGTTAGAATAACGAAAAGCATTAAAAGTAGTATATGGAATTTGAGGGTAGTATTAACCCGATTTTATTAATTTTTTCCAATACCACATACTACTAACATGCCACAGACTAATAAAATGCTCCCACTGTTTCATTAAGGTACCTCACATACCATCACCAATCAAATGGAGTAAAGTCAGACGAATGTTCGAAAATCCTGATATTAGTTACATGGGGGTTAAGGAAAATTTGCATTCATTCGATTCAACCCATTTTTGATACAAAGACATACTATTATCGATAGACTTCATTTATTTATTCTATTATATGAATTTAAATTATATATCTTACACAATGGCCGATATTTACGGTAAAAAGTCAACTATAGGTACTCGGGTCCACATATTCAGTACTTAGGGGCTTGAACAGTTTTGGTTCGATTTAGAGAATTTTTGGTAACAAGGTGGCACACTTTAAACGTATTATTCACGCAAAGTTTTACGCCGATATAATCATTGTTGCTTGATTTGCATAGTGGAAAGTGAAAGAATCAAGTGGAATTTAAAATGGTGTCATATGGAAAATAGGCGTGGTTGTAATCCGATTTCGCCCATTTTCGCACCATACCATAGAAATTAAAAATAATGTTATGTACCAACTTTGGTTGAAATCGGTTAAAAAGATCCCAAGATATAGGTTTTCACCTAAAAGTGGGCGGTGTCACGCCCACTGCCTAATTTTGAACGCGGTTCCTATAAAGTCATCTCATACCATCCCTGAGATAAAATTCAATGTCTCTGGCGTGTTTAGTGCTTGATTTATCGCGCTCTTAGTAGTTTTTAACAGTATCGTTACATGGGGAGGAGGCAGGGTTGTCACCCGATTTCACCCATTGATACCAAAAAATAATCGAATAATGAATGTTGAATTCTTTCCCAACATTTTTATACTTTCGCAGCGTGTTGCAACGCAGTATAGATTTGTTCACCAAACGGTTTACATCACCTAAAACTAATCGAGATAGATATAGATTTCTATATACAAAATATGCCAGACAACAATGTAAAAACGTTTCTTAGAGTGCTGGACTTTGTATAGAGAAAAAATATCTTTCTAGAAAAAATCGCGTGAAATAAATATTAGGAGTGTAGTATCAAAAGGGCTAAAGACCCTTTTTATGTGGTAATAGATAAGCTGCGACCAAATCGGTTTATATGCTACTGTCTATTATTTCAGTTTTGCGACACATTTTAGTATGAAGGTCATGAGGTGAACTGTAAACTCAAATATTGCATAATATAACAAAAATGATGAATAACGAAAAAAATGAAACTACACCTGCAGAAGCTTCATGCTCAAAACAGGTTACCAAATACATTTCTCAGAGTGAACAGATTAATACGATACTGCTCTCGATTTGCATCTTCACCGATTCAAGACAACTCTGAATCGTTATTATAAGTTTAGGTATTCATCTCGAGGTGCCCGCATATGACACAGAAATTTTTCATGGTGGTTATGAGCAATGGCCGTCTCCAGAAATTTTTCATGGTGGTTATGAGCAATGGCCGTCTCCGATACAAAACAAAAGGTCAAGCACCAAAGCAGTTCGCAATAAATGACGATACTTTCAACTTGGCTAAGAAGCTCTTAAATCAAGATACGAAAACGAAAGAATATTGGTCGACAAGCAAACAACGATATTAATGAACTTGCCAAAAATTTAAAAGGAAACAAGTGAAGAATTTATTAAACTTCAATTAACTGTTTTAAATTGTTTGTCGACACAGAATATTCCCACACAAAGCTGGGACCTTGGTATACTGCTGAACATGTGCACCGTCGCATTACCAGAAAAATCATTTCTTCTATGTGAGCAATCGCTCTTATCAAGAAAAAAATGTCCAACGTGGCAAAAAATGAAAAGTTTTGTAACTACCCAGTACGAAATCGCTAAAGGGTAGACACAAAAATTATTAAAACCAAAAACTATCAAAATGACCTCAATAGAAACTTCAATGGACCCCAAGCTAGTAGAAAAAACAAATTCAACAGAAGCTTTTACAAAACGCAATCGTTCATATTTGAAAAGAAAAAACATTTGTCAATCGAACTATGCAGAAGAGGGCATAAACTTATATCTGGCGAGAAATTTAAAAACTTAACGAACGAAATATAAGAAGTTTCGTCAGAACAAAAAGATTATGCACTAATTGCATGTTACATATAAAAATTGCAAAATCAAATCAATTGCTTATATTGTCACAAAAGACACCACTTAAAGCATCATTGCAGCAAATTTCCCATTTCACCCCAAAGAAGCGCTTATTCGAAAATAACCACAGGTTTAGTTGTAACAACAACTCCCAAAAAACCAAAATCCCAAAAATTGCCAAAAGACACAATGTTGCTCAAAGACACAAAAAACTCAAACGCTACACGGCGAAATTCAAAATAGGGTATTACCACCCACAGCAGTCGCTTCCAGCAAGCACCGAGGAGAACTGTTTAAGCTTAGGGCTTAATAGACCAAGGATCACAACGATCCTTTATAACGTCTAGAGCACAAAATCTGCTCCATTACTCTAATTTCCCTCCCAGGGGATAAGTGCATTCAAGCAGAAGCTGTTGTCTTACTGCAACTAACAAATATGCTTTAAGGCTATCACATAGCAAGTATTGGCAAAAGGTTTCACCCCAAAAGCTAGCATATAATAATTCCTTTGGGAACAGAGACTCCTAAAGCGCCAGCTGAAGATTTAGCACAATGAATATATTAACAAGTAAGGAAGGGCTAAGTTCGGATGTAACCGAACATTTTATACTCTCGCAAAGTCAAATTGTATACTCGTTTGTGATTTCTTTGTGGATTGACTGATATTTTCGGTAGAAGGTCAACTATAGGCACTGGGGTCCACATATTTAGTACTTAGGGGTTTGAACAGTTTTGGTTCGATTTAGACAATTTTTGGCCGCAAGGTGGCATACTTTAATTGCATTATTCACGCAAAGTTTTACCCCGATATAATCATTGTTACCTGATTTGCATAGTGGAAAGTGAAAGAATCAGATGGAATTAAAAATGGTGTTACATGGGAAGTAAGCGTGGTTGTAATCCGATTTCACCCATTTTCGCACTATGACATAGAAACATGAAAAGAACGTTACGCACCGAATTTGGTTGAAATCGGTTAAGCAGATCTCAAGATATGGGTTTTCACCTAAAAGTGGGCTGTGCCACGCCCACTGTCTAATTTTGAACGCGGTTCCTATAAAGTCATCTTATACCATCTCAGAGATAAAATTTAATGTCTCTGGCGTGTTTAGTGCCTGATTTATCGCGTTTTTAGTAGTTTTTAACAGTACCGTTATATGGGGAGTGGGCGGAGTTGCCACCCGATTTCAACTATTTTCACACCGTCAATAGAAGTGCTAAAAACATTTGCCAGTGAATTTTGTTATTATAGCATTAGCGGTTTAGGAGATATGCATATTAAACCTATTAGAGGCGGGACCACGCCCACTTTTTAAAAAAAAATTTTAACTGCAGATGCCCCTCCCTAATGTGATCCTGTGTACCAAATAACAGTCTTGTATCTTATTGCGGAGCTTAGTTATGGCAAGTTATTTGTTTTTGATTAATGGCGTTTTGTGGGCGTGGCAGTGGTCCGATTACGCCCATCTGCAATACCAACCGTCTCACGGTACCATGAAACATGTCTACCAAGTTTCATAAAGATATCTCAATTTTTACTCAAGTTAGAGCTTGCACGGACGGACGGACAGACGGACGGACGGACAGACAGTCACCCGGATTTCAACTCGTCTCTTCATCCTGATCATTTATATATATATAACCCTATATCTAACTCGATTAATTTTAGGTGATACAAACAACCGTTAGGTGAACAAAACTATTATACTCTGTAGCAACAGGTTGCGAAAGTATAAAAATAAAAAAAATAATGTGGAACAAAAAATGTCTACAACGCCAGCCGATGGTAATGCCAGCAAAAAAATAAAAAATATAAAGTGGAACAAAAAAGTTCTACAAAGCCAGCCGATGGTAATACCGGCAATAAAAATAAAAAATATACTGTGGAACAAAAAAGTTCTACAACTCCAGTCGATGTACTTACCGACAATAAAGATAATTATCTAAACAAAATTACTTTGGAGGAAGAATTCTCGAAAGCACCAGCCGAAGAAAATACCGGCATAAATAAAGAAAAAATTGAATATTTGAGGAAAAAAAATAAGAAATAAAGTAAATGAAATACATTCTTCAATAAACATGAATTTACCGTTTCGAACGGAAATTCGTGCGGAAATAAGAACCTCGGTAAATACTCCAATTTGGAGTAAACAGTATCAGTATCCTTTAGCATCAAATGCTTTTGTGAATAAAGAAATCGATAATATCTTAAAAAACGAAGTTGTCCGACCAAGTAATAGTCCTTATAATTCTCCAATCTGGGTGGTACCAAAAAAGGGAATCAATGATGATGGCACAGCAAAATAAGAATGGTAGTGGATTTCAAAAAACTAAATGAAATTACTATTTCGGATACATATCCGATACCAGATACAAATGTTATACTTTCAAATCTAGGAGGATCACAGTATTTCCCCACAATCGATTTAGAATCAGGATTTCACCAAATTTTAATGAAGCTTGAGGACATCGAGAAAACTGCATTTTCAGTAAATAACGGAAAATACGAATTTTTAAGAATGCCATTTGGCTTAAAAATGCACCAAGTATTTTCCAACGAGCTATGGATAATGTATTAAGAGAATTTATTGGAAAATTCTGTCACGTATATATTGAAGATATAATTGTTTTTTCACGCAACTCATATAAAACATTTGAATCAAGTAATCAACATACTTAAAAACTCGAATATGAAAATATCATTAGAAAAGTCACAATGGACATGTATCTCAACATATGTCAAAGGAATTTGAAGTTCGATTAGAGCAGGGCAATTTTAGCATTTAAAAAATTAAAACAATTACTAACCAATCAAGTAGAATTAACTAACCAGACTTTAATAAAAAAATTATATTAGCAACCGATGTTTCAAATGATGCATTAGTTGGTGTTTTAAGTCAAGATGGAAAACCTATTACATTTATCTCTAAAGCATTGAATTCCACAGAAAAGAACTATGCAACGAATGAGAAAGAACTTTATGCCATAGTTTGGGCATTGAAAACTCTAAGAAACTACCTTTATGGAGTATCAGATTTAGAAATACATACAGCTCACCAACCTTTGACTTTCGCGGTCTCTTCGAGAAATCCTAATGTAAAAATGAAAAGATGGCATACCATTATTGAGGAATATTCTCTAAAAATGATTTATAATGAGGGAAAAATTATTATAGTCGCGGATGCCTTATCCCGACAAAACTTAAATAATATAACTGCTGATTCATCAGAAATGGACACACATCATCCAGCAGAGAGCTCTGAAAATACACAATTTCAAGAAACTAAAAAACCATTGTATCAATTCAAGCAACAAATACTTCTTAGTAAAGGTCGCTTTTCCATTCACGAATCTATTAATAATTTTAATAAAACTAGGCATATTATTGAATATGGTACACTTGAAAATTGTACTCTTACAACCAAATCTTGTAACTGCAATATATTGTATACCTGAAGACTTATATGAAATAAAAGTTAAATTAAAAGAAACATTTACTAACAAGTTTTTATTTACAAAAAATTTTCCCATGGATATACCAAACAAGGAAGACCAGGGAACAATAATAGAGCAAACGCATAACAGAGCGCACAGGGGCTTTGACGAAAATATTATACAAATCTCAACTTTTACCTATTGGTCAGAAATGCATAAACAATTTAAAGAATACATAAGAAATTGTGAAATTTGTAATAAAAATAAATATGATAGACATCCCATAAAAATACCTATTGGAGAGGTCCCTATACCTAAAGAGGAGGGAATACAAATACACATAGATATATTTTATGCACAATAATTAAAATTCACTACATGTATCCATAGTTATTCAAAGTTTTTGGTTATTAAACAAATTGAAGATAAGATTAATTTAGAAGATAAAGAGTTAGAGATATTATTACAAGGATTCCCTAGTGTAAAGAGAATAACAATTGATGATGAACCAGGACTTACTACGGTAGAATTTAAATCCCTGATGCAGAGACTTCAGATTGAAATTTATTTCTGCAGCCCTAATCATAGCACCACAAATGGTCAGATAGAGAGGGTACATTCAACAATAATTGAAATATCACGATGTCTAAAACAAGAATATAATTTAATCAGCTTTTCGGATTCAATATATAGAGCCTCTCACCAATACAATAAAACTATACATTCGGTGACTGATAAGAAACCATTCGAAGTCCATTATAATAAGGTCTCTAATGATAATTTCCAGAAAATAAGATAAATGTAAAATAATCAAAGACAAAAATAAAGAAATGAAACTTGAAAACAATAATATTTTAGCTGAATGAATGAAAGTTTTTAAACATCATTCATATTTATTGTACATACTTGTAATTTTGTTAATAATGTACATAATTTATAGGATTGTAAAATTTAAAAAATCTTATAAAACTTCTAAAATAAATAGAAATTTAGAATCTCAAAAAATATCATATAACGCTATTTTGGATAAAATAAATAACCCATCGAAAAATGATATTGAATCGGGGACGATTCATCTTAGAGAGGGGGGAGTTAACGGCAGCCTCCACACAGTAGCTTTACGCTAATTATAAACAAAACTGTATATATGCAATTAGCAATAATACAGCTTCTCAATATTCTTTTTCATTAAGCTAAGACCTTAGCTTCTTAATATGCATCTTTGCTTATTTAAGTAAAAAATATTATTTTTCATTAAGCTAAGACCACCCACAAAATGTAAACAATAAAACCAATTACTAAATAAGCGAATATTGTATCTGACGCTTATTGTAAGAATTAAGCAAATAAGAAAATTGTATAAATATCATATTTGATTTTTTCCGCGCGTTTGCAGAAAACTATATTTTTTTACACTTTCTAAACGAAGGAAGTTAATTTGCAGGTATTTTCCTTAAACACTTATGTATAAATGTATGTGTTCATACCAAATGAACACATCCCTGCATTGTTCTCCTAACTCGTATAAATACGAATTAGAGGACAATGCAAAAGGCTCAACAGCACCAACATCGCTCATAAATTCCAATTGGAATTAATCAGCCGAAAAAAGAGCAAATACCAGCGGACGGACACAAAAAGGCGCGAAAATAAGATCGCCCCAGCAACACAACAACAACAACAGCAGCACCACTTAGGAATCTACGCGGGATTATCAGGTTATAATTAAATATATAATTAAGTTATCTTATTTAAATCTAATCTATAAATAATACATAAATTGGATTGTACATATAACACTTAATTAACCCACACAAATTATCATATTTTTACCCTATATACTAAAAGTAATTAAAGTTACATTTTGTCGAAATTAAATTAACATTTTATTTTATTTGGCACACCGGCAAACTCAACGTCGAGTACCCCGACATTTTGGTCCTTCGAGCCGGATCCGTTCCCGATAAAATAAAACCCACCCAATTAATCAGCGCTTATATATTATACATTCACCCACCCAATCAACTACCGTTTGGATCATCAAAAATAATATATTCGCCCACCCAATCAACCATAAACTTGAATCAGATCAGCAACAAGGATAACATACGTGGAAAAAATTGTGAGTACATAAACCCAAATTTTTAAAATATATAATATATCAGTGCAATACGGAATAAAAGTGCAAAGTGAAAACAAATATATAATAAAATAAATCTTGTGCTTAACAAATATTAAGTGCAAAGTATTTGCGAATTTATTATTGCCATATTCCGTTTAGCACATTACTCATAATACATACATAAGTACGTACTTACAATATATAATATATATTTTTTGAGAGCCAAGTAGCGTTACTCTTGGTACCAATTCGTATATACACTTAACATATATAATATATATTCAAATTTCTCATAAGTACGTACTTACAATATAATATACAATTTTTGAGAGCCAAGCAGCGTTACTCTTGGTATCTATTCGTACATACACGTATATATATATTCAAATTGCATTACCCGCTCTCTTAAATATTCATTGCTGGTGCATTGCGAGCAAGCAAAAAACCCTGTAGGAAAAAATTCAAATAACCCAGTAGGAAATTTTTCGTTCATCGGAATTTTAAATATTGTGCATATATAAGACACACACACAAAAAAAAAAAAAAATATTTTTTTTGGAAATTCGCTAGCATTCGGGAATTTGCTTGTTGATATTTAAATAAAGAAAAATTTTTTGAAATTTATTATTTGTTTCATTTAAATTTTATAAATTGTTGCGATTTCTATATAATAAACAAATAAATTAAGTTTCTATCGAAAATGGAAGAGTTTAAGTTCTGTATTTCGGATTTACTCGAATATATCGAAGAACATTATGAAACCCACCCCGAAGATGAATCCGTTTATACTCTGGAAATAAAAAGAGTTGAACTCAACGCTATTACGACAAGGCAAACAAGTCATACGATGCCTTTCGTAGAACCCCACAAAAACCCGGTGAAACTATTGACTTCTCAAAAGTTAAAGAAAAACTTAAAACAGGTCATCAATTATATTTGAAATGTTTGGGATCTATTAACCAAGCTATAGATGATCTTAAGACCCCAACCCCCACAATAAAGGAACGAGCTTCAGATGAAAACACATCGCGGGACATAGGATCTTCAATTCATCTACCTCCTTGTGACACGGACATATTTTATGGCGACTTCGTAACCTGGCCCTCATTCAGAGACATGTTTACGGCCATATATGTAAATAATCACAAAATTAGTAACGTGGAGAGACTGTTTCACCTAATTCAAAAAACCCGAGGAGAAGCAAGATCAATAGTGAAAAACGCACCATTAACAAATGATGGTTTCTTGATGGCATGGAGGGACCTGGTATCGCAATACGAAAACAAACGAGTTCAAGTCAACGCGCAATTAAACATTTTGTTTAATTTACCCCAAGCAAACCAGGAAAGTGGAAGCGCTATTAAACACCTTCAGAGGACCGTCAACAATTGTCTTACAAATCTTCATAATGTATACATAGACACGACTAGTTGGGACCCAATCTTAATCTTCTTATGTGGATTGAAATTGCCTAAAACTTTACTTCATCAATTTGAGGATACCCTAGAAGACAACTCCGAAATACCATCATGGAAAACTTTCGACGCATTTCTCACCCATAGATACAAATCTTTGGAAGCAGTAGGAAATCTAACTGACCCCGTTCCAGTTACCCAACCCGACAGTGGGCCTTATAGAAAAGGAAAAGACAGGAAATTTAATACCTTTCACGCGAACGTCTCTATAACTTCGAAATTGAGTTTTCCACACGCTAGTGAAAACCCTGTAAGAAACAGCATCATCTCAAGAAAACCCCAAGACATTGAGAGTTGTAAGTTATGTAGAACCCAACATTCCATTCGAGAATGCCCAAAGTTTTTACAAATGAATGTTGAGACCCGAATAAACGTAATAAAAAATAATGGTTACTGTTTTAATTGCCTTGCATTATCGCATAGTTTCAAGGATTGCAAGAGCAAATACTCATGCAGAATATGTAGAAAGAAACATAACACTCTTCTGCATAGGGATGCCCCATATCGCTCCCAAACCCTCCCGCAAGGATCAAGAGCCTCGAACCCGCCTCTTGACTCTACCAATAGTAGTACCTCCCAAACCCATAATCCCAATACAAATCCGCAAGCCTACACAACCCTCTTACAGTCCACTGAAAATAAAACTCAAGACCCACACAACTCAAGTAGGAAGCAGGTTTTGCTAGGTACTGCCATAGTGCAAGTTTCTTACAAAGGGCAATTATATACAGCTCGAGCACTAATCGACTCTGGGTCAGAAGCTACGTTCATTTCCGAGAAGTTCCACAGAAAATTGGACATACCCACATTCAAGAAAAACGCACAAGTGACCGGATTGAACAACACAGTCTCCGCAACAGCTACCAAAACTTGCGAACTCACCCTTCGTTCACCAACAAAAAGGGAATTTAAGATAACAACCCACGCGTTTATCTTAAAAACTTTAACCGATAACTTACCCACTCACTCACTTGATAGAATAATTTCTAATAAAGAATTCGGTTTTAGTTTAGCTGACCCTCACTTCTATAAACCCAGACCTGTCGACATCCTTATCGGAAGTGATCTGTACCCACAAATAATTCTCAGTGGCGTACAGAGAAATGTACTCGGGTCATTACTAGCCCAAGAAACAGAATTCGGTTGGATTCTTTCCGGACCCACACCTGAAAATCCATCTCACCCTCAATATTGTCATTTTTCAATAAGACGACCCCAGACAAGTTGCTCACACAATTTTGGGAAGTCGAAGAAGTTCCGAAAAAGCCTCTACCCTCAACTTCGGATATACTGTGTGAGCAACATTATCAAAAAACAACCCGAAGACACTCAACTGGGCGCTACGTGGTAACATTACCCTTTAAAACCCCAGAAAAAATAGACTTGGGCAACTCAAGACATATAGCTTTAGCTCAGTTTCTAAGAAATGAAAAATCCCTATCTAGAAAACCTGAAATAAAAACAGAATACGACAAGGCCATCAACGAGTACCTGGAACTCGGTCATATGACAAAAATAGAATATGACCCCGCAGAGAATACGAAAACATATTATCTACCACATCACGCAGTCATCAAACCCGATCGCTTAACTACCCAACTACGAGTGGTATTCAACGCATCATGCCCCACCTCAAATAGAAACAGCCTCAACGATGTATTACACACTGGACCTATTCTGCAAGCAGACCTGGTAATCCTAGTGGTAAAATGGCGTATGTTTCGAATCGTATTCAATGCAGATATTCAAAAAATGTATCGTCAAATACTTGTTGAAAGCAAACACACTCCATTTCAAAGAATCTTATTTAGAAGATCGCCTAACGACCCCATAGAAGATTTTGAACTACAAACTGTTACGTTTGGTATTAACTGTGCCCCATATTTAGCTATCCGTACCCTCCTCAAATTAGCGGATGATGTACAAGGAACCCACCCACTGGCAGCAGAGATACTTCGCAAAGGATGGTACGTCGATGATGTACTTGCAGGAGCACATGACGTAGCAACTGCGAAGATGGCACGAGATGAGCTTACTTCATCTTTGGAGTCCGCAGGATTTGCTCTACGCAAATGGACCTCAAATGACCCAAAAGTCTTATCTGGAATCTCACAAGAACACCTGTTGGATACCAATTTACTCAGTTTACCGGAATCCAATAGCACAAAAACACTGGGGATCAGATGGAATGCAAAAAAAGATACATTCTTTTTTCTCATCAACCCTATTCACGATAAGACATCGTTTACTAAAAGAGAAGTATTATCGATTATAGCAAAATTGTTCGACCCAGCTGGTTGGCTCAGTCCCGTTGTAGTCACATCCAAAATAATAATGCAACGAATATGGCTCGATAAATCCGATTGGGATGAAAGTTTAAAACCCTTAACTCTCCATCGCTGGAAAACCTTCATAAAGGATTACGAAACCCTAAATCTGATTGAAATTCCTCGGTGGACCCACTTTTCAACATCCGCGATCATCAATTTCCACGGATTCTCTGACGCATCAGAAAAAGCTTACGCAGCAAATCTATACATCAGTGTTTCTACAAATACAAACACCTGGACAACTCTTTTGATATCCAAGACTCGTGTATCCCCAATAAAAAGTATATCTTTACCAAGGCTAGAACTTTGCGGAGCGGTTCTTCTGGCAAATCTAGTGGATGCGACCCTACCCCAATTAAACATTACTCAGTACCGCACTCACCTTTGGACGGATTCTACAATTGTCCTTTCTTGGTTAAGCAAACCCCCATGCTCATGGACAACCTTTGTATCCCATCGAGTTGCCACAATTGCAGAAAAAGTTGGAACCGAAAACTGGCGTCACATCGAAAGCCAGGACAATCCAGCACATCTGGGTAGTCGCGGATGCACACCTCTGGAGATGGTTAACAATGACCTCTGGTGGCACGGACCCCAATGGTTAAAACTCGACCCGAAACATTGGCCAATTACCCAAAAATCAATCGATACAACACTGGAACTGCGGCCAATCAAGACTTTCGTCAACACAACACAAGAGGATATACTGGATAGATTTTCATCACTACCCAAAGCCATTCGAGTCATAGCATATCTATTCAGATTCTGCTCGAATGCGTCACCCAACAGATCACAACAGCCATACACAACGTTGGAAATAACTCCAGACGAGTTCAAAACTACCCGCACGAAGTTAATTATTTTAACCCAAAGAAAGCACTTCCAGGAGGAGTATGAAGCTTTAACTCAAAAAACCAGCATACACAGAAAAAGTACAATTTTGACCCTAAACCCTTTAATCGATCCCAAAGGAATAATGCGAGTCAATGGCCGATTGAGCAATTCAGCCGCATTATCATATAACGAGCGTCATCCGATTATATTACCCGATAGCAGTCGATTAACAAAACTACTCACCCAATTTACCCACTCAATTACCCTACATGGTGGCAACCAGCTAGTTTTACGACTCATGCGTACGGAATTTTGGATACCGAAGCTTAAAACGCTCATCAAGTCCATTATCCATCAGTGCAAAACTTGCGTCTTACACAAGAAGAGAGAAACTACTCAAATCATGGCAGCTCTTCCAGCGGAACGTACCACCCTAACCCGCCCATTCGCAGCAACAGGAATGGACTTCGCCGGTCCCTATGACATAAAAAATTACACCGGCAGAGCGTGCTTGATCACAAAAGGTTATGTATGCGTATTTGTTTGTTTTGCAACCAAAGCAATACACCTGGAGGCAGCAAGCGATCTCACCACCCAAGCATTCATGGCCGCATTCGCACGATTTTTTTCCAGGCGCGGATGTCCCGCCGATCTTTATTCTGACAATGGCACTAATTTCGTGGGAGCCTCTAAACTCTTAATCAAAGATCGACGAGAATTCATAAAATTACTAAAAACACAAGTAACAACAAGTGAAGCACACCAAAACATCAACTGGCACTTTAATCCTCCAGGAGCTCCACACATGGGTGGACTCTGGGAAGCAGGAGTGAAAAGTTTAAAGAGCCACTTAAAAAAGGTGTCTCAGATCCAAAAATTCACTTTCGAAGAATTATCTACCCTTCTAACCCGAATCGAAAGCTGCTTGAATTCTCGACCTTTAAGCCCACTAAGTGAAGACCCCAGGAATATAGAACCTTTAACTCCAGGCCATTTCTTAATAGGTACCCCTTTATTAACCCCAGCAGAACCCAACTTAGAAGATACACAACTAAGCATCGCACATAGATGGCAAAAGTTAAAGATACTCCATCAACACTTCTGCAAACGATGGAAAGAAGAATATCTAAAAGAACTCCACAAACGGTATAAGTGGAAATACCCTCAACGCAATATAGAGATCAATGATATGGTAGTTATACGCCAAGAAACTCTATCCCCAAATGAATGGAAACTTGGTCGCATCGAAAAAACCTATCTCGGTGCAGACAATAAGACCAGAGTAGTTGACATACGTACTTCTCAGGGAACAATTACCCGCCCAATAACCAAAATAGTCACCTTACCAAATAACTAATCTCATTTCTTTATAGTGACATGGCTCCTCAAAATAGCAACAAATCTATCTGCAGCCGACAGAGTAGCCCAGCCTTCACCACACGTTCACTCAGCGTCACCCGAAGCATCACCCCACTCTCCGACAATGGGACCCTGGCTAGACGCTTACATCGCTTTAAAGCGACCCTCTCCCCCATTCGAGAAGAAAGAGGAAGTACCCACCGCACGGCCCGACGAACTATCACCCATTCATCAAAACGCATACATAAACACGTCGCCTGTGGATTGTGTAAAAAGGATCACCGATTAGTGACATGTTCAAAATTTACAAAAATGAATATTCACGAAAAGTTTGACGCAGTAACTAAGTATAAGTACTGCGTCAACTGCTTGGCCAGATCGCACTCAACACAAAGATGCACAAGCTCAAAACGATGCAACATGTGTAACGGGGAGCACCATTCAACTCTACATGGGCACCCCAGGTTGTTCTGCAAAGAGAAAACCAATCAACAAAGAGCGACGAACGACTGCACAAAGATCAAGAGATTCCAACACTACTGGCCAAGCCGACCCTTAAAAAAAACACGATGGCAAATGGAATAAAATACGTGCCATAATTAACCCGACCCGAAAAGTGACAATTATAGCCTCGGAGCTAGTTCAGAGATTGAGGTTACCGAAAACGTACCTTGACTCTCACCGCATATGTTAAGTCGTCATAGGGTCACTAACTGATCCCGACTGGCATGTCGAAGTTAACTGCCTTATGACGCAGGAATTACCGACCCGACCCTACAATCGTGATATAGGTGGCGAAATCGTTAAGAGATTCGACCACTTAGTCCTAGCCGACCCTACGTTCCACAAGGATGACAAAATCATGATGGAACTGGGAGCAGACATCTACCCAAGGATAATGAAACCCGGAATATTCAACCCAGACAACAGCACCGTGATCGCACAAAACACCGCACTCGGTTGGACTCTAACCGGTGCTTGTGCGATTTAAACCCTAAGTAACCACTCAACCCATCTTAAAACAATATTCATTAACCCAAAGCGAAATAGATCTAATAACTTTTTTATTCGCAGACCCTGCAAGGCGGCCGGGATGTTCATAAACAAAATGAACACATCCCTGCATTGTTCTCCTAACTCGTATAAATACGAATTAGAGGACAATGCAAAAGGCTCAACAGCACCAACATCGCTCATAAATTCCAATTGGAATTAATCAGCCGAAAAAAGAGCAAATAGCAGCGGACGGACACAAAAAGGCGCGAAAATAAGATCGCCCCAGCAACACAACAACAACAACAGCAGCACCACTTAGGAATCTACGCGGGATTATCAGGTTATAATTAAATATATAATTAAGTTATTATCTATAAATAATACATAAATTGGATTGTACATATAACACTTAATTAACCCACACAAATTATCATATTTTTACCCTATATACTAAAAGTAATTAAAGTTACATTTTGTCGAAATTAAATTAACATTTTATTTTATTTGGCACACCGGCAAACTCAACGTCGAGTACCCCGACAGTATGTTTGTAAGCTTGTTTTATTGTTTATGCTTATTATGGACTTTGTAAATATGTTTCGTATGTCCATATATGTTTATTAAAAATATATATTTAACGATATACATATGTAGATGTAATATGTAAGCGTTAATTCGATATGCATATGTTCGATATATTTGTTTGATATGTTTGCTATTTTGCATTTGCTTACTTATTATATGCAATCCTGCTTATTGCTTTATTAAGCATAAGGGGTATTGCTGGAGTAATGTGCAAGTTAATGGTGTATTTGAATACACGAAAGTAAGCTATTAATTGGGCAATAAGTTAATATTCTTTTTTTTTAATTTATAAGTATGTATTTTGAAATATACGTTATACCAGACTGTATTTGGGTTTTCACGCAAAATAAACTCGAAACTGTGACAGTTTGGTAACCGTTTTTTATGCTGTGAAAACCGATTTGCTGTTATAGGTTTATATTATAATATATAAAACTGCAATTTTACAGAATTTTGCGCAGATAGGTAAATGAAAAAAATACGCTCACTTTGCAGGGTATAAGGTTTGTATATATACCTGTGTGTTTTGTGTCAATTCCTGTGCTTGTTCTCCAGCTGCTTACAGGTATGTTGTGTTGTTGTTTTTTGTTTAAAAATTCGGGCCCGTTTGTTCTTATTTATGTTTTCTGCTTAGGTTTCTCGCTAGTGTAATTAAAAATTTGTTAAACCCTATACGTTGTTTTTATACACTCGCAACATGTTGCTACAGAGTACAAGTATAATAGTTTTGTTCACCTAACGATTGTTTTTATCACCTAAAACTTATCGAGTTAGATATAGGGTTATGTGTATATATATTATCAGTATGAAGAAATGTCCGAGAACAAATTTACTGAGAACAAATGTTTTTAGCACCACTATTGACAGTGTGAAGATGGGTGAAATCGGGTGACAACCCCGCCCACTCCCCATATAACGGTACTGTTAAAAACTACTAAAAGCGCGATATATCAAGCACTAAACACGCCAGAGACATTAAATTTTATATCTGGGATTGTATGAGATGACTTTATAAAAACCGCGTTCAAAAAAAAAACAGTGGGCGTGACACCGCCCACTTTTAGATGAAAAACCATATCTTGGAAACTACTTAACCGATTTCAACCAAATTTGGTACAAACATCTTTTTATATTTCTATGTCATAGTACGAAAATGGACGAAATCGGATTACAACCACGCCTATTTTCCATATGACACAATTTTAAATTCCACTTGATTCTTTCACTTTCCACTATGCAAATCAAGCAACAATGATTATATCGGCGTAAAACTTTGCGTGAATAATACGTTTTAAATATGCCACCTTGTGACCAAAAATTCTCTAAATCGAACCAAAACTGTTCAAGCCCCTAGGTACTGAATATGTGGTCCCCAGTACCTATAGTTGACATTCACCCGAAAATATCGGTCAATGTGTAAGATATATAATTTAAATTTATATAATAAAATAAATAAATGAAACTCTCGATAATAGTATGATTTTGTGTCAAAAATGGGTTGAATCGGATCAATAGTTTTTATATCCCTCTTATACCTACTATAAAGATTTTTGAATTTCCGCGTGTTTTTATACCGCATATATAATGCTTTTTCAGTTTTTCTTAAAAATAATGGGGTATATCGCTGCATATGAATAAAATTGGTCTAGACCTTTGTTTAAAGCTAATAACCCTAATATACTGATTTCCGCTCCTCTGGTACAACAGCATATACCCCACATATTAAAACTGACCCCTCTTGTTCAGTTTATATCACATATATCATGTTTCAGTTAAATAGCTTCTTTTCATTAAAGTTATCATTTCGCAGAAAAAAATAGTATTGGCACAAAATAAATCTATGATCAGTAACATAAGTCAATATGATACCAAAAAATAATCGAATAATGAATGTTGAATTCTTTCCCAACATTTTTATAATTTCGCAACATGTTGCAACGGAGTATAGTTTTGTTCACCAAACGGTTGTTTACATCACCTAAAACTAATCGAAATAGATATAGATTTCTACATACATATATTTCTACTAATATTTGGTGATAATCAGTGGATCATGTTGAACTTACAAGGTACAATTCAAAAGTTCCAGGACTTTTTAAACAACGCGGCTTCTAGTGACCCCATCTGTCTGAAATTGTTATCCCTCAATTGAGTATTTTTCACTGTTGTCGTATAAAATTTATGTTACAGCTGACTTGTATAACAGCTGAGATATCGCGCTACATGTGACATTACATTTGTAGTGTCGGTCGGAAAATGAGCATCGAACAAAGAGCCAACTTTAAGTTTTGTTTTAAGCTTGGTAAAACTTTTACCAAAACTCATCAAATGATGAAACAAGTTTATGCCGGTGATTGTCTATTCCGTAGCCGTATTCACGAGTGGTTTAAACGTTTTCAAGAGGGACGGGAGGACTTGAAAGTCGACGAACCTTCGGGCCGGCCAAAAGATGTAATGAATAAAAAAAACACGGAAATTGTGCGTGAGTTCATTAAAAAAGAGCCGAAATCATCGCTTGAATATATGGAATCGGAATTATCAATATCCGCAGCGTGGATTTATCGTATTTTGACAGAAAATTTGGGCTTCAGAAAGGTTTGTGCTCGATTTGCCCCGCACACTTTGAAACAACACGAAAAAGACCTCAGAATTCAACATTCAATTTGACCAAAAATCGCATTCATATCATTACCATAACCATTCACCCAATTCGCCTGATATGGCACCCTGCGATTTTTATTTGTTCAAAAAACTACATTCGGCCATGAAAGGAAACCGCTAGCTGACGTTGATGCCATCCAAAAGACGACGACCGCCATCCTCAACGCTATACCGACAAATGCCCTAAAAAAGTCATTCGATAACCTTCTTGAACGTGCAAAACGTTGTACTTGTATTCAGGAGGAAGGAGACTATTTTGAAGGCGACCAATAAATTTTTCAAAAAAAAAAAAACAAACAAATAATATTCGTTTTTTAATAAAAGTTCTGAAACTTTTGATTGCACCTTGTATAACAAAATATACCAGACAACAATGTAAAAGCGTTTCTTAGAGTGCTGGACTTTGTATAGAGAAAAAATATCTTTCTAGAAAAAATCGCGTGAAATAAATATTAGTAGTGTAGTATCAAAACGGCTAAAGACCCTTTTTATGTGGTAATAGATAAACTGCGACCAAATCGGTTTAAATGCTACTGTCTATTATATCAGTTTTGCGACACATTTTAGTATGAAGGTCATGAGCTGAACTGTAAACTTAAGAAAATTACATTTTTACCCAGCGCCGTTGGCAGCTTATGAAAGGTTTAGATATTAAGACAGAAAGTAGAAAATCTACATACCTGCTCTACATTTGTGTATACCACATTTTATTATATGCAAGTTATTGTTACTTTAGCCTTCATAGGCAGACCTTTTAAAAAAGGTACCATACCATCCCCCTGTTTAAAAAAACGTTAGACAAAAACAATTTACGGAGGGGTTTTCCGAGCAATTTTTCAATACAATGAAATTAACTATTAATTTCGAAAATATCAATATAACTGAATAATATATATACTTGTATATATGTTAGTGAATATCTAAGTAATATACATAGGTATACAAAAGCATGTAAGCTGTGTGCACAAAAATATACGATAACAAAACTCTTATAGTAGAGTATAATAAATATCAGTACACTGTGTTTGTAGTTTCAGTTACACTAAATTTCTTTACCAGCAAAATGCTTTCCTGTAACTAATTTCAGCGGTTTAGTTATTTAGTATTTAAGCTATAATTAAATACAGTGGCGAGAAAAACGTATTATATATAGTGGTGAGCAAACACATATACATATGTACACCAGTATAGAAAAGGAGTCATAGCAAGGACTCAATTACAGTGAAAAAGAGCAGCACCTAGGATCCAAGTTTTCACACCCGGACAGACGGAATTATAAAAGTTAGATATATAAGTATTTTTAATATTAAGCCATTTATTATTAATTAATTATGCCTTGATTAAGTAGAAAATCTGTATTTTTAAGTCGTCTTCATAATAGAAGACGTATGAGAGTTCTTCTGACAAACTCTTTATATAGTAAGCAGTCACAAGATACTGTAAGTCAGGCTAATCGTAGATTAGATTCCGATGTACGTCTGTCCGAACAAATTATCAACACAAATCAACATAGAACCAGGCGGGAAAATCTCGAGGTACGGTCTTTTGAACAAAATTTTAATGCTGTTCAACATAAGGCAAGACGTCTAAATCCCCAAATCCGCTTTGAAGAGCAAAGCAGAAATACCCGGGGACATAGATTTCGGCCCGCAAATTCCGAGGCTCGATCTGTTGAGCAAGTTGGAAATACTGTTCAACATAGAACAAGGCGGCAAGATCCGCAAATACGCTCTGAAGAGCAAATAAGAGATACTCGAGGTCATAGATTTCGGCGTGACGACCCCTTGGTTCGACCTGTTGAGCAAGTTGTAAACACTGTTCAACATAGAACAAGGCGGCAAGATCCCCAAATTAGCTTTGAAGAGCAAATAAGAAATACTCGCGGTCATAGATCTCGGCGCGAAGACGCCGAGGTACGACATGTTGAGCAAGTTGTAAATACTGTTTAATATAGAACAAGGCGGCAAGGTTCACAAAATAGCTCTGAAGAGCAAATAAGAGATACTCGAGGTCATAGGTCTCGGAGTGACGACCCCTTGGTATTAATTTCCAAATAGCCAACTCATATTTCAAATATAATAATTGGGTGGAATGTGTACAACTTGGCTAAAACAGACCATAGAAATACAAAAAAGTCTTTTAAATTTACTCCCAACCGTGGACATCTATTCATTTAAGGGCGAACACCACATCAGCTGCATTGACATTGATTCAAAATTTACTACCTTTGAACAAATCAAAACAAAGGACTGGATAAAGTGCAGGAACGCACTTATGGATATTTTTAATCAGTTAGGTAAACCCACACTGTTAAACCTAGAATAAAACGTCGGAGACCCACCCAGCATGAAGAACTGAGTCAATTTAGCCATGTCCGTCTGTCTGTCTGTATACACATATGTGAACTAGTCCCTCAGTTTTAAGCTATCGATCTGAAATTTTGCACCTGTCCTTTCCTAACTAAAATGCTGCTCATTTGCCGATATCGGACCACTATAGCATGTAGCTGCCATACAAACTGAACAATTAGCATCAATTGCTTGTATGGGAAACTTTTTTGCTTGACGTTATATCTTCACGAATTTTAGCATGAGTTATTTCCTAAAGGAACAATGTAATATCCGAGGAAATTGTATAAGTCGGATGACTACAGCATTTAGCTGTCATACAAACTGATTGTCACCCGATTTCACCCATTTTTACACTGTGGGTAGAGATGCTAAAAACATTTGCTTCCAGTGAACTTTGTTATTATAACTTTAACAATTTAGGAGATATGCACATTAAATATATTACGGTCGGGACCACGCCCACTTTAAACAAAATTTTTAAGTACAGATGCTCCTCTTTCATGTGATCCTGTATACCAAATAAGAGTCTTGTATCTTATTGCGGAGTTTAGTTACGGCAATTTATTTGTTTTTGGTTAATGCCGTTTTGTGGGCGTGGCAGTGGTCTGATTACGCCCATCTGCAATACTTACGGTACCAAGAAACATGTGTACCAAGTTTCATAAAGATATCTCAATTTTTACTCAAGTTACAGCTTGCACGGACGGACGGACAGACAGTCACCCAGATTTCAACTCGTCTCTTCATCCTGATCATTTATATATAGGTATATAACTCTATATCTAACTCGATTAGTTTTAGGTGAACAACCGTTAGGTGAACAAAACTATTATACTTTGTAGCAACAAGTTGCGAGAGTATAAAAATATCAGAAATAATTATGTGGCAGTGCAGATCGTTTAACTTGCTTCTCGCAAAAAGCAAAAAGTGTAGCCAAAAGTCATTGTTTGTGCGATGCAAGAAGAAGCAATCATCAGCGTACGTGTATGTAAGAATGTATGTGCGATTATCACATGTGTGTAAATACGCATAATAAGGAAATATTCATTAAACCTAAACATATGAACATATTTTCTTGAAATAAGTTAATTATGTCAGGAAGTAAAATATTCTATTAAAGTAATTGAATTGAGATGTATTAAGATTCCAAGTAATTATATAAAAAATTAAATAAAATTTAAATAATTAAAATTTAAGTTGCATTGACCTTGAATATTAGGCAAATAAATAGAGAACAAGAAATAGCAAATAATATATTAGAACATATGAATGAATAATGCAGTGGTTCTCAATCGGTGACCCAACATCCCGGCCCCGTTGAAAGCCATTTCAGATAGGTAGAAATGCTAGCTTGTGAATTGGTCACCGAATGATTCCCTTCGTTGTTCGAATGTTGACCACACGCACTTTAGAGTCCTTTCCTGGAATACACTTTATAACTCTTCCAAATTTTTTTGGTAGTAAGTTATCTTCACGGATGATAACTACTGACTTGTTGTTGATGTTTGGTCGCTCCGAAAACCACTCCGCTGATGCAAAATTTTCAAAACGTAATTGGTGCTAACAATTGTATTGAGTGCTGATTTTCGTTTCTCCCTATCGACAAGTTCCATGTCGATATCATCGCTGCTGTTCTTTGGCCATTTATCTGAGTTTTCGTATAGAAACCTTGGTCCGGTGTACCATATTGAATTAACAAGTTCCTTTACAAGACATCCCCTAAAGGCAACATCCGCCGCGTTACATAGCGTTGGTACATGTCTCAAATGGGCACCTTTGGTTAAATCTTGAATTTCCGAAATTGGACAATCAACAAAAGTCGAAAATGTTGAAGAATGCATCTTCAGGCAAGGTAATACTGAGTCTATCCAAAGAAAAATATTAAAAGATTTGTTAGAAATTGTTAGCTTGATTTTTACTAAAAGACGAGCAAGAAGAAAATTGCCGCAAAATTCTAATTTGCGTAACGATTGTTTTTTGGTAGGTGTCACTGTGGACTTCGCAGTAAGTAGGCGAATGGTAGCAGTAGTGCCGCATTTGTTAATAACGCGAGTATATATTGCGCAGCCATAAGCACGAATCGATACGTCACAAAAGCCATGTATTTGAAGAGATTTCACATCTGTCAAAACAGGACCTCGGCACTTTTATTACTAGTGATGGATGTATCTACGTTTAGATCTTTTACAGAGTCGTCTTCTCTGAATGAATGCTGATTGGAATGCCACTTTGTTAATATAAATTGTCCTAATTCTAATAGTTGTATTACCCGTTGTTTTGTCTGTAAAAGTTCGGTTAGAGTATTAGCACCACAGAGTAGGTCGTCTACGTAGAATGATGACTTCACGATTTTTGCGCCAATTGTAAATTGTTCTGAATGCTGCTCAAGATTTTGTATAGCAAGATATGGTGCAGCAGCCATTCCATACGTTACAGTATTTAGTTGATACGTGTGAATATCTTCAGTCTGTGAACTCCTCCACAGAATGTACAGGAACTTTCGATCATCTTCGTGCATTAATACTTGGCGATACATCTTGACTATGTCGGCAGTGAGTGCAAACCTATGGAATCGAAAATGAAGAAGAAGAATAAAAAGTTCGCATTAGTAGGACCAACCATCTGAATATCGTTTAATTGTTTTCGGGATGTGATTCGACAGGAAGCGTCAAATACGACTCAAAGCTTGATTGTTGTACTTGTTAGTTTTAGCACACAATAATGTGGTATAAAATAATGTGCTTCGCAGAGATTTGGATTTTTTACAACTCATATGACCCAAGCTCTCGTAGTCGCTCAGAAATTAAACGAATTGTGCTTTCAATTGTGGTGATTTGGCTAACGTTCTTGTGCATTGAATCGTCTCAATGCCGTAGTATATGACTTGCCCAAACACGTCGGATTGAAGGGTAAATTGACAACTATGCTGCCGCAAGTTGAATTGTATATGTGAGTGCAACTCTGTTGTTCACGAGTCCACGCCTCTGGTAGTGACTTCTCCCAACTTCCACAACTTTTCCAATTTGGCATCTAAAGATTCATTGGCTAAAAATAAACAAGATGGTTTAGATATGTTGTTACTGCCCGTTTTATAGCGTCCTGAAACAAGTCAGCCTAAGAGCGTTTTTTGCAAGATGGGTAAATTAGATCCGAGATTGATTTTTCCCACAGATAGAAGACTGAAGAACGTGTCCCAACAACATTTTTTTGGTATATAAAATTCATCATCAGCGAGCGCTACATTGTGTGGAATAATCCGTGTTGAAATATTGATTTTGATCTGGTTGATAAGCAACGTGCGATGTAATACAAAAAGTCAATGGAAGTTCGAAGCCAGTGACTTGCGACTTGATGTTAGTAAAGGTTTTGAATTTAATATTTGTGGACGATGAACCGATGCATTGAATTTGTATGTGTTGCTTATTTCTTGGCAGCAGCAACCTTTGCGAAAAGTCCTCTGTAATAAAATTTACCTGTGAACAGGAATTTAGCAGTGCTGTTCGCAATTTGTAGCTGCATCACGAACGAAAATTTTTGCTGTTGCAAGGATGACGTTATCCAACGATTAATTCCTGTGTATATGCGCGACTGCCTCTTGTGTTGTAAGTACCTGAGTAGGTGTTTGCTGAACTGGAGTAGAACCGCGGTGGAGTAAACTGTGGTGTTGTTGAGCACAAACCTTGCATCTGTGTGATGATGGACAATTGGCTACTCGATGTCTCTTTGATAGGCAATTGATGCAAAGTCCAATTTTCTTTGCATGGTCGAAACGTTCAGTAATGTTTAGTGACTTAAAGCGTTCGCAATTAAAAACTTTCTGGTTGTTACTAGAACAGACATTACACGATATGTTGGAGCCGGAAAATGTATAGCCTCGTGGTTGGTTCCTTGATTACGAAGTGGAGTATTTGTTAGCATCATTAGTTGACAAAGTACTAACATGCGTGTTGTCCAGTGACTCCAGGTATTGGCAGTGTTTTTCTAAAACTGAGGTGCAATCTTCCCATATCGGCAGCGATCTGAAGTCTAGACCTCAGACTTCTGCAAACTAAAATGAATAAGCATAGCTTGCGATATTTAGCTGTCGGTACCTAACGATGTCAAGGAACCATAAATAGCTGAAGCCTTATCAATTAAACTTCTCAGCTGAATGCAATGGTTTCATTACTGCTGGTAAATCAAATAACGAATTTATTCCTTCCAAAAAAATTAATGTTTTTTATCATACCGTACCTCCAACCGTTCTAACGCCTTCGGATAGTTTTCATTTGTCACTTGAAACGCTTTTACAGAGTCTAAGGCTTGACCTTGGGGACAATTTCGCAAATGGATGAATTTTTCAATATTAGTTAAACTGAATTCACGATCAATTATTTGCTTGAACGAGGTGATAAGATTTTGATAATTTGAATACTTGCCATCAAACGTAGGAAGCTTAAGTGGTGGAAGTTTTGAACTCGATTGTACCACGCAAGTTGTGTCCGAAAGTGAAACGTTGTTATATTCTGCCAGTTGCGATTGGATAACCAATTTCGTTTTGATGTAAAGTTCTTCCAGATTAGTACGTCCTCCATCATCAGCATCCAACCTTTCGATGTCAGTTCAGTTGAGAGAATCTGCTTAAAATAGGACTCCAGGATGCCCAAACGGAAGTTGTATTCCGCAGCTGAAAGAGGATTTCCACCTGGTCGCAAACTGGCGTCTACGACATTTTTAATGCGCGTAATATTTTTCTTGGTGCTCGCGCGTTGTTGTCTTAGCGCGTCCAAAGACATTGCAGAAGAGGATCTTGTATATGCCTTATAGAGCCTCTAAAAATATTTTAAATAGCAATAATTCTACTTCTTGTAAGTATTCAAGCAATAAGTGATTAGTTAATTTTACCGCAAAATAGCTATAAAACCAAGATATACTTATGTATGGGTATGCAACGAACATGTGAATATGTGCTGCAGGCAATGGTAACGACGAGACTTAGCGGTGGCAAACTGGTGTGCTTGGTGCGAGCAATGATGGTGACTTCAATGGTAAAGGTGTCCAATGGTGACGAAGTCCAATGACGATAATTTCCAATGACGATAATGTCCAACGATGATAATGTCCAACGCTGCAGTCTAATACTGACCACACTCTGAAATGATCTGCGAAAGAACCAAAAACTCACTCGTGCCCCACGTTGGGCGCCAAAAATGAAGGACTACAAAGCTTTTTTTGTAACCGGGCAAATATCGAAAAAGCGAAAAGTTTAAGCGAGGGCTAAGTTCGGATGTAACCGAACATTTTATACTCTCGCAAAGTCAAATGGTATACTCGTTTTAGATTTCTTTGTGGATCTTGCCGCCTTGTTCTTTGTTGACTGATATTTTCGGTAAAAAGTCCGCTCTAAGCACTGGCGTCCACATATTCAGTACCTATTGGCTTGAACAGATTTGGTTCGATTTAGACAAGGTCACAAAGTGGCATACTTTAAACGTATTATTCACGCAAAACTTTTAAGCTTTTATTTGGTGATAATCAGTGGATCATGTTGAACTTACAAGGTACAATTCAAAAGTTCCAGGACTTTTTAAACAACGCGGCTTCTAGTGACCCCATCTGTCTGAAATTGTTATCCCTCAATTGAGTATTTTTCACTGTTGTCGTATAAAATTTATGTTACAGCTGACTTGTATAACAGCTGAGATATCGCGCTACATGTGACATTACATTTGTAGTGTCGGTCGGAAAATGAGCATCGAACAAAGAGCCAACTTTAAGTTTTGTTTTAAGCTTGGTAAAACTTTTACCAAAACTCATCAAATGATGAAACAAGTTTATGCCGGTGATTGTCTATTCCGTAGCCGTATTCACGAGTGGTTTAAACGTTTTCAAGAGGGACGGGAGGACTTGAAAGTCGACGAACCTTCGGGCCGGCCAAAAGATGTAATGAATAAAAAAAACACGGAAATTGTGCGTGAGTTCATTAAAAAAGAGCCGAAATCATCGCTTGAATATATGGAATCGGAATTATCAATATCCGCAGCGTGGATTTATCGTATTTTGACAGAAAATTTGGGCTTCAGAAAGGTTTGTGCTCGATTTGCCCCGCACACTTTGAAACAACACGAAAAAGACCTCAGAATTCAACATTCAATTTGACCAAAAATCGCATTCATATCATTACCATAACCATTCACCCAATTCGCCTGATATGGCACCCTGCGATTTTTATTTGTTCAAAAAACTACATTCGGCCATGAAAGGAAACCGCTAGCTGACGTTGATGCCATCCAAAAGACGACGACCGCCATCCTCAACGCTATACCGACAAATGCCCTAAAAAAGTCATTCGATAACCTTCTTGAACGTGCAAAACGTTGTACTTGTATTCAGGAGGAAGGAGACTATTTTGAAGGCGACCAATAAATTTTTCAAAAAAAAAAAAACAAACAAATAATATTCGTTTTTTAATAAAAGTTCTGAAACTTTTGATTGCACCTTGTATAACAAAATATACCAGACAACAATGTAAAAGCGTTTCTTAGAGTGCTGGACTTTGTATAGAGAAAAAATATCTTTCTAGAAAAAATCGCGTGAAATAAATATTAGTAGTGTAGTATCAAAACGGCTAAAGACCCTTTTTATGTGGTAATAGATAAACTGCGACCAAATCGGTTTAAATGCTACTGTCTATTATATCAGTTTTGCGACACATTTTAGTATGAAGGTCATGAGCTGAACTGTAAACTTAAGAAAATTACATTTTTACCCAGCGCCGTTGGCAGCTTATGAAAGGTTTAGATATTAAGACAGAAAGTAGAAAATCTACATACCTGCTCTACATTTGTGTATACCACATTTTATTATATGCAAGTTATTGTTACTTTAGCCTTCATAGGCAGACCTTTTAAAAAAGGTACCATACCATCCCCCTGTTTAAAAAAACGTTAGACAAAAACAATTTACGGAGGGGTTTTCCGAGCAATTTTTCAATACAATGAAATTAACTATTAATTTCGAAAATATCAATATAACTGAATAATATATATACTTGTATATATGTTAGTGAATATCTAAGTAATATACATAGGTATACAAAAGCATGTAAGCTGTGTGCACAAAAATATACGATAACAAAACTCTTATAGTAGAGTATAATAAATATCAGTACACTGTGTTTGTAGTTTCAGTTACACTAAATTTCTTTACCAGCAAAATGCTTTCCTGTAACTAATTTCAGCGGTTTAGTTATTTAGTATTTAAGCTATAATTAAATACAGTGGCGAGAAAAACGTATTATATATAGTGGTGAGCAAACACATATACATATGTACACCAGTATAGAAAAGGAGTCATAGCAAGGACTCAATTACAGTGAAAAAGAGCAGCACCTAGGATCCAAGTTTTCACACCCGGACAGACGGAATTATAAAAGTTAGATATATAAGTATTTTTAATATTAAGCCATTTATTATTAATTAATTATGCCTTGATTAAGTAGAAAATCTGTATTTTTAAGTCGTCTTCATAATAGAAGACGTATGAGAGTTCTTCTGACAAACTCTTTATATAGTAAGCAGTCACAAGATACTGTAAGTCAGGCTAATCGTAGATTAGATTCCGATGTACGTCTGTCCGAACAAATTATCAACACAAATCAACATAGAACCAGGCGGGAAAATCTCGAGGTACGGTCTTTTGAACAAAATTTTAATGCTGTTCAACATAAGGCAAGACGTCTAAATCCCCAAATCCGCTTTGAAGAGCAAAGCAGAAATACCCGGGGACATAGATTTCGGCCCGCAAATTCCGAGGCTCGATCTGTTGAGCAAGTTGGAAATACTGTTCAACATAGAACAAGGCGGCAAGATCCGCAAATACGCTCTGAAGAGCAAATAAGAGATACTCGAGGTCATAGATTTCGGCGTGACGACCCCTTGGTTCGACCTGTTGAGCAAGTTGTAAACACTGTTCAACATAGAACAAGGCGGCAAGATCCCCAAATTAGCTTTGAAGAGCAAATAAGAAATACTCGCGGTCATAGATCTCGGCGCGAAGACGCCGAGGTACGACATGTTGAGCAAGTTGTAAATACTGTTTAATATAGAACAAGGCGGCAAGGTTCACAAAATAGCTCTGAAGAGCAAATAAGAGATACTCGAGGTCATAGGTCTCGGAGTGACGACCCCTTGGTATTAATTTCCAAATAGCCAACTCATATTTCAAATATAATAATTGGGTGGAATGTGTACAACTTGGCTAAAACAGACCATAGAAATACAAAAAAGTCTTTTAAATTTACTCCCAACCGTGGACATCTATTCATTTAAGGGCGAACACCACATCAGCTGCATTGACATTGATTCAAAATTTACTACCTTTGAACAAATCAAAACAAAGGACTGGATAAAGTGCAGGAACGCACTTATGGATATTTTTAATCAGTTAGGTAAACCCACACTGTTAAACCTAGAATAAAACGTCGGAGACCCACCCAGCATGAAGAACTGAGTCAATTTAGCCATGTCCGTCTGTCTGTCTGTATACACATATGTGAACTAGTCCCTCAGTTTTAAGCTATCGATCTGAAATTTTGCACCTGTCCTTTCCTAACTAAAATGCTGCTCATTTGCCGATATCGGACCACTATAGCATGTAGCTGCCATACAAACTGAACAATTAGCATCAATTGCTTGTATGGGAAACTTTTTTGCTTGACGTTATATCTTCACGAATTTTAGCATGAGTTATTTCCTAAAGGAACAATGTAATATCCGAGGAAATTGTATAAGTCGGATGACTACAGCATTTAGCTGTCATACAAACTGATTGTCACCCGATTTCACCCATTTTTACACTGTGGGTAGAGATGCTAAAAACATTTGCTTCCAGTGAACTTTGTTATTATAACTTTAACAATTTAGGAGATATGCACATTAAATATATTACGGTCGGGACCACGCCCACTTTAAACAAAATTTTTAAGTACAGATGCTCCTCTTTCATGTGATCCTGTATACCAAATAAGAGTCTTGTATCTTATTGCGGAGTTTAGTTACGGCAATTTATTTGTTTTTGGTTAATGCCGTTTTGTGGGCGTGGCAGTGGTCTGATTACGCCCATCTGCAATACTTACGGTACCAAGAAACATGTGTACCAAGTTTCATAAAGATATCTCAATTTTTACTCAAGTTACAGCTTGCACGGACGGACGGACAGACAGTCACCCAGATTTCAACTCGTCTCTTCATCCTGATCATTTATATATAGGTATATAACTCTATATCTAACTCGATTAGTTTTAGGTGAACAACCGTTAGGTGAACAAAACTATTATACTTTGTAGCAACAAGTTGCGAGAGTATAAAAATATCAGAAATAATTATGTGGCAGTGCAGATCGTTTAACTTGCTTCTCGCAAAAAGCAAAAAGTGTAGCCAAAAGTCATTGTTTGTGCGATGCAAGAAGAAGCAATCATCAGCGTACGTGTATGTAAGAATGTATGTGCGATTATCACATGTGTGTAAATACGCATAATAAGGAAATATTCATTAAACCTAAACATATGAACATATTTTCTTGAAATAAGTTAATTATGTCAGGAAGTAAAATATTCTATTAAAGTAATTGAATTGAGATGTATTAAGATTCCAAGTAATTATATAAAAAATTAAATAAAATTTAAATAATTAAAATTTAAGTTGCATTGACCTTGAATATTAGGCAAATAAATAGAGAACAAGAAATAGCAAATAATATATTAGAACATATGAATGAATAATGCAGTGGTTCTCAATCGGTGACCCAACATCCCGGCCCCGTTGAAAGCCATTTCAGATAGGTAGAAATGCTAGCTTGTGAATTGGTCACCGAATGATTCCCTTCGTTGTTCGAATGTTGACCACACGCACTTTAGAGTCCTTTCCTGGAATACACTTTATAACTCTTCCAAATTTTTTTGGTAGTAAGTTATCTTCACGGATGATAACTACTGACTTGTTGTTGATGTTTGGTCGCTCCGAAAACCACTCCGCTGATGCAAAATTTTCAAAACGTAATTGGTGCTAACAATTGTATTGAGTGCTGATTTTCGTTTCTCCCTATCGACAAGTTCCATGTCGATATCATCGCTGCTGTTCTTTGGCCATTTATCTGAGTTTTCGTATAGAAACCTTGGTCCGGTGTACCATATTGAATTAACAAGTTCCTTTACAAGACATCCCCTAAAGGCAACATCCGCCGCGTTACATAGCGTTGGTACATGTCTCAAATGGGCACCTTTGGTTAAATCTTGAATTTCCGAAATTGGACAATCAACAAAAGTCGAAAATGTTGAAGAATGCATCTTCAGGCAAGGTAATACTGAGTCTATCCAAAGAAAAATATTAAAAGATTTGTTAGAAATTGTTAGCTTGATTTTTACTAAAAGACGAGCAAGAAGAAAATTGCCGCAAAATTCTAATTTGCGTAACGATTGTTTTTTGGTAGGTGTCACTGTGGACTTCGCAGTAAGTAGGCGAATGGTAGCAGTAGTGCCGCATTTGTTAATAACGCGAGTATATATTGCGCAGCCATAAGCACGAATCGATACGTCACAAAAGCCATGTATTTGAAGAGATTTCACATCTGTCAAAACAGGACCTCGGCACTTTTATTACTAGTGATGGATGTATCTACGTTTAGATCTTTTACAGAGTCGTCTTCTCTGAATGAATGCTGATTGGAATGCCACTTTGTTAATATAAATTGTCCTAATTCTAATAGTTGTATTACCCGTTGTTTTGTCTGTAAAAGTTCGGTTAGAGTATTAGCACCACAGAGTAGGTCGTCTACGTAGAATGATGACTTCACGATTTTTGCGCCAATTGTAAATTGTTCTGAATGCTGCTCAAGATTTTGTATAGCAAGATATGGTGCAGCAGCCATTCCATACGTTACAGTATTTAGTTGATACGTGTGAATATCTTCAGTCTGTGAACTCCTCCACAGAATGTACAGGAACTTTCGATCATCTTCGTGCATTAATACTTGGCGATACATCTTGACTATGTCGGCAGTGAGTGCAAACCTATGGAATCGAAAATGAAGAAGAAGAATAAAAAGTTCGCATTAGTAGGACCAACCATCTGAATATCGTTTAATTGTTTTCGGGATGTGATTCGACAGGAAGCGTCAAATACGACTCAAAGCTTGATTGTTGTACTTGTTAGTTTTAGCACACAATAATGTGGTATAAAATAATGTGCTTCGCAGAGATTTGGATTTTTTACAACTCATATGACCCAAGCTCTCGTAGTCGCTCAGAAATTAAACGAATTGTGCTTTCAATTGTGGTGATTTGGCTAACGTTCTTGTGCATTGAATCGTCTCAATGCCGTAGTATATGACTTGCCCAAACACGTCGGATTGAAGGGTAAATTGACAACTATGCTGCCGCAAGTTGAATTGTATATGTGAGTGCAACTCTGTTGTTCACGAGTCCACGCCTCTGGTAGTGACTTCTCCCAACTTCCACAACTTTTCCAATTTGGCATCTAAAGATTCATTGGCTAAAAATAAACAAGATGGTTTAGATATGTTGTTACTGCCCGTTTTATAGCGTCCTGAAACAAGTCAGCCTAAGAGCGTTTTTTGCAAGATGGGTAAATTAGATCCGAGATTGATTTTTCCCACAGATAGAAGACTGAAGAACGTGTCCCAACAACATTTTTTTGGTATATAAAATTCATCATCAGCGAGCGCTACATTGTGTGGAATAATCCGTGTTGAAATATTGATTTTGATCTGGTTGATAAGCAACGTGCGATGTAATACAAAAAGTCAATGGAAGTTCGAAGCCAGTGACTTGCGACTTGATGTTAGTAAAGGTTTTGAATTTAATATTTGTGGACGATGAACCGATGCATTGAATTTGTATGTGTTGCTTATTTCTTGGCAGCAGCAACCTTTGCGAAAAGTCCTCTGTAATAAAATTTACCTGTGAACAGGAATTTAGCAGTGCTGTTCGCAATTTGTAGCTGCATCACGAACGAAAATTTTTGCTGTTGCAAGGATGACGTTATCCAACGATTAATTCCTGTGTATATGCGCGACTGCCTCTTGTGTTGTAAGTACCTGAGTAGGTGTTTGCTGAACTGGAGTAGAACCGCGGTGGAGTAAACTGTGGTGTTGTTGAGCACAAACCTTGCATCTGTGTGATGATGGACAATTGGCTACTCGATGTCTCTTTGATAGGCAATTGATGCAAAGTCCAATTTTCTTTGCATGGTCGAAACGTTCAGTAATGTTTAGTGACTTAAAGCGTTCGCAATTAAAAACTTTCTGGTTGTTACTAGAACAGACATTACACGATATGTTGGAGCCGGAAAATGTATAGCCTCGTGGTTGGTTCCTTGATTACGAAGTGGAGTATTTGTTAGCATCATTAGTTGACAAAGTACTAACATGCGTGTTGTCCAGTGACTCCAGGTATTGGCAGTGTTTTTCTAAAACTGAGGTGCAATCTTCCCATATCGGCAGCGATCTGAAGTCTAGACCTCAGACTTCTGCAAACTAAAATGAATAAGCATAGCTTGCGATATTTAGCTGTCGGTACCTAACGATGTCAAGGAACCATAAATAGCTGAAGCCTTATCAATTAAACTTCTCAGCTGAATGCAATGGTTTCATTACTGCTGGTAAATCAAATAACGAATTTATTCCTTCCAAAAAAATTAATGTTTTTTATCATACCGTACCTCCAACCGTTCTAACGCCTTCGGATAGTTTTCATTTGTCACTTGAAACGCTTTTACAGAGTCTAAGGCTTGACCTTGGGGACAATTTCGCAAATGGATGAATTTTTCAATATTAGTTAAACTGAATTCACGATCAATTATTTGCTTGAACGAGGTGATAAGATTTTGATAATTTGAATACTTGCCATCAAACGTAGGAAGCTTAAGTGGTGGAAGTTTTGAACTCGATTGTACCACGCAAGTTGTGTCCGAAAGTGAAACGTTGTTATATTCTGCCAGTTGCGATTGGATAACCAATTTCGTTTTGATGTAAAGTTCTTCCAGATTAGTACGTCCTCCATCATCAGCATCCAACCTTTCGATGTCAGTTCAGTTGAGAGAATCTGCTTAAAATAGGACTCCAGGATGCCCAAACGGAAGTTGTATTCCGCAGCTGAAAGAGGATTTCCACCTGGTCGCAAACTGGCGTCTACGACATTTTTAATGCGCGTAATATTTTTCTTGGTGCTCGCGCGTTGTTGTCTTAGCGCGTCCAAAGACATTGCAGAAGAGGATCTTGTATATGCCTTATAGAGCCTCTAAAAATATTTTAAATAGCAATAATTCTACTTCTTGTAAGTATTCAAGCAATAAGTGATTAGTTAATTTTACCGCAAAATAGCTATAAAACCAAGATATACTTATGTATGGGTATGCAACGAACATGTGAATATGTGCTGCAGGCAATGGTAACGACGAGACTTAGCGGTGGCAAACTGGTGTGCTTGGTGCGAGCAATGATGGTGACTTCAATGGTAAAGGTGTCCAATGGTGACGAAGTCCAATGACGATAATTTCCAATGACGATAATGTCCAACGATGATAATGTCCAACGCTGCAGTCTAATACTGACCACACTCTGAAATGATCTGCGAAAGAACCAAAAACTCACTCGTGCCCCACGTTGGGCGCCAAAAATGAAGGACTACAAAGCTTTTTTTGTAACCGGGCAAATATCGAAAAAGCGAAAAGTTTAAGCGAGGGCTAAGTTCGGATGTAACCGAACATTTTATACTCTCGCAAAGTCAAATGGTATACTCGTTTTAGATTTCTTTGTGGATCTTGCCGCCTTGTTCTTTGTTGACTGATATTTTCGGTAAAAAGTCCGCTCTAAGCACTGGCGTCCACATATTCAGTACCTATTGGCTTGAACAGATTTGGTTCGATTTAGACAAGGTCACAAAGTGGCATACTTTAAACGTATTATTCACGCAAAACTTTTAAGCCGATATAATCATTGTTGCTTGATTTGCATACTGGAAAGTGAAAACATCAGATGGAATTTAAAATGCTGTTATAAGAGAAATAGGCGTGGTTGTAATCCGATTTAGCCCATTTTCGTACTACAATGTAGAAATATGAGATGAATATTATGTACCGAATTTGGTTGCAATCGGTTAAGCAGATCCCAAGATATGGGTTTTCACCTAAAAGTGGTCGGTGCCACGCCCACTGACTTATTTTGAACGTGGTTCCTATAAAGTTATTTCATACCATCCCAGAGAAAAAATTTAATGACACTGGCGTGTTTAGTGCTTGATTTATCGCGCTTTTAGTAGTTTTTAACAGTACCGTTATATGGGGAGTGGGCGGCGTTGTCACCCGGTTTCACTCATTTTAACACCGTCGATAGAGATGCTAATAAAATTTGCTCCCACTGAATTTTGTTATTATAGCTTTAGTGGGATAGGAGATATGCACATTAAACTTATTAGGGGCGGGACCACGGCCACTTTAAAAAAAAAATTTTAACTGCAGATGCCCCTCCCTAATGTGATCCTGTATATCAAATAAGAGTCTTGTATCTTATTGTGGAGCTTAGTTATGGCAATTAATTTGTTTTTGATTAATGGCGTTTTGTGGGCGTGGCAGTGGTCCGATTATGCCCATCTGCAACACCAACCGTTTTAAGGTATCAAGAAACATGTGTACCAAGTTTCATAAAGATAGCTCAAGTTTTACTCAAGTTACAGCTTGCACAGGCGGACAGACGGACGGACGGACAGACGGTCAGACAGTCACCCGGATTTCATCTCGTCTCTTCATCCTGATCATTTATATATATATAAACCTATATCTAACTCGATTAGTTTTAGGTGATACAAACAACCGTTAGGTGAACAAAACTATTATACTCTGTAGCAAGAGGTTGCGTGAGTATAATAAGTAAGGAAGGGCTAAGTTCGGATGCAACCGAACATTTTATACTTTCGCATAGTCAAATGTATAATTTATTTTATATAGAATGAATTACCATTGTACTGAGAAGTATGAAAATAAGTAGTTTTTTGACAATGAATAACATTTTTTATTTATTTTATCGTTATTATTACACATGTAAAGCTTAAAAATAATAAATATTAACAACTTTAAAAATTATATTATTATATTAATTTGTATATAATATTTACAATATTAAACATAAATTTGTATATAGATTCTTATACATACATATATCCAAATTATATTTCTTTTCTCCTTATACTATTCAATTTATATCATATATTTATACAATAATGTCTAATATAATAACAAATTATACATATAATTTAAATTTTCTTAGTTAGATTAGTTACATATTTTTCTTAAAATTGTCTTAAAAACTACTGTCAAAATTGCTATGTATACTAATTCTTCATATATATTGGAAAAAAAAAAGTGAAGAACTATTGCAATAAGTCCGAAAACTTTAGTTCGAAATAGAGACACAAATACTGTCATGATGGCTGCGTACTGTCTCAACAGTAATTGCATTAACATACATCCATGTTTGAAAATGCCAATCAATTTGTGTACCGGCAGGTGTAGTTGAATATTCTAAACCAAGCAGGGAACTAAAGTTTTTTCTTGGAGCAGATTTCTTATTGCAGTCCCTGTAGACATTAAACAAATGTTAAAGTCTCCAACAATTAGCACATTTTGATTGCCTAACTCAGAAGTAAGGATTCCTGAAGTTCTACAATTAATTGTCTGACAGAGAAAGCTGAATTTCTATATAGAACCAGAATATTAATATTGAAACATTTAAACAAAACCGCTTCTTAAACTTTGCGGCCTGAATAAATTTTCTTTACAGCCTTTGACTCTATAGATCAAGCAATACTATGCTTTGCATATACCTATTATAATGCCCAGTTTATTTCTGTTGGTTGTTTCCGTGCTAACTATCCTCAGCTCGTTTATTGGAGTAAATCCTGGTATATCAAAACTTTCGCAAGGATAACTCGAAGTTTCTACAAAACATAAAATATCTGAAGATAGCATCAAACAGTCGCTTTTTATATCATTAATGTGAGCGTGAAGACTCTGAACATTATGGAATAAAATTTTGTGTGATGTTCGGGAATTCATAAAAGTGAAACTTGTTGGCTGAGCTTTATTTCTGTTCAATTCCCTCAGTTCCTTAAATACAGGATCCGATTCAGAAAATTTGTTAGGAGGAATAAAATTTTCTATGATGAATAGACCTTCTGCAAGCGACATATATTGAAGCTCTAGGCATTCTGGGTCGAGTATGAACTACAACTTTATTATATGAGGCACCCTGAATTTTATGAATAGTTATTCCCTCAGCCGGAACAACTGGAAACTGATTTCTTTCAATTGAAATTTGTTCATTCCTTTTATATTGAAAAAATTTTAAAACTTTTTCAATTGGTGTCCAAAAACTTTCTAGAGGATGAGGCTTTTTTGATCGTGCTATCAAACCAACAGAAGGTTCCAAAAATTTAATCCACAGAATTGTTGGAAAATAACAATGGAAATCAATTTGCATAAGTTGTCCAGCTGCCTCATTAACCAAGCCATCACACGTGTCTATGTTCACTGTAATCATATATTTGGCGGAGGTCTTTCCAAAATATTCTAATTTTTACTTATACTAATTCCTCTATCTAAGTGTTTTGCAGTTGAAAGGATAGCTTCAGTTGGGATTCGACTGAACTTAAGGGCATTGAAATTATTTGTCTTCATTGGACCAAAATAAATGTATGGCATCATCGGGAACTTCTTCGAAATTAACTACTCGAGTTTCAATGAGTGACACGTCCACATTTGTCGTAGTACCAGATGCCATATGGTTTAATTCAATTGCAAAGGCCTGATCCTCCCGTTGTCTCATTATTTCTGTTAATTCAAAACATTTAAATAACTCCCACAAAGGGGAACCTACTAAAGTGCTGTATGCTTCATTGGGATTAGGAGAGAATATCCACCTATCTCCAACAGGTGAGAGTTGCTTCAAATCACCAAACACGATGATCGGTATACCACCGAAGGGGCTGTCTGTTTTGAAATTTTGTTTTAATCTCGCATCCACAGATCTAAACATACGAGGTAGGTGCTCGATATTTTATCAATTATGATTAATTTTAAATCGATAAGTCTGAAATAAAATGAATTAACTGTGTCATTGCTAAGTGGCCTCAACTCTGTATTTAACTGATTAACAGGTAAAGAGAATATTGAATGAAGGGTCATTCCAATACAGATGCAACAAACAGAACTTCTTCTTGGTTATTAAATTCTGAAATCCAGTTCTCATTAATATGTATATTGTGCTCACGATACAGAGGCGTATTCACTAAGAGTTGCAAAGCTTCCATGATCTTTGCGGGGCGTATGGTATCGATCATTTCATCATGATTGTCCAATTTAAGTGAATTTGCATCACATGAGCGTCATCAAAGGACCTTGGTAGCGATGTCAAAATATTGTTAACAGAAAATGGTATATTAACAACAGCACCTTTGAGAGAACTCTGACCTTGATATCCTAACGGACGGATTGTCATAAAAGGCAATCTAGGCATTATGAGACGTTCTACAATTGGGGCTAAATCTTTCAAACAATCAGGTATTTCAGGAAAGTCTAGACCGTTAGCTAAACATATCTTTGGAACGTTCTTTTTAACAATCGCATTTTTGCAAGTAGCGCAAAAATTGTAATTTCCATCTTCGGAAGGAAATTTTTGCATTAAATAGAAAGCGGATGCAGTATTCGGGTGATCTTGCGTAATAGGTTTGAAATTTAATTTGCGAATTAAGTGTGAAATCCATAATCCGCCGCAGCAAATACATATTTCAGTAGGGCCCTTATTTATATTTTAGAAATAAATATTTTTGAAATCTGTTAAATTGCCACTATTATCATTTACTATAACATTATTTTCTATCGTTAATCGGATTCGTTGGGACTGTCTTTCGTTTTCAATTTGCCTATTGACCGGGTTATCTTTACAAAGGCGAACTTGACTTTGTCTAAGACATCTCTGATTAAAAATTTCTGCCCTCATACCCCTCCTAGTAAGCTGTCGACGTTGTGTTTCTCTATCACGCTCCTCTCTCCTTATTTCAGGATTTCTTCTTGCATGTTCTCTTTGCATTTGATCACGAATGCGCTATAAATTGATATACTTAGAATTTCTTGCGCGAAACTCTCTATGATCCCTAGTGTTCCTACCTTGCTCATCATAAAGTACCTCGGGATTTTCTCGACGAGACCTACGTCCTCGAGTATTTCTTATTTGGTCTTCAGAGTGAATTTGTGGATCTTGCCGCCTTGTTCTATGTTGAACCAGAGAACTTAGAACAATGAGAAGGTGCAAATTGAATTTTGTATGATGCTCAATTGGTTGGCTGAAAATTTGAGATCAAGGAGTTCACCACTTTCTGTACAGTTTTGCTGTTATTTAACAGAAATGAGAATGTTAACAACGTTCTCTGACAAAATACGTATCTACCAATATAAAGAGAAAAATGAAATGAAATGAATGAGAAAACAAAAAATACAAATGCCACTTCACATATGCATGATTATTTTTTGCCACATAAACGATTTTTATGATGAAAAATTGATAAATTATTATTATTTTGCACAAATGCTACATTGATAAAATGTGAAAGATTATGCAAAAAATGATATTTTACTATTTTCATAATTTTCTAATTTCAATTTTTACAGAATTAATAATTTATGTATGTACATCAATATGTTATATTATATAATATAATAATATATTATCAATTATCAATAAATACATGTGAGCGCACTGCTCTATATGTAAGTATGTATGTACAAATATGCATATGACCGCGCAAAATAAGTAATGCATACACAAATCTACATACATTTAAGCGTACAAATGTAAGTACGTCAGCCAATAAGAAAAATACAAACATTGTTGTACAAAAACAACAATTGTCTCAAATAGCATCAGCACCAGAAATCAATATGGCAGCCAAATTGACAAATCCTAAATTTGTAGTAAATCACACACCAACAACATTTTCATTCATGAACGCTGGCGCACAAGCAATAAGCTAAGTCGTTTCATTCATAAAAGCAAACGCCTTACACATCTCCCCGAGCATGCGTTTGCCTACAAGCGTCTTTTCGCGACGATGGCAAAAGCTAAAAATCATAAATTGAACAAATTTCTGATATTCCCTCTAGAAGGGAAAAGTGACAACCCCTCAAATATGAGTATTAAAATATTTTAGAATAAAAGTGACAACATAGTAAATTTGTCGATTTACAATTCAAGAAACTCTTTAAAGAAAATATTTAATATTCCTCTGATTTATGTATACAGTAAACCCCGGTTAAGTATCACTCCTCCAATCCCTCTTATCTGCCGGTGTCTTGCTGCATCTCACTTTTTTTTCTTAATTTTTTAAAGAAAACGGTAATTTTTTTTTAAATACATAGAAATAATCTAATATCTAATCTAATCTAATAAAAAATCTGCATCTTTGGTTTTGGCACTTAACCGGGATTGACTGTATTTGTCAAAGAATTTACGTAAGTACGTTCGAATTTTTTGTACACACATTGACTTTGCACTTGCCCATATGCGATGTATGTTTGTAAGAGTGTGTATGGCACATCTCGGATTTTCTACCAACAACACAATGTTGTGGCGCTTTGTCGTCGCGTCAGTTCTTCGACAGATTGACTCTTTGACATAAAAGAAAAAAATGTGTCAACGGAGATTTCACATGAAGTAATGAGTGTACATATCTACATAAAAATACATACAAATGTGTAAACGACATAATATATGTATGTCCTGTTACATATGTTTACACATGCATTTGAAAAAAAAATTGAAGCATGAATGTGAAATACCGACGGCAAAACACAATTCTGTACTTTTATGACTCCATAATGGTGTCAAGTACAATTAATGAATTATTTTAAGAAATATATCAAAATACTTTATTAGTAATAATTTAAAAGTATCTGGTTGAACCAGAGAACTTAAAACAATGAGAAGGTGCAGGTTCGACAGCGAACAATTTGTAGGAATTTATCAAGGAGTTCACCACAGATGCACGAGAAACAAATAACATTTTTCGCTTTTATAACAGCGGTGAATCTGTAAACATACGCTCTCTTAACATAACCAACCGACGAATATTGAAGAGAATATAATATGTGAGCAAAACTGGGCATATTGATATGCCATTTGAAATATATTCCCTTTTATTGAACTATTATTTTTTAAATTATTTTATGTTAATTCATTTTTACTTTATTATGAGAAATATATCAAAATACATTTAAATTATTACTAATAAAGTATTTTGATATATTTCTTAAAATAATTCATTAATTGTACTTGACACCATTATGGAGTCATAAAAGTACAGAATGGTGTTTTGCCGTCGGTATTTCACATTCATGCTTCAATTTTTTTTTTAAATGCATGTGTAAACATATGTAACAGGACATACATATATTATGTCGTTTACACATTTGTATGTATTTTTATGTAGATATGTACACTCATTACTTCATGTGAAATCTCCGTTGCCACATTTTTTGCTTTTATGTCAAAGAGTCAATCTGTCGAAGAACTGACGCGACGACAAAGCGTCACAACATTGTGTTGTTGGTAGAAAATCCGAGATGTGCCATACACACTCTTACAAACATACATCGCATATGGGCAAGTGCAAAGTCAATGTGTGTACAAAAAATTCGAACGTACTTAGGTAAATTCTTTGACAAATACAGTCAATCCCGGTTAAGTGCCAAAACCAAAGATGCAGATTTTTTGTGCTTTGTAGTACATAAGCGATTGTGGTACTTAAGCGAGTGGTACCAAAAAAAATTATTTCTATGTATTTAAAAAAAAATTACCGTTTTCTTTAAAAAATTAAGAAAAATAAAGTGAGATGCAGCAAGACACCGGCAGATAAGAGGGATTGGAGGAGTGATACTTAACCGGGGTTTACTGTATACATAAATCAGAGGAATATTGAATATTTTCTTTAAAAAGTTTCTTGAATTGTAAATCGACAAATTTACTATGTTGTCACTTTTATTCTAAAATATTTTAGTACTCATATTTGAGGGGTTGTCACTTTTCCCTTCTAGAGGGAATATCAGAAATATGTTCAATTTATGATTTCTAGCTTTTGCCATCGTCGCGAAAAGACGCTTGTGGGCAAACGCATGCTCGGGGAGATGTGTAAGGCGTTTGCTTTTATGAATGAAACGACTTAGCTTATTGCTTGTGCGCCAGCGTTCATGAATGAAAATGTTGTTGGTGTGTGATTTACTACAAATTTAGGATTTGTCAATTTGGCTGCCATATTGATTTCTGGTGCTGATGCTATTTGAGACAATTGTTGTTTTTGTACAACAATGTTTGTGTTTTTCCTATTGGCTGACGTACTTACATTTGTACGCTTAAATGTATGTAGATTTGTGTATGCATTACTTATTTTGCGCGGTCATATGCATATTTGTACATACATACTTACATATAGAGCAGTGCGCTCACATGTATTTATTGATAATTGATAATATAATATATTATTATATTATATAATATAACATATTGATGTACATACATAAATTATAATTCTATCTAAATAAATCTTTCACATTTTATCAATGTAGCATTTGTGCAAAAAAATAATAATTTATCAAGTTTTCATCATAAAAATCGTTTATATGGCAAAAAATAATCATGCATATGTGAAGTGGCATTTGTATTTCTTGTTTTCTCATTCATTTCATTTCATTTTTCTCTTTATATTGGTAGATACGTATTTTGTCAGAGAACGTTGTTAAAAATTCTCATTTCTGTTAAATAACAGCAAAACTATACAGAAAGTGGTGAACTCCTTGATCTCAAATTTTCAGCCAACCAATCGAGCATCATCCAAATTCAATTTGCACCTTCTCATTGTTTTAAGTTCTCTGGTTTCAGTTACACTATATTTCTTGACCAGCAAAGTGCTGTATTCAAACTAATTTCAGTGAATTAGTTATATAGCGTTTAAACTATTATTATATACAGTGGCAAGCAAAACCGTATTATATACAGTGGCGAGCAAACACATATATAATACATATGTGCACCAGTATACCATAGTTCTCTGCTGAAACTACAAACACAGTGTACTGATATTTATTATACTCTTGCAACATGTTGCTACAGAGTAAAATAGTTATATTATGGTATATTTTTGTACAAACAGCTTACGTACTTTTGTATACCTATATATTACATAGATATTCACTAACATAACAATACAAATTATTTAGTTATATTTATATTTTAGAAATTAGTAGTTTATTTCATTGTATTGAAATTAAGTGCTCGGAAAACCCCTCCGTAAATTGCTTTTGTTAAACGCTTTCTAAAACAGGGGGATCTATGGTATCTATTTTGAAGGGTCTACCCATGAAGGCTTAATTAACAATAACTTACATATAATTAAGTATTGTATACACATATGTAGAGCAGGTATGTAGATTTTCTTCTTTCTGTCTTAATATCTAAACCTTTCTTAAGCTGCCAACTTCGCTAGGTAAAAATGTAATTTTCTTGAGTTTACAGTTCACCTCATGACCTTCATATTAAAATGTGTCGAAAAACTGAAATAATAGACAGTAGCATGTAAACGGATGGGGTCGCAGTTTACCTATAACCACATAAAAAGGATCTTTAGCCCTTTTGATACTACATTACTAATATTTATTTCCCCCAATTTTTTCTAGAAACATTTTTTTGCTCTATACAAAGTCCAGCACGCTAAGAAACTTTTTTACATTGTTGCCTGGTATATAGTTGTAATAAGTTCAACATGATCCACTGATTATCACCAAATATTAGAAGAAATATTTGTAAATAGAAATCTATATCTATCTCGATTAGTTTTAGGTGATGCAAACAACCGTTTGCTGAATAAAACTATATTATGTTGCAACATGTCGCGAAAGTATAAAAATGTTGCGAAAGAATTCAACATTTATTGTTCGATTATTATTTGGTATCTTATTAACTCATGTTATTGATCATAGATTTACTATTTTAGATAGATACTATTTTTTCTCCGAAATGTTAACTTTAACAAAAAGAATCTCAAACATGGTATATGTGATTTAAACTGAGCCAAAGGGGTTAGATTTAATATGTGGGGTATATGAGATTGCTGTTGTACGAAAGGAGCGGAAATCAGTATATTAGGGTTATAAGGTTTAAACAAAGGTCTAGACCAATTTCGTCCATATGCAGCGATAAACCACATTATTTTTAAGAAAAACTGTCCATTTAATTTCATTAAATTATAAAATTATTGGGGATATTCGTGGATCGATTTCACACATTTTCGGCATTAAACTGTTGTATATCTAATAGTTTCCGTTTATATAAAGCCAAACGGAATTTTGAAGTTTATACATAAAGTATGTTGGAGCTAGTGTCAATATATACCCGATAATGTGTACTAGGGCGGAACAAAGAATTTTATACTCTTGTAATTCGCAAGAATCAAAGGCCAGGAAATTCCTTCAGGTGTGTCAAAGTTGAGAAAGAATTAAACATCCATTTCTAAATGAAATCGTGATTAAATTACAATCAAATTTTGTATCTTCTTGACTTATATTAAAGGCCATAAACTTAGTCTCAGTTTTATTGCCATATTTTAGTTTGCGTCAGCGTTTTATATTATATTATAAGCTTGTGTGGAAAATGTCAACCAGAGAATCGGAATTCATTATATGAAGGTGTGAGGTTTAGATCAAAGTATATACTACATTCATTCTAATTCAGCGTCAAACCACAGAATTTTTAAGAAAACTTATCCACTTAATTACATTAAAAAATCACATATTGATTAACCGGAACGGTTTAAAGTCAAGAGGGAAGACGGAAATTGTATATATATTGGGGATAGAGAAAGATATTAACTTTTACATTGCTCAGCTATACTCGAGCATAGACAGCATATTTTGAAGCAATTTTATATATAATATAACAAGTAAGGAAGGGCTAAGTTCGGATGTAACCGAACATTTTATACTCTCGCAAAGTCAAATGGTATACTCGTTTGAGATTTCTTTGTGGATTGGCTGATATTTTCGGTAGAAGGTCAACTATAGGCACTGGGGTCCACATATTTAGTACTTAGGGGCTTGAACAGTTTTGGTTCGCTTAAGACACTTTTGGGTCACAAGGTGGCATACATTAAACGTATTATTCACGCAAAGTTTTACCCCGATATAATCATTGTTGCGTGATATGCACAGTGGAAAGTAAAAGAATCAGATGGAATTGAAAATGGTGTTATATGGGAAATAGGCGTGGTTGTAGTCCGATTTAGCCCATTTTCGCAATATAACATAGAAATACGAAAAGAACGTTGTGCACCGAATTTGGTTGAAATCGGTTAAGCAGAACCCAAGATATGGGTTTTCACCTAAAAGTGGGCTGTGCCACGCCCACTGTCTAATTTTGAACGTGGTTCCAATAAAATCATCTTATACCATCCCAGAGATAAAATTTAATGTCTCTGGCGTGTTTAGTGCTTGATTTATCGCGCTTTTAGTAGTTTCTAACAGTACCGTTATATAGGGAGTGGGTGGAGTTGCCACTCGATTTCAACTATTTTCACACTGTGGGTAGAGGTTCTAAAAACATTTGCTTCCAGCGAATTTTGTCATTATAGCTTTAGCGGCTTAGGATATATGCACATTAAACCTATTAGGGGCGGGACCACGCCCACTTAAAATAAATATTTAACTGCAGATGCCCCTCCCTAATATGATTCTGTGTACCTAATAACAGTCTTGTATCTTATTGTGGAGCTTAGTTATGGCAATTTATTTGTTTTTGATTAATGGCGTTTTGTGGGCGTGGCAGTGGTCCGATTACGCGCATCTGCAATACTAACCGTCTTCCGGTACCAAGAAACATGTCTACCAAGTTTCATAAAGATATCTTAATTTTAACTGAAGTTAGAGCTTGCCCGGCAGACGGACAGACAGTCACCCGGATTTCAACTGGTCTCTTCATCCTGATCATTTATATATATATAACCTTATATCTAACTCGATTAGTTTTAGGTGATACAAACAACCGTTAGGTGAACAAAACTATTATACTCTGTAGCAAGAGGTTGCGTATAAAAAGCTCCTCCATTCTGTTTGAATTAAATATTTACAAATTGGTTTAAATATATTGAAATATATAAAACATACACAGCGGTTTTTGAATTGTGAAGGTTGCTTCGCACAGGTTGATTTTATGCAGAAAAGACGGTAAGTTTCTTGTGTCAGGTCGGATCGTTGATGAAAGAACTAAGAACGGCTGGCTTACACCATGTTCCGACCGACACATAAACACGAGATTTAGGCTTTGAGTAAATTATGTCACTAATCTACTAGATTTAGAAAAGTTTCGCTATACAAAAATGACACTTAATCTCCTCGCCCAGGAAATTTGAAGTTAATCTACTCGAAAACCTAAGCGACTCTGATTTAGAGCCATCTGTTTATCATTAGAGAAATTTATTACATTGTCACAGCTGCTGTAGACATTACAAAGAGAAAAAAATGTAAACAAACAAATAAATAAATAGCAATGCATCTGAAATTCGTTAATTATGGATGGAAATGAATGGAAAATATTTATATTACAATATTTTCTTTTAACAGCTGTTTTATAAATCTCCAACGGTGATTAGGACAGTCTAAATTAGAGATTAGATTCAGTGTAATCTAATATTTAAAAATTTTGGTCAGAACATCGTATTACGTTCCTTATTTCCTCTCTTTTGCACGCGACCGTGGCACGTTGGGAGGAAGTTAATGAATGTTGAATTCAAAATAATTATTTATTTTTACAAAAAACGATGTTGCTTTATTAACAGCCAAATAAAAAGTATCACTTAATTCTACTCTAATATTATGACTAACCTTAAATTTTCGATGAAGGCATCGCGAGACGCATAGTCTTAGCAGCGTGATAGTGGCGTGATTAAATTTATCTAGTTGTAGTTTAGCGTCCTTTACCACTGGTAGTGTGATGCGATTTGGTGTATAATATTTCATCCATTTTTACATTGTAAGGGGGAGTGCTTGAAGGAAATGCTTCCGTAAGATTTCTAACACAGCTTTAGTAGTTTGTGAACTATGTACATAAAACACTTTCAAAAATTTCCCTTTTGTGAATTGTAGCTATAATACAATAATATTTTAACCTGAATTTGTTTATGGGTTAAGTTGTTATCGCAAATACCTAATTTCTGAATTTCACCGGAAATGATGTAGAATTAAGAACGTTAATAGGGGATAAATTTTTACGGTCCAGTAAGACATTAAGTTATACGTTTTCTGCCCTGGTGTTGTCCAATTTTTAACAATTCTTTTTAGTGATTTGGCCAAGTTTTTTGTACTCTAAATAATTATTTTAATCTAGTAATAGTTGCAAGCAAAAATTTTAATTTTCGTTTTGTCTAATGTGTCATATTAGTATAACTTATTACTTTTTTAAAGTCTAATATGGTAGTACCTAACCATTAAAACCTTGGTTTTGAGTTTTACATCCGTTTGCATTTTTGATTCGCTTACGCATAACACATTAGTATAACTTATTACTTTTTTTAAAGTCTAATATGATATTGTCTAACCACTAAAAGCTTGGTTTTGAGCTTTACATCCGTTTGCACTTTTGATTCGCTTACGCATATGCTTGGGAATTACACGAAATATTTCTGAGTCAATCTGTACTGGCATTGAGTTTTGTCTTCTTGAAAGCCATTTCAAAACACAATCTGAAAAGAATAAATAAATTATTAGAAAAATTAACAAGTAATAATAAACCACATCACCCTAAGGGAGGGCTTAGGCTACAAAGCCGGATATATATTTTCAAATGTTGGAAAATTTTTATGTTGAACAAGTAATATAAGAAAGAGCTAAGTTCAGGTTTAGCAAAGATCAAAACCAGGAATATACTTCAAAGTGTTGACATAACTTTCTTTTCGATATAAAATCAACCATAGGCACTGAAACCAACATATTCAGTATTTGGGGGTTTAAAAGTAATAATCCGATTTAGACAAGGGCTGAGCGTGGGCGTTATTACTCGATTTTACTCTTTTTCGTATTGTATGAGGACGGTCTAGACGAGTTTGTCCTTAGTTAGTTTGCTTGTTACAGCATTAGTGGTTTATCAGATATGTTTATAAAATTTATAAGGGGCCCAGGCCACTTTTTAAAAATTTTCAAACCACAGATCTCCTTTCGTTCTTTAAAGCCCTGTACCAAGTTTCATCAATATATCTAAATTTTTACGACTCTCATTTTAAACGCAATTTATAAATTAAAATAATTTTCTTTGTAAGCGCAAATGTTTAAATGTACTTTTTCGAGCGATTTTGGATCACCCCACTATTTATACATGACTTTATTCAGATATTTTCTTTGATACTTGTTTTTTTCTCCTCAAAATGTAAACAAACTGGTGATATTTAAAACTATGTATTTAAACTGTGACATAACCAGGACGCGTTTTTTCCAAATTTAATTTAGATATGTATAGCAGTTTCTGAGATACATATGTCTTTTCAACTAAAAGTAGGCCGTGCAACGTACATTGTTTAATTTTTACATTGTCTCACGTTCGATTCCGCCATACCACAATAATTGTGACGATTTTCTTCAGCGAGTTAACAGTGCGTTAAGTAGTTTTGGAGATAACCTTTGTAAGGGGGTTGAGCTTGATTATTATTCGATTTCACCCATTTTCCAAAAAACAACTGTTGAAGTAAGAGGTATTTTTCTTGGCTTTTTTTAAAATATTTTTAATATAGGGGGTGTGGCGTCAACGGCGACGTGCAAAAGACCCAAAGTGAAACAAGTTAGGAAGGGCTAAGTACGGATATAACCGAACATTTTATACTCTCGCAAAGTCAAATGGTATACTCGTTTGAGATTTCTTTGTGGATTGGCTGATATTTTCGGTAGAAGGTCAACTATAGGCACTGGTGTCTGCATATTTAGTACTTAGGGGCTTGAACAGTTTTGGTTCGCTTTAGACAATTTTTGGTCACAAGGTGGCATACATTAAACGTATTATTCACGCAAAGTTTTACCCCGATATAATCATTTTGTTTGATATGCACAGTGGAAAGTGAAAGAATCAGATGGAACTGAAAATGGTGTTATATGGGAAATAGGCTTGGTTGTAGTCCGATTTAGTAGTCCATTTTCGCAATATAACATTGAAATACGAAAAGAACGTTGTGCACCGAATTTGGTTGAAATCGGTTAAGCAGATCCCAAGATATGGGTTTTCCCCTAAAAGTAGGCTGTGCCACGCCCACTGTCTAATTTTGAACGCGGTTTCTATAAAGTCATCTCATACCTTCCAAGAGGTAAAATTTAATGTCTCTGGCGTGTTTAGTGCTTGATTTATCGCGCTTTTAGTAGTTTTTAACAGTACCGTTATATGGGGAGTGGGCGGAGTTGCCACCCGATTTCAACTATTTTAACACTGTAGGTAGAGGTTCTAAAAACATTTGCTTCCAGTAAATTTTGTTATTATGCACATTAAAACTATTAGAGGCGGGACCCCGCCAACTTTAAAAAAAAAAATTTTAATGAAATCTAATGTTATCCTGTGTACCAAAAAACAGTCTTGTATCTTATTGCGGAGCTTAGTTATGGCAATTTATTTGTTTTTGATTAATGGCGTTTTGTGGGCGTGGCAGTGGTCCGATTACGCCCATCTGCAATACCAATCTCACGGTACCAAGAAACATGTCTACCAAGTTTCATAAAGATATCTCAATTTTTACTCAAGTTACAGCTTGCACGGACGGACAGACGGACGGACGGACAGACAGTCACCCGGATTTCAACTCGTCTCTTCATCCTGATAATTTATATATGCATAACCCTATATCTAACTCGATTAGTTTCAGGTGATACAAATAACCGTTAGGTGAACAAAACTATTATACTCTGTAGCAACAGGTTGCGAGAGTATAAAAATCGTACGATATTTCCATCGACTGACCGAATAACGAACTACGACATGTTGTTAGCAATTCATTAGCGAATGATTTATTTTGATAATTGATCATACTTGTATGTATATACTTGTACCTATTGTTCTCTTTACGAAGTTTGAGAAAATAATAAAAATAAATTTACGAATACAATGCATGCATATGTGTGTGTGTGTGTATGAAGGTAAGCAGTGAATTTATCCAGGACAGTGTTTTATCCGAAGCACAAGAAATTGTCATTAGGGTGACCCAAAATCCCGGCTCCGTTGAAAGAACTATCTTTCAAGAAATCGGAAGAATGGCTAATTTGTGTATTGGCCTACAAAGGGTTCCATTGGCAGTTCGAAGATTCACCACTCTAACATGGTCGTCTCGTCCAAGCACGGTTGATTCAACTCGACCTAGTCTCCAGCGTTGCGGTGGCAGATTATCGTCATTTATGATCACTAAAGCACCCTCGATGAGATCAGATGAAGGTGTTGTCCATTTGGTACGGGCTCGCAGTTCATTAACGTAGTCTGCACGTAGACGCCAAAACCTTTGCTTAATGGCAGTGATTGTGTTGTAGCGATCAAGATGTGAGACGGTCTTCAGTTCTAGTGAGCCCTCAGGCAAGCCGAGCAATGAATCACCGACCAAAAAATTTTCAGCTGTGGCAATATGCGATTGCAACGCTTTTGCGCTCTTTACCGCAGCTTCCCAGAGGCCACCGATGGGAGGTTCCCTGGGTAGAATGAAATGAAAATTAATAAGTAACAATATTTATAGATTTAATTTAACGTTTCATTCTTGAAAAAGAATTGTTTGAGGTACTTTAAACGGTTAGATGCGCCCATGAAATTGGTAGCATTGTCGCTTCAATGCATTTGGGAATGCATTTGTTGATTGGTCGGAGACCACCTTGATGTGCACTGCTTTAGTTACGAGGCACACAAATACCGCTAAGTATGACTTGGTAGGTGGTTCTCCTCGAATTCGAAGTTATGTGTTTGTCGGTCCACAAAAGTCAACTGCGCAACGTTCAAATGGGCGTGCAAAGGTAAGGCTTGTTGCTGGTAGTAGGCCCATTACCTGTTGTAACAGGACTGTCTTGTAACAAACATAATGCATGTAGGAACGAATGATCCGACGAGCAACATCTCTAGCGTTGACAATCAAAAATTCTAATCTGATAAGGGCGACCAATGCCTTTACGTACTTTAGTACAAATTGAATCGCTGCGTAATATCGGGTGCTTCTGAGAGTTTGGTAAGTCTGCATAAGCCAGACGTCCACCAACCTTCACGAGTTCAAAACCGTTTACGTTCTCCAGGAATGGAGTGACAAACTTCAAGTTACTTTTCAAAGCTTCGTTTAAATAATTTTGTTGCTGAATATTTAAGATAATGCAACATGATGCGCGTCGTAATTCGTCAGGAGATGGCAATATGGTGGTTGCCGTAAGCTTTTGTCTTCATCTATCACTGAACCGAAATAGCCAGGCGATGAGGCGCAGACAATGCAGATAGGAGCTTATGCCATCAATGACATCGATCTAGAAATTTGCCCCCTTAACTACAGCAAATGTCTTCTTGCGTTCCTCTGCATTCGCAATGTCCATGTCAAGCTCATTATCGCATGTGTACTTTGGTAATTTCAGTGCATTTTCCAGCGAAACCTCAGGGCCAAAAAACCATATCGAAGATTTCAGCTCAGTAGCAGGGTATCGTCGAGATACTAACTTGGGTGGATTCTCCTTGGAAGACACGTACCTCCATTGTCCACTTGCAGTCAGTTCCTGTATGTCAGATACCCTTTCGCCCACGAACGTTGACAGCATAACAGTGTGTTGTTTTAACCAATATAGAACTTATTGCGAGTCAGTCCGAAAGAAAGTAGTTACGGGAACAGAGGTTAATATATCCTTTTCTTAAGCACATAGGCGAGCGAAAAGGTGGGCACCACAAAGTTCGAGTTTTGGAAGAGACTGTCTTTTTACTGGTGACCCTTGATTCCGACGTGAGTAAATTTACTGCAATATGTCCGTCGGAATCTTCTGTGCGGATGTAAATCGCCGATCCGTATGCACGAATGGATGCGTCGCAAAACCCATGTAACTCTATGTCGCGAGCATTTGGTAGCAGACAATAGCGAGGCAGATTGAGTGATGGAAGCGAGTTAAGAGATGCTAAGCAACTATTCCAGGCTTGATGTACATATTATATATGTTGAGGCACCGACTCGTCCCTTCCAAATTTAACAGCCATAATTCTTGCATTAATATTTTTGAGGTTATCACGAATGGTGCGCTTTGTAACAGAATTGTAAACTTGTTTTGGTGTGAATGTGAACAACAACGTGTCGCTGTGTTGGTTCCATGTCACGCCAAGTGCACTTGTTATAGAATAATCGGTATTACTTAGCTCTTTCATAGTTTGGCTTTCCATGAAATCTAGATGATTGGAATGTCATTTGGATAGTCGAAACTGACCGTATCGAAGTATCTTAATAACTTCTGCACTTAATGTGGCAGTATCATCCGCACCGCACAGAAGATTATCAACATAAAACGAAGTATTTACAGCCGCAGTGCCCATTGGAAATTCACTCATCTGATTATCTGCATCTAATGAAATTTATGATCATTTTTATTCAAAGATACTTGCCTGTACATTTTAGTGACATCTGCGCTGATAGCGTAACGATACAGACGGAAGTGTAGTAGAAACATGTACAGCTTTCAGTCTGTATCGTTGGTCAATCCAAACGTAAGTCGTTTAGTGATATTTGTGTCGCAGTTCGGCAAAAAGCGTCGAATACTACTCGTAACTTTGTTGATGCGCTTGTAGGTTTCAGTATGCAGTGATGTGGAATGTAATAGTGTGGTTCATCTAAGTTCCCGTTTTTACTACAGACATGTGACCAACCCGTTCGTACTCTTCCATGAATAAAACGTTCTGGGAATAAGTGTCTGACGAATGCAAAAGACAGCGTTCAATTGTAAGAATTCGGCGACGAGCGATGTCGAATGAAGCTCCAAGTTCAGCGGGATTGTCCTTAAATGGCAGCCTCACCATTATGCGTCCAGTAGTATCTTGATGTGATGTGCACAATGAGCTACTCTGTGACCATTGCTCGGACAATTGATACAGAGGTTGTATTTCTTGGCGGCAGCGAAGCGTTGATTCGTATTCATGTCCCTAAATTGAGAACAATAATAATTTTGTGTTTACCGCTAGAACAAAGAACACAAGAAAGCTTAGTGATTGCGAACGATGAGTTTTGTCCACGGGTAGTGATAGGAATCTGTTTGGTTAAATCGGACTTATGGTCTGATGAGGAGTCAGATGAATGCAGAAACTGACAGCGGCTTTCTAAAACTTGGATGCATTGTAGCCAAGTTGAAAGCGATTTGTAGTCTAGTGATTCGTTCCCTTTGTTACGAGTTTGCTGAACACATTTGCCAATGACAATGTAAATCAGCATTGCTTGCGCGATATTGGAGCTTGTGCCCAACGATTCTAACGAACTGAATATAGCTAATACCTTGTCGATCAAACTACGCAATTGTTAATAGTTTGATTTATCAGCTGGTTGCAGCGTAATAAGCGAGGCATTACCTTCCAGAAAATCAAAGTAGGATTATCAAAGCGTTCCCTGAGTATATCTAAAGCTTTCGGGTAGTTTTCGCTGGTTACCTGGAAGGCAAATACGGTTTGCAGAGCTGAACCATTAAGACAGAAAAACAAATAATTAAATCGTTCTACATTTGAAAGTCCAGGTTCACGGCCGATAAGTTGAGTGAAAGATGCAATAAATTTTTTGTATTCTGCAAAATTCCCGCTAAAGGTAGGCAGCGACAACCTTGGGAATGGTGATGGCGTGGAAACAGGAGTTGGAACTGTTGTCTCGGCGTAGCTAACTGTAAGGATCCCTTCCTCTCCAAGTTGTGATTGAATGCAAAGTTTGGCAGTGACATAGCTATCCTCTAAATCTGCGCGACCTGTGTCTGATGAATCAAAATCTTAAATGCCAGCTTGAACTGAGAGTGCTTGCTTGAAGTATGCCTCTAATATTCCCAGCCGACATTGTAACTCCGCATGTGAAGGTTTTCCATCAGAGCCCTTTGATACCGCAACTATAGATTTGATACGTGCTATATTGCGCGTTTGCATTTGGAGTCTTAAAGAGACATTATCTTTTTTACGTTTATTTTTGAATATGCGTGATGTAAAACGAAGAGAATAACCAAAGAATGATAATGAATAGAGAAGACACAAATGTTAAATCAAATCTTTTTGTGTACTAATTTGTAATTCCAGATGAGGGAACATCGAAAAATAAATCTTCGAAAAAGAAATTTACACCACACAATGTGCGAAATGCTATAAATAGACGCAACGAATATTCCCAAATGAAAAATCGTTGCGCATACCTATTCAGATTTATGTTTCAAATTTCTTTGATATGACAAAATCATATATCAAAGTCTTCTGAATTAAAAAAGCTGTTATATACTATGTTCGCACCGACACCAAATTCGTATTTTCATAGGCAAAAGAGGTTTTCACGCGAAAACTTGTGTTTTCATCCACACAAAATCTGTCAAACGAAAACACAGTTTTCGCTAAAAACCCCTTGAAAACTTACATTCCACTCATTATAATCGGTGCCTGCTCTAGTTTAATCGATATTATTAGAATACATATTTTGCCAGCCCTAAATGTCAGTTGACAATTTGTTTACATTCCATAATTGGCCTAAACGTACCCTACAAGAAACTGCTGATGGGTTCCCCAATACACTCACTTTTGATATGTCAGTACTGTTAATTATACTCTCGCAACCTGTTGCTACAGAGTAGTTTTAATAGTTTTGTTCACCTAACGGTTGTTTGTATCACCTAAAATTAATCGAGTTAGATATAGGGTTATATATATATAAATGATCAGGATGAAGAGACGAGTTGAGAGCTCTAACTTGAGTAAAAATTGAGATATCTTTATGAAACTTGGTAGACATGTTTCATGGTACCGTGAGACGGTTGGTATTGCAGATGGGCGTAATCGGACCACTGAACCAAAACTGTTCAAACCCCTAAGTACTAAATATGTGGACCCCAGTGCCTATAGTTGACCTTCTACCGAAAATATCAGTCAATCCACAAAGAAATCTCAAACGAGTATACCATTTGACTTTGCGAGAGTATAAAATGTTCGGTTACATCCGAACTTAGCCCTTCCTTACTTGTTTACATTTGCATTTTTAAATTCAGAACTATCCACTGATTGGAGAAAGACGTACGCAGAGCTATTGAGAGGAGGAGATGGCATCAAGTGAAAATTTATTTTTATATGTTCATATTTTATTATATTTTTTGTTGCATTCCTTTTTATATTTAAGTATATTATTATAACTAATTTTGATTAAAAGTTTGAAATTTATTAAAGAAATAAAAATTATATTATTTACTGCGCAAAAGAATTTTTCACTTCTGGTAGCGTTTCAGTCATAACTGACAATTTTCAGCTATGACCGATTTATGGTCAGCTTTGACTGTCATATTACCCATCAAATGACCGTCACTGTTCTGGTAGGGTACATAACAAATGTAAACAAATAGATGTGTAAACTGTCAATGAAAACTCATCGAAAACACACAATGTCGGTCAGAACGACTTTGGTTCCACAATTCACAAATTGTGTTTTCAAGAGGATTTCAATTCGGTGCGAACAGAGTAATGCCGGTAAAAACCCCAGAGTTTATAATAAAATAAACGTTTAATAGGCAATTTTTCCAACTTATGTATGTGCGTTGCGTGAGTAATTGCTTATTGAGCAAAGGATAACAATAAAACGGTGGCTAAGTGGCCGCGTTTCCACTTTTGTGGTGGCATTGTTGTTGTAGAATGGAATGTGTATAAGGAAGAAACGCAAAAATTCCGTTAGATTTGCGAGATTTAAGCAAATGAACAACCCTTTTTGCTAGAAGCACCAGTCTTTGGCTGTTCATTAATATAGCAGTGCGTATCTTGATATGCCAAAAAAAATTTGTTAAGACGTTTAATTGATAAAAAGTAAGTGGTTTTGTGTTAGTGACTATTATTAACATTAGAAAACAGTAAAATAAATTTATATTTTTTAACTTAGTGTTCAGGGGCAAACATTGTACTCCTGAAAAAAGAAATATTATAGTGCAACTAAGAAACCTGGGAAAAGCATATAAAGACATCCAAGAAATATGTGGATGTTCAGCTAAAATAATTCATATTGCTTTAAACTTTAAAAAAATGCCCGAAAATCGTGGTATCTAACGTAAAACCACGCCTCATGAAGACCGATCTATTGTGCGATAAAGCAGGGCGCAGCCTTTTGCATCGTCCAGCAAGATAAAAAATGACTTAAGCTTGAATGTTAGTGGCGTTACTAATCGGCGACGTCTTAAAGAACAAAATCTCAAAGCGTGCCATCCACGAAAAGTTCCACTGTTAGCCACCAGACATGTCAAAGCACGTTTGGAGTTCGCCAAAAGTCACCTTAATTGGCCCATTACAAAGTGGCGAAATATTTTATGGAGTGACGAAAGTAAAATTGTGTTATTTGTGGAAAGGGCTCCAGATAATATGTCAGACGTCCACCTAACACAGAATACGATCCTAGGTACACTTTGAAGACAGTTAAACACGGCGGATTGAGTATTATGGTATGGGCATGTTTTTCTTACAGTGGAGTGGGTACTATATTCATGATTGATGGGATCATGGATCGATCTGTATATGTTAACATATTAGAAAATGTTATGTTTCCTTATGCCAATTGGGAAATGCCACTAAAATGGACGTTTCAACAAGATAACGACCCCAAACATACAAGCAAACTGATCAAAAGCTGGATGGCATCAAAGCGGATCGATCTTATGTCATGGCCTGCGCAGTCTCCGGATTTAAATCCAATTGAAAACATATGAGGAGATGTGATAAACGATATGTTGCAAATGCAAATTTAACATCTCGATCACAGCTTTGGGAGGTTGTTCAAAAATCATGGGAGCGGATCCCTGTCAAGCGCTGCCAGGACTTGGTGGATTGTGTGCCTCGCAGATGCCAGGCCGTAATAAAAAATAATGGGTACACGACTAAGTACTAACCCAAGCAAACAAATTAAAATAGTTTTCTGGAGTTCAACAATGTTTTTTTCAACTAATTCCACTGTTTTCATTACTCACTGCTATTTTTATGAACAGCTGTAAACAGAACTTTTTTGTTTAAATTAATAATGTAAAAAAAATTAACAACATTTTGAATAATAAATTAATTTGTTTTTGTTTAAAATAATCACAAAGTTAAAACAAAATTAAATTTGTGAACATTCATTTACTTTTTGATATATAAAATTAAGTTTATAGTTGCAGCTCATGAGCACTGCTATTTTTATGGACACAACTGTACATGTAATGATATGAAAATGCCGACGGCAAAACGCAATTCTGTACTTTTGTGACTCCAAATGGTGTCAAGTACATGAATTATTTTAAGAAATTTATCAAAATACTTTGAAATGATTACTAATACTTCATAATAAAGTAAAAAAGAATTAACATAAAATAAATTTAAAAAAATAATAAATAATAGTTCAATAAAATTGAATATATTTCAAATGGCAAATCAATATTCCCTGTTTGGCGTACATATCATATTCTCTTCAATCTCCACCGCTTGGACACCAAACTGGGAACTAAAGTTTTTTTCTTGGAGCTGATTTCCTATTGTAGTCCCTGTAGACATTAAACAAATGTTCATATCTCCAACAATTGGCACATTTTGATTGCATAACTCAGAAGTATGGACTTCTAGTAGTTCTAGAACTACATTAAATGTCTGACAGAGAAAGCTGATTTTCTAAATAGAACCAAAATATTAATATTGAAATATTTAAACAAAACCGCTTCTAAAACTTTGCGGCCTGAATAAATTTTCTCTCCAACCTTTGATTCTATAGAGTTAGCAATACTATGCTTTGCATATATTATAATGCCCCGTTTATTTCTGTTTCTTGTTTCCGTTCTATCTATCCTTAGCTCGTAAATTGAAGTAAATCCTGGTATATTTCGCAAGGATAATTCCAAGTTTCTACAAAACATAAAATATCTGATGATATCATAGCATCATATCATTAAAGTTAGCGTGAAGACTCTGAACATTATGGAATAAAATATGATGTCCTGATGTTCGGGAAATCATAAAATTGAAACTTGTTGTCAAAGCTTTATTTGTGTTCAATTACCTCAGTTCCCTAAATACAGGATCCGATTCAGAAAATTTGTTAGGAGGAATAAAATTCCCTATGATGAATAGACCTTCTGCAGAAGTAGCTCGTCTACAAGCGACATATATTGAAGCTCTAGGCATTCTGGATGGAGTATGAACTAGAACTTTATTATATGTGGCACCCTGACTTTTATGAATAGTTATTCCCTCAGCCGGAACAACTGGAAACTGATTTCTTTCAATTGAAATTTGTTCATTTCTTTTATATTGAAAAGATTTTATAACTTCGTCAATTGGTGTCCAAGAACTTTCTAGAGGATGAGGCTTTTTTGATCGTGCTATCAAACCAATAGAAGGTTCCAAAAATTTAAACCACGGAATTGTAGGTTTAACTCTTTCCTAAATATTCTCCAGACAACAGTCCTTTTTGAGTATTGGGTTGTGTAGAGTTGTGGTATGATGTGATGTGTATGGGTGGGTAGTCTGAATGGTGTGATGTCTGCAGGGGTGGTGTGTGTTAGTGGGTGGAGTCTTCTTGTTGATCGTGTTGATGTGGTGTTTTGGCGCTTATACTATGTTCGCACCGAATTGAAATCCTATTGAAAACACAATTTGTGGATTGTGGAACCAAAGTCGTTCTGACCGACATTGTGTGTTTTCGATGAGTTTTCGTTGACAGTTCACAAATCTATTTGTTTACATTTGTTATGTACCCTACAAGAACAGTGACGGTCATCTGATGGGTAATATGACAGTCATAGCTGAAAAAATTTTGTCAGCGCGCAGAACAAAGTTTCTATCATTTTCTTAAGAGCCTTGTGCAAAAACTGATGTACACAAACGTATGCGTGTGAGTTTGCATCTCTCTTTCACACATGGGTATTCGGAATTGATTCACTATATATCTATATTGCTCACTCTCATGTCTTTTTCTGAGTCATTGCTGACCATAAATCCGTCATAGCTGAAAATTGTCAGTTATGACTGAAACGCTATCAGAAGTGAAAAATTCTTTTGCGCAGTAGATAATATAATTTTTATTTCCTTAAATAATTTCAAACTTTTAATCAAAATTAGTTATAATAATATACTTAAATATAAAAAGGAATGCAACAAAAAATATAATAAAATATGAACATATAAAAATAAATTTTCACTTGAGGCCATCTCCTCCTCTAGCTCTGCGTACGGCTCTCTCCAATCAGTGGAGAGTTCTGAATTTAAAAATGCAAATGTAAATAAGAGTACTGACATATAAAATGTGAGTGCATTGGTGAACCTATCAGCAGTTTCTTGTAGGGTCCGTTTAGGCCAATTATGGAATGTAAACAAATTGTCAACTGACATTTAGGGCTGGCAAATTATGTCTTCCAATACTATCGATTAAACTAGAACAGGCACAGATTATAATGACTAAGTTTTCAAGGGTTTTCAGCGAAAACTGTGTTTTCGTTTGACAGATTTTGTATGGATGAAAACAGAAGTTTTCGCGTGAAAACCTCTTTTGTCTATGAAAACACGAATTTTGTGTCAGTGCGAACATAGTATAACAAGCTTTTAGCAAAATGTTAGGTTTTTCTTGAAATTTGTAAAAATGCATTTATATGTGTTGAACGATCGCAGTTTGAGTTCGCGCGGACATTGTGTTGTTGAGAAAAACCAAATGACGACTTTGTCGACAAACATACATTTATACATATTAGCTCGCATACATATTGACGCCGAATTTTGCGCATCGTGGCGGAGTTGACAAAATTTGTTTCAAGGGACAATTTTACGACAATGACAGTCGGCCATGTTGTCTCGTTTGTCCTTTTGCAGTGGTTTGCTATTGAAAGTTGACTTATGCGGCTTATGAAAGGCTTGTTGAAAAAACACGGGCGGAAACTTGCGTACGTCTGGTCGATTCGATTCGCTAACGAAAAAGAGACCATCTAGTGGATGACCGTCGGAACCGTAATATAGTTTTTCTATGCGGCCAAGCCGCCATTCTGTGGGGGGTAGACAATCATCGTGTATGATGACACAGTCTCCAAGCTTAGGTGCCTTTTCTGGAGTTTTCCATCGGTACCTTTTATGAATTTCCTTGATGTACTCTTCCTTCCATCGGGATCTTACGAGAGTGTTGTGAGTGGCCGTGAATTGACAACGGCTTCAATTCGGATTAATAAGGTAGTGAATTCTTCAAAATTGAATTTATAATTTCCAGCAACTTTTTCGAAATGGGATTCGAAGCTTTTTACAGCTGATTCCCATAAACCAGAAGCGCTTGTGGGGGATAAACTGTCAATTAATGCCTTGGGGAGCATACTTCTGAACAATTTCAGGCGACAAATCCGAAATCCACTAACTGTTTTTTAGTGGCTCTTTGGGCTCCAATGAAGGTTTTGCCGTTATCGCTCATTAGTTTTGAGGGGAAGCCGTGTCGTCCGACGAAGCGAGCAAATGCCGCGAGAAAAGCCTCCTTAGTCAGATTCGTACATAGCTCGAGGTGCACTGCCTTTGCCGTAAAACAGACTAAGACAGCCACATAGCCTTTCATTATGGTGGGCGACCTTAGCATGGACGCCTTTATTTGAAAAGGCCCAGAAAAATCGACACCTGTGACTGTGAAAGGCAGAGCGAAGTTGAAGCGTTCCGGTGGAAGTGCTGCCGTAATCTGCGTTCGCAACTTCTGCTTATGCAGAGTGCAGATCTTGCACATAAAAATACATTTTTTTATTTGGGGCTTAAGTCGGAGAATATAGAACTCTTGGCGAACTATATGTTGCATTAGGCGATGCTCTGCGTGGAGCATAAGTAAGTGGATATAATTTCTCTGATTCTCTGGTATGATTAGATGTTGGCGTTCCCTATACGTGAGGATTGCATTGGAAAGCCGACCATTCGCACGAAGCAGAGCCTCAAGTATTTGAGACGTTCGATTAGCAATGTACGTCTTCCATGCATGTGGTAGTTTTTTCAACCAGGCTAGAACAATTTCAGAATCGGACCAGAGATACAATCTATGTTTCTTCATGTTTAAATAGGTATGCACCATGGTACCTAATTATGCGAGTAGTAGCGCGCCACAGAGCTCAAGTCGAGGTAGACATCGCGTTTTTAAAGGAGCCACCTTTGCTTTTTCAACTAATAAGTGGCTTGTGGTCGCAGTATCGCTTTGTGTGCGCACATAGATAATGGCATAGTATGCCTTCTCAGAGGCATCACAGAAGCCGTGTATTTCGACTCAGTGTTCGGGCAAATAGTTTACCCATCGTGAAATTTGTATCTGGGAAATGTCTTCCAGATTGTTTGCAAACTGGGACCATTTTTCTAAGCGAAGATATTTCACTTGTTCGTCCCAGTCGGTTCCGTCTAGCCATAATTCTTGTATTAAGATTTTCGCTTGTATCATAAGTGGCGAAAGCCATCCTGTGGGGTCGAAAAATTTTGCCACAGAGGATAAAATTTGGCGTTTTGTTATGGCGGATAATGATGATATTGACTCTGTAGCGTATGAAAACTGGTCAGATATCGCATTCCATTGGATCCCCAAAGTTTTTGTTGTACTTTCCTTTTCGAATTTAAGAAAATTAGTGTCCAACAGATTTTCTTTAGGTGTGTCCTTTAAGATATTTGGGTGGTTCGCCGTTATCTTTTTTAACGGAAACCCTGCGGCTTTGAGGGCTTGTGTTACTTGTGCTAATGACTCGTATGCTTGTGAAAGACTGTGACTTCCAGACAGGATATCGTCTGCATCCGTTTGAGTTTTAAACACTTCGGTTGCCAGAGGAAACTCTGACTTTGTGTTTTCTGCCAATTTTTTGAGTGTTCGAATGGCTTAATATAGAGCTTAGTTGACGCCAAAGGTAACTGTTTTTAATTTATAGTCGCGTAGGGGACTATTGGTGAATTTTCGAAAAATAATTCGCTGAAAATCCTGATCGTCTTTATGTACGACTATTTATCTATAAATTTTTTCGACTTCTCCGTTAAATATGTATTTGAATATACGCCAATTTAAATTGAGGAGCAGTAAATCTGGTCGGAGTGTGGGTCGCGTAAATAGGATATCATTTAGGGAATTTCATGAGCTAGTGAATCTTGAGGCATTGAAAACCACTCTGACTTTTGTTGTTTTTTTTATCTGGCATTACTACTGCGTGATGAGGCAAGTAAAATGAGTAAAATTTGCCATATATGATTTTTTCGCCTGCAGATTTTATATGAATTTTGGACTACTCTTCCGCCTATTCCCGTGATTTCCACATTGGCTAGTTTTGTTAGCAGTTGTAGCCTATTTTGAACCATAGACGCTATACATGATCGTTGCGATCATTGGTCTATTAAGACCTTAAGCTTAAACAGTTCTCCTCTAGCGTTTGGGTTTTTAATGCCTTTGAGCAGCATGGTGCTTCTTGGCAATTTTCGGGATTTCGCACTTCGGGATTTGTTGTTTCAACTAAACCCGTGGCTCTTTTTATATTTGCGCTGTTTGGGGGTGAGCTGGAAAATGTGCGGTAATGCAGCATTGAATGATGTCGTTTATGACAATAAACGCAATTAAATTTGCTTTCACACTCTTTAAGTGTATGCACATGCGACAGGCAATTTGTACAAAGTCTTTTTGTTTTCACAAAATTGTTGATAAATTCTTCACTTGTTTCTTTCTGAATTTTATGCTCATTAGTATCGTTACTTGCTTATCGACCTATATTCTTTCATTTTCGTATCTTGCTTTTAGAGCTTCCGGAACTGTTTGACTATGACGCCTGCTTGACCTTTCGTTTTGTATCGGAGGTGATACAATTTTTGTGCATTTGATAATTTTGGGTGGTTTATGTAAACGGCTGTAAACATGTCCCGGAAGGACGGCCATTGTTCATAACCACCATGAAAGATTTCTGTATCACATGCGGGCACCTTGAGATGGATGCCTGAATTTAACTCTTGACATTAAATTTGTGGCAGCTCTCGGTTGTGGAGTTAAAGAGATGAAGTACAGATGGCGCTATTCTATAACGCCAACTCTTACCGCGAAAGCGATGAATTTTTATACTCTCGTAACCTGTTGCTACAGAGTATAATAGTTTTGTTCACCTAACGGTTGTTTGTATCACCTAAAACTAATCGAGTTAGATATAGGGTTATATATATATAAATGATCAGGATGAAGAGACGAGTTGAAATCCGGGTGACTGTCTGTCCGTCCGTCCGTCTGTCCGTCTGTCCGTCTGTCCGTCCGTCTGTGCAAGCTCTAACTTGAGTAAAAATTGAGATATCTTCATGAAACTTGGTAGACATGTTTCATGGTACCGTGAGACGGTTGGTATTGCAGATGGGCGTAATCGGACCACTGCCACGCCCACAAAACGCCATTAATCAAAAACAAATAACTTGCCATAACTAAGCTCCGCAATAAGATACAAGACTGTTATTTGGTACACAGGATCACATTAGGGAGGGGCATCTGCAGGTAAAATTTTTTTTAAAAAAGTGGGCGTGGTCCCGCCTCTAATAGGTTTAATGTGCATATCTCCTAAACCGCTAATGCTATAATAACAAAATTCACTGGAAGCAAATATTTTTAGCACTTCTATTGACGGTGTGAAAATAGTTGAAATCGGGTGGCAACTCCGCCCACTCCCCATATAACGGTACTGTTAAAAACTACTAAAAGCGCGATAAATCAAGCACTAAACACGCCAGAGTCATTAAATTTTATCTCTGGGATGGTATGAGATGACTTTATAGGAACCGCGTTCAAAATTAGACAGTGGGCGTGGCACAACCCACTTTTAGGTGAAAAAAATCTTGAGATCTGCTCAACCGATTTCAACCAAATTCGATGCGTAACGTTCTTTTCATGTTTCTATGTCATAGTGCGAAAATGGGCGAAATCGGACTACAACCACGCTTACTTCCCATGTAACACCATTTTCAATTCCATCTGATTCTTTCACTTTCCACTATGCAAATCAGGTAACAATGATTATATCGGGGTAAAACTTTGCGTGAATAATGCAATTAAAGTATGCCACCTTGCGGCCAAAAATTGTCTAAATCGAACCAAAACTGTTCAAACCCCTAAGTACTAAATATGTGGACCCCAGTGCCTATAGTTGACCTTCTACCGAAAATATCAGTCAATCCACAAAGAAATCTCAAACGAGTATACCATTTGACTTTGCGAGAGTATAAAATGTTCGGTTACATCCGAACTTAGCCCTTCGTTACTTGTTTTATTTAATATTATTTAATTGATTATTAATAAACGCAAATGTCTTTTATTTTTAATATTATTTGCTTGTATTATGCGTCCGTAATTCCTAAAGGGAATACCTATAAGCGGATCAGCTGATACATATGTACTTGTCGTTATGCGCAATTGAGAGCTCGTCTTAAAGATCAATGCACTTTGTATATATGTATGTATGTAATATAATATAATATATTATGTTTTAATATATTTTGCGCAATCCTGCTGTTTTTTGTTGGACAAAGAACAAAGGGTATTGCGGAATATTTGCCAATGTGGACTTTGAAGCGAAGTACTTATGTATGTATGTATACCTGAGCGTGTATATATGTACGCAGTGCGAAAATACCGCGAAAAGGAAAAAATTTACCGCAGGTATTCTTGCTAAATTTATGTATATATGTATGGATATCCCGTAATATAATATATTTGTGCGGAATAAATGTACGCAGTGCGAAAAGACCGCGAAAAGGAGAATAATTTACCGCAGGTATTCTCGTAAAATTTATGTACCTATATATGTCTGTATATCAATTATTAGTAATATATATATGTATAGCAATTATATGTATTATATGTTTTCATTCCTATATTATATTTATGCTGCAAAAGGAGGTTTTCTCCTAATATAGTATGTATATATTATATTTATATATGTTAAATATAGTATGTATACACGGTATAATTCAAAAGTTCCAGGACTTTTTAAACAACGCGGCTTCTAGTTTCGCCATCTGTCTGAAATTGTTATCCCTCTATTGTGTTTTCTTCGTATAAAATTTATATAACAGCTGAGATATCGCGCCGAGATATAGAGCCGAAATCATCGCTTAAATATATGGAATCGGAATTATCAATATCCACAGCGTCGATTTATCGTATTTTGACAAAAAATTTGGGCCTCAGAAAGGTTTGTGCTCGATTTGTCCCGCACACTTTGAAACAACACGAAAAAGACCACAGAGTTCGACACTCACGACAGATTTTTTGATCAAAAATCGCATTCATATCATCAACCATTCACCCTATTCGCCTGATATGGCACCCTGCAATTTTTATTTGTTCGGAAAACTACATTTGGCCATGAAAGGAAACCGCTATGCTGACGTTGATGACATCCAAAAGGCGACGACCGCCATCCTCAACGCTATACCGACAAATGACCTAAAAAAGTCATTCGATAACCTTCTTGAACCAGAGAACTTAAAACAATTTCTCTGCTTAAACACACGTACGCTGATGCTTGCTTCTTCTTGCCCCGCACAAGCAATGACTTTTGTCTACGCTTTTTGCTTCTTGCGAGTTGAACGATCGCAGGCAAGGAGGGGTTGGGGCGCACTGCCACATAATTATTTCAGATATATATTTTATTTATCGAATTTAGTTTAAAAACGATTATAGGTATGAATTTATGTGTATTTATATTTTTACGTACTTATATTATTATTATAGTACGAAAATAATTCATAAATGCATCAGTATTTTTCAATACAAATTAAGCAACATAATAATATACTAAGAGTCATCAGTTAGAACGCCTTTGTGTATGGTGGCAAGCCAACGAAATAACGGCGAGTTCACGCAGACATTGGTTGTTGAAAAAAACCAAATGACGACTTTGTCCACAAACATACATATGTATATACATACATACATATATGAGCTCGCATACATATTGACATCAAATTGTGTGAATCGTCCCGGAGTTGACAAAACTTGTTTGAATCGACAATTTTGCGACAATGAAGGTCGGCTATGTTGTCTCGTTTGTCTTTTTTGCAGTGGTTTGCTATTGAAAGTTGACTTATGCTCTTTTGAAATATTGCGATTACCGATTGGGCTGCATTTTCATAGCGTCGTATTTAGATAAAATGGGCTAAATCGACAAACTATGAAATAATGATAATAACTAAACATATAGAAGTACTATATGCAGTGTGCTTAGAATATATAGAAGTAGTTAATGATTTCATATGAATGGCAATTTTATATAAATTTTATAATTTATTGCCATATATAGTGCATAATATGGAAAAAATTAAAATATTATTTTAATTCACTAATAGGTCATGTTGCCAATTCTCCTTTCTGAAGGGAACATCAGACAAATTCTTCAAGTTATGATTTTTATCAAATGTGCTGAGGCAGCAGCTTGTGGGCAACATACAAATGCGAAGGGAATGGTAGGATCAGAGAACGTAAATGAATAGAGGAGCAAATGTTAAATGAAATCTTTTTGAGTACTAATTTGTAATTCCAGATGAGGGAACATCGAAAAATATAACTTTGAAAAAGAAAAATACACCACACAATATTCGAAAAGGGTAACAATAAAACGTTGGCTAAGCGGCGATGTCAGTCGGCTATGTTGTCTCGTTTGTCTTTTTTGCAGTGGTTTGCTATTGAAAGTTGACTTATGCTCTATTGAAATATTGCAATTACCGATTGGGCTGCATTTTCATAGCGTCGTATTTAGATAAAATGGGCTAAATCGACAAACTATGAAATAATGATAATAAGTAACCATATAAAAGTACTATATGCAGTGTGCTTAGAATATATAGAAGTATTTAATGATTTCATGTGAATAGCAATTTTATATAAATTTTATAATTTAATGCCATTTATCGGATTTTCTACCAACAGCACAATCAGAGAATGTTAATAAATAGAGAAAGCGCAAATATTAGGAAGTACGAAATTGAGCTTTTCACAAGAAGGAACATCGAAAAATACAACCAGAGAATGTTAATGAATAGAGAAGTAGCAAATGTTAGCTGTACTAAAATGTTAATTAAGATGAGGGAACATCGAAAACGCGCCAGTTCGAAAAAAAGTAACGATTTTTATGGTAATGCTGCGGTGCATATATTTACCAGAATAGGGTCCCAGCTGTCTGTGGGAATATTTTGTGTCGATAGAACCGACAAACAATTAAAAACAGTGGATTTCAGTCTAACAAATTATTCACTTGTTTCTTTTTGAATTTTTGGCAAGCTTATTAGTGTCGTTACTTGTTTGCCGACCAACATTCTTTCATTTTCATATCTAGATGTTTGAGCTTCCCAAGTCAAATTAAAATTGTCATCATTTAAAGCGAACTGTTTTACTATTGCGCCTGCTTGACCTCTAGTTGTGTATCGGAGGTGATACAATTTTTGCGCATTTGATAATTTTGGATGGTTGATGTATACAGCAGTGAACATGTCCCGGAAGGACGGCCATTCTTCATAACCTCCATAAAATATTTCTGTGTCACATGAGGGCACCTCGATAGGGATGCCTGAACTTGCTTCTTGATTTTGAATTTGTGGCAGATCTACTCTCGGATGTGGAGTAGGTGCAATAGCTTTTATTAGCTTTAACTGATCGGAGATCAAATCTTTTGTAGCTCGTACTGGTCTAAGCAGTTTTCGTATTTGGCGTAAGCCTATGATTTAAAATTTAGTGGTAGATCTGAATCGTCAGATTCTACTATGGCGTCATGAGCCGCTTGGAGACGAGTCCAAAAATCGTTAAGATTTTGCTTTTTTATTTCTAATAGCGATTCAGAGATGTCTTGAATCGATGAAGATGAAAATCGAGTGCAGTATCGTATTTTCTAATACAATTGAGAGCTCGTTAAAGAGATCAATGTGCTTTTAGTTTTTTTTGTACGCAATCCTGCTTGTTTGTTACAGGGGGTATGCGGGATGTATGCCAATGTGGACTTTGAAAATATGTGTATTTTTGTTTTTAATAAATTATTTATTATTTTTAATTTTTTTATATCTAGTAGTGTTAATTTTACCACAATGTTTATTGTTTTATTTTTCATGTAATTTTACAACTTTTTATATTGTAAATTTTCAATGTGTAATTGACCCAATGTATATAAGGTATATAAGCATAGGCATAGATTATATGCCGTATGTATAAATATGTGTGTTCGCACTGCGAAAAAAGCGCGAAAGCGAAGTGAATAATGTGCAGGAATTATCCCTTATGCAATTATGTTTATGTGTTATTATATTATATGTACATATGTTAAAGTATAGATATAATAGGTATGCATATATGTATGTTTGGTTTGTTTTTTCTCTCTTTCTTTTTCCTTTTATATTTTATAATTTTGATTTGATCTTTTGCTTACGTATTTTATGTAATCCTGCTAATTTTTATTTTTTATTTTTTTTTTTTAACATAAGGGGAATTGCTTGAAAAATGTGCAAGTATATACTTATGTACTTGAATTTGATTTTTGTGTTTGTTTATAGGTGTGTTGGAATACACAAAGGTAAGCTTGTAGTTAGGCAATAAGTTAATACAATATTAATTTTTATAATTATTTATTTTGAAATATATGTTATACCAGACTGTGTTCGGTTTTTCCCGCAAAAAAAGCCTCGAAATTGAGACAGTTTTGTAACCGTTTTATTTGGTAAACGTATTTGTTATTACAGGTTCTATATATATAAAACTGTAACTTTTACATACATAAGTATATGCATGATAAAATAAAATAATAGGAAACGATACGACTCACTTTATGCTCCCTCAAGGGTTTTTTGAAGGGATAATATATATTTATGTACGTGTGTGTATTCCTTTGTTGTCAATTATTTTTTCTCCGCTTCCAGTTGTACTTGGTTTTAGTGTTGTTTTTGCTTATTATCGTTTGTTTTAAATTCGCGCCCGTTTAAGTTGTTTTTATTTATGTTGTTGTATTTCGGTGATTAACTATTTCGCGCCCGTTTGTGTGAATTTTTGTTTGTTTATAATGCTTATTTGTTTGTTGATATATACATATATATATACATATGTATATATTAGCACTGTACCTTTGGTGAGTTTTGTGTGTTCTCAACATTTTTACATTTACATAAGGTTGGAAGGTAACTCTCTTCCGCTTTATTGTCTTTTGAATTTCGCGGCTATGTACAAGGCGCTACAGAGCTCGTATCTGGCAACACTATACATAATTTGAAAGGTCTTGACATAACCTACAAAACAACGCTATGCATGATTAGTTTGGATATTACGTTCAACAGTTATAGACGTGTAAACATGGAGTTTACTAACGCCGAAATTCGCGCTATTTTAAAGTTTTCCTTCGTTAAAGGCAAATCCGCTAGTGAAACGTTCCGTGAGATTAATGGTGTTTTGGGGGATGGCACTCTATCACTTCGAAACGCAGAGGATTGGTTTCGACGATTCAGAGCCGGTGAAAACGACCCATGGCTAAGCCAGCCGGCGGAAGACCTGTGACGACAAATACCGATCAAATCATGGAAGTTAGACCGGCATATGGCAAGTTAGACCGGCATATGGCATCTCGTGACATCGCCCAGGAGATGGGAGTTAGTCACCAAACCATTTTGAACCATCTGCAGAAGGCTGGATACAAAAAAAAGTTTGATGTTTGGGTGCCGCATAATTTGACGCAAAAAAACCTTCTGGACCGAATCAACGCCTGCGATATGCTGCTGAAACAGAACGAACTCGTCCCATTCTTGAAGCGGATGGTGACTGGCGACGAAAAATGGATCACATACGACAATATCAAGCGAAAACGGTCGTGGTCGAAGGCCGGTGAATCGTCCCAAACAGTGGCCAAGCCGGGATTGACGGCCAGGAAGGTTTTGCTGTGTGTTTGGTGGGATTGGAAGGGAATCATCCACTATGAGCTGCTCCCATATGGCCAGACGCTTAATTCTACCATCTACTGCGAACAACTGGACCGCTTGAAGCAGGCGATCGACCAGAAGCGTCCAAAATTGGCCAACAGGAAGGGTGTAGTGTTCCACCAGAACAACGCCAGACCACACACTTCGTTGATGACTCGTCAGAAGCTACGGGAGCTCGGATGGGAGGTTTTATCGCATCCACCATATAGCCCGGACGTAGCGCCGAGTGATTACCACCTGTTCCTGTCCATGGCGAATGCCCTTGGTGGTGTGAAGTTGAACTCAAAAGAGGCTTGTGAAAAGAGGCTGTCCAAATTCTTCGCAAATAAGGAGGGGGGCTTCTACGAGGAAGGTATTATGAAGTTGCCGTCTAGATGGAAACAGATCATCGAACAAAACGACGCATATTTTAATTAAATCCGATCACTGTAACACTTTTTATAAAGCATTGAATGAAGAGCAAAAAAGCGGAAGGGAGATACCTTCCAACCTTATATACTATATTTGTATATAAGTATATATAAATTTTGTTTTTTATATCAATGTATACTTTTATTTCACTGCACTGGGCCTATATGCATTTATTGTATGTTGTTATTCTTTAATAATTTATATACATATGCAAATATATATTTTTTGAGTCACTGCACCATTTTTGAAATTTTTTGCCTTAGTTTGAACATTTTGTTACTTCTTTGTTGTACCACTGCACTGCACTTTGGTGTTAGATGCATATCTTTTGTTAACTCAATTTGTTTTGTTTTGTGTTTCTGTTCTTTGTCAGCACTATAATTATTTATTGTGATTACACATTAATTTAACACAGTTTTTTGTAAAAATCCGAAGGTGCCTTTCGGTAAGGCTCGAAGGACCATGAATAAATTAGACACTCTCACTAAGTATTGTACACAAAAACGCCCGTGTAATTTGTATACATAAGCTTAATAAATTTTTATTATTAACGCTTAGGTTTAAATTAATTATAAAATATTTATAATGCGCTTGCAAACGCTGTACGAGTAGAAATACTGATCGAAAACAGGGAACGTTTAAAGGTGAAGCCGGTGAATCCGATTAGGTGCAAAGATGAGCCAAACTGAGATCGATGTGGTGCTCAGGCGCGTTGACGAAAGGAATTAGATGTAGCGCGCAGGACTGACGTGTATATTCGAATGATGTGTGGGCGATGATCCCGTCCTTTTTGTTAAGTTGCTGTGTGGTGTGTGATCATGTGTAGTGTTCTCAAATGTTGAGTGTGGTATGTATTAGTAGGGTGCGCCAGTTTTTTCCGAATAGAATGGTGTGTTTAGTTACTGAGGCTTATACTATGTTCGCACCGTCTTGAAATTCTCTTTAAAACACAATTTGTGGATTGTGGAACCAAAATCGTTCTGCCCGACATTGTGTGTTTTCGATGAGTTTTCATTGACAGTTCACACATCTATTTGTTTACATTTGTTATGTACCCTACAAGAACAGAGATGGTCATCTGATGGGTAACATGACAGTCATAGCTGAAAAAATTTTATCAGCGCGCAGAACAAAGTTTTTATAATTTTCTTAAGAGCCTTGTTTTCTTTTTGTTTGTTTGTTTTGTTTTTTCTGAGTCATTGTTGACCATAAATCCGTCATAGCTGAAAATTGTCAGTTATGACTGATACGTTATCAGATGTGAAAAATTCTTTTGCGCAGTAGATAATATAATTTTTATTTCTTTAATAAATTTCAAACTTTTAATCAAAATTAGTTATAATAATATACTTAAATATAAAAAGGAATGCAACAAAAAATATGATAAAATATGAAAATATAAAAATACATTTTCTTCAATATTTCATTATTTATTCTTCAATATTTATTTTATCCCCTTCAAAATAGTCACCATAAGAGGCGATACACATATGCCACCTTTTTTTCCAATCTTCATAACACTTCTGGTAGGCCGCTTTAGGTATGGCTTTCAGTTCCTTCTTCGAATTCTCTTTTATGACTTCAATCGACTGAAAATGCTTTCCACGAAGCGGCAATTTGAGTTTAGGGAAAAGAAAAAAGTCACACGGTGCCATGTCGGGTGAATACGGTGCTTGCGGGACAATATTTACGTTGTTTTTGGTCAAATAATCGCGTACAAGACGAGACGTATGAGCTGGCGCATTATCATGATGTAGAAACCATGACTTGTTGTCCCACAAATCCTTCCTTTTGAGACGAATATTCTCACGCAAACGCTTCAAAACGGATAAATAATATTCAGGATTAACGGATTGACCTTCTGGAAGGAATTCCGAGGCACAACACCTTGGCTATCAAAGAAAACAGTGAGCATAACTTTGATTTTCGATCGACTTTGACGTGGTTTTTTGGGTTTCGGCTCATTTGGAAGGCGCCATTCAGATGATTGCTGGGCTGTTTCAACATCGTATTCATAGACCCAAGTCTCGTCACCAGTAATGATGTGCTGGATGTCCGTAGCACTCATTGTGAGCATTTCCTTGGCGACAGTTTTGCGTTCCTCTTTTTGAAGAAAATTCAACAATTTTGAAACAAGTCGAGCAGACACACGTCTTATGCCCAAAACATAGTGAATAATGCTATGAGCGGATCCATTTGATATATTGAGCTCACTAGGTATCTCTCTTTCAGTCACACGACGATTTTCCAACACAATTTTCTTTACTTTTTCGACGTTTTCTTCGTTTATTGACGTTGCTGGACGACGATCATGGGGCAAGTTCTCCAGCGATGAACGGCCGTCCTTGAACGACTTACACCAATCAAAAATACGTGCACGTGATAGGCAAGACTCCCCATATGCCTTCTGCAACATTTTCATTGCGTCCGTCGCACTTATTCCATTGGAATAACAAAATTTGAAACAAACTCTTTGCTCAACGTTAATTTCCATAGTAAAATTCGAAAAACACACTCGAGGTTGACTTGTTTATAGTGCCGTAAAAAAAACTATGTTACAGATCGCGCTCAAATTTGACATGTAAACATATAACAGTCCTGCCAACCTAAGCAAAAAAAAGTATGGCCATATGTCATGTCCTTAGTATACATACATATATATACATACATATACATACATATGTACATATGTGTACATGTAAGCAAGTTGACGGCAGCCTCCACACAGTAGCTTTACGCTAATTATAAACAAAACTGTATCTTTGCACTTAGCAATAATACGGCTTCTTAATAAGCCTCTTTGCTTATTTAAGTAATTAATATTCTTCTTCATTAAGCTAAGACTACAGCTTCTTAATAAGCATCTTTGCTTATTTAAGTAACCAACATTCTCTTGCATTAAGCCAAGACCACCCATAAAATGTAAACAATAAAACCCACTACTGAATAAGCGAATATTGTAACTGACACTTATTGTAAGAATTAGGCAAATAAGAAAATTGTATAAATAAGAGTAAATTGAAATAAATAGATCAGTTATCCATCAGGATCACTCAAACTATCATATTTGATTTCTTCCGCGCGTTTGCGGAAAACTATATTTTTTTAACACTTCCTAAGCGAAGGAAGTTATCAGTTGAAGATTTATACCAGCACAATGAATATATTAAAAATAAAAAATATATTTTGGATCAAGAAAGTTCCACAACGCCAGCCGATGGTAATACCGGCAACAAAAGAATAAAATTTACTGTGGAACAAAAAAGTTCTACAACGCCTGTCGATATACTTACCAATAATAAAGACAATTATCTTAACAAAATTACTTTGGAAGAAAAATTCTCTGAAGCACCAGCCGAAGAAACTGCCGGCATAAATGAAGAAAAAATTTAATATTTGAAGAAAAAAATAAGAAATAAAATAAATGAAATACATTCTTCAATAAACATGAATTTACCGTTTCGAACGGATATTCGTGCGGAAATAAGAACCTCGGTAAATACTCCAATTTGGAGTAAACAGTATCAGTATCTATTAGCATCAAATGCTTTTGTGAATAAAGAAATCGATAATCTTTTAAAAAACGAAGTTCTACGACCAAGTAATATTCCTTATAATTCTCCAATCTGGGTGGTACCAAAAAGGGGAATCAATGATGATGGCACAGCAAAATTAAGAATGGTAGTAGATTCCAGAAAACTAAATGAAATTACTATTTCGGATACATATCTGATACCAGATATAAATGTTATACTTTCAAATCTAGGAGGATCACAGTATTTCTCCACAATTGATTTAGAATCAGGATTTCACCAAATTTTTATGAAGCCTGAGGAAAACTGCATTTTCAGTAAATAATGGAGCAAATTTTCACCACCTTATAAAGGAACGGCTAATATATGTATGCGCAGATGTTCTTTGGCATGCGTGTTAAGGAAAATTAGAATAAGAAAAAAAAAGTGATTTTGAAGAACATTTATATAATGAGGAAAAATTAAAATTAAATTAAAATAAATTTAATAAAAAGGTTTATAAATATTAAAAGAGGAATAAAACTACATGTGTGCTAGGATGTGAACTCAGGCAAATATTTGATGTGAATTTGCAAAAAGCAGCTGTGCTATACAAGCAGCAGCACATACAAGTACTGAAAAGCAATGTCTAATCTATGAACTCAAATAGCTGTTGTCGTTTACTAGTTTCAAATGACCAATTCGTATGTGAATATTCCCGAAAAAGCCTTTCCTCCATTCGCATGTCTAAATAAATTTGCATACATGCACACATATGTACATATGTATGTATGTATGTCCTTCAATATGCCTTTTGTAAACACATCAACAAATCAAAATCATTATATAGTATATATTGGGGGCAGAAAATTGTAAGGGCTGATTGCATACATTTTTGGCAGTGTTCGAGTATAATTGAGAACTTATTTTCTAGCAATTTTATAAATATATATTGTACACTCTCTCAATTTCATTAAAATAACTCCCACGTGATTTTTTTCGTTGGCTGTGTACATTCGATTATCGATATTTTGTTTTTGTTATAATTATGAGCCAATTTCGATTAATAGTTTGTTTTTGGCAACAAAAAGGTTAGTCACGTTTTTGTGTGCTCTTCAATTTTTGCTCAGTGTTTTCTTTGATTACAATGGTGTGGTACATCATGAGTTCCTACCAAAAGGTCGTACAGTTAATAAGGAATACTACAGGAAGTTATACAACGTTTGATTGAAGCAATACGGCTCAAAATTGTGGAAAAACAAATCGTGGATTCTGCTTCACGATTAGGCAACAGCTCTCACATCAATGCTGCGACTGTTTCCTATTCCAAAAACTGAAGACCCAATAAAATGAAAGCGTTTTGCTACAATTAATGAGATCAAGTCAGAATCGAAGAAAGAGCTGATGGCCATACCGAAAAGCACATTTCAGAGGTGCTTCGAGAATTGGAAAAAGCGTTGGCACAAGTGTGTTATATCCGAGGGGGATTACTTTGAAGGGGTCAAAATAGATACTGATGAATAAATAAGTACTTTTCTAAATTCACCGTTTCCTTGAACATACGTATGTGGTATAAAGTTAACTGGAAGTTTAAAAATCTTTGTATAAGTAACATGGGGGCTAAGAAAAGTATTGACCCAATTCAACCCATATTTGACATAAGGGTAAACTATTATCAGAGAAAAATTTTCCCCGAATTTCAGAAATATATCTCATAGATATTTTCGACAGAAAGCCATATTCGGTACGTGGGGGCTTGAACAGTTATAGTCCGATTTTAACAACCCACCGAGTTGCATTAAATGTAGGTGGTGCCACGCCAATCATCCAATTTCGAAAACGGCTCTTATGACGCTCTCTTGGTGGTGCAGTTGCTTATTAATTTATTTTGCTTTTAGTAATTTTTAACAAAACCGTTATATGGGGAGAGGGCGGATTTTATAGAATTTGTTCTAAGCAAATTTTTTATTGTAGCGAAGTGGTTTAGGAGATATGTACATTAAACTTATTAGAGGGCGAGGGTACACCCATTCTTTCAAAATGTTTAGCGATAGCCTGTTGAAAATTACAATTTTAAACCTAATTTATTGCTTAGTTATGGCATTTCATAGGTTTTTTATTAATAGCTTGTGTGGGCTTGGCAGTAGTTCAATTTCATTAGGATATATTTTTATTCAAGTTACATCTTTCACAGACAAACGGACAGGCAGCCACTCGAATTTAAACTCGTCTCCTGATCATTCATATAAATATAACCTTATATCTAACTCGAATATTTTTAAGTGATACAAACAGCCATTATGTGACCAAAACTATTATACAGTATAGTCCGGATAATTGCACTTAAAAAATTGCTCAATTTTCGGTTCAATTAACCGAAAATCAATTAAACCATACTCGTTTAATGGAACTGTTCGTTCAGTTGCAAAATCTAATCAATTAAAAAGTGTCATATGTGCACTTTAAGTATTTATTTACACAGATGTACACATGTGTGTATGTATGCCCCTCGATATGCCTTTTGTAAAAAAATCAAACATTCGCTAAAGCTTCAAAAAAAAATCGCAGACGCACCATCATCGGCCAATAATATTCAAGCAAACTCGCGGCATATTTTCTAAGTATTTCATATTACAACGACAACAAATTCATTCATAAGGAACGTGCGTCTGCTTCAAAGCAAAGTGCGTTCGTTCATAACTCTGCGCCGCGCTATTTTTTCTGTGCGCCTGGTAAACCACATTTGGTTTTCATATAGAATTTCTACGCAAATGCGAAATTTTAAATAAAATGAATGAATGAAATTGAATTTGAAGTATTCAGTAAAATTGAAGAAGTTTCAATTTTACAACTGATCCTACCATTCCCCTCGCATTTGTATGTTGCCCACAAGCTGCTTCCTCACAACATATGCTAAAAATCAGAAATTGAAGAATTTGTCTGATGTTCACTTCAGAAAGGAGAATTGGCAACATGACCTATTAGCGAGTTTAAATAATATTTAAATTTTTGCATATTATGCACTATATGGCATTAAATTATAAAATTTATATAAAATTGCCATTCTCATGAAATCATTAACTACTTCTATATATTCTAGGCACACTGCATATAGTACTTTTATATGTTTTCTTATTATCATTATTTCATAGTTTGTCGATTTAGCCCATTTTATCTAAATACGACGCTATGAAAATGCAGCCCAATCGGTAATAGCAATATTTCAAAAGAGCATAAGTCAACTTTCAATAGCAAACCACTGCAAAAGGACAAACGAGACAACATAGCCGACCGTCATTGTCGTAAAATTGTCCCTTGAAACAAATTTTGTCAACTCCGCCACGATGCGCAAAATCCGGCGTCAATATGTATGCGAGCTAATATGTATAAATGTATGTTTGTCGACAAAGTCGTCATTTGGTTTTTCTCAACAACACAATGTCCGCGCGAACTCAAACTCCGATCGTTCAACACATATAAATGCATTTTTACAAATTTTAAGAAAAACCTAACATTTTGCTAAAAGCTTGTTATACTATGTTCGCACTGACACAAAGTACGTGTTTTCATAGACAAAAGAGGTTTTCACTCGAAAACTTGTGTTTACATCCATACAAAATCTGTCAAACGGAAACACAGTTTTCGCTGAAACCCCCTTGAAAACTTACATTCCACTTATTATGATCGGTGCCTGCTCTAGTTTAATCGATATTATTAGAAGACATATTTTGTCAGCCCTAAATGTCAGTTGACAATTTGTTTACATTCCATAATTGGCCCTACAAGAAACTGCTGATGGGTTCACCATTACACTCACTTTTGATATGTCAGTACTGTTAATTTACATTTGCATTTTTAAATTCAGAACTATCCACTGATTGGAGAAAGACGTACGCAGAGCTATTGAGAGGAGGAGATGGCATCAAGTGAAAATTTATTTTCATATTTTATCATATTTTTTGTTGCATTCCTTTTTATATTTAAGTATATTATTATAACTAATTTTGATTAAAAGTTTGAAATATATTAAAGAAATAAAAATTATATTATCTACTGCGCAAAAGAATTTTTCACTTCTCATCACTGTTCTTGTAGGGTACATAACAAATGTAAACAACTATATGTGTGAACTGTCAATGAAAACTCATCGAAAACACACAATGTCGGTCAAAACGATTTTGGTTTCACAATCCACAAATTGTGTTTTCAAGAGGATTTCAATTCGGTGCGAACGTAGTGTTAGCGGTTACTGATCCTTAAATATTTGACTCGGAAGTCGCTCATAATCTGCATATTAACACTGAACAGGGCAGTCACTGACTATCACTCATAGTGAACAGTTTTCTTTTTCTACCGTGTGCATTCGTGCTAGTTCAATGCTTTGAGCTAATACTCATTGTGCTAAAAATATCATTGAAAATTTCTTTGGTCATTTCTTTCCGCAAATTTTAAAAGAAAATCTTAATTAAGAAGTTTCCTGTAAAGTGTTTAGCCAAAATGGCCCCAGATCCATCCCTTGTGGGCGCAAATCGGTTCGATTTGCTTTCCGACAGTGCCGGTATTAAAAAAAAACGAAAGCTAAAAACAAAAAAATTATTCATTAACCCTGACCTTATATTTCCCGAGCTCCCAACCGTTAAAAAATTGATCCTAAATTTATTGTTTTAGAATCTGCTGATAAGGATAAACCTTTATCGCAGTACTCATGCTTTGCAGTACACAAATCAATTTATGCAGTAAGCAAAGAAGTAGAAAGTGTTTTGAACTACGTGACGGTAACTTTCTCTTACTCGTAAGAAAAATAATTATAGCTGGAAGATTTCTCGCACTTAAAAATCTTCTGGGTGTTTGTGTTGGCAAGGTTAAATACCACGGGAATCTAAACCACAACAAAGGGTCAATATATGCGCCTTTCCTGAATAATGTGTCAATGGAGGAAATCATTTGCGAACTAAGCTCTCAAGGAGTAGTTGGCGCTTACAAATATCAAAGAAAAACACGAAAAAATTAAGGTAAGTTATTGAGGTAAATAGATCTTTCAGACATTTACATAAAATTTAATTTTTTAAGCTGATTGATTGTTCACATTAAATAAATGGAAAACTAAACAAATTATAATATTTATAGAAATTAGAAAATATATAACATGTAATAGTATTTATTATTCTATAATACTTTTTTATATTATGATATACATATAAATTACAATAATTACATCTATGACTTACACTTTATACTATAATACAAACTTAAATTTAATAATATTGAATCTAACGTATATCTATATATATAATATATCTATTTTCTAAAGCTTAAAAATATTCCGTCATGATCACTGTATGGTGTTTCATATGTAATACATGAGGTCATTGCAGAATCCATGTTTGTCCATACCCAATGAAGATTGAAATTCTAACTGTTGCAATCGAGCCTCCAAATCATCAGTTGCTGTTAGGCGACATATGCTAAAGTCACCAAGGACTACTGACGGTCCATTATACTGTTCACTTATCTAACGGATATTATTTTCCACTTGGTTTCTAAATTCCGGAAGTCTATAGCAGGGGTTCCTGTACACAAGTGATTTGGAAACTGTTGAATTGTTTACGTTTAACAGTTGGTAAACGTTTGTTGAACCGGTGTCGTTCCTTGAAAATGATCCTTCTGATAGATCTAGGCACCTATATTGCTTGTAGTATATTATAAGGCCATTGGCAGGGCGTCGTCGGGATGATCTTGTTTCTCCATCAAGGCGTGCAATAACACTGTAGCCTTCTATTGGGAATTCTTCTTGAGGTAAGGCCCATGTCTCGGCAAAGCACAGAATATCAGCAAAACAATTCAGCTTGTCTGATCTGATATCTTCAATATGCTTGTTTAGGCTATTAAGTTGAGTTTTAATTGGAGCCTGCGGTCCAAATGGGTTCGGGGGAGAAAATGCCCCGCTTATATATAATCCATTGTCACTTGTGGCTCTGCTACATCCTACATATAAAGCTGATCTGCTTACTCTACCCTCTAGATGAACAGCAACTTGTGTGTATGTTCCACCTTGACTTTTATGTATCGTAATGGCTTCAGCTGGAATGACCGGAAACTGTCTGCGTTCTATGGTTATTTGCTCATTTCTCTTGTATTGGAATGATCGGACCACGCTCATGATTGGTGTTCAATCTGCATTGCGACTGTGAGGCTGCTTGGAACGTGCAAAGCTTCCAACTCTTGATTCTGCGAATTGTATCCATAGTCACACCACTGAACTTTCAGATCTTTGTGATTCGGAATCAACCTGCATTAGTTCCACCATTGACGAGACCATCACTTATGCTTATTTTGACTGTCACCAGATATTTGATCGAAGTCTTGAGCTGCAATGTATAAAGCATTCCTTGTGTTTCCGATGGCTTAAAAGACTTCACAGCTTCTAAAATCTTTGCCTTGCTGCGTTCTGTTAAGGAACTTGACTTAATTGTATCCTTCGCAATCAAAATGAATTCCTCGGTCATCGTGTTCGCCAGTTTAGTTACATTGAAATCATTTACTCCAGCATTTGAATAAAATAGATGGATGGCTTCGTTCGGTATCTCATTAGAGGTCTTTTCCCTGCTTTTGATTAATTGGATGGTTCCTGGTACACTATTAGCTCGCAATGTCAACGACTGATATAATATATAGTTGTTATAAGCCGACTCTTGCCCACTCCAGCACCGCCTCCGACATATTCGAAGAAGATTTCCCTTTTACTGACATTGTGCATTAGATGAGCAAAGTATTCCCTCTGTTTGCTGTTAAGTGACTGCACCATTGCCAGTAAATCGTCTTCTATTATTATAGGTAGGAGTTTAATCAATCGAACCGCCTCTTACTCTTCCTCTGTATTGTTGTGCTCTTGAAAAACATTAATGTCTTCTGTTTGCTTTGAAACAGCTAGAGCTCTGAATTCGGGATCTAAAAGTTGTGAGGCAGCTCGATCATCAGCGGTTTCTTCCACTGTGACATAAAGGTTTTACAAAATCCGTTCTAGTTCGTTTGATGAAAATTTATCATATTTGAGCTTATTCAGCTCAATTTGCTCCTTGTGTGCATTGCAAATATTCTCGACGTCATTATTTAATAAGTCTGTTTCCTCATTTTTCCATGGGTGATAGATCATGGTGGTTTCTCTGAAGAAATCGGCTCTTGAACTTTCAACGCTAAAACGTTTCTAACACAGAATAAGGGCTTGCTTCCTTTTCTTAGAAATCCTAATCCATCCTTTAATGCCATTGGAAGTGCAGCTGTCGTGTCATCCTCGTTCTCTACTTCGTTGTAGTCTTCGTTATTATCAGAAACATTTCTGCTTGTTTTGCAAAATCTGAACCATGCTGCAAAATCAGCTAAACAAAGTTCTTCCAATTGATTGGGCCTTTGAGAGTAGTGCTCCAGCACACTCGGCACATATATGTCTGAAGAGTCCTCCTGTAAAGCATTCAATTCAAGTCGGGGCTTTATCATCCATACTTTTGGATGTGATGTATTTATAAATATTTCCCCATTACTGGCTTCTGACAGAAGCAGTCCCAAAATATTATAAGCCGCTTCTTGAGCTGATATTTCCGATCCATTTACAAATTTGTTTCCGATGTGCTGCGGTTTTCTTTTGATGGAGAAACTCCCTGCATTTATTTCCTCCATGGCTTGTCTCAATAATGTTGATACTTCTCTATTGGATTTATTTATATAATTAATGATATAGCTGCAGCAAGCCTATGCATCCAGAATGAATTGAATATCCATATTTGCTCTATACAATTTAATATTTTTATTATAGGCATTTAAAAGCCGTGGCATCGGCGGATATGGCATGTTGAATCGACACACTTGTTCTCCATGTAGGTCTCTTAGGCAAGCTCGACCATTTCTGTGTTTTTGATACTGAACGAATTCCATTAAGTCCAAATCATCCCCATCGGTTGTGATGTGTCGGTCAATGAATGTTTCAACATCATTTGTGTTGATGATTCCATCACTTTCCAATTGTGGTGCGTTTCTTAGCCAGTACATGCCATGACAATGTGATGATCCCTTATGCTGGAAATCAATTCTGTAATAGTAACGGACTACTAAATGCTCTCCAAATAGTCCGTTTTGTAATAATTTTAGGATTTGGCGGAATCGATTGTCGAAATACCTGGAACATGTAACTGGATCTGTCCTTATCAGTCTCAATATGACTAACAACTCAGGCCATTTTGTTTAGCAGCAGGCATTGTGATAAAAAATGTTGGCAAACCAAACGAAAAGCACATTGCCGTTCATATCCTAAGGAGATGATGCGCATAAATGGGATCCTCGGTGGTATCAGTCTTTCTTCCAGACACGTTATATTCTGAAGGCATTCCGGAATATCAGGAAACTCCAATCCTTCCGATAGGCAGATATTTGGTATCTTGCCCTTCCTAACAATACGATAGAATGTGTTGCAAAAGTTGTACTTTTGGCTCGAAATTTTGATAACAGATAAAACACTTTTCTACCATCTTCTGAGCGCGCAAATTTTGTAAAAGCCTGATATTTTTCTAGTTTTTTCACTTGATGAGGGAACCAAGTGCCACCGCAACACACGCATATTTCAGTGGGTCCTTTCTTTATCAAGAATGCGTACATATCAAAGATATTGGCAGCTCGACGTTGACGTTCTTGTTCTTCTAGTTGTGCATCAGGAGAAAGTTCACGACGTCATCTTATATTCCACCTGCTTTGCCTCTCGCTTTCTAACAGACCGCTCCGCTGCTCTATATTCCGGATTGGTTCTCCTATTTAAATGTTCCGCGGCGTTGCGTTCCTGTTCTTCAGTCTTATATTCCGGATCCAAGTGCCTGTTCGAGTGTCCTATTGTGTTGCGCTCTTGCTCCGCTGCTCTATATTCCGGATTGGTTCTCCTATTTAAATGTTCCGCGGTGTTGCGTTCCTATTCTTCAGTCCTATATTCCGGATCCAAGCGCCTGTTCGAATGTCCTATTGTGTCGCGCTCCTGCTCCACTGCTCTATATTCTGGATTCAAACGTCTGTTTGAATGACCTACTGTATTAGGCTGCTGCTCTGCTGGTCTGTGAAGTAGGTTCTGTCGTCTAGTGGAACGTGCAGCACTGTCACGAGTTCTCTCCTCATCGCGGTACTCCAAATTTGAGCTGCTTAATTCTGCAATATAGTCGGCCTTCCTCTGTCTATTATTTTCCAAATTTTTACTATATTGTTGTCAGCTTCGATTCAGAGCATTGCGACGTCTTTGTTCATGCGATTGTCTAGATACTCTTGGCATTTTTATAAATTAATAAGATATTTATACAAATAAAAAAATTTACTAAAAATAAATAGTGAAAAAAATTATAATAGAATTAATATAATGATTATTCTTAAAAAATATTAATATATTTAAAATAATGCTTATTATTTGAAAAGGATTTTTTTCGTTGTTTTGAAAGTTGTGTGCCTTGTTGAAAGTTTAAGCTGCTGCCGTAAACTGAAGTGATCCGATGTGTTGGGCCCCATTTATTGAATGTTTTAGAGCCCGACTTCACATCTGCAAACTCTTTTGCCCTTCTTGGTATCATCAAGGAATCGAACAAATGTTAAGGCGTTAATTACAAAAGTCGCATTGTAGAGGTTCTTTTTTACTTAGGTTATATTTTCTACTTCCCCTGCGAACTGTGTTTACTTTCTACCTAGATTTTGTTTTGTACCTACCCATCAGTTAATTAGGGTTTTAAAATTATTATTAATAAATATGATATATCTTGAATTATTAGGGATTTCTTTATTTTATGGGTATTTAAAATATTATTACAAAAGGGGCATTATCGAAGTTTTTTTACCTAGGTAATGCTTTTGAGCTACGTTTCAAACAATGTTTATCTCCTACCTGTTATTCTACCTAGAATGTTTTGTACCTACCCATCAGTTAATTAGGGTTTTAAAACTAAATAATTATGTTTTCAAAGTTAGTGTTCTATTATTATTAATAAATAATAATATATCTTGAATAATTAGGGATTTGTTTATTTAATGGTTAATTAAATAATATTTTTGCTCCTTACTCATATGTATACATTCTTAACACAATTTTCAACTTATTGTCCCAATTATCTAATGAACAATTTTTCCATGCAAGCACTTGATACCGATCGTTCAGTTTATATGGCAGCTATATGATAAAGTAATCCGATCTGAGCAATTTGGTCAGAGATTACATTATTTCCTTAGACACTAACCTATGCCTAATTTCGTGAACATATCTCGTCAAATGAAAAAGTTTTCCATGCAAGTATTTGATTTCGATAGTTCAGTTTATATGGCACCTATATGCTAAAGTAGTCCGATCTGAACAATTTCTTTGGAAATTGCATAACTTTTTTTAGTAAAACCCATACCGAATTTCGTGGAGATATCTCGTCTAATGAAAGAGTTTTCCATACAAACACTTGATTAAAATTGCTGAGTTTGTATGGCAGCTATATGCTATTGTCATCCGATCTATACAATTTCTTCGGAGATTAAATGAATGCCTTAAATAATAATACATGCGACATTTCGTGAAGATACCTCGTCTAATGAAAGAGTTTTCCATGCAAGCACTTGATTCCGATCGTTCAGTTTATCTGGCAGATATATGCTATAGTGATCCGATCTGTACAATTTTTTTGTATTTCGCAATGCTTTTTTTGGCAATAACCTATGCCAAATTTCGTGAAGATATCTCTTCAAATGAGAAAGTTTTCCATGCAAGTATTTGATTCCGATCGTTCAGTTTAAATGGCAGCTATATGCTAAGGTAATCCGATCTGAACAATTTCTTTTGAGATTGCATAGCTTTTTTTTAGCAAAAACTAATACCGAATTTCGTGAAGATATCTCGTCAAATGAAAAAGTTTTCCATACAAGCACTTGATTCCGATCGTTCAGTTTATATGACAGCTATATGATAAAGTAATCCGATCTGAGCAATTTGGTCGGAGATTACATTATTGCCTTAGGCACTAACCTATGCCAAATTTCGTGAACATATCTCGTCAAATGAAAAAGTTTTCCATGCAAGTATTTGATTCCGATCGTTCAGTTTATATGGCGGCCATATGCTAAAGTAGTCCAATCTGAACAATTTCTTTGGAAATTGCATAACTTTTTTTTAGTAAAAACCCATATCGAATTTCGTGAAGACATCTCGTCTAATGAAAGAGTTTTCCATACAAACACTTGATTCCGATTGTTCAGTTTGTATGGCAGCTATATGCTATAGTGGTCCGATATCGACCGTTCCGACAAATGAGCAGCTTATTGGTAAGAAAAAGACGTGTTCAAAATTTCAGATCGATATTTCAAAAACTGAGGGACTAGTTCGCGTATATACAGATGGACGGACGGACGGACGGACAGACGGACATGGCTAAATCAACTTAGTCACGGTGATCATTTATATATAGACTTTACTTGTATATGATCTCCGCCGTTTGCTTTTGGATGTTACAAACTATGTGACAAAATTAATATACCCTGCTCAGGGTATAATTAATAATGATACCCTGTGATTACACTATGTCACACTGATATCACTCACCAACTTTTTTTACTTATCTTGTTTTAGTAATGAACACGCTTTTTTTTTAAGTTCTCAATTTAAATTAAATTTGCTTTAATTTTTTCTAAGTTCACAACTTTTTCGTAAGAACTAGTATGGATGCGATTTTAAAAACAGCCGGTAGCGGAGATGGCGACGTTACGATGATGTAGCAAAAAAAGGGGCTTGTGGTCGCTCGTCGTCCCCTTTTTAACTCCTTCGGTGTGGTGTGTAGTGTGTCTGCATGTGTGGGGTGATCGTGGTGGTAGGGTTGGTGTGGAATGTGTGTGGGATGATATGTTGAATTAGTCATTTAACCACCCTGTATCCGACTGAAGTAGTAATGCTGACTTTCGATTTATACCACGTCCTCGAAAAAATTGGCGTCGCATGGCGGAATGTAAAAGTAAGACAATATATGTATACCAAACCCATGCAGTGCAAAAGTTGTCAGTTGCTCGGTCAAACATTAAAATCATGCAAGCGATCGCCAGCATGTGAAAACTCTCCCACCTCACTCCCCCACGAAGTGTACACGTATGTATTTTCTGCGCTTACTGCTCTGCCGATCACCCCTCTACACAAAACAAGTGCCCCAAATTTTTGCAGACAAAAGAAATACTTAAAATCAAAGTAACAAAGAAATTCACAACGCGAGAAGCGATTAAGATTCATAGAAACTCAACTCCTTCTTTTTTAGAAAATTCTTAAACATTCTCTTCCACAATTTCTCAAAACGAAAAAATAATGGAACCACGCTCCGAATCCAGTACTACATCTCAATCAGTAAATGATAAATCCACCTCTTCCCAAACCTTAAAAACTAATAATCACTCAAATAATACATTCATTGCAGGTACAGTCTAGACCTGCCCTCTAAATACACAAACAAACCCTGAATCTAATAATTCAACTCAATTAGAACATCAAAAGTCAACTGCTTTAGAAATAAATAAAATCGCTTATTACCAAAGCAAATACACCTTTATTCCAGAAAAATTCCAAAGCAACTCTCCAAAATTCGAATTTGCCAGACTGTGCACCAAGGATAGTTCTAGTTAGAGTGTTATCGTGTTAAGAACAATGGAGGAATAAGCAAGAAGTTGTAAGCTTGAATAACAAGCAATAAGTGTTAAGTTGTTCTAATTAGAAATAAAGATAAGTGTATAGCCATTAAATTGGGACTTTTATTTAAAAATCCAGTGATCGAGTTTAAAAGTGAGTTATAGGTAGACGATTTATGTTACAATGGTTGTCAGAAGTGGGATTGCCAAATAAATTCCCAAGGAGATAATTATTTGAAAATGGACAAGTTTAACGATCTGAAGATTCCACAACTGAAAAAGGAGCTGGAGCAACGTGGTTTGGCGACAAATGGATTAAAAATTGAACTACAATCACTGTTGTGAGAGGCCATGGAGGCGGAAAGCATTAATGTTGAGGAGTATGTATTTCAATTGGAATTAGAGGAAGAGACGACAAAGATAGAAGAAAAGAAAGCGACACGCTCATCAAACATAAACATGATTTTGGCTACAATGTGCCAGATATTAATGTGTTCTGTTCCATGTTTTTAAGCTTCAATTCGAAAAGATGGCATCTTCAAGTAATTGTTTGTTGTAAGTAGCTGCATTGTTTGTTGCATTAAAAGGATCTGCAGCGGAGATATTACAGACCAAACTGCGAGGCGAGTAGTTATGAACCGTTGATGGGTGCATTAGAAAGACGGTATAGTAGTGAGCACCGGAAGCAGATCTGCCAAATCGAGTTGGGAAATCGCCTCCAGAAAGCCAATGAGTCTCTGCAGGATTTTTCTACAGAGATTGAGAGATTAGCTCACTTAGCTTATGCACATAAATCCGTGAAATACATCGAGGACACGAAAGTTCAGACCTTCGTCAATGGAATACGAGATAACACTACACGCTTCGTTGCGTTAGCATGTCCATTGACGTTTGCGGAAATCGTTTCGTATGCTCTGACACAGGAAACTGCAATCAAGCATTTAAAGCTCATAAAGTAAAAATAGAAGAACACACTTGCGTGAACCAATTACTTGAAAAAATTGACAACATGCAGAAAGCTTTAGAAAAATCTACAGAAGCTCGCAAGAAAACGGCAAAAAGCGCATACTGACTGTGGTCTCATAACACTCCATTAGTCGATCTGCAACTGGAGAATATAACCAAGTTCTCGAAAAAGTAACGTGCGAGATCGTAATTGGAAAGGCAGCCGTATTATACAATTTTATAATGGCAGATATCGTCGACGAAGTCATAGTTGGAGTAGATTTTCTAGCGAATCAAGGAATCAAAATTAACATGAAGAATAGGATTATGAATCTGAAGCAGTTATTTGGACAGAAATAGATGGAGACAATGAGCTAAACAAGTGGTGGATTGTTGAGGCCACAAAAGAATCTACACCAAACTTACTTATAGGCAAAACCCTGGCTATGACAAGACAAGATAAACGTGTTCCAGTAAGAGTAATGAATGAGTGCAAATTATCAATCAAACTCTCCTATACTATATTAGGGCGGTTTTAAGAGATTGAGGTCTAGAAGAAGATTTCATGGACGAGAACGACACATCGAGCGAAATTAATGCATGGACCGAGGAACTAGAGGCAAACCATCAAAATAAGGCTTAAGAATTTCTTCTCAGATACTCATTCATATTTGATAAAGGCGATGTCAAACCAGGATGAACCAAAGTTGTGAAACATTTTATTAACACAGCTGATGCAAGACCAATCCGCCAATCTCCTCGAAGCGTTCCTTTAGCAAAGCATGAAGTTGTATGCCAGACCATAGTGAAATGAGCGAAAGCGGCGTAATCGAACCATCAGAGAGTCCATGGAGCTCACCTGTAGTACTTGTGAAGAAGAAAGATGGCAACATGAGATTCTGTGTGGACTATAGAAGGTTGCATGATGTAACGAAGAAAGACAGTTATCCACTACCTAGAATCGATGACACGCTGGACTGGTTGGAGATGGTCTATGGCAATTTACCGAATTTCCCTTAGGATTGTGTAATGCTCCTGCTGCCTTTGAGAGACTTACCGACCGGGTATTAAATGGATTACACTGGAAGACCTGCTTGGTATACCTCGATGATATCATCGTGTTGGATAAAAGCTTCGATGAACACCTTAAGAATTTGGAAGAGGTTTTCCAACGGTAAGCTAGCGGTGGTCTAAAGCTCAGTCCAAAGAAGTGTTCCCTTTTAAAAAAGGAAGTAATCTATTTAGGACACAAAGTGACAACAGAGGGCATTTGCACCGCTAATGAAAAGATAGAGGCAGTTAAAGATTGGCCCACTCCTAAAAGTTTACATGAATTGCGGAGCTTCCTCGGACTGTGTACTTATTATAGACGATTCGTTAAAAATTTTGCCAGCGTAGCTAGTAGCCTCCATTAACTCGCAAAAAGAACAGAGTATTACTCGGAGGGAATTACTGGAGTTGGTAAAGTGTATCAAAAATTTTTATAAGTACTTTTATGGCCAGCGATTTCGGGTGAGGACAGATCATGCAGCATTAAAATGGCTTCTACAATTCAGAAACCTAGAAGGACAGTTGACACGGTGGATTAAGAGACTCTGAAGTTACGAGTTCTGAATAGAACATCGCAACGGAAGTAGTCATGGAAATACTGATGCCATGTCCCGCCGTCCCTGTAATTTTGAAAATGAAATAAATTCTATTAAAAACAAGTACTATTTGTAATATAAATTACGTAAATAAATTCTAAATTTCAGACATTACGCCGGTATACTGCCATTAGGCCCGAAGACTTGAAGGGATTGAATGATTTCTACGCCCAGGTAAGGTGACGTTCATCCAGAAGGTCCAAAAAGGCTGTACAGCCCTCCTGAAGCTCCCCCAGTGGCACTTCTTCAGCAGAACGATTCAACGGAAAATGACCATCTAGGAGTAGCTTCAACGTTTCGCGCTACTCTCTCTTGGTTTTCTTCAACACGGCTTTGTAAATGGCCAGTCTGGCCTTGTAAAGCGCCCAGTCGTCACGAGAGCTACTGTTACGGGCTTTGTTGAAGAGTCTTCTGCTCGAAGATCCGATCCCCGTTAGCTCCGAAGTCCACCAAGGGGTTTTTCTTTACTTTTCTGAGTTCTCCGTTCTATTGCAAACAAAAAGGTCTACGCCACATATAAAATTGAAAAGTGACTCACCTCTTGCGTTAATGTCTGAGCTCCCTCATACGGTGTACTTAGAGTTGTCATCCGAGCTTATAAAAACTGCGATTCCTTGCCTCTGCCAGAGCCCTCCTCGGCAGATCCAGTGGCGGCTTCACCTCGTCGTGGTGCGGCATATAGGCTAAAACAAGCCAGAGAGAAAGACGTCGGCATCGTCTCTACCTAGACGAAGCAATAAATCGGCGGACGTCGCCTTTGAGTGCTGGAGGTATATTTGAAGGGTGTTCATCCTCCAAACTCCTCTCCAGCAGTGCGCACCGCGTCCGACAAGATACGGAAGATTTTCATTTCCGAGTGGGTTTCTTTCCCCCTCTCTTTCGCCTTAGCTGGAGACGGCAGGCCATCCACCCTGGCTTCTGTTGGGAGTATCCTAAGGACCACCCTCTCGAAGCCATAGTTTATGGCAATCTTTTCAATGAGAGGAGCGAGGGACTCCTTGTTTAGGAGTATCGCTTGCCAATGCTAATAATACTAACACAACAAAAGTGGCAGGATTTGACTATTTGATACATCCTCTTACTTGGTATCTATGTATATAAATATAAAGTTTAAAAACTTTTCACTTATAAAATATAAAAACTTTTCAAACTTATCGACAATGTCAAATATTATTACACAACCGATGTTATGATTAACATTATATAAAAATAAATAAGGAAGGGCGGATGTAACCGAACATTTTATACTTTCGCAAAGCCAAATGGTGTACTCGTTTTAAATTTATTTGTGGATCTTGCCGCCTTGTTCAATGTTGACCGATATTTTCAGTAAAAAGTCAACTATATGTACTAGGGTCCACATAATTAGTACTTAGGGGCTTGAACAGTTTTGGTTCAATTTAGACAATTTTTGGTCACAAGGTATACTTTAAACGCATCATTCACGCAAAGTTTTACCCCGATACAATCATTGTTGCTTGATTTGCATAGTGGAAAGTAAAAGAATCAAGTGGTGTCTTATGGGAAATAGGCGTGGTTGTAATCTGATTTCGCCCATTTTCGCACCATCATATAGAAATATGAAAAGAATTTTATGTACCGAATTTGGTTGAAATCGGTTAAGCAGATCTCAAGATATGGACTTTCACCTAAAAGTGGGCGGTGTTACGCCCACTGTCTAATTTTGAACGCGGTTCCTATAAAGCAAACTCATACCATCTCTGAGATAAAATTTAATGTCGCTGGCGTGTTTAGTGCTTGATTTATCGCGCATTTAGTAGTTTTTAAGTACCGTTATGTAGGGAGTGGGCGGGGTTGTCACCCGATTTCACCCATTTTCACACTATAGGTAGAGGGGCTAAAAACATTTGCTTTCAGTGAATTTTGTTATTATAGCTTTAGCGGTTTAGGAGATATGCAAATTAACAATTAACAAAACAAATTAAACTTATTGGGGGGCGGAACCACGCCCACTTAAAAAAAAAATTTAACTACAGATGCCCCTTTTTAATGTGATCCTGTGTACTAAATAACAGTGTTGTATCTTATTTTTTTTTTGATTAATGGCGTTTTGTGGGCGTGGCAGTGGTCCGATTATCCCATCTGCAATACCAACCGTCTTACGGTACCAAGAAACATGTGTACTAAGTCTCATAAGGTATCTCAATTTTTACTCAAGTTACAGCTTGCACAGACGGACGGACGGACGGACAGTCACCCGGATTTCAACTAGTCTCTTCATCTTGATCATTTATATGTACATAACCCTATATCTAACTCGATTATTTTTAGGTGATACAAACAACCTATTAAACTCTGTAGCAACAAGTTGCGAGAGTATAATTAATAATTGAAATCGCGGAGGGTTATAAGAAAAACGTATTACTACTAGGTAAAATTAGCAAGAAAACATCACAAAAATTAAAAACAATTATCAGCAAATAGCAGTCTAGAAAATCGACTGACATCTTTACATATAATATTTAACAGTGAGCAAGCATCAAACTGTGCTCTTTATGTTCCCTGTATACGTCAGGGTTTGCCTTATATTTGAAAATGAGAAATCCTCTTCGCTCTACCCTACTTGTGAAAGCCAATAATGAAGTGCTAAGTTCGGATACAGGCGAACATTTTATTCTCTCGTAATTTCCAAGGATCAAAGAGAACAGATAACAAGTCAAACTCAATATACCCTGTTCAGGGTATAACAAGGAAGACGTTTTATACCATCGCATATTTTCAAGGACATTTATATTGAACAAGTAACATTTCTACTCTCGCAGTTTGCAAAAATCAAAGGCGGGGAAACACTCTCAGGTATTGTAAAACTTTATATAAAAAATTTTATGAAACTATTTATACCAATTAACTCAAATGAAATAGACTATGTGATATAAACTCAATCAAAGCTAAATTTAATATAATATTAGGTAAAGTAAAAAGTTCGTTTGGTTTTTTATTGATTTTTCAAAAGATGATAACTTTGTGTACATTTGTCCGATTTAAGTCAAATATGCGCCGTTTTGTTCGTAAACTTGTTGCCAACAAGATGCCAACTTCACTATACCCCTCTCGTTGAAGACTGCGTCCCTACTGCCAAAAAACTCGGAGAGCCAATTTTCACAGGCCTCTCTTGAGGCTAACTTCTCACCATTAAGCGCGTTCGCCATGGACAGGAAAATATTGTAATCACTTGGTGCCAGGTCCGGACTATATGGTGGGTGCATTGGGACCTCCCATCCGAGCTCCCGGAGCCTCTGGCGCGTCACCAAAGACGTGTGTGGCCTGGCGTTGTCCTGATGGAACACAATTCGGCATCTGTTGATCAAAGATGGCCTCTTCTGTATGAGTGCTGCCTTCAAACGGTTCAGTTGTTGGCAGTAGAGGGCCGAATTGAGCGTTTGGCCATAGGGAAGTAACTCGCAGTAGATGATTCCTTGCACATCCCACCAAACACACAGCAAAACCTTCCTGGCCGTCAAACAGGTCTTGGCCACCATCTGGGCCGCTTCCCCGAGCTTTGACCACGACCGTTTGCGCTCGATGTTGTCATAAGTGACCCATTTTTCATCGCCAGTCACAATCCGCTTCAGAAACGGGTCGATTTTGTTGCGATTCTGCAGCGATTTGCAGATGGAAATTCGGTCCATCGTGTTTTTTGCGTTAGTTCGTGTGACACCGAAACATCGAGCTCCTTTTTGAATCCAAGGTTATGCAAATGGTTCCAAACGGTTTTCTGGCTTATCTTTAGTTCCTCGCAATTTTCGACGACAGGCCTCCCGACGCGTGGTGCATTTTTGACATCGAAATTACCGGAACGGAACCTAGCAAATCACTTTTGTGCTACACGTTCGTTTACAGTATCGGGCCCATAAACTAAATTAATGTTTTCAGCCGCTTTTTCGCTTTGCTCGACATGATGCGACACGTAACACTAGTACTATGGACAATAACGCCATCTCTTAGATAAAAACCGAACGAACTTTTTACTTGACCTAATATATAGATGGCAGCATGAAACTACTTTCACTTAAAATTGCTAATATATTATAGATATTAACCGATGTATACGGTATTAAGCTAACACGAAGTTTGAAATTCTCATATAATTCTTAACATGTTATGCTGATAACTTTATGTTTGATTTGTATATTGTAAAGTGAAAAAGTTAGATGGAATTTAAAAGATTGTTATATGGAAAGTAGAGTGGTTGTCATCCGATTTAGCCTATTTTCACAGTGTTTGATAGGTATTTTTGGGTAACCTCATATACCAAACGTGGTTTAAATTCGTCAAGGATTCCGATAGAAATTTCCACTAAAGGTATGCGGTATTTCTATCATATAATTATACAATAATGTCTTATATAATAACAAATTATACATATAATTTAAATTTTCTTAATTAGATTATTTACATATTTTTCTTAAAATTGTCTTAAAAACTACTGACAAAATTGCTATACTATTCTAATTCGATTATATTTGAAAAAAAATGAAGAACTATTGCACTAAGTCTGAAAACTTGAGTTCGAAATAGAGACACAAATACTGTCATAATAGCTGTGTACTGCCTCAAAAGTAATAGGAAGGATCCATGCGTGAAAATTGTGAGAACTAAATATCCGTACGGAATTTAGCTCACACAACACATGAAGACGCACCCTGTAAAACAAATACAAAACTGCCAGTATACAAGAAGAGAGAAAAGCAAGTACTCATACACGGCAGTAAAACCACGCCACTTCTAGCAACACACGCCATCCTAAAGCAACATGTTTCGAACGCTCGAGCAAGCAACACACGGCTGGAAAGCAAGCAGGCCCATCAGAAGCGGTTGTACAAGTTAACACATAATAAATTACCTATCATTTTGCCTTTGCTTTAAAATTACATACTTACATATTTTCGGCAATCGCCACAATAACTTGCTTACCTTTTGTTTCCGCTGAAATATAACAAATTACATATTTACATTCTTACTCCGCAATAAAAATTCCCACAGGTGAAATTTTAATTGCTGACTAATATTATTTCACATTTCCTGTTTTTCAATCGAAGTTGCACTAATTCAAAGAATTAGCGCAACAGCTAAATTATTGGTTACCAACCAACTGCACGCGCATCCGGTGGAATGCTAAGTGCTGATGTCAGCGTCTAGAACAATAGGAAGAGGCAAGTTGTTGTTGCCTTCTGCAACTAAACTCAAGTTATATTAATTTAATATTTCAATTAGTAAATTCAGTATCATTTCTGCCGTTAAATCGGTTCGGTTGCGCGTAATTACAAAAATTACAAATTACGCTATTTTACACGAGCGCCGGCAGAAACATCCAAGCGTCAACGCATGCAGCAGGCATCGTCGTCTAAGCCTTCACGAACGCCGACAAAAACATCTGAGCGTCGTCGTCGTGGCACCCACGAGCGTCAACGCACGCAGCAGTACATCGTCGTCTAAGCCTACACGAGCGTCGGCAGAAACATCCGAGCGTCAACGCACGCAGCGGTAGAATCGCCGTCGAAGCCTGCACGAGCAGCGGCAGAATCGTCGTAGCACGTATCAGCCGGACATCATCACCACAGGACGCAAACATAAGTCATCCTAAGTCGCTTGGCACCCCAGAGCGCGGCAGAGTAGAATACGCTATCGTATAATAGCTATTCAACAGGGGCGTGGAGAGGCGGATGACGCTACTGTGATAAGGAGTGAAGGTCTCGCAGTGAGTCGGTCCTCTGGCAGGCATTCCACTCTTTACCGTACGAAGGCTGGAAGTCACGTGTGAAGTGAGTAGTGAGTCGGTCCTCTGACTTGCACCACGCTTGGACTCGCTGCCGCTGCCACTGCCCTCCGTAATTCTGCGAGATAGTGACGCGCTAATGGTTCACGCAAACAGCTACTCTGTCACAGCGCTATTCTTGAGTGGCCACTACAACGCGGACAACACCATTTTGTACAGTAAGGTAAACGCAGGAGAAATTGTAGATGTATGGAAATTTATTCAAATACGATTTGTAAAAAGTCCCATAGTTTACAAATTCATTGTAATGAGCCCTGGACGGCGAGTACACCTCAGCAAATCACAAGAAGCAGAGACAGCAAAAAAGCTTCGTTACAATTGCCGTACGAGCAGGGACTCTGCAAATTGTATAACATCAGGAGGAGATTCAACACCGAAAATGACAGAGCTTATGTGGTTGGACAACGTATCTAAGGAGCACCTAATCTCCTTCGCAGAAAATTTGGGAGTTGACCACATAGGCACCACGCGGGAGATTCGGAAGCACATAACTGCACTGGCAGCCAAGGCGCAGGACAACCCCGAAATACACGAAAAAATTTATAAAATGGAAGCTGCATACAAAGCAAATGAATTCGCTTCACGAGACGAAGGCGATCAGAAGACACCACTTCCGCCAGATTAAGGCAGAGGAATCGCGGACATTTTCGCGGAATCATCACGACGACAGCCACCACCAATAATCATGCCGAATAACGGCATGTCACTTCAACAGAAACAGATAGTTACATTCGGACCTATAATCGACCAGGTAAGGAAGTGGTCCGTAAAATACGACGGTGGGAGAGATCCATTAGCGTTCATCGAACGGTTGGAAGAGCTCTCCGAAGTATACATGATAGACTCAGACCTTCTTCCAAGAACCATGCCCGACTTACTTTGCGGTACCGCTCTCTAATGGTATCGCAACAACAACGAACATTGGAGCAGTTGGACTACCTTCAAAAGAGATTTTTTGCGTTTCTTCTTACCAGCACGTTACTTCGAACGCCTCGAAGATGACATACGGCAACGAAGACAACACGTGCGGGAAAAATACAAAGACTACATTCTCGCTATGCAGAATCTAATGAGGCACGCTGGGTATAGCCAGGAGCAACGATTCTAAACTATCTTTCGGAATAGTCACACCGATTATCTACTCTATATTCGGCGTTGAGATTTCGAAACATTGGCCGAACTTATCACACTTGCAGAAGAATACGAAGGACATCGACAAGTAGTAGAGACATCTCGCCGTGTAATAACAAGACACATCATAGGTGACCACGAGGTAAGAAATACAACGCGGCCGGACCACCCACCCGTTTCACAACAGCGTCACACGGTTTCCCAACACAATACGACGGCAAACGCGCATCACCAACAACCACCCACGAGCCAAGCTTTTATGCGTGGAAACACATGCCGGAGATGTGGCCAGGAAGGACACTATGATATGATGTGCCGTAATCCCAGAAAGATAATTTGCTGGGAGTGTGGCCGATCGGGTGTACTAACCACAATTATAGGGAAACAGTCGAGGGTTCCGCCAGGGAAAAGACGCGGCGGACTCACATAACTCAGCGCCGAACCGGCAGTAATTATGCATCAGGAGCGCGGCCGGTTATACACCCTCATTAAGCGTGGCGGAGAACCGGCGGAAGCGGTCATCGACATCGGCGCCTCAAAAAGTTTCGTATCGTCACGAGTTGCAGAACGTTTCGACGCAACCGGGAGTGGTAAGAAGGTAACCGTTGCCCTGCAAATACAAATGGCCAACGGCACCACCTGCAAGATTTACGACGTCGTAGAAACCAATATCCAACTCGGACAGTCATCGCTCCAAGCAGTGTTACATGCTATTCCCGGTGCGATTGATGACGTCATACTCGGATTAGATACAATGGAAAGCATGGGAGCTAAGGTGTCCTGCGGAGGTCATCAGGGAGTGCTGACAGCGGCAGATGCTCAGCTTTCAGTGGACTTCTACACCATGCCATCAGAAATGGTAGACAACGCAACCCCAACTACACCATATAGCTGACTAGTAAAACCCATTAGGATGAAGCGCAATAAAACACGTAAGCTAAAGTGCAGGAGGATTAATAGAGTCGAGCCTAGATCGACCACCAAACAGAAAAATTAAGCGGCCCGCATACGCGACTTCTTAGCGGAGGAGCTTCGAAAATTTGAAACCATTAGTGGAGTGACGACAGTGGCGGAGCGTAAAATCACTATGACCGACAACGGCCCCATCAAGCAACGATGTTTTTCCATGCCATTCGGTTTACATTCGGCACCTGCGACGTTTCAGAGGGCACTCGACCAGATCATAGGCCTTGAGATGGAACCACACGCCTTCGCCTACCTCGACGACATAATCGTTATAGGCTCTACATTCGAGGAACACATACAGAATTTACGAAAGGTACTGCAGAGACTACAGCAGGCCATCCTTCGAATCAATCCCGAGAAATTCGAGTTTTTTAAGAAGGAAATCCGGTATTTAGGTCACGTGATCAGTGACAAAGGCATCCACACCGACTCCGAGAAAGTAGCAGCAATTCAGGAGCTGAAGCCCCCAACTAGTATGAAAGAAATACGCCAATATATTGGGATAGCCTCCTGGTATCGCCGCTTTGTACCCGACTTCGCGACGAATAGCCAGCTGCTCATGCCCTCTTAAAGAAAGGAAGACACTGGAAATGGGGAGCTGAGCAACAAGAAGCATTTGAAAGCATCAAGCACAGTCCTCGCCATCTATTCGGCAACCGAAAAGGAGTGCCTCGCCATAGTCTGGGGAATCCGACAAATGAGACCCTACTTAGAGGGATGTAGGTTCATGGTGATAATGGGACATATGTCACTGAAGTGGCTGAATTCCATAGAACCCCTCCGGTTTTTTGGCACGATGGGCTTTAGAATTACAGCAACATACCTTCGACATCGAATATCGCAAAGGGTAACTCAACCTAGTAGCGGACGCACTGTCCCGGCAACCACTAGAGATCATAACACAAGAGACGACGGTAGCGCCACAATGCAACTAGTGGCGAAAGGGAGTAGGGGACGTACGCGTAAACCCCGAGAAGTACGCGGACTACATGGAAAAGGATGGTCAACTCTATCGCCATATTTCGTGTCGATCCCAAGATGAAGAGGCTGTACCCTGGAAACTATGTGTGCCTAAACCCCTCCGCCTAAGAATGCAGCAAGAGAACCACGATTTACCAAGCGCCGGACATATGGGTATACGCCGGACAGTACCCGGTTGGCTAACCGGTATTACTGGCCAGGCATGTTTTTAGACATTAGCCGTTACGTACGCCACCGTTTGCACTGACTTCATCGGACTTTTACCGCGATCAAAGTATGGTAATACTATGCTAATAGTATTCTTCAACCGCTTCTGCAAGTGGGTAGAATTAGTCCCAATTAGGCACGCTACAACAGAAAGACTTCGTCGTGCCTTTAGAGAACGAATCCTAGCAAGATACGGCGTCCCGAAAATACTTATTTCGGACAACGGCGTCCAATTTACTAGTACGCTATGGCAACACCACCTAAATGAACTAAAAGTATGCCAGTAATTCCCCACACCTTACACCCCTCAAGAGAATCCGACGGAACGAGTCAATCGAACAATTAAACGAATTATAGCACAACTCAGTAGAGCCCGACACCAGCGATGGGACGATTTTTTCCCAGAGATCGAGCTCGCAGTGATTACCAGCATTTCGGCCTCCACGGGGTATAGCCCGGCTTTCCTCGTACAAAGACGAGAGCCACGACCGCAGGTATGACACCCACGACGGCTGAGGAAAAAGCCAATAGGATGCAGGCAGCCTTCAATGTTGTTCGGCAAAATATGGAGAGGCCGACAACGGATTAAGCCCGCCATTATAACACAGAAAATGGACCCCCGTGATCGGAGAATTAGTCCTCGCGAATGAGCATCACCTCTCTAAAGCCACTGAGAGTTTCGCCGCAAAGTTAGCCTCGAAGTATGATGGCCCTTATCAAATTCTCAGGTACTTCTCCCCAGTGACTTCGGAAAATTGACGGTGAAAAGGACACAACTGTAACAGTTAAAAAAAAAAAATGCTGTAAGTGAAAAGAAACTATTATTTAAGAATTCTAAACTTAAATTAAGAAAGAAAAAAAACAAGATACGAATTTATAAGTTAATGAAATTGAAAAAAGATTTAAAAAAAAAAAAACAGAACACCTGCTGTAATAAAAAAGGAAGGAAAAAAAACAAGTGTTAATATTGAAAAAATAAAAAAAATAGAAAAAGGAAAATGTTTATATATAAATCTTAAAGGAAGCATATACTTTGGAATATTGGACAAGAAGCAAAAAAAAAAAAACAAAAACAAAAACAAAAATGCGTATATGACCAAGGAAAACATTTTTTATAATAAAATGTTAAGCATAAAAATAATAATTAAGCGTGAGTTGAAAAACAAAAAAAAATTAGTTAATGTAGCTTAAATTTTAAGGAAAATTTGTAGAAAAGAAATATTGTAAATTAGATTAAATTTTGCATGTCGTCTGATGCAAAACTCACCGAAGTGGGGGGAGTGTGAGAACTAATAATCCATACGGAATTTAGCCAACACAACACATGAACAAATACAACAACCACCTGTTAAACAAATACAACACTGCAAGTATACAAGAAGAAGGAAAAGCAAGACATAGCAAGTACTCATACACAACAGTAAAACCACGCCATGTAAACAACACAACAAGTATTGGGCTGAGTGGAAAACCATGCCACTTCTAGCAACACACGCTATCCTAAAGCAACATGTTGCGAACGCTCGAGCAAGCAAGACACGGCTTGGCGGAAAGCAAGCAGGCCCATCAGCAGTAAGTCACCACAGGACTGTAACAGCGATCACACGTACGACACTGGACTCAGCAGTGAGTCGATCCTCTGGTTAGTCTTAGTGTCTTAAGTTGTAAACGCCGTTCGTTAAGGGTGAGCTCGGTAGTGAGTTGATCCTCTGACCGACTCAACCCTTAACTTTCGTTCGCCAACACAGTCTCCTGTGTTCCGGGATTATATTTTCAAGGCTATACACGAGCGGTGGCAGAAATATCCGAGCTTCACCGCATGCAGCAGGACATCGTCGTCTAAGCCTACACGAGCGTCGGCAGAAACATTCGAGCGTCAACGCACGCAGCGGTAGAATCGCCGTCGATGCCTGCACGAGCAGCAGCAGAATCGTTGTTGTAGTTCGTATCAGTCGGACATCATCACCACAGGACGCAAACATAAGTCATCCTAAGTCGCCTAGCACCCCAGAGCGCGGCAGAGTAGAATACGCTATCGTATGATAGCTATTCAACAGGAGCGCGGAGAGGCGGATGACGCTACTGCAGTAAGGAGTGAATGTCTCGCAGTGAGTCGATCCCCTGGCAGGCATTCCAATCTTTATCGTACGAAGGCTGGAAGTCACGCGTGAAGTGGGTAGTGAGTCGATCCTCCGACCTGCTCCACGCTTGGCATTGCGGCTGCTGCCACTGCCCTCCGTAATTCTGCGTGATAGTGACGCGCTAACGGGCCACTCAAACCGCTACTCTGCCATAGCGCTATCTTCGGGTGACGCCACTACAACGCGGAAGACACCATTTTGTACAATAAAGTAAACGCAAAAGAAATTGTAGATGTATAGAAATTTATTAAAATACGATTTGTAAAAAGTCCCATAGTTTACAAATTTATTGTAACGAGCCCTGGACACGGCGAGTATACCTCAGCAAATCACAAGAAGCAGGGGCAGCAAAAAAGCTTCTTTACAAAATGCCCAATCAATTTGTGAACCGGCAGGTGTAGTTGAATATTCTCCACCAAGCAGGAAACCAAAGTTTTTTTCTTGGAACAGATTTCCTGTTGTAGTCCTTGTAGACATTAATCAAATCTTAAAATTTTAAACAATTAGCACATTTTAATTGCATAACTCAGAAGTAAGGACTTCCTGAAGTTCTATAATTAAATGTCTGACAGAGAGAGCCCGAATTAATTTTCTTTAAAGCCTTTGATTCTATAGAGCTAGCAATACTATGCTTTGCATATATTATAATGCCTAGTTTATTTTTGTTGCTTGTTTCCGTGCTATCTATCCTCAGCTCGTAAATTGGAGTAAATCCTGGTATCCTAAAACTTTCGCAATGATAATTCCAAGTTTCTACAAAACACAAAATATCTGAGGATAGCATCAAACAATCGCTTTTTATATCATTAATGTGAGCGTGAAGACTCTGAACATTATGAAATAAAATTTGATATCCTGATGTTCGAGAAATCATAAAATTTAAACTTGTTCTCAGAGCTTTAATTGTATTGAATTCCCTCAGTTTCCTAAATACAGAATCCGATTCAGAAAACTTGTTAGGAGAAATAAAATTTCCTGTGATTAATAGACCTTCTGCAGAAGTAGGTCTAGTCCCTAGTACAAAACATACTGTGGTTATGCTTTTGATAATCCAAATAACTTTCAAGTGGCTGAAAGAATCATCTGCAAAAATATATCTCGGTTGCGACCTGAAAACTTTCTAAGGCAGATAAATGAACTATTCTTAAATTGTAGCAGTTCTAATTTTTCGTATTCATAGAACAAATTTGGAATGGTACACGCTCTTCTGTAAAATGGCGTCGTATTATCTTGCTATATTTTTCTGAGCATGTACGTTTCTGCCTAGCGTATTTTGTTCCAAGTGACAACTCTTCTGAATTATTATCTTGAATTATGTCAATTGGTATTTCAGGAAAGTCTAAACCGTTAGCTAATTATATTTTTGGAACGTTCCTTTTAACATTCGCATTTTTGCAAGTAGCACAAAAATTGTAATTTCCATCTTCCGAAGGAACGTTTCAATCACGACACTAACAAACATGCTTGAATTTGTAAACCATGTATCATTGGGTTTTAGGCAACATAAGCATATGGATGTTATAAACACAGACTTTATTAGCAAAGCTTTGGATAAAGTAAATCTCTCGATTCTCATACATAAACTTGATCTGCTGGGCTTTCAGCCAAGATTTCTTCAATGGGTAGCTTCTTAATTTTATAATAGAACACAACGAGTGATATTTGAGGATACTCTTTCAGATACAATGAATGCCTCTTCAGGTCTTCCGCAAGATAATCATCTTGGTCTAATTCTGTTCTTGTTGTGTATTAACGATATCTCTTCATTAATAGAATTCTCAAAAATTGTATTATTCGCTGACGGAAACCGACTTTAACAAATTTGCTTGAATTTGTAAACCATGTATCATTGGTTTTAGGGAACATAAGCATGTGGATATTATATACACAGACTTTATTAGCTTTATTAGCTCGCTTAGTCGGACGACGCGGCTTCCCCTCAACATGTATATTTGTTTCAATAACGCACTCACCTTTTTGCACTTTTTTGCACTTTAAAACACCAATATATTAAATCGGCGGAAAATTGCGACCTCTCAATGGCTCGATTTGCGAAAGAAAAAGAAGGCCTCTGGTCCTGTGCTAGTCCTTTTTGAGTATTGGGTTGTGTAGAGTTGTGGTATGATGTGATGTGTATGGGTGGGTAGTCTGAGGGGTGTGATGTCTGCAGGGGTGGTGTGTGTTAGTGGGTGGAGTCTTCTTGTTGATCGTGTTGATGTGGTGTTTTGGCGCTTATACTATGTTCGCACCGAATTGAAATCCTATTGAAAACACAATTTGTGGATTGTGGAACCAAAGTCGTTCTGACCGACATTGTGTGTTTTCGATGAGTTTTCGTTGACAGTTCACAAATCTATTTGTTTACATTTGTTATGTACCCTACCAGAACAGTGACGGTCATCTGATGGGTAATATGACAGTCATAGCTGAAAAAATTTTGTCAGCGCGCAGAACAAAGTTTCTATCATTTTCTTAAGAGCCTTGTGCAAAAACTGATGTACACAAACGTATGTGTGTGAGTTTGCTATATATCTATACTGCTCACTCTCATGTCTTTTTCTGAGTCATTGCTGACCATAAATCCGTCATAGCTGAAAATTGTCAGTTATGACTGAAACGCTATCAGAAGTGAAAAATTCTTTTGCGCAGTAGATAATATAATTTTTATTTGTTTAATAAATTTCAAACTTTTAATAAAAATTAGTTATAATAATATACTTAAATATAAAAAGGAATGCAACAAAAAATATAATAAAATATGAACATATAAAAATAAATTTTCACTTGAGGCCATCTCCTCCTCTCAATAGCTCTGCGTACGGCTCTCTCCAATCAGTGGATAGTTCTGAATTTAAAAATGCAAATGTAAATAAGAGTACTGACATATAAAATGTGAGTGTATTGGTGAACCTATCAGCAGTTTCTTGTAGGGTCCGTTTAGGCCAATTATGGAATGTAAACAAATTGTCAACTGACATTTAGGGCTGGCAAAATATGTCTTCCAATACTATCGATTAAACTAGAACAGGCACAGATTATAATGACTAAGTTTTCAAGGGTTTTCAGCGAAAACTGTGTTTTCGTTTGACAGATTTTGTATGGATGAAAACACAAGTTTTCGCGTGAAAACCTCTTTTGTTTATGAAAACACGAATTTTGTGTCAGTGCGAACATAGTATAACAAGCTTTTAGCAAAATGTTAGGTTTTTCTTGAAATTTGTAAAAATGCATTTATATGTGTTGAACGATCGCAGTTTGAGTTCGCGCGGACATTGTGTTGTTGAGAAAAACCAAATGACGACTTTGTCGACAAACATACATTTATACATATTAGCTCGCATACATATTGACGCCGAATTTTGCGCATCGTGGCGGAGTTGACAAAATTTGTTTCAAGGGACAATTTTACGACAATGACGGTCGGCTATGTTGTCTCGTTTGTCCTTTTGCAGTGGTTTGCTATTGAAAGTTGACTTATGCGGCTTATGAAAGGCTTGTTGAAAAAACACGGGCGGAAACTTGCGTAAGTCTGGTCGATTCGATTCGCTAACGAAAAAGAGACCACCTGGTCCTCTGTTAGTCCCTTTTGAGTGTTGGGTTGTGTAGAGTTGCGGAGTGATGTGATGTGTATGTGTGGGTGGTCTGAGTGATGTGATGTCTGCGTTGTGTGATGTCTTGTTGTGGATCGTGTTGATGTGGTGTGTTGGCGCGCAGTGGCATGTATGGAGGGGGAGGCGTAACTCATCTAGCCATCCCGGCCTCCCTAGGCGAACTCTAGCCTAGCAACCGCTGTAGTTGCTGCAGCATGGGAACAACGCTGCTGAGGCCAGTGGAGCCGCGGTATGTTGGCCTGGGCTGCCGAAGCCGGTCTGGATGGAGGTAGAGCTACCGGTCTTCGGAGGCGATCCGGATGGCTGCTCTGCTGTGATCTGCGGCTTGAGGCGAGTTGTCGCCCGACGGCCCGCCTTGGGGTGTGGTGCAGCATGGTGTGGGGCTGTCTATTGCACAGTTAGCAAAGCGTAACGGACGTACACTCCGGAGTCGTGTGGACCGTAGCCAAACAATTGAGGCAGTGCCCGTGAGCTTGGGCACCCTGCTGACGTTGGAGGGGCTGCATAAATCGAAAAATGCTGCAGTGTTGCAGCCGGTGTGTGCGTCGACACAGTGGGCATCGGCTGCGTTGAGGTGCTGATAACGGTGGTAGTGGTCGCGAGCCACTACGGGGAGCGGTTGCAGGACCAATTGCCGCTGCGGTTCGTGGTGCTGGAGTTGCCCCAGGGCGCGGCACATTGATGGCGGACCTCACAGCTGGTGTTGGTGGTGTGGCCAAATCTACATCCATTTTTATCTGTATGAAGAAGTTAGAATGGTTACATTTGTGGCATGTAAATTTATGGCGAATGTGCCACTGTATGTGGCAGGAATGGATCGTCAACTTGATCGATCATTGCAATTAGAATGGTTTGCATTTACAACGGTTTTGTCATTTGCGGGTTTATCGGTTGTTATGTGAATAATTCATTTGAGTTGCGGTAATATCGGCGGATTGTTCGTTATTTGCGGTTTCGTCATAAGATGCGGTTTGCAGAAAACCTAATTTCACGAGCGGTCTTGTTAGCGTTCCGCTTTGAGGACGGAGATCAACTACTCGTATATGACCGTCGGAACCGTAATATAGTTTTTTATGCGGCCAAGCCGCCATTCTGTGGGGGGTAGACAATCATCGTGTATGATGACACAGTTTCCAAGCTTAGGTGCCTTTTCTGGAGTTTTTCATCGGTACCTTTTATGAATTTCCTTGATGTACTCTTCCTTCCATCGGGATCTTACGAGAGTGTTGTGAGTGGCCGTGAATTGACAACGGCTTCAATTCGGATTAATAAGGTAGTGAATTCTTCAAAATTGAATTTATAATTTCCAGCAACTTTTTCGAAATGGGATTCGAAGCTTTTTACAGCTGATTCCCATAAACCAGAAGCGCTTGTGGGGGATAAACTGTCAATTAATGCCTTGGGGAGCATACTTCTGAACAATTTCAGGCGATACATCCGAAATCCACTAACTGTTTTTTAGTGGCTCTTTGGGCTCCAATGAAGGTTTTGCCGTTATCGCTCATTAGTTTTGAGGGGAAGCCGTGTCGTCCGACGAAGCGAGCAAATGCCGCGAGAAAAGCCTCCTTAGTCAGATTCGTACATAGCTCGAGGTGCACTGCCTTTGCCGTAAAACAGACTAAGACAGCCACATAGCCTTTCATTATGGTGGGCGACCTTAGCATGGACGCCTTTATTTGAAAAGGCCCAGAAAAATCGACACCTGTGACTGTGAAAGGCAGAGCGAAGTTGAAGCGTTCCGGTGGAAGTGCTGCCGTAATCTGCGTTCGCAACTTCTGCTTATGCAGAGTGCAGATCTTGCACATAAAAATACATTTTTTTATTTGGGGCTTAAGTCGGAGAATATAGAACTCTTGGCGAACTATATGTTGCATTAGGCGATGCTCTGCGTGGAGCATAAGTAAGTGGATATAATTTCTCTGATTCTCTGGTATGATTAGATGTTGGCGTTCCCTATACGTGAGGATTGCATTGGAAAGCCGACCATTCGCACGAAGCAGAGCCTCAAGTATTTGAGACGTTCGATTAGCAATGTACGTCTTCCATGCATGTGGTGGTTTTTTCAACCAGGCTAGAACAATTTCAGAATCGGACCAGAGATACAATCTATGTTTCTTCATGTTTAAATAGGTATGCACCATGGTACCTAATTATGCGAGTAGTAGCGCGCCACAGAGCTCAAGTCGAGGTAGACATCGCGTTTTTAAAGGAGCCACCTTTGCTTTTTCAACTAATAAGTGGCTTGTGGTCGCAGTATCGCTTTGTGTGCGCACATAGATAATGGCATAGTATGCCTTCTCAGAGGCATCACAGAAGCCGTGTATTTCGACTCTGTGTTCGGGCAAATAGTTTACCCATCGTGAGATTTGTATCTGGGAAATGTCTTCCAGATTGTTTGCAAACTGGGACCATTTTTCTAAGCGAAGAGATTTCACTTGTTCGTCCCAGTCGGTTCCGTCTAGCCATAATTCTTGTATTAAGATTTTCGCTTGTATCATAATTGGCGAAAGCCATCCTGTGGGGTCGAAAAATTTTGCCACAGACGATAAAATTTGGCGTTTTGTTATGGCGGATAATGATGATATTGACTCTGTAGCGTATGAAAACTGGTCAGATATCGCATTCCATTGGATCCCCAGAGTTTTTGTTGTACTTTCCTTTTCGAATTTAAGAAAATTAGTGTCCAACAGATTTTCTTTAGGTGTGTCCTTTAAGATATTTGGGTGGTTCGCCGTTATCTTTTTTAACGGAAACCCTGCGGCTTTGAGGGCTTGTGTTACTTGTGCTAATGACTCGTATGCTTGTGAAAGACTGTGACTTCCAGACAGGGTATCGTCTGCATCCGTTTGAGTTTTTAACACTTCGGTTGCCAGAGGAAACTCTGACTTTGTGTTTTCTGCCAATTTGTTGAGTGTTCGAATGGCTTAATATAGAGCTTAGTTGACGCCAAAGGTAACTGTTTTTAATTTATAGTCGCGTAGGGGACTATTGGTGAATTTTCGAAAAATAATTCGCTGAAAATCCTGATCGTCTTTATGTACGACTATTTATCTATAAATTTTTTCGACTTCTCCGTTAAATATGTATTTGAATATACGCCAATTTAAATTGAGGAGCAGTAAATCTGGTCGGAGTGTGGGTCGCGTAAATAGGATATCATTTAGGGAATTTCATGAGCTAGTGGATCTTGAGGCATTGAAAACCACTCTGACTTTTGTTGTTTTTTTTATCTGGCTTTACTACTGTGTGATGAGGCAAGTAAAATGAGTAAAATTTGCCATATATGATTTTTTCGCCTGCAGATTTTATATGAATTTTGGACTACTCTTCCGCCTATTCCCGTGATTTCCACATTGGCTAGTTTTGTTAGCAGTTGTAGCCTATTTTGAACCATAGACGCTATACATGATCGTTGCGATCCTTGGTCTATTAAGACCTTAAGCTTAAACAGTTCTCCTCTAGCGTTTGGGTTTTTAATGCCTTTGAGCAGCATGGTGCTTCTTGTCAATTTTCGGGATTTCGCACTTCGGGATTTGCTGTTTCAACTAAACCCGTGGCTCTTTTCATATTTGCGCTGTTTGGGGGTGAGCTGGAAAATGTGCGGTAATGCAGCATTGAATGATGTCGTTTATGACAATAAACGCAATTAAATTTGCTTTCACACTCTTTAAGTGTATGCACATGCGACAGGCAATTTGTACAAAGTCTTTTTGTTTTCACAAAATTGTTGATAAATTCTTCACTTGTTTCTTTCTGAATTTTATGCTCATTAGTATCGTTACTTGCTTATCGACCTATATTCTTTCATTTTCGTATCTTGCTTTTAGAGCTTCCGGAACTGTTTGACTATGACGCCTGCTTGACCTTTCGTTTTGTATCGGAGGTGATACAATTTTTGTGCATTTGATAATTTTGGGTGGTTTATGTAAACGGCTGTAAACATGTCCCGGAAGGACGGCCATTGTTCATAACCACCATGAAAGATTTCTGTATCACATGCGGGCACCTTGAGATGGATGCCTGAATTTAACTCTTGACATTAAATTTGTGGCAGCTCTCGGTTGTGGAGTTAAAGAGATGAAGTACAGATGGCGCTATTCTATAACGCCAACTCTTACCGCGAAAGCGATGAATTTTTAAATTTAAAATTTTCACTACCCTCCCTGCCCATGGTAAGAAGTTATAAGATTCACTAAACACCCCCCTCCCCTTATTAATGTCCTTATGCTATCTTAGAATATTATCATCAAAATCGGTCCAGCCGTTAAGGAGGAGTTCAGTGACATACACACGCACAGAAGAAATATATGTATATATAAATATGTTTGAAACCTCTTTTAAGAAAAGAAGAGTTTTTTTTTTTAATTAATAAATTAATGACGTTTTTAAACTCGTATGAGTAACTGAACTCTTATAAGATAATAAGAGTTTTTATTTAATGAAATGAATAAATTACGCGCATTTTGTGTTTTTTCGCTTTTATATTAAATTTTTCTTTTTTTATTTAATATTATTTAATTGATTATTAATAAACGCAAATGTCTTTTATTTTTAATATTATTTGTTTGTATTATGCGTCCGTAATTCCTAAAGGGAATACCTATAAGCGGATCAGCTGATACATATGTACTTGTCGTTATGCGCAATTGAGAGCTCGTCTTACAGATTAATGCACTTTGTACATATGTATGTATGTAATATAATATAATATATTATGTTTTAATATGTTTTGCGCAATCCTGCTGGTTTTTGTTGGTCAAAGAACAAAGGGTATTGCGGAATATTTGCCAATGTGGACTTTGAAGCGAAGTACTTATGTATGTATGTATACCTGAGCGTGTATATATGTACGCAGTGCGAAAATACCGCGAAAAGGAAAAAATTTACCGCAGGTATTCTTGCTAAATTTATGTATATATGTATGGATATCCCGTATTATAATATATTTGTGCGGAATATATGTACGCAGTGCGAAAAGACCGCGAAAAGGAGAATAATTTACCGCAGGTATTCTCGTAAAATTTATGTACCTATATATGTCTGTATATCAATTATTAGTAATATATATATGTATAGCAATTATATGTATTATATGTTTTCATTCCTATATTATATTTATGCTGCAAAAGGAGGTTTTCTCCTAATATAGTATGTATATATTATATTTATATATGTTAAATATAGTATGTATACACGGTATAATTCAAAAGTTCCAGGACTTTTTAAACAACGCGGCTTCTAGTTTCGCCATCTGTCTGAAATTGTTATCCCTCAATTGTGTTTTCTTCGTATAAAATTTATATAACAGCTGAGATATCGCGCCGAGATATAGAGCCGAAATCATCGCTTAAATATATGGAATCGAAATTATCAATATCCGCAGCGTCGATTTATCGTATTTTGACAAAAAATTTGGGCCTCAGAAAGGTTTGTGCTCGATTTGTCCCGCACACTTTGAAACAACACGAAAAAGACCACAGAGTTCGACACTCACGACAGATTTTTTGACCAAAAATCGCATTCATATCATCAACCATTCACCCTATTCGCCTGATATGGCACCCTGCAATTTTTATTTGTTCGGAAAACTACATTTGGCCATGAAAGGAAACCGCTATGCTGACGTTGATGACATCCAAAAGGCGACGACCGCCATCCTCAACGCTATACCGACAAATGACCTAAAAAAGTCATTCGATAACCTTCTTGAACCAGAGAACTTAAAACAATGAGAAGGTGCAAATTGAATTTTGTATGATGCTCGATTGGTTGGTTGAAAATTTGAGATCAAGGAGTTCACCACTTTCTGTATAGTTTTGCTGTTATTTAACAGAAATGAGAGTTTTTAACAACGTTTTCTGACAAAATACGTATCTACCAATATAAAGAGAAAAATGAAATGAAATGAATGAGAAAACAATAAATACAAATGCCATTTCATATATGCATGATTATTTTTTGCCATATAAACGATTTTTATGATGAAATTATTATTATTTTGCACAAATGCTACATTGATAAAATGTGAAAGATTATGCAAAAAATGATATTTTACTGTTTTCATAATTTTCTAATTTCAATATTTACAGAATTAATAATTTATGTATGTACATCAATATGTTATATTATATTATATTATATTATCAATTATCAATAAATACATGTGAGCGCACTGCTCTATATGTAAGTATGTATGTACAAATATGCATATGACCGCGCAAAATAAGTAATGCATGTGAAGTGACTTAGTGAAGTGGACGTGTTTTTTGCGCTCCTGGGTTTGCCTGCAGATAATCCCAGCTTTACATTGTGAATCACAGTAGTTTTTGTATTGGACTTACCGGGCAACCGGATGATATAAGTGGATTTAGCCTAAATATAGAGATAAGTACAAATTTGTTTTATATAAAAAATCATTGGCACTTACCTGCCCCTTTCTTAGAGAGAATTTATAATAAGTTAGTTGTAATTATCATTTTCCCTAATTTTTCGCTGTTATTCACATAAAACGTGCACTTTTTTCAATCTGCCGGTTTGTTTTGATTAAACAGCTGTTCCCCGCTTCGCTTTCTCCTTTTCGTTTTTTCTTTTGGTTTTGGCGTTGCCAACCATTCAAAACATAAGTAAGGTTTAGCGCTAGGGTTTGAACATACCCATTGACAGGTGTACCCAAACTATTCTCTAGCTGAGCTATGGCCTCTGAGAATAGTATGGGGCGTACACCAGAGAATCCTTTTCGGAGGAATTCTAAAATTTTGAGAACGCCACCAAATGACAGAAATGAGGAACCCACCGCTGCTGGATCAACATGTAATGGTGAATTTACGGACCAGGCAAATAAAGCTGAAGAAAATTCAGAAAATATTGAAATTTCTGGTAATTTTAACAAACTGGGTAGTAAATTAAAAGAGTTGGAAAACATGATGGCTGGTCAAAGGCACGTTAACCAAGCTATGCGTGATCTACTTAGCAGCATTATGAGCCTGTATAACAGAGCCGAGAAACCGCAGAATCAACGGAAAAAACTTATGGCTGAGAAAGCAACACAAGTTTTTCCTACTTATAAAGAGATAAATACGCCAAAACGGCTGCGGGAGACATCGAGGACCTTACCCCCCACGAAAAAACCGAAAGAGGCTGTTGAAAAAGTGCGAGTCCACGATAACAATAAAGGAAAACACCAGGGAACAACATAGCGCTGGCGAAAAATGGGTGGACGTTGTTAAAAAGAGGAAACCGATTCAGAAGAAAATAAGGACGAAACCGGACGCCATCATCATAACAAAAAAGGAAGGTGCGTCATACGCTGATATTCTCCGGAAGATCAAAAGCGACAGCGGTCTTGAAGAGTTGGGTTCAAACGTGACCTACATACGGAAGACCATGAAAGGAGACCTACTGATTGAATTAAAAATCAGGCAGACAAGAAAGCCGAATCGTTTCAAAGCGTCTTAGAGGGAGCGGTAGGGGAAATGGCGGTGATACAACCGAAATCCCACAACGTCACAATAGTGTGTAAGGACCTAGATGAAATTACAACTCCCGAAGAAATCTGCGCGGCACTGCACAAGGAGTGTGGGATCCAAAACCTGGAAAAAACAAGCGTCAAAAGCATGATAAAATCCGTAGTGGCACACAAATTGCTCTTGTATGCCTGCGTGCTCAGGAGGCCAAGGCTGCACTAAAACTGGGCAAAATTAGGATAGGGTGGTCGATCTGTCGCCTCCGGGAATATTCGCCTATTCCGCGTTGTTTTAGGTGTTTCAACCTGGGACATATGGCACGAAAATGTTGCAACCCGACTGACAGGTCGTCTCTTTGCACGCGTTGTGGAACTGGAGGACACGTTGCAAAGATATGCACAAACGCTCCAAAGTGCATGCTATGTAAAGGGGATCACTCAATATTGAGTACGAAGTGCCCGAAATATCTGGAGATGATGACGTCACTAAAAAAATGAAGATATTGCAGCTAAATTTAAATCACTGTGTTGCAGCACAAGACCTGCTCAAACAAACGATTATAGACAAAAATATTGATATCGCGTTATTAAGCGAACAATACTGCCAGCGTTCGGAAAGCACTTGGATCACAGACAGTACTGGCAAGGCAGCAATATGGTCTTGTAAAGGGAAACCTTTTATGTCGCATTCCAGGAAAGCTCACAGTGGTTTCACATGGGCAAAAATAAAAAACATATATTTTGTAAGCTGCTATGCCCGCCCCAGCGCATCAATTAAAGATTTCGAGGACTTTCTCCTGGAACTGTCCTTGGAAACCAGAGGCAAATCGCCAATAATAATAGCGGGCGACTTTAACGCATGGTCGACTGCTTGGGGCAGCAAAAGAACAAACCATCGTGGGCGTCTTATTTTAGAATTCCTGAGCCAAACTAACCTCACGTTAATGAATAGCGGCACGAAAAATACTTATCAAAAAGGAAATAAAGGTTCCATAATAGACCTAATGTTTACAAATGACACATTGAGCAGACGCATTAAGTGGGAAGTGTCAGATATCTACACAAATAGCGATCATTCGGCTATAATTGCTGAAGTTCTGTTCTCTAGGGAAACGTTTCCCCCCCCCCCCAGAAATTCTTCACAGAGGCAAAGCTGGAGACAAAAAGATTTCGATAAACACGTTTTCGAGGTAGTCTGGAGTGCGGCAAAGACACAAGGTGAAGACGCCGCCCAATTGGTATCCGCAGTGCGGAAAGAACTGGTCGCAACATGCGACGCTACTATGCGTAGGACAACACACCGGAATTAACGAAGGCCAGTATATTGGTGGAACGAGGAAATAGCCACGCTTAGGAAACTGTGTCACTCCGCCAGACGTCGCCTACAGCGTAACCAGAATGGCACAAACGATATTGAGTTCAGGGAAACGTTTAAAAGACATAAGAAGCTCCTGAAGTCAGCGATTACCCGTAGCAAAATAAATAGTTTCGAAAAGCTTTGTAATGAAGCGAACATAGACCCATGGGGAACTGCATACAAAATTTGCATGTCCAAATTTAAAAATAAGTCCCAGCAGCCTAATAGCGCATCTTTTATGAGAAGAGTAGTCGGGTCACTATTTCCGACACACCACCCTATCTCCTACGCTAAGCTACGAAACGATGATGCAGAGCCACCATTGTTGGTCAATGATGAAATATTGACCATAGCTAAAAGAATAAAAACCAACAAAGCGCCTGGAATAGATGGCATACCCAACAGAGCCCTAAGGGAAGCAATGACCATAAATCCCAGTTTGTTTGTAAGAATGTACAATGCGTGTATAACAGAGGAGGTGTTCCCCGACCCCTGGAAGATACAACGTTTGGTACTGCTCCCAAAGCCAAAAAAGCCACCGGATGAACCTTCATCTTATCGACCATTGTGCATGCTCGACACGGTTGGTAAAGTGTACGAAAGCATTGTAAGAAACCGCTTGGAGCTAGTCATCCAAAAAGCCGGCGGATTATCAGAAAGACAATACGGCTTTATGAAAAAGAGGTCCACTATTGACGCACTAAGAGAAGTCGTTGATACTGCGAAATGTGCAGTAAGTGGCAAAAGATGGAAAGGTGGCACAAAAAAGTATTGCGCGCTAATTACTCTGGATGTTAAGAATGCGTTCAACTCCGCAAAGTGGGCAAATATAATCAAAGCTCTATACGACATACGCGCTCCCCAATATCTCGTGAACATTATAACGAGCTATTTTAAAAATCGCATTTTGCTATTCGACACTGACGAGGGCACTCAGAGCTACACTATCTCGGGTGGAGTACCGCAAGGTTCGGTCTTAGGCCCCCTACTATGGAACTTGATGTACGACGGGGTACTAAGAATACATCAACCAAAAAACGTGAAAACTATAGCGTATGCGGATGATCTCATAGTGGTAGCAGTGGCTAAACATTTAGACGATCTCAGGATCAAATGCAACGATTGCATAAATGGTCTGCGCCAATGGTTTGCTACCATGAGCTTAGAGCTGGCCGAGCAGAAAACGGAAGTTTTGCTCATAAGCACAAGGAAGGTGGAAGAAAGACTGTCACTCACCATAGGGGAGTGCGAGATTACTTCACAGCCGCAGATGAAGTATCTGGGAGTATTACTTGACTCCAAATTAAAATTTAAAGAACACCTGGCGCATACTTCCGGTAAAGCGAATAAAATCTATAATGCTCTATCGAGAATGATGGCCAATAGAGGCTGCGTACGCTCCAGCCGGCGGTTTAAAGGACGATGGACCCACAGACTAATTCCGGACATTCATTCATGGATAGACAGACGACACGGGGACCTAAATTTCCACCTAACCCAAATACTGAGTGGGCATGGATGCTTTAGAAAGTATCTATCGAATTTTTTGTACACACATTGACTTTGCACTTGCCCATATGCGATGTATGTTTGTAAGAGTGTGTATGGCACATCTCGGATTTTCTACCAACAACACAATGTTGTGACGCTTTGTCGTCGCGTCAGTTCTTCGACAGATTGACTCTTTGACATAAAAGCAAAAAATTTGTCAACGGAGATTTCACATGAAGTAATGAGTGTACATATCTACATAAAAATACATACAAATGTGTAAACCACATAATATGTGTATGTCCTGTTACATATGTTTACACATGCATTTGAAAAGAAAAATTGAAGCATGAATGTGAAATACCGACGGCAAAACACAATTCTGTACTTTTATGACTCCATAATGGTGTCAAGTACAATTAATGAATTATTTTAAGAAATATATCAAAATACTTTATTAGTAATAATTTAAAAGTATTTTGATATATTTCTCATAATAAAGTAAAAATGAATTAACATAAAATAATTTTAAAAATAATAAGTAATAGTTCAATAAAAGGGAATATATTTCAAATGGCATATCAATATGCCCAGTTTTGCTCACATATTATATTCTCTTCAATATTCGTCGGTTGGTTATGTTAAGAGAGCGTATGTGTACAGATTCACCGCTGTTATAAAAGCGAAAAATGTTATTTGTTTCTGGTGCATCTGTGGTGAACTCCTTGATAAATTCCTACAAATTGTTTGCTGTCGAACCTGCACCTTCTCATTGTTTTAAGTTCTCTGGGTTATGTATGTATTTTGTTGAAATTCGCGCCCGTATCAGAGAATGTTGAAGAATAGAGAAGGAGCAAATGTTAGCAGTACTAAAATGTTAATTACGATGGAGGAACATCGAAAACGCGCAAATTGGAAAATAAAATTTCACCACAACTATCAGGGTACGAAACGAACTACACCACTCTATAAGCAAAATGTATACACAGATGTTCTTTGATATGCGCATAAACAAAGATTGAAATAATAAAAATGAAAGTAATTGACTTCCGACAAGAAAATATAAATAATGAGGGAAATGATATGAAAATAGAATTAAAATATCATTTAATAAAAAAGGAATATAAAAATAAAAGAAGAGTATAAAAAAATATCTGATAGGATTTGAACTTAGGCAAAATATTTCACGTTGCAATAAAGAAGTCTGCTATACAAGCAGCACCACAGACGACATCGAAGCAGAGAACTTAAAACAATGAGAAGGTGCAAATTGAATTTTGTATGATGCTCGATTGGTTGGCTGAAAATTTGAGATCAAGGAGTTCACCACTTTCTGTATAGTTTTGCTGTTATTTAACAGAAATGAGAATTTTTAACAACGTTCTCTGACAAAATACGTATTTACCAATATAAAGAGAAAAATGAAATGAAATGAATGAGAAAACAAGAAATACAAATGCCACTTCACATATGCATGATTACTTTTTGCCATATAAACGATTTTTATGATGAAAAATTGATAAATTATTATTTTTTTGCACAAATGCTACATTGATAAAATGTGAAAGATTATGCAAAAAATGATATTTTACTATTTTCATAATTTTCTAATTTCAATTTTTACAGAATTAATAATTTATGTATGTACATCAATATGTTATATTATATAATATAATAATATATTATCAATTATCAATAAATACATGTGAGCGCACTGCTCTATATGTAAGTATGTATGTACAAATATGCATATGACCGCGCAAAATAAGTAATGCATACACAAATCTACATACATTTAAGCGTACAAATGTAAGTACGTCAGCCAATAGGAAAAATACAAACATTGTTGTACAAGAACAACAATTGTCTCAAATAGCATCAGCACCAGAAATCAATATGGCAGCCAAATTGACAAATCCTAAATTTGTAGTTAATCACACACCAACAACATTTTCATTCATGAACGCTGGCGCACAAGCAATAAGCTAAGTCGTTTCATTCATAAAAGCAAACGCCTTACACATCTCCCCGAGCATGCGTTTGTCCACAAGCGTCTTTTCGCGACGATGGCAAAAGCTAGAAATCATAAATTGAACATATTTCTGATATTCCCTCTAGAAGGGAAAAGTGACAACCCCTCAAATATGAGTATTAAAATATTTTAGAATAAAAGTGACAACATAGTAAATTTGTCGATTTACAATTCAAGAAACCTTTTAAAGAAAATATTCAATATTCCTCTGATTTATGTATACAGTAAACCCCGGTTAAGTATCACTCCTCCAATCCCTCTTATCTGCCGGTGTCTTGCTGCATCTCACTTTTTTTTTCTTAAGTTTTTAAAGAAAACGGTAATTTTTTTTTAAATACATAGAAATAATCTAATTTCTAATCTAATCTAATAAAAAATCTGCATCTTTGGTTTTGGCACTTAACCGGAATTGACTGTATTTGTCAAAGAATTTACGTAAGTACGTTCGAATTTTTTGTACACACATTGACTTTGCACTTGCCCATATGCGATGTATGTTTGTAAGAGTGTGTATGGCACATCTCGGATTTTCTACCAACAACACAATGTTGTGACGCTTTGTCGTCGCGTCAGTTCTTCGACAGATTGACTCTTTGACATAAAAGCAAAAAATGTGTCAACGGAGATTTCACATGAAGTAATGAGTGAACATATCTAAGTACATAAAAATACATACAAATTTGTAAACGACATAATATATGTATGTCCTGTTACATATGTTTACACATGCATTTGAAAAGAAAAATTGAAGCATGAAGGTGAAATACCGACGGCAAAACACAATTCTGTACTTTTATGACTCCATAATCAGAGAATGTTGATGAGTAGAGAAGGAGCAAATGTTAAATGAAAACTTTTTGAGTACTAATTTGTAATTCCACAAGAGGGAACATCGAAAAGTATAACTTCGAAAAAGAAAACTACACCACACAATATGCGAAATGCTATAAATAGACACAACGAATATTCCTATATGAAAAATCGTTGCGCATACCTATTTTGATTTATGTTTTCAATTTCTATGATATGACAAATTTATAATTATGAAAAGCCTTCTGAATTAAAAATCTGTATTACCGGTAAAAACCCCAGAATTCATAATAAAATAAACATTTAATAGGCTATTTTTCCAACTTATGTATGTGCGTTATGTGAGCATTTGCTTATTAAAAAGAGGATAACAATAAAACGGTGGCTAAGCGGCCACATTTCCACTTTTGTGGTGGCTGAGGTCGTAAGCGGGAAGGGGTTAAGCACAATCCGAATACGAGCCTATACGTTCGAAACCTAAAACGAATTTTATTTAATTTTTTTATTTTATTAATTGGAGTCTAAGCATATCATAATTCAATTTCTTTAATAGCATATTTTACTTCCTGAGATAATTAAAATATATCAGGAAAATATAATATGTTCATATGTTTAGGTTTATTGAATATTTCCTTATTATGCGTATTTACACAAATGTGATAATCACACAAATATTCTTAAATACACGTACTCTGATGCTTGCTTCTTCTTGCCCCGCACAAGCAATGACTTTTGTCTACGCTTTTTGCTTTTTGCGAGTTGAACGATCGCAGGCAAGGAGGGATTGGGGCGCACCGCCACATAATTATTTCAGATATATATTTGATTTATCGAATTCAGTTTGAAAACGATTATAGGTATGAATTTATTGGTATATATATATATATATATATATAATATATTATATTACGAAAATAATTTATAAATGCATCAGTATTTTTCAATACAAATTAAGCAACATATCAATATATTATGAGCCCTCACTTGACACGCCTATGTGCATGGTGGCAAGCCAACGAAATAACGGCGAGTTCGCGCGGACATTGTGTTGTTGAAAAAAACCAAATGACGACTTTGCCGACAAACATACATATTTATATACATACATACAAACGAGCTCGCATACATATTGACGCCAAATTTTGCGCATCGTCGCGGAGTTGACAAAATTTGTTTCAATCGACAATTTTGCGACAATGTCGATCGGCTATGTTGTCTCGTTTGTCCTTTTTGCAGTGGTTTGCTATTGAAAGTTGACTTATGCTCTTTTGAAATATTGCGATTACCAATTGGGCTGCATTTTCATAGCGTCGTATTTAGATAAAATGGGCTAAATCGAAAAACTATGAAACAATGATAATAACTAAACATATAAAAGTACTATATGGACTGTGCTTAGAATATATAGAAGTAGTTAATGATTTCATATGAATGTCAATTTGATATAAATTTTATAATTTAATGCCATAAATAGTGCATAATATGAAAAAATATAAATATTATTTAAACTCGAATAGGTCATGTTGCCAATTCTCCTTTCTGAAGTGAACATCAGACAAATTCTTCAATTTCTGATTTTTAGCAAATGTTGTGAGGAAGCAGCTTGTGGACATACAAATGCGAGGGGGATGGTAGGATTTTTCAGAATTTTTCTCGTTTGAATTTTTCTCGTTTTACTCAATTTCATATTTATTTCGCATATGCGTAGGAATTCTATATGAAAACCAAATGTGGCTTACCAGGCGCACAGAAAAAATAGCGCGGCGCAGAGTTATGAACGAGCGCACTTTGCTTTGAAGCAGACGCACGTTCCTTATGAATGAATTTGTTGTCGTTGTAATATGAAATACTTAGAAAATAAGCCGCGAGTTCGCTTGAATATTATTTGCCGATGATGGTGCGTCTACGTTTTTTTGTCACTTGCGCGAATGTTTGATTTTTTGCGAAAGACATATTGAGGGACATACATATGTACATATGTGTACATATATGCAAATATATTTGGACATGCGAATGAAGGAAGACATATGAACATTGAAGCAAGTAAACAACAATAGCCGTTTGAGTTCACAGATTAGACATAAGAGTTTGAATGTTGTCTGTGGTGCTGCTTGTATAGCAGACTTCTTTATTGCAACGTGAAATATTTTGCCTAAGTTCAAATCCAATCATATATTATATAGTCCTTTTTTATTTCTATAACCCTTTTTTATGAATTGATATTTGAATTCTATTTTAATATTATTTCCCTGATTATTAAATTTTCCTGTCAGAAGTCAATTTCTTTCGTTTTTATTATTTCAATTTTTGTTTATGCGCATATCAAAGAACATCTGTGCATATGTATGTATATACATTTTGCTAATAGAGTGGTGTAGTTCATTGCGTAAATTGACAGCTGTGGTGACATTTTATTTTCGAACTTGCGCGTTTTCGATGTTCCTTCTTAGCAATTAACATTTTAGTACTGCTAACATTTGCTCCTTCTCTACTCATCAACATTCTCTGCCATAATGGTGTCAAGTACAATTAATGAATTCTTTTAAGAAATATATCAAAATACTTTATTAGTAATAATTTAAAAGTATTTTGATATATTTCTCATAATAAAGTAAAAATGAATTAACATAAAATAATTTTAAAAATAATAAATAATAGTTCAATAAAAGGGAATATATTTCAAATGGCATATCAATATTCCCAGTTTTGCTTACATATTATATTCTCTTCAATCAGAGAACTTCATTTAAGTTCTCTGCTTGAATATTCGTCGGTTGGTTATGTTAAGAGAGCGTATGTTTACAGATTCACCGCTGCTATAAAAGCGAGAAATGTTATTTGTTTCTCGTGCATGTGTGGTGAACTCCTTGATAAATTCCTACAAATTGTTCGCTGTCGAACCTGCACCTTCTCATTGTTTTAAGTTCTCTGATTGAAGCGTATTTGTCTAACCTGTGAACTCAAACACCTATTATTGTTTACTTGCTTCAAATGTCCATATGTCCACATGTGAATATTCTTGAAATTGCCTTCTTTCATTCGCATGTTCAAATATATTTGCATATATGTACACATATGTACATATGTATGTCCCTCAATATGTCTTTCGCAAAAAATCAAACATTCGCGCAAGTGACAAAAAAACGTAGACGCCGTCATCGGCCAATAATATTCAAGCGAACTCGCGGCATATTTTCTAAGTATTTCATATTACAACGACAACAAATTCATTCATAAGGAACGTGCGTCTGCTTCAAAGCAAAGTGCGCTCGTTCATAACTCTGCGCCGCGCTATTTTTTCTGTGCGCCTGGTAAACCACATTTGGTTTTCATATAGAATTCCTACGCATATGCGAAATTTTAAATAAAATGAATGAATGAAATTGAATTTGAAGTATTCAGTAAAATTGAAGAAGTTTCAATTTTACAACTGATCCTACCATTCCCCTCGCATTTGTATGTTGCCCACAAGCTGCTTCCTCACAACATATGCTAAAAATCAGAAATTGAAGAATTTGTCTGATGTTCACTTCAGAAAGGAGAATTGGCAACATGACCTATTAGCGAGTTTAAATAATATTTAAATTTTTGCATATTATGCACTATATGGCATGAAATTATAAAATTTATATAAAATTGCCATTCTCATGAAATCATTAACTACTTCTATATATTCTAGGCACACTGCATATAGTACTTTTATATGTTTTCTTATTATCATTATTTCATAGTTTGTCGATTTAGCCCATTTTATCTAAATACGACGCTATGAAAATGCAGCCCAATCGGTAATAGCAATATTTCAAAAGAGCATAAGTCAACTTTCAATAGCAAACCACTGCAAAAAGGACAAACGAGACAACATAGCCGATCGACATTGTCGTAAAATTGTCGATTGAAACAAATTTTGTCAACTCCGCCACGATGCGCAAAATTCGGCGTCAATATGTATACGAGCTCATATGTATATTTGTATGTTTGTCGACAAAATCGTCATTTGGCTTTTTTTAACAACACAATGTCTGCGCGAACTCGCCGTTATTTCGTTGGCTTGCCACCATACACAAAGGCGTTCTAACTGAGGGCTCTTAGTATATTATTATGTTGCTTAATTTGTATTGAAAAAAACTGATGCATTTATGAATTATTTTCCTAATATAATATATATTATATATGTATATATATAAATACACATAAATTCATACCTATAATCGTTCTTAAACTAAATTCGATAAATAAAATATATATCTGAAATAATTATGTGGCAGTGCGCCCCAGTCCCTCCTTGCCTGCGATCGTTCAACTCGCAAAAAGCAAAAAGTGTGGACAAAAGTCATTGCTTGTGCGGGGCAAGAAGAAGCAAGCATCAGCGTACGTGTATTTAAGAATGTATGTGTGATTATCACATTTGTGTAAATACGTATAATAAGGAAATATTCAATAAACCTAAACATATGAACATATTTTCCTGAAATATTTTAATTATCTCAGGAAGTTAAATATGCCAATAAAGTAATTGAATTATGATATGCTTCCAGATTCCAATTAATAAAATAAAAAATTAAATAAAATTTCAGTTTTATGAGTTTTAGGATTCGAACGTATAGGTTCGTATTCGGATTGTACTTAACCGTTTCCCGCTTACGACCTCAGCCACCACAAAAGTGGAAACGTGGCCGCTTAGCCACCGTTTTATTGTTATCCTTTGTTTAATAAGCAATTGCTCACATAACGCACATACATAAGTTGGAAAAATCGCCTATTTAATGTTTATTTTATTATGAAATCTGGGGTTTTTACCGGTAATACAGATTTTTAATTCAGAAGGCTTTTCATAATTATAAATTTGTCATATCATAGAAATTGAAAACATAAATCTAAATAGGTATGCGCAACGTTTTTTCATATAGGAATATTCGTTGTGTCTATTTATAGCATTTTTTCTTTTTCTAAGTTATATTTTTCGATGTTCCCTCATGTGGAATTAAAAATTAGTACTCAAAAAGATTTCATTTAACATTTGCTCCTTCTCTATTCTTCAACATTCTCTGCCCGTATGTAATTAGGGATTATTGCGCGCACGTTATTGGTTTTTTCTTCCTTCTTTTATGTGTTTGTGTCACTCCACACTTCACTCACTTTCTTCTGTTTTTTTTTTGTTTTCCGTTGAAAACAACTCTTTTTTTTATGTTTTTTGTTGTATGTGTATATACATATGTGTTATTCCACTGTACAGCACTTATATCTTTGTATCTGGTTTTTTTCGTTTGTGTGTCTATATTAAATGTTAGACACTTTACAGCACTTTTCTTTTTTTTCCGTTGAAAATAACTCTTTTTTTTACTCCATAATGCTGCTCACTATGGCTCGAAGGACCATGTATATTGGTTTCAATAACGCACTCACCTTTTTGCACTTTAAATCACCAATATATTAAATCACGGATACGGCCGGTACGAAGGCTTATAAAAATACGGGCGGAAAATTGCGACCTCTCGATGGCTCGATTTGCGAAAGAAAAAGTCCCTTTTGAGTGTTGGGTTGTGTAGAGTTGTGGTGTGATGTGATGTGTATGTGTGGGTAGTCTGAGTGGTGTGATGTCTGCAGGGGTGGTGTGTTTTTGTGTGTGTTATTGGGTGGAGTCTTCTTGTGGATCGTGTTGATGTGGTGTGTTGGCGCTCAGTGGCGTGTATGAAGGGGGGAGGCGTAACTCATCTAGCCACTTTGGAAAAAGTAAATTTCTCGATTCTCATACATAAACTTGATCTGCTGGGTTTTCAGCCAAGATTTCTTCAATGGGTAGCTTTTGATCTTTATAAAAGAACACAACGAGTGATATTTGAGGATACTCTTTCAATTACAATTAATGTCTCTTCAGGAGTTCCGCAAGGTAATCATCTTGGCCCAATTTTGTTCTTGTTACATACACTTCAACTGAGGAAAGTGTCTGTTGCAAACAGACTCAAACAATTTGGTTGCATGGTGTGATAGAAATTATTTGCCATTGAATCTCAATAAATGTAAGACGACGTGCTTTTCCCCTAGATCTGTGCACCCTCTTCTTATGTAATAAAACACCATATTCTGGAGCAAGTTTTTAACTATGTTGATTTGGGAGTTAATATGGACCCTAAGCTTAATTTTAGTCTTCATATTGATACCATGGCCTTGAAAGCAAAAGCTGTCCTCAGTTTTGTTAAACGTTGGTATTTGGTGAAACTATTTGCAGCTTTTTCTCCTGTCTGAAATTAAATTTAACTTTTTTTAGACTTTTACTGTTAAAATTCTGTAGATCAAATTTCGAACTAAACGAACGATTTGCCGTATATGTCATGATGTTAATTCTCATTCTAGCACATTTGACTTATCTGACTCAGTTTTCAAAATTAAAAAGACTTTATTGTTTTCTCTTAATAAAGGAAAATGTAACAATTTATTATATCGTAACTATAAATCTTAGTTTTTGAAATTATTGTTTCTGTAGCTAAGCAGTTTTAGATCTCAATACTTAAAAAACTCTCTTGCCTTTTGTGACTCGGCTAATTCCGCACGTATGAGGATAGCGCCATTCGCGTCGGTTGGGCGGAAGGAGGTTAATCGTTGGGTTATTATTATTATAAAGATACGTTTAGTCAGCACTATTAAAGATGGATGTTTTAAACCATTGCGATGTGTGGGTTAGAAGCTACTTTCAAAATTTGTTTGATTGAAGAAAGGAACAAAATTACAAGCAAACTAAAATTCTCAAATTATAAAGGCTGCTATAAGACTCAGGGAAACTGGTTATATGAGTGGTCCCAAGCAACGACATTCTGAAATAATTCGCTACTTCGATTGCATATACCTCCGAGGGATATACATGGGCGGTGCGAAGCCCCTGGAAAAGAGGTGCAGTTAGCTTATGGATGGATCATATATTAGTGAAACGATAGGAGGGGAAGTCTTCTGTCGAAAGCTCTCCATAAACTCTAGTTAAGGCTACCAGACCGCTGCAGTGTCTCTAAAGCGGAGGCCATCAAGGTATCAGTCGATTAATGCTCCAAAGTGCAACTTATTCACAGATGTGTGCATTCACTCTGATAGCAGAGCTGTAATATTGGCTCCGAACTCGCTGGCAGTGTCCCAAGACAATACTTATTTGAGTTTTGGGTCACAGCGTATTCGCTGGAAACTGAAAATCGGACGACCTTGCTAGAGAAGGAACGATTTCGCAAGAAGACCATGGTGGACCATGAGGTTTTGATTTGACACTGTTCCACAGTCTAATTTGATCTGAGGTTACATATCTTGTCGGATGCAAATTTCTAAAGCTGTATGGAAGAAGGCGAGGTGATATCATTTAGACCCTGTCTTTTGAACTATCCAGCTATTGCCCTACTGGTCGTCACATTTTCGTCGAATTTGGCGAAGTTTTCTGGAATTGAAATTAGCCGTTTTAACAAATTTATAATAGATTGAAAGCGTTTCATCGATCTATAAGGGTCTAGTCATCAACTTCTAGGAGTATAAAGACCGGAATTTACAGCTGTCCAAGTGGGGTTTTTTGTTAACTTTCGTGTGAGGATCGGCCCAATGACCTAAATTAACCCGTGTTCAAAAGCGGTCACAACAAACTACGACTCTGATTCGGCAGAAATTAACAGTAGCTGTCTACGAAAATGAACTACTTCATAATAAATTTCTCTTGCGAAATGTTACAAATTTAAATAACACCATGGAGGTTGATATTGCGTTCTTAAGACTAAGACACTTAGTACAGTTAATAAATGCTTGTTAATAATAATATATCTCTTACCTGTATTCCGATTCACTTCTCTAAAACCGTGATTAGAATTTTGGTAAACTTCTATTTGTGATACTGTGGAGTCAAATAGATTAAATTTAATTTAAATTTCAGTTATTGTATGTTTTTATATATGTAGGTACTTCACCTTCGACTGTGATATTAGTGGAAATAGATTGGTTGTTAACAAAACCATTAAAATCTGTAGGTGTATTATCCTGATATAACTCCACCGATGTTTCAATTGGTTCTGTTCCCACGAACCATTTTATTTTGCTATTTTTTGTAGGATGAGATCCATCACAAGGATTGCAATTTCCTATATGAAAGCAAGAAGCATTTTTATTTAATATTTGTTCTATATCCAAATCATATTTTTTTAATTTTCGGTTTCGAGTTTTTAAGGTTTCTATGAGAATGATGTCGATATATCCTTTGAATGACAGTGATTACCCATAAATTGTATCACTTTCTTGAAGCCGAATTTTTTAATTTTTTTTTTTAAATTTGCATGTATGGTATTTTCTTTTAGAACCTCATCGATATTTTATAGACCTGTGAACGATTTTAATATCTAAACTATTGTACATTAAAGTGGTTGTTCCTTCCTTTTAGAAACCCTATAGTCTTCAGTCATATCTCTCATCTGAAATAGGTTTATCATTTTAATAAAGAACTTAATATCAGATACGCTATTACAAGATTCCCTACTGTCTATTTGTCGTCAGCTATAAAACAAATTGCGGGGCTTTAACTCTTATATAATATATTCTGAAGTTGAAGTTCTGTGCCTGTAGTGGCAGAAGGATATGGGCAGGTAGCTTTAGAGGTTTCAAATACTTGTATATCGCTCAAATTTTCAGATGAAAAGTAAATTTCACGATTATTACCTTTCTGCTCATTAATGACACCCTCATTAAGAATTGTATGCAGTGCGTTGCCAATATATTTTTCGATTATGGGCTTTTCGTATACGCCATCTTGAATATGCATTTCTTGATGTAATCTTATCTCAGATGTAAGTAAATCAGTTTGTCTCTTTTTGGCCGAATTTGATTTATACGAAATTGTTGGTTTATTCGTGTTGGACAAATACAAGCGTACGATATCCTGTAGTGTCGGCATAGGTTTATAAAATGAGTGCAAATCTTTAGCTTCATCTTTTTCAGTTGATTGAGTTGAGTGTTTTCTATCGTTTTTAATTACATTGTGAGTGTTTAACTTTTCAATGTTTTCGAATAACTGTTTGGGAGATTGTGTATAATTAGAATTGTTCAAGAAATTATCTTCACTATTGGTGTTGCTACAAAAATAATTAGGCTTGTCTGGACCAAATGGAATGATAAAAGCAGTTGACTTCTTATAAGGTGTCGGTGTTTGAATAACATTTTTGGGTGGAATATGAACTCCATAAAGATATGTAGCCATCCTTTCTTCTGCGTTGTTCTTCAGTATCTCTGAAGATTTATGTTCTATTAATGAATTTATTTCTAATGAGTCTTCGTCTAAGTCGGTCTCTTTCGATGAATAGGTCTCTAAAGAATCTTTTTCAAAAATACGTTCATCTGAAACAGCAGTTTCTTCACAATCATCTCCAATTACTTGATTAGCTAGTAATATACTACTTTTCTGTCGGCTTCCAAATATTGACTCCATGTCGTTTGTACTTTTTTTATTACTATCTTCGCAATGCCAAAATTGTTCAAAGAAGACGTCGTTGATATACCATGGTATAGTATTATCACTTCTAAAAGACTTTAAGTGAATCTCAGCAAAACGCGCATTCACAGGCCTCTCAATATCGTATGCTTTTATAGCAACATTATCCTTGTTTTTGAGTTTTGACTTTTTCTTATCATTATATTGTATGACATTTTTTTTACGATTGGAACGTTCATCCGACTTTAGTAAAACATTGTTTTTATTTAAACTATAATCAGCTGAAGTTAAAACGTTAGCGTGTGAATTTGTTAAGCAAAAAAAATTTTATTAGCAAATATTAGCTTTAAATATATAAAGTTTAATTAAAATGTTAAACGTATAAAAAAGAAAATAATATATATATTATTTGTTTTTCTACTATTGCAATATGTTGCTACAGAGTATAATATTTTTGTTCACCTAACGGTTGTTTGTATAATCTAAAACTAATCAATATAGATACAGAGTTATGTATATACAAATGATCAGAATTACGAGACGAGTTGAAATCAGGTTAACTGTCTGCAAGCTGTAAGTTGAGTAAAAATTGAGATATCCTCATGCAACTTTGTAGACGTGTTTCGTGGTCAAATCTAGAAAAAGATATAGTATATGGGCGTATACAAACCATTATCACGCCCACAAACCGCCATTCATCGAAAACCCGTAAATTGCCATAACTAAGCTGCAAATTAAGACACAAACTGTAATTTGATCGCATTAATGAGGGAGAAATGTGGTATGAAAATTCATGAAGAGTGGGCGCGGTCCCGCCAACTAACAGGTTTAATGGGTATATCTATCAAGACATTTAAGCATTATTTCCCAAATTTGAACAAGACAAATATTTTTGGCACTTCTTACGACATTGTGGAAATGGGCGAAATCCCTTGATAACCTCGCCAACTCCCCATATAACGGTTTTGTTAAAAACTACTAAAAGTGCAATAAACAAATAACTCAAATCATCAGAGGCATTCAATTTTACATCCGTGATGATACAGGAAGGCTTTATAGCAGCTCGTGTCAAAATTATAAAATGGGCGTGGTACCGCCCAACTTTAGGTGAAATAACATATATCCGGACCTATCCAACCAATTTAAACCAACCGTAGGTGACATTATCTGCATATTCCTATGTTACAGTGCGAAAATGGGCAAAATCGGACTCTAAACACGCCTGTTGTTATAGAGTATAATAGTTTTGTTCACCTGACGTTTGTTTGTATCACCTAAAACTAATCGAGATAGATATAGGTTTATATACATATTGGGTTTTCCAATAGGGGTGATATGATTTCTAAGTGTTCTTTCGGCCATTTTTAATATTTCATGATCTGTAATTTTTATACTCTCGCAACCTGTTGCTACAGAGTATAATAGTTTTGTTCACCTAACGGTTGTTTGTATCACCTAAAACTAATCGAGTTAGATATAGGGTTATGTATATATAAATGATCAGGATGAAGAGACGAGTTGAAATCCGGGTGACTGTCTGTCCGTCCGTCCGTCTGTCCGTCCGTCCGTCCGTGCAAGCTCTAACTTGAGTAAAAATTGAGATATCCTTATGAAACTTTTTAGACATGTTTCTTGGTACCGTGAGACGGTTGGTATTGCAGATGGGCGTAATCGGACCACTGCCACGCCCACAAAACGCCATTAACCAAAAACAAATAACTTGTCATAACTAAGCTCCGCAATAAGATACAAGACTGTTATTTGGTACACAGGATCACATTAGGGAGGGGCATCTGCAGTTAGAACTTTTTTTTAAAAAGTGGGCGTGGTCCTGCCTCTAATAGGTTTAATGTGCATATCTCTTGAACCGCTAATGCTATAATAACAAAATTCACTAGAAGCAAATGTTTTTAGCATTTCTATTGACGGTGTGAAAATAGTTGAAATCGGGTGGCAGCTCCGCCCACTCCCCATATAACGGTACTGTTAAAAACTACTAAAAGCGCGATTAATCAAGCACTAAACACGCCAGAGACATTAAATTTTATCTCTGAGATGGTACAAATTGGCTTTATAGGAACCGCGTTCAAAATTAGTAAGTGGGCGTGTCACAGCCCACTTTTAGGTGAAAACCCATATCTTGAGATCTGCTCAACCGATTTCAACCAAATTCGGTGCATAACGTTCTTCATAGTGCGAAAATGGGCGAAATCGGTCTACAACCACGCTTACTTCCCACGTAACACCATTTTCAATTCCATCTGATTCTTTCACTTTCCACTATGCAAATCAGGTAACAATGATTATATCGGGGTAAAACTTTGCGTGAATAATGCAATTAAAGTATGCCACCTTGATGCCAAAAATTGTCTAAATCGAACCAAAACTGTTCAAACCCCTAAGTACTAAATATGTGGACCCCAGTGCCTATAGTTGACCATCTACCGAAAATATCAGTCAATCCACAAAGAAATCTCAAACGAGTATACCATTTGACTTTGCGAGAGTATAAAATGTTCGGTTACATCCGAACTTAGCCCTTCCTTACTTGTTTTTCATTGTATTCGTTAATGTTTACAATTTTATTATGGAAAGATATACGCAAGAACAACGTCTACAAAGTATTCAATTTGGTTATCAAAATAATCGTTCTCCAATTGCAACTTTTCGTGCGCTTTTGATGTTTTATGGTTGTAATAATCGTTCACCTGTGCTCGCTATTCATCGAAATGTTGAAAGTTTTGAGCGTACATTTTATTTACATAATGCTCAAGTGCCAATTAGACAAAGATTCGCTCGAAGTATTGAAAATATTGCTGCCTTTCAGGCAAGTGTTGCAGAAGGTTGCAATTTGTCGATTCCAAGGCGTTCTCTAGAATTGGGACTGTCTCAAACCACAACCAGGCGAATTTTGAGAAAGGAATTGGGCTTGCATCCGTATAAAATTGTTCTTCTCAAGACCTCAAGCCATTGGACCACCGAAAACGTCGTGAATTTGCTGATTTTGCTTTGGAACAATTTGAATACGATTTTTTTAAGAAAATTTTCTTCTCCGATGAGGCTCACTTTCATCTGAGTGGTGCGGTAAAACTGTCAATTCTGGTGCGAAAAAATCCACAAATTATTTATTAACAACCATTACATTCACCTTAATTGAATGTGTAGTGTGGTTTATGGTCTGGTAGAATCATCGGTCCGTACTGCTTTCGAAATGAAGCTGCTGACACCATTACTTTCAATGGAGAGCGGTATACTTTTATATCGATGATAACCAACTTTTTATGGCCGCAATCGGAAGAAGTTGATCTTGACAACATCTGGTTCCAACGACATGGGGTTACGGGCCACACAGCACGTGCAACAACCGAATTATTGCGAGTAAAGTTTGGAGATTCGATTATTTCAAGAAATTGAGACATTGAATGGCCTCCAAGAAGTTGTGTTTTAACACCATTAGACTACTTCTTATGGGGTTATTTGAAGTCATGGACCTTAAGCCAAAAACCAGACTCTCTTCAAGCTTTAGAAGTCAATATTAAACCCGACATACGACTTGATTTAGTGAAAAAAGTACTCGAAAATGCGTTCATCGAATTCGTTCCTGTAAATGAAGTCGTGGAGGCCATTTGAACGATGTTATATTCAGAACTTAATTGCATTGATTGTACTTCACATTCAATTAAACATTTGAACTTCCTTAACAATAATGTGGCTTTTTTGAAATAAAATTATGTCACTCTTGTTGGAAAACCCCATACATATATATAAATGATTAGGATGACAAGATGAGTTGAATTCCAAGTGACTGTCCATTCGTCCGTCCGGCTGTCTGTCTGTGCAAGCTGTAACTTGAGTAAAATATGAGATATCGCAATGAAACTTGGTACACGTGTTCCTTGGGAGAAAGTTAGGACGAGTTAGTAAATGGGTGTAATCGGGCCACTGCAACGCCCACAAAACTTTATTTATCAAAAACTTATGAAATGCCATAACTTAATTAATACAGCCAGAGACAAACGTTTAAATACACCAACAAAATTTCGCTTTTTGCGCAAAAAAAGTATTTTAACTCAAATGTAAGCATGCATTTTTTTTTTAGTAAATTATTTACTAACATTGAAACCAAAAAAAACATTTAATGTGGCTTAGATAACGGTTAATTCATCAGACACATAAACTTACACGGGACAAAAGTTTAAATACAACCACTGAAAAATACGCATGGCACATATTTTACAAATTCTTAAGAAAAAAAGAGCCGTTATATTTGATGATTTAGCAACATATACATTTTTATTCGGTATTAGAAGTGATTTCTTCTCTAACAGTGGACGTATAACAAAAAAAAAATGGGTAAAAGAAAACAAATAGAGAGTGGCGCTAAATATTTAATAATTAAACATTTTCAAGATGGAAAATCTTACCGAGATATAGGGAAAATCCTTAATCTTTCTTGTGCAAGTGTGCAAAATGTTATTCGAATGTATAAAACGCAAATCCGTGGAAATAGGCTAAGCGTCCAACAAAGCTTACTCGGCGAGATGTAAGTTTATTCATCAAAGAAGTGACAAAAAATCCCAATATAAGTGCTCCAAAGATAGCCGATAGCATCGCTGCAGCTTCTGGTAAAACTGTACACCCAAAAACTGCAGCAAAAGACTTACGGGAAAATAGCTATCATAGCAGAGTTCCAAGAAAAAATCCTCTCATATCTGAGAAAAATAACCAACTTTGTCTTGAATTTGCAAAAAAATACAAGGATATGGATGAATCTTTTTGGAGAAGAGTCCTGTTTACTGGCGAATCCAAGTTCAACGTGTTGGGAAGTGATGCTCGTACAAAAATTTGGCGTAAAACAGGAATAGCATATCAAACCCAAAATTTAATAGCAACCGTTAAGCATGGTGGAGGTAGCGTCATGGTTTTGGGAAGCGATTGGAGCAGCTGGCGTAGGACATTTAACGTTTATCGATGGTATAATGAACAAATATGTTTACAAAAGTATTTTGGAACAACATATGCAGTCTTCGGTGGATTTCTTAAGCCTCGGAAGCTCTTGAATATTCCAACAAGACAATGAACTTAAGCATGCCGCGGGTTTGGTGAAGGAATAGCCTCGTCAACTCTATAGTCCGCCACAATCACTCGACTTGAACCCGAGAGCATATTTGGGAGCTATTGGCACGGAAAATTGATAATGCGTCTTCAACTAGCAAAAAATCGTTGAAAGAAGCTCTGAAAAAGGGATGGTCGAAAATTGTGCCATCGGAAACAGAAAATTTGGTTCTATCTATGCCACGCCGTCTAAAAGCAGTTATTGAAGCACGAGGTGGAGCAACAAAATACTATATATATTTTATGTAATTTATTTTAGTTTAATTTAGTCACAATATGAAACTCTATGTAATGTATTTAAACTTTTGTCCCGTGTACATTTAAGGCTTTTTTTTTATAATTTCAATGTAAGTTAATAATTTACTATAAACACATCCTACTTACATTTTTGTTAAAATAGTTTTTTTCAATAAAAAAGGAAATCTTATTGGTGTATTTAAACTTTTGTCTTTGACACAAGAGATTGCAAGGGGCATCTGTGGTGTATGTACTCCTTATATAGCGGTACTGTTAAAAACTACTAAAAGCACGATACATCTATAAATAATTACTCCAGCGACATGAAATGTGACATCCGAGATGGTAAAAAAGGGCTTTGTAGGTGCCGTGGTCATAAATAGGCACCGCCTAAATTTAGGTCGAAACCCATATCTATCGGTAGGTGGCAATATTCTGACATTCTTATGCCGCGCGAGTTTTGGTTGTTCGAGCGGACGAAAAATAAAAATGCCGACGATGTTACTTCTGTGACATTATATTTTATTCTGTTTCTTTTTCAAATTATGTTCTGCTTATATAACTACTAAAGTGATTACAATTTTCTTAATCTATTTCTTTGTTTTTTTATTTTCTTATGAAATACAATATTTGTTAAATGTAATCTTATTTTCTATTGAATGCAAACAAACATGATTGTGTGGTTTACCCGATAATGTCTGGGTTATCATTACCATCAAACAAGGACCAAAACATGTTTGTATGCATTTGCATTATGTCCTTTATCTCTACTTGTTATCTTATTTTTTGTATTGTTTACTTATTTTTCTTTAATCTTTTATTTTGTCCAATTTACAATATTTTGTTGTGTGGTGTCTGGTTGGGATGATAGTGTACACATAACTCCTCCCTCCCTTAATTGAAAACTCTCCTGAGTTTGAATAGTATTGTTTTTTTTTTAAATTTTACAAGATATTAAAATTATTATTATATTCAAAATACAACTTAAAATTGATACTCCAATATGTGAGATATTTTTGTGATATTTTAATTCATTAATTTCTTTTAAATTTTCTTCGTTTTTAAATACAAGGTCGTTAATTGTAATTTTGTTAGTGAAATTGTCATAGTTTGGATAATAAAATCTTTGATTGAATGATATTTTAGTGTTTAAGAATGTTTGGTATAGGATCTTAATTGTGCAGTTATTATAATGAATCAATGTAGTGTTTTTCAACTTAATTTTTCTGTTTTCGTAGCTCTGGTTTAGTTCTATACCATTTGCATTTTTTATTAAAATAGGTTCTTCATCAATTTTAAAAATTTCTGTAATGCTTTTTTAGATAAGTTCACAATTTAATAAGTAGATGCAATGTTTAGAAATTTGTAGTTCATTGAGTGTTTTAGCTTCTTCGAATTTATAAGTGACATTTTTGTATTCAAAAACATTTTCAATTTCTGCTGTTATTTCTTTGCCTGCTGTATTTGGTATATGAATAATAGTTTTTAATTGTACCGATTGAAATTCTTTTGGGATTTTGAACACGAACACTAACAAATTTTCTTTATATTCCAAGGCGCATAATTTTATATATTGAAGTTTGTTGAGGTCTATGTTGTAATTATAAATTTCTTCATTTGTTAAAATGCTTGGGTGAAAAATACCACTTTTTGCTGAAATTATGTTTTCCTGAATCTGGTTTACTGCGTCTTTGAGAATGTTTATCTTTATTGTTTGTTCATGAAGAATCAATATTTTGTCTGTTCTCTCTTGATACATTAAAGAATTCTTTCTTTCGTCTTCAATAATTTGTTTTAATTTTGTGAACGTGTTCGAAAAGAAATTATTAATTTTTATTTGGTGGTTGAGAGCTGTAATTGAATTATGTAAATTTTCATCTACTTTCTTAAGGTGATTTTCAATATCTATTCTATCTCCATCATCCATCGTTCCAAATAGAAATTTATGTACAGAACCTATACCGTTAATTAAACCTCTCTTTTTTCTACTAACTTCTTTTCTTGGGATTAATGTTTTGATTTTACCTCTCAAGATTTCAATTTCTTTAGATAGGGTGTAGTAATGTAGATGTGAATATGTTTGTGAGATTTTTGTTATATTATTTAGTATGTAAAGAATTTCACGAGGGTCAATTATGTGAATTACAAGGTCAGATGATGTAACAATCTGTTTAGTGTTGATGATAATTTCTGCGTATCCATTGTCGGTATGTATTTGATGTACTTCCAGTTTGGCTGCATTACTAATTATTACAATTGCTATCATCAATGTTATGTTGAAGATGTATTTGACGTTATAGTTTCGTAGTACAATCGTATGATTGTAAAGGGTGTGGTACGACTCCTTTATTCCAAAATTCTTTATGAATTCTTCTCTCATTTGCTGCCATGTTGGTGCAGGTCCCAAAGGCCGGATGACACTTGCTGCTTCACATTTAATTTTTGTTTTGACGTGTCGTTGCGTTACGAATTCCAGCATTGATGGGTTGGGGTTGAATAAAGGAAGGATCATGTCAACTTCCCTGATGAACGATGATAAATCTCTGCCGTCAAAGTCCATGATTCTTGAAGCTTCCTTCAAAATTTGCGATCCTGTCATCTGAAGTGGTTGCTGCTCGCCTGGATTCATTGCTGATGTATCCTCTTTTGATACAACTGAACTTGTTGTTGTTGCTTTGTATGGCGCACTTCGCTCTCTCTGCGTCTTCTGCGTGTGGGGCATTAATCTTTAATCCCACTTTTCCTGGTAATGTTGATGGGCGGAATGAAGCTATTCTTCGCCTTCACAAATTGTAATCCTCGGAGTCGCTCTCCGACATTCCAGATAACTTGTGTAGAAATTTAAGTTTCTTAAACTTGGCTATCTGTGCCGACCGATATAAAATATATAAGAGATCTTTAAAATGGGAGCTAATCTTAGGATTTGCTTCCCGTTGCTAAAGCTTACGAAACTTAAAAAATTTCAGTTTTTAGTATCGTTTAACTTTGCAGTTTGTTTTTACCGACTGCGCCAGTTTTGGTTGTTCGAGCGGATGAAAAATAAAAATGCCGACGATGTTATTTCTGATGACATTATATTTTATTCTGTTTTTTTTTTCAAATTATGTTCTGCTCATATAACTACTAAAGTGATTACAATTTTCTTAATCTATTTCTTTGTGTTTCTATTTTCTTATGAAATACAATATTTGTTAAATGTAATCTTATTTTCTATTGAATGCAAACAAACATGATTGTGTGGTTTACCCGATAATGTCTGGGTTATAATTACCATCAAACATAAGGACAAAAACATGTTTTTATGCATTTGCATTATGTTCTTTATCTCTACTTGTTATCTTATTTTTTGTATTGTTTACTTATTTTTCTTTAATCTTTTATTTTGTCCAATTTACAATATTTTGTTGTGTGGTGTCTGGTTGGGATGATAGTGTACACATAACTCGCGCGATATCGGACTTCAACCACGCTTCTTCCAATATTACACAATTTTAAATTCCATCCGATTCTTTCACAAAATATACAAATTAAGCACCAATGAATATATCGGGATAAAACTTTGCACGATACTGATTTTGAAGTGTGCCAGCTTATAACCAAAAATTATCTAAATCGAAACAAAACTGTTCAAGCCTCCAAGTACGGAATATATCGACCCCAATACCTATTGTGAACTTTTCATCGAAAATATCTGGCGGCACTCTCCCGAGAAGATGGAAGAGTAATTCAATTTCAATTTGGGTAAACCCAGGAGTTTCGACTCGCAATTTATCGGCGCAACTTGGGGTTAGCAGACGGTCATTATTACTTAAATCTGCTCCCGTAAATGGTTCAAATAACAAGCCGGCTAAACCCTCTAGATTTGCCTATTCGCCTTGGAATTTTGTGAAAAAATGATTGAAATGGCCGAAGGAGACAATAACTTGATAAAATGCCTGTTCATGTCTGATGATGCCCATTTTGATCTAACCGGAAACACAAATTAACAAAATTGCCGTATATGAAGTGAATCAAATCCAGAAATAGCCCACGAGACGGAATTTCACCCAGAAAAGTGTGATTTGCAGTTTTAATCAAGGTGTGTTGTCGGGCCACACTTCTTTGAAGAAAACGGTGTAACAATAACTGTCAATGGGCACCGTTATTTAAAAATGTTGATTGAGTCTTTTTTACCTAAAACTGCGCCGAAGACGTATTCCTTTCAATAGCGTTTGGTTCCAGCAAGATGGAGCAACTGCACACATAGCTAGACCGCTTATTGCGGAGCTCCAACAAAAATTTGACAACAAATTTATATCAAGAAACTCCACTTTTCGCTGGCCCCCAAGATCACCTGACCAGACTGCACCAGGCTTTTTTTATGAGGTTATGTCAAGCAAGAGGTGTACAAAACAAAATCCAAAAATCTGACTGAATTTAAGCAATCAATTAAATTGATAATTGAGGCAATCCCGACTTCAGTCCTTTAGGCTGTAATGAATAATTTCCTAATTAGTTGTCGGATATGCGTGGCTAAGCGTGGAGGTCATTTACGGTTCACAATTTTTAATAATATTTAATTATATAAAATAAAATAAAATTTGCTATACAAAAGAAACAAATTTAATGCATTGATTAAAAAAACAGTTATTAGGGTTTGTTTTTGTAGCACGATCCGTGAGCCACCCTGTATGTATGTGATGCTTCACTCACTAAGCCGTAAACACTTGCTGCGTAGCTATCTCTCTCTTTCGTTCTTTCGTGGATGCGTCATACACCCTAACTACTGCGCGTTAAACGTTTAACGCAACCTTTTCCGAATTCTGATTAAAAGTTTCACTTCACTAAATTGGGTCGTGTATATGCAGTCAATCCAGAGCAGACTGAGTTCTTTTATCTGCGACTGTTGTTGGTTAATGTCACCAGAGCATTAATATATCAATATATGCGAAAAGTAAAAGCTGAGCTTGCTAGAAGAAGTCAGTCCGTAAGACAGTATGTATATGTGTATAATTCATATACTATTTGCTATAGTATCGACGTCATACTTCCCGGCCCGATCACAAATGGTGTGGAATAATCACAAAGGTTGTAAATCGATGACTGATGATATTATATATTGTATCGACATCATGCAAGATGCAACGATCTAACGTGTCATTCAGTGACGCAATGTACAATGAAGCACTAATTGATATTGATCAATGCATTGTTAATGCGAATTTACCGATCTGTCATTTCGGTATGGGTTCACCAAATCGAAGTGCATCTGATTTAATCAACACAAGTATGATACTGTCGAAAGAGTACTACTGACAGTGAACATGAACTTTCCCAAAACAATTGTTAGATAATTGTAAATATTTCTGCACAATCATCTGCTGCCACGAATCCCTATGATTTATACAGATGTGTCAATTGAATTTATGTAAACGCACTCAATTTTCAATTAGATTGACATTCGCAATGGCGATGAATAACTCTAAAGCCCAAACGTTGTTTGTTTGGTTAGTGTACCCTTGGATTTGAGTTAGTGTACCCTTTTCCAACGGGCAACTTTATGTGGCATGTTCTCGCGTGAGAAAATCATCCAATTTCTTTCTATTTGCTAAAGACAGATTGGCAAAAAATATTTTACACTTCGTTGCCTAGCGAGATTAATCTTTGTATATTTTTAATGATGATAATAAGAACTATTTTCGATGTACATGTGTGTATATATGTAGCTATCAATAATTTAAATTTAATATGTATTTCATCTTCATTCCGCTTTCAATTATAATAACATCCCCCACAAACTTACAGTGTTAGTTATTATTAAAAGTATTTCTTAACAAGTAAGCAAGCGCTAAGTTCGGATGTAACCGAACATTTTATACTCTCGCAAAGTCAAATGGTATACTCGTTTGAGATTTCTTTGTGGATTGATTGATATTTTCAGTAGAAGGTCAACTATAGGCACTGGGGTCATCATATTTATTACCTAGGGGCTTGAACAGTTTTGGTTCGATTTAGACAATTTATGGTCACAAGGTTTAAACGTATTATTCACGCAAAGTTTTACCCCGATATAATCATTGTTGCTTGATATGTATAGTACAATAGAAAGCGAAAGCATCAGATGGAATTGAAAATGGTGTTATATGGGAAATAGGCGTGGTTGTAGTCCGATTTCGCCTATTTTCGGACTATAACATAGAAATGCACCGAATTTGGTTAAAATCGGTTAAGCAGATCCCAAGATATGGGTTTTCACCTATAAGTGGGCGGTGCCACGCCCACTGATTAATTTTCAACGCGGTTCCTATAAAGTCATCTCATACCATCCCAGAGATAAAATTTAATGTCTCTGACGTGTTTAGAGCTTGATTTATCGCGCTTTTAGTAGTTTTTAACAGTACAGTAACACCCGATTTCAACTATTTTCACACTGTGGGTAGAAGTTCTAAAAACTTTTGCTTCCATTGAAGTTGGTTATTATAGCATTAGCGGTTTAGGAGATATGCACATTAAACCTATAAGGGGCGTGACCATGCCCACTTAAAAAAAATTGTGTACCAAATAACAGTCTTGTATCTTATTGCGGAGCTAAGTTATGGCAATTTATTTGTTTTTGATTAATGGCGTTTTGTGGGCAGTAGCAGTGGTCCGATTACGCCCATCTTCAACACCAACCGTCTAACGGTACCAAGAAGATGTCTACCAAATTTCATGAAGATATCTCAATTTTTACTCAAGTTAGAGCTTGCACGGACGGACAGACAGTCACCCGGATTTCAACTCGTCTCTTCATCCTGATCATTTATATATACAAGTATATAACCCTATATCTAACTCGATTAGTTTTAGGTGATACAAACAACCGTTAGGTTAACAAAACTATTATACTCTGTAGCAACAGGTTGCGAGAGTATAAAAAGATAGGCTAAATTTAACATATTGAGACGATGTGCGAAACGTCATCCAGAAGATCGCAATTGATAATATAAGGTTGGAAGGTATCTTTTGAATTTCGCGGCTATGTACAAAGCGCTACAGAGCTCAAATCTGGCAACACTATATATAATTTGAAAGGTCTTGACATAACCTACAAAACAACGCTATGCATGATTAGTTTGTATATTGCGTTCAAAAGTTATAGACGTGTAAACATGGAGTTCACTAACGCCGAAATTCGAGCTATTTAAAAGTTTTCCTTCGTTAAAGGCAAATCCGCTAGAGAAACGTTCCGTGAGATTAATGGTGTTTTGGGGGATGGTACTCGATCACTTCGAAATGCGGAGGATTGGTTTCGACGATTCAGAGCCGGTGAAAACGACCCATGGCTAAGCCAGCCGGCGGAAGACCTGTGATGACAAATACCGATCAAATCACGGAATACATCGAGTTAGACCGGCATATGGCATCTCGTGACATCGCCCGACATCGGAGATGGGAGTTAGTCACCAAACCATTTTAAACCATCTGCAGAAAGCTGGATACAAAAAAAAGTTTGATGTTTGGGTGCCGCATAATTTGACGCAAAAAAACCTTCTGGACCGAATCAACGCCTGCGATATGCTGTTGAAACGGAACGAACTCGTCCCATTCTTGAAGCGGATGGTGACTGGCGACGAAAAATGGATCACATACGACAATATCAAGCGAAAACGGTCGTGGTCGAAGGCCGGTGAATCGTCCCAAACAGTGGCCAAGCCGGGATTGACGGCCAGGAAGGTTTTGCTGTGTGTTTGGTGGGATTGGAAGGGAATCATCCACTATGAGCTGCTCCCATATGGCCAGACGCTTAATTCTACCATCTACTGCGAACAACTGGACCGCTTGAAGCAGGCGATCGACCAGAAGCGTCCAAAATTGGCCAACAGGAAGGATGTAGTGTTCCACCAGAACAACGCCAGACCACACACTTCGTTGATGACTCGTCAGAAGCTACGGGAGCTCGGATGGGAGGTTTTATCGCATCCACCATATAGCCCGGACGTAGCGCCGAGTGATTACCACCTGTTCCTGTCCATGGCGAATGCCCTTGGTGGTGTGAAGTTGAACTCAAAAGAGGCTTGTGAAAAGAGGCTGTCCAAATTCTTCGCAAATAAGGAGGGGGGCTTCTACGAGGAAGGTATTATGAAGTTGCCGTCTAGATGGAAACAGATCATCGAACAAAACGACGCATATTTTAATTAAATCCGATCACTGTAACACTTTTTATAAAGCATTGAATGAAGAGCAAAAAAGCGGAAGGGAGATACCTTCCAACCTTATATAAGGGATATGAGATTAAGACTAAACTCCAACTCCAACCAACTCCATTCATGTTCAAGGTATTTTAGAATATCGGAAATTTTTATATGTAGTATAAAATAATTTCACCTATTTTTGGCATTAAACTAAAGTACATCCGATATTATTCCTTCAGTTAATTTTGCTATGATATCTTACATATTAACCGATATGTACAGTATAAGGCCAACCGGAAATTTAAAAATCTTTTATATGGGAGATACATATGTAGGTGTAGTGTAGACCCGATATTATATATTTGTGGTATTACTACATATTATTTACAGAAGCAGATGACTTCTGATTTTCATACAGGTACTTAACATACTATCAACAATATACCATATAAGGAGTAAAGTCAACCGGATGTTTGAAAATTATGATATGGGGCTTTGTCAAGTTTACACAAGCTTTTATCCATTTTACTCTCACTCTATTTAATTAAGATTATATACATATTGGCCGATATATAAGGTATAAAGTCAGCCGGTAGATCGAAAATATTTCTATTAACATATTGATACGGATTGATTTGTATTCTGGAAGTAGGAGTGGTTTTTGTTAGATTTCGGCCATTTTCAAACTGAAATGGGGAAATATTAGGGTCATATCATATACCGAATATGGTTGTAATCGGTATATGTAGTAAGTCCCGAGATATGGATTTTCACTTAAATGACATTTGACGTTTTTACATTTGCTCTTAAAAACCCTTTGGTATCGACCATCCTCGATGTTAAATTTAATGTCTCTGACACATTCAGTTTAGCTTCATCGCACTTTTAGAGGTTTTTAATAAAGCCGTTATATGGGTAGTGAGCGGGGCTATTATCCGATGTCACCTATTTTCATCCTGTCGAAGAAGTGTCGAAGTAATATGTCCTGTGCAAATTTGAGTGATATAGCGTGCCCCTAGTTTTTGCAATTCGTTATACCGAATTATGGTTTTGTATTTTGATTTGCGGGTTTTGGCAATTTACAAATTTTCATTTAATGGCGTTTTGTGGGCGTGGCAGTGGTCCGATTATCCAATCTACGAACTAACACTTTTTTGCCATAGATCATGTGTACCAATTTTTATTGAGATATCTCTTTTACTTAAGTTACGCTTGCACACATGGATAGATGGACGAAGTCACTTGGAATTCAACTCGTCTCGTCATCCTGATCATTTATATATACATATATATATATAACTCCATATCCATCTCGATTAGTTTTAGGTGATTCGAACAACTGTTAGGGGAACAAAATTATTATACTCTATGTTGCACAAAATTGAAATATAAGCAGGCGTAAATCTAGCGCAAACAATAAAAACGGGCAAATTCAAAGAACGGGCACGAATTCAATCTCACCTAAACACAACGACGATAAAACAAATACAGCAAACAATAACAACCACACCAAAGGACTTGGAAGGAAAGCCAAAAGATGTACACGCACACCGATATAAAAAAAACATATAAAACCCATTGGCGGAAATCAAAGTGAATCGTATAGATTAATTTTAATATTTGGAATATTTTCTTATCAGTATGTTTTAAAATTTTTAACGCTTGCCAATATATATACATATATATTAGGGTGGGTAAAAAAAACCCCCATGTTGTTTTTTCGAGTCATTGATATACGCCTCCAAGAAAAACTCTCCAAATATGAGCTCTTAAATGTAACGGGAAGGTCCTTCGCCTAACGTTTTAATTTTTTTCTTATTATCAGATAGAACAAGTAAGGAAGGGCTAAGATCGGGTATAACCGAACATTTCATACTCTTGTACTCTTGAATCAAATCCCTTCCTTCAATAAATTAATTTCATGAATATATAACTCATACACTGACCGATATATTGAGCATTGGGTTTGTTAGAATACCGAAAATCATTAAATAATATGTTATGTGTAAGGTTTTGGATAATTCGTAGACCAGTATATATATTATCCGTTCAGTTAATTATGTTAAGATATCTTACATATTGACCAATATATACAATATATATAATTATAGTCAATCAGAAGTTTGAAAATCTTATTGTATATTTGGTATTTGGGAGATAAAGATAGAATTGAACCAATTTATTCGTTTTTGCTATTACCACAGAAAAAGAAGATTTATGAGTTTCATTAAGGTACTTCAGATATACATATATCACAAATATAGGCAGAATACAGTCAACCAGATGTTTTAAAATTCTGATATTAGTCATATAGCAGCTAGGGCAAGTTTTAAACCGATTTTATCCATTTTACACACAAAGATACAATATCCCACAAATTGACAAATATTTTCAATAAAAGGTTCGCAATAGGTATTGGGGTCCATATATTCGGTAACTGGGGCATGAACGGTTTTGTTTCGATTTAGATAGTTTTTGGTCATAAGCTGGCACACTTCAAAATCAGTATCCGTGCGAAGTTTTATCCCGATCATTCCTTGGTGTTTAATTTATATATTGGAAAGTGAAAGAATTATATTGAATTTAAGTTGTGTTATTCATGTCACACTTTCGGAATATGAAAATAATCCTATGTACCAAATTTGGTTGAAATTAGTCGAGTAGGTTCGGAGATATGAGATTTCACTTGAATGTAGGCTCTACCACGCCCATTGTCCACTTTTGACAACTGCCTTCATAAATCCCGCTTGTGTTATCTTGGATTAAAATTTATTGTCTCTGACGGACCTCGTTATTGAATTATCGTAGGTTTAGCAGTTTTTAATCAAACCGTTCTATGGGGAGTGGGCATAGTTATTATCCGATTTCAGTTCATTCATTTCATTTCATACTATCGCAAGAGGTGTCGAAATGACTGTATACTAAAAAGTGAATGAAAAAAAGGGGATTTAAAATTGTGTTATATGGGAAATAGACGTGGTTCGCTCATTTTCATACAGTAACATAGAAATGTCAGTATAATGTTACGCTTTCTAATTTGGTTGATATCGGTTGAGCAGGCATCGAGATATGCCTTATAAAGCTTTCTTCTGTTATTTTGGCTGAAAAATTCAATGTTCTGGTGCAATTTCTTATTGATTTATCGCGCTAAGTAGTTTTTAGCAATACCGTTACATCGTTAGTGGGCGGGGTTATCATCCGATTTCACCCATTTTCACACTATCAGGAGAATTTGTTGTGAGTGAATTTGGTTGCTATAGCTTTAGCGGTTTAGGAGATATGTACATTAAACCTATTAGAGGACGAGACTATGCCCACTTTTTTAACATTTTTTAAGCTATAGATGCCCGTCCCTAATGCAACTCCTTATACTAAAGAACGTTTTGTGGGCGTGGCAGTGATCCCATTACATCCGTCTACGAGCTCGGCCCTACTTTTTTTTGCCAAGGTACACGTGTACTATCATCAAGATATCTAAATTTTTACTTAAATTACAGCTTTTAGAGAATGTCGGATGAACGAATAGATTGTCACCCGGGTTTTCACGCGTCTCGTCCTCCTGATAATTTATATGTACATAAGTCGATATCTATCTCGATCAGTTTTAGGTGATACAAACAACCGTTAAGTGAAGGAAACTATTATACTCTGTAGAAACATGTTGCAATAGAGTTAAAATATGTCCACATCAACTTCATTAAAATATCATACATTTTGACCAACATAAAAGGATTAATGTCAGGGAGTAAATCGGAAATCCCTATATCGGGTATATTGGGGCTAGGAGAAAGTTTGAACACATGTTCTGCGGTACACAAGTATACAGGAGAACATGTTCAAGAAATTTTATTCATTTATTCCAATATTACACATTCACTCAACTTCATATATATTGACATATATTAGGTATATTAGGTATATGGAAATATAGATAAAATAGCTAATATATTGATCGAAGTTAACTCGAAGTTCGAAAATCTGTATATTAATATATATATTTTGGGGTTTGAAAAGCTATTGTCCGATTTCGACACTTTTAAAACGTGAGAAGGGTAAATAGCTCCCAAAATTTTTTTCCGGCATGTCTAATTTGTACTTCGCTTAGCTCCGATACACCTAATATAAATATTTTCGAACTTCCGTGTGACTTTATACCGCATATATCGGCCAATATGTGAGTTATCTCAATGAAAATGAAAGAGCATGTTTTACCCATTACAGTGTATTTTTTGGTTAAAATTGGGCAAAAACTTGATTTAGCTCCCATCTAAATAATATCAGGATTTTCTAACATCGGGCTACCTTGTTTATTATTAGTATGTGGCATGATAATAGTATGTGGTATACCTAATTGATACCTAATTGGATTTGACTAGGTAGTAATGCATATTGCACTAAGATTGAGTAGTAAAAATTAGACGCTCAATTATTTTTTTCGCCCATATTCTTTAGCATCCCATTACAAACAGCAACTTATAGAAGGAATTGTCTTACAAAATTTTATTAGTGAATATCTCACTTTTTTCAATGAAAATGAGAAATTAAATGAACGCTAAATATTCGAATAGTCGACAACGAACAGTAAACCGAATAGTCGAAAATGAGTGGTTAATCAGATAGTCGACAACTTATGACTATCCGGATACTGTAAACCGAATATTATTGTTCGAACAAAACCCTATCCTGTTAATCCGGTTAGTAAGAATACACTAGAAAACTTACTCATAAAAATGTTTAATACTTTTTTGTGTAATCGAATAGTTCCATGTACATATATAAACATATGTAACTTTAAATAATGAAATTCAAAGGAGGAAATACTTTTTACGTTATAAAAACTTTCGTTATGTGGAGAGAAGACATCAAACGACTAGTATTCGATTAATGATGATTACTTCAATTATAATTTATTTTACAAAACTTTATTTTTGTATTTAGCCGATATTTATATGGATTAACCACTGTATATTGGAACGAAAATCAAAATTACTTTATTTAAGTACAATTTCGATAAATGTTTATCCACCACACTGTTACACCAGCGTTGACAGCATTCTCTTCACCTTTCTTTTCACCTATTAAAACATGACATTTGAATTTTTTTTATTAGTACGGTTAGTTCCAATACCAAAACCTGAAGCTATGGGGGGCCTATGGGCACAATTCTTCACAATTGATAACGACAATAATTAAGAGGCACATCTAGTGTGACGATATCGGTTTAAAATTTTAGTATGATATTTTTAAAGATATTTTCAAAATTTTACAGTACGTGTGCATGTACACATTAAATATATTTTGTAGCCTGAAGTATAGCGAGATGTACACATGTACTATAAATTATGTAATATTATATATAACGCTGTCGGTAGCGCAAGAAGACATTTTGACATTAGTGCTATTATAATCTCTAGCAACATGTTGCGAGAGTATAATTATGGTACCAGCAGTTTTAAAATGGTAAAACTGATTTTCTTTGTACTAGTCCCATAGTTAACATAATCCCATTTAGGTCAAATATGCACCGTTGTTTTCGAAAACTCGTTGCCATTTTAATGGTAATTTCATAATGCTATTCTACTAGGAACCCTCGATGCATATGAACCTCCCAACCAAGCTCCCAGATCTTCTGGATGATTACTAGTAAAGGATTCTCTTCCAATCCCACCAAACACATAAAAAACCATAATAGTCTCACTTTTTATCACCTCTAACCACGGGCTTTAGAAATGAGTACATTTTTTTGCGATTCAGCAGCGATGGAAATCTTTCTCATTTTAATTTGTACGAGTATTTAGACTTAGTTTTGTGATGCGCTGTTTAGCTCCTAAGGATTCGAAACAATGGTACATGACGGTCGGACTCGATTTTTTCCATTATATTATCGACATTTTCCAGAATTGCCCTTGGTGCATCTAAGTCATACAAATTATCGGTACGGAATGAAAGACAGTAAAATTATTATTCACAATTCAGCCATATATCTTGCGTTTTCGCCTTCTTCGAACAAAAGCTGTAAAAAATGGCGTATTTGGTATATACTATTGTTCATCTTTGACACGTACTTAAACAATACTGAGTCAAAAAACCATAATTCTATCTAAGAAGTTGTGTAAGTATTTTCTAACGCTAGTGATAGCACTACATACGAGTAGCAGATTACTAAAGACATCTATTGGAAAGATAGTAAATCTCCAGTCCTTTGCCTGTTAAAGTGGCCAATAAGAATTTAGTGTAAGCAGGGGCGCTCACGTCAGAGAACGTCAATGAATGAATGAATGAATGAATTCATTGACGTTCTCTGCTCACGTCATAGCTTAACCAGAGAACTTAAAACAATATATATATGATATATTTCCTAAAATAATTCATGTACTTGAACCAGAGAAAATTGTTTTAAGTTCTCTGGCTTAACATGGCTCCGTTTGAATCCCAAGAACAACAAGTTTGGCTATGAAAAACATCTTTTACAACAAATACAGTATTTTTAAGAATAACATGCAAAATGAACACAGCAAGCAAGTTGCTTTGCACTGGCGATAGTGTGTAAAAAAAATTTGTAGACAGTTTAACATTTTTCTATCCCGTCTACCGCCACTGACGTAGAAATTTTGTGTATGCCATTCAATACTGCAAATACTGGATTGAATTATCATTTATTTATAATATATTCTATACTACACGCTCGTTTGATTTTGCTCAGGCATCTTACATATTCATAATTGTTATATCAAGTATATGAAGCCGTGGTAATATTGAAACGATTTTACCGATATACAAGTACATATACGGTATAAAGTCAACCGGATGTGTGAATATCCTTATATTAGTGCATATAGTAGCTAGGGAAAGTACCCGAATTTATCAATTTTAGCACAAGAACATACCGTTATTGGAAAGAGAAATTGAAAATTTTAAAATCTTTATATGAGACATACGGATGCTAGGGGAAATCTTAACCTGATTTTAACTATTTTTGACTCAAGGGTGCTATTTGAGCAAAGTTTTTTATCGATAACGTAATGGATTCTCGATTTATTCATATACCTCAAATTGAAAGAATCACATGGAATTTAAAAATGTTTTATAAGAGAAATAGGCGTGCTTGAATTGTGGTTCGATTTCGTTTATTTTTCACCTGTAGCATAAGATTGTCGGTATAATGTTATGTATTAAATTTGGAATAGAATACTTCTTGAGATTAAAGGCACATATACCTAATGTAAGGATTATTGAACTTCCAGCTCTCTTTGTGAGTTATCTTATTAAAATTGTGGGAACGTAGTTTTTTAATAACGGTGCATCTTTGTGCCTAAATGGATAAAATCGGGTGAAACTTGCTCTAGCCCCATATATCTTATATCAGGGTTTTCAAACATCCCTAATAAGTTTAACGTATATATTTCCTAAACCATTCAAGCTATAATAACCAAATTCACTCAAAGCAATTCTCTTTGGCATTTCTAGCTATTCTTTGAAAATGGGTAAATTCGGATTATAATCCCGCCATTTCCCATATAACGGTTTTGTTATAAACTTCTAAAATTACGATAAATCTATAAATTAAAGCGCCATGGAATTTTACTCCTAAGATGGTACGAGAAGGCCTTATAAGAGCCCACATTCAGACCAATATCTCGAGACTTACTCGATCGATTTTAAGCAAATTCGGTACGTAAAATTATCCTGACATTCCTACGTTACAGTGCGGGGGTGAAATCAGATAAAACCTAACACAATTTTAAATCAAGAACCAATTAATGTATCCGTACAAAACTTTACACGAGAAGCGCCCCTGATGTGTGCAACCTTATGATTAAAAATGGTGCAAATTGAACCAAAATTATTCAATCCCCGAGATATCGAATATGGGGACCCAATTCCTATTGCGAACTTTTTTATCGAAAATATCGGCCAATTTAAGAGATATATTATAGAAATTCGGGTAGAATCGTTTATTGATAAAAGTAGCCATATATACCTAACAGACAATTTTCGAATTTCCGGCTGATTTTATATCGGCAAATATGTGAATTATCTTAATAAAATTAACAAAGCGTGTTTTCTAATAACGGCTTGAATGGATAAAATCAGGTGAAAACTTGCCCTCGCCTATATATGGAAAGTAAAATTGTCAAACTTTCCGTTGCTTTTGTACCGTAGATATCAGTAAATAAGTAAGATATCTTAACAAAATTAACCGAACGTATGATATTGGATAGACCATAATTTATTGGCGCAAAATACAATATCTTATATACTACATATTATATAATGACTTTGTTATTCTAATAAACCTTATGCCAAAAATGTCGGTCAGTGTGTAAGTTATTTATTAATTAATTGCTTGAAAACATGCTCTCGAGTATACCTGAGCAGTGCCAAAATTTAATGCAACACGCTCACACTTTTCTCTTGTCTCAATATATCCTGTATATACAGCCAACATTTAAGTTCCGGTTCCTTCAGGAATCAACCGCTATTTTTTACAAAATTTTCATGTATAAACATGCATTTTTAAATATTACATAACGTGTCATGTTACTTTGATATACTTGTATCCGTTGACTTTTAGTTTAGTCGCCTTTTATGTGTGAACTTTAAAGTCATTTACATTTTGGCTTGAGTAAGAGTCGAATCGAAATAATAAATTCAAGTAAAATTTTGTACTTTCAAGTGGCTAATGCGAAAGTAAGAGGAATTTGGAATATTCATCGATATTATAATTTAATTTGATGTAAAGATTGATAAAAATTTACAAATTTTAGTTTCAGTTTTTTCAAATAAAGCTTAAATGTTCCCTTGAGGAACCATGAGGTGCCCATCAGTACGCACGTACGCAAATTTATTACAGAAAATGTATATGTATATCTCTCTGTTTATCGTCACAGCAAAATTGTTTTCTAGATTTCCATATTAACTAATATGTCTTTTATCAGTTTACCAATAATTTTAAGAAAATTTCAATAAAATATGGATTTTTGTAAAAATATATACATACTTAAAATGAGCACCTAGTGGTTCCTCAAAAGACCAACCAATAAAACACCCTATAAAATCTAAAAGAATAATTTTTAAGAAAAATTTTTATAGAACAAAAGTTGATGGTAACCGACAATTATAATACATATAAAAATTTTCGGACTCTTCCGAAACGGCAGCACCGAAAAATAAATGTAAATCTAGATTTTCACACTTACACGGTTAACGCCTGATTTTTAATAGCAATTTTTATATTATTATGTTCAATCTACAGATCCACAAGATGGCAATCGAATACAATAATTGTAGTGTACTATACTTTTTATTTATATTGTAATTCCGCCAGGTTGTCACTTCCTTTTTCTCACTCTCTATACAGTTTTCGTCCATGTCGTTTATTTGGTCTTATTTGTGTCTCGATCGTAGTTGTGATTTTTATACGTATTATTTTAATTTTTCAGTGCAACTCTCAAGTTAATTTTGTTCTTATAGTGAATTAAACATTATTTCTTAATGCTAAAAGTGTCGATATTGCAGATATTGACATTGACAATCGTTGGGTGGTACAATATTCACCTGTGCTGAGTAAAACATGAAATATTTACATATATTAATGTTGACATCTGGAGTTCAATGCGAAGCATCAAATATATTTGCCAGTATATAAATAAATGAAGTGAGGTTATAATTAAAAATACTGTTGTAAATGTTCCTCCAATAAAAAAAAAGATGAAATAACTAATTTCCACATTGGCCAATAAAGCTGCCTGGCATATCATCGGTTTCCAAATTCATTAAGAGCAGTTAACCGTTTAGTTGTGCATCTCGCAAACGGCCAACGCGTATTTTCCACGAAAGAGATCGTGCTATAATAATTGGGTCGTGTATTACAGTCAAACCAAGGCAGCCTGACTAGTATAGTAGTTTAGGATCATTCCAATGTCATTGCGAATTTACCAATCAGCCGTTTCGGTATGAGTTCACCAAATCCGAGTGCATCTGATTTAATCAACACACATATAAATTGTGAAACGCAGTATGATACTGTCAAATTGGCAGCGACGGTTACGTTCACGTTCAACGTACGCTGATAATATCAACGCTTGCTTAAAATCACCACGACTGTGGCATAATGTTGAAATAGTACAACTGACGATGAACATGCGCGTTCATATGCTTCAAGATCCATCTGTCAAAACTTTCACAAAACAACTGTTAAATATTGGCAATGAAAAATTGCTGTACATGAAAATACTGGATGCATAAAATTACCGACTGATTTCGGCACAATTATCAACTCACAAAATACTCTCATCGACAATATTGTTCGCAGTATTCACACAAAATATAAAAATTTTGGATGGCTGGCAGAAAGAACGATTTTGGCAGCAAAAAATATCAACGTCAATGAATTAAATTCAATGACACTACAGTTGTTGCCAGGGGACTTGGTGTCATACAAATCTATCGACGCCAAAGAAGCTGTGCATTGAATTCATTGGATATGCTGGGCATGGTTAGGTCTCCGGTTATTTTGCTTTATACAAGTACTTGTATATGAAACCACAACGGCTTTGCAATGGCACAAAATTAGTAATTAAAAAATTAATGCAAAACATTATCGAAGCCAAAAATTTGAATGCCAATTGAATTAAAATTCTATAAATTTCCAATTAGATAAGCATTCGCAATGACAATGAATAAGTCATAGGGGCAATCGTAGTATGTTTGCGGCTTAGGTTTGGGTATACCATGCTTTCCCATGGACATCTTTATCTGGCATGTTCTCGCGTGGGAAAACCATCCAGTTTGTTTGTATTCGCTTAACAAGTACTGATCAAAATATTGCACATTCCATTAATCTTTGTTTATTTTTAATTATCATAATTAGTTGTAAAAACATGAAATATTTTCGATGTATAGATAGCTATCAATTATAATTACTTCCTCCAAACTCTTAAGACCTATGTTCACCAAACGGTTGTTTGTATCACCTAAAACAAATTGGGATAGATATGGAGTTACATTTGATTAGGATGACGAGACGAGTTGAACTTTGAGTGATTGTGCCATAACTAAGCACTAAATTAAGATACACAACTGTTATTTAGTACAAAGGATCACAGTAGCAAGGGACCCTAGTGGTCCAAAACTTTTTTAAAAGTGGGCGTAGCCCCTTAAATTGTTTATTGCACATTTCTTCCAAACCGTTGAAGCTAAACGAACCAAACTTAAGAGGAAATTATTAACTTGACGAATAAAGTGCGATAGCTCACTGAATAAATGCACCACAAGCATTAAATCTCTCAAAAAAAAAGGTATAGAACTTCTTTATAGGAGCTGGAGTTACAATTGTGTAATTCACGAGGCATCGTCCGTCTTTAGGTGAAATCCTCTATCTCAGAAACTACTTGACCGATTTCAACTAAATTTGGTGTCTAAGGTAAGCCATTCCTATTATAAACTGCGAAAATAGGCGAAATCCGATCACAACCAAGTCTACTCACCATACAACAAATTTTAAAATTATATCTGATTCCTTCACTTCACGGTATATAAATCCAACATCAATAAAGTTATCAGAATAAAACTTTGCACAAATAGTGTCCTCTAGGTATTTCATCTAACGCCCAAAAATTGTTGAATTTGAACTATAGCCTTTCAAGCACCCAAGTCAAATATGTGGACCCCAGTGCATATGGGTGATTTTTTACCGAACATATCGGTCAATGTGTGAGGTCTAGTATTGAAATTTTGGGGAGAATATTTTTGTGATAACAGCATGCTCTTCCGCTAAAAATGTGTAAAATTGGGCAATTCTTCCCACCCTTTGCATCTATCGGTCAATATGTAAAAAATCATAATGAAATTCAGAAATAATTTTTCCATATACCTAATATTCGGACTTTAAAACATGCATTAGACTTTGCACCTTATATACACATTGGTTAATCTGTGAGGTTTTTTAATTTGAAAGTTGCGATAATATAAAAGGTTCGGTTACACCCGAACTTAGTCTTTCCTTACTTGTTATAAATATATTTGGAAATCTAGAATAACATTTCCAGCACGACAATGCGCCAATTCATACATTGTATGCAAAGTTAAAATATCGACGTTCTGAAGTGCCGGCAGTACTCCCCAGATCTAAATAGAATACACATGGTATTGTCCACAAAGAATTTGTTCCACCCGGGCAAAACGTTAATGCGGTATTCTACTTTGGAGTTTTGAAGCGTTTGGTGCGCTGTATTCGACGTGGCCCGAATATCGCGAAGATGGAAGTTGGCGTTAGCTGCACGATAATGCACCGTCTCGTCGATCGACGCTTGTGGCCGATTATTTGACCTAAAATCACATTTTAACAATCAACCACTCCCCGTATTCACCTGATATGGCACCGTGCGACTTCTATCTTTTCGGAAAAATGCATTTGAAAGGGGGTGCTATTCAGATGGTGTCCAGTGTATATATATTAAGTATATGGTGGCCTGGGGAAGTATTAAACCGATTTTACCCATTTTTGGTATGAAAACAAATTGTTACCAGTTAAAAGATGCTACCTGAGTTTCATTAAGATAACTGACGTATTGACCGAGATACATACATATATATATGGCATAAAGTTTGATAAATTATAGTCCGAATTCGACCATTTAGGACGTTAGATGTCTTATCTTAATAGCGCAATTTGTGTAAAGTTTCCTTTCGATAACTCATTTTCGGATTTCACCTGCGATGTTCATTGTCTAATTTTTATACCGGCTCCTATGAAACCTGAACATTAATACTTCTGACTATTTTGTTGCGCGAGTTCTCGTACTCTTAGCAGTTTTCAACATAACCGCTATATGGGGAGTAGGAGTGGTTATAATCAGATTTTATCCATTTTAGGACTGTTAAAGGAGGTGAGAATGTTTTCCCTGAGCAAATTCGCTTGAAATGGCTAGAATGGTACGTGAGATATGGACATTAAACCTATTAGAAAGCGGGCACATGTCCACTTCTTCCCAATATTTGAAACCACAGATGACCCTCTCTAATAGACTCCGTATTACCAAATAACAGTCATACCTCTTATACTTGTAGTGGAGCTTAGTTATAACACTTTATAATTTTTCGTTTCATCTCATTCTGCGTGACAAAACTCTGAATACGATAATTCAACCTCCCTGGGTACCAAGTAACATATATAGTAAGTTTCATCAAGATATCTCAATATTTACTAAATTCATCCCTTGCGCGAACATACAGACAGTCACTCGGAATTCAACCCGCCTTGTCATCCTGATCATTTATATATAGGTATATAACTCTCTATCGATTAGTTTTAGGTGATACAAACAACCGTTAGGTGAACAAAACTATTATACTCTGTAGCAACATGTTGCGTGAGTATAAAATGAATATACATATAAAATGTTAGTTAGTTAGTTAAATTGGTTTTATAAAAATATGTCGAATACGAAGCAACATTTAGTAATGAAACAAAGTCATTATATGACCTATAGCAGGGGTGGCTAAAAAATTTAACTTTCGAGCCCCGCGATATCAACATCCAGCGGCCAGCGATTTACGGATTAGCCGCCTGTAGGCTTTTAAATTGTTGCCGCCTATACTGACCTCTAATACCTTTGTCCACAATTACAAAAATTATATTTTTATAAAGGGTTTCCCAATACGAGTGATAAAATTAAATATAAAAAAATACACTAATTGTTAAGGAAATTTTTTTTTTTTTAAGGGAAGTACAATCGATACAATAAAGTTCTGAAGATAATAACGTTCAAATAGGCTCCACGACTTCTTTTGCAGGAACGAATTCGATAAACCCAATTTTCGATTACTTTTTCCACTAAATCAATACGTATAACAAGAATAGCACGTTCAATATTGACTTCTAAAGCTTGAAGGGATTCTGGCTTATTGCTAAAGACCAATGACTTCAAATAAACCCACAAGAAGTAGTATAATGGTGTTAAATCCCATCTTCTTGGAAGGCATCCAATGTCTCAATTTCTTGAAATAATCGAATCTCTAAACTTTACTCGCAATAATAAGTTGTTGCACGTGCTGTGTGGCACGTAACCCCATCTTGTTTGAACCAGATTTGGCAAGATTAACTTCTTCCAAGTGCGGTCACAAAAAGTTGGTTATCATCGATATATACCGTTCTCCATTGACTTCATTTCGAAAGTAGTACAGACCGATGATTCCACCAGACCAAAAACCACACCAAACTGACAATTTACTTGTAGGTTGAATGTAATAATTGTTCATGAATAATTTGTGGATTTTTTTTGCATCAGTATCGAAAGTTTGGTTTATTTACCGCACCACTCAGATGAAAGTGAGCCTCATCGGAGAAGTTAATTTTCTTAAAAAAATCGTTTTCAAGTTGTTCCAAGGCAAAATCAGCAAATTCACGACGTTTATGGTGGTCCAATGGATTCAGTTCTTCAGTGAGAACAATTTTATACGGATGCATACTCTCGCAAAGTCAAATGGTATACTCGTTTGAGATGTCTTTAAATATTTTAATAATTAGAAGTAGGAACTGTTGCCTCAGTAATTTACATTCACAGTGTAATAAATTAGAGACATTTGTAAACTAAATCTACTCAAATTATGAGAAATCGTTCTTGTGTTTTGTTGTATACGCTTATAATTGATTTTATATACATATTTAGAATGCATTACAACTGTATTGATTATTACACATTGACCGATGTTTTCGTATATATTCAGTACCTAGGGGCTTGAACAGTTTTGGTTCGATTTAGATAATTTTTGGTCACAAAGTGGCATACTTTAAACGCATTATTTAAAAAAAATTTTTATCCTGCAATCCAATCATTGTTGCTTGATTTGCATTGTGGAAAGTGAAAAAATCAGATGGAATTTTAAAAGGTGTTATATGGGAAAAAGGCGGGGTTGTAATCCGGTTAAGCAGATCCCAAGATATGGGTTTTCACCTAAAAGTGGGCGGGCCACGCCCGCTATCTAAATTTGAACGCGGTTCCTACTAAATCATCTCGAACCATCCCAGAGATAAAATTTAATGTCTCTGGCGTGTTTAGTGCTTGATTTATTGCGCTTTTAGTAGTTTAACCGTTATATGGTGAATAGGCGGGCTTGTCACCCGCTTTAACCCATCTTCAAACTGTCGATATAGGTGCTAAAAACATTTGCTCTCAGTGAAATTTGTTATTCTAGCTTTAGCGGGTAAGGAGATATGAACATTAAACCTATTAGGTGGCAGGACCACTCCCACTTAAAAAAAAACCTTTAAACTGCAGATGCCCCTCCCTAGTGGGATCCTGTATACCAAATAACAGTCTTGTATCTTATTGTGAAGCTTTGTTATTACAATTTATTTGTTTTTGATTAATGGCGTTTTGTGGGCGTGGCAGTTGTCCGCTTACGCCCACTTAGAATACTAACCGTGTTACGGTATCACGAAACATGTTGTAGCGAAGCTTTTTACTGCCCCTGCTTCTTGTGATTTACAATAAATTTGTAAACTGTGGGGCTCTTTTTAAAAATTGTACTTTATTCAATTTCCAATTACAAAATGGTGTCTTCCGCGTTGTAGTGGCGTCACTCGATGATAGCGCTATGGGAGAGTATCCTAGCGTTGAATAGCACTTATTCTACTCTGCCGCGCTCTGGGTGTGCTAAGCGACTTAGGATGACTTACGTTTTGTGTCCTGTGGTGATGATGGCTTCGACGGCGATGCTACCGCTGCGTGAGTTTACGCTCGTGTGTGCTACGACGACGACGTTCGGATGTTTCTGCCGGTGCTCGTGTAGGCTTAGGTGACAATGTGCTGCTGCTTGCGTTTCCGCTCGTGGGTGCTATGAGACGACGGCCGGATGTTTCCACCGGCGCTCGTGTAGGCTTAGGGGACCATGCGCTGCTGCGTGCGTTGACGTCCGTGGGTGCTACGACGACGACGCCCGGGTGTTTCTGCCGGCGCTCGTGTAGGCATAGACGACGATGTGCTGCTGCTTGCATTGATGCTCGTGAGAGCTACGACGACGATGCCTGGATGTTTCTGCCGGCGCTCGTGTAGGCTTAGATGACGATTCTGCCGCCGCTCATGTAGGCTTCGACGGCGGTTCTGCTACTACCCGTGTAGGCTTCGATCCCGGTTCTGCCGCAGCTCGTGTATAGCCGTGAAAAATAATATCGGACCACAGGAGACTGTGTTGGTGATTGAAAGTTAAGGGTTAAGTCATCAGAGGATCAATTCACTACTGAGCTCACTCTTAATGAACGGTGTTCACAACTTAAGGCACTAGGACTTCTCAGAGGATCAACCCACTGCTGAGTCTAGTGCCATGCGTGTGATCGCTGTTACAGTCCTGTGCTGACTCCCTGATGATCGGCTTGCTTGTTTCCGCCAAGCCGTGTGTTGCTTGCTCGCCCGTTCGCAACATGTTGTTTTAGGACGGCGGGTGTTGCTAGAAGTGGCGTGGTTTTCCCGTTGCAGCCAATACTTGTTTTGTTGTTTACATGGCGTGGTTTGACTGTTGTGTCGCAAAATGTTGCTTAAAGCTGGCGTGTGTTGCGTATGAGAACTTGTATACTCGCAGTGTTGTATTTATTTAACAGGGTGCGTCGTCATGCGTTGTGTGGGCTAAATTCCGTATGGATATTTAGTTCTCACATCCCCCCTCCCCCACTTCAGTGAATTTTGCATCAGATGGCATGCAAAAGTTTTATCGAATTTATAATATTTCTTTTCTACAGATTTTCCTTAAAACTTTAGCTATATTAACTGAATTCTTTGTTTTTTTTTCACGCTTAATTATAAAGTTTTCTTGGTAATTTACAAATTTTTTTTTTCAAATCTTGCTTAAATTAAATTAACTTATGCATTCTTATCTTTTCCTTTCTTAATTTAAGTATAGATTCTTAAATAATATTAGGTAAAGTAAAAAGTTCGTTCGGTTTTTTATTGATTTTTCAAATGATAATAACTTTGTGTGCATTTGTCCGATTTAAGTCAAATATGTGCCGTTTTGTTCATAAACTTGTTGCCAACGAGATGCCAACTTCATTATACCCCTCTCGTAGAAGGCTGCGTCCCTATTGGCAAAAAACTCGGAGAGCCAATTTTCACAGGCCTCTCTTGAGGCTAACCTCTCACCATTGAGTGCGTTCGCCATGGACAGGAAAAGATGGTAATCACTTGGTGCCAGGTCCGGACTATAAGGTGGGCGCATTAGGACCTCCCATCCGAGCTCCCGGAGCTTCTGGCGCGTCACCAAAGACGTGTGTGACCTTGCGTTGTCCTGATGGAACACAATTCGGCCTCTGTTGATCAAAGATGGCCTCTTCTGGATGAGTGCTGCCTTCAAGCGGTCCAGTTCTTGGCAGTAGAGGGCCGAATTGAGCGTTTGGCCATAGGGGAGCAGCTCGTAGTAGATGATTCCTTGACAATCCCACCAAACACACAGCAAAACCTTCCTGGCCGTCAATCCGGTCTTGGCTACGACCGTTTGCGCTCGATGTTGTCGTAAGTGACCCACTTTTCATCACAAGTCACAATCCGCTTCAGAAACGGGTCGATTTTGTTGCGATTCAGCAGTGATTCGCAGATGGAAGTTCGGGCCATCATGTTTTTTTGCGTTAGTTCGTGTGGCACCCAAACATCGAGCTTCTTTTTGAATCCCAGGTTATGCAAATGGTTCCAAACGGTTTTCTGGCTTATCTTTAGTTCCTCAGCAATTAAATAAGTGCTCACGTGACCGTCTGTTTCCACTATTTCCATTATTTTATCGCAATTTTCGACGACAGGCCTCCCGACCATGCGTGCATCTTTGACATCGAAATTACAGGAACGGAACGTAGCAAATCACTTTTGTGCTACACGTTCGTTTACAGTATCGGGCCCATAAACTAAATTAATGTTTTCAGCCGCTTTGGCTGCTTTTTCACTTTGATCGAAGAAAAATTGTAAAGTATAGCGAATTTTCTCTTTGTTGGTGTCCATCTTTGACGAGCGCTCACAACGTACTGAGTCAATCAATCGAAAAACTGTCAAAGACAAACTTTTAGCGCGAATAAACACGTTTTCAGCGCCGTATAGTATGACATGATGCGACACGTAACACTAATACTATGGACAATAACGCCATCTCTTAGATAAAAACCGAACGAACTTTTTACTTTACCTAATATTTTTTGTATTTCTCATCTCCCAATTTGGTTTTTTTTTTTTAGCCTTCTTTTCCATTTCATAGTTTTCTTTCATGTTGTTTTTAAAATTCTTTTCCCAAATAACTATAATTGCAAATAATTATTTGCAATTTTCGTTGTTCTTTGTCTAGTAGGGTTTTGCAATTGTTGTTGTCTTCAATGTGTACGCCCCACCAATACATGGCCACTTGATATTTGGCGGTACTAAATTTATGCCGCTCTTTCCTTGTGCCGGTCGTGAGGTCCGTGAAGCTCCTTCTGATTCTTTCAGCGATCTGTGGATCAATGGATATTTTTATGCCTTCAAGTGGAAGTTGTACCTCCGCGGATGGTTGTCGTCGTGATGATTTCGCGAAAATGTCCGCGGTTCCTCTGCCTTGAACTGCTGGAAGTGGTCTCTTCTGATCGCTTTCGTCTCGTGAAGCGGACTCCTTAGTTTTGTATGCCGCTTCCATTTTTAAAAACTTTTCGTGTATTTCGGGATCTTCGTGCGCCTTGGCTGCTAGTTCAGTTATGCGCTTCCGAATTTCCCGCGTGGTGCCTATGTGGTCAATGAACAAATTTTCCGCGAAGGAGATTAGTTGCTCCTTAGATACTTTGTCCAACCACATAAGATCTGTCATTTTCCGTTAAAATATCTTCCTGATGTAATACGATTTGCAGGGTCCCTGCTCGGGCGCCAATTGTAACGAAGCTTTTTACTGCCCCTGCTTCTTGTGATTTGTTGAAGTATACTCGCCGTGTCCAGGGTTCGCTACAATAAATTTGTAAACTATGGGACTTTTTACAAATCGTACTTTATTCAATTTCCAATTACAAAATGGTGTCTTCCGCGTTGTAGTGGCGTCATTCGATGATAGCGCTATGGGAGAGTATCTTAGCGTTGAATAGCTCTTATACGATAGCGTATTCTACTCTGCCGCGCTCTGGGTGTGCTAAGCGACTTAGGATGACTTACGTTTTGTGTCCTGTGGTGATGATGGCTTCGGCGGCGATTCTACCGCTGCACAAACTCAACAATCGGAATCAAGTACTTGTGTGGGAAACCTTTTTATTTGACGTAATATCTGCACGAAATTTGGCATGAGTAGTTTCCTAGGGCAGCAATTTAATCTCCGAAAAAAGTGTGTGTGAACGGGTCACTATAGCATGTAGCTGCTATACAAACTGAACCATCGGTATCAAGAACTTGTATGGAAATTTTATGCTTGTGGCGCTTTTCTTCAGAGATTTATCGCATTTTTAGTAGTTTACATCATAACCGTTATAAGGGGTAGTGGGCCGAATTTGGTTGAAATCAGTGGAGTAGGTCCTGAGATGTGCCACGCCCATTGTCATAATATGACATTGGCTCCTCTTAAGTCCTCTTGTACATCATCTTAGGTGTACAATTTAATGTCTCTGGGCGCATTTAGTTATTGATTTATCGCGCTTTTAGTAGTTTTAATATATTCGTTATACGGGGAGAGGACGGAGTTACAATCCGATTACATTAATTTTCACTGTCGGTAGGAGTTCTTATAGGATTTTTCTTTACTGAATTTGGTTATTGAAGCTTTTCTGGTTTAGGAGATATATAGATTAAACCTAGTAGAGGCGAGGCTACCCCCATTTTTTCAAAATTTTTATACCACAGGTGCCTCTTGCTACTGCAATCCTCTGTACTATATTACTGGGTTATATCTTAATTAAGTACTTAATGGCGATTTGTGGGTGTGGTATTGGTTCGATAACGTTCATTTATGGTCTCGTCTTCACTTTTTTGCCGAGGAACACATGTACTTAATTTCATTTAGATGTTTTAATTTTTACTCAAGTTATCGCTTGTACAGTCGGACAGACGATCATTTATATAACTACATATCTATCTCGATTATTTTAAGGTGAACAAAACTATTATACACTGTAACAACATGTTACAAGTGTATGACAATGTAGCAAAAAGGCTAAATCTATTATATTGGGTTGATGTGAAAAACGTCAACCAAAGGATCAGAATTCATTATTTTAAAGATACGAAGTTTAGGCCAAGACCAACATCATTTATATTGAGTGCCAAGCCATTAACATGATTTTAAATCTTTTAGGAAAACGTGTCCACTTAACTTTATTAATATACCACACATTTTGACCAACCTATACGGTTTAAAGCCGGGTGGAAAGTCGGAAATCATTATATAGGGTATACGGGGACAGCGAATTGGAAGGGCTAAGGGGATTGCATTAATTTTTGACATTGTTCAGGTTTACTTGAGAAATTATTTTCAAGCAATTTCATAAATATAAAGATATATGGAGGAAAGTCAGCTGAACGTTTCAAAATCCCGAATATCAGTTTTAAGGGGGTTAGGCAACCTTTCGCCCGATTTTACCCATTTTAGGCACAAGGATACACTGTGATTAGGAAAATACGGTGACTAAATTCCATTAAAATAACTCGCACATTGGCTGATATATGTGGTATAAAGTCAACTGGATGTTCCGAAATCTTTATATTAGGTATAAGGGGCTAAGAGAAGTATTGACCTGATTCAGCCCATTTCTGACACAAGAGGGTATTATTGTCAAAGAAATATTTTCCCTGAATTTCATTAATGTTCCTCACAGATTTACCGATATTTTCGGCAAAAAGTCAGCCATACACACTAGGGTCCAAATATTCGGTATGTAGGACTTGAACAGTTAACGACCGATCAAAGGCACTATTTGTGCAAAGTTTTGTTCGACTTTATTCTTTGGTGTTTGAATTGTCTACAGGAAAGTAAACGAATAATATGGAATTTTCAATTTTGCTTAATGGGATTGTAGACCGATCAGACCCATTTTCACAACCTAATATAGCATCGTCAGAGCAACGTTATGTACTGGATGTGGTTGAAATTGGTCGAGTAGATACGGAGATATGTGATTTCAACTAAATGTGGGCGGTGAACGCCCATCGTCCAATTTTGAGCCCAGATCCTATAAAGCCCACTTGAATCATAATGGGAATAAAATTAAATTTCTCTGGTCAGTCTGAACAGTCACTCGGATTTCAGCTCGTCTCACCACCCTTATCATTTATATGTATATAAACCTACATCTATCTCGATTAGTTTTAGATGCTTCAAACAACTGATAGGTGAACAAATCTATTACACTCTGTAGGAACACGTTGCAAGAGTATAAAAATAAAGTTTAGGTTTAAAGCGGTGACTTTCAATTCGCAAAAAAATTTTGATTTTGTGTCAAAAATGGGTTGAATCGGACTAATAGTCCTTAAAGCACTAATATACTTAATATATTATAATATATAGATTTTTGAACTTCCGCGTGACTTTATACCGCATATATTGGCCGATATAAAATGAGAGAGCGAGTTTTACTGACAACAAGATATTTTTGTGCCTAAAATGGATGAAATCGGGTGAAAATTTTACCTAGCCCCTATGTAACTAATAAGAACTTTTGAATTCGTCTGGCAAAAATTGATAAAATCAGATTAATACTATCCTCAACTGCCATATACTACTTATAATGCTTTTCGATAATCTAACCAGTTTTATGCCGAATATGTCGGTCAGTCAGTATTAAAATTTATTTTACATATAAAATTGCTTCAAAATATGTTCTCGAGTATAGCTGAGCAATGTCAAAATTAATATCTTTCTCTATCCCCACTATATATATATGGTTAATTCGTGCGGTTTCGTTTCGAAAGTTAAGACTTTATTGTGAAAAAATTGTTATACATTTAATGTTCAAAGTATTGCCCATCGGAAGCTATGATGTTTGCCCCTATTTCTGGCAGTTTGTGGATCCCATCCCAAAAGAACTTCTCCGGCTTGGAGGTCAAGAAAGAATCGAGCCAATTTCTGATACCCTGTTCTGAAGTGAAGCGTACTCCGGTGAGGGCATTCTGCATTGATCTGAACGAGTGGTAATCGGAAGGTGCTATGTCTGGGCTATAAGGCTGGTGAGGTAGTACTTCCCACCCACAGTTTTCCAAATAGTTTTTAACTGGCCTTGTAACATGTGGCCGAGCGTTGTCAGGATTAAAACTAATTGATTCGTGTCTGGTCGCATATTCTGGTCGTTTTTCCGCGATGGCCTTTTCCAAACGAATCAATTGTTTTCGGTAGAGGTCCCCACTGATTGTCTGACCCGATTTCAATAGCTCATAATAGAGCACACCCTTGTGGTCCCACCAAATACATAGCATAACCTTGGCACCATGGATATTCGGCTTTGCCGTGGATGTCGATGGTTGGCCGGGCTTCACATACGATCTTTTGCGCTTTGGGTTATCATAATGAATCCATTTTTCATCGCCAGTGACAATCCGATGCAAAAATGACTTCTTTTGGTGGCACTGAAGCAACATTTCCGACATGCAGAATCGACGTTCGACGTCTCTTGGCTTTAATTCATAAGGCACCCAATTTCCAAGCTTCTGGATGAATCCTAATGATTTTAATCGTCTAGAAACGGTTGCTTGATCAACTCCTAATACTTTTGCAAGTTTTTCTTGCGTCTGGCATGCCTCTGCGTCGAGTAATGCCTCCAATTCTTCGTCTTGAAATTTTTTTGGCTGCCCGGGTTGTTCTCCGTCGTCTAAGTCGAAAGTGCCACTTTTAAAGCATGCAAACCACTTTTGGCACGTTCGTTCGGCTAAAGCATGGTCAGCATAAACGTCTAGTAAAATACAATGGCTTTCGGTAGCACTTTTCTTTATGTTAAAGTAACGAAGAAGAACTCTCCGCAAAAACACTTAATTGGTACAAATTTCGACATTTACAAATGAATGAAACAAATTGTTGTTCACGCTAAAACAAATGACATCTACTGAAAACGACGCGAAGTGACAGTACCTTTGAAATTAATATAGCCACAGATGAACACGACGCGAAATAATACTGGTAGAGCCCTCTCTTAGAAAAGGTTGATCAAAATGTGATATTTTAACGAAATTAAGTGGATAAGATTTCTTTTAAAAATTATGTGGTTTGACGCTGAATTAGAATAAAATTAGTATATACCTTGGTCCAAACCTCACACCTTCAAATAATGAACAAGTATAATATAAAATTTAGCCACTTTGGTAGAGTTAATATCACATTCATACTTATGTACCTGTACTAACTTCGAGCAATAAAACTGAGACTAAGTTTATGGCCTTTAATATAAGTCAAGAAGATACCAAATTTGATTGTTATTTAATCACGTTTTGATTTAATAATGGATGTTTAATTCTTTGCCAACATTTTTTTAGTAAAAGGTTTGAAGGAATTTCCTGGCCTTTGATTCTTGCGAAATGCAAGAGTATAAAAATCTCAGTTCCGCCCTAGTACCCATTATCGGGGATATATTGACCCTAGCTCCAACATATTTTATGTAAAAAATTCAAACTTCTGTTTGGCTTTACATAAACGTAAGATATTATATATACGATAGTTTAACGCCGAAAATGTGTGAAATCGGTCCACGAATTTCCCTAGCTCACATGTACTACTTATGGTATACTTTTTTTCGTTTATTTTATAATTTAATGAAATTTAATGGACTGTTTTTCTTAAAAATAATGTGGTATATCGCTCTATAACTCCAACTCGAAGGGAGTGGAAAAATAATTCGAGTTATAGAGTTTTCGAGTTACAGAGGATTTCGAGTTAGGCGGTAATAGGTTTCGAGTTAGGGAGGGGACGAACAGAAAGGAGAAAGTCAAATAAATATACATGAGTAAAAACACGTCAAGTGGACCCCCCATTTTCCACTTGATCATCGAATTTGAATGTGAGTATTTTTTCATAAAGTAGTCATCATAAGCAAGTAATCCCCTGCTCAGTTTTTTTAAATTTAATTTTAACAACAATTTTTTTTAAATTAAAAATTTTTCCTACTTTTAGTTAAAAAATTAATAACTAGAAAACTATTGGTGATTTTTTAATGAAATTTTCAGGAGTTATAGTTCAAAACTTTTGCTTTGAAAAAATATGTATGAATTTAAATAATTTTTTTTTTTTCAAATTGTTAATTAACTTTTAAGTTAAGAAATGAAAATTTTAATGACTTCTCCCTCAAAAATTAAAAATTTTTTTTTTAGTATTTTGCAATAAACATTAAAGTAACGAAATCCGCAAAAAAATTTGACCGATCGCGATTAGATTAAGCAAAAAAAAATTTTTATGACGGGCGGTAGCGCTGCCGGTATAGCGCTGCAGGTATAGCGGTTCGGCAACGCAACACTTAGAGTGTGTTGCATATTTCATTTGTATGTTGGGATGATGGTCTCACATTTTGCTTGCAGTGAATTAGCATGAATGTGGTAGAACAATATGCATAATACCTACCCGCTTAATAGTTTCAAAGAAATACTTAAGACGGGAATTCCCTAATCCAATAATATAATACTTCATTTTTTAATTAAAAATATCGTTATTTTATGATTAATTTTATTTCAACAAATGAAAGATAATAAATTAAATAGTTTTTCATAAATAAAAAAAAAGAAGTTAAATAATTCTTAAATTAATTCTTATAACTTATACGTATTGCTTTATTTCTTTTTTTTAACTTTATTGGTAACGATTTTAATGTCTTTGGCGAAAACTTTGCACTCGAGTGATGTATTATTAAGAGCTCTGTAATGATGATATTGGCGGGTATTTTTTATGGTTACACATCGGTCATAACGTAATTTAAACATCTTCTCATGGGAGTCATGATCTTCTTGAGAGCAAAAACCAAAGTTAATTTTTTTAAATGCATTCTTACCCCATTCAAATAATGAAGTTGCATTGGTTATGTGCTTATCGCTTTCCCTTTGAAGACTTGCACGAAAAGCTTGCCTCTTAAAACTTCCTGCCAAACCATCACATGCTCCTTTCCCATGAGAAGTAGCAAAAAAATTCCATTCCGCGTCCACGTTGAAATCTTTTTTATGATTTATTAAATTCACAATATTATACTTATTTTTGTACTGAGAAGCAGCTCCGTCCGAAAAATAGGAAATCTTTTTTATTTTATCCGCTCCAAACTTATTTTTTAGAAATTTTATCAATTTAAAATTAAAAAGGTGAACTGAGCTCGCGTCGTGACAAACTTTTTCCGAAATTACCACGTAGTTTATATGTTTCATTTCTTCATTTTCTCTATAGTACACAACGTAAGGGTGAATTGTAGCCTGACTGGTATTCCAATGATGAGATTGGATGGCATTTTGAACAGTAAAAGTATAATTTTCAGAAAAATCAAGGCAAACGATAAATTCTCCATCCTCAACAGATTTTTTCTTGTCAGTAAAATATGACGCTTGAGATCGTGCAAGGAAATCATGTCTCAACAATTCAGGCCATTTTTGTCTTAAATCATAAAGAAAATTTTCTTTTGTCTTCGTTTCTGCAATGATTTCAGCTCTAAAAAATTCAAAATAAATTAACTGAATAAAATAATAATAAAAAAATGGATAATCAAAAGAATTAACAACTTAAACATATAAAATCTAATAATTTCATTATTAATATGTAGATTGCGTAACAAAATATAAAAAATTACTCAGTGGCGTGAATATAAAAATTATTTGATGACAATAATTACAAAAATTTTAAAAGAAAAGGAGAAGATTTGAGTGAAAATTTCTTTACCTATCAGTACTTTTCCATTGCCTGTATGTAATTTCATTTATTTTATGGTTATTAAGCAATAGTTCCAATTTGTTTATAATACTATCACTTCCTGGACACTTAGTCCACTTTGAAAAGTAACACAATGATGCAGACTCTTGCAATTTGAAATTTTGATGGATTTTACACACACACACATTATGAGTTCCACTTTTGCCAGCAGATATACATTCCCGAGGTCGGAATTTTTGAAATTTGGATAGTCCAATCTTTTCGTCAGGATAAGCTTCTTTAAATATTTTGTGTATTTCGTGAACATTATATAATAATAGTCGTTTTTGTTTTTGGATTTTCTTCCCATTTTCAATCACCGAAACATAATCTTTCATACCAGGCATTACGCGGCTGACATCATCGGATAGATAGAAAGCTTCAATACGATCGAGGGTTTCAATGTTTAGAGATTTTACTCTCTTAATCATAGGTTGCGATGCGAATCCTCGTTCTTGTCGTATTTTTTTTGCAGTTCTCACCATTCGTTTGGAAACTTTAAACTCTTTCCTTATCATTTTAATCGACCAATCTGTAGGAAGCGTAGTCAAAACCTGAATTTTATCAGCTCTACTAGTTTTACCATTGAAAGCAGATTTAAAGTTATTAAGTAAAAGCTCTTTTGGATCAATTTCACTATTTACATTGTAAATTTACTCACAACATTTGTTAAAATGTTTTGAAATTCTTTATTACTTGAGACTCTCTTGATTTTGATTGAAGGTTCACCAATTTCCGTTAAAAACTTATTAACCTTATCAATTTTTAATTTGTTATCTTCCGGTTTGCAATGAAAAGTAGGATCTTTTTCTTCGTCATCTTCGATAACATCATTTGACTTCTCAGGCTTGTTGACTTTAGGACATTTATTCACCGATAATTCACCAAGAATTTCAGGTTTTCGGCCTGAATAAATAGTCCGTTCACATGAATTGTACATATAATTCCTAATAAAATCTTTAAAATCATGAGCGCGGTTTTTTGTTATTAAAAGTAAGTTTTTAATGACTTTTTTATGATTTTTTTTTGTTAAATGGATTGCAGCATTTCTTAACGAGGCTCATGATTAATTATCAACGAAATTATGAATGGCTCGAGATATTCCATTGTTGTTCACATACTTGTAGATACTGGGACATAAATATTAAGATGCTTTCATATTTATTTCTTTTAGCCGCAAAGGATTTAGTTCGAATATCATTTTATTTAAAACAAGTATTGTAATGTTAATTGGATGTTTTATAATGAATAAAAAAAAATATGGGGTAAAAAAAGTATGGATTTTTAACACTTAAAGAATAGGAAATTCCAGTTAAAAATTTGGCCTTGAAATATTAATAGCGGGTATTCAATATATTCTGGTGGATTAGGGAATTCCCGTCTTAAGTATTTCTTTGAAACTATTAAGCGGGTAGGTATTATGCATATTGTTCTACCACATTCATGCTAATTCACTGCAAGCAAAATGTGAGACCATCATCCCAACATACAAATGAAATATGCAACACACTCTAAGTGTTGCGTTGCCGAACCGCTATACCTGCAGCGCTATACCGGCAGCGCTACCGCCCGTCATAAAAATTTTTTTTTGCTTAATCTAATCGCGATCGGTCAATTTTTTTTGCGGATTTCGTTACTTTAATGTTTATTGCAAAATACTAAAAAAAAAAATTTTAATTTTTGAGGGAGATGTCATTAAAATTTTCATTTCTTAACTTAAAAGTTAATTAACAATTTAAAAAAAAAAATTATTTAAATTCATACATATTTTTTCAAAGCAAAAGTTTTGAACTATAACTCCTGAAAATTTCATTAAAAAATCACCAATAGTTTTCTAGTTATTAATTTTTTAACTAAAAGTAGAAAAAATTTTCAATTAAAAAAAAATTGTTGTTAAAATTAAAATTTAAAAAAACTGAGCAGGGGATTACTTGCTTATGATGACTACTTTATGAAAAAATACTCACATTCAAATTCGATGATCAAGTGGAAAATGGGGGGTCCACTTGACGTGTTTTTACACACATGCAAATTCACGTTACATAACTGCTCATCAACATATTTATTCACAAACTTATTTGAAGAAATCAGCAATTTGTTTTTGCTTTAAAGTAGGTTGTTCATTATATATAGTATTATCTAGGATACAAAGAGCGGAAAATTCTTTTTCTTCTGATTTGCTTGATTGTTCAATAAAATCACGTAAAGTATTTAATTTTATTCTAGCCTCTTTGATTGAAACTAATGGAGTTCATGGTATATCGATTGGATCTTCTGTATGATCTTCTTCGTTTTCGTTGCTCAGAGATAGTGAATCAAGTATCTCTTCGTCAGATAATTTTCCCGCAGTCATTACTCCATCATCACATATTATAAAATCGTCAAAACATATTCCAGGTGCTATTGTATTCCATTCCTCAGGAGGTCGTAGAGAATCATCTTTAACTTCTTCGGTTGTTGACGAAGTTTTTCTTCACAATGACCAAAACAGTTTTTTATAGTGGCAGCAGTCACTTTACGCCAAGCTTTATCAGTCATCCGCATGGCTTGCAATACATCTATGGAAGTTTTTTTTTCCTTCATCTAAATCTCGCGCCATTCTTCTGACTACTTCGTTGCGATATAATGATTTGAAATTTTTTATAATACCTTGATCCATAGGTTGTAATTTTGATGTAGTGTTTGGAGGTAAAAACTCTACTCTTACAGATTTCATCTGTGGGATATCGTTGTGTGCTGTGCAATTATCTATAAACAACAGGATTTTTCGTTTTTCTCTTGTCATTTTCTTATCGATGTCCATGAGCCAGTGTCTGAAGATTGCAGAAGTCATCCATGCTTTAGTATTCGCTTCATATCTTAACGGCAGTGATGAACATTTTGAAAAACAGCGAGGTTTTTTTGATTTACCAATAACAAAAGGTGAGAGTTTTTCTGTGCCTGACATATTCGCAGAAAGTAATATGGTTAAACGCTCTTTGCTTTGTTTTCCTCCATGGCATTTTTCATCTCTAAATGCTAGAGTTTTGTCGGGAAGACATTTATAAAATAGAGCGGTTTCATCGGCATTGAAGACATTTTCAGGCTCGTAAACGCTTAACAAACCTTTTAATATTTCATTTATCCATGAATGGCAAGTTTCAATATTTACACTCGCACTTTCCCCGCAAACTTTCTTAAAAACAAGGTCATGCCTACGCTTAAACTTTTCCAGCCGTCCATTGCTTGCCTTAAAATCAGAAAAGCCTAAAGACTTTGAATAAATTTCTGCCTTTTCTTGTAGCAATGGTCCACTGATACTTATATTTTCATCACGACACTGTTTAAACCATTTTAACAAACATTCTTCTAAACCAGGAAACTCAAATATACGCTGTCTTTTGCATGATAAACTTGGGCCGCTCTCAACTTTTTTCAATATATCTTTTTCATTTTTTATTATTGTTGAAAGTGTACTTAAAGGTATATCAAACTGTTTTGCAACATCCGTCTTTTTTTGGCAAATTTTTACTGCTTCGAGTACTTCCAGTTTTTCAGCAAGACTCAGAGTTTTAAGTTTACGTTTCCCACTCATTGCTTATCAGTTCGTTATAAAACTGTTTTACGGAAGATTGAAGGTAGTGGTCGTAGTTGCAGGGAAAGAGGAATTGAAAATTTGAGCTTTGCATACTCAGCTTCTTGGAAAAGTCGCAAGTAGCTGCGCGCCAATCAAATCATCAGCTGTGCAAGCTAGTGGGGGGAGTGAAAAAACTATAGTCAAGTCAAGCTATAGTCAAAATTAATTCAATATTCGAGATAGAGATGTCTGAGTGTAGGTATTCGAGTTATGGAGTGTAAAAATATACAGAAATAGCTTCTAGGGACTCACTGAGTATTTCGAGTAATAGAGGGTTAAATTTCGAGTAACGGAGGTTTTACGGCTTGTAGGGAAGGGGATGAAATATTTCTTCGAGTTGGAGAGGTTTTCGACTTATCGAGGTTCGACTTACAGAACCTCTGTAATGTATTTGGTGATTATCAGTGGATAGGTTTATTTTCTCAGCCATCATGTTGAACTTATAATAAAATATACTAGATTATATAAAAAAAGTGTCTTAATCTGCTGGACTTTGTATAGACCAAAAATATCTTTATTTCAATACAATGAAATTAACCACTAATTTCTAAAATATAAATATAACTAAATGTTAGTGAATATCTGGAGTAGTGAATATCTGGAATATATGTAGGTATAAAAAAGCATGTAAGCTTTGCGTACAAAAATATACCATAACGAAACTATTATAATAGAGTATAATAAATATCAGTACACTGTGTTTGTAGATTGCCTAGATTGCCTTTTGTGACAATACGTCCGTTAGGATATCAAGGTCAGTGTTTGCTCAAAGGTGCTATGTTTAATATACCAATTTTTAATAACAATATTGTGACATCTCTACCAAGGTCCTATGAAGAGGCTTATATGATACAAATTCACTTATGAAGGCGTTTGAAATACAATCATGATTACATGATCGATACCATACGCCCCGAAAAAATCATGGAAGCTTTGCAATTTTTAGTGAATACCCCTCTGTATCGTGCGCACAATATACTTGTACATATTAATGAGAACTGGATTTCAGAATTAAATAACCAAGAAGAAGTTCCGTTTGTTGCATCTGCAGAGGATTCCCGATCGGTTCAATCTTTTCACGCGGAAAAAATTTCTCATGATAATTCTCAGGTAATAATATTACCACGCCCCTTTTACCTTCAGAGCTAAATCTAGGCGGTCGAGAAACTCTTTTGGACAATATTTCTGTAGAAAACTTAGACTACAACCAGTTAGTTATAACGCCAGGTGAAGGACAAAGACCAATTGTTATAATTCAAGATATAGCAAGATAATACGTCGCCATTTTGACAGAAGAGCGTGTACCATTCCAAATTTGTTCTATGATTAAAAAAAATTATAACTGCTACAAATTAAGAATAGTTCATCCATTTGCCTTAGAAAGTTTTCAGCTCGCAACCGAGTTATATTTCTACAGATGATTCGGTCAGCCACTTAGAAAGTTATTTGGGTTATCAAAAGCATAACCACAGTCGGTTTTGTACTAGGGACTAGATCTACTTCTGCAGAAGGTCTATTAATCACAGGAAATTTTATTCCTAATAACAAGTTTTCTGAATCAGATCCTGTATTTGGGGAACTAAGGGAATTGAACACAAGTAAAGCTCTGAGAACCAGTTTAATTTTTATGATTTCTCGAACATCAGGATCTAAATTTTATTCCATAATGTTCAGAGTCTTCACGCTCACATTAATGATATAAAAAGCGTCTGTTTGATGCTATCTTCAGATATAATATTTTATGTTTTGTAGAAACTTGAAGTTATCCTTGCGAAAGTTTTAGTATACCAGGATTTACTCCAATTAACGAGCTGAGGATAGATAGCACGGAAACATGCAACAAAAATAAACGAGGCATTATAATATATGCAAATCATAGAACTAGCAATACTAAGCTCTATAGAATCAAAAGCTTTAAAGAAAATTTATTCAGGCCGCAAAGTTTTAGAAGCGGTTTTGGTATCATGACAGTATTTGTGTCTCTATTTCGAAATCAAGTTTTCAGACTTAGTGTAATAGTTCTTGATTTTTTTCCAAATATAATCGAATAAGAATGGTATAGCAATTTTGACAGTAGTTTTTAAAACAATTTTTAGAATAATATGTAAATAATCTTATTAAGAAAATTAAAATTATATGTATAATTTGTTTTTATATAAGACAGTATTGTATAAATATATGATAGAAATTAAATAGTATAAGGAGAAAAGAAATATAATTTGGATATATGTATAAGAATCTCTATAAAAATTTATGTTTAATATTGTATTATATACAAATTAATATAATAATATAATTTTTAAAGTTGTTAATATTTATTTTTTTTAAGCTAAATATGTATAATAATATCAATTTAATAAATAAAAAATGTTAATAATTGTTCAAAAACGATTTCTTTTCATACTCCTCAATACATTTATAAGCGTATACAAAAAAAAAACAAGAACGATTTCGCATAATTTGAGTAAATTTAGCTTACAAATTGCTCTAATTAATTTCAATGTGAATGTAAATAACTGAGGCAACAGCTCCTACTTCTAATTATTAAAACATATAAAGAAATCTCAAAATGTTCGAATAAAATTTGCCATCTCTTTAAGTTAGCCGCCCTAGGCCTACTCACCCTGCTGATAAATCCGCCGCTATAGGTAGTACAAAGAACCGTTATACTGCTGACAAAGATGTAGTAACAATACTAAATGGTACCAAGAACGAATACCAGATATGTGTCACCAACTACCAGCATTTTACAATGAGAGCAATGCAGTATTTCCTGGTAACAATACTATCATACTTCATTGTAGTATTTTAAGAAACACAGCTAAAAAAGATAACGAACTTAGATAAAAGCCTTTACAAGTCGTGTCAAGTGTTCTTTTTCTTATACTCTTGCTACATCTTTCTACAGAGTTTAATAATTCACCTAACGGTTGTTTGTATCACCTAAACCTAATCGGGTTAGACATAGGGTTATATATATATTAATGATCACGATGAACAGACGAGTTGTAACTTGAGTAAATTGAGATATCTTTATAAAACTTGATACACATGTTTCTTGGTGCCGTAAACAAAACTTCATTGATCAAAAACAAATAAATTGCCGTAACTAAGCTACACAATAAGATACAAGACTGTTATTTGGTATCACGGATCACATTAGGGAAGGGCATCTGCAGTTTAAATTTTGATTATGATAAGGAGACGAGTTTAAATTCGAGTGGCTGTCTGTCCGTTTGTCTGTGGAAGCTGTAATTGAATAAAAAGATATCCTAATGAAATTGAACCACTTCTAAGCCCACAATACGCTATTATTTAAAAACCTATCAAATGCCATAACTAAGCAATAAATTAGGTTTAAAATTGTAATTTGCCACAGGCTATCGCTAAAAATTTTGAAAGAGTGGATGTGCCCTCGCCCTCTAATAAATTTAATGTACATATCTCCTAAATCACTTACGCTACAATAAAAAATTTGCTTAGAACAAATTCTATAAAATCTGCCCTCTCCCCATATAACGGTTTTGTTAAAAACTACTAAAAGCACAATAAATCAATAAGCAGCTGCACCACCAAGAGCGCGTCATAAGAGCCGTTTAAAAATCGTCAAAATTGGACTATAACTGTTCAAGCCCCCACATACCGAATATGACTTTCTGTCGAAAATATCTATGAGATATATTTCTGAAATTCGGGGAAAATATTTCTCTGATAATAATATACCCTTATGTCCAGGAGAAAAGTACTTATTTATTCATCAGTATCTATTCAATCAAAGTGATCTCCCTAGGATATAATACACTTGTGCCAACGCTTTTTCCAATTCTCGAAGCACCTCTGAAATGTTCTTATCGCTATGACTCTTTCTTCGATTCTGACTTGATCTCATTAATTGTAGCAAAACGCTTTCATTTTATTGGGTCTTCAGCTTTTGGAATAGGAAACAGTCGCAGGGAGCCAAATCTGGTGAATACGGTATTTCGGTTTTTTTTTGGCCAAAAATAACTCGAATGAGCATTGATGTGAGAGCTGTTGCCTAATCGTGAAGCCACGATTTGTTTTTCCACAATTTCGATCGTTTGAGCCGTATCGCTTCAATCAAACGTTGTATAACTTCCTGTAGTATTCCTTATTAACTGTACGACCTTTTGGCAGGAACTCATGATGCACCACACCATTGTAATCAAAGAACACTGAGCAAAACCCAACATTTGATCGAACTTGGCGTGCCTTTTTCGGTCTATTGCTAATCTGACAGATTCCATTGGGATGATTGTGATTGGGCCTTTGTTTCGATGTCTTAACCATATACCCACGTTTTGCACCAGTTATGCCGTTTGAGCAAACCCGGATCGTTGTTGACGTCATTCAACAACTCCTGAGCGATACTAACGCGACGTTGCTTTTGCTCAAAATTGAGAAAAATTTATGAAAAATTGAAGAGCACACAAAAACGTGAATAACCTTTTTGTTGTCAAAAACAAACTATTAATCGAAATTGGCTCATAATTATAACAAAAACAAAGTATCGATAATCGAATGTACACAGCCAAATCAAAATTCACCTGGGAGTTATTTTAATGAAATTGAGAGAGTATATATATTTATAAAATTGCTTATGAACCTCATATCCCTAATATATAATGAATTTCGATCTATTGGCTGACGTTTTTCACATCAACTTAATATATTAAACTAAGCCTCTTTGGTTGAGTTTATATAACAAATGTGTGTATATAATATTATATATTATTGACGATTTAATTTTAATTTTTACTGACGAGAGGGAAAATATAGTAAAACAACTAAGTGAGTCTATGACCTTCTAAATAAGTTAATATGATACCAATTTTTTTTTTTAATCCATTCACGATTTCGTCGACCAATGAAGGGGAACCCTTTTGCTAAGTTTTTCAATATTGTCAATACCTGTAGGTATTTACCCGACTTTGATCCTTGCAAGTTGAAAGAGTATAAAATGTTCGGTTGCACACGAACTTAGGTCTTCTTTACTTCTTTAAAATAAAGTTTTTCCAATACCTGGATGTATATCCCCGGCTTTGATCCTTGCAATTTACGAGAGTATAAATTTGGATACTTGTTTATAATGATAATAAAATTCATTAACTATAATTCTGTACATAGGTATGTCACATTAAAGTTGTATCATACACACCTTGTTCGTGCGAAGTAGCGACTGCTTCCAATCCTACAGATTTTCTTTCACATGTCTCGTGAAATGTATCATCGAAGAGCTCTCCTTCTATTTCGCTCTTTAGTGTAAATGCAAAACCCTCTTTTACATCATCATTTGGTTCACAATTACTTGTACTTTCACATACTGTGGTTCCGTCTTCCTTGTTAGCCAAATTATTATGCGATTCTTTCTGTGATATGGGTTGTGAAATATAATTTATGCTATTTGCAGGATCACAAACATTTCCGTTTTTCATTGCAGATGTGAAAATTTCTTTTGCATCATCAACTGGTTCAGAATGATATTTAGTTACATATACTGTGTTTACGTCTTCCTTGTTTGCCAAAATGTTACTCAATTCTTTTTGTGATATGGGTTGTAAAATATCAGATATGCTTTCATTAGGCTCACATTCATTTCCGCTTTTCATTGCAGATGAGAAAACTTCTTTTGCATCATTAATTGGTTCAGAACGATGTTTAATTTCATATACTGTGGTTACTTTTTCCTTGTTAGCCAAAATCTTAATCAATTCTCCCTGTGATATGGGTTGTGAAATATCAGATAAGCTTACAATAGGCTCACATTCATTTCCGTTTTTCATTGCAGAAGTGAAAGTTTCTTTTGCATCAGCAATTGGTTCAATATGGTTTTTAGTTTCATATAGTGTTACGTCTTTCTTGTTACGCAAAATATTATGCGATTCTCTTTGTGATATGGGTTGTGAAATATCAGATAAACTTACAATAGTTTTACATTCATTTCCGTTTTTCATTGCAGACATGAAAGCTTCTTTTGCATCATTAATTGATTCAGAACGATGTTTAGTTTCATATATTGTGGTTACGTCTTCCTTGTTAGCCAAAATGTTACTCAATTCTCTATGTGATATGGGTTGTGAAATATCAGATATGCTTTCAATAGGCTCACATTCATTTCCGTTTTTCATTGTAGATGTGAAAATTTCTTTTGCATCACCAACTGGTTCAGAATGATGTTTAGTTTCATATACTGTTCTTACGTCTTCCTTGTTAGCCAAAATGTTGCTCAATTCTCTATGTGATATGGGTTGTGAAATATCAGATATGCTTTTAATAGGCTCAAATTCATTTCCGCTTTTCATTGCAGATGTGAAAGCTTCTTTTGCATCATCAATTGGTTCAGAACGATTTTTAGTTTCATATACGGTGGTGACGTCTTCCTTGTAAGCCAACATCTTAATCAATTCTCCCTGTGATATGGGTTGTGAAATATCAGATAAACTTTCAATAGGCTCACATTCATTTCCGTTTTTCATTGTAGACGTAAAAGCTTCTTTTGTATCATCAACTGGTTCAGAATGATGTTTAGTTTGATATACTGTGGTTACGTCTTCCTTGTTAGCCAAAATGTTACATGATTCTCTCTGTGGTATGAGTTGTGAAATATTAGATAAGCTTTCAATAAGCTCACATTCATTTCTGCTTTTCATTGCAGATGTGAAAGCTTCTTTTGCATCCTCAATTGGTTCAGAACGATGTTTAGTTACATATACTGTGGTTACGTCTTCCTTGTTAGCCAAAATGTTACGCAATTCTCTCTGTGCTATGGGTTGTGAAATATCAGATATGCTTTCAATAGGCTCACATTCATTTCCGTTTTTCATTGCAGAAGTGAAAGTTTCTTTTGCATCATCAATTGGTTTATAATGGTTTTTAGTTACATATACTGTGGTTACGTCTTCCTTGTTAGCCAAAATGTTACTCAATTCTCTCTGTGCTATGGGTTGTGAAATATCAGATATGCTTTCAATAGGCTCACATTCATTTCCGTTTTTCATTGCAGAAGTGAAAGTTTCTTTTGCATCATCAATTGGTTTATAATGGTTTTTAGTTACATATACTGCGTTTCCGTCTTCCTTGTTAGCCAAAATGGTACACGATTCTCTCTGTGGTATGAGTTGTAAAATATCAGATATTCTTTCAAAAGGCTCACATTCATTTCCGTTTTTCATTGTAGATGTAAAAGATTCTTTTGCATCATCAACTGGTTCAGAACGATGTTTAGTTTCATATGCTGTGGTTACGTCTTCCTTGTTAGCCAAAATGTTACACGATTCTCTCTGTGGTATGAGTTGTGAAATATCATATAAGCTTTCAATAGGCTCACATTCATTTCCGCTTTTCATTGCAGATGTGAAAGCTTCTTTTGCATCATCAATTGATTTAGAATGATGTTTAGTTACATATACTGTGGTTACGTCTTCCTTGTTAGCCAAAATGTTACTCAATTCTCTCTGTGCTATGGGTTGTGAAATATCAGATATGCTTTCAATAGGCTCACATTCATTTCCGTTTTTCATTGCAGAAGTGAAAGTTTCTTTTGCATCATCAATTGGTTTATAATGGTTTCTAGTTACATATACTGTGTTTCCGTCTTCCTTGTTAGCCAAAATGTTACACGATTCTCTCTGTGGTATGAGTTGTGAAATATCATATAAGCTTTCAATAGGCTCACATTCATTTCCGCTTTTCGTTGCATATGTGAAAGCTTCTTTTGCATCATCAATTGGTTTAGAATGATGTTTAGTTACATATGCTATGGTTACGTCTTCCTTGTTAGCCAAAATGTTACACGATTCTCTCTGTGGTATGAGTTGTGAAATATCATATAAGCTTTCAATAGGCTCACATTCATTTCCGCTTTTCATTGCAGATGTGAAAGCTTCTTTTGCATCATCAATTGATTTAGAATGATGTTTAGTTACATATGCTATGGTTACGTCTTCCTTGTTAGCCAAAATGTTACTCAATTCTCTCTGTGCTATGGGTTGTGAAATATCAGATATGCTTTCAATAGGCTCATATTCATTTTCGTTTTTCATTACAGATAGGAAGGCTTCTTTTGCATCATTAATTGGTTCAGAACGATGTTTAATTTCATATATTGTGGTTACTTCTTCTTTGTTAGCCAAAATGTTACTCAATTCTCTATGTGATATGGATTGTGAAATATCAGATAAGCTTTTAATAGGCTCATATTCATTTTCGTTTTTCATTGCAGATAGGAAGGCTTCTTTTGCATCATTAATTGGTTCAGAACGATGTTTAATTTCATATACTGTGGTTACGTCTTCCTTGTTAGCCAAAATGTTGAGTGATTCGCTCTGTGATATGGGTTGTGAAATATCAGACATGCTTTTAATAGGCTCAATTTCATTTCCGCTTTTCATTGCAGATGTGAAAGCTTCTTTTGCATCATCAATTGGTTCAGAACGATTTTTAGTTTCATATTCGGTGGTGACGTCTTCCTTGTAAGCCAAAATCTTAATCAATTCTCCCTGTGATATGGGTTGTGAAATATCAGATAAACTTTCAATAGTTGTACATTCATTTCCGTTTTTCATTGTAGACGTAAAAGCTTCTTTTGTATCATCAACTGGTTCAGAATGATGTTTAGTTTGATATACTGTGGTTACGTCTTCCTTGTTAGCCAAAATGTTACATGATTCTCTCTGTGGTATGAGTTGTGAAATATTAGATAAGCTTTCAATAAGCTCACATTCATTTCTGCTTTTCATTGCAGATGTGAAAGCTTCTTTTGCATCATCAATTGGTTCAGAACGATGTTTAGTTACATATACTGTGGTTACGTCTTCCATGTTAGCCAAAATGTTACGCAATTCTCTCTGTGCTATGGGTTGTGAAATATCAGATATGCTTTCAATAGGCTCACATCCATTTCCGTTTTTCATTGCAGAAGTGAAAGTTTCTTTTGCATCATCAATTGGTTTATAATGGTTTTTAGTTACATATACTGTGGTTACGTCTTCCTTGTTAGCCAAAATGTTACTCAATTCTCTCTGTGCTATGGGTTGTGAAACATCAGATATGCTTTCAATAGGCTCACATTCATTTCCGTTTTTCATTGCAGAAGTGAAAGTTTCTTTTGCATCATCAATTGGTTTATAATGGTTTTTAGTTACATATACTGCGTTTCCGTCTTCCCTGTTAGCCAAAATGTTACACGATTCTCTCTGTGGTATGAGTTGTGAAATATCATATAAGCTTTCAATAGGCTCACATTCATTTCTGCTTTTCATTGCAGATGTGAAAGCTTCTTTTGCATCATCAATTGGTTTAGAATGATGTTTAGTTACATATACTGTGGTTACGTCTTCCTTGTTAGCCAAAATGTTACTCAATTCTCTCTGTGCTATGGGTTGTGAAATATCAGATATGCTTTCAATAGGCTCATATTCATTTTCGTTTTTCATTGCAGATAGGAAGGCTTGTTTTGCATTATTAATTGGTTCAGAACGATGTTTAATTTCATATATTGTGGTTACTTCTTCTTTGTTAGCCAAAATGTTACTCAATTCTCTATGTGATATGGATTGTGAAATATCAGATAAGCTTTTAATAGGCTCATATTCATTTTCGTTTTTCATTGCAGATAGGAAGGCTTCTTTTGCATCATTAATTGGTTCAGAACGATGTTTAATTTCATATACTGTGGTTACGTCTTCCTTGTTAGCCAAAATGTTACACGATTCTCTCTGTGGTATGAGTTGTGAAATATCAGATATTCTTTCAATAGGCTCACATTCATTTCCGTTTTTCATTGTAGATGTAAAAGATTCTTTTGCATCATCAACTGGTTCAGAACGATGTTTAGTTTCATATGCTGTGGTTACGTCTTCCTTGTTAGCCAAAATGTTACACGATTCTCTCTGTGGTATGAGTTGTAAAATATCATATAAGCTTTCAATAGGCTCACATTCATTTCCGCTTTTCATTGCAGATGTGAAAGCTTCTTTTGCATCATCAATTGGTTTAGAATGATGTTTAGTTACATATACTGTGGTTACGTCTTCCTTGTTAGCCAAAATGTTACTCAATTCTCTATGTGATATGGGTTGTGAAATATCAGATATGCTTTCATTAGGCTCACATTCATTTCCGTTTTTTATTGCAGATGTGAAAGCTTCTTTTGCATCATAAATTGGTTCAGAATGATTTTTAGTTTCATATATTGTGGTTACTTCTTCTTTGTTAGCCAAAATGTTACTCAATTCTCTATGTGATATGGGTTGTGAAATATCAGATAAGCTTTTAATAGGCTCATATTCATTTTCGTTTTTCATTGCAGATAGGAAGGCTTCTTTTGCATCATTAATTGGTTCAGAACGATGTTTAATTTCATATACTGTGGTTACGTCTTCCTTGTTAGCCAAAATGTTACTCAATTCTCCATGTGATATGGGTTGTGAAATATCAGATATGCTTTCAATAGGCTCACATTCATTTCCGTTTTTTATTGCAGATGTGAAAGCTTCTTTTGCATCATTAATTGTTTCAGAACGATGTTTAATTTCATATACTGTGGTTACGTCTTCCTTGTTAGCCAAAATGTTGAGTGATTCGCTCTGTGATATGGGTTGTGAAATATCAGATGTGCTTTTAATAGGCTCAAATTCATTTCCGCTTTTCATTGCAGATGTGAAAGCTTCTTTTGCATCATCAATTGGTTCAGAACGAATTTTAGTTTCATATACGGTGGTGACGTCTTCCTTGTAAGCCAAAATCTTAATCAATTCTCCCTGTGATATGGGTTGTGAAATATCAGATATGCTTTCAATAGGCTCACATTCATTTCCGTTTTTCATTGCAGAAGTGAAAGTTTCTTTTGCATCATCAATTGGTTTATAATGGTTTTTAGTTACATATACTGTGGTTACGTCTTCCTTGTTAGCCAAAATGTTACTCAATTCTCTCTGTGCTATGGGTTGTGAAATATCAGATATGCTTTCAATAGGCTCACATTCATTTCCGTTTTTCATTGCAGAAGTGAAAGTTTCTTTTGCATCATCAATTGGTTTATAATGGTTTTTAGTTACATATACTGCGTTTCCGTCTTCCTTGTAAGCCAAAATCTTAATCAATTCTCCCTGTGATATGGGTTGTGAAATATCAGATATGCTTTCAATAGGCTCACATTCATTTCCGTTTTTCATTGTAGATGTAAAAGATTCTTTTGCATCATCAACTGGTTTAGAACGATGTTTAGTTTCATATGCTGTGGTTACGTCTTCCTTGTTAGCCAAAATGTTACACGATTCTCTCTGTGGTATGAGTTGTGAAATATCATATAAGCTTTCAATAGGCTCACATTCATTTCCGCTTTTCATTGCAGATGTGAAAGCTTCTTTTGCATCATCAATTGGTTTAGAATGATGTTTAGTTACATATACTGTGGTTACGTCTTCCTTGTTAGCCAAAATGTTACTCAATTCTCTATGTGATATGGGTTGTGAAATATCAGATATGCTTTCAATAGGCTCACATTCATTTCCGTTTTTCATTGCAGAAGTGAAAGTTTCTTTTGCATCATCAATTGGTTTATAATGGTTTTTTGTTACATATACTGTGGTTACGTCTTCCTTGTTAGCCAAAATGTTACTCAATTCTCTATGTGATATGGGTTGTGAAATATCAGATAAGCTTTTAATAGGCTCATATTCATTTTCGTTTTTCATTGCAGATAGGAAGGCTTCTTTTGCATCATTAATTGGTTCAGAACGATGTTTAATTTCATATACTGTGGTTACGTCTTCCTTGTTAGCCAAAATGTTACTCAATTCTCCATGTGATATGGGTTGTGAAATATCAGATATGCTTTCAATAGGCTCACATTCATTTCCGTTTTTCATATTAAATGTAAAAGATTCTTTTGCACCATCAACTGTTTCAGAACGATGTTTAGTTTCATATGCTGTGGTTACGTCTTCCTTGTTAGCCAAAATGTTACACGATTTTCTCTGTGGTATGAGTTGTGAAATATCAGATAAGCTTTCAGTAGGCTCACATTCATTTCCGCTTTTCATTGCAGATGTTAAAGCTTCTTTTGCATCATCAATTGGTTTAGAATGATGTTTATTTACATATACTGTGGTTACGTCTTCCTTGTTAGCCAAAATGTTACTCAATTCTCTCTGTGCTATGGGTTGTGAAATATCAGATAAACTTTCAATAGTTTTACATTCATTTCCGTAGTTCATTGCAGATGTGAAAGCTTCTTTTGCATCACCAATTGGCTCAGAATGATTTTTAATTTCATATATTGTGGTTACTTCTTCTTTGTTAGCCAAAATGTTACTCAATTCTTTCTGTGATATGGGTTGTGAAATATCATATATGCTTTCAATAGGATCACATTCATTTCCGTTGTTCATTGCAAAAGTGAAATTTTCTTTTGCATCATCAATTGTTTCAGAATGATTTTTAGTTTCATATACTGTACTTATGTCTTCCTTGTTAGCCAGAATGTTACAGAACTCTCTCTGTGATATGGGTTGTGAAATATCATATATTGTATCATTTCCGTGTGTCGTTGCAGATGTAAAAGCTTCTTTTGCACCATCATATGGTTCAGAACGATGTTTAGTTTTATATACTGTGGTTACGTCTTCCTTGTTAGCAAAAATGTTACGCGATTCTTTCTGTGATATGGGGTGTGAAATATCAGATATGCTTTCAATCGGCTTACATTTATTTCCGTTTTTCATTGCAGATTTTAGCATTCCTTTTGCATTATTAATTGGTTCAGAATGATTTTTAGTTTCATATGGTGTGGTTAAGTCTTGCTTATTAGCCAACATGTTAGGCGATTCTCTCTGTGGTATGGTTTGTGATATATTAAATATCCTTTTAATTGGCTCACATGCATTTACGTTTTCGGTTGCATCTGTGAAAAGTTGTTTTACATCAACGACTAGTTCAAAAACTTTTATATTCTTATAATTTTCGTCTATGGCTTTGTTTTGTGCCAAATTCTTAGGCGTTTCGTTTTGGACCTCAGATGTTTCAGCATTTTTTACATAATAGATTTGCTCAGAAGAGTGTTTATTGTAATGAACTGGGGTAACGTCTTCTTTGTGAACCAAATTGTTATGCGCTTCTCCATGAGTTAAAAATTTTGAAATATCAGAAATGTTATCAATCAACGCATCTTCTTTATCGTTTTTGATTTGGGATACGAAAGTTTTTTTTACATCATCAATTAGTTCAAAATGATTTTTATTTTCATAAACTGTGGTTACATCCTCCTTGTGAACTAAACTTTTACGGAATTTTCCATGTGATATGGGTTGTGAAATAGCAGAGATACTATCAATAGGCTTAGATTCACTTCTGTGTTTGATTGCAGATGTGAAGTTTTCTTTTATATCATAAAGTGGATCAGAATACTTTTTATTCTCTTGAACTGAGCTTTCGTTTTCTTTGTCAACGAAAGAGTTACGCGATTCTTTCTTTGATATGGGTTGTGAAATATCAGATATGCTATCAATAGGCTCCCTTTTATTTATGAAAGCTTTTGTTACATCATCAGTTGATTCAGAAATATCTGACTTCTTAAGTACTGGTGTTACGTCTTCCGTGTAAACCAAATTGAAGCCCGATTCTCCTTTTCTTAAGGGTTTTAAAATATCAGTTATACCTTTAAGAACTTCACCTTCATTTTTCTTTTTAGTGGCAGATGTGACCGTTTCTTTTATATCATTAGTTGGTTCAGAATGATTTTGATTTTCATATTCTGTAATTATCACATTCGTATGAGCCAAATTGTTAAGTGATTTTTCATGTGTTATGACTTTTGAAAAATCAGATAAGCCATCAATAGTCTTACATTCATTCATTGCTTTGACCTCAGATGGGAAAGTTTCTTTTACATCAATAATTGGTTCAGAATAATTTTTTCTCTCATATAGAGGAGTTACGTCTTCCATTTGAACCAAATTGTTACGCGATTTTCCATGTGATGTGGGTTGGCAAATTTCAGACACACTACGAATAGGCGCATATTCTTTATCTGCTTTCATTTTAGATGTGAAAACCTCTTTAACATCATCAGTTGGTTCAGAATAAATTTTGTTCTCATACACATGTTTTATGTTTTCCTTATAAACCAAATTTTTGAATGACTTTCCATATGTTATGCATTTTATAGTATCAGGCATGCCATCAATAGGCTCACATTCATTTTCGCTTTTAGGAGCAGTTGCGAGAGCTTGCTTTACATCATTGATTTGTTCAAAATCTTTTTTATTTTTATAAACTGCGGTTATGTCTTCGTTTTGTGCCAAATTGTTAGGCAATGCTCGATATTGTATAAGACCAATCCCTTTCTCAAATTTTATAATTGATTGCAGTATTTTCTGCTCGTTTTGAATGTTAATTTTGTCCTTCACTCCAGTTTTGGTTAACTCATCCGATGAAATGTGAATGCCTGTAAAAAAAAGATAATTGTTAGAGATTTCAAAGTTTTGAGGCACACACACTCGGCAGAAAAAGTCTGCGTACATACTTATGTCCTGTTTTCTTTTGTTAAAAATATATTTTATCTACCTTTTATCAGAGCAAAATAACATTAAGTAATTTATTGCTATTTTCAATTATTCGTTTTGGTTGTACGCAGACATTTTCTGCTAGTGTATGTAATATGTAGGAACAATACCAATAGGAAAATTTGTTTTGACTCAATCTAGCTCCAATTCTTCGATTAGTTCATATTATATTAAATATAAGAAATGTAAAAATCGTAATAGAATATTTTGTTGGAAATACAAAACCTGTTAAACGATATGTTTTTTCAAGTACTTGGAAGCGAGATATGAACTTTTCTATCTGATAATAAGAAAAAAATAGAAAACTGTAAGGCGAAGGACCCTTCCGTTACAATAAAGACCCCATACTTGGACAGATTTTTGCAGAGGTGTCTAAGAACCTATTCTTCAGAGTACCAACCGAAAAAAATATTCGATCTTTTTTAATCCACCCTAGAATAGATGTACATATGTATATATACGGCTCATTATTATCGGGAAGAGAAGTTCCCTGAATTTCTAGAATATATCTGATGGATTGCTCGATTTTCTCGATAAAAAGGCATCCGCAGGCTCTGGGGTACATTTCTATAGATATTGAAAATTTATCGTCCAATTTGAACACTTTTTAGACGAAATTAGCTCTCAATTTATATACTGTAAAGCAATTGAATCACATGAAACTTAAAATTGGCATACATTTGAAGTAGGTGTGGCTGTAGTTCAATTTAGCCGATATTAACAATGTGTCATTCATTCATAAGAATGTCGGAATAATGTAAAGCATAAAATTGTCCGATTTTTGCACCGGCTCCTATGAGGCTCCTCTGTATGTATCCAATATACTTCTGACGTATATGTGTTAATCCTAACTATAATACAGTCCACTCATTCAAAATAATTATTTTGTCCTGCAATACACTTGCAATCAACACTTAACAATACAAAATATATTTACCTAGATCAAGAGCTTGCAGATAAAAAACATATTATTTATATAATCCAATACACATGCACATGAAAAAATAATATACACATACATACGCACATTTAGGTAGATAAGATAGATTCTAAAAATAGTATATAAGCGAGGAATTTAGTAAAATAAAATTAGAATGAAATACTTCTCAATCAATGACGTGTCTATCAACTTTAGTCCCCCACCAGAGGCAAGACAATATTGTGTATCTCGTCATCACACCAAATAAACAGTTAAATTTTTAGATCAATAAAAAATGCAAACAAGTGCTCTCGAAAAAGCTATTTTGTTTTTTAAATTGCGGTGATGGATAAAGGATAAAATAATATATAATAACTGAAAAATAAATAAATAAAATATGCCAAAGCAACATGAAGAATTCACCCAAATATTAGCTTCAGTAGAACAATGAATAACTCCACATTAATGACAAAAGACATTGATCTAGAATTGTTTAAATCATTGCCAAAAATTTACGGGGATAAAGCGCAATACAGATCATGGAGATCGCTAATATGGACTTTCATGGAAGCAATAAAGGACTTCAATCAACATCCGAAATATTACAGGGCCCTATGAATTGTGAGAACTATAAAGGACTATGCCAACCTAGAAGCAGTCAGAGCATTCATGCTTGGATTGAATTCTACACATTATATAACAACAACACGACTAACTTGTAAGCAACGAAGGCGATAGCCTGCAGAGGAACGACTTTTAACCAAGGATTTTCAACAACCTGCAGAGGAACGACTTTTAACCAAGGATTTTCATCCAAATGAACTTGGAAAACTTCAGGCGGTCTGTACAAATCCCTAGAAATAATAATGCTGTAAATAGCAATTTTGTCAATCCAAATAATATGAATGAATAAAATAGAGTAGCCAGTAATCAAAATGTGACTGCATAGCAAAATATCAATCAGGCTAAACAAGAAGACTTAGAATATGTAGATTTTTCCGCATATGAAGAACAATTTGAATCAGGCAGTACTTTTTTGGGCGTACCATTTGGAATGAGCTTCCCAGCATCTTAACCAAGTGCGGTCTAATAACACGCCCGTAACCTTTATAGTGGACACAGGATGTATTTATAATTTTATATAAATTTAACTTATAGAATTGGAAAGCAAACAAAATAAAACCAGAACTTTACACGGCTACTTAGTCATAGATTCAAAAAAATAATAATTAAAACAATGTACTTACATATATTTCTTTGAAATTAATGAGCTTAATGAATTTGGCATGATCCTTGGGAAACATTCCATTCCATCTAGCACGTCAAATGAAGACAGAAATAAATTTGATTGAATGGGGTTTAAAATACCAAAAGAAGATAATTCCAAACGTTCAAGCAAAAATCAAATATACCACTACTAATGATGAGTGCAAAGGTCAGGTAGATGAACTAATGGAAATAAATGCGAATGTTTATTTATATTTGCGCATGTTTATATTGACGCCATTGAATAGTTTTTTCCGCACCTAAAGAACATATGGAATACTATACAAGGTGCAATTCAAAAGTTTCAGAACTTTTATGAAAAAACGAATATAATTTGTTTTTTTGAAAAATTTATTGGTCGCCTTCAAAATAGTCTCCTTTCGCCTGAATACAACGTTTTGTACGTTCAAGAAGGTTATCGAATGATTTTTTTAGGTCATTTGTCGGTATAGCGTTGAGGATGGCGGTCGTCGCCTTTTGGATGGCATCAACGTCAGCATAGCGGTTTCCTTTCATGGCCAAATGTAGTTTTCCGAACAAATAAAAATCGCAGGGTGCCATATCAGGCGAATAGGGTGAATGGTTGATGGTATGAATGCGATTTTTGGTCAAAAATCTGTCTGATTCTGAAGTCTTTTTCGTGTTGTTTCAAAGTGTGCGGAACAAATCGAGCACAAACCTTTCTGAGGCCCAAATTTTCTGTCAAAATACGATAATCGACGCTGCGGATATTGATAATTCCGATTCCATATATTTAATCGATGATTTCGGCTCTTTTTTTAATGAATTCATGCACAATTTCCGTGTTTTTTTCGTTCACAACATCTTTTGGCCGGCCCGAGCGTTCGTCGTCTTCCAAGTCCTCCCGTCCCTCTTGAAAACGTTTTAACCACTCGTGAATACGGCTACGAGATAGACAATCATCGCCATAAACTTGTTTCATCATTTGATGAGATTTGGTAAAAATTTTACGAAGTTTAAAACAAAACTTAATATTGGCTCTTTGTTCGATGCTAATTTTCCGACCGACACTACAAACGTAATGTGACATGTAGCGCGATATCTCAGCTGTTATACAAGTCAGCTGTTATATAAATTTTATACGACAACACTGAAGAATACACAATTGAGGGATAACGATTTCAGACAGATGGCGCCACTAGAAGCCGCGTTGTTTAAAAAGTCCTGGAACTTTTTTGTTGTACCTTGTATAGACGATGGTGTGATTGTTGTAGGGGTTGGAGATGGTTGTGTAATCTCTATAATGAGGGTTGATGATGAGGACGACGATGATGACGTTGTTAAAAACACTTCAATTTCTTCTTCATAATGCGTTAAAAGAGGTTCACTTTGTTTGTTTACGGCGATGATTGTCTACCCCGTAGCCGCATTCACGAGTGGTTTAAACGTTTTCAAGAGGGACGGGAGGACTTGGAAGACGACGAACGTTCGGGCCGGCCAAAAGATGTTGTGAACGAAAAAAACACGGAAATTGTGCATGAATTCATTAAAAAAAGAGCCGAAATCATCGATTAAATATATGGAATCGGAATTATCAATATCCGCAGCGTCGATTATCGTATTTTGACAGAAAATTTGGGCCTCAGAAAGGTTTGTGCTCGATTTGTTCCGCACACTTTGAAACAACACGAAAAAGACTTCAGAATCAGACAGATTTTTGACCAAAAATCGCATTCATACCATCAACCATTCACCCTATTCGCCTGATATGGCACCCTGCGATTTTTATTTGTTCGGAAAACTACATTTGGCCATGAAAGGAAACCGCTATGCTGACGTTGATGCCATCCAAAAGGCGACGACCGCCATCCTCAACGCTATACCGACAAATGACATAAAAAAGTCATTCGATAACCTTCTTGGACGTGCAAAACGTTGTATTCAGGTGGAAGGAGACTATTTTGAAGACGACCAATACATTTTTCAAAAAAAAAAAAACAAATAATATTCGTTTTTTAATAAAAGTCCTGAAACTTTTGAATTGCACCTTATAGTTGACTTTACAACTGAAGGGAAGCCCATGAGAATTTTTATTATAGATGAAGCTATAGAGGCATTTCGTAGAGAGATTATTGAAAAGGAATCTGATATTGGAGGAATCATTGAGGCAAAACAAGCATTTTATCAACATTTCAAGATATAATATGATATACCGATTCGTTGTACTTACTTGTATGGCAGTAGATACATATATTGAAAAACTGTTGAGTATCAAGTGCTTTGAATTTCGTGAATTTGAAACTGAACGAATTCTAAATAATGGTGGCATTAAAAAGGTTCTAGTCCAGGATAATTCATATAAAAGACCAAATGTAGAAATAATTGATGTTAAAAACTATAGACAAACATATTGAATAAAATGGTCATTGTATAATATAACGTACGTTAGACGTATATAGTAAAGAGATGAAATTGACTTATTAAATAAAAATTCTACTACTACACCTGTTGTATTTAAGTTATGGAACAAGCTACTACTATAGTCAATTTATCAAAAAATCAAAATACAAGTATAAGCAGCTTTAGAAATTTTGAAAATAGTAAACGGGCTAGTTTTGAATACAATATTCCAAACACTTCGTTTCGTTTAAAAATAAATATAACAATACAATTGATTGATAAAAGTTACCCTGAGCAGAACTCATCATTAATAAAAACATCAACAACAACAACGGAAAGTCTTTCGGGATATTTTAGACCAACTTACTCCGATCAAAGAAATGAGTCATATAATGCGAAAAGAAGTGTATACACCATACTCGATGCTATTGACGCTTTTAAAAAAGATTTAGTTGAGAAGGAGAAGATAATTGGAGGTATTCTTGAGAGTCGAGGTGTTTTCCATCGACATTTCAATTTAGTTTACGATAATTGTGAAATTCAAATTAAATGCTCTTATTATAGCAATTATGTAAAGCGTACTCTAAATATAAATTCTTTGAATTTTCGGAAAACAATACGGATAAATTACATGAACGAGAAGCATTAAATGAGCACGCTTCATACGATATAAACCCAACAATAATTAATGTTGATCGTTATTATCAAACATTGCACATGAAAATTCAATAATCCAAGACATGTCGTCGACAGCAGTAGAGATATATTTAATTTTCTAAAAAACTTTGAACATATTTTGCTTAAAGAACAGAAGAAAATACTTTTGGATATTCATTCAAAAATCGAGTATAGAGATAAATTAAGAAAAATAAAGAATCGTTTCGGTGAACATTACGACGACTGCATATGATCGAATTCTAATTGTAGAGATGTCCCAGACACTTGTGCGCCGTCTGCTGGATGAGGAAGCCTGCAACATTAAGGACGCTTATACTAAAATTTTTAACCAATTTCGCTGTATACATTGTAAATAAATTCCATCTGGAAATACTTAATTTTTTTAAATAAAAATAACTTTTATTTTATATTTAAATTTAATTTTTTTTTGCAATAAACTAAAGATAGTTTTATTTCTCCCTGCAAAAATTATAGTTCCCCATTTGCAAGGGTTTCTCCCATATTTCTTTCACTAAGAGATACGTATACCGCCATATTCCCCGCCTCCGTATCACTCAAATCAATGTCCTCAAAGTCCATTTATAAGCTGCTAGAGGAAAAATCTGGCTGTTAACTCAGGTACGCCAGGAATTCGGTCTTGATGCCATCAAGCAACTCTTGACGCTGATTACTATCCTCAAGGATAGATTGCCAACGGGAGAATGAGTTCATATCGAGCCCATCTCTAACAATAATCGCCTTCATTCTTATTATGTGGGTGCTACTCATTTTCAACGCTGTGGTTTGAAGGACTTAAAGTAGAGCTGAGCTGAGCTTTAATAGTAACAAGTATAATACTTATAGTACCTATAAGCACTTCTTGAATTTTTTGATAAGTGTGATAATAAAAATATTGTGGTTAAGAATAAAATTTTCACTCATTTTTATACCCTGAACAGGGTATAATAAGTTTGTCACGAAGTTTGTAACACCCAGAAGGAAACGTCGGAGACCCTATAAAATATATACATAAATGATCAGCATGATGAGCTGAGTTGATTTAGCCATGTCCGTCTGTCTTTATATATATATACAAACTAGTCCCTCAGTTTTTATGCTATCGATCTGAAATTTTGCACCTGTCCTTTTCTAACAAAGAAGCTGCTCATTTGTCGGAATGACCGATATCGGACCACTATAGCATATAGCTGCCATACAAATTGAACGTTCGGAATCAAGTTCTAGTAAGGGGCCTTTGTGAAGGGTATTATAGCTTCGGCGCAACCGAAGTTAACGTTTTTTCTTGTTAAATAATTTTTAACCACATTTTTAAATGAAATATATTCATACATTTTAGCTCAATCTGAATATAGATGTGGCCGCTCTTTATTGATTCATTTTAATTTGTTACATCTAAAACAATTATTGGAGCAGTTTCAACAAATTGATTAGGTGATAAAAGTGGTTGTGGAGTGCGCCCATAATAACTTTGTTGAAATTTCAAATACATGTCATATAAGAGAGCATACCGATTTCGTTCAAATTTAATATTATATTAAGATCATCATATGGATATGTAGAGGAGTTAAGGTGTACTCTAACATTTAATAAGTCACAATGTTTACATTTATTTTCATTTCGAAATTCCAAAAGAATATAGCGAGGTCTTTCATTTTCACCAACCATTTTAACATTCCATAAGATGCTTTTCTGTAGAGAGGAGTTGTGGTAGACATCCCAACTTCTAAACGAAACGTTTAGTGGTTGTTTACTATTAATTGTTCTCAACATAGTTAATCGATATGAGTCTGAAAGTTGAATATGTGAAACTTATATGTAATATTTAAAAGTTTTAATGTAAGCTTTTCTTTGTCTGTAGTTGTCTTCATAACGTCATCATCTTCTTTAGCTCGTATTAAAACTAATTGTTACAATGTTTACAATTAACAATAATTTTATCAAAATCTTCAGCAAATCCAAGCAGATTAAGAAATACATAATTTTTCATTTCTGTTGCAATACCCAACTTTCTTGTGCGATCAATTTCTATTCCATTTATTTCATATCGTATCTCCTCGAATAAATAGGACATACAATTATTTAGCAGCTGTACAGTTTTTGAAACTAGTGAATCACTATTTGATATGAACCCCTCAATGTATAAAATACCTTCATTTGGTAGCACATACAGATCTTGATTTTGTATGGCGATTGAACGATTGTAAGTATGGTATTTAGCTATGATAGTCTGTGCAAGATGTAACTTGAGTAAAAATTGAGATATCTTTATGAAACTTGGTACACAAGTTTTCTATTACCGTAAGACGGTTGGTATTGCAGATGGGCATAATCGAAGGTTCCGCCCCCTAATAAGTTTAATGTGTGTATCTCCTATACCACTGAATAAATAATAGATAGGTATAATAACAAAATTCACTGAAAGCAAATGTTTTTAGCCCCTCTACCTACAGTGGGAAAATGGGTGAAATCAGGTGACAACCCCGTCCACTCCCCATATAACGGTACTGTTAAAAACTACTAAAAGCGCCATAAATCAAGCACTAAACAAGCCAGAGACATTAAATTTTATCTCAGAGATGGTATGAGATTACTTTATAGGAACCGCGGTCAAAATTAGATAGTGGGCGTGGCACCGCCTACTTGTAGGTGAAAATCCATGTCTTTGGATTTGCTTAACCGATTTTAACCAAATTCAGTTCATAACATTGTTTTCATATTTCTATGTTATGGTGCGAAAATGGGCGAAATCAGATTACAAGCACGCCTATTTTCCATGTGACACCATTTTAAATTCCCATTGATTCTTTTAATTTCCACTATGCAAATCAAGCAACAATGATTCTATCGGGGTAAAACTTTACGTGAATGATGGGATTAAAGTATGCCACCTTGTGACCAAAAATTGTCTAAATTGAACCAAAACTGTCCAAGCTCCTAGGTACTGAATATGTGGACCCCAGTACCTATAGTTGACTTTTTAACGAAAATATCGGTCAACATAGAACAAGGCGACAAGATCCACAAAGAAATATAAAACGAGTATACCATTTGACTTTGCGAGAGTATAAAATGTTCGGTTACATCCGAACTTAGCCCTTCCTTACTTGTTTATTATGCTATTATCAAAAATGGGCTTGTACAAAACGTTTATTATATCAGTCATTTTTTCAAATTAAATCCTAGACTTATTAGAAACTCCTTATTCGATAGGGTTAAATCAATTTTATGTTGAACAAGAGAATTTTCCTCTTTAGAGCGTAGATTTTTTGTGTTTGTAGCCAATACTTTTGAGGATGATTGAAAACTATTCATAAAATCTGTATGCAGCTGCTTTTTATTAAAAATTATCTTTTATTTCTTTAGATAGGTTTTAAATGTAGTCTTATTGATATATCTCCTCCACGAACATTAATCAGGTCACCAGTTTGATCAACAACTTTAACAACTAGAGTGCTTATTTGATGAGTATTAGCTGGTAAATATATAACATTAGTTGGTATTTCTCAGATTTTATATCCTGGGCTAACTCTAAGAGAAAACTGATGTATTGTATGCATAGATATTTCGTTTATATATGAGCCGTTGATGATATTACATTCAACGGATATTGTGTTTATTTTTGTTATATCCACAGGATTGTCAGAGTAATGAAAAATGCCTGGCTCCAATATTCTTTTACTGAAACCTAGTTGTAGGACTACAAAGCTTTTTTTGTAGCCGCGTGAATATCGAAAAAGCGAAATATTTAAGCGAAGTTGTAACAGCGATAAAATACAAAGATCGAAGTAATGATGCTATGTGTGGTCAGTGATTAGACTATTTTTTATTTTCAAAATTCTTCTCCTTAAATAATATTCTAAGCAATATTGCATTCCGTTCAATACATAATTTCCGCTAAGTACATAGTTTCGTTTTCTATTAGTGCATATATACATAAGTATGTAAGTTATATAAAAACAGTTCATAAATAGAGAATAATCCACGTACCTACATACTTTACTCTATTGTTCCTTCGTATATAATGTAGTTATTAACAAAAGAGAAATATAAAAAAATGGGAACGCAGCATTACAAGAGGCTGCTTACATATTAAGCTTAGTATATGTTAAATGGGACTAGCTAATGTGCACAAACAAATATTCATATAATTGCGTGGACGAAAACATAGCGGTAGCATAAGTGTACAAAGCAAGCGCAAGCAAGCAATAAATATGTAAGTATGTACACAATGCAAATACAATTATTAACTGCATTGAGGCGAATGACTTCTAATGCTTGCCCTTGAATATTGGGCAAATAAGTAGAGAACAAGAAATAGCAAAAATATATAGAACATATGACCGTATAATGCATTGGTTCTCGGTGACCCAACATCCCAGCCCCGTTGAAAGGCACTTCAAACAGGTAGAAGGCCTAGCTTGTGAATTGGTCGCCGAATGATTCCCTTCGTTGTTCGAATGTCCACCACATGCACTTTAGAGTCCTTTCATGGAATACAGTTTATAACTCTTCCAATATGCCATTTTTGTGGGTAAATTGTCTTCATGGATGATAACCATTGAGTTGTTGTTGATGTTTGGCCGCTCTGTAAACCACTTTGATCGTGCTTGAAGTTCGTGTATGTATTTATTTGACCATCTGTTCCAAAACATCTGTTTAATGCTTGTGACCTGATTCCATCGTTGTACGTTGCTGATGTTAGCTGACAATCTCCGCTCTGGGAGTGCCCTAAGTGAACTACCAATAATAAAATGCCCCGGAGTTAATACTTCATAATCATTTGGATCCGATGACATTGGTGTTATTGGACGAGAATTTAATACAGCTTCTATCTCAACCAGGACTGTTGTTAGTTCCTCAGCTGTGAGTCTTGCATTTTTGATGGTGCGGTTGAAGTGACCCTTAGTCGATTTGACTGCTGCCTCCCAAATACCGCCGAAATGAGGTGCTCTTGGAGGAATAAAATTGAAATTTATAAATTCATTAGTACAATATTTTACAATTGCATCTTTGTTTTCGGTTTTAAATAAAAATGACTTTAATTCAGCTAGTTTGTTGCAAGCACCCACAAAATTTGTTGCGTTATCGCAAAAGATGTCAGAGGGTAGACCTACTCTTCCAATCATGCGCTTCAATGACGCTAAGAATGAGTCCGTGGATATATCTGATACTAGTTCGATGTGAACCGCCTTTGTCGCTAGACAAACGAAGATCCCAATGTACGCTTTAAAAGGTGTTTTGCTTCGAATACGCAAATATACGTTGACTGGTCCGCAGAAATCAATACCACACCGCGCAAAAGAACGAGATGGGGTTAAACGCTCGACAGGTAACTGTCCCATTACTTGGTTCATCAGCTTTGGCTTGTAGCGTATACAATGTGTGCATGATCTGACGATACGTCTTGCTAAATCGCGCGCATTGACTATCCAAATCTGAAATCTTATCAGTGCTACGAGTGCCTTTGGTCCTGCATGGTAGTGTTTCCGATGTAGATGACGAACGTAATGCACAACAAAAATTGATTTTATTTGGCAACAGCATTGGGTGTTTCCTTTCTTCTGGAATATCTGCTGATTCCAATCGACCTCCAACTTTGAGTATTTGAAATCCTTCGATATACTCGAGAAAAGGATTTAAATAACGAGACGGGCCAGTTATCGTAAGCTCTTTATGTAAAAGATGAATTTCATTAGCGAAATGTATGTGTTGAATATTCCAAATTATGCAAAGAAAGGCGTGATGTAACTCTTGTTGTTTAAAATGTTAATGAGTCATTAAGATTAGATCCATGCCGAAATTTATTGATGAAGCGGAACATCCAAGCTATTAATCGAAGGCTGCTGGTGTAGTTACTCCGCTGATTCACAATTTCCAAAATGTAATTGGTGCTAACAATTGTATTGAATGCTGATTTTCGTTTCTCCCTATCGACAACTTCCATGTCGATATCATCGCAGCTATTCTTTGGCCATTTATCTGAGTTTTCGTATAGAAACTTTGGTCCGGTGTACCATATTGAATTAACAAGTTCCTTTACAGTACATTCTCTAGAGGCAACATCCGCCGGGTTACAATGCGTTGGTACATGGTTCCAATAAGCGCCTTTGGGTAAATCTTGAATTTCCGAAATTCAATTACCAACAAAAGTCGAAAGTGTTGCAGAATGCATCTTAAGCCAATGTAATACTATTTGTGAGTCTGTCCAAAGAAAAATGTTAAAAGATTTGTTAGAAATTGTTGGTTTAATTTTTGCTAAAAGACGAGCAAGAAGAAGAGCGCCGCAAAGTTCTAATTTGGGTAACGATGGTTTTTTGGTGGGTGCCACTCTGGACTTCGCAGTGAGTAGGCGAATGGTAGTAGTAGTGCCACATTTCTTGAGAAAGCGAGAATATATTGCGCAGCTTTAATTTGTGAAAGATCCGATAAGCAGTTAATAAATTTTTTCCAAGCAAATTCGATGTTCTGTGGCACAGATTCATCCCAATCCAACTTTAGTAGCCATATTTCTTGCAACAAAATTTTTGATGTTACAATAACAGGAACTAAAAGTCAAAGTGGGTCGTAAAGTGATGATGCAACAGAAAGGATGGAACGTTTTGTAAGTCGACCAGTCAGTGGTAGTTTGGCTTCGAATGAAAAAACAAAACAATCAAGATTTTGGTTCCATTTTAGTCCAAGTGTACTAGTGATAGATGTATCTACGTTTAGATCCTTTATAGAGTCGTCTTCTCTGAATTGATGATAATTGGAATGCCACTTTGTTAATTTAAACTGTCCTAATTCTAACAGTTGTATTACCTCTTGCTTTATCTGTGCAAGTTCGGTTAGAGTATCAGCACCACAGAGTAGGTCGTCTACGTAGAATGATGAATTCACGATTTTTGCGCCAATTGTAAATTGTTCTGAATGCTGTTCAGCTAGATATAACAAACTCCGTATAGCAAGATATGGTGCAGCCGCCATTCCATAAGTAACAGTATTTAGTTGATACGTGCGAATATCTTCAGTTGGTGAACTTCTCCACAGAATATACTGGAACTTTCGATCATCTTCGTGCATTAATACTTGGCGATACATCTTGACTATGTCGGCAGTGAGTGCAAACCTGTGGAATCGAAAACGAATAAGAAGAAGAAAAAGTTCGCATTGAATTGTAGGGCCAACCATCTGAATATCGTTCAATGATTTTTGGGATGTGGTTCGACAGGAAGCGTCAAATACAACTCGAAGCTTTGTTGTTGTACTTGTAGGTTTTAGCATACAATGATGTGGTATATAATAATGCGGTTCGCTGAGATTTGGATTTTTTACAACGCTCATATGACCCAAACTCTCGTAGTCGCTCATAAATTCAACGTAGTGTGCTTTTAATTGTGGTGATTTGGCTAATCGACGTTCTTGTGCATTAAATCGTTTTAATGCCGTAGTATATGACTCGCCCAAACATGTCGGATCATCCTTGAAAGGTAATTTGACAACTATTCTGCCGCAAGGTCTTCTTGACACAGTTGAATTGTATATGTGATCGCAACTCTGTTGTTCACGAGTCCATGCCTCTGGTATGGTAGTGATTTCTTCCAATTTCCACAACTTTTCCAATTTGGCATCTAAAGATTCATTGGCTAAAAATAAACAAGATGGGTTGGATATATTGTTACTGCCCGTCTTATAGCGTCCCGAAACAATCCAGCCTAAGAGTGTTTTTTGCAAGATTGGCAAATTAGATCCAAGATTGATTTGTCCTACAGATAGAAGACTGAAGAACGTTTCTGTACCCAGCAACATGTCGATTTTCTTTGGTATATAAAATTCATCATCGGGGAGCGCTATATTGTGTGGAATACTCCATGTTGAAATATTGATTTCAGGATCTGGTTGATAAGCAATGTGCGATGTAATGCAAAAAGTCAATGGAAGTTCGAAACCAGTGACTTGCGACTTGATATTAGTTGATGTTTTGAATTTAATATTTGTCGACGATGAACCGATGTTTTGAATCTGTATGTTTTGCTTACTTTTTGGCAGAAGCAACTTTTGCGAAAAATCATCTGTGATAAAATTTACCTGTGAACAGGAATCTAGCAGTGCTGTACCCAATCTGTAGCTCCCCGATGCATCACGAACTAAAATTTTTGCTGTTGCAAGGATGACGTTATCCAACGATGAATTATTCCTGTGTGTATGCGCGACTGCCTCTTGTGATGCAAATACCTGAGTAGGTGTTTGTAGGACTGGAGTAGAACCACGGTGGAGGAAACTGTGGTGTTGTCGTGCACAAACCTTGCACCTGTGTGATGATGGACAATTGGCTACTCGATGTGCCTTTGATAAGCAATTGATGCAAAGTCCACTTTTCTTTGCATGTTCGAAACGTTGAGTAATGTTCAGTGACTTAAAGCGTTCGCAATTAAAAACCTGATGGTTGTTACTTGAACAGAAATTAAACGATATATTGGAGCAGGAAAATGTATAGCCTCTTGGTTGATTCCTTGATTTCGAAGAGGAATATTTGTTAGAAACTTGAGTTGACGAGCTACTAACATGCGTGTAGTCCAGTGATTCCAGGTATTGGCAGTGTCTTTCCAAAACTGCGATGCAATTCTCCTATGATGGCAGCGTTCTGAAATCTAGCGACTCCTTCCACTTTTTGTTTGTCTGTTCATCAGACTTCTGCAAAATTAAATGAATAAGCATAGCTTGCAATATTTGGCTGTCAGTGCCTAGCGATGTCAAGGAACCATAAATAGCTGAAGCTTTATCAATTAAACTTCTTAGCTGAATGCCATTTGGTTTCATAACTGCTGGTAAATCAAAAACCGAATTTATTTCTTCCAAAAAAATTAGTGTTTTGTTATCATACCGTACCTTCAACCGTTCTAACGCCTTCGGATAGTTTTCATTTGTCACTTGAAACGCTTTTACAGTTTCTAAGGCTTGACCTTGGGGACAATTTCGCAAATGGATGAATTTTTCAATATTAGTTAAACTGAATTCACGATCAATTATTTGCTTGAACGAGGTGATAAGATTTTGATAATTTGAATACTTGCCATCAAACGTAGGAAGCTTAAGTGGTGGAAGTTTTGAACTCGATTGTACCACGCAAGTTGTGTCCGAAAGTGAAACGTTGTTATATTCTGCCAGTTGCGATTGGATAACCAATTTAGTTGTGATGTAAAGTTGTTCCAGGTCAGCACGTCCACCATCATCAGCATCCAATCTTTCGATGTCAGTTTGAATTGAGAGAATCTGCTTAAAATACGACTCCAGGATGCCCGAACGGCATTTGCATTCCGCAGCTGAAAGAGCCTTCCACCTGGTCGCAAGCTGGCGTCGACGATATTTGTAATGCACGTAATATTTTTCTTGGTGCTGGCGCGTTGTTGTCTTAGCTCGTTTAAAGACATTGCAGAACAGGATCTTGTATGTGCTTTATAGAGGCTTCAAAATTATTTTAAATAACAATACTTCTACTTCTAGTGAGTAGTTAAGCAATAAGTGATTAGTTAATTTTACCGCAAAATTTATAAATCAAGTTATAAGTTAAGTTACTTATGTGTGGGTATGCAACGAACATGCGAATATGAGCTACAGGCAATGGTAGCGACGAGACTTAGCGGTGGCAAACTGGTGTGCTGTGCTTTGTGCGAGCAATGCTGGTGACTATAATAGTAAAGATTTCTAACGGTGACTAAGTTTAATGATGACAAAGTCCAATGTCGGTAATTTCCAATGACGATAATGTCCAATGACGATAATGTCCAATGACGATAATGTCCAACGATGTAGTCTAATACTGACCACACTCCGAAATGATTTGCGAAAGAACAAAAAAATTCACTCGTGCCCCACGTTGAGCGCCAAAAAATGTAGGACTACAAAGCTTTTTTTGTAGCCGCGTGAATATCGAAAAAGCGAAATATTTAAGCGAAGTTGTAACAGCGATAAAATACAAAGATCGAAGTAATGATGCTATGTGTGGTCAGTTATTAGACTAACTTTATTTTCAAAATTCTTCTCTTTAAATAATATTCTAAGCAATATTGCAATACCGTTCAATACATAATTTCCGCTAAGTACATAGTTTCGTTTTCTATTAGTGCATATATACATAAGTATGTAAGTTATATAAAAACAGTTCATAAATAGAGAATAATCCAAGTACATACTTTACTCTATTGTTCCTTCGTATATAATGTAGTTATTAACAAAAGAGAAATATAAAAAAATGGGAACGCAGCATTACAAGAGGCTGCTTACATATTAAGCTTAGTACATGTTAAATGGGACTAGCTAATGTGCACAAACAAATATTCATATAATTGCGTGGACGAAAACATAGCGGTAGCATAAGTGTACAAAGCAAGCGCAAGCAAGCAATAAATATGTAAGTACCTATGTACACAATGCAAATACAATTATTAACTGCATTGAGGCGAATGACTTCTAATGCTTGCCCTTGAATATTAGGCAAATAAGTAGAGAACAAGAAATAGCAAAAATATATAGAACATATGACCGTATAATGCATTGGTTCTCAATCGGTGACCCAACACTACATAGTAATGGTCTAATTGAGTATTTTTTATCAAAATTCACTTCTTCGTTATTGCTCATAATTTCGGTGTGAAATGTATTAGGATTAGCTTTTATATCAATAAACCCTCTATTCAAATGTTCATATGTGTTGGTAATTTTCTCAACTATATCATCCAGTTCATATGTTCCAACAGGTATCTCAAAAACACTCGATCCAATGTGAAACAAATGTTTTCTTTGTCCACATTTGAAATTGTATGATACGAGTCAAAACTAATTAACCCACAAACATAATCTTGTTTGAGCTCTATGGGAGGGGAATAATTTGCAACCAGTATAGATGAATTACCATTTATTGTTAATGTAATCTACATGTTGATTGGTTATCATTAGATACTTAACTTAAATAACTTTTAAAACACTTTTTTATTTATAATACATAAATATATTTACTTATTTATTTTTTTTTAATTTAAGTCATTAATATTCACCCAAGAATTGTGTTCAGAAGAAAATCCTGACCATTTAACATAAACTCTGTTGTTTCGACGTCTCAAAACTTTTTCAACTTAATATACATGAGGGAGCTTAGCTTTCATTAGTTCATATTCGCAGAACCTCCTCTTAATAGTATTACCTAGATAGTCTTTAAGTAGTTATGTTGTAGGATTTGTGTTTTTAATTGATTTTATTTTAAAAACTTCTGTTGTCCAATTTGGTGTATAATTTCCCCTTTTCAAATATATGTTTATATTTACCTTTTCTAACCTCATCATTTTTATTAAATTTTGGTCTATGACTAACTTTTAAATTGTGGTATGCGGTGTTCAATAAATGTTATTCATTCGAGGAATTTACCTCATTTGGAGTTATTCTGATGGTCCTGTGAATAGTATTATTATAATCATTGACTAAATTTTTATAGATGTCCATGATGATCCATTTATAAGTTCCCCGAAAACTCTTTCCACATCATTCATTTTAATGTTCTGTCTATTTTAGATGCTTTTAATGATGAAACTGTTGAATAATGATTTATATTCTTTGTTTGTGATAATCTCTTAAAATTACTATTATAAAATTCCTTTCCCTTATCTGTTTGTAGGTTTTTCGGTATTCGGTTAGTTGAGTTTAAAACCTTAGCCATTGCATTAGTTACATTTTCTTTAGTTTTATTTTTAACTGCTTCGACCCAAGCTTTTTTGGAAAATGTATCGATTACAGTTAAAAGATATTGATTAGTACTATTTGAATACTGAGTCATTACCACCAAGTCAGCTTGCCATAAATCATCGATTCCTTTAATAATAACACGTCTTTGTTCAAAACTTTTTCTAGCTTGATTACGTAATTCTTCTACAATAGCTATTTTATTATACTTTCGCAACCTGTTGCTACAGAGTATAATAGTTTTGTTCACCTAACGGTTGTTTGTATCACCTAAAACTAATTGAGTTAGATATAGGGTTATATATATATAAATGATCAGGATGAAGAGACGAGTTGAAATCCGGGTGACTGTCTGTCCGTCCATCCGTCCGTGCAAGCTTTGCCTTGAGTAAAAATTGAGATATCTTTATGAAAGTTGGTAGACATGTTTCTTGGTACCGTGAGACAGTTGGTATTGCAGATGGGCGTAATCGGACCACTGCACCGCCCACAAAATGCAACTAATCAAAAACAAATAAATTGCCATAACTAAGCTCCGCAATTAGATACAAGACTGTTATTTGGTACACAGAATCACATTAGGGAGAGGCATCTGCAGTTAAAATTTTTTTTTAAAGTAATAGGTTTAATGTGCATATCTCCTAAACCGCTAAAGCTATAATAACAAAATTCACTAAAAGTAACTGTTTTTAGAACCTCTACCTACAGTGTGAAAATAGTTGAAATCGGGTGGCAACTGCGTCCACTCCCCATATAACGGTACTGTTAAAAACTACTAAAAGCGCGATAAAGCAAGCACTAAACACGCCAGAGACATTCAATTTTATCTCTGGGATGGTATGAGATGACTTTATAGGAACCGCGTTCAAAAATAGACATTGGGCGTGGCACCGCCCACTTTTAGGTGAAACCCCATATCTTGGGATCTGCTTAACTGATTTCAACCAAATTTGGTATATAAGATTACTTTCATATTTCTATATTATAGTGCGAAAATAGGCGAAATCGGACTACAACCACGCCTCTTTCCCATGTAACACCATTTTCAATTCCATCTGATTCTGTCACTTTCCAGTATGCAAATCAAGCAAGAATGATTATATCGGGGTAAAACTTTGCGTGAATAATACGTTTGAAGTATGCCACCTTGTGACCAAAAATTGTCTAGATCGAACCAAAAATGTTCAAGCCCCTAAGTACTAAATATGTGGACCCCAGTGCCTATAGTTGACCTTCTACCGAAAATATCAGTTAATCCACAAAGAAATCTCAAACGAGTATACCATTTGACTTTGCGATAGTATAAAATGTTCGGTTACATTGTTAATCCTCTTATAGTAGGGAGCTTTATTTTTAGCACTTCAACGTTTTTTTCAGTAGGATGTTGTTTCGATACAACGAAATGCATCAAATAATCCTCAATAGATAATAAATAGTTGTTTATATAATATTATATTATGAAATTCTTCCCCACATGTACTTTTTATTCGTTGGTCTATTAGATCCTCAAGAATTGGTACATTATTTTTAATACTATTATTCAGAATTACATGTATTTCTTTGATTTGATGTTCTAATTTGTTGTTCATCTTATTTAACGTTTCTAAAAGGAATACTTTCGAAATAGCATCATCGTTTTCTATAGGAGCAGCTAGGTTAATTATTCTTTTCTTGTTTAAATTAAGATTTTTGTATTAGTTTAGAATTGTTTTCTCTTTTGACCTATTATTGTTAAATGAGGAATGTCCAAATTTATTTATACTCATATTATTTAATAATATTTGCTTCTCGCAACTCTTCAATAATTGATATAATCTCGTTTTGATGGTTATTTTGACCGGCACTTGTTGAAGATATAAGATGTAAGCAATCCCAATCTATCCACCAATTTATTAGGATTATCCCAATATTGATAAAAATTTTTGCGGTAATCGATTGATTTCAATAAACCTTTACCACTTATGAACGTGTGTGGATTATAATTGAACAATTTCCTGATAATATATACAAGTAGATATTTAAATTATTTTGTTCCTTTAATTTGACTATTTGGGTTATATCTACGTTTGTGAGCACTTGTATCTAATAAAATCTGTCTTCAAATCACACTTTTTATATTGTTGTGGGTTGTTATGAAATTTTAACTCAAACAGACCTGGTGTCATTTTCCATTTATCCTTTCCGATCTGTATAACACCTTTAGAATTAATTTTCAATCGTTTGAGTCCAAATCGCCATCGACCATTTAAATCTATTCGGACCATACAATGTATCAAGCATTTTAAGATCTTTAAGCAAATTTGTGTTTTGTAATAATGAATAAGGGTGAGTAAGCTTAACTCGTTTAAAGTCTTTATTTAGTTGATTTTCAGACTGACGTTTTGCAAAGTTATGTCTTTTCCACAGATCGGGATCTTCTTCGATTCTTCTTAAAATATCATTTTCAGTTGGAGAAGTATTATCATTATTAGTTTCAGCTTGATTTTGACCTTGTATAGTAATGGTTCATTGTTTGGTTTACTTGGAATATACGATGCTGGCCTCTCGGGATCATTCATTAAATTTATTTTTTGTTTAACGCTAACAACCTTATCATTGTTTATTAACTAACATTGAATGGGGGTGAGTAAGCTTAACCCGTTTAAAGTCTTCATTTAGTTAATTTTCAGACTGACGTTTTACAAATTTATGTCTTTTCCACTGATCGGGATCTTCTTCGATTCTTCTTAAAATATCATTTTTAGTTGGAGAAGTATTATCATTATTCGTTTCAGCTTGATTTTGATCTCGTATAATGATTGTTCATCGTTTGGTTTACTTGGAGTATACGATGCTGGCCTCTCGGGATCATTCATAAAATTTATTTTTTGTTTAACGCTAACAACCTTATCATTGTTTATTAACTAACATTGTTTATTAATGATATCAATAGCTTTCGCCTTTCAGGTTTATTATCAATATTTGGTTTAATTTTCATTACAATACACTGCTTTGTGTAGCTGCTTTTAGTAATTCATCATCATCAGGTTTACTTGGAATATACGATGCTGGCCTCTCGGGGTCATTTATAAAATTTATTTTTTGTTAAACCTAGCAACCTTATCTAGTTTTTTATCAAAGCATTCTTTATTAATGATATTAAGAGGATTTCGCTTCTTAACATTTTGTTTCCGATAACTATCTGCAGAATATTCTAAATCAAAATCATTAGCATTTATATAATTGTCAACGGTTGGTAATGTATCAACTTTCATGTCTTCACTTTCTTTTACACTGTCCGCCTCACAAATTTCATCATTACCATTATATTTATTAGAGCTTTTAAAATTATCAACTAATTCATTTAATGGTTTTAAAATAGGTTTAAATGTATCCTCCAACAAGTTTATTCTATCCAATTCTCCCAATTTCATTCTTTTAATTTTTTGCTCTTAATGCTTTTCTACTTTTAGCAATATTTGCTAATACAGTCATTTGATTTTTTAACATGATCTTTAAGGAGTGAGTGAGAACTCTGTTCTGACAAATGTTTTTATACTCTCGCAACTTGTTGCTACAGAGTATAATAGTTTTGCTCACCTAACGACTGTTTGTATCACCTAAAACTAATCAAGTTAGATATAGGGTTATATATATATAAATGGTCAGGATGACGAGACGAGTTGAAATCCGGGTGACTGTCTGTCCGTCCGTCTGTGCAAGCTGTAACTTGAGTAAAATTTGATATATTTTTATGAAACTTGGTACACATGTTTTCGGTTGGCATTGCAGATGAGCGTAATCGGACCACTACCACGCCCACAAAACGCCATTATTTCCATAACTAAGCTCCACAACAAGATACAAGACTCTTATTTAGTATACAGGATCACATTAGGGAGGGGAATCTGAATTTAAAATTTTTTTTATTAAAGTGGGCGTTGTCCCGCCACCTAATAAGTTTAATGTGCATATCTGCTATACCCCTGAAGATATAATAACAAAATTCACTGGGAACAAATGTTTTTGGCCCCTCTACCTGCAGTGGGAAAATGGGTGAAATCGGGTAACAACCACGCCTATTTCCCAAGTGACACCATTTTAAGTTCCACTTGATTCTTTTAATTTCCACTATGCATATCAAGCAACAATGATTGTATCGGCGTTAACCTTTGCGTGAATCATTTTTGTGACCAAAAATTATCTAAATTGAACCAAAACTGTTCAAGTCCCTAGGTACTGAATATATGGACCCCAGTGTATATAGTCGACTTTTTACCGAAAATATTGGTCAACATAGAACAAGGCGGCTAGATCCACAAAGAAATCTAAAACGAGTATACCATTTGACTTTGCGAAAGTATAAAATGTTCGGTTACGTCCGAACATAGCCCTTCCTTACTTGTTATACATGTTTTATAATTGTATAAAATGATCAAAACCCTTTCGATATCGACCATTGTTTATAAGACCATCTTTTCTTATAACAATAACGCCGTATTTATTTCTTCAAGACTCGGTACACAAATGATTCGTATAATACTTGTATATCTCCAATAACATGATCATTATAGATATGCTTAAGTTTCATTTCAGCTTGCTTGAACACAGTAATGTTTGCATTATCACGAATTAAGTGTTTAGGAATTTTTGTATAAGTTTGACATAAATAAAAAGATTTAATGTTTTTATTAGGACCCATACAAAAATAATCTCTTATTGTACTCTGTTTTCAACATATTACAACATCAACGTTTTCACTAAGTGTATAAAGATTTATATCCTTTTATCGGATCAATGAGCCTTTTTAAATAGATATATTTTGGCTGATGTAATGATTTTGAATAAATGTATATATTTCGGAAATTAAGCCCGTTTGGGCTTTCAATTAAACTGAGCATAACATTAGTTTTTCCACAATTCGATGGTCCCACAATCAGCGCTCGTGTGGAATTTGGTAAAAGTGCACTATGCCTAGTAACATTTTTATCATTTATATAATTGTCAGCGTTATTAACCCTAAGTTGGAGACGTTTTTTAACTACTTTCATTTTGTTTACTAAATTTAGAAAAAAATCATCTAATGGGACTAATACATAAAAAGATTGGGCAGGGTTTTGTAAATACTTTGATGAATTCTTTACCTATTGAACTTCATTTACCCGGCTATCAATTTGGTGGTCCTGGAACAAAACTCCGACAACGGTTAGAAAGAGGAGATAAGGGTATAAATCCTTTAGATGCAGCCTGCAGAGAAAATGAAATTGCAAATTCCCAAGCAAAAGATATAAATATCAGACACCAAGGTGATAAAGTTTTATCTGAGAAAGCCTGGAAGCGTGTTACATCTAAGGCCAGTGATTTCAAAGAACGAGCAAACGCTTAGCTTATTAAAAATGCAATGAAAGCAAAACTCAAATTGGGAATGGGTATTAAAAGTAAGAAAAGAAAGACATCTAAATGTAAAAAACGTAAAAAGATGAAAAAAGGAAAAGTGACATCTAACGAATTTTTTTTAATGGCAGTTAAAAAAGGTATATATATGCTTAACAAAAAGAAGCCGTCATTTAATGAAGCTTATAAAATTTCTCAGGATGCCATAAAGTCTAGCTTTAAAAATAAAAATAATTCCAGTCCCAAATATTGGTGTAATTTTACCACTCTTTCCTATTTTAACGGCGTTAGGTGCACTTGGTGGTATAGCATCTGGTGGATCACAAATCCATAGCAAAAGTTTTGAATAATATCAAGACTGGAAAAGAACAATTGAATGAGGTTAGCCGCCATAATAGATATATGGAATCAATCGCTATGGGGAGGAGTTTATTCCTCAAGCCATATAAAAAGGGGTATGGTTTATATTTACGACCCTGTCCAAAAAACTAATAAAAAAGCTATCTAAAGGACCGTTAACCGATGTAGATTTAATGAAATATTGTGAACCTTTTAGGGGAATTTTTATGCGAAATTCTTTACGGAATAAACCGAAATCTCAAGAATGTGGAATTCTTAATTTAATGCTGATAGTCCTGGTACTCATTGGGTAGCATACTATAAAAACAAAAATTATAAAGAATATTTTGTTTTGGAATTTACAGCCACTTGTAGAACTGATTAATTACCTGAAGCCACCAATATATTACAATTATGAACGGAACAAAAATATAACTCAGTAATATGTGGTCAATTATGTTTAACATTTTTATTTAATAAAACTAAATAATGTAAAATAGTGGCACCGCCCACTTTTAGGTGAAAACCCATATCTTGGGATCTGCTTAACCGATTGCAACCAAATTCGGTGCATAACGTTCTTTTTATATTTCTATGTCATAGTGCGAATCGGACTACAACCACGCCTATTTCCCATAAAACACCATTTTCAATTCCATCTGATGCTTTCACTTTCCACTATGCATATCAAGCATATCAATGATTATATCGGGGTAAAACTTTGCGTGAATAATACGTTTAAGGTATGCCACCTTGTGACCAAAAATTGTCTAAATCGAACCAAGACTGTTCAAGCCCCTAAGTATTAAATATGTGGACCCCAGTGCCTATAGCTGACCTTTTACCGAAAATATCAGTCAATTCACAAAGAAATCTCAAACGAGTATACAATTTGACTTTGCGAGAGTATAAAATGTTCGGTTACATCCGAACTTAGCCCTTCCTTACTTGTTATATTTCTCTTTAATATAATTATATTTAGAAAGTTCTAAAACAGTAAAACCATTATGTATCGGTTTATTGTACAGAATTACCGCTTGTTTCATTTGAATCGCTATTAAATTATCAAAAAATCGGATTGACTGTGGAAATTTGGTTTTGCTCATAAGGCTCTGGCACCTATTTTTTTTCTACCTCCTTTAAATATTTTCTCAATCTTGTACTAATTTAACATTTACTCTTTTATCGACATTCTCCATAGTTTTACCATACACCGCATTATTTAATAATTTAAAGAAATTTTCTTTAAACTTATTTGCAGCTAATGTTCTATTACAATTATTTAAATCAATAACCAATCCGATTGATTAAATTGTAGAATTCTATGAATTTTCTTTATTATAAGTCCATGTTTTATACATTGTTGTAAATTATTATAATGAATAATGTATTTTATTTTGGGTCCCAAATCATCAATCAACTTTGAGTGTTTCATTGAACCAACTTTTTTATTTTCAAAACAAAATGGTAAGTCATTATGAACATTGTGAATGGCAATATACATCATTGTTATGGGATAATCTTAATCTACTTGTAATATCCAACTGAAGAATCTTCTGGTATACTAAAACGTTAAACTCCTCTACGTTTTCAACCCATTTAAAATTATTATGAGGGATATATTGTAACATATCATAGCCATATAAATTATTAACATCTAAATAAATTATATATTTTTGAAAGCTTAGTCACATCGTAATCACTTAAATATTTATTGTTAGCAATTGATTGTCGTTTACAACATTGAACAATATCTCCCCTAATCCCAGACAAAATAAAATTATGCATGTTTTTATCAGTCAAAGATTCTAATTCTATTTTTGTTATTTTAAGCATTGCATCCCAAGATGAACCTGGAGATGTATAATATTGACATGGGTCTAGTTAATAAATTCCTTTGCATAACTTTCTAAAATTTTCAAAAATGTCACTGAGGAGTAGCACATCTACTTTTAAATATAGTAACAAATAATCTAATAAATTGGAACAATTAAATGTTGACCAAACATTTCGTGCATGCTGATAATCATCGATACTACATGACTTATTTGTTAATTTATCAAATAAATGTGAACGAACTGGTAATTGTGTTTCGTTGAGACATGCTTCCGAATCTAAGTAGTCATATGGGAAAATACCTTTACGTTTCATTAAAACAAAGTAATGATCGTTAGGGAAAAAAGCCTTTGTTATTTCTAAATCATTATTGTTTAAATTCTTAGCTAAACTGTCCAAACTAGAAGACATGAATCGAAATGAATCTAAAAACCGAAGTTCAAAGATATCTTTTACATTAACATATATCTTCTTTGATATCAAAATATACAAATCTTTGTTTAAGGGAATTATATTTATATCCACCTTAACAGACGACAACTCTTTTATAAATAGATGACAATCATATTTCGATAAATTTTGAAAAAATATTGGAATAAAATTTACTATCTGATATTCTAAATTACATTTTCTATGTGACGGGCTTCTATATTCACCAGTTAAATGACAATGGTCTGCTACCCTATCATTTAATAAAAGTTCCATTCCACAAATATGACAAACTATATCTCCTTTTTGACGTCTAAGTTTATTGACAGTTAATGGAAGCATTCTAACTGGTTTATTCAAATATAGATTGTAAATATCGAAAACATCATCGAAAATACTTAAAAAAAAAATGTTTTGGAGCATCAATACCGCTATATATTTTAAAACGATTCAGTTGGTTATTATAGGAAAACTTAATAAAATAACAAAAATAACAATAAGCATAAGGAATGTGTTCTTGCACATCTTGAGTTCTAGTAGAATTTTGAATATCTATTGGCTTTAGAACACATTCGAAATCTGCATATATAATATATAGTAAACGGTACATCCATTTGTTTTTTGAAATTTTCAAATTTTAATAAATTTTTTTCAGGTTTAGACATACGTGTTACAATTTTTCTACAATGCATTTTATGAATCAAAAATTCTTCTTTCTTTTAAAAATGTATTAGACACGTATTACAAATATCTATTTTTTCTCATGCCTTGTAACTTGAGACCTAAGTAACTTATTTAAATTTTTTATCCAAACATAATGGTTTTCATTGAAATCATCATTGTACAAAGAAATTAGATTAACGTGATGTGATTTTTCTTCTTTTGGTTAATAAAAGGGGCCACTACCAAATTGTCTTCTATACCAAATACATTTCCACTTATATTTGGATTATTTGATTCAAATATTTCAATATCTTTAAGTTTTAATGGAAAATTTAAATTTTCAAAATTGACCACTTTATCATTATTTAAAGTTATAATATTTCTAATGTTATATGAAGAGCATCTTTCTCTGTGTCTTGAAGGGTGGTAAAGAGATGAAATTATGGCCCACTTAAAGTAATATACATCATTGTTAACAATGTTAATACATGCTTTTTTATCTGCAATTATTTTTGGTAGTGGTATATATAATGAGCCTCTAATTGATTGGTATTTATTTATTTACTTCTAGATTAATAATTTCACTTAGACTCCAACCACTATCTTGAAATGGCTTCATTTTTTCAATCAATTTACTACACTTTTCTTTAATTATATCAATAACATAGTTTTTCTCCATTAATGCTTCAGTCATTAATGTTTGGTGTGATAATATAGCACATTCTTCAATAGTTTCATTTGTTTGAATATATTTACAAAATAGTTCAAAGTTAAATTTGATGCTTTCAAGCTTTTGATTTCTGTAAAAGTTCACATAATTCATTTACATGTTTTTCAGAAAAATGTTCAACAATTAAATCATTGGGCTAATCGTTTTCCAAACGTATGTTTCAATACTATTATTAAACATGGCATTAACACATTTAACATTACTATTTACACTATACATACATTTTTATACTCTCGCAACCTGTTGCTATGAGTATAATAGTTTTGTTCACCTAACGGTTGTTTGTATCACCTAAAACTAATCGAGTTAGATATAGGGTTATTTATATATAAATAATGTGTTCGTGGGTATTATTTATTTGTTTGATCAAACCAACAGCCTGCTGCATGATCATTTGAGCGTGCGAAATATTGGAAGTACAAGTAATGAGTTCGTGGGTATTATTTTATTAAACTCACTTTATTAATATAAATTAAATAATATCTTTTATTCAATTCACTTTACTAATATAAATTAATATATGTTGGTGAGCTTTAGCTGCACCCGTCCAGCTCTAATTAGAGACTAAAAACTTAAAACTAAGCTTATCATTAATGAAGAGTCGGTCACCGTTGGCGTACGTGACTGCTTAAAGGTGTTAGGTTGCAGTTACGTTCCCAGCGGACGAGCTGCAGACGCTGACGTTTGATAATTTTCCGGTCAGCGTGAGAAAGCTTCTTTGCTGACTCAGGCCACGCGCGAAATTTATGGTTGTAGAGGTGCTCGTGTTAACTTATACATGATCAGGATGAAGAGACGAGTTGAAATCCGGGTGACTGTCTGTCCGTCACATTGTCCGGGGCATCTGCAGTTAAATTTTTTTTTAAAGTGGGCGTGGTCCCGACCCTAATACTTTTAGGTGAAAACCCACATCTTGAGATCTGCTTAACCAATTTCAACAAAATTCGGTACATAACGTTCTTTTTATATTTCTATGTTGTAGTTCTTTTCATATTTCTATGTATAGTGCGAAATCGGATTACAACTACGCATCTCTCCCATATAACACCATTTTAAATTTCATCTGATTTTTTCACTTTCCAATATACAAATCAAGCAACAATGATTTAATGTGAATAAAACTTTGCGTGAATAATACGTTTAAAGTATGCCACCTTGTGACCAAAAACTGTCTAAATCGAACCAAAACTATTCACGCTCCTAGGTACTGAATATGTGGACCCCAGTGCCTATAGTTAACCTTCTACCGAAAATATCGGTCAATCCGCAAAGAAATCTCAAACGAGTATACTATTTGACTTTGCGAGAGTAAAAAAAGTTCGGTTACATCCGAACTTAGCCCTTCTTTACTTGTTATTTTTGTTGTTGTATATAGGTGCTTTAGTATTTCGCGTTTGTGTTTCTGGCAGATTGTATTTAGGTTTCGCGCCCGATTTGTGAGTTTTTTGTTTGTTTAAAATGTTCTCTACTTTGTGTATTTTGTTTATTCCGCACTTATTTGTATGTATGTTTGAATTTCTCTTTTTTCCTATTTATATTTAATTGTATCTTTTCATTTTTATTTGTCACTACATTGCTCTGTACTTATTATTTTGTTTGTTTTTTTTCCAATTGCTTATTTCACTTGTGTGGTCACTGCACTTTCAATATTTATGTGTATATGTATATATTTTTATTAAAAGAAAAATTTAGTAAATGTGTACATTTTTTTCTCGGACTGCACTTTTGTGAAACTGCACTGTATGTATGTAAGTTTATTTATTTTATTGTAAAACCAAAAGTTCCATTCGGTATGGCTTGAAGGACCATGAATAAATTTGTATTTAATATAATACTTTCCCACTTTAGCAGCACTCATCACTTTTATAGTTATAAATAATTTAAATGCGCTATTTAGTTTAGTATTCGAATTTTATTATTAAATTTTGCACAGTAAAATTCTTTAAATATAAGTTTGTATATTATCGGATCGCTAAGTCGGTCGGCGCGTGCGGTGCGGTGTTGTCCGAAAAGAATGATGCGGCGCAGGAGTATCAACGAAAAAAGGAATAGCGCGGATCGCTTTCTAATTGAATGTGAGTATCTGCTGCGGAGACCATCCTTTTTTGTTTGCTGAGGTGGTGTACAGGCGCGATGCTGAGGTGTGTTGTGTTGTCCCGTGTGCTAATGTAGCAGTGTGGTGTATTGTAGTGGGTTATACTAGGGTGCGCCAGTTTTTGCCGAGTAGAGTGGTGTGTATGGGTAGGGGAGGCTTATCTCATTTAAACACTATTGTGTATCTTAATTTATGGCTTAGTTATAGCCTTTAATACCATATGATCAATTTGATTCGAACTAACATATACAAATTTTTACGTATTTTAATAAACTTCCTTATTATCGCCTTCAAAATAGTGTCCTTTTGAGCCAGTTCAAGCATGCTAACGCTTAATTTATTTTCACGTACACTTGTTATAAGCTTCAGCTGGGATGACCTTCTCTGTCTTCAGCGGTTTTTTTGGTTTTGGCTAATTTTTGGAGTGTCATTCATTAGATTGTTGGACAATTTCCACGTCATATTCAAGAACCCATGCCCCTCACCAATAATGATGCGTTTGAAGAAGGTAGGATCTTCAGCTCCGTTGTCAAGCATCTTTCTAGCGTCCTCTACTAGTTACTTTTTTTGCACAATATTCAAGGCCTTTGGTATCAATCTAGCATAAGCTGACCATTCGTACCTGTTCGGACGGATCAGTCACGGACTCCGAGTTAAGCGTCCTGGTCGCCCCTGGCTTAAAAATTAAAAAAAAAACAAGTAAGGAAGGGCTAAGTTCGGATGTAACCGAACATTTTATACTCTCGCAAAGTCAAATGGTATACTCGTTTGAGATTTCTTTGTGGATTGACTGATATTTTCGGTAGAAGGTCAACTATAGGCACTGGGGTCCACGTATTTAGTACTTAGGGGCTTAAACAGTTTTGGTTCGATTTAGACAATTTTTGGCCACAAGGTGGCATACTTTAATCGCATTATTCACGCAAAGTTTTACCCCGATATAATCATTGTTGCTTGATATGCATAGTGGAAAGTGAAAGAATCAGATGGAATTTAAAATGGTGTTATATGGGAAGTAGGCGTGGTTGTAGTCCAATTTCGCCCATTTTCGCACTATGACATAGAAACATGAAAATAACGTTATGCACCGAATTTGGTTGAAATCGGTTAAGCAGATCTCAAGATATGGGTTTTCACCTAAAAGTGGGCTGTGCCACGCCCACTGTCTAATTTTGAACGCGGTTCCTATAAAGTCATCTTATACCATTTTAGAGATAAAAATTAATGTCTCTGGCGTGTTTAGTGCTTGATTTATCGCGCTTTTAGTAGTTTTTAACAGTACCGTTATATGGGGAGTGGGCGGAGTTGCCACCCGATTTCAACTATTTTCACACCGTCAATAGAAGTGCTAAAAACATTTGCTTCCAGTGAATTTTGTTATTATGGCATTAGCGGTTTAGGAGATATGCACATTAAACCTATTAGAGGCGGGACCACGCCCACTTTTTAAAAAAAAATTTTAACTGCAGATGCCCCTCCCTAATGTGATCCTGTGTACCAAATAACAGTCTTGTATCTTATTGCGGAGCTTAGTTATGGCAAGTTATTTGTTTTTGATTAATGGCGTTTTGTGGGCGTGGCAGTGGTCCGATTACGCCCATCTGCAATACCAACCGTCTCACGGTACCATGAAACATGTCTACCAAGTTTCATAAAGATATCTCAATTTTTACTCAAGTTAGAGCTTGCACGGACGGACGGACAGACGGACAGACGGACGGACAGACGGACGGACAGACGGACGGACAGACGGACGGACGGACAGACAGTCACCCGGATTTCAACTCGTCTCTTCATCCTGATCATTTATATATATATAACCCTATATCTAACTCGATTAATTTTAGGTGATACAAACAACCGTTAGGTGAACAAAACTATCTGTAGCAACAGGTTGCGAGAGTATAATAACATTTCTCAATAAACGGAACAAAAATACAACAATGAAGATGACCCACCCTGTATGTTCTTTTTCTACATTCTACAATCGGTTTGAATGTATTGAATTCTGTAGTAGATTTTAACGCGAAACCTAAGATAATTTTGTGAATTTAAGTATAAATATTTACGAATAAATATTACGTTGTGAAATGTAGAAACGAAAGTTTGTTTCCAACTATAATTTCAAAAAAATATCCAAAAATAGCAAAACGCTTGACAACACTTCCAGCTTTCCCTTTTGTTTTGTACCTGAGATGGTACAGCTTTTTCGCTTGTGAAAGTTTAGGATGGTATATACATACGGCAGCGAAACTTTAAGTATCACAAGCTAGTGCTTTTAAAAATACACTTGTATATAAGTCTTCTTTTAGGGTTGTATTGTAATTACTCTTAGAGGAGGACTAGTGAATTTATTTGGTCTAATATCATTGCCTTCGTAGTTTCATACTGATCGAGGTAGTTTTCATATTTGGCTGACGTCGAAGCTTTTATGTTTTTTGGCAGTTCTGCGTCGTCAGTATCTAGGACTGTATCTTACATTGCTCAAGGGCGTATCCATATATTATCTATACTTTGAATTGTTAAATTTAGAAATGATTCTATATTTTCATTAATAGTGGAAGCCGAAAATCGTCTGCAGTATCTAAAGAAACTGTTACTTTTAGTTATGAATCTTAATTTCTAATCTCCGTGTTTTTGGTTTAACCTTAGCTGACCATTCGTACCGGTTTGACCGAGACAGTCACGAATTCCGATTTAAGCGTCACGGGCTTCGAAATCAAAAAAAAAACAATAACATTTCTGCCATCTAACAACCATGTAGATGCCCCATTCTGGTTTGAATCTGAAGTAGATTGAATTCTGTTGTAGATTTTGGCGCGAGCGTCAGCGTTGTTCACTGACAGCTCATTACTTTCATTCAACATTCAAAATGAAACGTAAGTTAATTTTGTGAATTTGAAGCATAAATATTTACAAATAAGTATTACTTTGTTAAATGTCGAAGCAAAAGTGTGTTTTCAACTATAATTTGAAGAAAAAATATCCTTTGTTGAGAGTCACTTATGTCGATTCCAACGTTCGTTACGACAAATGTAATGCAACTTTTCGGTTGCTACTGGTGGAGGCAATGATATTGAAAATCATTTGAAAGCAAAAAAGCACAAAGGTGGCAGAAAATGTTTCTCTTCAAACTACAATCATATCAGATTTTTTCATCGGAGAGAAACCAGATTTGAATCTATCGACGAAGGAAGGTGTGGGGGCGTACCACATAATTGATGAAAATAACAATTTCAGGTTTGTTATTCAAAAAATTATTTAAAAAACAGCAGTTATCGTCCGATTCAAATTTTTTTAAACTTTTTATTGTAGATCAAACGACTGCGCTACCAAAATACTTCGAACCTGTTTCTAAATGAAAAAACTTTCGTGTTTTAGAACAAAAAGAGAAGCGATTATAACCATTGGAATGACTTCACACTGAACCGCAAAGGAATCAAGATGTTTCCTGTCGTCATTCGTTATTTTCTTCCATTATCTGGAGGGAATGTTAAAATAATTGAACTTTCACAAGAAAAAGGTGAAACGTCATTCGAATGTTCCAACCTTTAGTGTATTTCGACGACCTTCCTTCACCCAACAGTTTGCTCATGTAAAATTATTTGGTTGGGTGCTGCTCACTGCTAAACTCTACCGAGAAAAATTGAGAAAACATTTATTTTCCTCACAGAAAATAATATTTTGAAAGCATCAGACATGAATTGATGAATGGAGCAAATAGCAGACATCCGTTGACAAGCGTTGGGTTCAATGTTTTATTCGTTGAGCTTTCAGAGATCGTTGAATATGCTCTGACAATACCAGGAACATCGGCACCTGTGGAACGCATATTTTCCACCATTAACAGAATTTAGATATACGAAAAAACTCGCCTACAAGTTAGCACCATGAAAACGATTTTATTTGTGAAGAATAATTTAAAATTTTCTTGTTTGGAATTTTTCACTCACTTGAAATCGCACCCCGAGCAAGAAGAGAAATACGTCAGACCGAAGACGTCTTCAACAATTCTGAAACACCGTACACTTCATCAACTGACATACTAACGATCGAACCAAACAGTGATTAAAGCTTTTAATAATTTTTGCTATTACTTTGAATCCCCTTTTTTTTTCCATTCTGTTTTAATTAAAATTGTGTTGCTCTCTTATCTATTATATGTCGCGATTTTCAGTGAATTATAATATAGAAAAAATGGATGACTAAAAAAAAAACGTCCCGGATTTTGCCGGGAAAAATATGGTCACCTAAACACTTCACAGTGACTGGTTAACAATTATTTGATCATAAGGTAATATAACCCACAGCTGAATTAATTTTCTCAGTACTATTGTAAGTTATAAAAATAAATTTTCTTCTCAAAACTCTGGCAGTGCAGCAAAAAGCATTTGTTATTGACGTTTGATGAAATATTAAAGTTTTTATTTAATATTAGCAATTGGATTTTTTCGTGCGTGCAATCCAAAGTACCAAAGCGTATAAAACGTTTTCAAAATCTTGCTATTTCATTTGAAACTAGAGTTGTAATGGCGACATAGCGTTATTCCTAAGAAAAAATGTTCATTATAAAATAAACATACAAACAAAGGAAACCAATGAGCTGCAATACTTCGCGTGCCGCATTTTTGCGCAAGCGAAAACGGACTCTGAAATCTTTATCATCATTTAGTCGAAAGAAATGGAACCGTTCTCGAATTTGTGTTTTTCGACAAAAAATTACCACTCTCAGCAGCTCTTCGTAATCTTCGTTACTGCCAATTATTCCATTTTTTCTGCTTATTGTCTTTTCCGAAAAAAAAATAGTTTAACATTCGAACAGCTGTTTGCTAACGAATCGTTAAAAAGTGCGCTGGAGGAGAGTTAACAAATCGCTTAAAAAATTACTGTCAAATAACGAAAATCGCGAAAAAATGCTAATTACTGACTGTGAAAACGGCTCTTGGACATTTAACATGAAATAAACTGGTCATTTGATGACGACCATCCAAATTATTTCAAATCTACTTACGATTTAAACCTTACGGTTTCAAATTTCAATGAACGTCATTGCTTTCCACTTCATTATTTTTGATTTTAGGACATCTGTTACAAATTTAATTTAGATTTCATACATTTTCGGAACTAAACTACTGGATATTTAAGAAATTATTTTCACCTTAATTCCTTAAGATACAGGTCGATATATACTGGACAAAGTTAACCAGTAAGTTTAAAAAAATTAAGTTTTCGGAGGCTTGAAGAAGCATTTTAACCACCATTTTATTATCAATATAAAAGATGAAAAAAATACATATCTAACAAATTTATAATTGTATATTATTATACTTATGATACAAAGTCAGCAGTATGTTCTAATCTTCTTCCAGTCGATATCTGGGGACTTACAAAGAACAGTTTTAATTTCGACAACACTTCTTTGTGATGTGAGTTCCCACACCTTAAAAGCGCTATTCCGATATTTTCATTGGTAGCCAAAATTGAACAGTGGTCGTGACACCGCTCACCTTTGGGGCCGTCCATAAATTACGTCATCGATTTTTTCAGATTTTAACCCCCCCCCCCTCCCCCATATAATCATCCTATCGTCATTTCTTAAAGACACCGTCTTTACCGACTTTGACTTTACCGTCATCCGCAGACCAAACCTCAGATCTCAAGATATGGGTTTTCACCTAAAAGTGAGTGGTGCCAGTCCCACTGTCTAATTTTGAACGAGGTTCCTATAAAGTCATCTCATACCATCCCAAAGGTAAAATTGAATGTCTCTGGCATGTTTAGTGCTTGACTTATCGCGCTTTTAGTAGTTTTGAACAGTACCGTTATATGGGGAGTGGCCGGGGTTGTCACCTGATTTCACCCATATTCACACTGTCAATAGAAGTGCTAAAAACATTTGTTCTCAGTGAATTTTGTCGTTATAGCTTTAGCGGCTTAGGAGATATGCACATAAAACATTTTAGGGGGCGGGGCCACGCCCAATTTTAAAAGAATTTAAACTGCTGATGCTCCCTAATGTAATTCTGTATACCAAATTACAGTCTTGTATCTTATTGTGGAGCTTAGTTATGGCAATTTATTTGTTTTTGAATATTGGCGTTTTATTGGCGTGGCAGTGGTCTGATTACGCCCATCTGCAATACCAACCGTCTTACGGTACCAAGAAACATGTGTATGAAGTTTCATAAAGTTATCTCAATTTTTACTTAAGTTACAGCTTGACACACAGACGGACGAACGGACATACAGTCACCTGGATTCCCACTCGTCTCTTCATCCTGATCATTTATATATATATAACCCTATATCTACTTCGACTAGTTTTAGGTGATACAAACAACCGTTAGGTGAACAAAGGTGAACTCATTATACTATGGTAGGTCCAAAAATACACTTTCGTCTTATCATAAATGATCAGGATGATGAGACGAGTTGAAACCCGATTGACTGTCTCTTTGTCCGGCCATGTGCAAGCGATTACTTGAGTAAAAATTATGATATCTTAATGAAACTTGGTACACATGACAGCCTCTTCAATAAAGATCGTAAAAGTGGCTCTATTGACGACGGCGTTGTAAAAGGTCGGACTGGCCATTTACAAGCCCGAGATAAACAAAAACCAAGAGAGCCTCGTGGAGAACCTTCTGCGACAGTGTAGAGGGTTGTCATGAGTCCTCACGGTTATGGCGCATTCTTGCGAAAAATCCTATTCCGTTGGGGTATCTGAGAAATGCAGAATGTGGTTGGACAACGAGTAGCGAAGAACCGTCAAGACTACTTCTGGATGCTCATTTTCCGCTGAATCGTTCTCCTGAAGAAGTGCCACTGGAGGAGCTTCAGGAAGAATGTACAGCATTACCTTACCTGGGCGCTGAAATCACTCACACCCTTCAACTCCCAGGGCCTTATGTCATTATACCGGTGCAACTATAGCGTACGATCAAGGTGTTATGCAGCTGGCTGGCTCCCACATACGCGAACTGCGCTCCGAAGGCCGGTAAAAGCTTTCACGCCGGTGCATAGGACTTTAGACCCATTAGTCTATCATCGTTTTTGTTGAAAATGTTTTAGAGACTTAAGGATCTGTATATTAGAAGCAGAATACCGAGGGGTAAACTATTAGACGCAGCATGCCTATATCAAAGGCAGGTCGGTCGACACTGCTCTGCATGATGTAGTGTCATGGCTGGAGATAGCCCTTAGGCACAAGGAATTTGCTGTGTTCCATTCTCGACATCGACGGGGCCTTCAATAACGTATGGCCAGAGGCAGTGGTTAATGCCTTCGAAATGTTTGAGGTGGATTTGAACCTCAAGCTTTTCATTCTCAGTCTTCTTTGCGACAGAACTGTCGTAGAGGAGTGGGGTAGTGCCAAGACAACCAGAAAAGTTAATAGGGGAACTCCGCAGGGGGATAATTTTCCCCACTGCTCTGAAGCTTGGAGATAAACGATCTACTTATGTAACTCGAGGAAGTAGGTTGTCGGGCGATAGCCTATGCAGATGATGTGGTTCTTATGGTTAAGGGAAAATTCCTAAATACTATCTATGGACTTACTGAAGGATACCTAAACGTGGTATCAAACTGGCCGAATAGAAGCGGCCTAGCCGCCATCCCAAGTACATCCGAAATGGTTTTAATTACTAGGAGGTATAAGATCCCAAACGTGCCTCTTCTCTTTTTCGGGGGTTCACAACTTCAAACTGGTGATAAGGTGAAATACCTAGGGGTCATACTTGATAGGAAGCTTTCTTTGAGGCAAAACATCGAGGAGAGAGTTAAGAAGGCATCGGTCATCAGGGAAGCTATAGGGAAAAGGTGGGGACTCTCCCCATAGGTGGTGTTCTGGCTCTACGAAACCGTAGTCAAGCCAATATTGTTCTATGGTATGTTCGTCTGGTGGAGGGCGCTCGAAAGGGCTACACTGGCAAAAAAGCTTAAGCGGGTTCTCATTAGATCTTCGATGCAGTGCGCACCACACCAACGATAGCTCTTAACTCAATTCTAAACATAGCACCTGTAGACATTGCCGGCGAAGTGAGCTCTAAGGCTCAGGGAAGCTGGGGTTATGAAGAGGTCCGAATAAGGGCACGCCGCATTTCTCTCATCCTTCAGCTGAATTCCTGAAAATTTGGATCACTGCGGCCACTTGAGATGACTCTGCTCATATCCCAATGAGGAAGATGTGGGTGGGAAGAAGCCGCTGGAGAAAAGGCGCGGTGAGCTTTTTCACGGATGGAAAGTTGGAAGGGGGTTTTTTGTAAAGAGCTCTCCGTCAATCTTAGCTTCAGGCTACCGAAACACTGTAGAACTTTTCAGGCGGAAGTGGCTGCGATCAAGGTAGCGGGAGAAGTACTGCTACGAAGTGGAGCCTCGTTTAGAGAGGTGAGCATTCACTCCGCCAGCAGAGGGGTGCCTATTCAGAGCGGAATCGCTGGTAACTGCAAAGCCGATGAGGGACCAATGGATCGCGCATGCACTCAGCAGACGCTGATCGACGACGAACTCCCGTGCGACTGCGATATTCGTCTGGCCGAGAGTGGATAGCAGGAGGTCGGGGGATCTTCTCGCCTTGAACCGAGTTCATCTCGCCGCTATGGTAGGAGTTCTCACTGGGCACTGTCTAATAGGAACTACTACTCGATGCTAGTTGTCAAAGTTGTATGGAGGAGGGTGAGGTTGAAGCACTCCGGCACTTTCTCCTACACTGTCCGGCATTTGCTAGGCTGAGACTGAAACATCTCGGCAATCACACTTTCGGTGGACCAGAAGACTTGGCCGAAATGAATATTGGCAAGTTTGTTACAGGCACAAAGCGCTTTGTTGACATGTAAGGGTCTTTTGATCCAACTAATAGGAGTTTTGGGTACCACAACGGATCGGAGTTTTAAGCTATCCAACGGTGATCCTTTTTAGGATCGTCTTCCTAACCTAACCTAACCTAACTTAATGCTATAGAACATAAGTCCTTCGAGTGTAAGAGTATTAAGGGTACAAAAGTAAAGAAGAATTCAGATAAAATTAACGTTGTGAATGCTGATAAAGAAAGAATAAGTTTGCCAATAAAAATGGGGAAGATAGGAAGACTAAAAGTTGATTCGGCGCGATATTTTCGATAAAATTATTTTGGACGGTGAGATGACTGATGGCAAGTGAACTTTGTAGGGCACCTGTGCGAAAGAATTTGCAACGTATAGTAACTTTGTCGCAGAATTGGAAGTTGATGGTTATAAATTCGTACAGCATTTTCACATCACCAGCGCTATTCCATATTCAGTATTCATAGGCACATGAGTACTAGAAAAAGTCTATATTAATGTAAAGCCAAAGGGTGCGGAATTCGAGTTATGTTTGAGTGCAGGGAAATATAGCGATAAAGTAGTTATTCAAGAATTGATAAATAGTTGTTTTGCAAAATGTCAATCTAAAATGAAGATCGTTTTGTGCGACGAAATACCGCTTTTCCAACGTCAAAGAATATTTTCTTTACAAGACAAAAATTTCGTAAACCAGCATGTGGAAAATTGGCTACAAGCTGATGTTATCCAGCCAAGTTTTTCAATTTACGCATCTCCGATTGTTATACTAAACAAAAAAAATGGGTCAAAAATGTTGTTCAACAAGAAAATCATTCGGGATAACGTTTTAGACAGGAAAAATTTTTACAACATTAGAATTGGAAGATGGATTTGTCCATGTGCCTGTAGCTGAAGATTCGTTAAAATATACAGCATTCGTTACGCTAGATGGGCATTACGAAGTTAAATACGTTCCTTCGGTAAATGTATTTTGTAGGTTCATAAGCTATGTTTTCAGAGACCTTATAAAAGACGCAACGATTGCTATGTATATAGACGACATTATTATCCCATTCAAAGACGTCGATGAAGGGGTAATAAACCTGAAACGAGTTTTAGAAGTACGATCACGATACGGTATACGGTATCAAATGGAAAGGTGTCAATTGTTAGAGCGAAAAGTAAACTTCCTTGGATATGTTATTGAGGCGGGAACAATTAAAGCATCTGAATAAAAGATTCAGGACATTAAAATTTAGCCAATGCCAAAGGATATGAAGACTGTCGAACGATTTCTCGGATTAACTTCTTATTTTAGACGATTTGTGAATAGGTACGCATAGGTAGTGTCTTTTCAAAATTTACAGACTGCCTTAACCACCTCACCGGTTCCATCATGGTAAAACCGAGAACCACGCGGATGCATCAAAATTCGGATATGTGACAATATTTATGCAAAAGTGTACTGAAAATCAGAATTTCCATCCAGCACAGTTTTTAAGTAGAAAAACAAGTCAGGCAGAAGAAAGGTACAGCTTATATATATTTTTATATATGAGCTAGAGATTAGCGGTCATTACAGCGTTAAAAAATTGCTAATATATTTAAAAGGAGTAAAGTTTACGATAATTACAGAATGTAAAGCTTTTGCGCTTACAATGGGGAAAGAAGACGTATCCCCAAGAATCCCAAGGAGTGCTCCAGTTTCAGAAAATTGTTAAAATAGTAACCAGTTGAGTATAGTGTAGCAAATGCAAAAATGGGCATGGAAGAAGGGTTCCTTACTCCGATCCCTAAATATGATCAATCGTTAGGCACCTATCACCTAGACTATTTAGGACCTTTGACGGCTACTGCAAAGCATTATAACCACATTTTATCAGTTGTAGGTGAATTCTCAAAATTTGTCTGGTTATATCCAACAAATGATAGTGGTACATCAGCAGTGATCAAGCTGATATTTTCGGAACCCAAAGAAGAATATGGTAATCACGAACAGAGCTGCAGATTTTACCTCTCAAGCTTTTAAAGACTATTGTAGTGAGCAGGGAATACAGAATCGGACAGATAGAGCGCATTCACCAAACGGTAATCCGATGTTGACAAAACTTTCTTTGAACAATCCAGATCAATGGTGTAAAAGCTTGAATAATGTACAAAATTGTTTAAAAAATTATCTAAATCGTAGCACAAAAGTGTCCCCATTCAGACTGTTACGATTTAAGTGCATTGAAAAAAAAGTAATAAAAGAGCTAGAAACAGAACGTGAGCGGATCAGAAAGACAGATATGAAAAATACCCAAGCAATATTAATGAAGAAATGGTGTGCGTCGTTCGAGTACGAACGAATGTCAAAGACGACGGGCAAGACACCGCCCACTTTTAAGGGAAAAAACCAATCTCGGGACCTACTCAACCAAATGATTTTAACCAAATCCTGTACATAACATTCTTCTAATATTCCTACAATACAGTGCGAAAATGGAGGAAATCGGATTCCAGCCACGCCTACTTCCCTTATAAGATAATTTTAAATTCCATCTGATTCTTTCAAATTATAATTAACGGGATAAAAATTTGCACGAATAGTTTCTTTGAGGGTATGACCACCTTCCTTACTTGCTATTTGTCGTTTAGAGCCAAAGAACGATTATTGTACGAGAAAAGCTCGACCGTCAAAAAAATGCATTTATACTTTTGTCTCCTTGCCGTGATTTTATCCATTTTTGGCAAAGGAAACACTGTTATTAGAAATATGTTCTTTATCAATTTTAATAAATTTTTTTTACATATTGACCCATAAATGCGGCATAAAGTCAAACAGAATTTCTAAAATATTTATATTAGGTATATGGAGACTCACTACCTCCCGACCCGATTTTAATCATTTTTGGCACAAGAGCACGCTTTCATCAAATAAATATTCTCCCCAAATTTAAATACAAGATCTCACAGATTGACCGATATATTTGCTAAAGAATTAGTCACATGCACTGGGGTCCACATATTTGGTGTCTGGGTCCTTGAAAAGTTATAGTCCGATTTTGACAATATTTAGGCATAAGATGAAATAACTTGAGGACTTTGTGAAAAGTTTTATTCTGATCACTTTATTGATGATTACTGATTTGTATACTGATTGAGAGTTTCTAAAATATTTATATTATTTAGGTATATGGAGACTCACTACATCCCGACCCGATTTTAACCATTTTTGGCACAAGAGCACGCTTTTATCAAATAAATATTCTCCCCAAATTTAAATACAAGATCTCACAAATTGACTGATATATTTGCTAAAGAATTAGTCATATACACTGGGGTCCACATATTTGGTGTCTGGGTCCTTGAAAAGTTATAGTCCGATTTTGACAATATTTAGGCATAAGATGAAATAACTTGAGGACTTTGTGAAAAGTTTTATTCTGATCACTTTATTGATGATTACTGATTTGTATACTGAAAAGGGATGAAATTTAAAAGATTGTTATATGGGAAGTAGTTGGTTGTTGTCCAATTTCGCCAATATTCACAGTATGTGATAGGAATGTGTTGATAACCTCACACACCAAATTTAGTTGAAATTGGTAAAGTTCTTCAGATACAGGATTTCTTGTGGCGCAATTATGCTTCTTCTTCCCAAAATTGGAATTCTTCACAAAATGTCAAGCCAGAGTTTGTGACGCAGCGTCAACTTTGGCTAAGGACTCGCTTTGTATATTTCAGTTTGGAGTCAGTCTTCAAAACTTGATGAATTATACGCTTCGATACATCTAAATCATGAAATCGTAAAATTTGCGCGGGACTATTAGATTTCTTGACAGCTAGCAATTTTATTTCACGCATATCGCTTGCATCAAACTTGGGTTTTCTTCCACTACGCTTCTATTGTCTATATTTTTCTTTAAAGAGAAGAAAGTTTATGACTACAGTTTTGCTTCTTTTTAATGTAGCGGCTATTTTACGAGTAGTCAACTTTCCTGCTCTCCTCAAAAAAATGTTTCTTGCTCCAATTTATGACTACATTGTTGCTTCTTTTTAACTTAGCGGCTATTTTACGAGTAGTCAACTTTCCTTCTCTCCTCAAAAAATGTTCCTTGCTCCAATTCGTGTGAACAGGTACCGCGGGGAATTTTCGCAAATACCCGCACAAAAATAAATTATTTATTGCATATTTTACCTACAAAACTAGAAAAAATACTAACTTCTGTTGCACCGAAGCTATAATACCCTTCACAAATACAAAAGATTCCTTACAAGAACTTTGATCGGTCAGTTTTTATACCAGCTATATGCTATAGCAACCTGATCTAAACTATTTCTTCTTAGATTGCATATCCTTAAATGAAAAAGTTTTCCATACAAGCACTTGATTCCGGTCGTTCAGTTTGCATGACAGCTATATGTTATAGTTGTCCAATATCGCCCGTTCCAACAAATGAGCAGCTTCTTGGAGAGAAAAGAACGGCGGCAAAAATTAGCTACTATTCGTAGTTTGCTTTAAGTAAATACAATTATCAGATGCAGTGATAGCTAGCCTAGTAGACATATTTGTAATATATCGTTTTCCCGATTTCAGTTATTTTAGGCACAAAAGGGGCAATACTTTCCGATCCGATTCAATCCCTTTCTGACACAACGGTATATTATTATCAAAAAACATTTTCCCCAAATTTCAATTATATTAGGTCAAGTAAAAAGGTTTTTATCTAAGAGATGGCGTTATTGTCCATAGTACTAGTGTTACGTGTCGCATCATGTCTTACTATACGGCGCTGAAAACGTATTTATTAGCGCTAAAAGTTTGTCTTTGACAGTTTTTCGATTGATTCACTCAGTTCGTTGTGAGCGCTTGTCAAAGATGGACACCAACAAAGAGAAAAATCGCTATATTTTACAATTTTTCTTCGATCAAAGCGAAAAGGCAGCCAAAGCGGCTGAAAACATTAATTTAGTTTATGGGCCCGATACTGTAAACGAACGTGTAGCACAAAAGTGATTTGCTAGGTTCCGTTCCGGTAATTTCGATGTCAAAGATGCACCACGCGTCGGGAGGCCTGTCGTCGAAAATTGCGATAAAATCATGGAAATAGTGGAAACAGACCGTCACGTGAGCACTTATTTAATTGCTGAGGAACTAAAGATAAGCCAGAAAACCATTTGGAACCATTTGCATAACCTTGGATTCAAAAAGAAGCTCGATGTTTGGGTGCCACACGTACTAACGCAAAAAAACATGATGGACCGAATTTCCATCTGTAAATCGCTGCAGAATCGCGACAAAATCGACCTATGGCCAAACGCTCAACTCGGCCCTCTAATGCCAACAACTGGACCGCTTAAAGGCAGCACTCATCCAGAAGAGGCCATTTTTGATCAACAGAGGCCGAATTGTGTTCCATCAGGACAACGCCAGGCCACACACGTCTTTGGTGACTCGCCAGAAGCTCCTGGAGCTCGGATGGGAGGTTCTAATGCACCCACCTTATAGTCCGGACCTGGCACCAAGTGATTACCATCTTTTCCTGTCCATGGCGAATGCGCTTAATGGTGAGAAGTTGGCTTCAAGAGAGGCCTGCGAAAATTGGCTGTCCGAGGGACGCAGTCTTCTACGAGAGGGGTATAATGAAGTTGGCATCTCGTTGGTAGACGTGGTTACTGTCCGACTTCGCCCATGTACATTACGCACTGTAACATGGGAATGTGAAGACAATCTTATGTACCAAATTTGGTTGAAATTTATGTGGTAGGATCAGAGATATGTGATTTCACCTAATTCGACATTAAACGAAACCGACATTAACAACACCACAAAACGACATTAAACGAAAAGTTTTAAAGTGTCATAACTAAGTAGCAAGTTAAGATACAAATCCGTAATTTGGTATAACCAATCGCATTAATGAGGGCACCTGTGGTTTGGTAATTTTTTAGAAGTGGGGGTGGATCCGCCCCTTAAATGGTTGAATCTATATATATTCCAAACCGCTTAAGCTATATCAGACTTTCCGAGAAGAAGTAGTTTCATCAACTCTTTAAACTTTTTGAAAATAGGTAAAATCAGATAATTGCCCATTTTTAAGTGAAATTCTATGTCTTAGGAACTACTCGACATATTTCAACCAAATTTGGTTTGTGAGGTTATCTGAATATTTCTATCAGATACTGTAAATATAGGCGAAATCAGATGACAACCACTCTTACTTCCCATATAACATAACTTTAATTTCCATGCGATTCTTCCACTTTCCAGTATACCTACTTGTACAAATCGGAAAAAACCCAAATTTTCTATCACAAAATCTAAAGTCAAAATTCCACAAGTCTTTCTGATGGAGTCAAAAATATATAAATTTTTACGGTAAATTTGCTTAGAAAATGCAAAAAAAAGACCTCATTAAAACAATTCAAAGCTGCTCTTTTTATTACATCTACTTGTTATTTAGTAGTAGCAGATGTAAAAAAAAAACAGGATTGAATTACGGTAGCCATTATACCGTATAGTCGGAACATTTTTAGGATATCTTATCAAATTTTAGTGAACGTATAATAGTAGATGTTTTATAGTTTAGTGCAGAAAATGTGTAAAAGTAGTCAACAAATTATCCCAGTTATCATAACATATTGTGACGAACCCGGATGATAGAACAAAATCGAATCGACACTAAATGGCCAGAAGGAACTAGACAGGAAATTCGAAGTTGCCAGAATGTTCCAGGGTCAAAGTTTTGTTAAAGATCTACTATATAAGGACTGCCGAATAGTGCAGCAGACACAGTTTTAGTAAGGGTCTTGCTGCGTAAAGAGCAATTAAAATTTAAGTAAAAAGTTGTGAATTTTGAATAGTAAAACGTTAAGTTTATTGGGTTAAAAATAAAGATAAGTGTATATCCATTGAATTGGGACTTTTATTTTCACACAGGTGTCCTAAATTCAACTCGCCTCGTCATCCTGTACAAAGTAATATATTTACATATGCTTATTCTGACAAATATGCTCTTTAAAATTATGCCGACTTCTAGTTCTGGTTTTTCTTTTCCTTATTAGTTATTATACCATATATTAGTTATTATACCATATAGTTTTATGATTACAATATTCTTCCAAGATTTTTGCACCTACTAAAAACGAATAGGAAAATAAAAACCGAGATAAAACCTGCATCGGCTAACTGCTCGTCCAGTCCAGTGGACGCAAGTAATTTAAATTTCATATTTAAACAAAGTTAATTGTGCTTAATTAAAACTAAAAAAATAGTCAAATAAACAAGTAAGGAAGGCCTAAGTTTGGGTGTAACCGGACATTTTATACTTTTGCAACTGAGAACATACTTTCAGGTGTTGGGAAACCTTTACATTAAAAAATGTAGCGAAAGAATTCAGCATTCATTATTCGCCAAAATCGTGAATAAATGACGATCAAATTTATTGTTTTATTATGTTATTAATTTTATATACTAATTATATTTTACTTTCCGTCAGCGAAAATTTTATTAAAATCATCCTAAAATGAGAAATATCTGACATAAACTTAACCGAAGAGGGTTAATTTGATATAATGAGCTGATGTGCAAAACGTCAACCAGAAGATCACAATTAATAATATTAGGGATATGAGATTAAGACCAAAGCCTAGACCAAGTCCAATCATGTTCAGCCCTAAACCATTAATACAATAAGACTTGTTAGAATAACGGAAATTATTCTATGTAGAATGTTTAATAAAATTTTACACACTTTTGGAATTAAACTATAGTATATCCAATATCATACGTTCAATTAATTTTGGTAAAATTACTTACATATTGACTGATATACAAGTATATGGCATAAGGGTAACCGGAAACTTGAAATTTAATTAGTTATGTGAGAGATAGGGGTAGTATTGACCCGATTTGATCTATTTTTGGCAATACAACATACTATTAACAGAATAAAATGATCCCTGAGTTTGCAGTATGACGTAAACCGGAAGTTCGAAAAAATTTCGATAATGTATATGGGGACTAAGGGAAGTATTGACCAAATTCAATCCATTTTTGACATACAGGCATACTTTTATCAGGAAGAGACTCTCTTAGTATTGCAATAATATATCTCATAGACCCTATATTCGGTAACTGGGGGCTTGAACAGTTATGGTCCGACATTAACAATTTTTAGACATGAAATGGTATAGCTCAAAGGCACTATATGAGCAAAGTATTGTCTCGATATATTCTTTGGTGGTTCCTTTATTTATGGAAAGTGCAAGAATCATATGGAATTTAAAATTGTGCTATATGGGTAATATAGGATTGTCAGGATAATGTTATGTATCGAATTAGGTTGAAATTGGTCAAGTCGGTCCCGAGATATGGGTTTTCTCCTAAATGTGGGCGGTGCCAAGCCATTGTACAATTTCGACTTCGGTTCCTATAAAACACTTTTGTACCCGGATGTAAAATTTAATGTCTCTGACGCATTTAGTTACTGATTATCGCGCTTTAAGTAGTTTTTAACAAAACCGTTATATAGGGAGTGGGCAGAGTTATCATCCGATTTCATCTATTTTCACACTGTCGATAGAAGGATTAAAAATGTTAAGCAAGTGCGAATTTAGGTCTTATAGCTCCAATGGTTTAAGAGATATATAGATTGAACTTGTTAGGGGAGCGGTGCCAAACCTACTTTTTACAAACTTTTCAACCCTACCGTCCACCGGACGAACGGATGGACAGACAGACACTCACTCGGATTTCAACTGGTCTCGTTAGGTGAACAAAACTGTTATACTCTGTAGCAACATGTTGCAAGAGTATAAAAAAATTGCGAAAGAATTCAACGTTTATTATTCAGCAAAATCCTGAATAAATTACTATCAAATTTGGTAATTTATTAAGTTGTGTTATAGGTCATAGCTTAGTTGTATTGTTATATTTTACTTCGTGTCGACTAAAATTATATTATTCAATATATTACGTATTCAAATGTGACATAAACTCAACCTGAGAGGCCGTATTTGATATATTGGGGTGATGTAGAAAACGTCAAGGAGATAATGGGAATTTATCTCATTAAGTAAATGGGGGTTATACCAATGCTTTCACCAAATCCTTACATATTCAGCGTTAACATATTAATCATTAACGAGCAAGATCACGTTAAGTGGACCTCTATTGTCCCCTTGATTATAAAAGTTCAGTCCATGTATATTTTTCATATGTATATACCTATATTATATATATACATTTTAGATATAATTTATTTTGAAATTAAAATTTAAAGTAATGTTAATTAAAAGAAGAATATAATTTAATCAGCTTTTCGGATTCAATATATAGAGCCTCTCACCAATACAATAAAATTATGCATTCGGTGACTGATAAGAAACCATTCGAAGTCCATTATAATAAGGTCTCTAATGATAATCTCCAGAAAAAAAGATAAATTAAAAAAAAATCAAAGACAAAGATAAAGAAATGAAACTTGAAAACAATAATATTTTAGCTGAACGAATGAAAGTTTTTAAACATCATTCATATTTATTGTACATACTTGTAATTTTGTTAATAATGTACATAATTTATAGGATTGTAAAATTTAAAAAATCTTATAAAACTTCTAAAATAAATAGAAATTTAGAATCTCATCTCATTGATTTCTTTCAATTGAAATTTGTTCATTTCTTTTATATTGAAAAGATTTTAGAACTTTTTCAATTGGTGTCCAAGAACTTTCTAGGAGGATGAGGCTTTTTTGATCGTGCTATCAAACCAACAGAAGGTTCCAAAAATTTAATCCACAGAACTGTTGGAAAAGAACAATGGAAATCAATTTGCATAAGTTGTCCAGCTGCCACATTAACCAAGCCATTAGACGTGTTTATGTTCACTGTAATCATATATTTGGCGGAGGTTTTTAGTGTCAATTCATAGGGCAGTCCCTGCGTTTCAGAAGTTTTGAAAAGTTTAACTCTTTCCAAAATATTATCATTATCATTTATACCAATTCCTTTAACTGAGTCTTTTGCAGTTGAAAGGAAAGCTTCTGTTGGGATTCGACTAAGCTTAAGGGCATTGAAATTATTTGTCTCTTCATTGGACCAAGATAAATGTATGGCATCATCGGGAACTTCTTCGAAATTAACTACTCGAGTTTCAATGAGTGATATGTCCTCATTTGTCATAGTACCAGATGCCATATGATTTAATGCAATTGCAAAGGTCTGATCCTCCCGTTGTCTCATTATCTCTGTTAATTCAAAGTATTTAAATAACTCCCGGAAAGGGGAACCAACTAAAGTGCTGTATGCATCATTGGGATTAAGAGAGAATATCCCCCTATCTCCACTATCTCCAAGAGGGGAGAGTTGCTTCAAATCACCAAAGACGATGAACGGTATACCACCGAAGGGGCTGTCTGTTTTGAAAATTTGTTTTAATCTCGCATCAACAGCGCTAAACATACGAGCACCTACCATCGATATTTCATCAATTATGATTAATTTTGCTAATATAATAATTTTGATATATTGCAGATATCAAACGACTCTTTCCTACACCTGCACCTACGCCAATGAACTCATAAAATGGGCGATTTGATTTTAGCTGGTGCATCAAATGTGTCAAATAGGGTCTTTGCTTAGTATTTAGACTTTGAACTAAAGAAAATAATTCCTCAACTGGAAATAAAGTGGTAGTTTAATAAGTCTAATATTGCAATCAGATTCAGTGCCATTATCTGTTGAATCTTCGCCATGCAAGTCCAGCAAATTTATATTTGAGTTTATTTCTGGAAGCGCCAACACTCTGAACTCATTTTCCACGATAGGTAGTTCATTTTCAGCACCTTCGTCCAAGTCTATTTCATTATAAAGACTTTCTAGAACATTTTTAAGTTCTCTTTGCTCAAAAACATCATATTTTCTTTGGTTTTTCTAAATTGTAATACGATGTGTTATGCAAGTCTGCTCATTATCGTTTTTAATGAGATCTTGCTGTTCATTCCGCCAAGGATAGTAAAGCATTAACATTTAGCGGAAATACTCAACTCTGGCCAAATCTAGGTTAAACCTTCTATACCGAATAAATAAAACAAGGTTTGGTACGTTTTTTTACAAAACCGCTACCGTCTTTAAGAGGCATGACAACTACGCTTTCTGGTAAATTATCGTCTTCCCTCTCTTCTTCTTAATGATCACTATCTTGTGCTCTTCTACTAGTTTTAAAATATTTATACCTAGATGCAAAATCGGCTAAACAAAGAGTTTCTAACTGATCGGATCTTTGAACATAATGGTCTAAAATACCGGCTACGAATATTTCAGTCGAACCTAAAGGAAGGTTCTGAAGTTCCGCTCTAGGTTTTACCATTCGAACACGTTCCTCAGGTCGAGAGGTATTTATAAATATTTCTGCATTACTTGCTTCCGAAAGATGGAGCCCAATGCAGCAATATACTGCTTCTTGTGCAGATATTTCTGTGCCTGATATAAATTTGTGACCTATATGTTTAAGTTTTGGCTTAATAGTATAATTTCCAGCATTTACATCTGATATAGCTTCATTTAAGAGCCTAGAAATTCCCCTGTTAGACTTGTTAATATAATTAATTATATATGAACAGCAAGCATATGCATCCAGTATATATTGGATATCCATATTTGCTCTATGGAGTTCCAAAATCAGAGGATTATAAACGTTTATAAAACGATCCTGTAATTTTCTTTTTAGAAAAATTTTGGGTTTTGTTAAACTTGACCTAAGGGCTAACAAATAGTCATCAAAAGACATATTTCTTATACTATTAGACAGGAAGTGTTCAAAATCGTTTAAATTAGAAATGTCTTCTGTAGTCATATTTGAATTTAAAACGTTTTGAATTTTGAAAAAGTTTTCCTTGTGTCTTTCTGAATTTTGACTTGTTTCTGTAAGAGTTAACAGTATTTGCGTTGAAGGCATTGGTGGATATGGTATACCAAAACGACAAAACTGTTGTCCTCTTATTTCCCTAGTACAAGACCGACTTTTGATACAAGATATGCTTTTGATAACCCAAATTAGAAATATAATTGCCAGTAAAACTAATGACATCAGGGAATGTCTGAGAATCTTGAAAGTTGATCCTGGGAGCATTATTAAGCCAATACATGCCATGTACATGCGGGGAACCTCTCTGTTGAAACTCCACTCTCCAGTAGAAATTTGTAACAAAATGCTCTCAAAAAATGCCGGCGTTATCTTTAAAAAGCTTCAGAATTTGTCGATAGCGGTAGTCAAAATATCTAGCACAAGTAACCGCGTCTGACCGAATTAAGCGATATCTATCTTGGGTTGTTAAACTGTTGGCTTCCTCTTCCGAAATATCTTTAGAATCAACAGTTTTAGAGAGGATGACCAAAAGCTCAACCCACTAAGATTCTGCAGCCGATAAAGTGGTTGGAAGCCCAAATTGGCGAATCATAGCGATTGCCTTTTTCTTCTCAGCTTCCCAGTGCGCAGGTGAGGATCTAACGCCTTTCAAAACCTTGTAACCATCATTGTGTTGAATCAAGTTTTGAACAAAGTTTTCGTTTAATAGATTTGGGGCCGTAACTCGGTTGCGACCTGAAAACTTTCTAAGGCAAATGGATGTACTATTCTTAATTTGTAGCAGTTCTAATTTTTTGTATTCATAGAACGACTTTGGAATGGTACACGCTCTTCTGTATAAACGGCGAATTTCAGAACGTATTATCTTGCTATACGTTTCAGAGCATGTACGCTTCTGCACAACGTATATTGTTCCAAATGACAACTCTTCTGAATTAATATCTTAAATTATGTCAATTGGTCTTTGTCCTTCATCTGGCGCCATAACTAAACGGTTATAGTTTAAGTTTTCTACAGGAATATTGTCCAAAAGAGTTTCTTGACCGCCTGGATTTAGCTCTGAAGGTAAAAGACCCGTGGGAATATTATTACCTGAGGCATTATCATGAGAAGTTTGTGCCGCATGAAAAGATTGAACCAATCGGGAATCCTCTGCAGATGCAACAAACGGAACTTCTTCTTGGTTATTAAATTCTGAAATCCAATTTTCATCAATATGTGTATTGTGCTCACGATACAGAGGGGTATTCACTAAGAACTGCAAAGCTTCCATAACCTTTGCGGGGCGTATGGTATCGATCATGTAATCATGATTGTATTCCAAACGCCTTCTTAAGTGAATTTGTATAACATGAGCCTCATCATAGGACCTTGTTAGAGATGTCACAATATTGTTAACAGAAATTGGTATATTAACAACAGCACCTTTGAGCAAACTCTGACCTTGATATCCTAACGTACGGATTGTCATAAAAGGCAATCTAGGCATTATGAGACGTTCTTCAATTGAAGTTAAACCTTTCAAACAATCCGGTATTTCAGGAAAGTCTAGACCGTTAGCTAAACATATTTTTGAAACGTTCTTTTTAACAATCGCATTTTTGCAAGTAGCACAAAAATTGTAATTTTCATCTTCTGAAGGAAATTTTTGCATTAAAAAGAAGACGGATGCAGCATTCGGGTGACCTTGCGCAATAGTTTCGAAATTTGATTTGCGAACTTGGTGTGAAAACCATAAGCCGCCGCAGCAAATACATATTTCAGTAGGGCCTTTATTTATATTTTGGAAATAAATGTTTTTGAAATCTGTTAAATTGCCACTATTATCAGTTTCTATAACATTATTTTCTCTCGTTAATCGGATTCGTTTGAGTGGGTTATCTCTACAAAGGCGAACTTGACTTTGTCTAAGACGTCTCTGATTCAAAATTTCTTCCCTCATACCCCTCCTACTAAGCTGTCGACGTTGTGTTTCTCTATCACGCTCCTCTCTCCTTATTTCAGGATTTCTTCTTGCATGTTCCTTTTGCGTTTGATTACGAATGCGCTCTAAATTCCTATACTCAGGATTTCTTGCGCGAAGTTCTCTATGATCATTAGTGTTCCTACTTTGTTCATCATAACGTACGTCAGGATTTTCTCGAAGAGATCTATGACGTCGAGTATTTATTATTTGCTCTTCAGAGCGAATTTGGGGATCTTGCCGCCTTGTTCTATGTTGAACAGTATTTGCAACTTGCTTAACAGATCGAACCTCGGGGTCTTCACGCCGAGACCTATGACCTCGAGTATCTCTTATTTGCTCTTCAGAGCGAATTTGCGGATCTTGCCGCCTTGTTCTATGTTGAACAGTATTTGCAACTTTCTCAACAGATCGAACCTCGGGGTCTTCACGCCGAGACCTATGACCTCGAGTATCTCTTATTTGCTCTTCAGAGCGAATTTGGGGATCTTGCCGCCTTGTTCTATGTTGAACAGTATTTGCAACTTGCTCAACAGATCGAACCTCGGGGTCTTCACGCCGAGACCTATGACCTCGAGTATCTCTTATTTGCTCTTCAGAGCGAATTTGCGGATCTTGCCGCCTTGTTCTATGTTGAACAGTATTTGCAACTTTCTCAACAGATCGAACCTCGGGGTCTTCACGCCGAGATCTATGACCTCGAGTATTTCTTATTTGCTCTTCTGAGCGAATTTGTGGATCTTGCCGCCTTGTTCTATGTTGAACAATATTTGCAACTTGCTCAACAGATCTAACCTCGGGGTCTTCACGCCGAGACCTATGACCTCGAGTATCTCTTATTTGCTCTTCAGAGCGAATTTGCGGATCTTGCCGCCTTGTTCTATCTTGAACAGTATATAAATTTTGTTCAAAAGACCGTACCTCGAGATTTTCCCGCCTGGTTCTATGTTGATTTGTATTGATAATTTGTTTGACCAGACGTACATCGGAATCTTATCTACTATAAGCGTGCCTTACAGTATTTTGTGACTGCCCACTATCTCTATATAAAGAGTTTGCACGAAGAACTCTCATACGTCTTCTATTCTGAAGACGACTTAGTAATACAGATTTCCTAATTAATCTAGGCATAATTAATTAATAATAAATGGATTAATATACAAAATACTTATAGATAATACTTATATTATTATATTATACTAGGTGCTGCTCTCTTTCACTGTAATTCCTTGTAAGTCCTTGCTATGACTCCTTTCCTGTTCCGTGTATAGGTACTATGGTATACTGGTGCACATATGTATGTATATGTGTTTGCTCGCCACTGTATATAATACGGTTTTGCTCGTCACTGTATATAATAATACTTTAGACACTATATAACTAATACACTAAAATTAGTTTGAATAAAGCACTTTGCTGGTAAAGACATCTAGTGAAACTGAAACTACAAACACAGTGTACTGATATTTATTATACTCTTGCAACATGTTGGTACTTTTGTATACCTATATATTACTTAGCTATTCACTAACATAATAATACATAATATTAAGTTATATTTATATTTTAGAAATTAGTAGTTTATTTCATTGTATTGAAATTAAGTTCTCGGAAAACCCCTCAGTAAATTACTTTTGTTTAACGCTTTCTAAAACATTGGGATCTATGGTACCTATTTTGGTCTACCCATGAAGGCTAAATTAACAATAACTTACATATATTAAGTATGGTATACACATATGTAGAGCAGGTATGTAGATTTTCTTCTTTCTGTCTGTTAATATCTAAACCTTTCATAAGCTGCCAACGGCGCTAGGTAAAAATGTAATTATATATCATATTAAAATGTGTCGCAAAACTGAAATAATAGACAGTAGCATGTAAACGGATGGGGTCGCAGTTTATCTATAACCACATAAAAAGGGTCTTTAGCCCTTTTGATACTACATTACTAATATTTATTTCATGCAATTTTTTCTAGAAAGATTTTTTTGCTCCATACAAAGTCCAGCACTCTAAGAAACTATTTAGCATTGTTGTCTGGTATATTTTATAATAAGTTCAACATGATGGCTGAGAAAATATACCTAACCACTGATTATCACCAAATATTAGAAGAAATATATGTATATAGAAATCTATATCTATCACTTTAGGTGATGCAAACAACCGTTTGCTGAATAAAACTATATTATGTTGCAACATGTCGCGAAAGTATAAAAATGTTGCGAAAGAATTCAACATTCATTACTCGATTATTATTTGGTATCTTATTAACTTATGTTATTGATCATAGATTTATTTTGTGGGTTGCTGTTGTACCAGAGGAACGGAAATCAGTATATTAGGGTTATAAGGTTTAAACAAAGTCTAGACCAATTTCATTCATATACATTATTTTTAAGAAAAACTATCCATTTAATTTCGTAAATTATCAAATTGACGAAAAAAAATAAACCATAAGTAGTACATGTGAGCTGGGAAAATCAAAGACCAGAAAATTCCTCAAAACCGTATATTAAAAAATGGTGAATTAAACATCTATTATTAAATGATATCGTGATTAAATTACAATCAAATTTGGTATCTTCTTGACTTATATTAAGAGCCATAAACTTAGTCTCAGTTTTATTGCTTGAAGTGAGATATACATAAGTATGAATGTGATATTAACTCCACCAAAGTGGCTAAATTTTATATTATAAGCTTAGGTGGCAAACGTCAACCAGAGAATCGGAATTCATTATATGAAGGTGTGAGGTTTAGACTTAGTATATACTAATTTCATTCTAATTCTTCTTTTCCACTTAATTTCGTTAAAATATCACGTTGATCAACCGGAAATGTGTAAAGTCAGGTGGAAAGACGGACATCATATATATATTGGGGATAGAGAAATATATTAATTTTGACATTGCTCAGCTATACTCGAGAACATATTTTGAAGCAATTTTATATATAAAAAAAAAATATTAATACTCACTGACCGACATATTCGGCATAAAACTGGTTAGAATAACGAAAAGCATTATAAGTAGTATATGGAATTTGAGGGTAGTATTAACCCGATTTTATTAATTTTTTCCAATACCACATACTACTAACATGCCACAGATTAATAAAATGCTCTCACTGTTTTATTAAGGTACCTCACATACCATCACCAATCAAATGGAGTAAAGTCAGACGAATGTTCGAAAATCCCGATATAAGTTACATGGGGGCCAAGAAAGAGAATTTTTGGTCACAAGGTGGCATACTTTAAACGTATTATTCACGCAAAGTTTTACGCCGATATAATCACTGTTGCTTGATTTGCATAGTAGAAAGGGAAAGAATCAAGTGGAATTTAAAATGGTGTCATATGGAAAATAGGCGTGGTTGTATTCCGATTTCGCCCATTTTCGCACCATAGCATAGAAATATAAAAAGAATGTTATGTACCAAATTTGGTTGAAATCGGTTAAAAAGATCCCAAGATATGGGTTTTCACCTAAAAGTGGGCGGTATCACGTCCACTGTCTAATTTTGAACGCGATTCCTATAAAGTTATCTCTCCATCCCTGAGATAAAATTTAATGTCTCTGGCGTGTTTAGTGCTTGATTTATCGCGCTTTTAGTAGTTTTTAACAGGACAGGGGTTGTCATCCGATTTCACCCATTTTCACACCGTAGGTAGAGTTGCTAAAAACATTTGCTTCCAGTGAATTTGTTATTATAGCTTTATTAGTTTAGGAGATATGCATATTAAACCTATTAGGGGCGGGACCACGCCCACTTAAAAAAAAATTTAACTGCAGATGGCCCTCTCTAAGGTGATCTCGTGTACCAAATAAGAGTCTTGTATCTTATTGCGGAGCTTAGTTATGACATTTTATTTGTTTTTGATTAATGGCGTTTTGTGGGCGTGGCAGTGGTCCGATTACGCCCATCTGCAATACCAACCGTCTTACTGTACCAAGAAACATGTGTACTAAGTTTCATAAAGATATCTCAATTTTTACTCAAGTTACAGCTTGAACGGACGGACGGACGGACAGACAGTCACCCGGATTTCAACTTGTCTCTTCATCCTGATCATATATATATACATAACCCTATATCTTACTCGATTAGTTTTAGGTGATACAAACAACCGTTAGGTGAACAAAACTGTTATACTCTGTAGCAGCATGTTGCGAGAGTATAAAAAGTACGTATGGCACCAGGGGACTGCCACAGTAAAGCTATTGTAGCTGCACTTATGCAATTATAAATATTTATTTAGTGTTTTTTTCTTTGAAATTACTTCAAGTTACACTTTTGGAGCGTGGGGATCGATAAATAATATTTTTATTATCCTACAATACATGTAAGTTATTCAGGAATTTTTATCAATGAAACTATAGGTTTATGGTAACTGAAATAAGAAACATAAGTTTGAGACTTGATATTGTCTAAATATCTGGAAAATACCGCGTCAATGGTGGTTCCATATTTTGTTGTGGATTCTTGTGGATCATTATTTATTTTTAAATTCAAATTTTTCGAAAAAAAAGTTGTCAATCGCTCTGATATTTTTTCAGCGAAGTTGAGGTGGAAATTTATTACCATTGATAATCCGAATAAAATACCTAATTTCAATTGCATTGTTCAAGTCAGACGAGATACTATTTCAAATGGTAGGGTAGCTATTTACCAAAATAATAATAATGTTACAAATATTATGACTTCGAATATTGAATAATTTATTTTTTATTAATTAAATTTTTATGAAATTCTATATTTTTATGTGCCATTAAACAAATTTTTTCTGAAATATTATTATTTTTGAATCACCCTGCTCTTCGACTGATTTGTTCCACTTGAGATATGTGAAAATGCGCCTAAAAGTATGCAAACATTTTGTGCGTACTTTGTGATCGCGATCGGTTTATTTCCGTTACGAAATGCAATAGCCTAATAATAATGTTACTAATATTATGACTTCGAATATTGAATAATTTATTTTTATTAATTAAATTTTTATTAAATTCCATATTTTTATTAGCCATTAAAACAATTGCATCTTAAATATTATTATTTTTAAAACACCCTGCTGTCTCTTCAATTGAATTGTTCCGCTTGAGATATGCAAAAATACGCCTAAAGGCATGTAAACATTTTGCGCATGCTTTGTGATCGTGTTAGGTTTATTTCCCTTACGGAATTTCTTGATTCAGTCCCCACGCTTAAAGCCCGCGATGGAAGCTATGCAAAAGCTTAATAATCAACCTTTAAAGATAAATTAGTGAAATTTTCAGGATTTGTCGGAAAATATGTATTTTTGCATAACCTATTAATAACTATACTTTTTATTGATAATCATGTTGTTAACTAACTTTTAAGTAAACAACTTAAACTATAAAGTTTCTTTTTATCAGTACTAAGTTTAAAATTCCGTATGAAAATGTCACTGCTCGCAATTAGTTTAAACAATATGAATTTATATCTCACAGCGTTTATTTTATTTAAAAGATAGTTATTCTCGTCTCCTCGTAAATAACAAAAGCATAATAGCGGTAATTTCAATTTCTATATGTTGCAAGAGTATAAAAATGTTGCGAAGGAATACAACATTAATTGTTCAACGAAATCGTGGATGGATTACAAGCAATTTGGTATCTTTTTAACTGATTTTAAAGGTCATAGACTCACTTGGTTTCATTACTATATTTTGCTTCAGTGAAAATTATACTTAAATCATTCTCAAATGAGACATATGTGATATAAACACAACCAAAGAGGCTAAATTTAATATCGTCAACTAGAGGATCGAAATTCACTATATTAGGCCACACGGGTAAAAAGGTGGAGGGCCCCTGCTTACAGAAATGATTCCAATACGTAATAAACTTTAATAACTATCTCCCAACATTCGACCGTAGTGTTTTATGCTCTCATCGAATCTGTATTAAATATGCTTTCTTGTTGATGTTGGGTGGAACAAATATGTTTTGTACGATTTCGATAAATCTGTTCATACATAGACTTTCAGCCGAAAATAGTTTTTCAGATAAACGTCTGAAGTGAATAGTTTCATTGATTCAGATACATCAACGAAATACTTTTTTGCAAAATTTCGCTGAGTTCATCTTCTTTCATATCATGTAACTGCCATAAGAATGAGAACGATTTCTTTTGAATTAAATTTCTTCTTTGCTGCAATTTTCATGTACTTCTTCATGTAGGTCGTTTCCGTGTTTTTGTGTTTTGTTTTGCTGATGCTAAAATCGTCTCGACATGCTCTAAATTATCTGTAGCAATTTTGCATTCATTATAAATTGCTTTACACTGGTCGTGCAGAAATTGCAAGTCCATAAGAAGGCGTCGATGGTCGCATTCATCTCTTGAAGTACTAAGTTTCTTTCATTGATTAACTGCAGATTTTAAACTATATGGAGGCCATCAAAATGCACTCAAATTTGCTCTTATATAATTAAAAATTCCATCAACGTTCCGACGAGTTTCTGCCGTAAGGTTGATTTTTAACTTCTTTCAAAGAGCTTAGCAATCCGCGAAGATTTGTCGCAAACAGCTTGACGGCTTCGATTCTTGCAGACCACCTTGTATTAGAAACATAGTGAAGTGAATTGCTCATTTTGGAATTTCCAACGTTGTGTGCTGATACTGAATATATTGAAATACTTTTGAACGACACCAAAAAAAGTTATCGCTCGAAAACAGCCTTCAGATAAATCGACTCCAACCACATTCAGCGTGTGGGCATCAAAGGGCGAAAGAAATGCATACTCTTTTTTACGTTGCATGTGATTTTGCGCTCCTTCATGTTAACTGCTCATATTACTATCATTATCATAGCCCTGACGTTCCATTATCGATACTTATAATGTTTAAGTAAATATTCGAATTAATTACCTTTCAAGAGCTTTCGAATTTTGAACCATTCACTTAATTTTTTGGAAAATACGGGCCTGGGTAGAATCACCGCCGGTATATGCGGTATAAATTAAACCAGCAGTTCGAAAATATTCCATTGGATATATGGGAGCAATGGAAAATATTGACCCGATGCAATCCATATTTGGCATATAGGCAGACTATTATCAGAAAGTGACTATCAACGAATCGCAATAATATATTATATCTCACAGATTGACCGTTATTTCCGGGTTCGGGTGTAACCGAACATTTCATACTCTTGCAACTTGCCAGAATCAAAGCCAGGAAAATACCTTCAGATGCAGAATTTTCATTAGAGCAACGAAATTCAATATGTGTATGTACCATAGTATATGGTAGTTTGGGTAATTTCTCGAGCAATTTAAACTGTAGTATATCCAATATTATACGTTCTGTCAATTTTGCTAAGGTATTTTACCTCAAGGGGGCAACACTAAAGCTGTAGTTTTTTTTTACTGTGAACTTTTGTGTTTAATTTTGCAAAATTCTTAAACTTTTATTGATTTTTAAGTGATTTAATACAATATTTAGTGATTTAACTCTGAGTTGCAAGCTAAGTATTAAATGTTCTTAAGTTTTGTGCATTATTAAAAAGTTTAAATTTTCGAATTTTTGGTGCCGAGTCAGTTTTTTTTTCATTTTGTTTTATTTTATTTTCTCTCTTTATTTATCTCTTTACTTCTTTATTCACAGCTGTGTTGCGTGCAGCTTTTTATTTGTTACAGTGAATCTAAAACTGCTCGCTATATTGCTTTTTCAAACTGTCTTGGTTTTGAACTTTGATAAAAAAAAAATTGCTATTATTTTTGCGTTTGTTCTTAATTGAATTTATTATTATTATTATTTTATTAACACTAATTTATTCTACATCTATTAAATTTTGTTTTACTTACTCTTTTATTTGATCTTCATTCTTGTTGTTTATTATGTCTTGTAACTTCCCCAATTGTAACATTAAAGGCGAGTCAGATCGCTATGTTTCATCCTGGGTTTGTGATGACCTTGCCCATATTAAATGTGCTGGATTGACAGATAGAATCTTAGATTCTTTTCTCCACTGCAAGGGATTGCGTTGGTCCTGTTCAAATTGTAGATCTATTGAAACTGATCTATTTAAAGTTTATAGGGACACGCAATAGCTTCAACGAAATCGGTCGAGATTCTGTAACCCTCACTAAAAAAGAGTTCAATTCCCCATAAGCTCTATCTAATAGTAATAAGTGTCTCACATGTAACATCTATTAAAAATTTGGTAGTTATTCCACCTAAAAAGTCTATATATATTTCTAGACTTGCCAAAGATACCTTGGTGGAGGACATTAAGTTTTACATTTTGTCACGTTTAAAAATTGGTGATATCAATATCCGTAAATTTAACTTCAATTATGATATAGGTATATCATCGTTTAAAATAGACGTATCTCTTAAAATATTCAAAAATATCTAAGATAGTTCATTCTGGCCACCTGGGGCTTTTGTACGCGAATTTAAGCCTAAACTTAGAAGTCAAACTGAGGAAAACATTGTTAAATTACCAAAAGCAATCACCGATATAAAAAACTGATTGGTAAAAATTCGCTAAGCATTTATTATTAAAATGTTAGAGGTCTTAATACAAAATTAACCGACTTGTATTTAAACAGTTCCAATTTTAATTTCTATATAATTGGATTTACAGAAACATGGTTAAAACCTCAAATTTTTGATAATGAGATTTTAAACAGCGAATTTCAAATATTTAGATGTGATCGACTGATCAGAATCGGTGGAGGTGTTCTATTTGCCGTACATTCCTCTATCCTATCTGAAGATGTTCTTGTTCCAGGAACCGACTCATTTGAATGTAAATGTATTAGAGTCTATGTTAATAGTTGCTTTATTTATTTAACCCTTTCTTATATACCACCCCATTCGGACTTATCTGTATACATACAGCATGCTTCTTTAATAAATAGCGCTACTTCGATGGCAAATAATGCAGATTCAATAATCGTATTAGGAGATTTCAATTTACCGCGTGCTTCGTGGAAAGCTTTCGATGACTATATTGTACCGATTTGCAATCGGTCATGTTTTCATGAGTTTTTCGGAAAAATGTCCGAGTTGGGTCTGAACCAAATTAATTTGATTTCGAATAAATTTGGTAAATGCTTAGATTTAGTATACGTTGATACCTCTTCAAAGTGTTCCGTTATTCAGAGTAATCCTCTTGTTCTACCAGAGGACTCGTATCATCCTGCTTTGGAAATATCTGTCGAAATCGTGAGCAATGTACGGGATAATAATTATCAAACTTCGTGCTTCCGTACTCGGTTCAACTTTGCCAAAGCTAATTTTAAAAAGTTAAATACAGAACTTTCTACAATAACATATTATAATGGTGATATTGAATTGAATGTCTCTCATTTTAATAACATTATTCCATTAGTACATAGTTCCATTAGTAATTGTAAATAAAAGTAAAAGTAGAAGTCCGTGGTTTTCGAAAGAGTTACATAAATTGAAAAACAGAAAAACTCGAGCCTTTAAACATTTATAAAAAACCGGTTCACTTGTCGACTATTCTAAATATTCTCTATTGCGTCGACAATATGTTGACCTAAACAAAAAATATTATAATAATTACTTAAATAAAGTAAAAAAGAATATTGTAAGTAATCCAAAATCGTTTTATGATTTCGTCAACTCCAAACGCAAGATTTCCAAATTTCCGTCCGCTTTGAAATACAAATCTATCATTTCAAGTGACAATGATATTATATCCAATATGTTTGCAAAATTTTTCAAGTCAAAGTACTGTAATAATTCTTCCAAAACTTTTTCTTATCAGCACGTGCTGTGTTCGAATATTTTAATTAACGCTCCAATTATTTTTGAACAAGACGTCCTAAGTAATTTAAATAAGTTAAAACCATCTTTTAGTTACGGCCCAGACATAATACCCTCATGCTTCCTAAAAAATAGTGCCAAATATATTTACCTGCCTTTGACAAGGATATTTAATTCCTCTCTTAAACACGGTATATTTCCTTCAATATGGAAACAGTCATTTATAATTCCTTTGCATAAAAGTGGATTTAGATCCAACATTTAAAACTATAGAGGTATCGCAAAACTATCAGTTATACCTAAACTTTTTGAAGCTATCTTCACTGACCATATAACCTTTTCGATTTCTCCGTTAATTTTCTCTTCTCAGCATGGATTTCGTAAAGGGAATTCGACTATAACAAACTTACTTGAATTTGTAAAGCATGTATCATTGGGACTATAACAAACTTCGACTATAACAAACTTACTTGAATTTGTAAAGCATGTATCATTGGGTTTTGGGGAACATAAGCATACGGATGTTATATACACAGACTTAAGCAAAGCTTTCGATAAAGTAAATCTCTCGATTCTCATACATAAACTTGATCTGCTGCGGTTTCAGCCAAGATTCTCTCAATGTGTAGCTTCCTATCTTTATAATAGAACACAACGAGTGATATTTGAGGATACACGTTCAGATACAATTAATGTTTCTTCAGGTGTTCCGCAAGGTAGTCATTGTGGCCCGATTCTGTTCTTATGGTTTATTAACGATATCTCTTTAGTAATTGAATTATCAAAAATTTTATTATAAGCTGACGACGTAAAGCTTTTTAAATCATAAACTTCAACTGAGGAAAGGTGTCTGTTGCAAACAGACTTAAACAATATGGTTGCATGGTGTGATAGAAATGATTTGCCATTGAATCTGAATAAATGTCAGACGACGTGCTTTTCCCCTAGATCCTCTTCTTATGTAATAAAACACCATATTCTGGAGCAAGTTTTTAACTATGTTGATTTGGGAGTTAATATGGACCCTAAGCTTAATTTCAGTCTTCATATTGATACCATGGTCTTGAAAGCAAAAGCTGTCCTCAGTTTTGTTAAACGTTGGTCTAAAGAATTTAGAGATCCGTATATTACTAAAACACTTTATACAACTTTGGTTAGACCTATATTGGAATATGGCTCTGTTGTATGGAACCCTAACTAGAAAATCTATTCTGACAAGTTAGAGTCTGTTCAAAAACAATTTTTACTTTTCGCCTTAGCGCATTTCCGATGGGATTCTAGGGTAAGTCTACCTCCATTCACTAGTCGTTTAAAACTTAGTAATCTACCTACACTTTCTAGTCGTAGGGAAATGTTTGGCATAATATTCTTAGTGAAAATCTTGAATGGAACAGTTTGCAGTTCTTTTCTCCTGTCTGAAATTAAATTTAATATCCCGATTCGCTCTTCGAGGCAGTTTAGACCTTTACTGTTAAAATCCTGTAGATCAAATTTTGAACTAAACGAGCCATTCCGCCGTATATATCATGAATTTTAATTCTCATTCCAGCACATTTCACTTATCTGACTCACTTTTCAAAATTAAAAGACTTTATTGTTTTCTCTCAATGAATGAAAATGTAACAATTTATTATATTGTAACTATAAATCTTAGCTGTTGAAATTTTTTTTCTGTAGCTGAGCAGTTTTAGATCTCAACACTTAAAAAACTCCCTTGCCTTTTCTGATTCGGCTAATTTCGCACGTATGCGGATTGCGCCCCTCGCGTCGGTTGGGCGGGAGGAGGGTAATCGTTGGGTTATTATTTTACTCATATATGCGATATAAAGTCAGCCGGTAGTTCGAAAGAATTATTTTAATTAAAAATTGTGTTATATGAGAAAAAGGCGTCGTTGTAGTCCGATTTCGCCCATTTTTGCACTGAAACATAGAAATTAAAGATAATTTTACACACCAAATTTGGTCGATATCGGTTGAGTAGGGAGAGATATGGGTTTTTACCGAAATGTGGGCGGTGCCACGCCCACCAACCAATGTTGACCCCGGCTCCTATAAAGTCTTCTTTTATCATCGTACGTGTAAAATTTAATGTCTCTGGCATATTTATACTCTCGCAACCTGTTGCTAAAGAGTATAATAGTTTCGTTCACCTAACGGTTGTTTGTATCACCTAAAACTAATCGAGTTAGATATAGGGTTATATATATATAAATGATCAGGATGAAGAGACGAGTTGAAATCCGGGTGACTGTCTGTCCGTCCGTCCGTGCAAGCTCTAACTTGAGTAAAAATTGAGATATCTTTATGAAACTTGGTAGACATATTTCTTGGTACCGTGAGACGGTTGGTATTGCGGATGGGCGTAATCGGACCACTGCCACGCCCACAAAACGCCATTAATCAAAAACAAATAACTTGCCATAACTAAGCTCCGCAATAAGATACAAGACTGTTATTTGGTACACAGGATCACATTAGGGAGGGGCATCTGCAGTTAAAATTTTTTTTTTTTAAGGTGGCGTGGTCCCGCCTCTAATAGGTTTAATGTGCATATCTCCTAAACCGCTAATGCTATAATAACAAAATTCACTAGAAGCAAATGTTTTTAGCACTTCTATTGACGGTGTGAATAGTTGAAATCGGGTGGCAACTGCGCCCACTCCCAATATAACGGTACTGTTAAAAACTACTAAAAGCGCGATAAATCAAGCACTAAACACGCCAGAGACATTAAATTTTTTCTCTGAGATGGTATAAATTGGCTTTATAGGAACCGCGTTCAAAATTAGTCAGTGGGCGTGGCACAGCCCACTTTTAGGTGAAAACCCATATCTTGAGATCTGCTCAACCGATTTCAACCAAATTCGGTGCATAACGTTCTTTTCATGTTTCTATGTTCTCATAGTGCGAAAATGGGCGAAATCGGGCTACAACCACGTTTACTTCCCATGTAACACCATTTTCAATTCCATCTGATTCTTTCACTTTCCACTATGCAAATCAGGTAACAATGATTATATCGGGGTAAAACTTTGCGTGAATAGTGCAATTAAAGTATGCCACCTTGCGGCCAAAAATTGTCTAAATCGAACCAAAACTGTTCAAACCCCTAAGTACTAAATATATGGACCCCATTGCCTATAGTTGACCTTCTACCGAAAATATCAGTCAATCCACAAAGAAATCTCAAACGAGTATACCATTTGACTTTGCGAGAGTATAAAATGTTCGGTTACATCCGAACTTAGCCCTTCCTTACTTGTTTCTTATTGGTTTATCGCGCTTTTAGTAGTTTTTAACAGATCCACTATATGGGGAGTGGGCGCGGTGATCACCCAATTTCATCCCTTTTTATACAGTCTATAGGAGTGCTTAAGATATTTGTCTTGCTTCAGAGGGCGCAGCTACGCCCATTTTTTCAAATATTTTAGCACCCAGGTGCCTCTTGCTACTTTGATCCTCTGTGCTAAATTACTGTTTTATATCTTAATTTATTGCTTAGTGATGGCTCTTTATATTTTCCATCTACGAACTCAACATGTATAAAAGTATAAAAATGTACATATATTAGGAAGAATATTCAACAAAGAAAATTAGATTCAAATTTGAACTCTCATAATACAAGCCTATTGACATAAGGTTTTGTACTATGGTCTTTCGAGCCTTTTGATATAATGTAAATTATGCGTTGGTCCTTCGAAGCCTCAAAAAAAGCTGACCAAAGTAAATATAAATGTAAGCCGGAATAGCAAAGACTACCCGTTTTTATAAAAATACATATATACATATATATATATACAATATATATGATATGTACATATATACCTAAATACTTCGTATTTCCTTGAAAAAATAACGGAAACACCATAGAATAACACTACTTCACAATCAGTGTCTTGTAATATAAAACTAACAGAGTTCAAAAGCAAACAAACAAAATAATTTGGATAGTTCTGAAGAAAGGTCAATCGAGAAAAAATTCAAGGACATTTTGAGCCGCCGGCAACTCCTCACTTCGGAGGAATGCGGGAAACTAGTGTTAAAGTTAAAGCACTTGAAGAAGAGCACACGAATGAAGGTAAGTCAAAGTATCTTGAAATAGAAACACAAAAGCAAAATATTACTCGAAAAGATAAAAAAGTTAATTTGTAACAGCAAAGAACATTTAATCAGCAATAGCTGAAAATTAAGGAATATATGTCCATTGCCCCAAATGATTTTATACTAATGGCTTTGGAGTTGAAACAGTGTGAAGATACTCAGCGGAAATTGAGAAAAAAACTTTCAAACAGCAAGAATAATGTACGACAATCGGCTGCTTATGCAGCACTAGACTAGATCCCCCAGTTGAAAAGTCAAATGACGATGTGGAATTTCAAGTATCCAACGATGGTAGTATAACAACAGAATATGACTCGGATAATTCTGATTCTGGTACCGGAACCAAAAGGAATCGTTCTCAACGTGGTGCTGGTGGTAGGTGAAGTAAACGTAAATCAACGGGCGCAGCAACACCGGGCCCAGAAGTCAAGAAGAGAAGCCTATGGGACGTCCATCAACAAAACGCATTCCACAATCACCAACTTTATTTAAGGATGAAAGCAGTAAAATGGACTATGTTAAGCCAAAAAACAGGAAACGTTAAAATAAAGGGTACACCACTGTTCAATAAGAAAGAAGAAAAACCGACAAAATACCCTTTCAACCTGGAAAACGCAGAAATCAAAATATTTGTTATTTGAACTTCCAGAATGTTCATAAAAATATGAACATGAAAATATGTTTGCCATAAAGTAAAATAATATATATATAATTATATATTTTACACATTATTAGTATTTAAAGTTGTGCTACATGGGAAGTAGGTTGTAGTCTGATTTCATCTATTTTTGCAATATAACACAGTGGGCGCGGTTCTGGCCATATTTCACCTATTTTAACAATGTCGCAAGAGCTATCGAAAGGATTTGTTCTGTGCAAATTTATGTGATATAGCTTATGTGATTTGAGAGATATGTATATGTACGTTTTATTGGGTGGGACCAAGCCCACTTTTGAAATCTTTTCAAACCACAGATGCCCCGTTTTTATGCGATTCGTTGTACCAAATTACAGTGTTGTAATGCAGTATATCAAAAAAAATCAAATCTCAACAATCACTCGAAGCATTGCACAGAACAATGCAAAATGAAAACGGCAACGATAAACATGGAAAAAAAATTTGATAATCAAGAAACTAGGCAGATAATGGAGAAATTGTCCTGTTGCTGTAGACCCGTCTTCAGAAAGCTACAGTTTCCCATTGGTTTTACTTTCACCATGTCTATAAATAGATCTCAAAGCCAAAAATATCAAATATCGGTACAGATCATACATTTGAATCTCAATGGGTAAATATGTGTATCAATCATTTTCAAAATTAAATCTCAAGTAAAATTCCATTATATTGAATAGTTAATCATAATAGTTGTCAAATGTTTATCATAGTCACAGCAACCTAGTATGTCCATTCTACTAGTACTTTAATAAAAAATACATTACGTCCTTCGTGAAAGAGGAGCAAAATAATTGTGTGAACTGGTTGATTGATTAGTCACAACCTGATAAGTTTAATATAATTGAATGAGTATACACATACCTTTATTTTCCCTCAATATGTTTGGATCTCTGAAGTTTTCGTTAATGGTGCTCGATTTTTCTCTATGGGTTAGCTCTGTTGAAACTTTGGCGTTGGATGACTCGACAATCTCTTTAATAATTATATCTTTTTTAATATTTGCTTTAGGTTTTCGCATTCCTAAAATTTTGCGATAGAAACGTTGAATAATAACAATAGCAGATATGTACTTTTGCTGCTGTTTTATATCTGACTCGCAAATAATTTCCGTTCTATTTTTAGTTGTTAATTTTACAGTTTTCAATTTCAATGTTGATAAATCTAAATGTCTTATCTCAGTGGAATTTTTAGGGTCACCAAGATCGGAGCGAACTTTTTCCTTCCTATGCTTTCGAGTAATATATTGACCACAAGTGCATTTTTCAACAGCGTTGGTTGAAAATCCCAGAGTACTTTTAAGGTAATTTTCGTACAACCCATATTCTACTAACCGATCTGTGCTATACAATTGTTCTTTTAAATTATTGAAATATTGTACAGCAAATTCACAAATATTGTCTGGATTTGTACGTAACACAGCTTTAATAAACCCTTTTATCAGTTCAATTAACTCTTCAGGAATTATTCTGTAAAGCAGAGAGAGAGGAACCTGCGTTTGTAGTGAAACAGTGCTGCTTTTATTTATTGTAGTTCCATAACTTGGAATTGCCTCAAAGTTTTTTTGTTTAAATACTTCTTTTTCTGGAATCACAGACTCAAAATAGTTTGCCGAAAACTCATAAATATTTAGAGGTTTTTTCTTTAACATTTCCTTTGTAAGACTTTTCATAAGATCTCGGAGTCCTTCCGGCACACAAACCGGATTCATCTTTGACATTTTATTTTGTAAGTTTTGATAAATTCACTCTATTCCTATGACTGCTTAGTCAATACTGAATGTACACGAGTTTCTTTGTAAAATGTTGGTGTCATTGTTCCCAATAAGAGTAGACTAATGTTTCCAATAACAACGGTAGGCATAACAAATAGTAATGTATTTTCAGTTTAAGCCATGCGATGAACAAATACGTACCTGCAAGTGTAGACTTTCTATTGCGAAACATATCCGTGTATACACTACTTTATGCACGTTTTATACCTGAATCCTTACGTAACTTTAAGTATTGGTAGCATATATAATAATACATTTAAATGATATTTAAGAAAGGGCTAAATTCGCAACGAGGCGAAAAGGCGAGGAAATATTTTCAGATGTTGGTAAACTTTAACATCATATACAACTGCGTTGTCTATGGTATGGTGGAATCAATTTCAGATTGGGCATTCTCGACTTTTTTGCCTTAGGAACATAAGCATACATTTTTTTTTATATAGCTGTCTATTCATCGCGAACTAAATGTAAATACAGTCGTCGAAGAAATAAGATTTCTGGCAGAGGCCTACTTCAGAAGACGTAATGAAGAAGTAAATGAGGAAGCGAGAAATATCCTCTTAGACAGATGCCTCTCTAGTCGCTTATGTCAAAAAAAACCAAATAATTTAGCTGGTTGTTAAAATAAAAATAAGTTCAAGGAATTACGAATTTCTTTGTTATCTTCGTATGCTATTAAAATCAAACTGCTCAGAGGTTATAAAACTAGTTGTAGTGCTATCAAAACTTATTATAGTTTTAAAAATGTTTAAAATAAAAAGAAAATGCGTGTGGCCCTCGGGGACTGTCGCAGTAAAGCTATTGCATAGCATTTTTTTATCAACTTATGCAATTATAATTTGTTATTTATTTTTTATGCAGTATTTTTTTTATTTGATATTAATTCAAATTTTTTCTTTGATATTCAGGTTACACTTTTTGAGCGTGGTGACCGATAAGAAAACAAATTGTTTTCTTTTATTGAATAAATGAGAAGTTAATATTGTTTAAAATATTTTTATTATCTTACAATGGATGTTGTTTATTCAGAAATTTTTATCAATGAAACTATAGGTTTATGGTAAATGAAACAAGAAACATAAGTTTGAGACTTGATATCCTCTAAATATCTGGAAAATACCGCTTCAGTTGTGGTCCCATATTTTGTTGTGGATTCTTCTGGTTCATTATTCATTTTCAAATTCATTTTTTCCGAAAAAAAATCGTCAATCGCTCTGATTTTATCAGCGAAGTTGATGTTGAAATCGCCAGCCAACATAAGTGGAAATTTATTGCAATTGATAATCCGATTAAAATACCTAATTTCAATTCTATTGTTTAGTTCAAACGAGATACTGTTCCAAAAGGTGGGATAGCTATTTACCAAAATAATAATAATGTTACTAATATTTTGACTCCGAATTTTAAATAATTTATTTTTATTAACTAAATTTTTATTAAATTCCATATTTATATTTGCCATTAAAAAATTCTATCTTAAATATTATTATTTTTGAATCCCCCTGCTGTCTCTTCAATAGATTTGTTCCGCTTGAGATATGCGAATTTACCGAATTTCTTGATTCAGTCCCCGCGATAGAAGCTATGCAATAGCCTAAAAACTCTTGAAGTAAATTTTTTTAGTTGGGTGGAAATAGTTTTAACATTTTAAAAATCTCTGAAAAAGGTATAATAAAGTACAAGGGTTAAGGAAATACTTTTTAAATATGTGTTGAATTACCGTTTCCACAAACTGGTAAATTCTTTTCATGTCGCTTTGAGAATCTCGCCTCTTGAGTTGTAACAACCAGAAATATTAAACTTCTTCGACGATAAATTTACATGTACCTTTTACGGGAGTCGAAGAAGTTGTTGAGCATTCCTCAAAATCTATTTATATGAATAGTGCTGGTGAATCGATTTGAATACGAAATACAAATTTGGCAGTATCAAAATTTTTTTTAAATAATTTAACATAATGAAATAAAATGCAGTCCAGAAAATGCAATAATTTCTCTAAACAGTGAGTAATACAAATTAAAGAATTCTCGAAATAGATGATGAAAAGTGGGAAAAAGTAAAAAATTTGCCCTCATGTGGAATAGAAACTATATCGTCCCTTTCTATTTTAAAAAAATGTTGATCTAATTTATTTGCCAACAAGGTCGGCAAAAATGCCTCTCTGAATTCTTCCCGAAGGTGTCGACCTGGCTGGGGGCCCTTAAATAGCCCATTCTCGAACAGAGCGCTTGAGTCGCACAACATAACGACCATGTTCGCTTCTTGTTGTTGTGGACTTGTAATAGGCTTTGCTGGTCTTCTTCTGAAGGTTGTACGGTCAGAGGTAATTCTTCTACTTCCCAGAATTTTTTTAGTTATTATAATATTTAAATTTTCGTTTGAAAAATTTTCAACTTGAGTTGTAAAGGAATTAATTTTTTCTAGGACTTGGCCACTTTATATCCATCCAAAGATTGTGTTTTGGGCTAACAACTTATTGGAAGTTTTCTCTATACCTTCAGGAATAATTTGAGGTATTAAGTCATTGCCTAATAATATATCGATTTGTGATGGGGTATGGCAGACCGGATCTACTAATTTGAGAGATGAGCATTTTTCTCATTATTTTTTATTTACTTCATAGCTTGAAAGCAAATTTGTGAGTTGAGGTAGAACGATGGCTTGTGCATCTATTCTTATATCCGCGTTTGGAAACACTAAGGTGATTGGGCAATTTTTTTTGGAATTTTTAATAACTCTTCTTGAAAACTGGAATTATTGACTGTGCATTGCTTCATAGTGTTGTCGTCATTAACAATACACACAAATTAATTTACTTTCACAGTCTTTTGTCCCGTGAAAATTGGACAGACAATTGATGCAAAGTTTATATTGCCGGACACGATTGTTCCTATCTGAAACGAACAATTTTTTAAATTTCTCGCAAGATATTATATTATGACCTCATTTATAAGTTTCACATAATGATTGCCAATGATTTTTTTGATTTGACACTAATGTTTGGCTTCAATTAACGTGTCTATTATATTGTATGTTATTGTTGGCATTAAACTCGTTTTTGTTCGAGTCTTTTTGATGACTTTTTCGTACTGAGTTGTTAGAAATTCTTTAATTCCATTATGACGATTTCTTTCTAGCCAATAGTGATTGCTCCCATCGTAACAAAGCAGCATCAGGTAGTGTCGCTGCACACATATTTCTTAGGATAGAGTTCCATGTTTCTGCGGAAATATTTTGGGTTTCTAATACGGATAAATAAGTAGTCACTGTCAAGTATAAAATACAATAATATTATATAATAAATTTTTGCTGCCAAGACAGATTACTATTTTTGTCATTCAAAGCAAAACGCTTGACAACACTTCCAGCTTCCCCTTTTGTTTTGTACCTGAGATGGTACAGCTTTTTCGCTTGTGAGAGTTTAGGATGGTATATACATACGGCAGTGAAACTTCAAGTATCACAAGCTAGTGCTTTTAAAAATACACTTGTATATAAGTCTTCTTTTGGGGTTGTATTGTAACTACTCTTAGAGGAGGACTAGTGACTCTACATGGCCTTAATAAATTTATTTGGTCTAATATCATTGCCTTCGTAGTTTCGTACTGATCGAGGTAGTTTTCATATTTGGCTGACGTCGAAGCTTTTATGTTTTTTGGCAGTTCTGCGTCGTCAGTATCTAGGACTGTATCTTACACTGCTCAAGGGCGTATCCATATATTATCTATACTTTGAATTGTTAAATTTAGAAATGATTCTATATTTTCATTAATAGTGGAAGCCGAAAATCGTCTGCAGTATCTAAAGAAACTGTTACTTTTAGTTATGAATCTTTATACTGAATTGTCTTTGGTTAATTTCTAATCTCCGTGTTTTTGGTTTAACCTTAGCTGACCATTCGTACCGGTTTGGCCGAGACAGTCACGAGTTCCGATTTAAGCGTCACAGGCTTAGAAATTAAAAAAAAAAAACAATAACTTTTCTCAATAAACGGAACAAAAATACAACAATGTAGATGCCCATTCTGGTTTTAATCTGTAGTAGATTGAATTCTGTAGTAGATTTTGGCGCGAGCGTCAGCGTTGTTCACTGACAGCTCATTACTTTCATTCAACATTCAAAATGAAACGTAAGATAATTTTGTGAATTTGAAGCATAAATATTTACAAATAAATATTACTTTGTGAAATTTTGAAGCGAAAGTGTGTTTTCAACTATAATTTGAAGAAAAAATATCCTTTTTTGAGAGTTACTTATGTCGATTCCAACGTTCGACAAATGTTATGCAACTTTTTCGGTTGCTGCTGGTGGAGGCTATGATATTGAAATTCATTTGAAAGCAAAAAAGCACAAAGTGGCAGAAAATGTTTCTCTTCAAATTACAATCATATCAGATTTTTTCATCGGAGAGAAACCAGATTTGAATCTATCGACTATGGAAGGCGTGTGGGCGTACCACATAATTGATGAAAATAACAATTTCAGGTGTGTTATTCAAAAAATCATTTAAAAACAGCAGTTATCATCCGATTCAAATTTTTTCAAACTTTTTATTGTATTGAAGATCAAACGACTGCGCTACCAAAATATTTCGAACCTGTTTCCAAATGAAAAAGTTTTCGTGTTCAAGAACAAAAAGTGAAGCGATAATAACCAATGTTTTTGCACCATACGCATTGGAATGCCTCAAGTCTGATTTATAGAAAGCCCGATTTATTTGTTTGTCGACCGACGCTTCCAATTGCAAAGCAATCAAAATGTTTACTGTCGTTATTCGTTATTTTCTTCCATTATCTGGAGTGAATGGTAAAATAATTGAACTTTCACAAGAGAAAGGTGAAATGTCGGATAAGATTTTATCATTGAATAAAAGAATCTTGGAAAATTTTGTTTTGACTGATAAATTGATCGCTTACTGTGGTGACAATGCGCCAAATAATTTCGGTCGCGTTGGTCGGAAAAGTGAAGGAAATGTATTTCAAAACTAAAGAAATTAAAATCGAACATATTAGGTGTAGGTTGTGCATCGAATATCGTGCATAATGCGATTTGTAATACATGTAATAACTTAATATTGAAATAGAGATAACATTTTTACATTCACATCATTTGCACAGAAGCATTAAAGTTAATCTGCGAGATTTCTGAAGACGAATACGATCAACTGGTTTGTTACCGCCAAACTCGGTTCATTGGCTTGAGAAAAGCTTTAGGGAAAATCATTGGAATGTTCCAACGTTTGAAAGCGTATTTCGACGATCTTCCTTCACCCAACAGTTTGCTCATGTAAAATTATTTGGTTGGATGCTACTAACTGCTAAACTCTACTGGAAAAAATTGAGAAAACATTTATTTTACTCACAGAAAATTATATTTTGAAAGCATCAGACATGAATTGATGAATGGAGCAAAGATCAGACATCGTTGACATCGTTGGGTTCAATGTTTTATTCGTTGAGCGTTCAGAGATCGTTGAATATGCTCTGACACTACCAGGAATATCGGCACCTGTGGATACGCATATTTTCCACCATTAACAGAATTTGGGTATACGAAAAAACTCGCCTACAAGTCAGCACCGTGAAAACCATTTTATTTGTCAAGAATAATTAAAAATTTTTTTGTTTGGAATTCAATTCCCATCTCGAGCAAGAAGAGAAATACGTCAGACCGAAGACGTCTTCAACAATTCCGGAAATACCGTCCACTTCATCAACTGATAAACAGTGATTGAATCTTTTAATCATTTTTGATATTTTGCTGCATTCTCTTATATCATTTTCATTCTTTTTTAATTAAAATTATGTTGCTATCTCCCCTATTATATGTCGCGATTTTCAGTGAATTATAATATGAAAAAAACCGATGACTAAAAAAAGTCCGTCCCGGATTTTGTCGGAAAAATATGGTCCACTAAGTTTAACCACTTTTGATCTATCAGATTGCATTTATACAAATTTTTTTAATTCGATTGGAAGCTATTAGCTTAAAAATCTTTTTGTAATTACGTTAAAATAAATTGTTACGATTTTATTTATTAAGAGAAAGCAATATAGCATTTTTAATTTTGAAAAGTGAGTCAGATAAGTCAAATGTGCACGAATGAGAGTTAAAATCATGACATATGCGGCGGAATGGTTCGTTTAGTCCAAAATTTGATCTACAAGATTTTAACAGTAATTGTTCAAACTGTCTCGAAAAACGAACCGGGATATACAATTAAATTTCAGACAAGAGAAAAGAACTGCAAAGTGTTCCATTCAGGAAATTTAGAATATAATGCTAAGCATTTCCCTACGACTAGCAAGTGTAGGTAGATTAATAAGTTTTAAACGACTAACGTAGATGCTAGACTTAATCTGGCATCCCATCGATAATGCCTAAAGGCGAAAAGTAAAAATTGTTTTTGAACAGACTCTAACTTGTCTGAACGGGTTCGGTAACTAGGGTTCCATACCAGGGATATAAAAGTACACGCCCTTTTACCTCTAGTCGGCACATTGCGCACACTCGACTATTCTTTGGGACTATTTGATGAATATCTTCATAGTAAAATTTTTACTTACTACTTAAAGAATACGATATTTTAAGAAATATAAAAATACAAGCACATGCACAATAAATAAATAATAATAGTGAATACACTTTCGATAAGAGGAAAAAAATTAGTTGAGAAATAGCAAGGCGGCAAGTGCGTGTTTTTAGCATGATGGATAGGTAAATAAATAAAAAGAGAATTGTGGGCATTTCTACGTATCATTTTTAACCATAGTATTGCCTATAAATAGGTTAAGATGAACCTGTGGAGTAAACTTAATGTAACTAATTATTAAGTATGGGCGACTTATTTGTTAATTTTTGTATACACATAAGTAGTAATACAAAAGATATATTATAATATCAAATGAATATAAACGTATTAAAAATTCGTTAACTGTTTTGATTTTGATATTTTTAAAGAAGCATGAGGGTATCATATCTGGACCGTAATTATTTATAAGAGGGATTTAATTTAATTAAGACGTTTTCTTCAGAAATAATAAGAGCGTTAATTGAAGAATTCGGATAGAGCACGTGCTGCTAGGAAAAAATTGTAGGAGAATTAGTACAGTAGTTTGATTTCTGTTTTTTAATTTATGCAACTCTTTTATGAAAAACGGATTCATACTTTCACTTTTATTAACAATTACAAATGGAACATGCTTTTCAAATAAATGTGTAATAGTTTGATTAAAATTCAAGACACTCATTTCAATAGATCCATTGTAATCAGGCCATGTTACAGTAGAAAGTTTTATATTCAATTTCTTAAAGTTAGCTTTTGCAAAGTTAAACCGTGTACAGAAGGTAGAAGTTTGATGACTATTATCCAGTACATTGGCTATGATTTCAATATTTATGTCCAAAGCAGCAAGATACAAATCCTTAGGAAGAACAAGATAATTACTCTAAATAACGGAACACTTTGAAGTATAACGTATACTAAATCTAAGCACTTACTAAATCTGTTCGGAATTAAATTTGGTTTAGACCAGACTCGGATATTTTTTCCAAAAACTCATTAAAGTACCAATTATAAATCGGTAAAATATACTTATCGAAAGCTTCCGATGAGGCACACGATAAATTGAAATTTTCCAAAACAATTATGGAATCTGAACAATTTGTCATCGAAATAGCACTATTTATTAAAGAATCATACTGCATATATACAATTAGTCCGATTGGGGAGGTCTATAAAAACAAAGTTAAATAAATAAAGCAAATATTAACACAAACTCTAATACATTTAAATTCAAATGAGCCAGTACCAGGAACAAGGACTTCTCTAGAACACCTCCTCCGATTCTGTTCAATCGATCACATCTAAATATTAGAAAATCGCTGTTTAAAATCTCATTATCAAGAATATGAGGTTTTTAACATATTTCTGTATTCTATTGAACGAAGTACCTCAACTTGGATCACCAGTTATATCATCAATTTTTAAACGCGACGAAACGTAAGACTTTATGTCCTCAACCGAGGTATTTATGACAAATCTTGAAATGAATATAGATTTTCTATTACTACCACACTTTTGACAGATGCTGCTGAGTTTTTAGGGGGAATAGTTAGACGCTTATTACCGTTAGGTAGAGCTTTCGAGAAATTGAGCTCTTTATATGTTGACGGTTTATCACCTTGAGGGCAAGGTGTAGAAAGATTTATAAGGTCAATCGGAGGAGAAGTTATCTTCTGAATAGAAGAACTAGGTATCACTCCGTCAGAAGGACGTGTGCGGTTAAGGACAAGCTTGGAAGATTCGTGAGAATCAATAAGATAGTTAAAATATTGAAATACTTGGTTGTAATGCCTAAAGTTTACGGTGAAACTCTTAACATATAGACGACGACAAGCGACAGGCAGCATCTGTCAAATATTAAATTACACAGGTTCTTATGAGCCCAGTTATTTAGACAACAGCACCACTTCCCGGCAACGGACTTGCAGTTGTAGCTGACGCTAAATTAAAAGTATTTATAATTTTGCTGACGTAGTGTTGACACTAATATGTCAAATGTAAAATTATTCAAAGTTCTAACAAGTGTAACGATACTTTACCACAGATAAAATAGCTCTAATATGTTAAATGAAATAACAATTGATAATTTAAAACAAATAAATCGACCTATTTACTTATATTTTGCACAACAAATTTCACTTTGAACAAATTATTTAAATTTCATTGAAGTGAAAGGTTTTAGTACGGCAAATAAATCTAATATATTGTATATTTAAAATTGTAATTAATGTTTTAATATACTATTATTAATAATAATTACAATTAAAAACGAACGTAAAAAAATATAAGAATTGTTAATCAAAGATCAAAACCAAACAGTTTAAAAAAACAATGCTTTTATTATATTTTATTCTAAAAAAACACCTTATTCCGAATGTGTCGGTAAGTGTGTGAGTTATTTATTTATAAATGGGTTGCAAATATGTTGTCGACTATAAAAATGGAAACGTTTTCTTAAAAATTATGTGGTTTAGCAATAAATATGTTAGGAGTTGGTTTATATCTTGGTCTAAACTTTAAATCCCTGATATTATGAATTGTGGTCCTCTGGTTGAGGTTTTTCACATCAACTCAATATATATAATTAAATGTAGCCTCTTCGGTTCAGTTTATATCAAATATGTATTGTATGTATGTATATCTCATTTGAGGATGACTTTGATATAATTTTCACTGACGGGAAGTAAGAATAGTAATAAAAATATATTGTAGTAAAAACTGACTCATGATATGAGTTAATAAGATAAGAAATATAATTGTAATCCGTGCACAATGACGTAGAATAATGAATGTTGAATTCTTTCGCAACATTTTTATACTCTTGCAACATGGTGCTACAGAGTACAATAGTTTTGTTAACCTAACGGATGTTTGTATCACCTAAATTATCGAGATAGATATAGGATTATATGTATATATAAATGATCAGGATGTAACTTGATTATCTTATCCAAATGAAACTTGGTATAGAACACGCCATCCCTTGGCAGAAAACGCCATTAATCGAAAATTTATAAAATGTCATAACTGAACACTAAATTAAGATCTAAAATATCCATATCTTCTAAAGCGCTTGTAGTTTAACCGCTTAGGAAATAGTTTAAGAGCTCTTACCGACAATGTAAAAATGGATGAAATCGGATTATATCCTTGCCCTCTAACCATATAACGACAAAAACTACTAAAATGGCTATAAATCAATAAATCAATAAGTAAACGCACCAGAGACATTAAATTTTACACTCAGGATGATATAAGAGAAATTTATAGAAGCCACTTTCCAAATTGAACGATATGCGTGGCACCGCCCACATTTAGGTCAAAACTCATATCTCGGGACCCGCTTAATCGAAGTCGGTAGGTTGCTATACTATGATATCCGTATATTGCAGTGCGAAAATGGGCTACATCGGACAGTAGCCACGCCTACTTCCCATATGACACAACTTTAAATTCTCTCTTTTCACTTTCTAGTATACATCAAGCACTAATTAAAATATCGTTCTAATAATTGTCAAAATCGGACCATAACTATTCAAGCACCGAGATACCGGAAATGTAGACCCCAGGCTGACTTTTTGCCGAAAATATCTGTCAATATGAGAGCTATATAATTGAAATTCGGAAAATATGTTTTTTTATAATTATATACTCTTATGTCAAAGATGGTTTGAATCGAGTCAATACTTCTCTTAGGCCCCAAATACCTAGTATAAAGATTTTGGACCTTCCAGTTGACTTAATACCACAGATACCGGTCAATGTGGGAGTTATTTTTATGAAATTGAGAGAGTGTGATTTTCTAATGACAGTGTATCTTTGTGGCTTTCTTGCCCCTTATAACTGATATTCAGGATTTTGAAACGTCGAGCTTACCTGACTCCATATATATGTTTATACTTATAAAGTTGCTTGAACAAAAGTTTTCAAGAAACCTGAACAATGTCACAAATTAACGCAATCAGCCCTTTCATTTCTCTGCCCCCAATATACCTTATGTAATGATTTCCGATATTTCACCTAACTTTAAACCATTTAGCTTGGTCAAAATGTGTAATATTTTAATAAAAATAAGTGCACACGCTTTTTTAAAAGAATTATAATAATGGTTGGGCGCTCAATATAAATGAAATTGGTTTTTTAATATTGCCAATACCTAAAGATATTTCCCCGGCTTTGATCCATGTAAGTTGCAAGAGTATAAAATGTTCGGGTAAACAGGTTATATTAAGTTTGCCACGCAGTTTGTAACACCCAGAAGGAATCGTCGAATACCCTACAAGTATAAAATGTATATATATATAAATGATCAGCATGATGAGCTGAGTAATTTTTAGTTGTCCGTTCGTCCGTTTGTCTGTATACATACGATCTAGTCCCTCAGTTTTTGAGCTATCGTTTTGAAATTTTGTACCTGTCCTTTTCTCACTAAGATTCTGCTCATTTGTTGGAACGGCTGATATCGGACCACTATAGCATATAGCTGCCATACAACCTGAACAATCGGAAGCAAGTGCTTGTCTGGAAAACTTTTTTATTTGACGTAATATTGTATCTTCACCAAATTTGGGATGAGTTATTTCCTAAAAAAATAATTTAACCTTCCAAGAAACTGTTTAGATCGGATGACTATAGCATATAGCTGCCATATAAACTGAACGATCGATCGGAAACAAATGCTTGTATGGAAAACTCATTCATTTGACGATATATCTTCACGAAATTAAGAATAATTTATTGCTAAAGGCAGCAATGTATTCTCCTAAGAAATGGTCAGATCAGATCACTATATCATATAGGTCGAAATCAAGTGCTTGTATGGAAAACTCTTTCATTGACGAGGTATTTTAACGAAATTAGGCATGATTTATTTTTTAAGGCAGCAATGTATTTTCTGAAGAAATTGTTCAGATCAGATCACTATATCATATAGCTGCCATATAAATTGAATAATCGGAATCCAGTTCTTGTAAGGAATCTTAGTATTTGTGAAGGGTATTATAGCTTCGGTGCAACCGTATTTAACGTTTTTCCTTGTTCCAAATATGATTGCAATCACAAATTGTTAAAATTTAAAACACAAATAACCGCAAGAAAAATCCTTTTCGCGACGCGTTCGTAACCAAGATTTTATTCTTTGAATTTAATTCGTCGCAACGAATAAACAAACGTCAAATTCATGATGCACACATTCACATTAATCGTATTCAATAAGCGGTGACAGGAAACAAAAGACACAATGGATTGACTTCGTCCAAGCTATATATTAGCATTAAAAGAGAAATTGTTTTAAAACTAACATATTTCGGGATTGCCTACTTCATTCAAATTAATAAATAAAGTGTTCAGTTTTTGATCCCAAGACGGAATTAAAAAATGAAAATTTAATTTTCAATCTCAACATCGGGATTAAAAAATTAAAATCAGTTTAAAGATTTGTGAGGAGGAAGTAAAAATTGTGTAAAGCTCCAATACATTTCAATCACGCAGGTGTTGCCGGGCCGTGGATACGATGATAGTGTCAGTTGCTTTCTGATAACATCCATTGTAGAAGCGTACAAGTAACAAAAAAATCATATCGTTTTCTTGTTTTTTATACTTGTACAGGTGAGATCACCTGATCCAAATACAGCGTTTGCATTTAAAAGGAATATAATACGATAATAACCACTTTTGTTCAGGTAATTTTAATGGAATAAGTTAATGAAAACATTTAAGAATATTTATGAAACAAAAACAGTTATTACTTTTCCTCACTACTTCTTATGTTGCAATGTAGACGCGTTACCGATCTTTTTTGGGTGTTCGGTTCCCCATGAGGCCAATTTTTACCCATATATTAAATACAATTCTATATGAATGTAATTGAAATAATTTAGACAAAAAAAAATGTATAAAAGTCAGGCACAACAATAATAATAATCAAAACAATCTGCTAAGGAATAAATAATATTTTCAAAATATTCTAAATCACGGTTGTACGTCCACCATTTTTATTTATTTGGGAAAATCCATTCCTATGGCAAGTAGGAATCGCTGTGTATCAATATCTTCGATTTTAGATACAAAATCTATAAATTTAGGTTCGGTTTTACTAGCTTTACTTATTTATATTATGTGTCGAAATTGGACGATGGACGATTCCCCAATTATTCATGGACCTTCGAGCCATAGTGAGCGGCACTATGGATTACAAAAAAAAAATATATATATATATATATATATAACTATATATAACTTAAGTGAAAAAAGTGCTACGAAGTGACAAAAACGTTAATACTTGTATATACACACAAACGAAATAGAACGAAAAAATAAGGTGACAGTAAGTAACAATTGGGAACACACAAACCTACCATTATATGCAAACGCATATGTAAGGAGGAAAATAAGTGCGGTGAAAATAACAAATACATAAATATACAGTGCAAAATTTGCTAAACATCTTAAACAAATAAAAAACAACACAATCGGGCGCGAAACCAAAAGACAAAAGCAATAAACGGGCGCACAAGCACGTATACTTGTATATACAGATATACGCCCTCCAAAAGCCCCTTGAGGAAAACCAAAGTGAGCGTATTTATTTCACTTATTATTTTATATACTAATATAAAAAAAAGATTACCAAACTGGTATAGATCACGGTAAAAATCGAAATACCGCTGACATTAAAACCAGTTTGGTACAATATATATATCCAAATATATATTATGTAAACAATTGATGTATGCCTATAAGCTTACCTTTGCGTTTTCAAACACACATATTTTACAAACACAAAAAACAAAAACAGAATTCAAGTATTTACTTGCAATATTTTCCGGCAATACCCCTTATTTTTAACAAAAACAGTAAGCAGGATTGCCTAAAATAAGTAAGCAAAGGCACAAACATATAACAAAAACTTAAAGACAAAGAAAGAGAAACAAAATAAATACAAACGACATATTTATATATTTTCAAAAACCAAGTACATATTTACATCCATATATGTGCATACGGAGAATACCTGCACATTATCAATTCCTTTTTCGCGCTCTCTTTCTATTGCAATATATTGTAGAAGCCCAGTTTATACATACATACGGCATACAATCTACCTATATTTTTATACCATACTCAACATTGGGTAATATTAAGTTATTAAAATTTTAAACATTCACTAAAAAGTGATTTTCAAATTGCGAATGAATAAACAAAGTGAAATAAAATTTCCTTAATTTTTTTTTTTAAAAAGCAAACAAACTCTTAAAAAAAAAATATATATATATATATAAATACATAAAATATTCTTTTAACAAGAACTAAAGTACATACGCATATGTACATTTATTCAAGCAAAACCTCTTGTTCTTGTTAAAACACAAGCAAGCAGCGTATGTACAAAGTGTATTGATCTCTTCAACGAGCTCTCAATTTCACGAGCACATAAATATATACTAACAAGTCCGTGTATTAGGGTGTACCTAAATACATCAACAATAAGGACATAAAAAATATTGTTAAATTAAAAGAGCGATTCTTAATAATAAAATTAAGAAAATTTAAATTACACTCACAACAAAATATTTAAAATAATTTACAAATTAAAAAATTTATTTCGCATTTAAATATTTATCTAGTCCGAAAAAAACTCGTATACAAGTATACGTAAAAGAGTATTCGGTATTAATTATCATTTATTGCTGCGTTTAAATCAGTTAACACTGAGACAATTTTAATTAACTTTGACACATATAGTAATAAATAACATAACAAAAATGGTTAATGACGATAAAAATCAAATTACACCTGCAGAAGCTACACGCGCAAGACAGGTTACCACAAAGCAAATAAAAGGCATAAATATGTGTGCCACCAAATTCATTTCTGAGAGTGACAGATTAACACGATACTGCACTCGATTTTCATCTTCACCGATTCAAGACATCTCTGAATCGTTATTGGAAATAAAAAAACAAAATATTGACTATTTTTGGACTCGTCTCCAAACGGCTCATGACGCCATAGTAGATTATGACAATTAAGATCTACCACGCGATTTTAAATCGTCGGCTTACGCACTATACGAAAACTGCTTAGACCAGTACGAAGAAACAAAAGCTATGATTTCTGATCAATTAAAGCTAATAAAAGCTATTGCACCTACTCCACATCCGAGAGTAGAGCTGCCACAAGTACAAAATCAAGAGGCAAGTTCAGGCATCCATCTCGAGGTGCCCGCATGTGACACAGAAATATTTTATGGAGGTTATGAAGAATGGCCGTCCTTCCGGGACATGTTCACTGCCGTTTACATCAACCATCCAAAATTATCAAAAGCGCAAAAATTGTATCACCTCCGATACAAAACGCAAGGTCAAGCAGGCGTAATAGTCAAACAGTTCGCACTTAATGACGACAATTTCAATTTGGCTTGGGAAGCTCTAAAAGCAAGATATGAAAATGAAAGAATATTGGTCGATAACCAAGTAACGACACTAATAACCTTGCCTAAGATTCAAAAAGAAACCAGTGAAGAGTTTATAAGACTAAAATCCACTGTTTCAAACTGTTTGTCGGTTTTATCGACACAAAATATTCCCACAGACAGCTGGGACCCTATACTGGTAAACATATGCACTGCCGCATTACCAGAAAAATCGTTACTTTTATGGGAACAATCGCTCTCATCACGAAAGAAATGCCCCACGTGGCTACAAATGAATTAAAACAAAAAATGTACAACACGACCAAAAAAGAAGCTTCAATAGACCCCAAGCTAGTAGCAAAAATAAATTAAACAGAAGCTTATACAAAACGCAATCGTTCACATCCGAACAGAACAATCATACGTCATGCGAACTATGCACAAGAGGGCATAAACTACAATCATGCGAGAAGTTTAAAAACTTAAAAGTTGACGAACGAAATAATTTTGTCAGATCAAAAAGACTTTGTACAAATTGCTTGTCACATGCGCATAAGTATAAAAATTGCAAAAGCAAATTCAATTGCTTATATTGTCACAAAAGACACCACTCAATGCTTCATTACCAAAAATTTCCCAGCTCACCCCAAAAGAGCGCATATATTAGTATAAAAAGAACCACGGGTTTAGTTTCAACTACAAATCCCGAAAACCACACTATCGAAAATTGCCAAATGACATCATGCTGCTCAAATGCACAAAACACTCAAACGCTACACAGCGAAATACAAAGTAGAGTACTACTACCAACAGCAGTCGTCTCCATTGAACACCCAGGAGAGCTGTTTAAACTTAGGGCCTTAATAGACCAAGGATCACAACGATCTTTCATAGCGTCTAGGGCTCAAAATAGGCTACAACTGCCAACAAAACTAGCCAATTTTGAAATTACGGGAATGGGCGGAAGAGTAGTCCAAAACTCAAATAAAATCTGCCCCATTACCCTAATTTCCCCCCAAGCGGATAAGCATATACAAGCAGAAGCTATAGTCTTACCGCAACTAACAAATATGCTTCCAAGCTATCATATAAATAGCAAGCATTGGCAAAAGGTTTCACACCTAAAGCTAGCAGATCCCAACTGCAACACCCCCGCTCAAATAGACATTCTATTAGGCAGCGATCTCATACCTCAGATAATACTCGAGGGTGTTGAGAAAATTTCAAACAAACTATTGGCACAAAATACTATTTTTGGGTGGATCCTAAGTGGACTAGTTTCGGAACCAGTTACCACAATGACCACTCAGGTTGAGGAAATCTCAAACGAATACCTCAATTCACAATTGATAAAATTTTGGGAGTTAGAAGGACTCCCCCCCATATCAATCACAACCCCTAAAGATCAGTATTGTAAAGACTTCTACAAAGCCACAACTACTCGATCAAATAATGGCCGGTACGTCGTACGACTACCACCAAAGCCACAAACTTCCAACACTCTACAAATTGGCACAAAAAACCATGTGAGAGTTTGTTCTGACAACCCCAGTGCTAAAAACACAAATATCTATAATTCAACCAAATCATCGAGATTTATTACTAAGTATTCGAAAAGAAAATTTGTTGTACACTAATTTCCTTAAATTTGAAAAGGGCAGTACAACATAAAAATACAGAGGATCCAATGGAATGCGATATCTGATCAGCTTTCATATCCTACTGAATCAATATCCGCATTATCCGCAATAACATTTTTGACCCCGCAGGATGGCTTTCGCCAATTATGATACAAGCGAAAATCCTAATTCTTCTTCACTTAGAAAAATGATCACAATCCTCAAACAATCTTAACGATATCCGAATCTACTGATTCTTGGCCACAATCGCCCACTTCCATACATAATATCGTCCGCAACATACGAGTAATTGTCATAGAATGAAAAATCACAAATCTCACTCTCGCAAGATCCCTCTTCAAAGGTTTGAAAGGAGCACCCATTCTGGCCATATCTGAGCCAGGCGTGGAGTCGCTATCCTCATAAGCCGATAATAAAGAGATTGCAAATATTTGCTGATAATACAGAAAAGGCAAATCATAAACAATCCGCATAAAAAATTGATAAAAGAAAAAATCGTAAATACAAACACTACTTATTGTATTGCCAACTTTAAAACCAAAATTGCTTCTTACAGCTAATATTCTCGCCCTCGGCTACTTCATCAACAGCACGCCGAAATGCATAATACAGCCCATATGTGTTATACTAGGCAAAATATTCGCCTAGGGGGCCCAGGATGTTTAAATGAGTTTAAACTCCCTCCTTCAAGTGCACCACTCTACTCGGGAAAAACTGACACACCCTAGTGAAACACACCACACCTGTGAACACTCAAGGAATTTCACCCCACACCAGATGACACCACACAGGACAACACAACATACCATTTCATTCTCTTATCGTCTACGGGCCTGAGCGCCACATCAACATCATTCGATACAGCATCACACCGCACGCGTCTAACTAGAGCAGGCATCCGATACACCGGCCGCGTTTCCAGATACACCGGCGATTGGACCGACACGTCACATCGTTTCGTCAAAGCAATCCCGGATATTTTTCGACATCAGGTTTATAATAATTGTGTTACTGAATAATATTGTAACTATGCGAAAATACATATAAATAATAATATAAATACTTGGAGATTTTCCCTAACATATTCAGTGCGATAGTAAGTGGAATATAACATTTGAAATATATTGAGAAGTTTTCCAATAAATTGGGTCCCCAATTATTCACCACCTTATGACCAAAAATTGTAAAATTCGGACAACAACTGATTAATGCCCCAAATACCGAATACGTGGAACCCCTTTGTTAACTTTTAACCGAAAGTATTAACCTATTGTAAAAAAATTGAGAGAGCGTGTTTTTCAGTACGGTATACATGGATATGGCCTATGAATAAAATCAGTAGCCCCAATTTAACAAATATCACGATTTTCGAACATCCGGCTGACTATAACCCATATATATTGTGAGGTACGGGTTGGTTTTGTACCGCATATTTAGTTCACTATGTAAGATATCTTAGCAAAACTAATTGAACGTGTAAACGAAATAAATTTAGTCTACGAATTAGTCCAACTCCCATACACTGTACATACTGATTTTATTATACTTTATTCTAACAAACCTTATGCCGAATATGTTATTATGTGAATTAAAAACAAGAAAAAACGCTAACTTCACCGAACTATAATACCCTTCACAAATACAAAAGATTCCTTACAAAAACTTTAATCAGTCAGTTTGTTTGGCAGGTGTATATTGTACTATATACTATGTTCGCACCGACACAAAATTCGTGTTTTCATAGACAAAAGAAAGTTTTCCATACATATATATACATATGTCAAACGAAAACACAGTTTTCGCTGAAAACCCCTTGAAAACTTACATTCCACTTATTGTAATCGGTGCCTGCTCTAGTTTAATCAATATTATAAGAAGACATATTTTGTCAGCCCTAAATGTCAGTTGACAATTTGTTTACATTCCATAATTGGCCTAAACGTACCCTACAAGAAACTGCTGATGGGTTCACCAATACACTCACATTTGATATGTCAGTACTGTTAATTTACATTTGCATTTTTAAATTCAGAACTATCTACCGATTGGAGAAAGACGTACGCAGAGCTATTGAGAGGAGGAGATAGCATCAAGGGAAAATTTATTTTTATATTTTCATATTTTATTATATAAGGTTGTCAAATATCTCCCTTCCGCTTTTTTGCTCTTCATTCAATGCTTTATAAAAAGTGTTACAGTGATCGGATTTAGTTAAAATATGCGCCGTTTTGTTCGATGATCTGTTTCCATCTAGACGGCAACTTCATAATACCTTCCTCGTAGAAGCCCCCTCCTTATTTGCGAAGAATTCGGACAGCCACTTTTCACAAGCCTCTTTTGAGTTCAACTTCACACCACCAAGGGCATTCGCCATGGACAGGAACAGGTGGTAATCACTCGGCGCTACGTCCGGGCTATATGGTGAATGCGATAAAACCTCCCATCCGAGCTCCCGTAGCTTCTGACGAGTCATCAACGAAGTGTGTGGTCTGGTGTTGTCCTGGTGGAACACTACACCCTTCCTGTTGGCCAATTCTGGACGCTTCTGGTCGATCGCCTGCTTCAAGCGGTCCAGTTGTTCGCAGTAGATGGTAGAATTAAGGGTCCGGCCATATGGGAGCAGCTCATAGTGGATGATTCCCTTCCAATCCCACCAAACACACAGCAAAACCTTCCTGGCCGTCAATCCCGGCTTGGCCACTGTTTGGGACGATTCACCGGCCTTCGACCACGACCGTTTTCGCTTGATATTGTCGTATGTGATCCATTTTTCGTCGCGAGTCACCATCCGCTTCAAGAATGGGACGAGTTCGTTCCGTTTCAGCAGCATATCGCAGGCGTTGATTCGGCCCAGAAGGTTTTTTTTCGTAAAATTATGCGGCACCCAAACATCAAACTTTTTTTTGTATCCAGCCTTCTGCAGATGGTTCAAAATGGTTGGGTGACTAACTCCCATCTCTTGGGCGATGTCACGAGATGCCATATGCCGGTCTAACTCGATGTATTCCATGATTTGATCGGTATTTGTCGTCACAGGTCTTCCGCCGGCTGGCTTATCCATGGTGTCGTTTTCACCGGCTCTGAATCGTCGAAACCATTCCTCCGCGGTTCGAAGTGATAGAGTACCATCCCCCAAAACACCATTCATCTCACGGAACGTTTCTCTAGCGGATTTGCCTTTAACGAAGGAAAACTTTAAAATAGCGCGAATTTCGGCGTTAGTGAACTCCATGTTTACACGTCTATAACTGTTGAACGCAATATCCAAACTAATCATGCATAGCGTTGTTTTGTAGGTTATATCAAGACCTTTCAAATTATGTATAGTGTTGCCAGATACGAGCTCTGTAGCGCTTTGTACATAGCCGCGAAATTCAAAAGACAAAAAAGGAACCTTATATTTATATAAAGGAATGCATCAATCCTTTTTATATTTAAGTATATTATTATAACTAATTTTGATTAAAAGTATGAAATTTATTAAAGAAATCAAAATTATATTATCTACTGCGCAAAAGAATTTTTCACTTCTGATATCGTTTCAGTCATAACTGACAATTTTCCGCTATGACGGATTTATGGTCAGCAATGACTCAGAAAAACAAAACAAACAAACAAAAAGAAAACAAGGCTCTTAAGAAAATGATAGAAACTGTGTTCTGCGCGCTGACAAAATTTTTTCAGCTATGACTGTCATATTACCCATCAGATGACCGTCACTGTTCTTGTAGGGTACATAACAGATGTAAACAAATGATGTGTGAACTGTCAATGAAAACTCATCGAAAACACACAATGTCGATCAGAACGACTTTGGTTCCAAAATCCACAAATTGTGTTTTCAAGAGAATTTCAATTCGCTGAGAACATAGTAATACTGACTCGATCTGAACAATTTAATGCATCGTTGCAAAGGACAATAACTCATTCCGAATTTGATGAAAAGATCTCCTCATTTGAAAAGTTTTTTCATGCAAGCACTTCTAATCGTTCAGTTTGTATGACAGCTATATGCTATAGTGATACGATCTGAACTATTTTTCCTATATTACCTTAGGCAATAATCCATGCTAAATTTCTTGATGATATCTCGTCAAATGAAAAAGTTTTCCATACAAGCAGTCGACTCCGATAGTTTAGTTTCTATGGCAGCTTGGTGAGAAAAGGATCGATATCTCAAAAACTGAAGGTCTAGATCGTATATATACAAACGAACGGAAGGACAGACGAACAGACAGACAGACATGGCTAAACTGACTTACATTGCCGCGTCGATCATTTATGTCTCTGACGTTCTTTTTGGGTGTTAAAAACTTCATGGCAAATTTAATATACCCTGTTCTTGAAACCATGTTCTTAAGTCTACCGGAACAATGTCAAAAATTAATGCAAATAGCCATTCCATTTCTCTACCCCCAATATGTCCTATATAACGATTTCTGACTTTCATTTAGGTTGGTCAAATTATGTAAAATATTAATAAAATTAAGTGGGCAATGTTTTTTTAAATTATGTGGTTTAGCTAAATAGGAATGAAATTGGTCTAGACCTTGATCCGAACCTAATATCCTTGGTCCAAACCTAATATCCCAAATATAATGAATTCCGAACCTCTGGTTAACGTTTTCCACAGAAACTCATTATACTATAAATATTTAGCCTCTGTGATTGAGTTTATATTACATATATCTCAATTAAGGATCATTTTAAAATTTTAAATTTGCTGACGTGAAGTAAAATATAGTAATAAAACTAAGTGAGTCCATTAGCCCTATTCTGAGAATACCTCACATCTAATTTCTGAGGGCATTTTTGTGAGCTTTGTTGTAAGGTTTATTTTGTGAAGTTATTCTTGCTTGAACTCGAAAAAACCTTAAAAACCCAGAGGAGGTGAAAAGCATTTTGCTGTCAAAATAGCTGTTTTAAAAAAGGAGTTGTTTAAATTTAATTAAAATTTGTATTGTATCGTCATGCGCTATCGGTTATTTTTAAGTGTATAACTCAATGCATGTGCATTTATATTTATATGCAAGTGCTTAAACTAGGTAAATATGTTTGTACTGTTAAATGCTGAATGCAAGTGTATGGCAAACATAGGTTTCTTTTGTGTTTAGTTTGTATTGTCTCCCATCGAATGTGTTCTTATAATATTACTAGCTGACCTGGCAAATGTTGTTTTACCATGTTTTTATTGTAATTAATATTTTCTTTAGGATTTTTTTTTTTTTTAAATTAAAACTTTGGAGGTTGTAATTATAATTCTATACATCGAAAATAGTTCAGTTTTCTACAACTAACTATGACAATTATAAATAAACAAAGAGTGTGGAATGTACAATATTTTTAGTCAGTACGTCTTTTGCGAATACAAACAAACTGGAAGGTTTGCCCACTCGTGAACATGCCACATAAAGTTGTCCGTGAAAAATCTAAACCACAAGCAGACAACGTTTGGCCATGCCCCTTTTTCAATCTAATTGGAAATTGAGGGCATTTGAATTCAATTGGCATTCAAATTTTAATTTGATTCAAAATTTTGAATTCGATAATGTTTTTCAATAATTTTGCAACTGTTGCATCATTCAATTCAATCCATTGACGTCCACATTTTTTGCTGCCAGAATCGTTCTTTCTGCCAGCAATTCAATATTTTTATATTTTGTGTGTACGATAGGAAATATATTGTTGCTGAGGATATTTTGTGAGTTGATAATTGTGCAGGAATCAGTCGATAATTTAAGGCATCTAGTATTCTCATTTCTATTGCCAATATATAACTTGTTTTGAGAAAGTTTCGACAGATGGAACTGAAGCATATGAACTGTCACTGTCAGTTGTACTTTTTCAATACTACGCCACATTCGCGTTGATTTTAAGATTGCGTTGATATTATCATTCAATGTTTGAAATCACCTGAAATGAATAATAGTATTTGGCGGTATAATTTGTCGTGGTTTATTTTATATCCCTCAATATTCTATCCAATGCTCCAAGCGAATGTTTGTGTGATATTTTGGATGTAAATATAAATGATAATATTATACAGTTCCAGCACTGTACACTGCATATGGGTTATTTTGAAAGTTTAATGGCAGCTTAAATGCTGAATGAGCTGTTCTGCCTCCATCTAATAAATTTGCGTTGATACCAGATGATGCAACGGACGGAAATAACGAATCTGTTCCCAGTTTCACTTTGTGCGTCCGAAACTGCCAGCATTATGCGGTCGTAAGTTAATTTTTGTTCATAATTTGGTAGTGGATAACAGTCGCTACCAATTTGACAATATCATACTGCGCTTCACCATTTATATCTGTGCTGATTAAGTCAGATGCACTCCGATTTGGTGAACTCATATCGAAATGGCTGATTGGTAAATTCGCAATGATGATGGTCATGGTACATTGCGTCACTGAATGATATCGTTAGATCGACGTCGATAAAATATATGTATCATCAGTCAGCAAATCTTTATGATTCTTCCACAACATTTGTGCTCTAATCGGGAACCATGTCGTCAGTAATATAGTAAATAATAGACGAATTTGTGTTCCTGTGCAATTTAAAGCGGCTTCAGCAAGCATACTGTCCCAATGATTATCATCTTCTAGCAATCCTAGTGCATGCCAGACATCTTTATACTTTGGATACTGTTACCCATTTACTTTACGTATATCTTCAAATGTTAATGGTCTTTTGACATTAACCAACTAGAGTCGCAGATAAAAGCAGTTAGTCTGCCTTGGATTGACTGTATACACACGACCAAAATTATTTCATTTGAATAAACCAGGGCATGCATCAACTGGTGTGTCTTTTTTGCGGGGCATCCATTTTGTCCATTCATCTAATGTAAAATAGCAGTGTTTGTGCAAAGGACCGAAAAAAATAGCACGATTACAAAATTCAAAAAATTCGATGAGCTTAGATTTCGAGATGCACAACGAAGTTGTGTTAAATTCACTATGAGAATAAAATGAACTTGACTTGATGAGAATAAAATAGCCGTGATGTTTGCTGGTTGAGAAGTTACAACGGGAGACATCTGGTGGGGATTACTGGTTGGTTGATAAAACTATACTATTGTACTTGAAAATTACATAATTATTAGATTCGATTGCCTCTTGATGGAATAAAATAACATAAATATCACGGTTAAAAATCAGGGGTCGATCGTATAGGTGTCAAAACTAACAACTACATGTATTTTACAATGCTGAATCGTGAAAAAATAAAAGCAAAAAGATATGTCCAAAAAAATGAAAATTAGTATTATCTAGGCCACCCTTTACATTTAGGGTAACGAAAAATAAATATTGACTGATTATCAGACCTACCCGTTAAGCACACCAAATTTCATCAAATTCGATCTAGCCTTTTCGGAGGAATTTGGCAACAAACACCGTGACTCAAGAATTTTACTATATGCAGGGTGGCTCACGAATCGTGCTACAAAAAAAGACCGTAATAACTTTTTTTTTAACGCTTAACATAACCCCATACAAAAAGTCTGGTGCAGTCAGGTCAGGTGACCTTGGGGGCCAGCGGTCTGGCTATGTGTTCTGGGTAAAAAAACTCATTGAACATCTTTAAATAACGGTGCCATCTGGGTGAAGCTCCGTCTCGTATATTATTTCCGGATTTGATTCATTCCATATACGGCAGTTTTGCTTGTTTACATTTCCGTTTAGTTAAAAATGAGCCTCATCAGACATAAACAGGCAATTTATCAAGTTATTGGGCTCTTCAGCTATTTCAATCATTTTCTGCGATAATTTCAGGCGAATGGGCAAATCTAGAGGGCTTGTTATTTGAACTTTGTACGGAAAAATGTTTAAGTCAACATGAATTATCCGTTGTAATGACCGTCTACTAACTCCGAGTTGCGCCGATAAGTTTCGAGTCGAAACCCTTGAATTTGCCTGAGTTGACGATGCAACAGCCGCGATTGTTTCGTAAACGCGAACATACGGATGGTACGGTCTTCTTGCGGTACATCCAGAGTCGGCAAACATGTTAACCAACCTCAAAAAGGTCTCGAAGAGTGCCGCCAAAATCCCGTCTGAATTCTCTTTGGACGGAAATGGCGAAATACAAAGCATGGTTCCGTTGCACTACCCAAACCCTGTTTTCGGTATCCCAAGCAGTCATTTTAAAAAAACTTAAATAATAACCTGCCGAATAAAAAAAAAAAGTATGTCGATTACTCACACTGAAAAAATTTATTACGGTTTGTTTTTGTAGCACGATTCGTGAGCCACCGTGTATTAGATCACTCACACATCGAACGACATATGGCAATGGACAAACATTCCCCTACACTCGCGGGACCAAGTATGAACCTAAATCGGAATAAAATTAACAAATACAAAAACAAAAAAATGAGAGAGCTCGGATCTCCACAAAAAAAGCCGAAGGGAGCAAGTTGCTCCCAAAAAAGAGCAGCATTTGGAGCGAGCTCGGCAACAACAGGCAAGAGGACAGAAGCGAAGCTTGGTCCTGAAGATAAGGCAAGCACAAGTAAAGGGGCAGAAGCTAAACCTGGCTCCAAGAGAGTAGTAGCGCCGTAGGCATCCATGCTGCTGCTGGAAGTGCATCTGCCAGAGAGTGGCTTGTATTAGTATTCAAGACCCGGCAAAGGCAAGGTATGCCGAGAGACGACGCGCCGCTTACCTACTGAGGTTAGTAGAGACGCAACCGCCAGTCATACCTAATTTAAATCTAGCACCGCCAGTAAAGGCAGCAAAGCGACAGAGGTCTGCTGAAGAGGCTAAGCCGTCAGCCAAGAGACCGAAAACAAAGAGTGTGACGCCAGCAAAATCATTTGCAGAAGTGGCCCGGAACCGAATCGTCATTGGCTTTATGGATGAGGGGGAACCCGAAGGAAGAATCCCAAGAGCCTAATGGAAATGGGTGCGAGCTGCACTGACAAACGTGGCGCTGGAGGTGCTACTAAATAATCCGAGTTCGCCACAATCATGCACAGATGCCGGCTGGTACCAGTCCCAGATTAAGATGAATGCATGCGACGACGAGAGATCGGTCGCACTATACAAAGCTGCTGTAGCCAAGGTAGGGGAGGTATACCCCGGCGCAAAACTGGTAGAAGTAGATAAAAAAGACAACGACACAGGTTGGTGTCGTGTTATATGCCATACGAGGAAAAGCTTGTGCCACCTCTGATGTTAAAAGAGATATATACGGATAGCCAAGCAGCCTTGAAATCACTCAAATCTATGGTCTCATCAAAGACAGTGAAAGAATGTCTTGATCTTTTTTGCGGATCTAACATCCTACTTCACGATAAACCTGCAATGGGTTCCAGGGCATAGTGGTATCCCTGTTAACTGCGAAGCAAATGAACTAGCCAGAACACTTTAACACTTTACAATTAACCCCTGAAAAAGAAGGAATTTTCATGCCTCTGGCAACTTAATCAGCGAACATGCTACAAATCTAGCTGAGTCGCGGTGGAGGCAATCAATAACTAGCTCAACTAGCGGACTAACGTGGCAGGAATGGAGCTTGAGTCGCACAAACCGACTATTAAAATTCAAAAGGAATGACATAAAAACTCTGATAGGAGTACTAACAGGCTAGGTATACCTTTCAATGACTAGTGTAGAAGCTATCAGGAAGTAGAAGAAGAGGAGACTGTAAAGCATCTTCTATGCGAATGTAAAGCTCTATACAGGAAAAGAATCGCAACTATCGGTCGAGGGTTCCTTGACGACGACAGGTTGGTTCAGAGAGGATACGATAAAGTGAGGGAACATTAGTCCCGGTAGTATCACAATGGGTCTTTTATAGGCCTAGGTGCGTTGCTAGACAGCCACTCTACCTACCTACCTACCTATAAAGGGGCTAAGGGAAGTACTGACCCGATTCAATCCATTTTTGACATACAGGCCTACTTTTATCAGAAAGAGACTCTTTCCGAATTGCAATAATATATCTTACAGATTGACCGTTATTTCCGTTAGGTAGCAGCATGCACTGGGGTCCTCATATTCGGTAACTGTTGGCTTGAACAGTTATGGTCCGACATTAACAATTTTTAGACATGAGATGGTATACCTCAAAGGCACTATATGAGCAAAGTATTGTCTCGATATATTCTATAGTCCAATTTTTACACCTGCTTCTATAAAGTCCTCTCATACCATCTCGGAGTATGATATGGTAAAATTTAATGTCTCTGACGCATTTAGTTATTTATTATCGCACTTTTAGTAGTTTTAAACAAAACCGTTTTATGGGGAGTGGGCAGAGTTATCATCCGATTTCATCCATTTTCACATTGTCTAAGGAAGAGTCAAAAATTATTATTATGTGCACATTGTCGTATAGTTCGAACGGTTTAGGAGATATATAGATTAAACTTACTAGGGGGCGGGGCCACGCCTATTTTTTAAAAAAGCTACCATAGATGAAAAAGGGAAATTTATTGTTTACGAGTTTATATAAAAAAATGTTTGTTTATTAAGTTTTAAAAATAATTCATTCCAATTGTATGAAAAAGATATTCTCTGTTGCCTTCGCTTCACTTCTTTCCTCTTGTCTCTCTTATTTACTCTACTTGACGTCAAGTTGGTTACTAATATCGCGTATTTTTCCCTACATCTCATACGGTCATCCTGCTCGTTATCTGTCCCAGATGATATATCTTCATCTACATTGAGTTCTTTCTCAAAGCTTCTGCTATACGATTCCTGAGCTTTCTGAATATGCGCCCTGCATTCTTCTCTGAGTGTACGACGATACTCTGGTAATACTTGCAATAAATCTTCTTGCAGTAGTTTTATAATATTAGTAGATATTTCTCTTTTCGTTTTTACTCAAAATATGGTATAATTTTACCACCTATCTGAATCGGTAGCTGACAACTTCGCCAACATAGAGAGAATTACTCTATTGACTCGTTTGATTTGGCCATTGTCTCTGGAAACGCCTACGGTTATTTTTATACGCTCAACTTTATTTTGGCAACAAAAATTTTTAAATAAATTTAGTAAAAATACTGCGCCTTCATCGCTAATAATACGTTGCGGATTTCCAAAAATTGTGACCCATGAACGAAAATATGCTTATAAAGGGTGATCCATTTCGAGGTCCCCTACTTTTTTGATGAAAAAAGCACAGAAAATTTAAATTTATTGGAGAATGTTTATCTTCATTCAAAAGCACATTCTTTGGCATTTATTTTTTGAAGATTGTATATAATGCACCAAACGGTATTTGGTTTTCCCGAAATTAACCGTACGTTAAAAAAGTTTGGACGTAACCGCTATATTTATATATAAGCCGATTTTATTACTTTCAACATACATATATGCCAATAAATTATAAGTAAGTAATAGGAATCGATACGACTCACTTTGTACCGCCTTAAGGGTATTTGGGGGTTTTAGATGTGTGTATACGTGTGGGGGTGCCAATGCAGAAAAATCCGCGTCTTCCTCTCTACTGTCCGAGCTTGCTTTGTTGTTCTTTGTCCCGTAGGTATGTTTGTTTGTTGTATTAGAGTTTTGTGTTTTATTTTTATTTCGCGCCCGGTTACTATTTAATTATATTGGTATGTATATTGTGTTTAGTACTCGCTCCAGTGTAATTTGTGTTATTGTATGCCCGGATTTAATACGTTTTATGTTTGTTCACAGACAGTATGTAAAAGGAGCACTTTTTTATCTATTATATTATATATATATTTTTTTGTGTATTTATATATTATACGTGATATTAATTTTTCCGCACTTTTTGTATATATGTATTTATTTTTACGGCACTGTATATGTATATATATGTATATTTTTATTTTCGGCCCTTTTGTTTTTTTGTATATACAAGTAAGTATATTCCTTTGTGCCGAACTTGCTTGTTTCACTGTACACTTTTGATTTTTTTTTTGTTTTAGGTATATGTATTGTATATGTAAGTATTCCACATCCGCACTTTTGTTCTTTATATTATTTAATTACTAGCTGACCCGGCGAACTTCGTACCGCCATAGCGTAGCTTTGATGCACTACTTTATTTTGTATAGCTGATAGTTGTCCTCTTAGGTATGAGTACCTATTCAATTTAAACTGGAATCTATCATATCCTTCATATAAAAATGAATCCCTATTTCCCTGGTCTCGCCATAAGTGAGACGGCGATAGAATTTAATTAAGTAACCACATTTTCGAACAAATGATGCACTTTCAATATAGTATATGGCTGTAAATGACGATGACATTCGTTACGCGCGTTTTTTAATATATGCAAAATTAAATGTATTTTCTCAATCTTTCTGTGACATTTTCTTTATATTTTTTTACGTAAGAACCTTCTACAGAGTATTAGAAAACTACAAAAAAAAACCAGCCAAATCGGCCTAGCCGTTCTCAAGTTATGGCCTGACAACGGGAAACGGGTTTCATTTTTATATATACAAGTATAGATTTATTTATTTTTTTCTAATAGTGCCTTTCGTAAGGCTCGAAGGACCAATGATTAATTTTGCCACAATGATAGCACTCACCAAAGACATTTTCTTATCTTCTTCTTTTTTTATATTCACAAACACGCCTTTTAAATTTTAAAATTCACAACTTTTTTGATAAAAATTAATAAGACGATTTAAAATCAAAAGGTCTTGACGGTTGGTAGCGGATATAGCGATTTCACGATGACATTGCGCAAAGAGGCTGGTGGTTGCTCGTCGTCCCCTTTTTACGTCCTTCGGTGTGGTGTGTAGTGTGTCTTCATGTGTGGTGTGTGGGTGTTCTGCTATTTCCAGGTGTGGTGTGTGTGCTAGTGTTGTCAGCTCCTGAATTTCTTCAGGTTGCTCTCTTTATCTGAAATGAGGCAATTTTCCTTGTTTACATACCCTTTGAGCCAGAAATGGGCCTCCTCGTTATACAAAATTCGGCTTGAAATCGTCGGGTCTTCTTGGAAGTTTTCAAGAGCCCATAGATCGATTTCGCTTAAAAAGGTCGAGCGGCTTCAGTTCTTGCACAAGCTGTATTCTGTACGCTCCTTCATCCATTAATGCTCGCCATTTGTTCTAAACCTCATATCCCTAATACAATTAATTCCGATCCTCTGTTTGACGTTTCCCCCATCAGCTCAATATACCTATATAAAATTTAGCCTTTTCGGGCGGGTTAATATCAAATACATTCATATGGCAAAACAAAAAATATACAATAAAATAAAAAAGTCTAAGCTTATTGCATTGAATATAAACGAAGAATACACCAAATTCGATTAATACGATTTCATCGAATGTTTAATTCTTTCGCAACATGTTGCTACAGAGTGTAATGGTTTTGTTCACCTAACGGTTGTTTGTATCACCTAAAACTAATCGAGTTAAATATAGGGTTATATATATATAAATGATCAGGATGAAGAGACGAGTTGAAATCCGAGTGACTGTCTGTCCGTCCGTCTGCCTGTGCAAGCTGTAACTTGAGTAAAAATTGAGTTATCTTTATGAAACTTGGTACACATGTTTCTTGGTACCGTAAGACGGTTGGTATTGCAGATGGGCGTAATCAGACCACTGCTACGCCCATAAAACGCCAATATTCAAAAACAAATAAATTGCCATAACTAAGCTCCACAATAAGATACAAGACTGTAATTTGGTATACGGGATCACATAAAGGAGGGACATCTGCAGACAAACTTTTTTAAAGTGGGCGTGGTCCCGCCTGCTAAAAGGTTTAATGTGCATATATCCTAAACTGCTAAGGCTATAATAACAAACTTCACTGAGAACTAATGTTTTTAGCACCTCTATCTACGGTGTGAAAATAGGTGAAATCGGGTGACAACCCCGCCCACTCCCCATATAACGGTACTTTTAAAAAATACTAAAAGCGCGATAAATCAAGCACTAAACACGCTTAGTCATTAAATTTTAACACAGGGATTGTATGAGCTGACTCTATAGGAACCGCGTTCGAAATTAGACAATAGGCGTGGCACCACCCACATTTAGGTGAAAACCCATATCTTAGGATCCATTCAACCGATTTCAACCAAATTCGGTACATAATATTCTTCTCATATTTCTATGCTATAGTGGGAAAATGAGCGAAATCAATTTACAACCACGCCTCTTTCCCATATAACACAATATTAAATTCCATCTGATTTTTTTACTTTCCACTATGCAAATCAAACAACAATGATTGTATCGGGGTAAAACTTTGCGTGAATAATGCGTTTAAAGTATGCCACCTTATGATAAAAAATTGTCAAAATCGAACCAAAACTATTCAAGTTCCTAGGTACTGAATTTGTTGACCCCAGTGCCTATAGTTGCCTTTTTAACGAAAATATCGGTCAATGTGTAAGACATTTAATTGAAATTCATATAATAAAATAAATAAATAAAACTCTCGATAATAGTATGTTTGTGTCAAAAAATGGGTTCAATCGAATCAATACTTCCTATAGCCCTCATATACCTAATATAAAGGTTTTTGAACTTCCGGGTGACTTTATACCGCATATATCGGCCAATATGTGAGTTATCTCAATGAAAATGAGAGAGCGTGTTTTACTCATAACAAGGTATTTTGTGCCTAAAATGGATGAAATCGAGTGAAAATTTTATCTGGCCCCCATGTAACTAATATCAGGATTTTCGAACATTCGTCTGACTTTACTTCATATGATTGGTGATGCTATGTGAGGTACCTTAATGAAACAGTGGGATAATTTTATTTGTCTGTGGCATGTTAGTAGTATGTAGTATTAGCAAAAATTGATAAAATCGGGTTAATGCTACCCTCTACTTCCATATACTGCTTATAATACTTCTCCTATGTCGGTCAGCGAATATTAAAATTTTTTTTATATATAAAATTGCTTCAAAATATGTCCTCTATACTCGAGTATAGCTGATCAATGTAACAATTAATATCTTTCTCTATCCTCAATATATATATGATTTCCGTCTTTCCTATTGACTTTAAACCGTTCCGGTTGATCAAAATGTGATATTTTAATGTAATTAAGTGGATAAGTTTTCTTTAAAATTATGTGGTTTGACGCTGAATTAGAATGAAAATAGTATATACCTTGATCTAAACATCACACCTTCATATAATGAATTCCGATTCTCTGGTTGACGTTTTCCACACAAGTTTATAATATAATATTTAGCCACTTTGGTCGAGTTAATATCACATTCATACTTATGTATATCTCACTTAAAGATGTTTTTTGTTTTTTTTTTTAAATATAATTTTCGCTGACGCAAACTAAAATATAGCAATAAAACTGAGACTAAGTTTATGGTCTTTAATATAAGTCAAGAAGATACCAAATTTGATTGTAATTTAATCATGATTTCAATTAATAATGGATGTTTAATTCTTTCTCAACTTTGCCACACCTGAAGGAATTTCCTGGCCTTTGATTCTTGCGAATTAGAAGAGTATAAAATTCTTGGTTCCGCCCTAGTACCGATTATCTGGTATATATTGACCCTAGCTCCAACATACTTTATGTAAAAAATTCAAACTTCCGTTTGGCTTTATATAAACGTAAAATATTTAATGCCGAAAATGTGTGAAATCGATCCCCGAATTTCCCCAGCATACATGTAAATTAACTTCCTCCGTTTAGGAAGTGTTAAAAAAATAATACGCGCGGAAGAAATCAATGTGATGGTTTGAGTGATCCTGATGGATAACTGAATCTCTTTATTTCAATTTACTCTTATTTATACAATTTTCTTATTTGCTTAGTTCTTACAATAAGTGTCAATTACAATATTAGCTTATTCAGTAATTGGTTTTATTGTTTACATTGTATGGGTGGTCTTAGCTTGATGAAAAGAATATTGGTTGCATAATAAGCAAAGATGCTTATTAAGAAGCTGTATTATTGCTAAGTGCAAAGATACAGTTTTGTTTATAATGAGCGTAAAGCTACTGTGTGGAGGCTGCCGTTAACTCCCCCCTCTCTAAGATGAATCGTCCCCGATTCAATATCATTATTCGATAGGTTATTTATTTTATCCAAAAATCATATAACGTATTTTTTGAGATTCTAAATTTCTATTTATTTTAGAAGTTTTATAAGATTTTTGAAATTTTACAATCCTATAAATTATGTACATTACTAACAAAATTACAAGTATGTACCATAAAAATGAATGATGTTTAAAAACTTTCATTCGTTCAGCTAAAATATTAATGTTTTCAAGGTTCATTTCTTTATTTTTTGTTTCAATATATTCATAATTTCAAAATTATTAATATTAGGTAAAGTAAAAAGTTTGTTCGGTTTTTATCTAAGAGATGGCGTTATTGTCCATAGTATTAGTGTTACGTGTCGCATCATGTCATACTATACGGCGCTGAAAACGTATTTATTCGCGCTAAAAGTTTGTCTTTGACAGTTTTTCGATTGATTGACTCAGTACGTTGTGAGCGCTCGTCAAAGATGGACACCAACAAAGAGAAAAATCGCTATATTTTACAATTTTTCTTCGATCAAAGCGAAAAAGCAGCCAAAGCGGCTGAAAACATTAATTTAGTTTATGGGCCCGATACTGTAAACGAACGTGTAGCACAAAAAAGATTTGCTAAGTTCCGTTCCGGTAATTTCGATGTCAAAGATGCACCACGCGTCGGGAGGCCTGTCGTCGAAAATTGCGATAAAATCATGGAAATAGTGGAAACAGACCGTCACGTGAGCACTTATTTAATTGCTGAGGAACTAAAGATAAGCCAGAAAACCGTTTGGAACCATTTGCATAACCTTGGATTCAAAAAGAAGCTCGATGTTTGGGTGCCACACGAACTAACGCAAAAAAACATGATGGACCGAATTTCCATCTGCGAATCGAAAAATGGGTCACTTACGACAACATCGAGCGCAAACGGTCGTGGTCAAAGCTCGGGGAAGCGGCCCAGACGGTGACCAAGACGGGATTGACGGCCAGGAAGGTTTTGCTGTGTGTTTGGTGGGATTGGCAAGGAATCAGAGGCACAATTGTGTTCCATCAGGACAACGCCAGGTCACACACGTCTTTGGTGACGCGCCAGAAGCTCCGGGAGCTCGGATGGGAGGTCCTAATGCGCCCACCTTATAGTCCGGACCTGGCACCAAGTGATTACCATCTTGTCCTGTCCATGGCGAACGCGCTTAACGGTAAGAAGTTAGCCTCAAGAGAGGCCTGTGAAAATTGGCTCTCCGAGTTTTTTGCCAATAGGGACTCAGCCTTCTACGAGAAAGGTATATTGCAGTTTTCATCTTGTTGGCAACAAGTTTACGAACAAAACGGCGCATATTTGACTTAAATCGGACAAATGCACACAAAGTTATCATCTTTTGAAAAATCAATAAAAAACCGAACGAACTTTTTACTTTACCTAATATGATTGTTCTTTAAATATTTCCAAACTTTACAATCGGCATTTTCATATATAACATTGTTAATATTTGTATAATTCTCAAAAGTAACAAGATGATTTCATTTAGGCATAGCCATCAATTGTGTTATTTCCGGAGACTAATATTGCTCCTTCTTTAATTACATATAAAATATTTTATATTACAAATATTAGCATTTTTATGCAATTTTGTTGTTATAAATTGAATATATCATAAATATATTAAAGTATTATCTTACTACTTTTCGTCCTTTTCTAAGGGGTTTGTTGATTGCTGTTTTAACTTCCCATTGGATAGTATCACGTTTTCTGTTTGTCCTTTTTCCTTGTGGTACTGGGGTTCCTTGACGTCTATAAATCCCTTGGTCGTTTTGTTTTTAATCAATTGTGTCCCTCGTTGGCGACGCCTCGGCTTAGCGTGCAATGCCTTATTTCTTCTTTTTTGTTTATTTATTTAGTATTTAATGATGGGGTTCGTATTATGATTTTTTTTTTGAAATATTATATACGTACTTTATTCAATTTGAATCGCTTCGAAATTGGCGTAGTCATATATATTATATAAGACGGTGTAAAAATGGGTTAAATCGGGTGACAAGCCCGCCCACTCCCCATATAACAGTACTGTTAAAAAATACTAAAAGCGCTATAAACCAAGCACTAAACACGCCAGAGACATTAAATTTTTCCTCTGGGATGGTATGAGATGACTATATAGAAACCGCGCTCAAAATTAGTCAGTAGGCGTGGCACCGCCCACTTTTAGGTGAAAACCCATATCTTGGGATATGCTTAACCAATTTAACAAAATTCAGTGCATAACGTACTACTCATATTTCTATGTTATAGTGCAAAAATGGGCGAAATCGGACTACAACCACGTCTATTTCCCATATAACACCATTTTCAATTCCATCTGATTCTTTCACTTTCCACTATGCAAATCAAGCAACAATGATTATATCGGGGTAAAACTTTGCGTGAATAATACGTTTAAAGTATGCCACCTTGTGACCAATAAATCGAACCAAAATTGTTCAAGCCCCTAAGTACTAAATATGTGGACCCCAGTGCCTATAGTTGACCTTCTACCGAAAATATCGGTCAACCCACAAAGAAATCTCAAACGAGTATACCATTTGCTTTGCGAGAGTATAAAATGTTCGGTTACATCAGAACTTAGCTTCCTTACTTGTTTGAAGATTCGTTTGTTCACAGCGTTTACACTCGTTTGCTTGCAATCGCTCTACCCATAAACCAATACTATATTAGTAAGAATAAATTGATTTCTTACTTCACGTGAAAATATTTTCCACAATTCTTACTCTTTAAACTTTAAAAATCTTTAGTATTAGAACTTTTTGTTTTTTTGGTATTTGAATCGGTTTTTGTGTTTTTTTTTATTTGTGCACTCGCGTAGCCGTACTTTTATTCGCGTCTCACTCGCGTAGCCGTACTTTTTTTGTTGTTTCCTTTTCTCCTCCCGAGAGGATACTTGATTGTTAATTTTGTGGTTTCGACACGCGTCACTATGATTGTCCTTTCGGTTAGGGATACTTGTTTTTTTCTTTTTGTTGCCGAGGATATCACTAACACATGCCCCACGTTGGGCGTCAATTAACTTCCTTCGTTTAGGAAGTGTTAAAAAATATTGTTTTCCGCAAACGCGCGGAAGAATTTAAATATGATGGTTTGAGGGATCCTGATGGATAACTGAATCTCTTTATTTCAATTTACTCTTATTTATACAATTTTCTTATTTGCTTAATTTCTACAATAAGTGTCAGTTACAATATTCAGTAATTGGTTTTATTGTTTACATTGTATGAGTGGTCTTAGCTTAATGAAAAGAATATTGGTTGCTTAAATAAGCAAAGATGCTTATTAAGAAGCTGTTTTATTGCTAAGTGCAAAGATACAGTTTTGTTAGTAATGAGCGTAAAGCTACTGTGTGGAGGCTGCCGTTAACTCCCCCCTCTCTAAGATGAATCGTCCCCGATTCAATATCATTATTCGATAGGTTATTTATTTTATCCAAAAATCATATAACGTATTTTTTGAGATTCTAAATTTCTATTTATTTTAGAAGTTTTATAAGATTTTTGAAATTTTACAATCCTATAAATTATGTACATTACTAACAAAATTACAAGTATGTACCATAAAAATGAATGATGTTTAAAAACTTTCATTCGTTCAGCTAAAATATTAATGTTTTCAAGGTTCATTTCTTTATTTTTTGTTTCAATATATTCATAATTTCAAAATTATTAATATTAGGTAAAGTAAAAAGTTTGTTCGGTTTTTATCTAAGAGATGGCGTTATTGTCCATAGTATTAGTGTTACGTGTCGCATCATGTCATACTATACGGCGCTGAAAACGTATTTATTCGCGCTAAAAGTTTGTCTTTGACAGTTTTTCGATTGATTGACTCAGTACGTTGTGAGCGCTCGTCAAAGATGGACACCAACAAAGAGAAAAATCGCTATATTTTACAATTTTTCTTCGATCAAAGCGAAAAAGCAGCCAAAGCGGCTGAAAACATTAATTTAGTTTATGGGCCCGATACTGTAAACGAACGTGTAGCACAAAAAAGATTTGCTAAGTTCCGTTCCGGTAATTTCGATGTCAAAGATGCACCACGCGTCGGGAGGCCTGTCGTCGAAAATTGCGATAAAATCATGGAAATAGTGGAAACAGACCGTCACGTGAGCACTTATTTAATTGCTGAGGAACTAAAGATAAGCCAGAAAACCGTTTGGAACCATTTGCATAACCTTGGATTCAAAAAGAAGCTCGATGTTTGGGTGCCACACGAACTAACGCAAAAAAACATGATGGACCGAATTTCCATCTGCGAATCGAAAAATGGGTCACTTCCGACAACATCGAGCGCAAACGGTCGTGGTCAAAGCTCGGGGAAGCGGCCCAGACGGTGACCAAGACGGGATTGACGGCCAGGAAGGTTTTGCTGTGTGTTTGGTGGGATTGGCAAGGAATCATCTACTACTAGCTGCTCCATATGGCCAAACGCTCAATTCGGCCCTCTAATGCCAACAACTAGACCGTTTGAAGGCAGCATTCATCCAGAAGATGCCATCTTTGATCAACAGAGGCCGAATTGTGTTCCATCAGGACAACGCCAGGTCACACACGTCTTTGGTGACGCGCCAGTAGCTGCCGTAAACTTGTACTACTTATGGTATAATCTTATGATATAATTTATTTCGTTAATTTTATAATTTAATGAAACAGTTTTTCTTAAAAATAATGTGGTTTAGATCGAACAAATGTACACAAAGAAATCATCTTTTGAAAAATCAATAAAAAACGGAACGAACTTTTTACTTGACCTAATATCACATATACCATGTTTAAGCTAAATAGCTTCTTTTTGTTAATGTTAACATTTAGGAGAAAAAATAGTATCTATCTAAAATAGTAAAGCTATGATCAATAACATAAGTTAATAAGATACCAAATAATAATCGAATAATAAATGTTGAATTCTTTCGCAACATTTTTATACTTTCGCAACATGTTGCAAAAGAGTATATTTTTGTTCACCAAACGGTTGTTTGCATCACCTAAAACTAATCGAGATAGATATAGATTCCTATATACAAATATTTCTTCTAATATTTGGTGATAATCAGTGGATAAGTATATTTGCCGTCTTATGTAAAAACGTTTCTTAGAGTGCTGGACTTTGTATAGAGCAAAAATATATTTCTAGAAAAAATCGTGTGAGATAAATATTAGTAGTATACTATCAAAAGGGCTAAAGATCCTTTTTATGTGGTATAAGATAAACTGAGACCCCATCGGTTAAAATGCTATTATCTATTATTTCAGTTTTGCGACACATTTTAATATAATATGAAGGTCCTGAGGTGAGCTGTAAACTCAAGAAAGTTACAGTTTAGTACTTTTAGGGATTTACCCAGCGCCGTTGGATGCTTATGAAAGGTTTAGATATTAAGGCAGAAAGAAGAAAATCTACATACCTGCTCTGCATATGTGTATACCATACTTAATTATACATTTGTAAGTTATTGTTAATTTAGCCTTCATGGCTAGACCCTTAAAAATAGGTGCTGTTTTAAAAGTGTTAGACATAAGCAATTTACGGACGGGTTTTCCGAGCACTTGGTTTCAATACAATGAAATAAACTACTAATTTCTAAAATATAAATATAACTAAATAATCTGTATTATTATGTTAGTGAATATCTATGTAATATATAGGTATACAAAAGAACGTAAGCTGTGTGTACAAAAATATACCATAATAAAAATATTATACTCTGTAGCAACATGTCGCAAGAGTATAATAAATATCAGTACACTGTGTTTGTAGTTTCAGTTACACTAGATTTCTTTACCAGCAAAGTGCTGTATTCAAACTAATTGCAGTGGATTAGTTATATAGTGTTTAAACTATTGTTATACACAGTGGCAAGCAAAACCGTATTATATACAGTGACGAGCAAACATATATACATATGTGCACCAGTATAAGATAGTACCTATACACCGAACAGGAAAGGAGTCATAGCAAAGATTCAACTACAGTGAAAGAGAGCAGAACCTAGGATCCAACTTTTCAGAGCCGGACGGACGAAATTATATAAGCCATTTATTATCTATTAATTATGCCTTGATTAAGTAGAAAATCTGTATTACTAAATCGTCTTCAGAATAGAAGACGTATGAGAGTTTTTCGTGCAAACTCTTTATATAGAGATAGTGAGCAGTCACAAGATACTGTAAGTCACGATAATCGTAGATTAGATTCCGATGTACGTCTGTCTGAACAAATTATCAATACAAATCAATATAGAACAAGGCGGAAAAATCTCGAGGTACAGTATTTTGAACAAATTTTAAATACTGTTCAACATAGGGCAAGACGTCTAAATCCCCAAATCTGCTCTAAAGAGCACATAAGAAATACTCGAGGTCATAGATCTCGGCGCGAAGACCCCGATGTTCGATCTGTTGAGCAAGTTGTAAATACTGTTCAACATAGAACAAGGCGGCAAGATCCACAAATTCGAACTGAAGAGCAAATAAGAGATTACTCGAGGTCATAGATATCGGCGCGAAGTTGAGCAAGTTGTAAATACTGTTCAACATAGAACAAGGCGACAAGATCCACAAATTCGCTCTGAAGAGCAAAGAAGAAATACTCGGGGTTATAGATCTCGGCACGAAGACCCCGAGGTTCGATCTGCTAAGCAAGTTGTAAATACTGTTCAACATAGAACAAGGCGGCAAGAACCACAAATTCGAACTGAAGAGCAAATAAGAGATACTCGAGGTCATAGGTCTCGGCGCGAAGACCCCGAGGTTCGATCTGTTGAGCAAATGAGAAATACTCGAGGTCATAGACCTCGGCGCGAAGACCCCGAGGTCCGATCTGTTTAGCAAATGAGAAATACTGTTCAACATAGAACAAGACGGCAAGATCCACCAATTCACTCTGAAGAACAAATCAGAAATACTCAAGGTCGTAGGTCTCGTCGAGAAAATCCCGAGGTATGTTATGATGAGCAAAGTAGGAGCAGTTGGGAATCATAGAGAATTTAGCGCAAGAAAACCTGAGTATAGGAATTAAGAGCGCATTCGTGATCAAATGCAAAGAGAACACGCATGAAGAAATCCCGAAATAAGGAGAGAGGAGCGTGATAGAGAAACACAACGTCGACAGCTTAGTAGGAGGGGTATGAGGAAAGAAAGTTTGAATCAGAGACGTCTTAGACAAAGTCAAGTTCGCCTTTGTAGAGATAACCCACTCAAACAAATCCGATTAACGAGATAAAATAATGTTATAGAAAATGATTATAGTGGCAATTTAACAAATTTCAAAAACATTTATTTCCAAAATATAAATAAGGGCCCTACTGAAATATGTATTTGCTGAGGCGGATTATGGTTTTCACACCAAGTTCGCAAATTCAATTTCGAAACTGTTGCGCAAAATCACCCTAATGCTGCATCCGCCTTCTATTTAATGCAAAAATTTTCTTCGTAAGATGGAAATTACAATTTTTGTGCTACTTGCAAAAAATGAGTTTGTTAAAAAGGACGTTCCAAAAATATGTTTAACTAACGGTCTAGACTTTCCTGAAATACCAGATTGTTTGAAAGATTTAATCCCAATTGAAGAACGTCTCATAATGCCTAGATTGCCTTTTATGACAATTCGTCCGTTTGGATATCAAGGTCAGAGTTTGCTCAAAGGTGCTGTTCTTAATATACCAATTTCTGTTAACAATATTGTGACATCTCTACCAAGGTCCTTTGATGAGACTCATGTGATACAAATTCACTTAAGAAGGTGTTTGGAGTACAATCATGATTACATGATCGATACCATATGCCCCGCAAAGATTATGAAAGCTTTGCAATTCTTAGTGGATACCCCTCTGTATCGGGAGCACAATATACATATTAGCGATAACTGGATTTCAGAATTTAATAACCAAAAAGAAGTTCCGTTTGTTGCATCTGCAGAGGATTCCCGATTGGTTCAATCTTTTCGTGCGGCACAAACTTCTCATGATAATCCCTCAGGTAATAATATTCCCATGGGTCTTTTACCTTCCGAGCTAAGCCCAGGCGGTCAAGAAACTATTTTGGACAATATTCCTGTAGAAAACTTGGACTATAACCGTTTAGTTATAGCGCCAGTTGAAGGACAAAGACCAATTGACATAATTCAAGATAATAATTCAGAAGAGTTGTCATTTGAAACAATATACGTTGGGCAGAAACGTACATGCTCTGAAACATATAGCATGATAATATGTTCTGAAACTCATCGTTTTGACAGAAGAGCGTGTACCATTTCAAAGTTGTTCTATGATTACAAAAAATTAGAACTGCTACAAATTAAGAATAGTACATCCATTTGCCTTAGAAAGTTTTCAGGTCGCAAGCGAGTTGCGTCCCAAAATCAAATAAACGAAAACTTTGTTCAAAACTTGATTCAACACGATGATGGTTACAAGGTTTTGAAAGGCGTTAGATCCTAACCTGCGCACTGGGGAGCTGAGAAGGAAAAGGCAATCGCTTTGATTCGCCAATTTGGGCTTCCAACTTTATCACTTTAGCGGCTGCAGAATCTCAGTGGGTTGAGCTTTTGGTCATCCTCTCTAAAACTGTTGATTCTAAAGATATTTCGGAAGAGGAAGCCAACAGTTTAACAATCCAAGATAGATATCGCTTAATTCGGTCAGACGCGGTTACTTGTGCTAGATATTTTGACTACCGCTATCGACAAATTCTGAAGCTTTTTTAAGATAATGCCGGCATTTTTGGAGAGCATTTTGTCACAAACTTCTACTGGAGAGTGGAGTTTCAACAGAGAGGTTCCCCGTATGTACATGGCATGTATTGGCTTAATAATGCTCCCAGGATCAACCTTCAAGATCCTTAGACATTCCCTGATTTCATTAGTTTTAATGACAATTATATTTCTACAGATGGTTCGGTTAGCCACTTAGAAAATTATTTGGGTTATCAAAAGCATAACCACAGTCGGTCTTGTACTAGGAAAATAAAAGGACAACAGTTTTGTCGTTTTGGTACACCATATCCACCAATGCCTTCAACGCATATATTGCTACCTCTTACAGAAACAAGTCAAAACTCAGAACGACACAAGGAAAACTTTTTCAAAATTCAAAACCTTTTAAATTCAAATATGACTACAGAAGACATTTCTAATTTAAACGATTTTGAACACTTCCTGTCTGATAGTCGAATAAATATGTCTTTTGATGACTATTTGTTAGCCCTTAGATCAAGTTTAACAAAACCCAAAATTTTTCTATCAAGTAAATTACAGAATCGTTTTATAAACGCTTATACTCCTCTGATATTGGAACTCCATAGAGCAAATATGGATATCCAATATATACTGGATGCATATGCTTGCTGTTCATATATAATTAATTATATTAACAAGTCTAACAGGGGAATTTCTAGGCTCTTAAATGAAGCTATATCAGATGTAAATGCTGGAAATTATACTGTTATGCAAAAACTTAAACATATAGGTCACAAATTTATATCAGGGATAGAAATGTCTGCACAAGAGGCAGTATATTGCTGCATTGGGCTCCATCTTTCTGAAGCAAGTAATGCAGAAATATTCATAAATACCTCTCGACCTGAGGAACGTGTTCAAATGGTGAAACTTCAGCGCCTTCGTTCAGGTTCGACTGAAATATTCGTAGCCGGTATTTTAGATCGTTATATTCAAAGATCCGATCAGTTAAAAACTCTTTGTTTAGCTGATTTTGTATCTAGGTATAAATATTTTAAATCTAGTAGAAGAGCACAAGACAGTGATCGTGAAGAATAACAGAGGGAAGACGATAATTTTCTAGAAAGCGGGGTTGTCATGCCTCTTAAAGACGGTAGCGGTTTTGTGAAAAAACGTACCAAACCTTGTATTATTCGGTATAAAAGGTTTAACCCAGATTTGGCCAGAGCTGAGTATTTCCGCGAAATGGTAATGCTTTAGTATCCTTGAGATAATGAGCAAACTTACATAACACATCGTATTATAATTGAGGAAAACCAAAGAAAGTATGATGTTTTTGAGCAAACAGAACTTGGAAATGTTCTAGAAAGTCTTTATAATGAAATAGACTTGGACGAAGATGCTCCAAATGAATTAGCTATTGTGGAAAGTGAGTTCAGAGTGTTGGCACTTCCAGAAATAAACCCAAATATAAATTTGCTGGACTTGCATGGTGAAGATTCAACAGATAATGGTAATGAATCTGATTGCAATATTAGACTTATTAAACTACCCCCTTTAATTCCAGTTGAGGAATTATTTTCTTTAGTTCAAAGTCTAAATACTAAGCAAAGAACCTATTTGACACATTTGATGCACCAGCTAAAACAAATCGCCCATTTTATGAGTTCATTAACGGAGGTGCAGGTGGAAAGAGTCGTTTAATAACTGCAATATATCAAGCACTTAACCATTGTTACAATTCTACACCTGGATCCAATCCAAGTTTCTTAAAAGTTCTTTTTTGCGGACCTACGGGTAAAGCAGCATTTGAAATAGGTGGAGTGAGCATTCATTCAATATTCTCTTTACCTGTTAATCAGTTGAATAGCCACTTAGCAATGACACAGTTAATTCATTGTATTCCAGACTTATCGATTTAAAATTAATCATATCGATGGTAGGTGCTCGTATGTTTAGCTCTGTTGATGCGAGATTAAAACAAATTTTCAAAACAGACAGCCCCTTCGGTGGTATACCGTTCATCGTGTTTGGTGATTTGAAGCAAATCTCACCTGTTGGAGATAGGTGGATATTCTCTCCTAATCCCAATGATGCAAACAGCACTTTAGTTGGTTCCCCTTTGTGGGAGTTATTTAAATACTTTGAATTAACAAAAATAATACAAAAGAACGTAAGCTGTGTGTACAAAAATATACCATAATAAAACTATTATACTCTGTAGCAACATGTCGCTAGAGTATAATAAATATCAGTACACTGTGTTTGTAGTTTCAGTTACACTAGATTTCTTGACCAGCAAAGGGCTGTATTCAAACTAATTTCAGTGTATTAGTTATATAGTGTTTAAACTATTGTTAAACAACAAGACGTATGAGAGTTCTTCGTGCAAACTCTTTATATAAAGATAGTGAGCAGTCACAAGATACTGTAAGTCACGATAATCGTAGATTAGATTCCGATGTACGTCTGTCTGAACAAATTATCAATACAAATCAACATAGAACCTGGCGGGAAAATCTCGAGGTACAGTATCTTGAACAAAATTTAAATACTGTTCAACATAGGGCAAGACGTCTAAGTCCCCAAATCTGCTCTAAAGAGCACATAAGAAATACTCGAGGTCATAGATCTCGGCGCGAAGGCCCCGAGGTTCGATCTGTTGAGCAAGTTGTAAATACTGTTCAACATAGAACAAGGCGGCAAGATCCAAAAATTCGCTCTGAAGAGCAAATAAGAAGATCTCGGCACAAAGACCCCGAGGTTCGATCTGCTGATCACGTTGTAAATACTGTTCAACATAGAACAAGGCGGCAAGATCCACAATTTCGCTCTGAAGAGCAAACAAGAGATACTCGAGGTCATAGATCCCGGCGCGAGGACCCCGAGTTTCGATCTGTTGAGCAAATGATAAATACTCGAGGTCATAGATCACGGCACGAAGATCCCGAGGTTCGATCTGTTGAGCAAGTTGTAAATACTGTTCAACATAGAGCAAGGCGGCAAGATCCACAAATTCGCACTGAAGAGCAAATAAGAAATACTCGAATTTGTTGCAGTTCTAATTTTTTGTAATCATAGAACAACTTTGAAATGGTACACGCTCTTCTGTCAAAACGGTGAGTTTCAGAACATATTATCTTGCTATATGTTTCAGAGCATGTATGTTTCTGCCCAACGTATATTGTTCCAAATGACAACTCTTCTGAATTATTATCTTGAATTATGTCAATTGGTCTTTGTCCTTCAACTGGCGCTATAACTAAACGGTTATAGTCCAAGTTTTCTACAGGAATATTGTCCAAAAGAGTTTCTTGACCGCCTGGGCTTAGCTCGGAAGGTAAAAGACCCATGGGAATATTATTACCTGAGGGATTATCATGAGAAGTTTGTGTCGCACGAAAAGATTGAACCAATCGGGAATCCTCTGCAGATGCAACAAACGGAACTTCTTTTTGGTTATTAAATTCTGAAATCCAGGTATCACTAATATGTATATTGTGCTCACGATACAGAGGGGTATTCACTAAGAATTGCAAAGCTTTCATAATCTTTGCGGGGCATATGGTATCGATCATGTAATCATGATTGTACTCCAAACACCTTTTTAAGTGAATTTGTATCACATGAGCCTCATCAAAGGACCTTGGTAGAGATGTCACAATATTGTTAACAGAAATTGGTATATTATGAACAGCACCTTTGAGCAAACTCTGACCTTGATATCCAAACGGACGGATTGTAATAAAAGACGGATTGTCATAAAAGGCAATCTAGGCATTATGAGACGTTCTTCAATTGGGATTAAATCTTTCAAACAATCCGGTGTTTCAGGAAAGTCTAGACCGTTAGTTAAACATATTTTTGGTACGTCCCTTTTAACAATCGCATTTTTTGCAAGTAGCACAAAAATTGTAATTTCCATCTTACGAAGAAAATTTTTGCATTAAATAAAAGGCGGATGCAGCATTCGGGTGATTTTGCGCAACAGTTTCGAAATTGAATTTGCGAACTTGGTGTGAAAACCATAATCCGCCGCAGCAAATACATATTTCAGTAGGGCTCTTATTTATATTTTGGAAATAAATGTTTTTGAAATTTGTTAAATTGCCACTATAATAATTTTCTATAACATTATTTTCTCTCGTTACGGCGAACTTGACTTTGTCTAAGACGTCTTTGATTCAAAATTTCTTCCCTCATACCCCTCCTACTAAGCTGTCGACGTTGTGTTTCTATATCACACTCCTCTCTCCATATTTTGAGATTTCTTCTTGCATTTTCTCTTTGCATTTGATTACGAATGCGCTATTAATTCCTATACTCAGGATTTTTTGCGCGAAGTTCTCTATGATCCCTAGTGTTCTTACTTTGCTCATCATAACGTACCTCGGGATTTTCTCGACGAGACCTACGACCTCGAGTATTTCTTATTTGTTCTTCAGAGCGAATTTGTGGATCTTGCCGTCTTGTTCTATGTTCAAAAGTATTTCTCATTTGCTCAACAGATCGGTATTGAGCGTGTACCATTTCAAAGTTTTTCTATGATTACAACTAATTAAGAATCCATTTGCCTTAGAGGCCTGTGAAAATTGGCTCTCCGAGTGGTTTGCCAATAGGGACGCAGCCTTCTACGCGAGGGGTATAATGAAGTTGGCATTTCGTTGGCAATAAGTTTATGAACAAAACGGCACGTATTTGAATTAAATCGGACAAATGCACACAAAGTTATGATCTTTTGAAAAATCAATAAAAAACCGAACGAACTTTTTACTTTACCTAATATGATTGTTCTTTAAATATTTCCAAACTTTACAATCGGCATTTTCATATATAACATTGTTAATATTTGTATAATTCTCAAAAGTAACAAGATGATTTCATTTAGGCATAGCCATCAATTGTGTTATTTCCGGAGACTAATATTGCTCCTTTTTAAATTACATATAAAATATTTTATATTACAAGTATTAGCATTTTTATGCAATTTTGTTGTTATAAATTGAATATATCATAAATATATTAAAGTAATATCTTACTACTTTTCGTCCTTTTCTAAGGGGTTTGTTGATTGCTGTTTTAACTTCCCATTGGATAGTATCACGTTTTGGGTTTGTCCTTTTTCCTTGTGGTACTGGGGTACTTGACGTCTATAAATCCCTTTGTCGTTTTGATTTTAATCAATTGTGTCCCTCGTTGGCGACGCCTCGGCTTAGCGTGCAATGCCTTATTTCTTCTTTTTTGTTTATTTATTTAGTATTTAATGATGAGGTTCGTATTATGATTTTTTTTTGAAATATTATATACACTCGCCAGAAAAATTATCCGTACACCTCGACATGAAAACAATAAACTGAGAAATTTGTGATCAAATAACTTATTATGTATAAAAGTAGTATCCAAAAGTTTTATTCAGTATTTTTACTACACTTTCCATGAGTTTTTTTTTAGACATACACTTTAAAAAAAATTTCACAGAACAAAAACAAAAAAAGCTCACATAATGAAACAGAAAAAGTATTCGTACATTTTGATTATAATTAAATATAATTAAATTATTTTGAAAAAATTTAATATCCTAATAACTAGTAGGATAGCCCTTACGTTTTAGGACCTCGGCAAGTCGATGTGGCATTGAATGAACTAGTTTGGATGTGTCATGATTTGTAATTTTCGCCCATTCATTTATGATCACATTTTTGAGCATTTCTCTGGAGGTTATGGTGTGTTGGCGGATTCTGCGCTCCAGTAAATCCCACAAATGCTCGATGGGGTTGAGATCTGGAGATTGAGGTGGCGAGCGCAATTGATTTTTTATGTTATAAAGCAACCAAAGCCTGGTATTGTGCGCCGTGTGCTTTGGATCATTATCCTGTTGGAACCAAAAATCATCACCAAGCCCCAACTGCCGGGCACTTTCCTTCAAATTATTTTTTAAAATATCTTTATAGCCGAATTGATCCATTATTGTATCTATAAAAACGAGTTTGCCTATTCCTTCTGCCGCCATACACCCCCATACCATCACACCTCCTCCGCCATGTTTGACGGTGGGTAAAAGATTTTCTTTATCAAGTGCAGTACCACTCTTACGCCACACCAACTTTTTTCCTTTAATGCCAAAAGTACAAAACTTGCTTTCGTCGGTGAATAAGACCAAAAGTTCCCAAAACTCCCGAGGCTTGCTGATATATTTGTTTGGAAAATCCATACGTTTCTGTCTATTTACTTCGGATATAAAGGGCTTCCTACGCGCTACACGTGCGTGATACCCATCTTTCTTCAAAAATTTTCGTACAGTATCTTCATGGAGATCCTTGTCGAACAAATTTTTAATATTTTCACATATTTTCGTGCCAGTAAGTCGAGGATTTGCTTTACTGACTGTAATATTGTTCGTTTTTCTCGAATGGTTAATATACTTGGTCGACCAGAGCGCGGCTTTGGCACAATCGACTTAGTTGTTTTTAATGCTTCCACCACATACTGCACAGAAGAATGTGCCCTTCCTATCATTTTACCTATTTCACGGAATGATTTGCCTTATTTTCTGAGTTTAAGAATAATTTTTCTTTCGCCAGCACTAATTTCTTTAATTTTAGGGGTCATCGCGAATTTATGCACAATGAAAAATTATAATAACTTTAAGGTCAACCGTCAAGTTCGAGATCAATTATACAATACAATATAAGCGCTTAAGGGAATGTATTTGTCACCATATTACAAGGGAAATATCCCGTTTTGATATGTACGGATACTTTTTCCGTTAAATTTAAGTAACTGTGTTTAGTTTTTTTCTGGGAATTTTTTTAAAGTGTTTGTCTAAAAGTAAAAAACGTATGGAAAGTGCAGTAAAAATATTAAATAAAACTTTTGTATACTATTTTTATACATAATAAGTTATTTGATCACAAATTTATCAGTTTATTGTTTTCATGTCGAGGTGTACGGATAATTTTTCTGGGGAGTGTACGTACTTTATTCAATTTGAATCGCTTCGAAATTGGCGTGGTCATGGTTCAACACTTTTGTTATAGACAACACTTATATATTATATAAGACGGTGTAAAAATGGGTTAAATCGGGTGACAAGCCCACCCACTCCCCATATAACAGTACTGTTAAAAAATACTAAAAGCGCTATAAACCAAGCACTAAACACGCCAGAGACATTAAATTTTTCCTCTGGGATGGTATGAGATGACTATATAGAAACCGCGCTCAAAATTAGTCAGTAGGCGTGGCACCGCCCACTTTTAGGTGAAAACCCATATCTTGGGATATGCTTAACCGATTTAACAAAATTCAGTGCATAACGTACTACTCATATTTCTATGTTATAGTGCAAAAATGGGCGAAATCGGACTACAACCACGTCTATTTCCCATATAACACCATTTTCAATTCCATCTGATTCTTTCACTTTCCACTATGCAAATCAAGCAACAATGATTATATCGGGGTAAAACTTTGCGTGAATAATACGTTTAAAGTATGCCACCTTGTGACCAATAAATCGAACCAAAATTGTTCAAGCCCCTAAGTACTAAATATGTGGACCCCAGTGCCTATAGTTGACCTTCTACCGAAAATATCGGTCAACCCACAAAGAAATCTCAAACGAGTATACCATTTGCTTTGCGAGAGTATAAAATGTTCGGTTACATCAGAACTTAGCTTCCTTACTTGTTTGAAGATTCGTTTGTTCACAGCGTTTACACTCGTTTGCTTGCAATCGCTCTACCCATAAACCAATACTATATTAGTAAGAATAAATTGATTTCTTACTTCACGTGAAAATATTTTCCACAATTCTTACTCTTTAAACTTTAAAAATCTTTAGTATTAGAACTTTTTGTTTTTTTGGTATTTGAATCGGTTTTTGTGTTTTTTTTTATTTGTGCACTCGCGTAGCCGTACTTTTATTCGCGTCTCACTCGCGTAGCCGTACTTTTTTTGTTGTTTCCTTTTCTCCTCCCGAGAGGATACTTGATTGTTAATTTTGTGGTTTCGACACGCGTCACTATGATTGTCCTTTCGGTTAGGGATACTTGTTTTTTTCTTTTTGTTGCCGAGGATATCACTAACACATGCCCCACGTTGGGCGTCAATTAACTTCCTTCGTTTAGGAAGTGTTAAAAAATATTGTTTTCCGCAAACGCGCGGAAGAATTTAAATATGATGGTTTGAGGGATCCTGATGGATAACTGAATCTCTTTATTTCAATTTACTCTTATTTATACAATTTTCTTATTTGCTTAATTTCTACAATAAGTGTCAGTTACAATATTCAGTAATTAGTTTTATTGTTTACATTGAATGGGTGGTCTTAGCTTACTGAAAAGAATATTGGTTGCTTAAATAAGCAAAGATGCTTTTTAAGAAGCTGTATTATTGCGAAGTGCAAAGATACAGTTTTGTTAGGAATGAGCGTAAAGGTACTGTGTGGAGGCTGCCGTAAACTTGTACTACTTATGGTATAATCTTATGATATAATTTATTTCGTTAATTTTATAATTTAATGAAACAGTTTTTCTTAAAAATAATGTGGTTTATCGCTGCATATGAATGAAATTGGTCTAGACCTTTGTTTAAACCTTATATCCCTAATACACTGATTTCCGCTCCTTTCGTATAACAGCAACGTCATATACCCCACATAATAAATCTAACCCCTTTGATTAAGTTTATATTAGGTTCAGTAAAAAGTTCGTTCGGTTTTCATCTAAGAGATGGCGTTATTGTCCATAGTACTAGTGTTACGTGTCGCATCACGTCACACTATACGGCGCTGAAAACGTGTTTATTCGCGCTAAAAGTTTGTCTTTGACAGTTTTTCGATTGATTGACTCAGTACGTTGTGAGCGCTCGTCAAAGATGGACACCAACAAAGAGAAAATTCGCTATATTTTACAATTTTTCTTCGATCAAGGCGAAAAAGCAGCCAAAGCGGCTGAAAAAATTAAGTTAGTTTATGGGCCCGATACGAACTAACGCAAAAACACATGAAGTACCGAATTTCCATCTGAGAAACGCTGCTGAATCGCCGCAAAATCGACCCGTTTCTGTAAAGCTCGGGGAAGCGGCCCAGACGGTGGCCAAGACCGGATTGACGGCCAGGAAGGTTTTGCTGTGTGCTCGGTGAGATTGGCAAGGAATCATCTACTACTAGCTGCTCCATATGGCCAAACGCTCAATTCGGCCCTCTAATGCCAACAACTAGACCGTTTGAAGGCAGCATTCATCCAGAAGATGCCATCTTTGATCAACAGAGGCCGAATTGTGTTCCATCAGGACAACGCCAGGTCACACACGTCTTTGGTGACGCGCCAGAAGCTCCGGGAGGTTTCAATGCACCCACCATATAGTCCGGACCAGGCACCAAGTGATTACCATCTTTTCCTGTCCATGGCGAACGCGCTTAATGGTAAGAAGTTGGTCTCAAGAGAGGCCTGTGAAAATTGGCTCTCCCAGTTTTTTGCCAATAGGGACTCAGCCTTCTACGAGAAAGGTATATTGCAGTTTTCATCTTGTTGGCAACAAGTTTACGAACAAAACGGCGCATATTTGACTTAGATCGGACAAATGTACACAAAGAAATCATATTTTGAAAAATCAATAAAAAACGGAACGAACTTTTTACTTGACCTAATATCACATATACCATGTTTAAGGTAAATAGCTTCTTTTTGTTAATGTTAACATTTCGGAGAAAAAATAGTATCTATCTAAAATAGTAAAGCTATGATCAATAACATAAGTTAATAAGATACCAAATAATAATCGAATAATAAATGTTGAATTCTTTTGCAACATTTTTATACTTTCGCAACATGTTGCAAAAGAGTATATTTTTGTTCACCAAACGGTTGTTTGCATCACCTAAAACTAATCGAGATAGATATAGATTCCTATATACAAATATTTCTTCTAATATTTGGTGATAATCAGTGGATAAGTATATTTTCCGTCTTATGTAAAAAAGTTTCTTAGAGTGCTGGACTTTGTATAGAGCAAAAATATCTTTCTAGAAAAAATCGCGTGAGATAAATATTAGTAGTATACTATCAAAAGGGCTAAAGATCCTTTTTATGTGGTAAAAGATAAACTGAGACCCCATCGGTTAAAATGCTATTATCTATTATTTCAGTTTTGCGACACATTTTAATATGAAGGTCCTGAGGTGAGCTGTAAACTCAAGAAAGTTACAGTTTAGTACTTTTTGGGATTTACCCAGCGCCGTTGGCAGCTTATGAAAGGTTTAGATATTAAGGCAGAAAGAAGAAAATCTACATACCTGCTCTGCATATGTGTATACCATACTTAATTATACATTTGTAAGTTATTGTTAATTTACCCTTCATGGCTAGACCCTTAAAAATAGGTGCTGTTTTAAAAGTGTTGGACATAACCAATTTACGGACGGGTTTTCCGAGCACTTGGTTTCAATACAATGAAATAAACTACTAATTTCTAAAATATAAATATAACTAAATAATCTGTATTATTATGTTAGTTAATATCTATGTAATATATAGGTATACAAAGGAACGTAAGCTGTGTGTACAAAAACATACCATAATAAAAATATTATACTCTGTAGCAACATGTCGCAAGAGTATAATAAATATCAGTACACTGTGTTTGTAGTTTCAGTTACACTAGATTTCTTTACCAGCAAAGTGCTGTATTCAAACTAATTTCAGTGGATTAGTTATATAGTGTTTAAACTATTGTTATACACAGTGGCAAGCAAAACCGTATTATATACAGTGACGAGCAAGCATATATACATATGTGCACCAGTATAAGATAGTACCTATACACCGAACAGGAAAGGAGTCATAGCAAAGATTCAACTACAGTGAAAGAGAGCAGAACCTAGGATCCAACTTTTCAGAGCCGGACGGACGAAATTATATAAGCCATTTATTATTTATTAATTATGCCTTGATTAAGTAGAAAATCTGTATTACTAAATCGTCTTCAGAATAGAAGACGTATGAGAGTTTTTCGTGCAAACTCTTTATATAGAGATAGTGCGCAGTCACAAGATACTGTAAGTCACGCTAACCGTAGATAAGATTCCGATGTACGTCTGTCTGAACAAATTATCAATACAAATCAATATAGAAAAAGGCGGAAAAATCTCGAGGTACAGTATTTTGAACAAATTTTAAATACTGTTCAACATAGGGCAAGACGTCTAAATCCCCAAATCTGCTCTAAAGAGCACATAAGAAATACTCGAGGTCATAGATCTCGGCGCGAAGACCCCGAGGTTCGATCTGTTGAGCAAGTTGTAAATACTGTTCAACATAGAACAAGGCGGCAAGATCCACAAATTCGAACTGAAGAGCAAATAAGAGATTACTCGAGGTCATAGATATCGGCGCGAAGTTGAGCAAGTTGTAAATACTGTTCAACATAGAACAAGGCGACAAGATCCACAAATTCGCTCTGAAGAGCAAACAAGAGATACTCGAGGTCATAGATCCCGGCGCGAAGACCCCGAGTTTCGATCTGTTGAGCAAATGAGAAATACTCGAGTTCATAGATCTCGGCACAAAGATCCCGAGGTTCGATCTGTTGAGCAAGTTGTAAATACTGTTCAACATAGAGCAAGGCGGCAAGATCCACAAATTCACACTGAAGAGCAAATAAGAAATACTCGAATTTGTTGCAGTTCTAATTTTTTGTAATCATAGAACAACTTTGAAATGTTACACGCGCTTCTGTCAAAACGGTGAGTTTGAGAACATATTATCATGCTATATGTTTCAGAGCATGTACGTTTCTGCCCAACGTATATTGTTCCAAATGGCAACTCTTCTGAATTATTATCTTGAATTATGTCAATTGGTCTTTGTCCTTCAACTGGCGCTATAACTAAACGGTTATAATCCAAGTTTTCTACAGGAATATTGTCCAAAATAGTTTCTTGACCGCCTGGGCTTAGCTCGGAAGGTAAAAGACCGATGGGAATATTATTACCTGAGGGATTATCATGAGAAGTTTGTGTCGCACGAAAAGATTGAACCAATCGGGAATCCTCTGTAGATGCAACAAACGGAACTTCTTTTTGGTTATTAAATTCTGAAATCCAGGTATCACTAATATGTATATTGTGCTCACGATACAGAGGGGTATTCAGTAATTGCAAAGCTTTCATAATCTTTGCGGGGCATATGGTATCGATCATGTAATCATGATTGTACTCCAAACACCTTTTTAAGTGAATTTGTATCACATGAGCCTCATCAAAGGACCTTGGTAGAGATGTCACAATATTGTTAACAGAAATTGGTATATTAAGAACAGCACCTTTGAGCAAACTCTGACCTTGATATCCAAACGGACGGATTGTCATAAAAGACGGATTGTCATAACAGGCAATCTAGGCATTATGAGACGTTCTTCAATTGGGATTAAATCTTTCAAACAATCCGGTGTTTCAGGAAAGTCTAGACCGTTAGTTAAACATATTTTTGGAACGTCCCTTTTAACAATCGCATTTTTTGCAAAAAGCACAAAAATTGTTATTTCCATCTTACGAAGAAAATTTTTGCATTAAATAGAAGGTGGATGCAGCATTCGGGTGATTTTGCGCAACAGTTTCGAAATTGAATTTGCGAACTTGGTGTGAAAACCATAATCCGCCGCAGCAAATACATATTTCAGTAGGGCCCTTATTTATATTTTGGAAATAAATGTTTTTGAAATTTGTTAAATTGCCACTATAATAATTTTCTATAACATTATTTTCTCTCGTTAATCGGATTCGTTTGAGTGGGTTATCTCTACTAAAGAAAATTGACTTTGTCTAAGACGTCTCTGATTCAAAATTTCTTTCCTCATACCCCTCCTACTAAGCTGTCGACGTTGTGTTTCTCTATCCCACCCCTCTCTCTCTATATTTTGAGATTTCTTCTTGCATGTTCTCTTTGCATTTGATCACGAATGCGCTCTTAATTCCTATACTCAGGATTTTTTGCGCGAAGTTCTCTATGATCCCTAGTGTTCTTACTTTGCTCATCATAACGTACCTCGGGATTTTCTCGACGAGACCTACGACCTCGAGTATTTCTTATTTGTTCTTCAGAGCGAATTTGTGGATCTTGCCGTCTTGTTCTATGTTCAAAAGTATTTCTCATTTGCTCAACAGATCGGTATTGAGCGTGTACCATTTCAAAGTTGTTCTATGATTACAACAAATTAAGAATAGTAGATCCATTTGCCTTAGAAAGTTTTCAGATCGCAAGCGAGTTGCGGCCCAAAATCAAATAAACGAAAACTTTGTTCAAAACTTGATTCAACACGATGATGGTTACAAGGTTTTGAAAGGCGTTAGATCCTAACCTGCGCACTGGGAAGCTGAGAAGAAAAAGGCAATCGCTTTTATTCACCAATTTGGGCTTCCAACCTCCTTTATCACTTTAGCGGCTGCAGAATCTCAGTGGGTTTGAGCTTTTGGTCATCCTCTCTAAAACTGTTGATTCTTAAGATATTTCAGTTTAACAATCCAAGATAGATATCGCTTAATTCGGTCAGACGCGGTTACTTGTGCTAGATATTTTGACTACCGCTATCGACAAATTCTGAAGCTTTTTTAAGATAACGCCGGCATTTTTGGAGAGCATTTTGTCACAAACTTCTACTGGAGAGTGGAGTTTCAACACAGAGGCTCCCCGCATGTACATGGCATGTATTGTCCTTCAAGATCCTCAGACATTCCCTGATTTCATTAGTTTTAATGACAGTTATATTTCTACAGATGGTTCGGTTAGCCACTTAGAAAATTATTTGGGTTATCAAAAGCATAACCACAGTCGGTCTTGTACTAGGAAAAAAAGAGGACAACAGTTTTGTCGTTTTGGTACACCATATCCACCAATGCCTTCAACGCAAATATTGCTACTTCTCACAGAAACAAGTCAAAACTCAGAACGACAGAAGGAAAACTTTTTCAAAATTCAAAACCTTTTAAATTCAAATATGACTACAGAAGACATTTCTAATTTAAGAGATTTTGAACACTTCCTGTCTGATAGTCGAATAAATATGTCTTTTGATGACTATTTGTTAGCCCTTAGATCAAGTTTAACATAACAAAAAAATTTTCTATCAAGAAAATTACAGGATCGTTTTATAAACGCTTATACTCTGATATTGGAACTCCATAGAGCAAATATGGATATCCAATATATACTGGATGCATATGCTTGCTGTTCATATATAATTAATTATATTAACAAGTCTAACAGCGGAATTTCTAGGCTCTTAAATGAAGCTATATCAGATGTTAATGCTGGAAATTATACTGTTAAGCAAAAACTTAAACATATAGGTCACAAATTTATCTCAGGGATAGAAATGTCTGCACAAGAGGCAGTATATTGCTGCATTGGGCTCCATCTTTCTGAAGCAAGTAATGCAGAAATATTCATAAATACCTCTCGACCTGAGGAACGTGTTCGAATGGTGAAACTTTAGAACCTTCCTTCAGGTTCGACTGAAATATTCGTAGCCGGTATTTTAGATCGTTATGTTCAAAGATCCGATCAGTTAAAAACTCTATGTTTAGCTGATTTTGTATCTAGGTATAAATATTTTAAATCTAGTAGAAGAGCACAAGACAGTGATCGTGAAGAATAACAGAGGGAAGACGATAATTTTCTAGAAAGCGGGGTTGCCATGCCTCTTAAAGACGGTAGCGGTTTTGTGAAAAAACGTACCAAACCTTGTATTATTCGGTATAAAAGGTTTAACCCAGATTATGGTTAATGCTTTAGTATCCTTGAGATAATGAGCAAACTTACATAACAGATCGTATTATAATTGAGGAAAATCAAAGAAAGTATGATGTTTTTGAGCAAAAAGAACTTGAAAATGTTCTAGAAATAGACTTAGAGGAAAATGCTCCAAATGAATAAGCTATCGTGGAAAATGAGTTCAGAGTGTTGGCACTTCCAGAAATAAACCGAAATATAAATTTGCTGGACTTGCATGGTGAAGATTCAACAGAAAATGGTATTGCATCTGATTGCAATATTAGACTTATTAAACTACCCCCTTTAATTCCAGTTGAGGAATTACTTTCTTTAGTTCAAAGTCTAAATACTAAGCAAAAAACCTATTTGACACATTTGATGCACCAGCTAAAACCAAATCGCCCATTTTATGAGTTCATTGGCGGAGGTGCAGGTGTAGGAAAGAGTCGTTTGATATCTGCAATATATCAAGCACTTAACCATCGTTACAATTCTACACCTGGATCCAATCCAAGTTTCTTAAAGGTTCTTTTTTGCGGACCTACGGGTAAAGCAGCATTTGGAATAGGTGGAATGAGCATTCATTCAATATTCTCTTTACCTGTTAATCAGTTGAATAGCCACTTAGCAATGACACAGGTAATTCATTGTATTCCAGACTTATCGATTTAAAATTAATCATAATTGATGAAATATCGATGGTAGGTGCTCGTATGTTTAGCTCTGTTGATGCGAGATTAAAACAAATTTTCAAAACAGACAGCCCCTTCGGTGGTATACCGTTCATCGTGTTTGGTGATTTGAAGCAAATCTCACCTGTTGGAGATAGGTGGATATTCTCTCCTAATCCCAATGATTCAAACAGCACTTTAGTTGGTTCCCCTTTGTGGGAGTTATTTAAATACTTTGAATAAACAGAAATAATGATACAACCGGAGGATCAGGCCTTTGCAATTGCATTAAACCATATGGCATCTGGTACTATGACAATTGAGGACATATCATTGAAACTCGAGTAGTTAATTTCGAAGAAGTTCCTGATGATGCCATGCATTTATTTTGGTCCAATGAAGAGACAAATAATTTCAATGCCCTTAAGCTTAGTCGAATCCCAACTGAATCTATCCTTTCAACTGTAAAATACTCAGTTAAAGGAATTGGTATAAGTGAAAATGATATTGTAATATTTTTGAAAGAGTTAAACTTTTTAAAACTTCTGAAACGCAGGGACTGCTCTATGAATTGACACTAAAAACCTCCGCCAAATATATGATTACATTGAATATTAACACGTGTGTTGGCTTGGTTAATGGGGCAGCTGAGCAACTTACGCAAATTGATTTCCATTGTTCTTTTCCAACAATTCGGTGGATTAAATTTTTGGAACCTTCTGTTGGTTTGATAGCACGATCAAAAAAGCCTCATCTTATAGAAGGTTCTTGGACACCAATTAAAAAAGTTCTAAAATCTTTTCAATATAAAAGAAATGAACAAATTTCAATTGAAATAAATCAGTTTCCAGTTGTTCCGGCTGAGGGAATAACTATTCATAAAAGTCAGCGTGCCTCATATAATAAAGTCGTAGTTCACATTCGACCCAGAATGCCTAGAGCTTCAATATATGTCGCTGTAGTCGAGCTACTTCTGCAGAAGGTCTATTCATCATAGGAAATTTTATTCCTCCTAACAAATTTTCTGAATCGGATCCTGTACTTAAGGAACTGAGGGAATTGAACACAAATAAAGCTCTGACAACAAGTTTCAATTTTATGATTTCCCGAACATCAGGACATCAAACTTTATTTCATAATTTTCAGAGGCATCACGCTTCACACTTTTTAATGTTATCTTCAGATATTTTATGTTTTGTAGAAACTTGGAGTTATCCTTGCGAAAATTTTGATGTACCAGGATTTACTCCAATTAACGAGCTGAGGATAGATAGCACGGAAACAAGCAACAAAAATTAACGGGTCGTTATAATATATGCAAAGCATAGCATTGCTCGCTCTATAGAACCAAAGGCTGTAAAGAAAATTTTTTCAGGTCGCAAAGTTTGAAAAGCGGTTTTGTTTAAATGTTTCAATATTAATATTCTGGTTCTGTATATAAGTTCAGCTTTCTCTGTCAGACATTTAATTGTAGAACTTAAGGAGGTCCTTACTTCTGAGTTATGCAATCAATATGTGCTAATTTGTTAGGAGATTTCACAAGTAACATTAGTTTATTTGTCACAGGGAATTCAATAGGAAATCTGCTACAAAAAAACTTTAGTTCCCTGCTTGGTGTATAATATTCAACTACACATGCCGGTACACAAATTGATTGGGCATTTTCAAACATGGTTCCTTCCCATGTTAATGCAATTACTTTGGAGACAGTACACAGCTATCATGACAGTATTTGTGTCTCTATTTCCAACTAAAGTTTTCAGGCATATTGCAATAGTTCTTAATTTTTTTTTTTTTCAAATATATATATTAAGAAATGGTATAGCAATTTTGACAGAAGTTTTTAAGACAATTTTGAGAAAAATGTGTAAATAATCTTATTAAGAAAATTTAAATTATATGTATAATTTGTTATTATATAAGACACTATTGTATAAATATATGATAAAAATTAAATAGTATAAAGAGAAAAGAAATATAATTTGGATATATGTATAAGAATCTTTATAAAAATTTATGTTTAATATTGTAAATATAATATACAAATTATTATAATAATATAATTTTTAAAGTTATTAATATTTATCAATTTTAAGCTAAACATGTATAATAATGTCGATAAAATAAATAAAAAACTTTATTCATTGTCAAAAAACGATTTATTTTCATACTTCTCAATACAGGTGTAATTCATTCTATATAAAATAAATTATAAGCGTATAAACAAAACACAAGGATTGCTCTAATTATTAAAATATATAAAGAAATCTCAAACGAGTACACCATTTGACTATGCGAGAGTATAAAATGTTCGGTTGCATCAGAACTTAGCCCTTCCTTACTTTTTATACTCTCGCAACCTGTTGCTACAGCGCATAATAGTTTTGTTCACCTAACGGTTGTTTGTATCACCTAAAACTAATCGAGTTAGATATAGGGTTATATATATACAAGGTACTATTCAAAAGTGTCAGGACTTTTATTAAAAAACGAATATTATTATTTTTTTTTTCTTTGAAAAATTTATTGGTTGCCTTCAAAATAGTATCCTTACGCCTGAATACAACGTTTTGCACGTTCAAGACGGTTATCGAATGACTTTTTTAGGTCTTTTTTTGGTATAGCGGTGAGGATGGCGGTCGTCGCCTTTTGGATGTCATCAACGTCAGCATAGCGGTTTCCTTTCATGGCCAAATGTAGTTTTCCGAAAGGGTAGAAGTCGCACGGTGCCATACTAGGTGAATACGGGGAGTGGTTGATTGTTAAAATTTGATTTTTGGTCAAATAATCGGCCACATGCGTCGATCGATGAGACGGCGCATTATAATAATAACCCAACGATTACCCTCCTCCCGCCCAACCGACGCGAGGGGCGCAATCCGCATACGTGCGAAATTAGCCGAATCAGAAAAGACAAGGGAGTTTTTTAAGTGTTGAGATCTAAAACTGCTCAGCTACAGAAAAAAAAATTTCCTTCCTGGAACAAGAACATCTTCAGATAGGATAGAGGAATGTACGGCAAATAGAACACCTCCACCGATTCTGATCAGTCGATCACATCTAAATATTTGAAATTCGCTGTTTAAAATCTCATTATCAAAAATTTGAGGTTTTAACCATGTTTCTGTAAATCCAATTATATGGAAATTAAAATTGGAACTGTTTAAATACAAGTCGGTTAATTTTGTATTAAGACCTCTAACATTTTAATAATAAATGCTTAGCGAATTTTTACCAATCAGTTTTTTATATCGGTGGTTACTTTTGGTAATTTAACAATGTTTTCCTCAGTTTGACTTCTAAGTTTAGGCTTAAATTCGCGTACAAAAGCCCCAGGTGGCCAGAATGAACTATCTAAGATATTTTTGAATATTTAAAGAGATACGTCTATTTTAAACGATGATATACCTATATCATAATTGAAGTTAAATTTACGGATATTGATATCATCAATTTTTAAACGTGACGAAATGTAAGACTTAATGTCCTCCACCAAGGTATCTTTGGCAAGTCTAGAAATATATATAGACTTTTTAGGTGGAATGACTACCAAATTTTTAATAGATGTTACTAAGTTATTATAGGGATCCTCTGGAATTGTGAGACACTTATTACTATTAGATAGAGCTTATGGGGAATTGAGCTTTTTGGAAGTTACGGCTTATTACCTTGAGGGCAAGGAGAAAAGAGATTTATTAGGTCATTGGGCGGAGACGTTCTTTTCTGTACAGGACGTTTACGCTTAGGAGCCGGTTTGGAGGATTCATGAGAATCATTCAGGCACTTAAAAGATTTGACCAATTTTTCTTAGTGCCTAAATTTTTCAGTGAGCGTTACAGGATCTCGACCGATTTCGTTGAAGCCATTGCGTGTCTCCCTATAAACTTTAAATAGATCGATTTCAATAGATCTACAATTAAAACAGGACCAACGCAATCCCTTACAGTCGAGAATAGAATCTAAGATTCTACCTGTCAGCCCAGCACATTTAATATGGGCAAGCCCATCACAAAGCCAGCATGAAACGTAGCGATCTGACTCGCCTTTAATGTTACAATTGGGGAAGTTACAAGACATAATAAACCACAAGAATGAAGATCAAATAAAAGATTAAGTAGAACAAAATTTAATAGGTATATAACAAATTAGTGTGTTAATTAAATATTAATAATAATAAATTCAACAAGTAAGGAAGGGCTAAGTTCGGATGTAACCGAACATTTTATACTCTCGCAAAGTCAAATGGTATACTCGTTTGAGATTTCTTTGTGGATTGGCTGATATTTTCGGTAGAAGGTCAACTATAGGCACTGGGGTCCACATATTTAGTACTTAGGGGCTTGAACAGTTTCGGTTCGGTTTAGACAATTTTTGGTCACAAGGTGGCATACTTTAAACGTATTATTCACGCAAAAGTTTTACCCCGATATAATTATTGTTGCTTGATATGCATAATGGAAAGTGAAAGCATCATATGGAATTTAAAATGGTGTTAAATGGGAAATAGGCTTGGCTATAACCCGATTTCGCCCATTTTCGTACTATAACATAGAAATATGAGAAGAATATTATGTACCGAGTTTAGTTGAAATCGGTTAAGCAGATCCCAAGATATGGGTTTTCACCTAAAAGTGGGCGGTGCCACGCCCACTGTCTAATTTTGAACGTGGTTCCTATAAAGTCATTTCATACCAGCCCAGAGATAAAATTTAATGTCTCTGGCGTGTTTAGTGCTTGATTTATCGCGCTTTTAGTAGTTTTTAACAGTACCGTTATATAGGGAGTGGGCGGAGTTGCAACCCGATTTCAACTATTTTCAAACTGTAGGTAGAGGTTCTAAAAAAATTTTCTTCCAGTGAATTTTGTTATTATAGCATTAGCGGTTTAGGAGATATGCATATTAAACCTATTAGAGGCGGGACCACGCCCACTTTTAAAAAAAATGTATCTGCAAATGTTTCTCCCTAATGTGATCCTGTGTACCAAATAACAGTCTTGTATCTTATTGCGCAGCTTAGTTATGGCAATTTATTTGTTTTTGATTAATGGCGTTTTGTGGGCGTGGCAGTGGTCCGATTACGCCCATCTGTGTCTACCAAGTTTCATAAATATATCTCAATTTTTACTCAAGTTACAGCTTGCACGGACGGACGGACGGACAGACAGTCACCCGCATTTCAACTCGTCTCTTCATCCTGATCATTTATATATAATATAATATATATAACCCTATATCTAACTCGATTAGTTTTAGGTGATACAAACAACCGTTAGGTGAACAAAACTATTATACTCTTGAGCAACAGGTTGCGAGAGTATAATTAAGAACAAACGCAAAAATAATAGGAATTTTTTTTATCAAAGTTTAAAACCAAGACAGTTTGAAAAAGCAATATAGCGAGCAGTTTTAGAAGCACTGTAACAAATAAAAAGCTAAACGCAACACAGCTGTGAATAAAGAAGTAAATGAGATAAATAAAGAGAGAATATATAATAAAATAAAACAAAATGAAAAAAAGCTGACTCGGCACCAAAAATTCGAAAATTTAAACTTTTTAATAATGCACAAAACTTAAGAAGATTTAAACGAATACGCGACGAATACGTGCTACCAAACGCTTTAAAACTTCAAGGTAGAATACCGCATTAACGTTTTGGCCGGGTGGAACAAATTCTTTGTGGATTACCTTTCCAAGGGTAATCATGAAAACAAATCAGCATTGTATTCACTTTTGACTTCTCCAGGCGCGATTTTTTAGGTTTCGGCCCATTTCTCATTTATGTTCTCACGACCACTTTGAAAACGTTGAAACCACTCGTGAATACGGCTCCGGGATAGACAATCATTGCCATAAACTTGTATAAATGATCAGGATGAAGAGACGAGTTGAAATCCGGGTCTGTCTGTCCATCCGTCCGTCTGTCCGTCCGTCCGTGCAAGCTGTAACTTGAGTAAAAATTGAGATATCTTTATGAAACTTGGTAGACATGTTTCTTGGTACCGTGAGACGGTTGGTATTGCAAATGAGCGTAATCGGACCACTGCCACGCCCACAAAACGCCATTAATAAAAAACAAATAAATTGCCATAACTAAGCTCCACAACAAGATACAAGACTATACAGAATCACATTAGGAATCAAAACTGTTCAAGCCCCTAGGTACTGGATATGTGGACCCCAGTGCCTATAGCTGACTTTTTACCGAAAATGTCGGTCAACATAGAACAAGGCGACAAGATCCATAAAGAAATCTAAAAAGAGTATACCATTTGACTTTGCGAGAGTATAAAATGTTCGGTTACATCCGAACTTAGCTCTTCCTTACTTGTTTAATATAAAATTTGCTAGCACCTGATATAGATTTTTGTAAGTTGCAAGAGTATAAAATGTTACAGCCGTTTGGTTAGCTAAGGGAAAAATGTCGTCTTCTCCTGGATCTTTTTCCTATATACATGAAGAAAAGGATGACATCTGGGATAAAGAAGAAATTTAATTCAAAACAAACACTTTCTACGTCATACTTGACGGCGACATCTGTGGAATGAATATAATATTCGCCGCGTTTTGTGACATAAACCAATTCTTCTCATTTCTATGTCAGTTTCATAATATGAAAGAAGATGAACTCAATGCAGCTGCAAAAAAGCATTGCGTTGATGTATCTGATAAGTTGTTCAAGGAAGTTATTCACCTGAGGCACGTTTACGATGCAAATTTTGAAACCCGTCTTACTCCATACAACTTCACTTTGATAGAACAGCTTAAAAATTAGGATACTTTTGTCAAATATTTGCATTATTTTGAGAATATTTTGCACTTTACCCGTTTCTGTTTTCGTTCCAGATTATTATCAACGCATTCGCCGCCGCCAGAGCTCGAAAAGCTCACTTACTTACTTACTTTGTTGTTTAGGCCGTGCTTTTCGTGTTATTAATTTTCGACCACGTTCTGCCGAAGTTTTTGGCGCTTTATTTAACTTATTAATTTTAGTTAAATAAAATTGTATTTAATAAAAGTTTAATAAAAGTCATTTTAATAATATAAAAATAAATGCAACTAGTATGAGATACGCACTCACCTTCGTGATTCATTATTAGTTAATAGGGCCTTCAATATGTTGTCACACACTTTTTATGCACGATTTTCGTACATAATTTCGTCTTAGTTTATGGTCCTGGTGCACCTTTTTCATATTCAGAGTCTGTATCACTTCCTGCTATAACTTGTTATTATTAACCTGAAAATTCACAAAATATGACTTTTTAAAAGAATTTACAATTTTGCTCACTTTAAACGTAAAATATTTATGTATTGAACAATATATTAATTTATAAAATTGTTCAAGAACGTAAAAAGGATATTACGAAATGATGAAGAAATCGCGTAACGCTAGTAAACTCGCCAACGAACTATTGACTGAAATATATCATATATGTATAAATACATATGTATCATATTTTATGCAGCTGGATTTTTTTGTTTTTAAGCACATAATAACTCATACACGCTTTGATTGAATTTTGTTTGCTTTTTGCTTTGATTGAGTTTTTGTTGCTTGCCGTTTGTTGTTTGTCGTTTCTATTTTTTCCTTTCCTTGCTGTATTTAGCATATGCAACAGCGACAGCGAATGCTCAGTGTCTTAGATATACGAAACGTAACTGGCTATGAGATTGAGACACTGCTCTCTCTCTCTTACTTCTACAGTAATATTCGAAACGTAACGCTCTCTTTTTTTATCTCCAGTACGTTACTAGTCAGTAGTTACGTTTCGCATTTATCAGTTTACAGTCAATCATGCGTTAAGGAGTTGTATTTTAAAAAGTATGTACTTGTATATGTTATAAATAAATTTAGAAAAAAAACTGACTTAAATATTGACTTGAGATAAGAAGTCGGAAAACTTAGTAATATTTACAATACATATATTTCTCATACTTAACATGAAAAAGTTTTATTTTATGTGTTTTTCTTGAATGAGTAGAAACATAAAGCTTGTCTTGAATGTCATCTGCCATCATATTAGCATTCCAACGACTCTGGTATCGCTCTTCCATAGTCGTAATTAAAGCGTTCACCTTGTTCTTTGCTTAAGTCGCCTAAATTTTCTGGGAAACGGTCTAAATGGCTAAAGAGGACATGGTAGTGAAAAATTAGCTGCCCAATGAGTTGAATGTAGTGTGGAGACTTTCTATTTCCAAAGAAATTTTGCACAACTCAAATAAATTCAATCCATGCAGATTTCTCCTAATCTGTCATATAATTAGTAAAATGTTGGTCCTTTCTTAGTTCTCTGATTTGAGAACCGTCAAAAATACCAGTTTTTTTTTTTGCTCAATTTTGGAAATAGATTAGAGCTTTTTCAAAATGCTTTATCTGACTTAACTTCACATGAAGAGGATGCAATATAATGCGTTCTCTGACTACTAGAGGGGCATTCATCACATTCATACTACGGTACTAAATTCACTCTCAAAGGCCAAACTTTTTTAGTCCAGTGTTCCGTCTTGGCTCGGCTATTCCATTAGCACATGGAACAGGGATATTGGTATATCCTCCTTGTTGACCCAAAAGAAAATTTACCATACTAAGATTGCCGCATATCAGCCAGTTTATGTCTTCCCAAAGTGGTTCAATTAGCTTTGTTTTATGGAATCAGACAAATTTAAACGGCTTTCAGATCATTTAAACAAGTTCTTGGTCATGGCGGTTTATTTATGAAATTTAGTAATTGTTTGAAACTGAGCGTAGAATTATTTTCGATGAAGCTGAAAATAATCAATTACTGTTTTGCAGCTAGTTTAGCATTTTGATTGGCCCATTCATTTTCTATAATGCCATCGGGACCAGGGATTTACATAGATTTTATGTTTATGTTTTCAATTACTATGTTTTTAATTTGCGATATGAGATAGGACTTGTTGGATGCATTTAGTAGATCTGAGAATGTTGACTTATTCTTTGTACATATTAAATTTTTTTGTATTTTAGTCTTGTGCTAGAGATATTGCATATGGCTGCTACTTCTTCCGTTTATACTGAGCAGTAACTGGATCCAACTTTTATCGTATTTCCAATATGGTCAACAATAGCAAAGGACGTGTGGAAATAGGCCTTGAAAGTGACAGTAAAAATAAGCTTCCAATCTACGCAGTAACGTACTGTTCTCTAATTAGACTTTGGATTTACCTGGAGTTATTGTTCCTGAAGTCGTAGTTCGAACGAAGTTTTTTACGCAATCATAATGACTCGAGGAAGAAACATTGGAGTTTGTTATCAGTCCATTTCACTTTTACTATCCATATCCAATACATAAAATTCTCGTTTCACGGTGTTCATTACCACACTCCTCCGAAACGGCTGGACCTATTTTGATGAAATTTGGTGTGCTTATCAGATAGATCTGAGAATCGGCCAATATCTAACGGGTGATCCAAGTAGAGGTACTTTTTAAAATATCTTTATTTTGAGAGATCACGAGGGTGTTAATTTGGTTTAGTATTGTTTGACACTTCATCAGGAAAAGACCTACGCCTAAACAACGTTTACGAATCGTTCAACTTTATTAAGAAAATTCACGTTCTGTAAAAAAATTTAATTCGCGCGCTTCGCTCAACTTATGGTCAACATAATCGGCCTACTGAGCGTACTATTCGCAACTCCATCTCCCATCTTGAGACCAAATAGACTACGTCCAGCACGCAGTGAAGAAAGTATATAGCAGCCGTTGCTTAGCGTGTACACAAAGACAGTGGAGAGTCGATTCGGCGCCGTTTGCAGCAACTCGAACTGACGTAAAAGCGTACAAGATACAGCTTCTGCAAGAACTGAGGCCGCTCGACCTTCCAAGCGACATCGCTTCGCTCTATTTCAACTCGCCTCTTAATGCTGATCATTTATATATATAACCCTTTATCTAACTCGATTATTTTTAGGTGATACCAACAACCGTTAGGTGAACACAACTATTATACTCTGAAGCAACATGTTGCGAGAGTATACAAATCTTGAATGGCCTGCAGAAAGAGCGATTTGGCAACCAAAAATGTGGTGACTTTGTGTCATACAATTCTATTGAAGCCAAGGAAGCTGTGAATTATCTAATTGACTTTTTGATGTGGGCGTCATTGGATATGCTGGGTAGTTGGATGTGGGGTTATTTTGCTTCATAATTTGAACCCACCACGGCTTTGCAATCGCACGAAATTAGTAATTAAAGGAATAATGAAAGTTATTATTGTTGCCACGAATTCTTATGCTTCCTACAGATATGCCAATGGAATTCAAACGCTCTCAATTCCCAATTAGGTAAGCACTCGCAATGACCATCAATAAGTCCCAAGGCCAAACGTTGTCTGTTTGCTTAAATTTTGGTACACCATGCTTTTCCCACGGATAACTTTATGTTCTGTGGCATGTTCTCGCGTGGACAAACCATTCAGTTTGTTTGTATTCGCTAAAATGTACCAACTATTGTAAAAATATTGTACATTCCATTGTATTGAGAGATTAATCTTTGTTTATATTTATTAGATAGCTATCAAAAATTGTAATTTAATGCATATTTGTTACTTTAATAAAGAATAATTTATTAACTTAGACAAAGTATACTTTAATTGTCCCCAACTCTTCATTCCAATTTCAATTATAATTACATCTCCCAAACACTTAGTTATTTTGAAAATTTTCTAAAAACATATTTATTGAAAAAACATTTTCTAAAAGTAACGTATGTATATGACAAAACAAAGTGTGCCGAGTCAGTTATTAATTAATTAGCATAATTATGTGCAAATGTTCTTCCACTTCCTGTCTGTCTTCAACAATCATGGTTCCAAATAACAATTTTTGATACTTTCCTACTACGTTTATCAGACCTCTTTTGTGGCGATAGGGAATTAGTGTTTCAGCTTTCTTCTTTATATTTTCCAATTGCATTTCTAGTAGTTGCGCTTTCTCTTTGAGTTCTGATTGTTGAATATTGTTCTGTAGATTTTCGATTATTCCAAGTGGCTCCTTCGGATCAGTTAAATGTAGTACGGTGTCGTATAACACTACTCACCTATACACACAGGAAAATATACGCCACAACTCTACACTATCCAACGATCAAAACGGACTGCCCCAAAGCAGATGCTTGCTTTTTTTTACTGGAATTTCGACCTGCAACACAAAGTCCGTCGCAGCATCATTACATTTATTTACGGGTACGGCTACGGTACGGGTATGGAACCGCGAGTGTGTTTTTCGGTCGAGTGCACATTTTTGCGAATTTTTGGCGAATAGGTAGCGGATATTGCGGTAAGTGCACATTGTGTATTGTATAGGCTTACCATTAGGTATTCGCGCAAAGTGGTCATCCACGTTGTTGTTGATTGTATGATAGCTTGGAGAGGGTGAACAGGGAGAAGAGGGGCCTTGTCGTTGTTGAGGGTGGTGCGGTGAGTCACGTCGTGGCTGTAAAAAGCATCACGGAGGAGTTAACTGGGTTGGTTTGTGGAGATAGGACTTTTGAAGTGGGAACTGTGAAAGGGCTGATGGAGCTTGCCTCGAAGTACTCTTGATGGCGGTCATTACCGAGAATGCCCACCTTCGCGGTCAGGTTGACACCCTAAGAGGAAGTTGCGACAGACACTCCTCGCCGCCGGGCAGGTCAATTCCGACTCCGCCAGCACCTGTTCTGGAGGCGATTGCACCGGTGACGCCGAAGCCTGTTGAGACCTGGTCCGTCGTGGTCAGGATTAAGGGGGGGAGCTTATAAATAAAGCTGTTAAGGAAATGGGTCCTTCACTGGAGGTAAGGATCCACGAGGTTATGCCGGTTAAGGATGGTGGGGCGGTGATCCGCACTCCCTCTGTTTTGGAGATGGAGAAAGTGGCATCGAACGCAAAATTCGGGGAGGTGGGGTTGGACGTGAGTGTCAACCGGAAGTTGGGTCCTCGGGTTGTTGTCCAGGGGTTTCATACGGAGATCTCTCATGAATAATTCATGGAAAAACTACTCCGGCTGAACCTCAGGACTTTAGCCCAGCATTCCAGAGGTCAGACGTGACGATGGCCAGTCGTCCCTGGAAGGTAGCTCTGATGGTAACAGTAATGTCGTCCTAGAGGGTACGGGTGTATGACTGAGCGGAAGTGCGGCATTGCCTTACTCCAGAACCCTACGCCAATGGTGTGGTTCGGGGTCCTCCTGGGAGTTTCAAGGTCTTCATGGACTTTGGGGCTAGTGCTCCAATTGTTGTGGATTCTTCACAATTGGGTGTATGTGTCGCGGTAGAGGGGGAGTTCGGTAGGCTGATTGTAGCTAGTTTGTACTGCAAATTTACGAGCCCCTAGAGCCCTACCTGGGCTACATGAATAAGCTACTACTACTTGCGAGTAGTAGCCCTGTTATTCTAGGGCTGGATCCGAATGCCTTGTCTTCGATGTGGTTTAGTAAGATATCCCGGCGTACGTCTCTATATCAAACCCAAAGTCGAGGCGAGGCATTAAGTGAATGGGTGGTGGCTAATAACCTCCACATTGTGAATGAGCCGAGTGAATGGTACACGTTTGATAGGCCTAGGGATGTGAGTGACATTGACGTGACGGTTATGAATCAGGCAGCAGATAGGGCGTTCGTAGCTAGATGGGAGGTTAAGGGAAAGTGGGAATTGAGTAACCATAATTTGATCCAAATTTGTCTTTGGCATATTTGTTGACTTTAAGGGGGCATTTGATTACCTAAGCTGGGATCGAGTGTTGTAACGGCTGGAGAAGCTTGGCTGTCCGGAAATTACTCTTTGGCGGAGTTACTTTTCGGACAGAAATGCCTCCCTAGCCGGAATGAATGGTAGTGTGGAGATCGGAGTGGTCCGTGGCGGGAGGACAATTTTTAGAAATTGTAAATAGTTGGGGTTGACATATCGATGGACAAAACGGTGACAATGCTGCTTAAGAGCAAAGCATTTTGAGGAGCGATTGGGGCCTTGGACGCCGTACTGTTCGCACCATCTACCGTGGTCTATTTGTGGCTTGTTCCACTTATGGAGCCGCAATATGGTGGGAATCAGCGATGACCTGCTGTTGCATTCAGGTTAAGAAGGGGCTTGAGCATGTCATTGCTGCGGAATGACTGGATTTCCGATGATGATGTGGAGAGGGAGGGATATCTAGGGAGCAAGATGCTTCTAGATGATAGGGTCAGGAGTATGTGGCAAGACTGGGTTCACTTGATCGCGGAGTGCCCGATGTACTCGGACATTAGGGATCTCGGGGATTAGCGAGACTCATTGACGTTTAGATGTTAGCGGTGTGATCTCCACTAGTCGGAATGCCGAACAGGTAGGGTCGTTTGCGCGTGAATTGTTTAGGCGGCGGAGGCATTTAACTGAGAATTAGGGTTAGCTTCTTGTGTGAAAGGTATGTGCGTGTAATGTGCGTATGGAGTTCAACCCTTGGTTGCCAGTTCAGAGATGAATAGAGGCTCAATTTGTAGTAGCTTCGGCTACCAGGTCTGACCACAGACTTAATTCTGGTACCACGGAGAGCAGGGGCCCTTGGAGTTCGCTCCAACCTGCTCATGCGGACTGGCTCTTCGGGGAGTATTGTGGTGGTTGTGGGTTATAACCAAATGCAGGAAGAACTGACGTTTTGTCAATTGAATGTGGAGTTGCATTGCAACCGGGTGCCGGACCCAAAGTACGGCAGAGGTTTTAGATAGGCCTCGAACCCCACCAAGGTGTGTAGTGTGTCCATTCCACACTACCAATCGGTACTGAAAAATGCCTGGCATTTTTGGGGCGCTAATCAATCCATTGTATTGATACGCTGGGCTTTTGAGCACCGTGAGGTAAGGCCGTCGACAGCAGGTACTCACGTAAAACACATCGGACGTTGTCCGTCTGTGTGTATATATACAAACTAGTTCCTCAGTTTTTCAGCTATCGTTCTGAAATTTTACACCTGCCCTTTCCTCACTAAGAAGCTGCTCATTTGTCGGAACGATATATATCGGACCACTATAGCATATAGCTGCCATACGAATTGAACAATCCGAATCAATGGGAAACTTTTTTATTTGACGAGGTATCTTCACGAAATTAGGTATGGGATACTTTCTAAAGCAACAATGTAATTTGCGAAGAAATTGCTTAGATCGGAACACTATAGCATATAGCAGCCATACAAACTGAACGATCGCAATCAAGTGCTTGTGTTGGAAAACTCTTACATTTGGCAATATTCCAATCTCCATAGAAATTGTATTAATCGGATGAGTATAGCTTATAGCTGCCATATCAACTGAACGATCGAAATAAAGTGTTTGGATGGAAAACTATTTTATTTGACGAGGTATCTTCACGTAATTAGACACGAGTAATTGTTTAAGGCAACAATGTATTCTCCGCAGAAATTGTGCAGATCAGACCACTATATCATATAACTGCCCTACAAATTGAACGATCGAAATCAAGTTCTTGTAAGGAACCTTTGTATTTGTGAAGGGTATTATAGCTTCGGTGCAACTGAAGTCAACGTTTTTTTTTTGTTTGTATATTATATAATATACAGGAAATAACATGCGATTCTATATTCATTCACATAAAAACTTGTTTTCTGAATAAAAATATCTTTGAAGATATTGTACGTATTTTAAAACTTGTAGAACTGACGGAGGCCTACGTGCGGCAGGCAAGATTATTTATTTTAACCAAAGCTATTAACCGGCGGAAATTAAACTTATATTTTTTTCAATAACTCATATTTTAAACAGTTATACAGTTATTTTGTATACAATATATTTTTGACCGTTCAGGAGGTTCAAATAAGTGGGAAAATCAATTAACCGGGGTCATTTAAGCGAAAGATACTGTATAATGATTTTCGACTTTCCACATGACTTCAAACCATAGAGGTTGATTTAAATGTATGATATTTTAATGAAATTAAATGGATAGATTTCCTTGAAAATTGTGTGGTTCACCACTTAATATGAATGGAAATGGTCTAGACCTTGATCTAAGCCTCATATCAGTAATAACAAGAATCTCGATTCTCTGGTTGACGTTTTCCACAACAACTCAATCTCTTAAATTCAGCCTCTTCCGTTGAGGAGTTTATATCAAATTTTTCTGATTTAAGGGTGATTTTAATATAATTTTCGTCGACGCGATTAATAAATATTAATAAACCATGACCTCACATGACCTGCAATATATGATTATAAGATACCAAATTTTATTGTTATCTATTTACATATCCAACCATTTTTAATATAAAGTTTTGCCAACACCTATAAGTATTTCGCCGGCTCTGATCCTTGCAAGTTGAAAGAGTATAAAATGTTCGGTGACAGGCGAATATAGAACTTCCTTAATTATTTTCTATGCTTTTGATTAGCCTTAGCTTATTTTAAGCAATCCTGATTATTGCTCGGTCAAGTGTAAGGGGTACTGCCGGATATTGGTGCAACTAAATACATGAATTGTTTTCTTCTCTTGGGAGATCTTGTGTGTGTGAATGCACAACGGTAAGCAGTTAGAGGCAATTAATAAATCGATATATATTTGGATATATATATAGGACGATCCATTTCAAGGTTCTCTACTTAAAAAAAAAACACAGAAACTTCAAATTCAAATCATTCGAAAGAACATTCTTTGGCATTTAATTTTTAAAGATTATCTCTTTCAAATGTTGGCTGCGGCTACATCTCAGATGGTCCATCCGTAGAGTCCAATTTTCGATGACTCGTTCGAGCATTTAGACTGGAAACTTCCGAACGACATGCATGATGTTTTGCTGCAAGGCCTGAATCGAAGCGGGACTATTCGCATAGACATTACATATCCCCACAGCAAAAAGTCTAACGGTGTGATATAACATGATATTGGTGGCCAATTGTCTGGCCCAAAAAGTGAAATTATCCGCTCACCGAAGTATCCTCTCAATAAATCTATTAGTTGTTACGATGCGTGGGACACCACATTTCGCCGAGATCACGAGCTTCAATGTCAGGCATCCAATAGTCGGTTATCATGTCGCGATAACGGTCGCCATTGACATTTACGTTCTCACCGGTATCATTTTCGAAAGAATATGGACCGATGAGTCCACCGGCGCACAAACCACACCAAACCATTATTTTTTTTGGAAGAAATGAGAGCTCTTGAATCTATTCAGGTTGCTCTTCGTCACAAATGCAGAAATTTTGCTTGTTTACCTACTCTTTGAGCCAGAAATGAACCTCATCGCTGAACAACTTTTGGCTCGAAATCGTCGGATCTTTTTGGACCTTTTCAAGAGTCCATAGAGAGAAGCGACGTCGCTTAGGAAGGTTGAGCGGCTTCAGTTCTTGCGCCAGCTGTATTCTGTACGCTTTTAATCAATAATCTCGATGTAAAATGAGCCAAGTCATTCCATACGCTGCGAATGGCTCCGAATCGACTCTCCACGGTCTACGTGTATACTCTCAGCTACAGCCGCTATATTTCCTTCACTGCGAGCAGAACGTGGTTTATTCGGTCGCATATTATAAAATAATAAATGCTGGGTTTTAATATGGGTGACCATAATTTGAGCGAAGCCCGCGGCACACATTCTTTACAGAACGTGAATTTTTGTAATAAAGTTGGACGATTTGTAAATATTGTTTAGGCGTAAGTCTTTCCATGATGAAATGCCAAACAATACTGAACAAAAATAACATAACTCGACTCATGCGTGATCTGTAAAAAAAAGGTATTGAAAAAGTACCTCTACTTGAGTCCCCATTATATATAATATAAACGTGGGTCAAAAAAACTACGAATGATTTTTTTCCACTACGTACTCTAAAAATTGGTTAATTAAAAATTAATTAATATAGGTACATCTAAACAAGGCTCTTCAAATATGACCTCTTAAAAGTAAAGGGAAGGTCCTTAGCTTAACGGTTTTTATATTTTTTTTTATTATCAGATAGAAAAATTCATATCTCTGTTCCAACTACTTGGAAATATATATATTTCGTTCGGTCGTAGAAATTTGAATGGTGAAAGTCATTCCATTATCTATTACGATTAGTTCGTAAACCTAACCGTTTAAAAAATATTAACGGTACGGACGAATTGAATTCCGAGTGACTGTCTGTCCCTCCGTCTGTTTGTCCGTGCAAGCTGTAACTTGACACCTGCGGCTTAAACCTAATAAGTTTCATGTATATTTCTCCCAAACTGTTCAAGCTATATCACTCAATTTTGCACAGGACACCTTTTGCGACTACTAAAAGTATGCTAAATGTATAAATAAATACGTCAGAGATATTCAATTTAACATCCAGTATGGTACGGGAGGGTTTTATAAGAACAAATATCAAAATTGGGCGATGGGGGTGCCACCGCGTACATTTAAGTGAAAATCCATATATCGACCGATTTCAACCAAGTGCAGTTTATAATATTATCCTAACATTTCCACATTCCAGTTTGAAACTGGGCGAATTCAGACAAAAACCACGCCTACATACATATTCCTATATAACACATTTTTAAATTCCATCTGATTCTTTAATGTTCCTGAATACAAATCAAGAACCAATAAATGTATCTGGATAAAACTTTCCACAAATAGATTTGAATGTAAATCGGACTATAACTTTTCAATAAATCAAGTTCAGATATGTGGACCCCAGTACGTATGGCTGACTTTTTGCCAAAAATATCTATTAATAGCTAGTGTATATTCAGCGCTCAAAAATATCACAATAAACCAAACCTATACAATCTTAATATTGCCAACGCAGACATTTTCTTAAATTTTTTTTGAAAATCCTTAATATTTTTATTGAAAATAATCTTTCTTTGATATAGTGATGCCGTTTTTGCCGCCGCGGTCGGCGATAAAATTAGAAATAGCTCTATCTCAAAAATCGTCATGGCGGGCGAAATTCGCCGCCGTCGCGTATTGTGTTAATCTTCATATACAATCGTGTGTTCGAATCACCGACGGCATCGCCGAGTACGACGAATATTCGCCGTCGCCCGTATTGTGTTTATGCTATATATCGGTCAATATGTATTTTATGTTAATTAAATTGAGTGGCGTATTTTATTTCTGATATGATCTGATCCCATATAACTACTATCATGATTTTCAAACATCCGGTTGAATTTACTCCTTATATGGTATATTGTTGATGTTATGTAAGGTACCTAAATTAAATTCATAGGGCATCTATTTCTGTTAATAATATATAGTAATCCCAAAAACAGATAAAATTGGATCAACACTACACCTATCTCCTTTATACCTAATAAAAGATTTTAAAATTTTCGGTTGGCCTTATACTGTATATATCGGTCAATATGTAAAATATCTTAGCAAAATTAACTGAAGGGATAATATTAGATAAAATTTAGTTCAATTCCAAAAATATTTGATATTATTTTATACTACATATAATAATTTCAATTATTTTTAAAAACCTTATTTTATTAATGGAACATGAACGGAGTTTAGATTTTAGTCTTAATCTCATATCCCTAATATTATCAACTGCGATCTTCTGGTTGACGTTTCTCACATCATCTCAATATGTTAAATTTAGCCTCTTCGGTTAAATTTATATTTTATATACCTATGTGAGGAGGATTTGAATACAAGTATAACTTTCGCTGACGGGAAGTTAAATCTAGTAATAAAACTAATTGTGTCTATGACCTATAATATAACTTAAGCGAGTATCGGTTAATTGATTCTCCGGTTAATTAAACCAAAATTGTACAATTTTTGTGTATGCTACTCGTATATTGGTGGCTGATTACATTAAGATACTTGAGTACATATTTTCAAGCAATTTTATAAATATATAACTCGCGCAATGACCGACATATTCGTCATAAGGCTTGTTAGAAAACGAAAATGGGGGTGGGACTAGTTCGTATAAATGGTACAAGGCCAAATGGAAGTTTGAAATTTTTATATTGGGTATATGGGGTCTAAGGGATGTATTGACCCAATTTTAATATCTTTTGGCAATTCCACATACTGTTAACATTCCACATACTAATAATATGCTCCCTGAGTTTCATTGAGGTACTTATGTTAACATCACCATTTTATATGGAGTAAAGTCAGCCGGATTTTCGAAAATGTGATATTAGTTTAATGGGTGATATTAGTTCAATTTGCATAAATAGTGTCCTCCAGGTATTTGATCTAGCGTCCAAAATTTGTCGAAATCACATTATAACTTGTGGCAAAAATGGGTCAAAGCAAGTCAACACTTAACTTAGCCCCCATACACCTAACATAAATATTTTCGAACCTTCGGTTCACTTTATACCGCATCTATCGGTTAATATGTAAGAAATATTAATGAAATTCAGAAAGAATCCTTTTTTCTTAATATCATTTTTCCTTAGTTTGATATTATATAAAGTTTTGTCAAAGCCTTTTTTCCTTGCAAGTTGCAAGGGTATGATAGGTTCGGTTACACCCGAACTTAGGCCTTCCATACTTATTTTATAAACATACATATGTATCTAACATATACATATATGTAAATATAATATATACACATATTATATTAAGAGAATATCTCGCATATTTAAAACATTAATATAGTGCAAATGTATAACAACTAACAAATATACATATAACACTAATCATCGCTAGATATATACATAAGTATATGTATGTAAGTTAACGGCAGCCTCCACACAGCAGCTTTACGGTAACTGTAAACAAAATGTTACTTAAGCTTTGTAATAATGCAGTCGCATAAATTATTAATATTTTGATTACGTAGGAATTCGATGTGCTTTTTCTTTCTGAATGGAATAATCCATTCTTATCAAAATATTGCTGGTGGCCCTTACACGAAGATAATTGTAAACTAAACAGAACGCTTAACGTTCTGCCGAAATATTCTGTATAAGCTAATATTGTAATTTACACTTTCTTTGTTCTAAGAATTAATCATTATTGTGAAATAGCAGTAGAAAATAAGAAAAAATTTATAAATAAGAGTAACTTGGAAATAAAGTTTAGAGTTTTCCATTCGGACAACCGAAACAATCGTTTTTTCATTTCTTCCGTGCGTTCGCAGATAAACTATATAGGGAAGTTAATTTGTATTCCGCATGAAAATATCATCTTCGTGCTGCGAACATAAGTATATACACGCGCATTTATACAAGTATGTACACATACCTGCTGTAAAAATATACCCTATTGACATCCGATACAATTCTTACTTGTAATTAAAACAAAAACAATTTTTTACCAATCTACGCAAATATTATATTTGCATATACGTGTATGATCATTTATGTATATACGTACATCGCTTCGAAGTCCACATTGACATATATCCCGAAACAGTCCTTGAGTCCTTGTCCTTTTGCAAACAAAAACAAGTAGGATTGCGTATATAATATATTCAAAGTCTACATTGGCATATATCCCGCAATACCACTTGCTCTTTGCTTAACAAAAAAAAGCACGATTGTGTAAAAAATATTAAAGCATATTACATACATACATATGTACAAAGTGCATTAATCTCTAACACGAAGCCATTAGTGGTTATTAATAAACGATAAAATAAAATTAAATTTAAAAAATAAATCCAAACCTGTATCAATAAATACAAATACTCGTCATTTATTTGAATTGAAAACTCCGTTTTTGGTGACACATACGAAAATTGAAAACGTCATTGTTTTATTAATTTTATTCGAAGTAACGAACGCTTATTTACTTAAAAGAGTTTTCTTTCATACATGTACTTATATTTATAGTCAAATATTTTTGAATTGCATCAATCTACATTGAGAAAATTTTAATTTATATCTACATATCTTTTAAATGAGCTCAGACTCAAAGAATCTAAAACAACTCAGTTGCTAACAGTACCAAAGTTGATTTCAGACGATTCCATATAAACCTGCAGAAGCTACACGCTCAGAGCAAGGTGATAGAAAAGGGTAAAAACATTTCATACATAACATTTATTGTTGTGAATGACAGTTTAATACGATACTGCATTCGATTTTCCTATTCACCGATTCAAGACAAATCTGAATTGGTAATAGAAATCAAAAAACAATTTTTGCACAAGTATCCAAGCTGCATATGATGCAGTAGGATTTGACGATTCAGATCTACCGATAAATTTCAAATACCCGCTTGCGCCAAATACGAAAACTGATTAGACCAATTTGAAGAAACAAAAGCAATGATTTCTGATTAATTAAAATTTATTAAAGCAATTGCACACATCCACATCCGAGAGTTGAGCTGCCACAAGTACAAAGTTTCATACTCTTACAACAGACGATTATGACAATCGCCGCCCTTTCGGGATATATTTATCACAAGCACAAAACAATACAAAACAAAAAGTCAAGCAGGCGTCATAGTAAAACAGTTCGCATTAAATGACGATAATTTCAATTTGGCTTGGGAAGCTCTTAAATCAAGATTCAGACAGAAACAAATGAAGAAATTATCAATCTTCAGTCTACTGTTTCAAATTGTTGGTCGGTTCTATCGACACACAACATTCACACAGGCGATTGGGGATCTATTCTGGTAAATATATGCACCGCAGCATAACCAGAAAAATCGTTACTTTCGTAGGAGCAGTCGTTACCGAACATTTCATACTCTTACAACTGGCGTTACGTTTTACGTATGTATATGGGAAATAGAGTATATATTTGGCTTTACGACATATTGTTAACAGAAAAAGATGCTCTCTGATTTTCATTAACATACCTCACTTACCGGGATGTAGAGCAGGTTCGCCTCCGCGCGGTGCACCCTGGGTAACGCCAAATAACCTGCGGCCTTTTCAAATTCCTGATCCGACCTTTGCTCGACACGGACATAGCCTGGACTATAAGATGGATTTGGTTGAACCCTGGGCTGGTGGTCGTGGTATTATGTCACCTGAGTATGCAGGGGCTATACCCTGCAGAAACGGCTGATGGGCTTATGCCAAGGCCGCCTCCGTTCCGTTAAAAACATGGCAGGCCTCGGAGTATGTTCCCCTCCCGTCATCATTAAGTTGGTGTGATAGGGGTTTGTTGAGATGACTCCTTTTTGCGCTGGTCGCCTCTGAACGAACTACCTCATGAGGGCGTGCGTCAACCCTTGCCTTGGCTTCGTAACTGAGATAACATTGGGACCATAAAAGGCGACTATCTTTCCGAGAGGCGGATAGTGGCTCTGAGTGGGGACCCAATCAAAATGAATACAAAGAAGAATACTAAGGACGAGGGGGAAGCAGGTCGAACCCGACCTCTGCTATAGTGGACGGCTTACCGTCACTAGGGGCGGTAAAGCAGGGGGATTCGGCAAGAGTCTGGAGCACGGGAGATAGAGCCCTCACCCATGACGAGTGGAAGCGGGTAGCAGCTGCTACCTCCGCTGTCTTCATGAAAGTGGTAAGGGGAAGCCCTAGATCACCCCCTAGATGTGAAAGTGCCGGGTAGAACCTCGGCATACACAAACTTATAACGTGTGCCGACGAACGGTCGGCCCTCCTTTATAAGAAGGCGGTAGCCAGGGTAGGGGAGGTGTGGATAGGGGCAAAGCTCGAGGCGGTGGCCAAATCGGAAGTGAAGAGATGTTGCGGTACTGCATCCATCTCTTCCCATCCAAGACTGGAGGGTGATTAGACTATAGAGGACCGAGGAGCCATATCGACAAGCGCTGATACTCCTAAATAAGGAGTCCCTCCTCCTTCTCTCAGCATGACAAAGGGAGTCATAAGCTATGGCTTAGAGAGGGTCGTTTTCAGGATGATCCAAACAGAGGCCAGGGCGGATGGCTCGCTGCCTCCCGCTGGAGTGGAAGAGAGCGGGAAAGATACCCACTCAAAAATAGATATCGACCTTATCCTCTCGGACGTGGTGAGCACGGTGGGCGGATCGTCAAGTGATGATGGGATCGATGGCACAAATTATGGTGCGGAACTCGCACTGACCACTTAACGGTTTTCTTTTACCTCATTTCAGCAACGAGGACGTTGTCACTGCTAGGCTGGATAACAGTGCTAGAGAACTCTGGCTTGTCTCAGCCTATATGCCGCACGACGGTGAGGTAGAGCCACCTCCGGACCTGCTGAGGAGGGCTCTGGCAGAGGCCAGAGGTCTGATGACAATTCATGGCACACCGTCTGGGTAGCTCGAACCCAAACGCAAGAGGTGAGTCACTTTTTGATTTTATTTGTGGTGTAGACCTTTTCATTTGCAATAGAGGAAGCTGTCCTACTTTTGTGACAGCTAGCAGAACGGAAGCCCTTGACGTCACGCTAGCCTCTAGAGAAATTGCTCCCTTGATCTCGGAATGGAGAGTTCTAAGCGATGATCCCATCTGTGATCATAAATATATTGGGTTCAGCTTGGACGCCTCGCGCTAGATGCACAAAACCTATAGAAATTTCAGGAATATTAATTGGCTCCTGTATTGTAGAAAGCTTCGATCAGCTATGCCAACTGCACCTGGCAGGGATTCGATCCTATCTGCGGACGCGATTGATGAGCTCGTCGAGGTTTTCAGCTCTGTTAGTAGAACTACCCTTGAAATATCCTGTCCTCTGAGAAATCATAAAATCAAGAGAAACCTCTTGGTGGATTCGGAGATCAGATCTTCGAGTAGAAGACTCTTCAATAACGCCCGTAAAAGTGGACTAGTAACGACTGGCCATTTACAAGTCCGAGTTGAAGAAAGCCAAGAGAGCTTTGTGGAGAGCCTTCCGCGGCCGTGCAGAGGGTTGTCACGAGTCCTCAAGGTTCAGACGCATTCTAGAAAAAAATCTTACGCTAGTGGGGTTTTTAAGAAATGCAGATAGCGGGTGGACAAAAAGTATCGAAGAGTCACTGAAGCTACTCCTAGATGCTCATTTTCCGCTGAATCGCTCTACTGAAGAAGTGCCACTGGTGGAGCTTCAGGAAGGCTATACAACCTCCTTGGACCTTCTGGATGAGCGTCACCTTACCTGGGTGTTGAAATCATTCAAGCCCTCCAAATTCCCGGATCCTGATGGCACCATACCGGCGCCACTACAGCGTACGGTCAAGGTGTCTGGCCGCCGTCTACGCGAACTGTGTTAGATTGGGCCATGTCCCGAAGGCCTGGAGACAGGTTAAGGTTACGTTGATTCCGAAGGCCGGTAAAAGCTCTCTGTCGCTGCAAAGGATTTCAGACCTATCAGCCTATCCTCGTTTCTGTTGAAAACGCTGGAGCAAAATACCGAGGGGTAAACTGTTATAGGCACAGCATGCCTATATCCAGGGCAGGTCGGTCGTCACTGCTTTGAACGATGTAGTGTCATGGCTGGAGATAGCACTTAGGCACAAGTAATTTGCTGTTGGCACCTTTCTCGACATCGAGGGGCCTTCAATAACGTGCGACTAGAGGCAGTGGTTAAAGACAGGTGGAATCGAACCTCAAACACTTTATTTCTAGTCCTCTTTGCGACAGAACTGTCGTAGTGGAGTGGGGTAGTGCCAAGTCAACCGGAAAGATTAATAGGAGAACTTCGCAGATAGGGGTACTTTCCCCACTGCTCTGGATCTTGGTGATAAACAAACTACTTATAGAACTCCAGGAGCAAGACTGTTGGGTGACTGCCTATGCTGATGATGTGGTTCCTATGGTTAAAGGAAAATTCCTAAATACCGTCTATGAGCTCACCGAAGGGTACCTAAATGTAGTATCTAAGTGGGCGAATAGACGCGGCTTAGCCGTCAAGCCAAGTAAAACCGAAATGGTTTTATTTACTAGGAGGTATAAGATCCCAAATGTGCCTCTTCCCTTTTTCGGGGGTTCATGGCTTCAACAAGTTGATAAGGTGAAATACCTTGGGCTTATCCTTAATAGAAAGCTTTCTTCGATGCCAAACATCGAGGAGAGAGTTAATTATTGGAAAAAGGTGGGGCCTCTCACCAAAGGTGGTTTTCTGGTTCTACGAAACCGTAGTAAAACCAATATTGTTCTATGATGTGTTCGTATGGTTTAGGGCGCTCGAAAGGGCTAGACTGGCTAAAAAGCTTGAACGGGTCCAAAGAGCGGCGCTCATCGGAATCTACGGTGCACTGCGAACAACACCAACGATAGCTCTTAATGCTATTTTAAACATAACATTTCTCTAAAGAGCTCTCCGTCAATCTTAACTTCAGGCTACCGGACCACTGTAGCGTTTTTCAAGCGGAAGTGGCTGCTATCAAGGTGGCGGTAGAAGTACTGCTACGAAGTGCAGCCTCGTTTAGAGAGGTGAGCATTCACTCCGACAGCAGAGCGGCAATACTAGCCCTGAGTGCGCAAACCGTGCAATCAAAGCTAGTCAAGGAGTGTCTGTCTTCACTAGAAATAGCGTCAAGCTACTTCAAGATCAGGCTCGTTTGAGTGCCTGGTCACAGCGGAATCGCTGGCAACTGCAAGGCCGATAAGTTAGCCAGGGGGGGGCACCATAAAGTTAGCTGGAAGTTCGAAAATCTTTATAATAGGTATATGGGAGCTAAAGGAAGTATTTATCCGGTTCAATGCAATTTTCACATACAAGCATTTTATTATCAGGAAAAGATCTTTTCCGAATTTCAATAATGTATTTCACTGATTTATAAACATATTTGATAAAAAGTTCGCAGACGGAACCACATATTCGGTAGTTGAGGTCTTGAACAGTTCTAGCCCGATTTATGTTTTTGGCTATCATGAAAAGTAGACGGGGTTACAATCCGAGTCCATCCAATTTCACACTGTCGGTAAAGATTCTTATAGAATTTGTCCCTGGCGAATATGGTAGTTGTAGCTTGTGTGGTTTAAGGAACATGTACATTAAATCTATTAGAAGGCGGGGCCACGCCCATTTTTTGAAAATGTTAAGTGCTTAATTATGTCATTTTAAGGGGTTTGCGAATAATGGCGTTTTGTGGGTGTGGCAGTGGTCCGATTACGTCCATCTACGAAATCACACACAAAGTCTCCCAAGACAGCAAAACAATTCAAGCATTTAATTGCACTCCAATATCTGACAATACCCCTTTTACTTGACCAAGTAATAAGCAGGATTGCTTAAAATAAGCGAAAGCAAATCGAGAGTGACCCTAATGCTGAGAAACCAAGCTACGAAAACGCAGCAAAGGCTACTGCAATTGAAATTGAAGAGGACACTGAGTCACTGTGTGACAATGACTCACTGCATTTTTTAGGGAACAATCTCGACTGCCGTATAAATAATATGGCGGCAGAGTAACAAACAAATGCCTTTTAAAAATGTTTGCTCAAATTTCACCAGCTTTTGTGCTTGACACGATAAGTTCCTTTAATGCATTTAGGCTTTGACTTGTTAACACAAGCGGGAGCGGCATTGCGACATGTTGTTCAGAATGACCCGCAGAGGCTACTGCAATTGAAATTGAAGAGGACCCTGAGTCCCTGTGTGACAATGACTCACTGCATTTTTTAGGAAACAATCCCGACTGCCGTACATCAAACGACAGTTGGGTGGGAGAATTTTAAAATTTTAATCGATACTGGAGCGGCAAAAAATTACATTAAGCCCGTAAAGGAGCTAAAAAAAGTAATTCATGTCAAAAAATCCTTCACTGTGAGCTCGGTAAATGTTTCGAGCAGAGTAACAAACAAATGCCTTTTAAAAATGTTTGCCCAAATTTTACCATTTTTTGTGCTTGACACGATAAGTTCCTTTGATGCCATTATAGGCTTTGACTTGTTAACACAAGCAGGAGCGGTATTGGACTTACAAAATAGCAATATCATATACCAAAACAAATCAGGGCAATTGAGCTCCATTACTGTAACAAAGTAAACTTCACAGATGTTAATGATATAGTAGTGCCCATGTCCGTTCAAAAGCATGATATTTAGAAGGTCAAAGGCATTTTCGACCTCTAACGAGACATTACCCTTTAACACTACGGTCACTGCCACGATCCGCACTATAGATATGAACTAATCTATGCCAAACTATATCCATAACCAAACGGAATCTCAAATGTGTCAAAAGAAATCAACATTTTTACAAACCACCAACCCCTCACCTTCGCTGTCTCTGATAGGAACATAAATGCGAAAATCAAAACATTCGACAGAAAAGCCTTTAAATTGCTTCAATAACCATTTCGTTCTCGAAAAAGCCAAATTTCTGTTAAAAAGAGACATACTACTCTTTAAGAGAAAAATACGCAACCTAATAAATTTTTCAGATAAAAACGCTTTATTCGAAGTAATTAAACCACTCGTTAATACCAACTCAGTAAACGCGATTTACTGTCATTTACCGACGTTGGCCCGTATACAACATGATTTGGTGTTAAATTTTTCGGCAACTAAGTTCTGGCACTACAAGAATATCGGTGTCAACATTACAAACAAAGGTGAACAAACTGAATTGATCATCACTGAACACAATCGCGCGCATAGGGCCGCTCAGGAAATATTAAACAAATCCTTCGTGATTATTATTTTCTGAAAATGGCAAAATTAGCCAATAAGGTGGTGATCAATTGCACAACATATACCAAAAACGACAGGCACGCCAAAAAACAAATGATTGGGGTAACACCAATTCCATCAAATGGTGGAGAAATGCTCCACATTGATATTCATCGGACAAAAAATCGTTACTTACTTGCGTTGACAAGTTCTCGAAGTTTGCCGTTGTACAACCGATCGCGTTTCGCACGATAATGGAAGTAAAAATGCCCATTATCCAACTTCTAAATTTGTTTCCTCAAACAACAACAATTTATTGCGACAAGCTTTTATTGAAGCCGCTTTCAATTCAGAGACAATTAGGTCACTGTTAAAAAACGGGTATGACATAGACATTGTGAATGCATCATCTCTGTTCTTTGTTCAAATGGACAAGTGGAACGCTTCCATGGCACTCTTGCGGACACAGCTAGATCTTTTAAACTAGAAAAAATCTCCGATGACACAGCCGAGTTAATTTTGAGGGCAACAATAGCCTACAATCGATCCATACACTCCGTCACAAGCCCAACCCCGATCGATGTGATTCACGCAGTATCTAGCGAACTCAGGCGGACCATAAAAAATAAAATCGCAAAAGCCCAACATGATAACATTGAAAGATCTACCCCTATCAGGCAAAAGAGAATTTTAGACGTTGGCGAAAAAGTGTTCGAAAAAACAATAAAAGGTTAGGAAATAAGTTAACACCGCTTTGCACAGAGGAAACGATTCAAGCAGACATAAGAACGTCTGTTAAAGCGAGGGTGGTCCACAGAAGGCTATGGTAAATAGTTAAGCACACAACGATCTTTATTCCCTTTTCTTCTATCTTTGCAGGATTAAATTTGCAGTCCTTTTATTGTCAGGAGTCGTATATTGCCGGATTATGGATCATTCCAATTTTATTCCGGTGATAAACGGGAAAGTATTGGTATGGGAACAGGTACTATTTAAGGCATTCGAGTAACCTGACAGAATTTGCTAGCATGTTAGATGAGACCACAGAATTAGCACGATTACTCCCTCAATCGCATATGCGAAAGTTATTAGACGTGGATATACTTGTAGAACATATTAGAAATTTGTTGTCCGTAATAAAAGTGCACCATAGAATGGCAAGAAGTCTGGATTTCCTAGGCTCAGCACTTAAGGTAATAGCCGGCACGCCAGATGCAGCCGATGTGGAAAAATTTAGATGGTCCCAGTCAAAGTTAATTGATGCAAATAATAGGCAAATTGTAAATAATTCAGAAGCACAGAAACAAATTAATACAAGTATACTCACAGATACGATAAATGAAATAGTTAAAGAAAAAAAGAATGAGTTGGTTGACACACCGCAGTTATATGAAACATTATTAACGAGAAATATAATGTTACCAGATTTCAAACTTGATTCTCACAATTACATTGGCTAAGGCTAACATTATAAATCCCACTATTTATGATCATGAAGATTTGGAAAAAATCTTATAGGAACACCCCGTAGAAATCCCCATAGGTATCTTAACTGAGAATATAGTTCATATATACATAGCCTACCCTATAATTAAAATCATCTGTACCAGAGTCACCATCTTTCCGGTATCACATCACCTTGTAACACTACAGCTACAAGATGACACCGTAACCAAATGCTTCGATGACGTAATAGCGGTTAAAGAATGCGTAAGAACAATATTCCCGTCCGTTAGCAAGTTAACCGCATAAGACACCAGTGAACGAGCACTGCATTCTAGCGGCGTGGCCTCCTGCCGCACTCAGATAAGCCACCTGAAGCTTATCTCGCAAGTAGATGATGGAATCATAATTATCAACGAGAGCATAGCAAGGGTCAGTACAGACGATGGCCCAGAGATCATTACGAACGGGACACACCTCGTCACCTTCCGTTTCTCCGCAATCGTCAATGGAACGAAAGGTGTGAACCAGCGTGAGATAATAAATAGGAAGCCAGGCATAGCGGGGTCACCACTGCTTAACATCGTTGGTCACGACCTAGTCTTGAGTATGCCGCAACTCCATAGAATGAAGAATGACAATCTTCGTGTCATCCAAGACGTCAAAGACGAGCTGGCGTTCGTCGACTCATTCATTACATAAATTATCGTCGGTGTTGCTCTCGGCGTTATCTTAAGTGGCTTTATCATCATAGGGCAAATCCCAAAGAAAAGACTAGCTTCGCGGGAGGTACAGAAGCTCATCAGCAGCTATAAAATAACCACGGACGGTCATAGACTTGAGGGGGCAGTAACTAACACTTAAGAATTGCACACAAATAATATAACAAACTTGCACTGCACTTATCTTTACCCACTTGCTCCAAACATATTCAGCTCAGTGGCCTAACTACTATGGTCATCTGCGGCAATCTCATGTTTGACTATGCTGCAAATGCCTACGTTATCGCTTATGCTGAGTCGGCTTGATGGCTGTAGCTTTGTAGCTTATGGGTCCAGCTTTTAGGTTTAGGCCTAAATCCAATTTTGTACCACAATCAGTTAGTATTTGACTTTCAATAAATGTACTTACTGTGGCTTTGCCGATATAACATACTTTCTTATTATTGATATAATCACTGAGCCATAAAGCCAGCGATAAGAAAGCGAAGTAAAGCTCCCAACGCAATCAACCTAATAATCATCTCGCACATAGACTGCGAGATACCTGGCCAGTGACCGACTGTGTTCAACCACATCCAAGCTACATGCGTTGTTAGGCATTTATCAACAACGCGGGACCGCAAACCCATTAACTTATATATAATTACTCGTATACATATTATATTAAGAGAATAACTCGCACATTTAAAACATTAATATGGTATAAATGTATAGCAACATACATATATGTATATATATAACACTTATTATTAGGGTGGAGCGAAAAAAAATTTGTTTTTGCTTAGCCTAAGGGTCAAATTTGTCAATATAAAACAGCAAATTTTTGAAAAAAAACCAAAATTTTTTTAACATCTAGAGGTTCGCTTTTAAAGTAAAGTTCGAGTTAAAATTTTTATTTCGTAAAAAGCTTTTGATAAGTGTTCTAGAAGCTGTGGAGAGTCCTCTTTCTGGAAAATTAAAAGTTATCAACTTAAAAATAAATTTTGTGGTCATTATTGGAGTTTTAAACAAAAGTCATAAACGACAACATGCTTTCCTTAGGCGTTAAAATAAATTTTTAATCAAAAACCGTCAAATTCGATAGTTTTTATATAAATGTGAAAGTTTAAAAAAAAATTAGTTACAAATACTCGTCATTTATTACACCTGCAGAAGCTACACGCTCAGAGCAAGGTGACAGAAAAGGGTAAAAACATTTCATACATCAAATTTATTGTTGTGAATGACAGTTTAATACGATACTGCATTCGATTTTCATATTCACCGATTCAAGACAAATCTGAATTGGTAATACAAATCAAAAAATAAAACCTTGAAAATTTTTGCACAAGTCTCCAAGCTGCATATGATGCTATAGTATGATTTGACGATTCAGATCTACCGATAAATTTCAAATACCCGCTTGCGCCAAATACGAAAACTGATTAGACCAATTTGAAGAAACAAAAGCAATGATTTCTGATAATTAAAATTTATTAAAACAATTGCACTTACTCCACATCCGAGAGTTGAGCTGCCACAAGTACAAAGTTTCATACTCTTATAACAGACGATTATGACAATGGCCGCCCTTTCGGGATATATTTACAACCGTTTAAATTAACCATCCAAAATTATCACAAGCACAAAACAATACAAAACAAAAAGTCAAGCAGGCGTCATAGTAAAACAGTTCGCATTAAATGACGACAATTTCAATTTGGCTTGGGAAGCTCTTAAATCAAGATTCAGACAGAAACAAATGAAGAAATTATCAATCTTCAGTCTACTGTTTCAAATTGTTGGTCGGTTCTATCGACACACAACATTCACACAGGCGATTGGGGATCTATTCTGGTAAATATATGCACCGCAGCATAACCAGAAAAATCGTTACTTTCGTGGGAGCAGTCGTAACCGAACATTTCATACTCTTACAACTGGCGTTACGTTTTACGTATGTATATGGGATATAGAGTATATATTTGGCTTTACGACATATTGCGCGCGGTGCACCCTGGGTAACGCCAAATAACCTGTGGCCTTTTCAAATTCCTGATCCGACCTTTGCTCGACACGGACATTGCCTGGACTATAAGATGAATTTGGTTGAACCCTGGGCTGGTGGTCGTGGTATTATGTCACCTGAGTATGCAGGGGCTATACCCTGCAGAAACGGCTGACGGGCTTATGCCAACGCCGCCTCCGTTCCGTTAAAAACATGGCAGGCCTCGGAGTATGTTCCCCTCCCGTCATCATTAAGTTGGTGTGATAGGGGTTTGTTTAGATGACTCCTTTTTGCGCTGGTCGGCTCTGAACGAACTACCTCATGAGGGCGTGCGTCAACTCTTGCCTTGGCTTCGTAACTGAGATAACATTGGGACCATAAAAGGCGACTATCTTTCCGAGAGGCGGATAGTGGCTCTGATTGGGACCCAATCAAAATGAATACAAAGAAGAATACTAAGGACGAGGGGGAAGCAGGTCGAAACCGACCTCTGCTATAGTGGACGGCTTACCGTCACTAGGGGCGGTAAGGCAGGGGGATTCGGCAAGAGTCTGCCGACTGAAATCTTGGGTAGGGCGGAAGTGCGTGGAACCTCTGCTAAGTTTATGAGGTACGGGGTCCTTCGCGAACGCTAAGTGCCTTTGAGATAGCATGTGACTGCAGCCAAAAGCTGAAGTCTGGTCGTTGGTTGGCTGCCAAGATTTCGGAGCCGTAAGGTGGCAAGCAGGCGGTTCAGAAATGTGATCAGCATGCTAGCACACTTGAGTGGGCCAAAAGGGGGCTGAGCGACGTGGGCGGCGGAAAAGTGGGGCTGAGCGAGCCCCATACCTCGATAAAGCAACAGAGGTCGCAGGAGGGGGATTTCTTCTCGGGAAACAGCTAAACTCGCAAGCTCAGTGGAACTCGGCGTGTACGACCGAAGCACGGGAGATAGAGCCCTCACCCATGACGAGTGGAAGCGGGTAGCAGCTGCTACCTCTGCTGTCTTCATGAAAGTGGTAAGGGGAAGCCCTAGATCACCCCCTAGATGTGAAAGTGCCGGGTAGAACCTCGGCACACACAAACTTATAACGTGTGCCGACGAACGGTCGGCCCTCCTTTATAAGAAGGCGGTAGCCAGGGTAGGGGAGGTGTGGATAGGGGCAAAGCTCGAGGCGGTGGCCAAATCGGAAGTGAAGAGATGTTGCGGTACTGCATCCATCTCTTCCAATCCAAGACTGGAGGGTGATTAGACTATAGAGGACCGAGGAGCCATATCGACAAGCGCTGATACTCCTAAATAAGGAGTCCCTCCTCCTCCTCTCAGCATGACAAAGGGAGTCATAAGCTATGGCTTCGAGAGGGTCGTTTTCAGGATGATCCAAACAGAGGCCAGGGCGGATGGCTCGCTGCCTCCCGCTGGAGTGGAAGAGAGCGGGAAAGATCCCACTCAAAAATAGATATCGACCTTATCCTCTCGGACGTGGTGAGCACGGTGGGCGGATCGTCAAGTGATGATGGATCCGTCTTCTGTCCCGAGCGCCTGTTCGAGGAGGCTGGGATCGATGGCAGAAATTATGGTGCGGAACTCGCACTGACCACTTAACGGTTTTCTTTTACCTCATTTCAGCAACGAGGACGTTGTCACTGCTAGGCTGGATAACAGTGCTAGAGAACTCTGGCTTGTCTCAGCCTATATGCCGCAGGACGGTGAGGTAGAGCCACCTCCGGACCTGCTGAGGAGGGCTCTGGCAGAGGCCAGAGGTCTGATGACAATTCATGGCACACCGTCTGGGTAGCTCGAACCCAAACGCAAGAGGTGAGTCACTTTTTGATTTTATTTGTGGTGTAGACCTTTTCATTTGCAATAGAGGAAACTGTCCTACTTTTGTGACAGCTAGCAGAACGGAAGCCCTTGACGTCACGCTAGCCTCTAGAGAAATTGCTCCCTTGATCTCGGAATGGAGAGTTCTAAGCGATGATCCCATCTGTGATCATAAATATATTGGGTTCTTAGACGCCTCGCGCTAGAAGCACAAAACCTATAGAAATTTCAGGAATATTAATTGGCTCCTGTATTGTAGAAAGCTTCGATCAGCTATGCCAACTGCACCTGGCAGGGATTCGATCCTATCTGCGGACGCGATTGATGAGCTCGTCGAGGTTTTCAGCTCTGTTAGTAGAACTACCCTTGAAATATCCTGTCCTCTGAAAAATCATAAAATCAAGAGAAACCTCTTGGTGGATTCGGAGATCAGATCTTCGAGTAGAAGACTCTTCAATAACGCCCGTAAAAGTGGCTCTAGTAACGACTGGCCATTTACAAGTCCGAGTTGAAGAAAGCTAAGAGAGCTTTGTGGAGAGCCTTCCGCGGCCGTGCAGAGGGTTGTCACGAGTCCTCAAGGTTCAGACGCATTCTAGAAAAAAATCTTACTCTAGTGGGGTTTTTAAGAAATGCAGATAGCGGGTGGACAAAAAGTATCGAAGAGTCACTGAAGCTACTCCTAGATGCTCATTTTCCGCTGAATCGCTCTACTGAAGAAGTGCCACTGGTGGAGCTTCAGGAAGGCTATACAGCCTCCTTGGACCTTCTGGATGAGCGTCACCTTACCTGGGTGCTGAAATCATTCAAGCCCTCCAAATTCCCGGATCCTGATGGCACCATACCGGCGCCACTACAGCGTACGGTCAAGGTGTCTGGCCGCCGTCTACGCGAACTGTGTTAGATTGGGCCATGTCCCGAAGGCCTGGAGACAGGTTAAGGTTACGTTGATTCCGAAGGCCGGTAAAAGCTCTCTGTCGCTGCAAAGGATTTCAGACCTATCAGCCTATCCTCGTTTCTGTTGAAAACGCTGGAGCAAAATACCGAGGGGTAAACTGTTATAGGCACAGCATGCCTATATCCAGGGCAGGTCGGTCGTCACTGCTTTGAACGATGTAGTGTCATGGCTGGAGATAGCACTTAGGCACAAGTAATTTGCTGTTGGCACCTTTCTCGACATCGAGGGGCCTTCAATAACGTGCGACTAGAGGCAGTGGTTAAAGACAGGTGGAATCGAACCTCAAACACTTTATTTCTAGTCCTCTTTGCGACAGAACTGTCGTAGTGGAGTGGGGTAGTGCCAAGTCAACCGGAAAGATTAATAGGAGAACTTCGCAGATAGGGGTACTTTCCGCACTGCTCTGGATCTTGGTGATAAACAAACTACTTATAGAACTCCAGGAGCAAGGCTGTTGGGTGACTGCCTATGCTGATGATGTGGTTCTTATGGTTAAAGGAAAATTCCTAAATACCGTCTATGAGCTTACCGAAGGGTACCTAAATGTAGTATCTAAGTGGGCGAATAGACGCGGCTTAGCCGTCAAGCCAAGTAAAACCGAAATGGTTTTATTTACTAGGAGGTATAAGATCCCAAATATGCCTCTTCCCTTTTTCGGGGGTTCATGGCTTCAACAAGTTGATAAGGTGAAATACCTTGGGCTTATCCTTAATAGAAAGCTTTCTTCGATGCCAAACATCGAGGAGAGAGTTAATTATTGGAAAAAGGTGGGGCCTCTCACCAAAGGTGGTTTTCTGGTTCTACGAAACCGTAGTAAAACCAATATTGTTCTATGATGTGTTCGTATGGTTTAGGGCGCTCGAAAGGGCTAGACTGGCTAAAAAGCTTGAACGGGTCCAAAGAGCGGCGCTCATCGGAATCTACGGTGCACTGCGAACAACACCAACGATAGCTCTTAATGCTATTTTAAACATAACATTTCTGTAAAGAGCTTTCCGTCAATCTTAACTTCAGGCTACCGGACCACTGTAGCGTTTTTCAAGCGGAAGTGGCTGCTATCAAGGTGGCGGTAGAAGTACTGCTACGAAGTGCAGCCTCGTTTAGAGAGGTGAGCATTCACTCCGACAGCAGAGCGGCAATACTAGCCCTGAGTGCGCGAACCGTGCAATCAAAGCTAGTCAAGGAGTGTCTGTCTTCACTAGAAATAGCGTCAAGCTACTTCAAGATCAAGCTCGTTTGAGTGCCTGGTCACAGCGGAATCGCTGGCAACTGCAAGGCCGATAAGTTAGCCAGGGGGGGCACCATAAAGTTAGCCGGAAGTTCGAAAATCTTTATAATAGGTATATGGGAGCAAGCATTATATTATCAAGAAAAGATTTTTTCCGAATTTCAATAATGTATTTCACTGATTTATAAACATATTTGATAAAAAGTTCGCAGACGGAACCACATATTCGGTAGTTAAGGTCTTGAACAGTTCTAGCCCGATTTATGTTTTTGGCTATCATGAAAAGTAGACGGGGTTATAATCCGAGTCCATCCAATTTCACACTGTCGGTAAAGATTCTTATAGAATTTGTCCCTGGCGAATATGGTAGTTGTAGCTTGTGTGGTTTAAGGAACATGTACATTAGAAGGCGGGGTCACGCCCATTTTTTGAAAATGTTATGTGCTTAATTATGTCATTTTAAGGGGTTTGCGAATAATGGCGTTTTGTGGGTATGGCAGTGGTCCGATTACGTCCATCTACGAAATCACACACAAAGTCTCCCAAGACAGCAAAACAATTCAAGCATTTAATTGCACTCTAATATCTGACAATACCCCTTTTATTTGACCAAGTAATAAGCAGGATTGCTTACAATAAGCGAAAGCAAATCGAGAGTGACCCTAATGCTGAGAAACCAAGCTACGAAAACGCAGCAAAGGCTACTGCAATTGAAATTGAAGAGGACACTGAGTCACTGTGTGACAATGACTCACTGCATTTTTTAGGGAACAATCTCGACTGCCGTATAAATAATATGGTGGCAGAGTAACAAACAAATGCCTTTTAAAAATGTTTGCCCAAATTTCACCACTTGTTGTGCTTTTGAGATAAATGGTGGCAGAGTAACAAACAAATGCCTTTTAAAAATGTTTGCTCAAATTTCACCAGTTTTTGTGCTTGACACGATAAGTTCCTTTAATGCATTTAGGCTTTGACTTGTTAATACAAGCGGGAGCGGCATTGCGACATGTTGTTCAGAATGACCCGCAGAGGCTACTGCAATTGAAATTGAAGAGGACACTGAGTCCCTGTGTGACAATGACTCACTGCATTTTTTAGGAAACAATCCCGACTGCCGTACATCAAACGACAGTTGGGTGGGAGAATTTTAAAAATATTAATCGATACTGGAGCGGCAAAGAATTACATTAAGCCCGTAAAGGAGCTAAAAAAAGTAATTCATGTCAAAAAATCCTTCACTGTGAGCTCGGTAAATGGTTCGAGCAGAGTAACAAACAAATGCCTTTTAAAAATGTTTGCCCAAATTTTACCATTTTTTGTGCTTGACACGATAAGTTCCTTTGATGCCATTATAGGCTTTGACTTGTTAACACAAGCAGGAGCGGTATTGGACTTACAAAATAGCAATATCATATACCAAAACAAATCAGGGCAATTGAGCTCCATTACTGTAACAAAGTAAACTTCACAGATGTTAATGATATAGTAGTGCCCATGTCCGTTCAAAAGCATGATATTTAGAAGGTCAAAGGCATTTTCGACCTCTAACGAGACATTACCCTTTAACACTACGGTCACTGCCACGATCCGCACTATAGATATGAACTAATCTATGCCACACTATATCCATAACCAAACGGAATCTCAAATGTGTCAAAAGAAATCAACATTTTTACAAATCACCAACCCCTCACCTTCGCTGTCTCTGATAGGAACATAAATGCGAAAATCAAAACATTCGACAGAAAAGCCTTTAAATTGCTTCAATAACCATTTCGTTCTCGAAGAAGCCAAATTTCTGTTAAAAAGAGACATACTACTCTTTAAGAGAAAAATACGCAACCTAATAAATTTTTCAGATAAAAACGCTTTATTGGAAGTAATTAAACCACTCGTTAATACCAACTCAGTAAACGCGATTTACTGTCATTTACCGACGTTGGCCCGTATACAACATGATTTTGTGTTAAATTTTTCGGCAACTAAGTTCAGGCACTACAAGAATATCGGTGTCAACATTACAAACAAAGGTGAACAAACTGAATTGATCATCACTGAACACAATCGCGCGCATAGGGCCGCTCAGGAAATATTAAACAAATCCTTCGTGATTATTATTTTCCGAAAATGGCAAAATTAGCTAATAAGGTGGTGATCAATTGCACAACATATACCAAAGCGAAAAACGACAGGCATGCCAAAAAACAAATGCTTGGGGTAACACCAATTCCATCAAATGGTGGAGAAATGCTCCACATTGATATTCAACGGACAAAAAATCGTTACTTACTTGCGTTGACAAGTTCTCGAAGTTTGCCGTTGTACAACCGATCGCGTTTCGCACGATAATGGAAGTAAAAATGCCCATTATCCAACTTCTAAATTTGTTTCCTCAAACAAAAACAATTTATTGCGACAAGCTTTTATTGAAGCCGCTTTCAATTCAGAGACAATTAGGTCACTGTTAAAAAACGGGTATGACATAGACATTGTGAATGCACCATCTCTGTTCTTTGTTCAAATGGACAAGTGGAACGCTTCCATGGCACTCTTGCGGACACAGCTAGATCTTTTAAACTAGAAAAAATCTCCGATGACACAGCCGAGTTAATTTTGAGGGCAACAATAGCCTACAATCGATCCATACACTCCGTCACAAGCCCAACCCCGATCGATGTGATTCACGCAGTATCTAGCGAACTTAGGCGGACCATAAAAAATAAAATCGCAAAAGCCCAACATGATAACATTGAAAGATCTACCCCTATCAGGCAAAAGAGAACGTTGGCGAAAAAGTGTTCAAAAAAACAATAAAAGGTTAGGAAATAAGTTAACACCGCTTTGCACAGAGGAAACGATTCAAGCAGACCTAAGAACGTCTGTTAAAGCGAGGGTGGTCCACAGAAGGCTATGATAAATAGTTAAGCACACAACGATCTTTATTCCCTTTTCTTCTATCTTTGCAGGATTAAATTTGCAGTCCTTTTATTGTCAGGAGTCGTATATTGCCGGATTACGGATCATTCCAATTTTATTCCGGTGATAGACGGGAAAGTATTGGTATGGGAACAGGGACTATTTAAGGCATTCGAGTAACCTGACAGAATTTGCTAGCATGTTAGATGAGACCACAGAATTAGCACGATTACTCCCTCAATCGCATATGCGAAAGTTATTAGACGTGGATATACTTGTAGAACATATTAGAAATTTGTTGTCCGTAATAAAAGTGCACCATAGAATGGCAAGAAGTCTGGATTTCCTAGGCTCAGCACTTAAGGTAATAGCCGGCACGCCAGATGCAGCCGATGTGGAAAAATTTAGATGGTCCCAGTCAAAGTTAATTGATGCAAATAATAGGCAAATTGTAAATAATTCAGAAGCACAGAAACAAATTAATACAAGTATACTCACAGATACGATAAATGAAATAGTTAAAGAAAAAAAGAATGAGTTGGTTGACACACCGCAGTTATATGAAACATTATTAACGAGAAATATAATGTTACCAGATTTCAAACTTGATTCTCACAATTACATTGGCTAAGGCTAACATTATAAATCCCACTATTTATGATCATGAAGATTTGGAAAAAATCTTATAGGAACACCCCGTAGAAATCCCCATAGGTATCTTAACTGAGAATATAGTTCATATATACATAGCCTACCCTATAATTAAAATCATCTGTACCAGAGTCACCATCTTTCCGGTATCACATCACCTTGTAACACTACAGCTACAAGATGACACCGTAACCAAATGCTTCGATGACGTAATAGCGGTTAACGAATGCGTAAGAACAATATTCCCGTCCGTTAGCAAGTTAACCACATAAGACACCAGTGAACGAGCACTGCATTCTAGCGGCGTGGCCTCCTGCCGCACTCAGCTAAGCCACCTGAAGCTTATCTTGCAAGTAGATGATGGAATCATAATTATCAACGAGAGCATAGCAAGGGTCAGTACAGACGATGGCCCAGAGATCATTACGAACGGGACCTCGTCACCTTCCGTTTCTCCGCAATCGTCAATGGAACGAAAGGTGTGAACCAGCGTGAGATAATAAATAGGAAGCCAGGCATAGCGGGGTCACCACTGCTTAACATCGTTGGTCACGACCTAGTCTTGAGTATGCCGCAACTCCATAGAATGAAGAATGACAATCTTCGTGTCATCCAAGACGTCAAAGACGAGCTGGCGTTCGTCGACTCATTCATTACATAAATTATCGTCGGTGTTGCTCTCGGCGTTATCTTAAGTGGCTTTATCATCATAGGGCAAATCCCAAAGAAAAGACTAGCTTCGCGGGAGGTACAGAAGCTCATCAGCAGCTATAAAATAACCACGGACGGTCATAGACTTGAGGGGGCAGTAACTAACACTTAAGAATTGCACACAAATAATATAACAAACTTACCACTGCACTTATCTTTACCCACTTGCTCCAAACATATTCAGCTCAGTGACCTGACTACTATGGTCATCTGCGGCAATCTCATGTTTGACTATGCTGCAAATGCCTACGTTATCGCTTATGCTGAGTCGGCTTGATGGCTGTAGCTTTGTAGCTTATGGGTCCAGCTTTTAGGTTTAGGCCTAAATCCAATTTTGTACCACAATCAGTTAGTATTTGACTTTCAATAAATGTACTTACTGTGGCTTTGCCGATATAACATACTTTCTTATTATTGATATAATCACTGAGCCATAAAGCCAGCGATAAGAAAGCGAAGTAAAGCTCCCAACGCAATCAACCTAATAATCATCTCGCACATAGACTGCGAGATACCTGGCCAGTGACCGACTGTGTTCAACCACATCCAAGCTACATGCGTTGTTAGGCATTTATCAACAACGCGGGACCGCAAACCCATTAACTTATATATAATTACTCGTATACATATTATATTAAGAGAATAACTCGCACATTTAAAACATTAATATGGTATAAATGTATAGCAACATACATATATGTATATATATAACACTTATTATTAGGGTGGAGCGAAAAAAAATTTGTTTTTGCTTAGCCTAAGGGTCAAATTTGTCAATATAAAACAGCAAATTTTTGAAAAAAAACCAAAATTTTTTTAACATCTAGAGGTTCGCTTTTAAAGTAAAGTTCGAGTTAAAATTTTTATTTCGTAAAAAGCTTTTGATAAGTGTTCTAGAAGCTGTGGAGAGTCCTCTTTCTGGAAAATTAAAAGTTATCAACTTAAAAATAAATTTTGTGGTCATTATTGGAGTTTTAAACAAAAGTCATAAACGACAACATGCTTTCCTTAGGCGTTAAAATAAATTTTTAATCAAAAACCGTCAAATTCGATAGTTTTTATATAAATGTGAAAGTTTAAAAAAAAATTAGTTACAAATACTCGTCATTTATTACACCTGCAGAAGCTACACGCTCAGAGCAAGGTGACAGAAAAGGGTAAAAACATTTCATACATCAAATTTATTGTTGTGAATGACAGTTTAATACGATACTGCATTCGATTTTCATATTCACCGATTCAAGACAAATCTGAATTGGTAATACAAATCAAAAAATAAAACCTTGAAAATTTTTGCACAAGTCTCCAAGCTGCATATGATGCTATAGTATGATTTGACGATTCAGATCTACCGATAAATTTCAAATACCCGCTTGCGCCAAATACGAAAACTGATTAGACCAATTTGAAGAAACAAAAGCAATGATTTCTGATAATTAAAATTTATTAAAACAATTGCACTTACTCCACATCCGAGAGTTGAGCTGCCACAAGTACAAAGTTTCATACTCTTATAACAGACGATTATGACAATGGCCGCCCTTTCGGGATATATTTACAACCGTTTAAATTAACCATCCAAAATTATCACAAGCACAAAACAATACAAAACAAAAAGTCAAGCAGGCGTCATAGTAAAACAGTTCGCATTAAATGACGACAATTTCAATTTGGCTTGGGAAGCTCTTAAATCAAGATTCAGACAGAAACAAATGAAGAAATTATCAATCTTCAGTCTACTGTTTCAAATTGTTGGTCGGTTCTATCGACACACAACATTCACACAGGCGATTGGGGATCTATTCTGGTAAATATATGCACCGCAGCATAACCAGAAAAATCGTTACTTTCGTGGGAGCAGTCGTAACCGAACATTTCATACTCTTACAACTGGCGTTACGTTTTACGTATGTATATGGGATATAGAGTATATATTTGGCTTTACGACATATTGCGCGCGGTGCACCCTGGGTAACGCCAAATAACCTGTGGCCTTTTCAAATTCCTGATCCGACCTTTGCTCGACACGGACATTGCCTGGACTATAAGATGAATTTGGTTGAACCCTGGGCTGGTGGTCGTGGTATTATGTCACCTGAGTATGCAGGGGCTATACCCTGCAGAAACGGCTGACGGGCTTATGCCAACGCCGCCTCCGTTCCGTTAAAAACATGGCAGGCCTCGGAGTATGTTCCCCTCCCGTCATCATTAAGTTGGTGTGATAGGGGTTTGTTTAGATGACTCCTTTTTGCGCTGGTCGGCTCTGAACGAACTACCTCATGAGGGCGTGCGTCAACTCTTGCCTTGGCTTCGTAACTGAGATAACATTGGGACCATAAAAGGCGACTATCTTTCCGAGAGGCGGATAGTGGCTCTGATTGGGACCCAATCAAAATGAATACAAAGAAGAATACTAAGGACGAGGGGGAAGCAGGTCGAAACCGACCTCTGCTATAGTGGACGGCTTACCGTCACTAGGGGCGGTAAGGCAGGGGGATTCGGCAAGAGTCTGCCGACTGAAATCTTGGGTAGGGCGGAAGTGCGTGGAACCTCTGCTAAGTTTATGAGGTACGGGGTCCTTCGCGAACGCTAAGTGCCTTTGAGATAGCATGTGACTGCAGCCAAAAGCTGAAGTCTGGTCGTTGGTTGGCTGCCAAGATTTCGGAGCCGTAAGGTGGCAAGCAGGCGGTTCAGAAATGTGATCAGCATGCTAGCACACTTGAGTGGGCCAAAAGGGGGCTGAGCGACGTGGGCGGCGGAAAAGTGGGGCTGAGCGAGCCCCATACCTCGATAAAGCAACAGAGGTCGCAGGAGGGGGATTTCTTCTCGGGAAACAGCTAAACTCGCAAGCTCAGTGGAACTCGGCGTGTACGACCGAAGCACGGGAGATAGAGCCCTCACCCATGACGAGTGGAAGCGGGTAGCAGCTGCTACCTCTGCTGTCTTCATGAAAGTGGTAAGGGGAAGCCCTAGATCACCCCCTAGATGTGAAAGTGCCGGGTAGAACCTCGGCACACACAAACTTATAACGTGTGCCGACGAACGGTCGGCCCTCCTTTATAAGAAGGCGGTAGCCAGGGTAGGGGAGGTGTGGATAGGGGCAAAGCTCGAGGCGGTGGCCAAATCGGAAGTGAAGAGATGTTGCGGTACTGCATCCATCTCTTCCAATCCAAGACTGGAGGGTGATTAGACTATAGAGGACCGAGGAGCCATATCGACAAGCGCTGATACTCCTAAATAAGGAGTCCCTCCTCCTCCTCTCAGCGTGACAAAGGGAGTCATAAGCTATGGCTTCGAGAGGGTCGTTTTCAGGATGATCCAAACAGAGGCCAGGGCGGATGGCTCGCTGCCTCCCGCTGGAGTGGAAGAGAGCGGGAAAGATCCCACTCAAAAATAGATATCGACCTTATCCTCTCGGACGTGGTGAGCACGGTGGGCGGATCGTCAAGTGATGATGGATCCGTCTTCTGTCCCGAGCGCCTGTTCGAGGAGGCTGGGATCGATGGCAGAAATTATGGTGCGGAACTCGCACTGACCACTTAACGGTTTTCTTTTACCTCATTTCAGCAACGAGGACGTTGTCACTGCTAGGCTGGATAACAGTGCTAGAGAACTCTGGCTTGTCTCAGCCTATATGCCGCAGGACGGTGAGGTAGAGCCACCTCCGGACCTGCTGAGGAGGGCTCTGGCAGAGGCCAGAGGTCTGATGACAATTCATGGCACACCGTCTGGGTAGCTCGAACCCAAACGCAAGAGGTGAGTCACTTTTTGATTTTATTTGTGGTGTAGACCTTTTCATTTGCAATAGAGGAAGCTGTCCTACTTTTGTGACAGCTAGCAGAACGGAAGCCCTTGACGTCACGCTAGCCTCTAGAGAAATTGCTCCCTTGATCTCGGAATGGAGAGTTCTAAGCGATGATCCCATCTGTGATCATAAATATATTGGGTTCTTAGACGCCTCGCGCTAGAAGCACAAAACCTATAGAAATTTCAGGAATATTAATTGGCTCCTGTATTGTAGAAAGCTTCGATCAGCTATGCCAACTGCACCTGGCAGGGATTCGATCCTATCTGCGGACGCGATTGATGAGCTCGTCGAGGTTTTCAGCTCTGTTAGTAGAACTACCCTTGAAATATCCTGTCCTCTGAAAAATCATAAAATCAAGAGAAACCTCTTGGTGGATTCGGAGATCAGATCTTCGAGTAGAAGACTCTTCAATAACGCCCGTAAAAGTGGCTCTAGTAACGACTGGCCATTTACAAGTCCGAGTTGAAGAAAGCTAAGAGAGCTTTGTGGAGAGCCTTCCGCGGCCGTGCAGAGGGTTGTCACGAGTCCTCAAGGTTCAGACGCATTCTAGAAAAAAATCTTACTCTAGTGGGGTTTTTAAGAAATGCAGATAGCGGGTGGACAAAAAGTATCGAAGAGTCACTGAAGCTACTCCTAGATGCTCATTTTCCGCTGAATCGCTCTACTGAAGAAGTGCCACTGGTGGAGCTTCAGGAAGGCTATACAGCCTCCTTGGACCTTCTGGATGAGCGTCACCTTACCTGGGTGCTGAAATCATTCAAGCCCTCCAAATTCCCGGATCCTGATGGCACCATACCGGCGCCACTACAGCGTACGGTCAAGGTGTCTGGCCGCCGTCTACGCGAACTGTGTTAGATTGGGCCATGTCCCGAAGGCCTGGAGACAGGTTAAGGTTACGTTGATTCCGAAGGCCGGTAAAAGCTCTCTGTCGCTGCAAAGGATTTCAGACCTATCAGCCTATCCTCGTTTCTGTTGAAAACGCTGGAGCAAAATACCGAGGGGTAAACTGTTATAGGCACAGCATGCCTATATCCAGGGCAGGTCGGTCGTCACTGCTTTGAACGATGTAGTGTCATGGCTGGAGATAGCACTTAGGCACAAGTAATTTGCTGTTGGCACCTTTCTCGACATCGAGGGGCCTTCAATAACGTGCGACTAGAGGCAGTGGTTAAAGACAGGTGGAATCGAACCTCAAACACTTTATTTCTAGTCCTCTTTGCGACAGAACTGTCGTAGTGGAGTGGGGTAGTGCCAAGTCAACCGGAAAGATTAATAGGAGAACTTCGCAGATAGGGGTACTTTCCGCACTGCTCTGGATCTTGGTGATAAACAAACTACTTATAGAACTCCAGGAGCAAGGCTGTTGGGTGACTGCCTATGCTGATGATGTGGTTCTTATGGTTAAAGGAAAATTCCTAAATACCGTCTATGAGCTTACCGAAGGGTACCTAAATGTAGTATCTAAGTGGGCGAATAGACGCGGCTTAGCCGTCAAGCCAAGTAAAACCGAAATGGTTTTATTTACTAGGAGGTATAAGATCCCAAATATGCCTCTTCCCTTTTTCGGGGGTTCATGGCTTCAACAAGTTGATAAGGTGAAATACCTTGGGCTTATCCTGAATAGAAAGCTTTCTTCGATGCCAAACATCGAGGAGAGAGTTAATTATTGGAAAAAGGTGGGGCCTCTCACCAAAGGTGGTTTTCTGGTTCTACGAAACCGTAGTAAAACCAATATTGTTCTATGATGTGTTCGTATGGTTTAGGGCGCTCGAAAGGGCTAGACTGGCTAAAAAGCTTGAACGGGTCCAAAGAGCGGCGCTCATCGGAATCTACGGTGCACTGCGAACAACACCAACGATAGCTCTTAATGCTATTTTAAACATAACATTTCTGTAAAGAGCTTTCCGTCAATCTTAACTTCAGGCTACCGGACCACTGTAGCGTTTTTCAAGCGGAAGTGGCTGCTATCAAGGTGGCGGTAGAAGTACTGCTACGAAGTGCAGCCTCGTTTAGAGAGGTGAGCATTCACTCCGACAGCAGAGCGGCAATACTAGCCCTGAGTGCGCGAACCGTGCAATCAAAGCTAGTCAAGGAGTGTCTGTCTTCACTAGAAATAGCGTCAAGCTACTTCAAGATCAAGCTCGTTTGAGTGCCTGGTCACAGCGGAATCGCTGGCAACTGCAAGGCCGATAAGTTAGCCAGGGGGGGCACCATAAAGTTAGCCGGAAGTTCGAAAATCTTTATAATAGGTATATGGGAGCAAGCATTATATTATCAAGAAAAGATTTTTTCCGAATTTCAATAATGTATTTCACTGATTTATAAACATATTTGATAAAAAGTTCGCAGACGGAACCACATATTCGGTAGTTAAGGTCTTGAACAGTTCTAGCCCGATTTATGTTTTTGGCTATCATGAAAAGTAGACGGGGTTATAATCCGAGTCCATCCAATTTCACACTGTCGGTAAAGATTCTTATAGAATTTGTCCCTGGCGAATATGGTAGTTGTAGCTTGTGTGGTTTAAGGAACATGTACATTAGAAGGCGGGGTCACGCCCATTTTTTGAAAATGTTATGTGCTTAATTATGTCATTTTAAGGGGTTTGCGAATAATGGCGTTTTGTGGGTATGGCAGTGGTCCGATTACGTCCATCTACGAAATCACACACAAAGTCTCCCAAGACAGCAAAACAATTCAAGCATTTAATTGCACTCTAATATCTGACAATACCCCTTTTATTTGACCAAGTAATAAGCAGGATTGCTTACAATAAGCGAAAGCAAATCGAGAGTGACCCTAATGCTGAGAAACCAAGCTACGAAAACGCAGCAAAGGCTACTGCAATTGAAATTGAAGAGGACACTGAGTCACTGTGTGACAATGACTCACTGCATTTTTTAGGGAACAATCTCGACTGCCGTATAAATAATATGGTGGCAGAGTAACAAACAAATGCCTTTTAAAAATGTTTGCCCAAATTTCACCACTTGTTGTGCTTTTGAGATAAATGGTGGCAGAGTAACAAACAAATGCCTTTTAAAAATGTTTGCTCAAATTTCACCAGTTTTTGTGCTTGACACGATAAGTTCCTTTAATGCATTTAGGCTTTGACTTGTTAATACAAGCGGGAGCGGCATTGCGACATGTTGTTCAGAATGACCCGCAGAGGCTACTGCAATTGAAATTGAAGAGGACACTGAGTCCCTGTGTGACAATGACTCACTGCATTTTTTAGGAAACAATCCCGACTGCCGTACATCAAACGACAGTTGGGTGGGAGAATTTTAAAAATATTAATCGATACTGGAGCGGCAAAGAATTACATTAAGCCCGTAAAGGAGCTAAAAAAAGTAATTCATGTCAAAAAATCCTTCACTGTGAGCTCGGTAAATGGTTCGAGCAGAGTAACAAACAAATGCCTTTTAAAAATGTTTGCCCAAATTTTACCATTTTTTGTGCTTGACACGATAAGTTCCTTTGATGCCATTATAGGCTTTGACTTGTTAACACAAGCAGGAGCGGTATTGGACTTACAAAATAGCAATATCATATACCAAAACAAATCAGGGCAATTGAGCTCCATTACTGTAACAAAGTAAACTTCACAGATGTTAATGATATAGTAGTGCCCATGTCCGTTCAAAAGCATGATATTTAGAAGGTCAAAGGCATTTTCGACCTCTAACGAGACATTACCCTTTAACACTACGGTCACTGCCACGATCCGCACTATAGATATGAACTAATCTATGCCACACTATATCCATAACCAAACGGAATCTCAAATGTGTCAAAAGAAATCAACATTTTTACAAATCACCAACCCCTCACCTTCGCTGTCTCTGATAGGAACATAAATGCGAAAATCAAAACATTCGACAGAAAAGCCTTTAAATTGCTTCAATAACCATTTCGTTCTCGAAGAAGCCAAATTTCTGTTAAAAAGAGACATACTACTCTTTAAGAGAAAAATACGCAACCTAATAAATTTTTCAGATAAAAACGCTTTATTGGAAGTAATTAAACCACTCGTTAATACCAACTCAGTAAACGCGATTTACTGTCATTTACCGACGTTGGCCCGTATACAACATGATTTTGTGTTAAATTTTTCGGCAACTAAGTTCAGGCACTACAAGAATATCGGTGTCAACATTACAAACAAAGGTGAACAAACTGAATTGATCATCACTGAACACAATCGCGCGCATAGGGCCGCTCAGGAAATATTAAACAAATCCTTCGTGATTATTATTTTCCGAAAATGGCAAAATTAGCTAATAAGGTGGTGATCAATTGCACAACATATACCAAAGCGAAAAACGACAGGCATGCCAAAAAACAAATGCTTGGGGTAACACCAATTCCATCAAATGGTGGAGAAATGCTCCACATTGATATTCAACGGACAAAAAATCGTTACTTACTTGCGTTGACAAGTTCTCGAAGTTTGCCGTTGTACAACCGATCGCGTTTCGCACGATAATGGAAGTAAAAATGCCCATTATCCAACTTCTAAATTTGTTTCCTCAAACAAAAACAATTTATTGCGACAAGCTTTTATTGAAGCCGCTTTCAATTCAGAGACAATTAGGTCACTGTTAAAAAACGGGTATGACATAGACATTGTGAATGCACCATCTCTGTTCTTTGTTCAAATGGACAAGTGGAACGCTTCCATGGCACTCTTGCGGACACAGCTAGATCTTTTAAACTAGAAAAAATCTCCGATGACACAGCCGAGTTAATTTTGAGGGCAACAATAGCCTACAATCGATCCATACACTCCGTCACAAGCCCAACCCCGATCGATGTGATTCACGCAGTATCTAGCGAACTTAGGCGGACCATAAAAAATAAAATCGCAAAAGCCCAACATGATAACATTGAAAGATCTACCCCTATCAGGCAAAAGAGAACGTTGGCGAAAAAGTGTTCAAAAAAACAATAAAAGGTTAGGAAATAAGTTAACACCGCTTTGCACAGAGGAAACGATTCAAGCAGACCTAAGAACGTCTGTTAAAGCGAGGGTGGTCCACAGAAGGCTATGATAAATAGTTAAGCACACAACGATCTTTATTCCCTTTTCTTCTATCTTTGCAGGATTAAATTTGCAGTCCTTTTATTGTCAGGAGTCGTATATTGCCGGATTACGGATCATTCCAATTTTATTCCGGTGATAGACGGGAAAGTATTGGTATGGGAACAGGGACTATTTAAGGCATTCGAGTAACCTGACAGAATTTGCTAGCATGTTAGATGAGACCACAGAATTAGCACGATTACTCCCTCAATCGCATATGCGAAAGTTATTAGACGTGGATATACTTGTAGAACATATTAGAAATTTGTTGTCCGTAATAAAAGTGCACCATAGAATGGCAAGAAGTCTGGATTTCCTAGGCTCAGCACTTAAGGTAATAGCCGGCACGCCAGATGCAGCCGATGTGGAAAAATTTAGATGGTCCCAGTCAAAGTTAATTGATGCAAATAATAGGCAAATTGTAAATAATTCAGAAGCACAGAAACAAATTAATACAAGTATACTCACAGATACGATAAATGAAATAGTTAAAGAAAAAAAGAATGAGTTGGTTGACACACCGCAGTTATATGAAACATTATTAACGAGAAATATAATGTTACCAGATTTCAAACTTGATTCTCACAATTACATTGGCTAAGGCTAACATTATAAATCCCACTATTTATGATCATGAAGATTTGGAAAAAATCTTATAGGAACACCCCGTAGAAATCCCCATAGGTATCTTAACTGAGAATATAGTTCATATATACATAGCCTACCCTATAATTAAAATCATCTGTACCAGAGTCACCATCTTTCCGGTATCACATCACCTTGTAACACTACAGCTACAAGATGACACCGTAACCAAATGCTTCGATGACGTAATAGCGGTTAACGAATGCGTAAGAACAATATTCCCGTCCGTTAGCAAGTTAACCACATAAGACACCAGTGAACGAGCACTGCATTCTAGCGGCGTGGCCTCCTGCCGCACTCAGCTAAGCCACCTGAAGCTTATCTTGCAAGTAGATGATGGAATCATAATTATCAACGAGAGCATAGCAAGGGTCAGTACAGACGATGGCCCAGAGATCATTACGAACGGGACCTCGTCACCTTCCGTTTCTCCGCAATCGTCAATGGAACGAAAGGTGTGAACCAGCGTGAGATAATAAATAGGAAGCCAGGCATAGCGGGGTCACCACTGCTTAACATCGTTGGTCACGACCTAGTCTTGAGTATGCCGCAACTCCATAGAATGAAGAATGACAATCTTCGTGTCATCCAAGACGTCAAAGACGAGCTGGCGTTCGTCGACTCATTCATTACATAAATTATCGTCGGTGTTGCTCTCGGCGTTATCTTAAGTGGCTTTATCATCATAGGGCAAATCCCAAAGAAAAGACTAGCTTCGCGGGAGGTACAGAAGCTCATCAGCAGCTATAAAATAACCACGGACGGTCATAGACTTGAGGGGGCAGTAACTAACACTTAAGAATTGCACACAAATAATATAACAAACTTACCACTGCACTTATCTTTACCCACTTGCTCCAAACATATTCAGCTCAGTGACCTGACTACTATGGTCATCTGCGGCAATCTCATGTTTGACTATGCTGCAAATGCCTACGTTATCGCTTATGCTGAGTCGGCTTGATGGCTGTAGCTTTGTAGCTTATGGGTCCAGCTTTTAGGTTTAGGCCTAAATCCAATTTTGTACCACAATCAGTTAGTATTTGACTTTCAATAAATGTACTTACTGTGGCTTTGCCGATATAACATACTTTCTTATTATTGATATAATCACTGAGCCATAAAGCCAGCGATAAGAAAGCCAAGTAAAGCTCCCAACGCAATCAACCTAATAATCATCTCGCACATAGACTGCGAGATACCTGGCCAGTGACCGACTGTGTTGAACCACATCCAAGCTACATGCGTTGTTAGGCATTTATCAACGCGGGACCGCAAACCCATTAACTTATATATAATTACTCGTATACATATTATATTAAGAGAATAACTCGCACATTTAAAACTTAATATGGTATAAATGTATAGCAACATACATATATGTATATATATAACACTTATTATTAGAGTGGAGCTTATCAACTTAAAAATAAATTTTGTGGTCATTATTGGAGTTTTAAACAAAAGTCATAAACGACAACATGCTTTCCTTAGGCGTTAAAATAAATTTTTAATCAAAAACCGTCAAATTCGATAGTTTTTATATAAATGTGAAAGTTTAAAAAAAAATTAGTCTTAAAGTCAGTGGATGTTAAAAAAAAATTTTTTTTTCAATAATTTTTTTTTTATAATCTACAAATTTGACCCTCAGGCGAAGCAAAAAAAAAATTTGTTTCACTCCACCCTACTAATTGTTGCTAGATATATACATAAGATGTATGTTTTCCGCACCACAATTAAATCTTCGTACTCCCAACATATATACACGCGCTTTTATATAATATGTACATACCATACATACACGCGGAATAACCTCTGCTGTAACAACATCCTATTGACATCGGATACAGTTATTAATTGTAATTGAAACCAAAAAAATGTTTGACCAATATATGCAAATATTTGTATATAGGTACATCGCTTCGAAGTCCACATTGACTTATGTATATCCCGAAACACTTGTGTTGTAAACTATATAATAAAATTAAATTTAAAAAATAAATCCAAACCTGTATCAATAAATACAAATACTCGTCATTTATTACACCTGCAGAAGCTACACGCTCAGAGCAAGGTGACAGAAAAGGGTAAAAACATTTCATACATCAAATTTATTGTTGTGAATGACAGTTTAATACGATACTGCATTCGATTTTCCTATTCACCGATTCAAGACAAATCTGAATTGGTAATAGAAATCAAAAAATAAAATCTTGAAAATTTTTGCACAAGTCTCCAAGCTGCATATGATGCTACAGTAGGTTTTGACGATTCAGATCTACCGATAAATTTCAAATACCCGCTTACGCCAAATACGAAAACTGATTAGACCAATTTGAAGAAACAAAAGCAATGATTTTTGATAATTAAAATTTATTAAAACAATTGCACTTACTCCACATCCGAGAGTTGAGCTGCCACAAGTACAAAGTTTCATACTCTTACAACAGACGATTATGACAATGGCCGCCCTTTCGGGATATATTTACAACCGTTTAAATTAACCATCCAAAATTATCACAAGCACAAAACAATACAAAACAAAAAGTCAAGCAGGCGTCATAGTAAAACAGTTCGCATTAAATGACGACAATTTCAATTTGGTTTGGGAAGCTCTTAAATCAAGATTCAGACAGAAACAAATGAAGAAATTATCAATCTTCAGTCTACTGTTTCAAATTGTTGGTCGGTTCTATCGACACACAACATTCACACAGACGATTGGGGATCTATTCTGGTAAATATATGCACCGCACCATAACCATAAAAATCGCTACTTTCGTGGGAGCAGTCGTAACCGAACATTTCATACTCTTACAACTGGCGTTACGTTTTACGTATGTATATGGGAAATAGAGTATATATTTGATTTACGACATATTGTTAACAGAAAATGATGCTCTCTGATTTTCATTAACATACCTCACTTACCGGGATGTAGAGCAGGTTCGCCTCCACGCGGTGCACCCTGGGTAACGCCAAATAACCTGCGGCCTTCTCAAATTCCTGATCCGACCTTTGCTCGACACGGACATAGCCTGGACTATAAGATGGATTTGGTTGAACCCTGGGCTGGTGGTCGTGGTATTATGTCACCTGAGTATGCAGGGGCTATACCCTGCAGAAACGGCTGATGGGCTTATGCCAAGGCCGCCTCCGTTCCGTTAAAAACATGGCAGGCCTCGGAGTATGTTCCCCTCCCGTCATCATTAAGTTGGTGTGATAGGGGTTTGTTTAGATGACTCCTTTTTGCGCTGGTCGGCTTTGAACGAACTACCTCATAAGGGCGTGCGTCAACCCTCGCCTTGGCTTCGTAACTGAGATAACATTGGGACCATAAAAGGCGACTATCTTTCCGAGAGGCGGATAGTGGCTCTGAGTGGGGACCCAATCAAAATGAATACAAAGAAGAATACTAAGGACGAGGGGGAAGCAGGTCGAAACCGACCTCTGCTATAGTGGACGGCTTACCGTCACTAGGGGCGGTAAGGCAGGGGGATTCGGCAAGAGTCTGCCGACTGAAATCTTGGGTAGGGCGGAAGTGCGTGGAACCTCTGCTAAGTTTATGAGGTACGGGGTCCTTCGCGAACGCTAAGGGCCTTTGAGATAGCATGTGACTGCAGCCAAAAGCTGAAGTCTGGTCGTTGGTTGGCTGCCAAGATTTCGGAGCCGTAAGGTGGCAAGCAGGCGGTTCAGAAATGTGATCAGCATGCTAGCACACTTGAGTGGGCCAAAAGGGGGCTGAGCGACGTGGGCGGCGGAAAAGTGGGGCTGAGCGAGCCCCATACCTCGATAAAGCAACAGAGGTCGCAGGAGGGGGATTTCTTCTCGGGAAACAGCTAAACTCGCAAGCTCAGTGGAACTCAGCGTGTACGACCGAAGCACGGGAGATAGAGCCCTCACCCATGACGAGTGGAAGCGGGTAGCAGCTGCTACCTCCGCTGTCTTCATGAAAGTGGTAAGGGGAAGCCCTAGATCACCCCCTAGATGTGAAAGTGCCGGGTAGAACCTCGGCATACACAAACTTATAACGTGTGCCGACGAACGGTCGGCCCTCCTTTATAAGAAGGTGGTAGCCGGGGAAGGGAGGTGTGGATAGGGGCAAAGCTCGAGGCGGTGGCCAAATCGGAAGTGAAGAGATGTTGCGGTACTGCATCCATCTCTTCCCATCCAAGACTGGAGGGTGATTAGACTATAGAGGACCGAGGAGCCATATCGACAAGCGCTGATACTCCTAAATAAGGAGTCCCTCCTCCTTCTCTCAGCATGACAAAGGGAGTCATAAGCTATGGCTTAGAGAGGGTCGTTTTCAGGATGATCCAAACAGAGGCCAGGGCGGATAGCTCGCTGCCTCCCGCTGGAGTGGAAGAGAGCGGGAAAGATACCCACTCAAAAATAGATATCGACCTTATCCTCTCGGACGTGGTGAGCACGGTGGGCGGATCGTCAAGTGATGATGGGATCGATGGCACAAATTATGGTGCGGATCTCGCACTGACCACTTAACGGTTTTCTTTTACCTCATTTCAGCAACGAGGACGTTGTCACTGCTAGGCTGGATAACAGTGCTAGAGAACTCTGGCTTGTCTCAGCCTATATGCCGCACGACGGTGAGGTAGAGCCACCTCCGGACCTGCTGAGGAGGGCTCTGGCAGAGGCCAGAGGTCTGATGACAATTCATGGCACACCGTCTGGGTAGCTCGAACCCAAACGCAAGAAGTGAGTCACATTTTGATTTTATTTGTGGTGTAGACCTTTTTATTTGCAATAGAGGAAACTGTCCTACTTTTGTGACAGCTAGCAAAACGCAAGTCCTTGACGTCACGCTAGCCTCTAGAGAAATTGCTCCCTTGATTCCATCTGTGATCATAAATATATTGGGTTCAGCTTGGACGCCTCGCGCTAGAAGCACAAAACCTATAGAAATTTCAGGAATATTAATTGGCTCCTGTATTGTAGGAAGCTTCGATCAGCTATGCCAACTGCACCTGACAGGGATTCGATCCTATCTGCGGACGCGATTGATGAGCTCGTCGAGGTTTTCAGCTCTGTTAGTAGAACTACCCTTGAAATATCCTGTCCTCTGGGAAATTATAAAATCAAGGAAAACCTCTTGGTGGACTTCGGAGATCAGATCTTCGAGTAGAAGACTCTTCAATAACGCCCGTAAAAGTGGCTCTAGTAACGACTGGCCATTTACAAGTCCGAGTTGAAGAAAGCTAAGAGAGCTTTGTGGAGAGCCTTCCGCGGCCGTGCAGAGGGTTGTCACGAGTCCTCAAGGTTCAGACGCATTCTGGAAAAAATCTTACTCTAGTGGGGTTTTTAAGAAATGCAGATAGCGGGTGGACAAAGAGTATCGAAGAGTCACTGAAGCTACTCCTAGATGCTCATTTTCCGCTGAATCGCTCTACTGAAGAAGTGCCACTGGTGGAGCTTCAGGAAGGCTATACAGCCTCCTTGGACCTTCTGGATGAGCGTCACCTTACCTGGGTGCTGAAATCATTCAAGCCCTCCAAATTCCCGGGTCCTGATGGCACCATACCGGCGCCACTACAGCCTACAGTCAAGGTGTCTGGCCGCCATCTACGCGAACTGTCTTAGATTGGGCCATGTCCCGAAGGCCTGGAGACAGGTTAAGGTTACGTTTATTCCGAAGGCCGGTAAAAGCTCTCTGCCGCTGCAAAGGATTTCAGACCTATCAGCCTATCCTCGTTTCTGTTGAAAACGCTGGAGCAAAATACCGAGGGGTAAACTGTTATAGGCACAGCATGCCTATATCCAGGGCAGGTCGGTCGACACTGCTTTGAACGATGTAGTGCAATGGCTGGAGATAGCACTTAGGCACAAGGAATTTGCTGTTGGTACCTTTCTCGACATCGAGGGGGCCTTCAATAACGTGCGACTAGAGGCAGTGGTTAAAGACAGGTGGAATCGAACCTCAAACACTTTATTTCTAGTCCTCTTTGCGACAGAACTGTCGTAGTGGAGTGGGGTAGTGCCAAGTCAACCGGAAAGATTAATAGGAGAACTTCGCAGATAGGGGTACTTTCCCCACTGCTCTGGATCTTGGTGATAAACGAACTACTTATAGAACTCCAGGAGCAAGGCTGTTGGGTGACTGCCTATGCTGATGATGTGGTTCTTATGGTTAAAGGAAAATTCCTAAATACCGTCTATGAGCTCACCGAAGGGTACCTAAATGTGGTATCCAAGTGGGCGAATAGATGCGGCTTAGCCGTCAAGCCAAGTAAAACCGAAATGGTTTTATCTACTAGGAGGTATAAGATCCCAAATGTGCCTCTTCCCTTTTTCGGGGGTTCACGGCTTCAACAAGTTGATAAGGTGGAATACCTTGGGCTTATCCTTAATAGAAAGCTTTCTTCGAGGCCAAACATCGAGGAGAGAGTTAATTATTGGAAAAAGGTGGGGCCTCTCACCAAAGGTGGTTTTCTGGCTCTACGAAACCGTAGTAAAACCAATATTGTTCTATGATGTGTTCGTATGGTGTAGGGCGCTCGAAAGGGCTAGACTGGCTAAAAAGCTTGAACGGGTCCAAAGAGCGGCGCTCATCGGAATCTACGGTGCACTGCGAACAACACCAACGATAGCTCTTAATGCTATTTTAAACATAACATTTCTGTAAAGAGCTCTCCGTCAATCTTAACTTCAGGCTACCGGACCATTGTAGCGTTTTTAAAGCGGAAGTGGCTGCTATCAAGGTGGCGGTAGAAGTACTGCTACGAAGTGCAGCCTCGTTTAGAGAGGTGAGCATTCACTCCGACAGCAGAGCGGCAATACTAGCCCTGAGTGCGCTTCATTGATCTCTAATACGAGCTCTCATTTGCCCATACACACAATTACATATAAAAGTTTTACGGACACAAAATATATTTAAAAAAAAACCATTTGCGGTTATTAATAAAGTATTAACTAAAATTAAATTGAAAAAATAAATCCGAACATATATCAATAAATACGACGTATGCGTCACTTATTTGAATTGAAAACTCTTATCAACATAATAGCTTATAAAACACAATAAGGGCGACGACGAATATTCGTCGTACTTGGCGGCGCCGTCGGTGATGAGAACACACGATTGTATATGAAGATTAACACAATACGCGACGGCGGCGAATTTCGCCCGCCATGACGATTTTTGAGATAGAGCTATTTCTAATTTTATCGCCGACCGCGGCGGCAAAAACGGCATCACTATATCAAAGAAAGATTATTTTCAATAAAAATATTAGGGATTTTCAAAAAAAAATTTAAGAAAATGTCTGCGTTGGCAATATTAAGATTGTATAGGTTTGGTTTATTGTGATATTTTTGAGAGCTGAATATACACTAGCTATTAATAGATATTTTTGGCAAAAAGTCAGCCATACGTACTGGGGTCCACATATCTGAACTTGATTTCTTGAAAAGTTATAGTCCGATTTACATTCAAATCTATTTGTCGAAAGTTTTACGCAGATACATTTATTAGGTAGGCGTGTTTTTTGTCTGAATTCACCCAGTTTCAAACTGGAATGTGGAAATGTTAGGATAATATTATAAACTGCACTTGGTTGAAATCGGTCGATATATGGATTTTCACTTAAATGTACGCGGTGGCACCCCCATCGCCCAATTTTGATATTTGTTCTTATAAACTGTTCTGAGAACAACATGCATGAAGACACCTAACAAAAACGACGGATCCTCGCTAAATCTACATTCGATTATATACTTCGATCCACACGGTTCCTGCTTGTTGCCTTTATTCGTTTTTGCGACAACTACCATTCTGCGCGCTACATTTAATTTGTTTGCGTTTGCAAACGCATTACAATTATTGTATAATTAACTTAAACCTAAGCGGTAATAAATAAAAATTTATTAGGCTTAAGTATACTAATTACACGGGCGTTTTTGCTTACAATAATTTGTAAAAGTGTATAATTTATTCATGGTCCTTCGAGCCATTCCAAATGGCACTATTAGTTTTGTCCAGCCAAAAAAAAAACATTTAAACAGTGGCGACAAAAAATTGAAAAGGCAAGACAAACCACAAAATAAAACAAAAACAAACAAGTAAAGAAGGGCTAAGTTCGGATGTAACGGAACATTTTATACTCTCGCAAAGTTAAATGGTATATTCGTTTGAGATTTCTTTATATATTTTAATAATTAGAAGTAGGAACTGTTGCCTTAGTTATTTACTTTTCACTCACAGTGAAAATAATTAGAGCAATTTTTAAACTAAATTTACTCAAATTATGAGAAATCGTTCGTGTGCTTTTTGTATACGCTTATAATTGATTTTATATAGAATGCATTACAACTGTTTTGAGAAGTATGAAAAGAAATCGTTTTTGGACAATGAATAACATTTTTTATTTATTATATCGATATTATTATACATGTTTAGCTTAAAAATAATAAATATTAACAACTTTAAAAATGATATAATATTATTATATTAATTTGTATATAATATTTACAATATTAAACATAAATTTTTGTAGAGATTCTTATACATATATCTAAATTATATTTCTTTTTTCCTTATACTATTTAATTTCTATCATATATTTATACAATAATGTCATATATAATAACAAATTATATATATAATTTAAATTTTCTTAATAAGATTATTTACATATTTTTCTTAAAATTGTCTTAAAAACTACTGTTAAAATTCCTGTACCATTCCAATTCGATTATATTTGGAAAAAAAATGAAGAACTATTGCTCTAAGTCTGAAAACTTTACTTCGAAATAGAGACACAAATACTGTCATGATAGCTGTGTACTGTCTCAAAAGTAATTGCATTTACACGGGAAGGATCCATGTTTAAAAATGCCCAATCAATATGTGTACCGGCAGGTGTAGTTGAATATTCTGCACCAAGCAGGGAACTAAAGTTTTTTTCTTGGAGCAGATTTCTTATTGCAGTCCCTGTAGACATTAAACAAATGTTAAAATATCCAACAATTAGCACATTTTGATTGCCTAAACTTGAAACTTGTTGTCAAAGCTTTATTTGTGTTCAATTCCATCAGTTCCCTAAATACGCGATCCGATTCAGAAAATTCGTTAGGAGGAATAAAATTTCCTATGATGAATAGACCTTCTGCAGAAGTTGCTCGACTACAAGCGACATGTATTGAAGCTCTAGGCATTCTGGGTCGAGTATGAACTACAACTTTATTATATGTGGCACCCTGACTTTTATGAATAGTTATTCCCTCAGCCGGAACAACTGGAAACTGATTTCTTTCAATTGAAATTTGTTCATTTCTCTTATATTGAAAAGATTTTAGAACTTTTTCAATTGGTGTCCAAGAACTTTCTAGAGGATGAGGCTTTTTTGATCGTGCTATCAAACCAACAGAAGGTTCCAAAAATTTAATCCACAGAATTGTTGGAAAATAACAATGGAAATCAATTTGCATAAGTTCTCCAGCTGCCCCATTAACCAAGCCATCACACGTGTTTATATTTACTGTAATCATATATTTGGCGGAGGCTTTTAGTGTCAATTCATAGGGCAGTCCCTGCATTTCAAAAGTTTTGAAAAGTTTAACTCTTCCCAAAATATTCTCATTTTCACTTATACCAATTCCTTTAACTAAGTCTTTTGCAGTTGAAAGGATAGATTCAGTTGGGATTCGACTGAGCTTAAGACCATTGAAATTATTTGTCTCTTCATTGGACCAAAATAAATGTATGGCATCATCGGAAACTTCTTCGAAATTACCTATTGGAGTTACAATGAGTGATATGTCCTCATTTGTCATAGTATCAGATGCCATATGATTTAATGCAATTGCAAAGGCCTGATCCTCCCGTTGTATTATTATCTTTGTTAATTCAAAGTATTTAAATAACTCCCACAAAGGGGAACCAACTAAAGTGCTGTATGCATCATTGGGATAAGGAGAGAATATCCACCTATCTCCAAGAGGTGAGAGTTGCTTCAAATCACCAAACACTATAGTCGGTATACCACCGAAGGGGCTGTCTGTTTTGAAAATTTGTTTTAATCTCGCATCAACAGAGCTAAACATACGAGCACCTACCATCGATATTTCATCAGTTATGATTAATTTTAAATCGATAAGTCTGGAATACAATGAATTAACTGTGACACTGCTAAGTGGCTATTCAACTGATTATCAGGTAAAGAGAATATTGAATGAAGGGTCAAGAACTTTTAAGGAGCTTGGATTGGATCCAGGTGTAGAATTGTAACGATGGTTAAGTGCTTGATATATTGCCGATATCAAACGGCTGTTTCCTACACCTGCACCTCCGCCAATGAACTCATAAAATGGGCGATTTGTTTTTAGCTAGTGCATCAAATGTGTCAAATAGGTTCTTTGCTTAGTATTTAGACTTTGAACTAAAGAAAATAATTCCTCAACTGGAATTAAATTGAGAAGTTCAATAAGTCTAATATTGCAATCAGATTTAATACCATTATCTGTTGAATCTTCACCATGCAAGTCCAGCAAATTTATATTTGGGTTTATTTCTGGAAGTGCCAACACTCTGAACTCATTTTCCACGATAACTAATTCATTTGGAGCATCTTCCTCTAAGTCTATTTCATTATAAAGACTTTCTAGAACATTTTCAAGTTCTGTTTGCTCAAAAACATCATACTTTCTTTGATTTTCCTCAATTATAATACGTTGTGTTATGTAAGTTTGCTCATTATCTCAAGGATACTAAAGCATTATCATTTCGCGGAAATACTCAACTCTGGCCAAATCTGGGTTAAAGCTTTTATACCGAATAGTACAAGGTTTGGTACGTTTTTTCACAAAACCGCTACCGTCTTTAAGAGGCATGACAACCCCGCTTTCTAGAAAATTATCGTTTTCCCTCTGTTATTCTTCACGGTCACTGTCTTGTGCTCTTCTACTAGATTTAAAATATTTATACCTAGATACAAAATCAGCTAAACAAAGAGTTTTTAACTGATCGGATCTTTGAATATAACGATCTAAAATACCGGCTACGAATATTTCAGTCGAACCTGAAGGAAAGTTCTGAAGTTTCACCATTCGAACACGTTCCTCAGGTCGAGAGGTATTTATGAATATATCTGCATTACTTGCTTCAGAAGGATGGAGCCCAATGCGGCAATATACTGCCTCTTGTGCAGACATTTCTATCCCTGATATAAATTTGTGACCTATATGTTTAAGCTTTTGCTTAACAGTATAATTTCCAGCATTTACATCTGACATAGCTTCATTTAAGAGCCTTGAAATTCCTCTGTTAGACTTGTTAATATAATTAATTATATATGAACAGTATATATTGGATATCCATATTTGCTCTATGGAGTTCCAATATCAGAGGACTATAAGCGTTTATAGGGTAGGGTAGGTAAAGTGGCTGTAGCGTTTATATAACGATTCTGTAATTTTCTTGATAGAAAAATTTTGGGTTTTGTTAAACTTGATCTAAGGGCTAACAAATAGTCATCAAAAGACATATTTATTCTACTATCAGACAGGAAGTGTTCAAAATCGTTTAAATTAGAAATGTCTTCTGTAGTCATATTTGAATTTAAAAGGTTTTGAATTTTGAAAAAGTTTTCCTTGTGTCGTTCTGAGTTTTGACTTGTTTCTGTAAGAGGTAGCAATATTTGCGTTGAAGGCATTGGTGGATATGGTGTACCAAAACGACAAAACTGTTGTCCTTTTATTTTCCTAGTACAAGACCGACTGTGGTTATGCTTTTGATAACCCAAATAATTTTCTAAGTGGCTAACCGAACCATCTGTAAAAATATAATTGTCATTAAAACTAATGAAATCAGGGAATGTCTAAGGATCTTGAAGGTTGATCCTGGGGGCATTATTAAGACAATACATGCCATGTACATACGGGGAACCTCTCTGTTGAAACTCCACTCTTCAGTAGAAATTTGTGACAAAATGCTCTCCGAAAATGCCGGCATTATCTTAAAAAAGCTTAAGAATTTGTCGACAGCGGTAGTCAAAATATCTAGCACAAGTAACCGCGTCTGACCGAATTAAGCGATATTTATCTTGGGTTGTTAAACTGTTGGCTTCCTCTTCCGAAATATCTTTAGAATCAACAGTTTTAGAGAGGATAACCAAAAGCTCAAACCCACTGAGATTCTGCAGCCGCTAAAGTAATAAAGGAGGTTGGAAGCCCAAATTGGCGAATCATAGCGATTGCCGTTTTCCTCTCAGCTTCCCAGTGCGCAGGTGAGGATCTAACGCCTATCAAAACCTTGTAACCATCATCGTGTTGAATCAAGATTTGAATAAAGTTTTCGTTTAATAGATTTTGGGCCGTAACTCGCTTGCGACCTGAAAACTTTCTAAGGCAAATGGATGTACTATTCTTAATTTGTAGCAGTTCTATTTTTTTGTAATCATAGAACAACTTTGGAATGGTACACGCTCTTCTGTCAAAACGGCGAATTTCAAAACATATTATCTTGCTAAATGTTTCAGAGCATGTACGTTTCTGCCCAACGTATATTGTTCCAAATGACAACTCTTCTGAATTACTATCTAGAATTATGTCAATTGGTCTTTGTCCTTCTACTGGTGCTAGTCTAGAATATTAATAGCTCTCAAGGTAAAACACACGTGGGAATATTATTACTATTCTATGTTGAACAGTATTTCTCATTTGCTCAACAGATCGAACCTCGGGTTCTTCGCGCCGAGATCTATGACCTCGAGTATTTCTTATTTGCTCATCAGAGCGGATTTGTAGATCTTGCCGCCTTGTTCTATGTTGAACAGTATTTGTCATTTGCTCAACAGAGCGAACCTCGGGGTCTTCGCGACGATATCTATGACCTCGAGTATTTCTTATTTGCTCTTCAGAGCGTATTTGGGGATCTTGCCGCCTTGTTCTATGTTGAACAGTATTTAAAGTTTGTTCAAAAGATCGTACCTCGAGATTTTTTCGCCTGGTTCTATGTTGATTTGTATTGATAATTTGTTCGGACAGACGTACATCAGAATCTAATCTACGATTAGCGTGACTTACAGTATTTTGTGACTGCTCACTATCTCTATATAAAGAGATTGCACGAAGTACTCTCATACGTCTTCTATTCTGAAGACCACTTAGTAATATAGATTTTCTACTTAATCTAGGCATAATTAATTAAGTATAAACGGATTAATATGTAAAATACTTATATAATTCAGTCCGTCCGGGTGTTAAAAGTTGGATCCTAGGTGCTGCTCTCTTTCACTGTTTCCTTGTAAGTCCTTGCTATGCTATTGCTCGTCACTGTACACTGTACTGTGTAATACACTAAAATTAGTTTGAATAAAGCACTTTGCTTGTAAAGACATCTACTGAAACTGAAACTACAAACACAGTGTACTGATATTTATTATACTCTTGCAACATGTTGGTACAGCTTACGTACTTTTGTATACCTATATATTACTTAGCTATTCACTAACATAATAATACATAATATTTAGTTATATTTATATTTTAGAAATTAGTAGTTTATTTCATTGTATTGAAATTAAGTTCTCGGAAAATCTCTCCGTAAATTACTTTTGTTAAACGCTTTCTAAAACAGGGGGATCTATGGTACCTATTTTGAAGGGTCTACCCATGAAGGCCAAATTAACAATAACTTACATATAATTAAGTATGGTATACACATATGTAGAGCAGGTATGTAGATTTTCTTCTTTCTGTCTTAATATCTAAACCTTTTATAAGCTGCCAACGGCTCTAGGTAAAAATGTAATTTTCTTGAGTTTACAGTTCACCTCAACTACCTTCATATTAAAATGTGTCGCAAACCTGAAATAATAGACAGTAGCATGTAAACCGATGGTCGAAGTTTATCTATAACCACATAAAAAGGGTCTTTAGCCCTTTTGATACTACATTACTAATATTTATTTCATGCAATTTTTTCTAGAAAGATTTTTTTGCTCTATACAAAGTCCAGCACTCTAAGAAACATTTTTATATTGTTGTCTGGTATATTTTATAATAAGTTCAACATGATGGCTGAGAAAATATACCTATCCACTGATTATCACCAAATATTATAAGAAATATATGTATATAGAAATCTATATCTATCTCGATTAGTTTTAGGTGATGCAAACAACCGTTTGGTGAACAAAACTATACTCTGTTGCAATATGTTGCGAAAGTATAAAAATGTTGCGAAAGAATTCAACATTCATTATTCGATTATTATTTGTTATTTTATTAACTTATGTTATTGATCATAGATTTATTTAGAGTCAATATTATATTTTTCTCCGAAATGTTAACTTTAATAAAAAGAAGCTATTTAACTCGGACATGGTATATGTGATATAAACTGAACCAAAGGGGTTAGATTTAATATGTGGGGTATATGAGGTTGCTGTTGTACCAGAGGAGCGGAAATCAGTATATTAGGGTTATAAGGTTTAAACAAAGGTCTAGACCAGTTTCATTCATATGCAGCGATATAGATTGTTTTTAAGAAAAACTGTCCATTTAATTTCATTAAATTATCAAATTGAAGAAAAAAAGTATACCATAAGTAGTACATGTGAGCTGGGAAAATCAAAGACCACAAAATTCCTCCAAACCGTATATTAAAAAATGTTGAATTAAACATCCATTATTAAATGATATCGTGATTAAATTACAATAAAATTTAGTATCTTCTTGACTTATATTAAAAGCCATAAACTTAGTTTCAGTTTTATTGCTTGAAGTGAGATATACATAAGTATGAATGTGATATTAACTCCACCAAAGTGGCTAAATTTTATATTATAAGCTTAGGTGGCAAACGTCAACCAGAGAATCGGAATTCATTATATGAAGGTGTGAGGTTAAGACTTAGTATATACTAATTTCATTCTAATTCAGCGTCAAACCACATAGTTTTTAGAAATCATTGCCACATAATTTCGTTAAAATATCACGTTGATCAACCGGAAATGTGTAAAGTCAGGTGGAAAGACGGAAGTCATATATATAATATATTAGGCATAGAGAAAGATATTAATTTTGACATTGCCCAGGTATATTCAAGAACATATTTTGAAGCAATTTTATATATAAAAAAATAGTAATACTGACTGACCGACATATTCGGCATAAAACTGATTTTATCAAAGTGCTCCCACTGTTTCATTAAGGCACCTCACATACCATCACTAATCATATGGAGTAAAGCTAGCCGAATGTTCGAAAATCCTGATATTAGTTACATGGGGGCTAGCTAAAATTTTCACCCGATTTCATCCATTTAAGCCACAAAGATACCTTGTTATGAGCAAAACACGCTTTCTCATTTTCATTGAGATAACTCACATATTGGCCAATATACGCGGTATAAAGTTACGCGGAAATTCAAAAATCTTTATATTACGTATATGAGGGCTATAGGAAGTATTGATCCGATTCAGCCCATTTTTTCATTATATGAATTTCAATTATATATCTTATACATTGACCGATATTTTCGGTAAAAAGTCAACTATTGGCACTGGTGTCCACATAATCAGTGCCTAGGGGCTTGAACAGTTTTGGTTCGATTTAGACAATTTTTTATCACAAGGTGGCAAACTTTAAACGCATTATTCACGCAAAGTTTTACCCCGATACAATCATTGTTGCTTGATTTGCATACTGGAAAGTGAAAGAATCAAATGGAATTTAAAATGGTGTTATATGGGAAATAGGCGTGATTGTAGTCCAATTTCGCCCAATGTCGCACTATAACATAGAATAATGAACAGAATGTTATGTACCGAATTTGGTTGAAATCGGTTAAGCTGGTCCCAAGATATGGGTTTCCCGATTTCACCCATTTTCACACTGCAGGTAGGGTGCTAAAAAAATTTGCTTTCAGTGAATTTTGTTATTATAGCTTTAGCAGTTTAGGAGATATGTACATTAAACCTATTAGAGGCGAGACCACGCCCACTTTAAAATAAAAGTTTGAACTTCAGTTGCCCCTTCTTAATGTGATCCTGTGTATCAAATAACAGCCTTGTATCTTATTGCGGAGCTTAGTTATGGCAATTTATTTGTTTTTGATTAATGACGTCTCTTCATCCTGATCATTTATATATATATATAACTCTATATTTAACTCGATTAGTTTTAGGGGATACAAACAACCGTTAGGTGAACAAAACTACTATACTCTGTAGCAACAAGTTGCGAGGGTATAAAAAGATTTATATAAACGTCTTTGACTTAGAAAACAATTTAGAAATCATTTTAAAAAATCATTTAACAAAAGGGAAAATAGGGATATATAGAGCTAGACGGCAATCAGTATAACATTTTACAAAATAAAATAATAGAATTGTTTGGAGGATTTAGAAAACTCAAATTCGTTCGTTGTTCATGCAAAAGATATCGAAACAGAAGAAGAAGTTTTTAAACTAATTAATAATTATCATAAAAACGAAACGGGTCACACTGGTATTGATGAAAATTATTTTGGTTTAAAAAAGTTGATTTAAATTCCTAATTTCAAATTTTTAATCCAAAAATACATTAATAATTGCTCTACTTGTACCAAATCTAAATTAGATCGAAATCCTATTAAAGCCAAATTCCATTTAACTGAAACTCCAACAGATATAAAACAAATAAGATGTATCTTCAATTCTAACGATGGAGAAGTTACATATTATAATAATTCACCACATATATATTTTTTATAGTAACATATTATAAATAACTCACTCTATATATATCGTAACGTTAACGTAACTTTTCTTTAGTACAAAACTTTTCTCTCTCATTTATGATCTTATTTACTTTACCGTTGCATATTATATTTTAATTTGTCCTTCAATTCATTATTGTGTTGGACATATAAGCGAAAAATTCCATCTAATATATTTAAACTATGTACACTAGTTTTTATGGTATAAATATATATATATAAGTACAACGTCCGATGTGTTTTACGTGAGTACCTGCCGTCTACGGCCTTACCGTACGGTGCTCAAAAGCACAACGTATCAAAACAATGCGTTGATCAGCGCCCCAAATAATATGAGCTATTTGCAAGCATTTATTTGGTTACTAGTGGCCAGTGTGTAGGGGCCATCTATATGTCGACTAGTGCATTAGAATCTGCTATCATTTATCGACTTCCGGTAAAAATTTCATGACATTTCATCTATTATAAGTGAAGTTATTGAGTTTTAAGTGTCAGTATGTTTTTGTCATCGGTGCGAAAATGAGCTTCGAACAAAGAGCCAATATTAAATTTTGTTTTAAAATTGGTAAAACTTTTACCAAAACGTTTCAATTGATATAACAAGTTTATGGCGATGATTGTCTATCTCGTAGCAGAGTGCACGAGTCGTTTCAACGTTCTCAAAATGGTCGTGAGGACATAAATGAGAAATGGGCCGAAACCCAAAAAATCGCGCCTGGAGAAGTCAAAAGTGAAAACAATGCTGATTTGTTTTTATGATTCCAAGGGTATTGTCCACAAAGAATTTGTTCTACCCGGCCAAAACGTTAATGCGGTATTCTACCTTGGAGTGTTGAAGCGTTTGGTACGCCGTCTTCGACGTGTTCGGCCCGAATATCGCGAAGATGGAAGTTAGCGTTTGTTGCACGATAATGTGCCGTCTCATCGATCGACGTTTGTGGCCGATTATTTGACCAAAAATCACATTTTAGCACTCAAACACTCCCCATATTCACCTGATATGGCACCGTGCGACTTCTATCTTTTCGGAAAAATGCATTTGCCGAAAAGGCTTGCACCGGCATACTGGCGGCCATACCGGGCAACGAGCTAAAACACTCATTCGACATGCTTTTGGACCGTGCAAAAAGCTGTATTACAGCAGAAGGAGACTATTTTGAATAAATTAATTGATTTTTCCGATAAGACTTTTTATTGTCTTTTTTTTAAAGTCGTGTATACTTTGGAACGCACCTTGCAGATCTTTTAAAGCGCGGACCAAGTCTAGCACGGTCGCCTTACCAGACGCTTACTATAAATAAATCGATACGCGCAAGTCCATTACCACACATAACACACCCAAAGCCAAAGTAATGCAGCAGCGTGTAGACTACATGTCGGAGCTAGGAAGTGCTTTAAAGAAACTGAATGAGGCAATGCGTCCACCGCAGCGCTCCATCAACAACAATATGAGGGACATCCTCAGTTCTATAACAAGGCTCTATACAAAAACCCTGTAGGAGCACACAGGAATGCAAAAAACAAGACGGAATGTCTTCCTGAAGACTACAACTACGGAAACAACGCCAAAAAAGTCCCCGTGATGAAAATCAGCCGAAACGCAAAACACCAGTCAAGAGAAATGAAATGACTTATGAAGAGGCACTGGGAAATGAGATAGTCAACCGGAGTAAGAAGACAAAATTAAATAGACCGAATAAATGCAGAGAAGTGGTAGATAGGGAAGAAGGCTGGGAAAGAGTCAAGCGCAAGTCACAAAGCAATAAGAAGATTGCACGCAAGCCACCACACGTCCTGATGCTATCAGAGACATCCTAATGAGAGTTAGAAAAAAGGAAAACCTGCAGAAACTATAAGATATAGTATCACGTATTAGGAAGACGGCCAAGGGTGAAATACTGTTCGAACTAAAAGAAAGTCAAATGAAGAGTACGAGCGCATTCAAGAGCGAGATAAGTAAGCTTCTAGGAGACCAGGCACAAATGAAGGCGCTTTTACACGAAGTCGTAGTAGAAATTCGTGATCTAGACGAAATCACCACAAAAGAGGATATTTTCGAAGCTATACGAAACTAGGTAAGGAAACTAAGTAGCTTTGGGGTGAGTGCGATTAAGGGCCCCAGGGCGGCTAGATGTGCAAAAAATCAGGATAGGCTGGGTTGGGTGGAGATTAAGAGAGAAGCCCAATCTAAAAACGTGCTTCAAGTGCCTGGAATATGGGCATTTGGCAACAAAATTTAGCAATCCGCATGATCGAAGCCAGTGCTGCCTAAGATGTGGCGAAAAGGGACACTCCGCACAGACGTGCGACAAAACACCGTCCTATAGTGCGTGTAAAGACAAGGGATGGGAGAATTCAAACCACAAAATAGGTAGCAAGAAATGCCCCTTATACCAAGAAGCGTACAAAAAATACAATAATTGAAAGTCTTACAGCTAAACCTGATCAATGCGAGGCTGCGCAAGAACTGCTTAAACAGACGGTATACGAGGAGAAAGTGGACGTAGCAATACTAAGCGAACAGTACAAAAACATAGACAGCGCAATATCGAGGGTGTAATTTTTGAAAGAATACTGGAAGACTTAGTACGGGAAGCCCGTACAACTACGATGAATGTGGTAGCAGGTGACTTTAAGGCTTCGGAATGGGGCAGTGTCAGTACGAGTTAACGAGGAGACGCTCAGCTCAAGGCCTTTTCACCGCTTGAGGTGATGCTACTAAACACTGGAAATAAAAACAATTTCAAAAAGAACGGCCGTGGGTACGTGATTGACATCAAGTTTGAAAGCAGCCCGTTGATACGTTCAACAAGTTAAAAAGTGTCTGATCTGTATACGCATAGTGATCACCTGGCCATTATGATGGAGATTGGAAACTCCATGAGTCAAAAATATAGGCACATCAGGAAGGTGTAGACTAAAGGATGGAGGGCCGAAAGAATTGACTAAGATCTATTCCGACGCATGCTGGATGAAAACTTGGAAAATGTAGAAAATACGGAGCGACAATCAGAGATATTGGTTAGACACATCAGCAAGGCATGCGATTCCGCTATGTGCAGAAAAAAACAAGGGCCCACCTGGTGGAATGGTGAAATAGACAGCTTAAGAAATTAGTGCAACAAGGCTCGCCTGTCAGAGAAGACAGAGATCGGCGGAGTACGCTAACCTGCACGTTTTGAAAAGGAAACGAAGCGACCTCAAGAAAGCATTCTAAAGAAGCAAAATCTCCTGCTTCAAAGAGCTTTGCGACAACTCAAAGAAAACCTATGGGAAGATGCTTATACAGAGGTAATGACAAAAATCAAAGGCGGTAAAGATAATGCACCAACCTGTAACACACTAATCAAAAACGTCGTGGAAACCCTCTTCCCTGATAAAATGAACGAACGACCGGTACTAGGAAATATGACAGCAGATGCACAATTGGTCACCGACGAGGAAGTAATGCAAGCAGCAGAAAGGTTTGGAAATAACAAAAGTCCGAGACTAGATTGAATACCAAACAAGGCCTTAAAACTTTCTATCAAACACGAAGCGAGAGACTTTTCAGAGCTCTTAACCAGGTGTCTGCAAGAAAGTGTCTTTCCGAAAATATGGAAGAAACAGCAATTAGTTCATTTGCAGAAGCCAAGAAAACCCGCTGAAGGACCAAGTTCATATCGGCACCTCTGCATTCTGGACACGATCAGCAATATATTGGTATGAATAATCTGCGTAAGACTGTAGAAATACCTAGAGCAAGAACCTCTAGGACTAGCCGAAAACCAATATGGATTCCGTAAGCACAAGTCAACCATCGATGCTATTAAAAAGGGGACCAATGTCTCAAGCAAAGCTATCGAAGGAACGAGATGTATGTACGGCACAAAAGAACATTGCGCAGTAGTAACGTTTGACGTTAAGAATGTTTTTAATTCTGCGTACTGGCGACATATAATGAGCACCCTCGAATAGGATACTATTAAGAATTGTTTCTAAATACTTGTTGAATAGGCTGCTACTGTATCATACTGACGAGGGACCTAAAGAGTATAAGGATACGGGTGGGGTACCGCAGGGCTCGGTTCTGAGTCCAAAGTGCGTCTAAATTATCGAGTACGCTGATAATATTGCGGTAAATCAGCCAGATAGGAATCCTATGTGAAGACACTGCTTTTAAAATTAAAAACTGGCTCACGGCGAAAAAACTTCAATTAGCGGGACAAAAAACAGAAGCGGTGCTCATTACTAGTAGAAAAAGACTAGAAAACGCTACACTTAACATCGATGGCTATACCATAACAACCCAGCAGTGGTACCTAGGTGTTATAATAGACACGCGGCTCAACTATAGTACACACATTGAGAAAGCATGTGAAAGAGCGGCACGAGTAACAGCGTCCCTATCGAGAATGATGGCCAATATTGGAGGACCAAGCCATAGCAATTGTGCACTCTTGCCTAATGCAAGTCAGTCGGCGCTAATGTATGCGGCTTCCATATGGGGACTAGCATTTCAAAACAAAACGTATGCGAAGAAAGAAACATCTGGGATGAGGCTAAATGCAATCAGGATTATCAGTGGATTCTGCACGGTGTCGCATGAGGCGTCTGGGGTCATAGCGAGCACCATGCCACCAGACATAATGGCAATAAAATTTAAAAGAGTTTACGACAAATCCAGAGGCATTGGAAGACGTCTCACAACAGAAGAGCGAAACGAAGAAAGCAGTAAAGTATATGTGAGTGACAGAGCCGCTGGGACATCGCAGAAAAAGGTTGGTGGACGTACAAGTTAATCGGAAATGTGCAAGCCTGGATGGAGAGCAAGCACGGCGATACTGATAATAATCATGTAATATTGTAATAATGACGCAATTTCTGACCGGACACGAATGTTTCAGGAAAAACCTTTTTAAATGCGGTCACGGGACAAATTGTTGTTTCTGTGGTTGATTGATGATATTAAAACGCGTTTTCAGTAGGCATTAGCAAACAATGTCCAACTGGTGGCTGTTGTAGTCGCGCAGAGCTTGGGTGAATGTGCTGCGCAGGTAAGCATGGCTGCGCAATACTTAAATGAACTACTTATTCATTTTGGAGGGGGAGTTTTCTGCAAGGAGCTCTCCGTCAGTCTTAGCTTCAGGCTACCGGACCACTGTAGTGTTTTTCAGGCGGAAGTGGCTGCTATCAAGGTGGCGGTTGAAGTACTGCTGCGTAGTGCAGCCTCGTTTGTAGAAGTGAGCATTCACTCCGATAGTAGGGCGGCAATACTATCTTTGAGCGCGCGAACCGTTCAATCAAAGCTAGTCAAGGAGTGTCTGTCTTCACTAGAGATAGCATCTGGCTATTTCAATATCAGGCTCGTTTGGGTGCCTGGTCACAGCGGAATCGCTGGAAACTTCAAAGCCGATGAGCTATCCAGGGGGGCACCCTTGCCCTGCTCACATCGGAATGGGATCGAGTTGGATCTCCGTTAACGTCTTGCGTTCTAGCTTTGGATCAATGGGCCTCGCGTGCACTCAGCAGACGCTGGTCGACGACCAACTCCTGTGCGACCGCGAGACTCTTCTGACCAAGAGTGGAGCGCAGGAGGTCGGGGGAACTTCTCGCCCTGAGCACAGTGCATCTCGCCGCTGTGGTAGGAGTTCTCACTGGGCACTGTCCAATGGGCACTCATGCGGTACGGCTTAGAGTACAACCCGATGCTAGTTGCCAAAGTTGCATGGAGGAGGACGAGGTGGAATCATCCCGGTGCTTTCTCCTCCAATGTCCGGCTTTCGCTAGGCTGAGATTGAAATATCTCGGCAATCACACTTTTGGCGGACCTGAATACTTAGCCGAAATGGATATTGGCCGTCTTAACCAGTTTATTGTAAGCACAAAGCGTTTTGTCGACTTATAAGGGCCTTTTGATCCAGATTATAGGAGTTTTGTAGGCATCACAACGGACTGGCGTCCTAAGCTATCCAAGTGGGATCCTTCTTGGGATCGACCTCCTAACCTAACCTAATCTACTTATTCACTTACTTTGTGAATTTTTTAAGTGTTTTCAAATGACACTCAACACTTTCCATTTTGCTGGTGTGTCGTCAAATAACGCACTCTTGGGTTGTGCGGCATCTAAAGGAAATCATTAATATGTGCTTTGTCGTTTGTAACACACCACCTTGTGGAAGGTAGCGGCTAACACTGCTATTTATACGCAGAAGACTGTCATCTCGGAGGATTAAGATTTCGAAAATGTCTATTATGAGATGCCCGATTTCAATCTAGCACGCATTTTGCCATGGTTGCTGCGTATCGAATTGAAATATTCTAAGTGTTGAGCATAGAAGCTGTGCGTTAACAGGTTGAGAAGGAATTGAATGCTGTGCTGAAGTTCTACGGCTTTTACACAAACTATCATCCTTTGGCCTTGTGTGAGGTAAAGACAGCTTACTGAATACAATTAAGGAAATTATATAAATATTCTAGAAGTTATATATATGTATATAATTTAGGCCATATATCGGCATTATAATATTATATAAGTATGAAAAATTTAATCATAACTGGATTATATTGTATATTTCTATGTTGAATATGTATATATACATTATTTATTAGAATTTTCACTAAAAATTATTTCTTCCGGTTCACAAATGTGAAAGTGGAAAGTTCTTCATATTAACCTGAAAATCTTTGTTTGGTTGGAAATGTCATCCGCCGAAATTTTGACATTTTGTTTGGTTACCTTCACATCCCTACCTCACCCATTTTAATCATTTGTTTGATTATCTTAACATTTTTATGTTACGGGAAGTAAACAAAACATTCTATGCTTATTTGGTTTGTAAGACCAAATGATGAAGAGGTATACAATATTGTCTTACCTCTGATGGGGGACTAAATTAATAGACACGTCAGCGAGTGAGAACTATTTCATTCTAATTTTATTTGACTAAATTCATCGTTTATTTACTATTTTTAAAATCTATCTTATCTACATACTTATATTATATGTGCGTATGTATGTGTATATTCTTTTGCCATGCATTGCATGTGTATTAAATTGTATAGATAATATATTTTTTTTATCTGCAAGTACTTACTAATGCACTCACATTTTTTATATTAGTCGTGACGGACTGTATACTTGTCAACTGACCGTCACTGTTATTGTTAAACAGAGACATCTTCGAAAGACGTACACAGAGCTATTGAGAAGATGAGATGGAATCAAGTGAATATTTCTTTTCATAATTTATTATTTAATTATATTTTTTGTTGCATTCCTTTTTATATTTAGGTATATTATTATAACTAATTTTGATTAAAAGTTTAAATTTTATTAAAGAAATAAAACTTATATTATATACTGCGCAAAAGAATTTTTCACTTTTGATAGATTTGCAGTCATAATTGACAATTTTCAGCTTTGATGGTTTTATGAAAACCAGTGACTCAGTAAAAGGCATAAGTGTGCGCAGTATAGATATACATATATAGGGAATTAATCGAATACCCATGAGTTAAAGAGATAGAAACTTTGTTCTGCGCGCTGACAAAATTTTTTCAGCTGTGACTGTCATATTACCGGTCAGATGACTGTCACTGCTCTTGTAGAGATTGTTAAGTGTTGCATAAATAAATTTCTTTTGTTTATGCCTTGTGTATTGTCTCGGCATTGTCGAAGATAAAAATATTCAAGGATATTTGCGCATATTGCTGATGACAAAGTAATTATTTTAAATGAGTGGACTGTATGACAGTTAGGATTAACACTTAAACTAATTAATATTACCTATGCTGTGGCGCACCGTTTAAGTGACGCCCTTGTCATCAACGCACATGTTCATATTTAAACCAGAGAAAATAAATGAACGAGAAAGTGCAGTTTCGACAGCGAACAATTTGTAGGAATTTATCAAGGAGTTCACCACACATGCACGATAAACAAATAACATTTCTCGCTTTTATAACAGCGGTGAATCTGTAAACATACGCTCTCTTAACATAACCAACCGACGAATATTGAAGCAGAGAACTTAAATGAAGTTCTCTGATTGAAGAGAATATAATATGTAAGCAAAACTGGGAATATTGATATGCCATTTGAAATATATTCCCTTTTATTGAACTATTATTTATTATTTTTAAATTATTTTATGTTAATTCATTTCAATTCATTTTTACTTTATTGTGAGTTATTAATAATAATTTAAACATATTTTGATATATTTCTTAAAATAATTCATTTACTTGACACCATTATTGAGTCACAAAAGTACAGAATTGTGTTTTGCCGTCGGCATTTCACATTCATGCTTCAATTTTTCTTTTCAAATGCATGTGTAAAAGTAATTATGTACTTCTTTTTCGTTTTGGCCCATTTTACATATGTATTTATTAAAACAAGTGTCAATTATTGCGCCAAAATCAAAGAAATACACATTTACATATCACATACATACCAGAGAAAACTTGTAACAATTTTCTTCTTGTATGTTCTATGTAAATATGTATTGAAAGTGTCTAGCTTTCTTTGTTCCGCATAGGTGAAATTGTCAAGTGTCGATAATTGCGCCAAAATCAAATATATTATGTATTAATTTACATATGTTTTAAGCTTATATAAAATTGAGACGTGTCAATAATTCCGCCAAAATACATACTTAGATATAGAGCAGTGCGCTCACATGTATTTATTGATAATTGATAATTTATTATTATATTATATAATATAACATATTGATGTACATATGTACATACTTAAATTATTAATTCTGTAACAATTCAAATTAGAAAATTATGAAAATAGTAAAATATCATTTTTTGCATATGCTTTCACATTTTATCAATGTAGCATTTGTGCAAAAAAATCATATATCATCATCATGCATATGTGAAGTGGTATTTGTATTTCTTGTTTATTTGGGAGATACGTAATTTGTCAGAGAACGTTGTTATAAATTCTCATTTCCGTTAAATAACAGCAAATATTACAGAAAGTGGTGAACTCCATGATCTCAATTTTTCAGCCAACCACTCGAGCATCATACAAAATTCAATTTGCACCTGTTCTAAGTTCTCTGTTTAAACTCTCTATGTTAAAATTTCAGCACAATTTTTATACTCTCGCAACCTGTTGCTACAGAGTATAATAGTTTTGTTTACCTAACGGTTGTTTGTATCACCTAAAACTAATCGAGTTAGATATAGGGTTATATATATATAAATGATCAGGATGAAGAGACGAGTTGAAATCCGGGTGACTGTCTGTCCGTCCGTCCGTCCGACCGTCCGTGCTTTACTTGAGTAAAGTACAATAACAAAATTCACTGGAAGAAAATGTTTTTAGATCCTATATCGACAGTGTGAAGATGGGTTAAAGCGGGTGACAACTCCGCCTACTCCCCATTTAACGGTACTGTTAAAAACTACTAAAAGCGCGATAAGTCAAGCACTAAACACGCCAGAGACATTAAATTTTATCTCTGGGATGGTTTGAGATGACTTTATGGGAATCGCGTTCAATATTAGACAGTGGGCGTGGCACCGCCCACTTTTAAGTGAAAACCCATATCTTGGGATCTGCTTAACCGATTTCAACCAAATTCGGTACATGACATTATTTTTATATCTCTATGTTAAAGTGTGAAATGAGCGATAGCCCATATAACACCATTTTAAATTCCATCTGATTCTTTCACTTTCCACTATGCAAATCAGGCAACAATGATTATATCGGGGTAAAATTTTGCGTGAATAATACGTTTAAAGTATGCCACCTTGTGACCAAAAATTGTCTAAATCGAACCAAAACTGTTCAAGCCCCTAGGTACTGAATATTTGGACCACAGTACCTATAGTTGACCTTCTACCGAAAATATCGGTCCATCCACAAAGAAATCTCAAACGAGTATACCATTTGACTTTGCGAGAGTATAAAATGTTCGATTACATCCGAACTTAGCCCTTCCTTACTTGTTAAGTTTCTTAACGTGTAGCCAAATGAAGGCGCAAATTAAATTTTGTATGATGCTCGATTGGATGGCTAACAGAGCTGAAAAACTGTGAGCAGGGAATTCACTATTTTCTGTGCAATTCGCTGCTGAGCAGAGATGAGAATGCTCTCTGGCAGAAATACGTATCTATCAACATAAAGAGAAAAATAAAATACTTTGGAGAAAAAACTACAAATGCCACTTGACATATGCGTGACTATTTTTTGTCATATAAACGATTTTTACGATGAAATACGATTTTTTGCACAAATGCGTCTTGATAAAATGGGAAAGATTATGCAAAAAAATATATATGTTTTACTTTTTTAATAATTTTCTAATTTCAATTGTTACAAAATCAATAATTTATATACAATTATGTACATACATACATTCATACTTGTACATCAATATGGAGTTCATTTACATTCTTTGGTATTTACACATGGGGGGATTGAATTTTAAATATTATCACTTATCACTGTGCGCACTTGTGGGCGCACTGGTCTATAAGTTAGTATGTAAGTTAACACATAAGAATTAAGAAACTTGTTACCTTTTACCTTACTTACCTTACCGTACTTTTTACCTTTTACCTTTGTTACCTAGTTACCTTTATCCATTTGCTCCGCTGACGCATGAGTTCAGTGGCCTGATTACTAGGTCAGTTTCGGTAACCTGATATTTGATTATGCTCCATTATCGCTTATGCTGAGACATATTCCGTTGACGCATGAGTTCAGTGACTTGACTAACTAGGTCAGCTGCTTGTAGCTTATGGGTTCAACTTTTAGGTTTAGCTCTAAGTTAATTTTGTAATGTAAATTAGTTCTAATCAGACTCAATTTTTCGCATTTAAAAATTTTTGGCGGCTATTTAAAGTGTAAACTGTTATTTTCCACTAAAGATTTCGCCATTTCGGGGGTGAAAAACACCCTTAATATACAAAATGAATTTTTTACTTAACGTTGGGGGGCGGTATTTTATGTGTCCAAAATGTGTATAAAGTTTGAAATGAATCAGTCAAGTAGTTTTGAAATGACAGTGAAGTGGACTTTGAAAAAGCAGTTTTGATAAAAACGCATCTAAAGTTTATGAACTATTGGAGCGTTAAAGGCCAGGAGATTAATAAAATAATAACTTTAAGAATATTGCTTTTATCGACCTAAAATTTTAAGGACATATTCTTGAAATCTTAGACAATAAGATAAGAGAAAAATCGATTTTTCGAAAGTAAAAACCCTACCCCCCATAACGCAACACCGCTTAAAACTTCTGCACAGATGCAACAGTTCATTTGGAGCATACTAAATAACATAACTTGTATGTACAAATATGCGTTTGACATTGCAAAATAAGTAATGCATACACAAATCTGCAAGCGTCTTTTCACGACGATGGCAAACGCTGGATCATAAATTGAACAACTTTCTGATGTTCCTTCTAGAAGCGAAAAGAGACAACCCCACAAGCCCACAAAACGCAGAAAAAAGGGACAATCGGCGATCGTTCCTTTATTTTTGCGGCACATCTCGGATTTTCTGCCAACAACACAATGTTGTGATGCTTTGTCGTCGAGTCAGTCCTTCAACAAATTGACTCTTTGACATGAAAGCAAAAAACGTGAGATTCGGGCATTGGTTGACCTGAAAACTTAGAAGAACGTCAATACGACACAACGAATGTTCTTAAATGAATTATTGATGCGCATACCTACATATTTGGATTTGTGTTTTCAATTTATCTGATATGACAAAAATGCTAATAATTTATATTTTCAAATAGTCATTCGTACTTATGTGACACTGTTTGACAAGGGGTGGGGGGTCAAAAGCTTTGTGTCATCACATTTCAAAAATTTGTGATGTCCAAACACGAAATTTATAGGTAAACAAAAAAATATTATATTTTTACAAACGCGATCTTTATTTTTTAATACTTAAGTACAGTCGCCATGAAATTATGTCTCATGCAACGTTCAACTCTTAGAACGATGTTGTAATGCAAGTAAAGCACTAAATTTTACGAGAGTTCTCAATAGTAAAGATTCGCGTAGGTTTAAGTTGTTGGCAAGTGATTGCTCATTTTTCTATCTTCCTGTGCTTAGGTTTTTTGCAAGAGTAGTAGAAAACATTCAACTTCCAACGCAGAGACTCATGCCAGTGACGTTCACAAGCTTACTGAATTACCGACTCTTGAAAACATGATCAGAACTAGAGAAGGTTTTTTAAAACCGGTTTTCATTTTTACATGCGATGGTGGACCTGTTGAAAATCCCCGGTACGAGCGGGTTATAGTTTCAGCTTTACAACATTTTAAAGATTTTGATTTAGATGCAATTTATATAACTACAATTGCCAGGAAGGATTGCATTCAACAGAGTTGAACGACGCATGGCACCTCTCAGTCGAGAACTTACTGGTGTAATATTAAATCATGATGATTTTGGGTCAGATCTTGATTCAAGTAATCGAACTACTGACTTAGATCTAGAAAAACGAAATTTTGAAAGTGAGGGTAATGTGTTGGCTGACATTTGGAGCAAGTCAGTCATTGATAATTTTCCAGTCGTTGCCGAATATGTTGCACCAACTGGTGCTGGACTGGATATTGAACAGGCTATGATGTTGAAAAATAACGCTTCTTGGTATGCTAATCATGTACGTGAGTCACAATATTTTTTACAAATAGTTAAGTGTGAAATGATTGCATGTTGCGGTGTTAGGCGATCTAGTCTTTGGAAATTATTGAAAGAAGGATTTTTACCACCACCTGTGTTATTGCTCCATTATTACTACAGATATCATTAAATCTCCGAGCATCATCCCATCAGAAACAAGTTCCATATGTCGAGTCATACTTATTAAAAAGATCGTGTAGCATATGTGGCCTACATTTTTCTTCATATAAAGCCACTAATCAACATAAACAATCACATAAAAAACAAGAGATGTTACATATCACGAAAATTCGTCCTCTAAGAATTGGGCTAGACGTGCTCGAGAGATTCTCTGTTTAATGAATGATGACGATGCTTTATGGATGGAAGAAAACGCTGTTGATACGAAGGATATTCCTGACTTCCATATTCAGAACGAAAATGAAGTGCTTGATTTACCAGTAATAAATAACATAAAGGAGTGGGCCCAAAGTCCATGGACACAAGATTATTAAGTTTTATATTTTTGATTAGCATTGTTGTCTCTATACTTTGAATATTCAACTAAATGTTGATTTTATTAAGGATTATTCAATAAATATAAGAATAAATGAAAATACTTGCTTTTTTTTATTATTTTTCAAGAAATCCATAAAATTGGAAAATGTGTGACTTCACGTCAGGCGGGAGGGGTTTATCAAAATGTGACAACTTGTGAAAAGGACTGGGAAGGGGGTTACAAAGGCCTGAAATTCGCATGACGTAATTTATGGATGGCCCCTAATAGAAGTAATCACCGATTTTATATTAGTGGTAATTGTTCAGAAATTGTATAATTTAATGCCATATTATGAAATAAATTAAAATAATGTTTTAAATCGCTAATAGGCCATGTTGCCAATTCTGCTTTCTGAAGGGCGCATCAGACAAATTCTTCAATTTCTGTTTTTTAGTATCGTCCTGAGGAAGCAGAAGTGCTATCTAAAATTTTGTCTGGTTTGTTCAATTGTTTCTGAAACCATTCAAATTCATTTTCATTATTTAATTTTATTTAAAAAGTTAAATTTCGCGCATTTGCGGTAGGAATTCCATATGAAAACCAAATGTGGTTGCACGCAGAGTTATGAACGAACACACTTTGTTTAGTAGCGGACGAGCGTTCCTTAAGAATTAATTTGTTGTCGTTTAAATATAAGATACTTAGAAAGCGAGTTAGCTTGAATATTATTGGTCGATGATGGTGCGTCTACGTTGTTTTTCTCACTTGCAAGAATATTTGATTTTTTACAAAAGGCATATTGCGGGACATACATACACATGTGTACATATATGTAAATATATTTGGACATGCGAATGAAGGAAATGCAATTACGAGAATATTCACATACAAACGACGATGCCTGTTTCAGTTTACAGATAAGAAGCGGTTGCTTTTTTATTAAATTACATATTAATTCTATATTCATACTACTCATTATTAACATTTTCTTGTCATAAGTCAATTACTTTAATTTTTAATATTTCAATTTTTGTTTTTACGCATGCGAAAGAACATCTGTGCATACATTTTGCTTGGTTCCCTCATAAAGTGGTGTAGTTCGTTTGGTTCCCTGATAGGGTGGTGAAATTTTACTTTCGAACTTGCGCGTTTTCGATATTTACATACATTTTAGAACAGCTAGCATTTGCGCCTTCCCTATTCATTAACATTCTCTGGCACAAGCATATAAGTATATACATACAAATCAATGTATTAGGGTGTACCCACATTCCTCAACATAAGTACATAAAAAATCAAATACAAATTAAAAAATTTATTTCTCAAGTAAATATTAATATAATCCGAAAAAAACCCGTATATACGTAAAAGAGAATTGGGTTTAAATTATCATTTATCGCTGCATTTAAATCAGTCTACACTGAAAAAATTTTAATAAATTTTGACGCATGTATTAATACATCACAGAACAAAAATGGTTAATGACGACAAAACTCAAACTACTCCTGCAGAAGCTGCACGCTCAAAACAGGTTGCTAGATGTATTTCAGAAAGTGACAGGTTAACAAGATAATGCACTAAATTTTCATCTTCACCGATTCAAGACTACTCTTAATCGGTGCTAGAAATCAAAAATAAAAATCTCGATAATTTTTGACACGTCTTCAAACGGCTCATGACGCAATAGTAGAATCTGACGATTCAGATCTACACAAAATTGTAAATCATTGGCTTACGCCAAATGTTAAAATGCTTAGACCAGTATGAAGCTACAAAAGCTATGATCTCCGAACAATTAAAGCTAATAAAAGTAACCGCACCGACTCCACATTTGAAACTAGAGCTGTCACAAGTAAAAAGTCAAGAGGCAAGTTCAGGCATCCACCTCGAGGTGCCCGCATGTGACACAGAAACATTTAATGGAGATAATGAAGAATGGCCGTCTTTCCCTGACATGTTTACAGCTGTATACATCAACCATCCAAAATTATCATAAGCACCAAAATTGTATCACTTTCTATACAAAACTATAGGTCAAGCAAACGCAATAGTAAAACAGTTTGCACTAAATGACGACAATTTTAATTTGGCTTGGGAGGCTCTAAAATCTAGATATAAAAACGAAAGAATATTGGTCGTTACACACGTAACGACGCTCATAAGCTTGCCACGAATTAATAAAGTAACACGTGAAGAATGCTGCCCTTCTTCGCGTCTAAGGCACAAAATAGGCTATATCTGCCAACAAAACAAGCCAATTTTGAAATCACGGGAATGGGCCGAAGAGTGGTTCAAAACTCAAATGAAATCTTCCCGATTACCTGAATTTACGCCCAAGCGGATAAGCACATTCAGGCAAAAGCTATAGTCTTACCGCAACTTATTTACTAGTAATTTGCGACCTTATACCGTAAATTATACTTGAAAGTATTGAAAAAATTTCCGTCACCCTTTTTGTTCACAATATTATATTCGGGTGGATTCTAAGTGGACTAGTTACAGAATCATTTAACACCATGACAAATCAAGTTGAGGAAATCTCAAACGAATACCTAAATTCACAATTGAGGAAATTTTGGTAGTTAAAAGAACTCCCTCTAATACCAATCAAAACAATTGAATATCAGTAATGTGAAGACTTTTACAAAGCTACAACTACTAGATCAGATAATGGTCGGTACGTCGTTTCTCAAAACACTCGCCTTATTTCACTCTCACACCTCTGAAGTACAGCAGTTTCTAAGTATAGAAAAAAACTTACTTAAAAAAGGTGAGCTTGAACCAGAATTCGTTAGTGTGTATCATTTAGACCAAATGGAAGAAGTAAGCGCAGGCGAAAAAATCATAAACGACAAATACTACCCGTTTTACTCTCCCCATCATGCAGTAGTAAAGCCAGATAAAATAGCAACAAATGTAAGAGTTGTCTTCAATGCCTTAAGATCCACTAGCTCAGAGAATTCCGTAAATGAGATTTTATTTACGGGACCCACGCTTTACCAGACTTAATGCTGCTTATTGGCATATCGATCAACACTTGGCAATTGGCATATCGATCAACACTTTCAACGAATTATTTCCAAAATCCCCCACAAGTCAACTACGCGACTACAAATTAAAAATAGTGAATTTCGGTGTCAACTGTGCCTCATACTTATAAAGTCATAATTTCCTCTGGCAACCGAAGAGTTAAGAACACAAACGTATGTAGACGATATCTTGTCTGGAAGTTACAGTCTTCCACACACACAAGTTACTAGCACAATTGACACAACCGTTAAAAAAGATAAAGGCGAACCACCCTAGTACTTTAAAGAACATACCTAAAGAAAATCTGTTGGACACTAACTTCCTTCATTTTGAAAAGGAAAGTACAACAAAACTCTGGGAATTCAATAGAATGCGATATCTGAGCAGTTTTTATACACTACAGAGTCAATATTTGCATTATCCGCCATAACAAAGCGAAAATTTCTATCCTCTCTTTTCGACCCCGCAGGATGGCTTTCGCCAATTATGACAACCCTTATACAAGAATTATGGCTAGACGGAACCGATTAAGACGAACAAGTGAAACCACTTCGTTTAGAAAACTTGTCCCAGTTCGCAAACAATCTGCATGACATTGCACAGATACAAATACTACGATGGGTAAAATATTCCCCAGTCTATAAAGTCTAACTACACGGCTACTGCGACGCTTCTGAAAAGACATATTGTGCCACCATCTATGTGCGCACACAATGCAATACCGCTACTACAAGCAACTTATTGGTAGTAAAAGCAAAGGTGGCTCCCTCAAAACAATCAGTCTATCACGGCTTGAACTATGTGGTGCGCTACTACTAGCCAAACTAGTATCCATGGTGCAAATGTATTTAAACGTGGCGAAATATAAATCATATCATTGGCCCGATTTTGAAATTGTATTAGCTTGGTTAGAGAAACCTCCACATGTATAAAAGACGTATATTTCCAAATGAACGTCTCAAATCCTGGACTTAGTAGGATCAGTCACTTGTCGACACAGAGCCAGTGCAAGCAATCCTGCCGACCTAAGTACAAGAGGGTGCAAACCTCTACATTTTGCCAAACCACCCTCTGGTGGAATGGCCACCGATGGCTAACAGAATCACCCAATTCCTGGCCACATTCACCCATGCGCAACATAAATGCCCCAGAAAGTCGAAAAATCAACTCTTTCCACTCAACATCGGATTATACTGACATCCTTGACCGATTTTCATCGTTTCTCCGTGCCCTTAGAGTAATCGCCTACATGCTAAAAATGCGACGCAAAATTAAAGTTAAGGGAGTACCCCCAATGCGATACATTGACGTACCTAGCAAAGGTCGCTCTGTTCGTACATACTCAAGAGCGCTACTTCAGCTGCGAGATCTCACTACTAAGGGAAAAGATCTCTTAGGACTAAACATTTCTGGATACGAAAAGTCTACTTCGTGCGAATGGTCGGCTAGGCAACTCAAGCCTGACATAAAATGAACGTCATCCCATACTTATCCCAGAAAAATCACGACTTACCACATTATACATTCATTATGTCCATTTACTAATGATACAGGCCGAACATCGCCTAATGCAATAAATAGACCGTCAAGATTTTTACATTCCCCGGCTTAAGCTTCAAATAAAAAAGTGCATTTACATGTGCAAAGTTTGCTCAACATACAAGCCAAAAATGCGATTGCAGATAATGGCAGCACTACCACCTGGACGCTGTAATTTCGCTCTGCCTTTCGCAATATAAGGTGTCGATTTTGCTGGGCCTTTCCAGATAAAGGCTTCAATGTTAAGGTCTCCCACCTTAACGAAATCCTATGTGGCCGTTTTTGTAGGTTTTACGACAAAAGCTATACACCTTGAGCAACATATAAACCTGTCGACAGAGGCTTCTCTTGCGGCATTCACTCGCTTCGTCCGAAGGCCCCTCAAAAAAATAAGTGACAATGGCATAACATTTATTGGAGCGCACAGAGCTACTGATAAACAGTTTGTGGACTTTGTTAAACAATTTTCGCCTAAAACTATACAAAAGTTCGCTCCCAAAAGCATTAATTGGCAAGCGGTCCCCACATGGGTGGGTAATGGGAATCAGCTGTAAAAAGCTTCAAATCCTATTTGAAAAATTTGCTGGAAACTACAAATTTAAAAATGAAGATTTCACGACATTATGTATTTGAATTGAAGCCGTTCTCAAATCACAGCCAATCACAATCCTCTCGTAAGATCCCTCAGGCTGGAAAGATCCAGAAAAGGCGCCACAGTTTGGAGGTTGTGTGCTAAAATGCGATATTTGTCTCCCCCTTCAGAATGACAGCTTGGTCCTATAGACAAGCAACATTACGGCTCAGACGGTCATATACCGGTAGTTGATCTCCGTACTCAAAATAGAACGCTAACCAGACCGCTCGTTAAACTAGGCTTTCTACCAACCGCGGATAAAAGCGAAAATGTATTAATAAACAAACCCCCGATACAAGTCAATACGCTCAATATGACGACCTATTATTGCTACATAACGTGGCACGATCGGCCATTCTATTTTGAAAATCAAAATAAATTTTTTTACACAAATCAATATGGACCTGTATATGATGCGAGAGCACATCCATACCTTGAAGCATACACCACGCTCGATGACACCACACATGAATACCACCCAACAGCAACATCAACAAAAGGGATCGTTGCCTCTACACGGATCTCTTTTTTCGTTTGGATTCCAAACCTGTCGCATTACTTTTTTCGATACTTTTAACCCGCACGTCGTCCTTTTTTCGATCGTCACCGGTGCGCTGTTAATTACTCTTTAAAATATTTTAACACAAGTAAATAATGAATAAAAGCTAATATAAACATTTTGTAAACAAACCTAAATCTAACATAAATAATTGAAGATTTGGCAAATTGGTGATTTGTGAAGTTGTGAAACCAGCAAAGAGGGTAAGAAATTATTTAACGACCTAAATCGAAATTACAATAGATCCCAATCTAGTAGCAACAACAATTTAAATAGAAGCTTTTTTAAAAATTTAATATTACATATTACAAATTTTTCCAGTTCACCCCATACAGCGCAAATATGAGAATAAGCACGACTTTAGTTGCAACTGCAAATCCCGAAATGCCAAATCAGGACAATTGCCAAGAAGCACTCAAACGCACATAGCGAAATTCAAACGATCATTTATAGCATCTAAAGCTACAACTGCCAACTAAACTAGTAAATTTTGAAATTACGGGAATGGGCAGAAGAATAGTTCAAAACTCAAATAAAATCTGCCCCATTATAAGAAGAAGCTATAGTATTACCGCAACTAACAAATATGCTTCCAAGCTAGCAGATCCATACTGCAACACCCCCGCTCAAAGATTTACTACTAGGCAGCGGTCTTTTACCGCAAATTATAAATATAACAAGTAAGAAATGGCTAAGTTCACATGAAACCGAACATTTTATACTGTCGCAAAGTCAAATGGTATACACGTTTGAGATTTCTTTGTGGATTGCCCGATATTTTCGGTAGAAGGTCAACTATGGGCACTGGGGTCCACATATTCAGTACATAGGGGCTTGAACAGTTTTGGTTCAATTTAGATAATTTTTGGTCACAAGGTGGCATACTATAAACGTATTATTCACGCAAAGTTGCTTGATTTGCATACTGGAAAGTGAAAGAATCAGATGAAATTTAAAATGGTGTTATATGGGAAATAGGCGCGGTTGTAATCCGATTTCGCCCATTTTCGCACAATAACGCAGAAATATGAAAAGAATGTTATGTACCGAATTTTTTTGAAATCGGTTATACAGATCCCGAGATATGGGTTTTCACCTAAAAGTGGGCGGTGTCACACCCACTGTCTAATTTTGAACTTGGTTCCTATAAAGTCATCTCATACCCTCCTAGAGATAAAATTTAATGTCTCTGGCGTGTTTAGTGCTTGATTTATCGCGCTTTTAGTAGTTTTCAACAGTACCGTTATATGGGGAGTGGGCGGCGTTGTCACCCGGTTTCACTCATTTTAACACCGTCGATAGAGATGCTAATAAAATTTGCTCCCACTGAATTTTGTTATTATAGCTTTAGTGGGATAGGAGATATGCACATTAAACCTATTAGGGGCGGGACCACGCCTACTTAAAAAAAAAATTTTACTACAGATGCCCCTCCCTAATGTGATCCTGTGTACCAAATAACAGTCTTGTATCTTATTGCGGAGCTTAGTTATGGCAATTTATTTGTTTTTGATTAATGGAGTTTTGTGGGCGTGGCAGTGGTCCGATTACGCCCATCTACAATACCAACCGTCTCACGGTACCAAGAAACATGTGTACCAAGTTTCATGAAGATATCTCAATTTTTACTCAAGTGACAGCTTGCACGGGCAGATAGTCACCCGGATTTCAACTCGTCTCTTCGTCCTGATCATTTATATATACATAACCCTATATCTAACTCGATTAGTTTTAGGTGATACAAACAACCGTTAGGTGAACAAAACTATTATACTCTGTAGCAACATGTTGCGAGAGATCATTTATATATACTTGTACATAACCCTATATGCAACTCGATTAGTTTTAGGTGATACAAACAACCGTTAGGTGAACAAAACTATTATACTCTGTAGCAACATGTTGCGAGAGTATAATAAAGGTGAAAACAAACACTTCAAGATTTTTTTATACAAAAAAATAAGTGAGAAATAAATAGAAAAAAATATATAAAAAGTGCTCAAAAGTGGTTTCACCAGAGAACTTAAAACAATGAGAAGGTGCAAATTGAATTTTCTATGATGCTCGATTGGTTGGCTGAAAATTTGAGATCAAGGAGTTCACCACTTTCTGTATAGCTTTGCTGTTATTTAACAGAAATGAGAATTTTTAACAACGTTCTCTGACAAAATACGTATCTACCAATATAAAGAGAAAAATGAAATGAAATGAATGAGAAAACAAGAAATACAAATGCCACTTCACATATGCATGATTACTTTTTGCCATATAAACGATTTTTATGATGAAAAATTGATATATTATTATTTTTTTGCAGAAATGCTACTTTGATAATATGTGAAAGATTATGCAAAAAATGATATTTTACTATTTTCATAATTTTCTAATTTCAATTTTTACAGAATTAATAATTTATGTATGTACATCAATATGTTATATTATATAATATAATAATATATTATCAATTATCAATAAATACATGTGAGCGCACTGCTCTATATGTAAGTATGTATGTACAAATATGCGTATGACCGCGCAAAATAAGTAATGCATACACAAATCTACATACATTTAAGCGTACAAATGTAAGTACGTCAGCCAATAGGAAAAATACAAACATTGTTGTACAAGAACAACAATTGTCTCAAATAGCATCAGCACCAGAAATCAATATGGCAGCCAAATTGACAAATCCTAAATTTGTAGTTAATCACACACCAACAACATTTTCATTCATGAACGCTGGCGCACAAGCAATAAGCTTTGTCGTTTCATTCATAAAAGCAAACGCCTTACACATCTCCCCGAGCATGCGTTTGCCCACAAGCGTCTTTTCGCGACGATGGCAAAAGCTAGAAATCATAAATTGAACATATTTCTGATATTCCCTCTAGAAGGGAAAAGTGACAACCCCTCAAATATGAGTATTAAAATATTTTAGAATAAAAGTGACAACATAGTAAATTTGTCGACTTACAATTCAAGAAACTTTTTAAAGAAAATATTCAATATTCCTCTGATTTATGTATACAGTAAACCCCGGTTAAGTATCACTCCTCCAATCCCTCTTATCTGCCGGTGTCTTGCTGCATCTCACTTTTTTTTCTTCATTTTTTAAAGAAAACGGTAATTTTTTTTTAAATACATAGAAATAATCTAATATCTAATCTAATCTAATAAAAAATCTGCATCTTTGGTTTTGGCATTTAACCGGTATTGACTGTATTTGTCAAAGAATTTACGTAAGTACGTTCGAATTTTTTGTACACACATTGACTTTGCACTTGCCCATATGCGATGTATGTTTGTAAGAGTGTGTATGGCACATCTCGGATTTTCTACCAACAACACAATGTTGTGATGCTTTGTCGTTGCGTCAGTTCTTCGACAGATTGACTCTTTGACATAAAAGCAAAAAATGTGTCAACGGAGATTTCACATGAAGTAAAGAGTGTACATATCTAAGTACATAAAAATACATACAAATGTGTAAACGACATAATATATGTATGTCCTGTTACATATGTTTACACATGCATTTGAAAAGAAAAATTGAAGCATGAAGGTGAAATACCGACGGCAAAACACAATTCTGTACTTTTATGACTCCATAATCAGAGAATGTTGATGAGTAGAGAAGGAGCAAATGTTAAATGAAAACTTTTTGAGTACTAATTTGTAATTCCACAAGAGGGAACATCGAAAAGTATAACTTCGAAAAAGAAAAATACACCACACAATATGCGAAATGCTATAAATAGACACAACGAATATTCCTATATGAAAAATCGTTGCGCATACCTATTTAGATTTATGTTTTCAATTTCTATGATATGACAAATTTATAATTATGAAAAACCTTTTGAATTAAAAATCTGTATTACCGGTAAAAACCCCAGAATTCATAATAAAATAAACATTTAATAGGCTAGTTTTTCAACTTATAAGTGAGCAATTGTGTATTGAACAAAGGATAAAAATAAAACGGTGGCTAAGCGGCCGCGTTTCCACTTTTGTGGTGGCTTAGGTCGTAAGCGCGAAGGAGTTAAGCTCATTCCGAATACGAGCATATAAGTTCGAATCCTAAAACTGATGTAAATTAAATTTTTTTTAATTTTTTTATGTTATTAATTGGAGTCTAAGCATATCATAATTCAATTTCTTTAATAGCATATTTTACTTCCTGAGATAATTAAAATATATCAGGAAAATATAATATGTTCATATGTTTAGGTTTATTGAATATTTCCTTATTATGCGTATTTACACAAATGTGATAATCACACATACATTCTTAAATACACGTACGCTGATGCTTGCTTCTTCTTGCCCCGCACAAGCAATGACTTTTGTCTACGCTTTTTGCTTTTTGCGAGTTGAACGATCGCAGGCAAGGAGGGATTGGGGCGCACCGCCACATAATTATTTCAGATATATATTTTATTTATCGAATTCAGTTTGAAAACGATTATAGGTATGAATTTATTGGTATATATATATATATATATATATATATATATATATTGTATTACGAAAATAATTCATAAATGCATCAGTATTTTTCAATACAAATTAAGCAACATATCAATATATTATGAGCCCTCACTTGACACGCCTATGTGCATGGTGGCAAGCCAACGAAATAACGGCGAGTTCGCGCGGACATTGTGTTGTTGAAAAAAACCAAATGACGACTTTGCCGACAAACATACATATTTATATACATACATACAAACGAGCTCGCATACATATTGACGCCAAATTTTGCGCATCGTCGCGGAGTTGACAAAATTTGTTTCAATCGACAATGTCGATCGGCTATGTTGTCTCGTTTGTCCTTTTTGCAGTGGTTTGCTATTGAAAGTTGACTTATGCTCTTTTGAATATAAAATGGGCTAAATCGAAAAACTATGAAACAATGATAATAAGTAAACATATAAAAGTACTATATGGACTGTGCTTAGAATATATAGAAGTAGTTAATGATTTCATATGAATGTCAATTTGATATAAATTTTATAATTTAATGCCATAAATAGTGCATAATATGAAAAAATATAAATATTATTTAAACTCGAATAGGTCATGTTGCCAATTCTCCTTTCTGAAGTGAACATCAGACAAATTCTTCAATTTCTGATTTTTAGCAAATGTTGTGAGGAAGCAGCTTGTGGGCAACATACAAATGCGAGGGGGATGGTAGGATTTTCAGTGGTGGCTGTCAAATTGTAAAATTGAATTTTTCTCGTTTTACTCATTTCATTTCTTTCGCATATGCGTAGGAATTCTATATGAAAACCAAATGTAGTTTACCAGGCGCACAGAAAAAATAGCGCGGCGCAGAGTTATGAACGAACGCACTTTGCTTTGAAGCAGCGCACGTTCCTTATGAATGAATTTGTTGTCGTTGTAATATGAAATACTTAGAAAATAAGCCGCGAGTTCGCTTGAATATTATTGGCCGATGATGGTGCGTCTACGTTTTTTTGTCACTTGCGCGAATGTTAGATTTTTTGCGAAAGACATATTGATGGACATACATATGTACATATGTGTACATATATGCAAATATATTTGGACATGCGAATGAAGGAAGGCAATTTCGAGAATATTCACATATAGACATATGAACCTTGAAGCAAGTAAACAACAATAGCCGTTTGAGTTCACAGATTAGACATAAGAGTTTGAATATTGTCCGTGGTGCTGCTTGTATAGCAGACTTCTTTATTGCAACGTGAAATATTTTGCCTAAGTTCAAATCCAATCATATATTATATAGTCCTTTTTTATTTTTATAACCCTTTTTTATTAAATGATATTTTAATTCTATTTTCATATTATTTCCCTCATTATTTATATTTTCTTGTCGGAAGTCAATTACTTTCATTTTTATTATTTCAATTTTTGTTTATGCGCATACCAATGAACATCTGTGCATATGTATGTATATACATTTTGCTTATAGAGTGGTGTAGTTCGTTTCGTACCCTGATAGTTGTGGTGAAATTTTATTTTCCAATTTGCGCGTTTTCGATGTTCCTTCTTAGCAATTAACATTTTAGTACTGCTAACATTTGCTCCTTCTCTACTCTTCAACATTCTCTGGTGTAGTTCGTTGCGTAAATTGACAGCTGTGGTGACATTTTATTTTCGAACTTGCGCGTTTTCGATGTTCCTTCTTAGCAATTAACATTTTAGTACTGCTAACATTTGCTCCTTCTCTACTCATCAACATTCTCTGGCAAAACTGAGCATATTGATATGCCATTTGAAATATATTCCCTTTTATTGAACTATTATTTATTATTTTTAAAATTATTTTATGTTAATTCATTTTTACTTTATTATGAGAAATATATCAAAATACTTTTAAATTATTACTAATAAAGTATTTTGATATATTTCTTAAAAGAATTCATTAATTGTACTTGACACCATTATGGAGTCATAAAAGTACAGAATTGTGTTTGCCGGCATTTCACCTTCATGCTTCAATTTTTCTTTTCAAATGCATGTGTAAACATATGTAACAGGACATACATATATTATGTCGTTTACACATTTGTATGTATTTTTATGTACTTAGATATGTACACTCATTACTTCATGTGAAATCTCCGTTGACACATTTTTTGCTTTTATGTCAAAGAGTCAATCTGTCGAAGAACTGACGCGACGACAAAGCGTCACAACATTGTGTTGTTGGTAGAAAATCCGAGATGTGCCATACACACTCTTACAAACATACATCGCATATGGGCAAGTGCAAAGTCAATGTGTGTACAAAAAATTCGAACGTACTTACGTAAATTCTTTGACAAATACAGTCAATTCCGGTTAAGTGCCAAAACCAAAGATGCAGATTTTTTATTAGATTAGATTAGATATTAGATTATTTCTATGTATTTAAAAAAAAATTACCGTTTTCTTTAAAAAATTAAGAAAAAAAAAAGTGAGATGCAGGAAGACACCGGCAGATAAGAGGGATTGGAGGAGTGATACTTAACCGGGGTTTACTGTATACATAAATCAGAGGAATATTGAACATTTTCTTTAAAAAGTTTCTTGAATTGTAAATCGAAAAATTTACTATGTTGTCACTTTTATTCTAAAATATTTTAATACTCATATTTGAGGGGTTGTCACTTTTCCCTTCTAGAGGGAATATCAGAAATTTGTTCAATTTATGATTTCTAGCTTTTGCCATCGTCGCGAAAAGACGCTTGTGGGCAAACGCATGCTCGGGGAGATGTGTAAGGCGTTTGCTTTTATGAATGAAACGACTTAGCTTATTGCTTGTGCGCCAGCGTTCATGAATGAAAATGTTGTCGGTGTGTGATTTACTACAAATTTAGGATTTGTCAATTTGGCTGCAATATTGATTTCTGGTGCTGATGCTATTTGAGACAATTGTTGTTTTTGTACAACAATGTTTGTATTTTTCTTATTGGCTGACGTACTTACATTTGTACGCTTAAATGTATGTAGATTTGTGTATGCATTACTTATTTTGCGCGGTCATACGCATATTTGTACATACATACTTACATATAGAGCAGTGCGCTCACATGTTTTTATTGATAATTGATAATATATTATTACAAGTATATTATATGATATAACATATTGATGTACATATGTACATACATAAATTATTAATTCTGTAACAACTGAAATTAGAAAATTATGAAAATAGTAAAATATCATTTCTTGCATAATCTTTCACATTTTATCAATGTAGCATTTGTGCAAAAAAATCATATATTATCAATTTTTCATCATAAAAATCGTTTATATGGCAAAAAATAATCATGCATATGTGAAGTGGCATTTGTATTTCTTGTTTTCTCATTCATTTCATTTAATTTTTCTCTTTATATTGGTAGATACGTATTTTGTCAGAAAACGTTGTTAAAAACTCTAATTTCTGTTAAATAACAGCAAAACTATACAGAAGGTGGTGAACTCCTTGATCTCAAATTTTCAGCCAACCAATCGAGCATCATACAAAATTCAATTTGCACCTTCTCATTGTTTTAAGTTCTCTGGTTCTACTATATACATACATACATAAGTATATAACATACTAACATAATATCTTAAATCATTTATCAGTAATAACATTTGCGCGCACTGCTCTCTATGTACATACATACATATGTGCTTATGACATTGCTACACAAATAATGGATACACAAACCTACATTCATATATTCGTAAATATGTCACTCGCAAAAACTACAAACATTGTTCTACAGAAACAACAATCGTCACAAGTCAATATGTCAGCCAAATAAGCGAAGTCCAAATATATAGTAACTCACACAACAACAACATTTTCATTCATGAACGCAGGCGTACTTTCAACAAGCAACCTCGCTTCATTCATAAAAACAGACACCCTCTCATCTCGCCGAGCATGCGTTTGCCAACAAGCATCTTTTTGCGACGATGGCAAAAGCTGAAAATCATAAATTGAACAAATTTCTGATATTCACTCTAGCAGGGAAAAGTTGCAACCACGCAAGCCCACAAAACACAGAAAAAATTGACAAAACTGGCAACAAAGCGATTTAAATATTTTACAATTTTAAAATATTTTTCCGTGTCTCACAAAAATCTGCGTCAATATGTATGCATGCTCATACAGAAACATACATATTTACGATAGTTTGTTGGCAAAGCTGTTAGAGCGGCAAGGGAAGCGGTGACAATCGGCGGCCGTTCGTTAATATTTTTTCGGCACAGCTCGGATTTTCTACCAACAACACAATGTTGTGACGCTTTGTCGTCGCGTCAGTCCTTCGACACATTGACTTTTTGACATGAAAACAAAAACCATGACCTTCCGCAATTGGTTGTCCGTGACAACGGAGATTGCACACGAAGCAATTAGTTTATATATATATTTACATACATACATATGTTGTTTGTAGACAAATTTACAAATATTTTTCTTTCATATTTCTTTACATGTGCACATAACTAAGTATATATGTAAAACTTTTTAAAGAAAATATACAATCTATTGTTAGAGAATGTTCCTACGTAAATATGTATGTACAAGTATATTCCAATATGCTTTTTACACGTATTATATGTTTATACAAATAAATGTATGTTTGTACTATAGTATAAATCAAAGACAAGTGCATTATTTTCAGAAAATATATGCAAATTTTATTGATTAATTGTTTTTACTTAAAGCAATTAACAAAAATTAAAACAATTTTTGTAAAATTAAGAAATTAAATGTTAAACAAAAATATAAAATAATAATAATGCCGAATTACGAAATTGTCCATTTACAATGGAAATTTCTCACACGACTTATTAATTAAAATAAGTCATTTATTTCACCTGCTTTTTTAAACACAATTTAATCCATCTTGATTAAGTTCAACGTTAGTGTTTAAAAAAGCTAGGCTCAGTTGTCATGCTAAAAAAAAAATAATAAAAAAACACCTGGAAGTACATAAAGAAAACTGAAAGTAGAGAAAAAAGTGGAAATAAAAAAACCTGTAAATAGAATAAAATGATAAACATTAAAAAATGTAAATATTTATTTCATAAATTTATTACTCACCCAAAAGTAAGATGTTCGTTAAACAAAGGGTCTTGACTTGCAACTTATTTAAGTTTTTTAGTTTAGCATCGCGCTTCCGATGTCGTTCCCTATTTACCTCTTGCTTCACAAACTATTTTGAATTTTTATACAAAAGTACCGTGACTAAGTAATCTAACAATTTCATTTTATGAGCGAAACACTCATCAGTTGGGTCAAACCAATGGGGAAAAACATTTTCTGTTTTTTCTTTTATTGCGAACAACATCAGACACCGAACATTTGAATAATGCGCGTATTTGTTGAAGAGCTTGACGTACCACATCATCTGCAGTCGACACACTTCGAAGACCCTATCACTAGGATTGACTAGCCTTAAATCGCTGTCATCCTTATAATTTTTCGCTCTGATTAGGGCCTCCGAATACAGCGTTAAATCGCTTTGTGTCTTCGTCATTGCCTTAGTACATTTTTCGCAATGGATCTTACACAGAATTTTCTGGTATATACCATAGCCTGTGTAATACCGCTTTATTTGGACGTCAGCTTTGTCGTCCTCTTCAACAAAATTCTCGTCTGGAATTGTTAATGTTTCCAAGTCGAGTTGCTCATATTCCGGTTCGTTTCCCTCTATATCTAGATGACGATCTACGGGGCCTAGGTTCCAATCTAAATTTATATCGTCATCCTCGCAATTAGCCGCCATATCCTGAAAATTTTTTCTCAAAATTTTCATTGAAATTAAACGACCTACAATATATTGGATTTCATAGGCAGAGGGGTGGGTATTGATACCCTGACTTGCCCGGACTCTATAAAAAAAATTTTCCAACGCATCTTGATTCATTTTCCCAAGGAATATATAACTTAATTCCTTTTGATCCCTAAATAGCTCTTCGCTCAACTTTATCATTCCAATTATTGTGGAACAGAATCCATTAATACATTTTACTTGAGCATTGGACGGAAGTTTCATTGACTTAAGATACTTTATGTAATCATAGAGGCGTTGGACCTTCCGGAGTCGTTCTTTAACAGCGGATATTTGAACGGATTTTTTGAAACAAAATTTTTGCAATCTAAATCGTCAAAAAGGTCATTCATTTTTTTAACAAATAACTGCGTAGGCTGTGCACATTTTAATATATATTCGTCGGAGCCGAATAGACTTTAGCTATAGACCATTTCTATGCCAGCTGCAACCGAATTGCTCAGAGCTTGGGTTGCACGTTTTACGGCCATTTTTTCAAAAACGCTAGGATAGACGTGGGCTTCTGTCAATTTTGGACATATTTTAAAATGCATATTGCTCTGATCGATAGAGTAAAGTTTTTGTATAACTTGAAACTGGCTATTCCTTGAGGAGTTAAAATATCGTATTTCATAAATGTATTACGGACGGACTTCAAGAGATGGCAATAATCATATAAGCAATATATCTTAGAATTTTCGTGCATATAAAAGGGGGTTTCTTCACAAATTTTTAGCAAATTGAAAAGTGAAGAATTTGCAGGCCCTTGATCGCAGACTAAAGCCTTTACATTTAGATCAATTGACTTTAGTGCTGCAATATTTTTATTCAGAATTTCTTCCAATTTTTGTGTAGTAAGTCCATTTTTGGAAATATAATATGAAAACACATATTTCCAATGTGAACTTAACCCTTTTATCATAAAAAAACAACACTTATTACCTAAAGTCATTTCACGATGGCCTTCCCCAAAATCCACAAACCTATCAATAACATCTCTAACTCTATTATAAGTTAGGTTGGACTTTATTGTTATTTCGTCAAATAACAGAAGGCAATTTCGTTCTAAAACGGACATTTTTTTGGAAATTTTTTCTAAATTTCCCATGACATTGGCATCGAAGCCAGGGACAACATACCTAATGGGGCGCCATCGCAAAAGGGAGCTCTTGCTTGGTAAAGCGAAACCTAAATCGTCACGCATAAAACTATAAGATTTGTTGGACATGTAATTTATATTTTGTGCCAATGTCCTTTCCTCATCACTAAAAACAGTGCGCTTCGTGACGATCATCCTAGCGAATGTTTTAGCATCAGAGCTTGAAGATTCATCCGCAATTATTGCACTTTTTCTAAGATCTTGATATTTAGTTTTTAAATCTCTAATCACCCCCTCTAACTCTTCGATCTTTCTATTCAATTTAAGCGCATTACTTTGATAGTAACGTGCTGATCGTCGTTACTTTGTGGTCCTAATTCTAATCTAGTGTCCTCTAAAATGGAATATCTTTCGAATTCCTTCAAAGTTATGTCGTCCTCTTCTTCTCTACTTCCTAAAGCTACTTTAGGACGTCCATAACGCTGCTTTAGGACGTCCATGACGGGCGGGCACACCCAACTAGAGTCAGCACTAGATGAGCTACGACTTAGTGCTGGCTCTAATCTCAAACAGGGAAAAGCCCCAGACAAAAGTTTGTACTTAGTGACGTACTGCGAATCAAAATGATTTCGGCAAATAAAAAGGGTATCGGAAGGCGATACGACTAAGTTGCAAGCCTTTGCCCAACTCTGTCGAACATCTTCCTCTCGCGGAAATTTAAAAAGTGTTGTCGCACTCTTAACGCAGCTGCTAATACAGCATCTTCTAATAGGCATTTGGACCGTCCACAAATGCTTTGGGGGTTCTTCGTATCCTAATTACATACATAAAATTTTTTTTAAATTAATTCCCCATATGTATGTACATAATTCAATTAAAATAAAAAAATGTTATCTTGTTTATATAAATATTATAACATAATTAAGTATAGAAAAAATAAATATAAATAATAATAATATTGCATATTCTATATAGGTTTACTCTACCCCCGTAATACATATCACACAACATCACTCGGAACAAAATCTGACACACCCTAATACTACCTACTACACCCGGGAGCACCACTCATAACCACACCGTACACATACATATATCACCACATGATGACACCTCAAACCATAAACTAACTTATACAACGTATAGAGCTTACACATACACATATATATTAAATTATACACTGCGATATTTAAACAAGTAAGGGAGGACTAAGTTCGGGTGTAACCGAACATTTTATACTCTCGCAACTAGCAAGGATAAAAGCCCGGGAAATTATTTCATGTTTACTCAAGTTACAACTTGCACATACGGACGGACGGACATACGGACAGTCAGACGGATTTGAACTCGTCTCTTCATCCTGATCATTTATATATGTATATAACACTATATATTAACTAGATTAGTTTTAGATGATACAAACAACCGTTAGATTAACAAAACTATTATAATCCTTAGCAACATGTTGCGAAAGTATCAAAATAACTAACGCAACTTTTAAATTAAAATAAGGAGCACTCACCAAGGTGGAGGGTGGGCACAGCATGTGCCTTCAACTTCTTCACACCCACTGCATTTCGTTCGAAGTGGTTAATGCAAACGAATGCATTGTGGCTGGGTAAATCCTGCGTTGGTGGGATCCTCAAATTTTCCACCCACTTCTGGTAGTCCTCCTTGTTTCTAGGGAATGAAAAGAATCTTCCGCAAGATTCTGTCGTGCACTCCCGAACGCGACACTTTCTTACATTCTTACTTGCCATTTTATTTTAAATAACTATTAAACTTTTAAAACTAATAAGCGAAAAATCGAATTAAAGAACGAATTCAACCTTCCGCGACGAAATTCTTTAAGAACTAAAATTCCGTTGACAATTTCTTCTTCAACTTTAATTTTTGGCGCCATTTCCCCAGTAAACGGCATATTAAACTTAGAAAAAAATGTAACGACTTGCATATAGTACATAAGAACTTTTTAAATCAAAAGCAGAATTCCCTCTTTAACTTTCAATTTGGCGCAATTTCTCCAGTAAAATATACATATGTGTATTAGTAGAAAAAATCTAACTACTTACATATAGTATATATGAACTTTTCCAACCAACCATAAAACACTTGTATATAAATACATATATGTATATGTATATATCAGCTTTGTTCCAATTGAATTTGGCGCAATAAAGCATACATATGTGCATTAGCTTAGAAAAAAGCTAAATTTCCCCAGTAAAACATACATACATATGTGAATTAGAATTAGAAAAAATCTACTTATGTATACATATAATAGCTTTGTCCCCATTGATACTCTTCGATTTATATATTAACATTTTTACTTTCTTGTGAGTTATTAATAATAATTTAAACATATTTTGATATATTTCTTAAAATAATTCAAGTGCTTGACACCATTATGGAGTCATAAAAGTACAGAATTGTGTTTTGCCGTCGGCATTTTCATATCATGTGTAAAAATATTTGTAAATTTGTCTACAAACAACATATGTATGTAGATATGAACACTCATTACTTCATGTGAAATCTCCGTTGACACGGTCAACCCAGAGAACTTAAAACTTTGTATGTATGTATATAAATATGTATGTTTGTCGGCAAAGTCGTCATTTGGTTTTTTTCAACAACACAATGTCCGCGCGAACTCGCCGTTATTTCGTTGGCTTGCCACCATGCACATAGGCGTGTCAAGTGAGGGCTCATAATATATTGATATGTTGCTTAATTTGTATTGAAAAATCCTGATGCATTTATGAATTATTTTCGTAATATAATATATATTATATATATATATATATATATATATATATATATATATATACCAATAAATTCATACCTATAATCGTTTTCAAACTGAATTCGATAAATAAAATATATATCTGAAATAATTATGTGGCGGTGCGCCCCAATCCCTCCTTGCCTGCGATCGTTCAACTCGCAAAAAGCAAAAAGCGTAGACAAAAGTCATTGCTTGTGCGGGGCAAGAAGAAGCAAGCATCAGCGTACGTGTATTTAAGAATGTATGTGTGATTATCACATTTGTGTAAATACGCATAATAAGGAAATATTCAATAAACCTAAACATATGAACATATTATATTTTCCTGATATATTTTAATTATACCAGGAAGGCTATTAAAGAAATGGAATTATGATATGCTTAGACTCCAATTAATAACATAAAAAAAATTAAATAAAATTCGTTTTAGGATTCGAACGTATAGGCTCGTATTCGGATTGTGCTTAACCCCTTCCCGCTTACGACCTAAGCCACCACAAAAGTGGAAACGTGGCCGCTTAGCCACTGTTTTATTATTATCATTTGTTTAATAAGTATATTGCTTACGCAACGCACATACATAAGTTAGAAAACTAGCTTATTAAATGTTTATTTTGCTATGAATTCTGGGGTTTTTACCGGTAATACAGATTTTTAATTCAGAAGGCTTTTCATAATTATAAATTTGTCATATCATAGAAATTGAAAATATAAATCTAAATAGGTATGCGCAACGATTTTTCATATAGGAATATTCGTTGTGTCTATTTATAGCATTTCGCATATTGTGTGGTGTATTTTTCTTTTTCGAAGTTATTCTTTTCGATGTTCCCTCTTGTGGAATTACAAATTAGTACTCAAAAAGTTTTCATTTAACATTTGCTCCTTCTCTACTCATCAACATTCTCTGACAAAAGTCATTGTTTGTGCGGGGCAAGAAGAAGCAAGCATCAGCGTACGTGTATTTAAGAATGTATGTGTGATTATCACATTTGTGTAAATACGCATAATAAGGAAATATTCAATAAACCTAAATATATGAACATATTTTCCTGATATATTTTAATTATACCAGGAAGGCTATTAAAGAAATGGAATTATGATATGCTTAGACTCCAATTAATAACATAAAAAAATGAAAAAAAATTTAATTTACATCAGTTTTAGGATTCGAACTTATATGCTCGTATTCGGAATGAGCTTAACTCCTTCGCGCTTACGACCTAAGCCACCACAAAAGTGGAAACGCGGCCGCTTAGCCACCGTTTTATTTTTATCCTTTGTTCAATACGCAATTACTCACTTATAAGTTGAAAAACTAGCCTATTAAATGTTTATATTATTATGAATTCTGGGGTTTTTACCGGTAATACAGATTTTTAATTCAGAAGGCTTTTCATAATTATAAATTTGTCATATCATAGAAATTGAAAACATAAATCTAAATAGGTATGCGCAACGATTTTTCATTTAGGAATATTCGTTGTGTCTATTTAAAGCATTTCGCACATTGCGGGGTGTATTTTTCTTTTTCGAAGTTATATTTTTCGATGTTCCCTCATCTGGAACTACAAATTGGTACTCAAAAAGATTTCATTTAACATTTGCTCCTTCTCTATTCATTAACATTCTCTGGTTAAACCATCTTTTAGTTACGGGCCAGACATGATACCCTCATGCTTCCTAAAAAATAGTGCCAAATATATTTACTTGCCTTTGCCAAGGATATTTAATTCCTCTCTTAAACACGGTATATTTCCTTCAATATGGAAACAGTCATTTATAATTCCTTTGCATAAAAGTGGATTTAGATCCAACATTGAAAACTATGGAGGTATCGCAAAACTATCAGTTATACCTAAACTTTTTGAAGCTATCATCACTGACCATATAACCTTTCCGATTTCTCCGTTAATTTCCTCATCTCAGCATGGATTTCGTAAAGGGAATTCGACTATAACAAACTTACTTGAATTTGTAAACCATGTATCATTGGGTTTTAGGGAACATAAGCATACGGATGTTATATACACAGACTTTAGCAAAGCTTTCGATAAAGTAAATCTTTCGATTCTCATACATAAACTTGATCTATCTTGGTATCTTCCTATCTTTATAATAGAACACAACGAGTGATATTTGAGGATACACCTTCAGATACAATTAATGTTTCTTCAGGTGTTCCGCAAGGTAGTCATCTTGGCCCGATTCTGTTGTTGTTGATTATTAACGATATCTCTTCAGTAATAGAATTCTCAAATTATTTATTAAACACTGACGAGCTTTTTAAATCATACACTTCAACTTCTTAGATAGTTCATTCTGGCCACCTGGGACTTTTGTACGCGAATTTAAACCTAAACTTAGAAGTCAAACTGAGGAAAACAGTGTTAAATTACTAAAAGCAACCACCGATATAAAAAACTGATTGGTAGAAATTCGCTAAGCATTTATTATCAAAATGTTAGAGGTCTTAATACAAAATTAACTGACTTGTATTTGAACAGTTACAATTTTAATTTCCATATAATTGGATTTACAGAAACTTGGTTAAAACCTCACATTTTTGATAATGAGATTTTAAACAGCGAATTTCAAATTTTTAGATGTGATCGACTGAACAGAATCGGTGGAGGTGTTCTATTTGCCGTGCATTTCTCTATCCCATCTGAAAATATTCTTAAATGTATAGAGTATACCATCCTGCTTTGGAAATATCCGTCGAAATCTCAGGCATTGTACGGGATAATAATCATCAAACTTCGTGCTTCTGTACTCGGTTTAACTTTGCAAAAGCTAATTTAAAAAACTTAAATACAGAACTTTCTGCAATAACATGGCCTAATTATAATGGTGACATTGAATTGAGTGTCTCTCATTTTAATAACATTATTATGAAATTATTTGAAAAGTATGTTCCAATAGTAATTGTTAACAAAAACAAAAGTATAAGTCCGTGGTTTTCGAAAGAGTTATATAAATTGAAAAACAGAAAAACTCGAGCCTTTAAACATTTAAAAAAAAACCGGTTCACTTGTCGACTATTCTAAATATTCGCTATTGCGTCGACAATATTTTGACCTAAACAAAAAATGTTATAATAATTACTTAAATAAAGTTAAAAAAAATATTGTAAGTAATCCAAAATCGTTTTATGATTTCGTCAACTCCAAACGCAGGATTTCCAAATTTCCGTCCGCAATGAAATACAAATCTATCATTTCAAGTGACAATGATATTATATCCAATATGTTTGCAGAATTTTTCAAGTCAAACTACTGTAATAATTCTTCCAAAACTTTTTCTTATCAGCAAGTGCTGTGTTCGAATACTTTAATTAACGCTCGTTATTTCTGAAGAAGACGTCCTTTTTAATTTAAATAAGTTAAAACCATCTTTTAGTTATGGCCCAGACATGATACCCTCATGCTTCCTAAAAAATAGTGCCAAATATATTTGCTTGCCTTTGACAAGGATATTTAATTCCTTTCTTAAACACGGTATATTTCCTTCAATATGGAAACAGTCATTTATAATCCCTTTGCATACAAGTGGATTTAGATCCAACATTGAAAACTATAGAGGTATCGCAAAACTATCAGTTATACCTAAACTTTTTGAAGCTATCATCACTGACCATATAACCTTTTCGATTTCTCCGTTAATTTCCTCATCTCAGCATGGATTTCGTAAAGGAAACTCGACTATATCAAACTTAGTTGAATTTGTAAACCATGTATCATTGGGTTTTAGGGAACATAATCATACGGATGTTATATACACAGACTTTAGCAAAGCTTTCGATAAAGTAAATCTCTCGATTCTCATACATAAACTTGATCTGCTGGGCTTTCAGCCAAGATTCCTTCAATGGGTATCTTCCTATCTTTATAATAGAACACATCGAGTGATATTTGAGGATACACCTTCAGATACAATTAATGTTTCTTCTGGTGTTCCGCAAGGTATTCATCTTGGCCCGATTGTGCTTTTCCCGTAGATCTGTGCACCCCTCTTCTTATGTAATAAAACACCATATTCTAGAGAAACTATGCATTATTAAACTATGTTGATTTGGGAGTTAATATGGACCCTAAGCTTAATTTCAGTCTTCATATTGATACCATGGTCTTGAAAGCAAAAGCTGTCCTCAGTTTTGTTAAACGTTGGTCTAAAGAATTTAGAGATCCGTATATTACTAAAACACTTTATACAACTTTGGTTAGACCTATATTGGAATATGGCTCTGTTGTATGGAACCCTAGCTATCAAATCTATTCTGACAAGTAAGAGTCGGTTCAAAAACAATTTTTACTTTTCGCCTTAGCGCATTTCCGATGGGATTCTAGGGTAAGTCTACCTTCATACACTAGTTGTTTAAAACTTATTAATCTACCTACACTTTCTAGTCGTAGGGAAATGCTTGGCATAATATTCTTAGTGAAAACTTTGAATGGAACAGTTTGCAGTTCTTTTCTCCTGTCTGAAATTAAATTTAATATCCCGGTTCGGCTTTCGAGGCAGTTTAGACCTTTACTGCTAAAATCCTGTAGATCAAATTTTGAACTAAACGAGCCATTCCGCCGTATATGTCATGATTTTAATTCTCATTCCAGCACAGTTGACTTATCTGACTCACTTTTCAAAATTAAAAACACTTTATTGTTTTCTTTTAATAAATGAAAATGTAACAATTTATTATATTGTAACTTTAAATCTTGGCTGTTGAAATTTTTGTTTCTGTACCTGAGCAATTTTAGATCTCAACAGTTAAAAAACTCTCTTGCCTTTTCTGACACGGCAAATTCCGCACGTATGCGGATTGCGCCCCACGCATCGGTTGGGCGAGAGGAGGGTAATCGTTGGGTTATTAATTACTAATAATTGCTATACATACAGAGGTATATACATAAATTTTACGAGAATACCGTAAATTTTTCTCCTTTTCGCGGTCTTTTCGCACTGCGTACATATATTCTGCCCAAAGATATTACGTGATATACAAACATACATATATACATAAATTTTACTAGAATACCTGCTGTCAATTATTCTCCTTAACGGCGCAGGTACACAAACACACATACGTACTTCGCTTCAAAGTCCACATTGGCAAATATTCAGCAATACCCCTTGTTCTTTAGTAAACAAAAACAAGGAGGATTGCATATACATATATACCTATAATATTTTATGTCCACATTGGCACATATTCGCAATACCCCTTGTTCTTTGCCCAACAAAAACAAGCAGGATTGCGCAAAACATATTAAAGCATAATATAATACATTCATACATATATATGTATGTACAAAGTGCATTGATCTCTAAGACGAGCTCTCAATTGCGCATAACGACAAGTACATATGTATCAGCTGATCCACTTATAGGTATACCCTGTAGAAATTACGGATACATAATACATAAAAAGAAAATTTTATACTCTCGCAAAGTTAAATGATATACTCGTTTGAGATTTCTTTATATATTTTAATAATTAGAAGTAGGAACTGTTGCCTTAGTTATTTACATTCACAGTGAAAATAATTAGAGCAATTTGTAAACTAAATTTACTTAAATTATGATAAATCGTTCTTGTGTTTTTTGTATACGCTTATAAATTATTTTATATAGAATGCATTACAACTGTATTGAGAAGGATGAAAATAAATCGTTTTTTGACAATGAATAACATTTTTTATTTATTTTATCAATATTATTATGCATGTTTAGCTTAAAAATAATAAATATTAACAACTTTAAAAATTATATTATTATATTAATTTGTAGATAATATTTACAATATTAAACATAAATTTTTATATAGATTCTTATACATATATCCAAATTATATTTCTTTTCTCCTTATACTATTTAATTTCTATCATATATTTATACAATAATGTCTTTTATAATAACAAATTATACATATAATTTAAATTTTCTTAATTAGATTATTTACATATTTTTCTTAAAATTGTCTTAAAAACTACTGTCAAAATTGCTATACCATTTCTTAATATATATTTGAAAACAAAAATTAAGAACTATTGCAATAAGTCTGAAAACTTTAGTTGGAAATAGAGACACAAATACTATTATGATAGCTGTGTACTGTCGCAAAAGTAATTGCATTAACATGGGAAGGATTCAAGTTTGAAAATACCCAATCAATTTGTGTACCGGCAAGTGTAGATGAATATTCTACACCAAGCAGGGAACTAAAGTTTTTTTCTTGGAGCAGATTTCCTATTGAATTCCCTGTGACAAATAAACTAATGTTACTTGTGAAATCTCCTAACAAATTAGCACATATTGATTGCATAACTCAGAAGTAAGGACCTCCTTAAGTTCTTCAATTAAATGTCTGACAGAGAAGGCTGAATTTCTTAACAGAACCAGAATATTAATATTGAAACATTTAAACAAAACCGCTTCTAAAACTTTGCGTCCTGAATAAATTTTCTTTCCAGCGTTTGATTCTATAGAGCTAGCAATACTATGCTTTGCATATATTATAATGCCCCGTTTATTTCTGTTGCTTGTTTCCGTGCTATCTATCCTCAGCTCGATAATTGGAGTAAATCCTGGTATATCAAAACTTTCGCAAGGATAACTCCAAGTTTCTACAAAACATAAAATATCTGAAGATAGCATTAAAATGTGTGAAGCGTGAAGACTCAGAAAATTATGAAATAAAGTTTGATGTCCTGATGTTCGGGAAATCATAAAATTGAAACTTGTTGTCAGAGCTTTATTTGTGTTCAATTCCCTCAGTTCCTTAAGTACAGGATCCGATTCAGAAAATTTGTTAGGAGGAATAAAATTTCCTATGATGAATAGACCTTCTGCAGAAGTAGCTCGACTACAAGCGATATATATTGAAGCTCTAGGCATTCTGGGTCGAGTGTGAACTACGACTTTATTATATGAGGAACAACTGGAAACCGATTTCTTTCAATTGAAATTTGTTCATTTCTTTTATATTGAAAAGATTTTAGAACTTTTTCAATTGGAGTCCAAGAACTTTCTAGAGGATGAGGCTTTTTTGATCGTGCTATCAAACCAACAGAAGGTTCCAAAAATTTAATCCACCGAATTGTTGGAAAAGAACACTGGAAATCAATTTGCATAAGTTGTCCAGCTGCCACATTAACCAAGCCATCACACGAGTTGATATTCACTGTAATCATATATTTGGCGGAGGTTTTTGTGTCAATTCATAGGGCAGTCCCTGCGTTTCAGAAGTTTTGAAAAGTTAAACTCTTTCCAAAATATTATCATTTTCATTTATACCAATTCCTTTAACTGAGTCTTTTGCAGTTGAAAGGATAGATTCAGTTGGGATTCGACTGAGCTTAAGGGCATTGAAATTATTTGTCTCTTCATTGGACCAAAATAAATGTATGGCCTCATCGGAAACTTCTTCAAAATTACCTACTCGAGTTTCAATGAGTGATATGTCCTCATTTGTCATAGTACCAGATGCCATATGGTTTAATGCAATTGCAAAGGCCTGATCCTCCCGTTGTCTTATTATTTCTGTTAATTCAAAGTATTTAAATAACTCCCACAAGGGGGAACCAACCAAAGTGCTGTATGCATCATTGGAATTAGGAGAGAATATCCACATATCTCCAACAGGTGAGAGTTGCTTTAAATCACCAAACACTATGATCGGTATACCACCGAAGGGGCTGTCTGTTTTGAAATTTTGTTTTAATCTCGCATCAAGAGAGCTAAACATACGAGCACCTACCATCGATATTGAATCAATTATGTTAATTTTAAATCGATAAGTCTGGAATACAATGAATTAACTGTATCATTGCTAAGTACCCTCAACTCTCTATTCAACTGATTAACAAGTAAAGAGAATATTGAATGAAGGGTCATTCCACCTATTCCGAATGCTGCTTTACCCGTAGGTGCACAAAGAAGAACTTTTAAGGAACTTGGATTGGATTCAGGTATAGAATTGTAACGATGGTTAAGAGCTTGATATATTGCAGATATAAACGACCTGCACCGCCGCCAATGAACTCATAAAATGGGCGATTTGTTTTTTTAGCTGGTGCATCAAATGTGTCAAATAGGTTCTTTGCTTAGTATTAACAATCAGATTCAGTGCCATTATCTGTTGAATCTTCACCATGCAAGTCCAGCAAATTTATCTTTGGGTTTATTTCTGGAAGTGCCAACACTCTGAACTCATTTTCCACGATAGCTAATTCATATTGAGCATCTTCCTCTAAGTCTATTCCATTATAAAGACCTTCTTTTTAAGTTCTCTTTGCTCAAAAACATCATATTTTATTTGATTTTCCTCAATTTGAATACGATGTATTATGCAAGTCTGCTCATTATCGTTTTCTATGAGATCTTGCTGTTCATTCCGCCAAGGATAGTAAAGCATTACCATTTCGCGGAAATACTCAACTCTGGCCAAATCTGGGTTAAACCTTCTATACCGAATAATACAAGATTTGGTACGTTTTTTTCACAAAACCGCTACCGTCTTTAAGAGGCATAACAACCCCGCTTTCTAGAAAATTATCGGCTTTCCTCTCTTCTTTTTCATGATCACTGTCTTGTCCTCTTCTACTAGGTTCAAAATATTTATACCTAGATGCAAAATCTGCTAAACAAAGAGTTTCTAACTGATCGGAACTTTGAACATAACGGTCTAAAATACCGGCTACGAATATTTCAGTCGAACCTGAAGAAAGGTTCTGAAGTTCTGCTCTAGGTTTCACCATTCGAACACGTTCGTCAGATCGAGAGGTATTTATAAATATTTCTGCATTACTTGCTTCCGAGAGATGAAGCCCAATGCACCAATATACTGCTTCGTACGCAGATATTTCTATGCCTGATATAAATTTGTGACCTATATGTTTAAGTTTTTGCTTAACAGTATAATTCCCAGCATTTGCATCTGGTATAGCTTCATTTAAGAGCCTAGAAATTCCCCTGTTAGACTTATTAATATAATTAATTATATATGAACAGCAAGCATATGCATCCAGTATATATTGGATATCCATACTTGCTCTATGGAGTTATAAAACGATCCTGTAATTTTCTTTTTAGAAAAATTTTGGGTTTTGTTAAACTTGACCTAAGGGCTAACAAATAGTCATCAAAAGACATATTTATTCTACTATCAGGCAAGAAATGATCAAAATCATTTAAATTAGAAATGTCTTCTGTCATATTTGAATTTAAAAGGTTTTGAATTTTGAAAAAGTTTTCCTTGTGTCTTTCTGAATTTTGACTTGTTTCTGTAAAAGGTAACAGTATTTGCGTTGAAAGCATTGGTAGTATACCAAATAGACAAAACGGTTGTCCTCTTATTTTCCTAGTACAAGACCGACTGTGGTTTTGATAACCCAAATAATTTTCTAAGTGGCTAACCGAACCATCTGTAGAAATATTATTGCCAATTAAACTAATAACATCACTGAATGTCTGAGGGTCTTGAAGGTTGATCCTGGGAGCATTATTAAGCCAATACATGCCGTGTACATACAGGTAACCTCTCTGTTGAGACTCCACTCTCGAGTAGAAATTTGTGACAATATGCTCTCCAAATATGCCGGCGTTATCTTTAAAAAGCTTAAGAATTTATCGATAGCGTTAGTCAAAATATCTAGCACTAGTAATCGCGTCTGACTGAAATAAGCGATATCTATCTTGGGTTGTCAACAGTTTAGGCTTCCTCTTCTGAAATATCTTTAGAATCAACAATTTCAGAGAGGATGACCAAAAGCTCAACCCACTGAGATTCTGCAGCCGATAAAGTGATAAAGAAGGTTGGAAGCCCAAATTAGTGCATCATAGCGATTGTCTTTTCCTTCTCAGCTTCCCAGTGCGCAGGTGAGTATCTAACGCCTTTCAAAACCTTGTAACCATCATCGTGTTGAATCAAGTTTTGAACAAAGTTTTCGTTTAATAGATTTTGGGCCGTAACTCGCTTGGGACCTGAAAACTTTTTAAGGCAAATGGATGTACTATTCTTAATTTGTAGCAGTTCTAATTTTTTGTAATCATAGAACAACTTTGGAATGGTACACGCTCCTCTGTTAAAACGGCGAATTTCAGTACATATTATCTTGCTATATGTTTCAGAGCATGTACGTTTCTGCCCACCGTATATTGTTCCAAATGACAACTCTTCTGAATTATTACTTTAATTATGTCAATTGGTCTTTGTCCTTCAACTGGCGCTATAACTAAACGGTTATTGTCTAAGTTTTCTACAGGAATATTGTCCAAAAGAGTTTCTTGACCGCCTGAATTTAGCTCTGAAGGTAAAACACCCGTGGGTTTATTATTACCTAAAAGATCATGATAAGTTTGTGCCGCATGAAAATATTGAACCAATCGGGAATCCTCTGCAGATGCAACAAACGGAACTTCTTCTTAGTCATTAAATTCTGAAATCCACTTCTCATTAATATGTATATTGTGCTCACGATACAGAGGGGTATTCACTGAGAAATGCAAAGCTTCCATAATCTTTGCGGGGCGTATGATATCGATCATGCAATCTGAATTGTATTCCAAAGGTATTCTTAAGTGAATTTGTATCATATGAGCCTCATCAAAGGACCTTGGTAGAGATGTCACAATATTGTTAACAGAAATTGGTATATTAAGAACAGCACCTTTGAGGAAACTCTGACCTTGATAAATGGCATTATGAGACGTTCTTCAATTGGGGTTAAATCTTTCAAACAATCCGGTATTTCAGGAAAGTCTAGACCGTTAGCTAAACATATTTTTAGAACGTTCTTTTTGACAATCGCATTTTTGCAAGTAGCACAAAAATGGTAGTTTCCATCCTCCGAAGGAAATTTTCGCATTAAATAGAAGACGGATGCAGCATTCAGGTGACCTTGCGCAATACTGTGAATGAAAACTCATCGATAACACAATGTCGGTCAGAACGACTTTGGTTCCACAATCCACAAATTGTGTTTTCAAGAGGATTTTAATTCGGCGCGAACATAGTATAAAACGTCCTATTCACGCAAAGTTTTACTCTGATACAATCATTGTTGCTTGATTTGCATAGAGAAAAGTGAAAGAATCAAATGGAATTTAAAATGGTGTCATATGGAAAATAGGTGTGGTTGTAATCCGATTTGCCCATTTTCGCACCATAACATAGAAATATAAAAAGAATTTTATGTACCAAATTTGGCTGAAATCGGTTAAACAGATCCCAAGATATGGTTTTCACCTAAAAGTGGGCGGTGTCACGCCTGCTGTCTACTTTTGAACGCGGTTCCTATAAAGTCATCTCATACCATCCCTGAGATAAAATTAAATGTCTCTGGCGTGTTTAGTGCGTGATTTATCGCGCTTTAAGTAGTTTTTAACAGTACCGTTATATGAGGAGTGGGCGGAGTTGTAACCCGATTTCAACTATTTTCACACTGTCAATAGAACTGCTAAAAAAATTTGCTTCTAGTGAATTTTGTTATTATAGCGATAGCGGTTTAGGAGATATGCACATTAAACCTATTAGAGGCGGGACGACGCCTACTTAGAAAAAAATATTTTCAACTGCAGATGCCCCTCCCTAATGTGATTCTGTGTACCAAACAACAGTCTTGTATCTTATTGAGGAGCTTAGTTATGACAATTTATTTGTTTTTGATTAATGGCGTAGCAGTGGTCCGATTACGCCCATCTGCAATACCAACCGTCTTACTGTACCAAGAAATATGTGTACCAAGTTTCATAAAGATATCTCAATTTTTACTCAAGTTACAGCTTGCACGGACGGACGGACAGGCGGGCAGACGGACGGACGGACAGTCAGTCAACCGGATTTCAACTCGTCTCTTCATCCTGATCATTTATACATATATACTTGTACATAACCCTATATCTAACTCGATTAGTTTTAGGTGATACAAACAACCGTTAGGTGAACAAAACTATTATACTCTGTAGCAACATGTTGCGAGAGATCATTTATATATACTTGTACATAACCCTATATGCAACTCGATTAGTTTTAGGTGATACAAACAACCGTTAGGTGAACAAAACTATTATACTCTGTAGCAACATGTTGCGAGAGTATAATAAAGGTGAAAACAAACACTTCAAGATTTTTTTATACAAAAAAATAAGTGAGAAATAAATAGAAAAAAATATATAAAAAGTGCTCAAAAGTGGTTTCACAGTGTATACAAGGTGCGTTCCAAAGTAAACAGAACTTTAAAAAAAAGATTCTGTCGAATGGTGTAAAAAAAATACAATAAATATTAAAAACACATAATATAATAAAAATCAAATAAGCGGGTGCGATACAAAATACATACCAATCAAAATACATATAAACCAACAGCTGGGACAACAAAACTTTATAACATCCACGTTATATCTCTCACAACCCCTGCAGGAAATCAGAGTGGGTTGTATCGCTTCCTCCTAATGATTATATTTATAATCTCATCTCTCATATAAAAAACTAAATTAATTCTTAAATATTACAGTCACCAAACTGTCTCAATATACGGTTTTAATTTACGGCCGAAAACAGTTTGGTACATATAATATATATCTCTACATATATATACATATATATAATAGATATATGTATATACGTTTATCGAAAATAAACATATTACATAAAGTGATTTCCTTATATGGTTACATTTGTATTATATAATATATTAAACACACACTTTAGGCTTCGAAAAGCATACCAAAGTATTTCAAGTATTTACTTGCTTAACAAAGCAATAAGTAGGACTGCGTCAAACCAAGTAAGCTAAGACCAGAGAACGTATATCCAGAGAACTTAAAACAACGAGAAGGTGCAGGTTCGATAGCGAACAATTTGTAGGATTTTATCAAGGAGTTCACCTCACATGCACGAGAAACAAATAACATTTCTCGCTTTTATAACAGCGGTGAATCTGTAAACATACACTCTCTTAACATAACCAAACGGCGAATATTGAAGAGAATATATGTATATGTATTCCAAATTGGGAATATTGATATGCTATTTGAAACATATTCCCTTTTATTGAACTATTATTTATTATTATTTTTAAATTATTTTTTGTTAATTCATTTTTACTTTCTTGTGAGTTATTAATAATAATTTAAACATATTTTGATATATTTCTTAAAATAATTCAAGTGCTTGACACCATTATGGAGTCATAAAAGTACAGAATTGTGTTTTGCCGTCGGCATTTTTATATCATGTGTAAAAATATTTGTAAATTTGTCTACAAACAACATATGTATGTAGATATGAACACTCATTACTTCATGTGAAATCTCCGTTGACTCGGTCAACCAATGATCGAAGCTCACGTTCTTCGCTTTTATGTCAAAGAGTCAATCTGTCGAAGGACTGACGCGAGGACAAAGCGTCACAACATTGTGTTGTTGGTAGAAAATCCGAGATGTGCCGAAAAATAACCGAACGCTCGCCGATTGTCATCGCTTCCCTTGCCGCTCTAACAGCTTTGCCCACAAATCATTGTAGGTATGTATGTTTTTATATGAACATGCATACATATTGACGAAGATTTTTGCGAGCCACGGAAAAATATTTTAGAATTGTGAAATATTTTAAATCGACAAAAGCTTGGTGCCACTTTTGTCATTGATTTCTGTGTTTACAGGGTTGTCACTTTTCCCTTCTAGAGGGAACATCAGAAAGATGTTTAATTTATGATTTCTAGCTTTTGCCATCGTCGCGAAAAGACGCTTGTGGGCAAACGCATGCTCGGGGAGATGTGTAAGTCGTTTGCTTTTATGAATGAAACGACTTAAGTAGCTTATTGATTGTGCGCCAGCGTTCATGAATGAAAATGTTGTTGGTGTGTGATTTACTACAAATTTAGGATTTGTCAATTTGGCTGCCATATTGATTTCTGGTGCTAATGCTATTTGAGACAATTGTTGTTTTTGTACAACAATGTTTGTACTTTGCCTATTGGCTGACGTACTTACATTTGTACGCTTAAATGTAGGTAGATTTGTGTATGCATTACTTATTTTGCGCGGTCATACGCATATTTGTACATACTTACATATAGAGCAGTGCGCTCACATGTTTTTATTGATAATTGATAATATATTATTACAAGTATATTATATAATATAACATATTGATGTACATATGTACATACATAAATTATTAATTCTGTAACAACTGAAATTAAAAAATTATGAAAATAGAAATGATATTTTAATTTCTTGCATAATCTTTCACATTTTATCAATGTAGCATTTGTGCAAAAAAATCATATTTTATCAATTTTTCATCATAAAAATCGTTTATATGGCAAAAAATAATCATGCATATGTAAAGTGGCATTTGTATTTTTTGTTTTCTCATTCATTTCATTTCATTTTTCTCTTTATGTTGGGAGTTACGTAATTTGTCAGAGAACGCTGTTATAAATTCTCATTTCTGTTAAATAACAGAAAATATTACAGAAAATGGTGAACTCCTTGCTCTCAAATTTTCAGCCAACCAATCGAGCATCATACAAAATTCAATTTGCACCTTCTCGTTCTTTTACGTTCTCTGCTTTGACATAAAAGCGAAGAACGTGAGCTTCGATCATTGGTTGACCGTGTCAATATTATCATATCTACATACATATGTTACACATGTTTATCTACAAACAAATTTACAAATATTTTTACACATGATATGAAAATGCCGACGGCAAAACACAATTCTGTACTTTTATGACTCCATAATGGTGTCAAGCACTTGAATTATTTTAAGAAATATATCAAAATATGTTTAAATTATTATTAATAACTCACAAGAAAGTAAAAATGAATTAACAAAAAATAATTTAAAAATAATAATAAATAATAGTTCAATAAAAGGGAATATGTTTCATATAGCATATCAATATTCCCAGTTTGGCATACATATACATATATTCTCTTCAATATTCGCCGTTTGGTTATGTTAAGAGAGTGTATGTTTACAGATTCACCGCTGTTATAAAAGCGAGAAATGTTATTTGTTTCTCGTGCATGTGAGGTGAACTCCTTGATAAAATCCTACAAATTGTTCGCTATCGAACCTGCACCTTCTCATTGTTTTAAGTTCTCTGGTATAAGTTAGTTTATGGTTTGAGGTGTCATCATGTGGTGATATATGTATGTGTACGGTGTGGTTATGAGTGGTGTTCCCGGGTGTAAAGGTAGTATTAGGGTGTGTCAGATTTTGTTCCGAGTGATGTTGTGTGATATGTATTACGGGGGTAGAGTAAACCTATATAGAATATGCAATATTATTATTATTTATATTTATTTTTTCTATACTTAATTATGTTATAATATTTATATAAACAAGATAACATTTTTTTATTTTAATTGAGTTATATACATACATATGGGGAATTAATTTAAAAAAAATTGTATGTATGTAATTAGGATACGAAGAACCCCCAAAGCATTTGTGGACGGTCCAAATGCCTATTAGAAGATGCTGTATTAGCAGCTGCGTTAAGAGTGCGACAACGCTTTTTAAATTTCCGCGAGAGGAAGATGTTCGACAGAGTTGGGCAAAGGCTTGCAACTTAGTCGTATCGCCTTCCGATACCCTTTTTATTTGCCGAAATCATTTTGATTCGCAGTACGTCACTAAGTACAAACTTTTGTCTGGGGCTTTTCCCTGTTTGAGATTAGAGCCAGCACTAAGTCGTAGCTCATCTAGTGCTGACTCTAGTTGGGTGTGCCCGCCCGTCATGGACGTCCTAAAGCAGCGTTATGGACGTCCTAAAGTAGCTTTAGGAAGTAGAGAAGAAGAGGACGACATAACTTTGAAGGAATTCGAAAGATATTCCATTTTAGAGGACACTAGATTAGAATTAGGACCACAAAGTAACGACGATCAGCACGTTACTATCAAAGTAATGCGCTTAAATTGAATAGAAAGATCGAAGAGTTAGAGGGGGTGATTAGAGATTTAAAAACTAAATATCAAGATCTTAGAAAAAGTGCAATAATTGCGGATGAATCTTCAAGCTCTGATGCTAAAACATTCGCTAGGATGATCGTCACGAAGCGCACTGTTTTTAGTGATGAGGAAAGGACATTGGCACAAAATATAAATTACATGTCCAACAAATCTTATAGTTTTATGCGTGACGATTTAGGTTTCGCTTTACCAAGCAAGAGCTCCCCATTAGGTATGTTGTCCCTGGCTTCGATGCCAATGTCATGGGAAATTTAGAAAAAATTTCCAAAAAAATGTCCGTTTTAGAACGAAATTGCCTTCTGTTATTTGACGAAATAACAATAAAGTCCAACCTAACTTATAATAGAGTTAGAGATGTTATTGATAGGTTTGTGGATTTTGGGGAAGGCCATCGTGAAATGACTTTAGGTAATAAGTGTTGTTTTTTTATGATAAAAGGGTTAAGTTCACATTGGAAATATGTGTTTTCATATTATATTTCCAAAAATGGACTTACTACACAAAAATTGGAAGAAATTCTGAATAAAAATATTGCAGCACTAAAGTCAATTGATCTAAATGTAAAGGCTTTAGTCTGCGATCAAGGGCCTGCAAATTCTTCACTTTTCAATTTGCTAAAAATTTGTGAAGAAACTCCCTTTTATATGCACGAAAATTCTAAGATATATTGCTTATATGATTATTGCCATCTCTTGAAGTCCGTCCGTAATACATTTATGAAATACGATATTTTAACTCCTCAAGGAATAGCCAGTTTCAAGTTATACAAAAACTTTACTCTATCGATCAGAGCAATATGCATTTTAAAATATGTCCAAAATTGACAGAAGCCCACGTCTATCCTAGCGTTTTTGAAAAAATGGCCGTAAAACGTGCAACCCAAGCTCTGAGCAATTCGGTTGCAGCTGGCATAGAAATGGTCTATAGCTAAAGTCTATTCGGCTCCGACGAATATATATTAAAATGTGCACAGCCTACGCAGTTATTTGTTAAAAAAATGAATGACCTTTTTGACGATTTAGATTGCAAAAATTTTGTTTCAAAAAATCCGTTCAAATATCCGCTGTTAAAGAACGACTCCGGAAGGTCCAACGCCTCTATGATTACATAAAGTATCTTAAGTCAATGAAACTTCCGTCCAATGCTCAAGTAAAATGTATTAATGGATTCTGTTCCACAATAATTGGAATGATAAAGTTGAGCGAAGAGCTATTTAGGGATCAAAAGGAATTAAGTTATATATTCCTTGGGAAAATGAATCAAGATGCGTTGGAAAATTTTTTTTATAGAGTCCGGGCAAGTCAGGGTATCAATACCCACCCCTCTGCCTATGAAATCCAATATATTGTAGGTCGTTTAATTTCAATGAAAATTTTGAGAAAAAATTTTCAGGATAAGGCGGCTAATTGCGAGGATGACGATATAAATTTAGATTGGAACCTAGGCCCCGTAGATCGTCATCTAGATATAGAGGGAAACGAACCGGAATATGAGCAACTCGACTTGGAAACATTAACAATTCCAGACGAGAATTTTGTTGAAGAGGACGACAAAGCTGACGTCCAAATAAAGCGGTATTACACAGGCTATGGTATATACCAGAAAATTCTGTGTAAGATCCATTGCGAAAAATGTACTAAGGCAATGACGAAGACACAAAGCGATTTAACGCTGTATTCGGAGGCCCTAATCAGAGCGAAAAATTATAAGGATGACAGCGATTTAAGGCTAGTCAATCCTAGTGATAGGGTCTTCGAAGTGTGTCGACTGCAGATGATGTGGTACGTCAAGCTCTTCAACAAATACGCGCATTATTCAAATGTTCGGTGTCTGATGTTGTCCGCAATAAAAGAAAAAACAGAAAATGTTTTTCCCCATTGGTTTGACCCAACTGATGAGTGTTTCGCTCATAAAATGAAATTGTTAGATTACTTAGTCACGGTACTTTTGTATAAAAATTCAAAATAGTTTGTGAAGCAAGAGGTAAATAGGGAACGACATCGGAAGCGCGATGCTAAACTAAAAAACTTAAATAAGTTGCAAGTCAAGACCCTTTGTTTAACGAACATCTTACTTTTGGGTGAGTAATAAATTTATGAAATAAATATTTACATTTTTTAATGTTTATCATTTTATTCTATTTACAGGTTTTTTTATTTCCACTTTTTTCTCTACTTTCAGTTTTCTTTATGTACTTCCAGGTGTTTTTTTATTCTTTTTTTTTTAGCATGACAACTGAGCCTAGCTTTTTTAAACACTAACGTTGAACTTAATCAAGATGGATTAAATTGTGTTTAAAAAGCAGGTGAAATAAATGACTTATTTTAATTAATAAGTCGTGTGAGAAATTTCCATTGTAAATGGACAATTTCGTAATTCGGCATTATTATTATTTTATATTTTTGTTTAACATTTAATTTCATAATTTTACAAAAATTGTTTTAATTTTTGTTAATTGCTTTAAGTAAAAACAATTAATCAATAAAATTTGCATATATTTTCTGAAAATAATACACTTGTATTTGATTTATACTATAGTACAAACATACATTTATTTGTATAAACATATAATACGTGTAAAAAGCATATTGGAATATACTTGTACATACATATTTACGTAGGAACATTCTCTAACAATAGATTGAATATTTTCTTTAAAAAGTTTTACATATATACTTAGTTATGTGCACATGTAAAGAAATATGAAAGAAAAATATTTGTAAATTTGTCTACAAACAACATATGTATGTATGTAAATATATATATAAACTAATTGCTTCATGTGCAATCTCCGTTGTCACGGACAACCAATTGCGGAAGGTCATGGTTTTTGTTTTCATGTCAAAAAGTCAATGTGTCGAAGGACTGACGCGACGACAAAGCGTCACAACATTGTGTTGTTGGTAGAAAATCCGAGCTGTGCCGAAAAAATATTAACGAACGGCCGCCGATTGTCACCGCTTCCCTTGCCGCTCTAACAGCTTTGCCAACAAACTATCGTAAATATGTATGTTTCTGTATGAGCATGCATACATATTGACGCAGATTTTTGTGCGACACGGAAAAATATTTTAAAATTGTAAAATATTTAAATCGCTTTGTTGCCAGTTTTGTCAATTTTTTCTGTGTTTTGTGGGCTTGCGTGGTTGCAACTTTTCCCTGCTAGAGTGAATATCAGAAATTTGTTCAATTTATGATTTTCAGCTTTTGCCATCGTCGCAAAAAGATGCTTGTTTGCAAACGCATGCTCGGCGAGATGAGAGGGTGTCTGTTTTTATGAATGAAGCGAGGTTGCTTGTTGAAAGTACGCCTGCGTTCATGAATGAAAATGTTGTTGTTGTGTGAGTTACTATATATTTGGACTTCGCTTATTTGGCTGACATATTGACTTGTGACGATTGTTGTTTCTGTAGAACAATGTTTGTAGTTTTTGCGAGTGACATATTTACGAATATATGAATGTAGGTTTGTGTATCCATTATTTGTGTAGCAATGTCATAAGCACATATGTATGTATGTACATAGAGAGCAGTGCGCGCAAATGTTATTACTGATAAATGATTTAAGATATTATGTTAGTATGTTATATACTTATGTATGTATGTATATAGTAGAACCAGAGAACTTAAAACAATGAGAAGGTGCAAATTGAATTTTGTATGATGCTCGATTGGTTGGCTGAAAATTTGAGATCAAGGAGTTCACCATTTTCTGTAATATTTTCTGTTATTTAACAGAAATGAGAATTTATAACAGCGTTCTCTGACAAATTACGTAACTCCCAACATAAAGAGAAAAATGAAATGAAATGAATGAGAAAACAAAAAATACAAATGCCACTTTACATATGCATGATTATTTTTTGCCATATAAACGATTTTTATGATGAAAAATTAATAAAATATGATTTTTTTGCACAAATGCTACATTGATAAAATGTGAAAGATTGTGCAAGAAATTAAAATATCATTTCTATTTTCATAATTTTTTAATTTCAGTTGTTACAGAATTAATAATTTATGTATGTACATATGTACATCAATATGTTATATTATATAATATACTTGTAATAATATATTATCAATTATCAATAAATACATGTGAGCGCACTGCTCTATATGTAAGTATGTATGTACAAATATGCATATGACCGCGCAAAATAAGTAATGCATACACAAATCTACCTACATTTAAGCGTACAAATGTAAGTACGCCAGCCAATAGGCAAAGTACAAACATTGTTGTACAAAAACAACAATTGTCTCAAATAGCATTAGCACCAGAAATCAATATGGCAGCCAAATTGACAAATCCTAAATTTGTAGTAAATCACACACCAACAACATTTTCATTCATGAACGCTGGCGCACAATCAATAAGCTACTTAAGTCGTTTCATTCATAAAAGCAAACGACTTACACATCTCCCCGAGCATGCGTTTGCCCACAAGCGTCTTTTCGCGACGATGGCAAAAGCTAGAAATCATAAATTAAACATCTTTCTGATGTTCCCTCTAGAAGGGAAAAGTGACAACCCTGTAAACACAGAAATCAATGACAAAAGTGGCAACAAAGCTTTTGTCGATTTAAAATATTTCACAATTCTAAAATATTTTTCCGTGGCTCGCAAAAATCTTCGTCAATATGTATGCATGTTCATATAAAAACATACATACCTACAATGATTTGTGGGCAAAGCTGTTAGAGCGGCAAGGGAAGCGATGACAATCGGCGAGCGTTCCGTTATTTTTCGGCACATCTCGGATTTTCTACCAACAACACAATGTTGTGACGCTTTGTCGTCGCGTCAGTCCTTCGACAGATTGACTCTTTGACATAAAAGCGAAGAACGTGAGCTTCGATCATTGGTTGACCGTGTCAACGGAGATTTCACATGAAGTAATGAGTGTTCATATCTACATACATATGTTGTTTATAGACAAATTTACAAATATTTTTACACATGATATAAAAATGCAGACGGCAAAACATAATTCTGTACTTTTATGACTCCATAATGGTGTCAAGCACTTGAATTATTTTAAGAAATATATCAAAATATGTTTAAATTATTATTAATAACTCACAAGAAAGTAAAAATGAATTAACAAAAAATAATTTAAAAATAATAATAAATAATAGTTCAATAAAAGATAATATGTTTCATATAGCATATCAATATTCCCAGTTTGGCATACATATACATATATTCTCTTCAATATTCGCCGTTTGGTTATGTTAAGAGAGTGTATGTTTACAGATTCACCGCTGTTATAAAAGCGAGAAATGTTATTTGTTTCTCGTGCATATGAGGTGAACTCCTTGATAAAATCCTACAAATTGTTCGCTATCGAACCTGCACCTTCTCATTGTTTTAAGTTCTCTGGTTGAACTTGCTTCTCGCAAAAAGCAAAAAGTGTGGACAAAAGTCATTGTTTGTGCGGGGCAAGAAGAAGCAAGCATCAGCGTACGTGTATTTAAGAACGTATGTGTGATTATCACATTTGTGTAAATACGCATAATAAGGAAATATTCAATAAACCTAAACATATGAACATATTTTCCTGATATATTTTAATTATACCAGGAAGGCTATTAAAGAAATGGAATTATGATATGCTTAGACTCCAATTAATAACATAAAAAAATTAAAAAAAATTTAATTTACATCAGTTTTAGGATTCGAACTTATATGCTCGTATTCGGAATGAGCTTAACTCCTTCGCGCTTACGACCTAAGCCACCACAAAAGTGGAAACGCGGCCGCTTAGCCACCGTTTTATTTTTATCCTTTGTTCAATACGCAATTACTCACTTATAAGTTGAAAAACTAGCCTATTAAATGTTTATATTATTATGAATTCTGGGGTTTTTATCGGTAATACAGATTTTTAATTCAGAAGGCTTTTCATAATTATGAATTTGCCATATCATAGAAATTGAAAACATAAATCTAAATAGGTATGCGCAACGATTTTTCATTTAGGAATATTCGTTGTGTCTATTTAAAGCATTTCGCACATTGCGTGGTGTATTTTTATTTTTCGAAGTTATATTTTTCGATGTTCCCTCATCTGGAACTTCAAATTAGTACTCAAAAAGATTTAATTTAACATTTGCTTCTTCTCTATTCATTAACATTCTCTGATATAAGCGTATAAAAATATAAACCAAAAGAGTAACATGCGGCTGTAAAATCAACGCAAGTCCTGAGCATAATTTTTATTCAATGCTCAGCTCTGTTCACTCGCCACTGTTAAAATTTCTCCTTCCGAGCCGACTGTGGTGAAACACTCTCATCGCATTTTGTTAGGTTTTGACAATTCACACCAGAGATAAAGAGATGCCCAACTCGTCTCTCACTGGAAATAAGAGCGCAATTGATAAACGTCAAAACCTACTGAACTCAAGCAACTGTCAAAGTTCAGTAGGTCTGACGTTTAGCAATTGGAAAAAAGGGACGGCCAGATTAAAATCCTACAGAAAAATATGTAAACAGAGAGATTTGTGCTGCTGTTGAAGATCACTAACAAAAATTGGAAAACAATGAAAATGAAAGAAAACGCGAGATTGAAATGTATGTGATGATATCTTTTATGATGTCAAGCTAAGTGGTATTGATTTTCAATTGAAAATTTTTAAAAACATTTATTAATTGAGAGATAATACATTTGTTCTTTTGATTACGTATTGAAAGTTCAAAAATCAACTGTTTAATATATCACAAAATCACAAAAAAAGAGTATAAAAAGTTTCTGCATATGTTTAACGGATACATGTATAATAACATTTAATCTTTATAAATGATGGGTATTTTAATTTAAATTCCCAAAAATTATTTTGTCCGATCTGGCTACAATGGATAATGTTATAAAAAACTCTAATTTTGAGGCGCTCTCACACTGGAAAGAGTTGGGCATCCCATTATCCCTGATTCACACGCTGGTCCGTAGTTGGACCTTCTCTGTATTTTACGTTCTCTGCTAAGGCAAATTGAGAACCTAACAGAGAAAGAGGAAAAAAAAAACAGAAATTTACATACATACATACATGCATTTTAATTTACAAAAATATATACATACGTACATACAATATACCACATTCATATGCACACATACATTTTTACATATACCTATATACAAGGTTCGTTCAAAAGTAAACAGGACTTTAAAAAAAAAAACAGAACAAAAAGTCTTATCGGCAAAATCAATTAATTTTATTCAAAATAGTCTCCTTCTGCTGTAATACAGCTTTTTGCACGGTCCAAAAGAATGTCGAACGAGTGGTTTAGCTCGTTGCCCGGTATGGCCGCCAGTATGCCGGTGCAAGCCTTTTGAATGGCCTCCACGTCTGCATAACGCTTTCCGTTCATCGGCAAATGCATTTTTCCGAAAAGGTAGAAGTCGCACGGTACCATATCAGGTGAATACGGGGAGTGGTTGATTGTTAAAATGTGATTTTTGTTCAAATAATATCGTACAACAAACGCTAACTTCCATCTTCACGATATTCGGGTCGAATACGGCGCACCAAAAGCTTCTAAACTCCAAGGTAGAATACCGCATTAACGTTTTGGCCGGGTGGAACAAATTCGTTTTGGACAATACCCTTGGAATCATAAAAACAAATCATCACCAAACAACTTTTGACTTCTCCAGGCGCGATTTTTTGAGTTTCGGCTCATTTCTCATTTACGTCCTCACTACCACTTTGAACGTTGAAACCACTCGTGCATTCTGCTACGGGATAGGCAATCATCGCCATAAACTTGTTTCATTAATTGAAACGTTTCGGCAAAAGTTTTACCAATTTTAAAACCCAAATTTGATGTTGGCTTTTTTTCGAAGCTCATTTTCGCACCGATAACAAAAATATGAAATTTTTACTGGAAGTCGATAAAGGATAGCAGATTCTAACGCACTAGTCGACATATAGATGGCGCCACTACCCTGTTCAGGGTATAATAAGCAAGGAAGGGCTAAGTTCGCGTGTAACCGAAAATTTCATATTCTTGCAAGGATCAAAGAAATACCTACAGGTGTTGGCAAAGCGCTATATTAAGAAATGTCGCGAAAAGGTTCACATTAGCACATTAGCCTATATATGTGGAATACTAAGAGTTCAGAAATCTTTATATTATGTATAAGGGGCTAAGGGAAGTATTGATCCGATTCAACCCATTTCTGACACAAAGGCATATTGTTATCAGAAAACATTTTCCTCGAATTTCAACTATATATCTCACAGACCGATCGATATTTTAGACAAATAGTCAGCAATAGACCCTGGGGTCCACATTTCCGGTATCTGATAAGAAACTCACTAAGTTTTATCGCTATATTTTACTTCGCGACAGCTAAAATTATATTAAAGTCATCTTCAAAGGAGATATATCTGATATAAACTCAATCGAAGAGACTAAATTTAATATATAATAAATATTAAAATAATAGTTAAAAATAATAATATAAATAATAGTTGATGTGGAAAACGTTAAGCAGAAGATCGCAATTCAATATAAGGTTTGCACCAACTCCTTACATATTCAGCGCCAAAACACATAACTTTTAAGAAAATTTGTCCACTTAATTTTATTAAAATATCACACACTTTGACAACCCAAATGGTTTAAAGTCAGCTGCAAAGTTGGAAACCACCATACAGGGTATATTGGGGGCAGAGAAAGATATGGGCTTGTTGCATAAAAAAAACAAGGTGAAATTGCATATATGGTATTTTAAATGAAGTTACATGATTCTTTCAGTAGCAAGGGGCCACCATCAAAATCGATTTCCGCATGAAAAATGGTTAACATCGATTTTCAAGTTGCTACAGATTGTAGGGATATTCAAGAAGTTTTTTTGAAACCCATTCTTTCTTCAAATATACCATTTGATGTACTGGTATATTCTTCATAATTTATGCCCTTTTAAGCTAAAACAGTCATAATTGACTTTATAAGTTAACAAAGTTTTTTTTCAATGCGACCAAATCAAAACAAAACCATATGTGACAGGTTGCCGAAGTTCCCAATAGCATAATCGAAATTCGAACAATTCATACGAAGCTCGTGATCTAAATTTTTCGTTCGAATGAAAGTAAAAATACGTGAGATTTATTTATTCACACGAAGTTTATAATAAGGCTGATTATACTTGTATGCATGTAGTATATAGGAATCGGGGCAGTTCATAGATTAAATTCACATATTTTCGGCTTTAAACTTTAGTTTATTCAACATTATACGCTCAGTTAATTTTGCTAAGATATCTTACTTATGGACCGATTATACGGTATAAAGTCAACCGAATGTTTGAAAATCCTGTTACTAGTTTTATGAGGGCTAGGGCAAGTTTTCACCCGATGTAATTCATTTTAGGCGCAAAGATACACTGTTAATAGAAAAACACGCCTACTCAATTTGTTTAAAATAATTTACATATTGGCCGATATATGCGATATGCAGTCAGCCGGAAGTTCGAAAATATTTTTATTAGGCATATGGGTAAATGGGGGAGTATTGACCTGATTGAACCTATTTTTCACATACAGATATACATACAGAAAAAATTATGTACAAATTTCGATTATACTATAGATCCCACCCATTGAACGACATTTTGAGTGAAGAGTCAGCCATTGGCACTGGGGTCCAAAATCTTCGGTATCTGCGGGCTTGAGAAGTTATTCTCCGATTTTGATATGACATACCTCAAAGGCACTATTTGTACAAAGTTTTATACCACTATATACATTGGTGTTTGATTTACATACTGCAAAGTATAAGAATCATTGGAATATAAATTTGTCTTATATTGACAGTGGGCGTTGTTTTGGCCCGATATCGCCCATTGGAACACAAGAATGGCAGTATAGTGTTACGTAGCGAGATTGGTTGAAATTGGTCAATTAGTTCCGGAGATAAAGGTTTTTACCTTAAAATGGCCGGTGCCACGCCCAGTGATAAATTTTTCCACCAGCTCTTATAAAGCTCAATCATAACATCTTATGTGTTAAATAAAAGCGTTATATGAGAAGTTGGCAGGGTCCACCTACTTCCATACTGTCGTAAGAGGTGTGAAAAATATTTGAATGCTTAGTTATGGCAATTTATAACTTTTCGATTAATGGCGTTTTGTGGAAGTGTCAGTGCGCCCATCTGCAATAAGAAACTTTTTATGTTGCCAGGGAACACGTGTACCGAGTGTCATGAATATATTTTATTTTTACTCAAGTTACAGCTTGCACAGACAGATGGGCGGACAAGCAGTCATGCGGATTCCAACACGTCTTGTTATCCTGATCATTTATATATGTATGTTTATATAACTCCATATCTATTTCGATCAGTTTCAGGTGATACAAATAATGGTTAAGTGAACATAACAATTATACTCTGTAGCAACATGTTGAAAGGGTATAAAAATCAGTGGTTGATCGTATAAGAGAGATTTAGAATAGTAAATGTATGTAGAGCAGGTTCGTCTCCGCGCGGTGCATCCTGGGTAATGCCAGTTTGACCTGCGGCCTTTACGGCCTTTTTAAGCTCCTGATCAGACCTTTGCTCTACACGGACATATCCTTGACTATTAGATGGATTCGGTTGAACCCTGGGCTGGTGGTGAGGTTATTCTGTCACCTGAGTATGCAGGGGGATACCCTGCAGAAATGGCTGATGGGCTAATGCCAAGGCCGCCTCGGTCCCGTTAAAACCATGGCCGGCCTCAGAGTACGTTCCCCACCCGTCATCATTAAATTGGTGTGGTAGCTGTTTGTTGAGATGACTCCTTTTTGCATATAAATATCAATAAATCATAATCATAAATCATCATCATAAATCATCATCATAAATTAAACATCTTTCTGATGTTCCCTCTAGAAGGGAAAAGTGACAACCCTGTAAACACAGAAATCAATGACAAAAGTGGCAACAAAGCTTTTGTCGATTTAAAATATTTCACAATTCTAAAATATTTTTCCGTGGCTCGCAAAAATCTTCGTCAATATGTATGCATGTTCATATAAAAACATACATACCTACAATGATTTGTGGGCAAAGCTGTTAGAGCGGCAAGGGAAGCGATGACAATCGGCGAGCGTTCCGTTATTTTTCGGCACATCTCGGATTTTCTACCAACAACACAATGTTGTGACGCTTTGTCGTCGCGTCAGTCCTTCGACAGATTGACTCTTTGACATAAAAGCGAAGAACGTGAGCTTCGATCATTGGTTGACCGTGTCAACGGAGATTTCACATGAAGTAATGAGTGTTCATATCTACATACATATGTTGTTTATAGACAAATTTACAAATATTTTTACACATGATATAAAAATGCAGACGGCAAAACATAATTCTGTACTTTTATGACTCCATAATGGTGTCAAGCACTTGAATTATTTTAAGAAATATATCAAAATATGTTTAAATTATTATTAATAACTCACAAGAAAGTAAAAATGAATTAACAAAAAATAATTTAAAAATAATAATAAATAATAGTTCAATAAAAGATAATATGTTTCATATAGCATATCAATATTCCCAGTTTGGCATACATATACATATATTCTCTTCAATATTCGCCGTTTGGTTATGTTAAGAGAGTGTATGTTTACAGATTCACCGCTGTTATAAAAGCGAGAAATGTTATTTGTTTCTCGTGCATATGAGGTGAACTCCTTGATAAAATCCTACAAATTGTTCGCTATCGAACCTGCACCTTCTCATTGTTTTAAGTTCTCTGGTTGAACTTGCTTCTCGCAAAAAGCAAAAAGTGTGGACAAAAGTCATTGTTTGTGCGGGGCAAGAAGAAGCAAGCATCAGCGTACGTGTATTTAAGAACGTATGTGTGATTATCACATTTGTGTAAATACGCATAATAAGGAAATATTCAATAAACCTAAACATATGAACATATTTTCCTGATATATTTTAATTATACCAGGAAGGCTATTAAAGAAATGGAATTATGATATGCTTAGACTCCAATTAATAACATAAAAAAATTAAAAAAAATTTAATTTACATCAGTTTTAGGATTCGAACTTATATGCTCGTATTCGGAATGAGCTTAACTCCTTCGCGCTTACGACCTAAGCCACCACAAAAGTGGAAACGCGGCCGCTTAGCCACCGTTTTATTTTTATCCTTTGTTCAATACGCAATTACTCACTTATAAGTTGAAAAACTAGCCTATTAAATGTTTATATTATTATGAATTCTGGGGTTTTTATCGGTAATACAGATTTTTAATTCAGAAGGCTTTTCATAATTATGAATTTGCCATATCATAGAAATTGAAAACATAAATCTAAATAGGTATGCGCAACGATTTTTCATTTAGGAATATTCGTTGTGTCTATTTAAAGCATTTCGCACATTGCGTGGTGTATTTTTATTTTTCGAAGTTATATTTTTCGATGTTCCCTCATCTGGAACTTCAAATTAGTACTCAAAAAGATTTAATTTAACATTTGCTTCTTCTCTATTCATTAACATTCTCTGATATAAGCGTATAAAAATATAAACCAAAAGAGTAACATGCGGCTGTAAAATCAACGCAAGTCCTGAGCATAATTTTTATTCAATGCTCAGCTCTGTTCACTCGCCACTGTTAAAATTTCTCCTTCCGAGCCGACTGTGGTGAAACACTCTCATCGCATTTTGTTAGGTCTTGACAATTCACACCAGAGATAAAGAGATGCCCAACTCGTCTCTCACTGGAAATAAGAGCGCAATTGATAAACGTCAAAACCTACTGAACTCAAGCAACTGTCAAAGTTCAGTAGGTCTGACGTTTAGCAATTGGAAAAAAGGGACGGCCAGATTAAAATCCTACAGAAAAATATGTAAACAGAGAGATTTGTGCTGCTGTTGAAGATCACTAACAAAAATTGGAAAACAATGAAAATGAAAGAAAACGCGAGATTGAAATGTATGTGATGATATCTTTTATGATGTCAAGCTAAGTGGTATTGATTTTCAATTGAAAATTTTTAAAAACATTTATTAATTGAGAGATAATACATTTGTTCTTTTGATTACGTATTGAAAGTTCAAAAATCAACTGTTTAATATATCACAAAATCACAAAAAAAGAGTATAAAAAGTTTCTGCATATGTTTAACGGATACATGTATAATAACATTTAATCTTTATAAATGATGGGTATTTTAATTTAAATTCCCAAAAATTATTTTGTCCGATCTGGCTACAATGGATAATGTTATAAAAAACTCTAATTTTGAGGCGCTCTCACACTGGAAAGAGTTGGGCATCCCATTATCCCTGATTCACACGCTGGTCCGTAGTTGGACCTTCTCTGTATTTTACGTTCTCTGCTAAGGCAAATTGAGAACCTAACAGAGAAAGAGGAAAAAAAAAACAGAAATTTACATACATACATACATGCATTTTAATTTACAAAAATATATACATACGTACATACAATATACCACATTCATATGCACACATACATTTTTACATATACCTATATACAAGGTTCGTTCAAAAGTAAACAGGACTTTAAAAAAAAAAACAGAACAAAAAGTCTTATCGGCAAAATCAATTAATTTTATTCAAAATAGTCTCCTTCTGCTGTAATACAGCTTTTTGCACGGTCCAAAAGAATGTCGAACGAGTGGTTTAGCTCGTTGCCCGGTATGGCCGCCAGTATGCCGGTGCAAGCCTTTTGAATGGCCTCCACGTCTGCATAACGCTTTCCGTTCATCGGCAAATGCATTTTTCCGAAAAGGTAGAAGTCGCACGGTACCATATCAGGTGAATACGGGGAGTGGTTGATTGTTAAAATGTGATTTTTGTTCAAATAATATCGTACAACAAACGCTAACTTCCATCTTCACGATATTCGGGTCGAATACGGCGCACCAAAAGCTTCTAAACTCCAAGGTAGAATACCGCATTAACGTTTTGGCCGGGTGGAACAAATTCGTTTTGGACAATACCCTTGGAATCATAAAAACAAATCATCACCAAACAACTTTTGACTTCTCCAGGCGCGATTTTTTGAGTTTCGGCTCATTTCTCATTTACGTCCTCACTACCACTTTGAACGTTGAAACCACTCGTGCATTCTGCTACGGGATAGGCAATCATCGCCATAAACTTGTTTCATTAATTGAAACGTTTCGGCAAAAGTTTTACCAATTTTAAAACCCAAATTTGATGTTGGCTTTTTTTCGAAGCTCATTTTCGCACCGATGACAAAAATATGAAATTTTTACTGGAAGTCGATAAAGGATAGCAGATTCTAACGCACTAGTCGACATATAGATGGCGCCACTACCCTGTTCAGGGTATAATAAGCAAGGAAGGGCTAAGTTCGCGTGTAACCGAAAATTTCATATTCTTGCAAGGATCAAAGAAATACCTACAGGTGTTGGCAAAGCGCTATATTAAGAAATGTCGCGAAAAGGTTCACATTAGCACATTAGCCTATATATGTGGAATACTAAGAGTTCAGAAATCTTTATATTATGTATAAGGGGCTAAGGGAAGTATTGATCCGATTCAACCCATTTCTGACACAAAGGCATATTGTTATCAGAAAACATTTTCCTCGAATTTCAACTATATATCTCACAGACCGATCGATATTTTAGACAAATAGTCAGCAATAGACCCTGGGGTCCACATTTCCGGTATCTGATAAGAAACTCACTAAGTTTTATCGCTATATTTTACTTCGCGACAGCTAAAATTATATTAAAGTCATCTTCAAAGGAGATATATCTGATATAAACTCAATCGAAGAGACTAAATTTAATATATAATAAATATTAAAATAATAGTTAAAAATAATAATATAAATAATAGTTGATGTGGAAAACGTTAAGCAGAAGATCGCAATTCAATATAAGGTTTGCACCAACTCCTTACATATTCAGCGCCAAAACACATAACTTTTAAGAAAATTTGTCCACTTAATTTTATTAAAATATCACACACTTTGACAACCCAAATGGTTTAAAGTCAGCTGCAAAGTTGGAAACCACCATACAGGGTATATTGGGGGCAGAGAAAGATATGGGCTTGTTGCATAAAAAAAACAAGGTGAAATTGCATATATGGTATTTTAAATGAAGTTACATGATTCTTTCAGTAGCAAGGGGCCACCATCAAAATCGATTTCCGCATGAAAAATGGTTAACATCGATTTTCAAGTTGCTACAGATTGTAGGGATATTCAAGAAGTTTTTTTGAAACCCATTCTTTCTTCAAATATACCATTTGATGTACTGGTATATTCTTCATAATTTATGCCCTTTTAAGCTAAAACAGTCATAATTGACTTTATAAGTTAACAAAGTTTTTTTTCAATGCGACCAAATCAAAACAAAACCATATGTGACAGGTTGCCGAAGTTCCCAATAGCATAATCGAAATTCGAACAATTCATACGAAGCTCGTGATCTAAATTTTTCGTTCGAATGAAAGTAAAAATACGTGAGATTTATTTATTCACACGAAGTTTATAATAAGGCTGATTATACTTGTATGCATGTAGTATATAGGAATCGGGGCAGTTCATAGATTAAATTCACATATTTTCGGCTTTAAACTTTAGTTTATTCAACATTATACGCTCAGTTAATTTTGCTAAGATATCTTACTTATGGACCGATTATACGGTATAAAGTCAACCGAATGTTTGAAAATCCTGTTACTAGTTTTATGAGGGCTAGGGCAAGTTTTCACCCGATGTAATTCATTTTAGGCGCAAAGATACACTGTTAATAGAAAAACACGCCTACTCAATTTGTTTAAAATAATTTACATATTGGCCGATATATGCGATATGCAGTCAGCCGGAAGTTCGAAAATATTTTTATTAGGCATATGGGTAAATGGGGGAGTATTGACCTGATTGAACCTATTTTTCACATACAGATATACATACAGAAAAAATTATGTACAAATTTCGATTATACTATAGATCCCACCCATTGAACGACATTTTGAGTGAAGAGTCAGCCATTGGCACTGGGGTCCAAAATCTTCGGTATCTGCGGGCTTGAGAAGTTATTCTCCGATTTTGATATGACATACCTCAAAGGCACTATTTGTACAAAGTTTTATACCACTATATACATTGGTGTTTGATTTACATACTGCAAAGTATAAGAATCATTGGAATATAAATTTGTCTTATATTGACAGTGGGCGTTGTTTTGGCCCGATATCGCCCATTGGAACACAAGAATGGCAGTATAGTGTTACGTAGCGAGATTGGTTGAAATTGGTCAATTAGTTCCGGAGATAAAGGTTTTTACCTTAAAATGGCCGGTGCCACGCCCAGTGATAAATTTTTCCACCAGCTCTTATAAAGCTCAATCATAACATCTTATGTGTTAAATAAAAGCGTTATATGAGAAGTTGGCAGGGTCCACCTACTTCCATACTGTCGTAAGAGGTGTGAAAAATATTTGAATGCTTAGTTATGGCAATTTATAACTTTTCGATTAATGGCGTTTTGTGGAAGTGTCAGTGCGCCCATCTGCAATAAGAAACTTTTTATGTTGCCAGGGAACACGTGTACCGAGTGTCATGAATATATTTTATTTTTACTCAAGTTACAGCTTGCACAGACAGATGGGCGGACAAGCAGTCATGCGGATTCCAACACGTCTTGTTATCCTGATCATTTATATATGTATGTTTATATAACTCCATATCTATTTCGATCAGTTTCAGGTGATACAAATAATGGTTAAGTGAACATAACAATTATACTCTGTAGCAACATGTTGAAAGGGTATAAAAATCAGTGGTTGATCGTATAAGAGAGATTTAGAATAGTAAATGTATGTAGAGCAGGTTCGTCTCCGCGCGGTGCATCCTGGGTAATGCCAGTTTGACCTGCGGCCTTTACGGCCTTTTTAAGCTCCTGATCAGACCTTTGCTCTACACGGACATATCCTTGACTATTAGATGGATTCGGTTGAACCCTGGGCTGGTGGTGAGGTTATTCTGTCACCTGAGTATGCAGGGGGATACCCTGCAGAAATGGCTGATGGGCTAATGCCAAGGCCGCCTCGGTCCCGTTAAAACCATGGCCGGCCTCAGAGTACGTTCCCCACCCGTCATCATTAAATTGGTGTGGTAGCTGTTTGTTGAGATGACTCCTTTTTGCGCCTATCTGCGGACGAGATTGATGAGCTCGTCGAGGTTTTCAATTCTGTTAGTAGAACTACTCTAGAAAGCTTCTGTCCTCTGAGAACTCAGAAAAGTAAAGGGAAACCCCCTTGGCGGACTTCAGAGATAACGGAGATCAGATCTTGGAGTAGAAGACTCTTCAATAACGCCCGTAAAATGGGCTTTAGTGACGACTGGGCGTTGTACAAGGCCGGACTGAGCTTTTACAAGTCCGAGTTGAAGAAAGCTAAGAGAGCTTCGTGGAGAGCCTTCTGCGGCAGGGTGGAGGTTTGTCACGAGTCCTACTCTAGTGGGATATCTTAGAAATGCAGATAGCGGGTAGACAACGAGTAGCAAGGAGTCGCGAAGCTACTCCTAGATGCTTATTTTCCGCTGAATCTCTCCACTGAAAAAGTGCCACTGGGGAAGCTTCAGGAAAAGTGTACAGCCTTCTTTGACCTTCTGGATGAGCGTCACCTTACCTGGGGGCTGAAAACATTCAAGCCCTTCAAGTCCCCGGGTCCTGATGGCATCATGCCGACGCAACTACAGCGTACGGTCAAGTTGTCATGCAGCTGGCTGGACGCCATCTACGCGAACTGTGTTAGATCGGGCCATGTCCCGAAGGTCTGGAGACAGGTTAAGGTTACGTTTATTCCGAAGGCCGGTAAAAGCTTTCACGTGGGTGCAAAGGATTTCAGACTCATCAGCCTATTTTCGTTTCTGTTGAAAACGCTGGAGAGACTTATGAGTAAAAACACGTCAAGTGGAGCCCCCATTTTCCACTTGATCATCGAATTTGAATGTGAGTATTTTTTCATAAAGTAGTCACCATGAACAAGTAATCCCCCGCTCAGTTTTTTTAAATTTTAATTTTAACAACAATTTTTTTTTTAATTGAAAATATTTACTAGTTTTAATTAAAAAATTAATAATTAGAAAACTATTGGTGATTTTTAAGTTAAATTTTTAGGAGTTTTATTATATATTGTTATTTTTTTCATATTGTTAATAAACTTTTAAGTTAACAAATAAAAATTTTAATGACTTCTCCCTCAAAAAATTAAAAAAAAAATTAAGTAACGAAATCCGCAAACAAATTTTACTGTTTTCTTGTTCTTGTTTTAAATAAACTACAAGCAAATATATCCATATGGGAAAGAACAATTACAAATTGAAAATATTTGATTTTTAAGCATTTAAAGCTTTTTGACCATTTTTGATTTTTGCGACCAGCCTCTTGAAACTCTTACAGATATATTCTAGACTATTTTGATAATTTTTTTTTAAGCATTCTGAGGCGAAATAAAAGCTGTAATCTTTGTAGACCCTCAAATTATGCACTGTGATATTTATCCCGAGGTTAATTAGCGATGAGGAGAAAAGAGTCTGGAACAGTTTTAAAGTAGTAGAACATGGTGTCCTTGAAAACCACAGAGCTGACAATTATGACGACCAGATCACTGACATGATTACGAATTTCTACATCATCGGATGTAAAATGTTTGAAAGATGCACATGTTACATTTTCATTTAGATAAATATTAAGATAATATGAGAGGATATTCGGAAGAACAATGATAACGCTTCCATCAAGATATATTGGAATTTGAAAGAAGTTACCAAGACCAGTATACAGTATTGGGGACTCTATTTGGCGGTAAATAAAAGAAACTTCAACGAAATATGACAGGAAATGTAAAAATGTTCATTTTTAAGTTTTTGGAGTCTATTTTAAAATGTGCATTGTAAAAATGAATTCTAAATGAATGATCGGTATCTTTTAAAAAATTATTTATATGTAAAAGTTTTGTGTATTTTTATTGAGCTAAATTTTTTCATTTTTTTTTTTGATAAGAATAAAATATAATTTGTAATTCTTTGAGGTAATGTGATCCCTGTTCACATAAATGGAACCGAGGGCCTTGAACCTGCGTCTACAAATTGCTGTGCAATCTAGAATCAGGTGTTCTACAGGAGCACCGGCAGTTTCTTCAAGAAGCTATGCCCATGTTGGACAGGTGCTTCTTGAGCCTGCAGTGCCCAATATAGACCACGACAAGGTCCATTTTTTATACACAAAAGCAAAAGCAAAATTTTTTTTATTTTTATTCTTATTACAAGGTGTAAATGCAACAAAAATAAGGTATGTAGTATCTGGGTGGTGAAGTAATTCCAAAATCACATATTTTCGGCATTAAACTATAGTACAGGATGGTTCACGACTCGTCCTACAAAAACAACCCGTTATAATTTTTTTTGTTTTCTTGTGAGTAATCCATTTATTTTTATTTTTTGGCAGGTTATTATTTAATTATCTTTTAAATGGAAAACATAAGATTATGACTATAGAAAATGTCATAATTATTGAGTTTAAGTAAAAATGCAAAATATCTTGATTTACAAAACATAATAAACGTAATTTAACACCGAAATGCGCCTTTATTTATTCGATAACGTGATCTAAATCTGTAAAGTTAGCATGTATGCAAGCTTACAAGTAAATCAAGCCAAATTTCAAATGTAGGGGAACCACGAGGGGAACAACCAAGTGGAGTACCTTCCTTTCATTTTGTAAACTTTAATAGACTTTAAAAAATGTATCTATTTTCTTGTCACATTTGTAACAGCTGAATCGAATATTGGTTTTGCGTATGTTCGAAAAGACGAAAATTCAATCATATTCATCGGTTATTGCGGAGCTCCAACGAAAATTTGAAAACAAATTAATATCAAAAAACACCATTTTCCGCTGGCACCCAAGGTCACCTGATCTGACAGCACTAAACTTTTCTATGGGGTTATGTCAAGCAAGAGGTGTACAAAACAAAACTCTGTGTTTGTCTAAAAGTAAAAAACGTATGGAAAGTGCAGTAAAAATATTAAATAAAACTTTTGTATACTATTTTTATACATAATAAGTTATTTGAGCACAAATTTATCAGTTTATTGTTTTCATGTCGAGGTGTACGGATAATTTTTCTGGGGAGTGTATATGCGAAAATGGCACAAGCCATCCCACGCTTTCCTCACAATAATGAAATATTATATATTTTTTTTGGTCAATATTAGGTCAGTTTATATTAATAATTATAATTTACTTTTTAGCTTGAAGTGCTTTAAAAACGTATTTTTTGGTTTTTGTGTTCTAAATATTTATTTTCCACTATTTAGTTTCAATGTGCTGTAAAAGAATGTGTTTTAGACTTTTATACCGTACCTATTATTTAGCCACAAGTGGTGTTTTCACTTTCTTTAATAATGTGTTTGAATAAATTTGTTATTCAAATGACGGCATGGAAAGTTGATGCTTTTACCTGCATAGGGGTATTTTTTTTTTGCAGGATGGATCATGCTTTTAACTGCATAGTTTAAGCAGAGAACTTAAAACAATGAGAAGGTGCAAATTGAATTTTGTATGATGCTCGATTGGTTGGCTGAAAATTTGAGATCAAGGAGTTTACCACTTTCTGTATAGTTTTGCTCTTATTTAACAGAAATGAGAATTTTTAACAACGTTCTCTGACAAAATACGTATCTACCAAAATAAAGAGAAAAATTAAATGAAATGAATGAGAAAATAAGAAATACAAATGCCACTTCACATATGCATGATTATTTTTTGCCATATAAACGATTTTTATGATGAAAAATTGATAAATTATTATTTTTTTGCACAAATGCTACATTGATAAAATGTGAAAGATTATGCAAAAAATGATATTTTACTATTTTCATAATTTTCTAATTTCAATTTTTACAGAATTAATAATTTATGTATGTACATCAATATGTTATATTATATAATATAATAATATATTATCAATTATCAATAAATACATGTGAGCGCACTGCTCTATATGTAAGTATGTATGTACAAATATGCATATGATCGCGCAAAATAAGTAATGCATACACAAATCTACATACATTTAAGCGTACAAATGTAAGTACGTCAGCCAATAGGAAAAATACAAACATTGTTGTACAAAAACAACAATTGTCTCAAATAGCATCAGCACCAGAAATCAATATGGCAGCCAAATTGACAAATCCTAAATTTGTAGTAAATCACACACCAACAACATTTTCATTCATGAACGCTGGCGCACAAGCAATAAGCTTTGTCGTTTCATTCATAAAAGCATACGCCTTACACATCTCCCCGAGCATGCGTTTGCCCACAAGCGTCTTTTCGCGACGATGGCAAAAGCTAAAAATCATAAATTGAACAAATTTCTGATATTCCCTCTAGAAGGGAAAAGTGACAACCCCTCAAATATGAGTATTAAAATATTTTAGAATAAAAGTGACAACATAGTAAATTTGTCGATTTACAATTCAAGAAACTTTTTAAAGAAAATATTCAATATTCCTCTGATTTATGTATACAGTAAACCCCGGTTAAGTATCACTCCTCCAATCCCTCTTATCTGCCGGTGTCTTGCTGCATCTCACTTTTTTTTCTTAATTTTTTAAAGAAAACGGTAATTTTTTTTTATAAATACATAGAAATAATTTTTTTTGGTACCACTCGCTTAAGTACCACAATCGCTTATGTACTACAAAGCACAAAAAATCTGCATCTTTGGTTTTGGCACTTAACCGGGATTGACTGTATTTGTCAAAGAATTTACGTAAGTACGTTCGAATTTTTTGTACACACATTGACTTTACACTTGGCCATATGCGATGTATGTTTGTAAGAGTGTGTATGGCACATCTCGGATTTTCTACCAACAACACAATGTTGTGACGCTTTGTCGTCGCGTCAGTTCTTCGACAGATTGACTCTTTGACATAAAAGCAAAAAATGTGTCAACGGAGATTTCACATGAAGTAATGAGTGTACATATCTACATAAAAATACATACAAATGTGTAAACGACATAATATATGTATGTCCTGTTACATATGTTTACACATGCATTTGAAAAGAAAAATTTAATGTGAAATACCGACGGCAAAACACAATTCTGTACTTTTATGACTCCATAATGGTGTCAAGTACAATTAATGAATTATTTTAAGAAATATATCAAAATACTTTATTAGTAATAATTTAAAAGTATTTTGATATATTTCTCATAATAAAGTAAAAATGAATTAACATAAAATAATAAATAATAGTTCAATAAAAGGGAATATATTTCAAATGGCATATCAATATGCCCAGTTTTGCTCACATATTATATTCTCTTCAATATTCGTCGGTTGGTTATGTTAAGAGAGCGTATGTGTACAGATTCACCGCTGTTATAAAAGCGAAAAATGTTATTTGTTTCTGGTGCATCTGTGGTGAACTCCTTGATAAATTCCTACAAATTGTTCGCTGTCGAACCCGCACCTTCTCATTGTTTAAAGTTCTCTGGTTTAAGTATCGTTGTCCGATTTCGTCCGTTCTCGCAGTGTTGATAGGAATGGCTGGGTAACCTCACATACCAAATTTGGTTGAAATTGTCCGGGTAGTTCCTGAGATATAGAATTTCACCTAAAGGTGGGCAGTGCCACGCCCACTGTTAAATTTTTACACCTCCTCCTATAAAGCTCTTCCCTACCATCTTGGTTGTGAAGTTTAATGTGGGGCAATTATTTGGTGAGTTATGGCACTGTTAATGGTTTTCAATATAATCGTTATATGGGGAGTGGTTATTATTTGATTTTAACCATTTTCACAGCATGGGCTAAAACTACTTCGTCTCAGCAAATTTGGTCGAGTTAGCTTCAGTGGTTTGGAAGATATGTTCATTAAACCATTTAGAAGGCGGGGCTACGCCCACTAAAAAAAATTCAGACTTCAAGCGTCCCTTGTTACTCCGATCCCCCGTAACAAATTCCAGTTCGGTATCTTAATTTAGTGTAGTGGGACTTTATAGGTTTTCTTTTAATGGCGTTTTATGGGTGTATTTGTGGTTATATTACGCCCATTTGCAATACTTACCCCTTTTGGGTGCGAGAGAACACGTGTACAAAGTTTCATCAAGATATCTCAATTTCTTATTTCACAGACAGACGGCCTGATAAAAGTTATAAACATACTTACATACATAAAAACATACATGTGAAGCTAATAAAAGCGTATCAAAAAACATTGCGTGCGTTGCGAATACCATTGTTGTTCTATTATCTAAATAATATACTACGACTTTGCAGAACATGCAATTATCTACAAAAAATGTCGCGACAGTATATGTCTAACTGTTATATAATATTTAAGTCACAATAAGTGTTCTTTTATTTAAAAATAATAATAATGAAAATGCTGTCTCTGTAAAAGCTCTTTATTTGTACCTTGGTATTAATCCTTATCAAAATTATTTACTTAATATTCAAGACCTTTGAGAATTATTCGATTCGGATATCCTATTCGAAAGATATCACGATATTAACAATGTTACAATAAGAAACAAGTAAGGAAAGGTGTAGCCGAGCATTTCATACTCTTGCAACTGACATGGGTCAAAGCCGGTTAAATACCTTCAGTTGTTGGTAATATTGACAAATGTAGCGAAAGGGTTCATTGTTCGACGAAATCATCATATATGGATTACAATCAAATTTGGTATCATAATAATTTATTTTAAAGGTCTCTTAGTTGTATTACTATATTTTACTTCCCGTCACCGAAATTTATACAAAGAAATGGAAGGGCTGACTGCATTAATATTAAATATTTCTAAGGTATACTTAATAACTGGTTTTAAAGCAATTTCATAAATATATATATATAAGGAGTAAAGTCATCCGGAAGTTTCAAAATCGTTCAGTTATATGGGGGCTAAGGCAAGTTTCCAAACGAATTTTCATTAAGGCCCCGTTATTAAAAAAACGCGCTCTCTTAGTTTCATTAAAACAACTCCCACACTGGCCGAAATCAATTTCATTATAATATCTCCCACATTGGCCGATTTATGTGTATAAAGTCAACTGAAAGTTCAAAAATCATTATATGAGGTATATGGGGGCTAAGGGAAGTATTGACCGATTCAACCTCCTTTTAACAAAAGAGTGTATTAGTATCAAAGAGATATTTTCCAGGAAATTCAAAAATATATGATGTAAATTTTGTCTCTAAAGTATTTAGTTACTGATATACCGCGCTTTTAGTAGTTTTAATCCGATTTCATCCATTTTTACACGGTCTTAGGGGTTCTTAAAGGATTTGTTCAAAGCGAATTTGGGTAATACAAGTATACAAAGTGCGTTCCAAAGTAAACAGTAAAAAAGTAACAACGTAAACTCTAGTGGCCATCTAGCCATCTATATGTCGACTAGTGCATTAGAATCTGCTATTCTTTATCGACTTCCAGTAAAAATTTCATGACATTTCATGTATTGGAAGTAAAATTATTGCGTTTTAAGTGTCAGTATGTGAGGACATAAATGAGAAATGAGCCTAAAAAATCGCGCCTATCCAAAAAGAATTTGTTCCACCCGGCCAAAACGTTAATGCGGTATTCTACCTTGGAGTTTTAAAGCAATTGGTGCGCCGTATTCGACGTGTTCGGCCCGAATATCGCGAAGATGGAAGTTGGCGTTTGTTGCACGATAATGCGCCGTCTCATCGATCGACGCTTGTGGCCGATTATTTGACCAAAAATCACATTTTAACAATTAACCACTTCCCGTATTCACCTGATATGGCACCGTGCGACTTCTACCTTTTCGGAAAAATGCATTCGCCGATGAAAGGAAAGCGTTATACAGACGTGGAGGCCATTCAAAAGGCTTGCACCGGCATACTGGCGGCCATGCCGGGCAACGAGCTAAAACACTCGTTCGACATGCTTTTGGACCGTGCAAAAAGCTGTATTACAGCAGAAGGAGACTATTTTGAATAAAATTAATTGATTTTGCCGATAAGACTTTTTGTTCTGTTTTTTTTTTAAAGTCCTGTTTACTTTTGAACGATTCTTGTAGCTTGAATGATTTGGGTATGTATGTATTGTACATTAAACTTATTAAAGGGCGAAGTAGCGCCCAATTTGTTTTAGCTCACAAAAGTGGTGTGGTGAGCGGCGACCCGTTTAGTTTGATTGCAACATAATATGCAATGTGGGCGTCATTGAGGCACGGAGAAATAAAATACAGCGTAGCTCAGTCGCGTGCAGAATTGAATAATTTTTGCTTGAATACAATTTTAATAAATGTATACTCTTGCAACAATTACTACAGAGTATAATAGAATTATTCACTTAACTTGTATCAACTAAAAATAATCGTGTTAGATATAGGGTTCTACAAGTATATATATAAATGATCAAGATGATGAGACGAGTTGAAATCCGAGTGACTGTTTGTCTGTCCGTCCGTGCAAGCGTTTACTTGAGTAAAAATTGAGACATATGAATGAAACTTGTACACGTGTTTCTTGGCAAAAAAGTGAAGACGAGTTCGTAGATAGGCATAATTGGACAACTGCCACGTAAATCGTAATATAACCACGCCCGTTTTACATATAACGGTTTTGTTAAATACTACTAAATCTGCGATAAATCAATAACGATATGACACAAAAGGGCTTTATAAGAGCGGGTCTCAAAATTGGACTATGGGCGTGGCACTTAGGTAAAATTACCTATCTCCGAACCTACTCCATCATTTTCAACCAAATTTTGTACATAAGATTATTTTAACATTCTCATGTAAATGGGCGAAATCGATCAGTAACCATACCTATTTCCCATATAACACATCTTTAAATTTCATCTGATTTTTTTGCTTTTCAGTATAAGGTACAAATCAAACACTAATTAATATATCAGGATAAAAATTCGCAAGAATATTTCCTTTAAGGTATGCCATCTCAGGTCTAAGAATTGTCCAAATCGGTCCATAATCATTTAAGCCTGCAGATACCGGAAATGTGGACACAGATACTATGGCTGACTTTTTACTGAAAGTATCGGTCAATGCGTGGGACACGTTATTGCATTTGGAAGATAATGCTTTACTGATAAAACTATGTCTGTATGTAAAAAATGTAATGATTCGGGTCAATACTTCTTTAATCCCCATATACAAGGTGTGTTCAAAAGAAAATGTTAATATTTATTTTCGGGGGATGTGTACATTCAATTATCGATATTTTGGTTTTGTTATAGTTGGACACATATGTTTATCATGTGCTTGGATTAGGAGCCAATTTCGATTAGTAGTTTGACTTTGACAACAGAAAAGGTTAGTCACGTTTTCATGCGCTCTTGGATTTTTGACTTTTGAAAGAAATGGATCAAAGAATATGTACTAAAATTTTTGTTAAAAATGGAACAAAGTGCTCGAAGGCATTTGAAATGTTGACTGTGCCATTCGGTAAGTTCACTATGTATGTCCCAAAAAAAGTGATATAAGTGGTACAAAGGCTTTACAAAAGGGCGAGAAGATGTTGATGACGATGAGCAGCCTGAAGGCGGGACCACGTCAACAAGCGAAGAAAACATCGAAACAGTGAAACAAAGAAATGTCGCTCAGAAACAAAATATTTCACCAAAAACAAAACCGTTTTGCCACAATCCGAATCAAGGAAAGAGCTGATAGCCATACCAAAAAGCGCATTTCAGAAGTGCTTTGAGGATTGGAAAAAGCGTTGGTACAAGTTTTATATCCGAGGGTGATTAATTTTAAGGGTACTGAATATATATTGATGAATAAATAATTATTATTATAATAGATATTTTAATGAAATTGAGAAAGCGTGCTTTCTAATGAAAGTTTTTCTTGGTGTCTTTTTAAGAGGCCAGACCACGCCCACTTTTTAAAGATTTTCAAACCGAGGGTGCTCCTCCTTATTGCGATTCATTGTCCCTTTGTATGTAGTTTTGTATCTTAATTTACGACTTAGTTATTGCAGTTTATATATTTTCATTTGATGGCGTTTTGTGGGCGTGGCTGTGGGCCGATAACGTCCCTGAACTGAATTTGTTATGGTGCTATGGACACTTGTAGCAAGTTTTATCAAGATATCTTAATTTTTACTCATGCTACGGCTTGCACGGTCAGTCGGACGGACGGACAAACAGTCATTCACACCTAATCGTTTAAACCATATATGTATAACTCTCTAGTTACCTCGATCAGTTTTAGGCGATACAAACCACCGTTAGTTCAACAAAACTCTTATACTCTGTAGCAACATGTTGCAAGAGTATAAAAATCTGTGGCTATTAAAACACAATGCGCACAATTACCTCCAAAGCAAGGGAGAGCAGGACAAAGCTTTGGACTCCACAATATACGAAATGTTCGTTAAAACCCCAGGATAAAACAAAATTTCCTGAAAGCTCTTCCCCACACTTTAAAAATTAGGCTAATAACATTATAAAATAGCACCTTAGACCAAGGCATACTCCCTCAAACATTTCTAATACCTCAATCAGCTCATAAGACAATTTCCTTAGTATCCTACATGACAAAAGTTCAAACAAAAGGATTAATAAAAGGAATTATAAACCTTAATTGTGAGAAAGCTTTTGACATAATCGAAACTCACATCATACTACAAAAAATAAAGGTTGCATTTGGAAACAAAATCTACAGTTTATACACCTTCCCTATCCTGTTCTTTGCCAATATAAATCAAACACACGAATATTTTGAGGATACTTGGACTTTTGAACTTTTAAAGACCATTGAAAATATTATTGTCAAGAATGCATATGAGATTTATGGATACTAAAAACACCACCCCCTTATTCACACATTACCATAAAACAGCGAGAACAAGCATTTGCACATTCCCCACCTATCCAATCAAAGTGATATTACGTACTATAACTCGCCACAGAACAAGATACAACACTGATGCTCACCCAAAACTTTCTCCATCGTAGAAACAAGCTCCTATTTTACCTAGTGGAATCACACCGTGCAACAAAACCGTCAAGATCTAATAACGTTTGTGCGCCTTAAAATAGGCCACACCTCCAGAACGCACTGTTATCCACTGGTGATCATGAAATGAATGCACTGATATAGATCAAAAAGGTAGAATCAATTACCTCTATAACTATTACATCAGCAACTCGAAAGAATAACTAGTAGTAACATAAAAATCAAAAGCAGAACATAGACCAATAGACGAGTACATATAGGTATTTCGCATTCGCGTATTGTATAAAGATATATATTTATTATAAAACAATAATACAAGTATGGTAAAGGGTAGTTTTATAACATACATGTACAAATTATAAATGAAACAGTGTCTATATTATTTCATCAATCGCAAGCTTAATCCTCACTAGGTTCAACAATTCTACAAATAATAGGTATATCCTGAACTTTTGTTGGATTTCCCAAATACCTCGTTAAGTTGCTTGATATTATACTATTTTTGAACTTCTGCCATGTGCGAGTAGTTAAAAAGTCTTTGAAGAGTTGTTCTCTAGATGGGATTGTGGAATCTAAGTAGAATCGCCTACGTTGCCATATGTTTCCTGGATTTTGATCCCTTTCCATGAGCCAATATCTTGGAAGCATAAGACATTGGACGGTAGTTCTGGCCATTATAACTCTATGTTCTAGTTTCTCGCCTAAACTAAAAATACCTCCAAACGTTATTGACCCAACGTCAATAAAATGGTTTTCAATTTTGGTATTAGATTCCTGTAATAAAAATTACTATAGTTATAGCTATATATTTCTAAAGAAGCTTTGTAACTATCAATAATTTATAATCTTATTATTAACAACAAATAAATGTAGTTCAAAAAAACTGAAAACCACGCTTTCAAAGCATTTCAAATTAAAAAGTGAAAAATAAGTCTAAATGTAAGTGACAGTAATATTTCCCGAAAAAGTCTTGTATTATTGCGAGAAAAGTGTGGTATGCTCGATATGCGACATAGGTATATGGCACGAACCATCCTATGCTTTTTTCATAATAATATACGTTTTCTTCGATCAATTAATTTTTACTTTTTAGTTTGATGTGCTATATGAGCATGATTTTTAGTATTTTCTATCATATTTTTTGTTTAGCCACAGGTGGTGTTTTCACTTTCTTTAAGAATATGTTTGTGTCATTTTGTTCTTCAAATGATATTTTGGAAAGTTGATGCTTTTAGCTGCTTACAAGTAGTTTTAGGGTAATTTTTTGGGCCTATGAAACTGTTGATTCTTTTTCAGTGCCATTCAGTTTCAGTACCACTAAAAAAAGTTACAAACATAAAGGTGAAGCTAATAAAAGCGCTAAAGAGAAGAAAAGCTTATAGCTACATATATTTTCTAAAAAAGGTTTGAAACTATATATATAACTATATAGGGCTTGTTCGAGTTGCAATCACAAGAGTTGTGATGTACGATTTCTTAAAGTATCACTTTCGATGTGAAATTCAAGCTGTCAAAAAATTGGTAATTGTTATGAGCGAAGTCAAATAAATTAGCATCAAGAATTTCTTGTTTGGATGACTGCTATCGAAAGGTGAGCAAACTAGTTATTTGCAATTAAATATATTATATTTAATTTATAATATACATATGTACATCAATATATCTAATATTATTTGTATTTGTTTTATATTTCAGCGAAAAACATTGCAGCATCTAGGTATTCAACTTCGGCAATATATGCAAAAGAAATGGCGAATAACAGAAAAGAGCTGAGTGGTTGAAACAGAGCTGCAAATTTTTGTCAGTGCAGCAGTATTGCCATTTTTATTATTTGCCTCGGACAAGCCCATAATCTTATTATAAACAACTATGTCCAAAAACTCTACGTTTTAGCAAAAATTTCAATACTCTAATTATAGCTATGCGTAAAACATATGTATATTACTTTCTTTGTACTGGACATTCCTTCAGGTTCAATATTAGAATTTAAATTATTGAAATAATTGCGGTTTCCACTACTTCTAATTTTAATGCCGGGTGGTATATTTTCTTTGTTGTTTATATTTGATAACCTTTGCTTATCGATGCCAGTTTTGCTTTCCGATGATATCACATGTTCGTGTAGAGTTTCGACACTTAGCTTTTGCGTATATGAAAAATTACTGAACTCAGAGAGGAATTCTGTGTCTTCAGATTCGTTTAAATACTCCTTGGAAAAGTGACTATCTTTTCCAGATGTAATTTCCTCCTCGCTTGTTCCTTTTAGGCCACATGAAACTTCTATACTTTTAATGTCCATTTTCTGAAACTAGCATTTTAACAAATATGTTAACAATCAATACACAGACTTTCCTTTGAAGTCATATTGTAAACAAAATTGTATTATAAAAAGAAATCCTGATAAGAATTTTTAATGTCTACACAATCTTCGTTGGTTTGCATATATATTTTATTAAAACATATTTCTTATTTCTAGATTTGGGTATAACCAAACATACTGGGGAAATACCTTATACACGACGATACATTGTTATTAGAAAAACACGCTCTTCCAATTTCATTAAGAAAACTCACATATATGTATATTGACCGACATATGCGGTATAAAGTCAGCCGGAAGTTCGAAAATCTTTCTATTAGGTATAAGGGGTCTAAGGGAATTATTGATCTGATTCAGCCCATTTTTGACAAACACACATACTATATCAGAAAATTATTACTTCCAAATTTCTTTAATATATCTCACAGATTGGCCGATATTTTCAATAAAAAGTTTGTAATAAGAACTGGGGTCCATATACTTGTATTCGGTAGCTGAAGGCTCGAACAGTTTTACACCTATGTGCGCAATTATTGGTCATAAGGTGGCCACTATTCATGCAAAGTTTTATCTGGATCAATTGATTGGTTCTTGATTTGATACATGATAGTTCCAGAATAGAAAGTGAAAGAATCAGGTGGAATTTAAAATTGTTGTGGAAAAGTAGGAGTGGTGTTTATCTGATATAATTTTCGCACCGTAATGTAGGAGTTTCAGGATAATATTATCCTATCTGTCAAATTTGATTGAAACGATGAAGTAGGTCTCGAGATATGGGGTTTCACCTAAATGGGGGCCGTGCCACGACCAATAAGGCCCTCTTGTCCCATTTTGGATGTAAAATTGTATCTCACGGGCGCTTTTATTTATATATTTATCGCATTTTAAGTAGTTTTTAACAAAATCATTATATGGGGAGCGGGCGGTTACCTTCAGAATTCCCCCATTTTCACAGGGTGAATAGCGATGCTTAAAAAATGTATCCTGAACGAATTTGGTTATTACAGCTTGAATGGTTTATATATGTTCAATAAACTTATTAAGGGCGGGGCCACGACCACTTTTAAACAAATTTTTCAACCATAGGTACTACTTTCTAATGCAATTCGATGTACTGAATAACAGCTTTGTATCTTATTGCGGAGCTTATGGAAATTTATTGGTTTTCGATTAATTACGTTTTGTGGGTGGGCATGCCGATGGCAGTCTGATTACGCCCGTCTACAATACCGACCTTCTTACAGTGCCAAGAAACTTGTATACCAAGTTTTATCCAGATATCTCAACTTTTATTCAAGTTACAGCTTGCACAGATGCACGGACGGACGAACGGACGGAGAGTCACCCGGATGTCAATTCGTCTCTTCTTCTTATCTAACTCGATTAGTTTTGGATGATACAAACAACCGTTGGGAAAACTATCATACTCTGTACATGCTGCAACAGGTTGCAAGAGTATATAAATGGAGCGAAAGTGCTCAATATATAGGTACTTACATCGGTCACTTTATGAGTTATCTTGAGATGCTCATCTCTGATAATACTACAACTACATCTAGCCCGCGTAAAAAAACGGCGATTACTCGTAACGGTTTGGTTAAAAGTTTGATCAGTTATGCATACTTTTGTTTTTGACATTTGTTTCGGTGTCCCAGTTCTGGGAAATCCGATTCAAATAAAACCTCGTTTTAATAGTAAAAGTAGCTTATATATTTTTTTTTGCAAAGTTTTCGATAATTGTGCGACCTGATGTTCAATTTCCACCGTCGGGTTTACTGTTTGCCGGTTATTTTGGACCTTTATTTAATAAAAATTTGCCTTTCATCTATTTTAATTTCTTTCGCTTTCCATTACGACCAAAACCGCAAAATGTTTAACAATTTACAAAATAAGACTTTAATAAGATAGCTTTTACTATAAAAACGAGCTTTTATTTAAATTCGTCGGATGTACGATACAATAACTACAACTGGAACGAGATGAGGGTACACTTTTGACGCATGTACATATTTCTTTTTTGCGGCAACTTAAGTCCCGCTATCTATGGCGTCGCCTGTTTGTTTGGCATTATTAGTACTACAAGTATTAGCATCTTAGCTTATTGAGAATAATAGTAACATACTTGTATATATGTATAAAAAGTTTTAAAAGTTATTTAAATAATAATTCCTATGATTTATAGCAGTAAACATTTATTTTGCTGATGAGTATGTATAGATATATTCTGATTAGTTTCTAAGAATAATGATGAATTTACTATTAAGTGCGAAAGGTACACCCATTTGTATATTGCTAGGAATTTAAGTTTTATACATAGTTTATTAAAATCTCTTACCAGGCGACTTCCTTTCTTATTTTTATCATCCTCTTCGGACATTATTTCATAATTCACATCAAAAAACGACAATATATTGCGAAAATTTCCATCTTTCGAAATATTTAAAGCGGAATCTTGAAATATATTTTCGTCTTCGTTTTGAGAAATATCAAAAAGTTCAAATAATTTTCCGCCTAGTTTAGTAGTAACCTGAAATTCAGTATGTTTTATACTTTATCAATTTTGTACCGATTTTTATGTTCCATATATTTCTTATATAGATTAAATCTATTTATATGAGTATAAAGCCAATATTGACAATGTGAAAGTTATCTTTTGTACATTAAAAAAAAGTGGCTTTTTCAAAGATTTTTTGTTCACATAATTAATTTTTTATTAAATCGTTAAATAAATGAAGCTTTAGCTTTTCCTTACTTTTAATTTTATTTTTTAAGTACTGTAATATAATATATTGATATTTTTTATCATTATATGAACAGAAATCGGTCAGAGGGAAAATAGTAAGTTATTTTGTCACCTTCATTTTTAAACATTGTAAGATCATGCATTCACCACTAATTACGAAATGCACGTAACTAATGTGACCTTTATCTTCATAATATATTGTTTCCAGTGGATCAAACTGTCGAATAAGGCCTAATTTGCAGGCGGTAATAATCTAAGAAAGTGTCAAATGAGTATTTAATATTGTTGTAAACTTTAAAAACTATTTTTACCTGATCATTATTTAAATACTTAAAATACTCCAATGAAAAAAGGGCTGCCTTCCTTTCCATCCATTGCTTTGACATTGTGGGTCGCAGAATGTTATTAAAATCGTCCTCATGCAGAACAAGAAGTTCAACTTGATCTAAAAATTTTATACTTATTTTTTATGTTAAGGATAATCAATGTAATTTCAAGGGTCATAGTAATAAGTTGAAGGCAAAATATAATAAGATATATTAGAAATAAATAAGCGAATATTAGAAAGGCGTAGTTAAGCAAGAATGATTATCCCTAGTTATGGTATGTATGGTTACAATAGGTACATATTTATCTACAAGACATAACCCTCTAACTTTAATATATTTAATTCTGAGAGCGATGCATTACATACCTATGGAGAACAATTAAAGACATTTAAATTCTCATTCGCTAATCGCAACATATTGTATAGAGTATAATAGTTTGTATTTTAGTTTCCTTTTTAACGATATAGCAATGAGAAAGCTACTTAAGTTCTAAATTTTAAATTTCCATATCGAATTAAAAGACAATTTGTTAAAATGGTGTTGATGAAAATATTCCTAATCAAAAGTTGTTAAATTTCAGTAATACGAATATATTTAAATATGTGTGTATTTAAAAATATTTCTATATACTACGTTTTCACAGTTTAATTTAGCCTGAATTAGTGCATCATTTAAAAGTAGTATTCAAGTTTCAAGAATGTGCTCTTCCAAACCTATTTTTCCAAGAAGCGGGCCCAGTTTCTCTGTTACACCGATTTTTGAGATATTGTCAAATAACGGATATTTAAAGAAAAAATTCATCGCTGCATTATAAATAAGAATATATGTTTTACACGCATTCTTCTCATTAGTCTCTTAAAACATTATTTGTTCATGATGTTATGACTTCACCAAAAAAAATTCATATTTAAACTCACATTTAATCAGATTAAGAAACTCTTAACCGGAACCGCCCCAACTGTTCTGATTTTAGAGCGTTAGAAAATTATCGAAGTACAAAGTAAAAGGAAAATAACGAGGAAATATGTTTCATTCGTATAATAATTCCTAAATTTTACTTTAATATTTCCTACAACTAATTATTATAATTAAGGCAAATCTGATGTTGAATTCGGACTTCTCTAATAGAACCGAATTAGCGTAAAAAATATATTGGTTTAAGCCTATATTTCGCGTATTTTAGTAACACAAATATTTTAGTCAAAATCTTAATTTTCTACTTAGAAACATTTTTCTTTTAATAAGCATTTGAACGGAGATAATTGTGTACTAAGGTGGTCACATGCAACCTGCTACATTTATTTATCAAAGTATTCCGGATGACGAGGCGAGTGGAATTCCTATCTGTCTTTCCGTGCATAAAAAGTGACATATCTTGATGATGATGAATCTGAAGAAATTGGTATTGCAATTCGCACTTGTAATTTAAGCAGGAGCAATGAAGCTAAGATGGTATGGGCGGAAATTGGTATAAGCATCTGACAAGGTTCGTTTTACCACCCACCTATGTATATCTCTACTAAATCAATCATATAGATAAATCAAGCACAAAAAATAGTATTGGAATATAACTTTGCTCAAATAGTTCCTAGCTCCCTCATACCGAATATTTCGGTTAATAAGTGAGTTATCTTCTTAGAATGAAAACATATTTCCGAATATACTTGAGTAATGCCGAAAGCTAATATAATCAATTCAGACATTTTATTTTGTTCAAAATGTGTGGTATTTTAAATTTTATTAAACATGTGTGCTAAAACATAATGTTGTTTAGTGCAGAATATGAATGAAATCAGTCTAGATCTTGGTACAAAGTTTTATCCGTAATATAATGAGTTATGCCCTCTTGATGATTTTTTCACCACATACCCACTATAATAAATTTCGTCCATTTGCTTGAATTTAAGTCGCATCAGCATAAGTAGGTCGCTAGTAAAATTTATGGATATCGATACAACAATTTAATACAAATATATAGGATATAAAACAAAATATATTGATGAAATTTATTGACAATTTTTCTTAACAATTGAATTGAATAACAATTTTTAGTACAAAATTTGGCCAACATTTTTCATTATTTGAAATTTTAGAGCATAAATTGTATAGTATAGTGAAAATAAAAAGGATGTTAGGTACATACATAAACGAAAGATAATTAACTTATATGTAGAAAGGGGAAATTGTTGAAAGCAATATCGATATATTTTCTATATATAACTATTTGTTATAAGTTCATCTTTTAATACAACAACCATAATATTATATTGTATGTAGAAGGCAATGGAAGTGGTTATTGCAGGATAAATGAACATCCCTAATAAGTACAAATGTGATTGACATTTCCATTTAAGTTATTGAATAATGTTTTATTACCATGTAATATTCTACAGTACCACACAAACTCCAAGTTGGATCCAATAAAATCAACAAAGCCCAAATTCATTTATTTGCAAGGCAATATTTGTATATACATACATTATTGTATACCTGAAAAATCTACTAACAAACCATAGACCCGACCTCTAGAGCCCCAAGCTCAGATAAAGAGTAAGCGAAAAGTGTAATAGTGAGTGTGGAACATATTTTGCCAGTTTCTATGCAAAAGAAAAATCTAGGTTACTGAGTACAAAAATGGAAACAGTATAAAATAGTAAGTAAAAGAGTTAGTTCTATGATTATAACTTGAATTATCAATTTTAATTATTTTGTCCACACAAATATTAAGATTTTTTATTTATTTATAAAATCAAATATTTTATTCAATTAACGGGATTTTCCTAAACCCAAATTAAGATGGATATAGGGCTAAGTCGCGTAATTTTAAGATATCTGCCTTGATTATACTTGTCGCGCAGTACTACTTTCTATTTTCGTAAAAGTGCAGAATCGGACCATTATTGGGCACGATGTGTTGATACTTCGGCAGGGAGTGTATTATAAAAATAATTATATAATTTTTAGGAAGGAAAGAGTATATATATATATATATACTTGTACTTGTATATATATATATATATGTATACGTTTCGAACGCAAAAATAGCAATACGTAGAAATTTCTTGTCCGTTATTTATTTACTTTTAGTAAATTGCATTTAAAATACAGTTAAAAGAAAGTTCGGGTTTAATATAACATTTTTATCAAGCCGGAGCAACATGTCACACAGCTCGTACCACAATCGTTTTATTGAAAGACACGTTTGGTGACCGCCTAATTTCACGTTTTGGACCTGTGAATTGGCCTCCAAGATCTTGTGATTTAACACCGCTAGACTACTTTCTGTGGGAAATTATCTGCTCACCGAAGTGTTCTCTCAATAAATCCATGGCTTGATGCGATGTGTGAAAATCAAATGTCGCCGAGATCAAGAGCTTCCATATCAGGCATCCAAAAGTCGGTTATCATGGCGCGATAACGGTCGCCATTGACGTTTACGTTCATACCGGTATCATTTTTGAAGAAATATGCACCTATGCTTCCACTCACAAACCGTTGTTTTTTTCTGGATTAAATGGCAGATCTTGAATCTCTTCAGGTTGCTCTTTGTCCCAAATGCGGCAATTTGCTTGTTTACATACCCATTAAGCCAGAAATAGGCTTCATTGCTCAACAAAATTTGGCTCGAAAGCGCGCGCAACACATTCTTTACAGATCGTGAAATTTCGTAATAAAGTTAAACAATTTGTTAAAGTACCTCTAAGTACTCTAGTACTAAAAATGGATTACTTCGATAATTTTCTACTTCAACTATAATACTTTATATACAATACTATAGTTTATTGCAGGAAATTCGTGAATTCAGTCCACGAAATATACCAAATCTCATATACTTCATATCATGATTTTCGTTATTTTAGCAGTTTTTATGCCGAATGTTTCCGTGAATTAATGCAATTAATACAACCTTCCCAATGCCGAAATATACACTTTTTCTGCTATTCAATGTGTGAGATCTATTAATGAAATTATAATTATTTATTATGAATACTTATTATAAAACGATTATAATTAGTAGTACAATAAAAAAGTTTATGGCACCTAATTCTGTTAACACACAGTTTTGATTTACACAGTTTCAAAAAAATTAAACATTAAACACAATTAAAAATTTCGTTGGGCTTAAATTTTATTTGTCAGATTTAATTTTTGCGAAATATGTTCATATCACAACTTTCGAGGAATTCTCTTTTTGTGGATATAAGCAAGTTTGCAGATCAGAGCAATTATAAATTGTACAACTTTAGGGGAGATCCCTTTTTATGCATACCAACAAATATTTTATAGGCAATAATTTTTTTTCAACGTTACATTAACTTTAATGCATGTCTTTATTTTCTTAAATAACTATGCTTGCATGCTGTAATACAAATTATATATATATGCGATTTATCAAAATAAACATTGATACTTGTTCTCAAAAATTTCTTGTTTTTTATTAATTTTATTAGGTTTTAAAGTATAGAAACCAATCATATATTCTTGCATACGATCAATGTCTTTTTTTACACGTTTTTTTGTACAGATTGTTTTGGAACCAATCTATCGTGTAAAATGTTGCCTAGCCTACCAGTCTTTCTTCACACATTGTAGAGCGCAGGTAGGTTTTACAGGATGTGAACGTTCGTTTCGCTGTAAATTCGGAGGTCAAGAGAACAAAAACACTTTTTACTAAAAAAGCACATAAAAGAGAGCAAATCAACGAAATACTCGCAATCAACGCATAGCAACGTACACCATACAAAAACAACCACGAGGAATTAACAACACTCCCGTTGTCGTTTATTATTTAAATTTGAAGGCAAAAATATAAAACTATGACTTTTTTATATTATAAAAAATTATATTTATAATGAAATAAATAAAGTAATTTGCCAATTATTTTATACTTTATTTAAACAAAATCTGAAAAAAAAAACAAAAAAGTTAACTTCGGTTGCACCAAAGCTATTATAGCCTTCACAATACAAAAGAGTTCTTACACGAACTTGATTTTGATAGGTCAGTTTGTATGGCAGCTATATTCATTCGATCTGAACAATGTCTTCACCATTTTCACCGTTGTCATGGACAATAAGCCATGCCACATTTCGTGAAGATATCTCGTCAAATGAAAAAGTTTTCCATACAAGCACTAGATTCCGATTGTCCAGTTTATGTGGCAAATATACTTGTATGGCATAGTGATCTGATCTGAGCAATTTCTTCGGGGTTTGCATCATGGGCTTAAACAATAACCCATGCAACTGCTGTGGCATCTCTATGCTATAACAGTCCGATATCGGCCGTTCCGACAAATGAGCAACTTCTTGGTGAGAAAAGGATTGATGCGAAATTTCAGATCGAATCAGACGAACATTCTTGGCTAAATCTACACAGCTCGTCACGCTGATCATTTGTATATATACTTCACATGGTCTCTGAAATTTCATTTTGATATTACATACATCGTGTCAAACTTAACATAATATACCCTGTTCAGGGTTTGATAAATAAACAAACAAATAAAATATGTAAAGAAAATGTGCCAAAATGTCGCCCCAAATACCTGCGCCCAAGGCAATTGCCTAACTTGCCAATATGAATGCCAATATAAAAGTGTTATTCAAATACCGGTTGTCTAAAAATCGCAAAATTTGTTTATATAGATATAGAGTGTTAGTTTTTAAATCAAAATTATGAGATGATGATACAAATTAAGTTCGCGAAATTTTTTTGTCTGTTAATCCCATGTTTTGTCACTTGTTACAATACGTTTTAGTAATTCTGCACCGTTGTTGACTTCATTTAGCAATTCCTGCGCAACCTCAACGGGTATGACCTGGGGCGTACGCAAAGGGGGTGTTTAGAGGTTCAAACCACATACCACCAGCCTCCTGCCCACCCAAAATTGTAAAGAATAAATGTTAAGTGTTTTTAATGATTAATTTAGTTTACCCCAAAAAATTAATCTACTTCGAACTAAGAAATATATGAATATTTACATATATAATATGTATGTTAGCTTGTACAATAAATAAATATTTCTATACAATTTTTATACTCTCGCAACCTGTTGCTACAGAATATAATAGTTTTGTTCAACTAACGGTTGTTTGTATCACGTAAAACTAATCGAGTTAAATATAGGATTATATATACAAGTATATAACTAATCACTATGAAGAGCCGAGTTGAAATAAATGTTTGTTAACTTGAGTAGAAATTGAGATATTATTATGAAACTTGGTACACATGTTTCATTAATCAATAACAAATAAATTGCCATAACTAAGCTCCACAATAAGATACAAAACTGTTATTTATTATAAAGGATCACATTAGGGTGGGGCATATGCAGTTTTTTTTTTTGCCTATTTCAGTGCCTATAGTTGACTACTTACTGAAAATATCGGTCAAGGTGTAAGATATGTAATTGAAATTCATATAATAAAATAAATAAATGAAACTCTTGATAATAGTATGTCTTTGTGTCAAAAATGAATGGAATCGGATCAATACTTCCTTTAATATAAAATTTTGCCAACACCTTAAGGGTTTCGATTATTGCAAGTTGCGAGAGTATAAAATGTAAATGCACCCGAACTTAGAGCTTTATTACTTGTTTAATTTTATTTCATCGCCGGTATTCTATTTTAGCGATGCATCGTTATCGACGATATTGCATAGTTTATTCGATAGCGTACCGATTATCTTTTGAGATCGATACATGAGGGAAGGGAGAACTCGGGGAACGGTCGTTACGAGGCTTCGTCAAACTTCGTTCACGTGGGCAGGTCCGTCGGGGTCGCTAAGGATAATCGAAACAAGCTATATACGTACGACTCGTGTGCACGCGTGTCAAAAAGTTTTATAAGCACTTTTTGCATTTGCGAAACATTTTGTTCAGCTTAAAAGTGAATATGATTTAATAAATAATTGACGTAGAGGACTACAAGTATATTAAACAATAAAAAAATACACGTGGCAGCACTTATTATTTTTAACTTTCTCATCCTGTTTCTGCGTACGCTGCTGTCGTTGAAACTAACGCTCAATCGTCTTCATTTTATCCATCTCTTTTAACAAATAAAAATCGCCAAGCTCATAAAAACTTGTCTAACCTCAGCGGCTGCTACAGACAAAGTAAGCTAAAAAAAATTTGCATACTTATATACATATATATATATATCAACATTCTAAAAACAATTAAGGATTGGAAATTCCAATATCGTGAAATTTTAAAATTCCTGTTATTTTTTAACACACCTCGTATGGGTGTTGAGTAATTCGTAGACTAATTTCATTAAAGTATTGTACCAATTGTATTGTTGTATTGTATTAGTATAGTAATTAATGAAATGAATTTATCTATTTTTAGCATTACTACATATTACTAACTGAAAAAGTTGGTATCTTAGTTTCATTATGGTACTTCACAAACCTTCACTAATATGTAAGGAGTAAAGTCAAACAGATGTTTGACAATCCTGATATTAGATATATGGAGACAAGAGCAAGTTTTCACCCGATTTTATCCATTTTATGCTCAACGATGTACCGATATTAGAAAAACACTCTCACTCAATTTTACCTTGTAGACATACTATTACCAGGAAAGGACCTCCTCCGAATTTCAATTATCATATTATATCAGCCGAGGTCCGCATCTACGGTAACCTCCAGAGTACTAAACAGTTTTGGTCTGAATTTGAGAAATTTTATACTTGAGATGGCATAACTTAAGCGCGGTTATGGTGCAAAGTTTTATCCCGTTATATTCATTGGTGCTTGATTTGTATACTGGATTAAAATAATCACTTAAAATTGTAGTCCGATTTCGCCAGGTCTCACTGTAACATAGAAATGTCAAGATAATATCACCAAAGGAATTTGGTTGAAATCAGTCCAGTATATCTCGAGAAATGGACTTTCACCTAAAAGTGGGCGGTGCCACGCCCATTGTCCAATTTTTGTATTGGACCCTATAAAGCTTATATGTTGCACCATATGTGTAAAATTCAAAGTTTCCGACCTGTTTATTTAATGGGTTATTGCACTTTAAATAAAAATTTGGACTGAAGATGCCCCTCCGTATATACATACATACATATGTACCATATGTGGCGGAGCAACTTTTGCCGGGCCAGCTAGTATAATAATAAAATTTAGTAGGTACATATGCCTTATAATACAAGATACCAAATATAATTGTAATCCATTCGCATTTTCTTTAAATAATAAAGCTCAATTCTTACTTAACATGTTTAATATAAAGTTTTGTTAATACCTGCAAGCATTTCCCCGGTTTTGATCCTAATAATGAATGCCCAGCATATCCAATGAATTCAAAAAGTCGGTTGAAAATTTCACAGTTTTCTTTGCGTCGATAGATTTGTAGGACACCAATTCCCCTGGAAACAACTGTTGTATCATTGAATTTAATCCATTGAGGGTGTCCCAAAAAAATATGGTTACTCGTTTGTGACGCATACCCTCTTAATTCGTTTGAATCGTGTTGAAACAATTAAAAACTAAGTTTGGTGCAGGTAGGATTACGATAAGCCGAGCCGATTTGCATCGAAACTTGTACTTACTACAGCCGACACACGCGATCTGTCAATATGCATGTTATAATTTGTGTTTCTTATATGTACATTAAACACATATTTTTTGTGCGATGAACATGTCAGTGGAACGGCCCAGTTGTAAGAAAAATATATTTTTAATAGGTAATGCGAAACACCAATTAACAGGATCAAAACTTCCTTCTTATAAACTAGTTTTAGCACTGTAAATACCAGTATTAGCAGGTGCATTATACAAGTATACACTCATACCCTCACTATAGGGCATTTTGCTGTAGTGGCCTTCTTGAATTAAGGCACATTTTCGATATACGGCCTATATTGTTTCGTTATAAAATCCAAATTTTTTGTATCAATGTGAGCACGACAGTAAACATATTCATTGAGAACTATCTATGTAACCTTATATTTTGAGAATTTTGTTTTGTCATTTCATTGAACAAGCTTTTCGTTTTTATACCCTCACAACATGTTGCTACAGAGTATAATAGTTTTGTTCACCTATCGGTTGTTTGTATCACCTAAAACTAATCGAATTAGATAAAAATTGAGATATCTTTATGAAACTTGGTAGACATAGTTCTTGGTACCGTGAGACGGTTGGTATTGCAGATGGGCGTAATCGGACCACTGCCACGCCCACAAAACCCCATTGATCAAAAACAAATAAATTGCTATAACTATTGCCGCAATAAGATACAACACTGTTATTTGGTTATCATTTAGCACCTCTACCTACGGTGTGAAAATGGGTGAAATCGGGTGACCACCCCTCCCACTCCCCATATAACGGTACTGTTAAAAACTACTAAAAGCGCGATAAATGAAGCACTAAACAAGTCAGAGAAACTAAATTTTATCTCTAGGATGGTATGAGATGACTTAATAGGAACCGCGTTCAAAATTAGATAATGGGCGTGGGACCGCCCACTTTTAGGTGAAAATCCATATCTTGGGATCTACTTATCCGATTTCAACCTAATTCGGTACATAATATTTTCATAATTCATTGTTATAGTATGAATGTATAGGCGAAATCGGATTACAACCACGCCCTATTTCCCATATAACATCATTTCAAATTCCATCTGATTTTTTCACTTTGCAGTATGCAAATCAAGCAACAATGATTACAAGTATATCGGCGTAAAAGTTTGAGTGAATAATACGTTTAAAGTATGCCACCTTGTGACCAAATATTATCTAAATTGAACCAAAACTGTTCAAGCCCCTGGGTACTGAATATGTGGACCTCAGTGCCTATAGTTGACTTTTTACCGACAATATCGGTCAACATAGAACAAGGCGGCAAGATCCACAAAGAAATCTAAAACGAGTATACCATTTGACTTTGCGAGAGTATAAAATGTTCGGTTACATCCGAACTTAGCCCTTCCTTACTTGTTTAGTTTAACTTCTTGTAAGCGAATACCATTCTCATTTTGGGAGTACCGTTTTCATTGGTTCCTTTTTTTGGAACCACCCATATATGGGAGCTATAAGGACTCTTGATTTCCATTATAATATTTTTTTAACAATTTTTCTATTTCTTGATTAACGAATTTGTTGGCTGATAGTGGGTAAGGGTATTGCTTACTCCAGATAGAACTGTTCGTAGCAGTCCTGATTTCTGCGTTTACGTCTGTTCTGAAGGATAATGAGGTATCTATGGTATTTTCCCATGTTCCCATGCTCATTGTTATCCTGCTCATTTCTATCCATCATAGGTATAGAATTTTTCTCTTTTCCCGTTTATTAGAAGTGTATTACTTATTTTCAAATTTAGTTGTATTTTCGTTTTACTAAGCGAATTTATTCCTATTAGGATATCACTTTCTAAATTTTCAATCTCAGAAAATCTCCTTTAGTGGTTAAAAATCTATGCATTATAACAGTGTGTAATTGCTGTGTAACCATTTATTGTTTTTACGCGCTTCGCAATTTCTAGTAACTCTCTATTGGGTAGGATGTTTGGTTTACAGAGGCAGTTTGTTGCTCCTGTGTCTAGCATTACTTTTAATTTTATGTTTGTGTCTCGGATTTCCCTGAATATATAAGGTATGGGGTTGCTTCGTCTAAAAAAACATTATCTTGAATATTATTAATTCTTTGTTGTTTAGTCTGGGGTTGATGACGAATGCCTGACCTCAAAGCTCTTTTAGGATTTGGTTCAAGTGTATTATAGCTATTTTGGAAGTTAGATATAGTAGTCTGCTTCGGTTGGGCGTTGAGTTGTTGCCTATATAGGCCTAAAATATCTACCTGCATTAGTTCTAAATTAGGTTGGGTTTGCCATCCGAAATTTCTATAACTGCTGATCTGTTGGATGGGACGCTGGTCAAAGCGTAATTTATTCGAATGTTGATTGTAATTATTTTATTTAGGAATATTCCTAATATCATTGTGGGCATTTCTATATCTATTCACTTGATTTCTGGCATCTCTGATTTCATGCGAAGTTGTGATTCGATTAGATTCTATTTCTTGGACTTCAGCCAATGCTTTGGGTAAATCTTTTGGTCTCAAAGCCATTAAAATATCATTTAAAATATAATTCAATTCTGTTACAAAAATCCTAAGCGCATCTCAATGTCTTTTGTTATATTCCTTAGTAATTTTCAAACTATTTCCCTAGGTATTTATGGTTTTATTAATCATAAGAGTTAACTGTGATTTTACTTTATTATAGGAATATATTACAGAGGACGCTTGTCTGCATAAGCAAAGTCCAGGCGACTAATAGGTTAGAATATCATTGGCTTCTTGTGTAATTTATTTCCTGAGGATAGTTAGTGCACAGAATTGTTTTCTACTTCCATGAATGCATAATAAAATAGTAATATGGGCTTCTTGCCACCAGCTAAGATAACTTTTTCCATTAAATTGCAGTAAGGATTTTATAATATCTAATTTAAAATTTTTAATTGCAGGCTCAATTGTTCTAATTCCACTTTAAAACTTTTTTGTTTGCGCTGCAATGAGTTGCTCTACCATTTCACTATTTGTATGTAATTTTGTCACTCCACAATTTATTTTCTTAAAATTAAAAGTTTACTTTTTTCTCTAAAGAATACTTGATTGTTGAGATTTTTGGCGGAGCTCCTTTGTCCTTTGGAGGTCCTTGATGTCCTGGTACCTTGCAAACTTGATTAAATGTTCTGCTCAATTCAAGTTAGTTGATTGTGGCACAGGAATAATGTAAATTTGTACTTATTGCTTATTTCTCCTTATTTATTGCAAGGATACTTTTTAGCGAAATATTCACTTTTAAACTCACTGATCGGGCGCCAATAAATAAAGCTGCACTTCACCGTTTGGTTTGAACTAAAAATTTAGTATACCTTAATTTTAGATATTCATTCTTTAATGAACAAATGAAGATAAGTATTTTTTTGCAATGACTACGCGATCCAAGTTGACAGGGTGAAGGGGACAAAAAAAAACCGATAAAGAATAAAGGGCGCCTGAGATCTAATGAGAAAGAGAAACGGTGATCTATATTATCGCAGAGTCAACTCCATCCAAATCATCATATGATCCTATGCAAGAAGACTCATCTGATTCGGGCACAGACTTAATATCATTGGCGCTGGGCACTTAAGTATGAGAGCCCCGTATACATATATTCTTGAAGCTACTATTGAAGCACTTGGAAAAAATACTGATGAATTTCCCATAAGTTAGTCCTCCATGCAAAGAATTCACACAGAAAAATGCGAGGAGCGTCGGGGATCCTTTAAAATTAATTTTCAAATTGAAATGCAGGAGTTTGTAACGGTTTATTTGTTGGAAAATTATTGGTTGTTGCTTTAAATGAAAGTTTATAGAATAATGTTTTTATGTATAATATTAAATAGTATGTAATATGCTTTGAGTATATTAGTGTTTTATTAACTAAATAAGCTCAAACTCGAAACTTTTTATATTTTATGTTCGGCATCAAGTCGGCACGGGTTGTTATGATCGCAATAATATTTTTGATTTGTGCTAATAAGGTCATTTAGAAAGAAAGTGAGGTATTATGCAATTTAATTTTCGAGAAAAAAAAATTATTGCCTTATACCTTGACGATGAGAGTATTTTGTTAGTTGATGATGGCGCATGTTTACTGCCAGTTGTTCTTTTTGAACGCCACAGTCGCGATATTTTATTGCATCTGGGTTATTTTGAATGTTTTTAATGGCAGTTTATATGCTAAATGAGTTGTTCTGCCTCTATATAATAAAGTTGCTGCAATGCCAGATGATGCAACGGCCAATGCGATACCATGAAATATAGAATGTCTTTGTATTTCCACCTTGTGCGTCCAAGAAAAGAGGAAAGGAAGCATTATGCCGCTGCTAATAAGACAGTATCATACTGCACTTCACGATTTATATAAGTATGTGTTCATTGAGTCAGATGCACTGCGATTTGGTGAACGATATTGATACAATATTTCATCAGTTATCGAATCTTTCTGATTATTCCACAACATTTATGCTCGAATCTAAAAACATGTCATCAGTGCAATATTATAGTAGACGAATTTTTGTCCCTTGCAATTTAATGCAGTTGCAGCAAGCATACTGTCACAATGATTATCATCTTCTAGCAATCCTAGTACAAGACACGTGCATCTTTATACATTGGATAATGTTGTCCATTTCTTTACGTATATCTTAAAATGACAATGGTCCGATGACATTAACCAACAACAGTCGATGATAAAAGCGCTCAGTCTACCTTGGGCTGACTGTATATGCATTATTATAGAAGAATCTTGTTCGTGAAGAATACTCGTTGGCCCTTTTCGAGATGTGCAACTAAATGGATAACTGCGGGCTCTTGTTTATGAATTTGGAAACCGAAGATACGTCAGGCAACTTCACGGGAGCTGATAAACCAACCAATTTGGTAATTCATTTTCATTTATTGGAGGAGCATTTACATTAGTATTTTCAATTCTAAATTCATTTCTTTTATTCGCTAACTTAAACTTGCAAATATACAATATTTGATAGCCTTCATCGAACTGCGGAACTCAACATTATTATAAGTATTGAATGTTTTGGTCAGCACAGATAAATTTGGTATCACCCAACGATTGCAATTTTAATGTCTGTGATATCGATATTTTTAGCACAAAGAAATAATATTCAATTAACTCGAGACAGAGAACGTATATTATAGATAAGCTTCAATTGTGGACCAGCGTGTGAATTGTCAAAACCTAACAAGATTTTATTAGTGAATTTCACCACATCTGGCTCGGAAGGAGAAATTTTAACAGTAGCGAGCGAACAGAGCTGAGAATTCAATGAAAATTATGCTCAGAGACTTGCTTTGATATTACCAGAGAATGTTAATGAATAGAGAAGGAGCAAATGTTAAATGAAATCTTTTTGAGTACTAATTTGAAGTTCCAGATGAGGGAACATCGAAAAATATAACTTCGAAAAATAAAAATACACCACGCAATGTGCGAAATGCTTTAAATAAACACAACGAATATTCCTAAATGAAAAATCGTTGCGCACACCTATTTAGATTTATGTTTTCAATTTCTATGATATGACAAATTTATAATTATGAAAAGCCTTCTGAATTAAAAATCTGTATTACCGGTAAAAACCCCAGAATTCATAATTATATAAACATTTAATAGGCTAGTTTTTCAACTTATAAGTGAGTAATTGCGTATTGAACAAAGGATAAAAATAAAACGGTGGCTAAGCGGCCGCGTTTCCACTTTTGTGGTTGCTTAGGTCGTAAGCGCGAAGGAGTTAAGCTCATTCCGAATACGAGCATATAAGTTCGAATCCTAAAAATGATGTAAATTAAATTATTTTTCATTTGTTTATGTTATTAATTGGAGTCTAAGCATATCATAATTCCATTTCTTTAATAGCCTTCCTGGTATAATTAAAATATATCAGGAAAATATGTTCATATGTTTAGGTTTATTGAATATTTCCTTATTATGCGTATTTACACAAATGTGATAATCACACATACATTCTTAAATACACGTACGCTGATGCTTGCTTCTTCTAGCCCCGCACAAACAATGACTTTTGTCAGAGAATGTTGATGAGTAGAGAAGGAGCAAATGTTAAATGAAAACTTTTTGAGTACTAATTTGTAATTCCACAAGAGGGAACATCGAAAAGTATAACTTCGAAAAAGAAAAATACACCACACAATATGCGAAATGCTATAAATAGACACAACGAATATTCCTATATGAAAAATCGTTGCGCATACCTATTTAGATTTATGTTTTCAATTTCTATGATATGACAAATTTATAATTATGAAAAACCTTTTGAATTAAAAATCTGTATTACCGGTAAAAACCCCAGAATTCATAATAAAATAAACATTTAATAGGCTAGTTTTTCAACTTATAAGTGAGCAATTGTGTATTGAACAAAGGATAAAAATAAAACGGTGGCTAAGCGGCCGCGTTTCCACTTTTGTGGTGGCTTAGGTCGTAAGCGCGAAGGAGTTAAGCTCATTCCGAATACGAGCATATAAGTTCGAATCCTAAAACTGATGTAAATTAAATTTTTTTTAATTTTTTTATGTTATTAATTGGAGTCTAAGCATATCATAATTCAATTTCTTTAATAGCATATTTTACTTCCTGAGATAATTAAAATATATCAGGAAAATATAATATGTTCATATGTTTAGGTTTATTGAATATTTCCTTATTATGCGTATTTACACAAATGTGATAATCACACATACATTCTTAAATACACGTACGCTGATGCTTGCTTCTTCTTGCCCCGCACAAGCAATGACTTTTGTCTACGCTTTTTGCTTTTTGCGAGTTGAACGATCGCAGGCAAGGAGGGATTGGGGCGCACCGCCACATAATTATTTCAGATATATATTTTATTTATCGAATTCAGTTTGAAAACGATTATAGGTATGAATTTATTGGTATATATATATATATATATATATATATATATATATTGTATTACGAAAATAATTCATAAATGCATCAGTATTTTTCAATACAAATTAAGCAACATATCAATATATTATGAGCCCTCACTTGACACGCCTATGTGCATGGTGGCAAGCCAACGAAATAACGGCGAGTTCGCGCGGACATTGTGTTGTTGAAAAAAACCAAATGACGACTTTGCCGACAAACATACATATTTATATACATACATACAAACGAGCTCGCATACATATTGACGCCAAATTTTGCGCATCGTCGCGGAGTTGACAAAATTTGTTTCAATCGACAATGTCGATCGGCTATGTTGTCTCGTTTGTCCTTTTTGCAGTGGTTTGCTATTGAAAGTTGACTTATGCTCTTTTGAATATAAAATGGGCTAAATCGAAAAACTATGAAACAATGATAATAAGTAAACATATAAAAGTACTATATGGACTGTGCTTAGAATATATAGAAGTAGTTAATGATTTCATATGAATGTCAATTTGATATAAATTTTATAATTTAATGCCATAAATAGTGCATAATATGAAAAAATATAAATATTATTTAAACTCGAATAGGTCATGTTGCCAATTCTCCTTTCTGAAGTGAACATCAGACAAATTCTTCAATTTCTGATTTTTAGCAAATGTTGTGAGGAAGCAGCTTGTGGGCAACATACAAATGCGAGGGGGATGGTAGGATTTTCAGTGGTGGCTGTCAAATTGTAAAATTGAATTTTTCTCGTTTTACTCAATTTCATTCATTTATTTCGCATATGCGTAGGAATTCTATATGAAAACCAAATGTAGTTTACCAGGCGCACAGAAAAAATAGCGCGGCGCAGAGTTATGAACGAACGCACTTTGCTTTGAAGCAGCGCACGTTCCTTATGAATGAATTTGTTGTCGTTGTAATATAAAATACTTAGAAAATAAGCCGCGAGTTTGCTTGAATATTATTGGCCGATGCTGGTGCGTCTACGTTTTTTTGTCACTTGCGCGAATGTTTGATTTTTTGCGAAAGACATATTGAGGGACATACATATGTACATATGTATACATATATGCAAATATATTTGGACATGCGAATGAAAGAAGGCAATTTCAAGAATATTCACATATGGACATATGAACATTTGAAGCAAGTAAACAATAATAGCTGTTTGAATTCACAGATTAAACCCAAGAGCTTGAATATTGTCTGTGGTGCTGCTTGTATAGCAGACTTCTTTATTGCAATGTGAAATATTTTGCCTAAGTTCAAATCCTATCAGATATTTTTTTATACTCTTTTTTTATTTTTATATTCCTTTTTTATTAAATGATATTTTAATTCTATTTTCATATTATTTCCCTCATTATTTATATTTTCTTGTCGGAAGTCAATTACTTTCATTTTTATTATTTCAATTTTTGTTTATGCGCATATCAAAGAACATCTGCGCATATGTATGTATATACATTTTGCTTATAGAGTGGTGTAGTTCGTTGCGTAAATTGACAGCTGTGGTGACATTTTATTTTCGAACTTGCGCGTTTTCGATGTTCCTTCTTAGCAATTAACATTTTAGTACTGCTAACATTTGCTCCTTCTCTACTCATCAACATTCTCTGCCCTCCGTCAAGCGGTTCCTATAAAATCATCTAATGTCATATCAGAGAGAAAATTTAATGTCTCTGGCGTGTTTATTGCTTGATTAATCGCGCTCTTAGTAGCTTTTAACAGTACCGTTATATGGGGAGTGGACGTGGCTGTCACCCGATCTTACCCATTTTCACACTGTAGATAAAGGTGCTAAACAAATTCTTCCATGAATCTGGTTGTTATAGCTTTAGCGGTTTTGGAGATAGGCACATTAAACTTATTAGAGGATGGGACCACGCCCACTTTAAAAAAACTTTAACTGCAGATGCATGTTTCTATAGTGATCCTGTATACCAAATAACAGTCTTATATCTTATTGTGGAGCTTAGTTATGGCAATTTATTTGTTTTCGATTAGTGGCGTTTTGTGGCCGTGGCAGTGATGAAACGATATATTATTTCACTAAAATTAATTCTAACTAATCAACTTCACAATACCGATTGTAAAACGGGACTGAGATCACGTCAAATATAGCATATAACTGGTAAAAAGAAACTTCACATATTTACCGATAAATCATCGAAATTTTCTGTTATTAATTATAAAGTTAATTAACAATATCATAATATAAGATTAGTTTTAATTATTAATATATTATTCACAATAAATATTAAACTATAAATCTTAAAAATTTCACTAACTTATCTTTAACGGTTGATTCAAAAAAAAATTTTTAATTAAAAGTACTTAAAATTTTAATTTTAACAAAATTATTTTTAAAACTAAAATTTAAAAAAGTCGTTTAGGGGATACATTTTACACTACAACTACAATATATAATACAACGGGGTAATAACGCCGATTTGGATGCACAGTATTCAACTGTGGGGTACGACTTGTGCAATTAACATTGATATAACACAAAGATTAAGTGGACAATGGGGAACCAGATGACGTGATCTTGATTACAGTTAATGTAAAACTGATAATAACTTGCAACATTGTACTAAAGATTAAACTTGGGAAAAATTGTAATGTCCTGATGCCACTTGGCACTCTGCAAAGGTTGGTGTTGGAAATGAGCGAAATCGCACTATTGCTACAACCATAAAAGACCATTAAACGAAAACGTATAAGGTGCTATAACCAGAGAATGTTGATGAATAGAGAAGGAGCAAACGTTAGCAGTACTAAAATGTTAATTACGATGGAGGAACATCGAAAACGCGCAAATTGGAAAATAAAATTTCACCACAACTATCAGGGTACGAAACGAACTACACCACTCTATAAGCAAAATGTATACACATACATATGCACAGATGTTCTTTGATATGCGCATAAACAAAACTTAAAATAATAAAAAGGAAAATAATTGACTTATGAAAAGAAAATATAAATAATGAAGGAAATAATACTAAAATAGAATTCAAATATCATTTAATAAAAAAGAGTTATAAAAATAAAAAATAGTATAATATATAAAAATATGATAGGATTTGAACTTAGGCAAAACATTTCATTGCAATAAGGAAGTGTGCTATACAAGCATCACCATAGATGATATTAGAACATATTTGTCTAATCTGTGAACTCAAACAGCTATTGTTGTTTACTTGCTTCAATGTTTATATGTCTATATGTGAATATTCTTGAAATTGCCTTCCTTCATTCGCATGTCCAAATATATTTGCATATATGTACACATATGTACATATGTATGTACCTCAATATGTCTTTCGCAAAAAATCAAACATTCGCGCAAGTGACAAAAAAACGTAGACGCACCATCATCGGCCAATAATATTCAAGCGAACTCGCGGCTTATTTTCTAAGTATTTCATATTACAACGACAACAAATTCATTCATAAGGAACGTGCGCTGCTTCAAAGCAAAGTGCGTTCGTTCATAACTCTGCGCCGCGCTATTTTTTCTGTGCGCCTGGTAAACCACATTTGGTTTTCATATAGAATTCCTACCGCAAATGCGCGAAAATAAAAATGAATGAAATTGAATTTGAATGTCTTCAGTAAAATTGAAGAATCAGCAAAATTTCAATTTTACAATTTGTATCACTGAAAATCCTACCATCCCCCTCGCGTTTGTATGTTGCCCACAAGCTGCTTCCTCACAACATTTGCTAAAAATCAGAAATTGAAGAATTTGTCTGATGTTCCCTTCAAAAAGGAGAATTGGCAACATGACCTCTGAGCGAGTTTAAATAATATTTATATTTATGCATATTATGCACTATTTAAGGCATTAAATTACAAAATTTATATTAAATTGCCATTCATATGAAATCATTAACTACTTCTATATATTCTAAGCACAGTCCATATAGTACTTTTATATGTTTACTTATTATCATTATTTCATAGTTTGTCGATTTAGCCCATTTTATCTAAATACGACGCTATGAAAATGCAGCCCAATCGGTAATCGCAATATTTCAAAAGAGCATAAGTCAATTTTCAACAGCAAAGCCCTGCAAAAAGGACAAACGAGACAACATAGCCGATCGACATTGTCGTAAAATTGTGGATTGAAACAAATTTTGTCAACTCCGCCACGATGCGCAAAATTCGGCGTCAATATGTATGCGAGCTCATAGGTATATATGTATGTTTGTCGACAAAATCGTCATTTGGTTTTTTTCAACAACACAATGTCCGCGCGAACTCGCCGTTATTTCGTTGGCTTGCCACCATACACAAAGGCGTTTCAACTGAGGGCTCATAGTATATTAATATGCTGCTTAATTTGAATTGAAAAATACTGATGCATAAATTACTTATTTTCGAATTATAATATTAATATACGTAAAAATATAAATACACATATATTCATACTTATAATCGTTTTTAAAATAAATTCGATTAATAAAAATATATCTGAAATAATTATTTGGCAGTGCGCCTCAATCCCTCCTTGCCTGCGATCGTTCAACTCGCAAAAAGCAAAAAGTGTAGACAAAAGTCATTGCTTGTGCGGGGCAAGAAGAAGCAAGCATCAGCGTACGTGTGTTTAAGAATGTATGTGTGATTATCACATTTGTGTAAATACGCATAAATAAAGGAATATGCAATAAACCCAAACATATGAACATATTTTCCTGAAATATTTTAATTATCTCAGGAAGTTAAATATGCTATTAAAGTAATTGAATTATGATATGCTTAGATTCCAATTAATAAAATAAAAATTAAATAAAATTTCAGTTTCATGAGTTTTAGGATTCGAACGTATAGGTTCGTATTCGAATTGTGCTTAACCCCTTCCCGCTTACGACCTCAGCCACCACAAAAGTGGAAATGTGGCCGCTTAGCCACCGTTTTATTGTTATTCTTTGTTTAATAAGCAATTGCTCACATAACGCACATACATAAGTTGGAAAAATAGCCTACTAAATGTTTATTTTATTATGAAATCTGGGGTTTTTACCGGTAATACAGATTTTTAATTCAGAAGGCTTTTCATAATTATAAATTTGTCATATCATAGAAATTGAAAACATAAATCTAAATAGGTATGCGCAACGTTTTTTCATATAGGAATATTCGTTGTGTCTATTTATAGCATTTCGCATATTGTGTGGTGTATTTTTCTTTTTCGAAGTTATATTTTTCGATGTTCCTTCATGTGGAATTACAAATTAGTACTCAAAAAGTTTTCATTTAACATTTGCTCCTTCTCTATTCATAAACATTCTCTGCTATAACTCAGCTTCAAATTAAGAAATCGAATATAATAATTGTACAATAGTATACTATAATTTTCATTTATAGTTCTATCAATCAATCAGTTATCCCCGCCAGATGTCTCCCGTTATCATTTCTGACAGAGAACGTATATCATTGAATTTCTGAATTCGTACAATCAAATGCGCATGTTCAGATAAACGTACATATGACTATATAAGATTAATATGATAAAAGATATACAATTATATAGGAATTCATATTATGTAAAAACTATATAATATAATATTATTAAATGCCCAAATTGACTATAAATATTATTTCGAAATTCCATAATTTAATAGATCTTATCAGTTTTTCATGCATTCATAAAAATTCGTAAAATGATATTCATATCAATAAATATGATGATATGCAAATAAACGTATAAAAATATAAGCTAAAAAGCCAACATGCAGCTGTAATATCAAATCAAGTCTCTGAGCGTAATTTTCATTGAATTCTCAGCTCTGTTCACTCGCTACTGTTAAAATTTCTCCTTCTGAGCCAGATGTGGTGAAATTCACTAATAAAATCTTGTTAGGTTTTGACAATTCACACGCTGGTCCGCAATTGAAGCTCCTCTATAATATACGATCTCTGTTTTTGAATCAGCAAATATTACGGAGTAGGGATAAAAAACATTCTCGATCGTAGCAGTGACTATTATTCGTGTCATTTTAATTTTTTAGTGCAACTCTCGAGCAGAGAACGTATATCATAAAGAAGGTTCATGGTGTGCCGATTGTCAAAATGTTCCGTGACACCGCCCACTTTTAGGAAAAACCCCATATCTTGGGATCTGCTTAACAGATTTCAACCACATTCATTACATAACATTCAGTGCGAAAATGGGCGAAATTGGTTTACAACCACGCCTTTTCCCCATATAACACCATTTTAAATTCCATCTGATTCTTTCACTTTCCACTATGCAAATCAAGCAACAATAACGGTATCGGGGTAAAACTTGGCGTGAATAATGCTTTTAAAGTACTAGGTACTGAATATGTGAACCCCAGTACCTATAGTTCCCTTTTTATCGAAAATATCGGTCAATATGTAAGATATATAATTGAAGTTTATGTAATAAATGGATTTGTCAGTAAATAACTGAGGCAACAGTTCCTACTTCTACTTAATAAAATATATAAAGAAATGTCAAACGAGTATATAGCCGTTCCTTACTTTAATTTAAATTACATATTTATCGGGTGATCCAAGCAGAGGTACTTTTTTCATCAGCCTTTTTTACAGATCACGTGTGAGTCGTGTCAAGCTATCATGTCATTGTTGTTTTTTGTTGTTAAGTACTTGTATTGTTTGACAAATCGTTCAACTTTATTATGATAATTCACGTTCTGTAAAGAATGTGTTTCGCGCGCTTCGCCTAACTTATGGTTAACATGATCGGCCTGCTGATCGTACTATTCGCAACACCATTACCCTTCTTTAAACTCAGCATTCATTAGAAGACCGTGGTAAGTCGATTCGGCGCCATTCGCAGCAATTCGGACTGACGCATGGAACGACTTGGCGCATTTTACGTCGCGATCTTTCTATATTTCTTCAAATACAATGCCGTTGAGAACGTAACCGTCAATGGCGACCATTATCGCGCCATGATAACCGACTATTTGATGCCTGACATTAAATCTCGTGATCTTGGCGACATTTGGTTTCAACAATACGGCGCCACTTCCCACACATCGCATCCATCAATAAATTTATTGAGAGAACACTTCGGTGAGCAGATAATTTCACATTTTGGGCCGGTCGATTGGCCACCAAAATCGTGTGATATCACACCGTTAGACTTTTTCCTGTGGGGATATATAAAATCTTAAGTCTATGCGGACAATCCCGCTTCAATTGAGGCCATGGAGCAAAACATCACGCGTGTCATTCGCCAGTTACAAGTCGAAATGTTAGAACGAGTCATCGAAAATTGGACTCAACGAATATATCATCTGATATGTAGCCGCGACCAAAATTTGAAAAATCTTCAGAAAATAAATACCAAAGAATGTTCTTTCGAATGATAATAAACAATCCTAATTAAATTTGAATTTTCTGCGTTTTTTCTTTAAAAAAGTAGGGAACCTCGAAATAGATCACCTTTTACAATATTAAAATCCCTCAAAATCTTATCACTTACTGCGAGAAATATATGTATTTAATCTATCACACTCTTCAATCATTTCAATATCTCCAAGACAGTCTCCTGGCCCGCTAATAGATTCTAATTTATCCACATATATGTGTTTTGTCTGATAAAGATAAATCTTAATATAATTTAAAGAAGAACTTAGCGTTGGAGAATTATTTGTTATACTAACCCGATCATAAACTCTTTTGTATAGCTCCACTTCTCCACTCAGTATAAAATACACCGTGGAAGGTGGATCGCCTTCCTTTATTATTTTCCTTCCAGGACCCACGAATGATAATTTAATTACTGGTGTTAGCCTAGCTCGTACTTTCTGAGGAATATATTTGTACATATATCATTTGAAAATAAGATGGTAAATTTAATCGATAACTAACCGGTGGTATTCTAGAAAAACACATGAGGCTTGCCAACAAGTTAACTAACTTTTTCCGGTCATCTACTGAACGAAGGTAGTGATGGGTCCGCAATAACGTCTTTTCCTTAAATAATACAAATAAACTTTCATTATATTGATAATAGTCCATTATCGGAGCGAAGTTATTGATGGACATTTAACAAATTTTTAACATGTCACACGTTCCAATTTTACCAAATAAAATTTTTAAATTAGTTTTAACGAAACAATCAATTTTACGAAACGAAATAAGAACTGATATATCAATGCTCTTATTCTCAATAAATACAAAAAACCTATTATTATTAACATATTTCTTTTTTGTAAGTATTGTAGCTACTAAACTCGGGAGTATATTTTCAGGTGTTGGAAAATCTTTGTATTATATTAATAACGAAGGAAGGGCTAAGTACGATTTTATTATTATTCCGAAATTTTCAAGGATCAAAGCCTTGGAAATTCTTTTAGGTATTCACAAAACTTTATATTCAACAATTGAACATTCATTATTTGTAGAAACTGCGAATATATTACAATTATATAATATTTGGTATCTTATATTACAAGGCATACCTAATCAATTTTATTAATATACTAGCTGTCTACGTTATTTCTCAGGAAATGTTTTTTCAGAAATATTTTTTTGTAGTTTGATTAATTTATAGTTTGGAACATAAGAAACAATGGCCCCCAGACCCCAATCTCAGAGATAACAGATTCGCCTTGCTGGCATCTGTCCCCCAACCAAAACGGAAAAAAATAAAATAAAAACAATTTGAACCTTTTCCCAATCTTTCAGAAATAGAAGTGAAAAATCTAAAATACGTTGTAATATCGTCCGTTCATATTAATAAACCATTAAATAGGTGTAACTGCTTTGCCATTCATACTGCATTAAAATTGGTATGCAAAGAAATTATCAAAATCACAGAATTATGCGACGGAAGTCTGTGCCTATTACTAAAAGACAAATCAACCGCCGAAAAGTTCATTCTTACATTCATACTTTTGACTAGTACCAACTACCCAATCACATAGATGTCACATGGCATTCAGTTAAGGTTAGACCATGTTTGTCAAATCCTATGCAATCCAAAGATATTTTAAAATACAAAACAAAAGTAAAATGGAGCAGCAATAAACATATATAGAAATCAAAGTCTACCAATTGTTGGTCGTCGTCCTTTCTTATCGTAAGCCAACTAATTAATCCAAAAATAATAATAAATAATACCTAGATCCCACTTAAACAAAATTTCTCTAGCTAAGACATTTTACATATTTTAATAAAATCCCAAAATCCTTTAGTTTGGTTGGGGGATTTTAACTCATGGAGCCAAAAATTTAAGACAGCAATCTCATAGTTTTAAACGATGGCAGTACTATACACTTCTCTACTCATCAATCACTCACTCATCTAGATGTCACAATATGTTTCACTAAAATGTTTCCATTATGTTCTTGAAAGGTCCTTAGTGACCTCCATGGTAGTGATCCCTTCACTTTCATGATAGATATCGGACTTCACCCAGACAAGTCTATAAAAAAGTTTAAACCTATTTTTCTAATAAATAAAGCCAATTAGGATAATTTGAAAAAAGATTTCTGCTCATCAATATCCAACAAACTCAGTGTTTCTAATAATTCTGCACTTGTACGAAAAATAAAACGTTCTTTTGCACACCATACCTCAAACTAAAAATACATATCAACTCCGAAATGAACCATGGTGGAATAGTGAGTTAGCAAACCTTAGATCACAAAACGGAAAAGCTGGTATAAATACAAAAAAACACGCAACCTTCTGACCTCTTAATATTATATATAAACGCGATAATGTTTTTTTTAAATGACAAACCAAAAAGGCAAAAAACTTTGTGTTATAGAATTTACTGAAAATATCAACTCCACAAACTCTCTTCAACATGTTTGGCGAGATATATGTTAAGACCCTAAAAAAAACCTATTACTACAATCAATTACTTAAACACCCAATCTGGATTAACAAACGACCTGAATATCCTAGTGGAGGGCTCATATTCTAGTGACTTTACTTCTACCAAACAGTTCGTGACTGAAAAGCGAAAATATCTGAGCCATAACCTCTTACCTAACGATAATCTTAGTAATTCAGCGCTAAATTTAGAATCAAATATAAGCACTGACAAGTTTGAGGACGCGATATCCAACTCCAGAGGTAAAACACCTGGTTTAGACAGGATTGCCTATGCCATGTTAAGAAACATCCCACAAAACGTTAAAAAAAGGAATAGTAAATCGTTACAAGAAAATACCTTCAGACGAGTATATCCTCAAAGTTGGAAAATAGTTGAAGTCATTCCTATATCGAGGTAGGAGGAGTACTATATGGACTGTGCTTAGAATATATAGAAGTAGTTAATGATTTCATATGAATGTCAATTTGATATAAATTTTATAATTTAATGCCATAAATAGTGCATAATATGAAAAAATATAAATATTATTTAAACTCGAATAGGTCATGTTGCCAATTCTCCTTTCTGAAGTGAACATCAGACAAATTCTTCAATTTCTGATTTTTAGCAAATGTTGTGAGGAAGCAGCTTGTTGACATACAAATGCGAGGGGGATGGTAGGATTTTCAGTGGTGGCTGTCAAATTGTAAAATTGAATTTTTCTCGTTTTACTCAATTTCATTCATTTATTTCGCATATGCGTAGGAATTCTATATGAAAACCAAATGTAGTTTACCAGGCGCACAGAAAAAATAGCGCGGCGCAGAGTTATGAACGAACGCACTTTGCTTTGAAGCAGCGCACGTTCCTTATGAATGAATTTGTTGTCGTTGTAATATAAAATACTTAGAAAATAAGCCGCGAGTTTGCTTGAATATTATTGGCCGATGCTGGTGCGTCTACGTTTTTTTGTCACTTGCGCGAATGTTTGATTTTTTGCGAAAGACATATTGAGGGACATACATATGTACATATGTATACATATATGCAAATATATTTGGACATGCGAATGAAAGAAGGCAATTTCAAGAATATTCACATATGGACATATGAACATTTGAAGCAAGTAAACAATAATAGCTGTTTGAATTCACAGATTAAACCCAAGAGCTTGAATATTGTCTGTGGTGCTGCTTGTATAGCAGACTTCTTTATTGCAATGTGAAATATTTTGCCTAAGTTCAAATCCTATCAGATATTTTTTTATACTCTTTTTTTATTTTTATATTCCTTTTTTATTAAATGATATTTTAATTCTATTTTCATATTATTTCCCTCATTATTTATATTTTCTTGTCGGAAGTCAATTACTTTCATTTTTATTATTTCAATTTTTGTTTATGCGCATATCAAAGAACATCTGCGCATATGTATGTATATACATTTTGCTTATAGAGTGGTGTAGTTCGTTGCGTAAATTGACAGCTGTGGTGACATTTTATTTTCGAACTTGCGCGTTTTCGATGTTCCTTCTTAGCAATTAACATTTTAGTACTGCTAACATTTGCTCCTTCTCTACTCATCAACATTCTCTGCCCTCCGTCAAGCGGTTCCTATAAAATCATCTAATGTCATATCAGAGAGAAAATTTAATGTCTCTGGCGTGTTTATTGCTTGATTAATCGCGCTCTTAGTAGCTTTTAACAGTACCGTTATATGGAGAGTGGACGGTCACCCGATCTTACCCATTTTCACACTGTAGATAAAGGTGCTAAACAAATTCTTCCATGAATCTGGTTGTTATAGCTTTAGCGGTTTTGGAGATAGGCACATTAAACTTATTAGAGGATGGGACCACGCCCACTTTAAAAAAACTTTAACTGCAGATGCATGTTTCTATAGTGATCCTGTATACCAAATAACAGTCTTATATCTTATTGTGGAGCTTAGTTATGGCAATTTATTTGTTTTCGATTAGTGGCGTTTTGTGGCCGTGGCAGTGATGAAACGATATATTATTTCACTAAAATTAATTCTAACTAATCAACTTCACAATACCGATTGTAAAACGGGACTGAGATCACGTCAAATATAGCATATAACTGGTAAAAAGAAACTTCACATATTTACCGATAAATCATCGAAATTTTCTGTTATTAATTATAAAGTTAATTAACAATATCATAATATAAGATTAGTTTTAATTATTAATATATTATTCACAATAAATATTAAACTATAAATCTTAAAAATTTCACTAACTTATCTTTAACGGTTGATTCAAAAAAAAAATTTTAATTAAAAGTACTTAAAATTTTAATTTTAACAAAATTATTTTTAAAACTAAAATTTAAAAAAGTCGTTTAGGGGATACATTTTACACTACAACTACAATATATAATACAACGGGGTAATAACGCCGATTTGGATGCACAGTATTCAACTGTGGGGTACGACTTGTGCAATTAACATTGATATAACACAAAGATCAAGTGGACAATGGGGACCCAGATGACGTGATCTTGATTACAGTTAATGTAAAACTGATAATAACTTGCAACATTGTACTAAAGATTAAACTTGGGAAAAATTGTAATGTCCTGATGCCACTTGGCACTCTGCAAAGGTTGGTGTTGGAAATGAGCGAAATCGCACTATTGCTACAACCATAAAAGACCATTAAACGAAAACGTATAAGGTGCTATAACTCAGCTTCAAATTAAGAAATCGAATATAATAATTGTACAATAGTATACTATAATTTTCATTTATAGTTCTATCAATCAATCAGTTATCCCCGCCAGATGTCTCCCGTTATCATTTCTGACAGAGAACGTATATCATTGAATTTCTGAATTCGTACAATCAAATGCGCATGTTCAGATAAACGTACATATGACTATATAAGATTAATATGATAAAAGATATACAATTATATAGGAATTCATATTATGTAAAAACTATATAATATAATATTATTAAATGCCCAAATTGACTATAAATTTTATTTCGAAATTCCATAATTTAATAGATCTTATCAGTTTTTCATGCATTCATAAAAATTCGTAAAATGATATTCATATCAATAAATATGATGATATGCAAATAAACGTATAAAAATATAAGCTAAAAAGCCAACATGCAGCTGTAATATCAAATCAAGTCTCTGAGCGTAATTTTCATTGAATTCTCAGCTCTGTTCACTCGCTACTGTTAAAATTTCTCCTTCTGAGCCAGATGTGGTGAAATTCACTAATAAAATCTTGTTAGGTTTTGACAATTCACACGCTGGTCCGCAATTGAAGCTTCTCTATAATATACGATCTCTGTTTTTGAATCAGCAAATATTACGGAGTAGGGATAAAAAACATTCTCGATCGTAGCAGTGACTATTATTCGTGTCATTTTAATTTTTTAGTGCAACTCTCGAGCAGAGAACGTATATCATAAAGAAGGTTCATGGTGTGCCGATTGTCAAAATGTTCCGTGACACCGCCCACTTTTAGGAAAAACCCCATATCTTGGGATCTGCTTAACAGATTTCAACCACATTCATTACATAACATTCAGTGCGAAAATGGGCGAAATTGGTTTACAACCACGCCTTTTCCCCATATAACACCATTTTAAATTCCATCTGATTCTTTCACTTTCCACTATGCAAATCAAGCAACAATAACGGTATCGGGGTAAAACTTGGCGTGAATAATGCTTTTAAAGTACTAGGTACTGAATATGTGAACCCCAGTACCTATAGTTCCCTTTTTATCGAAAATATCGGTCAATATGTAAGATATATAATTGAAGTTTATGTAATAAATGGATTTGTCAGTAAATAACTGAGGCAACAGTTCCTACTTCTAATTAATAAAATATATAAAGAAATGTCAAACGAGTATATAGCCGTTCCTTACTTTAATTTAAATTACATATTTATCGGGTGATCCAAGCAGAGGTACTTTTTTCATCAGCCTTTTTTACAGATCACGTGTGAGTCGTGTCAAGCTATCATGTCATTGTTGTTTTTTGTTGTTAAGTACTTGTATTGTTTGACAAATCGTTCAACTTTATTATGATAATTCACGTTCTGTAAAGAATGTGTTTCGCGCGCTTCGCCTAACTTATGGTTAACATGATCGGCCTGCTGATCGTACTATTCGCAACACCATTACCCTTCTTTAAACTCAGCATTCATTAGAAGACCGTGGTAAGTCGATTCGGCGCCATTCGCAGCAATTCGGACTGACGCATGGAACGACTTGGCGCATTTTACGTCGCGATCTTTCTATATTTCTTCAAATACAATGCCGTTGAGAACGTAACCGTCAATGGCGACCATTATCGCGCCATGATAACCGACTATTTGATGCCTGACATTAAATCTCGTGATCTTGGCGACATTTGGTTTCAACAATACGGCGCCACTTCCCACACATCGCATCCATCAATAAATTTATTGAGAGAACACTTCGGTGAGCAGATAATTTCACATTTTGGGCCGGTCGATTGGCCACCAAAATCGTGTGATATCACACCGTTAGACTTTTTCCTGTGGGGATATATAAAATCTTAAGTCTATGCGGACAATCCCGCTTCAATTGAGGCCATGGAGCAAAACATCACGCGTGTCATTCGCCAGTTACAAGTCGAAATGTTAGAACGAGTCATCGAAAATTGGACTCAACGAATATATCATCTGATATGTAGCCGCGACCAAAATTTGAAAAATCTTCAGAAAATAAATACCAAAGAATGTTCTTTCGAATGATAATAAACATTCCTAATTAAATTTGAATTTTCTGCGTTTTTTCTTTAAAAAAGTAGGGAACCTCGAAATAGATCACCTTTTACAATATTAAAATCCCTCAAAATCTTATCACTTACTGCGAGAAATATATGTATTTAATCTATCACACTCTTCAATCATTTCAATATCTCCAAGACAGTCTCCTGGCCCGCTAATAGATTCTAATTTATCCACATATATGTGTTTTGTCTGATAAAGATAAATCTTAATATAATTTAAAGAAGAACTTAGCGTTGGAGAATTATTTGTTATACTAACCCGATCATAAACTCTTTTGTATAGCTCCACTTCTCCACTCAGTATAAAATACACCGTGGAAGGTGGATCGCCTTCCTTTATTATTTTCCTTCCAGGACCCACGAATGATAATTTAATTACTGGTGTTAGCCTAGCTCGTACTTTCTGAGGAATATATTTGTACATATATCATTTGAAAATAAGATGGTAAATTTAATCGATAACTAACCGGTGGTATTCTAGAAAAACACATGAGGCTTGCCAACAAGTTAACTAACTTTTTCCGGTCATCTACTGAACGAAGGTAGTGATGGGTCCGCAATAACGTCTTTTCCTTAAATAATACAAATAAACTTTCATTATATTGATAATAGTCCATTATCGGAGCGAAGTTATTGATGGACATTTAACAAATTTTTAACATGTCACACGTTCCAATTTTACCAAATAAAATTTTTCAATTAGTTTTAACGAAACAATCAATTTTACGAAACGAAATAAGAACTGATATATCAATGCTCTTATTCTCAATAAATACAAAAAACCTATTATTATTAACATATTTCTTTTTTGTAAGTATTGTAGCTACTAAACTCGGGAGTATATTTTCAGGTGTTGGAAAATCTTTGTATTATATTAATAACGAAGGAAGGGCTAAGTACGATTTTATTATTATTCCGAAATTTTCAAGGATCAAAGCCTTGGAAATTCTTTTAGGTATTCACAAAACTTTATATTCAACAATTGAACATTCATTATTTGTAGAAACTGCGAATATATTACAATTATATAATATTTGGTATCTTATATTACAAGGCATACCTAATCAATTTTATTAATATACTAGCTGTCTACGTTATTTCTCAGGAAATGTTTTTTCAGAAATATTTTTTTGTAGTTTGATTAATTTATAGTTTGGAACATAAGAAACAATGGCCCCCAGACCCCAATCTCAGAGATAACAGATTCGCCTTGCTGGCATCTGTCCCCCAACCAAAACGGAAAAAAATAAAATAAAAACAATTTGAACCTTTTCCCAATCTTTCAGAAATAGAAGTGAAAAATCTAAAATACGTTGTAATATCGTCCGTTCATATTAATAAACCATTAAATAGGTGTAACTGCTTTGCCATTCATACTGCATTAAAATTGGTATGCAAAGAAATTATCAAAATCACAGAATTATGCGACGGAAGTCTGTGCCTATTACTAAAAGACAAATCAACCGCCGAAAAGTTCATTCTTACATTCATACTTTTGACTAGTACCAACTACCCAATCACATAGATGTCACATGGCATTCAGTTAAGGTTAGACCATGTTTGTCAAATCCTATGCAATCCAAAGATATTTTAAAATACAAAACAAAAGTAAAATGGAGCAGCAATAAACATATATAGAAATCAAAGTCTACCAATTGTTGGTCGTCGTCCTTTCTTATCGTAAGCCAACTAATTAATCCAAAAATAATAATAAATAATACCTAGATCCCACTTAAACAAAATTTCTCTAGCTAAGACATTTTACATATTTTAATAAAATCCCAAAATCCTTTAGTTTGGTTGGGGGATTTTAACTCATGGAGCCAAAAATTTAAGACAGCAATCTCATAGTTTTAAACGATGGCAGTACTATACACTTCTCTACTCATCAATCACTCACTCATCTAGATGTCACAATATGTTTCACTAAAATGTTTCCATTATGTTCTTGAAAGGTCCTTAGTGACCTCCATGGTAGTGATCCCTTCACTTTCATGATAGATATCGGACTTCACCCAGACAAGTCTATAAAAAGGTTTAAACCTATTTTTCTAATAAATAAAGCCAATTAGGATAATTTGAAAAAAGATTTCTGCTCATCAATATCCAACAAACTCAGTGTTTCTAATAATTCTGCACTTGTACGAAAAATAAAACGTTCTTTTGCACACCATAGCTCAAACTAAAAATACATATCAACTCCGAAATGAACCATGGTGGAATAGTTAGTTAGCAAACCTTAGATCACAAAACGGAAAAGCTGGTATAAATACAAAAAAACACGCAACCTTCTGACCTCTTAATATTATATATAAACGCGATAATGTTTTTTTTAAATGACAAACCAAAAAGGCAAAAAACTTTGTGTTATAGAATTTACTGAAAATATCAACTCCACAAACTCTCTTCAACATGTTTGGCGAGATATATGTTAAGACCCTAAAAAAACCTATTACTACAATCAATTACTTAAACACCCAATCTGGATTAACAAACGACCTGAATATCCTAGTGGAGGGCTCATATTCTAGTGACTTTACTTCTACCAAACAGTTCGTGACTGAAAAGCGAAAATATCTGAGCCATAACCTCTTACCTAACGATAATCTTAGTAATTCAGCGCTAAATTTAGAATCAAATATAAGCACTGACAAGTTTGAGGACGCGATATCCAACTCCAGAGGTAAAACACCTGGTTTAGACAGGATTGCCTATGCCATGTTAAGAAACATCCCACAAAACGTTAAAAAAAGGAATAGTAAATAGTTACAAGAAAATACCTTCAGACGAGTATATCCTCAAAGTTGGAAAATAGTTGAAGTCATTCCTATATCGAGACCTGGAAAATCTTCATCAAAACTTTGGAACTATAGGCCTATTTCGCTACTTTTCTGTTAAGGGAAGGTCTTGGAGAAAATAATCTCCAAACGATTAATGTGGTATGCAGAGAAGAATAGACTTATCAATCACAACCAAGTCGCATTCAGAAAAAATCAAGGTACAATAGACGCCCTTTTACACTTCGAGCGCTTTTCCTCCAAATTATCTGTAACCAGGGGCATGTTACTTGCTTGAGCTTAGACTTTGAAAAAGCGTATGACCGTTTTGGGTTTCATAAAGTTCTACAACAATTAGAAAAATTGAAATTAGGAACAAAATATACAATCTACTGAAAAATTTCTTAGCAAACCGAAGATTTCGTGTTAAAGCCCACAACAAATTTTCTCACTGTTTGAAACTAGAAAGTGGAGTTCCTCAAGGTTCCCCTTTATCTGTGGTCATATTCATAAATATATTTACCGAAATCAGCCAGATACTATCCAATTACCCAGTCGACCATTGTATGTACGCAGATGACATTGTGATATTTTCAAATTTTACGGAAATATTTAATAATATATCCCACTAGTCTCTCACATCAGGCGCTAAGCTATCTTTCGATACATGTAATATCTTACAATAATAAAGTAAGAAATAATTTTAATAATAATAATAACTAATATTAATAACTCCTTTAAGAACATACATATAATATGTGCATATGAAATTAAATTTTTAGGACTAGTTTAAGATCAAAAAATATCAGCATTTTTACATAAGAAAAAACTTTTTGAATACTAAGTATAATTAAGTTTTTATCTTCACGACATTCTTTTATTCATCCTTTAATACTTATCAACATTGTGAGATCTTTCCTATTACTCATTATTGAATATGGACTTCCAATCTACGGACATCATAGCGGTAGTGAGTTAAAGAAGCTTTATGCGACTAGTCACATGGCAGTAAGAAATAGTCTTAGGGCATTTTCAACTTCCAGCACCAAAAGTATTCTCGCTGAATCCGGAATGCCACATATTAACGAAAGACTGGACTAACATATTGCGGCTGATATCAAAGGTATATCACGGCTCTAACCCGAGTCTGCTGAACAACGTACCTACGGCTACCCGGCACAAAGGAATACTCAAGTTCCCCTCAACAATACACATAATTATAAAGTACGTTCATGAACTTGATATTCACCTTACACCTAAATTATGTTGTTTTTTACCGCAGAAGCATACGCCATAAAAGAACCTAACCAGTGGGTCACGTCCTCAATAAGTACAAGTATTCACGTGAGAACTTATGAAAGCAACGACATCTTGCGATTCGTTAAAAATTTCTTAAAGTCTAAAGCGAAAGCGGCATGGTGTACTTATGACAACCGCTTCCGACTCATAAATAAACAGAAAAGCAGTATACCCTCCTACATGCAGTATCCCACAGATACAAATTTTCACACGTCTCCGTTGAGGACACTGTATTTTAACGCACCAACATATACTAGAACGCAATCTAACGCCTTGCTCCCGTTATGCAACAATTCAACAAATTCTGTGGAGCGCATTTTTAACTCCTGTCCTGCCTTTCGTAATATACGACAAGATTACGTCAAGTCTTCTCTTTCCTAATTCCTCAAGAAACCATCTACTGTCAATATAAAAAAAAAGAACGTGAGACACTCGGGGACTGCCGCGGTAAAGCTATTGCATAGCATTTTTTATCAAGTTATGCAATTATATGCGAAGAAATGCGAGATTTGTTTCTAAACAATTATTTATATATTCTTCTGATTAAATGGTCTCTTTCGTAATTGAAGTACCTTGCCCAACATACACAAACGTAACGTTGAAACATCTCCTAACTCACAACCTCATGATTTTAGCGGCGATGTATAACAGGTGTTGTGGGTCAGTAGCACGCCTATCAGTATGCCGAAGTTCACTAGTAGCTTGCATAAATGATGTAACAATAAAACCATATCTGTATGTTCGAAACTGACCGCCGTAAATTGTCGGAAAAGATGGTTCTTCCGCATGTTTATCCATTAAAATACTGACTGGCCTGTTATATTCACCGGGTGCTAGACTCAAAATTAAAATCAAATTACATATCCACGATTTTTCTACATTTCGTTGACGAAATTTCCTTTGACGTTCAACATTTGATTTTGGTACTTTTTCGTTTTTATACTCTTCCAACCTGTAGCTACAGAGTATAATAGTTTTGTTCACCTAACGGTTGTTTGTATCACCTAAGACTAATCGAGTTGGATATAGGGTTATGTATATATAAATGATCAGGATGAAGAGACGAGTTGAAATCCGGGTGACTGTCTGTCCGTCTGTCCGTCCGTCCGTGCAGGCTCTAACTTCAGTAAAAATTGAGATATCTTTATGAAACTTGGTAGACATGTTACTTGATACCGTGAGACGGTTGGTATTGCAGATGGGCGTAATCGGACCACTGCCACGCCCACAAAACGCCATTATTCAAAAACTTTTATTTGGTGTACAGGATCAGAATAGGGAGGGGCATCTGCAGTTAAAATTTTTTTTAAGTGGGCGTGTTCCCGCCCCTAATAGGTTTAATGTGCATATCTCCTAAACCGCTAGTGCAATAATAAAAAAATTAATTGGAAGCAAATGTTTGTAGAACCTCTACCTACAGTGTGAAAATGGGTGAAATCGGGTGGCAACTCCGCCCACTCCCCATATAACGGTACTGTTAAAAACTACTAAAAGCGCGATAAATCAAGCACTAAACACGCCAGAGACATTAAATTTTATCTCTGGGATGGTATGAGATGACTTTATAGGAATCGCGTTCAAAATTAGACAGTGGGCGTGGCACAGTCCACTTTTAGGTGAAAACCCATATCTTGAGATCTGCTTAACCGATTTCTACCAAATTCGGGGCATAACGTTCTTTTCATATTTCATAGTGCGAAAATGGGCGAAATCTGACTACAACCACGCCTACTTTCCATATAACACCATTTTAAATTCCATCTGATTCTTTCACTTTCCACTATGCAAATCAGGCAACAATGACTGTATCGGGATAAAACTTTGCGTGAATAATGCGATTAAAGTATGCCACCTTGTGGCCAAAAATTGTCTAAATCGAACCAAAAGTGTTCAAGCCCCTAAGTACTAAATATGTGGACCCCAGTGCCTATAGTTGACCTTCTACCGAAAATATCAGGCAATCCACAAAGAAATCTCAAACGAGTATACTATTTGACTTTGCGAGAGTATAAAATGTTCGGTTACATCCGAACTTGGCCCTTCCTTACTTGTTTATTTTTTTAATTTAATTTTTTTCATTTTTCTTCACATATTTCTAACACTGATAATATGCCCTATGAAATGTACGCTTACAGATTCGTATATTTACAATGCGCAAACGAATTTACATATAATTTTAAGATATTCTGCATATACAGGGCGGCTCACAAATCGTGCTACAAAAATAAACCGTAATAAGTTTCTTTTTAATCAATGCATTACAATAATTATTTTTGGATTGTATAGAAAATCTTATTTTATTTTATACAATTAATTATTCCTCCATGCTCGGCCACGCATATGCGACACCTAATTAGAAAATTAATGCGGGCTGGAGGGTTCGTCGGGATTGATGGGAGTTCAGTCAGATTTCTGGGTTTGATTTTGTACTCCTCTTGCTTGACATAACCCCATAAGAAAAGACCAAGCGGTCGCAAATATTCTTATACATATAAATGTAAGTATATGTATAATTATGTGTGCATGTAAACAAATATGAAAGTTAATTTGTCTATATGCAACGTATGTATGTAAATATGTACACTCATTGTTTCATGGGAAATCAGAACCATACACACTCTTACAAACATACATCGCATATGGCAATTGCAAAATCAACCATTTTCATATACAACGTGGCATGCGTAAATGGAAACAAAGTCAACAAGTCATGTGCATGTATACGGGCAGATGTGTGTACAAAAAATTCGCATATTTACATACGCACATTCTTTGACAAATACAGTCAAACCCGGTTAAGTGCCAAAACCAAAGTTGCAGATTTTTTGTGCTTTGTAGTACATAAGCGATTGTGGTACTTAAGCGACTGGTACCAAAAAAATAATTTCTATGTATTTAAAAAAAAATTACCGTTTTCCTTAAAAAATTAAGAAAAAAAACGTGAGATGCAGCAAGACACAGGCAGATAAGAGGGATTGGAGGAGTGATACTTAACCGGGGCTTACTGTATACATAAATAAGAGGAATATTGAATATTTTCTTTAAAAAGTTTCTTGAATTGTAAATCGACAAATATACTATGTTGTCACTTTTATTCTAAAATATTTTAATACTCATATTTGAGGGGTTGCCACTTTTCCCTTCTACAGGGAATATCAGAAATTTGTTCAATATATGATTTTTAGCTTTTGCCATCGTCGTGAAAAGACGCTTGTGGGCAAAAGCATGCTCGGGGGGATGTGAGGGTATCTGTTTTTATGAAAGAAGCGAGGTTGCTTGTTAAAAGTACGCCTGCGTTCATGAATGAAAATGTTGTTGTTGTATATTTTGCTATAAATTTGGGATTCGGCTATTTGGCTGACATATTGACTTGTGACTATTGTTGTTTTTGTAGAACAATGTTTGTAGTTTTTGCGGGTGACATATTAACATGTGTACGCATATACATATGTATGTATGTTGGTTTGTGTATGCATTATTTGTTCGGCAATTTTATGTATACATACATATATGCGTGTACATATAAATCAATGCGCGCACATAAGTATAGTGTATTGATAAGTGATAAAATCATGATTTGAATTTCTGAATGCGTACATTCAAATACATACGTACATACATATGACTATATAAGATTAAAAGATGTATATATTGTACATACATATATTGTAATAAAGTTAATCTCTATTATTATAATATAAACTATTTAGTATGAATGTACTTATATTAGGTGAAAACTAAATAAAATTATTAAATGCCCAAATTGCCTATAAATATTATTTAGAAATTCCATAATTTCATAGATCTTATCAGTTTTGCATGCATTCATAAAAATTCGCAAAATGATATTCATTTCAATAAATATGATTGCATATAAACGTATAAGAATATAAGCCAAAAGGCTAACATGCAGCTGTAATATCAAAGCAAGTCTCTGAGAATAATTTTCATTGAATTCTCAACTCTGTTCACTCTTCACTTTTAAAATTTCTCCTTCCGAGCCAGATGTGGTAAAATCAGAGAATGTTAATGAATAGAGAAGGAGCAAATGTTAGCTGTACTAAAATGTCAACACCTATCAGGGTACGCAACGAACTACACCACTCTATAAGCAAAATGTATATACATACATATGCACAGATGTTCATTGGTATGCGCAAAAACAAAAGTTTAAATAATAAAAACGAAAGAAATTGACTTCTGACAGGAAAATATTAATAATGAGGGAAATAATATGAAAATAGAATTAAAATATCATTCAATAAAAAAGGGTTATAAAAATAATAAAATAGTATATAAAAATATGATAGGATTTGAACTTAGGCAAAATATTTCACGTTGAAATAAACAAGTCTGCTATACAAGCAGCATCACAGACAATATTTAAACCAGAGAACTTAGAACAACTTAGCGAGTGTAAGGCGCTATGTTGTGGTGTGGTGCGTTGTAATCGGGTGCGCCAGTTTTTCCCGAATAGAGCGTTTTGTATATGTAGGGGAGTCTTAATTCATTTATATATCATAAGCAACATAGGCGAATATTTTGCACATATGTATATGCTGTTGCATGTGTTATTTGGATTTCGGCGTGCTTCTGCTAGAATAGCCGAGGGCGCGGCATACATGGCGATGGAGTATTCGTATATCCTTATTTACCAGTATATGTAGGAATCAATTTGGGAATTGGTGTTTGAGGAAAGCAACTTTATTTTGCATATTTATTTGATTTATTATTTTGGCGACTTATTATTATTATAGTATATATAAGTTTTTCATTTTTAATAGTTTCATTGGAAGTTGTTTAAAATTTCTTTAGTATCGGCTTGTTGGGGTTAGCGACTCTATGTCTGGCTCAGATGTAGCCGGAATGGGTGCTCCGTTGCAAAACATGTCCTGGAGTTAGGCCTGTGACCTTGAAGAGATCTTGCGAGCGTACTATGATGGGCCTTGAACTGGGAACGGCTTCATTTCGTGTTAATAATGTTCACAATTTTTCTACTCTTGCAACATGTTGCTACAGAGTATAATAGTTTTGTTCACCTAACAGTTGTTTGTATCACACTAATAGAGATAGATATCGAGTAACAGCAGGTTTTCCAATAGGGTTGATATGATTTCTAAGTGTCGTTACGGCCATTTGAATATGTTATGATTTGTAATTTTTTTTTGATTGCATTCAATAATGTTTACAATTTCATCGTGGAAAGATATATGCAAGAATAACGTTTAAAAATAATTAAATTTTATTATTAAAATAATTGTTCTCCAATTGAAACTTTTTCTGCGCTTTTGCATTTTATGGTCGTAATAATAGTCCACCTGTGCTCGCTATTCGTAAAATTTCTGAAAATTTCGAGCGTACATTTTCTCTACATAATGTTCAAGCAGAGAACTTAGAACAACGAGAAGGTGCAAATTGAATTTTCTATGATGCTCGATTGGTTGGCTGAAAAATTGAGATCAAGAAGTTCACCACTTTCTGTAATATTTGCGATTATTTAACAGAAATGAGAATTTATAACAACGTTCTCTGACAAATTACGTATCTCCCAACATAAAGAGAAAAATGAAATGAAATGAATGAGAAAACAAAACATACAAATGCCACTTCACATATGAATGATTATTTTTTGTCATATAAACGATTTTTATGATAAAAATTGATAAAATATGATTTTTTTGCACATATGCTACATTGATAAAATGTGAAAGATTATGCAAGAAATGATATTTTACTATTTTCTAATTTCAGTTGTTACAGAATTAATAATTTATGTATGTACATATGTACATCAATATGTTATATTATATAATATACTTGTAATAATATATTATCAATTATCAATAAAAACATGTGAGCGCACTGCTCTATATGTAAGTATGTATGTACAAATATGCGTATGACCGCGCAAAATAAGTAATGCATACACAAATCTACATACATTAAAGCGTACAAATGTAAGTACGTCAGCCAATAGGCAAAATACAAACATTGTGGTACAAAAACAACAATTGTCTCAAATAGCATCAGCACCAGAAATCAATATGGCAGCCAAATTGACAAATCCTGAATTTGTAGTAAATCACACACCGACAACATTTTCATTCCTGAACGCTGGCGCACAATCAATAAGCTAAGTCGTTTCATTCATAAAAGCAAACGCCTTACACATCTCCCCGAGCATGCGTTTGCCCACAAGCGTCTTTTCGCGACGATGGCAAAAGCTAGAAATCATAAATTGAACATATTTCTGATGTTCCTTCCAGAAGGGAAAAGTGACAACCCTGCAAACACAGAAATCAATGACAAAAGTGGCAACAAAGCTTTTGTCGAGTTAAAATATTTCACAAATCTAAAATGTTTTTCCGTGGTTCGCAAAAATCTGCGTCAATATGTATGCATGCTCATATATTATATAAAAATACATATTTACAATGATTTGTGGGCAAAGCTGTTAGAGCGGCAAGGGAAGCGGTGACAATCGGCGAGAGTTCGTTTATTTTTCGGCACATCTCGGATTTTCTACCAACAACACAATGTTGTGACGCTTTGTCGTCGCGTCAGTCCTTCGACAGATTGACTCTTTGACATAAAAGCAAAGAACGTGAGCTTCGATCATTGGTTGACCAGAGAACTTAAAACAATGAGAAGGTGCAGGTTCGACAGCGAACAATTTGTAGGAATTTATCAAGGAGTTCACCACAGATGCACCAGAAACAAATAACATTTTTCGCTTTTATAACAGCGGTGAATCTGTACACATACGCTCTCTTAACATAACCAACCGACGAATATTGAAGAGAATATAATATGTGAGCAAAACTGGGCATATTGATATGCCATTTGAAATATATTCCCTTTTATTGAACTATTATTTATTATTTTTTAAATTATTTTATGTTAATTCATTTTTAATTTATTATGAGAAATATATCAAAATACTTTTAAATTATTACTAATAAAGTATTTTGATATATTTCTTAAAATAATTCATTAATTGTACTTGACACCATTATGGAGTCATAAAAGTACAGCATTGTGTTTTGCCGTCGGTATTTCACATTCATGCTTCAATTTTTCTTTTCAAATGCATGTGTAAACATATGTAACAGGACATACATATATTATGTCGTTTACACATTTGTATGTATTTTTATGTAGATATGTACACTCATTACTTCATGTGAAATCTCCGTTGACACATTTTTTGCTTTTATGTCAAAGAGTCAATCTGTCGAAGAACTGACGCGACGACAAAGCGTCACAACATTGTGTTGTTGGTAGAAAATCCGAGATGTGCCATACACACTCTTACAAACATACATCGCATATGGGCAAGTGTAAAGTCAATGTGTGTACAAAAAATTCGCATATTTACATACGCACATTCTTTGACAAATACAGTCAAACCCGGTTAAGTGCCAAAACCAAAGTTGCAGATTTTTTGTGCTTTGTAGTACATAAGCGATTGTGGTACTTAAGCGACTGGTACCAAAAAAAATTATTTCTATGTATTTAAAAAAAATTACCGTTTTCTTTAAAAAATTAAGAAAAAAAAAGTGAGATGCAGCAAGACACCGGCAGATAAGAGGGATTGGAGGAGTGATACTTAACCGGGGTTTACTGTATACATAAATCAGAGGAATATTGAATATATTCTTTAAAAAGTTTCTTGAATTGTAAATCGACAAATTTACTATGTTGTCACTTTTATTTTAAAATATTTTAATACTCATATTTGTATTTATTGATAATTGATAATATATTATTATATTATATAATATAACATATTGATGTACATACATAAATTATTAATTCTGTAAAAATTGAAATTAGAAAATTATGAAAATAGTAAAATATAATTTTTTGCATAATCTTTCACATTTTATCAATGTAGCATTTGTGCAAAAAAATAATAATTTATCAATTTTTCATCATAAAAATCGTTTATATGGCAAAAAATAATCATGCATATGTGAAGTGACATTTGTATTTCTTGTTTTCTCATTCATTTCATTTAATTTTTCTCTTTATTTTGGTAGATACGTATTTTGTCAGAGAACGTTGTTAAAAATTCTCATTTCTGTTAAATAATAGCAAAACTATACAGAAAGTGGTAAACTCCTTGATCTCAAATTTTCAGCCAACCAATCGAGCATCATACAAAATTCAATTTGCACCTTCTCATTGTTTTAAGTTCTCTGGGTTGACCGTGTCAACGGAGATTTCACATGAAGTAATGAGTGTTCATATCTACATACATATGTTGTTTGTAGACAAATTTACAAATATTTTTACACATGTTATGAAAATGCCGACGGCAAAACACAATTCTGTACTTTTATGACTCCATAATGGTGTCAAGCACTTGAATTATTTTAAGAAATATATCAAAATATGTTTAAGTTATTATTAATAACTCACAAGATAGTAAAAATGAAATTACATAAAATAATTTAAAAATAATTATAAATAATAGTTCAATAAAAGGGAATATGTTTCAAATAGCATATCAATATTCCCAGTTTGGCATACATATTATCAGAGAATGTTGAAGAGTAGAGAAGGAGCAAATGTTAGCAGTACTAAAATGTTAATTGCTAAGAAGGAACATCGAAAACGCGCAAATTGGAAAATAAAATTTCACCACAACTATCAGGGTACGAAACGAACTACACCACTCTATAAGCAAAATGTATATACATACATATGCACAGATGTTCATTGGTATGCGCATAAACAAAAATTGAAATAATAAAAACGAAAGAAGTTGACTTCTGACAGGAAAATTTAATAATCAGGGAAATAATATTAAAATAGAATTCAAATATCAATTCATAAAAAAGGGTTATAAAAATAAAAAAGGACTATATAATATATGATTGGATTTGAACTTAGGCAAAATATTTCACGTTGCAATAAAGAAGTCTGCTATACAAGCAGCACCACGGACAATATTCAAACTCTTATGTCTAATCTGTGAACTCAAACGGCTATTGTTGTTTACTTGCTTCAAGGTTCATATGTCTATATGTGAATATTCTCGAAATTGCCTTCCTTCATTCGCATGTCCAAATATATTTGCATATATGTACACATATGTACATATGTATGTCCATCAATATGTCTTTCGCAAAAAATCTAACACTCGCGCAAGTGACAAAAAAAAACGTAGACGCACCATCATCGGCCAATAATATTCAAGCGAACTCGCGGCATATTTTCTAAGTATTTTATATTACAACGACTCAATTCATTCATAAGGAACGTGCGTCTGCTTCAAAGCAAAGTGCGCTCGTTCATAACTCTGCGCCGCGCTATATTTTCTGTGCGCCTGGTAAACCACATTTGGTTTTCATATAGAATTCCTATCGCATATGCGCGATATGAATGAAATTGAATTTGAATTGAATGTCTTCAGTAAAATTGAAGAATCAGCAAAATTTCAATTTTACAATTTGTATCACTGAAAATCCTACTCATCATCCCCTTCGCCTTTGTATGTTGCCCACAAGCTGCTTCCTCACAACATTTGCTAAAATTCAGAAATTGAAGAATTTGTCTGATGTTCACTTCAAAAAGGAGAATTGGCAACATGACCTCTTAGCGACTTTAAATAATATTTATATTTTTGCATATTATGCACTATTTATGGCATTAAATTACAAAATTTATATTAAATTGACATTCATATGAAATCATTAACTACTTCTATATATTCTAAGCACAGTCCATATAGTACTTTTATATGTTTACTTATTATCATTGCTTCATAGTTTGTCGATTTAGCCCATTTATCCAAATACGACGCTATGAAAATGCAGCCCAATCGGTAATCGCAATATTTCAAAAGAGCATAAGTCAACTTTCAACAGAAAAGCCCTGCAAAAAGGACAAACGAGACAACATAGCCGATCGACATTGTCGTAAAATTGTCGATTGAAAAAAATTTTGTCAACTCCGCGACGATGCGCAAAATTTGGCGTCAATATGTATGCGAGCTCGTTTGTATGTATGTATATAAATATGTATGTTTGTCGGCAAAGTCGTCATTTGGTTTTTTTCAACAACACAATGTCCGCGCGAACTCGCCGTTATTTCGTTGGCTTGCCACTATGCACATAGGCGTGTCAAGTGAGGGCTCATAATATATTGATATGCTGCTTAATTTGTATTGAAAAATACTGATGCATTTATGAATTATTTTCGTAATATAATATATATATATATATATATATATACCAATAAATTCATACCTATAATACCGATAAATAAAATATATATCTGAAATAATTATGTGGCGGTGCGCCCCAATCCCTCCTTGCCTGCGATCGTTCAACTCGCAAAAAGCAAAAAGCGTGGACAAAAGTCATTGCTTGTGCGGGGCAAGAAGAAGCAAGCATCAGCGTACGTGTATTTAAGAATGTATGTGTGATTATCACATTTGTGTAAATACGCATAATAAGGAAATATTCAATAAACCTAAACATATGAACATATTATATTTTCCTGATATATTTTAATTATCTCAGGAAGTAAAATATGCTATTAAAGAAATTGAATTATGATATGCTTAGACTCCAATTAATAAAATAAAAAAATTAAATAAAATTCGTTTTAGGATTCGAACGTATAGGCTCGTATTCGGATTGTGCGTAACCCCTTCCCGCTTACGACCTAAGCCACCACAAAAGTGGAAACGTGGCCGCTTAGCCACCGTTTTATTATTATCATTTGTTTAATAAGTATATTGCTTACGCAACGCACATACATAAGTTAGAAAACTAGCTTATTAAATGTTTATTTTATAATGAATTCTGGGGTTTTTACCGGTAATACAGATTTTTAATTCAAAAGGTTTTTCATAATTATAAATTTGTCATATCATAGAAATTGAAAACATAAATCTAAATAGGTATGCGCAACGATTTTTCATATAGGAATATTCGTTGTGTCTATTTATAGCATTTCGCATATTGTGTGGTGTATTTTTCTTTTTCGAAGTTATACTTTTCGATGTTCCCTCTTGTGGAATTACAAATTAGTACTCAAAAAGTTTTCATTTAACATTTGCTCCTTCTCTACTCTTCAACATTCTCTGACTACACCACTCTATAAGCAAAATGTATATACATACATATGCAGAGATGTTCTTTGATATGCGCATAAACAAAACTTAAAATAATAAAAAGGAAAATAACTGACTTATGAAAAGAAAATATAAGTAATGAGGGAAATAATATGAAAATAGAACTAAAATATCATTTAATATAAAAGAGTTATAAAAATAAAAAAGAGTATATAAAAATATGTGATAGGATATGAACTTAGGCAAAATATTTTACATTGCCATAAAGAAGTGTGCTATACAAGCACCACCACAGATGATATTCGAGTAATTTTGTCTAATCTGTAAACTGAAACAGCTATTGTTGCTTCAATGTTCATATGTCTATATGTGAATATTCTTGAAATTGCCTTCCTTAATTCGCATGTCCAAATATATTTGCATATATGTACACATATGTACATATGTATGTACCTCAATATGTCTTTCGCAAAAAATCAAACATTCGCGCAAGTGACAAAAAAACGTAGACGCACCATCATCGGCCAATAAAAATTCAAGGGAAGTCGCGGCATATTTTCTAAGTATTTCATATTACAACGACAACAAATTCATTCATAAGGAACGTGCGTCTGCTTCAAAGCAAAGTGCGCTTGTTCATAACTCTGCGCCGCGCTATTTTTTCTGTGCGCCTGGTAAGCCACATTTGGTTTTCATAACGAATTCCTACGCATATGCGAAAGAAATGAAATGAGTAAAACGAGAAAAATTCAATTTTACAATTTGACAGCCACCACTGAAAATCCTACCATCCCCCTCGCATTTGTATGTCCACAAGCTGCTTCCTCACAACATTTGCTAAAAATCAGAAATTGAAGAATTTGTCTGATGTTCACTTCAGAAAGGAGAATTAGCAACATGACCTATTCGAGTTTAAATAATATTTATATTTTTGCATATTATGCACTATTTATGGCATTAAATTACAAAATTTATATTAAATTGACATTCATATGAAATCATTAACTACTTCTATATATTCTAAGCACAGTCCATATAGTACTTTTATATGTTTACTTATTATCATTGTTTCATAGTTTTTCGATTTAGCCCATTTTATCTAAATACGACGCTATGAAAATGCAGCCCAATTGGTAATCGCAATATTTCAAAAGAGCATAAGTCAACTTTCAATAGCAAACCACTGCAAAAAGGACAAACGAGACAACATAGCCGATCGACATTGTCGATTGAAACAAATTTTGTCAATTCCGCGACGATGCGCAAAATTTGGCGTCAATATGTATGCGAGCTCGTTTGTATGTATGTATATAAATATGTATGTTTGTCGGCAAAGTCGTCATTTGGTTTTTTTCAACAACACAATGTCCGCGCGAACTCGCCGTTATTTCGTTGGCTTGCCACCATGCACATAGGCGTGTCAAGTGAGGGCTCATAATATATTGATATGTTGCTTAATTTGTATTGAAAAATACTGATGCATTTATGAATTATTTTCGTAATATAATATATTATATATATATATATATATATATACCAATAAATTCATACCTATAATCGTTTTCAAACTGAATTCGATAAATAAAATATATATCTGAAATAATTATGTGGCGGTGCGCCCCAATCCCTCCTTGCCTGCGATCGTTCAACTCGCAAAAAGCAAAAAGCGTAGACAAAAGTCATTGCTTGTGCGGGGCAAGAAGAAGCAAGCATCAGCGTACGTGTATTTAAGAATGTATGTGTGATTATCACATTTGTGTAAATACGCATAATAAGGAAATATTCAATAAACCTAAACATATGAACATATTATATTTTCCTGATATATTTTAATTATCTCAGGAAGTAAAATATGCTATTAAAGAAATTGAATTATGATATGCTTAGACTCCAATTAATAAAATAAAAAAATTAAATAAAATTCGTTTTAGGATTCGAACGTATAGGCTCGTATTCGGATTGTGCGTAACCCCTTCCCGCTTACGACCTCAGCCACCTCAAAAGTGGAAATGTGGCCGCTTAGCCACCGTTTTATTGTTATCCTCTTTTTAATAAGCAAATGCTCACATAACGCACATACATAAGTTGGAAAAATAGCCTATTAAATGTTTATTTTATTATGAATTCTGGGGTTTTTACCGGTAATACAGATTTTTAATTCAGAAGGCTTTTCATAATTATAAATTTGTCATATCATAGAAATTGAAAACATAAATCTAAATAGGTATGCGCAACGATTTTTCATATAGGAATATTCGTTGTGTCTATTTATAGCATTTCGCATATTGTGTGGTGTATTTTTCTTTTTCGAAGTTATACTTTTCGATGTTCCCTCTTGTGGAATTACAAATTAGTACTCAAAAAGTTTTCATTTAACATTTGCTCCTTCTCTACTCATCAACATTCTCTGATATTATATTCTCTTCAATATTCGCCGTTTGGTTATGTTAAGAGAGCGTATGTTTACAGATTCACCGCTGTTATAAAAGCGAGAAATGTTATTTTTTTCTCGTGCATGTGAGGGCAGAGAACGTAAATGAATAGAGAAGGAGCAAATGTTAGCAGTACTAAAATGTTAATTGCTAAGAAGGAACATCGAAAACGCGCAAGTTCGAAAATAAAATGTCACCACAGCTGTCAATTTACGCAACGAACTACACCACTCTATAAGCAAAATGTATATACATACATATGCGCAGATGTTCTTTGATAAGCGCATAAACAAAAATTGAAGTAATAAAAATGAAAGTAATTGACTTCCGACAAGAAAATATAAATAATGAGGGAAATAATATGAAAATAGAATTAAAATATCATTTAATAAAAAAGGAATATAAAAATAAAAAAAGAGTATATAAAAATATGTGATAGGATATGAACTTAGGCAAAATATTTCACGTTGCAATAAACAAGTCTGCTATACAAGCAGCACCACAGATGATATTCAAGTAGTTTTGTCTAATCTGTAAACTGAAACAGCTATTGTTGTTTACTTGCTTCAATGTTCATATGTCTATATGTGAATATTCTTGAAATTGCCTTCCTTCATTCGCATGTCCAAATATATTTGCATATATGTACACATATGTACATATGTATGTCCCTCAATATGGCTTTCGCAAAAAATCAAACATTCGCGCAAGTGACAAAAAACCGTAGACGCACCAGCATCGGCCAATAATATTCAAGCAAACTCGCGGCTTATTTTCTAAGTATTTTATATTACAACGACAACAAATTCATTCATAAGGAACGTGCGCTGCTTCAAAGCAAAGTGCGTTCGTTCATAACTCTGCGCCGCGCTATTTTTTCTGTGCGCCTGGTAAACCACATTTGGTTTTCATATAGAATTCCTACGCATATGCGAAATAAATGAATGAAATTGAGTAAAACGAGAAAAATTCAATTTTACAATTTGACAGCCACCACTGAAAATCCTACCATCCCCCTCGCGTTTGTATGTTGCCCACAAGCTGCTTCCTCACAACATTTGCTAAAAATCAGAAATTGAAGAATTTGTCTGATGTTCACTTCAAAAAGGAGAATTGGCAACATGACCTCTTAGCGAATTGAAATAATATTTATATTTTTGCATATTATGCACTATTTATGGCATTAAATTACAAAATTTATATTAAATTGCCATTCATATGAAATCATTAACTACTTCTATATATTCTAAGCACAGTCCATATAGTACTTTTATATGTTTATTTATTATCATTATTTCATAGTTCGTCGATTTAGCCCATTTTATCCAAATACGACGTTATGAAAATGCAGCCCAATCGGTAATCGCAATATTTCAAAAGAGCATAAGTCAATTTTCAACAGCAAAGCCCTGCAAAAAGGACAAACGAGACAACATAGCCGATCGACATTGTCGATTGAAACAAATTTTGTCAACTCCGCCACGATGCGCAAAATTCGGCGTCAATATGTATGCGAGCTCATATGTATATATGTATGTTTGTCGACAAAATCGTCATTTGGTTTTTTTCAACAACACAATGTCCGCGCGAACTCGCCGTTATTTCGTTGGCTTGCCATCATACACAAAGGCGTTTCAACTGAGGGCTCATAGTATATTAATATGCTGCTTAATTTGAATTGAAAAATACTGATGCATAAATTACTTATTTTCGAATTATAATATTAATATACGTAAAAATATAAATACACATATATTCATACCTATAATCGTTTTTAAACTGAATTCGATAAATAAAATATATATCTGAAATAATTATGTGGCGGTGCGCCCCAATCCCTCCTTGCCTGCGATCGTTCAACTCGCAAAAAGCAAAAAGTGTGTACAAAAGTCATTGCTTGTGCGGGGCAAGAAGAAGCAAGCATCAGCGTACGTGTGTTTAAGAATGTATGTGTGATTATCACATTTGTGTAAATACGCATAATAAGGAAATATTCAATAAACCTAAACATATGAACATATTATATTTTCCTGATATATTTTAATTATCTCAGGAAGTAAAATATGCTATTAAAGAAATTGAATTATGATATGCTTAGACTCCAATTAATAAAATAAAAAATTAAATAAAATTCGTTTTAGGATTCGAACGTATAGGCTCGTATTCGGATTGTGCTTAACCCCTTCCCGCTTACGACCTCAGCCACCACAAAAGTGGAAATGTGGCCGCTTAGCCATCGTTTTATTGTTATCCTTTGTTTAATAAGCAATTGCTCACATAACGCACATACATAAGTTGGAAAAATAGCCTATTAAATGTTTATTTTATTATGAATTCTGGGGTTTTTACCGGTAATACAGATTTTTAATTCAGAAGGCTTTTCATAATTATAAATTTGTCATATCATAGAAATTGAAAACATAAATCTAAATAGGTATGCGCAACGATTTTTCATATAGGAATATTCGTTGTGTCTATTTATAGCATTTCGCATATTGTGTGGTGTATTTTTCTTTTTCGAAGTTATATTTTTCGATGTTCCTTCATGTGGAATTACAAATTAGTACTCAAAAAGTTTTCATTTAACATTTGCTCCTTCTCTACTCATCAACATTCTCTGGTGAGGTGAACTCCTTGATAAAATCAATCAAATTGTTCGCTGTCGAACCTGCACCTTCTCGTTGTTTTAAGTTCTCTGGATTAACTACCAGCGATGGCGCACTGGGTATTCAGTTGCGCATTAAAAAAACTGTATGTTCTATTTTGTCCACAAATTGCTTATTCAATAAGCACAAATTCACCTGGGCTGCGCTAAACTACATGCTGGTACAGTCGCTTAGGCACGCCTATTCAAAATCTGTGTATTTACTTCACTGATTCGTTTTTCTTTTATTTTTCCCCCATTTCTGGGTTTATTATGCTCAAATAAAACACTTCTTTTTTGCTTTACACTTTTATTAGTTATATTTCAATCCGAGCTCTTCAACGGTTAAAAGTCTTCTGAACTTACAAGCTAAAAGATATATAAACCGTTACAATTTCTTAGGCTGCTATGATGGACGCTTCTTTCTCTTTCCGGTCAGTTGGTATTGCCACTTGTTACTATTTGTCCTACTACCGTATCGTTCCTAAATACATATATTTTTTTGTCACACACAGGAGTGGTGTTTTCTTGTATCACTTTTGAGCAACTAACATTTTTTTTTGTTTCTTCTCTTTCACTATTCACTATTTTTCATTGTTTTTATACTCTCGCAACATGTTGCTACAGAGTATAATAGTTTTGTTCACCTAACGGTTGTTTGTATCACCTAAAACTAATCGAGTTAGATATAGGGTTATATATACATATATAAATGATCAGGATGAAGAGACGAGTTGAAATCCGGGTGACTGTCTGTCCGTCTGTCCGTCCGTCCGTCTGTCCGTGCAAGCTGTAACTTGAGTAAAAATTATTTATGAAACATATCTCCTAAACCGCTAATGCTATAACAACAAAATTCACTGGAAGCAAATGTTTTTAGAACCTCTACCTACAGTTTGAAAATAGTTGAAATCGGGTGGCAACTCCCCCCACTCCCCATATAACGGTACTGTTAAAAAATACTAAAAGCGCGATAAATCAAGCACTAAACACGCCAGAGACATTAAATTTTGTCCCTGGGATAGTATGAGATGACTTTATAGGAACCGCGTTCGAAATTAGTCAGTGGGCGTGGCACAGCCCACTTTTAGGTGAAACCCCATATCTTGGGATCTGCTTAACCGATTTTAACCAAATTTGGTGCATAACGTTCTTTTCATATTTCATAGTGCGAAAATGGGCGAAATCGGACTACAACCACGCCTGTTTCACATATAACACCATTTTCAATTCCATCTGATTCTTTCACTTTGCACTATGCATATCAAGCGACAATGATTATATCGGGGTAAAACTTTGCCTGAATAATACGTTTAAAGTATGCCACCTTGTGACCAAAAATTGTCTAAGTCGAACCAAAACTGTTCAAGCCCCTAAGTACTAAATATGTGGACCCCAGTGCCTATAGTTGACCTTCTACCGAAAATATCAATCAATCCACAAAGACATTTCAAACGAGTATACCATTTGACTTTGCGAGAGTATAAAATGTTCGGTTACATCCGAACTTAGCCCTTCCTTACTTGTTATTTTTGAGTTTTGTCACCACTGGAACGTTTATTTTTACTCTTTATTATTTTTTACAAATTTTTATGTTGTTTTTACATAGTGCCATTCGGAATGGATAGAATGAAGGCTCATATGCTTTAACCAGAGAACTTAAAACAATGAGAAGGTGCAAGTTCGACAGCGAACAATTTGTAGGAATTTATCAAGGAGTTCACCACAGATGCACGAGAAACAAATAACATTTTTCGCTTTTATAACAGCGGTGAATCTGTACACATACGCTCTCTTAACATAACCAACCGACGAATATTGAAGAGAATATAATATGTGAGCAAAACTGGGCATATTGATATGCCATTTGAAATATATTCCCTTTTATTGAACTATTATTTATTATTTTTTAAATTATTTTATGTTAATTCACTTTTACTTTATTATGAGAAATATATCAAAATACATTTAAATTATTACTAATAAAGTATTTTGATATATTTCTTAAAATAATTCATTAATTGTACTTGACACCATTATGGAGTCATAAAAGTACAGAATTGTGTTTTGCCGTCGGTATTTCACATTCATGCTTCAATTTTTCTTTTCAAATGCATGTGTAAACATATGTAACAGGACATACATATATTATGTCGTTTACACATTTGTATGTATTTTTATGTAGATATGTACACTCATTACTTCATGTGAAATCTCCGTTGACACATTTTTTGCTTTTATGTCAAAGAGTCAATCTGTCGAAGAACTGACGCGACGACAAAGCGTCACAACATTGTGTTGTTGGTAGAAAATCCGAGATGTGCCATACACACTCTTACAAACATACATCGCATATGGGCAAGTGTAAAGTCAATGTGTGTACAAAAAATTCGAACGTACTTATGTAAATTCTTTGACAAATACAGTCTATCCCGGTTAAGTGCCAAAACCAAAGATGCAGATTTTTTGTGCTTTGTAGTACATAAGCGATTGTGGTACTTAAGCGAGTGGTACCAAAAAAACTTATTTCTATGTATTTAAAAAAAAATTACCGTTTTCTTTAAAAAATTAAGAAAAAAAAGTGAGATGCAGCAAGACACCGGCAGATAAGAGGGATTAGAGGAGTGATACTTAACCGGGGTTTACTGTATACATAAATCAGAGGAATATTGAATATTTTCTTTAAAAAGTTTCTTGAATTGTAAATCGACAAATTTACTATGTTGTCACTTTTATTCTAAAATATTTTAATATTCATATTTGAGGGGTTGTCACTTTTCCCTTCTAGAGGGAATATCAGAAATTTGTTCAATTTATGATTTTTACCTTTTGCCATCGTCGCGAAAAGACGCTTGTAGGCAAACGCATGCTCGGGGAGATGTGTAAGGCGTTTGCTTTTATGAATGAAACGACTTAGCTTGTGCGCCAGCGTTCATGAATGAAAATGTTGTCGGTGTGTGATTTACTACAAATTTAGGATTTGTCAATTTGGCTGCCATATTGATTTCTGGTGCTGATGCTATTTGAGACAATTGTTGTTTTTGTACAACAATGTTTGTATTTTTCTTATTGGCTGACGTACTTACATTTGTACGCTTAAATGTATGTAGATTTGTGTATGCATTACTTATTTTGCGCGGTCATATGCATATTTGTACATACATACTTACATATAGAGCAGTGCGCTCACATGTATTTATTGATAATTGATAATATATTATTATATTATATAATATAACATATTGATGTACATACATAAATTATTAATTCTGTAAATATTGAAATTAGAAAATTATGAAAACAGTAAAATATCATTTTTTGCATAATCTTTCACATTTTATCAATGTAGCATTTGTGCAAAATAATAATAATTTCATCATAAAAATCGTTTATATGGCAAAAAATAATCATGCATATGTGAAGTGGCATTTGTATTTCTTGTTTTCTCATTCATTTCATTTCATTTTTCTCTTTATATTGGTAGATACGTATTTTGTCAGAAAACGTTGTTAAAAACTCTCATTTCTGTTAAATAACAGCAAAACTATACAGAAAGTGGTGAACTCCTTGATCTCAAATTTTCAGCCAACCAATCGAGCATCATACAAAATTCAATTTGCACCTTCTCATTGTTTTAAGTTCTCTGCTCTTACAAACATAGATCTCATATGGGCAAGTGCAAAGTCAATGTGTGTACAAAAAATTCGAACGTACTTACGTAAATTCTTTGACAAATACAGTCAATCCCGGTTAAGTGCCAAAACCAAAGATGCAGATTTTTTGTGCTTTGTAGTACATAAGCGAGTGGTACCAAAAAAAATTATTTCTATGTATTTAAAAAAAAATTACCGTTTTCTTTAAAAAATTAAGAAAAAAAAAATGAGATGCAGCAAGACACCCGCAGATAAGAGGGATTGGAGGAGTGATACTTAACCGGGGTTTACTGTATACATAAATCAGAGGAATATTGAATATTTTCTTTAAAAAGTTTCTTGAATTGTAAATCGACAAATTTACTATGTTGTCACTTTTATTCTAAAATATTTTAATACTCATATTTGAGGGGTTGTCACATTTCCCTTCTAGAGGGAATATCAGAAATTTGTTCAATTTATGATTTTTAGCTTTTGCCATCGTCGCGAAAAGACGCTTGTAGGCAAACGCATGCTCGGGGAGATGTGTAAGGCGTTTGCTTTTATGAATGAAACGACTTAGCTTATTGCTTGTGCGCCAGCGTTCATGAATGAAAGTGTTGTTGGTGTGTGATTTATTACAAATTTAGGATTTGTCAATTTGGCTGCCATATTGATTTCTGGTGCTGATGCTATTTGAGACAATTGTTGTTTTTGTACAACAATGTTTGTATTTTTCCTATTGGCTGACATTTGTACGCTTAAATGTATGTAGATTTGTGTATGCATTACTTATTTTGCGCAGTCATATGCATATTTGTACATACATACTTACATATAGAGCAGTGCGCTCACATGTATTTATTGATAATTGATAATATATTATTATATTATATAATATAACATATTGATGTACATACATAAATTATTAATTCTGTAAAAATTGAAATTAGAAAATTTTGAAAATAGTAAAATATCATTTTTTGCATAATCTTTCACATTTTATCAATGTAGCATTTGTGCAAAAAAATAATAATTTATCAATTTTTCATCATAAAAATCGTTTATATGGCAAAAAATAATCATGCAAATGTGAAGTGGCATTTGTATTTCTTGTTTTCTCATTCATTTCATTTCATTTTTCTCTTTTTTGGTAGATACGTATTTTGTCAGAGAACGTTGTTAAAAATTCTCATTTCTGTTAAATAACAGCAAAACTATACAGAAAGTGGTGAACTCCTTGATCTCAAATTTTCAGCCAACCAATCGAGCATCATACAAAATTCAATTTGCACCAGAGAACGTAAAAGAACGAGAAGGTGCAAATTGAATTTTGTATGATGCTCGATTGGTTGGCTGAAAATTTGAGATCAAGGAGTTCACCATTTTCTGTAATATTTTCTGTTATTTAACAGAAATGAGAATTTATAACAGCGTTCTCTGACAAATTACGTAACTCCCAACATGAAAGAAAAATGAAATGAAATGAATGAGAAAACAAAAAATACAAATGCCACTTTACATATGCATGATTATTTTTTGCATTATAAACGATTTTTATGATGAAAAATTGATAAAATATGATTTTTTTGCACAAATGCTACATTGATAAAATGTGAAAGATTATGCAAGAAATTAAAATATCATTTCTATTTTCATAATTTTTTAATTTCAGTTGTTACAGAATTAATAATTTATGTATGTACATATGTACATCAATATGTTATATTATATAATATACTTGTAATAATATATTATCAATTATCAATAAAAACATGTGAGCGCACTGCTCTATATGTAAGTATGTATGTACAAATATGCGTATGACCGCACAAAATAAGTAATGCATACACAAATCTACCTACATTTAAGCGTACAAATGTAAGTACGTCAGCCAATAGGCAAAGTACAAACATTGTTGTACAAAAACAACAATTGTCTCAAATAGCATTAGCACCAGAAATCAATATGGCAGCCAAATTGACAAATCCTAAATTTGTAGTAAATCACACACCAACAACATTTTCATTCATGAACGCTGGCGCACAATCAATAAGCTACTTAAGCAGAGAACTTAAAACAATGAGAAGGTGCAGGTTCGACAGCGAACAATTTGTAGGAATTTATCAAGGAGTTCACCACAGATGCACGAGAAACAAATAACATTTTTCGCTTTTATAACAGCGGTGAATCTGTACACATACGCTCTCTTAACATAACCAACCGACGAATATTGAAGAGAATATAATATGTGAGCAAAACTGGGCATATTGATATGCCATTTGAAATATATTCCCTTTTATTGAACTATTATTTATTATTTTTTAAATTATTTTATGTTAATTCATTTTTACTTTATTATGAGAAATATATCTAAATACTTTTAAATTATTACTAATAAAGTTTTTTGATATATTTCTTAAAATAATTCATTAATTGTACTTGACACCATTATGGAGTCATGCAAGTACAGAATTGTGTTTTGCCGTCGGTATTTCACATTCATGCTTCAATTTTTCTTTTCAAATGCATGTGTAAACATATGTAACAGGACATACATATATTATGTCGTTTACACATTTGTATGTATTTTTATGTAGATATGTACACTCATTACTTCATGTGAAATCTCCGTTGTGGAAGAACTGACGCGACGACAAAGCGTCACAACATTGTGTTGTTGGTAGAAAATCCGAGATGTGCCATACACACTCTTCCAAACATACATCGCATATGGGCAAGTGCAAAGTCAATGTGTGTACAAAAAATTCGAACGTACTTACGTAAATTCTTTGACAAATACAGTCAATCCCGGTTAAGTGCCAAAACCAAAGATTCAGATTTTTTTTGCTTTGTAGTACATAAGCGATTGTGGTACTTAAGCGAGTGGTACCAAAAAAAATTATTTCTATGTATTTAAAAAAAAATTGCCGTTTTCTTTAAAAAATTAAGAAAAAAAAAGTGAGATGCAGCAAGACACCGGCAGATAAGAGGGATTGGAGGGGTGATACTTAACCGGGGTTTACTGTATACATAAATCAGAGGAATATTGAATATTTTCTTTAAAAAGTTTCTTGAATTGTAAATCGACAAATTTACTATGTTGTCACTTTTATTCTAAAATATTTTAATACTCATATTTGAGGGGTTGTCACTTTTCCCTTCTAGAGGGAATATCAGAAATTTGTTCAATTTATGATTTTTAGCTTTTGCCATCGTCGCGAAAAGACGCTTGTAGGCAAAAGCATGCTCGGGGGGATGTGAGGGTATCTGTTTTTATGAATGAAGCGAGGTTGCTTGTTAAAAGTACGCCTGCGTTCATGAATGAAAATGTTGTTGTTGTGTAATTTACTATAAATTTGGGCCTCGCCTATTTGGCTGACATATTGACTTGTGACGATTGTTGTTTTTGTAAAACAATGTTTGTAGTTTTTGCGGGTGACATATTTACATGTGTTTTCTAGACGGAATATCAGAAATTTGTTCAATTTATGATTTTTAGCTTTTGCCATCGTCGCGAAAAGACGCTTGTAGGCAAACGCATGCTCGGGGAGATGTGTAAGGCGTTTGCTTTTATGAATGAAACGACTTAGCTTATTGCTTGTGCGCCAGCGTTCATGAATGAAAATGTTGTTGGTGTGTGATTTACTACAAATTTAGGATTTGTCAATTTGGCTGCCATATTGATTTCTGGTGCTGATGCTATTTGAGACAATTGTTGTTTTTGTACAACAATGTTTGTATTTTTTCTATTGGCTCACATACTTACATTTGTACGCATATATATGTATATATGTGGATTTGCGTATGTATTACTTATTTTGCGCGGTCATATGCATATTTGTACATACATACTTACATATAGAGCAGTGCGCTCACATGTATTTATTGATAATTGATAATATATTATTATATTATATAATATAACATATTGATGTACATACATAAATTATTAATTCTGTAAATATTGAAATTAGAAAATTATGAAAACAGTAAAATATCATTTTTTGCATAATCTTTCACATTTTATCAATGTAGCATTTGTGCAAAATAATAATATTTTCATCATAAAAATCGTTTATATGGCAAAAAATAATCATGCATATGTGAAATGGCATTTGTATTTCTTGTTTTCTCATTCATTTCATTTCATTTTTCTCTTTATATTGGTAGATACGCATTTTGTCAGAGAACGTTGTTAAAAATTCTCATTTCTGTTAAATAACAGCAAAACTATACAGAAAGTGGTGAACTCCTTGATCTCAAATTTTCAGCCAACCAATCGAGCATCATACAAAATTCAATTTGCACCTTCTCATTGTTTTAAGTTCTCTGACTTAAGTCGTTTCATTCATAAAAGCAAACGACTTACACATCTCCCCGAGCATGCGTTTGCCCACAAGCGTCTTTTCGCGACGATGGCAAAAGCTAGAATTTATAAACTGAACAACTTTCTGATGTTCGCTCTAGAACGGAAAAGTGACAACCCTGTAAACACAGAAATCAATGACAAAAGTGGCAACAAAGCTTTTGTCGATTTAAAATATTTCACAATTCTAAAATATTTTTCCGTGGCTCGCAAAAATCTTCGTCAATATGTATGCATGTTCATATAAAAACATACATACCTACAATGATTTGTGGGCAAAGCTGTTAGAGCGGCAAGGGAAGCGATGACAATCGGCGAGCGTTCGGTTATTTTTCGGCACATCTCGGATTTTCTACCAACAACACAATGTTGTGACGCTTTGTCGTCGCGTCAGTCCTTCGACAGATTGACTCTTTGACATAAAAGCGAAGAACGTGAGCTTCGATCATTGGTTGACCGTGTCAACGGAGATTTCACATGAAGTAATGAGTGTTCATATCTACATACATATGTTGTTTGTAGACAAATTTACATATATTTTTACACATGATATAAAAATGCCGACGGCAAAACACAATTCTGTACTTATATGACTCCATAATGGTGTCAAGCACTTGAATTATTTTAAGAAATATATCAAAATATGTTTAAATTATTATTAATAACTCACAAGAAAGTAAAAATGAATTAACAAAAAATAATTTAAAAATAATAATAAATAATAGTTCAATAAAAGGGAATATGTTTCAAATAGCATATCAATATTCCCAGTTTGGCATACATATACATATATTCTCTTCAATATTCGCCGTTTGGTTATGTTAAGAGAGTGTATGTTTACAGATTCACCGCTGTTATAAAAGCGAGAAATGTTATTTGTTTCTCGTGCATGTGAGGTGAACTCCTTGATAAAATCCTACAAATTGTTCGCTATCGAACCTGCACCTTCTCGTTGTTTTAAGTTCTCTGTTTGCACCTTCTCATTGTTTTAAGTTCTCTGCTTTAACACATCTACTTATTTATAACACTCACCAATCGAACGTTTAAAAAAATACAAAGAAGCCGGAAATGTTTAAAATTTAAGAAATTTCCGTACAACATTTATTCGGTTCAATTTTATAATCGTTAACCATGTTTTATAAAAAGAAAAAATTCCACGGTCGGATACCAGCAGAGACGACGTAATTGAATATAAAATAAAAACGAGATGAAAGTTGCGCGCCAATAACGGCCGCCGATATGGGATCATCGCATTTCGATGTAAAAAGAGGGCTGTTCACTTCGAAAACAGAGGCATTTGCTCGTTGGGCTGTGGAGAGTTATGGTAGGTTGGTATCTTTTGTGTTTTGCTGTGTGTGCTTGTATGCTGCTGCTTCCAGGTGTGGTGCATTGGTGTGTGGTGTCGGTGTGTACTTCTGTTTTCAGGTTTGTTGTGCATGCCAGTGTTGCCTTGTGAGTGGTGTGTTGTGCGGTGTTGTTTAGTGCATCAGGGCGAGAAGCTTAACTCGTTTAGCCACACATCAAACGAAAAAGTGAAATAATAATCCCGATATTTGAGGGCTGAATATAACTGAAAGTCATTTAGACCTTGACTAATCCCTAACAACTTCCAATTCTGTTTGTTTTTTTCTTCATGTGCCTAATATATTAAATTTAGCATCTTCGGTTGAGTTTATACCATATATGTATGTATATCTAATTTAATTAAATTATAAAATTCTGGAGTCAGGGTGTTTGTTGCCAAACTCCTCCGAAACCGCTGCATTATTATTTTTAATTTTTTGAAACAAATTTGTTGTTTTTATCTTTACATGATTCAGCATTGAAAAATACAAACAATTCTAAATTTTCATCCCTATGCGATAAGCCCCAGATTCTTAGTCGCAATTTTTATATTTTTCAGCAAACATTACGATAAAGGGATAAAACACTCTATACAGTGTTCCTCGATTTTTGATTTTTGTCTTATTTGTGTCTCGCACGAAGCAATCACTGTTATTCGTATCATTTTAATTTTTCATTGCAACTCTCAAGTTAATTTTATTCTCATATTGAATTTCCCGGTATTTCTTTATTTGCAAATATGTGAATAAAGGCAGTGAATTTGGAATTAAAAATAATAACGTAAACGCTCTTCTAATAAATGTAAATGATGAAATAACGTATTACCAAATTGGTCGGTTTATCAGTTCCAATGAAGCTGCCTGTCGTATCTTCGGTTTCCAAATTCATAAACAGAATCCCACAGTTATCCATTTAGTTGTACACCTCGAAAACGGCCAACATATTATTCACGATCGAGATTGTGATATAATAATTGGGTCGTGTATATACAGTCAACCCAAGGCAGACTGAGCGGTTTTATCTCCGACTGTTGTCGGTTAATGCCACAGAGCAATAGTAATTTCAAGATATACGTAAAGAAATGGACAACAGTATCCATCGTATAAAGATGCATGTCATGCACTAAGATTGCTAGAAGATAAAAGTCATTGTGACAGTATGTTTGTTGTAACTGCCGTTTTGAGCGCAAATGATAATCATAAAGGTTCGATGACTGATGATATCTTGTATCGACATCGTGCACGGTGCAACGATCTAACGATTTCATTCAGTGACGCAATGTACAATGAAGAATTGAATACTATTGAGGATAATTGCATTGTCATTGCGAATTTACCAATCAGTCAATTCGGTATCAGTTCACCAAGTCGGAGTGCATCTTACATAATCAACACAGATATAAATTATGAAGCGCAGTATGATACTGTCAAATTTTCATCGACTGTTAATCGCAATGTTCCATTACTAAATGATGACCCAAAATTAACTTTCGACCACATAATACTGGCAGTTTCGAACGCATAAGGTGAAACTGGACTAATATTCTTTGTTTCGATACTTCTTGCTGAAAGACGATCAAAAATGACATCGCAACCAGACGCAGTGTGCAACATAAAGAAACAATCGTCCATGGCCATGGTTTAGAATAATGTGGGAGTATTATTAGTACATATAGTATAACAAATATTTGATAAGTACGTATATTCTTATATATTTAGGGTATAAAATTAGCATTTATAAATACATCCAAAATTACACTAAGGCACACAAACATTCGCTTGGATATTGTAAGATATAAAAAAAATCAAGAATCATCAAACTATTTGGCGTTACTCTGTTAATCCTTGCAGTGATGGAGATGATGAAGTATAACTGACAGTGACCATGCGCGTTCATATGCTTCAGTTCAATCTGTCGATTTTTTCTCAAAGCAACTGTTCGATATTGGCAATAGAAAAGTTGCTCAACATGAAGTAACTGGATACATGAAATTACCGACTGACTTCTTCATAATTATTAGCTCACAAAATACTGTCATCGACAATATAAGTATGGTATTTCTCAGTGTACACACAAAATATAAAAATTTTGAATGGTTGGCAGGAAGAGCGACTTTGGCAGCAAAAAATGTGGACGTCAATGATACAACAATGGTTTGCAGTGGACTTGGTGTCATACAAATCTATCGACTATCCAATTGAATTTTTGAATTCATTGTATTTGTTGGGCATAGATTGGATCTCCGGTTATTTTGCTTCATAATTTGAACTCCCCACGGCAATGGCACAAGATTAGTCATTAAAAAATCACTGAAAAAAATTATCGAAGCCGAAATTTTAAATGGCAAGTTCCGAGGCGAAAATATATTGTTAGCACGAATTCCCATGATTCCTACAAATGTGCTAATTGAATTCAAACGCTCTCAATTTCCAATTAGATTGGCATTCGCAATGACAATGCACACGTCATAAGGCCAAACGGTGTAGGTTTGTGGTTTAGATTTGAGTACACCATGCTTTTCCCACGGGCAACTTTAAGTGGCATGTTCTTGCTTGGTCAAACCAGAGAACGTAAAAGAACGAGAAGGTGCAAATTGAATTTTGTATGATGCTCGATTGGTTGGCTGAAAATTTGAGATCAAGGAGTTCACCATTTTCTGTAATATTTTCTGTTATTTAACAGAAATGAGAATTTATAACAGCGTTCTCTGACAAATTACGTAACTCCCAACATAAAGAGAAAAATGAAATGAAATGAATGCGAAAACAAAAAATACAAATGCCACTTTACATATGCATGATTATTTTTTGCCATATAAACGATTTTTATGATGAAAAATTGATAAAATATGATTTTTTTGCACAAATGCTACATTGATAAAATGTGAAAGATTATGCAAGAAATTAAAATATCATTTCTATTTTCATAATTTTCTAATTTCAGTTGTTACAGAATTAATAATTTATGTATGTACATATGTACATCAATATGTTATATTATATAATATACTTGTAATAATATATTATCAATTATCAATAAAAACATGTGAGCGCACTGCTCTATATGTAAGTATGTATGTACAAATATGCGTATGACCGCGCAAAATAAGTAATGCATACACAAATCTACCTACATTTAAGCGTACAAATGTAAGTACGTCAGCCAATAGGCAAAGTACAAACATTGTTGTACAAAAACAACAATTGTCTCAAATAGCATTAGCACCAGAAATCAATATGGCAGCCAAATTGACAAATCCTAAATTTGTAGTAAATCACACACCAACAACATTTTCATTCATGAACGCTGGCGCACAATCAATAAGCTACTTAAGTCGTTTCATTCATAAAAGCAAACGACTTACACATCTCCCCGAGCATGCGTTTGCCCAAAAGCGTCTTTTCGCGACGATGGCAAAAGCTAGAAATCATAAATTAAACATCTTTCTGATGTTCCCTCTAGAAGGGAAAAGTGACAACCCTGTAAACACAGAAATCAATGACAAAAGTGGCAACAAAGCTTTTGTCGATTTAAAATATTTCACAATTCTAAAATATTTTTCCGTGGCTCGCAAAAATCTTCGTCAATATGTATGCATGTTCATATAAAAACATACATACCTACAATGATTTGTGGGCAAAGCTGTTAGAGCGGCAAGGGAAGCGATGACAATCGGCGAGCGTTCGGTTATTTTTCGGCACATCTCGGATTTTCTACCAACAACACAATGTTGTGACGCTTTGTCGTCGCGTCAGTCCTTCGACAGATTGACTCTTTGACATAAAAGCGAAGAACGTGAGCTTCGATCATTGGTTGACCGTGTCAACGGAGATTTCACATGAAGTAATGAGTGTTTATATCTACATACATATGTTGTTTGTAGACAAATTTACAAATATTTTTACACATGATATAAAAATGCCGACGGCAAAACACAATTCTGTACTTTTATGACTCCATAATGGTGTCAAGCACTTGAATTATTTTAAGAAATATATCAAAATATGTTTAAATTATTATTAATAACTCACAAGAAAGTAAAAATGAATTAACAAAAAATAATTTAAAAATAATAATAAATAATAGTTCAATAAAAGGGAATATGTTTCAAATAGCATATCAATATTCCCAGTTTGGCATACATATACATATATTCTCTTCAATATTCGCCGTTTGGTTATGTTAAGAGAGTGTATGTTTACAGATTCACCGCTGTTATAAAAGCGAGAAATGTTATTTGTTTCTCGTGCATGTGAGGTGAACTTCTTGATAAAATCCTACAAATTGTTCGCTATCGAACCTGCACCTTCTCGTTGTTTTAAGTTCTCTGGTCAAACCATCCAGTTTGTTTGAATTCGCTAAAGACGTACTAACCAAAAATAATGTACATTCTGTTGCGTTGAGGGATTAATATTTTTTATTTTTAATTGCCATAATTAGTAGTAGAAAAAGAAATAACGTTAACTACAGTTGCATGGAAGCTATAATACCCTTCACAATTACAAAGGTTTCTTACAAAATCTTGATACCGATCGTTCAATTTGTATGGTTGCTATATGATATAGTGATCTGATCTGAACAATATCTTCAAAGATTACATTATTACCTTAGACAACAATCCGTGCCTAATTTTTCAAAGGTACTTCGTCAAATAAAAGAGTTTTCCATACCATCACTTGATTCCGATCGTTCAGTTAGTAGACAGCTATATGATATAGTGATCTGATCTGAACCATTTCTCCAGAGAAAACATTGTTACTTTAAACAATTAATTAATTGAACAATTTCTTTAGAATACATTGTTGCCTTAAACAATAACTCATTATTATTGCAGCTAAATGATATAGTAACTTGATCTCAACAATTTCTTCAGAGAATACATTGTTGTCTTAAACAATAATTCATGGTAATTTGGTGAAGATACCACGTCATTGAAAAAAAGGTTCCATGCAATCACTTTACTCCGATCTAAAATATTTCGTTGAAGATTAACAATTTTTACTTTTCGCCTTAGCGCATTTCCGATGGGATTCTAGGGTAAGTCTCCCTCCATACACTAGTCGTTTTAAACTTATTAATCTACCTACACTTTCTAGTCGTAGGGAAATGCTTGTCATAATATCCTTAGTGAAAATCTTTAATGGAACAGTTTGCAGTTCTTTTCTGCTGTTGGAAATTAAATTTAATATCCCGGTTCGCTTTTTGAGGCAGTTTAGACCTTTACTGTTAAAATCCTGTAGATCAAATGTTGAACTAAACGAGCCGTTCCGCCGTATATGTCATGATTTTAATTTTCATTCCAGCCATTTGACTTATTTTACTCACTTTCCAAAATTAAAAAGACTTAATTGTTTTCTCTTAATGAATGAAAATGTAACAATTTATTATATTGTAACTATAAATCTTAGCTGCTGAAATTTTTGTTTCTGTAGATGAGCAGTTTTAGATCTCAACACTTAAAAAACTCTCTTACCTTTTCTGACTCGGCTAATTCCGCACGTATGCGGATTGCGGCCCCCGCGTCGGTTGGGCTTGAGGAGGGTAATCGTTGGGTTATTATTACATTATTGCTTTAGGAAATAACTCATGCCAAATTTCGTGAAGATTTTACGTCGAATAAAAAACTTTCCCAAGCGAGCACTTGATTCAGATTGTTCAGTTTGTATGCCAGCTATATACTGTAGCGGTCCGATATCGGCCGTTCCGACAAATGAGCAGCTTCTTTGGGAGAAAAGGACAGCTGCGAAAATTCAGATCTTAAAAACTAAGGGACCAGTTCGAATATATATAGGCAGACAGACGGACATGGCTAAATCTACTAAGCTCATCATGTCGACCGTATACATATGTATATATGCAATAGGGTCTCCAATGTTTCCTGGTGTTACAAACTTCGTGTCTTAATCACCCTATTCAGGGTATAAATATGAACTATTTTCGATATATATATAACTATCAATAATTGAAATTGAATAATGATATTAGAACTATTTATTAACTTTGATAAATTATACTTTAATCATCTAACAATTCTCTTCAGTCCTATTTCGATTATAATTAAATCCCCAAACACTTAGTTATTTTGAAAAATATTTCTTTAAAAAAGTTTTCTAAAAATTATCTCTTTCAGATGGTCCATCCGTTGAGTCCAATTCGTTCAAGCATTTCGACTGGTAACTGACGAATGACATGCTCACCGAAGTGTTCTCTCAATAAATCTATGGATTGATGGGATGTGTGGGAAGTGGCGCCGTCTTCTTGAACCGACCTTCAATTTCAGGCAGGAAATAGTCGGTTATCATGGCACGATAACAGTCGCCATTGACGGTTACGTTCTGACCGGCATCATTTTTAAAGAACTATGGACTGATGATTCCACCGGCCCACAAATCACAACAAATCGTTGTTTTTTCTGAATGAAATGACAGCTCTTGAATCTCTTCAGGTTGCTATTCGTCCTAAATGCGGCAATTTTTGCTTGTTTACATACCCATTGAGACAGAAATTGGCCTCACCGCAGAACAACTGGCTCGAAAACGTCAGATTTTCTTGGAACTTTCCGAATCAACTCTCCACGATCTTCATGTACACTCTCAGCTACGGGCGCTATATTTTCTTTACTGCGTGCTGGACGTGGACTATTCGGTCGAATATTATTCAATAATGAATGTTGGGTTTAAAGATGGGTGATGGTGTTGCGTATAATACGCTCATAAGTTGAGCGAAGCGCGCGAAACACATTTTTTACAGAACGTAATATTCCTAATAAAGTTTAACGATTTGTAAACGTTGTTCAGACGTTAGTTTTTCCATGATGATATGCCAAACACTCCTAAACAACAAAAAAAAAAATAACATGACAGCTTGACACGATTCACACATGCTCTGTAAAAAAAAGGCTGATAAAAAAAGTACTTCTGCTTGGATCACCTGATAAATATGTAATTTAAAATCAAGTAAGGAAGGGCTAAGTTCGGATGTTCAATTTATATAGCAATATGATATACTTGTAGTGATCTGATCTAAACAATTCCTTCGCAGATAAGATTGTTGCCTTAGAAAATATCTAATGCCAAATTTCGTGAAAATACATTGTCAAATGAAAGAGTTTTCCATACAAGCACTTGATTCCGATCGTTCAGTTAATATGGCAGGTATATGATATAGTCATCCAATCTATACAATTTCTTTGAAGATCGGAATATTGCCTTAAGTAATAATCCATGCCAAATTTTGTGAAGATACCTCGTCAAATGGAAGAGTTTTCCATACAAGCACTTGATTTCAATTGTTCAGTTTGTATGGCAGCTATATGCCGTTCCGACAAATGAGCAGCTTCTTAGTAAGAAAAGGACAGGTGCAAAATTTTAGATCGATAGCTTAAAAACTGAGGGACTAGTTTGTATATACACAAACAGACGGACGGACAGATAGACGGACATGGCTAAATCAACTCAGCTCGTTATGCTGATCATTTATGAATATATTTTATAGGGTCTCATACGTTTCCATTTGGGTGTTACAAACTTTGTGGCCAACTTAATATACCTTGTTCGGGGTATAAATATTCAATACGACATTATTTGAAGAAACCGAATGGATAACAATCAAATTGTATATTATTAACTTAAATTATTGCCCATAGACTCATTTAGTTTGATTACTACTTTAAATATTATTCAAAATATTATTCGAAGAAACCGAATGGATAACAATCAAATTTGTATCTTATTAACTTAAATTATTGCCTATAGACTCATTTAGTTTTATTACTACTTCAAATATTGTCCAAAATATAATAAAATCAAGCTAATTAGCTTAATTGAGATATGTGTGATATCAAATTTAATATATTTGGGAAAAAGTCAACCGAATAATCGGAAGTGTTTGTATTAGCGATATGAAGTTTAGGCCAAGGTCTGGACCAATTCGATCAAATTTTTAATTTCATTAAAATATCACTCACATTGCCCGACATAAAAGCTTTAAAATCAGATGGAAAGTCAAAATGAATGGAAATCACTACATCGCGTACAGGTTGGTTGCAAAGTTTCTACTCTCACCAAGAAATAGCACTACTAGCTCCAAAGTTTCTTTTCTCAAGTTGGTAAATCTATCGTGAGAACACATGCAAAGTTACAAGTCACTCCGTCAATTCATTTTTGTTTTTGTTAACAAGCCAATTTGACGTGTCAGAATATACTTTTAATAAGGAAAAAATTTAATATCGCGTGATTACATTCTTAGTTTTGAAAGGTTTAAAAAGAAAGGAAATTTATGAACAGTTGTTAGAAGTGTATAAGGAGTCCTCACCAAAAACCACACTAGAAATCATTGAGCAAGTTCATAATATTGTTAGTGAAGACCCAAGGCTTCTCAGATGAATGACTACTTCATATTTTACGTGGAGAATTACATATGAAAAAGCTGTTTGGAAAATTACAAGTAAGTCCGCACACGTTAACAATTCAACAAAAACTGGATCGAAAACAAATTTCCTAGCATAATTTGGAGCAGAATATGGATGAGACTTGGATCTACCACCATGATCCTTAATTAAAACAAGAACGTTTACAGTGGACTGAAGCTGGTTGTTCAGCTCCAAAGCAGGTGAAGTCACAACGATCAGCAAAAAAGTTATGGCATCAGTTTTTTGGGATGCAAAAGGAATATTGCATTCTTTTGGACCAGCTGGATGAAAAAATTTGTGAGAAAAGTCGTGGTTTGCAGCACAAAAAATCATTTTTCATCAAGACATTACACCTGCTAACAATGATGTTTCAACAATGACATCCACCATATTCAATAGATTTGGTTTCTAGCGACTTCAGAAACCTGAAACAATTCTTTCGTGGAAAGCGGTCTTCGTCGAATGAAGAAGCTATTACAGCCGTAGACGGGTATTTTACAGAGCTCCCGGAAGTCATTATAGGGATGGCATAAAATTATTGGAGGACCATTGGAATAAGTGTATTGAAGTTAAGGGAGATTATATTGAATATAAAAATATGTTTCGTACCAAAAACAGTATTCTTTCATTGCGAGTGCCAATTCAGCCAATCTGTACATACATATTTCATATATACATATGATGAGTACATATTGAGAGCACCCATTGTACATGTAATACATTACCAATATGTTATATTTTACTTACATATGGTACATACGCACATATTTATGTTGTATACCAATAGTGCACATTTATGAACCGACGTGCGATTAATTTTGTTTTTCAGTTCCTCTCAACTGCGAGAGAACAACTGCAAGCAATATTGGATGAAGATAATTCGTTGAGGAAAAAGCAATTGGCAGTTATGTTAAATGCCACATGAATTCAATGAAAGAAAATGGAAAAAAATCAGTTTCGCATCGAATTGTCACTGTCACTCCCAAACGAAGAAAATCATGGGTTAATTCGGGACAACCATCAACATCGACTGCAAAAACAGATTGATTCAGTATGCAGGGATCTGTGTTTGGTGGGTTCAGAAGGGTACGGTATATTATCAGCTTCTTAAGCCTGGAGATCAATTTGAACCATGCATTGATTGAAAAACGACCAGAATGGGTCAGAAGATACGGGCAAGTAATTTTGTTACACGACACTGATTACCAATTATTTTCATCGACAGGCATTGGCTGAGCAGCATTCCAACTTTACCCTTCAATTTCATTTTCACAAAAATTCATTAATTTCATACCGGTATAAGTATTATATATATGGGCCACAACACTATACCCTACTAGGATACTACTTAATATTAACTAACTTCAAACGCATTCGTGAAAAATTAAACGATTCGGTAAAGAAAACACGAATTATTGAAATATATACTTATATACATATATACTAACAAATGCATACAAACTGTTTCGCTTATAGGTACAACCTATAATACATACGAACACAATATAAATTAATAAAATAAATATTGCAATTTTTAATAAAATAAACGATATAATTGCGGCAAAAATAAACAAATACTGTTCTTTTTCCGAGATCAATAAAAACGAAACCCGTTTTTTTATTCAATCCGATTAAAAAAAAACTAGAAAACAAGAATCTAAAATATGAATCCTCTTATTTACATGAATAAGATTTCGCTTTGCAAAATGCACATTTTCTAAATGAACGCATATACTAAAGAATCAAAATCTACACAACAACTAAGACTACCTAAAATGATTTCTGTCGAAAAAAGTCCATATACCACTGCAGAGGCTACGCGCTCAAAGCAAGATGCTACAAAACAAAAAATGGGAAAAGACATTCAATACAGTAAATCCATTGCTGAGAGTGACAGTTTTATAAGCTACTGCTCTCGATTTTTATCTTGGCCGATTCAAGACAACTATGAATCCGCATAAGAAATCCAAAAAGAAAAATCTCGACATTTTTTAGTTACGTCTCCAAGCTTCATATGACACAATAGTAGAATATGCACTCAGATCTACCAGAAAAATTTAATAATCGGGTTATGCAAAATATAATATGAAAACTACTTAGACCAGTTGGAAGAAACTAAAGCAATGATTTCGGATCAATTAAAACTAATTAAAGCGATTGCACCTACGCCACATAAGAGAATAGAGCTGCCACAAGTATGAAGTCTAGAGGTAAGTTCAGGCATCCATCTCAAGGTGCTCGCATGTTACACAAAAATTTTTATTGGTGGTTATGAACAATTACCGTCTTTCCGAGACAAGTTTACAGCCGTTTACAAAAATTATCCAATGCACAAAAATTGCATCACTTCCGATACAAAACAAAAGGTCAAGCAGGCGTAATAGTCAAACAGTTCTAATAAAATGACGACAATTTAATTTGGCTTGGAAAGCTCTTAGATCATGATACGACAATGACAGAATATTGCTCGATAAGCAAGTAACGATGCTAATGAACTTATCTAAAATTCAGAAAGAAATAAATGAAGAAATTACCAATCTTCAGTCCACGGTTTCAAATTGTTGGTTGGTTCTATCGACACAAAACATTCCCAAAGACAACTGGGACCCTATTCTGGTAAATATATGCACCGCAGCATTACCAGGAAAATCGTTACTTTCGTGGGAGCAATCAATTTCATCTCGAAAAAAAGGTTCAACGTTTCAGTAAATGAAAAAATTTCTCACTACCCAGTACGAAATCGCAAAAAAAAAAGTATCTCAACCTAAAGGTATTCAACACGACCTCGAAGCTTCCTCAGACCACAAGCCAGTAGAAACGACAATTTAAATATAAGCTTCTTCAACACACAATTGTTTTCATCTGAACAGAATAAATATACGTCTTGCGAACTATGTACAGGAGGAGCTCAAATCTTGCGAGAGATTCAAAAAATTGAGTATTATCGACCGAAACAAAGACTTTGTACAAAATGCTGGTCACTTGCGCATACAACGACATTATGTCATGCTTCATAAAAACACTTGTTTTTCTAGCTCACCCCAAATAGCGAAAATATGAAGAGAACTACGGGTTTAGGTGGCAATCCTGAAGTGCCTAACCCGGAAAATTGCGAAGAAGCAAAATGCAGCTCATAGGCATTAAAAACTCAAACGCTAAAAAGCGAAAACCCACAGCAGCCGTATCCATCGAACACGGAGGAGAACTGTTGAAACTGTTAGATTCCAACTGCAACACCCCCGCTCAAATAGATATTTTATTATGCAGCGATCTCATACCACAGATAATACACGAAGGTATTGAGAAAACCTGAACGCACTTCTGGCAGAAAATACTATTATCGGTTGGATCCTAAGTGACCTAGTTACAGAACCAGTTACCACCATGACAACTAGAGTTGAGGAAATATCAAACGAATACCTCAATTCACAAAGAAGGAAATTTTGGGAGTTAGAAGAACTCCCCCCATATCATTCACAACTCCTGAAGATCAGTATTATGGAGACTTTTACAAAGCCACAACTACTTGATCAGATAATGGTCGGTACGTCGTACGACTACCACTAAAGCTAGAATTTCTCTTGCACCTCTGAAATACAGCATTTAAAGTATGGAAAAAGCTTAATTGAACAAGGTGAGTAAGATGGTGTGTTGGAGAATACCTCCATTTAGAACACATGGTGGCTATGTGGCTGTTTTTGTCTGTTTTATGACAAAAGCACTGCACCTCGAGCTAAGATGTACGAATCTGACAAAGTATGCTTTTCTTGCGGCATTTGCTCGCTTCATCGGACAACGCGGGTTTCCGTCAAAACTCATGAGCGACAATGGCAAAACATCGGAGCACAAAGAGCAATAGAAAAACAGTTTTTGGATTTTATCAAACAAGTTTCACCTGATATTGTACAAAAGTACACTCCCCAAGGTAATATGGTCATATGGGTGGTTTCTGGGAATCAGCTGTAAAAAGCTTCAAATAACTCTTAAAAAAAAGTAACTGGGAACTAAAAATTTAATTATGAAGAATTTGTAACATTATTAGTTCGCATTGCAGCCGTTCTCACTTCAGGGCCACAATGACACTCGCAAGATTGCTCAGATCTGACAGCCCTAACTCCATGGCACTTTCTCAAAGGAGCACCCATTCTGGCCATACCTGAGTCAGGTGTAGAGTCGCTATCCTTACTAAAAAGATGGGAAATAATAAAAACTCTACATAAATATTTCAGCCGCCGATGGAAGGAAGAGTATATAAAGGACCTTCATAAAAGGAACCGCTGGAAAACTCCCAAAAAGCGCCAAAGCTTGCAGATTTTATCCTAATCCATAACAATTGTCTCCCCCTCAACGGAATGACTGCTTTGTGCAATACAGCAAGTTGACCAGACGCATGGGCATTGCCTCAATTGCCTGGCACATACGCATGCGACTAAGGAATGTGAGCCTGGGATCTGTGCCAAATGTGTAGCAGGTAGCATCACACGCTGCTTCACCAAACCCCGAAACGCGAGGTCGGACGGCCACAAGCCCTACGCATCCGCGATAGCAACGTTGCAACAGCTCTAGCGACTACTAGACTGAACATTCGCCGAGGGGGGCCGGGATAGCTAAATAAGTTCAGCTTTCCGCCCTGATGCACTAAACTATAGCGCACAACACACCACACAAGGCAACACTGGCACACACAGCACACCCGGAAACACCAGTACAGACCGACTGACACCTTACCTGGAAGTAGCAGCATACACACTCACACACCAATGCATACAGGGTATCAACCCACTACAAATCTCCAACGAACAAAAACCTCTGTCCTTGAAGGGTAAAGTCCTTTTTTTACTTCGACATGCGATCATCCCACATCGGCGGACCGTTTTTGGCGCGTACCTTTCATCTCCTTATTTTTATACTCTTGCAACATGTAGCTACAGAGTATAACAGTTTTGTTCACCTAACTGTTGTTTGTATCACCTAAAACTAGTCGCGATAGATATGGAGTTATTTATATATATATATAAATGATCAGGATGACGAGACGAGTTGAATTCCAAGTGACTGTCCGGTCGTCTGTCTGTGCAAGCTGTAGCTTGAGTAAAAATTGAGATATCCTAATGAAACTCAGTAAATGGTGTTCTTGGCAAAAAGGTGAGGACAAGCTCGTAGTTGGGCGTAATCGGACCACTACACCCCCTAAAACGGAATCCAACGAAAATTTATAAAGTTCCATAACTAAGCACTAAGATATAAAACTGTACACAGGGGAGCACAGTAGCAGGAGGCACATTTTTATTATGTTCTTTACCGATAATGATTAATTTTACAATAAATCATAAATAATTTTTATTTTTGAGCAAAAAATTAAAAATCAAAAGACTTGGCCCATCGAGTTATTCCTGAGGTATAGGATTTTCTGATTGAACGATGTACATACATATAACATATGTACTTGTATGTACATATATGGTATAAAGTCAACCGGCAGTTTGAAAATTTTTATATGATGTTACCTGAGCTTTTACCCAATTTCATTTATTTTTAACACAAGTGAGCTGTATTATCAGGATCAAGATGTTCTTTTCATTTCATTAATGCATCTAACAAAGTAACCGGGCAAATTTCATCTACTTATTATTTCGTAGCAGCAGCATTATCATTTTCAAAGGATTCTGCACCAGTCTATAACCCAGCTTCAGCGGTTTGGAAAATAAGTATATTAAACTGCTTATGGCGGGTCAATGCCTACTTTAAAAAAAATTTAGTCTACAGGTATGTCGGTACTGCGATACCTTGTACTAAATTACGGTTTTGTATCGGTATTTAGTACTTAGTTATGGCACTTTATGCGGTTTTGGTGGACAGTCACCCGGATTTCACCTTGTCTGGTCATCCTGATCATTTATATATACATAACCATATATCTTACTTTATTAGTTTTAGGTTATACAGACAACTGTTAGGTTAACGAAACTACAAGTATTACTCTATAGTAACATGTTGCAATAGTGTGAAAATCATATCATGATACACACGTAAAATCTTTCAAATGTTCATTTAAATATTTTTCCTAGTTTTTAATCAATTACAGTCTCAATATAAATACTGGTCTATATTAGATAAGCTGTGAATTTACATAAAACTAAGAGCACTTATCAGCCCTTTCTTGACATTTTTTTTATGTTACGATGACTTTCATTAACAAACGACTGTTATGCAATGTGTACACATGCCTGTGATTATTATGTCTAACTATTCAACAATGCATTACGATACTGACCTTTCTAAGTCTATCTGATATATTCTTCTATTATGCAGTCTATAAAAAATACTTACTGCCATTGTTAGGATACCGACCTTCCGCTGCGGTCGAATCAGCATGTTAATATTTTTTTTCACATTCAGTGAGAGCTTTTGCTCACCGGAGTCCATTAACCAAATCCTATTTAAAGTTACACTTCGTACAAGATTTTTAAATCTTAAACGCGCTATTTTCTTCTTAACATCTCCTTCACCACGTCCTCGTTTCATTGCCATCTTTCAAGTATAATATGTTGTTTAAAATATATCTATGTACTATATGAAATGTTTCCTTTTTTGCGATATACATACATATGTAAATATGTTGTATGTAATACAATACAAAAATTTCAATGTATAATGATTATGATTCACATTGATATATTTTACTCATTTAAATATGTGCATACCTATATTTCAGTTTGATATATTTTTCATGACAACCAAGGCATTTGAAACAAGCATGAAGCACATGGAACAGGTATATATATCCTACAAGACGAGCAAGATATAGCTAACGCATTACTTATGGGTTCCAACTAATGAGCGCAAGTGTTACCAGATTGGTTACGGTTGTGCTAGCCCCGGAAAAACTGTAACTAATTCTCTTCTACTACACATCGGTGTGATTGTCTCACTCGCTCTCTTTCATTGTTTACACTGGTTAACCATCTGTTACAGAAAACAGCATGACTAGTAATTTGTTTGGACAGCCAGTGGCATCTGTGGCTTAAAATTTTTGAAAAAATGGAGCGTGTCTCGCCCTCTAAAAGGTTTAAAGTACTACATATTACTCTATAAGCAGCTATATCATGATTTCAAGACAAATCTTCTCGGAATCTCTTCTGACAGTATACAAATGGGTGAAATCGGATGGTAACTTCACCCACTCTCCATATTATGTATACCTACATACATAGATTACATATTGAGATAAGTCTCACAATAAATACGTCAGAGTCATTAAATTCCATTGTCAAAATACTACAGAAGGGCACACAAATCAAGCAGCAATGAATATCTACATACATATGTATGTATGTATGTGTATCTATACTACTTAGTAAGATCCGACGATGAGTTGCTGTGGCTTTGGTATACATTACTATAAATGCTATTATAATGGACTATTCAATACAGTGAAAATGCTATTTACTAATAAAGGCGAAAACATTATTGCGTGTATAAGAATTCAAGGAATTGTACTTGAGGGTTTATTTTTTAAATGATTCATACATACGAAAAAATGATGAATTTTCCATTCGGCATTTTACTGAAAATTATAAATACTTTATTGTACCCTGAACAGGGGTGCCTGTATGTATGGGTTAAATCGGATGAATAATTCTTCTAACTCCCATACACTTTAGGGGCTATCCATAAATTACGTCACACCTTAAAGGGGGGCCAGGGTATGATTTGAATGTGACATTGTGTGACAAGGGGTAGGGGGGGTCAAAAGCTTTGTGACATCATATTTAATAAAATAATATAGGTAGACAAAAAATATTAAACATTTAGAAACGCGATTTTTATCAATTAAGTAAAAAATGCATACAGCCATAAACTCTTTAGAATTAAGATTTTGCCAGATTTCTGAGCACAGTAAACATTTTGCTTTTTTCTATAACATATATTAAGAGAACTGCCAAAAGGTGAATTGTTAGAACATTGTAAGAATCTCGAGGCTATTTTAACTCATAAGAACTCAAGCGATATAAATGCATTAGAACTTTGTGAGAAGTTGTCAGTCCTTTGTATGTTTTTAAATAGTAATTTATCTCCTCAAGATGTTTTAAAATTTGTAAAATATTTAAAATTTAGTCAAAATATCAGTATTGCGCTCAGGATCCTTTTAACTTTACCAGTAACAGTTGCAAGTGGTGAAAGAAGCTTTTCTAAATTAAAAATACTAAAAAATTATCTGCGATTCATCATGACACAGAATAGATTATCTGGATTGGCTATGATTTCAATCGAACACAAGGTTTGCGACAGTATAAATTTATAAGATGTTATTAAAGATTTTGAAGAACAAAAAGTGCGAAGAAAATTACTATAATTACAAGGTAGGATTAAATATTCTCTGAAACCCGTTAATCTTTTGTTTCATTATTTTAAAAAATAACTGATTTGTTTTGGAATAACATAATTGTTTTTAGATCAGTATTAAATTTTTAAACAAATCTTTTGTTGTGCCTTTTTTATACGTACCGTATGAACCTTAACTTAAATTATATGAACCGATGGACTATAATAAACAATTAAGCAGCTTGGTCTTAATATTTTTAACTTCTGAACGATTTTGATGAAAAATGTTTATTGTTTCTTTAGTTAAAGGGCAACATTAGTAATACATAGGCAACATTAGCCCGAAACAGGGGAAAATAGCACAAGGGAAAAGAGGCCCATACGCAGCAGTGAGTCGCAATAGGTTGATGATGATGATGATGATAAACTAAAAGGTACATAACTATGCCGATAAAAAAATGTATCAATTTCTGTGAAATTCCTTATAAACATTCATAAACTTTCGTAAATGTACTACTTATATAGCTTTGTGTATGATGAAAATTATCTTTGCCCGGAGCGGTTTAATAGCTAGATCGGGCCCTGAGTTCATGTTATTGTTTATGTGCAGCACTTGCACTCAAATATTAAGAGATTCTCGCTAACATTTTTAAAATATTAATTGAAGAAGTCTGTAATTTTTTTGTACAATATATTGTTCAATCTACGTGAAATAACCAAGTTCAATTATGCGGAAAAATTACACGTATTTCGATTTCGCTCATTTTCATTCTGTAAGATGATAATGTCGAGAAAATGTACTTGATTTGGGTAGAATTGATAGAGTAGGTTTAGAGATATGTGACTTTATCAAAAGGTGAGCGGTGCCACGAACTTCGTCCAACTTATCCAACTTTTAGAAGTTTTTAATACAACCGTTTTAAGGGATGATAATCCTATTTCCGCTATTTCCACTTTGTCAAAGGGGATAACAAAAGCATTTCCTCTGAAAAAATTTGGTTGACTTAGCTTTAGTAGTTTGGGGATATGTTCATTCAAACAATTTGGAGGCGTGGACCCATTTTTTCAAAATTTTTCAAATCACAGATGCCCATCGCCAATGCAATTCGATGTAATAAACTACAGTTTTGTATCTTATTGTGGAGCTTAGTTAGGGTACTTTATAAGTTTTCGTTTAGAGACTCCGATGTACAGATGTACTGACAAAATTCGACTCTTCTCGTTATCCTGATCATTTATTTATAACTCTATATCTATCTAATTAATATGATTAAACGAATGTTTATATGATTAAACGAATATTTAAAAGCAATTTTTTTAAACTCAAATCATTTAAATTTAATGAACTTGAAGCAATTATGGCCACTTCCACAGTGAATGGTTAACAATTTATTTATCATTAGTTAATATAACCCAGAGCTGAATTATGTTTCACAGTACTAGGTCATAAAAATAAATTTTCTTCCTAAAACTCTGTGCAGCAAAAAACATTTGTTATTGATGTTTGATGAAATATGAAAGTTTTTATTTAATATTAGCTATTGAATTTTTACGTGCGTGCAATCCAAAGTACCAAAGCGTATACAATGTTTTCATAATCTTGCTAATAAATAGTTTGACATTCGAAAAGCTATTTGCTACGATAAAAAGTGCTCGGTGAAATAAAATCCAATTAGTTATCACAAAAAAATTCTAACTACTGACTGTGAAAACGGCTCTTGGACATTTTTCACGCAAAAAACTGGTAATTTGACGACGATCCTCCAAATTATTTCACATCTACTTACGATTTAAACATTCCGGTTTGAAATGTCAATAAACGTGATTGTTTTCCATTTCTTTATTTGTGATTTTAGGACTTCTGTCACAAATTTAATTTAGATTTCATACATTTTCGGAATTAAACTACTGGTATTTAAGAAATTATTCTCCCCATAATTCCTTTAGATACAGGTCGATATATACTGGATAAAGTCAACAAGTAAGAGTAAAATAATTAAGTTTTCGGAGGCTTGCAGAAGTATTTTAAGCACCATTTTATTATCAATAAAAGATGGAAAGGATTAAGATACATATCTAACAAATTTATACTTGTATATTATTATATTTATTCTCCCCTCTTCCTATGGTCCGGCCCCTACTTGTACAGGGTGGCTACAAAAACAAACCGTTATAACTTTTTTCTGTGTAAGTAATCGACTTACTTTTTTTTTATTTGGCAGATTATTATTTATGGTTTGGATAGTGCAGCGATACCATGCTTTGCAGTCCGTCATTTGCGTCCAAAGGGTATTCAGACGGGATTTTGGCTGCACTCCTCCGAGTGGATGGATCAATATGAGGTTGGTAAACATGTTAGCCGAATTCGAAAGTATCACAAGAAGACCGTACCATCGAGATCCATATGTTCGTGTTCAAGAAACAACTGCGGCTGTTGCATCATCAATACAGGCACATCCAAGAGCTACTTATCAGCGCAACTTGGAGTTAGCAGATGGTCATTACAACGGATAATTCATGATGACTTAAACCTGTTTCCATAAAAAGTTCAAATAACAAGCCGGTTAAACCTTCTAGATTTGCCTATTCGCCTGGAATTTTACCAAAAAATGATTGAAATGGCCGAAAAAAACAATAACTTCATAAATTGCCGGTTTTGGTCTGATGAGACCCATTTTAATCTAAACGGAAATCTAAACAAGCAAAATTGCCGTATATGGATCTCCCAGAACGAGTCACCGTGTGATGTGCAGTTTCATCAAGGTGTATTGTCGGGCCATACTTCTTTGAAGAAAACGGTGTAACAGTAACTGTCAATGGCCACCGTTATTTAAAGATGTTGAATGAGTTTTTTACCCAGGACTGCGCCGAAGACATATAGCTTTCAATAGCATTAAGTTTCAGCAAGATGGAGCAACTGCACACAAACCCAGACCGGTTCTTGCGGAGCTCCAACAAAAATTTGAAAACAAATTAATATCAAAAAACTCCACTTTCCGCTGGTCCCCAAGGTCATCTGACTTGACTGCACTAAACTTTTTTATGGGGTTATGTCAAGCATAAAGTGTCCAAAAAAAACCCATCGTCATATTTCTGAATTCAAGCAGTATATCAAATCTATAATTGAGGCAATCACGACTTCATTCCTTCAGGCTGCAATGAATAATTTTCTTATTGGGTGTCGCATATGCGTGGCTGAGCATGGAGGTAAAGGCATAATTTTTAAAAATAATTAATTATGTAAAATAAAATAAAATTTTCTGTATAACAAAAAAAAAAATTGTAATGCATTGAATAAAAAATACGTTATTACGGTTTGTTTTTGTAGCTCGATTTGTGAGCCATCTTGTATTAAAAATTGTTGCGAAATAATTTAACACTCATTATTCGACGAAATCGTCAATGCATATTCATGTCACGTTTGCCTGCTTGTAGGGCAAGTCAGGGATTTATTCCACCGAGACTCAGTTATATTTATAACTTGTTTGTCGACTAAATATTTGCAAGTAGCCAGAGGCATATACATTTCCTCTTGTCCTGGAAACCATTGCAGGTTTATCGTGAAATATAATATTAGATCCACTAAGAGACGAAACCCTAAGAGATATTAGTGATTTTAAAGCCGCTTAGCTATGTATAAATACAGTCTTTGTTGTGAGTACCTCCTCGTCAGAACAAGAATACTTTCTTTGATTGCTGTCATCTCCGCTTGTAAAACACTGCAGTGGTCTGGTAGACGGAAGATCAGTATCTAGTTTGGACCTATCCATGTAGATGCTTATCCCTGCGTTAAAAACGGTGAACTTTCTAAGTACCATAGAGTGCTCCTTCTTAGTGGTGACTCACAGGGAGGATTACCTCAGTCCAAGAGATCCTAACTTAATGCTAGCTGTCTTTACTTGCTTCCTTTTATAGGGTGATTCATTTGAAAGTTTCTTTCCTATTATTATACAAGTACTTTAAAAAAAAAATTACATATTCCCACAGAAAAAAGTCTAACGGTATAATATCGCAGGATCTTGGTGGCCAATCGACCGGCCAAAAACGTGAAATTATGTGCTCACCGAAAAGTTCTCTCAATAAATCCATTGATTGATACGATGTTTGGAAAACCAGATTTTAACTTCAGGCATTAAATAGCCGGTTATCATGGCGCGATAACGGTCGCCATTGACGATTACGATCACACCGGCATCATTTTTGAAGAAATATGGACCGATGGTTACACCGGCCCACAAACCACACTAAACCGTTGTTTTTTCTGGATGACAGCTCTTGAATCTCTTAAGGTTTCTCTTCGTTTCAAATGCGGCAGTTTTTGCTTGTTTACATACCCATTGTGCCAGAATACATTTTTGCTTGTTTACATACCCATCGTGTAGAGACACAGCTGCGGTCGCTATATTTTCTTCCCTGCGTGCTGGACGTGATCTATTCGGTCGAATATTATCCAGTAATGATTGCTGAGTTTCAAGATGGGTGATGGTGTTGCGAATAGTATGCTCAGTAGGTCGATTATGTTGACCATGGGTTGAGCGAAGCGCGAATTATGTATTTGCTGAATAGTAACTGTGGATCTTCAGGAACAAACACTGAACTAACAACACAACTGGTTTCTTCTCTTTAGCAAATCGGACTGCCTCTCGCATCAGATCGGCAACTCGAGCTTGCTACTATGCCCGGCTGTACCGCACATTCCAGCAAGCTCAAAATATGCTGAGTCTGCTGTTTGAGTCACGTTTTGGCGGATCATGCGATGTGGTGCAGTGCATGCCGTCGTTATACATAACTCCCCCAGAGCCACTCTGAGAAGTCTCCTGACTTTTTTTTATTTATAATTTTAACACTTACATTCTTGTTTTATTTTCTTAAGATGACAATAACAAGAGTTATACTTATTAATGTAATTATAATTACGGTGGCCCTAACGCCATAAGTTATATTTTTATGATATTTTATCTCTTCTATTTCTTTGATGTTTTTAAAATTATTTAGTACTATATTATCAAAGTTTATTTTTGTCTCATAAGTTTGATTCAACATCCTCACAGGATGTACAAATTTCTCAATAAATTTGGTTTTGCTGTTACTAAAACTTTCTTGATTAATCTTTATTTTACAATTTGCGAAATTTATTATATAATTATTTTGCAATATGAAGTTCCTTTCATCACAAGTCTGAATGAGACTTTCATTATGTGCATTTTTTATTATTAAGGTGTCATGACTTATTTCTTGAATTAGTGTTCTATAATTATACATAAATTTACAATCATCAGAAAAGATACAAAACTTGCTCAATTTTAATTTTTTAAATACAGTATTTTCCTTATACTCATAGTGTTCTTTATATATTAATACAATTAATTCATCTTCTTGATTTATTGTGTAATTGATCTATTTTTGCTTTGATTATTTTAATTTCATTCAAAAGAAGTGCCTCGTTACTTATATCTGCCTGTCTTATATTTTCCTCCATTTCTTCTACCAAACTTATTAGCTTTTTAGGATGTATAATATGCAGTATTGTATTAACTTCATTGACGATTTCTACTTCGTTGAGTTGAATCATGGTGTATCCCGCATCTTCAATTATCGGTGCTACTTGGAGGAACGCTGTTTTTAATAAATTTTTCTTATCATGTAAGAAGTTATTAATATTAATAAGGTTTAAATTCAAATATAATTCCTATATTTTCATTAACAATTCTGCAATTTCATGGGCAGGTAAGTGTTGTTAAATAAATTAATACTGAATAAAAAGTGGATAGGTTAGGAAAAAATGATAAAATATAATAGTTAATAAAAATTGACAAATATTTATAATCATTGATTTATCGATAGTTCATCAACTATATATGGCGCGTTTTTGATCGGAGGCACCGGTTGACCTGAAGTGATGCTGTGACCGTGCGCTCTAAGCCCTCTATCTCGAAAACGGTTCACCGTATGAAAAAAATTTTTAAACAAAATTTGTAGAGAATTTTGTATTCTACAATATTGATAATAAATACCAAAAGCAAAAAACCCATAGGAAATGAGCTATTTACAAAAAAAGAGCAAAAACCCGATTTTTGTGACCTTTGACCTTGAAATTTAATAGTTGCGTACACCCTACCATATGTAGGTTTTGAGACAACTTTTAGGGTGTCAATATACAAGTATTTACAGACTTACAGCTGGGTATCTGAATTCCGAGATTCTTACCTAATTTAAGCTTAAATGACTGGACTAAGGGGGTAATTCGGAAATACGGTTCGTCCTTGTGTCGTACTCGTTTTTAGTTTTTTATTGGCCCTGACGATCTCAGTTCTTCGTAATCCTCTCAGTACCTATTTCTTTCTTGTATTATGTGTTGTTTCACTTGGTCTATTGTTTTTTTTAAATGGTTGGATCTATACTATTTTTTGCGTTAGTACATTTAATGGTTGAGTGATATCGGTCATAATGTTGAAAGGCTTGATCATCAATTTCTGTTAGTTTCTCTAACAGGGTTGAGTGCAGCCTCTCAATGTCTGCATTGCCTGTATTGAATTTGGTTTTGTTAGGTGTACCTCTACTCCTTTTGCATTTAAGAACTGTATCAACTGTTCGGCCCTGAATTCATTATTATTTGTTTTGGTTTTCCAAATTTCGCGAAATGTTCAATTATAATAGCCTTCTTTGCCCTCCAATTTCTATCAGTTATATTGTATGCTGCCGCGAATTTTGTCAGTTTGTCAATAACTATGACAAAATACTGCTTTTTGAAATGAAAAATATCTACATGTATTATTTCGTTTTTATCTGTTGGTGTTTCTGTTAGTTTAAACTTTGGTCTTATTGGTTTCCTATCATACTTAACTCTTCGGCACTTTTCACAGTTATTTATTATTAACTGTATGTGCTCTTTGAATTTGGGATAGTATATTTTGTCCTTAAGTATTCCGCTATGCATTGACTCATTACTATGGTAAAGTGCGATTTGCTTATGTAAATCTTCTTCTTTTTCTATTTCTGTTGCTCTTTTTGTACATTTGACTAATTTAAATCAATAATATCTGAATTTTATGATAATCAGATTCAGTGACTTCTGAGAATATGCCGACACATCCTTTTCCTTCAATGTGCCGACTTAACACCTCTTTTATTATGTACTCTTCCTCCATTGGGTTGATCTCTATCATCTTTCACCCATGGAGTCTCTGCATTTCAAATTTTGGGCTGTACGTTAACATGATTTGAACTTTATGTTTATTCTTCTGCAGAATGTACTGTATCCGACATTTCAAAATTTGATTCATCGTCGTTCTAATCTGTTATTTTAGGCGAATTTTTAATTCGACTTAGGAAGTCCGCTATTACGTTATCTTTACCCTTTACAAACTCAATTTCATAATTGTACTCCTGGAGTTTTAGTGACCTGCAAGTGGAAAATACCGGGGCTGTGACGACAGAACTGATGATGCCGAAGGCATTTTCCACTCCCTCGCCCGCAAAAAACAAAAAAAAAACCATGTTCAATAAATCCAATGAATTCAAAAAGTCAATTGGATAATTTACAGTTTCCTTGCCAGCGATAGATTTGTATGACACCAAGTCCACTGCCAACAACTATTATATCATTGAACTAAATTCATTGACGTCCTCATTGGCTGCCAAAAGTGTACACTGGAGAATATATTGTCGATGAGAGAATTTTGCGGATTGATGGTTGTAAAGAAATCAATAGGTAACTTCATGTATGCAGTATTTTCATGTTGAGCAACTTTTTTATTGCCAATATCGAACAAATGTTTTGAGAACTTTTGATGGTACTGAAAAAAGTAAATACACTGTACCATTTCTTCAAAATAGTGTACCCAAATATAAATTATTTTTAAAAGAAGTGTTATGGGAGCTGGATGAAAACAGATTCCAGAAGATCACATGTGTGACTTGGAAAACTTTTGAAACTATATTGAATTTAATAAAGGATGATGATCTTTTCAACCATGCTCGATCATGCAAATATTTTCCAGTTGAAACCCAACTCGCAATTGTATTGTATCGATTGGGTTCAAGCGGTGAAGGGCCTACTCTGTCAAAGATTGCGGGCTTATTTGAAATCAGTGATGGTGATGTCATTCAGGTAAGAGTTTGTCATTTTTCCGCATAATGTTTCTTCATTTTAGAATACAAGGTGCAATTCAAAAGTTTCAGGACTTTTATTAAAAAACGAATATTATTTGTTTTTTTTTGAAAAATTTATTGGTCGCCTTCAAAATAGTCTCCTTCCGCCTGAATACAACGTTTTGAACGTTCAAGAAGGTTATCGAATGACTTTTTTAGGTCACTTGTTGGTATAGCGTTGAGGATGGCGGTCGTCGCCTTTTGGATGGCATCAACGTCAGCATAGCGGTTTCCTTTGATGGCCAAATGTAGTTTTCCGAACAAATAAAAATCGCAGGGTGCCATATCAGGCGAATAAGGTGAATGGTTGATGATATGAATGCGATTTTTGGTCAAAAAATCTGTCTGATTCTCAGGTATTTTTCGTGTTGTTTCAAAGTGTGCGGGACAAATCGAGCACAAACCATTCTGAGGCCCAAATTTTCTGTCAAAATACGATAAATCGACGCTGCGGATATTGATAATTCCGATTCCATATATTTAAGCGATGATTTCGGCTCTTTTTTAATGAACTCACGCACAATTTCCGTGTTTTTTTCGTTCACAACATCTTTTGGCCGGCCCGAACGTTCGTCGTCTTCCAAGTCCTCCCGTCCCTCTTGAAAACGTTTAAACCACTCGTAAATACGGCTACGAGATTGACAATCATCGCCATAAACTTGTTTCATCATTTGATGAGTTTTGGTAAAAGTTTTACCAAGTTTAAAACAAAACTTAATGTTGGCTCTTTGTTCGATGCTCATTTTCCGACCGACACTACAAATGTAATGTCACATGTATCGCGATATCTCAGCTGTTATATAAGTCAGCTGTTATATAAATTTTATACAACAACACTGAAGAATACACAATTGAGGGATAACAATTTCAGACAGATGGCGCCACTAGAGGTCGCGTTGTTTAAAAAGTCCTGGAAATTTTGAATTTTGCAGGAGATAATTCTAGAGAATTAACACAAAGCCAAGGGTTTTTTTTTACAAAATATTCAGTCGCTATAGAATTAAATTGAACACTGTTTCGGAATGCTGAAATAAAGATTTGGGAGTCTAAAAGGTTTACGGCTCCAAATCAAAAATGAAAACCGAAGGAGAAAAGTAAACAAATGGATTCACCGTTGTGCCATGTTTCACAACCTTATACTGCAGCCAGGTGATCATTTCGATTACCAATTTGAGGAATCGGATCACGAAATTGACGTGTTATTAGGTTCTCGTACCAGTGAAAGGGAGATAAGATGACGAACAATCAATGAACTGTTAAACAATTCAAACAATATACAACATATTCAATATATCAAACTGTATAGGATATTTAGTTGCTTATTTATTAATTAAATTAAATTAATTTTCATTACGTAAACATACATATGCACATTCTTTATATACAGCAATTCTTATATAATAAAAAATATGTTTATAAAAATGTAAAGAAAATTATTTCAATTGAAAAAAACTTAAGGATACTAACAAAATAAAAAATCAGTCACCTTTAGTAAAACTAAAAAACGATTCAAAAATATGAAGAGAGAAAAACATTTTCAAATTTATGAAACTCTGATTGTACAAAGAAGATAAAATTATAACACATTTCATCTCCTTATGAGCTATTTAAAACTTTTAATCGTTAATGCATGCAGGTTTTAATCGCAATTTTTCCATTTCGATTCGTTCTTATTTGTCCAGCCTTAGTTTTTGTAATTTGAAATTATTATTGTGTTTCTAAATAAATTTTTTTCCTTTCAATTTCAAATAATAAAGCAAACGAACTCGAGCTGTAGTGAGGTCTCTTTAATCTTCTCTTTGGTGAACTTGTTGGTGAACAAATGTCTGATAAAAAGTAACGGACGGACTGACTACACTCTCAAAAGTGGACTGGATAATACAAGAAATATAGCAGACGGACTGGGTAATGGGCTGATAAAAGATAGGTCAAGATCTCTGAATATTACACTCGTTTGCTCTCACCGTTTTAAATGCGTTTGGTGCAAGCACAATAAATGAAAATAGATTCGAAATCTAATGTAGGTTATCCGGTGGTATCCGCTATGTTTATTAAAACAAATGTAAAACAAGTAAGGAAGGGATAAGTTCGGATGTAACCGAACATTTTATACTCTCGCAAAGTCAAATGGTATACTCGTTTGAGATTTCTTTGTGGATTGGCTGATATTTTCGGTAGAAGGTCAACTATAGGCACTGGGGTCCACATATTTAGTACTTAGGGCCTTGAACAGTTTTGGTTCGATTTAGACAATTTTTGGTCACAAGGTGGCATACTTTAAACGTATTATTCACGCAAAGTTTTACCCCAAAATAATCATTGTTGCTGGATATGCATAGTGGAAAGTGAAAGAATCAGATGGAATTGAAAATGGTGTTATATGGGAAATAGACGTGGTTTTAGTCCGATTTCGCCCATTTTCGCACTATAACATAGAAATATGAAAACTTTATGTACCGAATTGGTTAAGCAGATCTCAAGATATGGGTTTTCACCTAAAAGTGGGCTGTGCCACGCCCACTATCTAATTTTGAACGCGGTTCCTATAAAGTCATCTCATACCATCCCAGAGAAAAAATTTAATGTCTCTGGCGTGTTTCGTGCTTGATTTATCGCGCTTTTAGTAGTTTTTAACAGTACCGTTATATGGGGAGTGGGCGGAGTTGCCACCCGTGCTAAAAACATTTGCTTCCAGTGAATTTTGTTATTATAGCATTAGCGGTTTAGGAGATATACACATTAAACCTATTAGAGGCGGGACCACGCCCACTTAAAAAAAAAAAATTAACTGCAGATGCCCCTCCCTAATGTGACCTGTGTACCAAATAACAGTCTTGTATCTTATTGCGGAGCTTAGTTATGACAATTCATTTGTTTTTGATTAATGGCGTTTTGTGGGCGTGGCAGTGGTCCGATTACGCCCATCTGCAATACCAACCGTCTCACGGTACCAAGAAACATGTCCACCAAGTTTCATAAAGATATCTCAATTTTTACTCAAGTTACAGCTTGCACGGACGGACAGACAGTCACCCGGATGTCGGACGGTTGATACAAACAACCGTTAGGTGAACAAAACTATTCTACTCTGTATCAACTGGTTGCGAGAGTATAAAAAGTATAGATCACAAAATCCCAATGAATATCTGGATACTCGGGAGAAAAGTTGCGAACGAAAAAAGGAGTCCTCTGGTCCTGTGTTAGTCCCTTTTGAAAGTTGGGTTGTGTAGAGTTGTGGTGTGATGTGATGTGTATGTGTGGGTGGTCTGAGTGGTGTGATGTCTGCGTGGTGTGATGTCTGCGTGGTGTGCGTTTGTGTGTGTTAGTGGGTGGAGTCTTCTTGTGGATTGTGGTGTATTTCGCTCAGTGGCGTGTATGGAAGGAGTAGGCGTAGCTCATATAGCCAGTCAGTATCTAAAATTACTATTAAATGTTAAATCAATTAAGATTAATTATTTTATTAATCTAATAATACAATATTATATTTTAATGTACTTACATTTAATAATCAAATTACAAAATATTATATTTTAATGTACTTACATTTTCCATTTTACAGTGAATAAAACAATAAACAGCTGATAAAGATTTGCGACAACTTGCCATGGATGCCACTGACAATAGTCTCGAATAATTGCAATTTTATCACAAAACAGGTTGCATGTAAAAATGATTAGCTGTTTTGCGATATTAGCATTTTGCGAACTTTACAATAAATGACATTACAATAAATTTGCGACATTAAACGCATACCACTAATGTATTTCCCTTTACTTGACCTTTCATTAACATATAATAATATGTATGTTGTTTAACACTCGTACAAGTCGTAAGTTCTTTATAAACCAAATACTACCTAATAAAAACCACTCATGCTGTAATAGTATGTAAAGTCAAGGGGACATTTTCTCACGATGTATTCTTGTAAAGCTAGGAACCAAAGCTTAAACGGGTCTATTTTTATATTCTTGCAACATGTTGCTACAGAGTATAATAGTTTTGATCAACTAACGGTTGTTTTTATCACCAAAAACTAATCGAGATAGATATACATAACTTCGTATATATTATACATATGACCGGCATGACGGGACGAATTAAATTCCAAGTGACTGTTTGTCTGTTCGTCCGTCCCTGCAAGCGATAACTTGAGTTAACATGGAGTTCTCTTGATGAAACTTTGTACACATGTTCATTAGCACCCAACGATGGTATTGTTGTTAGTTAGTATTGTGAATGAGCGGAATCGGACCATTGTCACGGCCATTTATAAAGTCAACCGGAAGTTCGAAAATCTTTACATTAGAATATTTACTTTGTTTTGATTGTATTTGGTTTTGTTTTGTTTGTTTGTTTGTATCATATCGGGTGCAATATTTAGTGTTCTACAGAGTGTAAAAGTTCTGTTCTTCTAACAGTTGTCTAAAAATCTTAAATTTATTTTAATAAATATAGGGTTTCAGTTTATGAATCAAAGTCACCAGGTGATGAGAGGAATTGAGTTGTCAAAATATGACTGTCTCTTCATCAGTTTGCTGATACGATAACTTCCCCTTGAGATACCTTAATGAAACTCCCAAACTTAATAGGTTGCAACCTTCTTAGAATATGAATATCATTATTGTTATTTGGAAACTTGTGAAATATGGTATTAACAACGAGAAACTCCCATATAACAGTATTATTTAAACCTATATTAAATAACTATATGAGTAACGAAATCTTAGGTTTTGAATGCGGGTGGTTTTTTATTTGATATTACTAAGTTTTATTCCAGTGAAGATTATAGATATTACTTAAATGTTGTAAGAAAATAACAAGTTAAAATGTATTTTGGCTTTTTATAAATTTATTTGGACTCAGAACTGTTCACAATTTTATATGTTATTTAAATTTGTTCATGGTGTAGGTATCGATGATCCTAAGTAGAACGATTTGTATAAATAGTACGTAAACGTAATTTAGTTCTACTGGTCGTACGACAAAATACGCCCCATTATTGGAATATCTTGTAGTTTCGCTTCAGACGCTCTAAATGAAGATATAATTCCTTTTATAAAATTTTGCCGTTTTCGTGAATTATTTTTCTTTGCCACAAATTACCTGGATTTTGTTCATTTTGAAATAACCAATATCTTGGTATCACTAAGCACTGTACCTTATTTTCGGCCTTCGAAAAATAGTCATAAGAACATGACGATTCTTCTTCCAACAAAAAGTGATATTCCTCATTTTCTTCACTTCTGCTGTCTTCATTATGCTCGTGGCCTTCTGTTTTCAGGGCTGAATTAGATATTATGGAAGACATCGACCCTAGCTTTGAAGACAATGCAGAATTTTCAACAGGATTACTAAGTGCACACTGCTTTTCTATCGCTGTGATATCCATGTTTTTCTTTAAATAGATGAAAAGTTTCTTATTATTGCTTTCTATGAAATTTAGAAAAAAACGGCATTAAGTTTTTTCATCTACGGTTAATCTAAATGGTTTAGAATAATTTAACACATTTAACAACATCATTGGCCAAATAAGTTATAATAATAAAATGTTATTCACACATACAATTTTTAATTTTATTATGGAACTAAAAATATATTACAAAACTTATTAAAATATAAACATACACATACATATACGAGTATGTATATGACAACAACGATAAATACAATTTTCGTCGATTGAGTTCTAGTCCAGTCATTTGAGCTTAAATTAGGTAAGAATCTCGGAATTCAGATACCCAGCTGTAAGTCTGTAAATACTTGTATATTGACACCCTAAAAGTTGTCTCAAAACCTACATATGGTAGGGTGTACGCAACTATTAAATTTCAAGGTCAAAGGTCACAAAAATCGGTTTTTGCGTTTTTTTGTAAATATCTCATTTCCTATGGGTTTTGTGCTATTGGTATTTATTATCAATATTGTAGAATACAAAATTCTCTCCAAAATTTTTTTTCATACGATGAACTGTTTTCGAGATAGAGGGCTTAGAGCGCGCGGTCACAGCATCATTTCAGGTCAACCGGTGCCTCCGATCAAAAACGCGCCATATATAGTTAATGAACTATATTAATCATGCATCTTCTTTAAAATCTGTAAATTTGTAAATAATAGGACAAGATATTGATTTAGTCATCATTTTAATTGGGCGTACACTGTCTTACGAACAAGAAATTTTCTTTAAAAAAGTTGGGAAAGGCAATGTAAAAACGGAGATATACTCGACTAAAAGTTTTGATAATTATCCTCATTCCAAAAGACATATTTTATTTCTGCACGCATTAAGTGGATGTGACACAACTTCTGCGCTTTTTAAAAAGGGAAAAAAAAACATTTTTAAAAGTTTTTGAGAAACTGACCAATTTGGATGAACTAGCTGCAGCATTTGAGGAAGAAAATTGTTCGGCCCAGAGATTATTAGAGAGTGGAACTCAAACCTTATTGGCAGTCTATAATGCTCCGAAATCTGTGAAAAGTCTCGATCATCTTCGTTATATGCATTACGTCAACTCTACAAAACTTAATAAACCTGTGCAGCTTTCAAATATTCCACCAACAAGTGCAGCTGCTCATCAACATTTCAAACGTGTATATTATCAAGTTCAAACTTGGTTAGGGCATGATTTGGAACCCCAGGTATGGGGTTGGGCAATGCGAAACGATTTTCTGGAGCCTATCATGACAATTTTACCACCTGCTCCAGAACATTTGCTAAATACAATTTTCTGCAACTGCAAGAGTGGTTGTGGTTCGCGATGCGGATGCAGGAAAGCGGGCTTGCAATGCTCTTTAGCTTGTGGCCAATGTAATGGGCAAGCTTGTCTCAATGCTCTACCATATCAGAGCGACATTAACGAAGATGGAACTTTTGACCCCGAAATCATGGAAGAACTTGAAAAAAATGTCGTTGAAGACGATAATGAAGACCAGTTTGAAATTTACCAGCAGCCGGAAGACGACGATGAAGAGGAAGAAGATGATTAAAATTATAAATTGTAGTTTTTGTACCCTTTATTCCATTTTTTTACTTTTAATAAAAATAAATGTATTGAATGATATTTTTTATTATATTTTTTTTTATCATGTAAGAAGTTATTAATATTAATAAGGTTTAAATTCAAATATAATTCCTATATTTTCATTAACAATTCTGCAATTTCATGGGCAGGTAAGTGTTGTTAAATAAATTAATACTGAATAAAAAGTGGATAGGTTAGGAAAAAATGATAAAATATAATATAATAGTTAATAAAAATTGACAAATATTTATAATCATTGATTTATCAATAGTTCATCAACTATATATGGCGCGTTTTTGATCGGAGGCACCGGTTGACCTGAAGTGATGCTGTGACTGCGCGCTCTAAGCCCTCTATCTCGAAAACGGTTAACCGTATGAAAAAATTTTTTAAACAAAATTTGTAGAGAATTTTGTATTCTACAATATTGATAATAAATACCAATACCAAAAAACCCATAGGAAATGAGATATTTACAAAAAAAGCGCAAAAAACCGATTTTTGTGACCTTTGACCTTGAAATTTAATAGTTGCGTACACCCTACCATATGTAGGTTTTGAGACAACTTTTAGGGTGTCAATATACAAGTATTTACAGACTTACAGCTGGGTATCTGAATTCCGAGGGGAACTTACTATAATGACTGGACTATTCTTACTGTTGACCTCTGCGGTTTTTCAATTACTGAAAAAACGGCTATTCTATACCATGTTATCGCAAAACAATAAATTTCCATTAGTTTCCTGTTATTTATCTATGATTAAAAACAGTAGTGAAGGTACCCGGCACAGTTGGAAACATTGGAGACCAAGTACGAGGTGTGTTCAAAAAATTACGAGAATATACAGGTTGGTTGAAAAGTGAGTAGTGGTCACCAATAAATAGCGCTACTAGCTTCATTTTTTTTTTTAGAATTGGTACATCTGTCGTGAGAACACATGCAAGGTTACAAGTCATTCTGTCAATTAATTCTTTGTTTACAAGCCATTTGAAGTTGACGAGTCAGAGTATTTTTTTCATATGGAAAAAAATTAATATCGCGGAGTGATTAGATTCTTTGTTTTGATAGGTTTAAAAGCAAAGGAAATTTATGAACAATTGTTAAAAGTGTATAAGGAGTCCTCACCCTCAAAACGCACCGTTGAGTTTTTGTGGCTGGTAAATTTAAACGTGGCCGTACTAAGCTTGAAGACGATCCACCCAAGTTTGACTAAGTCTGAAATTGCTAATGCCATAGGCATCTGAGACGAACGAGTATTTCATATTTTACAGGAAGAATTACATATGAAAAAGCTATTTGGAGAGTTAGTGCCGCACTAACAATTCAACAAAAACTGGATCGAAAAGAAATATCTCAGCATAATTTGGAGCGTTTTAAGTAAAATAAAACCGATTTCTTGCGTCGTTTTATAACTATGGATGAGACTTGAATCTACCACCACGATCCTAAATTGAAACAAGAACGTTTATAGTGGACTGAAGCTGGCTATGCTGGCTGTTCAGCTTCAATGCAAGTGAAGTCACAACGAGGAGCAAAAAAAGGTTATGAATCAGCTAGATAAAAAAATTCGTGAGAAAGACGTGGTTTGCAGACTAAAAATCATTTTTTATCAAGACATTGCACCTGCTTACAACGATGTTTCAACAATGACAAAATTCAACGAATTAAAGTACGAATTGCACGAGCATCCACCATATTCACCAGATTTGGCTTCTAGCGACTACTCCCTCTTTAGAAACCTGTAACAATAACATAAAATTATTGGAGGATCATTGGAATAAGTGTATTGAAGTTAAGAGCGATTATATTGAATAAAAATATATATTTCGTACCAATTTTTCAACCAATCTGTACATACGTATTTCATATATACATATGATGAGTATATATTGAGAGCATCCATTGTACATGTGAAGGTGCAGGTTCGACAGCGAACATTTGTAAAATTTCAGTCGGGGAATTCACCTCACAAGCAGCAATCAGTAACATTTTTCGCTATTATAACAGCGGAGAATCTGTACAAATACAGCTCTCTTAACCAGAGAACTTAAAACAACGAGAAGGTGCAGGTTCGATAGCGAACAATTTGTAGGATTTTATCAAGGAGTTCACCTCACATGCACGAGAAACAAATAACATTTCTCGCTTTTATAACAGCGGTGAATCTGTAAACATACACTCTCTTAACATAACCAAACGGCGAATATTGAAGAGAATATATGTATATGTATGCCAAACTGGGAATATTGATATGCTATTTGAAACATATTCCCTTTTATTGAACTATTATTTATTATTATTTTTAAATTATTTTTTGTTAATTCATTTTTACTTTCTTGTGAGTTATTAATAATAATTTAAACATATTTTGATATATTTCTTAAAATAATTCAAGTGCTTGACACCATTATGGAGTCATATAAGTACAGAATTGTGTTTTGCCGTCGGCATTTTTATATCATGTGTAAAAATATATGTAAATTTGTCTACAAACAACATATGTATGTAGATATGAACACTCATTACTTCATGTGAAATCTCCGTTGACACGGTCAACCAATGATCGAAGCTTACGTTCTTCGCTTTTATGTCAAAGAGTCAATCTGTCGAAGGACTGACGCGACGACAAAGCGTCACAACATTGTGTTGTTGGTAGAAAATCCGAGATGTGCCGAAAAATAACCGAACGCTCGCCGATTGTCATCGCTTCCCTTGCCGCTCTAACAGCTTTGCCCACAAATCATTGTAGGTATGTATGTTTTTATATGAACATGCATACATATTGACGAAGATTTTTGCGAGCCACGGAAAAATATTTTAGAATTGTGAAATATTTTAAATCGACAAAAGCTTTGTTGCCACTTTTGTCATTGATTTCTGTGTTTACAGGGTTGTCACTTTTCCGTTCTAGAGCGAACATCAGAAAGTTGTTCAGTTTATAAATTCTAGCTTTTGCCATCGTCGCGAAAAGACGCTTGTGGGCAAACGCATGCTCGGGGAGATGTGTAAGTCGTTTGCTTTTATGAATGAAACGACTTAAGTAGCTTATTGATTGTGCGCCAGCGTTCATGAATGAAAATGTTGTTGGTGTGTGATTTACTACAAATTTAGGATTTGTCAATTTGGCTGCCATATTGATTTCTGGTGCTAATGCTATTTGAGACAATTGTTGTTTTTGTACAACAATGTTTGTACTTTGCCTATTGGCTGACGTACTTACATTTGTACGCTTAAATGTAGGTAGATTTGTGTATGCATTACTTATTTTGCGCGGTCATACGCATATTTGTACATACATACTTACATATAGAGCAGTGCGCTCACATGTTTTTATTGATAATTGATAATATATTATTACAAGTATATTATATAATATAACATATTGATGTACATATGTACATACATAAATTATTAATTCTGTAACAACTGAAATTAAAAAATTATGAAAATAGAAATGATATTTTAATTTCTTGCATAATCTTTCACATTTTATCAATGTAGCATTTGTGCAAAAAAATCATATTTTATCAATTTTTCATCATAAAAATCGTTTATATGGCAAAAAATAATCATGCATATGTAAAGTGGCATTTGTATTTTTTGTTTTCTCATTCATTTCATTTCATTTTTCTCTTTATGTTGGGAGTTACGTAATTTGTCAGAGAACGCTGTTATAAATTCTCATTTCTGTTAAATAACAAAAAATATTACAGAAAATGGTGAACTCCTTGATCTCAAATTTTCAGCCAACCAATCGAGCATCATACAAAATTCAATTTGCACCTTCTCGTTCTTTTACGTTCTCTGTCTTAACATGCTCAACCGGGATATATTGAACCAGGGAATATTGATATGCCATTTGAAATATATTCCCTTTTGCTGAACTTTTATTTACTATTTTTATACTCTCGTAACCTGTTGCTACAGAGTATAATAGTTCTGTTCACCTAACGGTTGTTTGTATCACCTAAAACTAATCGAGTTAGATATAAGGTTATGTACAATGTATATATAATGTACTTGTATATATAAATGATTAGCTTGAAGAGACGAGTTGAAATCCGGGTGACTGTCTGTCCATCCGTCCGCCCGTCCGTCCGCCTGTGCAAGCTGTAACTTGAGTAAAAATTGAGATATCTTTATGAAACTTGGTACACATGTTTCTTGATACCTTAAGACGGTTGGTTTTGCAGATGGGCGTAATCGGACCACTGCCACGCCCACAAAACGCCATTAATCAAAAAAAAAAAAAGTCATAACTAAGTTCCACAATAAGATACAAGGCTGGTATTTGGCACACAGGATCGCATTAGGGAGAGGCATCTGCGGTTTTTAAAAAATTGGGCGTGGTTCCGCTCCTTATAGATTTAATGTGCATATCTCCTAAACTGCTAAAGCTATAATAACAAAATTCGCTGAGAACAAATGCAGCTCTATTTACGGTGTGAAAATGGGTGAAATCGGGTGACAACCCCGCCCACTCCCCATATAACGGTACTGTTAAAAAATACTAAAAGCGCGATAAATCAAGCACTGAGTCATTAAATTTTAACACAGAGATCGTATGAGCTCACTTTATAGGAGCCGCGTTCGAAATTAGCCAATGGGCGTGGCACCGCTTTCATTTAGGTGAAACCCCATATCTTACGATCTGCTTAACCGATTTCTACCAAATTCGGTACATAATATTCTTCTCACATTTCTATGTTATAGTGCGAAAATAGGCGAAACCGGATTACAACTACGCCTCTCCCATATAACACCATTTAAAATTTCATCTGATTTTTTCACTTTCCAGTATACAAATCAAGCAACAACGATTTCATCGGGGTAAAACTTTGCGTGAATAATATGTTTAAAGTATTCCACCTTGTGACCAAAAACTGTCTAAATCGAACCAAAACTATTCACGCCTCTACTACTCTGTTGCGAGAGTATAAAAATAATCACGCATATGTGAAGTGATCCACAGAATTCCCTGCTCAGAGTTTTTCAGCTCTGTTAGCCGTCCAATCGAACATCATTCAACTCGCACCTTCTCGTCCATTTACCTTTTCTGCTTGATTTGCATACTGGAAAGTGAAAGAATCAGATGGAATTCAAAATTGTGTTATATGGGAAGTAGGCGTGGTTGTAGTCTGATTTCGTCTGCTTTCGCACGGAAACATAGGAATGTCAAGGTATGAAGGAGATATGGGTTTTCACCGAAATGTGGGCGGTAACATGACCATCGTCCTATTTTGACTCCGGCTCCTATATCTGGCGTATTTATTTATTGATTTATCACGATTTTATTAGTATTTAACCTGTATATGAGAAGTGGGAGTGTGGTTCAGTGTGTGTGTGCCACTCTGTATAAAAATTAGTTGATTTTCGTTAGTCTCACTAAGACTCGAAAACGGCTGAATAATTTTAGTCTTGAAAAATTTGCAGAGGTCCAGGGAAGAAAAATGTTAAAAACGACAATTCTGTTTTCCAATACAAACTAATATTTGAGCCGTCGGCTCGGTATTTGTGAAACAATCTTTTATATTTATATATAAAGTGTTCATTCGTCTTGCTAAATCTCGAGAAAGGTTGGACCGATATAACTAATTTTGGGATTGAAGGGTTTATTGTAGTCCAGTTAGATTTCTAAATTGGGAAGAAGATAATAATAAGAAAATATTTTTTTTGAGTTGACAACGTTAATAACAAAAAAGGAAGGCTAAGTTCGGGTATAACCGAACATTTTATATTCCTGCAACTTGTAAGAACCAAAGCAGGGGAAATACCTTCAGGTGTTGGAAAACCTTTATAGGTATTAAAAATATATTTTGAAAGAATTTATCATTCATTATTCGTCGAAATCTTAAATGGATTATAATAAAATTTGGTATTTTATTATGTTATTTTATAGGTCATTGACTCACTTAGTTTTACTCGCGTCAGCGAACATTATGTAAAAATCGTCTTCAAATAGGATGTATGTGATATAAAATCAACCGAAAGAGATAAATTTAACATATTGAGATGACGTTTTTCATTGTCAAAAGAGAATGAAAATTCATTATATAGGGTGATCCATTACAAACTTCCCTATTTTTTTTTAAAGAAAAAACAAGAAAATTCAAATATAATGAGGAATGCTTATTATCATTCGAAAGAACATTCTTTGGCCGCGGCTACATCTCAGATGGTCCATTTCGTGAGTCTAATTTTCCATGACTCCTGATGTTTTGCTTCAAGGCCTGAATCGAAGCGGGATCGTCCGCATAGACTTTGAACTACCCAAATCCGTTTTGGGAAGGACAAACGGCTTCAGTTATTGCACAATTGTTTATGTATTTTGTACGCTTTCAATTTAAGATCTTGACGTAAAATGAGCTAAGCCGTTCCATTTGTCAGTCCGAGTTGCTGCGAGCAGCGACGAATCGACTCTCCACGGTTTTCGTGTACAGTCTCAGCTGCGGTGGTGAATTATTCGGTCGAATATTATCCAATAATGATTGCTGGGTTTCAAAATAGGTAGGCCGATTATGTTGACCATAAGTTGAGCGAAGCGCGCGAAACACATGGTCACCAATAAATAGCGCTACTAGCTTCATTTTTTTTATAGAATTGGTACATCTGTCGTGAGAACACATGCAAGGTTACAAGTCATTCTGTCAATTAATTCTTTGTTTACAAGCCATTTGAAGTTGACGAGTCAGAGTATTTTTTTCATATGGAAAAAAATTAATATCGCGGAGTGATTAGATTCTTTGTTTTGATAGGTTTAAAAGCAAAGGAAATTTATGAACAATTGTTAAAAGTGTATAAGGAGTCCTCACCCTCAAAACGCACCGTTGAGTTTTTGTGGCTGGTAAATTTAAACGTGGCCGTACTAAGCTTGAAGACGATCCACCCAAGTTTGACTAAGTCTGAAATTGCTAATGCCATAGGCATCTGAGACGAACGAGTATTTCATATTTTACAGGAAGAATTACATATGAAAAAGCTATTTGGAGAGTTAGTGCCGCACTAACAATTCAACAAAAACTGGATCGAAAAGAAATATCTCAGCATAATTTGGAGCGTTTTAAGTAAAATAAAACCGATTTCTTGCGTCGTTTTATAACTATGGATGAGACTTGAATCTACCACCACGATCCTAAATTGAAACAAGAACGTTTATAGTGGACTGAAGCTGGCTATGCTGGCTGTTCAGCTTCAATGCAAGTGAAGTCACAACGAGGAGCAAAAAAAGGTTATGAATCAGCTAGATAAAAAAATTCGTGAGAAAGACGTGGTTTGCAGACTAAAAATCATTTTTTATCAAGACATTGCACCTGCTTACAACGATGTTTCAACAATGACAAAATTCAACGAATTAAAGTACGAATTGCACGAGCATCCACCATATTCACCAGATTTGGCTTCTAGCGACTACTCCCTCTTTAGAAACCTGTAACAATAACATAAAATTATTGGAGGATCATTGGAATAAGTGTATTGAAGTTAAGAGCGATTATATTGAATAAAAATATATATTTCGTACCAATTTTTCAACCAATCTGTACATACGTATTTCATATATACATATGATGAGTATATATTGAGAGCATCCATTGTACATGTGAAGGTGCAGGTTCGACAGCGAACATTTGTAAAATTTCAGTCGGGGAATTCACCTCACAAGCAGCAATCAGTAACATTTTTCGCTATTATAACAGCGGAGAATCTGTACAAATACAGCTCTCTTAACCAGAGAACTTAAAACAACGAGAAGGTGCAGGTTCGATAGCGAACAATTTGTAGGATTTTATCAAGGAGTTCACCTCACATGCACGAGAAACAAATAACATTTCTCGCTTTTATAACAGCGGTGAATCTGTAAACATACACTCTCTTAACATAACCAAACGGCGAATATTGAAGAGAATATATGTATATGTATGCCAAACTGGGAATATTGATATGCTATTTGAAACATATTCCCTTTTATTGAACTATTATTTATTATTATTTTTAAATTATTTTTTGTTAATTCATTTTTACTTTCTTGTGAGTTATTAATAATAATTTAAACATATTTTGATATATTTCTTAAAATAATTCAAGTGCTTGACACCATTATGGAGTCATATAAGTACAGAATTGTGTTTTGCCGTCGGCATTTTTATATCATGTGTAAAAATATATGTAAATTTGTCTACAAACAACATATGTATGTAGATATGAACACTCATTACTTCATGTGAAATCTCCGTTGACACGGTCAACCAATGATCGAAGCTTACGTTCTTCGCTTTTATGTCAAAGAGTCAATCTGTCGAGGGACTGACGCGACGACAAAGCGTCACAACATTGTGTTGTTGGTAGAAAATCCGAGATGTGCCGAAAAATAACCGAACGCTCGCCGATTGTCATCGCTTCCCTTGCCGCTCTAACAGCTTTGCCCACAAATCATTGTAGGTATGTATGTTTTTATATGAACATGCATACATATTGACGAAGATTTTTGCGAGCCACGGAAAAATATTTTAGAATTGTGAAATATTTTAAATCGACAAAAGCTTTGTTGCCACTTTTGTCATTGATTTCTGTGTTTACAGGGTTGTCACTTTTCCGTTCTAGAGCGAACATCAGAAAGTTGTTCAGTTTATAAATTCTAGCTTTTGCCATCGTCGCGAAAAGACGCTTGTGGGCAAACGCATGCTCGGGGAGATGTGTAAGTCGTTTGCTTTTATGAATGAAACGACTTAAGTAGCTTATTGATTGTGCGCCAGCGTTCATGAATGAAAATGTTGTTGGTGTGTGATTTACTACAAATTTAGGATTTGTCAATTTGGCTGCCATATTGATTTCTGGTGCTAATGCTATTTGAGACAATTGTTGTTTTTGTACAACAATGTTTGTACTTTGCCTATTGGCTGACGTACTTACATTTGTACGCTTAAATGTAGGTAGATTTGTGTATGCATTACTTATTTTGCGCGGTCATACGCATATTTGTACATACATACTTACATATAGAGCAGTGCGCTCACATGTTTTTATTGATAATTGATAATATATTATTACAAGTATATTATATAATATAACATATTGATGTACATATGTACATACATAAATTATTAATTCTGTAACAACTGAAATTAAAAAATTATGAAAATAGAAATGATATTTTAATTTCTTGCATAATCTTTCACATTTTATCAATGTAGCATTTGTGCAAAAAAATCATATTTTATCAATTTTTCATCATAAAAATCGTTTATATGGCAAAAAATAATCATGCATATGTAAAGTGGCATTTGTATTTTTTGTTTTCTCATTCATTTCATTTCATTTTTCTCTTTATGTTGGGAGTTACGTAATTTGTCAGAGAACGCTGTTATAAATTCTCATTTCTGTTAAATAACAAAAAATATTACAGAAAATGGTGAACTCCTTGATCTCAAATTTTCAGCCAACCAATCGAGCATCATACAAAATTCAATTTGCACCTTCTCGTTCTTTTACGTTCTCTGTCTTAACATGCTCAACCGGGATATATTGAACCAGGGAATATTGATATGCCATTTGAAATATATTCCCTTTTGCTGAACTTTTATTTACTATTTTTATACTCTCGTAACCTGTTGCTACAGAGTATAATAGTTCTGTTCACCTAACGGTTGTTTGTATCACCTAAAACTAATCGAGTTAGATATAAGGTTATGTACAATGTATATATAATGTACTTGTATATATAAATGATTAGCTTGAAGAGACGAGTTGAAATCCGGGTGACTGTCTGTCCATCCGTCCGCCCGTCCGTCCGCCTGTGCAAGCTGTAACTTGAGTAAAAATTGAGATATCTTTATGAAACTTGGTACACATGTTTCTTGATACCTTAAGACGGTTGGTTTTGCAGATGGGCGTAATCGGACCACTGCCACGCCCACAAAACGCCATTAATCAAAAAAAAAAAGTCATAACTAAGTTCCACAATAAGATACAAGGCTGGTATTTGGCACACAGGATCGCATTAGGGAGAGGCATCTGCGGTTTTTAAAAAATTGGGCGTGGTTCCGCTCCTTATAGATTTAATGTGCATATCTCCTAAACTGCTAAAGCTATAATAACAAAATTCGCTGAGAACAAATGCAGCTCTATTTACGGTGTGAAAATGGGTGAAATCGGGTGACAACCCCGCCCACTCCCCATATAACGGTACTGTTAAAAAATACTAAAAGCGCGATAAATCAAGCACTGAGTCATTAAATTTTAACACAGAGATCGTATGAGCTCACTTTATAGGAGCCGCGTTCGAAATTAGCCAATGGGCGTGGCACCGCTTTCATTTAGGTGAAACCCCATATCTTACGATCTGCTTAACCGATTTCTACCAAATTCGGTACATAATATTCTTCTCACATTTCTATGTTATAGTGCGAAAATAGGCGAAACCGGATTACAACTACGCCTCTCCCATATAACACCATTTAAAATTTCATCTGATTTTTTCACTTTCCAGTATACAAATCAAGCAACAACGATTTCATCGGGGTAAAACTTTGCGTGAATAATATGTTTAAAGTATTCCACCTTGTGACCAAAAACTGTCTAAATCGAACCAAAACTATTCACGCCTCTACTACTCTGTTGCGAGAGTATAAAAATAATCACGCATATGTGAAGTGATCCACAGAATTCCCTGCTCAGAGTTTTTCAGCTCTGTTAGCCGTCCAATCGAACATCATTCAACTCGCACCTTCTCGTCCATTTACCTTTTCTGCTTGATTTGCATACTGGAAAGTGAAAGAATCAGATGGAATTCAAAATTGTGTTATATGGGAAGTAGGCGTGGTTGTAGTCTGATTTCGTCTGCTTTCGCACGGAAACATAGGAATGTCAAGGTATGAAGGAGATATGGGTTTTCACCGAAATGTGGGCGGTAACATGACCATCGTCCTATTTTGACTCCGGCTCCTATATCTGGCGTATTTATTTATTGATTTATCACGATTTTATTAGTATTTAACCTGTATATGAGAAGTGGGAGTGTGGTTCAGTGTGTGTGTGCCACTCTGTATAAAAATTAGTTGATTTTCGTTAGTCTCACTAAGACTCGAAAACGGCTGAATAATTTTAGTCTTGAAAAATTTGCAGAGGTCCAGGGAAGAAAAATGTTAAAAACGACAATTCTGTTTTCCAATACAAACTAATATTTGAGCCGTCGGCTCGGTATTTGTGAAACAATCTTTTATATTTATATATAAAGTGTTCATTCGTCTTGCTAAATCTCGAGAAAGGTTGGACCGATATAACTAATTTTGGGATTGAAGGGTTTATTGTATTCCAGTTAGATTTCTAAATTGGGAAGAAGATAATAATAAGAAAATATTTTTTTTGAGTTGACAACGTTAATAACAAAAAAGGAAGGCTAAGTTCGGGTATAACCGAACATTTTATATTCCTGCAACTTGTAAGAACCAAAGCAGGGGAAATACCTTCAGGTGTTGGAAAACCTTTATAGGTATTAAAAATATATTTTGAAAGAATTTATCATTCATTATTCGTCGAAATCTTAAATGGATTATAATAAAATTTGGTATTTTATTATGTTATTTTATAGGTCATTGACTCACTTAGTTTTACTCGCGTCAGCGAACATTATGTAAAAATCGTCTTCAAATAGGATGTATGTGATATAAAATCAACCGAAAGAGATAAATTTAACATATTGAGATGACGTTTTTCATTGTCAAAAGAGAATGAAAATTCATTATATAGGGTGATCCATTACAAACTTCCCTATTTTTTTTTAAAGAAAAAACAAGAAAATTCAAATATAATGAGGAATGCTTATTATCATTCGAAAGAACATTCTTTGGCCGCGGCTACATCTCAGATGGTCCATTTCGTGAGTCTAATTTTCCATGACTCCTGATGTTTTGCTTCAAGGCCTGAATCGAAGCGGGATCGTCCGCATAGACTTTGAACTACCCAAATCCGTTTTGGGAAGGACAAACGGCTTCAGTTATTGCACAATTGTTTATGTATTTTGTACGCTTTCAATTTAAGATCTTGACGTAAAATGAGCTAAGCCGTTCCATTTGTCAGTCCGAGTTGCTGCGAGCAGCGACGAATCGACTCTCCACGGTTTTCGTGTACAGTCTCAGCTGCGGTGGTGAATTATTCGGTCGAATATTATCCAATAATGATTGCTGGGTTTCAAAATAGGTAGGCCGATTATGTTGACCATAAGTTGAGCGAAGCGCGCGAAACACATGGTCACCAATAAATAGCGCTACTAGCTTCATTTTTTTTATAGAATTGGTACATCTGTCGTGAGAACACATGCAAGGTTACAAGTCATTCTGTCAATTAATTCTTTGTTTACAAGCCATTTGAAGTTGACGAGTCAGAGTATTTTTTTCATATGGAAAAAAATTAATATCGCGGAGTGATTAGATTCTTTGTTTTGATAGGTTTAAAAGCAAAGGAAATTTATGAACAATTGTTAAAAGTGTATAAGGAGTCCTCACCCTCAAAACGCACCGTTGAGTTTTTGTGGCTGGTAAATTTAAACGTGGCCGTACTAAGCTTGAAGACGATCCACCCAAGTTTGACTAAGTCTGAAATTGCTAATGCCATAGGCATCTGAGACGAACGAGTATTTCATATTTTACAGGAAGAATTACATATGAAAAAGCTATTTGGAGAGTTAGTGCCGCACTAACAATTCAACAAAAACTGGATCGAAAAGAAATATCTCAGCATAATTTGGAGCGTTTTAAGTAAAATAAAACCGATTTCTTGCGTCGTTTTATAACTATGGATGAGACTTGAATCTACCACCACGATCCTAAATTGAAACAAGAACGTTTATAGTGGACTGAAGCTGGCTATGCTGGCTGTTCAGCTTCAATGCAAGTGAAGTCACAACGAGGAGCAAAAAAAGGTTATGAATCAGCTAGATAAAAAAATTCGTGAGAAAGACGTGGTTTGCAGACTAAAAATCATTTTTTATCAAGACATTGCACCTGCTTACAACGATGTTTCAACAATGACAAAATTCAACGAATTAAAGTACGAATTGCACGAGCATCCACCATATTCACCAGATTTGGCTTCTAGCGACTACTCCCTCTTTAGAAACCTGTAACAATAACATAAAATTATTGGAGGATCATTGGAATAAGTGTATTGAAGTTAAGAGCGATTATATTGAATAAAAATATATATTTCGTACCAATTTTTCAACCAATCTGTACATACGTATTTCATATATACATATGATGAGTATATATTGAGAGCATCCATTGTACATGTGAAGGTGCAGGTTCGACAGCGAACATTTGTAAAATTTCAGTCGGGGAATTCACCTCACAAGCAGCAATCAGTAACATTTTTCGCTATTATAACAGCGGAGAATCTGTACAAATACAGCTCTCTTAACCAGAGAACTTAAAACAACGAGAAGGTGCAGGTTCGATAGCGAACAATTTGTAGGATTTTATCAAGGAGTTCACCTCACATGCACGAGAAACAAATAACATTTCTCGCTTTTATAACAGCGGTGAATCTGTAAACATACACTCTCTTAACATAACCAAACGGCGAATATTGAAGAGAATATATGTATATGTATGCCAAACTGGGAATATTGATATGCTATTTGAAACATATTCCCTTTTATTGAACTATTATTTATTATTATTTTTAAATTATTTTTTGTTAATTCATTTTTACTTTCTTGTGAGTTATTAATAATAATTTAAACATATTTTGATATATTTCTTAAAATAATTCAAGTGCTTGACACCATTATGGAGTCATATAAGTACAGAATTGTGTTTTGCCGTCGGCATTTTTATATCATGTGTAAAAATATATGTAAATTTGTCTACAAACAACATATGTATGTAGATATGAACACTCATTACTTCATGTGAAATCTCCGTTGACACGGTCAACCAATGATCGAAGCTTACGTTCTTCGCTTTTATGTCAAAGAGTCAATCTGTCGAAGGACTGACGCGACGACAAAGCGTCACAACATTGTGTTGTTGGTAGAAAATCCGAGATGTGCCGAAAAATAACCGAACGCTCGCCGATTGTCATCGCTTCCCTTGCCGCTCTAACAGCTTTGCCCACAAATCATTGTAGGTATGTATGTTTTTATATGAACATGCATACATATTGACGAAGATTTTTGCGAGCCACGGAAAAATATTTTAGAATTGTGAAATATTTTAAATCGACAAAAGCTTTGTTGCCACTTTTGTCATTGATTTCTGTGTTTACAGGGTTGTCACTTTTCCGTTCTAGAGCGAACATCAGAAAGTTGTTCAGTTTATAAATTCTAGCTTTTGCCATCGTCGCGAAAAGACGCTTGTGGGCAAACGCATGCTCGGGGAGATGTGTAAGTCGTTTGCTTTTATGAATGAAACGACTTAAGTAGCTTATTGATTGTGCGCCAGCGTTCATGAATGAAAATGTTGTTGGTGTGTGATTTACTACAAATTTAGGATTTGTCAATTTGGCTGCCATATTGATTTCTGGTGCTAATGCTATTTGAGACAATTGTTGTTTTTGTACAACAATGTTTGTACTTTGCCTATTGGCTGACGTACTTACATTTGTACGCTTAAATGTAGGTAGATTTGTGTATGCATTACTTATTTTGCGCGGTCATACGCATATTTGTACATACATACTTACATATAGAGCAGTGCGCTCACATGTTTTTATTGATAATTGATAATATATTATTACAAGTATATTATATAATATAACATATTGATGTACATATGTACATACATAAATTATTAATTCTGTAACAACTGAAATTAAAAAATTATGAAAATGGAAATGATATTTTAATTTCTTGCATAATCTTTCACATTTTATCAATGTAGCATTTGTGCAAAAAAATCATATTTTATCAATTTTTCATCATAAAAATCGTTTATATGGCAAAAAATAATCATGCATATGTAAAGTGGCATTTGTATTTTTTGTTTTCTCATTCATTTCATTTCATTTTTCTCTTTATGTTGGGAGTTACGTAATTTGTCAGAGAACGCTGTTATAAATTCTCATTTCTGTTAAATAACAAAAAATATTACAGAAAATGGTGAACTCCTTGATCTCAAATTTTCAGCCAACCAATCGAGCATCATACAAAATTCAATTTGCACCTTCTCGTTCTTTTACGTTCTCTGTCTTAACATGCTCAACCGGGATATATTGAACCAGGGAATATTGATATGCCATTTGAAATATATTCCCTTTTGCTGAACTTTTATTTACTATTTTTATACTCTCGTAACCTGTTGCTACAGAGTATAATAGTTCTGTTCACCTAACGGTTGTTTGTATCACCTAAAACTAATCGAGTTAGATATAAGGTTATGTACAATGTATATATAATGTACTTGTATATATAAATGATTAGCTTGAAGAGACGAGTTGAAATCCGGGTGACTGTCTGTCCATCCGTCCGCCCGTCCGTCCGCCTGTGCAAGCTGTAACTTGAGTAAAAATTGAGATATCTTTATGAAACTTGGTACACATGTTTCTTGATACCTTAAGACGGTTGGTTTTGCAGATGGGCGTAATCGGACCACTGCCACGCCCACAAAACGCCATTAATCAAAAAAAAAAAAGTCATAACTAAGTTCCACAATAAGATACAAGGCTGGTATTTGGCACACAGGATCGCATTAGGGAGAGGCATCTGCGGTTTTTAAAAAATTGGGCGTGGTTCCGCTCCTTATAGATTTAATGTGCATATCTCCTAAACTGCTAAAGCTATAATAACAAAATTCGCTGAGAACAAATGCAGCTCTATTTACGGTGTGAAAATGGGTGAAATCGGGTGACAACCCCGCCCACTCCCCATATAACGGTACTGTTAAAAAATACTAAAAGCGCGATAAATCAAGCACTGAGTCATTAAATTTTAACACAGAGATCGTATGAGCTCACTTTATAGGAGCCGCGTTCGAAATTAGCCAATGGGCGTGGCACCGCTTTCATTTAGGTGAAACCCCATATCTTACGATCTGCTTAACCGATTTCTACCAAATTCGGTACATAATATTCTTCTCACATTTCTATGTTATAGTGCGAAAATAGGCGAAACCGGATTACAACTACGCCTCTCCCATATAACACCATTTAAAATTTCATCTGATTTTTTCACTTTCCAGTATACAAATCAAGCAACAACGATTTCATCGGGGTAAAACTTTGCGTGAATAATATGTTTAAAGTATTCCACCTTGTGACCAAAAACTGTCTAAATCGAACCAAAACTATTCACGCCTCTACTACTCTGTTGCGAGAGTATAAAAATAATCACGCATATGTGAAGTGATCCACAGAATTCCCTGCTCAGAGTTTTTCAGCTCTGTTAGCCGTCCAATCGAACATCATTCAACTCGCACCTTCTCGTCCATTTACCTTTTCTGCTTGATTTGCATACTGGAAAGTGAAAGAATCAGATGGAATTCAAAATTGTGTTATATGGGAAGTAGGCGTGGTTGTAGTCTGATTTCGTCTGCTTTCGCACGGAAACATAGGAATGTCAAGGTATGAAGGAGATATGGGTTTTCACCGAAATGTGGGCGGTAACATGACCATCGTCCTATTTTGACTCCGGCTCCTATATCTGGCGTATTTATTTATTGATTTATCACGATTTTATTAGTATTTAACCTGTATATGAGAAGTGGGAGTGTGGTTCAGTGTGTGTGTGCCACTCTGTATAAAAATTAGTTGATTTTCGTTAGTCTCACTAAGACTCGAAAACGGCTGAATAATTTTAGTCTTGAAAAATTTGCAGAGGTCCAGGGAAGAAAAATGTTAAAAACGACAATTCTGTTTTCCAATACAAACTAATATTTGAGCCGTCGGCTCGGTATTTGTGAAACAATCTTTTATATTTATATATAAAGTGTTCATTCGTCTTGCTAAATCTCGAGAAAGGTTGGACCGATATAACTAATTTTGGGATTGAAGGGTTTATTGTAGTCCAGTTAGATTTCTAAATTGGGAAGAAGATAATAATAAGAAAATATTTTTTTTGAGTTGACAACGTTAATAACAAAAAAGGAAGGCTAAGTTCGGGTATAACCGAACATTTTATATTCCTGCAACTTGTAAGAACCAAAGCAGGGGAAATACCTTCAGGTGTTGGAAAACCTTTATAGGTATTAAAAATATATTTTGAAAGAATTTATCATTCATTATTCGTCGAAATCTTAAATGGATTATAATAAAATTTGGTATTTTATTATGTTATTTTATAGGTCATTGACTCACTTAGTTTTACTCGCGTCAGCGAACATTATGTAAAAATCGTCTTCAAATAGGATGTATGTGATATAAAATCAACCGAAAGAGATAAATTTAACATATTGAGATGACGTTTTTCATTGTCAAAAGAGAATGAAAATTCATTATATAGGGTGATCCATTACAAACTTCCCTATTTTTTTTTAAAGAAAAAACAAGAAAATTCAAATATAATGAGGAATGCTTATTATCATTCGAAAGAACATTCTTTGGCCGCGGCTACATCTCAGATGGTCCATTCCGTGAGTCTAATTTTCCATGACTCCTGATGTTTTGCTTCAAGGCCTGAATCGAAGCGGGATCGTCCGCATAGACTTTGAACTACCCAAATCCGTTTTGGGAAGGACAAACGGCTTCAGTTATTGCACAATTGTTTATGTATTTTGTACGCTTTCAATTTAAGATCTTGACGTAAAATGAGCTAAGCCGTTCCATTTGTCAGTCCGAGTTGCTGCGAGCAGCGACGAATCGACTCTCCACGGTTTTCGTGTACAGTCTCAGCTGCGGTGGTGAATTATTCGGTCGAATATTATCCAATAATGATTGCTGGGTTTCAAAATAGGTAGGCCGATTATGTTGACCATAAGTTGAGCGAAGCGCGCGAAACACATGGTCACCAATAAATAGCGCTACTAGCTTCATTTTTTTTATAGAATTGGTACATCTGTCGTGAGAACACATGCAAGGTTACAAGTCATTCTGTCAATTAATTCTTTGTTTACAAGCCATTTGAAGTTGACGAGTCAGAGTATTTTTTTCATATGGAAAAAAATTAATATCGCGGAGTGATTAGATTCTTTGTTTTGATAGGTTTAAAAGCAAAGGAAATTTATGAACAATTGTTAAAAGTGTATAAGGAGTCCTCACCCTCAAAACGCACCGTTGAGTTTTTGTGGCTGGTAAATTTAAACGTGGCCGTACTAAGCTTGAAGACGATCCACCCAAGTTTGACTAAGTCTGAAATTGCTAATGCCATAGGCATCTGAGACGAACGAGTATTTCATATTTTACAGGAAGAATTACATATGAAAAAGCTATTTGGAGAGTTAGTGCCGCACTAACAATTCAACAAAAACTGGATCGAAAAGAAATATCTCAGCATAATTTGGAGCGTTTTAAGTAAAATAAAACCGATTTCTTGCGTCGTTTTATAACTATGGATGAGACTTGAATCTACCACCACGATCCTAAATTGAAACAAGAACGTTTATAGTGGACTGAAGCTGGCTATGCTGGCTGTTCAGCTTCAATGCAAGTGAAGTCACAACGAGGAGCAAAAAAAGGTTATGAATCAGCTAGATAAAAAAATTCGTGAGAAAGACGTGGTTTGCAGACTAAAAATCATTTTTTATCAAGACATTGCACCTGCTTACAACGATGTTTCAACAATGACAAAATTCAACGAATTAAAGTACGAATTGCACGAGCATCCACCATATTCACCAGATTTGGCTTCTAGCGACTACTCCCTCTTTAGAAACCTGTAACAATAACATAAAATTATTGGAGGATCATTGGAATAAGTGTATTGAAGTTAAGAGCGATTATATTGAATAAAAATATATATTTCGTACCAATTTTTCAACCAATCTGTACATACGTATTTCATATATACATATGATGAGTATATATTGAGAGCATCCATTGTACATGTGAAGGTGCAGGTTCGACAGCGAACATTTGTAAAATTTCAGTCGGGGAATTCACCTCACAAGCAGCAATCAGTAACATTTTTCGCTATTATAACAGCGGAGAATCTGTACAAATACAGCTCTCTTAACCAGAGAACTTAAAACAACGAGAAGGTGCAGGTTCGATAGCGAACAATTTGTAGGATTTTATCAAGGAGTTCACCTCACCAGAGAACTTAAAACAATGAGAAGGTGCAAATTGAATTTTGTATGATGCTCGATTGGTTGGCTGAAAATTTGAGATCAAGGAGTTCACCACTTTCTGTATAGTTTTGCTGTTATTTAACAGAAATGAGAGTTTTTAACAACGTTTTCTGACAAAATACGTATCTACCAATATAAAGAGAAAAATGAAATGAAATGAATGAGAAAACAAGAAATACAAATGCCACTTCACATATGCATGATTATTTTTTGCCATATAAACGATTTTTATGATGAAATTATTATTATTTTGCACAAATGCTACATTGATAAAATGTGAAAGATTATGCAAAAAATGATATTTTACTGTTTTCATAATTTTCTAATTTCAATATTTACAGAATTAATAATTTATGTATGTACATCAATATGTTATATTATATAATATAATAATATATTATCAATTATCAATAAATACATGTGAGCGCACTGCTCTATATGTAAGTATGTATGTACAAATATGCATATGACCGCGCAAAATAAGTAATGCATACACAAATCTACATACATTTAAGCGTACAAATGTAAGTACGTCAGCCAATAAGAAAAATACAAACATTGTTGTACAAAAACAACAATTGTCTCAAATAGCATCAGCACCAGAAATCAATATGGCAGCCAAATTGACAAATCCTAAATTTGTAGTAAATCACACACCGACAACATTTTCATTCATGAACGCTGGCGCACAAGCTAAGTCGTTTCATTCATAAAAGCAAACGCCTTACACATCTCCCCGAGCATGCGTTTGCCTACAAGCGTCTTTTCGCGACGATGGCAAAAGGTAAAAATCATAAATTGAACAAATTTCTGATATTCCCTCTAGAAGGGAAAAGTGACAACCCCTCAAATATGAATATTAAAATATTTTAGAATAAAAGTGACAACATAGTAAATTTGTCGATTTACAATTCAAGAAACTTTTTAAAGAAAATATTCAATATTCCTCTGATTTATGTATACAGTAAACCCCGGTTAAGTATCACTCCTCTAATCCCTCTTATCTGCCGGTGTCTTGCTGCATCTCACTTTTTTTTCTTAATTTTTTAAAGAAAACGGTAATTTTTTTTTAAATACATAGAAATAATTTTTTTTGGTACCACTCGCTTAAGTACCACAATCGCTTATGTACTACAAAGCACAAAAAATCTGCATCTTTGGTTTTGGCACTTAACCGGGATAGACTGTATTTGTCAAAGAATTTACATAAGTACGTTCGAATTTTTTGTACACACATTGACTTTACACTTGCCCATATGCGATGTATGTTTGTAAGAGTGTGTATGGCACATCTCGGATTTTCTACCAACAACACAATGTTGTGACGCTTTGTCGTCGCGTCAGTTCTTCGACAGATTGACTCTTTGACATAAAAGCAAAAAATGTGTCAACGGAGATTTCACATGAAGTAATGAGTGTACATATCTACATAAAAATACATACAAATGTGTAAACGACATAATATATGTATGTCCTGTTACATATGTTTACACATGCATTTGAAAAGAAAAATTGAAGCATGAATGTGAAATACCGACGGCAAAACACAATTCTGTACTTTTATGACTCCATAATGGTGTCAAGTACAATTAATGAATTATTTTAAGAAATATATCAAAATACTTTATTAGTAATAATTTAAAAGTATTTTGATATATTTCTCATAATAAAGTAAAAGTGAATTAACATAAAATAATTTAAAAAATAATAAATAATAGTTCAATAAAAGGGAATATATTTCAAATGGCATATCAATATGCCCAGTTTTGCTCACATATTATATTCTCTTCAATATTCGTCGGTTGGTTATGTTAAGAGAGCGTATGTGTACAGATTCACCGCTGTTATAAAAGCGAAAAATGTTATTTGTTTCTGGTGCATCTGTGGTGAACTCCTTGATAAATTCCTACAAATTGTTCGCTGTCGAACCTGCACCTTCTCATTGTTTTAAGTTCTCTGACCTCACATGCACGAGAAACAAATAACATTTCTCGCTTTTATAACAGCGGTGAATCTGTAAACATACACTCTCTTAACATAACCAAACGGCGAATATTGAAGAGAATATATGTATATGTATGCCAAACTGGGAATATTGATATGCTATTTGAAACATATTCCCTTTTATTGAACTATTATTTATTATTATTTTTAAATTATTTTTTGTTAATTCATTTTTACTTTCTTGTGAGTTATTAATAATAATTTAAACATATTTTGATATATTTCTTAAAATAATTCAAGTGCTTGATACCATTATGGAGTCATATAAGTACAGAATTGTGTTTTGCCGTCGGCATTTTTATATCATGTGTAAAAATATATGTAAATTTGTCTACAAACAACATATGTATGTAGATATGAACACTCATTACTTCATGTGAAATCTCCGTTGACACGGTCAACCAATGATCGAAGCTCACGTTCTTCGCTTTTATGTCAAAGAGTCAATCTGTCGAAGGACTGACGCGACGACAAAGCGTCACAACATTGTGTTGTTGGTAGAAAATCCGAGATGTGCCGAAAAATAACCGAACGCTCGCCGATTGTCATCGCTTCCCTTGCCGCTCTAACAGCTTTGCCCACAAATCATTGTAGGTATGTATGTTTTTATATGAACATGCATACATATTGACGAAGATTTTTGCGAGCCACGGAAAAATATTTTAGAATTGTGAAATATTTTAAATCGACAAAAGCTTTGTTGCCACTTTTGTCATTGATTTCTGTGTTTACAGGGTTGTCACTTTTCCGTTCTAGAGCGAACATCAGAAAGTTGTTCAGTTTATAAATTCTAGCTTTTGCCATCGTCGCGAAAAGACGCTTGTGGGCAAACGCATGCTCGGGGAGATGTGTAAGTCGTTTGCTTTTATGAATGAAACGACTTAAGTAGCTTATTGATTGTGCGCCAGCGTTCATGAATGAAAATGTTGTTGGTGTGTGATTTACTACAAATTTAGGATTTGTCAATTTGGCTGCCATATTGATTTCTGGTGCTAATGCTATTTGAGACAATTGTTGTTTTTGTACAACAATGTTTGTACTTTGCCTATTGGCTGACGTACTTACATTTGTACGCTTAAATGTAGGTAGATTTGTGTATGCATTACTTATTTTGCGCGGTCATACGCATATTTGTACATACATACTTACATATAGAGCAGTGCGCTCACATGTTTTTATTGATAATTGATAATATATTATTACAAGTATATTATATAATATAACATATTGATGTACATATGTACATACATAAATTATTAATTCTGTAACAACTGAAATTAAAAAATTATGAAAATAGAAATGATATTTTAATTTCTTGCATAATCTTTCACATTTTATCAATGTAGCATTTGTGCAAAAAAATCATATTTTATCAATTTTTCATCATAAAAATCGTTTATATGGCAAAAAATAATCATGCATATGTAAAGTGGCATTTGTATTTTTTGTTTTCTCATTCATTTCATTTCATTTTTCTCTTTATGTTGGGAGTTACGTAATTTGTCAGAGAACGCTGTTATAAATTCTCATTTCTGTTAAATAACAAAAAATATTACAGAAAATGGTGAACTCCTTGATCTCAAATTTTCAGCCAACCAATCGAGCATCATACAAAATTCAATTTGCACCTTCTCGTTCTTTTACGTTCTCTGTCTTAACATGCTCAACCGGGATATATTGAACCAGGGAATATTGATATGCCATTTGAAATATATTCCCTTTTGCTGAACTTTTATTTACTATTTTTATACTCTCGTAACCTGTTGCTACAGAGTATAATAGTTCTGTTCACCTAACGGTTGTTTGTATCACCTAAAACTAATCGAGTTAGATATAAGGTTATGTACAATGTATATATAATGTACTTGTATATATAAATGATTAGCTTGAAGAGACGAGTTGAAATCCGGGTGACTGTCTGTCCATCCGTCCGCCCGTCCGTCCGCCTGTGCAAGCTGTAACTTGAGTAAAAATTGAGATATCTTTATGAAACTTGGTACACATGTTTCTTGATACCTTAAGACGGTTGGTTTTGCAGATGGGCGTAATCGGACCACTGCCACGCCCACAAAACGCCATTAATCAAATAAAAAAAAAACTTATAACTAAGTTCCACAATAAGATACAAGGCTGGTATTTGGCACACAGGATCGCATTAGGGAGAGGCATCTGCGGTTTTTAAAAAATTGGGCGTGGTTCCGCTCCTTATAGATTTAATGTGCATATCTCCTAAACTGCTAAAGCTATAATAACAAAATTCGCTGAGAACAAATGCAGCTCTATTTACGGTGTGAAAATGGGTGAAATCGGGTGACAACCCCGCCCACTCCCCATATAACGGTACTGTTAAAAAATACTAAAAGCGCGATAAATCAAGCACTGAGTCATTAAATTTTAACACAGAGATCGTATGAGCTCACTTTATAGGAGCCGCGTTCGAAATTAGCCAATGGGCGTGGCACCGCTTTCATTTAGGTGAAACCCCATATCTTACGATCTGCTTAACCGATTTCTACCAAATTCGGTACATAATATTCTTCTCACATTTCTATGTTATAGTGCGAAAATAGGCGAAACCGGATTACAACTACGCCTCTCCCATATAACACCATTTAAAATTTCATCTGATTTTTTCACTTTCCAGTATACAAATCAAGCAACAACGATTTCATCGGGGTAAAACTTTGCGTGAATAATATGTTTAAAGTATTCCACCTTGTGACCAAAAACTGTCTAAATCGAACCAAAACTATTCACGCCTCTACTACTCTGTTGCGAGAGTATAAAAATAATCACGCATATGTGAAGTGATCCACAGAATTCCCTGCTCAGAGTTTTTCAGCTCTGTTAGCCGTCCAATCGAACATCATTCAACTCGCACCTTCTCGTCCATTTACCTTTTCTGCTTGATTTGCATACTGGAAAGTGAAAGAATCAGATGGAATTCAAAATTGTGTTATATGGGAAGTAGGCGTGGTTGTAGTCTGATTTCGTCTGCTTTCGCACGGAAACATAGGAATGTCAAGGTATGAAGGAGATATGGGTTTTCACCGAAATGTGGGCGGTAACATGACCATCGTCCTATTTTGACTCCGGCTCCTATATCTGGCGTATTTATTTATTGATTTATCACGATTTTATTAGTATTTAACCTGTATATGAGAAGTGGGAGTGTGGTTCAGTGTGTGTGTGCCACTCTGTATAAAAATTAGTTGATTTTCGTTAGTCTCACTAAGACTCGAAAACGGCTGAATAATTTTAGTCTTGAAAAATTTGCAGAGGTCCAGGGAAGAAAAATGTTAAAAACGACAATTCTGTTTTCCAATACAAACTAATATTTGAGCCGTCGGCTCGGTATTTGTGAAACAATCTTTTATATTTATATATAAAGTGTTCATTCGTCTTGCTAAATCTCGAGAAAGGTTGGACCGATATAACTAATTTTGGGATTGAAGGGTTTATTGTAGTCCAGTTAGATTTCTAAATTGGGAAGAAGATAATAATAAGAAAATATTTTTTTTGAGTTGACAACGTTAATAACAAAAAAGGAAGGCTAAGTTCGGGTATAACCGAACATTTTATATTCCTGCAACTTGTAAGAACCAAAGCAGGGGAAATACCTTCAGGTGTTGGAAAACCTTTATAGGTATTAAAAATATATTTTGAAAGAATTTATCATTCATTATTCGTCGAAATCTTAAATGGATTATAATAAAATTTGGTATTTTATTATGTTATTTTATAGGTCATTGACTCACTTAGTTTTACTCGCGTCAGCGAACATTATGTAAAAATCGTCTTCAAATAGGATGTATGTGATATAAAATCAACCGAAAGAGATAAATTTAACATATTGAGATGACGTTTTTCATTGTCAAAAGAGAATGAAAATTCATTATATAGGGTGATCCATTACAAACTTCCCTATTTTTTTTTAAAGAAAAAACAAGAAAATTCAAATATAATGAGGAATGCTTATTATCATTCGAAAGAACATTCTTTGGCCGCGGCTACATCTCAGATGGTCCATTCCGTGAGTCTAATTTTCCATGACTCCTGATGTTTTGCTTCAAGGCCTGAATCGAAGCGGGATCGTCCGCATAGACTTTGAACTACCCAAATCCGTTTTGGGAAGGACAAACGGCTTCAGTTATTGCACAATTGTTTATGTATTTTGTACGCTTTCAATTTAAGATCTTGACGTAAAATGAGCTAAGCCGTTCCATTTGTCAGTCCGAGTTGCTGCGAGCAGCGACGAATCGACTCTCCACGGTTTTCGTGTACAGTCTCAGCTGCGGTGGTGAATTATTCGGTCGAATATTATCCAATAATGATTGCTGGGTTTCAAAATAGGTAGGCCGATTATGTTGACCATAAGTTGAGCGAAGCGCGCGAAACACATTCTCTACAGAACGTGAATATTCGTAATTAAGTTAAACGATTTGTAAACGTTGTTCAGGCATAAGTCTTTCCTTGATGAAATACTAAACAATATTGAACCAAAATAGCATTACAGCTTCACACGACTCTCGCGTGATCTGTCAAAAAAAAGCGATTGAAAAAAGTATTATATAAAAATTTCAATCGTTTGGTTGACGTTTTCCGCATCAACTCAATGTAGCAAATTTAGGTTCGGTTGAGTTTATATCATATACTAGCTGACCCGGAAAACGTTGTTTTGCCATATAAGTTATTTTTAGGAAAAGTGGTTTAAAGAAATATTTTTTTAAGAAGGATTTTTTAAAATAACTAAGTGTTTGGGGATTTAATTATAATTGAAACAGGAATAAAGAGTTGTAGATAATTAAAGTATGCTTTATCTAAGTTAATATATTATTATTTACCAAAGTAACACATATATATTAAATATTAATTATTGATATCTATCTACACATCGAACATAATTAAATTTTTTACTACTCATTTTGGCAAATAAAAATAAAAAAGATTAATCTTTCAATATATTACAATATTTATGGTCAGTTTGTCTTTAGGAAATGGTTTGTCCATGCGAGAACATGCCGCATAAAGTTGTCCGTGGGAAAACCGTGGTATATCCAAATCTAAGCCGCAAACAAAAAAGGTTTGGCCTTGTGACTTATTGATCGTCATTGAGAATGCCAATCTAATTGGAAATTGAAAGTGTTTGAATTCAATTGGCACATTTCGTGCTAGCAATATATTTCCGTCTCGGAACTTTCCATTTAAAATTTTGGCTTCGATAATTTTTTTCAGTAATTTTTTATTGACTAATCTTGTGCCATTTCTGGGGTGAGTTTAAATTATGAAGCAAAATAACCGGAGATTCAACGCATGTCCAATATATATCATAAAAGAATCTCGGGCCACTCAAAACTCACCGAAACAAGAGTATATCACTCAAATGAGACAGGCAAAAGAGGAATCTTTAGAAAAGTGCAAGAGCATCGTGCAAATAAGAGTGTTAAGTGTAAAAAAAGTGTTACGGGACTCCATCGAAGACTTGACGATAAACATAACGGCACCTAACAAAAGAGAGCAGAAAAGGGTGTATATAATCATCAGGATAAAGCTGACACACTGATGCGAAAGACACGCATTAAAATGGGCTGGGTTAACTGCAGGCTGCGACTTAAGGGGTTACATGAGTTTCACGGCTTCAAAATTTTTTTTATTTATTGATTTATTTAATTCTATAACACCTCTAGAATATTGTCCTAAATTCCCAAATTGATACCAGTAATAATTTTCGAGATACAGCTTTGAAAAGTTGCGCGCTCGAGGTCAGCTATATGTTTACTTAAAACTTTAAACGCGTTTTTCTCGAAACTGTGATTTCAAAGTCGGTTGTGAAGAAAACTACTCAAGATGAAATTTTATGGAGGAGGTGTTTGAGATACAATTTACTCGAGCTTGGACTGGAATTTTGGCAGACCTTTTTTCAACAAATTCAAAAAAAAATTTTCCAACAAATTCGAAAGAAAGTGCGTTGGAGAAGAGCCACAAATTTTTATATTCGCCGTCTTCAAATTGGCTAAAATGGTCAGGATGGACTTTAACAATTCTGGTTATTGTGTGGTCCAGCATTTCTTGCAAAGGAAATTCTGCAAAATCCTCTTTCACTTTCACCAAATCCGCTCATTCTCTTGGCAAAAAAACTCGCAAAACATCGTTGGAAAGATATTGCAATTATGTGCTTTTGTTCCTTCCAGCTTGCAAAAGTTTATATGTTCTTTTGGTATAATCGCCAGCAATATAAAGGACCAAAGCACTCTCAGCAGTATATTTTAAAGGAAGCTCTTGATTAAGACTTCTTTTAATTATTTTAGTTGATTCGAGCTCTGTGGCAACCATTGAAACAATTTCGGATGTACTACGCTTTCCAGATTTGTACAAACTTATACATGTTGCTTTAACAAGCTCACTGCAGGTATTGCTTTCGACGAGATTCGCAACCTTGGCGCATTGATGTTTAGGGTGGCAATATGTGAAGGCTTTCTTTTTCCTGCCGACATTTGTGCTCTGCTCTGGGGATGGGAAAACAATATGTTACTTTAACTAAGCTTCGTTGTATTTCTCAAAACGCACGGTTCGCGCACTCAGGGCTTGTATTGCCGCTCTGCTGTCGGAGTGAATGCTCACCTCTCTAAACAAAGCTGCACTTCGTTACAGTACTTCTACCACTACCTTGATCGCGACAACTTCCGCCTGAAAAACGCTACAGTGGTCCGGTAGCCTGAAGCAAAGATTGACGGAGAGTCCTTTAGAGAAACCCCCCTCCAACTTTCCCTTCTAGCTTCGACCCATCTGCGAAAAAGCTCACCGAAAAAGCTTCCCTTAGCCTTATAGCACACCTCGCAGCAATGCACCTACCGGCAATGTCCACAGGTACTACATTTAATAGAGCGTTGAGAGCTATCGTTGGTGTGGTTCGCAGTGCACCGGAAATTTCGATGAGCACCGCTCTTTGGACTCGCTTTAGCTTTTTAGCCAGGGTAGTCTTCTCGAGCGCCCTCCACCAGATACAATAGAATAGAACAATATTGGCTTGACTACGGTTTCGTAGAGCCAGAGCACCACCTTTGGTGAGAGTCCCCACCTTTTCCCTGTAGCTCTCCTACAGCAAAAAAAGGCGACCGATGCCTTCTTGACTCTCTCCTCGATGTTCGCCCTCCAAGAAATCTTTCTATTAAGGATAAGGCCTAGGTATTTCACCTTATCAACAGGTTAAAGACGTGAACCCCCGAAAGAGGGGAGAGGCACATTTGGGATCTTATACCTCCTAGTAAATAAAACCATTTCGGTTTTACTTGGGTTGACGACTAGGCCGCTTCTATTTGCCCAATTGGATACCACGTTTAGGTACCCTTCGGTGAGCTCATAGACTGTATTCAGGAATTTACCTTTAACCATAAGAACCACGTCATCAGCATAGGCTATCCCCGATAGCCTTGCTCCTCGAGTTCTATAAGTAGGTCGTTTACCACCAAGATTCAGAGCAGTGGGGAGAGTACCCCTGCGGAGTTCCCCTATTAACCTTTCTGGTTGACTTGGCCTTACCTCACTCCGCTAAGATAGTTCTGCCGCAAAAAAGACTGAAAATGAGGTGTTTGAGGTTCGATTCTACCTCAAAGTTTTCGAAGGCTTTAACCACTGCCTCTGGCCGCACGTTATTGAAGGCCCCCTCGATGTCGAGAAAGGTGCCTACTGCAAATTCCTTGTGAAACAACGCTATCTCCAGCCATGGCACTACATCATACAAAGCAGTGTCGACCGACCTGCACTTGATATAGGCATGCTGCGCCCGTAACCGTTTGCCCCTCGGTATTCTGCACCTAATGTACAGATCCATAAGTCTCTCCAGCGTTTTAAACAGAAACGAGGATAGGCTGATGGGTCTGAAGTCTTTTGCACCGGTATGAGAGCTTTTACCGGCCTTCGGAATAAACGTAACCTTAACCTGTCTCCAGGCCTTCGGGACATGGCCCAATCTAACACAGTTCGCGTAGGTGGGATCCAGCCAGCCAGCTACATGACACCTTAACCGTACGCTGTAGTTGCGCCGGTATGATGCCATCAGGATCCGGGGACTTGAAGGGCTTAAATGATTTCAGCGCCCAGGTAAGGTAGCGCACATACAGAAGGTCCAAGAAGGCTGTACAGCCTTCCTGAAGCTTTCCCAGTGGCACCTCTTCAGTAGAGAGATTCAGCGGAAAATGAGTATCTAGGAGTAGCTTCAGCGACTCCTGGCTGCTCGTAGTCCACCCACTATCTGCATTTCTTAGATACCCCACTGGAGTAGAATTTTTTGCAAGAATGCGTCTAAACCTTGAGGATTCGTGACAACCGTCTACGCTGCCGCAGAAGGCTCTCCACGAAGCCCTCTTGACTTTCTTCAACTCGGACTTGTAAATGACCGGTCGGGCCTTGTACAACGCCCAGTCGTCCCTAGAGCCACTTTTACGGGCTTTATTGAAGAGTCTTTTACTCGAAGATCTAATCTCCCTTAGCGCCGAAGTCCACCAAGGGGGACAGGAGCTTTCAAGAGTAGTTCTACTAACAGAGCTGCAAACCTCGACGAGCTCCTCAATCGCGTCCACTGATAGGAGCGAATCCCTGTCAGGCGCGGTTGGAAGAGCTGATCGAAACTTCTTGCAAGAATTTTTTTGCACTTTCCTCCAGCCTAGCAGTGGCGACGTCCTCGTTGCTGAAATTAGGTAAAAGAAAAACGTTAAGTTCATTTCTGACCAGCAGACAGGCTCTGATTCTACCTGTGCTGTTTGTCGCCAGGAGCTTATGGCTTTTTGTCCTTAGTCCAGATATTTTATGGCTGCTCAGCCACGGTTCTTGGATAAGGCACACGTCGGCTTCGTCCCTTCCTAGACCAAGCAATAGATCGGCGGAGGCCACCTGTGAGTGCTGGAGGTTAATTCGGAGGATCATCATCCTCCAAACTCCTCTCCAGCAGTGCGAGTTCCGCACCATCGTCCATATCATCGACGCCAGCCTCCTTCAACAGACGATCGAGACTGAGGACGGATCCATCATCCCCTGACGACCCGCCTCCCGTGCTCATCGCGATCGAGAGGACAGGGTCGACATCCATTTTTGAGGGCGAAACTTTCCCACTCTCTTCCACCCCATCAGGAGGCAGTGGGCCATTCGCCCTGGCTTCTGTTGAGAGCATTCTGAGAACGACCCTCTCGAAGCCATAGCTTATGGCCCCCTTTGTGACACTGAGAGGAGCGAGGGACTCCCTGTTTAGGAGTATCAGCGCGGATTACATCAGAGATGGATTACAGTACCGCAACATCTCTTTAATTTCGGCCGGGGTTGAGGGTTCGGGCGGAAGCCAGACCCGAGCCCGAGGCCGCATCGGGAGATCCGATTTGGCCACCACAAAGAGCCTTGCTCCTTTTCACACCTCCCCTACCCTGGCTACCGCCCCCTTATAAAGGAGAGCCGACCGTTCGTCGGCACACCTAATTAGTTTGTGAATGCCGAGGTTCCACCCGGCACTTTCACATCTAGGAGGTGGTCCAGGGCTCCCCTGAGTACCTTCATAAAAACAGCGGAGATAGCAGCTGGTACCCGCTTCCACTTGTCATGGGAGATGTCTCCATCTCCCCTGCCTCGGTCGTACACACCAAGCTCCACTGAGCTTGCGAGTTTAGCGATTTCGCTAAACATCGGTGCGAGTCCGACGCGAGGTTTTTTGCCGAGGGAAGATTCCGCCTCCTACTATCTCTGCCGCTTTATCGAGGTGTGGGGCTCGCTCGGCCCCACTTTCCCGTCGCCTACGTCGCGCAGCACCCTTTTGGCCCACTCAAGTGTGCTAGCATGCTGGTCAAATTTCTGATCAGCTTGCTTGCCACCGTAGCGCTCCAAAATCTTGGTAGCCAATCGACGATCAGACTTCAGCATTTTAGCTGCAGTCACGCGCTTCCCCACGGGCCCTTAGCGTTCGCCGAGGACCCCGTGAACCCCATGAACTTAGCAGAGGTTCCTCTGCTAGTGCTGGCGATTCCGCCTCGCACTTCCGCTGCGTCCTTAGTATGGGTCCCCACTCAGAGCCGCTATCCGCCTCCAGGAAAGGTAGTCGCCTTTTATGATCCCAAGGTTGTCTCAAAAACGAGGCCCAGGCGAGGGTTGACGCACGCCCTTATGAGGCAATACGTTCAGAGTCGACCAGCGCAAAGAAGGAGTTATCTCAACAAACACCTACCACACCAACTTAATGATGACGGGAGGGGAACGGACTCCGAGGCCTGCGATGCCCATGTCGAGCAAAGGTCAAATCAGGAGTTCAAAAACGGCCGTAAAGGCCGCAGGTTATTTGGCGTTACCAAGGATGCACCGCGCGGAGGCGAACCTGCTCTACATCCCAAGTGAAGGGGTTACTTTGTCAAAGATTGCGGGCTTATTTGGAATCAGTGATGGTGATGTCATTCAGGTCACAGTTTGTCATTTTTCCGCATAATGTTTCTTCATTTTAGAATATACAATAGCTGAACACATCTTTAATGCAATATTTTAATATAAAAACCAGTGTATATTTTGGCCAAATACCGAGAAATGTAAAAAGCTCCTTTCAGAAACGTGGAGTGCGTTACCTAACTGCGTGCGATAGGTTGATGGTACCAAAATACCATTAGCGGAAACCGTCACAAGACCCAGAAGTGTTCCTTCCAACGCATTACATTTATTCTGTTAAGGCGCAAGCCATGTGCGTATTTTTAATAATTGAGAGTTTCCAAACGAAGCAGATACATTTTTTGGAGGAAGTAAATGGATCGCAGGAGATAATTCTAGAGAATTAACACAAAGTCAAGGGTCTTTTTTCAACAAAATATTCAGTCGCTATAGAATTAAACTGAACACTGTTTCGGAATGCTGAAATAAAGACTTGGGAGTCTGAAAGGCTTACGACTCCAAATCAAAAATGAAAACCGAAAGAGAAAAGTAAACAGATGGATTCGCCGTTGTGCATTGTTACACATCCTTATACTGCAGCAAGGTGATCATTTCGATTATCTATTTGAGGAATCGGATCACGAAATTGGCGTGCTTTTACGTTCTCGTACCAGTGAAAGGGAGATAAGTGACGAACAATCAATGAACTGTTAAACAATTCAAACAATATACATTATATTCAATATATCAACTTATATAGGAAATTTAGTTGCTTATTTATTTATTAATTAAATTTTTTTTATTTTCATTACGTAAATATACATATGCATATTCTTTATATACAGAAATTCTTATATATTGTAATAAAAAATATGTTTATAATAATGTAACAAAAATTATTTCAATTGAAAAAAACTAAAGAATACTAACAAAATAAAATTTTTTTTGAGGTACATAATTTTCACTCCCAGTCACCTTTAGTAAAACTAAAAAACGATTCAAAAGTATAAAGAGAGAAAAACATTTTCAAATTTCCGAAACTCTGGATGTACAAAGAAGATAAAATTATAACACATTTCATCTCCTTATGAGCTATTTAAAACTTTTAATCGTTAATGCATGCAGGTTTTAATCGCAATTTTTATACTCTCGCAACCTGTTGATACAGAGTATAATAGTTTTGTTCACCTAAAACTAATCAAGTTAGATATAGGGTTATATATATATAAATGATCAGGATGAAGAGACGAGTTGAAATCCGGGTGACTGTCTGTCCGTCCGTCCGTCTGTCCGTCCGTGCAAGCTGTAACTTGAGTAAAAATTGAGATATCTTTATGAAACTTGGTAGACATATTTCTTGGTACCGTGAGACGGTTGGTATTGCAGATGGGCGTAATCGGACCACTGCCACGCCCACAAAACGCAATTAATCAAAAACAAATAAATTGCCATAACTAAGCTCCGCAATAAGATACAAGACTGTTATTTGGTACACAGGTCACATTAAGGAGGGGCATCTGCAGTTAAATTTTTTGTTTTTAAAGTGGCCGTCGTCCCGCCTCTAATAGGTTTAATGTGCATATCTCCTAAACCGCTATTGCTATAATAACAAAATTCACTGGAAGCAAATTTTTTTAGCAATTCTATTGACAGTTTGAAAATAGTTGAAATCGGGTGGCAACTCCCCCCACTCCCCATATAACGGTACTGTTAAAAAATACTAAAAGCGCGATAAATCACGCACTAAACACGCCAGAGACATTAAATTTTATCTCTGGGATGGTATGAGATGACTTTATAGGAACCGGGTTCAAAATTAGACAGTGGGCATAACACCGCCCACTTTTAGGTGAAAACCCATATCTTGGGATCTGCTTAATCGATTTTAACCAAATTTGGTGCATAACGTTCTTTTCATATTTCATAGTGCGAAAATGGGCGAAATCGGACTACAACCATGCCTATTTCACATATAACACCATTTTCAATTCCATCTGATTCTTTCACTTTCCACTATGCAAATCAAGCAACAATGATTATATCGGGGTAAAACTTTGCGTGAATAATACATTTAAAGTATGCCACCTTGTGACCAAAAATTCTCTAAATGGAACCAAGACTGTTCAAGCCCTTAAGTACTGAATATGTGGACCCCAGTACCTATAGTTGACTTTTTACCGTAAATATCGGCCATTGTGTAATATATAATTGAAATTCATATAATAGAATAAACAAATGAAACTATCGATAATAGTATGTCTTTGTTTCAAAAATGGGTTGAATCGGATCAATAGTTCTTGTAGCCCTCTTATACCTAATATAAATATTTTTGAACTTCCGCGTGACTGTATACCGCATATGTGAGTTATCTCAATGAAAATGAGAGAGCGTGTTTTACTCATAACAAGATCAAATCGGGTGAAAATTTTTCTTGGCCCCCATGTAACTAATATCGGGATTTTCGAACATTCGTCTGACTTTACTCTATTTGATTGGTGATGGTATGTGAGGTACCTTAATGAAACAGTGGGAGTATTTTATTAGTCTGTGGCATGTTAGTAGTATGTGGTATTGGAAAAAATTAATAAAATCGGGTTAATACTACCCTCAAATTCCATATACTACTTATAATAATTTTCGTTATTCTAACCAGTTTTACGCCGAATATGTCGGTCAGTGAGTATTAATATTTTTTTTATATATAATATAAAATTGCTTCAAAATATGTTCTCGAGTATAGCTGAGCAATGTCAAAATTAATATAGTTCTCTATCCTCAATATATATATGATTTCCAACTTAATATTTCAAAAACATTTATTTCCAAAATATAAATAAGGGCCCTACTGAAATATGTATATGCTGCGTCGGATTATGGTTTTCACACCAAGTTCGCAAATTAAATTTCGAAACTATTGCGCAAGGTCACCCGAATGCTGCATCCGTCTTCTATTTAATGCAAAAATTTCCTTCGGAAAATGGAAACTACAATTTTTGTGCTACTTGCAAAAATGCGATTGTCAAAAAGAACGTTCCAAAAATATGTTTAGCTAACGGTCTAGACTTTCCTGAAATACCAGATTGTTTGAAAGATTTAACCCCAATTGAAGAACGGCTCATAATGCCTAGATTGCCTTATATGACAATCCGTCCGTTAGGATATCAAGGTCAGAGTTTGCTCAAAGGTGCTGTTGTTAATATACCAATTTCTGTTAACAATAATGTGACATCGCTACCAAGGTCCTTTGATGAGGCTCATGTGATACAAATTCACTTAAGAAGGCGTTTGGAATACAATCATGATTAGATGATCGATACCATACGCCCCGCAAAGATTATGGAAGCTTTGCAATTCTTAGTGAATACCCTTCTGTATCGTGAGCACAATATACATATTAATGAGAACTGGATTTCACAATTTAATAACTAAGAAGAAGTTCCGTTTATTGCATCTGCAGAGGATTCCCGATTGGTTCAATATTTTCATGCGGCACAAACTTATCATGATAATCTCTCAGGTAATAATATCCTCACGTGTGTTTTACCTTCAGAGCTAAATTCAGGCGGTCAAGAAACTCTTTTGGACAATATTCCTGTAGAAAACTAAGACTAGCACCAATAGAAGGACAAAGACCAATTGACATAATTTTAGATTATAATTCAGAAGAGTTGTCATTTGGAACAATATACGTTAGGCAGAAACGTACATGCTCTGAAACATTTAGCAAGATAATATGTTCTGAAATTCGCCGTTTTGACAGAAGAGCGTGTACCATTCCAAAGTCGTTCTATGATTACAAAAAATTAGAACTGCTACAAATTAAGAATAGTACATCCATTTGCCTTAGAAAGTTTTCAGGTCGCAACCGAGTTACGGCCCAAAATCTATTAAACGAAAACTTTGTTCACAACTTGATTCAACACGATGATGGTTACAAGGTTTTGAAAGCCGTTCGATCCTTACCCGCGCACTGGAAAGCTGAGAAGAAAAAGGCAATCGCTATGATTCGCCAATTTGGGCTTCCAACCTTCTTTATCACTTTATCGGCTGCAGAATCTCAGTGGGTTGAGCTTTTGGTCATCCTCTCTAAAACTGTTGATTCTAAATATATTTAAGAAGAGGAAGCCACTAGTTTAACAACCCAAGATAGATATCGCTTAATTCGGTCAGACGCGATTACTTGTTCTAGATATTTTGACCACCGCTATCGAAAAATTCTTAAGCTTTTTAAAGATAACACCGGCATTTTTGGAGAGCATTTTGTCACAAATTTCTACTGGAGAGTGGAGTTTCAACAGAGAGTGTCCCCGCATGTACACGGCATATATTGGCTTAATAATGCTCCCAGGATTAACCTTCAAGACCCTCAGACATTCACTGATGTCATAAGTTTTATTGACAATTATATTTCTACAAATAGTTCGATCAGCCACTTAGAAAATTATTTGGATTACTAACATACCATAACCACAGTCCGTCTTGTACTAGGGAAATAAGAGGACAACAGTTTTGTCGTTTTGGTATACCATATTCACCAATGCCTTCAACGCAAATACTGTTAACTCTTACAGAAACAAGTCAAAATTCAGAAAGACACAAGGAAAACTTTTTCAAAATTCAAATATGACTACAGAAGACATTTCTAATTTAAACGATTTTGAACACTTCCTGTCTGATAGTATAATAAATATGTCTTTTGATGACTATTTGTTAGCCCTTAAGTCAAGTTTAACAAAACCCAAAATTTTTCTAAAAAGAAAATTACAGGATCGTTTTATAAACGCTTATGATGGATTTGAACTCCATAGAGCCTCTGATTTTGGAACTCCATAGAGCAAATATGGATATCCAATATATACTGGATGCATATGCTTGCTGTTCATATATAATTAATTATATTAACAAGTCTAACAGGGGAATTTCTAGGCTCTTAAATGAAGCTATATCAGAGGTAAATGCTGGAAATTATACTATTAAGCAAAAACTTAAACATATAGGTCACAAATTTATATCAGGCACAGAAATATCTGCACAAGAAGCAGCATATTGCTGCTAGATATCCATCTTTGGAAGCAAGTAATGCAGAAATATAATATTTATAAATACCTCTCGACCTGAGGAACCTGTTCGAATGGTAAAACCTAGAGCGGAACTTCAGAACCTTTTTTCAGGTTCGACTGAAATATTCGTAGCCGGTATTTTAGACCGTTATGTTCAAAGATCCGTTCAGTTAGAAACTCTTTGTTTAGCCGATTTTGCATCTAGGTATAAATATTTTGAACCTAGTAGAAGAGAACAAGATAGTGATCATGAAGAAGAAGAGAGGGAAGACGATAATTTACCAGAAAGCGGGGTTGTCATGCCTCTTAAAGACGGTAGCGGTTATGTAAAAAAACGTACCAAACCTTGTATTATTCGGTATAGAAGGTTTAACCCAGATTTGGCCAGAGTTGAGTATTTCCGCGAAATGTTAATGCTTTACTATCCTTGGCGGAATGAACAGCAAGATCTCATTGAAAACGATAATGAGCAGACTTGCATAACACATCGTATTATAATTGAGGAAAATCAAAGAAAATATGATGTTTTTGAGCAAAGAGAACGTGAAAATGTTCTAGAAAGTCTTTATAATGAAATAGAATACCTATCGTGGAAAATGAGTTCAGAGTGTTGGCACTTCCAGAAATAAACACAAATATAAATTTGCTGAACTTGCGTGGCGAAGATTCAACAGATAATGGCACTGAATCTAATTGCAATATTAGACTTATTAAACTACCCCCCTTTAATTCCAGTTGAGGAATTATTTTCTTTAGTTCAAAGTCCAAGTACTAAGCAAAGGACCTATTTGACACATTTGATGCACCACCTAAAAACAAATCTCCCATTTTATGAGTTCGTTGGCGGCGGTGCAGGTGTAGGAAAGAGTCGTTTGATATCTTCAATATATCAAGCTCTTAACCATCGTTACAATTCTACACCTGGATCCAATCCAAGTTCCTTAAAAGTTCTTCTTTGCGCAAAATATCGATGGTAGGTGCTCGCATGTTTAGCTCTGTTGATGCGAGATTAAAACAAATTTTCAAAACAGACAGCCCCTTCGGTGGTATACCGATCATAGTGTTTGGTGATTTGAAGCAACTCTCACCTGTTGGAGATAGGTGGATATTCTCTCCTAATCCCAATGATGCATACAGCACTTTAGTTGGTTCCCCCTTGTGGGAGTTATTTAAATACTTTGAATTAACAGAAATAATAAGACAACGGGAGGATCAGGCCTTTGCAATTGCATTAAATCATATGGCATCTGGTACTATGACAAATGAGGACATATCACTCATTGGAACTCGAGTAGTTAATTTCGAAGAAGTTCCCGATGATGCCATACATTTATTTTGGCCCAATGAAGGGACAAATAATTTCAATGCCCTTAAGCTCAGTCGAATCCCAACAGAAGCTTTCCTTTCAACTGCAAAAGACTCAGTTAAAGGAATTGGTATAAATGAACATGATAATATTTTGGAAAGAGTTAAACTTTTCAAAACTTCTGAAACGCTGGGACTGCCCTATGAATTGACACTAAAAACCTCCGCCAAATATATGATTACAGTGAACATAGACACGTGTGACTTGGTTAATGGGGCAGCTGGACAACTTATGCAAATTGATTTCCATTTTTCTTTTCCAACAGTTCTGTGGATTAAATTTTTGGAACCTTCTGTTGGTTTGATAGCACGATCAAAAAAGCCTCATCCTCTAGAAAGTTCTTGGACACCAATTGAAAAAGTCTTCTTTTATATAAAAGTCTTTTTTATATAAAAGAAAAGAACAAATTTCAATTGAAAGAAATCAGTTTCCAGTTGTTCCGGCTGAGGAAATAACTATTCATAAAAGTCAGGGTGCCACATATAATAAAGTTGTAGTTCATACTCGACCCAGAATGCCTAGAGCTTCAATATATGTCGCTTGTAGTCGAGCTACTACTGCAGAAGGTCTATTCATCATAGGAAATTTTATTCCTCCTAACAAATTTTCTGAATCGGATCCTGTATTTAGGGAACTGAGGGAATTGAACACAAATAAAGCTTTGACAACAAGTTTCAATTTTTTGATTTCCCGAACATCAAGACATCAAATTTTATTCCATAATGTTCAGAGTCTTCACGCTCACATTAGTGGTATAAAAAGCGACTGTTTTGTAGAAACTTGGAGTTATCCTTGCGAAAGTTTTGGTATACCAGGATTTACTCCAATTAACGAGCTGAGGATAGATAGCACGGAAACAACCAACAGAAATAAACGGAGCATTATAATATATGCAAAGCATAGTATTGCTTGCTCTATAGAAGGATTTAGAAGCGGTTTTGTTTAAATGTTTCAATATTAATATTCGGGTTCTATATAGAAATTCAGCTTTCTCTGTCAGACAATTAATTGTAGAACTTCAGGAAGTCCTTACTTCTGAGTTAGGCAATCAAAATGTGCTAATTGTTGGAGATTTTAACATTTGTTTAATATCTACAGGGTCTGCAATAAGAAATCTGTTCCAAGAAAAAAACTTTAGTTCCCTGCTTGGTGCAGAATATTCAACTACACCTGCCGGTACACAAATTGATTGGGCATTTTCAAACATGGATCCTTCCCGTGTAAATTCAATTACTTTTGAGACAGTACACAGCTATCATGACAGTATTTGTGTCTCTATTTCGAGCTAAAGTTTTCAGACTTAGTGCAATAGTTCTTCATTTTTTTTTTCCAAATATAATGGAATTGGAATGGTATAGGAATTTTGACAGTAGTTTTTAAGACAATGTAAAGAAAAATATGTAAATAATCAAATTAGGAAAATTTAAATTATATATATAATTTGTTATTATATATGACATTATTGTATAAATATATGATAGAAATTAAATATTATAAGGAAAAAAGAAATATAATTTGGATATATGTATAAGAATCTCTATAAAAATTTATGTTTAATATTGTAAATATTACATACAAATTAATATAATAATTTTTAAAATAAAAATATCTATTGTTTTTAAACGAAGCGTGTATAATAATATCGATATAATAAATAAAAAATGTTATTCATTGTCCAAAAACGATTTCTTTTCATGCTCCTCAATTCAGTTGTAATGCATTCTATATAAAATCAATTATAAGCCTATACAACGATTTCTCATGATTTGTGTAAATTTAGTTTACAAATTGCTTTAATTAATTTCACTGCGAATGAAAATAACTGAGGCAAGTTACTACTTCTAGTTATTAAAATATATAAAGAAATCTCAAACGAGTATATCACTTGACTTTACGAGAGTATAAAATGTTCGGTTACATCCGAACTTAGCTCTTCCCTACATGTTTCTCCTTTTTTTTTTTTTTTTTTGTATGTGTATATATGTGTTATTCTACTGCATTGCACAGCTCTTATATCTTTGTTTCTTTTTTTTTTTTTTACGTTTGTGTTTCTATATTATATGTTTATTTATTTCATCTGGTACAAGTCTATAAAGATGTTTAACATCTGTGCATAGAACCAGGGAATTACAAATACAATATATTTAACAGCTTATTTCCTAATATTATTAATATTCTATTATAGATGATAGTATATTACACTAAATAGATTATATTGCGTAACAAAGTTATACATATAAAAAGTATAAATTATACCAAGTAAGAGCAAAAATGAGACACATAATAGATAGCTAAAATTTGCTATATTGATAAGTTATTTATCCAGGATTTTAGATTTTTGTTAAGAGATTTTTTATTACATATTATAATCCTCAAATTATTAGGAAGCATGTTAAAGTACTTACTTGCTATATAATATGCATTTTTAATGCTAGTTGACTTTTTAATTGTTGGTAATGTTAGAGTATTAGCTCTAGTTTGTACTTGTTTAGTAAGATATTTTCATTTACACTTTTCATAGTATTTTATTAGAGCCTTAACAATAAAGTTTTCTTGATGTCAAGTGGTAAACTAGTTTCATAATTATTTTCAAAGAACTTTAATAAACGGTTTTGCATATTTGTTATAGGCTACAAAACATTTTTGTAGGCTCCCCCCCCAGGCAATTATTCCGTAATTGATTACACTTTCGAAAAGTCCATAGTATATAGTATTTAAGATTTTTATGTCAACCCATTTACTCAGTTGAACAGACCCAGATGTTTGCTGTAATCTACTCTTGTGAGTTCTCTGTTGTCTTAGTAAATAATTGACAGGTATACTATCACAATAACTGCCAAAAGTGATGTATGTTGACTTGTCTATGTTAAGAGATAATTGATTACTTCGTAGCCATTTATTTAGTATCTCCAACCATCTATTCAGGCGTGTTTTAACTTCATTCCAATTTTTACCAGAGCAAAGCACTGCAGCATCATCAGCATAGGCTACAAGAACCATTTCCGGTAGAGTATTGAAGATGTCATTTATATACATGATAAACAGCAGAGGACCCAATATTGTGCCTTGTGGCACACCAACTTTTACATTAGTTGTTGTACTAATACAATTGTTAATTTTTACACATTGTTCCCTTTCGTAAAGGTAGTTTTTAAGTAATTGGTGAGGTATTCCTCTAATCCCAAGCCTCCAGATTTTATCTAATAGTATTTCGTGATTTACAGTATCGAACGCTTTTGCTGGGTCTAGAAAGACTAGGACAGATGGTAAATTTTTATCAATATTTTTATACTCTCGCAACCTGTTGCTACAGAGTATAATAGTTTTGTTCACCTAACGGTTGTTTGTATCACCTAAAACTAATCGAGTTAGATATAGGGTTATATATATATAAATGATCAGGATGAAGAGACGAGTTGAAATCCGGGTGACTGTCTGTCCGTCCCGGCAAGCTCTAACTTGAGTAAAAATTGAGATATCTTTATGAAACTTGGTAGATATGTTTCCTGGTACCGTGAGACGGTTGGTATTGCAGATGGGCGTAATCGGACCACTGCCACGCCCACAAAACGCCATTAATCAAAAACAAATAACTTGCCATAACTAAGCTCCGCAGTAAGATACAAGACTGTTATTTAGTACACAGGATCACATTAGGGAGGGGCATCTGCAGTTGAAACTTTTTTTAAAAGTGGGCGTGGTCCCGCCTCTAATAGGTTTAATGTGCATATCTCCTAAGCCGCTAGTGCAATAAAAACAAAATTCACTAGAAGCAAATGTTTTTAGCACTTCTATTGACGGTGTGAAAATAGTTGAAATCGGGTGGCAACTCCGCCCACTCCCCATATAACGGTACTGTTAAAAACTACTAAAAGCGCGATAAATCAAGCACTAAACACGCCAGAGGCATTAAATTTTATCTCTGAGATGGTATGAGGTGACTTTATAGGAACCGCGTTCAAAATTAGTCAGTGGGTGTGGCACCGCCCACTTTTAGGTGAAACCCCTTATCTTGAGATCTGCTTAACCGATTTCAACTAAATTCGTAACGTTCTTTTCATGTTTCTATGTCATAGTGCGAAAATGGGCGAAATCGGACTACAACCACGCCTACTTCCCATATAACACCATTTTAAATTCCATCTGATTCTTTCACTTTCCACTATGCAAATCAGACAACAATGACTGTATCGGGAAAAAACTTTGCGTGAGTAATTCGATTAAAGTATGCTACCTTGTGGCCAAAAATTGTCTAAATCGAACCAAACTGTTTAAGCCCCTAAGTACTAAATATGTGGACCCCAGTGCCTATAGTTGACCTTCTACCGAAAATATCAGTCAATCCACATAGAAATCTCAAACGAGTATACTATTTGACGTTGCGAGAGTATAAAATGTTCGGTTACATCCGAACTTAGCCCTTCCTTACTTGTTATAAATAAAATCAGATGTAAGAGTTAAAGCATCACTGGTACCTCTATTTTTCATAAATCCAAATTCGTTCGGAGAAATTAAGATATTTTTACTACAGAAATCGGATATATATTATTTTCTCGAATATTTTAGCAAGGTTTGAGATTAGAGAAATAGTCCGATAGTTATTTGCTAAGTGTTTGTCCCCGAATTTATGTATAGGTATAATATCAGCTTTTTTAAGTACAGAGGGCCAAATAGCTTTATTATACATATATTGAAAATATGCTCTAAAGGTATACTAATATCTTTGGCTATAATTTTTAAAATCTTACTGCTAATGCCGTCTACATCACCAGATATATCTTTAATTTCTTTTATGATTTTTTCAATTCAGTATTAGACACTTCACAGCACCTTTTCGTTTTCGTTTTATAGGTTTCTCCATAGTGCCGCTTACTATGGCTCGAAGGACCATGAATATTACACTCGTTTGCACTCACCGTTTTAAATGCGTTTGGTGCAAGCACAAAAAATGAAAATAGATTCGAAATCTAATAGAGGTTATCCGGTGGTATCCGCTATGTTTATTAAAACAAATGTAAACAAAATATAGATCACAAAATCCCAATGAATATCTGGATACTCGAGCGAAAAGTTACTACGGTCGGCGTACGTCTGAACAGCTCGAGTTGCGAACGAAAAAAGGAGCCCTCTGGTCCTGTGTTAGTCCCTATTGAATGTTGGGGATGTGTAGAGTTGTGGTGTGATGTGATGTGTATGTGTGGGTGGTCTGAGTGGTGTGATGTCTGCGTAGTGTGCGTTTGTGTGTGTTAGAGGGTGGAGTCTTCTTGTGGATTGTGGTGTATTGTTAATGTGGTGTATTTCGCTCAGTGGCGTGTATGGAAGGAGGAGGCGTAGCTCATCTAGCCAATCAGTATCTAAAATTACCATAAAATATTAAATCAATTAAGATTAATTATTTTATTAATCTAAGAATACAATATTATACAAGTTAAAAATTAAAGTACTTACATTTAATAATCAAATGTACTTACATTTTCCATTTTACAGCGAATAAAACAATAAACAGCTGATAACGGTTTGCGACAACTTGCCATGGATGCCACTGACAATAGTCTCGAACAATTGCAATTTTATCGCAAAACAGGTTGCATGTAAAAATGAACAGCTGTTTTGCGATATTAGCATTTTGCGAACTTTACAATAAATGCCATTACAATAAATTTGCGACATTAAACGAATACCACTAATGTATTTCCCTTTACTTGACCTTTCATTAACATATAATAATAGGTATGTAGTTTAACAATCGTACAATTCGTAAGTTCTTTATAAACCAAATACTACCTAATAAAAACAACTAATGCTGTAATCGTATGTAAAGTCAAGGGGACATTTTCTCACGATGTATTCTTGTAAAGCTAGGAACCATAGCTTAAACGGGTCTATTTTTATATTCTTGCAACATGTTGCTACAGAGTATAATAGTTTTGATCAACTAACGGTTGTTTTTATCACCAAAAACTAATCGAGATAGATATGGAGTTATGTATATATTATACATATGATCGGCATGACGGGTCGAATTAAATTCCAAGTGACTGTTTGTCTGTTCGTCCGTCCCTGCAAGCGATAACTTGAGTTAACATGGAGTTCTCTTGATGAAACTTTGTACACATGATCATTAGCACCCAACGATGGTATTGTTGTTAGTTAGTATTGTGAATGAGCGGAATCGGACCATTGTCACGGCCACTTATAAAGTCAACCGGAAGTTCGAAAATCTTTACATTAGAATATTTACTTTATTTTGATTGTATTTTGTTTTGTTTTGTTTGTTTGTTTGTATCATATCGGGTGCAATATTTAGTGTTCTACAGAGTGTAAAAGTTCTGTTCTTCTAACAGTTGTCTAAAAATCTTAAAGTTATTTTAATAAATATAGGGTTTCAGTTTATGAATCAAAATCACCAGGTGATGAGAGGAATTGAGTTGTCAAAATATGACTGTCTCTTCATCAGTTTGCTGATACGATAACTTCCCCTTGAGATACCTTAATGAAACTCCCAAACTAAATAGGTTGCAACCTTCTTAGAATATGAATGTCATTATTGTTATGTGGAAAATTGTGAAATATGGTATTAACAACGAGAAACTCCCATATAACAGTATTATTTAAACCTATATTAAATAACTACATATATGAGAAACGATATTAGACACGTAAATTTGGAATGCGAAATCTTAGGTTTTGAATGCGGGTGGTTTTTTATTTGATATTATTAAGTTTCATTCTAGTGAAGATTATAGATATTACTTGAATATTGTAAGAAAATAACATGTTAAAATGCATTTTTGTTTTAATTTATTTATTTGGACTCAGAACTGTTCACAATTTTATATGTTATTTAAATTTGTTCATGGTGTAAGTATCGATGATCCTAAGTAGAACGATTTGTATAAATAGTATGTAAACGTAATTTAGTTCTACTGGTCGTACGACAAAATACGCCCCATTATTGGAATATCTTGTAGTTTCGCTTCAGACGCTCTAAATGAAGATATAATTCCTTTTATAAAATTTTGCCATTTTCGTGAATTTAGGAACAAATTGAAAAGAGCTTCTCTGGATGGTAAGGTAAAATCTAATTGAATTCTTTTTCTTTGCCACAAATTACCTGGATTTTGTTCATTTTGAAATAACCAATATCTCGGTATCACTAAGCACTGTACCTTATTTTCGGCTATTACAATACGATGTTCCATTGCCTCACCAAGTCCGAAAATACCACCTTTGCTTATCGTTCCCACATCGATGAAATGATTCTCAATTTTTGTTTCCGTCTGTACTAATTAATATTTATAGAAAATGTTAAACTGTTTTTTTTAATTTGAAATTCTTTTGTTTTATTATTATTTTTTATTTCATACCAATTTCTTTACAGCTGCATGTTTTCCTGAACTATTTTCAAAAGTATTATTGCTAGATTCGGCCTTCGAAAAATAGTCATAAGAACATGACGATTCTTCTTCCAACAAAAAGTGATATTCCTCATTTTCTTCACTTCTGCTGTCTTCATTATATTCGTGGCCTTCTGTTTTCAGGGCTGAATAAGATATTATGGAAGACATCGACCCTAGCTTTAAAGACAATGCAGAATTTTCAACAGGATTACCAAGTGCACACTGCCTTTCTATCGCTGTGATATCCATGTTTTTCTTAAAATAGATGAAAAGTTTCTTATTATTGCTTTCTTTGAAATTTAGAAAAAAACCGCATGTAAGTTTTTTCATCTACGGTTAATCTAAATGATTTAGAATAATTTAACAAATTTAACAACAACATTGGCCAAATAAGTTATAATAATAAAATGTAATTCTCACATACCATTTTTAATTTTATTATGGAACTAAAAATATATTACAAAACTGATTAAAATATAAACATACACATTCATATACGAGTATGTATGTATATGACAACAACGATAATTTTGAATCAGCTAGATAAAAAAAATTCGTGAGAAAAGACGTGGTTTGCAGCACCAAAAATCATTTTTTATCAAGACATTGCACCTGTTTACAAGGATGTTTCAACAATGACAAAATTCAACGAATTAAAGTACGAATTGCATGAGCATCCACCATATTCACCAGATTTGGCTTCTAGCGACTACTCCCTCTTTAGAAAATTGAAACAATTCTTTCGTGGAAAGCGTTTCTCGTCGAATGAAGAAGCTATTACAGCCGTAGACGGGTATTTTACAGAGCTCCCGAAAAGTCATTATAGGGATGGCATAAAATTATTTCGTACCAATTTTTCAACCAATCTGTACATACGTATTTCATATATACATATGATGAGTATATATTGAGAGCATCCATTGTACATGTGAAGGTGCAGGTTTGACAGCGAACATTTGTAAAATTTCAGTCGGGAATTCACCTCATAAGCAGCAATCAGTAACATTTCTCGCTATTATAACAGCGGAGAATCTGTACAAATACAGCTCTCTTAACATAACCAAACGGCGAATATTGAAGAGAATATGTATATATATGTAATATGTATGCCAAACTGGGAATATTGATATGCTATTTGAAACATATTCCCTTTTATTGAACTATTATTTATTATTATTTTTAAATTATTTTATGTTAATTCATTTTTACTTTCTTGTGAGTTATTAAAAATAATTTAAACATATTTTGATATATTTCTTAAAATAATTCAAGTGCTTGACACCATTACGGAGTCATAAAAGTACAGAATTGTATTTTGCCGTCGGCATTTTCATATCATGTGTAAAAATATTTGTAAATTTGTCTACAAACAACATATGTATGTAGATATGAACATTCATTACTTCATGTGAAATCTCCGTTGACACGGTCAACCCAGAGAACTTAAAACAACGAGAAGGTGCAGGTTCGATAGCGAACAATTTGTAGGATTTTATCAAGGAGTTCACCTCACATGCACGAGAAACAAATAACATTTCTCGCTTTTATAACAGCGGTGAATCTGTAAACATACACTCTCTTAACATAACCAAACGGCGAATATTGAAGAGAATATATGTATATGTATGCCAAACTGGGAATATTGATATGCTATTTGAAACATATTCCCTTTTATTGAACTATTATTTATTATTATTTTTAAATTATTTTTTGTTAATTCATTTTTACTTTCTTGTGAGTTATTAATAATAATTTAAACATATTTTGATATATTTCTTAAAATAATTCAAGTGCTTGACACCATTATGGAGTCATATAAGTACAGAATTGTGTTTTGCCGTCGGCATTTTTATATCATGTGTAAAAATATATGTAAATTTGTCTACAAACAACATATGTATGTAGATATGAACACTCATTACTTCATGTGAAATCTCCGTTGACACGGTCAACCAATGATCGAAGCTCACGTTCTTCGCTTTTATGTCAAAGAGTCAATCTGTCGAAGGACTGACGCGACGACAAAGCGTCACAACATTGTGTTGTTGGTAGAAAATCCGAGATGTGCCGAAAAATAACCGAACGCTCGCCGATTGTCATCGCTTCCCTTGCCGCTCTAACAGCTTTGCCCACAAATCATTGTAGGTATGTATGTTTTTATATGAACATGCATACATATTGACGAAGATTTTTGCGAGCCACGGAAAAATATTTTAGAATTGTGAAATATTTTAAATCGACAAAAGCTTTGTTGCCACTTTTGTCATTGATTTCTGTGTTTACAGGGTTGTCACTTTTCCGTTCTAGAGCGAACATCAGAAAGTTGTTCAGTTTATAAATTCTAGCTTTTGCCATCGTCGCGAAAAGACGCTTGTGGGCAAACGCATGCTCGGGGAGATGTGTAAGTCGTTTGCTTTTATGAATGAAACGACTTAAGTAGCTTATTGATTGTGCGCCAGCGTTCATGAATGAAAATGTTGTTGGTGTGTGATTTACTACAAATTTAGGATTTGTCAATTTGGCTGCCATATTGATTTCTGGTGCTAATGCTATTTGAGACAATTGTTGTTTTTGTACAACAATGTTTGTACTTTGCCTATTGGCTAACGTACTTACATTTGTACGCTTAAATGTAGGTAGATTTGTGTATGCATTACTTATTTTGCGCGGTCATACGCATATTTGTACATACATACTTACATATAGAGCAGTGCGCTCACATGTTTTTATTGATAATTGATAATATATTATTACAAGTATATTATATAATATAACATATTGATGTACATATGTACATACATAAATTATTAATTCTGTAACAACTGAAATTAAAAAATTATGAAAATAGAAATGATATTTTAATTTCTTGCATAATCTTTCACATTTTATCAATGTAGCATTTGTGCAAAAAAATCATATTTTATCAATTTTTCATCATAAAAATCGTTTATATGGCAAAAAATAATCATGCATATGTAAAGTGGCATTTGTATTTTTTGTTTTCTCATTCATTTCATTTCATTTTTCTCTTTATATTGGGAGTTACGTAATTTGTCAGAGAACGCTGTTATAAATTCTCATTTCTGTTAAATAACAGAAAATATTACAGAAAATGGTGAACTCCTTGATCTCAAATTTTCAGCCAACCAATCGAGCATCATACAAAATTCAATTTGCACCTTCTCGTTCTTTTACGTTCTCTGGTGCAAATTGAATTTTGTATGATGCTCGATTGGTTGGCTGAAAATTTGAGATCAAGGAGTTCACCATTTTCTGTATAGTTTTGCTGTTATTTAACAGAAATGAGAGTTTTTAACAACGTTTTCTGACAAAATACGTATCTACCAATATAAAGAGAAAAATGAAATGAAATGAATGAGAAAACAAGAAATACAAATGCCACTTCACATATGCATGATTATTTTTTGCCATATAAACGATTTTTATGATGAAATTATTATTATTTTGCACAAATGCTACATTGATAAAATGTGAAAGATTATGCAAAAAATGATATTTTACTGTTTTCATAATTTTCTAATTTCAATATTTACAGAATTAATAATTTATGTATGTACATCAATATGTTATATAATATAATATAATAATATATTATCAATTATCAATAAATACATGTGAGCGCACTGCTCTATATGTAAGTATGTATGTACAAATATGCATATGACCGCGCAAAATAAGTAATGCATACACAAATCTACATACATTTAAGCGTACAAATGTAAGTACGTCAGCCAATAAGAAAAATACAAACATTGTTGTACAAAAACAACAATTGTCTCAAATAGCATCAGCACCAGAAATCAATATGGCAGCCAAATTGACAAATCCTAAATTTGTAGTAAATCATACACCAACAACATTTTCATTCATGAACGCTGGCGCACAAGCAATAAGCTAAGTCGTTTCATTCATAAAAGCAAACGCCTTACACGTCTCCCCGAGCATGCGTTTGCCTACAAGCGTCTTTTCGCGACGATGGCAAAAGCTAAAAATCATAAATTGAACAAATTTCTGATATTCCCTCTAGAAGGGAAAAGTGACAACCCCTCAAATATGAGTATTAAAATATTTTAGAATAAAAGTGACAACATAGTAAATTTGTCGATTTACAATTCAAGAAACTTTTTAAAGAAAATATTCAATATTCCTCTGATTTATGTATACAGTAAACCCCGGTTAAGTATCACTCCTCCAATCCCTCTTATCTGCCGGTGTCTTGCTGCATCTCACTTTTTTTTTCTTAATTTTTTAAAGAAAACGGTAATTTTTTTTAAATACATAGAAATAATTTTTTTTGGTACCACTCGCTTAAGTACCACAATCGCTTATGTACTACAAAGCACAAAAAATCTGCATCTTTGGTTTTGGCACTTAACCGGGATTGACTGTATTTGTCAAAGAATTTACGTAAGTACGTTCGAATTTTTTGTACACACATTGACTTTGCACTTGCCCATATGCGATGTATGTTTGTAAGAGTGTGTATGGCACATCTCGGATTTTCTACCAACAACACAATGTTGTGACGCTTTGTCGTCGCGTCAGTTCTTCGACAGATTGACTCTTTGACATAAAAGCAAAAAATGTGTCAACGGAGATTTCACATGAAGTAATGAGTGTACATATCTACATAAAAATACATACAAATGTGTAAACGACATAATATTATATATCTATGTCCTGTTACATATGTTTACACATGCATTTGAAAAGAAAAATTGAAGCATGAATGTGAAATACCGACGGCAAAACACAATTCTGTACTTTTATGACTCCATAATGGTGTCAAGTACAATTAATGAAATATTTTAAGAAATATATCAAAATACTTTATTAGTAATAATTTAAAAGTATTTTGATATATTTCTCATAATAAAATGAATTAACATAAAATAATTTAAAAAATAATAAATAATAGTTCAATAAAAGGAATATGTGTCAAATAGCATATCAATATTCCCAGTTTGGCATGAATATAATATCTCTTCAATATTCGCCGTTTGGTTATGTTGAGAGAGCGTATGTTTACAGATTCACCGCTGTTATAAAAGCGAAAAATGTTATTTGTTTCTCGTGCATCTGTGGTGAACTCCTTGATAAATTCCTACAAATTGTTCGCTGTCGAACCTGCACCTTCTCATTGTTTTAAGTTCTCTGGTTAAACATTTAACGCAACCTTTTCCGAACTCCCATTTGAAGTTTCACTACAAAATTGGTGAATATAATTTGAACTAAGTCACGTCAAAACGCTCATAAAAGTTGTGGAAAAGTAAGGTTCCATTCATATACATTTTTAATTACTACTATACTAGTACTCGTATTTGTAAATAAAATCTAAGTTTCTATAAAATATAAAACGGCAATACACACAAATTTCTTACCTTTTTTTGTTGCTGAGCACTAATATCCTCATCTGACTGCGATTTGACTTCTACAACGGAGGAAAACCTGGATTTTACGCGCATATGGCTTCGAATTTCTGCGAGGCTTAAATTTCTGAATGTATCATCACTCTTGACAAAATCAACAAGTTCGAATCGTTTTCCCTTTTGCTTCATAGAGACCTGCGAAACATAAATTAGATTTCCTGTTTGATGAATACTCAAATAGTAAAGAAACCTTGATTTCTAAGCATTGTAGAACCATACAGGTGCCGCTTATAACAAAATAAACAAATGTTTCTAGTCCTTTATCTTCATGGTAAATAGTCTCATAAGGTTCAAATTGTTGTAGGGAAGCTAGCTGGGAAGCAGAGACTGTCTGAAAAATTATGAAGAGAAGTACATTTGTAAGTCTTATTTTTTCACATCATCATCACAAATTTACATTACTTATACGTAAGTGAAAATGCGATTGATCTCAAATATAAGTACATTAAAACATACTTAATTTTTATATCAAAGCTATTAATGTTAAAATTGAAACGATTCGGTCTGATGTTGAGTGAAACGATGTGTCAGTTTGAATTCCGCCAATGTCCGGATTCTCATTTGGCAAATCGAGTAAGGAAACGCGTGTCGCATCGATGTGTATAATGTACCATACGCCAAATCGCTGTTGTTTCGAAGTGAGGTGAAGAAGTGGCGGTAACCATCCTTTTTGTTAGCGAGTGTAAAGGCGCTGTGTTGTGGTGTGGTGCGTTGTAGTCGGGTGCGCCAGTTTTTCCCGAATAGAGCGGTTTGTATATGTAGGGGAGTCTTAATTCATTTATATATCATAAGCAACATAGGCGAATATTTTGCACATATGTATATGCTGCTGCATGTGTTATTTGGATTTCGGCGTGCTTCTGCTAGAATAGCCGAGGGCGCGGCATACATGGCGATGGAGTATTCGTATATCCTTATTTACCAGTATATGTAGGAATCAATTTGGGAATTGGTGTTTGAGGAAAGCAACTTTATTTTGCATATTTATTTGATTTATTATTTTGGCGACTTATTATTATTATAGTATATATAAGTTTTTATTTTTAATAGTTTCATTGGAAGTTGTTTAAAATTTCTTTAGTATCGGCTTGTTGGGGTTAGCGACTCTATGTCTGGCTCAGATGTAGCCGGTATGGGTGCTCCGTTGCAAAACATGTCCTGGAGTTAGGCCTGTGACCTTGAAGAGATCTTGCGAGCGTACTATGATGGGCCTTGAATTGGGAACGGCTTCATTTCGTGTTAATAATGTTCACAATTTTTCTACTCTTGCAACATGTTGCTACAGAGTATAATAGTTTTGTTCACCTAACAGTTGTTTGTATCACACTAATCGAGATAGATATCAAGTAACAGCAGGTTTTCCAATAGGGTTGATATGATTTCTAAGTGTCGTTACGGCCATTTTGAATATGTTATGATCTGTAATTTTTTTTTGATTGCATTCAATAATGTTTACAATTTCATCGTGGAAAGATATATGCAAGAATAACGTTTAAAAATAATTAAATTTTATTATCAAAATAATTGTTCTCCAATTGAAACTTTTTCTGCGCTTTTGCATTTTATGGTCGTAATAATCGTCCACCTGTGCTCGCTATTCGTCAAATTTCTGAAAATTTCGAGCGTACATTTTCTTTACATAATGTTCAAGCAGAGAACTTAGAACAACGAGAAGGTGCAAATTGAATTTTGTATGATGCTCGATTGGTTGGCTGAAAAATTGAGATCAAGGAGTTCACCACTTTCTGTAATATTTGCGATTATTTAACAGAAATGAGAATTTATAACAACGTTCTCTGACAAATTACGTATCTCCCAATATAAAGAGAAAAATGAAATGAAATGAATGAGAAAACAAGAAATACAAATACCACTTCACATATGCATTATTATTTTTTGCCATATAAACGATTTTTATGATGAAAAATTGATAATATATGATTTTTTTGCACAAATGCTACATTGATAAAATGTGAAAGATTATGCAAAATATGATATTTTACTATTTTCATAATTTTCTAATTTGAATTGTTACAGAATTAATGATTTATGTATGTACATATGTACATCAATATGTTATATTATATAATATAATAATATATTATCAATTATCAATAAATACATGTGAGCGCACTGCTCTATATGTAAGTATGTATGTATAAATATGCGTATGACCGCGCAAAATAAGTAATGCATACTCAAATCTACATACATTTAAGCGTACAAATGTAGGTACGTCAGCCAATAGGCAAGATACAAACATTGTTGTACAAAAACAACAATTGTCTCAAATAGCATCAGCACCAGAAATCAATATGGCAGCCAAATTGACAAATCCTAAATTTGTAGTAAATCACACACCAACAACATTTTCATTCATGAACGCTGGCGCACAAGCAATAAGCTAAATCGTTTCATTCATAAAAGCAAACGCCTTACACATCTCCCCGAGCATGCGTTTGCCTACAAGCGTCTTTTCGCGACGATGGCAAAAGCTAGAAATCATAAATTGAACAACTTTTTTATGTTCCCTCTAGAAGGGAAAAGTGACAACTCTGCAAGCCCACAAAACACAGAAAAAAGTGACAAAAGTGGCAACAAAGCTTTTGTCGATATAAAATATTTTACAATTCTAAAACGGCACCAATATTTTGATTACCTCGAGCGGTTCTTTGTCTTATTGGCACTTGAACCAGAGAAAATAAAGGAATAATGAATGATGAATGTTCTAAAATCTCTGGAGTAATGACCAATCAAAGATAGCTATAGTTTATGTCCGTGTTGGTGTACATAGGTAAATCTTAATACAATATAGTTCAATTGTATGTATGTACGTATGTTGCTTAATTAATTATTTTTGTTTAACCGCGTTTTGTTATACTCTTGCAACATGTTGCTTTAGAGTATAATTGTTTTGTTCACCTAACGATTGTTTGTATCACCTAAAACTAATCGAGATAAATATAGGGTTATGCAAATGATCAGGATAACAAGACGAGCTGAATTCCGAGCGACTGTCTGTCCATCCGTCTATCTGTCTGTCTGCCTGTGCACGCTGTAACTTGAGTATAAATCGAGATATCTTGGGACTTGGGACACGTGTTTCTTGGCATAAAAGTGAGGACAGGTTCGTAGATGGGCGTAATCGGACCGTTTTCGCGCCGCACAAAACATACAAGTAATTAATCGAAAACCTATAAAGTTCTATAACTAAGCATTAAATTAAGATATAAAACTTTAAGTAGGCATAAAAGATCGCCGTAGCATGGGGCACCTGTGGGCAAAACCTTTTAGAAAAATAGGCGTGGTCCCGCCCACTAAGAGGTTACATATCTTCTTAACCAATATAGCTATAATAATCAAAGTCGCTCAGTATAAATCGCCACTACTGACACTGTTAAAATGGATTAAATCAGATGATAACCCCGCTCACCCCCACATAACGGTAAATAAGCCACAGACATGAAGTTTTACATCCGACATATCTCGGGAACTGCTCGGCCGATTTTAATCAAATAGTAGGTGGCACTATTCTGACATTCTTATGCAGCAGTGTGAAAATGGTTGATATCGGACTACAACCAAGCACCAATGAATGTATCGGTATAAAACTTTGCACCAATACTGACGTTAAAGTGTGCAAGCTTATGACCAAAAATTATATAATATAAATATCTGTCTATCTGAGGGATTTTTTATAGAAACTCAGAATCTTTATCTGATGTTATTATACACGTGTGCCAAATTGGACTGAATCAGATCAATAATTTATATATGTATATGTGTAAAATTAAAACTTTTGTTGATAATAAATCTACATATATTGATAATAATAATAATATATAATTATACTCTCTGTAACTTTGTTACGTACATGTTCATATGTCCATTGTGTATGAAATGTATATATGGCAAATGTATACAAGTACGTGGTAAGTAATTGTGTATATAGCTATGTATTATTTATTATATTTAATATTTATTTAATTTAATATTTTCGATTATGCCTCTGCTTACATGTTAAATGCAATTCTGCTTACTGCTTTATGTTTTATTTTACAGTGAACTTTGTTACCGCACTTTTTTGTTTCACTGAATTTTTTTAAATTTTGTATCACCATTTATAAACTTTTCGATATCATAAATATTTCCACAGTGCCTTTCTTTAAGGCTCTAAGAATCATGATTAGTTGGATGCCCAATGTACATAGTGGGAAACACCCACCACTGAATTTAAATTGTTGAAAGTTCACTTACACTCGCGTTATATAATATATTATACGTAAGTGAAAATGCGATTTATCTCGAATATGCATTAAAATAGACTTTATTTTTATCAAAGCTACTAATGTTAAAATTAAAACGATTCGGTCTGATGGTGAGCAAAACGATGTGTCAATTTGAATTCCGCCAATGTCCGGATTCTCATTCGGCAAACCGAGTAAAGAAACGCGTGTCGCACCGATGTGTATAATGGAATAGTCGCTGTATTGTGATGTGTTGTGTTGTCCTGTGTGGTGATGTTTGAGCGTGGTGCTCTCAGGTATGCTGTGTAGTAATAGGGTGCGCCAGTTTTTACCGAGTAGAGGGAAGTGTACCATATATGTAGGGGAGGCTTAGCTCATTTATAGAAACTTGCTTAGTTTCTTTACAACTATTTGCATTTCCGAGACATTTATATTAAAATCATCCCAATAAAGCCAAATATCATAGGTAAATACATATGTATGTGTGATTCAAACTCATTTAAATGAAAACAGGCGCGAATTAAAATCCATATATATGTATATATATATACATACTAACACATAAAACGGGCACGAAATTAATACAACAAAAAACATCCAAAAACACCTAGGAACATCCCAGGAAAGGATTTGGATGCGTCTACAGGAAGTCCACAAACAATATATACAAGCTGTAGTCCCCAAAATCCCTTGACGGATATTCAAGTGAGTTGAATCGATTCCGTTTTGTATTTCATTACTGTAGGGCATATGTATATTTATTACAGTTTACATTTAATTTCAAGCCGGTTTGAATCACAAAAAAAAAACAGGTTACCAAGCGGTTTAATTTTTTCAGTAAAAACCTAAATACCGTAAATACAACAGTTTGGAATAATACATATAATATATATATATATACATATATATATTACATATTATATATATATCTAAATGTATACATATTTATATTGCCTATGAAAGCTTACCTTCGTGTACTTAAACACAAAATATTAAAAATACTAAAAACAAATATGTGATATATAAAATTCAAGTACTCTACTTGCACAAACATCCGGCATTATCCCTTATGCTTGATCAAGTAATAAGCAGGATTGCCTAAAACAAGTAAGCAAAGGTAAATAAAAAACAAGTAAAGAAGGGCTAAGTTCGGATATAACCGAACATTTTATACTCTCGCAAAGTCAAATGGTATACTCGTTTGAGATTTTTTGTGGATTGACTGATATTTTCGGTAGAAGGTCAACTATAGGCACTGGGGTCCACGTATTTAGTACTTAGGGGCTCGAATAGTTTTGGTTCGATTTAGACAATTTATAGTCACAAGGTGGCATACTTTAAACGTATTATTCACGCAAAGTTTTACCCCGATATAATCATTGTTGCTTGATATGCATAGTGGAAAGTGAAATAATGAGATGGAATTGAAAATGGTGTTATATGGGGAAAAGGCGTGGTTGTCGTCCGATTTCGCCCATTTTCGCACTATAACATAAAAATATGAAAAGAATGTTACGCGCCGAATTTGGTTGAAATCGGTTTAGCAGATTAGAAGATATGGGGTTTCACCTAAAAGTGGGCGGTGCCACACCCACTGACTAATTTTGAACGCGGTTCCTATAAAGTCATCTCATACCATCTCAGAGATAAAATTTAATGTCTCTGGCGTGTTTAGTGCTTGATTTATCGCGCTTTTAGTAGTTTTTAACAGTATCGTTATATGGGGAGTGGGCGGAGTTGCCACCCGATTTCACCCATTTTCACACTGTAGGTAGAGGTCGCTTGCAGTGAATTTTGTTATTATAGCATTAGCGGTTTAGGAGATATGCACATTAAACCTATTGTGATCCTGTATACCAAATAAGAGTCTTGTATCTTGTTGTGGAGCTTAGTTATGGCAATTTATTTGTTTTTGAATAATGGCGTTTTGTGGGGGTGGCAGTGGTCCGATTACGCCCATCTGCAATACCAACCGTCTCACGGTACCAGGAAACATGTCTACCAAGTTTCATAAAGATATCTTAATTTTTACTCAAGTTAGAGCTTGCACGGACGGACGGACAGACAATTACCCGGATTTCAACTCGTCTCCTTATCCTGATCATTTATATATATATAACCCTATATCTAACTCGATTAGTTTTAGGTGATACAAACAACCGTTGGGTGAACAAAACTATTATACTCTGTAGCAACAGGTTGCGAGAGTATAAAAAAAAAACATATACAAATACCCATAGCAACATATAACGAATAAAAAGAGATAGAAAGTGTCCTTTCTCAAAAAACAAAAAAATGAAAGAATTTCTTACCTATATGCCAAAGCTCTCATTATATACATATTTACATATTTTGCACATAACATATACCTACAAGTATATAGTTAGAAACTCATAATTTTGAGCGCATGCAAATACATATATACATATTCTTAACATAATTTACCTACATAAAAAAATAAGTAATATACGTACATTATCTTACTCTCATACATACGTACATATTTACTTTATATACCGAGAGTGTACATTTACAAATCGTAGTGCACATACGATTATTCTGTTTCAAATTACGTTTATGCGATCTTTCTTAACAGAGAAACAATGTCCGCTCGCTTATATACGTACTTATACAAGTACGGGACATATTATTATACCCTACTAGGGTACCACTCCAAGTTAAAGAATTTCTAAAAGCGCATTCAAAATAAAAAAAGGAATAAAAAACCATCAACAACGGTTCGGTAAAAAAAAACAATATATATATTCATAAATAAAAAAAATTGTGAACAATATTATACATTTATACACAATTTAATCTAATATATTCGAAGTCCAAATTAACACATATTCGGTAATACCCCTTGTTGTTTGGCAAACAAAAAAGAAGTAGGATTTCATACATACATATATAGGTATGTATAAACTGCATTGATCTCTTATACGAGCTCTTATTGACACATACTAATTCGCTAATAGGTACACCCTATAACGCATACGAACACAAAGAGATATAACAAATTAAATGTTGCTATTTTTTAATAATTATTAAAATAAACAATGCAATCGAGACAAATAATAAATAAATACCGTAACAACGAAACACGCTATCTTATTTATTCCGATTAAAAAAAAAAAACCGAATTACTAATTCTCTAATTTAAATAAAAGAGATTACGCGTTGCAACTACGAATTTTGCCTAAATTTAATCAGTTTACACTCAGAGAAATCATTTCAATAATTGAACTTTTATAAATAAATGAACGCAGACTCTAAAGATTTTAAATCTACACAACTATTAAAAGTACCAAAAATGATTTCGGACGAAAAAAGTCCATGTACACCTGCAGAAGCTACACGCTCACAGCAAGGTGCTACAAAACCAAAAAGGGGGAAAGACATTACATACAGTAAATTCATTGCTGAGGGTGACAGTTTAATAAGATACTGCACTTGATTTTCATCTTCTCCGATTCAAGATATTTTTGAATCGGCATGAGAAATCAAAAAAGAAAATCTCGACGATTTTTGGATACGTCTCCATGCTCCATATGACGCCATAGTAGAATCTGACGCTTCAGATCTACCAGAAAATTTCAAGACCTCGGCTTACGCCAAATATGAAAACTGCTTAGACCAGTTCGAAGAAACTAAAGCAATGATTTCCGATCAACTTAAGCTAATAAAAGCAATTGTACCTACTCTACATCAGCGAGTAGAGCTGCCACAAGTACAAAGTCAAGAGGCAAGTTCAGGCATCCATCTCAAGGTGCCCGCATGTGACACAGAAATATTTCATGGTGGTTATGACCGATGCCCGTCCTTCCGGGACATGTTTACAGCCGTTTACATAAACCAACCAAAATTATCATCTGATACAAAACTTGCTAACACAACAAGCTTGCTTACAAAACAAAGACTTTTTACAAACTGCTTGTCACATGCGCATACACTTAAAAAGTGCGAAAGCAAATTTTATTGCGTTTATTGTCATAAACGGCATCATTCTATGCTTCATTATAACAATTTTTACAGCTCACCCCCAAACAGCGCAAATATGAAAAGAGCCACGGGTTTAGTTGCAACAGCAAATCCCGAAAATTGCCAAAAAGCACCATGCTGCTCAAAGGCATTAAAAATCCAAACGCTACATAGCGAAAATCCAAGTAGAGTACCAATACCTACAGCAGTCGTCTCCATCGAACACCTAGGAGAACTGTTTAAACTTAGAGACCAAGGACCACAACGATCATTTATTGCGTCTAGGGCACGAAATAGGCTACAACTGCCAACAAAACTAGCCAACTTTCAAATTACAGGAATGGGCGGAAGAGTAGTTCAAAACTCTAATAAAATCTGTCCCATTACCCTAATTTCCTCCCAAGCCGAGGAGAATTAAAACAGAAGCTATAGTCTTACCGCAGCTAACAAATATGCTTCCAAGCTATTATATAAATATAGTTTAAAAAAACTAAAGACACACGCTTTTAAAGAATATCGAACGAAAAAGTTGAAAATAATTTTAAAAATTAACTTAAAAAAATAGTATATAAAAAATACTAGTATATATATAAATACTAGTATTATTGAATATTTTCTTTTATTTTGAATATTTTTTAAAATTCAAGTACTCTACTTACACAAACATCCGGCATTATCCCTTATGCTTGATCAAGTAATAAGCAGGATTGCCTAAAACAAGTAAGCAAAGGTAAATAAAAAACAAGTAAAGAAGGGCTAAGTTCGGATATAACCGAACATTTTATACTCTCGCAAAGTCAAATGGTATACTCGTTTGAGATTTTTTGTGGATTGACTGATATTTTCGGTAGAAGGTCAACTATAGGCACTGGGGTCCACGTATTTAGTACTTAGGGGCTTGAATAGTTTTGGTTCGATTTAGACAATTTATAGTCACAAGGTGGCATACTTTAAACGTATTATTCACGCAAAGTTTTACCCCGATATAATCATTGTTGCTTGATATGCATAGTGGAAAGTGAAATAATGAGATGGAATTGAAAATGGTGTTATATGGGGAAAAGGCGTGGTTGTCGTCCGATTTCGCCCATTTTCGCACTATAACATAAAAATATGAAAAGAATGTTACGCGCCGAATTTGGTTGAAATCGGTTTAGCAGATTAGAAGATATGGGGTTTCACCTAAAAGTGGGCGGTGCCACACCCACTGACTAATTTTGAACGCGGTTCCTATAAAGTCATCTCATACCATCTCAGAGATAAAATTTAATGTCTCTGGCGTGTTTAGTGCTTGATTTATCGCGCTTTTAGTAGTTTTTAACAGTATCGTTATATGGGGAGTGGGCGGAGTTGCCACCCGATTTCACCCATTTTCACACTGTAGGTAGAGGTTGCTTGCAGTGAATTTTGTTATTATAGCATTAGCGGTTTAGGAGATATGCACATTAAACCTATTGTGATCCTGTATACCAAATAAGAGTCTTGTATCTTGTTGTGGAGCTTAGTTATGGCAATTTATTTGTTTTTGAATAATGGCGTTTTGTGGGGGTGGCAGTGGTCCGATTACGCCTATCTGCAATACCAACCGTCTCACGGTACCAAGAAACATGTCTACCAAGTTTCATAAAGATATCTTAATTTTTACTCAAGTTAGAGCTTGCACGGATGGACGGACAGACAATTACCCGGATTTCAACTCGTCTCCTTATCCTGATCATTTATATATATATAACCCTATATCTAACTCGATTAGTTTTAGGTGATACAAACAACCGTTGGGTGAACAAAACTATTATACTCTGTAGCAACAGGTTGCGAGAGTATAAAAAAAAACATATACAAATACCCATAGCAACATATAACGAATAAAAAGAGATAGAAAGTGTCCTTTCTCAAAAAACAAAAAAATGAAAGAATTTCTTACCTATATGCCAAAGCTCTCATTATATACATATTTACATATTTTGCACATAACATATACCTACAAGTATATAGTTAGAAACTCATAATTTTGAGCGCATGCAAATACATATATACATATTCTTAACATAATTTACCTACATAAAAAAATAAGTAATATACGTACATTATCTTACTCTCATACATACGTACATATTTACTTTATATACCGAGAGTGTACATTTACAAATCGTAGTGCACATACGATTATTCTGAAACAATGTCCGCTCGCTTATATACGTACTTATACAAGTACGGGACATATTATTATACCCTACTAGGGTACCACTCCAAGTTAAAGAATTTCTAAAAGCGCATTCAAAATAAAAAAAGGAATAAAAAACCATCAACAACGGTTCGGTAAAAAAAAACAATATATATATTCATAAATAAAAAAAATTGTGAACAATATTATACATTTATACACAATTTAATCTAATATATTCGAAGTCCAAATTAACACATATTCGGTAATACCCCTTGTTGTTTGGCAAACAAAAAAGAAGTAGGATTTCATACATACATATATAGGTATGTATAAACTGCATTGATCTCTTATACGAGCTCTCATTGACACATACTAATTCGCTAATAGGTACACCCTATAACGCATACGAACACAAAGAGATATAACAAATTAAATGTTGCAATTTTTTAATAATTATTAAAATAAACAATGCAATCGAGACAAATAATAAATAAATACCGTAACAACGAAACACGCTATCTTATTTATTCCGATTAAAAAAAAAAAACCGAATTACTAATTCTCTAATTTAAATAAAAGAGATTACGCGTTACAACTACGAATTTCGCCTAAATTTAATCAGTTTACACTCAGAGAAATCATTTCAATAATTGAACTTTTATAAATAAATGAACGCAGACTCTAAAGATTTTAAATCTACACAACTATTAAAAGTACCAAAAATGATTTCGGACGAAAAAAGTCCATGTACACCTGCAGAAGCTACACGCTCACAGCAAGGTGCTACAAAACCAAAAAGGGGGAAAGACATTACATACAGTAAATTCATTGCTGAGGGTGACAGTTTAATAAGATACTGCACTTGATTTTCATCTTCTCCGATTCAAGATATTTTTGAATCGGCATGAGAAATCAAAAAAGAAAATCTCGACGATTTTTGGATACGTCTCCATGCTCCATATGACGCCATAGTAGAATCTGACGCTTCAGACCTACCAGAAAATTTCAAGACCTCGGCTTACGCCAAATATGAAAACTGCTTAGACCAGTTCGAAGAAACTAAAGCAATGATTTCCGATCAACTTAAGCTAATAAAAGCAATTGTACCTACTCTAAATCAGCGAGTAGAGCTGCCACAAGTACAAAGTCAAGAGGCAAGTTCAGGCATCCATCTCAAGGTGCCCGCATGTGACACAGAAATATTTCATGGTGGTTATGACCAATGCCCGTCCTTCCGGGACATGTTTACAGCCGTTTACATAAACCAACCAAAATTATCATCTGATACAAAACTTGCTAACACAACAAGCTTGCTTACAAAACAAAGACTTTTTACAAACTGCTTGTCACATGCGCATACACTTAAAAAGTGCGAAAGCAAATTTTATTGCGTTTATTGTCATAAACGGCATCATTCTATGCTTCATTATAACAATTTTTACAGCTCACCCCCAAACAGCGCAAATATGAAAAGAGCCACGGGTTTAGTTGCAACAGCAAATCCCGAAAATTGCCAAAAAGCACCATGCTGCTCAAAGGCATTAAAAATCCAAACGCTACATAGCGAAAATCCAAGTAGAGTACCAATACCTACAGCAGTCGTCTCCATCGAACACCTAGGAGAACTGTTTAAACTTAGAGACCAAGGACCACAACGATCATTTATTGCGTCTAGGGCACGAAATAGGCTACAACTGCCAACAAAACTAGCCAACTTTCAAATTACAGGAATGGGCGGAAGAGTAGTTCAAAACTCTAATAAAATCTGTCCCATTACCCTAATTTCCTCCCAAGCCGAGGAGAATTAAAACAGAAGCTATAGTCTTACCGCAGCTAACAAATATGCTTCCAAGCTATTATATAAATATAGTTTAAAAAAACTAAAGACACACGCTTTTAAAGAATATCGAACGAAAAAGTTGAAAATAATTTTAAAAATTAACTTAAAAAAATAGTATATAAAAAATACTAGTATATATATAAATACTAGTATTATTGAATATTTTCTTTTATTTTGAATATTTTTTAAAATTCAAGTACTCTACTTGCACAAACATCCGGCATTATCCCTTATGCTTGATCAAGTAATAAGCAGGATTGCCTAAAACAAGTAAGCAAAGGTAAATAAAAAACAAGTAAAGAAGGGCTAAGTTCGGATATAACCGAACATTTTATACTCTCGCAAAGTCAAATGGTATACTCGTTTGAGATTTTTTGTGGATTGACTGATATTTTCGGTAGAAGGTCAACTATAGGCACTGGGGTCCACGTATTTAGTACTTAGGGGCTTGAATAGTTTTGGTTCGATTTAGACAATTTATAGTCACAAGGTGGCATACTTTAAACGTATTATTCACGCAAAGTTTTACCCCGATATAATCATTGTTGCTTGATATGCATAGTGGAAAGTGAAATAATGAGATGGAATTGAAAATCGCACTATAACATAAAAATATGAAAAGAATGTTACGCGCCGAATTTGGTTGAAATCGGTTTAGCAGATTAGAAGATATGGGGTTTCACCTAAAAGTGGGCGGTGCCACACCCACTGACTAATTTTGAACGCGGTTCCTATAAAGTCATCTCATACCATCTCAGAGATAAAATTTAATGTCTCTGGCGTGTTTAGTGCTTGATTTATCGCGCTTTTAGTAGTTTTTAACAGTATCGTTATATGGGGAGTGGGCGGAGTTGCCACCCGATTTCACCCATTTTCACACTGTAGGTAGAGGTTGCTTGCAGTGAATTTTGTTATTATAGCATTAGCGGTTTAGGAGATATGCACATTAAACCTATTGTGATCCTGTATACCAAATAAGAGTCTTGTATCTTGTTGTGGAGCTTAGTTATGGCAATTTATTTGTTTTTGAATAATGGCGTTTTGTGGGGGTGGCAGTGGTCCGATTACGCCCATCTGCAATACCAACCGTCTCACGGTACCAAGAAACATGTCTACCAAGTTTCATAAAGATATCTTAATTTTTACTCAAGTTAGAGCTTGCACGGACGGACGGACAGACAATTACCCGGATTTCAACTCGTCTCCTTATCCTGATCATTTATATATATATAACCCTATATCTAACTCGATTAGTTTAGGTGATACAAACAACCGTTGGGTGAACAAAACTATTATACTCTGTAGCAACAGGTTGCGAGAGTATAAAAAAAAAACATATACAAATACCCATAGCAACATATAACGAATAAAAAGAGATAGAAAGTGTCCTTTCTCAAAAAACAAAAAAATGAAAGAATTTCTTACCTATATGCCAAAGCTCTCATTATATACATATTTACATATTTTGCACATAACATATACCTACAAGTATATAGTTAGAAACTCATAATTTTGAGCGCATGCAAATACATATATACATATTCTTAACATAATTTACCTACATAAAAAAATAAGTAATATACGTACATTACCTTACTCTCATACATACGTACATATTTACTTTATATACCGAGAGTGTACATTTACAAATCGTAGTGCACATACGATTATTCTGTTTCAAATTACGTTTATGCGATCTTTCTTAACAGAGAAACAATGTCCGCTCGCTTATATACGTACTTATACAAGTACGGGACATATTATTATACCCTACTAGGGTACCACTCCAAGTTAAAGAATTTCTAAAAGCGCATTCAAAATAAAAAAAGGAATAAAAAACCATCAACAACGGTTCGGTAAAAAAAAACAATATATATATTCATAAATAAAAAAAATTGTGAACAATATTATACATTTATACACAATTTAATCTAATATATTCGAAGTCCAAATTAACACATATTCGGTAATACCCCTTGTTGTTTGGCAAACAAAAAAGAAGTAGGATTTCATACATACATATATAGGTATGTATAAACTGCATTGATCTCTTATACGAGCTCTTATTGACACATACTAATTCGCTAATAGGTACACCCTATAACGCATACGAACACAAAGAGATATAACAAATTAAATGTTGCAATTTTTTAATAATTATTAAAATAAACAATGCAATCGAGACAAATAATAAATAAATACCGTAACAACGAAACACGCTATCTTATTTATTCCGATTAAAACTACCTACAGCAGTCGTCTCCATCGAACACCTAGGAGAACTGTTTAAACTTAGAGACCAAGGACCACAACGATCATTTATTGCGTCTAGGGCACGAAATAAGCTACAACTGCCAACAAAACTAGCCAACTTTCAAATTACAGGAATGGGCGGAAGAGTAGTTCAAAACTCTAATAAAATCTGTCCCATTACCCTAATTTCTTCCCAAGCCGAGGAGAATTAAAACAGAAGCTATAGTCTTACCGCAGCTAACAAATATGCTTCCAAGCTATTATATAAATATAGTTTAAAAAAACTAAAGACACACGCTTTTAAAGAATATCGAACGAAAAAGTTGAAAATAATTTTAAAAATTAACTTAGAAAAATAGTATATAAAAAATACTAGTATATATATAAATACTAGTATTATTGAATATTTTCTTTTATTTTGAATATTTTTTAAAATTCAAGTACTCTACTTACACAAACATCCGGCATTATCCCTTATGCTTGATCAAGTAATAAGCAGGATTGCCTAAAACAAGTAAGCAAAGGTAAATAAAAAACAAGTAAAGAAGGGCTAAGTTCGGATATAACCGAACATTTTATACTCTCGCAAAGTCAAATGGTATACTCGTTTGAGATTTTTTGTGGATTGACTGATATTTTCGGTAGAAGGTCAACTATAGGCACTGGGGTCCACGTATTTAGTACTTAGGGGCTTGAATAGTTTTGGTTCGATTTAGACAATTTATAGTCACAAGGTGGCATACTTTAAACGTATTATTCACGCAAAGTTTCACCCCGATATAATCATTGTTGCTTGATATGCATAGTGGAAAGTGAAATAATGAGATGGAATTGAAAATGGTGTTATATGGGGAAAAGGCGTGGTTGTCGTCCGATTTCGCCCATTTTCGCACTATAACATAAAAATATGAAAAGAATGTTACGCGCCGAATTTGGTTGAAATCGGTTTAGCAGATTAGAAGATATGGGGTTTCACCTAAAAGTGGGCGGTGCCACACCCACTGACTAATTTTGAACGCGGTTCCTATAAAGTCATCTCATACCATCTCAGAGATAAAATTTAATGTCTCTGGCGTGTTTAGTGCTTGATTTATCGCGCTTTTAGTAGTTTTTAACAGTATCGTTATATGGGGAGTGGGCGGAGTTGCCACCCGATTTCACCCATTTTCACACTGTAGGTAGAGGTTGCTTGCAGTGAATTTTGTTATTATAGCATTAGCGGTTTAGGAGATATGCACATTAAACCTATTGTGATCCTGTATACCAAATAAGAGTCTTGTATCTTGTTGTGGAGCTTAGTTATGGCAATTTATTTGTTTTTGAATAATGGCGTTTTGTGGGGGGCATCTGCAATACCAACCGTCTCACGGTACCAGGAAACATGTCTACCAAGTTTCATAAAGATATCTTAATTTTTACTCAAGTTAGAGCTTGCACGGACGGACGGACAGACAATTACCCGGATTTCAACTCGTCTCCTTATCCTGATCATTTATATATATATAACCCTATATCTAACTCGATTAGTTTAGGTGATACAAACAACCGTTGGGTGAACAAAACTATTATACTCTGTAGCAACAGGTTGCGAGAGTATAAAAAAAAAACATATACAAATACCCATAGCAACATATAACGAATAAAAAGAGATAGAAAGTGTCCTTTCTCAAAAAACAAAAAAATGAAAGAATTTCTTACCTATATGCCAAAGCTCTCATTATATACATATTTACATATTTTGCACATAACATATACCTACAAGTATATAGTTAGAAACTCATAATTTTGAGCGCATGCAAATACATATATACATATTCTTAACATAATTTACCTACATAAAAAAATAAGTAATATACGTACATTACCTTACTCTCATACATACGTACATATTTACTTTATATACCGAGAGTGTACATTTACAAATCGTAGTGCACATACGATTATTCTGTTTCAAATTACGTTTATGCGATCTTTCTTAACAGAGAAACAATGTCCGCTCGCTTATATACGTACTTATACAAGTACGGGACATATTATTATACCCTACTAGGGTACCACTCCAAGTTAAAGAATTTCTAAAAGCGCATTCAAAATAAAAAAAGGAATAAAAAACCATCAACAACGGTTCGGTAAAAAAAAACAATATATATATTCATAAATAAAAAAAATTGTGAACAATATTATACATTTATACACAATTTAATCTAATATATTCGAAGTCCAAATTAACACATATTCGGTAATACCCCTTGTTGTTTGGCAAACAAAAAAGAAGTAGGATTTCATACATACATATATAGGTATGTATAAACTGCATTGATCTCTTATACGAGCTCTTATTGACACATACTAATTCGCTAATAGGTACACCCTATAACGCATACGAACACAAAGAGATATAACAAATTAAATGTTGCAATTTTTTAATAATTATTAAAATAAACAATGCAATCGAGACAAATAATAAATAAATACCGTAACAACGAAACACGCTATCTTATTTATTCCGATTAAAACTACCTACAGCAGTCGTCTCCATCGAACACCTAGGAGAACTGTTTAAACTTAGAGACCAAGGACCACAACGATCATTTATTGCGTCTAGGGCACGAAATAAGCTACAACTGCCAACAAAACTAGCCAACTTTCAAATTACAGGAATGGGCGGAAGAGTAGTTCAAAACTCTAATAAAATCTGTCCCATTACCCTAATTTCTTCCCAAGCCGAGGAGAATTAAAACAGAAGCTATAGTCTTACCGCAGCTAACAAATATGCTTCCAAGCTATTATATAAATATAGTTTAAAAAAACTAAAGACACACGCTTTTAAAGAATATCGAACGAAAAAGTTGAAAATAATTTTAAAAATTAACTTAGAAAAATAGTATATAAAAAATACTAGTATATATATAAATACTAGTATTATTGAATATTTTCTTTTATTTTGAATATTTTTTAAAATTCAAGTACTCTACTTACACAAACATCCGGCATTATCCCTTATGCTTGATCAAGTAATAAGCAGGATTGCCTAAAACAAGTAAGCAAAGGTAAATAAAAAACAAGTAAAGAAGGGCTAAGTTCGGATATAACCGAACATTTTATACTCTCGCAAAGTCAAATGGTATACTCGTTTGAGATTTTTTGTGGATTGACTGATATTTTCGGTAGAAGGTCAACTATAGGCACTGGGGTCCACGTATTTAGTACTTAGGGGCTTGAATAGTTTTGGTTCGATTTAGACAATTTATAGTCACAAGGTGGCATACTTTAAACGTATTATTCACGCAAAGTTTCACCCCGATATAATCATTGTTGCTTGATATGCATAGTGGAAAGTGAAATAATGAGATGGAATTGAAAATGGTGTTATATGGGGAAAAGGCGTGGTTGTCGTCCGATTTCGCCCATTTTCGCACTATAACATAAAAATATGAAAAGAATGTTACGCGCCGAATTTGGTTGAAATCGGTTTAGCAGATTAGAAGATATGGGGTTTCACCTAAAAGTGGGCGGTGCCACACCCACTGACTAATTTTGAACGCGGTTCCTATAAAGTCATCTCATACCATCTCAGAGATAAAATTTAATGTCTCTGGCGTGTTTAGTGCTTGATTTATCGCGCTTTTAGTAGTTTTTAACAGTATCGTTATATGGGGAGTGGGCGGAGTTGCCACCCGATTTCACCCATTTTCACACTGTAGGTAGAGGTTGCTTGCAGTGAATTTTGTTATTATAGCATTAGCGGTTTAGGAGATATGCACATTAAACCTATTGTGATCCTGTATACCAAATAAGAGTCTTGTATCTTGTTGTGGAGCTTAGTTATGGCAATTTATTTGTTTTTGAATAATGGCGTTTTGTGGGGGGCATCTGCAATACCAACCGTCTCACGGTACCAGGAAACATGTCTACCAAGTTTCATAAAGATATCTTAATTTTTACTCAAGTTAGAGCTTGCACGGACGGACGGACAGACAATTACCCGGATTTCAACTCGTCTCCTTATCCTGATCATTTATATATATATAACCCTATATCTAACTCGATTAGTTTTAGGTGATACAAACAACCGTTGGGTGAACAAAACTATTATACTCTGTAGCAACATGTTGCGAGAGTATAAAAAAAAAAACATATACAAATACCCATAGCAACATATAACGAATAAAAAGAGATAGAAAGTGTCCTTTCTCAAAAAACAAAAAAATGAAAGAATTTCTTACCTATATGCCAAAGCTCTCATTATATACATATTTACATATTTTGCACATAACATATACCTACAAGTATATAGTTAGAAACTCATAATTTTGAGCGCATGCAAATACATATATACATATTCTTAACATAATTTACCTACATAAAAAAATAAGTAATATACGTACATTATCTTACTCTCATACATACGTACATATTTACTTTATATACCGAGAGTGTACATTTACAAATCGTAGTGCACATACGATTATTCTGTTTCAAATTACGTTTATGCGATCTTTCTTAACAGAGAAACAATGTCCGCTCGCTTATATACGTACTTATACAAGTACGGGACATATTATTATACCCTACTAGGGTACCACTCCAAGTTAAAGAATTTCTAAAAGCGCATTCAAAATAAAAAAAGGAATAAAAAACCATCAACAACGGTTCGGTAAAAAAAAACAATATATATATTCATAAATAAAAAAAATTGTGAACAATATTATACATTTATACACAATTTAATCTAATATATTCGAAGTCCAAATTAACACATATTCGGTAATACCCCTTGTTGTTTGGCAAACAAAAAAGAAGTAGGATTTCATAGATACATATATAGGTATGTATAAACTGCATTGATCTCTTATACGAGCTCTTATTGACACATACTAATTCGCTAATAGGTACACCCTATAACGCATACGAACACAAAGAGATATAACAAATTAAATGTTGCAATTTTTTAATAATTATTAAAATAAACAATGCAATCGAGACAAATAATAAATAAATACCGTAACAACGAAACACGCTATCTTATTTATTCCGATTAAAAAAAAAAACCGAATTACTAATTCTCTAATTTAAATAAAAGAGATTACGCGTTACAACTACGAATTTTGCCTAAATTTAATCAGTTTACACTCAGAGAAATCATTTCAATAATTGAACTTTTATAAATAAATGAACGCAGACTCTAAAGATTTTAAATCTACACAACTATTAAAAGTACCAAAAATGATTTCGGACGAAAAAAGTCCATGTACACCTGCAGAAGCTACACGCTCACAGCAAGGTGCTACAAAACCAAAAAGGGGGAAAGACATTACATACAGTAAATTCATTGCTGAGGGTGACAGTTTAATAAGATACTGCACTTGATTTTCATCTTCTCCGATTCAAGATATTTTTGAATCGGCATGAGAAATCAAAAAAGAAAATCTCGACGATTTTTGGATACGTCTCCATGCTCCATATGACGCCATAGTAGAATCTGACGCTTCAGATCTACCAGAAAATTTCAAGACCTCGGCTTACGCCAAATATGAAAACTGCTTAGACCAGTTCGAAGAAACTAAAGCAATGATTTCCGATCAACTTAAGCTAATAAAAGCAATTGTACCTACTCTACATCAGCGAGTAGAGCTGCCACAAGTACAAAGTCAAGAGGCAAGTTCAGGCATCCATCTCAAGGTGCCCGCATGTGACACAGAAATATTTCATGGTGGTTATGACCAATGCCCGTCCTTCCGGGACATGTTTACAGCCGTTTACATAAACCAACCAAAATTATCATCTGATACAAAACTTGCTAACACAACAAGCTTGCTTACAAAACAAAGACTTTTTACAAACTGCTTGTCACATGCGCATACACTTAAAAAGTGCGAAAGCAAATTTTATTGCGTTTATTGTCATAAACGGCATCATTCTATGCTTCATTATAACAATTTTTACAGCTCACCCCCAAACAGCGCAAATATGAAAAGAGCCACGGGTTTAGTTGCAACAGCAAATCCCGAAAATTGCCAAAAAGCACCATGCTGCTCAAAGGCATTAAAAACCCAAACGCTACATAGCGAAAATCCAAGTAGAGTACCAATACCTACAGCAGTCGTCTCCATCGAACACCTAGGAGAACTGTTTAAACTTAGAGACCAAGAACCACAACGATCATTTATTGCGTCTAGGGCACGAAATAGGCTACAACTGCCAACAAAACTAGCCAACTTTCAAATTACAGGAATGGGCGGAAGAGTAGTTCAAAACTCTAATAAAATCTGTCCCACTACCCCAATTTCCTCCCGAGCCGAGGAGAATTAAAACAGAAGCTATAGTCTTACCGCAGCTAACAAATATGCTTCCAAGCTATTATATAAATATAGTTTAAAAAAACTAAAGACACACGCTTTTAAAGAATATCGAACGAAAAAGTTGAAAATAATTTTAAAAATTAACTTAAAAAAATAGTATATAAAAAATACTAGTATAATTGAGGAAAAGGCTTAGGGCGCTTTTTGCCATAATTTTCGTATATCGAACGCCCCACGCTTTTTCCTCAATTATACTAGTATTTTTTATATACTATTATTTAAGTTAATTTTTAAAATTATTTTCAACTTTTTCGTTCGATATTCTTTAAAAGCGTGTGTCTTTAGTTTTTTTAAACTATATTTATTTTCAACTTTTTAGTTTGATATTCTTTAAAAGCGTTTTTTTTTAGTTTTTTTAAACTATATTTATTTATATTTTATTATTTTTTAATAAATAGTAGCTGTAGCTATCTACACCAGAGAACTTAAAACAACGGTGAAGAAGGTGCAAATTGAATTTTGTATGATGCTCGATTGGTTGGCTGAAAAATTGAGATCAAGGAGTTCACCATTTTCTGTAATATTTGCTGTTATTTAACAGAAAAGAGATTTTATAACAACGTTCTCTGACAAATTACGTATCTCCCAACATAAAGAGAAAAATGAAGCGAAATGAATGAGAGAACAAAAAATACAAATGCCACTACACATATGCATGATTATTTTTTGCCATATAAACGATTTTTATGATGAAAAATTGATAAAATATGATTTTTTCGCACAAATGCTACATTGAGAAAATGTGAAAGATTATGCAAGGAATGATATTTTACTATTTTCATAATTTTCTAATTTCAGTTGTTACTGAATTAATAATTTATGTATGTACATATGTAAGTTAACACGGGTAATCAATCATCTGGCCAAAATATCACGCGTCTACAGTTTTGCACATAACACCAAAGAAAAGTTCAGTACTGCAATAATAACGCTTCCGGTCATATTGCTGATCGAACACTTATAGTCTTGCGCGTGACAACAATAAACCAAATACAAGACAATAAGCGGAATTGGTTCACGAGGCAAATAACGTGCAGCAACTAAAGTTAGCAAGCAGTGTAGGTATTTAGACGCTAGCGTCGCCTTTGTTTAAATCAGTTGTAGTACCTCTCCGCTAAGACCGGCTGCCCTTGTAAAGGGAAATAAAAAATTCAAAACGAAATTAACAGATCGTTTTACTGGCGCCCAACGTGGGGCCAAACAATAAAACTCCTTGTAAAGGACACTCGCGTCTGACCGTGAGTTCGGACCCACCTCCTAAAAAGAAAAGGACTCTCAACTAAAGTGAAAATATTCAGAACATAAGATCGACACCGCTTGACGAGTCAAGATCACTTGAATGTTTGTTACGTTTAAAAAAAAATTTAGAAAATTTTAAAACGGTTCAAAATCACGCTAAAAGTGTCAAAGGTTTTTTAAAAAAAAATCCTTGTGTTCGACATAAACTGATAAACGTTTTTGGAAAGAAAAACAATTAAATAAAAACTTTAAATATCGAATAATATTTATAAACAAAAAACTATCATCCGAAGAACTTTTAATGGATTTTAAGTGTCAGTGACTAGTGACTTCTTAAATATTGTAAATCACACACACACACACACTCGCATCCAGCGATAAAACGACGATGTTCGCAAGCACAAACAGAAATAATAAAAAACTTACAAACTCTATTCAAAACCATATCTACAGAATCTACAAAGCTAGATAGATAGCTAGCTAGAACGTGTGTACGACGAAGGCATAGAACCGAACTGGCAGGACAACCAACTTTAACCAGAGAACTTAAAACAATGAGAAGGTGCAGGTTCGACAGCGAACAATTTGTAGGAATTTATCAAGGAGTTCACCACAGATGCACCAGAAACAAATAACATTTTTCGCTTTTATAACAGCGGTGAATCTGTACACATACGCTCTCTTAACATAACCAACCGACGAATATTGAAGAGAATATAATATGTGAGCAAAACTGGGCATATTGATATGCCATTTGAAATATATTCCCTTTTATTGAACTATTATTTATTATTTTTTAAATTATTTTATGTTAATTCACTTTTACTTTATTATGAGAAATATATCAAAATACATTTAAATTATTACTAATAAAGTATTTAGATATATTTCTTAAAATAATTCATTAATTGTACTTGACACCATTATGGAGTCATAAAAGTACAGAATTGTGTTTTGCCGTCGGTATTTCACATTCATGCTTCAATTTTTCTTTTCAAATGCATGTGTAAACATATGTAACAGGACATACATATATTATGTCGTTTACACATTTGTATGTATTTTTATGTAGATATGTACACTCATTACTTCATGTGAAATCTCCGTTGACACATTTTTTGCTTTTATGTCAAAGAGTCAATCTGTCGAAGAACTGACGCGACGACAAAGCGTCACAACATTGTGTTGTTGGTAGAAAATCCAAGATGTGCCATACACACTCTTACAAACATACATCGCATATGGGCAAGTGTAAAGTCAATGTGTGTACAAAAAATTCGAACGTACTTATGTAAATTCTTTGACAAATACAGTCAATCCCGGTTAAGTGCCAAAACCAAAGATGCAGATTTTTTGTGCTTTGTAGTACATAAGCGAGTGGTACCAAAAAAAATTATTTCTATGTATTTAAAAAAAAATTACCGTTTTCTTTAAAAAATTAAGAAAAAAAAAGTGAGATGCAGCAAGACACCGGCAGATAAGAGGGATTGGAGGAGTGATACTTAACCGGGGTTTACTGTGTACATAAATCAGAGGAATATTGAATATTTTCTTTAAAAAGTTTCTTGAATTGTAAATCGACAAATTTACTATGTTGTCACTTTTATTCTAAAATATTTTAATACTCATATTTGAGGGGTTGTCACTTATCAGAAATTTGTTCAATTTATGATTTTTACCTTTTGCCATCGTCGCGAAAAGACGCTTGTAGGCAAACGCATGCTCGGGGAGATGTGTAAGGCGTTTGCTTTTATGAATGAAACGACTTAGCTTGTGCGCCAGCGTTCATGAATGAAAATGTTGTCGGTGTGTGATTTACTACAAATTTAGGATTTGTCAATTTGGCTGCCATATTGATTTCTGGTGCTGATGCTATTTGAGACAATTGTTGTTTTTGTACAACAATGTTCGTATTTTTCTTATTGGCTGACGTACTTACATTTGTACGCTTAAATGTATGTAGATTTGTGTATGCATTACTTATTTTGCGCGGTCATATGCATATTTGTACATACATACTTACATATAGAGCAGTGCGCTCACATGTATTTATTGATAATTGATAATATATTATTATATTATATAATATAACATATTTATGTACATACATAAATTATTAATTCTGTAAATATTGAAATTAGAAAATTATGAAAACAGTAAAATATCATTTTTTGCATAATCTTTCACATTTTATCAATGTAGCATTTGTGCAAAATAATAATAATTTCATCATAAAAATCGTTTATATGGCAAAAAATAATCATGCATATGTGAAGTGGCATTTGTATTTTTGTTTTCTCATTCATTTCATTTCATTTTTCTCTTTATATTGGTAGATACGTATTTTGTCAGAAAACGTTGTTAAAAACTCTCATTTCTGTTAAATAACAGCAAAACTATACAGAAAGTGGTGAACTCCTTGATCTCAAATTTTCAGCCAACCAATCGAGCATCATACAAAATTCAATTTGCACCTTCTCATTGTTTTAAGTTCTCTGCTTTAACAACCATCAATCAACCACCAAACAACCAACTTTAACCAACACAGCAACATACTAACATATGAACATGGGAATATTTATGTAAGTAGAAAGGTCAGCAGCTAATATTTCTCAATAAAAGTGTGAGTAAATTAGATTTCCATTCTAAATTTTAAAAAAAGCAAAGATAGTATTTTTTTATTTTGAATCAAAGACTATGGATTCCCAGACTCTCCAAACCCTTCTAAATACCGCAATCCGTGCGGCAACCGAACATTCTAGACAGGAATTTCAGACCCACATAGACGAGCTTACAAATAGGTTAGCTAGAATTGAGACCCCGACTCAGGTAATTCAATATGAACCAGTTACAATTAATCCAAATGTATTGTGTGACGAATCCCTAGACCTAGTAAAGACCATGCCGGATTTCAGGGGTGATCCTACTCGTTATGTCTCCTGGAGACAAGCGGCGCACACGGCGTATAAAGTATTCGAAGGATACCAGGGTAGTTCTAAGCACTACCAGGCAGTAGGCATCATAAGAAAGGGGCAGCAGACAGTGTACTTTCGTCCTTCAACACAGTCTTGAATTTTAAAGCAATTATTGCAAGGCTAGATTTCGCATACGCCGATAAAAGATCCATCCATCTAATAGAGCAGGAGCTGTCCACCTTAAGGCAGAGTAAACTATCAGTGATAGCGTTCTACGATGAAGTTGAAAGGAAACTGACCCTTATAATAAACAGAACGATCATGACTCACGGTGGAAACACCACCCTAATAGAGTCACTCAATAATAAATACCGCGAGGACGCTCTCCGCATTTTTATTTCGGGACTCAATCGTCCTTTATGTGACATACTGTTTTCCTCCAGGCCTAATGACCTTCCCTCCGCTTTAGCTTTAGCACAGGAGCTTGAATCAAATCAAGCTAGGTCCATCTTTGCCCAGAATTTTAACAGGCAGACAATTCAGAGTCCAAGCCAATTTCCGTATTTACCACAGTAGCGAACGATTCGGCCTGACCAGCAACGATGGTCTCAGGGACAAAGGGTCGTACCAATGGATGTAGACCCATCGCTCTCAAGGTTCAGACAAAATAGACCCCAGCCAATAAAGGGTAATAGTGGGAGGTTCCATCAAGGAGCCTATCCAAGGGCTCCTCATCCAAATATTGGCAACTCGAGGTGCTTACCCAACCGAAATACCATCCAGACCTTCGGAAAACAAGAGCTAGCTTCTCTAGGCAGGGAAAGGCCAGAGAAAAGACCACACGGGAGTGGCCAGCAGGCATTACACAAGGTACAAAGGATAAACAACCTTACCCAGGAACAGGACGACTCTGAGGAAGAATACTGAAATAACGCTAGTTATGATAATTACTATCATAGCGAGGGTTATGCAGAATGTAATCAAGTTGTATACCAAGACGAAATAAATGATGATGTGAATTTTTTAGGACAAAATCCCTCTTGCCCTATATCGAGCGGACAATCGGGGGAAGAGGTATAAAATTCCTTATTGACACTGGTGCTGCGAAGAGCTACATAAAACAGCTCGACGACCTAAAGGGAATCAAGCCAGCAAACCACGCCTTTACAGTCAAATCTATCCACAGCACCACTGAAATTGACAAATGTTGTACAATCAACATTTTTAATAAAAATACTAAATTCTTTATCTTACCCAGCTTAGACACCTTCGACGGTATCATAGGTTTTGACCTATTAACCGGAGTGAACGGTAAAATAGATTGTAAAAACGGACTTCTTAGTTATGATGGGGGACAGGAAAAGCTTTTTTATCACTATTGCCCGGATGTTAATAAATTAATTGAAACAAACGTGAGCAAGTTGGACATTCCCGCTCTGTTGCAGCGACACGCTAAAGTTTTCGCGGACTCCAACGAAGCTCTACCTCATAATACCAATATCAGGACCACCGATGACCTTCCAGTTTACTCAAGGAGCTACCCATACCCCATAGCTTCAGCCGAGTTTGTCAATAAGGAGATTTCGAATCTCCTGCGTGACGGTATAATAAGACCATCCCGTTCTCCTTATAATAATCCAATATGGGTTGTAAGTAAAAGAGGCATTGACGAAGACGGTAATAGGAAATCCAGACTCGTAATAGACTTTAGGAAACTGAACAACAAAACAGTTAGTGACAAGTATCCGATTCCGGACACTTCCGTAATTTTGGCTAACATTGGAAATGCCAGGTTTTTTTCAACAATAGACCTCAAGTCCGGCTTCCACCAAATTAAGCTAGCTGAAAAGGATCGAGAATAAACGGCATTCTCGGTTAGAAATGGCAAATACGAGTTCTGTAGGCTCCCATTTGGCCTAAAAAATGCGCCCAGCATTTTTCAGAGGGCCATTGATGACGTATTAAGAGAAGAAATCGGTAAAATATGTCATGTCTATGTAGATGATGTCATAATTTTTTCGGAAAATGCCGAGCAACATCTAAAGGACATAGACCAGGTACTACACAAACTTTACGCTGCTAATATGCGAGCATCCGCCGACAAATCAAAATTTTTTCAAGAAAGTGTCGAATTTTTGGGCTTTACAGTGTCTAAAGAGGGTATTAGGACATGCCCCGATAAAGTCAGGGATATTTTGGACTTCGCTGTTCCCAAATCCTTGAGAGCCTTACGATCATTCTTGGGGTTAGCTAGCTATTACAGACGATTCGTAAAAGACTATGCTGCGATTACGAAACCCCTAACGAAATACCTACGTAGAGAAAATGGTAACATCAGTGCTAACCAATCTCGGAAAATAGAAATAACTCTAGACGAGGAAGCACTTAACGCGTTTGGTAAAGTTAAGAAAATTCTTGCATCAGAAGACGTACTGCTCCTTTACCCTGACTACAAACAACCTTTTGACTTGACAACGGACGCCTCTTCACATGCCATAGGCGCCGTTTTGTCACCAAATGGTAGACCTATCACCATGATCTCGAGAACTCTGTCTCCGACAGAAGAAATCTACGCGACCAACGAAAGAGAGCTCTTGGCGATCGTATGGGCCCTACAAAAACTGCGTAACTATTTGTACGGCGTCAAACACTTAAACATTTACACAGATCAGCAGCCACTCACCTTCGCTTTATCTGATAAAAACCCAAATGCAAAGATGAAAAGATGGCGCGCTTTTGTCGAGGAGTACTCACCAAAGTTTCACTACAAACCAGGTAAAGAAAACTTTGTGGCTGATGCACTCTCCCGGCAACACATAAATGCATTGAATCACGAGGTAGACACAGAAAGTATGGCCACCAATAGCGAGTTATCACTTACTCAAGCAATACTTACAGTAAAAAAAACCCATTAATTGTTTTGAAACTCAGATTATTCTGGAAGAGGGTGCCAAATTGCCGGTTAACACGTCAATCCTATTTAGGACACAAGTGAGGCATCAAATATCTTTTAATAACCTACAGGATTTACTGAAATCCATGAAACAGTGTGTTAATCCGAACGTCGTTAACGGGTTGCTATGCGAACTCCCTACTTTGGCACTAATCAAAGACGACCTTGCCACATCTTTTCCAGGGGTAAAGTTCCGCCACACTACAAAACAGGTTATCGATGTTTTTAATAAAGAAGACCAAAGAAAAAGCCTCCAAATCGAGCATAATCGTGCACATAGATCTTGTCGCGAAAATGAACAGCAGATCCTAGAAAATTACTACTTTCCTGACTTAAGAAAAGTGCTAAAGGAAATAGTTTCAAACTGCCAAATATGTCATGAATCAAAATACCAACGACATCCCCCCAACCCAGAAATAGGATCAACTCCCATACCTTCGTACCCAGGAGAAATCCCTCACGTGGACATTTATTCAACAGACAAAACGCATTTCCTGACAACAATAGATAAATTCTCTAAATTTGCAATAGTTTTTCCAATAAAATCTAGAGCCATAGTAGATATTAAGGAACCAATCTATGAACTCCTCAACTTTTACAAAAACACTAAAGTTTGTGATAACGAGAGGTCACTGAATTCTGAAACTATTAAAGCGATCCTAAAAAGCCACTTCGGTGTCACGATCTACACCACACCACCGGCTCACAGTACGACTAACGGCCAGGTGGAAAGGTTTCACAGTACACTTACGGAAATTGCACGCTGCCAGAGGCTCGAGACTTGCATTTCCGACACGGCCGAATTAATTCTGCTAGCAACGGCTAAGTACAACCGCACAATTCATTTCGTGACAAACAAAAAACCTATAGACATCATCCACGCAATTCCGGACGAACTAGTTAATGAAATAAAGAACAGACTTATATGTACCCAACAAATTGACTTAAAAAGGCACAACATAAAAAGACAAAGAAGACAATACAAACCAGGGGAAAGGGTTTTTGTAAAGACCAATAAGAGAATAGGAAATAAATTCACTAAACTTTACACCGAAAAAATAGTCCAGAGCGATTTGGGCACCTATGTTTTAATCGATGGACGTAAAGTTCACAAAATCAATTTAAAACACTGAAATGTCTCCTTCTTCCTTAGGGTAACTCTGCTCTTGATAATGAACCATTGGGCTAACGCAGGGATATTTAACTATACCAGCTCTCATTACATCCCGATAGTAACAGGAAAAGTAATCGTCCACGAGCATTATGAGTTTTTACTCCACAAGACAAACTTATCAGAATTCGAGGCGATAGCCGAAGAGACGGACACGATATTAGAACAATTTCCACTTTCCCATGCCAGGCAACTTCTCCGAAATGACGCTGACGAAATATTAAAACTACTCGACGCGGTCAAGATACATCACCGACATGCGCGAGGTATTAATATCTTAGGGACTGCATTAAAATACATAACCGGCACTCCGGACTTTGACGACTTTCAGACAATTGAGACCAGAGCCGAAGCCCTAATAGAAGCAAATGAACAACAGTCAATGATTAATCTAGCTACCCAGAGGCAAATTAACGAGCTGACGGTGACGGTTAATAAACTTTTAACACAGGCAAAACGGACGCAGATCGACACGGGAAATCTCTTTTCTTTGGTCAGCACTAGAAATAGAGCGGTAATAATGCAATTAGAAACCATCATTACATCAGTAGCTTTAGCAAAAGTAAATATTATTAACCCCATTCTGCTTAATGGCTTGGAAATAAGTAATATATTAGCTGCTGAGCTCTCTACAAATACTAGTATAACTGACATACTTTCTGTTTCTAAATTTAAGATATTTCAAAATACACAGTTTATTTATTTCATTATTAAATACCCAAAAATAGCTAGAATTTGTAATATTGTAAAGTTGCTGCCCGTGATCCAGGAAGGAAAGATTATTTCCTTGGAAACGAATCTTATGGCTGAATGCAGCGGAGAATACATCCCACTTTATAATTGCAAAGAAGCCATAATAGCAAACTTCTGCCAGCCTTTGAAAGAAAGTCCCTGTGTACGAGAACTACTGAACCAGCGCTACGCAAATTGCAAATCAAAATCCACCGATCACGTGCCCGCCATTGAGGAGATCGATGACGGCGTAATTCTAATTAATGACCAGCCCGCTATAATACAAACCGAAAATTTGACAAGATTAGCTAGAGGAACCTTTTTGATAACATTCAAATGTGATATTATGATAAACTTCACTGTTTATAGCAACTGGAATGAGGTAATGCGTTCACATCCCGAGGCGGTACCCGCGCAGCACGTTAACTTCACCGAACATATTGAGCTATTATCACTTCCACACCTACAAAAAATTAATTTAAAAAATCTCAAGCACATAGCTCACCTACGGAATCTTATTGAGACCCGCTCCATACAATTAGGAAGCGCCTTGCTCCTAATCGTATTAGCCATAGCTATGGGCATAGCAATACTTCTGAGGAGACGACAAAAAAATATGGTCATACTGAAGAATGTCATAAAAGAAACCGAGGACGCTTTCACTTCAAGAGGGGGAGTAGTTACCACGGGTAATCAATCATCCGGCCAAAATATCACTTCGACGTAATCAAATATCGCTTCAACGTAATCTGATGACGGCGCGTCTACAGTTTTGCACATAACACCAAAGAAAAGTTCAGTACTGCAATAATAACGCTTCCGGCCATATTGCTGATCGAACACTTATAGTCTTGCGCGTGACAACAATAAACCAAATACAAGACAATAAGCGGAATTGGTTCACGCGGCAAATAACGTGCAGCAAATAAAGTTAGCAAGCAGTGTAGGTATTTAGACGCTAGCGTCGCCTTTGTGTAAATCAGTTGTAATAACTCTCCGCTGAGACCGGCTGCCCTTGTAAAAGGAAATAAAAAATTCAAAACGAAATTAACAGATCGTTTTACTTGTATGTACATCAATATGTTATATTATATAATATACTTGTAATAATATATTACCAATTATCAATGAAAACATGTGAGCGCACTGCTCTATATGTAAGTATGTATGTACAAATATGCATATGACCGCGCAAAATAAGTAATGCATACACAAATCTACATACCTTTAAGCGTACAAATGTAAGTACGTCAGCCAATAGGCAAAATACAAACATTGTTGTACAAAAACAACAATTGTCTCAAATAGCATCAGCACCAGAAATCAATATGGCAGCCAAATTGACAAATCCTAAATTTGTAGTAAGTCACACACCAGCAACATTTTCATTCATGAACGCTGGCGCACAAGCAATAAGCTAAGTCGTTTCATTCATAAAAGCATACGCCTTACACATCTCCCCGAGCATGCGTTTGTCTATAAGCGTCTTTTCGCAACGATGGCAAAAGCTAGAAATCATAAATTGAACATCTTTCTGATGTTCCCTCTAGAAGGGAAAAGTGACAACCTTGCAAACACAGAAATCAATGACAAAAGTGGCAACAAAGGTTTTGTCGATTTAAAATATTTCACAATTCTAAAATATTTTTCCGTGGATCGCAAAAATCTTCCGCAATATGTATGCATGTTCATATAAATACATACATACCTACAATGATTTGTATGCAAAGCTGTTAGAACGGCAAGGGAAATGATGACAATCGGCGAGCGTTCGTTTATTTTTCGGCACATCTCGGATTTTCTACCAATAACACAATGTTGTTACGCTTTGTCGTCGCGTCAGTCCTTCGACAGATAGACTCTTTGACATAAAAGCAAAAAATGTGTCAACGGAGATTTCACATGAAGAATTGAGTGTACATATATACATACAAATACATACAAATGTGCAAACGACATAATACGTACATATTACGTACATAATTACTTTTACACATGCATTTGAAAAGAAAAATTGAAGCATGAATGTGAAATGCCGACGGCAAAACACAATTCTATTTAATTTCTAATATTTTTAAATTATTATTAATAACTCACAATAAATTAAAAGTGAATGAACATAAAATAACTTAAAAATAATAATAAATAATAGTTCAATAAAAGGGAATATGTTTCAAATAGCATATCCATATTCCCAGTTTGGCATACACATTATATTCTCTTCAATATTCGCCGTTTGGTTATGTTAAGAGAGCGTATGTTTACAGATTCACCGCTGTTATAAAAGCGAGAAATGTTATTTGTTTCTCGTGCATGTGTGGTGAACTGCTTGATAAATTCCTACAAATTGTTCGCTGTCGAACCTGCACCTTCTCGTTCATTTAAGTTCTCTGGTGAAACTAATATAAGCGTGTTAATAAGCAATACTAACTTCTCATTTATTCAATTCTTTTTTATTTTTTATTAAATTCCATATTTTGATCTGCCATTAAAAAATGTTATCCTAAATATTATAATTTTTGTTGTCCGTTCAGTTGATTTGTTCCCTTTGAGATGCCAAAATATGCCTAACAGTATGCAAATATTTTGCGCATACTTTGTAGTCGTGTTGGGTTTAGTTTGATTACAAACAGACAGACACACATAGAAATGAAGCTAATAAAAGAGTGTTAAAAAGTATGCAAACATTTTGCGCATACTTTGTAATCGTGTTGAGTTTAGTTTTTTAGTTACAAACAGACATACAAGTGAAACTAATATAAGCGTGTTAATAAATAGCAACCAATGGGAAAAGGTTTCACACCTCAAATTAGCAGATCCCAACTGCAACACCCCCGCTCAAATAGACATTCTATTAGGCATCGATCTCATACCTCAGATAATACTCGAGGGTGTGGAGAAAATTTCAAACACACTATTGGCACAAAATACCATTTTCGGTTGGATCCCATGAGGACTAGTTACGGAACCAGTTACCACTATGACAACTCATGTTGAGGAAATCTCAAATGAATCCCTCAATTCATAATTGAAAATATTTTGGGAGTTAGAAGAGCTTCCACCCATTTCAGTTACAACCCCAGAAGATCAGTATTGTGAAGACTTTGACAAAGCCACAACTACTAGATCAGATAATGGTCGGTACGTCGTACGACTACTGCTAAAACAACAATTTCCTAACACACTCGCCTTAGGTCACTCTCGCACCTCTGCAATACAGCAGTTTTTAAGTAAAACCAGTATAATGATGGTGGGTTTGGAAGAATACCTCCAGTTAGACCACATGGAGAAAGTAAACCCATGCGAAAAAATCATCAACTACTTATGGTAGAATTTTTTTCGTTAATTTGATAATTTAATGAAATTAAATGGACAGTTTTTCTTAAAAATAATAAAGTTTATCGCTGCATATGAATGAAATTGGTCTAGACCTTTGTTTAATCCTTGTAACCCTAATATACTGATTTCCGCTCCTCTGGTACAACAGCAACCTCATATACCACATATTAATTCGTAACTCTTTGGTTCAGTTTATATATCATATATTATGTTTTAGTTAAATAGCTTCTTTTAGTTTGACTTAACATTTTGGAGAAAAAAATACTATTGACACTAAATAAATCTATGATCAATAACATAAGTTAAGGAAAAAATTTACACTTAAATAAGATACCAAATAATAATCGAATAATAAATGTTGAACTCTTTCGAAACATTTTTTTACTTTCGCAACATGTTAGGTTAGGTTAGGTTAGAGGCTCGATCTTAAGAAGGATCACACTTGGACAGCTTAAACGCCGGTTCGTTGTGGTACCCAAAACTCCTATGAGCCGGATCATTGGACCCTTACATGTCGACAAAGTACTTTGTGCCTATGACAAACTTGCTAAAGCGGCCAATATCTGTTTCGGCCAAATCTTCTGGTCCGCCAAAAGTGTGATTGCCGAGATGCTTCAATCTCAACCTAGCAAAAGCCGGACAGTGGAGGAGAAAGTGCCGGGATGTTTCTACTTCACCCTCCTACCATCGGGTAGTATTCTAAGCCGCACCGCATGAGTTCCATGGTATCGAGGTGAGCTTTGTTCAAGGCGAGAAGATCCCCCGACCTTCTGCGATCCACTCTCGGCCAGAAGGATCGCGCAATCGCGCAGGAGCTGGACGTCGACCATCGTCTGCTCAGTGCATGCCTGGTCCATTGGTCCAGAGCCAGAATGCAAGACGTTAGTGGAGGACCAACTCGATCCCATTCCGATGTGAGCGGGCCAAGGGTGCCCCCTGGCCAGATACTCGGCCTTGCAATTCCTCGCGATTCCGCTGTGACCAGGCACTCAAACGAGTCTGATATTGAAGTATCCTGATGCTAATTCTAGTGAGGACAGACACTCCTTGACCAGCTTTGAATGCACGGTTCGCGCACTCAGGGCTTGAATTGCCGCTCTGCTGTAGGAGTGAATGCTAACCTTTCTAAACGAAGCTGCAGTACTCCTACCGCTACTTTGATTGCGGCCACGTCCGCCTGAAAAACGCTACAGTGGTCCGGTAGCCTGAAGCAAAGACTGCTGGAAAGCTCTTTACAGAAAAGCCCCTCTCCAACTTTCCTTCCTAGCTTCGACCCATCCGTGTAAAAGCTCACCGCGCCTCTTCTCCAGCAACTTCTTCCCCTCAACATCTCCCTCCAGTGATCCAAATTTTTAGGTATGCAGCTGAAGGAGGAGAGAATATTGGCGTGTCCTTGTTCGGACCTCTTCAAAAGCCCAGCTTCCCTGAGCCTAATAGCACACCTCGCAGCAATGCACCTACCAACAATAACCACAGGTGCTACATTTAATATAGCGTTGAGAGCTATCGTTTTTGTGGTTCGCAGTGCACCGGAGATTCCGATGAGCGCCGCTCTTTGGACTCGCTCAAGCTTTTTAGCCAGGGTAGTCTTTTCGAGAATCGATGTCGACATGCTGCTCACTGCAAATTCCTTGTGCAACAGCGCTATCTCCAGCCATGACACTACATCATGCGAAGCAGTGTCGACCGACCTGCCCTTGATATGGGCATGCTGCTCCCGTAACAGTCTACCCCTCGGTATTCTGCACCTAATGTACAGATCCATAAGTCTCTCCAGCGTTTTAAACAGAAACGAGGATAGGCTGATGGGTCTGTAGTCTTTTGCACCGACATGAGAGCTTTTACCGGTCTTCGGAATAAACGTAACCTTAACCTGTCTCCAGGCCTTCGGGACATGGCCCAATCTAACACAGTTCGTGTAGATTGGGGCCAGCCAGCTACATGACACCTTAACCGTACGCTCTAGTTGCGTAGGTATGACTCCATCAGGACCCAGGCTCTTGAAAGGCTTGAATGATTTTAGCGTCCAAGTAAGGTAACGCTCATCCAGAAGGTCCAAGAAGGCTGTACAGACTTCCTGAAGCTCCCACAGTGGCATTTCTTCAGCTTCAGCTTCTGCATTTGTTATGCGGTTAAACCTTGAGGACTCGTGACAACCATCTACGCTGCCGAAGAAGGCTTTCCACGAAGCCCTCTTGACTTTCTTCAACTCGGAGTTGTAAATGGCCAGTCCGGCCTTGTACAACGGCCAGTCGTCACTAGAGCCACTTTTACGGGCTTTATTAAAAAGTCTTCTACTCGAAGATCTAATCTCCGTTAGCTCCGAAGTCCACCAAGGGGGTTTCTCTTTACTTTTCTGAGTTTTCAAAGGACAGGATCTTTCAAGAGTAGTTCTACTAACAGAGCTGAAAACCTCGACGAGCTCCTCAATCGCGTCCGCAGATAGGATCGAATCCCTGTCAGGCGCGGTTGGAAGAGCTGATCGAAGCTTACTGCAATACAGGACCCACTTGGTATTCCTGAAGTTTCTGTAAGTTCTATGCTTCGGGCGTTAGGCGTCCAAGCTGAACCCAATATATTAGGTGATGTAAAAAGTTCGTTCGGTTTTTATCTCAGAGATGGCGTTATTGTCCATAGTATTAGTGTTACGTGTCGCATCATGTCATACTATACGGTGCTGAAAACGTGTTTATTCGCGCTAAAAGTTTGTCTTTGACAGCTTTTCGATTGATTGACTTAGTACGTTGCGAGCGCTCGTCAAAGATGGACACCAGCAAAGAGAAAATTCGCTATATTTTACAATTTTTCTTCGATCAAGGCGAAAAAGCAGCCAAAGCGACTGAAAAAATTAATTTAGTTTATGGGCCCGATACTGTAAACGAACGTGTAGCACAAAAGTGATTTGCTAAGTTCCGTTCCGGTAATTTCGATGTCAAAGATGCACCACGCGTCGTGAGGCCTGTCGTCGAAAATTGCGATAAAATCATGGAAATAGTGGAAACAGACCGTCACGTGAGCACTTATTTAATTGCTGAGGAACTAAAGATAAGCCAGAAAATCGTTTGAAACCATTTGCATAACCTTGGATTCAAAAAGAAGCTCGATTTTTGGGTGCCATACGAACTAACGCAAAAAAACATGATGGACCGAATTTCCATCTGCGAATCGCTGCTGAATTGCAACAAAATCAACCCGTTTCTGAAGCGGATCGTGACTGGCGATGAAAAATGGGTCACTTATGACAACGAACGTGGTCAAAGCTCGGGGAAGCGGCCCAGATGGTGGCCAAGACCTGATTGACGGCCAGGAAGGTTTTGCTGCTGAATCATCTACTGCGAGCTGCTTCCCTATGGCCAAACGCTCAATTCAACCCTCTACTGCCAACAACTGGACCGCTTGAAGGCAGCACTCATCCAGAAGAGGCCATCTTTGATCAACAGAGGCCGAATTGTGTTCCATCAGGACAACGTCAGGTCACACACGTCTTTGGTGACGCACCAGAAGCTCTGGGAGCTCGGATTGGAGGTCCTAATGCACCCACCTTATAGACCGGACCTGGCACCAAGTGATTACCATTTTTTCCTGTCCATGGCGAACGCGCTTAATGGTGAGAAGTTAGCCTCAGAGACGCCTGTGAGTTTTTTGGCAATAGGGACGCAGCCTTCTACGAGAGAGGTATGATGAAGTTGGCATATCGTTGGCAACAAGTTTATGAACAAAACGGCACATATTTGACTTAAATCGGACAAATGCACTCAAAGTTATCATCTTTTGAGAAATCAATAAAAAACCGAACGAACTTTTTTCTTTAACTAATATTTATGATCAGAAAAGGAGTGGTCGTCTAGAACTCCATTTCGAGATCAAGGGATCGATTTCCCTAGAGGGCAGTTTCCCCTATTGCAGGTTAAAAGGTCTACATCACAATTAAAATTAAAAAGTGACTCACCTCTGGTGTTTGTATCAAACCTCCCCCAGACGGTGTGCCTTGAATTGGCATCCGAGCCTATTAGAACCACGGCTCCTTCGTAGACAAAACAATAGATCGGCGGAGGCCGCCTGTGAATGCTGGAGGTTAATTTGGAGGATCTTCATCCTCCAAACTCCTCTCCAGCAGTGCGAGTTCGGCACCATCGTCCATATCATCGACGCCAGCCTCCTCGAACAGACGTTTGAGACTGAGGACGGATCCATCATCACCTGACAATCCGCCTCCCGTGCTCATCGCGTCCGAGAGGACAGGGTCGACATCCATTTTTGAGAGGGAAACTTTCCTACTCGCTTCCACCCCTTCAGGAGGCAGCGGGCCATCCGCCCTGGCTTCTGTTAGGAGCATTCTGAGAACGACCCACTCGAAGCCATAGCTTATGGCCGCCTTTGTGACACTGAGAGGAGCGAGGGACTTTTTGTTTAGGAGTATCAGCGCTTGCTGATGTGGTGCCTTGGTCCTCTCCTGCCTAATCACCCTCCAGTCTTGGGTGGGAAGAGATGGATTACAGTACCGCAACATCTCTTCAATTTCGGCCGGGGTAGAGGGTTCGGGCGGAAGCCAGACCCGAGCCCAAGGCCGCATGGGGAAATCCGATTTGGCCACCACCTCGAGCCTTGCTCCTTTTCACACCTCCCCTACCCTGGCTACCGCCTCCTTATAGAGGAGAGCCGACCGTTCGTCGGCACACCTAATTAGTTTGTGAATGCCGAGGTTCCACCCGGCACTTTCACATCTAGGTGGTTGTCCAGGGTACACATCAAGCTCCATTGAGCTTGCTGCACATCGGTGCGGGTCCACCCGGGGTTTTTTGCCGAGAGGATTCTCCCTCCTGCGATCTCTGCCGCTTTATCGAGGTATGGGGCTTGCTCGGCCCCACTTTCCCATCGCCCACGTCGCTCAGCACCCTTTTGGCCCACTCAAGTGTGCTAGCATGCTGGTCAGATTTCTGATCAGCCTGCTTGCCACCGTAGCGCTCCAAAATCTTGGCAGCCAATCGACGATCAGACTTCAGCTGCAGTCACGCGCTTCCCCACCGCGCCCTTAGCGTTCGGCGAGGACCCCGTGACCCCCAAGAACTTAGCAGAGGTTCCTCTGCTAGTGCTGGCGATTCCGCCTCGCACTTTCGCCCTACCCAAGGATTTCGTCCCCCTCGGTGAAAGTGTCCTCCCTAGGGAACCGTCCACTATAGCAGAGGTCGATTTCGACCTGCTTCCTTCCTCGTCCTTAGTATTTTTGTTCGTATTCATTTTGATTGGATCCCCACTCAGATCCGCTATCCGCCTCTGGGAAAGGTAGTCGCTTTTTATGGTCCCAAGGATGTCTCAGTTACGAGGCCAAGGCGAGGGTTGACGCACACCCTTATGAGGCAATACGTTCAGAGCCGACCAGCGCAAAACAGGAGTCATCTCAACAAACACCTACCACACCAACTTAATAATGACGGGAGGGGGACGTACTCCGAGGCCTGCCATGGTTTTAACGGGACGGAAGCGCCCTTGGCATTGGCTTGTTGCAACATAGTATAGTTTTGTTCACCAAACGGTTGTTCACCTAAAACAAGATATAGATTTCTATATACAAATATTTCTTCTAATTTTTGGTGATAATCAGTGGATAAGTATATTTTCTCAGCCATCATGTTGGACTTATTATAAAATATACCAGACAACAATGCTAAAAAAGTTTCTTAGAGTGCTGGACTTTGTATAGACCAAAAATATCTTTCTAGAAAAAATTGCATGAAATAAATATTAGTAATGTAGTATCAAAAGGGCTAAAGACCCTTTTTATGTGGTTATAGATAAACTGCGACCCCATCGGCTTACATGCTACTGTCTATTATTTCAGTTTTGCGACATTTTAATATGATATATAATTACATTTTTACCTAGCGCCGTTGGCAGCTTATGAAAGGTTTAGATATTAAGACAGAAAGAAGAAAATCTACATACCTGCTCTACATATGTGTATACCATACTTAATTATATGTAAGTTATTGTTAATTTAGCCTTCATGGGTACATATGTGTATACCATACTTAATTATATGTAAGTTATTGTTAATTTAGCCTTCATGGGTAGACCCTTCAAAATAGGTACCATAGATCCCCCTGTTTTTGAGAGCGTTTAACAAAAGTAATTATGGAGGGGTTTCCCGAAAACTTAATTTCACTACAATGAAATAACCTACTGATTTCTAAAATATAAATATAACTAAATATTATGTATGATTATGTTAGTGAATAGCTAAGTAATATATAGGTATACAAAAGTACGTAAGCTGTACCAACATGTTGCAAGAGTATAATAAATATCATTACACTGTGTTTGTAGTTTCAGTTTCACTAGATGTCTTCACCAGCAAAGTGCTTTATTCAAACTAATTTTAGTGTATTAGTTATATAGTGTTTAAAGTATTATTATACACAGCACGAGCAAAACCGTATTATATACAGTGGTGAGCAAACACATATACATATGTGCACCAGTATACCATAGTAGTCATAGCAAGGACTTACAAGGAATTACAGTGAAAAAGAGCAGCACCTAGGATCCAACTTTTAACACCCGGACGGACTGAATTATATAAGTATTATCTATAAGTATTTTATATATTAAGCCATTTATAATTTATTATTTATGCCTAGATTACGTAGAAAATCTGTATTACTAAGTCGTCTTCAGAATAGAAGACGTATGGGAGTTCTTCGTACAAACTCTTTATATAGAGATTGTGACCAGTCACAAAATACTGTAAGTCACGCTAATCGTAGATTAGATTCTAATGTAAGTCTGCCCGAACAAATTATCAATACAAATCAACATAGAACCAGGCGGGAAAATCTCGAGATACGGGATAAAAATCCCGAGGTTCGATATGTTGAGCAAGTTGTAAATACTGTTCAACATAGAACAATGCGGCAAGATCCATAAATTTGCTCTGAAGAGCAAATAAGAAATACTCCAGGTCATAGATCTCGGCGCGAATACCCCAAGATTCGGTCTGTTCAGCAAGTTGAAAATACTGTTCAGCATAGAACAAGGCGACAATATCCACAAACTCGCTCTGAAGAGCAAATAAGAAATACTCGAGATCATAGATCTCGTCGAGAAAATCAGAGGTACGTTATGATGAGCAAAGTAGGAACACTAGGGATGATAGAGAACTTCGTGCAAGAAATCCTGAGTATAGGAATTTAGAGCGCATTCGTGATAAAATGCAAGAAGAACATGCAGGAAGAATTCCTGAAATAAGGAGAGAGGAGCGTGATAAGGAAATACAACGTCGACAGCTTAGTAGGAGGGGTACGAGGGAAGAAATTTTGAATCAGAGACGTCTTAGACAAAGTCACGTTCGTCTTTGTAGAGATAACCCAGTCAATAGACAAATTGAAAACGAAAGGCAGTCCCAACGAATCCGTTTAACGAGAGAAAATAATGTTATAGAAACTGATACATTAACAGATTTCTAAAACATTTATTTCCAATATATAAAGAAGAAAATTAATTTCGAAACTATTGCGCAAGATCGCCCGAATGCTGCATCCGTCTTTTTTTAATGCAAAAATTTCCTTCGGAAGATGGAAATTACAATTTTTGTACTACTTGCAAAAATGCGATTGGTAAAAAAAACGTTCCAAAAATATGTTTAGCTAACGGTCTAGACTTTTCTGAAATACCGGATTGCTTGAAAGGTTTAACCCCAATTGAAGAACGGCTCATAATGCCTAGATTGCCTTTTATGACAATCCATCCGTTAGGGTATCAAGTTCAGAGTTTTCTCAAAGGAGCTGTTGTTAATATACTTGTACCAATTTCTGTTAACAATATTGTGACATCTCTACCAAGGTCCTTTGATGAGGCTCATGTGATACAAATTCACTTAAGAAGGCGTTTGGAATACAATCATGATTAGATGATCGATACCATACGCCCCGCAAAGATTATGGAAGCTTTGCAATTCTTAGTGAATACCCTTCTGTATCGTGAGCACAATATACATATTAATGAGAACTGGATTTCAGAATTTAATAACTAAGAAGAAGTTCCGTTTGTTGCATCTGCAGAGGATTTCCGATTGGTTCAATCTTTTCATGCGGCACAAACTTCTCATGATAATCGACCAGGTAATAATATTCCCACGGGTCTTTCACCTTCAGAGCTAAATCCAGGCGGTCAAGAAACTCTTTTGGACAATATTCCTGCAGAAAACTTAGATTATAACCGTTTAATTATAGTGCCAGGTAAAGGACAAATACCAATTGACATAATTCAAAAGAGTTGTCTTTTGGAACAATATATCATGTATTTGCTTAATAATTCGCCCAGGATCAACTTTCAAGATCCTCAGACATTCGTTTTATTGAGAATTATATTTCTACAGATGGTTTGGTCAGCAACTTAGAAAATTATTTGGGTTATCAAAAGCATAACCACAGTCGGTCTTGTATTAGGGAAATAAGAGGACAACAGTTTTGTCGTTTTGGTATACCATATCCACCAATGCCTTCAACGCAAATACTGTTACCTCTTATAGAAACAAGTCAAAATTCAGAAAGACACAAGGAAAACTTTTTCAAAATTCAAAACGTTTTAAATTCAAATATGACTACAGAAGACATTTCTAATTTAAACGATTTTGAACACTTCCTGTCTGATAGTAGAATAAATATGTCTTTTAATGACTATTTGTTAGCCCTTAGGTCAAGTTTAACAAAACCCAACATTTTTCTAAAAAGAAAATTACAAGATCGTTTTATAAACGCTTATAATCCTCTGATTTTGGGACTCCATAGAGCAAATATGGATATCCAATATATACTGGATGCATAGGCTTGCTGTTCGTATATAATTAATTATATTAACAAGTCTAACAGGGGAATTTTTAGGCTCTTAAATGAAGCTATATCAGAGGTAAATGCTGCAAATTATACTATTAAGCAAAAACTTAAACATATAGGTCACAAATTTATATCAGGCACAGAAATATCTGCACAAGAAGCAGTATATTGCTGCGTTGGGCTCCATCTTTCGGAAGCAAGTAATGCAGAAATATTTATAAATAACTCTCGACGTTAGGAACGTGTTCGAATGGGGAAATCTAGAGCGGAGGCGGTATTTTAGATAATTATGTTTAAAGATTCGATAAGTTAGAAACTCTTTGTCTAGCTGATTTTGCATCTAGGTATAAATATTTTAAATCTAGTAAGAGAGCACAAGATAGTGATCATGAAGAAGAAGAGAGAGAAGATGATAATTTTCTAGAAAGCGGGGTTGTCATGCCTCTTAAAGACTATAGCGGTTTTGTGAAAAAACGTACCAAACCTTGTATTATTCGGTATAGATGGTTTAACCCAGATTTGACCAGAGTTGAGTATTTCCGAGAAATGGTAATGCTTTACTATCCTTGGCGGAATGAACAGCAAGAACTCATTGAAAACGATAATCAGCAGACTTGCATAACACATCGTATTATAATTGAGGAAAATCAAAGAAAATATGATGTATTTGAGCAAAGAGAACTTGAAAATGTTCTAGAGTCTTTATAATGAAATAGACTTAGAGGAAGATGGTCAAAATGAATTAGCTATGGTGGAAAATGAGTTCAGAGTGTTGGCACTTCCGGAAATAAACCTAAATATAAATTTGCTCGACTTGCATGGTGAAGATTCAACAGATAATGACACTGAATCTGATTGCAATATTAGACTTATTAAACTACCCTCTTTAATTCCAGTTGAGGAATTATTTTCTTTACTTCAAAGTCTAAATACTAAGCAAAGAACTTATTTGACACATTTGATGCACCAGCTAAAAACAAATCGCCCATTTTATGAGTTCATTGGCGGCGGTGCAGGTGTAGGAAAGAGTCGTTTGTTATCTGCAATATATAAAGCTCTTAACTATCTTTACAATTCTACATCTGGATCCAATCCAAGTTCCTCAAAAGTTATTCTTTGCACCTACGGGTAAAGCAGCATTCGGAATAGGTGGAATGACCCTTCATTCAATATTTTCTTTACCTGTTAATCAGTTGAATAGAGAGTAGGAGCCACTTAGCAATGACACAGTTAATTCATTGTATTCCAGACTTATCGATTTAAAGTTAATCATAATTGATGAAATATCGATGATAGGTGCTTGTTTGCTTAGCTCTGTTGATGCAAGACTAAAACAAATTTTCAAAATGGGGCAGTCCATCGGTGGTATACCGATCATAGTGTTTGGCGTTTTGAAGCAACTCTCTTAGAGATAGGTGGATATTCTCTCCTAATTCCAATGATGCATACAAGACTTTAGTTGGTTCCCCTTTGTGGGAGTTATTATAAATACTTTGAATTAACAGAAATTATGAGGTCTTTGCAATTGCATTAAATTATATGGCATCTGGCACTATGACAAATGAGGATATATCACCCAATGAAAGAAATAACTGTGGCAACTTTTCCTACTTTTAAATATTTAAATATATAAAGAAATCTCAAAAGAGTATACCATTACACTTTGCGAGAGTCTAAAATGTTCGGTTACATTCGAACTTAGCCCTTCCTTACTTGTTATATATTGAGTTGATGTGAAAAACGTCAACAAAAGGATCGGAATTCATTATATCAGGGATATTAATCTAAAATATAAAATTTTCGTGCTTGTTGTTAAGCTCCTCCGAAACGGCTGGACCGAGTTTAATGAAATTTGGTGTGCTTATCTGGTAAGTCTGAGAATCGGATCTATTTTTTAAATCCCTAAATGTAAAGGGTGGTCCAACCCAAATACCAATGTATTTTATGGAATTTCTATCAGTTAATTAGTTATCCCCGGCGGATGTCTCCCTTTGTCACTTCTGAACTAACAAACATTACGGAGTAGGGATGAAAACATTATATACAGTGTTGGTCTATTTTGTTTTTGTGGTCATATTTGTGTTTCGATCGTTGCAGTGACTGTTCATACGTATCATTTTAATTTTTCATTGCAACTCTTAAGTTAATTTTTTTCTTATAGTGAATTTAACAGTATTTCTTAGTGCTAAAAATATCGATATCGCACGTGCCAATCATTGAGTGGTACCATAGTCACCTTTGCTGAATAAAACATTCAATACTTATATTAATGTTGAGTTCTGCAATATGTAAATGCTCCTCCAATAAATGAAAAAAATTAAATAACGAATTATCAAATTGGCTATTTAATCAGAACAAATAAAGCTGTATTGCGTATCTTCGGTTTCCAAATTTATAAACAGGATTCAGCAGTTATCCATTTAGCTGTGCACCTACGTCCTAGATCGTCCTAAAATAGTTGGGTCATGTATATACAGTCAATTTAAGGTAAACTGAGTTTTGATATCTGTGGTCGGGTAATGCCAGCGAACCATTGTCATTTTAAGATATACGTAAATACATAGACAACAGTATCAAACTTGTAGAGATGCTTGTCTTGCACTAGGATTGCTAGAAGATGACAATCATTGGGAAAGTATGCTTGCTGCAGCTGCATTACATTGCACAGGAGCCCAAATTCGTCTACTATTTGCTTTAGTACTGATGACATTTTTCTAGATCCAAACACATATGTTGTGGGATAAAAATTCGATTACTGATGACAATGAATTATATTATATATATTGTATCGACATCGTTAAATTTGCAACGATTTAACGATATCATTCAGTGACGCAATGTACAATTAAAAACTGATTAATATTAAGGATTATTGCATTGTTATTGCAAATTTACCAATCGGCTATTTCGGTATGAGTTCACCAAATCGGAATGCATCTAATTTAATCAATACAGATATAAATGGTATATGGTATGGCAGTATGATACTGACAAATAAGTAGCGAATGTTACTCGCAATGTTCCACTACTAAATGATGAACAAATATTAACTTACGACCTTAAATACATTAATCAAGACTAATCAAGGAGTTATTACAGCTAACACCGTTGCCAAATGCAAACATAACTCTCAACACTTTAGGCAGTTAGTGGCATTTTTTTAGGCAACATTGTTATAAATATATATACAGCTGTATTCTATTGTGAATTAAATGTAACCAAAACTGACACTTGTTTTTCAAAAATATTTGCAATTACAAACTGGAAAAGACGAACAGAAAGAAGAAGGCAGTAACTTTAGTATTTAACATATTTATTTTAAATCAAAATTATTATCTTTTTTCAGTTTGAGATGGTATCAAGCGCTCGGAATGGTTACTCCACGATGAAATGGAGCTGCTTAAGAAGTGGTAGGCGCGTTCCCCGGACCTCTGCAAAACAAAAAGAAATGCCCATATATTCAATGTCCGGTGTGTTTAACGTGGGTACCTGCTGATGACAGCTTTATCCCACGGCGCTCAAAAGCTCAGCGGATCAAATCAATGAATTGATTGCTAAGCATTTTTCAGTACCGATTGGTAGTGTGGAATGGACATACTAACCATCTTGGTGGTGTTTGATGCCCATCTAAAAGTTTGCCGTACTTTAGGTCAGGCACCCGGTTGCAATAAAACTTCACATTGAACTGCAAGGATACCTGAATTAAGCCTCCGGTCAGACCTCGTGGGATGCACCTAACTAACTGTTCTGGGTTCCGATCGCACTCGGCGATCACGTGAGCCCAATCCTCACCCCGCGCCCGCGTCATCATCGGAAATCTAATCACTCCGCAGCAATGACACACTCAAGCCTCTTCTTAACCTGAATGCAACAGCGCGCTGTATGCAACGTTGCAACGAGAGGAGTTTTCGGCGACACGAAATCGTCATCGCTAATTCTCACCATCAGCGGTTAACGAACCGCCGACAATCTGCTCTTGAGCAGCATTTTTACCGTTTTTTCCATCGATATGTCATCCCCTACACTTAAACCCCAACTGTTAACAATTTCTAAAAATTGTCCTCCCACCAGCTCTAAATCTGACCCCAATCCACCAGAAGAAGAAAGTTGTCAGCATACGCACAACATTTGCAGAGGGGCCCGAGGTGCCCAAGCAGAGAGTTCATCATAAGGTTTCAAATATATGGAGCGCAGATGGATCCCTGGCGGCAGCCACGAACTACTCCGCAATATCCGCTACCTAAACCAAACCCACCGAAAATATGCCCAAAAATGTGCACTTGTCCGAAAAAGCATTCGCGGTCCCGTACCCGACCAATAACAACGAAACACGCTATTAGCGAATACCCGCACAAAACTAATTTTGCAAGAATTTGTACCAACAAATTCCCAATCACTCACGTCAGGCAACGGTGCATATGCTAACTCGTAAATAAATATCGCTCAAAAAGAAAACGAAAAAATCACCAGGAAAAATCGCAAGGATGCGCATGCATGTCACAACGAATGATCATGTATACACTGATATATCACAGCATATGGGCAGCAAATACACCGCAGTGAAGGTTCACTACAAAGTGACGAATTTGACTTATTTCTGAAGCCGCCAATCTGGTACTCGTTTCCAGTGTCGCTTCCTCACAGCACTTCCCAAATTAAACAAGTACGGAAGGGCTAAGTTCGGATGTAACCGAACATTTTATACTCTCGAAAAGTCAAATGGTATACTCGTTTTAGATTTCCTTGTGGATCTTGCCGCCTTGTTCTATGTTGACCGATGGTTTCGGTAAAAAGTCAACTATAGGCACTGGGGTCCACATATTCAGTACCTAGGGGCTTGAACAGTTTTGGGTCAATTTAGATAATTTTTGGTCACGTTAAACGTATTATTCACGCAAAGTTTTACGACGATATAATCATTGTTGCTTGATTTGCATACTGGAAAGTGAAAAAATCAGATGGAATTTAAAATGGTGTTATATGGAAAATAGGCGTGGTTGTAATCCGATTTCGCCCATTTTCATACTATAACATAGAAATATGAGAAGAATATTATGTACCGAATTTGGTTAAAATCGGTTAAGCAGATCCCAAGACATGGATTTTCACCTAAAAGTGGGCGGTGCCACGCCTACTATCTAATTTTGAACGTGCTTCCCATAAAATCATCTTATACCATCCCAGAGATAAAATTTAATGCCTCTGGCTTGTTTAGTGCTTGATTAATCGCGCTTTTAGTAGTTTTAAACAGTACCGTTATATGGGGAGTGGGCGGGGTTGCCACAGACGGACGGACGGACAGACAGTCACCCGGATTTCAACTCGTCTCTTCATCCTGATCATTTATATATATATAACCCTATATCTAACTCGATTAGTTTTAGTTGATACAAACAACCGTTAGGTGAACAAAATTATTATACTCTGTAGCAACAAGTTGCGAGAGTATAAAAAGATTGCCCAAATTTTGTGCTAATCTCTGCAACAGATTCGAACGAATAACTTTCCAAATACTATTGTTTCGCTGTGCATAAAAGAATCAATGAGTAAGGAAATTTTGTCTATCACTGAATTGCGTGATGGTAATCTACTTTTACTTGTTAAAAACCGGAAAATAGCTCAAAAATTTCTAAAAACAAAGAAATTACATGAAATTTGTGATATTTCTATGAAATTACATGACAATTTGAATTGCTCTAAAGATACAATTCACGCTCAATTCCTAAACGACGTTTCAGAAGAAGAAATTCTCGATAATTTTAAAGATATTACTTCCGTCTATAAATTTACTAAAAGTCTGGAAGGCAATCAAAAACCTAGCGGAGTGATTCTCCTTTCATTTGACCTCTACAAAAATCGAAGATTTTTTGCGCACAGTACGGATTAGAGCCTATTTCCCAAACCCCATGAAGTGCAAAAGTTGCCAATATAAATAAACGCTGCAACAACATCCCAACATGCGGCACATTTGTTATTCGCCACCGCTTATCATCTCCCCCGACTATTTCCCACAGACATTCTATTAAAATCTGCAACAAATGATCTTCTTCCACAACAAAAGAGAACAATAACTGCTATCTAATTATTAATACCCACCTAAATTCACCAATTGAAACTACAAAAAAAAAACAACAATAGGCACTCCTAACTTAATGTTTTCCCAAATAAAAAAAAACTCAACCAAAGTAAACATACCACTCATTCCAAAAAAGTCCAAAACCGATTCTTTTAGCAACTAAACTTACTCTCTCTTCCTTATTACCTTATTAGCAAGCAAGGATTTGCTACTGTTATAAAAAAATATATCCCAACCAAACTTCTTTTAACATGTTTTAATATCGTTGTTATAGCAATGAAAATTGTTATTGGATTTAAATTAACCATCCTAACAGTTTATATTCCAACACATTAAATCTTCAATATCAAAGAACTTTGATATAATCAGACCTATTCAAATATCCGTAATTATTAACCAAAGAGATAAAATTCTAGAACAAAAACCACCACTATGGATAGTATACAAAAGAACTCGCTCTATCCACAATTTGATAAAATATAAAAACGACAATGCAGTATTCCGAAAAAATACTAAAGAAGCTAAGAGGGCTTGCCTACAAAAAACTTACCGAAGCTTTCACTCCGTTAACAACCGCCAAGAAACTATGGGCTGACATAAAAATACTTTCCTTTGTATCAAATAAAAACGAACCTCTCAGAAGAAGGTACAGTAAAGGCAACCCACCTACATATTACCGAATCAGACATAAACACCGCCGAATTCGATTCCCCAATATCATCAATGTCAGGAAACACTCCCGGTGCAGACAGATTTTCATACCCCATGCTTAAAAACTGCCCTTCAAGTCTCAAAAATATAATTATTAAATTGTTCAACAATATTCTATGTCAAGGTGTCTACCCCCAAAGCTGGAAAAAGGCAGTGGTAGTAGCCATTCCCAAATCCAATCATGTCTCTACAGATGTACTTGGTTACAGACCTATATCACTCCTCTGCTGCATGGGCAAAGTATTAGAAAAAATTCGCATTAAAAAGCAACCTTCTCAGCTCAAGCCAAGCGACATTTAAGGAAAGGCAAGGCACTATAGATGCTTTACTTTATTTCGAAGACTTCGTTAAAACTGCCTTATCGACAATAAATCACGTATCTACTCTCAGTTTGGATTTCAAAAAAGCTTTTGACAGAGTGGGTTCGTACGTTATCTTACTACAGCTGGAAAAGTGGCATATTGGTGAAAAAATATTTAATTTTGTTAAATCTTTCCTAATTAATCCAAAAATCACGGCCACAATCAATAATATTTCTCAAATACTTACAATATGTACAACGGGATCCCGCAAGGATCACCACTATCTGTTATACTATTTGTAATCGCATTTAACGAAATCAGTGTGATCATTTCTAAATATAAGCTCATCTCTCTCTCTCTCTCATCTATTAAATGGAAACAGAATTCCCCCCTGCATATACTTGTATTGCAGCTCGTCGATCTTATCCATAATCCATCTACAAGATGAATGCGTCTACTTCAACTCTGCAAGAACCAGTACCTTTTAGAACAATTAAGCTCTTGATTTACTAAAAATAACATCTATGGTAAATATTCCTAAGATTTCTGTCCTTGATTCCTATCTCGTAAAAAATTAAAAAAATATATTTAAATTAATCCTTCCTTTTCTAAATTTATTTATTATATAATATCTAATTTTTATTGCATAAAAACATAATGTCTGTAAACATTTTTTACACGAAAGATACTTGTATGATTTTTATACTCTCGCAACTTGTTGCTACAGAGTATAATAGTTTTGTTCACCTAATGGTTGTTTGTAACACTAAAAACTAATCGAGTTAGATAAAGGGTTATATATTTATAAATGATCCGGATGAAGAGACGAGTTGAAATCCTTGTGACTGTCCGTCCGTCCGTCCGTTTGTCCGCCCGTCTGTGCAAGCTGTAACTTGAGTCAAAATTGAGATATCTTTATGAAACTTGGTGCACATATTTCTTGGTACCGTAAGACGGTTGGTATTGCAGATGGACGTAATCGGACCACTCCCACGCCCATAAAACGCTATTAATCAAAAACAAATAAATTGCCATAACTAAGCTCCACAACAAGATACAAAACTCTTATTTGGTATACAGGATCACATTAGGGAGTGGCATCTGCAGTTTAAAATTGTATTTAAAAGTGGGTGTGGTCCCGCCCCCTAATAAGTTTAATGTGCATATCTCCTATACCACTGAAGCTATAACAACAAAATTCACTGGGAACAAATGTTCTTAGCATCTCTATCGACGGTGTGAAAATGAGTGAAATCGGGTGACAACCCCGCCGACTCTCCATATAACGGTACTGTTAAAAACGACTTAAAGCGCGATAAATCATGCACTAAACAAGCCAGAGACATTAAATTTTATCTCTGAGATGGTATGAGATGACTTTATAGGAAACACGTTAAGAATTAGTCAGTGGGCGTGGCACCGCCCACTTTTAGGTGAAACCTCATATCTTAACCGATTTCAATCAAATTCGGTACATAATATTCTTTTGATATTTCTATGCTATAGTGCGAAAATGGATTACACCCATGCCTATTTTCTATATAACACCATTTTCAATTTCATCTGATTTTTTCACTTTCCACTATGCAAACTAAGCAATAATGATTATATCGGGGTAAAACTTTGCGTGAATAATACTTTTAAAGTATGCCACCTTGTGACCAAAAAATGGCCAAATCGAACCAAACCTGTTCAAGTTCCTAGGTACTGAATATGTGGACCCCAGTGCCCATAGTTATCCTTTTACCGAAAATATCGGTCAATCCACAAAGAAATCTTAAACGAGTATACCATTTGATTTTGCGAGAATATAAAATGTTCGGTTACATCCGAGCTTAGCCCTTCCTTACTTGTTATTATTTAAGACCTTTATAATTAAAGCAGCGAGCGGAAAGCCTCTGAAGCTAGTACTCATTTTACTTTGTATAATAATAAATGTATTATTATTTTACATATAATAAATAAAATTTTGTAAGAGTAATATTTTAGTGGATACTCGCCGAACTGGTCATCAGTGCAAATAATAAAGTATAAATTGGTGACTGGCGTCCATTTAGAAAAGGACAAACAAGTAAGGAAGGGCTAAGTTCGTGTTAACGAATATTTTATACTCTTGCACCTTCCACTGAGCAAAGGAGGGGTAACACCTTTAGGTGTTGGTGTTGTTCATATCAAAAAATCTTGCGAAAGAATTCTACATTCATTATTCGACGAAATCGTGAATGAATTACGCTCAAATGTGGTATTTTACTAAGTTATATTATATGTCATAAACATTATTGTATGTACAAAATTATACGTTTAGTTAAATTTGCTAAGATATTCACAAATTGCCTGATATATACGATATAAGGTCAACCGGAAGTTTGAAATTCTTTATTAGGTATATAGGAATAGGTGTATATTGACCCAATTTTATCTATTATATTTTAGGCATTTCTATATCTTATTAACAGAAACAGGTGCTCTCTTAGTTTCGTTAAGGTACCTCACATACCAACAACAATATATTTATAAGGAGTAAAGTCAACCCGATGTTTGAAAATCCTGATATTAGTTATATCGGGGCTAGGGCGGATGTTCGTCTAATTTTATCCATTTACGATACATAGTTGCAATGTGAAGAGAAAAACACGCTCACTCAATTAAATTAAACTAACGTACTTATTCGCCCATATATGGGGTATAAAGTCAGCCGGAATTTCGACAAATTTCCTATTAGGTACGATCGATATATGAGGTATAAATTCAGTCAGAAGTTTGAAAATCTTATACAAGTATATGGTATACACATGAGAGTTAAGGATAGTATTAAATCGCTTTGAGCTCTGAGTTTCATTAAGGTACTTCACATACCATCCCAAATATATGCGGAATAAAGGCAACCGAATGTTTTAAAATCTTGATATTAGTAATATGGAGGCTAAGGGAGAAAAAGACGCTCACTCAATTTAATTAAACTAACTTACATATTGGCTCATATCGGCGGTATGAAGTAAACCGGAAGGTCGAAAAAATTTCGACAAGGTATATGGGGACTAAAGGAATTATTGATTCGATTCAATCCAATTTTGATACACAGTCACACTTTTATCAGAAAAGGATTATCTCCCAATTTTTATAATATATCTCACAGATCGACCAATATTTGCGATAAAATGTTCGCAATTGGGACTGGGGTCCACATATTCGATAACTATGAGCTTGAATATTTGTAGTATTGGTACGACATGGACAATTTTTAGTCATAAGGTGGCACACTTCAAGGTGTTCGTGCAAGTTTTATCCTGTTATATTCGTTGGTGCTTGATTTGTATACTGGAAAATGAAAGAATCAGATGGAACTTAAAATTGTGTTATATTGGAAGAAGGCGTGGTTGTAGTCCGCTTTCGGCCATTTTTATACTGTAACATAAGAATATCACATAATATTACCTACCGAGATTTTCACCCATAGGGGGGTGGTGCCACGCTCATTATCCAATTATTGTATTGGGTCCAATAGAGCTTAACTGTGCAATCCCATGTTTAAAATTTGGAGTCTCTGATTTGTTTATTTAATGACTTATCGCACTTTAAGTAGTTTCAATCAAAGCCGTTATATGAGGAGAGGCGGGATTATCGCCCGATTCCACTCATTTTCGCACTGTCGGTAGGGGTGATAAAAATATTTATAACCAGTGAAATTGAATTTTTTTAGCTTTACTGGATTAGGAAATATGCATATTAGTCATTGGAAGGCGGGCCACGCTCCCTTTTTCAAAAAAATTTAAACTGAATATGCTCCTCCCTACTGATATTCGTTATATTAAATAACAGCTTTGTATCTTATTGTGGAGCTTAGTTATGGCTATTTATTGATTCTCGCATAAAGGCGTTTTGTGGGCGTGGCAATGGTCCGATTACGTCCATCTACAATACCGTCTTGCGATGCCAAAAAACATGTACTTATATCAAGACGGACGGACCGGCAGACAGTCACCCGGATTTCAACTCGCCTCTTCATCCTGATCATTTATGTCCATAACCATATATCTAACTCGACTAGTTTTAGGTGATACAAACAACCGTTAGGTGAACAAAATTATTATACTATGTAGCAATATGTTGCAAGAGTATAAAAAGAACGAATCCAGGATCACAACATGATAGCAAGCAGTACAAATAACCACTGTCAGGAGAGGAAATATAATAATTTATAATACTAATATTGTAAGTAGAACGCTTGAAAAAAATTTCAAATTTAAATAGTTTACGTAAAGTATTTTACTAAATAATAAGATTGAATTGTATGGCGAATTTCAATTAAATTTAAAGTTGATATGAGATAAACTTCAAATTGCTCAAAATATCGTGAATAAAGCGAATTCGAATCTTAACAGAATTATATCAGTTAATCAATTACATACTTTCATGAGAGTAATAGCGAACAGAACATAGAAAAGTTGTTTGAAAGAGTGAATAAATTAAAAGTCAAAATAAGGAAACAAACGATTCCCAACAACAATAAAAGTGAACAAAATTGGTAGTGAAATCCAAAAATTGTATTAGAGCCCGGTCAACTAAAAGCAGTTGTGGAAAGTGTTATCTCGATGTTCAGCAAGAGGACTTCAAACAAAAAATTAAGGATACCACCCAAAAAATTCAATTAGTTTGAACCACTATTAAGCTTTAGCTATATATAGTGATAAGAAAAGGACTCTGTTGATGAAATTTTAGCCTAATCTAATACAGTTTTAAATTTCGATACGATAATGTCGAGATGGGACTTCTCTTATGCGGTCAAACTTCCGATATGTTGAATTGACAACTTTCCACCTTAAGTTAGGGTAACCTTTCAATGCATCAATATTTCGAGGAGGTTCCGAAGAAATTGACGCTTTTCACGAATAAGACTGCAGATGCGTTAAGAGTTTTTATACCACTTCTTAAAATAACGTTATGCGACATACTGTTTACTTCGCGTCCCAGTGATCTACCTAGTGCCTTGACATTAGCCCAAGAGATGGAGTCAAATAGAGAAAGGTGAATAAGAATGACAAACAGTCATTCCGTCGGATTCAAAAATACGGCAAAACATATATTGGCGTAGAGAACCATCGCAAAAAACATTTTAAAGCCTGCAGTAATACCAAAACAATTAACAGACAGGGGTTTAGTAATACACCTCTAAAAAAGTTCGCCACATTATTCAATGTAGGTATAAAGATGCACTGATTGACGAAATGACGTAAAAAAATGGCAATATTTGTAGCAAAGCCAAATAGAGATCCGCGTAAACAGGAACTTGGTGTAGTACCAATGCCCACAAATGCAGATATGTAAATCCGCGTATTTAATATATAGGGGCTAGAGGATGTATTTCTATGATTTCATTCATTTTAGGCACGAGGATACGCTGTTATTAGGAATAGATTCTTTCTGAATTTCAAATAATAGCAAGCATTCTTTTTCATTAACTGCATAGTTTTCTTCAGTTTTACTTAATGTTCTAGATATAAAGGTAATGGGTTTTCCATTCTGTTCCAAGACAGTGCCCATGGCATATTTGGAAGCATCTGTGGTTAATTAGAACTCTTTTTTATAATCAGGATATTGTAAGATGACGTCTTGCGATGTCAATGTATATTTTATTTCATTAAATCCTGCTTTTGCTTCATCGTTTAATTGGATTTGAATTTTTTTGGAAATATTTTTGACATTCTACCTTCTTTGCCACCAAGTAGGGTTGTGAGTGATTTTGTTAACTTTGCGTACTCTTTTATAATACTATAGGCTATACTATCGGGCTATCCAATAGGCATGATATGATTTCTAAATGTTGTTTCGGCCATTTTTATATGTCATGATCTTTAATTTTTTTTCATTGTATTCAGTAATGTTTACAATTTCATCGTGGAAAGACATACACAAGAACAACGTTTCCAAATTATTCAATATTACTATCAAAATGATCGCTGTCCAATTGCAACTTTTCGTGCACTTTTACATTTTATGGTCGTCTGAGTGGTGTGGTAAACAAACAAAACTATAAATTCTGGTGCGAAGAAAACCCACAAATTATTCATGAACAACCATTACATTCACCAAAATTGACAGTTTGGTGTGATTTTTGTCCTGGTGGAATCATCGGCCCGCAATGGAGAGCGGTATAGGTCGATGATAACCAACTTTTAATGGCCGCAATGGGAAGCTGTTGATCTTGACAACATCTGGTTCTAGCAAAACCGTGCAGCAACAACCGAATAATTACGAGAAAAGTTTGGAAATTCGATAATCTCAAGAAATTGTGACACGCTTTAGAAGTCAATATTAAACGTTCTGTTCATGACATAGGACTTGATTTAGTGGAAAAAGTACTCGAAAATTGGGTTCAAAGAATTCATTCCTGCAAAAGAATTGGTGGAGGCCATTTGAATGATATTATATTCAGAACATAATTGTATTGATTGTACTTCATATAATATTAAATAAAAAACATTTGAATTTCCTTAACAGTTAGTGTGCTTATTTTTGAAAAGAAATTATAACATTCTTATTGGAAAACCTTGTATATACTATAGACATCCTGAAAGTTCTAAAAATGATCTAAGGTCTTTGAGTGTTTTTGGGTATGGAAAATCTGAAATACTTTTTACTTTGGATGGGTTTGTTGAAATACCAACATCAGAAATCATGAATCCTAAAAATTGTACTTGGGTTTTATAGAATTCGCATTTGCCTGCTTGTAAATACTTTCATATTAGCCGTTATGCTCTGAATGAGATTTTTCATCTTTGCTAAGTATTATTATCTCGTCTTGAAAGCATTTGTTCTTAAGCTAACGTCTACGTCCATTGGTTGAGGTGGTTTTGATGGTCTTGGAAGAGAATTATTTGGTAGTTGATAAAATGGGTTTTGGTTTTGATAACTATGTTGTTGATTTACTGGATATTGGAGTAAGCGTTGTTGACCGTAAAGATTAAAGATTTGAGTAGGTTTTGATATGAAAGCTGATTCGGGATGGAATCTAGCTTTAGGAGATTGATAATTAAAAGCTGGAAGAAATTTCTGTTATTGATATTGTTGTCTACGATATTAATGCTGATAATTAATAGTTTTGATTTTCTAGTTTCAGGCAGAATTAAAGAACTTATGTTAGGTTTTTTGAATCTCTGATGCCGTGAAGCTTAGGAAGATCACCAAAAAGTCCTCTAACAAACGTGCCATGGGCTTTAGCACGGTAGTTTTCAGTAAAAAAATGTTTTGCTTCTTTTCCTACTTCCATAGAGCCTATTTTGTTGAGGATTAAAGATTTTTGAAAAAACTCATTAATTGTCAGTCTTCCCTACATAAGGCAAGCCATTTGGAACCCTAAAGTTCCCATATCTATTTTTTTTTCATAATGGGTAGTTAAATAACGAGATATTGCTGTCAAATCTCAGGGCGTGTTATACGACCCTAATGCTTCCCTATAATTTTATTTCGAATTACATACTTGTATGCTCTCAGAATACGCTCCACACTATTTTCCATTAGGTAAACTCCGAAACGTTCCCTGAAAATTCTCGTAGTGATCGCACTAAGTCGGGAATTTTGTCCACTTCATTCATGTTATCCCAATTGTTTGATTTGTAATGTTTTGCTTCGCGCCATTATTAAAAATATTCTGTATAATATTTTGTCCGCCCGTCTTTAAAATCTGAGTAACTACGTTTTTTACTAAGTGTGCCAATTTCGCCAGAAAATTGATTGCCGAAACCGGAAGGTCCTGTTAGTGTAGCGGGAGTTGTATTCCTTACCATTAGTGGTCTTATTAAATTGTTTGGGTTAGACATTATTACTATTAGTATTTATTTTTATACTATCGCAACATGTTGCTACAGAGTATATTAGTTTTGTTCACCTAACGGTTGTTTGTATCACCTAAAACTAATCGAGTTAGATATAGGGTTATGTATATATAAATGATCAGGATGAAGAGACGAGTTGAAATCCTGACTCTGTGTCCGCCCGTTCATCTGTGCACGCTGTAATTTGAGTAAAAATTGAGATATCTTTATGAAGCTACATATGCTTCTACTTGACAAACTATAGTATATATTTATAAGTGTAAGTAACATACGCTTTTACTCAAAAAATACAAATATAGAATTTATCAACTTATCTCGTGTGGTCTCTGCTACTCGATTGAAGTCGATCTGCTGTTCTCTACCTCGTCGATGTTCTGCTCGTTCGCTTACTGCTACGTTGCGTTACTGCTCGCAGTTTTGCCACTCAGAGTTTTGCTGCTTACAGTTTTGTCTTTTTTTGTTTTTCTTCTCCTTCTGTCACTTCTTTATTCTCCACTTTATTTCTTTACTTTTTAAACTGAAGGTTTTTTTTTTGCTTACTAGTTGTCTCTTCCACAGAGGCAAACCCACTGGCTGCAATGACCAACGCACTGGTACAGTCGCTTCCACCAAAAAACTGTTTGCACCAAGTGAGACTTCTGACCAACGTACTGGTTCAGTTCCTTCTTCCACCAAAAATAGTCTGTCACCACAAACAATTTTAACTGAAACTTCACTGGGGCTACGCTGATAACTACCAGCGATGGCGCACTGGATAGTCACTTGCGCACTTAAAAACTGTACGTTCTTTCTTTTTTTTCACAAATTGCCTTTTCAATAAACACAAATTCACCGGTGCTGCGCTGAACAACGTGCTGGCACCACATGCGTACTACCATTAAAAAACTGTTTATCTCCAAAAATAACTGTTAACTGGAACTTCACTGGGCCTGCGCTGATTAACTACCCGCGATGACGCGATGGGTACGTACTTAACCGAATCGTTTTTTCTTCTTTTATTTTTTTTCACTTTAATTTTCGATTTTCGGATTTTTTATGCGAATACAATTCTGTTTATACGTTTAGTTTTTACACTTCCATCTGTGTTGTTCAGTGGTCAAAAGTCTTCTTCACTTACAAGCTAAAAGATATATCAACCGTTACAATTTCTCAGTCCGCTATGATGGACGCTTTATTCTTCTTTCGTTCAGTGAGTATTGCTACTTGTTACTATTCATCATGCTAACGTATCGTTCCTACATGTATAAGCAATATAAATCAACCAATTGTCGAAATTTATAATTCACTAAAATATATTAGGAAAAGGACAACAAAATAATCGGACCTCATTATATTACCAACGTGAGGTTTAGGCCAAGGGCTAAACCGATCCCATTTATATTTGGCATTAAGCCACGTTTTTTTTTAAAGACACACAATATCATTATAATATCAAACAAGTTGCCCAACTGAAATGGTTTATTTTCAGCTGAAAAGTTGAAAATTAGTATCTCGCGTATTTTATTGCTAGGGACAGGTCTGGTATTACTTAAGTATACTTGAAATCGTATTTTCGCCCAATTTTAAGAAGATAACTTCCACACTGACATTGGGCTTAAAGTATAATAACGAAAACATGATGGGTAGTATATGGATTCTGGGGTAATTTGTGGACCGAGTATACGCATTTGCGGTAATAAACTGTAGTATATCCTATATTATTAGTTCTCTTATACGGTACAAAGCCAACCGGAAGTATAATATAAAAATATTGTCGTGAACTCTCCATAAACTTTATTTTCAGGCTTGCAAACCATTGTAGATTTTTCTAAGTGTAAGAGCTTTCAACTGTAAATCACTAAAGAATTTGTGATCTTTTCGCCCCCTCTCTCCACTAGCAATGATTCCAACCTGGAAATGTCTAACGGTTAAGCTTAAAATATTGAGAGTGCCAGAAGCCGAACTTGTTTAAAAAATTCTTCCTTCTCAATTTTCTTGCTTTTTATACCCTGAACAGGGTATATAAAGTTTGCAACGAAGTTTGTACCACCCAGAAGGAAACGTCGGAGACCCTATAAAATATATAGGTACATAAATGATCAGCATGATGAGCTGAGTTGATTTAGCCATGTCCGTCTGTCTGTATATATACAAAATAGTCCCTCAGTTTTTAAGCTATCGATCTAAAATTTTGCACCTGTCTTTTTCTCACAAAGAAGCTGCTCGGTTGTCGGAACGGCCGATATCGGACCACTATAGCATATAGCTGCCATATAAACTCAACAATCGGAATCAAGTGTTTGTATGGAAAACTCTTTCATTTGACAAAGTATCTTCATGAAACTTGGCATTTATTATTATTTAGGATAACAATGCAATCTTTGAATAAATTATTCAGATTGCATGACTATAGCATATAGCTGCCATACAAACTGAACAATCGCAATGAAGTGCTTGTATGGAAAACTCTTTCATTTGACGAGGTATCTTCACGAAACTTGGCATGGATTATTATTTATGGCAATTATCTAATTGTCGAACAAATTATACAGATCGGAGACTATAGCATATAGCTGCCATACAATCTGAACAATCGCAATGAAGTGCTTGTATGGAAAACTCTTTCATTTGACGAGGTATCTTCACGAAATTTGGCGCGGATTATTATTTAGGACAACAATGTAATCTCCGAAGAAAGTGTTCAGATCGGATGACTATAGCATATAGCTGCCATATTAACTGAACGATCGGAGTAAAATGCTTGCATGGAAAATTTGTTTATTTGACGAGGTATCTTCACGAAATTAGCACGAGTTATCGCTTAAGGCAACAAATTATTCTCCGCAGGAATTGGTCAGATCAGATCACTATATCATATAGCTGCAATACAAATTGAACGTTCGAAATCAATTCCTTGTAAGGGGCCTTTGTATTTGTGAAGGGTATTGTAGCTTCGGTGCAACCGAAGTTAACGTTTTTTCTTGTTCCAGTCTAAGACTGAAAATCCTTGATATTATACCTTAAGCTTTCCAGGCGAATCAAGGTTTAAGACACTTTATTAAAAATAGGGTTAAGGTCCACCTATGAGTGAATCTGTATTATAAAGAGCGCAATGGTAAATATCCAATTATAATTTTTTGCATACACTTTGCACTCGTACGTTTCTTTCTAAAACGATGTATCTAAATAGACATTTAACTTGTTAATGTATATACATAAATACATATGTGTAAATTAGTTAAATTCAATCAGTTTGTAATGTTATGTAGAATGTCTATGATCATTCTATTGAAATAATGTTATTGTAATTAAAGATATTTAAATTGTTACAAAGTAGAAAACTGTTTACACCCAAAGACTTCATTTGTAGTATATATACACTCGCCAGAAAAAGTCCGCGTTCACGCTTATATCTTATTTTCTTATGTTAAAAATAACTTTTATAACCCAAATTTAGAGCATAACCATATTGAGTGCTATATCACTAGTCTATTGCATAATCAAAGCAATGAAAATCTGACACCATAGTTTTATAGAAAATTTTACAAAAAATAGTAATTTGGTAGCGCAGAAAAAGTCTGCGTACAAGTTCAATAGTAAATGGGATTTCACTACGTAATTACCAAATATAAAGGTAACGCTAAGTTATAGTTTTACTTGTTTTCGAAAAAGTAGCATTTTCAAAAGATTTTTGTTTTATTCAGTTTTAATTAAATTTTGAATATCAAATCTCGTCTAAAAGAAACGAATAAGCATCTTTGAAAGGGAAACAATGGTTGAAGTTTTCGAAGAAGGAAAAACATACCCTGTATTTAGATTGTTGCACCAAAAACACTCACAACTTTCACTCCCAGTTGCTCCCGAATCAAAAGAATAAATATAACTATGTATATAAAGGGTTTTCAAATCCACAATTTTAATATAAAGTCTTTGAAATTATAGAATTATTCAAAAAGAAACGATGTAGTTGTTAAAAACTTTGAAATGAATTCATGATTTGAATTCCGGGGTGGCGCAGAAAAGGACTTGGCTGATGCACTTGCGACGGCGATCGATCGAAAAATCCAGTCGTCGATCCCTTTGGTTGGCTGGGTAGCGTGGTGAGATCGTGGGTGTGGTGTGTGTTAGTATCCCTTGGTAAGTTGTGTGAAGTTGTATGTATTGGTGTGTGGTGTTTTCGGGAGTGGATGGTATTGTTGTGGTGTGTTGGAATGTATCAGTGTTGCTTGTGAAGTGGTGTGTGGTGCTTGTATAGGGATGTTCGCTGGTTTATAGTTCATTTAGCCATCCCGATCCCCCTAGGCGAATGTTGAGCCTAGGAGTCGTTGCAGGTGTTGCAGCGTTGCTACAACGCTCGTAGAGTGGCGATATTGCGGCCTAGAGTGCCGGCGCCATCGGTGCTTCGATTCGGTGACTCCTTAATTGGGACACAGGGGGGGCTGCTGGTCGTCGGTGCTGTATCGCTCGTCGCGGGTTGCGATGGAGCAACGTATGATGCAGTCCGCAGCATATTTGGCACAGATTGACGGACGTGCACTCCTTAGTATTGTGTGCCGCTGTCAAGCAATTGAGACAAAGCAATTTGCTGACGTTGCATCGGCTGCATGCCTCTAAAAATGTTGCAGTGTTGTAGTCGGTGAAGGCGGTGGCAAATGATGCACCGGACGCGCTACGATTCCATGTTTGGTGTTGGTGATGGTCGCGCGCCACTTCGAGGAGCGGCTGTAGGAACGGTTGCAGTTACAGATCGGGGCGCTGAAGTAACCCCAGGTCGCGGCACATTGATAGCCGACCGAATAGCAGGCGCTGGCAGTTAAAAACTGCTGTATTGCAGAGGTGCGAGAATGACCTAAGGCGAGTGTGTTAGGAAATTGTTGTTTTAGCAGTAGTCGTACGCCGTACCGACCATTATCTGATCTATTAGTTGTGGCTTTGTAAAAGTCTTCACAATACTAATCTTCTGGGGTTGTAATTGAAATGGGGGGGAGTTCTTCTTATTCCCAAAATCTTTTCAATTGTGAATTGAGGTATTCGTTTGAAATTTCCTCAACTTGAGTTGTCATAGTGGTAACTGGTTCCGTAACTAGTCCTCTTGGGATCCAACCGAAAATGGTATTTTGTGCCAATAGTGTGTTTGAAATTTTCTCCACACCCTCGAGTATTATCTGAGGTATGAGATCGATGCCTAATAGAATGTCCATTTGAGCGGGGATGTTGCAGTTGGGATCTGCTAGGTTAAGGTGTGAAACCTTTTGCCAATGCTTGCTATATATATGATAGATTGGCAGCATATTTGTAAGTTGCGGCAAGACTATAGCTTCTGCCTGTATGTGCTTATCGACTTGGGGGAAATTATGGTAATGGGGCAGATTTTATTTGAGTTTTGGACTACTCTGGCTAGTTTTGTTGGCAATTGTAGCCTATTTTGTGCCCTAGACGCAATAAATGATCGTTGTGGTCCTTGGTCTATTAAGGCCCTAAGTTTAAACAGTTCTCCTCGGTGTTCGATGGAGACGACTGCTGTGGGTAGTGGTACTCTACATTACTATATCATATATCATATAGCTGCCATACAAACTGAGTGATCGGAAACAAGTGCTTGTATGGAAAACTTTTTCATTTGACTAGATATTTTAATTAGGCAGATTTATTGCTTAAGACAACAGTATATTCTCCGAAGAAATTGTTCAGATCATATTACTATATCATATGCTGATATATAAACTGAACGATCGGAAACAAGTGCTTGTATGGAAAACTCTTTCTTTTGACGAGTTATCTCACAAATTTACACACGATTTATTGCTTAAAGCAACAAAATATTTCTAACAATAAACGCAATTAAATTTGCTTTCGCACTTTTTAAGTGTATGTGCATGTGACAGGCAATTAGTACAAAGTCTTTTTGATGTCGATAATATTAAATTTTTTGAATATCTCGCAAGATTTGAGCTTATGCCCCCCTGTACACAGTTCGCATGACGTTTGTTTGTACTGTTACGATAGGAACGTTTGATTTTTGCAGAAGCTTCTATTTAAATTGTTGTTGCTACTGGCTTTGGGTCTGTGGAAGCTTCTATTTAGGTCGTGGTGAACCGTTTTCGATCTGACCATGTTTTTATATCTTCTTTCTGCGATTTCGTATTGGGTTATTAAAAAGTCTTTGATCTATTGCTACGTTGGGCATTTTTTTCGAGATGAGAGCGTTTGCTCCTACAAAAGTAACGATTTTCTGGTAAAGCCGCGGTGCATATATTTACCAGTATTGGGTCCCAGCTGTTTAAGAGCTTCCCAAGCCAAATTGAAATTATCGGCTTTTAGTGCGAACTGTTTTACTATTATGCCTGCTTGACCTTTTGTTTTGTATCGGAGGTGATACAATTTTGGTGAATTTGATAATTTTGGGTGGTTCATGTAAACGGCTGTAAACATGTCCCGGAGGGACGGCCATATTTCATAACCAACATGAAATATTTCTTAGTTTTCGTATTTGGCGTAAGCCGAGGATTTGAACTTTTCAGGTAGATCTGAGTCGTCAGATTCTACGATCCATATGCAGCCTGGAGACGTTTCCAAAAATTGTCAAGATTTTCTTTTTTATTGATTTCTAATACCGATTCAGAATTTTCTTGAATCGGCGAAGATGAAAATCGAGTGCAGGATCTTATTAGACTGTCACTCTCAGCAATGAATTTAGTATAAGAAATGTCTTGACCCCTCTTTTGCTTTGTAGCACCTTGCTTTGAGTGTGTAGCTTCTGCAGGTGTACATGGACTTTTATCATCTGAAAACATCTTTGGTACTTTACAATTGAGATATTTTTGATTCTTTTGGGTCTGAGCTCATTTAAAAAGGTATGCCGAAATAAATTAAAATATTTTCATTATTACATATTATCATTCATCGATAATAAATATATCTTTTAAGAAAAAAAAAATTTTTTTTGTATAAAGCTAGTAAGCAAATGACGTTTTGAATCTTCGTATACATTCGTATGAGTAACTGAACTCTTTTAAGATAATAAGAGTTTATAATTTCATTAAGTTGCAAAAATTCGCATATTTAGTTCGTACCGTTCGTATTCGCTTGCGATATTTTTTTATAATTATTTTTTTATATTTTTTTTTATTTATTAAATTTTTTTTATAGGTTCAGCTTGTGTGTGATTTAGTTACTAACCCGCACTTTTTATTTATTAATATTTTTATGTCCTTATGTAGGGGTATATAGGTACACCCTAATACGTGGACTTGTCAATGCACTTCGTACCTATGTATGAACGAATTGTTTTTACTTTGGTGTTTGTACGCAAACCTGCTTGTTTTTGCAAGGGGTATTGCGGAATATGTGCCAATGTGGACTTTGAATGTATAATATACGCAATCCTACTTGTTCTTAGTTTCCAAAGGACAAGGGGTATTGCGGGATGTATGTCAATACCATATTGTCCATACTTGAATATAAAATGTACGAACGTATTGTGTATGAACCAATATGTATGGGGTTGGCAACTAAGTACTTGCGGATTTAAAAAATCAAAGACAAATTTTTCATGGAACTAAATAATTTTATTCTGTAATGTATTGCCCATTTTGATCAATGACCTTTTGCCATCTTTCAGGCAGCATCATAATCCCACGTTCATAAAACTTCTGGTTTTTATTAGCAAAAAATTGAATCAGGTACGATTTGACATCATCATCATTATTGAAATGTTTACCATTCAAGGAGTTTTGTAAAGATCGAAACGCATCCGATGGTGCAAGGTCAGGACTATATGGTGAATGTGGCAAAACATCCTAACTCAGCTCCAATAATTTTTGCCGAGTGACCAAAGATGTGTATATCTTTGCATTGTCATGATGGAATACAACACCTTTTTGATTTATCAATTCGGGCCGCTTTTCTTCAACTACATTGTTAAATTTCGTTAGTTGTTCAATGTAGACAACATAAGTGATCATTCGGTTGGATGGTAAGAGTTCAAAGTAGACAATTCCTTTATAGTCCCACCAAACTGATAACAAAACCTTCTTTTGATGAATACCAGCTTTTGATGTTGTTTGAGCTGGTTCACCTGGCCTGCTCCACGATCTTTTCCGCTCGATATTGTTGTAAACAATCCATTTTTCATCGCCAGTTATCATTCGTTTTAAAAATGGATAATTTTCATTACGTTTCTTTAGTAAATCGCAGCTGTTAATGCGTTGCGTTAAATGCGTTTCTTTCAGTTCGTGAGGAACCCATGTATCGAGTTTTTGAACATAGCCAAGTTGTTTTAAGTGATTTTCAATGCATGTATGTGATACCTGAAGTTTCTCTGCAATCTCACGTGTGGTACTGTGACGATCCGAATCGACTATTGCTTTGATTAGGTCATCATCAACCTCAACTGGACGACCAGAGCGTTTCTCATCTTTGCGTGAAAAATCATCAGAACGAAATTTGGCAAACCAATTTTGACACTGCCATTCTTTTACGGCTTCGTCGCCATAAACAGCACATAACTTTTTGTGAGCTTGCGATGCGTTTTTCTCTTAGAGAAAATAAAAAAGCAAAATATGACGAAAATGTTCCGTTTAATCTTCCATTTTTCAACGAACGCCAAACGAAAACTACGCAACCGATCATAAAACTTTTTTTTAATGATTGACAGCTGAATTGCCAACTATCAAATAAAAAGCCATCTATGAGTCAAATCCGCAATTACTTAGTTGCCAACCCAATATGTATGTATATGATTCACAAAATTATTGGAATATTTTATTTTTAGCTTTTGCTATTAATAATTCGTATGTAATTTATCGCACCGTTTATATAATTGTTTATTTGACGTCAATTTAAAAAAAAATTTTAATTGTACCATATGTAGGGTATTAAGCGATAGGCAAATTTTCTGCTTTATGTATTTTCAAATGTCCGTATATATGTATGAACTCTGTGCGGAGAGAGCGAGAAATTGCGATTGGTAATGTGCCGATGTTTTACCGTATGCACTTATGTATATATGTATCAATTTATAATTTTGTCGTACGATATACGTATATTGAAATAGATAAAATTGAATTTATGTATGTAGGTGTATTGCTATTGGCAATTATATAAAATGTATTTTCAAATATACTCGTATATGTATATGGTTGTTGTTAGATTAAGTACAAGTATACTTGTATATATGTAAAAATGAATGTGTGCATATGAGTGTGTGGTATATTGTATGTACGTATGTATATATTTTTGTAAATTAAAATGCATATGTGTATGTAAGTAAATTTCTGATTTTTTTACTCTTTCTTTGTTAGGTTCTCAATATGCCTTAGTTTACTTGGTTTGACGCAATCCTACTTATTGCTTTGTTAAGCGTAAGGGGTATTGCTGGAAAAGCTTGCAAGTAAATACTTAAAATATTTTGGCATGATGTTGGAACTCTAAAGTGTGTTTTTAATACACAAATGTAAGCATATAAGGAAATCACTTTATGTAATATGTTTATATTCGATACACGTATATATATCTATTATATATATGTATATATATGTAGAGATATATATAATATATTATATATACCAAACTGTTTTCGTTTTTTCCCGTAAATTGAGACAGTTTGGTGACCGTAATATTTAAGAATTAATATAGGTTTTTATATGAGAGACGAGATTATAAATATAATCATTAAGAGGAAGCGATACAACTCACTCTGATTTCTTGCAGGGGTTGTGGGAGATATAACGTGGATGTTATAAAGTTTAGTTGTCCCAGCTGTTGGTTTATACTTGTATGTATTTTGATTGGTATATATTTTGTATCCGTTTTGTTATTTTTATTGTTTTATATGTTTTTAATATTTATTGTATTTTTTTATATTGTTTAGCATCATTCCTTTTAGTTATATGTGTATATTCACTGCACTTATTTTGCACTTATATGTATATGTACATATGTAATTTTACTTTGCAACAGCACTTTGTTGGTTTTGTTTTACTAATCAGTTTTAGTTATGTGTGTATATGCACTGTATTATTTGCATGTACATAACTTAAAGCGTTTTTTTTTTTGTTTCCGTAACTGCACTGTACTGTAATTTTGTTTTTTTTTTGTTTTTCACTGATTTTTGGCAGTTTCACAGCCTTTCACTTTAGGTTTTTTTTGTTTTGGGTTTTCGTTTTATTTTTTTTTTAACACCCATAGGGCCGTCCACTAGGGCTCGAAGGACCATATACAGTTTGATGCTAAATTCCACCAAAAACACACACCACTTTCACTTCCACTTGCTTCCGAATCAAAAGAATAAATATAACTACTTGTATGTTTACAAGTATAAATGGTTTTCAAATCCGCAATTTTAATATAAAGTCTTTGAAATGATAAAGTAATTAAAAAAAAAGTAAGGAAGTGCTAAGTTCGGATGTATCCGAACATTTTATACTCTCGCAAAGCAAATGGTGTACTCGTTTGAGATTTCTTTGTGGATTGACCGATATTTTCGGTAGAAGGTCAACTATAGACACTGGGGTCCACATATTCAGTACTTAGGGGCCTGAACAGTTTTGGTTCGATTTAGACAATTTTTGGTCACAAGGTGGCATACTTTAAAATTATTATTCACGCAAAGTTTTACCCTGATATAATCATTCTTGCTTGATTTGCATACTGGAAAGTGAAAAAATCAGATGAAATTGAAAATGGTGTTATATGGGAAATAAGCGTGGTTGTAGTCCGAGTTCGCCCATTTTCGCATTATAATATAGAAATATGAAAAGATTGTTGTATACCGAATTCGGTTGAAAGCGGTTAAGCAGATCCCAAGATATGGGTTTTCTTCTAAAAGTGAACGGTGCCACGCCCACTGACTAATTTTCAACGCGATTCCTATAAAGTCATCTCATACCATGCCAGATATTAAATTTAATGTCTCTGGCGTGTTTAGTGCTTGGTTTATCGCGCTTTTAGTATTTTTTAACAGTACCGTTATATGGAGAGTGGGCGGGGTTGTCACCCGATTTCACCCAGTTTCACACTGTCGATAGATAGCCAAAAACATTTGTTATCAGTGAATTTTGTTATTATAGCTTTAGCTGTTTAGGAGATATGCACATTAAACTTATTAGGGGCGAGACTACGCCCACTTTTTAAAAAAAGTTTAACTGCGGATGCCCCTCTCTAATGTGATCCTGTGTACCAAATAACAGCCTTATATCGAACGATGTAGATTTCCGGTGATGCACTTGCGACGGCGATCGCTCGAAAAAAGAGGCCCGTATCCAGTCGTCGATCCCGTTTTGTTGGCTGGGTAGAGTGGTGAGATCGTGGGTGTGGTGTGTGTTAGTATCTCTCGGTGAGATGTGTGAAGTTGTATGTATTGGTGTGTGGTGTTTTCGGGAGTGGATGGTATTGGTATCAGTGTTGTTTGTGACGTGGTGTGTGGTGCTTGTATAGGGATGTTAGCTGGCCTTTAGTTCATTTAGCCACCCTGAAATCGGCCAAATTGTTGGAAAAACACATTCTTTCATACAAAGAGTAATAAAAATTAAAAATATACGGGCGTTTTTGTATCTCGGCGCGTCCAGGGCGCGACTAGCACATCGTTAAACACGTAACGTTCTGTAAAGTGTGAAGCAAACACTCGATTTACTGCATCCAAAATCGATCAAAATGTTAAGAAAAATTTAAGAAATCACTCTGTACTGACACCATTTGCAAAATGTAAAAAAAAACAGTCTTCTATGGTCAAGTCGCACACAAGAACTTATTCATATCGGTAGTGAATAGGTAAGTGTTGTCGTCAGAGTGTACTTAAATAATCCCCGGGAGTTTTGGCAGAAAGGTATATTTGGAATCAAGGGACGTAGGATTCTATGGCGAAAAACGGACATGACATTCGATAAGGAAATCTTGATGCATACTGCGAAGAACGATGGTGAAGAAGCAATGATATGGGGGTGCATAGCTAGTAATTGTGTGGGCCAAATAGACTTTATAGAGTTGAGCGAACAGCGGAAGAATTGGGTCACTACATATTTAATGTCCTCTAATCAATATCAAATAAATAGATTTTGATAAAAAGTATATAAAGTTATTTTTTCCAACAATTTATTTTTGTTGGTACGTCGTACACAGACTTTTTCTGCCCAGTGTATATATTTTTGGTATTTTATATGTATAACTCTTTACAAAATAACCTAATACTTCAAATGAGCAATATGTAGTAACATAACAACTACTGTAATATTACCTGTTCATTTGTGAAGAAGTAAAAATATTCAAGGTTCCGTATTACAGATTTCTTGTCTTCCCACGTATTTTTTAAATAGGGCATCAAAATTCGTTCGAAGTCCTCACGATCAAGTGCAAGCAGTTCCACTTCAGCTGGTTAACAGATAAGTATATGTTTATGCGCTTGGATTAGTAATATTATGAATATGCGGTAGTGAGAATTCAATATCTGTCTAGATCTGAATAATAATTATACTCCATAGTAGTTGATGAAATTTCAACTGATGAAGTTTTGATCCAAAACAAGTTTGCATTGCGTCTATTTTATTTTTTCTTCTGCCATTTTATTATAAGTACTAGACAAACAATGTACTCGTATATACTCGTACGTATTTCCGCATAAAAAATGAAACAAGTAAGGATGGACTAAGTTCGGATTTAACCTAACATTTTATACTTTCGCAATTTGCAAGGATAGCCGTTAAAATACTTTCAGATGCTGGCCAAACTTTGTAATCAAAAGGGTGGCGTAAGAATTAAACATATATTAATTATCTTATTAAACTTTTGCATAGCTTTTATCGCGTGATTTGAGCGCGGCGACCGATTCAAGAAATTCCGTAACGGAAATAAACCTAACACGATCAAAAAGTATGCGCAAAATATTTGCCTACTTTTAGGCAATCGATCTCTCGAGCGGAGCATATCAATCGAAAGGACAGAGCAGAGTGATTCAAAAATAATAATATTTAAGATACATTTTTTAAGCTATTGCATAGCTTTTATCGCGGCAACCGAATCCATTTCCAACCACAGAAACAACAAAATATTTTTATATTTCACTTTTCGTCAACTTAATTTACCTGAATATCGTGGCTTCCTTCCATATTATTAATGAAATTGATGAAATGTATTTATTTTATTAATTTTAGACATTTAAACGTCAACAATAAAAAAGTAAACAGATACAGCTGATAGAATAGCACACTCAAAAAACATACCTCGCCGTGGTGTATATGTCGTATTTCACTTTTGCATGGGAAACAACAACAGTGTTATATGACAGTCATAAAAAACAAGACGATATGACACAATATGACACCTTGTGAATACCCTAATAAAGTTGTTCGTGAGAAAAGTCTAATATAATCAAATCTAAGCCACAAAAAGACAATGTTAGGAACATCTGTAAGAATCATTGGGATTGCTGGTGTCAATACATTTTCTGCTCGGAACTTGCCATTTAAACTAGTGGCTTCGATAATGTTTTTCCTTAATTTTTTAATAACTAATCAAAGCCGTGGTGGGTTCAAATTTCGAAGCAAAATAACCGGAAATTCATTCTTCAGTTTAAATGGTGCGGTGATATGCCCAGTACATCCAATAAATTCAAAAATGTATTTATTATACGAAAAATAATAATACAATTATTATTATACAAAGTATAAGGAGCACGAGCTTCAGAGGCTTTCAGCTCCATAAATTCAAAAATTGAATTGGATAATTCACAACTTCCTTGGCATCGCAAACAGCATAAATAAATTTGTGCCACGCCAATTCCCGCGGCTAACAACTGTTGTATTTTTGAATTTAACCCATTGACGTCCACATTTTTTGCTGCCAAAAGCACTCTTATCTGTCAGGCACTCAAGATGTGTTTATTTTATATGTACATCGGGAAATATATTGTCTATAAGAGTTTTTTGTGAGTTGATGATTGCGATATCCATTGGTAATTTTATGCATCCAGTATTTTCATGTACAGCGGCTTTTCTTTTGCCAATATCTAATAGTTCGGTTGGATTTTGAAGCATATGAACGCTCATGTTCACTGTCAGTTGTAATTTTTCAACATTTCGTCACAGTCGCGATGATTTTAAGCAAGCCATGAAATCATCACATTACACTGAGCGTGCTTAAAGTTACCTGAAAGGAGTAACAAAGTGCCGCTAAATAGTATGCTGTCGTAAATTTATTTTTGTTCATCATTTAGTAGTGGAACATTGCGGGTAACAGTCGCTGCCAATTCGATAGTGACATACTGCGCTTGACAATTAATATCTGTGTTCATTTAATCTAAAACACCCCTATCGACACTTTAAAAATGGATTATATAACGGTACAGTTAAAAAGTACTTTAAGCGCGATAAATCAATGACTAAAAACGCCAGAGACATTAAATTTTACCTCTGAGATGGTATGAGAGGACTTTATAGGAGCCGGAGGCTTATGTGAAGCAGTGTCTGATGTTTTCAAATATTATTCTGTGAGAAAAATAAAAGTTTTCTCAGTTTTTTTCCAGTCGAGTTTATCAGTGAGTAGCGCCCAACCAATTAATTTTAAATGAGCAAACTGTTAAGTCCATGCCTCATGATATTCGAAGCAATCACCCTATTGACATATTGAAGACAATTAAAAATGAGAAAACGAAATTGAGGTGTAAAATTAAATATTTACTGAAAAATTGTTTAGCCTCTACTTGAAATAGCTTCAAGTCATAGTTTTCTTTCTTCCTATCTTCAGGTTCTCCATTTCCGCTTTTACTTGCAACGGAAAGTAATTCTGTTGGTCGGATGCTTGCAAATTGTTCATTAAATGTGGCAAGTCTTTGTAAATTATAACTGCTGTGAATAAATTATACACTCTCACAAATTATTGTAAACAAAAACGCCCGTGTAATTAGTATACATAAGCTTAATAAATTTTTATTTATTACCGCTTAGGTTTAAATTAATTATACAATAATTATAATGTATTTGCAAATGCTGTACAAGTAGAAGCACGGGATTGTAGTTGTCGCAAAAACGAATAAAGGCAGCAAGCAGGAACCGTGTTAGCTGCCGCATATAACCGAATGTGTTTTTATACCCTGAACAGGGTATATTAATTTTGCCACGAAGTTTGTAACACTCAGGAGGAAACGTCAGAGACCATATAAAGTATATATATAAATGATCACCGTGACGAGCTGAGTTGATTTAGCCATGTCCGTCTGTCTGTCCGTCCGTCTGCCCGTCTGTATATACGCGAACTAGTCCCTCAGTTTTTGAGATATCGATCTGAAATTTTGAACACTTCTTTTTCTCCCCAAGAAGCTGCTCATCTGTCGGAACCGCCGATATGGGATTGCTATAGTGATATAGCTGCCATGTAAACTGAACAATCAGAATCAAGTGTTTGTATATAAAACTTTTTCATTCGACGAGATATGTTCACAATATTTGGCATGAGTTTTTGCTAGAAGAAGTAATGCAATCTCCGAAGAAATTGTTCAGATCTGATCACTATAGCATATATCTGCCATACATACTGAACGATAGGAATCAAGTACTTGCATGGAAAACTTTTTCATTCGACGAGGTATGTTCACAATATTCGGCATGAATTTTTGCTAGAAGAAGTAATGCAATCTCCGAAGAAATTGTTCAGATCGGATCACTATAGCGTATATCTGCCATACAAATGAACGATCGGAATCAAGTACTTGCATGGAAAACTTTTTTATTCGACGATATAGACTAGAAGAAGTATTGACATATCCAAAGAAATTGTTCACATCGGTTACTATAGCATATAGCTGCCATATAAACTGAACGATCGGAATCATGTTCTTGCATGGAAAAATTGTTCATTAGATAAAATATCTTCACGAAATCCGGCATTGATTTCTCTCAATGGCATATAGCTGCCATACAAACTGACAACTAAATAAAGTTCTTATATGAAAAAAATTGTTTATGACAAGTTATCTTCACGAAATATGGCATGGATGATGATTGTCCAAGATATCGCTACAATTTTTGAACAAATTGTTCATATCAGACCACTATATTATACAGCTATCATAGAAACTGACCGATCAAAATAAATTTTTGTATGGAAGTTTTTAGTATGGATTATTGTTTAAGATATGACTTCAATCTTCGAACGAATTGTTAAGATCGGATACAGCTGTCTGATTTAACTACTTTACAAATAATATATTATAAACAAATCAGATTAATTAATTATTTATACTGTCCAATTTGAGCTTTCAATAAAAATTATCTTATATCTGCCAAAAACTGTTTTGCTTGTGCCAAAAGTAAGCTATGACATATAGATAATTGGGACAATAAGTTGAAAATTGTGTTAAGAATAGATACATAAGAGTAAGGAACAAAAATATGATTTAATTAACCATAAAATAAACAAATCCCTAATTATTCCATATATATTATTATTTATTAATAATAATAGAGAACTACCTTTGTAAAGATAATTATTCAGTTTTAACTGAAACCCTAAACCCTAATTAACTGATAGGTAGGTACAAAACAAAATCTAGGTAGAATAAGAGGTAGGAAATAAATAGTTCGAAACGTAGGTAGAAAACATAACCTATGTAAAAAAAAACCTCGATAAGGCCTCTTTTGTAGTTAACGCCTTAATATTTCAACTAAAATTACTTGATGAAATTTGGCATGGATTATTGGCAACGGTAACAATAAAATATCCTAAGAAATTTTTCAGATCTGACTACTGTATCACATAGTTGCCGTACAAACTGATCGATCTAAATAAATTTGTAAACTAGAAAATTATGTTAAGAATATATACATAAAGAGTAAGGAGCAAAAATATTATTTAATTACCCATAAAATAAATAAATCCCTAATTATTCAAGATATAATATTATTTATTAATAATAATAGAGAACTATCTTTGTAAAGATAATTATTCAGTTTTAAAACCCTAATTAACTGATGGGTAGGTACAAAACAAAACCTAGGTAGAAGAGTAGGTAGGAGTAAACATAGATTACAAGTTAGGTAGAAAGTATTATCTAGGTAAAAAAGAACCTCTACAATGCACTTTCTGTAATTAACACATTACTATTCCTACGGAAGTTGCTTGATGATACCAAGAAGGGCAAAAGACTTTACAGATGTGAAGTCGGGCTCTAAAACATTCAATAAATAGGACCCAACACATCGGATCTCTTCAGTTTACGCGAGCAGCTTAAACTTTCAACAACGCAAATAGCTTTCAAAATCAACGAAAAAATCCTTTTTTAAATAAAACGCATTCTTTTAATTATATTATTATTACTTAATTTATTAATATTTTAGTATATTTTTTATTTGTATACTATTTTTTAATAATTTTTGAAAATGCCAAGCGTATCTAGGCAATCGCAGTAACAAAGACGTCGCAATGCTCTGAATCGAAGCCCAAGACAATATAGTCAAAATTTGGAAAATAATAGACAAAGGAACGCTGTGTATATTGCAGAATTACGCAGCTCAAATTTGGAGTACCGCAATGAGGAGAGAACTCGTGATAGGTCTGCACGTTCCACTAGACGACAGAACCTACATCACAGAGCAGCAGCGTAATACAGTAGGTCACTCAAATAGACGTTTGAATCCAGAATATAGAGCAGCGGAGCAGGAGCGCGACACAATAGAACATTCGATCAGGCGCTTGGATCCGGAATATAGAACTGAAGAGCAAGAACGGAACACCGCGGAACATCTAAATAGGAGAACCAATCCGGAATATAGAGCAGCGGAGCAGGAGCGCAACACAATGGGTCATTCAAACAATGGAACGTTCTGTACGGCGCCAGAATGCAATAATAAGAGAAGAAGAGAGTCAACGAGATGCAGCATTGAGGAGAAGTCGTCAAGAAGATCCAATAAGAAGACGTCGTGAACAAATTTTAAATTCTTCTCAAAGAAGAGTGTCCCGCCAAGTTTCACCAAGTGAAAAAACTAGAAAAAGGTCAGACTTCAACAAAATTTACGCGCTCAGAAGATGCTAGAAACGTGTTTTACCTATCATCAAAATTCCGTCTTCAAACCAAAAGTACAACTTTTGCAACACATGCTATCGTATTATTAGGAAAGGCATGATACCAAATATCTGCCTCTCCGAAGGATTGAAGTTTCCTGATATTCCTGAATGCCTTCAGGATTTAACGTGGCTGGAAGAAAGACTGATATCACCAAGGATCCCATTTATGCGCATCATCTCCTTAGGATATGAACGACAATTTGGTATTCGTGGAGCAGTGGTGAATATCCCGATTTCTGTTGTAGAGACTGTCACCATGCTCCCACGAAGATTTGACAACAGCTATATTATTCAAGTGCACTTGAAACGTCGATTTGAATATGAGCAAAATTTTATGACGGAGACGTGCGACCAGCAAAGATATTGGATGCACTAAACTATTTGCTGAGTACAGAGCTGGATTTAGGGCTAGCAAATGTTGGAAACGGGGAAACTGTGCTATTTATTGCGGATCCTGCAGATGAGGCAGAAGTAAGAGACATGCTTAATGCCCGTCCGGAAAATGTACCGCTTGAAATGGAAGAGGAATTAAATCCAGGTGGTCAGGAGACTTTAGTGGACAATGAACCCGTTGAAAATCGATCCATTGAACGGGTTGCAATAGCACCAGGACAGGGTAGATGCCCAAGGGACATTACAACCGACGACGATGTTCAGGAATTGTTGTATCCAACGATTTACTGCGGAAAAAAGAGACCATCCACAACAACTTACAGTAAAATTGCACGTTCTGAAATTCGACGTTATGATCGACGTTGTGTGCGCGTGGACGTGCTCCTGTATATTTATAAGTTCTACGAGTTGGAGCGCATTAAAAATGCAATTTCCATTTGCCTGCGTAAAAAGTCTGGATCAAGGAATATAACTGTTGCAAATGTGAGGGATGCAAATTTTGTCAGCAACCTTATCCAGCATGATGACGGCTATCATTTGCCAACATTTTTTATCACAATGTCTGCTGCAGAAACAAAATGGCCTGAGTTGTTAGTCATATTGAAGAAACTGGTGGATAAAGTAGACATTTCGGAAGAGGAAGCTACTGCTCTATCAAGCTCTGAAAAGGCGAGGCTGATAAGGACAGATCCAGGTACATGTTCCGATGGGGATGATTTGGACTTATTGGAATTCATTCAGTATCAAAAACACGGACATAGTCGAGTTTGCTTAAGAGACCTACATGGAAAACAAGTGTGCTGATTCAACATGCCATATCCACCGATGCCACGGACAGAAATACTATTCCCTTTGGAGAATGAGGAAAGTTTTGAGCAACACAAAGTTCAATTCCAAAAATTACAGGAACTATTAACTCTAGCGGATCTCCCAGCGGATGAAATAACACGGTTCAACTGCTTCGAAAATTTTTTGGCGGATGAGCGAATCAATACTTATTATGAAGGATACAAGCTTGCTCTTCGCTCATCTGTAAAAAAGCCACACATTTTCCTAAAGGGAAAATTTTCAGACGGGCTTCTAAATGCCTATAATAAAAATATTCTTAAATTGCATAGAGCAAATATGGATATTCAATTTATTCTGGACGCATACGCTTGCTGCAGCTATATCATTAATTATATAAATAAATCCAATAGAGGAGTATCAACATTATTGAGACAAGCCATGGAGGAAATAAATGCAGGGAATTTCTCCATTAAAAGAAAACTGCAGAACATTGGAAACAAATTTGTAAATGGATCGGAAATATCGACTCAAGAAGCAGTTTATAATATTTTGGGACTGCATCTATCAGAAGCCAGTAATGGGGAAATATTTATAAATACATCACATCCAAACAACCGAGTAAGGATGATAAAGCCCCGACTTGAATTGAATGCTTTACAGGAGGACTCTTCAGACATATATGTGCCGAGTGTGCTGAAGCACTACTCTCAAAGGCCCAATCAATTGGAAGAACTATGTTTAGCAGATTTTGCAGCATGGTTCAGATTTTGCAAAACAAGCAGATTTTCTAAGGAAAAGGAAGCAAGCTCTTATTCTGCGTTGGAAACGCTTTAGCGTTGAAAGTTCAAGAGCCGATTTCTTCAGAGAAACCGCCATGATGTTTCACTCATGGAGAAATGAGGAAACAGACTTATTAAACATTGACGTCGAGAGTATTTGCAATGCACATAAGGAGCAAATTGAGCTGAATAAGCTCAAATATGACTAATTTTTATCGAACGAACTAGAAAGGATTTTGGAAAACCTTCATATCAAAGTGGAAGAAACAGCTGATGATCGAGCTGCCTCACAACTTTTAGATTCCGAATTCAGAGCTCTAGCTGTTCCAGAGCAAACAGGAGACATTAATGTTTTTCAAGAGCACAACAATACAGAGGAAGAGAAAGAGGCGGTTCGATTAATTAAACTCCTACCTCTAATATTAGAAGACGATTTACTGGCAATGGTGGTCACTTAACAGCAAACAGAGGGAATACTTTGCTCATGTAATGCACAATGTCAGTAAAAGGGAAATCTTCTTCGAATATGTTGGAGGCGGTGCTGGAGTAGGCAAGAGTCGGCTTATAACAACTATATATCAGTCGTTGACATTGCGAGCTAATAGTGTACCAGGAACCAACCCCGAAACAGCCAATGTGTTAATCTGCGCACCCACTGGCAAAGGAGTATTTGGAATTGGAAGCCTAACTCTTCATTCGGTTTTTTCACTTCCCGTCAACCAGTCTTCCGGCGATCTTCGGCCACTGAATAGTAATAGATATTAGGCTTACTATAATTGACGAAATTTCAATTGTTGGAGCAAAGATGTTTGATATTTAGATTGTAGACTAAAGCAAATTTTCAGGAGCAGCGCTTACTTTGGAGGCATACCAATTATCGTGTTTGGTGATTTAAAGCAGCTGCCGCCAGTAGGAGATCGATGGATATTTGCACCGGATAGGAATGATCATTACAGTACAATTACAGGAACACCGATTTGGGATCAATTTCGGTAGAAGACCAAGCATTTGCCATCGCTTTAAATAACATGTCAGAGGGAAATATGACACACCCTGACATTAAACTAATCAAACGCAGGAAAAAGACCTGTAATGAGATACCATACGAAGCCATCCATCTATTTTATTCAAATGCTGGAGCAAATGATTTTAATGTAACTAAACTGGATACAATTAAGTCAAGTTCCCTAACAGAACGCAGCAGGGCAAACATTTTAGAAGCTGTAAAGTCTTTTAAGCCATCGGAAACACATGGAATACTTTATACATTGCAGCTCAAGACTTCGATCAAATATATGGTGACAGTCAACATAAGCATAAGTGATGGTCTCGTCAATGGGGGAACTAATGCTAGTTGATTCCGAATCACATGGATCTGAAAGTTCAGTGGTGCGACTATAAACAAAATTCGCAGAATCAAGAGTTGGGCAACAATCATGAGCGTGGTCCGATCATTCCAATACAAGCGAAATGACCAAATAACCATAGAACGTAGACAGTTCCCCGATCGCGATACATAAAAGTCAGGGTGGAACATACACACAAGTTGCTGTTCATCTAGAGGGTAGAGTTAGCAGATCAGCTTTATATGTAGGATGTAGCAGAGCCACAAGTTTCAATGGATTATATATAATCGGGACATTTTCTCCACCGAACCCATTTGGACCCCAGGATCCAATTAAAACTCAACTTAATAGATTGAAGGCAGAAGGAACATTGACGACATACTTCAGATTTTTGACTGAAAAATCGGGCCAACGCCTGGATATTTATTATCAAAATGTAAGGAGCCTAAACAAGCATATTGAAGATATCAGATCAGGCAAGCTGATTTGTTCTGCTGATATTCTGTGCTTTGCCGAGACCTGGGCCTTACCTCAAGAAGAATTTCCAATAGAAGGCTACAATGTTATTGCACGCCTTGATGGAGAAACAAGGTCATCCCGACGACACCCTGCCAACGGTCTTATAATATACTACAAGCAAGATAGATGCCCAGGTCTATCAGAAGGATCATTTTCAAGGAACGACACCGATTCAACAAACGTTTACCAACCGTTAAACGTAACAATTCAACAGTTTCCATATCACTTGTGTATAGGAACCCCCACTATAGACTTCCGGAATTTAGAAACCAAGTGGAAAATAATATCCGTCAGATAACTGAACAATGTAATGGACCGTCAGTAGTCCTTGGTGACTTTAACATATGTCGCCAAACAGCAACTGACGCTTTGGAGGCTCGATTACAATAGTTAGGATTTCAATCTTCATTGGCTAAGGTCGCCACAACAAAACAGGAAACAGCAATTGATTCGGTATGGACAAACATGGATTCTGTAATGACCTCATGTATTACATATGAAATACCGTATAGTGATCATGACGGAATATTTTTAAGCTTTAGAAAATAGATATATTATATATATAGACATATGTTAGATTCAATATTTGGCTAAATCAACTATAAGCCTTCCTAGCAAACATCCCTGCACAAGCACCACACACCACTTCACAAGCAACACTGATACATTCCAACACACCACAACAATACCATCCACTCCTGAAAACACCACACACCAATACATACAACTTTACACAATTCACCGAGGGATACCAACACACCCACGATCTCACCACTCTACCCAACCAACAAAAGGGATCGACGACTGGATACGGCCCTTTTTTTCGATGGATCGCCGTCGTATACGCATCATCCGAATCCTGTTCTGCGCCACCCCAGAAATCTATATTCTCATCTCGTTTTTCTCATCATTTTTTTAAACAACTTTTTAGTTTCAAAGACTAGAATAAAATTGCGGATTGGAAAATCCTTTATACATTTTTAACCATATTTGTTCTTTTCAATTGATAACGTGTGAAAGTGGTGAGTGTTTTGGTGCAATTTAGTAGCCGAATAACTATGGTCCTTCGAGCCCTAGTGGACGGCACTATGGGTGTTTAAAACAAAAAAAACCAAAAAAAAAACTAAAGTGAAAGGCTGTGAAATTGCCAAAAAATAAGTGAAAAAGAAGAAATACAGCGCAGTTACCAAAGAAAAAAAAAATATAAGCAAAATTACAGTAACGTAACAGTGTACGTGCAGTTACGAAAAAAGAAAAAAAAAAGCTTTAGTTTAAAACAAAGTGCTGTTACAACAGAAAAATACATATGTACATATATAAGTGCAAAATAAGTGCAGTGCAGTGCATATACACATATAACTAAAAGTGTTCAGTAAAACAAAACCAAAAAAGTGCTGTTGCAATGTATAATTACTATATATGTACATATATAAGCGCAAAATAAGTGGTGCATATACACACATAACTTAAAGGAATGAGGCTGAACAATATAAAAAAAAAACTACAATAAATATTAAAAACACATAAAACAATAAAAATAACAAAACGGGAGCGAATCTTAATACATAACATGAATCAAATAAGCGGGCTCGACACAAAATGTCCCCACAGACAGCTGGGACCCAATACTGGTAAATATATGCACCTCCGCTTTACCAGAAAAATCCGTCATGTCCGTCTGTCTGTCCGTCCGTCTGCCCGTCTGTATATACACGAACTAGTCCCTCAGTTTTTGAGATATCGATCTGAAATTTTGAACACTTCTTTTTCTCCCCAAGAAGCTGCTCATCTGTCGGAACCGCCGATATGGGATCACTATAGCATATAGCTGCCATGTAAACTGAACAATCAGAATCAAGTGTTTGTATGGAAAACTTTTTCATTCGACGAGATATGTTCACAATATTTGGCATGAGTTTTTACTAGAAGAAGTAATGCAGTCTCCGAAGAAATTGTTCAGATCGGATCACTATAGCATATATCTGCCATACATACTGAACGATAGGAATCAAGTACTTGGATGGAAAACTTTTTCATTCGACGAGGTATGTTCACAATATTCGGCATGAAGTTTTGCTAGAAGAAGTAATGCAATCTCCGAAGAAATTGTTCAGATCGGATCACTATAGCGTATATCTGCCATACAAATGAACGATCGGAATCAAGTACTTGCATGGAAAACTTTTGTATTCGACGATATAGACTAGAAGAAGTATTGACATCTCCAAAGAAATTGTTCACATCGGATTACTATAGCATATAGCTGCCATATAAACTGAACGATCGGAATCATGTTCTTGCATGGAAAAATTGTTCATTAGATAAAATATCTTCACGAAATCCGGCATTGATTTCTTTTAATGGCATATAGCTGCCATACAAACTGACAATCTAAATAAAGTTCTTATATGAAAAAAATTGTTTATGACAAGTTATCTTCACGAAATATGGCATGGATGATGATTGTCCAAGATATCGCTACAATTTTTGAACAAATTGTTCATATCAGACCACTATATTATACAGCTATCATAGAAACTGACCGATCAAAATAAATTTTTGTATGGAAGTTTTTAGTATGGATTATTGTTTAAGATATGACTTCAATCTTCGAACGAATTGTTAAGATCGGATACAGCTGTCTGATTTAACTACTTTACAAATAATATATAATAAACAAATCAGATTAATTAATTATTTATACTGTCCAATTTGAGCTTTCAATAAAAATTATCTTATATCTGCCAAAAACTGTTTTGCTTGTGCCAAAAGTAAACTATCACATATAGATAATTGGGACAATAAGTTGAAAATTGTGTTAAGAATAGATACATAAGAGTAAGGAACAAAAATATTATTTAATTAACCATAAGATAAACAAATCCCTAATTATTCAATATATAATATATTATTATTTATTAATAATAATAGAGAACTACCTTTGTAAAGATAATTATTCAGTTTTAACTGAAACCCTAAACCCTAATTAACTGATGGGAATAGATACATAAGAGTAAGGAACAAAAATATTATTTAATTAACCATATAATAAACAAATCCCTAATTATTCAAGATATATTATTATGTATTAATAATAATAGAGAACTACCTTTGTAAAGATAATTATTCAGTTTTAACTGAAACCCTAAACCCTAATTAACTGATAGGTAGGTACAAAACAAAATCTAGGTAGAATAATAGGTAGGAAATAAATAGTTCGAAACGTAGGTAGAAAACATAACCTATGTAAAAAAAACCTCGATAAGGCCCCTTTTGTAGTTAACGCCTTAATATTTCAACTAAAATTACTTGATGAAATTTGGCATGGATTATTGGCCACGGTAACAATAAAATATCCAAAGAAATTTTTCAGATCTGACTACTGTATCACATAGCTGCCGTACAAACTGATCGATCTAAATAAATTTGTAAACTAGAAAATTATGTTAAGAATATATACATAAAGAGTAAGGAGCAAAAATATTATTTAATTACCCATAAAATAAATAAATCCCAAATTATTCAAGATATAATATTATTTATTAATAATAATAGAGAACTATCTTTGTAAAGATAATTATTCAGTTTTAAAACCCTAATTAACTGATGGGTAGGTACAAAACAAAACCTAGGTCGCCACAACAAAACAGGAAACAGCAATTGATTGGGTATGGACAAACATGGATTCTGCAATGACCTCATGTATCACATATGAAACACCATATAGTGATCATGACGGAATATTTTTAAGCTTTAGAAAATAGATATATTATATATATAGACATATGTTAGATTCAATATTTGGCTAAATGAACTATAAGCCTTCCTAGCAAACATCCCTGCACAAGCACCACACACCACTTCACAAGCAACTCTGATACATTCCAATACACCACAGCAATACCATCCACTCCTGAAAACACCACACACCAATACATACAACTTTACACAATTCACCGAGGGATACCAACACACACCACACCACCAACACACCCACGATCTCACCACTCTACCCAACCAACAAAAGGGATCGACGACTGGATACGGCCCTTTTTTACGATGGATCGCCGTCGTATACGCATCATCCGAATCCTGTTCTGCGCCACCCCAGAAATCTATATTCTCATCTCGTTTTTCACATCATTTTTTTAAACAACTTTTTAGTTTCAAAGACTAGAATAAAATTGCGGATTGGAAAATCCTTTATACATTTTTAACCATATTTGTTCTTTTCAATTGATAACGTGTGAAAGTGGTGAGTGTTTTGGTGCAATTTAGTACCCGAATAACTATGGTCCTTCGAACCCTAGTGGACGGCACTATGGGTGTTTAAAAAATAAAAACCAAACAAAAACCTAAAGTGAAAGGCTGTGAAATTGCCAAAAAATAAGTGAAAAACAGAAAAAAAAGGAAGAAATACAGTGCAGTTACCAAAGAAAAAAAATATATAAGCAAAATTACAGTAACGTAACAGTGTACGTGCAGTTACGAAAAAAGAAAAAAAAAAAGCTTTAGTTTAAAGCAAAGTGCTGTTACAACAGAAAAATACATATGTACATATATAAGTGCAAAATAAGTGCAGTGCAGTGCATATATACATATAACTAAAAGTGTTCAGTAAAACAAAACCAAAAAAGTGCTGTTGCAATGTATAATTACTATATATGTACATATATAAGCGCAAAATAAGTGGTGCATATACACACATAACTTAAAGGAATGAGGCTGAACAATATAAAAAAAAAACTACAATAAATATTAAAAACACATAAAACAATAAAAATAACAAAACGGAAGCGAATCCTCATACATAACATGAATCAAATAAGCGGGCTCGACACAAAATGTTCCCACAGACAGATGGGACCCAATACTGGTAAATATATGCATCTCCGCTTTACCAGAAAAATCGTTACTTTTATGGGAGCAATCGCTCTCATCTCGACAAAAAATGCCCAACGTGGCAACAGATGAAAACTTTTTAATAACCCAATACGAAATCGCAGAAAGGGTAGATAAAAAAATGGTCAGAACGAAAACCGTTCAACACGACCTAAATAGAAGCTTCCACAGACCCCAAGCCAGTAGCAACAACAATTTAAATAGAAGCTTCTTCAAAAATCAAAAGTTCACATCCGAACAGTACAAACAAACGTCATGCGAACTATGTACAGGGGGGCATAAGCTCAAATCTTGCGAGAAATTCAAAAAATTTAATATTATCGACCGAAATAATTTCGTAAAAACAAAAAGACTTTGTACAAATTGACTGTCACATGCACATACACTTAAAGAGTGCGAAAGTAAATTTAATTGCGTTTATTGTCATAAACGACATCATTCAATGCTGCATTACAGCACATTTTCCAGCTCACCCCCAAACAGCGCAAATATGAAAAGAGCCACGGGTTTAGTTGCAACAGCAAATCCCGAAATGCGAAATCCCGAAAATTGCCAAGAAGCACCATGCTGCTCAAAGGCATTAAAAACCCAAACGCTACACAGCGAAAATCAAAGAAGAGTACTACTACCCACAGCAGTCGTCTCCATCGAACACCGAGGAGAACTGTTTAAACTTAGGGCCTTAATAGACCTAGGATCACAACGATCTTTCATAGCGTCTAGGGCTCAAAATAGGCTACAACTGCCAACAAAACTAGCCAATTTTGAAATCACGGGAATGGGCGGAAGAGTAGTCCAAAACTCAAATAATATCTGCCCCATTACCCTAATTTCCCCCCAAGCGGATAAGCACATACAAGCAGAAGCTATAGTCTTACCGCAACTTACAAATATGCTTCCAAGCTATCACATAAATAGCAAGCATTGGCAAAAGGTTTCACACCTAAAGCTAGCAGATCCCAACTGCAACACTCCCGCTCAAATAGACCTTCTATTAGTCAGCGATCTCATACCACAGATAATACTCGAAGGTATTGGGAAAATTTCAAATACACTTCTGGCACAAAATACTATTTTTGGGTGGATCCTAAGTGGACTAGTTTCGGAACCAGTTACCACCATGACCACTCAGGTTGAGGAAATCTCAAACGAATACCTCAATTCACAATTGAAGAGTTAGAAGAACTCCCCCCCATATCAATCACAACCCCTGAAGATCAGTATTGTGAAGACTTTTACAAAGCCACAACTACTAGATCAGGTAATGGTCGCTATGTCGTACGACTACCACTAAAACAACAATTTCCTAACACATTCGCCCTAGGTCACTCTCGCACCTCTGCAATACAGCAGTTTTTAAGTATGGAAAAAAACTTACTTGAAAAAGGTGAGCTTAAGCCAGAATACGATGGCGTGTTAGAAGAATACCTCCATTTAGACCACATGGAGGAAGTAAGCCCATGCGAAAAAATCATAAATGGAAAATATTACTCATTTTAGTTGCCTTAGTAGTAAAGCCAGACAAAAAAACAACTAAAGTAAGAGTTGTTTTTAATGCATCAAGATCTACTAGCTCGGGGAATTCCCTAAATGATATTCTATTTACGGGACCCACGCTCCAACCAGATTTAATGCTACTAATTTTAAATTGGCGTATATTCAAATACGTATAACGGAGACGTCGAAAAAATGTATAGACAAATAGTCGTACATAAAGACGATCAAGATTTTCAGCGAATTATTGTATTTTCCGAAAATCTCCCAATAGTCCACTCCGCGACAGTTACCTTTGGCGTCAACTGTGCTCCATATTTAGTCATTCGAACACTGCACGAATTGGCAGAAAACACCAAGTCAGAATTTCCTCTGGCAACCCAGGTGTTAAAAACACAAACGTATGTAGACGATATCCTGTCGGAAAGTCACAGTCTTCCACAAGCATACGAGTCACTAGCACAAGTAAACAAGCCCTCAAAACCGCAGGGTTTCCGTTGAAAAAGATAACGGCGAACCACCCTAATATTTTAAAAAATATACCACATGAAAACTTGTTAGATACTAATTTCCTTAAATTCGAAAAGGAAAGTACAACAAAAACTCTGGGGATCCAATGGAACGCGATATCTGACCAGTTTTCATACACTACAGAGTCAATATCAGCATTATCCGCCATAACAAAACGCCAAATTTTATCCTCTGTGGCAAAACTTTTCGACCCCGCAGGATGGCTTTCGCCAATTATGATACAAGCGAAAATCTTGATACAAGAATTATGGCTAGACGGAACCGACTGGGACGAACAAGTGAAACCTCTTCGCTTAGAAAAATGGTCCCAGTTCGCAAACAATCTGGAAGACATTTCCCAGATACAAATCCCACGATGGGTAAACTATTTCCCCGAACACAAAGTCGAAATACACGGCTTCTGTGATGCCTCGGAGAAGCACACAAAGCGATACTGCGACCACAAGCCAGTTATTAGTAGCAAAAGCAAAGGTGGCTCCTTTAAAGACGCTAAGTCTACCTCGACTTGAGCTCTGTGGAGCGCTACTTCTCACAAAATTAGCTTCCATGGTGCAGACCTATTTAAACATGAAGAAACATAGATTGTATCTCTGGTCCGATTCTGAAATCGTTCTAGCCTGGTTGGAAAAACCACCACATGCATGGAAGACGTACATTGCTAATCGAACGTCTCAAATACTTGACCTAGTGGGATCAGCCACTTGGCGACATGTAGCCAGTGCTGACAATCCTGCTGATCTAGGTACAAGAGGGTGCAAACCGCTGCACCTTACCACCAGCACCCTCTGGTGGAATGGTCCCCGATGGTTAACAGAATCTCCCGATTCTTGGCCACAATCGCCCATGCGCAATATAATAGCCCCAGAAAGTCGAAAAATCGACTCCTTTGACACAGCAGTGGAGGATACTGACATACTTGAGCGATTTTCATCGTTCTCCCGAGCCCTCAGAGTAATCGCCTATATGTTAAAGTTCATAGAGCGACTTAAAATTAAAATTAAGGGAGTTCCCTCAGAGTACCCCCAATGCGATACATTGACGCACCTAGAATTGCAAAAGGCAAAGGTCGCTCTAATCGCATCAACTCAAACGCGCGACTTCAGCCGCGATATAACACTATTAAGAGAATCAAAACCCATTGACAAAAGGAGTTCACTCTTAGTTCTTAACCCATTCCCTGACACGAAAGGTCTTCTTCGTGCGAATGGTCGGCTTGCCAATTCAAGCCTCACGTATAATAACGCCAGCCTCTAATCATACCAGAGAAATCTCGACTTGCCACTTTACTCCTCAATTATATCCACTTACTTATGCTCCACGCAGAACATCGCGTAATGCAACATATAGTCCGCCAAGAGTTCTATATTCCCCGACTTAAGCCCCAAATAAAAAAATGCATTTCCATGTGCAAGATCTGCACTCTGCATAAGCAGAAGTTGCGAACGCAGATTATGGCAGCACTTCCACCGGAACGCTGTAACTTCGCTCTGCCTTTCACAGTCACAGGTGTCGATTTTGCTGGGCCTTTTCAAATAAAGGCGTCCATGTTAAGGTCTCCCACTCTGATGAAAGGCTATGTGGCTGTCTTTGTCTGTTTTACGACAAAAGCAGTACACCTTGAGCTTTGTACTAATCTGACAAAGGAAACTTTCCTTGCGGCATTTGCTCGCCTCGTCGGACGACGCGGTTTTCCATCGAAGATAATGAGCGACAATGGTAAAACCTTTATCGGGAAATCGAAAAACAGTTTGTGGACTTTATTCAACAAGTCTCACCTGAGATCGTACAAAAGTACGCACCACAAAGCATTAATTGGCAGTTTATCCCCCCAAGCGCTCCTTATATGGGTGGTTTATGGGAATCAGCTGTAAAGAGCTTCAAATCCCACTTAAAAAAAGTAGCTGGAAATTACAAATTCAATTATGAAGAATTCACTACATTATTAATTCGAATTGAAGCCGTTCTCAATACACGGCCTCTCACCACCCTCTCGCAAGATCCCTCAGATTTCACAGCCTTAACTCCAATATCCTTATTAAATCGCTGGGAAAGAATTAAAACTCTCCATCACGATGTCAGCCGCCGATGGAAAGAAGAGTACATAAAGGATCTCCATAAAAGATATCGTTGGAAGAGCTTGGAGATTGTGTCATTATTCATGATGATTGTCTACCCCCTACCGAATGGTGGCTTGGTCGCATAGAAAAGCTACATTATGGCTCCGACGGTCATATAAGAGTAGTCGATCTCCGTACCCAAAGCGGAACGCTAACCAGACCGCTCGTGAAGCTGTGCTTTCTACCAACCGCAGATATAAACGAAAAAGCAAATGATAAACGATAAACCGATCATAATCCCGAAAACGCAATTCATAACCGTTTCAATAAATCGACAAAAAAACGAAAAGACAATAACTCACAAACTCGACAACAATCCGTATATATAAGTATATAAGTATATAAACTAACGAGTCGATCAATATGACGACCCCTTCATGCTACCAAGAGTTGTAGAATGCCAATTTCAACTTATATCTTAAAACTTTATAAAGCCCAATAATCTTTTCTACATAGATAACTATGGACGCAGATGCACCTATGCCAACGCCTGCTATTCGGTCGGCTATCAATGTGCCGCGACCTAGGGTTACTCCAGCGCCCCGATCTGTAACTGCAACCGCTCCTACAGCCGCTCCTCGAAGTAGCGCGCGACCGTCACCAACAGCAAACAGGGAACCGCAGCGAGTCCGGTGCATCATTTGCCGCCGCCCTCACCGACTACAACACTGCAACATTTTTAGAGGCATGCAACCGATGCAACGCCAGCAAATTGCCCAGGCTCATGGGCATTGTCTCAATTGCTTGACAGCGGCACATAACACTCAGGAGTGCACGTCCGTCAATCTGTGCCAAATATGCGGCAGGTTGCATCATTCGTTGCTCCATCGCAACCCGAGACGTGACATCGGTCGGCAGCCTGCCCCGCGCAGCCGCCCGTCCAAGTAGACAACCACTATCTACTCGGGCAATACAGCACCGACGACCAGCAGTCCCTCCCGTGTCCCGATTAAGGAGCCACCGAAACGAAGCACCGATGATGCGCCGGCACTCTAGGCCGCAATATCGCCTCTCTACGGGACTGAGCAACGTTGTAGCAACGCTGCAACAGCTGCAACGACTCTTAGGCTAAATATTCGCCTAGGGGGGCCGGGATGGCTAAATGAACTATAAGCCTTCCTAGCAAACATCCCTGCACAAGCACCACACACCACTTCACAAGCAACACTGATACATTCCAACACACCACAACAATATCATCCACTCCTGAAAACACCACACACCAATACATACAACTTTACACAATTCACCGAGGGATACCAACACACCCACGATCTCACCACTCTACCCAACCAACAAAAGGGATCGACGACTGGATACGGCCCTTTTTTTTCGATCGATCGCCGTCGTATACGCATCATCCGAATCCTGTTCTGCGCCACCCCAGAAATCTATATTCTCATCTCGTTTTTCGCATCATTTTTTTAAACAACTTTTTAGTTTCAAAGACTAGAACAAAATTGCGGATTGGAAAATGCTTTATACATTTTTAACCATATTTGTTCTTTTCAATTGATAACGTGTGAAATTGGTAAGTGTTTTGGTGCAATTTAGTACCCGAATAACTAATATTATTAAATATAAGTTTGTAAAGTGTAAGTCATAGATGTCATTATTGTAACTTACATACTATATAGAAAAGTATTATAGAATAATAAATATTATTATATGTTATATATTTTCTAATTTCTATATATATTATAATTTGTGTTGTTTTCCATTAATTTAATGTGAACAATCAATCAGCTCTAAAAATTAAAATTTATGTAAATGTCTGGAAGATCTATTTACCTCAATAACTAACCTTAATTCGAATAGAAGATTGTTTAATGCAAAGAACCTGGCTAGAAAGAACTGGCAAAATGCTTTCCCTTGGATGCAAACTGTTGGCAAGTTACGTTCTCAAATGTAGTCATACATATAGTAGTTACTAAAAGAAATGCACCTGTGTAGGGTATTATAGCTTCGGCGCAGCGTTTTCTCTTGTTTCTGAGGGGCGATGTGCAGGCGCGCTACTGAGGTGTTTTGTGCATGTTGTTCTCAGAGGTTGAGTGTGGTGGTGTCGTCATGTGGGGTGAAATTCCTTGAGTGTTCACAGGTGTGGTGTATTTTATTAGGGTGTGCCAGTTTTACCCGAGTAGAGTGGTGTACTTAGAGTAGCGAGTTTAAACTCATTTAAACAGTTATGTGTTAGTCCAATGTTAACACCACCACTTACTTTTTACAATCACTCCGCGTATGTGCAAATGAGATTCAAAATAAATGGTTTTTTTTTTAAAGGGTTCACAAAATTAATTTTTTAAATCCTTTTTTTTATATTTATTCAAAGGGTTATTTCAATGCAATCACTCCCTGGTCGTATACTAGTGGAGAGGTAGTAAAAATGTATATAAATAAAAGGTCGATGATAAAAAAAACGGAGTGACTCGCGCTCCAAAAGAAAGTTTGTTGCTCGAAAGTCACTGAGAGAAGGGGTTTTAATTGTTATAAGGGGAGCTCTTCTAACTCCCAAAATTTCTTTAATTGTGAATTGAGGTATTCGTTTGAGATTTGCTCAACTTGAGTGGTCATGGTGGTAACTGGTTCCGAAACTAGGCCACTTAGGATCCAACCAAAAATTGTATTTTGTGCCAGAAGTGTATTTGAAATTTTCTCAATACCCTCGAGTATTAAATGTGGTATGAGATCGCTGCCTAATAGTAGATAGGAGGGGAGTGTTGTGTTGCAGTTGGAATCTGTTAGCTTTGGGTGTGAAACTTTTTTTTTTTTTTTTTTTTTTTTTTTGTGTTTTTAGGTTTGTTTATTTGATTAAAATTAATATAAGCTTAATTACTATAATAAACAATAGTACACCGATAACATATAATAAGTACAGTGTCTCTAGACGAGCTCTCAAGTACTCTGCTATCAATAATTAGTAACATTTTATTAACTAATGATATTATTTATATATATATACTTGTACAAGTATTTCTTGCAAGGAAAAAGAGAAAAAAACGATGTATTGATGATTTTATAATATAAAATGGTTGAAAGAAGAACAAGAAATCAGACCAGATGTGTCATGGAGTGAATTAGTTTTCAATATCATTTAATAGCCAGCAGCAGTTCTGTTTCGTCAAAGTGGTTTCAGTTTTGTCTCTAAACGGGATGTATGTGTCGAATCGTTTGTTTTCAGCAGTGAGTATTTTCGAAGTGACTACTTTGTTGTTAGCTCTTCTAAATATGTGATAGATTATTGGGATGTTGTCTTCGTTTTGGATGAAGCCATTTTTGTCCAAGTAGAGAAAGGATTCTGGTGGTGCAAATCCATTTGTAATAGCTAATGCAAAGTAGTCATCACTTTCGTAAAAAGGAGCTCTTATTAAAGTGTTATTGTCATCATATAGGCAGCGACCTATATGCTTTCTAATTAGATTTATGATGTGACAATCAATTCTGGGAACTTTTGCAGTGTCGTATAGTTTAGATATAAATTTGGTGAAATTATTATTCTGTGACCTATGCAGCGATGTGCATGATCGTAGTATTCTTCTCTCGACTTTTCTTAGTCTTTCCATATATGAAGGAGAGATATTAAACCAAATTGAACATCCATATGAAAGTATTGGTCTCACTAGTGATTGATACGTGATAATTTTTAGCCTGTTATATAGCAGTTTTGAAGAAAACATTTTTTTATGTTGATGTGATCATAAAAAAGGAAAAACTTATCGAGGTGAATATCAAGATATTTGATTCTCTCCTTGTGCTGTATTTGGATATTTGCTACACTGGATTTTATATTAAATTGCTTCCATTTTTTTTTAACGTTTGAGTTACACTTATTAACGGGAGGGCGAAAAAGAATACTTTCGCATTTGTTAATATTTATTTTGAGATGCCAGTTTATTGTATAATCCTCAACAGTATTGTATTTGAGTTGCAGGTTCCTATTAACGCTGTCGATCGTTCTGTCGGAGTGGTAAATGACAATGTCGTCTGCGAAGGCTATAATGTTGTCCAATTTTTGTACTAAGTCGAGGATGAAAAGATTAAACAGAATTGGAGCATTTACTGTCCCTTGTTGCAGACCATTTACTACGTGAAATTCGCGACTGCTTTTTGTATTATTTATATGAACTGAAAATGTTTTTGCCGGATATCATGTTATAAATAAGTGTAATCAGATGGAGAGGAAATTTATAGCTGATGAGCTTACATATTAACCCTTCGATCCATACTTGATCGAATGCTTTCTCAAGGTTAAAGAAGCATGCACCTGTGACATATTTCTTATTCCAGTTCCAGTTTATTTCGGAGACGAGAAGATTAATAGCATGTATAGTCGAATGCCTGTATTTGAACCCAAATTGCTTAGGGCTTATTAAGTTGTTGATTTTAATAATTTTATTTATATTTATATTAACCAAAACTTCAAAAATTTTACTAATATTTGGTAGCAGGCTAATTAGCCGAAGGTTTTTCAAGGTTTTTTTGTCCTTATCTATCTTTGGTTTCTGAGGAGAAGTTTTTTAGAATGATATTGGGTATTTGGTCTAAGCCGGATGATAGTTTACCTTTTAGTTTAAAGAACACGTCTGTGAGGTCGTATGAACTAAAAAAAAGTTTTCCGTTTGGTCGTCATTTAAATTATTGGCTATTTTGTTGGTATTGAAGTTTGTTTTGGTCGCTCGAGTGCTGTCGAATAAAGTTTTCATTTCCAGAAACTTTTTGAAGCATTCTTGTACCTGAAAGTGGACTGAATTGTTGGGTATACTTTCTTTTGAAGCATGGACTGCTTCGAAATGAGTCCCGATTATTTCATTTATAAATTTTTTGTTATTGATGACGTAGTTGTTTTTAACTAAGTCCTTTTGTAGAAGCTCACGGTCCAAGCCCGCGTTTTGGATTATGTCGGGGATATTTATATGACTGATTGTATTATTATTATCTTTTAAAAACGGGAGAGGGATCGTTAGTCTTAAGGGTTGCAAGTCTTTTCTCGAGTTGGTTATTAAAATGTTTCTTAATATTATCATCTATTAGTTTTTTTACAAGTTTCAGTTTTGCTTTTTCTACTTGAAGTGTCGTGGAAGGTAAATATAATTGAAGTCGATTATGTTTTTTAATGGCTGAAAGGATTTTACTTTTTTCTGCTATCAGTTTTTTTTATAATAGGCAAGTTTATAAGAGTTTGAGTAGGGCTATTGATTTTCGCTTTTGGTACATTATTTTCTATGGCTTTCAAGACAATATTATTTAAATGTAGCAAATGGTGATCAATCTCTGTGTTGCTCAAGTTTCTATCGTTAGGTACAAGGGATTTATTTTGAAGTTGCGCGTTAAGATCTTTTTTAAATTTTGTCCAGTTAGTTTTTTGTAGTCAAGTGTGGTTTTTATTGGGTTGCCTAAAAAAGTCAAATAGTTTGTGTTGTTCCTGTTAATCGCGACGATTTGAATAGCGCAGTGATTGCTATCGTAATCAATGCATCTCAATCAGTTAACTGTGTTGTTGGCTCTGTGAATATCTATTCTGTGATCAGCAATGCAAATATCAAGAAAGGAATTAGCTCTTTTGTAGGACGGAGTAACCGAAGCATACATATTGCATCTGAACTTTAATTCGTTGGAGGTCAGCCAGTTTTTTAGGGCTTTACCTTTAGAGTTGTTGTGTAGGTTAGCCCAGTCTGTGTGTTTACTGTTGAGATCACCAGCTAATATGTAATAGTGGTTGGGATTTTGTAGGTTTAACGATTCGAAGATTGTGTTGAGTTCAGATTTAAATGTGCCGTTATTATTACCTGAAGGGTAATAGGCTGAAATTATATACATGATGTTATTCGGAGGCATATGAATTTTTATTACACAAGATTCTAAATAGGATAAGGCATTGATGTGTTGGTTGAAAACTTCCGTGTATTTTATATTTTCAATAATTAGAATTGCAGTTCCTCCACCTCTCGATCCTAACAATCTATCTTTGCTTATTAAATTATACCCTATAAATTTTAGTTTGTGTCTTGTGTTAAGTTTAGTTTCGTTCAACAGAATAATATCGGGCTTATTATTTGATAAGAATACTTAGCTCTATTCTCCTGCTTATATTAATAAGCGAGTTGACATTAAGTGAAATTATGTTTAACTGGGATTGGGTAATATGTAGTTATAGTATGGTCTGAATTCATGCTGTATCTATTATATTGTAAATTGCATCAACTCTTGCCGTTTGTATTTCCAGCTGCTTCTACAGAACTGTTAATAGTTTACTTAAAGATAACATTGTATTTTTTAGTTCTTCGAATATTTGATTTTGAGAGTTTTGATTATTGGTATCACAAAATACACTAGTTGACTGTTTACAGACATTTGCGTAACTTAAATTAGAGTTACTAAAATTTTGGTTAGTGTTTATTTTCGTGGCTATTAGATTTTGTTTTTTCAATCTTATTTTTTGTTGAAACTCTTTATACCCCTCACAGCCTTTGTAGGAAGCTGGATGCCCAAATTTCTTGCATTAAACACAATACACCTTATCATTTTCAGTTGAGTTTGCGTTTAATGAGTTACAATCTTTGCGTTTATGTGTTCCGCTACATTTGACACATCTTAGTGGTAGATTACAATTAGCTGCGCTGTGAAAGAAACTTTGACAGTTTCTACATTGCGAAATCTCAGCTTTCCGTAGGTGTTCCCATTTAATACAGTGGTATAAAACAGTTTTAATTGCTTTTAATTCCTTAACGTTACTTTCGGCACTTGTTTGAACCATAAACATACGTAGTTTTATATTGCGTTGTGTGGAAATTTTTGTGGTAAATTGATTAACTTTAAGAATTTTTAGGTTATCGTTTTGATATGTGCAAAGTTCATTAAAAATTTCTTCGGGGTCGGTATTGCCGTTTAGCCCTTTCAATAGGTATGTTTTGGTTTTTAAACATTTAGGCGTGTAAGAATATAATTTTACTTTTGTGTTTTCTAAGTACCCTCGGACTTTTTTGTAGTCTTCAATATTGGTTAAAAAAATTGATTTTAAATTGTGTTATGTTTAGACCGTCTTTTATTAGTTCTATTATTTGTTTTGATTCGATGTCGAATGTGTTTATTGGAGGAATGTTTTTGCTGTTTATTTTTCGTTTGACGTTTGGGATCGAATTAACTTCACTAGTGTTGTTTCTATGCGAGACGCCAGCTGGAGTTATTGCTGCCGCTGCACTTGTTGATGGGTTGTTTTTTGTTGTATTACTAGTTTCATTTTGTTCATATTCGTTGCTTAGATTATTGGAACAAACGTGTTGTTCGAATTTTTGAAGTGTTTCATTGCACTCTCTTAGATCGTCATCTAATATGGCGTAATAATTGTTTTTGGTATTTTTCGACATTGTGTGTTCAAACACGTTGTCGTTTTTTCTTTTTCTATTTAAGATGATCGTTCGACATTGTTTGCAGGACTAAGCGCATTGCGCTCACTCATTATAAAAAGGAACACCTTTACACTGATTATGGATCACGATTGGCACTTCAGGAAATTAAATGATTTTTATGATCTTTATAATGGGTATCGATTTGTTATCACTTTACACTCCGTGGTACGTGCTTACGCTCTCGCTGTCACAATCAGACTCCGGGTGTGAAACCTTTTGCCAATGCTTGCTATTTATATGATAGCTTGGCAGCATACTTGTTAGTTGCGACAAGAGTTCTGCTGGAATGCGCTTATCCGCTTAGGGGAGGTTAGGGCAATAGGGCAGATTTTATTTGAGTTTTGACTTCTCTTCCGCCCATTTCCGTAATTTCGAAATTGGCTAGTTTTGTTAGAAGTTGTAGCCTATTTTGTGCCCTAGACGGTCCAAATGGTCGTTGTGATCCTTGGTCTATTAAGGCCCTAAGCTTAAACAGTTCTTCTTGGTGTTCAATGGAGACGCCTGCTGTGGGTAGTAGTACTCTACTTTGATTTTCGCTGTGTAGCGTTTGGGTTTTAAATGCCTTTGAGCAGCATGGTGCTTCTTGGCAATTTTCGGGATTTCGAATTTCGGGATCTCTCTATTGTTGCTTCTATTGCGTTTAGGTCGTGTTGAACAATTTTTGTTCTGGCTATTTTTTTGTCCAATCTTTCTGCGATTTCGCATTGGGTAGTTAAGAAATATTTCACTTGTTGCTCTTCGTGATGAGAGCGATTGCTCTGAAGTGATATAATTTTTGTGAATTTGACAGTTTTGGGTGGTTTATGTAAACGGCTGTAAACATGTCCCGGAAGGACGGCGATTGTGCATAACCACCATGAAAAATTTCTGTGTCACATGAGGGCACCTTGAGATGGATGCCTGAACTTGCCTCTTGACTTTGTATTTGTGGCAGCTCTACTCTCGAATGTGAAGTAGGTGCAATTGCTTTAATTAATTTTAGTTGATCCGAAATAATTGCTTTTGTTTCTTCGAACTGGTCTAAGCAGTTTGCGTACTTGGCGTAAGCCGAAGATTTAACATTTTCAGGTAGATCTGAGTGATCAGATTCTACTATGGCGTCATATCCAGCTTGGAGACGTGTCCAGAAATTATAACGATTTTCCTTTTTTATTTCTAATACCGATTCTTGAATCGGTGAAGACGAAAACCTTGTACAGTATCTTATTAACCTGTCATTTTCTGGAATAAATATAGCAACCTGTTTTGAGCGTGTATTATCAACATTTATCATTTTATTTATATATTTAAATAAGTGTCAAAAGGAATTAAAATTTTCTCAGTGTATACTAATTTGAATAAAGCAATAAAGTTTATTACTCTTTTCGGTAAATAAGTTTTTGTTATTTATATTATATTATATTGGTAAAACGTTTACTAATACAATTTCGTATTTACTCGCCTTCAATTTTCTTTATTGTTTCTTCGAAAAGCATGGCCTAAAATTAATGAGATAATAATTAAATACTATCTTAATTTAGAAAAAAAATCTCAGTTATTAAAAACATATTTTCACCTGTCCATGAACAAAAATTAACCAGAGCTTCACTTGTGGATTACTGAAAAAATGGCGGATACATCTGGGTTTTTTGAGGGATGAAGGAAGGTCGTCAAAAATCGTTTTCAAAGTTTGGAACATTCAAATGATTTTCCACAAAGCTTTTCTCATACCAATGAACCGAGTTTTGCAGTAACTAACTAGTTGATCGTATTCGTCTTCAGAAATCTCGTAGATTGACTTTTATGCTTCTGTGTGAATGCTGTGGATGTAAAAATGTGCTCTCTATTTCAACATCAAGTGCGCTGCACAACCTACACCAACTATGTTCGATTTTAATTTCCTTAATTTTTCAAAAATATTTCCTTTACTTTTCTGATCAACGTGGCCGAAATTATTTGGCGCATTATTACCACAGTAAGCGATCAATTTATTAGTCAAATCAAAATTTTCAATCATAATTATTTTAATCAATGAAATATCATATACGAAGTTTTACCTTTTTCTTGTGAAAGCTCAATTATTTTAACATTCACTCCAGATAAGGGAAGAAAATAACAAATGGCAGGAATCATCTTGATTGCTTTGCGATTGAAAGCGTCGGTCGACAAACATATGAATTGGGCTTTCTGTAAATCAGTCTTGTCGCATTCCAATGCGTATGGTGCAAAAACCTTGGTTATTATCGCTTCACTTTTTGTTCTTGAACACAAACATTTTTTCATTTGGAAACAGGCTCGAAATATTTTGGTTGCGCAGTTTGATCTACAATAAAAAGTTTGAAAAAAGTTTAATCGGACGGTAACTGCTGTTTTTTAAATGATAGTGTGAATAGCAAACCTGAAATCGTGATTCTCATCAATTGTGTGGTACGCCCACACGCCTTCCATCGTCGATAGATTAAAATCACTTGGTGCTTCCTTGTCTTCATATCATTTTCAATATCATTGCCTCCACCAGAAGCAACTGAAAAAGTTGATTTACATTTGCCGCAACAACCGATGGAATCGTCATAAGTCATAAGTGACTCTCAAAAAAGCATATTTTTTCTTCAAATTATGGTTGAAAACACACTTTCGTTTCGATATTTCACAAAGTAATATAAATATATTTGTAAATATTTATGCTTCAAATTCACAAAATTATCTTATGTTTCACTTTGAATGTTGAATGAAAGTAACGAGCTGTCAGTGAAAAAAAGTGCAACACATTCAAAACGACTGCGGAATGAAACAAGTAAGGAAGGGCTAAGTTCGGATGTAACCGAACATTTTATACTCTCGCAAAGTTAAATGGTATATTCGTTTGAGACTTCTTTATATATTTTAATAATTAGAAGTAGGAACTGTTGCCTTAGTTATTTACTTTTCACTCACAGTGAAAATAATTAGAGCAATTTGTAAACCAAATTTACTCAAATTATGAGAAATCGTTGTTGTGCTTTTTGTATACGCTTATAATTGATTTTATATAGAATGCATTACAACTGTATTGAGAAGTAGGAAAAGAAATCGTTTTTGAACAATGAATAACATTTTTTATTTATTTTATCAATATTATTATGCATGTTTAGCTTAAAAATAATAAATATTAACAACTTTAAAAATTATATTATTATATTAATTTGTAGATAATATTTACAATATTAAACATAAATTTTTGTAGAGATTCTTATACATATATCCAAATTATATTTCTTTTTTCCTTATACCATTTAATTTCTATCATATATTTATACAATAATGTCATATATAATAACAAATTATATATATAATTTAAATTTTCTTAATTAGATTATTTACATATTTTTCTTTAAATTGTCTTAAAAACTACTGTCAAAATTCCTATACCATTCCAATTTGATTATATTTAAAAAAAAAATGAAGAACTATTGCACTAAGTCTGAAAACTTTAGCTCGAAATAGAGACACAAATACTGTCATGATAGCTGTGTACTGTCTCAAAAGTAATTGAATTTACACGGGAAGGATCCATGTTTGAAAATGCCCAATCAATTTGTGTACCGGCAGGTGTAGTTGAATATTCTGCACCAAGCAGGGAGTTTTTTTCTTGGAGCATATTTCTTATTGCAGTCCCTGTAGACATTAAACAAATGTTAAAATCTCCAATAATTAGCACATTTTGATTGCCTAAATCAGAAGTAAGGACTTCCTGAAGTTCTACAATTAATTGTCTGACAGAGAAAGCTGAATTTCTATATAGAACCAGAATATTAATATTGAAACATTTAAACAAAACCGCTTCTAAAACTTTGCGGCCTGAATAAATTTTCTTTACAGCCTTTGATTCTATAGAGCAAGCAATACTATGCTTTGCATATATTATAATGCCCCGTTTATTTCTGTTGGTTGTTTCCGTGCTATCTATCCTCAGCTCGTTAATTGGAGTAAATCCTGGTATATAAAAACTTTCGCAAGGATAACTCCAAGTTTCTACAAAACATAAAATATCTGAAGATAGCATCAAACAGTCGCTTTTTATACCACTAATGTGAGCGTGAAGACTCTGAACATTATGGAATAAAATTTGATGTCCTGATGTTCGGGAAATCATAAAATTGAAACTTGTTGTCAAAGCTTTATTTGTGTTCAATTCCCTCAGTTCCCTAAATATGGGATCCGATTCAGAAAATTTGTTAGGAGTAATAAAATTTCCTATGATGAATAGACCTTCTGCAGAAGTAGCTCAACTACAAGCGACATATATTGAAGCTCTAGGCATTCTGGGTCGAGTATGAACTACAACTTTATTATATGTGGCACTCTGACTTTTATGAATAGTTATTCCCTCAGCCGGAACAACTGGAAACTGATTTCTTTCAATTAAAATTTGTTCATTTCTTTTATATTGAAAAGATTTTAGAACTTTTTCAATTGGTGTCCAAAAACTTTTTAGAGGATGAGGCTTTTTTGATCGTGCTATCAAACCAACAGAAGGTTCCAAAAATTTAATCCACAGAATTGTTGGAAAATAACAATGGAAATCAATTTGCATAAGTTGTCCAGCTGCCCCATTAACTAAGCCATCACACGTGTCTATGTTCACTGTAATCATATATTTGGCGGAGGTTTTTAGTGTCAATTCATAGGGCAGTCCCAGCGTTTCAGAAGTTTTGAAAAGTTTAACTCTTTCCAAAATTTTATCATTTTCATTTATACCAATTCCTTTAACTGAGCCTTTTGCAGTTGAAAGGAAAGCTTCTGTTGGGATTCGACTGAGCTTAAAGGCATTGAAATTATTTGTCCCTTTATTGGACCAAAATAAATGTATGGCATCATCGGGAACTTCTTCGAAATTAACTACTTGAGTTTCAATGAGTGATATGTCCTCATTTGTCATAGTACCAGATGCCATATGATTTAATGCAATTGCATAGGCCTGATCCTCCCGTTGTCTAATTATCTCTGTTAATTCAAAGTATTTAAATAACTCCCACAAAGGGAAACCAACTAAAGTGCTGTATGCATCATTGGGATTAGGAGAGAATATCCACCTATCTCCAACAGGTGAGAGTTGCTTCAAATCACCAAACACTATGATCGGTATACCACCGAAGGGGCTGTCTGTTTTGAAAATTTGTTTTAATTTCGCATCAACAGAGCTAAACATACGAGCACCTACCATCGATATTTCATCAATTATGATTAATTTTAAATCGATAAGTCTGGAATACAATGATTTCACTGTGTCATTGCTAAGTGGCCTCAACTCTCTATTCAACTGATTAACAGGTAAAGAGAATATTGAATGAAGGGTCATTCCACCTATTCCGAATGCTGCTTTACCCGTAGGTGCGCAAAGAAGAACTTTTAAGGAACTTGGATTGGATCCAGGTGTAGAATTGTAACGATAGTTAAGAGCTTGATATATCGCAGATATCAAACGACTCTTTCCTACACCTGCACCGCCGCCAATGAACTCATAAAATGGGAGATTTGTTTTTAGGTGGTGCATCAAATGTGTCAAATAGGTTCTTTGTTTAGTATTTAGACTTTGAACTAAAGAAAATAATTCCTCAACTGGAATTAAGGGGGGTAGTTTAATAAGTCTAATATTGCAATCAGATTCAATGCCATTATCTGTTAAATCTTCGCCATGCAAGTCCAGCAAATTTATATTTGAGTTTATTTCTGGAAGTGTCAACACTCTGAACTCATTTTCCACGATAGGTAGTTGATTTTGAGCACCTTCGTCCAAGTCTATTTCATTATAAAGACTTTCTAGAACATTTTCAAGTTCTCTTTGCTCAAAAACATCATATTTTCTTTGATTTTCCTCAATTATAATACGATGTGTTATGCAAGTCTGCTCATTATCGTTTTCAATGAGATCTTGCTGTTCATTCCGCCAAGGATAGTAAAGCATTAACATTTCGCGGAAATACTCAACTCTGGCCAAATCTGGGTTAAACCTTATATACCGAATAATACAAGGTTTGGTACGTTTTTTCACAAAACCGCTACCATCTTTAAGAGGCATGACAACCCCGCTTTCTGGTAAATTATCGTCTTCCCTCTCTTCTTCTTCATGATCATAAAGTGCTCTTCTACTAGATTTGAAATATTTATACCTAGATGCAAAATCAGCTGAACAAAGAGTTTCTAACTGATCGGATCTTTGAACATAACGGTCTAAAATACCGGCTACGAATATTTCAGTCGAACCTGAAGGAAGGTTCTGAAGTTCCGCTCTAGGTTTTACCATTCGAACACGTTCCTCAGGTCGAGAGGTATTTATAAATATTTCTACATTACTTGCTTCCGAAAGATGGAGCCCAATGCAGCAATATACTGCTTCTTGTGCAGATTTTTCTGTGCCTGATATAAATTTGTGACCTATATGTTTAAGTTTTTGCTTAATAGTATAATTTCCAGCATTTACCTCTGATATAGCTTCACTTAAGAGCCTAGAAATTCCCCTGTTAGACTTGTTAATATAATTAATTATATATGAACAGCAAGCATATGCATCCAGTATATATTGGATATCCATATTTACTCTATGGAGTCCCAAAATCAGAGGATTATAAGCGTTTATAAAACGATCTTGTAATTTTCTTTTTAGAAAAATGTTGGGCTTTGTTAAACTTGACCTAAGGGCTAACAAATAGTCATCAAAAGACATATTTATTCTACTATTAGACAGGAAGTGTTCAAAATCGTTTAAATTAGAAATGTCTTCTGTAGTCATATTTGAGTTTAAAACGTTTTGAATTTTGAAAAAGTTTTCCTTGTGTCTTTCTGAATTTTGACTTGTTTCTGTAAGAGTTAACAGTATTTGCGTTGAAGGCATTGGTGGATATGGTATACCAAAACGACAAAACTGTTGTCCTCTTATTCCCCTAGTACAAGACCGACTGTGGTTATGCTTTTGATAACCCAAATAATTTTCTAAGTGGCTGATCGAACCATCGGTAGAAATATAATTGTCAATAAAACTAATGACATCAGGGAATGTCCGAGGAACTTGAAGGTTGATCCTGGGAGAACTCTCTGTTGAAACTCCACTCTCCAGTAGAAATTTGTAACAAAATGCTCTCCAAAAATGCCGGCGTTATCTTTAAAAAGCTTAAGAATTTGTCGATAGCGGTAGTCAAAATATCTAGCACAAGTAACCGCGTCTGACCGAATTAAGCGATATATATCTTGGGTTGTTAAACTGTTGGCTTCCTCTTCCGAAATATCTTTAGAATCAACAGTTTTAGAGAGAATGACCAAAAGCTCAACCCACTGAGGTTCTGCAGCCGATAAAGTGATAAAGAAGGTTGGAAACCCAAATTGGCGAATCATAGCGATTGCCTTTTTCTTCTCAGCTTCCCAGTGCGCAGGTGAGGATCTTACGCCTTTCAAAACCTTGTTACCATCATCGTGTTGAATCAAATTTTGAACAAAGTTTTCGTTTAATAGATTTTGGGCCGTAACTCGGTTGCGACCTGAAAACTTTCTAAGGCAAATGGATGTACTATTCTTAATTTGTAGCAGTTCTAATTTTTTGTAATCATAGAACAACTTTGGAATGGTACACGCTCTTCTGTCAAAACGGCGAATTTCAGAACGTATTATCTTGCTATACGTTTCAGAGCATGTACGCTTCCGCCCAACTTATATTGTTCCAAATGACAACTCTTCTGAATTATTATCTTGAATTATGTCAATTGGTCTTTGTCCTTCACCTGGCGCTATAACTAAACGGTTGTAGTCTAAGTTTTCTACAGGAATATTGTCCAAAAGAGTTTCTTGACCGCCTGGATTTAGCTCTGAAGGTAAAAGACCCGTGGGAATATTATTACCTGAGGGATTATCATGAGAAGTTTGTGCCGCATGAAAAGATTGAACTAATCGGGAATCCTCTGCAGATGCAACAAACGGAACTTCTTCTTGGTTATTAAATTCTGAAATCCAGTTTTCATTAGTATGTATATTGTGCTCACGATACAGAGGGGTATTCACTAAGAACTGCAAAGCTTCCATAATCTTTGCGGGGCGTATGGTATCGATCATGTAATCATAATTGTAATCCAAACGCCTTCTTAAGTGAATTTGTATAAATGAGCCTCATCAAAGGACCTTGGTAGAGATGTCACAATATTGTTAACAGAACTTGGTATATTAACAGCAGCACCTTTCAGCAAACTCTGACCTTGATATCCTAACGGACGGATTGTCATAAAAGGCAATCTAGGCATTATGAGACGTTCTTCAATTGGGGTTAAACCTTTCAAACTATCCGGTATTTCAAAGTCTAGACCGTTAGCTAAACATATTTTTGGAACGTTCTTTTTAACAATCGCATTTTTGCAAGTAGCACAAAAATTCTAATTTCCATCTTCTGAAGGAAATTTTTGCATTAAAAAGAAGGCGGATGTAGCATTCGGGTGACCTTGCGCAATAGTTTCGAAATTTAATTTGCGAACTTGGTGTGAAAACCATAAGCCGCCGTAGCAAATACATATTTCAGTAGGGCCCTTATTTATATTTGGGAAATAAATGTTTTTGAAATCTGTTAAATTGAAACTATTATCAGTTTCTATAACATTTTTTTCTCTCGTTAATCGGATTCGTTGGGACTGCCTTTGGTTTTCAATTTGTCTATTGAGTGGGTTATCTCTACGAAGGCGAACTTGACCTTGTCTAAGACGTCTCTGATTCAAAATTTCTTTCCTCATACCCCTCCTACTAAGCTGCCAACGTTGTGTTTTTCTATCACGCTCCTCTCTCCTTATTTCAGGATTTCTTCTTGCATGTTCCCTTTGCATTTGATCACGAATGCGCTCTAAATTCCTATACTCAGGATTTCTTGCGCGAAGTTCTCTCTGATCCCTAGTGTTCCTACTTTGTTCATCATAACGTACCTCAGGATTTTCTCGACGAGATCTATGACCTCGAGTATTTCTTATTTGCTCTTCAGAGCGAATTTGTGGATCTTGCCGTCTTGTTCAATGTTGAACAGTTTTTGCAACTTGCTCAACAGATCGAACCTCAGGGTCTTCACGCCGAGACCTATGACCTCGAGTATCTCTTATTTGCTCTTCAGAGTGAATTTGGGGATCTTGCCGCCTTGTTCTATGTTGAACAGTATTTGCAACTTGCTCAACAGATCGAACCTCGGGGTCTTCACGCCGAGACTTATGACCTCGAGTATCTCTTATTTGCTCTTCAGAGCGAATTTGCGGATCTTGCCGCCTTGTTCTATGTTGAACAGTATTTGCAATTTGCTCAACAGATCGAACCTTGGGGTCTTCACGCCGAGACCTATGACCTCGAGTATTTCTTATTTGCTCTTCAGAGCGAATTTGGGGATCTTGCCGTTTTGTTCTATGTTAAACACTATTTGCAACTTGCTCAACTGATCGAACCTCGGGGTCTTCACGCCGAGACCTATGACCTCGAGTATCTCTTATTTGCTCTTCAGAGCGAATTTGCGGATCTCGTCGCCTTGTTCTATGTTGAACAGTATTTGCAATTTGCTCAACAGATCGAACCTCGGGGTCTTCACGCCGAGACCTATGACCTCGAGTATCTCTTATTTGCTCTTCAGAGCGAATTTGCGGATTTTCCCGCCTGGTTCTATGTTGATTTGTATTGATAATTTGTTCGGACAGACGTACATCGGAATCTAATCTACGGTTAGCGTGACTTACAGTATTTTGTGACTGCTCACTATCTCTATATAAAGAGTTTGCACGAAGATCTCTCATACGTTTTCTATTCTGAAGACGACTTAGTAATATAGATATATAAAATACTTACTTAGCTATTCACTAACATAATAATACATAATATTTAGTTATATTTATATTTTAGAAATTAGTAGTTTATTTCATTGTATTGAAATTAAGTTCTCGGAAAATCTCTCCGTAAATTACTTTTGTTAAACGCTTTCTAAAACAGGGAGATCTATGGTACCTATTTTGAAGGGTCTACCCATGAAGGCTAAATTAACAATAACTTACATAGAATTAAGTATGGTATACACATATGTAGAGCAGGTATGTAGATTTTCTTCTTTCTGTCTTAATATCTAAACCTTTCATAAGCTGCCAACGGCGCTAGGTAAAAATGTAACTTTCTTGAGTTTACAGTTCACCTCATGACCTTCATATTAAAATGTGTCGCAAAACTGAAATAATAGACAGTAGCATGTAAACCGATGGTCGCAGTTTATCTATAACCACATAAAAAGGGTCTTTAGCTCTTTTGATACTACATTACTAATATTTATTTCATGAAATTTTTTCTAGAAAGATTTTTTTGCTCTATACAAAGTCCAGCACTCTAAGAAACTTTTTTAGCATTGTTGTCTGGTATATTTTATAATAAGTTCAACATGATGGCTGAGAAAATATACCTAACCACTGATTATCACCAAATATTAGAAGAGATATATGTATATAGAAATCTATATCTATCACTTTAGATGATGCAAACAACTCTTTGGTGAACAAAACTCTGTTGCAACATGTTGCGAAAGTATAAAAATGTTGCGAAAGAATTCAACATTCATTACTCGATTATTATTTGGTATCTTATTAACTTATGTTATTGATCATAGATTTATTTTGTGTCAATACAATTTTTTTTTCCGAAATGTTAACTTTTATAAAAATAAGCTATTTAACTCAAACATGGTATATGTGATATAAACTGAACCAAAGGGGTTAGATTTAATATGTGGGGTATATGAGGTAGCTGTTGTACCAGAGGAGCGGAAATCAGTATATTAGGGTTATAAGGTTTAAACAAAGTCTAGACCAATTTCATTCATATGCAGCGATATACATTATTTTTAAGAAAAACTGTCCTTTTAATTTCATTTCATTATCAAATTGACGAAAAAAATTATACCATAAGTATTACATGTGAGCTGGGAAAATCAAAGACCAGAAAATTCCTCCAAACCATGCTTGAAGTGAGATATATATAAGTATGAATGTGATATTAACTCCACCAAAGTGGCTAAATTTTATATTATAAGCTTAGGTGGCAAACGTCAACCAGAGAATCGGAATTCATTATATGAAAGTGTAAGGTTTAGACTTAGTATATACTAATTTCATTCTAATTCAGCGTCAAACCATATAATTTTTAAGAAATCTTTTCCACTTAATTTCGTTAAAATATCACGTTGATCAACCGGAACGGTGTAAAGTCAGGTGGAAAGACGGAAATCATATATATATTGGGGATAGAGAAATATATTAATTTTGACATTGCTCAGCTATACTCGAGAACATATTTTGAAGCAATTTTATATATAAAAAAAAATATTAATACTCACTGACCGACATATTCGGCATAAAACTGGTTAGAATAACGAAAAGCATTATAAGTAGTATATATAATTTGAGGGCCGTATTAACCCGATTTTATTAATTTTTTCCAATACCACATACTACTAACATGCCACAGACTAATAAAATGCTCCCACTGTTTCATTAAGGTACCTCACATACCATCACCAATCAAATAGAGTAAAGTCAGACGAATATTCGAAAATCCTGATATTAGTTACATGGGGGCTAAGGAAAATTTTCACCCGATTTGATCTTGTAATGAGTAAAACACGCTCTCTCATTTTCATTGAGATAACTCACATATGCGGTATAAAGTCACGCGGAAGTTCAAAAATATTTATATTAGATATATGAGGGCTACAAGAACTATTGATCCGATTCAACCCATTTTTGAAACAAAGACATACTATTATCGATAATTTCATTTATTTATTCTATTATATGAATTTCAATTATATATCTTACACAATGGCCGATATTTACGGTAAAATGTCAACTATAGGTACTGGGGTCCACATATTCAGTACCTAGGGGCTTGAACAGTTTTGGTTCGATTTAGAGAATTTTTGGTCAAAAGGTGGCATACTTTAAACGTATTATTCACGCAAAGTTTTACGCCGATATAATCATTGTTGCTTCATTTGCATAGTGGAAAGTGAAAGAATCAAGTGGAATTTAAAATGGTGTCATATGGAAAATAGGCGTGGTTGTAATCCGATTTCCCATTTTCGCACCATAACATAGAAATATAAAAAGAATGTTATGTACCAAATTTGGTTGAAATCGGTTAAAAAGATCCCAAGATATGGGTTTTCACCTAAAAGTGGGCGGTGTCACGCCCACTGTCTAATTTTGAACCCGGTTCCTATAAAGTCATCTCATACCATCCCTGAAATAAAATTTAATGTCTCTGGCGTGTTTAGTGCTTGATTTATCGCGCTTTTAGCAGTTGTTAACAGTACCGTTATATGGGGAATGGGCGGAGTTGTCACCCGATTTCACCCATTTTCACACCATAGGTAGAGGTGCTAAAAACATTTGCTTCCAGTGAGTTTTGTTATTATAGCTTTATCAGTTTAGGAGATATGCACACTAAACCTATTAAGGGCGGGACCACGCCCACATAAAAAAAAATTTTAACTGCAGATGCCCCTCCCTAATGTGATCTCGTGTACCAAATAACAGTCTTGTATCTTATTGCGGAGCTTAGTTATGACAATTTATTTGTTTTTGATTAATGGCGTTTTGTGGGCATGGCAGTGGTCCGATTACGGATCTACCATCTGCAATACCAACCGTCTTACTGTACCAAGAAACATGTGTACCAAGTTAATTGAGATTTTTTTTCTAAGACCGGGACCGCCAGGACGCTTATCTTGGAGTCCGTGACTGTCCCGGCCAAATCGGTACGAATGGTCAGCTAAGTACTAACCTTATACTTATGCCTAATGCAAGTAACTGTAATCTTTTGGTTGAATTCAAAATTAATTTTTTGTGCAAAAAATAAGTAAATAGGTCGATTCAATTGTTTTTAATTATCAATTGTTATTACAATGATATATCTGTGCTATTTTATGCTTTTGTTTGTAAACCAACGTTTTTAGAGCTTTAAATAATTTAACATTTCACATATGTATTAATAACATCACTACAGCTGCCCATTGTCGTCGGTAAAGTTAGAAATGGTTTTAATTTAGCGACAGCAACAACTGCAACCCTGCTGTCGTGAAGTCGTGCCCATTAGAACGTGTGTATTTTAATATTTGCCACATGTTATCCCCTCTTTCTTAACCCTTTGTTCCCAAGCTTAGAAAGAAATAATTTTTCTAATTTATTTTCGTAAATTATTATTCATATGCATGTTTTATTAATCCATACAACATATCGTACACTTCAACGATCTTGTAGTTTAAAAAATGATATAGGTCGGGTTTGAGGAACATCTAAATTTTTATGAACCAATGGTATGATATTTAAGGAAAGAGTTTTTTTTTCAATGCAGCATAAAAATATATCGTTACATTACACAGCTAATCGGCATGGTCTACTCCACCCATTAACTCGTTTTAATCTTTAATGGTCTTTGGACTTTGAACTTGTATTTCTTGGCCTTTTCGATCTATTCTCTTCACTGTAGTTTGCTCAGTGCCATGAAAATTAGACGCAAATTATATTGATTTATTATATTGTATATCCACTTTATTATTTACAGCCTACTGAGCGTACTATTCGCCCATCTTGCAGAAAGCAATGAAGATCAAATCGTACTATGATTTTTACATGTAAACGATAATTCAAAAAACCTGTAAATAATAAAGATCGGCGAATCGTACGCTCAGTAGGCCGATTATGTTGACCATAAGTTGAGCGAAGCACGCGAAACACATTCTTTACAGAACGGGAATTTTCGTCATAAATTTGAACGATTTGTAAACATTGTTTAGGCGTAAGTCTTTCCACGATGAAATGCCAAACAATACTGAACAAAAATAACATTACAGCCTAACACGACTCCCGCATGATCTGTCAAAAAGGGCTATTGATAAAAGTAACTCTACTTGGATCATCCGTCATAGAGAATTTCAATCCTCTGGTTGACGTTTTCCACATCAACTTAATATATTATATTAAATTTAGCCTCTTCAATTGAGTTTATATCATATATTGTATTACCTGACCCGGCAAACGTTATTTTCCCATATAAGTTATTTTTAGGAAAAGTGTTTTAAAGAAATATTTTTTTAAGAAGAATTTTTTAAAATAACTAAGTTTTTGGGGATTTAATTATAATTGAAATAGGAATAAAGAGTTGTAGATAATTAAAGTATGCTTTATCTAAGTTAATAAATTATTATATATTAAAGTAACAAATTTTTATTGAATTTCAATTATTGATAGCTATCTATAGATCGAAAATAGTTAAATTTTTTAATACTAATTTTGGCAACTAAAAATAAAAAAAGATTAATCTCTCAACGCAATAGAATGTGAAATATTTGTGTTCAGTACGTCTTTATCGAATACAAACAAACTGAATGGTTTGACCAAGCAAAAACATGCCACATAAAGTTGCCCGCGGGAAAAGCGTGGTATACCCAAATCTAAGCCACAAACATACAACGTTTGGACTTTTGACTCATTGACACCATTGCCGTTGGACCCAAAAGTTTACCAAATTGGATCAAACCTAATGGGAAATGTTGTTCGGTGAGTAGTCTAAAAAAAACATAAAATATATTATTCAATTTTAATTTTTTTATGCTACATTTTTTAATTTTTTATTTCACTTGAGAACATTCCCATTTTTAATGTAGTACATATTTCAGGTACACGAGTATAGGTACATGTTCCACATATTACATCAGTGGTAGTATCGCTTTATTCATATATGTATATGACAAAATAAATATAATAAACTTCAGGCTTATGTGCTAAAATATATATTATCACTAAACATATGCAAAGTATAAAATGGTATGAATATAATGTAATGCATTGCAAAACAAAAATAGAATCAAGTATTTTAAATTAAAAGATCTTAAGACCAAACATAGAAATTTCATGATATTTCATCTATTGGAAGTGACGTTATTGAGTTTTAAGTGTCAGTATGTTTTTGTCATCGGTGCGAAAATGAGCTTCGAACCAAGAGCCAACATTAAATTTTGTTTTAAAATTGGTAAAACTTTTACCGAAACGTTTCAAATGATGAAACAAGTTTATGACGATGATTGCCTATCCCGTAGCAGAGTGCACGAGTGGTTTCAACGTTTTCAAAGTCGAAACCCAAAAAATCGCGCCTGGAGAAGTCAAAAGTGAAGACAATGCTGATTTGTTTATATGATTAAAATATTATTGTCCAAAAATAATTTGTTCCACCCGTCCAAAACGTTAACGCGGTATTCTACCTTGGAGTTTTGATGCGTTTGGTGTGCCGTATTCGGCCCGAATATCGCGAAGATGGAAGTTGGCGTTTGTTGCACGATAACACCCTGTCTCATCGATCGACGCTTGTGGCCGATTATTTGACCAAAAATCGTATTTTAACAATCAACCACTTCCCGTACTTACCTGATATGGCACCGTGCGACTTCTACCTTTTCGAAAAAATGCATTTGCCGATGAAAGGAAAGCGATATGCTGACGTGGAGGCCATTCAAAAGGCTTGCACCGGCATACTGGCGGCCATACCGGGCAACGAGCTAAAACACTCGTACAACATGCTTTTGGACCGTGCAAAAAGCTGTATTAAAGCAGAAGCCGATAAAACCATTTGTTCTGTTTTTTTTTAAGTCCTGTTTACTTTGGAAAGCACCTTGTAGATGCTAGGGGGAAGAGAGCAACTACAGCACTCTACCCCCTCAAAAGGAGGGTGGGCCCAAATAAGGGCTAACGCCTCGGGTAGATCATTGGTCTATTGAGAGAATCCCCCCAATTAGTCGCCAGCCGTAAGTGGCATTCTAAGATACTTAGTAAGTTCCCGTATCTACCCACTGCCACGAATTTTCCCACTCCAATAAAATTGAAACTAAACTTAGAAAAGAGGGACGAGGTGGACAGGAATGCAGGGATAGTCAGATGGGTCCAAACTAGATAATCTAGTGAGAAGTGGTGTCTTTTCAGCAATTTAGATACCAACACCGCCTTCCGTTGACCAGTCCACTGCAGTGTTTTCTAAGTGGAGATCACAGCAATCAAAGAAAGCCTTGTTGTTCTGACAAAAAGTGTGCTTACAACGCTTGTGCGGATAGCCAAGCGACTTTGAAATCACTGAAGTCTCCTAGGGTTTCCTCAAAAATAGTGTAAGAATGTCTTGATCTATTAGAGGATCTCGATAAATCTGCAATGGGTTCCAGGGCATAGGGATATCCCTGGTAAATGCGAAGCAGACGAACTAGCCAAAGCACTCTTCAAGTAGACTCCGAAAATGAGGGAAGTTTTATGTCTCTGGTCACTTTGAGAAAGTTCCGACAGAAGGAACTGAAGCATATGAATGCGCATGGTCACGGTCGGTTGTACTTTTTCTACTTTACTGGTGATACTGTTGTCCATATCTTTACGTATATCTTTAAATCACTATAGTCCGTTGATATTAACCAACAACAGCCACAGATAAAAATGCTCAGTCTACCTTGGATTGACTGTGTTTCCACGACCCAATTATTATAAATGGATAACTACTGGATCCTGTTCATGAATTCGAAAACCGAATATGCGTCAGGGAACTTCATTGCAGCTGATCCGACCAATTTGGTAATTCGTTATTTCATCCTTTTATTTTAATAGAGAACTATTTACAATAATATTTTCAATTCCAAGGAATTATTCACATACTTGCAAATATATTTGATGGTCTTCATCGAGCTCCAGAACTCAACATTAATATCGTAGAAGTATTGAATGTTTTACTCAGCAGAAATGAATATGGTACCACCGAACGATTGTCAATGTCAATATCTGTGATATCGATATTTTTAGCATAAAGAAATAATATTGTGACGAACACGGATGATAGAACAAAATCGAATCAACGATAAATTGCCAGAAGCAACTAGTTAGCGAATTCGTAGTTGCCAGAATGTTCTAGAAGCAATGTTCTGTTACAGATTTACTATATAAGGGCTGCCGGATTGTGCAGCAAACACAGTTCTAGTTAGAGTGTAGTCGTGATAAGAGCAATCAAGCTATAAGCAAAAAGTTGTAAGCTCGAATAACGAGCAATAAGTGTTAAGTTGTTGGAATTAGAAATAAAGATAAGTGTGTAGCCATTAAATTGGGACTTTTATTTAACAATCCAGTGATCGAACTCAAGAGTGAGTTACAGGTAGACGATTTATCGAGAAATCCGTTACAATTGGTGTCAGAAGTGGTGATTGACAAATAAATTCCCAAGGAGATAATTATTAGAAGAAGAGACAACAAAGATAGAAGAAAAGGAAGAGGCTCAATGCTCGTTTAAGTTGTTGGAATTAGAAATAAAGATAAGTGTGTAGCCAATAAATTGGGACTTTTATTTAACAATCCAGTGATCGAACTCAAGAGTGAGTTACAGGTAGACGATTTATCGAGAAATCCGTTACAATATTAAATTCACAATGAGAATAAAATTAAATTGAGAGTTGCACTGAAAAATTAAAATGAAACAAACCCGCTACGATCGAGACACAAATAAGAAAAAATTAAAATGGACGAAAACTGTATAGGCCGCAATGTTTACTGGTTTAGAAGTGAAAACGGGAGACATCTGGTTGGGATAACTGATTTATTAATAAAACTATACTCGTACATGAAACTTATAGCATACTGCAATTATTATAATATATTCAATTGCCATCTTGTGGATCCGTGGATGGAACGGAATAATATAAAAATAGCGATTGAAAATCTGGTGTGGATCGCAAAAGAGTGAAAATTTGGGATTGAATTTATTTTTTTAATAATAATTGGAGAGGGTGTCCACTCCAACATTTAGGGGTATAAAAATTAGATGTTGGCCGATTCTCAGTTCTACCCGACCAGCACACTAAATTTTAACAAAATCGGTGCAGCCGTTTTGCAGAAGTTTGGCAACAAACACCGTGACACTAGAACTTTATATATTAAAAGAAGATATCTCTTTTATCATTTAAGGAAAGTTTTAATATAATTTTCGTTAAAGCGACTTAAAAACATTGATAAAGCTAAATAAGTATAGGACCTTCAATATACGTTAATAAGATACCAAATTTGGATTGTTATCCAATCACGATTTCGTCGAATAATAAGTATTGAATTCTTTCGTAACATTTTTATACTCTTGTAAAATGTTGCTACAAAGTATAATAGTTTTTTTTACTTAACTTTCACTAAAACTTATTGAAATAGGTTATACATATATAAATAAATGATCAGGCTAACGAGACGAGTTGAAATCCGGGAGACTGTCTGTCGGTCCGTCCGTGCAAGCTGTTGACTTGAAAAAAAATTAAGATTCTTTATGAAACTTGGTTCCCATATTCCTTGGGACCACAAAATGTTTGGTATTGTTGATGTTCGTAATTGGACCACTGCCACGTCCACAAAACGCCATTAATAAAAATCCTATAAATTGCCATAACTAAGCAGAAAATCAAAATATAAAATTGTAATTTGGTACAACGAATCACAATAAAGAGGAGCATTTGTAGTTTGGAAGTCTTTAAAATGTGGCCCCGCCCCCTAATAGGTTTAATGTATATAGCCGGGGCGCTACTATTAGAGCTCGAGAAGGGACAGACTGCAAAAGCAAACTTCTGTGAGCCACACAAGCACACCGTACAAAAATCCGCAACTGTGGCCGACCTTAAACCAAAGACTACCATAGAGATTAGAGACCTCGATTCACTTACAACAAGAAATGAAGTCGCAGAGGCCGTAAAAGACGTGGTACAGAAGCCGATCGAAGACTTAACGATAAACATAACGGCACCTAACACAAAGAGCGGGTAAGGGCGTATATAACGCCCCATCAAGATAAAGTTGACACACTGATGCGAAAGATACGCATTAAAATTGGCTGGGTTAACTACAGGCTGCGACTGAAAGAAAACGCTAAAAAGTGCCACCACTGCTTTGGACCAGGACACTTGACCTGACGTTTAGAAGACCGGAACGCGAGGAAACCACAGCAGACATCACTTTATCATCAGAACGCATGGTAGGCGTAATAAAGAAATGGAGAGTCCTAGAAGAATATATTTGCAGCGATCATCAGTATATCTCTTTTACGGTGGACACCGGAACAAACGCCAACCAGTACATGAAAAATACTGGAACCCGTTAATGGAATGTCTCGAAACTAAACACTTCGAAATTAATCGCCGCAATAGACGACCATAACCCATCTAGCAGCTCCCCCAAAACTGCAAGAAAAGTTGTGGAGCACACAATGCTTAATATTATATAATAAGAGCATGTTACAAATCGATGCCCAAGGCTTCCTGCAGCAAACATAAAGCAGCAGTTTACTGGTGGACAGAAAATATCGCCCAACTCAGACGCACATGCCTTCGCCTTCGTAGATCGTATACGAGATCCAGGCGTAGAGGAGCCGAGCATCGCACGATAACAAAAAGAGAAAATGGGAGGAACTACGCGAGGACGCCAACAAAAACCCCTGGGGGCTTGGGTACAAAACAGTAATGAAGAAACTCGGAGATCGAGCAAAGCCACCTGACTTAACCCCTGCCAAAATGGATCACATCGTAAGCGCTCTCTTCCCCACACACGAAAACAGGATTAGTGATCCAGAACAGACAACAAGACTTCCACATATCCCCCAGTTCACCCTCGAAGAGGTGCAACTGGCCACTGGCAAGCTCAAAACTAATAAATCACCCGGCCCGGACGGGATCCCAGCAGAAGTCCTTAAAAAATCGCTGTAGAGCGATCGGCAGTACTTTTGAACGTGTGCCTGCCTCGAAGCCGGAATATTCCCTGAACCTTGGAAAAAACAACGACTGATGCTAATCAGTAAGGAAAACGGTGATCCCAACTTACCATCGGCATACCGTTCACTATGTATGCTCGACACAGCGGGAAAGCTTTATGAAAGGCTACTTAAACCCAGACTCGAAGCGGCCATCAACGAAGCCGGAGAACTCTCCCCTAGATAACCCGGCAGGTCAACTTTAACAGCGCTAGATGGGCGGACATGATCGACACTCTCGAAAAAAGTTTTAGAATCCCCAACTACCTCAGAGCCGTGGTGCGGAGCTACCTTAGCAGTAGAAAACTGCTATACCAAACTAGAGAGGGATCACGACATATAAAGAGAAAGCTTTTAATGTCAACGACCATCAGCGTCCTATTATACGGAGCAGAGATTTGGGCAGATGTGTTAAAAAAGGAAAACCGGCGTAAGGTGTTGGCAAGAGTATACCGCACCGCTACCCTCAGAGTTGCATCAGCTTACCGAACAGTGTCAGGTGATGCAATATTAGTTATAAGCGGTAATACCCCAACTGACCTTCTGGCATATGAAAGGAAAAAGCTGTGGGAGCAGAGATTTGGGCAGATGTGTTAAAAAAGGAAAACCGGCGTAAGGTATTGGCAAGAGTATACCGCACCACTACCCTCAGAGTTGCATCAGCTTACCAAACAGTGTCAGGTGATGCAATATTAGTTATAAGCGGTAATACCCCAACTGATCTTCTGGCATATGAAAGGAAAAAGCTGTGGGAGCTGACCTCTGAATACAAAAAGAGCGCATTAGACCAAATAAAGACAGATACGATATCAGCATGGCAACGAAAATGGGAAAATGAGAGTCGCGGCAGATGGACGAGATCAGACTTATAAGAGACCTGCACTTATGGACAAGTCGTAAATTCGGAGAAGTCGACTTCTACATAACACATCTACTATCCGGTCATGGATACTTCAAAAAGTACCTCTACAGAATGGGGAAAGTCGAAGAGCCGTCATGCCTATACAACGATGCAACTGAAGAAGCCGCTGAACACACATTGTTTTAATGTGAGCGATGGCAAAGAGAACGCACCACCGTAGAAGACCTGGTCGGTCCAATAAACGCGTACAACTTAATCAGCGTCATGGTGGAGAGCGAAGCTAACTGGGCTATTATTCAGAAATTCACAGAAACTTTGTTACGCAGCAAAGAGCGGGACCTGGACGCAGGTGCGCAGATGTAAATCTCTCAATCAGGAAAATGGAACGTAACCCTGAAGTAATGCAAACGCGGTTCCAGGGTGGGCGACGGTTCCCTAGAAGGGTGGGTTTTTAGTGACCTGCAAGTGGCACATACCGTTGTTGTGACGACAGCACTGATGATGCGGAAGGCATTTGCCACCCCCTCACCGGCAAAAAAAAAAAAAAAAAAGCAATTAGAGCTATTTGACCCAAATTTGCACATGGCAAACCTTTTCAACCCTTCTTACGACAATGTGAAAATAGGTGAAATCGGATGATAACCCCGCCCACTTTTATATAACGGTTTTGTTAAAAACGACTAAAAGTGCTATAAATCAATATCTGAATTCGTCAGAAACATTAAATTTTACATCCGGGATGGTACAAGGGGCTCTATAGGATCCGTTGGCAAAATTGAACGTGGGCCCACATTTAGTTGAAATCGCATATCTTCGAACCTACTCGACCACTTTCTACCAAATTCGGTACATAACATTATCCTGACGATCCTATGTTACTTTATGAAAAACAACCACGCCAATTTTCCATATACCACAATTTTAAATTCTATATGATTCTTTCACTTTCCAGTAAACAAATCATACACCAAAAAATATAATATATTCGGATAAAGCTTTGCACAAATAGTGCCTTTGCGGTGAGCTATCTCGAGACTAAAACTTGCAAAATTGGATCATAACTTTTTAAGCCCCCATATACTGAATATATGGACCCCATTGCGTATGGCAGACCGAGAATATTGGTCCAACTGTGAGATGATAATAGTATACCCTTGTGTCAAAAATGGGTTAAATCGTGTCAATAATTTCCTTAACTAATATAAAGATTTTCGAACTACAAGTTAACTTTTTACCACATATAGCAGCTAATGTAGTGTATATTTGTGTCTAAAATGAATAAAATCGGACCAAAACTTACCTTAGCCCCCTTAGTATTACTGATATGCAAAATTTTGAAACATCCGGTTAACTTTACTCCGTATATATGTTTATATTTATATATTTATTAAATTTCTTGCATATAAGTCCTCAAGAATACTAGTATTGTGTGATATTTTGATGAAAATTAAAAGAACACTCTTTCTTAAAAATCATGTGGTTTCCACTGAAGATGAATGGAATTGGTCTAAACCTTGTTCTAAACCTCAGATATTCTTAATACAATGAATTCCAATCCTTGCGTTGAGGTTTTTCACATCAACCTAATATATTTATTAAATTTAGCCTTTTTGGTTAAGATTCTATCACATATATTTCATTTGAGGATGATTTTAATATAATTTTCACTGACGAGAAATAAAATATAGTAATTAAACTAAACGTTCAAAATAAGCTAATATGAAACCAATTTGATTGTAATCCTTTCCCGATTTCATTTTACAATGAATTTGGACCTTTTCGCTACTATTGTTAATATAAAGTTTTGTCCACACCTGAAGGTATTTTCCGGCTTTGATCTTTGCTAGTTGCAAGAGTATAAAACCCCAACCCCAACTTAGACTTTTCTTACTTGTTATATGAATGTACAGATATGGCGGCTAAAAGAAACATTGATTCGATTCAACCTATTTTTGAAATAGAGGTATACTATTATTTAAGAAATTTAAGTAAATTTTTTTTCGGCTAGGGTTAGCTGAATAGCGGTAAGTACATATTTAATATTGTGTTTTGTACCTTTAGGTACTACCGGAACGTGGTTGTTCACGTTGTTTGTTTTTGGGAGACTCTTTGCACAGTCCCAGCTTAGTGCCGTGTTGTTGGTACTTTCTGCCGACTGGACTGCTTATTTGGAGTGCTGTGTTGGGTATCTGGCGACCAGTTGGTCAGTGTCAGCAAGTCCTGAGCAGGATTGCTCAACAGGTACCGGCGGCTGTCCTAGTGTTGGAGATAGTATATCCTGTGCAGACAAACGGTCGTAGTAGTGTGCGTTTAACCCACGGATCGCTTCGCTTCAACGCCACATCGGTCGACTCGCGGCCATACGTCGGGAGACGAGGCGGCGGGGCCATTGGTAAGGTCCCGCCACGGCGGAAGGCGCGTTTTGGTCGTCGGGAGAAGCGGGCGGTGAAGAGGGGGGAGCGGTAGTGGTTGCGGTAATGGTGACACCGCTGAAAAAGCGGCTGTTCACCCCGCAAAGTGGATCTCGTGCGAGGTGGTGAGGCACGACAAAGACGGGCCCAAATAAGTCGAGCGCGAGCAAGGGTAGTGCGGGCAGAGGTGACGCTGCTAAAGGGGCACCCCCTTTTGTCGGAGTTGGCGCAGTGAGCCATGTCGCGGCTATTAAGCAAATTTCCGCGGAGCTGAGCGGAATAGTTTTTGGGGCCGAGAACTTCGCGATAGGGACTGTGAAGTGGCTGATAGAGCTTGCCGGTTGTAACCGAGAATGCCCATCTTCGCGGTCATGTTGACGCCCTTAGAGGAGGCTGTGGGAGACACTCCTTGCCGCCGAGCAGGTCAATGCCGGCTCAATCGGCACCGATGCTCTCGCCCCCAGCACCTGTACTGGAGGTGCCTGCAACTTCCTCTAAGAAAGTCATAAAAAAGGTGGTTAAGGAGGTGGGTCCTTCTCTGGGGGTAAGGATCCACGAGGTTAGGCCGGTTAAGGGTGGTGGGGCGATGATCCGCACTCCCACTGTTTTGGAGAGGGAGAAAGTGGCATCGAAAGCAAAATTCGGGGAGGTGGGGTTGGACGTGAATGTCAACCGGAAGTTGGGTCCTCGGGTTGTAGTTCAGGGGATTCATACGATCTCCCATGATGACTTCATAGAAGAGTTACTCTGGCTGAACCTGCAGGTTTTCAACCCGGCGTCCCAGAGGTCTGACGTAAGGATGGTCAGTCAACCCTGGAAGGTGGCCCCTGACGGTAGCACCAATGTCGTCTTGGAGGGTACGGACAAAATGATGTCCGCCCTCTTGGAGGCAGGTAGGTGCTACACTAAGTGGTTCTCCTTCTGAGCGCGACCAGATATCCTCGTTGCTGGCTGCTTCCGGTGTATGGATTTTGATCACAGAGCGGCTGAATGTAGGGCCAAATCAGATGTCTGTCGGAGGTGCAGCCAGGAAAGCCACAGAGCTGCCTGTTGCGTCAATGCATCCTATTAACGCAACTGCGCATTCAAAGGTAGACCAGTCGAGTGAATGGTACACGTTTGATGGGCCTAGGGGTGTGAGTGATATTGACGTGACGCTTATGAATCAAGCAGCAGATAGGGCGTTCGTAGATAGATGGTAGGTTAATTGAGGGTGGGGATTGAGTGATTATAACTTGATCCAAATTAAAAAAAAAAAAAATGCTGGAAAAATTTTGTACGGGAAAATAGGGCCGATGCGTGTCCCGGTCAGGTCTATATATATCAACGTGGAGAGAGTGTGCGGGGGCTTTGTTAGGAGCGTTCTTTCCTAGGGCGGAGGTTCAGGTACCTCAAGCACAAGAGGTACCTGTCCATCCATTAGATGATGGTAAGTTAGGGTACGCCTGTGGCTTAGTCAGGTCTAAACGGTCCCCAGGTTTTGATGGTTTGAACGGAGAGATGTGTAAAAGCTTGTGGAAGTTCATTCCGGAATACATGGAGGCCATTTATGACAAGTGCGTGTAGGATTGATACCACGCGAGTGGAAAATTGCTAAGGTTGTTCCTCTCTTGAAGTCCCCTGATAAGATCAGGAGCGATCCTCGTTCTTATCCGGGCATCAGTCTCTTTCCAGTACTTGAAAAAGTGCTGGAAAGTGTTATGGTGGAACGGCTTCAGGAGCTAACGTGGGGTATGTGGTCGGATAGGCAGTAGGGGTTCAGGAAAGGACGCAGTGTAGAGGATGCTTGGTTTTACGTTCAGGGTGCTGTTAGGGAGAACGTCAACAAATATTATATGTCCTTGGCATATTTGTTGACTTTAAGGGGGCTTTTGACTACCTGAGCTGGGATAGAGTGTTGCAACGGCTGGAGGAGCTTGGCTGTCCGGAAATTACTCTTTGTCGGAGTTAATTTTCGGACAGAAAAGCCTCTCTAGCCGGAATGAATGGGAGTGTGGAGATTGGAGTGTTCCGTGGCTGCCCGCAGAGATCCATCTGCGGTTCATACATTTGGAACCTTATGATGGACCCTCTGCTTGGACAGCTCGAGCCCCTCTGTAAACGTTGTGCGTATGCAGCTTATCCTTCTCGTTGAACGTCGATCGCTATTAGAATTAGAGCGGGCGGGAGGGCAATTCTTAGAAATAGTAAATAGTTGGGGTTTAGGTGTGGGAGTTGACATATCGATGACGACGATTGACTTGCGTCACATACCTGGGGCTGACCATGAGTGAAAGGTTGTGTTTCACTCCACACTTAGAGAATCTAAAGAAACGACTGCAGGCAATCGTAGGCAAAGTACGACGCATTCAGGTTACGAAGGAACTTGAGTGTGTCATTGCTGCGGAATGACTATATTTCCGATGATGAAGTGGAGAGGGAGGGATATCTAGGGAGCAAGAGGCTTCTAGCTAGAGAGGGTAACCCAGACTTCAGATTTTGTCTGAGCCTGAGTTTTTTGTTTACGGGGCATGGAGTTCACTTGCTCGCGAAGTGCCCGATGTATTCGGACCTTAGGGATCTCGGGGTTATGAGGATTAGCTGGACTGATGGACATTAAGATGTTAGCTGTGCGATCTCCACTAGTCGGAATGCCGAACCGTTAGGGTCGTTTGCGCGTGAATTGGTTAGGCGAAGGCGTTTAACTGGAATTAGGGTTAGCTTTTTGTGTGAAAGGTGTGTGCGTGTAATGTTCGTTAGGGGGCTAACCCCTGATTACCAGTCTAGAGAAGTATGGAGGCTCAACTGGTTGTAGCTTCGGCTACGAGATCTGACCGGAGACTTAATTCTGGTACCACGGGGAGCAGGGGCCCTTGCTTGTTATTGATTTGATTACGGCCATTAGCAATGGGTGAACAAAGCTATTATACTCTATATTAATATATTGCGAGAGTATAAAAATGTTGCATAAGAATTCAACATGCATTATTCAAGAAACCGAATAAATTACAATCAAATTATAAAAATCTAACATTAGAAATTCTCTTGTCACGTTGTTTGTTACCAAACTCCTCCAAAACGGCTGGCTCTTTTTGATGAAGTTTGGTGTGCTTATCAGGTAGGCCTGATAATCGGCTAACATCTGTTTTTTTATTCCCCTAAATGTTAAGGGTGGAACGCCCAAAATATTATTGATTTTTCCTTTATTGTTGGAATTTTCATGATTCATTGAAAAATAAATTCATTCTAAATTTTCCTCCTTATACGATCAACCCCTGATCTTTTAACTTTTATGTTATTCCGTTCCATCCACAGATTCGCAAGATGGAAATCAAGTATAATAATTGTAGCAGAGAACGTATATCATATTTTATATATATATTTTACGTTCTCTGATTGTAGTATACTATAATTTTCGTGTATAGTTCTATCAAGCAATCATTAATCTCCACCAGAGGTCTCCCATTGTCCCTTCTGTCTATACAGTGTTCATCCATTTTTTTGGTCTTATTTACGTCTCGATCGTAGCAGTGACTATTCTACGTATCATTTTAATTTTCGTTACAACTTTCAAGTTAATTTTATTCTCATAGTGATTTAAAGGGATTTAATAGTATTTCTTAGTGCTAAAAATATCGATATCGCAGACATTGACATTGATCTTCAAACACATTTACAAGCATGTGAATAAAAGAAGTGAATTTAGAATTGAAAATGCTCCAAATTGACGGTTTATCAGCTCCAATGAAACTTCGGTTTCCAAATTCATAAACAGGATCCAGCAGTTATCCATTCAGTTGTGCATCTCGAAATCCGCCAACGCATATTTTTTACGAACGAGATCTTGCTACAATAATTGTGTTGTATAACATATGTACAGTCAATCCAAGTCATAGGGGTGCTATCTGTGACTGTTGTCGGTTAATGCTACCGAACCATTGCCATTTCGTAAAAAAGTGGTCAACAGTATGCAACGAATTAAGATGCATGGCATGCACTAGAAAGATATGTTTTCCTATCCGATCATAAATGTTGTATGATAATCATAAAGATTCGATAACTGATGGCATACTGTATCGAGATCGTACAATTTGCAACGATTTAACGATATCATTTAATGACGTAATGTACAATGAGCATTGTCATTGCGAATTTACTAATCAGCTATTTCGGTATGAGTTCACCAATCGGAGTGCATATGATTTAAAAACACAGATATAAATGGTGAAGCGCAGTGTGATACGGGCCAATTGGCAGCGACTGTTATACGCAATGTTCCACTACTAAATGATGAAAAAAATTTAACTTAAGACTGCATAATGCGCACTAGGTGGAACTGGAAAAAAATTCTTTGTTATGATATTTCTTGCTGAGTATACGATCAAAACTATCACCGCTGTAGCCGTTGTGTCATTCGGTATTGCAACGACTGTATACTGCTGGAGCAGTATAAAATATCATATAAATTTACATCCAAAATGACACTATAGCACACAAACATTCGCTTGGGGCATTGGATAGAATATTGAATACGAGTATATATAGACACAGAAAAAATACACCAAACTATTTGACGGTACTCTGTTGTTCCTTTCAGGTGATTTTAAACATTTTCAACGTACGCTAATGATATCAACACTGGCTTGAAATCAACGCGAATGTAGTGTTATGTTGAAAAAGTACAACTGACAGTAACCATGCGCGTTTATATGTATAACAACTGTTATTGGCAATAGAAAGGTAGCTTTACATGAATATACCGGATAACTAAAATTGCCGACTGATTGCTGCACAATCATTAACTCACAAAATACTTTCATCAACAATATATTATATATAGGCTGATTCATTTCGAGTTTCCCTGCCTTTTTAAAGAATAAAAATACACAAAAATTTAAATCAAATGGGAATGTTTATTATCAGTTGAAAGAACATTCTATGACATTTATTTTTTTAATATTCTCTTTTTAAATGTTGGCCGCGGCTACGTCTCAGATCGTACATCCGATGAGTCCCATTTTCGATGACTCGTTCAAGCATTTCGAGGCGTTTTGCTCCAATACCTGAATCGAAGCGGGACTGTTCGCATAGACTTAAGACTTTACATATCTTCACAGGAAAAAGTCTAACGGTATGATATCACATGATCTTGGTGGCTAATCGACTGGCCCAAAACGTGAAATTATTTGCTCACCGATTTGTTCTCTCAATAAATCCATAGATTGATGCGATGTGTAGGAAGTGGCGCCGTCTTGTTGAAACTAAATGTCGCCGAGATCACGAGCTTCAATTTTAGTCATCAAATAGTCGGTTATCATGACGCGATAACGGTCGCCATTGACGGTTACGTTCTCACCATCATCATCTTTGAAGAAATATGGAAATATCTCGAGGTAAAATGCACCAAATCTTCCATACGTCAGAACGAGTGGCTGCGAACGGCGCCAAATCGACTATCCACGGTCTTCGGGTACACTCTCAGCTACGGCCGCTATATTTTCTTCACTGTGTGTAGGACGTGGTCTATTCGGCCGAATATTATTCAATAATGAATGCTGAGTTTCAAGATGGGTGATGGTGTTGATCATAAGTTGAGCAAAGCGCGCGAGACACATTCTCTACAGAACGGTAATATTTGTAATAAAGTTGAACGATTTGTAAACGTTGTTCAGGTGTAAGTCTTTCCGTGATGAAATGCCAAACAATACTGAACAAAAATAAAAATGCCGACGATGTTACTTCTGTGACATTATATTTTATTCTGTTTTTTTTTTCAAATTATCTTCTGCTTATATAACTACTAAAGTGATTAGTGCCGTTTCACATTGGGACTCAAAAGAGTCTCATACCAGTTTATTGTGGGCGAGGGGACGACGAGGAAAGACGAAGGGACCGTGCCACTCGTGTTCGGGTGGCACGCTTTGTGTTCTTGTTCGTAAGAGTTCGCTGCTACCCTTTTCAGCATTCCTTTTCACTTTCAAATTCTTTGAATGGTTGCAAGAGCGCTCGGTTTCAAATGAATTCGATCGCAAATTTGAGTTCTGTTATCTATTTTTGTATGTAATATGCAAATAAGTATGCATAGAATAATAGAAATATTATGACAAATTGTAAATAAGAAAAAAATTAAGAAATAGATTATGGAGTAAAGAAATTATGAGTTTTTAATACTTAAAGATTAGTAAATTCCTATTATAAATTTGGCCTTGAAAATATTTGTAGCGGATATTCAATACATTCTTGTGGATTAGGGAATTCCCGTCTTTAGTATTTCTTTGAAACTATTAGCGGGTAGGTACTTGTATTATGCATATTGTTCTACCATATTGGTAATTCATTGCAAGCAAAATGTGTGACCATCATCTCAACATACAAATGAAATACGCAGCACGCAGTGTTGCGCAGTCGAACCGCACAAATATTTACGAAAATTTTGTGAAAAGGAATGCAGAAAAACTAGACTCGAGTTGCTGGACTCTCTTTGACTGTGTGAATGCCCAGAGCGACACCAAAAGAAAATTTGAAAAACATCAGACTCTTTTGAATCCCAATGTAAAAGCACACTTACAATTTTCTTAATCTATTTCTTTGTTTTTCTATTTTATTATGAATAACAATATTTGTTAAATGTAATCTTATTTTCTATTGAATGCAAACAAACATGATTGTGTGGTTTACCCGATAATGTCTGGGTTATCATTACAGTCAAACATAAGGACCAACACATGTTTGTATGCATTTGCATTATGTTCTTTATCTCTACTTGTTATCTTATTTTTTGTAATGTTTACTTGTTTCTCTTTAATCTTTTATTTTGTCCAATTTACAATATTTTGTTGTGTGGTGTCTGGTTGGGATGAGTGTACACATAACTCCTCCCTCCCTTAATTGAAAACTCTCCTGAGCTTGAATAGTATTGTTTTACTTTTTTTTTAATTTTACAAGATATTAAAATTATTATTATAATCACAATAAAACTTAAAATTGATATTCCAATATGAGAGTTATTTTTGTGATATTTTAATTCATTAATTTCTTTTAAATTTTCTTAGTTTTTAAATACAAGGTCGTTAATTGTAATTTTGTTAGTGAAATTGTGAGTATCATAGTTTGGATAATAAAATCTTTAATTGATTGATATTTTAGTATTTGAGAATGTTTGGTATAGGATCTTAATTGTGCAGTTATTATAATGAATCAATATAGTGTTTTTCAACTTAATTTTTCTGTTGTCGCAGTTCTGGTTTAGTTCTATGCCATTACATTTTTTATTAAATCTCTTCATCAATTTGAAAAATTTCTGTAATGCTAATTTTGATAAGTTCACAATTTAATAAGTAGATCCATTGTTTAGAAATTTGTAGTTCATTGAGTGTTTTAGCTTCTTCGAATTTATAAGTGACATTTTTGTATTCAAAAACATTTTCAATTTCTGCTGTTATTTCTTTGCCTGCTGTATTTGGTATAGGAATAATAGTTTTTAATTGTACCGATTGAAATTCTTTTGGGATTTTGACCACGAACATTAACAAATTTACTTTATATTCCAAGGCGCATCATTTTATATATTGAAGTTTCTTGAGGTCTATGTTGTAATTATAAATTTCTTCATTTGTTAAAATGCTTGGGTGAAAAATACCACTTTTTGCTGAAATAATGTTTTCCTGAATTTGGTTTACTTCGTCTTTGAGAATGTTTATCTTTATTGTTTGTTCATGAAGAAAAAATATTTTGTCTGTTCTCTCTTGATACATTAAAGAATTCTTTCTTTCGTCTTCAATAATTTGTTTTAATTTTGTGAACGTGTTCGAAAAGAAATTATTAATTTTTATTTGGTGGTTGAGAGCTGTAATTGAATTATGTAAATTTTCATCTACTTTCTTAAGGTAATTTTCAATATCTATTCTATCTCCATCATCCATCGTTCTAAATAGAAATTTATGTACAGAACCTTAACCGTTAATTAAACCTCTCTTTTTATACTCTCGCAACATGTTGCTACATAGTATAATAGTTTTGTTCACCTAACGGTTGCTTGTATCACTTAAAACTAATCGAGTTAGATATAGTGTTATATATACATATATAAATAATCTGGATGAAGAGACGAGTTGAAATCCGCCTGACTGTCTGTCCGTCCACCAGTGCAAGCTGTAACTTGAGTAAAAATTGAGATATCTTTATAAAACTTGGTACACGTGTTTCTTGGTACAGTAAAACGGTTGGTATTGCAGATGGGCGTAATCGGACCACTGCCACGCCCACAAAACGCCATTGATCAAAAACATATAAATTGTCATAACTAAGCTACGCAATAAGATACCAAGACTCTTATTTGGTACACGAGATCACATTAGGGAGGGCCATCTGCAGTTAAATTTTTTTTTTAAGTGGGCGTGGTTCCGCCCTTAATAGCTTTAATGTGCATATCTCCTAAACTACTACAGCTATAATAACAAGACTCACTGGAAGCAAATAATTTTAGCATTTCTACCTACGGTGTGAAAATGGGTGAAATCGGGTGACAACCCCGCCCACTCCCCATGTAACGGTACTGTTAAAAACTACTAAAAGCGCGATAAATCAAGCACTAAACATGCCAGAGACATAAAATTTTATCTCAAGGATGGTATGAGATGGCTTTATAGGAACCAAGTTCAAAATTAGACAGTGGGCGTGACACCGCCCACTTTTAGGTGAAAACCCATATCTTGGGATCTTTTTAACCGATTTCAACCAAATTTGATACATAACATTCTTTTTATGTTTCTATGTTATGGTGCGAAAATGGGTGAAATCGGATTACAACCACGCCTATTTTCCATATGTTACCATTTTAAATTCCACTTGATTCTTTCACTTTCCACTATGCAAATCAAGCAACAATGATTATATCGGCGTAAAACTTTGCGTGAATAATACTTTTAAAGTATGCCCCCTTTTGACCAAAAATTCTCTAAATTGAACCAAAACTGTTCAAGCCCCTAGGTACTGAATATGTGAACCCCAGTACCTATAGTTCACATTTTACCGTAAATATCGGCCATTGTGTAAGATATATAACGGAAATTCATATAATAGAATAAATAAATAAAATTATCGATAATAGTATGTCTTTGTTTCAAAAATGGGTTGAATCGGATCAATAGTTCTTGTAGCCCTTATATATCTTATATAAATATTTTTGAAGTTCCGCGTGACTTTATACCGCATATGTGAGTTATCTCAATGAAAATGAGAGAGCGTGTTTTACTCATAACAAGATCAAATCGGGTGAAAATTTTCCTTAGCCCCCATGTAACTAATATCAGGATTTTCGAACATTCGTCTGACTTTACTCCATTTGATTGGTGATGGTATGTGAGGTACCTTAATGAAACAGTGGGAGCATTTTATTAGTCTGTGGCATGTTAGTAGTATGTGGTATTGGAAAAAATTAATAAAATCGGGTTAATACGGCCCTCAAATTCCATATACTACTTATAATGATTTTCGTTATTCTAACCAGTTTTACGCCGAATATGTCGGTCAGTGAGTACTAATATTTTTTTTATATATAATATAAAATTGCTTCAAAATATGTTCTCGAGTATAGCTGAGCAATGTCAAAATTAATATATTTCTCTATCCCCAATATATAAGGTTGTCAAATATCTCCCTTCCGCTTTTTTGTCTTTTGAATTTCGCGGCTATGTACAAAGCGCTACAGAGCTCGTATCTGGCAACACTATACATAATTTGAGAGGTCTCGACATAACCTACAAAACAACGCTATGCATGATTAGTTTGGATATTGCGTTCAACAGTTATAGACGTGTAAACATGGAGTTCACTAACGCCGAAATTCGCGCTATTTTAAAGTTTTCCTTCGTTTAAGGCAAATCCGCTAGAGAAACGTTCCGTGAGATTAATGGTGTTTTGGGGGATGGTACTCTATCACTTCGAACCGCGGAGGAATGGTTTCGACGATTCAGAGCCGGTGAATACGACACCATGGATAAGCCAGCCGGCGGAAGACCTGTGACGACAAATACCGATCAAATCATGGAATACATCGAGTTAGACCGGCATATGGAATCTCGTGACATCGCCCAGGAGGTGGAAGTTAGTCACCAAACCATTTTGAACCATCTGCAGAAGGCTGGATACAAAAAAAAGTTTGATGTTTGGGTGCCGCATAATTTGACGCAAAAAAACCTTCTGGACCGAATCAACGCCTGCGATATGCTGCTGAAACGGAACGAACTCGTCCCATTCTTGAAGCGGATGGTGACTGGCGACGAAAAATGGTCACATACGACAATATCAAGCGAAAACGGTCGTGGTCGAAGGCCCAAACAGTGGCCAAGCCGGGATTGACGGCCGGGAAGGTTTTGCTGTGTGTTTGGTGGGATTGGAAGGGAATCATCCACTATGAGCTGCTCCCATATGGCCAGACGCTTAATTCTACCATCTACTGCGAACAACTGGACCGCTTGAAGCAGGCGATCGACCAGAAGCGTCCAGAATTGGCCAACAGGAAGGGTGTAGTGTTCCACCAGGACAACGCCAGACACCACAGGCTTGTGAAAAGTGGCTGTCCGAATTCTTCGCAAATAAGGAGGGGGGCTTCTACGAGGAAGGTATTATGAAGTTGCCGTCTAGATGGAAACAGATCATCGAATATAACGGCGCATATTTTAAAGCATTGAATGAAGAGCAAAAAAGCGGAAAGGAGATATACCTTATATATATGATTTCCGTCTTTCCACCTGACTTTACACCGTTCCGGTTGATCAACGTGATATTTTAACGAAATTAAGTGGAAAAGATTTCTTAAAAATTATATGGTTTGACGCTGAATTAGAATGAAATTAGTATATACTAAGTCTAAACCTCACATCTTCATATAATGAATTCCGATTCTCTGGTTGACGCTTGCCACCTAAGCTTATAATATAAAATTTAGCCACTTTGGTGGAGTGAATATCACATTCATACTTATATATATCTCATTTCAAGCAATAAAACTGAGACTAAGTTTATGGCCTTTAATATAAGTCAAGAAGATACCAAATTTGATTGTAATTTAATCACGATATCATTTAATAATGGATGTTTAATTCAACATTTTTTAATATACGGTTTGGAGGAATTTTCTGGTCTTTGATTTTCCCAGCTCACATGTACTACTTATGGTATAATTTTTTTCGTCAATTTGATAATTTAATGCAATTAAAAGGACAGTTGTTCTTAAAAATAATGTATATCGCTGCATATGAATGAAATTGGTCTAGACTTTGTTTAAACCTTATAACCCTAATATACTGATTTCCGCTCCTCTGCTACAACAGTAACCTCATATACCCCACATATTAAATCTAACCCCTTTGGTTCAGTATATACCAGATATACCATGTTTGAGTTAAATAGCTTCTTTTTATAAAAGTTAACATTTCGGAAAAAAAATTGTATTGACACAAAATAAATCTATGATCAATAACATAAGTTAATAAGATACCAAATAATAATCGAGTAATGAATGTTGAATTCTTTCGCAACATTTTTATACTTTCGCAACATGTTGCAACAGAGTATAGATTTGTTCACCAAAGAGTTGTTTGCATCACCTAAAGTGATAGATATAAATTTCTATATACATATATCTCTTCTAATATTTGGTGATAATCAGTGGTTAGGTATATTTTCTCAGCCATCATGTTGAACTTATTATAAAATATACCAGACAACAATGCTAAAAAAGTTTCTTAGAGTGCTGGACTTTGTATAGAGCAAAAAAATCTTTGTAGAAAAAATTGCATGAAATAAATATTAGTAATGTAGTATCAAAAGAGCTAAAGACCCTTTTTATGTGGTTATAGATAAACTGCGACAATCGGTTACATTTTTACCTCTCGTCGTTGGCAGCTTATGAAAGGTTTAGATATTAAGATAGAAAGAAGAAAATCTACATACCTGCATCTACATATGTGTATACCATACTTAATTCTATGTAAGTTATTGTTAATTTAGCCTTCATGGGTAGACCCTTCAAAATAGGTACCATAGATCCCCCTGTTTTAGAAAGCGTTTAACAAAAGTACCTTACGGAGAGATTTTCCGAGAACTTAATTTCAATACAATGAAATAAACTACTAATTTCTAAAATATAAATATAACTAAATATCATGTATTATTATGTTAGTGAATAGCTTAGTAATATATAGGTATATAAAAGTACGTAAGCTGTACCAACATGTTGCAAGAGTATAATAAATATCAGTACACTGTGTTTGTAGTTTCAGTTTCACTAGATGTCTTTACAAGCAAAGTGCTTTATTCAAACTAATTTTAGTGTATTACACAGTACAGTGTACAGTGACGAGCAATAGCATAGCAAGGACTTACAAGGAAACAGTGAAAGAGAGCAGCACCTAGGATTCAACTTTTAACACCCGGACGGACTGAATTATATAAGTATTATAGAAAACGTATGAGAGTTCTTCGTGCAAACTCTTTATATAGAGAAAGTGAGCAGTCACAAAATACTGTAAGTCACGCTAACCGTAAATTAGATTCCGATGTACGTCTGTCCGAACAAATTATCAATACAAATCAACATAGAACCAGGCGGAAAAATCCGCAAATTCGCTCTGAAGAGCAAATAAGAGATACTCGAAGTCATAGGTCTCGGCGTGAAGACCCCGAGGTTCGATCTGTTGAGCAAATTGCAAATACTGTTCAACATAGAACAAGGCGGCAAGATTCCCAAATTCGCTCTGAAGAGCAAATAAGAGATACTCGAGGTCATAGGTCTCGGCGTGAAGACCCTAAGGTTCGACCTGTTGAGCAAGTTGCAAATTCTGTTCAACATAGAACAAGGCGGCAAGATCCACAAATTCGCTCTGAAGAGCAAATAAGAAATACTCGAGGTCATAGATCTCGTCGAGAAAATCCTGAGGTACGTTATGATAAACAAAGTAGGAACACTAGGGATCATAGAGAACTTCGCGCAAGAAATCCTGAGTATAGGAATTTAGAGCGCATTCGTGATCAAATGCAAAGGGAACTTGCAAGAAGAAATCCTGAAATAAGGAGAGAGAAGCGTGATAGAGAAACACAACGTCGACAGATTAGTAGGAGGGTATGAGGAAAGAAATTTTGAATCAGAGACGTCTTAGACAAGGTCAAGTTCGCCTTCGTAGAGATAACCCACTCAATAGACAAATTGAAAACCAAAGGCAGTCCCAACGAATCCGATTAACGAGAGAAAATAATGTTATAGAAACTGATAATAGTTTCAATTAAACAGATTTCAAAAACATTTATTTCCCAAATATAAATAAGGGCCCTACTGAAATATGTATTTGCTACGGCGGCTTATGGTTTTCACACCAAGTTCGCAAATTAAATTTCGAAACTATTGCGCAAGGTCACCCGAATGCTACATCCGCCTTCTTTTTAATGCAAAAATTTCCTTCAGAAGATGGAAATTAGAATTTTTGTGCTACTTGCAAAAATGCGATTGTTAAAAAGAACGTTCCAAAAATATGTTTAGCTAACGGTCTAGACTTTCCTGAAATACCGGATAGTTTGAAAGGTTTAACCCCAATTGAAGAACGTCTCATAATGCCTAGATTGCCTTTTATGACAATCCGTCCGTTAGGATATCAAGGTCAGAGTTTGCTGAAAGGTGCTGCTGTTAATATACCAAGTTCTGTTAACAATATTGTGACATCTCTACCAAGGTCCTTTGATGAGGCTCATTTATACAAATTCACTTAAGAAGGCGTTTGGATTACAATTATGATTACATGATCGATACCATACGCCCCGCAAAGATTATGGAAGCTTTGCAGTTCTTAGTGAATACCCCTCTGTATCGTGAGCACAATATACATATTAATGAAAACTGGATTTCAGAATTTAATAACCAAGAGGAAGTTCCGTTTGTTGCATCTGCAGAGGATTCCCGATTGGTTCAATCTTTTCATGCGGCACAAACTTCTCATGATACTCACTCAGGTAATAATATTCCCACGGGTCTTTTACCTTCAGAGCTAAGTCCATACGGTTAAGAAACTCTTTTGGACAATATTCATTATTGGGCAGAAGCGTACATGCTCTGAAACGTATAGCAAGGTAATACGTTCTGAAATTCGCCGTTTTGACAGAAGAGCGTGTACCATTCCAAAGTTGTTCAATGATTACAAAAAATTAGAACTTCTACAAATTAAGAGTAGTACATCCATTTGCCTTAGAAAGTTTTCAGGTCGCAACCGAGTTACGACCCAAAATCTATTAAACGAAAACTTTGTTCAAAACTTGATTCAACACGATGATGGTTATAAGGTTTTGAAAGGCGTTAGATTCTCACCTGCGCACTGGGAAGCTGAGATGAAAAATGCAATCGCTATGATTCGCCAATTTGGGCTTCCAACCTTCTTTATCACTTTATCGGCTGCAGAATCTCAGTGGGTTGAGCTTTTGGTCATCCTCTCTAAAACTGTTGATTCTAAAGATATTTCGGAAGAGGAAGCCAACAGTTTAACAACCCAAGATAGATATCGCTTAATTCGGTCAGACGCGGTTACTTGTGCTAGATATTTTGACTACCGCTATCGACAAATTCTTAAGCTTTTTAAAGATAACGCCGGCATTTTTGGAGAGCATTTTGTTACAAATTTCTACTGGAGAGTGGAGTTTCAACAGGGAGGTTCCCCGCATGTACATGGCATGTATTGGCTTAACAATGCTCCCAGGATCAACCTTCAAGAGCCTCAGACATTACCTGATGTCATTAGTTTTATTGACAATTATATTTCTACCGATGGTTCGATCAGACACTTAGAAAATTATTTGGGTTATCAAAAGCATAACCACAGTTGGTCTTGTATTAGGGAAATAAGAGGACAACAGTTTTGTCGTTTTGGTATACCATATCCACCAATGCCTTCAACGCAAATACTGTTACCTCTTACAGAAACAAGTCAAAATTCAGAAAGACACAAGGAAAACTTTTTCAAAATTCAAAACGTTTTAAATTCAAATATGACTACAGAAGACATTTCTAATTTAAACGATTTTGAACACTTCCTGTCTAATAGTAGAATAAATATGTCTTTTGATGACTATTTGTTAGCCCTTAGGTCAAGTTTAACAAAGCCCAACATTTTTCTAAAAAGAAAATTACAAGATCGTTTTATAACCGCTTATAATCCTCTGATTTTGGGACTCCATAGAGCAAATATGGATATCCAATATATACTGGATGCATATGCTTGCTGTTCATATATAATTAATTATATTAACAAGTCTAACAGGGGAATTTCTAGGCTCTTAAGTGAAGCTATATCAGAGGTAAATGCTGGAAATTATACTAGTAAGCAAAAACTTAAACATATAGGTCACAAATTTATATCAGCCACAGAAATATCTGCACAAGAAGCAGTATATTGCTGCATTGGGCTCCATCTTTCGGAAGCAAGTAATGCAGAAATATTTATAAATACCTCTCGACCTGAGGAACGTGTTCGAATGGTAAAACCTAGAGCGGAACTTCAGAACCTTCCTTCAGGTTCGACTGAAATATTCGTAGCCGGTATTTTAGACCGTTATGTTCAAAGATCCGATCAGTTAGAAACTCTTTGTTTAGCTGATTTTGCATCTAGGTATAAATATTTCAAATCTAGTAGAAGAGCACAATATAGTGATCATGAAGAAGAAGAGAGGGAAGACGATAATTTACCAGAAAGCGGGGTTGTCATGCCTCTTAAAGATGGTAGCGGTTTTGTGAAAAAACGTACCAAACCTTGTATTATTCGGTATATAAGGTTTAACCCAGATTTGGCCAGAGTTGAGTATTTCCGCGAAATGTTAATGCTTTACTATCCTTGGCGGAATGAACAGCAAGATCTCATTGAAAACGATAATGAGCAGACTTGCATAACACATCGTATTATAATTGAGGAAAATCAAAGAAAATATGATGTTTTTGAGCAAAGAGAACTTGAAAATGTTCTAGAAAGTCTTTATAATGAAATAGACTTGGACGAAGGTGCTCAAAATCAACTACCTATCGTGGAAAATGAGTTCAGAGTGTTGACACTTCCAGAAATAAACCCAAATATAAATTTGCTGGACTTGCATGGCGAAGATTCAACAGATAATGGCACTGAATCTGATTGCAATATTAGACTTATTAAACTACCCCCCTTAATTCCAATTGAGGAATTATTTTCTTTAGTTCAAAGTCTAAATACTAAACAAAGAACCTATTTGACACATTTGATGCACCACCTAAAAACAAATCTCCCATTTTATGAGTTCATTGGCGGCGGTGCAGGTGTAGGAAAGAGTCGTTTGATATCTGCAATATATCAAGCTCTTAACCATCGTTACAATTCTACACCTGGGTCCAATCCAAGTTCCTTAAAAGTTCTTCTTTGCGCACCTACGGGTAAAGCAGCATTCGGAATAGGTGGAATGACCCTTCATTGAATATTCTCTTTACCTGTTAATCGGTTGAATAGAGAGTTGAGGCCACTTAGCAATGACACAGTGAAATCATTGTATTCCAGACTTATCGATTTAAAATTAATCATAATTGATGAAATATCGATGGTAGGTGCTCGTATGTTTAGCTCTGTTGATGCGAAATTAAAACAAATTTTCAAAGCAGACAGCCCCTTCGGTGGTATACCGATCATAGTGTTTGGTGATTTGAAGCAACTCTCACCTGTTGGAGATAGGTGGATATTCTCTCCTAATCCCAATGATGCATACAGCACTTTAGTTGGTTTCCCTTTGTGGGAGTTATTTAAATACTTTGAATTAACAGAGATAATTAGACAACGGGAGGATCAGGCCTTTGCAATTGCATTAAATCATATGGCATCTGGTACTATGACAAATGAGGACATATCACTCATTGAAACTCGAGTAGTTAATTTCGAAGAAGTTCCCGATGATGCCATATATTTATTTTGGTCCAATGAAGAGATAAATAATTTCAATGCCCTTAAGCTTAGTCGAATCCCAACAGAAGCTTTCCTTTCAACTGCAAAAGACTCAGTTAAGGGAATTGGTATAAATGAAAATGATAATATTTTGGAAAGAGTTAAACTTTTCAAAACTTCTGAAACGCAGAAACGCTCCGCCAAATATATGATTACAGTGAACATAAACACGTTTGATGGCTTGGTTAATGGGGCAGCTGGACAACTTATGCAAATTGATTTCCATTGTTCTTTTCCAACAATTCTGTAGATTAAACTTTTGGAACCTTCTGTTGGTTTGATAGCACGATCAAAAAAGCCTCATCCTCTAGAAAGTTTTTGGACACCAATTGAAAAAGTTCTAAAATCTTTTCAATATAAAAGAAATGAACAAATTTCAATTGAAAGAAATCAGTTTCCAGTTGTTCCGGCTGAGGGAATAACTATTCATAAAAGTCAGAGTGCCACATATAATAAAGTTGTAGTTCATACTCGACCCAGAATGCCTAGAGCTTCAATATATGTCGCCTGTAGTCGAGCTACTTCTGCAGAAGGTCTATTCATCATAGGAAATTTTATTACTCCTAACAAATTTTCTGAATCGGATCCCGTATTTAGGGAACTGAGGGAATTGAACACAAATAAAGCTTTGACAACAAGTTTCAATTTTATGATTTCCCGAACATCAGGACATCAAATTTTATTTCATAATGTTCAGAGTCTTCACGCTCACATTAGTGGTATAAAAAGCGACTGTTTGATGCTATCTTCAGATATTTTATGTTTTGTAGAAACTTGGAGTTATCCTTGCGAAAGTTTTGATATACCAGGATTTACTCCAATTAACGAGCTGAGGATAGATAGCACATAAACAACCAACAGAAATAAACGGGGCATTATAAAATATGCAAAGCATAGTATTGCTTGCTCTATAGAAAGTTTTAGAAGCGGTTTTGTTTAAATGTTTAAATATTAATATTCGGGTTCTATATAGAAATTCAGCTTTCTCTGTCAGACAATTAATTGTAGAACTTCAGGAAGTCCTTACTTCTGAGTTAGGCAATCAAAATGTGCTAATTGTTGGAGATTTTAACATTTGTTCAATGTCTACAGGGACTGCAATAAGAAATCTGCTCCAAGAAAAAAACTTTAGTTTCCTGCTTGGTGCAGAATATTCAACTTCACCTGCCGGTACACAAATTGATTGGGCATTTTCAAACATGGATCCTTCCCGTGTAAATGCAATTACTTTTGAGACAGTACACAGCTATCATGACAGTATTTGTGTCTCTATTTCGAACTAAAGTTTTCAGACTTAGTGCAATAGTTCTTCATTTTTTTTTCCAAATATAATCGAATTGGAATGGTATAGGAATTTTGACAGTAGTTTTTAAGACAATTTAAAGAAAAATATGCAAATAATCTAATTAAGAAAATTTAAATTATATATATAATTTGTTATTATATATGACATTATTGTATAAATATATGATAGAAATTAAATAGTATAAGGAAAAAAGAAATATAATTTGGATATATGTATAAGAATCTCTACAAAAATTTATGTTTAATATTGTAAATATTATATACAAATTAATATATTAATATTATATCATTTTTAAAGTTGTTAATATTTATTATTTTTAAGCTAAACATGTATAATAATATCGATATAATAAATAAAAAATGTTATTCATTCATTCAAAAACGATTTCTTTTCCTACTTCTCAATACAGTTGTAATGCATTCTATATAAAATCAATTATAAGCGTATACAAAAAGCACAAGAACGATTTCTCATAATTAATGTTTTGATTTTACCTCTCAAGATTTCAATTTCATTAGATAGGGTGTAGTAATGTAGATGTGAATATGTTTGCGAGATTTTTGTTATATTATTTAGTATGTAAAGAATTTCACGAGGGTCAGTTATGTGAATTACGAGGTCAGATGATATAACAATCTGTTTAGTGTTGGCGATAATTTCTGCGTATCCATTGTCGGTATGTATTTGATGTACTTCCAGTTTGGCTGCATTACTAATTATTACAATTGCTATCATCAATGTTATTTTGAAGATGTATTTGACCTAAAAAATTTGTTTGGACGTTTAATATTTGTCGGGTGAATATTATCTAATGGCAATTTTCTATACCTTGGTTCGAATTTGTGCCGAACCGCTTTATAATTTTTTACGTAACCTTCTTTTTGAGTGTTATAAAACTCTTCTCTATTTCTATTTAGTTTTCCTATGCATTTTTCTTTAGTCTTCTGAATAGTGTCTTTAATCAAATTTTTATCAGTTTTTCCATTTATAACCTCAAGAGGTGTGGTTTTTAATTGTAGAATGATAAGATTTGTTATACCATTCTATGCTTTGAAATACTTTTTCCGCTGTCGAAAGGCTTGGTTTTTCAATTTCTAGGACTCTAATTCTTTCGGAGAGAGTATTATGAAATCTTTCGATATCTGAATTCCCAGTATGACTGTTTGGTTTTGTAAAATGAACTTCTATTTCTTCTTTCCTAAAAAATCTTTTACGTTAATTGAGTTGAATTCATTATCTAATATTAACTTCCTGGGTCTTCCTTTGATAGAAAAGAATAATCTAAGCTTTTCTATAATAGTTATACTGTTTCTATCTTCTAGCTGAAATGCCATAGCAAATTTCGCAAATTTAAATAAAAGTAAGGAAGTTAAAATAAAAGTAAGGAAGTAACATTTTTTATTTATGTATATATCTGCGTGAACTATTTCATTTATATCTGATGGTGTTTTCGTTAATTGAAATTTTGGTTTTAAATGTTTTTTTTATCATATTTTGCTCTATTGCAAACATCGCAATTGTTTATATATTTTCATCGCAATTGTTTATAATCAAAACTTTCAACTTTTTCCAGTATATTAGTTTTTTCAATTTTTCATAATTTTCATTATTACCTGCATGGCCTGTTTAATTTTTATGACATTGAGCAATTTGTTTATAAACTTGTTCTTCATTTTTCATATCTTTAGCGTGGAATTAATATCTAAAAAACTTTACCTGTCTATTAAATATTTGATAATGACTATATTGTACTGATTATCGGTTAAATAAGAAAAAATATCTACTTTTTCATTATTTATGTGCCTACGACAAAGATCTATGAAATTATTATTTTTTTATATCTTCTGCGCTAATAAAAATTTTCTTCGTGTTGTCTAGTTCTTCAGATTCCATAATTTTCTTTTTTGTTAAAATGATTTGTGTATTGAAGTGATTTACAATAGTATGTAAAATTGGAAAATGATCATTTAGTTCTTCCTCTTGAGAGTGGATTGTAGCATTTGTGCTTATGTTGTCTTCTTCCAATGAATGAATCTCGCCTGTGTCTATTCTACTTAGAAAATCGGCTACGTAATTTTCCTTTCCTTTCACGTAATTTATATTAATATTGTATTCACCTAGTTTAATTAACCATCTTTGCAATCTTGGGTTAATGTCTTTTCCCTTGTTTTTTATTTGGAGCCACTTAAGTGGTTGGTGATCGGTTAAGAGATCAAATGCTCTGCCGTAAATATATGGTCTATAATATTATATGTCACTGCCCAGACAATAGCTAGTAGTTCTTTTTCTGTAGTTCGACTAGCATAGCTTATAGGATGACTCTCCTGGGTTAATACTGCACCAATCGCAAAGTCACTTGCATCAGTTGAAATGCCAAATTTTTTGTTAAAGTCTGGATATTTCAATATTGGTGGGCTTACTAATAGATTTTTAAGTTTTTCAAAGGATGATATGTACTGAGGATCGCGAGTGTTTATTTATCCTTTTTAAATATTTTGTTAAACCATGTGCTACTTTAGCGTAATCTCTTACAAATTTTCTATAATAACCTGTTATACCTAGGAATGATTTAATTTGCTTTGATGTAGTAGGCAACTTTAGTTTTTGTATGTTTTCGATTTTTCTTAAATTTGGTTGTGTCCCTTCTGTTGTTAAAGTGTGACCTAGAAATTCAGTTGTTTTCGCGAAAAATTTGCATTTATCTACCTGAATCTTTAAATTATGTTTTCTTAATGCTGAAAATATTTTGTTGATATTTTGGGTATGTTCTTCAATACTTGAACTAAAAATTATGATGTCGTCTAAATAAACTACACATATCTTGTTGATATATTCCCTAAGAACTGAATTCATTAAACGTTGGAAAGTTGCTGGTGCATTCTTTAGTCCGAAAGGCATTCTTATAAATTCAAAGTGTCCTTGGGGTGTAGAGAAAGCTGTTTTTGGTCTATCTTCTTCTTTTATTAATACTTGATGAAAGCCTTTTGCAAGATCTAATGTTGTAAAATACTGAGCTCTTCCAAGTTTGCTGAGTATTGTTTCTATATGGGGTATTGGAAATTTGTCATCTATAGTGACTTCGTTTAGCTTCCTGTAGTCAATAACTATTCTCCATTTTTTCTTCATTGAATTAATAATAATTTCTTCTTCATGAATTTGGGGATATCTATACATTTTATTATAAGTTGGTCTACTTGTTTTTGTAACAATTTCATGCTGAATTTCATGGGTATGAGAAAGGTTTTTACCTTCTTGGAAAAACAAATCGCTATTTGCTTTTAGATTGTATTCTAATTTTTGCTTTTCTTCTTCATTCATGTCACTATTTGATAAAATATCTAGCGAATTCTCTTTATATTCTGTAAGTATATTAATATCTTCGTAATTGTAAGGGCATGAGTTTATGAATTTAATTTTGTTGCCGTTTATTTCTACATACTCCTTTTCTAAATTAATTATTGCTTTGATAGGTTTTAAAATATTCTGTCCTATTATAGCATCAAAGTTATTATTTTTATGTTGGTTAGTTTCCAAAGTATATAACTTTTTTCTTTGAATTCGTTTGGGGTTGGGATGACGAACTCTTTATTTAGGAAAAATTTTCCTTAATGGTGCTAAAGTGTATTGGTTTATCAAGCTCAATGCATTCATAATCTTTTAACACATTATATTTCAATAATGATGTTGTAGACCCTGTGTCAATAAGACATTTAATTTTTGAATTTTTTATGGTCACTTCTATTATCGGTAACGATTGTTTTGGGCTGGCAACTGGTTCTTGAACGTGATCTATTTCCATCGGTTCGGGGGGGGGGTTTTGTCTCCTTTGGACTGAATTATATCTTCTAGATTGTTGAGAATTATTTTGCCTATTTTGTCCAAAGCTAAATTGCTCAGAACTATTTTGTCTACTTTGTCCAAAGTTAAATTGTTGATAATCGTTATTTTGGTTAGAATTGTTACGAAATTCTCTCTGCTGATTTTGTCCAAATTGAAAATTATTGGAATTTTGCATATAGTGTTTATTATTGAAATTGCCAAAATTGTGAGCCAAAGAATTTCTATTTGAAAAATTTCTATAATTATTTCTTTGATAATTGTTTTGTCTTTTATCAAATTGTATTAGCAAACCTGTCTCTTGAAGAACGCTAAAAGCCTCTCTAATGGTGCTTATATTTCTACTAATCACTACACTGCTTAAGTTGGGGTGTATCCCATTTAAAAATGTTTTTAGAATTAAACTTTCGTTGTTAATTGGAGAAAATTCTATAGGCTTTATTCTATCGAATTCATGTTTTATATTTAGTTTATCTAAAATATCTTTTAAATTTTGAAAATATTGACTTACGTTATAGTTTCGTAGTACAATCGCCTGATTGTAAAGGGTGTGGTAAGACTCCTTTACTCCAAACTTCTTTATGAGTTCTTCTCTCATTTGCTGCCATGTTGGTGTAGGTCCCAAAGGCCGGATGACACTTGCTGCTTTTCCTTTAATTTTTGTTTTGACGTGTCGCTGCGTTACAAATTCCAACATTGATGGATTGGGGTTGAATAAAGGAAGGATCATGTCAACTTTCCTGATGAACGATGATAAATCTCTGCCGTCAAAGTCCATGATTCTTGAAGCTTCCTTCAAAATTTGCGATCCTGTCATCTGAAGTGGTTGCTGCTCGCCTGGATTCATTGCTGATGTATCCTCTTTTGATACAACTGAACTTGTTGTTGTTGCTTGTATGGTGCACTTCGCTCTCTCTGCGTCTTCTGTGTGTGGGGCATTAATCTTTAATCCCACTTTTCCTGGTAATGTTGATGGGCGGAATGAAGCTATTCTTCGCCTTCACAAATTGTAATCCTCGGAGTCGCTCTCCGACGTTCCAGATAACTTGTGTAGAAACTTAAGTTTCTTAAACTTGGCTATCTGTGCCGACCGACTTATATATTTATATATATATAAGAGATCATTAAAATGGGAGCTAATCTTAGGATTTGCTTCCCGTTGCTAAAGCTTACGAAACTTAAAAAACTTCAGTTTTTAGTATCGCTTAACTTTGCAGATTGTTTTTACCGACTACGCCAGTTTTGGTTGTTCGAGCGGAGGAAAAATAAAAATGCCGACGATGTTACTTCTGTGACACTAGATTTTATTCTGTTTCTTTTCAAATTATGTTCTGCTTATATAACTACTAAAGTGATTACAATTTTCTTAATCTATTTCTTTGTTTTTCTATTTTCTTATGATATACAATATTTGTTAAATGTAATCTTATTTTCTATTGAATGCAAACAAATGAGTGTGTAGTTTACCCGATAATGTCTGGATTATCATTACAGTCAAACATAAGGACCAAAACATGTTTGTATGCATTTGCATTACATTCTTTATCTCTACTTGTTATCTTATTTTTTGTAATGTTTAATTGTTTTTCTTTAATCTTTTATTTTGTCCAATTTACAATATTTTGTTGTGTGGTGTCTGGTTGGGATGATAGTGTACACATAACTCGCGCAAAATCTGTCAAAAAAAGGCTACTGAAATAAGTGCCTCTACTTGGATCTCCCGTTATAATGGCTGGCAAAAAGTGCGATTTTGGCAGCAAAAAATGTGGACGCCAGTGGATTAAATTCAATAATACAACAGTGGTTGTCAGGGTTATAAATTCATTCGTTTTTTTTTCTTCATAATTTGAACCCACTACGGCTTTGCAATCGCACAAGAATAGTCATCAAAATTTAATTGAATTCAAAAGCTCTCAACTTCAAATTAGATTAATATTCGCAATGAAGATCAATATTTCAATATGCAGCCATTTTGTTTGTATTGTACGTTCAATTGCTTTGATAGATTAGCTGTCAATTATAATTACATTCTCCAAACCCTTAATTCTTTAAAATTAAAAAAAAAATATTCTAAAACAAATATTAATTGCAAAACATTTTAAAATTAACGTTTTAATTAAATGACGTTATTCATTGGCAATTCCAATAAATTCAAAAATTCTGTGGAATAGTTGCCTACGTCATCCTGGTTTGTAGCTGTGACAACTGAATTGTAAGTAAGCAACTCTCTCGTTGGAATAAAATTCTGAAATGTCACAGTGAGCTCAACCTTGGTTTTCTGCCGCCAATATTGCTCGTGCACTCCGTTGATTATGTTATATTGGTTTTTATGTCCGGAAATTTATGCTGAATATGCTCCTTTTCCGCGTCTGTGAAGTGACCGAAAACTGTGGGAAATGTAATGTATCCGGTCGAGGTGTCAACTACGATGTTACCTTTTCCAATATCTAACAACTGCTTCGAAAACACAATCGCAGTTTGATCTTGTTGCAAAAATACCCGCATGTTAATTGTTCATTGCAGTTTCTTTGATGCGGTCACAAATTAGATGATTGTAGGCATGCGTTTAGTTCGTCAGCAACATTCGTCCCAAATTATCAATTTTTTTCATATCTGAAGAATATTCGTCATAGCGCTTTTTTGGGCGATGTTGCAAACTGTTGTTCTGTTGATTTGTGTGTTTAGTGATCATTTCAAGGCCGAATGTGCAATTTGTTCGCGTTCCAACAAAATTGCAGGTATGAAGACAACGGCTACCTTATTTTGCGATTGGATCTTTTCTAATTGCAATAAAATTAAGACCGCTTTCCCAGTACCCCCGGGCGCATCAAGAAAGTATACTTCTCCAGACTTACTATTCACAGCTTGTATAAAACTAGCGTACCCAATCCTTTGTTGTTCATTCAATTGTGGAACCGTTGTGCCAACTGTTCCGGTCAATATTTCAGTATCGTACTGTTGTTTTTGTTGTAACTCAAGGTTAAAAGCATCTTGTATAGAACAAATGGGAGCTCTCTGGCCCAAACACGACAATACTTTATTTGCTATCAAAGTAAATTTCAGCTGTTATTTGTAGTGTAGTAGTGAATGTTTGACAACGCACACGATGTAACACATCCTGTCAACAGATCTCGAAAACGAAGTTGGCAACAAAATGACTTCGACACGGATGTTTTCGAGAGCGTCTGGAGTGCGGCAAAGGCACCAGGCGAAGACGCTGCCTACTTGGTATCCGCGGTGCGGAAGGGACTTAGGAGGTGAGAACGAAAACCGTCTCAGAGAAGCATTTAAACGCCGAAAAAGGCTCTTGAAGTCAGCCATTACTCGTAGCAAAATTTCCATTTTGAAAAGTTTTGTGAAGAAGTAAGCATAGACTCCTGGGCAACTGCGTACAGAATATATACATATGCCAAAATTCAAGAATAAATCGCATTAACCGAAGAACGCGTCATTTATGAGGAAAGTCTTAGAAGCATTATGTCCGACACATGATTCCATTTCCTATGCTAAGCGAAAGGAAGACACCGAACCACCCCTGTTCGTCACTGAGGAAGAACTATTGACTAGTGTGAAAAAAATCAAAAACCAGAAAACGCCTGGAATAGAGGGTATATCAACAATAGCCTTTAAGGAAGCCATTACTCTAAGACCCAGTTTGTTCGTTAAAATGTACAATGTTTGTATATTATAGGTATTTCCTGAACCGTGGAAAGTAAAGCGTTTTATTCTACTCCCAAAACCCAAAAAGCCACCTGAATATCCTTCATCATATCGACCTCTGTGCATGCTCGACACAATTGGTAAAGTGTACGAAAAGTTTACGCTTATTACCGCGTTAGCGGATTATCAGAGAGGCTATACGACTTTATAAAAAAGAAGTTCACTATTGACGCACTAAGAGAAGTCGTCGATCTACGAAAAGTGCAATAAATGGCAAAAGATTGAAAGGTGGAACAAAAAATATTGCGATCTAAATACCCTGTATGTAAAGAATGCGTTCAACTCTGCGAAATGAGCAAATATCGCTCTGTAAACGTGCTCCCCAATACCTCATAAATATTATTATGAACTATTTTGATAACAAAAGATTGCTATTCGACACGGATGACCACAGCTACTCTATATCGAGTAGAGTACCGCAAGGTTTGGTTTTAAGTCCCCTTCTATGGAACCTGATGTACGACGGGGTGCTGGGAATACATCAAGCCGTGAAACAAATCGCCTACGCAGATGACCTCATAGTGGTAGCAGTGGCGAAACATCTAAATAAACTTTGGATCAAATGTACAGATTGCATAAATGGTCTACGCCGATGGTTTGCTACCATGAGTTTAGAGTTGGCTGAGCAAAAGCAGAAGTCTTGCTCATAAGCTCCAGGAGACTTTAAAAAAATATAAGAATGTGACAACTGCAGTACCTTAGTGTAATATCGGACCCAAGACTAAAATTAAGGTTCACTTGGAAAACACGACATGTAAAGTAAATATTATATAATATATTATCTAGAATGATGGGAATTAGAGGCTGTGTGCGTTCCAGCTGACGATATTTAATAGTTAAGGTAATGAAATCAGTTATACTGTATGCGGCCCCAATATGGATCCAGGCGCTAGACATGAAATCATATGTTAGACCAATTAACGCTGTGCATAGGCTTTCTTCAAGCGCGTGATAAGTGCTTTCCGAACCATATCAAACGAAGCTGCTGAAATATTAGTCAGTATGGCGCCCATCGACATCCAGGGAGACGAGCTCGCGCGAATGTACAAGCTATCGGCGTCTGCAGCAGCAAAAAGAGAGGAGAGAACCAAAAGCGTCACAATGTGTCAGTAACCTCAACCAAAGTTTCGGAGACCCACAGACTAACCAGATATCCATTCGTGTACAGATAGACAACATGGGCCAAATACTCAGTGGCCATGGGTGCTTTACCAGCTACCTTTACAAATTTCGTCATGACTTTAGTCCGTACTGTCCGACGTGTACAGAGTGTATAGAACCCTCTAACATGTACACTTTCATTACCCTCTGTTTTAAAGCGTGCGAGTCCCCTGTTAAATTGAATGCTGTCAGCGAAGCGTCAGCTCTAAGAACAAAACAAGATTGAGACATTTACGTCATCCCTATATTTCATCCAAAAATCTTCCAGTTTCGAGGGGAAACATGATGATATTACATTTATAAACAATGTTTGAATTTCATTTGGCGATAAAGATAGAAGGGAATTTTGGGCATAATATTAAATTGGAGTAGTTCTTGAGCAAGTTGGCATGCATCACGATAACTCGGACATACATAGATGTACATCAACTGTTCTCAGCTGTGTGAAAACGTTATCATAGTTACGGAATAACAGTTAACTTTTTTCGTTTTCATATGATGTTCGACAAATGAATAAAATATAAACATTCAACCTACTAACATCCGAATTTTTTTTCAATCCAATAAAAGAGATATTTTGTGTGCGAAGCAGCAAAATAAATTTTTCTTTCTCAATTATGATTCAAAGGGCACAATTGACCTTAGGTCACGATGCAAACCTCAATTTATTTCTATAAATATATATAATAATTTATTTCTATAAATAGTGTAATAGTTTTGTTCAACTATTGGTTGTTTGTATCACCTAAAACTAATCGAGACAGATATGGAGATATTTATAAATGATCAGGATAACGAGACGAGTAGAATTTCGAGTGACTATCTGTCTGTCCGTCCATCCATCCGTGCAAGCGATAAATTGAGTAAAAATATAGATATATTGATGAAACTTGGTACCCATGTTCCTAGGCCCCCAAGGAACCTTGCAGATGGGCGTAATCGAAAACCTTAATCGAAAACCAATAAATATCCATAACTAAGCTCCAAAATTAGACACAAAGCTGTTATTTGGTATTAGAATCGCATTAGGAGTAGTCACGCTTACTACATTTAATGTACATATCTCCTAAACTGCTAAAATTATATTAATAAATTTGCTCACGACAAATTGTTTTAGGGGTACTAACCGAAAGTTTTAAAATTAATGAATTCGGATTATAACCCCGCATGCTCCACATATTACGGTTTCGCTAAAAACGACTAAAAGTGCAATAAATCAATAAATAATTGAGGCAGAAACATAAAGTTTCAACCTGAGATGATGCGAAAGGTCTCTATAGGAGCCACTATCAAAATGGGTACGCGACCGCTCACATTCAGATGAAATCCCATATCTCGAGGCCTGCTCGACCGATTTCAACCAAACTCGGTAGGTAGCATTATTATAATATTCGTATGTTGCAGAATGAAAATCGGATCATAACTATTCGTACTTCTCATATACCTCAATTCTAAATTCCATCTGATTCTTTCACTTTCCATTATACATATCAGGCAAAAATGGATGTATCGGGATGAGACTTTGCAAAAATACTGCCTTTTAAGTTTTCTAGCTTGTTTTATCGAAAATGTCGCTCACTCTGTGAGATATATTATAAAAATTCTGAGAGAATCCGTTTCTGACAATAGTATACCTGTGTATCAAAAATGGGTTGAATCGGATCAATAATTCCCATAGTTCCCATATACCTAATATAAAGATTTTCGAACATTGGGCTGACTTTATAAGGCAAACATTGATCAATATTTGACTTATCTTAATGAAATTGAAGGAGTGTTTTTTTCTAATGATGTTATATCTATGTGCATAAAATGGATAAAATCGGAAGAAAACTTGCCCCAGTCGCCGTATAAATACCATCATACTTTTAGAATAATATGATCTTTTAGTACAATAGACTTTATACCGCATGTATTGGTGATGGTACCTCACACCTTAATGAAACTCAGATATCAACTTTTTCTTTTAACAATATATTGTATTGGTATATAGTTTTGTTCATCTAACGGTTGTTTGTATCACCTAAAACTAATCGAGATAGATATATTTTTATATCGAATATGTATTAATGATCAGGATAACGAGACAAGATAAAATCCGGATGTCCGTCTGTCCGGCCATCCGTGAAAGCTGTAACTTGAGTAAAAATTGAGATATCGACATATAACTTTGTACACGTGTTCCTTGGTCGAATCGGGAGGATCAAATTCGTAGATGGGCGTAATCGGACTACTGCCACGCCAACAAAACGCCATTATACCATACATTTCCATAACTAAGCCGCAAATTAAGTTACAAAACTATAATTACAAGTACAACAAATCGCGATAACAACGGCCACCTGTGGTTTGAAGTTATTTAAAAAGTGGGCTTTTTCTCGCCTCCTAATACGTTAAATGTATGTATCTCCCAACTCATTCAAGCTATATCACCTAACTTAGCAATGGACAAATCATTTTGACAGCACTTTCGACAGTGTGAAAATAGATGATATCGGATAATAACCACGCCCGCACCCCATACAAATGATGTTTCCTTCTCTTTCCAGTACACAAATTAAACCACAATGAATATATTAAGGTAAAACTTTGAACATATAATGACTTCTACTAAACTATTCAAGCCCCAAAATACCACAAATGGGGGCCTATGGCTGACTTTTTGCTTAAAATAAGTAAAGCCGCAACACATACTGAACGATCGGAATCACGTGCTTGTATGGGAAACTTTTTCATCTGACGAGATTTCTTCACCAAATTTTACATGGATTCTCATTTAAAAATGCAATCTCCGAAGAAATTGTATAGATCAGATGACTAAAGCATATACCTGCCATACAAACTGAACGACCAGAAAAAAGTTCTTGCATGGAAAACTCTTTCATTTGAGGAGATATTTTACTTAGGAGCGATTTATTGCTTGAGGCAACAATATATTCTAATAAGACTATGTTCAGATCAGATCACTATATCATATAGCCACCAAACAAACTAAACGATCGCAATCAACTGCTTGTGTGGAAAACTCTTTCATTTAAAGAGATATCTCTGCGAAATTAGATATGATTAATTACTTAAGGCAACAATGTCTTCTCCTAAGAAATTGTTTAGATCATATTACTATATCTTATAGCCGCCATACAAACTGAACGATCGCAATCAAGTGCTTGTGTGGAAAACTCTTTCATTTAAAGAGATATCTCTACGAAATTAGATATGATTAATTACTTAAGGCAACAATGTCTTCTCCTAAGAAATTGTTCAGATCAGATTACTATATCATAAAGCTGCCATACAAACTGAACGATCGTAATCAGGCGATTGTATTGAAACTCTCTGATTTGACGAGGTATCTTCACAAATTTAGGAACAATTTCTTGCTTAAGGCAACAATATATTCTCTGAAGAATATGTTCAGATCAGATTACTGTATCATATAGCTGTCATACAAACTGAACGATCGGAAACAAGTGCTTGTATGAAAAACTCTTATATTTGCGGAGATATTTTAATTAGGCGCGATTTATTGCTTAAGGCAACAATGTATTCTCCTATGAAATGTTTCAGATCAGATTACTATATCATATAGCTGCCATACCAACTGAACGATCGAAAACAAGTGCTTGTATGAAAAACTCTTTCATTTGAGGAGATATTTTAATTAGGAGCGATTTATTGCTTGAGGCAACAATATATTCTAATAAGAATATGTTCAGATCAGATTACTATATCATATAGCCACCAAAAAAACTCAACGATCGCAATCAAGTGCTTGTGTGGAAAACTCTTTCATTTAAAGAGATATCTCTACGAAATTAGATATGATTAATTGCTTAAGGCGACAATGTCTTCTCCTAAGAAATTGTTCAGATCAGATTACTATATCAGATATCGGATCGGAAGCAAGTGCTTCTATGAAAAACTCTTTCATTTGAGGAGATATTTTAATTAGTCGCGATTTATTGCTGAAGGCAACAATGCATTCTCCTAATAATAAGATCGTAATCAGGCGATTGTATGGAAAACTCTCTAATTTGACGAGGTATCTTCACAAATTTAGGAACAATTTCTTGCTTAAGGCAACAATATATTCTCTGAAGAATATGTTCAGATCAGATTACTATATCATATAGCTGTCATACAAATCGAACGATCGGAATCAAGAGTTTGTATGGAAGTCTTTCATTTGAGGAGATATCTTCACAAAATTAGGAACAATTTATTGCTTAAGGCAACAATATATTCTCTGAAGAATATGTTCAGATCAGATTACTATATCATATAGCTGCCATACAAACTGAACGACCGGAAGCAAGTGCTTCTATAAAAAACTATTTCATTTGACGAGATATTTGATTAGGCACGATTTATTGCTTAAGGCAACAATATATTCTCTGAAGAATATGTTCATATCAGATTACTATATCATATAGCTGTCATACAAATCGAACGATCGGAATCAAGAGTTTGTATGGAAGTCTTTCATTTGAGGAGATATCTTCACAAAATTAGGAACAATTTATTGCTTAAGACAACAATGTATTCTCCTAAGAAATTGTTCAGATCAGATTACTATATCATATAGCTGCCATAAAAACTGAACGATCGCAATCAAGTGCTTGTGTGGAAATTTCTTTCATTTGAGGAGATATCTCTACGAAATTAGATATGATTAATTGCTTAAGGCAACAATGTATTCTCCAAAGAAATTGTTCAGATCAGATTACTATATCATAAAGCTGCCATACAAACTGAACGATCGTAATCAGGCGATTGTATGGAAAACTCTCTAATTTGACGAGGTATCTTCACAAATTTAGGAACAATTTCTTGCTTAAGGCAACAATATATTCTCTGAAGAATATGTTCAGATCAGATTACTATATCATATAGCTGCCATACAAACTGAACGACCGCAAGCAAGTGCTTCTATAAAAAACTATTTCATTTGACGAGATATTTGATTAGGCACGATTTATTGCTTAAGGCAACAATATATTCTCTGAAGAATATGTTCAGATCAGATTACTATATCATATAGCTGTTATACAAACTGAACGATCGGAAACAAGTGCTTGTATGAAAAACTCTTATATTTGAGGAGATATTTTAATTAGCCGCGATTTATTGCTTAAGGCAACAATGTATTCTCCTAAGAATATGTTCAGATCAGATCACTATATCATATAGCCACAATACAAACTGAACGATCGGAAGCAAGTGTTTCTATAAGAAACTCTTTCAATTGACGAGATATTTGATTAGGCACGATTTATTGCTTAAGGCAACAATATACTCTCTGAAGAATATGTTCAGATCAGATTACTATGTCATATAGCTGTCATACAAACTGAACGATCGGAAACAAGTGCTTGTATGAAAAACTCTTATATTTGAGGAGATATTTTAATTAGGCGCGATTTATTGCTTAAGGCAACAATGTATTCTCCAAAGAAATTGTTCAGATCAGATTACTATATCATAAAGCTGCCATACAAACTGAACGATCGTAATCAGGCGATTGTATGGAAAACTCTCTAATTTGACGAGGTATCTTCACAAATTTAGGAACAATTTCTTGCTTAAGGCAACAATATATTCTCTGAAGAATATGTTCAGATCAGATTACTATATCATATAGCTGTCATACAAATCGAACGATCGGAATCAAGAGTTTGTATGGAAGTCTTTCATTTGAGGAGATATCTTCACAAAATTAGGAACAATTTATTGCTTAAGGCAACAATATATTCTCTGAAGAATATGTTCAGATCAGATTACTATATCATATAGCTGCCATACAAACTGAACGACCGGAAGCAAGTGCTTCTATAAAAAACTATTTCATTTGACGAGATATTTGATTAGGCACGATTTATTGCTTAAGGCAACAATATATTCTCTGAAGAATATGTTCATATCAGATTACTATATCATATAGCTGTCATACAAATCGAACGATCGGAATCAAGAGTTTGTATGGAAGTCTTTCATTTGAGGAGATATCTTCACAAAATTAGGAACAATTTATTGCTTAAGGCAACAATGTATTCTCCTAAGAAATTGTTCAGATCAGATTACTATATCATATAGCTGCCATTAAAACTGAACGATCGCAATCAAGTGCTTGTGTGGAAATTTCTTTCATTTGAGGAGATATCTCTACGAAATTAGATATGATTAATTGCTTAAGGCAACAATGTATTCTCCAAAGAAATTGTTCAGATCAGATTACTATATCATAAAGCTGCCATACAAACTGAACGATCGTAATCAGGCGATTGTATGGAAAACTCTCTAATTTGACGAGGTATCTTCACAAATTTAGGAACAATTTCTTGCTTAAGGCAACAATATATTCTCTGAAGAATATGTTCAGATCAGATTAGTATATCATATAGCTGCCATACAAACTGAACGACCGCAAGCAAGTGCTTCTATAAAAAACTATTTCATTTGACGAGATATTTGATTAGGCACGATTTATTGCTTAAGGCAACAATATATTCTCTGAAGAATATGTTCAGATCAGATTACTATATCATATAGCTGTTATACAAACTGAACGATCGGAAACAAGTGCTTGTATGAAAAACTCTTATATTTGAGGAGATATTTTAATTAGCCGCGATTTATTGCTTAAGGCAACAATGTATTCTCCTATGAAATGTTTCAGATCAGATTACTATATCATATAGCGGCCATACCAACTGAACGATCGAAAACAAGTGCTTGTATGAAAAACTCTTTCATTTGACGAGATATTTGAATAGGCACGATTTATTGCTTAAGGCAACAATATATTCTCCTAAGAAATTGTTCAGATCAGATTACTATATCATATAGCTGTCATACAAACTGAACGATCGGAAACAAGTGCTTGTATGAAAAACTCTTTCATTTGAGGAGATATTTTAATTAGGCGCGATTAATTGCTTAAGGCAACAATGTATTCTCCTAAGAAATTTTTCAGATCAGATTACTATATCATATAGCTGTCATACAAACTGGACGATCGGAAACAAGTGCTTGTATGAAAAACTCTTTCATTTGAGGAGATATTTTAATTAGGCGCGATTAATTGCTTAAGGCAACAATATATTCTCCTAGGAAATTGTTCAGATCAGATTACTATATCATATAGCTGTCATACAAACTGAACGATCGGAAACAAGTGCTTGTATGAAAAACTCTTTCATTTGAGGGGATATTTTAATTAGGCGCGATTAATTGCTTAAGGCAACAATGTATTCGCCTAAGAAATTGTTCAGATCAGATTACTATATCATATAGCTGTCATACAAAGTGAACGATCGGAAACAAGTGCTTGTATGAAAAACTCTTTCATTTGAGGAGATATTTTAATTAGGAGCGATTTGTTGCTTAAGGCAACAATGTATTCTCCTAAGAAATTGTTCAGATCAGATTACTATATCATATAGCTGTCATACAAACTGAACGATCGGAAACAAGTGCTTGTATGAAAAACTCTTTCATTTGAGGAGATATTTTAATTAGGCGCGATTAATTGCTTAAGGCAACAATATTTTCTCCTAAGAAAATGTTCAGATCAGATTACTATATCATATAGCTGTCATACAAACTGAACGATCGGAAACAAGTGCTTGTATGAAAAACTCTTTCATTTGAGGAGATATTTTAATTAGGCGCGATTAATTGCTTAAGGCAACAATGTATTCTCCTAAGAAATTGTTCAGATCAGATTACTATATAATATAGCTGTCATACAAATCGAACGATCGGAATCAAGAGTTTGTATGGAAGTCTTTCATTTGAGGAGATATCTTCACAAAATTAGGAACAATTTATTGCTTAAGGCAACAATATATTCTCTGAAGAAATTGTTCAGATCAGATTACTATATCATATAGCTGTCATACAAACTGAACGATCGGAAACAAGTGCTTGTATGAAAAACTCTTTCATTTGAGGAGATATTTTAATTAGGCGCGATTAATTGCTTAAGGCAACAATGTATTCTCCTAAGAAATTGTTCAGATCAGATTACTATATCATATAGCTGTCATACAAGCTGAACGATCGGAAACAAGTGCTTGTATGGAAAACTTTTTCATTTAAAGTGATATCTCTACGAAATTAGATATGATTAATTGCTTAAGGCAACCATGTCTTCTCCTAAGAAATTGTTCAGATCAGATTACTATATCATATAGCTGTCATACAAATCGAACGATCGGAATCAAGAGTTTGTATGGAAGTCTTTCATTTGAGGAGATATCTTCACAAAATTAGGAACAATTTATTGCTTAAGGCAACAATATATTCTCCTAAGAAATTGTTCAGATCAGATTACTATATCATATAGCTGTCATACAAACTGAACGATCGGAAACAAGTGCTTGTATGAAAAACTCTTTCATTTGAGGAGATATTTTAATTAGGCGCGATTAATTGCTTAAGGCAACAATGTATTCTCCTAAGAAATTGTTCAGATCAGATTACTATATCATATAGCTGTCATACAAACTGAACGACCGGAAACAAGTGCTTGTATGAAAAACTCTTTCATTTGAGGAGATATTTTAATTAGGAGCGATTTGTTACTTAAGGCAACAACGTATTCTCCTAAGAAATTGTTCAGATCAGATTACTATATCATATAGCTGCCATAAAAACTGAACGATCGCAATCAAGTGCTTGTGTGGAAAACTTTTTCATTTAAAGTGATATCTCTACGAAATTAGATATGATTAATTGCTTAAGGCAACCATGTCTTCTCCTAAGAAATTGTTCAGATCAGATTACTATATCATATAGCTGTCATACAAATCGAACGATCGGAATCAAGAGTTTGTACGGAGGTCTTTCATTTGAGGAGATATCTTCAAAAAATTAGGAACAATTTATTGCTTAAGGCAACAATATATTCTCCTAAGAAATTGTTCAGATCAGATTACTATATCATATAGCTGCCATACAAACTGAACGATCGGAAGCAAGTGTTTATATAAAAAACTCTTTCATTTGAGGAGATATTTTAATTAGGCGCGATTTACTGCTTAAGGCAACAATGTATTCTCCTAAGAAATTGTTCAGATCAGATTACTCTATCATATAGCTGTCATACAAGCTGAACGATCGGAAACAAGTGCTTGTATGAAAAACTCTTTCATTTGAGGAGATATTTTAATTAGCCGCGATTAATTGCTTAAGGCAACAATGTATTCTCCTAAGAAATTGTTCAGATCAGATTACTATATAATATAGCTGTCATACAAATCGAACGATCGGAATCAAGAGTTTGTATGGAAGTCTTTCATTTGAGGAGATATCTTCACAAAATTAGGAACAATTTATTGCTTAAGGCAACAATATATTCTCCTAAGAAATTGTTCAGATCAGATTACTATATCATATAGCTGCCATAAAAACTGAACGATCGCAATCAAGTGCTTGTGTGGAAAACTTTTTCATTTAAAGTGATATCTCTACGAAATTAGATATGATTAATTGCTTAAGGCAACCATGTCTTCTCCTAAGAAATTGTTCAGATCAGATTACTATATCATATAGCTGTCATACAAATCGAACGATCGGAATCAAGAGTTTGTACGGAAGTCTTTCATTTGAGGAGATATCTTCAAAAAATTAGGAACAATTTATTGCTTAAGGCAACAATATATTCTCCTAAGAAATTGTTCAGATCAGATTACTATATCATATAGCTGCCATACAAACTGAACGATCGGAAGCAAGTGTTTATATAAAAAACTCTTTCATTTGAGGAGATATTTTAATTAGGCGCGATTTACTGCTTAAGGCAACAATGTATTCTCCTAAGAAATTGTTCAGATCAGATTACTCTATCATATAGCTGTCATACAAGCTGAACGATCGGAAACAAGTGCTTGTATGAAAAACTCTTTCATTTGAGGAGATATTTTAATTAGCCGCGATTAATTGCTTAAGGCAACAATGTATTCTCCTAAGAAATTGTTCAGATCAGATTACTATATAATATAGCTGTCATACAAATCGAACGATCGGAATCAAGAGTTTGTATGGAAGTCTTTCATTTGAGGAGATATCTTCACAAAATTAGGAACAATTTATTGCTTAAGGCAACAATATATTCTCTGAAGAATATGTTCAGATCAGATTACTATATCATATAGCTGCCATACAAACTGAACGATCGGAAACAAGTGCTTCTATAAAAAACTCTTTCATTTGAGGAGATATTTTAATTAGGAGCGATTTGTTGCTTAAGGCAACAATGTATTCTCCTAAGAAATTGTTCAGATCAGATTACTATATCATATAGCTGCCATAAAAACTGAACGATCGCAATCAAGTGCTTGTGTGGAAAACTCTTTCATTTAAAGAGATATCTCTACGAAATTAGATATGATTAATTGCTTAAGGCAACAATGTATTCTCCAAAGAAATTGTTCAGATCAGATTACTATATCATATAGCTGTCATACAAATCGAACGATCGGAATCAAGAGTTTGTATGGAAGTCTTTCATTTGAGGAGATATCTTCAAAAAATTAGGAACAATTTATTGCTTAAGGCAACAATATATTCTCCTAAGAAATTGTTCAGATCAGATTACTATATCATATAGCTGCCATACAAACTGAACGATCGGAAGCAAGTGTTTATATAAAAAACTCTTTCATTTGAGGAGATATTTTAATTAGGCGCGATTAATTGCTTAAGGCAACAATGTATTCTCCTAAGAAATTGTTCAGATCAGATTACTATATAATATAGCTGTCATACAAATCGAACGATCGGAATCAAGAGTTTGTATGGAAGTCTGTCATTTGAGGAGATATCTTCACAAAATTAGGAACAATTTATTGCTTAAGGCAACAATATATTCTCTGAAGAAATTGTTCAGATCAGATTACTATATCATATAGCTGTCATACAAACTGAACGATCGGAAACAAGTGCTTGTATGAAAAACTCTTTCATTTGAGGAGATATTTTAATTAGGCGCGATTAATTGCTTAAGGCAACAATGTATTCTCCTAAGAAATTGTTCAGATCAGATTACTATATCATATAGCTGTCATACAAACTAAACGATCGGAAACAAGTGCTTGTATGAAAAACTCTTTCATTTGAGGAGATATTTTAATTAGGAGCGATTTGTTACTTAAGGCAACAATGTATTCTCCTAAGAAATTGTTCAGATCAGATTACTATATCATATAGCTGCCATAAAAACTGAACGATCGCAATCAAGTGCTTGTGTGGAAAACTTTTTCATTTAAAGTGATATCTCTACGAAATTAGATATGATTAATTGCTTAAGGCAACCATGTCTTCTCCTAAGAAATTGTTCAGATCAGATTACTATATCATATAGCTGTCATACAAATCGAACGATCGGAATCAAGAGTTTGTATGGAAGTCTTTCATTTGAGGAGATATCTTCAAAAAATTAGGAACAATTTATTGCTTAAGGCAACAATATATTCTCCTAAGAAATTGTTCAGATCAGATTACTATATCATATAGCTGCCATACAAACTGAACGATCGGAAGCAAGTGTTTATATAAAAAACTCTTTCATTTGAGGAGATATTTTAATTGGGCGCGATTTACTGCTTAAGGCAACAATGTATTCTCCTAAGAAATTGTTCAGATCAGATTACTCTATCATATAGCTGTCATACAAGCTGAACGATCGGAAACAAGTGCTTGTATGAAAAACTCTTTCATTTGAGGAGATATTTTAATTAGGCGCGATTAATTGCTTAAGGCAACAATGTATTCTCCTAAGAAATTGTTCAGATCAGATTACTATATAATATAGCTGTCATACAAATAGAACGATCGGAATCAAGAGTTTGTATGGAAGTCTTTCATTTGAGGAGATATCTTCACAAAATTAGGAACAATTTATTGCTTAAGGCAACAATATATTCTCTGAAGAATATGTTCAGACCAGATTACTATATCATATAGCTGCCATACAAACTGAACGATCGGAAACAAGTGCTTCTATAAAAAACTCTTTCATTTGAGGAGATATTTTAATTAGGAGCGATTTGTTGCTTAAGGCAACAATGTATTCTCCTAAGAAATTGTTCAGATCAGATTACTATATCATATAGCTGCCATAAAAACTGAACGATCGCAATCAAGTGCTTGTGTGGAAAACTCTTTCATTTAAAGAGATATCTCTACGAAATTAGATATGATTAATTGCTTAAGGCAACAATGTATTCTCCAAAGAAATTGTTCAGATGAGATTACTATATCATAAAGCTGCCATATAAACTGAACGATGGTAATCAGGCGATTGTATGGAAAACTCTCTCATTTGACGAGGTATCTTCACAAATGTAGGAACAATTTCTTGCTTAAGGCAACAATATATTCTCTGAAGAATATGTTCAGGTCAGATTACTATATCATATAGCTGCCATACAAACTGAACGATCGGAAGCAAGTGCTTCTATAAAAAACTCTTTCATTTGACGAGATATTTGATTAAGCACGATTTATTGCTTAAGGCAACAATATGTACTCTAAAGAATATGTTCAGATCAGATTACTATATCATATAGCTGTCATACAAACTGAACGATCGGAGACAAGTGCTTGTATGAAAAACTCTTATATATGAGGAGATATTTTAATTAGGCGCGATTTATTGCTTAAGGCAACAATGTATTCTCCTATGAAATGTTTCAGATCAGATTACTATATCATATAGCTGCCATACCAACTGAACGATCGAAAACAAGTGCTTGTATGAAAAACTCTTTCATTTGAGGAGATATTTTAATTAGGAGCGATTTATTGCTTGAGGCAACAATATATTCTAATAAGAATATGTTCAGATCAGATCACTATATCATATAGCCACCAAACAAACTGAACGATCGATATCAAGTGCTTGTATGGAAAACTCTTTCATTTAAAGAGATATCTCTACGAAATAAGATATGATTAATTGCTTAAAACGACAATGTCTTCTCCTGAGAAATTGTTCAGATCAGATTACTATATCATATAGCTGCCATACAAATTGAACGATCGGAAACAAGTGCTTGCATGAAAAACTCTTTCATTTTAGGAGATATTTTAATAAGGAGCGATTTATTGCTTAAGGCAACAATGTATTCTCCTATGAAATGTTTCAGATCAGATTACTATATCATATAGCTGCCATACCAACTGAACGATCGAAAACAAGTGCTTGTATGAAAAACTCTTTCATTTGAGGAGATATTTTAATTAGGAGCGACTTATTGCTTAAGGCAACAATGTATTCTCCTAAGAAATGTTTCAGATCAGATTACTATATCATATAGCTGCCATACCAACTGAACGATCGAAAACAAGTGCTTGTATGAAAATCTCTTTCATTTGAGGAGATATTTTAATAAGGAGCGATTTATTGCTTAAGGCAACAATGTATTCTCCTAAGAATATGTTCAGATCAGATCACTATATCATATAGCCACCATACAAACTGAACGATCGCAAGCAAGTGCTTGTGTGGAAAACTCTGTCATTTTAAGAGATATCTCTACGAAATTAGATATGATTAATTGCTTAAGGCAACAATGTCTTCTCCTAAGATATTGTTCAGATTTGATTACTATATCACATAGCTGCCACCATACAAACTGAACGATCGCAAGCAAGTGCTTGTGTGGAAAACTCTGTCATTTTAAGAGATATCTCTACGAAATTAGATATGATTAATTGCTTAAGGCAACAATTTCTTCTCCTAAGATATTGTTCAGATCTGATTACTATATCACATAGCTGCCATACAAACTGAACGATCGTAATCAGGCGATTGTATGGAAAACTCTCTCATTTTACGAGGTATCTTCACAAATTTAGGAACAATTTCTTGCTTAAGGCAACAATATATTCTCTAAAGAATATGTTCAGATCAGTTTACTATATCATATAGCTGCCATACAAACTGAACGATCGGAAGCAAGTGCTTCTATAAAAAACTCTTTCAATTGACGAGATATTTGATTAGGCACGGTTTATTGCTTAAGGCAACAATATACTCTCTGAAGAATATGTTCAGATCAGATTACTATATCATATAGCTGCCATACAAACTGAACGATCGGAAACAAGTGCTTGTATGAAAAACTCTTATATTTGAGGAGATATTTTAATTAGGCGCGATTTATTGCTTAAGGCAACAATGTATTCTCCTATGAAATGTTTCAGATCAGATTACTATATCATATAGCTGCCATACCAACTGAACGATCGAAAACAAGTGCTTGTATGAAAAACTCTTTCATTTGAGGAGATATTTTAATTAGGAGCGATTTATTGCTTAAGGCAACAATGTATTCTCCTAAGAATATGTTCAGATCAGATTACTATATCATATAGCTGCCATACAAATTGAACGATCGGAAACAAGTGCTTGTATGAAAAACTCTTTCATTTGAGGAGATATTTTAATTAGGAGCGATTTATTGCTTAAGGCAACAACGTATTCTCCTATGAAATGTTTCAGATCAGATTACTATATCATATAGCTGCCATACCAACTGAACGATCGAAAACAAGTGCTTGTATGAAAAATTCTTTCAGTTGAGGAGATATTTTAATTAGGAGCGATTTATTGCTTGAGGCAACAATATATTCTAATAAGAATATGTGCAGATCTGATCACTATATCATATAGCCACCAAACAAACTGAACGATCGCAATCAAGTGCTTGTGTGGAAAACTCTTTCATTTAAAGAAATACCTCGACGAAATTAGATATGATTAATTGCTTAAGGCTACAATGTCTTCTCCTAAGAAATTGTTCAGATCAGATTACTATATCATATATCGGATCGGAAGCAAGTGCTTCTATGAAAAACTCTTTCATTTGAGGAGATATTTTAATTAGGCGCGATTTATTGCTTAAAGCAAAAATGTATTCTCCTAAGAATATGTTCAGATCAGATCACTATATCATATAGCCATCATACAAACTGAACGATCGCAGTCAAGTGCTTGTGTGGAAAACTCTTTCATTTAAAGAGATATCTCTACGAAATAAGATATGATTAATTGCTTAAGGCAACAATGTCTTCTCCTAAGAAATTGTTCAGATCAGATTACTATATCATATAGCTGCCATACAATCTTAACGATCGTAGCCGAGCGATTGTATGGAAAACTCTTTCATTTGACGAGGTATCTTTACAAAGTTAGGAACAATTTATTGCTTAAGGCAACAATATATTCTCTGAAGAATATGTTTAGATCAGATTACTATATCATATAGCTGCCATACAAACTGAACGATCGGAAGCAAGTGTTTCTATATAAAACTCTTTCATTTGAGGAGATATTTTAATTAGGCGCGATTAATTGCGTACGGCAACAATGTATTCTCCCAAGAAATTGTTCAGATCAGATTACTATATCATATAGCTGCCATACAAATTGAACGATCGGAAGCAAGTGCTTCTATAAAAAACTCTTTAATTTGAGGAGATATTTTAAATAGGCGCGATTTATTGCTTAAGGCAACAATGTATTCTCCTAAGAATATGTTCAGATCTGATTACTATATCATATAGCTGCCATACAAACTGAACGATCGTAATCAGGCGATTGTATGGAAAACTCTCTTATTTGACGAGGTATCTTCACAAATTTAGGAACAATTTCTTGCTTAAGGCAACAATATATTCTCTAAAGAATATGTTCAGATCAGTTTACTATATCATATAGCTGCCATACAAACTGAACGATCGGAAGCAAGTGTTTCTATAAAAAACTCTTTCAATTGACGAGATATTTGATTAGGCACGATTTATTGCTTAAGGCAACAATATACTCTCTGAAGAATATGTTCAGATCAGATTACTATATCATATAGCTGTCATACAAACTGAACGATCGGAAACAAGTGCTTGTATGAAAAACTCTTATATTTGAGGAGATATTTTAATTAGGCGCGATTTATTGATTAAGGCAACAATGTATTCTCCTATGAAATATTTCAGATCAGATTACTATATCATATAGCTGCCATACCAACTGAACGATCGAAAACAAGTGCTTGTATGAAAAACTCTTTCATTTTAGGAGATATTTTAATTAGGAGCGATTTATTGCTTAAGGCAACAATGTATTCTCCTAAGAATATGTTCAGATCAGATCACTATATCATATAGCCACCATACAAACTGAACGATCGCAAGCAAGTGCTTGTGTGGAAAACTCTGTCATTTCAAGAGATATCTCTACAAAATTAGATATGATTAATTGCTTAAGGCAACAATGTCTTCTACTAAGATCTTGTTCAGATCTGATTACTATATCATATAGCTGCCATACAAACTGAACGATCGTAATCAAGCGATTCTATGGAAAACTCTTTCATTTGACGAGGTATTTTCACAAAATTAGGAACAATTTATTGCTTAAGACAACAATATATTCTCTGAAGAATATGTTCAGATCAGATTACTATATCATATAGCTGCCATACAAACTGAACGATCGCAATCAAGTGCTTGTGTGGAAAACTCTTTCATTTGACGAGATATTTGATAAGGCACGAGTTATTGCTTAAGGTAACAACATATTCTCTGAAGAATATGTTCAGATCAGATTACTATATCATATAGCTGTCATACAAACTGAACGATCGGAAACAAGTGCTTGTATGAAAAACTCTTTCACTAGAGGAGATATTTTAATTAGGCGCGATTTATTGCTTAAGGCAACAATGTATTCTCCTAAGAAATTGTTCAGATCAGATTACTATATCATATAGCTGTCATACAAACTAAACGATCGGAAACAAGTGCTTGTATAAAAAACTCTTTCATTTGAGGAGATATTTTAATTAGGCGCGATTTATTGCTTAAGGCAACAATGTATTCTCCTAAGAAATTGTTCAAATCAGATTAGTATATCATATAGCTGCCATACAAACTGAACGATCGGAAACAAGTGCTTGTATTAAAAACTCTTTCATTTGAGGAGATATTTTAATTAGGAGCGATTTATTGCTTAAGGCAACAATGTATTCTCCTGAGAAATTGATCAGATCAAATTACTATATAATATAGCTTCCATACAAACAGAACGATCGGAAGCAAGTGCTTCTATAAAAACTCTTTAATTTGAGAAGATATTTTAATTAGGCGCGATTTATTGCTTAAGGCAACAATGTATTCTCCTAAGAAATTGTTCAAATCAGATTAGTATATCATATAGCTGCCATACAAACTGAACGATCGGAAGCAAGTGCTTCTATAAAAAACTCTTTCAATTGACGAGATATTTGATTAGGCACGGTTTATTGCTTAAGGCAACAATATACTCTCTGAAGAATATGTTCAGATCAGATTACTATATCATATAGCTGCCATACAAACTGAACGATCGGAAACAAGTGCTTGTATGAAAAACTCTTATATTTGAGGAGATATTTTAATTAGGCGCGATTTATTGCTTAAGGCAACAATGTATTCTCCTATGAAATGTTTCAGATCAGATTACTATATCATATAGCTGCCATACCAACTGAACGATCGAAAACAAGTGCTTGTATGAAAAACTCTTTCATTTGAGGAGATATTTTAATTAGGAGCGATTTATTGCTTAAGGCAACAATGTATTCTCCTAAGAATATGTTCAGATCAGATTACTATATCATATAGCTGCCATACAAATTGAACGATCGGAAACAAGTGCTTGTATGAAAAACTCTTTCATTTGAGGAGATATTTTAATTAGGAGCGATTTATTGCTTAAGGCAACAACGTATTCTCCTATGAAATGTTTCAGATCAGATTACTATATCATATAGCTGCCATACCAACTGAACGATCGAAAACAAGTGCTTGTATGAAAAATTCTTTCAGTTGAGGAGATATTTTAATTAGGAGCGATTTATTGCTTGAGGCAACAATATATTCTAATAAGAATATGTGCAGATCTGATCACTATATCATATAGCCACCAAACAAACTGAACGATCGCAATCAAGTGCTTGTGTGGAAAACTCTTTCATTTAAAGAAATACCTCGACGAAATTAGATATGATTAATTGCTTAAGGCTACAATGTCTTCTCCTAAGAAATTGTTCAGATCAGATTACTATATCATATATCGGATCGGAAGCAAGTGCTTCTATGAAAAACTCTTTCATTTGAGGAGATATTTTAATTAGGCGCGATTTATTGCTTAAAGCAAAAATGTATTCTCCTAAGAATATGTTCAGATCAGATCACTATATCATATAGCCATCATACAAACTGAACGATCGCAGTCAAGTGCTTGTGTGGAAAACTCTTTCATTTAAAGAGATATCTCTACGAAATAAGATATGATTAATTGCTTAAGGCAACAATGTCTTCTCCTAAGAAATTGTTCAGATCAGATTACTATATCATATAGCTGCCATACAATCTTAACGATCGTAGCCGAGCGATTGTATGGAAAACTCTTTCATTTGACGAGGTATCTTTACAAAGTTAGGAACAATTTATTGCTTAAGGCAACAATATATTCTCTGAAGAATATGTTTAGATCAGATTACTATATCATATAGCTGCCATACAAACTGAACGATCGGAAGCAAGTGTTTCTATATAAAACTCTTTCATTTGAGGAGATATTTTAATTAGGCGCGATTAATTGCGTACGGCAACAATGTATTCTCCCAAGAAATTGTTCAGATCAGATTACTATATCATATAGCTGCCATACAAATTGAACGATCGGAAGCAAGTGCTTCTATAAAAAACTCTTTAATTTGAGGAGATATTTTAAATAGGCGCGATTTATTGCTTAAGGCAACAATGTATTCTCCTAAGAATATGTTCAGATCTGATTACTATATCATATAGCTGCCATACAAACTGAACGATCGTAATCAGGCGATTGTATGGAAAACTCTCTTATTTGACGAGGTATCTTCACAAATTTAGGAACAATTTCTTGCTTAAGGCAACAATATATTCTCTAAAGAATATGTTCAGATCAGTTTACTATATCATATAGCTGCCATACAAACTGAACGATCGGAAGCAAGTGTTTCTATAAAAAACTCTTTCAATTGACGAGATATTTGATTAGGCACGATTTATTGCTTAAGGCAACAATATACTCTCTGAAGAATATGTTCAGATCAGATTACTATATCATATAGCTGTCATACAAACTGAACGATCGGAAACAAGTGCTTGTATGAAAAACTCTTATATTTGAGGAGATATTTTAATTAGGCGCGATTTATTGATTAAGGCAACAATGTATTCTCCTATGAAATATTTCAGATCAGATTACTATATCATATAGCTGCCATACCAACTGAACGATCGAAAACAAGTGCTTGTATGAAAAACTCTTTCATTTTAGGAGATATTTTAATTAGGAGCGATTTATTGCTTAAGGCAACAATGTATTCTCCTAAGAATATGTTCAGATCAGATCACTATATCATATAGCCACCATACAAACTGAACGATCGCAAGCAAGTGCTTGTGTGGAAAACTCTGTCATTTCAAGAGATATCTCTACAAAATTAGATATGATTAATTGCTTAAGGCAACAATGTCTTCTACTAAGATCTTGTTCAGATCTGATTACTATATCATATAGCTGCCATACAAACTGAACGATCGTAATCAAGCGATTCTATGGAAAACTCTTTCATTTGACGAGGTATTTTCACAAAATTAGGAACAATTTATTGCTTAAGACAACAATATATTCTCTGAAGAATATGTTCAGATCAGATTACTATATCATATAGCTGCCATACAAACTGAACGATCGCAATCAAGTGCTTGTGTGGAAAACTCTTTCATTTGACGAGATATTTGATAAGGCACGAGTTATTGCTTAAGGTAACAACATATTCTCTGAAGAATATGTTCAGATCAGATTACTATATCATATAGCTGTCATACAAACTGAACGATCGGAAACAAGTGCTTGTATGAAAAACTCTTTCACTAGAGGAGATATTTTAATTAGGCGCGATTTATTGCTTAAGGCAACAATGTATTCTCCTAAGAAATTGTTCAGATCAGATTACTATATCATATAGCTGTCATACAAACTAAACGATCGGAAACAAGTGCTTGTATAAAAAACTCTTTCATTTGAGGAGATATTTTAATTAGGCGCGATTTATTGCTTAAGGCAACAATGTATTCTCCTAAGAAATTGTTCAAATCAGATTAGTATATCATATAGCTGCCATACAAACTGAACGATCGGAAACAAGTGCTTGTATTAAAAACTCTTTCATTTGAGGAGATATTTTAATTAGGAGCGATTTATTGCTTAAGGCAACAATGTATTCTCCTGAGAAATTGATCAGATCAAATTACTATATAATATAGCTTCCATACAAACAGAACGATCGGAAGCAAGTGCTTCTATAAAAACTCTTTAATTTGAGAAGATATTTTAATTAGGCGCGATTTATTGCTTAAGGCAACAATGTATTCTCCTGAAAAATTGTTCAGATCAGATTACTATATCATATAGCTGCCATACAAATTGAACGATCGGAAACAAGTGCTTGTATGAAAAACTCTTTCATTTGAGGAGATATTTTAATTAGGAGCGATTTATTGCTTAAGGCAACAATGTATTTTCCTAAGAATATGTTCAGATCAGATCACTATATCATATAGCCACCAAACAAACTGAACGATCGCAATCAAGTGCTTGTGTGGAAAACTCTTTCATTTAAAGAAATACCTCGACGAAATTAGATATGATTAATTTCTTAAGGCTACAATGTCTTCTCCTAAGAAATTGTTCAGATCAGATTACTATATCATATATCGGATCGGAAGCAAGTGCTTCTATGAAAAACTCTTTCATTTGAGGAGATATTTTAATTAGGCGCGATTTATTGCTTAAGGCAACAATATACTCTCTGAAGCATATGTTCAGATCAGATTACTATATCATATAGCTGTCATACAAACTGAACGATCGGAAACAAGTGCTTGTATGAAAAACTCTTATATTTGAGGAGATATTTTAATTAGGCGCGATTTATTGCTTAAGGCAACAATGTATTCTCCTATGAAATGTTTCAGATCAGATTACTATATCATATAGCTGCCATACCAACTGAACGATCGAAAACAAATGCTTGTATGAAAAACTCTTTCATTTGAGGAGATATTTTAATTAGGAGCGATTTATTGCTTAAGGCAACAATATACTCTCTGAAGCATATGTTCAGATCAGTTAACTATATCATATAGCTGCCATACAAACTGAACGATCGGAAGCAAGTGTTTCTATAAAAAACTCTTTCAATTGACGAGATATTTGATTAGGCACGATTTATTGCTTAAGGCAACAATATACTCTCTGAAGCATATGTTCAGATCAGTTAACTATATCATATAGCTGCCATACAAACTGAACGATCGGAAGCAAGTGTTTCTATAAAAAACTCTTTCAATTGACGAGATATTTGATTAGGCACGATTTATTGCTTAAGGCAACAATATACTCTCTGAAGCATATGTTCAGATCAGATTACTATATCATATAGCTGTCATACAAACTGAACGATCGGAAACAAGTGTTTCTATAAAAAACTCTTTCAATTGACGAGATATTTGATTAGGCACGATTTATTGCTTAAGGCAACAATATACTCTCTGAAGCATATGTTCAGATCAGTTAACTATATCATATAGCTGCCATACAAACTGAACGATCGGAAGCAAGTGTTTCTATAAAAAACTCTTTCAATTGACGAGATATTTGATTAGGCACGATTTATTGCTTAAGGCAACAATATACTCTCTGAAGCATATGTTCAGATCAGATTACTATATCATATAGCTGTCATACAAACTAAACGATCGGAAACAAGTGCTTGTATGAAAAATCTTATATTTGAGGAGATATTTTAATTAGGCGCGATTTATTGCTTAAGGCAACAATGTATTCTCCTATGAAATGTTTCAGATCAGATTACTATATCATATAGCTGCCATACCAACTGAACGATCGAAAACAATTGCTTGTATGAAAAACTCTTTTATTTGAGGAGATATTTTAATTAGGAGCGATTTATTGCTTAAGGCAACAATGTATTCTCCTAAGAATATGTTCAGATCAGATCACTATATCATATAGCCACCATACAAACTGAACGATCGCAAGCAAGTGCTTGTGTGGAAAACTCTGTCATTTCAAGAGATATCTCTACGAAATTAGATATGATTAATTGCTTAAGGCAACAATGTCTTCTACTAAGATATTGTTCAGATCTGATTACTATATCATATAGCTGCCATACAAATTGAACGATCGTAATCAAGCGATTCTATGGAAAACTCTTTCATTTGACGAGATATTTGATAAGGCACGAGTTATTGCTTAAGGTAACAACATATTCTCTGAAGAATATGTTCAGATCAGATTACTATATCATATAGCTGTCATACAAACTGAACGATCGGAAACAAGTGCTTGTATGAAAAACTCTTTCACTAGAGGAGATATTTTAATTAGGCGCGATTTATTGCTTAAGGCAACAATGTATTCTCCTAAGAAATTGTTCAGATCAGATTACTATATCATATAGCTGTCATACAAACTAAACGATCGGAAACAAGTGCTTGTATAAAAAACTCTTTCATTTGAGGAGATATTTTAATTAGGCGCGATTTATTGCTTAAGGCAACAATGTATTCTCCTAAGAAATTGTTCAAATCAGATTACTATATCATATAGCTGCCATACAAACTGAACGATCGGAAACAAGTGCTTGTATTAAAAACTCTTTCATTTGAGGAGATATTTTAATTAGGAGCGATTTATTGCGTACGGCAACAATGTATTCTCCTAAGAAATTGTTCAGATCAGATTACTATATCATATAGCTGCCATACAAATTGAACGATCGGAAGCAAGTGCTTCTATAAAAAACTCTTTCATTTGAGGAGATATTTTAATTAGGCGCGATTAATTGCGTACGGCAACAATGTATTCTCCTAAGAAATTGTTTAGTTCAGATTACTATATCATATAGCTGCCATACAAACTGAACGATCGGAAACAAGTGCTTGTATTAAAAACTCTTTCATTTGAGGAGATATTTTAATTAGGAGCGATTTATTGCGTACGGCAACAATGTATTCTCCTAAGAAATTGTTCAGATCAGATTACTATATCATATAGCTGCCATACAAATTGAACGATCGGAAACAAGTTCTTGTATTAAAAACTCTTTCATTTGAGGAGATATTTTAATTAGGAGCGATTTATTGCGTACGGCAACAATGTATTCTCCTAAGAAATTGTTCAGATCAGATTACTATATCATATAGCTGCCATACAAATTGAACGATCGGAAGCAAGTGCTTCTATAAAAAACTCTTTCATTTGAGGAGATATTTTAATTAGGCGCGATTAATTGCGTACGGCAACAATGTATTCTCCTAAGAAATTGTTCAGATCAGATTACTATATCATATAGCTGCCATACAAATTGAACGATCGGAAGCAAGTGCTTGTATAAAAAACTCTTTCATTTGAGGAGATATTTTAATTAGGCGCGATTTATTGCTTAAGGCAACAATGTATTCTCCTAAGAAATTGTTCAAATCAGATTACTATATCATATAGCTGCCATACAAACTGAACGATCGGAAGCGAGTGTTTCTATATAAAACTCTTTCATTTGAGGAGATATTTTAATTAGGCGCGATTAATTGCGTACGGCAACAATGTATTCTCCTAAGAATATGTTCAGATCAGATCACTATATCATATAGCCACCATACAAACTGAACGATCGCAAGCAAGTGCTTGTGTGGAAAACTCTGTCATTTCAAGAGATATCTCTACGAAATTAGATATGATTAATTGCTTAAGGCAACAATGTCTTCTCCTAAGATATTGTTCAGATCTGATTACTATATCATATAGCTGCCATACAAACTGAACGGTCGTAATCAGGCGATTGTATGGAAAACTCTCTCATTTGACGAGTTATCTTCACAAATTTAGGAACAATTTCTTGCCTAAGGCAACAATATATTCTCTAAGGAATATGTTCAGATCAGTTAACTATATCATATAGCTGCCATACAAACTAAACGATCGGAAGCAAGTGTTTCTATAAAAAACTCTTTCAATTGACGAGATATTTGATTAGGCACGATTTATTGCTTAAGGCAACAATATACTCTCTGAAGAATATGTTCAGATCAGATTACTATAGCATATAGCTGCCATACAAATTGAACGATCGGAAACAAGTGCTTGTATTAAAAACTCTTTCATTTGAGGAGATATTTTAATTAGGAGCGATTTATTGCGTACGGCAACAATGTATTCTCCTAAGAAATTGTTCAGATCAGATTACTATATCATATAGCTGCCATACAAATTGAACGATCGGAAGCAAGTGCTTCTATAAAAAACTCTTTCATTTGAGGAGATATTTTAATTAGGCGCGATTAATTGCGTACGGCAACAATGTATTCTCCTAAGAAATTGTTCAGATCAGATTACTATATCATATAGCTGCCATACAAATTGAACGATCGGAAGCAAGTGCTTCTATAAAAAACTCTTTCATTTGAGGAGATATTTTAAATAGGCGCGATTAATTGCGTACGGCAACAATGTATTCTTCTAAGAAATTGTTCAGATCAGATTACTATATCATATAGCTGCCATACAAATTGAACGATCGGAAGCAAGTGCTTGTATAAAAAACTCTTTCATTTGAGGAGATATTTTAATTAGGCGCGATTTATTGCTTAAGGCAACAATGTATTCTCCTAAGAATATGTTCAGATCAGATCACTATATCATATAGCCACCATACAAACTGAACGATCGCAAGCAAGTGCTTGTGTGGAAAACTCTGTCATTTCAAGAGATATCGCTACGAAATTAGATATGATTAATTGCTTAAGGCAACAATGTCTTCTCCTAAGATATTGTTCAGATCTGATTACTATATCATATAGCTGCCATACAAACTGAACGGTCGTAATCAGGCGATTGTATGGAAAACTCTCTCATTTGACGAGGTATCTTCACAAATTTAGGAACAATTTCTTGCTTAAGGCAACAATATATTCTCTAAGGAATATGTTCAGATCAGTTAACTATATCATATAGCTGCCATACAAACTGAACGATCGGAAGCAAGTGTTTCTATAAAAAACTCTTGCAATTGACGAGATATTTGATTAGGCACGATTTATTGCTTAAGGCAACAATGTACTCTCTGAAGAATATGTTCAGATCAGATTACTATATCATATAGCTGTCATACAAACTGAACGATCGGAAACAAGTGCTTGTATGAAAAACTCTTATATTTGAGGAGATATTTTAATTAGGCGCGATTTATTTCTTAAGGCAACAATGTATTCTCCTATGAAATGTTTCAGATCAGATTACTATATCATATAGCTGCCATACCAACTGAACGATCGAAAACAAGTGCTTGTATGAAAAACTCTTTCATTTGAGGAGATATTTTAATTAGGAGCGATTTATTGCTTAAGGCAACAATGTATTCTCCTAAGAATATGTTCAGATCAGATCACTATATCATATAGCCACAATACAAACTGAATGATCGCAAGCAAGTGCTTGTGTGGAAAACTCTGTCATTTCAAGAGATATCTCTACGAAATTAGATATGATTAATTGCTTAAGGCAACAATGTCTTCTACTAAGATATTGTTCAGATCTGATTACTATATCATATAGCTGCCATACAAACTGAACGATCGTAATCGAGCGATTCTATGGAAAACTCTTTCATTTGACGAGGTATTTTCACAAAATTAGGAACAATTGATTGCTTAAGGCAACAATATATTCTCTGAAGAATATATTCAGATCAGATTACTATATCATATAGCTGCCATACAAACTGAACGATCGCAATCAAGTGCTTGTGTGGAAAACTCTTTCATTTGACGAGATATTTGATAAGGCACGATTTATTGCTTAAGGCAACAATGTATTCTCCTAAGAAATTGTTCAGATCAGATTACTATATCATATAGCTGTCATACAAACTAAACGATCGGAAACAAGTGCTTGTATAAAAAACTCTTTCATTTGAGGAGATATTTTAATTAGGCGCGATTTATTGCTTAAGGCAACAATGTATTCTCCTAAGAAATTGTTCAAATCAGATTACTATATCATATAGCTGCCATACAAACTGAACGATCGGAAACAAGTGCTTGTATAAAAAACTCTTTCATTTGAGGAGATATTTTAATTAGGAGCGATTTATTGCTTAAGGCAACAATGTATTCCCCTGAGAAATTGATCAGATCAAATTACTATATAATATAGCTTCCATACAAACAGAACGATCGGAAGCAAGTGCTTGTGTGGAAAACTCTTTCATTTGACGAGATATTTGATAAGGCACGATTTATTGCTTAAGGCAACAATGTATTCTCCTGAGAAATTGTTCAGATCAGATTACTATATCATATAGCTGCCATACAAATTGAACGATCGGAAACAAGTGCTTGTATGAAAAACTCTTTCATTTGAGGAGATATTTTAATTAGGAGCGATTTATTGCTTAAGGCAACAATTTATTCTCCTATGAAATGTTTCAGATCAGATTATTATATCATATAGCTGCCATACAAATTGAACGATCGGAAACAAGTGCTTGTATGAAAAACTCTTTCATTTGAGGAGATATTTTAATTAGGCGCGCTTAATTGCTTAAGGCAACAATGTATTCTCCTATGAAATGTTTCAGATCAGATTACTATATCATATAGCTGCCATACCAACTGAACTATCGAAAACAAGTGCTTGTATGAAAAACTCTTTCATTTGAGGAGATATTTTAATTAGGAGCGATTTATTGCTTAAGGCAACAATGTATTCTCCTAAGAATATGTTCAGATCAGATCACTATATCATGTAGCCACAATACAAACTGAATGATCGCAAGCAAGTGCTTGTGTGGAAAACTCTGTCATTTCAAGAGATATCTCTACGAAATTAGATATGATTAATTGCTTAAGGCAACAATGTCTTCTACTAAGATATTGTTCAGATCTGATTACTATATCATATAGCTGCCATACAAACTGAACGATCGTAATCGAGCGATTCTATGGAAAACTCTTTCATTTGACGAGGTATTTTCACAAAATTAGGAACAATTGATTGCTTAAGGCAACAATATATTCTCTGAAGAATATATTCAGATCAGATTACTATATCATATAGCTGACATACAAACTGAATGATCGGAAGCAAGTGTTTCTATATAAAACTCTTTCATTTGAGGTGATATTTTAATTAGGCGCGATTTATTGCTTAAGGCAAAAATGTATTCTCCTAAGAAATTGTTCAAATCAGATTACTATATCATATAGCTGCCATACAAACTGAACGATCGGAAACAAGTGCTTGTATAAAAAACTCTTTCATTTGAGGAGATATTTTAATTAGGCGCGATTTATTGCTTAAGGCAAAAATGTATTCTCCTAAGAATATGTTCAGATCAGATTACTATATCATATAGCTGACATACAAACTGAATGATCGGAAGCAAGTGTTTCTATATAAAACTCTTTCATTTGAGGTGATATTTTAATTAGGCGCGATTTATTGCTTAAGGCAAAAATGTATTCTCCTAAGAATATGTTCAGATCAGATTACTATATCATATAGCTGACATACAAACTGAATGATCGGAAGCAAGTGTTTCTATATAAAACTCTTTCATTTGAGGTGATATTTTAATTAGGCGCGCTTAATTGCTTAAGGCAACAATGTATTCTCCTATGAAATGTTTCAGATCAGATTACTATATCATATAGCTGCCATACCAACTGAACGATCGAAAAAGAGTGCTTGTATGAAAAACTCTTTCATTTGAGGAGATATTTTAATTAGGAGCGATTTATTGCTTAAGGCAACAATGTATTCTCCTAAGAATATGTTCAGATCAGATCACTATATCATATAGCCACAATACAAACTGAATGATCGCAAGCAAGTGCTTGTGTGGAAAACTCTGTCATTTCAAGAGATATCTCTACGAAATTAGATATGAATAATTGCTTAAGGCTACAATGTCTTCTCCTAAGAAATTGTTCAGATCAGATTACTATATCATATATCGGATCGGAAGCAAGTGCTTCTATGAAAAACTCTTTAATTTGAGGAGATATTTTAATTAGGCGCGATTTATTACTTAAGGCAAAAATGTATTCTCCTAAGAATATGTTCAGATCAGATTACTATATCATATAGCTGACATACAAACTGAATGATCGGAAGCAAGTGTTTCTATATAAAACTCTTTCATTTGAGGTGATATTTTAATTAGGCGCGATTTATTGCTTAAGGCAAAAATGTATTCTCCTAAGAAATTGTTCAAATCAGATTACTATATCATATAGCTGCCATACAAACTGAACGATCGGAAACAAGTGCTTGTATAAAAAACTCTTTCATTTGAGGAGATATTTTAATTAGGCGCGATTTATTGCTTAAGGCAAAAATGTATTCTCCTAAGAATATGTTCAGATCAGATCACTATATCATATAGCCATCATACAAACTGAACGATCGCAGTCAAGTGCTGGTGTGGAAAACTCTTTCATTTAAAGAGATATCTCTACGAAATAAGATATGATTAATTGCTTAAGGCAACAATGTCTTCTCCTAAGATATTGTTCAGATCTGATTACTATATCATATAGCTGCCATACAAACTGAATGATCGGAAGCAAGTGTTTCTATATAAAACTCTTTCATTTGAGGAGATATTTTAATTAGGCGCGATTTATTGCTTAAGGCAACAATGTATTCTCCTAAGAATATGTTCAGATCAGATCACTATATCATATAGCCACAATACAAACTGAACGATCGGAAGCAAGTGTTTCTATAAGAAACTCTTTCAATTGACGAGATATTTGATTAGGCACGACTTATTGCTTAAGGCAACAATATACTCTCTGAAGAATATGTTCAGATCAGATTACTATATCATATAGCTGTCATACAAACTGAACGATCGGAAACAAGTGCTTGTATGAAAAACTCTTATATTTGAGGAGATATTTTAATTAGGCGCGATTTATTGCTTAAGGCAAAAATGTATTCTCCTAAGAATATGTTCAGATCAGATTACTATATCATATAGCTGCCATACAAACTGAACGATCGGAAGCAAGTGTTTCTATAAAAAACTTTTCATTTGAGGAGATATTTTAATTAGGCGCGATTTATTGCTTAAGGCAAAAATGTATTCTCCTAAGAATATGTTCAGATCAGATTACTATATCATATAGCTGTCATACAAACTGAACGATCGGAAACAAGTGCTTGTATGAAAAACTCTTTCATTTGAGGAGATATTTTAATTAGGCGCGATTTATTGCTTAAGGCAACAATATATTCTCTAAGGAATATGTTCAGATCAGTTAACTATATCATATAGCTGCCATACAAACTGAACGATCGGAAGCAAGTGTTTCTATAAAAAACTCTTTCAATTGACGAGATATTTGATTAGGCACGATTTATTGCTTAAGGCAACAATATACTCTCTGAAGAATATGTTCAGATCAGATTACTATATCATATAGCTGTCATACAAACTGAACGATCGGAAACAAGTGCTTGTATGAAAAACTCTTATATTTGAGGAGATATTTTAATTAGGCGCGATTTATTGCTTAAGGCAAAAATGTATTCTCCTAAGAATATGTTCAGATCAGATTACTATATCATATAGCTGCCATACAAACTGAATGATCGGAAGCAAGTGTTTCTATATAAAACTCTTTCATTTGAGGAGATATTTTAATTAGGCGCGATTTATTGCTTAAGGCAACAATGTATTCTCCTAAGAATATGTTCAGATCAGATCACTATATCATATAGCCACAATACAAACTGAATGATCGCAAGCAAGTGCTTGTGTGGAAAACTCTGTCATTTCAAGAGATATCTCTACGAAATTAGATATGATTAATTGCTTAAGGCAACAATGTCTTCTACTAAGATATTGTTCAGATCTGATTACTATATCATATAGCTGCCATACAAACTGAACGATCGTAATCAAGCGATTCTATGGAAAACTCTTTCATTTGACGAGGTATTTTCACAAAATTAGGAACAATTGATTGCTTAAGGCAACAATATATTCTCTGAAGAATATATTCAGATCAGATTACTATATCATATAGCTGCCATACAAACTGAACGATCGCAATCAAGTGCTTGTGTGGAAAACTCTTTCATTTGACGAGATATTTGATAAGGCACGATTTATTGCTTAGGGTAACAACATATTCTCTGAAGAATATGCTCAGATCAGATTACTATATCATATAGCTGTCATACAAACTGAACGATCGGAAACAAGTGCTTGTATGAAAAACTCTTTCATTAGAGGAGTTATTTTAATTAGGCGCGATTTATTGCTTAAGGCAACAATGTATTCTCCTAAGAAATTGTTCAGATCAGATTACTATATCATATAGCTGTCATACAAACTAAACGATCGGAAACAAGTGCTTGTATAAAAAACTCTTTCATTTGAGGAGATATTTTAATTAGGCGCGATTTATTGCTTAAGGCAACAATGTATTCTCCTAAGAAATTGTTCAAATCAGATTACTATATCATATAGCTGCCATACAAACTGAACGATCGGAAACAAGTGCTTGTATAAAAAACTCTTTCATTTGAGGAGATATTTTAATTAGGAGCGATTTATTGCTTAAGGCAACAATGTATTCCCCTGAGAAATTGATCAGATCAAATTACTATATAATATAGCTTCCATACAAACAGAACGATCGGAAGCAAGTGCTTCTTTAAAAAACTCTTTAATTTGAGAAGATATTTTAATTAGGCGCGATTTATTGCTTAAGGCAACAATGTATTCTCCTGAGAAATTGTTCAGATCAGATTACTATATCATATAGCTGCCATACAAATTGAACGATCGGAAACAAGTGCTTGTATGAAAAACTCTTTCATTTGAGGAGATATTTTAATTAGGAGCGATTTATTGCTTAAGGCAACAATTTATTCTCCTATGAAATGTTTCAGATCAGATTATTATATCATATAGCTGCCATACCAACTGAACGATCGAAAACAAGTGCTTGTATGAAAAACTCTTTCATTTGAGGAGATATTTTAATTAGGAGCGATTTATTGCTTGAGGCAACAATATATTCTAATAAGAATATGTGCAGATCTGATCACTATATCATATAGCCACCAAACAAACTGAACGATCGCAATCAAGTGCTTGTGTGGAAAACTCTTTCATTTAAAGAAATATCTCGACAAAATTAGATATGAATAATTGCTTAAGGCTACAATGTCTTCTCCTAAGAAATTGTTCAGATCAGATTACTATATCATATATCGGATCGGAAGCAAGTGCTTCTATGAAAAACTCTTTAATTTGAGGAGATATTTTAATTAGGCGCGATTTATTGCTTAAGGCAAAAATGTATTCTCCTAAGAATATGTTCAGATCAGATTACTATATCATATAGCTGCCATACAAACTGAATGATCGGAAGCAAGTGTTTCTATATAAAACTCTTTCATTTGAGGTGATATTTTAATTAGGCGCGATTTATTGCTTAAGGCAAAAATGTATTCTCCTAAGAATATGTTCAGATCAGATTACTATATCATATAGCTGCCATACAAACTGAACGATCGGAAACAAGTGCTTGTATAAAAAACTCTTTCATTTGAGGAGATATTTTAATTAGGCGCGATTTATTGCTTAAGGCAAAAATGTATTCTCCTAAGAATATGTTCAGATCAGATCACTATATCATATAGCCATCCTACAAACTGAACGATCGCAGTCAAGTGCTGGTGTGGAAAACTCTTTCATTTAAAGAGATATCTCTACGAAATAAGATATGATTAATTGCTTAAGGCAACAATGTCTTCTCCTAAGAAATTGTTCAGATCAGATTACTATATCATATAGCTGCCATACAATCTTAACGATCGTAGTCGAGCGATTGTATGGAAAACTCTTTCATTTGACGAGGTATCTTCACAAAGTTAGGAACAATTTATTGCTTAAGGCAACAATATATTCTCTGAAGAATATGTTCAGATCAGATTACTATATCATATAGCTGCCATACAAACTGAACGATCGGAAGCAAGTGTTTCTATATAAAACTCTTTCATTTGAGGAGATATTTTAATTAGGCGCGATTAATTGCGTACGGCAACAATGTATTCTCCTAAGAAATTGTTCAGATCAGATTACTATATCATATAGCTGCCATACAATCTTAACGATCGTAGTCGAGCGATTGTATGGAAAACTCTTTCATTTGACGAGGTATCTTCACAAAGTTAGGAACAATTTATTGCTTAAGGCAACAATATATTCTCTGAAGAATATGTTCAGATCAGATTACTATATCATATAGCTGCCATACAAACTGAACGATCGGAAGCAAGTGCTTCTATAAAAAACTCTTTAATTTGAGGAGATATTTTAAATAGGCGCGATTTATTGCTTAAGGCAACAATGTATTCTCCTAAGAATATGTTCAGATCAGATCACTATATCATATAGCCACCATACAAACTGAACGATCGCAAGCAAGTGCTTGTGTGGAAAACTCTGTCATTTCAAGAGATATCTCTACGAAATTAGATATGATTAATTGCTTAAGGCAACAATGTCTTCTCCTAAGATATTGTTCAGATCTGATTACTATATCATATAGCTGCCATACAAACTGAACGATCGTAATCAGGCGATTGTATGGAAAACTCTCTCATTTGACGAGGTATCTTCACAAATTTAGGAAGAATTTCTTGCTTAAGGCAACAATATATTCTCTAAAGAATATGTTCAGATCAGTTTACTATATCATATAGCTGCCATACAAACTGAACGATCGGAAGCAAGTGTTTCTATAAAAAACTCTTTCAATTGACGAGATATTTGATTAGGCACGATTTATTGCTTAAGGCAACAATATACTCTCTGAAGAATATGTTCAGATCAGATTACTATATCATATAGCTGTCATACAAACTGAACGATCGGAAACAAGTGCTTGTATGAAAAACTCTTATATTTGAGGAGATATTTTAATTAGGCGCGATTTATTGCTTAAGGCAACAATGTATTCTCCTATGAAATGTTTCAGATCAGTTAACTATATCATATAGCTGCCATACCAACTGAACGATCGAAAACAAGTGCTTGTGTGGAAAACTCTGTCATTTCAAGAGATATCTCTACGAAATTAGATATGATTAATTGCTTAAGGCACCAATGTATTCTCCTAAGAATATGTTCAGATCAGATCACTATAGCATATAGCCACCATACAAACTGAACGATCGCAAGCAAGTGCTTGTGTGGAAAACTCTGTCATTTCAAGAGATATCTCTACGAAATTAGATATGATTAATTGCTTAAGGCAACAATGTCTTCTACTAAGATATTGTTCAGATCTGATTACTATATCATATAGCTGCCATACAAACTGAACGATCGTAATCAAGCGATTCTATGGAAAACTCTTTCATTTGACGAGGTATTTTCACAAAATTAGGAACAATTTATTGCTTAAGGCAACAATATATTCTCTGAAGAATATGTTCAGATCTGATCACTATATCATATAGCCACTAAACAAACTGAACGATCGCAATCAAGTGCTTGTGTGGAAAACTCTTTCATTTAAAGAAATATCTCGACAAAATTAGATATGAATAATTGCTTAAGGCTACAATGTCTTCTCCTAAGAAATTGTTCAGATCAGATTACTATATCATATATCGGATCGGAAGCAAGTGTTTCTATGAAAAACTCTTTAATTTGAGGAGATATTTTAATTAGGCGCGATTTATTGCTTAAGGCAAAAATGTATTCTCCTAAGATTATGTTCAGATCAGATCACTATATCATATAGCCATCATACAAACTGAACGATCGCAGTCAAGTGCTTGTGTGGAAAACTCTTTTATTTAAAGAGATATCTCTACGAAATAAGATATGATTAATTGCTTAAGGCAACAATGTCTTCTCCTAAGAAATTGTTCAGATCAGATTACTATATCATATAGCTGCCATACAATCTTAACGATCGTAGTCGAGCGATTGTATGGAAAACTCTTTCATTTGACGAGGTATCTTCACAAAGTTAGGAACAATTTATTGCTTAAGGCAACAATATATTCTCTGAAGAATAAGTTCAGATCAGATTACTATATCATATAGCTGCCATACAAACTGAACGATCGGAAGCAAGTGTTTCTATATAAAACTCTTTCATTTGAGGAGATATTTTAATTAGGCGCGATTAATTGCGTACGGCAACAATGTATTCTCCTAAGAAATTGTTCAGATCAGATTACTATATCATATAGCTGCCATACAAATTGAACGATCGGAAGCAAGTGCTTCTATAAAAAACTCCTTAATTTGAGGAGATATTTTAAATAGGCGCGGTTTATTGCTTAAGGCAACAATGTATTCTCCTGAGAAATTGTTTAGATCAGATTACTATATCATATAGCTGCCATACAAATTGAACGATCGGAAACAAGTGCTTGTATGAAAAACTCTTTCATTTGAGGAGATATTTTAATTAAGAGCGATTTATTGCTTAAGGCAACAATGTATTCTCCTATGAAATGTTTCAGATCAGATTATTATATCATATAGCTGCCATACCAACTGAACGATCGAAAACAAGTGCTTGTACAAAAAACTCTTTCATTTGAGGAGATATTTTAATTAGGAGCGATTTATTGCTTGAGGCAACAATATATTCTAATAAGAATATGTGCAGATCTGATCACTATATCATATAGCCACCAAACAAACTGAACGATCGCAATCAAGTGCTTGTGTGGAAAACTCTTTCATTTAAAGAAATATCTCGACGAAATTAGATATGATTAATTGCTTAAGGCTACAATGTCTTCTCCTAAGAAATTGTTCAGATCAGATTACTATATCATATATCGGATCGGAAGCAAGTGCTTCTATGAAAAACTCTTTCATTTGAGGAGATATTTTAATTAGGCGCGATTTATTGCTTAAGGCAAAAATGTATTCTCCTAAGAATATGTTCAGATCAGATCACTATATCATATAGCCATCATACAAACTGAACGATCGCAGTCAAGTGCTTGTGTGGAAAACTCTTTCATTTAAAGAGATATCTCTACGAAATAAGATATGATTAATTGCTTAATACAACAATGTCTTCTCCTAAGAAATTGTTCAGATCAGATTACTATATCATATAGCTGCCATACAATCTGAACGATCGTATTCGAGCGATTGTATGGAAAACTCTTTCATTTGACGAGGTATCTTCACAAAGTTAGGAACAATTTATTGCTTAAGGCAACAATATATTCTCTGAAGAATATGTTCAGATCAGATTACTATATCATATAGCTGCCATACAAACTGAACGATCGGAAGCAAGTGTTTCTATATAAAACTCTTTCATTTGAGGAGATATTTTAATTAGGCGCGATTTATTGCGTACGGCAACAATGTATTCTCCTAAGAAATTGTTCAGATCAGATTACTATATCATATAGCTGTCATACAAACTGAACGATCGGAAACAAGTGCTTGTATGAAAAACTCTTATATTTGAGGAGATATTTTAATTAGGCGCGATTTATTGCTTAAGGCAACAATGTATTCTCCTATGAAATGTTTCAGATCAGTTAACTACATCATATAGCTGCCATACCAACTGAACGATCGAAAACAAGTGCTTGTGTGGAAAACTCTGTCATTTCAAGAGATATCTCTACGAAATTAGATATGATTAATTGCTTAAGGCACCAATGTATTCTCCTAAGAATATGTTCAGATCAGATCACTATAGCATATAGCCACCATACAAACTGAACGATCGCAAGCAAGTGCTTGTGTGGAAAACTCTGTCATTTCAAGAGATATCTCTACGAAATTAGATATGATTAATTGCTTAAGGCAACAATGTCTTCTACTAAGATATTGTTCAGATCTGATTACTATATCATATAGCTGCCATACAAACTGAACGATCGTAATCAAGCGATTCTATGGAAAACTCTTTCATTTGACGAGGTATTTTCACAAAATTAGGAACAATTTATTGCTTAAGGCAACAATATATTCTCTGAAGAATATGTTCAGATCTGATCACTATATCATATAGCCACTAAACAAACTGAATGATCGCAATCAAGTGCTTGTGTGGAAAACTCTTTCATTTAAAGAAATATCTCGACAAAATTAGATATGAATAATTGCTTAAGGCTACAATGTCTTCTCCTAAGAAATTGTTCAGATCAGATTACTATATCATATATCGGATCGGAAGCAAGTGCTTCTATGAAAAACTCTTTAATTTGAGGAGATATTTTAATTAGGCGCGATTTATTGCTTAAGGCAAAAATGTATTCTCCTAAGAATATGTTCAGATCAGATCACTATATCATATAGCCATCATACAAACTGAACGATCGCAGTCAAGTGCTTGTGTGGAAAACTCTTTTATTTAAAGAGATATCTCTACGAAATAAGATATGATTAATTGCTTAAGGCAACAATGTCTTCTCCTAAGAAATTGTTCAGATCAGATTACTATATCATATAGCTGCCATACAATCTTAACGATCGTAGTCGAGCGATTGTATGGAAAACTCTTTCATTTGACGAGGTATCTTCACAAAGTTAGGAACAATTTATTGCTTAAGGCAACAATATATTCTCTGAAGAATAAGTTCAGATCAGATTACTATATCATATAGCTGCCATACAAACTGAACGATCGGAAGCAAGTGTTTCTATATAAAACTCTTTCATTTGAGGAGATATTTTAATTAGGCGCGATTAATTGCGTACGGCAACAATGTATTCTCCTAAGAAATTGTTCAGATCAGATTACTATATCATATAGCTGCCATACAAATTGAACGATCGGAAGCAAGTGCTTCTATAAAAAACTCCTTAATTTGAGGAGATATTTTAAATAGGCGCGGTTTATTGCTTAAGGCAACAATGTATTCTCCTATGAAATGTTTCAGATCAGATTATTATATCATATAGCTGCCATACCAACTGAACGATCGAAAACAAGTGCTTGTATAAAAAACTCTTTCATTTGAGGAGATATTTTAATTAGGAGCGATTTATTGCTTGAGGCAACAATATATTCTAATAAGAATATGTGCAGATCTGATCACTATATCATATAGCCACCAAACAAACTGAACGATCGCAATCAAGTGCTTGTGTGGAAAACTCTTTCATTTAAAGAAATATCTCGACGAAATTAGATATGATTAATTGCTTAAGGCTACAATGTCTTCTCCTAAGAAATTGTTCAGATCAGATTACTATATCATATATCGGATCGGAAGCAAGTGCTTCTATGAAAAACTCTTTCATTTGAGGAGATATTTTAATTAGGCGCGATTTATTGCTTAAGGCAAAAATGTATTCTCCTAAGAATATGTTCAGATCAGATCACTATATCATATAGCCATCATACAAACTGAACGATCGCAGTCAAGTGCTTGTGTGGAAAACTCTTTTATTTAAAGAGATATCTCTACGAAATAAGATATGATTAATTGCTTAAGGCAACAATGTCTTCTCCTAAGAAATTGTTCAGATCAGATTACTATATCATATAGCTGCCATACAATCTTAACGATCGTAGTCGAGCGATTGTATGGAAAACTCTTTCATTTGACGAGGTATCTTCACAAAGTTAGGAACAATTTATTGCTTAAGGCAACAATATATTCTCTGAAGAATAAGTTCAGATCAGATTACTATATCATATAGCTGCCATACAAACTGAACGATCGGAAGCAAGTGTTTCTATATAAAACTCTTTCATTTGAGGAGATATTTTAATTAGGCGCGATTAATTGCGTACGGCAACAATGTATTCTCCTGAGAAATTGTTCAGATCAGATTACTATATCATATAGCTGCCATACAAATTGAACGATCGGAAACAAGTGCTTGTATGAAAAACTCTTTCATTTGAGGAGATATTTTAATTAGGAGCGATTTATTGCTTAAGGCAACAATGTATTCTCCTATGAAATGTTTCAGATCAGATTATTATATCATATAGCTGCCATACCAACTGAACGATCGAAAACAAGTGCTTGTATAAAAAACTCTTTCATTTGAGGAGATATTTTAATTAGGAGCGATTTATTGCTTGAGGCAACAATATATTCTAATAAGAATATGTGCAGATCTGATCACTATATCATATAGCCACCAAACAAACTGAACGATCGCAATCAAGTGCTTGTGTGGAAAACTCTTTCATTTAAAGAAATATCTCGACGAAATTAGATATGAATAATTGCTTAAGGCTACAATGTCTTCTCCTAAGAAATTGTTCAGATCAGATTACTATATCATATATCGGATCGGAAGCAAGTGCTTCTATGAAAAACTCTTTAATTTGAGGAGATATTTTAATTAGGCGCGATTTATTGCTTAAGGCAAAAATGTATTCTCCTAAGAATATGTTCAGATCAGATCACTATATCATATAGCCATCATACAAACTGAACGATCGCAGTCAAGTGCTTGTGTGGAAAACTCTTTTATTTAAAGAGATATCTCTACGAAATAAGATATGATTAATTGCTTAAGGCAACAATGTCTTCTCCTAAGAAATTGTTCAGATCAGATTACTATATCAAATAGCTGCCATACAATCTTAACGATCGTAGTCGAGCGATTGTATGGAAAACTCTTTCATTTGACGAGGTATCTTCACAAAGTTAGGAACAATTTATTGCTTAAGGCAACAATATATTCTCTGAAGAATAAGTTCAGATCAGATTACTATATCATATAGCTGCCATACAAACTGAACGATCGGAAGCAAGTGTTTCTATATAAAACTCTTTCATTTGAGGAGATATTTTAATTAGGCGCGATTAATTGCGTACGGCAACAATGTATTCTCCTGAGAAATTGTTCAGATCAGATTACTATATCATATAGCTGCCATACAAATTGAACGATCGGAAACAAGTGCTTGTATGAAAAACTCTTTCATTTGAGGAGATATTTTAATTAGGAGCGATTTATTGCTTAAGGCAACAATGTATTCTCCTATGAAATGTTTCAGATCAGATTATTATATCATATAGCTGCCATACCAACTGAACGATCGAAAACAAGTGCTTGTATAAAAAACTCTTTCATTTGAGGAGATATTTTAATTAGGAGCGATTTATTGCTTGAGGCAACAATATATTCTAATAAGAATATGTGCAGATCTGATCACTATATCATATAGCCACCAAACAAACTGAACGATCGCAATCAAGTGCTTGTGTGGAAAACTCTTTCATTTAAAGAAATATCTCGACGAAATTAGATATGATTAATTGCTTAAGGCTACAATGTCTTCTCCTAAGAAATTGTTCAGATCAGATTACTATATCATATATCGGATCGGAAGCAAGTGCTTCTATGAAAAACTCTTTCATTTGAGGAGATATTTTAATTAGGCGCGATTTATTGCTTAAGGCAAAAATGTATTCTCCTAAGAATATGTTCAGATCAGATCACTATATCATATAGCCATCATACAAACTGAACGATCGCAGTCAAGTGCTTGTGTGGAAAACTCTTTCATTTAAAGAGATATCTCTACGAAATAAGATATGATTAATTGCTTAATACAACAATGTCTTCTCCTAAGAAATTGTTCAGATCAGATTACTATATCATATAGCTGCCATACAATCTGAACGATCGTATTCGAGCGATTGTATGGAAAACTCTTTCATTTGACGAGGTATCTTCACAAAGTTAGGAACAATTTATTGCTTAAGGCAACAATATATTCTCTGAAGAATATGTTCAGATCAGATTACTATATCATATAGCTGCCATACAAACTGAACGATCGGAAGCAAGTGTTTCTATATAAAACTCTTTCATTTGAGGAGATATTTTAATTAGGCGCGATTTATTGCGTACGGCAACAATGTATTCTCCTAAGAAATTGTTCAGATCAGATTACTATATCATATACCTGCCATACAAATTGAACGATCGGAAACAAGTGCTTGTATGAAAAACTCTTGCACTTGAGGAGATATTTTAGTTAGGAGCGATTTATTGCTTAAGGCAACAATGTATTCTCCTATGAAATGTTTCAGATCAGATTACTATATCATATAGCTGCCATACAAATTGAACGATCGGAAACAAGTGCTTGTATGAAAAACTCTTTCATTTGAGGAGATATTTTAATTAGGCGCGCTTAATTGCTTAAGGCAACAATGTATTCTCCTATGAAATGTTTCAGATCAGATTACTATATCATATAGCTGCCATACCAACTGAACGATCGAAAACAAGTGCTTGTGTGGAAAACTCTGTCATTTCAAGAGATATCTCTACGAAATCAGACATGATTAATTGCTTAAGGCACCAATGTATTCTCCTAAGAATATGTTCAGATCAGATCACTATAGCATATAGCCACCATACAAACTGAACGATCGCAAGCAAGTGCTTGTGTGGAAAACTCTGTCATTTCAAGAGATATCTCTACGAAATTAGATATGATTAATTGCTTAAGGCAACAATGTCTTCTACTAAGATATTGTTCAGATCTGATTACTATATCATATATCGGATCGGAAGCAAGTGCTTCTATGAAAAACTCTTTAATTTGAGGAGATATTTTAATTAGGCGCGATTTATTGCTTAAGGCAAAAATGTATTCTCCTAAGAATATGTTCAGATCAGATCACTATATCATATAGCCATCATACAAACTGAACGATCGCAGTCAAGTGCTTGTGTGGAAAACTCTTTTATTTAAAGAGATATCTCTACGAAATAAGATATGATTAATTGCTTAAGGCAACAATGTCTTCTCCTAAGAAATTGTTCAGATCAGATTACTATATCATATAGCTGCCATACAATCTTAACGATCGTAGTCGAGCGATTGTATGGAAAACTCTTTCATTTGACGAGGTATCTTCACAAAGTTAGGAACAATTTATTGCTTAAGGCAACAATATATTCTCTGAAGAATAAGTTCAGATCAGATTACTATATCATATAGCTGCCATACAAACTGAACGATCGGAAGCAAGTGTTTCTATATAAAACTCTTTCATTTGAGGAGATATTTTAATTAGGCGCGATTAATTGCGTACGGCAACAATGTATTCTCCTGAGAAATTGTTCAGATCAGATTACTATATCATATAGCTGCCATACAAATTGAACGATCGGAAACAAGTGCTTGTATGAAAAACTCTTTCATTTGAGGAGATATTTTAATTAGGAGCGATTTATTGCTTAAGGCAACAATGTATTCTCCTATGAAATGTTTCAGATCAGATTACTATATCATATAGCTGCCATACCAACTGAACGATCGAAAACAAGTGCTTGTGTGGAAAACTCTGTCATTTCAAGAGATATCTCTACGAAATCAGACATGATTAATTGCTTAAGGCACCAATGTATTCTCCTAAGAATATGTTCAGATCAGATCACTATAGCATATAGCCACCATACAAACTGAACGATCGCAATCAAGTGCTTGTGTGGAAAACTCTTTCATTTAAAGAAATATCTCGACGAAATTAGATATGAATAATTGCTTAAGGCTACAATGTCTTCTCCTAAGAAATTGTTCAGATCAGATTACTATATCATATATCGGATCGGAAGCAAGTGCTTCTATGAAAAACTCTTTAATTTGAGGAGATATTTTAATTAGGCGCGATTTATTGCTTAAGGCAAAAATGTATTCTCCTAAGAATATGTTCAGATCAGATCACTATATCATATAGCCATCATACAAACTGAACGATCGCAGTCAAGTGCTTGTGTGGAAAACTCTTTTATTTAAAGAGATATCTCTACGAAATAAGATATGATTAATTGCTTAAGGCAACAATGTCTTCTCCTAAGAAATTGTTCAGATCAGATTACTATATCATATAGCTGCCATACAATCTTAACGATCGTAGTCGAGCGATTGTATGGAAAACTCTTTCATTTGACGAGGTATCTTCACAAAGTTAGGAACAATTTATTGCTTAAGGCAACAATATATTCTCTGAAGAATAAGTTCAGATCAGATTACTATATCATATAGCTGCCATACAAACTGAACGATCGGAAGCAAGTGTTTCTATATAAAACTCTTTCATTTGAGGAGATATTTTAATTAGGCGCGATTAATTGCGTACGGCAACAATGTATTCTCCTGAGAAATTGTTCAGATCAGATTACTATATCATATAGCTGCCATACAAATTGAACGATCGGAAACAAGTGCTTGTATGAAAAACTCTTTCATTTGAGGAGATATTTTAATTAGGAGCGATTTATTGCTTAAGGCAACAATGTATTCTCCTATGAAATGTTTCAGATCAGATTATTATATCATATAGCTGCCATACCAACTGAACGATCGAAAACAAGTGCTTGTATAAAAAACTCTTTCATTTGAGGAGATATTTTAATTAGGAGCGATTTATTGCTTGAGGCAACAATATATTCTAATAAGAATATGTGCAGATCTGATCACTATATCATATAGCCACCAAACAAACTGAACGATCGCAATCAAGTGCTTGTGTGGAAAACTCTTTCATTTAAAGAAATATCTCGACGAAATTAGATATGATTAATTGCTTAAGGCTACAATGTCTTCTCCTAAGAAATTGTTCAGATCAGATTACTATATCATATATCGGATCGGAAGCAAGTGCTTCTATGAAAAACTCTTTCATTTGAGGAGATATTTTAATTAGGCGCGATTTATTGCTTAAGGCAAAAATGTATTCTCCTAAGAATATGTTCAGATCAGATCACTATATCATATAGCCATCATACAAACTGAACGATCGCAGTCAAGTGCTTGTGTGGAAAACTCTTTCATTTAAAGAGATATCTCTACGAAATAAGATATGATTAATTGCTTAATACAACAATGTCTTCTCCTAAGAAATTGTTCAGATCAGATTACTATATCATATAGCTGCCATACAATCTGAACGATCGTATTCGAGCGATTGTATGGAAAACTCTTTCATTTGACGAGGTATCTTCACAAAGTTAGGAACAATTTATTGCTTAAGGCAACAATATATTCTCTGAAGAATATGTTCAGATCAGATTACTATATCATATAGCTGCCATACAAACTGAACGATCGGAAGCAAGTGTTTCTATATAAAACTCTTTCATTTGAGGAGATATTTTAATTAGGCGCGATTTATTGCGTACGGCAACAATGTATTCTCCTAAGAAATTGTTCAGATCAGATTACTATATCATATACCTGCCATACAAATTGAACGATCGGAAACAAGTGCTTGTATGAAAAACTCTTGCACTTGAGGAGATATTTTAGTTAGGAGCGATTTATTGCTTAAGGCAACAATGTATTCTCCTATGAAATGTTTCAGATCAGATTACTATATCATATAGCTGCCATACAAATTGAACGATCGGAAACAAGTGCTTGTATGAAAAACTCTTTCATTTGAGGAGATATTTTAATTAGGCGCGCTTAATTGCTTAAGGCAACAATGTATTCTCCTATGAAATGTTTCAGATCAGATTACTATATCATATAGCTGCCATACCAACTGAACGATCGAAAACAAGTGCTTGTGTGGAAAACTCTGTCATTTCAAGAGATATCTCTACGAAATCAGACATGATTAATTGCTTAAGGCACCAATGTATTCTCCTAAGAATATGTTCAGATCAGATCACTATAGCATATAGCCACCATACAAACTGAACGATCGCAAGCAAGTGCTTGTGTGGAAAACTCTGTCATTTCAAGAGATATCTCTACGAAATTAGATATGATTAATTGCTTAAGGCAACAATGTCTTCTACTAAGATATTGTTCAGATCTGATTACTATATCATATAGCTGCCATACAAACTGAACGATCGTAATCAAGCGATTCTATGGAAAACTCTTTCATTTGACGAGGTATTTTCACAAAATTAGGAACAATTTATTGCTTAAGGCAACAATATATTCTCTGAAGAATATGTTCAGATCTGATCACTATATCATATAGCCACCAAACAAACTGAACGATCGCAATCAAGTGCTTGTGTGGAAAACTCTTTCATTTAAAGAAATATCTCGACAAAATTAGATATGATTAATTGCTTAAGGCTACAATGTCCTCTCCTAAGAAATTGTTCAGATCAGATTACTATATCATATATCGGATCGGAAGCAAGTGCTTCTATGAAAAACTCTTTAATTTGAGGAGATATTTTAATTAGGCGCGATTTATTGCTTAAGGCAAAAATGTATTCTCCTAAGAATATGTTCAGATAAGATCACTATATCATATAGCCATCATACAAACTGAACGATCGCAGTCAAGTGCTTGTGTGGAAAACTCTTTTATTTAAAGAGATATCTCTACGAAATAAGATATGATTAATTGCTTAAGGCAACAATGTCTTCTCCTAAGAAATTGTTCAGATCAGATTACTATATCATATAGCTGCCATACAATCTTAACGATCGTAGTCGAGCGATTGTATGGAAAACTCTTTCATTTGACGAGGTATCTTCACAAAGTTAGGAACAATTTATTGCTTAAGGCAACAATATATTCTCTGAAGAATAAGTTCAGATCAGATTACTATATCATATAGCTGCCATACAAACTGAACGATCGGAAGCAAGTGTTTCTATATAAAACTCTTTCATTTGAGGAGATATTTTAATTAGGCGCGATTAATTGCGTACGGCAACAATGTATTCTCCTAAGAAATTGTTCAGATCAGATTACTATATCATATAGCTGCCATACAAATTGAACGATCGGAAGCAAGTGCTTCTATAAAAAACTCCTTAATTTGAGGAGATATTTTAAATAGGCGCGATTTATTGCTTAAGGCAACAATGTATTCTCCTGAGAAATTGTTCAGATCAGATTACTATATCATATAGCTGCCATACAAATTGAACGATCGGAAACAAGTGCTTGTATGAAAAACTCTTTCATTTGAGGAGATATTTTAATTAGGAGCGATTTATTGCTTAAGGCAACAATGTATTCTCCTATGAAATGTTTCAGATCAGATTATTATATCATATAGCTGCCATACCAACTGAACGATCGAAAACAAGTGCTTGTATAAAAAACTCTTTCATTTGAGGAGATATTTTAATTAGGAGCGATTTATTGCTTGAGGCAACAATATATTCTAATAAGAATATGTGCAGATCTGATCACTATATCATATAGCCACCAAACAAACTGAACGATCGCAATCAAGTGCTTGTGTGGAAAACTCTTTCATTTAAAGAAATATCTCGACGAAATTAGATATGATTAATTGCTTAAGGCTACAATGTCTTCTCCTAAGAAATTGTTCAGATCAGATTACTATATCATATATCGGATCGGAAGCAAGTGCTTCTATGAAAAACTCTTTCATTTGAGGAGATATTTTAATCAGGCGCGATTTATTGCTTAAGGCAAAAATGTATTCTCCTAAGAATATGTTCAGATCAGATCACTATATCATATAGCCATCATACAAACTGAACGATCGCAGTCAAGTGCTTGTGTGGAAAACTCTTTCATTTAAAGAGATATCTCTACGAAATAAGATATGATTAATTGCTTAAGGCAACAATGTCTTCTCCTAAGAAATTGTTCAGATCAGATTACTATATCATATAGCTGCCATACAATCTGAACGATCGTATTCGAGCGATTGTATGGAAAACTCTTTCATTTGACGAGGTATCTTCACAAAGTTAGGAACAATTTATTGCTTAAGGCAACAATATATTCTCTGAAGAATATGTTCAGATCAGATTACTATATCATATAGCTGCCATACAAACTGAACGATCGGAAGCAAGTGTTTCTATATAAAACTCTTTCATTTGAGGAGATATTTTAATTAGGCGCGCTTAATTGCTTAAGGCAACAATGTATTCTCCTAAGAAATTGTTCCGATCAGATAACTATATTATATAGCTGCCATACAAATTGAACGATCGGAAACAAGTGCTTGTACGAAAAACTCTTTCATTTGAGGAGATATTTTGATTAGGAGCGATTTATTGCTTAAGGCAACAATGTATTCTTCTAAGGAATTGTTCAGATCAGATTACTATATCATATAGCCACCAAACAAACTGAACGATCGCAATCAAGTGCTTGTGTGGAAAACTCTTTCATTTAAAGGAATATCTTTACGAAATTTGATATGATTAATTGCTTAAGGCTACAATGTCTTCTCCTAAGAAATTGTCCAGATCAGATTACTATATCATATATCGGATCGGAAGCAAGTGCTTCTATGAAAAACTCTTTCATTTGAGGAGATATTTTAATTAGGAGCGATTTATTGCTTAAGGCAACAATGTATTCTCCTATGAAATGTTTCAGATCAGATTATTATATCATATAGCTGCCATACCAACTGAACGATCGAAAACAAGTGCTTGTATAAAAAACTCTTTCATTTGGGGAGATATTTTAATTAGGAGCGATTTATTGCTTGAGGCAACAATATATTCTAATAAGAATATGTGCAGATCTGATCACTATATCATATAGCCACCAAACAAACTGAACGATCGCAATCAAGTGCTTGTGTGGAAAACTCTTTCATTTAAAGAAATATCTCGACGAAATTAGATATGATTAATTGCTTAAGGCTACAATGTCTTCTCCTAAGAAATTGTTCAGATCAGATTACTATATCATATATCGGATCGGAAGCAAGTGCTTCTATGAAAAACTCTTTCATTTGAGGAGATATTTTAATCAGGCGCGATTTATTGCTTAAGGCAAAAATGTATTCTCCTATGAAATGTTTCAGATCAGATTACTATATCATATAGCTGCCATACAAATTGAACGATCGGAAACAAGTGCTTGTATGAAAAACTCTTTCATTTGAGGAGATATTTTAATTAGGCGCGCTTAATTGCTTAAGGCAACAATGTATTCTCCTATGAAATGTTTCAGATCAGATTACTATATCATATAGCTGCCATACCAACTGAACGATCGAAAACAAGTGCTTGTGTGGAAAACTCTGTCATTTCAAGAGATATCTCTACGAAATCAGACATGATTAATTGCTTAAGGCACCAATGTATTCTCCTAAGAATATGTTCAGATCAGATCACTATAGCATATAGCCACCATACAAACTGAACGATCGCAAGCAAGTGCTTGTGTGGAAAACTCTGTCATTTCAAGAGATATCTCTACGAAATTAGATATGATTAATTGCTTAAGGCAACAATGTCTTCTACTAAGATATTGTTCAGATCTGATTACTATATCATATAGCTGCCATACAAACTGAACGATCGTAATCAAGCGATTCTATGGAAAACTCTTTCATTTGACGAGGTATTTTCACAAAATTAGGAACAATTTATTGCTTAAGGCAACAATATATTCTCTGAAGAATATGTTCAGATCTGGTCACTATATCATATAGCCACCAAACAAACTGAACGATCGCAATCAAGTGCTTGTGTGGAAAACTCTTTCATTTAAAGAAATATCTCGACAAAATTAGATATGATTAATTGCTTAAGGCTACAATGTCTTCTACTAAGATATTGTTCAGATCTGATTACTATATCATATAGCTGCCATACAAACTGAACGATCGTAATCAAGCGATTCTATGGAAAACTCTTTCATTTGACGAGGTATTTTCACAAAATTAGGAACAATTTATTGCTTAAGGCAACAATATATTCTCTGAAGAATATGTTCAGATCTGATCACTATATCATATAGCCACCAAACAAACTGAACGATCGCAATCAAGTGCTTGTGTGGAAAACTCTTTCATTTAAAGAAATATCTCTCCTAAGAAATTGTTCAGATCAGATTACTATATCATATATCGGATCGGAAGCAAGTGCTTCTATGAAAAACTCTTTAATTTGAGGAGATATTTTAATTAGGCGCGATTTATTGCTTAAGGCAAAAATGTATTCTCCTAAGAATATGTTCAGATAAGATCACTATATCATATAGCCATCATACAAACTGAACGATCGCAGTCAAGTGCTTGTGTGGAAAACTCTTTTATTTAAAGAGATATCTCTACGAAATAAGATATGATTAATTGCTTAAGGCAACAATGTCTTCTCCTAAGAAATTGTTCAGATCAGATTACTATATCATATAGCTGCCATACAATCTTAACGATCGTAGTCGAGCGATTGTATGGAAAACTCTTTCATTTGACGAGGTATCTTCACAAAGTTAGGAACAATTTATTGCTTAAGGCAACAATATATTCTCTGAAGAATAAGTTCAGATCAGATTACTATATCATATAGCTGCCATACAAACTGAACGATCGGAAGCAAGTGTTTCTATATAAAACTCTTTCATTTGAGGAGATATTTTAATTAGGCGCGATTAATTGCGTACGGCAACAATGTATTCTCCTAAGAAATTGTTCAGATCAGATTACTATATCATATAGCTGCCATACAAATTGAACGATCGGAAGCAAGTGCTTCTATAAAAAACTCCTTAATTTGAGGAGATATTTTAAATAGGCGCGATTTATTGCTTAAGGCAACAATGTATTCTCCTGAGAAATTGTTCAGATCAGATTACTATATCATATAGCTGCCATACAAATTGAACGATCGGAAACAAGTGCTTGTATGAAAAACTCTTTCATTTGAGGAGATATTTTAATTAGGAGCGATTTATTGCTTAAGGCAACAATGTATTCTCCTATGAAATGTTTCAGATCAGATTATTATATCATATAGCTGCCATACCAACTGAACGATCGAAAACAAGTGCTTGTATAAAAAACTCTTTCATTTGAGGAGATATTTTAATTAGGAGCGATTTATTGCTTGAGGCAACAATATATTCTAATAAGAATATGTGCAGATCTGATCACTATATCATATAGCCACCAAACAAACTGAACGATCGCAATCAAGTGCTTGTGTGGAAAACTCTTTCATTTAAAGAAATATCTCGACGAAATTAGATATGATTAATTGCTTAAGGCTACAATGTCTTCTCCTAAGAAATTGTTCAGATCAGATTACTATATCATATATCGGATCGGAAGCAAGTGCTTCTATGAAAAACTCTTTCATTTGAGGAGATATTTTAATCAGGCGCGATTTATTGCTTAAGGCAAAAATGTATTCTCCTAAGAATATGTTCAGATCAGATCACTATATCATATAGCCATCATACAAACTGAACGATCGCAGTCAAGTGCTTGTGTGGAAAACTCTTTCATTTAAAGAGATATCTCTACGAAATAAGATATGATTAATTGCTTAAGGCAACAATGTCTTCTCCTAAGAAATTGTTCAGATCAGATTACTATATCATATAGCTGCCATACAATCTGAACGATCGTATTCGAGCGATTGTATGGAAAACTCTTTCATTTGACGAGGTATCTTCACAAAGTTAGGAACAATTTATTGCTTAAGGCAACAATATATTCTCTGAAGAATATGTTCAGATCAGATTACTATATCATATAGCTGCCATACAAACTGAACGATCGGAAGCAAGTGTTTCTATATAAAACTCTTTCATTTGAGGAGATATTTTAATTAGGCGCGCTTAATTGCTTAAGGCAACAATGTATTCTCCTAAGAAATTGTTCCGATCAGATAACTATATTATATAGCTGCCATACAAATTGAACGATCGGAAACAAGTGCTTGTACGAAAAACTCTTTCATTTGAGGAGATATTTTGATTAGGAGCGATTTATTGCTTAAGGCAACAATGTATTCTTCTAAGGAATTGTTCAGATCAGATTACTATATCATATAGCCACCAAACAAACTGAACGATCGCAATCAAGTGCTTGTGTGGAAAACTCTTTCATTTAAAGGAATATCTTTACGAAATTTGATATGATTAATTGCTTAAGGCTACAATGTCTTCTCCTAAGAAATTGTCCAGATCAGATTACTATATCATATATCGGATCGGAAGCAAGTGCTTCTATGAAAAACTCTTTCATTTGAGGAGATATTTTAATTAGGAGCGATTTATTGCTTAAGGCAACAATGTATTCTCCTATGAAATGTTTCAGATCAGATTATTATATCATATAGCTGCCATACCAACTGAACGATCGAAAACAAGTGCTTGTATAAAAAACTCTTTCATTTGGGGAGATATTTTAATTAGGAGCGATTTATTGCTTGAGGCAACAATATATTCTAATAAGAATATGTGCAGATCTGATCACTATATCATATAGCCACCAAACAAACTGAACGATCGCAATCAAGTGCTTGTGTGGAAAACTCTTTCATTTAAAGAAATATCTCGACGAAATTAGATATGATTAATTGCTTAAGGCTACAATGTCTTCTCCTAAGAAATTGTTCAGATCAGATTACTATATCATATATCGGATCGGAAGCAAGTGCTTCTATGAAAAACTCTTTCATTTGAGGAGATATTTTAATTAGGCGCGATTTATTGCTTAAGGCAAAAATGTATTCTCCTAAGAATATGTTCAGATCAGATCACTATATCATATAGCCATCATACAAACTGAACGATCGCAGTCAAGTGCTTGTGTGGAAAACTCTTTCATTTAAAGAGATATCTCTACGAAATAAGATATGATTAATTGCTTAATACAACAATGTCTTCTCCTAAGAAATTGTTCAGATCAGATTACTATATCATATAGCTGCCATACAATCTGAACGATCGTATTCGAGCGATTGTATGGAAAACTCTTTCATTTGACGAGGTATCTTCACAAAGTTAGGAACAATTTATTGCTTAAGGCAACAATATATTCTCTGAAGAATATGTTCAGATCAGATTACTATATCATATAGCTGCCATACAAACTGAACGATCGGAAGCAAGTGTTTCTATATAAAACTCTTTCATTTGAGGAGATATTTTAATTAGGCGCGATTTATTGCGTACGGCAACAATGTATTCTCCTAAGAAATTGTTCAGATCAGATTACTATATCATATACCTGCCATACAAATTGAACGATCGGAAACAAGTGCTTGTATGAAAAACTCTTGCACTTGAGGAGATATTTTAGTTAGGAGCGATTTATTGCTTAAGGCAACAATGTATTCTCCTATGAAATGTTTCAGATCAGATTACTATATCATATAGCTGCCATACAAATTGAACGATCGGAAACAAGTGCTTGTATGAAAAACTCTTTCATTTGAGGAGATATTTTAATTAGGCGCGCTTAATTGCTTAAGGCAACAATGTATTCTCCTATGAAATGTTTCAGATCAGATTACTATATCATATAGCTGCCATACCAACTGAACGATCGAAAACAAGTGCTTGTGTGGAAAACTCTGTCATTTCAAGAGATATCTCTACGAAATTAGACATGATTAATTGCTTAAGGCACCAATGTATTCTCCTAAGAATATGTTCAGATCAGATCACTATAGCATATAGCCACCATACAAACTGAACGATCGCAAGCAAGTGCTTGTGTGGAAAACTCTGTCATTTCAAGAGATATCTCTACGAAATTAGATATGATTAATTGCTTAAGGCAACAATGTCTTCTACTAAGATATTGTTCAGATCTGATTACTATATCATATAGCTGCCATACAAACTGAACGATCGTAATCAAGCGATTCTATGGAAAACTCTTTCATTTGACGAGGTATTTTCACAAAATTAGGAACAATTTATTGCTTAAGGCAACAATATATTCTCTGAAGAATATGTTCAGATCTGATCACTATATCATATAGCCACCAAACAAACTGAACGATCGCAATCAAGTGCTTGTGTGGAAAACTCTTTCATTTAAAGAAATATCTCGACAAAATTAGATATGATTAATTGCTTAAGGCTACAATGTCCTCTCCTAAGAAATTGTTCAGATCAGATTACTATATCATATATCGGATCGGAAGCAAGTGCTTCTATGAAAAACTCTTTAATTTGAGGAGATATTTTAATTAGGCGCGATTTATTGCTTAAGGCAAAAATGTATTCTCCTAAGAATATGTTCAGATAAGATCACTATATCATATAGCCATCATACAAACTGAACGATCGCAGTCAAGTGCTTGTGTGGAAAACTCTTTTATTTAAAGAGATATCTCTACGAAATAAGATATGATTAATTGCTTAAGGCAACAATGTCTTCTCCTAAGAAATTGTTCAGATCAGATTACTATATCATATAGCTGCCATACAATCTTAACGATCGTAGTCGAGCGATTGTATGGAAAACTCTTTCATTTGACGAGGTATCTTCACAAAGTTAGGACCAATTTATTGCTTAAGGCAACAATATATTCTCTGAAGAATATGTTCAGATCAGATTACTATATCATATAGCTGCCATACAAACTGAACGATCGGAAGCAAGTGTTTCTATATAAAACTCTTTCATGTGAGGAGATATTTTAATTAGGCGCGATTAATTGCGTACGGCAACAATGTATTCTCCTAAGAAATTGTTCAGATCAGATTACTATATCATATAGCTGCCATACAAATTGAACGATCGGAAGCAAGTGCTTCTATAAAAAACTCCTTAATTTGAGGAGATATTTTAAATAGGCGCGATTTATTGCTTAAGGCAACAATGTATTCTCCTGAGAAATTGTTCAGATCAGATTACTATATCATATAGCTGCCATACAAATTGAACGATCGGAAACAAGTGCTTGTATGAAAAACTCTTTCATTTGAGGAGATATTTTAATTAGGAGCGATTTATTGCTTAAGGCAACAATGTGTTCTCCTATGAAATGTTTCAGATCAGATTATTATATCATATAGCTGCCATACCAACTGAACGATCGAAAACAAGTGCTTGTATAAAAAACTCTTTCATTTGAGGAGATATTTTAATTAGGAGCGATTTATTGCTTGAGGCAACAATATATTCTAATAAGAATATGTGCAGATCTGATCACTATATCATATAGCCACCAAACAAACTGAACGATCGCAATCAAGTGCTTGTGTGGAAAACTCTTTCATTTAAAGAAATATCTCGACGAAATTAGATATGATTAATTGCTTAAGGCTACAATGTCTTCTCCTAAGAAATTGTTCAGATCAGATTACTATATCATATATCGGATCGGAAGCAAGTGCTTCTATGAAAAACTCTTTCATTTGAGGAGATATTTTAATTAGGCGCGATTTATTGCTTAAGGCAAAAATGTATTCTCCTAAGAATATGTTCAGATCAGATCACTATATCATATAGCCATCATACAAACTGAACGATCGCAGTCAAGTGCTTGTGTGGAAAACTCTTTCATTTAAAGAGATATCTCTACGAAATAAGATATGATTAATTGCTTAAGGCAACAATGTCTTCTCCTAAGAAATTGTTCAGATCAGATTACTATATCATATAGCTGCCATACAATCTGAACGATCGTATTCGAGCGATTGTATGGAAAACTCTTTCATTTGACGAGGTATCTTCACAAAGTTAGGAACAATTTATTGCTTAAGGCAACAATATATTCTCTGAAGAATATGTTCAGATCAGATTACTATATCATATAGCTGCCATACAAACTGAACGATCGGAAGCAAGTGTTTCTATATAAAACTCTTTCATTTGAGGAGATATTTTAATTAGGCGCGCTTAATTGCTTAAGGCAACAATGTATTCTCCTAAGAAATTGTTCCGATCAGATAACTATATTATATAGCTGCCATACAAATTGAACGATCGGAAACAAGTGCTTGTACGAAAAACTCTTTCATTTGAGGAGATATTTTGATTAGGAGCGATTTATTGCTTAAGGCAACAATGTATTCTTCTAAGGAATTGTTCAGATCAGATTACTATATCATATAGCCACCAAACAAACTGAACGATCGCAATCAAGTGCTTGTGTGGAAAACTCTTTCATTTAAAGGAATATCTTTACGAAATTTGATATGATTAATTGCTTAAGGCAAAAATGTCTTCTCCTAAGAAATTGTTCAGATCAGATTACTATATCATATAGCTGCCATACAATCTTAACGATCGTAGTCGAGCGATTGTATGGAAAACTCTTTCATTTGACGAGGTATTTGATAAGGCACGATTTATTGCTTAAGGTAACAACATATTCTCTGAAGAATATGCTCAGATCAGATTACTATATCATATAGCTGTCATACAAACTGAACGATCGGAAACAAGTGCTTGTATGAAAAACTCTTTCATTAGAGGAGATATTTTAATTAGGCGCGATTTATTGCTTAAGGCAACAATGTATTCTCCTAAGAAATTGTTCAGATCAGATTACTATATTTTATAGCTGTCATACAAACTAAACGATCGGAAACAAGTGCTTGTATAAAAAACTCTTTCATTTGAGGAGATATTTTAATTAGGCGCGATTTATTGCTTAAGGCAACAATGTATTCCCCTGAGAAATTGATCAGATCAAATTACTATATAATATAGCTTCCATACAAACAGAACGATCGGAAGCAAGTGCTTCTTTAAAAAACTCTTTAATTTGAGAAGATATTTTAATTAGGCGCGATTTATTGCTTAAGGCAACAATGTATTCTCCTGAGAAATTGTTCAGATCAGATTACTATATCATATAGCTGCCATACAAATTGAACGATCGGAAACAAGTGTTTGTATGAAAAACTCTTTCATTTGAGGAGATATTTTAATTAGGAGCGATTTATTGCTTAAGGCAACAATTTATTCTCCTATGAAATGTTTCAGATCAGATTACTATATCATATAGCTGCCATACAAATTGAACGATCGGAAACAAGTGCTTGTATGAAAAACTCTTTCATTTGAGGAGATATTTTAATTAGGAGCGATTTATTGCTTAAGGCAACAATTTATTCTCCTATGAAATGTTTCAGATCAGATTATTATATCATATAGCTGCCATACCAACTGAACGATCGAAAACAAGTGCTTGTATGAAAAACTCTTTCATTTGAGGAGATATTTTAATTAGGAGCGATTTATTGCTTGAGGCAACAATATATTCTAATAAGAATATGTGCAGATCTGATCACTATATCATATAGCCACCAAACAAACTGAACGATCGCAATCAAGTGCTTGTGTGGAAAACTCTTTCATTTAAAGAAATATCTCGACAAAATTAGATATGAATAATTGCTTAAGGCTACAATGTCTTCTCCTAAGAAATTGTTCAGATCAGATTACTATATCATATATCGGATCGGAAGCAAGTGCTTCTATGAAAAACTCTTTAATTTGAGGAGATATTTTAATTAGGCGCGATTTATTGCTTAAGGCAAAAATGTATTCTCCTAAGAATATGTTCAGATCAGATCACTATATCATATAGCCATCATACAAACTGAACGATCGCAGTCAAGTGCTTGTGTGGAAAACTCTTTTATTTAAAGAGATATCTCTACAAAATAAGATATGATTAATTGCTTAAGGCAACAATGTCTTCTCCTAAGAAATTGTTCAGATCAGATTACTATATCATATAGCTGCCATACAATCTTAACGATCGTAGTCGAGCGATTGTATGGAAAACTCTTTCATTTGACGAGGTATCTTCACAAAGTTAGGAACAATTTATTGCTTAAGGCAACAATATATTCTCTGAAGAATATGTTCAGATCAGATTACTATATCATATAGCTGCCATACAAACTGAACGATCGGAAGCAAGTGTTTCTATATAAAACTCTTTCATTTGAGGAGATATTTTAATTAGGCGCGATTAATTGCGTACGGCAACAATGTATTCTCCTAAGAAATTGTTCAGATCAGATTACTATATCATATAGCTGCCATACAAATTGAACGATCGGAAGCAAGTGCCTCTATAAAAAACTCTTTAATTTGAGGAGATATTTTAAATAGGCGCGATTTATTGCTTAAGGCAACAATGTATTCTCCTAAGAATATGTTCAGATCAGATCACTATATCATATAGCCACCATACAAACTGAACGATCGCAAGCAAGTGCTTGTGTGGAAAACTCTGTCATTTCAAGAGATATCTCTACGAAATTAGATATGATTAATTGCTTAAGGCAACAATGTCTTCTCCTAAGATATTGTTCAGATCTGATTACTATATCATATAGCTGCCATACAAACTGAACGATCGTAATCAGGCGATTCTATGGAAAACTCTTTCATTTGACGAGGCATTTTCACAAAATTAGGAACAATTTATTGCTTAAGGCAACAATATATTCTCTGAAGAATATGTTCAGATCAGATTACTATATCATATAGCTGCCATACAAACTGAACGATCGCAATCAAGTGCTTGTGTGGAAAACTCTTTCATTTGACGAGATATTTGATAAGGCACGATTTATTGCTTAAGGTAACAACATATTCTCTGAAGAATATGCTCAGATCAGATTACTATATCATATAGCTGTCATACAAACTGAACGATCGGAAACAAGTGCTTGTATGAAAAACTCTTTCATTAGAGGAGATATTTTAATTAGGCGCGATTTATTGCTTAAGGCAACAATGTATTCTCCTAAGAAATGGTTCAGATCAAATTACTATATCATATAGCTGTCATACAAACTAAACGATCGGAAACAAGTGCTTGTATAAAAAACTCTTTCATTTGAGGAGATATTTTAATTAGGCGCGATTTATTGCTTAAGGCAACAATGTATTCTCCTAAGAAATTGTTCAAATCCGATTACTATATCATATAGCTGCCATACCAACTGAACGATCGAAAACAAGTTCTTGTATGAAAAACTCTTTCATTTGAGGAGATATTTTAATTAGGAGCGATTTATTGCTTGAGGCAACAATATATTCTAATAAGAATATGTGCAGATCTGATCACTATATCATATAGCCACCAAACAAACTGAACGATCGCAATCAAGTGCTTGTGTGGAAAACTCTTTCATTTAAAGAAATATCTCGACAAAATTAGATATGAATAATTGCTTAAGGCTACAATGTCTTCTCCTAAGAAATTGTTCAGATCAGATTACTATATCATATATCGGATCGGAAGCAAGTGCTTCTATGAAAAACTCTTTAATTTGAGGAGATATTTTAATTAGGCGCAATTTATTGCTTAAGGCAAAAATGTATTCTCCTAAGAATATGTTCAGATCAGATCACTATATCATATAGCCATCATACAAACTGAACGATCGCAGTCAAGTGCTTGTGTGGAAAACTCTTTTATTTAAAGAGATATCTCTACAAAATAAGATATGATTAATTGCTTAAGGCAACAATGTCTTCTCCTAAGAAATTGTTCAGATCAGATTACTATATCATATAGCTGCCATACAATCTTAACGATCGTAGTCGAGCGATTGTATGGAAAACTCTTTCATTTGACGAGGTATCTTCACAAAGTTAGGAACAATTTATTGCTTAAGGCAACAATATATTCTCTGAAGAATATGTTCAGATCAGATTACTATATCATATAGCTGCCATACAAACTGAACGATCGGAAGCAAGTGTTTCTATATAAAACTCTTTCATTTGAGGAGATATTTTAATTAGGCGCGATTAATTGCGTACGGCAACAATGTATTCTCCTAAGAAATTGTTCAGATCAGATTACTATATCATATAGCTGCCATACAAATTGAACGATCGGAAGCAAGTGCTTCTATAAAAAACTCTTTAATTTGAGGAGATATTTTAAATAGGCACGATTTATTGCTTAAGGCAACAATGTATTCTCCTAAGAATATGTTCAGATCAGATCACTATATCATATAGCCACCATACAAACTGAACGATCGCAAGCAAGTACTTGTGTGGAAAAATCTGTCATTTCAAGAGATATCTCTACGAAATTAGATATGATTAATTGCTTAAGGCAACAATGTCTTCTCCTAAGATATTGTTCAGATCTGATTACTATATCATATAGCTGCCATACAAACTGAACGATCGTAATCAGGCGATTCTATGGAAAACTCTTTCATTTGACGAGGTATTTTCACAAAATTAGGAACAATTTATTGCTTAAGGCAACAATATATTCTCTGAAGAATATGTTCAGATCAGATTACTATATCATATAGCTGCCATACAAACTGAACGATCGCAATCAAGTGCTTGTGTGGAAAACTCTTTCATTTGACGAGATATTTGATAAGGCACGATTTATTGCTTAAGGTAACAACATATTCTCTGAAGAATATGCTCAGATCAGATTACTATATCATATAGCAGCCATACAAACTGAACGATCGGAAACAAGAGCTTCTATGAAAAACTCTTTTATTTGAGGAGATATTTTAATTAGGCGCGATTTATTGCTTAAGGCAACAATGTATTCTCCTAAGAAATTGTTCAAATCCGATTACTATATCATATAGCTGCCATACCAACTGAACGATCGAAAACAAGTTCTTGTATGAAAAACTCTTTCATTTGAGGAGATATTTTAATTAGGAGCGATTTATTGCTTGAGGCAACAATATATTCTAATAAGAATATGTGCAGATCTGATCACTATATCATATAGCCACCAAACAAACTGAACGATCGCAATCAAGTGCTTGTGTGGAAAACTCTTTTATTTAAAGAGATATCTCTACAAAATAAGATATGATTAATTGCTTAAGGCAACAATGTCTTCTCCTAAGAAATTGTTCAGATCAGATTACTATATCATATAGCTGCCATACAAATTGAACGATCGGAAGCAAGTGCTTCTATAAAAAACTCTTTAATTTGAGGAGATATTTGAAATAGGCGCGATTTATTGCTTAAGGCAACAATGTATTCTCCTAAGAAATTGTTCAAATCCGATTACTATATCATATAGCTGCCATACCAACTGAACGATCGAAAACAAGTTCTTGTATGAAAAACTCTTTCATTTGAGGAGATATTTTAATTAGGAGCGATTTATTGCTTGAGGCAACAATATATTCTAATAAGAATATGTGCAGATCTGATCACTATATCATACAGCCACCAAACAAACTGAACGATCGCAATCAAGTGCTTGTGTGGAAAACTCTTTTATTTAAAGAGATATCTCTACAAAATAAGATATGATTAATTGCTTAAGGCAACAATGTCTTCTCCTAAGAAATTGTTCAGATCAGATTACTATATCATATAGCTGCCATACAAACTGAACGATCGGAAGCAAGTGTTTCTATATAAAACTCTTTCATTTGAGGAGATATTTTAATTAGGCGCGATTAATTGCGTACGGCAACAATGTATTCTCCTAAGAAATTGTTCAGATCAGATTACTATATCATATAGCTGCCATACAAATTGAACGATCGGAAGCAAGTGCTTCTATAAAAAACTCTTTAATTTGAGGAGATATTTTAAATAGGCGCGATTTATTGCTTAAGGCAACAATGTATTCTCCTAAGAATATGTTCAGATCAGATCACTATATCATATAGCCACCATACAAACTGAACGATCGCAAGCAAGTGCTTGTGTGGAAAACTCTGTCATTTCAAGAGATATCTCTACGAAATTAGATATGATTAATTGCTTAAGGCAACAATGTCTTCTCCTAAGATATTGTTCAGATCTGATTACTATATCATATAGCTGCCATACAAACTGAACGATCGTAATCAGGCGATTCTATGGAAAACTCTTTCATTTGACGAGGTATTTTCACAAAATTAGGAACAATTTATTGCTTAAGGCAACAATATATTCTCTGAAGAATATGTTCAGATCAGATTACTATATCATATAGCTGCCATACAAACTGAACGATCGCAATCAAGTGCTTGTGTGGAAAACTCTTTCATTTGACGAGATATTTGATAAGGCACGATTTATTGCTTAAGGTAACAACATATTCTCTGAAGAATATGCTCAGATCAGATTACTATATCATATAGCTGTCATACAAACTGAACGATCGGAAACAAGTGCTTGTATGAAAAACTCTTTCATTAGAGGAGATATTTTAATTAGGCGCGATTTATTGCTTAAGGCAACAATGTATTCTCCTAAGAAATTGTTCAGATCAGATTACTATATCATATAGCTGTCATACAAACTAAACGATCGGAAACAAGTGCTTGTATAAAAAACTCTTTCATTTGAGGAGATATTTTAATTAGGCGCGATTTATTGCTTAAGGCAACAATGTATTCTCCTAAGAAATTGTTCAAATCCGATTACTATATCATATAGCTGCCATACCAACTGAACGATCGAAAACAAGTTCTTGTATGAAAAACTCTTTCATTTGAGGAGATATTTTAATTAGGAGCGATTTATTGCTTGAGGCAACAATATATTCTAATAAGAATATGTGCAGATCTGATCACTATATCATATAGACACCAAACAAACTGAACGATCGCAATCAAGTGCTTGTGTGGAAAACTCTTTCATTTAAAGAAATATCTCGACAAAATTAGATATGAATAATTGCTTAAGGCTACAATGCCTTCTCCTAAGAAATTGTTCAGATCAGATTACTATATCATATATCGGATCGGAAGCAAGTGCTTCTATGAAAAACTCTTTAATTTGAGGAGATATTTTAATTAGGCGCGATTTATTGCTTAAGGCAAAAATGTATTCTCCTAAGAATATGTTCAGATCAAATCACTATATCATATAGCCATCATACAAACTGAACGATCGCAGTCAAGTGCTTGTGTGGAAAACTCTTTTATTTAAAGAGATATCTCTACAAAATAAGATATGATTAATTGCTTAAGGCAACAATGTCTTCTCCTAAGAAATTGTTCAGATCAGATTACTATATCATATAGCTGCCATACAATCTTAACGATCGTAGTCGAGCGATTGTATGGAAAACTCTTTCATTTGACGAGGTATCTTCACAAAGTTAGGAACAATTTATTGCTTAAGGCAACAATATATTCTCTGAAGAATATGTTCAGATCAGATTACTATATCATATAGCTGCCATACAAACTGAACGATCGGAAGCAAGTGTTTCTATATAAAACTCTTTCATTTGAGGAGATATTTTAATTAGGCGCGATTAATTGCGTACGGCAACAATGTATTCTCCTAAGAAATTGTTCAGATCAGATTACTATATCATATAGCTGCCATACAAATTGAACGATCGGAAGCAAGTGCTTCTATAAAAAACTCTTTAATTTGAGGAGATATTTTAAATAGGCACGATTTATTGCTTAAGGCAACAATGTATTCTCCTAAGAATATGTTCAGATCAGATCACTATATCATATAGCCACCATACAAACTGAACGATCGCAAGCAAGTGCTTGTGTGGAAAACTCTGTCATTTCAAGAGATATCTCTACGAAATTAGATATGATTAATTGCTTAAGGCAACAATGTCTTCTCCTAAGATATTGTTCAGATCTGATTACTATATCATATAGCTGCCATACAAACTGAACGATCGTAATCAGGCGATTCTATGGAAAACTCTTTCATTTGACGAGGTATTTTCACAAAATTAGGAACAATTTATTGCTTAAGGCAACAATATATTCTCTGAAGAATATGTTCAGATCAGATTACTATATCATATAGCTGTCATACAAACTGAACGATCGGAAACAAGTGCTTGTATGAAAAACTCTTTCATTAGAGGAGATATTTTAATTAGGCGCGATTTATTGCTTAAGGCAACAATGTATTCTCCTAAGAAATTGTTCAGATCAGATTACTATATCATATAGCTGTCATACAAACTAAACGATCGGAATCAAGTGCTTGTGTGGAAAACTCTTTCATTTCAAGAGATATCTCTACGAAATTAGATATGATTAATTGCTTAAGGCAACAATGTCTTCTCCTAAGATATTGTTCAGATCTGATTACTATATCATATAGCTGCCATACAAACTGAACGATCGTAATCAGGCGATTCTATGGAAAACTCTTTCATTTGACGAGGTATTTTCGCAAAATTAGGAACAATTTATTGCTTAAGGCAACAATGTATTCTCCTAAGAATATGTTCAGATCAGATCACTATATCATATAGCTGCCATACAAACTGAACGATCGCAATCAAGTGCTTGTGTGGAAAACTCTTTCATTTGACGAGGTATTTGATAAGGCACGATTTATTGCTTAAGGTAACAACATATTCTCTGAAGAATATGCTCAGATCAGATTACTATATCATATAGCTGTCATACAAACTGAACGATCGGAAACAAGTGCTTGTATGAAAAACTCTTTCATTAGAGGAGATATTTTAATTAGGCGCGATTTATTGCTTAAGGCAACAATGTATTCTCCTAAGAATATGTTCAGATCAGATCACTATATCATATAGCCACCATACAAACTGAACGATCGCAAGCAAGTGCTTGTGTGGAAAACTCTGTCATTTCAAGAGACATCTCTACGAAATTAGATATGATTAATTGCTTAAGGCAACAATGTCTTCTCCTAAGATATTGTTCAGATCTGATTACTATATCATATAGCTGCCATACAAACTGAACGATCGTAATCAGGCGATTCTATGGAAAACTCTTTCATTTGACGAGGTATTTTCACAAAATTAGGAACAATTTATTGCTTAAGGCAACAATGTATTCTCCTAAGAATATGTTCAGATCAGATCACTATATCATATAGCTGCCATACAAACTGAACGATCGCAATCAAGTGCTTGTGTGGAAAACTCTTTCATTTGACGAGATATTTGATAAGGCACGATTTATTGCTTAAGGTAACAACATATTCTCTGAAGAATATGCTCAGATCAGATTACTATATCATATAGCTGTCATACAAACTGAACGATCGGAAACAAGTGCTTGTATGAAAAACTCTTTCATTAGAGGAGATATTTTAATTAGGCGCGATTTATTGCTTAAGGCAACAATGTATTCTCCTAAGAAATTGTTCAGATCAGATTACTATATCATATAGCTGTCATACAAACTAAACGATCGGAAACAAGTGCTTGTATAAAAAACTCTTTCATTTGAGGAGATATTTTAATTAGGCGCGATTTATTGCTTAAGGCAACAATGTATTCTCCTAAGAAATTGTTCAAATCCGATTACTATATCATATAGCTGCCATACAAACTGAACGATCGGAAACAAGTGCTTGTATAAAAAACTCTTCCATTTGAGGAGATATTTTAATTAGGAGCGATTTATTGCTTAAGGCAACAATGTATTCCCCTGAGAAATTGATCAGATCAAATTACTATATAATATAGCTTCCATACAAACAGAACGATCGGAAGCAAGTGCTTCTTTAAAAAACTCTTTAATTTGAGAAGATATTTTAATTAGGCGCGATTTATTGCTTAAGGCAACAATGTATTCTCCTGAGAAATTGTTCAGATCAGATTACTATATCATATAGCTGCCATACAAATTGAACGATCGGAAACAAGTGCTTGTATGAAAAACTCTTTCATTTGAGGAGATATTTTAATTAGGAGCGATTTATTGCTTAAGGCAACAATTTATTCTCCTATGAAATGTTTCAGATCAGATTACTATATCATATAGCTGCCATACAAATTGAACGATCGGAAACAAGTGCTTGTATGAAAAACTCTTTCATTTGAGGAGATATTTTAATTAGGAGCGATTTATTGCTTAAGGCAACAATTTATTCTCCTATGAAATGTTTCAGATCAGATTATTATATCATATAGCTGCCATATCAACTGAACGATCGAAAACAAGTGCTTGTATGAAAAACTCTTTCAATTGAGGAGATATTTTAATTAGGAGCGATCGCAATCAAGTGCTTGTGTGGAAAACTCTTTCATTTAAAGAAATATCTCGACAAAATTAGATATGAATAATTGCTTAAGGCTACAATGTCTTCTCCTAAGAAATTGTTCAGATCAGATTACTATATCATATATCGGATCGGAAGCAAGTGCTTCTATGAAAAACTCTTTAATTTGAGGAGATATTTTAATTAGGCGCGATTTATTGCTTAAGGCAAAAATGTATTCTCCTAAGATTATGTTCAGATCAGATCACTATATCATATAGCCATCATACAAACTGAACGATCGCAGTCAAGTGCTTGTGTGGAAAACTCTTTTATTTAAAGAGATATCTCTACGAAATAAGATATGATTAATTGCTTAAGGCAACAATGTCTTCTCCTAAGAAATTGTTCAGATCAGATTACTATATCATATAGCTGCCATACAATCTTAACGATCGTAGTCGAGCGATTGTATGGAAAACTCTTTCATTTGACGAGGTATCTTCACAAAGTTAGGAACAATTTATTGCTTAAGGCAACAATATATTCTCTGAAGAATATGTTCAGATCAGATTACTATATCATATAGCTGCCATACAAACTGAACGATCGGAAGCAAGTGTTTCTATATAAAACTCTTTCATTTGAGGAGATATTTTAATTAGGCGCGATTAATTGCGTACGGCAACAATGTATTCTCCTAAGAAATTGTTCAGATCAGATTACTATATCATATAGCTGCCATACAAATTGAACGATCGGAAGCAAGTGCTTCTATAAAAACTCTTTAATTTGAGGAGATATTTTAAATAGGCGCGATTTATTGCTTAAGGCAACAATGTATTCTCCTAAGAATATGTTCAGATCAGATCACTATATCATATAGCCACCATACAAACTGAACGATCGCAAGCAAGTGCTTGTGTGGAAAACTCTGTCATTTCAAGAGATATCTCTACGAAATTAGATATGATTAATTGCTTAAGGCAACAATGTCTTCTCCTAAGATATTGTTCAGATCTGATTACTATATCATATAGCTGCCATACAAACTGAACGATCGTAATCAGGCGATTCTATGGAAAACTCTTTCATTTGACGAGGTATTTTCACAAAATTAGGAACAATTTATTGCTTAAGGCAACAATATATTCTCTGAAGAATATGTTCAGATCAGATTACTATATCATATAGCTGCCATACAAACTGAACGATCGCAATCAAGTGCTTGTGTGGAAAACTCTTTCATTTGACGAGATATTTGATAAGGCACGATTTATTGCTTAAGGTAACAACATATTCTCTGAAGAATATGCTCAGATCAGATTACTATATCATATAGCTGTCATACAAACTGAACGATCGGAAACAAGTGCTTGTATGAAAAACTCTTTCATTAGAGGAGATATTTTAATTAGGCGCGATTTATTGCTTAAGGCAACAATGTATTCTCCTAAGAAATTGTTCAGATCAGATTACTATATCATATAGCTGTCATACAAACTAAACGATCGGAAACAAGTGCTTGTATAAAAAACTCTTTCATTTGAGGAGATATTTTAATTAGGCGCGATTTATTGCTTAAGGCAACAATGTATTCTCCTAAGAAATTGTTCAAATCCGATTACTATATCATATAGCTGCCATACAAACTGAACGATCGGAAACAAGTGCTTGTATAAAAAACTCTTCCATTTGAGGAGATGTTTTAATTAGGAGCGATTTATTGCTTAAGGCAACAATGTATTCCCCTGAGAAATTGATCAGATCAAATTACTATATAATATAGCTTCCATACAAACAGAACGATCGGAAGCAAGTGCTTCTTTAAAAAACTCTTTAATTTGAGAAGATATTTTAATTAGGCGCGATTTATTGCTTAAGGCAACAATGTATTCTCCTGAGAAATTGTTCAGATCAGATTACTATATCATATAGCTGCCATACAAATTGAACGATCGAAAACAAGTGCTTGTATGAAAAACTCTTTCATTTGAGGAGATATTTTAATTAGGAGCGATTTATTGCTTAAGGCAACAATTTATTCTCCTATGAAATGTTTCAGATCAGATAACTATATCATATAGCTGCCATACAAATTGAACGATCGGAAACAAGTGCTTGTATGAAAAACTCTTTCATTTGAGGAGATATTTTAATTAGGAGCGATTTATTGCTTAAGGCAACAATTTATTCTCCTATGAAATGTTTCAGATCAGATTATTATATCATATAGCTGCCATACCAACTGAACGATCGAAAACAAGTGCTTGTATGAAAAACTCTTTCATTTGAGGAGATATTTTAATTAGGAGCGATTTATTGCTTGAGGCAACAATATATTCTAATAAGAATATGTGCAGATCTGATCACTATATCATATAGCCACCAAACAAACTGAACGATCGCAATCAAGTGCTTGTGTGGAAAACTCTTTCATTTAAAGAAATATCTCGACAAAATTAGATATGAATAATTGCTTAAGGCTACAATGTCTTCTCCTAAGAAATTGTTCAGATCAGATTACTATATCATATATCGGATCGGAAGCAAGTGCTTCTATGAAAAACTCTTTAATTTGAGGAGATATTTTAATTAGGCGCGATTTATTGCTTAAGGCAAAAATGTATTCTCCTAAGAATATGTTCAGTTCAGATCACTATATCATATAGCCATCATACAAACTGAACGATCGCAGTCAAGTGCTTGTGTGGAAAACTCTTTTATTTAAAGAGATATCTCTACGAAATAAGATATGATTAATTGCTTAAGGCAACAATGTCTTCTCCTAAGAAATTGTTCAGATCAGATTACTATATCATATAGCTGCCATACAATCTTAACGATCGTAGTCGAGCGATTGTATGGAAAACTCTTTCATTTGACGAGGTATCTTCACAAAGTTAGGAACAATTTATTGCTTAAGGCAACAATATATTCTCTGAAGAATATGTTCAGATCAGATTACTATATCATATAGCTGCCATACAAACTGAACGATCGGAAGCAAGTGTTTCTATATAAAACTCTTTCATTTGAGGAGATATTTTAATTAGGCGCGACTAATTGCGTACGGCAACAATGTATTCTCCTAAGAAATTGTTCAGATCAGATTACTATATCATATAGCTGCCATACAAATTAAACCATCGGAAGCAAGTGCTTTTATAAAAAACTCCTTAATTTGAGGAGATATTTTAAATAGGCGCGATTTATTGCTTAAAGCAACAATGTATTCTCCTGAGAAATTGTTCAGATCAGATTACTATGTATGAAAAACTCTTTCATTTGAGGAGATGTTTTAATTAGGAGCGATTTATTGCTTAAGGCAACAATGTATTCTCCTATGAAATGTTTCAGATCAGATTATTATATCATATAGCTGCCATACCAACTGAACGATCGAAAACAAGTGCTTGTATGAAAAACTCTTTCATTTGAGGAGATATTTTAATTAGGAGCGATTTATTGCTTGAGGCAACAATATATTCTAATAAGAATATGTGCAGATCTGATCACTATATCATATAGCCACCAAACAAACTGAACGATCGCAATCAAGTGCTTGTGTGGAAAACTCTTTCATTTAAAGAAATATCTCGACGAAATTAGATATGATTAATTGCTTAAGGCTACAATGTCTTCTCCTAAGAAATTGTTCAGATCAGATTACTATATCATATATCGGATCGGAAGCAAGTGCTTCTATGAAAAACTCTTTCATTTGAGGAGATATTTTAATTAGGCGCGATTTATTGCTTAAGGCAAAAATGTATTCTCCTAAGAATATGTTCAGATCAGATCACTATATCATATAGCCATCATACAAGCTGAACGATCGCAGTCAAGTGCTTGTGTGGAAAACTTTTTCATTTAAAGAGATATCTCTACGAAATAAGATATGATTAATTGCTTAAGGCAACAATGTCTTCTCCTAAGAAATTGTTCAGATCAGATTACTATATCATATAGCTGCCATACAATCTTAACGATCGTAGTCGAGCGATTGTATGGAAAACTCTTTCATTTGACGAGGTATCTTCACAAAGTTAGGAACAATTTATTGCTTAAGGCAACAATATATTCTCAGATCAGATTACTATATCATACAGCTGCCATACAAACTGAACGATCGGAAGCAAGTGTTTCTATATAAAACTCTTTCATTTGAGGAGATATTTTAATTAGGCGCGACTAATTGCGTACGGCAACAATGTATTCTCCTAAGAAATTGTTCAGATCAGATTACTATATCATATAGCTGCCATACAAATTGAACGATCGGAAGCAAGTGCTTCAATAAAAAACTCCTTAATTTGAGGAGATATTTTAAATAGGCGCGATTTATTGCTTAAGGCAACAATGTATTCTCCTGAGAAATTGTTCAGATCAGATTACTATATCATATAGCTGCCATACAAATTGAACGATCGGAAACAAGTGCTTGTATGAAAAACTCTTTCATTTGAGGAGATATTTTAATTAGGAGCGATTTATTGCTTAAGGCAACAATGTATTCTCCTATGAAATGTTTCAGATCAGATTATTATATCATATAGCTGCCATACCAACTGAACGATCGAAAACAAGTGCTTGTACGAAAAACTCTTTCATTTGAGGAGATATTTTAATTAGGAGCGATTTATTGCTTGAGGCAACAATATATTCTAATAAGAATATGTGCAGATCTGATCACTATATCATATAGCCACCAAACAAACTGAACGATCGCAATCAAGCGCTTGTGTGGAAAACTCTTTCATTTAAAGAAATATCTCGACGAAATTAGATATGATTAATTGCTTAAGGCTACAATGTCTTCTCCTAAGAAATTGTTCAGATCAGATTACTATATCATATATCGGATCGGAAGCAAGTGCTTCTATGAAAAACTCTTTCATTTGAGGAGATATTTTAATTATGCGCGATTTATTGCTTAAGGCAAAAATGTATTCTCCTAAGAATATGTTCAGATCAGATCACTATATCATATAGCCATCATACAAACTGAACGATCGCAGTCAAGTGCTTGTGTGGAAAACTTTTTCATTTAAAGAGATATCTCTACGAAATAAGATATGATTAATTGCTTAAGGCAACAATGTCTTCTCCTAAGAAATTGTTCAGATCAGATTACTATATCATATAGCTGCCATACAATCTTAACGATCGTAGTCGAGCGATTGTATGGAAAACTCTTTCATTTGACGAGGTATCTTCACAAAGTAAGGAACAATTTATTGCTTAAGGCAACAATATATTCTCTGAAGAATAAGTTCAGATCAGATTACTATATCATATAGCTGCCATACAAACTGAACGATCGGAAGCAAGTGTTTCTATATAAAACTCTTTCATTTGAGGAGATATTTTAATTAGGCGCGATTAATTGCGTACGGCAACAATGTATTCTCCTAAGAAATTGTTCAGATCAGATTACTATATCATATAGCTGCCATACAAATTGAACGATCGGAAGCAAGTGCTTCTATAAAAAACTCCTTAATTTGAGGAGATATTTTAATTAGGCGCGATTAATTGCGTACGGCAACAATGTATTCTCCTAAGAAATTGTTCAGATCAGATTACTATATCATATAGCTGCCATACAATCTTAACGATCGTAGTCGAGCGATTGTATGGAAAACTCTTTCATTTGACGAGGTATCTTCACAAAGTTAGGAACAATTTATTGCTTAAGGCAACAATATATTCTCAGATCAGATTACTATATCATACAGCTGCCATACAAACTGAACGATCGGAAGCAAGTGTTTCTATATAAAACTCTTTCATTTGAGGAGATATTTTAATTAGGCGCGACTAATTGCGTACGGCAACAATGTATTCTCCTAAGAAATTGTTCAGATCAGATTACTATATCATATAGCTGCCATACAAATTGAACGATCGGAAGCAAGTGCTTCAATAAAAAACTCCTTAATTTGAGGAGATATTTTAAATAGGCGCGATTTATTGCTTAAGGCAACAATGTATTCTCCTGAGAAATTGTTCAGATCAGATTACTATATCATATAGCTGCCATACAAATTGAACGATCGGAAACAAGTGCTTGTATGAAAAACTCTTTCATTTGAGGAGATATTTTAATTAGGAGCGATTTATTGCTTAAGGCAACAATGTATTCTCCTATGAAATGTTTCAGATCAGATTATTATATCATATAGCTGCCATACCAACTGAACGATCGAAAACAAGTGCTTGTACGAAAAACTCTTTCATTTGAGGAGATATTTTAATTAGGAGCGATTTATTGCTTGAGGCAACAATATATTCTAATAAGAATATGTGCAGATCTGATCACTATATCATATAGCCACCAAACAAACTGAACGATCGCAATCAAGCGCTTGTGTGGAAAACTCTTTCATTTAAAGAAATATCTCGACGAAATTAGATATGATTAATTGCTTAAGGCTACAATGTCTTCTCCTAAGAAATTGTTCAGATCAGATTACTATATCATATATCGGATCGGAAGCAAGTGCTTCTATGAAAAACTCTTTCATTTGAGGAGATATTTTAATTATGCGCGATTTATTGCTTAAGGCAAAAATGTATTCTCCTAAGAATATGTTCAGATCAGATCACTATATCATATAGCCATCATACAAACTGAACGATCGCAGTCAAGTGCTTGTGTGGAAAACTTTTTCATTTAAAGAGATATCTCTACGAAATAAGATATGATTAATTGCTTAAGGCAACAATGTCTTCTCCTAAGAAATTGTTCAGATCAGATTACTATATCATATAGCTGCCATACAATCTTAACGATCGTAGTCGAGCGATTGTATGGAAAACTCTTTCATTTGACGAGGTATCTTCACAAAGTAAGGAACAATTTATTGCTTAAGGCAACAATATATTCTCTGAAGAATAAGTTCAGATCAGATTACTATATCATATAGCTGCCATACAAACTGAACGATCGGAAGCAAGTGTTTCTATATAAAACTCTTTCATTTGAGGAGATATTTTAATTAGGCGCGATTAATTGCGTACGGCAACAATGTATTCTCCTAAGAAATTGTTCAGATCAGATTACTATATCATATAGCTGCCATACAAATTGAACGATCGGAAGCAAGTGCTTCTATAAAAAACTCCTTAATTTGAGGAGATATTTTAAATAGGCGCGATTTATTGCTTAAGGCAACAATGTATTCTCCTGAGAAATTGTTCAGATCAGATTACTATATCATATAGCTGCCATACAAATTGAACGATCGGAAGCAAGTGCTTCTATAAAAAACTCCTTAATTTGAGGAGATATTTTAAATAGGCGCGATTTATTGCTTAAGGCAACAATGTATTCTCCTGAGAAATTGTTCAGATCAGATTACTATATCATATAGCTGCCATACAAATTGAACGATCGGAAACAAGTGCTTGTATGAAAAACTCTTTCATTTGAGGAGATATTTTAATTAGGAGCGATTTATTGCTTAAGGCAACAATGTATTCTCCTATGAAATGTTTCAGATCAGATTATTATATCATATAGCTGCCATACAGTCTTAACGATCGTAGTCGAGCGATTGTATGGAAAACTCTTTCATTTGACGAGGTATCTTCACAAAGTTAGGAACAATTTATTGCTTAAGGCAACAATATATTCTCTGAAGAATATGTTCAGATCAGATTACTATATCATATAGCTGCCATACAAACTGAACGATCGGAAACAAGTGCTTGTATGAAAAACTCTTTCATTTGAGGAGATATTTTAATTAGGAGCGATTTATTGCTTGATGCAACAATATATTCTAATAAGAATATGTTCAGATCAGATCACTATATCATATAGCCATCATACAAACTGAACGATCGCAGTCAAGTGCTTGTGTGGAAAACTTTTTCATTTAAAGAAATATCTCGACGAAATTAGATATGATTAATTGCTTAAGGCAACAATGTCTTCTCCTAAGAAATTGTTCAGATCAGATTACTATATCATATAGCTGCCATACAGTCTTAACGATCGTAGTCGAGCGATTGTATGGAAAACTCTTTCATTTGACGAGGTATCTTCACAAAGTTAGGAACAATTTATTGCTTAAGGCAACAATATATTCAGATCAGATTACTATATCATATAGCTGCCATACAAACTGAACGATCGGAAGCAAGTGTTTCTATATAAAACTCTTTCATTTGAGGAGATATTTTAATTAGGCGCGACTAATTGCGTACGGCAACAATGTCTTCTCCTAAGAAATTGTTCAGATCAGATTACTATATCATATAGCTGCCATACAATCTTAACGATCGTAGTCGAGCGATTGTATGGAAAACTCTTTCATTTGACGAGGTATCTTCACAAAGTTAGGAACAATTTATTGCTTAAGGCAACAATATATTCTCTGAAGAATATGTTCAGATCAGATTACTATATCATATAGCTGCCATACAAACTGAACGATCGGAAGCAAGTGTTTCTATATAAAACTCTTTCATTTGAGGAGATATTTTAATTAGGCGCGACTAATTGCGTACGGCAACAATGTATTCTCCTAAGAAATTGTTCAGATCAGATTACTATATCATATAGCTGCCATACAAATTAAACGATCGGAAGCAAGTGCTTTTATAAAAACCTCCTTAATTTGAGGAGATATTTTAAATAGGCGCGATTTATTGCTTAAAGCAACAATGTATTCTCCTGAGAAATTGTTCAGATCAGATTACTATGTATGAAAAACTCTTTCATTTGAGGAGATATTTTAATTAGGAGCGATTTATTGCTTAAGGCAACAATGTATTCTCCTATGAAATGTTTCAGATCAGATTATTATATCATATAGCTGCCATACCAACTGAACGATCGAAAACAAGTGCTTGTATGAAAAACTCTTTCATTTGAGGAGATATTTTAATTAGGAGCGATTTATTGCTTGAGGCAACAATATATTCTAATAAGAATATGTGCAGATCTGATCACTATATCATATAGCCACCAAACAAACTGAACGATCGCAATCAAGTGCTTGTGTGGAAAACTCTTTCATTTAAAGAAATATCTCGACGAAATTAGATATGATTAATTGCTTAAGGCTAGAATGTCTTCTCCTAAGAAATTGTTTAGATCAGATTACTATATCATATATCGGATCGGAAGCAAGTGCTTCTATGAAAAACTCTTTCATTTGAGGAGATATTTTAATTAGGCGCGATTTATTGCTTAAGGCAAAAATGTATTCTCCTAAGAATATGTTCAGATCAGATCACTATATCATATAGCCATCATACAAACTGAACGATCGCAGTCAAGTGCTTGTGTGGAAAACTTTTTCATTTAAAGAGATATCTCTACGAAATAAGATATGATTAATTGCTTAAGGCAACAATGTCTTCTCCTAAGAAATTGTTTAGAGCAGATTACTATATCATATAGCTGCCATACAATCTTAACGATCGTAGTCGAGCGATTGTATGGAAAACTCTTTCATTTGACGAGGTATCTTCACAAAGTTAGGAACAATTTATTGCTTAAGGCAACAATATATTCTCTGAAGAATATGTTCAGATCAGATTACTATATCATATAGCTGCCATACAAACTGAACGATCGGAAGCAAGTGTTTCTATATAAAACTCTTTCATTTGAGGAGATATTTTAATTAGGCGCGACTAATTGCGTACGGCAACAATGTATTCTCCTAAGAAATTGTTCAGATCAGATTACTATATCATATAGCTGCCATACAAATTGAACGATCGGAAGCAAGTGCTTCAATAAAAAACTCCTTAATTTGAGGAGATATTTTAATTAGGAGCGATTTATTGCTTAAGGCAACAATGTATTCTCCTATGAAATGTTTCAGATCAGATTATTATATCATATAGCTGCCATACCAACTGAACGATCGAAAACAAGTGCTTGTACGAAAAACTCTTTCATTTGAGGAGATATTTTAATTAGGAGCGATTTATTGCTTGAGGCAATAATATATTCTAATAAGAATATGTGCAGATCTGATCACTATATCATATAGCCACCAAACAAACTGAACGATCGCAATCAAGTGCTTGTGTGGAAAACTCTTTCATTTAAAGAAATATCTCGACGAAATTAGATATGATTAATTGCTTAAGGCTACAATGTCTTCTCCTAAGAAATTGTTCAGATCAGATTACTATATCATATATCGGATCGGAAGCAAGTGCTTCTATGAAAAACTCTTTCATTTGAGGAGATATTTTAATTATGCGCGATTTATTGCTTAAGGCAAAAATGTATTCTCCTAAGAATATGTTCAGATCAGATCACTATATCATATAGCCATCATACAAACTGAACGATCGCAGTCAAGTGCTTGTGTGGAAAACTTTTTCATTTAAAGAGATATCTCTACGAAATAAGATATGATTAATTGCTTAAGGCAACAATGTCTTCTCCTAAGAAATTGTTCAGATCAGATTACTATATCATATAGCTGCCATACAATCTTAACGATCGTAGTCGAGCGATTGTATGGAAAACTCTTTCATTTGACGAGGTATCTTCACAAAGTTAGGAACAATTTATTGCTTAAGGCAACAATATATTCTCTGAAGAATAAGTTCAGATCAGATTACTATATCATATAGCTGCCATACAAACTGAACGATCGGAAGCAAGTGTTTCTATATAAAACTCTTTCATTTGAGGAGATATTTTAATTAGGCGCGATTAGTTGCGTACGGCAACAATGTATTCTCCTAAGAAATTGTTCAGATCAGATTACTATATCATATAGCTGCCATACAAATTGAACGATCGGAAGCAAGTGCTTCTATAAAAAACTCCTTAATTTGAGGAGATATTTTAAATAGGCGCGATTTATTGCTTAAGGCAACAATGTATTCTCCTGAGAAATTGTTCAGATCAGATTACTATATCATATAGCTGCCATACAAATTGAACGATCGGAAGCAAGTGCTTCTATAAAAAACTCCTTAATTTGAGGAGATATTTTAAATAGGCGCGATTTATTGCTTAAGGCAACAATGTATTCTCCTGAGAAATTGTTCAGATCAGATTACTATATCATATAGCTGCCATACAAATTGAACGATCGGAAACAAGTGCTTGTATGAAAAACTCTTTCATTTGAGGAGATATTTTAATTAGGAGCGATTTATTGCTTAAGGCAACAATGTATTCTCCTATGAAATGTTTCAGATCAGATTATTATATCATATAGCTGCCATAGAGTCTTAACGATCGTAGTCGAGCGATTGTATGGAAAACTCTTTCATTTGACGAGGTATCTTCACAAAGTTAGGAACAATTTATTGCTTAAGGCAACAATATATTCTCTGAAGAATATGTTCAGATCAGATTACTATATCATATAGCTGCCATACAAACTGAACGATCGGAAACAAGTGCTTGTATGAAAAACTCTTTCATTTGAGGAGATATTTTAATTAGGAGCGATTTATTGCTTGATGCAACAATATATTCTAATAAGAATATGTTCAGATCAGATCACTATATCATATAGCCATCATACAAACTGAACGATCGCAGTCAAGTGCTTGTGTGGAAAACTTTTTCATTTAAAGAGATATCTCTACGAAATAAGATATGATTAATTGCTTAAGGCAACAATGTCTTCTCCTAAGAAATTGTTCAGATCAGATTACTATATCATATAGCTGCCATACAATCTTAACGATCGTAGTCGAGCGATTGTATGGAAAACTCTTTCATTTGACGAGGTATCTTCACAAAGTTAGGAACAATTTATTGCTTAAGGCAACAATATATTCTCTGAAGAATATGTTCAGATCAGATTACTATATCATATAGCTGCCATACAAACTGAACGATCGGAAGCAAGTGTTTCTATATAAAACTCTTTCATTTGAGGAGATATTTTAATTAGGCGCGACTAATTGCGTACGGCAACAATGTATTCTCCTAAGAAATTGTTCAGATCAGATTACTATATCATATAGCTGCCATACAAATTGAACGATCGGAAGCAAGTGCTTCAATAAAAAACTCCTTAATTTGAGGAGATATTTTAAATAGGCGCGATTTATTGCTTAAGGCAACAATGTATTCTCCTGAGAAATTGTTCAGATCAGATTACTATGTATGAAAAACTCTTTCATTTGAGGAGATATTTTAATTAGGAGCGATTTATTGCTTAAGGCAACAATGTATTCTCCTATGAAATGTTTCAGATCAGATTATTATGTCATATAGCTGCCATACCAACTGAACGATCGAAAACAAGTGCTTGTATGAAAAATTCTTTCATTTGAGGAGATATTTTAATTAGGAGCGATTTATTGCTTGAGGCAACAATATATTCTAATAAGAATATGTGCAGATCTGATCACTATATCATATAGCCACCAAACAAACTGAACGATCGCAATCAAGTGCTTGTGTGGAAAACTCTTTCATTTAAAGAAATATCTCGACGAAATTAGATATGATTAATTGCTTAAGGCTACAATGTCTTCTCCTAAGAAATTGTTCAGATCAGATTACTATATCATATATCGGATCGGAAGCAAGTGCTTCTATGAAAAACTCTTTCATTTGAGGAGATATTTTAATTAGGCGCGATTTATTGCTTAAGGCAAAAATGTATTCTCCTAAGAATATGTTCAGATCAGATCACTATATCATATAGCCATCATACAAACTGAACGATCGCAGTGAAGTGCTTGTGTGGAAAACTTTTTCATTTAAAGAGATATCTCTACGAAATAAGATATGATTAATTGCTTAAGGCAACAATGTCTTCTCCTAAGAAATTGTTCAGATCAGATTACTATATCATATAGCTGCCATACAATCTTAACGATCGTAGTCGAGCGATTGTATGGAAAACTCTTTCATTTGACGAGGTATCTTCACAAAGTTAGGAACAATTTATTGCTTAAGGCAACAATATATTCTCTGAAGAATATGTTCAGATCAGATTACTATATCATATAGCTGCCATACAAACTGAACGATCGGAAGCAAGTGTTTCTATATAAAACTCTTTCATTTGAGGAGATATTTTAATTAGGCGCGACTAATTGCGTACGGCAACAATGTATTCTCCTAAGAAATTGTTCAGATCAGATTACTATATCATATAGCTGCCATACAAATTGAACGATCGGAAGCAAGTGCTTCAATAAAAAACTCCTTAATTTGAGGAGATATTTTAAATAGGCGCGATTTATTGCTTAAGGCAACAATGTATTCTCCTGAGAAATTGTTCAGATCAGATTACTATATCATATAGCTGCCATACAAATTGAACGATCGGAAACAAGTGCTTGTATGAAAAACTCTTTCATTTGAGGAGATATTTTAATTAGGAGCGATTTATTGCTTAAGGCAACAATGTATTCTCCTATGAAATGTTTCAGATCAGATTATTATATCATATAGCTGCCATACCAACTGAACGATCGAAAACAAGTGCTTGTACGAAAAACTCTTTCATTTGAGGAGATATTTTAATTAGGAGCGATTTATTGCTTGAGGCAACAATATATTCTAATAAGAATATGTGCAGATCTGATCACTATATCATATAGCCACCAAACAAACTGAACGATCGCAATCAAGTGCTTGTGTGGAAAACTCTTTCATTTAAAGAAATATCTCGACGAAATTAGATATGATTAATTGCTTAAGGCTACAATGTCTTCTCCTAAGAAATTGTTCAGATCAGATTACTATATCATATATCGGATCGGAAGCAAGTGCTTCTATGAAAAACTCTTTCATTTGAGGAGATACTTTAATTATGCGCGATTTATTGCTTAAGGCAAAAATGTATTCTCCTAAGAATATGTTCAGATCAGATCACTATATCATATAGCCCTCATACAAACTGAACGATCGCAGTCAAGTGCTTGTGTGGAAAACTTTTTCATTTAAAGAGATATCTCTACGAAATAAGATATGATTAATTGCTTAAGGCAACAATGTCTTCTCCTAAGAAATTGTTCAGATCAGATTACTATATCATATAGCTGCCATACAATCTTAACGATCGTAGTCGAGCGATTGTATGGAAAACTCTTTCATTTGACGAGGTATCTTCACAAAGTTAGGAACAATTTATTGCTTAAGGCAACAATATATTCTCTGAAGAATAAGTTCAGATCAGATTACTATATCATATAGCTGCCATACAAACTGAACGATCGGAAGCAAGTGTTTCTATATAAAACTCTTTCATTTGAGGAGATATTTTAATTAGGCGCGATTAATTGCGTACGGCAACAATGTATTCTCCTAAGAAATTGTTCAGATCAGATTACTATATCATATAGCTGCCATACAAATTGAACGATCGGAAGCAAGTGCTTCTATAAAAAACTCCTTAATTTGAGGAGATATTTTAAATAGGCGCGATTTATTGCTTAAGGCAACAATGTATTCTCCTGAGAAATTGTTCAGATCAGATTACTATATCATATAGCTGCCATACAAATTGAACGATCGGAAGCAAGTGCTTCTATAAAAAACTCCTTAATTTGTGGAGATATTTTAAATAGGCGCGATTTATTGCTTAAGGCAACAATGTATTCTCCTGAGAAATTGTTCAGATCAGATTACTATATCATATAGCTGCCATACAAATTGAACGATCGGAAACAAGTGCTTGTATGAAAAACTCTTTCATTTGAGGAGATATTTTAATTAGGAGCGATTTATTGCTTAAGGCAACAATGTATTCTCCTATGAAATGTTTCAGATCAGATTATTATATCATATAGCTGCCATACAGTCTTAACGATCGTAGTCGAGCGATTGTATGGAAAACTCTTTCATTTGACGAGGTATCTTCACAAAGTTAGGAACAATTTATTGCTTAAGGCAACAATATATTCTCTGAAGAATATGTTCAGATCAGATTACTATATCATATAGCTGCCATACAAACTGAACGATCGGAAACAAGTGCTTGTATGAAAAACTCTTTCATTTGAGGAGATATTTTAATTAGGAGCGATTTATTGCTTGATGCAACAATATATTCTAATAAGAATATGTTCAGATCAGATCACTATATCATATAGCCATCATACAAACTGAACGATCGCAGTCAAGTGCTTGTGTGGAAAACTTTTTCATTTAAAGAAATATCTCGACGAAATTAGATATGATTAATTGCTTAAGGCAACAATGTCTTCTCCTAAGAAGTTGTTCAGATCAGATTACTATATCATATAGCTGCCATACGGTCTTAACGATCGTAGTCGAGCGATTGTATGGAAAACTCTTTCATTTGACGAGGTATCTTCACAAAGTTAGGAACAATTTATTGCTTAAGGCAACAATATATTCTCTGAAGAATATGTTCAGATCAGATTACTATATCATATAGCTGCCATACAAACTGAACGATCGGAAGCAAGTGTTTCTATATAAAACTCTTTCATTTGAGGAGATATTTTAATTAGGCGCGACTAATTGCGTACGGCAACAATGTATTCTCCTAAGAAATTGTTCAGATCAGATTACTATATCATATAGCTGCCATACAAATTGAACGATCGGAAGCAAGTGCTTCTATAAAAAACTCCTTAATTTGAGGAGATATTTTAAATAGGCGCGATTTATTGCTTAAGGCAACAATGTATTCTCCTGAGAAATTGTTCAGATCAGATTACAATATCATATAGCTGCCATACAAATTGAACGATCGGAAACAAGTGCTTGTATGAAAAACTCTTTCATTTGAGGAGATATTTTAATTAGGAGCGATTTATTGCTTAAGGCAACAATGTATTCTCCTATGAAATGTTTCAGATCAGATTATTATATCATATAGCTGCCATACAGTCTTAACGATCGTAGTCGAGCGATTGTATGGAAAACTCTTTCATTTGACGAGGTATCTTCACAAAGTTAGGAACAATTTATTGCTTAAGGCAACAATATATTCTCTGAAGAATATGTTCAGATCAGATTACTATATCATATAGCTGCCATACAAACTGAACGATCGGAAACAAGTGCTTGTATGAAAAACTCTTTCATTTGAGGAGATATTTTAATTAGGAGCGATTTATTGCTTGATGCAACAATATATTCTAATAAGAATATGTTCAGATCAGATCACTATATCATATAGCCATCATACAAACTGAACGATCGCAGTCAAGTGCTTGTGTGGAAAACTTTTTCATTTAAAGAAATATCTCGACGAAATTAGATATGATTAATTGCTTAAGGCAACAATGTCTTCTCCTAAGAAGTTGTTCAGATCAGATTACTATATCATATAGCTGCCATACGGTCTTAACGATCGTAGTCGAGCGATTGTATGGAAAACTCTTTCATTTGACGAGGTATCTTCACAAAGTTAGGAACAATTTATTGCTTAAGGCAACAATATATTCTCTGAAGAATATGTTCAGATCAGATTACTATATCATATAGCTGCCATACAAACTGAACGATCGGAAGCAAGTGTTTCTATATAAAACTCTTTCATTTGAGGAGATATTTTAATTAGGCGCGACTAATTGCGTACGGCAACAATGTATTCTCCTAAGAAATTGTTCAGATCAGATTACTATATCATATAGCTGCCATACAAATTGAACGATCGGAAGCAAGTGCTTCTATAAAAAACTCCTTAATTTGAGGAGATATTTTAAATAGGCGCGATTTATTGCTTAAGGCAACAATGTATTCTCCTGAGAAATTGTTCAGATCAGATTACAATATCATATAGCTGCCATACAAATTGAACGATCGGAAACAAGTGCTTGTATGAAAAACTCTTTCATTTGAGGAGATATTTTAATTAGGAGCGATTTATTGCTTAAGGCAACAATGTATTCTCCTATGAAATGTTTCAGATCAGATTATTATATCATATAGCTGCCATACCAACTGACCGATCGAAAACAAGTGCTTGTATGAAAAACTCTTTCATTTGAGGAGATATTTTAATTAGGAGCGATTTATTGCTTGAGGCAACAATATATTCTAATAAGAATATGTGCAGATCTGATCACTATATCATATAGCCACCAAACAAACTGAACGATCGCAATCAAGTGCTTGTGTGGAAAACTCTTTCATTTAAAGAAATATCTCGACGAAATTAGATATGATTAATTGCTTAAGGCTACAATGTCTTCTCCTAAGAAATTGTTCAGATCAGATTACTATATCATATATCGGATCGGAAGCAAGTGCTTCTATGAAAAACTCTTTCATTTGAGGAGATATTTTAATTAGGCGCGATTTATTGCTTAAGGCAAAAATGTATTCTCCTAAGAATATGTTCAGATCAGATCACTATATCATATAGCCATCATACAAACTGAACGATCGCAGTCAAGTGCTTGTGTGGAAAACTTTTTCATTTAAAGAGATATCTCTACGAAATAAGATATGATTAATTGCTTAAGGCAACAATGTCTTCTCCTAAGAAATTGTTCAGATCAGATTACTATATCACATAGCTGGCATACAATCTTATCGATCGTAGTCGAGCGATTGTATGGAAAACTCTTTCATTTGACGAGGTATCTTCACAAAGTTAGGAACAATTTATTGCTTAAGGCAACAATATATTCTCTGAAGAATAAGTTCAGATCAGATTACTATATCATATAGCTGCCATACAAACTGAACGATCGGAAGCAAGTGTTTCTATATAAAACTCTTTCATTTGAGGAGATATTTTAATTAGGCGCGATTAATTGCGTACGGCAACAATGTATTCTCCTAAGAAATTGTTCAGATCAGATTACTATATCATATAGCTGCCATACAAATTGAACGATCGGAAGCAAGTGCTTCTATAAAAAACTCCTTAATTTGAGGAGATATTTTAAATAGGCGCGATTTATTGCTTAAGCCAACAATGTATTCTCCTGAGAAATTGTTCAGATCAGATTACTATATCATATAGCTGCCATACAAATTGAACGATCGGAAACAAGTGCTTGTATGAAAAACTCTTTCATTTGAGGAGATATTTTAATTAGGAGCGATTTATTGCTTAAGGCAACAATGTATTCTCCTATGAAATGTTTCAGATCAGATTATTATATCATATAGCTGCCATACCAACTGAACGATCGAAAACAAGTGCTTGTATAAAAAACTCTTTCATTTGAGGAGATATTTTAATTAGGAGCGATTTATTGCTTGAGGCAACAATATATTCTAATAAGAATATGTGCAGATCTGATCACTATATCATATAGCCACCAAACAAACTGAACGATCGCAATCAAGTGCTTGTGTGGAAAACTCTTTCATTTAAAGAAATATCTCGACGAAATTAGATATGATTAATTGCTTAAGGCTACAATGTCTTCTCCTAAGAAATTGTTCAGATCAGATTACTATATCATATATCGGATCGGAAGCAAGTGCTTCTATGAAAAACTCTTTCATTTGAGGAGATATTTTAATTAGGCGCGATTTATTGCTTAAGGCAAAAATGTATTCTCCTAAGAATATGTTCAGATCAGATCACTATATCATATAGCCATCATACAAACTGAACGATCGCAGTCAAGTGCTTGTGTGGAAAACTCTTTCATTTAAAGAGATATCTCTACGAAATAAGATATGATTAATTGCTTAAGGCAACAATGTCTTCTCCTAAGAAATTGTTCAGATCAGATTACTATATCATATAGCTGCCATACAATCTGAACGATCGTATTCGAGCGATTGTATGGAAAACTCTTTCATTTGACGAGGTATCTTCACAAAGTTAGGAACAATTTATTGCTTAAGGCAACAATATATTCTCTGAAGAATATGTTCAGATCAGATTACTATATCATATAGCTGCCATACAAACTGAACGATCGGAAGCAAGTGTTTCTATATAAAACTCTTTCATTTGAGGAGATATTTTAATTAGGCGCGATTTATTGCGTACGGCAACAATGTATTCTCCTAAGAAATTGTTCAGATCCAATTACTATATCATATACCTGCCATACAAGCTTAACGATCGTAGTCGAGCGATTGCATGGAAAACTCTTTCATTTGACGAGGTATCTTCACAAAATTAGGAACAATTTATTGCTAAGGCAATCTGCCATACAAGCTTAACGATCGTAGTCGAGCGATTGCATGGAAAACTCTTTCATTTGACGAGGTATCTTCACAAAATTAGGAACAATTTATTGCTTAAGGCAAAAATATATTCTCTGAAGAATATGTTCAGATTAGATTACTATATCATATAGCTTCCATACAAACTGAACGATCGGAAGCAAGTGTTTCTATATAAAACTCTTTCATTTGAGGAGATATATTAATTAGGCGCGATTTATTGGTTACGGCAACAATGTATTCTCCTAAGAAATTGTTCAGATCAGATTACTATATCATATAGCTGCCATACAAATTGAACGATCGGAAACAAGTGCTTGTGTGAAAATTTCTTGCACTTGAGGAGATATTTTAGTTAGGAGCGATTTTATGCTTAAGGCAACAATGTATTCTCCTATGAAATGTTTCAGATCAGATTACTATATCATATAGCTGCCATACAAACTGAACGATCGGAAACAAGTGGTTCTATGAAAAACTCTTTTATTTGAGGAGATATATTAATTAGGCGCGATTTATTGCTTACGGCAACAATGTATTCTCCTAAGAAATTGTTCAGATCAGATTACTATATCATATAGCTGCCATACAAATTGAACGATCGGAAACAATTGCTTGTATGAAAATTTCTTGCACTTGAGGAGATATTTTAGTTAGGAGCGATTTTATGCTTAAGGCAACAATGTATTCTCCTATGAAATGTTTCAGATCAGATTACTATATCATATAGCTGCCATACAAACTGAACAATCGGAAACAAGTGGTTCTATGAAAAACTCTTTTATTTGAGGAGATATATTAATTAGGCGCGATTTATTGCTTAAGGCAACAATGTCTTCTCCTAAGAAATTGTTCAGATCAGATTACTATATCATATAGCTGCCATACAATCTTAACGATCGTAGTCGAGCGATTGTATGGAAACCTCTTTCATTTGACGAGGTATCTTCACAAAATTAGGCACAATTTATTGCTTAAGACAAAAATATATTCTCTGAAGAATATGTTCAGATTAGATTACTATATCATATAGCTGCCATACAAACTGAACGATCGAAAACAAGTGTTTCTATATAAATCTCTTTCATTTGAGGAGATATTTTAATTAGGCGCGATTTATTGCTTACGGCAAAAATGTATTCTCCTAAGAAATTGTTCAGATCAGATTACTATATCATATAGCTGCCATACCAACTGAACGATCGAAAACAAGTGTTTCTATATAAAACTCTTTCATTTGAGGAGATATTTTAATTAGGCGCGATTTATTGCTTACGGCAAAAATGTATTCTCCTAAGAAATTCTTCAGATCAGATTACTATATCATATAGCTGCCATACCAACTGAACGATCGAAAACAAGTGTTTCCATATAAAACTCTTTCATTTGAGGAGATATTTTAATTAGGCGCGATTTATTGCTTACGGCAAAAATGTATTCTCCTAAGAAATTCTTCAGATCAGATTACTATATCATATAGCTGTCATACCAACTGAACGATCGAAAACAAGTGTTTCTATATAAAACTCTTTTATTTGAGGAGATATTTTAATTAGGCGCGATTTATTGCTTACGGCAACAATGTATTCTCCTAAGAAATTGTTCAGATCAGATTACTATATCATATAGCTGCCATACAAATTGAACGATCGGAAACAAGTGCTTGTATGAAAACTCTTGCACTTGAGGAGATATTTTAGTTAGGAGCGATTTATTGCTTAAGGAAACAATGTCTTCTCCTAAGAAGTTGTTCAGATCAGATTACTATATCATATATCGGATCGGAAGCAAGTGCTTCTATAAAAAACTCTTTTATTTGAGGAAATATTTTAATTAGGCGCGATTTATTGCTTAAGGCAAAAATGTATTCTCCTAAGAATATGTTCAGAGCAGATCACTATATCATATAGTCATCATACAAACTGAACGATCGCAGTCAAGTGCTTGTGTGGAAACTCTTTCATTTAAAGAGATATCTCTACGAAATAAGATATGATTAATTGCTTAAGGCAACAATGTCTTCTCCTAAGAAATTGTTCAGATCAGATTACTATATCATATAGCTGCCATACAATCTTAACGATCGTAGTCGAGCGATTGTATGGAAAACTCTTTCATTTGACGAGGTATCTTCACAAAATTAGGAACAATTTATTGCTTAAGGCAACAATATATTCTCTGAAGAATATGTTCAGATCAGATTACTATATCATATAGCTGCCATACAAATTGAACGATCGGAAACAAGTGCTTGTATGAAAAACTCTTTCATTTGAGGAGATATTTTAATTAGGAGCGATTTATTGCTTAAGGCAACAATGTATTCTTCTAAGAAATTGTTCAGATCAGATTACTATATCATATAGCCACCAAACAAACTGAACGATCGCAATCAAGTGCTTGTGTGGAAAACTCTTCCATTTAAAGAAATATCTCTACGAAATTAGATATGATTAATTGCTTAAGGCAACAATGTCTTCTCCTAAGAAATTGTTGAGATCAGATTACTATGTCATATAGCTGCCATACAAGCTTAACGATCGTAGTCGAGCGATTGTATGGAAAACTCTTTCATTTGACGAGGTATCTTCACAAAATTAGGAACAATTTATTGCTTAAGGCAAAAATATATTCTCTGAAGAATATGTTCAGATTAGATTACTTTATCATATAGCTGCCATACAAACTGAACGATCGGAAGCAAGTGTTTCTATATAAAGCTCTTTCATTTGAGGAGATATATTAATTAGGCGCGATTTATTGCTTACGGCAACAATGTATTCTCCTAAGAAATTGTTCAGATCAGATTACTATATCATATAGCTGCCATACAAATTGAACAATCGGAAACAAGTGCTTGTATGAAAATTTCTTGCACTTGAGGAGATATTTTAGTTAGGAGCGATTTATTGCTTAAGGCAACAATGTATTCTCCTATGAAATGTTTCAGATCAGATTACTATATCATATAGCTGCCATAAAACTGAACGATCGGAATAAGTGGTTCTATGAAAAACTCTTTTATTTGAGGAGATATATTAATTAGGCGCGATTTATTGCTTACGTCAAAAATGTATTCTCCTAAGAAATTGTTCAGGTCAGATTACTATATCATATAGCTGCCATACCAACTGAACGATCGAAAACAAGTGTTTCTATATAAAACTCTTTCATTTGAGGAGATATTTTAATTAGGCGCGATTTATTGCTTACGGCAACAATGTATTCTCCTAAGAAATTGTTCAGATCAGATTACTATATCATATAGCTGCCATACAAATTGAACGATCGGAAACAAGTGCTTGTATGAAAACTCTTGCACTTGAGGAGATATTTTAGTTAGGAGCGATTTATTGCTTAAGGAAACAATGTCTTCTCCTAAGAAGTTGTTCAGATCAGATTACTATATCATATATCGGATCGGAAGCAAGTGCTTCTATAAAAAACTCTTTTATTTGAGGAAATATTTTAATTAGGCGCGATTTATTGCTTAAGGCAAAAATGTATTCTCCTAAGAATATGTTCAGAGCAGATCACTATATCATATAGTCATCATACAAACTGAACGATCGCAGTCAAGTGCTTGTGTGGAAACTCTTTCATTTAAAGAGATATCTCTACGAAATAAGATATGATTAATTGCTTAAGGCAACAATGTCTTCTCCTAAGAAATTGTTCAGATCAGATTACTATATCATATAGCTGCCATACAATCTTAACGATCGTAGTCGAGCGATTGTATGGAAAACTCTTTCATTTGACGAGGTATCTTCACAAAATTAGGAACAATTTATTGCTTAAGGCAACAATATATTCTCTGAAGAATATGTTCAGATCAGATTACTATATCATATAGCTGCCATACAAATTGAACGATCGGAAACAAGTGCTTGTATGAAAAACTCTTTCATTTGAGGAGATATTTTAATTAGGAGCGATTTATTGCTTAAGGCAACAATGTATTCTTCTAAGAAATTGTTCAGATCAGATTACTATATCATATAGCCACCAAACAAACTGAACGATCGCAATCAAGTGCTTGTGTGGAAAACTCTTCCATTTAAAGAAATATCTCTACGAAATTAGATATGATTAATTGCTTAAGGCAACAATGTCTTCTCCTAAGAAATTGTTGAGATCAGATTACTATGTCATATAGCTGCCATACAAGCTTAACGATCGTAGTCGAGCGATTGTATGGAAAACTCTTTCATTTGACGAGGTATCTTCACAAAATTAGGAACAATTTATTGCTTAAGGCAAAAATATATTCTCTGAAGAATATGTTCAGATTAGATTACTTTATCATATAGCTGCCATACAAACTGAACGATCGGAAGCAAGTGTTTCTATATAAAGCTCTTTCATTTGAGGAGATATATTAATTAGGCGCGATTTATTGCTTACGGCAACAATGTATTCTCCTAAGAAATTGTTCAGATCAGATTACTATATCATATAGCTGCCATACAAATTGAACAATCGGAAACAAGTGCTTGTATGAAAATTTCTTGCACTTGAGGAGATATTTTAGTTAGGAGCGATTTATTGCTTAAGGCAACAATGTATTCTCCTATGAAATGTTTCAGATCAGATTACTATATCATATAGCTGCCATAAAACTGAACGATCGGAATAAGTGGTTCTATGAAAAACTCTTTTATTTGAGGAAATATATTAATTAGGCGCGATTTATTGCTTACGGCAACAATGTATTCTCCTAAGAAATTGTTCAGGTCAGATTACTATATCATATAGCTGCCATACCAACTGAACGATCGAAAACAAGTGTTTCTATATAAAACTCTTTCATTTGAGGAGATATTTTAATTAGGCGCGATTTATTGCTTACGGCAACAATGTATTCTCCTAAGAAATTGTTCAGATCAGATTACTATATCATATAGCTGCCATACAAATTGAACGATCGGAAACAAGTGCTTGTATGAAAACTCTTGCACTTGAGGAGATATTTTAGTTAGGAGCGATTTATTGCGTAAGGAAACAATGTCTTCTCCTAAGAAGTTGTTCAGATCAGATTACTATATCATATATCGGATCGGAAGCAAGTGCTTCTATGAAAAACTCTTTTATTTGAGGAAATATTTTAATTAGGCGCGATTTATTGCTTAAGGCAAAAATGTATTCTCCTAAGAATATGTTCAGAGCAGATCACTATATCATATAGTCATCATACAAACTGAACGATCGCAGTCAAGTGCTTGTGTGGAAAACTCTTTCATTTAAAGAGATATCTCTACGAAATAAGATATGATTAATTGCTTAAGGCAACAATGTCTTCTCCTAAGAAATTATTCAGATCAGATTACAATATCATATAGCTGCCATACAATCTTAACGATCGTAGTCGAGCGATTGTATGGAAAACTCTTTCATTTGACGAGGTATCTTCACAAAATTAGGAACAATTTATTGTTTAAGGCAACAATTCATTCTCTGAAGAATATGTTCAGATCAGATTACTATATCATATAGCTGCCATACAAATTGAACGATCGGAAACAAGTGCTTGTATGAAAAACTCTTTCATTTGAGGAGATATTTTAATTAGGAGCGATTTATTGCTTAAGGCAACAATGTATTCTTCTAAGAAATTGTTCAGATCAGATTACTATATCATATAGCCACCAAACAAACTGAACGATCGCAATCAAGTGCTTGTGTTGAAAACTCTTCCATTTAAAGAAATATCTCTACGAAATTAGATATGATTAATTGCTTAAGGCAACAATGTCTTCTCCTAAGAAATTGTTGAGATCAGATTACTATGTCATATAGCTGCCATTCAAGCTTAACGATCGTAGTTGAGTGATTGTATGGAAAACTCTTTCATTTGACGAGGTATCTTCACAAAATTAGGAACAATTTATTGCTTAAGGCAAAAATATATTCTCTGAAGAATATGTTCAGATTAGATTGCTTTATCATATAGCTGCCATACAAACTGAACGATCGGAAGCAAGTGTTTCTATATAAAGCTCTTTCATTTGAGGAGATATATTAATTAGGCGCGATTTATTGCTTACGGCAACAATGTTTTCTCCTAAGAAATTGTTCAGATCAGATTACTATATCATATAGCTGCCATACAAATTGAACAATCGGAAACAAGTGCTTGTATGAAAATTTCTTGCACTTGAGGAGATATTTTAGTTAGGAGCGATTTATTGCTTAAGGCAACAATGTATTCTCCTATGAAATGTTTCAGATCAGATTACTATATCATATAGCTGCCATAAAACTGAACGATCGGAATAAGTGGTTCTATGAAAAACTCTTTTATTTGAGGAGATATATTAATTAGGCGCGATTTATTGCTTACGGCAACAATGTATTCTCCTAAGAAATTGTTCAGATCAGATTACTATATCATATAGCTGCCATACAAATTGAACGATCGGAAACAAGTGCTTGTATGAAAATTTCTTGCACTTGAGGAAATATTTTAATTAGGCGCGATTTATTGCTTAAGGCAACAATGTCTTCTCCTAAGAAATTGTTGAGATCAGATTACTATATCATATAGCTGCCATACAATCTTAACGATCGTAGTTGAGCGATTGTATGGAAAACTTTCATTTAACGAGGTATCTTCACAAAATTAGGAACAATTTATTGCTTAAGGCAACAATATATTCTCTGAAGAATATGTTCAGATCAGATTACTATATCATATAGCTGCCGTACAAATTGAACGATCGGAAACAAGTGCTTGTATGAAAATTTCTTGCACTTGAGGAAATATTTTAATTAGGCGCGATTTATTGCTTAAGGCAACAATGTCTTCTCCTAAGAAATTGTTCAGATCAGATTACTATATCATATAGCTGCCATACAAATTGAACAATCGGAAACAAGTGCTTGTATGAAAATTTCTTGCACTTGAGGAGATATTTTAGTTAGGAGCGATTTATTGCTTAAGGAAACAATGTCTTCTCCTAAGAAGTTGTTCAGATCAGATTACTATATCATATAGCTGCCATACAATCTTAACGATCGTAGTCGAGCGATTGTATGGAAAACTCTTTCATTTGACGAGGTATCTTCACAAATATAGGAACAATTTATTGCTTAAGGCAACAATATATTCTCTGAAGAATATGTTCAGATCAGATTACTATATCATATAGCTGCCGTACAAATTGAACGATCGGAAACAAGTGCTTGTATGAAAAACTCTTTCATTTGAGGAGATATTTTAATTAGGCGCGCTTAATTGCTCAAGGCAACAATGTATTCTCCTAAGAAATTGTTCCGATCAGATTACTATATCATATAGCTGCCATACAAATTAAACGATCGGAAACAAGTGCTTGTATGAAAAGCTCTTTCATTTGAGGAGATATTTTAATTAGGAGCGATTTATTGCTTAAGGCAACAATGTATTCTTCTAAGAAATTGTTCAGATCAGATTACTATATCATATAGCCACCAAACAAACTGAACGATCGCAATCAAGTGCTTGTGTGGAAAACTCTTCCATTTAAAGAAATATCTCTACGAAATTAGATATGATTAATTGCTTAAGGCAACAATGTCTTCTCCTAAGAAATTGTTCAGATCAGATTACTATATCATATAGCTGCCATACAATCTTAACGATCGTAGTCGAGCGATTGTATGGAAAACTCTTTCATTTGACGAGATATCTTCACAAATATACGAACAATTTATTGCTTAAGGCAACAATATATTCTCTGAAGAATATGTTCAGATCAGATTACTATATCATATAGCTGCCGTACAAATTGAACGATCGGAAACAAGTGCTTGTATGAAAAACTCTTTCATTTGAGGAGATATTTTAATTAGGCGCGCTTAATTGCTCAAGGCAACAATGTATTCTCCTAAGAAATTGTTCCGATCAGATTACTATATCATATAGCTGCCATACAAATTGAACGATCGGAAACAAGTGCTTGTATGAAAAACTCTTTCATTTGAGGAGATATTTTAATTAGGAGCGATTTATTGCTTAAGGCAACAATGTATTCTTCTAAGAAATTGTTCAGATCAGATTACTATATCATATAGCCACCAAACAAACTGAACGATCGCAATCAAGTGCTTGTGTGGAAAACTCTTCCATTTAAAGAAATATCTCTACGAAATTAGATATGATTAATTGCTTAAGGCAACAATGTCTTCTCCTAAGAAATTGTTGAGATCAGATTACTATGTCATATAGCTGCCATACAAGCTTAACGATCGTAGTCGAGCGATTGTATGGAAAACTCTTTCATTTGACGAGGTATCTTCACAAAATTAGGAACAATTTATTGCTTAAGGCAAAAATATATTCTCTGAAGAATATGTTCAGATTAGATTAGTTTATCATATAGCTGCCATACAAACTGAACGATCGGAAGCAAGTGTTTCTATATAAAGCTCTTTCATTTGAGGAGATATATTAATTAGGCGCGATTTATTGCTTACGGCAACAATGTATTCTCCTAAGAAATTGTTCAGATCAGATTACTATATCATATAGCTGCCATACAAATTGAACAATCGGAAACAAGTGCTTGTATGAAAATTTCTTGCACTTGAGGAGATATTTTAGTTAGGAGCGATTTATTGCTTAAGGCAACAATGTATTCTCCTATGAAATGTTTCAGATCAGATTACTATATCATATAGCTGCCATAAAACTGAACGATCGGAACAAGTGGTTCTATGAAAAACTCTTTTATTTGAGGAGATATATTAATTAGGCGCGATTTATTGCTTACGGCAACAATGTATTCTCCTAAGAAATTGTTCAGATCAGATTACTATATCATATAGCTGCCATACAAATTGAACGATCGGAAACAAGTGCTTGTATGAAAATTTCTTGCACTTGAGGAAATATTTTAATTAGGCGCGATTTATTGCTTAAGGCAACAATGTCTTCTCCTAAGAAATTGTTCAGTTCAGATTACTATATCATATAGCTGCCATACAATCTTAACGATCGTAGTTGAGCGATTGTATGGAAAACTCTTTCATTTAACGAGGTATGTTCACAAAATTAGGAACAATTTATTGCTTAAGGCAACAATATATTCTCTGAAGAATATGTTCAGATCAGATTACTATACCATATAGCTGCCATACAAATTGAACCATCGGAAACAAGTGCTTGTATGAATAACTCTTGCACTTGAGGAGATATTTTAGTTAGGAGCGATTTATTGCATAAGGCAACAATGTATTCTCCTGAGAAATTGTTCAGATCAGATTACTATATCATATAGCTGCCATACCAACTGAACGATCGAAAACAAGTGTTTCTATATAAAACTCTTTCATTTGAGGAGATATTTTAATTAGGCGCGATTTATTGCGTACGGCAACAATGTATTCTCCTAAGAAATTGTTCAGATCAGATTACTATATCATATAGCTGCCATACAAATTGAACGATCGGAAACAAGTGCTTGTATGAAAACTCTTGCACTTGAGGAGATATTTTAGTTAGGAGCGATTTATTGCTTAAGGCAACAATGTCTTCTCCTAAGAAATTGTTCAGATCAGATTACTATATCATATATCGGATCGGAAGCAAGTGCTTCTATGAAAAACTCTTTCATTTGAGGAAATATTTTAATTAGGCGCGATTTATTGCTTAAGGCAAAAATGTATTCTCCTAAGAATATGTTCAGAGCAGATCACTATATCATATAGTCATCATACAAACTGAACGATCGCAGTCAAGTGCTTGTGTGGAAAACTCTTTCATTTAAAGAAGAATCTCTACTAAATTAGATATGATTAATTGCTTAAGGCAACAATGTCTTCTCCTAAGAAATTGTCCAGGTCAGATTACTATATCATATAGCTGCCATACAAACTGAACGGTCGAACTAATCTGAACATTTGACGAGATATTTGATTGGACACGACTTATTGCTTAAGGCAACAATATATTCTCTGAAGAATATGTTCAGATCAGATTACTATATCATATAGCTGCCATACAAACTGAACGATCGGAAACAAGTGCTTGTATGAAAATTTCTTGCACTTGAGGATATATTTTAGGTAGGAGCGAAATTGTTGAGATCAGATTACTATGTCATATAGCTGCCATACAAGCTTAACGATCGTAGTCGAGCGATTGTATGGAAAACTCTTTCATTTGACGAGGTATCTTCACAAAATTAGGAACAATTTATTGCTTAAGGCAAAAATATATTCTCTGAAGAATATGTTCAGATTAGATTACTTTATCATATAGCTTCCATACAAACTGAACGATCGGAGGTAAGTGTTTCTATATAAAGCTCTTTCATTTGAGGAGATATATTAATTAGGCGCGATTTATTGCTTACAGAAACAATGTATTCTCCTAAGAAATTGTTCAGATCAGATTACTATATCATATAGCTGCCATACAATTTGAACGATCGGAAACAAGTGCTTGTATGAATATTTCTTGCACTTGAGGAAATATTTTAATTAGCGCGATTTATTGCTTAAGGCAACAATGTATTCTCCTAAGAAATTGTTCAGATCAGATTACTATATCATATAGCTGCCATACAATCTTAACGATCGTAGTCGAGCGATTGTATGGAAAACTCTTTCATTTGACGAGGTATCTTCACAAAATTAGGAACAATTTATTGCTTAAGGCAACAATATATTCTCTGAAGAATATGTTCAGATCAGATTACTATATCATATAGCTGCCATACAAACTGAACGATCGGAAACAAGTGCTTGTATGAAAATTTCTTGCACTTGAGGAGATATTTTAGTTAGGAGCGATTTATTGCTTAAGGCAACAATGTATTCTCCTATGAAATGTTTCAGATCAGATTACTATATAATATAGCTGCCATACAAACTGAACGATCGGAAACAAGTGCTTGTATGAAAAACTCTTTCATTTGAGGAGATATTTTAATTAGGAGCGATTTATTGCTTGATGCAACAATATATTCTAATAAGAATATGCGCAGATCAGATCACTATATCATATAGCCACCAAACAAACTGAACGATCGCAATCAAGTGCTTGTGTGGAAAACTCTTTCATTTAAAGAAGTGTCTCTACGAAATTAGACATGATTAATTGCTTAAGGCAACAATGTCTTCTCCTAAGAAATTGTTCAGATCAGATTACTATATCATATAGCTGCCATACAAATTGAACGATCGGAAACAAGTGCTTGTATGAAAAACTCTTTCATTTGAGGAGATATTTTAATTAGGCGCGCTTAATTTCTCAAGGCAACAATGTATTCTCCTAAGAAATTGTTCCGATCAGATTACTATATCATATAGCTGCCATACAAATTGAACGATCGGAAACAAGCGCTTGTATGAAAAACTCTTTCATTTGAGGAGATATTTTAATTAGGAGCGATTTATTGCTTAAGGCAACAATGTATTCTTCTAAGAAATTTTTCAGATCAGATTACTATATCATATAGCCACCAAACAAACTGAACGATCGCAATCAAGTGCTTGTGTGGAAAACTCTTCCATTTAAAGAAATATCTCTACGAAATTAGATATGATTAATTGCTTAAGGCAACAATGTCTTCTCCTTAGAAATTGTTCAGATCAGATTACTATATCATATAGCTGCCATACAAACTGAACGATCGGAAACAAGTGCTTGTATGAAAATTTCTTGCACTTGAGGAGATATTTTAGTTAGGAGTGATTTATTGCTTAAGGCAACAATGTGTTCTCCTATGAAATGTTTCAGATCAGATTACTATATAATATAGCTGCCATACAAACTGAACGATCGGAAACAAGTGCTTGTATGAAAAACTCTTTCATTTGAGGAGATATTTTAATTAGGAGCGATTTATTGCTTGAGGCAACAATATATTCTAATAAGAATATGCGCAGATCAGATCACTATATCATATAGCCACCAAACAAGCTGAACGATCGCAATCAAGTGCTTGTGTGGAAAACTCTTTCATTTAAAGAAGTATCTCTACGAAATTAGACATGATTAATTTGCTTAAGGCAACAATGTCTTCTCCTAAGAAATTGTTAAGATCAGATTACTATATCATATAGCTGCCTTACAAACTGAACGATCGGAAACAAGTGCTTGTATGAAAATTTCTTGCACTTGAGGAGATATTTTAGTTGGGAGCGATTTATTGCTTAAGGCAACAATGTCTTCTCCTGAGAAATTGTTCAGATCAGATTACTATATCATATAGCAGCCATACCAACTGAACGATCGAAAACAAGTGTTTCTATATAAAACTCTTTCATTTGAGGAGATATTTTAATTAGGCGCGATTTATTGCTTACGGCAACAATGTATTCTCCTAAGAAATTGTTCAGATCAGATTAATATATCATATAGCTGCCATACAAATTGAACGATCGGAAACAAATGCTTGTATGAAAAACTCTTGCACTTGAGGAGATATTTTAGTTAGGAGCGATTTATTGCTTAAGGCAACAATGTATTCTCCTGAGAAATTGTTCAGATCAGATTACTATATCATATAGCTGCCATACCAACTGAACGATCGAAAACAAGTGTTTCTATATAAAACTCTTTCATTTGAGGAGATATTTTAATTAGGCGTGATTTATTGCTTACGGCAACAATGTATTCTCCTAAGAAATTGTTCAGATCAGATTAGTATATCATATAGCTGCCATACAAATTGAACGATCGGAAACAAGTGCTTGTATGAAAAACTCTTGCACTTGAGGAGATATTTTAGTTAGGAGCGATTTATTGCTTAAGGCAACAATGTATTCTCCTGAGAAATTGTTCAGATCATATTACTATATCATATAGCTGCCATACAAACTGAACGATCGGAAACAAGTGCTTGTATGAAAAACTCTTTCATTTGAGGAGATATTTTAATTAGGATCGATTTATTGCTTAAGGCAACAATGTATTCTTCTAAGAAATTGTTCAGATCAGATTACTATATCATATAGCTGCCATACAAATTGAACGATCGGAAACAAGTGCTTGTATGAAAAACTCTTGCACTTGAGGAGATATTTTAGTTAGGAGCGATTTATTGCTTAAGGCAACAATGTTTTCTCCTAAGAATATGTTCAGATCAGATCACTATATCATATAGACACCATACAAACTGAACGATCGGAAACAAGTGCTTGTATGAAAAACTCTTTCATTTGACGAGGTAGCTTCACAAAATTAGGAACAATTTATTGCTTAAGGCAACAATATATTCTCTGAAGAATATGTTCAGATCAGATTACTATATCATATAGCTGCCATACAAATTGAACCATCGGAAACAAGTGCTTGTATGAAAAACTCTTGCACTTGAGGAGATATTTTAGTTAGGAGCGATTTATTGCATAAGGCAACAATGTATTCTCCTGAGAAATTGTTCAGATCAGATTACTATATCATATAGCTGCCATACCAACTGAACGATCGAAAACAAGTGTTTCTATATAAAACTCTTTCATTTGAGGAGATATTTTAATTAGGCGCGATTTATTGCGTACGGCAACAATGTATTCTCCTAAGAAATTGTTCAGATCAGATTACTATATCATATAGCTGCCATACAAATTGAACGATCGGAAACAAGTGCTTGTAAGAAAAACTCTTTCATTTGAGGAGATATTTTAATTAGGAGCGATTTATTGCTTGATGCAACAATATATTCTAATAAGAATATGCGCAGATCAGATCACTATATCATATAGCCACCAAACAAACTGAACGATCGCAATCAAGTGCTTGTGTGGAAAACTCTTTCATTTAAAGAAATATCTCTACGAAATTAGATATGATTAATTGCTTAAGGCAACAATGTCTTCTCCTAAGAAATTGTTGAGATCAGATTACTATGTCATATAGCTGCCATACAAGCTTAACGATCGTAGTCGAGCGATTGTATGGAAAACTCTTTCATTTGACGAGGTATCTTTAAAAAATTAGGAACAATTTATTGCTTAAGGCAACAATATATTCTCTGAAGAATATGTTCAGATCAGATTACTATATCATATAGCTGCCATACAAATTGAACGATCGGAAACAAGTGCTTGTATGAAAAACTCTTTCATTTGAGGAGATATTTTAATTAGGAGCGATTTATTGCTTAAGGCAACAATGTATTCTTCTAAGAAATTGTTCAGATCAGATTACTATATCATATAGCCACCAAACAAACTGAACGATCGCAATCAAGTGCTTGTGTGGAAAACTCTTCCATTTAAAGAAATATCTCTACGAAATTAGATATGATTAATTGCTTAAGGCAACAATGTCTTCTCCTAAGAAATTGTTGAGATCAGATTACTATGTCATATAGCTGCCATACAAGCTTAACGATCGTAGTCGAGCGATTGTATGGAAAACTCTTTCATTTGAGGAAATATTTTAATTAGGCGCGATTTATTGCGTAAGGCAAAAATGTATTCTCCTAAGAATATGTTCAGAGCAGATCACTATATCATATAGTCATCATACAAACTGAACGATCGCAGTCAAGTGCTTGTGTGGAAAACTCTTTCATTTAAAGAGATATCTCTACGAAATAAGATATGATTAATTGCTTAAGGCAACAATGTATTCTCCTGAGAAATGTTTCAGATCAGATTACTAAATCATATAGCTGCCATACCAACTGAGCGATCGAAAACAAGTGCTTGTATGAAAAACTCTTTAATTTGAGGAGATATTTTAATTAGGAGCGATTTATTGCTTGAGGCAACAATATATTCTAATAAGAATATGCGCAGATCAGATCACTATATCATATAGCCACCAAACAAAATGAACGATCGCAATCAAGTGCTTGTGTGGAAAACTCTTTCATTTAAAGAAGAATCTCTACTAAATTAGATATGATTAATTGCTTAAGGCAACAATGTCTTCTCCTAAGAAATTGTTCAGATCAGATTACTATATCATATAGCTGCCATACAAACTGAACGGTCGAACTAATCTGAACATTTGACGAGATATTTGATTGGGCACGACTTATTGCTTAAGGCAACAATATATTCTCTGAAGAATATGTTCAGATCAGATTACTATATCATATAGCTGCCATACAAACTGAACGATCGGAAACAAGTGCTTGTATGAAAATTTCTTGCACTTGAGGAGATATTTTAGTTAGGAGCGATTTATTGCTTAAGGCAACAATGTATTCTCCTATGAAATGTTTCAGATCAGATTACTATATCATATAGCTGCCATACAAACTGAACGATCGGAAACAAGTGCTTCTATGAAAAACTCTTTTATTTGAGGAGATATATTAATTAGGCGCGATTTATTGCTTACAGAAACAATGTATTCTCCTAAGAAATTGTTCAGATCAGATTACTATATCATATAGCTGCCATACAATTTGAACGATCGAAAACAAGTGCTTGTATGAATATTTCTTGCACTTGAGGAAATATTTTAATTAGCGCGATTTATTGCTTAAGGCAACAATGTCTTCTCCTAAGAAATTGTTCAGATCAGATTAATATATCATATAGCTGCCATACAAATTGAACGATCGGAAACAAATGCTTGTATGAAAAACTCTTGCACTTGAGGAGATATTTTAGTTAGGAGCGATTTATTGCTTAAGGCAACAATGTATTCTCCTGAGAAATTGTTCAGATCAGATTACTATATCATATAGCTGCCATACCAACTGAACGATCGAAAACAAGTGTTTCTATATAAAACTCTTTCATTTGAGGAGATATTTTAATTAGGCGTGATTTATTGCTTACGGCAACAATGTATTCTCCTAAGAAATTGCTCAGATCAGATTAGTATATCATATAGCTGCCATACAAATTGAACGATCGGAAACAAGCGCTTGTATGAAAAACTCTTGCACTTGAGGAGATATTTTAGTTAGGAGCGATTTATTGCTTAAGGCAACAATGTATTCTCCTGAGAAATTGTTCAGATCATATTACTATATCATATAGCTGCCATACAAACTGAACGATCGGAAACAAGCGCTTGTATGAAAAACTCTTTCATTTGAGGAGATATTTTAATTAGGATCGATTTATTGCTTAAGGCAACAATGTATTCTTCTAAGAAATTGTTCAGATCAGATTACTATATCATATAGCTGCCATACAAATTGAACGATCGGAAACAAGTGCTTGTATGAAAAACTCTTGCACTTGAGGAGATATTTTAGTTAGGAGCGATTTATTGCTTAAGGCAACAATGTATTCTCCTAAGAATATGTTCAGATCAGATCACTATATCATATAGCCACCATACAAACTGAACGATCGGAAACAAGTGCTTGTATGAAAAACTCTTTCATTTGACGAGGTAGCTTCACAAAATTAGGAACAATTTATTGCTTAAGGCAACAATATATTTTCTGAAGAATATGTTCAGATCAGATTACTATATCATATAGCTGCCATACAAATTGAACCATCGGAAACAAGTGCTTGTATGAAAAACTCTTGCACTTGAGGAGATATTTTAGTTAGGAGCGATTTATTGCATAAGGCAACAATGTATTCTCCTGAGAAATTGTTCAGATCAGATTACTATATCATATAGCTGCCATACCAACTGAACGATCGAAAACAAGTGTTTCTATATAAAACTCTTTCATTTGAGGAGATATTTTAATTAGGCGCGATTTATTGCGTACGGCAACAATGTATTCTCCTAAGAAATTGTTCAGATCAGATTACTATATCATATAGCTGCCATACAAATTGAACGATCGGAAACAAGTGCTTGTAAGAAAAACTCTTTCATTTGAGGAGATATTTTAATTAGGAGCGATTTATTGCTTGATGCAACAATATATTCTAATAAGAATATGCGCAGATCAGATCACTATATCATATAGCCACCAAACAAACTGAACGATCGCAATCAAGTGCTTGTGTGGAAAACTCTTTCATTTAAAGAAATATCTCTACGAAATTAGATATGATTAATTGCTTAAGGCAACAATGTCTTCTCCTAAGAAATTGTTGAGATCAGATTACTATGTCATATAGCTGCCATACAAGCTTAACGATCGTAGTCGAGCGATTGTATGGAAAACTCTTTCATTTGACGAGGTATCTTTACAAAATTAGGAACAATTTATTGCTTAAGGCAACAATATATTCTCTGAAGAATATGTTCAGATCAGATTACTATATCATATAGCTGCCATACAAATTGAACGATCGGAAACAAGTGCTTGTATGAAAAACTCTTTCATTTGAGGAGATATTTTAATTAGGAGCGATTTATTGCTTAAGGCAACAATGTATTCTTCTAAGAAATTGTTCAGATCAGATTACTATATCATATAGCCACCAAACAAACTGAACGATCGCAATCAAGTGCTTGTGTGGAAAACTCTTCCATTTAAAGAAATATCTCTACGAAATTAGATATGATTAATTGCTTAAGGCAACAATGTCTTCTCCTAAGAAATTGTTGAGATCAGATTACTATGTCATATAGCTGCCATACAAGCTTAACGATCGTAGTCGAGCGATTGTATGGAAAACTCTTTCATTTGACGAGGTATCTTCACAAAATTAGGAACAATTTATTGCTTAAGGCAAAAATATATTCTCTGAAGAATATGTTCAGATTAGATTACTTTATCACATAGCTGCCATACAAACTGAACGATCGGAAGCAAGTGTTTCTATATAAAACTCTTTCATTTGAGGAGATATATTAATTAGGCGCGATTTATTGCTTACGGCAACAATGTATTCTCCTAAGAAATTGTTCAGATCAGATTACTATATCATATAGCTGCCATACAAATTGAACAATCGGAAACAAGTGCTTGTATGAAAATTTCTTGCACTTGAGGAGATATTTTAGTTAGGAGCGATTTATTGCTTAAGGCAACAATGTATTCTCCTATGAAATGTTTCAGATCAGATTACTATATCATATAGCTGCCATAAAACTGAACGATCGGAATAAGTGGTTCTATGAAAAACTCTTTTATTTGAGGAGATATATTAATTAGGCGCGATTTATTGCTTACGGCAACAATGTATTCTCCTAAGAAATTGTTCAGATCAGATTACTATATCATATAGCTGCCATACAAATTGAACGATCGGAAACAAGTGCTTGTATGAAAATTTCTTGCACTTGAGGAAATATTTTAATTAGGCGCGATTTATTGCTTAAGGCAACAATATCTTCTCCTAAGAAATTGTTCAGATCAGATTACTATATCATATAGCTGCCATACAATCTTAACGATCGTAGTTGAGCGATTGTATGGAAAACTCTTTCATTTGACGAGGTATCTTCACAAAATTAGGAACAATTTATTGCTTAAGGCAACAATATATTCTCTGAAGAATATGTTCAGATCAGATTACTATATTATATAGCTGCCATACAAATTGAACCATCGGAAACAAGTGCTTGTATGAAAAACTCTTGCACTTGAGGAGATATTTTAGTTAGGAGCGTTTTTATGCATAAGGCAACAATGTATTCTCCTGAGAAATTGTTCAGATCAGATTACTATATCATATAGCTGCCATACCAACTGAACGATCGAAAACAAGTGTTTCTATATAAAACTCTTTCATTTGAGGAGATATTTTAATTAGGCGCGATTTATTGCGTACGGCAACAATGTATTCTCCTAAGAAATTGTTCAGATCAGATTACTATATCATATAGCTGCCATACAAATTGAACGATCGGAAACAAGTGCTTGTAAGAAAAACTCTTTCATTTGAGGAGATATTTTAATTAGGAGCGATTTATTGCTTGATGCAACAATATATTCTAATAAGAATATGCGCAGATTAGATCACTATATCATATAGCCACCAAACAAACTGAACGATCGCAATCAAGTGCTTGTGTGGAAAACTCTTTCATTTAAAGAAATATCTCTACGAAATTAGATATGATTAATTGCTTAAGGCAACAATGTCTTCTCCTAAGAAATTGTTGAGATCAGATTACTATGTCATATAGCTGCCATACAAGCTTAACGATCGTAGTCGAGCGATTGTATGGAAAACTCTTTCATTTGACGAGGTATCTTTACAAAATTAGGAACAATTTATTGCTTAAGGCAACAATATATTCTCTGAAGAATATGTTCAGATCAGATTACTATATCATATAGCTGCCATACAAATTGAACGATCGGAAACAAGTGCTTGTATGAAAAACTCTTTCATTTGAGGAGATATTTTAATTAGGAGCGATTTATTGCTTAAGGCAACAATGTATTCTTCTAAGAAATTGTTCAGATCAGATTACTATATCATATAGCCACCAAACAAACTGAACGATCGCAATCAAGTGCTTGTGTGGAAAACTCTTCCATTTAAAGAAATATCTCTACGAAATTAGATATGATTAATTGCTTAAGGCAACAATGTCTTCTCCTAAGAAATTGTTGAGATCAGATTACTATGTCATATAGCTGCCATACAAGCTTAACGATCGTAGTCGAGCGATTGTATGGAAAACTCTTTCATTTGACGAGGTATCTTCACAAAATTAGGAACAATTTATTGCTTAAGGCAAAAATATATTCTCTGAAGAATATGTTCAGATTAGATTACTTTATCACATAGCTGCCATACAAACTGAACGATCGGAAGCAAGTGTTTCTATATAAAACTCTTTCATTTGAGGAGATATATTAATTAGGCGCGATTTATTGCTTACGGCAACAATGTATTCTCCTAAGAAATTGTTCAGATCAGATTACTATATCATATAGCTGCCATACAAATTGAACAATCGGAAACAAGTGCTTGTATGAAAATTTCTTGCACTTGAGGAGATATTTTAGTTAGGAGCGATTTATTGCTTAAGGCAACAATGTATTCTCCTATGAAATGTTTCAGATCAGATTACTATATCATATAGCTGCCATAAAACTGAACGATCGGAATAAGTGGTTCTATGAAAAACTCTTTTATTTGAGGAGATATATTAATTAGGCGCGATTTATTGCTTACGGCAACAATGTATTCTCCTAAGAAATTGTTCAGATCAGATTACTATATCATATAGCTGCCATACAAATTGAACGATCGGAAACAAGTGCTTGTATGAAAATTTCTTGCACTTGAGGAAATATTTTAATTAGGCGCGATTTATTGCTTAAGGCAACAATATCTTCTCCTAAGAAATTGTTCAGATCAGATTACTATATCATATAGCTGCCATACAATCTTAACGATCGTAGTTGAGCGATTGTATGGAAAACTCTTTCATTTGACGAGGTATCTTCACAAAATTAGGAACAATTTATTGCTTAAGGCAACAATATATTCTCTGAAGAATATGTTCAGATCAGATTACTATATTATATAGCTGCCATACAAATTGAACCATCGGAAACAAGTGCTTGTATGAAAAACTCTTGCACTTGAGGAGATATTTTAGTTAGGAGCGTTTTTATGCATAAGGCAACAATGTATTCTCCTGAGAAATTGTTCAGATCAGATTACTATATCATATAGCTGCCATACCAACTGAACGATCGAAAACAAGTGTTTCTATATAAAACTCTTTCATTTGAGGAGATATTTTAATTAGGCGCGATTTATTGCGTACGGCAACAATGTATTCTCCTAAGAAATTGTTCAGATCAGATTACTATATCATATAGCTGCCATACAAATTGAACGATCGGAAACAAGTGCTTGTAAGAAAAACTCTTTCATTTGAGGAGATATTTTAATTAGGAGCGATTTATTGCTTGATGCAACAATATATTCCAATAAGAATATGCGCAGATCAGATCACTATATCATATAGCCACCAAACAAACTGAACGATCGCAATCAAGTGCTTGTGTGGAAAACTCTTTCATTTAAAGAAATATCTCTACGAAATTAGATATGATTAATTGCTTAAGGCAACAATGTCTTCTCCTAAGAAATTGTTGAGATCAGATTACTATGTCATATAGCTGCCATACAAGCTTAACGATCGTAGTCGAGCGATTGTATGGAAAACTCTTTCATTTGACGAGGTATCTTTACAAAATTAGGAACAATTTATTGCTTAAGGCAACAATATATTCTCTGAAGAATATGTTCAGATCAGATTACTATATCATATAGCTGCCATACAAATTGAACTATCGGAAACAAGTGCTTGTATGAAAAACTCTTCCTTTTGAGGAGATATTTTAATTAGGAGCGATTTATTGCTTAAGGCAACAATGTATTCTTCTAAGAAATTGTTCAGATCAGATTACTATATCATATAGCCACCAAACAAACTGAACGATCGCAATCAAGTGCTTGTGTGGAAAACTCTTCCATTTAAAGAAATATCTCTACGAAATTAGATATGATTAATTGCTTAAGGCAACAATGTCTTCTCCTAAGAAATTGTTGAGATCAGATTACTATGTCATATAGCTGCCATACAAGCTTAACGATCGTAGTCGAGCGATTGTATGGAAAACTCTTTCATTTGACGAGGTATCTTCACAAAATTAGGAACAATTTATTGCTTAAGGCAAAAATATATTCTCTGAAGAATATGTTCAGATTAGATTACTTTATCACATAGCTGCCATACAAACTGAACGATCGGAAGCAAGTGTTTCTATATAAAACTCTTTCATTTGAGGAGATATATTAATTAGGCGCGATTTATTGCTTACGGCAACAATGTATTCTCCTAAGAAATTGTTCAGATCAGATTACTATATCATATAGCTGCCATACAAATTGAACAATCGGAAACAAGTGCTTGTATGAAAATTTCTTGCACTTGAGGAGATATTTTAGTTAGGAGCGATTTATTGCTTAAGGCAACAATGTATTCTCCTATGAAATGTTTCAGATCAGATTACTATATCATATAGCTGCCATAAAACTGAACGATCGGAATAAGTGGTTCTATGAAAAACTCTTTTATTTGAGGAGATATATTAATTAGGCGCGATTTATTGCTTACGGCAACAATGTATTCTCCTAAGAAATTGTTCAGATCAGATTACTATATCATATAGCTGCCATACAAATTGAACGATCGGAAACAAGTGCTTGTATGAAAATTTCTTGCACTTGAGGAAATATTTTAATTAGGCGCGATTTATTGCTTAAGGCAACAATGTCTTCTCCTAAGAAATTGTTCAGATCAGATTACTATATCATATAGCTGCCATACAATCTTAACGATCGTAGTTGAGCGATTGTATGGAAAACTCTTTCATTTGACGAGGTATCTTCACAAAATTAGGAACAATTTATTGCTTAAGGCAACAATATATTCTCTGAAGAATATGTTCAGATCAGATTACTATATCATATAGCTGCCATACAAATTGAACCATCGGAAACAAGTGCTTGTATGAAAAACTCTTGCACTTGAGGAGATATTTTAGTTAGGAGCGATTTATTGCATAAGGCAACAATGTATTCTCCTGAGAAATTGTTCAGATCAGATTACTATATCATATAGCTGCCATACCAACTGAACGATCGAAAACAAGTGTTTCTATATAAAACTCTTTCATTTGAGGAGATATTTTAATTAGGCGCGATTTATTGCGCACGGCAACAATGTATTCTCCTAAGAAATTGTTCAGATCAGATTACTATATCATATAGCTGCCATACAAATTGAACGATCGGAAACAAATGCTTGTATGAAAACTCTTGCACTTGAGGAGATATTTTAGTTAGGAGCGATTTATTGCTTAAGGCAACAATGTCTTCTCCTAAGAAATTGTTCAGATCAGATTACTATATCATATATCGGATCGGAAGCAAGTGCTTCTATGAAAAACTCTTTCATTTGAGGAAATATTTTAATTAGGCGCGATTTATTGCTTAAGGCAAAAATGTATTCTCCTAAGAATATGTTCAGAGCAGATCACTATATCATAGAGTCATCATACAAACTGAGCGATCGCAGTCAAGTGCTTGTGTGGAAAACTCTTTCATTTAAAGAGATATCTCTACGAAATAAGATATGATTAATTGCTTAAGGCAACAATGTCTTCTCCTAAGAAATTGTTCAGATCAGATTACTATATCATTTAGCTGCCATACAATCTTAACGATCGTAGTCGAGCGATTGTATGGAAAACTCTTTCATTTGACGAGGTATCTTCACAAATATAGGAACAATTTATTGCTTAAGGCAACAATATATTCTCTGAAGAATATGTTCAGATCAGATTACTATATCATATAGCTGCCATACAAATTGAACGATCGGAAACAAGTGCTTGTATGAAAAACTCTTTCATTTAAGGAGATATTTTAATTAGGCGCGCTTAATTGCTCAAGGCAACAATGTATTCTCCTAAGAAATTGTTCCGATCAGATTACTATATCATATAGCTGCCATACAAATTAAACGATCGGAAACAAGTGCTTGTATGAAAAACTCTTTCATTTGAGGAGATATTTTAATTAGGAGCGATTTATTGCTTAAGGCAACAATGTATTCTTCTAAGAAATTATTCAGATCAGATTACTATATCATATAGCAACCAAACAAACTGAACGATCGCAATCAAGTGCTTGTGTGGAAAACTCTTCCATTTAAAGAAATATCTCTACGAAATTAGATATGATTAATTGCTTAAGGCAACAATGTCTTCTCCTAAGAAATTGTTGAGATCAGATTACTATGTCATATAGCTGCCATACAAGCTTAACGATCGTAGTCGAGCGATTGTATGGAAAACTCTTTCATTTGACGAGGTATCTTTACAAAATTAGGAACAATTTATTGCTTAAGGCAACAATATATTCTCTGAAGAATATGTTCAGATCAGATTACTATATCATATAGCTGCCATACAAATTGAACGATCGGAAACAAGTGCTTGTATGAAAAACTCTTTCATTTGAGGAGATATTTTAATTAGGAGCGATTTATTGCTTAAGGCAACAATGTATTCTTCTAAGAAATTGTTCAGATCAGATTACTATATCATATAGCCACCAAACAAACTGAACGATCGCAATCAAGTGCTGGTGTGGAAAACTCTTCCATTTAAAGAAATATCTCTACGAAATTAGATATGATTAATTGCTTAAGGCAACAATGTCTTCTCCTAAGAAATTGTTGAGATCAGATTACTATGTCATATAGCTGCCATACAAGCTTAACGATCGTAGTCGATCGATTGTATGGAAAACTCTTTCATTTGACGAGGTATCTTCACAAAATTAGGAACAATTTATTGCTTAAGGCAAAAATATATTCTCTGAAGAATATGTTCAGATTAGATTACTTTATCACATAGCTGCCATACAAACTGAACGATCGGAAGCAAGTGTTTCTATATAAAACTCTTTCATTTGAGGAGATATATTAATTAGGCGCGATTTATTGCTTACGGCAACAATGTATTCTCCTAAGAAATTGTTCAGATCAGATTACTATATCATATAGCTGCCATACAAATTGAACAATCGGAAACAAGTGCTTGTATGAAAATTTCTTGCACTTGAGGAGATATTTTAGTTAGGAGCGATTTATTGCTTAAGGCAACAATGTATTCTCCTATGAAATGTTTCAGATCAGATTACTATATCATATAGCTGCCATAAAACTGAACGATCGGAATAAGTGGTTCTATGAAAAACTCTTTTATTTGAGGAGATATATTAATTAGGCGCGATTTATTGCTTACGGCAACAATGTATTCTCCTAAGAAATTGTTCAGATCAGATTACCATATCATATAGCTGCCATTAAAACTGAACGATCGGAAACAGGTGCTTGTATGAAAAACTCGTTCATTTGAGAAGATATTTTAATTAGGCGCGATTTATTGCTTAAGGCAACAATGTCTTCTCCTAAGAAATTGTTGAGATCAGATTACTATGTCATATAGCTGCCATACAAGCTTAACGATCGTAGTCGATCGATTGTATGGAAAACTCTTTCATTTGACGAGGTATCTTCACAAAATTAGGAACAATTTATTGCTTAAGGCAACAATATATTCTCTGAAGAATATGTTCAGATCAGATTACTATATCATATAGCTGCCATACAAATTGAACCATCGGAAACAAGTGCTTGTATGAAAAACTCTTGCACTTGAGGAGATATTTTAGTTAGGAGCGATTTATTGCATAAGGCAACAATGTATTCTCCTGAGAAATTGTTCAGATCAGATTACTATATCATATAGCTGCCATACCAACTGAACGATCGAAAACAACTGTTTCTATATAAAACTCTTTCATTTGAGGAGATATTTTAATTAGGCGCGATTTATTGCGTACGGCAACAATGTATTCTCCTAAGAAATTGTTCAGATCAGATTACTATATCATATAGCTGCCATACAAATTGAACGATCGGAAACAAATGCTTGTATGAAAACTCTTGCACTTGAGGAGATATTTTAGTTAGGAGCGATTTATTGCTTAAGGCAACAATGTCTTCTCCTAAGAAATTGTTCAGATCAGATTACTATATCATATATCGGATCGGAAGCAAGTGCTTCTATGAAAAACTCTTTCATTTGAGGAAATATTTTAATTAGGCGCGATTTATTGCTTAAGGCAAAAATGTATTCTCCTAAGAATATGTTCAGAGCAGATCACTATATCATAGAGTCATCATACAAACTGAACGATCGCAGTCAAGTGCTTGTGTGGAAAACTCTTTCATTTAAAGAGATATCTCTACGAAATAAGATATGATTAATTGCTTAAGGCAACAATGTCTTCTCCTAAGAAATTGTTCAGATCAGATTACTATATCATATAGCTGCCATACAATCTTAACGATCGTAGTTGAGCGATTGTATGGAAAACTCTTTCATTTGACGAGGTATCTTCACAAAATTAGGAACAATTTATTGCTTAAGGCAACAATATATTCTCTGAAGAATATGTTCAGATCAGATTACTATATCATATAGCTGCCATACAAATTGAACCATCGGAAACAAGTGCTTGTATGAAAAACTCTTGCACTTGAGGAGATATTTTAGTTAGGAGCGATTTATTGCTTAAGGCAAAAATGTATTCTCCTAAGAATATGTTCAGAGCAGATCACTATATCATAGAGTCATCATACAAACTGAACGATCGCAACCAAGTGCTTGTGTGGAAAACTCTTTCATTTAAAGAGATATCTCTACGAAATAAGATATGATTAATTGCTTAAGGCAACAATGTCTTCTCCTAAGAAATTGTTCAGATCAGATTACTATATCATATAGCTGCCATACAATCTTAACGATCGTAGTCGAGCGATTGTATGGAAAACTCTTTCATTTGACGAGGTATCTTCACAAATATAGAAACAATTTATTGCTTAAGGCAACAATATATTCTCGGAAGCAAGTGTTTCTATATAAAACTCTTTCATTTGAGGAGATATATTAATTAGGCGCGATTTATTGCTTACGGCAACAATGTATTCTCCTAAGAAATTGTTCAGATCAGATTACTATATCATATAGCTGCCATACAAATTGAACAATCGGAAACAAGTGCTTGTATGAAAATTTTTGCACTTGAGGAGATATTTTAGTTAGGAGCGATTTATTGCTTAAGGCAACAATGTATTCTCCTATGAAATGTTTCAGATCAGATTACTAAATCATATAGCTGCCATACCAACTGAGCGATCGAAAACAAGTGCTTGTATGAAAAACTCTTTAATTTGAGGAGATATTTTAATTAGGAGCGATTTATTGCTTGAGGCAACAATATATTCTAATAAGAATATGCGCAGATCAGATCACTATATCATATAGCCACCAAACAAAATGAACGATCACAATCAAGTGCTTGTGTGGAAAACTCTTTCATTTAAAGAAGAATCTCTACTAAATTAGATATGATTAATTGCTTAAGGCAACAATGTCTTCTCCTAAGAAATTGTTCAGATCAGATTACTATATAATATAGCTGCCATACAAACTGAACGATCGGAAACAAGTGCTTGTATGAAAAACTCTTTCATTTGAGGAGATATTTTAATTAGGAACGATTTATTGCTTAAGGCAACAATGTATTCTCCTATGAAATGTTTCAGATCAGATTACTATATAATATAGCTGCCATACAAACTGAACGATCGGAAACAAGTGCTTGTATGAAAAACTCTTTCATTTGAGGAGATATTTTAATTAGGAGCGATTTATTGCTTGATGCAACAATATATTCTAATAAGAATATGCGCAGATCAGATCACTATATCATATAGCCACCAAACAAACTGAACGATCGCAATCAAGTGCTTGTGTGGAAAACTCTTTCATTTAAAGAAGTGTCTCTACGAAATTAGACATGATTAATTGCTTAAGGCAACAATGTCTTCTCCTAAGAAATTGTTCAGATCAGATTACTATATCATATAGCTGCCATACAAATTGAACGATCGGAAACAAGTGCTTGTATGAAAAACTCTTTCATTTGAGGAGATATTTTAATTAGGCGCGCTTAATTGCTCAAGGCAACAATGTATTCTCCTAAGAAATTGTTCCGATCAGATTACTATATCATATAGCTGCCATACATATTGAACGATCGGAAACAAGCGCTTGTATGAAAAACTCTTTCATTTGAGGAGATATTTTAATTAGGAGCGATTTATTGCTTAAGGCAACAATGTATTCTTCTAAGAAATTTTTCAGATCAGATTACTATATCATATAGCCACCAAACAAACTGAACGATCGCAATCAAGTGCTTGTGTGGAAAACTCTTCCATTAAAAGAAATATCTCTACGAAATTAGATATGATTAATTGCTTAAGGCAACAATGTCTTCTCCTTAGAAATTGTTCAGATCAGATTACTATATCATATAGCTGCCATACAAACTGAACGATCGGAAACAAGTGCTTGTATGAAAATTTCTTGCACTTGAGGAGATATTTTAGTTAGGAGCGATTTATTGCTTAAGGCAACAATGTATTCTCCTAAGAATATGTTCAGATCAGATCACTATATCATATAGCCACCATACAAACTGAACGATCGCAATCAAGTGCTTGTATGAAAAACTCTTTCATTTAAAGAGATATTTAATTAGGCGCGATTTATTGCTTACGGCAACAATGTATTCTCCTAAGAAATTGTTCCGATCAGATTACTATATCATATAGCTGCCATACAAATTGAACGATCGGAAACAAGTGCTTGTATGAAAAACTCTTTCATTTGAGGAGATATTTTAATTAGGCGCGCTTAATTGCTTAGGGCAACATTGTATTCTCCTAAGAAATTGTTCAGCTCAGATTACTATATCATATAGCTGCCATACAAATTGAACGATCGGAAACAAGTGCTTGTATGAAAAACTCTTGCACTTGAGGAGATATTTTAGTTAGGAGCGATTTATTGCTTAAGCCAGCAATGTATTCTCCTATGAAATGTTTCAGATCAGATTACTAAATCATATAGCTGCCATACCAACTGAGCGATCGAAAACAAGTGCTTGTATGAAAAACTCTTGCACTTGAGGAGATATTTTAGTTAGGAGCGATTTATTGCTTAAGGCAACAATGTATTCTCCTGAGAAATTGTTCAGATCAGATTACTATATCATATAGCTGCCATACAAATTGAACGATCGGAAACAAGTGCTTGTATGAAAAACTCTTGCACTTGAGGAGATATTTTAGTTAGGAGCGATTTATTGCTTAAGGCAACAATGTATTCTCCTAAGAATATGTTCAGATCAGATCACTATATCATATAGCCACCATACAAACTGAACGATCGCAATCAAGTGCTTGTGTGGAAAACTCTTTCATTTAAAGAGATATTTATATAGGCGCGATTTATTGCTTACGGCAACAATGTATTCTCCTAATAAATTGTTCCGATCAGATTACTATATCATATAGCTGCCATACAAATTGAATGATCGGAAACAAGTGCTTGTGTGAAAAACTCTTGCACTTGAGGAGATATTTTAGTTAGGAGCGATTTATTGCTTAAGCCAGCAATGTATTCTCCTGTGAAATGTTTCAGATCAGATTACTAAATCATATAGCTGCTATACCAACTGAGCGATCGAAAACAAGTGCTTGTATGAAAAACTCTTTCATTTGAGGAGATATTTTAATTAGGAGCGATTTATTGCTTGAGGCAACGATATATTTTAATAAGAATATGCGCAGATCAGATCACTATATCATATAGCCACCAAACAAACTGAACGATCGCAATCAAGTGCTTGTGTGGAAAACTCTTTCATTTAAAGAAGTACCTCTACGAAATTAGATATGATTAATTGCTTAAGGCAACAATGTCATCTCCTAAGAAATTGTTCAGATCAGATTACTATATCATATAGCTGCCCTACAAACTGAACGGTCGAACTAAACTGAACATTTGACGAGATATTTGATTGGGCACGACTTATTGCTTAAGGAAACAATATATTCTCTGAAGAATATGTTCAGATCAGATTACTATATCATATAGCAGCCATACAAACTGAACGATCGGAAACAAGTGCTTGTATGAAAATTTCTTGCACTTGAGGAGATATTTTAGTTAGGAGCGATTTATTGCTTAAGGCAACAATGTATTCTCCTATGAAATGTTTCAGATCAGATTACTATATCATATAGCTACCATACAAACTGAACGATCGGAAACAAGTGCTTCTATGAAAAACTCTTTTATTTGAGGAGATATATTAATTAGGCGCGATTTATTGCTTAAGGCAACAATGTCTTCTCCTAAGAAATTGTTCAGATCAGATTACTATATCATATAGCTGCCATACAAATTGAACGATCGGAAACAAGTGCTTGTATGAAAATTTCTTGCACTTGAGGAGATATTTTAGTTAGGAGCGATTTATTGCTTAAGGCAACAATGTATTCTCCTATGAAATGTTTCAGATCAGATTACTATATCATATAGCTGCCATACAAACTGAACGATCGGAAACAAGTGGTTCTATGAAAAACTCTTTTATTTGAGGAGACATATTAATTAGGCGCGATTTATTGCTTACGGCAACAATGTATTCTCCTAAGAAATTGTTCAGATCAGATTACTATATCATATAGCTGCCATACAAATTGAACGATTGGAAACAAGTGCTTGTATGAACATTTCTTGCACTTGAGAAAATATTTTAATTAGGCGCGATTTATTGCTTGAGGCAACAATGTCTTCTCCTAAGAAATCGTTCAGATCAGATTACTATATGATATAGCTGCCATACAATCTTAACGATCGTTGTCGAGCGATTGTATGGAAAACTCTTTCATTTGACGAGGTATCTTCACAAAATTAGGAACAATTTATTGCTTAAGGCAACAATATATTCTCTGAAGAATATGTTCAGATCAGATTACTATATCATATAGCTGCCATACAAATTGAACGATCGGAAACAAGTGCTTGTATGAAAAACTCTTGCACTTGAGGAGATATTTTAGTTAGGAGCGATTTATTGCTTAAGGCAACAATGTATTCTCCTAAAAAATTGTTCAGATCAGATTACTATATCATATAGCTGCCATACCAACTGAACGATCGAAAACAAGTTTTTCTATATAAAACTCTTTCATTTGAGGAGATATTTTAATTAGGCGCGATTTATTGCTTAAGGCAACAATGTCTTCTCCTAAGAAATTGTTCAGATCAGATTACTATATCATGTAGCTGCCATACAATCTTAACGATCGTAGTCGAGCGATTGTATGGAAAACTCTTTCATTTGACGAGGTATCTTCACAAAATTAGGCGCGATTTGTTGCTTACGGCAACAATGTATTCTCCTAAGAAATTGTTCAGATCAGATTACTATATCATATAGCTGCCATGCAAATTGAACGATCGGAAACAAGTGCTTGTATGAAAAACTCTTGCACTTGAGGAGATATTTTAGATAGGAGCGATTTATTGCTTAAGGCAACAATGTATTCTCCTGAGAAATTGTTCAGATCAGATTACTATATCATATAGCTGCCATACAAATTGAACGATCGCAAACAAGTGCTTGTATGAGAAACTCTTTCATTTGAGGAGATATTTTAATCAGGCGCGCTTAATTGCTTAAGGCAACAATGTATTTTCCTAAGAAATTGTTCAGATCAGATTACTATATCATATAGCTGCCATACAAATTGAACGATCGGAAACAAGTGCTTGTATGAAAAACTCTTGCACTTGAGGAGATATTTTAGTTAGGAGCGATTTATTACTTAAGGCAACAATGTATTCTCCTAAGAATATGTTCAGATCAGATCACTATATCATAAATCCACCATACAAACTGAACGATCGCAGTCAAGTGCTTGTGTGGAAAACTCTTTCATTTAAAGAGATATTTAATTAGGCGCGATTTATTGCTTACGGCAACAATGTATTCTCCTAAGAAATTGTTCAGATCAGATTACTATATCATATAGCTGCCATGCAAATTGAACGATCGGAAACAAGTGCTTGTATGAAAAACTCTTGCACTTGAGGAGATATTTTAGTTAGGAGCGATTTATTGCATAAGGCAACAATGTATTCTCCTGAGAAATTGTTCAGATCAGATTACTATATCATATAGCTGCCATACAAATTGAACGATCGCAAACAAGTGCTTGTATGAAAAACTCTTTCATTTGAGGAGATATTTTAATCAGGCGCGCTTAATTGCTTAAGGCAACAATGTATTTTCCTAAGAAATTGTTCAGATCAGATTACTATATCATATAGCTGCCATACAAATTGCACGATCGGAAACAAGTGCTTGTATGAAAAACTCTTGCACTTGAGGAGATATTTTAGTTAGGAGCGATTTATTGCTTAAGGCAACAATGTATTCTCCTGAGAAATTTTTCAGATCAGATTACTATATCATATAGCTGCCATACAAATTGAACGATCGCAAACAAGTGCTTGTATGAGAAACTCTTTCATTTGAGGAGATATTTTAATCAGGCGCGCTTAATTGCTTAAGGCAACAATGTATTTTCCTAAGAAATTGTTCAGATCAGATTACTATATCATATAGCTGCCATACAAATTGAACGATCGGAAACAAGTGCTTGTATGAAAAACTCTTGCACTTGAGGAGATATTTTAGTTAGGAGCGATTTATTACTTAAGGCAACAATGTATTCTCCTAAGAATATGTTCAGATCAGATCACTATTTCATATAGCCACCATACAAACTGAACGATCGCAGTCAAGTGCTTGTGTGGAAAACTCTTTCATTTAAAGATATATTTAATTAGGCGCGATTTATTGCTTACGGCAACAATGTATTCTCCTAAGAAATTGTTCCGATCAGATTACTATATCATATAGCTGCCATACAAACTGAACGATCGGAAACAAGTGCTTGTATGAAAAACTCTTGCACTTGAGGAGATATTTTAGTTAGGAGCTATTTATTACTTAAGGCAACAATGTATTCTCCTAACAATATGTTAAGATCAGATCACTATATCATATAGCCACCATACAAACTAAACGATCGCAGTCAAGTGCTTGTGTGGAAAACTCTTTCATTTAAAGAGATATCTCTACGAAATAAGATATGATTAATTGCTTAAGGCAACAATGTCTTCTCCTAAGAAATTGTTAAGATCAGATTACTATATCATATAGCTGCCATACAATCTTAACGATCGTAGTCGAGCGATTGTATGGAAAACTCTTTTATTTGACGAGGTATCGTCACAAAATTAGGAACAATTTATTGCTTAAGACAACAAGATATTCTCTGAAGAATATGTTCAGATCAGATTACTATATCATATAGCTGCCATACAAACTGAACGATCGGAAGCAAGTGTTTTTATATAAAACTCTTTCATTTGAGGAGATATTTTAATTAGGTGCGATTTATTGCTTACGGCAACAATGTATTCTCCTAAGAAATTGTTCAGATCAGATTACTATATCATATAGCTGCCATACAAATTGAACGATCGGAAACAAGTGCTTGTATGAAAAACTCTTGCACTTGAGGAGATATTTTAGTTAGGAGCTATTTATTACTTAAGGCAACAATGTATTCTCCTAACAATATGTTAACATCAGATCACTATATCATATAGCTGCCATACAAACTGAACGATCGGAAGCAAGTGTTTCTATATAAAACTCTTTCATTTGAGGAGATATTTAAATTAGGCGCGATTTATTGCTTACGGCAACAATGTATTCTCCTAAGAAATTGTTCAGATCAGATTACTATATCATATAGCTGCCATACAAACTGAACGATCGCAGTCAAGTGCTTGTATGAAAAACTCTTGCACTTGAGGAGTAATTTTAGTTAGGAGCGATTTATTGATTAAGGCAACAATGTATTCTCCTGAGAAATTGTTCAGATCAGATTAATATATCATATAGCTGCCATACAAATTGAACGATCGGAAACAAGTGCTTGTATGAAAAACTCTTTCATTTGAGGAGATATTTTAATTAGGCGCGATTAATTGCTTAAGGCAACAATGTATTCTCCTGAGAAATTGTTCCGATCAGATTAGTATATCATATAGCTGCCATACAAATTGAACAATCGGAAACAAGTGCTTGTATGAAAAACTCTTTCATTTGAGGAGATATTTTAATTAGGAGCGATTTATTGCTTAAGGCAACAATGTATTCTTCTAAGAAATTGTTCAGATCAGATTACTATATGATATAGCTGCCATACAAACTGAACGATTGGAAGCAAGTGCTTCTATAAAAAACTCTTTCATTTGAGGAGATATTTTAATAAGGCGCGATTTATTGCTTAAGGCAACAATGTATTCTTCTAAGAAATTGTTCAGATAAGATTGCTATATGATATAGCTGCCATACAAACTGAACAATCGGAAGCAAGTGCTTCTATAAAAAACTCTTTCATTTGAGGAGATATTTTAATAAGGCGCGATTTATTGCTTAAGGCAACAATGTATTCTTCTAAGAAATTGTTCAGATAAGATTGCTATATGATATAGCTGCCATACAAACTGAACAATCGTAAGCACGTGCTTCTATAAAAAACTCTTTCATTTGAGGAGATATTTAAATTAGGAGCGATTTATTGCTTAAGGCAACAATGTATTCTCCTAAGAAATTGTTCAGATCAGATTACTATATCATATATCGGATCGGAAGCAAGTGCTTCTATGAAAAACTCTTTCATTTGAGGAGATATTTTAATTGGGCACGATTTATTGCTTAAGGCAAAAATGTATTACACTAAGAATATGTTCAGATCAGATCACTACATCATATAGCCATCATAAAAACTGAACGATCGCAGTCAAGTGCTTGTGTGGAAAACTCTTTCATTTCAAGAGATATCTCTACGAAATTCGATATGATTAATTGCTTAAGGCAACAATGTCTTCTCCTAAGATATTGTTCAGATCAGATTACTATATCATATAGCTGCCATACAAACTGAACAATCGGAAGCACGTGCTTCTATAAAAAACTCTTTCATTCGAGGATATATTTTAATTAGGAGCGATTTGTTGCTTAAGGCAACAATGTATTCTCCTAAGAAATTGTTCAGATCAGATTACTATATTATATAGCTGCCATAAAAACTGAACGATCGGAAACAAGTGCTTGTATGAAAAACTCTTTCATTTGAGGAGATATTTTAATTAGGAGCGATTTATTGCTTAAAACAACAATGTATTCTCCTAAGAATATGTTCAGATCAGATCACTATATCATATAGCCACCATACAAACTGAACGATCGCAAGCAAGTGCTTGTGTGGAAAACTCTTTCATTTCAAGAGATATCTCTACGAAATTAGATATGATTAATTGCTTAAGGCAACAATGTCTTCTCCTAAGATATTGTTCAGATCAGATTACTATATCATATAGCTGCCATACAAACTGAACGATCGTAATCAAGCGATTCTATGGAAAACTCTTTCATTTGACGAGGTATCTTCACAAAATTAGGAACAATTTATTGCATAAGGCAACAATATATTCTCTAAAGAATATGTTCAGATCAGATTACTATATCATATAGCTGCCATACAAACTGAACGATCGCAGTCAAGTGCTTGTATGGAAAACTCTTTCATTTAAAGAGATATCTCTACGAAATAAGATATGATTAATTGCTTAAGGCAACACTGTCTTCTCCTAAGAAATTGTTCAGATCAGATTACTATATCATATAGCTGCCATACAAATTGAACGATCGGAAACAAGTGCTTGTATGAAAAACTCTTTCATTTGAGGAGATATTTTAATGAGGCGCGATTTATTACTTAAGGCAACAATGTATTCTCCTAAGAAATTGTTCCGATCAGATTACTATATCATATAGCTGCCATACAAATTGAAATTTGATATAATTAATTGCTTAAGGCAACAATGTCTTCTCCTAAGAAATTGTTCAGATCAGATTACTATATCATATAGCTGCCATACAAACTGAACGATCGGAAACAAGAGCTTCTATGAAAAACTCTTTTATTTGAGGAGATATTTTAATTAGGCGCGATTTATTACTTAAGGCAACAATGTATTCTCCTAAGAAATTGTTCAGATCAGATTACTATATCATATATCGGATCGGAAACAAGTGCTTCTATGAAAACTCTTTCATTTGAGGAGATATTTTAACTAGGCGCGATTTATTACTTAAGGCAACAATGTATTCTCCTAAGAAATTGTTCAGATCAGATTACTATATCATATAGCTTCCATACAAACTGAACGATCGGAAACAATTGCTTGTATGAAAACCTATTTCATTTGAGGAGATGTTTTAATTAGGAGCGATTTATTGCTTAAGGCAACAATGTATTCTCCTAAGAATATGTTCAGATCAGATCACTATATCATATAGCCAACATACAAACTGAACGATCGGAAACTAGTGCTTGTATGAAAAACTCTTTCATTTGAGGAGATATTTTAATTAATAGCGATTTATTGCTTAAGGCAACAATGTATTCTCCTAAGAAATTGCTCAGATCAGATTACTATATCATATAGCTGCCATACAAATTGAACGATCGGAAACAAGTGCTTGTATGAAAAACTCTTTCATTTGAGGAGATATTTTAATGAGGCGCGATTTATTACTTAAGGCAACAATGTATTCTCCTAAGAAATTGTTCCGATCAGATTACTATATCATATAGCTGCCATACAAATTGAAATTTGATATAATTAATTGCTTAAGGCAACAATGTCTTCTCCTAAGAAATTGTTCAGATCAGATTACTATATCATATAGCTGCCATACAAACTGAACGGTTGAACTAAACTGAACATTTGACGAGATATTTGATTAGGCACGACTTATTGCTTAAGGCAACAATATATTCTCTGAAGAATATGTTCAGATCAGATTAATATATCATATAGCAGCCATACAAACTGAACGATCGGAAACAAGAGCTTCTATGAAAAACTCTTTTATTTGAGGAGATATTTTAATCAGGCGCGATTTATTACTTAAGGCAACAATGTATTCTCCTAAGAAATTGTTCAGATCAGATTACTATATCATATATCGGATCGGAAACAAGTGCTTCTATGAAAACTCTTTCATTTGAGGAGATATTTTAACTAGGCGCGATTTATTACTTAAGGCAACAATGTATTCTCCTAAGAAATTGTTCAGATCAGATTACTATATCATATAGCTTCCATACAAACTGAACGATCGGAAACAATTGCTTGTATGAAAACCTATTTCATTTGAGGAGATGTTTTAATTAGGAGCGATTTATTGCTTAAGGCAACAATGTATTCTCCTAAGAATATGTTCAGATCAGATCACTATATCATATAGCCAACATACAAACTGAACGATCGGAAACTAGTGCTTGTATGAAAAACTCTTTCATTTGAGGAGATATTTTAATTAATAGCGATTTATTGCTTAAGGCAACAATGTATTCTCCTAAGAAATTGCTCAGATCAGATTACTCTAAAACTAAACTTTTTCATTTGAGGAGATATTTTAATTGGGCTTGATTTATTGCTTAAGGCAAATATGTATTCTCCTAAGAATATGTTCAGATCAGATCACTATATCATATATCGGATCAGAAACAAGTGCTTCTATGAAAAAATCTTTCATTTGAGGAGATATTTTAACTAGGCGCGATTTATTATATAAGGCAACAATGTATTCTCCTAAGAAATTGTTCAGATCAGATTACTAAATCATATAGCTGCCATACAAACTGAACGATCGGAAGCACGTGCTTCTATAAAAAACTCTTTCATTTGAGGAGATATTTTAATTAGGCGCGATTTATTACTTAAGGCAACAATGTATTCTCCTAAGAAATGGTTCAGATCAGATTACTATATCATATAGCTGCCATACAAATTGAACGATCGGAAACTAGTGCTTGTATGAAAAACTCTTTCATTTGAGGAGATATTTTAATTAATAGCGATTTATTGCTTAAGGCAACAATGTATTCTCCTAAGAAATTGCTCAGATCAGATTACTCTAAAACTAAACTTTTTCATTTGAGGAGATATTTTAATTGGGCGTGATTTATTGCTTAAGGCAACAATATATTCTCTGAAGAATATGTTCAGATCAGATTAATATATCATATAGCAGCCATACAAACTGAACGATCGGAAACAAGAGCTTCTATGAAAAACTCTTTTATTTGAGGAGATATTTTAATTAGGCGCGATTTATTACTTAAGGCAACAATGTATTCTCCTAAGAAATTGTTCAGATCAGATTACTATATCATATATCGGATCGGAAACAAGTGCTTCTATGAAAACTCTTTCATTTGAGGAGATATTTTAACTAGGCGCGATTTATTACTTAAGGCAACAATGTATTCTCCTAAGAAATTGTTCAGATCAGATTACTATATCATATAGCTTCCATACAAACTGAACGATCGGAAACAATTACTTGTATGAAAACCTATTTCATTTGAGGAGATGTTTTAATTAGGAGCGATTTATTGCTTAAGGCAACAGTGTATTCTCCTGAGAAATTGTACAGATCAGATTTCTATATCATATAGCTGCCATACAAATTGAACGATCGGAAACTAGTGCTTGTATGAAAAACTCTTTCATTTGAGGAGATATTTTAATTAATAGCGATTTATTGCTTAAGGCAACAATGTATTCTCCTAAGAAATTGCTCAGATCAGATTACTCTAAAACTAAACTTTTTCATTTGAGGAGATATTTTAACTAGGCGCGATTTATTACTTAAGGCAACAATGTATTCTCCTAAGAAATTGTTCAGATCAGATTACTATATCATATTGCTTCAATACAAACTGAACGATCGGAAACAATTGCTTGTATGAAAACCTATTTCATTTGAGGAGATGTTTTAATTAGGAGCGATTTATTGCTTAAGGCAACAGTGTATTCTCCTGAGAAATTGTTCAGATCAGATTTCTATATCATATAGCTGCCATACAAATTGAACGATCGGAAACAAGTGCTTGTATGAAAAACTCTTGCACTTGAGGAGATATTTTAGTTAGGAGCGATTTATTGCTTAAGGCAACAATGTATTCTCCTAAGAAATTGTTCAGATCAGATTACTATATCATATATCGGATCGGAAACAAGTGCTTCTATGAAAACTCTTTCACTTGAGGAGATATTTTAACTAGGCGCGATTTATTACTTAAGGCAACAATGTATTCTCCTAAGAAATTGTTCCGATCAGATTACTATATCATATAGCTGCCGTACAAATTGAAATTTGATATAATTAATTGCTTAAGGCAACAATGTCTTCTCCTAAGAAATTGTTCAGATCAGATTACTATATCATATAGCTGCCATACAAACTGAACGGTTGAACTAAACTGAACATTTGACGAGATATTTGATTAGGCACGACTTATTGCTTAAGGCAACAATATATTCTCTGAAGAATATGTTCAGATCAGATTAATATATCATATAGCTTCCATACAAACTGAACGATCGGAAACAATTACTTGTATGAAAACCTATTTCATTTGAGGAGATGTTTTAATTAGGAGCGATTTATTGCTTAAGGCAACAGTGTATTCTCCTGAGAAATTGTTCAGATCAGATTTCTATATCATATAGCTGCCATACAAATTGAACGATCGGAAACTAGTGCTTGTATGAAAAACTCTTTTATTTGAGGAGATATTTTAATTAGGCGCGATTTATTACTTAAGGCAACAATGTATTCTCCTAAGAAATTGTTCAGATCAGATTACTATATCATATATCGGATCGGAAACAAGTGCTTCTATGAAAACTCTTTCATTTGAGGAGATATTTTAACTAGGCGCGATTTATTACTTAAGGCAACAATGTATTCTCCTAAGAAATTGTACAGATCAGATTACTATATCATATAGCTTCCATACAAACTGAACGATCGGAAACAATTGCTTGTATGAAAACCTATTTCATTTGAGGAGATGTTTTAATTAGGCGCGATTTATTACTTAAGGCAACAATGTATTCTCCTAAGAAATTGTTCAGATCAGATTACTATATCATATAGCTTCCATACAAACTGAACGATCGGAAACAATTGCTTGTATGAAAACCTATTTCATTTGAGGAGATGTTTTAATTAGGAGCGATTTATTGCTTAAGGCAACAGTGTATTCTCCTGAGAAATTGTTCAGATCAGATTACTAAATCATATAGCTGCCATACAAACTGAACGATCGGAAGCACGTGCTTCTATAAAAAACTCTTTCATTTGAGGAGATATTTTAATTAGGCGCGATTTATTACTTAAGGCAACAATGTATTCTCCTAAGAAATGGTTCAGATCAGATTAATATATCATATAGCAGCCATACAAACTGAACGATCGGAAACAAGAGCTTCTATGAAAAACTCTTTTATTTGAGGAGATATTTTAATTAGGCGCGATTTATTACTTAAGGCAACAATGTATTCTCCTAAGAAATTGTTCAGATCAGATTACTATATCATATATCGGATCGGAAACAAGTGCTTCTATGAAAACTCTTTCATTTGAGGAGATATTTTAACTAGGCGCGATTTATTACTTAAGGCAACAATGTATTCTCCTAAGAAATTGTTCAGATCAGATTACTATATCATATAGCTTCCATACAAACTGAACGATCGGAAACAATTGCTTGTATGAAAACCTATTTCATTTGAGGAGATGTTTTAATTAGGAGCGATTTATTACTTAAGGCAACAATGTATTCTCCTAAGAAATGGTTCAGATCAGATTACTATATCATATAGCTGCCATACAAATTGAACGATCGGAAACTAGTGCTTGTATGAAAAACTCTTTCATTTGAGGAGATATTTTAATTAATAGCGATTTATTGCTTAAGGCAACAATGTCTTCTCCTAAGAAATTGCTCAGATCAGATTACTCTAAAACTAAACTTTTTCATTTGAGGAGATATTTTAATTGGGCGTGATTTATTGCTTAAGGCAACAATATATTCTCTGAAGAATATGTTCAGATCAGATTAATATATCATATAGCAGCCATACAAACTGAACGATCGGAAACAAGAGCTTCTATGAAAAACTCTTTTATTTGAGGAGATATTTTAATTAGGCGCGATTTATTACTTAAGGCAACAATGTATTCTCCTAAGAAATGGTTCAGATCAGATTACTATATCATATAGCTGCCATACAAATTGAACGATCGGAAACAAGTGCTTGTATGAAAAACTCTTTCATTTGAGGAGATATTTTAATTAGGAGCGATTTATTGTTTAAGGCAACAATGTATTCTTCTAAGAAATTGTTCAGATCAGATAACTATATGATATAGCTGCCATACAAACTGAACGATTGGAAGCAAGTGCTTCTATAAAAAACTCTTTCATTTGAGGAGATATTTTAATTAGGCGCGATTTATTACTTAAGGCAACAATGTATTCTCCTAAGAAATGGTTCAGATCAGATTACTATATCATATAGCTGCCATACAAATTGAACGATCGGAAACAAGTGCTTGTATGAAAAACTCTTTCATTTGAGGAGATATTTTAATTAGGAGCGATTTATTGTTTAAGGCAACAATGTATTCTTCTAAGAAATTGTTCAGATCAGATTACTATATGATATAGCTGTCATACAAACTGAACGATTGGAAGCAAGTGCTTCTATAAAAAAGTCTTTCATTTGAGGAGATATTTTATTTAGGCGCGATTTATTGCTTAAGGCAACAATGTATTCTTCTAAGAAATTGTTCAGATCAGCTTGCTATATGATATAGCTGCCATACAAACTGAACGATCGGAAGCACGTGCTTCTATAAAAAACTCTTTCATTTGAGGAGATATTTTAATTAGGCGCGTTTTATTACTTAAGGCAACAATGTATTCTCCTAAGAAATGGTTCAGATCAGATTACTATATCATATAGCTGCCATACAAATTGAACGATCGGAAACAAGTGCTTGTATGAAAAACTCTTTCATTTGAGGAGATATTTTAATTAGGAGCGATTTATTGTTTAAGGCAACAATGTATTCTTCTAAGAAATTGTTCAGATCAGATTACTATATGATATAGCTGCCATACAAACTGAACGATTGGAAGCAAGTGCTTCTATAAAAAAGTCTTTCATTTGAGGAGATATTTTATTTAGGCGCGATTTATTGCTTAAGGCAACAATGTATTCTTCTAAGAAATTGTTCAGATCAGCTTGCTATATGATATAGCTGCCATACAAATTGAACGATCGGAAACAAGTGCTTGTATGAAAAACTCTTTCATTTGAGGAGATATTTTAACTAGGCGCGATTTATTATATAAGGCAACAATGTATTCTCCTAAGAAATTGTTCAGATCAGATTACTAAATCATATAGCTGCCATACAAACTGAACGATCGGAATAAGTGGTTCTATGAAAAACTCTTTCATTTGAGGAGATATTTTAATTAGGAGCGATTTATTACTTAAGGCAACAATGTATTCTTCTAAGAAATTGTTCAGATCAGATTACTATATGATATAGCTGCCATACAAACTGAACGATTGGAAGCAAGTGCTTCTATAAAAAACTCTTGCATTTGAGGAGATATTTTAATTAGGAGCGATTTATTGCATAAGGCAACAATGTATTCTCCTGAGAAATTGTTCAGATCAGATTACTATATCATATAGCTGCCATACAAACTGAATGATCGGAAGCAAGTGCTTGTATGAAAAACTCGTTCATTTGAGGAGATATTTTAATTAGGCGCGATTTATTACTTAAGGCAACAATGTATTCTCCTAAGAAATGGTTCAGATCAGATTACTATATCATATAGCTGCCATACAAATTGAACGATCGGAAACAAGTGCTTGTATGAAAAACTCTTTCATTTGAGGAGATATTTTAATTAGGAGCGATTTATTGTTTAAGGCAACAATGTATTCTTCTAAGAAATTGTTCAGATCAGATTACTATATGATATAGCTGCCATACAAACTGAACGATTGGAAGCAAGTGCTTCTATAAAAAAGTCTTTCATTTGAGGAGATATTTTATTTAGGCGCGATTTATTGCTTAAGGCAACAATGTATTCTTCTAAGAAATTGTTCAGATCAGCTTGCTATATGATATAGCTGCCATACAAACTGAACGATCGGAAGCACGTGCTTCTATAAAAAACTCTTTCATTTGAGGAGATATTTTAATTAGGCGCGATTTATTACTTAAGGCAACAATGTATTCTCCTAAGAAATGGTTCAGATCAAATTACTATATCATATAGCAGCCATACAAATTGAACGATCGGAAACAAATGCTTGTATGAAAAACTCTTTCATTTGAGGAGATATTTTAATTAGGAGCGATTTATTGCTTAAGGCAACAATGTCTTCTCCTAAGAAATTGCTCAGATCAGATTACTCTAAAACTAAACTTTTTCATTTGAGGAGATATTTTAATTGGGCGTGATTTATTGCTTAAGGCAACAATATATTCTCTGAAGAATATGTTCAGATCAGATTAATATATCATATAGCAGCCATACAAACTGAACGATCGGAAACAAGAGCTTCTATGAAAAACTCTTTTATTTGAGGAGATATTTTAATTAGGCGCGATTTATTACTTAAGGCAACAATGTATTCTCCTAAGAAATGGTTCAGATCAGATTACTATATCATATAGCTGCCATACAAATTGAACGATCGGAAACAAGTGCTTGTATGAAAAACTCTTTCATTTGAGGAGATATTTTAATTAGGAGCGATTTATTGTTTAAGGCAACAATGTATTCTTCTAAGAAATTGTTCAGATCAGATAACTATATGATATAGCTGCCATACAAACTGAACGATTGGAAGCAAGTGCTTCTATAAAAAACTCTTTCATTTGAGGAGATATTTTAATTAGGCGCGATTTATTACTTAAGGCAACAATGTATTCTCCTAAGAAATGGTTCAGATCAGATTACTATATCATATAGCTGCCATACAAATTGAACGATCGGAAACAAGTGCTTGTATGAAAAACTCTTTCATTTGAGGAGATATTTTAATTAGGAGCGATTTATTGTTTAAGGCAACAATGTATTCTTCTAAGAAATTGTTCAGATCAGATTACTATATGATATAGCTGTCATACAAACTGAACGATTGGAAGCAAGTGCTTCTATAAAAAAGTCTTTCATTTGAGGAGATATTTTATTTAGGCGCGATTTATTGCTTAAGGCAACAATGTATTCTTCTAAGAAATTGTTCAGATCAGATAACTATATGATATAGCTGCCATACAAACTGAACGATTGGAAGCAAGTGCTTCTATAAAAAACTCTTTCATTTGAGGAGATATTTTAATTAGGCGCGATTTATTACTTAAGGCAACAATGTATTCTCCTAAGAAATGGTTCAGATCAGATTACTATATCATATAGCTGCCATACAAATTGAACGATCGGAAACAAGTGCTTGTATGAAAAACTCTTTCATTTGAGGAGATATTTTAATTAGGAGCGATTTATTGTTTAAGGCAACAATGTATTCTTCTAAGAAATTGTTCAGATCAGATTACTATATGATATAGCTGTCATACAAACTGAACGATTGGAAGCAAGTGCTTCTATAAAAAACTCTTTCATTTGAGGAGATATTTTAATTAGGCGCGATTTATTACTTAAGGCAACAATGTATTCTCCTAAGAAATTGTTCCGATCAGATTACTATATCATATAGCTGCCATACAAATTGAAATTTGATATAATTAATTGCTTAAGGCAACAATGTCTTCTCCTAAGAAATTGTTCCGATCAGATTACTATATCATATAGCTGCCATACAAATTGAAATTTGATATAATTAATTGCTTAAGGCAACAATGTCTTCTCCTAAGAAATTGTTCAGATCAGATTACTATATCATATAGCTGCCATACAAACTGAACGGTTGAACTAAACTGAACATTTGACGAGATATTTGATTAGGCACGACTTATTGCTTAAGGCAACAATATATTCTCTGAAGAATATGTTCAGATCAGATTAATATATCATATAGCTTCCATACAAACTGAACGATCGGAAACAATTACTTGTATGAAAACCTATTTCATTTGAGGAGATGTTTTAATTAGGAGCGATTTATTGCTTAAGGCAACAGTGTATTCTCCTGAGAAATTGTTCAGATCAGATTTCTATATCATATAGCTGCCATACAAATTGAACGATCGGAAACTAGTGCTTGTATGAAAAACTCTTTTATTTGAGGAGATATTTTAATTAGGCGCGATTTATTACTTAAGGCAACAATGTATTCTCCTAAGAAATTGTTCAGATCAGATTACTATATCATATATCGGATCGGAAACAAGTGCTTCTATGAAAACTCTTTCATTTGAGGAGATATTTTAACTAGGCGCGATTTATTACTTAAGGCAACAATGTATTCTCCTAAGAAATTGTTCAGATCAGATTACTATATCATATAGCTTCCATACAAACTGAACGATCGGAAACAATTGCTTGTATGAAAACCTATTTCATTTGAGGAGATGTTTTAATTAGGCGCGATTTATTACTTAAGGCAACAATGTATTCTCCTAAGAAATTGTTCAGATCAGATTACTATATCATATAGCTTCCATACAAACTGAACGATCGGAAACAATTGCTTGTATGAAAACCTATTTCATTTGAGGAGATGTTTTAATTAGGAGCGATTTATTGCTTAAGGCAACAGTGTATTCTCCTGAGAAATTGTTCAGATCAGATTACTAAATCATATAGCTGCCATACAAACTGAACGATCGGAAGCACGTGCTTCTATAAAAAACTCTTTCATTTGAGGAGATATTTTAATTAGGCGCGATTTATTACTTAAGGCAACAATGTATTCTCCTAAGAAATGGTTCAGATCAGATTAATATATCATATAGCAGCCATACAAACTGAACGATCGGAAACAAGAGCTTCTATGAAAAACTCTTTTATTTGAGGAGATATTTTAATTAGGCGCGATTTATTACTTAAGGCAACAATGTATTCTCCTAAGAAATTGTTCAGATCAGATTACTATATCATATATCGGATCGGAAACAAGTGCTTCTATGAAAACTCTTTCATTTGAGGAGATATTTTAACTAGGCGCGATTTATTACTTAAGGCAACAATGTATTCTCCTAAGAAATTGTTCAGATCAGATTACTATATCATATAGCTTCCATACAAACTGAACGATCGGAAACAATTGCTTGTATGAAAACCTATTTCATTTGAGGAGATGTTTTAATTAGGAGCGATTTATTACTTAAGGCAACAATGTATTCTCCTAAGAAATGGTTCAGATCAGATTACTATATCATATAGCTGCCATACAAATTGAACGATCGGAAACTAGTGCTTGTATGAAAAACTCTTTCATTTGAGGAGATATTTTAATTAATAGCGATTTATTGCTTAAGGCAACAATGTCTTCTCCTAAGAAATTGCTCAGATCAGATTACTCTAAAACTAAACTTTTTCATTTGAGGAGATATTTTAATTGGGCGTGATTTATTGCTTAAGGCAACAATATATTCTCTGAAGAATATGTTCAGATCAGATTAATATATCATATAGCAGCCATACAAACTTAACGATCGGAAACAAGAGCTTCTATGAAAAACTCTTTTATTTGAGGAGATATTTTAATTAGGCGCGATTTATTACTTAAGGCAACAATGTATTCTCCTAAGAAATGGTTCAGATCAGATTACTATATCATATAGCTGCCATACAAATTGAACGATCGGAAACAAGTGCTTGTATGAAAAACTCTTTCATTTGAGGAGATATTTTAATTAGGAGCGATTTATTGTTTAAGGCAACAATGTATTCTTCTAAGAAATTGTTCAGATCAGATAACTATATGATATAGCTGCCATACAAACTGAACGATTGGAAGCAAGTGCTTCTATAAAAAACTCTTTCATTTGAGGAGATATTTTAATTAGGCGCGATTTATTACTTAAGGCAACAATGTATTCTCCTAAGAAATGGTTCAGATCAGATTACTATATCATATAGCTGCCATACAAATTGAACGATCGGAAACAATTACTTGTATGAAAACCTATTTCATTTGAGGAGATGTTTTAATTAGGAGCGATTTATTGCTTAAGGCAACAGTGTATTCTCCTGAGAAATTGTTCAGATCAGATTTCTATATCATATAGCTGCCATACAAATTGAACGATCGGAAACAAGTGCTTGTATGAAAAACTCTTGCACTTGAGGAGATGTTTTAATTAGGAGCGATTTATTGCTTAAGGCAACAATGTATTCTCCTAAGAAATTGCTCAGATCAGATTACTCTAAAACTAAACTTTTTCATTTGAGGAGATATTTTAATTGGGCGTGATTTATTGCTTAAGGCAACAATATATTCTCTGAAGAATATGTTCAGATCAGATTAATATATCATATAGCAGCCATACAAACTGAACGATCGGAAACAAGAGCTTCTATGAAAAACTCTTTTATTTGAGGAGATATTTTAATTAGGCGCGATTTATTACTTAAGGCAACAATGTATTCTCCTAAGAAATTGTTCAGATCAGATTACTATATCATATATCGGATCGGAAACAAGTGCTTCTATGAAAACTCTTTCATTTGAGGAGATATTTTAACTAGGCGCGATTTATTACTTAAGGCAACAATGTATTCTCCTAAGAAATTGTTCAGATCAGATTACTATATCATATAGCTTCCATACAAACTGAACGATCGGAAACAATTACTTGTATGAAAACCTATTTCATTTGAGGAGATGTTTTAATTAGGAGCGATTTATTGCTTAAGGCAACAGTGTATTCTCCTGAGAAATTGTTCAGATCAGATTTCTATATCATATAGCTGCCATACAAATTGAACGATCGGAAACTAGTGCTTGTATGAAAAACTCTTTCATTTGAGGAGATATTTTAATTAATAGCGATTTATTGCTTAAGGCAACAATGTATTCTCCTAAGAAATTGCTCAGATCAGATTACTCTAAAACTAAACTTTTTCATTTGAGGAGATATTTTAACTAGGCGCGATTTATTACTTAAGGCAACAATGTATTCTCCTAAGAAATTGTTCAGATCAGATTACTATATCATATTGCTTCAATACAAACTGAACGATCGGAAACAATTGCTTGTATGAAAACCTATTTCATTTGAGGAGATGTTTTAATTAGGAGCGATTTATTGCTTAAGGCAACAGTGTATTCTCCTGAGAAATTGTTCAGATCAGATTTCTATATCATATAGCTGCCATACAAATTGAACGATCGGAAACAAGTGCTTGTATGAAAAACTCTTGCACTTGAGGAGATATTTTAGTTAGGAGCGATTTATTGCTTAAGGCAACAATGTATTCTCCTAAGAAATTGTTCAGATCAGATTACTATATCATATATCGGATCGGAAACAAGTGCTTCTATGAAAACTCTTTCACTTGAGGAGATATTTTAACTAGGCGCGATTTATTACTTAAGGCAACAATGTATTCTCCTAAGAAATTGTTCCGATCAGATTACTATATCATATAGCTGCCATACAAATTGAAATTTGATATAATTAATTGCTTAAGGCAACAATGTCTTCTCCTAAGAAATTGTTCAGATCAGATTACTATATCATATAGCTGCCATACAAACTGAACGGTTGAACTAAACTGAACATTTGACGAGATATTTGATTAGGCACGACTTATTGCTTAAGGCAACAATATATTCTCTGAAGAATATGTTCAGATCAGATTAATATATCATATAGCTTCCATACAAACTGAACGATCGGAAACAATTACTTGTATGAAAACCTATTTCATTTGAGGAGATGTTTTAATTAGGAGCGATTTATTGCTTAAGGCAACAGTGTATTCTCCTGAGAAATTGTTCAGATCAGATTTCTATATCATATAGCTGCCATACAAATTGAACGATCGGAAACTAGTGCTTGTATGAAAAACTCTTTTATTTGAGGAGATATTTTAATTAGGCGCGATTTATTACTTAAGGCAACAATGTATTCTCCTAAGAAATTGTTCAGATCAGATTACTATATCATATATCGGATCGGAAACAAGTGCTTCTATGAAAACTCTTTCATTTGAGGAGATATTTTAACTAGGCGCGATTTATTACTTAAGGCAACAATGTATTCTCCTAAGAAATTGTTCAGATCAGATTACTATATCATATAGCTTCCATACAAACTGAACGATCGGAAACAATTACTTGTATGAAAACCTATTTCATTTGAGGAGATGTTTTAATTAGGAGCGATTTATTGCTTAAGGCAACAGTGTATTCTCCTGAGAAATTGTTCAGATCAGATTTCTATATCATATAGCTGCCATACAAATTGAACGATCGGAAACTAGTGCTTGTATGAAAAACTCTTTCATTTGAGGAGATATTTTAATTAATAGCGATTTATTGCTTAAGGCAACAATGTATTCTCCTAAGAAATTGCTCAGATCAGATTACTCTAAAACTAAACTTTTTCATTTGAGGAGATATTTTAACTAGGCGCGATTTATTACTTAAGGCAACAATGTATTCTCCTAAGAAATTGTTCAGATCAGATTACTATATCATATTGCTTCAATACAAACTGAACGATCGGAAACAATTGCTTGTATGAAAACCTATTTCATTTGAGGAGATGTTTTAATTAGGAGCGATTTATTGCTTAAGGCAACAGTGTATTCTCCTGAGAAATTGTTCAGATCAGATTTCTATATCATATAGCTGCCATACAAATTGAACGATCGGAAACAAGTGCTTGTATGAAAAACTCTTGCACTTGAGGAGATATTTTAGTTAGGAGCGATTTATTGCTTAAGGCAACAATGTATTCTCCTAAGAAATTGTTCAGATCAGATTACTATATCATATATCGGATCGGAAACAAGTGCTTCTATGAAAACTCTTTCACTTGAGGAGATATTTTAACTAGGCGCGATTTATTACTTAAGGCAACAATGTATTCTCCTAAGAAATTGTTCCGATCAGATTACTATATCATATAGCTGCCATACAAATTGAAATTTGATATAATTAATTGCTTAAGGCAACAATGTCTTCTCCTAAGAAATTGTTCAGATCAGATTACTATATCATATAGCTGCCATACAAACTGAACGGTTGAACTAAACTGAACATTTGACGAGATATTTGATTAGGCACGACTTATTGCTTAAGGCAACAATATATTCTCTGAAGAATATGTTCAGATCAGATTAATATATCATATAGCTTCCATACAAACTGAACGATCGGAAACAATTACTTGTATGAAAACCTATTTCATTTGAGGAGATGTTTTAATTAGGAGCGATTTATTGCTTAAGGCAACAGTGTATTCTCCTGAGAAATTGTTCAGATCAGATTACTATATCATATAGCTTCCATACAAACTGAACGATCGGAAACAATTGCTTGTATGAAAACCTATTTCATTTGAGGAGATGTTTTAATTAGGCGCAATTTATTACTTAAGGCAACAATGTATTCTCCTAAGAAATTGTTCAGATCAGATTACTATATCATATAGCTTCCATACAAACTGAACGATCGGAAACAATTGCTTGTATGAAAACCTATTTCATTTGAGGAGATGTTTTAATTAGGAGCGATTTATTGCTTAAGGCAACAGTGTATTCTCCTGAGAAATTGTTCAGATCAGATTACTAAATCATATAGCTGCCATACAAACTGAACGATCGGAAGCACGTGCTTCTATAAAAAACTCTTTCATTTGAGGAGATATTTTAATTAGGCGCGATTTATTACTTAAGGCAACAATGTATTCTCCTAAGAAATGGTTCAGATCAGATTAATATATCATATAGCAGCCATACAAACTGAACGATCGGAAACAAGAGCTTCTATGAAAAACTCTTTTATTTGAGGAGATATTTTAATTAGGCGCGATTTATTACTTAAGGCAACAATGTATTCTCCTAAGAAATTGTTCAGATCAGATTACTATATCATATATCGGATCGGAAACAAGTGCTTCTATGAAAACTCTTTCATTTGAGGAGATATTTTAACTAGGCGCGATTTATTACTTAAGGCAACAATGTATTCTCCTAAGAAATTGTTCAGATCAGATTACTATATCATATAGCTTCCATACAAACTGAACGATCGGAAACAATTGCTTGTATGAAAACCTATTTCATTTGAGGAGATGTTTTAATTAGGAGCGATTTATTACTTAAGGCAACAATGTATTCTCCTAAGAAATGGTTCAGATCAGATTACTATATCATATAGCTGCCATACAAATTGAACGATCGGAAACTAGTGCTTGTATGAAAAACTCTTTCATTTGAGGAGATATTTTAATTAATAGCGATTTATTGCTTAAGGCAACAATGTCTTCTCCTAAGAAATTGCTCAGATCAGATTACTCTAAAACTAAACTTTTTCATTTGAGGAGATATTTTAATTGGGCGTGATTTATTGCTTAAGGCAACAATATATTCTCTGAAGAATATGTTCAGATCAGATTAATATATCATATAGCAGCCATACAAACTGAACGATCGGAAACAAGAGCTTCTATGAAAAACTCTTTTATTTGAGGAGATATTTTAATTAGGCGCGATTTATTACTTAAGGCAACAATGTATTCTCCTAAGAAATGGTTCAGATCAGATTACTATATCATATAGCTGCCATACAAATTGAACGATCGGAAACAAGTGCTTGTATGAAAAACTCTTTCATTTGAGGAGATATTTTAATTAGGAGCGATTTATTGTTTAAGGCAACAATGTATTCTTCTAAGAAATTGTTCAGATCAGATAACTATATGATATAGCTGCCATACAAACTGAACGATTGGAAGCAAGTGCTTCTATAAAAAACTCTTTCATTTGAGGAGATATTTTAATTAGGCGCGATTTATTACTTAAGGCAACAATGTATTCTCCTAAGAAATGGTTCAGATCAGATTACTATATCATATAGCTGCCATACAAATTGAACGATCGGAAACAAGTGCTTGTATGAAAAACTCTTTCATTTGAGGAGATATTTTAATTAGGAGCGATTTATTGTTTAAGGCAACAATGTATTCTTCTAAGAAATTGTTCAGATCAGATTACTATATGATATAGCTGTCATACAAACTGAACGATTGGAAGCAAGTGCTTCTATAAAAAAGTCTTTCATTTGAGGAGATATTTTATTTAGGCGCGATTTATTGCTTAAGGCAACAATGTATTCTTCTAAGAAATTGTTCAGATCAGCTTGCTATATGATATAGCTGCCATACAAACTGAACGATCGGAAGCACGTGCTTCTATAAAAAACTCTTTCATTTGAGGAGATATTTTAATTAGGCGCGATTTATTACTTAAGGCAACAATGTATTCTCCTAAGAAATGGTTCAGATCAGATTACTATATCATATAGCTGCCATACAAATTGAACGATCGGAAACAAGTGCTTGTATGAAAAACTCTTTCATTTGAGGAGATATTTTAATTAGGAGCGATTTATTGTTTAAGGCAACAATGTATTCTTCTAAGAAATTGTTCAGATCAGATTACTATATGATATAGCTGCCATACAAACTGAACGATTGGAAGCAAGTGCTTCTATAAAAAAGTCTTTCATTTGAGGAGATATTTTATTTAGGCGCGATTTATTGCTTAAGGCAACAATGTATTCTTCTAAGAAATTGTTCAGATCAGCTTGCTATATGATATAGCTGCCATACAAATTGAACGATCGGAAACAAGTGCTTGTATGAAAAACTCTTTCATTTGAGGAGATATTTTAACTAGGCGCGATTTATTATATAAGGCAACAATGTATTCTCCTAAGAAATTGTTCAGATCAGATTACTAAATCATATAGCTGCCATACAAACTGAACGATCGGAATAAGTGGTTCTATGAAAAACTCTTTCATTTGAGGAGATATTTTAATTAGGAGCGATTTATTACTTAAGGCAACAATGTATTCTTCTAAGAAATTGTTCAGATCAGATTACTATATGATATAGCTGCCATACAAACTGAACGATTGGAAGCAAGTGCTTCTATAAAAAACTCTTGCATTTGAGGAGATATTTTAATTAGGAGCGATTTATTGCATAAGGCAACAATGTATTCTCCTGAGAAATTGTTCAGATCAGATTACTATATCATATAGCTGCCATACAAACTGAATGATCGGAAGCAAGTGCTTGTATGAAAAACTCGTTCATTTGAGGAGATATTTTAATTAGGCGCGATTTATTACTTAAGGCAACAATGTATTCTCCTAAGAAATGGTTCAGATCAGATTACTATATCATATAGCTGCCATACAAATTGAACGATCGGAAACAAGTGCTTGTATGAAAAACTCTTTCATTTGAGGAGATATTTTAATTAGGAGCGATTTATTGTTTAAGGCAACAATGTATTCTTCTAAGAAATTGTTCAGATCAGATTACTATATGATATAGCTGCCATACAAACTGAACGATTGGAAGCAAGTGCTTCTATAAAAAAGTCTTTCATTTGAGGAGATATTTTATTTAGGCGCGATTTATTGCTTAAGGCAACAATGTATTCTTCTAAGAAATTGTTCAGATCAGCTTGCTATATGATATAGCTGCCATACAAACTGAACGATCGGAAGCACGTGCTTCTATAAAAAACTCTTTCATTTGAGGAGATATTTTAATTAGGCGCGATTTATTACTTAAGGCAACAATGTATTCTCCTAAGAAATGGTTCAGATCAAATTACTATATCATATAGCAGCCATACAAATTGAACGATCGGAAACAAATGCTTGTATGAAAAACTCTTTCATTTGAGGAGATATTTTAATTAGGAGCGATTTATTGCTTAAGGCAACAATGTATTCTTCTAAGAAATTGTTCAGATCAGCTTGCTATATGATATAGCTGCCATACAAACTGAACGATTGGAAGCAAGTGCTTCTATAAAAAACTCTTGCATTTGAGGAGATATTTTAATTAGGAGCGATTTATTGCATAAGGCAACAATGTATTCTCCTAAGAAATGGTTCAGATCAGATTACTATATCATATAGCTGCCATACAAATTGAACGATCGGAAACAAGTGCTTGTATGAAAAACTCTTTCATTTGAGGAGATATTTTAATTAGGAGCGATTTATTGTTTAAGGCAACAATGTATTCTTCTAAGAAATTGTTCAGATCAGATTACTATATGATATAGCTGCCATACAAACTGAACGATTGGAAGCAAGTGCTTCTATAAAAAACTCTTGCATTTGAGGAGATATTTTAATTAGGAGCGATTTATTGCATAAGGCAACAATGTATTCTCCTGAGAAATTGTTCAGATCAGATAACTATATCATATAGCTGCCATACAAATTGAACGATCGGAAATAAGTGCTTGTATGAAAAACTCTTTCATTTGAGGAGATATTTTAATTAGGAGCGATTTATTGCTTAAGGCAACAATGTATTCTTCTAAGAAATTGTTCAGATCAGATTAGTATATGATATAGCTGCCATACAAACTGAACGATTGGAAGCAAGTGCTTCTATAAAAAACTCTTTCATTTGAGGAGATATTTTAATTAGAAGCGATTTATTGCTTAAGGCAACAATGTATTCTCCTGAGAAATTGTTCAGATCAGATTACTATATCATATAGCTGCCATACAAACTGAACGATCGGAAATAAGTGCTTGTATGAAAAACTCTTTCATTTGAGGAGATATTTTAATTAGGCGCGATTTATTACTTAAGGCAACAATGTATTCTCCTAAGAAACTGTTCAGATCAGATTACTATATCATATATCGGATCAGAAACAAGTGCTTCTATGGAAAACTCTTTCATTTGAGGAGATATTTTAACTAGGTGCGATTTATTATATAAGGCAACAATGTATTCTCCTAAGAAATTGTTTAGATCAGATTACTAAATCATATAGCTTCCATACAAACTGAACGATCGGAAACAATTGCTTGTATGAAAACCTATTTCATTTGAGGAGATATTTTAATTAGGAGCGATTTATTGCTTAAGGCAACAATGTATTCTCCTAAGAATATGTTCAGATCAGATTACTATATCATATAGCTGCCATACAAACTGAACGATCGCAATCAAGTGCTTGTATGGAAAACTCTTTCATTTAAAGAGATATATTTACGAAATTAGATATCATTAATTGCGTAAGGCAACAATGTCTTCTCCTAAGAAATTGTTCAGATCAGATTACTATATCATATAGCTGCCATACAAACTGAACGATCGGAAGCACGTGCTTCTATAAAAAACTCTTTCATTTGAGGAGATATTTTAATTAGGAGCGATTTATTGCATAAGGCAACAATGTATTCTCCTGAGAAATTGTTCAGATCAGATTACTATATCATATAGCTGCCATACAAACTGAATGATCGGAAGCAAGTGCTTGTATGAAAAACTCTTTCATTTGAGGAGATATTTTAATTAGGAGCGATTTATTACTTAAGGCAACAATGTATTCTTCTAAGAAATTGTTCAGATCAGATTACTATATGATATAGCTGCCATACAAACTGAACGATTGGAAGCAAGTGCTTCTATAAAAAACTCTTGCATTTGAGGAGATATTTTAATTAGGAGCGATTTATTGCATAAGGCAACAATGTATTCTCCTGAGAAATTGTTCAGATCAGATTACTATATCATATAGCTGCCATACAAACTGAATGATCGGAAGCAAGTGCTTGTATGAAAAACTCGTTCATTTGAGGAGATATTTTAATTAGGCGCGATTTATTACTTAAGGCAACAATGTATTCTCCTAAGAAATGGTTCAGATCAGATTACTATATCATATAGCTGCCATACAAATTGAACGATCGGAAACAAGTGCTTGTATGAAAAACTCTTTCATTTGAGGAGATATTTTAATTAGGAGCGATTTATTGTTTAAGGCAACAATGTATTCTTCTAAGAAATTGTTCAGATCAGATTACTATATGATATAGCTGCCATACAAACTGAACGATTGGAAGCAAGTGCTTCTATAAAAAAGTCTTTCATTTGAGGAGATATTTTATTTAGGCGCGATTTATTGCTTAAGGCAACAATGTATTCTTCTAAGAAATTGTTCAGATCAGCTTGCTATATGATATAGCTGCCATACAAACTGAACGATCGGAAGCACGTGCTTCTATAAAAAACTCTTTCATTTGAGGAGATATTTTAATTAGGCGCGATTTATTACTTAAGGCAACAATGTATTCTCCTAAGAAATGGTTCAGATCAAATTACTATATCATATAGCTGCCATACAAATTGAACGATCGGAAACAAATGCTTGTATGAAAAACTCTTTCATTTGAGGAGATATTTTAATTAGGAGCGATTTATTGCTTAAGGCAACAATGTATTCTTCTAAGAAATTGTTCAGATCAGCTTGCTATATGATATAGCTGCCATACAAACTGAACGATTGGAAGCAAGTGCTTCTATAAAAAACTCTTGCATTTGAGGAGATATTTTAATTAGGAGCGATTTATTGCATAAGGCAACAATGTATTCTCCTAAGAAATGGTTCAGATCAGATTACTATATCATATAGCTGCCATACAAATTGAACGATCGGAAACAAGTGCTTGTATGAAAAACTCTTTCATTTGAGGAGATATTTTAATTAGGAGCGATTTAATGTTTAAGGCAACAATGTATTCTTCTAAGAAATTGTTCAGATCAGATTACTATATGATATAGCTGCCATACAAACTGAACGATTGGAAGCAAGTGCTTCTATAAAAAACTCTTGCATTTGAGGAGATATTTTAATTAGGAGCGATTTATTGCATAAGGCAACAATGTATTCTCCTGAGAAATTGTTCAGATCAGATAACTATATCATATAGCTGCCATACAAATTGAACGATCGGAAATAAGTGCTTGTATGAAAAACTCTTTCATTTGAGGAGATATTTTAATTAGGAGCGATTTATTGCTTAAGGCAACAATGTATTCTTCTAAGAAATTGTTCAGATCAGATTAGTATATGATATAGCTGCCATACAAACTGAACGATTGGAAGCAAGTGCTTCTATAAAAAACTCTTTCATTTGAGGAGATATTTTAATTAGAAGCGATTTATTGCTTAAGGCAACAATGTATTCTCCTGAGAAATTGTTCAGATCAGATTACTATATCATATAGCTGCCATACAAACTGAACGATCGGAAATAAGTGCTTGTATGAAAAACTCTTTCATTTGAGGAGATATTTTAATTAGGCGCGATTTATTACTTAACGCAACAATGTATTCTCCTAAGAAACTGTTCAGATCAGATTACTATATCATATATCGGATCAGAAACAAGTGCTTCTATGGAAAACTCTTTCATTTGAGGAGATATTTTAACTAGGTGCGATTTATTATATAAGGCAACAATGTATTCTCCTAAGAAATTGTTTAGATCAGATTACTAAATCATATAGCTTCCATACAAACTGAACGATCGGAAACAATTGCTTGTATGAAAACCTATTTCATTTGAGGAGATATTTTAATTAGGAGCGATTTATTGCTTAAGGCAACAATGTATTCTCCTAAGAATATGTTCAGATCAGATTACTATATCATATAGCTGCCATACAAACTGAACGATCGCAATCAAGTGCTTGTATGGAAAACTCTTTCATTTAAAGAGATATATTTACGAAATTAGATATCATTAATTGCGTAAGGCAACAATGTCTTCTCCTAAGAAATTGTTCAGATCAGATTACTATATCATATAGCTGCCATACAAACTGAACGATCGGAAGCACGTGCTTCTATAAAAAACTCTTTCATTTGAGGAGATATTTTAATTAGGCGCGATTTATTACTTAAGGCAACAATGTATTCTCCTAAGAAATGGTTCAGATCAAATTACTATATCATATAGCTGCCATACAAATTGAACGATCGGAAACAAATGCTTGTATGAAAAACTCTTTCATTTGAGGAGATATTTTAATTAGGAGCGATTTATTGCTTAAGGCAACAATGTATTCTTCTAAGAAATTGTTCAGGTCAGATAACTATATGATATAGCTGCCATACAAACTGAACGATTGGAAGCAAGTGCTTCTATAAAAAACTCTTTCATTTGAGGAGATATTTTAATTAGGCGCGATTTATTACTTAAGGCAACAATGTATTCTCCTAAGAAATGGTTCAGATCAGATTACTATATCATATAGCTGCCATACAAATTGAACGATCGGAAACAAGTGCTTGTATGAAAAACTCTTTCATTTGAGGAGATATTTTAATTAGGAGCGATTTATTGTTTAAGGCAACAATGTATTCTTCTAAGAAATTGTTCAGATCAGATTACTATATGATATAGCTGCCATACAAACTGAACGATTGGAAGCAAGTGCTTCTATAAAAAAGTCTTTCATTTGAGGAGATATTTTATTTAGGCGCGATTTATTGCTTAAGGCAACAATGTATTCTTCTAAGAAATTGTTCAGATCAGCTTGCTATATGATATAGCTGCCATACAAACTGAACGATCGGAAGCACGTGCTTCTATAAAAAACTCTTTCATTTGAGGAGATATTTTAATTAGGCGCGATTTATTACTTAAGGCAACAATGTATTCTCCTAAGAAATTGTTCAGATCAGATTACTATATCATATAGCTTCCATACAAACTGAACGATCGGAAACAATTGCTTGTATGAAAACCTATTTCATTTGAGGAGATGTTTTAATTAGGCGCGATTTATTACTTAAGGCAACAATGTATTCTCCTAAGAAATTGTTCAGATCAGATTACTATATCATATAGCTTCCATACAAACTGAACGATCGGAAACAATTGCTTGTATGAAAACCTATTTCATTTGAGGAGATGTTTTAATTAGGCGCGATTTATTACTTAAGGCAACAATGTATTCTCCTAAGAAATTGTTCAGATCAGATTACTATATCATATAGCTTCCATACAAACTGAACGATCGGAAACAATTGCTTGTATGAAAACCTATTTCATTTGAGGAGATGTTTTAATTAGGAGCGATTTATTGCTTAAGGCAACAGTGTATTCTCCTGAGAAATTGTTCAGATCAGATTACTAAATCATATAGCTGCCATACAAACTGAACGATCGGAAGCACGTGCTTCTATAAAAAACTCTTTCATTTGAGGAGATATTTTAATTAGGCGCGATTTATTACTTAAGGCAACAATGTATTCTCCTAAGAAATGGTTCAGATCAGATTAATATATCATATAGCAGCCATACAAACTGAACGATCGGAAACAAGAGCTTCTATGAAAAACTCTTTTATTTGAGGAGATATTTTAATTAGGCGCGATTTATTACTTAAGGCAACAATGTATTCTCCTAAGAAATTGTTCAGATCAGATTACTATATCATATATCGGATCGGAAACAAGTGCTTCTATGAAAACTCTTTCATTTGAGGAGATATTTTAACTAGGCGCGATTTATTACTTAAGGCAACAATGTATTCTCCTAAGAAATTGTTCAGATCAGATTACTATATCATATAGCTTCCATACAAACTGAACGATCGGAAACAATTGCTTGTATGAAAACCTATTTCATTTGAGGAGATGTTTTAATTAGGCGCGATTTATTACTTAAGGCAACAATGTATTCTCCTAAGAAATTGTTCAGATCAGATTACTATATCATATAGCTTCCATACAAACTGAACGATCGGAAACAATTGCTTGTATGAAAACCTATTTCATTTGAGGAGATGTTTTAATTAGGAGCGATTTATTGCTTAAGGCAACAGTGTATTCTCCTGAGAAATTGTTCAGATCAGATTACTAAATCATATAGCTGCCATACAAACTGAACGATCGGAAGCACGTGCTTCTATAAAAAACTCTTTCATTTGAGGAGATATTTTAATTAGGCGCGATTTATTACTTAAGGCAACAATGTATTCTCCTAAGAAATGGTTCAGATCAGATTAATATATCATATAGCAGCCATACAAACTGAACGATCGGAAACAAGAGCTTCTATGAAAAACTCTTTCATTTGAGGAGATATTTTAATTAGGCGCGATTTATTACTTAAGGCAACAATGTATTCTCCTAAGAAATGGTTCAGATCAGATTAATATATCATATAGCAGCCATACAAACTGAACGATCGGAAACAAGAGCTTCTATGAAAAACTCTTTTATTTGAGGAGATATTTTAATTAGGCGCGATTTATTACTTAAGGCAACAATGTATTCTCCTAAGAAATTGTTCAGATCAGATTACTATATCATATATCGGATCGGAAACAAGTGCTTCTATGAAAACTCTTTCATTTGAGGAGATGTTTTAATTAGGCGCGATTTATTACTTAAGGCAACAATGTATTCTCCTAAGAAATTGTTCAGATCAGATTACTATATCATATAGCTGCCATACAAACTGAACGATTGGAAGCAAGTGCTTCTATAAAAAACTCTTTCATTTGAGGAGATATTTTAATTAGGCGCGATTTATTACTTAAGGCAACAATGTATTCTCCTAAGAAATGGTTCAGATCAGATTACTATATCATATAGCTGCCATACAAATTGAACGATCGGAAACAAGTGCTTGTATGAAAAACTCTTTCATTTGAGGAGATATTTTAATTAGGAGCGATTTATTGTTTAAGGCAACAATGTATTCTTCTAAGAAATTGTTCAGATCAGATTACTATATGATATAGCTGCCATACAAACTGAACGATTGGAAGCAAGTGCTTCTATAAAAAAGTCTTTCATTTGAGGAGATATTTTATTTAGGCGCGATTTATTGCTTAAGGCAACAATGTATTCTTCTAAGAAATTGTTCAGATCAGCTTGCTATATGATATAGCTGCCATACAAACTGAACGATCGGAAGCACGTGCTTCTATAAAAAACTCTTTCATTTGAGGAGATATTTTAATTAGGCGCGATTTATTACTTAAGGCAACAATGTATTCTCCTAAGAAATTGTTCAGATCAGATTACTATATCATATAGCTTCCATACAAACTGAACGATCGGAATAAGTGGTTCTATGAAAAACTCTTTCATTTGAGGAGATATTTTAATTAGGAGCGATTTATTACTTAAGGCAACAATGTATTCTTCTAAGAAATTGTTCAGATCAGATTACTATATGATATAGCTGCCATACAAACTGAACGATCGGAAACAAGTGCTTGTATGAAAAACTCTTTCATTTGAGGAGATATTTTAACTAGGCGCGATTTATTATATAAGGCAACAATGTATTCTCCTAAGAAATTGTTCAGATCAGATTACTAAATCATATAGCTGCCATACAAACTGAACGATCGGAATAAGTGGTTCTATGAAAAACTCTTTCATTTGAGGAGATATTTTAATTAGGAGCGATTTATTACTTAAGGCAACAATGTATTCTTCTAAGAAATTGTTCAGATCAGATTACTATATGATATAGCTGCCATACAAACTGAACGATTGGAAGCAAGTGCTTCTATAAAAAACTCTTGCATTTGAGGAGATATTTTAATTAGGAGCGATTTATTGCATAAGGCAACAATGTATTCTCCTGAGAAATTGTTCAGATCAGATTACTATATCATATAGCTGCCATACAAACTGAATGATCGGAAGCAAGTGCTTGTATGAAAAACTCGTTCATTTGAGGAGATATTTTAATTAGGCGCGATTTATTACTTAAGGCAACAATGTATTCTCCTAAGAAATGGTTCAGATCAGATTACTATATCATATAGCTGCCATACAAATTGAACGATCGGAAACAAGTGCTTGTATGAAAAACTCTTTCATTTGAGGAGATATTTTAATTAGGAGCGATTTATTGTTTAAGGCAACAATGTATTCTTCTAAGAAATTGTTCAGATCAGATTACTATATGATATAGCTGCCATACAAACTGAACGATTGGAAGCAAGTGCTTCTATAAAAAAGTCTTTCATTTGAGGAGATATTTTATTTAGGCGCGATTTATTGCTTAAGGCAACAATGTATTCTTCTAAGAAATTGTTCAGATCAGCTTGCTATATGATATAGCTGCCATACAAACTGAACGATCGGAAGCACGTGCTTCTATAAAAAACTCTTTCATTTGAGGAGATATTTTAATTAGGCGCGATTTATTACTTAAGGCAACAATGTATTCTCCTAAGAAATGGTTCAGATCAAATTACTATATCATATAGCTGCCATACAAATTGAACGATCGGAAACAAATGCTTGTATGAAAAACTCTTTCATTTGAGGAGATATTTTAATAAGGAGCGATTTATTGCTTAAGGCAACAATGTATTCTTCTAAGAAATTGTTCAGATCAGCTTGCTATATGATATAGCTGCCATACAAACTGAACGATTGGAAGCAAGTGCTTCTATAAAAAACTCTTGCATTTGAGGAGATATTTTAATTAGGAGCGATTTATTGCATAAGGCAACAATGTATTCTCCTAAGAAATGGTTCAGATCAGATTACTATATCATATAGCTGCCATACAAATTGAACGATCGGAAACAAGTGCTTGTATGAAAAACTCTTTCATTTGAGGAGATATTTTAATTAGGAGCGATTTATTGTTTAAGGCAACAATGTATTCTTCTAAGAAATTGTTCAGATCAGATTACTATATGATATAGCTGCCATACAAACTGAACGATTGGAAGCAAGTGCTTCTATAAAAAACTCTTGCATTTGAGGAGATATTTTAATTAGGAGCGATTTATTGCATAAGGCAACAATGTATTCTCCTGAGAAATTGTTCAGATCAGATAACTATATCATATAGCTGCCATACAAATTGAACGATCGGAAATAAGTGCTTGTATGAAAAACTCTTTCATTTGAGGAGATATTTTAATTAGGAGCGATTTATTGCTTAAGGCAACAATGTATTCTTCTAAGAAATTGTTCAGATCAGATTAGTATATGATATAGCTGCCATACAAACTGAACGATTGGAAGCAAGTGCTTCTATAAAAAACTCTTTCATTTGAGGAGATATTTTAATTAGAAGCGATTTATTGCTTAAGGCAACAATGTATTCTCCTGAGAAATTGTTCAGATCAGATTACTATATCATATAGCTGCCATACAAACTGAACGATCGGAAATAAGTGCTTGTATGAAAAACTCTTTCATTTGAGGAGATATTTTAATTAGGCGCGATTTATTACTTAAGGCAACAATGTATTCTCCTAAGAAACTGTTCAGATCAGATTACTATATCATATATCGGATCAGAAACAAGTGCTTCTATGAAAAACTCTTTCATTTGAGGAGATATTTTAACTAGGTGCGATTTATTATATAAGGCAACAATGTATTCTCCTAAGAAATTGTTTAGATCAGATTACTAAATCATATAGCTTCCATACAAACTGAACGATCGGAAACAATTGCTTGTATGAAAACCTATTTCATTTGAGGAGATATTTTAATTAGGGGCGATTTATTGCTTAAGGCAACAATGTATTCTCCTAAGAATATGTTCAGATCAGATTACTATATCATATAGCTGCCATACAAACTGAACGATCGCAATCAAGTGCTTGTATGGAAAACTCTTTCATTTAAAGAGATATATTTACGAAATTAGATATCATTAATTGCGTAAGGCAACAATGTCTTCTCCTAAGAAATTGTTCAGATCAGATTACTATATCATATAGCTGCCATACAAACTGAACGGTCGCAATCAAGTGCTTGTATGGAAAACTCTTTCATTTAAAGTGATATATTTACGAAATTAGATATAACTAATTGCTTAAGGCAACAATGTCTTCTCCTAGGAAATTGTTCAGATCAGATAACTATATCATATAGCTGCCATACAAACTGAACGGTCGAACTAAACGGAACATTTGACGAGATATTTGATAAAGCACGACTTATTGCTTAAGGCAACAATGTATTCTCTGAAGAATATGTTCAGATCAGATTACTATATCATATAGCAGCCATACAAACTGAACGATCGGAAACAAGTGCTTGCATTTGGAGCGATTTATTGCTTAAGGCAACAATGTATTCTCCTACGAAATTGTTCAGATCAGATTACTATATCATATAGCTGCCATACAAACTGAACGATCGCAATCAAGTGCTTGTATGGAAAACTCTTTCATTTAAAGAGATATATTTACGAAATTAGATATCATTAATTGTTTAAGGCAACAATGTCTTCTCCTAAGAAATTGTTCAGATCAGATTACTATATCATATAGCTGCCGTACAAACTGAACGGCCGAACTAAACTGAACATTTGACGAGATATTTGATTAGGCACGTCTTATTGCTTAAGGCAACAATATATTCTCTGAAGAATATGTTCAGATCAGATTACTATATCATATAGCAGCCATACAAACTGAACGATCGGAAACAAGTGCTTCTATGAAAAACTCTTTCATTTGAGGAGATATTTTAATTAGGCGCGATTTATTACTTAAGGCAAGAATGTATTCTCCTAAGAAATTGTTCAGATCAGATTACTATATCATATATCGGATCGGAAACAAGTGCTTCTATGAAAAACTCTTTCATTTGAGGAGATATTTGAACTAGGCGCGGTTTATAACTTAAGGCAACAATGTATTCTCCTAAGAAATTGTTCAGATCAGATTACTATATCATATAGCTTCCATACAAACTGAACGATCGGAAACATTTGCTTGTATGAAAACCTATTTCATTTGAGGAGATGTTTTAATTAGGAGCGATTTATTGCTTAAGGCAACAATGTATTCTCCTAAGAATATGTTCAGATCAGATCACTATATCATATAGCTGCCATACAAACTGAACGATCGGAAATAAGTGCTTGTATGAAAAACTCTTTCATTTGAGGAGATATTTTAATTAGGCGCGATTTATTACTTAAGGCAAGAATGTATTCTCCTAAGAAATTGTTCAGATCAGATTACTATATCATATATCGGATCGGAAACAAGTGCTTCTATGAAAAACTCTTTCATTTGAGGAGATATTTGAACTAGGCGCGGTTTATAACTTAAGGCAACAATGTATTCTCCTAAGAAATTGTTCAGATCAGATTACTATATCATATAGCTTCCATACAAACTGAACGATCGGAAACATTTGCTTGTATGAAAACCTATTTCATTTGAGGAGATGTTTTAATTAGGAGCGATTTATTGCTTAAGGCAACAATGTATTCTCCTAAGAATATGTTCAGATCAGATCACTATATCATATAGCTGCCATACAAACTGAACGATCGGAAACAAGTGCTTCTATGAAAAACTCTTTCATTCGCGGAGATATTTTAATTAGGCGTGATTTATTGCTTAAGGCAACAATGTATTCTCCTAAGAAATGGTTCAGATCAAATTACTATATCATATAGCTGCCATACAAATTAAACGATCGGAAACAAATGCTTGTATGGAAAACTCTTTCATTTAAAGAGATATATTTACGAAATTAGATATAATTAATTGCTTAAGGCAACAATGTCTTCTCCAAGGAAATTGTTCAGATCAGATTACTATATCATATCAGAAACAAGTGCTTCTATGAAAAACTCTTTCATTTAAGGAGATATTTTAACTAGGCGCGATTTATTATATAAGGCAACAATGTATTCTCCTAAGAAATTGTTCAGATCAGATTACTAAATCATATAGCTTCCTTACAAACCGAACGATCGGAAACAATTGCTTGTATGAAAACCTATTTCATTTGAGGAGATATTTTAATTAGGAGCGATTTATTGCTTAAGGCAACAATGTATTCTCCTAAGAAATTGTTCAGATCAGATTACTATATGATGTAGCTGCCATACAAACTGAACGATCGGAAACAAGTGCTTCTATGAAAAACTCTTTCATTCACGGAGATATTTTAATTAGGCGTGATTTATTGCTTAAGGCAACAATGTATTCTCCTAAGAAATGGTTCAGATCAAATTACTATATCATATAGCTGCCATACAAATTGAACGATCGGAAATAATTGCTTCTATAAAAAACTCTTTCATTTGAGGAGATATTATTTTTAATTAGGAGCGATTTATTGCTTAAGGCAACAATGTATTCTCCTGAGAAATTGTTCAGATCAGATTACTATATCATATAGCTGCCATACAAATTGAACGATCGGAAATAAGTGCTTGTATGAAAAACTCTTTCATTTGAGGAGATATTTTAATTAGGAGCGATTTATTGCTTAAGGCAACAATGTATTCTCCTAAGAAATTGTTCAGATCAGATTACTATATGATATAGCTGCCATACAAACTGAACGATCGGAAATAAGTGCTTGTATGAAAAACTCTTTCATTTGAGGAGATATTTTAATTAGGCGCGATTTATTACTTAAGGCAACAATGTATTCTCCTAAGAAACTGTTCAGATCAGATTACTATATCATATATCGGATCAGAAACAAGTGCTTCTATGAAAAACTCTTTCATTTGAGGAGATATTTTAACTAGGCGCGATTTATTATATAAGGCAACAATGTATTCTCCTAAGAAATTGTTTAGATCAGATTACTAAATCATATAGCTTCCATACAAACTGAACGATCGGAAACAATTGCTTGTATGAAAACCTATTTCATTTGAGGAGATATTTTAATTAGGAGCGATTTATTGCTTAAGGCAACAATGTATTCTCCTAAGAATATGTTCAGATCAGATTACTATATCATATAGCTGTCATACAAACTGAACGATCGCAATCAAGTGCTTGTATGGAAAACTCTTTCATTTAAAGAGATATATTTACGAAATTAGATATCATTAATTGCGTAAGGCAACAATGTCTTCTCCTAAGAAATTGTTCAGATCAGATTACTATATCATATAGCTGCCATACAAACTGAACGGTCGCAATCAAGTGCTTGTATGGAAAACTCTTTCATTTAAAGTGATATATTTACGAAATTAGATATAACTAATTGCTTAAGGCAACAATGTCTTCTCCTAGGAAATTGTTCAGATCAGATTACTATATCATATAGCTGCCATACAAACTGAACGGTCGAACTAAACGGAACATTTGACGAGATATTTGATAAAGCACGACTTATTGCTTAAGGCAACAATGTATTCTCTGAAGAATATGTTCAGATCAGATTACTATATCATATAGCAGCCATACAAACTGAACGATCGGAAACAAGTGCTTGTATTTGGAGCGATTTATTGCTTAAGGCAACAATGTATTCTCCTACGAAATTGTTCAGATCAGATTACTATATCATATAGCTGCCATACAAACTGAACGATCGCAATCAAGTGCTTGTATGGAAAACTCTTTCATTTAAAGAGATATATTTACGAAATTAGATATCATTAATTGTTTAAGGCAACAATGTCTTCTCCTAAGAAATTGTTCAGATCAGATTACTATATCATATAGCTGCCGTACAAACTGAACGGTCGAACTAAACTGAACATTTGACGAGATATTTGATTAGGCACGTCTTATTGCTTAAGGCAACAATATATTCTCTGAAGAATATGTTCAGATCAGATTACTATATCATATAGCAGCCATACAAACTGAACGATCGGAAATAAGTGCTTGTATGAAAAACTCTTTCATTTGAGGAGATATTTTAATTAGGCGCGATTTATTACTTAACGCAACAATGTATTCTCCTAAGAAACTGTTCAGATCAGATTACTATATCATATATCGGATCAGAAACAAGTGCTTCTATGGAAAACTCTTTCATTTGAGGAGATATTTTAACTAGGTGCGATTTATTATATAAGGCAACAATGTATTCTCCTAAGAAATTGTTTAGATCAGATTACTAAATCATATAGCTTCCATACAAACTGAACGATCGGAAACAATTGCTTGTATGAAAACCTATTTCATTTGAGGAGATATTTTAATTAGGAGCGATTTATTGCTTAAGGCAACAATGTATTCTTCTAAGAAATTGTTCAGATCAGCTTGCTATATGATATAGCTGCCATACAAACTGAACGATTGGAAGCAAGTGCTTCTATAAAAAACTCTTGCATTTGAGGAGATATTTTAATTAGGAGCGATTTATTGCATAAGGCAACAATGTATTCTCCTAAGAAATGGTTCAGATCAGATTACTATATCATATAGCTGCCATACAAATTGAACGATCGGAAACAAGTGCTTGTATGAAAAACTCTTTCATTTGAGGAGATATTTTAATTAGGAGCGATTTATTGTTTAAGGCAACAATGTATTCTTCTAAGAAATTGTTCAGATCAGATTACTATATGATATAGCTGCCATACAAACTGAACGATTGGAAGCAAGTGCTTCTATAAAAAACTCTTGCATTTGAGGAGATATTTTAATTAGGAGCGATTTATTGCATAAGGCAACAATGTATTCTCCTGAGAAATTGTTCAGATCAGATAACTATATCATATAGCTGCCATACAAATTGAACGATCGGAAATAAGTGCTTGTATGAAAAACTCTTTCATTTGAGGAGATATTTTAATTAGGAGCGATTTATTGCTTAAGGCAACAATGTTTTCTTCTAAGAAATTGTTCAGATCAGCTTGCTATATGATATAGCTGCCATACAAATTGAACGATCGGAAATAAGTGCTTGTATGAAAAACTCTTTCATTTGAGGAGATATTTTAATTAGGAGCGATTTATTGCTTAAGGCAACAATGTATTCTCCTGAGAAATTGTTCAGATCAGATTACTATATCATATAGCTGCCATACAAATTGAACGATCGGAAATAAGTGCTTGTATGAAAAACTCTTTCATTTGAGGAGATATTTTAATTAGGAGCGATTTATTGCTTAAGGCAACAATGTATTCTTCTAAGAAATTGTTCAGATCAGCTTGCTATATGATATAGCTGCCATACAAACTGAACGATTGGAAGCAAGTGCTTCTATAAAAAACTCTTGCATTTGAGGAGATATTTTAATTAGGAGCGATTTATTGCATAAGGCAACAATGTATTCTCCTAAGAAATGGTTCAGATCAGATTACTATATCATATAGCTGCCATACAAATTGAACGATCGGAAACAAGTGCTTGTATGAAAAACTCTTTCATTTGAGGAGATATTTTAATTAGGAGCGATTTATTGTTTAAGGCAACAATGTATTCTTCTAAGAAATTGTTCAGATCAGATTACTATATGATATAGCTGCCATACAAACTGAACGATTGGAAGCAAGTGCTTCTATAAAAAACTCTTGCATTTGAGGAGATATTTTAATTAGGAGCGATTTATTGCATAAGGCAACAATGTATTCTCCTGAGAAATTGTTCAGATCAGATAACTATATCATATAGCTGCCATACAAATTGAACGATCGGAAATAAGTGCTTGTATGAAAAACTCTTTCATTTGAGGAGATATTTTAATTAGGAGCGATTTATTGCTTAAGGCAACAATGTATTCTTCTAAGAAATTGTTCAGATCAGATTAGTATATGATATAGCTGCCATACAAACTGAACGATTGGAAGCAAGTGCTTCTATAAAAAACTCTTTCATTTGAGGAGATATTTTAATTAGAAGCGATTTATTGCTTAAGGCAACAATGTATTCTCCTGAGAAATTGTTCAGATCAGATTACTATATCATATAGCTGCCATACAAACTGAACGATCGGAAATAAGTGCTTGTATGAAAAACTCTTTCATTTGAGGAGATATTTTAATTAGGCGCGATTTATTACTTAAGGCAACAATGTATTCTCCTAAGAAACTGTTCAGGTCAGATTACTATATCATATATCGGATCAGAAACAAGTGCTTCTATGGAAAACTCTTTCATTTGAGGAGATATTTTAACTAGGTGCGATTTATTATATAAGGCAACAATGTATTCTCCTAAGAAATTGTTTAGATCAGATTACTAAATCATATAGCTTCCATACAAACTGAACGATCGGAAACAATTGCTTGTATGAAAACCTATTTCATTTGAGGAGATATTTTAATTAGGAGCGATTTATTGCTTAAGGCAACAATGTATTCTCCTAAGAATATGTTCAGATCAGATTACTATATCATATAGCTGCCATACAAACTGAACGATCGCAATCAAGTGCTTGTATGGAAAACTCTTTCATTTAAAGAGATTTATTTACGAAATTAGATATCATTAATTGCGTAAGGCAACAATGTCTTCTCCTAAGAAATTGTTCAGATCAGATTACTATATCATATAGCTGCCATACAAACTGAACGATCGGAAGCACGTGCTTCTATAAAAAACTCTTTCATTTGAGGAGATATTTTAATTAGGAGCGATTTATTGCATAAGGCAACAATGTATTCTCCTGAGAAATTGTTCAGATCAGATTACTATATCATATAGCTGCCATACAAACTGAATGATCGGAAGCAAGTGCTTGTATGAAAAACTCTTTCATTTGAGGAGATATTTTAATTAGGAGCGATTTATTACTTAAGGCAACAATGTATTCTTCTAAGAAATTGTTCAGATCAGATTACTATATGATATAGCTGCCATACAAACTGAACGATTGGAAGCAAGTGCTTCTATAAAAAACTCTTGCATTTGAGGAGATATTTTAATTAGGAGCGATTTATTGCATAAGGCAACAATGTATTCTCCTGAGAAATTGTTCAGATCAGATTACTATATCATATAGCTGCCATACAAACTGAATGATCGGAAGCAAGTGCTTGTATGAAAAACTCGTTCATTTGAGGAGATATTTTAATTAGGCGCGATTTATTACTTAAGGCAACAATGTATTCTCCTAAGAAATGGTTCAGATCAGATTACTATATCATATAGCTGCCATACAAATTGAACGATCGGAAACAAGTGCTTGTATGAAAAACTCTTTCATTTGAGGAGATATTTTAATTAGGAGCGATTTATTGTTTAAGGCAACAATGTATTCTTCTAAGAAATTGTTCAGATCAGATTACTATATGATATAGCTGCCATACAAACTGAACGATTGGAAGCAAGTGCTTCTATAAAAAAGTCTTTCATTTGAGGAGATATTTTATTTAGGCGCGATTTATTGCTTAAGGCAACAATGTATTCTTCTAAGAAATTGTTCAGATCAGCTTGCTATATGATATAGCTGCCATACAAACTGAACGATCGGAAGCACGTGCTTCTATAAAAAACTCTTTCATTTGAGGAGATATTTTAATTAGGCGCGATTTATTACTTAAGGCAACAATGTATTCTCCTAAGAAATGGTTCAGATCAAATTACTATATCATATAGCTGCCATACAAATTGAACGATCGGAAACAAATGCTTGTATGAAAAACTCTTTCATTTGAGGAGATATTTTAATTAGGAGCGATTTATTGCTTAAGGCAACAATGTATTCTTCTAAGAAATTGTTCAGATCAGCTTGCTATATGATATAGCTGCCATACAAACTGAACGATTGGAAGCAAGTGCTTCTATAAAAAACTCTTGCATTTGAGGAGATATTTTAATTAGGAGCGATTTATTGCATAAGGCAACAATGTATTCTCCTAAGAAATGGTTCAGATCAGATTACTATATCATATAGCTGCCATACAAATTGAACGATCGGAAACAAGTGCTTGTATGAAAAACTCTTTCATTTGAGGAGATATTTTAATTAGGAGCGATTTATTGTTTAAGGCAACAATGTATTCTTCTAAGAAATTGTTCAGATCAGATTACTATATGATATAGCTGCCATACAAACTGAACGATTGGAAGCAAGTGCTTCTATAAAAAACTCTTGCATTTGAGGAGATATTTTAATTAGGAGCGATTTATTGCATAAGGCAACAATGTATTCTCCTGAGAAATTGTTCAGATCAGATAACTATATCATATAGCTGCCATACAAATTGAACGATCGGAAATAAGTGCTTGTATGAAAAACTCTTTCATTTGAGGAGATATTTTAATTAGGAGCGATTTATTGCTTAAGGCAACAATGTATTCTTCTAAGAAATTGTTCAGATCAGATTAGTATATGATATAGCTGCCATACAAACTGAACGATTGGAAGCAAGTGCTTCTATAAAAAACTCTTTCATTTGAGGAGATATTTTAATTAGAAGCGATTTATTGCTTAAGGCAACAATGTATTCTCCTGAGAAATTGTTCAGATCAGATTACTATATCATATAGCTGCCATACAAACTGAACGATCGGAAATAAGTGCTTGTATGAAAAACTCTTTCATTTGAGGAGATATTTTAATTAGGCGCGATTTATTACTTAACGCAACAATGTATTCTCCTAAGAAACTGTTCAGATCAGATTACTATATCATATATCGGATCAGAAACAAGTGCTTCTATGGAAAACTCTTTCATTTGAGGAGATATTTTAACTAGGTGCGATTTATTATATAAGGCAACACTGTATTCTCCTAAGAAATTGTTTAGATCAGATTACTAAATCATATAGCTTCCATACAAACTGAACGATCGGAAACAATTGCTTGTATGAAAACCTATTTCATTTGAGGAGATATTTTAATTAGGAGCGATTTATTGCTTAAGGCAACAATGTATTCTCCTAAGAATATGTTCAGATCAGATTACTATATCATATAGCTGCCATACAAACTGAACGATCGCAATCAAGTGCTTGTATGGAAAACTCTTTCATTTAAAGAGATATATTTACGAAATTAGATATCATTAATTGCGTAAGGCAACAATGTCTTCTCCTAAGAAATTGTTCAGATCAGATTACTATATCATATAGCTGCCATACAAACTGAACGATCGGAAGCACGTGCTTCTATAAAAAACTCTTTCATTTGAGGAGATATTTTAATTAGGCGCGATTTATTACTTAAGGCAACAATGTATTCTCCTAAGAAATGGTTCAGATCAAATTACTATATCATATAGCTGCCATACAAATTGAACGATCGGAAACAAATGCTTGTATGAAAAACTCTTTCATTTGAGGAGATATTTTAATTAGGAGCGATTTATTGCTTAAGGCAACAATGTATTCTTCTAAGAAATTGTTCAGATCAGATAACTATATGATATAGCTGCCATACAAACTGAACGATTGGAAGCAAGTGCTTCTATAAAAAACTCTTTCATTTGAGGAGATATTTTAATTAGGCGCGATTTATTACTTAAGGCAACAATGTATTCTCCTAAGAAATGGTTCAGATCAGATTACTATATCATATAGCTGCCATACAAATTGAACGATCGGAAACAAGTGCTTGTATGAAAAACTCTTTCATTTGAGGAGATATTTTAATTAGGAGCGATTTATTGTTTAAGGCAACAATGTATTCTTCTAAGAAATTGTTCAGATCAGATTACTATATGATATAGCTGCCATACAAACTGAACGATTGGAAGCAAGTGCTTCTATAAAAAAGTCTTTCATTTGAGGAGATATTTTATTTAGGCGCGATTTATTGCTTAAGGCAACAATGTATTCTTCTAAGAAATTGTTCAGATCAGCTTGCTATATGATATAGCTGCCATACAAACTGAACGATCGGAAGCACGTGCTTCTATAAAAAACTCTTTCATTTGAGGAGATATTTTAATTAGGCGCGATTTATTACTTAAGGCAACAATGTATTCTCCTAAGAAATGGTTCAGATCAGATTACTATATCATATAGCTGCCATACAAATTGAACGATCGGAAACAAGTGCTTGTATGAAAAACTCTTTCATTTGAGGAGATATTTTAATTAGGAGCGATTTATTGTTTAAGGCAACAATGTATTCTTCTAAGAAATTGTTCAGATCAGATTACTATATGATATAGCTGCCATACAAACTGAACGATTGGAAGCAAGTGCTTCTATAAAAAAGTCTTTCATTTGAGGAGATATTTTATTTAGGCGCGATTTATTGCTTAAGGCAACAATGTATTCTTCTAAGAAATTGTTCAGATCAGCTTGCTATATGATATAGCTGCCATACAAATTGAACGATCGGAAACAAGTGCTTGTATGAAAAACTCTTTCATTTGAGGAGATATTTTAACTAGGCGCGATTTATTATATAAGGCAACAATGTATTCTCCTAAGAAATTGTTCAGATCAGATTACTAAATCATATAGCTGCCATACAAACTGAACGATCGGAATAAGTGGTTCTATGAAAAACTCTTTCATTTGAGGAGATATTTTAATTAGGAGCGATTTATTACTTAAGGCAACAATGTATTCTTCTAAGAAATTGTTCAGATCAGATTACTATATGATATAGCTGCCATACAAACTGAACGATTGGAAGCAAGTGCTTCTATAAAAAACTCTTGCATTTGAGGAGATATTTTAATTAGGAGCGATTTATTGCATAAGGCAACAATGTATTCTCCTGAGAAATTGTTCAGATCAGATTACTATATCATATAGCTGCCATACAAACTGAATGATCGGAAGCAAGTGCTTGTATGAAAAACTCGTTCATTTGAGGAGATATTTTAATTAGGCGCGATTTATTACTTAAGGCAACAATGTATTCTCCTAAGAAATGGTTCAGATCAGATTACTATATCATATAGCTGCCATACAAATTGAACGATCGGAAACAAGTGCTTGTATGAAAAACTCTTTCATTTGAGGAGATATTTTAATTAGGAGCGATTTATTGTTTAAGGCAACAATGTATTCTTCTAAGAAATTGTTCAGATCAGATTACTATATGATATAGCTGCCATACAAACTGAACGATTGGAAGCAAGTGCTTCTATAAAAAAGTCTTTCATTTGAGGAGATATTTTATTTAGGCGCGATTTATTGCTTAAGGCAACAATGTATTCTTCTAAGAAATTGTTCAGATCAGCTTGCTATATGATATAGCTGCCATACAAACTGAACGATCGGAAGCACGTGCTTCTATAAAAAACTCTTTCATTTGAGGAGATATTTTAATTAGGCGCGATTTATTACTTAAGGCAACAATGTATTCTTCTAAGAAATTGTTCAGATCAGCTTGCTATATGATATAGCTGCCATACAAACTGAACGATCGGAAGCACGTGCTTCTATAAAAAACTCTTTCATTTGAGGAGATATTTTAATTAGGCGCGATTTATTACTTAAGGCAACAATGTATTCTCCTAAGAAATGGTTCAGATCAGATTACTATATCATATAGCTGCCATACAAATTGAACGATCGGAAACAAGTGCTTGTATGAAAAACTCTTTCATTTGAGGAGATATTTTAATTAGGAGCGATTTATTGTTTAAGGCAACAATGTATTCTTCTAAGAAATTGTTCAGATCAGATTACTATATGATATAGCTGCCATACAAACTGAACGATTGGAAGCAAGTGCTTCTATAAAAAAGTCTTTCATTTGAGGAGATATTTTATTTAGGCGCGATTTATTGCTTAAGGCAACAATGTATTCTTCTAAGAAATTGTTCAGATCAGCTTGCTATATGATATAGCTGCCATACAAATTGAACGATCGGAAACAAGTGCTTGTATGAAAAACTCTTTCATTTGAGGAGATATTTTAACTAGGCGCGATTTATTATATAAGGCAACAATGTATTCTCCTAAGAAATTGTTCAGATCAGATTACTAAATCATATAGCTGCCATACAAACTGAACGATCGGAATAAGTGGTTCTATGAAAAACTCTTTCATTTGAGGAGATATTTTAATTAGGAGCGATTTATTACTTAAGGCAACAATGTATTCTTCTAAGAAATTGTTCAGATCAGATTACTATATGATATAGCTGCCATACAAACTGAACGATTGGAAGCAAGTGCTTCTATAAAAAACTCTTGCATTTGAGGAGATATTTTAATTAGGAGCGATTTATTGCATAAGGCAACAATGTATTCTCCTGAGAAATTGTTCAGATCAGATTACTATATCATATAGCTGCCATACAAACTGAATGATCGGAAGCAAGTGCTTGTATGAAAAACTCGTTCATTTGAGGAGATATTTTAATTAGGCGCGATTTATTACTTAAGGCAACAATGTATTCTCCTAAGAAATGGTTCAGATCAGATTACTATATCATATAGCTGCCATACAAATTGAACGATCGGAAACAAGTGCTTGTATGAAAAACTCTTTCATTTGAGGAGATATTTTAATTAGGAGCGATTTATTGTTTAAGGCAACAATGTATTCTTCTAAGAAATTGTTCAGATCAGATTACTATATGATATAGCTGCCATACAAACTGAACGATTGGAAGCAAGTGCTTCTATAAAAAAGTCTTTCATTTGAGGAGATATTTTATTTAGGTGCGATTTATTGCTTAAGGCAACAATGTATTCTTCTAAGAAATTGTTCAGATCAGCTTGCTATATGATATAGCTGCCATACAAACTGAACGATCGGAAGCACGTGCTTCTATAAAAAACTCTTTCATTTGAGGAGATATTTTAATTAGAAGCGATTTATTGCTTAAGGCAACAATGTATTCTCCTGAGAAATTGTTCAGATCAGATTACTATATCATATAGCTGCCATACAAACTGAACGATCGGAAATAGGTGCTTGTATGAAAAACTGTTTCATTTGAGGAGATATTTTAATTAGGCGCGATTTATTACTTAAGGCAACAATGTATTCTCCTAAGAAACTGTTCAGATCAGATTACTATATCATATATCGGATCAGAAACAAGTGCTTCTATGAAAAACTCTTTCATTTGAGGAGATATTTTAACTAGGTGCGATTTATTATATAAGGCAACAATGTATTCTCCTAAGAAATTGTTTAGATCAGATTACTAAATCATATAGCTTCCATACAAACTGAACGATCGGAAACAATTGCTTGTATGAAAACCTATTTCATTTGAGGAGATATTTTAATTAGGGGCGATTTATTGCTTAAGGCAACAATGTATTCTCCTAAGAATATGTTCAGATCAGATTACTATATCATATAGCTGCCATACAAACTGAACGATCGCAATCAAGTGCTTGTATGGAAAACTCTTTCATTTAAAGAGATATATTTACGAAATTAGATATCATTAATTGCGTAAGGCAACAATGTCTTCTCCTAAGAAATTGTTCAGATCAGATTACTATATCATATAGCTGCCATACAAACTGAACGGTCGCAATCAAGTGCTTGTATGGAAAACTCTTTCATTTGAGGAGATATTTTAATTAGGGGCGATTTATTGCTTAAGGCAACAATGTATTCTTCTAAGAAATTGTTCAGATCAGCTTGCTATATGATATAGCTGCCATACAAACTGAACGATCGGAAGCACGTGCTTCTATAAAAAACTCTTTCATTTGAGGAGATATTTTAATTAGGCGCGATTTATTACTTAAGGCAACAATGTATTCTCCTAAGAAATGGTTCAGATCAGATTACTATATCATATAGCTGCCATACAAATTGAACGATCGGAAACAAGTGCTTGTATGAAAAACTCTTTCATTTGAGGAGATATTTTAATTAGGAGCGATTTATTGTTTAAGGCAACAATGTATTCTTCTAAGAAATTGTTCAGATCAGATTACTATATGATATAGCTGCCATACAAACTGAACGATTGGAAGCAAGTGCTTCTATAAAAAAGTCTTTCATTTGAGGAGATATTTTATTTAGGCGCGATTTATTGCTTAAGGCAACAATGTATTCTTCTAAGAAATTGTTCAGATCAGCTTGCTATATGATATAGCTGCCATACAAATTGAACGATCGGAAACAAGTGCTTGTATGAAAAACTCTTTCATTTGAGGAGATATTTTAACTAGGCGCGATTTATTATATAAGGCAACAATGTATTCTCCTAAGAAATTGTTCAGATCAGATTACTAAATCATATAGCTGCCATACAAACTGAACGATCGGAATAAGTGGTTCTATGAAAAACTCTTTCATTTGAGGAGATATTTTAATTAGGAGCGATTTATTACTTAAGGCAACAATGTATTCTTCTAAGAAATTGTTCAGATCAGATTACTATATGATATAGCTGCCATACAAACTGAACGATTGGAAGCAAGTGCTTCTATAAAAAACTCTTGCATTTGAGGAGATATTTTAATTAGGAGCGATTTATTGCATAAGGCAACAATGTATTCTCCTGAGAAATTGTTCAGATCAGATTACTATATCATATAGCTGCCATACAAACTGAATGATCGGAAGCAAGTGCTTGTATGAAAAACTCGTTCATTTGAGGAGATATTTTAATTAGGCGCGATTTATTACTTAAGGCAACAATGTATTCTCCTAAGAAATGGTTCAGATCAGATTACTATATCATATAGCTGCCATACAAATTGAACGATCGGAAACAAGTGCTTGTATGAAAAACTCTTTCATTTGAGGAGATATTTTAATTAGGAGCGATTTATTGTTTAAGGCAACAATGTATTCTTCTAAGAAATTGTTCAGATCAGATTACTATATGATATAGCTGCCATACAAACTGAACGATTGGAAGCAAGTGCTTCTATAAAAAAGTCTTTCATTTGAGGAGATATTTTATTTAGGTGCGATTTATTGCTTAAGGCAACAATGTATTCTTCTAAGAAATTGTTCAGATCAGCTTGCTATATGATATAGCTGCCATACAAACTGAACGATCGGAAGCACGTGCTTCTATAAAAAACTCTTTCATTTGAGGAGATATTTTAATTAGAAGCGATTTATTGCTTAAGGCAACAATGTATTCTCCTGAGAAATTGTTCAGATCAGATTACTATATCATATAGCTGCCATACAAACTGAACGATCGGAAATAGGTGCTTGTATGAAAAACTGTTTCATTTGAGGAGATATTTTAATTAGGCGCGATTTATTACTTAAGGCAACAATGTATTCTCCTAAGAAACTGTTCAGATCAGATTACTATATCATATATCGGATCAGAAACAAGTGCTTCTATGAAAAACTCTTTCATTTGAGGAGATATTTTAACTAGGTGCGATTTATTATATAAGGCAACAATGTATTCTCCTAAGAAATTGTTTAGATCAGATTACTAAATCATATAGCTTCCATACAAACTGAACGATCGGAAACAATTGCTTGTATGAAAACCTATTTCATTTGAGGAGATATTTTAATTAGGGGCGATTTATTGCTTAAGGCAACAATGTATTCTCCTAAGAATATGTTCAGATCAGATTACTATATCATATAGCTGCCATACAAACTGAACGATCGCAATCAAGTGCTTGTATGGAAAACTCTTTCATTTAAAGAGATATATTTACGAAATTAGATATCATTAATTGCGTAAGGCAACAATGTCTTCTCCTAAGAAATTGTTCAGATCAGATTACTATATCATATAGCTGCCATACAAACTGAACGGTCGCAATCAAGTGCTTGTATGGAAAACTCTTTCATTTAAAGTGATATATTTACGAAATTAGATATAACTAATTGCTTAAGGCAACAATGTCTTCTCCTAGGAAATTGTTCAGATCAGATAACTATATCATATAGCTGCCATACAAACTGAACGGTCGAACTAAACGGAACATTTGACGAGATATTTGATAAAGCACGACTTATTGCTTAAGGCAACAATGTATTCTCTGAAGAATATGTTCAGATCAGATTACTATATCATATAGCAGCCATACAAACTGAACGATCGGAAACAAGTGCTTGCATTTGGAGCGATTTATTGCTTAAGGCAACAATGTATTCTCCTACGAAATTGTTCAGATCAGATTACTATATCATATAGCTGCCATACAAACTGAACGATCGCAATCAAGTGCTTGTATGGAAAACTCTTTCATTTAAAGAGATATATTTACGAAATTAGATATCATTAATTGTTTAAGGCAACAATGTCTTCTCCTAAGAAATTGTTCAGATCAGATTACTATATCATATAGCTGCCGTACAAACTGAACGGCCGAACTAAACTGAACATTTGACGAGATATTTGATTAGGCACGTCTTATTGCTTAAGGCAACAATATATTCTCTGAAGAATATGTTCAGATCAGATTACTATATCATATAGCAGCCATACAAACTGAACGATCGGAAACAAGTGCTTCTATGAAAAACTCTTTCATTTGAGGAGATATTTTAATTAGGCGCGATTTATTACTTAAGGCAAGAATGTATTCTCCTAAGAAATTGTTCAGATCAGATTACTATATCATATATCGGATCGGAAACAAGTGCTTCTATGAAAAACTCTTTCATTTGAGGAGATATTTGAACTAGGCGCGGTTTATAACTTAAGGCAACAATGTATTCTCCTAAGAAATTGTTCAGATCAGATTACTATATCATATAGCTTCCATACAAACTGAACGATCGGAAACATTTGCTTGTATGAAAACCTATTTCATTTGAGGAGATGTTTTAATTAGGAGCGATTTATTGCTTAAGGCAACAATGTATTCTCCTAAGAATATGTTCAGATCAGATCACTATATCATATAGCTGCCATACAAACTGAACGATCGGAAATAAGTGCTTGTATGAAAAACTCTTTCATTTGAGGAGATATTTTAATTAGGCGCGATTTATTACTTAAGGCAAGAATGTATTCTCCTAAGAAATTGTTCAGATCAGATTACTATATCATATATCGGATCGGAAACAAGTGCTTCTATGAAAAACTCTTTCATTTGAGGAGATATTTGAACTAGGCGCGGTTTATAACTTAAGGCAACAATGTATTCTCCTAAGAAATTGTTCAGATCAGATTACTATATCATATAGCTTCCATACAAACTGAACGATCGGAAACATTTGCTTGTATGAAAACCTATTTCATTTGAGGAGATGTTTTAATTAGGAGCGATTTATTGCTTAAGGCAACAATGTATTCTCCTAAGAATATGTTCAGATCAGATCACTATATCATATAGCTGCCATACAAACTGAACGATCGGAAACAAGTGCTTCTATGAAAAACTCTTTCATTCGCGGAGATATTTTAATTAGGCGTGATTTATTGCTTAAGGCAACAATGTATTCTTCTAAGAAATGGTTCAGATCAAATTACTATATCATATAGCTGCCATACAAATTAAACGATCGGAAACAAATGCTTGTATGGAAAACTCTTTCATTTAAAGAGATATATTTACGAAATTAGATATAATTAATTGCTTAAGGCAACAATGTCTTCTCCAAGGAAATTGTTCAGATCAGATTACTATATCATATCAGAAACAAGTGCTTCTATGAAAAACTCTTTCATTTAAGGAGATATTTTAACTAGGCGCGATTTATTATATAAGGCAACAATGTATTCTCCTAAGAAATTGTTCAGATCAGATTACTAAATCATATAGCTTCCTTACAAACCGAACGATCGGAAACAATTGCTTGTATGAAAACCTATTTCATTTGAGGAGATATTTTAATTAGGAGCGATTTATTGCTTAAGGCAACAATGTATTCTCCTAAGAAATTGTTCAGATCAGATTACTATATGATGTAGCTGCCATACAAACTGAACGATCGGAAACAAGTGCTTCTATGAAAAACTCTTTCATTCGCGGAGATATTTTAATTAGGCGTGATTTATTGCTTAAGGCAACAATGTATTCTCCTAAGAAATGGTTCAGATCAAATTACTATATCATATAGCTGCCATACAAATTGAACGATCGGAAATAAGTGCTTCTATAAAAAACTCTTTCATTTGAGGAGATATTATTTTTAATTAGGAGCGATTTATTGCTTAAGGCAACAATGTATTCTCCTGAGAAATTGTTCAGATCAGATTACTATATCATATAGCTGCCATACAAATTGAACGATCGGAAATAAGTGCTTGTATGAAAAACTCTTTCATTTGAGGAGATATTTTAATTAGGAGCGATTTATTGCTTAAGGCAACAATGTATTCTCCTAAGAAATTGTTCAGATCAGATTACTATATGATATAGCTGCCATACAAACTGAACGATCGGAAATAAGTGCTTGTATGAAAAACTCTTTCATTTGAGGAGATATTTTAATTAGGCGCGATTTATTACTTAAGGCAACAATGTATTCTCCTAAGAAACTGTTCAGATCAGATTACTATATCATATATCGGATCAGAAACAAGTGCTTCTATGAAAAACTCTTTCATTTGAGGAGATATTTTAACTAGGCGCGATTTATTATATAAGGCAACAATGTATTCTCCTAAGAAATTGTTTAGATCAGATTACTAAATCATATAGCTTCCATACAAACTGAACGATCGGAAACAATTGCTTGTATGAAAACCTATTTCATTTGAGGAGATATTTTAATTAGGAGCGATTTATTGCTTAAGGCAACAATGTATTCTCCTAAGTATATGTTCAGATCAGATTACTATATCATATAGCTGTCATACAAACTGAACGATCGCAATCAAGTGCTTGTATGGAAAACTCTTTCATTTAAAGAGATATATTTACGAAATTAGATATCATTAATTGTTTAAGGCAACAATGTCTTCTCCTAAGAAATTGTTCAGATCAGATTACTATATCATATAGCTGCCGTACAAACTGAACGGTCGAACTAAACTGAACATTTGACGAGATATTTGATTAGGCACGTCTTATTGCTTAAGGCAACAATATATTCTCTGAAGAATATGTTCAGATCAGATTACTATATCATATAGCAGCCATACAAACTGAACGATCGGAAACAAGTGCTTCTATGAAAAACTCTTTCATTTGAGGAGATATTTTAATTAGGCGCGATTTATTACTTAAGGCAAGAATGTATTCTCCTAAGAAATTGTTCAGATCAGATTACTATATCATATATCGGATCGGAAACAAGTGCTTCTATGAAAAACTCTTTCATTTGAGGAGATATTTGAACTAGGCGCGGTTTATAACTTAAGGCAACAATGTATTCTCCTAAGAAATTGTTCAGATCAGATTACTATATCATATAGCTTCCATACAAACTGAACGATCGGAAACATTTGCTTGTATGAAAACCTATTTCATTTGAGGAGATGTTTTAATTAGGAGCGATTTATTGCTTAAGGCAACAATGTATTCTCCTAAGAATATGTTCAGATCAGATCACTATATCATATAGCTGCCATACAAACTGAACGATCGGAAACAAGTGCTTCTATGAAAAACTCTTTCATTCGCGGAGATATTTTAATTAGGCGTGATTTATTGCTTAAGGCAACAATGTATTCTCCTAAGAAATTGTTCAGATCAAATTACTATATCATATAGCTGCCATACAAATTAAACGATCGGAAACAAATGCTTGTATGGAAAACTCTTTCATTTAAAGAGATATATTTACGAAATTAGATATAATTAATTGCTTAAGGCAACAATGTCTTCTCCAAGGAAATTGTTCAGATCAGATTACTATATCATATCAGAAACAAGTGCTTCTATGAAAAACTCTTTCATTTAAGGAGATATTTTAACTAGGCGCGATTTATTATATAAGGCAACAATGTATTCTCCTAAGAAATTGTTCAGATCAGATTACTAAATCATATAGCTTCCTTACAAACCGAACGATCGGAAACAATTGCTTGTATGAAAACCTATTTCATTTGAGGAGATATTTTAATTAGGAGCGATTTATTGCTTAAGGCAACAATGTATTCTCCTAAGAAATTGTTCAGATCAGATTACTATATGATGTAGCTGCCATACAAACTGAACGATCGGAAACAAGTGCTTCTATGAAAAACTCTTTCATTCGCGGAGATATTTTAATTAGGCGTGATTTATTGCTTAAGGCAACAATGTATTCTCCTAAGAAATGGTTCAGATCAAATTACTATATCATATAGCTGCCATACAAATTGAACGATCGGAAATAAGTGCTTCTATAAAAAACTCTTTCATTTGAGGAGATATTATTTTTAATTAGGAGCGATTTATTGCTTAAGGCAACAATGTATTCTCCTGAGAAATTGTTCAGATCAGATTACTATATCATATAGCTGCCATACAAATTGAACGATCGGAAATAAGTGCTTGTATGAAAAACTCTTTCATTTGAGGAGATATTTTAATTAGGAGCGATTTATTGCTTAAGGCAACAATGTATTCTCCTAAGAAATTGTTCAGATCAGATTACTATATGATATAGCTGCCATACAAACTGAACGATCGGAAATAAGTGCTTGTATGAAAAACTCTTTCATTTGAGGAGATATTTTAATTAGGCGCGATTTATTACTTAAGGCAACAATGTATTCTCCTAAGAAACTGTTCAGATCAGATTACTATATCATATATCGGATCAGAAACAAGTGCTTCTATGAAAAACTCTTTCATTTGAGGAGATATTTTAACTAGGCGCGATTTATTATATAAGGCAACAATGTATTCTCCTAAGAAATTGTTTAGATCAGATTACTAAATCATATAGCTTCCATACAAACTGAACGATCGGAAACAATTGCTTGTATGAAAACCTATTTCATTTGAGGAGATATTTTAATTAGGAGCGATTTATTGCTTAAGGCAACAATGTATTCTCCTAAGAATATGTTCAGATCAGATTACTATATCATATAGCTGCCATACAAACTGAACGATCGCAATCAAGTGCTTGTATGGAAAACTCTTTCATTTAAAGAGATATATTTACGAAATTAGATATCATTAATTGCGTAAGGCAACAATGTCTTCTCCTAAGAAATTGTTCAGATCAGATTACTATATCATATAGCTGCCATACAAACTGAACGGTCGCAATCAAGTGCTTGTATGGAAAACTCTTTCATTTAAAGTGATATATTTACGAAATTAGATATAACTAATTGCTTAAGGCAACAATGTCTTCTCCTAGGAAATTGTTCAGATCAGATTACTATATCATATAGCTGCCATACAAATTGAACGGTCGAATTAAACGGAACATTTGACGAGATATTTGATAAAGCACGACTTATTGCTTAAGGCAACAATGTATTCTCTGAAGAATATGTTCAGATCAGATTACTATATCATATAGCAGCCATACAAACTGAACGATCGGAAACAAGTGCTTGTATTTGGAGCGATTTATTGCTTAAGGCAACAATGTATTCTCCTACGAAATTGTTCAGATCAGATTACTATATCATATAGCTGCCATACAAACTGAACGATCGCAATCAAGTGCTTGTATGGAAAACTCTTTCATTTAAAGAGATATATTTACGAAATTAGATATCATTAATTGTTTAAGGCAACAATGTCTTCTCCTAAGAAATTGTTCAGATCAGATTACTATATCATATAGCTGCCGTACAAACTGAACGATCGAACTAAACTGAACATTTGACGAGATATTTGATTAGGCACGTCTTATTGCTTAAGGCAACAATATATTCTCTGAAGAATATGTTCAGATCAGATTACTATATCATATAGCAGCCATACAAACTGAACGATCGGAAACAAGTGCTTCTATGAAAAACTCTTTCATTTGAGGAGATATTTTAATTAGGCGCGATTTATTACTTAAGGCAAGAATGTATTCTCCTAAGAAATTGTTCAGATCAGATTACTATATCATATATCGGATCGGAAACAAGTGCTTCTATGAAAAACTCTTTCATTTGAGGAGATATTTGAACTAGGCGCGGTTTATAACTTAAGGCAACAATGTATTCTCCTAAGAAATTGTTCAGATCAGATTACTATATCATATAGCTTCCATACAAACTGAACGATCGGAAACATTTGCTTGTATGAAAACCTATTTCATTTGAGGAGATGTTTTAATTAGGAGCGATTTATTGCTTAAGGCAACAATGTATTCTCCTAAGAATATGTTCAGATCAGATCACTATATCATATAGCTGCCATACAAACTGAACGATCGGAAATAAGTGCTTGTATGAAAAACTCTTTCATTTGAGGAGATATTTTAATTAGGCGCGATTTATTACTTAAGGCAAGAATGTATTCTCCTAAGAAATTGTTCAGATCAGATTACTATATCATATATCGGATCGGAAACAAGTGCTTCTATGAAAAACTCTTTCATTTGAGGAGATATTTGAACTAGGCGCGGTTTATAACTTAAGGCAACAATGTATTCTCCTAAGAAATTGTTCAGATCAGATTACTATATCATATAGCTTCCATACAAACTGAACGATCGGAAACATTTGCTTGTATGAAAACCTATTTCATTTGAGGAGATGTTTTAATTAGGAGCGATTTATTGCTTAAGGCAACAATGTATTCTCCTAAGAATATGTTCAGATCAGATTACTAAATCATATAGCTTCCTTACAAACCGAACGATCGGAAACAATTGCTTGTATGAAAACCTATTTCATTTGAGGAGATATTTTAATTAGGAGCGATTTATTGCTTAAGGCAACAATGTATTCTCCTAAGAAATTGTTCAACTAGGCGCGATTTATTATATAAGGCAACAATGTATTCTCCTAAGAAATTGTTCAGATCAGATTACTAAATCATATAGCTTCCTTACAAACCGAACGATCGGAAACAATTGCTTGTATGAAAACCTATTTCATTTGAGGAGATATTTTAATTAGGAGCGATTTATTGCTTAAGGCAACAATGTATTCTCCTAAGAAATTGTTCAGATCAGATTACTATATGATGTAGCTGCCATACAAACTGAACGATCGGAAACAAGTGCTTCTATGAAAAACTCTTTCATTCGCGGAGATATTTTAATTAGGCGTGATTTATTGCTTAAGGCAACAATGTATTCTCCTAAGAAATGGTTCAGATCAAATTACTATATCATATAGCTGCCATACAAATTGAACGATCGGAAATAAGTGCTTCTATAAAAAACTCTTTCATTTGAGGAGATATTATTTTTAATTAGGAGCGATTTATTGCTTAAGGCAACAATGTATTCTCCTGAGAAATTGTTCAGATCAGATTACTATATCATATAGCTGCCATACAAATTGAACGATCGGAAATAAGTGCTTGTATGAAAAACTCTTACATTTGAGGAGATATTTTAATTAGGAACGATTTATTGCTTAAGGCAACAATGTATTCTCCTAAGAAATTGTTCAGATCAGATTACTATATGATATAGCTGCCATACAAACTGAACGATCGGAAATAAGTGCTTGTATGAAAAACTCTTTCATTTGAGGAGATATTTTAATTAGGCGCGATTTATTACTTAAGGCAACAATGTATTCTCCTGAGAAATTGTTCAGATCAGATTACTATATCATATAGCTGCCATACAAATTGAACGATCGGAAATAAGTGCTTGTATGAAAAACTCTTACATTTGAGGAGATATTTTAATTAGGAACGATTTATTGCTTAAGGCAACAATGTATTCTCCTAAGAAATGGTTCAGATCAAATTACTATATCATATAGCTGCCATACAAATTGAACGATCGGAAACAAATGCTTGTATGAAAAACTCTTGCATTTGAGGAGATATTTTAATTAGGAGCGATTTATTGCTTAAGGCAACAATGTATTCTTCTAAGAAATTGTTCAGATCAGATTACTAAATCATATAGCTTCCTTACAAACCGAACGATCGGAAACAATTGCTTGTATGAAAACCTATTTCATTTGAGGAGATATTTGAACTAGGCGCGGTTTATAACTTAAGGCAACAATGTATTCTCCTAAGAAATTGTTCAGATCAGATTACTATATCATATAGCTTCCATACAAACTGAACGATCGGAAACATTTGCTTGTATGAAAACCTATTTCATTTGAGGAGATGTTTTAATTAGGAGCGATTTATTGCTTAAGGCAACAATGTATTCTCCTAAGAATATGTTCAGATCAGATCACTATATCATATAGCTGCCATACAAACTGAACGATCGGAAACAAGTGCTTCTATGAAAAACTCTTTCATTCGCGGAGATATTTTAATTAGGCGTGATTTATTGCTTAAGGCAACAATGTATTCTCCTAAGAAATGGTTCAGATCAAATTACTATATCATATAGCTGCCATACAAATTAAACGATCGGAAACAAATGCTTGTATGAAAAACTCTTGCATTTGAGGAGATATTTTAATTAGGAGCGATTTATTGCTTAAGGCAACAATGTATTCTTCTAAGAAATTGTTCAGATCAGATTACTAAATCATATAGCTTCCTTACAAACCGAACGATCGGAAACAATTGCTTGTATGAAAACCTATTTCATTTGAGGAGATATTTTAATTAGGAGCGATTTATTGCTTAAGGCAACAATGTATTCTCCTAAGAAATTGTTCAGATCAGATTACTATATCATATAGCTGCCATACAAACTGAACGATCGGAAACAAGTGCTTCTATGAAAAACTCTTTCATTCGCGGAGATATTTTAATTAGGCGTGATTTATTGCTTAAGGCAACAATGTATTCTCCTAAGAAATGGTTCAGATCAAATTACTATATCATATAGCTGCCATACAAATTAAACGATCGGAAACAAATGCTTGTATGAAAAACTCTTGCATTTGAGGAGATATTTTAATTAGGAGCGATTTATTGCTTAAGGCAACAATGTATTCTTCTAAGAAATTGTTCAGATCAGATTACTAAATCATATAGCTTCCTTACAAACCGAACGATCGGAAACAATTGCTTGTATGAAAACCTATTTCATTTGAGGAGATATTTTAATTAGGAGCGATTTATTGCTTAAGGCAACAATGTATTCTCTTAAGAAATTGTTCAGATCAGATTACTATATCATATCAGAAACAAGTGCTTCTATGAAAAACTCTTTCATTTGAGGAGATATTTTAACTAGGCGCGATTTATTATATAAGGCAACAATGTATTCTCCTAAGAAATTGTTTAGATCAGATTACTAAATCATATAGCTTCCATACAAACTGAACGATCGGAAACAATTGCTTGTATGAAAACCTATTTCATTTGAGGAGATATTTTAATTAGGAGCGATTTATTGCTTAAGGCAACAATGTATTCTCCTAAGAATATGTTCAGATCAGATTACTATATCATATAGCTGCCATACAAACTGAACGATCGCAATCAAGTGCTTGTATGGAAAACTCTTTCATTTAAAGAGATATATTTACGAAATTAGATATCATTAATTGCGTAAGGCAACAATGCCTTCTCCTAAGAAATTGTTCAGATCAGATTACTATATCATATAGCTGCCATACAAACTGAACGGTCGCAATCAAGTGCTTGTATGGAAAACTCTTTCATTTAAAGTGATATATTTACGAAATTAGATATAAATAATTGCTTAAGGCAATAATGTCTTCTCCTAGGAAATTGTTCAGATCAGATTACTATATCATATAGCTGCCATACAAACTGAACGGTCGAACTAAACGGAACATTTGACGAGATATTTGATAAAGCACGACTTATTGCTTAAGGCAACAATGTATTCTCTGAAGAATATGTTCAGATCAGATTACTATATCATATAGCAGCCATACAAACTGAACGATCGGAAACAAGTGCTTGTATTTGGAGCGATTTATTGCTTAAGGCAACAATGTATTCTCCTACGAAATTGTTCAGATCAGATTACTATATCATATAGCTGCCATACAAACTGAACGATCGCAATCAAGTGCTTGTATGGAAAACTCTTTCATTTAAAGAGATATATTTACGAAATTAGATATCATTAATTGTTTAAGGCAACAATGTCTTCTCCTAAGAAATTGTTCAGATCAGATTACTATATCATATAGCTGCCGTACAAACTGAACGGTCGAACTAAACTGAACATTTGACGAGATATTTGATTAGGCACGTCTTATTGCTTAAGGCAACAATATATTCTCTGAAGAATATGTTCAGATCAGATTACTATATCATATAGCAGCCATACAAACTGAACGATCGGAAACAAGTGCTTCTATGAAAAACTCTTTCATTTGAGGAGATATTTTAATTAGGCGCGATTTATTACTTAAGGCAAGAATGTATTCTCCTAAGAAATTGTTCAGATCAGATTACTATATCATATATCGGATCGGAAACAAGTGCTTCTATGAAAAACTCTTTCATTTGAGGAGATATTTGAACTAGGCGCGGTTTATAACTTAAGGCAACAATGTATTCTCCTAAGAAATTGTTCAGATCAGATTACTATATCATATAGCTTCCATACAAACTGAACGATCGGAAACATTTGCTTGTATGAAAACCTATTTCATTTGAGGAGATGTTTTAATTAGGAGCGATTTATTGCTTAAGGCAACAATGTATTCTCCTAAGAATATGTTCAGATCAGATCACTATATCATATAGCTGCCATACAAACTGAACGATCGGAAATAAGTGCTTGTATGAAAAACTCTTTCATTTGAGGAGATATTTTAATTAGGCGCGATTTATTACTTAAGGCAAGAATGTATTCTCCTAAGAAATTGTTCAGATCAGATTACTATATCATATATCGGATCGGAAACAAGTGCTTCTATGAAAAACTCTTTCATTTGAGGAGATATTTGAACTAGGCGCGGTTTATAACTTAAGGCAACAATGTATTCTCCTAAGAAATTGTTCAGATCAGATTACTATATCATATAGCTTCCATACAAACTGAACGATCGGAAACATTTGCTTGTATGAAAACCTATTTCATTTGAGGAGATGTTTTAATTAGGAGCGATTTATTGCTTAAGGCAACAATATATTCTCTGAAGAATATGTTCAGATCAGATTACTATATCATATAGCAGCCATACAAACTGAACGATCGGAAACAAGTGCTTCTATGAAAAACTCTTTCATTTGAGGAGATATTTTAATTAGGCGCGATTTATTACTTAAGGCAAGAATGTATTCTCCTAAGAAATTGTTCAGATCAGATTACTATATCATATATCGGATCGGAAACAAGTGCTTCTATGAAAAACTCTTTCATTTGAGGAGATATTTGAACTAGGCGCGGTTTATAACTTAAGGCAACAATGTATTCTCCTAAGAAATTGTTCAGATCAGATTACTATATCATATAGCTTCCATACAAACTGAACGATCGGAAACATTTGCTTGTATGAAAACCTATTTCATTTGAGGAGATGTTTTAATTAGGAGCGATTTATTGCTTAAGGCAACAATGTATTCTCCTAAGAATATGTTCAGATCAGATCACTATATCATATAGCTGCCATACAAACTGAACGATCGGAAATAAGTGCTTGTACGAAAAACTCTTTCATTTGAGGAGATATTTTAATTAGGCGCGATTTATTACTTAAGGCAAGAATGTATTCTCCTAAGAAATTGTTCAGATCAGATTACTATATCATATATCGGATCGGAAACAAGTGCTTCTATGAAAAACTCTTTCATTTGAGGAGATATTTGAACTAGGCGCGGTTTATAACTTAAGGCAACAATGTATTCTCCTAAGAAATTGTTCAGATCAGTTTACTATATCATATAGCTTCCATACAAACTGAACGATCGGAAACATTTGCTTGTATGAAAACCTATTTCATTTGAGGAGATGTTTTAATTAGGAGCGATTTATTGCTTAAGGCAACAATGTATTCTCCTAAGAATATGTTCAGATCAGATCACTATATCATATAGCTGCCATACAAACTGAACGATCGGAAACAAGTGCTTCTATGAAAAACTCTTTCATTCGCGGAGATATTTTAATTAGGCGTGATTTATTGCTTAAGGCAACAATGTATTCTCCTAAGAAATGGTTCAGATCAAATTACTATATCATATAGCTGCCATACAAATTAAACGATCGGAAACAAATGCTTGTATGAAAAACTCTTTCATTTGAGGAGATATTTTAATTAGGAGCGATTTATTGCTTAAGGCAACAATGTATTCTTCTAAGAAATTGTTCAGATCAGATTACTATATGATATAGCTGCCATACAAACTGAACGATTGGAAGCAAGTGCTTCTATAAAAAACTCTTTCATTTGAGGAGATATTTTAATTAGGAGCGATTTATTGCATAAGGCAACAATGTATTCTCCTGAGAAATTGTTCAGATCAGATAACTATATCATATAGCTGCCATACAAATTGAACGATCGGAAATAAGTGCTTGTATGAAAACCTCTTTCATTTGAGGAGATATTTTAATTAGGAGCGATTTATTGCTTAAGGCAACAATGTATTCTTCTAAGAAATTGTTCAGATCAGATTACTATATGATATAGCTGCCATACAAACTGAACGATTGGAAGCAAGTGCTTCTATAAAAAACTCTTTCATTTGAGGAGATATTTTAATTAGGAGCGATTTATTGCATAAGGCAACAATGTATTCTCCTGAGAAATTGTTCAGATCAGATAACTATATCATATAGCTGCCATACAAATTAAACGATCGGAAACAAATGCTTGTATGAAAAACTCTTTCATTTGAGGAGATATTTTAATTAGGAGCGATTTATTGCTTAAGGCAACAATGTATTCTCCTAAGAAATTGTTCAGATCAGATTACTATATCATATAGCAGCCATACAAACTGAACGATCGGAAACAAGTGCTTCTATGAAAAACTCTTTCATTTGAGGAGATATTTTAATTAGGCGCAATTTATTACTTAAGGCAAGAATGTATTCTCCTAAGAAATTGTTCAGATCAGATTACTATATCATATAGCTGCCATACAAATTGAACGATCGCAATCAAGTGCTTGTATGGAAAACTCTTTCATTTAAAGAGATATTTTAATTAGGAGCGATTTATTGCTTAAGGCAACAATGTATTCTTCTAAGAAATTGTTCAGATCAGATTACTATATCATATAGCAGCCATACAAACTGAACGATCGGAAACAAGTGCTTCTATGAAAAACTCTTTCATTTGAGGAGATATTTTAATTAGGCGCGATTTATTACTTAAGGCAAGAATGTATTCTCCTGAGAAATTGTTCAGATCAGATTACTATATCATATAGCTGCCATACAAACTGAACGATCGCAATCAAGTGCTTGTATGGAAAACTCTTTCATTTAAAGAGATATTTTAATTAGGAGCGATTTATTGCTTAAGGCAACAATGTATTCTTCTAAGAAATTGTTCAGATCAGATTACTATATCATATAGCAGCCATACAAACTGAACGATCGGAAACAAGTGCTTCTATGAAAAACTCTTTCATTTGAGGAGATATTTTAATTAGGCGCGATTTATTACTTAAGGCAAGAATGTATTCTCCTAAGAAATTGTTCAGATCAGATTACTATATCATATATCGGATCGGAAACAAGTGCTTCTATGAAAAACTCTTTCATTTGAGGAGATATTTGAACTAGGCGCGGTTTATAACTTAAGGCAACAATGTATTCTCCTAAGAAATTGTTCAGATCAGATTACTATATCATATAGCTTCCATACAAACTGAACGATCGGAAACATTTGCTTGTATGAAAACCTGTTTCATTTGAGGAGATGTTTTAATTAGGAGCGATTTATTGCTTAAGGCAACAATGTATTCTCCTAAGAATATGTTCAGATCAGATCACTATATCATATAGCTGCCATACAAACTGAACGATCGGAAATAAGTGCTTGTATGAAAAACTCTTTCATTTGAGGAGATATTTTAATTAGGCGCGATTTATTACTTAAGGCAAGAATGTATTCTCCTAAGAAATTGTTCAGATCAGATTACTATATCATATATCGGATCGGAAACAAGTGCTTCTATGAAAAACTCTTTCATTTGAGGAGATATTTGAACTAGGCGCGGTTTATAACTTAAGGCAACAATGTATTCTCCTAAGAAATTGTTCAGATCAGATTACTATATCATATAGCTTCCATACAAACTGAACGATCGGAAACATTTGCTTGTATGAAAACCTATTTCATTTGAGGAGATGTTTTAATTAGGAGCGATTTATTGCTTAAGGCAACAATGTATTCTCCTAAGAATATGTTCAGATCAGATCACTATATCATATAGCTGCCATACAAACTGAACGATCGGAAACAAGTGCTTCTATGAAAAACTCTTTCATTCGCGGAGATATTTTAATTAGGCGTGATTTATTGCTTAAGGCAACAATGTATTCTCCTAAGAAATGGTTCAGATCAAATTACTATATCATATAGCTGCCATACAAATTAAACGATCGGAAACAAATGCTTGTATGAAAAACTCTTTCATTTGAGGAGATATTTTAATTAGGAGCGATTTATTGCTTAAGGCAACAATGTATTCTTCTAAGAAATTGTTCAGATCAGATTACTATATGATATAGCTGCCATACAAACTGAACGATTGGAAGCAAGTGCTTCTATAAAAAACTCTTTCATTTGAGGAGATATTTTAATTAGGAGCGATTTATTGCATAAGGCAACAATGTATTCTCCTGAGAAATTGTTCAGATCAGATAACTATATCATATAGCTGCCATACAAATTAAACGATCGGAAACAAATGCTTGTATGAAAAACTCTTTCATTTGAGGAGATATTTTAATTAGGAGCGATTTATTGCATAAGGCAACAATGTATTCTCCTGAGAAATTGTTCAGATCAGATAACTATATCATATAGCTGCCATACAAATTAAACGATCGGAAACAAATGCTTGTATGAAAAACTCTTTCATTTGAGGAGATATTTTAATTAGGAGCGATTTATTGCTTAAGGCAACAATGTATTCTCCTAAGAAATTGTTCAGATCAGATTACTATATCATATAGCTTCCATACAAACTGAACGATCGGAAACATTTGCTTGTATGAAAACCTATTTCATTTGAGGAGATGTTTTAATTAGGAGCGATTTATTGCTTAAGGCAACAATGTATTCTTCTAAGAAATTGTTCAGATCAGATTACTATATGATATAGCTGCCATACAAACTGAACGATTGGAAGCAAGTGCTTCTATAAAAAACTCTTTCATTTGAGGAGATATTTTAATTAGGAGCGATTTATTGCATAAGGCAACAATGTATTCTCCTGAGAAATTGTTCAGATCAGATAACTATATCATATAGCTGCCATACAAATTAAACGATCGGAAACAAATGCTTGTATGAAAAACTCTTTCATTTGAGGAAATATTTTAATTAGGAGCGATTTATTGCTTAAGGCAACAATGTATTCTTCTAAGAAATTGTTCAGATCAGATTACTATATGATATAGCTGCCATACAAACTGAACGATTGGAAGCAAGTGCTTCTATAAAAAACTCTTTCATTTGAGGAGATATTTTAATTAGGAGCGATTTATTGCTTAAGGCAACAATGTATTCTCCTGAGAAATTGTTCAGATCAGATAACTATATCATATAGCTGCCATACAAATTGAACGATCGGAAGTAAGTGCTTCTATAAAAAACTCTTTCATTTAAAGAGATATTTTAATTAGGAGCGATTTATTGCTTAAGGCAACAATGTATTCTCCTGAGAAATTGTTCAGATCAGATTACTATATCATATAGCTGCCATACAAATTGAACGATCGGAAATAAGTGCTTGTATGAAAAACTCTTTCATTTGAGGAGATATTTTAATTAGGAGCGATTTATTGCATAAGGCAACAATGTATTCTCCTGAGAAATTGTTCAGATCAGATAACTATATCATATAGCTGCCATACAAATTAAACGATCGGAAACAAATGCTTGTATGAAAAACTCTTTCATTTGAGGAGATATTTTAATTAGGAGCGATTTATTGCTTAAGGCAACAATGTATTCTCCTAAGAAATTGTTCAGATCAGATTACTATATCATATAGCTTCCATACAAACTGAACGATCGGAAACATTTGCTTGTATGAAAACCTATTTCATTTGAGGAGATGTTTTAATTAGGAGCGATTTGTTGCTTAAGCCAACAATGTATTCTCCTAAGAAATTGGTCAGATCAGATTACTATATGATATAGCTGCCATACAAACTGAACGATTGGAAGCAAGTGCTTCTATAAAAAACTTTTTCATTTGAGGAGATATTTTAATTAGGAGCGATTTACTGCTTAAGGCAACAATGTATTCTCCTGAGAAATTGTTCAGATCAGATTACTATATCATATAGCTGCCATACAAACTGAACGATCGCAATCAAGTGCTTGTATGGAAAACTCTTTCATTTAAAGCGATATTTTAATTAGGAGCGATTTATTGCTTAAGGCAACAATGTATTCTTCTAAGAAATTGTTCAGATCAGATTACTATATGATATAGCTGCCATACAAACTGAACGATTGGAAGCAAATGCTTCTATAAAAAACTCTTTCATTTGAGGAGATATTTTAATTAGGAGCGATTTATTGCATAAGGCAACAATGTATTCTCCTGAGAAATTGTTCAGATCAGATAACTATATCATATAGCTGCCATACAAATTGAACGATCGGAAATAAGTGCTTGTATGAAAACCTCTTTCATTTGAGGAGATATTTTAATTAGGAGATTATTTATTTATTTATTGCTTAAGGCAACAATGTATTCTTCTAAGAAATTGTTCAGATCAGATTACTATATGATATAGCTGCCATACAAACTGAACGATTGGAAGCAAGTGCTTCTATAAAAAACTCTTTCATTTGAGGAGATATTTTAATTAGGAGCGATTTATTGCATAAGGCAACAATGTATTCTCCTGAGAAATTGTTCAGATCAGATAACTATATCATATAGCTGCCATACAAATTAAACGATCGGAAACAAATGCTTGTATGAAAAACTCTTTCATTTGAGGAGATATTTTAATTAGGAGCGATTTATTGCATAAGGCAACAATGTATTCTCCTGAGAAATTGTTCAGATCAGATAACTATATCATATAGCTGCCATACACATTAAACGATCGGAAACAAATGCTTGTATGAAAAACTCTTTCATTTGAGGAGATATTTTAATTAGGAGCGATTTATTGCTTAAGGCAACAATGTATTCTCCTAAGAAATTGTTCAGATCAGATTACTATATCATATAGCTTCCATACAAACTGAACGATCGGAAACATTTGCTTGTATGAAAACCTATTTCATTTGGGGAGATGTTTTAATTAGGAGCGATTTATTGCTTAAGGCAACAATGTATTCTTCTAAGAAATTGTTCAGATCAGATTACTATATGATATAGCTGCCATACAAACTGAACGATTGGAAGCAAGTGCTTCTATAAAAAACTCTTTCATTTGAGGAGATATTTTAATTAGGAGCGATTTATTGCTTAAGGCAACAATGTATTCTCCTGAGAAATTGTTCAGATCAGATAACTATATCATATAGCTGCCATACAAATTGAACGATCGGAAGTAAGTGCTTCTATAAAAAACTCTTTCATTTAAAGAGATATTTTAATTAGGAGCGATTTATTGCTTAAGGCAACAATGTATTCTCCTGAGAAATTGTTCAGATCAGATTACTATATCATATAGCTGCCATACAAACTGAACGATCGCAATCAAGTGCTTGTATGGAAAACTCTTTCATTTAAAGAGATATTTTAATTAGGAGCGATTTATTGCTTAAGGCAACAATGTATTCTTCTAAGAAATTGTTCAGATCAGATTACTATATGATATAGCTGCCATACAAACTGAACGATTGGAAGCAAGTGCTTCTATAAAAAACTCTTTCATTTGAGGAGATATTTTAATAAGGAGCGATTTATTGCATAAGGCAACAATGTATTCTCCTGAGAAATTGTTCAGATCAGATAACTATATCATATAGCTGCCATACAAATTGAACGATCGGAAATAAGTGCTTGTATGAAAACCTCTTTCATTTGAGGAGATATTTTAATTAGGAGCGATTTATTGCTTAAGGCAACAATGTATTCTTCTAAGAAATTGTTCAGATCAGATTACTATATGATATAGCTGCCATACAAACTGAACGATTGGAAGCAAGTGCTTCTATAAAAAACTCTTTCATTTGAGGAGATATTTTAATTAGGAGCGATTTATTGCTTAAGGCAACAATGTATTCTCCTAAGAAATGGTTCAGATCAAATTACTATATCATATAGCTGCCATACAAATTAAACGATCGGAAACAAATGCTTGTATGAAAAACTCTTTCATTTGAGGAGATATTTTAATTAGGAGCGATTTATTGCTTAAGGCAACAATGTATTCTTCTAAGAAATTGTTCAGATCAGATTACTATATGATATAGCTGCCATACAAACTGAACGATTGGAAGCAAGTGCTTCTATAAAAAACTCTTTCATTTGAGGAGATATTTTAATTAGGAGCGATTTATTGCATAAGGCAACAATGTATTCTCCTGAGAAATTGTTCAGATCAGATAACTATATCATATAGCTGCCATACAAATTAAACGATCGGAAACAAATGCTTGTATGAAAAACTCTTTCATTTGAGGAGATATTTTGATTAGGAGCGATTTATTGCTTAAGGCAACAATGTATTCTTCTAAGAAATTGTTCAGATCAGATTACTATATGATATAGCTGCCATACAAACTGAACGATTGGAAGCAAGTGCTTCTATAAAAAACTCTTTCATTTGAGGAGATATTTTAATTAGGAGCGATTTATTGCTTAAGGCAACAATGTATTCTCCTGAGAAATTGTTCAGATCAGATAACTATATCATATAGCTGCCATACAAATTAAACGATCGGAAACAAATGCTCAACAATGCTCAAATGGCAACAATGTATTCTCCTGAGAAATTGTTCAGATCAGATAACTATATCATATAGCTGCCATACAAATTAAACGATCGGAAACAAATGCTTGTATGAAAAACTCTTTCATTTGAGGAGATATTTTAATTAGGAGCGATTTATTGCTTAAGGCAACAATGTATTCTTCTAAGAAATTGTTCAGATCAGATTACTATATGATATAGCTGCCATACAAACTGAACGATTGGAAGCAAGTGCTTCTATAAAAAACTCTTTCATTTGAGGAGATATTTTAATTAGGAGCGATTTATTGCATAAGGCAACAATGTATTCTCCTGAGAAATTGTTCAGATCAGATAACTATATCATATAGCTGCCATACAAATTGAACGATCGGAAATAAATGCTTGTATGAAAACCTCTTTCATTTGAGGAGATATTTTAATTAGGAGCGATTTATTGCTTAAGGCAACAATGTATTCTTCTAAGAAATTGTTCAGATCAGATTACTATATGATATAGCTGCCATACAAACTGAACGATTGGAAGCAAGTGCTTCTATAAAAAACTCTTTCATTTGAGGAGATATTTTAATTAGGAGCGATTTATTGCTTAAGGCAACAATGTATTCTCCTAAGAAATGGTTCAGATCAAATTACTATATCATATAGCTGCCATACAAATTAAACGATCGGAAACAATTGCTTGTATGAAAAACTCTTTCATTTGAGGAGATATTTTAATTAGGAGCGATTTATTGCTTAAGGCAACAATGTATTCTTCTAAGAAATTGTTCAGATCAGATTACTATATGATATAGCTGCCATACAAACTGAACGATTGGAAGCAAGTGCTTCTATAAAAAACTCTTTCATTTGAGGAGATATTTGAATTAGGAGCGATTTATTGCTTAAGGCAACAATGTATTCTCCTGAGAAATTGTTCAGATCAGATAACTATATCATATAGATGCCATACAAATTGAACGATCGGAAGTAAGTGCTTCTATAAAAAACTCTTTCATTTAAAGAGATATTTTAATTAGGAGCGATTTATTGCTTAAGGCAACAATGTATTCTCCTGAGAAATTGTTCAGATCAGATTACTATATCATATAGCTGCCATACAAACTGAACGATCGCAATCAAGTGCTTGTATGGAAAACTCTTTCATTTAAAGTAATATATTTACGAAATTAGATATAATTAATTGCTTAAGGCAACAATGTCTTCTCCTAGGAAATTGTTCAGATCAGATAACTATATCATATAGCTGCCATACAAACTGAACGGTCGAACTAAACTGAACATTTGACGAGATATTTGATTAAGCACGACTTATTGCTTAAGGCAACAATGTATTCTCTGAAGAATATGTTCAGATCAGATTACTATATCATATAGCAGCCATACAAACTGAACGATCGGAAACAAGTGCTTGTATTTGGAGCGATTTATTGCTTAAGGCAACAATGTATTCTCCTACGAAATTGTTCAGATCAGATTACTATATCATATAGCTGCCATACAAACTGAACGATCGCAATCAAGTGCTTGTATGGAAAACTCTTTCATTTAAAGAGATATATTTACGAAATTAGATATAATTAATTGCTTAAGGCAACAATGTCTTCTCCTAGGAAATTGTTCAGATCAGATTACTATATCATATAGCTTCCATACAAACTGAACGATCGGAAACATTTGCTTGTATGAAAACCTATTTCATTTGAGGAGATGTTTTAATTAGGAGCGATTTATTGCTTAAGGCAACAATGTATTCTCCTACGAAATTGTTCAGATCAGATTACTATATCATATAGATGCCATACAAATTGAACGATCGGAAATAAGTGCTTCTATAAAAAACTCTTTCATTTGAGGAGATATTATATTTTAATTAGGAGCGATTTATTGCTTAAGGCAACAATGTATTCTCCTGAGAAATTGTTCAGATCAGATTACTATATCATATAGCTGCCATACAAACTGAACGATCGGAAATAAGTGCTTGTACGAAAAACTCTTACATTTGAGGAGATATTTTAATTAGGCGCGATTTATTACTTAAGACAACAATGTATTCTCCTAAGAAATTGTTCAGATCAGATTACTATATCATATATCGGATCAGAAACAAGTGCTTCTATGAAAAACTCTTTCATTTGAGGAGATAATTTAACTAGGCGCGGTTTATAACTTAAGGCAACAATGTATTCTCCTAAGAAATTGTTCAGATCAGATTACTATATGATGTAGCTGCCATACAAACTGAACGATCGGAAACAAGTGCTTGTATGAAAAACTCTTTCATTTGAGGAGATATTTTAATTAGGAGCGATTTATTGCTTAAGGCAACAATGTATTCTCCTAAGAAATGGTTCAGATCTAATTACTATATCATATAGCTGCCATACAAATTGAACGATCGGAAATAAGTGCTTGTACGAAAAACTCTTACATTTGAGGAGATATTTTAATTAGGAGCGATTTATTGCTTAAGGCAACAATGTATTCTTCTAAGAAATTGTTCAGATCAGATTACTATATGATATAGCTGCCATACAAATTGAACGATGGCAATCAAGTGCTTGTATGGAAAACTCTTTCATTTAAAGAGATATATTTACGAAATTAGATATAATTAATTGCTTAAGGCAACAATGTCTTCTCCTAGGAAATTGTTCAGATCAGATTACTATATCATATAGCTTCCATACAAACTGAACGATCGGAAACATTTGCTTGTATGAAAACCTATTTCATTTGAGGAGATGTTTTAATTAGGAGCGATTTATTGCTTAAGGCAACAATGTATTCTTCTAAGAAATTGTTCAGATCAGATTACTATATGATATAGCTGCCATACAAACTGAACGATTGGAAGCAAGTGCTTCTATAAAAAACTCTTTCATTTGAGGAGATATTTTAATTAGGAGCGATTTATTGCATAAGGCAACAATGTATTCTCCTGAGAAATTGTTCAGATCAGATAACTATATCATATAGCTGCCATACAAATTAAACGATCGGAAACAAATGCTTGTATGAAAAACTCTTTCATTTGAGGAGATATTTTAATTAGGAGCGATTTATTGCTTAAGGCAACAATGTATTCTTCTAAGAAATTGTTCAGATCAGATTACTATATGATATAGCTGCCATACAAACTGAACGATTGGAAGCAAGTGCTTCTATAAAAAACTCTTTCATTTGAGGAGATATTTTAATTAGGAGCGATTTATTGCTTAAGGCAACAATGTATTCTCCTGAGAAATTGTTCAGATCAGATAACTATATCATATAGCTGCCATACAAATTAAACGATCGGAAACAAATGCTCAACAATGCTCAAATGGCAACAATGTATTCTCCTGAGAAATTGTTCAGATCAGATAACTATATCATATAGCTGCCATACAAATTAAACGATCGGAAACAAATGCTTGTATGAAAAACTCTTTCATTTGAGGAGATATTTTAATTAGGAGCGATTTATTGCTTAAGGCAACAATGTATTCTTCTAAGAAATTGTTCAGATCAGATTACTATATGATATAGCTGCCATACAAACTGAACGATTGGAAGCAAGTGCTTCTATAAAAAACTCTTTCATTTGAGGAGATATTTTAATTAGGAGCGATTTATTGCATAAGGCAACAATGTATTCTCCTGAGAAATTGTTCAGATCAGATAACTATATCATATAGCTGCCATACAAATTGAACGATCGGAAATAAATGCTTGTATGAAAACCTCTTTCATTTGAGGAGATATTTTAATTAGGAGCGATTTATTGCTTAAGGCAACAATGTATTCTTCTAAGAAATTGTTCAGATCAGATTACTATATGATATAGCTGCCATACCAACTGAACGATTGGAAGCAAGTGCTTCTATAAAAAACTCTTTCATTTGAGGAGATATTTTAATTAGGAGCGATTTATTGCTTAAGGCAACAATGTATTCTCCTAAGAAATGGTTCAGATCAAATTACTATATCATATAGCTGCCATACAAATTAAACGATCGGAAACAAATGCTTGTATGAAAAACTCTTTCATTTGAGGAGATATTTTAATTAGGAGCGATTTATTGCTTAAGGCAACAATGTATTCTTCTAAGAAATTGTTCAGTTCAGATTACTATATGATATAGCTGCCATACAAACTGAACGATTGGAAGCAAGTGCTTCTATAAAAAACTCTTTCATTTGAGGAGATATTTTAATTAGGAGCGATTTATTGCTTAAGGCAACAATGTATTCTCCTGAGAAATTGTTCAGATCAGATAACTATATCATATAGATGCCATACAAATTGAACGATCGGAAGTAAGTGCTTCTATAAAAAACTCTTTCATTTAAAGAGATATTTTAATTAGGAGCGATTTATTGCTTAAGGCAACAATGTATTCTCCTGAGAAATTGTTCAGATCAGATTACTATATCATATAGCTGCCATACAAACTGAACGATCGCAATCAAGTGCTTGTATGGAAAACTCTTTCATTTAAAGTAATATATTTACGAAATTAGATATAATTAATTGCTTAAGGCAACAATGTCTTCTCCTAGGAAATTGTTCAGATCAGATAACTATATCATATAGCTGCCATACAAACTGAACGATCGAAAACAATTGCTTGTATGAAAAACTCTCTTTCATTTAAAGAGATATTTTAATTAGGAGCGATTTATTGCTTAAGGCAACAATGTATTCTCTGAAGAATATGTTCAGATCAGATTACTATATCATATAGCAGCCATACAAACTGAACGATCGGAAACAAGTGCTTGTATTTGGAGCGATTTATTGCTTAAGGCAACAATGTATTCTCCTACGAAATTGTTCAGATCAGATTACTATATCATATAGCTGCCATACAAACTGAACGATCGCAATCAAGTGCTTGTATGGAAAACTCTTTCATTTAAAGAGATATATTTACGAAATTAGATATAATTAATTGCTTAAGGCAACAATGTCTTCTCCTAGGAAATTGTTCAGATCAGATTACTATATCATATAGCTTCCATACAAACTGAACGATCGGAAACATTTGCTTGTATGAAAACCTATTTCATTTGAGGAGATGTTTTAATTAGGAGCGATTTATTGCTTAAGGCAACAATGTATTCTCCTGAGAAATTGTTCAGATCAGATTACTATATCATATAGCTGCCATACAAACTGAACGATCGCAATCAAGTGCTTGTATGGAAAACTCTTTCATTTAAAGAGATATTTTAATTAGGAGCGATTTATTGCTTAAGGCAACAATGTATTCTTCTAAGAAATTGTTCAGATCAGATTACTATATGATATAGCTGCCACACAAACTGAACGATTGGAAGCAAATGCTTCTATAAAAAACTCTTTCATTTGAGGAGATATTTTAATTAGGAGCGATTTATTGCATAAGGCAACAATGTATTCTCCTGAGAAATTGTTCAGATCAGATAACTATATCATATAGCTGCCATACAAATTGAACGATCGGAAATAAGTGCTTGTATGAAAACCTCTTTCATTTGAGGAGATATTTTAATTAGGAGCGATTTATTGCTTAAGGCAACAATGTATTCTTCTAAGAAATTGTTCAGATCAGATTACTATATGATATAGCTGCCATACAAACTGAACGATTGGAAGCAAGTGCTTCTATAAAAAACTCTTTCATTTGAGGAGATATTTTAATTAGGAGCGATTTATTGCATAAGGCAACAATGTATTCTCCTGAGAAATTGTTCAGATCAGATAACTATATCATATAGCTGCCATACAAATTAAACGATCGGAAACAAATGCTTGTATGAAAAACTCTTTCATTTGAGGAGATATTTTAATTAGGAGCGATTTATTGCATAAGGCAACAATGTATTCTCCTGAGAAATTGTTCAGATCAGATAACTATATCATATAGCTGCCATACACATTAAACGATCGGAAACAAATGCTTGTATGAAAAACTCTTTCATTTGAGGAGATATTTTAATTAGGAGCGATTTATTGCTTAAGGCAACAATGTATTCTCCTAAGAAATTGTTCAGATCAGATTACTATATCATATAGCTTCCATACAAACTGAACGATCGGAAACATTTGCTTGTATGAAAACCTATTTCATTTGAGGAGATGTTTTAATTAGGAGCGATTTATTGCTTAAGGCAACAATGTATTCTTCTAAGAAATTGTTCAGATCAGATTACTATATGATATAGCTGCCATACAAACTGAACGATTGGAAGCAAGTGCTTCTATAAAAAACTCTTTCATTTGAGGAGATATTTTAATTAGGAGCGATTTATTGCTTAAGGCAACAATGTATTCTCCTGAGAAATTGTTCAGATCAGATAACTATATCATATAGCTGCCATACAAATTGAACGATCGGAAGTAAGTGCTTCTATAAAAAACTCTTTCATTTAAAGAGATATTTTAATTAGGAGCGATTTATTGCTTAAGGCAACAATGTATTCTCCTGAGAAATTGTTCAGATCAGATTACTATATCATATAGCTGCCATACAAACTGAACGATCGCAATCAAGTGCTTGTATGGAAAACTCTTTCATTTAAAGAGATATTTTAATTAGGAGCGATTTATTGCTTAAGGCAACAATGTATTCTTCTAAGAAATTGTTCAGATCAGATTACTATATGATATAGCTGCCATACAAACTGAACGATTGGAAGCAAGTGCTTCTATAAAAAACTCTTTCATTTGAGGAGATATTTTAATAAGGAGCGATTTATTGCATAAGGCAACAATGTATTCTCCTGAGAAATTGTTCAGATCAGATAACTATATCATATAGCTGCCATACAAATTGAACGATCGGAAATAAGTGCTTGTATGAAAACCTCTTTCATTTGAGGAGATATTTTAATTAGGAGCGATTTATTGCTTAAGGCAACAATGTATTCTTCTAAGAAATTGTTCAGATCAGATTACTATATGATATAGCTGCCATACAAACTGAACGATTGGAAGCAAGTGCTTCTATAAAAAACTCTTTCATTTGAGGAGATATTTTAATTAGGAGCGATTTATTGCTTAAGGCAACAATGTATTCTCCTAAGAAATGGTTCAGATCAAATTACTATATCATATAGCTGCCATACAAATTAAACGATCGGAAACAAATGCTTGTATGAAAAACTCTTTCATTTGAGGAGATATTTTAATTAGGAGCGATTTATTGCTTAAGGCAACAATGTATTCTTCTAAGAAATTGTTCAGATCAGATTACTATATGATATAGCTGCCATACAAACTGAACGATTGGAAGCAAGTGCTTCTATAAAAAACTCTTTCATTTAAAGAGATATTTTAATTAGGAGCGATTTATTGCTTAAGGCAACAATGTATTCTCCTGAGAAATTGTTCAGATCAGATTACTATATCATATAGCTGCCATACAAACTGAACGATCGCAATCAAGTGCTTGTATGGAAAACTCTTTCATTTAAAGTAATATATTTACGAAATTAGATATAATTAATTGCTTAAGGCAACAATGTCTTCTCCTAGGAAATTGTTCAGATCAGATAACTATATCATATAGCTGCCATACAAACTGAACGGTCGAACTAAACTGAACATTTGACGAGATATTTGATTAAGCACGACTTATTGCTTAAGGCAACAATGTATTCTCTGAAGAATATGTTCAGATCAGATTACTATATCATATAGCAGCCATACAAACTGAACGATCGGAAACAAGTGCTTGTATTTGGAGCGATTTATTGCTTAAGGCAACAATGTATTCTCCTACGAAATTGTTCAGATCAGATTACTATATCATATAGCTGCCATACAAACTGAACGATCGCAATCAAGTGCTTGTATGGAAAACTCTTTCATTTAAAGAGATATATTTACGAAATTAGATATAATTAATTGCTTAAGGCAACAATGTCTTCTCCTAGGAAATTGTTCAGATCAGATTACTATATCATATAGCTTCCATACAAACTGAACGATCGGAAACATTTGCTTGTATGAAAACCTATTTCATTTGAGGAGATGTTTTAATTAGGAGCGATTTATTGCTTAAGGCAACAATGTATTCTCCTGAGAAATTGTTCAGATCAGATTACTATATCATATAGCTGCCATACAAACTGAACGATCGCAATCAAGTGCTTGTATGGAAAACTCTTTCATTTAAAGAGATATTTTAATTAGGAGCGATTTATTGCTTAAGGCAACAATGTATTCTTCTAAGAAATTGTTCAGATCAGATTACTATATGATATAGCTGCCATACAAACTGAACGATTGGAAGCAAATGCTTCTATAAAAAACTCTTTCATTTGAGGAGATATTTTAATTAGGAGCGATTTATTGCATAAGGCAACAATGTATTCTCCTGAGAAATTGTTCAGATCAGATAACTATATCATATAGCTGCCATACAAATTGAACGATCGGAAACAAATGCTTGTATGAAAAACTCTTTCATTTGAGGAGATATTTTAATTAGGAGCGATTTATTGCATAAGGCAACAATGTATTCTCCTGAGAAATTGTTCAGATCAGATAACTATATCATATAGCTGCCATACAAATTAAACGATCGGAAACAAATGCTTGTATGAAAAACTCTTTCATTTGAGGAGATATTTTAATTAGGAGCGATTTATTGCTTAAGGCAACAATGTATTCTTCTAAGAAATTGTTCAGATCAGATTACTATATGATATAGCTGCCATACAAACTGAACGATTGGAAGCAAGTGCTTCTATAAAAAACTCTTTCATTTGAGGAGCTATTTTAATTAGGAGCGATTTATTGCATAAGGCAACAATGTATTCTCCTGAGAAATTGTTCAGATCAGATAACTATATCATATAGCTGCCATACAAATTAAACGATCGGAAACAAATGCTTGTATGAAAAACTCTTTCATTTGAGGAGATATTTTAATTAGGAGCGATTTATAGCATAAGGCAACAATGTATTCTCCTGAGAAATTGTTCAGATCAGATAACTATATCATATAGCTGCCATACACATTAAACGATCGGAAACAAATGCTTGTATGAAAAACTCTTTCATTTGAGGAGATATTTTAATTAGGAGCGATTTATTGCTTAAGGCAACAATGTATTCTCCTAAGAAATTGTTCAGATCAGATTACTATATCATATAGCTTCTATACAAACTGAACGATCGGAAACATTTGCTTGTATGAAAACCTATTTCATTTGAGGAGATGTTTTAATTAGGAGCGATTTATTGCTTAAGGCAACAATGTATTCTTCTAAGAAATTGTTCAGATCAGATTACTATATGATATAGCTGCCATACAAACTGAACGATTGGAAGCAAGTGCTTCTATAAAAAACTCTTTCATTTGAGGAGATATTTTAATTAGGAGCGATTTATTGCTTAAGGCAACAATGTATTCTCCTGAGAAATTGTTCAGATCAGATAACTATATCATATAGCTGCCATACAAATTGAACGATCGGAAGTAAGTGCTTCTATAAAAAACTCTTTCATTTAAAGAGATATTTTAATTAGGAGCGATTTATTGCTTAAGGCAACAATGTATTCTTCTAAGAAATTGTTCAGATCAGATTACTATATGATATAGCTGCCATACAAACTGAACGATTGGAAGCAAGTGCTTCTATAAAAAACTCTTTCATTTGAGGAGATATTTTAATAAGGAGCGATTTATTGCATAAGGCAACAATGTATTCTCCTGAGAAATTGTTCAGATCAGATAACTATATCATATAGCTGCCATACAAATTGAACGATCGGAAATAAGTGCTTGTATGAAAACCTCTTTCATTTGAGGAGATATTTTAATTAGGAGCGATTTATTGCTTAAGGCAACAATGTATTCTTCTAAGAAATTGTTCAGATCAGATTACTATATGATATAGCTGCCATACAAACTGAACGATTGGAAGCAAGTGCTTCTATAAAAAACTCTTTCATTTGAGGAGATATTTTAATTAGGAGCGATTTATTGCTTAAGGCAACAATGTATTCTCCTAAGAAATGGTTCAGATCAAATTACTATATCATATAGCTGCCATACAAATTAAACGATCGGAAACAAATGCTTGTATGAAAAACTCTTTCATTTGAGGAGATATTTTAATTAGGAGCGATTTATTGCTTAAGGCAACAATGTATTCTTCTAAGAAATTGTTCAGATCAGATTACTATATGATATAGCTGCCATACAAACTGAACGATTGGAAGCAAGTGCTTCTATAAAAAACTCTTTCATTTGAGGAGATATTTTAATTAGGAGCGATTTATTGCATAAGGCAACAATGTATTCTCCTGAGAAATTGTTCAGATCAGATAACTATATCATATAGCTGCCATACAAATTAAACGATCGGAAACAAATGCTTGTATGAAAAACTCTTTCATTTGAGGAGATATTTTGATCAGGAGCGATTTATTGCTTAAGGCAACAATGTATTCTTCTAAGAAATTGTTCAGATCAGATTACTATATGATATAGCTGCCATACAAACTGAACGATTGGAAGCAAGTGCTTCTATAAAAAACTCTTTCATTTGAGCAGATATTTTAATTAGGAGCGATTTATTGCTTAAGGCAACAATGTATTCTCCTGAGAAATTGTTCAGATCAGATAACTATATCATATAGCTGCCATACAAATTAAACGATCGGAAACAAATGCTCAACAATGCTCAAATGGCAACAATGTATTCTCCTGAGAAATTGTTCAGATCAGATAACTATATCATATAGCTGCCATACAAATTAAACGATCGGAAACAAATGCTTGTATGAAAAACTCTTTCATTTGAGGAGATATTTTAATTAGGAGCGATTTATTGCTTAAGGCAACAATGTATTCTTCTAAGAAATTGTTCAGATCAGATTACTATATGATATAGCTGCCATACAAACTGAACGATTGGAAGCAAGTGCTTCTATAAAAAACTCTTTCATTTGAGGAGATATTTTAATTAGGAGCGATTTATTGCATAAGGCAACAATGTATTCTCCTGAGAAATTGTTCAGATCAGATAACTATATCATATAGCTGCCATACAAACTGAACGATCGGAAATAAATGCTTGTATGAAAACCTCTTTCATTTGAGGAGATATTTTAATTAGGAGCGATTTATTGCTTAAGGCAACAATGTATTCTTCTAAGAAATTGTTCAGATCAGATTACTATATGATATAGCTGCCATACAAACTGAACGATTGGAAGCAAGTGCTTCTATAAAAAACTCTTTCATTTGAGGAGATATTTTAATTAGGAGCGATTTATTGCTTAAGGCAACAATGTATTCTCCTAAGAAATGGTTCAGATCAAATTACTATATCATATAGCTGCCATACAAATTAAACGATCGGAAACAAATGCTTGTATGAAAAACTCTTTCATTTGAGGAGATATTTTAATTAGGAGCGATTTATTGCTTAAGGCAACAATGTATTCTTCTAAGAAATTGTTCAGATCAGATTACTATATGATATAGCTGCCATACAAACTGAACGATTGGAAGCAAGTGCTTCTATAAAAAACTCTTTCATTTGAGGAGATATTTTAATTAGGAGCGATTTATTGCTTAAGGCAACAATGTATTCTCCTGAGAAATTGTTCAGATCAGATAACTATATCATATAGATGCCATACAAATTGAACGATCGGAAGTAAGTGCTTCTATAAAAAACTCTTTCATTTAAAGAGATATTTTAATTAGGAGCGATTTATTGCTTAAGGCAACAATGTATTCTCCTGAGAAATTGTTCAGATCAGATTACTATATCATATAGCTGCCATACAAACTGAACGATCGCAATCAAGTGCTTGTATGGAAAACTCTTTCATTTAAAGTAATATATTTACGAAATTAGATATAATTAATTGCTTAAGGCAACAATGTCTTCTCCTAGGAAATTGTTCAGATCAGATAACTATATCATATAGCTGCCATACAAACTGAACGGTCGAACTAAACTGAACATTTGACGAGATATTTGATTAAGCACGACTTATTGCTTAAGGCAACAATGTATTCTCTGAAGAATATGTTCAGATCAGATTACTATATCATATAGCAGCCATACAAACTGAACGATCGGAAACAAGTGCTTGTATTTGGAGCGATTTATTGCTTAAGGCAACAATGTATTCTCCTACGAAATTGTTCAGATCAGATTACTATATCATATAGCTGCCATACAAACTGAACGATCGCAATCAAGTGCTTGTATGGAAAACTCTTTCATTTAAAGAGATATATTTACGAAATTAGATACAATTAATTGCTTAAGGCAACAATGTCTTCTCCTAGGAAATTGTTCAGATCAGATTACTATATCATATAGCTTCCATACAAACTGAACGATCGGAAACATTTGCTTGTATGAAAACCTATTTCATTTGAGGAGATGTTTTAATTAGGAGCGATTTATTGCTTAAGGCAACAATGTATTCTCCTACGAAATTGTTCAGATCAGATTACTATATCATATAGATGCCATACAAATTGAACGATCGGAAATAAGTGCTTCTATAAAAAACTCTTTCATTTGAGGAGATATTATATTTTAATTAGGAGCGATTTATTGCTTAAGGCAACAATGTATTCTCCTGAGAAATTGTTCAGATCAGATTACTATATCATATAGCTGCCATACAAACTGAACGATCGGAAATAAGTGCTTGTACGAAAAACTCTTACATTTGAGGAGATATTTTAATTAGGCGCGATTTATTACTTAAGACAACAATGTATTCTCCTAAGAAATTGTTCAGATCAGATTACTATATCATATATCGGATCAGAAACAAGTGCTTCTATGAAAAACTCTTTCATTTGAGGAGATAATTTAACTAGGCGCGGTTTATAACTTAAGGCAACAATGTATTCTCCTAAGAAATTGTTCAGATCAGATTACTATATCATATAGCTTCCATACAAACTGAACGATCGGAAACATTTGCTTGTATGAAAACCTATTTCATTTGAGGAGATGTTTTAATTAGGAGCGATTTATTGCTTAAGGCAACAATGTATTCTCCTAAGAAATTGTTCAGATCAGATTACTATATGATGTAGCTGCCATACAAACTGAACGATCGGAAACAAGTGCTTGTATGAAAAACTCTTTCATTTGAGGAGATATTTTAATTAGGAGCGATTTATTGCTTAAGGCAACAATGTATTCTCCTAAGAAATGGTTCAGATCTAATTACTATATCATATAGCTGCCATACAAATTGAACGATCGGAAATAAGTGCTTGTACGAAAAACTCTTACATTTGAGGAGATATTTTAATTAGGAGCGATTTATTGCTTAAGGCAACAATGTATTCTTCTAAGAAATTGTTCAGATCAGATTACTATATGATATAGCTGCCATACAAATTGAACGATGGCAATCAAGTGCTTGTATGGAAAACTCTTTCATTTAAAGAGATATATTTACGAAATTAGATATAATTAATTGCTTAAGGCAACAATGTCTTCTCCTAGGAAATTGTTCAGATCAGATTACTATATCATATAGCTTCCATACAAACTGAACGATCGGAAACATTTGCTTGTATGAAAACCTATTTCATTTGAGGAGATGTTTTAATTAGGAGCGATTTATTGCTTAAGGCAACAATGTATTCTCCTACGAAATTGTTCAGATCAGATTACTATATCATATAGCTTCCATACAAACTGAACGATCGGAAACATTTGCTTGTATGAAAACCTATTTCATTTGAGGAGATGTTTTAATTAGGAGCGATTTATTGCTTAAGGCAACAATGAATTCTCCTAAGAAATTGTTCAGATCAGATTACTATATGATGTAGCTGCCATACAAATTGAACGATAGCAATCAAGTGCTTCTATGAAAAACTTTTTCATTCGCGGAGATATTTTAATTAGGCGTGATTTATTGCTTAAGGCAACAATGTATTCTCCTAAGAAATGGTTCAGATCTAATTACTATATCATATAGCTGCCATACAAATTGAACGATCGGAAATAAGTGCTTGTACGAAAAACTCTTACATTTGAGGAGATATTTTAATTAGGAGCGATTTATTGCTTAAGGCAACAATGTATTCTTCTAAGAAATTGTTCAGATCAGATTACTATATGATATAGCTGCCATACAAACTGAACGATTGGAAGCAAGTGCTTCTATAAAAAACTCTTTCTTTTGAGGAGATATTTTAATTAGGAGCGATTTATTGCTTAAGGCAACAATGTATTCTCCTGAGAAATTGTTCAGATCAGATAACTATATCATATAGCTGCCATACAAATTGAACGATCGGAAATAAGTGCTTGTACGAAAAACTCTTACATTTGAGGAGATATTTTAATTAGGCGCGATTTATTACTTAAGGCAACAATGTATTCTCCTAAGAAATGGTTCAGATCAAATTACTATATCATATAGCTGCCATACAAATTGAACGATGGCAATCAAGTGCTTGTATGGAAAACTCTTTCATTTAAAGAGATATATTTACGCAATTAGATATAATTAATTGCTTAAGGCAACAATGTCTTCTCCTAGGAAATCGTTCAGATCAGATAACTATATCATATAGCTGCCATACAAACTGAACGGTCGAACTAAACTGAACATTTGACGAGATATTTGATTAAGCACGACTTATTGCTTAAGGCAACAATGTATTCTCTGAAGAATATGTTCAGATCAGATTACTATATCATATAGCAGCCATACAAACTGAACGATCGGAAACAAGTGCTTGTATTTGGAGCGATTTATTGCTTAAGGCAACAATGTATTCTCCTACGAAATTGTTCAGATCAGATTACTATATCATATAGCTGCCATACAAACTGAACGATCGCAATCAAGTGCTTGTATGGAAAACTCTTTCATTTAAAGAGATATATTTACGAAATTAGATATAATTAATTGCTTAAGGCAACAATGTCTTCTCCTAGGAAATTGTTCAGATCAGATAACTATATCATATAGCTGCCATACAAACTGAACGGTCGAACTAAACTGAACATTTGACGAGATATTTGATTAAGCACGACTTATTGCTTAAGGCAACAATGTATTCTCTGAAGAATATGTTCAGATCAGATTACTATATCATATAGCAGCCATACAAACTGAACGATCGGAAACAAGTGCTTCTATGAAAAACTCTTTTATTTGAGGAGATATTTTAGTTAGGCGCGATTTATTACTTAAGGCAACAATGTATTCTCCTAAGAAATTGTTCAGATCAGATTACTATATCATATATCGGATCGGAAACAAGTTCTTCTATGAAAAACTCTTTCATTTGAGGAGATATTTGAACTAGGCGCGGTTTATAACTTAAGGCAACAATGTATTCTCCTAAGAAATTGTTCAGATCAGATTACTATATCATATAGCTTCCATACAAACTGAACGATTGGAAGCAAGTGCTTCTATAAAAAACTCTTTCTTTTGAGGAGATATTTTAATTAGGAGCGATTTATTGCTTAAGGCAACAATGTATTCTCCTGAGAAATTGTTCAGATCAGATAACTATATCATATAGCTGCCATACAAATTGAACGATCGGAAATAAGTGCTTGTACGAAAAACTCTTACATTTGAGGAGATATTTTAATTAGGCGCGATTTATTACTTAAGGCAACAATGTATTCTCCTAAGAAATGGTTCAGATCAAATTACTATATCATATAGCTGCCATACAAATTGAACGATGGCAATCAAGTGCTTGTATGGAAAACTCTTTCATTTAAAGAGATATATTTACGCAATTAGATATAATTAATTGCTTAAGGCAACAATGTCTTCTCCTAGGAAATCGTTCAGATCAGATAACTATATCATATAGCTGCCATACAAACTGAACGGTCGAACTAAACTGAACATTTGACGAGATATTTGATTAAGCACGACTTATTGCTTAAGGCAACAATGTATTCTCTGAAGAATATGTTCAGATCAGATTACTATATCATATAGCAGCCATACAAACTGAACGATCGGAAACAAGTGCTTGTATTTGGAGCGATTTATTGCTTAAGGCAACAATGTATTCTCCTACGAAATTGTTCAGATCAGATTACTATATCATATAGCTGCCATACAAACTGAACGATCGCAATCAAGTGCTTGTATGGAAAACTCTTTCATTTAAAGAGATATATTTACGAAATTAGATATAATTAATTGCTTAAGGCAACAATGTCTTCTCCTAGGAAATTGTTCAGATCAGATAACTATATCATATAGCTGCCATACAAACTGAACGGTCGAACTAAACTGAACATTTGACGAGATATTTGATTAAGCACGACTTATTGCTTAAGGCAACAATGTATTCTCTGAAGAATATGTTCAGATCAGATTACTATATCATATAGCAGCCATACAAACTGAACGATCGGAAACAAGTGCTTCTATGAAAAACTCTTTTATTTGAGGAGATATTTTAGTTAGGCGCGATTTATTACTTAAGGCAACAATGTATTCTCCTAAGAAATTGTTCAGATCAGATTACTATATCATATATCGGATCGGAAACAAGTTCTTCTATGAAAAACTCTTTCATTTGAGGAGATATTTGAACTAGGCGCGGTTTATAACTTAAGGCAACAATGTATTCTCCTAAGAAATTGTTCAGATCAGATTACTATATCATATAGCTTCCATACAAACTGAACGATTGGAAGCAAGTGCTTCTATAAAAAACTCTTTCTTTTGAGGAGATATTTTAATTAGGAGCGATTTATTGCTTAAGGCAACAATGTATTCTCCTGAGAAATTGTTCAGATCAGATAACTATATCATATAGCTGCCATACAAATTGAACGATCGGAAATAAGTGCTTGTACGAAAAACTCTTACATTTGAGGAGATATTTTAATTAGGCGCGATTTATTACTTAAGGCAACAATGTCTTCTCCTAGGAAATCGTTCAGATCAGATAACTATATCATATAGCTGCCATACAAACTGAACGGTCGAACTAAACTGAACATTTGACGAGATATTTGATTAAGCACGACTTATTGCTTAAGGCAACAATGTATTCTCTGAAGAATATGTTCAGATCAGATTACTATATCATATAGCAGCCATACAAACTGAACGATCGGAAACAAGTGCTTGTATTTGGAGCGATTTATTGCTTAAGGCAACAATGTATTCTCCTACGAAATTGTTCAGATCAGATTACTATATCATATAGCTGCCATACAAACTGAACGATCGCAATCAAGTGCTTGTATGGAAAACTCTTTCATTTAAAGAGATATATTTACGAAATTAGAAATAATTAAATGCTTAAGGCAACAATGTCTTCTCCTAAGAAATTGTTCAGATCAGATTACTATATCATATAGCTGCCGTACAAACTGAACGGTCGAACTAAACTGAACATTTGACGAGATATTTGATTAGGCACGTCTTATTGCTTAAGGCAACAATATATTCTCTGAAGAATATGTTCAGATCAGATAACTATATCATATAGCAGCCATACAAACTGAACGATCGGAAACAAGTGCTTCTATGAAAAACTCTTTTATTTGAGGAGATATTTTAGTTAGGCGCGATTTATTACTTAAGGCAACAATGTATTCTCCTAAGAAATTGTTCAGATCAGATTACTATATCATATATCGGATCGGAAACAAGTTCTTCTATGAAAAACTCTTTCATTTGAGGAGATATTTGAACTAGGCGCGGTTTATAACTTAAGGCAACAATGTATTCTCCTAAGAAATTGTTCAGATCAGATTACTATATCATATAGCTTCCATACAAACTGAACGATCGGAAACATTTGCTTGTATGAAAAACTCTTTCATTTGAGGAGATATTTTAATTAGGAGCGATTTATTGCTTAAGGCAACAATGTATTCTCCTGAGAAATTGTTCAGATCAGATAACTATATCATATAGCTGCCATACAAATTGAACGATCGGAAATAAGAGCTTCTATAAAAAACTCTTTCATTTGAGGAGATATTATATTTTAATTAGGAGCGATTTATTGCTTAAGGCAACAATGTATTCTCCTGAGAAATTGTTCAGATCAGGTTACTATATGATATAGCTGCCATACAAACTGAACGATTGGAAGCAAGTGCTTCTATAAAAAGCTCTTTCATTTGAGGAGATATTTTAATTTGGAGCGATTTATTTCTTAAGGCAACAATGTATTCTCCTGAGAAATTGTTCAGATCAGATAACTATATCATATAGCTGCCATACAAACTGAACGATCGGAAATAAGTGCTTGTACGAAAAACTCTTACATTTGAAGAGATATTTTAATTAGGCGCGATTTATTACTTAAGGCAACAATGTATTCTCCTAAGAAATTGTTCAGATCAGATTACTATATCATATATCGGATCAGAAACAAGTGCTTCTATGAAAAACTCTTTCATTTGAGGAGATAATTTAACTAGGCGCGGTTTATAACTTAAGGCAACAATGTATTCTCCTAAGAAATTGTTCAGATCAGATTACTATATCATATAGCTTCCATACAAACTGAACGATCGGAAACATTTGCTTGTATGAAAACCTATTTCATTTGAGGAGATGTTTTAATTAGGAGCGATTTATTGCTTAAGGCAACAATGTATTCTCCTAGGAAATTGTTCAGATCAGATTACTATATGATGTAGCTGCCATACAAACTGAACGATCGGAAATAAGTGCTTCTATAAAAAACTCTTTCATTTGAGGAGATATTATATTTTAATTAGGAGCGATTTATTACTTAAGGCAACAATGTATTCTCCTGAGAAATTGTTCAGATCAGATTACTATATCATATAGCTGCCATACAAATTGAACGATCGGAAATAAGTGCTTGTATGAAAAACTCTTTCATTTGAGGAGATATTTTAATTAGGAGCGATTTATTGCTTAAGGCAACAATGTATTCTCCTGAGAAATTGTTCAGATCAGATAACTATATCATATAGCTGCCATACAAATTGAACGATCGGAAATAAGTGCTTCTATAAAAAACTCTTTCATTTGAGGAGATATTATATTTTAATTAGGAGCGATTTATTGCTTAAGGCAACAATGTATTCTCCTGAGAAATTGTTCAGATCAGGTTACTATATGATATAGCTGCCATACAAACTGAACGATTGGAAGCAAGTGCTTCTATAAAAAGCTCTTTCATTTGAGGAGATATTTTAATTAGGAGCGATTTATTGCTTAAGGCAACAATGTATTCTCCTGAGAAATTGTTCAGATCAGATAACTATATCATATAGCTGCCATACAAACTGAACGATCGGAAATGAGTGCTTGTACGAAAAACTCTTACATTTGAGGAGATATTTTAATTAGGCGCGATTTATTACTTAAGGCAACAATGTATTCTCCTAAGAAATTGTTCAGATCAGATTACTATATCATATATCGGATCAGAAACAAGTGCTTCTATGAAAAACTCTTTCATTTGAGGAGATAATTTAACTAGGCGCGGTTTATAACTTAAGGCAACAATGTATTCTCCTAAGAAATTGTTCAGATCAGATTACTATATCATATAGCTTCCATACAAACTGAACGATCGGAAACATTTGCTTGTATGAAAACCTATTTCATTTGAGGAGATGTTTTAATTAGGAGCGATTTATTGCTTAAGGCAACAATGTATTCTCCTAAGAAATTGTTCAGATCAGATTACTATATGATGTAGCTGCCATACAAACTGAACGATCGGAAACAAGTGCTTCTATGAAAAACTCTTTCATTCGCGGAGATATTTTAATTAGGCGTGATTTATTGCTTAAGGCAACAATGTATTCTCCTAAGAAATGGTTCAGATCAAATTACTATATCATATAGCTGCCATACAAATTGAACGATCGGAAACAAATGCTTGTATGAAAAACTCTTTCATTTGAGGAGATATTTTAATTAGGAGCGATTTATTGCTTAAGGCAACAATGTATTCTTCTAAGAAATTGTTCAGATCAGATTACTATATGATATAGCTGCCATACAAACTGAACGATTGGAAGCAAGTGCTTCTATAAAAAACTCTTTCATTTGAGGAGATATTTTAATTAGGAGCGATTTATTGCTTAAGGCAACAATGTATTCTCCTGAGAAATTGTTCTGATCAGATAACTATATCATATAGCTGCCATACAAATTGAACGATCGGAAATAAGTGCTTCTATAAAAAACTCTTTCATTTGAGGAGATATTATATTTTAATTAGGAGCGATTTATTACTTAAGGCAACAATGTATTCTCCTGAGAAATTGTTCAGATCAGATTACTATATCATATAGCTGCCATACAAATTGAACGATCGGAAATAAGTGCTTGTATGAAAAACTCTTTCATTTGAGGAGATATTTTAATTAGGAGCGATTTATTGCTTAAGGCAACAATGTATTCTCCTAAGAAATTGTTCAGATCAGATTACTATATGATATAGCTGCCATACAAACTGAACGATCGGAAATAAGTGCTTGTATGAAAAACTCTTTCATTTGAGGAGATATTTTAATTAGACGCGATTTATTACTTAAGGCAACAATGTATTCTCCTAAGAAATTGTTCAGATCAGATTACTATATCATATATCGGATCAGAAACAAGTGCTTCTATGAAAAACTCTTTCATTTGAGGAGATATTTTAACTAGGCGCGATTTATTATATAAGGCAACAATGTATTCTCCTAAGAAATTGTTTAGATCAGATTACTAAATCATATAGCTTCCATACAAACTGAACGATCGGAAACAATTGCTTGTATGAAAACCTATTTCATTTGAGGAGATATTTAATTAGGAGCGATTTATTGCTTAAGGCAACAATGTATTCTCCTAAGAATATGTTCAGATCAGATTACTATATCATATAGCTGCCATACAAACTGAACGATCGCAATCAAGTGCTTGTATGGAAAACTCTTTCATTTAAAGAGATATATTTACGAAATTAGATATAATTAATTGCTTAAGGCAACAATGTCTTCTCCTAGGAAATTGTTCAGATCAGATTACTATATCATATAGCTGCCATACAAACTGAACGGTCGAACTAAACGCAACATTTGACGAGATATTTGATAAAGCACGACTTATTGCTTAAGGCAACAATGTATTCTCTGAAGAATATGTTCAGATCAGATTACTATATCATATAGCAGCCATACAAGATGAACGATCGGAAACAAGTGCTTGTATTTGGAGCGATTTATTGCTTAAGGCAACAATGTATTCTTCACGAAATTGTTCAGATCAGATTACTATATCATATAGCTGCCATACAAACTGAACGATCGCAATCAAGTGCTTGTATGGAAAACTCTTTCATTTAAAGAGATATATTTACGAAATTAGATATCATTAATTGCTTAAGGCAACAATGTCTTCTCCTAAGAAATTGTTCAGATCAGATTACTATATCATATAGCTGCCGTACAAACTGAACGGTCGAACTAAACTGAACATTTGACGAGATATTTGATTAGGCACGTCTTATTGCTTAAGGCAACAATATATTCTCTGAAGAATATGTTCAGATCAGATTACTATATCATATAGCAGCCATACAAACTGAACGATCGGAAACAAGTGCTTCTATGAAAAACTCTTTTATTTGAGGAGATATTTTAATTAGGCGCGATTTATTACTTAAGGCAAGAATGTATTCTCCTAAGAAATTGTTCAGATCAGATTACTATATCATATATCGGATCGGAAACAAGTGCTTCTATGAAAAACTCTTTCATTTGAGGAGATATTTGAACTAGGCGCGGTTTATAACTTAAGGCAACAATGTATTCTCCTAAGAAATTGTTCAGATCAGATTACTATATCATATCGCTTCCATACAAACTGAACGATCGGAAACATTTGCTTGTATGAAAACCTATTTCATTTGAGGAGATGTTTTAATTAGGAGCGATTTATTGCTTAAGGCAACAATGTATTCTCCTAAGAATATGTTCAGATCAGATCACTATATCATATAGCTGCCATACAAACTGAACGATCGGAAACAAGTGCTTCTATGAAAAACTCTTTCATTCGCGGAGATATTTTAATTAGGCGTGATTTATTGCTTAAGGCAACAATGTATTCTCCTAAGAAATGGTTCAGATCAAATTACTATATCATATAGCTGCCATACAAATTAAACGATCGGAAACAAATGCTTGTATGAAAAACTCTTTCATTTGAGGAGATATTTTAATTAGGAGCGATTTATTGCTTAAGGCAACAATGTATTCTTCTAAGAAATTGTTCAGATCAGATTACTATATGATATAGCTGCCATACAAACTGAACGATTGGAAGCAAGTGCTTCTATAAAAAACTCTTTCATTTGAGGAGATATTTTAATTAGGAGCGATTTATTGCATAAGGCAACAATGTATTCTCCTGAGAAATTGTTCAGATCAGATAACTATATCATATAGCTGCCATACAAATTGAACGATCGGAAATAAGTGCTTGTATGAAAACCTCTTTCATTTGAGGAGATATTTTAATTAGGAGCGATTTATTGCTTAAGGCAACAATGTATTCTTCTAAGAAATTGTTCAGATCAGATTACTATATGATATAGCTGCCATACAAACTGAACGATTGGAAGCAAGTGCTTCTATAAAAAACTCTTTCATTTGAGGAGATATTTTAATTAGGAGCGATTTATTGCTTAAGGCAACAATGTATTCTCCTGAGAAATTGTTCAGATCAGATAACTATATCATTTAGCTGCCATACAAATTGAACGATCGGAAGTAAGTGCTTCTATAAAAAACTCTTTCATTTAAAGAGATATTTTAATTAGGAGCGATTTATTGCTTAAGGCAACAATGTATTCTCCTGAGAAATTGTTCAGATCAGATTACTATATCATATAGCTGCCATACAAATTGAACGATCGGAAATAAGTGCTTGTATGAAAAACTTTTTCATTTGAGGAGATATTTTAATTAGGAGCGATTTATTGCTTAAGGCAACAATGTATTCTCCTAAGAAATTGTTCAGATCAGATTACTATATGATATAGCTGCCATACAAACTGAACGATTGGAAGCAAGTGCTTCTATAAAAAACTTTTTCATTTGAGGAGATATTTTAATTAGGAGCGATTTATTGCTTAAGGCAACAATGTCTTCTCCTAGGAAATTGTTCAGATCAGATAACTATATCATATAGCTGCCATACAAACTGAACGGTCGAACTAAACTGAACATTTGACGAGATATTTGATTAAGCACGACTTATTGCTTAAGGCAACAATGTATTCTCTGAAGAATATGTTCAGATCAGATTACTATATCATATAGCAGCCATACAAACTGAACGATCGGAAACAAGTGCTTGTATTTGGAGCGATTTATTGCTTAAGGCAACAATGTATCCTCCTACGAAATTGTTCAGATCAGATTACTATATCATATAGCTGCCATACAAACTGAACGATCGCAATCAAGTGCTTGTATGGAAAACTCTTAAATTTAAAGAGATATATTTACGAAATTAGATATAATTAATTGCTTAAGGCAACAATGTCTTCTCCTAGGAAATTGTTCAGATTGCCATTAAAACTGAACGATCGCAATCAAGTGCTTGTATGAAAAACTCTTTCATTTGAGGAGATATTTTAACTAGGCGCGATTTATTGCTTAAGGCAGCAATGCATTCTCCTAAGAAATCGTTCAGATTGGATTACCATATCATATAGCTGCCATTAAAACTGAACGATCGCAATCAAGTGCTTGTATGAAAAACTCTTTCATTTGAGGAGATATTTTAATTAGGCGCGATTTATTGCTTAAGGCAGCAATGCATTCTCCTAAGAAATCGTTCAGATCAGATTACTATATCATATAGCTACCTTACAAACTGAACGATCGCAATCAAGTGCGTGTGTGGAATACTCTTTCATTTAAAGAGATATCTCTACGAAATTAGATATGATTTATTGCCTAAGGCAACAATGTATTCTCCTAAGAAATTGTTCAGATCAGATAACAATATCATATAGCTGCAATACAAACTGAACGATCGGAACCAAGTGCTTCTATGAAAAACTATTTCATTTGAGGAGATATTTAAATTAGGAGCGATTTATTGCTTAAGGCAACAATGTATTCTCCTAAGAAATCGTTCAGATTAGATTACCATATCATATAGCTGCCATTAAAACTGAACGATCGAAAACAAGTGCTTGTATGAAAAACTCGTTCATTTGAGAAGAGATTTTAATTAGGAGCGATTTATTGCTTAAGGTAACAATGTATTCTCCTAAGAAATTGTTCAGATCAGATTACTATATCATATAGCCGCTTTACAAACTGAACGATCGAAAACAAGTGCTTGTATGAAAAAGTCTTTCATTTGAGGAGATATTTTAATTAGGCGCGATTTATTACTTAAGGCAGCAATGTATTCTCCTAAGAAATTGTTCAGATCAGATTACTATATCATATAGCTGCAATACAAACTGAACGATCGGAAACAAGTGCTTCTATGAAAAACTATTTCATTTGAGGAGATATTTAAATTAGGAGCGATTTATTGCTTAAGGCAACAATGTATTCTCCTAAGAAATTGTTCAGATTAGATTACTATATCATATAGCTGCCTTACAAGCTGAACGATCGGAAACAAGTGCTTCTATGAAAAACTCTTTCATTTGAGGAGATATTTTAATTAGGCGCGATTTATTACTTAAGGCAACAAGGTATTCTCCTAAGAAATTGTTCAGATCAGATTACTATATCATATAGCTGCCATACAAACTGAACGATCGAAAACAAGTGCTTCTATAAAAAACTTTTTCATTTGAGAAGATAATTTAATTAGGAGCGATTTATTGCTTAAGGCAACAATGTATTCTCCTAAGAAATTGTTCAGATCAGATTACTATATCATATAGCTGCCATACAAACTGAATGATCGGAAGCAAGTGCTTCTATAAAAAAACTCTTTCATTTGAGGAGATATTTTAATTAGGCGCGATTTATTGCTTAAGGCAGCAATGCATTCTCCTAAGAAATCGTTCAGATTAGATTACCATATCATATAGCTGCCATTAAAACTGAACGATCGGAAACAAGTGCTTGTATGGAAAACTCGTTCATTTGAGAAGATATTTTAATTAGGAGCGATTTATTGCTTAAGGCAACAATGTATTCTCCTAAGAAATTGTTCAGATCAGATTACCATATCATATAGCTGCCATTAAAACTGAACGATCGCAATCAAGTGCATGTATGAAAAACTCTTTCATTTGAGGAGATATTTTAATAAGGCGCGATTTATTACTTAAGGCAGCAATGCATTCTCCTAAGAAATCGTTCAGATTAGATTACCATATCATATAGCTGCCATTAAAACTGAACGATCGGAAACAAGTGTTTCTATGAAAAACTCTTTCATTTGAGGAGATATTTTAATTAGGCGCGATTTATTACTTAAGGCAACAAGGTATTCTCCTCAGAAATTGTTCAGATCAGATTACCATATCATATAGCTGCCATTAAAACTGAACGATCGCAATCAAGTGCTTGTATGAAAAAGTCTTTCATTTGAGGAGATATTTTAATTAGGAGCGATTTATTACTTAAGGCAACAAGGTATTCTCCTAAGAAATTGTTCAGATCAGATTACTATATCATATAGCTGCCTTACAAACTGAACGATCGGAAAGAAGTGCTTCTATAAAAAACTTTTTCATTTGAGGAGATAATTTAATTAGGAGCGATTTATTGCTTAAGGCAACAACGTATTCTCCTCAGAAATTGTTCAGATCAGATTACTATATCATATGGCTGCCATACAAACTGAACGAGCGGAAACAAGTGCTTCTATGAAAAACTCTTTCATTTGAGGAGATATTTTAATTAGGCGCGATTTATTACTTAAGGCAACAAGGTATTCTCCTAAGAAATCGTTCAGATTAGATTACCATATCATATAGCTGCCATTAAAACTGAACGATCGGAAACAAGTGCTTGTATGAAAAACTCGTTCATTTGAGAAGATATTTTAATTAGGAGCGATTTATTGCTTAAGGCAACAATGTATTCTCCTAAGAAATTGTTCAGATCAGATTACTATATCATATAGCCACCATACAAACTGAACGATCGCAATCATGTGCGTGTGTGGAAAACTCTTTCATTTAAAGAGATATCTCTACGAAATTAGATATGATTTATTGCCTAAGGCAACAATGTATTCTCCTAAGAAATTGTTCAGATCAGATAACTATATCATATAGCTGCAATACAAACTGAACGATCGGAACCAAGTGCTTCTATGAAAAACTATTTCATTTGAGGAGATATTTAAATTAGGAGCGATTTATTGCTTAAGGCAACAATGTATTCTCCTAAGAAATTGTTCAAATCAGATTACTATATCATATAGCCGCTTTACAAACTGAACGATCGGAAACAAGTGCTTGTATGAAAAAGTCTTTCATTTGAGGAGATATTTTAATTAGGCGCGATTTATTACTTAAGGCAGCAATGTATTCTCCTAAGAAATTGTTCAGATCAGATTACTATATCATATAGCTGCAAAACAAACTGAACGATCGGAAACAAGTGCTTCTATGAAAAACTCTTTCATTTGAGGAGATATTTTAATTAGGCGCGATTTATTACTTAAGGCAGCAATGCATTCTCCTAAGAAATTGTTCAGATCAGAATACTATATCATATAGCTGCCATACAAACTGAATGATCGGAAGCAAGTGCTTCTATAAAAAAACTCTTTCATTTGAGGAGATATTTTAATTAGGAGCGATTTATTGCTTAAGGCAACAATGTATTCTCCTAAGAAATTGTTCAGATCAGATTACTATATCATATAGCTGCCATTAAAACTGAACGATCGGAAACAAGTGCTTGTATGAAAAACTCTTTCATTTGAGAAGATATTTTAATTTGGAGCGATTTATTGCTTAAGGCAACAATGTATTCTCCTAAGAAATTGTTCAGATCAGATTACTATATCATATAGCTGCCATACAAACTGAACGATCGAAAACAAGTGCTTCTATAAAAAACTTTTTCATTGGAGGAGATAACTTAATTAGGAGCGATTTATTGCTTAAGGCAACAATATATTCTCCTAAGAAATTGTTCATATCAGATTACTATATCATATAGCTGCCATACAAACTGAATGATCGGAAGCAAGTGCTTCTATAAAAAAACTCTTTCATTTGAGGAGATATTTTAATTAGGCGCGATTTATTGCTTAAGGCAGCAATGCATTCTCCTAAGAAATTGTTCGGATCAGATTACCATATCAGATAGCTGCCATTAAAACTGAACGATCGGAAACAAGTGCTTGTATGAAAAACTCGTTCATTTGAGAAGACATTTTAATTTGGAGCGATTTATTGCTTAAGGCAACAATGTATTCTCCTAAGAAATTGTTCAGATCAGATTACTATATCATATAGCTGCCATTAAAACTGAACGATCGGAAACAAGTGCTTGTATGAAAAACTCGTTCATTGGAGGAGATAATTTGATTAGGAGCGATTTATTGCTTAAGGCAACAATGTATTCTCCTAAGAAATTGTTCAGATCAGATTACTATATCATATAGCTGCCATACAAACTGAATGATCGGAAGCAAGTGCTTCTATAAAAAAACTCTTTCATTTGAGGAGATATTTTAATTAGGCGCGATTTATTACTTGAGGCACAAATGTATTCTCCTAAGAAATTGTTCAGATCAGATTACTATATCATATAGCTGCCTTACAAACTGAACGATCGGAAACAAGTGCTTGTATGAAAAACTCTTTCATTTGAGGAGATATTTTAACTAGGAGCGATTTATTGCTTAAGGCAACAATGTATTCTCCTAAGAAATTGTTCAGATCAGATTACCATATCATATAGCTGCCATTAAAACTGAACGATCGGAAACAAGTGCTTGTATGAAAAACTCGTTCATTTGAGAAGATATTTTAATTTGGAGCGATTTATTGCTTAAGGCAACAATGTATTCTCCTAAAAAATTGTTCAGATCAGATTACTATATCATATAGCTGCCTTACAAACTGAACGATCGGAAACAAGTGCTTGTATGAAAAACTCTTTCATTTGAGGAGATATTTTAACTAGGAGCGATTTATTGCTTAAGGCAACAATGTATTCTCCTAAGAAATTGTTCAGATCAGATTACCATATCATATAGCTGCCATTAAAACTGAACGATCGGAAACAAGTGCTTGTATGAAAAACTCGTTCATTTGAGAAGATATTTTAATTTGGAGCGATTTATTGCTTAAGGCATCAATGTATTCTCCTAAGAAATTGTTCAGATCAGATTACTATATCATATAGCTGCCATACAAACTGAACGATCGAAAACAAGTGCTTCTATAAAAAACTTTTTCATTGGAGGAGATAATTTAATTAGGAGCGATTTATTGCTTAAGGCAACAATGTATTCTCCTAAGAAATTGTTCAGATCAGATTACTATATCATATAGCTGCCATACAAACTGAATGATCGGAAACAAGTGCTTGTATGAAAAACTCGTTCATTTGAGAAGATATTTTAATTAGGAGCGATTTATTGCTTAAGGCAACAATGTATTCTTCTAAGAAATTGTTCAGATCAGATTACCATATCATATAGCTGCCATTAAAACTGAACGATCGCAATCAAGTGCTTGTATAAAAAACTCTTTCATTTGAGGAGACATTCAAATTAGGAGCGATTTATTGCTTAAGGCAACAATGTATTCTCCTATGAAATTGTTCAGATCAGATTACTATATCATATAGCTGCCTTACAAACTGAACGATCGGAAACAAGTGCTTCCATGAAAAACTCTTTCATTTGAGGAGATATTTAAATTAGGAGCGATTTATTGCTTAAGGCAACAATGTATTCTCCTAAGAAATTGTTCAGATCAGATTACTATATCATATAGCCGCTTTCCAAACTGAACGATCGAAAACAAGTGCTTGTATGAAAAAGTCTTTCATTTGAGGAGATATTTTAATTAGGCGCGATTTATTACTTAAGGCAGCAATGTATTCTCCTAAGAAATTGTTCAGATCAGATTACTATATCATATAGCTGCAATACAAACTGAACGATCGGAAACAAGTGCTTCTATGAAAAACTATTTCATTTGAGGAGATATTTAAATTAGGAGCGATTTATTGCTTAAGGCAACAATGTATTCTCCTAAGAAATTGTTCAGATCAGATTACTATATCATATAGCCGCTTTACAAACTGAACGATCGGAAACAAGTGTTTGTATGAAAAAGTCTTTCATTTGAGGAGATATTTTAATTAGGCGCGATTTATTACTTAAGGCAGCAATGTATTCTCCTAAGAAATTGTTCAGATCAGATTACTATATCATATAGCTGCCTTACAAACTGAACGATCGGAAACAAGTGCTTCTATGAAAAACTCTTTCATTTGAAGAGATATTTTAATTAGGAGCGATTTATTACTTAAGGCAACAAGGTATTCTCCTAAGAAATTGTTCAGATCAGATTACTATATCATATAGCTGCCATACAAACTGAACGATCGAAAACAAGTGCTTCTATAAAAAACTTTTTCATTTGAGGAGATAATTTAATTAGGAGCGATTTATTGCTTAAGGCAACAATGTATTCTCCTAAGAAATTGTTCAGATCAGATTACTATATCATATAGCTGCCATACAAACTGAATGATCGGAAGCAAGTGCTTCTATAAAAAAACTCTTTCATTTGAGGAGATATTTTAATTAGGCGCGATTTATTGCTTAAGGCAACAATGCATTCTCCTAAGAAATCGTTCAGATTAGATTACCATATCATATAGCTGCCATTCAAACTGAACTATCGGAAACAAGTGCTTGTATGAAAAACTCGTTCATTTGAGGAGATATTTTAATTAGGCGCGATTTATTACTTAAGGCAGCAATGCATTCTCCTAAGAAATCGTTCAGATTAGATTACCATATCATATAGATGCCATTAAAACTGAACGATCGGAAACAAGTGCTTCTATAAAAAACTCGTTCATTTGAGAAGATATTTTAATTAGGAGCGATTTATTGCTTAAGGCAACAATGTATTCTCCTAAGAAATTGTTCAGATCAGATTACCATATCATATAGCTGCCATTAAAACTGAACGATCGCAATCAAGTGCTTGTATGAAAAACTCTTTCATTTGAGGAGATATTGTAACTAGGCGCGATTTATTGCTTAAGGCAGCAATGCATTCTCCTAAGAAATCGTTCAGATTGGATTACCATATCATATAGCTGCCATTAAAACTGAACGATCGGAAACAAGTGCTTTTATGAAAAAGTATTTCATTTGAGGAGATATTTTAATTAGGAGCGATTTATTGCTTAAGGCAACAATGTATTCTCCTAAGAAATTGTTCAGATCAGATTACTATATCATATAGCCGCCATACAAACTGAACGATCGGAAACAAGTGCTTCTATGAAAAACTCTTTCATTTGAGGAGATATTTTAATTAGGCGCGATTTATTACTTAAGGCACAAATGTATTCTCCTAAGAAATTGTTCAGATCAGATTACTATATCATATAGCTGCCTTACAAACTGAACGATCGCAATCAAGTGCTTGTATGAAAAACTCTTTCATTTGAGGAGATATTTTAATTAGGCGCGATTTATTGCTTAAGGCAGCAATGCATTTTCCTAAGAAATCGTTCAGATTGGATTACCATATCATATAGCTGCCATTAAAACTGAACGATCGGAAACAAGTGCTTGTATGAAAAACTCGTTCATTTGAGAAGATATTTTAATTAGGAGCGATTTATTGCTTAAGGCAACAATGTATTCTCCTAAGAAATTGTTCAGATCAGATTACCATATCATATAGCTGCCATTAAAACTGAACGATCGCAATCAAGTGCTTGTATTAAAAACTCTTTCATTTGAGGAGATATTTTAACTAGGCGCGATTTATTGCTTAAGACAGCAATGCATTCTCCTAAGAAATCGTTCAGATTGGATTACCATATCATATAGCTGCCATTAAAACTGAACGATCGGAAACAAGTGCTTGTATGAAAAACTCGTTCATTTGAGAAGATATTTTAATTAGGAGCGATTTATTGCTTAAGGCAACAATGTATTCTCCTAAGAAATTGTTCAGATCAGATTACCATATCATATAGCTGCCATTAAAACTGAACGATCGCAATCAAGTGCTTGTATGAAAAACTCTTTCATTTGAGGAGATATTTTAATTAGGCGCGATTTATTGCTTAAGGCAGCAATGCATTCTCCTAAGAAATCGTTAAGATCAGATTACTATATCATATAGCTACCTTACAAACTGAACGATCGCAATCAAGTGCGTGTGTGGAATACTCTTTCATTTAAAGAGATATCTCTACGAAATTAGATATGATTTATTGCCTAAGGCAACAATGTATTCTCCTAAGAAATTGTTCAGATCAGATAACTATATCATATAGCTGCAATACAAACTGAACGATCGGAACCAAGTGTTTCTATGAAAAACTATTTCATTTGAGGAGATATTTAAATTAGGAGCGATTTATTGCTTAAGGCAACAATGTATTCTCCTAAGAAATCGTTCAGATTAGATTACCATATCATATAGCTGCCATTAAAACTGAACGATCGGAAACAAGTGCTTGTATGAAAAACTCGTTCATTTGAGAAGATATTTTAATTAGGAGCGATTTATTGCTTAAGGCAACAATGTATTCTCCTAAGAAATTGTTCAGATCAGATTACTATATCATATAGCCGCTTTACAAACTGAACGATCGAAAACAAGTGCTTCTATGAAAAACTATTTCATTTGAGGAGATATTTAAATTAGGAGCGATTTATTGCTTGAGGCAACAATGTATTCTCCTAAGAAATCGTTAAGATCAGATTACTATATCATATAGCTACCTTACAAACTGAACGATCGCAATCAAGTGCGTGTGTGGAATACTCTTTCATTTAAAGAGATATCTCTACGAAATTAGATATGATTTATTGCCTAAGGCAACAATGTATTCTCCTAAGAAAGTGTTCAGATCAGATAACTATATCATATAGCTGCAATACAAACTGAACGATCGGAACCAAGTGTTTCTATGAAAAACTATTTCATTTGAGGAGATATTTAAATTAGGAGCGATTTATTGCTTAAGGCAACAATGTATTCTCCTAAGAAATCGTTCAGATTAGATTACCATATCATATAGCTGCCATTAAAACTGAACGATCGGAAACAAGTGCTTGTATGAAAAACTCGTTCATTTGAGAAGATATTTTAATTAGGCGCGATTTATTACTTAAGGCAGCAATGTATTCTCCTAAGAAATTGTTCAGATCAGATTACTATATCATATAGCTGCAATACAAACTGAACGAACGGAAACAAGTGCTTCTATGAAAAACTATTTCATTTGAGGAGATATTTAAATTAGGAGCGATTTATTGCTTGAGGCAACAATGTATTCTCCTAAGAAATTGTTCAGATCAGATTACTATATCATATAGCCGCTTTACAAACTGAACGATCGGAAACAAGTGCTTGTATGAAAAAGTCTTTCATTTGAGGAGATATTTTAACTAGGCGCGATTTACTACTTAAGGCAGCAATGTATTCTCCTAAGAAATTGTTCAGATCAGATTACTATATCATATAGCTGCCTTACAAACTGAACGATCGGAAACAAGTGCTTCTATGAAAAACTCTTTCATTTGAGGAGATATTTTAATTAGGCGCGATTTATTACTTAAGGCAACAAGGTATTCTCCTAAGAAATTGTTCAGATCAGATTACTATATCATATAGCTGCCATACAAACTGAACGATCGAAAACAAGTGCTTCTATAAAAAACTTTTTCATTTGAGGAGATAATTTAATTAGGAGCGATTTATTGCTTAAGGCAACAATGTATTCTCCTAAGAAATTGTTCAGATCAGATTACTATATCATATAGCTGCCATACAAACTGAATGATCGGAAGCAAGTGCTTCTATAAAAAAACTCTTTCATTTGAGGAGATATTTTAATTAGGCGCGATTTATTGCTTAAGGCAGCAATGCATTCTCCTTAGAAATCGTTCAGATTAGATTACCATATCATATAGCTGCCATTAAAACTGAACGATCGGAAACAAGTGCTTGTATGAAAAACTCGTTCATTTGAGAAGATATTTTAATTAGGAGCGATTTATTGCTTAAGGCAACAATGTATTCTCCTAAGAAATTGTTCAGATCAGATTACCATATCATATAGCTGCCATCAAAACTGAACGATCGCATGTATGAAAAACTCTTTTATTTGAGGAGATATTTTAATTAGGCGCGATTTATTACTTAAGGCATCAATGCATTCTCCTAAGAAATCGTTCAGATTAGATTACCATATCATATAGCTGCCATTAAAACTGAACGATCGGAAACAAGTGCTTCTATGAAAAACTCTTTCATTTGAGGAGATATTTTAATTAGGCGCGATTTATTACTTAAGGCAACAAGGTATTCTCCTCAGAAATTGTTCAGATCAGATTATCATATCATATAGCTGCCATTAAAACTGAACGATCGCAATCAAGTGCTTGTATGAAAAACTCTTTCATTTGAGGAGATATTTTAATTAGGAGCGATTTATTACTTAAGGCACCAAGGTATTCTCCTAAGAAATTGTTCAGATCAGATTACTATATCATATAGCTGCTTTACAAACTGAACGATCGGAAAGAAGTGCTTCTATAAAAAACTTTTTCATTTGAGGAGATAATCTAATTAGGAGCGATTCATTGCTTAAGGCAACAATGTATTATCCTCAGAAATTGTTCAGATCAGATTACTATATCATATAGCTGCCATACAAACTGAACGATCGGAAACAAGTGCTTCTATGAAAAACTCTTTCATTTGAGGAGATATTTTAATTAGGCGCGATTTATTACTTAAGGCAACAAGGTATTCTCCTAAGAAATTGTTCAGATCAGATTACTATATCATATAGCTGCAATACAAACTGAACGAACGGAAACAAGTGCTTCTATGAAAAACTATTTCATTTGAGGAGATATTTAAATTAGGAGCGATTTATTGCTTGAGGCAACAATGTATTCTCCTAAGAAATTGTTCAGATCAGATTACTATATCATATAGCCGCTTTACAAACTGAACGATCGGAAACAAGTGCTTGTATGAAAAAGTCTTTCATTTGAGGAGATATTTTAATTAGGCGCGATTTATTACTTAAGGCAGCAATGTATTCTCCTAAGAAATTGTTCAGATCAGATTACTGTATCATATAGCTGCCTTACAAACTGAACGATCGGAAACAAGTGCTTCTATGAAAAACTCTTTCATTTGAGGAGATATTTTAATTAGGCGCGATTTATTACTTAAGGCAACAAGGTATTCTCCTAAGAAATTGTTCAGATCAGATTACTATATCATATAGCTGCCATACAAACTGAACGATCGAAAACAAGTGCTTCTATAAAAAACTTTTTCATTTGAGGAGATAATTTAATTAGGAGCGATTTATTGCTTAAGGCAACAATGTATTCTCCTAAGAAATTGTTCAGATCAGATTACTATATCATATAGCTGCCATACAAACTGAATGATCGGAAGCAAGTGCTTCTATAAAAAAACTCTTTGATTTGAGGAGATATTTTAATTAGGCGCGATTTATTGCTTAAGGCAGCAATGCATTCTCCTAAGAAATCGTTCAGAGAAGATTACCATATCATATAGCTGCCATTAAAACTGAACGATCGGAAACAAGTGCTTGTATGAAAAACTCGTTCATTTGAGAAGATATTTTAATTAGGAGCTATTTATTGCTTAAGGCAACAATGTATTCTCCTAAGAAATTGTTCAGATCAGATTACCATATCATATAGCTGCCATCAAAACTGAACGATCGCAATCAAGTGCATGTATGAAAAACTCTTTCATTTGAGGAGATATTTTAATTAGGCGCGATTTATTACTTAAGGCATCAATGCATTCTCCTAAGAAATCGTTCAGATTAGATTACCATATCATATAGCTGCCATTAAAACTGAAGGATCGGAAACAAGTGCTTGTATGAAAAACTCGTTCATTTGAGAAGATATTTTAATTAGGAGCGATTTATTGCTTAAGGCAACAATGTATTCTCCTAAGAAATTGTTCAGATCAGATTACCATATCATATAGCTGCCATTAAAACTGAACGATCGCAATCAAGTGCTTGTATGAAAAACTCTTTCATTTGAGGAGATATTTTAATTAGGCGCGATTTATTGCTTAAGGCAGCAATGCATTCTCCTAAGAAATCGTTCAGATTAGATTACCATATCATATAGCTGCCATTAAAACTGAACGATCGGAAACAAGTGCTTGTATGAAAAACTCGTTCATTTGAGAAGATATTTTAATTAGGAGCGATTTATTGCTTAAGGCAACAATGTATTCTCCTAAGAAATTGTTCAGATCAGATTACTATATCATATAGCTACCTTACAAACTGAACGATCGCAATCAAGTGCGTGTGTGGAATACTCTTTCATTTAAAGAGATATCTCTACGAAATTAGATATGATTTATTGCCTAAGGCAACAATGTATTCTCCTAAGAAATTGTTCAGATCAGATTACCATATCATATAGCTGCCATTAAAACTGAACGATCGCAATCAAGTGCTTCTATAAAAAAACTCTTTCATTTGAGGAGATATTTTAATTAGGCGCGATTTATTGCTTAAGGCAGCAATGCATTCTCCTAAGAAATCGTTCAGATTAGATTACCATATCATATAGCTGCCATTAAAACTGAACGATCGGAAACAAGTGCTTGTATGAAAAACTCGTTCATTTGAGAAGATATTTTAATTAGGAGCGATTTATTGCTTAAGGCAACAATGTATTCTCCTAAGAAATTGTTCAGAGCAGATTACCATATCATATAGCTGCCATTAAAACTGAACGATCGCAATCAAGTGCATGTATGAAAAACTCTTTCATTTTAGGAGATATTTTAATTAGGAGCGATTTATTGCTTAAGGCAACAATGTATTCTCCTAAGAAATTGTTCAGATCAGATAACTATATCATATAGCTGCCTTACAAACTGAACGATTGGAAACAAGTGCTTCTATGAAAAACTCTTTCATTTGAGGAGATATTTTAATTAGGAGCGATTTATTACTTAAGGCAACAAGGTATTCTCCTAAGAAATTGTTCAGATCAGATTACTATATCATATAGCTGCCATACAAACTGAACGATCGAAAACAAGTGCTTCTATAAAAATCTTTTTCATTTGAGGAGATAATTTAATTAGGAGCGATTTATTGCTTAAGGCAACAATGTATTCTCCTAAGAAATTGTTCAGATCAGATTACTATATCATATAGCTGCCATACAAACTGAATGATCGGAAGCAAGTGCTTCTATAAAAAAACTCTTTGATTTGAGGAGATATTTTAATTAGGCGCGATTTATTGCTTAAGGCAGCAATGCATTCTCCTAAGAAATCGTTCAGATTAGATTACCATATCATATAGCTGCCATTAAAACTGAACGATCGGAAACAAGTGCTTGTATGAAAAACTCGTTCATTTGAGAAGATATTTTAATTAGGAGCGATTTATTGCTTAAGGCAACAATGTATTCTCCTAAGAAATTGTTCAGATCAGATTACCATATCATATAGCTGCCATCAAAACTGAACGATCGCAATCAAGTGCATGTATGAAAAACTCTTTCATTTGAGGAGATATTTTAATTAGGCGCGATTTATTACTTAAGGTATCAATGCATTCTCCTAAGAAATGGTTCAGATTAGATTACCATATCATATAGCTGCCATTAAAACTGAACGATCGGAAACAAGTGCTTGTATGAAAAACTCGTTCATTTGAGAAGATATTTTAATTAGGAGCGATTTATTGCTTAAGGCAACAATGTATTCTCCTAAGAAATTGTTCAGATCAGATTACCATATCATATAGCTGCCATTAAAACTGAACGATCGCAATCAAGTGCTTGTATGAAAAACTCTTTCATTTGAGGAGATATTTTAATTAGGCGCGATTTATTGCTTAAGGCAGCAATGCATTCTCCTAAGAAATCGTTCAGATTAGATTACCATATCATATAGCTGCCATTAAAACTGAACGATCGGAAACAAGTGCTTGTATGAAATACTCGTTCATTTGAGAAGATATTTTAATTAGGAGCGATTTATTGCTTAAGGCAACAATGTATTCTCCTAAGAAATTGTTCAGATCAGATTACTATATCATATAGCTACCTTACAAACTGAACGATCGCAATCAAGTGCGTGTGTGGAATACTCTTTCATTTAAAGAGATATCTCTACGAAATTAGATATGATTTATTGCCTAAGGCAACAATGTATTCTCCTAAGAAATTGTTCAGATCAGATTACCATATCATATAGCTGCCATTAAAACTGAACGATCGCAATCAAGTGCTTCTATAAAAAAACTCTTTCATTTGAGGAGATATTTTAATTAGGCGCGATTTATTGCTTAAGGCAGCAATGCATTCTCCTAAGAAATCGTTCAGATTAGATTACCATATCATATAGCTGCCATTAAAACTGAACGATCGGAAACAAGTGCTTGTATGAAAAACTCGTTCATTTGAGAAGATATTTTAATTAGGAGCGATTTATTGCTTAAGGCAACAATGTATTCTCCTAAGAAATTGTTCAGATCAGATTACCATATCATATAGCTGCCATTAAAACTGAACGATCGCAATCAAGTGCATGTATGAAAAACTCTTTCATTTTAGGAGATATTTTAATTAGGAGCGATTTATTACTTAAGGCAACAAGGTATTCTCCTAAGAAATTGTTCAGATCAGATTACTATATCATATAGCTGCCTTACAAACTGAACGATCGGAAAGAAGTGCTTCTATAAAAAACTTTTTCATTTGAGGAGATAATCTAATTAGGAGCGATTTATTACTTAAGGCAACAAGGTATTCTCCTAAGAAATTGTTCAGATCAGATTACTATATCATATAGCTGCCTTACAAACTGAACGATCGGAAAGAAGTGCTTCTATGAAAAACTCTTTCATTTGAGGAGATATTTTAATTAGGCGCGATTTATTACTTAAGGCAACAAGGTATTCTCCTAAGAAATCGTTCAGATTAGATTACCATATCATATAGCTGCCATTAAAACTGAACGATCGGAAACAAGTGCTTGTATGAAAAACTCGTTCATTTGAGAAGATATTTTAATTAGGAGCGATTTATTGCTTAAGGCAACAATGTATTCTCCTAAGAAATTGTTCAGATCAGATTACTATATCATATAGCCACCATACAAACTGAACGATCGCAATCATGTGCGTGTGTGGAAAACTCTTTCATTTAAAGAGATATCTCTACGAAATTAGATATGATTTATTGCCTAAGGCAACAATGTATTCTCCTAAGAAATTGTTCAGATCAGATAACTATATCATATAGCTGCAATACAAACTGAACGATCGGAACCAAGTGCTTCTATGAAAAACTATTTCATTTGAGGAGATATTTAAATTAGGAGCGATTTATTGCTTAAGGCAACAATGTATTCTCCTAAGAAATTGTTCAAATCAGATTACTATATCATATAGCCGCTTTACAAACTGAACGATCGGAAACAAGTGCTTGTATGAAAAAGTCTTTCATTTGAGGAGATATTTTAATTAGGCGCGATTTATTACTTAAGGCAGCAATGTATTCTCCTAAGAAATTGTTCAGATCAGATTACTATATCATATAGCTGCAAAACAAACTGAACGATCGGAAACAAGTGCTTCTATGAAAAACTCTTTCATTTGGGGAGATATTTTAATTAGGCGCGATTTATTACTTAAGGCAGCAATGCATTCTCCTAAGAAATTGTTCAGATCAGAATACTATATCATATAGCTGCCATACAAACTGAATGATCGGAAGCAAGTGCTTCTATAAAAAAACTCTTTCATTTGAGGAGATATTTTAATTAGGAGCGATTTATTGCTTAAGGCAACAATGTATTCTCCTAAGAAATTGTTCAGATCAGATTACTATATCATATAGCTGCCATTAAAACTGAACGATCGGAAACAAGTGCTTGTATGAAAAACTCGTTCATTTGAGAAGATATTTTAATTTGGAGCGATTTATTGCTTAAGGCAACAATGTATTCTCCTAAGAAATTGTTCAGATCAGATTACTATATCATATAGCTGCCATACAAACTGAACGATCGAAAACAAGTGCTTCTATAAAAAACTTTTTCATTGGAGGAGATAACTTAATTAGGAGCGATTTATTGCTTAAGGCAACAATGTATTCTCCTAAGAAATTGTTCAGATCAGATTACTATATCATATAGCTGCCATACAAACTGAATGATCGGAAGCAAGTGCTTCTATAAAAAAACTCTTTCATTTGAGGAGATATTTTAATTAGGCGCGATTTATTGCTTAAGGCAGCAATGCATTCTCCTAAGAAATTGTTCAGATCAGATTACCATATCATATAGCTGCCATTAAAACTGAACGATCGGAAACAAGTGCTTGTATGAAAAACTCGTTCATTTGAGAAGATATTTTAATTTGGAGCGATTTATTGCTTAAGGCAACAATGTATTCTCCTAAGAAATTGTTCAGATCAGATTACTATATCATATAGCTGCCATTAAAACTGAACGATCGGAAACAAGTGCTTGTATGAAAAACTCGTTCATTGGAGGAGATAATTTAATTAGGAGCGATTTATTGCTTAAGGCAACAATGTATTCTCCTAAGAAATTGTTCAGATCAGATTACTATATCATATAGCTGCCATACAAACTGAATGATCGGAAGCAAGTGCTTCTATAAAAAAACTCTTTCATTTGAGGAGATATTTTAATTAGGCGCGATTTATTACTTAAGGCACAAATGTATTCTCCTAAGAAATTGTTCAGATCAGATTACTATATCATATAGCTGCCTTACAAACTGAACGATCGGAAACAAGTGCTTGTATGAAAAACTCTTTCATTTGAGGAGATATTTTAACTAGGAGCGATTTATTGCTTAAGGCAACAATGTATTCTCCTAAGAAATTGTTCAGATCAGATTACCATATCATATAGCTGCCATTAAAACTGAACGATCGGAAACAAGTGCTTGTAAAAAAAACTCGTTCATTTGAGAAGATATTTTAATTTGGAGCGATTTATTGCTTAAGGCAACAATGTATTCTCCTAAGAAATTGTTCAGATCAGATTACTATATCATATAGCTGCCATTAAAACTGAACGATCGGAAACAAGTGCTTGTATGAAAAACTCGTTCATTGGAGGAGATAATTTAATAAGGCGCGATTTATTGCTTAAGGCAACAATGTATTCTCCTAAGAAATTGTTCAGATCAGAATACTATATCATATAGCTGCCATACAAACTGAATGATCGGAAGCAAGTGCTTCTATAAAAAAACTCTTTCATTTGAGGAGATATTTTAATTAGGAGCGATTTATTGCTTAAGGCAACAATGTATTCTCCTAAGAAATTGTTCAGATCAGATTACTATATCATATAGCTGCCATTAAAACTGAACGATCGGAAACAAGTGCTTCTATGAAAAACTCTTTCATTTGAGGAGATATTTTAATTAGGCGCGATTTATTACTTAAGGCAGCAATGCATTCTCCTAAGAAATTGTTCAGATCAGAATACTATATCATATAGCTGCCATACAAACTGAATGATCGGAAGCAAGTGCTTCTATAAAAAAACTCTTTCATTTGAGGAGATATTTTAATTAGGAGCGATTTATTGCTTAAGGCAACAATGTATTCTCCTAAGAAATTGTTCAGATCAGATTACTATATCATATAGCTGCCATACAAACTGAACGATCGAAAACAAGTGCTTCTATAAAAAACTTTTTCATACGAGGAGATAACTTAATTAGGAGCGATTTATTGCTTAAGGCAACAATGTATTCTCCTAAGAAATTGTTCAGATCAGATTACTATATCATATAGCTGCCATACAAACTGAATGATCGGAAGCAAGTGCTTCTATAAAAAAACTCTTTCATTTGAGGAGATATTTTAATTAGGCGCGATTTATTGCTTAAGGCAGCAATGCATTCTCCTAAGAAATTGTTCAGATCAGATTACCATATCATATAGCTGCCATTAAAACTGAACGATCGGAAACAAGTGCTTGTATGAAAAACTCGTTCATTTGAGAAGGTATTTTAATTTGGAGCGATTTATTGCTTAAGGCAACAATGTATTCTCCTAAGAAATTGTTCAGATCAGATTACTATATCATATAGCTGCCATTAAAACTGAACGATCGGAAACAAGTGCTTGTATGAAAAACTCGTTCATTGGAGGAGATAATTTAATTAGGAGCGATTTATTGCTTAAGGCAACAATGTATTCTCCTAAGAAATTGTTCAGATCAGATTACTATATCATATAGCTGCCATACAAACTGAATGATCGGAAGCAAGTGCTTCTATAAAAAAACTCTTTCATTTGAGGAGATATTTTAATTAGGCGCGATTTATTACTTAAGGCACAAATGTATTCTCCTAAGAAATTGTTCAGATCAGATTACTATATCATATAGCTGCCTTACAAACTGAACGATCGGAAACAAGTGCTTGTATGAAAAACTCTTTCATTTGAGGAGATATTTTAACTAGGAGCGATTTATTGCTTAAGGCAACAATGTATTCTCCTAAGAAATTGTTCAGATCAGATTACTATATCATATAGCTGCCATTAAAACTGAACGATCGGAAACAAGTGCTTGTATGAAAAACTCGTTCATTGGAGGAGATAATTTAATTAGGAGCGATTTATTGCTTAAGGCAACAATGTATTCTCCTAAGAAATTGTTCAGATCAGATTACTATATCATATAGCTGCCATACAAACTGAATGATCGGAAGCAAGTGCTTCTATAAAAAAACTCTTTCATTTGAGGAGATATTTTAATTAGGCGCGATTTATTACTTAAGGCACAAATGTATTCTCCTAAGAAATTGTTCAGATCAGATTACTATATCATATAGCTGCCTTACAAACTGAACGATCGGAAACAAGTGCTTGTATGAAAAACTCTTTCATTTGAGGAGATATTTTAACTAGGAGCGATTTATTGCTTAAGGCAACAATGTATTCTCCTAAGAAATTGTTCAGATCAGATTACCATATCATATAGCTGCCATTAAAACTGAACGATCGGAAACAAGTGCTTGTATGAAAAACTCGTTCATTTGAGAAGATATTTTAATTTGGAGCGATTTATTGCTTAAGGCAACAATGTATTCTCCTAAGAAATTGTTCAGATCAGATTACTATATCATATAGCTGCCATACAAACTGAACGATCGAAAACAAGTGCTTCTATAAAAAACTTTTTCATTGGAGGAGATAATTTAATTAGGAGCGTTTTATTGCTTAAGGCAACAATGTATTCTCCTAAGAAATTGTTCAGATCAGATTACTATATCATATAGCTGCCATACAAACTGAATGATCGGAAGCAAGTGCTTCTATAAAAAAACTCTTTCATTTGAGGAGATATTTTAATTAGGCGCGATTTATTGCTTAAGGCAGCAATGCATTCTCCTAAGAAATCGTTCAGATTAGATTAACATCTCATATAGCTGCCATTAAAACTGAACGATCGGAAACAAGTGCTTCTATGAAAAACTCGTTCATTTGAGAAGATATTTTAATTAGGAGCGATTTATTGCTTAAGGCAACAATGTATTCTCCTAAGAAATTGTTCAGATCAGATTACCATATCATATAGCTGTCATTAAAACTGAACGATCGCAATCAAGTGCTTGTATGAAAAACTCTTTCATTTGAGGAGATATTTTAATTAGGAGCGATTTATTGATTAAGGCAACAATGTATTCTCCTAAGAAATTGTTCAGATCAGATTACTATATCATATAGCTGCCTTACAAACTGAACGATCGCAATCAAGTGCTTGTATGAAAAACTCTTTCATTTGAGGAGATATTTTAATTAGGCGCGATTTATTGCTTAAGGCAGCAATGCATTCTCCTAAGAAATCGTTCAGATTGGATAACCATATCATATAGCTGCCATTAAAACTGAACGATCGGAAACAAGTGCTTGTATGAAAAACTCGTTCATTTGAGAAGATATTTTAATTAGGAGCGATTGATTGCTTAAGGCAACAATGTATGCTCCTAAGAAATTGTTCAGATCAGATTACCATATCATATAGCTGCCATTAAAACTGAACGATCGCAATCAAGTGCTTGTATGAAAAACTCTTTCATTTGAGGAGATATTGTAACTAGGCGCGATTTATTGCTTAAGGCAGCAATGCATTCTCCTAAGAAATCGTTCAGATTGGATTACCATATCATATAGCTGCCATTAAAACTGAACGATCGGAAACAAGTGCTTGTATGAAAAACTCGTTCATTTGAGAAGATATTTTAATTAGGAGCGATTTATTGCTTAAGGCAACAATGTATTCTTCTAAGAAATTGTTCAGATCAGATTACCATATCATATAGCTGCCATTAAAACTGAACGATCGCAATCAAGTGCTTGTATGAAAAACTCTTTCATTTGAGGAGATATTCAAATTAGGAGCGATTTATTGCTTAAGGCAACAATGTATTCTCCTAAGAAATTGTTCAGATCAGATTACTATATCATATAGCCGCTTTACAAACTGAACGATCGAAAATAAGTGCTTGTATGAAAAACTCGTTCATTGGAGGAGATAATTTAATTAGGAGAGATTTATTGCTTAAGGCAACAATGTATTCTCTTAAGAAATTGTTCAGATCAGATTACTATATCATATAGCTGCCATACAAACTGAATGATCGGAAGCAAGTGCTTCTATAAAAAAACTCTTTCATTTGAGGAGATATTTTAATTAGGCGCGATTTATTACTTAAGGCACAAATGTATTCTCCTAAGAAATTGTTCAGATCAGATTACTATATCATATAGCTGCCTTACAAACTGAACGATCGGAAACAAGTGCTTGTATGAAAAACTCTTTCATTTGAGGAGATATTTTAACTAGGAGCGATTTATTGCTTAAGGCAACAATGTATTCTCCTAAGAAATTGTTCAGATCAGATTACCATATCATATAGCTGCCATTAAAACTGAACGATCGGAAACAAGTGCTTGTATGAAAAACTCGTTCATTTGAGAAGATATTTTAATTTGGAGCGATTTATTGCTTAAGGCAACAATGTATTCTCCTAAGAAATTGTTCAGATCAGATTACTATATCATATAGCTGCCATTAAAACTGAACGATCGGAAACAAGTGCTTGTATGAAAAACTCGTTCATTGGAGGAGATAATTTAATTAGGAGCGATTTATTGCTTAAGGCAACAATGTATTCTCCTAAGAAATTGTTCAGATCAGATTACTATATCATATAGCTGCCATACAAACTGAATGATCGGAAGCAAGTGCTTCTATAAAAAAACTCTTTCATTTGAGGAGATATTTTAATTAGGCGCGATTTATTACTTAAGGCACAAATGTATTCTCCTAAGAAATTGTTCAGATCAGATTACTATATCATATAGCTGCCTTACAAACTGAACGATCGGAAACAAGTGCTTGTATGAAAAACTCTTTCATTTGAGGAGATATTTTAACTAGGAGCGATTTATTGCTTAAGGCAACAATGTATTCTCCTAAGAAATTGTTCAGATCAGATTACCATATCATATAGCTGCCATTAAAACTGAACGATCGGAAACAAGTGCTTGTATGAAAAACTCGTTCATTTGAGAAGATATTTTAATTTGGAGCGATTTATTGCTTAAGGCAACAATGTATTCTCCTAAGAAATTGTTCAGATCAGATTACTATATCATATAGCTGCCATACAAACTGAACGATCGAAAACAAGTGCTTCTATAAAAAACTTTTTCATTGGAGGAGATAATTTAATTAGGAGCGATTTATTGCTTAAGGCAATAATGTATTCTCCTAAGAAATTGTTCAGATCAGATTACTATATCATATAGCTGCCATACAAACTGAATGATCGGAAGCAAGTGCTTCTATAAAAAAACTCTTTCATTTGAGGAGATATTTTAATTAGGCGCGATTTATTGCTTAAGGCAGCAATGCATTCTCCTAAGAAATTGTTCAGATCAGATTACCATATCATATAGCTGCCATTAAAACTGAACGATCGGAAACAAGTGCTTGTATGAAAAACTCGTTCATTTGAGAAGATATTTTAATTTGGAGCGATTTATTGCTTAAGGCAACAATGTATTCTCCTAAGAAATTGTTCAGATCAGATTACTATATCATATAGCTGCCATTAAAACTGAACGATCGGAAACAAGTGCTTGTATGAAAAAGTCGTTCATTGGAGGAGATAATTTAATTAGGAGCGATTTATTGCTTAAGGCAACAATGTATTCTCCTAAGAAATTGTTCAGATCAGATTACTATATCATATAGCGGCCATACAAACTGAATGATCGGAAGCAAGTGCTTCTATAAAAAAACTCTTTCATTTGAGGAGATATTTTAATTAGGCGCGATTTATTACTTAAGGCACAAATGTATTCTCCTAAGAAATTGTTCAGATCAGATTACTATATCATATAGCTGCCTTACAAACTGAACGATCGGAAACAAGTGCTTGTATGAAAAACTCTTTCATTTGAGGAGATATTTTAACTAGGAGCGATTTATTGCTTAAGGCAACAATGTATTATCCTAAGAAATTGTTCAGATCAGATTACCATATCATATAGCTGCCATTAAAACTGAACGATCGGAAACAAGTGCTTGTATGAAAAACTCGTTCATTTTAAAAGATATTTTAATTTGGAGCGATTTATTGCTTAAGGCAACAATGTATTCTCCTAAGAAATTGTTCAGATCAGATTACTATATCATATAGCTGCCATACAAACTGAACGATCGAAAACAAGTGCTTCTATAAAAAACTTTTTCATTGGAGGAGATAATTTAATTAGGAGCGTTTTATTGCTTAAGGCAACAATGTATTCTCCTAAGAAATTGTTCAGATCAGATTACTATATCATATAGCTGCCATACAAACTGAATGATCGGAAGCAAGTGCTTCTATAAAAAAACTCTTTCATTTGAGGAGATATTTTAATTAGGCGCGATTTATTGCTTAAGGCAGCAATGCATTCTCCTAAGAAATCGTTCAGATTAGATTAACATCTCATATAGCTGCCATTAAAACTGAACGATCGGAAACAAGTGCTTCTATGAAAAACTCGTTCATTTGAGAAGATATTTTAATTAGGAGCGATTTATTGCTTAAGGCAACAATGTATTCTCCTAAGAAATTGTTCAGATCAGATTACCATATCATATAGCTGTCATTAAAACTGAACGATCGCAATCAAGTGCTTGTATGAAAAACTCTTTCATTTGAGGAGATATTTTAATTAGGAGCGATTTATTGATTAAGGCAACAATGTATTCTCCTAAGAAATTGTTCAGATCAGATTACTATATCATATAGCTGCCTTACAAACTGAACGATCGCAATCAAGTGCTTGTATGAAAAACTCTTTCATTTGAGGAGATATTTTAATTAGGCGCGATTTATTGCTTAAGCCAGCAATGCATTCTCCTAAGAAATTGTTCAGATCAGATTACCATATCATATAGCTGCCATTAAAACTGAACGATCGGAAACAAGTGCTTGTATGAAAAACTCGTTCATTTGAGAAGATATTTTAATTTGGAGCGATTTATTGCTTAAGGCAACAATGTATTCTCCTAAGAAATTGTTCAGATCAGATTACTATATCATATAGCTGCCATTAAAACTGAACGATCGGAAACAAGTGCTTGTATGAAAAAGTCGTTCATTGGAGGAGATAATTTAATTAGGAGCGATTTATTGCTTAAGGCAACAATGTATTCTCCTAAGAAATTGTTCAGATCAGATTACTATATCATATAGCGGCCATACAAATTGAATGATCGGAAGCAAGTGCTTCTATAAAAAAACTCTTTCATTTGAGGAGATATTTTAATTAGGCGCGATTTATTACTTAAGGCACAAATGTATTCTCCTAAGAAATTGTTCAGATCAGATTACTATATCATATAGCTGCCTTACAAACTGAACGATCGGAAACAAGTGCTTGTATGAAAAACTCTTTCATTTGAGGATATATTTTAACTAGGAGCGATTTATTGCTTAAGGCAACAATGTATTATCCTAAGAAATTGTTCAGATCAGATTACCATATCATATAGCTGCCATTAAAACTGAACGATCGGAAGCAAGTGCTTCTATAAAAAAACTCTTTCATTTGAGGAGATATTTTAATTAGGCGCGATTTATTGCTTAAGGCAGCAATGCATTCTCCTAAGAAATCGTTCAGATTAGATTAACATCTCATATAGCTGCCATTAAAACTGAACGATCGGAAACAAGTGCTTCTATGAAAAACTCGTTCATTTGAGAAGATATTTTAATTAGGAGCGATTTATTGCTTAAGGCAACAATGTATTCTCCTAAGAAATTGTTCAGATCAGATTACCATATCATATAGCTGTCATTAAAACTGAACGATCGCAATCAAGTGCTTGTATGAAAAACTCTTTCATTTGAGGAGATATTTTAATTAGGAGCGATTTATTGATTAAGGCAACAATGTATTCTCCTAAGAAATTGTTCAGATCAGATTACTATATCATATAGCTGCCATACAAACTGAATGATCGGAAGCAAGTGCTTCTATAAAAAAACTCTTTCATTTGAGGAGATATTTTAATTAGGCGCGATTTATTACTTAAGGCACAAATGTATTCTCCTAAGAAATTGTTCAGATCAGATTACTATATCATATAGCTGCCTTACAAACTGAACGATCGGAAACAAGTGCTTGTATGAAAAACTCTTTCATTTGAGGAGATATTTTAACTAGGAGCGATTTATTGCTTAAGGCAACAATGTATTCTCCTAAGAAATTGTTCAGATCAGATTACCATATCATATAGCTGCCATTAAAACTGAACGATCGGAAACAAGTGCTTGTATGAAAAACTCGTTCATTTGAGAAGATATTTTAATTTGGAGCGATTTATTGCTTAAGGCAACAATGTATTCTCCTAAGAAATTGTTCAGATCAGATTACTATATCATATAGCTGCCATACAAACTGAACGATCGAAAACAAGTGCTTCTATAAAAAACTTTTTCATTGGAGGAGATAATTTAATTAGGAGCGATTTATTGCTTAAGGCAATAATGTATTCTCCTAAGAAATTGTTCAGATCAGATTACTATATCATATAGCTGCCATACAAACTGAATGACCGGAAGCAAGTGCTTCTATAAAAAAACTCTTTCATTTGAGGAGATATTTTAATTAGGCGCGATTTATTGCTTAAGGCAGCAATGCATTCTCCTAAGAAATTGTTCAGATCAGATTACCATATCATATAGCTGCCATTAAAACTGAACGATCGGAAACAAGTGCTTGTATGAAAAACTCGTTCATTTGAGAAGATATTTTAATTTGGAGCGATTTATTGCTTAAGGCAACAATGTATTCTCCTAAGAAATTGTTCAGATCAGATTACTATATCATATAGCTGCCATTAAAACTGAACGATCGGAAACAAGTGCTTGTATGAAAAAGTCGTTCATTGGAGGAGATAATTTAATTAGGAGCGATTTATTGCTTAAGGCAACAATGTATTCTCCTAAGAAATTGTTCAGATCAGATTACTATATCATATAGCGGCCATACAAACTGAATGATCGGAAGCAAGTGCTTCTATAAAAAAACTCTTTCATTTGAGGAGATATTTTAATTAGGCGCGATTTATTACTTAAGGCACAAATGTATTCTCCTAAGAAATTGTTCAGATCAGATTACTATATCATATAGCTGCCTTACAAACTGAACGATCGGAAACAAGTGCTTGTATGAAAAACTCTTTCATTTGAGGAGATATTTTAACTAGGAGCGATTTATTGCTTAAGGCAACAATGTATTATCCTAAGAAATTGTTCAGATCAGATTACCATATCATATAGCTGCCATTAAAACTGAACGATCGGAAACAAGTGCTTGTATGAAAAACTCGTTCATTTTAAAAGATATTTTAATTTGGAGCGATTTATTGCTTAAGGCAACAATGTATTCTCCTAAGAAATTGTTCAGATCAGATTACTATATCATATAGCTGCCATACAAACTGAACGATCGAAAACAAGTGCTTCTATAAAAAACTTTTTCATTGGAGGAGATAATTTAATTAGGAGCGTTTTATTGCTTAAGGCAACAATGTATTCTCCTAAGAAATTGTTCAGATCAGATTACTATATCATATAGCTGCCATACAAACTGAATGATCGGAAGCAAGTGCTTCTATAAAAAAACTCTTTCATTTGAGGAGATATTTTAATTAGGCGCGATTTATTGCTTAAGGCAGCAATGCATTCTCCTAAGAAATCGTTCAGATTAGATTAACATCTCATATAGCTGCCATTAAAACTGAACGATCGGAAACAAGTGCTTCTATGAAAAACTCGTTCATTTGAGAAGATATTTTAATTAGGAGCGATTTATTGCTTAAGGCAACAATGTATTCTCCTAAGAAATTGTTCAGATCAGATTACCATATCATATAGCTGTCATTAAAACTGAACGATCGCAATCAAGTGCTTGTATGAAAAACTCTTTCATTTGAGGAGATATTTTAATTAGGAGCGATTTATTGATTAAGGCAACAATGTATTCTCCTAAGAAATTGTTCAGATCAGATTACTATATCATATAGCTGCCTTACAAACTGAACGATCGCAATCAAGTGCTTGTATGAAAAACTCTTTCATTTGAGGAGATATTTTAATTAGGCGCGATTTATTGCTTAAGGCAGCAATGCATTCTCCTAAGAAATCGTTCAGATTGGATAACCATATCATATAGCTGCCATTAAAACTGAACGATCGGAAACAAGTGCTTGTATGAAAAACTCGTTCATTTGAGAAGATATTTTAATTAGGAGCGATTGATTGCTTAAGGCAACAATGTATGCTCCTAAGAAATTGTTCAGATCAGATTACCATATCATATAGCTGCCATTAAAACTGAACGATCGCAATCAAGTGCTTGTATGAAAAACTCTTTCATTTGAGGAGATATTGTAACTAGGCGCGATTTATTGCTTAAGGCAGCAATGCATTCTCCTAAGAAATCGTTCAGATTGGATTACCATATCATATAGCTGCCATTAAAACTGAACGATCGGAAACAAGTGCTTGTATGAAAAACTCGTTCATTTGAGAAGATATTTTAATTAGGAGCGATTTATTGCTTAAGGCAACAATGTATTCTTCTAAGAAATTGTTCAGATCAGATTACCATATCATATAGCTGCCATTAAAACTGAACGATCGCAATCAAGTGCTTGTATGAAAAACTCTTTCATTTGAGGAAATATTCAAATTAGGAGCGATTTATTGCTTAAGGCAACAATGTATTCTCCTAAGAATTTGTTCAGATCAGATTACTATATCATATAGCCGCTTTACAAACTGAACGATCGAAAACAAGTGCTTGTATAAAAAAGTCTTTCATTTGAGGAGATATTTTAATTAGGCGCGATTTATTACTTAAGGCAGCAATGTATTCTCCTAAGAAATTGTTCAGATCAGATTACTATATCATATAGCTGCAATACAAACTGAACGATCGGAAACAAGTGCTTCTATGAAAAACTATTTCATTTGAGGAGATATTTAAATTAGGAGCGATTTATTGCTTAAGGCAACAATGTATTCTCCTAAGAAATTGTTCAGATCAGATTACTATATCATATAGCCGCTTTACAAACTGAACGATCGGAAACAAGTGCTTGTATGAAAAAGTCTTTCATTTGAGGAGATATTTTAATTAGGCGCGATTTATTACTTAAGGCAGCAATGTATTCTCCTATGAAATTGTTCAGATCAGATTACTATATCATATAGCTGCCTTACAAACTGAACGATCGGAAACAAGTGCTTCCATGAAAAACTCTTTCATTTGAGGAGATATTTAAATTAGGAGCGATTTATTGCTTAAGGCAACAATGTATTCTCCTAAGAAATTGTTCAGATCAGATTACTATATCATATAGCCGCTTTCCAAACTGAACGATCGAAAACAAGTGCTTGTATGAAAAAGTCTTTCATTTGAGGAGATATTTTAATTAGGCGCGATTTATTACTTAAGGCAGCAATGTATTCTCCTAAGAAATTGTTCAGATCAGATTACTATATCATATAGCTGCAATACAAACTGAACGATCGGAAACAAGTGCTTCTATGAAAAACTATTTCATTTGAGGAGATATTTAAATTAGGAGCGATTTATTGCTTAAGGCAACAATGTATTCTCCTAAGAAATTGTTCAGATCAGATTAGTATATCATATAGCCGCTTTACAAACTGAACGATCGGAAACAAGTGCTTGTATGAAAAAGTCTTTCATTTGAGGAGATATTTTAATTAGGCGCGATTTATTACTTAAGGCAGCAATGTATTCTCCTAAGAAATTGTTCAGATCAGATTACTATATCATATAGCTGCCTTACAAACTGAACGATCGGAAACAAGTGCTTCTATGAAAAACTCTTTCATTTGAGGAGATATTTTAATTAGGAGCGATTTATTACTTAAGGCAACAAGGTATTCTCCTAAGAAATTGTTCAGATCAGATTACTATATCATATAGCTGCCATACAAACTGAACGATCGAAAACAAGTGCTTCTATAAAAAACTTTTTCATTTGAGGAGATAATTTAATTAGGAGCGATTTATTGCTTAAGGCAACAATTTATTCTCCTAAGAAATTGTTCAGATCAGATTACTATATCATATAGCTGCCATACAAACTGAATGATCGGAAGCAAGTGCTTCTATAAAAAAACTCTTTCATTTGAGGAGATATTTTAATTAGGCGCGATTTATTGCTTAAGGCAGCAATGCATTCTCCTAAGAAATCGTTCAGATTAGATTACCATATCATATAGCTGCCATTAAAACTGAACTATCGGAAACAAGTGCTTGTATGAAAAACTCGTTCATTTGAGGAGATATTTTAATTAGGCGCGATTTATTACTTAAGGCAGCAATGCATTCTCCTAAGAAATCGTTCAGATTAGATTACCATATCATATAGCTGCCATTAAAACTGAACGATCGGAAACAAGTGCTTCTATAAAAAACTCGTTCATTTGAGAAGATATTTTAATTAGGAGCGATTTATTGCTTAAGGCAACAATGTATTCTCCTAAGAAATTGTTCAGATCAGATTACCATATCATATAGCTGCCATTAAAACTGAACGATCGCAATCAAGTGCTTGTATGAAAAACTCTTTCATTTGAGGAGATATTGTAACTAGGCGCGATTTATTGCTTAAGGCAGCAATGCATTCTCCTAAGAAATCGTTCAGATTGGATTACCATATCATATAGCTGCCATTAAAACTGAACGATCGGAAACAAGTGCTTGTATGAAAAAGTCTTTCATTTGAGGAGATATTTTAATTAGGAGCGATTTATTGCTTAAGGCAACAATGTATTCTCCTAAGAAATTGTTCAGATCAGATTACTATATCATATAGCTGCCATACAAACTGAACGATCGAAAACAAGTGCTTCTATAAAAAACTTTTTCATTGGAGGAGATATTTTAATTAGGCGCGATTTATTACTTAAGGCACAAATGTATTCTCCTAAGAAATTGTTCAGATCAGATTACTATATCATATAGCTGCCTTACAAACTGAACGATCGAAAACAAGTGCTTCTATAAAAAACTTTTTCATTGGAGGAGATAATTTAATTAGGAGCGATTTATTGCTTAAGGCAACAATGTATTCTCCTAAGAAATTGTTCAGATCAGATTACTATATCATATAGCTGCCTTACAAACTGAACGATCGAAAACAAGTGCTTCTATAAAAAACTTTTTCATTGGAGGAGATAATTTAATTAGGAGCGATTTATTGCTTAAGGCAACAATGTATTCTCCTAAGAAATCGTTCAGATTGGATTACCATATCATATAGCTGCCATTAAAACTGAACGATCGGAAACAAGTGCTTGTATGAAAAAGTCTTTCATTGGAGGAGATAATTTAATTAGGAGCGATTTATTACTTAAGGCAACAAGGTATTCTCCTAAGAAATTGTTCAGATCAGATTACTATATCATATAGCTGCCATACAAACTGAACGATCGAAAACAAGTGCTTCTATAAAAAACTTTTTCATTTGAGGAGATAATTTAATTAGGAGCGATTTATTGCTTAAGGCAACAATTTATTCTCCTAAGAAATTGTTCAGATCAGATTACTATATCATATAGCTGCCATACAAACTGAATGATCGGAAGCAAGTGCTTCTATAAAAAAACTCTTTCATTTGAGGAGATATTTTAATTAGGCGCGATTTATTGCTTAAGGCAGCAATGCATTCTCCTAAGAAATCGTTCAGATTAGATTACCATATCATATAGCTGCCATTAAAACTGAACGATCGGAAACAAGTGCTTCTATAAAAAACTCGTTCATTTGAGAAGATATTTTAATTAGGAGCGATTTATTGCTTAAGGCAACAATGTATTCTCCTAAGAAATTGTTCAGATCAGATTACCATATCATATAGCTGCCATTAAAACTGAACGATCGCAATCAAGTGCTTGTATGAAAAACTCTTTCATTTGAGGAGATATTGTAACTAGGCGCGATTTATTGCTTAAGGCAGCAATGCATTCTCCTAAGAAATCGTTCAGATTGGATTACCATATCATATAGCTGCCATTAAAACTGAACGATCGGAAACAAGTGCTTGTATGAAAAAGTCTTTCATTTGAGGAGATATTTTAATTAGGAGCGATTTATTGCTTAAGGCAACAATGTATTCTCCTAAGAAATTGTTCAGATCAGATTACTATATCATATAGCTGCCATACAAACTGAACGATCGAAAACAAGTGCTTCTATAAAAAACTTTTTCATTGGAGGAGATATTTTAATTAGGCGCGATTTATTACTTAAGGCACAAATGTATTCTCCTAAGAAATTGTTCAGATCAGATTACTATATCATATAGCTGCCTTACAAACTGCACGATCGAAAACAAGTGCTTCTATAAAAAACTTTTTCATTGGAGGAGATAATTTAATTAGGAGCGATTTATTGCTTAAGGCAACAATGTATTCTCCTAAGAAATTGTTCAGATCAGATTACTATATCATATAGCTGCCTTACAAACTGAACGATCGAAAACAAGTGCTTCTATAAAAAACTTTTTCATTGGAGGAGATAATTTAATTAGGAGCGATTTATTGCTTAAGGCAACAATGTATTCTCCTAAGAAATCGTTCAGATTGGATTACCATATCATATAGCTGCCATTAAAACTGAACGATCGGAAACAAGTGCTTGTATGAAAAAGTCTTTCATTGGAGGAGATAATTTAATTAGGAGCGATTTATTACTTAAGGCAACAAGGTATTCTCCTAAGAAATTGTTCAGATCAGATTACTATATCATATAGCTGCCATACAAACTGAACGATCGAAAACAAGTGCTTCTATAAAAAACTCTTTCATTTGAGGAGATATTGTAACTAGGCGCGATTTATTGCTTAAGGCAGCAATGCATTCTCCTAAGAAATCGTTCAGATTGGATTACCATATCATATAGCTGCCATTAAAACTGAACGATCGGAAACAAGTGCTTGTATGAAAAAGTCTTTCATTTGAGGAGATATTTTAATTAGGAGCGATTTATTACTTAAGGCAACAAGGTATTCTCCTAAGAAATTGTTCAGATCAGATTACTATATCATATAGCTGCCATACAAACTGAACGATCGAAAACAAGTGCTTCTATAAAAAACTTTTTCATTTGAGGAGATAATTTAATTAGGAGCGATTTATTGCTTAAGGCAACAATTTATTCTCCTAAGAAATTGTTCAGATCAGATTACTATATCGTATAGCTGCCATACAAACTGAATGATCGGAAGCAAGTGCTTCTATAAAAAAACTCTTTCATTTGAGGAGATATTTTAATTAGGCGCGATTTATTGCTTAAGGCAGCAATGCATTCTCCTAAGAAATCGTTCAGATTAGATTACCATATCATATAGCTGCCATTAAAACTGAACTATCGGAAACAAGTGCTTGTATGAAAAACTCGTTCATTTGAGGAGATATTTTAATTAGGCGCGATTTATTACTTAAGGCAGCAATGCATTCTCCTAAGAAATCGTTCAGATTAGATTACCATATCATATAGCTGCCATTAAAACTGAACGATCGGAAACAAGTGCTTCTATAAAAAACTCGTTCATTTGAGAAGATATTTTAATTAGGAGCGATTTATTGCTTAAGGCAACAATGTATTCTCCTAAGAAATTGTTCAGATCAGATTACCATATCATATAGCTGCCATTAAAACTGAACGATCGCAATCAAGTGCTTGTATGAAAAACTCTTTCATTTGAGGAGATATTGTAACTAGGCGCGATTTATTGCTTAAGGCAGCAATGCATTCTCCTAAGAAATCGTTCAGATTGGATTACCATATCATATAGCTGCCATTAAAACTGAACGATCGGAAACAAGTGCTTGTATGAAAAAGTCTTTCATTTGAGGAGATATTTTAATTAGGAGCGATTTATTGCTTAAGGCAACAATGTATTCTCCTAAGAAATTGTTCAGATCAGATTACTATATCATATAGCTGCCATACAAACTGAACGATCGAAAACAAGTGCTTCTATAAAAAACTTTTTCATTGGAGGAGATATTTTAATTAGGCGCGATTTATTACTTAAGGCACAAATGTATTCTCCTAAGAAATTGTTCAGATCAGATTACTATATCATATAGCTGCCTTAGAAACTGAACGATCGAAAACAAGTGCTTCTATAAAAAACTTTTTCATTGGAGGAGATAATTTAATTAGGAGCGATTTATTGCTTAAGGCAACAATGTATTCTCCTAAGAAATTGTTCAGATCAGATTACTATATCATATAGCTGCCTTACAAACTGAACGATCGAAAACAAGTGCTTCTATAAAAAACTTTTTCATTGGAGGAGATAATTTAATTAGGAGCGATTTATTGCTTAAGGCAACAATGTATTCTCCTAAGAAATCGTTCAGATTGGATTACCATATCATATAGCTGCCATTAAAACTGAACGATCGGAAACAAGTGCTTGTATGAAAAAGTCTTTCATTGGAGGAGATAATTTAATTAGGAGCGATTTATTACTTAAGGCAACAAGGTATTCTCCTAAGAAATTGTTCAGATCAGATTACTATATCATATAGCTGCCATACAAACTGAACGATCGAAAACAAGTGCTTCTATAAAAAACTTTTTCATTTGAGGAGATAATTTAATTAGGAGCGATTTATTGCTTAAGGCAACAATTTATTCTCCTAAGAAATTGTTCAGATCAGATTACTATATCATATAGCTGCCATACAAACTGAATGATCGGAAGCAAGTGCTTCTATAAAAAAACTCTTTCATTTGAGGAGATATTTTAATTAGGCGCGATTTATTGCTTAAGGCAGCAATGCATTCTCCTAAGAAATCGTTCAGATTAGATTACCATATCATATAGCTGCCATTAAAACTGAACGATCGGAAACAAGTGCTTCTATAAAAAACTCGTTCATTTGAGAAGATATTTTAATTAGGAGCGATTTATTGCTTAAGGCAACAATGTATTCTCCTAAGAAATTGTTCAGATCAGATTACCATATCATATAGCTGCCATTAAAACTGAACGATCGCAATCAAGTGCTTGTATGAAAAACTCTTTCATTTGAGGAGATATTGTAACTAGGCGCGATTTATTGCTTAAGGCAGCAATGCATTCTCCTAAGAAATCGTTCAGATTGGATTACCATATCATATAGCTGCCATTAAAACTGAACGATCGGAAACAAGTGCTTGTATGAAAAAGTCTTTCATTTGAGGAGATATTTTAATTAGGAGCGATTTATTGCTTAAGGCAACAATGTATTCTCCTAAGAAATTGTTCAGATCAGATTACTATATCATATAGCTGCCATACAAACTGAACGATCGAAAACAAGTGCTTCTATAAAAAACTTTTTCATTGGAGGAGATATTTTAATTAGGCGCGATTTATTACTTAAGGCACAAATGTATTCTCCTAAGAAATTGTTCAGATCAGATTACTATATCATATAGCTGCCTTACAAACTGAACGATCGAAAACAAGTGCTTCTATAAAAAACTTTTTCATTGGAGGAGATAATTTAATTAGGAGCGATTTATTACTTAAGGCAACAATGTATTCTCCTAAGAAATTGTTCAGATCAGATTACTATATCATATAGCTGCCTTACAAACTGAACGATCGAAAACAAGTGCTTCTATAAAAAACTTTTTCATTGGAGGAGATAATTTAATTAGGAGCGATTTATTGCTTAAGGCAACAATGTATTCTCCTAAGAAATTGTTCAGATCAGATTACTATATCATATAGCTGCCATACAAACTGAACGATCGAAAACAAGTGCTTCTATAAAAAACTTTTTCATTGGAGGAGATAATTTAATTAGGAGCGATTTATTGCTTAAGGCAACAATGTATTCTCCTAAGAAATTGTTCAGATCAGATTACTATATCATATAGCTGCCATACAAACTGAACGATCGGAAACAAGTGCTTCTATAAAAAACTTTTTCATTGGAGGAAATATTTTAATTAGGCGCGATTTATTACTTAAGGCACAAATGTATTCTCCTAAGAAATTGTTCAGATCAGATTACCATATCATATAGCTGCCATTAAAACTGAACGATCGGAAACAAGTGCTTCTATAAAAAACTCTTTCATTTGAGGAGATATTTTAATTAGGCGCGATTTATTACTTAAGGCACAAATGTATTCTCCTAAGAAATCGTTCAGATTAGATTACCATATCATATAGCTGCCATTAAAACTGAACGATCGGAAACAAGTGCTTCTATAAAAAACTCGTTCATTTGAGAAGATATTTTAATTAGGAGCGATTTATTGCTTAAGGCAACAATGTATTCTCCTAAGAAATTGTTCAGATCAGATTACCATATCATATAGCTGCCATTAAAACTAAACGATCGCAATCAAGTGCTTGTATGAAAAACTCTTTCATTTGAGGAGATATTGTAACTAGGCGCGATTTATTGCTTAAGGCAGCAATGCATTCTCCTAAGAAATCGTTCAGATTGGATTACCATATCATATAGCTGCCATTAAAACTGAACGATCGGAAACAAGTGCTTGTATGAAAAAGTCTTTCATTTGAGGAGATATTTTAATTAGGAGCGATTTATTGCTTAAGGCAACAATGTATTCTCCTAAGAAATTGTTCAGATCAGATTACTATATCATATAGCTGCCATACAAACTGAACGATCGAAAACAAGTGCTTCTATAAAAAACTTTTTCATTGGAGAAGATATTTTAATTAGGCGCGATTTATTACTTAAGGCACAAATGTATTCTCCTAAGAAATTGTTCAGATCAGATTACTATATCATATAGCTGCCTTACAAACTGAACGATCGAAAACAAGTGCTTCTATAAAAAACTTTGTCATTGGAGGAGATATTTTAATTAGGAGCGATTTATTGCTTAAGGCAACAATGTATTCTCCTAAGAAATTGTTCAGATCAGATTACTATATCATATAGCTGCCATACAAACTGAACGATCGAAAACAAGTGCTTCTATAAAAAACTTTTTCATTGGAGGAGAGAATTTAATTAGGAGCGATTTATTGCTTAAGGCAACAATGTATTCTCCTAAGAAATTGTTCAGATCAGATTACTATATCATATAGCTGCCTTACAAACTGAACGATCGCAATCAAGTGCTTGTATGAAAAACTCTTTCATTTGAGGAGATATTTTAATTAGGCGCGATTTATTGCTTAAGGCAGCAATGCATTCTCCTAAGAAATCGTTCAGATTGGATAACCATATCATATAGCTGCCATTAAAACTGAACGATCGGAAACAAGTGCTTGTATGAAAAACTCGTTCATTTGAGAAGATATTTTAATTAGGAGCGATTGATTGCTTAAGGCAACAATGTATGCTCCTAAGAAATTGTTCAGATCAGATTACCATATCATATAGCTGCCATTAAAACTGAACGATCGCAATCAAGTGCTTGTATGAAAAACTCTTTCATTTGAGGAGATATTGTAACTAGGCGCGATTTATTGCTTAAGGCAGCAATGCATTCTCCTAAGAAATTGTTCAGATCAGATTACCATATCATATAGCTGCCATTAAAACTGAACGATCGGAAACAAGTGCTTGTATGAAAAACTCGTTCATTTGAGAAGGTATTTTAATTTGGAGCGATTGATTGCTTAAGGCAACAATGTATGCTCCTAAGAAATTGTTCAGATCAGATTACCATATCATATAGCTGCCATTACAACTGAACGATCGCAATCAAGTGCTTCTATAAAAAAACTCTTTCATTTGAGGAGATATTTTAATTAGGCGCGATTTATTGCTTAAGGGAGCAATGCATTCTCCTAAGAAATTGTTCAGATCAGATTACCATATCATATAGCTGCCATTAAAACTGAACGATCGGAAACAAGTGCTTGTAAGAAAAACTCGTTCATTTGAGAAAATATTTTAATTTGGAGCGATTTATTGCTTAAGGCAACAATGTATTCTCCTAAGAAATTGTTCAGATCAGATTACTATATCATATAGCTGCCATTAAAACTGAACGATCGGAAACAATTGCTTGTATGAAAAATTCGTTCATTGGAGGAGATAATTTAATTAGGAGCGATTTATTGCTTAAGGCAACAATGTATTCTCCTAAGAAATTGTTCAGATCAGATTACTATATCATATAGCGGCCATACAAACTGAATGATCGGAAGCAAGTGCTTCTATAAAAAAACTCTTTCATTTGAGGAGATATTTTAATTAGGCGCGATTTATTACTTAAGGCACAAATGTATTCTCCTAAGAAATTGTTCAGATCAGATTACTATATCATATAGCTGCCTTACAAACTGAACGATCGGAAACAAGTGCTTGTATGAAAAACTCTTTCATTTGAGGAGATATTTTAACTAGGAGCGATTTATTGCTTAAGGCAACAATGTATTCTCCTAAGAAATTGTTCAGATCAGATTACCATATCATATAGCTGCCATTAAAACTGAACGATCGGAAACAAGTGCTTGTATGAAAAACTCGTTCATTTGAGAAGATATTTTAATTAGGAGCGATTTATTGCTTAAGGCAACAATGTATTCTCCTAAGAAATTGTTCAGATCAGATTACTATATCATATAGCTGCCATACAAACTGAACGATCGAAAACAAGTGCTTCTATAAAAAACTTTTTCATTGGAGGAGATAATTTAATTAGGAGCGATTTATTTCTTAAGGCAACAATGTATTCTCCTAAGAAATTGTTCAGATCAGATTACTATATCATATAGCTGCCATACAAACTGAATGATCGGAAGCAAGTGCTTCTGTAAAAAAACTCTTTCATTTGAGGAGATATTTTAATTAGGCGCGATTTATTGCTTAAGGCAGCAATGCATTCTCCTAAGAAATCGTTCAGATTAGATTACCATATCATATAGCTGCCATTAAAACTGAACGATCGGAAACAAGTGCTTCTATAAAAAACTCGTTCATTTGAGAAGATATTTTAATTAGGAGCGATTTATTGCTTAAGGCAACAATGTATTCTCCTAAGAAATTGTTCAGATCAGATTACCATATCATATAGCTGCCATTAAAACTGAACGATCGCAATCAAGTGCTTGTATGAAAAACTCTTTCATTTGAGGAGATATTGTAACTAGGCGCGATTTATTGCTTAAGGCAGCAATGCATTCTCCTAAGAAATCGTTCAGATTGGATTACCATATCATATAGCTGCCATTAAAACTGAACGATCGGAAACAAGTGCTTGTATGAAAAAGTCTTTCATTTGAGGAGATATTTTAATTAGGAGCGATTTATTGCTTAAGGCAACAATGTATTCTCCTAAGAAATTGTTCAGATCAGATTACTATATCATATAGCTGCCATACAAACTGAACGATCGAAAACAAGTGCTTCTATAAAAAACTTTTTCATTGGAGGAGATATTTTAATTAGGCGCGATTTATTACTTAAGGCACAAATGTATTCTCCTAAGAAATTGTTCAGATCAGATTACTATATCATATAGCTGCCTTACAAACTGAACGATCGCAATCAAGTGCTTCTATAAAAAACTTTTTCATTGGAGGAGATAATTTAATTAGGAGCGATTTATTGCTTAAGGCAACAATGTATTCTCCTAAGAAATTGTTCAGATCAGATTACTATATCATATAGCTGCCTTACAAACTGAACGATCGCAATCAAGTGCTTGTATGAAAAACTCTTTCATTTGAGGAGATATTTTAATTAGGCGCGATTTATTGCTTAAGGCAGCAATGCATTCTCCTAAGAAATCGTTCAGATTGGATAACCTTATCATATAGCTGCCATTAAAACTGAACGATCGGAAACAAGTGCTTGTATGAAAAACTCGTTCATTTGAGAAGATATTTTAATTAGGAGCGATTGATTGCTTAAGGCAACAATGTATGCTCCTAAGAAATTGTTCAGATCAGATTACCATATCATATAGCTGCCATTAAAACTGAACGATCGCAATCAAGTGCTTGTATGAAAAACTCTTTCATTTGAGGAGATATTGTAACTAGGCGCGATTTATTGCTTAAGGCAGCAATGCATTCTCCTAAGAAATTGTTCAGATCAGATTACCATATCATATAGCTGCCATTAAAACTGAACGATCGGAAACAAATGCTTGTATGAAAAACTCGTTCATTTGAGAAGATATTTTAATTAGGAGCGATTGATTGCTTAAGGCAACAATGTATGCTCCTAAGAAATTGTTCAGATCAGATTACCATATCATATAGCTGCCATTAAAACTGAACGATCGCAATCAAGTGCTTGTATGAAAAACTCTTTCATTTGAGGAGATATTGTAACTAGGCGCGATTTATTGCTTAAGGCAGCAATGCATTCTCCTAAGAAATTGTTCAGATCAGATTACCATATCATATAGCTGCCATTAAAACTGAACGATCGGAAACAAGTGCTTGTAAGAAAAACTCGTTCATTTGAGAAAATATTTTAATTTGGAGCGATTTATTGCTTAAGGCAACAATGTATTCTCCTAAGAAATTGTTCAGATCAGATTACTATATCATATAGCTGCCATTAAAACTGAACGATCGGAAACAAGTGCTTGTATGAAAAACTCGTTCATTTGAGAAGATATTTTAATTAGGAGCGATTGATTGCTTAAGGCAACAATGTATGCTCCTAAGAAATTGTTCAGATCAGATTACCATATCATATAGCTGCCATTAAAACTGAACGATCGCAATCAAGTGCTTCTATAAAAAAACTCTTTCATTTGAGGAGATATTTTAATTAGGCGCGATTTATTGCTTAAGGGAGCAATGCATTCTCCTAAGAAATTGTTCAGATCAGATTACCATATCATATAGCTGCCATTAAAACTGAACGATCGGAAACAAGTGCTTGTAAGAAAAACTCGTTCATTTGAGAAAATATTTTAATTTGGAGCGATTTATTGCTTAAGGCAACAATGTATTCTCCTAAGAAATTGTTCAGATCAGATTACTATATCATATAGCTGCCATTAAAACTGAACGATCGGAAACAAGTGCTTGTATGAAAAACTCGTTCATTGGAGGAGATAATTTAATTAGGAGCGATTTATTGCTTAAGGCAACAATGTATTCTCCTAAGAAATTGTTCAGATCAGATTACTATATCATATAGCGGCCATACAAACTGAATGATCGGAAGCAAGTGCTTCTAAGGCACAAATGTATTCTCCTAAGAAATTGTTCAGATCAGATTACTATATCATATAGCTGCCTTACAAACTGAACGATCGGAAACAAGTGCTTGTATGAAAAACTCTTTCATTTGAGGAGATATTTTAACTAGGAGCGATTTATTGCTTAAGGCAACAATGTATTCTCCTAAGAAATTGTTCAGATCAGATTACCATATCATATAGCTGCCATTAAAACTGAACGATCGGAAACAAGTGCTTGTATGAAAAACTCGTTCATTTGAGAAGATATTTTAATTAGGAGCGATTTATTGCTTAAGGCAACAATGTATTCTCCTAAGAAATTGTTCAGATCAGATTACTATATCATATAGCTGCCATACAAACTGAACGATCGAAAACAAGTGCTTCTATAAAAAACTTTTTCATTGGAGGAGATAATTTAATTAGGAGCGATTTATTTCTTAAGGCAACAATGTATTCTCCTAAGAAATTGTTCAGATCAGATTACTATATCATATAGCTGCCATACAAACTGAATGATCGGAAGCAAGTGCTTCTGTAAAAAAACTCTTTCATTTGAGGAGATATTTTAATTAGGCGCGATTTATTGCTTAAGGCAGCAATGCATTCTCCTAAGAAATCGTTCAGATTAGATTACCATATCATATAGCTGCCATTAAAACTGAACGATCGGAAACAAGTGCTTCTATAAAAAACTCGTTCATTTGAGAAGATATTTTAATTAGGAGCGATTTATTGCTTAAGGCAACAATGTATTCTCCTAAGAAATTGTTCAGATCAGATTACCATATCATATAGCTGCCATTAAAACTGAACGATCGCAATCAAGTGCTTGTATGAAAAACTCTTTCATTTGAGGAGATATTGTAACTAGGCGCGATTTATTGCTTAAGGCAGCAATGCATTCTCCTAAGAAATCGTTCAGATTAGATTACCATATCATATAGCTGCCATTAAAACTGAACTATCGGAAACAAGTGCTTGTATGAAAAACTCGTTCATTTGAGGAGATATTTTAATTAGGCGCGATTTATTACTTAAGGCGGCAATGCATTCTCCTAAGAAATCGTTCAGATTAGATTACCATATCATATAGCTGCCATTAAAACTGAACGATCGGAAACAAGTGCTTCTATAAAAAACTCGTTCATTTGAGAAGATATTTTAATTAGGAGTGATTTATTGCTTAAGGCAACAATGTATTCTCCTAAGAAATTGTTCAGATCAGATTACCATATCATATAGCTGCCATTAAAACTGAACGATCGCAATCAAGTGCTTGTATGAAAAACTCTTTCATTTGAGGAGATATTGTAACTAGGCGCGATTTATTGCTTAAGGCAGCAATGCATTCTCCTAAGAAATCGTTCAGATTGGATAACCATATCATATAGCTGCCATTAAAACTGAACGATCGGAAACAAGTGCTTGTATGAAAAACTCGTTCATTTGAGAAGATATTTTAATTAGGAGCGATTGATTGCTTAAGGCAACAATGTATGCTCCTAAGAAATTGTTCAGATCAGATTACCATATCATATAGCTGCCATTAAAACTGAACGATCGCAATCAAGTGCTTGTATGAAAAACTCTTTCATTTGAGGAGATATTGTAACTAGGCGCGATTTATTGCTTAAGGCAGCAATGCATTCTCCTAAGAAATTGTTCAGATCAGATAACCATATCATATAGCTGCCATTAAAACTGAACGATCGGAAACAAGTGCTTGTATGAAAAACTCGTTCATTTGAGAAGATATTTTAATTTGGAGCGATTGATTGCTTAAGGCAACAATGTATGCTCCTAAGAAATTGTTCAGATCAGATTACCATATCATATAGCTGCCATTAAAACTGAACGATCGCAATCAAGTGCTTCTATAAAAAAACTCTTTCATTTGAGGAGATATTTTAATTAGGCGCGATTTATTGCTTAAGGGAGCAATGCATTCTCCTAAGAAATTGTTCAGATCAGATTACCATATCATATAGCTGCCATTAAAACTGAACGATCGGAAACAAGTGCTTGTAAGAAAAACTCGTTCATTTGAGAAAATATTTTAATTTGGAGCGATTTATTGCTTAAGGCAACAATGTATTCTCCTAAGAAATTGTTCAGATCAGATTACTATATCATATAGCTGCCATTAAAACTGAACGATCGGAAACAAGTGCTTGTATGAAAAACTCGTTCATTGGAGGAGATAATTTAATTAGGAGCGATTTATTGCTTAAGGCAACAATGTATTCTCCTAAGAAATTGTTCAGATCAGATTACTATATCATATAGCGGCCATACAAACTGAATGATCGGAAGCAAGTGCTTCTATAAAAAAACTCTTTCATTTGAGGAGATATTTTAATTAGGCGCGATTTATTACTTAAGGCACAAATGTATTCTCCTAAGAAATTGTTCAGATCAGATTACTATATCATATAGCTGCCTTACAAACTGAACGATCGGAAACAAGTGCTTGTATGAAAAACTCTTTCATTTGAGGAGATATTTTAACTAGGAGCGATTTATTGCTTAAGGCAACAATGTATTCTCCTAAGAAATTGTTCAGATCAGATTACCATATCATATAGCTGCCATTAAAACTGAACGATCGGAAACAAGTGCTTGTATGAAAAACTCGTTCATTTGAGAAGATATTTTAATTTGAAGCGATTTATTGCTTAAGGCAACAATGTATTCTCCTAAGAAATTGTTCAGATCAGATTACTATATCATATAGCTGCCATACAAATTGAACGATCGAAAACAAGTGCTTCTATAAAAAACTTTTTCATTGGAGGAGATAATTTAATTAGGAGCGATTTATTTCTTAAGGCAACAATGTATTCTCCTAAGAAATTATTCAGATCAGATTACTATATCATATAGCTGCCATACAAACTGAATGATCGGAAGCAAGTGCTTCTATAAAAAAACTCTTTCATTTGAGGAGATATTTTAATTAGGCGCGATTTATTGCTTAAGGCAGCAATGCATTCTCCTAAGAAATCGTTCAGATTAGATTAACATCTCATATAGCTGCCATTAAAACTGAACGATCGGAAACAAGTGCTTCTATGAAAAACTCGTTCATTTGAGAAGATATTTTAATTAGGAGCGATTTATTGCTTAAGGCAACAATGTTTTCTCCTAAGAAATTGTTCAGATCAGATAACCATATCATATAGCTGTCATTAAAACTGAACGATCGCAATCAAGTGCTTGTATGAAAAACTCTTTCATTTGAGGAGATATTTTAATTAGGAGCGATTTATTGATTAAGGCAACAATGTATTCTCCTAAGAAATTGTTCAGATCAGATTACTATATCATATAGCTGCCTTACAAACTGAACGATCGCAATCAAGTGCTTGTATGAAAAACTCTTTCATTTGAGGAGATATTTAAATTAGGCGCGATTTATTGCTTAAGGCAACAATGCATTCTCCTAAGAAATCGTTCAGATTGGATAACCATATCATATAGCTGCCATTAAAACTAAACGATCGGAAACAAGTGCTTGTATGAAAAACTCGTTCATTTGAGAAGATATTTTAATTAGGAGCGATTGATTGCTTAAGGCAACAATGTATGCTCCTAAGAAATTGTTCAGATCAGATTACCATATCATATAGCTGCCATTAAAACTGAACGATCGAAATCAAGTGCTTGTATGAAAAACTCTTTCATTTGAGGAGATATTGTAACTAGGCGCGATTTATTGCTTAAGGCAGCAATGCATTCTCCTAAGAAATCGTTCAGATTGGATTACCATATCATATAGCTGCCATTAAAACTGAACGATCGGAAACAAGTGCTTGTATGAAAAACTCGTTCATTTGAGAAGATATTTTAATTAGGAGCGATTTATTGCTTAAGGCAACAATGTATTCTTCTAAGAAATTGTTCAGATCAGATTACCATATCATATAGCTGCCATTAAAACTGAACGATCGCAATCAAGTGCTTGTATGAAAAACTCTTTCATTTGAGGAGATATTCAAATTAGGAGCGATTTATTGCTTAAGGCAACAATGTATTCTCCTAAGAAATTGTTCAGATCAGATTACTATATCATATAGCCGCTTTACAAACTGAACGATCGAAAACAAGTGCTTGTATAAAAAAGTCTTTCATTTGAGGAGATATTTTAATTAGGCGCGATTTATTACTTAAGGCAGCAATGTATTCTCCTAAGAAATTGTTCAGATCAGATTACTATATCATATAGCTGCAATACAAACTGAACGATCGGAAACAAGTGCTTCTATGAAAAACTATTTCATTTGAGGAGATATTTAAATTAGGAGCGATTTATTGCTTAAGGCAACAATGTATTCTCCTAAGAAATTGTTCAGATCAGATTACTATATCATATAGCCGCTTTACAAACTGAACGATCGGAAACAAGTGCTTGTATGAAAAAGTCTTTCATTTGAGGAGATATTTTAATTAGGCGCGATTTATTACTTAAGGCAGCAATGTATTCTCCTATGAAATTGTTCAGATCAGATTACTATATCATATAGCTGCCTTACAAACTGAACGATCGGAAACAAGTGCTTCCATGAAAAACTCTTTCATTTGAGGAGATATTTAAATTAGGAGCGATTTATTGCTTAAGGCAACAATGTATTCTCCTAAGAAATTGTTCAGATCAGATTACTATATCATATAGCCGCTTTCCAAACTGAACGATCGAAAACAAGTGCTTGTATAAAAAAACTCTTTCATTTGAGGAGATATTTTAATTAGGCGCGATTTATTACTTAAGGCAGCAATGTATTCTCCTAAGAAATTGTTCAGATCAGATTACTATATCATATAGCTGCAATACAAACTGAACGATCGGAAACAAGTGCTTCTATGAAAAACTATTTCATTTGAGGAGATATTTAAATTAGGAGCGATTTATTGCTTAAGGCAACAATGTATTCTCCTAAGAAATTGTTCAGATCAGATTACTATATCATATAGCCGCTTTACAAACTGAACGATCGGAAACAAGTGCTTGTATGAAAAAGTCTTTCATTTGAGGAGATATTTTAATTAGGCGCGATTTATTACTTAAGGCAGCAATGTATTCTCCTAAGAAATTGTTCAGATCAGATTACTATATCATATAGCTGCCTTACAAACTGAACGATCGGAAACAAGTGCTTCTATGAAAAACTCTTTCATTTGAGGAGATATTTTAATTAGGAGCGATTTATTACTTAAGGCAACAAGGTATTCTCCTAAGAAATTGTTCAGATCAGATTACTATATCATATAGCTGCCATACAAACTGAACGATCGAAAACAAGTGCTTCTATAAAAAACTTTTTCATTTGAGGAGATAATTTAATTAGGAGCGATTTATTACTTAAGGCAACAATGTATTCTCCTAAGAAATTGTTCAGATCAGATTACTATATCATATAGCTGCCATACAAACTGAATGATCGGAAGCAAGTGCTTCTATAAAAAAACTATTTCATTTGAGGAGATATTTAAATTAGGCGCGATTTATTACTTAAGGCAGCAATGTATTCTCCTAAGAAATTGTTCAGATCAGATTACTATATCATATAGCTGCCTTACAAACTGAACGATCGGAAACAAGTGCTTCTATGAAAAACTCTTTCATTTGAGGAGATATTTTAATTAGGAGCGATTTATTACTTAAGGCAACAAGGTATTCTCCTAAGAAATTGTTCAGATCAGATTACTATATCATATAGCTGCCATACAAACTGAACGATCGAAAACAAGTGCTTCTATAAAAAACTTTTTCATTTGAGGAGATAATTTAATTAGGAGCGATTTATTACTTAAGGCAACAATGTATTCTCCTAAGAAATTGTTCAGATCAGATTACTATATCATATAGCTGCAATACAAACTGAACGATCGGAAACAAGTGCTTCTATGAAAAACTATTTCATTTGAGGAGATATTTAAATTAGGAGCGATTTATTGCTTAAGGCAATAATGTATTCTCCTAAGAAATTGTTCAGATCAGATTACTATATCATATAGCCGCTTTGCAAACTGAACGATCGGAAACAAGTGCTTGTATGAAAAAGTCTTTCATTTGAGGAGATATTTTAATTAGGCGCGATTTATTACTTAAGGCAGCAATGTATTCTCCTAAGAAATTGTTCAGATCAGATTACTATATCATATAGCTGCAATACAAACTGAACGATCGGAAACAAGTGCTTCTATGAAAAACTCTTTCATTTGAGGAGATATTTTAATTAGGAGCGATTTATTACTTAAGGCAACAAGGTATTCTCCTAAGAAATTGTTCAGATCAGATTACTATATCATATAGCTGCCATACAAACTGAACGATCGAAAACAAGTGCTTCTATAAAAAACTTTTTCATTTGAGGAGATAATTTAATTAGGCGCGATTTATTGCTTAAGGCAGCAATGCATTCTCCTAAGAAATCGTTCAGATTAGATTACCATATCATATAGCTGCCATTAAAACTGAACTATCGGAAACAAGTGCTTGTATGAAAAACTCGTTCATTTGAGGAGATATTTTAATTAGGCGCGATTTATTACTTAAGGCAGCAATGCATTCTCCTAAGAAATCGTTCAGATTAGATTACCATATCATATAGCTGCCATTAAAACTGAACGATCGGAAACAAGTGCTTCTATAAAAAACTCGTTCATTTGAGAAGATATTTTAATTAGGAGCGATTTATTGCTTAAGGCAACAATGTATTCTCCTAAGAAATTGTTCAGATCAGATTACCATATCATATAGCTGCCATTAAAACTGAACGATCGCAATCAAGTGCTTGTATGAAAAACTCTTTCATTTGAGGAGATATTGTAACTAGGCGCGATTTATTGCTTAAGGCAGCAATGCATTCTCCTAAGAAATCGTTCAGATTGGATTACCATATCATATAGCTGCCATTAAAACTGAACGATCGGAAACAAGTGCTTGTATGAAAAAGTCTTTCATATGAGGAGATATTTTAATTAGGAGCGATTTATTGCTTAAGGCAACAATGTATTCTCCTAAGAAATTGTTCAGATCAGATTACTATATCATATAGCCGCCATACAAACTTAACGATCGGAAACAAGTGCTTCTATGAAAAACTCTTTCATTTGAGGAGATATTTTAATTAGGCGCGATTTATTACTTAAGGCACAAATGTATTCTCCTAAGAAATTGTTCAGATCAGATTACTATATCATATAGCTGCCTTACAAACTGAACGATCGCAATCAAGTGCTTGTATGAAAAACTCTTTCATTTGAGGAGATATTTTAATTAGGCGCGATTTATTGCTTAAGGCAGCAATGCATTCTCCTAAGAAATCGTTCAGATTGGATTACCATATCATATAGCTGCCATTAAAACTGAACGATCGGAAACAAGTGCTTGTATGAAAAACTCGTTCATTTGAGAAGATATTTTAATTAGGAGCGATTTATTGCTTAAGGCAACAATGTATTCTCCTAAGAAATTGTTCAGATCAGATTACCATATCATATAGCTGCCATTAAAACTGAACGATCGCAATCAAGTGCTTGTATTAAAAACTCTTTCATTTGAGGAGATATTTTAACTCGGCGCGATTTATTGCTTAAGGCAGCAATGCATTCTCCTAAGAAATCGTTCAGATTGGATTACCATATCATATAGCTGCCATTAAAACTGAACGATCGGAAACAAGTGCTTGTATGAAAAACTCGTTCATTTGAGAAGATATTTTAATTAGGAGCGATTTATTGCTTAAGGCAACAATGTATTCTCCTAAGAAATTGTTCAGATCAGATTACCATATCATATAGCTGCCATTAAAACTGAACGATCGCAATCAAGTGCTTGTATGAAAAACTCTTTCATTTGAGGAGATATTTTAATTAGGCGCGATTTATTGCTTAAGGCAGCAATGCATTCTCCTAAGAAATCGTTCAGATCAGATTACTATATCATATAGCTACCTTACAAATTGAACGATCGCAATCAAGTGCGTGTGTGGAATACTCTTTCATTTAAAGAGATATCTCTACGAAATTAGATATGATTTATTGCCTAAGGCAACAATGTATTCTCCTAAGAAATTGTTCAGATCAGATAACTATATCATATAGCTGCAATACAAACTGAACGATCGGAACCAAGTGTTTCTATGAAAAACTATTTCATTTGAGGAGATATTTAAATTAGGAGCCATTTATTGCTTAAGGCAACAATGTATTCTCCTAAGAAATTGTTCAGATCAGATTACTATATCATATAGCCGCTTTACAAACTGAACGATCGAAAACAAGTGCTTGTATGAAAAAGTCTTTCATTTGAGGAGATATTTTAATTAGGCGCGATTTATTACTTAAGGCAGCAATGTATTCTCCTAAGAAATTGTTCAGATCAGATTACTATATCATATAGCTGCAATACAAACTGAACGAACGGAAACAAGTGCTTCTATGAAAAACTATTTCATTTGAGGAGATATTTAAATTAGGAGCGATTTATTGCTTGAGGCAACAATGTATTCTCCTAAGAAATTGTTCAGATCAGATTACTATATCATATAGCCGCTTTACAAACTGAACGATCGGAAACAAGTGCTTGTATGAAAAAGTCTTTCATTTGAGGAGATATTTTAATTAGGCGCGATTTATTACTTAAGGCAGCAATGTATTCTCCTAAGAAATTGTTCAGATCAGATTACTATATCATATAGCTGCCTTACAAACTGAACGATCGGAAACAAGTGCTTCTATGAAAAACTCTTTCATTTGAGGAGATATTTTAATTAGGCGCGATTTATTACTTAAGGCAACAAGGTATTCTCCTAAGAAATTGTTCAGATCAGATTACTATATCATATAGCTGCCATACAAACTGAACGATCGAAAACAAGTGCTTCTATAAAAAACTTTTTCATTTGAGGAGATAATTTAATTAGGAGCGATTTATTGCTTAAGGCAACAATGTATTCTCCTAAGAAATTGTTCAGATCAGATTACTATATCATATAGCTGCCATACAAACTGAATGATCGGAAGCAAGTGCTTCTAAAAAAAAACTCTTTCATTTGAGGAGATATTTTAATTAGGCGCGATTTATTGCTTAAGGCAGCAATGCATTCTCCTAAGAAATCGTTCAGATTAGATTACGATATCACATAGCTGCCATTAAAACTGAACGATCGGAAACAAGTGCTTGTATGAAAAACTCGTTCATTTGAGAAGATATTTTAATTAGGAGCGATTTATTGCTTAAGGCAACAATGTATTCTCCTAAGAAATTGTTCAGATCAGATTACCATATCATATAGCTGCCATCAAAACTGAACGATCGCAATCAAGTGCATGTATGAAAAACTCTTTCATTTGAGGAGATATTTTAATTAGGCGCGATTTATTACTTAAGGCATCAATGCATTCTCCTAAGAAATCGTTCAGATTAGATTACCATATCATATAGCTGCCATTAAAACTGAACGATCGGAAACAAGTGCTTCTATGAAAAACTCTTTCATTTGAGGAGATATTTTAATTAGGCGCGATTTATTACTTAAGGCAACAAGGTATTCTCCTCAGAAATTGTTCAGATCAGATTATCATATCATATAGCTGCCATTAAAACTGAACGATCGGAAACAAGTGCTTGTATGAAAAACTCGTTCATTTGAGAAGATATTTTAATTAGGAGCGATTTATTGCTTAAGGCAACAATGTATTCTCCTAAGAAATTGTTCAGATCAGATTACTATATCATATAGCCGCCATACAAACTGAACGATCGGAAACAAGAGCTTCTATGAAAAACTCTTTCATTTGAGGAGATATTTTAATTAGGCGCGATTTATTACTTAAGGCAACAATTTATTCTCCTTAGAAATTGTTCAGATCAGATTACTATATCATATAGCCGCCATACAAACTGAACGATCGGAAACAAGAGCTTCTATGAAAAACTCTTTCATTTGAGGAGATATTTTAATTAGGCTCGATTTATTACTTAAGGCACAAATGTATTCTCCTAAGAAATTGTTCAGATCAGATTACTATATCATATAGCTGCCTTACAAACTGAACGATCGGAAACAAGTGCTTGTATGAAAAACTCTTTCATTTGAGGAGATATTTTAACTAGGAGCGATTTATTGCTTAAGGCAACAATGTATTCTCCTAAGAAATTGTTCAGATCAGATTACCATATCATATAGCTGCCATTAAAACTGAACGATCGGAAACAAGTGCTTGTATGAAAAACTCGTTCATTTGAGAAGATATTTTAATTAGGAGCGATTTATTGCTTAAGGCAACAATGTATTCTCCTAAGAAATTGTTCAGATCAGATTACTATATCATATAGCTGCCATACAAACTGAACGATCGAAAACAAGTGCTTCTATAAAAAACTTTTTCATTGGAGGAGATAATTTAATTAGGAGCGATTTATTGCTTAAGGCAACAATGTATTCTCCTAAGAAATTGTTCAGATCAGATTACTATATCATATAGCTGCCATACAAACTGAATGATCGGAAGCAAGTGCTTCTATAAAAAAACTCTTTCATTTGAGGAGATATTTTAATTAGGCGCGATTTATTGCTTAAGGCAGCAATGCATTCTCCTAAGAAATCGTTCAGATTAGATTACCATATCATATAGCTGCCATTAAAACTGAACGATCGGAAACAAATGCTTCTATGAAAAACTCGTTCATTTAAGAAGATATTTTAATTAGGAGCGATTTATTGCTTAAGGCAACAATGTATTCTCCTAAGAAATTGTTCAGATCAGATTACCATATCATATAGCTGTCATTAAAACTGAACGATCGCAATCAAGTGCTTGTATGAAAAACTCTTTCATTTGAGGAGATATTTTAATTAGGAGCGATTTATTGATTAAGGCAACAATGTATTCTCCTAAGAAACTGTTCAGATCAGATTACTATATCATATAGCTGCCTTACAAACTGAACGATCGCAATCAAGTGCTTGTATGAAAAACTCTTTCATTTGAGGAGATATTTTAATTAGACGCGATTTATTGCTTAAGGCAGCAATGCATTCTCCTAAGAAATCGTTTAGATTGGATAACCATATCATATAGCTGCCATTAAAACTGAACGATCGGAAACAAATGCTTGTATGAAAAACTCGTTCATTTGAGAAGATATTTTAATTAGGAGCGATTTATTGCTTAAGGCAACAATGTATTCTCCTAAGAAATTGTTCAGATCAGATTACCATATCATATAGCTGCCATTAAAACTGAACGATCGCAATCAAGTGCTTGTATGAAAAACTCTTTCATTTGAGGAGATATTGTAACTAGGCGCGATTTATTGCTTAAGGCAGCAATGCATTCTCCTAAGAAATCGTTCAGATTGGATTACCAAATCATATAGCTGCCATTAAAACTGAACGATCGGAAACAAGTGCTTGTATGAAAAACTCGTTCATTTGAGAAGATATTTTAATTAGGAGCGATTTATTGCTTAAGGCAACAATGTATTCTTCTAAGAAATTGTTCAGATCAGATTACCATATCATATAGCTGCCATTAAAACTGAACGATCGCAATCAAGTGCTTGTATGAAAAACTCGTTCATTTGAGAAGATATTTTAATTAGGCGCGATTTATTACTTAAGGCAGCAATGTATTCTCCTATGAAATTGTTCAGATCAGATTACCATATCATATAGCTGCCATTAAAACTGAACGATCGCAATCAAGTGCTTGTATGAAAAACTCTTTCATTTGAGGAGATATTTTAATTAGGCGCGATTTATTGCTTAAGGCAGCAATGCATTCTCCTAAGAAATCGTTCAGATTAGATTACCATATCATATAGCTGCCATTAAAACTGAACGATCGGAAACAAGTGCTTCTATAAAAAACTCGTTCATTTGAGAAGATATTTTAATTAGGAGCGATTTATTGCTTAAGGCAACAATGTATTCTCCTAAGAAATTATTCAGATCAGATTACCATATCATATAGCTGCCATTAAAACTGAACGATCGCAATCAAGTGCTTGTATGAAAAACTCTTTCATTTGAGGAGATATTGTAACTAGGCGCGATTTATTGCTTAAGGCAGCAATGCATTCTCCTAAGAAATCGTTCAGATTAGATTACCATATCATATAGCTGCCATTAAAACTGAACTATCGGAAACAAGTGCTTGTATGAAAAACTCGTTCATTTGAGGAGATATTTTAATTAGGCGCGATTTATTACTTAAGGCAGCAATGCATTCTCCTAAGAAATCGTTCAGATTAGATTACCATATCATATAGCTGCCATTAAAACTGAACGATCGGAAACAAGTGCTTCTATAAAAAACTCGTTCATTTGAGAAGATATTTTAATTAGGAGCGATTTATTGCTTAAGGCAACAATGTATTCTCCTAAGAAATTGTTCAGATCAGATTACCATATCATATAGCTGTCATTAAAACTGAACGATCGCAATCAAGTGCTTGTATGAAAAACTCTTTCATTTGAGGAGATATTTTAATTAGGAGCGATTTATTGATTAAGGCAACAATGTATTCTCCTAAGAAACTGTTCAGATCAGATTACTATATCATATAGCTGCCTTACAAACTGAACGATCGCAATCAAGTGCTTGTATGAAAAACTCTTTCATTTGAGGAGATATTTTAATTAGACGCGATTTATTGCTTAAGGCAGCAATGCATTCTCCTAAGAAATCGTTTAGATTGGATAACCATATCATATAGCTGCCATTAAAACTGAACGATCGGAAACAAATGCTTGTATGAAAAACTCGTTCATTTGAGAAGATATTTTAATTAGGAGCGATTTATTGCTTAAGGCAACAATGTATTCTCCTAAGAAATTGTTCAGATCAGATTACCATATCATATAGCTGCCATTAAAACTGAACGATCGCAATCAAGTGCTTGTATGAAAAACTCTTTCATTTGAGGAGATATTGTAACTAGGCGCGATTTATTGCTTAAGGCAGCAATGCATTCTCCTAAGAAATCGTTCAGATTGGATTACCAAATCATATGGCTGCCATTAAAACTGAACGATCGGAAACAAGTGCTTGTATGAAAAACTCGTTCATTTGAGAAGATATTTTAATTAGGAGCGATTTATTGCTTAAGGCAACAATGTATTCTTCTAAGAAATTGTTCAGATCAGATTACCATATCATATAGCTGCCATTAAAACTGAACGATCGCAATCAAGTGCTTGTATGAAAAACTCTTTCATTTGAGGAGATATTTTAATTAGGCGCGATTTATTGCTTAAGGCAGCAATGCATTCTCCTAAGAAATCGTTCAGATTAGATTACCATATCATATAGCTGCCATTAAAACTGAACGATCGGAAACAAGTGCTTCTATAAAAAACTCGTTCATTTGAGAAGATATTTTAATTAGGAGCGATTTATTGCTTAAGGCAACAATGTATTCTCCTAAGAAATTATTCAGATCAGATTACCATATCATATAGCTGCCATTAAAACTGAACGATCGCAATCAAGTGCTTGTATGAAAAACTCTTTCATTTGAGGAGATATTGTAACTAGGCGCGATTTATTGCTTAAGGCAGCAATGCATTCTCCTAAGAAATCGTTCAGATTAGATTACCATATCATATAGCTGCCATTAAAACTGAACTATCGGAAACAAGTGCTTGTATGAAAAACTCGTTCATTTGAGGAGATATTTTAATTAGGCGCGATTTATTACTTAAGGCAGCAATGCATTCTCCTAAGAAATCGTTCAGATTAGATTACCATATCATATAGCTGCCATTAAAACTGAACGATCGGAAACAAGTGCTTCTATGAAAAACTCTTTCATTTGAGGAGATATTTTAATTAGGCGCGATTTATTACTTAAGGCACAAATGTATTCTCCTAAGAAATTGTTCAGATCAGATTACTATATCATATAGCTGCCTTACAAACTGAACGATCGCAATCAAGTGCTTGTATGAAAAACTCTTTCACTTGAGGAGATATTTTAATTAGGCGCGATTTATTACTTAAGGCATCAATGCATTCTCCTAAGAAATCGTTCAGATTAGATTACCATATCATATAGCTGCCATTAAAACTGAACGATCGGAAACAAGTGCTTGTATGAAAAAGTCTTTCATTTGAGGAGATATTTTAATTAGGCGCGATTTATTACTTAAGGCAGCAATGTATTCTCCTAAGAAATTGTTCAGATCAGATTACTATATCATATAGCTGCCATACAAACTGAACGATCGAAAACAAGTGCTTCTATAAAAAACTTTTTCATTTGAGGAGATAATTTAATTAGGAGCGATTTATTGCTTAAGGCAACAATGTATTCTCCTAAGAAATTGCTCAGATCAGATTACTATATCATATAGCTGCCATACAAACTGAATGATCGGAAGCAAGTGCTTCTATAAAAAAACTCTTTCATTTGAGGAGATATTTTAATTAGGCGCGATTTATTGCTTAAGGCAGCAATGCATTCTCCTAAGAAATCATTCAGATTAGATTACCATATCATATAGCTGCCATTAAAACTGAACTATCGGAAACAAGTGCTTGTATGAAAAACTCGTTCATTTGAGGAGATATTTTAATTAGGCGCGATTTATTACTTAAGGCAGCAATGCATTCTCCTAAGAAATCGTTCAGATTAGATTACCATATCATATAGCTGCCATTAAAACTGAACTATCGGAAACAAGTGCTTGTATGAAAAACTCGTTCATTTGAGGAGATATTTTAATTAGGCGCGATTTATTGCTTAAGGCAGCAATGCATTCTCCTAAGAAATCATTCAGATTAGATTACCATATCATATAGCTGCCATTAAAACTGAACTATCGGAAACAAGTGCTTGTATGAAAAACTCGTTCATTTGAGGAGATATTGTAACTAGGCGCGATTTATTGCTTAAGGCAGCAATGCATTCTCCTAAGAAATCGTTCAGATTGGATTACCAAATCATATAGCTGCCATTAAAACTGAACGATCGGAAACAAGTGCTTGTCTGAAAAAGTCTTTCATTTGAGGAGATATTTTAATTAGGAGCGATTTATTGCTTAAGGCAACAATGTATTCTCCTAAGAAATTGTTCAGATCAGATTACTATATCATATAGCCGCCATACAAACTGAACGATCGGAAACAAGTGCTTCTATGAAAAACTCTTTCATTTGAGGAGATATTTTAATTAGGCGCGATTTATTACTTAAGGCACAAATGTATTATCCTAAGAAATTGTTCAGATCAGATTACTATATCATATAGCTGCCTTACAAACTGAACGATCGCAATCAAGTGCTTGTATGAAAAACTCTTTCATTTGAGGAGATATTTTAATTAGGCGCGATTTATTGCTTAAGGCAGCAATGTATTCTCCTAAGAAATCGTTCAGATTGGATTACCATATCATATAGCTGCCATTAAAACTGAACGATCGGAAACAAGTGCTTCTATGAAAAACTCTTTCATTTGAGGAGATATTTTAATTAGGCGCGATTTATTACTTAAGGGAACAAGGTATTCTCCTAAGAAATTGTTCAGATCAGATTACTATATCATATAGCTGCCATACAAACTGAACGATCGAAAACAAGTGCTTCTATAAAAAACTTTTTCATTTGAGGAGATAATTTAATTAGGAGCGATTTATTGCTTAAGGCAACAATGTATTCTCCTAAGAAATTGTTCAGATCAGATTACTATATCATATAGCTGCCATACAAACTGAATGATCGGAAGCAAGTGCTTCTATAAAAAAACTCTTTCATTTGAGGAGATATTTTAATTAGGCGCGATTTGTTGCTTAAGGCAGCAATGCATTCTCCTAAGAAATCGTTCAGATTAGATTACCATATCATATAGCTGCCATTAAAACTGAACGATCGCAATCAAGTGCTTGTATGAAAAACTCTTTCATTTGAGGAGATATTTTAATTAGACGCGATTTATTGCTTAAGGCAGCAATGCATTCTCCTAAGAAATCGTTCAGATTAGATTACCATATCATATAGCTGCCATTAAAACTGAACGATCGCAATCAAGTGCTTCTATAAAAAAACTCTTTCATTTGAGGAGATATTTTAATTAGGCGCGATTTATTGCTTAAGGCAGCAATGCATTCTCCTAAGAAATCATTCAGATTAGATTACCATATCATATAGCTGCCATTAAAACTGAACTATCGGAAACAAGTGCTTGTATGAAAAACTCGTTCATTTGAGGAGATATTTTAATTAGGCGCGATTTATTGCTTAAGGCAGCAATGCATTCTCCTAAGAAATCATTCAGATTAGATTACCATATCATATAGCTGCCATTAAAACTGAACTATCGGAAACAAGTGCTTGTATGAAAAACTCGTTCATTTGAGGAGATATTGTAACTAGGCGCGATTTATTGCTTAAGGCAGCAATGCATTCTCCTAAGAAATCGTTCAGATTGGATTACCAAATCATATAGCTGCCATTAAAACTGAACGATCGGAAACAAGTGCTTGTCTGAAAAAGTCTTTCATTTGAGGAGATATTTTAATTAGGAGCGATTTATTGCTTAAGGCAACAATGTATTCTCCTAAGAAATTGTTCAGATCAGATTACTATATCATATAGCCGCCATACAAACTGAACGATCGGAAACAAGTGCTTCTATGAAAAACTCTTTCATTTGAGGAGATATTTTAATTAGGCGCGATTTATTACTTAAGGCACAAATGTATTATCCTAAGAAATTGTTCAGATCAGATTACTATATCATATAGCTGCCTTACAAACTGAACGATCGCAATCAAGTGCTTGTATGAAAAACTCTTTCATTTGAGGAGATATTTTAATTAGGCGCGATTTATTGCTTAAGGCAGCAATGTATTCTCCTAAGAAATCGTTCAGATTGGATTACCATATCATATAGCTGCCATTAAAACTGAACGATCGGAAACAAGTGCTTCTATGAAAAACTCTTTCATTTGAGGAGATATTTTAATTAGGCGCGATTTATTACTTAAGGGAACAAGGTATTCTCCTAAGAAATTGTTCAGATCAGATTACTATATCATATAGCTGCCATACAAACTGAACGATCGAAAACAAGTGCTTCTATAAAAAACTTTTTCATTTGAGGAGATAATTTAATTAGGAGCGATTTATTGCTTAAGGCAACAATGTATTCTCCTAAGAAATTGTTCAGATCAGATTACTATATCATATAGCTGCCATACAAACTGAATGATCGGAAGCAAGTGCTTCTATAAAAAAACTCTTTCATTTGAGGAGATATTTTAATTAGGCGCGATTTGTTGCTTAAGGCAGCAATGCATTCTCCTAAGAAATCGTTCAGATTAGATTACCATATCATATAGCTGCCATTAAAACTGAACGATCGCAATCAAGTGCTTGTATGAAAAACTCTTTCATTTGAGGAGATATTTTAATTAGACGCGATTTATTGCTTAAGGCAGCAATGCATTCTCCTAAGAAATCGTTTAGATTGGATAACCATATCATATAGCTGCCATTAAAACTGAACGATCGGAAACAAATGCTTGTATGAAAAACTCGTTCATTTGAGAAGATATTTTAATTAGGAGCGATTTATTGCTTAAGGCAACAATGTATTCTCCTAAGAAATTGTTCAGATCAGATTACCATATCATATAGCTGCCATTAAAACTGAACGATCGCAATCAAGTGCTTGTATGAAAAACTCTTTCATTTGAGGAGATATTGTAACTAGGCGCGATTTATTGCTTAAGGCAGCAATGCATTCTCCTAAGAAATCGTTCAGATTGGATTACCAAATCATATAGCTGCCATTAAAACTGAACGATCGGAAACAAGTGCTTGTATGAAAAACTCGTTCATTTGAGAAGATATTTTAATTAGGAGCGATTTATTGCTTAAGGCAACAATGTATTCTCCTAAGAAATTGTTCAGATCAGATTACCATATCATATAGCTGCCATTAAAACTGAACGATCGCAATCAAATGCTTGTATGAAAAACTCTTTCATTTGAGGAGATATTGTAACTAGGCGCGACTTATTGCTTAAGGCAGCAATGCATTCTCCTAAGAAATCGTTCAGATTAGATTACCATATCATATAGCTGCCATTAAAACTGAACGATCGCAATCAAGTGCTTGTATGAAAAACTCTTTCATTTGAGGAGATATTGTAACTAGGCGCGATTTATTGCTTAAGGCAGCAATGCATTCTCCTAAGAAATCGTTCAGATTGGATAACCATATCATATAGCTGCCATTAAAACTGAACGATCGGAAACAAATGCTTGTATGAAAAACTCGTTCATTTGAGAAGATATTTTAATTAGGAGCGATTTATTGCTTAAGGCAACAATGTATTCTCCTAAGAAATTGTTCAGATCAGATTACCATATCATATAGCTGCCATTAAAACTGAACGATCGCAATCAAGTGCTTGTATGAAAAACTCTTTCATTTGAGGAGATATTGTAACTAGGCGCGATTTATTGCTTAAGGCAGCAATGCATTCTCCTAAGAAATCGTTCAGATTGGATAACCATATCATATAGCTGCCATTAAAACTGAACGATCGGAAACAAATGCTTGTATGAAAAACTCGTTCATTTGAGAAGATATTTTAATTAGGAGCGATTTATTGCTTAAGGCAACAATGTATTCTCCTAAGAAATTGTTCAGATCAGATTACCATATCATATAGCTGCCATTAAAACTGAACGATCGCAATCAAGTGCTTGTATGAAAAACTCTTTCATTTGAGGAGATATTGTAACTAGGCGCGATTTATTGCTTAAGGCAGCAATGCATTCTCCTAAGAAATCGTTCAGATTGGATAACCATATCATATAGCTGCCATTAAAACTGAACGATCGGAAACAAATGCTTGTATGAAAAACTCGTTCATTTGAGAAGATATTTTAATTAGGAGCGATTTATTGCTTAAGGCAACAATGTATTCTCCTAAGAAATTGTTCAGATCAGATTACCATATCATATAGCTGCCATTAAAACTGAACGATCGCAATCAAGTGCTTGTATGAAAAACTCTTTCATTTGAGGAGATATTGTAACTAGGCGCGATTTATTGCTTAAGGCAGCAATGCATTCTCCTAAGAAATCGTTCAGATTGGATAACCATATCATATAGCTGCCATTAAAACTGAACGATCGGAAACAAATGCTTGTATGAAAAACTCGTTCATTTGAGAAGATATTTTAATTAGGAGCGATTTATTGCTTAAGGCAACAATGTATTCTCCTAAGAAATTGTTCAGATCAGATTACCATATCATATAGCTGCCATTAAAACTGAACGATCGCAATCAAGTGCTTGTATGAAAAACTCTTTCATTTGAGGAGATATTGTAACTAGGCGCGATTTATTGCTTAAGGCAGCAATGCATTCTCCTAAGAAATCGTTCAGATTAGATTACCATATCATATAGCTGCCATTAAAACTGAACGATCGCAATCAAGTGCTTGTATGAAAAACTCTTTCATTTGAGGAGATATTTTAATTAGACGCGATTTATTGCTTAAGGCAGCAATGCATTCTCCTAAGAAATCGTTTAGATTGGATAACCATATCATATAGCTGCCATTAAAACTGAACGATCGGAAACAAATGCTTGTATGAAAAACTCGTTCATTTGAGAAGATATTTTAATTAGGAGCGATTTATTGCTTAAGGCAACAATGTATTCTCCTAAGAAATTGTTCAGATCAGATTACCATATCATATAGCTGCCATTAAAACTGAACGATCGCAATCAAGTGCTTGTATGAAAAACTCTTTCATTTGAGGAGATATTGTAACTAGGCGCGATTTATTGCTTAAGGCAGCAATGCATTCTCCTAAGAAATCGTTCAGATTGGATTACCAAATCATATAGCTGCCATTAAAACTGAACGATCGGAAACAAGTGCTTGTATGAAAAACTCGTTCATTTGAGAAGATATTTTAATTAGGAGCGATTTATTGCTTAAGGCAACAATGTATTCTTCTAAGAAATTGTTCAGATCAGATTACCATATCATATAGCTGCCATTAAAACTGAACGATCGCAATCAAGTGCTTGTATGAAAAACTCGTTCATTTGAGAAGATATTTTAATTAGGCGCGATTTATTCCTTAAGGCAGCAATGTATTCTCCTATGAAATTGTTCAGATCAGATTACTATATCATATAGCTGCCTTACAAACTGAACGATCGGAAACAAGTGCTTCCATGAAAAACTCTTTCATTTGAGGAGATATTTAAATTAGGAGCGATTTATTGCTTAAGGCAACAATGTATTCTCCTAAGAAATTGTTCAGATCAGATTACTATATCATATAGCCGCTTTTCAAACTGAACGATCGAAAACAAGTGCTTGTATGAAAAAGTCTTTCATTTGAGGAGATATTTTAATTAGGCGCGATTTATTACTTAAGGCAGCAATGTATTCTCCTAAGAAATTGGTCAGATCAGATTACTATATCATATAGCTGCAATACAAACTGAACGATCGGAAACAAGTGCTTCTATGAAAAAATATTTCATTTGAGGAGATATTTAAATTAGGAGCGATTTATTGCTTAAGGCAACAATGTATTCTCCTAAGAAATTGTTCAGATCAGATTACTATATCATATAGCCGCTTTACAAACTGAACGATCGGAAACAAGTGCTTGTATGAAAAAGTCTTTCATTTGAGGAGATATTTTAATTAGGCGCGATTTTTTACTTAAGGCAGCAATGTATTCTCCTAAGAAATTGTTCAGATCAGATTACTATATCATATAGCTGCCTTACAAACTGAACGATCGGAAACAAGTGCTTCTATGAAAAACTCTTTCATTTGAGGAGATATTTAAATTAGGAGCGATTTATTGCTTAAGGCAACAATGTATTCTCCTAAGAAATTGTTCAGATCAGATTACTATATCATATAGCCGCTTTACAAACTGAACGATCGGAAACAAGTGCTTGTATGAAAAAGTCTTTCATTTGAGGAGATATTTTAATTAGGAGCGATTTATTGCTTAAGGCAACAATTTATTCTCCTAAGAAATTGTTCAGATCAGATTACTATATCATATAGCTGCCATACAAACTGAATGATCGGAAACAAGTGCTTGTATGAAAAACTCGTTCATTTGAGAAGATATTTTAATTAGGAGCGATTTATTGCTTAAGGCAACAATGTATTCTCCTAAGAAATTGTTCAGATCAGATTACTATATCATATAGCCGCTTTACAAACTGAACGATCGGAAACAAGTGCTTGTATGAAAAAGTCTTTCATTTGAGGAGATATTTTAATTAGGAGCGATTTATTGCTTAAGGCAACAATTTATTCTCCTAAGAAATTGTTCAGATCAGATTACTATATCATATAGCTGCCATACAAACTGAATGATCGGAAACAAGTGCTTGTATGAAAAACTCGTTCATTTGAGAAGATATTTTAATTAGGAGCGATTTATTGCTTAAGGTAACAATGTATTCTCCTAAGAAATTGTTCAGATCAGATTACCATATCATATAGCTGCCATTAAAACTGAACGATCGCAATCAAGTGCTTGTATGAAAAACTGTTTCATTTTAGGAGATATTTTAATTAGGAGCGATTTATTGCTTAAGGCAACAATGTATTCTCCTAAGAAATTGTTCAGATCAGATTACTATATCATATAGCTGCCTTACAAACTGAACGATCGGAAACAAGTGCTTCTATGAAAAACTCTTTCATTTGAGGAGATATTTTAATTAGGCGCGATTTATTACTTAAGGCAACAAGGTATTCTCCTAAGAAATTGTTCAGATCAGATTACTATATCATATAGCCGCTTTACAAACTGAACGATCGGAAACAAGTGCTTGTATGAAAAAGTCTTTCATTTGAGGAGATATTTTAATTAGGCGCGATTTATTACTTAAGGCAGCAATGTATTCTCCTAAGAAATTGTTCAGATCAGATTACTATATCATATAGCTGCCTTACAAACTGAACGATCGGAAACAAGTGCTTGTATGAAAAACTCGTTCATTTGAGAAGATATTTTAATTAGGAGCGATTTATTGCTTAAGGCAACAATGTATTCTCCTAAGAAATTGTTCAGATCAGATTACCATATCATATAGCTGCCATTAAAACTGAACGATCGCAATCAAGTGCTTGTATGAAAAACTCTTTCATTTGAGGAGATATTGTAACTAGGCGCGATTTATTGCTTAAGGCAGCAATGCATTCTCCTAAGAAATCGTTCAGATTAGATTACCATATCATATAGCTGCCATTAAAACTGAACGATCGCAATCAAGTGCTTGTATGAAAAACTCTTTCATTTGAGGAGATATTTTAATTAGACGCGATTTATTGCTTAAGGCAGCAATGCATTCTCCTAAGAAATCGTTTAGATTGGATAACCATATCATATAGCTGCCATTAAAACTGAACGATCGGAAACAAATGCTTGTATGAAAAACTCGTTCATTTGAGAAGATATTTTAATTAGGAGCGATTTATTGCTTAAGGCAACAATGTATTCTCCTAAGAAATTGTTCAGATCAGATTACCATATCATATAGCTGCCATTAAAACTGAACGATCGCAATCAAGTGCTTGTATGAAAAACTCTTTCATTTGAGGAGATATTGTAACTAGGCGCGATTTATTGCTTAAGGCAGCAATGCATTCTCCTAAGAAATCGTTCAGATTGGATTACCAAATCATATAGCTGCCATTAAAACTGAACGATCGGAAACAAGTGCTTGTATGAAAAACTCGTTCATTTGAGAAGATATTTTAATTAGGCGCGATTTATTGCTTAAGGCAACAATGTATTCTCCTAAGAAATTGTTCAGATCAGATTACCATATCATATAGCTGCCATTAAAACTGAACGATCGCAATCAAGTGCTTGTATGAAAAACTCGTTCATTTGAGGAGATATTTTAATTAGGAGCGATTTATTGCTTAAGGCAACAATTTATTCTCCTAAGAAATTGTTCAGATCAGATTACTATATCATATAGCTGCCATACAAACTGAATGATCGGAAACAAGTGCTTGTATGAAAAACTCGTTCATTTGAGAAGATATTTTAATTAGGAGCGATTTATTGCTTAAGGCAACAATGTATTCTCCTAAGAAATTGTTCAGATCAGATTACCATATCATATAGCTGCCATTAAAACTGAACGATCGCAATCAAGTGCTTGTATGAAAAACTCGTTCATTTGAGAAGATATTTTAATTAGGCGCGATTTATTGCTTAAGGCAACAATTTATTCTCCTAAGAAATTGTTCAGATCAGATTACTATATCATATAGCTGCCATACAAACTGAATGATCGGAAACAAGTGCTTGTATGAAAAACTCTTTCATTTGAGGAGATATTTAAATTAGGAGCGATTTATTGCTTAAGGCAACAATGTATTCTTCTAAGAAATTGTTCAGATCAGATTACCATATCATATAGCTGCCATTAAAACTGAACGATCGCAATCAAGTGCTTGTATGAAAAACTCGTTCATTTGAGAAGATATTTTAATTAGGCGCGATTTATTGCTTAAGGCAACAATGTATTCTCCTAAGAAATTGTTCAGATCAGATTACCATATCATATAGCTGCCATTAAAACTGAACGATCGCAATCAAGTGCTTGTATGAAAAACTCGTTCATTTGAGGAGATATTTTAATTAGGAGCGATTTATTGCTTAAGGCAGCAATGCATTCTCCTAAGAAATCGTTCAGATTAGATTACCATATCATATAGCTGCCATTAAAACTGAACGATCGCAATCAAGTGCTTGTATGAAAAACTCGTTCATTTGAGAAGATATTTTAATTAGGCGCGATTTATTGCTTAAGGCAACAATTTATTCTCCTAAGAAATTGTTCAGATCAGATTACTATATCATATAGCTGCCATACAAACTGAATGATCGGAATCAAGTGCTTGTATGAAAAACTCGTTCATTTGAGGAGATATTTTAATTAGGAGCGATTTATTGCTTAAGGCAACAATTTATTCTCCTAAGAAATTGTTCAGATCAGATTACTATATCATATAGCTGCCATACAAACTGAATGATCGGAAACAAGTGCTTGTATGAAAAACTCGTTCATTTGAGAAGATATTTTAATTAGGAGCGATTTATTGCTTAAGGCAACAATGTATTCTCCTAAGAAATTGTTCAGATCAGATTACCATATCATATAGCTGCCATTAAAACTGAACGATCGCAATCAAGTGCTTGTATGAAAAACTCGTTCATTTGAGAAGATATTTTAATTAGGCGCGATTTATTGCTTAAGGCAACAATTTATTCTCCTAAGAAATTGTTCAGATCAGATTACTATATCATATAGCTGCCATACAAACTGAATGATCGGAAACAAGTGCTTGTATGAAAAACTCTTTCATTTGAGGAGATATTTAAATTAGGAGCGATTTATTGCTTAAGGCAACAATGTATTCTTCTAAGAAATTGTTCAGATCAGATTACCATATCATATAGCTGCCATTAAAACTGAACGATCGCAATCAAGTGCTTGTATGAAAAACTCGTTCATTTGAGAAGATATTTTAATTAGGCGCGATTTATTGCTTAAGGCAACAATGTATTCTTCTAAGAAATCGTTCAGATTGGATTACCAAATCATATAGCTGCCATTAAAACTGAACGATCGCAATCAAGCGCTTGTATGAAAAACTCGTTCATTTGAGAAGATATTTTAATTAGGAGCGATTTATTGCTTAAGGCAACAATGTATTCTCCTAAGAAATTGTTCAGATCAGATTACCATATCATATAGCTGCCATTAAAACTGAACGATCGCAATCAAGTGCTTGTATGAAAAACTCGTTCATTTGAGGAGATATTTTAATTAGGAGCGATTTATTGCTTAAGGCAACAATTTATTCTCCTAAGAAATTGTTCAGATCAGATTACTATATCATATAGCTGCCATACAAACTGAATGATCGGAAACAAGTGCTTGTATGAAAAACTCGTTCATTTGAGAAGATATTTTAATTAGGAGCGATTTATTGCTTAAGGCAACAATGTATTCTCCTAAGAAATTGTTCAGATCAGATTACTATATCATATAGCCGCTTTACAAACTGAACGATCGGAAACAAGTGCTTGTATGAAGAGTCTTTCATTTGAGGAGATATTTTAATTAGGCGCGATTTATTACTTAAGGCAGCAATGTATTCTCCTAAGAAATTGTTCAGATCAGATTACTATATCATATAGCTGCCTTACAAACTGAACGATCGGAAACAAGTGCTTGTATGAAAAACTCGTTCATTTGAGAAGATATTTTAATTAGGAGCGATTTATTGCTTAAGGCAACAATGTATTCTCCTAAGAAATTGTTCAGATCAGATTACCATATCATATAGCTGCCATTAAAACTGAACGATCGCAATCAAGTGCTTGTATGAAAAACTCTTTCATTTGAGGAGATATTGTAACTAGGCGCGATTTATTGCTTAAGGCAGCAATGCATTCTCCTAAGAAATCGTTCAGATTAGATTACCATATCATATAGCTGCCATTAAAACTGAACGATCGCAATCAAGTGCTTGTATGAAAAACTCTTTCATTTGAGGAGATATTTTAATTAGACGCGATTTATTGCTTAAGGCAGCAATGCATTCTCCTAAGAAATCGTTTAGATTGGATAACCATATCATATAGCTGCCATTAAAACTGAACGATCGGAAACAAATGCTTGTATGAAAAACTCGTTCATTTGAGAAGATATTTTAATTAGGAGCGATTTATTGCTTAAGGCAACAATGTATTCTCCTAAGAAATTGTTCAGATCAGATTACTATATCATATAGCCGCTTTACAAACTGAACGATCGGAAACAAGTGCTTGTATGAAAAAGTCTTTCATTTGAGGAGATATTTTAATTAGGCGCGATTTATTACTTAAGGCAGCAATGTATTCTCCTAAGAAATCGTTCAGATTAGATTACCATATCATATAGCTGCCATTAAAACTGAACGATCGCAATCAAGTGCTTGTATGAAAAACTCTTTCATTTGAGGAGATATTTTAATTAGACGCGATTTATTGCTTAAGGCAACAATGTATTCTTCTAAGAAATCGTTCAGATTGGATTACCAAATCATATAGCTGCCATTAAAACTGAACGATCGCAATCAAGTGCTTGTATGAAAAACTCTTTCATTTGAGGAGATATTTTAATTAGACGCGATTTATTGCTTAAGGCAACAATGTATTCTTCTAAGAAATCGTTCAGATTGGATTACCAAATCATATAGCTGCCATTAAAACTGAACGATCGCAATCAAGCGCTTGTATGAAAAACTCGTTCATTTGAGAAGATATTTTAATTAGGAGCGATTTATTGCTTAAGGCAACAATGTATTCTCCTAAGAAATTGTTCAGATCAGATTACCATATCATATAGCTGCCATTAAAACTGAACGATCGCAATCAAGTGCTTGTATGAAAAACTCGTTCATTTGAGGAGATATTTTAATTAGGAGCGATTTATTGCTTAAGGCAACAATTTATTCTCCTAAGAAATTGTTCAGATCAGATTACTATATCATATAGCTGCCATACAAACTGAATGATCGGAAACAAGTGCTTGTATGAAAAACTCGTTCATTTGAGAAGATATTTTAATTAGGAGCGATTTATTGCTTAAGGCAACAATGTATTCTCCTAAGAAATTGTTCAGATCAGATTACTATATCATATAGCCGCTTTACAAACTGAACGATCGGAAACAAGTGCTTGTATGAAAAAGTCTTTCATTTGAGGAGATATTTTAATTAGGCGCGATTTATTACTTAAGGCAGCAATGTATTCTCCTAAGAAATTGTTCAGATCAGATTACTATATCATATAGCTGCCATACAAACTGAATGATCGGAAACAAGTGCTTGTATGAAAAACTCGTTCATTTGAGAAGATATTTTAATTAGGCGCGATTTATTGCTTAAGGCAACAATGTATTCTCCTAAGAAATTGTTCAGATCAGATTACCATATCATATAGCTGCCATTAAAACTGAACGATCGCAATCAAGTGCTTGTATAAAAAACTCTTTCATTTGAGGAGATATTTTAACTAGGCGCGATTTATTGCTTAAGGCAGCAATGCATTCTCCTAAGAAATTGTTCAGATCAGATTACTATATCATATAGCTGCCATACAAACTGAATGATCGGAAACAAGTGCTTGTATGAAAAACTCGTTCATTTGAGAAGATATTTTAATTAGGCGCGATTTATTGCTTAAGGCAACAATGTATTCTCCTAAGAAATTGTTCAGATCAGATTACCATATCATATAGCTGCCATTAAAACTGAACGATCGCAATCAAGTGCTTGTATAAAAAACTCTTTCATTTGAGGAGATATTTTAACTAGGCGCGATTTATTGCTTAAGGCAGCAATGCATTCTCCTAAGAAATTGTTCAGATCAGATTACTATATCATATAGCTGCCTTACAAACTGAATGATCGGAAACAAGTGCTTGTATGAAAAACTCGTTCATTTGAGAAGATATTTTAATTAGGAGCGATTTATTGCTTAAGGCAACAATGTATTCTCCTAAGAAATTGTTCAGATCAGATTACCATATCATATAGCTGCCATTAAAACTGAACGATCGCAATCAAGCGCTTGTATGAAAAACTCGTTCATTTGAGAAGATATTTTAATTAGGAGCGATTTAGTGCTTAAGGCAACAATGTATTCTCCTAAGAAATTGTTCAGATCAGATTACCATATCATATAGCTGCCATTAAAACTGAACGATCGCAATCAAGTGCTTGTATAAAAAACTCTTTCATTTGAGGAGATATTTTAACTAGGCGCGATTTATTGCTTAAGGCAGCAATGCATTCTCCTAAGAAATTGTTCAGATCAGATTACTATATCATATAGCTGCCATACAAACTGAATGATCGGAAACAAGTGCTTGTATGAAAAACTCGTTCATTTGAGAAGATATTTTAATTAGGCGCGATTTATTGCTTAAGGCAACAATGTATTCTCCTAAGAAATTGTTCAGATCAGATTACCATATCATATAGCTGCCATTAAAACAGAACGATCGCAATCAAGTGCTTGTATGAAAAACTCGTTCATTTGAGGAGATATTTTAATTAGGAGCGATTTATTGCTTAAGGCAGCAATGCATTCTCCTAAGAAATCGTTCAGATTAGATTACCATATCATATAGCTGCCATTAAAACTGAACGATCGCAATCAAGTGCTTGTATGAAAAACTCTTTCATTTGAGGAGATATTTTAATTAGACGCGATTTATTGCTTAAGGCAACAATGTATTCTCCTAAGAAATTGTTCAGATCAGATTACCATATCATATAGCTGCCATTAAAACTGAACGATCGCAATCAAGTGCTTGTATGAAAAACTCGTTCATTTGAGGAGATATTTTAATTAGGAGCGATTTATTGCTTAAGGCAACAATTTATTCTCCTAAGAAATTGTTCAGATCAGATTACTATATCATATAGCTGCCATACAAACTGAATGATCGGAAACAAGTGCTTGTATGAAAAACTCGTTCATTTGAGAAGATATTTTAATTAGGAGCGATTTATTGCTTAAGGCAACAATGTATTCTCCTAAGAAATTGTTCAGATCAGATTACTATATCATATAGCCGCTTTACAAACTGAACGATCGGAAACAAGTGCTTGTATGAAAAAGTCTTTCATTTGAGGAGATATTTTAATTAGGCGCGATTTATTACTTAAGGCAGCAATGTATTCTCCTAAGAAATTGTTCAGATCAGATTACTATATCATATAGCTGCCTTACAAACTGAACGATCGGAAACAAGTGCTTGTATGAAAAACTCGTTCATTTGAGAAGATATTTTAATTAGGAGCGATTTATTGCTTAAGGCAACAATGTATTCTCCTAAGAAATTGTTCAGATCAGATTACCATATCATATAGCTGCCATTAAAACTGAACGATCGCAATCAAGTGCTTGTATGAAAAACTCTTTCATTTGAGGAGATATTGTAACTAGGCGCGATTTATTGCTTAAGGCAGCAATGCATTCTCCTAAGAAATCGTTCAGATTAGATTACCATATCATATAGCTGCCATTAAAACTGAACGATCGCAATCAAGTGCTTGTATGAAAAACTCTTTCATTTGAGGAGATATTTTAATTAGACGCGATTTATTGCTTAAGGCAGCAATGCATTCTCCTAAGAAATCGTTTAGATTGGATAACCATATCATATAGCTGCCATTAAAACTGAACGATCGGAAACAAATGCTTGTATGAAAAACTCGTTCATTTGAGAAGATATTTTAATTAGGAGCGATTTATTGCTTAAGGCAACAATGTATTCTCCTAAGAAATTGTTCAGATCAGATTACCATATCATATAGCTGCCATTAAAACTGAACGATCGCAATCAAGTGCTTGTATGAAAAACTCTTTCATTTGAGGAGATATTGTAACTAGGCGCGATTTATTGCTTAAGGCAGCAATGCATTCTCCTAAGAAATCGTTCAGATTGGATTACCAAATCATATAGCTGCCATTAAAACTGAACGATCGGAAACAAGTGCTTGTATGAAAAACTCGTTCATTTGAGAAGATATTTTAATTAGGAGCGATTTATTGCTTAAGGCAACAATGTATTCTTCTAAGAAATTGTTCAGATCAGATTACCATATCATATAGCTGCCATTAAAACTGAACGATCGCAATCAAGTGCTTGTATGAAAAACTCGTTCATTTGAGAAGATATTTTAATTAGGCGCGATTTATTGCTTAAGGCAACAATGTATTCTCCTAAGAAATTGTTCAGATCAGATTACCATATCATATAGCTGCCATTAAAACTGAACGATCGCAATCAAGTGCTTGTATGAAAAACTCGTTCATTTGAGGAGATATTTTAATTAGGAGCGATTTATTGCTTAAGGCAACAATTTATTCTCCTAAGAAATTGTTCAGATCAGATTACTATATCATATAGCTGCCATACAAACTGAATGATCGGAAACAAGTGCTTGTATGAAAAACTCTTTCATTTGAGAAGATATTTTAATTAGGAGCGATTTATTGCTTAAGGCAACAATGTATTCTCCTAAGAAATAGTTCAGATCAGATTACCATATCATATAGCTGCCATTAAAACTGAACGATCGCAATCAAGTGCTTGTATGAAAAACTCGTTCATTTGAGAAGATATTTTAATTAGGCGCGATTTATTGCTTAAGGCAACAATTTATTCTCCTAAGAAATTGTTCAGATCAGATTACTATATCATATAGCTGCCATACAAACTGAATGATCGGAAACAAGTGCTTGTATGAAAAACTCTTTCATTTGAGGAGATATTTAAATTAGGAGCGATTTATTGCTTAAGGCAACAATGTATTCTTCTAAGAAATTGTTCAGATCAGATTACCATATCATATAGCTGCCATTAAAACTGAACGATCGCAATCAAGTGCTTGTATGAAAAACTCGTTCATTTGAGAAGATATTTTAATTAGGCGCGATTTATTGCTTAAGGCAACAATGTATTCTCCTAAGAAATTGTTCAGATCAGATTACCATATCATATAGCTGCCATTAAAACTGAACGATCGCAATCAAGTGCTTGTATGAAAAACTCGTTCATTTGAGGAGATATTTTAATTAGGAGCGATTTATTGCTTAAGGCAGCAATGCATTCTCCTAAGAAATCGTTCAGATTAGATTACCATATCATATAGCTGCCATTAAAACTGAACGATCGCAATCAAGTGCTTGTATGAAAAACTCTTTCATTTGAGGAGATATTTTAATTAGACGCGATTTATTGCTTAAGGCAACAATGTATTCTTCTAAGAAATCGTTCAGATTGGATTACCAAATCATATAGCTGCCATTAAAACTGAACGATCGCAATCAAGCGCTTGTATGAAAAACTCGTTCATTTGAGAAGATATTTTAATTAGGAGCGATTTATTGCTTAAGGCAACAATGTATTCTCCTAAGAAATTGTTCAGATCAGATTACCATATCATATAGCTGCCATTAAAACTGAACGATCGCAATCAAGTGCTTGTATGAAAAACTCGTTCATTTGAGGAGATATTTTAATTAGGAGCGATTTATTGCTTAAGGCAACAATTTATTCTCCTAAGAAATTGTTCAGATCAGATTACTATATCATATAGCTGCCATACAAACTGAATGATCGGAAACAAGTGCTTGTATGAAAAACTCGTTCATTTGAGAAGATATTTTAATTAGGAGCGATTTATTGCTTAAGGCAACAATGTATTCTCCTAAGAAATTGTTCAGATCAGATTACTATATCATATAGCCGCTTTACAAACTGAACGATCGGAAACAAGTGCTTGTATGAAAAAGTCTTTCATTTGAGGAGATATTTTAATTAGGCGCGATTTATTACTTAAGGCAGCAATGTATTCTCCTAAGAAATTGTTCAGATCAGATTACTATATCATATAGCTGCCTTACAAACTGAACGATCGGAAACAAGTGCTTGTATGAAAAACTCGTTCATTTGAGAAGATATTTTAATTAGGAGCGATTTATTGCTTAAGGCAACAATGTATTCTCCTAAGAAATTGTTCAGATCAGATTACCATATCATATAGCTGCCATTAAAACTGAACGATCGCAATCAAGTGCTTGTATGAAAAACTCTTTCATTTGAGGAGATATTGTAACTAGGCGCGATTTATTGCTTAAGGCAGCAATGCATTCTCCTAAGAAATCGTTCAGATTAGATTACCATATCATATAGCTGCCATTAAAACTGAACGATCGCAATCAAGTGCTTGTATGAAAAACTCTTTCATTTGAGGAGATATTTTAATTAGACGCGATTTATTGCTTAAGGCAGCAATGCATTCTCCTAAGAAATCGTTTAGATTGGATAACCATATCATATAGCTGCCATTAAAACTGAACGATCGGAAACAAATGCTTGTATGAAAAACTCGTTCATTTGAGAAGATATTTTAATTAGGAGCGATTTATTGCTTAAGGCAACAATGTATTCTCCTAAGAAATTGTTCAGATCAGATTACCATATCATATAGCTGCCATTAAAACTGAACGATCGCAATCAAGTGCTTGTATGAAAAACTCTTTCATTTGAGGAGATATTGTAACTAGGCGCGATTTATTGCTTAAGGCAGCAATGCATTCTCCTAAGAAATCGTTCAGATTGGATTACCAAATCATATAGCTGCCATTAAAACTGAACGATCGGAAACAAGTGCTTGTATGAAAAACTCGTTCATTTGAGAAGATATTTTAATTAGGAGCGATTTATTGCTTAAGGCAACAATGTATTCTTCTAAGAAATTGTTCAGATCAGATTACCATATCATATAGCTGCCATTAAAACTGAACGATCGCAATCAAGTGCTTGTATGAAAAACTCGTTCATTTGAGAAGATATTTTAATTAGGCGCGATTTATTACTTAAGGCAGCAATGTATTCTCCTATGAAATTGTTCAGATCAGATTACTATATCATATAGCTGCCTTACAAACTGAACGATCGGAAACAAGTGCTTCCATGAAAAACTCTTTCATTTGAGGAGATATTTAAATTAGGAGCGATTTATTGCTTAAGGCAACAATGTATTCTCCTAAGAAATTGTTCAGATCAGATTACTATATCATATAGCCGCTTTTCAAACTGAACGATCGAAAACAAGTGCTTGTATGAAAAAGTCTTTCATTTGAGGAGATATTTTAATTAGGCGCGATTTATTACTTAAGGCAGCAATGTATTCTCCTAAGAAATTGTTCAGATCAGATTACTATATCATATAGCTGCAATACAAACTGAACGATCGGAAACAAGTGCTTCTATGAAAAAATATTTCATTTGAGGAGATATTTAAATTAGGAGCGATTTATTGCTTAAGGCAACAATGTATTCTCCTAAGAAATTGTTCAGATCAGATTACTATATCATATAGCCGCTTTACAAACTGAACGATCGGAAACAAGTGCTTGTATGAAAAAGTCTTTCATTTGAGGAGATATTTTAATTAGGCGCGATTTATTACTTAAGGCAGCAATGTATTCTCCTAAGAAATTGTTCAGATCAGATTACTATATCATATAGCTGCCTTACAAACTGAACGATCGGAAACAAGTGCTTCTATGAAAAACTCTTTCATTTGAGGAGATATTTAAATTAGGAGCGATTTATTGCTTAAGGCAACAATGTATTCTCCTAAGAAATTGTTCAGATCAGATTACTATATCATATAGCCGCTTTACAAACTGAACGATCGGAAACAAGTGCTTGTATGAAAAAGTCTTTCATTTGAGGAGATATTTTAATTAGGAGCGATTTATTGCTTAAGGCAACAATTTATTCTCCTAAGAAATTGTTCAGATCAGATTACTATATCATATAGCTGCCATACAAACTGAATGATCGGAAACAAGTGCTTGTATGAAAAACTCGTTCATTTGAGAAGATATTTTAATTAGGAGCGATTTATTGCTTAAGGCAACAATGTATTCTCCTAAGAAATTGTTCAGATCAGATTACTATATCATATAGCCGCTTTACAAACTGAACGATCGGAAACAAGTGCTTGTATGAAAAAGTCTTTCATTTGAGGAGATATTTTAATTAGGAGCGATTTATTGCTTAAGGCAACAATTTATTCTCCTAAGAAATTGTTCAGATCAGATTACTATATCATATAGCTGCCATACAAACTGAATGATCGGAAACAAGTGCTTGTATGAAAAACTCGTTCATTTGAGAAGATATTTTAATTAGGAGCGATTTATTGCTTAAGGCAACAATGTATTCTCCTAAGAAATTGTTCAGATCAGATTACCATATCATATAGCTGCCATTAAAACTGAACGATCGCAATCAAGTGCTTGTATGAAAAACTCTTTCATTTGAGGAGATATTTTAATTAGGCGCGATTTATTGCTTAAGGCAGCAATGCATTCTCCTAAGAAATCGTTCAGATTAGATTACCATATCATATAGCTGCCATTAAAACTGAACGATCGGAAACAAGTGCTTCTATAAAAAACTCGTTCATTTGAGAAGATATTTTAATTAGGAGCGATTTATTGCTTAAGGCAACAATGTATTCTCCTAAGAAATTGTTCAGATCAGATTACCATATCATATAGCTGCCATTAAAACTGAACGATCGCAATCAAGTGCTTGTATGAAAAACTCTTTCATTTGAGGAGATATTGTAACTAGGCGCGATTTATTGCTTAAGGCAGCAATGCATTCTCCTAAGAAATCGTTCAGATTAGATTACCATATCATATAGCTGCCATTAAAACTGAACTATCGGAAACAAGTGCTTGTATGAAAAACTCGTTCATTTGAGGAGATATTTTAATTAGGCGCGATTTATTACTTAAGGCAGCAATGCATTCTCCTAAGAAATCGTTCAGATTAGATTACCATATCATATAGCTGCCATTAAAACTGAACGATCGGAAACAAGTGCTTCTATGAAAAACTCTTTCATTTGAGGAGATATTTTAATTAGGCGCGATTTATTACTTAAGGCACAAATGTATTCTCCTAAGAAATTGTTCAGATCAGATTACTATATCATATAGCTGCCTTACAAACTGAACGATCGCAATCAAGTGCTTGTATGAAAAACTCTTTCATTTGAGGAGATATTTTAAATAGGCGCGATTTATTACTTAAGGCATCAATGCATTCTCCTAAGAAATCGTTCAGATTAGATTACCATATCATATAGCTGCCATTAAAACTGAACGATCGGAAACAAGTGCTTGTATGAAAAACTCTTTCATTTGTGGAGATATTGTAACTAGGCGCGATTTATTGCTTAAGGCAGCAATGCATTCTCCTAAGAAATCGTTCAGATTAGATTACCATATCATATAGCTGCCATTAAAACTGAACGATCGGAAACAAGTGCTTCTATAAAAAACTCGTTCATTTGAGAAGATATTTTAATTAGGAGCGATTTATTGCTTAAGGCAACAATGTATTCTCCTAAGAAATTGTTCAGATCAGATTACTATATCATATAGCTGCCATTAAAACTGAACGATCGCAATCAAGTGCTTGTATGAAAAACTCTTTCATTTGAGGAGATATTTTAATTAGGCGCGATTTATTGCTTAAGGCAGCAATGCATTCTCCTAAGAAATCATTCAGATTAGATTACCATATCATATAGCTGCCATTAAAACTGAACGATCGCAATCAAGTGCTTGTATGAAAAACTCTTTCATTTGAGGAGATATTTTAATTAGGCGCGATTTATTGCTTAAGGCAGCAATGTATTCTCCTAAGAAATCGTTCAGATTGGGTTACCATATCATATAGCTGCCATTAAAACTGAACGATCGGAAACAAGTGCTTCTATGAAAAACTCTTTCATTTGTGGAGATATTGTAACTAGGCGCGATTTATTGCTTAAGGCAGCAATGCATTCTCCTAAGAAATTGCTCAGATCAGATTACTATATCATATAGCTGCCATACAAACTGAATGATCGGAAGCAAGTGCTTCTATAAAAAAACTCTTTCATTTGAGGAGATATTTTAATTAGGCGCGATTTATTGCTTAAGGCAGCAATGCATTCTCCTAAGAAATCATTCAGATTAGATTACCATATCATATAGCTGCCATTAAAACTGAACTATCGGAAACAAGTGCTTGTATGAAAAACTCGTTCATTTGAGGAGATATTTTAATTAGGCGCGATTTATTACTTAAGGCAGCAATGCATTCTCCTAAGAAATCGTTCAGATTAGATTACCATATCATATAGCTGCCATTAAAACTGAACTATCGGAAACAAGTGCTTGTATGAAAAACTCGTTCATTTGAGGAGATATTTTAATTAGGCGCGATTTATTACTTAAGGCAGCAATGCATTCTCCTAAGAAATCGTTCAGATTAGATTACCATATCATATAGCTGCCATTAAAACTGAACGATCGGAAACAAGTGCTTCTATGAAAAACTCTTTCATTTGAGGAGATATTTTAATTAGGCGCGATTTATTACTTAAGGCACAAATGTATTCTCCTAAGAAATTGTTCAGATCAGATTACTATATCATATAGCTGCCTTACAAACTGAACGATCGCAATCAAGTGCTTGTATGAAAAACTCTTTCATTTGAGGAGATATTTTAATTAGGCGCGATTTATTACTTAAGGCATCAATGCATTCTCCTAAGAAATCGTTCAGATTAGATTACCATATCATATAGCTGCCATTAAAACTGAACGATCGGAAACAAGTGCTTGTATGAAAAACTCTTTCATTTGTGGAGATATTGTAACTAGGCGCGATTTATTGCTTAAGGCAGCAATGCATTCTCCTAAGAAATCGTTCAGATTAGATTACCATATCATATAGCTGCCATTAAAACTGAACGATCGGAAACAAGTGCTTCTATAAAAAACTCGTTCATTTGAGAAGATATTTTAATTAGGAGCGATTTATTGCTTAAGGCAACAATGTATTCTCCTAAGAAATTGTTCAGATCAGATTACTATATCATATAGCTGCCATTAAAACTGAACGATCGCAATCAAGTGCTTGTATGAAAAACTCTTTCATTTGAGGAGATATTTTAATTAGGCGCGATTTATTGCTTAAGGCAGCAATGCATTCTCCTAAGAAATCATTCAGATTAGATTACCATATCATATAGCTGCCATTAAAACTGAACGATCGCAATCAAGTGCTTGTATGAAAAACTCTTTCATTTGAGGAGATATTTTAATTAGGCGCGATTTATTGCTTAAGGCAGCAATGTATTCTCCTAAGAAATCGTTCAGATTGGATTACCATATCATATAGCTGCCATTAAAACTGAACGATCGGAAACAAGTGCTTCTATGAAAAACTCTTTCATTTGTGGAGATATTGTAACTAGGCGCGATTTATTGCTTAAGGCAGCAATGCATTCTCCTAAGAAATTGCTCAGATCAGATTACTATATCATATAGCTGCCATACAAACTGAATGATCGGAAGCAAGTGCTTCTATAAAAAAACTCTTTCATTTGAGGAGATATTTTAATTAGGCGCGATTTATTGCTTAAGGCAGCAATGCATTCTCCTAAGAAATCATTCAGATTAGATTACCATATCATATAGCTGCCATTAAAACTGAACTATCGGAAACAAGTGCTTGTATGAAAAACTCGTTCATTTGAGGAGATATTTTAATTAGGCGCGATTTATTACTTAAGGCAGCAATGCATTCTCCTAAGAAATCGTTCAGATTAGATTACCATATCATATAGCTGCCATTAAAACTGAACGATCGGAAACAAGTGCTTCTATAAAAAACTCGTTCATTTGAGAAGATATTTTAATTAGGAGCGATTTATTGCTTAAGGCAACAATGTATTCTCCTAAGAAATTGTTCAGATCAGATTACCATATCATATAGCTGCCATTAAAACTGAACGATCGCAATCAAGTGCTTGTATGAAAAACTCTTTCATTTGTGGAGATATTGTAACTAGGCGCGATTTATTGCTTAAGGCAGCAATGCATTCTCCTAAGAAATCGTTCAGATTGGATTACCAAATCATATAGCTGCCATTAAAACTGAACGATCGGAAACAAGTGCTTGTCTGAAAAAGTCTTTCATTTGAGGAGATATTTTAATTAGGAGCGATTTATTGCTTAAGGCAACAATGTATTCTCCTAAGAAATTGTTCAGATCAGATTACTATATCATATAGCCGCCATACAAACTGAACGATCGGAAACAAGTGCTTCTATGAAAAACTCTTTCATTTGAGGAGATATTTTAATTAGGCGCGATTTATTACTTAAGGCACAAATGTATTCTCCTAAGAAATTGTTCAGATCAGATTACTATATCATATAGCTGCCTTACAAACTGAACGATCGCAATCAAGTGCTTGTATGAAAAACTCTTTCATTTGAGGAGATATTTTAATTAGGCGCGATTTATTGCTTAAGGCAGCAATGTATTCTCCTAAGAAATCGTTCAGATTGGATTACCATATCATATAGCTGCCATTAAAACTGAACGATCGGAAACAAGTGCTTCTATGAAAAACTCTTTCATTTGAGGAGATATTTTAATTAGGCGCGATTTATTACTTAAGGCAACAAGGTATTCTCCTAAGAAATTGTTCAGATCAGATTACTATATCATATAGCTGCCATACAAACTGAACGATCGAAAACAAGTGCTTCTATAAAAAACTTTTTCATTTGAGGAGATAATTTAATTAGGAGCGATTTATTGCTTAAGGCAACAATGTATTCTCCTAAGAAATTGTTCAGATCAGATTACTATATCATATAGCTGCCATACAAACTGAATGATCGCAATCAAGTGCTTGTATGAAAAACTCGTTCATTTGAGAAGATATTTTAATTAGGCGCGATTTATTACTTAAGGCAGCAATGTATTCTCCTATGAAATTGTTCAGATCAGATTACCATATCATATAGCTGCCATTAAAACTGAACGATCGCAATCAAGTGCTTGTATGAAAAACTCTTTCATTTGAGGAGATATTTTAATTAGGCGCGATTTATTACTTAAGGCACAAATGTATTCTCCTAAGAAATTGTTCAGATCAGATTACTATATCATATAGCTGCCTTACAAACTGAACGATCGCAATCAAGTGCTTGTATGAAAAACTCTTTCATTTGAGGAGATATTTTAATTAGGCGCGATTTATTGCTTAAGGCAGCAATGTATTCTCCTAAGAAATCGTTCAGATTGGATTACCATATCATATAGCTGCCATTAAAACTGAACGATCGGAAACAAGTGCTTCTATGAAAAACTCTTTCATTTGAGGAGATATTTTAATTAGGCGCGATTTATTACTTAAGGCAACAAGGTATTCTCCTAAGAAATTGTTCAGATCAGATTACTATATCATATAGCTGCCATACAAACTGAACGATCGAAAACAAGTGCTTCTATAAAAAACTTTTTCATTTGAGGAGATAATTTAATTAGGAGCGATTTATTGCTTAAGGCAACAATGTATTCTCCTAAGAAATTGTTCAGATCAGATTACTATATCATATAGCTGCCATACAAACTGAATGATCGGAAGCAAGTGCTTCTATAAAAAAACTCTTTCATTTGAGGAGATATTTTAATTAGGCGCGATTTATTGCTTAAGGCAGCAATGCATTCTCCTAAGAAATCGTTCAGATTAGATTACCATATCATATAGCTGCCATTAAAACTGAACGATCGGAAACAAGTGCTTGTATGAAAAACTCGTTCATTTGAGAAGATATTTTAATTAGGAGCGATTTATTGCTTAAGGCAACAATGTATTCTCCTAAGAAATTGTTCAGATCAGATTACCATATCATATAGCTGCCATCAAAACTGAACGATCGCAATCAAGTGCATGTATGAAAAACTCTTTCATTTGAGGAGATATTTTAATTAGGCGCGATTTATTACTTAAGGCATCAATGCATTCTCCTAAGAAATCGTTCAGATTAGATTACCATATCATATAGCTGCCATTAAAACTGAACGATCGGAAACAAGTGCTTCTATGAAAAACTCTTTCATTTGAGGAGATATTTTAATTAGGCGCGATTTATTACTTAAGGCAACAAGGTATTCTCCTCAGAAATTGTTCAGATCAGATTATCATATCATATAGCTGCCATTAAAACTGAACGATCGCAATCAAGTGCTTGTATGAAAAACTCTTTCATTTGAGGAGATATTTTAATTAGGAGCGATTTATTACTTAAGGCAACAGGGTATTCTCCTAAGAAATTGTTCAGATCAGATTACTATATCATATAGCTGCCTTACAAACTGAACGATCGGAAAGAAGTGCTTCTATAAAAAACTTTTTCATTTGAGGAGATAATCTAATTAGGAGCGATTCATTGCTTAAGGCAACAATGTATTATCCTCAGAAATTGTTCAGATCAGATTACTATATCATATAGCTGCCATACAAACTGAACGATCGGAAACAAGTGCTTCTATGAAAAACTCTTTCATTTGAGGAGATATTTTAATTAGGAGCGATTTATTACCTAAGGCAACAAGGTATTCTCCTAAGAAATCCTTCAGATTAGATTACCATATCATATAGCTGCCATTAAAACTGAACGATCGGAAACAAGTGCTTGTATGAAAAACTCGTTCATTTGAGAAGATATTTTAATTAGGAGCGATTTATTGCTTAAGGCAACAATGTATTCTCCTAAGAAATTGTTCAGATCAGATTACTATATCATATAGCCACCATACAAACTGAACGATCGCAATCAAGTGCGTGTGTGGAAAACTCTTTCATTTAAAGAGATATCTCTACGAAATTAGATATGATTTATTGCCTAAGGCAACAATGTATTCTCCTAAGAAATTGTTCAGATCAGATAACTATATCATATAGCTGCAATACAAACTGAACGATCGGAACCAAGTGCTTCTATGAAAAACTATTTCATTTGAGGAGATATTTAAATGAGGAGCGATTTATTGCTTAAGGCAACAATGTATTCTCCTAAGAAATTGTTCAAATCAGATTACTATATCATATAGCCGCTTTACAAACTGAACGATCGGAAACAAGTGCTTGTATGAAAAAGTCTTTCATTTAAGGAGATATTTTAATTAGGCGCGATTTATTACTTAAGGCAGCAATGTATTCTCCTAAGAAATTGTTCAGATCAGATTACTATATCATATAGCTGCAAAACAAACTGAACGATCGGAAACAAGTGCTTCTATGAAAAACTCTTTCATTTGAGGAGATATTTAAATTAGGAGCGATTTATTGCTTAAGGCAACAATGCATTCTCCTAAGAAATCGTTCAGATTAGATTACCATATCATATAGCTGCCATTAAAACTGAACGATCGGAAACAAGTGCTTGTATGAAAAACTCGTTCATTTGAGAAGATATTTTAATTAGGAGCGATTTATTGCTTAAGGCAACAATGTATTCTCCTAAGAAATTGTTCAAATCAGATTACTATATCATATAGCCGCTTTACAAACTGAACGATCGGAAACAAGTGCTTGTATGAAAAAGTCTTTCATTTAAGGAGATATTTTAATTAGGCGCGATTTATTACTTAAGGCAGCAATGTATTCTCCTAAGAAATTGTTCAGATCAGATTACTATATCATATAGCTGCAAAACAAACTGAACGATCGGAAACAAGTGCTTCTATGAAAAACTCTTTCATTTGAGGAGATATTTAAATTAGGCGCGATTTATTACTTAAGGCAGCAATGTATTCTCCTAAGAAATTGTTCAGATCAGATTACTATATCATATAGCTGCAAAACAAACTGAACGATCGGAAACAAGTGCTTCTATGAAAAACTCTTTCATTTGAGGAGATATTTAAATTAGGCGCGATTTATTGCTTAAGGCAGCAATGCATTCTCCTAAGAAATCGTTCAGATTAGATTACCATATCATATAGCTGCCATTAAAACTGAACGATCGGAAACAAGTGCTTGTATGAAAAACTCGTTCATTTGAGAAGATATTTTAATTAGGAGCGATTTATTGCTTAAGGCAACAATGTATTCTCCTAAGAAATTGTTCAGATCAGATTACCATATCATATAGCTGCCATCAAAACTGAACGATCGCAATCAAGTGCTTGTATGAAAAACTCTTTCATTTGAGGAGATATTTTAATTAGGAGCGATTTATTACTTAAGGCAACAAGGTATTCTCCTCAGAAATTGTTCAGATCAGATTACCATATCATATAGCTGCCATCAAAACTGAACGATCGCAATCAAGTGCTTGTATGAAAAACTCTTTCATTTGAGGAGATATTTTAATTAGGAGCGATTTATTACTTAAGGCAACAGGGTATTCTCCTAAGAAATTGTTCAGATCAGATTACTATATCATATAGCTGCCTTACAAACTGAACGATCGGAAAGAAGTGCTTCTATGAAAAACTCTTTCATTTGAGGAGATATTTAAATTAGGCGCGATTTATTACTTAAGGCAGCAATGTATTCTCCTAAGAAATTGTTCAGATCAGATTACTATATCATATAGCTGCAAAACAAACTGAACGATCGCAATCAAGTGCATGTATGAAAAACTCTTTCATTTGAGGAGATATTTTAATTAGGCGCGATTTATTACTTAAGGCATCAATGCATTCTCCTAAGAAATCGTTCAGATTAGATTACCATATCATATAGCTGCCATTAAAACTGAACGATCGGAAACAAGTGCTTCTATGAAAAACTCTTTCATTTGAGGAGATATTTTAATTAGGCGCGATTTATTACTTAAGGCAACAAGGTATTCTCCTCAGAAATTGTTCAGATCAGATTATCATATCATATAGCTGCCATTAAAACTGAACGATCGCAATCAAGTGCTTGTATGAAAAACTCTTTCATTTGAGGAGATATTTTAATTAGGAGCGATTTATTACTTAAGGCAACAGGGTATTCTCCTAAGAAATTGTTCAGATCAGATTACTGTATCATATAGCTGCCTTACAAACTGAACGATCGGAAAGAAGTGCTTCTATGAAAAACTCTTTCATTTGAGGAGATATTTAAATTAGGCGCGATTTATTACTTAAGGCAGCAATGTATTCTCCTAAGAAATTGTTCAGATCAGATTACTATATCATATAGCTGCAAAACAAACTGAACGATCGGAAACAAGTGCTTCTATGAAAAACTCTTTCATTTGAGGAGATATTTAAATTAGGCGCGATTTATTACTTAAGGCAGCAATGTATTCTCCTAAGAAATTGTTCAGATCAGATTACTATATCATATAGCTGCAAAACAAACTGAACGATCGGAAACAAGTGCTTCTATGAAAAACTCTTTCATTTGAGGAGATATTTAAATTAGGCGCGATTTATTGCTTAAGGCAGCAATGCATTCTCCTAAGAAATCGTTCAGATTAGATTACCATATCATATAGCTGCCATTAAAACTGAACGATCGGAAACAAGTGCTTGTATGAAAAACTCGTTCATTTGAGAAGATATTTTAATTAGGAGCGATTTATTGCTTAAGGCAACAATGTATTCTCCTAAGAAATTGTTCAGATCAGATTACCATATCATATAGCTGCCATCAAAACTGAACGATCGCAATCAAGTGCTTGTATGAAAAACTCTTTCATTTGAGGAGATATTTTAATTAGGAGCGATTTATTACTTAAGGCAACAGGGTATTCTCCTAAGAAATTGTTCAGATCAGATTACTATATCATATAGCTGCCTTACAAACTGAACGATCGGAAAGAAGTGCTTCTATAAAAAACTTTTTCATTTGAGGAGATAATCTAATTAGGAGCGATTCATTGCTTAAGGCAACAATGTATTATCCTCAGAAATTGTTCAGATCAGATTACTATATCATATAGCTGCCATACAAACTGAACGATCGGAAACAAGTGCTTCTATGAAAAACTCTTTCATTTGAGGAGATATTTTAATTAGGAGCGATTTATTACCTAAGGCAACAAGGTATTCTCCTAAGAAATCCTTCAGATTAGATTACCATATCATATAGCTGCCATTAAAACTGAACGATCGGAAACAAGTGCTTGTATGAAAAACTCGTTCATTTGAGAAGATATTTTAATTAGGAGCGATTTATTGCTTAAGGCAACAATGTATTCTCCTAAGAAATTGTTCAGATCAGATTACTATATCATATAGCCACCATACAAACTGAACGATCGCAATCAAGTGCGTGTGTGGAAAACTCTTTCATTTAAAGAGATATCTCTACGAAATTAGATATGATTTATTGCCTAAGGCAACAATGTATTCTCCTAAGAAATTGTTCAGATCAGATAACTATATCATATAGCTGCAATACAAACTGAACGATCGGAACCAAGTGCTTCTATGAAAAACTATTTCATTTGAGGAGATATTTAAATGAGGAGCGATTTATTGCTTAAGGCAACAATGTATTCTCCTAAGAAATTGTTCAAATCAGATTACTATATCATATAGCCGCTTTACAAACTGAACGATCGGAAACAAGTGCTTGTATGAAAAAGTCTTTCATTTAAGGAGATATTTTAATTAGGCGCGATTTATTACTTAAGGCAGCAATGTATTCTCCTAAGAAATTGTTCAGATCAGATTACTATATCATATAGCTGCAAAACAAACTGAACGATCGGAAACAAGTTCTTCTATGAAAAACTCTTTCATTTGAGGAGATATTTAAATTAGGAGCGATTTATTGCTTAAGGCAACAATGTATTCTCCTAAGAAATTGTTCAGATCAGATTACTATATCATATAGCCGCTTTACAAACTGAACGATCGGAAACAAGTGCTTGTATGAAAAAGTCTTTCATTTGAGGAGATATTTTAATTAGGAGCGATTTATTGCTTAAGGCAACAATTTATTCTCCTTAGAAATTGTTCAGATCAGATTACTATATCATATAGCTGCAATACAAACTGAACGATCGGAACCAAGTGCTTGTATGAAAAACTCGTTCATTTGAGAAGATATTTTAATTAGGAGCGATTTATTGCTTAAGGCAACAATGTATTCTCCTAAGAAATTGTTCAGATCAGATTACTATATCATATAGCTGCCTTACAAACTGAACGATCGGAAAGAAGTGCTTCTATGAAAAACTCTTTCATTTGAGGAGATATTTAAATTAGGCGCGATTTATTACTTAAGGCAGCAATGTATTCTCCTAAGAAATTGTTCAGATCAGATTACTATATCATATAGCTGCAAAACAAACTGAACGATCGGAAACAAGTGCTTCTATGAAAAACTCTTTCATTTGAGGAGATATTTAAATTAGGCGCGATTTATTACTTAAGGCAGCAATGTATTCTCCTAAGAAATTGTTCAGATCAGATTACTATATCATATAGCTGCAAAACAAACTGAACGATCGGAAACAAGTGCTTCTATGAAAAACTCTTTCATTTGAGGAGATATTTAAATTAGGCGCGATTTATTGCTTAAGGCAGCAATGCATTCTCCTAAGAAATCGTTCAGATTAGATTACCATATCATATAGCTGCCATTAAAACTGAACGATCGGAAACAAGTGCTTGTATGAAAAACTCGTTCATTTGAGAAGATATTTTAATTAGGAGCGATTTATTGCTTAAGGCAACAATGTATTCTCCTAAGAAATTGTTCAGATCAGATTACCATATCATATAGCTGCCATCAAAACTGAACGATCGCAATCAAGTGCTTGTATGAAAAACTCTTTCATTTGAGGAGATATTTAAATTAGGCGCGATTTATTACTTAAGGCAGCAATGTATTCTCCTAAGAAATTGTTCAGATCAGATTACTATATCATATAGCTGCAAAACAAACTGAACGATCGGAAACAAGTGCTTCTATGAAAAACTCTTTCATTTGAGGAGATATTTAAATTAGGCGCGATTTATTACTTAAGGCAGCAATGTATTCTCCTAAGAAATTGTTCAGATCAGATTACTATATCATATAGCTGCAAAACAAACTGAACGATCGGAAACAAGTGCTTCTATGAAAAACTCTTTCATTTGAGGAGATATTTAAATTAGGCGCGATTTATTGCTTAAGGCAGCAATGCATTCTCCTAAGAAATCGTTCAGATTAGATTACCATATCATATAGCTGCCATTAAAACTGAACGATCGGAAACAAGTGCTTGTATGAAAAACTCGTTCATTTGAGAAGATATTTTAATTAGGAGCGATTTATTGCTTAAGGCAACAATGTATTCTCCTAAGAAATTGTTCAGATCAGATTACCATATCATATAGCTGCCATCAAAACTGAACGATCGCAATCAAGTGCTTGTATGAAAAACTCTTTCATTTGAGGAGATATTTTAATTAGGAGCGATTTATTACTTAAGGCAACAGGGTATTCTCCTAAGAAATTGTTCAGATCAGATTACTATATCATATAGCTGCCTTACAAACTGAACGATCGGAAAGAAGTGCTTCTATGAAAAACTCTTTCATTTGAGGAGATATTTAAATTAGGCGCGATTTATTACTTAAGGCAGCAATGTATTATCCTCAGAAATTGTTCAGATCAGATTACTATATCATATAGCTGCAAAACAAACTGAACGATCGCAATCAAGTGCATGTATGAAAAACTCTTTCATTTGAGGAGATATTTTAATTAGGCGCGATTTATTACTTAAGGCATCAATGCATTCTCCTAAGAAATCGTTCAGATTAGATTACCATATCATATAGCTGCCATTAAAACTGAACGATCGGAAACAAGTGCTTCTATGAAAAACTCTTTCATTTGAGGAGATATTTTAATTAGGCGCGATTTATTACTTAAGGCAACAAGGTATTCTCCTCAGAAATTGTTCAGATCAGATTATCATATCATATAGCTGCCATTAAAACTGAACGATCGCAATCAAGTGCTTGTATGAAAAACTCTTTCATTTGAGGAGATATTTTAATTAGGAGCGATTTATTACTTAAGGCAACAGGGTATTCTCCTAAGAAATTGTTCAGATCAGATTACTATATCATATAGCTGCCTTACAAACTGAACGATCGGAAAGAAGTGCTTCTATAAAAAACTTTTTCATTTGAGGAGATAATCTAATTAGGAGCGATTCATTGCTTAAGGCAACAATGTATTATCCTCAGAAATTGTTCAGATCAGATTACTATATCATATAGCTGCCATACAAACTGAACGATCGGAAACAAGTGCTTCTATGAAAAACTCTTTCATTTGAGGAGATATTTTAATTAGGAGCGATTTATTACCTAAGGCAACAAGGTATTCTCCTAAGAAATCCTTCAGATTAGATTACCATATCATATAGCTGCCATTAAAACTGAACGATCGGAAACAAGTGCTTGTATGAAAAACTCGTTCATTTGAGAAGATATTTTAATTAGGAGCGATTTATTGCTTAAGGCAACAATGTATTCTCCTAAGAAATTGTTCAGATCAGATTACTATATCATATAGCCACCATACAAACTGAACGATCGCAATCAAGTGCGTGTGTGGAAAACTCTTTCATTTAAAGAGATATCTCTACGAAATTAGATATGATTTATTGCCTAAGGCAACAATGTATTCTCCTAAGAAATTGTTCAGATCAGATAACTATATCATATAGCTGCAATACAAACTGAACGATCGGAACCAAGTGCTTCTATGAAAAACTATTTCATTTGAGGAGATATTTAAATGAGGAGCGATTTATTGCTTAAGGCAACAATGTATTCTCCTAAGAAATTGTTCAGATCAGATTACTATATCATATAGCCGCTTTACAAACTGAACGATCGGAAACAAGTGCTTGTATGAAAAAGTCTTTCATTTGAGGAGATATTTGAATTAGGCGCGATTTATTACTTAAGGCAGCAATGTATTCTCCTAAGAAATTGTTCAGATCAGATTACTATATCATATAGCTGCAATACAAACTGAACGATCTTAAACAAGTGCTTCTATGAAAAACTATTTCAGTTGAGGAGATATTTAAATGAGGAGCGATTTATTGCTTAAGGCAACAATGTATTCTCCTAAGAAATTGTTCAGATCAGATTACTATATCATATAGCCGCTTTACAAACTGAACGATCGGAAACAAGTGCTTGTATGAAAAAGTCTTTCATTTGAGGAGATATTTAAATTAGGAGCGATTTATTGCTTAAGGCAACAATGTATTCTCCTAAGAAATTGTTCAGATCAGATTACTATATCATATAGCCGCTTTACAAACTGAACGATCGGAAACAAGTGCTTGTATGAAAAAGTCTTTCATTTGAGGAGATATTTGAATTAGGCGCGATTTATTACTTAAGGCAGCAATGTATTCTCCTAAGAAATTGTTCAGATCAGATTACTATATCATATAGCCGCTTTACAAACTGAACGATCGAAAACAAGTGCTTGTATGAAAAAGTCTTTCATTTGAGGAGATATTTTAATTAGGCGCGATTTATTACTTAAGGCAGCAATGTATTCTCCTAAGAATTTGTTCAGATCAGATTACTATATCATATAGCTGCAATACAAACTGAACGATCGGAAACAAGTGCTTCTATGAAAAAATATTTCATTTGAGGAGATATTTAAATTAGGAGCGATTTATTGCTTAAGGCAACAATGTATTCTCCTAAGAAATTGTTCAGATCAGATTACTATATCATATAAGCCGCTTTACAAACTGAACGATCGGAAACAAGTGCTTGTATGAAAAAGTCTTTCATTTGAAAAGATATTTTAATTAGGCGCGATTTATTACTTAAGGCAGCAATGTATTCTCCTAAGAAATTGTTCAGATCAGATTACTATATCATATAGCTGCCTTACAAACTGAACGATCGGAAACAAGTGCTTCTATGAAAAACTCTTTCATTTGAGGAGATATTTAAATTAGGAGCTATTTATTGCTTAAGGCAACAATGTATTCTCCTAAGAAATTGTTCAGATCAGATTACTATATCATATAGCCGCTTTACAAACTGAACGATCGAAAACAAGTGCTTGTATGAAAAAGTCTTTCATTTTAGGAGATATTTTAACTAGGCGCGATTTATTACTTAAGGCAGCAATGTATTCTCCTAAGAAATTGTTCAGATCAGATTACTATATCATATAGCTGCAATACAAACTGAACGATCTTAAACAAGTGCTTCTATGAAAAACTATTTCAGTTGAGGAGATATTTAAATTAGGAGCGATTTATTGCTTAAGGCAACAATGTATTCTCCTAAGAAATTGTTCAGATCAGATTACTATATCATATAGCCGCTTTACAAACTGAACGATCGGAAACAAGTGCTTGTATGAAAAAGTCTTTCATTTGAGGAGATATTTGAATTAGGCGCGATTTATTACTTAAGGCAGCAATGTATTCTCCTAAGAAATTGTTCAGATCAGATTACTATATCATATAGCTGCCTTACAAACTGAACGATCGGAAACAAGTGCTTCTATGAAAAACTCTTTCATTTGAAGAGATATTTTAATTAGGCGCGATTTATTACTTAAGGCAACAAGGTATTCTCCTAAGAAATTGTTCAGATCAGATTACTATATCATATAGCTGCCATACAAACGGAACGATCGAAAACAAGTGCTTCTATAAAAAACTTTTTCATTTGAGGAGATAATTTAATTAGGAGCGATTTATTGCTTAAGGCAACAATGTATTCTCCTAAGAAATTGTTCAGATAAGATTACTATATCATATAGCTGCCATACAAACTGAATGATCGGAAGCAAGTGCTTCTATAAAAAAACTCTTTCATTTGAGGAGATATTTTAATTAGGCGCGATTTATTGCTTAAGGCAGCAATGCATTCTCCTAAGAAATCGTTCAGATTAGATTACCATATCATATAGCTGCCATTAAAACTGAACGATCGGAAACAAGTGCTTCTATAAAAAAACTCTTTCATTTGAGGAGATATTTTAGTTAGGCGCGATTTATTGCTTAAGGCAGCAATGCATTCTCCTAAGAAATCGTTCAGATTAGATTACCATATCATATAGCTGCCATTAAAACTGAACGATCGGAAACAAGTGCTTCTATAAAAAACTCTTTCATTTGAGGAGATATTTTAATTAGCGCGATTTATTACTTAAGGCAACAAGGTATTCTCCTCAGAAATTGTTCAGATCAGATTACCATATCATATAGCTGCCATTAAAACTGAACGATCGCAATCAAGTGCTTGTATGAAAAACTCTTTCATTTGAGGAGATATTTTAATTAAGAGCGATTTATTACTTAAGGCAACAAGGTATTCTCCTAAGAAATTGTTCAGATCAGATTACTATATCATATAGCTGCCTTACAAACTGAACGATCGGAAAGAAGTGCTTCTATAAAAAACTTTTTCATTTGAGGAGATATTTAAATTAGGAGCGATTTATTACTTAAGGCAACAATGTATTCTCCTAAGAAATTGTTCAGATCAGATTACTATATCATATAGCTGCCATTAAAACTGAACGATCGCAATCAAGTGCTTGTATGAAAAACTCTTTCATTTGAGGAGATAATCTAACTAGGAGCGATTTATTGCTTAAGGCAACAATGTATTCTCCTAAGAAATCGTTCAGATTAGATTACCATATCATATAGCTGCCATTAAAACTGAACGATCGGAAAAAAGTGCTTGTATGAAAAACTCGTTCATTTGAGAAGATATTTTAATTAGGAGCGATTTATTACTTAAGGCAGCAATGCATTCTCCTAAGAAATCGTTCAGATTAGATTACCATATCATATAGCTGCCATTAAAACTGAACGATCGGAAACAAGTGCTTGTATGAAAAACTCGTTCATTTGAGGAGATATTTTAATTAGGAGCGATTTATTACTTAAGGCAGCAATGCATTCTCCTAAGAAATCGTTCATTTTACTTTACATTTATTACTTAAGGCAACAATGTATTCTCCTAAGAAATTGTTCAGATCAGATAACTATATCATATAGCTGCAATACAAACTGAACGATCGGAACCAAGTGCTTCTATGAAAAACTATTTCATTTGAGGAGATATTTAAATTAGGAGCGATTTATTGCTTAAGGCAACAATGTATTCTCCTAAGAAATTGTTCAAATCAGATTACTATATCATATAGCCGCCTTACAAACTGAACGATCGGAAACAAGTGCTTGTATGAAAAAGTCTTTCATTTGAGGAGATATTTTAATTAGGCGCGATTTATTACTTAAGGCAGCAATGTATTCTCCTAAGAAATTGTTCAGATCAGATTACTATATCATATAGCTGCAAAACAAACTGAATGATCGGAAACAAGTGCTTCTATGAAAAACTCTTTCATTTAAGGAGATATTTAAATTAGGAGCGATTTATTACTTAAGGCAACAATGTATTCTCCTAAGAAATTGTTCAGATCAGATTACTATATCATATAGCCGCTTTACAAACTGAACGATCGGAAACAAGTGCTTGTATGAAAAAGTCTTTCATTTAAGGAGATATTTTAATTAGGAGCGATTTATTGCTTAAGGCAACAATTTATTCTCCTAAGAAATTGCTCAGATCTGATTACTATATCATATAGCCGCCATACAAACTGAACGATCGGAAACAAGTGCTTCTATGAAAAACTCTTTCATTTGAGGAGATATTTTAATTAGGCGCGATTTATTACTTAAGGCACAAATGTATTCTCCTAAGAAATTGTTTAGATCAGATCACTATATCATATAGCTGCCTTACAAGCTGAACGATCGGAAACAAGTGCTTGTATGAAAAACTCTTTCATTTGAGGAGATATTTTAACTAGGAGCGATTTATTGCTTAAGGCAACAATGTATTCTCCTAAGAAATTGTTCAGATCAGATTACCATATCATATAGCTGCCATTAAAACTGAACGATCGGAAACAAGTGCTTGTATGAAAAACTCGTTCATTTGAGAAGATATTTTAATTAGGAGCGATTTATTGCTTAAGGCAACAATGTATTCTCCTCAGAAATTGTTCAGATCAGATTGCTATATCATATAGCTGCCATACAAACTGAATGATCGGAAGCAAGTGCTTCTATAAAAAAACTCTTTCATTTAAGGAGATATTTTAATTAGGCGCGATTTATTGCTTAAGGCAGCAATGCATTCTCCTAAGAAATTGTTCAGATCAGATTACTATATCATATAGCTGCCATACAAACTGAATGATCGGAAGCAAGTGCTTCTATAATAAACTTTTTCATTGGAGGAGATAATTTAATTAGGAGCGATTTATTGCTTAAGGCAACAATGTATTCTCCTAAGAAATTGTTCAGATCAGATTACTATATCATATAGCTGCCATACAAACTGAATGATCGGAAGCAAGTGCTTCTATAAAAAAACTCTTTCATTTAAGGAGATATTTTAATTAGGCGCGATTTATTGCTTAAGGCAGCAATGCATTCTCCTAAGAAATTGTTCAGATCAGATTACTATATCATATAGCTGCCATACAAACTGAATGATCGGAAGCAAGTGCTTCTATAAAAAAACTCTTTCATTTGAGGAGATATTTTAATTAGGCGCGATTTATTGCTTAAGGCAGCAATGCATTCTCCTAAGAAATCGTTCAGATTAGATTACCATATCATATAGCTGCCATTAAAACTGAACGATCGGAAACAAGTGCTTGTATGAAAAACTCGTTCATTTGAGAAGATATTTTAATTAGGAGCGATTTATTGCTTAAGGCAACAATGTATTCTCCTAAGAAATTGTTCAGATCAGATTACCATATCATATAGCTGTCATTAAAACTGAACGATCGCAATCAAGTGCTTGTATGAAAAACTCTTTCATTTGAGGAGATATTTTAATTAGGAGCGATTTATTGATTAAGGCAACAATGTATTCTCCTAAGAAATTGTTCAGATCAGATTACTATATCATATAGCTGCCTTACAAACTGAACGATCGCAATCAAGTGCTTGTATGAAAAACTCTTTCATTTGAGGAGATATTTTAATTAGGCGCGATTTATTGCTTAAGGCAGCAATGCATTCTCCTAAGAAATCGTTCAGATTGGATTACCATATCATATAGCTGCCATTAAAACTGAACGATCGGAAACAAATGCTTGTATGAAAAACTCGTTCATTTGAGAAGATATTTTAATTAGGAGCGATTTATTGCTTAAGGCAACAATGTATTCTCCTAAGAAATTGTTCAGATTAGATTACCATATCATATAGCTGCCATTAAAACTGAACGATCGCAATCAAGTGCTTGTATGAAAAACTCGTTCATTTGAGAAGATATTTTAATTAGGAGCGATTTATTGCTTAAGGCAACAATGTATTCTCCTAAGAAATTGTTCAGATCAGATTACTATATCATATAGTTGCCATACAAACTGAACGATCGAAAACAAGTGCTTCTATAATCAACTTTTTCATTGGAGGAGATAATTTAATTAGGAGCGATTTATTGCTTAAGGCAACAATGTATTCTCCTAAGAAATTGTTCAGATCAGATTACTATATCATATAGCTGCCATACAAACTGAACGATCGGAAGCAAGTGCTTCTATAAAAAAACTCTTTCATTTGAGGAGATATTTTAATTAGGCGCGATTTATTGCTTAAGGCAGCAATGCATTCTCCTAAGAAATCGTTCAGATTAGATTACCATATCATATAGCTGCCATTAAAACTGAACGATCGGAAACAAGTGCTTGTATGAAAAACTCGTTCATTTGAGAAGATATTTTAATTAGGAGCGATTTATTGCTTAAGGCAACAATGTATTCTCCTAAGAAATCGTTCAGATTAGATTACCATATCATATAGCTGCCATTAAAACTGAACGATCGGAAACAAGTGCTTGTATGAAAAACTCGTTCATTTGAGAAGATATTTTAATTAGGAGCGATTTATTGCTTAAGGCAACAATGTATTCTCCTAAGAAATTGTTCAGATCAGATTACCATATCATATAGCTGTCATTAAAACTGAACGATCGCAATCAAGTGCTTGTATGAAAAACTCTTTCATTTGAGGAGATATTTTAATTAGGAGCGATTTATTGATTAAGGCAACAATGTATTCTCCTAAGAAATTGTTCAGATCAGATTACTATATCATATAGCTGCCTTACAAACTGAACGATCGCAATCAAGTGCTTGTATGAAAAACTCTTTCATTTGAGGAGATATTTTAATTAGGCGCGATTTATTGCTTAAGGCAGCAATGCATTCTCCTAAGAAATCGTTCAGATTGGATTACCATATCATATAGCTGCCATTAAAACTGAACGATCGGAAACAAATGCTTGTATGAAAAACTCGTTCATTTGAGAAGATATTTTAATTAGGAGCGATTTATTGCTTAAGGCAACAATGTATTCTCCTAAGAAATTATTCAGATTAGATTACCATATCATATAGCTGCCATTAAAACTGAACGATCGCAATCAAGTGCTTGTATGAAAAACTCGTTCATTTGAGAAGATATTTTAATTAGGAGCGATTTATTGCTTAAGGCAACAATGTATTCTCCTAAGAAATTGTTCAGATCAGATTACTATATCATATAGTTGCCATACAAACTGAACGATCGAAAACAAGTGCTTCTATAATAAACTTTTTCATTGGAGGAGATAATTTAATTAGGAGCGATTTATTGCTTAAGGCAACAATGTATTCTCCTAAGAAATTGTTCAGATCAGATTACTATATCATATAGCTGCCATACAAACTGAACGATCGGAAGCAAGTGCTTCTATAAAAAAACTCTTTCATTTGAGGAGATATTTTAATTAGGCGCGATTTATTGCTTAAGGCAGCAATGCATTCTCCTAAGAAATCGTTCAGATTAGATTACCATATCATATAGCTGCCATTAAAACTGAACGATCGGAAACAAGTGCTTGTATGAAAAACTCGTTCATTTGAGAAGATATTTTAATTAGGAGCGATTTATTGCTTAAGGCAACAATGTATTCTCCTAAGAAATTGTTCAGATCAGATTACCATATCATATAGCTGTCATTAAAACTGAACGATCGCAATCAAGTGCTTGTATGAAAAACTCTTTCATTTGAAGAGATATTTTAATTAGGAGCGATTTATTGATTAAGGCAACAATGTATTCTCCTAAGAAATTGTTCAGATCAGATTACTTTATCATATAGCTGCCTTACAAACTGAACGATCGCAATCAAGTGCTTGTATGAAAAACTCGTTCATTTGAGAAGATATTTTAATTAGGAGCGATTTATTGCTTAAGGCAACAATGTATTCTCCTAAGAAATTGTTCAGATCAGATTACCATATCATATAGCTGTCATTAAAACTGAACGATCGCAATCAAGTGCTTGTATGAAAAACTCTTTCATTTGAGGAGATAATTTAATTAGGAGCGATTTATTGCTTAAGGCAACAATGTATTCTCCTAAGAAATTGTTCAGATCAGATTACTATATCATATAGCTGCCATACAAACTGAACGATCGGAAGCAAGTGCTTCTATAAAAAAACTCTTTCATTTGAGGAGATATTTTAATTAGGCGCGATTTATTGCTTAAGGCAGCAATGCATTCTCCTAAGAAATCGTTCAGATTAGATTACCATATCATATAGCTGCCATTAAAACTGAACGATCGGAAACAAGTGCTTGTATGAAAAACTCGTTCATTTGAGAAGATATTTTAATTAGGAGCGATTTATTGCTTAAGGCAACAATGTATTCTCCTAAGAAATTGTTCAGATCAGATTACCATATCATATAGCTGTCATTAAAACTGAACGATCGCAATCAAGTGCTTGTATGAAAAACTCTTTCATTTGAAGAGATATTTTAATTAGGAGCGATTTATTGATTAAGGCAACAATGTATTCTCCTAAGAAATTGTTCAGATCAGATTACTTTATCATATAGCTGCCTTACAAACTGAACGATCGCAATCAAGTGCTTGTATGAAAAACTCTTTCATTTGAGGAGATATTTTAATTAGGCGCGATTTATTGCTTAAGGCAGCAATGCATTCTCCTAACAAATCGTTCAGATTGGATTACCATATCATATAGCTGCCATTAAAACTGAACGATCGGAAACAAATGCTTGTATGAAAAACTCGTTCATTTGAGAAGATATTTTAATTAGGAGCGATTTATTGCTTAAGGCAACAATGTATTCTCCTCAGAAATTGTTCAGATCAGATAACTATATCATATAGCTGCCTTACAAACTGAATGATCGGAAGCAAGTGCTTCTATAAAAAAACTCTTTCATTTGAGGAGATATTTTAATTAGGCGCGATTTATTGCTTAAGGCAGCAATGCATTCTCCTAAGAAATCGTTCAGATTGGATTACCATATCATATAGCTGCCATTAAAACTGAACGATCGGAAACAAATGCTTGTATGAAAAACTCGTTCATTTGAGAAGATATTTTAATTAGGAGCGATTTATTGCTTAAGGCAACAATGTATTCTCCTCAGAAATTGCTCAGATCAGATTACTATATCATATAGCTGCAATACAAACTGAACGATCGGAAACAAGTGCTTCTATGAAAAACTCTTTCATTTGAGGAGATATTTTAATTAGGCGCGATTAATTACTTAAGGCAACAAGGTATTCTCCTAAGAAATTGTTCAGATCAGATTACTATATCATATAGCTGCCTTACAAACTGAACGATCGCAATCAAGTGCTTGTATGAAAAACTCTTTCATTTGAGGAGATAATCTAATTAGGAGCGATTTATTGCTTAAGGCAACAATGTATTCTCCTCAGAAATTGTTCAGATCAGATTACTATATCATATAGCTGCCATACAAACTGAATGATCGGAAGCAAGTGCTTCTATAAAAAAACTCTTTCATTTGAGGAGATATTTTAATTAGGCGCGATTTATTACTTAAGGCAACAAGGTATTCTCCTCAGAAATTGTTCAGATCAGATTACCATATCATATAGCTGCCATTAAAACTGAACGATCGCAATCAAGTGCTTGTATGAAAAACTCTTTCATTTGAGGAGATATTTTAATTAGGAGCGATTTATTGCTTAAGGCAACAATGTATTCTCCTAAGAAATTGTTCAGATCAGATTACTATATCATATAGCCGCTTTACAAACTGAACGATCGGAAACAAGTGCTTGTATGAAAAAGTCTTTCATTTGAGGAGATATTTTAATTAGGCGCGATTTATTACTTAAGGCAACAAGGTATTCTCCTAAGGAATTGTTCAGATCAGATTACTATATCATATAGCTGCCTTACAAACTGAACGATCGCAATCAAGTGCTTGTATGAAAAACTCTTTCATTTGAGGAAATAATCTAATTAGGAGCGATTTATTACTTAAGGCAGCAATGTATTCTCCTAAGAAATTGTTCAGATCAGATTACTATATCATATAGCTGCCTTACAAACTGAACGATCGGAAACAAGTGCTTCTATGAAAAACTCTTTCATTTGAGGAGATATTTTAATTAGGAGCGATTTATTGCTTAAGGCAACAATGTATTCTCCTAAGAAATTGTTCAGATCAGATTACTATATCATATAGCTGCCTTACAAACTGAACGATCGCAATCAAGTGCTTGTATGAAAAACTCTTTCATTTGAGGAGATATTTTAATTAGGAGCGATTTATTGCTTAAGGCAACAATGTATTCTCCTAAGAAATTGTTCAGATCAGATTACCATATCATATAGCTGCCATTAAAACTGAACGATCGCAATCAAGTGCTTGTATGAAAAACTCTTTCATTTGAGGAGATATTTTAATTAGGAGCGATTTATTGCTTAAGGCAACAATGTATTCTCCTAAGAAAGATCAGATTACTATATCATATAGCTGCAATACAAACTGAACGATCGGAAACAAGTGCTTCTATGAAAAACTCTTTCATTTGAGGAGATATTTTAATTAGGCGCGATTTATTACTTAAGGCAACAAGGTATTCTCCTAAGAAATTGTTCAGATCAGATTACTATATCATATAGCCGCTTTACAAACTGAACGATCGGAAACAAGTGCTTGTATGAAAAAGTCTTTCATTTGAGGAGATATTTTAATTAGGCGCGATTTATTACTTAAGGCAACAAGGTATTCTCCTAAGAAATTGTTCAGATCAGATTACTATATCATATAGCTGCCATACAAACTGAATGATCGGAAGCAAGTGCTTCTATAAAAAAACTCTTTCATTTGAGGAGATATTTTAATTAGGCGCTATTTACTGCTTAAGGCAGCAATGCATTCTCCTAAGAAATCGTTCAGATTAGATTACCATATCATATAGCTGCCATTAAAACTGAACGATCGGAAACAAGTGCTTGTATGAAAAACTCGTTCATTTGAGAAGATATTTTAATTAGGAGCGATTTATTGCTTAAGGCAACAATGTATTCTCCTAAGAAATTGTTCAGATCAGATTACCATATCATATAGCTGCCATTAAAACTGAACGATCGCAATCAAGTGCTTGTATGAAAAACTCTTTCATTTGAGGAGATATTTTAATTAGGAGCGATTTATTGCTTAAGGCAACAATGTATTCTCCTAAGAAATTGTTCAGATCAGATTACTATATCATATAGCTGCAATACAAACTGAACGATCGGAAACAAGTGCTTCTATGAAAAACTCTTTCATTTGAGGAGATATTTTAATTAGGCGCGATTTATTACTTAAGGCAACAAGGTATTCTCCTAAGAAATTGTTCAGATCAGATAACTATATCATATAGCTGCCTTACAAACTGAACGATCGGAAAGAAGTGCTTCTATAAAAAACTTTTTCATTTGAGGAGATAATCTAATTAGGAGCGATTTATTGCTTAAGGCAACAATGTATTCTCCTCAGATATTGTTCAGATCAGATTACTATATCATATAGCTGCCATACAAACTGAATGATCGGAAGCAAGTGCTTCTATAAAAAAACTCTTTCATTTGAGGAGATATTTTAATTAGGCGCGATTTATTACTTAAGGCAACAAGGTATTCTCCTCAGAAATTGTTCAGATCAGATTACTATATCATATAGCTGCCTTACAAACTGAACGATCGCAATCAAGTGCTTGTATGAAAAACTCTTTCATTTGAGGAGATAATCTAATTAGGCGCGATTTATTACTTAAGGCAGCAATGTATTCTCCTAAGAAATTGTTCAGATCAGATTACTATATCATATAGCTGCCATACAAACTGAACGATCGAAAACAAGTGCTTCTATAAAAAAACTCTTTCATTTGAGGAGATATTTTAATTAGGCGCGATTTACTGCTTAAGGCAGCAATGCATTCTCCTAAGAAATCGTTCAGATTAGATTACCATATCATATAGCTGCCATTAAAACTGAATGATCGGAAACAAGTGCTTGTATGAAAAACTCTTTCATTTGAGGAGATATTTTAATTAGGAGCGATTTATTGCTTAAGGCAACAATGTATTCTCCTAAGAAATTGTTCAGATCAGATTCCTATATCATATAGCCGCTTTACAAACTGAACGATCGGAAACAAGTGCTTGTATGAAAAAGTCTTTCATTTGAGGAGATATTTTAATTAGGCGCGATTTATTGCTTAAGGCAACAATGTATTCTCCTAAGAAATTGTTCAGATCAGATTACCATATCATATAGCTGCCATTAAAACTGAACGATCGCAATCAAGTGCTTGTATGAAAAACTCTTTCATTTGAGGAGATATTTTAATTAGGAGCGATTTATTGCTTAAGGCAACAATGTATTCTCCTAAGAAATTGTTCAGATCAGATTACTATATCATATAGCTGCAATACAAACTGAACGATCGGAAACAAGTGCTTCTATGAAAAACTCTTTCATTTGAGGAGATATTTTAATTAGGCGCGATTTATTACTTAAGGCAACAAGGTATTCTCCTAAGAAATTGTTCAGATCAGATTACTATATCATATAGCTGCCTTACAAACTGAACGATCGGAAAGAAGTGCTTCTATAAAAAACTTTTTCATTTGAGGAGATAATCTAATTAGGAGCGATTTATTGCTTAAGGCAACAATGTATTCTCCTCAGAAATTGTTCAGATCAGATTACTATATCATATAGCTGCCTTACAAACTGAACGATCGCAATCAAGTGCTTGTATAAAAAACTTTTTCATTTGAGGAGATAATTTAATTAGGAGCGATTTATTGCTTAAGGCAACAATGTATTCTCCTAAGAAATTGTTCAGATCAGATTACTATATCATATAGCTGCCATACAAACTGAATGATCGGAAGCAAGTGCTTCTATAAAAAAACTCTTTCATTTGAGGAGATATTTTAATTAGGCGCGATTTACTGCTTAAGGCAGCAATGCATTCTCCTAAGAAATCGTTCAGATTAGATTACCATATCATATAGCTGCCATTAAAACTGAATGATCGGAAACAAGTGCTTGTATGAAAAACTCGTTCATTTGAGAAGATATTTTAATTAGGAGCGATTTATTGCTTAAGGCAACAATGTATTCTCCTAAGAAATTGTTCAGATCAGATTACCATATCATATAGCTGCCATTAAAACTGAACGATCGCAATCAAGTGCTTGTATGAAAAACTCTTTCATTTGAGGAGATATTTTAATTAGGAGCGATTTATTGGTTAAGGCAACAATGTATTCTCCTAAGAAATTGTTCAGATCAGATTACTATATCATATAGCTGCCATACAAACTGAATGATCGGAAGCAAGTGCTTCTATAAAAAAACTCTTTCATTTGAGGAGATATTTTAATTAGGCGCGATTTATTACTTAAGGCAGCAAGGTATTCTCCTCAGAAATTGTTCAGATCAGATTACTATATCATATAGCTGCCTTACAAACTGAACGATCGCAATCAAGTGCTTGTATGAAAAACTCTTTAATTTGAGGAGATAATCTAATTAGGCGCGATTTATTACTTAAGGCAGCAATGCATTCTCCTAAGAAATCGTTCAGATTAGATTACCATATCATATAGCTGCCATTAAAACTGAACGATCGGAAACAAGTGCTTGTATGAAAAACTCGTTCATTTGAGAAGATATTTAAATTAGGAGCGATTTATTGCTTAAGGCAACAATGTATTCTCCTAAGAAATTGTTCAGATCAGATTACCATATCACATAGCTGCCATTAAAACTGAACGATCGCAATCAAGTGCTTGTATGAAAAAGTCTTTCATTTGAGGAGATATTTTAATTAGGAGCGATTTATTGCTTAAGGCAACAATGTATTCTCCTAAGAAATTGTTCAGATCAGATTACTACATCATATAGCTGCAATACAAACTGAACGATCGGAAACAAGTGCTTCTATGAAAAACTCTTTCATTTGAGGAGATATTTTAACTAGGAGCGATTTATTGCTTAAGGCAACAATGTATTATCCTAAGAAATTGTTCAGATCAGATTACCATATCACATAGCTGCCATTAAAACTGAACGATCGCAATCAAGTGCTTGTATGAAAAACTCTTTCATTTGAGGAGATATTTTAATTAGGAGCGATTTATTGCTTAAGGCAACAATGTATTCTCCTAAGAAATTGTTCAGATCAGATTACTATATCATATAGCTGCAATACAAACTGAACGATCGGAAACAAGTGCTTCTATGAAAAACTCTTTCATTTGAGGAGATATTTTAATTAGGCGCGATTTATTACTTAAGGCAACAAGGTATTCTCCTAAGAAATTGTTCAGATCAGATTACTATATCATATAGCTGCCTTACAAACTGAACGATCGCAATCAAGTGCTTGTATGAAAAACTCTTTCATTTGAGGAGATAATCTAATTAGGAGCGCTTTATTGCTTAAGGCAACAATGTATTCTCCTAAGAAATTGTTCAGATCAGATTACTATATCATATAGTTGCCATACAAACTGAACGATCGAAAACAAGTGCTTCTATAATAAACTTTTTCATTGGAGGAGATAATTTAATTAGGAGCGATTTATTGCTTAAGGCAACAATGTATTCTCCTAAGAAATTGTTCAGATCAGATTACTATATCATATAGCTGCCATACAAACTGAACGATCGGAAGCAAGTGCTTCTATAAAAAAACTCTTTCATTTGAGGAGATATTTTAATTAGGCGCGATTTATTGCTTAAGGCAGCAATGCATTCTCCTAAGAAATCGTTCAGATTAGATTACCATATCATATAGCTGCCATTAAAACTGAACGATCGGAAACAAGTGCTTGTATGAAAAACTCGTTCATTTGAGAAGATATTTTAATTAGGAGCGATTTATTGCTTAAGGCAACAATGTATTCTCCTAAGAAATTGTTCAGATCAGATTACCATATCATATAGCTGTCATTAAAACTGAACGATCGCAATCAAGTGCTTGTATGAAAAACTCTTTCATTTGAAGAGATATTTTAATTAGGAGCGATTTATTGATTAAGGCAACAATGTATTCTCCTAAGAAATTGTTCAGATCAGATTACTTTATCATATAGCTGCCTTACAAACTGAACGATCGCAATCAAGTGCTTGTATGAAAAACTCTTTCATTTGAGGAGATATTTTAATTAGGCGCGATTTATTACTTAAGGCAACAAGGTATTCTCCTCAGAAATTGTTCAGATCAGATTACTATATCATATAGCTGCCTTACAAACTGAACGATCGGAAACAAGTGCTTGTATGAAAAACTCTTTCATTTGAGGAGATATTTTAACTAGGAGCGATTTATTGCTTAAGGCAACAATGTATTATCCTAAGAAATTGTTCAGATCAGATTACCATATCATATAGCTGCCATTAAAACTGAACGATCGGAAACAAGTGCTTGTATAAAAAACTTTTTCATTTGAGGAGATAATCTAATTAGGAGCGATTTATTGCTTAAGGCAACAATGTATTCTCCTCAGAAATTGTTCAGATCAGATTACTATATCATATAGCTGCCATACAAACTGAATGATCGGAAGCAAGTGCTTCTATAAAAAAACTCTTTCATTTGAGGAGATATTTTAATTAGGCGCGATTTATTACTTAAGGCAACAAGGTATTCTCCTCAGAAATTGTTCAGATCAGATTACTATATCATATAGCTGCCTTACAAACTGAACGATCGCAATCAAGTGCTTGTATGAAAAACTCTTTCATTTGAGGAGATAATCTAATTAGGCGCGATTTATTACTTAAGGCAGCAATGTATTCTCCTAAGAAATTGTTCTGATCAGATTACTATATCATATAGCTGCCATACAAACTGAACGATCGAAAACAAGTGCTTCTATAAAAAAACTCTTTCATTTGAGGAGATATTTTAATAAGGCGCGATTTACTGCTTAAGGCAGCAATGCATTCTCCTAAGAAATCGTTCAGATTAGATTACCATATCATATAGCTGCCATTAAAACTGAATGATCGGAAACAAGTGCTTGTATGAAAAACTCTTTCATTTGAGGAGATATTTTAATTAGGAGCGATTTATTGCTTAAGGCAACAATGTATTCTCCTAAGAAATTGTTCAGATCAGATTCCTATATCATATAGCCGCTTTACAAACTGAACGATCGGAAACAAGTGCTTGTATGAAAAAGTCTTTCATTTGAGGAGATATTTTAATTAGGCGCGATTTATTGCTTAAGGCAACAATGTATTCTCCTAAGAAATTGTTCAGATCAGATTACCATATCATATAGCTGCCATTAAAACTGAACGATCGCAATCAAGTGCTTGTATGAAAAACTCTTTCATTTGAGGAGATATTTTAATTAGGAGCGATTTATTGCTTAAGGCAACAATGTATTCTCCTAAGAAATTGTTCAGATCAGATTACTATATCATATAGCTGCAATACAAACTGAACGATCGGAAACAAGTGCTTCTATGAAAAACTCTTTCATTTGAGGAGATATTTTAATTAGGCGCGATTTATTACTTAAGGCAACAAGGTATTCTCCTAAGAAATTGTTCAGATCAGATTACTATATCATATAGCTGCCTTACAAACTGAACGATCGGAAAGAAGTGCTTCTATAAAAAACTTTTTCATTTGAGGAGATAATCTAATTAGGAGCGATTTATTGCTTAAGGCAACAATGTATTCTCCTCAGAAATTGTTCAGATCAGATTACTATATCATATAGCTGCCTTACAAACTGAACGATCGCAATCAAGTGCTTGTATAAAAAACTTTTTCATTTGAGGAGATAATTTAATTAGGAGCGATTTATTGCTTAAGGCAACAATGTATTCTCCTAAGAAATTGTTCAGATCAGATTACTATATCATATAGCTGCCATACAAACTGAATGATCGGAAGCAAGTGCTTCTATAAAAAAACTCTTTCATTTGAGGAGATATTTTAATTAGGCGCGATTTACTGCTTAAGGCAGCAATGCATTCTCCTAAGAAATCGTTCAGATTAGATTACCATATCATATAGCTGCCATTAAAACTGAATGATCGGAAACAAGTGCTTGTATGAAAAACTCGTTCATTTGAGAAGATATTTTAATTAGGAGCGATTTATTGCTTAAGGCAACAATGTATTCTCCTAAGAAATTGTTCAGATCAGATTACCATATCATATAGCTGCCATTAAAACTGAACGATCGCAATCAAGTGCTTGTATGAAAAACTCTTTCATTTGAGGAGATATTTTAATTAGGAGCGATTTATTGGTTAAGGCAACAATGTATTCTCCTAAGAAATTGTTCAGATCAGATTACTATATCATATAGCTGCCATACAAACTGAATGATCGGAAGCAAGTGCTTCTATAAAAAAACTCTTTCATTTGAGGAGATATTTTAATTAGGCGCGATTTACTGCTTAAGGCAGCAATGCATTCTCCTAAGAAATCGTTCAGATTAGATTACCATATCATATAGCTGCCATTAAAACTGAATGATCGGAAACAAGTGCTTGTATGAAAAACTCGTTCATTTGAGAAGATATTTTAATTAGGAGCGATTTATTGCTTAAGGCAACAATGTATTCTCCTAAGAAATTGTTCAGATCAGATTACCATATCATATAGCTGCCATTAAAACTGAACGATCGCAATCAAGCGCTTGTATGAAAAACTCTTTCATTTGAGGAGATATTTTAATTAGGAGCGATTTATTGGTTAAGGCAACAATGTATTCTCCTAAGAAATTGTTCAGATCAGATTACTATATCATATAGCTGCCATACAAACTGAATGATCGGAAGCAAGTGCTTCTATAAAAAAACTCTTCCATTTGAGGAGATATTTTAATTAGGCGCGATTTATTACTTAAGGCAGCAATGCATTCTCCTAAGAAATCGTTCAGATTAGATTACCATATCATATAGCTGCCATACAAACTGAATGATCGGAAGCACGTGCTTCTATAAAAAAACTCTTTCATTTGAGGAGATATTTTAATTAGGCGCGATTTATTACTTAAGGCAACAAGGTATTCTCCTCAGAAATTGTTCAGATCAGATTACTATATCATATAGCTGCCTTACAAACTGAACGATCGCAATCAAGTGCTTGTATGAAAAACTCTTTCATTTGAGGAGATAATCTAATTAGGCGCGATTTATTACTTAAGGCAGCAATGCATTCTCCTAAGAAATCGTTCAGATTAGATTACCATATCATATAGCTGCCATTAAAACTGAACGATCGGAAACAAGTGCTTGTATGAAAAACTCGTTCATTTGAGAAGATATTTAAATTAGGAGCGATTTATTGCTTAAGGCAACAATGTATTCTCCTAAGAAATTGTTCAGATCAGATTACCATATCACATAGCTGCCATTAAAACTGAACGATCGCAATCAAGTGCTTGTATGAAAAACTCTTTCATTTGAGGAGATATTTTAATTAGGAGCGATTTATTGCTTAAGGCAACAATGTATTATCCTAAGAAATTGTTCAGATCAGATTACTATATCATATAGCTGCAATACAAACTGAACGATCGGAAACAAGTGCTTCTATGAAAAACTCTTTCATTTGAGGAGATATTTTAACTAGGAGCGATTTATTGCTTAAGGCAACAATGTATTATCCTAAGAAATTGTTCAGATCAGATTACCATATCACATAGCTGCCATTAAAACTGAACGATCGCAATCAAGTGCTTGTATGAAAAACTCTTTCATTTGAGGAGATATTTTAATTAGGAGCGATTTATTGCTTAAGGCAACAATGTATTCTCCTAAGAAATTGTTCAGATCAGATTACTATATCATATAGCTGCAATACAAACTGAACGATCGGAAACAAGTGCTTCTATGAAAAACTCTTTCATTTGAGGAGATATTTTAATTAGGCGCGATTTATTACTTAAGGCAACAAGGTATTCTCCTAAGAAATTGTTCAGATCAGATTACTATATCATATAGCTGCCTTACAAACTGAACGATCGCAATCAAGTGCTTGTATGAAAAACTCTTTCATTTGAGGAGATAATCTAATTAGGAGCGCTTTATTGCTTAAGGCAACAATGTATTCTCCTAAGAAATTGTTCAGATCAGATTACTATATCATATAGTTGCCATACAAACTGAACGATCGAAAACAAGTGCTTCTATAATAAACTTTTTCATTGGAGGAGATAATTTAATTAGGAGCGATTTATTGCTTAAGGCAACAATGTATTCTCCTAAGAAATTGTTCAGATCAGATTACTATATCATATAGCTGCCATACAAACTGAACGATCGGAAGCAAGTGCTTCTATAAAAAAACTCTTTCATTTGAGGAGATATTTTAATTAGGCGCGATTTATTGCTTAAGGCAGCAATGCATTCTCCTAAGAAATCGTTCAGATTAGATTACCATATCATATAGCTGCCATTAAAACTGAACGATCGGAAACAAGTGCTTGTATGAAAAACTCGTTCATTTGAGAAGATATTTTAATTAGGAGCGATTTATTGCTTAAGGCAACAATGTATTCTCCTAAGAAATTGTTCAGATCAGATTACCATATCATATAGCTGTCATTAAAACTGAACGATCGCAATCAAGTGCTTGTATGAAAAACTCTTTCATTTGAAGAGATATTTTAATTAGGAGCGATTTATTGATTAAGGCAACAATGTATTCTCCTAAGAAATTGTTCAGATCAGATTACTTTATCATATAGCTGCCTTACAAACTGAACGATCGCAATCAAGTGCTTGTATGAAAAACTCTTTCATTTGAGGAGATATTTTAATTAGGCGCGATTTATTACTTACGGCAACAAGGTATTCTCCTCAGAAATTGTTCAGATCAGATTACTATATCATATAGCTGCCTTACAAACTGAACGATCGGAAACAAGTGCTTGTATGAAAAACTCTTTCATTTGAGGAGATATTTTAACTAGGAGCGATTTATTGCTTAAGGCAACAATGTATTATCCTAAGAAATTGTTCAGATCAGATTACCATATCATATAGCTGCCATTAAAACTGAACGATCGGAAACAAGTGCTTGTATAAAAAACTTTTTCATTTGAGGAGATAATCTAATTAGGAGCGATTTATTGCTTAAGGCAACAATGTATTCTCCTCAGAAATTGTTCAGATCAGATTACTATATCATATAGCTGCCATACAAACTGAATGATCGGAAGCAAGTGCTTCTATAAAAAAACTCTTTCATTTGAGGAGATATTTTAATTAGGCGCGATTTATTACTTAAGGCAACAAGGTATTCTCCTCAGAAATTGTTCAGATCAGATTACTATATCATATAGCTGCCTTACAAACTGAACGATCGCAATCAAGTGCTTGTATGAAAAACTCTTTCATTTGAGGAGATAATCTAATTAGGCGCGATATATTACTTAAGGCAGCAATGTATTCTCCTAAGAAATTGTTCAGATCAGATTAATATATCATATAGCTGCCATACAAACTGAACGATCGAAAACAAGTGCTTCTATAAAAAAACTCTTTCATTTGAGGAGATATTTTAATAAGGCGCGATTTACTGCTTAAGGCAGCAATGCATTCTCCTAAGAAATCGTTCAGATTAGATTACCATATCATATAGCTGCCATTAAAACTGAATGATCGGAAACAAGTGCTTGTATGAAAAACTCTTTCATTTGAGGAGATATTTTAATTAGGAGCGATTTATTGCTTAAGGCAACAATGTATTCTCCTAAGAAATTGTTCAGATCAGATTCCTATATCATATAGCCGCTTTACAAACTGAACGATCGGAAACAAGTGCTTGTATGAAAAAGTCTTTCATTTGAGGAGATATTTTAATTAGGCGCGATTTATTGCTTAAGGCAACAATGTATTCTCCTAAGAAATTGTTCAGATCAGATTACCATATCATATAGCTGCCATTAAAACTGAACGATCGCAATCAAGTGCTTGTATGAAAAACTCTTTCATTTGAGGAGATATTTTAATTAGAAGCGATTTATTGCTTAAGGCAACAATGTATTCTCCTAAGAAATTGTTCAGATCAGATTACTATATCATATAGCTGCAATACAAACTGAACGATCGGAAACAAGTGCTTCTATGAAAAACTCTTTCATTTGAGGAGATATTTTAATTAGGCGCGATTTATTACTTAAGGCAACAAGGTATTCTCCTAAGAAATTGTTCAGATCAGATTACTATATCATATAGCTGCCTTACAAACTGAACGATCGGAAAGAAGTGCTTCTATAAAAAACTTTTTCATTTGAGGAGATAATCTAATTAGGAGCGATTTATTGCTTAAGGCAACAATGTATTCTCCTCAGAAATTGTTCAGATCAGATTACTATATCATATAGCTGCCTTACAAACTGAACGATCGCAATCAAGTGCTTGTATAAAAAACTTTTTCATTTGAGGAGATAATTTAATTAGGAGCGATTTATTGCTTAAGGCAACAATGTATTCTCCTAAGAAATTGTTCAGATCAGATTACTATATCATATAGCTGCCATACAAACTGAATGATCGGAAGCAAGTGCTTCTATAAAAAAACTCTTTCATTTGAGGAGATATTTTAATTAGGCGCGATTTACTGCTTAAGGCAGCAATGCATTCTCCTAAGAAATCGTTCAGATTAGATTACCATATCATATAGCTGCCATTAAAACTGAATGATCGGAAACAAGTGCTTGTATGAAAAACTCGTTCATTTGAGAAGATATTTTAATTAGGAGCGATTTATTGCTTAAGGCAACAATGTATTCTCCTAAGAAATTGTTCAGATCAGATTACCATATCATATAGCTGCCATTAAAACTGAACGATCGCAATCAAGTGCTTGTATGAAAAACTCTTTCATTTGAGGAGATATTTTAATTAGGAGCGATTTATTGGTTAAGGCAACAATGTATTCTCCTAAGAAATTGTTCAGATCAGATTACTATATCATATAGCTGCCATACAAACTGAATGATCGGAAGCAAGTGCTTCTATAAAAAAACTCTTTCATTTGAGGAGATATTTTAATTAGGCGCGATTTATTACTTAAGGCAGCAATGCATTCTCCTAAGAAATCGTTCAGATTAGATTACCATATCATATAGCTGCCATACAAACTGAATGATCGGAAGCACGTGCTTCTATAAAAAAACTCTTTCATTTGAGGAGATATTTTAATTAGGCGCGATTTATTACTTAAGGCAACAAGGTATTCTCCTCAGAAATTGTTCAGATCAGATTACTATATCATATAGCTGCCTTACAAACTGAACGATCGCAATCAAGTGCTTGTATGAAAAACTCTTTCATTTGAGGAGATAATCTAATTAGGCGCGATTTATTACTTAAGGCAGCAATGCATTCTCCTAAGAAATCGTTCAGATTAGATTACCATATCATATAGCTGCCATTAAAACTGAACGATCGGAAACAAGTGCTTGTATGAAAAACTCGTTCATTTGAGAAGATATTTAAATTAGGAGCGATTTATTGCTTAAGGCAACAATGTATTCTCCTAAGAAATTGTTCAGATCAGATTACCATATCACATAGCTGCCATTAAAACTGAACGATCGCAATCAAGTGCTTGTATGAAAAACTCTTTCATTTGAGGAGATATTTTAATTAGGAGCGATTTATTGCTTAAGGCAACAATGTATTCTCCTAAGAAATTGTTCAGATCAGATTACTATATCATATAGCTGCAATACAAACTGAACGATCGGAAACAAGTGCTTCTATGAAAAACTCTTTCATTTGAGGAGATATTTTAATTAGGCGCGATTTATTACTTAAGGCAACAAGGTATTCTCCTAAGAAATTGTTCAGTTCAGATTACTATATCATATAGCTGCCTTACAAACTGAACGATCGCAATCAAGTGCTTGTATGAAAAACTCTTTCATTTGAGGAGATAATCTAATTAGGAGCGCTTTATTGCTTAAGGCAACAATGTATTCTCCTAAGAAATTGTTCAGATCAGATTACTATATCATATAGTTGCCATACAAACTGAACGATCGAAAACAAGTGCTTCTATAATAAACTTTTTCATTGGAGGAGATAATTTAATTAGGAGCGATTTATTGCTTAAGGCAACAATGTATTCTCCTAAGAAATTGTTCAGATCAGATTACTATATCATATAGCTGCCATACAAACTGAACGATCGGAAGCAAGTGCTTCTATAAAAAAACTCTTTCATTTGAGGAGATATTTTAATTAGGCGCGATTTATTGCTTAAGGCAGCAATGCATTCTCCTAAGAAATCGTTCAGATTAGATTACCATATCATATAGCTGCCATTAAAACTGAACGATCGGAAACAAGTGCTTGTATGAAAAACTCGTTCATTTGAGAAGATATTTTAATTAGGAGCGATTTATTGCTTAAGGCAACAATGTATTCTCCTAAGAAATTGTTCAGATCAGATTACCATATCATATAGCTGTCATTAAAACTGAACGATCGCAATCAAGTGCTTGTATGAAAAACTCTTTCATTTGAAGAGATATTTTAATTAGGAGCGATTTATTGATTAAGGCAACAATGTATTCTCCTAAGAAATTGTTCAGATCAGATTACTTTATCATATAGCTGCCTTACAAACTGAACGATCGCAATCAAGTGCTTGTATGAAAAACTCTTTCATTTGAGGAGATATTTTAATTAGGCGCGATTTATTGCTTAAGGCAGCAATGCATTCTCCTAACAAATCGTTCAGATTGGATTACCATATCATATAGCTGCCATTAAAACTGAACGATCGGAAACAAATGCTTGTATGAAAAACTCGTTCATTTGAGAAGATATTTTAATTAGGAGCGATTTATTGCTTAAGGCAACAATGTATTCTCCTCAGAAATTGTTCAGATCAGATAACTATATCATATAGCTGCCTTACAAACTGAATGATCGGAAGCAAGTGCTTCTATAAAAAAACTCTTTCATTTGAGGAGATATTTTAATTAGGCGCGATTTATTGCTTAAGGCAGCAATGCATTCTCCTAAGAAATCGTTCAGATTGGATTACCATATCATATAGCTGCCATTAAAACTGAACGATCGGAAACAAATGCTTGTATGAAAAACTCGTTCATTTGAGAAGATATTTTAATTAGGAGCGATTTATTGCTTAAGGCAACAATGTATTCTCCTCAGAAATTGTTCAGATCAGATTACTATATCATATAGCTGCAATACAAACTGAACGATCGGAAACAAGTGCTTCTATGAAAAACTCTTTCATTTGAGGAGATATTTTAATTAGGCGCGATTAATTACTTAAGGCAACAAGGTATTCTCCTAAGAAATTGTTCAGATCAGATTACTATATCATATAGCTGCCTTACAAACTGAACGATCGCAATCAAGTGCTTGTATGAAAAACTCTTTCATTTGAGGAGATAATCTAATTAGGAGCGATTTATTGCTTAAGGCAACAATGTATTCTCCTCAGAAATTGTTCAGATCAGATTACTATATCATATAGCTGCCATACAAACTGAATGATCGGAAGCAAGTGCTTCTATAAAAAAACTCTTTCATTTGAGGAGATATTTTAATTAGGCGCGATTTATTACTTAAGGCAACAAGGTATTCTCCTCAGAAATTGTTCAGATCAGATTACCATATCATATAGCTGCCATTAAAACTGAACGATCGCAATCAAGTGCTTGTATGAAAAACTCTTTCATTTGAGGAGATATTTTAATTAGGAGCGATTTATTGCTTAAGGCAACAATGTATTCTCCTAAGAAATTGTTCAGATCAGATTACTATATCATATAGCCGCTTTACAAACTGAACGATCGGAAACAAGTGCTTGTATGAAAAAGTCTTTCATTTGAGGAGATATTTTAATTAGGCGCGATTTGTTACTTAAGGCAACAAGGTATTCTCCTAAGAAATTGTTCAGATCAGATTACTATATCATATAGCTGCCTTACAAACTGAACGATCGCAATCAAGTGCTTGTATGAAAAACTCTTTCATTTGAGGAAATAATCTAATTAGGAGCGATTTATTACTTAAGGCAGCAATGTATTCTCCTAAGAAATTGTTCAGATCAGATTACTATATCATATAGCTGCCTTACAAACTGAACGATCGGAAACAAGTGCTTCTATGAAAAACTCTTTCATTTGAGGAGATATTTTAATTAGGAGCGATTTATTGCTTAAGGCAACAATGTATTCTCCTAAGAAATTGTTCAGATCAGATTACTATATCATATAGCTGCCTTACAAACTGAACGATCGCAATCAAGTGCTTGTATGAAAAACTCTTTCATTTGAGGAGATATTTTAATTAGGAGCGATTTATTGCTTAAGGCAACAATGTATTCTCCTAAGAAATTGTTCAGATCAGATTACTATATCATATAGCCGCTTTACAAACTGAACGATCGGAAACAAGTGCTTGTATGAAAAAGTCTTTCATTTGAGGAGATATTTTAATTAGGCGCGATTTATTACTTAAGGCAACAAGGTATTCTCCTAAGAAATTGTTCAGATCAGATTACTATATCATATAGCTGCCATACAAACTGAATGATCGGAAGCAAGTGCTTCTATAAAAAAACTCTTTCATTTGAGGAGATATTTTAATTAGGCGCTATTTACTGCTTAAGGCAGCAATGCATTCTCCTAAGAAATCGTTCAGATTAGATTACCATATCATATAGCTGCCATTAAAACTGAACGATCGGAAACAAGTGCTTGTATGAAAAACTCGTTCATTTGAGAAGATATTTTAATTAGGAGCGATTTATTGCTTAAGGCAACAATGTATTCTCCTAAGAAATTGTTCAGATCAGATTACCATATCATATAGCTGCCATTAAAACTGAACGATCGCAATCAAGTGCTTGTATGAAAAACTCTTTCATTTGAGGAGATATTTTAATTAGGAGCGATTTATTGCTTAAGGCAACAATGTATTCTCCTAAGAAATTGTTCAGATCAGATTACTATATCATATAGCTGCAATACAAACTGAACGATCGGAAACAAGTGCTTCTATGAAAAACTCTTTCATTTGAGGAGATATTTTAATTAGGCGCGATTTATTACTTAAGGCAACAAGGTATTCTCCTAAGAAATTGTTCAGATCAGATAACTATATCATATAGCTGCCTTACAAACTGAACGATCGGAAAGAAGTGCTTCTATAAAAAACTTTTTCATTTGAGGAGATAATCTAATTAGGAGCGATTTATTGCTTAAGGCAACAATGTATTCTCCTCAGAAATTGTTCAGATCAGATTACTATATCATATAGCTGCCATACAAACTGAATGATCGGAAGCAAGTGCTTCTATAAAAAAACTCTTTCATTTGAGGAGATATTTTAATTAGGCGCGATTTATTACTTAAGGCAACAAGGTATTCTCCTCAGAAATTGTTCAGATCAGATTACTATATCATATAGCTGCCTTACAAACTGAACGATCGCAATCAAGTGCTTGTATGAAAAACTCTTTCATTTGAGGAGATAATCTAATTAGGCGCGATTTATTACTTAAGGCAGCAATGTATTCTCCTAAGAAATTGTTCAGATCAGATTACTATATCATATAGCTGCCATACAAACTGAACGATCGAAAACAAGTGCTTCTATAAAAAAACTCTTTCATTTGAGGTGATATTTTAATTAGGCGCGATTTACTGCTTAAGGCAGCAATGCATTCTCCTAAGAAATCGTTCAGATTAGATTACCATATCATATAGCTGCCATTAAAACTGAATGATCGGAAACAAGTGCTTGTATGAAAAACTCTTTCATTTGAGGAGATATTTTAATTAGGAGCGATTTATTGCTTAAGGCAACAATGTATTCTCCTAAGAAATTGTTCAGATCAGATTCCTATATCATATAGCCGCTTTGCAAACTGAACGATCGGAAACAAGTGCTTGTATGAAAAAGTCTTTCATTTGAGGAGATATTTTAATTAGGCGCGATTTATTGCTTAAGGCAACAATGTATTCTCCTAAGAAATTGTTCAGATCAGATTACCATATCATATAGCTGCCATTAAAACTGAACGATCGCAATCAAGTGCTTGTATGAAAAACTCTTTCATTTGAGGAGATATTTTAATTAGGAGCGATTTATTGCTTAAGGCAACAATGTATTCTCCTAAGAAATTGTTCAGATCAGATTACTATATCATATAGCTGCAATACAAACTGAACGATCGGAAACAAGTGCTTCTATGAAAAACTCTTTCATTTGAGGAGATATTTTAATTAGGCGCGATTTATTACTTAAGGCAACAAGGTATTCTCCTAAGAAATTGTTCAGATCAGATTACTATATCATATAGCTGCCTTACAAACTGAACGATCGGAAAAAAGTGCTTCTATAAAAAACTTTTTCATTTGAGGAGATAATCTAATTAGGAGCGATTTATTGCTTAAGGCAACAATGTATTCTCCTCAGAAATTGTTCAGATCAGATTACTATATCATATAGCTGCCTTACAAACTGAACGATCGCAATCAAGTGCTTGTATAAAAAACTTTTTCATTTGAGGAGATAATTTAATTAGGAGCGATTTATTGCTTAAGGCAACAATGTATTCTCCTAAGAAATTGTTCAGATCAGATTACTATATCATATAGCTGCCATACAAACTGAATGATCGGAAGCAAGTGCTTCTATAAAAAAACTCTTTCATTTGAGGAGATATTTTAATTAGGCGCGATTTACTGCTTAAGGCAGCAATGCATTCTCCTAAGAAATCGTTCAGATTAGATTACCATACCATATAGCTGCCATTAAAACTGAATGATCGGAAACAAGTGCTTGTATGAAAAACTCGTTCATTTGAGAAGATATTTTAATTAGGAGCGATTTATTGCTTAAGGCAACAATGTATTCTCCTAAGAAATTGTTCAGATCAGATTACCATATCATATAGCTGCCATTAAAACTGAACGATCGCAATCAAGTGCTTGTATGAAAAACTCTTTCATTTGAGGAGATATTTTAATTAGGAGCGATTTATTGGTTAAGGCAACAATGTATTCTCCTAAGAAATTGTTCAGATCAGATTACTATATCATATAGCTGCCATACAAACTGAATGATCGGAAGCAAGTGCTTCTATAAAAAAACTCTTTCATTTGAGGAGATATTTTAATTAGGCGCGATTTACTGCTTAAGGCAGCAATGCATTCTCCTAAGAAATCGTTCAGATTAGATTACCATATCATATAGCTGCCATTAAAACTGAACGATCGGAAACAAGTGCTTGTATGAAAAACTCGTTCATTTGAGAAGATATTTTAATTAGGAGCGATTTATTGCTTAAGGCAACAATGTATTCTCCTAAGAAATTGTTCAGATCAGATTACCATATCATATAGCTGCCATTAAAACTGAACGATCGCAATCAAGTGCTTGTATGAAAAACTCTTTCATTTGAGGAGATATTTTAATTAGGAGCGATTTATTGCTTAAGGCAACAATGTATTCTCCTAAGAAATTGTTCAGATCAGATTACTATATCATATAGCTGCAATACAAACTGAACGATCGGAAACAAGTGCTTCTATGAAAAACTCTTTCATTTGAGGAGATATTTTAATTAGGCGCGATTTATTACTTAAGGCAACAAGGTATTCTCCTAAGAAATTGTTCAGATCAGATAACTATATCATATAGCTGCCTTACAAACTGAACGATCGGAAAGAAGTGCTTCTATAAAAAACTTTTTCATTTGAGGAGATAATCTAATTAGGAGCGATTTATTGCTTAAGGCAACAATGTATTCTCCTCAGAAATTGTTCAGATCAGATTACTATATCATATAGCTGCCATACAAACTGAATGATCGGAAGCAAGTGCTTCTATAAAAAAAGTCTTTCATTTGAGGAGATATTTTAATTAGGCGCGATTTATTACTTAAGGCAACAAGGTATTCTCCTCAGAAATTGTTCAGATCAGATTACTATATCATATAGCTGCCTTACAAACTGAACGATCGCAATCAAGTGCTTGTATAAAAAACTTTTTCATTTGAGGAGATAATTTAATTAGGAGCGATTTATTGCTTAAGGCAACAATGTATTCTCCTAAGAAATTGTTCAGATCAGATTACTATATCATATAGCTGCCATACAAACTGAATGATCGGAAGCAAGTGCTTCTATAAAAAAACTCTTTCATTTGAGGAGATATTTTAATTAGGCGCGATTTACTGCTTAAGGCAGCAATGCATTCTCCTAAGAAATCGTTCAGATTAGATTACCATATCATATAGCTGCCATTAAAACTGAACGATCGGAAACAAGTGCTTGTATGAAAAACTCGTTCATTTGAGAAGATATTTTAATTAGGAGCGATTTATTGCTTAAGGCAACAATGTATTCTCCTAAGAAATTGTTCAGATCAGATTACCATATCATATAGCTGCCATTAAAACTGAACGATCGCAATCAAGTGCTTGTATGAAAAACTCTTTCATTTGAGGAGATATTTTAATTAGGAGCGATTTATTGCTTAAGGCAACAATGTATTCTCCTAAGAAATTGTTCAGATCAGATTACTATATCATATAGCTGCAATACAAACTGAACGATCGGAAACAAGTGCTTCTATGAAAAACTCTTTCATTTGAGGAGATATTTTAATTAGGCGCGATTTATTACTTAAGGCAACAAGGTATTCTCCTAAGAAATTGTTCAGATCAGATAACTATATCATATAGCTGCCTTACAAACTGAACGATCGGAAAGAAGTGCTTCTATAAAAAACTTTTTCATTTGAGGAGATAATCTAATTAGGAGCGATTTATTGCTTAAGGCAACAATGTATTCTCCTCAGAAATTGTTCAGATCAGATTACTATATCATATAGCTGCCATACAAACTGAATGATCGGAAGCAAGTGCTTCTATAAAAAAAGTCTTTCATTTGAGGAGATATTTTAATTAGGCGCGATTTATTACTTAAGGCAACAAGGTATTCTCCTAAGAAATTGTTCAGATCAGATTACTATATCATATAGCTGCCATACAAACTGAATGATCGGAAGCAAGTGCTTCTATAAAAAAACTCTTTCATTTGAGGAGATATTTTAATTAGGCGCGATTTATTACTTAAGGCAACAAGGTATTCTCCTCAGAAATTGTTCAGATCAGATTACCATATCATATAGCTGCCATTAAAACTGAACGATCGCAATCAAGTGCTTGTATGAAAAACTCTTTCATTTGAGGAGATATTTTAATTAGGAGCGATTTATTGCTTAAGGCAACAATGTATTCTCCTAAGAAATTGTTCAGATCAGATTACTATATCATATAGCCGCTTTACAAACTGAACGATCGGAAACAAGTGCTTGTATGAAAAAGTCTTTCATTTGAGGAGATATTTTAATTAGGCGCGATTTGTTACTTAAGGCAACAAGGTATTCTCCTAAGAAATTGTTCAGATCAGATTACTATATCATATAGCTGCCTTACAAACTGAACGATCGCAATCAAGTGCTTGTATGAAAAACTCTTTCATTTGAGGAAATAATCTAATTAGGAGCGATTTATTACTTAAGGCAGCAATGTATTCTCCTAAGAAATTGTTCAGATCAGATTACTATATCATATAGCTGCCTTACAAACTGAACGATCGGAAACAAGTGCTTCTATGAAAAACTCTTTCATTTGAGGAGATATTTTAATTAGGAGCGATTTATTGCTTAAGGCAACAATGTATTCTCCTAAGAAATTGTTCAGATCAGATTACTATATCATATAGCTGCCTTACAAACTGAACGATCGCAATCAAGTGCTTGTATGAAAAACTCTTTCATTTGAGGAGATATTTTAATTAGGAGCGATTTATTGCTTAAGGGAACAATGTATTCTCCTAAGAAATTGTTCAGATCAGATTACTATATCATATAGCCGCTTTACAAACTGAACGATCGGAAACAAGTGCTTGTATGAAAAAGTCTTTCATTTGAGGAGATATTTTAATTAGGCGCGATTTATTACTTAAGGCAACAAGGTATTCTCCTAAGAAATTGTTCAGATCAGATTACTATATCATATAGCTGCCATACAAACTGAATGATCGGAAGCAAGTGCTTCTATAAAAAAACTCTTTCATTTGAGGAGATATTTTAATTAGGCGCTATTTACTGCTTAAGGCAGCAATGCATTCTCCTAAGAAATCGTTCAGATTAGATTACCATATCATATAGCTGCCATTAAAACTGAACGATCGGAAACAAGTGCTTGTATGAAAAACTCGTTCATTTGAGAAGATATTTTAATTAGGAGCGATTTATTGCTTAAGGCAACAATGTATTCTCCTAAGAAATTGTTCAGATCAGATTACCATATCATATAGCTGCCATTAAAACTGAACGATCGCAATCAAGTGCTTGTATGAAAAACTCTTTCATTTGAGGAGATATTTTAATTAGGAGCGATTTATTGCTTAAGGCAACAATGTATTCTCCTAAGAAATTGTTCAGATCAGATTACTATATCATATAGCTGCAATACAAACTGAACGATCGGAAACAAGTGCTTCTATGAAAAACTCTTTCATTTGAGGAGATATTTTAATTAGGCGCGATTTATTACTTAAGGCAACAAGGTATTCTCCTAAGAAATTGTTCAGATCAGATAACTATATCATATAGCTGCCTTACAAACTGAACGATCGGAAAGAAGTGCTTCTATAAAAAACTTTTTCATTTGAGGAGATAATCTAATTAGGAGCGATTTATTGCTTAAGGCAACAATGTATTCTCCTCAGAAATTGTTCAGATCAGATTACTATATCATATAGCTGCCATACAAACTGAATGATCGGAAGCAAGTGCTTCTATAAAAAAACTCTTTCATTTGAGGAGATATTTTAATTAGGCGCGATTTATTACTTAAGGCAACAAGGTATTCTCCTCAGAAATTGTTCAGATCAGATTACTATATCATATAGCTGCCTTACAAACTGAACGATCGCAATCAAGTGCTTGTATGAAAAACTCTTTCATTTGAGGAGATAATCTAATTAGGCGCGATTTATTACTTAAGGCAGCAATGTATTCTCCTAAGAAATTGTTCAGATCAGATTACTATATCATATAGCTGCCATACAAACTGAACGATCGAAAACAAGTGCTTCTATAAAAAAACTCTTTCATTTGAGGAGATATTTTAATTAGGCGCGATTTACTGCTTAAGGCAGCAATGCATTCTCCTAAGAAATCGTTCAGATTAGATTACCATATCATATAGCTGCCATTAAAACTGAACGATCGCAATCAAGTGCTTGTATGAAAAACTCTTTCATTTGAGGAGATATTTTAATTAGGAGCGATTTATTGCTTAAGGCAACAATGTATTCTCCTAAGAAATTGTTCAGATCAGATTACTATATCATATAGCTGCAATACAAACTGAACGATCGGAAACAAGTGCTTCTATGAAAAACTCTTTCATTTGAGGAGATATTTTAATTAGGCGCGATTTATTACTTAAGGCAACAAGGTATTCTCCTAAGAAATTGTTCAGATCAGATTACTATATCATATAGCTGCCTTACAAACTGAACGATCGGAAAGAAGTGCTTCTATAAAAAACTTTTTCATTTGAGGAGATAATCTAATTAGGAGCGATTTATTGCTTAAGGCAACAATGTATTCTCCTCGGAAATTGTTCAGATCAGATTACTATATCATATAGCTGCCATTAAAACTGAACGATCGCAATCAAGTGCTTGTATGAAAAACTCTTTCATTTGAGGAGATATTTTAATTAGGAGCGATTTATTGCTTAAGGCAACAATGTATTCTCCTAAGAAATTGTTCAGATCAGATTACTATATCATATAGCTGCAATACAAACTGAACGATCGGAAACAAGTGCTTCTATGAAAAACTCTTTCATTTGAGGAGATATTTTAATTAGGCGCGATTTATTACTTAAGGCAACAAGGTATTCTCCTAAGAAATTGTTCAGATCAGATTACTATATCATATAGCTGCCTTACAAACTGAACGATCGGAAACAAGTGCTTCTATGAAAAACTCTTTCATTTGAGGAGATATTTTAATTAGGCGCGATTTATTGCTTAAGGCAACAATGTATTCTCCTAAGAAATTGTTCAGATCAGATTACCATATCATATAGCTGCCATTAAAACTGAACGATCGCAATCAAGTGCTTGTATGAAAAACTCTTTCATTTGAGGAGATATTTTAATTAGGAGCGATTTATTGCTTAAGGCAACAATGTATTCTCCTAAGAAATTGTTCAGATCAGATTACTATATCATATAGCTGCAATACAAACTGAACGATCGGAAACAAGTGCTTCTATGAAAAACTCTTTCATTTGAGGAGATATTTTAATTAGGCGCGATTTATTACTTAAGGCAACAAGGTATTCTCCTAAGAAATTGTTCAGATCAGATTACTATATCATATAGCTGCCTTACAAACTGAACGATCGGAAAGAAGTGCTTCTATAAAAAACTTTTTCATTTGAGGAGATAATCTAATTAGGAGCGATTTATTGCTTAAGGCAACAATGTATTCTCCTCAGAAATTGTTCAGATCAGATTACTATATCATATAGCTGCCTTACAAACTGAACGATCGCAATCAAGTGCTTGTATAAAAAACTTTTTCATTTGAGGAGATAATTTAATTAGGAGCGATTTATTGCTTAAGGCAACAATGTATTCTCCTAAGAAATTGTTCAGATCAGATTACTATATCATATAGCTGCCATACAAACTGAATGATCGGAAGCAAGTGCTTCTATAAAAAAACTCTTTCATTTGAGGAGATATTTTAATTAGGCGCGATTTACTGCTTAAGGCAGCAATGCATTCTCCTAAGAAATCGTTCAGATTAGATTACCATATCATATAGCTGCCATTAAAACTGAATGATCGGAAACAAGTGCTTGTATGAAAAACTCGTTCATTTGAGAAGATATTTTAATTAGGAGCGATTTATTGCTTAAGGCAACAATGTATTCTCCTAAGAAATTGTTCAGATCAGATTACCATATCATATAGCTGCCATTAAAACTGAACGATCGCAATCAAGTGCTTGTATGAAAAACTCTTTCATTTGAGGAGATATTTTAATTAGGAGCGATTTATTGGTTAAGGCAACAATGTATTCTCCTAAGAAATTGTTCAGATCAGATTACTATATCATATAGCTGCCATACAAACTGAATGATCGGAAGCAAGTGCTTCTATAAAAAAACTCTTTCATTTGAGGAGATATTTTAATTAGGCGCGATTTATTACTTAAGGCAGCAATGCATTCTCCTAAGAAATCGTTCAGATTAGATTACCATATCATATAGCTGCCATACAAACTGAATGATCGGAAGCACGTGCTTCTATAAAAAAACTCTTTCATTTGAGGAGATATTTTAATTAGGCGCGATTTATTACTTAAGGCAACAAGGTATTCTCCTCAGAAATTGTTCAGATCAGATTACTATATCATATAGCTGCCTTACAAACTGAACGATCGCAATCAAGTGCTTGTATGAAAAACTCTTTCATTTGAGGAGATAATCTAATTAGGCGCGATTTATTACTTAAGGCAGCAATGCATTCTCCTAAGAAATCGTTCAGATTAGATTACCATATCATATAGCTGCCATTAAAACTGAACGATCGGAAACAAGTGCTTGTATGAAAAACTCGTTCATTTGAGAAGATATTTTAATTAGGAGCGATTTATTGCTTAAGGCAACAATGTATTCTCCTAAGAAATTGTTCAGATCAGATTACCATATCACATAGCTGCCATTAAAACTGAACGATCGCAATCAAGTGCTTGTATGAAAAACTCTTTCATTTGAGGAGATATTTTAATTAGGAGCGATTTATTGCTTAAGGCAACAATGTATTCTCCTAAGAAATTGTTCAGATCAGATTACTATATCATATAGCTGCAATACAAACTGAACGATCGGAAACAAGTGCTTCTATGAAAAACTCTTTCATTTGAGGAGATATTTTAATTAGGCGCGATTTATTACTTAAGGCAACAAGGTATTCTCCTAAGAAATTGTTCAGATCAGATTACTATATCATATAGCTGCCTTACAAACTGAACGATCGCAATCAAGTGCTTGTATGAAAAACTCTTTCATTTGAGGAGATAATCTAATTAGGAGCGCTTTATTGCTTAAGGCAACAATGTATTCTCCTCAGAAATTGTTCAGATCAGATTACTATATCATATAGCTGCCATACAAACTGAATGATCGGAAGCAAGTGCTTCTATAAAAAAACTCTTTCATTTGAGGAGATATTTTAATTAGGCGCAATTTATTACTTAAGGCAACAAGGTATTCTCCTCAGAAATTGTTCAGATCAGATTACCATATCATATAGCTGCCATTAAAACTGAACGATCGCAATCAAGTGCTTGTATGAAAAACTCTTTCATTTGAGGAGATATTTTAATTAGGAGCGATTTATTGCTTAAGGCAACAATGTATTCTCCTAAGAAATTGTTCAGATCAGATTACTATATCATATAGCCGCTTTACAAACTGAACGATCGGAAACAAGTGCTTGTATGAAAAAGTCTTTCATTTGAGGAGATATTTTAATTAGGCGCGATTTATTACTTAAGGCAACAAGGTATTCTCCTAAGAAATTGTTCAGATCAGATTACCATATCATATAGCTGCCTTACAAACTGAACGATCGCAATCAAGTGCTTGTATGAAAAACTCTTTCATTTGAGGAGATAATCTAATTAGGAGCGATTTATTACTTAAGGCAGCAATGTATTCTCCTAAGAAATTGTTCAGATCAGATTACTATATCATATAGCTGCCTTACAAACTGAACGATCGGAAACAAGTGCTTCTATGAAAAACTCTTTCATTTGAGGAGATATTTTAATTAGGAGCGATTTATTGCTTAAGGCAACAATGTATTCTCCTAAGAAATTGTTCAGATCAGATTACTATATCATATAGCTGCCTTACAAACTGAACGATCGCAATCAAGTGCTTGTATGAAAAACTCTTTCATTTGAGGAGATATTTTAATTAGGAGCGATTTATTGCTTAAGGCAACAATGTATTCTCCTAAGAAATTGTTCAGATCAGATTCCTATATCATATAGCCGCTTTACAAACTGAACGATCGGAAACAAGTGCTTGTATGAAAAAGTCTTTCATTTGAGGAGATATTTTAATTAGGCGCGATTTATTACTTAAGGCAACAAGGTATTCTCCTAAGAAATTGTCCAGATCAGATTACTATATCATATAGCTGCCTTACAAACTGAACGATCGCAATCAAGTGCTTGTATGAAAAACTCTTTCATTTGAGGAGATAATCTAATTAGGAGCGATTTATTACTTAAGGCAGCAATGTATTCTCCTCAGAAATTGTTCAGATCAGATTACCATATCATATAGCTGCCATTAAAACTGAACGATCGCAATCAAGTGCTTGTATGAAAAACTCTTTCATTTGAGGAGATATTTTAATTAGGAGCGATTTATTGCTTAAGGCAACAATGTATTCTCCTAAGAAATTGTTCAGATCAGATTACTATATCATATAGCCGGTTTACAAACTGAACGATCGGAAACAAGTGCTTCTATGAAAAACTCTTTCATTTGAGGAGATATTTTAATTAGGCGCGATTTATTACTTAAGGCAACAAGGTATTCTCCTAAGAAATTGTTCAGATCAGATTACTATATCATATAGCTGCCTTACAAACTGAACGATCGCAATCAAGTGCTTGTATGAAAAACTCTTTCATTTGAGGAGATAATCTAATTAGGAGCGATTTATTACTTAAGGCAGCAATGTATTCTCCTAAGAAATTGTTCAGATCAGATTACTATATCATATAGCTGCCTTACAAACTGAACGATCGGAAACAAGTGCTTCTATGAAAAACTCTTTCATTTGAGGAGCGATTTATTGCTTAAGGCAACAATGTATTCTCCTAAGAAATTGTTCAGATCAGATTACTATATCATATAGCCGCCATACAAACTGAACGATCGGAAACAAGTGCTTCTATGAAAAACTCTTTCATTTGAGGAGATATTTTAATTAGGCGCGATTTATTACTTAAGGCACAAATGTATTCTCCTAAGAAATTGTTCAGATCAGATTACTATATCATATAGCTGCCTTACAAACTGAACGATCGCAATCAAGTGCTTGTATGAAAAACTCTTTCATTTGAGGAGATATTTTAATTAGGAGCGATTTATTGCTTAAGGCAACAATGTATTCTCCTAAGAAATTGTTCAGATCAGATTCCTATATCATATAGCCGCTTTACAAACTGAACGATCGGAAACAAGTGCTTGTATGAAAAAGTCTTTCATTTGAGGAGATATTTTAATTAGGCGCGATTTATTACTTAAGGCAACAAGGTATTCTCCTAAGAAATTGTCCAGATCAGATTACTATATCATATAGCTGCCTTACAAACTGAACGATCGCAATCAAGTGCTTGTATGAAAAACTCTTTCATTTGAGGAGATAATCTAATTAGGAGCGATTTATTACTTAAGGCAGCAATGTATTCTCCTCAGAAATTGTTCAGATCAGATTACCATATCATATAGCTGCCATTAAAACTGAACGATCGCAATCAAGTGCTTGTATGAAAAACTCTTTCATTTGAGGAGATATTTTAATTAGGAGCGACTTATTGCTTAAGGCAACAATGTATTCTCCTAAGAAATTGTTCAGATCAGATTACTATATCATATAGCCGCTTTACAAACTGAACGATCGGAAACAAGTGCTTGTATGAAAAAGTCTTTCATTTGAGGAGATATTTTAATTAGGCGCGATTTATTACTTAAGGCAACAAGGTATTCTCCTAAGAAATTGTTCAGATCAGATTACCATATCATATAGCTGCCTTACAAACTGAACGATCGCAATCAAGTGCTTGTATGAAAAACTCTTTCATTTGAGGAGATAATCTAATTAGGCGCGATTTATTACTTAAGGCAACAAGGTATTCTCCTAAGAAATTGTTCAGATCAGATTACCATATCATATAGCTGCCTTACAAACTGAACGATCGCAATCAAGTGCTTGTATGAAAAACTCTTTCATTTGAGGAGATAATCTAATTAGGAGCGATTTATTACTTAAGGCAGCAATGTATTCTCCTAAGAAATTGTTCAGATCAGATTACTATATCATATAGCTGCCTTACAAACTGAACGATCGGAAACAAGTGCTTCTATGAAAAACTCTTTCATTTGAGGAGATATTTTAATTAGGAGCGATTTATTGCTTAAGGCAACAATGTATTCTCCTAAGAAATTGTTCAGATCAGATTACTATATCATATAGCTGCCTTACAAACTGAACGATCGCAATCAAGTGCTTGTATGAAAAACTCTTTCATTTGAGGAGATATTTTAATTAGGAGCGATTTATTGCTTAAGGCAACAATGTATTCTCCTAAGAAATTGTTCAGATCAGATTCCTATATCATATAGCCGCTTTACAAACTGAACGATCGGAAACAAGTGCTTGTATGAAAAAGTCTTTCATTTGAGGAGATATTTTAATTAGGCGCGATTTATTACTTAAGGCAACAAGGTATTCTCCTAAGAAATTGTCCAGATCAGATTACTATATCATATAGCTGCCTTACAAACTGAACGATCGCAATCAAGTGCTTGTATGAAAAACTCTTTCATTTGAGGAGATAATCTAATTAGGAGCGATTTATTACTTAAGGCAGCAATGTATTCTCCTCAGAAATTGTTCAGATCAGATTACCATATCATATAGCTGCCATTAAAACTGAACGATCGCAATCAAGTGCTTGTATGAAAAACTCTTTCATTTGAGGAGATATTTTAATTAGGAGCGATTTATTGCTTAAGGCAACAATGTATTCTCCTAAGAAATTGTTCAGATCAGATTACTATATCATATAGCCGGTTTACAAACTGAACGATCGGAAACAAGTGCTTCTATGAAAAACTCTTTCATTTGAGGAGATATTTTAATTAGGCGCGATTTATTACTTAAGGCAACAAGGTATTCTCCTAAGAAATTGTTCAGATCAGATTACTATATCATATAGCTGCCTTACAAACTGAACGATCGCAATCAAGTGCTTGTATGAAAAACTCTTTCATTTGAGGAGATAATCTAATTAGGAGCGATTTATTACTTAAGGCAGCAATGTATTCTCCTAAGAAATTGTTCAGATCAGATTACTATATCATATAGCTGCCTTACAAACTGAACGATCGGAAACAAGTGCTTCTATGAAAAACTCTTTCATTTGAGGAGCGATTTATTGCTTAAGGCAACAATGTATTCTCCTAAGAAATTGTTCAGATCAGATTACTATATCATATAGCCGCCATACAAACTGAACGATCGGAAACAAGTGCTTCTATGAAAAACTCTTTCATTTGAGGAGATATTTTAATTAGGCGCGATTTATTACTTAAGGCACAAATGTATTCTCCTAAGAAATTGTTCAGATCAGATTACTATATCATATAGCTGCCTTACAAACTGAACGATCGGAAACAAGTGCTTGTATGAAAAACTCTTTCATTTGAGGAGATATTTTAACTAGGAGCGATTTATTGCTTAAGGCAACAATGTATTCTCCTAAGAAATTGTTCAGATCAGATTACCATATCATATAGCTGCAATTAAAACTGAATGATCGGAAACAAGTGCTTGTATGAAAAACTCGTTCATTTGAGAAGATATTTTAATTAGGAGCGATTTATTGCTTAAGGCAACAATGTATTTTCCTAAGAAATTGTTCAGATCAGATTACTATATCATATAGCTACCTTACACACTGAACGATCGCAATCAAGTGCTTGTATGAAAAACTCTTTCATTTGAGGAGATATTTTAATTAGGCGCGATTTATTGCTTAAGGCAGCAATGCATTCTCCTAAGAAATCGTTCAGATTCGATTACCATATCATATAGCTGCCATTAAAACTAAACGATCGGAAACAAGTGCTTGTATGAAAAACTCGTTCATTTGAGAAGATATTTTAATTAGGAGCGATTTATTGCTTAAGGCAACAATGTATTCTCCTAAGAAATTGTTCAGATCAGATTACCATATCATATAGCTGCCATTAAAACTGAACGATCGCAATCAAGTGCTTGTATGAAAAACTCTTTCATTTGAGGAGATATTTTAATTAGGCGCGATTTATTGCTTAAGGCAGCAATGCATTCTCCTAAGAAATCGTTCAGATTAGACTACCATATCATAAAGCTGCCATTAAAACTGAACGATCGGAAACAAGTGCTTGTATGAAAAACTCGTTCATTTGAGAAGATATTTTAATTAGGAGCGATTTATTGCTTAAGGCAACAATGTATTCTCCTAAAAAATTGTTCAGATCAGATTACTATATCATATAGCTGCCTTACAAACTGAACGACCGCAATCAAGTGCTTGTATGAAAAACTCTTTCATTTGAGGAGATATTTTAATTAGGCGCGATTTATTGCTTAAGGCAGCAATGCATTCTCCTAAGAAATCGTTCAGATTAGACTACCATATCATAAAGCTGCCTTTAAAACTGAACGATCGGAAACAAGTGCTTGTATGAAAAACTCGTTCATTTGAGAAGATATTTTAATTAGGAGCGATTTATTGCTTAAGGCAACAATGTATTCTCCTAAAAAATTGTTCAGATCAGATTACCATATCATATAGCTGCCATTAAAACTGAACGATCGCAATCAAGTGCTTGTATGAAAAACTCTTTCATTTGAGGAGATATTTTAATTAGGCGCGATTTATTGCTTAAGGCAGCAATGCATTCTCCTAAGAAATCGTTCAGATTGGATTACCATATCATATAGCTGCCATTAAAACTGAACGATCGGAAACAAGTGCTTGTATGAAAAACTCGTTCGTTTGAGAAGATATTTTAATTAGGAGCGATTTATTGCTTAAGGCAACAATGTATTCTTCTAAGAAATTGTTCAGATCAGATTACTATATCATATAGCTGCCATACAAACTGAATGATCGGAAGCAAGTGCTTCTATAAAAAGACTCTTTCATTTGAGGAGATATTTTAATTAGGCGCGATTTATTGCTTAAGGCAGCAATGCATTCTCCTAAGAAATCGTTCAGATTAGATTACCATATCATATAGCTGCCATTAAAACTGAACGATCGGAAACAAGTGCTTGTATGAAAAACTCGTTCATTTGAGAAGATATTTTAATTAGGAGCGATTTATTGCTTAAGGCAACAATGTATTCTCCTAAGAAATTGTTCAGATCAGATTACCATATCATGTAGCTGCCATTAAAACTGAACGACCGCAATCAAGTGCTTGTATGAAAAACTCTTTCATTTGAGGAGATATTTTAATTAGGAGCGATTTATTGATTAAGGCAACAATGTATTCTCCTAAGAAATTGTTCAGATCAGATTACTCTATCATATAGCTGCCTTACAAACTGAACGATCGCAATCAAGTGCTTGTATGAAAAACTCTTTCATTTGAGGAGATATTTTAATTAGGCGCGATTTATTGCTTAAGGCAGCAATGCATTCTCCTAAGAAATCGTTCAGATTGGATTACCATATCATATAGCTGCCATTAAAACTGAACGATCGGAAACAAGTGCTTGTATGAAAAACTCGTTCATTTGAGAAGATTTTTTAATTAGGAGCGATTTATTGCTTAAGGCAGCAATGCATTCTCCTAAGAAATCGTTCAGATTGGATTACCATATCATATAGCTGCCATTAAAACTGAACGATCGCAATCAAGTGATTGTATAAAAAACTCTTTCATTTGAGGAGATATTTTAACTAGGCGCGATTAATTGCTTAAGGCAGCAATGCATTCTCCTAAGAAATTCTTCAGATCAGATTACTATATCATATAGCTGCCTTACAAACTGAACGATCGCAATCAAGTGCTTGTATGAAAAACTCTTTCATTTGAGGAGATATTTTAATTAGGAGCGATTTATTGCTTAAGGCAGCAATGCATTCTCCTAAGAAATCGTTCAGATTGGATTACTATATTATATAGCTGCCTTACAAACTGAACGATCGCAATTAAGTGCTTGTATAAAAAACTCTTTCATTTGAGGAGATATTTTAACTAGGCGCGATTTATTGCTTAAGGCAACAATGTATTCTCCTAAGAAATTGTTCAGATCAGATTACCATATCATATAGCTGCCATTAAAACTGAACGACCGCAATCAAGTGCTTGTATGAAAAACTCTTTCATTTGAGGAGATATTTTAATTAGGAGCGATTTATTGATTAAGGCAACAATGTATTCTCCTAAGAAATTGTTCAGATCAGATTACTATATCATATAGCTGCCTTACAAACTGAACGATCGCAATCAAGTGCTTGTATGAAAAACTCTTTCATTTGAGGAGATATTTTAATTAGGCGCGATTTATTGCTTAAGGCAGCAATGCATTCTCCTAAGAAATCGTTCAGATTGGATTACCATATCATATAGCTGCCATTAAAACTGAACGATCGGAAACAAGTGCTTGTATGAAAAACTCGTTCATTTCAGAAGATTTTTTAATTAGGAGCGATTTATTGCTTAAGGCAGCAATGCATTCTCCTAAGAAATCGTTCAGATTGGATTACCATATCATATAGCTGCCATTAAAACTGAACGATCGGAAACAAGTGCTTGTATGAAAAACTCGTTCATTTGAGAAGATATTTTAATTAGGAGCGATTTATTGCTTAAGGCAACAATGTATTCTCCTAAGAAATTGTTCAGATCAGATTACCATATCATATAGCTGCCATTAAAACTGAACGATCGCAATCAAGTGCTTGTATAAAAAACTCTTTCATTTGAGGAGATATTTTAACTAGGCGCGATTTATTGCTTAAGGCAGCAATGCATTTCCCTAAGAAATCGTTCAGATTGGATTACCATATCATATAGCTGCCATTAAAACTGAACGATCGGAAACAAGTGCTTGTATGAAAAACTCGTTCATTTGAGAAGATATTTTAATTAGGAGCGATTTATTGCTTAAGGCAACAATGTATTCTCCTAAGAAATTGTTCAGATCAGATTACCATATCATATAGCTGCCATTAAAACTGAACGATCGCAATCAAGTGCTTGTATAAAAAACTCTTTCATTTGAGGAGATATTTTAACTAGGCGCGATTTATTGCTTAAGGCAGCAATGCATTCTCCTAAGAAATCGTTCAGATTGGATTACCATATCATATAGCTGCCATTAAAACTAAACGATCGGAAACAAGTGCTTGTATGAAAAACTCGTTCATTTGAGAAGATATTTTAATTAGGCGCGATTTATTACTTAAGGCAACAAGGTATTCTCCTAAGAAATTGTTCAGATCAGATTACTATATCATATAGCTGCCATTAAAACTGAACGATCGAAAACAAGTGCTTCTATAAAAAACTTTTTCATTTGAGGAGATAATTTAATTAGGAGCGATTTATTGCTTAAGGCAACAATGTATTCTCCTAAGAAATTGTTCAGATCAGATTACTATATCATATAGCTGCCATACAAACTGAATGATCGGAACAAGTGCTTCTATAAAAAAACTCTTTCATTTGAGGAGATATTTTAATTAGGCGCGATTTATTGCTTAAGGCAGCAATGCATTCTCCTAAGAAATCGTTCAGATTAGATTACCATATCATATAGCTGCCATTAAAACTGAACGTTCGGAAACAAGTGGTTCTATAAAAAAACTCTTTCATTTGAGGAGATATTTTAATTAGGAGCGATTTATTGCTTAAGGCAGCAATGCATTCTCCTAAGAAATCGTTCAGATTAGATTACCATATCATATAGCTGCCATTAAAACTGAACGATCGGAAACAAGTGGTTCTATAAAAAAACTCTTTCATTTGAGGAGATATTTTAATTAGGAGCGATTTATTGCTTAAGGCAACAATGTATTCTCCTAAGAAATTGTTCAGATCAGATTACTATATCATATAGCTGCCTTACAAACTGAACGATCGGAAACAAGTGCTTCTATGAAAAACTCTTTCATTTGAGGAGATATTTTAATTAGGCGCGATTTATTACTTAAGGCAACAAGGTATTCTCCTAAGAAATTGTTCAGATCAGATTACTATATCATATAGCTGCCATTAAAACTGAACGATCGAAAACAAGTGCTTCTATAAAAAACTTTTTCATTTGAGGAGATATTTTAATTAGGAGCGATTTATTGCTTAAGGCAACAATGTATTCTCCTAAGAAATTGTTCAGATCAGATTACCATATCATATAGCTGCCATTAAAACTGAACGATCGCAATCAAGTGCTTGTATGAAAAACTCTTTCATTTGAGGAGATATTTTAATTAGGCGCGATTTATTGCTTAAGGCAGCAATGCATTCTCCTAAGAAATCGTTCAGATTGGATTACCATATCATATAGCTGCCATTAAAACTGAACGATCGGAAACAAGTGCTTGTATGAAAAACTCGTTCATTTGAGAAGATATTTTAATTAGGAGCGATTTATTGCTTAAGGCAGCAATGCATTCTCCTAAGAAATCGTTCAGATTGGATTACCATATCATATAGCTGCCATTAAAACTGAACGATCGCAATCAAGTGCTTGTATAAAAAACTCTTTCATTTGAGGAGATATTTTAACTAGGCGCGATTTATTGCTTAAGGCAGCAATGCATTCTCCTAAGAAATTGTTCAGATCAGATTACTATATCATATAGCTGCCTTACAAACTGAACGATCGCAATCAAGTGCTTGTCTGAAAAACTCTTTCATTTGAGGAGATATTTTAATTAGGAGCGATTTATTGCTTAAGGCAGCAATGCATTCTCCTAAGAAATCGTTCAGATTGGATTACCATATCATATAGCTGCCATTAAAACTGAACGATCGGAAACAAGTGCTTGTATGAAAAACTCGTTCATTTGAGAAGATTTTTTAATTAGGAGCGATTTATTGCTTAAGGCAGCAATGCATTCTCCTAAGAAATCGTTCAGATTGGATTACCATATCATATAGCTGCCATTAAAACTGAACGATCGCAATCAAGTGCTTGTATAAAAAACTCTTTCATTTGAGGAGATATTTTAACTAGGCGCGATTTATTGCTTAAGGCAACAATGTATTCTCCTAAGAAATTGTTCAGATCAGATTACCATATCATATAGCTGCCATTAAAACTGAACGACCGCAATCAAGTGCTTGTATGAAAAACTCTTTCATTTGAGGAGATATTTTAATTAGGAGCGATTTATTGATTAAGGCAACAATGTATTCTCCTAAGAAATTGTTCAGATCAGATTACTATACCATATAGCTGCCTTACAAACTGAACGATCGCAATAAAGTGCTTGTATGAAAAACTCTTTCATTTGAGGAGATATTTTAATTAGGCGCGATTTATTGCTTAAGGCAGCAATGCATTCTCCTAAGAAATCGTTCAGATTGGATTACCATATCATATAGCTGCCATTAAAACTGAACGATCGGAAACAAGTGCTTGTATGAAAAACTCGTTCATTTGAGAAGATTTTTTAATTAGGAGCGATTTATTGCTTAAGGCAGCAATGCATTCTCCTAAGAAATCGTTCAGATTGGATTACCATATCATATAGCTGCCATTAAAACTGAACGATCGGAAACAAGTGCTTGTATGAAAAACTCGTTCATTTGAGAAGATATTTTAATTAGGAGCGATTTATTGCTTAAGGCAACAATGTATTCTCCTAAAAAATTGTTCAGATCAGATTACTATATCATATAGCTGCCTTACAAACTGAACGACCGCAATCAAGTGCTTGTATGAAAAACTCTTTCATTTGAGGAATTATTTTAATTAGGCGCGATTTATTGCTTAAGGCAGCAATGCATTCTCCTAAGAAATTGTTCAGATCAGATTACTATATCATATAGCTGCCTTTAAAACTGAACGATCGGAAACAAGTGCTTGTATGAAAAACTCGTTCATTTGAGAAGATATTTTAATTAGGAGCGATTTATTGCTTAAGGCAACAATGTATTCTCCTAAAAAATTGTTCAGATCAGATTACCATATCATATAGCTGCCATTAAAACTGAACGATCGCAATCAAGTGCTTGTATGAAAAACTCTTTCATTTGAGGAGATATTTTAACTAGGCGCGATTTATTGCTTAAGGCAGCAATGCATTCTCCTAAGAAATCGTTCAGATTGGATTACTATATCATATAGCTGCCTTACAAACTGAACGATCGCAATTAAGTGCTTGTATAAAAAACTCTTTCATTTGAGGAGATATTTTAACTAGGCGCGATTTATTGCTTAAGGCAACAATGTATTCTCCTAAGAAATTGTTCAGATCAGATTACCATATCATATAGCTGCCATTAAAACTGAACGACCGCAATCAAGTGCTTGTATGAAAAACTCTTTCATTTGAGGAGATATTTTAATTAGGAGCGATTTATTGATTAAGGCAACAATGTATTCTCCTAAGAAATTGTTCAGATCAGATTACTATATCATATAGCTGCCTTACAAACTGAACGATCGCAATCAAGTGCTTGTATGAAAAACTCTTTCAGCTGAGGAGATATTTTAATTAGGCGCGATTTATTGCTTAAGGCAGCAATGCATTCTCCTAAGAAATCGTTCAGATTGGATTACCATATCATATAGCTGCCATTAAAACTGAACGATCGGAAACAAGTGCTTGTATGAAAAACTCGTTCATTTGAGAAGATTTTTTAATTAGGAGCGATTTATTGCTTAAGGCAGCAATGCATTCTCCTAAGAAATTGTTCAGATCAGATTACCATATCATATAGCTGCCATTAAAACTGAACGATCGCAATCAAGTGCTTGTATAAAAAACTCTTTCATTTGAGGAGATATTTTAACTAGGCGCGATTTATTGCTTAAGGCAGCAATGCATTCTCCTAAGAAATCGTTCAGATTGGATTACCATATCATATAGCTGCCATTAAAACTGAACGATCGGAAACAAGTGCTTGTATGAAAAACTCGTTCATTTGAGAAGATATTTTAATTAGGAGCGATTTATTGCTTAAGGCAACAATGTATTCTCCTAAGAAATTGTTCAGATCAGATTACCATATCATATAGCTGCCATTAAAACTGAACGATCGCAATCAAGTGCTTGTATAAAAAACTCTTTCATTTGAGGAGATATTTTAACTAGGCGCGATTTATTGCTTAAGGCAGCAATGCATTCTCCTAAGAAATCGTTCAGATTGGATTACCATATCATATAGCTGCCATTAAAACTGAACGATCGGAAACAAGTGCTTGTATGAAAAACTCGTTCATTTGAGAAGATATTTTAATTAGGAGCGATTTAAGGCAGCAATGCATTCTCCTAAGAAATCGTTCAGATTGGATTACCATATCATATAGCTGTCATTAAAACTGAACGATCGGAAACAAGTGCTTGTATGAAAAACTCGTTCATTTGAGAAGATATTTTAATTAGGAGCGATTTATTGCTTAAGGCAACAATGTATTCTCCTAAGAAATTGTTCAGATCAGATTACTATATCATATAGCTGCCTTACAAACTGAACATTCGCAATCAAGTGCTTGTATGAAAAACTCTTTCATTTGAGGAGATATTTTAATTAGGCGCGATTTATTGCTTAAGGCAGCAATGCATTCTCCTAAGAAATCGTTCAGATTAGACTACCATATCATAAAGCTGTCATTAAAACTGAACGATCGGAAACAAGTGCTTGTATGAAAAACTCGTTCATTTGAGAAGATATTTTAATTAGGAGCGATTTATTGCTTAAGGCAACAATGTATTCTCCTAAGAAATTGTTCAGATCAGATTACTATATCATATAGCTGCCTTACAAACTGAACAATCGCAATCAAGTGCTTGTATGAAAAACTCTTTCATTTGAGGAGATATTTTAATTAGGCGCGATTTATTGCTTAAGGCAACAATGTATTCTCCTAAGAAATTGTTCAGATCAGATTACCATATCATATAGCTGCCATTAAAACTGAACGACCGCAATCAAGTGCTTGTATGAAAAACTCTTTCATTTGAGGAGATATTTTAATTAGGAGCGATTTATTGATTAAGGCAACAATGTATTCTCCTAAGAAATTGTTCAGATCAGATTACTATATCATATAGCTGCCTTACAAACTGAACGATCGCAATCAAGTGCTTGTATGAAAAACTCTTTCATTTGAGGAGATATTTTAATTAGGCGCGATTTATTGCTTAAGGCAGCAATGCATTCTCCTAAGAAATCGTTCAGATTGGATTACCATATCATATAGCTGCCATTAAAACTGAACGATCGGAAACAAGTGCTTGTATGAAAAACTCGTTCATTTGAGAAGATTTTTTAATTAGGAGCGATTTATTGCTTAAGGCAGCAATGCATTCTCCTAAGAAATTGTTCAGATCAGATTACCATATCATATAGCTGCCATTAAAACTGAACGATCGCAATCAAGTGCTTGTATAAAAAACTCTTTCATTTGAGGAGATATTTTAACTAGGCGCGATTTATTGCTTAAGGCAGCAATGCATTCCCCTAAGAAATCGTTCAGATTGGATTACCATATCATATAGCTGCCATTAAAACTGAACGATCGGAAACAAGTGCTTGTATGAAAAACTCGTTCATTTGAGAAGATATTTTAATTAGGAGCGATTTATTGCTTAAGGCAACAATGTATTCTCCTAAGAAATTGTTCAGATCAGATTACCATATCATATAGCTGCCATTAAAACTGAACGATCGCAATCAAGTGCTTGTATAAAAAACTCTTTCATTTGAGGAGATATTTTAACTAGGCGCGATTTATTGCTTAAGGCAACAATGTATTCTCCTAAGAAATTGTTCAGATTGGATTACCATATCATATAGCTGCCATTAAAACTGAACGATCGGAAACAAGTGCTTGTATGAAAAACTCGTTCATTTGAGAAGATTTTTTAATTAGGAGCGATTTATTGCTTAAGGCAACAATGTATTCTCCTAAGAAATTGTTCAGATTGGATTACCATATCATATAGCTGCCATTAAAACTGAACGATCGGAAACAAGTGCTTGTATGAAAAACTCGTTCATTTGAGAAGATATTTTAATTAGGAGCGATTTAAGGCAGCAATGCATTCTCCTAAGAAATCGTTCAGATTGGATTACCATATCATATAGCTGTCATTAAAACTGAACGATCGGAAACAAGTGCTTGTATGAAAAACTCGTTCATTTGAGAAGATATTTTAATTAGGAGCGATTTATTGCTTAAGGCAACAATGTATTCTCCTAAGAAATTGTTCAGATCAGATTACCATATCATATAGCTGCCATTAAAACTGAACGATCGCAATCAAGTGCTTGTATAAAAAACTCTTTCATTTGAGGAGATATTTTAACTAGGCGCGATTTATTGCTTAAGGCAGCAATGCATTCTCCTAAGAAATCGTTCAGATTGGATTACCATATCATATAGCTGCCATTAAAACTGAACGATCGGAAACAAGTGCTTGTATGAAAAACTCGTTCATTTGAGAAGATTTTTTAATTAGGAGCGATTTATTGCTTAAGGCAGCAATGCATTCTCCTAAGAAATTGTTCAGATCAGATTACCATATCATATAGCTGCCATTAAAACTGAACGATCGCAATCAAGTGCTTGTATAAAAAACTCTTTCATTTGAGGAGATATTTTAACTAGGCGCGATTTATTGCTTAAGGCAGCAATGCATTCCCCTAAGAAATCGTTCAGATTGGATTACCATATCATATAGCTGCCATTAAAACTGAACGATCGGAAACAAGTGCTTGTATGAAAAACTCGTTCATTTGAGAAGATATTTTAATTAGGAGCGATTTATTGCTTAAGGCAACAATGTATTCTCCTAAGAAATTGTTCAGATCAGATTACCATATCATATAGCTGCCATTAAAACTGAACGATCGCAATCAAGTGCTTGTATAAAAAACTCTTTCATTTGAGGAGATATTTTAACTAGGCGCGATTTATTGCTTAAGGCAACAATGTATTCTCCTAAGAAATTGTTCAGATTGGATTACCATATCATATAGCTGCCATTAAAACTGAACGATCGGAAACAAGTGCTTGTATGAAAAACTCGTTCATTTGAGAAGATTTTTTAATTAGGAGCGATTTATTGCTTAAGGCAACAATGTATTCTCCTAAGAAATTGTTCAGATTGGATTACCATATCATATAGCTGCCATTAAAACTGAACGATCGGAAACAAGTGCTTGTATGAAAAACTCGTTCATTTGAGAAGATATTTTAATTAGGAGCGATTTAAGGCAGCAATGCATTCTCCTAAGAAATCGTTCAGATTGGATTACCATATCATATAGCTGTCATTAAAACTGAACGATCGGAAACAAGTGCTTGTATGAAAAACTCGTTCATTTGAGAAGATATTTTAATTAGGAGCGATTTATTGCTTAAGGCAACAATGTATTCTCCTAAGAAATTGTTCAGATCAGATTACTATATCATATAGCTGCCTTACAAACTGAACAATCGCAATCAAGTGCTTGTATGAAAAACTCTTTCATTTGAGGAGATATTTTAATTAGGCGCGATTTATTGCTTAAGGCAGCAATGCATTCTCCTAAGAAATCGTTCAGATTAGACTACCATATCATAAAGCTGCCATTAAAACTGAACGATCGGAAACAAGTGCTTGTATGAAGAACTCGTTCATTTGAGAAGATATTTTAATTAGGAGCGATTTATTGCTTAAGGCAACAATGTATTCTCCTAAGAAATTGTTCAGATCAGATTACCATATCATATAGCTGCCATTAAAACTGAACGATCGCAATCAAGTGCTTGTATGAAAAACTCTTTCATTTGAGGAGATATTTTAATTAGGCGCGATTTATTGCTTAAGGCAGCAATGCATTCTCCTAAGAAATCGTTCAGATTGGATTACCATATCATATAGCTGCCATTAAAACTGAACGATCGGAAACAAGTGCTTGTATGAAAAACTCGTTCATTTGAGAAGATATTTTAATTAGGAGCGATTTATTGCTTAAGGCAACAATGTATTCTCCTAAGAAATTGTTCAGATCAGATTACCATATCATATAGCTGCCATTAAAACTGAACGATCGCAATCAAGTGCTTGTATGGAAAACTCTTTCATTTTAGGAGATATTTTAATTAGGAGCGATTTATTGCTTAAGGCAACAATGTATTCTCCTAAGAAATTGTTCAGATCAGATTACTATATCATATAGCTGCCTTACAAACTGAACGATCGGAAACAAGTGCTTCTATGAAAAACTCTTTCATTTGAGGAGATATTTTAATTAGGCGCGATTTATTACTTAAGGCAACAAGGTATTCTCCTAAGAAATTGTTCAGATCAGATTACTATATCATATAGCTGCCATTAAAACTGAACGATCGAAAACAAGTGCTTCTATAAAAAACTTTTTCATTTGAGGAGATAATTTAATTAGGAGCGATTTATTGCTTAAGGCAACAATGTATTCTCCTAAGAAATTGTTCAGATCAGATTACTATATCATATAGCTGCCATACAAACTGAATGATCGGAACAAGTGCTTCTATAAAAAAACTCTTTCATTTGAGGAGATATTTTAATTAGGCGCGATTTATTGCTTAAGGCAGCAATGCATTCTTCTAAGAAATCGTTCAGATTAGATTACCATATCATATAGCTGCCATTAAAACTGAACGATCGGAAACAAGTGGTTCTATAAAAAAACTCTTTCATTTGAGGAGATATTTTAATTAGGAGCGATTTATTGCTTAAGGCAGCAATGTATTCTCCTAAGAAATTGTTCAGATCAGATTACTATATCATATAGCTGCCATACAAACTGAATGATCGGAAGCAAGTGCTTGTATGAAAAACTCGTTCATTTGAGAAGATATTTTAATTAGGAGCGATTTATTGCTTAAGGCAACAATGTATTCTCCGAAGAAATTGTTCAGATCAGATTACTATATCATATAGCTGCCATACAAACTGAACGATCGGAAGCAAGTGGTTCTATAAAAAAACTCTTTCATTTGAGGAGATATTTTAATTAGGAGCGATTTATTGCTTAAGGCAACAATGTATTCTCCTAAGAAATTGTTCAGATCAGATTACTATATCATATAGCTGCCATAAAAACTGAATGATCGGAAGCAAGTGCGTCTATAAAAAAACTCTTTCATTTGAGGAGATATTTTAATTAGGCGCGATTTATTGCTTAAGGCAGCAATGCATTCTCCTAAGAAATTGTTTAGATCAGATTACCATATCATATAGCTGCCATTAAAACTGAACGATCGCAATCAAGTGCTTGTATGAAAAACTCTTTCATTTGAGGAGATATTTTAATTAGGAGCGATTTATTGCTTAAGGCAACAATGTATTCTCCTAAGAAATTGTTCAGATCAGATTACTATATCATATAGCTGCCATTAAAACTGAACGATCGCAATCAAGTGCTTGTATGAAAAACTCTTTCATTTGAGGAGATATTTTAATTAGGCGCGATTTATTGCTTAAGGCAGCAATGCATTCTCCTAAGAAATCGTTCAGATTGGATTACCATATCATATAGCTGCCATTAAAACTGAACGATCGGAAACAAGTGCTTGTATGAAAAACTCGTTCATTTGAGAAGATATTTTAATTATGAGCGATTTATTGCTTAAGGCAACAATGTATTCTCCTAAGAAATTGTTCAGATCAGATTACCATATCATATAGCTGCCATTAAAACTGAACGATCGCAATCAAGTGCTTGTATGGAAAACTCTTTCATTTTAGGAGATATTTTAATTAGGAGCGATTTATTGCTTAAGGCAACAATGTATTCTCCTAAGAAATTGTTCAGATCAGATTACCATATCATATAGCTGCCATTAAAACTGAACGATCGCAATCAAGTGCTTGTATGGAAAACTCTTTCATTTTAGGAGATATTTTAATTAGGAGCGATTTATTGCTTAAGGCAACAATGTATTCTCCTAAGAAATTGTTCAGATCAGATTACCATATCATATAGCTGCCATTAAAACTGAACGATCGGAAACAAGTGCTTGTATGAAAAATTCGTTCATTTGAGAAGATATTTTAATTAGGAGCGATTTATTGCTTAAGGCAACAATGTATTCTCCTAAGAAATTGTTCAGATCAGATTACCATATCATATAGCTGCCATTAAAACTGAACGATCGCAATCAAGTGCTTGTATGGAAAACTCTTTCATTTTAGGAGATATTTTAATTAGGAGCGATTTATTGCTTAAGGCAACAATGTATTCTCCTAAGAAATTGTTCAGATCAGATTACTATATCATATAGCTGCCTTACAAACTGAACGATCGGAAACAAGTGCTTCTATGAAAAACTCTTTCATTTGAGGAGATATTTTAATTAGGCGCGATTTATTACTTAAGGCAACAAGGTATTCTCCTAAGAAATTGTTCAGATCAGATTACTATATCATATAGCTGCCATACAAACTGAACGATCGAAAACAAGTGCTTCTATAAAAAACTTCTTCATTTGAGGAGATAATTTAATTAGGAGCGATTTATTGCTTAAGGCAACAATGTATTCTCCTAAGAAATTGTTCAGATCAGATTACTATATCATATAGCTGCCATACAAACTGAATGATCGGAAGCAAGTGCTTCTATAAAAAAACTCTTTCATTTGAGGAGATATTTTAATTAGGCGCGATTTATTGCTTAAGGCAGGAATGCATTCTCCTAAGAAATTGTTTAGATCAGATTACCATATCATATAGCTGCCATTAAAACTGAACGATCGCAATCAAGTGCTTGTATGAAAAACTCTTTCATTTGAGGAGATATTTTAATTAGGAGCGATTTATTGCTTAAGGCAACAATGTATTCTCCTAAGAAATTGTTCAGATCAGATTACTATATCATATAGCCGCCATACAAACTGAACGATCGGAAACAAGTGCTTCTATGAAAAACTCTTTCATTTGAGGAGATATTTTCATTAGGCGCGATTTATTACTTAAGGCACAAATGTATTCTCCTAAGAAATTGTTCAGATCAGATTACTATATCATATAGCTGCCTTACAAACTGAACGATCGGAAACAAGTGCTTGTATGAAAAACTCTTTCATTTGAGGAGATATTTTAACTAGGAGCGATTTATTGCTTAAGGCAACAATGTATTCTCCTAAGAAATTGTTCAGATCAGATTACTATATTATATAGCTGCCTTACAAACTGAACGATCGGAAACAAGTGCTTGTATGAAAAACTCTTTCATTTGAGGAGATATTTTAATTAGGAGCGATTTATTGCTTAAGGCAACAATGTATTCTCCTAAGAAATTGTTCAGATCAGATTACTATATCATATAGCCGCCATACAAACTGAACGATCGGAAACAAGTGCTTCTATGAAAAACTCTTTCATTTGAGGAGGTATTTTCATTAGGCGCGATTTATTACTTAAGGCACAAATGTATTCTCCTAAGAAATTGTTCAGATCAGATTACCATATCATATAGCTGCCACTAAAACTGAACGATCGCAATCAAGTGCTTGTATGAAAAACTCTTTCATTTGAGGAGATATTTTAATTAGGAGCGATTTATTGCTTAAGGCAACAATGTATTCTCCTAAGAAATTGTTCAGATCAGATTACCATATCATATAGCTGCCATTAAAACTGAATGATCGGAAACAAATGCTTGTATGAAAAACTCGTTCATTTGAGAAGATATTTTAATTAGGAGCGATTTATTGCTTAAGGCAACAATGTATTCACCTAAGAAATTGTTCAGATCAGATTACTATATCATATAGCTGCCATACAAACTCAACGATCGAAAACAAGTGCTTCTATAAAAAACTTTTTCATTGGAGGAGATAATTTAATTAGGAGCGATTTATTGCTTAAGGCAACAATGTATTCTCCTAAGAAATTGTTCAGATCAGATTACTATATCATATAGCTGCCATACAAACTGAATGATCGGAAGCAAGTGCTTCTATAAAAAAACTCTTTCATTTGAGGAGATATTTTAATTAGGCGCGATTTATTGCTTAAGGCAGCAATGCATTCTCCTAAGAAATCGTTCAGATTAGATTACCATATCATATAGCTGCCATTAAAACTGAACGACCGCAATCAAGTGCTTGTATGAAAAACTCTTTCATTTGAGGAGATATTTTAATTAGGAGCGATTTATTGATTAAGGCAACAATGTATTCTCCTAAGAAATTGTTCAGATCAGATTACTATATCATATAGCTGATTTACAAACTGAACGATCGCAATCAAGTGCTTGTATGAAAAACTCTTTCATTTGAGGAGATATTTTAATTAGGCGCGATTTATTGCTTAAGGCAGCAATGCATTCTCCTAAGAAATCGTTCAGATTGGATTACCATATCATATAGCTGCCATTAAAACTGAACGATCGGAAACAAGTGCTTGTATGAAAAACTCGTTCATTTGAGAAGATATTTTAATTAGGAGCGATTTATTGCTTAAGGCAACAATGTATTCTCCTAAGAAATTGTTCAGATCAGATTACCATATCATATAGCTGCCATTAAAACTGAACGACCGCAATCAAGTGCTTGTATGAAAAACTCTTTCATTTGAGGAGATATTTTAATTAGGAGCGATTTATTGATTAAGGCAACAATGTATTCTCCTAAGAAATTGTTCAGATCAGATTACTATATCATATAGCTGATTTACAAACTGAACGATCGCAATCAAGTGCTTGTATGAAAAACTCTTTCATTTGAGGAGATATTTTAATTAGGCGCGATTTATTGCTTAAGGCAGCAATGCATTCTCCTAAGAAATCGTTCAGATTGGATTACCATATCATATAGCTGCCATTAAAACTGAACGATCGGAAACAAGTGCTTGTATGAAAAACTCGTTCATTTGAGAAGATATTTTAATTAGGAGCGATTTATTGCTTAAGGCAACAATGTATTTTCCTAAGAAATTGTTCAGATCAGATTACCATATCATATAGCTGCCATTAAAACTGAACGATCGCAATCAAGTGCTTGTATAAAAAACTCTTTCATTTGAGGAGATATTTTATCTAGGCGCGATTTATTGCTTAAGGCAGCAATGCATTCTCCTAAGAAATCGTTCAGATTGGATTACCATATCATATAGCTGCCATTAAAACTGAACGATCGGAAACAAGTGCTTGTATGAAAAACTCGTTCATTTGAGAAGATATTTTAATTAGGAGCGATTTATTGCTTAAGGCAACAATGTATTCTCCTAAGAAATTGTTCAGATTGGATTACCATATCATATAGCTGCCATTAAAACTGAACGATCGGAAACAAGGGCTTGTATGAAAAACTCGTTCATTTGAGAAGATATTTTAATTAGGAGCGATTTATTGCTTAAGGCAACAATGTATTCTCCTAAGAAATAGTTCAGATCAGATTACCATATCATATAGCTGCCATTAAAACTGAACGATCGGAAACAAGTGCTTGTATGAAAAACTCGTTCATTTGAGAAGATATTTTAATTAGGAGCGATTTATTGCTTAAGGCAACAATGTATTCTCCTAAGAAATTGTTCAGATCAGATTACTATATCATATAGCTGCCTTACAAACTGAACGATCGCAATCAAGTGCTTGTATGAAAAACTCTTTCATTTGAGGAGATATTTTAATTAGGAGCGATTTATTGCTTAAGGCAGCAATGCGTTCTCCTAAGAAATCGTTCAGATTGGATTACCATATCATATAGCTGCCATTAAAACTGAACGATCGGAAACAAGTGCTTGTATGAAAAACTCGTTCATTTGAGAAGATATTTTAATTAGGAGCGATTTATTGCTTAAGGCAACAATGTATTCTCCTAAGAAATTGTTCAGATCAGATTACCATATCATATAGCTGCCATTAAAACTGAACGATCGAAATCAAGTGCTTGTATGAAAAACTCTTTCATTTGAGGAGATATTTTAATTAGGCGCGATTTATTGCTTAAGGCAGCAATGCATTCTCCTAAGAAATCGTTCAGATTGGATTACCATATCATAAAGCTGCCATTAAAACTGAACGATCGGAAACAAGTGCTTGTATGAAAAACTCGTTCATTTGAGAAGATATTTTAATTAGGAGCGATTTATTGCTTAAGGCAACAATGTATTCTCCTAAGAAATTGTTCAGATCAGATTACTATATCATATAGCTGCCTTACAAACTGAACGATAGCAATCAAGTGCTTGTATGAAAAACTCTTTCATTTGAGGAGATATTTTAATTAGGCGCGATTTATTGCTTAAGGCAGCAATGCATTCTCCTAAGAAATCGTTCAGATTAGACTACCATATCATAAAGCTGCCATTAAAACTGAACGATCGGAAACAAGTGCTTGTATGAAAAACTCGTTCATTTGAGAAGATATTTTAATTAGGAGCGATTTATTGCTTAAGGCAACAATGTATTCTCCTAAGAAATTGTTCAGATCAGATTACCATATCATATAGCTGCCATTAAAACTGAACGATCGCAATCAAGTGCTTGTATGAAAAACTCTTTCATTTGAGGAGATATTTTAATTAGGCGCGATTTATTGCTTAAGGCAGCAATGCATTCTCCTAAGAAATCGTTCAGATTGGATTACCATATCATATAGCTGCCATTAAAACTGAACGATCGGAAACAAGTGCTTGTATGAAAAACTCGTTCGTTTGAGAAGATATTTTAATTAGGAGCGATTTATTGCTTAAGGCAACAATGTATTCTCCTAAGAAATTGTTCAGATCAGATTACCATATCATATAGCTGCCATTAAAACTGAACGATCGCAATCAAGTGCTTGTATGGAAAACTCTTTCATTTTAGGAGATATTTTAATTAGGAGCGATTTATTGCTTAAGGCAACAATGTATTCTCCTAAGAAATTGTTCAGATCAGATTACTATATCATATAGCTGCCTTACAAACTGAACGATCGGAAACAAGTGCTTCTATGAAAAACTCTTTCATTTGAGGAGATATTTTAATTAGGCGCGATTTATTACTTAAGGCAACAAGGTATTCTCCTAAGAAATTGTTCAGATCAGATTACTATATCATATAGCTGCCATACAAACTGAACGATCGAAAACAAGTGCTTCTATAAAAAACTTTTTCATTTGAGGAGATAATTTAATTAGGAGCGATTTATTGCTTAAGGCAACAATGTATTCTCCTAAGAAATTGTTCAGATCAGATTACTATATCATATAGCTGCCATACAAACTGAATGATCGGAAGCAAGTGCTTCTATAAAAAAACTCTTTCATTTGAGGAGATATTTTAATTAGGCGCGATTTATTGCTTAAGGCAGCAATGCATTCTCCTAAGAAATCGTTCAGATTAGATTACCATATCATATAGCTGCCATTAAAACTGAACGATCGGAAACAAGTGGTTCTATAAAAAAACTCTTTCATTTGAGGAGATATTTTAATTAGGAGCGATTTATTGCTTAAGGCAACAATGTATTCTCCTAAGAAATTGTTCAGATCAGATTACCATATCATATAGCTGCCATACAAACTGAATGATCGGAAACAAGTGCTTGTATGAAAAACTCGTTCATTTGAGAAGATATTTTAATTAGGAGCGATTTATTGCTTAAGGCAACAATGTATTCTCCTAAGAAATTGTTCAGATCAGATTACTATATCATATAGCTGCCATACAAACTGAACGATTGGAAGCAAGTGGTTCTATAAAAAAACTCTTTCATTTGAGGAGATATTTTAATTAGGAGCGATTTATTGCTTAAGGCAACAATGTATTCTCCTAAGAAATTGTTCAGATCAGATTACTATATCATATAGCTGCCATACAAACTGAATGATCGGAAGCAAGTGCTTCTATAAAAAAACTCTTTCATTTGAGGAGATATTTTAATTAGGCGCGATTTATTGCTTAAGGCAGCAATGCATTCTCCTAAGAAATTGTTTAGATCAGATTACCATATCATATAGCTGCCATTAAAACTGAACGATCGCAATCAAGTGCTTGTATGAAAAACTCTTTCATTTGAGGAGATATTTTAATTAGGAGCGATTTATTGCTGTTTATTTAATTAATAAATTAATTTTCACTTCACTCACCTTTAGCACAAAATAATTGAAAAAAGAAAGAGAGTCGATTTCGGCGGGTGCTCAAGGAACTAATCGCTAGCGAGTCGATGCAAAAAAGGGAACGGAGTTATTTCGAATGAGGTGAATTGAAGATCCAATCCCTCTTTTTGTTGATGGTGTGGGCTGTCATCGTGTATGGTGGTAACTTCTGTGCTGACATCGTGTGCAGTGTGGTCGTTTATGTTGTGAGTGCGTGTTGTGTTCCAAGGTGTGGTGTGTTGTATTAGGGTGTGACATTATTTACCCTGAAGAAGCGGTGTAGTTGGAAGGGGAGTTTATAGTCATTTAAACATCCTGGGCCCCCTAGGCGAATATTTTGCCTAGTAGTACAGATATGCTGTAAATGTCCCAGGTATCACGGCGTACTGCAGTTGGAGTAGCCGAGGGCGCGGTATGCATGATAATGCAGTAGTGGTAGATCCATATTTACCTGTACGTGTAGGATGGAATCTTTATTTTGAAATGGGTATTATGTTTTTTGATTTAGAAGTTAGTGCGTTAAGTAAGCAACGTTGTTTTGCATTTATTCGATTTGTTGTTGTGACGACGTATTATTATATTAGATGGTATAATTTTGTTTATTCATTTTATTGCCGGTTATCTACTATTATTTTATTATCGGCTTACAGGATGGCGACTCCACGCCTAGCTCAGATATGGCCAGAATGGGTGCTCCTTTGAAACCTTTGAAGAGGGATCTTGCGAGCGTAAGATTTGTGATTTACGGCTACTTTTTAAGTGGATTTGTACACGTATTACAAGTATTTCCCATAAACCACCAATACGAAGGGGGCTTAGATATATGCGATTAGAGCGACCTTTGCTTGTTGTAAGGCTTGGTGCGTCATTGTATCGCATTGGGAGCATGCTGATCGCTTAACTTTATTTTTAAATTGTTTTATAATTTTGAAAAAGTAAGCTACTAGAGCATAATTTGTTATGTGTCGATTTTTTCGACTTTTTTGGGATAATTTGGATATATGTATGTTAAAGTGCGTATGCACTAATTTGGCAAGTAGGAGGGCACAACATATCTCAAGCTTTTTGAATCATGATTTTGGTATCATTATTGGCAAGAGCCATCCTGCGGGGTCGAAAAGTTACATATTTGTGTTTTTTCAAACTGATCTTGTCAGAAGGGACTATGAGTTTGTTTTTTCGGCCAATTCTTGGAGTGTTGGAACATTGTGAATTTAGTGGTAGTCGTATGACGTACCGACCATTATTTGATCGAGTAGTTGTGGCTTTGTAGAAGTCTTTACAATACTGATCTTCTGGGGTTTTAAATTATATGAGGGGGCATTTTTCGAACTCCCGAAATTTCTTTGATTGTGAATTAAGGTATTCTTTTGAATTTTCGTCAACTTGAGTTGTTGATGTGGAAACTGGTTCAGTAACTAGTCCACTTAGAATCCAACCGAATATTGTATTTTGGGCTAGAAGGGTCGTTGAAATTTTTTCAACACCTTCAAGCATTATTTGCGGTATAAGGTCGCTGCCTATTAGAATATCTATGTTAGCGGGGGTGTTGCAGTTGGGATCTGCTAGCTTTAAGTGTGAAACTTTTTGCCAATGCTTGCTATTTATGTGATAGCTTGGAAGCATATTTGTAAGTTGCGGTAAGACTATAGCTTCTGCTTGTATGTGCTTATCCGCTTGGGGGGAAATTAAGGTAATGGGGCAGATTTTATTAGAGTTTTGAACTACTCTTCCGCCCATTCCTGTAATTTCAAAGTTAGCTTGTTTTGTTGGCAGTTGTAGCCTATTTTGAGCCCTAGACGCTATGAAAGATCGTTGTGATCCTTGGTCTATTAAGGCCCTAAGTTTAAACAGCTCTCCTCGGTGTTCGATGGAGACGACTGCTGTGGGTAGTAGTACCCTACTTTGGTTTTCGCTGTGTAGCGTTTGAGTTTTTAATGCCTTTGAGCAGCATGGTGCTTCTTGGCAATTTTCGGGATTTCGCACTTCGGGATTTGCTGTTGCAACTAAACCCGTGGCTCTTTTCATATTTGCGCTGTTTGAGGGTGAGCTGGAAAATGTGCTGTAATGCAGCATTGAATGATGTCGCTTATGACAATAAACGCAATTAAATTTGCTTTCGCACTCTTTAAGTGTATGTGCATGTGAAAGGCAATTTGTACAAAGCCTTTTTGTTCGTACATAATTGTTTCGATCGGTAATATTCATTTTTTTGAATTTCTCGCAAGATTTGAGCTTATGCCCCCCTGTACACAGTTCGCATGACGTTTGCTTGTACTGTTCGGATGTGAACGTTTGATTTTTGAAGAAGCTTCTATTTAAATTGTTGTTGCTACTGGCTTGGGGTCTGTGGAAGCTTCTATTTAGGTCATGTTGAACGGGTTTCGTTCTGACCATTTTTTTATCTACCCTTTCTGCGATTTCATATTGGGTAGTTAGGAAATCTTTCATTTGTTGCCACGTGGGGCATTTTCTTCGTGATGAGAGCGATTGTTCCCATAGAAGTAATGATTTTTCTGGTAATGCGGCAGTGCATATGTTTACCAGTATTGGATCCCAGCTGTCTGTGGGAATATTTTGTGTCGATAAAACCGACAAACAATTTGAAACAGTGGATTGAAGTTTGATAAATTCTTCACTAGTTTCCCTTTGAATTTTTGGCAAGTTCATTAATATCGATATTTGTTTATCGACCAATATTCTTTCATTCTCGTATCTCGCTTTTAGAGCTTCCCAAGCCAGATTGAAATTATCGTCATTTAGTGCGAACTGTTTGACTATGACGCCTGCTTGACCTTTTGTTTTGTATCGGAGGTGATACAATTTTTGTGCATTTGTTAATTTTGGGTGGTTTATGTAAACGGCTGTAAACATGTCCCGGAAGGACGGGCATTGTTCATAGCCACCATGAAAGACTTCGGTATCACATGTGGGCACCTTGAGATGGATGCCTGAATTTGACTCTTGACATTGAGTTTGTGGCAGCTCTACTCTCGGATGTGGAGCAGGTGCTATGGCTTTAATTAATTTTAATTGATCCGAAATCATTGCTTTTGTTTCTTCAAACTGGTCTAAGCAGTTTTCGTACTTGGCGTAAGCCGAGGATTTAAAATTTTCAGGTAGATCTGAGTCGTCAGATTCTACTATTGCGTCATATGCAGCTTGGAGACGTGTCCAAAAATTATCAAGATTGTCTTTTTTAATTTCTAATACCGATTCAGAATTGTCCTGAATCGGCGAAGATGAAAATCGAGTGCAGTATCGTATTAGACTGTCACTCTCAGAGATAAATTTGGTGTATGAAATATCTTTCACCCGTTTTTGTTTTGTAGCACCTTGTTTTGAGCGTGTAGCTTCTGCAGGTGTACATGGACTCTTTTCTTCAGAAATCATTTTTGGAACTTTTAGCAACTGAGTTGTTTTCGAATCTTTCGAGTCTGAGCTCATTTAAGAGATGTGCCGAAATAAAATAAAATATTTCCAATGTAAGAAATATATGTATATTTGAAACCTCTTTTAAGAAAAATAAGGGTTTTTGTTAACAAATTAATATCGTTTTTTAAACACGTTTGAGTACCTAACTCTTTTATGATAGTAAGAGTTTTTATTTAATTAAATGAATATATTACGCGTATTTCGGGTTTTTATCGTTTTTTTTTTTTTTTTATATTATTTAATTAATTAATATTAATCGCAAATGTTTTTATTTTTACTTTTATTTGTATGTATAATGTGTCCGTAATTCCTATAGGGTATACCTATAAGCGGATCAGCTGATACATATGTACTTGTCGTTATGCACAATTGAGAGCTCGTCTTAGAGATCAATGCACTTTGTACATAAAGTATGTATGTAATATTGTATTTTAATATGCTTTGCGCAATCCTGCTTGTTTTTGTTGGTCAAAGAACAAGGGGTATTGCGAGTATGTGCCAATGTGGACTTAGAATATTATATGTATATATGCAATCCTACTTGTTTTTGTTTAACAAAGAACAAGGGGTATTGCGGAATATTTGCCAATGTGGACTTTGAAGCGAAGTACTTATGTATGTTTGTATACCGGTGCGTGTATATATGTACGCAGTGCGAAAAGACCGCGAAAAGGAAAAAATATACCGCAGGTATTCTTGTACAATTTATGTATATATGTACATATGTATTTCACGTAATATATTTGTACGGAATATATGTACGCAGTGCGAAAAGACCGCGAAAAGTAGAAAAATGTACCGCAGGTATACGATTGAAATTTATGTATATACGTATGTATATCAATTATTAATAATATATGTATATATAGCAAGTATTAGTATTATATGTATGTTGTAGGTTTTTCTCCTAATATAGTATGTATGTATATATTTATATGTGTTAAATATAATATGTATATGTCTGTTTAAATTTATTTTGTACGTTTTCGCTTTTTTTTGTTTGTTGTTTTTTTTTTTTTGCTTTTGATTTTTTTTTTTTATGTTTAAATTAAAAATGTTTATTTTTTTTATTAAATGTTATTTTCACAACCTTTGAACTAAACGTTAATACCACGATTTTAAAAAGGGCGGTAGCGCAGATAGCGATTATACGGTGACGTTGCGCAAAAGAGATCGGAGTTATTTCGAATGAGGTGAATTGAAGATCCAATCCCTCTTTTTGTTGATGGTGTGGGCTGTCATCGTGTATGGTGGTAACTTCTGTGCTGACATCGTGTGCAGTGTGGTCGTTTATGTTGTGAGTGCGTGTTGTGTTCCAAGGTGTGGTGTGTTGTATTAGGGTGTGACATTATTTACCCTGAAGAAGCGGTGTAGTTGGAAGGGGAGTTTATAGTCATTTAAACAATTGCTTAAGGCAACAATGTATTCTCCTAAGAAATTGTTCAGATCAGATTACTATATCATATAGCTGCCATACAAACTGAACGATCGGAAGCAAGTGGTTCTATAAAAAGCTCTTTCATTTGAGGAGATATTTTAATTAGGCGCGATTTATTGCTTAAGGCAGCAATGCATTCTCCTAAGAAATCGTTCAGATTAGACTACCATATCATATAGCTGCCATTAAAACTGAACGATCGCAATCAAGTGCTTGTATGAAAAACTCTTTCATTTGAGGAGATATTTTAATTAGGCGCGATTTATTGCTTAAGGCAGCAATGCATTCTCCTAAGAAATCGTTCAGATTGGATTACCATATTATATAGCTGCCATTAAAACTGAACGATCGGAAACAAGTGCTTGTATCAAAAACTCGTTCATTTGAGAAGATATTTTAATTAGGAGCGATTTATTGCTTAAGGCAACAATGTATTCTCCTAAGAAATTGTTCAGATCAGATTACCATATCATATAGCTGCCATTAAAACTGAACGATCGCAATCAAGTGCTTGTATGGAAAACTCTTTCATTTTAGGAGATATTTTAATTAGGAGCGATTTATTGCTTAAGGCAACAATGTATTCTCCTAAGAAATTGTTCAGATCAGATTACCATATCATATAGCTGCCATTAAAACTGAACGATCGCAATCAAGTGCTTGTATGGAAAACTCTTTCATTTTAGGAGATATTTTAATTAGGAGCGATTTATTGCTTAAGGCAACAATGTATTCTCCTAAGAAATTGTTCAGATCAGATTACCATATCATATAGCTGCCATTAAAACTGAACGATCGCAATCAAGTGCTTGTATGGAAAACTCTTTCATTTTAGGAGATATTTTAATTAGGAGCGATTTATTGCTTAAGGCAACAATGTATTCTCCTAAGAAATTGTTCAGATCAGATTACCATATCATATAGCTGCCATTAAAACTGAACGATCGGAAACAAGTGCTTGTATGAAAAACTCGTTCATTTGAGAAGATATTTTAATTAGGAGCGATTTATTGCTTAAGGCAACAATGTATTCTCCTAAGAAATTGTTCAGATCAGATTACCATATCATATAGCTGCCATTAAAACTGAACGATCGCAATCAAGTGCTTGTATGAAAAACTCTTTCATTTTAGGATATATTTTAATTAGGAGCGATTTATTGCTTAAGGCAACAATGTATTCTCCTAAGAAATTGTTCAGATCAGATTACTATATCATATAGCTGCCTTACAAACTGAACGATCGGAAACAAGTGCTTCTATGAAAAACTCTTTCATTTGAGGAGATATTTTAATTAGGCGCGATTTATTACTTAAGGCAACAAGGTATTCTCCTAAGAAATTGTTCAGATCAGATTACTATATCATATAGCTGCCATACAAACTGAACGATCGAAAACAAGTGCTTCTATAAAAAACTTTTTCATTTGAGGAGATAATTTAATTAGGAGCGATTTATTGCTTAAGGCAACAATGTATTCTCCTAAGAAATTGTTCAGATCAGATTACTATATCATATAGCTGCCATACAAACTGAATGATCGGAAGCAAGTGCTTCTATAAAAAAACTCTTTCATTTGAGGAGATATTTTAATTAGGCGCGATTTATTGCTTAAGGCAGCAATGCATTCTCCTAAGAAATCGTTCAGATTAGATTACCATATCATATAGCTGCCATTAAAACTGAACGATCGGAAACAAGTGGTTCTATAAAAAAACTCTTTCATTTGAGGAGATATTTTAATTAGGAGCGATTTATTGCTTAAGGCAACAATGTATTCTCCTAAGAAATTGTTCAGATCAGATTACTATATCATATAGCTGCCATACAAACTGAATGATCGGAAGCAAGTGCTTGTATGAAAAACTCGTTCATTTGAGAAGATATTTTAATTAGGAGCGATTTATTGCTTAAGGCAACAATGTATTCTCCTAAGAAATTGTTTAGATCAGATTACTATATCATATAGCTGCCATACAAACTGAACGATCGGAAGCAAGGGGTTCTATAAAAAAAACTCTTTCATTTGAGGAGATATTTTAATTAGGAGCGATTTATTGCTTAAGGCAACAATGTATTCTCCTAAGAAATTGTTCAGATCAGATTACTATATCATATAGCTGCCATACAAACTGAATGATCGGAAGCAAGTGCTTGTATGAAAAACTCGTTCATTTGAGAAGATATTTTAATTAGGAGCGATTTATTGCTTAAGGCAACAATGTATTCTCCTAAGAAATTGTTTAGATCAGATTACTATATCATATAGCTGCCATACAAACTGAACGATCGGAAGCAAGGGGTTCTATAAAAAAAACTCTTTCATTTGAGGAGATATTTTAATTAGGAGCGATTTATTGCTTAAGGCAACAATGTATTCTCCTAAGAAATTGTTCAGATCAGATTACTATATCATATAGCTGCCATACAAACTGAATGATCGGAAGCAAGTGCTTCTATAAAAAAACTCTTTCATTTGAGGAGATATTTTCATTAGGCGTGATTTATTGCTTAAGGCAGCAATGCATTCTCCTAAGAAATTGTTTAGATCAGATTACCATATCATATAGCTGCCATTAAAATTGAACGATCGCAATCAAGTGCTTGTATGAAAAACTCTTTCATTTGAGGAGATATTTTAATTAGGAGCGATTTAATGCTTAAGGCAACAATGTATTCTCCTAAGAAATTGTTCAGATCAGATTACTATATCATATAGCTGCCATACAAACTGAACGATCGGAAGCAAGTGGTTCTATAAAAAAACTCTTTCATTTGAGGAGATATTTTAATTAGGAGCGATTTATTGCTTAAGGCAACAATGTATTCTCCTAAGAAATTGTTCAGATCAGATTACTATATCATATAGCTGCCATACAAACTGAACGATCGGAAGCAAGTGGTTCTATAAAAAAACTCTTTCATTTGAGGAGATATTTTAATTAGGCGCGATTTATTGCTTAAGGCAGCAATGCATTCTCCTAAGAAATCGTTCAGATTAGACTACCATATCATAAAGCTGGCATTAAAACTGAACGATCGGAAACAAGTGCTTGTATGAAAAACTCGTTCATTTGAGAAGATATTTTAATTAGGAGCGATTTATTGCTTAAGGCAACAATGTATTCTCCTAAGAAATTGTTCAGATCAGATTACTATATCATATAGCTGCCTTACAAACTGAACGATCGCAATCAAGTGCTTGTATGAAAAACTCTTTCATTTGAGGAGATATTTTAATTAGGCGCGATTTATTGCTTAAGGCAGCAATGCATTCTCCTAAGAAATTGTTCAGATCAGATTACTATATCATATAGCTGCCATACAAACTGAACGATCGGAAGCAAGTGGTTCTATAAAAAAACTCTTTCATTTGAGGAGATCTTTTAATTAGGAGCGATTTATTGCTTAAGGCAACAATGTATTCTCCTAAGAAATTGTTCAGATCAGATTACCATATCATACAGCTGCCATTAAAACTGAACGATCGCAATCAAGTGCTTGTATGAAAAACTCTTTCATTTGAGGAGATATTTTAATTAGGCGCGATTTATTGCTTAAGGCAGCAATGCATTCTCCTAAGAAATCGTTCAGATTGGATTACCATATCATATAGCTGCCATTAAAACTGAACGATCGGAAACAAGTGCTTGTATGAAAAACTCGTTCATTTGAGAAGATATTTTAATTAGGAGCGATTTATTGCTTAAGGCAACAATGTATTCTCCTAAGAAATTGTTCAGATCAGAGTACTATATCATATAGCTGCCTTACAAACTGAACGATCGCAATCAAGTGCTTGTATGAAAAACTCTTTCATTTGAGGAGATATTTTAATTAGGCGCGATTTATTGCTTAAGGCAGCAATGCATTCTCCTAAGAAATTGTTCAGATCAGATTACTATATCATATAGCTGCCATACAAACTGAACGATCGGAAGCAAGTGGTTCTATAAAAAAACTCTTTCATTTGAGGAGATCTTTTAATTAGGAGCGATTTATTGCTTAAGGCAACAATGTATTCTCCTAAGAAATTGTTCAGATCAGAGTACTATATCATATAGCTGCCATACAAACTGAACGATCGAAAACAAGTGCTTCTATAAAAAACTTTTTCATTTGAGGAGATAATTTAATTAGGAGCGATTTATTGCTTAAGGCAACAATGTATTCTCCTAAGAAATTGTTCAGATCAGATTACTATATCATATAGCTGCCATACAAACTGAATGATCGGAAGCAAGTGCTTCTATAAAAAAACTCTTTCATTTGAGGAGATATTTTAATTAGGCGCGATTTATTGCTTAAGGCAGCAATGCATTCTCCTAAGAAATCGTTCAGATTAGATTACCATATCATATAGCTGCCATTAAAACTGAACGATCGGAAACAAGTGGTTCTATAAAAAAACTCTTTCATTTGAGGAGATATTTTAATTAGGAGCGATTTATTGCTTAAGGCAACAATGTATTCTCCTAAGAAATTGTTCAGATCAGATTACTATATCATATAGCTGCCATACAAACTGAATGATCGGAAGCAAGTGCTTGTATGAAAAACTCGTTCATTTGAGAAGATATTTTAATTAGGAGCGATTTATTGCTTAAGGCAACAATGTATTCTCCTAAGAAATTGTTTAGATCAGATTACTATATCATATAGCTGCCATACAAACTGAACGATCGGAAGCAAGGGGTTCTATAAAAAAAACTCTTTCATTTGAGGAGATATTTTAATTAGGAGCGATTTATTGCTTAAGGCAACAATGTATTCTCCTAAGAAATTGTTCAGATCAGATTACTATATCATATAGCTGCCATACAAACTGAATGATCGGAAGCAAGTGCTTGTATGAAAAACTCGTTCATTTGAGAAGATATTTTAATTAGGAGCGATTTATTGCTTAAGGCAACAATGTATTCTCCTAAGAAATTGTTTAGATCAGATTACTATATCATATAGCTGCCATACAAACTGAACGATCGGAAGCAAGGGGTTCTATAAAAAAAACTCTTTCATTTGAGGAGATATTTTAATTAGGAGCGATTTATTGCTTAAGGCAACAATGTATTCTCCTAAGAAATTGTTCAGATCAGATTACTATATCATATAGCTGCCATACAAACTGAATGATCGGAAGCAAGTGCTTCTATAAAAAAACTCTTTCATTTGAGGAGATATTTTCATTAGGCGTGATTTATTGCTTAAGGCAGCAATGCATTCTCCTAAGAAATTGTTTAGATCAGATTACCATATCATATAGCTGCCATTAAAATTGAACGATCGCAATCAAGTGCTTGTATGAAAAACTCTTTCATTTGAGGAGATATTTTAATTAGGAGCGATTTAATGCTTAAGGCAACAATGTATTCTCCTAAGAAATTGTTCAGATCAGATTACTATATCATATAGCTGCCATACAAACTGAACGATCGGAAGCAAGTGGTTCTATAAAAAAACTCTTTCATTTGAGGAGATATTTTAATTAGGAGCGATTTATTGCTTAAGGCAACAATGTATTCTCCTAAGAAATTGTTCAGATCAGATTACTATATCATATAGCTGCCATACAAACTGAACGATCGGAAGCAAGTGGTTCTATAAAAAAACTCTTTCATTTGAGGAGATATTTTAATTAGGCGCGATTTATTGCTTAAGGCAGCAATGCATTCTCCTAAGAAATCGTTCAGATTAGACTACCATATCATAAAGCTGGCATTAAAACTGAACGATCGGAAACAAGTGCTTGTATGAAAAACTCGTTCATTTGAGAAGATATTTTAATTAGGAGCGATTTATTGCTTAAGGCAACAATGTATTCTCCTAAGAAATTGTTCAGATCAGATTACTATATCATATAGCTGCCTTACAAACTGAACGATCGCAATCAAGTGCTTGTATGAAAAACTCTTTCATTTGAGGAGATATTTTAATTAGGCGCGATTTATTGCTTAAGGCAGCAATGCATTCTCCTAAGAAATTGTTCAGATCAGATTACTATATCATATAGCTGCCATACAAACTGAACGATCGGAAGCAAGTGGTTCTATAAAAAAACTCTTTCATTTGAGGAGATCTTTTAATTAGGAGCGATTTATTGCTTAAGGCAACAATGTATTCTCCTAAGAAATTGTTCAGATCAGATTACCATATCATACAGCTGCCATTAAAACTGAACGATCGCAATCAAGTGCTTGTATGAAAAACTCTTTCATTTGAGGAGATATTTTAATTAGGCGCGATTTATTGCTTAAGGCAGCAATGCATTCTCCTAAGAAATCGTTCAGATTGGATTACCATATCATATAGCTGCCATTAAAACTGAACGATCGGAAACAAGTGCTTGTATGAAAAACTCGTTCATTTGAGAAGATATTTTAATTAGGAGCGATTTATTGCTTAAGGCAACAATGTATTCTCCTAAGAAATTGTTCAGATCAGAGTACTATATCATATAGCTGCCTTACAAACTGAACGATCGCAATCAAGTGCTTGTATGAAAAACTCTTTCATTTGAGGAGATATTTTAATTAGGCGCGATTTATTGCTTAAGGCAGCAATGCATTCTCCTAAGAAATCGTTCAGATTAGACTACCATATCATATAGCTGCCATTAAAACTGAACGATCGGAAACAAGTGCTTGTATGAAAAACTCGTTCATTTGAGAAGATATTTTAATTAGGAGCGATTTATTGCTTAAGGCAACAATGTATTCTCCTAAGAAATTGTTCAGATCAGATTACTATATCATATAGCTGCCTTACAAACTGAACGATCGCAATCAAGTGCTTGTATGAAAAACTCTTTCATTTGAGGAGATATTTTAATTAGGAGCGATTTATTGCTTAAGGCAACAATGTATTCTCCTAAAAATTGTTCAGATCAGATTACTATATCATATAGCTGCCATACAAACTGAACGATCGGAAGCAAGTGGTTCTATAAAAAGACTCTTTCATTTGAGGAGATATTTTAATTAGGAGCGATTTATTGCTTAAGGCAACAATGTATTCTCCTAAGAAATTGTTCAGATCAGATTACTATATCATATAGCTGCCATACAAACTGAACGATCGGAAGCAAGTGGTTCTATAAAAAAACTCTTTCATTTGAGGAGATATTTTAATTAGGAGCGATTTATTGCTTAAGGCAACAATGTATTCTCCTAAGAAATTGTTCAGATCAGATTACCATATCATATAGCTGCCATTAAAACTGAACGATCGCAATCAAGTGCTTGTATGAAAAACTCTTTCATTTGAGGAGATATTTTAATTAGGCGCGATTTATTGCTTAAGGCAGCAATGCATTCTCCTAAGAAATCGTTCAGATTGGATTACAATATCTTATAGCTGCCATTAAAACTGAACGATCGGAAACAAGTGCTTGTATGAAAAACTCGTTCATTTGAGAAGATATTTTAATTAGGAGCGATTTATTGCTTAAGGCAACAATGTATTCTCCTAAGAAATTGTTCAGATCAGATTACTATATCATATAGCTGCCTTACAAACTGAACGATCGCAATCAAGTGCTTGTATGAAAAACTCTTTCATTTGAGGAGATATTTTAATTAGGCGCGATTTATTGCTTAAGGCAGCAATGCATTCTCCTAAGAAATCGTTCAGGTTAGACTACCATATCATAAAGCTGCCATTAAAACTGAACGATCGGAAACAAGTGCTTGTATGAAAAACTCGTTCATTTAAGAAGATATTTTAATTAGGAGCGATTTATTGCTTAAGGCAACAATGTATTCTCCTAAGAAATTGTTCAGAACAGATTACCATATCATATAGCTGCCATTAAAACTGAACGATCGCAATCAAGTGCTTGTATGAAAAACTCTTTCATTTGAGGAGATATTTTAATTAGGCGCGATTTATTGCTTAAGGCAGCAATGCATTCTCCTAAGAAATCGTTCAGATTGGATTACCATATCATATAGCTGCCATTAAAACTGAACGATCGGAAACAAGTGCTTGTATGAAAAACTCGTTCATTTGAGAAGATATTTTAATTAGGAGCGATTTATTGCTTAAGGCAACAATGTATTCTCCTAAGAAATTGTTCAGATCAGATTACCATATCATATAGCTGCCATTAAAACTGAACGATCGCAATCAAGTGCTTGTATGGAAAACTCTTTCATTTTAGGAGATATTTTAATTAGGAGCGATTTATTGCTTAAGGCAAAAATGTATTCTCCTAAGAAATTGTTCAGATCAGATTACTATATCATATAGCTGCCTTACAAACTGAACGATCGGAAACAAGTGCTTCTATGAAAAACTCTTTCATTTGAGGAGATATTTTAATTAGGAGCGATTTATTGCTTAAGGCAACAATGTATTCTCCTAAGAAATTGTTCAGATCAGATTACTATATCATATAGCTGCCATACAAACTGAACGATCGGAAGCAAGTGGTTCTATAAAAACTCTTTCATTTGAGGAGATATTTTAATTAGAAGCGATTTATTGCTTAAGGCAACAATGTATTCTCCTAAGAAATTGTTCAGATCAGATTACTATATCATATAGCTGCCAGACAAACTGAATGATCGGAAGCAAGTGCTTCTATAAAAAAACTCTTTCATTTGAGGAGATATTTTAATTAGGCGCGATTTATTGCTTAAGGCAGCAATGCATTCTCCTAAGAAATTGTTTAGATCAGATTACCATATCATATAGCTGCCATTAAAACTGAACGATCGCAATCAAGTGCTTGTATGAAAAACTCTTTCATTTGAGGAGCTATTTTAATTAGGAGCGATTTATTGCTTAAGGCAACAATGTATTCTCCTAAGAAATTGTTCAGATCAGATTACTATATCATATAGCTGCCATACAAACTGAACGATCGGAAGCAAGTGGTTCTATAAAAAAATTCTTTCATTTGAGGAGATATTTTAATTAGGAGCGATTTATTGCTTAAGGCAACAATGTATTCTCCTAAGAAATTGTTCAGATCAGATTACTATATCATATAGCTGCCATACAAACTGAATGATCGGAAGCAAGTGCTTCTATAAAAAAACTCTTTCATTTGAGGAGATATTTTAATTAGGCGCGATTTATTGCTTAAGGCAGCAATGCATTCTCCTAAGAAATTGTTCAGATCAGATTACCATATCATATAGCTGCCATTAAAACTGAACGATCGCAATCGAGTGCTTGTATGAAAAACTCTTTCATTTGAGGAGATATTTTAATTAGGCGCGATTTATTGCTTAAGGCAGCAATGCTTTCTCCTAAGAAATCGTTCAGATTGGATTACCATATCATATAGCTGCCATTAAAACTAAACGATCGGAAACAAGTGCTTGTATGAAAAACTCGTTCATTTGAGAAGATATTTTAATTAGGAGCGATTTATTGCTTAAGGCAACAATGTATTCTCCTAAGAAATTGTTCAGATCAGATTACTATATCATATAGCTGCCTTACAAACTGAACGATCGCAATCAAGTGCTTGTATGAAAAACTTTTTCATTTGAGGAGATATTTTAATTAGGCGCGATTTATTGCTTAAGGCAGCAATGCATTCTCCTAAGAAATCGTTCAGATTAGACTACCATATCATAAAGCTGCCATTAAAACTGAACGATCGGAAACAAGTGCTTGTATGAAAAACTCGTTCATTTGAGAAGATATTTTAATTAGGAGCGATTTATTGCTTAAGGCAACAATGTATTCTCCTAAGAAATTGTTCAGATCAGATTACCATATCATATAGCTGCCATTAAAACTGAACGATCGCAATCAAGTGCTTGTATGAAAAACTCTTTCATTTGAGGAGATATTTTATTTAGGCGCGATTTATTGCTTAAGGCAGCAATGCATTCTCCTAAGAAATCGTTCAGATTGGATTACCATATCATATAGCTGCCATTAAAACTGAACGATCGGAAACAAGTGCTTGTATGAAAAACTCGTTCATTTGAGAAGATATTTTAATTAGGAGTGATTTATTGCTTAAGGCAACAATGTATTCTCCTAAGAAATTGTTCAGATCAGATTACCATATCATATAGCTGCCATTAAAACTGAACGATCGCAATCAAGTGCTTGTATGGAAAACTCTTTCATTTTAGGAGATATTTTAATTAGGAGCGATTTATTGCTTAAGGCAACAATGTATTCTCCTAAGAAATTGTTCAGATCAGATTACTATATCATATAGCTGCCTTACAAACTGAACGATCGGAAACAAGTGCTTCTATGAAAAACTCTTTCATTTGAGGAGATATTTTAATTAGGCGCGATTTATGTCTTAAGGCAACAATGTATTCTCCTAAGAAATTGTTCAGATCAGATTACTATATCATATAGCTGCCATACAAACTGAATGATCGGAAGCAAGTGCTTCTATAAAAAAACTCTTTCATTTGAGGAGATATTTTAATTAGGCGCGATTTATTGCTTAAGGCAGCAATTCATCTCCTAAGAAATTGTTTAGATCAGATTACCATATCATATAGCTGCCATTAAAACTGAACGATCGCAATCAAGTGCTTGTATGAAAAACTCTTTCATTTGAGGAGATATTTTAATTAGGAGCGATTTATTGCTTAAGGCAACAATGTATTCTCCTAAGAAATTGTTCAGATCAGATTACTATATCATATAGCTGCCATACAAACTGAACGATCGGAAGCAAGTGGTTCTATAAAAAAACTCTTTCATTTGAGGAGATATTTTAATTAGGAGCGATTTATTGCTTAAGGCAACAATGTATTCTCCTAAGAAATTGTTCAGATCAGATTACTATATCATATAGCTGCCATACAAACTGAACGATCAGAAGCAAGTGGTTCTATAAAAAAACTCTTTCATTTGAGGAGATATTTTAATTAGGCGCGATTTATTGCTTAAGGCAGCAATGCATTCTCCTAAGAAATCGTTCAGATTAGACTACCATATCATAAAGCTGCCATTAAAACTGAACGATCGGAAACAAGTGCTTGTATGAAAAACTCGTTCATTTGAGAAGATATTTTAATTAGGAGCGATTTATTGCTTAAGGATACAATGTATTCTCCTAAGAAATTGTTCAGATCAGATTACCATATCATATAGCTGCCATTAAAACTGAACGATCGCAATCAAGTGCTTGTATGAAAAACTCTTTCATTTGAGGAGATATTTTAATTAGCGCGATTTATTGCTTAAGGCAGCAATGCATTCTCCTAAGAAATCGTTCAGATTGGATTACCATATCATATAGCTGCCATTAAAACTGAACGATCGGAAACAAGTGCTTGTATGAAAAACTCGTTCATTTGAGAAGATATTTTAATTAGGAGCGATTTATTGCTTAAGGCAACAATGTATTCTCCTAAGAAATTGTTCAGATCAGATTACCATATCATATAGCTGCCATTAAAACTGAACGATCGCAATCAAGTGCTTGTATGGAAAACTCTTTCATTTTAGGAGATATTTTAATTAGGAGCGATTTATTGCTTAAGGCAACAATGTATTCTCCTAAGAAATTGTTCAGATCAGATTACTATATCATATAGCTGCCTTACAAACTGAACGATCGGAAACAAGTGCTTCTATGAAAAACTCTTTCATTTGAGGAGATATTTTAATTAAGCGCGATTTATTACTTAAGGCAACAAGGTATTCTCCCAAGAAATTGTTCAGATCAGATTACTATATCATATAGCTGCCATACAAACTGAACGATCGAAAACAAGTGCTTGTATGAAAAACTTTTTCATTTGAGGAGATAATTTAATTAGGAGCGATTTATTGCTTAAGGCAACAATGTATTCTCCTAAGAAATTGTTCAGATCAGATTACTATATCATATAGCTGCCATACAAACTGAATGATCGGAAGCAAGTGCTTCTATAAAAAAACTCTTTCATTTGAGGAGATATTTTAATTAGGCGCGATTTATTGCTTAAGGCAACAATGTATTCTCCTAAGAAATTGTTTAGATCAGATTACCATATCATATAGCTGCCATTAAAACTGAACGATCGCAATCAAGTGCTTGTATGAAAAACTCTTTCATTTGAGGAGATATTTTAATTAGGAGCGATTAATTGCTTAAGGCAACAATGTATTCTCCTAAGAAATTGTTCAGATCAGATTACTATATCATATAGCTGCAATACAAACTGAATGATCGGAAGCAAGTGCTTCTATAAAAAAACTCTTTCATTTGAGGAGATATTTTAATTAGGAGCGATTTATTGCTTAAGGCAACAATGTATTCTCCTAAGAAATTGTTTAGATCAGATTACCATATCATATAGCTGCCATTAAAACTGAACGATCGGAAACAAGTGCTTGTATGAAAAACTCGTTCATTTGAGAAGATATTTTAATTAGGAGCGATTTATTGCTTAAGGCAACAATGTATTCTCCTAAGAAATTGTTTAGATCAGATTACCATATCATATAGCTGCCATTAAAACTGAACGATCGCAATCAAGTGCTTGTATGAAAAACTCTTTCATTTGAGGAGATATTTTAATTAGGAGCGATTAATTGCTTAAGGCAACAATGTATTCTCCTAAGAAATTGTTCAGATCAGATTACTATATCATATAGCTGCAATACAAACTGAATGATCGGAAGCAAGTGCTTCTATAAAAAAACTCTTTCATTTGAGGAGATATTTTAATTAGGAGCGATTTATTGCTTAAGGCAACAATGTATTCTCCTAAGAAATTGTTTAGATCAGATTACCATATCATATAGCTGCCATTAAAACTGAACGATCGCAATCAAGTGCTTCTATAAAAAACTTTTTCATTTGAGTAGATAATTTAATTAGGAGCGATTTATTGCTTAAGGCAACAATGTATTCTCCTAAGAAATTGTTCAGATCAGATTACTATATCATATAGCTGCCATACAAACTGAATGATCGGAAGCAAGTGCTTCTATAAAAAAACTCTTTCATTTGAGGAGATATTTTAATTAGGAGCGATTTATTGCTTAAGGCAACAATGTATTCTCCTAAGAAATTGTTCAGATCAGATTACTATATCATATAGCTGCCATACAAACTGAATGATCGGAAGCAAGTGCTTCTATAAAAAAACTCTTTCATTTGAGGAGATATTTTAATTAGGCGCGATTTATTGCTTAAGGCAGCAATTCATCTCCTAAGAAATTGTTTAGATCAGATTACCATATCATATAGCTGCCATTAAAACTGAACGATCGCAATCAAGTGCTTGTATGAAAAACTCTTTCATTTGAGGAGATATTTTAATTAGGAGCGATTTATTGCTTAAGGCAGCAATGCATTCTCCTAAGAAATCGTTCAGGTTAGATTACCATATCATATAGCTGCCATTAAAACTGAACGATCGGAAACAAGTGCTTGTATGAAAAACTCGTTCATTTGAGAAGATATTTTAATTAGGAGCGATTTATTGCTTAAGGATACAATGTATTCTCCTAAGAAATTGTTCAGATCAGATTACCATATCATATAGCTGCCATTAAAACTGAACGATCGCAATCAAGTGCTTGTATGAAAAACTCTTTCATTTGAGGAGATATTTTAATTAGCGCGATTTATTGCTTAAGGCAGCAATGCATTCTCCTAAGAAATCGTTCAGATTGGATTACCATATCATATAGCTGCCATTAAAACTGAACGATCGGAAACAAGTGCTTGTATGAAAAACTCGTTCATTTGAGAAGGTATTTTAATTAGGAGCGATTTATTGCTTAAGGCAACAATGTATTCTCCTAAGAAATTGTTCAGATCAGATTACTATATCATATAGCTGCCTTACAAACTGAACGATCGCAATCAAGTGCTTGTATGAAAAACTTTTTCATTTGAGGAGATATTTTAATTAGGCGCGATTTATTGCTTAAGGCAGCAATGCATTCTCCTAAGAAATCGTTCAGATTAGACTACCATATCATAAAGCTGCCATTAAAACTGAACGATCGGAAACAAGTGCTTGTATGAAAAACTCGTTCATTTGAGAAGATATTTTAATTAGGAGCGATTTATTGCTTAAGGCAACAATGTATTCTCCTAAGAAATTGTTCAGATCAGATTACCATATCATATAGCTGCCATTAAAACTGAACGATCGCAATCAAGTGCTTGTATGAAAAACTCTTTCATTTGAGGAGATATTTTATTTAGGCGCGATTTATTGCTTAAGGCAGCAATGCATTCTCCTAAGAAATCGTTCAGATTGGATTACCATATCATATAGCTGCCATTAAAACTGAACGATCGGAAACAAGTGCTTGTATGAAAAACTCGTTCATTTGAGAAGATATTTTAATTAGGAGTGATTTATTGCTTAAGGCAACAATGTATTCTCCTAAGAAATTGTTCAGATCAGATTACCATATCATATAGCTGCCATTAAAACTGAACGATCGCAATCAAGTGCTTGTATGGAAAACTCTTTCATTTTAGGAGATATTTTAATTAGGAGCGATTTATTGCTTAAGGCAACAATGTATTCTCCTAAGAAATTGTTCAGATCAGATTACTATATCATATAGCTGCCTTACAAACTGAACGATCGGAAACAAGTGCTTCTATGAAAAACTCTTTCATTTGAGGAGATATTTTAATTAGGCGCGATTTATGTCTTAAGGCAACAAGGTATTCTCCTAAGAAATTGTTCAGATCAGATTACTATATCATATAGCTGCTATACAAACTGAACGATCGAAAACAAGTGCTTCTATAAAAAACTTTTTCATTTGAGTAGATAATTTAATTAGGAGCGATTTATTGCTTAAGGCAACAATGTATTCTCCTAAGAAATTGTTCAGATCAGATTACTATATCATATAGCTGCCATACAAACTGAATGATCGGAAGCAAGTGCTTCTATAAAAAAACTCTTTCATTTGAGGAGATATTTTAATTAGGAGCGATTTATTGCTTAAGGCAACAATGTATTCTCCTAAGAAATTGTTCAGATCAGATTACTATATCATATAGCTGCCATACAAACTGAATGATCGGAAGCAAGTGCTTCTATAAAAAAACTCTTTCATTTGAGGAGATATTTTAATTAGGCGCGATTTATTGCTTAAGGCAGCAATTCATCTCCTAAGAAATTGTTTAGATCAGATTACCATATCATATAGCTGCCATTAAAACTGAACGATCGCAATCAAGTGCTTGTATGAAAAACTCTTTCATTTGAGGAGATATTTTAATTAGGAGCGATTTATTGCTTAAGGCAACAATGTATTCTCCTAAGAAATTGTTCAGATCAGATTACTATATCATATAGCTGCCATACAAACTGAACGATCGGAAGCAAGTGGTTCTATAAAAAAACTCTTTCATTTGAGGAGATATTTTAATTAGGAGCGATTTATTGCTTAAGGCAACAATGTATTCTCCTAAGAAATTGTTCAGATCAGATTACTATATCATATAGCTGCCATACAAACTGAACGATCAGAAGCAAGTGGTTCTATAAAAAAACTCTTTCATTTGAGGAGATATTTTAATTAGGCGCGATTTATTGCTTAAGGCAGCAATGCATTCTCCTAAGAAATCGTTCAGATTAGACTACCATATCATAAAGCTGCCATTAAAACTGAACGATCGGAAACAAGTGCTTGTATGAAAAACTCGTTCATTTGAGAAGATATTTTAATTAGGAGCGATTTATTGCTTAAGGATACAATGTATTCTCCTAAGAAATTGTTCAGATCAGATTACCATATCATATAGCTGCCATTAAAACTGAACGATCGCAATCAAGTGCTTGTATGAAAAACTCTTTCATTTGAGGAGATATTTTAATTAGCGCGATTTATTGCTTAAGGCAGCAATGCATTCTCCTAAGAAATCGTTCAGATTGGATTACCATATCATATAGCTGCCATTAAAACTGAACGATCGGAAACAAGTGCTTGTATGAAAAACTCGTTCATTTGAGAAGATATTTTAATTAGGAGCGATTTATTGCTTAAGGCAACAATGTATTCTCCTAAGAAATTGTTCAGATCAGATTACCATATCATATAGCTGCCATTAAAACTGAACGATCGCAATCAAGTGCTTGTATGGAAAACTCTTTCATTTTAGGAGATATTTTAATTAGGAGCGATTTATTGCTTAAGGCAACAATGTATTCTCCTAAGAAATTGTTCAGATCAGATTACTATATCATATAGCTGCCTTACAAACTGAACGATCGGAAACAAGTGCTTCTATGAAAAACTCTTTCATTTGAGGAGATATTTTAATTAAGCGCGATTTATTACTTAAGGCAACAAGGTATTCTCCCAAGAAATTGTTCAGATCAGATTACTATATCATATAGCTGCCATACAAACTGAACGATCGAAAACAAGTGCTTGTATGAAAAACTTTTTCATTTGAGGAGATAATTTAATTAGGAGCGATTTATTGCTTAAGGCAACAATGTATTCTCCTAAGAAATTGTTCAGATCAGATTACTATATCATATAGCTGCCATACAAACTGAATGATCGGAAGCAAGTGCTTCTATAAAAAAACTCTTTCATTTGAGGAGATATTTTAATTAGGCGCGATTTATTGCTTAAGGCAGCAATGCATTCTCCTAAGAAATCGTTCAGGTTAGATTACCATATCATATAGCTGCCATTAAAACTGAACGATCGGAAACAAGTGCTTGTATGAAAAACTCGTTCATTTGAGAAGATATTTTAATTAGGAGCGATTTATTGCTTAAGGCAACAATGTATTCTCCTAAGAAATTGTTTAGATCAGATTACCATATCATATAGCTGCCATTAAAACTGAACGATCGCAATCAAGTGCTTGTATGAAAAACTCTTTCATTTGAGGAGATATTTTAATTAGGAGCGATTAATTGCTTAAGGCAACAATGTATTCTCCTAAGAAATTGTTCAGATCAGATTACTATATCATATAGCTGCAATACAAACTGAACGATCGGAAACAAGTGCTTCTATGAAAAACTCTTTCATTTGAGGAGATATTTTAATTAGGCGCGATTTATTACTTAAGGCAACAAGGTATTCTCCTAAGAAATTGTTCAGATCAGATTACTATATCATATAGCTGCCTTACAAACTGAACGATCGGAAACAAGTGCTTCTATAAAAAACTTTTTCATTTGAGGAGATAATTTAATTAGGAGCGATTTATTGCTTAAGGCAACAATGTATTCGCCTAAGAAATTGTTCAGATCAGATTACTATATCATATAGCTGCCATACAAACTGAACGATCGGAAGCAAGTGCTTCTATAAAAAAAAACTCTTTCATTTGAGGAGATATTTTAATTAGGCGCGATTTATTGCTTAAGGCAGCAGTGCATTCTCCTAAGAAATCGTTCAGATTAGATTACCATATCATATAGCTGCCATTAAAACTGAACGATCGCAATCAAGTGCTTGTATGAAAAACTCTTCCTTTTGAGGAGATATTTTAATTAGGCGCGATTTATTGCTTAAGGCAACAATGTATTCTCCTAAGAAATTGTTCAGATCAGATTACTATATCATATAGCTGCCTTACAAACTGAACGATCGGAAACAAGTGCTTGTATGGAAAACTCTTTCATTTGAGAAGATATTTTAATTAGGAGCGATTTATTGCTTAAGGCAACAACGTATTCTCCTAAGAAATTGTTCAGATCAGATTACTATATCATATAGCTGCAATACAAACTGAACGATCGGAAACAAGTGCTTCTATGAAAAACTCTTTCATTTGAGGAGATATTTTAATTAGGCGTGATTTATTACTTAAGGCAACAAGGTTTTCTCCTAAGAAATCATTCAGATTTGATTACCATATCATATAGCTGCCATTAAAACTGAACGATCGGAAACAAGTGCTTGTATGAAAAACTCGTTCATTTGAGAAGATATTTAAATTAGGAGCGATTTATTGCTTAAGGCAACAATGTCTTCTCCTAAGAAATTGTTCAGATCAGTTTACTATATCATATAGCTGCCATACAAACTGAATGATCGGAAGCAAGTGCTTCTATAAAAAAACTCTTTCATTTGAGGAGATATTTTAATTAGGCGCGATTTATTGCTTAAGGCAGCAATGCATTCTCCTAAGAAATCGTTCAGATTAGATTACTATATCATATAGCTGCCATTAAAACTGAACGATCGGAAACAAATGCTTGTATGAAAAACTCGTTCATTTGAGAAGATATTTTAATTAGGAGCGATTTATTGCTTAAGGCAACAATGTATTCTCCTCAGAAATTGTTCAGATCAGATTACTATATCATATAGCTGCAATACAAACTGAACGATCGGAAACAAGTGCTTCTATGAAAAACTCTTTCATTTGAGGAGATATTTTAATTAGGCGCGATTAATTACTTAAGGCAACAAGGTATTCTCCTAAGAAATTGTTCAGATCAGATTACTATATCACATAGCTGCCTTACAAACTGAACGATCGCAATCAAGTGCTTGTATGAAAAACTCTTTCATTTGAGGAGATAATCTAATTAGAAGCGATTTATTGCTTAAGGCAACAATGTATTCTCCTCAGAAATTGTTCAGATCAGATTACTATATCATATAGCTGCCATACAAACTGAATGATCGGAAGCAAGTGCTTCTATAAAAAAACTCTTTCATTTGAGGAGATATTTTAATTAGGCGCGATTTATTACTTAAGGCAACAAGGTATTCTCCTCAGAAATTGTTCAGATCAGATTACCATATCATATAGCTGCCATTAAAACTGAACGATCGCAATCAAGTGCTTGTATGAAAAACTCTTTCATTTGAGGAGATATTTTAATTAGGAGCGATTTATTGCTTAAGGCAACAATGTATTCTCCTAAGAAATTGTTCAGATCAGATTACTATATCATATAGCCGCTTTACAAACTGAACGATCGGAAACAAGTGCTTGTATGAAAAAGTCTTTCATTTGAGGAGATATTTTAATTAGGCGCGATTTATTACTTAAGGCAACAAGGTATTCTCCTAAGAAATTGTTCAGATCAGATTACTATATCATATAGCTGCCTTACAAACTGAACGATCGCAATCAAGTGCTTGTATGAAAAACTCTTTCATTTGAGGAAATAATCTAATTAGGAGCGATTTATTACTTAAGGCAGCAATGTATTCTCCTAAGAAATTGTTCAGATCAGATTACTATATCATATAGCTGCCTTACAAACTGAACGATCGGAAACAAGTGCTTCTATGAAAAACTCTTTCATTTGAGGAGATATTTTAATTAGGAGCGATTTATTGTTTAAGGCAACAATGTATTCTCCTAAGAAATTGTTCAGATCAGATTACTATATCATATAGCTGCCTTACAAACTGAACGATCGCAATCAAGTGCTTGTATGAAAAACTCTTTCATTTGAGGAGATATTTTAATTAGGAGCGATTTATTGCTTAAGGCAACAATGTATTCTCCTAAGAAATTGTTCAGATCAGATTACTATATCATATAGCCGCTTTACAAACTGAACGATCGGAAACAAGTGCTTGTATGAAAAAGTCTTTCATTTGAGGAGATATTTTAATTAGGCGCGATTTATTACTTAAGGCAACAAGGTATTCTCCTAAGAAATTGTTCAGATCAGATTACTATATCATATAGCTGCCATACAAACTGAATGATCGGAAGCAAGTGCTTCTATAAAAAAACTCTTTCATTTGAGGAGATATTTTAATTAGGCGCGATTTACTGCTTAAGGCAGCAATGCATTCTCCTAAGAAATCGTTCAGATTAGATTACCATATCATATAGCTGCCATTAAAACTGAACGATCGGAAACAAGTGCTTGTATGAAAAACTCGTTCATTTGAGAAGATATTTTAATTAGGAGCGATTTATTGCTTAAGGCAACAATGTATTCTCCTAAGAAATTGTTCAGATCAGATTACCATATCATATAGCTGCCATTAAAACTGAACGATCGCAATCAAGTGCTTGTATGAAAAACTCTTTCATTTGAGGAGATATTTTAATTGGGAGCGATTTATTGCTTAAGGCAACAATGTATTCTCCTAAGAAATTGTTCAGATCAGATTACTATATCATATAGCTGCAATACAAACTGAACGATCGGAAACAAGTGCTTCTATGAAAAACTCTTTCATTTGAGGAGATATTTTAATTAGGCGCGATTTATTACTTAAGGCAACAAGGTATTCTCCTAAGAAATTGTTCAGATCAGATTACTATATCATATAGCTGCCTTACAAACTGAACGATCGGAAAGAAGTGCTTCTATAAAAAACTTTTTCATTTGAGGAGATAATCTAATTAGGAGCGATTTATTGCTTAAGGCAACAATGTATTCTCCTCAGAAATTGTTCAGATCAGATTACTATATCATATAGCTGCCATACAAACTGAATGATCGGAAGCAAGTGCTTCTATAAAAAAACTCTTTCATTTGAGGAGATATTTTAATTAGGCGCGATTTATTACTTAAGGCAACAAGGTATTCTCCTCAGAAATTGTTCAGATCAGATTACTATATCATATAGCTGCCTTACAAACTGAACGATCGCAATCAAGTGCTTGTATGAAAAACTCTTTCATTTGAGGAGATAATCTAATTAGGCGCGATTTATTACTTAAGGCAGCAATGTATTCTCCTAAGAAATTGTTCAGATCAGATTACTATATCATATAGCTGCCATACAAACTGAACGATCGAAAACAAGTGCTTCTATAAAAAACTTTTTCATTTGAGGAGATAATTTAATTAGGAGCGATTTATTGCTTAAGGCAACAATGTATTCTCCTAAGAAATTGTTCAGATCAGATTACTATATCATATAGCTGCCATACAAACTGAATGATCGGAAGCAAGTGCTTCTATAAAAAAACTCTTTCATTTGAGGAGATATTTTAATTAGGCGCGATTTACTGCTTAAGGCAGCAATGCATTCTCCTAAGAAATCGTTCAGATTAGATTACCATATCATATAGCTGCCATTAAAACTGAATGATCGGAAACAAGTGCTTGTATGAAAAACTCGTTCATTTGAGAAGATATTTTAATTAGGAGCGATTTATTGCTTAAGGCAACAATGTATTCTCCTAAGAAATTGTTCAGATCAGATTACCATATCATATAGCTGCCATTAAAACTGAACGATCGAAATCAAGTGCTTGTATGAAAAACTCTTTCATTTGAGGAGATATTTTAATTAGGAGCGATTTATTGCTTAAGGCAACAATGTATTCTCCTAAGAAATTGTTCAGATCAGATTACTATATCATATAGCTGCCATACAAACTGAATGATCGGAAGCAAGTGCTTCTATAAAAAAACTCTTTCATTTGAGGAGATATTTTAATTAGGCGCGATTTATTACTTAAGGCAGCAATGCATTCTCCTAAGAAATCGTTCAGATTAGATTACCATATCATATAGCTGCCATACAAACTGAATGATCGGAAGCAAGTGCTTCTATAAAAAAACTCTTTCATTTGAGGAGATATTTTAATTAGGCGCGATTTATTACTTAAGTCTCTTCTTCTTAGATTACCATATCATATAGCTGCCATACAAACTGAATGATCGGAAGCAAGTGCTTCTATAAAAAAACTCTTTCATTTGAGGAGATATTTTAATTAGGCGCGATTTATTACTTAAGGCAACAATGTATTCTCCTCAGAAATTGTTCAGATCAGATTACCATATCATATAGCTGCCATTAAAACTGAACGATCGCAATCAAGTGCTTGTATGAAAAACTCTTTCATTTGAGGAGATAATCTAATTTGGCGCGATTTATTACTTAAGGCAGCAATGCATTCTCCTAAGAAATCGTTCAGATTAGATTACCATATCATATAGCTGCCATTAAAACTGAACGATCGGAAACAAGTGCTTGTATGAAAAACTCGTTCATTTGAGAAGATATTTTAATTAGGAGCGATTTATTGCTTAAGGCAACAATGTATTCTCCTCAGAAATTGTTCAGATCAGATTACCATATCATATAGCTGCCATTAAAACTGAACGATCGCAATCAAGTGCTTGTATGAAAAACTCTTTCATTTGAGGAGATATTTTAATTAGGAGCGATTTATTGCTTAAGGCCACAATGTATTCTCCTAAGAAATTGTTCAGATCAGATTACTATATCATATAGCTGCAATACAAACTGAACGATCGGAAACAAGTGCTTCTATGAAAAACTCTTTCATTTGAGGAGATATTTTAATTAGGCGCGATTTATTACTTAAGGCAACAAGGTATTCTCCTAAGAAATTGTTCAGATCAGATTACTATATCATATAGCTGCCTTACAAACTGAACGATCGCAATCAAGTGCTTGTATGAAAAACTCTTTCATTTGAGGAGATAATCTAATTAGGAGCGCTTTATTGCTTAAGGCAACAATGTATTCTCCTCAGAAATTGTTCAGATCAGATTACTATATCATATAGCTGCCATACAAACTGAATGATCGGAAGCAAGTGCTTCTATAAAAAAACTCTTTCATTTGAGGAGATATTTTAATTAGGCGCGATTTATTACTTAAGGCAACAAGGTATTCTCCTCAGAAATTGTTCAGATCAGATTACCATATCATATAGCTGCCATTAGAACTGAACGATCGCAATCAAGTGCTTGTATGAAAAACTCTTTCATTTGAGGAGATATTTTAATTAGGAGCGATTTATTGCTTAAGGCAACAATGTATTCTCCTAAGAAATTGTTCAGATCAGATTACTATATCATATAGCCGCTTTACAAACTGAACGATCGGAAACAAGTGCTTGTATGAAAAAGTTTTTCATTTGAGGAGATATTTTAATTAGGCGCGATTTATTACTTAAGGCAACAAGGTATTCTCCTAAGAAATTGTTCAGATCAGATTACTATATCATATAGCTGCCTTACAAACTGAACGATCGCAATCAAGTGCTTGTATGAAAAACTCTTTCATTTGAGGAGATAATCTAATTAGGAGCGATTTATTACTTAAGGCAGCAATGTATTCTCCTAAGAAATTGTTCAGATCAGATTACTATATCATATAGCTGCCTTACAAACTGAACGATCGGAAACAAGTGCTTCTATGAAAAACTCTTTCATTTGAGGAGATATTTTAATTAGGAGCGATTTATTGCTTAAGGCAACAATGTATTCTCCTAAGAAATTGTTCAGATCAGATTACTATATCATATAGCTGCCTTACAAACTGAACGATCGCAATCAAGTGCTTGTATGAAAAACTCTTTCATTTGAGGAGATATTTTAATTAGGAGCAATTTATTGCTTAAGGCAACAATGTATTCTCCTAAGAAATTGTTCAGATCAGATTCCTATATCATATAGCCGCTTTACAAACTGAACGATCGGAAACAAGTGCTTGTATGAAAAAGTCTTTCATTTGAGGAGATATTTTAATTAGGCGCGATTTATTACTTAAGGCAACAAGGTATTCTCCTAAGAAATTGTTCAGATCAGATTACTATATCATATAGCTGCCTTACAAACTGAACGATCGCAATCAAGTGCTTGTATGAAAAACTCTTTCATTTGAGGTGATAATCTAATTAGGAGCGATTTATTACTTAAGGCAGCAATGTATTCTCCTCAGAAATTGTTCAGATCAGATTACCTTATCATATAGCTGCCATTAAAACTGAACGATCGCAATCAAGTGCTTGTATGAAAAACTCTTTCATTTGAGGAGATATTTTAATTAGGAGCGATTTATTGCTTAAGGCAACAATGTATTCTCCTAAGAAATTGTTCAGATCAGATTACTATATCATATAGCCGGTTTACAAACTGAACGATCGGAAACAAGTGCTTCTATGAAAAACTCTTTCATTTGAGGAGATATTTTAATTAGGCGCGATTTATTACTTAAGGCAACAAGGTATTCTCCTAAGAAATTGTTCAGATCAGATTACTATATCATATAGCTGCCTTACAAACTGAACGATCGCAATCAAGTGCTTGTATGAAAAACTCTTTCATTTGAGGAGATAATCTAATTAGGAGCGATTTATTACTTAAGGCAGCAATGTATTCTCCTAAGAAATTGTTCAGATCAGATTACTATATCATATAGCTGCCTTACAAACTGAACGATCGGAAACAAGTGCTTCTATGAAAAACTCTTTCATTTGAGGAGCGATTTATTGCTTAAGGCAACAATGTATTCTCCTAAGAAATTGTTCAGATCAGATTACTATATCATATAGCCGCCATACAAACTGAACGATCGGAAACAAGTGCTTCTATGAAAAACTCTTTCATTTGAGGAGATATTTTAATTAGGCGCGATTTATTACTTAAGGCACAAATGTATTCTCCTAAGAAATTGTTCAGATCAGATTACTATATCATATAGCTGCCTTACAAACTGAACGATCGGAAACAAGTGCTTGTATGAAAAACTCTTTCATTTGAGGAGATATTTTAACTAGGAGCGATTTATTGCTTAAGGCAACAATGTATTCTCCTAAGAAATTGTTCAGATCAGATTACCATATCATATAGCTGCAATTAAAACTGAATGATCGGAAACAAGTGCTTGTATGAAAAACTCGTTCATTTGAGAAGATATTTTAATTAGGAGCGATTTATTGCTTAAGGCAACAATGTATTCACCTAAGAAATTGTTCAGATCAGATTACTTTATCATATAGCTGCCATACAAACTCAACGATCGAAAACAAGTGCTTCTATAAAAAACTTTTTCATTGGAGGAGATAATTTAATTAGGCGCGATTTATTACTTAAGGCAACAAGGTATTCTCCTCAGAAATTGTTCAGATCAGATTACCATATCATATAGCTGCCATTAGAACTGAACGATCGCAATCAAGTGCTTGTATGAAAAACTCTTTCATTTGAGGAGATATTTTAATTAGGAGCGATTTATTGCTTAAGGCAACAATGTATTCTCCTAAGAAATTGTTCAGATCAGATTACTATATCATATAGCCGCTTTACAAACTGAACGATCGGAAACAAGTGCTTGTATGAAAAACTCTTTCATTTGAGGAGATATTTTAACTAGGAGCGATTTATTGCTTAAGGCAACAATGTATTCTCCTAAGAAATTGTTCAGATCAGATTACCATATCATATAGCTGCAATTAAAACTGAATGATCGGAAACAAGTGCTTGTATGAAAAACTCGTTCATTTGAGAAGATATTTTAATTAGGAGCGATTTATTGCTTAAGGCAACAATGTATTCACCTAAGAAATTGTTCAGATCAGATTACTTTATCATATAGCTGCCATACAAACTCAACGATCGAAAACAAGTGCTTCTATAAAAAACTTTTTCATTGGAGGAGATATTTTAATTAGGCGCGATTTATTACTTAAGGCAACAAGGTATTCTCCTCAGAAATTGTTCAGATCAGATTACCATATCATATAGCTGCCATTAGAAGTGAACGATCGCAATCAAGTGCTTGTATGAAAAACTCTTTCATTTGAGGAGATATTTTAATTAGGAGCGATTTATTGCTTAAGGCAACAATGTATTCTCCTAAGAAATTGTTCAGATCAGATTACTATATCATATAGCCGCTTTACAAACTGAACGATCGGAAACAAGTGCTTGTATGAAAAAGTTTTTCATTTGAGGAGATATTTTAATTAGGCGCGATTTATTACTTAAGGCAACAAGGTATTCTCCTAAGAAATTGTTCAGATCAGATTACTATATCATATAGCTGCCTTACAAACTGAACGATCGCAATCAAGTGCTTGTATGAAAAACTCTTTCATTTGAGGAGATAATCTAATTAGGAGCGGTTTATTACTTAAGGCAGCAATGTATTCTCCTAAGAAATTGTTCAGATCAGATTACTATATCATATAGCTGCCTTACAAACTGAACGATCGGAAACAAGTGCTTCTATGAAAAACTCTTTCATTTGAGGAGATATTTTAATTAGGAGCGATTTATTGCTTAAGGCAACAATGTATTCTCCTAAGAAATTGTTCAGATCAGATTACTATATCATATAGCTGCCTTACAAACTGAACGATCGCAATCAAGTGCTTGTATGAAAAACTCTTTCATTTGAGGAGATATTTTAATTAGGAGCAATTTATTGCTTAAGGCAACAATGTATTCTCCTAAGAAATTGTTCAGATCAGATTCCTATATCATATAGCCGCTTTACAAACTGAACGATCGGAAACAAGTGCTTGTATGAAAAAGTCTTTCATTTGAGGAGATATTTTAATTAGGCGCGATTTATTACTTAAGGCAACAAGGTATTCTCCTAAGAAATTGTTCAGATCAGATTACTATATCATATAGCTGCCTTACAAACTGAACGATCGCAATCAAGTGCTTGTATGAAAAACTCTTTCATTTGAGGTGATAATCTAATTAGGAGCGATTTATTACTTAAGGCAGCAATGTATTCTCCTCAGAAATTGTTCAGATCAGATTACCTTATCATATAGCTGCCATTAAAACTGAACGATCGCAATCAAGTGCTTGTATGAAAAACTCTTTCATTTGAGGAGATATTTTAATTAGGAGCGATTTATTGCTTAAGGCAACAATGTATTCTCCTAAGAAATTGTTCAGATCAGATTACTATATCATATAGCCGGTTTACAAACTGAACGATCGGAAACAAGTGCTTCTATGAAAAACTCTTTCATTTGAGGAGATATTTTAATTAGGCGCGATTTATTACTTAAGGCAACAAGGTATTCTCCTAAGAAATTGTTCAGATCAGATTACTATATCATATAGCTGCCTTACAAACTGAACGATCGCAATCAAGTGCTTGTATGAAAAACTCTTTCATTTGAGGAGATAATCTAATTAGGAGCGATTTATTACTTAAGGCAGCAATGTATTCTCCTAAGAAATTGTTCAGATCAGATTACTATATCATATAGCTGCCTTACAAACTGAACGATCGGAAACAAGTGCTTCTATGAAAAACTCTTTCATTTGAGGAGCGATTTATTGCTTAAGGCAACAATGTATTCTCCTAAGAAATTGTTCAGATCAGATTACTATATCATATAGCCGCCATACAAACTGAACGATCGGAAACAAGTGCTTCTATGAAAAACTCTTTCATTTGAGGAGATATTTTAATTAGGCGCGATTTATTACTTAAGGCACAAATGTATTCTCCTAAGAAATTGTTCAGATCAGATTACTATATCATATAGCTGCCTTACAAACTGAACGATCGGAAACAAGTGCTTGTATGAAAAACTCTTTCATTTGAGGAGATATTTTAACTAGGAGCGATTTATTGCTTAAGGCAACAATGTATTCTCCTAAGAAATTGTTCAGATCAGATTACCATATCATATAGCTGCAATTAAAACTGAATGATCGGAAACAAGTGCTTGTATGAAAAACTCGTTCATTTGAGAAGATATTTTAATTAGGAGCGATTTATTGCTTAAGGCAACAATGTATTCACCTAAGAAATTGTTCAGATCAGATTACTTTATCATATAGCTGCCATACAAACTCAACGATCGAAAACAAGTGCTTCTATAAAAAACTTTTTCATTGGAGGAGATAATTTAATTAGGAGCGATTTATTGCTTAAGGCAACAATGTATTCTCCTAAGAAATTGTTCAGATCAGATTACTATATCATATAGCTGCCATACAAACTGAATGATCGGAAGCAAGTGCTTCTATAAAAAAACTCTTTCATTTGAGGAGATATTTTAATTAGGCGCGATTTATTGCTTAAGGCAGCAATGCATTCTCCTAAGAAATCGTTCAGATTAGATTACCATATCATATAGCTGCCATTAAAACTGAACGATCGGAAACAAGTGCTTGTATGAAAAACTCGTTCATTTGAGAAGATATTTTAATTAGGAGCGGTTTATTGCTTAAGGCAACAATGTATTGTCCTAAGAAATTGTTCAGATCAGATTACCATATCATATAGCTGCCATTAAAACTGAACGACCGCAATCAAGTGCTTGTATGAAAAACTCTTTCATTTGAGGAGATATTTTAATTAGGAGCGATTTATTGATTAAGGCAACAATGTATTCTCCTAAGAAATTGTTCAGATCAGATTACTATATCATATAGCTGCCTTACAAACTGAACGATCGCAATCAAGTGCTTGTATGAAAAACTTTTTCATTTGAGGAGATATTTTAATTAGGCGCGATTTATTGCTTAAGGCAGCAATGCATTCTCCTAAGAAATCGTTCAGATTGGATTACCATATCATATAGCTGCCATACAAACTGAATGATCGGAAGCAAGTGCTTCTATAAAAAAACTCTTTCATTTGAGGAGATATTTTAATTAGGCGCGATTTATTACTTAAGGCAACAAGGTATTCTCCTCAGAAATTGTTCAGATCAGATTACCATATCATATAGCTGCCATTAAAACTGAACGATCGCAATCAAGTGCTTGTATGAAAAACTCTTTCATTTGAGGAGATATTTTAATTAGGAGCGATTTATTGCTTAAGGCAACAATGTATTCTCCTAAGAAATTGTTCAGATCAGATTACTATATCATATAGCCGCTTTACAAACTGAACGATCGGAAACAAGTGCTTGTATGAAAAAGTCTTTCATTTGAGGAGATATTTTAATTAGGCGCGATTTATTACTTAAGGCAACAAGGTATTCTCCTAAGAAATTGTTCAGATCAGATTACTATATCATATAGCTGCCTTACAAACTGAACCATCGCAATCAAGTGCTTGTATGAAAAACTCTTTCATTTGAGGAGATAATCTAATTAGGAGCGATTTATTACTTAAGGCAGCAATGTATTCTCCTAAGAAATTGTTCAGATCAGATTACTATATCATATAGCTGCCTTACAAACTGAACGATCGGAAACAAGTGCTTCTATGAAAAACTCTTTCATTTGAGGAGCGATTTATTGCTTAAGGCAACAATGTATTCTCCTAAGAAATTGTTCAGATCAGATTACTATATCATATAGCCGCCATACAAACTGAACGATCGGAAACAAGTGCTTCTATGAAAAACTCTTTGAGGAGATATTTTAATTAGGCGCGATTTATTACTTAAGGCACAAATGTATTCTCCTAAGAAATTGTTCAGATCAGATTACTATATCATATAGCTGCCTTACAAACTGAACGATCGGAAACAAGTGCTTGTATGAAAAACTCTTTCATTTGAGGAGATATTTTAACTAGGAGCGATTTATTGCTTAAGGCAACAATGTATTCTCCTAAGAAATTGTTCAGATCAGATTACCATATCATATAGCTGCAATTAAAACTAAATGATCGGAAACAAGTGCTTGTATGAAAAACTCGTTCATTTGAGAAGATATTTTAATTAGGAGCGATTTATTGCTTAAGGCAACAATGTATTCACCTAAGAAATTGTTCAGATCAGATTACTATATCATATAGCTGCCATACAAACTCAACGATCGAAAACAAGTGCTTCTATAAAAAACTTTTTCATTGGAGGAGATAATTTAATTAGGAGCGATTTATTGCTTAAGGCAACAATGTATTCTCCTAAGAAATTGTTCAGATCAGATTACTATATCATATAGCTGCCATACAAACTGAATGATCGGAAGCAAGTGCTTCTATAAAAAAACTCTTTCATTTGAGGAGATATTTTAATTAGGCGCGATTTATTGCTTAAGGCAGCAATGCATTCTCCTAAGAAATCGTTCAGATTAGATTACCATATCATATAGCTGCCATTAAAACTGAACGATCGGAAACAAGTGCTTGTATGAAAAACTCGTTCATTTGAGAAGATATTTTAATTAGGAGCGATTTATTGCTTAAGGCAACAATGTATTGTCCTAAAAAATTGTTCAGATCAGATTACCATATCATATAGCTGCCATTAAAACTGAACGACCGCAATCAAGTGCTTGTATGAAAAACTCTTTCATTTGAGGAGATATTTTAATTAGGAGCGATTTATTGATTAAGGCAACAATGTATTCTCCTAAGAAATTGTTCAGATCAGATTACTATATCATATAGCTGCCTTACAAACTGAACGATCGCAATCAAGTGCTTGTATGAAAAACTTTTTCATTTGAGGAGATATTTTAATTAGGCGCGATTTATTGCTTAAGGCAGCAATGCATTCTCCTAAGAAATCGTTCAGATTGGATTACCATATCATATAACTGCCATTAAAACTGAACGATCGGAAACAAGTGCTTGTATGAAAAACTCGTTCATTTGAGAAGATATTTTAATTAGGAGCGATTTATTGCTTAAAGCAACAATGTATTTTCCTAAGAAATTGTTCAGATCAGATTACCATATCATATAGCTGCCATTAAAACTGAACGATCGCAATCAAGTGCTTGTATAAAAAACTCTTTCATTTGAGGAGATATTTTAACTAGGCGCGATTTATTGCTTAAGGCAGCAATGCATTCTCCTAAGAAATCGTTCAGATTGGATTACCATATCATATAGCTGCCATTAAAACTGAACGATCGGAAACAAGTGCTTGTATGAAAAACTCGTTCATTTGAGAAGATATTTTAATTAGGAGCGATTTATTGCTTAAGGCAACAATGTATTCTCCCAAGAAATTGTTCAGATCAGATTACTATATCATATAGCTACCTTACACACTGAACGATCGCAATCAAGTGCTTGTATGAAAAACTCTTTCATTTGAGGAGATATTTTAATTAGGCGCGATTTATTGCTTAAGGCAGCAATGCATTCTCCTAAGAAATCGTTCAGATTGGATTACCATATCATATAGCTGCCATTAAAACTGAACGATCGGAAACAAGTGCTTGTATGAAAAACTCGTTCATTTGAGAAGATATTTTAATTAGGAGCGATTTATTGCTTAAGGCAACAATGTATTCTCCTAAGAAATTGTTCAGATCAGATTACCATATCATATAGCTGCCATTAAAACTGAACGATCGCAATCAAGTGCTTGTATGAAAAACTCTTTCATTTGAGGAGATATTTTAATTAGGCGCGATTTATTGCTTAAGGCAGCAATTCATTCTCCTAAGAAATCGTTCAGATTGGATTACCATATCATATAGCTGCCATTAAAACTGAACGATCGGAAACAAGTGCTTGTATGAAAAACTCGTTCATTTGAGAAGATATTTTAATTAGGAGCGATTTATTGCTTAAGGCAACAATGTATTCTCCTAAGAAATTGTTCAGATCAGATTACTATATCATATAGCTGCCTTACAAACTGAACGATCGCAATCAAGTGCTTGTATGAAAAACTCTTTCATTTGAGGAGATATTTTAATTAGGCGCGATTTATTGCTTAAGGCAGCAATGCATTCTCCTAAGAAATCGTTCAGATTAGACTACCATATCATAAAGCTGCCATTAAAACTGAACGATCGGAAACAAGTGCTTGTATGAAAAACTCGTTCATTTGAGAAGATATTTTAATTAGGAGCGATTTATTGCTTAAGGCAACAATGTATTCTCCTAAGAAATTGTTCAGATCAGATTACCATATCATATAGCTGCCATTAAAACTGAACGATCGCAATCAAGTGCTTGTATGAAAAACTCTTTCATTTGAGGAGATATTTTAATTAGGCGCGATTTATTGCTTAAGGCAGCAATGCATTCTCCTAAGAAATCGTTCAGATTGGATTACCATATCATATAGCTGCCATTAAAACTGAACGATCGGAAACAAGTGCTTGTATGAAAAACTCGTTCGTTTGAGAAGATATTTTAATTAGGAGCGATTTATTGCTTAAGGCAACAATGTATTCTCCTAAGAAATTGTTCAGATCAGATTACTATATCATATAGCTGCCATTCAAACTGAACTATCGGAAACAAGTGCTTGTATGAAAAAACTCTTTCATTTGAGGAGATATTTTAATTAGGCGCGATTTATTGCTTAAGGCAGCAATGCATTCTCCTAAGAAATCGTTCAGATTAGATTACCATATCATATAGCTGCCATTAAAACTGAACGATCGGAAACAAGTGCTTGTATGAAAAACTCGTTCATTTGAGAAGATATTTTAATTAGGAGCGATTTATTGCTTAAGGCAACAATGTATTCTCCTAAGAAATTGTTCAGATCAGATTACCATATTATATAGCTGCCATTAAAACTGAACGACCGCAATCAAGTGCTTGTATGAAAAACTCTTTCATTTGAGGAGATATTTTAATTAGGAGCGATTTATTGATTAAGGCAACAATGTATTCTCCTAAGAAATTGTTCAGATCAGATTACTATATCATATAGCTGCCTTACAAACTGAACGATCGCAATCAAGTCCTTGTATGAAAAACTCTTTCATTTGAGGAGATATTTTAACTAGGCGCGATTTATTGCTTAAGGCAGCAATGCATTCTCCTAAGAAATCGTTCAGATTGGATTACCATATCATATAGCTGCCATTAAAACTGAACGATCGGAAACAAGTGCTTGTATGAAAAACTCTTTCATTTGAGGAGATATTTTAATTAGGAGCGATTTATTGATTAAGGCAACAATGTATTCTCCTAAGAAATTGTTCAGATCAGATTACTATATCATATAGCTGCCTTACAAACTGAACGATCGCAATCAAGTGCTTGTATGAAAAACTCTTTCATTTGAGGAGATATTTTAACTAGGCGCGATTTATTGCTTAAGGCAACAATGTATTCTCCTAAGAAATTGTTCAGATCAGATTACTATATCATATAGCTGCCTTACAAACTGAACGATCGCAATCAAGTGCTTGTATGAAAAACTCTTTCATTTGAGGAGATATTTTAACTAGGCGCGATTTATTGCTTAAGGCAGCAATGCATTCTCCTAAGAAATCGTTCAGATTGGATTACCATATCATATAGCTGCCATTAAAACTGAACGACCGCAATCAAGTGCTTGTATGAAAAACTCTTTCATTTGAGGAGATATTTTAATTAGGAGCGATTTATTGATTAAGGCAACAATGTATTCTCCTAAGAAATTGTTCAGATCAGATTACTATATCATATAGCTGCCTTACAAACTGAACGATCGCAATCAAGTGCTTGTATGAAAAACTCTTTCATTTGAGGAGATATTTTAATTAGGAGCGATTTATTGATTAAGGCAACAATGTATTCTCCTAAGAAATTGTTCAGATCAGATTACTATATCATATAGCTGCCTTACAAACTGAACGATCGCAATCAAGTGCTTGTATGAAAAACTCGTTCATTTGAGAAGATATTTTAATTAGGAGCGATTTATTGCTTAAGGCAACAATGTATTCTCCTAAGAAATTGTTCAGATCAGATTACCATATCATATAGCTGCCATTAAAACTGAACGATCGCAATCAAGTGCTTGTATAAAAAACTCTTTCATTTGAGGAGATATTTTAACTAGGCGCGATTTATTGCTTAAGGCAGCAATGCATTCTCCTAAGAAATCGTTCAGATTGGATTACCATATCATATAGCTGCCATTAAAACTGAACGATCGGAAACAAGTGCTTGTATGAAAAACTCGTTAATTTGAGAAGATATTTTAATTAGGAGCGATTTATTGCTTAAGGCAACAATGTATTCTCCTAAGAAATTGTTCAGATCAGATTACTATATCATATAGCTACCTTACACACTGAACGATCGCAATCAAGTGCTTGTATGAAAAACTCTTTCATTTGAGGAGATATTTTAATTAGGCGCGATTTATTGCTTAAGGCAGCAATGCATTCTCCTAAGAAATCGTTCAGATTGGATTACCATATCATATAGCTGCCATTAAAACTGAACGATCGGAAACAAGTGCTTGTATGAAAAACTCGTTCATATGAGAAGATATTTTAATTAGGAGCGATTTATTGCTTAAGGCAACAATGTATTCTCCTAAGAAATTGTTCAGATCAGATTACCATATCATATAGCTGCCATTAAAACTGAACGATCGCAATCAAGTGCTTGTATGAAAAACTCTTTCATTTGAGGAGATATTTTAATTAGGCGCGATTTATTGCTTAAGGCAGCAATGCATTCTCCTAAGAAATCGTTCAGATTGGATTACCATATCATATAGCTGCCATTAAAACTGAACGATCGGAAACAAGTGCTTGTATGAAAAACTCGTTCATTTGAGAAGATATTTTAATTAGGAGCGATTTATTGCTTAAGGCAACAATGTATTCTCCTAAGAAATTGTTCAGATCAGATTACTATATCATATAGCTGCCTTACAAACTGAACGATCGCAATCAAGTGCTTGTATGAAAAACTCTTTCATTTGAGGAGATATTTTAATTAGGCGCGATTTATTGCTTAAGGCAGCAATGCATTCTCCTAAGAAATCGTTCAGATTAGACTACCATATCATAAAGCTGCCATTAAAACTGAACGATCGGAAACAAGTGCTTGTATGAAAAACTCGTTCATTTGAGAAGATATTTTAATTAGGAGCGATTTATTGCTTAAGGCAACAATGTATTCTCCTAAGAAATTTTTCAGATCAGATTACCATATCATATAGCTGCCATTAAAACTGAACGATCGCAATCAAGTGCTTGTATGAAAAACTCTTTCATTTGAGGAGATATTTTAATTAGGCGCGATTTATTGCTTAAGGCAGCAATGCATTCTCCTAAGAAATCGTTCAGATTGGATTACCATATCATATAGCTGCCATTAAAACTGAACGATCGGAAACAAGTGCTTGTATGAAAAACTCGTTCATTTGAGAAGATATTTTAATTAGGAGCGATTTATTGCTTAAGGCAACAATGTATTCTCCTAAGAAATTTTTCAGATCAGATTACCATATCATATAGCTGCCTTACAAACTGAACGATCGCAATCAAGTGCTTGTATGAAAAACTCTTTCATTTGAGGAGATATTTTAATTAGGCGCGATTTATTGCTTAAGGCAGCAATGCATTCTCCTAAGAAATCGTTCAGATTAGACTACCATATCATAAAGCTGCCATTAAAACTGAACGATCGGAAACAAGTGCTTGTATGAAAAACTCGTTCATTTGAGAAGATATTTTAATTAGGAGCGATTTATTGCTTAAGGCAACAATGTATTCTCCTAAGAAATTGTTCAGATCAGATTACCATATCATATAGCTGCCATTAAAACTGAACGATCGCAATCAAGTGCTTGTATGGAAAACTCTTTCATTTTAGGAGATATTTTAATTAGGAGCGATTTATTGCTTAAGGCAACAATGTATTCTCCTAAGAAATTGTTCAGATCAGATTACTATATCATATAGCTGCCTTACAAACTGAACGATCGGAAACAAGTGCTTCTATGAAAAACTCTTTCATTTGAGGAGATATTTTAATTAGGCGCGATTTATTACTTAAGGCAACAAGGTATTCTCCTAAGAAATTGTTCAGATCAGATTACTATATCATATAGCTGCCATTAAAACTGAACGACCGCAATCAAGTGCTTGTATGAAAAACTCTTTCATTTGAGGAGATATTTTAATTAGGAGCGATTTATTGATTAAGGCAACAATGTATTCTCCTAAGAAATTGTTCAGATCAGATTACTATATCATATAGCTGCCTTACAAACTGAACGATCGCAATCAAGTGCTTGTATGAAAAACTCTTTCATTTGAGGAGATATTTTAATTAGGCGCGATTTATTGCTTAAGGCAGCAATGCATTCTCCTAAGAAATCGTTCAGATTGGATTACCATATCATATAGCTGCCATTAAAACTGAACGATCGGAAACAAGTGCTTGTATGAAAAACTCGTTCATTTGAGAAGATTTTTTAATTAGGAGCGATTTATTGCTTAAGGCAACAATGTATTCTCCTAAGAAATTGTTCAGATCAGATTACCATATCATATAGCTGCCATTAAAACTGAACGATCGCAATCAAGTGCTTGTATAAAAAACTCTTTCATTTGAGGAGATATTTTAACTAGGCGCGATTTATTGCTTAAGGCAGCAATGCATTCTCCTAAGAAATCGTTCAGATTGGATTACCATATCATATAGCTGCCATTAAAACTGAACGATCGGAAACAAGTGCTTGTATGAAAAACTCGTTCATTTGAGAAGATATTTTAATTAGGAGCGATTTATTGCTTAAGGCAACAATGTATTCTCCTAAGAAATTGTTCAGATCAGATTACTATATCATATAGCTACCTTACACACTGAACGATCGCAATCAAGTGCTTGTATGAAAAACTCTTTCATTTGAGGAGATATTTTAATTAGGCGCGATTTATTGCTTAAGGCAGCAATGCATTCTCCTAAGAAATCGTTCAGATTGGATTACCATATAATATAGCTGCCATTAAAACTGAACGATCGGAAACAAGTGCTTGTATGAAAAACTCGTTCATATGAGAAGATATTTTAATTAGGAGCGATTTATTTCTTAAGGCAACAATGTATTCTCCTAAGAAATTGTTCAGATCAGATTACCATATCATATAGCTGCCATTAAAACTGAACGATCGCAATCAAGTGCTTGTATGAAAAACTCTTTCATTTGAGGAGATATTTTAATTAGGCGCGATTTATTGCTTAAGGCAGCAATGCATTCTCCTAAGAAATCGTTCAGATTGGATTACCATATCATATAGCTGCCATTAAAACTGAACGATCGGAAACAAGTGCTTGTATGAAAAACTCGTTCATTTGAGAAGATATTTTAATTAGGAGCGATTTATTGCTTAAGGCAACAATGTATTCTCCTAAGAAATTGTTCAGATCAGATTACTATATCATATAGCTGCCTTACAAACTGAACGATCGCAATCAAGTGCTTGTATGAAAAACTCTTTCATTTGAGGAGATATTTTAATTAGGCGCGATTTATTGCTTAAGGCAGCAATGCATTCTCCTAAGAAATCGTTCAGATTAGACTACCATATCATAAAGCTGCCATTAAAACTGAACGATCGGAAACAAGTGCTTGTATGAAAAACTCGTTCATTTGAGAAGATATTTTAATTAGGAGCGATTTATTGCTTAAGGCAACAATGTATTCTCCTAAGAAATTGTTCAGATCAGATTACCATATCATATAGCTGCCATTAAAACTGAACGATCGCAATCAAGTGCTTGTATGAAAAACTCTTTCATTTGAGGAGATATTTTAATTAGGCGCGATTTATTGCTTAAGGCAGCAATGCATTCTCCTAAGAAATCGTTCAGATTGGATTACCATATCATATAGCTGCCATTAAATCTGAACGATCGGAAACAAGTGCTTGTATGAAAAACTCGTTCATTTGAGAAGATATTTTAATTAGGAGCGATTTATTGCTTAAGGCAACAATGTATTCTCCTAAGAAATTGTTCAGATCAGATTACTATATCATATAGCTGCCTTACAAACTGAACGATCGGAAACAAGTGCTTCTATGAAAAACTCTTTCATTTGAGGAGATATTTTAATTAGGCGCGATTTATTACTTAAGGCAACAAGGTATTCTCCTAAGAAATTGTTCAGATCAGATTACTATATCATATAGCTGCCATACAAACTGAATGATCGGAAGCAAGTGCTTGTATGAAAAACTCGTTCATTTGAGAAGATATTTTAATTAGGAGCGATTTATTGCTTAAGGCAACAATGTATTCTCCTAAGAAATTGTTCAGATCAGATTACTATATCATATAGCTGCCTTACAAACTGAACGATCGCAATCAAGTGCTTGTATGAAAAACTCTTTCATTTGAGGAGATATTTTAATTAGGCGCGATTTATTGCTTAAGGCAGCAATGCATTCTCCTAAGAAATCGTTCAGATTAGACTACCATATCATAAAGCTGCCATTAAAACTGAACGATCGGAAACAAGTGCTTGTATGAAAAACTCGTTCATTTGAGAAGATATTTTAATTAGGAGCGATTTATTGCTTAAGGCAACAATGTATTCTCCTAAGAAATTGTTCAGATCAGATTACCATATCATATAGCTGCCATTAAAACTGAACGATCGCAATCAAGTGCTTGTATGAAAAACTCTTTCATTTGAGGAGATATTTTAATTAGGCGCGATTTATTGCTTAAGGCAGCAATGCATTCTCCTAAGAAATCGTTCAGATTGGATTACCATATCATATAGCTGCCATTAAAACTGAACGATCGGAAACAAGTGCTTGTATGAAAAACTCGTTCATTTGAGAAGATATTTTAATTAGGAGCGATTTATTGCTTAAGGCAACAATGTATTCTCCTAAGAAATTGTTCAGATCAGATTACCATATCATATAGCTGCCATTAAAACTGAACGATCGCAATCAAGTGCTTGTATGGAAAACTCTTTCATTTTAGGAGATATTTTAATTAGGAGCGATTTATTGCTTAAGGCAACAATGTATTCTCCTAAGAAATTGTTCAGATCAGATTACTATATCATATAGCTGCCTTACAAACTGAACGATCGGAAACAAGTGCTTCTATGAAAAACTCTTTCATTTGAGGAGATATTTTAATTAGGCGCGATTTATTACTTAAGGCAACAAGGTATTCTCCTAAGAAATTGTTCAGATCAGATTACTATATCATATAGCTGCCATACAAACTGAACGATCGAAAACAAGTGCTTCTATAAAAAACTTTTTCATTTGAGGAGATAATTTAATAAGGAGCGATTTATTGCTTAAGGCAACAATGTATTCTCCTAAGAAATTGTTCAGATCAGATTACTATATCATATAGCTGCCATACAAACTGAATGATCGGAACAAGTGCTTCTATAAAAAACTCTTTCATTTGAGGAGATATTTTAATTAGGCGCGATTTATTGCTTAAGGCAGCAATGCATTCTCCTAAGAAATCGTTCAGATTAGATTACCATATCATATAGCTGCCATTAAAACTGAACGATCGGAAACAAGTGGTTCTATAAAAAAACTCTTTCATTTGAGGAGATATTTTAATTAGGAGCGATTTATTGCTTAAGGCAACAATGTATTCTCCTAAGAAATTGTTCAGATCAGATTACTATATCATATAGCTGCCATACAAACTGAATGATCGGAAGCAAGTGCTTGTATGAAAAACTCGTTCATTTGAGAAGATATTTCAATTAGGAGCGATTTATTGCTTAAGGCAACAATGTATTCTCCTAAGAAATTGTTCAGATCAGATTACTATATCATATAGCTGCCATACAAACTGAACGATCGGAAGCAAGTGGTTCTATAAAAAAACTCTTTCATTTGAGGAGATATTTTAATTAGGAGCGATTTATTGCTTAAGGCAACAATGTATTCTCCTAAGAAATTGTTCAGATCAGATTACTATATCATATAGCTGCCATACAAACGGAATGATCGGAAGCAAGTACTTCTATAAAAAAACTCTTTCATTTGAGGAGATATTTTAATTAGGCGCGATTTATTGCTTAAGGCAGCAATGCATTCTCCTAAGAAATTGTTTAGATCAGATTACCATATCATATAGCTGCCATTAAAACTGAACGATCGCAATCAAGTGCTTGTATGAAAAACTCTTTCATTTGTGGAGATATTTTAATTAGGAGCGATTTATTGCTTAAGGCAACAATGTATTCTCCTAAGAAATTGTTCAGATCAGATTACTATATCATATAGCTGCCATACAAACTGAACGATCGGAAGCAAGTGGTTCTATAAAAAAAAACTCTTTCATCTGAGGAGATATTTTAATTAGGCGCGATTTATTGCTTAAGGCAGCAATGCATTCTCCTAAGAAATCGTTCAGATTAGACTACCATATCATATAGCTGCCATTAAAACTGAACGATCGCAATCAAGTGCTTGTATGAAAAACTCTTTCATTTGAGGAGATATTTTAATTAGGCGCGATTTATTGCTTAAGACAGCAATGCATTCTCCTAAGAAATCGTTCAGATTGGATTACCATATCATATAGCTGCCATTAAAACTGAACGATCGGAAACAAGTGCTTGTATGAAAAACTCGTTCATTTGAGAAGATATTTTAATTAAGAGCGATTTATTGCTTAAGGCAACAATGTATTCTCCTAAGAAATTGTTCAGATCAGATTACCATATCATATAGCTGCCATTAAAACTGAACGATCGCAATCAAGTGCTTGTATGGAAAACTCTTTCATTTTAGGAGATATTTTAATTAGGAGCGATTTATTGCTTAAGGCAACAATGTATTCTCCTAAGAAATTGTTCAGATCAGATTACCATATCATATAGCTGCCATTAAAACTGAACGATCGCAATCAAGTGCTTGTATGGAAAACTCTTTCATTTTAGGAGATATTTTAATTAGGAGCGATTTATTGCTTAAGGCAACAATGTATTCTCCAAAGAAATTGTTCAGATCAGATTACCATATCATATAGCTGCCATTAAAACTGAACGATCGGAAACAAGTGCTTGTATGAAAAACTCGTTCATTTGAGAAGATATTTTAATTAGGAGCGATTTATTGCTTAAGGCAACAATGTATTCTCCTAAGAAATTGTTCAGATCAGATTACCATATCATATAGCTGCCATTAAAACTGAACGATCGCAATCAAGTGCTTGTATGGAAAACTCTTTCATTTTAGGAGATATTTTAATTAGGAGCGATTTATTGCTTAAGGCAACAATGTATTCTCCTAAGCAATTGTTCAGATCAGATTACTATATCATATAGCTGCCTTACAAACTGAACGATCGGAAACAAGTGCTTCTATGAAAAACTCTTTCATTTGAGGAGATATTTTAATTAGGCGCGATTTATTACTTAAGGCAACAAGGTATTCTCCTAAGAAATTGTTCAGATCAGATTACTATATCATATAGCTGCCATACAAACTGAACGATCGAAAACAAGTGCTTCTATAAAAAACTTCTTCATTTGAAGAGATAATTTAATTAGGAGTGATTTATTGCTTAAGGCAACAATGTATTCTCCTAAGAAATTGTTCAGATCAGATTACTATATCATATAGCTGCCATACAAACTGAATGATCGGAAGCAAGTGCTTCTATAAAAAAACTCTTTCATTTGAGGAGATATTTTAATTAGGCGCGATTTATTGCTTAAGGCAGCAATGCATTCTCCTAAGAAATTGTTTAGATCAGATTACCATATCATATAGCTGCCATTAAAACTGAACGATCGCAATCAAGTGCTTGTATGAAAAACTCTTTCATTTGAGGAGATATTTTAATTAGGAGCGATTTATTGCTTAAGGCAACAATGTATTCTCCTAAGAAATTGTTCAGATCAGATTACTATATCATATAGCCGCCATACAAACTGAACGATGGGAAACAAGTGCTTCTATGAAAAACTCTTTCATTTGAGGAGATATTTTCATTAAGCGCGATTTATCACTTAAGGCACAAATGTATTCTCCTAAGAAATTGTTCAGATCAGATTACTATATCATATAGCTGCCTTACAAACTGAACGATCGGAAACAAGTGCTTCTATGAAAAACTCTTTCATTTGAGGAGATATTTTAACTAGGAGCGATTTATTGCTTAAGGCAACAATGTATTCTCCTAAGAAATTGTTCAGATCAGATTACCATATCATATAGCTGCCATTAAAACTGAATGATCGGAAACAAGTGCTTGTATGAAAAACTCGTTCATTTGAGAAGATATTTTAATTAGGAGCGATTTATTGCTTAAGGCAACAATGTATTCACCTAAGAAATTGTTCAGATCAGATTACTATATCATATAGCTGCCTTACAAACTGAACGATCGGAAACAAGTGCTTCTATGAAAAACTCTTTCATTTGAGGAGATATTTTAATTAGGCGCGATTTATTACTTAAGGCAACAAGGTATTCTCCTAAGAAATTGTTCAGATCAGATTACTATATCATATAGCTGCCATACAAACTGAACGATCGAAAACAAGTGCTTCTATAAAAAACTTCTTCATTTGAAGAGATAATTTAATTAGGAGCGATTTATTGCTTAAGGCAACAATGTATTCTCCTAAGAAATTGTTCAGATCAGATTACTATATCATATAGCTGCCATACAAACTGAATGATCGGAAGCAAGTGCTTCTATAAAAAAACTCTTTCATTTGAGGAGATATTTTAATTAGGCGCGATTTATTGCTTAAGGCAGCAATGCATTCTCCTAAGAAATTGTTTAGATCAGATTACCATATCATATAGCTGCCATTAAAACTGAACGATCGCAATCAAGTGCTTGTATGAAAAACTCTTTCATTTGAGGAGATATTTTAATTAGGAGCGATTTATTGCTTAAGGCAACAATGTATTCTCCTAAGAAATTGTTCAGATCAGATTACTATATCATATAGCCGCCATACAAACTGAACGATCGGAAACAAGTGCTTCTATGAAAAACTCTTTCATTTGAGGAGATATTTTCATTAAGCGCGATTTATTGCTTAAGGCAACAATGTATTCTCCTAAGAAATTGTTCAGATCAGATTACCATATCATATAGCTGCCATTAAAACTGAACGATCGGAAACAAGTGCTTGTATGAAAAACTCGTTCATTTGAGAAGATATTTTAATTAGGAGCGATTTATTGCTTAAGGCAACAATGTATTCTCCTAAGAAATTGTTCAGATCAGATTACCATATCATATAGCTGCCATTAAAACTGAACGATCGCAATCAAGTGCTTGTATGGAAAACTCTTTCATTTTAGGAGATATTTTAATTAGGAGCGATTTATTGCTTAAGGCAACAATGTATTCTCCTAAGAAATTGTTCAGATCAGATTACTATATCATATAGCTGCCTTACAAACTGAACGATCGGAAACAAGTGCTTCTATGAAAAACTCTTTCATTTGAGGAGATATTTTAATTAGGCGCGATTTATTACTTAAGGCAACAAGGTATTCTCCTAAGAAATTGTTCAGATCAGATTACTATATCATATAGCTGCCATACAAACTGAACGATCGAAAACAAGTGCTTCTATAAAAAACTTTTTCATTTGAGGAGATAATTTAATAAGGAGCGATTTATTGCTTAAGGCAACAATGTATTCTCCTAAGAAATTGTTCAGATCAGATTACTATATCATATAGCTGCCATACAAACTGAATGATCGGAACAAGTGCTTCTATAAAAAAACTCTTTCATTTGAGGAGATATTTTAATTAGGCGCGATTTATTGCTTAAGGCAGCAATGCATTCTCCTAAGAAATCGTTCAGATTAGATTACCATATCATATAGCTGCCATTAAAACTGAACGATCGGAAACAAGTGGTTCTATAAAAAAACTCTTTCATTTGAGGAGATATTTTAATTAGGAGCGATTTATTGCTTAAGGCAACAATGTATTCTCCTAAGAAATTGTTCAGATCAGATTACTATATCATATAGCTGCCATACAAACTGAATGATCGGAAGCAAGTGCTTGTATGAAAAACTCGTTCATTTGAGAAGATATTTTAATTAGGAGCGATTTATTGCTTAAGGCAACAATGTATTCTCCTAAGAAATTGTTCAGATCAGATTACTATATCATATAGCTGCCATACAAACTGAACGATCGGAAGCAAGTGGTTCTATAAAAAAACTCTTTCATTTGAGGAGATATTTTAATTAGGAGCGATTTATTGCTTAAGGCAACAATGTATTCTCCTAAGAAATTGTTCAGATCAGATTACTATATCATATAGCTGCCATACAAACTGAATGATCGGAAGCAAGTGCTTCTATAAAAAAACTCTTTCATTTGAGGAGATATTTTAATTAGGCGCGATTTATTGCTTAAGGCAGCAATGCATTCTCCTAAGAAATTGTTTAGATCAGATTACCATATCATATAGCTGCCATTAAAACTGAACGATCGCAATCAAGTGCTTGTATGAAAAACTCTTTCATTTGTGGAGATATTTTAATTAGGAGCGATTTATTGCTTAAGGCAACAATGTATTCTCCTAAGAAATTGTTTAGATCAGATTACTATATCATATAGCTGCCATACAAACTGAACGATCGGAAGCAAGTGGTTCTATAAAAAAAAACTCTTTCATCTGAGGAGATATTTTAATTAGGCGCGATTTATTGCTTAAGGCAGCAATGCATTCTCCTAAGAAATCGTTCAGATTAGACTACCATATCATATAGCTGCCATTAAAACTGAACGATCGCAATCAAGTGCTTGTATGAAAAACTCTTTCATTTGAGGAGATATTTTAATTAGGCGCGATTTATTGCTTAAGACAGCAATGCATTCTCCTAAGAAATCGTTCAGATTGGATTACCATATCATATAGCTGCCATTAAAACTGAACGATCGGAAACAAGTGCTTGTATGAAAAACTCGTTCATTTGAGAAGATATTTTAATTAGGAGCGATTTATTGCTTAAGGCAACAATGTATTCTCCTAAGAAATTGTTCAGATCAGATTACCATATCATATAGCTGCCATTAAAACTGAACGATCGCAATCAAGTGCTTGTATGGAAAACTCTTTCATTTTAGGAGATATTTTAATTAGGAGCGATTTATTGCTTAAGGCAACAATGTATTCTCCTAAGAAATTGTTCAGATCAGATTACCATATCATATAGCTGCCATTAAAACTGAACGATCGCAATCAAGTGCTTGTATGGAAAACTCTTTCATTTTAGGAGATATTTTAATTAGGAGCGATTTATTGCTTAAGGCAACAATGTATTCTCCTAAGAAATTGTTCAGATCAGATTACCATATCATATAGCTGCCATTAAAACTGAACGATCGGAAACAAGTGCTTGTATGAAAAACTCGTTCATTTGAGAAGATATTTTAATTAGGAGCGATTTATTGCTTAAGGCAACAATGTATTCTCCTAAGAAATTGTTCAGATCAGATTACCATATCATATAGCTGCCATTAAAACTGAACGATCGCAATCAAGTGCTTGTATGGAAAACTCTTTCATTTTAGGAGATATTTTAATTAGGAGCGATTTATTGCTTAAGGCAACAATGTGTTCTCCTAAGAAATTGTTCAGATCAGATTACTATATCATATAGCTGCCTTACAAACTGAACGATCGGAAACAAGTGCTTCTATGAAAAACTCTTTCATTTGAGGAGATATTTTAATTAGGCGCGATTTATTACTTAAGGCAACAAGGTATTCTCCTAAGAAATTGTTCAGATCAGATTACTATATCATATAACTGCCATACAAACTGAACGATCGAAAACAAGTGCTTCTATAAAAAACTTCTTCATTTGAAGAGATAATTTAATTAGGAGCGATTTATTGCTTAAGGCAACAATGTATTCTCCTAAGAAATTGTTCAGATCAGATTACTATATCATATAGCTGCCATACAAACTGAATGATCGGAAGCAAGTGCTTCTATAAAAAAACTCTTTCATTTGAGGAGATATTTTAATTAGGCGCGATTTATTGCTTAAGGCAGCAATGCATTCTCCTAAGAAATTGTTTAGATCAGATTACCATATCATATAGCTGCCATTAAAACTGAACGATCGCAATCAAGTGCTTGTATGAAAAACTCTTTCATTTGAGGAGATATTTTAATTAGGAGCGATTTATTGCTTAAGGCAACAATGTATTCTCCTAAGAAATTGTTCAGATCAGATTACTATATCATATAGCCGCCATACAAACTGAACGATCGGAAACAAGTGCTTCTATGAAAAACTCTTTCATTTGAGGAGATATTTTCATTAAGCGCGATTTATCACTTAAGGCACAAATGTATTCTCCTAAGAAATTGTTCAGATCAGATTACTATATCATATAGCTGCCTTACAAACTGAACGATCGGAAACAAGTGCTTGTATGAAAAACTCTTTCATTTGAGGAGATATTTTAACTAGGAGCGATTTATTGCTTAAGGCAACAATGTATTCTCCTAAGAAATTGTTCAGATCAGATTACCATATCATATAGCTGCCATTAAAACTGAATGATCGGAAACAAGTGCTTGTATGAAAAACTCGTTCATTTGAGAAGATATTTTAATTAGGAGCGATTTATTGCTTAAGGCAACAATGTATTCACCTAAGAAATTGTTCAGATCAGATTACTATATCATATAGCTGCCATACAAACTCAACGATCGAAAACAAGTGCTTCTATAAAAAACTTTTTCATTGGAGGAGATAATTTAATTAGGAGCGATTTATTGCTTAAGGCAACAATGTATTCTCCTAAGAAATTGTTCAGATCAGATTACTATATCATATAGCTGCCATACAAACTGAATGATCGGAAGCAAGTGGTTCTATAAAAAAACTCTTTCATTTGAGGAGATATTTTAATTAGGCGCGATTTATTGCTTAAGGCAGCAATGCATTCTCCTAAGAAATCGTTCAGATTAGATTACCATATCATATAGCTGCCATTAAAACTGAACGATCGGAAACAAGTGCTTGTATGAAAAACTCGTTCATTTGAGAAGATATTTTAATTAGGAGCGATTTATTGCTTAAGGCAACAATGTATTCTCCTAAGAAATTGTTCAGATCAGATTACCATATCATATAGCTGCCATTAAAACTGAACGACCGCAATCAAGTGCTTGTATGAAAAACTCTTTCATTTGAGGAGATATTTTAATTAGGAGCGATTTATTGATTAAGGCAACAATGTATTCTCCTAAGAAATTGTTCAGATCAGATTACTATATCATATAGCTGCCTTACAAACTGAACGATCGCAATCAAGTGCTTGTATGAAAAACTCTTTCATTTGAGGAGATATTTTAATTAGGCGTGATTTATTGCTTAAGGCAACAATGTATTCTCCTAAGAAATTGTTCAGATCAGATTACTATATCATATAGCTGCCTTACAAACTGAACGATCGGAAACAAGTGCTTCTATGAAAAACTCTTTTATTTGAGGAGATATTTTAATTAGGCGCGATTTATTACTTAAGGCAACAAGGTATTCTCCTAAGAAATTGTTCAGATCAGATTACTATATCATATAGCTGCCATACAAACTGAACGATCGAAAACAAGTGCTTCTATAAAAAACTTCTTCATTTGAAGAGATAATTTAATTAGGAGCGATTTATTGCTTAAGGCAACAATGTATTCTCCTAAGAAATTGTTCAGATCAGATTACTATATCATATAGCTGCCATACAAACTGAATGATCGGAAGCAAGTGCTTCTATAAAAAAACTCTTTCATTTGAGGAGATATTTTAATTAGGCGCGATTTATTGCTTAAGGCAGCAATGCATTCTCCTAAGAAATTGTTTAGATCAGATTACCATATCATATAGCTGCCATTAAAACTGAACGATCGCAATCAAGTGCTTGTATGAAAAACTCTTTCATTTGAGGAGATATTTTAATTAGGAGCGATTTATTGCTTAAGGCAACAATGTATTCTCCTAAGAAATTGTTCAGATCAGATTACTATATCATATAGCCGCCATACAAACTGAACGATCGGAAACAAGTGCTTCTATGAAAAACTCTTTCATTTGAGGAGATATTTTCATTAAGCGCGATTTATAACTTAAGGCACAAATGTATTCTCCTAAGAAATTGTTCAGATCAGATTACTATATCATATAGCTGCCTTACAAACTGAACGATCGGAAACAAGTGCTTGTATGAAAAACTCTTTCATTTGAGGAGATATTTTAACTAGGAGCGATTTATTGCTTAAGGCAACAATGTATTCTCCTAAGAAATTGTTCAGAACAGATTACCATATCATATAGCTGCCATTAAAACTGAATGATCGGAAACAAGTGCTTGTATGAAAAACTCGTTCATTTGAGAAGATATTTTAATTAGGAGCGATTTATTGCTTAAGGCAACAATGTATTCACCTAAGAAATTGTTCAGATCAGATTACTATATCATATAGCTGCCATACAAACTCAACGATCGAAAACAAGTGCTTCTATAAAAAACTTTTTCATTGGAGGAGATAATTTAATTAGGAGCGATTTATTGCTTAAGGCAACAATGTATTCTCCTAAGAAATTGTTCAGATCAGATTACTATATCATATAGCTGCCATACAAACTGAATGATCGGAAGCAAGTGCTTGTATGAAAAACTCGTTCATTTGAGAAGATATTTTAATTAGGAGCGATTTATTGCTTAAGGCAACAATGTATTCTCCTAAGAAATTGTTTAGATCAGATTACTATATCATATAGCTGCCATACAAACTGAACGATCGGAAGCAAGTGGTTCAATAAAAAAACTCTTTCATTTGAGGAGATATTTTAATTAGGAGCGATTTATTGCTTAAGGCAACAATGTATTCTCCTAAGAAATTGTTCAGATCAGATTACTATATCATATAGCTGCCATACAAACTGAATGATCGGAAGCAAGTGCTTCTATAAAAAAACTCTTTCATTTGAGGAGATATTTTAATTAGGCGCGATTTATTGCTTAAGGCAGCAATGCATTCTCCTAAGAAATCGTTCAGATTAGATTACCATATCATATAGCTGCCATTAAAACTGAACGATCGGAAACAAGTGCTTGTATGAAAAACTCGTTCATTTGAGAAGATATTTTAATTAGGAGCGATTTATTGCTTAAGGCAACAATGTATTCTCCTAAGAAATTGTTCAGATCAGATTACCATATCATATAGCTGCCATTAAAACTGAACGACCGCAATCAAGTGCTTGTATGAAAAACTCTTTCATTTGAGGAGATATTTTAATTAGGAGCGATTTATTGATTAAGGCACCAATGTATTCTCCTAAGAAATTGTTCAGATCAGATTACTATATCATATAGCTGCCTTACAAACTGAACGATCGCAATCAAGTGCTTGTATGAAAAACTCTTTCATTTGAGGAGATATTTTAATTAGGCGCGATTTATTGCTTAAGGCAGCAATGCATTCTCCTAAGAAATCGTTCAGATTGGATTACCATATCATATAGCTGCCATTAAAACTGAACGATCGGAAACAAGTGCTTGTATGAAAAACTCGTTCATTTGAGGAGATATTTTCATTAAGCGCGATTTATAACTTAAGGCACAAATGTATTCTCCTAAGAAATTGTTCAGATCAGATTACTATATCATATAGCTGCCTTACAAACTGAACGATCGCAATCAAGTGCTTGTATGAAAAACTCTTTCATTTGAGGAGATATTTTAATTAGGCGTGATTTATTGCTTAAGGCAACAATGTATTCTCCTAAGAAATTGTTCAGATCAGATTACTATATCATATAGCTGCCTTACAAACTGAACGATCGGAAACAAGTGCTTCTATGAAAAACTCTTTTATTTGAGGAGATATTTTAATTAGGCGCGATTTATTACTTAAGGCAACAAGGTATTCTCCTAAGAAATTGTTCAGATCAGATTACTATATCATATAGCTGCCATACAAACTGAACGATCGAAAACAAGTGCTTCTATAAAAAACTTCTTCATTTGAAGAGATAATTTAATTAGGAGCGATTTATTGCTTAAGGCAACAATGTATTCTCCTAAGAAATTGTTCAGATCAGATTACTATATCATATAGCTGCCATACAAACTGAATGATCGGAAGCAAGTGCTTCTATAAAAAAACTCTTTCATTTGAGGAGATATTTTAATTAGGCGCGATTTATTGCTTAAGGCAGCAATGCATTCTCCTAAGAAATTGTTTAGATCAGATTACCATATCATATAGCTGCCATTAAAACTGAACGATCGCAATCAAGTGCTTGTATGAAAAACTCTTTCATTTGAGGAGATATTTTAATTAGGAGCGATTTATTGCTTAAGGCAACAATGTATTCTCCTAAGAAATTGTTCAGATCAGATTACTATATCATATAGCCGCCATACAAACTGAACGATCGGAAACAAGTGCTTCTATGAAAAACTCTTTCATTTGAGGAGATATTTTCATTAAGCGCGATTTATCACTTAAGGCACAAATGTATTCTCCTAAGAAATTGTTCAGATCAGATTACTATATCATATAGCTGCCTTACAAACTGAACGATCGGAAACAAGTGCTTGTATGAAAAACTCTTTCATTTGAGGAGATATTTTAACTAGGAGCGATTTATTGCTTAAGGCAACAATGTATTCTCCTAAGAAATTGTTCAGAACAGATTACCATATCATATAGCTGCCATTAAAACTGAATGATCGGAAACAAGTGCTTGTATGAAAAACTCGTTCATTTGAGAAGATATTTTAATTAGGAGCGATTTATTGCTTAAGGCAACAATGTATTCACCTAAGAAATTGTTCAGATCAGATTACTATATCATATAGCTGCCATACAAACTCAACGATCGAAAACAAGTGCTTCTATAAAAAACTTTTTCATTGGAGGAGATAATTTAATTAGGAGCGATTTATTGCTTAAGGCAACAATGTATTCTCCTAAGAAATTGTTCAGATCAGATTACTATATCATATAGCTGCCATACAAACTGAATGATCGGAAGCAAGTGGTTCTATAAAAAAACTCTTTCATTTGAGGAGATATTTTAATTAGGCGCGATTTATTGCTTAAGGCAGCAATGCATTCTCCTAAGAAATCGTTCAGATTAGATTACCATATCATATAGCTGCCATTAAAACTGAACGATCGGAAACAAGTGCTTGTATGAAAAACTCGTTCATTTGAGAAGATATTTTAATTAGGAGCGATTTATTGCTTAAGGCAACAATGTATTCTCCTAAGAAATTGTTCAGATCAGATTACCATATCATATAGCTGCCATTAAAACTGAACGACCGCAATCAAGTGCTTGTATGAAAAACTCTTTCATTTGAGGAGATATTTTAATTAGGAGCGATTTATTGATTAAGGCAACAATGTATTCTCCTAAGAAATTGTTCAGATCAGATTACTATATCATATAGCTGCCTTACAAACTGAACGATCGCAATCAAGTGCTTGTATGAAAAACTCTTTCATTTGAGGAGATATTTTAATTAGGCGCGATTTATTGCTTAAGGCAGCAATGCATTCTCCTAAGAAATCGTTCAGATTGGATTACCATATCATATAGCTGCCATTAAAACTGAACGATCGGAAACAAGTGCTTGTATGAAAAACTCGTTCATTTGAGAAGATATTTTAATTAGGAGCGATTTATTGCTTAAGGCAACAATGTATTTTCCTAAGAAATTGTTCAGATCAGATTACCATATCATATAGCTGCCACTAAAACTGAACGATCGCAATCAAGTGCTTGTATAAAAAACTCTTTCATTTGAGGAGATATTTTATCTAGGCGCGATTTATTGCTTAAGGCAGCAATGCATTCTCCTAAGAAATCGTTCAGATTGGATTACCATATCATATAGCTGCCATTAAAACTGAACGATCGGAAACAAGTGCTTGTATGAAAAACTCGTTCATTTGAGAAGATATTTTAATTAGGAGCGATTTATTGCTTAAGGCAACAATGTATTCTCCTAAGAAATTGTTCAGATTGGATTACCATATCATATAGCTGCCATTAAAACTGAACGATCGGAAACAAGGGCTTGTATGAAAAACTCGTTCATTTGAGAAGATATTTTAATTAGGATTTATTGCTTAAGGCAACAATGCATTCTCCTAAGAAATCGTTCAGATTGGATTACCATATCATATAGCTGCCATTAAAACTGAACGATCGGAAACAAGTGCTTCTATGAAAAACTCGTTCATTTGAGAAGATATTTTAATTAGGAGCGATTTATTGCTTAAGGCAACAATGTATTCTCCTAAGAAATTGTTCAGATCAGATTACTATATCATATAGCTGCCTTACAAACTGAACGATCGCAATCAAGTGCTTGTATGAAAAACTCTTTCATTTGAGGAGATATTTTAATTAGGCGCGATTTATTGCTTAAGGCAGCAATGCATTCTCCTAAGAAATCGTTCAGATTAGACTACCATATCATAAAGCTGCCATTAAAACTGAACGATCGGAAACAAGTGCTTGTATGAAAAACTCGTTCATTTGAGAAGATATTTTAATTAGGAGCGATTTATTGCTTAAGGCAACAATGTATTCTCCTAAGAAATTGTTCAGATCAGATTACCATATCATATAGCTGCCATTAAAACTGAACGATCGCAATCAAGTGCTTGTATGAAAAACTCTTTCATTTGAGGAGATATTTTAATGAGGCGCGATTTATTGCTTAAGGCAGCAATGCATTCTCCTAAGAAATCGTTCAGATTGGATTACCATATCATATAGCTGCCATTAAAACTGAACGATCGGAAACAAGTGCTTGTATGAAAAACTCGTTCGTTTGAGAAGATATTTTAATTAGGAGCGATTTATTGCTTAAGGCAACAATGTATTCTCCTAAGAAATTGTTCAGATCAGATTACCATATCATATAGCTGCCATTAAAACTGAACGATCGCAATCAAGTGCTTGTATGGAAAACTCTTTCATTTTAGGAGATATTTTAATTAGGAGCGATTTATTGCTTAAGGCAACAATGTATTCTCCTAAGAAATTGTTCAGATCAGATTACTATATCATATAGCTGCCATACAAACTGAATGATCGGAAGCAAGTGCTTCTATAAAAAACTTCTTCATTTGAAGAGATAATTTAATTAGGAGCGATTTATTGCTTAAGGCAACAATGTATTCTCCTAAGAAATTGTTCAGATCAGATTACTATATCATATAGCTGCCATACAAACTGAATGATCGGAAGCAAGTGCTTCTATAAAAAAACTCTTTCATTTAAGGAGATATTTTAATTAGGCGCGATTTATTGCTTAAGGCAGCAATGCATTCTCCTAAGAAATTGTTTAGATCAGATTACCATATCATATAGCTGCCATTAAAACTGAACGATCGCAATCAAGTGCTTGTATGAAAAACTCTTTCATTTGAGGAGATATTTTAATTAGGAGCGATTTATTGCTTAAGGCAACAATGTATTCTCCTAAGAAATTGTTCAGATCAGATTACTATATCATATAGCCGCCATACAAACTGAACGATCGGAAACAAGTGCTTCTATGAAAAACTCTTTCATTTGAGGAGATATTTTCATTAAGCGCGATTTATCACTTAAGGCACAAATGTATTCTCCTAAGAAATTGTTCAGATCAGATTACTATATCATATAGCTGCCTTACAAACTGAACGATCGGAAACAAGTGCTTGTATGAAAAACTCTTTCATTTGAGGAGATATTTTAACTAGGAGCGATTTATTGCTTAAGGCAACAATGTATTCTCCTAAGAAATTGTTCAGATCAGATTACCATATCATATAGCTGCCATTAAAACTGAATGATCGGAAACAAGTGCTTGTATGAAAAACTCGTTCATTTGAGAAGATATTTTAATTAGGAGCGATTTATTGCTTAAGGCAACAATGTATTCACCTAAGAAATTGTTCAGATCAGATTACTATATCATATAGCTGCCATACAAACTCAACGATCGAAAACAAGTGCTTCTATAAAAAACTTTTTCATTGGAGGAGATAATTTAATTAGGAGCGATTTATTGCTTAAGGCAACAATGTATTCTCCTAAGAAATTGTTCAGATCAGATTACTATATCATATAGCTGCCATACAAACTGAATGATCGGAAGCAAGTGGTTCTATAAAAAAACTCTTTCATTTGAGGAGATATTTTAATTAGGCGCGATTTATTGCTTAAGGCAGCAATGCATTCTCCTAAGAAATCGTTCAGATTAGATTACCATATCATATAGCTGCCATTAAAACTGAACGATCGGAAACAAGTGCTTGTATGAAAAACTCGTTCATTTGAGAAGATATTTTAATTAGGAGCGATTTATTGCTTAAGGCAACAATGTATTCTCCTAAGAAATTGTTCAGATCAGATTACCATATCATATAGCTGCCATTAAAACTGAACGACCGCAATCAAGTGCTTGTATGAAAAACTCTTTCATTTGAGGAGATATTTTAATTAGGAGCGATTTATTGATTAAGGCAACAATGTATTCTCCTAAGAAATTGTTCAGATCAGATTACTATATCATATAGCTGCCTTACAAACTGAACGATCGCAATCAAGTGCTTGTATGAAAAACTCTTTCATTTGAGGAGATATTTTAATTAGGCGCGATTTATTGCTTAAGGCAGCAATGCATTCTCCTAAGAAATCGTTCAGATTGGATTACCATATCATATAGCTGCCATTAAAACTGAACGATCGGAAACAAGTGCTTGTATGAAAAACTCGTTCATTTGAGAAGATATTTTAATTAGGAGCGATTTATTGCTTAAGGCAACAATGTATTTTCCTAAGAAATTGTTCAGATCAGATTACCATATCATATAGCTGCCACTAAAACTGAACGATCGCAATCAAGTGCTTGTATAAAAAACTCTTTCATTTGAGGAGATATTTTATCTAGGCGCGATTTATTGCTTAAGGCAGCAATGCATTCTCCTAAGAAATCGTTCAGATTGGATTACCATATCATATAGCTGCCATTAAAACTGTACGATCGGAAACAAGTGCTTGTATGAAAAACTCGTTCATTTGAGAAGATATTTTAATTAGGAGCGATTTATTGCTTAAGGCAACAATGTATTCTCCTAAGAAATTGTTCAGATTGGATTACCATATCATATAGCTGCCATTAAAACTGAACGATCGGAAACAAGGGCTTGTATGAAAAACTCGTTCATTTGAGAAGATATTTTAATTAGGATTTATTGCTTAAGGCAACAATGCATTCTCCTAAGAAATCGTTCAGATTGGATTACCATATCATATAGCTGCCATTAAAACTGAACGATCGGAAACAAGTGCTTCTATGAAAAACTCGTTCATTTGAGAAGATATTTTAATTAGGAGCGATTTATTGCTTAAGGCAACAATGTATTCTCCTAAGAAATTGTTCAGATCAGATTACTATATCATATAGCTGCCTTACAAACTGAACGATCGCAATCAAGTGCTTGTATGAAAAACTCTTTCATTTGAGGAGATATTTTAATTAGGCGCGATTTATTGCTTAAGGCAGCAATGCATTCTCCTAAGAAATCGTTCAGATTAGACTACCATATCATAAAGCTGCCATTAAAACTGAACGATCGGAAACAAGTGCTTGTATGAAAAACTCGTTCATTTGAGAAGATATTTTAATTAGGAGCGATTTATTGCTTAAGGCAACAATGTATTCTCCTAAGAAATTGTTCAGATCAGATTACCATATCATATAGCTGCCATTAAAACTGAACGATCGCAATCAAGTGCTTGTATGAAAAACTCTTTCATTTGAGGAGATATTTTAATGAGGCGCGATTTATTGCTTAAGGCAGCAATGCATTCTCCTAAGAAATCGTTCAGATTGGATTACCATATCATATAGCTGCCATTAAAACTGAACGATCGGAAACAAGTGCTTGTATGAAAAACTCGTTCGTTTGAGAAGATATTTTAATTAGGAGCGATTTATTGCTTAAGGCAACAATGTATTCTCCTAAGAAATTGTTCAGATCAGATTACCATATCATATAGCTGCCATTAAAACTGAACGATCGCAATCAAGTGCTTGTATGGAAAACTCTTTCATTTTAGGAGATATTTTAATTAGGAGCGATTTATTGCTTAAGGCAACAATGTATTCTCCTAAGAAATTGTTCAGATCAGATTACTATATCATATAGCTGCCATACAAACTGAATGATCGGAAGCAAGTGCTTCTATAAAAAACTTCTTCATTTGAAGAGATAATTTAATTAGGAGCGATTTATTGCTTAAGGCAACAATGTATTCTCCTAAGAAATTGTTCAGATCAGATTACCATATCATATAGCTGCCATTAAAACTGAATGATCGGAAACCAGTGCTTGTATGAAAAACTCGTTCATTTGAGAAGATATTTTAATTAGGAGCGATTTATTGCTTAAGGCAACAAGGTATTCTCCTAAGAAATTGTTCAGATCAGATTACTATATCATATAGCTGCCATACAAACTGAACGATCGAAAACAAGTGCTTCTATAAAAAACTTCTTCATTTGAAGAGATAATTTAATTAGGAGCGATTTATTGCTTAAGGCAACAATGTATTCTCCTAAGAAATTGTTCAGATCAGATTACTATATCATATAGCTGCCATACAAACTGAATGATCGGAAGCAAGTGCTTCTATAAAAAAACTCTTTCATTTGAGGAGATATTTTAATTAGGCGCGATTTATTGCTTAAGGCAGCAATGCATTCTCCTAAGAAATTGTTTAGATCAGATTACCATATCATATAGCTGCCATTAAAACTGAACGATCGCAATCAAGTGCTTGTATGAAAAACTCTTTCATTTGAGGAGATATTTTAATTAGGAGCGATTTATTGCTTAAGGCAACAATGTACTCTCCTAAGAAATTGTTCAGATCAGATTACTATATCATATAGCCGCCATACAAACTGAACGATCGGAAACAAGTGCTTCTATGAAAAACTCTTTCATTTGAGGAGATATTTTCATTAGGCTCGATTTATCACTTAAGGCACAAATGTATTCTCCTAAGAAATTGTTCAGATCAGATTACTATATCATATAGCTGCCTTACAAACTGAACGATCGGAAACAAGTGCTTGTATGAAAAACTCTTTCATTTGCAACAATGTATTCTCCTAAGAAATTGTTCAGATCAGATTACCATATCATATAGCTGCCATTAAAACTGAATGATCGGAAACAAGTGCTTGTATGAAAAACTCGTTCATTTGAGAAGATATTTTAATTAGGAGCGATTTATTGCTTAAGGCAACAATGTATTCACCTAGGAAATTGTTCAGATCAGATTACTATATCATATAGCTGCCATACAAACTCAACGATCGAAAACAAGTGCTTCTATAAAAAACTTTTTCATTGGAGGAGATAATTTAATTAGGAGCGATTTATTGCTTAAGGCAACAATGTATTCTCCTAAGAAATTGTTCAGATCAGATTACTATATCATATAGCTGCCATACAAACTGAATGATCGGAAGCAAGTGGTTCTATAAAAAAACTCTTTCATTTGAGGAGATATTTTAATTAGGCGCGATTTATTGCTTAAGGCAGCAATGCATTCTCCTAAGAAATCGTTCAGATTAGATTACCATATCATATAGCTGCCATTAAAACTGAACGATCGGAAACAAGTGCTTGTATGAAAAACTCGTTCATTTGAGAAGATATTTTAATTAGGAGCGATTTATTGCTTAAGGCAACAATGTATTCTCCTAAGAAATTGTTCAGATCAGATTACCATATCATATAGCTGCCATTAAAACTGAACGACCGCAATCAAGTGCTTGTATGAAAAACTCTTTCATTTGAGGAGATATTTTAATTAGGAGCGATTTATTGATTAAGGCAACAATGTATTCTCCTAAGAAATTGTTCAGATCAGATTACTATATCATATAGCTGCCTTACAAACTGAACGATCGCAATCAAGTGCTTGTATGAAAAACTCTTTCATTTGAGGAGATATTTTAATTAGGCGCGATTTATTGCTTAAGGCAGCAATGCATTCTCCTAAGAAATCGTTCAGATTGGATTACCATATCATATAGCTGCCATTAAAACTGAACGATCGGAAACAAGTGCTTGTATGAAAAACTCGTTCATTTGAGAAGATATTTTAATTAGGAGCGATTTATTGCTTAAGGCAACAATGTATTTTCCTAAGAAATTGTTCAGATCAGATTACCATATCATATAGCTGCCATTAAAACTGAACGACCGCAATCAAGTGCTTGTATGAAAAACTCTTTCATTTGAGGAGATATTTTAATTAGGAGCGATTTATTGATTAAGGCAACAATGTATTCTCCTAAGAAATTGTTCAGATCAGATTACTATATCATATAGCTGCCTTACAAACTGAACGATCGCAATCAAGTGCTTGTATGAAAAACTCTTTCATTTGAGGAGATATTTTAATTAGGCGCGATTTATTGCTTAAGGCAGCAATGCATTCTCCTAAGAAATCGTTCAGATTGGATTACCATATCATATAGCTGCCATTAAAGCTGAACGATCGGAAACAAGTGCTTGTATAAAAAACTCTTTCATTTGAGGAGATATTTTATCTAGGCGCGATTTATTGCTTAAGGCAGCAATGCATTCTCCTAAGAAAACGTTCAGATTGGATTACCATATCATATAGCTGCCATTAAAACTGAACGATCGGAAACAAGTGCTTGTATGAAAAACTCGTTCATTTGAGAAGATATTTTAATTAGGAGCGATTTATTGCTTAAGGCAACAATGTATTTTCCTAAGAAATTGTTCAGATCAGATTACCATATCATATAGCTGCCATTAAAACTGAACGATCGCAATCAAGTGCTTGTATAAAAAACTCTTTCATTTGAGGAGATATTTTATCTAGGCGCGATTTATTGCTTAAGGCAGCAATGCATTCTCCTAAGAAAACGTTCAGATTGGATTACCATATCATATAGCTGCCATTAAAACTGAACGATCGGAAACAAGTGCTTGTATGAAAAACTCGTTAATTTGAGAAGATATTTTAATTAGGAGCGATTTATTGCTTAAGGCAACAATGTATTCTCCTAAGAAATTGTTCAGATTGGATTACCATATCATATAGCTGCCATTAAAACTGAACGATCGGAAACAAGGGCTTGTATGAAAAACTCGTTCATTTGAGAAGATATTTTAATTAGGAGCGATTTATTGCTTAAGGCAACAATGTATTCTCCTAAGAAATTGTTCAGATCAGATTACCATATCATATAGCTGCCATTAAAACTGAACGATCGGAAACAAGTGCTTGTATGAAAAACTCGTTCATTTGAGAAGATATTTTAATTAGGAGCGATTTATTGCTTAAGGCAACAATGTATTCTCCTAAGAAATTGTTCAGATCAGATTACTATATCATATAGCTGCCTTACAAACTGCACGATCGCAATCAAGTGCTTGTATGAAAAACTCTTTCATTTGAGGAGATATTTTAATTAGGAGCGATTTATTGCTTAAGGCAGCAATGCGTTCTCCTAAGAAATCGTTCAGATTGGATTACCATATCATATAGCTGCCATTAAAACTGAACGATCGGAAACAAGTGCTTGTATGAAAAACTCGTTCATTTGAGAAGATATTTTAATTAGGAGCGATTTATTGCTTAAGGCAACAATGTATTCTCCTAAGAAATTGTTCAGATCAGATTACCATATCATATAGCTGCCATTAAAACTGAACGATCGCAATCAAGTGCTTGTATGAAAAACTCTTTCATTTGAGGAGATATTTTAATTAGGCGCGATTTATTGCTTAAGGCAGCAATGCATTCTCCTAAGAAATCGTTCAGATTGGATTACCATATCATATAGCTGCCATTAAAACTGAACGATCGGAAACAAGTGCTTGTATGAAAAACTCGTTCATTTGAGAAGATATTTTAATTAGGAGCCATTTATTGCTTAAGACAACAATGTATTCTCCTAAGAAATTGTTCAGATCAGATTACTATATCATATAGCTGCCTTACAAACTGAACGATCGCAATCAAGTGCTTGTATGAAAAACTCTTTCATTTGAGGAGATATTTTAATTAGGCGCGATTTATTGCTTAAGGCAGCAATGCATTCTCCTAAGAAATCGTTCAGATTAGACTACCATATCATAAAGCTGCCATTAAAACTGAACGATCGGAAACAAGTGCTTGTATGAAAAACTCGTTCATTTGAGAAGATATTTTAATTAGAGCGATTTATTGCTTAAGGCAACAATGTATTCTCCTAAGAAATTGTTCAGATCAGATTACCATATCATATAGCTGCCATTAAAACTGAACGATCGCAATCAAGTGCTTGTATGAAAAACTCTTTCATTTGAGGAGATATTTTAATTAGGCGCGATTTATTGCTTAAGGCAGCAATGCATTCTCCTAAGAAATCGTTCAGATTGGATTACCATATCATATAGCTGCCATTAAAACTGAACGATCGGAAACAAGTGCTTGTATGAAAAACTCGTTCGTTTGAGAAGATATTTTAATTAGGAGCGATTTATTGCTTAAGGCAACAATGTATTCTCCTAAGAAATTGTTCAGATCAGATTACCATATCATATAGCTGCCATTAAAACTGAAGGATCGCAATCAAGTGCTTGTATGGAAAACTCTTTCATTTTAGGAGATATTTTAATTAGGAGCGATTTATTGCTTAAGGCAACAATGTATTCTCCTAAGAAATTGTTCAGATCAGATTACTATATCATATAGCTGCCTTACAAACTGAACGATCGGAAACAAGTGCTTCTATGAAAAACTCTTTCATTTGAGGAGATATTTTAATTAGGCGCGATTTATTACTTAAGGCAACAAGGTATTCTCCTAAGAAATTGTTCAGATCAGATTACTATATCATATAGCTGCCATACAAACTGAACGATCGAAAACAAGTGCTTCTATAAAAAACTTTTTCATTTGAGGAGATAATTTAATTAGGAGCGATTTATTGCTTAAGGCAACAATGTATTCTCCTAAGAAATTGTTCAGATCAGATTACTATATCATATAGCTGCCATACAAACTGAATGATCGGAAGCAAGTGCTTCTATAAAAAAACTCTTTCATTTGAGGAGATATTTTAATTAGACGCGATTTATTGCTTAAGGCAGCAATGCATTCTCCTAAGAAATCGTTCAGATTAGATTACCATATCATATAGCTGCCATTAAAACTGAACGATCGGAAACAAGTGGTTCTATAAAAAAACTCTTTCATTTGAGGAGATATTTTAATTAGGAGCGATTTATTGCTTAAGGCAACAATGTATTCTCCTAAGAAATTGTTCAGATCAGATTACTATATCATATAGCTGCCATACAAACTGAATGATCGGAAGCAAGTGCGTGTATGAAAAACTCGTTCATTTGAGAAGATATTTTAATTAGGAGCGATTTATTGCTTAAGGCAACAATGTATTCTCCTAAGAAATTGTTCAGATCAGATTACTATATCATATAGCTGCCATACAAACTGAACGATCGGAAGCAAGTGGTTCTATAAAAAAACTCTTTCATTTGAGGAGATATTTTAATTAGGAGCGATTTATTGCTTAAGGCAACAATGTATTCTCCTAAGAAATTGTTCAGATCAGATTACTATATCATATAGCTGCCATACAAACTGAATTATCGGAAGCAAGTGCTTCTATAAAAAAACTCTTTCATTTGAGGAGATATTTTAATTAGGCGCGATTTATTGCTTAAGGCAGCAGTGCATTCTCCTAAGAAATTGTTTAGATCAGATTACCATATCATATAGCTGCCATTAAAACTGAACGATCGCAATCAAGTGCTTGTATGAAAAACTCTTTCATTTGAGGAGATATTTTAATTAGGAGCGATTTATTGCTTAAGGCAACAATGTATTCTCCTAAGAAATTGTTCAGATCAGATTACTATATCATATAGCTGCCATACAAACTGAACGATCGGAAGCAAGTGGTTCTATAAAAAAACTCTTTCATTTGAGGAGATATTTTAATTAGGCGCGATTTATTGCTTAAGGCAGCAATGCATTCTCCTAAGAAATCGTTCAGATTAGACTACCATATCATATAGCTGCCATTAAAACTGAACGATCGCAATCAAGTGCTTGTATGAAAAACTCTTTCATTTGAGGAGATATTTTAATTAGGCGCGATTTATTGCTTAAGGCAGCAATGCATTCTCCTAAGAAATCGTTCATATTGGATTACCATATTATATAGCTGCCATTAAAACTGAACGATCGGAAACAAGTGCTTGTATGAAAAACTCGTTCATTTGAGAAGATATTTTAATTAGGAGCGATTTATTGCTTAAGGCAACAATGTATTCTCCTAAGAAATTGTTCAGATCAGATTACCATATCATATAGCTGCCATTAAAACTGAACGATCGCAATCAAGTGCTTGTATGGAAAACTCTTTCATTTTAGGAGATATTTTAATTAGGAGCGATTTATTGCTTAAGGCAACAATGTATTCTCCTAAGAAATTGTTCAGATCAGATTACCATATCATATAGCTGCCATTAAAACTGAACGATCGCAATCAAGTGCTTGTATGGAAAACTCTTTCATTTTAGGAGATATTTTAATTAGGAGCGATTTATTGCTTAAGGCAACAATGTATTCTCCTAAGAAATTGTTCAGATCAGATTACCATATCATATAGCTGCCATTAAAACTGAACGATCGCAATCAAGTGCTTGTATGGAAAACTCTTTCATTTTAGGAGATATTTTAATTAGGAGCGATTTATTGCTTAAGGCAACAATGTATTTTCCTAAGAAATTGTTCAGATCAGATTACCATATCATATAGCTGCCATTAAAACTGAACGATCGGAAACAAGTGCTTGTATGAAAAACTCGTTCATTTGAGAAGATATTTTAATTAGGAGCGATTTATTGCTTAAGGCAACAATGTATTCTCCTAAGAAATTGTTCAGATCAGATTACCATATCATATAGCTGCCATTAAAACTGAACGATCGCAATCAAGTGCTTGTATGGAAAACTCTTTCATTTTAGGAGATATTTTAATTAGGAGCGATTTATTGCTTAAGGCAACAATGTATTCTCCTAAGAAATTGTTCAGATCAGATTACTATATCATATAGCTGCCTTACAAACTGAACGATCGGAAACAAGTGCTTCTATGAAAAACTCTTTCATTTGAGGAGATATTTTAATTAGGCGCGATTTATTACTTAAGGCAACAAGGTATTCTCCTAAGAAATTGTTCAGATCAGATTACTATATCATATAGCTGCCATACAAACTGAACGATCGGAAGCAAGTGGTTCTATAAAAAAACTCTTTCATTTGAGGAGATATTTTAATTAGGCGCGATTTATTGCTTAAGGCAGCAATGCATTCTCCTAAGAAATCGTTCATATTGGATTACCATATTATATAGCTGCCATTAAAACTGAACGATCGCAATCAAGTGCTTGTATGAAAAACTCTTTCATTTGAGGAGATATTTTAATTAGGAGCGATTTATTGCTTAAGGCAACAATGTATTCTCCTAAGAAATTGTTCAGATCAGATTACTATATCATATAGCTGCCATACAAACTGAACGATCGGAAGCAAGTGGTTCTATAAAAAAACTCTTTCATTTGAGGAGATATTTTAATTAGGCGCGATTTATTGCTTAAGGCAGCAATGCATTCTCCTAAGAAATCGTTCAGATTAGACTACCATATCATATAGCTGCCATTAAAACTGAACGATCGCAATCAAGTGCTTGTATGAAAAACTCTTTCATTTGAGGAGATATTTTAATTAGGAGCGATTTATTGCTTAAGGCAACAATGTATTCTCCTAAGAAATTGTTCAGATCAGATTACTATATCATATAGCTGCCATACAAACTGAACGATCGGAAGCAAGTGGTTCTATAAAAAAACTCTTTCATTTGAGGAGATATTTTAATTAGGCGCGATTTATTGCTTAAGGCAGCAATGCATTCTCCTAAGAAATCGTTCAGATTAGACTACCATATCATATAGCTGCCATTAAAACTGAACGATCGCAATCAAGTGCTTGTATGAAAAACTCTTTCATTTGAGGAGATATTTTAATTAGGCGCGATTTATTGCTTAAGGCAACAAGGTATTCTCCTAAGAAATTGTTCAGATCAGATTACTATATCATATAGCTGCCATACAAACTGAACGATCGAAAACAAGTGCTTCTATAAAAAACTTCTTCATTTGAAGAGATAATTTAATTAGGAGCGATTTATTGCTTAAGGCAACAATGTATTCTCCTAAGAAATTGTTCAGATCAGATTACTATATCATATAGCTGCCATACAAACTGAATGATCGGAAGCAAGTGCTTCTATGAAAAACTCTTTCATTTGAGGAGATATTTTAATTAGGCGCGATTTATTACTTAAGGCAACAAGGTATTCTCCTAAGAAATTGTTTAGATCAGATTACCATATCATATAGCTGCCATTAAAACTGAACGATCGCAATCAAGTGCTTGTATGAAAAACTCTTTCATTTGAGGAGATATTTTAATTAGGAGCGATTTATTGCTTAAGGCAACAATGTATTCTCCTAAGAAATTGTTCAGATCAGATTACTATATCATATAGCTGCCATACAAACTGAACGATCGGAAGCAAGTGGTTCTATAAAAAAACTCTTTCATTTGAGGAGATATTTTAATTAGGCGCGATTTATTGCTTAAGGCAGCAATGCATTCTCCTAAGAAATCGTTCAGATTAGACTACCATATCATATAGCTGCCATTAAAACTGAACGATCGCAATCAAGTGCTTGTATGAAAAACTCTTTCATTTGAGGAGATATTTTAATTAGGCGCGATTTATTGCTTAAGGCAGCAATGCATTCTCCTAAGAAATCGTTCATATTGGATTACCATATTATATAGCTGCCATTAAAACTGAACGATCGGAAACAAGTGCTTGTATGAAAAACTCGTTCATTTGAGAAGATATTTTAATTAGGAGCGATTTATTGCTTAAGGCAACAATGTATTCTCCTAAGAAATTGTTCAGATCAGATTACCATATCATATAGCTGCCATTAAAACTGAACGATCGCAATCAAGTGCTTGTATGGAAAACTCTTTCATTTTAGGAGATATTTTAATTAGGAGCGATTTATTGCTTAAGGCAACAATGTATTCTCCTAAGAAATTGTTCAGATCAGATTACCATATCATATAGCTGCCATTAAAACTGAACGATCGCAATCAAGTGCTTGTATGGAAAACTCTTTCATTTTAGGAGATATTTTAATTAGGAGCGATTTATTGCTTAAGGCAACAATGTATTCTCCTAAGAAATTGTTCAGATCAGATTACCATATCATATAGCTGCCATTAAAACTGAACGATCGCAATCAAGTGCTTGTATGGAAAACTCTTTCATTTTAGGAGATATTTTAATTAGGAGCGATTTATTGCTTAAGGCAACAATGTATTTTCCTAAGAAATTGTTCAGATCAGATTACCATATCATATAGCTGCCATTAAAACTGAACGATCGGAAACAAGTGCTTGTATGAAAAACTCGTTCATTTGAGAAGATATTTTAATTAGGAGCGATTTATTGCTTAAGGCAACAATGTATTCTCCTAAGAAATTGTTCAGATCAGATTACCATATCATATAGCTGCCATTAAAACTGAACGATCGCAATCAAGTGCTTGTATGGAAAACTCTTTCATTTTAGGAGATATTTTAATTAGGAGCGATTTATTGCTTAAGGCAACAATGTATTCTCCTAAGAAATTGTTCAGATCAGATTACTATATCATATAGCTGCCTTACAAACTGAACGATCGGAAACAAGTGCTTCTATGAAAAACTCTTTCATTTGAGGAGATATTTTAATTAGGCGCGATTTATTACTTAAGGCAACAAGGTATTCTCCTAAGAAATTGTTCAGATCAGATTACTATATCATATAGCTGCCATACAAACTGAACGATCGAAAACAAGTGCTTCTATAAAAAACTTTTTCATTTGAGGAGATAATTTAATTAGGAGCGATTTATTGCTTAAGGCAACAATGTATTCTCCTAAGAAATTGTTCAGATCAGATTACTATATCATTTAGCTGCCATACAAACTGAATGATCGGAAGCAAGTGCTTCTATAAAAAAACTCTTTCATTTGAGGAGATATTTTAATTAGGCGCGATTTATTGCTTAAGGCAGCAATGCATTCTCCTAAGAAATCGTTCAGATTAGATTACCATATCATATAGCTGCCATTAAAACTGAACGATCGGAAACAAGTGGTTCTATAAAAAAACTCTTTCATTTGAGGAGATATTTTAATTAGGAGCGATTTATTGCTTAAGGCAACAATGTATTCTCCTAAGAAATTGTTCAGATCAGATTACTATATCATATAGCTGCCATACAAACTGAATGATCGGAAGCAAGTGCTTGTATGAAAAACTCGTTCATTTGAGAAGATATTTTAATTAGGAGCGATTTATTGCTTAAGGCAACAATGTATTCTCCTAAGAAATTGTTTAGATCAGATTACTATATCATATAGCTGCCATACAAACTGAACGATCGGAAGCAAGTGGTTCAATAAAAAAACTCTTTCATTTGAGGAGATATTTTAATTAGGAGCGATTTATTGCTTAAGGCAACAATGTATTCTCCTAAGAAATTGTTCAGATCAGATTACTATATCATATAGCTGCCATACAAACTGAATGATCGGAAGCAAGTGCTTCTATAAAAAAACTCTTTCATTTGAGGAGATATTTTAATTAGGCGCGATTTATTGCTTAAGGCAGCAATGCATTCTCCTAAGAAATTGTTTAGATCAGATTACCATATCATATAGCTGCCATTAAAATTGAACGATCGCAATCAAGTGCTTGTATGAAAAACTCTTTCATTTGAGGAGATATTTTAATTAGGAGCGATTTATTGCTTAAGGTAACAATGTATTCTCCTAAGAAATTGTTCAGATCAGATTACTATATCATATAGCTGCCATACAAACTGAACGATCGGAAGCAAGTGGTTCTATAAAAAAACTCTTTCATTTGAGGAGATATTTTAATTAGGAGCGATTTATTGCTTAAGGCAACAATGTATTCTCCTAAGAAATTGTTCAGATCAGATTACTATATCATATAGCTGCCATACAAACTGAACGATCGGAAGCAAGTGGTTCTATAAAAAAACTCTTTCATTTGAGGAGATATTTTAATTAGGCGCGATTTATTGCTTAAGGCAGCAATGCATTCTCCTAAGAAATCGTTCAGATTAGACTACCATATCATAAAGCTGGCATTAAAACTGAATGATCGGAAACAAGTGCTTGTATGAAAAACTCGTTCATTTGAGAAGATATTTTAATTAGGAGCGATTTATTGCTTAAGGCAACAATGTATTCTCCTAAGAAATTGTTCAGATCAGATTACTATATCATATAGCTGCCTTACAAACTGAACGATCGCAATCAAGTGCTTGTATGAAAAACTCTTTCATTTGAGGAGATATTTTAATTAGGCGCGATTTATTGCTTAAGGCAGCAATGCATTCTCCTAAGAAATTGTTCAGATCAGATTACTATATCATATAGCTGCCATACAAACTGAACGATCGGAAGCAAGTGGTTCTATAAAAAAACTCTTTCATTTGAGGAGATATTTTAATTAGGAGCGATTTATTGCTTTAGGCAACAATTTATTCTCCTAAGAAATTGTTCAGATCAGATTACCATATCATATAGCTGCCATTAAAACTGAACGATCGCAATCAAGTGCTTGTATGAAAAACTCTTTCATTTGAGGAGATATTTTAATTAGGCGCGATTTATTGCTTAAGGCAGCAATGCATTCTCCTAAGAAATCGTTCAGATTGGATTACCATATCATATAGCTGCCATTAAAACTGAACGATCGGAAACAAGTGCTTGTATGAAAAACTCGTTCATTTGAGAAGATATTTTAATTAGGAGCGATTTATTGCTTAAGGCAACAATGTATTCTCCTAAGAAATTGTTCAGATCAGAGTACTATATCATATAGCTGCCTTACAAACTGAACGATCGCAATCAAGTGCTTGTATGAAAAACTCTTTCATTTGAGGAGATATTTTAATTAGGCGCGATTTATTGCTTAAGGCAGCAATGCATTCTCCTAAGAAATCGTTCAGATTAGACTACCATATCATATAGCTGCCATTAAAACTGAACGATCGGAAACAAGTGCTTGTATGAAAAACTCGTTCATTTGAGAAGATATTTTAATTAGGAGCGATTTATTGCTTAAGGCAACAATGTATTCTCCTAAGAAATTGTTCAGATCAGATTACCATATCATATAGCTGCCATTAAAACTGAACGATCGCAATCAAGTGCTTGTATGGAAAACTCTTTCATTTTAGGAGATATTTTAATTAGGAGCGATTTATTGCTTAAGGCAACAATGTATTCTCCTAAGAAATTGTTCAGATCAGATTACTATATCATATAGCTGCCATACAAACTGAACGATCGGAAGAAAGTGGTTCTATAAAAAAACTCTTTCATTTGAGGAGATATTTTAATTAGGAGCGATTTATTGCTCAAGGCAACAATGTATTCTCCTAAGAAATTGTTCAGATCAGATTACCATATCATATAGCTGCCATTAAAACTGAACGATCGCAATCGAGTGCTTGTATGAAAAACTCTTTCATTTGAGGAGATATTTTAATTAGGCGCGATTTATTGCTTAAGGCAGCAATGCATTCTCCTAAGAAATCGTTCATATTGGATTACCATATTATATAGCTGCCATTAAAACTGAACGATCGGAAACAAGTGCTTGTATGAAAAACTCGTTCATTTGAGAAGATATTTTAATTAGGAGCGATTTATTGCTTAAGGCAACAATGTATTCTCCTAAGAAATTGTTCAGATCAGATTACCATATCATATAGCTGCCATTAAAACTGAACGATCGCAATCAAGTGCTTGTATGGAAAACTCTTTCATTTTAGGAGATATTTTAATTAGGAGCGATTTATTGCTTAAGGCAACAATGTATTCTCCTAAGAAATTGTTCAGATCAGATTACCATATCATATAGCTGCCATTAAAACTGAACGATCGCAATCAAGTGCTTGTATGGAAAACTCTTTCATTTTAGGAGATATTTTAATTAGGAGCGATTTATTGCTTAAGGCAACAATGTATTCTCCTAAGAAATTGTTCAGATCAGATTACCATATCATATAGCTGCCATTAAAACTGAACGATCGCAATCAAGTGCTTGTATGGAAAACTCTTTCATTTTAGGAGATATTTTAATTAGGAGCGATTTATTGCTTAAGGCAACAATGTATTTTCCTAAGAAATTGTTCAGATCAGATTACCATATCATATAGCTGCCATTAAAACTGAACGATCGGAAACAAGTGCTTGTATGAAAAACTCGTTCATTTGAGAAGATATTTTAATTAGGAGCGATTTATTGCTTAAGGCAACAATGTATTCTCCTAAGAAATTGTTCAGATCAGATTACCATATCATATAGCTGCCATTAAAACTGAACGATCGCAATCAAGTGCTTGTATGGAAAACTCTTTCATTTTAGGAGATATTTTAATTAGGAGCGATTTATTGCTTAAGGCAACAATGTATTCTCCTAAGAAATTGTTCAGATCAGATTACTATATCATATAGCTGCCTTACAAACTGAACGATCGGAAACAAGTGCTTCTATGAAAAACTCTTTCATTTGAGGAGATATTTTAATTAGGCGCGATTTATTACTTAAGGCAACAAGGTATTCTCCTAAGAAATTGTTCAGATCAGATTACTATATCATATAGCTGCCATACAAACTGAACGATCGAAAACAAGTGCTTCTATAAAAAACTTTTTCATTTGAGGAGATAATTTAATTAGGAGCGATTTATTGCTTAAGGCAACAATGTATTCTCCTAAGAAATTGTTCAGATCAGATTACTATATCATATAGCTGCCATACAAACTGAATGATCGGAAGCAAGTGCTTCTATAAAAAAACTCTTTCATTTGAGGAGATATTTTAATTAGGCGCGATTTATTGCTTAAGGCAGCAATGCATTCTCCTAAGAAATCGTTCAGATTAGATTACCATATCATATAGCTGCCATTAAAACTGAACGATCGGAAACAAGTGGTTCTATAAAAAAACTCTTTCATTTGAGGAGATATTTTAATTAGGAGCGATTTATTGCTTAAGGCAACAATGTATTCTCCTAAGAAATTGTTCAGATCAGATTACTATATCATATAGCTGCCATACAAACTGAATGATCGGAAGCAAGTGCTTGTATGAAAAACTCGTTCATTTGAGAAGATATTTTAATTAGGAGCGATTTATTGCTTAAGGCAACAATGTATTCTCCTAAGAAATTGTTTAGATCAGATTACTATATCATATAGCTGCCATTAAAACTGAACGATCGGAAACAAGTGCTTGTATGAAAAACTCGTTCATTTGAGAAGATATTTTAATTAGGAGCGATTTATTGCTTAAGGCAACAATGTATTCTCCTAAGAAATTGTTCAGATCAGAGTACTATATCATATAGCTGCCTTACAAACTGAACGATCGCAATCAAGTGCTTGTATGAAAAACTCTTTCATTTGAGGAGATATTTTAATTAGGCGCGATTTATTGCTTAAGGCAGCAATGCATTCTCCTAAGAAATCGTTCAGATTAGACTACCATATCATATAGCTGCCATTAAAACTGAACGATCGGAAACAAGTGCTTGTATGAAAAACTCGTTCATTTGAGAAGATATTTTAATTAGGAGCGATTTATTGCTTAAGGCAACAATGTATTCTCCTAAGAAATTGTTCAGATCAGAGTACTATATCATATAGCTGCCTTACAAACTGAACGATCGCAATCAAGTGCTTGTATGAAAAACTCTTTCATTTGAGGAGATATTTTAATTAGGCGCGATTTATTGCTTAAGGCAGCAATGCATTCTCCTAAGAAATCGTTCAGATTAGACTACCATATCATATAGCTGCCATTAAAACTGAACGATCGGAAACAAGTGCTTGTATGAAAAACTCGTTCATTTGAGAAGATATTTTAATTAGGAGCGATTTATTGCTTAAGGCAACAATGTATTCTCCTAAGAAATTGTTCAGATCAGATTACCATATCATATAGCTGCCATTAAAACTGAACGATCGCAATCAAGTGCTTGTATGGAAAACTCTTTCATTTTAGGAGATATTTTAATTAGGAGCGATTTATTGCTTAAGGCAACAATGTATTCTCCTAAGAAATTGTTCAGATCAGATTACTATATCATATAGCTGCCATACAAACTGAACGATCGGAAGAAAGTGGTTCTATAAAAAAACTCTTTCATTTGAGGAGATATTTTAATTAGGAGCGATTTATTGCTTAAGGCAACAATGTATTCTCCTAAGAAATTGTTCAGATCAGATTACCATATCATATAGCTGCCATTAAAACTGAACGATCGCAATCGAGTGCTTGTATGAAAAACTCTTTCATTTGAGGAGATATTTTAATTAGGCGCGATTTATTGCTTAAGGCAGCAATGCATTCTCCTAAGAAATCGTTCATATTGGATTACCATATTATATAGCTGCCATTAAAACTGAACGATCGGAAACAAGTGCTTGTATGAAAAACTCGTTCATTTGAGAAGATATTTTAATTAGGAGCGATTTATTGCTTAAGGCAACAATGTATTCTCCTAAGAAATTGTTCAGATCAGATTACCATATCATATAGCTGCCATTAAAACTGAACGATCGCAATCAAGTGCTTGTATGGAAAACTCTTTCATTTTAGGAGATATTTTAATTAGGAGCGATTTATTGCTTAAGGCAACAATGTATTCTCCTAAGAAATTGTTCAGATCAGATTACCATATCATATAGCTGCCATTAAAACTGAACGATCGCAATCAAGTGCTTGTATGGAAAACTCTTTCATTTTAGGAGATATTTTAATTAGGAGCGATTTATTGCTTAAGGCAACAATGTATTCTCCTAAGAAATTGTTCAGATCAGATTACCATATCATATAGCTGCCATTAAAACTGAACGATCGCAATCAAGTGCTTGTATGGAAAACTCTTTCATTTTAGGAGATATTTTAATTAGGAGCGATTTATTGCTTAAGGCAACAATGTATTTTCCTAAGAAATTGTTCAGATCAGATTACCATATCATATAGCTGCCATTAAAACTGAACGATCGGAAACAAGTGCTTGTATGAAAAACTTGTTCATTTGAGAAGATATTTTAATTAGGAGCGATTTATTGCTTAAGGCAACAATGTATTCTCCTAAGAAATTGTTCAGATCAGATTACCATATCATATAGCTGCCATTAAAACTGAACGATCGCAATCAAGTGCTTGTATGGAAAACTCTTTCATTTTAGGAGATATTTTAATTAGGAGCGATTTATTGCTTAAGGCAACAATGTATTCTCCTAAGAAATTGTTCAGATCAGATTACTATATCATATAGCTGCCTTACAAACTGAACGATCGGAAACAAGTGCTTCTATGAAAAACTCTTTCATTTGAGGAGATATTTTAATTAGGCGCGATTTATTACTTAAGGCAACAAGGTATTCTCCTAAGAAATTGTTCAGATCAGATTACTATATCATATAGCTGCCATACAAACTGAACGATCGAAAACAAGTGCTTCTATAAAAAACTTTTTCATTTGAGGAGATAATTTAATTAGGAGCGATTTATTGCTTAAGGCAACAATGTATTCTCCTAAGAAATTGTTCAGATCAGATTACTATATCATATAGCTGCCATACAAACTGAATGATCGGAAGCAAGTGCTTCTATAAAAAAACTCTTTCATTTGAGGAGATATTTTAATTAGGCGCGATTTATTGCTTAAGGCAGCAATGCATTCTCCTAAGAAATCGTTCAGATTAGATTACCATATCATATAGCTGCCATTAAAACTGAACGATCGGAAACAAGTGGTTCTATAAAAAAACTCTTTCATTTGAGGAGATATTTTAATTAGGAGCGATTTATTGCTTAAGGCAACAATGTATTCTCCTAAGAAATTGTTCAGATCAGATTACTATATCATATAGCTGCCATACAAACTGAATGATCGGAAGCAAGTGCTTGTATGAAAAACTCGTTCATTTGAGAAGATATTTTAATTAGGAGCGATTTATTGCTTAAGGCAACAATGTATTGTCCTAAGAAATTGTTTAGATCAGATTACTATATCATATAGCTGCCATACAAACTGAACGATCGGAAGCAAGTGGTTCAATAAAAAAACTCTTTCATTTGAGGAGATATTTTAATTAGGAGCGATTTATTGCTTAAGGCAACAATGTATTCTCCTAAGAAATTGTTCAGATCAGATTACTATATCATATAGCTGCCATACAAACTGAATGATCGGAAGCAAGTGCTTCTATAAAAAAACTCTTTCATTTGAGGAGATATTTTAATTAGGCGCGATTTATTGCTTAAGGCAGCAATGCATTCTCCTAAGAAATTGTTTAGATCAGATTACCATATCATATAGCTGCCATTAAAATTGAACGATCGCAATCAAATGCTTCTATGAAAAACTCTTTCATTTGAGGAGATATTTTAATTAGGAGCGATTTATTGCTTAAGGTAACAATGTATTCTCCTAAGAAATTGTTCAGATCAGATTACTATATCATATAGCTGCCATACAAACTGAACGATCGGAAGCAAGTGGTTCTATAAAAAAACTCTTTCATTTGAGGAGATATTTTAATTAGGAGCGATTTATTGCTTAAGGCAACAATGTATTCTCCTAAGAAATTGTTCAGATCAGATTACTATATCATATAGCTGCCATACAAACTGAACGATCGGAAGCAAGTGGTTCTATAAAAAAACTCTTTCATTTGAGGAGATATTTTAATTAGGCGCGATTTATTGCTTAAGGCAGCAATGCATTCTCCTAAGAAATCGTTCAGATTAGACTACCATATCATAAAGCTGGCATTAAAACTGAATGATCGGAAACAAGTGCTTGTATGAAAAACTCGTTCATTTGAGAAGATATTTTAATTAGGAGCGATTTATTGCTTAAGGCAACAATGTATTCTCCTAAGAAATTGTTCAGATCAGATTACTATATCATATAGCTGCCTTACAAACTGAACGATCGCAATCAAGTGCTTGTATGAAAAACTCTTTCATTTGAGGAGATATTTTAATTAGGCGCGATTTATTGCTTAAGGCAGCAATGCATTCTCCTAAGAAATTGTTCAGATCAGATTACTATATCATATAGCTGCCATACAAACTGAACGATCGGAAGCAAGTGGTTCTATAAAAAAACTCTTTCATTTGAGGAGATATTTTAATTAGGAGCGATTTATTGCTTAAGGCAACAATTTATTCTCCTAAGAAATTGTTCAGATCAGATTACCATATCATATAGCTGCCATTAAAACTGAACGATCGCAATCAAGTGCTTGTATGAAAAACTCTTTCATTTGAGGAGATATTTTAATTAGGCGCGATTTATTGCTTAAGGCAGCAATGCATTCTCCTAAGAAATCGTTCAGATTGGATTACCATATCATATAGCTGCCATTAAAACTGAACGATCGGAAACAAGTGCTTGTATGAAAAACTCGTTCATTTGAGAAGATATTTTAATTAGGAGCGATTTATTGCTTAAGGCAACAATGTATTCTCCTAAGAAATTGTTCAGATCAGAGTACTATATCATATAGCTGCCTTACAAACTGAACGATCGCAATCAAGTGCTTGTATGAAAAACTCTTTCATTTGAGGAGATATTTTAATTAGGCGCGATTTATTGCTTAAGGCAGCAATGCATTCTCCTAAGAAATCGTTCAGATTAGACTACCATATCATATAGCTGCCATTAAAACTGAACGATCGGAAACAAGTGCTTGTATGAAAAACTCGTTCATTTGAGAAGATATTTTAATTAGGAGCGATTTATTGCTTAAGGCAACAATGTATTCTCCTAAGAAATTGTTCAGATCAGATTACTATATCATATAGCTGCCTTACAAACTGAACGATCGCAATCAAGTGCTTGTATGAAAAACTCTTTCATTTGAGGAGATATTTTAATTAGGAGCGAATTATTGCTTAAGGCAACAATGTATTCTCCTAAGAAATTGTTCAGATCAGATTACCATATCATATAGCTGCCATACAAACTGAACGATCGGAAGAAAGTGGTTCTATAAAAAAACTCTTTAATTTGAGGAGATATTTTAATTAGGAGCGATTTATTGCTTAAGGCAACAATGTGTTCTCCTAAGAAATTGTTCAGATCAGATTACTATATCATATAGCTGCCATACAAACTGAACGATCGGAAGCAAGTGGTTCTATAAAAAAACTCTTTCATTTGAGGAGATATTTTAATTAGGAGCGATTTATTGCTTAAGGCAACAATGTATTCTCCTAAGAAATTGTTCAGATCAGATTACTATATCATATAGCTGCCATACAAACTGAACGATCGCAATCGAGTGCTTGTATGAAAAACTCTTTCATTTGAGGAGATATTTTAATTAGGCGCGATTTATTGCTTAAGGCAGCAATGCATTCTCCTAAGAAATCGTTCATATTGGATTACCATATCATATAGCTGCCTTTAAAACTGAACGATCGCAATCAAAAGCTTGTATGAAAAACTCTTTCATTTGAGGAGATATTTTAATTAGGCGCGATTTATTGCTTAAGGCAGCAATGCATTCTCCTAAGAAATCGTTCAGATTGGATTACCATATCTTATAGCTGCCATTAAAACTGAACGATCGGAAACAAGTGCTTGTATGAAAAACTCGTTCATTTGAGAAGATATTTTAATTAGGAGCGATTTATTGCTTAAGGCAACAATGTATTCTCCTAAGAAATTGTTCAGATCAGATTACTATATCATATAGCTGCCTTACAAACTGAACGATCGCAATCAAGTGCTTGTATGAAAAACTCTTTCATTTGAGGAGATATTTTAATTAGGCGCGATTTATTGCTTAAGGCAGCAATGCATTCTCCTAAGAAATCGTTCAGATTAGACTACCATATCATAAAGCTGCCATTAAAACTGAACGATCGGAAACAAGTGCTTGTATGAAAAACTCGTTCATTTGAGAAGATATTTTAATTAGGAGCGATTTATTGCTTAAGGCAACAATGTATTCTCCTAAGAAATTGTTCAGATCAGATTACCATATCATATAGCTGCCATTAAAACTGAACGATCGCAATCAAGTGCTTGTATGAAAAACTCTTTCATTTGAGGAGATATTTTAATTAGGCGCGATTTATTGCTTAAGGCAGCAATGCATTCTCCTAAGAAATCGTTCAGATTGGATTACCATATCATATAGCTGCCATTAAAACTGAACGATCGGAAACAAGTGCTTGTATGAAAAACTCGTTCATTTGAGAAGATATTTTAATTAGGAGCGATTTATTGCTTAAGGCAACAATGTATTCTCCTAAGAAATTGTTCAGATCAGATTACCATATCATATAGCTGCCATTAAAATATGGTAATCTGATTACCATATCATATAGCTGCCATTAAAACTGAACGATCGCAATCAAGTGCTTGTATGGAAAACTCTTTCATTTTAGGAGATATTTTAATTAGGAGCGATTTATTGCTTAAGGCAACAATGTATTCTCCTAAGAAATTGTTCAGATCAGATTACCATATCATATAGCTGCCTTTAAAACTGAACGATCGCAATCAAAAGCTTGTATGAAAAACTCTTTCATTTGAGGAGATATTTTAATTAGGCGCGATTTATTGCTTAAGGCAGCAATGCATTCTCCTAAGAAATCGTTCAGATTGGATTACCATATCTTATAGCTGCCATTAAAACTGAACGATCGGAAACAAGTGCTTGTATGAAAAACTCGTTCATTTGAGAAGATATTTTAATTAGGAGCGATTTATTGCTTAAGGCAACAATGTATTCTCCTAAGAAATTGTTCAGATCAGATTACCATATCATATAGCTGCCATTAAAATATGGTAATCTGATTACCATATCACATAGCTGCCATTAAAACTGAACGATCGCAATCAAGTGCTTGTATGGAAAACTCTTTCATTTGAGGAGATATTTTAATTAGGAGCGATTTATTGCTTAAGGCAACAATGTATTCTCCTAAGAAATTGTTCAGATCAGATTACCATATCATATAGCTGCCTTTAAAACTGAACGATCGCAATCAAAAGCTTGTATGAAAAACTCTTTCATTTGAGGAGATATTTTAATTAGGCGCGATTTATTGCTTAAGGCAGCAATGCATTCTCCTAAGAAATCGTTCAGATTGGATTACCATATCTTATAGCTGCCATTAAAACTGAACGATCGGAAACAAGTGCTTGTATGAAAAACTCGTTCATTTGAGAAGATATTTTAATTAGGAGCGATTTATTGCTTAAGGCAACAATGTATTCTCCTAAGAAATTGTTCAGATCAGATTACTATATCATATAGCTGCCTTACAAACTGAACGATCGCAATCAAGTGCTTGTATGAAAAACTCTTTCATTTGAGGAGATATTTTAATTAGGCGCGATTTATTGCTTAAGGCAGCAATGCATTCTCCTAAGAAATCGTTCAGATTAGACTACCATATCATAAAGCTGCCATTAAAACTGAACGATCGGAAACAAGTGCTTGTATGAAAAACTCGTTCATTTGAGAAGATATTTTAATTAGGAGCGATTTATTGCTTAAGGCAACAATGTATTCTCCTAAGAAATTGTTCAGATCAGATTACCATATCATATAGCTGCCATTAAAACTGAACGATCGCAATCAAGTGCTTGTATGAAAAACTCTTTCATTTGAGGAGATATTTTAATTAGGCGCGATTTATTGCTTAAGGCAGCAATGCATTCTCCTAAGAAATCGTTCAGATTGGATTACCATATCATATAGCTGCCATTAAAACTGAACGATCGCAATCAAGTGCTTGTATGAAAAACTCGTTCATTTGAGAAGATATTTTAATTAGGAGCGATTTATTGCTTAAGGCAACAATGTATTCTCCTAAGAAATTGTTCAGATCAGATTACCATATCATATAGCTGCCATTAAAATATGGTAATCTGATTACCATATCATATAGCTGCCATTAAAACTGAACGATCGCAATCAAGTGCTTGTATGGAAAACTCTTTCATTTTAGGAGATATTTTAATTAGGAGCGATTTATTGCTTAAGGCAAAAATGTATTCTCCTAAGAAATTGTTCAGATCAGATTACTATATCATATAGCTGCCTTACAAACTGAACGATCGGAAACAAGTGCTTCTATGAAAAACTCTTTCATTTGAGGAGATATTTTAATTAGGAGCGATTTATTGCTTAAGGCAACAATGTATTCTCCTAAGAAATTGTTCAGATCAGATTACTATATCATATAGCTGCCATACAAACTGAACGATCGGAAGCAAGTGGTTCTATAAAAACTCTTTCATTTGAGGAGATATTTTAATTAGGAGCGATTTATTGCTTAAGGCAACAATGTATTCTCCTAAGAAATTGTTCAGATCAGATTACTATATCATATAGCTGCCAGACAAACTGAATGATCGGAAGCAAGTGCTTCTATAAAAAAACTATTTCATTTGAGGAGATATTTTAATTAGGCGCGATTTATTGCATAAGGCAGCAATGCATTCTCCTAAGAAATTGTTTAGATCAGATTACCATATCATATAGCTGCCATTAAAACTGAACGATCGCAATCAAGTGCTTGTATGAAAAACTCTTTCATTTGAGGAGCTATTTTAATTAGGAGCGATTTATTGCTTAAGGCAACAATGTATTCTCCTAAGAAATTGTTCAGATCAGATTACTATATCATATAGCTGCCATACAAACTGAACGATCGGAAGCAAGTGGTTCTATAAAAAAATTCTTTCATTTGAGGAGATATTTTAATTAGGAGCGATTTATTGCTTAAGGCAACAATGTATACTCCTAAGAAATTGTTCAGATCAGATTACTATATCATATAGCTGCCATACAAACTGAATGATCGGAAGCAAGTGCTTCTATAAAAAAACTCTTTCATTTGAGGAGATATTTTAATTAGGCGCGATTTATTGCTTAAGGCAGCAATGCATTCTCCTAAGAAATTGTTCAGATCAGATTACCATATCATATAGCTGCCATTAAAACTGAACGATCGCAATCAAGTGCTTGTATGAAAAACTCTTTCATTTGAGGAGATATTTTAATTAGGCGCGATTTATTGCTTAAGGCAGCAATGCTTTCTCCTAAGAAATCGTTCAGATTAGATTACCATATCATATAGCTGCCATTAAAACTGAACGATCGTAATCAAGTGCTTGTATGGAAAACTCTTTCATTTTAGGAGATATTTTAATTAGGAGCGATTTATTGCTTAAGGCAGCAATGCATTCTCCTAAGAAATCGTTCAGATTGGATTACCATATCTTATAGCTGCCTTACAAACTGAACGATCGGAAACAAGTGCTTCTATGAAAAACTCTTTCATTTGAGGAGATATTTTAATTAGGCGCGATTTATTACTTAAGGCAACAAGGTATTCTCCTAAGAAATTGTTCAGATCAGATTACTATATCATATAGCTGCCATACAAACTGAACGATCGAAAACAAGTGCTTCTATAAAAAACTTTTTCATTTGAGGAGATAATTTAATTAGGAGCGATTTATTGCTTAAGGCAACAATGTATTCTCCTAAGAAATTGTTCAGATCAGATTACTATATCATATAGCTGCCATACAAACTGAATGATCGGAAGCAAGTGCTTCTATAAAAAAACTCTTTCATTTGAGGAGATATTTTAATTAGGCGCGATTTATTGCTTAAGGCAACAAGGTATTCTCCCAAGAAATTGTTCAGATCAGATTACTATATCATATAGCTGCCTTACAAACTGAACGATCGGAAACAAGTGCTTCTATGAAAAACTCTTTCATTTGAGGAGATATTTTAATTAGGCGCGATTTATTACTTAAGGCAACAAGGTATTCTCCCAAGAAATTGTTCAGATCAGATTACTATATCATATAGCTGCCATACAAACTGAACGATCGAAAACAAGTGCTTCTATAAAAAACTTTTTCATTTGAGGAGATAATTTAATTAGGAGCGATTTATTGCTTAAGGCAACAATGTATTCTCCTAAGAAATTGTTCAGATCAGATTACTATATCATATAGCTGCCATACAAACTGAATGATCGGAAGCAAGTGCTTCTATAAAACAACTCTTTCATTTGAGGAGATATTTTAATTAGGCGCGATTTATTGCTTAAGGCAGCAATGCATTCTCCTAAGAAATCGTTCAGATTAGATTACCATATCATATAGCTGCCATTAAAACTGAACGATCGGAAACAAGTGCTTGTATGAAAAACTCGTTCATTTGAGAAGATATTTTAATTAGGAGCGATTTATTGCTTAAGGCAACAATGTATTCTCCTAAGAAATTGTTTAGATCAGATTACCATATCATATAGCTGCCATTAAAACTGAACGATAGCAATCAAGTGCTTGTATGAAAAACTCTTTCATTTGAGGAGATATTTTAATTAGGAGCGATTAATTGCTTAAGGCAACAATGTATTCTCCTAAGAAATTGTTCAGATCAGATTACTATATCATATAGCTGCAATACAAACTGAACGATCGGAAACAAGTGCTTCTATGAAAAACTCTTTCATTTGAGGAGATATTTTAATTAGGCGCGATTTATTGCTTAAGGCAGCAATGCATTCTCCTAAGAAATCGTTCAGATTGGATTACCATATCATATAGCTGCCATTAAAACTGAACGATCGGAAACAAGTGCTTGTATGAAAAACTCGTTTATTTGAGAAGATATTTTAATTAGGAGCGATTTATTGCTTAAGGCAACAATGTATTCTCCTAAGAAATTGTTCAGATCAGATTACTATATCATATAGCTACCTTACAAACTGAACGATCGCAATCAAGTGCTTGTATGAAAAACTCTTTCATTTGAGGAGATATTTTAATTAGGCGCGATTTATTGCTTAAGGCAGCAATGCATTCTCCTAAGAAATCGTTCAGATTGGATTACCATATCATATAGCTGCCATTAAAACTGAACGATCGGAAACAAGTGCTTGTATGAAAAACTCGTTCATTTGAGAAGATTTTTTAATTAGGAGCGATTTATTACTTAAGGTAACAATGTATTCTCCTAAGAAATTGTTCAGATCAGAGTACCATATCATATAGCTACCATTAAAACTGAACGATCGCAATCAAGTGCTTGTATGAAAAACTCTTTCATTTGAGGAGATATTTTAATTAGGAGCGATTAATTGCTTAAGGCAACAATGTATTCTCCTAAGAAATTGTTCAGATCAGATTACTATATCATATAGCTGCAATACAAACTGAACGATCGGAAACAAGTGCTTCTATGAAAAACTCTTTCATTTGAGGAGATATTTTAATTAGGCGCGATTTATTACTTAAGGCAACAAGGTATTCTCCTAAGAAATTGTTCAGATCAGATTACTATATCATATAGCTGCCTTACAAACTGAACGATTGGAAACAAGTGCTTCTATAAAAAACTTTTTCATTTGAGGAGATAATTTAATTAGGAGCGATTTATTGCTTAAGGCAACAATGTATTCTCCTAAGAAATTGTTCAGATCAGATTACTATATCATATAGCTGCCATACAAACTGAACGATCGGAAGCAAGTGGTTCTATAAAAAAACTCTTTCATTTGAGGAGATATTTTAATTAGGCGCGATTTATTGCTTAAGGCAGCAGTGCATTCTCCTAAGAAATCGTTCAGATTAGATTACTATATCATACAGCTGCCTTACAAACTGAACGATCGGAAACAAGTGCTTGTATGAAAAACTCTTTCATTTTAGAAGATATTTTAATTAGGAGCGATTTATTGCTTAAGGCAACAACGTATTCTCCTAAGAAATTGTTCAGATCAGATTACTATATCATATAGCTGCAATAAAAACTGAACGATCGGAAACAAGTGCTTCTATGAAAAACTCTTTCATTTGAGGAGATATTTTAATTAGGCGCGATTTATTACTTAAGGCAACAAGGTATTCTCCTAAGAAATCATTCAGATTAGATTACCATATCATATAGCTGCCATTAAAACTGAACGATCGGAAACAAGTGCTTGTATGAAAAACTCGTTCATTTGAGAAGATATTTTAATTAGGAGCGATTTATTGCTTAAGGCAACAATGTATTCTCCTAAGAAATTGTTCAGATCAGATTACTATATCATACAGCCACCATACAAACTGAACGATCGCAATCAAGTGCGTGTGTGGAAAACTCTTTCATTTAAAGAGATATCTCTACGAAATTAAATATGATTTATTGCCTAAGGCAACAATGTATTCTCCTAAGAAATTGTTCAGATCAGATAACTATATCATATAGCTGCCTTACAAACTGAACGATCGGAAACAAGTGCTTGTATGAAAAACTCTTTCATTTGAGGAGATATTTAATTTAGGAGCGATTTATTGCTTAAGGCAACAATGTATTCTCCTAAGAAATTGTTCAGATCAAATTACTATATCATATAGCTGCAATACAAACTGAACGATCGGAAGCAAGTGCTTCTATAAAAAAACTCTTTCATTTGAGGAGATATTTTAATTAGGCGCGATTTATTACTTAAGGCAACAAGGTATTCTCCTAAGAAATTATTCAGATCAGATAACTATATCATATAGCTGCCATACAAACTGAATGATCGGAAGCAAGTGCTTGTATGAAAAACTCTTTCATTTGAGGAGATATTTTAATTAGGCGCGATTTATTGCTTAAGGCAGCAATGCATTCTCCTAAGAAATTGTTCAGATCAGATTACTATATCATATAGCTGCAATACAAACAGAACGATCGGAAGCAAGTGCTTCTATAAAAAACCTCTTTCATTTGAGGAGATATTTTAATTAGGCGCGATTTATTGCTTAAGGCAACAATGTATTCTCCTAAGAAATTGTTCAGATCAGATTACTATATCATATAGCCACCATACAAACTGAACGATCGCAATCAAGTGCGTGTGTGGAAAACTCTTTCATTTAAAGAGATATCTCTACGAAATTAAATATGATTTATTGCCTAAGGCAACAATGTATTCTCCTAAGAAATTGTTCAGATCAGATAACTATATCATATAGCTGCCTTACAAACTGAACGATCGGAAACAAGTGCTTGTATGAAAAACTCTTTCATTTGAGGAGATATTTAATTTAGGAGCGATTTATTGCTTAAGGCAACAATGTATTTTCCTAAGAAATTGTTCAGATCAGATTACTATATCATATAGCTGCAATACAAACTGAACGATCGGAAGCAAGTGCTTCTATAAAAAAACTCTTTCATTTGAGGAGATATTTTAATTAGGCGCGATTTATTGCTTAAGGCAGCAGTGCATTCTCCTAAGAAATCGTTCAGATTAGATTAGCATATCATATAGCTGCCATACAAACTGAACGATCGGAAGCAAGTGGTTCTATAAAAAAACTCTTTCATTTGAGGAGATATTTTAATTAGGCGCGATTTATTGCTTAAGGCAGCAGTGCATTCTCCTAAGAAATCGTTCAGATTAGATTAGCATATCATATAGCTGCCATACAAACTGAACGATCGGAAGCAAGTGGTTCTATAAAAAAACTCTTTCATTTGAGGAGATATTTTAATTAGGCGCGATTTATTGCTTAAGGCAGCAGTGCATTCTCCTAAGAAATCGTTCAGATTAGATTAGCATATCATATAGCTGCCATTAAAACTGAACGATCGCAATCAAGTGCTTGTATGAAAAACTCTTCCTTTTGAGGAGATATTTTAATTAGGAGCGATTTTTTGCTTAAGGCAACAATGTATTCTCCTAAGAAATTGTTCAGATCAGATTACTATATCATACAGCTGCCTTACAAACTGAACGATCGGAAACAAGTGCTTGTATGAAAAACTCTTTCATTTGAGAAGATATTTTAATTAGGAGCGATTTATTGCTTAAGGCAACAACGTATTCTCCTAAGAAATTGTTCAGATCAGATTACTATATCATATAGCTGCAATAAAAACTGAACGATCGGAAACAAGTGCTTCTATGAAAAACTCTTTCATTTGAGGAGATATTTTAATTAGGCGCGATTTATTACTTAAGGCAACAAGGTATTCTCCTAAGAAATCATTCAGATTAGATTACCATATCATATAGCTGCCATTAAAACTGAACGATCGGAAACAAGTGCTTGTATGAAAAACTCGTTCATTTGAGAAGATATTTTAATTAGGAGCGATTTATTGCTTAAGGCAACAATGTATTCTCCTAAGAAATTGTTCAGATCAGATTACTATATCATACAGCCACCATACAAACTGAACGATCGCAATCAAGTGCGTGTGTGGAAAACTCTTTCATTTAAAGAGATATCTCTACGAAATTAAATATGATTTATTGCCTAAGGCAACAATGTATTCTCCTAAGAAATTGTTCAGATCAGATAACTATATCATATAGCTGCCTTACAAACTGAACGATCGGAAACAAGTGCTTGTATGAAAAACTCTTTCATTTGAGGAGATATTTAATTTAGGAGCGATTTATTGCTTAAGGCAACAATGTATTCTCCTAAGAAATTGTTCAGATCAGATTACTATATCATATAGCTGCAATACAAACTGAACGATCGGAAGCAAGTGCTTCTATAAAAAAACTCTTTCATTTGAGGAGATATTTTAATTAGGCGCGATTTATTACTTAAGGCAACAAGGTATTCTCCTAAGAAATTATTCAGATCAGATAACTATATCATATAGCTGCCATACAAACTGAATGATCGGAAGCAAGTGCTTGTATGAAAAACTCTTTCATTTGAGGAGATATTTTAATTAGGCGCGATTTATTGCTTAAGGCAGCAATGCATTCTCCTAAGAAATTGTTCAGATCAGATTACTATATCATATAGCTGCAATACAAACAGAACGATCGGAAGCAAGTGCTTCTATAAAAAACCTCTTTCATTTGAGGAGATATTTTAATTAGGCGCGATTTATTGCTTAAGGCAACAATGTATTCTCCTAAGAAATTGTTCAGATCAGATTACTATATCATATAGCCACCATACAAACTGAACGATCGCAATCAAGTGCGTGTGTGGAAAACTCTTTCATTTAAAGAGATATCTCTACGAAATTAAATATGATTTATTGCCTAAGGCAACAATGTATTCTCCTAAGAAATTGTTCAGATCAGATAACTATATCATATAGCTGCCTTACAAACTGAACGATCGGAAACAAGTGCTTGTATGAAAAACTCTTTCATTTGAGGAGATATTTAATTTAGGAGCGATTTATTGCTTAGGGCAACAATGTATTCTCCTAAGAAATTGTTCAGATCAGATTACTATATCATATAGCTGCAATACAAACTGAACGATCGGAAGCAAGTGCTTCTATAAAAAAACTCTTTCATTTGAGGAGATATTTTAATTAGGCGCGATTTATTGCTTAAGGCAGCAGTGCATTCTCCTAAGAAATCGTTCAGATTAGATTAGCATATCATATAGCTGCCATTAAAACTGAACGATCGCAATCAAGTGCTTGTATGAAAAACTCTTCCTTTTGAGGAGATATTTTAATTAGGAGCGATTTTTTGCTTAAGGCAGCAGTGCATTCTCCTAAGAAATCGTTCAGATTAGATTAGCATATCATATAGCTGCCATTAAAACTGAACGATCGCAATCAAGTGCTTGTATGAAAAACTCTTCCTTTTGAGGAGATATTTTAATTAGGAGCGATTTTTTGCTTAAGGCAACAATGTATTCTCCTAAGAAATTGTTCAGATCAGATTACTATATCATATAGCTGCCTCACAAACTGAACGATCGGAAACAAGTGCTTGTATGAAAAACTCTTTCATTTGAGAAGATATTTTAATTAGGAGCGATTTATTGCTTAAGGCAACAACGTATTCTCCTAAGAAATTGTTCAGATCAGATTACTATATCATATAGCTGCAATACAAACTGAACGATCGGAAACAAGTGCTTCTATGAAAAACTCTTTCATTTGAGGAGATATTTTAATTAGGCGCGATTTATTACTTAAGGCAACAAGGTATTCTCCTAAGAAATCATTCAGATTAGATTACCATATCATATAGCTGCCATTAAAACTGAACGATCGGAAACAAGTGCTTGTATGAAAAACTCGTTCATTTGAGAAGATATTTTAATTAGGAGCGATTTATTGCTTAAGGCAACAATGTATTCTCCTAAGAAATTGTTCAGATCAGATTACTATATCATACAGCCACCATACAAACTGAACGATCGCAATCAAGTGCGTGTGTGGAAAACTCTTTAATTTAAAGAGATATCTCTACGAAATTAAATATGATTTATTGCCTAAGGCAACAATGTATTCTCCTAAGAAATTGTTCAGATCAGATAACTATATCATATAGCTGCCTTACAAACTGAACGATCGGAAACAAGTGCTTGTATGAAAAACTCTTTCATTTGAGGAGATATTTAATTTAGGAGCGATTTATTGCTTAAGGCAACAATGTATTCTCCTAAGAAATTGTTCAGATCAGATTACTATATCATATAGCTGCAATACAAACTGAACGATCGGAAGCAAGTGCTTCTATAAAAAAACTCTTTCATTTGAGGAGATATTTTAATTAGGCGCGATTTATTACTTAAGGCAACAAGGTATTCTCCTAAGAAATTATTCAGATCAGATTACTATATCATATAGCTGCAATACAAACTGAACGATTGGAAACAAGTGCTTCTATAAAAAACTTTTTCATTTGAGGAGATATTTTAATTAGGCGCGATTTATTACTTAAGGCAAAAAGGTATTCTCCTAAGAAATTTTTCAGATCAGATTACTATATCATATAGCTGCCATACAAACTGAACGATCGGAAGCAAGTGCTTCTATAAAAAAACTCTTTCATTTGAGGAGATATTTTAATTAGGCGCGATTTATTGCTTAAGGCAGCAGTGCATTCTCCTAAGAAATCGTTCAGATTAGATTAGCATATCATATAGCTGCCTTACAAACTGAACGATCGGAAACAAGTGCTTGTATGAAAAACTCTTTCATTTGAGGAGATATTTAATTTAGGAGCGATTTATTGCTTAAGGCAACAACGTATTCTCCTAAGAAATTGTTCAGATCAGATTACTATATCATATAGCTGCAATACAAACTGAACGATCGGAAACAAGTGCTTCTATGAAAAACTCTTTCATTTGAGGAGATATTTTAATTAGGCGCGATTTATTACTTAAGGCAACAAGGTATTCTCCTAAGAAATCATTCAGATTAGATTACCATATCATATAGCTGCCATTAAAACTGAACGATCGGAAACAAGTGCTTGTATGAAAAACTCGTTCATTTGAGAAGATATTTTAATTAGGAGCGATTTATTGCTTAAGGCAACAATGTATTCTCCTAAGAAATTGTTCAGATCAGATTACTATATCATACAGCCACCATACAAACTGAACGATCGCAATCAAGTGCGTGTGTGGAAAACTCTTTAATTTAAAGAGATATCTCTACGAAATTAAATATGATTTATTGCCTAAGGCAACAATGTATTCTCCTAAGAAATTGTTCAGATCAGATAACTATATCATATAGCTGCCTTACAAACTGAACGATCGGAAACAAGTGCTTGTATGAAAAACTCTTTCATTTGAGGAGATATTTAATTTAGGAGCGATTTATTGCTTAAGGCAACAATGTATTCTCCTAAGAAATTGTTCAGATCAGATTACTATATCATATAGCTGCAATACAAACTGAACGATCGGAAGCAAGTGCTTCTATAAAAAAACTCTTTCATTTGAGGAGATATTTTAATTAGGCGCGATTTATTACTTAAGGCAACAAGGTATTCTCCTAAGAAATTATTCAGATCAGATTACTATATCATATAGCTGCAATACAAACTGAACGATTGGAAACAAGTGCTTCTATAAAAAACTTTTTCATTTGAGGAGATATTTTAATTAGGCGCGATTTATTACTTAAGGCAAAAAGGTATTCTCCTAAGAAATTATTCAGATCAGATTACTATATCATATAGCTGCCATACAAACTGAACGATCGGAAGCAAGTGCTTCTATAAAAAAACTCTTTCATTTGAGGAGATATTTTAATTAGGCGCGATTTATTGCTTAAGGCAGCAGTGCATTCTCCTAAGAAATCGTTCAGATTAGATTAGCATATCATATAGCTGCCATTAAAACTGAACGATCGCAATCAAGTGCTTGTATGAAAAACTCTTCCTTTTGAGGAGATATTTTAATTAGGAGCGATTTTTTGCTTAAGGCAACAATGTATTCTCCTAAGAAATTGTTCAGATCAGATTACTATATCATATAGCTGCCTTACAAACTGAACGATCGGAAACAAGTGCTTGTATGAAAAACTCTTTCATTTGAGAAGATATTTTAATTAGGAGCGATTTATTGCTTAAGGCAACAACGTATTCTCCTAAGAAATTGTTCAGATCAGATTACTATATCATATAGCTGCAATACAAACTGAACGATCGAAAACAAGTGCTTCTATGAAAAACTCTTTCATTTCAGGAGATATTTTAATTAGGCGCGATTTATTACTTAAGGCAACAAGGTATTCTCCTAAGAAATCATTCAGATTAGATTACCATATCATATAGCTGCCATTAAAACTGAACGATCGGAAACAAGTGCTTGTATGAAAAACTCGTTCATTTGAGAAGATATTTTAATTAGGAGCGATTTATTGCTTAAGGCAACAATGTATTCTCCTAAGAAATTGTTCAGATCAGATTACTATATCATATAGCTGCAATACAAACTGAACGATCGGAAGCAAGTGCTTCTATAAAAAAACTCTTTCATTTGAGGAGATATTTTAATTAGGCGCGATTTATTACTTAAGGCAACAAGGTATTCTCCTAAGAAATTATTCAGATCAGATAACTATATCATATAGCTGCCATACAAACTGAATGATCGGAAGCAAGTGCTTGTATGAAAAACTCTTTCATTTGAGGAGATATTTTAATTAGGCGCGATTTATTGCTTAAGGCAGCAATGCATTCTCCTAAGAAATTGTTCAGATCAGATTACTATATCATATAGCTGCAATACAAACAGAACGATCGGAAGCAAGTGCTTCTATAAAAAACCTCTTTCATTTGAGGAGATATTTTAATTAGGCGCGATTTATTGCTTAAGGCAACAATGTATTCTCCTAAGAAATTGTTCAGATCAGATTACTATATCATATAGCTACCTTACAAACTGAACGATCGCAATCAAGTGCTTGTATGAAAAACTCTTTCATTTGAGGAGATATTTTAATTAGGCGCGATTTATTGCTTAAGGCAGCAATGCATTCTCCTAAGAAATCGTTCAGATTGGATTACCATATCATATAGCTGCCATTAAAACTGAACGATCGGAAACAAGTGCTTGTATGAAAAACTCGTTCATTTGAGAAGATATTTTAATTAGGAGCGATTTATTACTTAAGGCAACAATGTATTCTCCTAAGAAATTGTTCAGATCAGATTACCATATCATATAGCTGCCATTAAAACTGAAAGATCGCAATCAAGTGCTTGTATGAAAAACTCTTTCATTTGAGGAGATATTTTAATTAGGAGCGATTTATTACTTAAGACAACAAGGTATTCTCCTAAGAAATTATTCAGATCAGATAACTATATCATATAGCTGCCATACAAACTGAATGATCGGAAGCAAGTGCTTGTATGAAAAACTCTTTCATTTGAGGAGATATTTTAATTAGGCGCGATTTATTACTTAAGGCAACAAGGTATTCTCCTAAGAAATTATTCAGATCAGATAACTATATCATATAGCTGCCATACAAACTGAATGATCGGAAGCAAGTGCTTGTATGAAAAACTCTTTCATTTGAGGAGATATTTTAATTAGGAGCGATTTTTTGCTTAAGGCAACAATGTATTCTCCTAAGAAATTGTTCAGATCAGATTACTATATCATACAGCCACCATACAAACTGAACGATCGCAATCAAGTGCGTGTGTGGAAAACTCTTTAATTTAAAGAGATATCTCTACGAAATTAAATATGATTTATTGCCTAAGGCAACAATGTATTCTCCTAAGAAATTGTTCAGATCAGATAACTATATCATATAGCTGCCTTACAAACTGAACGATCGGAAACAAGTGCTTGTATGAAAAACTCTTTCATTTGAGGAGATATTTAATTTAGGAGCGATTTATTGCTTAAGGCAACAATGTATTCTCCTAAGAAATTGTTCAGATCAGATTACTATATCATATAGCTGCAATACAAACTGAACGATCGGAAGCAAGTGCTTCTATAAAAAAACTCTTTCATTTGAGGAGATATTTTAATTAGGCGCGATTTATTACTTAAGGCAACAAGGTATTCTCCTAAGAAATTTTTCAGATCAGATTACTATATCATATAGCTGCCATACAAACTGAACGATCGGAAGCAAGTGCTTCTATAAAAAAACTCTTTCATTTGAGGAGATATTTTAATTAGGCGCGATTTATTGCTTAAGGCAGCAGTGCATTCTCCTAAGAAATCGTTCAGATTAGATTAGCATATCATATAGCTGCCATTAAAACTGAACGATCGCAATCAAGTGCTTGTATGAAAAACTCTTCCTTTTGAGGAGATATTTTAATTAGGAGCGATTTTTTGCTTAAGGCAACAATGTATTCTCCTAAGAAATTGTTCAGATCAGATTACTATATCATACAGCCACCATACAAACTGAACGATCGCAATCAAGTGCGTGTGTGGAAAACTCTTTCATTTAAAGAGATATCTCTACGAAATTAAATATGATTTATTGCCTAAGGCAACAATGTATTCTCCTAAGAAATTGTTCAGATCAGATAACTATATCATATAGCTGCCTTACAAACTGAACGATCGGAAACAAGTGCTTGTATGAAAAACTCTTTCATTTGAGGAGATATTTAATTTAGGAGCGATTTATTGCTTAAGGCAACAATGTATTCTCCTAAGAAATTGTTCAGATCAGATTACTATATCATATAGCTGCAATACAAACTGAACGATCGGAAGCAAGTGCTTCTATAAAAAAACTCTTTCATTTGAGGAGATATTTTAATTAGGCGCGATTTATTACTTAAGGCAACAAGGTATTCTCCTAAGAAATTATTCAGATCAGATAACTATATCATATAGCTGCCATACAAACTGAATGATCGGAAGCAAGTGCTTGTATGAAAAACTCTTTCATTTGAGGAGATATTTTAATTAGGCGCGATTTATTGCTTAAGGCAGCAATGCATTCTCCTAAGAAATTGTTCAGATCAGATTACTATATCATATAGCTGCAATACAAACAGAACGATCGGAAGCAAGTGCTTCTATAAAAAACCTCTTTCATTTGAGGAGATATTTTAATTAGGCGCGATTTATTGCTTAAGGCAACAATGTATTCTCCTAAGAAATTGTTCAGATCAGATTACTATATCATATAGCCACCATACAAACTGAACGATCGCAATCAAGTGCGTGTGTGGAAAACTCTTTCATTTAAAGAGATATCTCTACGAAATTAAATATGATTTATTGCCTAAGGCAACAATGTATTCTCCTAAGAAATTGTTCAGATCAGATAACTATATCATATAGCTGCCTTACAAACTGAACGATCGGAAACAAGTGCTTGTATGAAAAACTCTTTCATTTGAGGAGATATTTAATTTAGGAGCGATTTATTGCTTAAGGCAACAATGTATTCTCCTAAGAAATTGTTCAGATCAGATTACTATATCATATAGCTGCAATACAAACTGAACGATCGGAAGCAAGTGCTTCTATAAAAAAACTCTTTCATTTGAGGAGATATTTTAATTAGGCGCGATTTATTGCTTAAGGCAGCAGTGCATTCTCCTAAGAAATCGTTCAGATTAGATTAGCATATCATATAGCTGCCATTAAAACTGAACGATCGCAATCAAGTGCTTGTATGAAAAACTCTTCCTTTTGAGGAGATATTTTAATTAGGAGCGATTTTTTGCTTAAGGCAGCAGTGCATTCTCCTAAGAAATCGTTCAGATTAGATTAGCATATCATATAGCTGCCATTAAAACTGAACGATCGCAATCAAGTGCTTGTATGAAAAACTCTTCCTTTTGAGGAGATATTTTAATTAGGAGCGATTTTTTGCTTAAGGCAACAATGTATTCTCCTAAGAAATTGTTCAGATCAGATTACTATATCATATAGCTGCCTTACAAACTGAACGATCGGAAACAAGTGCTTGTATGAAAAACTCTTTCATTTGAGAAGATATTTTAATTAGGAGCGATTTATTGCTTAAGGCAACAACGTATTCTCCTAAGAAATTGTTCAGATCAGATTACTATATCATATAGCTGCAATACAAACTGAACGATCGGAAACAAGTGCTTCTATGAAAAACTCTTTCATTTGAGGAGATATTTTAATTAGGCGCGATTTATTACTTAAGGCAACAAGGTATTCTCCTAAGAAATCATTCAGATTAGATTACCATATCATATAGCTGCCATTAAAACTGAACGATCGGAAACAAGTGCTTGTATGAAAAACTCGTTCATTTGAGAAGATATTTTAATTAGGAGCGATTTATTGCTTAAGGCAACAATGTATTCTCCTAAGAAATTGTTCAGATCAGATTACTATATCATACAGCCACCATACAAACTGAACGATCGCAATCAAGTGCGTGTGTGGAAAACTCTTTAATTTAAAGAGATATCTCTACGAAATTAAATATGATTTATTGCCTAAGGCAACAATGTATTCTCCTAAGAAATTGTTCAGATCAGATAACTATATCATATAGCTGCCTTACAAACTGAACGATCGGAAACAAGTGCTTGTATGAAAAACTCTTTCATTTGAGGAGATATTTAATTTAGGAGCGATTTATTGCTTAAGGCAACAATGTATTCTCCTAAGAAATTGTTCAGATCAGATTACTATATCATATAGCTGCAATACAAACTGAACGATCGGAAGCAAGTGCTTCTATAAAAAAACTCTTTCATTTGAGGAGATATTTTAATTAGGCGCGATTTATTACTTAAGGCAACAAGGTATTCTCCTAAGAAATTATTCAGATCAGATTACTATATCATATAGCTGCAATACAAACTGAACGATTGGAAACAAGTGCTTCTATAAAAAACTTTTTCATTTGAGGAGATATTTTAATTAGGCGCGATTTATTACTTAAGGCAAAAAGGTATTCTCCTAAGAAATTTTTCAGATCAGATTACTATATCATATAGCTGCCATACAAACTGAACGATCGGAAGCAAGTGCTTCTATAAAAAAACTCTTTCATTTGAGGAGATATTTTAATTAGGCGCGATTTATTGCTTAAGGCAGCAGTGCATTCTCCTAAGAAATCGTTCAGATTAGATTAGCATATCATATAGCTGCCTTACAAACTGAACGATCGGAAACAAGTGCTTGTATGAAAAACTCTTTCATTTGAGGAGATATTTAATTTAGGAGCGATTTATTGCTTAAGGCAACAACGTATTCTCCTAAGAAATTGTTCAGATCAGATTACTATATCATATAGCTGCAATACAAACTGAACGATCGGAAACAAGTGCTTCTATGAAAAACTCTTTCATTTGAGGAGATATTTTAATTAGGCGCGATTTATTACTTAAGGCAACAAGGTATTCTCCTAAGAAATCATTCAGATTAGATTACCATATCATATAGCTGCCATTAAAACTGAACGATCGGAAACAAGTGCTTGTATGAAAAACTCGTTCATTTGAGAAGATATTTTAATTAGGAGCGATTTATTGCTTAAGGCAACAATGTATTCTCCTAAGAAATTGTTCAGATCAGATTACTATATCATACAGCCACCATACAAACTGAACGATCGCAATCAAGTGCGTGTGTGGAAAACTCTTTAATTTAAAGAGATATCTCTACGAAATTAAATATGATTTATTGCCTAAGGCAACAATGTATTCTCCTAAGAAATTGTTCAGATCAGATAACTATATCATATAGCTGCCTTACAAACTGAACGATCGGAAACAAGTGCTTGTATGAAAAACTCTTTCATTTGAGGAGATATTTAATTTAGGAGCGATTTATTGCTTAAGGCAACAATGTATTCTCCTAAGAAATTGTTCAGATCAGATTACTATATCATATAGCTGCAATACAAACTGAACGATCGGAAGCAAGTGCTTCTATAAAAAAACTCTTTCATTTGAGGAGATATTTTAATTAGGCGCGATTTATTACTTAAGGCAACAAGGTATTCTCCTAAGAAATTATTCAGATCAGATTACTATATCATATAGCTGCAATACAAACTGAACGATTGGAAACAAGTGCTTCTATAAAAAACTTTTTCATTTGAGGAGATATTTTAATTAGGCGCGATTTATTACTTAAGGCAAAAAGGTATTCTCCTAAGAAATTATTCAGATCAGATTACTATATCATATAGCTGCCATACAAACTGAACGATCGGAAGCAAGTGCTTCTATAAAAAAACTCTTTCATTTGAGGAGATATTTTAATTAGGCGCGATTTATTGCTTAAGGCAGCAGTGCATTCTCCTAAGAAATCGTTCAGATTAGATTAGCATATCATATAGCTGCCATTAAAACTGAACGATCGCAATCAAGTGCTTGTATGAAAAACTCTTCCTTTTGAGGAGATATTTTAATTAGGAGCGATTTTTTGCTTAAGGCAACAATGTATTCTCCTAAGAAATTGTTCAGATCAGATTACTATATCATATAGCTGCCTTACAAACTGAACGATCGGAAACAAGTGCTTGTATGAAAAACTCTTTCATTTGAGAAGATATTTTAATTAGGAGCGATTTATTGCTTAAGGCAACAACGTATTCTCCTAAGAAATTGTTCAGATCAGATTACTATATCATATAGCTGCAATACAAACTGAACGATCGAAAACAAGTGCTTCTATGAAAAACTCTTTCATTTCAGGAGATATTTTAATTAGGCGCGATTTATTACTTAAGGCAACAAGGTATTCTCCTAAGAAATCATTCAGATTAGATTACCATATCATATAGCTGCCATTAAAACTGAACGATCGGAAACAAGTGCTTGTATGAAAAACTCGTTCATTTGAGAAGATATTTTAATTAGGAGCGATTTATTGCTTAAGGCAACAATGTATTCTCCTAAGAAATTGTTCAGATCAGATTACTATATCATATAGCTGCAATACAAACTGAACGATCGGAAGCAAGTGCTTCTATAAAAAAACTCTTTCATTTGAGGAGATATTTTAATTAGGCGCGATTTATTACTTAAGGCAACAAGGTATTCTCCTAAGAAATTATTCAGATCAGATAACTATATCATATAGCTGCCATACAAACTGAATGATCGGAAGCAAGTGCTTGTATGAAAAACTCTTTCATTTGAGGAGATATTTTAATTAGGCGCGATTTATTGCTTAAGGCAGCAATGCATTCTCCTAAGAAATTGTTCAGATCAGATTACTATATCATATAGCTGCAATACAAACAGAACGATCGGAAGCAAGTGCTTCTATAAAAAACCTCTTTCATTTGAGGAGATATTTTAATTAGGCGCGATTTATTGCTTAAGGCAACAATGTATTCTCCTAAGAAATTGTTCAGATCAGATTACTATATCATATAGCTACCTTACAAACTGAACGATCGCAATCAAGTGCTTGTATGAAAAACTCTTTCATTTGAGGAGATATTTTAATTAGGCGCGATTTATTGCTTAAGGCAGCAATGCATTCTCCTAAGAAATCGTTCAGATTGGATTACCATATCATATAGCTGCCATTAAAACTGAACGATCGGAAACAAGTGCTTGTATGAAAAACTCGTTCATTTGAGAAGATATTTTAATTAGGAGCGATTTATTACTTAAGGCAACAATGTATTCTCCTAAGAAATTGTTCAGATCAGATTACCATATCATATAGCTGCCATTAAAACTGAAAGATCGCAATCAAGTGCTTGTATGAAAAACTCTTTCATTTGAGGAGATATTTTAATTAGGAGCGATTTATTACTTAAGACAACAAGGTATTCTCCTAAGAAATTGTTCAGATCAGATTACTATATCATATAGCTACCTTACAAACTGAACGATCGCAATCAAGTGCTTGTATGAAAAACTCGTTTATTTGAGAAGATATTTTAATTAGGAGCGATTTATTGCTTAAGGCAACAATGTATTCTCCTAAGAAATTGTTCAGATCAGATTACTATATCATATAGCTACCTTACAAACTGAACGATCGCAATCAAGTGCTTGTATGAAAAACTCTTTCATTTGAGGAGATATTTTAATTAGGAGCGATTTATTACTTAAGGCAACAAGGTATTCTCCTAAGAAATTGTTCAGATCAGATTACTATATCATATAGCTACCTTACAAACTGAACGATCGCAATCAAGTGCTTGTATGAAAAACTCGTTTATTTGAGAAGATATTTTAATTAGGCGCGATTTATTGCTTAAGGCAACAATGTATTCTCCTAAGAAATTGTTCAGATCAGATTACTATATCATATAGCTACCTTACAAACTGAACGATCGCAATCAAGTGCTTGTATGAAAAACTCGTTTATTTGAGAAGATATTTTAATTAGGAGCGATTTATTGCTTAAGGCAACAATGTATTCTCCTAAGAAATTGTTCAGATCAGATTACTATATCATATAGCTACCTTACAAACTGAACGATCGCAATCAAGTGCTTGTATGAAAAACTCTTTCATTTGAGGAGATATTTTAATTAGGCGCGATTTATTGCTTAAGGCAGCAATGCATTCTCCTAAGAAATCTTTCAGATTGGATTACCATATCATATAGCTGCCGTTAAAACTGAACGGTCGGAAACAAGTGCTTGTATGAAAAACTCGTTCATTTGAGAAGATATTTTAATTAGGAGCGATTTATTACTTAAGGCAACAATGTATTCTCCTAAGAAATTGTTCAGATCAGATTACCATATCATATAGCTGCCATTAAAACTGAACGATCGCAATCAAGTGCTTGTATGAAAAACTCTTTCATTTGAGGAGATATTTTAATTAGGAGCGATTTATTACTTAAGGCAACAAGGTATTCTCCTAAGAAATTGTTCAGATCAGATTACTATATCATATAGCTGCCTTACAAACTGAACGATCGGAAACAAGTGCTTCTATAAAAAACTTTTTCATTTGAGGAGATAATTTAATTAGGAGCGATTTATTGCTTATGGCAACAATGTATTCTCCTAAGAAATTGTTCAGATCAGATTACTATATCATATAGCTGCCATACAAACTGAACGATCGGAAGCAAGTGCTTCTATAAAAAAACTCTTTCATTTGAGGAGATATTTTAATTAGGCGCGATTTATTGCTTAAGGCAGCAGTGCATTCTCCTAAGAAATCGTTCAGATTAGATTACCATATCATATAGCTGCCATTAAAACTGAACGATCGCAATCAAGTGCTTGTATGAAAAACTCTTCCTTTTGAGGAGATATTTTAATTAGGAGCGATTTGTTGCTTAAGGCAACAATGTATTCTCCTTAGAAATTGTTCAGATCAGATTACTATATCATATAGCTGCCTTACAAACTGAACGATCGGAAACAAGTGCTTGTATGAAAAACTCTTTCATTTGAGAAGATATTTTAATTAGGAGCGATTTATTGCTTAAGGCAACAACGTATTCTCCTAAGAAATTGTTCAGATCAGATTACTATATCATATAGCTGCCATTAAAACTGAACGATCGCAATCAAGTGCTTGTATGAAAAACTCTTTCATTTGAGGAGATATTTTAATTAGGCGCGATTTATTGCTTAAGGCAGCAATGCATTCTCCTAAGAAATTGTTCAGATCAGATTACTATATCATATAGCTACCTTACAAACTGAACGATCGGAAACAAGTGCTTGTATGAAAAACTCGTTCATTTGAGAAGATATTTTAATTAGGAGCGATTTATTGCTTAAGGCAACAATGTATTCTCCTAAGAAATTGTTCAGATCAGATTACTATATCATATAGCTGCAATACAAACTGAACGATCGGAAGCAAGTGCTTCTATAAAAAACCTCATTCATTTGAGGAGATATTTTAATAAGACGCGATTTATTGCTTAAGGCAACAATGCATTCTCCTAAGAAATCATTCAGATTAGATTACCATATCATATAGCTGCCTTACAAACTGAACGATCGGAAACAAGTGCTTGTATGAAAAACTCTTTCATTTGAGGAGATATTTAATTTAGGAGCGATTTATTGCTTAAGGCAACAACGTATTCTCCTAAGAAATTGTTCAGATCAGATTACTATATCATATAGCTGCAATACAAACTGAACGATCGGAAGCAAGTGCTTGTATGAAAAACTCTTTCATTTGAGAAGATATTTTAATTAGGAGCGATTTATTGCTTAAGGCAACAATGTATTCTCCTAAGAAATCATTCAGATTAGATTACCATATCATATAGCTGCCATTAAAACTGAACGATCGGAAACAAGTGCTTGTATGAAAAACTCGTTCATTTGAGAAGATATTTTAATTAGGAGCGATTTATTGCTTAAGGCAACAATGTATTCTCCTAAGAAATTGTTCAGATCAGATTACTATATCATATAGCTGCAATACAAACTGAACGATCGGAAGCAGGTGCTTCTATAAAAAACCTCATTCATTTGAGGAGATATTTTAATTAGGCGCGATTTATTACTTAAGGCAACAAGGTATTCTCCTAAGAAATCATTCAGATTAGATTACCATATCATATAGCTGCCATTAAAACTGAACGATCGGAAACAAGTGCTTGTATGAAAAACTCGTTCATTTGAGAAGATATTTTAATTAGGAGCGATTTATTGCTTAAGGCAACAATGTATTCTCCTAAGAAATTGTTCAGATCAGATTACTTTATCATATAGCTGCAATACAAACTGAACGATCGGAAGCAAGTGCTTCTATAAAAAAACTCTTTCTTTTGAGGAGATATTTTAATTAGGCGCGATTTATTACTTAAGGCAACAAGGTATTCTCCTAAGAAATTTTTCAGATCAGATAACTATATCATATAGCTGCCATACAAACTGAATGATCGGAAGCAAGTGCTTGTATGAAAAACTCGTTCATTTGAGAAGATATTTTAATTAGGAGCGATTTATTGCTTAAGGCAACAATGTATTCTCCTAAGAAATTGTTCAGATCAGATTACTATATCATATAGCTACCTTACAAACTGAACGATCGCAATCAAGTGCTTGTATAAAAAACTCTTTCATTTGAGGAGATATTTTAATTAGGCGCGATTTATTGCTTAAGGCAGCAGTGCATTCTCCTAAGAAATCGTTCAGATTAGATTACCATATCATATAGCTGCCATTAAAACTGAACGATCGCAATCAAGTGCTTGTATGAAAAACTCTTCCTTTTGAGGAGATATTTTAATTAGGAGCGATTTATTGCTTAAGGCAGCAGTGCATTCTCCTAAGAAATCGTTCAGATTAGATTACCATATCATATAGCTGCCTTACAAACTGAACGATCGGAAACCAGTGCTTGTATGAAAAACTCTTTCATTTGAGGAGATATTTAATTTAGGAGCGATTTATTGCTTAAGGCAACAATGTATTCTCCTAAGAAATTGTTCAGATCAGATTACTATATCATATAGCTGCAATACAAACTGAACGATCGGAAGCAAATGCTACTATAAAAAACCTCATTCATTTGAGGAGATATTTTAATTAGACGCGATTTATTGCTTAAGGCAACAATGCATTCTCCTAAGAAATCATTCAGATTAGATTACCATATCATATAGCTGCCTTACAAACTGAACGATCGGAAACAAGTGCTTGTATGAAAAACTCTTTCATTTGAGGAGATATTTAATTTAGGAGCGATTTATTGCTTAAGGCAACAATGTATTCTCCTAAGAAATTGTTCAGATCAGATTACTATATCATATAGCTGCAATACAAACTGAACGATCGGAAGCAAGTGCTTCTATAAAAAACCTCATTCATTTGAGGAGATATTTTAATAAGACGCGATTTATTGCTTAAGGCAACAATGCATTCTCCTAAGAAATCATTCAGATTAGATTACCATATCATATAGCTGCCTTACAAACTGAACCATCGGAAACAAGTGCTTGTATGAAAAACTCTTTCATTTGAGGAGATATTTAATTTAGGAGCGATTTATTGCTTAAGGCAACAACGTATTCTCCTAAGAAATTGTTCAGATCAGATTACTATATCATATAGCTGCAATACAAACTGAACGATCGGAAGCAAGTGCTTCTATAAAAAACCTCATTCATTTGAGGAGATATTTTAATTAGACGCGATTTATTGCTTAAGGCAACAATGCATTCTTCTAAGAAATCATTCAAATTAGATTACCATATCATATAGCTGCCTTACAAACTGAACGATCGGAAACAAGTGCTTGTATGAAAAGTTCTTTCATTTGAGGAGATATTTAATTTAGGAGCGATTTATTGCTTAAGGCAACAATGTATTCTCCTAAGAAATTGTTCAGATCAGATTACTATATCATATAGCTGCAATACAAACTGAACGATCGGAAGCAAGTGCTTCTATAAAAAAACTCTTTCATTTGAGGAGATATTTTAATTAGGCCCGATTTATTACTTAAGGCAACAAGGTATTCTCCTAAGAAATCATTCAGATTAGATTACCATATCATATAGCTGCCATTAAAACTGAACGATCGGAAAAAAGTGCTTGTATGAAAAACTCTTTCATTTGAGGAGATATTTAATTTAGGAGCGATTTATTGCTTAAGGCAACAACGTATTCTCCTAAGAAATTGTTCAGATCAGATTACTATATCATATAGCTGCAATACAAACTGAACGATCGGAAGCAAGTGCTTCTATAAAAAACCTCATTCATTTGAGGAGATATTTTAATTAGACGCGATTTATTGCTTAAGGCAACAATGCATTCTCCTAAGAAATCATTCAGATTAGATTACCATATCATATAGCTGCCTTACAAACTGAACGATCGGAAACAAGTGCTTGTATGAAAAACTCTTTCATTTGAGGAGATATTTAATTTAGGAGGGATTTATTGCTTAAGGAAACAATGTATTCTCCTAAGAAATTGTTCAGATCAGATTACTATATCATATAGCTGCAATAAAAACTGAACGATCGGAAGCAAGTGCTTCTATAAAAAAACTCTTTCATTTGAGGAGATATTTTAATTAGGCCCGATTTATTACTTAAGGCAACAAGGTATTCTCCTAAGAAATCATTCAGATTAGATTACCATATCATATAGCTGCCATTAAAACTGAACGATCGGAAACAAGTGCTTGTATGAAAAACTCGTTCCTTTGAGAAGATATTTTAATTAGGAGCGATTTATTGCTTAAGGCAATAATGTATTCTCCTAAGAAATTGTTCAGATCAGATTACTATATCATATAGCTACCTTACAAACTGAACGATCGCAATCAAGTGCTTGTATAAAAAACTCTTTCATTTGAGGAGATATTTTAATTAGGCGCGATTTATTGCTTTAGGCAGCAGTGCATTCTCCTAAGAAATCGTTCAGATTAGATTACCATATCATATAGCTGCCATTAAAACTGAACGATCGCAATCAAGTGCTTGTATGAAAAACTCTTCCTTTTGAGGAGATATTTTAATTAGGAGCGATTTATTGCTTAAGGCAACAATGTATTCTCCTAAGAAATTGTTCAGATCAGATTACTATATCATATAGCTGCCTTACAAACTGAACGATCGGAAACAAGTGCTTGTATGAAAAACTCTTTCATTTGAGAAGATATTTTAATTAGGCGCGATTTATTACTTAAGGCAACAAGGTATTCTCCTAAGAAATCATTCAGATTAGATTACCATATCATATAGCTGCCATTAAAACTGAACGATCGGAAACAAGTGCTTGTATGAAAAACTCGTTCATTTGAGAAGATATTTTAATTAGGAGCGATTTATTGCTTAAGGCAACAATGTATTCTCCAAAGAAATTGTTCAGATCAGATTACTATATCATACAGCCACCATACAAACTGAACGATCGCAATCAAGTGCGTGTGTGGAAAAATCTTTCATTTAAAGAGATATCTCTACGAAATTAAATATGATTTATTGCCTAAGGCAACAATGTATTCTCCTAAGAAATTGTTCAGATCAGATAACTATATCATATAGCTGCCTTACAAACTGAACGATCGGAAACAAGTGCTTGTATGAAAAACTCTTTCATTTGAGGAGATATTTAATTTAGGAGCGATTTATTGCTTAAGGCAACAATGTATTCTCCTAAGAAATTGTTCAGATCAGATTACTATATCATATAGCTGCAATACAAACTGAACGATCGGAAGCAAGTGCTTCTATAAAAAAACTCTTTCATATGAGGAGATATTTTAATTAGGCGCGATTTATTACTTAAGGCAACAATGTATTCTCCTAAGAAATTGTTCAGATCAGATAACTATATCATATAGCTGCCTTACAAACTGAACGATCGGAAACAAGTGCTTGTATGAAAAACTCTTTCATTTGAGGAGATATTTAATTTAGGAGCGATTTATTGCTTAAGGCAACAATGTATTCTCCTAAGAAATTGTTCAGATCAGATTACTATATCATATAGCTGCAATACAAACTGAACGATCGGAAGCAAGTGCTTCTATAAAAAACCTCTTTCATTTGAGGAGATATTTTAATTAGGCGCGATTTATTGCTTAAGGCAACAATGTATTCTCCTAAGAAATTGTTCAGATCAGTTTACTATATCATATAGCCACCATACAAACTGAACGATCGCAATCAAGTGCGTGTGTGGAAAACTGTTTCATTTAAAGGGATATCTCTACGAAATTAGATATGATTTATTGCCTAAGACAACAATGTATTCTCCTAAGAAATTGTTCAGATCAGATAACTATATCATATAGCTGCCTTACAAACTGAACGATCGGAAACAAGTGCTTCTATAAAAAACCTCATTCATTTGAGGAGATATTTTAATTAGACGCGATTTATTGCTTAAGGCAACAATGCATTCTTCTAAGAAATCATTCAAATTAGATTACCATATCATATAGCTGCCTTACAAACTGAACGATCGGAAACAAGTGCTTGTATGAAAAACTCTTTCATTTGAGGAGATATTTAATTTAGGAGCGATTTATTGCTTAAGGCAACAACGTATTCTCCTAAGAAATTGTTCAGATCAGATTACTATATCATATAGCTGCAATACAAACTGAACGATCGGAAGCAAGTGCTTCTATAAAAAACCTCATTCATTTGAGGAGATATTTTAATTAGACGCGATTTATTGCTTAAGGCAACAATGCATTCTTCTAAGAAATCATTCAAATTAGATTACCATATCATATAGCTGCCTTACAAACTGAACGATCGGAAACAAGTGCTTGTATGAAAAGTTCTTTCATTTGAGGAGATATTTAATTTAGGAGCGATTTATTGCTTAAGGCAACAATGTATTCTCCTAAGAAATTGTTCAGATCAGATTACTATATCATATAGCTGCAATACAAACTGAACGATCGGAAGCAAGTGCTTCTATAAAAAAACTCTTTCATTTGAGGAGATATTTTAATTAGGCCCGATTTATTACTTAAGGCAACAAGGTATTCTCCTAAGAAATCATTCAGATTAGATTACCATATCATATAGCTGCCATTAAAACTGAACGATCGGAAAAAAGTGCTTGTATGAAAAACTCTTTCATTTGAGGAGATATTTAATTTAGGAGCGATTTATTGCTTAAGGCAACAACGTATTCTCCTAAGAAATTGTTCAGATCAGATTACTATATCATATAGCTGCAATACAAACTGAACGATCGGAAGCAAGTGCTTCTATAAAAAACCTCATTCATTTGAGGAGATATTTTAATTAGACGCGATTTATTGCTTAAGGCAACAATGCATTCTCCTAAGAAATCATTCAGATTAGATTACCATATCATATAGCTGCCTTACAAACTGAACGATCGGAAACAAGTGCTTGTATGAAAAACTCTTTCATTTGAGGAGATATTTAATTTAGGAGGGATTTATTGCTTAAGGAAACAATGTATTCTCCTAAGAAATTGTTCAGATCAGATTACTATATCATATAGCTGCAATAAAAACTGAACGATCGGAAGCAAGTGCTTCTATAAAAAAACTCTTTCATTTGAGGAGATATTTTAATTAGGCCCGATTTATTACTTAAGGCAACAAGGTATTCTCCTAAGAAATCATTCAGATTAGATTACCATATCATATAGCTGCCATTAAAACTGAACGATCGGAAACAAGTGCTTGTATGAAAAACTCGTTCCTTTGAGAAGATATTTTAATTAGGAGCGATTTATTGCTTAAGGCAATAATGTATTCTCCTAAGAAATTGTTCAGATCAGATTACTATATCATATAGCTACCTTACAAACTGAACGATCGCAATCAAGTGCTTGTATAAAAAACTCTTTCATTTGAGGAGATATTTTAATTAGGCGCGATTTATTGCTTTAGGCAGCAGTGCATTCTCCTAAGAAATCGTTCAGATTAGATTACCATATCATATAGCTGCCATTAAAACTGAACGATCGCAATCAAGTGCTTGTATGAAAAACTCTTCCTTTTGAGGAGATATTTTAATTAGGAGCGATTTATTGCTTAAGGCAACAATGTATTCTCCTAAGAAATTGTTCAGATCAGATTACTATATCATATAGCTGCCTTACAAACTGAACGATCGGAAACAAGTGCTTGTATGAAAAACTCTTTCATTTGAGAAGATATTTTAATTAGGCGCGATTTATTACTTAAGGCAACAAGGTATTCTCCTAAGAAATCATTCAGATTAGATTACCATATCATATAGCTGCCATTAAAACTGAACGATCGGAAACAAGTGCTTGTATGAAAAACTCGTTCATTTGAGAAGATATTTTAATTAGGAGCGATTTATTGCTTAAGGCAACAATGTATTCTCCAAAGAAATTGTTCAGATCAGATTACTATATCATACAGCCACCATACAAACTGAACGATCGCAATCAAGTGCGTGTGTGGAAAAATCTTTCATTTAAAGAGATATCTCTACGAAATTAAATATGATTTATTGCCTAAGGCAACAATGTATTCTCCTAAGAAATTGTTCAGATCAGATAACTATATCATATAGCTGCCTTACAAACTGAACGATCGGAAACAAGTGCTTGTATGAAAAACTCTTTCATTTGAGGAGATATTTAATTTAGGAGCGATTTATTGCTTAAGGCAACAATGTATTCTCCTAAGAAATTGTTCAGATCAGATTACTATATCATATAGCTGCAATACAAACTGAACGATCGGAAGCAAGTGCTTCTATAAAAAAACTCTTTCATATGAGGAGATATTTTAATTAGGCGCGATTTATTACTTAAGGCAACAATGTATTCTCCTAAGAAATTGTTCAGATCAGATAACTATATCATATAGCTGCCTTACAAACTGAACGATCGGAAACAAGTGCTTGTATGAAAAACTCTTTCATTTGAGGAGATATTTAATTTAGGAGCGATTTATTGCTTAAGGCAACAATGTATTCTCCTAAGAAATTGTTCAGATCAGATTACTATATCATATAGCTGCAATACAAACTGAACGATCGGAAGCAAGTGCTTCTATAAAAAACCTCTTTCATTTGAGGAGATATTTTAATTAGGCGCGATTTATTGCTTAAGGCAACAATGTATTCTCCTAAGAAATTGTTCAGATCAGTTTACTATATCATATAGCCACCATACAAACTGAACGATCGCAATCAAGTGCGTGTGTGGAAAACTGTTTCATTTAAAGGGATATCTCTACGAAATTAGATATGATTTATTGCCTAAGACAACAATGTATTCTCCTAAGAAATTGTTCAGATCAGATAACTATATCATATAGCTGCCTTACAAACTGAACGATCGGAAACAAGTGCTTCTATAAAAAACCTCATTCATTTGAGGAGATATTTTAATTAGACGCGATTTATTGCTTAAGGCAACAATGCATTCTTCTAAGAAATCATTCAAATTAGATTACCATATCATATAGCTGCCTTACAAACTGAACGATCGGAAACAAGTGCTTGTATGAAAAGTTCTTTCATTTGAGGAGATATTTAATTTAGGAGCGATTTATTGCTTAAGGCAACAAGGTATTCTCCTAAGAAATTGTTCAGATCAGATTACTATATCATATAGCTGCCTTACAAACTGAACGATCGGAAACAAGTGCTTCTATAAAAAACTTTTTCATTTGAGGAGATAATTTAATTAGGAGCGATTTATTGCTTATGGCAACAATGTATTCTCCTAAGAAATTGTTCAGATCAGTTTACTATATCATATAGCCACCATACAAACTGAACGATCGCAATCAAGTGCGTGTGTGGAAAACTGTTTCATTTAAAGGGATATCTCTACGAAATTAGATATGATTTATTGCCTAAGACAACAATGTATTCTCCTAAGAAATTGTTCAGATCAGATAACTATATCATATAGCTGCCTTACAAACTGAACGATCGGAAACAAGTGCTTCTATAAAAAACCTCATTCATTTGAGGAGATATTTTAATTAGACGCGATTTATTGCTTAAGGCAACAATGCATTCTTCTAAGAAATCATTCAAATTAGATTACCATATCATATAGCTGCCTTACAAACTGAACGATCGGAAACAAGTGCTTGTATGAAAAGTTCTTTCATTTGAGGAGATATTTAATTTAGGAGCGATTTATTGCTTAAGGCAACAAGGTATTCTCCTAAGAAATTGTTCAGATCAGATTACTATATCATATAGCTACCTTACAAACTGAACGATCGCAATCAAGTGCTTGTATGAAAAACTCGTTTATTTGAGAAGATATTTTAATTAGGAGCGATTTATTGCTTAAGGCAACAATGTATTCTCCTAAGAAATTGTTCAGATCAGATTACTATATCATATAGCTACCTTACAAACTGAACGATCGCAATCAAGTGCTTGTATGAAAAACTCTTTCATTTGAGGAGATATTTTAATTAGGCGCGATTTATTGCTTAAGGCAGCAATGCATTCTCCTAAGAAATCTTTCAGATTGGATTACCATATCATATAGCTGCCGTTAAAACTGAACGGTCGGAAACAAGTGCTTGTATGAAAAACTCGTTCATTTGAGAAGATATTTTAATTAGGAGCGATTTATTACTTAAGGCAACAATGTATTCTCCTAAGAAATTGTTCAGATCAGATTACCATATCATATAGCTGCCATTAAAACTGAACGATCGCAATCAAGTGCTTGTATGAAAAACTCTTTCATTTGAGGAGATATTTTAATTAGGAGCGATTTATTACTTAAGGCAACAAGGTATTCTCCTAAGAAATTGTTCAGATCAGATTACTATATCATATAGCTGCCTTACAAACTGAACGATCGGAAACAAGTGCTTCTATAAAAAACTTTTTCATTTGAGGAGATAATTTAATTAGGAGCGATTTATTGCTTATGGCAACAATGTATTCTCCTAAGAAATTGTTCAGATCAGATTACTATATCATATAGCTGCCATACAAACTGAACGATCGGAAGCAAGTGCTTCTATAAAAAAACTCTTTCATTTGAGGAGATATTTTAATTAGGCGCGATTTATTGCTTAAGGCAGCAGTGCATTCTCCTAAGAAATCGTTCAGATTAGATTACCATATCATATAGCTGCCATTAAAACTGAACGATCGCAATCAAGTGCTTGTATGAAAAACTCTTCCTTTTGAGGAGATATTTTAATTAGGAGCGATTTGTTGCTTAAGGCAACAATGTATTCTCCTTAGAAATTGTTCAGATCAGATTACTATATCATATAGCTGCCTTACAAACTGAACGATCGGAAACAAGTGCTTGTATGAAAAACTCTTTCATTTGAGAAGATATTTTAATTAGGAGCGATTTATTGCTTAAGGCAACAACGTATTCTCCTAAGAAATTGTTCAGATCAGATTACTATATCATATAGCTGCCATTAAAACTGAACGATCGCAATCAAGTGCTTGTATGAAAAACTCTTTCATTTGAGGAGATATTTTAATTAGGCGCGATTTATTGCTTAAGGCAGCAATGCATTCTCCTAAGAAATTGTTCAGATCAGATTACTATATCATATAGCTACCTTACAAACTGAACGATCGGAAACAAGTGCTTGTATGAAAAACTCGTTCATTTGAGAAGATATTTTAATTAGGAGCGATTTATTGCTTAAGGCAACAATGTATTCTCCTAAGAAATTGTTCAGATCAGATTACTATATCATATAGCTGCAATACAAACTGAACGATCGGAAGCAAGTGCTTCTATAAAAAACCTCATTCATTTGAGGAGATATTTTAATAAGACGCGATTTATTGCTTAAGGCAACAATGCATTCTCCTAAGAAATCATTCAGATTAGATTACCATATCATATAGCTGCCTTACAAACTGAACGATCGGAAACAAGTGCTTGTATGAAAAACTCTTTCATTTGAGGAGATATTTAATTTAGGAGCGATTTATTGCTTAAGGCAACAACGTATTCTCCTAAGAAATTGTTCAGATCAGATTACTATATCATATAGCTGCAATACAAACTGAACGATCGGAAGCAAGTGCTTGTATGAAAAACTCTTTCATTTGAGAAGATATTTTAATTAGGAGCGATTTATTGCTTAAGGCAACAATGTATTCTCCTAAGAAATCATTCAGATTAGATTACCATATCATATAGCTGCCATTAAAACTGAACGATCGGAAACAAGTGCTTGTATGAAAAACTCGTTCATTTGAGAAGATATTTTAATTAGGAGCGATTTATTGCTTAAGGCAACAATGTATTCTCCTAAGAAATTGTTCAGATCAGATTACTATATCATATAGCTGCAATACAAACTGAACGATCGGAAGCAGGTGCTTCTATAAAAAACCTCATTCATTTGAGGAGATATTTTAATTAGGCGCGATTTATTACTTAAGGCAACAAGGTATTCTCCTAAGAAATCATTCAGATTAGATTACCATATCATATAGCTGCCATTAAAACTGAACGATCGGAAACAAGTGCTTGTATGAAAAACTCGTTCATTTGAGAAGATATTTTAATTAGGAGCGATTTATTGCTTAAGGCAACAATGTATTCTCCTAAGAAATTGTTCAGATCAGATTACTTTATCATATAGCTGCAATACAAACTGAACGATCGGAAGCAAGTGCTTCTATAAAAAAACTCTTTCTTTTGAGGAGATATTTTAATTAGGCGCGATTTATTACTTAAGGCAACAAGGTATTCTCCTAAGAAATTTTTCAGATCAGATAACTATATCATATAGCTGCCATACAAACTGAATGATCGGAAGCAAGTGCTTGTATGAAAAACTCGTTCATTTGAGAAGATATTTTAATTAGGAGCGATTTATTGCTTAAGGCAACAATGTATTCTCCTAAGAAATTGTTCAGATCAGATTACTATATCATATAGCTACCTTACAAACTGAACGATCGCAATCAAGTGCTTGTATAAAAAACTCTTTCATTTGAGGAGATATTTTAATTAGGCGCGATTTATTGCTTAAGGCAGCAGTGCATTCTCCTAAGAAATCGTTCAGATTAGATTACCATATCATATAGCTGCCATTAAAACTGAACGATCGCAATCAAGTGCTTGTATGAAAAACTCTTCCTTTTGAGGAGATATTTTAATTAGGAGCGATTTATTGCTTAAGGCAGCAGTGCATTCTCCTAAGAAATCGTTCAGATTAGATTACCATATCATATAGCTGCCTTACAAACTGAACGATCGGAAACCAGTGCTTGTATGAAAAACTCTTTCATTTGAGGAGATATTTAATTTAGGAGCGATTTATTGCTTAAGGCAACAATGTATTCTCCTAAGAAATTGTTCAGATCAGATTACTATATCATATAGCTGCAATACAAACTGAACGATCGGAAGCAAATGCTACTATAAAAAACCTCATTCATTTGAGGAGATATTTTAATTAGACGCGATTTATTGCTTAAGGCAACAATGCATTCTCCTAAGAAATCATTCAGATTAGATTACCATATCATATAGCTGCCTTACAAACTGAACGATCGGAAACAAGTGCTTGTATGAAAAACTCTTTCATTTGAGGAGATATTTAATTTAGGAGCGATTTATTGCTTAAGGCAACAATGTATTCTCCTAAGAAATTGTTCAGATCAGATTACTATATCATATAGCTGCAATACAAACTGAACGATCGGAAGCAAGTGCTTCTATAAAAAACCTCATTCATTTGAGGAGATATTTTAATAAGACGCGATTTATTGCTTAAGGCAACAATGCATTCTCCTAAGAAATCATTCAGATTAGATTACCATATCATATAGCTGCCTTACAAACTGAACCATCGGAAACAAGTGCTTGTATGAAAAACTCTTTCATTTGAGGAGATATTTAATTTAGGAGCGATTTATTGCTTAAGGCAACAACGTATTCTCCTAAGAAATTGTTCAGATCAGATTACTATATCATATAGCTGCAATACAAACTGAACGATCGGAAGCAAGTGCTTCTATAAAAAACCTCATTCATTTGAGGAGATATTTTAATTAGACGCGATTTATTGCTTAAGGCAACAATGCATTCTTCTAAGAAATCATTCAAATTAGATTACCATATCATATAGCTGCCTTACAAACTGAACGATCGGAAACAAGTGCTTGTATGAAAAGTTCTTTCATTTGAGGAGATATTTAATTTAGGAGCGATTTATTGCTTAAGGCAACAATGTATTCTCCTAAGAAATTGTTCAGATCAGATTACTATATCATATAGCTGCAATACAAACTGAACGATCGGAAGCAAGTGCTTCTATAAAAAAACTCTTTCATTTGAGGAGATATTTTAATTAGGCCCGATTTATTACTTAAGGCAACAAGGTATTCTCCTAAGAAATCATTCAGATTAGATTACCATATCATATAGCTGCCATTAAAACTGAACGATCGGAAAAAAGTGCTTGTATGAAAAACTCTTTCATTTGAGGAGATATTTAATTTAGGAGCGATTTATTGCTTAAGGCAACAACGTATTCTCCTAAGAAATTGTTCAGATCAGATTACTATATCATATAGCTGCAATACAAACTGAACGATCGGAAGCAAGTGCTTCTATAAAAAACCTCATTCATTTGAGGAGATATTTTAATTAGACGCGATTTATTGCTTAAGGCAACAATGCATTCTCCTAAGAAATCATTCAGATTAGATTACCATATCATATAGCTGCCTTACAAACTGAACGATCGGAAACAAGTGCTTGTATGAAAAACTCTTTCATTTGAGGAGATATTTAATTTAGGAGGGATTTATTGCTTAAGGAAACAATGTATTCTCCTAAGAAATTGTTCAGATCAGATTACTATATCATATAGCTGCAATAAAAACTGAACGATCGGAAGCAAGTGCTTCTATAAAAAAACTCTTTCATTTGAGGAGATATTTTAATTAGGCCCGATTTATTACTTAAGGCAACAAGGTATTCTCCTAAGAAATCATTCAGATTAGATTACCATATCATATAGCTGCCATTAAAACTGAACGATCGGAAACAAGTGCTTGTATGAAAAACTCGTTCCTTTGAGAAGATATTTTAATTAGGAGCGATTTATTGCTTAAGGCAATAATGTATTCTCCTAAGAAATTGTTCAGATCAGATTACTATATCATATAGCTACCTTACAAACTGAACGATCGCAATCAAGTGCTTGTATAAAAAACTCTTTCATTTGAGGAGATATTTTAATTAGGCGCGATTTATTGCTTTAGGCAGCAGTGCATTCTCCTAAGAAATCGTTCAGATTAGATTACCATATCATATAGCTGCCATTAAAACTGAACGATCGCAATCAAGTGCTTGTATGAAAAACTCTTCCTTTTGAGGAGATATTTTAATTAGGAGCGATTTATTGCTTAAGGCAACAATGTATTCTCCTAAGAAATTGTTCAGATCAGATTACTATATCATATAGCTGCCTTACAAACTGAACGATCGGAAACAAGTGCTTGTATGAAAAACTCTTTCATTTGAGAAGATATTTTAATTAGGCGCGATTTATTACTTAAGGCAACAAGGTATTCTCCTAAGAAATCATTCAGATTAGATTACCATATCATATAGCTGCCATTAAAACTGAACGATCGGAAACAAGTGCTTGTATGAAAAACTCGTTCATTTGAGAAGATATTTTAATTAGGAGCGATTTATTGCTTAAGGCAACAATGTATTCTCCAAAGAAATTGTTCAGATCAGATTACTATATCATACAGCCACCATACAAACTGAACGATCGCAATCAAGTGCGTGTGTGGAAAAATCTTTCATTTAAAGAGATATCTCTACGAAATTAAATATGATTTATTGCCTAAGGCAACAATGTATTCTCCTAAGAAATTGTTCAGATCAGATAACTATATCATATAGCTGCCTTACAAACTGAACGATCGGAAACAAGTGCTTGTATGAAAAACTCTTTCATTTGAGGAGATATTTAATTTAGGAGCGATTTATTGCTTAAGGCAACAATGTATTCTCCTAAGAAATTGTTCAGATCAGATTACTATATCATATAGCTGCAATACAAACTGAACGATCGGAAGCAAGTGCTTCTATAAAAAAACTCTTTCATATGAGGAGATATTTTAATTAGGCGCGATTTATTACTTAAGGCAACAATGTATTCTCCTAAGAAATTGTTCAGATCAGATAACTATATCATATAGCTGCCTTACAAACTGAACGATCGGAAACAAGTGCTTGTATGAAAAACTCTTTCATTTGAGGAGATATTTAATTTAGGAGCGATTTATTGCTTAAGGCAACAATGTATTCTCCTAAGAAATTGTTCAGATCAGATTACTATATCATATAGCTGCAATACAAACTGAACGATCGGAAGCAAGTGCTTCTATAAAAAACCTCTTTCATTTGAGGAGATATTTTAATTAGGCGCGATTTATTGCTTAAGGCAACAATGTATTCTCCTAAGAAATTGTTCAGATCAGTTTACTATATCATATAGCCACCATACAAACTGAACGATCGCAATCAAGTGCGTGTGTGGAAAACTGTTTCATTTAAAGGGATATCTCTACGAAATTAGATATGATTTATTGCCTAAGACAACAATGTATTCTCCTAAGAAATTGTTCAGATCAGATAACTATATCATATAGCTGCCTTACAAACTGAACGATCGGAAACAAGTGCTTGTATGAAAAACTCGTTTATTTGAGAAGATATTTTAATTAGGAGCGATTTATTGCTTAAGGCAACAATGTATTCTCCTAAGAAATTGTTCAGATCAGATTACTATATCATATAGCTACCTTACAAACTGAACGATCGCAATCAAGTGCTTGTATGAAAAACTCTTTCATTTGAGGAGATATTTTAATTAGGCGCGATTTATTGCTTAAGGCAGCAATGCATTCTCCTAAGAAATCGTTCAGATTGGATTACCATATCATATAGCTGCCATTAAAACTGAACGATCGGAAACAAGTGCTTGTATGAAAAACTCGTTCATTTGAGAAGATATTTTAATTAGGAGCGATTTATTACTTAAGGCAACAATGTATTCTCCTAAGAAATTGTTCAGATCAGATTACCATATCATATAGCTGCCATTAAAACTGAACGATCGCAATCAAGTGCTTGTATGAAAAACTCTTTCATTTGAGGAGATGTTTTAATTAGGAGCGATTAATTGCTTAAGGCAACAATGTATTCTCCTAAGAAATTGTTCAGATCAGATTACTATATCATATAGCTGCAATACAAACTGAACGATCGGAAACAAGTGCTTCTATGAAAAACTCTTTCATTTGAGGAGATATTTTAATTAGGCGCGATTTATTACTTAAGGCAACAAGGTATTCTCCTAAGAAATTGTTCAGATCAGATTACTATATCATATAGCTGCCTTACAAACTGAACGATCGGAAACAAGTGCTTCTATAAAAAACTTTTTCATTTGAGGAGATAATTTAATTAGGAGCGATTTATTGCTTAAGGCAACAATGTATTCTCCTAAGAAATTGTTCAGATCAGATTACTATATCATATAGCTGCCATAAAAACTGAACGATCGGAAGCAAGTGCTTCTATAAAAAAACTCTTTCATTTGAGGAGATATTTTAATTAGGCGCGATTTATTGCTTAAGGCAGCAGTGCATTCTCCTAAGAAATCGTTCAGATTAGATTACCATATCATATAGCTGCCATTAAAACTGAACGATCGCAATCAAGTGCTTGTATGAAAAACTCTTCCTTTTGAGGAGATATTTTAATTAGGAGCGATTTGTTGCTTAAGGCAACAATGTATTCTCCTTAGAAATTGTTCAGATCAGATTACTATTTCATATAGCTGCCTTACAAACTGAACGATCGGAAACAAGTGCTTCTATAAAAAACTTTTTCATTTGAGGAGATAATTTAATTAGGAGCGATTTATTGCTTAAGGCAACATTGTATTCTCCTAAGAAATTGTTCAGATCAGATTACTATATCATATAGCTGCCATAAAAACTGAACGATCGGAAGCAAGTGCTTCTATAAAAAAACTCTTTCATTTGAGAAGATATTTTAATTAGGAGCGATTTATTGCTTAAGGCAACAACGTATTCTCCTAAGAAATTGTTCAGATCAGATTACTATATCATATAGCTGCCATTAAAACTGAACGATCGCAATCAAGTGCTTGTATGAAAAACTCTTTCATTTGAGGAGATATTTTAATTAGGCGCGATTTATTGCTTAAGGCAGCAATGCATTCTCCTAAGAAATCGTTCAGATTGGATTACCATATCATATAGCTGCCATTAAAACTGAACGATCGGAAATAAGTGCTTGTATGAAAAACTCGTTCATTTGAGAAGATATTTTAATTAGGAGCGATTTATTACTTAAGGCAACAATGTATTCTCCTAAGAAATTGTTCAGATCAGATTACCATATCATATAGCTGCCATTAAAACTGAACGATCGCAATCAAGTGCTTGTATGGAAAACTCTTTCATTTTAGGAGATATTTTAATTAGGAGCGATTTATTGCTTAAGGCAACAATGTATTCTCCTAAGAAATTGTTCAGATCAGATTACTATATCATATAGCTGCCTTACAAACTGAACGATCGGAAACAAGTGCTTGTATGAAAAACTCTTTCATTTGAGAAGATATTTTAATTAGGAGCGATTTATTGCTTAAGGCAACAACGTATTCTCCTAAGAAATTGTTCAGATCAGATTACTATATCATATAGCTGCAATACAAACTGAACGATCGGAAACAAGTGCTTCTATGAAAAACTCTTTCATTTGAGGAGATATTTTAATTAGGCGCGATTTATTACTTAAGGCAACAAGGTATTCTCCTAAGAAATCATTCAGATTAGATTACCATATCATATAGCTGCCATTAAAACTGAACGATCGGAAATAAGTGCTTGTATGAAAAACTCGTTCATTTGAGAATATATTTTAATAAGGAGCGATTTATTGCTTAAGGCAACAATGTATTCTCCTAAGAAATTATTTAGATCAGATAACTATATCATATAGCTGCCATACAAACTGAATGATCGGAAGCAAGTGCTTGTATGAAAAACTCTTTCATTTGAGGAGATATTTTAATTAGGCGCGATTTATTGCTTAAGGCAGCAATGCATTCTCCTAAGAAATCGTTCAGATCAGATTACTATATCATATAGCTGCAATACAAACTGAACGATCGGAAGCAAGTGCTTCTATAAAAAAACTCTTTCATTTGCTATATTATTTACTATATTATATAGCTGCCTTACAAACTGAACGATCGCAATCAAGTGCTTGTATGAAAAACTCTTTCATTTGAGGAGATATTTTAATTAGGCGCGATTTATTGCTTAAGGCAGCAATGCATTCTCCTAAGAAATCGTTCAGATTAGACTACCATATCATAAAGCTGCCATTAAAACTGAACGATCGGAAACAAGTGCTTGTATGAAAAACTCGTTCATTTGAGAAGATATTTTAATTAGGAGCGATTTATTGCTTAAGGCAACAATGTATTCTCCTAAGAAATTGTTCAGATCAGATTACCATATCATATAGCTGCCAAAAAAACTGAACGACCGCAATCAAGTGCTTGTATGAAAAACTCTTTCATTTGAGGAGATATTTTAATTAGGCGCGATTTATTGCTTACGGCAGCAATGCATTCTCCTAAGAAATCGTGCAGAATGGATTACCATATCATATAGCTGCCATTAAAACTGAACGATCGGAAACAAGTGCTTGTATGAAAAACTCGTTCATTTGAGAAAATATTTTAATTAGGAGCGATTTATTGCTTAAGGCAACAATGTTTTCTCCTAAGAAATTGTTCAGATCAGATTACCATATTATATAGCTGCCATTAAAACTGAACGATCGCAATCAAGTGCTTGTATGGAAAACTCTTTCATTTTAGGAGATATTTTAATTAGGAGCGATTTATTGCTTAAGGCAACAATGTATTCTCCTAAGAAATTGTTCAGATCAGATTACTATATCATATAGCTGCCTTACAAACTGAACGATCGGAAACAAGTGCTTCTATGAAAAACTCTTTCATTTGAGGAGATATTTTAATTAGGCGCGATTTATTACTTAAGGCAACAAGGCATTCTCCTAAGAAATTGTTCAGATCAGATTACTATATCATATAGCTGCCATACAAACTGAATGATCGGAAGCAAGTGCTTGTATGAAAAACTCTTTCATTTTAGGAGATATTTTAATTAGGAGCGATTTATTGCTTAAGGCAACAATGTATTCTCCTAAGAAATTGTTCAGATCAGATTACTATATCATACAGCCACCATACAAACTGAACGATCGCAATCAAGTGCGTGTGTGGAAAACTCTTTCATTTAAAGAGATATCTCTACGAAATTAAATATGATTTATTGCCTAAGGCAACAATGTATTCTCCTAAGAAATTGTTCAGATCAGATAACTATATCATATAGCTGCCTTACAAACTGAACGATCGGAAACAAGTGCTTGTATGAAAAACTCTTTCATTTGAGGAGATATTTAATTTAGGAGCGATTTATTGCTTAAGGCAACAATGTATTCTCCTAAGAAATTGTTCAGATCAGATTACTATATCATATAGCTGCAATACAAACTGAACGATCGGAAGCAAGTGCTTCTATAAAAAAACTCTTTCATTTGAGGGGATATTTTAATTAGGCGCGATTTATTACTTAAGGCAACAAGGTATTCTCCTAAGAAATTATTCAGATCAGATAACTATATCATATAGCTGCCATACAAACTGAATGATCGGAAGCAAGTGCTTGTATGAAAAACTCTTTCATTTGAGGAGATATTTTAATTAGGCGCGATTTATTACTTAAGGCAACAAGGTATTCTCCTAAGAAATTATTCAGATCAGATAACTATATCATATAGCTGCCATACAAACTGAATGATCGCAATCAAGTGCTTGTATGAAAAACTCTTTCATTTGAGGAGATATTTTAATTAGGCGCAATTTATTGCTTAAGGCAGCAATGCATTCTCCTAAGAAATCGTTCAGATTAGACTACCATATCATAAAGCTGCCATTAAAACTGAACGATCGGAAACAAGTGCTTGTATGAAAAACTCGTTCATTTGAGAAGATATTTTAATTAGGAGCGATTTATTGCTTAAGGCAACAATGTATTCTCCTAAGAAATTGTTCAGATCAGATTACTATATCATATAGCTGCAATACAAACTGAACGATCGGAAACAATTGCTTGTATGAAAAACTCTTTCATTTGAGGAGATATTTTAATTAGGCGCGATTTATTACTTAAGGCAACAAGGTATTCTCCTAAGAAATTGTTCAGATCAGATTACTATATCATATAGCTGCCTTACAAACTGAACGATCGGAAACAAGTGCTACTATAAAAAACTTTTTCATTTGAGGAGATAATTTAATTAGGAGCGATTTATTGCTTAAGGCAACAATGTATTCTCCTAAGAAATTGTTCAGATCAGATTACTATATCATATAGCTGCCTTACAAACTGAACGATCGGAAACAAGTGCTTGTATGAAAAACTCTTTCATTTGAGAAGATATTTTAATTACGAGCGATTTATTGCTTAAGGCAACAACGTATTCTCCTAAGAAATTGTTCAGATCAGATTACTATATCATATAGCTTTCATTAAAACTGAACGATCGCAATCAAGTGCTTGTATGAAAAACTCGTTCATTTGAGGGGATATTTTAATTAGGCGCGATTTATTACTTAAGGCAACAAGGTATTCTCCTAAGAAATTATTCAGATCAGATAACTATATCATATAGCTGCCATACAAACTGAATGATCGCAATCAAGTGCTTGTATGAAAAACTCTTTCATTTGAGGAGATATTTTAATTAGGCGCGATTTATTGCTTAAGGCAGCAATGCATTCTCCTAAGAAATCGTTCAGATAAGACTACCATATCATAAAGCTGCCATTAAAACTGAACGATCGGAAACAAGTGCTTGTATGAAAAACTCGTTCATTTGAGAAGATATTTTAATTAGGAGCGATTTATTGCTTAAGGCAACAATGTATTCTCCTAAGAAATTGTTCAGATCAGATTACCATGTCATATAGCTGCCATTAAAACTGAACGATCGCAATCAAGTGCTTGTATGAAAAACTCTTTCATTTGAGGAGATATTTTAATTAGGCGCGATTTATTGCTTACGGCAGCAATGCATTCTCCTAAGAAATCGTTCAGATTGGATTACCATATCATATAGCTGCCATTAAAACTGAACGATCGGAAACAAGTGCTTGTATGAAAAACTCGTTCATTTGAGAAAATATTTTAATTAGGAGCGATTTATTGCTTAAGGCAACAATGTATTCTCCTAAGAAATTGTTCAGATCAGATTACCATATCATATAGCTGCCATTAAAACTGAACGATCGCAATCAAGTGCTTGTATGGAAAACTCTTTCATTTTAGGAGATATTTTAATTAGGAGCGATTTATTGCTTAAGGCAACAATGTATTCTCCTAAGAAATTGTTCAGATCAGATTACTATATCATACAGCCACCATACAAACTGAACGATCGCAATCAAGTGCGTGTGTGGAAAACTCTTTCATTTAAAGAGATATCTCTACGAAATTAAATATGATTTATTGCCTAAGGCAACAATGTATTCTCCTAAGAAATTGTTCAGATCAGATAACTATATCATATAGCTGCCTTACAAACTGAACGATCGGAAACAAGTGCTTGTATGAAAAACTCGTTCATTTGAGAAGATATTTTAATTAGGAGCGATTTATTACTTAAGGCAACAAGGTATTCTCCTAAGAAATCATTCAGATCAGATTACCATATCATATAGCTGCCATTAAAACTGAACGATCGCAATCAAGTGCTTGTATGGAAAACTCTTTCATTTTAGGAGATATTTTAATTAGGAGCGATTTATTGCTTAAGGCAACAATGTATTCTCCTAAGAAATTGTTCAGATCAGATTACTATATCATACAGCCACCATACAAACTGAACGATCGCAATCAAGTGCGTGTGTGGAAAACTCTTTCATTTAAAGAGATATCTCTACGAAATTAAATATGATTTATTGCCTAAGGCAACAATGTATTCTCCTAAGAAATTGTTCAGATCAGATAACTATATCATATAGCTGCCTTACAAACTGAACGATCGGAAACAAGTGCTTGTATGAAAAACTCGTTCATTTGAGAAGATATTTTAATTAGGAGCGATTTATTGCTTAAGGCAACAATGTATTCTCCTAAGAAATTGTTCAGATCAGATTACCATATCATATAGCTGCCATTAAAACTGAACGATCGCAATCAAGTGCTTGTATGAAAAACTCTTTCATTTGAGGAGATATTTTAATTAGGCGCGATTTATTGCTTACGGCAGCAATGCATTCTCCTAAGAAATCGTTCAGATTGGATTACCATATCATATAGCTGCCATTAAAACTGAACGATCGGAAACAAGTGCTTGTATGAAAAACTCGTTCATTTGAGAAGATATTTTAATTAGGAGCGATTTATTACTTAAGGCAACAATGTATTCTCCTAAGAAATTGTTCAGATCAGATTACCATATCATATAGCTGCCATTAAAACTGAACGATCGCAATCAAGTGCTTGTATGGAAAACTCTTTCATTTTAGGAGATATTTTAATTAGGAGCGATTTATTGCTTAAGGCAACAATGTATTCTCCTAAGAAATTGTTCAGATCAGATTACCATATCATATAGCTGCCATTAAAACTGAACGATCGGAAACAAGTGCTTGTATGAAAAACTCGTTCATTTGAGAAGATATTTTAATTAGGAGCGATTTATTACTTAAGGCAACAATGTATTCTCCTAAGAAATTGTTCAGATCAGATTACCATATCATATAGCTGCCATTAAAACTGAACGATCGCAATCAAGTGCTTGTATGAAAAACTCTTTCATTTGAGAAGATATTTTAATTAGGAGCGATTTATTGCTTAAGGCAACAATGTATTCTCCTAAGAAATTATTCAGATCAGATAACTATATCATATAGCTGCCATACAAACTGAATGATCGGAAACCAGTGCTTGTATGAAAAACTCTTTCATTTGAGGAGATATTTAATTTAGGAGCGATTTATTGCTTAAGGCAACAATGTATTCTCCTAAGAAATTGTTCAGATCAGATTACTATATCATATAGCTGCAATACAAACTGAACGATCGGAAGCAAATGCTACTATAAAAAACCTCATTCATTTGAGGAGATATTTTAATTAGACGCGATTTATTGCTTAAGGCAGCAATGCATTCTCCTAAGAAATCGTTCAGATTGGATTACCATATCATATAGCTGCCATTAAAACTGAACGATCGCAATCAAGTGCTTGTATGGAAAACTCTTTCATTTTAGGAGATATTTTAATTAGGAGCGATTTATTGCTTAAGGCAACAATGTATTCTCCTAAGAAATTGTTCAGATCAGATTACCATATCATATAGCTGCCATTAAAACTGAACGATCGGAAACAAGTGCTTGTATGAAAAACTCGTTCATTTGAGAAGATATTTTAATTAGGAGCGATTTATTACTTAAGGCAACAATGTATTCTCCTAAGAAATTGTTCAGATCAGATTACCATATCATATAGCTGCCATTAAAACTGAACGATCGCAATCAAGTGCTTGTATGAAAAACTCTTTCATTTGAGAAGATATTTTAATTAGGAGCGATTTATTGCTTAAGGCAACAATGTATTCTCCTAAGAAATCGTTCAGATCAGATTACTATATCATATAGCTGCAATACAAACTGAACGATCGGAAGCAAGTGCTTCTATAAAAAAACTCTTTCATTTGAGGATATATTTTAATTAGGCGCGATTTATTGCTTAAGGCAACAATGTATTCTCCTAAGAAATTGTTCAGATCAGATTACTATATCATATAGCCACCATACAAACTGAACGATCGCAATCAAGTGCGTGTGTGGAAAACTCTTTCATTTAAAAGGATATCTCTACGAAATTAGATATGATTTATTGCCTAAGACAACAATGTATTCTCCTAAGAAATTGTTCAGATCAGATAACTATATCATATAGCTGCCTTACAAACTGAACGATCGGAAACAAGTGCTTGTATGAAAAACTCGTTCATTTGAGAAGATATTTTAATTAGGAGCGATTTATTGCTTAAGGCAACAATGTATTCTCCTAAGAAATTGTTCAGATCAGATAACTATATCATATAGCTACCTTACAAACTGAACGATCGCAATCAAGTGCTTGTATGAAAAACTCTTTTATTTGAGGAGATATTTTAATTAGGCGCGATTTATTGCTTAAGGCAGCAATGCATTCTCCTAAAAAATCGTTCAGATTGGATTACCATATCATATAGCTGCCATTAAAACTGAACGATCGGAAACAAGTGCTTGTATGAAAAACTCATTCATTTGAGAAGATATTTTAATTAGGAGCGATTTATTACTTAAGGCAACAATGTATTCTCCTAAGAAATTGTTCAGACCAGATTACCATATCATATAGCTGCCATTAAAACTGAACGATCGCAATCAAGTGCTTGTATGAAAAACTCTTTCATTTGAGGAGATATTTTAATTAGGCGCGATTTATTGCTTAAGGCAGCAATGCATTCTCCTAAGAAATCGTTCAGATTGGATTACCATATCATATAGCTGCCATTAAAACTGAACGATCGGAAACAAGTGCTTGTATGAAAAACTCGTTCATTTGAGAAGATATTTTAATTAGGAGCGATTTATTGCTTAAGGCAACAATGTATTCTCCTAAGAAATTGTTCAGATCAGATTACTATATTATATAGCTGCCTTACAAACTGAACGATCGCAATCAAGTGCTTGTATGAAAAACTCTTTCATTTGAGGAGATATTTTAATTAGGCGCGATTTATTGCTTAAGGCAGCAATGCATTCTCCTAAGAAATCGTTCAGATTAGACTACCATATCATAAAGCTGCCATTAAAACTGAACGATCGGAAACAAGTGCTTGTATGAAAAACTCGTTCATTTGAGAAGATATTTTAATTAGGAGCGATTTATTGCTTAAAGCAACAATGTATTCTCCTAAGAAATTGTTCAGATCAGATTACCATATCATATAGCTGCCAATAAAACTGAACGATCGCAATCAAGTGCTTGTATGAAAAACTCTTTCATTTGAGGAGATATTTTAATTAGGCGCGATTTATTGCTTACGGCAGCAATGCATTATCCTAAGAAATCGTGCAGATTGGATTACCATATCATATAGCTGCCATTAAAACTGAACGATCGGAAACAAGTGCTTGTATGAAAAACTCGTTCGTTTGAGAAAATATTTTAATTAGGAGCGATTTATTGCTTAAGGCAAAAATGTATTCTCCTAAGAAATTGTTCAGATCAGATTACTATATCATATAGCTGCCATACAAACTGAATGATCGGAAGCAAGTGCTTCTATAAAAAAACTCTTTCATTTGAGGGGATATTTTAATTAGGCGCGATTTATTACTTAAGGCAACAAGGTATTCTCCTAAGAAATTGTTCAGATCAGATTACTATATCATATAGCTGCCTTACAAACTGAACGATCGGAAACAAGTGCTTCTATGAAAAACTCTTTCATTTGAGGAGATATTTTAATTAGGCGCGATTTATTACTTAAGGCAACAAGGTATTCTCCTAAGAAATTGTTCAGATCAGATTACTATATCATATAGCTGCCATTCAAAATGAACGATCGAAAACAAGTGCTTCTATAAAAAACTTTTTCATTTGAGGAGATAATTTAATTAGGAGCGATTTATTGCTTAAGGCAACAATGTATTCTCCTAAGAAATTGTTCAGATCAGATTACTATATCATATAGCTGCCATACAAACTGAATGATCGGAAGCAAGTGCTTCTATAAAAAAACTCTTTCATTTGAGGGGATATTTTAATTAGGCGCGATTTATTACTTAAGGCAACAAGGTATTCTCCTAAGAAATTATTCAGATCAGATAACTATATCATATAGCTGCCATACAAACTGAATGATCGGAAGCAAGTGCTTGTATGAAAAACTCTTTCATTTTAGGAGATATTTTAATTAGGAGCGATTTATTGCTTAAGGCAACAATGTATTCTCCTAAGAAATTGTTCAGATCAGATTACTATATCATACAGCCACCATACAAACTGAACGATCGCATTCAAGTGCGTGTGTGGAAAACTCTTTCATTTAAAGAGATATCTCTACGAAATTAAATATGATTTATTGCCTAAGGCAACAATGTATTCTCCTAAGAAATTGTTCAGATCAGATAACTATATCATATAGCTGCCATACAAACTGAATGATCGGAAGCAAGTGCTTCTATAAAAAAACTCTTTCATTTGAGGGGATATTTTAATTAGGCGCGATTTATTACTTAAGGCAACAAGGTATTCTCCTAAGAAATTATTCAGATCAGATAACTATATCATATAGCTGCCATACAAACTGAATGATCGGAAGCAAGTGCTTGTATGAAAAACTCTTTCATTTTAGGAGATATTTTAATTAGGAGCGATTTATTGCTTAAGGCAACAATGTATTCTCCTAAGAAATTGTTCAGATCAGATTACTATATCATACAGCCACCATACAAACTGAACGATCGCATTCAAGTGCGTGTGTGGAAAACTCTTTCATTTAAAGAGATATCTCTACGAAATTAAATATGATTTATTGCCTAAGGCAACAATGTATTCTCCTAAGAAATTGTTCAGATCAGATAACTATATCATATAGCTGCCTTACAAACTGAACGATCGGAAACAAGTGCTTGTATGAAAAACTCTTTCATTTGAGGAGATATTTAATTTAGGAGCGATTTATTGCTTAAGGCAACAATGTATTCTCCTAAGAAATTGTTCAGATCAGATTACTATATCATATAGCTGCAATACAAACTGAACGATCGGAAGCAAGTGCTTCTATAAAAAAACTCTTTCATTTGAGGGGATATTTTAATTAGGCGCGATTTATTACTTAAGGCAACAAGGTATTCTCCTAAGAAATTATTCAGATCAGATAACTATATCATATAGCTGCCATACAAACTGAATGATCGGAAGCAAGTGCTTGTATGAAAAACTCTTTCATTTGAGGAGATATTTTAATTAGGCGCGATTTATTACTTAAGGCAACAAGGTATTCTCCTAAGAAATTGTTCAGATCAGATTACTATATCATATAGCTGCCATTCAAAATGAACGATCGCAATCAAGTGCTTGTATGGAAAACTCTTTCATTTTAGGAGATATTTTAATTAGGAGCGATTTATTGCTTAAGGCAACAATGTATTCTCCTAAGAAATTGTTCAGATCAGATTACTATATCATATAGCTGCCTTACAAACTGAACGATCGGAAACAAGTGCTTCTATGAAAAACTCTTTCATTTGAGGAGATATTTTAATTAGGCGCGATTTATTACTTAAGGCAACAAGGTATTCTCCTAAGAAATTATTCAGATCAGATAACTATATCATATAGCTGCCATACAAACTGAATGATCGGAAGCAAGTGCTTGTATGAAAAACTCTTTCATTTGAGGAGATATTTTAATTAGGCGCGATTTATTACTTAAGGCAACAAGGTATTCTCCTAAGAAATTGTTCAGATCAGATTACTATATCATATAGCTGCCATTCAAAATGAACGATCGCAATCAAGTGCTTGTATGGAAAACTCTTTCATTTTAGGAGATATTTTAATTAGGAGCGATTTATTGCTTAAGGCAACAATGTATTCTCCTAAGAAATTGTTCAGATCAGATTACTATATCATATAGCTGCCTTACAAACTGAACGATCGGAAACAAGTGCTTCTATAAAAAAACTCTTTCATTTGAGGGGACATTTTAATTAGGCGCGATTTATTACTTAAGGCAACAAGGTATTCTCCTAAGAAATTATTCAGATCAGATAACTATATCATATAGCTGCCATACAAACTGAATGATCGGAAGCAAGTGCTTGTATGAAAAACTCTTTCATTTTAGGAGATATTTTAATTAGGAGCGATTTATTGCTTAAGGCAACAATGTATTCTCCTAAGAAATTGTTCAGAGCAGATTACTATATCATACAGCCACCATACAAACTGAACGATCGCATTCAAGTGCGTGTGTGGAAAACTCTTTCATTTAAAGAGATATCTCTACGAAATTAAATATGATTTATTGCCTAAGGCAACAATGTATTCTCCTAAGAAATTGTTCAGATCAGATAACTATATCATATAGCTGCCATACAAACTGAATGATCGGAAGCAAGTGCTTCTATAAAAAAACTCTTTCATTTGAGGGGATATTTTAATTAGGCGCGATTTATTACTTAAGGCAACAAGGTATTCTCCTAAGAAATTATTCAGATCAGATAACTATATCATATAGCTGCCATACAAACTGAATGATCGGAAGCAAGTGCTTGTATGAAAAACTCTTTCATTTTAGGAGATATTTTAATTAGGAGCGATTTATTGCTTAAGGCAACAATGTATTCTCCTAAGAAATTGTTCAGATCAGATTACTATATCATACAGCCACCATACAAACTGAACGATCGCATTCAAGTGCGTGTGTGGAAAACTCTTTCATTTAAAGAGATATCTCTACGAAATTAAATATGATTTATTGCCTAAGGCAACAAGGTATTCTCCTAAGAAATTGTTCAGATCAGATTACCATATCATATAGCTGCCATTAAAACTGAACGATCGCAATCAAGTGCTTGTATGGAAAACTCTTTCATTTTAGGAGATATTTTAATTAGGAGCGATTTATTGCTTAAGGCAACAATGTATTCTCCTAAGAAATTGTTCAGATCAGATTACTATATCATATAGCTGCCTTACAAACTGAACGATCGGAAACAAGTGCTTCTATGAAAAACTCTTTCATTTGAGGAGATATTTTAATTAGGCGCGATTTATTACTTAAGGCAACAAGGTATTCTCCTAAGAAATTGTTCAGATCAGATTACTATATCATATAGCTGCCATTCAAAATGAACGATCGAAAACAAGTGCTTCTATAAAAAACTTTTTCATTTGAGGAGATAATTTAATTAGGAGCGATTTATTGCTTAAGGCAACAATGTATTCTCCTAAGAAATTGTTCAGATCAGATTACTATATCATATAGCTGCCATACAAACTGAATGATCGGAAGCAAGTGCTTCTATAAAAAAACTCTTTCATTTGAGGGGATATTTTAATTAGGCGCGATTTATTACTTAAGGCAACAAGGTATTCTCCTAAGAAATTATTCAGATCAGATAACTATATCATATAGCTGCCATACAAACTGAATGATCGGAAGCAAGTGCTTGTATGAAAAACTCTTTCATTTTAGGAGATATTTTAATTAGGAGCGATTTATTGCTTAAGGCAACAATGTATTCTCCTAAGAAATTGTTCAGATCAGATTACTATATCATACAGCCACCATACAAACTGAACGATCGCATTCAAGTGCGTGTGTGGAAAACTCTTTCATTTAAAGAGATATCTCTACGAAATTAAATATGATTTATTGCCTAAGGCAACAATGTATTCTCCTAAGAAATTGTTCAGATCAGATAACTATATCATATAGCTGCCTTACAAACTGAACGATCGGAAACAAGTGCTTGTATGAAAAACTCTTTCATTTGAGGAGATATTTAATTTAGGAGCGATTTATTGCTTAAGGCAACAATGTATTCTCCTAAGAAATTGTTCAGATCAGATTACTATATCATATAGCTGCAATACAAACTGAACGATCGGAAGCAAGTGCTTCTATAAAAAAACTCTTTCATTTGAGGGGATATTTTAATTAGGCGCGATTTATTACTTAAGGCAACAAGGTATTCTCCTAAGAAATTATTCAGATCAGATAACTATATCATATAGCTGCCATACAAACTGAATGATCGGAAGCAAGTGCTTGTATGAAAAACTCTTTCATTTGAGGAGATATTTTAATTAGGCGCGATTTATTACTTAAGGCAACAAGGTATTCTCCTAAGAAATTATTCAGATCAGATAACTATATCATATAGCTGCCATACAAACTGAATGATCGCAATCAAGTGCTTGTATGAAAAACTCTTTCATTTGAGGAGATATTTTAATTAGGAGCGATTTATTGCTTAAGGCAGCAATGCATTCTCCTAAGAAATCGTTCAGATTAGACTACCATATCATAAAGCTGCCATTAAAACTGAACGATCGGAAACAAGTGCTTGTATGGAAAACTCGTTCATTTGAGAAGATATTTTAATTAGGAGCGGTTTATTGCTTAAGGCAACAATGTATTCTCCTAAGAAATTGTTCAGATCAGATTACTATATCATATAGCTGCAATACAAACTGAACGATCGGAAACAAGTGCTTGTATGAAAAACTCTTTCATTTGAGGAGATATTTTAATTAGGCGCGATTTATTACTTAAGGCAACAAGGTATTCTCCTAAGAAATTGTTCAGATCAGATTACTATATCATATAGCTGCCTTACAAACTGAACGATCGGAAACAAATGCTACTATAAAAAACTTTTTCATTTGAGGAGATAATTTAATTAGGAGCGATTTATTGCTTAAGGCAACAATGTATTCTCCTAAGAAATTGTTCAGATCAGATTACTATATCATATAGCTGCCTTACAAACTGAACGATCGGAAACAAGTGCTTGTATGAAAAACTCTTTCATTTGAGAAGATATTTTAATTACGAGCGATTTATTGCTTAAGGCAACAACGTATTCTCCTAAGAAATTGTTCAGATCAGATTACTATATCATATAGCTGCCATTAAAACTGAACGATCGCAATCAAGTGCTTGTATGAAAAACTCGTTCATTTGAGGGGATATTTTAATTAGGCGCAATTTATTACTTAAGGCAACAAGGTATTCTCCTAAGAAATTATTCAGATCAGATAACTATATGATATAGCTGCCATACAAACTGAATGATCGCAATCAAGTGCTTGTATGAAAAACTCTTTCATTTGAGGAGATATTTTAATTAGGCGCGATTTATTGCTTAAGGCAGCAATGCATTCTCCTAAGAAATCGTTCAGATTAGACTACCATATCATAAAGCTGCCATTAAAACTGAACGATCGGAAACAAGTGCTTGTATGAAAAACTCGTTCATTTGAGAAGATATTTTAATTAGGAGCGATTTATTGCTTAAGGCAACAATGTATTCTCCTAAGAAATTGTTCAGATCAGATTACCATATCATATAGCTGCCATTAAAACTGAACGATCGCAATCAAGTGCTTGTATGGAAAACTCTTTCATTTTAGGAGATATTTTAATTAGGAGCGATTTATTGCTTAAGGCAACAATGTATTCTCCTAAGAAATTGTTCAGATCAGATTACTATATCATACAGCCACCATACAAACTGAACGATCGCAATCAAGTGCGTGTGTGGAAAACTCTTTCATTTAAAGAGATATCTCTACGAAATTAAATATGATTTATTGCCTAAGGCAACAATGTATTCTCCTAAGAAATTGTTCAGATCAGATAACTATATCATATAGCTGCCTTACAAACTGAACGATCGGAAACAAGTGCTTGTATGAAAAACTCTTTCATTTGAGGAGATATTTAATTTAGGAGCGATTTATTGCTTAAGGCAACAATGTATTCTCCTAAGAAATTGTTCAGATCAGATTACTATATCATATAGCTGCAATACAAACTGAACGATCGGAAGCAAGTGCTTCTATAAAAAAACTCTTTCATTTGAGGGGATATTTTAATTAGGCGCGATTTATTACTTAAGGCAACAAGGTATTCTCCTAAGAAATTATTCAGATCAGATAACTATATCATATAGCTGCCATACAAACTGAATGATCGGAAGCAAGTGCTTGTATGAAAAACTCTTTCATTTGAGGAGATATTTTAATTAGGCGCGATTTATTGCTTAAGGCAGCAATGCATTCTCCTAAGAAATTGTTCAGATCAGATTACTATATCATATAGCTGCAATACAAACTGAACGATCGGAAGCAAGTGCTTCTATAAAAAAACTCTTTCATTTGAGGAGATATTTTAATTAGGCGCGATTAATTGCGTAAGGCAACAATGTATTCTCCTAAGAAATTGTTCAGATCAGATTACTATATCATATAGCCACCATACAAACTGAACGATCGCAATCAAGTGCGTGTGTGGAAAACTCTTTCATTTAAAGGGATATCTCTACGAAATTAGATATGATTTATTGCCTAAGACAACAATGTATTCTCCTAAGAAATTGTTCAGATCAGATAACTATATCATATAGCTGCCTTACAAACTGAACGATCGGAAACAAGTGCTTGTATGAAAAACTCGTTCATTTGAGAAGATATTTTAATTAGGAGCGATTTATTGCTTAAGGCAACAATGTATTCTCCTAAGAAATTGTTCAGATCAGATTACTATATCATATAGCTACCTTACAAACTGAACGATCGCAATCAAGTGCTTGTATAAAAAACTCTTTCATTTGAGGAGATATTTTAATTAGGCGCGATTTATTGCTTAAGGCAGCAATGCATTCTCCTAAGAAATCGTTCAGATTGGATTACCATATCATATAGCTGCCATTAAAACTGAACGATCGGAAACAAATGCTTGTATGAAAAACTCGTTCATTTGAGAAGATATTTTAATTAGGAGCGATTTATTACTTAAGGCAACAATGTATTCTCCTAAGAAATTGTTCAGATCAGATTACCATATCATATAGCTGCTATTAAAACTGAACGATCGCAATCAAGTTCTTGTATGAAAAACTCTTTCATTTGAGGAGATATTTTAATTAGGCGCGATTTATTGCTTAAGGCAGCAATGCATTCTCCTAAGAAATCGTTCAGATTGGATTACCATATCATATAGCTGCCATTAAAACTGAACGATCGGAAACAAGTGCTTGTATGAAAAACTCGTTCATTTTTGAAGATATTTTAATTAGGAGAGATTTATTGCTTAAGGCAACAATGTATTCTCCTAAGAAATTGTTCAGATCAGATTACTATATTATATAGCTGCCTTACAAACTGAACGATCGCAATCAAGTGCTTGTATGAAAAACTCTTCCATTTGAGGAGATATTTTAATTAGGCGCGATTTATTGCTTAAGGCAGCAATGCATTCTCCTAAGAAATCGTTCAGATTAGACTACCATATCATAAAGCTGCCATTAAAACTGAACGATCGGAAACAAGTGCTTGTATGAAAAACTCATTCATTTGAGAAGATATTTTAATTAGGAGCGATTTATTGCTTAAGGCAACAATGTATTCTCCTAAGAAATTGTTCAGATCAGATTACCATATCATATAGCTGCCATTAAAACTGAACGATCGCAATCAAGTGCTTGTATGAAAAACTCTTTCATTTGAGGAGATATTTTAATTAGGCGCGATTTATTGCTTACGGCAGCAATGCATTCTCCTAAGAAATCGTTCAGATTGGATTACCATATCATATAGCTGCCATTAAAACTGAACGATCGGAAACAAGTGCTTGTATGAAAAACTCGTTCGTTTGAGAAAATATTTTAATTAGGAGCGATTTATTGCTTAAGGCAACAATGTATTCTCCTAAGAAATTGTTCAGATCAGATTACCGTATCATATAGCTGCCATTAAAACTGAACGATCGCAATCAAGTGCTTGTATGGAAAACTCTTTCATTTTAGGAGATATTTTAATTAGGAGCGATTTATTGCTTAAGGCAACAATGTATTCTCCTAAGAAATTGTTCAGATCAGATTACTATATCATATAGCTGCCTTACAAACTGAACGATCGGAAACAAGTGCTTCTATGAAAAACTCTTTCATTTGAGGAGATATTTTAATTAGGCGCGATTTATTACTTAAGGCAACAAGGTATTCTCCTAAGAAATTGTTCAGATCAGATTACTATATCATATAGCTGCCATACAAACTGAACGATCGAAAACAAGTGCTTCTATAAAAAACTTTTTCATTTGAGGAGATAATTTAATTAGGAGCGATTTATTGCTTAAGGCAACAATGTATTCTCCTAAGAAATTGTTCAGATCAGATTACCATATCATATAGCTGCCATTAAAACTGAACGATCGCAATCAAGTGCTTGTATGAAAAACTCTTTCATTTGAGGAGATATTTTAATTAGGCGCGATTTATTACTTAAGGCAACAAGGTATTCTCCTAAGAAATTGTTCAGATCAGATTACTATATCATATAGCTGCCATACAAACTGAACGATCGAAAACAAGTGCTTCTATAAAAAACTTTTTCATTTGAGGAGATAATTTAATTAGGAGCGATTTATTGCTTAAGGCAACAATGTATTCTCCTAAGAAATTGTTCAGATCAGATTACCGTATCATATAGCTGCCATTAAAACTGAACGATCGCAATCAAGTGCTTGTATGGAAAACTCTTTCATTTTAGGAGATATTTTAATTAGGAGCGATTTATTGCTTAAGGCAACAATGTATTCTCCTAAGAAATTGTTCAGATCAGATTACTATATCATATAGCTGCCTTACAAACTGAACGATCGGAAACAAGTGCTTCTATGAAAAACTCTTTCATTTGAGGAGATATTTTAATTAGGCGCGATTTATTACTTAAGGCAACAAGGTATTCTCCTAAGAAATTGTTCAGATCAGATTACTATATCATATAGCTGCCATACAAACTGAACGATCGAAAACCAGTGCTTCTATAAAAAAACTCTTTCATTTGAGGAGATATTTTAATTAGGCGCGATTTATTGCTTAAGGCAGCAATGCATTCTCCTAAGAAATCGTTCAGATCAGATAACTATATCATATAGCTGCCATACAAACTGAACGATCGGAAACAAGTGCTTGTATGAAAAACTCGTTCATTTAAGAAGATATTTTAATTAGGAGCGATTTATTGCTTAAGGCAACAATGTATTCTCCTAAGAAATTGTTTAGATCAGATTACCATATCATATAGCTGCCATTAAAACTGAACGATCGCAATCAAGTGCTTGTATGAAAAACTCTTTCATTTGAGGAGATATTTTAATTAGGAGCGATTTATTGCTTAAGGCAACAATGTATTCTCCTAAGAAATTGTTCAGATCAGATTACTATATCATGTAGCTGCAATACAAACTGAACGATCGGAAACAAGTGCTTGTATGAAAAACTCTTTCATTTGAGGAGATATTTTAATTAGGCGCGATTTATTACTTAAGGCAACAATGTATTCTCCTAAGAAATTGTTCAGATCAGATTACTATATCATATAGCTGCCATACAAACTGAATGATCAGAAGCAAGTGCTTCTATAAAAAAAACTCTTTCATTTGAGGAGATATTTTAATTAGGCGCGATTTATTGCTTAAGGCAGCAATGCATTCTCCTAAGAAATTGTTCAGATTAGATTACCATATCATATAGCTGCCATTAAAACTGAACGATCGCAATAAAGTGCTTGTATGAAAAACTCTTCCTTTTGAGGAGATATTTTAATTAGGAGCGATTTATTGCTTAAGGCAACAATGTATTCTCCTAAGAAATTGTTCAGATCAGATTACTATATCATATAGCTGCCTTACAAACTGAACGATCGGAAACAAGTGCTTGTATGAAAAACTCTTTCATTTGAGAAGATATTTTAATTAGGAGCGATTTATTGCTTAAGGCAACAACGTATTCTCCTAAGAAATTGTTCAGATCAGATTACTATATCATATAGCTGCAATACAAACTGAACGATCGGAAACAAGTGCTTCTATGAAAAACTCTTTCATTTGAGGAGATATTTTAATTAGGCGCGATTTATTACTTAAGGCAACAAGGTATTCTCCTAAGAAATCATTTAGATTAGATTACCATATCATATAGCTGCCATTAAAACTGAACGATCGGAAACAAGTGCTTGTATGAAAAACTCGTTCATTTGAGGAGATATTTTAATTAGGAGCGATTTATTGCTTAAGGCAACAATGTATTCTCCTAAGAAATTGTTCAGATCAGATTACTATATCATATAGCTGCAACACAAACTGAACGATCGGAAGCAAGTGCTTCTATAAAAAAACTCTTTCATTTGAGGAGATATTTTAATTAGGCGCGATTTATTACTTAAGGCAACAAGGTATTCTCCTAAGAAATTATTCAGATCAGATAACTATATCATATAGCTACAATACAAACTGAACGATCGGAAGCAAGTGCTTCTATAAAAAAACTCTTTCATTTGAGGAGATATTTTAATTAGGCGCGATTTATTACATAAGGCAACAAGGTATTCTCCTAAGAAATTATTCAGATCAGATAACTATATCATATAGCTGCAATACAAACTGAACGAACGGAAGCAAGTGCTTCTATAAAAAAACTCTTTCATTTGAGGAGATATTTTAATTAGGCGCGATTTATTACTTAAGGCAACAAGGTATTCTCCTAAGAAATTGTTCAGATCAGATTACTATATCATATAGCTGCCATACAAACTGAACGATCGAAAACAAGTGCTTCTATAAAAAACTTTTTCATTTGAGGAGATAATTTAATTAGGAGCGATTTATTGCTTAAGGCAACAATGTATTCTCCTAAGAAATCGTTCAGATCAGATTATCATATCATATAGCTGCCATTAAAACTGAACGATCGGAAACAAGTGCTTGTATGAAAAACTCGTTCATTTGAGGAGATATTTTAATTAGGAGCGATTTATTGCTTAAGGCAACAATGTATTCTCCTAAGAAATTGTTCAGATCAGATTACTATATCATATAGCTGCCTTACAAACTGAACGATCGGAAACAAGTGCTTCTATGAAAAACTCTTTCATTTGAGGAGATATTTTAATTAGGCGCGATTTATTACTTAAGGCAACAAGGTATTCTCCTAAGAAATTGTTCAGATCAGATTACTATATCATATAGCTGCCATACAAACTGAACGATCGAAAACAAGTGCTTCTATAAAAAACTTTTTCATTTGAGGAGATAATTTAATTAGGAGCGATTTATTGCTTAAGGCAACAATGTATTCTCCTAAGAAATCGTTCAGATCAGATTATCATATCACATAGCTGCCATTAAAACTGAACGATCGGAAACAAGTGCTTGTATGAAAAACTCGTTCATTTAAGAAGATATTTTAATTAGGAGCGATTTATTGCTTAAGGCAACAATGTATTCTCCTAAGAAATTGTTTAGATCAGATTACCATATCATATAGCTGCAATACAAACTGAACGATCGGAAACAAGTGCTTGTATGAAAAACTTTTTCATTTGAGGAGATAATTTAATTAGGAGCGATTTATTGCTTAAGGCAGCAATGCATTCTCCTAAGAAATCGTTCAGATCAGATAACTATATCATATAGCTGCCATACAAACTGAACGATCGGAAACAAGTGCTTGTATGAAAAACTCGTTCATTTAAGAAGATATTTTAATTAGGAGCGATTTATTGCTTAAGGCAACAATGTATTCTCCTAAGAAATTGTTCAGATCAGATTACTATATCATGTAGCTGCAATACAAACTGAACGATCGGAAACAAGTGCTTGTATGAAAAACTTTTTCATTTGAGGAGATAATTTAATTAGGAGCGATTTATTGCTTAAGGCAGCAATGCATTCTCCTAAGAAATCGTTCAGATCAGATAACTATATCATATAGCTGCCATACAAACTGAACGATCGGAAACAAGTGCTTGTATGAAAAACTCGTTCATTTAAGAAGATATTTTAATTAGGAGCGATTTATTGCTTAAGGCAACAATGTATTCTCCTAAGAAATTGTTTAGATCAGATTACCATATCATATAGCTGCCATTAAAACTGAACGATCGCAATCAAGTGCTTGTATGAAAAACTCTTTCATTTGAGGAGATATTTTAATTAGGAGCGATTTATTGCTTAAGGCAACAATGTATTCTCCTAAGAAATTGTTCAGATCAGATTACTATATCATGTAGCTGCAATACAAACTGAACGATCGGAAACAAGTGCTTGTATGAAAAACTCTTTCATTTGAGGAGATATTTTAATTAGGCGCGATTTATTACTTAAGGCAACAATGTATTCTCCTAAGAAATTGTTCAGATCAGATTACTATATCATATAGCTGCCATACAAACTGAATGATCAGAAGCAAGTGCTTCTATAAAAAAAACTCTTTCATTTGAGGAGATATTTTAATTAGGCGCGATTTATTGCTTAAGGCAGCAATGCATTCTCCTAAGAAATTGTTCAGATTAGATTACCATATCATATAGCTGCCATTAAAACTGAACGATCGCAATAAAGTGCTTGTATGAAAAACTCTTCCTTTTGAGGAGATATTTTAATTAGGAGCGATTTATTGCTTAAGGCAACAATGTATTCTCCTAAGAAATTGTTCAGATCAGATTACTATATCATATAGCTGCCTTACAAACTGAACGATCGGAAACAAGTGCTTGTATGAAAAACTCTTTCATTTGAGAAGATATTTTAATTAGGAGCGATTTATTGCTTAAGGCAACAACGTATTCTCCTAAGAAATTGTTCAGATCAGATTACTATATCATATAGCTGCAATACAAACTGAACGATCGGAAACAAGTGCTTCTATGAAAAACTCTTTCATTTGAGGAGATATTTTAATTAGGCGCGATTTATTACTTAAGGCAACAAGGTATTCTCCTAAGAAATCATTTAGATTAGATTACCATATCATATAGCTGCCATTAAAACTGAACGATCGGAAACAAGTGCTTGTATGAAAAACTCGTTCATTTGAGGAGATATTTTAATTAGGCGCGATTTATTGCTTAAGGCAACAATGTATTCTCCTAAGAAATTGTTCAGATCAGATTACTATATCATATAGCTGCAACACAAACTGAACGATCGGAAGCAAGTGCTTCTATAAAAAAACTCTTTCATTTGAGGAGATATTTTAATTAGGCGCGATTTATTACTTAAGGCAACAAGGTATTCTCCTAAGAAATTATTCAGATCAGATAACTATATCATATAGCTACAATACAAACTGAACGATCGGAAGCAAGTGCTTCTATAAAAAAACTCTTTCATTTGAGGAGATATTTTAATTAGGCGCGATTTATTACATAAGGCAACAAGGTATTCTCCTAAGAAATTATTCAGATCAGATAACTATATCATATAGCTGCAATACAAACTGAACGAACGGAAGCAAGTGCTTCTATAAAAAAACTCTTTCATTTGAGGAGATATTTTAATTAGGCGCGATTTATTACTTAAGGCAACAAGGTATTCTCCTAAGAAATTGTTCAGATCAGATTACTATATCATATAGCTGCCATACAAACTGAACGATCGAAAACAAGTGCTTCTATAAAAAACTTTTTCATTTGAGGAGATAATTTAATTAGGAGCGATTTATTGCTTAAGGCAACAATGTATTCTCCTAAGAAATCGTTCAGATCAGATTATCATATCATATAGCTGCCATTAAAACTGAACGATCGGAAACAAGTGCTTGTATGAAAAACTCGTTCATTTGAGGAGATATTTTAATTAGGAGCGATTTATTGCTTAAGGCAACAATGTATTCTCCTAAGAAATTGTTCAGATCAGATTACTATATCATATAGCTGCCTTACAAACTGAACGATCGGAAACAAGTGCTTCTATGAAAAACTCTTTCATTTGAGGAGATATTTTAATTAGGCGCGATTTATTACTTAAGGCAACAAGGTATTCTCCTAAGAAATTGTTCAGATCAGATTACTATATCATATAGCTGCCATACAAACTGAACGATCGAAAACAAGTGCTTCTATAAAAAACTTTTTCATTTGAGGAGATAATTTAATTAGGAGCGATTTATTGCTTAAGGCAACAATGTATTCTCCTAAGAAATCGTTCAGATCAGATTATCATATCATATAGCTGCCATTAAAACTGAACGATCGCAATCAAGTGCTTGTATGAAAAACTCTTTCATTTGAGGAGATATTTTAATTAGGAGCGATTTATTACTTAAGGCAACAATGTATTCTCCTAAGAAATTGTTCAGATCAGATTACTATATCATATAGCTGCCTTACAAACTGAACGATCGGAAACAAGTGCTTCTATGAAAAACTCTTTCATTTGAGGAGATATTTTAATTAGGCGCGATTTATTACTTAAGGCAACAAGGTATTCTCCTAAGAAATTGTTCAGATCAGACTACTATATCATATAGCTGCCATACAAACTGAACGATCGAAAACCAGTGCTTCCATAAAAAAACTCTTTCATTTGAGGAGATATTTTAATTAGGCGCGATTTATTGCTTAAGGCAGCAATGCATTCTCCTAAGAAATCGTTCAGATCAGATAACTATATCATATAGCTGCCTTACAAACTGAACGATCGGAAACAAGTGCTTGTATGAAAAACTCGTTCATTTAAGAAGATATTTTAATTAGGAGCGATTTATTGCTTAAGGCAACAATGTATTCTCCTAAGAAATTGTTTAGATCAGATTACCATATCATATAGCTGCCATTAAAACTGAACGATCGCAATCAAGTGCTTGTATGAAAAACTCTTTCATTTGAGGAGATATTTTAATTAGGAGCGATTTATTGCTTAAGGCAACAATGTATTCTCCTAAGAAATTGTTCAGATCAGATTACTATATCATGTAGCTGCAATACAAACTGAACGATCGGAAACAAGTGCTTGTATGAAAAACTCTTTCATTTGAGGAGATATTTCAATTAGGCGCGATTTATTACTTAAGGCAACAATGTATTCTCCTAAGAAATTGTTCAGATCAGATTACTATATCATATAGCTGCCATACAAACTGAATGATCAGAAGCAAGTGCTTCTATAAAAAAAACTCTTTCATTTGAGGAGATATTTTAATTAGGCGCGATTTATTGCTTAAGGCAGCAATGCATTCTCCTAAGAAATTGTTCAGATTAGATTACCATATCATATAGCTGCCATTAAAACTGAACGATCGCAATAAAGTGCTTGTATGAAAAACTCTTCCTTTTGAGGAGATATTTTAATTAGGAGCGATTTATTGCTTAAGGCAACAATGTATTCTCCTAAGAAATTGTTCAGATCAGATTACTATATCATATAGCTGCCTTACAAACTGAACGATCGGAAACAAGTGCTTGTATGAAAAACTCTTTCATTTGAGAAGATATTTTAATTAGGAGCGATTTATTGCTTAAGGCAACAACGTATTCTCCTAAGAAATTGTTCAGATCAGATTACTATATCATATAGCTGCAATACAAACTGAACGATCGGAAACAAGTGCTTCTATGAAAAACTCTTTCATTTGAGGAAATATTTTAATTAGGCGCGATTTATTACTTAAGGCAACAAGGTATTCTCCTAAGAAATCATTTAGATTAGATTACCATATCATATAGCTGCCATTAAAACTGAACGATCGGAAACAAGTGCTTGTATGAAAAACTCGTTCATTTGAGGAGATATTTTAATTAGGAGCGATTTATTGCTTAAGGCAACAATGTATTCTCCTAAGAAATTGTTCAGATCAGATTACTATATCATATAGCTGCAACACAAACTGAACGATCGGAAGCAAGTGCTTCTATAAAAAAACTCTTTCATTTGAGGAGATATTTTAATTAGGCGCGATTTATTACTTAAGGCAACAAGGTATTCTCCTAAGAAATTATTCAGATCAGATAACTATATCATATAGCTACAATACAAACTGAACGATCGGAAGCAAGTGCTTCTATAAAAAAACTCTTTCATTTGAGGAGATATTTTAATTAGGCGCGATTTATTACATAAGGCAACAAGGTATTCTCCTAAGAAATTATTCAGATCAGATAACTATATCATATAGCTGCAATACAAACTGAACGAACGGAAGCAAGTGCTTCTATAAAAAAACTCTTTCATTTGAGGAGATATTTAAATTAGGCGCGATTTATTGCTTAAGGCACAAATGTATTCTTCTAAGAAATTGTTCAGATCAGATTACTATATCATATAGCTGCCATACAAATTAAACGATCGGAAACAAGTGCTTGTATGAAAAACTCTTTCATTTGAGGAGATATTTTAATTAGGCGCGATTTATTACTTAAGGCAACAAGGTGTTCTCCTAAGAAATTATTCAGATCATTTAACTATATCATATAGCTGCCATACAAACTGAATGATCGGAAGCAAGTGCTTCTATAAAAAAACTCTTTCATTTGAGGAGATATTTAAAGTAGGCGCGATTTATTGCTTAAGGCACAAATGTATTCTCCTAAGAAATTGTTCAGATCAGATTACTATATCATATAGCTGCCATAGAAATTAAACGATCGGAAACAAGTGCTTGTATGAAAAACTCTTTCATTTGAGGAGATATTTTAATTAGGCGCGATTTATTACTTAAGGCAACAAGGTGTTCTCCTAAGAAATTATTCAGATCATTTAACTATATCAGCAGCGCGATTTATTACTTAAGGCAACAAGGTATTCTCGTAAGAAATTACTCAGATCAGATAACTATATCATATAGCTGCCATACAAACTGAACGATCGGAACCAAGTGCTTCTATGAAAAACTATTTCATTTGAGGAGATATTTAAATTAGGAGCGATTTATTGCTTAAGGCAACAATGTATTCTCCTAAGAAATTGTTCAGATCAGATTACTATATCATATAGCTGCCATACAAGTTAAACGATCGGAAACAAGTGCTTGTATGAAAAACTCTTTCATTTGAGGAGATATTTTAATTAGGAGCGATTTATTGCTTAAGGCAACAATGTATTCTCCTAAGAAATTGTTCAGATCAGATTACGTTATCATATAGCTGCAATACAAACTGAACGATCGGAATCAAGTGCTTCTATGAAAAACTATTTCATTTGAGGAGATATTTAAATTAGGAGCGATTTATTGCTTAAGGCAACAATGTATTCTCCTAAGAAATTGTTCAGATCAGATTACTATATCATATAGCCGCTTTACAAACTGAACGATGGGAAACAAGTGCTTGTATGAAAAAGTCTTTCATTTGAGGAGATATTTAAATTAGGCGCGATTTATTGCTTAAGGCAACAATGTATTCTCCTAAGAAATTGTTCAGATCAGATTCCTATATCATATAGCCGCTTTACAAACTGAACGATCGGAAACAAGTGCTTGTATGAAAAAGTCTTTCATTTGAGGAGATATTTAAATTAGGCGCGATTTATTGCTTAAGGCAAAAATGTATTCTCCTAAGAAATTGTTCAGATCAGATTACTATATCATATAGCTGCAACACAAACTGAACGATCGGAAGCAAGTGCTTCTATAAAAAAACTCTTTCATTTGAGGAGATATTTTAATTAGGCGCGATTTATTACTTAAGGCAACAAGGTATTCTCCTAAGAAATTATTCAGATCAGATAACTATATCATATAGCTACAATACAAACTGAACGATCGGAAACAAGTGCTTCTATAAAAAAACTCTTTCATTTGAGGAGATATTTTAATTAGGCGCGATTTATTGCTTAAGGCAACAAGGTATTCTCCTAAGAAATTATTCAGATCAGATAACTATATCATATAGCTGCAATACAAACTGAACGAACGGAAGCAAGTGCTTCTATAAAAAAACTCTTTCATTTGAGGAGATATTTAAATTAGGCGCGATTTATTACTTAAGGCAACAATGTATTCTCCTAAGAAATCGTTCAGATCAGATTACTATATCATATAGCTGCCATACAAACTGAACGATCGGAATCAAGGGCTTGTGTGGAAATCTCTTTAATTTAAAGAGATATCTCTACGAAATTAGATATGATTAATTGCTTAAGGCAACATTGTATTCTCCTAAGAAATTGGTCAGATCAGATTACTATATCATATAGCTGCCATGCAAACTGAACGATCGGAATCAAGTGCTTGTGTGGAAAACTCTTCATTTAAAGGGATATCTCTACGAAATTAGATATGATTAATTGGTTCAGGCAACAATGTACTTTCCTGAGAAATTGTTCAGATCAGATGACTATATCATATAGCTGCCATACAAACTGAACGATCGGAAGCAAGTGCTTCTATAAAAAACTGTTTCATTTGAGGAGATATTTTAATTAGGAGCGATTTATTGCTTAAGGCAACAATGTATTCTCCTAAGAAATTGTTCAGATCAGATTACTATATCATGTAGCTGCAATACAAACTGAACGATCGGAAACAAGTGCTTGTATGAAAAACTCTTTCATTTGAGGAGATATTTTAATTAGGCGCGATTTATTACTTAAGGCAACAATGTATTCTCCTAAGAAATTGTTCAGATCAGATTACTATATCATATAGCTGCCATACAAACTGAATGATCGGAAGCAAGTGCTTCTATAAAAAAAACTCTTTCATTTGAGGAGATATTTTAATTAGGCGCGATTTATTGCTTAAGGCAGCAATGCATTCTCCTAAGAAATTGTTCAGATTAGATTACCATATCATATAGCTGCCATTAAAACTGAACGATCGCAATAAAGTGCTTGTATGAAAAACTCTTCCTTTTGAGGAGATATTTTAATTAGGAGCGATTTATTGCTTAAGGCAACAATGTATTCTCCTAAGAAATTGTTCAGATCAGATTACTATATCATATAGCTGCCTTACAAACTGAACGATCGGAAACAAGTGCTTGTATGAGAAACTCTTTCATTTGAGAAGATATTTTAATTATAAGCGATTTATTGCTTAAGGCAACAACGTATTCTCTTAAGAAATTGTTCAGATCAGATTACTATATCATATAGCTGCAATACAAACTGAACGATCGGAAACAAGTGCTTCTATGAAAACCTCTTTCATTTGAGGAGATATTTTAATTAGGCGCGATTTATTACTTAAGGCAACAAGGTATTCTCCTAAGCAATCATTTAGATTAGATTACCATATCATATAGCTGCCATTAAAACTGAACGATCGGAAACAAGTGCTTGTATGAAAAACTCGTTCATTTGAGGAGATATTTTAATTAGGAGCGATTTATTGTTTAAGGCAACAATGTATTCTCCTAAGAAATTGTTCAGATCAGATTACTATATCATATAGCTGCAACACAAACTGAACGATCGGAAGCAAGTGCTTCTATAAAAAAACTCTTTCATTTGAGGAGATATTTTAATTAGGCGCGATTTATTACTTAAGGCAACAAGGTATTCTCCTAAGAAATTATTCAGATCAGATAACTATATCATATAGCTACAATACAAACTGAACGATCGGAAGCAAGTGCTTCTATAAAAAAACTCTTTCATTTGAGGAGATATTTTAATTAGGCGCGATTTATTACATAAGGCAACAAGGTATTCTCCTAAGAAATTATTCAGATCAGATAACTATATCATATAGCTGCAATACAAACTGAACGAACGGAAGCAAGTGCTTCTATAAAAAAACTCTTTCATTTGAGGAGATATTTAAATTAGGCGCGATTTATTGCTTAAGGCACAAATGTATTCTTCTAAGAAATTGTTCAGATCAGATTACTATATCATATAGCTGCCATATAAATTAAACGATCGGAAACAAGTGCTTGTATGAAAAACTCTTTCATTTGAGGAGATATTTTAATTAGGCGCGATTTATTACTTAAGGCAACAAGGTGTTCTCCTAAGAAATTATTCAGATCATTTAACTATATCATATAGCTGCCATACAAACTGAATGATCGGAAGCAAGTGCTTCTATAAAAAAACTCTTTCATTTGAGGAGATATTTAAATTAGGCGCGATTTATTGCTTAAGGCACAAATGTATTCTCCTAAGAAATTGTTCAGATCAGATTACTATATCATATAGCTGCCATAGAAATTAAACGATCGGAAACAAGTGCTTGTATGAAAAACTCTTTCATTTGAGGAGATATTTTAATTAGGCGCGATTTATTACTTAAGGCAACAAGGTGTTCTCCTAAGAAATTATTCAGATCATTTAACTATATCAGCAGCGCGATTTATTACTTAAGGCAACAAGGTATTCTCGTAAGAAATTACTCAGATCAGATAACTATATCATATAGCTGCCATACAAACTGAACGATCGGAACCAAGTGCTTCTATGAAAAACTATTTCATTTGAGGAGACATTTAAATTAGGAGCGATTTATTGCTTAAGGCAACAATGTATTCTCCTAAGAAATTGTTCAGATCAGATTACTATATCATATAGCTGCCATACAAATTAAACGATCGGAAACAAGTGCTTGTATGAAAAACTCTTTCATTTGAGGAGATATTATAATTAGGAGCGATTTATTGCTTAAGGCAACAATGTATTCTCCTAAGAAATTGTTCAGATCAGATTACGTTATCATATAGCTGCAATACAAACTGAACGATCGGAATCAAGTGCTTCTATGAAAAACTATTTCATTTGAGGAGATATTTAAATTAGGAGCGATTTATTGCTTAAGGCAACAATGTATTCTCCTAAGAAATTGTTCAGATCAGATTACTATATCATATAGCCGCTTTACAAACTGAACGATCGGAAACAAGTGCTTGTATGAAAAAGTCTTTCATTTGAGGAGATATTTAAATTAGGCGCGATTTATTGCTTAAGGCAAAAATGTATTCTCCTAAGAAATTGTTCAGATCAGATTACTATATCATATAGCTGCCATACAAATTAAACGATCGGAAACAAGTGCTTGTATGAAAAACTCTTTCATTTGAGGAGATATTTTAATTAGGCGCGATTTATTACTTAAGGCAACAAGGTATTCTCCTAAGAAATTATTCAGATCAGATAACTATATCATATAGCTGCCATACACACTGAATGATCGGAAGCAAGTGCTTCTATAAAAAAACTCTTTCATTTGAGGAGATATTTAAATTAGGCGCGATTTATTGCTTAAGGCACAAATGTATTCTCCTAAGAAATTGTTCAGATCAGATTACTATATCATATAGCTGCCATACAAATTAAACGATCGGAAACAAGTGCTTGTATGAAAAACTCTTTCATTTGAGGAGATATTTTAATTAGGCGCGATTTATTACTTAAGGCAACAAGGTATTCTCCTAAGAAATTGTTCAGATCAGATTACTATATCATATAGCTGCCATACAAGTTAAACGATCGGAAACAAGTGCTTGTATGAAAAACTCTTTCATTTGAGGAGATATTTTAATTAGGCGCGATTTATTACTTAAGGCAACAAGGTACTCTCCTAAAAAATTATTCAGATCAGATAACTATATCATATAGCTGCCATACAAACTGAATGATCGGAAGCAAGTGCTTCTATAAAAAAACTCTTTCATTTGAGGAGATATTTAAATTAGGCGCGATTTATTGCTTAAGGCACAAATGTATTCTCCTAAGAAATTGTTCAGATCAGATTACTATATCATATAGCTGCCATACAAATTAAATGATCGGAAACAAGTGCTTGTATGAAAAACTCTTTCATTTGAGGAGATATTTTAATTAGGAGCGATTTATTGCTTAAGGCAACAATGTATTCTCCTAAGAAATTGTTCAGATCAGATTACTATATCATATAGCCGCCATACAAACTGAACGATCGGAAACAAGTGCTTGTATGAAAAACTCTTTCATTTGAGGAGATATTTTAATTAGGCGCGATTTATTACTTAAGGCAACAAGGTATTCTCCTAAGAAATTATTCAGATCAGATAACTATATCATATAGCTGCCATACAAACTGAACGATCGGAAACAAGTGCTTCTATGAAAAACTCTTTCATTTGAGGAGATATTTTAATTAGGCGCGATTTATTACTTAAGGCACAAATGTATTCTCCTAAGAAATTGTTCAGATCAGATTACTATATCATATAGCTGCCATACAAATTGAACGATCGGAAACAAGTGCTTGTATGAAAAACTCTTTCATTTGAGGAGATATTTTAATTAGGCGCGATTTATTACTTAAGTCAGCAATGTATTCTCCTAAGAAATGGTTCAGATCAGATTACTATATCATATAGCCGCCATATAAACTGAACGATCGGAAACAAGTGCTTGTATGAAAAACTCTTTCATTTGAGGAGATATTTTAATTAGGAGCGATTTATTGCTTAAGGCAACAATGTATTCTCCTAAGAAATTGTTCAGATCAGATTACTATATCATATAGCCGCCATACAAACTGAACGATCGGAAACAAGTGCTTGTATGAAAAACTCTTTCATTTGAGGAGATATTTTAATTAGGCGCGATTTATTACTTAAGGCAACAAGGTATTCTCCTAAGAAATTTTTCAGATCAGATAACTATATTATATAGCTGCCATACAAACTGAACGATCGGAAACAAGTGCTTGTATGAAAAACTCTTTCATTTGAGGAGATATTTTAATTAGGCGCGATTTATTACCTAAGGCAACAAGGTATTCTCCTAAGAAATTATTCAGATCAGATAACTATATCATATAGCTGCCATACAAACTGAACGATCGGAAACAAGTGCTTGTATGAAAAACTCTTTCATTTGAGGAGATATTTTAATTAGGCGCGATTTATTACTTAAGGCAACAAGGTATTCTCCTAAGAAATTGTTCAGATCAGATTCCTATATCATATAGCCGCCATACAAACTGAACGATCGGAAACAAGTGCTTGTATGAAAAACTCTTTCATTTGAGGAGATATTTTAATTAGGCGCGATTTATTACTTAAGGCAACAAGGTATTCTCCTAAGAAATTATTCAGAGCAGATAACTATATCATATAACTGCCATACAAACTGAACGATCGGAAACAAGTGCTTCTATGAAAAACTCTTTCATTTGAGGAGATATTTTAATTAGGCGCGATTTATTACTTAAGGCAACAAGGTATTCTCCTAAGAAATTATTCAGATCAGATAACTATATCATATAGCTGCCATACACACTGAATGATCGGAAGCAAGTGCTTCTATAAAAAAACTCTTTCATTTGAGGAGATATTTAAATTAGGCGCGATTTATTGCTTAAGGCACAAATGTATTCTCCTAAGAAATTGTTCAGATCAGATTACTATATCATATAGCCGCCATACAAACTGAACGATCGGAAACAAGTGCTTGTATGAAAAACTCTTTCATTTGAGGAGATATTTTAATTAGGCGCGATTTATTACTTAAGGCAACAAGGTATTCTCCTAAGAAATTTTTCAGATCAGATAACTATATTATATAGCTGCCATACAAACTGAACGATCGGAAACAAGTGCTTGTATGAAAAACTCTTTCATTTGAGGAGATATTTTAATTAGGCGCGATTTATTACCTAAGGCAACAAGGTATTCTCCTAAGAAATTATTCAGATCAGATAACTATATCATATAGCTGCCATACAAACTGAACGATCGGAAACAAGTGCTTGTATGAAAAACTCTTTCATTTGAGGAGATATTTTAATTAGGCGCGATTTATTACTTAAGGCAACAAGGTATTCTCCTAAGAAATTGTTCAGATCAGATTACTATATCATATAGCCGCCATACAAACTGAACGATCGGAAACAAGTGCTTGTATGAAAAACTCTTTCATTTGAGGAGATATTTTAATTAGGCGCGATTTATTACTTAAGGCAACAAGGTATTCTCCTAAGAAATTATTCAGAGCAGATAACTATATCATATAACTGCCATACAAACTGAACGATCGGAAACAAGTGCTTCTATGAAAAACTCTTTCATTTGAGGAGATATTTTAATTAGGCGCGATTTATTACTTAAGGCAACAAGGTATTCTCCTAAGAAATTATTCAGATCAGATAACTATATCATATAGCTGCCATACACACTGAATGATCGGAAGCAAGTGCTTCTATAAAAAAACTCTTTCATTTGAGGAGATATTTAAATTAGGCGCGATTTATTACTTAAGGCACAAATGTATTCTCCTAAGAAATTGTTCAGATCAGATAACTATATCATATAGCTGCCATACAAACTGAACGATCGGAAACAAGTGCTTCTATGAAAGACTCTTTCATTTGAGGAGATATTTTAATTAGGCGCGATTTATTACTTAAGGCACAAATGTATTCTCCTAGGAAATTGTTCAGATCAGATTACTATATCATATAGCCGCTATACAAACTGAACGATCGGAAACAAGTGCTTGTATGAAAAACTCTTTCATTTGAGGAGATATTTTAATTAGGAGCGATTTATTGCTTAAGGCAAAAATGTATTCTCCGAAGAAATTGTTCATATGAGATTACTATATCATATAGCTGCAATACAAACTGAACGATCGGAACCAAGTGCTTCTATAAACAGCTATTTTATTAGAGGAGATATTTAAATTAGGAGCGATTTATTGCTTAAGGCAACAATGTATTCTCCTAAGAAATTGTTCAGATCAGATTACTATATCATATAGCTGCAATACAAACTGAACGATCGGAAGCAAGTGCTTCTATAAAAAAACTCTTTCATTTGAGGAGATATTTTAATTAGGCGCGATTTATTACTTAAGGCAACAAGGTATTCTCCTAAGAAATTATTCAGATCAGATAACTATATCATATAGCTGCCATACAAACTGAATGATCGGAAGCAAGTGCTTCTATAAAAAAACTCTTTCATTTGAGGAGATATTTAAATTAGGCGCGATTTATTGCTTTAGGCACAAATGTATTCTCCTAAGAAATTGTTCAGATCAGATTACTATATCATATAGCTGCCATACAAATTAAACGATCGGAAACAAGTGCTTGTATGAAAAACTCTTTCATTTGAGGAGATATTTTAATTAGGCGCGATTTATTACTTAAGGCAACAAGGTATTCTCCTAAGAATTTGTTCAGATCAGATTACTATATCATATAGCTGCCATACAAATTAAACGATCGGAAACAAGTGCTTGTATGAAAAACTCTTTTATTTGAGGAGATATTTTAAATAGGCGCGATATATTACTTAAGGCAACAAGGTACTCTCCTAAGAAATTATTCAGATCAGATAACTATATCATATAGCTGCCATACAAACTGAATGATCGGAAGCAAGTGCTTCTATAAAAAAACTCTTTCATTTGAGGAGATATTTAAATTAGGCGCGATTTATTGCTTAAGCCACAAATGTATTCTCCTAAGAAATTGTTCAGATCAGATTACTATATCATATAGCTGCCATACAAATTAAACGATCGGAAACAAGTGCTTGTATGAAAAAGTCTTTCATTTGAGGAGATATTTTAATTAGGCGCGATTTATTACTTAAGGCAACAAGGTGTTCTCCTAAGAAATTATTCAGATCATTTAACTATATCAGCTGCGCGATTTATTACTTAAGGCAACAAGGTATTCTCGTAAGAAATTACTCAGATCAGATAACTATATCATATAGCTGCCATACAAACTGAACGATCGGAACCAAGTGCTTCTATGAAAAACTATTTCTTTTGAGGAGATATTTAAATTAGGAGCGATTTATTGCTTAAGGCAACAATGTATTCTCCTAAGAAATTGTTCAGATCAGATTACTATATCATATAGCTGCCATACAAATTAAACGATCGGAAACAAGTGCTTGTATGAAAAACTCTTTCATTTGAGGAGATATTTTAATTAGGAGCGATTTATTGCTCAAGGCAACAATGTATTCTCCTAAGAAATTGTTCAGATCAGATTACGTTATCATATAGCTGCAATACAAACTGAACGATCGGAACCAAGTGCTTCTATGAAAAACTATTTCATTTGAGGAGATATTTAAATTTGGAGCGATTTATTGCTTAAGGCAACAATGTATTCTCCTAAGAAATTGTTCAGATCAGATTACTATATCATATAGCCGCTTTACAAACTGAACGATCGGAAACAAGTGCTTGTATGAAAAAGTCTTTCATTTGAGGAGATATTTAAATTAGGCGCGATTTATTGCTTAAGGCAAAAATGTATTCTCCTAAGAAATTGTTCAGATCAGATTACTATATCATATAGCTGCCATACAAATTAAACGATCGGAAACAAGTGCTTGTATGAAAAACTCTTTCATTTGAGGAGATATTTTAATTAGGCGCGATTTATTACTTAAGGCAACAAGGTATTCTCCTAAGAAATTATTCAGATCAGATAACTATATCATATAGCTGCCATACACACTGAATGATCGGAAGCAAGTGCTTCTATAAAAAAACTCTTTCATTTGAGGAGATATTTAAATTAGGCGCGATTTATTGCTTAAGGCACAAATGTATTCTCCTAAGAAATTGTTCAGATCAGATTACTATATCATATAGCTGCCATACAAATTAAACGATCGGAAACAAGTGCTTGTATGAAAAACTCTTTCATTTGAGGAGATATTTTAATTAGGCGCGATTTATTACTTAAGGCAACAAGGTATTCTCCTAAGAAATTGTTCAGATCAGATTACTATATCATATAGCTGCCATACAAGTTAAACGATCGGAAACAAGTGCTTGTATGAAAAACTCTTTCATTTGAGGAGATATTTTAATTAGGCGCGATTTATTACTTAAGGCAACAAGGTACTCTCCTAAGAAATTATTCAGATCAGATAACTATATCATATAGCTGCCATACAAACTGAATGATCGGAAGCAAGTGCTTCTATAAAAAAACTCTTTCATTTGAGGAGATATTTAAATTAGGCGCGATTTATTGCTTAAGGCACAAATGTATTCTCCTAAGAAATTGTTCAGATCAGATTACTATATCATTTAGTGCCATACAAATTAAACGATCGGAAACAAGTGCTTGTATGAAAAACTCTTTCATTTGAGGAGATATTTTAATTAGGAGCGATTTATTGCTTAAGGCAACAATGTATTCTCCTAAGAAATTGTTCAGATCAGATTACTATATCATATAGCCGCCATACAAACTGAACGATCGGAAACAAGTGCTTGTATGAAAAACTCTTTCATTTGAGGAGATATTTTAATTAGGCGCGATTTATTACTTAAGGCAACAAGGTATTCTCCTAAGAAATTATTCAGATCAGATAACTATATCATATAGCTGCCATACAAACTGAACGATCGGAAACAAGTGCTTCTATGAAAAACTCTTTCATTTGAGGAGATATTTTAATTAGGCGCGATTTATTTTTTAAGGCACAAATGTATTCTCCTAAGAAATTGTTCAGATCAGATTACTATATCATATAGCTGCCATACAAATTGAACGATCGGAAACAAGTGCTTGTATGAAAAACTCTTTCATTTGAGGAGATATTTTAATTAGGCGCGATTTATTACTTAAGTCAGCAATGTATTCTCCTAAGAAATGGTTCAGATCAGATTACTATATCATATAGCCGCCATACAAACTGAACGATCGGAAACAAGTGCTTGTATGAAAAACTCTTTCATTTGAGGAGATATTTTAATTAGGAGCGATTTATTGCTTAAGGCAACAATGTATTCTCCTAAGAAATTGTTCAGATCAGATTACTATATCATATAGCCGCCATACAAACTGAACGATCATACAAGTGCTTGTATGAAAAACTCTTTCATTTGAGGAGATATTTTAATTAGGCGCGATTTATTACTTAAGGCAACAAGGTATTCTCCTAAGAAATTATTCAGATCAGATAACTATATTATATAGCTGCCATACAAACTGAACGATCGGAAACAAGTGCTTGTATGAAAAACTCTTTCATTTGAGGAGATATTTTAATTAGGCGCGATTTATTACCTAAGGCAACAAGGTATTCTCCTAAGAAATTATTCAGATCAGATAACTATATCATATAGCTGCCATACAAACTGAACGATCGGAAACAAGTGCTTGTATGAAAAACTCTTTCATTTGAGGAGATATTTTAATTAGGCGCGATTTATTACTTAAGGCAACAAGGTATTCTCCTAAGAAATTGTTCAGATCAGATTACTATATCATATAGCCGCCATACAAACTGAACGATCGGAAACAAGTGCTTGTATGAAAAACCCTTTCATTTGAGGAGATATTTTAATTAGGCGCGATTTATTACTTAAGGCAACAAGGTATTCTCCTAAGAAATTATTCAGATCAGATAACTATATCATATAACTGCCATACAAACTGAACGATCGGAAACAAGTGCTTCTATGAAAAACGCTTTCATTTGAGGAGATATTTTAATTAGGCGCGATTTATTACTTAAGGCACAAATGTATTCTCCTAAGAAATTGTTCGGATCAGATAACTATATCATATAGCTGCCATACAAACTGAACGATCGGAAACAAGTGCTTCTATGAAAGACTCTTTCATTTGAGGAGATATTTTAATTAGGCGCGATTTATTACTTAAGGCACAAATGTATTCTCCTAGGAAATTGTTCAGATCAGATTACTATATCATATAGCCGCTATACAAACTGAACGATCGGAAACAAGTGCTTGTATGAAAAACTCTTTCATTTGAGGAGATATTTTAATTAGGAGCGATTTATTGCTTAAGGCAAAAATGTATTCTCCGAAGAAATTGTTCATATGAGATTACTATATCATATAGCTGCAATACAAGCTGAACGATCGGAACCAAGTGCTTCTATAAACAGCTATTTTATTAGAGGAGATATTTAAATTAGGAGAGATTTATTGCTTAAGGCAACAATGTATTCTCCTAAGAAATTGTTCAGATCAGATTATTATATCATATAGCTGCAATACAAACTGAACGATCGGAAGCAAGTGCTTCTATAAAAAAACTCTTTCATTTGAGGAGATATTTTAATTAGGCGCGATTTATTACTTAAGGCAACAAGGTATTCTCCTAAGAAATTATTCAGATCAGATAACTATATCATATAGCTGCCATACAAACTGAATGATCGGAAGCAAGTGCTTCTATAAAAAAACTCTTTCATTTGAGGAGATATTTAAATTAGGCGCGATTTATTGCTTTAGGCACAAATGTATTCTCCTAAGAAATTGTTCATATCAGAGTACTATATCATATAGCTGCCATACAAATTAAACGATCGGAAACAAGTGCTTGTATGAAAAACTCTTTCATTTGAGGAGATATTTTAATTAGGCGCGATTTATTACTTAAGGCAACAAGGTATTCTCCTAAGAATTTGTTCAGATCAGATTACTATATCATATAGCTGCCATACAAATTAAACGATCGGAAACAAGTGCTTGTATGAAAAACTCTTTCATTTGAGGAGATATTTTAATTAGGCGCGATTTATTACTTAAGGCAACAAGGTACTCTCCTAAGAAATTATTCAGATCAGATAACTATATCATATAGCTGCCATACAAACTGAATGATCGGAAGCAAGTGCTTCTATAAAAAAACTCTTTCATTTGAGGAGATATTTAAATTAGGCGCGATTTATTGCTTAAGGCACAAATGTATTCTCCTAAGAAATTGTTCAGATCAGATTACTATATCATATAGCTGCCATACAAACTGAACGATCGGAAACAAGTGCTTGTATGAAAAACTCTTTCATTTGAGGAGATATTTTAATTAGGCGCGATTTATTGCTTAAGGCAGCAATGCATTCTCCTAAGAAATCGTTCAGATTGGATTACCATATCATATAGCTGCCATACAAACTGAACGATCATACAAGTGCTTGTATGAAAAACTCTTTCATTTGAGGAGATATTTTAATTAGGCGCGATTTATTACTTAAGGCAACAAGGTATTCTCCTAAGAAATTATTCAGATCAGATAACTATATTATATAGCTGCCATACAAACTGAACGATCGGAAACAAGTGCTTGTATGAAAAACTCTTTCATTTGAGGAGATATTTTAATTAGGCGCGATTTATTACCTAAGGCAACAAGGTATTCTCCTAAGAAATTATTCAGATCAGATAACTATATCATATAGCTGCCATACAAACTGAACGATCGGAAACAAGTGCTTGTATGAAAAACTCTTTCATTTGAGGAGATATTTTAATTAGGCGCGATTTATTACTTAAGGCAACAAGGTATTCTCCTAAGAAATTGTTCAGATCAGATTACTATATCATATAGCCGCCATACAAACTGAACGATCGGAAACAAGTGCTTGTATGAAAAACTCTTTCATTTGAGGAGATATTTTAATTAGGCGCGATTTATTACTTAAGGCAACAAGGTATTCTCCTAAGAAATTATTCAGATCAGATAACTATATCATATAACTGCCATACAAACTGAACGATCGGAAACAAGTGCTTCTATGAAAAACGCTTTCATTTGAGGAGATATTTTAATTAGGCGCGATTTATTACTTAAGGCACAAATGTATTCTCCTAAGAAATTGTTCGGATCAGATAACTATATCATATAGCTGCCATACAAACTGAACGATCGGAAACAAGTGCTTCTATGAAAGACTCTTTCATTTGAGGAGATATTTTAATTAGGCGCGATTTATTACTTAAGGCACAAATGTATTCTCCTAGGAAATTGTTCAGATCAGATTACTATATCATATAGCCGCTATACAAACTGAACGATCGGAAACAAGTGCTTGTATGAAAAACTCTTTCATTTGAGGAGATATTTTAATTAGGAGCGATTTATTGCTTAAGGCAAAAATGTATTCTCCGAAGAAATTGTTCATATGAGATTACTATATCATATAGCTGCAATACAAGCTGAACGATCGGAACCAAGTGCTTCTATAAACAGCTATTTTATTAGAGGAGATATTTAAATTAGGAGAGATTTATTGCTTAAGGCAACAATGTATTCTCCTAAGAAATTGTTCAGATCAGATTATTATATCATATAGCTGCAATACAAACTGAACGATCGGAAGCAAGTGCTTCTATAAAAAAACTCTTTCATTTGAGGAGATATTTTAATTAGGCGCGATTTATTACTTAAGGCAACAAGGTATTCTCCTAAGAAATTATTCAGATCAGATAACTATATCATATAGCTGCCATACAAACTGAATGATCGGAAGCAAGTGCTTCTATAAAAAAACTCTTTCATTTGAGGAGATATTTAAATTAGGCGCGATTTATTGCTTTAGGCACAAATGTATTCTCCTAAGAAATTGTTCATATCAGATTACTATATCATATAGCTGCCATACAAATTAAACGATCGGAAACAAGTGCTTGTATGAAAAACTCTTTCATTTGAGGAGATATTTTAATTAGGCGCGATTTATTACTTAAGGCAACAAGGTATTCTCCTAAGAATTTGTTCAGATCAGATTACTATATCATATAGCTGCCATACAAATTAAACGATCGGAAACAAGTGCTTGTATGAAAAACTCTTTCATTTGAGGAGATATTTTAATTAGGCGCGATTTATTACTTAAGGCAACAAGGTACTCTCCTAAGAAATTATTCAGATCAGATAACTATATCATATAGCTGCCATACAAACTGAATGATCGGAAGCAAGTGCTTCTATAAAAAAACTCTTTCATTTGAGGAGATATTTAAATTAGGCGCGATTTATTGCTTAAGGCACAAATGTATTCTCCTAAGAAATTGTTCAGATCAGATTACTATATCATATAGCTGCCATACAAACTGAACGATCGGAAACAAGTGCTTGTATGAAAAACTCTTTCATTTGAGGAGATATTTTAATTAGGCGCGATTTATTACCTAAGGCAACAAGGTATTCTCCTAAGAAATTATTCAGATCAGATAACTATATCATATAGCTGCCATACAAACTGAACGATCGGAAACAAGTGCTTGTATGAAAAACTCTTTCATTTGAGGAGATATTTTAATTAGGCGCGATTTATTACTTAAGGCAACAATGTATTCTCCTAAGAAATTATTCAGATCAGATAACTATATCATATAGCTGCCATACAAACTGAATGATCGGAAGCAAGTGCTTCTATAAAAAAACTCTTTCATTTGAGGAGATATTTAAATTAGGCGCGATTTATTGCTTAAGGCACAAATGTATTCTCCTAAGAAATTGTTCAGATCAGATTACTATATCATTTAGTGCCATACAAATTAAACGATCGGAAACAAGTGCTTGTATGAAAAACTCTTTCATTTGAGGAGATATTTTAATTAGGAGCGATTTATTGCTTAAGGCAACAATGTATTCTCCTAAGAAATTGTTCAGATCAGATTACTATATCATATAGCCGCCATACAAACTGAACGATCGGAAACAAGTGCTTGTATGAAAAACTCTTTCATTTGAGGAGATATTTTAATTAGGAGCGATTTATTGCTTAAGGCAACAATGTATTCTCCTAAGAAATTGTTCAGATCAGATTACTATATCATATAGCCGCCATACAAACTGAACGATCGGAAACAAGTGCTTCTATGAAAAACTCTTTCATTTGAGGAGATATTTTAATTAGGCGCGATTTATTACTTAAGGCAACAAGGTATTCTCCTAAGAAATCATTTAGATTAGATTACCATATCATATAGCTGCCATTAAAACTGAACGATCGGAAACAAGTGCTTGTATGAAAAACTCTTTCATTTGAGGAGATATTTTAATTAGGAGCGATTTATTGCTTAAGGCAACAATGTATTCTCCTAAGAAATTGTTCAGATCAGATTACTATATTATATAGCTGCCATACAAACTGAACGATCGGAAACAAGTGCTTGTATGAAAAACTCTTTCATTTGAGGAGATATTTAAATTAGGCGCGATTTATTACTTAAGTCAGCAATGTATTCTCCTAAGAAATGGTTCAGATCAGATTACTATATCATATAGCCGCCATACAAACTGAACGATCGGAAACAAGTGCTTGTATGAAAAACTCTTTCATTTGAGGAGATATTTTAATTAGGAGCGATTTATTGCTTAAGGCAACAATGTATTCTCCTAAGAAATTGTTCAGATCAGATTACTATATCATATAGCCGCCATACAAACTGAACGATCGGAAACAAGTGCTTGTATGAAAAACTCTTTCATTTGAGGAGATATTTTAATTAGGCGCGATTTATTACTTAAGGCAACAAGGTATTCTCCTAAGAAATTATTCAGATCAGATAACTATATTATATAGCTGCCATACAAACTGAACGATCGGAAACAAGTGCTTGTATGAAAAACTCTTTCATTTGAGGAGATATTTTAATTAGGCGCGATTTATTACCTAAGGCAACAAGGTATTCTCCTAAGAAATTATTCAGATCAGATAACTATATCATATAGCTGCCATACAAACTGAACGATCGGAAACAAGTGCTTGTATGAAAAACTCTTTCATTTGAGGAGATATTTTAATTAGGCGCGATTTATTACTTAAGGCAACAAGGTATTCTCCTAAGAAATTGTTCAGATCAGATTACTATATCATATAGCCGCCATACAAACTGAACGATCGGAAACAAGTGCTTGTATGAAAAACTCTTTCATTTGAGGAGATATTTTAATTAGGCGCGATTTATTACTTAAGGCAACAAGGTATTCTCCTAAGAAATTATTCAGATCAGATAACTATATCATATAACTGCCATACAAACTGAACGATCGGAAACAAGTGCTTCTATGAAAAACGCTTTCATTTGAGGAGATATTTTAATTAGGCGCGATTTATTACTTAAGGCACAAATGTATTCTCCTAAGAAATTGTTCGGATCAGATAACTATATCATATAGCTGCCATACAAACTGAACGATCGGAAACAAGTGCTTCTATGAAAGACTCTTTCATTTGAGGAGATATTTTAATTAGGCGCGATTTATTACTTAAGGCACAAATGTATTCTCCTAGGAAATTGTTCAGATCAGATTACTATATCATATAGCCGCTATACAAACTGAACGATCGGAAACAAGTGCTTGTATGAAAAACTCTTTCATTTGAGGAGATATTTTAATTAGGAGCGATTTATTGCTTAAGGCAAAAATGTATTCTCCGAAGAAATTGTTCATATGAGATTACTATATCATATAGCTGCAATACAAGCTGAACGATCGGAACCAAGTGCTTCTATAAACAGCTATTTTATTAGAGGAGATATTTAAATTAGGAGAGATTTATTGCTTAAGGCAACAATGTATTCTCCTAAGAAATTGTTCAGATCAGATTATTATATCATATAGCTGCAATACAAACTGAACGATCGGAAGCAAGTGCTTCTATAAAAAAACTCTTTCATTTGAGGAGATATTTTAATTAGGCGCGATTTATTACTTAAGGCAACAAGGTATTCTCCTAAGAAATTATTCAGATCAGATAACTATATCATATAGCTGCCATACAAACTGAATGATCGGAAGCAAGTGCTTCTATGAAAAAACTCTTTCATTTGAGGAGATATTTAAATTAGGCGCGATTTATTGCTTTAGGCACAAATGTATTCTCCTAAGAAATTGTTCATATCAGATTACTATATCATATAGCTGCCATACAAATTAAACGATCGGAAACAAGTGCTTGTATGAAAAACTCTTTCATTTGAGGAGATATTTTAATTAGGCGCGATTTATTACTTAAGGCAACAAGGTATTCTCCTAAGAATTTGTTCAGATCAGATTACTATATCATATAGCTGCCATACAAATTAAACGATCGGAAACAAGTGCTTGTATGAAAAACTCTTTCATTTGAGGAGATATTTTAATTAGGCGCGATTTATTACTTAAGGCAACAAGGTACTCTCCTAAGAAATTATTCAGATCAGATAACTATATCATATAGCTGCCATACAAACTGAATGATCGGAAGCAAGTGCTTCTATAAAAAAACTCTTTCATTTGAGGAGATATTTAAATTAGGCGCGATTTATTGCTTAAGGCACAAATGTATTCTCCTAAGAAATTGTTCAGATCAGATTACTATATCATATAGCTGCCATACAAACTGAACGATCGGAAACAAGTGCTTGTATGAAAAACTCTTTCATTTGAGGAGATATTTTAACTAGGCGCGATTTATTACCTAAGGCAACAAGGTATTCTCCTAAGAAATTATTCAGATCAGATAACTATATTATATAGCTGCCATACAAACTGAACGATCGGAAACAAGTGCTTGTATGAAAAACTCTTTCATTTGAGGAGATATTTTAATTAGGCGCGATTTATTACCAAAGGCAACAAGGTATTCTCCTAAGAAATTATTCAGATCAGATAACTATATCATATAGCTGCCATACAAACTGAACGATCGGAAACAAGTGCTTGTATGAAAAACTCTTTCATTTGAGGAGATATTTTAATTAGGCGCGATTTATTACTTAAGGCAACAAGGTATTCTCCTAAGAAATTGTTCAGATCAGATTACTATATCATATAGCCGCCATACAAACTGAACGATCGGAAACAAGTGCTTGTATGAAAAACTCTTTCATTTGAGGAGATATTTTAATTAGGCGCGATTTATTACTTAAGGCAACAAGGTATTCTCCTAAGAAATTATTCAGATCAGATAACTATATCATATAACTGCCATACAAACTGAACGATCGGAAACAAGTGCTTCTATGAAAAACTCTTTCATTTGAGGAGATATTTTAATTAGGCGCGATTTATTACTTAAGGCACAAATGTATTCTCCTAAGAAATTGTTCAGATCAGATAACTATATCATATAGCTGCCATACAAACTGAACGATCGGAAACAAGTGCTTCTATGAAAGACTCTTTCATTTGAGGAGATATTTTAATTAGGCGCGATTTATTACTTAAGGCACAAATGTATTCTCCTAGGAAATTGTTTAGATCAGATTACTAAATCATATAGCCGCTATACAAACTGAACGATCGGAAACAAGTGCTTGTATGAAAAACTCTTTCATTTGAGGAGATATTTTAATTAGGAGCGATTTATTGCTTAAGGCAAAAATGTATTCTCCGAAGAAATTGTTCATATGAGATTACTATATCATATAGCTGCAATACAAACTGAACGATCGGAACCAAGTGCTTCTATAAACAGCTATTTTATTAGAGGAGATATTTAAATTAGGAGAGATTTATTGCTTAAGGCAACAATGTATTCTCCTAAGAAATTGTTCAGATCAGATTACTATATCATATAGCTGCAATACAAACTGAACGATCGGTAGCAAGTGCTTCTATAAAAAAACTCTTTCATTTGAGGAGATATTTTAATTAGGCGCGATTTATTACTTAAGGCAACAAGGTATTCTCCTAAGAAATTATTCAGATCAGATAACTATATCATATAGCTGCCATACAAACTGAATGATCGGAAGCAAGTGCTTCTATAAAAAAACTCTTTCATTTGAGGAGATATTTAAATTAGGCGCGATTTATTGCTTTAGGCACAAATGTATTCTCCTAAGAAATTGTTCAGATCAGATTACTATATCATATAGCTGCCATACAAATTAAACGATCGGAAACAAGTGCTTGTATGAAAAACTCTTTCATTTGAGGAGATATTTTAATTAGGCGCGATTTATTACTTAAGGCAACAAGGTATTCTCCTAAGAATTTGTTCAGATCAGATTACTATATCATATAGCTGCCATACAAATTAAACGATCGGAAACAAGTGCTTGTATGAAAAACTCTTTCATTTGAGGAGATATTTTAATTAGGCGCGATTTATTACTTAAGGCAACAAGGTACTCTCCTAAGAAATTATTCAGATCAGATAACTATATCATATAGCTGCCATACAAACTGAATGATCGGAAACAAGTGCTTCTATAAAAAAACTCTTTCATTTGAGGAGATATTTAAATTAGGCGCGATTTATTGCTTAAGGCACAAATGTATTCTCCTAAGAAATTGTTCAGATCAGATTACTATATCATATAGCTGCCATACAAATTAAACGATCGGAAACAAGTGCTTGTATGAAAAAGTCTTTCATTTGAGGAGATATTTTAATTAGGCGCGATTTATTACTTAAGGCAGCAATGTATTCTCCTAAGAAATTGTTCAGATCAGATTACTATATCATATAGCCGCTATACAAACTGAACGATCGGAAACAAGTGCTTGTATGAAAAAGTCTTTCATTTGAGGAGATATTTTGATTAGGCGCGATTTATTGCTTAAGGCAAAAATGTATTCTCCTAAGAAATTGTTCAGATCAGATTACTATATCATATAGCTGCCATACAAATTGAACGATCGGAAACAAGTGCTTGTATGAAAAACTCTTTCATTTGAGGAGATATTTTAACTAGGAGCGATTTATTGCTTAAGACAACAATGTATTCTCCTAAGAAATTGTTCAGATCAGATTACTATATCATATAGCTGCAATACAAACTGTACGATCGGAAACAAGTGCTTCTATGAAAAACTCTTTCATTTGAGGAGATATTTTAATTAGGCGCGATTTATTACTTAAGGCAACAAGGTATTCTCCTAAGAAATTGTTCAGATCAGATAACTCTATCATATAGCTGCCATACAAACTGAATGATAGGAAGCAAGTGCTTCTATAAAAAAACTCTTTCATTTGAGGAGATATTTTAATTAGGCGCGATTTATTACTTAAGGCAACAAGGTATTCTCCTAAGAAACTATTCAGATCAGATAACTATATCATATCGCTGCAATACAAACTGAACGATCGGAAGCAAGTGCTTCTATAAAAAAACTCTTTCATTTGAGGAGATATTTAAATTAGGCGCGATTTATTGCTTAAGGCACAAATGTATTCTCCTAAGAAATTGTTCAGATCAGATTACTATATCATATAGCTGCCATACAAATTAAACGATCGGAAACAAGTGCTTGTATGAAAAACTCTTTCATTTGAGGAGATATTTTAATTAGGCGCGATTTATTACTTAAGGCAACAAGGTGTTCTCCTAAGAAACTATTCAGATCAGATAACTATATCATATCGCTGCAATACAAACTGAACGATCGGAAGCAAGTGCTTCTATAAAAAAACTCTTTCATTTGAGGAGATATTTAAATTAGGCGCGATTTATTGCTTAAGGTACAAATGTATTCTCCTAAGAAATTGTTCAGATCAGATTACTATATCATATAGCTGCCATACAAATTAAACGATCGGAAACAAGTGCTTGTATGAAAAACTCTTTCATTTGAGGAGATATTTTAATTAGGCGCGATTTATTACTTAAGGCAACAAGGTGTTCTCCTAAGAAATTATTCAGATCATTTAACTATATCATATAGCTGCCATACAAACTGAATGATCGGAAGCAAGTGCTTCTATAAAAAAACTCTTTCATTTGAGGAGATATTTAAATTAGGCGCGATTTATTGCTTAAGGCACAAATGTATTCTCCTAAGAAATTGTTCAGATCAGATTACTATATCATATAGCTGCCATACAAGTTATACGATCGGAAACAAGTGCTTGTATGAAAAACTCTTTCATTTGAGGAGATATTTTAATTAGGAGCGATTTATTGCTTAAGGCAACAATGTATTCTCCTAAGAAATTGTTCAGATCAGATTAATATATCATATAGCTGCAATACAAACTGAACGATCGGAACCAAGTGCTTCTATGAAAAACTATTTCATTTGAGGAGATATTTAAATTAGGAGCGATTTATTGCTTAAGGCAACAATGTATTCTCCTAAGAAATTGTTCAGATCAGATTACTATACCATATAGCCGCTTTACAAACTGAACTATCGGAAACAAGTGCTTGTATGAAAAACTCTTTCATTTGAGGAGATATTTTAATTAGGCGCGATTTATTACTTAAGGCAACAAGGTACTCTCCTAAGAAATTATTCAGATCAGATAACTATATCATATAGCTGCCATACAAACTGAATGATCGGAAGCAAGTGCTTCTATAAAAAAAACTCTTTCATTTGAGGAGATATTTAAATTAGGCGCAATTTATTGCTTTAGGCACAAATGTATTCTCCTAAGAAATTGTTCAGATCAGATTACTATATCATATAGCTGCCATACAAATTAAACGATCGGAAACAAGTGCTTGTATGAAAAACTCTTTCATTTGAGGAGATATTTTAATTAGGCGCGATTTATTACTTAAGGCAACAAGGTATTCTCCTAAGAATTTGTTCAGATCAGATTACTATATCATATAGCTGCCATACAAATTAAACGATCGGAAACAAGTGCTTGTATGAAAAACTCTTTCATTTGAGGAGATATTTTAATTTGGCGCGATTTATTACTTAAGGCAACAAGGTACTCTCCTAAGAAATTATTCAGATCAGATAACTATATCATATAGCTGCCATACAAACTGAATGATCGGAAGCAAGTGCTTCTATAAAAAAACTCTTTCATTTGAGGAGGTATTTAAATTAGGCGCGATTTATTGCTTAAGGCACAAATGTATTCTCCTAAGAAATTGTTCAGATCAGATTACTATATCATATAGCTGCCATACAAAATAAACGATCGGAAACAAGTGCTTGTATGAAAAACTCTTTCATTTGAGGAGATATTTTAACTAGGAGCGATTTATTGCTTAAGACAACAATGTATTCTCCTAAGAAATTGTTCAGATCAGATTACTATATCATATAGCTACAATACAAACTGAACGATCGGAACCAAGTGCTTGTATGAAAAAGTCTTTCATTTGAGGAGATATTTTAATTAGGCGCGATTTATTGCTTAAGGCACAAATGTATTCTCCTAAGAAATTGTTCAGATCAGATTACTATATCATATAGCTGCCATAGAAATTAAACGATCGGAAACAAGTGCTTGTATGAAAAACTCTTTCATTTGAGGATATATTTTAATTAGGCGCGATTTATTACTTAAGGCAACAAGGTGTTCTCCTAAGAAATTATTCAGATCATTTAACTATATCAGCTGCGTGATTTATTACTTAAGGCAACAAGGTATTCTCCTAAGAAATTATTCAGATCAGATAACTATATCATATAGCTGCCATACACACTGAATGATCGGAAGCAAGTGCTTCTATAAAAAAACTCTTTCATTTGAGGAGATATTTAAATTAGGCGCGATTTATTGCTTAAGGCACAAATGTATTCTCCTAAGAAATTGTTCAGATCAGATTACTATATCATATAGCTGCCATACAAATTAAACGATCGGAAACAAGTGCTTGTATGAAAAACTCTTTCACTTGAGGAGATATTTTAATTAGGCGCGATTTATTACTTAAGGCAACAAGGTATTCTCCTAAGAAATTGTTCAGATCAGATTACTATATCATATAGCTGCCATACAAGTTAAACGATCGGAAACAAGTGCTTGTATGAAAAACTCTTTCATTTGAGGAGATATTTTAATTAGGCGCGATTTATTACTTAAGGCAACAAGGTACTCTCCTAAGAAATTATTCAGATCAGATAACTATATCATATAGCTGCCATACAAACTGAATGATCGGAAGCAAGTGCTTCTATAAAAAAACTCTTTCATTTGAGGAGATATTTAAATTAGGCGCGATTTATTGCTTAAGGCACAAATGTATTCTCCTAAGAAATTGTTCAGATCAGATTACTATATCATATAGCTGCCATACAAATTAAACGATCGGAAACAAGTGCTTGTATGAAAAACTCTTTCATTTGAGGAGATATTTTAATTAGGAGCGATTTATTGCTTAAGGCAACAATGTATTCTCCTAAGAAATTGTTCAGATCAGATTACTATATCATATAGCCGCCATACAAACTGAACGATCGGAAACAAGTGCTTGTATGAAAAACTCTTTCATTTGAGGAGATATTTTAATTAGGCGCGATTTATTACTTAAGGCAACAAGGTATTCTCCTAAGAAATTATTCAGATCAGATAACTATATCATATAGCTGCCATACAAACTGAACGATCGGAAACAAGTGCTTCTATGAAAAACTCTTTCATTTGAGGAGATATTTTAATTAGGCGCGATTTATTACTTAAGGCACAAATGTATTCTCCTAAGAAATTGTTCAGATCAGATTACTATATCATATAGCTGCCATACAAATTGAACGATCGGAAACAAGTGCTTGTATGAAAAACTCTTTCATTTGAGGAGATATTTTAATTAGGCGCGATTTATTACTTAAGTCAGCAATGTATTCTCCTCAGAAATGGTTCAGATCAGATTACTATATCATATAGCCGCCATACAAACTGAACGATCGGAAACAAGTGCTTGTATGAAAAACTCTTTCATTTGAGGAGATATTTTAATTAGGAGCAATTTATTGCTTAAGGCAACAATGTATTCTCCTACGAAATTGTTCAGATCAGATTACTATATCATATAGCCGCCATACAAACTGAACGATCGGAAACAAGTGCTTGTATGAAAAACTCTTTCATTTGAGGAGATATTTTAATTAGGCGCGATTTATTACTTAAGGCAACAAGGTATTCTCCTAAGAAATTATTCAGATCAGATAACTATATTATATAGCTGCCATACAAACTGAACGATCGGAAAAAAGTGCTTGTATGAAAAACTCTTTCATTTGAGGAGATATTTTAATTAGGCGCGATTTATTACCTAAGGCAACAAGGTATTCTCCTAAGAAATTATTCAGATCAGATAACTATATCATATAGCTGCCATACAAACTGAACGATCGGAAACAAGTGCTTGTATGAAAAACTCTTTCATTTGAGGAGATATTTTAATTAGGCGCGATTTATTACTTAAGGCAACAAGGTATTCTCCTAAGAAATTGTTCAGATCAGATTACTATATCATATAGCCGCCATACAAACTGAACGATCGGAAACAAGTGCTTGTATGAAAAACTCTTTCATTTGAGGAGATATTTTAATTAGGCGCGATTTATTACTTAAGGCAACAAGGTATTCTCCTAAGAAATTATTCAGATCAGATAACTATATCATATAACTGCCATACAAACTGAACGATCGGAAACAAGTGCTTCTATGAAAAACTCTTTCATTTGAGGAGATATTTTAATTAGGCGCGATTTATTACTTAAGGCACAAATATATTCTCCTAAGAAATTGTTCAGATCAGATAACTATATCATATAGCTGCCATACAAACTGAACGATCGGAAACAAGTGCTTCTATGAAAGACTCTTTCATTTGAGGAGATATTTTAATTAGGCGCGATTTATTACTTAAGGCACAAATGTATTCTCCTAGGAAATTGTTCAGATCAGATTACTATATCATATAGCCGCTATACAAACTGAACGATCGGAAACAAGTGCTTGTATGAAAAACTCTTTCATTTGAGGAGATATTTTAATTAGGAGCGATTTATTGCTTAAGGCAAAAATGTATTCTCCGAAGAAATTGTTCATATGAGATTACTATATCATATAGCTGCAATACAAACTGAACGATCGGAACCAAGTGCTTCTATAAACAGCTATTTTATTAGAGGAGATATTTAAATTAGGAGCGATTTATTGCTTAAGGCAACAAGGTATTCTCCTAAGAAATTGTTCAGATCAGATTACTATATCATATAGCTGCAATACAAACTGAACGATCGGAAGCAAGTGTTTCTATAAAAAAACTCTTTCATTTGAGGAGATATTTTAATTAGGCGCGATTTATTACTTAAGGCAACAAGGTATTCTCCTAAGAAATTATTCAGATCAGATAACTATATCATATAGCTGCCATACAAACTGAATGATCGGAAGCAAGTGCTTCTATAAAAAAACTCTTTCATTTGAGGAGATATTTAAATTAGGCGCGATTTATTGCTTTAGGCACAAATGTATTCTCCTAAGAAATTGTTCAGATCAGATTACTATATCATATAGCTGCCATACAAATTAAACGATCGGAAACAAGTGCTTGTATGAAAAACTCTTTCATTTGAGGAGATATTTTAATTAGGCGCGATTTATTACTTAAGGCAACAAGGTATTCTCCTAAGAATTTGTTCAGATCAGATTACTATATCATATAGCTGCCATACAAATTGAACGATCGGAAACAAGTGCTTGTATGAAAAACTCTTTCATTTGAGGAGATATTTTAATTAGGCGCGATTTATTACTTAAGGCAACAAGGTACTCTCCTAAGAAATTATTCAGATCAGATAACTATATCATATAGCTGCCATACAAACTGAATGATCGGAAGCAAGTGCTTCTATAAAAAAACTCTTTCATTTGAGGAGATATTTAAATTAGGCGCGATTTATTGCTTAAGGCACAAATGTATTCTCCTAAGAAATTGTTCAGATCAGATTACTATATCATATAGCTGCCATACAAATTAAACGATCGGAAACAAGTGCTTGTATGAAAAAGTCTTTCATTTGAGGAGATATTTTAATTAGGAGCGATTTATTACTTAAGGCAGCAATGTATTCTCCTAAGAAATTGTTCAGATCAGATTACTATATCATATAGCCGCTATACAAACTGAACGATCGGAAACAAGTGCTTGTATGAAAAAGTCTTTCATTTGAGGAGATATTTTAATTAGGCGCGATTTATTGCTTAAGGCAAAAATGTATTCTCCTAAGAAATTGTTCATATGAGATTACTATATCATATAGCTGCCATACAAATTGAACGATCGGAAACAAGTGCTTGTATGAAAAACTCTTTCATTTGAGGAGATATTTTAACTAGGAGCGATTTATTGCTTAAGACAACAATGTATTCTCCTAAGAAATTGTTCAGATCAGATTACTATATCATATAGCTGCAATACAAACTGAACGATCGGAACCAAGTGCTTCTATGAAAAACTATTTCATTTGAGGAGATATTTAAATTAGGAGCGTTTTATTGCTTAAGGCAACAATGTATTCTGCTAAGAAATTGTTCAGATCAGATTACTATATCATATAGCTGCCTTACAAACTGAACGATCGGAAACAAGTGCTTGTATGAAAAACTCTTTTATTTGAGGAGATATTTTAATTAGGAGCGATTTATTGCTTGAGGCAACAATGTATTCTCCTAAGAAATAGTTCAGATCAGATTACTATATCATATAGCTGCAATACAAACTGAACGATCGGAAACAAGTGCTTCTATGAAAAACTCTTTCATTTGAGGAGATATTTTAATTAGGCGCGATTTATTACTTAAGGCAACAAGGTATTCTCCTAAGAAATTGTTCAGATCAGATAACTCTATCATATAGCTGCCATACAAACTGAATGATAGGAAGCAAGTGCTTCTATAAAAAAACTCTTTTATTTGAGGAGATATTTTAATTAGGCGCGATTTATTACTTAAGGCAACAAGGTATTCTCCTAAGAAACTATTCAGATCAGATAACTATATCATATCGCTGCAATACAAACTGAACGATCGGAAGCAAGTGCTTCTATAAAAAAACTCTTTCATTTGAGGAGATATTTAAATTAGGCGCGATTTATTGCTTAAGGCACAAATGTATTCTCCTAAGAAATTGTTCAGATCAGATTACTATATCATATAGCTGCCATACAAATTAAACGATCGGAAACAAGTGCTTGTATGAAAAACTCTTTCATTTGAGGAGATATTTTAATTAGGCGCGATTTATTACTAAAGGCAACAAGGTGTTCTCCTAAGAAATTATTCAGATCATTTAACTATATCATATAGCTGCCATACAAACTGAATGATCGGAAGCAAGTGCTTCTATAAAAAAACTCTTTCATTTAAGGAGATATTTAAATTAGGCGCGATTTATTGCTTAAGGCACAAATGTATTCTCCTAAGAAATTGTACAGATCAGATTACTATATCATATAGCTGCCATACAAATTAAACGATCGGAAACAAGTGCTTGTATGAAAAACTCTTTCATTTGAGGAGATATTTTAATTAGGCGCGATTTATTACTTAAGGCAACAAGGTATTCTCCTAAGAAATTACTCAGATCAGATAACTATATCATATAGCTGCCATACAAACTGAATGATCGGAAGCAAGTGCTTCTATAAAAAAACTCTTTCATTTGAGGAGATATTTAAATTAGGCGCGATTTATTGCTTAAGGCACAAATGTATTCTCCTAAGAAATTGTTCAGATCAGATTACTATATCATATAGCTGCCATACAAATTAAACGATCGGAAACAAGTGCTTGTATGAAAAACTCTTTCATTTGAGGAGATATTTTAATTAGGAGCGATTTATTGCTTAAGGCAACAATGTATTCTACTAAGAAATTGTTCAGATCAGATTACTATATCATATAGCTGCAATACAAACTTAACGATCGGAACCAAGTGCTTCTACGAAAAACTATTTCATTTGAGGAGATATTTAAATTAGGAGCGATTTATTGCTTAAGGCAACAATGTATTCTCCTAAGAAATTGTTCAGATCAGATAACTTTATCATATAGCTGCTATACAAACTGAATGATCGGAAGCAAGTGCTTCTATAAAAAAACTCTTTCATTTGAGGAGATATTTAAATTAGGCGCGATTTATTGCTTTAGGCACAAATGTATTCTCCTAAGAAATTGTTCAGATCAGATTACTATATCATATAGCTGCCATACAAATTAAACGATCGGAAACCAGTGCTTGTATGAAAAACTCTTTCATTTGAGGAGATATTTTAATTAGGCACGATTTATTACTTAAGGCAACAAGGTATTCTCCTAAGAAATTGTTCAGATCAGATTACTATATCATATAGCTGCCATACAAATTAAACGATCGGAAACAAGTGCTTGTATGAAAAACTCTTTCATTTGAGGAGATATTTTAATTAGGCGCGATTTATTACTTAAGGCACAAATGTATTCTCCTAAGAAATTGTTCAGATCAGATTACTATATCATATAGCTGCCATACAAATTGAACGATCGGAAACAAGTGATTGTATGAAAAACTCTTTCATTTGTGGAGATATTTTAATTAGGAGCGATTTATTGCTTAAGGCAACAATGTATTCTCCTAAGAAATTGTTCAGATCAGATAACTTTATCATATAGCTGCTATACAAACTGAATGATCGGAAGCAAGTGCTTCTATAAAAAAACTCTTTCATTTGAGGAGATATTTTAATTAGGCGCGATTTATTACTTAAGGCAACAAGGTATTCTCCTAAGAAATTATTCAGATCAGATAACTTTATCATATAGCTGCTATACAAACTGAATGATCGGAAGCAAGTGCTTCTATAAAAAAACTCTTTCATTTGAGGAGATATTTAAATTAGGCGCGATTTATTGCTTTAGGCACAAATGTATTCTCCTAAGAAATTGTTCAGATCAGATTACTATATCATATAGCTGCCATACAAATTAAACGATCGGAAACCAGTGCTTGTATGAAAAACTCTTTCATTTGAGGAGATATTTTAATTAGGCACGATTTATTACTTAAGGCAACAAGGTATTCTCCTAAGAAATTGTTCAGATCAGATTACTATATCATATAGCTGCCATACAAATTAAACGATCGGAAACAAGTGCTTGTATGAAAAACTCTTTCATTTGAGGAGATATTTTAATTAGGCGCGATTTATTACTTAAGGCACAAATGTATTCTCCTAAGAAATTGTTCAGATCAGATTACTATATCATATAGCTGCCATACAAATTGAACGATCGGAAACAAGTGATTGTATGAAAAACTCTTTCATTTGTGGAGATATTTTAATTAGGAGCGATTTATTGCTTAAGGCAACAATGTATTCTCCTAAGAAATTGTTCAGATCAGATAACTATATCATATAGCTGCCATACAAATTGAACGATCGGAAACAAGTGCTTGTATGAAAAACTCTTTCATTTGAGGAGATATTTTAACTAGGAGCAATTAATTGCTTAAGGCAACAATGTATTCTCCTAAGAAATTGTTCAGATCAGATTATTATATCATATAGCTGCAATACAAACTGAACGATCGGAACCAAGTGCTTCTATGAAAAACTATTTCATTTGAGGAGATATTTAAATTAGGAGCGATTTATTGCTTAAGGCAACAATGTATTCTCCTAAGAAATTGTTCAGATCAGATTACTATATCATATAGCCGCTTTACAAACTGAACGATCGGAAACAAGTGCTTGTATGAAAAAGTCTTTCATTTGAGGAGATATTTTAATTAGGCGCGATTTATTACTTAAGGCAGCAATGCATTCTCCTAAGAAATCGTTCAGATTAGATTACCATATCATATAGCTGCCATTAAAACTGAACGATCGGAAACAAGAGCTTGTATGAAAAACTCGTTCATTTGAGAAGATATTTTAATTACAAGCGATTTATTGCTTAAGGCAACAATGTATTCTCCTAAGAAATTGTTCAGATCAGACTACCATATCATATAGCTGCCATAAAAACTGAACGATCGGAAGCAAGTGCTTCTATAAAAAAACTCTTTCATTTGAGGAGATATTTTAATTAGGAGCGATTTATTGCTTAAGGCCACAGTGTCTTCTCCTAAGAAATTGTTCAGATCAGATTACTATATCATATAGCTGCCATACAAACTGAACGATCGGAAACAAGTACTTGTGTGAAAAACTCTTTAATTTAAAGAGATATCTCTACGAAATTAGATATGATTAATTGCTTAAGGCAACATTGTATTCTCCTAAGAAATTGTTCAGATCAGATTACTATATCATATAGCTGCCATACAAACTGAATGATCGGAAGCAAGTGCTTCTATAAAAAAACTCTTTCATTTGAGGAGATATTTTAATTAGGCGCGATGTATTGCTTAAGGCAACAATGTATTCTCCTAAGAAATTGTTCAGATCAGATTACTATATCATATAGCTGCCATACAAACTGAATGGTCGGAAGCAAGTGCTTCTATAAAAAGAACTATTTCATTTGAGGAGATATTTTAATTAGGCGCGATTTATTGCTTAAGGCACAAATGTATTCTCCTAAGAAATTGTTCAGATCAGATTACTATATCATATAGCTGCAATACAAACTGAACGAACGGAACCAAGTGCTTCTATGAAAAACTATTTCATTTGAGGAGATATTTAAATTAGGAGCGATTTATTGCTTAAGGCAACAATGTATTCTCCTAAGAAATTGTTCAGATCAGATTACTATATCATATAGCTGCTATACAATCTGAACGATCAGAAACAAGTGCTTGTATGAAAAACTCGTTCATTTGAGAAGATATTTTAATTAGGAGCGATTTATTGCTTAAGGCCACAGTGTCTTCTCCCAAGAAATTGTTCAGATCAGATTACTATATCATATAGCTGCCATACAAACTGAACGATCGGAATCAAGTGCTTGTGTGAAAAACTTTTTAATTTAAAGAGATATCTCTACGAAATTAGATATGATTAATTGCTTAAGGCAACATTGTATTCTCCTAAGAAATTGTTCAGATCAGATTACTATATCATATAGCTGCCATACAAATTGAACGTTCGGAAACAAGTGCTTGTATGAAAAACTCTTTCATTTGAGCAGATATTTTAATTAGGAGCGATTTATTGATTAAGGCAACAATGTATTCCCCTAAGAAGTTGTTCAGATCAGATTACTATATCATATAGCTGCAATACAAACTGAACGATCGGAAACAAGTGCTTCTATGAAAAACTCTTTCATTTGAGGAGATATTTTAATTAGGCGCGATTTATTACTTAAGGCAACAAAGTATTCTCCTAAGAAATTGTTCAGATCAGATTACTATATCATATAGCTGCCATACAAACTGAACGATCGAAAACAAGTGCTTCTATAAAAAACTTTTTCATTTGAGGAGATAATTTAATAAGGAGCGATTTATTGCTTAAGGCAACAATGTATTCTCCTAAGAAATTGTTCAGATCAGATTACTATATCATATAGCTCCCATACAAACTGAATGATCGGAAGCAAGTGCTTCTATAAAAAAACTCTTTCATTTGAGGAGATATTTTAATTAGGCGCGATTTATTGCTTAAGGCAAAAATGTATTCTCCTAAGAAATTGTTCAGATCAGATTATTATATCATATAGCTGCCATACAAATTGAACGACTGGAAACAAGTGCTTGTATGAAAAACTTTTTCATTTCAGGAGATATTTTAACTAGGCGCGATTTATTGCTTAAGGCAACAATTTATTCTCATGAGAAATTGTTCAGATCAGATTACTATATCATATAGCTGCCATACAAACTGAACGATCGGAGACAAGTGCTTCTATGAAAAACTCTTTCATTTGAGGAGATATTTTAATTAGGCGCGATTTATTACTTAAGGCAAAAATGTATTCTCCTAAGAAATTGTTCAGATCAGATTACTATATCATATTGCTGCCGTACAAATTGAACGATCGGAAACAAGTGCTTGTATGAAAAACTCTTTCATTTGAGGAGATATTTTAATTAGGAGCGATTTATTGCTTAACGCAACAATGTATTCTCCTAAGAAATTGTTCAGATCAGATTATTATATCATATAGCTGCAATACAAACTGAATGATCGGAACCAAGTGCTTCTATGAAAAACTATTTCATTTGAGGAGATGTTTAAATTAGGAGCGATTTATTGCTTAAGGCAACAATGTATTCTCCTAAGAAATTGTTCAGATCAGATTACTATATCATATAGCCGCTTTACAAACTGAACGATCGGAAACAAGTGCTTGTATGAAAAAGTCTTTCATTTGAGGAGATATTTTAATTAGGCGCGATTTATTACTTAAGGCAGCAATGCATTCTCCTAAGAAATCGTTCAGATTAGATTACCATATCATATAGCTGCCATTAAAACTGAACGATCGGAAACAAGAGCTTGTATGAAAAACTCGTTCATTTGAGAAGATATTTTAATTAGGAGCGATTTATTGCTTAACGCAACAATGTATTCTCCTAAGAAATTGTTCAGATCAGATTACCATATTATATAACTGCCATACAAACTGAACGATCGGAAGCAAGTGCTTCTATAAAAAAACTCTTTCATTTGAGGAGATATTTTAATTAGGAGCGATTTATTGCTTAAGGCCACAGTGTCTTCTCCTAAGAAATTGTTCAGATCAGATTACTATATTATATAGCTGCCATACAAACTGAACGATCGGAATCAAGTGCTTGTGTGAAAAACTCTTTAATTTAAAGAGATATCTCTACGAAATTAGATATGATTAATTGCTTAAGGCAACATTGTATTCTCCTAAGAAATTGTTCAGATCAGATTACTATATCATATAGCTGCCATACAAACTGAATGATCGGAAGCAAGTGCTTCTATAAAAAAACTCTTTCATTTGAGGATATATTATAATTAGGCGCGATTTATTGCTTAAGGCACAAATGTATTCTCCTAAGAAATTGTTCAGATCAGATTACTATATCATATAGCTGCCATACAAATTGAACGATCGGAAACAAGTGCTTGTATGAAAAACTCTTTCATTTGGGGAGATATTTTAATTAGGAGCGATTTATTGCTTAAGGCAACAATGTATTCTCCTAAGAAATTGTTCAGATCAGATTACTATATCATATAGCTGCCATACAAATTGAACGATCGGAAACAAGTGCTTGTATGAAAATCTCTTTCATTTGAGGAGATATTTTAATTAGGAGCAATTAATTGCTTAAGGCAACAATGTATTCTCCTAAGAAATTGTTCAGATCAGATTACTATATCATATAGCTCCCATACAAACTGAATGATCGGAAGCAAGTGCTTCTATAAAAAAACTCTTTCATTTGAGGAGATATTTTAATTAGGCGCGATTTATTGCTTAAGGCAAAAATGTATTCTCCTAAGAAATTGTTCAGATCAGATTATTATATCATATAGCTGCCATACAAATTGAACGACCGGAAACAAGTGCTTGTATGAAAAACTTTTTCATTTCAGGAGATATTTTAACTAGGCGCGATTTATTGCTTAAGGCAACAATTTATTCTCATGAGAAATTGTTCAGATCAGATTACTATATCATATAGCTGCCATACAAACTGAACGATCGGAATCAAGTGCTTCTATGAAAAACTCTTTCATTTAAGGAGATATTTTAATTAGGAGCGATTTATTGCTTAAGGCAACAATGTATTCTCCTAAGAAATTGTTCAGATCAGATTACTATATCATATAGCTGCCATACAAATTGAACGATCGGAAACAAGTGCTTGTATGAAAAAGTCTTTCATTTGAGGAGATATTTTAATTAGGCGCGATTTATTACTTAAGGCAGCAATGCATTCTCCTAAGAAATCGTTCAGATTAGATTACCATATCATATAGCTGCCATTAAAACTGAACGATGGGAAACAAGTGCTTCGATAAAAAACTTTTTCATTTGAGGAGATAATTTAATTAGGCGCGATTTATTGCTTAAGGCAAAAATGTATTCTCCTAAGAAATTGTTCAGATCAGATTACTATATCATATAGCTGCCATATAAATTGAACGATCGGAAACAAGTGCTTGTATGAAAAACTCTTTCATTTGAGGAGATATTTTAATTCGGAGCGATTTATTGCTTAAGGCAACAATGCATTCTCCTAAGAAATCGTTCAGATTAGGTTACCATATCATATAGCTGCCATTAAAACTGAACGATCGGAAACAAGTGCTTGTATGAAAAACTCGTTCATTTGAGAAGATATTTTAATTAGGAGCGATTTATTGCTTAAGGCCGCAGTGTCTTCTCCTGAGAAATTGTTCAGCTCAGATTACAATATCATATAGCTGCAATACAAACTGAACGATCGGAACCAAGTGCTTGTATGAAAAAGTCTTTCATTTGAGGAGATATTTTAATTAGGCGCGATTTATTACTTAAGGCAACAATGCATTCTCCTAAGAAATCGTTCAGATTAGATTACTATATCATATAGCAAACTGTACGATCGGAATCAAGTGCTTGTGTGGAAAACTCTTTCATATAAAAGGATATCTCTACGAAATTAGATATGATTAATTGCTTCAGGCAACAATGTATTTTCCTGAGAAATTGTTCAGATCAGATTACTATATCATATAGCTGCCATACAAATTCAACGATCGGAAACAAGTACTTGTATGAAAAACTCTTTCCTTTGAGGAGATATTTTAATTAGGCGCGATTTATTACTTAAGGCAACAATGTATTCTCCTAAGAAATTGTTCAGATCAGATTCCTATATCATATAGCTGCCATACAAATTCAACGATCGGAAACAAGTACTTGTATGAAAAACTCTTTCCTTTGAGGAGATATTTTAATTAGGCGCGATTTATTACTTAAGGCAACAATGTATTCTCCTAAGAAATTGTTCAGATCAGATTCCTATATCATATAGCTGCCATACAAACTGAACGATCGGAAGCAAGTGCTTCTATAAAAAACTGTTTCATTTGAGGAGATATTTTAATTAGGCGTGATTTATTGCTTAAGGCAACAATGTATTTTCCTGAGAAATTGTTCAGATCAGATTACTATATCATTTAGCTGCCATACAAATTGAACGATCGGAAACAAGTACTTGTACGAAAAACTCTTTCATTTGAGGAGATATTTTAATTAGGCGCGATTTATTACTTAAGGCAACAATGTATTCTCCTAAGAAATCGTTCAGATCAGATTACTATATCATATAGCTGCCATACAAACTGAACGATCGCAATCAAGTGCTTGTGTGGAAAACTCTTTCATATAAAAGGATATCTCTACGAAATTAGATATGATTAATTGCTTCAGGCAACAATGTATTTTCCTGAGAAATTGTTCAGATCAGATTACTATATCATATAGCTGCCATACAAATTCAACGATCGGAAACAAGTACTTGTATGAAAAACTCTTTCCTTTGAGGAGATATTTTAATTAGGCGCGATTTATTACTTAAGGCAACAATGTATTCTCCTAAGAAATTTTTCAGATCAGATTCCTATATCATATAGCTGCCATACAAATTCAACGATCGGAAACAAGTACTTGTATGAAAAACTCTTTCCTTTGAGGAGATATTTGAATTAGGCGCGATTTATTACTTAAGGCAACAATGTATTCTCCTAAGAATATGTTCAGATCAGATCACTATATCATATAGCCGCCATACAAACTGAACGATCGCAATTAAGTGCGTGTGTGGAAAACTCTTTCTTTTAAAGAGATATCTCTACGAAATTAGATATGATTGAGTGCTTCTATGAAAAACTCTTTCATTTGAGGAGATATTTTAATTAGGCGCGATTTATTACTTAAGGCAACAAGGTATTCTCCTAAGAAATTGTTCAGATCAGATTACTATATCATATAGCTGCCATACAAACTGAACGATGGGAAACAAGTGCTTCTATAAAAAACTTTTTCATTTGAGAAGATATTTTAATTAGGAGCGATTTATTGCTTAAGGCCGCAGTGTCTTCTCCTGAGAAATTGTTCAGATCAGATTACTATATCATATAGCTGCAATACAAACTGAACGATCGGAACCAAGTGCTTGTATGAAAAAGTCTTTCATTTGAGGAGATATTTTAATTAGGCGCGATTTATTACTTAAGGCAACAATGCATTCTCCTAAGAAATCGTTCAGATTAGATTACTATATCATATAGCAAACTGTACGATCGGAATCAAGTGCTTGTGTGGAAAACTCTTTCATATAAAAGGATATCTCTACGAAATTAGATATGATTAATTGCTTCAGGCAACAATGTATTTTCCTGAGAAATTGTTCAGATCAGATTACTATATCATATAGCTGCCATACAAATTCAACGATCGGAAACAAGTACTTGTATGAAAAACTCTTTCCTTTGAGGAGATATTTTAATTAGGCGCGATTTATTACTTAAGGCAACAATGTATTCTCCTAAGAAATTGTTCAGATCAGATTCCTATATCATATAGCTGCCATACAAACTGAACGATCGGAAGCAAGTGCTTCTATAAAAAACTGTTTCATTTGAGGAGATATTTTAATTAGGCGTGATTTATTGCTTAAGGCAACAATGTATTTTCCTGAGAAATTGTTCAGATCAGATTACTATATCATTTAGCTGCCATACAAATTGAACGATCGGAAACAAGTACTTGTACGAAAAACTCTTTCATTTGAGGAGATATTTTAATTAGGCGCGATTTATTACTTAAGGCAACAATGTATTCTCCTAAGAAATCGTTCAGATCAGATTACTATATCATATAGCTGCCATACAAACTGAACGATCGGAATCAAGTGCTTGTGTGGAAAACTCTTTAATTTAAAGAGATATCTCTACGAAATTAGATATGATTAATTGCTTAAGGCAACATTATATTATCCTAAGAAATTTTTCAGATCAGATTACTATATCATATAGCTGCCATACAAATTCAACGATCGAAAACAATTGCTTGTATGAAAAACTCTTTCATTTGAGGATATATTTAATTAGGAGCGATTTATTGCTTAAGGCAACAATGTATTCTCCTAAGAAATTGTTCAGATCAGAAGACTATATCATATAGCTGCCATACAAACTGAACGATCGGAAGCAAGTGCTTCTATAAAAAACTGTTTCATTTGAGGAGATATTTTAATTAGGCGTGACTTATTGCTTAAGGCAACAATGTATTCTCCTAAGAAATTGTTCAGATCAGATTACTATATCATTTAGCTGCCATACAAATTGAACGATCGGAAACAAGTACTTGTACGAAAAACTCTTTCATTTGAGGAGATATTTTAATTAGGCGCGATTTATTACTTAAGGCAACAATGTATTCTCCTAAGAAATCGTTCAGATCAGATTACTATATCATATAGCTCCCATACAAACTGAACGATCGGAATCAAGTGCTTGTGTGGAAATCTCTTTAATTTAAAGAGATATCTCTACGAAATTAGATATGATTAATTGCTTAAGGCAACAATGTATTCTCCTAAGAAATTGTTCAGATCAGATTATTATATCATATAGCTGCCATACAAACTGAACGATCGGAATCAAGTGCTTGTGTGTAAAACTCTTTCATTTAAAGGTATATCTCTACGAAATTAGATATGATTAATTGCTTCAATCAACAATGTATTTTCCTGAGAAATTGTTCAGATCAGATTACTATATCATATAGCTGCCATACAAATTGAACGTTCGGAAACAAGTGCTTGTATGAAAAACTCGTTCATTTGAGAAGATAATTTAATTAGGCGCGATTTATTACTTAAGGCAACAATGTATTCTCCTAAGAAATCGTTCAGATCAGATTACTATATCATATAGCTGCCATACAAACGGAACGATCGGAATCAAGTGCTTGTGTGGAAAACTCTTTCATATAAAAGGATATCTCTACGAAATTAGATATGATTAATTGCTTCAGGCAACAATGTACTTTCCTGAGAAATTGTTCAGATCAGATTACTATATCATATAGCTGCCATACAAATTCAACGATCGGAAACAAGTACTTGTATGAAAAACTCTTTCATTTGAGGAGATATTTTAATTAGGCGCGATTTATTACGTAAGGCAACAATGTATTCTCCTAAGAAATTGTTCAGATCAGATTCCTATATCATATAGCTGCCATACAAACTGAACGATCGGAAGCAAGTGCTTCTATAAAAAACTGTTTCATTTGAGGAGATATTTTAATTAGGCGTGATTTATTGCTTAAGGCAACAATGTATTCTCCTAAGAAATTGTTCAGATCAGATTACTATATCATTTAGCTGCCATACAAATTGAACGATCGGAAACAAGTACTTGTACGAAAAACTCTTTCATTTGAGGAGATATTTTAATAAGGCGCGATTTATTACTTAAGGCAACAATGTATTCTCCTAAGAAATCGTTCAGATCAGATTACTATATCATATAGCTGCCATACAAACTGAACGATCGGAATCAAGTGCTTGCGTGGAAATCTCTTTAATTTAAAGAGATATCTCTACGAAATTAGATATGATTAATTGCTTAAGGCAACATTGTATTCTCCTAAGAAATTGGTCAGATCAGATTACTATATCATATAGCTGCCATACAAACTGAACGATCGGAATCAAGTGCTTGTGTGGAAAACTCTTTCATTTAAAGGGATATCTCTACGAAATTAGATATGATTAATTGGTTCAGGCAACAATGTACTTTCCTGAGAAATTGTTCAGATCAGATGACTATATCATATAGCTGCCATACAAACTGAACGATCGGAAGCAAGTGCTTCTATAAAAAACTGTTTCATTTGAGGAGATATTTTAATTAGGCGTGACTTATTGCTTAAGGCAACAATGTATTCTCCTAAGAAATTGTTCAGATCAGATTACTATATCATTTAGCTGCCATACAAATTGAACGATCGGAAGCAAGTACTTGTACGACAAACTCTTTCATTTGAGGAGATATTTTAATTAGGCGCGATTTATTACGTAAGGCAACAATGTATTCTCCTAAGAAATTGTTCAGATCAGATTCCTATATCATATAGCTGCCATACAAACTGAACGATCGGAAGCAAGTGCTTCTATAAAAAACTGTTTCATTTGAGGAGATATTTTAATTAGGCGTGACTTATTGCTTAAGGCAACAATGTATTCTCCTAAGAAATTGTTCAGATCAGATTACTATATCATTTAGCTGCCATACAAATTGAACGATCGGAAGCAAGTACTTGTACGACAAACTCTTTCATTTGAGGAGATATTTTAATTAGGCGCGATTTATTACGTAAGGCAACAATGTATTCTCCTAAGAAATTGTTCAGATCAGATTCCTATATCATATAGCTGCCATACAAATTGAACGATCGGAAACAAGTACTTGTACGAAAAACTCTTTCATTTGAGGAGATATTTTAATTAGGCGCGATTTATTACTTAAGGCAACAATGCATTCTCCTAAGAAATCGTTCAGATCAGATTACTATATCATATAGCTGCCATACAAACTGAACGATCGGACTCAAGTGCTTGTGTGGAAATCTCTTTAATTTAAAGAGATATCTCTACGAAATTAGATATGATTAATTGCTTAAGGCAACATTGTATTCTCCTAAGAAATTGGTCAGATCAGATTACTATATCATATAGCTGCCATACAAACTGAACGATCGGAATCAAGTGCTTGTGTGGAAAACTCTTTCATTTAAAGGGATATCTCTACGAAAGTAGATATGATTAATTGGTTCAGGCAACAATGTATTCTCCTAAGAAATTGTTCAGATCAGATTATTATATCATATAGCTGCCATACAAACTGAACGATCGGAATCAAGTGCTTGTGTGGAAAACTCTTTCATTTAAAGGGATATCTCTACGAAATTAGATATGATTAATTGCTTCAGGCAACAATGTATTTTCCTGAGAAATTTTTCAGATCAGATTACTATATCATATAGCTGCCATACAAATTCAACGATCGGAAACAATTGCTTGTATGAAAAACTCTTTCATTTGAGGATATATTTAATTAGGAGCGATTTATTGCTTAAGGTAACAATGTATTCTCCTAAGAAATTGTTCAGATCAGATGACTATATCATATAGCTGCCATACAAACTGAACGATCGGAAGCAAGTGCTTCTATAAAAAACTGTTTCATTTGGGGAGATATTTTAATTAGGCGTGATTTATTGCTTAAGGCAACAATGTATTCTCCTAAGAAATTGTTCAGATCAGATTACTATATCATATAGCTGCCATACAAATTGAACGATCGGAAACAAGTACTTGTATGAAAAACTCTTTCATTTGAGGAGATATTTTAATTAGGCGCGATTTATTACTTAAGGCAACAATGTATTCTCCTAAGAAATCGTTCAGATCAGATTACTATATCAGATAGCTGCCATACAAACTGAACGATCGGAATCAAGTGCTTGTGTGGAAAACTCTTTAATTTAAAGAGATATCTCTACGAAATTAGATATGATTAATTGCTTAAGGCAACATTATATTATCCTAAGAAATTTTTCAGATCAGATTACTATATCATATAGCTGCCATACAAATTCAACGATCGAAAACAATTGCTTGTATGAAAAACTCTTTCATTTGAGGATATATTTAATTAGGAGCGATTTATTGCTTAAGGCAACAATGTATTCTCCTAAGAAATTGTTCAGATCAGATGACTATATCATATAGCTGCCATACAAACTGAACGATCGGAAGCAAGTGCTTCTATAAAAAACTGTTTCATTTGAGGAGATATTTTAATTAGGCGTGACTTATTGCTTAAGGCAACAATGTATTCTCCTAAGAAATTGTTCAGATCAGATTACTATATCATTTAGCTGCCATAAAAATTGAACGATCGGAAGCAAGTACTTGTACGACAAACTCTTTCATTTGAGGAGATATTTTAATTAGGCGCGATTTATTACTTAAGGCAACAATGTATTCTCCTAAGAAATCGTTCAGATCAGATTACTATATCATATAGCTGCCATTCAACTGAACGATCGGAATCAAGTGCTTGTGTGGAAATCTCTTTAATTTAAAGAGATATCTCTACGAAATTAGATATGATTAATTGCTTAAGGCAACATTGTATTCTCCTAAGAAATTGTTCAGATCAGATTACTATATCATATAGCTGCCATACAAACTGAACGATCGGAATCAAGTGCTTGTGTGGAAAACTCTTTCATTTAAAGGGATATCTCTACGAAATTAGATATGATTAATTGGTTCAGGCAACAATGTATTCTCCTGAGAAATTGTTCAGATCAGATTACTATATCATATAGCTGCCATACAAATTCAACGATCGGAAACAATTGCTTGTATGAAAAACTCTTTCATTTGAGAATATATTTAATTAGGAGCGATTTATTGCTTAAGGCAACAATGTATTCTCCTAAGAAATTGTTCAGATCAGATGACTATATCATATAGCTGCCATACAAACTGAACGATCGGAAGCAAGTGCTTCTATAAAAAACTGTTTCATTTGGGGAGATATTTTAATTAGGCGTGATTTATTGCTTAAGGCAACAATGTATTCTCCTAAGAAATTCTTCAGATCAGATTACTATATCATATAGCTGCCATACAAATTGAACGATCGGAAACAAGTACTTGTACGAAAAACTCTTTCATTTGAGGAGATATTTTAATTAGGCGCGATTTATTACTTAAGGCAACAACGTATTCTCCTAAGAAATCGTTCAGATCAGATTACTATATCATATAGCTGCCATACAAACTGAACGATCGGAATCAAGTGCTTGTGTGGAAAACTCTTTAATTTAAAGAGATATCTCTACGAAATTAGATATGATTTATTGCTTAAGGCAACAATGTATTCTCCTAAGAAATTGTTCAGATCAGATGACTATATCATATAGCTGCCATACAAACTGAACGATCGGAAGCAAGTGCTTCTATAAAAAACTGTTTCATTTGAGGAAATATTTTAATTAGGCGTGATTTATTGCTTAAGGCAACAATGTATTCTCCTAAGAAATTGTTCAGATCAGATTACTATATCATTTAGCTGCCATACAAATTGAACGATCGGAAACAAGTACTTGTACGAAAAACTCTTTCATTTGAGGAGATATTTTAATTAGGCGCGATTTATTACTTAAGGCAACAATGTATTCTCCTAAGAAATCGTTCAGATCAGATTACTATATCATATAGCTGCCATACAAACTGAACGATCGGAATCAAGTGCTTGTGTGGAAATCTCTTTAATTTAAAGAGATATCTCTACGAAATTAGATATGATTAATTGCTTAAGGCAACATTGTATTCTCCTAAGAAATTGTTCAGATCAGATTACTATATCATATAGCTGCCATACAAACTGAACGATCGGAATCAAGTGCTTGTGTGGAAAACTCTTTCATTTAAAGGGATATCTCTACGAAATTAGATATGATTAATTGGTTCAGGCAACAATGTATTCTCCTAAGAAATTGTTCAGATCAGATTATTATATCATATAGCTGCCATACAAACTGAACGATCGGAATCAAGTGCTTGTGTGGAAAACTCTTTCATTTAAAGGGATATCTCTACGAAATTAGATATGATTAATTGCTTCAGGCAACAATGTATTTTCCTGAGAAATTGTTCAGATCAGATTACTATATCATATAGCTGCCATACAAATTGACCGATCGGAAACAAGTACATGTACGAAAAACTCTTTCATTTGAGGAGATATTTTAATTAGGCGCGATTTATTACTTAAGGCAACAATGTATTCTCCTAAGAAATCGTTCAGATCAGATTACTATATCATATAGCTGCCATACAAACTGAACGATCGGAATCAAGTGCTTGTGTGGAAATCTCTTTAATTTAAAGAGATATCTCTACGAAATTAGATATGATTAATTGCTTAAGGCAACATTGTATTCTCCTAACAAATTGGTCAGATCAGATTACTATATCATATAGCTGCCATGCAAACTGAACGATCGGAATCAAGTGCTTGTGTGGAAAACTCTTTCATTTAAAGGGATATCTCTACGAAATTAGATATGATTAATTGGTTCAGGCAACAATGTACTTTCCTGAGAAATTGTTCAGATCAGATGACTATATCATATAGCTGCCATACAAACTGAACGATCGGAAGCAAGTGCTTCTATAAAAAACTGTTTCATTTGAGGAGATATTTTAATTAGGCGTCATTTATTGCTTAAGGCAACAATGTATTCTCCTAAGAAATTGTTCAGATCAGATTACTATATCATTTAGCTGCCATACAAATTCAACGATCGGAAACAATTGCTTGTATGAAAAACTCTTTCATTTGAGAATATATTTAATTAGGAGCGATTTATTGCTTAAGGCAACAATGTATTCTCCTAAGAAATTGTTCAGATCAGATGACTATATCATATAGCTGCCATACAAACTGAACGATCGGAAGCAAGTGCTTCTATAAAAAACTGTTTCATTTGGGGAGATATTTTAATTAGGCGTGATTTATTGCTTAAGGCAACAATGTATTCTCCTAAGAAATTCTTCAGATCAGATTACTATATCATATAGCTGCCATACAAATTGAACGATCGGAAACAAGTACTTGTACGAAAAACTCTTTCATTTGAGGAGATATTTTAATTAGGCGCGATTTATTACTTAAGGCAACAACGTATTCTCCTAAGAAACCGTTCAGATCAGATTACTATATCATATAGCTGCCATACAAACTGAACGATCGGAATCAAGTGCTTGTGTGGAAAACTCTTTAATTTAAAGAGATATCTCTACGAAATTAGATATGATTTATTGCTTAAGGCAACAATGTATTCTCCTAAGAAATTGTTCAGATCAGATGACTATATCATATAGCTGCCATACAAACTGAACGATCGGAAGCAAGTGCTTCTATAAAAAACTGTTTCATTTGAGGAAATATTTTAATTAGGCGTGATTTATTGCTTAAGGCAACAATGTATTCTCCTAAGAAATTGTTCAGATCAGATTACTATATCATTTAGCTGCCATACAAATTGAACGATCGGAAACAAGTACTTGTACGAAAAACTCTTTCATTTGAGGAGATATTTTAATTAGGCGCGATTTATTACTTAAGGCAACAATGTATTCTCCTAAGAAATCGTTCAGATCAGATTACTATATCATATAGCTGCCATACAAACTGAACGATCGGAATCAAGTGCTTGTGTGGAAATCTCTTTAATTTAAAGAGATATCTCTACGAAATTAGATATGATTAATTGCTTAAGGCAACATTGTATTCTCCTAAGAAATTGTTCAGATCAGATTACTATATCATATAGCTGCCATACAAACTGAACGATCGGAATCAAGTGCTTGTGTGGAAAACTCTTTCATTTAAAGGGATATCTCTACGAAATTAGATATGATTAATTGGTTCAGGCAACAATGTATTCTCCTAAGAAATTGTTCAGATCAGATTATTATATCATATAGCTGCCATACAAACTGAACGATCGGAATCAAGTGCTTGTGTGGAAAACTCTTTCATTTAAAGGGATATCTCTACGAAATTAGATATGATTAATTGCTTCAGGCAACAATGTATTTTCCTGAGAAATTGTTCAGATCAGATTACTATATCATATAGCTGCCATACAAATTGACCGATCGGAAACAAGTACATGTACGAAAAACTCTTTCATTTGAGGAGATATTTTAATTAGGCGCGATTTATTACTTAAGGCAACAATGTATTCTCCTAAGAAATCGTTCAGATCAGATTACTATATCATATAGCTGCCATACAAACTGAACGATCGGAATCAAGTGCTTGTGTGGAAATCTCTTTAATTTAAAGAGATATCTCTACGAAATTAGATATGATTAATTGCTTAAGGCAACATTGTATTCTCCTAACAAATTGGTCAGATCAGATTACTATATCATATAGCTGCCATGCAAACTGAACGATCGGAATCAAGTGCTTGTGTGGAAAACTCTTTCATTTAAAGGGATATCTCTACGAAATTAGATATGATTAATTGGTTCAGGCAACAATGTACTTTCCTGAGAAATTGTTCAGATCAGATGACTATATCATATAGCTGCCATACAAACTGAACGATCAGAAGCAAGTGCTTCTATAAAAAACTGTTTCATTTGAGGAGATATTTTAATTAGGCGTCATTTATTGCTTAAGGCAACAATGTATTCTCCTAAGAAATTGTTCAGATCAGATTACTATATCATTTAGCTGCCATACAAATTGAACGATCGGAAACAAGTACTTGTACGAAAAACTCTTTCATTTGAGGAGATATTTTAATTAGGCGCGATTTATTACTTAAGGCAACAATGTATTCTCCTAAGAAAGCATTCAGATCAGATTACTATATCATATAGCTGCCATACAAACTGAACGATCGGAATCAAGTGCTTGTGTGGAAATCTCTTTAATTTAAAGAGATATCTCTACGAAATTAGATATGATTAATTGCTTAAGGCAACATTGTATTCTCCTAAGAAATTGGTCAGATCAGATTACTATATCATATAGCTGCCATAGAAACTGAACGATCGGAATCAAGTGCTTGTGTGGAAAACTCTTTCATTTAAAGGGATATCTCTACGAAATTAGATATGATTAATTGGTTCAGGCAACAATGTATTCTCCTAAGAAATTGTTCAGATCAGATTATTATATCATATAGCTGCCATATAAACTGAACGATCGGAATCAAGTGCTTGTGTGGAAAACTCTTTCATTTAAAGGGATATCTCTACGAAATTATATATGATTAATTGCTTCAGGCAACAATGTATTTTCCTGAGAAATTTTTCAGATCAGATTACTATATCATTTAGCTGCCATACAAATTGAACGATCGGAAACAAGTACTTGTACGAAAAACTCTTTCATTTGAGGAGATATTTTAATTAGGCGCGATTTATTATTTAAGGCAACAATGTATTCTCCTAAGAAATCGTTCAGATCAGATTACTATATCATATAGCTGCCATACAAACTGAACGATCGGAATCAAGTGCTTGTTTGGAAATCTCTTTAATTTAAAGAGATATCTCTACGAAATTAGATATGATTAATTGCTTAAGGCAACATTGTATTCTCCTAAGAAATTGTTCAGATCAGATTACTATATAATATAGCTGCCATACAAACTGAACGATCGGAATCAAGTGCTTGTGTGGAAAACTCTTTCATTTAAAGGGATATCTCTACGAAATTAGATATGATTAATTGGTTCAGGCAACAATGTATTCTCCTAAGAAATTGTTCAGATCAGATTATTATATCATATAGCTGCGATACAAACTGAACGATCGGAATCAAGTGCTTGTGTGGAAAACTCTTTCATTTAAAGGAATATCTCTACGAAATTAGATATGATTAATTGCTTCAGGCAACAATGTATTTTCCTGAGAAATTGTTCAGATCAGATTACTATATCATATAGCTGCCATACAAATTCAACGATCGGAAACAAGTGCTTCTATAAAAAACTCTTTCATTTGAGGAGATATTTTAATTAGGCGCGATTTATTACTTAAGGCTACAATGTATTCTCCTAAGAAATCGTTCAGATCAGATTACTATATCATATAGCTGCCATACAAACTGAACGATCGGAATCAAGTGCTTGTGTGGAAAACTCTTTAATTTAAAGAGATATCTCTACGAAATTAGATATGATTAATTGCTTAAGGCAACATTATATTATCCTAAGAAATTTTTCAGATCAGATTACTATATCATATAGCTGCCATACAAATTCAACGATCGAAAACAATTGCTTGTATGAAAAACTCTTTCATTTGAGGATATATTTAATTAGGAGCGATTTATTGCTTAAGGCAACAATGTATTCTCCTAAGAAATTGTTCAGATCAGATGACTATATCATATAGCTGCCATACAAACTGAACGATCGGAAGCAAGTGTTTCTTTAAAAAACTGTTTCATTTGAGGAGATATTTTAATTAGGCGTGACTTATTGCTTAAGGCAACAATGTATTCTCCTAAGAAATTGTTCAGATCAGATTACTATATCATTTAGCTGACATACAAATTGAACGATCGGAAACAAGTACTTGTACGAAAAACTCTTTCATTTGAGGAGATATTTTAATTAGGCGCGATTTATTACTTAAGGCAACAATGTATTCTCCTAAGAAATCGTTCAGATCAGATTACTATATCATATAGCTCCCATACAAACTGAACGATCGGAATCAAGTGCTTGTGTGGAAATCTCTTTAATTTAAAGAGATATCTCTACGAAATTAGATATGATTAATTGCTTAAGGCAACATTGTATTCTCCTAAGAAATTGTTCAGATCAGATTACTATATCATATAGCTGCCATACAAACTGAACGATCGGAATCAAGTGCTTGTGTGGAAAACTCTTTCATTTAAAGGGATATCTCTACGAAATTAGATATGATTAATTGGTTCAGGCAACAATGTATTCTCCTAAGAAATTGTTCAGATCAGATTATTATATCATATAGCTGCCATACAAACTGAACGATCGGAATCAAGTGCTTGTGTGTAAAACTCTTTCATTTAAAGGTATATCTCTACGAAATTAGATATGATTAATTGCTTCAGGCAACAATGTATTTTCCTGAGAAATTGTTCAGATCAGATTACTATATCATATAGCTGCCATACAAATTGAACGTTCGGAAACAAGTGCTTGTATAAAAAACTCGTTCATTTGAGAAGATAATTTAATTAGGCGCGATTTATTACTTAAGGCAGCAATGTATTCTCCTAAGAAATCGTTCAGATCAGATTACTATATCATATAGCTGCCATACAAACTGAACGATCGGAATCAAGTGCTTGTGTGGAAAACTCTTTCATATAAAAGGATATCTCTACGAAATTAGATATGATTAATTGCTTCAGGCAACAATGTACTTTCCTGAGAAATTGTTCAGATCAGATTACTATATCATATAGCTGCCATACAAATTCAACGATCGGAAACAAGTACTTGTATGAAAAACTCTTTCATTTAAAGGAATATCTCTACGAAATTAGATATGATTAATTGCTTCAGGCAACAATGTATTTTCCTGAGAAATTGTTCAGATCAGATTACTATATCATATAGCTGCCATACAAACTGAACGATCGGAATCAAGTGCTTGTGTGGAAAACTCTTTCATATAAAAGGATATCTCTACGAAATTAGATATGATAAATTGCTTCAGGCAACAATGTACTTTCCTGAGAAATTGGTCAGATCAGATTACTATATCATATAGCTGCCATACAAACTGAACGATCGGAATCAAGTGCTTGTGTGGAAAACTCTTTCATTTAAAGGAATATCTCTACGAAATTAGATATGATTAATTGCTTCAGGCAACAATGTATTTTCCTGAGAAATTGTTCAGATCAGATTACTATATCATATAGCTGCCATACAAATTCAACGATCGGAAACAAGTACTTGTACGAAAAACTCTTTCATTTGAGGAGATATTTTAATTAGGCGCGATTTATTACTTAAGGCTACAATGTATTCTCCTAAGAAATCGTTCAGATCAGATTACTATATCATATAGCTGCCATACAAACTGAACGATCGGAATCAAGTGCTTGTGTGGAAAACTCTTTAATTTAAAGAGATATCTCTACGAAATTAGATATGATTAATTGCTTAAGGCAACATTATATTATCCTAAGAAATTTTTCAGATCAGATTACTATATCATATAGCTGCCATACAAATTCAACGATCGAAAACAATTGCTTGTATGAAAAACTCTTTCATTTGAGGATATATTTAATTAGGAGCGATTTATTGCTTAAGGCAACAATGTATTCTCCTAAGAAATTGTTCAGATCAGATGACTATATCATATAGCTGCCATACAAACTGAACGATCGGAAGCAAGTGCTTCTATAAAAAACTGTTTCATTTGAGGAGATATTTTAGTTAGGAGTGACTTATTGCTTAAGGCAACACTGTATTCTCCTAAGAAATTGTTCAGATCAGATTACTATATCATTTAGCTGCCATACAAATTGAACGATCGGAAACAAGTACTTGTACGAAAAACTCTTTCATTTGAGGAGATATTTTAATTAGGCGCGATTTATTACTTAAGGCAACAATGTATTCTCCTAAGAAATCGTTCAGATCAGATTACTATATCATATAGCTCCCATACAAACTGAACGATCGGAATCAAGTGCTTGTGTGGAAATCTCTTTAATTTAAAGAGATATCTCTACGAAATTAGATATGATTTATTGCTTAAGGCAACATTGTATTCTCCTAAGAAATTGTTCAGATCAGATTACTATATCATATAGCTGCCATACAAACTGAACGATCGGAATCAAGTGCTTGTGTGTAAAACTCTTTCATTTAAAGGTATATCTCTACGAAATTAGATATGATTAATTGCTTCAGGCAACAATGTATTTTCCTGAGAAATTGTTCAGATCAGATTACTATATCATATAGCTGCCATACAAATTGAACGTTCGGAAACAAGTGCTTGTATGAAAAACTCGTTCATTTGAGAAGATAATTTAATTAGGCGCGATTTATTACTTAAGGCAACAATGTATTCTCCTAAGAAATCGTTCAGATCAGATTACTATATCATATAGCTGCCATACAAACTGAACGATCGGAATAAAGTGCTTGTGTGGAAAACTCTTTCATATAAAAGGATATCTCTACGAAATTAGATATGATTAATTGCTTCAGGCAACAATGTACTTTCCTGAGAAATTGTTCAGATCAGATTACTTATCATATAGCTGCCATACAAATTCAACGATCGGAAACAAGTACTTGTATGAAAAACTCTTTCCTTTGAGGAGATATTTTAATAAGGCGCGATTTATTACGTAAGGCAACAATGTATTCTCCTAAGAAATTGTTCAGATCAGATTCCTATATCATATAGCTGCCATACAAACTGAACGATCGGAAGCAAGTGCTTCTATAAAAAACTGTTTCATTTGAGGAGATATTTTAATTAGGCGTGATTTATTGCTTAAGGCAACAATGTATTCTCCTAAGAAATTGTTCAGATCAGATTACTATATCATTTAGCTGCCATACAAATTCAACGATCGGAAACAAGTACTTGTATGAAAAACTCTTTCCTTTGAGGAGATATTTTAATTAGGCGCGATTTATTACGTAAGGCAACAATGTATTCTCCTAAGAAATTGTTCAGATCAGATTCCTATATCATATAGCTGCCATACAAACTGAACGATCGGAAGCAAGTGCTTCTATAAAAAACTGTTTCATTTGAGGAGATATTTTAATTAGGCGTGATTTATTGCTTAAGGCAACAATGTATTCTCCTAAGAAATTGTTCAGATCAGATTACTATATCATTTAGCTGCCATACAAATTGAACGATCGGAAACAAGTACTTGTACGAAAAACTCTTTCATTTGAGGAGATATTTTAATTAGGCGCGATTTATTACTTAAGGCAACAATGTATTCTCCTAAGAAATCGTTCAGATCAGATTACTATATCATATAGCTCCCATACAAACTGAACGATCGGAATCAAGTGCTTGTGTGGAAATCTCTTTAATTTAAAGAGATATCTCTACGAAATTAGATATGATTAATTGCTTAAGGCAACATTGTATTCTCCTAAGAAATTGTTCAGATCAGATTACTATATCATATAGCTGCCATACAAACTGAACGATCGGAATCAAGTGCTTGTGTGGAAAACTCTTTCATTTAAAGGGATATCTCTACGAAATTAGGTATGATTAATTGCTTAAGGCAACATTATATTATCCTAAGAAATTTTTCAGATCAGATTACTATATCATATAGCTGCCATACAAATTCAACGATCGAAAACAATTGCTTGTATGAAAAACTCTTTCATTTGAGGATATATTTAATTAGGAGCGATTTATTGCTTAAGGCAACAATGTATTCTCCTAAGAAATTGTTCAGATCAGATGACTATATCATATAGCTGCCATACAAACTGAACGATCGGAAGCAAGTGCTTCTATAAAAAACTGTTTCATTTGAGGAGATATTTTAGTTAGGCGTGACTTATTGCTTAAGGCAACACTGTATTCTCCTAAGAAATTGTTCAGATCAGATTACTATATCATTTAGCTGCCATACAAATTGAACGATCGGAAACAAGTACTTGTACGAAAAACTCTTTCATTTGAGGAGATATTTTAATTAGGCGCGATTTATTACTTAAGGCAACAATGTATTCTCCTAAGAAATCGTTCAGATCAGATTACTATATCATATAGCTCCCATACAAACTGAACGATCGGAATCAAGTGCTTGTGTGGAAATCTCTTTAATTTAAAGAGATATCTCTACGAAATTAGATATGATTAATTGCTTAAGGCAACATTGTATTCTCCTAAGAAATTGTTCAGATCAGATTACTATATCATATAGCTGCCATACAAACTGAACGATCGGAATCAAGTGCTTGTGTGTAAAACTCTTTCATTTAAAGGTATATCTCTACGAAATTAGATATGATTAATTGCTTCAGGCAACAATGTATTTTCCTGAGAAATTGTTCAGATCAGATTACTATATCATATAGCTGCCATACAAATTGAACGTTCGGAAACAAGTGCTTGTATGAAAAACTCGTTCATTTGAGAAGATAATTTAATTAGGCGCGATTTATTACTTAAGGCAACAATGTATTCTCCTAAGAAATCGTTCAGATCAGATTACTATATCATATAGCTGCCATACAAACTGAACGATCGGAATCAAGTGCTTGTGTGGAAAACTCTTTCATATAAAAGGATATCTCTACGAAATTAGATATGATTAATTGCTTCAGGCAACAATGTACTTTCCTGAGAAATTGTTCAGATCAGATTACTTATCATATAGCTGCCATACAAATTCAACGATCGGAAACAAGTACTTGTATGAAAAACTCTTTCCTTTGAGGAGATATTTTAATAAGGCGCGATTTATTACGTAAGGCAACAATGTATTCTCCTAAGAAATTGTTCAGATCAGATTCCTATATCATATAGCTGCCATACAAACTGAACGATCGGAAGCAAGTGCTTCTATAAAAAACTGTTTCATTTGAGGAGATATTTTAATTAGGCGTGATTTATTTCTTAAGGCAACAATGTATTCTCCTAAGAAATTGTTCAGATCAGATTACTATATCATATAGCTGCCATACAAACTGAACGATCGGAATCAAGTGCTTGTGTGGAAAACTCTTTCATATAAAAGGATATCTCTACGAAATTAGATATGATTAATTGCTTCAGGCAACAATGTACTTTCCTGAGAAATTGTTCAGATCAGATTACTTATCATATAGCTGCCATACAAATTCAACGATCGGAAACAAGTACTTGTATGAAAAACTCTTTCCTTTGAGGAGATATTTTAATTAGGCGCGATTTATTACGTAAGGCAACAATGTATTCTCCTAAGAAATTGTTCAGATCAGATTCCTATATCATATAGCTGCCATACAAACTGAACGATCGGAAGCAAGTGCTTCTATAAAAAACTGTTTCATTTGAGGAGATATTTTAATTAGGCGTGATTTATTGCTTAAGGCAACAATGTATTCTCCTATGAAATTGTTCAGATCAGATTACTATATCATTTAGCTGCCATACAAATTGAACGATCGGAAACAAGTACTTGTACGAAAAACTCTTTCATTTGAGGAGATATTTTAATTAGGCGCGATTTATTACTTAAGGCAACAATGTATTCTCCTAAGAAATCGTTCAGATCAGATTACTATATCATATAGCTCCCATACAAACTGAACGATCGGAATCAAGTGCTTGTGTGGAAATCTCTTTAATTTAAAGAGATATCTCTACGAAATTAGATATGATTAATTGCTTAAGGCAACATTGTATTCTCCTAAGAAATTGTTCAGATCAGATTACTATATCATATAGCTGCCATACAAACTGAACGATCGGAATCAAGTGCTTGTGTGGAAAACTCTTTCATTTAAAGGGATATCTCTACGAAATTAGATATGATTAATTGGTTCAGGCAACAATGTATTCTCCTAAGAAATTGTTCAGATCAGATTATTATATCATATAGCTGCCATACAAACTGAACGATCGGAATCAAGTGCTTGTGTGTAAAACTCTTTCATTTAAAGGTATATCTCTACGAAATTAGATATGATTTATTGCTTCAGGCAACAATGTATTTTCCTGAGAAATTGTTCAGATCAGATTACTATATCATATAGCTGCCATACAAAATGAACGTTCGGAAACAAGTGCTTGTATGAAAAACTCGTTCATTTGAGAAGATAATTTAATTAGGCGCGATTTATTACTTAAGGCAACAATGTATTCTCCTAAGAAATCGTTCAGATCAGATTACTATATCATATAGCTGCCATACAAACTGAACGATCGGAATCAAGTGCTTGTGTGGAAAACTCTTTCATATAAAAGGATATCTCTACGAAATTAGATATGATTAATTGCTTCAGGCAACAATGTACTTTCCTGAGAAATTGTTCAGATCAGATTACTATATCATATAGCTGCCATACAAATTCAACGATCGGAAACAAGTACTTGTATGAAAAACTCTTTCCTTTGAGGAGATATTTTAATTAGGCGCGATTTATTACGTAAGGCAACAATGTATTCTCCTAAGAAATTGTTCAGATCAGATTCCTATATCATATAGCTGCCATACAAACTGAACGATCGGAAGCAAGTGCTTCTATAAAAAACTGTTTCATTTGAGGAGATATTTTAATTAGGCGTGATTTATTGCTTAAGGCAACAATGTATTCTCCTAAGAAATTGTTCAGATCAGATTACTATATCATTTAGCTGCCATACAAATTGAACGATCGGAAACAAGTACTTGTACGAAAAACTCTTTCATTTGAGGAGATATTTTAATTAGGCGCGATTTATTACTTAAGGCAACAATGTATTCTCCTAAGAAATCGTTCAGATGAGATTACTATATCATATAGCTGCCATACAAACTGAACGATCGGAATCAAGTGCTTGTGTGGAAATCTCTTTAATTTAAAGAGATATCTCTACGAAATTAGATATGATTAATTGCTTAAGGCAACATTGTATTCTCCTAAGAAGTTGGTCAGATCAGATTACTATATCATATAGCTGCCATGCAAACTGAACGATCGGAATCAAGTGCTTGTGTGGAAAACTCTTTCATTTAAAGGGATATCTCTACGAAATTAGATATGATTGATTGGTTCAGGCAACAATGTACTTTCCTAAGAAATTGTTCAGATCAGATTACTATATCATATAGCTCCCATACAAACTGAACGATCGGAATCAAGTGCTTGTGTGGAAAACTCTTTCATTTAAAGGGATATCTCTACGAAATTAGATATGATTAATTGGTTCAGGCAACAATGTACTTTCCTGAGAAATTGTTCAGATCAGATTCCTATATCATATAGCTGCCATACAAACTGAACGATCGGAAGCAAGTGCTTCTATAAAAAACTGTTTCATTTGAGGAGATATTTTAATTAGGCGCGATTTATTGCTTAAGGCAACAATGTATTCTCCTAAGAAATCGTTCAGATCAGATTACTATATCATATAGCTCCCATACAAACTGAACGATCGGAATCAAGTGCTTGTGTGGAAATCTCTTTAATTTAAAGAGATATCTCTACGAAATTAGATATGATTAATTGCTTAAGGCAACATTGTATTCTCCTAAGAAATTGTTCAGATCAGATTACTATATCATATAGCTGCCATACAAACTGAACGATCGGAATCAAGTGCTTGTGTGGAAAACTCTTTCATTTAAAGGGATATCTCTACGAAATTAGGTATGATTAATTGCTTAAGGCAACATTATATTATCCTAAGAAATTTTTCAGATCAGATTACTATATCATATAGCTGCCATACAAATTCAACGATCGAAAACAATTGCTTGTATGAAAAACTCTTTCATTTGAGGATATATTTAATTAGGAGCGATTTATTGCTTAAGGCAACAATGTATTCTCCTAAGAAATTGTTCAGATCAGATGACTATATCATATAGCTGCCATACAAACTGAACGATCGGAAGCAAGTGCTTCTATAAAAAACTGTTTCATTTGAGGAGATATTTTAGTTAGGCGTGACTTATTGCTTAAGGCAACACTGTATTCTCCTAAGAAATTGTTCAGATCAGATTACTATATCATTTAGCTGCCATACAAATTGAACGATCGGAAACAAGTACTTGTACGAAAAACTCTTTCATTTGAGGAGATATTTTAATTAGGCGCGATTTATTACTTAAGGCAACAATGTATTCTCCTAAGAAATCGTTCAGATCAGATTACTATATCATATAGCTCCCATACAAACTGAACGATCGGAATCAAGTGCTTGTGTGGAAATCTCTTTAATTTAAAGAGATATCTCTACGAAATTAGATATGATTAATTGCTTAAGGCAACATTGTATTCTCCTAAGAAATTGTTCAGATCAGATTACTATATCATATAGCTGCCATACAAACTGAACGATCGGAATCAAGTGCTTGTGTGTAAAACTCTTTCATTTAAAGGTATATCTCTACGAAATTAGATATGATTAATTGCTTCAGGCAACAATGTATTTTCCTGAGAAATTGTTCAGATCAGATTACTATATCATATAGCTGCCATACAAATTGAACGTTCGGAAACAAGTGCTTGTATGAAAAACTCGTTCATTTGAGAAGATAATTTAATTAGGCGCGATTTATTACTTAAGGCAACAATGTATTCTCCTAAGAAATCGTTCAGATCAGATTACTATATCATATAGCTGCCATACAAACTGAACGATCGGAATCAAGTGCTTGTGTGGAAAACTCTTTCATATAAAAGGATATCTCTACGAAATTAGATATGATTAATTGCTTCAGGCAACAATGTACTTTCCTGAGAAATTGTTCAGATCAGATTACTTATCATATAGCTGCCATACAAATTCAACGATCGGAAACAAGTACTTGTATGAAAAACTCTTTCCTTTGAGGAGATATTTTATTAAGGCGCGATTTATTACGTAAGGCAACAATGTATTCTCCTAAGAAATTGTTCAGATCAGATTCCTATATCATATAGCTGCCATACAAACTGAACGATCGGAAGCAAGTGCTTCTATAAAAAACTGTTTCATTTGAGGAGATATTTTAATTAGGCGTGATTTATTTCTTAAGGCAACAATGTATTCTCCTAAGAAATTGTTCAGATCAGATTACTATATCATATAGCTGCCATACAAACTGAACGATCGGAATCAAGTGCTTGTGTGGAAAACTCTTTCATATAAAAGGATATCTCTACGAAATTAGATATGATTAATTGCTTCAGGCAACAATGTACTTTCCTGAGAAATTGTTCAGATCAGATTACTTATCATATAGCTGCCATACAAATTCAACGATCGGAAACAAGTACTTGTATGAAAAACTCTTTCCTTTGAGGAGATATTTTAATTAGGCGCGATTTATTACGTAAGGCAACAATGTATTCTCCTAAGAAATTGTTCAGATCAGATTCCTATATCATATAGCTGCCATACAAACTGAACGATCGGAAGCAAGTGCTTCTATAAAAAACTGTTTCATTTGAGGAGATATTTTAATTAGGCGTGATTTATTGCTTAAGGCAACAATGTATTCTCCTATGAAATTGTTCAGATCAGATTACTATATCATTTAGCTGCCATACAAATTGAACGATCGGAAACAAGTACTTGTACGAAAAACTCTTTCATTTGAGGAGATATTTTAATTAGGCGCGATTTATTACTTAAGGCAACAATGTATTCTCCTAAGAAATCGTTCAGATCAGATTACTATATCATATAGCTCCCATACAAACTGAACGATCGGAATCAAGTGCTTGTGTGGAAATCTCTTTAATTTAAAGAGATATCTCTACGAAATTAGATATGATTAATTGCTTAAGGCAACATTGTATTCTCCTAAGAAATTGTTCAGATCAGATTACTATATCATATAGCTGCCATACAAACTGAACGATCGGAATCAAGTGCTTGTGTGGAAAACTCTTTCATTTAAAGGGATATCTCTACGAAATTAGATATGATTAATTGGTTCAGGCAACAATGTATTCTCCTAAGAAATTGTTCAGATCAGATTATTATATCATATAGCTGCCATACAAACTGAACGATCGGAATCAAGTGCTTGTGTGTAAAACTCTTTCATTTAAAGGTATATCTCTACGAAATTAGATATGATTTATTGCTTCAGGCAACAATGTATTTTCCTGAGAAATTGTTCAGATCAGATTACTATATCATATAGCTGCCATACAAAATGAACGTTCGGAAACAAGTGCTTGTATGAAAAACTCGTTCATTTGAGAAGATAATTTAATTAGGCGCGATTTATTACTTAAGGCAACAATGTATTCTCCTAAGAAATCGTTCAGATCAGATTACTATATCATATAGCTGCCATACAAACTGAACGATCGGAATCAAGTGCTTGTGTGGAAAACTCTTTCATATAAAAGGATATCTCTACGAAATTAGATATGATTAATTGCTTCAGGCAACAATGTACTTTCCTGAGAAATTGTTCAGATCAGATTACTATATCATATAGCTGCCATACAAATTCAACGATCGGAAACAAGTACTTGTATGAAAAACTCTTTCCTTTGAGGAGATATTTTAATTAGGCGCGATTTATTACGTAAGGCAACAATGTATTCTCCTAAGAAATTGTTCAGATCAGATTCCTATATCATATAGCTGCCATACAAACTGAACGATCGGAAGCAAGTGCTTCTATAAAAAACTGTTTCATTTGAGGAGATATTTTAATTAGGCGTGATTTATTGCTTAAGGCAACAATGTATTCTCCTAAGAAATTGTTCAGATCAGATTACTATATCATTTAGCTGCCATACAAATTGAACGATCGGAAACAAGTACTTGTACGAAAAACTCTTTCATTTGAGGAGATATTTTAATTAGGCGCGATTTATTACTTAAGGCAACAATGTATTCTCCTAAGAAATCGTTCAGATGAGATTACTATATCATATAGCTGCCATACAAACTGAACGATCGGAATCAAGTGCTTGTGTGGAAATCTCTTTAATTTAAAGAGATATCTCTACGAAATTAGATATGATTAATTGCTTAAGGCAACATTGTATTCTCCTAAGAAGTTGGTCAGATCAGATTACTATATCATATAGCTGCCATGCAAACTGAACGATCGGAATCAAGTGCTTGTGTGGAAAACTCTTTCATTTAAAGGGATATCTCTACGAAATTAGATATGATTGATTGGTTCAGGCAACAATGTACTTTCCTGAGAAATTGTTCAGATCAGATGACTATATCATATAGTTGCCATGCAAACTGAACGATCGGAATCAAGTGCTTGTGTGGAAAACTCTTTCATTTAAAGGGATATCTCTACGAAATTAGATATGATTAATTGGTTCAGGCAACAATGTACTTTCCTGAGAAATTGTTCAGATCAGATTCCTATATCATATAGCTGCCATACAAACTGAACGATCGGAAGCAAGTGCTTCTATAAAAAACTGTTTCATTTGAGGAGATATTTTAATTAGGCGCGATTTATTGCTTAAGGCAACAATGTATTCTCCTAAGAAATTGTTCAGATCAGATTACTATATCATTTAGCTGCCATACAAATTGAACGATCGGAAACAAGTACTTGTACGAAAAACTCTTTCATTTGAGGAGATATTTTAATTAGGCGCGATTTATTACTTAAGGCAACAATGTATTCTCCTAAGAAATCGTTCAGATCAGATTACTATATCATATAGCTGCCATACAAACTGAACGATCGGAATCAAGTGCTTGTGTGGAAATCTCTTTAATTTAAAGAGATATCTCTACGAAATTAGATATGATTAATTGCTTAAGGCAACATTGTATTCTCCTAAGAAGTTGGTCAGATCAGATTACTATATCATATAGCTGCCATGCAAACTGAACGATCGGAATCAAGTGCTTGTGTGGAAAACTCTTTCATTTAAAGGGATATCTCTACGAAATTAGATATGATTAATTGGTTCAGGCAACAATGTACTTTCCTGAGAAATTGTTCAGATCAGATCACTTATCAAATAGCTGCCATACAAATTCAACGATCGGAAACAAGTACTTGTATGAAAAACTCTTTCTTTTGAGGAGATATTTTAATTAGGCGCGATTTATTACGTAAGGCAACAATGTATTCTCCTAAGAAATTGTTCAGATCAGATTCCTATATCATATAGCTGCCATACAAACTGAACGATCGGAAGCAAGTGCTTCTATAAAAAACTGTTTCATTTGAGGAGATATTTTAATTAGGCGTGACTTATTGCTTAAGGCAACAATGTATTCTCCTAAGAAATTGTTCAGATCAGATTACTATATCATTTAGCTGCCATACAAATTGAACGATCGGAAACAAGTACTTGTACGAAAAACTCTTTCATTTGAGGAGATATTTTAATTAGGCGCGATTTATTACTTAAGGCAACAATGTATTCTCCTAAGAAATCGTTCAGATCAGATTACTATATCATATAGCTGCCATACAAACTGAACGATCGGAATCAAGGGCTTGTGTGGAAATCTCTTTAATTTAAAGAGATATCTCTACGAAATTAGATACGATTAATTGCTTAAGGCAACATTGTATTCTCCTAAGAAATTGGTCAGATCAGATTACTATATCATATAGCTGCCATGCAAACTGAACGATCGGAATCAAGTGCTTGTGTGGAAAACTCTTTCATTTAAAGGGATATCTCTACGAAATTAGATATGATTAATTGGTTCAGGCAACAATGTACTTTCCTGAGAAATTGTTCAGATCAGATTACTATATCATATAGCTGCCATACAAATTGAACGTTCGGAAACAAGTGCTTGTGTGGAAAACTCTTTCATTTAAAGGTATATCTCTACGATATTAGATATGATTAATTGCTTCAGGCAACATTATATTATCCTAAGAAATTTTTCAGATCAGATTACTATATCATATAGCTGCCATACAAATTCAACGATCGAAAACAATTGCTTGTATGAAAAACTCTTTCATTTGAGGATATATTTAATTAGGAGCGATTAATTGCTTAAGGCAACAATGTATTCTCCTAAGAAATCGTTCAGATCAGATTACTATATCATATAGCTGCCATACAAACTGAACGATCGAAATCAAGTGCTTGTGTGGAAAACTCTTTCATATAAAAGGATATCTCTACGAAATTAGATATGATTAATTGCTTCAGGCAACAATGTACTTTCCTGAGATTTTGTTCAGATCAGATTACTATATCATATAGCTGCCATACAAATTCAACGATCGGAAACATGTACTTGTATGAAAAACTCTTTCATTTAAAGGAATATCTCTACGAAATTAGATATGATTAATTGCTTCAGGCAACAATGTATTTTCCTGAGAAATTGTTCAGATCAGATTACTATATCATATAGCTGCCATACAAACTGAACGATCGGAATCAAGTGCTTGTGTGTAAAACTCTTTCATTTAAAGGTATATCTCTACGAAATTAGATATGATTAATTGCTTCAGGCAACAATGTATTTTCCTGAGAAATTGTTCAGATCAGATTACTATATCATATAGCTGCCATGCAAACTGAACGATCGGAATCAAGTGCTTGTGTGGAAAACTCTTTCATTTAAAGGGATATCTCTACGAAATTAGATATGATTAATTGGTTCAGGCAACAATGTACTTTCCTGAGAAATTGTTCAGATCAGATTACTTATCATATAGCTGCCATACAAATTCAACGATCGGAAACAAGTACTTGTATGAAAAACTCTTTCTTTTGAGGAGATATTTTAATTAGGCGCGATTTATTACGTAAGGCAACAATGTATTCTCCTAAGAAATTGTTCAGATCAGATTCCTATATCATATAGCTGCCATACAAACTGAACGATCGGAAGCAAGTGCTTCTATAAAAAACTGTTTCATTTGAGGAGATATTTTAATTAGGCGTGACTTATTGCTTAAGGCAACAATGTATTCTCCTAAGAAATTGTTCAGATCAGATTACTATATCATTTAGCTGCCATACAAATTGAACGATCGGAAACAAGTACTTGTACGAAAAACTCTTTCATTTGAGGAGATATTTTAATTAGGCGCGATTTATTACTTAAGGCAACAATGTATTCTCCTAAGAAATCGTTCAGATCAGATTACTATATCATATAGCTGCCATACAAACTGAACGATCGGAATCAAGGGCTTGTGTGGAAATCTCTTTAATTTAAAGAGATATCTCTACGAAATTAGATACGATTAATTGCTTAAGGCAACATTGTATTCTCCTAAGAAATTGGTCAGATCAGATTACTATATCATATAGCTGCCATGCAAACTGAACGATCGGAATCAAGTGCTTGTGTGGAAAACTCTTTCATTTAAAGGGATATCTCTACGAAATTAGATATGATTAATTGGTTCAGGCAACAATGTACTTTCCTGAGAAATTGTTCAGATCAGATTACTATATCATATAGCTGCCATACAAATTGAACGTTCGGAAACAAGTGCTTGTGTGGAAAACTCTTTCATTTAAAGGTATATCTCTACGAAATTAGATATGATTAATTGCTTCAGGCAACATTATATTATCCTAAGAAATTTTTCAGATCAGATTACTATATCATATAGCTGCCATACAAATTCAACGATCGAAAACAATTGCTTGTATGAAAAACTCTTTCATTTGAGGATATATTCAATTAGGAGCGATTTATTGCTTAAGGCAACAATGTATTCTCCTAAGAAATCGTTCAGATCAGATTACTATATCATATAGCTGCCATACAAACTGAACGATCGGAATCAAGTGCTTGTGTGGAAAACTCTTTCATATAAAAGGATATCTCTACGAAATTAGATATGATTAATTGCTTCAGGCAACAATGTACTTTCCTGAGATTTTGTTCAGATCAGATTACTATATCATATAGCTGCCATACAAATTCAACGATCGGAAACATGTACTTGTATGAAAAACTCTTTCATTTAAAGGAATATCTCTACGAAATTAGATATGATTAATTGCTTCAGGCAACAATGTATTTTCCTGAGAAATTGTTCAGATCAGATTACTATATCATATAGCTGCCATACAAACTGAACGATCGGAATCAAGTGCTTGTGTGGAAAACTCTTTCATATAAAAGGATATCTCTACGAAATTAGATATGATTAATTGCTTCAGGCAACAATGTACTTTCCTGAGAAATTGGTCAGATCAGATTACTATATCATATAGCTGCCATACAAACTGAACGATCGGAATCAAGTGCTTGTGTGGAAAACTCTTTCATTTAAAGGAATATCTCTACGAAATTAGATATGATTAATTGCTTCAGGCAACAATGTATTTTCCTGAGAATTTGTTCAGATCAGATTACTATATCATATAGCTGCCATACAAATTCAACGATCGGAAACAAGTACTTGTACGAAAAACTCTTTCATTTGAGGAGATATTTTAATTAGGCGCGATTTATTACTTAAGGCTACAATGTATTCTCCTAAGAAATCGTTCAGATCAGATTACTATATCATATAGCTGCCATACAAACTGAACGATCGGAATCAAGTGCTTGTGTGGAAAACTCTTTAATTTAAAGAGATATCTCTACGAAATTAGATATGATTAATTGCTTAAGGCAACATTATATTATCCTAAGAAATTTTTCAGATCAGATTACTATATCATATAGCTGCCATACAAATTCAACGATCGAAAACAATTGCTTGTATGAAAAACTCTTTCATTTGAGGATATATTTAATTAGGAGCGATTTATTGCTTAAGGCAACAATGTATTCTCCTAAGAAATTGTTCAGATCAGATGACTATATCATATAGCTGCCATACAAACTGAACGATCGGAAGCAAGTGCTTCTATAAAAAACTGTTTCATTTGAGGAGATATTTTAATTAGGCGTGACTTATTGCTTAAGGCAACAATGTATTCTCCTAAGAAATTGTTCAGATCAGATTACTATATCATTTAGCTGCCATACAAATTGAACGATCGGAAACAAGTACTTGTACGAAAAACCCTTTCATTTGAGGAGATATTTTAATTAGGCGCGATTTATTACTTAAGGCAACAATGTATTCTCCTAAGAAATCGTTCAGATCAGATTACTATATCATATAGCTGCCATACAAACTGAACGATCGGAATCAAGTGCTTGTGTGGAAATCTCTTTAATTTAAAGAGATATCTCTACGAAATTAGATATGATTAATTGCTTAAGGCAACATTGTATTCTCCTAAGAAATTGTTCAGATCAGATTACTATATCATATAGCTGCCATACAAACTGAACGATCGGAATCAAGTGCTTGTGTGTAAAACTCTTTCATTTAAAGGTATATCTCTACGAAATTAGATATGATTAATTGCTTCAGGCAACAATGTACTTTCCTGAGAAATTGTTCAGATCAGATTACTATATCATATAGCTGCCATACAAACTGAACGATCGGAATCAAGTGCTTGTGTGGAAATCTCTTTAATTTAAAGAGATATCTCTACGAAATTAGATATGATTAATTGCTTAAGGCAACATTGTATTCTCCTAAGAAATTGTTCAGATCAGATTACTATATCATATAGCTGCCATACAAACTGAACGATCGGAATCAAGTGCTTGTGTGTAAAACTCTTTCATTTAAAGGTATATCTCTACGAAATTAGATATGATTAATTGCTTCAGGCAACAATGTACTTTCCTGAGAAATTGTTCAGATCAGATTACTATATCATATAGCTGCCATACAAATTCAACGATCGGAATCAAGTGCTTGTGTGTAAAACTCTTTCATTTAAAGGGATATCTCTACGAAATTAGATATGATTAATTGGTTCAGGCAACAATGTACTTTCCTGAGAAATTGTTCAGATCAGATTACTTATCATATAGCTGCCATACAAATTCAACGATCGGAAACAAGTACTTGTATGAAAAACTCTTTCTTTTGAGGAGATATTTTAATTAGGCGCGATTTATTACGTAAGGCAACAATGTATTCTCCTAAGAAATTGTTCAGATCAGATTCCTATATCATATAGCTGCCATACAAACTGAACGATCGGAAGCAAGTGCTTCTATAAAAAACTGTTTCATTTGAGGAGATATTTTAATTAGGCGTGACTTATTGCTTAAGGCAACAATGTATTCTCCTAAGAAATTGTTCAGATCAGATTACTATATCATTTAGCTGCCATACAAATTGAACGATCGGAAACAAGTACTTGTACGAAAAACTCTTTCATTTGAGGAGATATTTTAATTAGGCGCGATTTATTACTTAAGGCAACAATGTATTCTCCTAAGAAATCGTTCAGATCAGATTACTATATCATATAGCTGCCATACAAACTGAACGATCGGAATCAAGGGCTTGTGTGGAAATCTCTTTAATTTAAAGAGATATCTCTACGAAATTAGATACGATTAATTGCTTAAGGCAACATTGTATTCTCCTAAGAAATTGGTCAGATCAGATTACTATATCATATAGCTGCCATGCAAACTGAACGATCGGAATCAAGTGCTTGTGTGGAAAACTCTTTCATTTAAAGGGATATCTCTACGAAATTAGATATGATTAATTGGTTCAGGCAACAATGTACTTTCCTGAGAAATTGTTCAGATCAGATTACTATATCATATAGCTGCCATACAAATTGAACGTTCGGAAACAAGTGCTTGTGTGGAAAACTCTTTCATTTAAAGGTATATCTCTACGAAATTAGATATGATGAATTGCTTCAGGCAACATTATATTATCCTAAGAAATTTTTCAGATCAGATTACTATATCATATAGCTGCCATACAAATTCAACGATCGAAAACAATTGCTTGTATGAAAAACTCTTTCATTTGAGGATATATTCAATTAGGAGCGATTTATTGCTTAAGGCAACAATGTATTCTCCTAAGAAATCGTTCAGATCAGATTACTATATCATATAGCTGCCATACAAACTGAACGATCGGAATCAAGTGCTTGTGTGGAAAACTCTTTCATATAAAAGGATATCTCTACGAAATTAGATATGATTAATTGCTTCAGGCAACAATGTACTTTCCTGAGATTTTGTTCAGATCAGATTACTATATCATATAGCTGCCATACAAATTCAACGATCGGAAACATGTACTTGTATGAAAAACTCTTTCATTTAAAGGAATATCTCTACGAAATTAGATATGATTAATTGCTTCAGGCAACAATGTATTTTCCTGAGAAATTGTTCAGATCAGATTACTATATCATATAGCTGCCATACAAACTGAACGGTCGGAATCAAGTGCTTGTGTGGAAAACTCTTTCATATAAAAGGATATCTCTACGAAATTAGATATGATTAATTGCTTCAGGCAACAATGTACTTTCCTGAGAAATTGGTCAGATCAGATTACTATATCATATAGCTGCCATACAAACTGAACGATCGGAATCAAGTGCTTGTGTGGAAAACTCTTTCATTTAAAGGAATATCTCTACGAAATTAGATATGATTAATTGCTTCAGGCAACAATGTATTTTCCTGAGAATTTGTTCAGATCAGATTACTATATCATATAGCTGCCATACAAATTCAACGATCGGAAACAAGTACTTGTACGAAAAACTCTTTCATTTGAGGAGATATTTTAATTAGGCGCGATTTATTACTTAAGGCTACAATGTATTCTCCTAAGAAATCGTTCAGATCAGATTACTATATCATATAGCTGCCATACAAACTGAACGATCGGAATCAAGTGCTTGTGTGGAAAACTCTTTAATTTAAAGAGATATCTCTACGAAATTAGATATGATTAATTGCTTAAGGCAACATTATATTATCCTAAGAAATTTTTCAGATCAGATTACTATATCATATAGCTGCCATACAAATTCAACGATCGAAAACAATTGCTTGTATGAAAAACTCTTTCATTTGAGGATATATTTAATTAGGAGCGATTTATTGCTTAAGGCAACAATGTATTCTCCTAAGAAATTGTTCAGATCAGATGACTATATCATATAGCTGCCATACAAACTGAACGATCGGAAGCAAGTGCTTCTATAAAAAACTGTTTCATTTGAGGAGATATTTTAATTAGGCGTGACTTATTGCTTAAGGCAACAATGTATTCTCCTAAGAAATTGTTCAGATCAGATTACTATATCATTTAGCTGCCATACAAATTGAACGATCGGAAACAAGTACTTGTACGAAAAACCCTTTCATTTGAGGAGATATTTTAATTAGGCGCGATTTATTACTTAAGGCAACAATGTATTCTCCTAAGAAATCGTTCAGATCAGATTACTATATCATATAGCTGCCATACAAACTGAACGATCGGAATCAAGTGCTTGTGTGGAAATCTCTTTAATTTAAAGAGATATCTCTACGAAATTAGATATGATTAATTGCTTAAGGCAACATTGTATTCTCCTAAGAAATTGTTCAGATCAGATTACTATATCATATAGCTGCCATACAAACTGAACGATCGGAATCAAGTGCTTGTGTGTAAAACTCTTTCATTTAAAGGTATATCTCTACGAAATTAGATATGATTAATTGCTTCAGGCAACAATGTACTTTCCTGAGAAATTGTTCAGATCAGATTACTATATCATATAGCTGCCATACAAATTCAACGATCGGAAACAAGTACTTGTATGAAAAACTCTTTCATTTGAGGAGATATTTTAATTAGGCGAGATTTATTACTTAAGGCAACAATGTATTCTCCTAAGAAATCGTTCAGATCAGATTAGTATATCATATAGCTGCCATACAAACTGAACGATCGGAATCAAGTGCTTGTGTGGAAATCTCTTTAATTTAAAGAGATATCTCTACGAAATTAGATATGATTAATTGCTTAAGGCAACATTGTATTCTCCTAAGAAATTGGTCAGATCAGATTACTATATCATATAGCTGCCATGCAAACTGAACGATCGGAATCAAGTGCTTGTGTGAAAAACTCTTTCATTTAAAGGGATATCTCTACGAAATTAGATATGAATAATTGGTTCAGGCAACAATGTACTTTCCTGAGAAATTGTTCAGATCAGATGACTATATCATATAGCTGCCATACAAACTGAACGATCGGAAGCAAGTGCTTCTATAAAAAACTGTTTCATTTGAGGAGATATTTTAATTAGGCGTGACTTATTGCTTAAGGCAACAATGTATTCTCCTAAGAAATCGTTCAGATCAGATTACTATATCATATAGCTGCCATACAAACTGAACGATCGGAATCAAGTGCTTGTGTGGAAATCTCTTTAATTTAAAGAGATATCTCTACGAAATTAGATATGATTAATTGCTTAAGGCAACATTGTATTCTCCTAAGAAATTGGTCAGATCAGATTACTATATCATATAGCTGCCATGCAAACTGAACGATCGGAATCAAGTGCTTGTGTGAAAAACTCTTTCATTTAAAGGGATATCTCTACGAAATTAGATATGAATAATTGGTTCAGGCAACAATGTACTTTCCTGAGAAATTGTTCAGATCAGATGACTATATCATATAGCTGCCATACAAACTGAACGATCGGAAGCAAGTGCTTCTATAAAAAACTGTTTCATTTGAGGAGATATTTTAATTAGGCGTGACTTATTGCTTAAGGCAACAATGTATTCTCCTAAGAAATTGTTCAGATCAGATTACTATATCATTTAGCTGCCATACAAATTGAACGATCGGAAACAAGTACTTGTACGAAAAACTCTTTCATTTGAGGAGATATTTTAATTAGGCGCGATTTATTACTTAAGGCAACAATGTATTCTCCTAAGAAATCGTTCAGATCAGATTACTATATCATATAGCTCCCATACAAACTGAACGATCGGAATCAAGTGCTTGTGTGGAAATCTCTTTAATTTAAAGAGATATCTCTACGAAATTAGATATGATTAATTGCTTAAGGCAACATTATATTATCCTAAGAAATTTTTCAGATCAGATTACTATATCATATAGCTGCCATACAAATTCAACGATCGAAAACAATTGCTTGTATGAAAAACTCTTTCATTTGAGGATATATTTAATTAGGAGCGATTTATTGCTTAAGGTAACAATGTATTCTCCTAAGAAATTGTTCAGATCAGATGACTATATCATATAGCTTCCATACAAACTGAACGATCGGAAGCAAGTGCTTCTATAAAAAACTGTTTCATTTGAGGAGATATTTTAATTAGGCGTGACTTATTGCTTAAGGCAACAATGTATTCTCCTAAGAAATTGTTCAGATCAGATTACTATATCATTTAGCTGCCATACAAATTGAACGATCGGAAACAAGTACTTGTACGAAAAACTCTTTCATTTGAGGAGATATTTTAATTAGGCGCGATTTATTACTTAAGGCAACAATGTATTCTCCTAAGAAATTGTTCAGATCAGATTACTATATCATATAGCTGCCATACAAACTGAACGATCGGAATCAAGTGCTTGTGTGGAAATCTCTTTAATTTAAAGAGATATCTCTACGAAATTAGATATGATTAATTGCTTAAGGCAACATTGTATTCTCCTAAGAAATTGGTCAGATCAGATTACTATATCATATAGCTGCCATGCAAACTGAACGATCGGAATCAAGTGCTTGTGTGGAAAACTCTTTCATTTAAAGGGATATCTCTACGAAATTAGATATGATTAATTGGTTCAGGCAACAATGTACTTTCCTGAGAAATTGTTCAGATCAGATTACTATATCATATAGCTGCCATACAAACTGAACGATCGGAAACAAGTGCTTGTATGAAAAACTCGTTCATTTGAGAAGATAATTTAATTAGGCGCGATTTATTACTTAAGGCAACAATGTATTCTCCTAAGAAATCGTTCAGATCAGATTACTATATCATATAGCTGCCATACAAACTGAACGATCGGAATCAAGTGCTTGTGTGGAAAACTCTTTCATATAAAAGGATATCTCTACGAAATTAGATATGATTAATTGCTTCAGGCAACAATGTACTTTCCTGAGAAATTGTTCAGATCAGATTACTATATCATTTAGCTGCCATACAAATTGAACGATCGGAAACAAGTACTTGTACGAAAAACTCTTTCATTTGAGGAGATATTTTAATTAGGCGCGATTTATTACTTAAGGCAACAATGTATTCTCCTAAGAAATCGTTCAGATCAGATTACTATATCATATAGCTCCCATACAAACTGAACGATCGGAATCAAGTGCTTGTGTGGAAATCTCTTTAATTTAAAGAGATATCTCTACGAAATTAGATATGATTAATTGCTTAAGGCAACATTGTATTCTCCTAAGAAATTGTTCAGATCAGATTACTATATCATATAGCTGCCATACAAACTGAACGATCGGAATCAAGTGCTTGTGTGGAAAACTCTTTCATTTAAAGGGATATCTCTACGAAATTAGATATGATTAATTGGTTCAGGCAACAATGTATTCTCCTAAGAAATTGTTCAGATCAGATTATTATATCATATAGCTGCCATACAAACTGAACGATCGGAATCAAGTGCTTGTGTGTAAAACTCTTTCATTTAAAGGTATATCTCTACGAAATTAGATATGCTTAATTGCTTCAGGCAACAATGTATTTTCCTGAGAAATTGTTCAGATCAGATTACTATATCATATAGCTGCCATACAAATTGAACGTTCGGAAACAAGTGCTTGTATGAAAAACTCGTTCATTTGAGAAGATAATTTAATTAGGCGCGATTTATTACTTAAGGCAACAATGTATTCTCCTAAGAAATCGTTCAGATCAGATTACTATATCATATAGCTGCCATACAAACTGAACGATCGGAATCAAGTGCTTGTGTGGAAAACTCTTTCATATAAAAGGATATCTCTACGAAATTAGATATGATTAATTGCTTCAGGCAACAATGTACTTTCCTGAGAAATTGTTCAGATCAGATTACTATATCATATAGCTGCCATACAAATTCAACGATCGGAAACAAGTACTTGTACGAAAAACTCTTTCATTTGAGGAGATATTTTAATTAGGCGCGATTTATTACTTAAGGCAACAATGTATTCTCCTAAGAAATCGTTCAGATCAGATTACTATATCATATAGCTGCCATACAAACTGAACGATCGGAATCAAGGGCTTGTGTGGAAATCTCTTTAATTTAAAGAGATATCTCTACGAAATTAGATACGATTAATTGCTTAAGGCAACATTGTATTCTCTTAAGAAATTGGTCAGATCAGATTACTATATCATATAGCTGCCATGCAAACTGAACGATCGGAATCAAGTGCTTGTGTGGAAAACTCTTTCATTTAAAGGGATATCTCTACGAAATTAGATATGATTAATTGGTTCAGGCAACAATGTACTTTCCTGAGAAATTGTTCAGATCAGATGACTATATCATATAGCTGCCATACAAACTGAACGATCGGAAGCAAGTGCTTCTATAAAAAACTGTTTCATTTGAGGAGATATTTTAATTAGGCGTGACTTATTGCTTAAGGCAACAATGTATTCTCCTAAGAAATTGTTCAGATCAGATTACTATATCATTTAGCTGCCATACAAATTGAACGATCGGAAACAAGTACTTGTACGAAAAACTCTTTCATTTGAGGAGATATTTTAATTAGGCGCGATTTATTACTTAAGGCAACAATGTATTCTCCTAAGAAATCGTTCAGATCAGATTACTATATCATATAGCTCCCATACAAACTGAACGATCGGAATCAAGTGCTTGTGTGGAAATCTCTTTAATTTAAAGAGATATCTCTACGAAATTAGATATGATTAATTGCTTAAGGCAACATTATATTATCCTAAGAAATTTTTCAGATCAGATTACTATATCATATAGCTGCCATACAAATTCAACGATCGAAAACAATTGCTTGTATGAAAAACTCTTTCATTTGAGGATATATTTAATTAGGAGCGATTTATTGCTTAAGGTAACAATGTATTCTCCTAAGAAATTGTTCAGATCAGATGACTATATCATATAGCTTCCATACAAACTGAACGATCGGAAGCAAGTGCTTCTATAAAAAACTGTTTCATTTGAGGAGATATTTTAATTAGGCGTGACTTATTGCTTAAGGCAACAATGTATTCTCCTAAGAAATTGTTCAGATCAGATTACTATATCATTTAGCTGCCATACAAATTGAACGATCGGAAACAAGTACTTGTACGAAAAACTCTTTCATTTGAGGAGATATTTTAATTAGGCGCGATTTATTACTTAAGGCAACAATGTATTCTCCTAAGAAATTGTTCAGATCAGATTACTATATCATATAGCTGCCATACAAACTGAACGATCGGAATCAAGTGCTTGTGTGGAAATCTCTTTAATTTAAAGAGATATCTCTACGAAATTAGATATGATTAATTGCTTAAGGCAACATTGTATTCTCCTAAGAAATTGGTCAGATCAGATTACTATATCATATAGCTGCCATGCAAACTGAACGATCGGAATCAAGTGCTTGTGTGGAAAACTCTTTCATTTAAAGGGATATCTCTACGAAATTAGATATGATTAATTGGTTCAGGCAACAATGTACTTTCCTGAGAAATTGTTCAGATCAGATTACTATATCATATAGCTGCCATACAAACTGAACGATCGGAAACAAGTGCTTGTATGAAAAACTCGTTCATTTGAGAAGATAATTTAATTAGGCGCGATTTATTACTTAAGGCAACAATGTATTCTCCTAAGAAATCGTTCAGATCAGATTACTATATCATATAGCTGCCATACAAACTGAACGATCGGAATCAAGTGCTTGTGTGGAAAACTCTTTCATATAAAAGGATATCTCTACGAAATTAGATATGATTAATTGCTTCAGGCAACAATGTACTTTCCTGAGAAATTGTTCAGATCAGATTACTATATCATTTAGCTGCCATACAAATTGAACGATCGGAAACAAGTACTTGTACGAAAAACTCTTTCATTTGAGGAGATATTTTAATTAGGCGCGATTTATTACTTAAGGCAACAATGTATTCTCCTAAGAAATCGTTCAGATCAGATTACTATATCATATAGCTGCCATACAAACTGAACGATCGGAATCAAGGGCTTGTGTGGAAATCTCTTTAATTTAAAGAGATATCTCTACGAAATTAGATACGATTAATTGCTTAAGGCAACATTGTATTCTCCTAAGAAATTGGTCAGATCAGATTACTATATCATATAGCTGCCATGCAAACTGAACGATCGGAATCAAGTGCTTGTGTGGAAAACTCTTTCATTTAAAGGGATATCTCTACGAAATTAGATATGATTAATTGGTTCAGGCAACAATGTACTTTCCTGAGAAATTGTTCAGATCAGATTACTATATCATATAGCTGCCATACAAATTGAACGTTCGGAAACAAGTGCTTGTGTGGAAAACTCTTTCATTTAAAGGTATATCTCTACGAAATTAGATATGATGAATTGCTTCAGGCAACATTATATTATCCTAAGAAATTTTTCAGATCAGATTACTATATCATATAGCTGCCATACAAATTCAACGATCGAAAACAATTGCTTGTATGAAAAACTCTTTCATTTGAGGATATATTCAATTAGGAGCGATTTATTGCTTAAGGCAACAATGTATTCTCCTAAGAAATCGTTCAGATCAGATTACTATATCATATAGCTGCCATACAAACTGAACGATCGGAATCAAGTGCTTGTGTGGAAAACTCTTTCATATAAAAGGATATCTCTACGAAATTAGATATGATTAATTGCTTCAGGCAACAATGTACTTTCCTGAGATTTTGTTCAGATCAGATTACTATATCATATAGCTGCCATACAAATTCAACGATCGGAAACATGTACTTGTATGAAAAACTCTTTCATTTAAAGGAATATCTCTACGAAATTAGATATGATTAATTGCTTCAGGCAACAATGTATTTTCCTGAGAAATTGTTCAGATCAGATTACTATATCATATAGCTGCCATACAAACTGAACGGTCGGAATCAAGTGCTTGTGTGGAAAACTCTTTCATATAAAAGGATATCTCTACGAAATTAGATATGATTAATTGCTTCAGGCAACAATGTACTTTCCTGAGAAATTGGTCAGATCAGATTACTATATCATATAGCTGCCATACAAACTGAACGATCGGAATCAAGTGCTTGTGTGGAAAACTCTTTCATTTAAAGGAATATCTCTACGAAATTAGATATGATTAATTGCTTCAGGCAACAATGTATTTTCCTGAGAATTTGTTCAGATCAGATTACTATATCATATAGCTGCCATACAAATTCAACGATCGGAAACAAGTACTTGTACGAAAAACTCTTTCATTTGAGGAGATATTTTAATTAGGCGCGATTTATTACTTAAGGCTACAATGTATTCTCCTAAGAAATCGTTCAGATCAGATTACTATATCATATAGCTGCCATACAAACTGAACGATCGGAATCAAGTGCTTGTGTGGAAAACTCTTTAATTTAAAGAGATATCTCTACGAAATTAGATATGATTAATTGCTTAAGGCAACATTATATTATCCTAAGAAATTTTTCAGATCAGATTACTATATCATATAGCTGCCATACAAATTCAACGATCGAAAACAATTGCTTGTATGAAAAACTCTTTCATTTGAGGATATATTTAATTAGGAGCGATTTATTGCTTAAGGCAACAATGTATTCTCCTAAGGAATTGTTCAGATCAGATGACTATATCATATAGCTGCCATACAAACTGAACGATCGGAAGCAAGTGCTTCTATAAAAAACTGTTTCATTTGAGGAGATATTTTAATTAGGCGTGACTTATTGCTTAAGGCAACAATGTATTCTCCTAAGAAATTGTTCAGATCAGATTACTATATCATTTAGCTGCCATACAAATTGAACGATCGGAAACAAGTACTTGTACGAAAAACCCTTTCATTTGAGGAGATATTTTAATTAGGCGCGATTTATTACTTAAGGCAACAATGTATTCTCCTAAGAAATCGTTCAGATCAGATTACTATATCATATAGCTGCCATACAAACTGAACGATCGGAATCAAGTGCTTGTGTGGAAATCTCTTTAATTTAAAGAGATATCTCTACGAAATTAGATATGATTAATTGCTTAAGGCAACATTGTATTCTCCTAAGAAATTGTTCAGATCAGATTACTATATCATATAGCTGCCATACAAACTGAACGATCGGAATCAAGTGCTTGTGTGTAAAACTCTTTCATTTAAAGGTATATCTCTACGAAATTAGATATGATTAATTGCTTCAGGCAACAATGTACTTTCCTGAGAAATTGTTCAGATCAGATTACTATATCATATAGCTGCCATACAAATTCAACGATCGGAAACAAGTACTTGTATGAAAAACTCTTTCATTTGAGGAGATATTTTAATTAGGCGAGATTTATTACTTAAGGCAACAATGTATTCTCCTAAGAAATCGTTCAGATCAGATTAGTATATCATATAGCTGCCATACAAACTGAACGATCGGAATCAAGTGCTTGTGTGGAAATCTCTTTAATTTAAAGAGATATCTCTACGAAATTAGATATGATTAATTGCTTAAGGCAACATTGTATTCTCCTAAGAAATTGGTCAGATCAGATTACTATATCATATAGCTGCCATGCAAACTGAACGATCGGAATCAAGTGCTTGTGTGAAAAACTCTTTCATTTAAAGGGATATCTCTACGAAATTAGATATGAATAATTGGTTCAGGCAACAATGTACTTTCCTGAGAAATTGTTCAGATCAGATGACTATATCATATAGCTGCCATACAAACTGAACGATCGGAAGCAAGTGCTTCTATAAAAAACTGTTTCATTTGAGGAGATATTTTAATTAGGCGTGACTTATTGCTTAAGGCAACAATGTATTCTCCTAAGAAATCGTTCAGATCAGATTACTATATCATATAGCTGCCATACAAACTGAACGATCGGAATCAAGTGCTTGTGTGGAAATCTCTTTAATTTAAAGAGATATCTCTACGAAATTAGATATGATTAATTGCTTAAGGCAACATTGTATTCTCCTAAGAAATTGGTCAGATCAGATTACTATATCATATAGCTGCCATGCAAACTGAACGATCGGAATCAAGTGCTTGTGTGAAAAACTCTTTCATTTAAAGGGATATCTCTACGAAATTAGATATGAATAATTGGTTCAGGCAACAATGTACTTTCCTGAGAAATTGTTCAGATCAGATGACTATATCATATAGCTGCCATACAAACTGAACGATCGGAAGCAAGTGCTTCTATAAAAAACTGTTTCATTTGAGGAGATATTTTAATTAGGCGTGACTTATTGCTTAAGGCAACAATGTATTCTCCTAAGAAATTGTTCAGATCAGATTACTATATCATTTAGCTGCCATACAAATTGAACGATCGGAAACAAGTACTTGTACGAAAAACTCTTTCATTTGAGGAGATATTTTAATTAGGCGCGATTTATTACTTAAGGCAACAATGTATTCTCCTAAGAAATCGTTCAGATCAGATTACTATATCATATAGCTCCCATACAAACTGAACGATCGGAATCAAGTGCTTGTGTGGAAATCTCTTTAATTTAAAGAGATATCTCTACGAAATTAGATATGATTAATTGCTTAAGGCAACATTATATTATCCTAAGAAATTTTTCAGATCAGATTACTATATCATATAGCTGCCATACAAATTCAACGATCGAAAACAATTGCTTGTATGAAAAACTCTTTCATTTGAGGATATATTTAATTAGGAGCGATTTATTGCTTAAGGTAACAATGTATTCTCCTAAGAAATTGTTCAGATCAGATGACTATATCATATAGCTTCCATACAAACTGAACGATCGGAAGCAAGTGCTTCTATAAAAAACTGTTTCATTTGAGGAGATATTTTAATTAGGCGTGACTTATTGCTTAAGGCAACAATGTATTCTCCTAAGAAATTGTTCAGATCAGATTACTATATCATTTAGCTGCCATACAAATTGAACGATCGGAAACAAGTACTTGTACGAAAAACTCTTTCATTTGAGGAGATATTTTAATTAGGCGCGATTTATTACTTAAGGCAACAATGTATTCTCCTAAGAAATTGTTCAGATCAGATTACTATATCATATAGCTGCCATACAAACTGAACGATCGGAATCAAGTGCTTGTGTGGAAATCTCTTTAATTTAAAGAGATATCTCTACGAAATTAGATATGATTAATTGCTTAAGGCAACATTGTATTCTCCTAAGAAATTGGTCAGATCAGATTACTATATCATATAGCTGCCATGCAAACTGAACGATCGGAATCAAGTGCTTGTGTGGAAAACTCTTTCATTTAAAGGGATATCTCTACGAAATTAGATATGATTAATTGGTTCAGGCAACAATGTACTTTCCTGAGAAATTGTTCAGATCAGATTACTATATCATATAGCTGCCATACAAACTGAACGATCGGAAACAAGTGCTTGTATGAAAAACTCGTTCATTTGAGAAGATAATTTAATTAGGCGCGATTTATTACTTAAGGCAACAATGTATTCTCCTAAGAAATCGTTCAGATCAGATTACTATATCATATAGCTGCCATACAAACTGAACGATCGGAATCAAGTGCTTGTGTGGAAAACTCTTTCATATAAAAGGATATCTCTACGAAATTAGATATGATTAATTGCTTCAGGCAACAATGTACTTTCCTGAGAAATTGTTCAGATCAGATTACTATATCATTTAGCTGCCATACAAATTGAACGATCGGAAACAAGTACTTGTACGAAAAACTCTTTCATTTGAGGAGATATTTTAATTAGGCGCGATTTATTACTTAAGGCAACAATGTATTCTCCTAAGAAATCGTTCAGATCAGATTACTATATCATATAGCTCCCATACAAACTGAACGATCGGAATCAAGTGCTTGTGTGGAAATCTCTTTAATTTAAAGAGATATCTCTACGAAATTAGATATGATTAATTGCTTAAGGCAACATTGTATTCTCCTAAGAAATTGTTCAGATCAGATTACTATATCATATAGCTGCCATACAAACTGAACGATCGGAATCAAGTGCTTGTGTGGAAAACTCTTTCATTTAAAGGGATATCTCTACGAAATTAGATATGATTAATTGGTTCAGGCAACAATGTATTCTCCTAAGAAATTGTTCAGATCAGATTATTATATCATATAGCTGCCATACAAACTGAACGATCGGAATCAAGTGCTTGTGTGTAAAACTCTTTCATTTAAAGGTATATCTCTACGAAATTAGATATGCTTAATTGCTTCAGGCAACAATGTATTTTCCTGAGAAATTGTTCAGATCAGATTACTATATCATATAGCTGCCATACAAATTGAACGTTCGGAAACAAGTGCTTGTATGAAAAACTCGTTCATTTGAGAAGATAATTTAATTAGGCGCGATTTATTACTTAAGGCAACAATGTATTCTCCTAAGAAATCGTTCAGATCAGATTACTATATCATATAGCTGCCATACAAACTGAACGATCGGAATCAAGTGCTTGTGTGGAAAACTCTTTCATATAAAAGGATATCTCTACGAAATTAGATATGATTAATTGCTTCAGGCAACAATGTACTTTCCTGAGAAATTGTTCAGATCAGATTACTATATCATATAGCTGCCATACAAATTCAACGATCGGAAACAAGTACTTGTACGAAAAACTCTTTCATTTGAGGAGATATTTTAATTAGGCGCGATTTATTACTTAAGGCAACAATGTATTCTCCTAAGAAATCGTTCAGATCAGATTACTATATCATATAGCTGCCATACAAACTGAACGATCGGAATCAAGGGCTTGTGTGGAAATCTCTTTAATTTAAAGAGATATCTCTACGAAATTAGATACGATTAATTGCTTAAGGCAACATTGTATTCTCTTAAGAAATTGGTCAGATCAGATTACTATATCATATAGCTGCCATGCAAACTGAACGATCGGAATCAAGTGCTTGTGTGGAAAACTCTTTCATTTAAAGGGATATCTCTACGAAATTAGATATGATTAATTGGTTCAGGCAACAATGTACTTTCCTGAGAAATTGTTCAGATCAGATGACTATATCATATAGCTGCCATACAAACTGAACGATCGGAAGCAAGTGCTTCTATAAAAAACTGTTTCATTTGAGGAGATATTTTAATTAGGCGTGACTTATTGCTTAAGGCAACAATGTATTCTCCTAAGAAATTGTTCAGATCAGATTACTATATCATATAGCTGCCATACAAACTGAACGATCGGAATCAAGTGCTTGTGTGGAAAACTCTTTCATTTAAAGGGATATCTCTACGAAATTAGATATGATTAATTGCTTCAGGCAACAATGTACTTTCCTGAGAAATTGTTCAGATCAGATTACTATATCATATAGCTGCCATACAAATTCAACGATCGGAAACAAGTACTTGTACGAAAAACTCTTTCATTTGAGGAGATATTTTAATTAGGCGCGATTTATTACTTAAGGCAACAATGTATTCTCCTAAGAAATCGTTCAGATCAGATTACTATATCATATAGCTGCCATACAAACTGAACGATCGGAATCAAGGGCTTGTGTGGAAATCTCTTTAATTTAAAGAGATATCTCTACGAAATTAGATACGATTAATTGCTTAAGGCAACATTGTATTCTCCTAAGAAATTGGTCAGATCAGATTACTATATCATATAGCTGCCATGCAAACTGAACGATCGGAATCAAGTGCTTGTGTGAAAAACTCTTTCATTTAAAGGGATATCTCTACGAAATTAGATATGAATAATTGGTTCAGGCAACAATGTACTTTCCTGAGAAATTGTTCAGATCAGATGACTATATCATATAGCTGCCATACAAACTGAACGATCGGAAGCAAGTGCTTCTATAAAAAACTGTTTCATTTGAGGAGATATTTTAATTAGGCGTGACTTATTGCTTAAGGCAACAATGTATTCTCCTAAGAAATTGTTCAGATCAGATTACTATATCATTTAGCTGCCATACAAATTGAACGATCGGAAACAAGTACTTGTACGAAAAACTCTTTCATTTGAGGAGATATTTTAATTAGGCGCGATTTATTACTTAAGGCAACAATGTATTCTCCTAAGAAATCGTTCAGATCAGATTACTATATCATATAGCTCCCATACAAACTGAACGATCGGAATCAAGTGCTTGTGTGGAAATCTCTTTAATTTAAAGAGATATCTCTACGAAATTAGATATGATTAATTGCTTAAGGCAACATTATATTATCCTAAGAAATTTTTCAGATCAGATTACTATATCATATAGCTGCCATACAAATTCAACGATCGAAAACAATTGCTTGTATGAAAAACTCTTTCATTTGAGGATATATTTAATTAGGAGCGATTTATTGCTTAAGGTAACAATGTATTCTCCTAAGAAATTGTTCAGATCAGATGACTATATCATATAGCTTCCATACAAACTGAACGATCGGAAGCAAGTGCTTCTATAAAAAACTGTTTCATTTGAGGAGATATTTTAATTAGGCGTGACTTATTGCTTAAGGCAACAATGTATTCTCCTAAGAAATTGTTCAGATCAGATTACTATATCATTTAGCTGCCATACAAATTGAACGATCGGAAACAAGTACTTGTACGAAAAACTCTTTCATTTGAGGAGATATTTTAATTAGGCGCGATTTATTACTTAAGGCAACAATGTATTCTCCTAAGAAATTGTTCAGATCAGATTACTATATCATATAGCTGCCATACAAACTGAACGATCGGAATCAAGTGCTTGTGTGGAAATCTCTTTAATTTAAAGAGATATCTCTACGAAATTAGATATGATTAATTGCTTAAGGCAACATTGTATTCTCCTAAGAAATTGGTCAGATCAGATTACTATATCATATAGCTGCCATGCAAACTGAACGATCGGAATCAAGTGCTTGTGTGGAAAACTCTTTCATTTAAAGGGATATCTCTACGAAATTAGATATGATTAATTGGTTCAGGCAACAATGTACTTTCCTGAGAAATTGTTCAGATCAGATTACTATATCATATAGCTGCCATACAAACTGAACGATCGGAAACAAGTGCTTGTATGAAAAACTCGTTCATTTGAGAAGATAATTTAATTAGGCGCGATTTATTACTTAAGGCAACAATGTATTCTCCTAAGAAATCGTTCAGATCAGATTACTATATCATATAGCTGCCATACAAACTGAACGATCGGAATCAAGTGCTTGTGTGGAAAACTCTTTCATATAAAAGGATATCTCTACGAAATTAGATATGATTAATTGCTTCAGGCAACAATGTACTTTCCTGAGAAATTGTTCAGATCAGATTACTATATCATTTAGCTGCCATACAAATTGAACGATCGGAAACAAGTACTTGTACGAAAAACTCTTTCATTTGAGGAGATATTTTAATTAGGCGCGATTTATTACTTAAGGCAACAATGTATTCTCCTAAGAAATCGTTCAGATCAGATTACTATATCATATAGCTCCCATACAAACTGAACGATCGGAATCAAGTGCTTGTGTGGAAATCTCTTTAATTTAAAGAGATATCTCTACGAAATTAGATATGATTAATTGCTTAAGGCAACATTGTATTCTCCTAAGAAATTGTTCAGATCAGATTACTATATCATATAGCTGCCATACAAACTGAACGATCGGAATCAAGTGCTTGTGTGGAAAACTCTTTCATTTAAAGGGATATCTCTACGAAATTAGATATGATTAATTGGTTCAGGCAACAATGTATTCTCCTAAGAAATTGTTCAGATCAGATTATTATATCATATAGCTGCCATACAAACTGAACGATCGGAATCAAGTGCTTGTGTGTAAAACTCTTTCATTTAAAGGTATATCTCTACGAAATTAGATATGCTTAATTGCTTCAGGCAACAATGTATTTTCCTGAGAAATTGTTCAGATCAGATTACTATATCATATAGCTGCCATACAAATTGAACGTTCGGAAACAAGTGCTTGTATGAAAAACTCGTTCATTTGAGAAGATAATTTAATTAGGCGCGATTTATTACTTAAGGCAACAATGTATTCTCCTAAGAAATCGTTCAGATCAGATTACTATATCATATAGCTGCCATACAAACTGAACGATCGGAATCAAGTGCTTGTGTGGAAAACTCTTTCATATAAAAGGATATCTCTACGAAATTAGATATGATTAATTGCTTCAGGCAACAATGTACTTTCCTGAGAAATTGTTCAGATCAGATTACTATATCATATAGCTGCCATACAAATTCAACGATCGGAAACAAGTACTTGTACGAAAAACTCTTTCATGTGAGGAGATATTTTAATTAGGCGCGATTTATTACTTAAGGCAACAATGTATTCTCCTAAGAAATCGTTCAGATCAGATTACTATATCATATAGCTGCCATACAAACTGAACGATCGGAATCAAGGGCTTGTGTGGAAATCTCTTTAATTTAAAGAGATATCTCTACGAAATTAGATACGATTAATTGCTTAAGGCAACATTGTATTCTCTTAAGAAATTGGTCAGATCAGATTACTATATCATATAGCTGCCATGCAAACTGAACGATCGGAATCAAGTGCTTGTGTGGAAAACTCTTTCATTTAAAGGGATATCTCTACGAAATTAGATATGATTAATTGGTTCAGGCAACAATGTACTTTCCTGAGAAATTGTTCAGATCAGATGACTATATCATATAGCTGCCATACAAACTGAACGATCGGAAGCAAGTGCTTCTATAAAAAACTGTTTCATTTGAGGAGATATTTTAATTAGGCGTGACTTATTGCTTAAGGCAACAATGTATTCTCCTAAGAAATTGTTCAGATCAGATTACTATATCATATAGCTGCCATACAAACTGAACGATCGGAATCAAGTGCTTGTGTGGAAAACTCTTTCATTTAAAGGGATATCTCTACGAAATTAGATATGATTAATTGGTTCAGGCAACAATGTATTCTCCTAAGAAATTGTTCAGATCAGATTATTATATCATATAGCTGCCATACAAACTGAACGATCGGAATCAAGTGCTTGTGTGTAAAACTCTTTCATTTAAAGGTATATCTCTACGAAATTAGATATGATTAATTGCTTCAGGCAACAATGTACTTTCCTGAGAAATTGTTCAGATCAGATTACTATATCATTTAGCTGCCATACAAATTGAACGATCGGAAACAAGTACTTGTACGAAAAACTCTTTCATTTGAGGAGATATTTTAATTAGGCGCGATTTATTACTTAAGGCAACAATGTATTCTCCTAAGAAATCGTTCAGATCAGATTACTATATCATATAGCTCCCATACAAACTGAACGATCGGAATCAAGTGCTTGTGTGGAAATCTCTTTAATTTAAAGAGATATCTCTACGAAATTAGATATGATTAATTGCTTAAGGCAACATTGTATTCTCCTAAGAAATTGTTCAGATCAGATTACTATATCATATAGCTGCCATACAAACTGAACGATCGGAATCAAGTGCTTGTGTGGAAAACTCTTTCATTTAAAGGGATATCTCTACGAAATTAGATATGATTAATTGGTTCAGGCAACAATGTATTCTCCTAAGAAATTGTTCAGATCAGATTATTATATCATATAGCTGCCATACAAACTGAACGATCGGAATCAAGTGCTTGTGTGTAAAACTCTTTCATTTAAAGGTATATCTCTACGAAATTAGATATGCTTAATTGCTTCAGGCAACAATGTATTTTCCTGAGAAATTGTTCAGATCAGATTACTATATCATATAGCTGCCATACAAATTGAACGTTCGGAAACAAGTGCTTGTATGAAAAACTCGTTCATTTGAGAAGATAATTTAATTAGGCGCGATTTATTACTTAAGGCAACAATGTATTCTCCTAAGAAATCGTTCAGATCAGATTACTATATCATATAGCTGCCATACAAACTGAACGATCGGAATCAAGTGCTTGTGTGGAAAACTCTTTCATATAAAAGGATATCTCTACGAAATTAGATATGATTAATTGCTTCAGGCAACAATGTACTTTCCTGAGAAATTGTTCAGATCAGATTACTATATCATATAGCTGCCATACAAATTCAACGATCGGAAACAAGTACTTGTACGAAAAACTCTTTCATTTGAGGAGATATTTTAATTAGGCGCGATTTATTACTTAAGGCAACAATGTATTCTCCTAAGAAATCGTTCAGATCAGATTACTATATCATATAGCTGCCATACAAACTGAACGATCGGAATCAAGGGCTTGTGTGGAAATCTCTTTAATTTAAAGAGATATCTCTACGAAATTAGATACGATTAATTGCTTAAGGCAACATTGTATTCTCTTAAGAAATTGGTCAGATCAGATTACTATATCATATAGCTGCCATGCAAACTGAACGATCGGAATCAAGTGCTTGTGTGGAAAACTCTTTCATTTAAAGGGATATCTCTACGAAATTAGATATGATTAATTGGTTCAGGCAACAATGTACTTTCCTGAGAAATTGTTCAGATCAGATGACTATATCATATAGCTGCCATACAAACTGAACGATCGGAAGCAAGTGCTTCTATAAAAAACTGTTTCATTTGAGGAGATATTTTAATTAGGCGTGACTTATTGCTTAAGGCAACAATGTATTCTCCTAAGAAATTGTTCAGATCAGATTACTATATCATATAGCTGCCATACAAACTGAACGATCGGAATCAAGTGCTTGTGTGGAAAACTCTTTCATTTAAAGGGATATCTCTACGAAATTAGATATGATTAATTGGTTCAGGCAACAATGTATTCTCCTAAGAAATTGTTCAGATCAGATTATTATATCATATAGCTGCCATACAAACTGAACGATCGGAATCAAGTGCTTGTGTGTAAAACTCTTTCATTTAAAGGTATATCTCTACGAAATTAGATATGATTAATTGCTTCAGGCAACAATGTATTTTCCTGAGAAATTGTTCAGATCAGATTACTATATCATATAGCTGCCATACAAATTGAACGTTCGGAAACAAGTGCTTGTATGAAAAACTCGTTCATTTGAGAAGATAATTTAATTAGGCGCGATTTATTACTTAAGGCAACAATGTATTCTCCTAAGAAATCGTTCAGATCAGATTACTATATCATATAGCTGCCATACAAACTGAACGATCGGAATCAAGTGCTTGTGTGGAAAACTCTTTCATATAAAAGGATATCTCTACGAAATTAGATATGATTAATTGCTTCAGGCAACAATGTACTTTCCTGAGAAATTGTTCAGATCAGATTACTATATCATATAGCTGCCATACAAATTCAACGATCGGAAACAAGTACTTGTATGAAAAACTCTTTCATTTGAGGAGATATTTTAATTAGGCGCGATTTATTACTTAAGGCAACAATGTATTCTCCTAAGAAATCGTTCAGATCAGATTACTATATCATATAGCTGCCATACAAACTGAACGATCGGAATCAAGTGCTTGTGTGGAAATCTCTTTAATTTAAAGAGATATCTCTACGAAATTAGATATGATTAATTGCTTAAGGCAACATTGTATTCTCCTAAGAATTTGGTCAGATCAGATTACTATATCATATAGCTGCCATGCAAGCTGAACGATCGGAATCAAGTGCTTGTGTGGAAAACTCTTTCATTTAAAGGGATATCTCTACGAAATTAGATATGATTAATTGGTTCAGGCAACAATGTACTTTCCTGAGAAATTGTTCAGATCAGATGACTATATCATATAGCTGCCATACAAACTGAACGATCGGAAGCAAGTGCTTCTATAAAAAACTGTTTCATTTGAGGAGATATTTTAATTAGGCGCGATTTATTACTTAAGGCAACAATGTATTCTCCTAAGAAATCGTTCAGATCAGATTACTATATCATATAGCTCCCATACAAACTGAACGATCGGAATCAAGTGCTTGTGTGGAAATCTCTTTAATTTAAAGAGATATCTCTACGAAATTAGATATGATTAATTGCTTCAGGCAACAATGTATTTTCCTGAGAAATTGTTCAGATAAGATTATTATATCATATAGCTGCCATACAAACTGAACGATCGGAATCAAGTGCTTGTGTGTAAAACTCTTTCATTTAAAGGTATATCTCTACGAAATTAGATATGATTAATTGCTTCAGGCAACAATGTATTTTCCTGAGAAATTGTTCAGATAAGATTACTATATCATATAGCTGCCATACAAATTGAACGTTCGGAAACAAGTGCTTGTATGAAAAACTCGTTCATTTGAGAAGATAATTTAATTAGGTGCGATTTATTACTTAAGGCAACAATGTATTCTCCTAAGAAATCGTTCAGATCAGATTACTATATCATATAGCTGCCATACAAACTGAACGATCGGAATCAAGTGCTTGTGTGGAAAACTCTTTCATATAAAAGGATATCTCTACGAAATTAGATATGATTAATTGCTTCAGGCAACAATGTACTTTCCTGAGAAATTGTTCAGATCAGATTACTATATCATATAGCTGCCATACAAATTCAACGATCGGAAACAAGTACTTGTATGAAAAACTCTTTCCTTTGAGGAGATATTTTAATTAGGCGCGATTTATTACGTAAGGCAACAATGTATTCTCCTAAGAAATTGTTCAGATCAGATTCCTATATCATATAGCTGCCATACAAACTGAACGACCGGAAGCAAGTGCTTCTATAAAAAACTGTTTCATTTGAGGAGATATTTTAATTAGGCGTGATTTATTGCTTAAGGCAACAATGTATTCTCCTAAGAAATTGTTCAGATCAGATTACTATATCATTTAGCTGCCATACAAATTGAACGATCGGAAACAAGTACTTGTACGAAAAACTCTTTCATTTGAGGAGATATTTTAATTAGGCGCGATTTATTACTTAAGGCAACAATGTATTCTCCTAAGAAATCGTTCAGATCAGATTACTATATCATATAGCTGCCATACAAACTGAACGATCGGAAGCAAGTGCTTCTATAAAAAACTGTTTCATTTGAGGAGATATTTTAATTAGGCGTGATTTATTGCTTAAGGCAACAATGTATTCTCCTAAGAAATTGTTCAGATCAGATTACTATATCATTTAGCTGCCATACAAATTGAACGATCGGAAACAAGTACTTGTACGAAAAACTCTTTCATTTGAGGAGATATTTTAATTAGGCGCGATTTATTACTTAAGGCAACAATGTATTCTTCTAAGAAATCGTTCAGATCAGATTACTATATCATATAGCTGCCATACAAACTGAACGATCGGAATCAAGTGCTTGTGTGGAAATCTCTTTAATTTAAAGAGATATCTCTACGAAATTAGATATGATTAATTGCTTAAGGCAACATTGTATTCTCCTAAGAAGTTGGTCAGATCAGATTACTATATCATATAGCTGCCATGCAAACTGAACGATCGGAATCAAGTGCTTGTGTGGAAAACTCTTTCATTTAAAGGGATATCTCTACGAAATTAGATATGATTAATTGGTTCAGGCAACAATGTACTTTCCTGAGAAATTGTTCAGATCAGATTACTTATCATATAGCTGCCATACAAATTCAACGATCGGAAACAAGAACTTGTATGAAAAACTCTTTCCTTTGAGGAGATATTTTAATTAGGCGCGATTTATTACGTAAGGCAACAATGTATTCTCCTAAGAAATTGTTCAGATCAGATTCCTATATCATATAGCTGCCATACAAACTGAACGATCGGAAGCAAGTGCTTCTATAAAAAACTGTTTCATTTGAGGAGATATTTTAATTAGGCGTGATTTATTGCTTAAGGCAACAATGTATTCTCCTAAGAAATTGTTCAGATCAGATTACTATATCATTTAGCTGCCATACAAATTGAACGATCGGAAACAAGTACTTGTACGAAAAACTCCTTCATTTGAGGAGATATTTTAATTAGGCGCGATTTATTACTTAAGGCAACAATGTATTCTCCTAAGAAATCGTTCAGATCAGATTACTATATCATATAGCTGCCATACAAACTGAACGATCGGAATCAAGGGCTTGTGTGGAAATCTCTTTAATTTAAAGAGATATCTCTACGAAATTAGATATGATTAATTGCTTAAGGCAACATTGTATTCTCCTAAGAAATTGGTCAGATCAGATGACTATATCATATAGCTGCCATGCAAACTGAACGATCGGAATCAAGTGCTTGTGTGGAAAACTCTTTCATTTAAAGGGATATCTCTACGAAATTAGATATGATTAATTGGTTCAGGCAACAATGTACTTTCCTGAGAAATTGTTCAGATCAGATGACTATATCATATAGCTGCCATACAAACTGAACGATCGGAAGCAAGTGCTTCTATAAAAAACTGTTTCATTTGAGGAGATATTTTAATTAGGCGTGACTTATTGCTTAAGGCAACAATGTATTCTCCTAAGAAATTGTTCAGATCAGATTACTATATCATTTAGCTGCCATACAAATTGAACGATCGGAAACAAGTACTTGTACGAAAAACTCTTTCATTTGAGGAGATATTTTAATTAGGCGCGATTTATTACTTAAGGCAACAATGTATTCTCCTAAGAAATCGTTCAGATCAGATTACTATATCATATAGCTCCCATACAAACTGAACGATCGGAATCAAGTGCTTGTGTGGAAATCTCTTTAATTTAAAGAGATATCTCTACGAAATTAGATATGATTAATTGCTTAAGGCAACATTGTATTCTCCTAAGAAATTGTTCAGATCAGATTACTATATCATATAGCTGCCATACAAACTGAACGATCGGAATCAAGTGCTTGTGTGGAAAACTCTTTCATTTAAAGGGATATCTCTACGAAATTAGATATGATTAATTGGTTCAGGCAACAATGTATTCTCCTAAGAAATTGTTCAGATCAGATTATTATATCATATAGCTGCCATACAAACTGAACGATCGGAATCAAGTGCTTGTGTGTAAAACTCTTTCATTTAAAGGTATATCTCTACGAAATTAGATATGATTAATTGCTTCAGGCAACAATGTATTTTCCTGAGAAATTGTTCAGATCAGATTACTATATCATATAGCTGCCATACAAATTGAACGTTCGGAAACAAGTGCTTGTATGAAAAACTCGTTCATTTGAGAAGATAATTTAATTAGGCGCGATTTATTACTTAAGGCAACAATGTATTCTCCTAAGAAATCGTTCAGATCAGATTACTATATCATATAGCTGCCATACAAACTGAACGATCGGAATCAAGTGCTTGTGTGGAAAACTCTTTCATATAAAAGGATATCTCTACGAAATTAGATATGATTAATTGCTTCAGGCAACAATGTACTTTCCTGAGAAATTGTTCAGATCAGATTACTATATCATATAGCTGCCATACAAATTCAACGATCGGAAACAAGTACTTGTATGAAAAACTCTTTCATTTGAGGAGATATTTTAATTAGGCGCGATTTATTACTTAAGGCAACAATGTATTCTCCTAAGAAATCGTTCAGATCAGATTACTATATCATATAGCTGCCATACAAACTGAACGATCGGAATCAAGTGCTTGTGTGGAAATCTCTTTAATTTAAAGAGATATCTCTACGAAATTAGATATGATTAATTGCTTAAGGCAACATTGTATTCTCCTAAGAAATTGGTCAGAACAGATTACTATATCATATAGCTGCCATGCAAACTGAACGATCGGAATCAAGTGCTTGTGTGGAAAACTCTTTCATTTAAAGGGATATCTCTACGAAATTAGATATGATTAATTGGTTCAGGCAACAATGTACTTTCCTGAGAAATTGTTCAGATCAGATGACTATATCATATAGCTGCCATACAAACTGAACGATCGGAAGCAAGTGCTTCTATAAAAAACTGTTTCATTTGAGGAGATATTTTAATTAGGTGTGACTTATTGCTTAAGGCAACAATGTATTCTCCTAAGAAATTGTTCAGATCAGATTACTATATCATTTAGCTGCCATACAAATTGAACGATCGGAAACAAGTACTTGTACGAAAAACTCTTTCATTTGAGGAGATATTTTAATTAGGCGCGATTTATTACTTAAGGCAACAATGTATTTTCCTAAGAAATCGTTCAGATCAGATTACTATATCATATAGCTCCCATACAAACTGAACGATCGGAATCAAGTGCTTGTGTGGCAATCTCTTTAATTTAAAGAGATATCTCTACGAAATTAGATATGATTAATTGCTTAAGGCAACATTGTATTCTCCTAAGAAATTGTTCAGATCAGATTACTATATCATATAGCTGCGATACAAACTGAACGATCGGAATCAAGTGCTTGTGTGGAAAACTCTTTCATTTAAAGGGATATCTCTACGAAATTAGATATGATTAATTGGTTCAGGCAACAATTTATTCTCCTAAGAAATTGTTCAGATCAGATTATTATATCATATAGCTGCCATACAAACTGAACGATCGGAATCAAGTGCTTGTGTGGAAAACTCTTTCATATAAAAGGATATCTCTACGAAATTAGATATGATTAATTGCTTCAGGCAACAATGTACTTTCCTGAGAAATTGTTCAGATCAGATTACTATATCATATAGCTGCCATACAAATTCAACGATCGGAAACAAGTACTTGTATGAAAAACTCTTTCCTTTGAGGAGATATTTTAATTAGGCGCGATTTATTACGTAAGGCAACAATGTATTCTCCTAAGAAATTGTTCAGATCAGATTCCTATATCATATAGCTGCCATACAAACTGAACGACCGGAAGCAAGTGCTTCTATAAAAAACTGTTTCATTTGAGGAGATATTTTAATTAGGCGTGATTTATTGCTTAAGGCAACAATGTATTCTCCTAAGAAATTGTTCAGATCAGATTACTATATCATTTAGCTGCCATACAAATTGAACGATCGGAAACAAGTACTTGTACGAAAAACTCTTTCATTTGAGGAGATATTTTAATTAGGCGCGATTTATTACTTAAGGCAACAATGTATTCTCCTAAGAAATCGTTCAGATCAGATTACTATATCATATAGCTGCCATACAAACTGAACGATCGGAAGCAAGTGCTTCTATAAAAAACTGTTTCATTTGAGGAGATATTTTAATTAGGCGTGATTTATTGCTTAAGGCAACAATGTATTCTCCTAAGAAATTGTTCAGATCAGATTACTATATCATTTAGCTGCCATACAAATTGAACGATCGGAAACAAGTACTTGTACGAAAAACTCTTTCATTTGAGGAGATATTTTAATTAGGCGCGATTTATTACTTAAGGCAACAATGTATTCTTCTAAGAAATCGTTCAGATCAGATTACTATATCATATAGCTGCCATACAAACTGAACGATCGGAATCAAGTGCTTGTGTGGAAATCTCTTTAATTTAAAGAGATATCTCTACGAAATTAGATATGATTAATTGCTTAAGGCAACATTGTATTCTCCTAAGAAGTTGGTCAGATCAGATTACTATATCATATAGCTGCCATGCAAACTGAACGATCGGAATCAAGTGCTTGTGTGGAAAACTCTTTCATTTAAAGGGATATCTCTACGAAATTAGATATGATTAATTGGTTCAGGCAACAATGTACTTTCCTGAGAAATTGTTCAGATCAGATGACTATATCATATAGCTGCCATACAAACTGAACGATCGGAAGCAAGTGCTTCTATAAAAAACTCTTTCCTTTGAGGAGATATTTTAATTAGGCGCGATTTATTACGTAAGGCAACAATGTATTCTCCTAAGAAATTGTTCAGATCAGATTCCTATATCATATAGCTGCCATACAAACTGAACGATCGGAAACAAGAACTTGTATGAAAAACTCTTTCCTTTGAGGAGATATTTTAATTAGGCGCGATTTATTACGTAAGGCAACAATGTATTCTCCTAAGAAATTGTTCAGATCAGATTCCTATATCATATAGCTGCCATACAAACTGAACGATCGGAAGCAAGTGCTTCTATAAAAAACTGTTTCATTTGAGGAGATATTTTAATTAGGCGTGATTTATTGCTTAAGGCAACAATGTATTCTCCTAAGAAATTGTTCAGATCAGATTACTATATCATTTAGCTGCCATACAAATTGAACGATCGGAAACAAGTACTTGTACGAAAAACTCTTTCATTTGAGGAGATATTTTAATTAGGCGCGATTTATTACTTAAGGCAACAATGTATTCTCCTAAGAAATCGTTCAGATCAGATTACTATATCATTTAGCTGCCATACAAATTGAACGATCGGAAACAAGTACTTGTACGAAAAACTCTTTCATTTGAGGAGATATTTTAATTAGGCGCGATTTATTACTTAAGGCAACAATGTATTCTCCTAAGAAATCGTTCAGATCAGATTACTATATCATATAGCTGCCATACAAACTGAACGATCGGAAGCAAGTGCTTCTATAAAAAACTGTTTCATTTGAGGAGATATTTTAATTAGGCGTGATTTATTGCTTAAGGCAACATTGTATTCTCCTAAGAAGTTGGTCAGATCAGATTACTATATCATATAGCTGCCATGCAAACTGAACGATCGGAATCAAGTGCTTGTGTGGAAAACTCTTTCATTTAAAGGGATATCTCTACGAAATTAGATATGATTAATTGGTTCAGGCAACAATGTACTTTCCTGAGAAATTGTTCAGATCAGATTACTTATCATATAGCTGCCATACAAATTCAACGATCGGAAACAAGAACTTGTATGAAAAACTCTTTCCTTTGAGGAGATATTTTAATTAGGCGCGATTTATTACGTAAGGCAACAATGTATTCTCCTAAGAAATTGTTCAGATCAGATTCCTATATCATATAGCTGCCATACAAACTGAACGATCGGAAGCAAGTGCTTCTATAAAAAACTGTTTCATTTGAGGAGATATTTTAATTAGGCGTGATTTATTGCTTAAGGCAACAATGTATTCTCCTAAGAAATTGTTCAGATCAGATTACTATATCATTTAGCTGCCATACAAATTGAACGATCGGAAACAAGTACTTGTACGAAAAACTCTTTCATTTGAGGAGATATTTTAATTAGGCGCGATTTATTACTTAAGGCAACAATGTATTCTCCTAAGAAATCGTTCAGATCAGATTACTATATCATATAGCTGCCATACAAACTGAACGATCGGAATCAAGGGCTTGTGTGGAAATCTCTTTGATTTAAAGAGATATCTCTACGAAATTAGATATGATTAATTGCTTAAGGCAACATTGTATTCTCCTAAGAAATTGGTCAGATCAGATTACTATATCATATAGCTGCCATGCAAACTGAACGATCGGAATCAAGTGCTTGTGTGGAAAACTCTTTCATTTAAAGGGATATCTCTACGAAATTAGATATGATTAATTGGTTCAGGCAACAATGTACTTTCCTGAGAAATTGTTCAGATCAGATGACTATATCATATAGCTGCCATACAAACTGAACGATCGGAAGCAAGTGCTTCTATAAAAAACTGTTTCATTTGAGGAGATATTTTAATTAGGCGTGACTTATTGCTTAAGGCAACAATGTATTCTCCTAAGAAATTGTTCAGATCAGATTACTGTATCATTTAGCTGCCATACAAATTGAACGATCGGAAACAAGTACTTGTACGAAAAACTCTTTCATTTGAGGAGATATTTTAATTAGGCGCGATTTATTACTTAAGGCAACAATGTATTCTCCTAAGAAATCGTTCAGATCAGATTACTATATCATATAGCTCCCATACAAACTGAACGATCGGAATCAAGTGCTTGTGTGGAAATCTCTTTAATTTAAAGAGATATCTCTACGAAATTAGATATGATTAATTGCTTAAGGCAACATTGTATTCTCCTAAGAAATTGTTCAGATCAGATTACTATATCATATAGCTGCCATACAAACTGAACGATCGGAATCAAGTGCTTGTGTGGAAAACTCTTTCATTTAAAGGGATATCTCTACGAAATTAGATATGATTAATTGGTTCAGGCAACAATGTATTCTCCTAAGAAATTGTTCAGATCAGATTATTATATCATATAGCTGCCATACAAACTGAACGATCGGAATCAAGTGCTTGTGTGTAAAACTCTTTCATTTAAAGGTATATCTCTACGAAATTAGATATGATTAATTGCTTCAGGCAACAATGTATTTTCCTGAGAAATTGTTCAGATCAGATTACTATATCATATAGCTGCCATACAAATTGAACGTTCGGAAACAAGTGCTTGTATGAAAAACTCGTTCATTTGAGAAGATAATTTAATTAGGCGCGATTTATTACTTAAGGCAACAATGTATTCTCCTAAGAAATCGTTCAGATCAGATTACTATATCATATAGCTGCCATACAAACTGAACGATCGGAATCAAGTGCTTGTGTGGAAAACTCTTTCATATAAAAGGATATCTCTACGAAATTAGATATGATTAATTGCTTCAGGCAACAATGTACTTTCCTGAGAAATTGTTCAGATCAGATTACTATATCATATAGCTGCCATACAAATTCAACGATCGGAAACAAGTACTTGTATGAAAAACTCTTTCCTTTGAGGAGATATTTTAATTAGGCGCGATTTATTACGTAAGGCAACAATGTATTCTCCTAAGAAATTGTTCAGATCAGATTCCTATATCATATAGCTGCCATACAAACTGAACGATCGGAAGCAAGTGCTTCTATAAAAAACTGTTTCATTTGAGGAGATATTTTAATTAGGCGTGATTTATTGCTTAAGGCAACAATGTATTCTCCTAAGAAATTGTTCAGATCAGATTACTATATCATTTAGCTGCCATACAAATTGAACGATCGGAAACAAGTACTTGTACGAAAAACTCTTTCATTTGAGGAGATATTTTAATTAGGCGCGATTTATTACGTAAGGCAACAATGTATTCTCCTAAGAAATCGTTCAGATCAGATTACTATATCATATAGCTGCCATACAAACTGAACGATCGGAAGCAAGTGCTTGTGTGGAAAACTCTTTCATTTAAAGGGATATCTCTACGAAATTAGATATGATTAATTGCTTAAGGCAACATTGTATTCTCCTAAGAAATTGTTCAGATCAGATTACTATATCATATAGCTGCCATACAAACTGAACGATCGGAAGCAAGTGTTTCTATAAAAAACTGTTTCATTTGAGGAGATATTTTAATTAGGCGTGACTTATTGCTTAAGGCAACAATGTATTCTCCTAAGAAATTGTTCAGATCAGATTACTATATCATTTAGCTGCCATACAAATTGAACGATCGGAAGCAAGTACTTGTACGACAAACTCTTTCATTTGAGGAGATATTTTAATTAGGCGCGATTTATTACGTAAGGCAACAATGTATTCTCCTAAGAAATTGTTCAGATTAGATTCCTATATCATATAGCTGCCATACAAACTGAACGATCGGAAGCAAGTGCTTCTATAAAAAACTGTTTCATTTGAGGAGATATTTTAATTAGGCGTGATTTATTGCTTAAGGCAACAATGTATTCTCCTAAGAAATTGTTCAGATCAGATTACTATATCATTTAGCTGCCATACAAATTGAACGATCGGAAACAAGTACTTGTACGAAAAACTCTTTCATTTGAGGAGATATTTTAATTAGGCGCGATTTATTACTTAAGGCAACAATGTATTCTCCTAAGAAATCGTTCAGATCAGATTACTATATCATATAGCTGCCATACAAACTGAACGATCGGAATCAAGTGCTTGTGTGGAAATCTCTTTAATTTAAAGAGATATCTCTACGAAATTAGATATGATTAATTGCTTAAGGCAACAATGTATTCTCCTAAGAAATTGGTCAGATCAGATTACTATATCATATAGCTGCCATAGAAACTGAACGATCGGAATCAAGTGCTTGTGTGGAAAACTCTTTCATTTAAAGGGATATCTCTACGAAATTAGATATGATTAATTGGTTCAGGCAACAAAGTATTCTCCTAAGAAATTGTTCAGATCAGATTATTATATCATATAGCTGCCATACAAACTGAACGATCGGAATCAAGTGCTTGTGTGGAAAACTCTTTCATTTAGAGGGATATCTCTACGAAATTAGATATGATTAATTGCTTCAGGCAACAATGTATTTTCCTGAGAAATTTTTCAGATCAGATTACTATATCATATAGCTGCCATACAAATTCAACGATCGGAAACAATTGCTTGTATGAAAAACTCTTTCATTTGAGGATATATTTAATTAGGAGCGATTTATTGCTTAAGGCAACAATGTATTCTCCTAAGAAATTGTTCAGAGCAGATGACTATATCATATAGCTGCCATACAAACTGAACGATCGGAAGCAAGTGCTTCTATAAAAAACTGTTTCATTTGGGGAGATATTTTAATTAGGCGTGATTTATTGCTTAAGGCAACAATGTATTCTCCTAAGAAATTGTTCAGATCAGATTACTATATCATATAGCTGCCATACAAATTGAACGATCGGAAACAAGTACTTGTACGAAAAACTCTTTCATTTGAGGAGATATTTTAATTAGGCGCGATTTATTACTTAAGGCAACAATGTATTCTCCTAAGAAATCGTTCAGATCAGATTACTATATCAGATAGCTGCCATACAAACTGAACGATCGGAATCAAGTGCTTGTGTGGAAAACTCTTTAATTTAAAGAGATATCTCTACGAAATTAGATATGATTAATTGCTTAAGGCAACATTATATTATCCTAAGAAATTTTTCAGATCAGATTACTATATCATATAGCTGCCATACAAATTCAACGATCGAAAACAATTGCTTGTATGAAAAACTCTTTCATTTGAGGATATATTTAATTAGGAGCGATTTATTGCTTAAGGCAACAATGTATTCTCCTAAGAAATTGTTCAGATCAGATGACTATATCATATAGCTGCCATACAAACTGAACGATCGGAAGCAAGTGCTTCTATAAAAAACTGTTTCATTTGAGGAGATATTTTAATTAGGCGTGACTTATTGCTTAAGGCAACAATGTATTCTCCTAAGAAATTGTTCAGATCAGATTACTATATCATATAGCTGCCATACAAACTGAATGATCGGAAACAAGTGCTTCTATAAAAAAACTCTTTCATTTGAGGACATTTTTTAATTAGGCGCGATTTATTACTTAAGGCAACAATGTATTCTCCTAAGAAATTGTTTAGATCAGATGACTATATCATATAGCTGCCATACAAACTGAACGATCGGAAGCAAGTGCTTCTATAAAAAACTCTTTCATTTGAGGAGATATTTTAATTAGGCGCGATTTATTACTTAAGGCAACAATGTATTCTCCTAAGAAATCGTTCAGATCAGATTACTATATCATATAGCTGCCATACAAACTGAACGATCGGAATCAAGTGCTTGTGTGGAAATCTCTTTAATTTAAAGAGATATCTCTACGAAATTAGATATGATTAATTGCTTAAGGCAACATTGTATTCTCCTAAGAAATTGGTCAGATCAGATTACTATATCATATAGCTGCCATACAAACTGAACGATCGGAATCAAGTGCTTGTGTGGAAAACTTTTTCATTTAAAGGGATATCTCTACGAAATTAGATATGATTAATTGGTTCAGGCAACAATGTATTCTCCTAAGAAATTGTTCAGATCAGATTATTATATCATATAGCTGCCATACAAACTGAACGATCGGAATCAAGTGCTTGTGTGGAAAACTTTTTCATTTAAAGGGATATCTCTACGAAATTAGATATGATTAATTGGTTCAGGCAACAATGTATTCTCCTAAGAAATTGTTCAGATCAGATTATTATATCATATAGCTGCCATACAAACTGAACGATCGGAATCAAGTGCTTGTGTGGAAAACTCTTTCATTTAAAGGGATATCTCTACGAAATTAGATATGATTAATTGGTTCAGGCAACAATGTACTTTCCTGAGAAATTGTTCAGATCAGATTACTTATCATATAGCTGCCATACAAATTCAACGATCGGAAACAAGAACTTGTATGAAAAACTCTTTCCTTTGAGGAGATATTTTAATTAGGCGCGATTTATTACGTAAGGCAACAATGTATTCTCCTAAGAAATCGTTCAGATCAGATTACTATATCATATAGCTGCCATACAAACTGAACGATCGGAAGCAAGTGCTTCTATAAAAAACTGTTTCATTTGAGGAGATATTTTAATTAGGCGTGATTTATTGCTTAAGGCAACATTGTATTCTCCTAAGAAGTTGGTCAGATCAGATTACTATATCATATAGCTGCCATGCAAACTGAACGATCGGAATCAAGTGCTTGTGTGGAAAACTCTTTCATTTAAAGGGATATCTCTACGAAATTAGATATGATTAATTGGTTCAGGCAACAATGTACTTTCCTGAGAAATTGTTCAGATCAGATTACTTATCATATAGCTGCCATACAAATTCAACGATCGGAAACAAGAACTTGTATGAAAAACTCTTTCCTTTGAGGAGATATTTTAATTAGGCGCGATTTATTACGTAAGGCAACAATGTATTCTCCTAAGAAATTGTTCAGATCAGATTCCTATATCATATAGCTGCCATACAAACTGAACGATCGGAAGCAAGTGCTTCTATAAAAAACTGTTTCATTTGAGGAGATATTTTAATTAGGCGTGATTTATTGCTTAAGGCAACAATGTATTCTCCTAAGAAATTGTTCAGATCAGATTACTATATCATTTAGCTGCCATACAAATTGAACGATCGGAAACAAGTACTTGTACGAAAAACTCTTTCATTTGAGGAGATATTTTAATTAGGCGCGATTTATTACTTAAGGCAACAATGTATTCTCCTAAGAAATCGTTCAGATCAGATTACTATATCATATAGCTGCCATACAAACTGAACGATCGGAATCAAGGGCTTGTGTGGAAATCTCTTTGATTTAAAGAGATATCTCTACGAAATTAGATATGATTAATTGCTTAAGGCAACATTGTATTCTCCTAAGAAATTGGTCAGATCAGATTACTATATCATATAGCTGCCATGCAAACTGAACGATCGGAATCAAGTGCTTGTGTGGAAAACTCTTTCATTTAAAGGGATATCTCTACGAAATTAGATATGATTAATTGGTTCAGGCAACAATGTACTTTCCTGAGAAATTGTTCAGATCAGATGACTATATCATATAGCTGCCATACAAACTGAACGATCGGAAGCAAGTGCTTCTATAAAAAACTGTTTCATTTGAGGAGATATTTTAATTAGGCGTGACTTATTGCTTAAGGCAACAATGTATTCTCCTAAGAAATTGTTCAGATCAGATTACTGTATCATTTAGCTGCCATACAAATTGAACGATCGGAAACAAGTACTTGTACGAAAAACTCTTTCATTTGAGGAGATATTTTAATTAGGCGCGATTTATTACTTAAGGCAACAATGTATTCTCCTAAGAAATCGTTCAGATCAGATTACTATATCATATAGCTCCCATACAAACTGAACGATCGGAATCAAGTGCTTGTGTGGAAATCTCTTTAATTTAAAGAGATATCTCTACGAAATTAGATATGATTAATTGCTTAAGGCAACATTGTATTCTCCTAAGAAATTGTTCAGATCAGATTACTATATCATATAGCTGCCATACAAACTGAACGATCGGAATCAAGTGCTTGTGTGGAAAACTCTTTCATTTAAAGGGATATCTCTACGAAATTAGATATGATTAATTGGTTCAGGCAACAATGTATTCTCCTAAGAAATTGTTCAGATCAGATTATTATATCATATAGCTGCCATACAAACTGAACGATCGGAATCAAGTGCTTGTGTGTAAAACTCTTTCATTTAAAGGTATATCTCTACGAAATTAGATATGATTAATTGCTTCAGGCAACAATGTATTTTCCTGAGAAATTGTTCAGATCAGATTACTATATCATATAGCTGCCATACAAATTGAACGTTCGGAAACAAGTGCTTGTATGAAAAACTCGTTCATTTGAGAAGATAATTTAATTAGGCGCGATTTATTACTTAAGGCAACAATGTATTCTCCTAAGAAATCGTTCAGATCAGATTACTATATCATATAGCTGCCATACAAACTGAACGATCGGAATCAAGTGCTTGTGTGGAAAACTCTTTCATATAAAAGGATATCTCTACGAAATTAGATATGATTAATTGCTTCAGGCAACAATGTACTTTCCTGAGAAATTGTTCAGATCAGATTACTATATCATATAGCTGCCATACAAATTCAACGATCGGAAACAAGTACTTGTATGAAAAACTCTTTCCTTTGAGGAGATATTTTAATTAGGCGCGATTTATTACGTAAGGCAACAATGTATTCTCCTAAGAAATTGTTCAGATCAGATTCCTATATCATATAGCTGCCATACAAACTGAACGATCGGAAGCAAGTGCTTCTATAAAAAACTGTTTCATTTGAGGAGATATTTTAATTAGGCGTGATTTATTGCTTAAGGCAACAATGTATTCTCCTAAGAAATTGTTCAGATCAGATTACTATATCATTTAGCTGCCATACAAATTGAACGATCGGAAACAAGTACTTGTACGAAAAACTCTTTCATTTGAGGAGATATTTTAATTAGGCGCGATTTATTACGTAAGGCAACAATGTATTCTCCTAAGAAATCGTTCAGATCAGATTACTATATCATATAGCTGCCATACAAACTGAACGATCGGAAGCAAGTGCTTGTGTGGAAAACTCTTTCATTTAAAGGGATATCTCTACGAAATTAGATATGATTAATTGCTTAAGGCAACATTGTATTCTCCTAAGAAATTGTTCAGATCAGATTACTATATCATATAGCTGCCATACAAACTGAACGATCGGAAGCAAGTGTTTCTATAAAAAACTGTTTCATTTGAGGAGATATTTTAATTAGGCGTGACTTATTGCTTAAGGCAACAATGTATTCTCCTAAGAAATTGTTCAGATCAGATTACTATATCATTTAGCTGCCATACAAATTGAACGATCGGAAGCAAGTACTTGTACGACAAACTCTTTCATTTGAGGAGATATTTTAATTAGGCGCGATTTATTACGTAAGGCAACAATGTATTCTCCTAAGAAATTGTTCAGATTAGATTCCTATATCATATAGCTGCCATACAAACTGAACGATCGGAAGCAAGTGCTTCTATAAAAAACTGTTTCATTTGAGGAGATATTTTAATTAGGCGTGATTTATTGCTTAAGGCAACAATGTATTCTCCTAAGAAATTGTTCAGATCAGATTACTATATCATTTAGCTGCCATACAAATTGAACGATCGGAAACAAGTACTTGTACGAAAAACTCTTTCATTTGAGGAGATATTTTAATTAGGCGCGATTTATTACTTAAGGCAACAATGTATTCTCCTAAGAAATCGTTCAGATCAGATTACTATATCATATAGCTGCCATACAAACTGAACGATCGGCATCAAGTGCTTGTGTGGAAATCTCTTTAATTTAAAGAGATATCTCTACGAAATTAGATATGATTAATTGCTTAAGGCAACAATGTATTCTCCTAAGAAATTGGTCAGATCAGATTACTATATCATATAGCTGCCATAGAAACTGAACGATCGGAATCAAGTGCTTGTGTGGAAAACTCTTTCATTTAAAGGGATATCTCTACGAAATTAGATATGATTAATTGGTTCAGGCAACAATGTATTCTCCTAAGAAATTGTTCAGATCAGATTATTATATCATATAGCTGCCATACAAACTGAACGATCGGAATCAAGTGCTTGTGTGGAAAACTCTTTCATTTAGAGGGATATCTCTACGAAATTAGATATGATTAATTGCTTCAGGCAACAATGTATTTTCCTGAGAAATTTTTCAGATCAGATTACTATATCATATAGCTGCCATACAAATTCAACGATCGGAAACAATTGCTTGTATGAAAAACTCTTTCATTTGAGGATATATTTAATTAGGAGCGATTTATTGCTTAAGGCAACAATGTATTCTCCTAAGAAATTGTTCAGAGCAGATGACTATATCATATAGCTGCCATACAAACTGAACGATCGGAAGCAAGTGCTTCTATAAAAAACTGTTTCATTTGGGGAGATATTTTAATTAGGCGTGATTTATTGCTTAAGGCAACAATGTATTCTCCTAAGAAATTGTTCAGATCAGATTACTATATCATATAGCTGCCATACAAATTGAACGATCGGAAACAAGTACTTGTACGAAAAACTCTTTCATTTGAGGAGATATTTTAATTAGGCGCGATTTATTACTTAAGGCAACAATGTATTCTCCTAAGAAATCGTTCAGATCAGATTACTATATCAGATAGCTGCCATACAAACTGAACGATCGGAATCAAGTGCTTGTGTGGAAAACTCTTTAATTTAAAGAGATATCTCTACGAAATTAGATATGATTAATTGCTTAAGGCAACATTATATTATCCTAAGAAATTTTTCAGATCAGATTACTATATCATATAGCTGCCATACAAATTCAACGATCGAAAACAATTGCTTGTATGAAAAACTCTTTCATTTGAGGATATATTTAATTAGGAGCGATTTATTGCTTAAGGCAACAATGTATTCTCCTAAGAAATTGTTCAGATCAGATGACTATATCATATAGCTGCCATACAAACTGAACGATCGGAAGCAAGTGCTTCTATAAAAAACTGTTTCATTTGAGGAGATATTTTAATTAGGCGTGACTTATTGCTTAAGGCAACAATGTATTCTCCTAAGAAATTGTTCAGATCAGATTACTATATCATATAGCTGCCATACAAACTGAATGATCGGAAACAAGTGCTTCTATAAAAAAACTCTTTCATTTGAGGACATTTTTTAATTAGGCGCGATTTATTACTTAAGGCAACAATGTATTCTCCTAAGAAATTGTTTAGATCAGATGACTATATCATATAGCTGCCATACAAACTGAACGATCGGAAGCAAGTGCTTCTATAAAAAACTCTTTCATTTGAGGAGATATTTTAATTAGGCGCGATTTATTACTTAAGGCAACAATGTATTCTCCTAAGAAATCGTTCAGATCAGATTACTATATCATATAGCTGCCATACAAACTGAACGATCGGAATCAAGTGCTTGTGTGGAAATCTCTTTAATTTAAAGAGATATCTCTACGAAATTAGATATGATTAATTGCTTAAGGCAACATTGTATTCTCCTAAGAAATTGGTCAGATCAGATTACTATATCATATAGCTGCCATACAAACTGAACGATCGGAATCAAGTGCTTGTGTGGAAAACTTTTTCATTTAAAGGGATATCTCTACGAAATTAGATATGATTAATTGGTTCAGGCAACAATGTATTCTCCTAAGAAATTGTTCAGATCAGATTATTATATCATATAGCTGCCATACAAACTGAACGATCGGAATCAAGTGCTTGTGTGGAAAACTTTTTCATTTAAAGGGATATCTCTACGAAATTAGATATGATTAATTGGTTCAGGCAACAATGTATTCTCCTAAGAAATTGTTCAGATCAGATTATTATATCATATAGCTGCCATACAAACTGAACGATCGGAATCAAGTGCTTGTGTGGAAAACTCTTTCATTTAAAGGGATATCTCTACGAAATTAGATATGATTAATTGCTTCAGGCAACAATGTATTTTCCTGAGAAATTTTTCAGATCAGATTACTATATCATATAACTGCCATACAAATTCAACGATCGGAAACAATTGCTTAAATGAAAAACTCTTTCATTTGAGGAGATATTTTAATTAGGCGCGATTTATTGCTAAAGGCAACAATGTATTCACCTAAGAAATTGTTTAGATCAGATTACTATATCATATAGCTGCCATACAAACTGAACGATCGGAAGCAATTGCTTCTATAAAAAACTCTTTCATTTGAGGAGATATTTTAATTAGGCGCGATTTATTACTTAAGGCAACAATGTATTCTCCTAAGAAATCGTTCAGATCAGATTACTATATCATATAGCTGCCATACAAACTGAACGATCGGAATCAAGTGCTTGTGTGGAAATCTCTTTAATTTAAAGAGATATCTCTACGAAATTAGATATGATTAATTGCTTAAGGCAACATTGTATTCTCCTAAGAAATTGGTCAGATCAGATTACTATATCATATAGCTGCCATACAAACTGAACGATCGGAATCAAGTGCTTGTGTGGAAAACTTTTTCATTTAAAGGGATATCTCTACGAAATTAGATATGATTAATTGGTTCAGGCAACAATGTATTCTCCTAAGAAATTGTTCAGATCAGATTATTATATCATATAGCTGCCATACAAACTGAACGATCGGAATCAAGTGCTTGTGTGGAAAACTTTTTCATTTAAAGGGATATCTCTACGAAATTAGATATGATTAATTGGTTCAGGCAACAATGTATTCTCCTAAGAAATTGTTCAGATCAGATTATTATATCATATAGCTGCCATACAAACTGAACGATCGGAATCAAGTGCTTGTGTGGAAAACTCTTTCATTTAAAGGGATATCTCTACGAAATTAGATATGATTAATTGCTTCAGGCAACAATGTATTTTCCTGAGAAATTTTTCAGATCAGATTACTATATCATATAACTGCCATACAAATTCAACGATCGGAAACAATTGCTTAAATGAAAAACTCTTTCATTTGAGGAGATATTTTAATTAGGCGCGATTTATTGCTAAAGGCAACAATGTATTCACCTAAGAAATTGTTTAGATCAGATTACTATATCATATAGCTGCCATACAAACTGAACGATCGGAAGCAATTGCTTCTATAAAAAACTCTTTCATTTGAGGAGATATTTTAATTAGGCGCGATTTATTACTTAAGGCAACAATGTATTCTCCTAAGAAATCGTTCAGATCAGATTACTATATCATATAGCTGCCATACAAACTGAACGATCGGAATCAAGTGCTTGTGTGGAAATCTCTTTAATTTAAAGAGATATCTCTACGAAATTAGATATGATTAATTGCTTAAGGCAACATTGTATTCTCCTAAGAAATTGGTCAGATCAGATTACTATATCATATAGCTGCCATACAAACTGAACGATCGGAATCAAGTGCTTGTGTGGAAAACTTTTTCATTTAAAGGGATATCTCTACGAAATTAGATATGATTAATTGGTTCAGGCAACAATGTATTCTCCTAAGAAATTGTTCAGATCAGATTATTATATCATATAGCTGCCATACAAACTGAACGATCGGAATCAAGTGCTTGTGTGGAAAACTCTTTCATTTAAAGGGATATCTCTACGAAATTAGATATGATTAATTGCTTCAGGCAACAATGTATTTTCCTGAGAAATTTTTCAGATCAGATTACTATATCATACAGCTGCCATACAAATTCAACGATCGGAAACAATTGCTTGTATGAAAAACTCTTTCATTTGAGGATATATTTAATTAGGAGCGATTTATTGCTTAAGGCAACAATGTATTCTCCTAATAAATTGTTCAGATCAGATGACTATATCATATAGCTGCCATACAAACTGAACGATCGGAAGCAAGTGCTTCTATAAAAAACTGTTTCATTTGGGGAGATATTTTAATTAGGCGTGATTTATTGCTTAAGGCAACAATGTATTCTCCTAAGAAATTGTTCAGATCAGATTTCTATATCATATAGCTGCCATACAAATTGAACGATCGGAAACAAGTACTTGTACGAAAAACTCTTTCATTTGAGGAGATATTTTAATTAGGCGCGATTTATTACTTAAGGCAACAATGTATTCTCCTAAGAAATCGTTCAGATCAGATTACTATATCAGATAGCTGCCATACAAACTGAACGATCGGAATCAAGTGCTTGTGTGGAAAACTCTTTAATTTAAAGAGATATCTCTACGAAATTAGATATGATTAATTGCTTAAGGCAACATTATATTATCCTAAGAAATTTTTCAGATCAGATTACTATATCATATAGCTGCCATAAAAACTGAACGATCGGAATCAAGTGCTTGTGTGGAAAACTCTTTCATTTAAAGGGATATCTCTACGAAATTAGATATGATTAATTGGTTCAGGCAACAATGTATTCTCCTAAGAAATTGTTCAGATCAGATTATTATATCATATAGCTGCCATACAAACTGAACGATCGGAAGCAAGTGCTTCTATAAAAAACTGTTTCATTTGAGGAGATATTTTAATTAGGCGCGATTTATTACTTAAGGCAACAATGTATTCTCCTAAGAAATCGTTCAGATCAGATTACTATATCATATAGCTGCCATACAAACTGAACGATCGGAATCAAGTGCTTGTGTGGAAATCTCTTTAATTTAAAGAGATATCTCTACGAAATTAGATATGATTAATTGCTTAAGGCAACATTGTATTCTCCTAAGAAATTGGTCAGATCAGATTACTATATCATATAGCTGCCATACAAACTGAACGATCGGAATCAAGTGCTTGTGTGGAAAACTCTTTCATTTAAAGGGATATCTCTACGAAATTAGATATGATTAATTGCTTCAGGCAACAATGTATTTTCCTGAGAAATTTTTCAGATCAGATTACTATATCATATAGCTGCCATACAAATTCAACGATCGGAAACAATTGCTTGTATGAAAAACTCTTTCATTTGAGGATATATTTAATTAGGAGCGATTAATTGGTTCAGGCAACAATGTATTCTCCTAAGAAATTGTTTAGATCAGATTACTATATCATATAGCTGCCATACAAATTGAACGATCGGAAACAAGTACTTGTACGAAAAACTCTTTCATTTGAGGAGATATTTTAATTAGGCGCGATTTATTACTTAAGGCAACAATGTATTCTCCTAAGAAATCGTTCAGATCAGATTACTATATCAGATAGCTGCCATACAAACTGAACGATCGGAATCAAGTGCTTGTGTGGAAAACTCTTTAATTTAAAGAGATATCTTTACGAAATTAGATATGATTAATTGCTTAAGGCAACATTGTATTCTCCTAAGAAATTGTTCAGATCAGATTACTATATCATATAGCTGCCATACAAACTGAACGATCGGAATCAAGTGCTTGTGTGGAAAACTCTTTCATTTAAAGGGATATCTCTACGAAATTAGATATGATTAATTGGTTCAGGCAACAATGTATTCTCCTAAGAAATTGTTCAGATCAGATTATTATATCATATAGCTGCCATACAAACTGAACGATCGGAATCAAGTGCTTGTGTGTAAAACTCTTTCATTTAAAGGTATATCTCTACGAAATTAGATATGATTAATTGCTTCAGGCAACAATGTATTTTCCTGAGAAATTGTTCAGATCAGATTACTATATCATATAGCTGCCATACAAATTGAACGTTCGGAAACAAGTGCTTGTATGAAAAACTCGTTCATTTGAGAAGATAATTTAATTAGGCGCGATTTATTACTTAAGGCAACAATGTATTCTCCTAAGAAATCGTTCAGATCAGATTACTATATCATATAGCTGCCATACAAACTGAACGATCGGAATCAAGTGCTTGTGTGGAAAACTCTTTCATATAAAAGGATATCTCTACGAAATTAGATATGATTAATTGCTTCAGGCAACAATGTACTTTCCTGAGAAATTGTTCAGATCAGATTACTATATCATATAGCTGCCATACAAATTCAACGATCGGAAACAAGTACTTGTATGAAAAACTCTTTCCTTTGAGGAGATATTTTAATTAGGCGCGATTTATTACGTAAGGCAACAATGTATTCTCCTAAGAAATTGTTCAGATCAGATTCCTATATCATATAGCTGCCATACAAACTGAACGATCGGAAGCAAGTGCTTCTATAAAAAACTGTTTCATTTGAGGAGATATTTTAATTAGGCGTGATTTATTGCGTAAGGCAACAATGTATTCTCCTAAGAAATTGTTCAGATCAGATTACTATATCATTTAGCTGCCATACAAATTGAACGATCGGAAACAAGTACTTGTACGAAAAACTCTTTCATTTGAGGAGATATTTTAATTAGGCGCGATTTATTACTTAAGGCAACAATGTATTCTCCTAAGAAATCGTTCAGATCAGATTACTATATCATATAGCTGCCATACAAACTGAACGATCGGAATCAAGTGCTAGTGTGGAAATCTCTTTAATTTAAAGAGATATCTCTACGAAATTAGATATGATTAATTGCTTAAGGCAACATTGTATTCTCCTAAGAAGTTGGTCAGATCAGATTACTATATCATATAGCTGCCATGCAAACTGAACGATCGGAATCAAGTGCTTGTGTGGAAAACTCTTTCATTTAAAGGGATATCTCTACGAAATTAGATATGATTAATTGGTTCAGGCAACAATGTACTTTCCTGAGAAATTGTTCAGATCAGATGACTATATCATATAGCTGCCATACAAACTGAACGATCGGAAGCAAGTGCTTCTATAAAAAACTGTTTCATTTGAGGAGATATTTTAATTAGGCGTGACTTATTGCTTAAGGCAACAATGTATTCTCCTAAGAAATTGTTCAGATCAGATTACTATATCATTTAGCTGCCATACAAATTGAACGATCGGAAGCAAGTACTTGTACGACAAACTCTTTCATTTGAGGAGATATTTTAATTAGGCGCGATTTATTACGTAAGGCAACAATGTATTCTCCTAAGAAATTGTTCAGATCAGATTCCTATATAATATAGCTGCCATACAAACTGAACGATCGGAAGCAAGTGCTTCTATAAAAAACTGTTTCATTTGAGGAGATATTTTAATTAGGCGTGATTTATTGCTTAAGGCAACAATGTATTCTCCTAAGAAATTGTTCAGATCAGATTACTATATCATTAAGCTGCCATACAAATTGAACGATCGGAAACAAGTACTTGTACGAAAAACTCTTTCATTTGAGGAGATATTTTAATTAGGCGCGATTAATTACTTAAGGCAACAATGTATTCTCCTAAGAAATCGTTCAGATCAGATTACTATATCATATAGCTGCCATACAAACTGAACGATCGGAATCAAGTGCTTGTGTGGAAATCTCTTTAATTTAAAGAGATATCTCTACGAAATTAGATATGATTAATTGCTTAAGGCAACATTGTATTCTCCTAAGAAATTGGTCAGATCAGATTACTATATCATATAGCTGCCATAGAAACTGAACGATCGGAATCAAGTGCTTGTGTGGAAAACTCTTTCATTTAAAGGGATATCTCTACGAAATTAGATATGATTAATTGGTTCAGGCAACAATGTATTCTCCTAAGAAATTGTTCAGATCAGATTATTATATCATATAGCTGCCATACAAACTGAACGATCGGAATCAAGTGCTTGTGTGGAAAACTCTTTCATTTAAAGGGATATCTCTACGAAATTAGATATGATTAATTGCTTCAGGCAACAATGTATTTTCCTGAGAAATTTTTCAGATCAGATTACTATATTATATAGCTGCCATACAAACTGAACGATCGGAAGCAAGTGCTTCTATAAAAAACTGTTTCATTTGAGGAGATATTTTAATTAGGCGTGACTTATTGCTTAAGGCAACAATGTATTCTCCTAAGAAATGGTTCAGATCAGATTACTATATCATATAGCTGCCATACAAACTGAATGATCGGAAACAAGTGCTTCTATAAAAAAACTCTTTCATTTGAGGACATTTTTTAATTAGGCGCGATTTATTACTTAAGGCAACAATGTATTCTCCTAAGAAATTGTTTAGATCAGATGACTATATCATATAGCTGCCATACAAACTGAACGATCGGAAGCAAGTGCTTAAATGAAAAACTCTTTCATTTGAGGAGATATTTTAATTAGGCGCGATTTATTGCTAAAAGCAACAATGTATTCACCTAAGAAATTGTTCAGATCAGATGACTATATCATATAGCTGCCATACAAACTGAACGATCGGAAGCAAGTGCTTCTATAAAAAACTGTTTCATTTGAGGAGATATTTTAATTAGGCGTGACTTATTGCTTAAGGCAACAATGTATTCTCCTAAGAAACGGTTCAGATCAGATTACTATATCATATAGCTGCCATACAAACTGAATGATCGGAAACAAGTGCTTCTATAAAAAAAACTCTTTCATTTGAGGACATTTTTTAATTAGGCGCGATTTATTACTTAAGGCAACAATGTATTCTCCTAAGAAATTGTTTAGATCAGATGACTATATCATATAGCTGCCATACAAACTGAACGATCGGAAGCAAGTGCTTCTATAAAAAACTCTTTCATTTGAGGAGATATTTTAATTAGGCGCGATTTATTACTTAAGGCAGCAATGTTGTCTCCTAAGAAATTGTTCAGACCAGATTACTTTATCATATAGCTGCCATACAAACTGAACGATCGGAAACAAGTGCTTAAATGAAAAACTCTTTCATTTGAGGAGATATTTTAATTAGGCGCGATTTATTGCTAAAGGCAACAATGTATTCACCTAAGAAATTTTTCAGATCAGATTACTATATCATATAGCTGCCATTAAAATTCAACGATCGGAAACAATTGCTTGTATGAAAAACTCTTTCATTTGAGGATATATTTAATTAGGAGCGATTTATTGCTTAAGGCAACAATGTATTCTCCTAAGAAATTGTTCAGATCAGATGACTATATCATATAGCTGCCATACAAACTGAACGATCGGAAGCAAGTGCTTCTATAAAAAACTGTTTCATTTGGGGAGATATTTTAATTAGGCGTGATTTATTGCTTAAGGCAACAATGTATTCTCCTAAGAAATTGTTCAGATCAGATTACCATATCATATAGCTGCCATACAAATTGAACGATCGGAAACAAGTACTTGTACGAAAAACTCTTTCATTTGAGGAGATATTTTAATTAGGCGCGATTTATTACTTAAGGCAACAATGTATTCTCCTAAGAAATCGTTCAGATCAGATTACTATATCAGATAGCTGCCATAGAAACTGAACGATCGGAATCAAGTGCTTGTGTGGAAAACTCTTTAATTTAAAGAGATATCTCTACGAAATTAGATATGATTAATTGCTTAAGGCAACATTATATTATCCTAAGAAATTTTTCAGATCAGATTACTATATCATATAGCTGCCATACAAATTCAACGATCGAAAACAATTGCTTGTATGAAAAACTCTTTCATTTGAGGATATATTTAATTAGGAGCGATTTATTGCTTAAGGCAACAATGTATTCTCCTAAGAAATTGTTCAGATCAGATTACTATATCATATAGCTGCCATACAAACAGAACGATCGGAATCAAGTGCTTGTGTGGAAAACTCTTTAATTTAAAGAGATATCTCTACGAAATTAGATATGATTAATTGCTTAAGGCAACATTATATTATCCTAAGAAATTTTTCAGATCAAATTACTATATCATATAGCTGCCATACAAATTCAACGATCGAAAACAATTGCTTGTATGAAAAACTCTTTCATTTGAGGATATATTTAATTAGGAGCGATTTATTGCTTAAGGCAACAAGGATTCTCCTAAGAAATTGTTCAGATCAGATTACTATATCATTTAGCTGCCATACAAATTGAACGATCGGAAGCAAGTACTTGTACGACAAACTCTTTCATTTGAGGAGATATTTTAATTAGGCGCGATTTATTACTTAAGGCAACAATGTATTCTCCTAAGAAATCGTTCAGATCAGATTACTATATCATATAGCTGCCATACAAACTGAACGATCGGAAGCAAGTGCTTCTATAAAAAACTGTTTCATTTGGGGAGATATTTTAATTAGGCGTGATTTATTGCTTAAGGCAACAATGTATTCTCCTAAGAAATTCTTCAGATCAGATTACTATATCATATAGCTGCCATACAAATTGAACGATCGGAAATAAGTACTTGTACGAAAAACTCTTTCATTTGAGGAGATATTTTAATTAGGCGCGATTTATTACTTAAGGCAACAACGTATTCTCCTAAGAAATGGTTCAGATCAGATTACTATATCATATAGCTGCCACACAAACTGAATGATCGGAAACAAGTGCTTCTATAAAAAAACTCTTTCATTTGAGGACATTTTTTAATTAGGCGCGATTTATTACTTAAGGCAACAATGTATTCTCCTAAGAAATTGTTCAGATCAGATTACCATATCATATAGCTGCCATACAAATTGAACGATCGGAAACAAGTACTTGTACGAAAAACTCTTTCATTTGAGGAGATATTTTAATTAGGCGCGATTTATTACTTAAGGCAACAATGTATTCTCCTAAGAAATCGTTCAGATCAGATTACTATATCAGATAGCTGCCATACAAACTGAACGATCGGAATCAAGTGCTTGTGTGGAAAACTCTTTAATTTAAAGAGATATCTCTACGAAATTAGATATGATTAATTGCTTAAGGCAACATTATATTATCCTAAGAAATTTTTCAGATCAGATTACTATATCATATAGCTGCCATACAAATTCAACGATCGAAAACAATTGCTTGTATGGAAAACTCTTTCATTTGAGGATATATTTAATTAGGAGCGATTTATTGCTTAAGGCAACAATGTATTCTCCTAAGAAATTGTTCAGATCAGATTACTATATCATATAGCTGCCATACAAACTGAACGATCGGAATCAAGTGCTTGTGTGGAAAACTCTTTAATTTAAAGAGATATCTCTACGAAATTAGATATGATTAATTGCTTAAGGAAACATTATATTATCCTAAGAAATTTTTCAGATCAGATTACTATATCATATAGCTGCCATACAAATTCAACGATCGAAAACAATTGCTTGTATGAAAAACTCTTTCATTTGAGGATATATTTAATTAGGAGCGATTTATTGCTTAAGGCAACATTATATTATCCTAAGAAATTTTTCAGATCAGATTACTATATCATATAGCTGCCATACAAATTCAACGATCGAAAACAATTGCTTGTATGGAAAACTCTTTCATTTGAGGATATATTTAATTAGGAGCGATTTATTGCTTAAGGCAACAATGTATTCTCCTAAGAAATTGTTCAGATCAGATTACTATATCATATAGCTGCCATACAAACTGAACGATCGGAATCAAGTGCTTGTGTGGAAAACTCTTTAATTTAAAGAGATATCTCTACGAAATTAGATATGATTAATTGCTTAAGGCAACATTATATTATCCTAAGAAATTTTTCAGATCAGATTACTATATCATATAGCTGCCATACAAATTCAACGATCGAAAACAATTGCTTGTATGAAAAACTCTTTCATTTGAGGATATATTTAATTAGGAGCGATTTATTGCTTAAGGCAACAATGTATTCTCCTAAGAAATCGTTCAGATCAGATTACTATATCATATAGCTGCCATACAAACTGAACGATCGGAAGCAAGTGCTTCTATAAAAAACTGTTTCATTTGGGGAGATATTTTAATTAGGCGTGATTAATTGCTTAAGGCAACAATGTATTCTCCTAAGAAATTCTTCAGATCAGATTACTATATCATATAGCTGCCACACAAACTGAATGATCGGAAACAAGTGCTTCTATAAAAAAACTCTTTCATTTGAGGACATTTTTTATTAGGCGCGATTTATTACTTAAGGCAACAACGTATTCTCCTAAGAAATCGTTCAGATCAGATTACTATATCATATAGCTGCCATACAAACTGAACGATCGGAATCAAGTGCTTGTGTGGAAAACTCTTTAATTTAAAGAGATATCTCTACGAAATTAGATATGATTAATTGCTTAAGGCAACATTATATTATCCTAAGAAATTTTTCAGATCAGATTACTATATCATATAGCTGCCATACAAATTCAACGATCGAAAACAATTGCTTGTATGAAAAACTCTTTCATTTGAGGATATATTTAATTAGGAGCGATTTATTGCTTAAGGCAACAATGTATTCTCCTAAGAAATTGTTCAGATCAGATGACTATATCATATAGCTGCCATACAAACTGAACGATCGGAAGCAAGTGCTTCTTTAAAAAAATGTTTCATTTGAGGAGATATTTTAATTAGGCGTGACTTATTGCTTAAGGCAACAATGTATTCTCCTAAGAAATGGTTCAGATCAGATTACTATATCATATAGCTGCCACACAAACTGAATGATCGGAAACAAGTGCTTCTATAAAAAAACTCTTTCATTTGAGGACATTTTTTAATTAGGCGCGATTTATTACTTAAGGCAACAATGTATTCTCCTAAGAAATTGTTCAGACCAGATTACTTTATCATATAGCTGCCATACAAACTGAACGATCGGAAACAAGTGCTTAAATGAAAATCTCTTTCATTTGAGGAGATATTTTAATTAGGCGCGATTTATTGCTAAAGGCAACAATGTATTCACCTAAGAAATTGTTTAGATCAGATTACTATATCATATAGCTGCCATACAAATTGAACGATCGGAAACAAGTACTTGTATGAAAAACTCTTTACTTTGAGGAGATATTTTAATTAGGCGCGATTTATTACTTAAGGCAACAATGTTTTCTCCTAAAAAATCGTTCAGATCAGATTACCATATCATATAGCTGCCATTAAAACTGAACGATCGGAAACAAGTGCTTCTATAAAAAACTCTTTCATTTGAGTAGATATTTTAATTAGGAGCGATTTATTGCTTAAGGCCACAGTGTATTCTCCTAAGAAATTGTTCAGATCAGATTACTATATCATATAGCTGCCATCCAAACTGAACGATCGGAAACAAGTGCTTCTATAAAAAACTCTTTCATTTGAGGAGATATTTTAATTAGGCACGATTTATTGCTTAGGGCAACAATTTATTCTCATGAAAAATTGTTCAGATCAGATTACCATATCATATAGCTGCCATACAAACATAACGATCGGAAACAAGTGCTTGTATGAAAAACTCTTTCATTTGAGGATATATTTTAATTAGGCGCGATTTATTACTAAAGGCAACAATGTATTCTCCTAAGAATATGTTCAGATCAGATCACTATATCATATAGCCACCATACAAACTGAACGATCGCAATCAAGTGCGTGTGTGGAAAACTCTTTCTTTTAAAGAGATATCTCTACGAAATTAGATATGATTGAGTGCTTCTATGAAAAACTCTTTCATTTGAGGAGATATTTTAATTATCTTCTAAGAAATTGTTCAGATCAGATTACTATATCATATAGCTGCCATACAAACTGAATGATCGGAAGCAAGTGCTTCTATAAAAAAACTCTTTCATTTGAGGAGATATTTTAATTAGGCGCGATTTATTGCTTAAGGCAAAAATGTATTCTCCTAAGAAATTGTTCAGATCAGATTACTATATCATATAGCTGCCATACAAATTGAACGATCGGAAACAAGTGCTTGTATGAAAAACTCTTTCATTTGAGGAGATATTTTAGTTCGGAGCGATTTATTGCTTAAGGCAACAATGTATTCTCCTAAGAAATTGTTCAGATCAGATTACTATATCATATAGCTGCAATACAATCTGAACGATCGGAACCAAGTGCTTCTATGAAAAACTATAATATTTGAGTAGATATTTAAATTAGGAGCGATTTATTGCTTAATGCCACAGTGTCTTCTCCTAAGAAATTGTTCAGATCAGATTACTATATCATATAGCTGCCATACAAACTGAACGATCGGAATCAAGTGCTTGTGTGAAAAACTCTTTAATTTAAAGAGATATCTCTACGAAATTAGATACGATTAATTGCTTAAGGCAACATTGTATTCTCCTAAGAAATTGTTCAGATCAGATTAATATATCATATAGCTGCCATACAAATTGAACGTTCGGAAACAAGTGCTTGTATGAAAAACTCTTTCCTTTGAGGAGATATTTTAATTAGGCGCAATTTATTACTTAAGGCAACAATGTATTCTAATAAGAAATCGTTCAGATCAGATTACTATATCATATAGCTGCCATACAAACTGAACGGTCGGAATCAAGTGCTTGTGTGGAAAACTCTTTCATTTAAAGGGATATCTCTACGAAATTAGATATGATTAATTGCTTCAGCCAACAATGTATTTTCCTGAGAAATTGTTCAGATCAGATTACTATATCATATAGCTGCCATACAAACTGAACGATCGGAAACAAGTGCTTGTGTGGAAAACTCTTTCATTTAAAGGGATATCTCTACGAAATTAGATATGATTAATTGCTTCAGGCAACAATGTATTTTCCTGAGAAATTGTTCAGATCAGATAACTATATCATATAGCTGCAATACAAACTGAACGATCGGAATCAAGTGCTTGTGTGGAAATCTCTTTCATTTAAAGGGATATCTCTACGAAATTAGATATGATTAATTACTTAAGGCAACAATGTATTTTTCTAAGAAATTGTTCAGATCAGATTACTATATCATATAGCTGCCATACAAACTGAACGATCGGAATCAAGTGCTTGTGTGGAAAACTCTTTCATTTAAAGGGATATCTCTACGATATTAGATATGATTAATTGTTTCAGGCAACAATGTATTTTCCTGAGAAATTGTTCAGATCAGATTGCTATATCATATAGCTGCCATACAAATTCAACGATCGGAAACAATTGCTTGTATGAAAAACTCTTTCATTTGAGGATATATTTAATTAGGAGCGATTTATTGCTTAAGGCAACAATGTATTCTCCTAAGAAATTGTTCAGATCAGATGACTATATCATATAGCTGCCATACAAACTGAACGATCGGAAGCAAGTGCTTCTATAAAAAACTGTTTCATTTGAGGAGATATTTTAATTAGGCGTGTTTTATTGCTTAAGGCAACAATGTATTCTCCTAAGAAATTGTTCAGATCAGATTACTATATCAAATAGCTGCCATACAAACTGAACGATAGGAAGCAAGTGCTTCTATAAAAAACTGTTTCATTTGAGGAGATATTTTAATTAGGCGTGATTTATTGCTTAAGGCAACAATGTATTCTCCTAAGGAATTGTTCAGATCAGATTACTATATCATATAGCTGATATACAAATTGAACGATCGGAAACAAGTACTTGTATGAAAAACTCTTTCATTTGAGGAGATATTTTAATTAGGCGCGATTTATTACTTAAGGCAAAAATGTATTCTCCTAAGAAATCGCTCAGATCAGATTACTATATCATATAGCTGCCATACAAATTGAACGATCGGAAACTAGTACTTGTATGAAAAACTCTTTACTTTGAGGAGATATTTTAATTAGGCGCGATTTATTACTTAAGGCAACAATGTATTCTCCTAAGAAATCGTTCAGATCAGATTACCATATCATATAGCTGCCATTAAAACTTAACGATCGGAAACAAGTGCTTGTATGAAAAACTCGTTCATTTGAGAAGATATTTTAATTAGGCGCGATTTATTGCTTAAGCTGCCATACAAATTGAACGATCGGAAACAAGTGCTTGTATGAAAAACTTTTTCATTTGAGGAGATATTTTAATTAGGCGCGATTTATTGCTTAAGGCAACAATTTATTCTCATGAGAAATTGTTCAGATCAGATTACTATATCATATAGCTGCCATTAAAACTGAACGATCGAAAACAAGTGCTTGTATGAAAAACTCGTTCATTTGTGTAGATATTTTAATTAGGAGCGATTTATTGCTTAAGGTCACAGTGTATTCTCCTAAGAAATTGTTCAGATCAGATTACTATATCATATAGCTGCCATCCAAACTGAACGATCGGAAACAAGTGCTTCTATAAAAAACTCTTTCATTTGAGGAGATATTTTAATTAGGCACAATTTATTGCTTAGGGCAACAATTTATTCTCATGAAAAATTGTTCAGACCAGATTACCATATCATATAGCTGCCATACAAACTGAACGATCGGACACAAGTGCTTGTATGAAAAACTCTTTCATTTGAGGAGATATTTTAATTAGGCGCGATATATTACTAAAGGCAACAATGTATTCTCCTAAGAATATGTTCAGATCAGATCACTATATCATATAGCCACCATACAAACTGAACGATCGCAATCAAGTGCGTGTGTGGAAAACTCTTTCTTTTAAAGAGATATCTCTACGAAATTAGATATGATTGAGTGCTTCTATGAAAAACTCTTTCATTTGGGGAGATATTTTTATTAGGCTCGATTTATTACTTAAGGCAACAAGGTATTCTCCTAAGAAATTGTTTAGATCTGATTACTATATCATATAGCTGCCATACAAACTGAACGATCGGAAACAAGTGCTTCTATAAAAAACTTTTTCATTTGGGGAGATAATTTAATTAGGAGCGATTTATTGCTTAAGGCAACAATGTATTCTCCTAAGAAATTGTTCAGATCAGATTACTATATCATATAGCTGCCATACAAACTGAATGATCGGAAGCAAGTGCTTCTATAAAAAAAACTCTTTCATTTGAGGAGATATTTTAATTAGGCGCGATTTATTGCTTAAGGCAAAAATGTATTCTCCTAAGAAATTGTTCAGATCAGATTACTATATCATATAGCTGCAATACAAATTGAACGATCGGAAACAAGTGCTTGTATGAAAAACTCTTTCGTTTAAAGGGATATCTCTACGAAATTAGATATGATTAATTGCTTCAGGCAACAATGTATTTTCCTGAGAAATTGTTCAGATCAGATTACTACATCATATAGCTGCCATACAAACTGAACGATCGGAATCAAGTGCTTGTGTGGAAAACTCTTTCATTTAAAGGGATATCTCTACGAAATTAGATATGATTAATTACTTAAGGCAACAATGTATTTTCCTGAGAAATTGTTCAGATCAGATTACTATATCATATAGCTGCCATACAAATTCAACGATCGAAAACAATTGCTTGTATGAAAAACTCTTTCATTTGAGGATATATTTAATTAGGAGCGATTTATTGCTTAAGGCAACAATGTATTCTCCTAAGAAATTGTTCAGATCAGATGACTATATCATATAGCTGCCATACAAACTGAACGATCGGAAGCAAGTTCTTCTATAAAAAACTGTTTCATTTGAGGAGATATTTTAATTAGGCGTGATTTATTGCTTAAGGCAACAATGTATTCTCCTAAGAAATGGTTCAGATCAGATTACTATATCATATAGCTGCCATACAAATTGAACGATCGGAAACAAGTGCTTGTATGAAAAACTCTTTCATTTGAGGATATATTTAATTAGGAGCGATTTATTGCTTAAGGCAACAATGTATTCTCCTAAGCAATTGTTCAGACCAGATTACTTTATCATATAGCTGCCATACAAACTGAACGATCGAAAACAAGTGCTTGTATGAAAAACTCTTTCATTTGAGGAGATTTTTTAATGAGGAGCGATTTACTGCTTAAGGCAGCAATGTATTCTCCTAGGAAATTGTTCAGATCAGATTACTATATCATATAGCTTCCATACAAACTGAACGATCGGAAACAAGTGCTTGTATGAAAACCTCTTTCATTTGAGGAGATATTTTAATTAGGAGCGATTTATTGCTTAAAGCAACAATGTATTTTCCTGAGAATATGTTCAGATCAGATCACTATATCATATAGTCACCATACAAACTGAACGATCGCAATCAAGTGCTTGTGTGGAAAGCTCTTTTATTTAAAGAGATATCTCTACGAAATAAGATATGATAAATTGCTTAAGGCAACAATGTCTTCTCCTTAGAAATTGTTCAGATCAGATTACTATATCATATAGCTGCCATACAAACTGAACGATCGGAAACAAGTGCTTGTATGAAAAACTCTTTACTTTGAGGAGATATTTTAATTAGGCGTGATTTATTGCTTAAGGCAACAATGTATTCTCCCAAGAAATTGTTCAGATCAGATGACTATATCATATAGCTGCCATACAAACTGAACGATCGGAAGCAAGTGCTTCTATAAAAAACTGTTTCATTTGAGGAGATATTTTAATTAGGCGTGATTTATTGCTTAAGGCAACAATGTATTCACCTAAGAAATTGTTTAGATCAGATTACTATATCATATAGCCACCATACTAATTGAACGATCGGAAACAAGTACTTGTATGAAAAACTCTTTACTTTGAGGAGATATTTTAATTAGGCGCGATTTATTACTTAAGGCAACAATGTATTCTCCTAAGAAATCGTTCAGATCAGATTACCATATCATATAGCTGCCATTAAAACTGAACGATCGGAAACAAGTGCTTGTATGAAAAACTCGTTCATTTGAGAAGATATTTTAATTAGGAGCGATTTATTGCTTAAGGCCACAGTGTATTCTCCTAAGAAATTGTTCAGATCAGATTATTATATCATATAGCTGCCATCCAAGCTGAACGATCGGAAACAAGTGCTTCTATAAAAAACTCTTTCATTTGAGGAGATATTTTAATTAGGCACGATTTATTGCTTAGGGCAACAATTTATTCTCATGAAAAATTGTTCAGATCAGATTACCATATCATATAGCTGCCATACAAACTGAACGATCGGAAACAAGTGCTTGTATGAAAAACTCGTTCATTTGAGTAGATATTTTAATTAGGAGCGATTTATTGCTTAAGGCCACAGCGTATTCTCCTAAGAAATTGTTCAGATCAGATTACTATATCATATAGCTGCCATCCAAACTGAACGATCGGAAACAAGTGCTTCTATAAAAAACTCTTTCATTTGAGGAGATATTTTAATTAGGCACGATTTATTGCTTAGGGCAACAATTTATTCTCATGAAAAATTGTTCAGATCAGATTACCATATCATATAGCTGCCATACAAACGGAACGATCGGAACCAAGTGCTTCTATGAAAAACTATTATATTTGAGGAGATATTTAAATAAGGAGCGATTTATTGCTTAATGCCACAGTGTCTTCTCCTAAGAAATTGTTCAGATCAGATTACTATATCATATAGCTGCCATACAAACTGAATGATCGGAAGCAAGTGCTTCTATAAAAAAACTCTTTCATTTGAGGAGATATTTTAACTAGGCGCGATTTATTGCTTAAGGCAAAAATGTATTCTCCTAAGAAATTGTTCAGATCAGATTACTATATCATATAGCTGCCATACAAATTGAACGATCGGAAACAAGTGCTTGTATGAAAAACTCTTTCATTTGAGGAGATATTTTAGTTCGGAGCGATTTATTGCTTAAGGCAACAATGTATTCTCCTAAGAAATTGTTCAGATCAGATTACTATATCATACAGCTGCAATACAATCTGAACGATCGGAACCAAGTGCTTCTATGAAAAACTATTATATTTGAGGAGATATTTAAATTAGGAGTGATTTATTGCTTAATGCCACAGTGTCTTCTCCTAAGAAATTGTTCAGATCAGATTACTATATCATATAGCTGCCATACAAACTGAACGATCGGAATAAAGTGCTTGTGTGAAAAACTCTTTAATTGAAAGAGATATCTCTACGAAATTAGATACGATTAATTGTTTAAGGCAACATTGTATTCTCCTAAGAAATTGTTCAGATCAGATTAATATATCATATAGCTGCCATACAAATTGAACGTTCGGAAACAAGTGCTTGTATGAAAAACTCTTTCCTTTGAGGAGATATTTTAATTAGGCGCAATTTATTACTTAAGGCAACAATGTATTCTCCTAAGAAATCGTTCAGATCAGATTACTATATCATATAGCTGCCATACAAACTGAACGTTCGGAATCAAGTGCTTGTGTGGAAAACTCTTTCATTTAAAGGGATATCTCTACGAAATTAGATATGATTAATTGCTTCAGGCAACAATGTATTCTCCTGAGAAATTGTTCAGTTACGATTACTATATCATATAGCTGCCATACAAATTGAACGTTCGGAAACAAGTGCTTGTATGAAAAACTCTTTCCTTTGAGGAGATATTTTAATTAGGCGCGATTTATTACTTAAGGCAACAATGTATTCTCCTAAAAAAAGTGGTTCAGATCAGATTACTATATCATATAGCTGCCATATAAACTGAACGATCGGAATCAAGTGCTTGTGTGGAAAACTCTTTCATTTAAAGGGATATCTCTACGAAATTAGATATGATTAATTGCTTCAGGCAACAATGTATTCTCCTGAGAAATTGTTCAGTTACGATTACTATATCATATAGCTGCCATACAAATTGAACGTTCGGAAACAAGTGCTTGTATGAAAAACTCTTTCCTTTGAGGAGATATTTTAATTAGGCGCGATTTATTACTTAAGGCAACAATGTATTCTCCTAAAAAAAGTGGTTCAGATCAGATTACTATATCATATAGCTGCCATATAAACTGAACGATCGGAATCAAGTGCTTGTGTGAAAAACTTTTTCATTTGAGGAGATATTTTAATTAGGAGCGATTTATTGCTTAAGGCAACAATGTATTCTCCTAAGAAATTGTTCAGATCAGATTACTATATCATATAGCTGCCATACAAACTGAACGATCGGAAACAAGTGCTTGTATGAAAAACTTTTTCATTTGAGGAGATATTTTAATTAGGAGCGATTTATTGCTTAAGGCAACAATGTCTTCTCCTAAGAAATTGTTCAGATCAGATGACTATATCATATAGCTGCCATACAAATTCAACGATCGGAAACAATTGCTTGTATGAAAAACTCTTTCATTTGAGGATATATTTAATTAGGAGCGATTTATTGCTTAAGGCAACAATGTATTCTCCTAAGAAATTGTTCAGATCAGATGACTATATCATATAGCTGCCATACAAACTGATCGATCGGAAGCAAGTGCTTCTATAAAAAACTGTTTCATTTGAGGAGATATTTTAATTAGGCGTGATTTATTGCTTAAGGCAACAATGTATTCTCCTAAGAAATTGTTCAGATCAGATTACTATATCATATAGCTGCCATACAAACTGAATGATCGGAAGCAAGTGCTTCTATAAAAAAACTCTTTCATTTGAGGAGATATTTTAGTTCGGAGCGATTTATTGCTTAAGGCAACAATGTATTCTCCTAAGAAATTGTTCAGATCAGATTACTATATCATACAGCTGCAATACAATCTGAACGATCGGAACCAAGTGCTTCTATGAAAAACTATTATATTTGAGGAGATATTTAAATTAGGAGCGATTTATTGCTTAATGCCACAGTGTCTTCTCCTAAGAAATTGTTCAGATCAGATTACTATATCATATAGCTGCCATACAAACTGAACGATCGGAATAAAGTGCTTGTGTGAAAAACTCTTTAATTTAAAGAGATATCTCTACGAAATTAGATACGATTAATTGTTTAAGGCAACATTGTATTCTCCTAAGAAATTGTTCAGATCAGATTAATATATCATATAGCTGCCATACAAATTGAACGTTCGGAAACAAGTGCTTGTATGAAAAACTCTTTCCTTTGAGGAGATATTTTAATTAGGCGCAATTTATTACTTAAGGCAACAATGTATTCTCCTAAGAAATCGTTCAGATCAGATTACTATATCATATAGCTGCCATACAAACTGAACGTTCGGAATCAAGTGCTTGTGTGGAAAACTCTTTCATTTAAAGGGATATCTCTACGAAATTAGATATGATTAATTGCTTCAGGCAACAATGTATTCTCCTGAGAAATTGTTCAGTTACGATTACTATATCATATAGCTGCCATACAAATTGAACGTTCGGAAACAAGTGCTTGTATGAAAAACTCTTTCCTTTGAGGAGATATTTTAATTAGGCGCGATTTATTACTTAAGGCAACAATGTATTCTCCTAAAAAAAGTGGTTCAGATCAGATTACTATATCATATAGCTGCCATATAAACTGAACGATCGGAATCAAGTGCTTGTGTGGAAAACTCTTTCATTTAAAGGGATATCTCTACGAAATTAGATATGATTAATTGCTTCAGGCAACAATGTATTTTCCTGAGAAATTGTTCAGATCAGATTACTATATCATATAGCTGCAATACAAACTGAACGATCGGAAACAAGTGCTTGTGTGGAAAACTCTTTCATTTAAAGGGATATCTCTACGAAATTAGATATGATTAATTGCTTCAGGCAACAATGTATTCTCCTGAGAAATTGTTCAGTTACGATTACTATATCATATAGCTGCCATACAAATTGAACGTTCGGAAACAAGTGCTTGTATGAAAAACTCTTTCCTTTGAGGAGATATTTTAATTAGGCGCGATTTATTACTTAAGGCAACAATGTATTCTCCTAAAAAAAGTGGTTCAGATCAGATTACTATATCATATAGCTGCCATATAAACTGAACGATCGGAATCAAGTGCTTGTGTGAAAAACTTTTTCATTTGAGGAGATATTTTAATTAGGAGCGATTTATTGCTTAAGGCAACAATGTATTCTCCTAAGAAATTGTTCAGATCAGATTACTATATCATATAGCTGCCATACAAACTGAACGATCGGAAACAAGTGCTTGTATGAAAAACTTTTTCATTTGAGGAGATATTTTAATTAGGAGCGATTTATTGCTTAAGGCAACAATGTCTTCTCCTAAGAAATTGTTCAGATCAGATGACTATATCATATAGCTGCCATACAAATTCAACGATCGGAAACAATTGCTTGTATGAAAAACTCTTTCATTTGAGGATATATTTAATTAGGAGCGATTTATTGCTTAAGGCAACAATGTATTCTCCTAAGAAATTGTTCAGATCAGATGACTATATCATATAGCTGCCATACAAACTGAACGATCGGAAGCAAGTGCTTCTATAAAAAACTGTTTCATTTGAGGAGATATTTTAATTAGGCGTGATTTATTGCTTAAGGCAACAATGTATTCTCCTAAGAAATTGTTCAGATCAGATTACTATATCATATAGCTGCCATACAAACGGAACGATAGGAAGCAAGTGCTTCTATAAAAAACTATTATATTTGAGGAGATATTTAAATTAGGAGCGATTTATTGCTTAATGCCACAGTGTCTTCTCCTAAGAAATTGTTCAGATCAGATTACTATATCATATAGCTGCAATACAATCTGAACGATCGGAACCAAGTGCTTCTATGAAAAACTTATATATTTGAGGAGATATTTAAATTAGGAGCGATTTATTGCTTAATGCCACAGTGTCTTCTCCTAAGAAATTGTTCAGATCAGATTACTATATCATATAGCTGCCATACAAACTGAATGATCGGAAGCAAGTGCTTCTATAAAAAAACTCTTTCATTTGAGGAGATATTTTAATTAGGCGCGATTTATTGCTTAAGGCAAAAATGTATTCTCCTAAGAAATTGTTCAGATCAGATTACTATATCATATAGCTGCCATACAAATTGAACGATCGGAAACAAGTGCTTGTATGAAAAACTCTTTCATTTGAGGAGATATTTTAGTTCGGAGCGATTTATTGCTTAAAGCAACAATGTATTCTCCTAAGAAATTGTTCAGATCAGATTACTATATCATATAGCTGCAAACAATCTGAACGATCGGAACCAAGTGCTTCTATGAAAAACTATTATATTTGAGGAGATATTTAAATTAGGAGCGATTTATTGCTTAATGCCACAGTGTCTTCTCCTAAGAAATTGTTCAGATCAGATTACTATATCATATAGCTGCCATACAAACTGAACGATCGGAATCAAGTGCTTGTGTGAAAAATTCTTTAATTTAAAGAGATATCTCTACGAAATTAGATACGATTAATTGCTTAAGGCAACATTGTATTCTCCTAAGAAATTGTTCAGATCAGATTAATATATCATATAGCTGCCATACAAATTGAACGTTCGGAAACAAGTGCTTGTATGAAAAACTCTTTCCTTTGAGGATATATTTTAATTAGGCGCAATTTATTACTTAAGGCAACAATGTATTCTCCTAAGAAATCGTTCAGATCAGATTACTATATCATATAGCTGCCATACAAACTGAACGTTCGGAATCAAGTGCTTGTGTGGAAAACTCTTTCATTTAAAGGGATATCTCTACGAAATTAGATATGATTAATTGCTGCAGGCAACAATGTATTCTCCTGGGAAATTGTTCAGTTACGATTACTATATCATATAGCTGCCATACAAATTGAACGTTCGGAAACAAGTGCTTGTATGAAAAACTCTTTCCTTTGAGGAGATATTTTAATTAGGCGCAATTTATTACTTAAGGCAACAATGTATTCTCCTAAGAAATCGTTCAGATCAGATTACTATATCATATAGCTGCCATACAAACTGAACGTTCGGAATCAAGTGCTTGTGTGAAAAACTCTTTAATTTAAAGAGATATCTCTACGAAATTAGATATGATTAATTGCTGCAGGCAACAATGTATTCTCCTGGGAAATTGTTCAGTTACGATTACTATATCATATAGCTGCCATACAAATTGAACGTTCGGAAACAAGTGCTTGTATGAAAAACTCTTTCCTTTGAGGAGATATTTTAATTAGGCGCAATTTATTACTTAAGGCAACAATGTATTCTCCTAAGAAATCGTTCAGATCAGATTACTATATCATATAGCTGCCATACAAACTGAACGTTCGGAATCAAGTGCTTGTATGAAAAACTCTTTCATTTGAGGATATATTTAATTAGAAGCGATTTATTGCTTAAGGCAACAATGTATTCTCCTAAGAAATTGTTCAGACCAGATTACTTTATCATATAACTGCCATACAAACTGAACGATCGAAAACAAGTGCTTGTATGAAAAACTCTTTCATTTGAGGAGATATTTTAATTAGGAGCGATTTATTGCTTAAGGCAACAATATCTTCTCCTAAGAAATTGTTCAGGTCAGATTGCTATATCATATAGCTGCCATACAAACTGAACGATCGGAAACAAGTGCTTAAATGAAAAACTCTTTCATTTGAGGAGATATTTAAATGAGGCGCGATTTATTGCTTAAGGCAACAATGTATTCTCCTAAGAAATTGTTCAGATCAGATTACTATATCATATAGCTGCCATACAAACTGAACGATCGGAAACAAGTGCTTGTGTGGAAATTTCTTTTATTTAAAGAGATATCTCTACGAAATAAGATATGATAAATTGCTTAAGGCAACAATGTCTTCTCCTAAGAAATTGTTCAGATCAGATTACTATATCATATAGCTGCCATACAAACTGAACGATCGGAAACAAGTGCTTACATGAAAAACTCTTTCATTTGAGGAGATATTTTAATTAGGCGCGATTTATTGCTTAAGGCAACAATGTATTCTCCTAAGAAATTGTTTAGATCAGGTTACTATATCATATAGCTGCCATACAAACTGAACGATCGCAATCAAGTGCTTGTGTGGAAAACTCTTTTATTTAAAGAGATATCTCTACGAAATAAGATATGATAAATTGCTTAAGGCAACAATGTCTTCTCCTTAGAAATTGTTCAGATCGGATTACTATATCATATAGCTGCCATACAATCTGAACGATCGGAAACAAGTGCTTGTATGAAAAACTATTTCATTTGAGGATATATTTAATTAGAAGCGATTTATTGCTTAAGGCAACAATGTATTCTCCTAAGAAATTGTTCAGATCAGATGACTATATCATATATCTGCCATACAAACTGAACGATCGGAAGCAAGTACTTCTATAAAAAACCCTTTCATTTGAGGAGATATTTTAATTAGGCGTTATTTAGTGCTTAAGGCAACAATGTATTCTCCTAAGAAATTGTTCAGATCAGATTACTATATCATATAGCTGCCATACAAACTCAACGATCGGAAACAAGTACTTGTATGAAAAACTCTTTCATTTGAGGAGCTACTTTAATTAGGCGCTATTTATTACTTAAGGCAACAATGTATTCTCCTAAGAAATTGTTTAGACCAGACTACTTTATCATATAGCTGCCATACAAACTGAACGATCGAAAACAAGTGCTTGTATGAAAAACTCTTTCATTTGAGGAGATATTTTAATTAGGAGCGATTTATTGCTTAAGGCAACAATGTCTTCTCCTAAGAAATTGTTCAGATCAGATTACTATATCATATAGCTGCCATACAAACTGAACGATCGGAAACAAGTGCTTAAATGAAAAACTCTTTCATTTGAGGAGATATTTAAATTAGGCGCGATTTATTGCTTAAGGCAACAATGTATTCTCCTAAGAAATTTTTCAGATCAGATGACTATATCATATAGCTGCCATACAAACTGAACGATCGGAAGCAAGTGCTTCTATAAAAAACTCTTTTATTTGGGGAGATATTTTAATTAGGAGCGATTTATTGCTTAAGGCAACAATGTCTTCTCCTAAGAAATTGTTCAGATCAGATGACTATATCATATAGCTGTCATACAAACTGAACGATCGGAAGCACTTGCTTCTATAAAAAACTGTTTCATTTGAGGAGATATTTTAATTAGGCGTGATTTATTGCTTAAGGCAACAATGTATTCTCCTAAGAAATGGTTCAGATCAGATTACTATATCATATAGCTGCCATACAAATTGAACGATCGGAAACAAGTGCTTGTATAAAAAACTCTGTCATTTGAGGATATATTTAATTAGGAGCGATTTATTGCTTAAGGCAACAATGTATTCTCCTAAGAAATTGTTCAGATCAGATGACTATATCATATAGCTGCCATACAAACTGAACGATCCGAAGCAAGTGCTTCTATAAAAAACTATTTCATTTGAGGAGATATTTTAATTAGGCGTGATTTATTGCTTAAGGCAACAATGTATTCTCCTAATAAATTGTTCAGATCAGATTACTATATCATATGGCTGCCATACAAATTGAACGATCGGAAACAAGTACTTGTATGAAACTCTCTTTCATTTGAGGACATATTTTAATTCGGCGCGATTTATTACTTAAGGCAACAATGTATTCTCCTAAGAAATTGTTCAGATCAGATAACTATATCATATAGCTTCCATACAAACTGAACGATCGGAAACAAGTGCTTGTATGAAAACCTCTTTCATTTGAGGAGATATTTTAATTAGGCGCGATTTATTGTTTAAGGCAACAATGTATTCTCCTAAGAAATTGTTCAGATCAGATCACTATATCATATAGCTCCCATACAAACTGAACGATCGGAAACAAGTGCTTGTGTGGAAATTTCTTTTATTTAAAGAGATATCTCTACGAAATAAGACATGATAAATTGCTTAAGGCAACAATGTCTTCTCCTAAGAATTTGTTCAGATCAGATTACTATATCATATAGCTTCCATACAAACTGAACGATCGGAAACAAGTGCTTGTATGAAAACCTCTTTCATTTGAGGAGATATTTTAATTAGGCGCGATTTATTGCTTAAGGCAACAATGTATTCTCCTAAGAAATTGTTCAGATCAGATCACTATATCATATAGCTGCCATACAAACTGAACGATCGCAATCAAGTGCTTGTGTGGAAAGCTCTTTTATTTAAAGAGATATCTCTACGAAATAAGATATGATAAATTGCTTAAGGCAACAATGTCTTCTCCTAAGAAATTGTTCAGATCAGATTACTATATCATATAGCTGCCATACAAACTGAACGATCGGAAACAAGTGCTTAAATGAAAAACTCTTTCATTTGAGGAGATATTTTAATTAGGCGCGATTTATTGCTTAACGTAACAATGTATTCTCCTAAGAAATTCTTTAGATCAGATTACTATATCATATAGCCACCATACAAACTGAACGATCGCAATCAAGTGCTTGTGTGGAAAACTCTTTTATTTAAAGAGATATCTCTACGAAATAAGATATGATAAATTGCTTAAGGCAACAATGTCTTCTCCTTAGAAATTGTTCGGATCAGATTACTATATCATATAGCTGCCATACAAATTGAACGATCGGAAACAAGTGCTTGTATGAAAAACTCTTTCATTTGAGGATATATTTAATTAGGAGCGATTTATTGCTTAAGGCAACAATGTATTCTCCTAAGAAATTGTTCAGATCAGATGACTATATCATATAGCTGCCATACAAACTGAACGATCGGAAGCAAGTGCTTCTATAAAAAACTCTTTCATTTGAGGAGATATTTTAATTAGGCGTGATTTATTGCTTAAGGCAACAATGTATTCTCCTAATAAATTGTTCAGATCAGATTACTATATCATATAGCTGCCATACAAATTGAACGATCGGAAACAAGTACTTGTATGAAACTCTCTTTCATTTGAGGATATATTTTAATTAGGCGCGATTTATTACTTAAGGCAACAATGTATTCTCCTAATAAATTGTTCAGATCAGATTACTATATCATATAGCTTCCATACAAACTGAACGATCGGAAACAAGTGCTTGTATGAAAACCTCTTTCATTTGAGGAGATATTTTAATTAGGCGCGATTTATTGCTTAAGGTAACAATGTATTCTCCTAAGAAATTGTTCAGATCAGATCACTATATCATATAGCTGCAATACAAACTGAACGATGGGAAACAAGTGCTTGTGTGGAAATTTCTTTTATTTAAAGAGATATCTCTACGAAATAAGATATGATAAATTGCTTAAGGCAACAATGTCTTCTCCTAAGAAATTGTTCAGATCAGATTACTATATCATATAGCTTCCATACAAACTGAACGATCGGAAACAAGTGCTTGTATGAAAACCTCTTTCATTTGAGGAGATATTTTAATTAGGCGCGATTTATTGCTTAAGGCAACAATGTATTCTCCTAAGAAATTGTTCAGATCAGATCACTATATCATATAGCCACCATACAATCTGAACGATCGCAATCAAGTGCTTGTGTGGAAAACTCTTTTATTTAAAGAGATATCTCTACGAAATAAGATATGATAAATTGCTTAAGGCAACAATGTCTTCTCCTTAGAAATTGTTCAGATCAGATTACTATATCATATAGCTGCCATACAAACTGAACGATCGGAAACAAGTGCTTGTATGAAAAACTCTTTCATTTGAGGATATATTTAATTAGAAGCGATTTATTGCTTAAGGCAACAATGTATTCTCCTAAGAAATTGTTCAGATCAGATGACTATATCATATAGCTGCCATACAAACTGAACAATCGGAAGCAAGTGCTTCTATAAAAAACTGTTTCATTTGAGGAGATATTTTAATTAGGCGTGATTTATTGCTTAAGGCAACAATGTATTCTCCTAAGAAATTGTTCAGACCAGATTACTTTATCATATAGCTGCCATACAAACTGAACGATCGAAAACAAGTGCTTGTATGAAAAACTCTTTCATTTGAGGAGATATTTTAATTAGGAGCGATTTATTGCTTAAGGCAACAATATCTTCTCCTAAGAAATTGTTCAGATCAGATTACTATATCATATAGCTGCCATACAAACTGAACGATCGCAATCAAGTGCTTGTGTGGAAAACTCTTTTATTTAAAGAGATGTCTCTACGAAATAAGATATGATAAATTGCTTAAGGCAACAATGTCTTCTCCTTAGAAATTGTTCAGATCAGATGACTATATCATATAGCTGCCATACAAACTGAACGATCGGAAGCAAGAGCTTCTATAAAAAACTCTTTCATTTGAGGAGATATTTTAATTAGGCGCGATTTATTGCTTAAGGCAATAATGTATTCTCCTAAGAAATTGTTCAGACCAGATTACTTTATCATATAGCTGCCATACAAACTGAACGATCGAAAACAAGTGCTTGTATGAAAAACTGTTTCATTTGAGGAGATATTTTAATTAGGCGCGATTTATTACTTAAGGCAACAATGTATTCTCCTAAGAAATTGTTCAGACCAGATTACTTTATCATATAGCTGCCATACAAACTGAACGATCGAAAACAAGTGCTTGTATGAAAAACTGTTTCATTTGAGGAGATATTTTAATTAGGAGCGATTTATTGCCTAAGGCAACAATGTCTTCTCCTAAGAAATTGTTCAGATCAGATTACTATATCATATAGCTGCCATACAAACTGAACGATCGGAAACAAGTGCTTAAATGAAAAACTCTTTCATTTGAGGAGATATTTAAATTAGGCGCGATTTATTGCTTAAGGCAACAATGTATTCTCCTAAGAAATTGTTCAGATCAGATCACTATATCATATAGGTGCCATACAAACTGAACGATCGGAAACAAGTGCTTGTGTGGAAATTTCTTTTATTTAAAAAAATATCTCTACGAAATAAGATATGATAAATTGCTTAAGGCAACAATGTCTTCTCCTAAGAAATTGTTCAGATCAGATTACTATATCATATAGCTGCCATACAAACTGAACGATCGGAAACAAGTGCTTAAATGAAAAACTCTTTCATTTGAGGAGATATTTTAATTAGGCGCGATTTATTGCTTAAGGCAACAATGTATTCTCTTAAGAAATTGTTTAGATCAGGTTACTATATCATATAGCTGCCATACAAACTGAACGATCGCAATCAAGTGCTTGTGTGGAAAACTCCTTTATTTAAAGAGATATCTCTACGAAATAAGATATGATAAATTACTTAAGGCAACAATGTCTTCTCCTTAGAAATTGTTCATATCGGATTACTATATCATATAGCTGCCATACAAACTGAACGATCGGAAACAAGTGCTTGTATGAAAAACTCTTTCATTTGAGGATATATTTAATTAGAAGCGATTTATTGCTTAAGGCAACAATGTATTCTCCTAAGAAATTGTTCAGATCAGATGACTATATCATATAGCTGCCATACAAACTGAACGATCGGAAGCAAGTGCTTCTATAAAAAACTCTTTCATTTGAGGAGATATTTTAATTAGGCGTGATTTATTGCTTAAGGCAACAATGTATTCTCCTAAGAAATTGTTCAGATCAGATTACTATATCATATAGCTGCCATACAAATTGAACGATCGGAAACAAGTACTTGTATGAAAAACTCTTTCATTTGAGGAGATATTTTAATTAGGCGCGATTTATTACTTAAGGCAACAATGTATTCTCCTAAGAAATTGTTCAGACCAGATTACTTTATCATATAGCTGCCATACAAACTGAACGATCGAAAATAAGTGCTTGTATGAAAAACTCTTTCATTTGAGGAGATATTTTAATTAGGAGCGATTTATTGCTTAAGGCAACAATGTCTTCTCCTTAAAAATTGTTCAGATCAGATTACTATATCATATAGCTGCCATACAAACTGAACGATCGGAAACAAGTGCTTAAATGAAAAACTCTTTCATTTGAGGAGATATTTAAATTAGGCGCGATTTATTGCTTAAGGCAACAATGTATTCTCCTAAGAAATTGTTCAGATCAGATTACTATATCATATAGCTGCCATACAAACTGAACGATCGAAACCAAGTGCTTGTATGAAAAACTCTTTCATTTGAGGAGATATTTAAATTAGGCGCGATTTATTACTTAAGGCAACAATGTATTCTCCTAAGAAATTGTTCAGACCAGATTACTTTATCATATAGCTGCCATACAAACTGAACGATCGAAAATAAGTGCTTGTATGAAAAACTCTTTCATTTGAGGAGATATTTTAATTAGGAGCGATTTATTGCTTAAGGCAACAATGTCTTCTCCTTAAAAATTGTTCAGATCAGATTACTATATCATATAGCTGCCATACAAACTGAACGATCGGAAACAAGTGCTTAAATGAAAAACTCTTTCATTTGAGGAGATATTTTAATTAGGCGTGATTTATTGCTTAAGGCAACAATGTATTCTCCTAAGAAATTGTTCAGATCAGATGACTATATCATATAGCTTCCATACAAACTGAACGATCGGAAACAAGTGCTTGTGTGGAAAACTCCTTTATTTAAAGAGATATCTCTACGAAATAAGATATGATAAATTACTTAAGGCAACAATGTCTTCTCCTTAGAAATTGTTCATATCGGATTACTATATCATATAGCTGCCATACAAACTGAACGATCGGAAACAAGTGCTTGTATGAAAAACTCTTTCATTTGAGGATATATTTAATTAGAAGCGATTTATTGCTTAAGGCAACAATGTATTCTCCTAATAAATTGTTCAGATCAGATTACTATATCATATAGCTTCCATACAAACTGAACGATCGGAAACAAGTGCTTGTATGAAAACCTCTTTCATTTGAGGAGATATTTTAATTAGGCGCGATTTATTGCTTAAGGTAACAATGTATTCTCCTAAGAAATTGTTCAGATCAGATGACTATATCATATAGCTCCCATACAAACTGAACGATCGGAAACAAGTGCTTGTGTGGAAATTTCTTTTATTTAAAGAGATATCTCTACGAAATAAGACATGATAAATTGCTTAAGGCAACAATGTCTTCTCCTAAGAATTTGTTCAGATCAGATTACTATATCATATAGCTTCCATACAAACTGAACGATCGGAAACAAGTGCTTGTATGAAAACCTCTTTCATTTGAGGAGATATTTTAATTAGGCGCGATTTATTGCTTAAGGCAACAATGTATTCTCCTAAGAAATTGTTCAGATCAGATCACTATATCATATAGCTGCCATACAAACTGAACGATCGCAATCAAGTGCTTGTGTGGAAAGCTCTTTTATTTAAAGAGATATCTCTACGAAATAAGATATGATAAATTGCTTAAGGCAACAATGTCTTCTCCTAAGAAATTGTTCAGATCAGATTACTATATCATATAGCTGCCATACAAACTGAACGATCGGAAACAAGTGCTTAAATGAAAAACTCTTTCATTTGAGGAGATATTTTAATTAGGCGCGATTTATTGCTTAACGTAACAATGTATTCTCCTAAGAAATTCTTTAGATCAGATTACTATATCATATAGCCACCATACAAACTGAACGATCGCAATCAAGTGCTTGTGTGGAAAACTCTTTTATTTAAAGAGATATCTCTACGAAATAAGATATGATAAATTGCTTAAGGCAACAATGTCTTCTCCTAAGAAATTGTTCAGATCAGATCACTATATCATATAGGTGCCATACAAACTGAACGATCGGAAACAAGTGCTTGTATGAAAACCTCTTTCATTTGAGGAGATATTTTAATTAGGCGCGATTTATTGCTTAAGGCAACAATGTATTCTCCTAAGAAATTGTTCAGATCAGATGACTATATCATATAGCTTCCATACAAACTGAACGATCGGAAACAAGTGCTTGTGTGGAAAACTCCTTTATTTAAAGAGATATCTCTACGAAATAAGATATGATAAATTACTTAAGGCAACAATGTCTTCTCCTAATAAATTGTTCAGATCAGATCACTATATCATATAGCTGCCATACAAACTGAACGATCGCAATCAAGTGCTTGTGTGGAAAGCTCTTTTATTTAAAGAGATATCTCTACGAAATAAGATATGATAAATTGCTTAAGGCAACAATGTCTTCTCCTAAGAAATTGTTCAGATCAGATTACTATATCATATAGCTGCCATACAAACTGAACGATCGGAAACAAGTGCTTAAATGAAAAACTCTTTCATTTGAGGAGATATTTTAATTAGGCGCGATTTATTGCTTAACGTAACAATGTATTCTCCTAAGAAATTCTTTAGATCAGATTACTATATCATATAGCCACCATACAAACTGAACGATCGCAATCAAGTGCTTGTGTGGAAAACTCTTTTATTTAAAGAGATATCTCTACGAAATAAGATATGATAAATTGCTTAAGGCAACAATGTCTTCTCCTAAGAAATTGTTCAGATCAGATCACTATATCATATAGGTGCCATACAAACTGAACGATCGGAAACAAGTGCTTGTATGAAAACCTCTTTCATTTGAGGAGATATTTTAATTAGGAGCGATTTATTGCTTAAGGCAACAATGTCTTCTCCTTAAAAATTGTTCAGATCAGATTACTATATCATATAGCTGCCATACAAACTGAACGATCGGAAACAAGTGCTTAAATGAAAAACTCTTTCATTTGAGGAGATATTTTAATTAGGCGCGATTTATTGCTTAAGGCAACAATGTATTCTCCTAAGAAATTGTTCAGATCAGATCACTATATCATATAGCTGCCATACAAACTGAACGATCGGAAACAAGTGCTTGTATGAAAACCTCTTTCATTTGAGGAGATATTTTAATTAGGCGCGATTTATTGCTTAAGGCAACAATGTATTCTCCTAAGAAATTGTTCAGATCAGATCACTATATCATATAGCTGCCATACAAACTGAACGATCGCAATCAAGTGCTTGTGTGGAAAGCTCTTTTATTTAAAGAGATATCTCTACGAAATAAGATATGATAAATTGCTTAAGGCAACAATGTCTTCTCCTAAGAAATTGTTCAGATCAGATTACTATATCATATAGCTGCCATACAAACTGAACGATCGGAAACAAGTGCTTAAATGAAAAACTCTTTCATTTGAGGAGATATTTTAATTAGGCGTGATTTATTGCTTAAGGCAACAATGTATTCTCCTAAGAAATTGTTCAGATCAGATGACTATATCATATAGCTTCCATACAAACTGAACGATCGGAAGCAAGAGCTTCTATAAAAAACTCTTTCATTTGAGGAGATATTTTAATTAGGCGCGATTTATTGCTTAAGGCAATAATGTATTCTCCTAAGAAATTGTTCAGACCAGATTACTTTATCATATAGCTGCCATACAAACTGAACGATCGGAAACAAGTGCTTGTATGAAAACCTCTTTCATTTGAGGAGATATTTTAATTAGGCGCGATTTATTGCTTAAGGTAACAATGTATTCTCCTAAGAAATTGTTCAGATCAGATGACTATATCATATAGCTCCCATACAAACTGAACGATCGGAAACAAGTGCTTGTGTGGAAATTTCTTTTATTTAAAGAGATATCTCTACGAAATAAGACATGATAAATTGCTTAAGGCAACAATGTCTTCTCCTAAGAATTTGTTCAGATCAGATTACTATATCATATAGCTTCCATACAAACTGAACGATCGGAAACAAGTGCTTGTATGAAAACCTCTTTCATTTGAGGAGATATTTTAATTAGGCGCGATTTATTGCTTAAGGCAACAATGTATTCTCCTAAGAAATTGTTCAGATCAGATCACTATATCATATAGCTGCCATACAAACTGAACGATCGCAATCAAGTGCTTGTGTGGAAAGCTCTTTTATTTAAAGAGATATCTCTACGAAATAAGATATGATAAATTGCTTAAGGCAACAATGTCTTCTCCTAAGAAATTGTTCAGATCAGATTACTATATCATATAGCTGCCATACAAACTGAACGATCGGAAACAAGTGCTTAAATGAAAAACTCTTTCATTTGAGGAGATATTTTAATTAGGCGCGATTTATTGCTTAACGTAACAATGTATTCTCCTAAGAAATTCTTTAGATCAGATTACTATATCATATAGCCACCATACAAACTGAACGATCGCAATCAAGTGCTTGTGTGGAAAACTCTTTTATTTAAAGAGATATCTCTACGAAATAAGATATGATAAATTGCTTAAGGCAACAATGTCTTCTCCTAAGAAATTGTTCAGATCAGATCACTATATCATATAGGTGCCATACAAACTGAACGATCGGAAACAAGTGCTTGTATGAAAACCTCTTTCATTTGAGGAGATATTTTAATTAGGCGCGATTTATTGCTTAAGGCAACAATGTATTCTCCTAAGAAATTGTTCAGATCAGATCACTATATCATATAGCTGCCATACAAACTGAACGATCGCAATCAAGTGCTTGTGTGGAAAGCTCTTTTATTTAAAGAGATATCTCTACGAAATAAGATATGATAAATTGCTTAAGGCAACAATGTCTTCTCCTAAGAAATTGTTCAGATCAGATTACTATATCATATAGCTGCCATACAAACTGAACGATCGGAAACAAGTGCTTAAATGAAAAACTCTTTCATTTGAGGAGATATTTTAATTAGGCGTGATTTATTGCTTAAGGCAACAATGTATTCTCCTAAGAAATTGTTCAGATCAGATGACTATATCATATAGCTTCCATACAAACTGAACGATCGGAAGCAAGAGCTTCTATAAAAAACTCTTTCATTTGAGGAGATATTTTAATTAGGCGCGATTTATTGCTTAAGGCAATAATGTATTCTCCTAAGAAATTGTTCAGACCAGATTACTTTATCATATAGCTGCCATACAAACTGAACGATCGAAAACAAGTGCTTGTATGAAAAACTGTTTCATTTGAGGAGATATTTTAATTAGGCGCGATTTATTACTTAAGGCAACAATGTATTCTCCTAAGAAATTGTTCAGACCAGATTACTTTATCATATAGCTGCCATACAAACTGAACGATCGAAAACAAGTGCTTGTATGAAAAACTGTTTCATTTGAGGAGATATTTTAATTAGGAGCGATTTATTGCCTAAGGCAACAATGTCTTCTCCTAAGAAATTGTTCAGATCAGATTACTATATCATATAGCTGCCATACAAACTGAACGATCGGAAACAAGTGCTTAAATGAAAAACTCTTTCATTTGAGGAGATATTTTAATTAGGAGCGATTTATTGCTTAAGGCAACAATGTCTTCTCCTTAAAAATTGTTCAGATCAGATTACTATATCATATAGCTGCCATACAAACTGAACGATCGGAAACAAGTGCTTAAATGAAAAACTCTTTCATTTGAGGAGATATTTTAATTAGGCGTGATTTATTGCTTAAGGCAACAATGTATTCTCCTAAGAAATTGTTCAGATCAGATGACTATATCATATAGCTTCCATACAAACTGAACGATCGGAAACAAGTGCTTGTGTGGAAAACTCCTTTATTTAAAGAGATATCTCTACGAAATAAGATATGATAAATTACTTAAGGCAACAATGTCTTCTCCTAATAAATTGTTCAGATCAGATTACTATATCATATAGCTTCCATACAAACTGAACGATCGGAAACAAGTGCTTGTATGAAAACCTCTTTCATTTGAGGAGATATTTTAATTAGGCGCGATTTATTGTTTAAGGCAACAATGTATTCTCCTAAGAAATTGTTCAGATCAGATCACTATATCATATAGCTCCCATACAAACTGAACGATCGGAAACAAGTGCTTGTGTGGAAATTTCTTTTATTTAAAGAGATATCTCTACGAAATAAGACATGATAAATTGCTTAAGGCAACAATGTCTTCTCCTAAGAATTTGTTCAGATCAGATTACTATATCATATAGCTTCCATACAAACTGAACGATCGGAAACAAGTGCTTGTATGAAAACCTCTTTCATTTGAGGAGATATTTTAATTAGGCGCGATTTATTGCTTAAGGCAACAATGTATTCTCCTAAGAAATTGTTCAGATCAGATCACTATATCATATAGCTGCCATACAAACTGAACGATCGCAATCAAGTGCTTGTGTGGAAAGCTCTTTTATTTAAAGAGATATCTCTACGAAATAAGATATGATAAATTGCTTAAGGCAACAATGTCTTCTCCTAAGAAATTGTTCAGATCAGATTACTATATCATATAGCTGCCATACAAACTGAACGATCGGAAACAAGTGCTTAAATGAAAAACTCTTTCATTTGAGGAGATATTTTAATTAGGCGCGATTTATTGCTTAACGTAACAATGTATTCTCCTAAGAAATTCTTTAGATCAGATTACTATATCATATAGCCACCATACAAACTGAACGATCGCAATCAAGTGCTTGTGTGGAAAACTCTTTTATTTAAAGAGATATCTCTACGAAATAAGATATGATAAATTGCTTAAGGCAACAATGTCTTCTCCTTAGAAATTGTTCGGATCAGATTACTATATCATATAGCTGCCATACAAATTGAACGATCGGAAACAAGTGCTTGTATGAAAAACTCTTTCATTTGAGGATATATTTAATTAGGAGCGATTTATTGCTTAAGGCAACAATGTATTCTCCTAAGAAATTGTTCAGATCAGATGACTATATCATATAGCTGCCATACAAACTGAACGATCGGAAGCAAGTGCTTCTATAAAAAACTCTTTCATTTGAGGAGATATTTTAATTAGGCGTGATTTATTGCTTAAGGCAACAATGTATTCTCCTAATAAATTGTTCAGATCAGATTACTATATCATATAGCTGCCATACAAATTGAACGATCGGAAACAAGTACTTGTATGAAACTCTCTTTCATTTGAGGATATATTTTAATTAGGCGTGATTTATTACTTAAGGCAACAATGTATTCTCCTAATAAATTGTTCAGATCAGATTACTATATCATATAGCTTCCATACAAACTGAACGATCGGAAACAAGTGCTTGTATGAAAACCTCTTTCATTTGAGGAGATATTTTAATTAGGCGCGATTTATTGCTTAAGGTAACAATGTATTCTCCTAAGAAATTGTTCAGATCAGATCACTATATCATATAGCTGCAATACAAACTGAACGATGGGAAACAAGTGCTTGTGTGGAAATTTCTTTTATTTAAAGAGATATCTCTACGAAATAAGATATGATAAATTGCTTAAGGCAACAATGTCTTCTCCTAAGAAATTGTTCAGATCAGATTACTATATCATATAGCTTCCATACAAACTGAACGATCGGAAACAAGTGCTTGTATGAAAACCTCTTTCATTTGAGGAGATATTTTAATTAGGCGCGATTTATTGCTTAAGGCAACAATGTATTCTCCTAAGAAATTGTTCAGATCAGATCACTATATCATATAGCCACCATACAATCTGAACGATCGCAATCAAGTGCTTGTGTGGAAAACTCTTTTATTTAAAGAGATATCTCTACGAAATAAGATATGATAAATTGCTTAAGGCAACAATGTCTTCTCCTTAGAAATTGTTCAGATCAGATTACTATATCATATAGCTGCCATACAAACTGAACGATCGGAAACAAGTGCTTGTATGAAAAACTCTTTCATTTGAGGATATATTTAATTAGAAGCGATTTATTGCTTAAGGCAACAATGTATTCTCCTAAGAAATTGTTCAGATCAGATGACTATATCATATAGCTGCCATACAAACTGAACAATCGGAAGCAAGTGCTTCTATAAAAAACTGTTTCATTTGAGGAGATATTTTAATTAGGCGTGATTTATTGCTTAAGGCAACAATGTATTCTCCTAAGAAATTGTTCAGACCAGATTACTTTATCATATAGCTGCCATACAAACTGAACGATCGAAAACAAGTGCTTGTATGAAAAACTCTTTCATTTGAGGAGATATTTTAATTAGGAGCGATTTATTGCTTAAGGCAACAATATCTTCTCCTAAGAAATTGTTCAGATCAGATTACTATATCATATAGCTGCCATACAAACTGAACGATCGCAATCAAGTGCTTGTGTGGAAAACTCTTTTATTTAAAGAGATGTCTCTACGAAATAAGATATGATAAATTGCTTAAGGCAACAATGTCTTCTCCTTAGAAATTGTTCAGATCAGATGACTATATCATATAGCTGCCATACAAACTGAACGATCGGAAGCAAGAGCTTCTATAAAAAACTCTTTCATTTGAGGAGATATTTTAATTAGGCGCGATTTATTGCTTAAGGCAATAATGTATTCTCCTAAGAAATTGTTCAGACCAGATTACTTTATCATATAGCTGCCATACAAACTGAACGATCGAAAACAAGTGCTTGTATGAAAAACTGTTTCATTTGAGGAGATATTTTAATTAGGCGCGATTTATTACTTAAGGCAACAATGTATTCTCCTAAGAAATTGTTCAGACCAGATTACTTTATCATATAGCTGCCATACAAACTGAACGATCGAAAACAAGTGCTTGTATGAAAAACTGTTTCATTTGAGGAGATATTTTAATTAGGAGCGATTTATTGCCTAAGGCAACAATGTCTTCTCCTAAGAAATTGTTCAGATCAGATTACTATATCATATAGCTGCCATACAAACTGAACGATCGGAAACAAGTGATTAAATGAAAAACTCTTTCATTTGAGGAGATATTTAAATTAGGCGCGATTTATTGCTTAAGGCAACAATGTATTCTCCTAAGAAATTGTTCAGATCAGATCACTATATCATATAGGTGCCATACAAACTGAACGATCGGAAACAAGTGCTTGTGTGGAAATTTCTTTTATTTAAAAAAATATCTCTACGAAATAAGATATGATAAATTGCTTAAGGCAACAATGTCTTCTCCTAAGAAATTGTTCAGATCAGATTACTATATCATATAGCTGCCATACAAACTGAACGATCGGAAACAAGTGCTTAAATGAAAAACTCTTTCATTTGAGGAGATATTTTAATTAGGCGCGATTTATTGCTTAAGGCAACAATGTATTCTCTTAAGAAATTGTTTAGATCAGGTTACTATATCATATAGCTGCCATACAAACTGAACGATCGCAATCAAGTGCTTGTGTGGAAAACTCCTTTATTTAAAGAGATATCTCTACGAAATAAGATATGATAAATTACTTAAGGCAACAATGTCTTCTCCTTAGAAATTGTTCATATCGGATTACTATATCATATAGCTGCCATACAAACTGAACGATCGGAAACAAGTGCTTGTATGAAAAACTCTTTCATTTGAGGATATATTTAATTAGAAGCGATTTATTGCTTAAGGCAACAATGTATTCTCCTAAGAAATTGTTCAGATCAGATGACTATATCATATAGCTGCCATACAAACTGAACGATCGGAAGCAAGTGCTTCTATAAAAAACTCTTTCATTTGAGGAGATATTTTAATTAGGCGTGATTTATTGCTTAAGGCAACAATGTATTCTCCTAAGAAATTGTTCAGATCAGATTACTATATCATATAGCTGCCATACAAATTGAACGATCGGAAACAAGTACTTGTATGAAAAACTCTTTCATTTGAGGAGATATTTTAATTAGGCGCGATTTATTACTTAAGGCAACAATGTATTCTCCTAAGAAATTGTTCAGACCAGATTACTTTATCATATAGCTGCCATACAAACTGAACGATCGAAAATAAGTGCTTGTATGAAAAACTCTTTCATTTGAGGAGATATTTTAATTAGGAGCGATTTATTGCTTAAGGCAACAATGTCTTCTCCTTAAAAATTGTTCAGATCAGATTACTATATCATATAGCTGCCATACAAACTGAACGATCGGAAACAAGTGCTTAAATGAAAAACTCTTTCATTTGAGGAGATATTTAAATTAGGCGCGATTTATTGCTTAAGGCAACAATGTATTCTCCTAAGAAATTGTTCAGATCAGATTACTATATCATATAGCTGCCATACAAACTGAACGATCGAAACCAAGTGCTTGTATGAAAAACTCTTTCATTTGAGGAGATATTTAAATTAGGCGCGATTTATTACTTAAGGCAACAATGTATTCTCCTAAGAAATTGTTCAGACCAGATTACTTTATCATATAGCTGCCATACAAACTGAACGATCGAAAATAAGTGCTTGTATGAAAAACTCTTTCATTTGAGGAGATATTTTAATTAGGAGCGATTTATTGCTTAAGGCAACAATGTCTTCTCCTTAAAAATTGTTCAGATCAGATTACTATATCATATAGCTGCCATACAAACTGAACGATCGGAAACAAGTGCTTAAATGAAAAACTCTTTCATTTGAGGAGATATTTTAATTAGGAGCGATTTATTGCTTAAGGCAACAATGTCTTCTCCTAAGAAATTGTTCAGACCAGATTACTTTATCATATAGCTGCCATACAAACTGAACGATCGAAAATAAGTGCTTGTATGAAAAACTCTTTCATTTGAGGAGATATTTTAATTAGGAGCGATTTATTGCTTAAGGCAACAATGTATTCTCCTAAGAAATTGTTCAGATCAGATTTCTATATCATATAGCTGCCAAACAAACTGAACGATCGGAAACAAGTGCTTAAATGAAAAACTCTTTCATTTGAGAAGATATTTTAATTAGGCGCGACTTGCTGCTTAAGGCAACAATGTATTTTCCTAAGAATATGTTCAGATCAGATCACTATATCATATAGCCACCATACAAACTGAACGAGCGCAATCAAGTGCTTGTGTGGAAATTTCTTTTATTTAAAGAGATATCTCTACGAAATAAGATATAATAAATTGCTTAAGGCAACAATGTCTTCTCCTAAGAAATCGTTCAGATCAGATTACTATATCATATAGCTGCCATACAAACTGAACGATCGGAAACAAGTGCTTAAATGAAAAACTCTTTCATTTGAGGAGATATTTTAATTAGGCGCGATTTATTGCTTAAGGCAACAATGTATTCTCCTAAGAAATTGTTTAGATCAGATTACTATATCATATAGCTGCCATACAAACTGAACGATCGAAAATAAGTGCTTGTATGAAAAACTCTTTCATTTGAGGAGATATTTTAATTAGGAGCGATTTATTGCTTAAGGCAACAATGTATTCTCCTAAGAAATTGTTCAGATCAGATTTCTATATCATATAGCTGCCAAACAAACTGAACGATCGCAATCAAGTGCTTGTGTGGAAAACTCTTTTATTTAAAGAGATATCTCTACGAAATAAGACATGATAAATTGCTTAAGGCAACAATGTCTTTTTCTAAGAAGTTGTTCAGACCAGATTACTTTATCATATAGCTGCCATACAAACTGAACGATCGGAAACAAGTGCTTAAATGAAAAACTCTTTCATTTGAGGAGATATTTAAATTAGGCGCGATTTATTGCTTAAGGCAACAATGTATTCTCCTAAGAAATTGTTCAGATCAGATTACTATATCATATAGCTGCCATACAAACTGAACGATCGGAAACAAGTGCTTAAATGAAAAACTCTTTCATTTGAGGAGATATTTTAATTAGGCGCGATTTATTGCTTAACGTAACAATGTATTCTCCTAAGAAATTGTTTAGATCAGATTACTATATCATATAGCCACCATACAATCTGAACGATCGCAATCAAGTGCTTGTGTGGAAAACTCTTTTATTTAAAGAGATATCTCTACGAAATAAGATATGATAAATTGCTTAAGGCAACAATGTCTTCTCCTTAGAAATTGTTCAGATCAGATTACTATATCATATAGCTGCCATACAAACTGAACGATCGGAAACAAGTGCTTGTATGAAAAACTCTTTCATTTGAGGATATATTTAATTAGAAGCGATTTATTGCTTAAGGCAACAATGTATTCTCCTAAGAAATTGTTCAGATCAGATGACTATATCATATAGCTGCCATACAAACTGAACAATCGGAAGCAAGTGCTTCTATAAAAAACTGTTTCATTTGAGGAGATATTTTAATTAGGCGTGATTTATTGCTTAAGGCAACAATGTATTCTCCTAAGAAATTGTTCAGACCAGATTACTTTATCATATAGCTGCCATACAAACTGAACGATCGGAAACAAGTGCTTAAATGAAAAACTCTTTCATTTGAGGAGATATTTAAATTAGGCGCGATTTATTGCTTAAGGCAACAATGTATTCTCCTAAGAAATTGTTCAGATCAGATTACTATATCATATAGCTGCCATACAAACTGAACGATCGGAAACAAGTGCTTAAATGAAAAACTCTTTCATTTGAGGAGATATTTTAATTAGGCGCGATTTATTGCTTAACGTAACAATGTATTCTCCTAAGAAATTGTTTAGATCAGATTACTATATCATATAGCCACCATACAATCTGAACGATCGCAATCAAGTGCTTGTGTGGAAAACTCTTTTATTTAAAGAGATATCTCTACGAAATAAGATATGATAAATTGCTTAAGGCAACAATGTCTTCTCCTTAGAAATTGTTCAGATCAGATTACTATATCATATAGCTGCCATACAAACTGAACGATCGGAAACAAGTGCTTGTATGAAAAACTCTTTCATTTGAGGATATATTTAATTAGAAGCGATTTATTGCTTAAGGCAACAATGTATTCTCCTAAGAAATTGTTCAGATCAGATGACTATATCATATAGCTGCCATACAAACTGAACAATCGGAAGCAAGTGCTTCTATAAAAAACTGTTTCATTTGAGGAGATATTTTAATTAGGCGCGATTTATTGTTTAAGGCAACAATGTATTCTCCTAAGAAATTGTTCAGATCAGATTTCTATATCATATAGCTGCCAAACAAACTGAACGATCGCAATCAAGTGCTTGTGTGGAAAACTCTTTTATTTAAAGAGATATCTCTACGAAATAAGACATGATAAATTGCTTAAGGCAACAATGTATTCTCCTAAGAAATTGTTCAGACCAGATTACTTTATCATATAGCTGCCATACAAACTGAACGATCGGAAACAAGTGCTTAAATGAAAAACTCTTTCATTTGAGGAGATATTTAAATTAGGCGCGATTTATTGCTTAAGGCAACAATGTATTCTCCTAAGAAATTGTTCAGATCAGATTACTATATCATATAGCTGCCATACAAACTGAACGATCGGAAACAAGTGCTTAAATGAAAAACTCTTTCATTTGAGGAGATATTTTAATTAGGCGCGATTTATTGCTTAACGTAACAATGTATTCTCCTAAGAAATTGTTTAGATCAGATTACTATATCATATAGCCACCATACAATCTGAACGATCGCAATCAAGTGCTTGTGTGGAAATCTCTTTTATTTAAAGAGATATCTCTACGAAATAAGATATGATAAATTGCTTAAGGCAACAATGTCTTCTCCTTAGAAATTGTTCAGATCAGATTACTATATCATATAGCTGCCATACAAACTGAACGATCGGAAACAAGTGCTTGTATGAAAAACTCTTTCATTTGAGGATATATTTAATTAGAAGCGATTTATTGCTTAAGGCAACAATGTATTCTCCTAAGAAATTGTTCAGATCAGATGACTATATCATATAGCTGCCATACAAACTGAACAATCGGAAGCAAGTGCTTCTATAAAAAACTGTTTCATTTGAGGAGATATTTTAATTAGGCGTGATTTATTGCTTAAGGCAACAATGTATTCTCCTAAGAAATTGTTCAGACCAGATTACTTTATCATATAGCTGCCATACAAACTGAACGATCGAAAACAAGTGCTTGTATGAAAAACTCTTTCATTTGAGGAGATATTTTAATTAGGAGCGATTTATTGCTTAAGGCAACAATATCTTCTCCTAAGAAATTGTTCAGATCAGATTACTATATCATATAGCTGCCATACAAACTGAACGATCGCAATCAAGTGCTTGTGTGGAAAACTCTTTTATTTAAAGAGATGTCTCTACGAAATAAGATATGATAAATTGCTTAAGGCAACAATGTCTTCTCCTTAGAAATTGTTCAGATCAGATGACTATATCATATAGCTGCCATACAAACTGAACGATCGGAAGCAAGAGCTTCTATAAAAAACTCTTTCATTTGAGGAGATATTTTAATTAGGCGCGATTTATTGCTTAAGGCAATAATGTATTCTCCTAAGAAATTGTTCAGACCAGATTACTTTATCATATAGCTGCCATACAAACTGAACGATCGAAAACAAGTGCTTGTATGAAAAACTGTTTCATTTGAGGAGATATTTTAATTAGGCGCGATTTATTACTTAAGGCAACAATGTATTCTCCTAAGAAATTGTTCAGACCAGATTACTTTATCATATAGCTGCCATACAAACTGAACGATCGAAAACAAGTGCTTGTATGAAAAACTGTTTCATTTGAGGAGATATTTTAATTAGGAGCGATTTATTGCCTAAGGCAACAATGTCTTCTCCTAAGAAATTGTTCAGATCAGATTACTATATCATATAGCTGCCATACAAACTGAACGATCGGAAACAAGTGCTTAAATGAAAAACTCTTTCATTTGAGGAGATATTTAAATTAGGCGCGATTTATTGCTTAAGGCAACAATGTATTCTCCTAAGAAATTGTTCAGATCAGATCACTATATCATATAGGTGCCATACAAACTGAACGATCGGAAACAAGTGCTTGTGTGGAAATTTCTTTTATTTAAAAAAATATCTCTACGAAATAAGAGATGATAAATTGCTTAAGGCAACAATGTCTTCTCCTAAGAAATTGTTCAGATCAGATTACTATATCATATAGCTGCCATACAAACTGAACGATCGGAAACAAGTGCTTAAATGAAAAACTCTTTCATTTGAGGAGATATTTTAATTAGGCGCGATTTATTGCTTAAGGCAACAATGTATTCTCTTAAGAAATTGTTTAGATCAGGTTACTATATCATATAGCTGCCATACAAACTGAACGATCGCAATCAAGTGCTTGTGTGGAAAACTCCTTTATTTAAAGAGATATCTCTACGAAATAAGATATGATAAATTACTTAAGGCAACAATGTCTTCTCCTTAGAAATTGTTCATATCGGATTACTATATCATATAGCTGCCATACAAACTGAACGATCGGAAACAAGTGCTTGTATGAAAAACTCTTTCATTTGAGGATATATTTAATTAGAAGCGATTTATTGCTTAAGGCAACAATGTATTCTCCTAAGAAATTGTTCAGATCAGATGACTATATCATATAGCTGCCATACAAACTGAACGATCGGAAGCAAGTGCTTCTATAAAAAACTCTTTCATTTGAGGAGATATTTTAATTAGGCGTGATTTATTGCTTAAGGCAACAATGTATTCTCCTAAGAAATTGTTCAGATCAGATTACTATATCATATAGCTGCCATACAAATTGAACGATCGGAAACAAGTACTTGTATGAAAAACTCTTTCATTTGAGGAGATATTTTAATTAGGCGCGATTTATTACTTAAGGCAACAATGTATTCTCCTAAGAAATTGTTCAGACCAGATTACTTTATCATATAGCTGCCATACAAACTGAACGATCGAAAATAAGTGCTTGTATGAAAAACTCTTTCATTTGAGGAGATATTTTAATTAGGAGCGATTTATTGCTTAAGGCAACAATGTCTTCTCCTTAAAAATTGTTCAGATCAGATTACTATATCATATAGCTGCCATACAAACTGAACGATCGGAAACAAGTGCTTAAATGAAAAACTCTTTCATTTGAGGAGATATTTAAATTAGGCGCGATTTATTGCTTAAGGCAACAATGTATTCTCCTAAGAAATTGTTCAGATCAGATTACTATATCATATAGCTGCCATACAAACTGAACGATCGAAAACAAGTGCTTGTATGAAAAACTCTTTCATTTGAGGAGATATTTAAATTAGGCGCGATTTATTACTTAAGGCAACAATGTATTCTCCTAAGAAATTGTTCAGACCAGATTACTTTATCATATAGCTGCCATACAAACTGAACGATCGAAAATAAGTGCTTGTATGAAAAAATCTTTCATTTGAGGAGATATTTTAATTAGGAGCGATTTATTGCTTAAGGCAACAATGTCTTCTCCTTAAAAATTGTTCAGATCAGATTACTATATCATATAGCTGCCATACAAACTGAACGATCGGAAACAAGTGCTTAAATGAAAAACTCTTTCATTTGAGGAGATATTTTAATTAGGAGCGATTTATTGCTTAAGGCAACAATGTCTTCTCCTTAAAAATTGTTCAGATCAGATTACTATATCATATAGCTGCCATACAAACTGAACGATCGGAAACAAGTGCTTAAATGAAAAACTCTTTCATTTGAGGAGATATTTAAATTAGGCGCGATTTATTACTTAAGGCAACAATGTATTCTCCTAAGAAATTGTTCAGACCAGATTACTTTATCATATAGCTGCCATACAAACTGAACGATCGAAAATAAGTGCTTGTATGAAAAACTCTTTCATTTGAGGAGATATTTTAATTAGGAGCGATTTATTGCTTAAGGCAACAATGTATTCTCCTAAGAAATTGTTCAGATCAGATTTCTATATCATATAGCTGCCAAACAAACTGAACGATCGGAAACAAGTGCTTAAATGAAAAACTCTTTCATTTGAGAAGATATTTTAATTAGGCGCGACTTATTGCTTAAGGCAACAATGTATTTTCCTAAGAATATGTTCAGATCAGATCACTATATCATATAGCCACCATACAAACTGAACGAGCGCAATCAAGTGCTTGTGTGGAAATTTCTTTTATTTAAAGAGATATCTCTACGAAATAAGATATAATAAATTGCTTAAGGCAACAATGTCTTCTCCTAAGAAATCGTTCAGATCAGATTACTATATCATATAGCTGCCATACAAACTGAACGATCGGAAACAAGTGCTTAAATGAAAAACTCTTTCATTTGAGGAGATATTTTAATTAGGCGCGATTTATTGCTTAAGGCAACAATGTATTCTCCTAAGAAATTGTTTAGATCAGATTACTATATCATATAGCTGCCATACAAACTGAACGATCGAAAATAAGTGCTTGTATGAAAAACTCTTTCATTTGAGGAGATATTTTAATTAGGAGCGATTTATTGCTTAAGGCAACAATGTATTCTCCTAAGAAATTGTTCAGATCAGATTTCTATATCATATAGCTGCCAAACAAACTGAACGATCGCAATCAAGTGCTTGTGTGGAAAACTCTTTTATTTAAAGAGATATCTCTACGAAATAAGACATGATAAATTGCTTAAGGCAACAATGTCTTTTTCTAAGAAGTTGTTCAGACCAGATTACTTTATCATATAGCTGCCATACAAACTGAACGATCGAAAATAAGTGCTTGTATGAAAAACTCTTTCATTTGAGGAGATATTTTAATTAGGAGCGATTTATTGCTTAAGGCAACAATGTATTCTCCTAAGAAATTGTTCAGACCAGATTACTTTATCATATAGCTGCCATACAAACTGAACGATCGAAAATAAGTGCTTGTATGAAAAACTCTTTCATTTGAGGAGATATTTTAATTAGGAGCGATTTATTGCTTAAGGCAACAATGTATTCTCCTAAGAAATTGTTCAGATCAGATTTCTATATCATATAGCTGCCAAACAAACTGAACGATCGCAATCAAGTGCTTGTGTGGAAAACTCTTTTATTTAAAGAGATATCTCTACGAAATAAGACATGATAAATTGCTTAAGGCAACAATGTCTTTTTCTAAGAAGTTGTTCAGATCAGATTACTATATCATATAGCTGCCATACAAACTGAACGATCGGAAGCAAGTGCTTCTATAAAAAACTCTTTCATTTGAGGAGATATTTTAATTAGGCGTGATTTATTGCTTAAGGCAACAATGTATTCTCCTAAGAAATTGTTCAGATCAGATTACTATATCATATAGCTGCCATACAAATTGAACGATCGGAAACAAGTACTTGTATGGAAAACTCTTTCATTTGAGGAGATATTTTAATTGGGCGCGATTTATTACTTAAGGCAACAATGTATTCTCCTAAGAAATTGTTCAGACCAGATTACTTTATCATATAGCTGCCATACAAACTGAACGATCGAAAACAAGTGCTTGTATGAAAAACTCTTTCATTTGAGGAGATATTTTAATTAGGAGCGATTTATTGCTTAAGGCAACAATGTATTCTCCTAAGAATATGTTCAGATCATATTACTATATCATATAGCTTCCATACAAACTGAACGATCGGAAACAAGTGCCTGTATGAAAAACTCTTTCATTTGAGGAGATATTTTAATTAGGAGCGATTTATTGCTTAAGGCAACAATGTATTTTCCTGAGAATATGTTCAGATCAGATCACTATATCATATAGCCACCATACAAACTGAACGATCGCAATCAAGTGCTTGTGTGGAAAACTCTTTTATTTAAAGAGATATCTCTACGAAATCAGATTTGATAAATTGCTTAAGGCAACAATGTCTTCTCCTAAGAAATTGTTCAGATCAGATTAGTATATCATACAGCCACCATACAAACTGAACGATCGGAAACAAGTGCTTAAATGAAAAACTCTTTCATTTGAGGAGATATTTTAATTAGGCGCGATTTATTGCCTAAGGTAACAATGTATTCTCCTAAGAAATTGTTTAGATCAGATTTCTATATCATATAGCCACCATACAAACTGAACGATCGCAATCAAGTGCTTGTGTGGAAAACTCTTTTATTAAAAGAGATATCTCTACGAAATAAGATATGATAAATTGCTTAAGGCAACAATGTCTTCTCCTTAGAAATTGTTCAGATCAGATTACTATATCATATAGCTGCCATACAAACTGAACGATCGGAAACAAGTGCTTGTATGAAAAACTCTTTCATTTGAGGATATATTTAATTCGGAGCGATTTATTGCTTAAGGCAACAATGTATTCTCCTAAGAAATTGTTTAGATCAGATGACTATATCATATAGCTGCCATACAAACTGAACGATCAGAAGCAAGTGCTTCTATAAAAAACTCTTTCATTTGAAGAGATATTTTAATTAGGCGTGATTTATTGCTTAAGGCAACAATGTATTCTCCTAAGAAATTGTTCAGATCAGATTACTATATCATATAGCTGCCATACAAATTGAACGATCGGAAACAAGTACTTGTATGAAAAACTCTTTCATTTGAGGAGATATTTTAATTAGGCGTGATTTATTGCTTAAGGCAACAATGTATTCTCCTAAGAAATTGTTCAGATCAGATTACTATATCATATAGCTGCCATACAAACTGAACGATCGAAAACAAGTGCTTCTATAAAAAACTTTTTCATTTGAGGAGATAATTTAATTAGGAGCGATTTATTACTTAAGGCAACAATGTATTCTCCTAAGAAATTGTTCAGACCAGATTACTTTATCATATAGCTGCCATACAAACTGAACGATCGAAAACAAGTGCTTGTATGAAAAACTGTTTCATTTGAGGAGATATTTTAATTAGGAGCGATTTATTGCCTAAGGCAACAATGTCTTCTCCTAAGAAATTGTTCAGATCAGATTACTATATCATATAGCTGCCATACAAACTGAACGATCGGAAACAAGTGCTTAAATGAAAAACTCTTTCATTTGAGGAGATATTTAAATTAGGCGCGATTTATTGCTTAAGGCAACAATGTATTCTCCTAAGAAATTGTTCAGATCAGATCACTATATCATATAGGTGCCATACAAACTGAACGATCGGAAACAAGTGCTTGTGTGGAAATTTCTTTTATTTAAAAAAATATCTCTACGAAATAAGATATGATAAATTGCTTAAGGCAACAATGTCTTCTCCTAAGAAATTGTTCAGATCAGATTACTATATCATATAGCTGCCATACAAACTGAACGATCGGAAACAAGTGCTTAAATGAAAAACTCTTTCATTTGAGGAGATATTTTAATTAGGCGCGATTTATTGCTTAAGGCAACAATGTATTCTCTTAAGAAATTGTTTAGATCAGGTTACTATATCATATAGCTGCCATACAAACTGAACGATCGCAATCAAGTGCTTGTGTGGAAAACTCCTTTATTTAAAGAGATATCTCTACGAAATAAGATATGATAAATTACTTAAGGCAACAATGTCTTCTCCTTAGAAATTGTTCATATCGGATTACTATATCATATAGCTGCCATACAAACTGAACGATCGGAAACAAGTGCTTGTATGAAAAACTCTTTCATTTGAGGATATATTTAATTAGAAGCGATTTATTGCTTAAGGCAACAATGTATTCTCCTAAGAAATTGTTCAGATCAGATGACTATATCATATAGCTGCCATACAAACTGAACGATCGGAAGCAAGTGCTTCTATAAAAAACTCTTTCATTTGAGGAGATATTTTAATTAGGCGTGATTTATTGCTTAAGGCAACAATGTATTCTCCTAAGAAATTGTTCAGATCAGATTACTATATCATATAGCTGCCATACAAATTGAACGATCGGAAACAAGTACTTGTATGAAAAACTCTTTCATTTGAGGAGATATTTTAATTAGGCGCGATTTATTACTTAAGGCAACAATGTATTCTCCTAAGAAATTGTTCAGACCAGATTACTTTATCATATAGCTGCCATACAAACTGAACGATCGAAAATAAGTGCTTGTATGAAAAACTCTTTCATTTGAGGAGATATTTTAATTAGGAGCGATTTATTGCTTAAGGCAACAATGTCTTCTCCTTAAAAATTGTTCAGATCAGATTACTATATCATATAGCTGCCATACAAACTGAACGATCGGAAACAAGTGCTTAAATGAAAAACTCTTTCATTTGAGGAGATATTTAAATTAGGCGCGATTTATTGCTTAAGGCAACAATGTATTCTCCTAAGAAATTGTTCAGATCAGATTACTATATCATATAGCTGCCATACAAACTGAACGATCGAAAACAAGTGCTTGTATGAAAAACTCTTTCATTTGAGGAGATATTTAAATTAGGCGCGATTTATTACTTAAGGCAACAATGTATTCTCCTAAGAAATTGTTCAGACCAGATTACTTTATCATATAGCTGCCATACAAACTGAACGATCGAAAATAAGTGCTTGTACGAAAAACTCTTTCATTTGAGGAGATATTTTAATTAGGAGCGATTTATTGCTTAAGGCAACAATGTCTTCTCCTTAAAAATTGTTCAGATCAGATTACTATATCATATAGCTGCCATACAAACTGAACGATCGGAAACAAGTGCTTAAATGAAAAACTCTTTCATTTGAGGAGATATTTTAATTAGGAGCGATTTATTGCTTAAGGCAACAATGTCTTCTCCTTAAAAATTGTTCAGATCAGATTACTATATCATATAGCTGCCATACAAACTGAACGATCGGAAACAAGTGCTTAAATGAAAAACTCTTTCATTTGAGGAGATATTTAAATTAGGCGCGATTTATTACTTAAGGCAACAATGTATTCTCCTAAGAAATTGTTCAGACCAGATTACTTTATCATATAGCTGCCATACAAACTGAACGATCGAAAATAAGTGCTTGTATGAAAAACTCTTTCATTTGAGGAGATATTTTAATTAGGAGCGATTTATTGCTTAAGGCAACAATGTATTCTCCTAAGAAATTGTTCAGATCAGATTTCTATATCATATAGCTGCCAAACAAACTGAACGATCGGAAACAAGTGCTTAAATGAAAAACTCTTTCATTTGAGAAGATATTTTAATTAGGCGCGACTTATTGCTTAAGGCAACAATGTATTTTCCTAAGAATATGTTCAGATCAGATCACTATATCATATAGCCACCATACAAACTGAACGATCGGAAACAAGTGCTTAAATGAAAAACTCTTTCATTTGAGGAGATATTTTAATTAGGCGCGATTTATTGCTTAAGGCAACAATGTATTCTCCTAAGAAATTGTTTAGATCAGATTACTATATCATATAGCTGCCATACAAACTGAACGATCGAAAATAAGTGCTTGTATGAAAAACTCTTTCATTTGAGGAGATATTTTAATTAGGAGCGATTTATTGCTTAAGGCAACAATGTATTCTCCTAAGAAATTGTTCAGATCAGATTTCTATATCATATAGCTGCCAAACAAACTGAACGATCGCAATCAAGTGCTTGTGTGGAAAACTCTTTTATTTAAAGAGATATCTCTACGAAATAAGACATGATAAATTGCTTAAGGCAACAATGTCTTTTTCTAAGAAGTTGTTCAGACCAGATTACTTTATCATATAGCTGCCATACAAACTGAACGATCGAAAATAAGTGCTTGTATGAAAAACTCTTTCATTTGAGGAGATATTTTAATTAGGAGCGATTTATTGCTTAAGGCAACAATGTATTCTCCTAAGAAATTGTTCAGACCAGATTACTTTATCATATAGCTGCCATACAAACTGAACGATCGAAAATAAGTGCTTGTATGAAAAACTCTTTCATTTGAGGAGATATTTTAATTAGGAGCGATTTATTGCTTAAGGCAACAATGTATTCTCCTAAGAAATTGTTCAGATCAGATTTCTATATCATATAGCTGCCAAACAAACTGAACGATCGCAATCAAGTGCTTGTGTGGAAAACTCTTTTATTTAAAGAGATATCTCTACGAAATAAGACATGATAAATTGCTTAAGGCAACAATGTCTTTTTCTAAGAAGTTGTTCAGATCAGATTACTATATCATATAGCTGCCATACAAACTGAACGATCGGAAGCAAGTGCTTCTATAAAAAACTCTTTCATTTGAGGAGATATTTTAATTAGGCGTGATTTATTGCTTAAGGCAACAATGTATTCTCCTAAGAAATTGTTCAGATCAGATTACTATATCATATAGCTGCCATACAAATTGAACGATCGGAAACAAGTACTTGTATGGAAAACTCTTTCATTTGAGGAGATATTTTAATTGGGCGCGATTTATTACTTAAGGCAACAATGTATTCTCCTAAGAAATTGTTCAGACCAGATTACTTTATCATATAGCTGCCATACAAACTGAACGATCGAAAACAAGTGCTTGTATGAAAAACTCTTTCATTTGAGGAGATATTTTAATTAGGAGCGATTTATTGCTTAAGGCAACAATGTATTCTCCTAAGAATATGTTCAGATCATATTACTATATCATATAGCTTCCATACAAACTGAACGATCGGAAACAAGTGCCTGTATGAAAAACTCTTTCATTTGAGGAGATATTTTAATTAGGAGCGATTTATTGCTTAAGGCAACAATGTATTTTCCTGAGAATATGTTCAGATCAGATCACTATATCATATAGCCACCATACAAACTGAACGATCGCAATCAAGTGCTTGTGTGGAAAACTCTTTTATTTAAAGAGATATCTCTACGAAATCAGATTTGATAAATTGCTTAAGGCAACAATGTCTTCTCCTAAGAAATTGTTCAGATCAGATTAGTATATCATACAGCCACCATACAAACTGAACGATCGGAAACAAGTGCTTGTATGAAAAACTCTTTCATTTGAGGAGATATTTTAATTAGGAGCGATTTATTGCTTAAGGCAACAATGTCTTCTCCTTAAAAATTGTTCAGATCAGATTACTATATCATATAGCTGCCATACAAACTGAACGATCGGAAACAAGTGCTTAAATGAAAAACTCTTTCATTTGAGGAGATATTTTAATTAGGAGCGATTTATTGCTTAAGGCAACAATGTCTTCTCCTTAAAAATTGTTCAGATCAGATTACTATATCATATAGCTGCCATACAAACTGAACGATCGGAAACAAGTGCTTAAATGAAAAACTCTTTCATTTGAGGAGATATTTAAATTAGGCGCGATTTATTACTTAAGGCAACAATGTATTCTCCTAAGAAATTGTTCAGACCAGATTACTTTATCATATAGCTGCCATACAAACTGAACGATCGAAAATAAGTGCTTGTATGAAAAACTCTTTCATTTGAGGAGATATTTTAATTAGGAGCGATTTATTGCTTAAGGCAACAATGTATTCTCCTAAGAAATTGTTCAGATCAGATTTCTATATCATATAGCTGCCAAACAAACTGAACGATCGGAAACAAGTGCTTAAATGAAAAACTCTTTCATTTGAGAAGATATTTTAATTAGGCGCGACTTATTGCTTAAGGCAACAATGTATTTTCCTAAGAATATGTTCAGATCAGATCACTATATCATATAGCCACCATACAAACTGAACGAGCGCAATCAAGTGCTTGTGTGGAAATTTCTTTTATTTAAAGAGATATCTCTACGAAATAAGATATAATAAATTGCTTAAGGCAACAATGTCTTCTCCTAAGAAATCGTTCAGATCAGATTACTATATCATATAGCTGCCATACAAACTGAACGATCGGAAACAAGTGCTTAAATGAAAAACTCTTTCATTTGAGGAGATATTTTAATTAGGCGCGATTTATTGCTTAAGGCAACAATGTATTCTCCTAAGAAATTGTTTAGATCAGATTACTATATCATATAGCTGCCATACAAACTGAACGATCGAAAATAAGTGCTTGTATGAAAAACTCTTTCATTTGAGGAGATATTTTAATTAGGAGCGATTTATTGCTTAAGGCAACAATGTATTCTCCTAAGAAATTGTTCAGATCAGATTTCTATATCATATAGCTGCCAAACAAACTGAACGATCGCAATCAAGTGCTTGTGTGGAAAACTCTTTTATTTAAAGAGATATCTCTACGAAATAAGACATGATAAATTGCTTAAGGCAACAATGTCTTTTTCTAAGAAGTTGTTCAGACCAGATTACTTTATCATATAGCTGCCATACAAACTGAACGATCGAAAATAAGTGCTTGTATGAAAAACTCTTTCATTTGAGGAGATATTTTAATTAGGAGCGATTTATTGCTTAAGGCAACAATGTATTCTCCTAAGAAATTGTTCAGACCAGATTACTTTATCATATAGCTGCCATACAAACTGAACGATCGAAAATAAGTGCTTGTATGAAAAACTCTTTCATTTGAGGAGATATTTTAATTAGGAGCGATTTATTGCTTAAGGCAACAATGTATTCTCCTAAGAAATTGTTCAGATCAGATTTCTATATCATATAGCTGCCAAACAAACTGAACGATCGCAATCAAGTGCTTGTGTGGAAAACTCTTTTATTTAAAGAGATATCTCTACGAAATAAGACATGATAAATTGCTTAAGGCAACAATGTCTTTTTCTAAGAAGTTGTTCAGATCAGATTACTATATCATATAGCTGCCATACAAACTGAACGATCGGAAGCAAGTGCTTCTATAAAAAACTCTTTCATTTGAGGAGATATTTTAATTAGGCGTGATTTATTGCTTAAGGCAACAATGTATTCTCCTAAGAAATTGTTCAGATCAGATTACTATATCATATAGCTGCCATACAAATTGAACGATCGGAAACAAGTACTTGTATGGAAAACTCTTTCATTTGAGGAGATATTTTAATTGGGCGCGATTTATTACTTAAGGCAACAATGTATTCTCCTAAGAAATTGTTCAGACCAGATTACTTTATCATATAGCTGCCATACAAACTGAACGATCGAAAACAAGTGCTTGTATGAAAAACTCTTTCATTTGAGGAGATATTTTAATTAGGAGCGATTTATTGCTTAAGGCAACAATGTATTCTCCTAAGAATATGTTCAGATCATATTACTATATCATATAGCTTCCATACAAACTGAACGATCGGAAACAAGTGCCTGTATGAAAAACTCTTTCATTTGAGGAGATATTTTAATTAGGAGCGATTTATTGCTTAAGGCAACAATGTATTTTCCTGAGAATATGTTCAGATCAGATCACTATATCATATAGCCACCATACAAACTGAACGATCGCAATCAAGTGCTTGTGTGGAAAACTCTTTTATTTAAAGAGATATCTCTACGAAATCAGATTTGATAAATTGCTTAAGGCAACAATGTCTTCTCCTAAGAAATTGTTCAGATCAGATTAGTATATCATACAGCCACCATACAAACTGAACGATCGGAAACAAGTGCTTAAATGAAAAACTCTTTCATTTGAGGAGATATTTTAATTAGGCGCGATTTATTGCCTAAGGTAACAATGTATTCTCCTAAGAAATTGTTTAGATCAGATTTCTATATCATATAGCCACCATACAAACTGAACGATCGCAATCAAATGCTTGTGTGGAAAACTCTTTTATTAAAAGAGATATCTCTACGAAATAAGATATGATAAATTGCTTAAGGCAACAATGTCTTCTCCTTAGAAATTGTTCAGATCAGATTACTATATCATATAGCTGCCATACAAACTGAACGATCGGAAACAAGTGCTTGTATGAAAAACTCTTTCATTTGAGGATATATTTAATTCGGAGCGATTTATTGCTTAAGGCAACAATGGATTCTCCTAAGAAATTGTTTAGATCAGATGACTATATCATATAGCTGCCATACAAACTGAACGATCAGAAGCAAGTGCTTCTATAAAAAACTCTTTCATTTGAAGAGATATTTTAATTAGGCGTGATTTATTGCTTAAGGCAACAATGTATTCTCCTAAGAAATTGTTCAGATCAGATTACTATATCATATAGCTGCCATACAAATTGAACGATCGGAAACAAGTACTTGTATGAAAAACTCTTTCATTTGAGGAGATATTTTTATTAGGCGCGATTTATTACTTAAGGCAACAATGTATTCTCCTAAGAAATTGTTCAGACCAGATTACGTTATCATATAGCTGCCATACAAACTGAACGATTGAAAACAAGTGCTTGTATGAAAAACTCTTTCATTTGAGGAGATATTTTAATTAGGCGCGATTTATTACTTAAGACAACAATGTATTCTCCTAAGAAATTGTTCAGACCAGATTACTTTATCATATAGCTGCCATACAAACTGAACGATCGAAAACAAGTGCTTGTATGAAAAACTCTTTCATTTGAGGAGATAATTTAATTAGGACCGATTTATTGCTTAAGGCAACAATGTCTTCTCCTAAGAAATTGTTCAGATCAGATGACTATATCATATAGCTGCCATACAAACTGAACGATCGGAAACAAGGGCTTGTATGAAAAACTCTTTCATTTGAGGAGATATTTTAATTAGGAGCGATTTATTGCTTAAGGCAACAATGTATTTTCCTGAGAATATGTTCAGATCAGATCACTATATAATATAGCCACCATACAAACTGAACGATCGCAATCAAGTGCTTGTGTGGAAAACTCTTTTATTTAAAGAGATATCTCTACGAAATCAGATTTGATAAATTGCTTAAGGCAACAATGTATTTTCCTGAGAATATGTTCAGATCAGATCACTATATCATATAGCCACCATACAAACTGAACGATCGCAATCAAGTGCTTTTGTGGAAAACTCTTTTATTTAAAGAGATATCTCTACGAAATAAGATATGATAAATTGCTTAAGGCAACAATGTCTTCTCCTTAGAAATTGTTCAGATCAGATTACTATATCATATAGCTGCCATACAAACTGAACGATCGGAAACAAGTGCTTGTATGAAAAACTCTTTCGTTTGAGGATATATTTAATTAGGAGCGATTTATTGCTTAAGGCCACAATGTATTCTCCTAAGAAATTGTTCAGATCAGATGACTATATCATATAACTGCCATACAAACGGAACGATCGGAAGCAAGTGCTTCTATAAAAAACTCTTTCATTTGAGGAGATATTTTAATTAGGCGTGATTTATTGCTTAAGGCAACAATGTATTCTCCTAAGAAATTGTTCAGATCAGATTACTGTATCATATAGCTGCCATACAAATTGAACGATCGGAAACAAGTACTTGTATGAAAAACTCTTTCATTTGAGGAGATATTTTTATTAGGCGCGATTTATTACTTAAGGCAACAATGTATTCTCCTAAGAAATTGTTCAGACCAGATTACTTTATCATATAGCTGCCATACAAACTGAACGATCGGAAGCAAGTGCTTCTATAAAAAACTCTTTCATTTGAGGAGATATTTTAATTAGGCGCAATTTATTACTTAAGGCAACAATGTATTTTCCTAAGAAATTGTTCAGACCAGATTACTTTATCATATAGCTGCCATACAAACTGAACGATCGAAAACAAGTGCTTGTATGAAAAACTCTTTCATTTGAGGAGATATTTTAATTAGGAGCGATTTATTGCTTAAGGCAACAATGTCTTCTCCTAAGAAATTGTTCAGATCAGATGACTATATCATCTAGCTGCCATACAAACTGAACGATCGGAAGCAAGTGCTTGTGTGGAAAACTCTTTTATTTAAAGAGATATCTCTACGAAATAAGATAGATAAAAGTATGAAATTTTCGGTTATACCCGAGGTTAGCCTTTCCTTACTTGTTTAATTAGTAGTATTAATCGACTTTTGGCACTACCGATCTGCTTTGTTATCATCTACCAATTTTTTATATGTGCTATTCATATTTTTTACCATGGTGTAATCCGGCATATCGAGTATCCTCCAAACTCCAAGCCTCACTCGGCTTTCTCATCGATAATTTATAGATTTGACACAACCTGCCAAGAATTACCCGCCGTTTCTTGATATTTTTTAAATTTACCTATACCGAGTTTTGAAGGTGCGTCCCTCTCTATGGTAGTGGTGATTGCATTTCAGATATAAGTAGTTAGTTAGCTTGGACTATTTTTCGAATACAATCTTTTCGTTGTGTTTTTATACCTTGAACAAGGTATATTATGTTTGCCACGAAGTTTGTAACACCCAGAAGGAAACGTCGGAGACCCTATAAAATATATACATAAATGATCAACATGACGAGCTGAGTTGATTTAGCCATGTCCGTCTGTCTGTTTGTATATATATAAACTAGTCCCTCAGTTTCCAAGCTATTGATCTGGAATTTTGTACCTGTCCTTTTCCCACGAAGAGGCTGCTCATTTGTCGGAAAAGCCGATATCGGACCACTATTGCATATAGCTGCCATACAAACTGAACAATCGGAATCAAGTGCTTGTATGGAAAACTCTTTCATTTGACGAGGTATCTTCACGAAATTTGGCACGGATTATTAGTTAAGGCAACAATGTAATCTCCGAAGAAATTGTATAGATCGGAGGACTATAGCATATAGCTGCCATATTAACTGAACGATCGGAGTAAAGTGCTTGCATGGACAATTTTTTTATTTAACGAAGTACCTACACGAAATTAGACACGATTCAAATTATGCTCCGCAGAAATTGTTCAGATCAGATCTCTATAGCATATAGCTGCGATACAAATTGAACGATCGGAATCAAGTTCTTGTAAGGAGCCTTTGTATTGGTGAAGGGTATTATAGCTTCGGTGCAAAGAAGTTAACGTTTTTTCTTGTTAATTATTTTTTTCGAGCGTCTTTAGAGGCATAGAGGTGATTTAGGATGATTGTTTGTTTTTTTTCGAACTTCTCAATGGTTTGAGGAACGCTAGCGTATATTTGATTTTCAAACAATCTCAACAAATCGAAGAGATCTAGGTAAGATGACAATCAAATGTTCAAGATGATTTTTTATCTTCAAAACAGACATAAAGAGCCAACATCGGTATCGATTTCCATCAATTCTTTCATTTTGTTTGAAAAAACGTGACCCAATTCTTTTTTCAAACAGTCACTTTATAGTAAAGTAATGGCGTTTCATAAATTTCTATTTTTGTTGCTTAAATTTGGCAATTTTTTTGTGTTGTTAAATCCATCTGGTAGGTCACCGTCAATTAGAAAATTCCGGAAATAAGATTCAGTGTCGGTCATTAGAGCGACTGTTGGACCCATCCGAAGTAAGTCTGCTCATTATAAAATACCAAACCGAACTGAGTATAAAACAAGTAACAACTGTCAAAAAGACCAACTCAGAAAAAAGTATTGGCTCAACTTCACATACTAAATTAAATGATGGCGGACCCTGCTAGAAAACTCAAGATAATAAACACATCGAGTTATATCGATGCTTCTGTGGTAACTCCCTTCAATATTTTCTGTCTAAATGTCAGTTTTATCGGAGGAAGCTCGTCATCATTAAAAAATTGGTTTAGGCTAATACTGTAAAAATTTTGTGCATTTCGATGACCTCTAGATCTAGCAATTTGTGAAAAGTATATTCACAATCCTGCAATTGATATAAGGAAGCAATAAGCACCCATATGAAATTCTGGTGAAGGGCTCATATAAAATTTACTATAAAAACCTGCACCATTTCAGTCACCCATCTGCCGATCTTCCATATGATTGAGTTGCTATTTCAACGTCAAACACACGCCGCATCCGCCTGTCTTCATTAATCTTTCCTAATAGCTTGTCAATCTACCTTCTCTTTCATTCATACACCGTTACTTTTATTTATGTATTACACAATCACTTGACTTCCCGTCGATCGTCGATCACTGCGCCTAAACACCAATGCATCCATGTGCACATGCCCGCATAGCATCATCGCATAGCATGGCATAGAAATGGTATTATGAAAACCCCTCACAACGGGTGACAGATAAACCTGTGAATGAATGGTGGCATTTCACTGCGACAAGCGGCGACATTCTTGACTTAGAATGGAAGAAGATATTTGTGCGGTTGACTGTGACTTGACTCGATGTGGACCGAGCACCGGGTTTGGCCGTTGGATTGCATGTGATGCAATGCGCGCGATCACGGCATAATTTATATATTTATGGTTTAATTAAGGCAAAGCCAAACGGAATCGCTGCAAAAACAAGTTGCCTATCGAAAAATGTTTGACTAAATTTGTCGCAGTCATCAACATAACAGCGCTTTGAAGGAAGTGGCAGACAAAGATGAAGGGGACCTAAATGCGACAGAAGAGCGTTTAGGCGGTGTACTCGACGTTACTTTGCAGTTACGCCAGCCACAACATACTTGAAACTGACTCAAGTGTTCTAGTTCCAATTCCAGTTCTGTTGCAAAGATGCGGCGTCGCTATCTGAAAGCGTGCATCGTGATGTACGCGCGCACAAACGGGGCCAAAACAGTGGCAAGCGTTGCTCCAGTTGATGGTGAGTGACTCGACCGACTGGTTGCCTGCCTGGCGGAAGGCGGCACATGACGGGTTGAGGTTAGGTTCTTGCATCAACTGTTGTGGGTTTCCATATCTCTGCTTCACCTCATTTTATCCGTTCGACTGGTGTTGGTGTATTGAAAGTAGCGAATTCACTTGTCAGTTAGACGCTCTGTGTGCATGTCGGTGCATGTAACAACAGTTGCAACGTAACTGTTGCATGCCTCAACGGCACGTTGTATTGCAAAGCGGAGCGCACAAAAATGGATAGCAGTTAGAATTGAGTCAGCATAGAGGCGAAATGATACAATTGTGGAAAACTGGTGCAATTCACTGCTCCTAAAACAATAACAACACAGCAGCATGCAACAATTGCTGTTAGATAGCTGCAAGTTGCAAGCTCGTTAGTTGTGTACGCCTCTTGCCGCGTGATCATTGAGCTTGCCGGGTCACATTAGTGTTTTATGCTTCAACCGGCAACATTTTCTCCTCTCCTCATACTCATGTGGCAGATGATTCACTTCGTTGTTGCAGTGGCAACAGCTTGTGTCAAGTGAATACACTACACTACGACTTTCTACCAATGCTGCCTCATAGCTGTATTACGAAACATCACCTGGGACATTTCAGCTCGACTGGATCGCGTACATTCAATTACTCGTCGCTGCTTGCATTCTAACTGCTCGTGCTGAAAGCAGCCAAACAGGAGTGCTGAATTTATCGCCAGCGTTGACAGTTGCACAGATAAAATACGCTTCTAATATATTATATTTAGTTATGTCTATTGGGTGTAATGAGTGGCTTCTTTCCCCGTTTCTTTTCCGGACTAGATTATTTCTTTTTTTGTTGCTAATGATCGCTGATAGCGTCAAGCACGTCGCACTACTGCTGTTAATTAGTCGCATTAATTATATAAATTTAATATTACCTGGGTGTTAATTTATGGATTGTCGTAGACGTGATTTGTTACAAATTCTTGCATAATATCTGTTTGCTGCAGTTGAGCTAAAATGATTAACGGGTCTAGTTTGTAAGGAGCTTCACGTCAATATGTGGCTAGTCGCTATCGGAGTCCAGCGCTAGCACTAGTACTAAGAATAAGGTCCCAACTTAGTCTGGCAATAGTAGGAGGCTGATACTTATATTAGGATTATATCAATATTTGATATTGAGTCTTTATCTGAAATAGTAAACTTGAGATCTCTGGGTTCCTAATGAAAACTCTTACCATATTACTTAATTTTTTCTTTCTAAAGCTTGAAACCTTTCGGATTGTATAACTCAAAACAGAACTATATCTGGGATAGAGATAAGGAATGCATTATTTTATTATTCTATCAGCTCTTTAAACTCCTTGTTTATTAGTAGTGCTTAATAAAATATGCTTTTCAATACTACTGACAAAAATTGTGTTTTTAATCCACAAACATTTCTAATCAACTGGGTTGATGGTCGGTGAACTTATTTCCGTGTATATGGAGACACAACTTGAACTCAGTGTTTAATATTTTGACAATTCTTCATAAGCATACAACCTTAAACTCGAGTTTAGGAGGCTTGAAAGTAACGCACTTAAATTAGTTTTTGACAGGATTTCTCATCAAGATTCTGGTTATATTTTGCAAATATGAAAGTCCCATCTGGCGCTTAAATATATGTATTTCTAATTGTGAAAGTAAGACGAACTCTGTGAGATACATAAATTTAAAAAATTTATCAAAATTTTAGATATCAAAAGCAAACAGATTAAATTATGCAGCAGTTCACGAACTCGTAATTTTACAAATCGAACGAAAATGTGGAATTCTTTAAATTGCTCACCAAAAGTTGGTAATTTTTGTTGAGCTAAAGTTTTCCAACAATTTACTCTTTGCATTTTAATTGCACTTTTTAACGAGTGTAATTTAGTTGTCCAAACAAATAGACACATTTATAAGTATTGACAACTCACAACGTTTCAAATTAACCCAAAAGAGCACTAAAACCAGTCACAGTAAATTAGAGAGAGACCATTAACAGCGACCAACTTTAATTGCTGCGAAGTAAAAACTTAACAAATAAAGAAAGAAAAATGTGAAAAAGCGTTGCTGGACCACAGATGTCGAAAGAGCCGCCGTCGTCATTGCAAGGACGGAAGTGTACCGTAAGCATTGTGATGTTCGCCAAAGCAGCGATCATCAACACCGTGGTGATCGAGATAACAATCGAGGGCGCTATAATTTTGTTAGTTTTTACTGAGCCCTCAAGTTAACGATCAATTAGATTAATTTCCGCACTAAGCCACTTCTTTTCTATAGACTGCAGTACTATACTTTGGATTCTCAAGTAGTAGCTTTTGAAACAAAGCAGCGGCGATAAACAAAAAATATATTCAACGAAAAAGAGGCAATTTGCGAGCGCCGTTTCATTTCTTCCTATGATTAATTTTTTCTGCCCGCGCTTTGTCGAAATACGTCCAAACAAAGCAACTGATATGAAACCGCTAGCACGCGATTAGTTTTGTCGCCGACTGACTTCACTGAGCTTGCCGGCACACGATCAACTTTAGTTGCTCATTTAAATAAAATTGAAGAGAAGCTACAATATATAGAACAAAGCTCGAAGAAGCTGCAGATATAAAGATAAGTGCACTTATAATAAAGCAAAAGATATTATGCGATGAAATGTGGAGAAAAGAAAATCCGCAGTAGGGAAAGAAAAATAATCACTTAGAACTCGTGCCATTGTGCTTGTTTAAGTATGGAAAATTGGGTGAAGTTTTTTTTTCGCTTAAATTGCTTAAGGCAACAATGTCTTCTCCTTAGAAATTGTTCAGATCAGATGACTATATCATATAACTGCCATACAAACGGAACGATCGGAAGCAAGTGCTTCTATAAAAAACTCTTTCATTTGAGGAGATATTTTAATTAGGCGTGATTTATTGCTTAAGGCAACAATGTATTCTCCTAAGAAATTGTTCAGATCAGATTACTATATCATATAGCTGCCATACAAATTGAACGATCGGAAACAAGTACTTGTATGAAAAACTCTTTCATTTGAGGAGATATTTTTATTAGGCGCGATTTATTACTTAAGGCAACAATGTATTCTCCTAAGAAATTGTTCAGACCAGATTAATTTATCATATAGCTGCCATACAAACTGAACGATCGGACGCAAGTGCTTCTATAAAAAAACTCTTTCATTTGAGGAGATATTTTAATTAGGCGCGATTTATTACTTAAGGCAACAATGTATTTTCCTAAGAAATTGTTCAGACCAGATTACTTTATCATATAGCTGCCATACAAACTGAACGATCGAAAACAAGTGCTTGTATGAAAAACTCTTTCATTTGAGGAGATATTTTAATTAGGAGCGATTTATTGCTTAAGGCAACAATGTCTTCTCCTTAGAAATTGTTCAGATCAGATTACTATATCATATAGCTGCCATACAAACTGAACGATCGGAAACAAGTGCTTGTATGAAAAACTCTTTCATTTGAGGATATATTTAATTAGGAGCGATTTATTGCTTAAGGCAACAATGTATTCTCCTAAGAAATTGTTTAGATCAGATGACTATATCATATAGCTGCCATACAAACTGAACGATCAGAAGCAAGTGCTTCTATAAAAAACTCTTTCATTTGAGGAGATATTTTAATTAGGCGTGATTTATTGCTTAAGGCAACAATGTATTCTCCTAAGAAATTGTTCAGATCAGATTACTATATCATATAGCTGCCATACAAATTGAACGATCGGAAACAAGTACTTGTATGAAAAACTCTTTCATTTGAGGAGATATTTTTATTAGGCGCGATTTATTACTTAAGGCAACAATGTATTTTCCTGAGAATATGTTCAGATCAGATCACTATATCATATAGCCACCATACAAACTGAACGATCGCAATCAAGTGCTTGTGTGGAAAACTCTTTTATTTAAAGAGATAGCTCTACGAAATAAGATATGATAAATTGCTTAAGGCAACAATGTCTTCTCCTAAGAAATTGTTTAGACCAGATTACTTTATCATATAGCTGCCATACAAACTGAACGATCGGAAGCAAGTGCTTCTCTAAAAAACTCTTTCATTTGAGGAGATATTTTAATTAGGCGCGATTTATTACTTAAGGCAACAATGTATTCTCCTAAGAAATTGTTCAGATCAGATTACTATATCATATAGCTGCCATACAAACTGAACGATCGGAAACAAGTGCTTGTATGAAAAACTCTTTCATTTGAGGAGATATTTTAATTAGGAGCGATTTGTTGCTTAAGGCAACAATGTATTTTCCTGAGAATATGTTCAGATCAGATCACTATATCATATAGCCACCATACAAACTGAACGATCGCAATCAAGTGCTTGTGTGGAAAACTCTTTTATTTAAAGAGATATCTCTACGAAATAAGATATGATAAATTGCTTAAGGCAACAATGTCTTCTCCTAAGAAATTGTTTAGACCAGAATACTTTATCATATAGCTGCCATACAAACTGAACGATCGGAAGCAAGTGCTTCTATAAAAAACGCTTTCATTTGAGGAGATATTTTAATTAGGCGCGATTTATTACTTAAGGCAACAATGTATTCTCCTAAGAAATTGTTCAGATCAGATTACTATATCATATAGCTGCCATACAAACGGAACGATCGGAAGCAAGTGCTTCTATAAAAAACTCTTTCATTTGAGGAGATATTTTAATTAGGCGTGATTTATTGCTTAAGGCAACAATGTATTCTCCTAAGAAATTGTTCAGATCAGATTACTATATCATATAGCTGCCATACAAATTGAACGATCGGAAACAAGTACTTGTATGAAAAACTCCTTTATTTAAAGAGATATCTCTACGAAATAAGATATGATAAATTACTTAAGGCAACAATGTCTTCTCCTTAGAAATTGTTCATATCGGATTACTATATCATATAGCTGCCATACAAACTGAACGATCGGAAACAAGTACTTGTATGAAAAACTCTTTCATTTGAGGAGATATTTTAATTAGGCGCGATTTATTACTTAAGGCAACAATGTATTCTCCTAAGAAATTGTTCAGACCAGATCACTATATCATATAGCTGCCATACAAACTGATCGATCGGAAACAAGTGCTTGTATGAAAAACTCTTTCGTTTAAAGATATATTTAATTAGGAGCGATTTATTGCTTAAGGCCACAATGTATTCTCCTAAGAAATTGTTCAGATCAGATGACTATATCAAATAACTGCCATACAAACGGAACGATCGGAAGCAAGTGCTTCTATAAAAAACTCTTTCATTTGAGGAGATATTTTAATTAGGCGTGATTTATTGCTTAAGGCAACAATGTATTCTCCTAAGAAATTGTTCAGATCAGGTTACTATATCATATAGCTGCCATACAAACTGAACGATCGCAATCAAGTGCTTGTGTGGAAAACTCCTTTATTTAAAGAGATATCTCTACGAAATAAGATATGATAAATTACTTAAGACAACAATGTCTTCTCCTTAGAAATTGTTCATATCGGATTACTATATCATATAGCTGCCATACAAACTGAACGATCGGAAACAAGTGCTTGTATGAAAAACTCTTTCATTTGAGGATATATTTAATTAGAAGCGATTTATTGCTTAAGGCAACAATGTATTCTCCTAAGAAATTGTTCAGATCAGATGACTATATCATATAGCTGCCATACAAACTGAACGATCGGAAGCAAGTGCTTCTATAAAAAACTCTTTCATTTGAGGAGATATTTTAATTAGGCGTGATTTATTGCTTAAGGCAACAATGTATTCTCCTAAGAAATTGTTTAGATCAGATTACTATATCATATAGCTGCCATACAAACTGAACGATCGGAAACAAGTGCTTGTATGAAAAACTCTTTCATTTGAGGATATATTTAATTAGAAGCGATTTATTGCTTAAGGCAACAATGTATTCTCCTAAGAAATTGTTCAGATCAGATGACTATATCATATAGCTGCCATACAAACTGAACGATCGGAAGCAAGTGCTTCTATAAAAAACTCTTTCATTTGAGGAGATATTTTAATTAGGCGTGATTTATTGCTTAAGGCAACAATGTATTCTCCTAGGAAATTGTTCAGATCAGATTACTATATCATATAGCTGCCATACAAATTGAACGATCGGAAACAAGTACTTGTATGAAAAACTCTTTCATTTGAGGAGATATTTTAATTAGGCGCGATTTATTACTTAAGGCAACAATGTATTCTCCTAAGAAATTGTTCAGACCAGATTACTTTATCATATAGCTGCCATACAAACTGAACGATCGAAAATAAGTGCTTGTATGAAAAACTCTTTCATTTGAGGAGATATTTTAATTAGGAGCGATTTATTGCTTAAGGCAACAATGTCTTCTCCTAAGAAATTGTTCAGATCAGATTACTATATCGTATAGCTGCCAAACAAACTGAACGATCGGAAACAAGTGCTTAAATGAAAAACTCTTTCATTTGAGAAGATATTTTAATTAGGCGCGACTTATTGCTTAAGGCAACAATGTATTTTCCTAAGAATATGTTCAGATCAGATCACTATATCATATAGCCACCATACAAACTGAACGAGCGCAATCACGTGCTTGTGTGGAAATTTCTTTTATTTAAAGAGATATCTCTACGAAATAAGATATAATAAATTGCTTAAGGCAACAATGTCTTCTCCTAAGAAATCGTTCAGATCAGATTACTATATCATATAGCTGCCATACAAACTGAACGATCGGAAACAAGTGCTTAAATGAAAAACTCTTTCATTTGAGGAGATATTTTAATTAGGCGCGATTTATTGCTTAAGGCAACAATGTATTCTCCTAAGAAATTGTTTAGATCAGATTACTATATCATATAGCTGCCATACAAACTGAACGATCGCAATCAAGTGCTTGTGTGGAAAACTCTTTTATTTAAAGAGATATCTCTACGAAATAAGACATGATAAATTGCTTAAGGCAACAATGTCTTTTTCTAAGAAGTTGTTCAGATCAGATTACTATATCATATAGCTGCCATACAAACTGAACGATCGGAAGCAAGTGCTTCTATAAAAAACTCTTTCATTTGAGGAGATATTTTAATTAGGCGTGATTTATTGCTTAAGGCAACAATGTATTCTCCTAAAAAATTGTTCAGATCAGATTATTATATCATATAGCTGCCATACAAATTGAACGATCGGAAACAAGTACTTGTATGGAAAACTCTTTCATTTGAGGAGATATTTTAATTGGGCGCCATTTATTACTTAAGGCAACAATGTATTCTCCTAAGAAATTGTTCAGACCAGATTACTTTATCATATAGCTGCCATACAAACTGAACGATCGAAAACAAGTGCTTGTATGAAAAACTCTTTCATTTGAGGAGATATTATAATTAGGAGCGATTTATTGCTTAAGGCAACAATGTATTCTCCTAAGAATATGTTCAGATCATATTACTATATCATATAGCTTCCATACAAACTGAACGATCGGAAACAAGTGCTTGTATAAAAAAATCTTTCATTTGAGGAGATATTTTAATTAGGAGCGATTTATTGCTTAAGGCAACAATGTATTTTCCTGAGAATATGTTCAGATCAGATCACTATATCATATAGCCACCATACAAACTGAACGATCGCAATCAAGTGCTTGTGTGGAAAACTCTTTTATTAAAAGAGATATCTCTACGAAATAAGATATGATAAATTGCTTAAGGCAACAATGTCTTCTCCTTAGAAATTGTTCAGATCAGATTACTATATCATATAGCTGCCATACAAACTGAACGATTGAAAACAAGTGCTTGTATGAAAAACTCTTTCATTTGAGGAGATATTTTAATTAGGCGCGATTTATTACTTAAGGCAACAATGTATTCTCCTAAGAAATTGTTCAGACCAGATTACTTTATCATATAGCTGCCATACAAACTGAACGATCGAAAACAAGTGCTTGTATGAAAAACTCTTTCATTTGAGGAGATATTTTAATTAGGAGCGATTTATTGCTTAAGGCAACAATGTCTTCTCCTAAGAAATTGTTCAGATCAGATGACTATATCATCTAGCTGCCATACAAACTGAACGATCGCAATCAAGTGCTTGTGTGGAAAGCTCTTTCATTTGAGGATATACTTTAATTAGGCGTTCAGATCAGATTACTGTATCATATAGCTGCCATACAAATTGAACGATCGGAAACAAGTACTTTTATGAAAAACTCTTTCATTTGAGGAGATATTTTAATTAGGCCACCATACAAACTGAACGATCGCAATCAAGTGCTTGTGTGGAAAACTCTTTTATTAAAAGAGATATCTCTACGAAATAAGATATGATAAATTGCTTAAGGCAACAATGTCTTCTCCTTAGAAATTGTTCAGATCAGATTACTATATCATATAGCTGCCATACAAACTGAACGATCGGAAACAAGTGCTTGTATGAAAGACTCTTTCATTTGAGGAGATATTTTAATTAGGCGTGATTTATTGCTTAAGGCAACAATGTATTCTCCTAAGAAATGGTTCAGATCAGATTACTATATCATATAGCTGCCATACAAATTGAACGATCGGAAACAAGTACTTTTATGAAAAACTCTTTCATTTGAGGAGATAATTTAATTAGGCGCGATTTATTACTTAAGGCAACAATGTATTCTCCAAAGAAATTGTTTAGATCAGATTTCTATATCATATAGCCACCATACAAACTGAACGATCGCAATCAAGTGCTTGTGTGGAAAACTCCTTTATTTAAAGAGATATCTCTACGAAATAAGATATGATAAATTACTTAAGGCAACAATGTCTTCTCCTTAGAAATTGTTCATATCGGATTACTATATCATATAGCTGCCATACAAACTGAACGATCGGAAACAAGTGCTTGCATGAAAAACTCTTTCATTTGAGGATATATTTAATTAGAAGCGATTTATTGCTTAAGGCAACAATGTATTCTCCTAAGAAATTGTTCAGATCAGATGACTATATCATATAGCTGCCATACAAACTGAACGATCGAAAATAAGTGCTTGTATGAAAAACTCTTTCATTTGAGGAGATATTTTAATTAGGCGTGATTTATTGCTTAAGGCAACAATGTATTCTCCTAAGAAATTGTTCAGATCAGATGACTATATCATATAACTGCCATACAAACGGAACGATCGGAAGCAAGTGCTTCTATAAAAAACTCTTTCATTTGAGGAGATATTTTAATTAGGCGTGATTTATTGCTTAAGGCAACAATGTATTCTCCTAAGAAATTGTTCAGATCAGATGACTATATCATATAACTGCCATACAAACGGAACGATCGGAAGCAAGTGCTTCTATAAAAAACTCTTTCATTTGAGGAGATATTTTAATTAGGCGTGATTTATTGCTTAAGGCAACAATGTCTTCTCCTTAGAAATTGTTCATATCGGATTACTATATCATATAGCTGCCATACAAACTGAACGATCGGAAACAAGTGCTTGTATGAAAAACTCTTTCATTTGAGGATATATTTAATTAGAAGCGATTTATTGCTTAAGGCAACAATGTATTCTCCTAAGAAATTGTTCAGATCAGATTACTATATCATATAGCTGCCATACAAATTGAACGATCGGAAACAAGTACTTGTATGAAAAACTCTTTCATTTGAGGAGATATTTTAATTAGGCGCGATTTATTACTTAAGGCAACAATGTATTCTCCTAAGAAATTGTTCAGACCAGATTACTTTATCATATAGCTGCCATACAAACTGAACGATCGAAAATAAGTGCTTGTATGAAAAACTCTTTCATTTGAGGAGATATTTTAATTAGGCGTGATTTATTGCTTAAGGCAACAATGTCTTCTCCTTAGAAATTGTTCAGATCAGATTACTATATCATATAACTGCCATACAAACTGAACGATCGGAAACAAGTGCTTGTATGAAAGACTCTTTCATTTGAGGAGATATTTTAATTAGGCGTGATTTATTGCTTAAGGCAACAATGTATTCTCCTAAGAAATGGTTCAGATCAGATTACTATATCATATAGCTGCCATACAAATTGAACGATCGGAAACAAGTACTTTTATGAAAAACTCTTTCATTTGAGGAGATATTTTAATTAGGCGCGATTTATTACTTAAGGCAACAATGTATTCTCCAAAGAAATTGTTTAGATCAGATTTCTATATCATATAGCCACCATACAAACTGAACGATCGCAATCAAGTGCTTGTGTGGAAAACTCCTTTATTTAAAGAGATATCTCTACGAAATAAGATATGATAAATTACTTAAGGCAACAATGTCTTCTCCTTAGAAATTGTTCATATCGGATTACTATATCATATAGCTGCCATACAAACTGAACGATCGGAAACAAGTGCTTGCATGAAAAACTCTTTCATTTGAGGATATATTTAATTAGAAGCGATTTATTGCTTAAGGCAACAATGTATTCTCCTAAGAAATTGTTCAGATCAGATGACTATATCATATAGCTGCCATACAAACTGAACGATCGAAAATAAGTGCTTGTATGAAAAACTCTTTCATTTGAGGAGATATTTTAATTAGGCGTGATTTATTGCTTAAGGCAACAATGTATTCTCCTAAGAAATTGTTCAGATCAGATGACTATATCATATAACTGCCATACAAACGGAACGATCGGAAGCAAGTGCTTCTATAAAAAACTCTTTCATTTGAGGAGATATTTTAATTAGGCGTGATTTATTGCTTAAGGCAACAATGTATTCTCCTAAGAAATTGTTCAGATCAGATGACTATATCATATAACTGCCATACAAACGGAACGATCGGAAGCAAGTGCTTCTATAAAAAACTCTTTCATTTGAGGAGATATTTTAATTAGGCGTGATTTATTGCTTAAGGCAACAATGTCTTCTCCTTAGAAATTGTTCATATCGGATTACTATATCATATAGCTGCCATACAAACTGAACGATCGGAAACAAGTGCTTGTATGAAAAACTCTTTCATTTGAGGATATATTTAATTAGAAGCGATTTATTGCTGAAGGCAACAATGTATTCTCCTAAGAAATTGTTCAGATCAGATTACTATATCATATAGCTGCCATACAAATTGAACGATCGGAAACAAGTACTTGTATGAAAAACTCTTTCATTTGAGGAGATATTTTAATTAGGCGCGATTTATTACTTAAGGCAACAATGTATTCTCCTAAGAAATTGTTCAGACCAGATTACTTTATCATATAGCTGCCATACAAACTGAACGATCGAAAATAAGTGCTTGTATGAAAAACTCTTTCATTTGAGGAGATATTTTAATTAGGCGTGATTTATTGCTTAAGGCAACAATGTATTCTCCTAAGAAATTGTTCAGATCAGATGACTATATCATATAACTGCCATACAAACGGAACGATCGGAAGCAAGTGCTTCTATAAAAAACTCTTTCATTTGAGGAGATATTTTAATTAGGCGTGATTTATTGCTTAAGGCAACAATGTATTCTCCTAAGTAATTGTTCAGATCAGGTTACTATATCATATAGCTGCCATACAAACTGAACGATCGCAATCAAGTGCTTGTGTGGAAAACTCCTTTATTTAAAGAGATATCTCTACGAAATAAGATATGATAAATTACTTAAGGCAACAATGTCTTCTCCTTAGAAATTGTTCATATCGGATTACTATATCATATAGCTGCCATACAAACTGAACGATCGGAAACAAGTGCTTGTATGAAAAACTCTTTCATTTGAGGATATATTTAATTAGAAGCGATTTATTGCTTAAGGCAACAATGTATTCTCCTAAGAAATTGTTCAGATCAGATGACTATATCATATAGCTGCCATACAAACTGAACGATCGGAAGCAAGTGCTTCTATAAAAAACTCTTTCATTTGAGGAGATATTTTAATTAGGCGTGATTTATTGCTTAAGGCAACAATGTATTCTCCTAAGAAATTGTTCAGATCAGATTACTATATCATATAGCTGCCATACAAATTGAACGATCGGAAACAAGTACTTGTATGAAAAACTCTTGCATTTGAGGAGATATTTTAATTAGGCGCGATTTATTACTTAAGGCAACAATGTATTCTCCTAAGAAATTGTTCAGACCAGATTACTTTATCATATAGCTGCCATACAAACTGAACGATCGAAAATAAGTGCTTGTATGAAAAACTCTTTCATTTGAGGAGATATTTTAATTAGGAGCGATTTATTGCTTAAGGCAACAATGTCTTCTCCTAAGAAATTGTTCAGATCAGATTACTATATCATATAGCTGCCATACAAACTGAACGATCGGAAACAAGTGCTTAAATGAAAAACTCTTTCATTTGAGGAGATATTTAAATTAGGCGCGATTTATTGCTTAAGGCAACAATGTATTCTCCTAAGAAATTGTTCAGATCAGATTTCTATATCATATAGCTGCCAAACAAACTGAACGATCGGAAACAAGTGCTTAAATGAAAAACTCTTTCATTTGAGAAGATATTTTAATTAGGCGCGACTTATTGCTTAAGGCAACAATGTATTTTCCTAAGAATATGTTCAGATCAGATCACTATATCATATAGCCACCATACAAACTGAACGAGCGCAATCAAGTGCTTGTGTGGAAATTTCTTTTATTTAAAGAGATATCTCTACGAAATAAGATATAATAAATTGCTTAAGGCAACAATGTCTTCTCCTAAGAAATCGTTCAGATCAGATTACTATATCATATAGCTGCCATACAAACTGAACGATCGGAAACAAGTGCTTAAATGAAAAACTCTTTCATTTGAGGAGATATTTTAATTAGGCGCGATTTATTGCTTAAGGCAACAATGTATTCTCCTAAGAAATTGTTTAGATCAGATTACTATATCATATAGCTGCCATACAAACTGAACGATCGCAATCAAGTGCTTGTGTGGAAAACTCTTTTATTTAAAGAGATATCTCTACGAAACAAGACATGATAAATTGCTTAAGGCAACAATGTCTTTTTCTAAGAAGTTGTTCAGATCAGATTACTATATCATATAGCTGCCATACAAACTGAACGATCGGAAGCAAGTGCTTCTATAAAAAACTCTTTCATTTGAGGAGATATTTTAATTAGGCGTGATTTATTGCTTAAGTCAACAATGTATTCTCCTAAGAAATTGTTCAGATCAGATTATTATATCATATAGCTGCCATACAAATTAAACGATCGGAAACAAGTACTTGTATGGAAAACTCTTTCATTTGAGGAGATATTTTAATTGGGCGCGATTTATTACTTAAGACAACAATGTATTCTCCTAAGAAATTGTTCAGAGCAGATTACTTTATCATATAGCTGCCATACAAACTGAACGATCGAAAACAAGTGCTTGTATGAAAAACTCTTTCATTTGAGGAGATATTTTAATTAGGAGCGATTTATTGCTTAAGGCAACAATGTATTCTCCTAAGAATATGTTCAGATCATATTACTATATCATATAGCTTCCATACAAACTGAACGATCGGAAACAAGTGCTTGTATGAAAAACTCTTTCATTTGAGGAGATATTTTAATTAGGAGCGATTTATTGCTTAAGGCAACAATATATTTTCCTGAGAATATGTTCAGATCAGATCACTATATCATATAGCCACCATACAAACTGAACGATCGCAATCAAGTGCTTGTGTGGAAAACTCTTTTATTTAAAGAGATATCTCTACGAAATCAGATTTGATAAATTGCTTAAGGCAACAATGTCTTCTCCTAAGAAATTGTTCAGATCAGATTAGTATATCATACAGCTGCCATACAAACTGAACGATCGGAAACAAGTGCTTAAATGAAAAACTCTTTCATTTGAGGAGATATTTTAATTAGGCGCGATTTATTGCCTAAGGTAACAATGTATTCTCCTAAGAAATTGTTTAGATCAGATTTCTATATCATATAGCCACCATACAAACTGAACGATCGCAATCAAGTGCTTGTGTGGAAAACTCTTTTATTAAAAGAGATATCTCTACGAAATAAGATATGATAAATTGCTTAAGGCAACAATGTCTTCTCCTTAGAAATTGTTCAGATCAGATTACTATATCATATAGCTGCCATACAAACTGAACGATCGGAAACAAGTGCTTGTATGAAAAACTCTTTCATTTGAGGATATATTTAATTAGGAGCGATTTATTGCTTAAGGCAACAATGTATTCTCCTAAGAAATTGTTTAGATCAGATGACTATATCATATAGCTGCCATACAAACTGAACGATCAGAAGCAAGTGCTTCTATAAAAAACTCTTTCATTTGAGGAGATATTTTAATTAGGCGTGATTTATTGCTTAAGGCAACAATGTATTCCCCTAAGAAATTGTTCAGATCAGATTACTATATCATATAGCTGCCATACAAATTGAACGATCGGAAACAAGTACTTGTATGAAAAACTCTTTCATTTGAGGAGATATTTTTATTAGGCGCGATTTATTACTTAAGGCAACAATGTATTCTCCTAAGAAATTGTTCAGACCAGATTACGTTATCATATAGCTGCCATACAAAATGAACGATTGAAAACAAGTGCTTGTATGAAAAACTCTTTCATTTGAGGAGATATTTTAATTAGGCGCGATTTATTACTTAAGGCAACAATGTATTCTCCTAAGAAATTGTTCAGACCAGATTACTTTATCATATAGCTGCCATACAAACTGAACGATCGAAAACAAGTGCTTGTATGAAAAACTCTTTCATTTGAGGAGATATTTTAATTAGGAGCGATTTATTGCTTAAGGCAACAATGTCTTCTCCTAAGAAATTGTTCAGATCAGATGACTATATCATCTAGCTGCCATACAAACTGAACGATCGCAATCAAGTGCTTGTGTGGAAAGCTCTTTCATTTGAGGATATACTTTAATTAGGCGTGATTTATTGCTTAAGGCAACAATGTATTCTCCTAAGAAATTGTTCAGATCAGATTACTATATCATATAGCTGCCATACAAATTGAACGATCGGAAACAAGTACTTGTATGAAAAACTCTTTCACTTGAGGAGATATTTTAATAAGGAGCGATTTATTGCTTAAGGCAACAATGTCTTCTCCTAAGAAATTGTTCAGATCAGATGACTATATCATATAGCTGCCATACAAACTGAACGATCGGAAGCAAGTGCTTCTGTAAAAAATTCTTTCATTTGAGGAGATATTTTAATTAGGCGTGATTTATTGCTTAAGGCAACAATGTATTCTCCTAAGAAATGGTTCAGATCAGATTACTATATCATATAGCTGCCATACAAATTGAACGATCGGAAACAAGTACTTTTATGAAAAACTCTTTCATTTGAGGAGATATTTTAATTAGGCGCGATTTATTACTTAAGGCAACAATGTATTCTCCTAAGAAATTGTTTAGATCAGATTTCTATATCATATAGCCACCATACAAACTGAACGATCGCAATCAAGTGCTTGTGTGGAAAACTCTTTTATTAAAAGAGATATCTCTACGAAATAAGATATGATAAATTGCTCAAGGCAACAATGTCTTCTCCTTAGAAATGGTTCAGATCAGATTACTATATCATATAGCTGCCATACAAATTGAACGATCGGAAACAAGTACTTTTATGAAAAACTCTTTCATTTGAGGAGATATTTTAATTAGGCGCGATTTATTACTTAAGGCAACAATGTATTCTCCTAAGAAATTGTTCAGATCAGATTACTATATCATATAGCTGCCATACAAACTGAACGATCGGAAACAAGTGCTTGTATGAAAAACTTTTTCATTTGAGGAGATATTTTAATTAGGAGCGATTTATTGCTTAAGGCAACAATGTCTTCTCCTAAGAAATTGTTCAGATCAGATGACTATATCATATAGCTGCCATACAAACTGAACGATCGGAAACAAGGGCTTGTATGAAAAACTCTTTCATTTGAGGAGATATTTTAATTAGGAGCGATTTATTGCTTAATGCAACAATGTATTTTCCTGAGAATATGTTCAGATCAGATCACTATATCATATAGCCACCATACAAACTGAACGATCGCAATCAAGTGCTTGTGTGGAAAACTCTTTTATTTAAAGAGATATCTCTACGAAATAAGATATGATAAATTGCTTAAGGCAACAATGTCTTCTCCTTAGAAATTGTTCAGATCAGATTACTATATCATATAGCTGCCATACAAACTGAACGATCGGAAACAAGTGCTTGTATGAAAAACTCTTTCATTTGAGGATATATTTAATTAGGAGCGATTTATTGCTTAAGGCAACAATGTATTCTCCTAAGAAATTGTTTAGATCAGATGACTATATCATATAGCTGCCATACAAACTGAACGATCAGAAGCAAGTGCTTCTATAAAAAACTCTTTCATTTGAGGAGATATTTTAATTAGGCGTGATTTATTGCTTAAGGCAACAATGTATTCTCCTAAGAAATTGTTCAGATCAGATTACTATATCATATAGCTGCCATACAAATTGAACGATCGGAAACAAGTACTTGTATGAAAAACTCTTTCATTTGAGGAGATATTTTTATTAGGCGCGATTTATTACTTAAGGCAACAATGTATTCTCCTAAGAAATTGTTCAGACCAGATTACGTTATCATATAGCTGCCATACAAACTGAACGATTGAAAACAAGTGCTTGTATGAAAAACTCTTTCATTTGAGGAGATATTTTAATTAGGCGCGATTTATTACTTAAGGCAACAATGTATTCTCCTAAGAAATTGTTCAGACCAGATTACTTTATCATATAGCTGCCATACAAACTGAACGATCGAAAACAAGTGCTTGTATGAAAAACTCTTTCATTTGAGGAGATATTTTAATTAGGAGCGATTTATTGCTTAAGGCAACAATGTCTTCTCCTAAGAAATTGTTCAGATCAGATGACTATATCATCTAGCTGCCATACAAACTGAACGATCGCAATCAAGTGCTTGTGTGGAAAGCTCTTTCATTTGAGGATATACTTTAATTAGGCGTGATTTATTGCTTAAGGCAACAATGTATTCTCCTAAGAAATTGTTCAGATCAGATTACTATATCATATAGCTGCCATACAAATTGAACGATCGGAAACAAGTACTTGTATGAAAAACTCTTTCACTTGAGGAGATATTTTAATAAGGAGCGATTTATTGCTTAAGGCAACAATGTCTTCTCCTAAGAAATTGTTCAGATCAGATGACTATATCATATAGCTGCCATACAAACTGAACGATCGGAAGCAAGTGCTTCTGTAAAAAATTCTTTCATTTGAGGAGATATTTTAATTAGGCGTGATTTATTGCTTAAGGCAACAATGTATTCTCCTAAGAAATGGTTCAGATCAGATTACTATATCATATAGCTGCCATACAAATTGAACGATCGGAAACAAGTACTTTTATGAAAAACTCTTTCATTTGAGGAGATATTTTAATTAGGCGCGATTTATTACTTAAGGCAACAATGTATTCTCCTAAGAAATTGTTTAGATCAGATTTCTATATCATATAGCCACCATACAAACTGAACGATCGCAATCAAGTGCTTGTGTGGAAAACTCTTTTATTAAAAGAGATATCTCTACGAAATAAGATATGATAAATTGCTCAAGGCAACAATGTCTTCTCCTTAGAAATGGTTCAGATCAGATTACTATATCATATAGCTGCCATACAAATTGAACGATCGGAAACAAGTACTTTTATGAAAAACTCTTTCATTTGAGGAGATATTTTAATTAGGCGCGATTTATTACTTAAGGCAACAATGTATTCTCCTAAGAAATTGTTCAGATCAGATTACTATATCATATAGCTGCCATACAAACTGAACGATCGGAAACAAGTGCTTGTATGAAAAACTTTTTCATTTGAGGAGATATTTTAATTAGGAGCGATTTATTGCTTAAGGCAACAATGTCTTCTCCTAAGAAATTGTTCAGATCAGATGACTATATCATATAGCTGCCATACAAACTGAACGATCGGAAACAAGGGCTTGTATGAAAAACTCTTTCATTTGAGGAGATATTTTAATTAGGAGCGATTTATTGCTTAATGCAACAATGTATTTTCCTGAGAATATGTTCAGATCAGATCACTATATCATATAGCCACCATACAAACTGAACGATCGCAATCAAGTGCTTGTGTGGAAAACTCTTTTATTTAAAGAGATATCTCTACGAAATAAGATATGATAAATTGCTTAAGGCAACAATGTCTTCTCCTTAGAAATTGTTCAGATCAGATTACTATATCATATAGCTGCCATACAAACTGAACGATCGGAAACAAGTGCTTGTATGAAAAACTCTTTCATTTGAGGATATATTTAATTAGGAGCGATTTATTGCTTAAGGCAACAATGTATTCTCCTAAGAAATTGTTTAGATCAGATGACTATATCATATAGCTGCCATACAAACTGAACGATCAGAAGCAAGTGCTTCTATAAAAAACTCTTTCATTTGAGGAGATATTTTAATTAGGCGTGATTTATTGCTTAAGGCAACAATGTATTCTCCTAAGAAATTGTTCAGATCAGATTACTATATCATATAGCTGCCATACAAATTGAACGATCGGAAACAAGTACTTGTATGAAAAACTCTTTCATTTGAGGAGATATTTTTATTAGGCGCGATTTATTACTTAAGGCAACAATGTATTCTCCTAAGAAATTGTTCAGACCAGATTACGTTATCATATAGCTGCCATACAAACTGAACGATTGAAAACAAGTGCTTGTATGAAAAACTCTTTCATTTGAGGAGATATTTTAATTAGGCGCGATTTATTACTTAAGGCAACAATGTATTCTCCTAAGAAATTGTTCAGACCAGATTACTTTATCATATAGCTGCCATACAAACTGAACGATCGAAAACAAGTGCTTGTATGAAAAACTCTTTCATTTGAGGAGATATTTTAATTAGGAGCGATTTATTGCTTAAGGCAACAATGTCTTCTCCTAAGAAATTGTTCAGATCAGATGACTATATCATCTAGCTGCCATACAAACTGAACGATCGGAAGCAAGTGCTTCTGTAAAAAATTCTTTCATTTGAGGAGATATTTTAATTAGGCGTGATTTATTGCTTAAGGCAACAATGTATTCTCCTAAGAAATGGTTCAGATCAGATTACTATATCATATAGCTGCCATACAAATTGAACGATCGGAAACAAGTACTTTTATGAAAAACTCTTTCATTTGAGGAGATATTTTAATTAGGCGCGATTTATTACTTAAGGCAACAATGTATTCTCCTAAGAAATTGTTTAGATCAGATTTCTATATCATATAGCCACCATACAAACTGAACGATCGCAATCAAGTGCTTGTGTGGAAAACTCTTTTATTAAAAGAGATATCTCTACGAAATAAGATATGATAAATTGCTCAAGGCAACAATGTCTTCTCCTTAGAAATGGTTCAGATCAGATTACTATATCATATAGCTGCCATACAAATTGAACGATCGGAAACAAGTACTTTTATGAAAAACTCTTTCATTTGAGGAGATATTTTAATTAGGCGCGATTTATTACTTAAGGCAACAATGTATTCTCCTAAGAAATTGTTCAGATCAGATTACTATATCATATAGCTGCCATACAAACTGAACGATCGGAAACAAGTGCTTGTATGAAAAACTTTTTCATTTGAGGAGATATTTTAATTAGGAGCGATTTATTGCTTAAGGCAACAATGTCTTCTCCTAAGAAATTGTTCAGATCAGATGACTATATCATATAGCTGCCATACAAACTGAACGATCGGAAACAAGGGCTTGTATGAAAAACTCTTTCATTTGAGGAGATATTTTAATTAGGAGCGATTTATTGCTTAATGCAACAATGTATTTTCCTGAGAATATGTTCAGATCAGATCACTATATCATATAGCCACCATACAAACTGAACGATCGCAATCAAGTGCTTGTGTGGAAAACTCTTTTATTTAAAGAGATATCTCTACGAAATAAGATATGATAAATTGCTTAAGGCAACAATGTCTTCTCCTTAGAAATTGTTCAGATCAGATTACTATATCATATAGCTGCCATACAAACTGAACGATCGGAAACAAGTGCTTGTATGAAAAACTCTTTCATTTGAGGATATATTTAATTAGGAGCGATTTATTGCTTAAGGCAACAATGTATTCTCCTAAGAAATTGTTTAGATCAGATGACTATATCATATAGCTGCCATACAAACTGAACGATCAGAAGCAAGTGCTTCTATAAAAAACTCTTTCATTTGAGGAGATATTTTAATTAGGCGTGATTTATTGCTTAAGGCAACAATGTATTCTCCTAAGAAATTGTTCAGATCAGATTACTATATCATATAGCTGCCATACAAATTGAACGATCGGAAACAAGTACTTGTATGAAAAACTCTTTCATTTGAGGAGATATTTTTATTAGGCGCGATTTATTACTTAAGGCAACAATGTATTCTCCTAAGAAATTGTTCAGACCAGATTACGTTATCATATAGCTGCCATACAAACTGAACGATTGAAAACAAGTGCTTGTATGAAAAACTCTTTCATTTGAGGAGATATTTTAATTAGGCGCGATTTATTACTTAAGGCAACAATGTATTCTCCTAAGAAATTGTTCAGACCAGATTACTTTATCATATAGCTGCCATACAAACTGAACGATCGAAAACAAGTGCTTGTATGAAAAACTCTTTCATTTGAGGAGATATTTTAATTAGGAGCGATTTATTGCTTAAGGCAACAATGTCTTCTCCTAAGAAATTGTTCAGATCAGATGACTATATCATCTAGCTGCCATACAAACTGAACGATCGCAATCAAGTGCTTGTGTGGAAAGCTCTTTCATTTGAGGATATACTTTAATTAGGCGTGATTTATTGCTTAAGGCAACAATGTATTCTCCTAAGAAATTGTTCAGATCAGATTACTATATCATATAGCTGCCATACAAATTGAACGATCGGAAACAAGTACTTGTATGAAAAACTCTTTCACTTGAGGAGATATTTTAATAAGGAGCGATTTATTGCTTAAGGCAACAATGTCTTCTCCTAAGAAATTGTTCAGATCAGATGACTATATCATATAGCTGCCATACAAACTGAACGATCGGAAGCAAGTGCTTCTGTAAAAAATTCTTTCATTTGAGGAGATATTTTAATTAGGCGTGATTTATTGCTTAAGGCAACAATGTATTCTCCTAAGAAATGGTTCAGATCAGATTACTATATCATATAGCTGCCATACAAATTGAACGATCGGAAACAAGTACTTTTATGAAAAACTCTTTCATTTGAGGAGATATTTTAATTAGGCGCGATTTATTACTTAAGGCAACAATGTATTCTCCTAAGAAATTGTTTAGATCAGATTTCTATATCATATAGCCACCATACAAACTGAACGATCGCAATCAAGTGCTTGTGTGGAAAACTCTTTTATTAAAAGAGATATCTCTACGAAATAAGATATGATAAATTGCTCAAGGCAACAATGTCTTCTCCTTAGAAATGGTTCAGATCAGATTACTATATCATATAGCTGCCATACAAATTGAACGATCGGAAACAAGTACTTTTATGAAAAACTCTTTCATTTGAGGAGATATTTTAATTAGGCGCGATTTATTACTTAAGGCAACAATGTATTCTCCTAAGAAATTGTTCAGATCAGATTACTATATCATATAGCTGCCATACAAACTGAACGATCGGAAACAAGTGCTTGTATGAAAAACTTTTTCATTTGAGGAGATATTTTAATTAGGAGCGATTTATTGCTTAAGGCAACAATGTCTTCTCCTAAGAAATTGTTCAGATCAGATGACTATATCATATAGCTGCCATACAAACTGAACGATCGGAAACAAGGGCTTGTATGAAAAACTCTTTCATTTGAGGAGATATTTTAATTAGGAGCGATTTATTGCTTAATGCAACAATGTATTTTCCTGAGAATATGTTCAGATCAGATCACTATATCATATAGCCACCATACAAACTGAACGATCGCAATCAAGTGCTTGTGTGGAAAACTCTTTTATTTAAAGAGATATCTCTACGAAATCAGATTTGATAAATTGCTTAAGGCAACAATGTCTTCTCCTAAGAAATTGTTCAGATCAGATTACTATATCATACAGCTGCCATACAAACTGAACGATCGGAAACAAGTGCTTAAATGAAAAACTCTTTCATTTGAAAAGATATTTTAATTAGGCGCGATTTATTACTTAAGGCAACAATGTATTCTCCTAAGAAATTGTTCAGATCAGATTACTATATCATATAGCTGCCATACAAACTGAACGATCGGAAACAAGTGCTTGTATGAAAAACTCTTTCATTTGAGGAGATATTTTAATTAGGAGCGATTTATTGCTTAAGGCAACAATGTATTTTCCTGAGAATATGTTCAGATCAGATCACTATATCATATAGCCACCATACAAACTGAACGATCGCAATCAAGTGCTTGTGTGGAAAACTCTTTTATTTAAAGAGATATCTCTACGAAATAAGATATGATAAATTGCTTAAGGCAACAATGTCTTCTCCTTAGAAATTGTTCAGATCAGATTACTATATCATATAGCTGCCATACAAATTGAACGATCGGAAACAAGTACTTTTATGAAAAACTCTTTCATTTGAGGAGATATTTTAATTAGGCGCGATTTATTACTTAAGGCAACAATGTATTCTCCTAAGAAATTGTTCAGACCAGATTACTATATCATATAGCTGCCATACAAATTGAACGATCGGAAACAAGTACTTGTATGAAAAACTCTTTCATTTGAGGAGATATTTTTATTAGGCGCGATTTATTACTTAAGGCAACAATGTATTCTCCTAAGAAATTGTTCAGACCAGATTACGTTATCATATAGCTGCCATACAAACTGAACGATTGAAAACAAGTGCTTGTATGAAAAACTCTTTCATTTGAGGAGATATTTTAATTAGGCGCGATTTATTACTTAAGGCAACAATGTATTCTCCTAAGAAATTGTTCAGACCAGATTACTTTATCATATAGCTGCCATACAAACTGAACGATCGAAAACAAGTGCTTGTATGAAAAACTCTTTCATTTGAGGAGATATTTTAATTAGGAGCGATTTATTGCTTAAGGCAACAATGTCTTCTCCTAAGAAATTGTTCAGATCAGATGACTATATCATCTAGCTGCCATACAAACTGAACGATCGCAATCAAGTGCTTGTGTGGAAAGCTCTTTCATTTGAGGATATACTTTAATTAGGCGTGATTTATTGCTTAAGGCAACAATGTATTCTCCTAAGAAATTGTTCAGATCAGATTACTATATCATATAGCTGCCATACAAATTGAACGATCGGAAACAAGTACTTGTATGAAAAACTCTTTCACTTGAGGAGATATTTTAATAAGGAGCGATTTATTGCTTAAGGCAACAATGTCTTCTCCTAAGAAATTGTTCAGATCAGATGACTATATCATATAGCTGCCATACAAACTGAACGATCGGAAGCAAGTGCTTCTGTAAAAAATTCTTTCATTTGAGGAGATATTTTAATTAGGCGTGATTTATTGCTTAAGGCAACAATGTATTCTCCTAAGAAATGGTTCAGATCAGATTACTATATCATATAGCTGCCATACAAATTGAACGATCGGAAACAAGTACTTTTATGAAAAACTCTTTCATTTGAGGAGATATTTTAATTAGGCGCGATTTATTACTTAAGGCAACAATGTATTCTCCTAAGAAATTGTTTAGATCAGATTTCTATATCATATAGCCACCATACAAACTGAACGATCGCAATCAAGTGCTTGTGTGGAAAACTCTTTTATTAAAAGAGATATCTCTACGAAATAAGATATGATAAATTGCTCAAGGCAACAATGTCTTCTCCTTAGAAATGGTTCAGATCAGATTACTATATCATATAGCTGCCATACAAATTGAACGATCGGAAACAAGTACTTTTATGAAAAACTCTTTCATTTGAGGAGATATTTTAATTAGGCGCGATTTATTACTTAAGGCAACAATGTATTCTCCTAAGAAATTGTTCAGATCAGATTACTATATCATATAGCTGCCATACAAACTGAACGATCGGAAACAAGTGCTTGTATGAAAAACTTTTTCATTTGAGGAGATATTTTAATTAGGAGCGATTTATTGCTTAAGGCAACAATGTCTTCTCCTAAGAAATTGTTCAGATCAGATGACTATATCATATAGCTGCCATACAAACTGAACGATCGGAAACAAGGGCTTGTATGAAAAACTCTTTCATTTGAGGAGATATTTTAATTAGGAGCGATTTATTGCTTAAGGCAACAATGTATTTTCCTGAGAATATGTTCAGATCAGATCACTATATCATATAGCCACCATACAAACTGAACGATCGCAATCAAGTGCTTGTGTGGAAAACTCTTTTATTTAAAGAGATATCTCTACGAAATAAGATATGATAAATTGCTTAAGGCAACAATGTCTTCTCCTTAGAAATTGTTCAGATCAGATTACTATATCATATAGCTGCCATACAAATTGAACGATCGGAAACAAGTACTTTTATGAAAAACTCTTTCATTTGAGGAGATATTTTAATTAGGCGCGATTTATTACTTAAGGCAACAATGTATTCTCCTAAGAAATTGTTCAGACCAGATTACTATATCATATAGCTGCCATACAAATTGAACGATCGGAAACAAGTACTTGTATGAAAAACTCTTTCATTTGAGGAGATATTTTTATTAGGCGCGATTTATTACTTAAGGCAACAATGTATTCTCCTAAGAAATTGTTCAGACCAGATTACGTTATCATATAGCTGCCATACAAACTGAACGATTGAAAACAAGTGCTTGTATGAAAAACTCTTTCATTTGAGGAGATATTTTAATTAGGCGCGATTTATTACTTAAGGCAACAATGTATTCTCCTAAGAAATTGTTCAGACCAGATTACTTTATCATATAGCTGCCATACAAACTGAACGATCGAAAACAAGTGCTTGTATGAAAAACTCTTTCATTTGAGGAGATATTTTAATTAGGAGCGATTTATTGCTTAAGGCAACAATGTCTTCTCCTAAGAAATTGTTCAGATCAGATGACTATATCATCTAGCTGCCATACAAACTGAACGATCGCAATCAAGTGCTTGTGTGGAAAGCTCTTTCATTTGAGGATATACTTTAATTAGGCGTGATTTATTGCTTAAGGCAACAATGTATTCTCCTAAGAAATTGTTCAGATCAGATTACTATATCATATAGCTGCCATACAAATTGAACGATCGGAAACAAGTACTTGTATGAAAAACTCTTTCACTTGAGGAGATATTTTAATAAGGAGCGATTTATTGCTTAAGGCAACAATGTCTTCTCCTAAGAAATTGTTCAGATCAGATGACTATATCATATAGCTGCCATACAAACTGAACGATCGGAAGCAAGTGCTTCTGTAAAAAATTCTTTCATTTGAGGAGATATTTTAATTAGGCGTGATTTATTGCTTAAGGCAACAATGTATTCTCCTAAGAAATGGTTCAGATCAGATTACTATATCATATAGCTGCCATACAAATTGAACGATCGGAAACAAGTACTTTTATGAAAAACTCTTTCATTTGAGGAGATATTTTAATTAGGCGCGATTTATTACTTAAGGCAACAATGTATTCTCCTAAGAAATTGTTTAGATCAGATTTCTATATCATATAGCCACCATACAAACTGAACGATCGCAATCAAGTGCTTGTGTGGAAAACTCTTTTATTAAAAGAGATATCTCTACGAAATAAGATATGATAAATTGCTCAAGGCAACAATGTCTTCTCCTTAGAAATGGTTCAGATCAGATTACTATATCATATAGCTGCCATACAAATTGAACGATCGGAAACAAGTACTTTTATGAAAAACTCTTTCATTTGAGGAGATATTTTAATTAGGCGCGATTTATTACTTAAGGCAACAATGTATTCTCCTAAGAAATTGTTCAGATCAGATTACTATATCATATAGCTGCCATACAAACTGAACGATCGGAAACAAGTGCTTGTATGAAAAACTTTTTCATTTGAGGAGATATTTTAATTAGGAGCGATTTATTGCTTAAGGCAACAATGTCTTCTCCTAAGAAATTGTTCAGATCAGATGACTATATCATATAGCTGCCATACAAACTGAACGATCGGAAACAAGGGCTTGTATGAAAAACTCTTTCATTTGAGGAGATATTTTAATTAGGAGCGATTTATTGCTTAATGCAACAATGTATTTTCCTGAGAATATGTTCAGATCAGATCACTATATCATATAGCCACCATACAAACTGAACGATCGCAATCAAGTGCTTGTGTGGAAAACTCTTTTATTTAAAGAGATATCTCTACGAAATCAGATTTGATAAATTGCTTAAGGCAACAATGTCTTCTCCTAAGAAATTGTTCAGATCAGATTACTATATCATACAGCTGCCATACAAACTGAACGATCGGAAACAAGTGCTTAAATGAAAAACTCTTTCATTTGAAAAGATATTTTAATTAGGCGCGATTTATTACTTAAGGCAACAATGTATTCTCCTAAGAAATTGTTCAGATCAGATTACTATATCATATAGCTGCCATACAAACTGAACGATCGGAAACAAGTGCTTGTATGAAAAACTCTTTCATTTGAGGAGATATTTTAATTAGGAGCGATTTATTGCTTAAGGCAACAATGTATTTTCCTGAGAATATGTTCAGATCAGATCACTATATCATATAGCCACCATACAAACTGAACGATCGCAATCAAGTGCTTGTGTGGAAAACTCTTTTATTTAAAGAGATATCTCTACGAAATAAGATATGATAAATTGCTTAAGGCAACAATGTCTTCTCCTTAGAAATTGTTCAGATCAGATTACTATATCATATAGCTGCCATACAAACTGAACGATCGGAAACAAATGCTTGTATGAAAAACTCTTTCGTTTGAGGATATATTTAATTAGGAGCGATTTATTGCTTAAGGCCACAATGTATTCTCCTAAGAAATTGTTCAGATCAGATGACTATATCATATAACTGCCATACAAACGGAACGATCGGAAGCAAGTGCTTCTATAAAAAACTCTTTCATTTGAGGAGATATTTTAATTAGGCGTGATTTATTGCTTAAGGCAACAATGTATTCTCCTAAGAAATTGTTCAGATCAGATTACTATATCATATAGCTGCCATACAAATTGAACGATCGGAAACAAGTACTTGTATGAAAAACTCTTTCATTTGAGGAGATATTTTTATAAGGCGCGATTTATTACTTAAGGCAACAATGTATTCTCCTAAGAAATTGTTCAGACCAGATTACTTTATCATATAGCTGCCATACAAACTGAACGATCGGAAGCAAGTGCTTCTATAAAAAACTCTTTCATTTGAGGAGATATTTTAATTAGGCGCGATTTATTACTTAAGGCAACAATGTATTTTCCTAAGAAATTGTTCACACCAGATAACTTTATCATATAGCTGCCATACAAACTGAACGATCGAAAACAAGTGCTTGTATGAAAAACTCTTTCATTTGAGGAGATATTTTAATTAGGAGCGATTTATTGCTTAAGGCAACAATGTCTTCTCCTAAGAAATTGTTCAGATCAGATGACTATATCATCTAGCTGCCATACAAACTGAACGATCGGAAGCAAGTGCTTGTGTGGAAAACTCTTTTATTTAAAGAGATATCTCTACGAAATAAGATATGATAAATTGCTTAAGGCAACAATGTCTTCTCCTTAGAAATTGTTCAGATCAGATGACTATATCATATAACTGCCATACAAACGGAACGATCGGAAGCAAGTGCTTCTATAAAAAACTCTTTCATTTGAGGAGATATTTTAATTAGGCGTGATTTATTGCTTAAGGCAACAATGTATTCTCCTAAGAAATTGTTCAGATCAGATTACTATATCATATAGCTGCCATACAAACTGAACGATCGGAAGCAAGTGCTTCTATAAAAAACTCTTTCATTTGAGGAGATATTTTAATTAGGCGCGATTTATTACTTAAGGCAACAATGTATTTTCCTAAGAAATTGTTCAGACCAGATTACTTTATCATATAGCTGCCATACAAACTGAACGATCGAAAACAAGTGCTTGTATAAAAAACTCTTTCATTTGAGGAGATATTTTAATTAGGAGCGATTTATTGCTTAAGGCAACAATGTCTTCTCCTAAGAAATTGTTCAGATCAGATTACTATATCATATAGCCACCATACAAACTGAACGATCGCAATCAAGTGCTTGTGTGGAAAACTCTTTTATTTAAAGAGATATCTCTACGAAATCAGATTTGATAAATTGCTTAAGGCAACAATGTCTTCTCCTAAGAAATTGTTCAGATCAGATTACTATATCATACAGCTGCCATACAAACTGAACGATCGGAAACAAGTGCTTAAATGAAAAACTCTTTCATTTGAAAAGATATTTTAATTAGGCGCGATTTATTACTTAAGGCAACAATGTATTCTCCTAAGAAATTGTTCAGATCAGATTACTATATCATATAGCTGCCATACAAACTGAACGATCGGAAACAAGTGCTTGTATGAAAAACTCTTTCATTTGAGGAGATATTTTAATTAGGAGCGATTTATTGCTTAAGGCAACAATGTATTTTCCTGAGAATATGTTCAGATCAGATCACTATATCATATAGCCACCATACAAACTGAACGATCGCAATCAAGTGCTTGTGTGGAAAACTCTTTTATTTAAAGAGATATCTCTACGAAATAAGATATGATAAATTGCTTAAGGCAACAATGTCTTCTCCTTAGAAATTGTTCAGATCAGATTACTATATCATATAGCTGCCATACAAACTGAACGATCGGAAACAAATGCTTGTATGAAAAACTCTTTCGTTTGAGGATATATTTAATTAGGAGCGATTTATTGCTTAAGGCCACAATGTATTCTCCTAAGAAATTGTTCAGATCAGATGACTATATCATATAACTGCCATACAAACGGAACGATCGGAAGCAAGTGCTTCTATAAAAAACTCTTTCATTTGAGGAGATATTTTAATTAGGCGTGATTTATTGCTTAAGGCAACAATGTATTCTCCTAAGAAATTGTTCAGATCAGATTACTATATCATATAGCTGCCATACAAATTGAACGATCGGAAACAAGTACTTGTATGAAAAACTCTTTCATTTGAGGAGATATTTTTATAAGGCGCGATTTATTACTTAAGGCAACAATGTATTCTCCTAAGAAATTGTTCAGACCAGATTACTTTATCATATAGCTGCCATACAAACTGAACGATCGGAAGCAAGTGCTTCTATAAAAAACTCTTTCATTTGAGGAGATATTTTAATTAGGCGCGATTTATTACTTAAGGCAACAATGTATTTTCCTAAGAAATTGTTCACACCAGATAACTTTATCATATAGCTGCCATACAAACTGAACGATCGAAAACAAGTGCTTGTATGAAAAACTCTTTCATTTGAGGAGATATTTTAATTAGGAGCGATTTATTGCTTAAGGCAACAATGTCTTCTCCTAAGAAATTGTTCAGATCAGATGACTATATCATCTAGCTGCCATACAAACTGAACGATCGGAAGCAAGTGCTTGTGTGGAAAACTCTTTTATTTAAAGAGATATCTCTACGAAATAAGATATGATAAATTGCTTAAGGCAACAATGTCTTCTCCTTAGAAATTGTTCAGATCAGATGACTATATCATATAACTGCCATACAAACGGAACGATCGGAAGCAAGTGCTTCTATAAAAAACTCTTTCATTTGAGGAGATATTTTAATTAGGCGTGATTTATTGCTTAAGGCAACAATGTATTCTCCTAAGAAATTGTTCAGATCAGATTACTATATCATATAGCTGCCATACAAATTGAACGATCGGAAACAAGTACTTGTATGAAAAACTCTTTCATTTGAGGAGATATTTTTATTAGGCGCGATTTATTACTTAAGGCAACAATGTATTCTCCTAAGAAATTGTTCAGACCAGATTACTTTATCATATAGCTGCCATACAAACTGAACGATCGGAAGCAAGTGCTTCTATAAAAAACTCTTTCATTTGAGGAGATATTTTAATTAGGCGCGATTTATTACTTAAGGCAACAATGTATTTTCCTAAGAAATTGTTCAGACCAGATTACTTTATCATATAGCTGCCATACAAACTGAACGATCGAAAACAAGTGCTTGTATAAAAAACTCTTTCATTTGAGGAGATATTTTAATTAGGAGCGATTTATTGCTTAAGGCAACAATGTCTTCTCCTAAGAAATTGTTCAGATCAGATTACTATATCATATAGCCACCATACAAACTGAACGATCGCAATCAAGTGCTTGTGTGGAAAACTCTTTTATTTAAAGAGATATCTCTACGAAATAAGATATGATAAATTGCTTAAGGCAACAATGTCTTCTCCTAAGAAATTGTTCAGACCAGATTACTTTATCATATAGCTGCCATACAAACTGAACGATCGGAAGCAAGTGCTTCTATAAAAAACTCTTTCATTTGAGGAGATATTTTAATTAGGCGCGATTTATTACTTAAGGCAACAATGTATTCTCCTAAGAAATTGTTCAGATCAGATTACTATATCATATAGCTGCCATACAAACTGAACGATCGGAAACAAGTGCTTGTATGAAAAACTCTTTCATTTGAGGAGATATTTTAATTAGGAGCGATTTATTGCTTAAGGCAACAATGTATTTTCCTGAGAATATGTTCAGATCAGATCACTATATCATATAGCCACCATACAAACTGAACGATCGCAATCAAGTGCTTGTGTGGAAAACTCTTTTATTTAAAGAGATATCTCTACGAAATAAGATATGATAAATTGCTTAAGGCAACAATGTCTTCTCCTTAGAAATTGTTCAGATCAGATTACTATATCATATAGCTGCCATACAAACTGAACGATCGGAAACAAGTGCTTGTATGAAACACTCTTTCGTTTAAAGATATATTTAATTAGGAGCGATTTATTGCTTAAGGCCACAATGTATTCTCCTAAGAAATTGTTCAGATCAGATGACTATATCATATAACTGCCATACAAACGGAACGATCGGAAGCAAGTGCTTCTATAAAAAACTCTTTCATTTGAGGAGATATTTTAATTAGGCGTGATATATTGCTTAAGGCAACAATGTATTCTCCTAAGAAATTGTTCAGATCAGATTACTATATCATATAGCTGCCATACAAATTGAACGATCGGAAACAAGTATTTGTATGAAAAACTCTTTCATTTGAGGAGATATTTTTATTAGGAGCGATTTATTACTTAAGGCAACAATGTATTCTCCTAAGAAATTGTTCAGACCAGATGACTATATCATATAGCTGCCATACAAACTGAACGATCGGAAGCAAGTGCTTCTATAAAAAACTCTTTCATTTGAGGAGATATTTTAATTAGGCGCGATTTATTACTTAAGGCAACAATGTATTTTCCTAAGAAATTGTTCAGACCAGATTACTTTATCATATAGCTGCCATACAAACTGAACGATCGAAAACAAGTGCTTGTATGAAAAACTCTTTCATTTGAGGAGATATTTTAATTAGGAGCGATTTATTGCTTAAGGCAACAATGTCTTCTCCTAAGAAATTGTTCAGATCAGATGACTATATCATCTAGCTGCCATACAAACTGAACGATCGGAAGCAAGTGCTTGTGTGGAAAACTCTTTTATTTAAAGAGATATCTCTACGAAATAAGATATGATAAATTGCTTAAGGCAACAATGTCTTCTCCTTAGAAATTGTTCAGATCAGATGACTATATCATATAACTGCCATACAAATTGAACGATCGGAAACAAGTACTTGTATGAAAAACTCTTTCATTTGAGGAGATATTTTAATTAGGCGCGATTTATTACTTAAGGCAACAATGTATTTTCCTAAGAAATTGTTCAGACCAGATTACTATATCATATAGCTGCCATACAAATTGAACGATCGGAAACAAGTACTTGTATGAAAAACTCTTTCATTTGAGGAGATATTTTTACTAGGCGCGATTTATTACTTAAGGCAACAATGTATTCTCCTAAGAAATTGTTCAGACCAGATTACTTTATCATATAGCTGTCATACAAACTGAACGATCGGAAGCAAGTGCTTCTATAAAAAACTCTTTCATTTGAGGAGATATTTTAATTAGGCGCGATTTATTACTTAAGGCAACAATGTATTTTCCTAAGAAATTGTTCAGACCAGATTACTTTATCATATAGCTGCCATACAAACTGAACGATCGAAAACAAGTGCTTGTATGAAAAACTCTTTCATTTGAGGAGATATTTTAATTAGGAGCGATTTATTGCTTAAGGCAACAATGTCTTCTCCTAAGAAATTGTTCAGATCAGATCACTATATCATATAGCCACCATACAAACTGAACGATCGCAATCAAGTGCTTGTGTGGAAAACTCTTTTATTTAAAGAGATATCTCTACGAAATAAGATATGATAAATTGCTTAAGGCAACAATGTCTTCTCCTTAGAAATTGTTCAGATCAGATTACTATATCATATAGCTGCCATACAAACTGAACGATCGGAAGCAAGTGCTTCTATAAAAAACTCTTTCATTTGAGGAGATATTTTAATTAGGCGCGATTTATTACTTAAGGCAACAATGTATTTTCCTAAGAAATTGTTCAGACCAGATTACTTTATCATATAGCTGCCATACAAACTGAACGATCGAAAACAAGTGCTTGTATGAAAAACTCTTTCATTTGAGGAGATATTTTAATTAGGAGCGATTTATTGCTTAAGGCAACAATGTCTTCTCCTAAGAAATTGTTCAGATCAGATGACTATATCATCTAGCTGCCATACAAACTGAACGATCGGAAGCAAGTGCTTCTATAAAAAACTCTTTCATTTGAGGAGATACTTTAATTAGGCGTGATTTATTGCTTAAGGCAACAATGTATTCTCCTAAGAAATTGTTCAGATCAGATTACTATATCATATAGCTGCCATACAAATTGAACGATCGGAAACAAGTACTTGTATGAAAAATTCTTTCATTTGAGGAGATATTTTAATAAGGAGCGATTTATTGCTCAAGGCAACAATGTCTTCTCCTAAGAAATTGTTCAGATCAGATGACTATATCATATAGCTGCCATACAAACTGAACGATCGCAATCAAGTGCTTGTGTGGAAAACTCTTTTATTTAAAGAGATATCTCTACGAAATAAGATATGATAAATTGCTTAAGGCAACAATGTCTTCTCCTTAGAAATTGTTCAGATCAGATTACTATATCATATAGCTGCCATACAAACTGAACGATCGGAAACAAATGCTTGTATGAAAAACTCTTTCGTTTGAGGATATATTTAATTAGGAGCGATTTATTGCTTAAGGCCACAATGTATTCTCCTAAGAAATTGTTCAGATCAGATGACTATATCATATAACTGCCATACAAACGGAACGATCGGAAGCAAGTGCTTCTATAAAAAACTCTTTCATTTGAGGAGATATTTTAATTAGGCGTGATTTATTGCTTAAGGCAACAATGTATTCTCCTAAGAAATTGTTCAGATCAGATTACTATATCATATAGCTGCCATACAAATTGAACGATCGGAAACAAGTACTTGTATGAAAAACTCTTTCATTTGAGGAGATATTTTTATAAGGCGCGATTTATTACTTAAGGCAACAATGTATTCTCCTAAGAAATTGTTCAGACCAGATTACTTTATCATATAGCTGCCATACAAACTGAACGATCGGAAGCAAGTGCTTCTATAAAAAACTCTTTCATTTGAGGAGATATTTTAATTAGGCGCGATTTATTACTTAAGGCAACAATGTATTTTCCTAAGAAATTGTTCAGACCAGATAACTTTATCATATAGCTGCCATACAAACTGAACGATCGAAAACAAGTGCTTGTATGAAAAACTCTTTCATTTGAGGAGATATTTTAATTAGGAGCGATTTATTGGTTAAGGCAACAATGTCTTCTCCTAAGAAATTGTTCAGATCAGATGACTATATCATCTAGCTGCCATACAAACTGAACGATCGGAAGCAAGTGCTTGTGTGGAAAACTCTTTTATTTAAAGAGATATCTCTACGAAATAAGATATGATAAATTGCTTAAGGCAACAATGTCTTCTCCTTAGAAATTGTTCAGATCAGATGACTATATCATATAACTGCCATACAAACGGAACGATCGGAAGCAAGTGCTTCTATAAAAAACTCTTTCATTTGAGGAGATATTTTAATTAGGCGTGATTTATTGCTTAAGGCAACAATGTATTCTCCTAAGAAATTGTTCAGATCAGATTACTATATCATATAGCTGCCATACAAATTGAACGATCGGAAACAAGTACTTGTATGAAAAACTCTTTCATTTGAGGAGATATTTTTATTAGGCGCGATTTATTACTTAAGGCAACAATGTATTCTCCTAAGAAATTGTTCAGACCAGATTACTTTATCATATAGCTGCCATACAAACTGAACGATCGGAAGCAAGTGCTTCTATAAAAAACTCTTTCATTTGAGGAGATATTTTAATTAGGCGCGATTTATTACTTAAGGCAACAATGTATTTTCCTAAGAAATTGTTCAGACCAGATTACTTTATCATATAGCTGCCATACAAACTGAACGATCGAAAACAAGTGCTTGTATAAAAAACTCTTTCATTTGAGGAGATATTTTAATTAGGAGCGATTTATTGCTTAAGGCAACAATGTCTTCTCCTAAGAAATTGTTCAGATCAGATTACTATATCATATAGCCACCATACAAACTGAACGATCGCAATCAAGTGCTTGTGTGGAAAACTCTTTTATTTAAAGAGATATCTCTACGAAATAAGATATGATAAATTGCTTAAGGCAACAATGTCTTCTCCTAAGAAATTGTTCAGACCAGATTACTTTATCATATAGCTGCCATACAAACTGAACGATCGGAAGCAAGTGCTTCTATAAAAAACTCTTTCATTTGAGGAGATATTTTAATTAGGCGCGATTTATTACTTAAGGCAACAATGTATTCTCCTAAGAAATTGTTCAGATCAGATTACTATATCATATAGCTGCCATACAAACTGAACGATCGGAAACAAGTGCTTGTATGAAAAACTCTTTCATTTGAGGAGATATTTTAATTAGGAGCGATTTATTGCTTAAGGCAACAATGTATTTTCCTGAGAATATGTTCAGATCAGATCACTATATCATATAGCCACCATACAAACTGAACGATCGCAATCAAGTGCTTGTGTGGAAAACTCTTTTATTTAAAGAGATATCTCTACGAAATAAGATATGATAAATTGCTTAAGGCAACAATGTCTTCTCCTTAGAAATTGTTCAGATCAGATTACTATATCATATAGCTGCCATACAAACTGAACGATCGGAAACAAGTGCTTGTATGAAACACTCTTTCGTTTAAAGATATATTTAATTAGGAGCGATTTATTGCTTAAGGCCACAATGTATTCTCCTAAGAAATTGTTCAGATCAGATGACTATATCATATAACTGCCATACAAACGGAACGATCGGAAGCAAGTGCTTCTATAAAAAACTCTTTCATTTGAGGAGATATTTTAATTAGGCGTGATTTATTGCTTAAGGCAACAATGTATTCTCCTAAGAAATTGTTCAGATCAGATTTCTATATCATATAGCTGCCATACAAATTGAACGATCGGAAACAAGTATTTGTATGAAAAACTCTTTCATTTGAGGAGATATTTTTATTAGGAGCGATTTATTACTTAAGGCAACAATGTATTCTCCTAAGAAATTGTTCAGACCAGATTACTTGATCATATAGCTGCCATACAAACTGAACGATCGGAAGCAAGTGCTTCTATAAAAAACTCTTTCATTTGAGGAGATATTTTAATTAGGCGCGATTTATTACTTAAGGCAACAATGTATTTTCCTAAGAAATTGTTCAGACCAGATTACTTTATCATATAGCTGCCATACAAACTGAACGATCGAAAACAAGTGCTTGTATGAAAAACTCTTTCATTTGAGGAGATATTTTAATTAGGAGCGATTTATTGCTTAAGGCAACAATGTCTTCTCCTAACAAATTGTTCAGATCAGATGACTATATCATCTAGCTGCCATACAAACTGAACGATCGGAAGCAAGTGCTTCTATAAAAAACTCTTTCATTTGAGGAGATACTTTAATTAGGCGTGATTTATTGCTTAAGGCAACAATGTATTCTCCTAAGAAATTGTTCAGATCAGATTACTATATCATATAGCTGCCATACAAATTGAACGATCGGAAACAAGTACTTGTATGAAAAATTCTTTCATTTGAGGAGATATTTTAATAAGGAGCGATTTATTGCTCAAGGCAACAATGTCTTCTCCTAAGAAATTGTTCAGATCAGATGACTATATCATATAGCTGCCATACAAACTGAACGATCGGAAACAAGTACTTTTATGAAAAACTCTTTCATTTGAGGAGATATTTTAATTAGGCGCGATTTATTACTTAAGGCAACAATGTACTCTCCTAAAAAATTGTTCAGATCAGATTACTATATCATATAACCACCATACAAACTGAACGATCGGAAACAAGTGCTTGTATGAAAAACTTTTTCATTTGAGGAGATATTTTAATTAGGCGCGATTAATTACTTAAGGCAACAATGTATTCTCCTAAGAAATTGTTCAGACCAGTTTACTTTATCATATAGCTGCCATACAAACTGAACGATCGGAAGCAAGTGCTTCTATAAAAAACTCTTTCATTTGAGGAGATATTTTAATTAGGCGCGATTTATTACTTAAGGCAACAATGTATTTTCCTAAGAAATTGTTCAGACCAGATAACTTTATCATATAGCTGCCATACAAACTGAACGATCGAAAACAAGTGCTTGTATGAAAAACTCTTTCATTTGAGGAGATATTTTAATTAGGAGCGATTTATTGCTTAAGGCAACAATGTCTTCTCCTAAGAAATTGTTCAGATCAGATGACTATATCATCTAGCTGCCATACAAACTGAACGATCGGAAGCAAGTGCTTCTATAAAAAACTCTTTCATTTGAGGAGATACTTTAATTAGGCGTGATTTATTGCTTAAGGCAACAATGTATTTTCCTAAGAAATTGTTCAGATCAGATTACTATATCATATAGCTGCCATACAAATTGAACGATCGGAAACAAGTACTTGTATGAAAAACTCTTTCATTTGAGGAGATATTTTAATAAGGAGCGATTTATTGCTCAAGGCAACAATGTCTTCTTCTAAGAAATTGTTCAGATCAGATGACTATATCATATAGCTGCCATACAAACTGAACGATCGGAAACAAGTACTTTTATGAAAAACTCTTTCATTTGAGGAGATATTTTAATTAGGCGCGATTTATTACTTAAGGCAACAATGTACTCTCCTAATAAATTGTTCAGACCAGATTACTTTATCATATAGCTGCCATACAAACTGAACGATCGGAAACAAGTGCTTGTATGAAAAACTTTTTCATTTGAGGAGATATTTTAATTAGGCGCTATTTATGACTTAAGGCAACAATGTGTTCTCCTAAGAAATTGTTCAGACCAGTTTACTTTATCATATAGCTGCCATACAAACTGAACGATCGAAAATAAGTGCTTGTATGAAAAACTCTTTCATTTGAGGAGATATTTTAATTAGGAGCGATTTATAGCTTAAGGCAACAATGTCTTCTCCTAAGAAATTGTTCAGAGCAGATGACTATATCATATAGCTGCCATACAAACTGAACGATCGAAAACAAGTGCTTGTATGAAAAACTCTTTCATTTGAGGAGATATTTTAATTAGGAGCGATTTATTGCTTAAGGCAACAATGTCTTCTCCTAACAAATTGTTCAGATCAGATGACTATATCATCTAGCTGCCATACAAACTGAACGATCGGAAGCAAGTGCTTCTATAAAAAACTCTTTCATTTGAGGAGATACTTTAATTAGGCGTGATTTATTGCTTAAGGCAACAATGTATTCTCCTAAGAAATTGTTCAGATCAGATTACTATATCATATAGCTGCCATACAAATTGAACGATCGGAAACAAGTACTTGTATGAAAAATTCTTTCATTTGAGGAGATATTTTAATAAGGAGCGATTTATTGCTCAAGGCAACAATGTCTTCTCCTAAGAAATTGTTCAGATCAGATGACTATATCATATAGCTGCCATACAAACTGAACGATCGGAAACAAGTACTTTTATGAAAAACTCTTTCATTTGAGGAGATATTTTAATTAGGCGCGATTTATTACTTAAGGCAACAATGTACTCTCCTAAAAAATTGTTCAGATCAGATTACTATATCATATAACCACCATACAAACTGAACGATCGGAAACAAGTGCTTGTATGAAAAACTTTTTCATTTGAGGAGATATTTTAATTAGGCGCGATTAATTACTTAAGGCAACAATGTATTCTCCTAAGAAATTGTTCAGACCAGTTTACTTTATCATATAGCTGCCATACAAACTGAACGATCGGAAGCAAGTGCTTCTATAAAAAACTCTTTCATTTGAGGAGATATTTTAATTAGGCGCGATTTATTACTTAAGGCAACAATGTATTTTCCTAAGAAATTGTTCAGACCAGATAACTTTATCATATAGCTGCCATACAAACTGAACGATCGAAAACAAGTGCTTGTATGAAAAACTCTTTCATTTGAGGAGATATTTTAATTAGGCGTGATTTATTGCTTAAGGCAACAATGTATTCTCCTAAGAAATTGTTCAGATCAGATTACTATATCATATAGCTGCCATACAAACTGAACGATCGGAAGCAAGTGCTTCTATAAAAAACTCTTTCATTTGAGGAGATATTTTAATTAGGCGCGATTTATTACTTAAGGCAACAATGTATTTTCCTAAGAAATTGTTCAGACCAGATAACTTTATCATATAGCTGCCATACAAACTGAACGATCGAAAACAAGTGCTTGTATGAAAAACTCTTTCATTTGAGGAGATATTTTAATTAGGAGCGATTTATTGGTTAAGGCAACAATGTCTTCTCCTAAGAAATTGTTCAGATCAGATGACTATATCATCTAGCTGCCATACAAACTGAACGATCGGAAGCAAGTGCTTGTGTGGAAAACTCTTTTATTTAAAGAGATATCTCTACGAAATAAGATATGATAAATTGCTTAAGGCAACAATGTCTTCTCCTTAGAAATTGTTCAGATCAGATGACTATATCATATAACTGCCATACAAACGGAACGATCGGAAGCAAGTGCTTCTATAAAAAACTCTTTCATTTGAGGAGATATTTTAATTAGGCGTGATTTATTGCTTAAGGCAACAATGTATTCTCCTAAGAAATTGTTCAGATCAGATTACTATATCATATAGCTGCCATACAAATTGAACGATCGGAAGCAAGTGCTTGTGTGGAAAACTCTTTTATTTAAAGAGATATCTCTACGAAATAAGATATGATAAATTGCTTAAGGCAACAATGTCTTCTCCTTAGAAATTGTTCAGATCAGATGACTATATCATATAACTGCCATACAAACGGAACGATCGGAAGCAAGTGCTTCTATAAAAAACTCTTTCATTTGAGGAGATATTTTAATTAGGCGTGATTTATTGCTTAAGGCAACAATGTATTCTCCTAAGAAATTGTTCAGATCAGATTACTATATCATATAGCTGCCATACAAATTGAACGATCGGAAACAAGTACTTGTATGAAAAACTCTTTCATTTGAGGAGATATTTTTATAAGGCGCGATTTATTACTTAAGGCAACAATGTATTCTCCTAAGAAATTGTTCAGACCAGATTACTTTATCATATAGCTGCCATACAAACTGAACGATCGGAAGCAAGTGCTTCTATAAAAAACTCTTTCATTTGAGGAGATATTTTAATTAGGCGCGATTTATTACTTAAGGCAACAATGTATTTTCCTAAGAAATTGTTCAGACCAGATAACTTTATCATATAGCTGCCATACAAACTGAACGATCGAAAACAAGTGCTTGTATGAAAAACTCTTTCATTTGAGGAGATATTTTAATTAGGAGCGATTTATTGGTTAAGGCAACAATGTCTTCTCCTAAGAAATTGTTCAGATCAGATGACTATATCATCTAGCTGCCATACAAACTGAACGATCGGAAGCAAGTGCTTGTGTGGAAAACTCTTTTATTTAAAGAGATATCTCTACGAAATAAGATATGATAAATTGCTTAAGGCAACAATGTCTTCTCCTTAGAAATTGTTCAGATCAGATGACTATATCATATAACTGCCATACAAACGGAACGATCGGAAGCAAGTGCTTCTATAAAAAACTCTTTCATTTGAGGAGATATTTTAATTAGGCGTGATTTATTGCTTAAGGCAACAATGTATTCTCCTAAGAAATTGTTCAGATCAGATTACTATATCATATAGCTGCCATACAAATTGAACGATCGGAAACAAGTACTTGTATGAAAAACTCTTTCATTTGAGGAGATATTTTTATTAGGCGCGATTTATTACTTAAGGCAACAATGTATTCTCCTAAGAAATTGTTCAGACCAGATTACTTTATCATATAGCTGCCATACAAACTGAACGATCGGAAGCAAGTGCTTCTATAAAAAACTCTTTCATTTGAGGAGATATTTTAATTAGGCGCGATTTATTACTTAAGGCAACAATGTATTTTCCTAAGAAATTGTTCAGACCAGATTACTTTATCATATAGCTGCCATACAAACTGAACGATCGAAAACAAGTGCTTGTATAAAAAACTCTTTCATTTGAGGAGATATTTTAATTAGGAGCGATTTATTGCTTAAGGCAACAATGTCTTCTCCTAAGAAATTGTTCAGATCAGATTACTATATCATATAGCCACCATACAAACTGAACGATCGCAATCAAGTGCTTGTGTGGAAAACTCTTTTATTTAAAGAGATATCTCTACGAAATAAGATATGATAAATTGCTTAAGGCAACAATGTCTTCTCCTAAGAAATTGTTCAGACCAGATTACTTTATCATATAGCTGCCATACAAACTGAACGATCGGAAGCAAGTGCTTCTATAAAAAACTCTTTCATTTGAGGAGATATTTTAATTAGGCGCGATTTATTACTTAAGGCAACAATGTATTCTCCTAAGAAATTGTTCAGATCAGATTACTATATCATATAGCTGCCATACAAACTGAACGATCGGAAACAAGTGCTTGTATGAAAAACTCTTTCATTTGAGGAGATATTTTAATTAGGAGCGATTTATTGCTTAAGGCAACAATGTATTTTCCTGAGAATATGTTCAGATCAGATCACTATATCATATAGCCACCATACAAACTGAACGATCGCAATCAAGTGCTTGTGTGGAAAACTCTTTTATTTAAAGAGATATCTCTACGAAATAAGATATGATAAATTGCTTAAGGCAACAATGTCTTCTCCTTAGAAATTGTTCAGATCAGATTACTATATCATATAGCTGCCATACAAACTGAACGATCGGAAACAAGTGCTTGTATGAAACACTCTTTCGTTTAAAGATATATTTAATTAGGAGCGATTTATTGCTTAAGGCCACAATGTATTCTCCTAAGAAATTGTTCAGATCAGATGACTATATCATATAACTGCCATACAAACGGAACGATCGGAAGCAAGTGCTTCTATAAAAAACTCTTTCATTTGAGGAGATATTTTAATTAGGCGTGATTTATTGCTTAAGGCAACAATGTATTCTCCTAAGAAATTGTTCAGATCAGATTTCTATATCATATAGCTGCCATACAAATTGAACGATCGGAAACAAGTATTTGTATGAAAAACTCTTTCATTTGAGGAGATATTTTTATTAGGAGCGATTTATTACTTAAGGCAACAATGTATTCTCCTAAGAAATTGTTCAGACCAGATTACTTGATCATATAGCTGCCATACAAACTGAACGATCGGAAGCAAGTGCTTCTATAAAAAACTCTTTCATTTGAGGAGATATTTTAATTAGGCGCGATTTATTACTTAAGGCAACAATGTATTTTCCTAAGAAATTGTTCAGACCAGATTACTTTATCATATAGCTGCCATACAAACTGAACGATCGAAAACAAGTGCTTGTATGAAAAACTCTTTCATTTGAGGAGATATTTTAATTAGGAGCGATTTATTGCTTAAGGCAACAATGTCTTCTCCTAACAAATTGTTCAGATCAGATGACTATATCATCTAGCTGCCATACAAACTGAACGATCGGAAGCAAGTGCTTCTATAAAAAACTCTTTCATTTGAGGAGATACTTTAATTAGGCGTGATTTATTGCTTAAGGCAACAATGTATTCTCCTAAGAAATTGTTCAGATCAGATTACTATATCATATAGCTGCCATACAAATTGAACGATCGGAAACAAGTACTTGTATGAAAAATTCTTTCATTTGAGGAGATATTTTAATAAGGAGCGATTTATTGCTCAAGGCAACAATGTCTTCTCCTAAGAAATTGTTCAGATCAGATGACTATATCATATAGCTGCCATACAAACTGAACGATCGGAAACAAGTACTTTTATGAAAAACTCTTTCATTTGAGGAGATATTTTAATTAGGCGCGATTTATTACTTAAGGCAACAATGTACTCTCCTAAAAAATTGTTCAGATCAGATTACTATATCATATAACCACCATACAAACTGAACGATCGGAAACAAGTGCTTGTATGAAAAACTTTTTCATTTGAGGAGATATTTTAATTAGGCGCGATTAATTACTTAAGGCAACAATGTATTCTCCTAAGAAATTGTTCAGACCAGTTTACTTTATCATATAGCTGCCATACAAACTGAACGATCGGAAGCAAGTGCTTCTATAAAAAACTCTTTCATTTGAGGAGATATTTTAATTAGGCGCGATTTATTACTTAAGGCAACAATGTATTTTCCTAAGAAATTGTTCAGACCAGATAACTTTATCATATAGCTGCCATACAAACTGAACGATCGAAAACAAGTGCTTGTATGAAAAACTCTTTCATTTGAGGAGATATTTTAATTAGGAGCGATTTATTGCTTAAGGCAACAATGTCTTCTCCTAAGAAATTGTTCAGATCAGATGACTATATCATCTAGCTGCCATACAAACTGAACGATCGGAAGCAAGTGCTTCTATAAAAAACTCTTTCATTTGAGGAGATACTTTAATTAGGCGTGATTTATTGCTTAAGGCAACAATGTATTTTCCTAAGAAATTGTTCAGATCAGATTACTATATCATATAGCTGCCATACAAATTGAACGATCGGAAACAAGTACTTGTATGAAAAACTCTTTCATTTGAGGAGATATTTTAATAAGGAGCGATTTATTGCTCAAGGCAACAATGTCTTCTTCTAAGAAATTGTTCAGATCAGATGACTATATCATATAGCTGCCATACAAACTGAACGATCGGAAACAAGTACTTTTATGAAAAACTCTTTCATTTGAGGAGATATTTTAATTAGGCGCGATTTATTACTTAAGGCAACAATGTACTCTCCTAATAAATTGTTCAGACCAGATTACTTTATCATATAGCTGCCATACAAACTGAACGATCGGAAACAAGTGCTTGTATGAAAAACTTTTTCATTTGAGGAGATATTTTAATTAGGCGCTATTTATGACTTAAGGCAACAATGTGTTCTCCTAAGAAATTGTTCAGACCAGTTTACTTTATCATATAGCTGCCATACAAACTGAACGATCGAAAATAAGTGCTTGTATGAAAAACTCTTTCATTTGAGGAGATATTTTAATTAGGAGCGATTTATAGCTTAAGGCAACAATGTCTTCTCCTAAGAAATTGTTCAGAGCAGATGACTATATCATATAGCTGCCATACAAACTGAACGATCGAAAACAAGTGCTTGTATGAAAAACTCTTTCATTTGAGGAGATATTTTAATTAGGAGCGATTTATTGCTTAAGGCAACAATGTCTTCTCCTAACAAATTGTTCAGATCAGATGACTATATCATCTAGCTGCCATACAAACTGAACGATCGGAAGCAAGTGCTTCTATAAAAAACTCTTTCATTTGAGGAGATACTTTAATTAGGCGTGATTTATTGCTTAAGGCAACAATGTATTCTCCTAAGAAATTGTTCAGATCAGATTACTATATCATATAGCTGCCATACAAATTGAACGATCGGAAACAAGTACTTGTATGAAAAATTCTTTCATTTGAGGAGATATTTTAATAAGGAGCGATTTATTGCTCAAGGCAACAATGTCTTCTCCTAAGAAATTGTTCAGATCAGATGACTATATCATATAGCTGCCATACAAACTGAACGATCGGAAACAAGTACTTTTATGAAAAACTCTTTCATTTGAGGAGATATTTTAATTAGGCGCGATTTATTACTTAAGGCAACAATGTACTCTCCTAAAAAATTGTTCAGATCAGATTACTATATCATATAACCACCATACAAACTGAACGATCGGAAACAAGTGCTTGTATGAAAAACTTTTTCATTTGAGGAGATATTTTAATTAGGCGCGATTAATTACTTAAGGCAACAATGTATTCTCCTAAGAAATTGTTCAGACCAGTTTACTTTATCATATAGCTGCCATACAAACTGAACGATCGGAAGCAAGTGCTTCTATAAAAAACTCTTTCATTTGAGGAGATATTTTAATTAGGCGCGATTTATTACTTAAGGCAACAATGTATTTTCCTAAGAAATTGTTCAGACCAGATAACTTTATCATATAGCTGCCATACAAACTGAACGATCGAAAACAAGTGCTTGTATGAAAAACTCTTTCATTTGAGGAGATATTTTAATTAGGAGCGATTTATTGCTTAAGGCAACAATGTCTTCTCCTAAGAAATTGTTCAGATCAGATGACTATATCATCTAGCTGCCATACAAACTGAACGATCGGAAGCAAGTGCTTCTATAAAAAACTCTTTCATTTGAGGAGATACTTTAATTAGGCGTGATTTATTGCTTAAGGCAACAATGTATTTTCCTAAGAAATTGTTCAGATCAGATTACTATATCATATAGCTGCCATACAAATTGAACGATCGGAAACAAGTACTTGTATGAAAAACTCTTTCATTTGAGGAGATATTTTAATAAGGAGCGATTTATTGCTCAAGGCAACAATGTCTTCTTCTAAGAAATTGTTCAGATCAGATGACTATATCATATAGCTGCCATACAAACTGAACGATCGGAAACAAGTACTTTTATGAAAAACTCTTTCATTTGAGGAGATATTTTAATTAGGCGCGATTTATTACTTAAGGCAACAATGTGTTCTCCTAAGAAATTGTTCAGACCAGTTTACTTTATCATATAGCTGCCATACAAACTGAACGATCGAAAATAAGTGCTTGTATGAAAAACTCTTTCATTTGAGGAGATATTTTAATTAGGAGCGATTTATAGCTTAAGGCAACAATGTCTTCTCCTAAGAAATTGTTCAGAGCAGATGACTATATCATATAGCTGCCATACAAACTGAACGATCGGAAACAAGTACTTGTATGAAAAACTCTTTCATTTGAGGAGATATTTTAATTAGGCGTGATTTATTGCTTAAGGCAACAATGTATTCTCCTTAGAAATTGTTCAGATCAGATTACTATATCATATAGCTGCCATACAAACTGATCAGATCAGATGACTATATCATCTAGCTGCCATACAAACTGAACGATCGGAAGCAAGTGCTTCTATAAAAAACTCTTTCATTTGAGGAGATACTTTAATTAGGCGTGATTTATTGCTTAAGGCAACAATGTATTTTCCTAAGAAATTGTTCAGATCAGATTACTATATCATATAGCTGCCATACAAATTGAACGATCGGAAACAAGTACTTGTATGAAAAACTCTTTCATTTGAGGAGATATTTTAATTAGGCGCGATTTCTTGCTTAAGGCAACAATGTATTCTCCTTAGAAATTGTTCAGATCAGATTACTATATCATATAGCCACCTTACAAACTGAACGATCGCAATCAAGTGCTTGTGTGGAAAACTCTTTCATTTGAGGAGATATTTTAATTAGGCGCGATTTATTACTTAAGGCAACAATGTATTCTCGTAAGAAATTGTTCAGATCAGATTACTATACCATATAGCCACCATACGAACTGAACGATCGCAATTAAGTGCTTGTGTGGAAAACTCTCTTATTTAAAGAGATATCTCTACGAAATAAGATATGCTTAATTAGGCGTGATTTATTGCTTAAGGCAACAATGTATTCTCCTAAGAAATTGTTCAGATCAGATTACTATATCATATAGCTGCCATACAAACTGAACGATCGAAAACAAGTGCTTGTATGAAAAACTCTTTCATTTGAGGAGATATTTTAATTAGGAGCGATTTATTGCTTAAGGCAACAATGTCTTCTCCTAAGAAATTGTTCAGATCAGATGACTATATCATATAGCTGCCATACAAACTGAACGATCAGAAGCTAGTGCTTCTATAAAAAAACTCTTTCATTTGAGGAGATACTTTAATTAGGCGTGATTTATTGCTTAAGGCAACAATGTATTCTCCTAAGAAATTGTTCAGATCAGATTACTATATCATATAGCTGCCATACAAATTGAACGATCGGAAACAAGTACTTGTATGAAAAACTCTTTCATTTGAGGAGATATTTTAATAAGGCGCGATTTATTGCTTAAGGCAACAATGTATTCTCCTAAGAAATTGTTCAGATCAGATTACTATATCATATAGCTGCCATACAAACTGAACGTTTGAAAACAAGTGCTTGTATGAAAAACTCTTTCATTTGAGGAGATATTTTAATTAGGAGCGATTTATTGCTTAAGGCAACAACGTCTTCTCCTAAAAAATTGTTCAGATCAGATTACTTTATCATATAGCCACCATACAAACTGAATGATCGCAATCAAGTGCTTGTGTGGAAAACTCTTTCATTTGAGGAGATATTTTAATTAGGCGCGATTTATTACTTAAGGCAACAGTGTATTCTCCTAAGAAATTGTTCAGACCAGATTACATTATCATATAGCTGCCAAACAAACTGAACGATCGGAAACAAGTGCTTGTATGAAAAACTCTTTCATTTGAGGAGATATTTTAATTAAGCGCGATTTATTACTTAGGGCAACAATGTATTCTCCTAAGAAATTGTTCAGACCAGATTACTTTATAATATAGCTGCCATACAAACTGAACGATCGAAAACAAGTGCTTGTATGAAAAACTCTTTCATTTGAGGAGATATTTTAATAAGGCGCGATTTATTACTTAAGGCAACAATGTATTCTCCTAAGAAATTGTTCAGACCAGATTACTTTATCATATAGCTGCCATTCAAACTGAACGATCGAAAACAAGTGCTTGTATGAAAAACTCTTTCATTTGAGGAGATATTTTAATTAGGCGTGATTTATTGCTTAAGGCAACAATGTATTTTCCTAAGAAATTGTTCAGACCAGATAACTTTATCATATAGCTGCCATACAAACTGAACGATCGAAAACAAGTGCTTGTATGAAAAACTCTTTCATTTGAGGAGATATTTTAATTAGGAGCGATTTATTACTTAAGGCAACAATGTATTCTCCTAAGAAATTGTTCAGACCAGATTACTTTATAATATAGCTGCCATACAAACTGAACGATCGAAAACAAGTGCTTGTATGAAAAACTCTTTCATTTGAGGAGATATTTTAATAAGGCGCGATTTATTACTTAAGGCAACAATGTATTCTCCTAAGAAATTGTTCAGACCAGATTACTTTATCATATAGCTGCCATTCAAACTGAACGATCGAAAACAAGTGCTTGTATGAAAAACTCTTTCAATTGAGGAGATATTTTAATTAGGCGCGATTTATTACTTAAGGCAACAATGTATTTTCCTAAGAAATTGTTCAGACCAGATAACTTTATCATATAGCTGCCATACAAACTGAACGATCGAAAACAAGTGCTTGTATGAAAAACTCTTTCATTTGAGGAGATATTTTAATTAGGAGCGATTTATTGCTTAAGGCAACAATGTCTTCTCCTAAGAAATTGTTCAGATCAGATGACTATATCATCTAGCTGCCATACAAACTGAACGATCGGAAGCAAGTGCTTCTATAAAAAACTCTTTCATTTGAGGAGATACTTTAATTAGGCGTGATTTATTGCTTAAGGCAACAATGTATTTTCCTAAGAAATTGTTCAGATCAGATTACTATATCATATAGCTGCCATACAAATTGAACGATCGGAAACAAGTACTTGTATGAAAAACTCTTTCATTTGAGGAGATATTTTAATAAGGCGCGATTTATTACTTAAGGCAACAATGTATTCTCCTAAGAAATTGTTCAGACCAGATTACTTTATCATATAGCTGCCATTCAAACTGAACGATCGAAAACAAGTGCTTGTATGAAAAACTCTTTCATTTGAGGAGATATTTTAATTAGGAGCGATTTATTGCTTAAGGCAACAATGTCTTCTCCTAAGAAATTGTTCAGATCAGATGACTATATCATCTAGCTGCCATACAAACTGAACGATCGGAAGCAAGTGCTTCTATAAAAAACTCTTTCATTTGAGGAGATACTTTAATTAGGCGTGATTTATTGCTTAAGGCAACAATGTATTTTCCTAAGAAATTGTTCAGATCAGATTACTATATCATATAGCTGCCATACAAATTGAACGATCGGAAACAAGTACTTGTATGAAAAACTCTTTCATTTGAGGAGATATTTTAATAAGGAGCGATTTATTGCTCAAGGCAACAATGTCTTCTTCTAAGAAATTGTTCAGATCAGATGACTATATCATATAGCTGCCATACAAACTGAACGATCGGAAACAAGTACTTTTATGAAAAACTCTTTCATTTGAGGAGATATTTTAATTAGGCGCGATTTATTACTTAAGGCAACAATGTACTCTCCTAATAAATTGTTCAGACCAGATTACTTTATCATATAGCTGCCATACAAACTGAACGATCGGAAACAAGTGCTTGTATGAAAAACTTTTTCATTTGAGGAGATATTTTAATTAGGCGCTATTTATGACTTAAGGCAACAATGTGTTCTCCTAAGAAATTGTTCAGACCAGTTTACTTTATCATATAGCTGCCATACAAACTGAACGATCGAAAATAAGTGCTTGTATGAAAAACTCTTTCATTTGAGGAGATATTTTAATTAGGAGCGATTTATAGCTTAAGGCAACAATGTCTTCTCCTAAGAAATTGTTCAGAGCAGATGACTATATCATATAGCTGCCATACAAACTGAACGATCGAAAACAAGTGCTTGTATGAAAAACTCTTTCATTTGAGGAGATATTTTAATTAGGAGCGATTTATTGCTTAAGGCAACAATGTCTTCTCCTAACAAATTGTTCAGATCAGATGACTATATCATCTAGCTGCCATACAAACTGAACGATCGGAAGCAAGTGCTTCTATAAAAAACTCTTTCATTTGAGGAGATACTTTAATTAGGCGTGATTTATTGCTTAAGGCAACAATGTATTCTCCTAAGAAATTGTTCAGATCAGATTACTATATCATATAGCTGCCATACAAATTGAACGATCGGAAACAAGTACTTGTATGAAAAATTCTTTCATTTGAGGAGATATTTTAATAAGGAGCGATTTATTGCTCAAGGCAACAATGTCTTCTCCTAAGAAATTGTTCAGATCAGATGACTATATCATATAGCTGCCATACAAACTGAACGATCGGAAACAAGTACTTTTATGAAAAACTCTTTCATTTGAGGAGATATTTTAATTAGGCGCGATTTATTACTTAAGGCAACAATGTACTCTCCTAAAAAATTGTTCAGATCAGATTACTATATCATATAACCACCATACAAACTGAACGATCGGAAACAAGTGCTTGTATGAAAAACTTTTTCATTTGAGGAGATATTTTAATTAGGCGCGATTAATTACTTAAGGCAACAATGTATTCTCCTAAGAAATTGTTCAGACCAGTTTACTTTATCATATAGCTGCCATACAAACTGAACGATCGGAAGCAAGTGCTTCTATAAAAAACTCTTTCATTTGAGGAGATATTTTAATTAGGCGCGATTTATTACTTAAGGCAACAATGTATTTTCCTAAGAAATTGTTCAGACCAGATAACTTTATCATATAGCTGCCATACAAACTGAACGATCGAAAACAAGTGCTTGTATGAAAAACTCTTTCATTTGAGGAGATATTTTAATTAGGAGCGATTTATTGCTTAAGGCAACAATGTCTTCTCCTAAGAAATTGTTCAGATCAGATGACTATATCATCTAGCTGCCATACAAACTGAACGATCGGAAGCAAGTGCTTCTATAAAAAACTCTTTCATTTGAGGAGATACTTTAATTAGGCGTGATTTATTGCTTAAGGCAACAATGTATTTTCCTAAGAAATTGTTCAGATCAGATTACTATATCATATAGCTGCCATACAAATTGAACGATCGGAAACAAGTACTTGTATGAAAAACTCTTTCATTTGAGGAGATATTTTAATAAGGAGCGATTTATTGCTCAAGGCAACAATGTCTTCTTCTAAGAAATTGTTCAGATCAGATGACTATATCATATAGCTGCCATACAAACTGAACGATCGGAAACAAGTACTTTTATGAAAAACTCTTTCATTTGAGGAGATATTTTAATTAGGCGCGATTTATTACTTAAGGCAACAATGTGTTCTCCTAAGAAATTGTTCAGACCAGTTTACTTTATCATATAGCTGCCATACAAACTGAACGATCGAAAATAAGTGCTTGTATGAAAAACTCTTTCATTTGAGGAGATATTTTAATTAGGAGCGATTTATAGCTTAAGGCAACAATGTCTTCTCCTAAGAAATTGTTCAGAGCAGATGACTATATCATATAGCTGCCATACAAACTGAACGATCGGAAACAAGTACTTGTATGAAAAACTCTTTCATTTGAGGAGATATTTTAATTAGGCGTGATTTATTGCTTAAGGCAACAATGTATTCTCCTTAGAAATTGTTCAGATCAGATTACTATATCATATAGCTGCCATACAAACTGATCAGATCAGATGACTATATCATCTAGCTGCCATACAAACTGAACGATCGGAAGCAAGTGCTTCTATAAAAAACTCTTTCATTTGAGGAGATACTTTAATTAGGCGTGATTTATTGCTTAAGGCAACAATGTATTTTCCTAAGAAATTGTTCAGATCAGATTACTATATCATATAGCTGCCATACAAATTGAACGATCGGAAACAAGTACTTGTATGAAAAACTCTTTCATTTGAGGAGATATTTTAATTAGGCGCGATTTCTTGCTTAAGGCAACAATGTATTCTCCTTAGAAATTGTTCAGATCAGATTACTATATCATATAGCCACCTTACAAACTGAACGATCGCAATCAAGTGCTTGTGTGGAAAACTCTTTCATTTGAGGAGATATTTTAATTAGGCGCGATTTATTACTTAAGGCAACAATGTATTCTCGTAAGAAATTGTTCAGATCAGATTACTATACCATATAGCCACCATACGAACTGAACGATCGCAATTAAGTGCTTGTGTGGAAAACTCTCTTATTTAAAGAGATATCTCTACGAAATAAGATATGCTTAATTAGGCGTGATTTATTGCTTAAGGCAACAATGTATTCTCCTAAGAAATTGTTCAGATCAGATTACTATATCATATAGCTGCCATACAAACTGAACGATCGAAAACAAGTGCTTGTATGAAAAACTCTTTCATTTGAGGAGATATTTTAATTAGGAGCGATTTATTGCTTAAGGCAACAATGTCTTCTCCTAAGAAATTGTTCAGATCAGATGACTATATCATATAGCTGCCATACAAACTGAACGATCAGAAGCTAGTGCTTCTATAAAAAAACTCTTTCATTTGAGGAGATACTTTAATTAGGCGTGATTTATTGCTTAAGGCAACAATGTATTCTCCTAAGAAATTGTTCAGATCAGATTACTATATCATATAGCTGCCATACAAATTGAACGATCGGAAACAAGTACTTGTATGAAAAACTCTTTCATTTGAGGAGATATTTTAATAAGGCGCGATTTATTGCTTAAGGCAACAATGTATTCTCCTAAGAAATTGTTCAGATCAGATTACTATATCATATAGCTGCCATACAAACTGAACGTTTGAAAACAAGTGCTTGTATGAAAAACTCTTTCATTTGAGGAGATATTTTAATTAGGAGCGATTTATTGCTTAAGGCAACAACGTCTTCTCCTAAAAAATTGTTCAGATCAGATTACTTTATCATATAGCCACCATACAAACTGAATGATCGCAATCAAGTGCTTGTGTGGAAAACTCTTTCATTTGAGGAGATATTTTAATTAGGCGCGATTTATTACTTAAGGCAACAGTGTATTCTCCTAAGAAATTGTTCAGACCAGATTACATTATCATATAGCTGCCAAACAAACTGAACGATCGGAAACAAGTGCTTGTATGAAAAACTCTTTCATTTGAGGAGATATTTTAATTAAGCGCGATTTATTACTTAGGGCAACAATGTATTCTCCTAAGAAATTGTTCAGACCAGATTACTTTATAATATAGCTGCCATACAAACTGAACGATCGAAAACAAGTGCTTGTATGAAAAACTCTTTCATTTGAGGAGATATTTTAATAAGGCGCGATTTATTACTTAAGGCAACAATGTATTCTCCTAAGAAATTGTTCAGACCAGATTACTTTATCATATAGCTGCCATTCAAACTGAACGATCGAAAACAAGTGCTTGTATGAAAAACTCTTTCATTTGAGGAGATATTTTAATTAGGAGCGATTTATTGCTTAAGGCAACAATGTCTTCTCCTATGAAATTTTTCAGATCAGATTACTATATCATATAGCCACCATACAAACTGAACGATCGCAATCAAGTGCTTGTGTGGCAAACTCTTTTAAATAAAGAGATATCTCTACGAAATAAGATACGATAAATTGCTTAAGGCAACAATGTATTCTCCTTAGAAAATGTTCAGATCAGATTACTATATCATATAGCTGCTATACAAATTGAACGATCGGAAGCAAGTGCTTCTATAAAAAAATCTTTCATTTGAGGAGATATTTTAATTAGGCGTGATTTATTGCTTAAGGCAACAATGTATTCTCCTAAGAAATTGTTCAGACCAGATTACTTTATAATATAGCTGCCATACAAACTGAACGATCGAAAACAAGTGCTTGTATGAAAAACTCTTTCATTTGAGGAGATATTTTAATAAGGCGCGATTTATTACTTAAGGCAACAATGTATTCTCCTAAGAAATTGTTCAGACCAGATTACTTTATCATATAGCTGCCATTCAAACTGAACGATCGAAAACAAGTGCTTGTATGAAAAACTCTTTCATTTGAGGAGATATTTTAATTAGGAGCGATTTATTGCTTAAGGCAACAATGTCTTCTCCTATGAAATTTTTCAGATCAGATTACTATATCATATAGCCACCATACAAACTGAACGATCGCAATCAAGTGCTTGTGTGGCAAACTCTTTTAAATAAAGAGATATCTCTACGAAATAAGATACGATAAATTGCTTAAGGCAACAATGTATTCTCCTAAGAAATTGTTCAGATCAGATTACTATATCATATAGCTGCCATACAAACTGAACGATCGGAAACAAGTGCTTGTATGAAAAACTCTTTCATTTGAGGAGATATTTAAATTAGGCGCGATTTATTGCTTAAGGCAACAATGTATTCTCCTAAGAAATTGTTCAGATCAGATTACTATATCATATAGCTGCCATACAAACTGAACGATCGGAAACAAGTGCTTGTATGAAAAACTCTTTCATTTGAGGAGATATTTTAATTAGGAGCGATTTATTGCTTAAGGCAACAATGTCTTCTCCTTAGAAATTGTTCAGATCAGATTACTATATCATATAGCTGCCATATAAACTGAACGATCGGAAACAAGGGCTTGTATGAAAAACTCTTTCATTTGAGGAGATATTTTAATTAGGAGCGATTTATTGCTTAATGCAACAATGTATTTTCCTGAGAATATGTTCAGATCAGATCACTATATCATATAGCCACCATACAAACTGAACGATCGCAATCAAGTGCTTGTGTGGAAAACTCTTTTATTTAAAGAGATATCTCTACGAAATCAGATTTGATAAATTGCTTAAGGCAACAATGTCTTCTCCTAAGAAATTGTTCAGATCAGATTACTATATCATACAGCTGCCATACAAACTGAACGATCGGAAACAAGTGCTTAAATGAAAAACTCTTTCATTTGAAAAGATATTTTAATTAGGCGCGATTTATTACTTAAGGCAACAATGTATTCTCCTAAGAAATTGTTCAGATCAGATTACTATATCATATAGCTGCCATACAAACTGAACGATCGGAAACAAGTGCTTGTATGAAAAACTCTTTCATTTGAGGAGATATTTTAATTAGGAGCGATTTATTGCTTAAGGCAACAATGTATTTTCCTGAGAATATGTTCAGATCAGATCACTATATCATATAGCTACCATACAAACTGAACGATCGCAATCAAGTGCTTGTGTGGAAAACTCTTTTATTTAAAGAGATATCTCTACGAAATAAGATATGATAAATTGCTTAAGGCAACAATGTCTTCTCCTTAGAAATTGTTCAGATCAGATTACTATATCATATAGCTGCCATACAAACTGAACGATCGGAAACAAATGCTTGTATGAAAAACTCTTTCGTTTGAGGATATATTTAATTAGGAGCGATTTATTGCTTAAGGCCACAATGTATTCTCCTAAGAAATTGTTCAGATCAGATGACTATATCATATAACTGCCATACAAACGGAACGATCGGAAGCAAGTGCTTCTATAAAAAACTCTTTCATTTGAGGAGATATTTTAATTAGGCGTGATTTATTGCTTAAGGCAACAATGTATTCTCCTAAGAAATTGTTCAGATCAGATTACTATATCATATAGCTGCCATACAAATTGAACGATCGGAAACAAGTACTTGTATGAAAAACTCTTTCATTTGAGGAGATATTTTTATAAGGCGCGATTTATTACTTAAGGCAACAATGTATTCTCCTAAGAAATTGTTCAGACCAGATTACTTTATCATATAGCTGCCATACAAACTGAACGATCGGAAGCAAGTGCTTCTATAAAAAACTCTTTCATTTGAGGAGATATTTTAATTAGGCGCGATTTATTACTTAAGGCAACAATGTATTTTCCTAAGAAATTGTTCAGACCAGATAACTTTATCATATAGCTGCCATACAAACTGAACGATCGAAAACAAGTGCTTGTATGAAAAACTCTTTCATTTGAGGAGATATTTTAATTAGGAGCGATTTATTGCTTAAGGCAACAATGTCTTCTCCTAAGAAATTGTTCAGATCGGATGACTATATCATCTAGCTGCCATACAAACTGAACGATCGGAAGCAAGTGCTTGTGTGGAAAACTCTTTTATTTAAAGAGATATCTCTACGAAATAAGATATGATAAATTGCTTAAGGCAACAATGTCTTCTCCTTAGAAATTGTTCAGATCAGATGACTATATCATATAACTGCCATACAAACGGAACGATCGGAAGCAAGTGCTTCTATAAAAAACTCTTTCATTTGAGGAGATATTTTAATTAGGCGTGATTTATTGCTTAAGGCAACAATGTATTCTCCTAAGAAATTGTTCAGATCAGATTACTATATCATATAGCTGCCATACAAATTGAACGATCGGAAACAAGTACTTGTATGAAAAACTCTTTCATTTGAGGAGATATTTTTATTAGGCGCGATTTATTACTTAAGGCAACAATGTATTCTCCTAAGAAATTGTTCAGACCAGATTACTTTATCATATAGCTGCCATACAAACTGAACGATCGGAAGCAAGTGCTTCTATAAAAAACTCTTTCATTTGAGGAGATATTTTAATTAGGCGCGATTTATTACTTAAGGCAACAATGTATTTTCCTAAGAAATTGTTCAGACCAGATTACTTTATCATATAGCTGCCATACAAACTGAACGATCGAAAACAAGTGCTTGTATAAAAAACTCTTTCATTTGAGGAGATATTTTAATTAGGAGCGATTTATTGCTTAAGGCAACAATGTCTTCTCCTAAGAAATTGTTCAGATCAGATTACTATATCATATAGCCACCATACAAACTGAACGATCGCAATCAAGTGCTTGTGTGGAAAACTCTTTTATTTAAAGAGATATCTCTACGAAATAAGATATGATAAATTGCTTAAGGCAACAATGTCTTCTCCTAAGAAATTGTTCAGACCAGATTACTTTATCATATAGCTGCCATACAAACTGAACGATCGGAAGCAAGTGCTTCTATAAAAAACTCTTTCATTTGAGGAGATATTTTAATTAGGCGCGATTTATTACTTAAGGCAACAATGTATTCTCCTAAGAAATTGTTCAGATCAGATTACTATATCATATAGCTGCCATACAAACTGAACGATCGGAAACAAGTGCTTGTATGAAAAACTCTTTCATTTGAGGAGATATTTTAATTAGGAGCGATTTATTGCTTAAGGCAACAATGTATTTTCCTGAGAATATGTTCAGATCAGATCACTATATCATATAGCCACCATACAAACTGAACGATCGCAATCAAGTGCTTGTGTGGAAAACTCTTTTATTTAAAGAGATATCTCTACGAAATAAGATATGATAAATTGCTTAAGGCAACAATGTCTTCTCCTTAGAAATTGTTCAGATCAGATTACTATATCATATAGCTGCCATACAAACTGAACGATCGGAAACAAGTGCTTGTATGAAACACTCTTTCGTTTAAAGATATATTTAATTAGGAGCGATTTATTGCTTAAGGCCACAATGTATTCTCCTAAGAAATTGTTCAGATCAGATGACTATATCATATAACTGCCATACAAACGGAACGATCGGAAACAAGTACTTTTATGAAAAACTCTTTCATTTGAGGAGATATTTTAATTAGGCGCGATTTATTACTTAAGGCAACAATGTCTTCTCCTAAGAAATTGTTCAGAGCAGATGACTATATCATATAGCTGCCATACAATCTGAACGATCGAAAGCAAGTGCTTGTATGAAAAACTCTTTCATTTGAGGAGATACTTTAATTAGGCGTGCTTTATTGCTTAAGGCAACAATGTATTCTCCTAAGAAATTGTTCAGATCAGATTACTATATCATATAGCTGCCATACAAATTGAACGATCGGAAACAAGTACTTGTATGAAAAACTCTTTCATTTGAGGAGATATTTTAATAAGGAGCGATTTATTGCTCAAGGCAACAATGTCTTCTCCTAAGAAATTGTTCAGATCAGATGACTATATCATATAACTGCCATACAAACGGAACGATCGGAAGCAAGTGCTTCTATAAAAAACTCTTTCATTTGAGGAGATATTTTAATTAGGCGTGATTTATTGCTTAAGGCAACAATGTATTCTCCTAAGAAATTGTTCAGATCAGATTACTATATCATATAGCTGCCATACAAATTGAACGATCGGAAACAAGTACTTGTATGAAAAACTCTTTCATTTGAGGAGATATTTTTATTAGGCGCGATTTATTACTTAAGGCAACAATGTATTCTCCTAAGAAATTGTTCAGACCAGATTACTTTATCATATAGCTGCCATACAAACTGAACGATCGGAAGCAAGTGCTTCTATAAAAAACTCTTTCATTTGAGGAGATATTTTAATTAGGCGCGATTTATTACTTAAGGCAACAATGTATTCTCCTAAGAAATTGTTCAGATCAGATTACTATATCATATAGCTGCCATACAAATTGAACGATCGGAAACAAGTACTTGTATGAAAAACTCTTTCATTTGAGGAGATATTTTAATTAGGAGCGATTTATTGCTTAAGGCAACAATGTATTTTCCTGAGAATATGTTCAGATCAGATCACTATATCATATAGCCACCATACAAACTGAACGATCGCAATCAAGTGCTTGTGTGGAAAACTCTTTTATTTAAAGAGATATCTCTACGAAATAAGATATGATAAATTGCTTAAGGCAACAATGTATTCTCCTGAGAAATTGTTCAGTTAAGATTACAATATCATATAGCTGCCATACAAATTGAACGATCGGAAACAAGTGCTTAAATTAAAAACTCTTTCATTTGAGGAGATATTTAAATTAGGCGCGATTTATTGTTTAAGGCAACAATGTATTCTCCTTAGAAATTGTTCAGATCAGATGACTATATCATATAGCTGCCATACAAACTGAACGATCGGAAACAAGTACTTTTATGAAAAACTCTTTCATTTGAGGAGATATTTTAATTAGGCGCGATTTATTACTTAAGGCAACAATGTACTCTCCTAATAAATTGTTCAGAGCAGATTACTTTATCATATAGCTGCCATACAAACTGAACGATCGGAAACAAGTGCTTGTATGAAAAACTTTTTCATTTGAGGAGATATTTTAATTAGGCGCGATTTATTACTTAAGGCAACAATGTATTCTCCTAAGAAATTGTTCAGATCAGATGACTATATCATCTAGCTGCCATACAAACTGAACGATCGGAAGCAAGTGCTTCTATAAAAAACTCTTTCATTTGAGGAGATATTTTAATTAGGCGCGATTTATTACTTAAGGCAACAATGTATTCTCCTAAGAAATTGTTCAGATCAGATTACTATATCATATAGCTGCCATACAAATTGAACGATCGGAAACAAGTACTTGTATGAAAAACTCTTTCATTTGAGGAGATATTTTAATTAGGAGCGATTTATTGCTTAAGGCAACAATGTATTTTCCTGAGAATATGTTCAGATCAGATCACTATATCATATAGCCACCATACAAACTGAACGATCGCAATCAAGTGCTTGTGTGGAAAACTCTTTTATTTAAAGAGATATCTCTACGAAATAAGATATGATAAATTGCTTAAGGCAACAATGTATTCTGCTGAGAAATTGTTCAGTTAAGATTACAATATCATATAGCTGCCATACAAATTGAACGATCGGAAACAAGTGCTTAAATGAAAAACTCTTTCATTTGAGGAGATATTTAAATTAGGCGCGATTTATTGTTTAAGGCAACAATGTATTCTCCTTAGAAATTGTTCAGATCAGATGACTATATCATATAGCTGCCATACAAACTGAACGATCGGAAACAAGTACTTTTATGAAAAACTCTTTCATTTGAGGAGATATTTTAATTAGGCGCGATTTATTACTTAAGGCAACAATGTACTCTCCTAATAAATTGTTCAGAGCAGATTACTTTATCATATAGCTGCCATACAAACTGAACGATCGGAAACAAGTGCTTGTATGAAAAACTTTTTCATTTGAGGAGATATTTTAATTAGGCGCGATTTATTACTTAAGGCAACAATGTATTCTCCTAAGAAATTGTTCAGACCAGTTTACTTTATCATATAGCTGCCATACAAACTGAACGATCGAAAATAAGTGCTTGTATGAAAAACTCTTTCATTTGAGGAGATATTTTAATTAGGAGCGATTTATTGCTTAAGGCAACAATGTCTTCTCCTAAGAAATTGTTCAGATCAGATGACTATATCATCTAGCTGCCATACAAACTGAACGATCGGAAGCAAGTGCTTCTATAAAAAACTCTTTCATTTGAGGAGATACTTTAATTAGGCGTGATTTATTGCTTAAGGCAACAGCGTCTTCTCCTAAGAAATTGTTCAGAGCAGATGACTATATCATATAGCTGCCATACAATCTGAACGATCGAAAGCAAGTGCTTGTATGAAAAACTCTTTCATTTGAGGAGATACTTTAATTAGGCGTGCTTTATTGCTTAAGGCAACAATGTATTCTCCTAAGAAATTGTTCAGATCAGATTACTATATCATATAGCTGCCATACAAATTGAACGATCGGAAACAAGTACTTGTATGAAAAACTCTTTCATTTGAGGAGATATTTTAATAAGGAGCGATTTATTGCTCAAGGCAACAATGTCTTCTCCTAAGAAATTGTTCAGATCAGATGACTATATCATATAGCTGCCATACAAACTGAACGATCGGAAGCAAGTGCTTCTATAAAAAACTCTTTCATTTGAGGAGATATTTTAATTAGGCGCGATTTATTACTTAAGGCAACAATGTATTTTCCTAAGAAATTGTTCAGACCAGATTACTTTATCATATAGCTGCCATACAAACTGAACGATCGAAAACAGGTGCTTGTATGAAAAACTCTTTCATTTGAGGAGATATTTTAATTAGGAGCGATTTATTGCTTAAGGCAACAATGTCTTCTCCTAAGAAATTGTTCAGATCAGATGACTATATCATCTAGCTGCCATACAAACTGAACGATCGGAAGCAAGTGCTTCTATAAAAAACTCTTTCATTTGAGGAGATACTTTAATTAGGCGTGATTTATTGCTTAAGGCAACAATGTATTTTCCTAAGAAATTGTTCAGATCAGATTACTATATCATATAGCTGCCATACAAATTGAACGATCGGAAACAAGTACTTGTATGAAAAACTCTTTCATTTGAGGAGATATTTTAATAAGGAGCGATTTATTGCTCAAGGCAACAATGTCTTCTCCTAAGAAATTGTTCAGATCAGATGACTATATCATATAGCTGCCATACAAACTGAACGATCGGAAACAAGTACTTTTATGAAAAACTCTTTCATTTGAGGAGATATTTTAATTAGGCGCGATTTATTACTTAAGGCAACAATGTACTCTCCTAATAAATTGTTCAGACCAGATTACTTTATCATATAGCTGCCATACAAACTGAACGATCGGAAACAAGTGCTTGTATGAAAAACTTTTTCATTTGAGGAGATATTTTAATTAGGCGCGATTTATGACTTAAGGCAACAATGTATTCTCCTAAGAAATTGTTCAGACCAGTTTACTTTATCATATAGCTGCCATACAAACTGAACGATCGAAAATAAGTGCTTGTATGAAAAACTCTTTCATTTGAGGAGATATTTTGACTAGGAGCGATTTATTGCTTAAGGCAACAATGTCTTCTCCTAAGAAATTGTTCAGAGCAGATGACTATATCATATAGCTGCCATACAATCTGAACGATCGAAAGCAAGTGCTTGTATGAAAAACTCTTTCATTTGAGGAGATATTTTAATTAGGCGCGATTTCTTGCTTAAGGCAACAATGTATTCTCCTTAGAAATTGTTCAGATCAGATTACTATATCATATAGCCACCTTACAAACTGAACGATCGCAATAAAGTGCTTGTGTGGAAAACTCTTTCATTTGAGGAGATATTTTAATTAGGCGCGATTTATTACTTAAGGCAACAATGTATTCTCGTAAGAAATTGTTCAGATCAGATTACTATATCATATAGCCACCATACAAACTGAACGATCGCAATTAAGTGCTTGTGTGGAAAACTCTCTTATTTAAAGAGATATCTCTACGAAATAAGATATGCTTAATTAGGCGTGATTTATTGCTTAAGGCAACAATGTATTCTCCTAAGAAATTGTTCAGATCAGATTACTATATCATATAGCTGCCATACAAACTGAACGATCGGAAACAAGTACTTGTATGAAAAACTCTTTCATTTGAGGAGATATTTTAATTAGGCGCGATTTATTGCTTAAGGCAACAATGTATTCTCCTTAGAAATTGTTCAGATCAGATTACTATATCATATAGCTGCCATACAAATTGAACGATCGGAAACAAGTGCTTAAATGAAAAACTCTTTCATTTGAAGAGATATTTAAATTAGGCGCGATTTATTGCTTAAGACAACAATGTATTCTCCTAAGAAATTGTTCAGATCAGATTACTATATCATATAGCTGCCATACAAATTGAACGATCGGAAACAAGTGCTTGTATGAAAAACTCTTTCATTTGAGGAGATATTTTAATTAGGCGTGATTTATTGCTTAAGGCAACAATGTATTCTCCTAAGAAATTGTTCAGACCAGATTACTTTATCATATAGCTGCCATATAAACTGAACGATCGGAAATAAGTGCTTGTATGAAAAACTCTTTCATTTGAGGAGATATTTTAATTAGGCGCGATTTATTACTTAAGGCAACAATGAATTCTCCTAAGAAATTGTTCAGACCTGATTACCTTATCATATAGCTGCCATACAAACTGAACGATCGAAAACAAGTGCTTGTATGAAAAACTCTTTCATTTGAGGAGATATTTTAATTAGGAGCGGTTTATTGCTTAAGGCAACAATGTCTTCTCCTAAGAAATTGTTCAGATCAGATGACTATATCATATAGCTGCCATACAAACTGAACGATCGGAAGCAAGTGCTTCTATAAAAAAACTCTTTCATTTGAGGAGATACTTTAATTAGGCGTGATTTATTGCTTAAGGCAACAATGTATTCTCCTAAGAAATTGTTCAGATCAGATTACTATATCATATAGCTGCCATACAAATTGAACGATCGGAAACAAGTGCTTGTATGAAAAACTCTTTCATTTGAGGAGATATTTTAATTAGGAGCGATTTATTGCTTAACGCAACAATGTATTCTTCTAAGGAATTGTTCAGATCAGATTACTATATCATATAGCTGCCATACGAACTGAACGATCGGAAGCAAGTGCTTCTATAAAAAACTCTTTCATTTGAGGAGATATTTTAATTAGGCGCGATTTATTACTTAAGGCAACAATGTATTCTCCTAAGAATATGTTCAGATCAGATCACTTTATCAGATAGCCACCATACAAACTGAACGATCGCAATCAAGAGCGTGTGTGGAAAACTCTTTCTTTTTAAGAGATATCTCTACGAAATTAGATATGATTTATTGCCTAAGGCGACAATGTCTTCTCCTAAAAAAATGTTCAGATCAGATTACTATATCATACAGCCACCATACAAACTGAACGATCGCAATCAAGTGCTTGTGTGGAAAACTCTTTCATTTGAGGAGATATTTTAATTAGGCGCGATTTATTACTTAAGGCAACAATGTATTCTCCTAAGAAATTGTTCAGACCAGATTACATTATCATATAGCTGCCATACAAACTGAACGATCGAAAACAAGTGCTTGTATGAAAAACTCTTTCATTTGAGGAGATATTTTAATAAGGCGCGATTTATTACTTAAGGCAACAATGTATTCTCCTAAGAAATTGTTCAGACCAGATTACTTTATCATATAGCTGCCATTCAAACTGAACGATCGAAAACAAGTGCTTGTATGAAAATCTCTTTCATTTGAGGAGATATTTTAATTAGGAGCGATTTATTGCTTAAGGCAACAATGTCTTCTCCTAAGAAATTTTTCAGATCAGATTACTATATCATATAGCCACCATACAAACTGAACGATCGCAATCAAGTGCTTGTGTGGCAAACTCTTTTAAATAAAGAGATATCTCTACGAAATAAGATACGATAAATTGCTTAAGGCAACAATGTATTCTCCTAAGAAATTGTTCAGATCAGATTACTATATCATATAGCTGCCATACAAATTGAACGATCGGAAACAAGTGCTTGTATGAAAAACTCTTTCATTTGAGGAGATATTTTAATTAGGAGCGATTTATTGCTTAACGCAACAATGTATTCTTCTAAGGAATTGTTCAGATCAGATTACTATATCATATAGCTGCCATACGAACTGAACGATCGGAAGCAAGTGCTTCTATAAAAAACTCTTTCATTTGAGGAGATATTTTAATTAGGCGCGATTTATTACTTAAGGCAACAATGTATTCTCCTAAGAAATTGTTCAGATCAGATTACTATATCATATAGCTGCCATACAAACTGAACGATCGGAAACAAGTACTTGTATGAAAAACTCTTTCATTTGAGGAGATATTTTAATTAGGCGCGATTTATTGCTTAAGGCAACAATGTATTCTCCTTAGAAATTGTTCAGATCAGATTACTATATCATATAGCTGCCATACAAATTGAACGATCGGAAACAAGTGCTTAAATGAAAAACTCTTTCATTTGAAGAGATATTTAAATTAGGCGCGATTTATTGCTTAAGACAACAATGTATTCTCCTAAGAAATTGTTCAGATCAGATTACTATATCATATGGCTGCCATACAAATTGAACGATCGGAAACAAGTGCTTGTATGAAAAACTCTTTCATTTGAGGAGATATTTTAATTAGGCGTGATTTATTGCTTAAGGCAACAATGTATTCTCCTAAGAAATTGTTCAGACCAGATTACTTTATCATATAGCTGCCATACAAACTGAACGATCGGAAATAAGTGCTTGTATGAAAAACTCTTTCATTTGAGGAGATATTTTAATTAGGAGCGGTTTATTGCTTAAGGCAACAATGTCTTCTCCTAAGAAATTGTTCAGATCAGATGACTATATCATATAGCTGCCATACAAACTGAACGATCGGAAGCAAGTGCTTCTATAAAAAAACTCTTTCATTTGAGGAGATACTTTAATTAGGCGTGATTTATTGCTTAAGGCAACAATGTATTCTCCTAAGAAATTGTTCAGATCAGATTACTATATCATATAGCTGCCATACAAATTGAACGATCGGAAACAAGTGCTTGTATGAAAAACTCTTTCATTTGAGGAGATATTTTAATTAGGACCGATTTATTGCTTAACGCAACAATGTATTCTTCTAAGGAATTGTTCAGATCAGATTACTATATCATATAGCTGCCATACGAACTGAACGATCGGAAGCAAGTGCTTCTATAAAAAACTCTTTCATTTGAGGAGATATTTTAATTAGGCGCGATTTATTACTTAAGGCAACAATGTATTCTCCTAAGAATATGTTCAGATCAGATCACTTTATCAGATAGCCACCATACAAACTGAACGATCGCAATCAAGAGCGTGTGTGGAAAACTCTTTCTTTTTAAGAGATATCTCTACGAAATTAGATATGATTTATTGCCTAAGGCGACAATGTCTTCTCCTAAAAAAATGTTCAGATCAGATTACTATATCATACAGCCACCATACAAACTGAACGATCGCAATCAAGTGCTTGTGTGGAAAACTCTTTCATTTGAGGAGATATTTTAATTAGGCGCGATTTATTACTTAAGGCAACAATGTATTCTCCTAAGAAATTGTTCAGACCAGATTACATTATCATATAGCTGCCATACAAACTGAACGATCGAAAACAAGTGCTTGTATGAAAAACTCTTTCATTTGAGGAGATATTTTAATAAGGCGCGATTTATTACTTAAGGCAACAATGTATTCTCCTAAGAAATTGTTCAGACCAGATTACTTTATCATATAGCTGCCATTCAAACTGAACGATCGAAAACAAGTGCTTGTATGAAAATCTCTTTCATTTGAGGAGATATTTTAATTAGGAGCGATTTATTGCTTAAGGCAACAATGTCTTCTCCTAAGAAATTTTTCAGATCAGATTACTATATCATATAGCCATCATACAAACTGAACGATCGCAATCAAGTGCTTGTGTGGCAAACTCTTTTAAATAAAGAGATATCTCTACGAAATAAGATACGATAAATTGCTTAAGGCAACAATGTATTCTCCTAAGAAATTGTTCAGATCAGATTACTATATCATATAGCTGCCATACAAATTGAACGATCGGAAACAAGTGCTTGTATGAAAAACTCTTTCATTTGAGGAGATATTTTAATTAGGAGCGATTTATTGCTTAACGCAACAATGTATTCTTCTAAGGAATTGTTCAGATCAGATTACTATATCATATAGCTGCCATACGAACTGAACGATCGGAAGCAAGTGCTTCTATAAAAAACTCTTTCATTTGAGGAGATATTTTAATTAGGCGCGATTTATTACTTAAGGCAACAATGTATTCTCCTAAGAAATTGTTCAGATCAGATTACTATATCATATAGCTGCCATACAAACTGAACGATCGGAAACAAGTACTTGTATGAAAAACTCTTTCATTTGAGGAGATATTTTAATTAGGCGCGATTTATTGCTTAAGGCAACAATGTATTCTCCTTAGAAATTGTTCAGATCAGATTACTATATCATATAGCTGCCATACAAATTGAACGATCGGAAACAAGTGCTTAAATGAAAAACTCTTTCATTTGAAGAGATATTTAAATTAGGCGCGATTTATTGCTTAAGACAACAATGTATTCTCCTAAGAAATTGTTCAGATCAGATTACTATATCATATGGCTGCCATACAAATTGAACGATCGGAAACAAGTGCTTGTATGAAAAACTCTTTCATTTGAGGAGATATTTTAATTAGGCGTGATTTATTGCTTAAGGCAACAATGTATTCTCCTAAGAAATTGTTCAGACCAGATTACTTTATCATATAGCTGCCATACAAACTGAACGATCGGAAATAAGTGCTTGTATGAAAAACTCTTTCATTTGAGGAGATATTTTAATTAGGCGCGATTTATTACTTAAGGCAACAATGAATTCTCCTAAGAAATTGTTCAGACCTGATTACCTTATCATATAGCTGCCATACAAACTGAACGATCGAAAACAAGTGCTTGTATGAAAAACTCTTTCATTTGAGGAGATATTTTAATTAGGAGCGGTTTATTGCTTAAGGCAACAATGTCTTCTCCTAAGAAATTGTTCAGATCAGATGACTATATCATATAGCTGCCATACAAACTGAACGATCGGAAGCAAGTGCTTCTATAAAAAAACTCTTTCATTTGAGGAGATACTTTAATTAGGCGTGATTTATTGCTTAAGGCAACAATGTATTCTCCTAAGAAATTGTTCAGATCAGATTACTATATCATATAGCTGCCATACAAATTGAACGATCGGAAACAAGTGCTTGTATGAAAAACTCTTTCATTTGAGGAGATATTTTAATTAGGAGCGATTTATTGCTTAACGCAACAATGTATTTTTCTAAGGAATTGTTCAGATCAGATTACTATATCATATAGCTGCCATACGAACTGAACGATCGGAAGCAAGTGCTTCTATAAAAAACTCTTTCATTTGAGGAGATATTTTAATTAGGCGCGATTTATTACTTAAGGCAACAATGTATTCTCCTAAGAATATGTTCAGATCAGATCACTTTATCAGATAGCCACCATACAAACTGAACGATCGCAATCAAGAGCGTGTGTGGAAAACTCTTTCTTTTTAAGAGATATCTCTACGAAATTAGATATGATTTATTGCCTAAGGCGACAATGTCTTCTCCTAAAAAAATGTTCAGATCAGATTACTATATCATACAGCCACCATACAAACTGAACGATCGCAATCAAGTGCTTGTGTGGAAAACTCTTTCATTTGAGGAGATATTTTAATTAGGCGCGATTTATTACTTAAGGCAACAATGTATTCTCCTAAGAAATTGTTCAGACCAGATTACATTATCATATAGCTGCCATACAAACTGAACGATCGAAAACAAGTGCTTGTATGAAAAACTCTTTCATTTGAGGAGATATTTTAATAAGGCGCGATTTATTACTTAAGGCAACAATGTATTCTCCTAAGAAATTGTTCAGACCAGATTACTTTATCATATAGCTGCCATTCAAACTGAACGATCGAAAACAAGTGCTTGTATGAAAATCTCTTTCATTTGAGGAGATATTTTAATTAGGAGCGATTTATTGCTTAAGGCAACAATGTCTTCTCCTAAGAAATTTTTCAGATCAGATTACTATATCATATAGCCACCATACAAACTGAACGATCGCAATCAAGTGCTTGTGTGGCAAACTCTTTTAAATAAAGAGATATCTCTACGAAATAAGATACGATAAATTGCTTAAGGCAACAATGTATTCTCCTAAGAAATTGTTCAGATCAGATTACTATATCATATAGCTGCCATACAAATAGAACGATCGGAAACAAGTACTTGTATGAAAAACTCTTTCATTTGAGGAGATATTTTAATTAGGCGCGATTTATTACTTAAGGCAACAATGTATTCTCCTAAGAAATTGTTCAGACCAGATTACTTTATCATATAACTGCCATACAAACTGAACGATCGAAAACCAGTGCTTGTATGAAAAACTTTTTCATTTGAGGAGATATTTTAATTAGGAGCGATTTATTGCTTAAGGCAACAATGTCTTCTCCTGAGAAATTGTTCAGATCAGACTACTATATCATATAGCCACCATACAAACTGAACGATCGCAATTAAGTGCTTGTGTGGAAAACTCTTTTATTTAAAGAGATATCTGTACGAAATAAGATATGATAAATTGCTTAAGGCAACAATGTCTTCTCCTTAGAAATTGTTCAGATCAGATTACTATATCATATAGCTGCCATACAAACTGAACGATCGGAAACAAGTGCTTGTATGAAAAACTCTTTCATTTGAGGAGATATTTAAATTAGGCGCGATTTATTGCTTAAGGCAACAATGTATTCTCCTAAGAAATTGTTTATATCAGATTACTATATCATATAGCTGCCATACAAACTGAACGATCGAAAACAAGTGCTTGTATGAAAAACTCTTTCATTTGAGGGGATATTTTAATTAGGAGCGATTTATTGCTTAAGGCAACAATGCCTTCTCCTAAGAAATTGTTCAGACCAGATGACTATATCATATAGCTGCCATACAAATTGAACGATCGGAAACAAGTACTTGTATGAAAAACTCTTTCATTTGAGGAGATATTTTAATTAGGCGCGATTTATGGCTTAAGGCAACAATGTATTCTTCTTAGAAATTGTTCAGATCAGATTACTATATCATATAGCTGCCATACAAATTGAACGATCGGAAACAAGTACTTGTATGAAAAACTCTTTCATTTGAGGAGATATTTTAATTGGGAGCGATTTATTGCTTAAGGCAACAATGTCTTCTCCTGAGAAATTGTTCAGATCAGACTACTATATCATATAGCCACCATACAAACTGAACGATCGGAATTAAGTGCTTGTGTTGAAAACTCTTTTATTTAAAGGGATATCTCTACGAAATAAGATATGATAAATTGCTTAAGGCAACAATGTCTTCTCCTTTGAAATTGTTCAGATCAGATTACTATATCATATAGCTGCCATACAAACTGAACGATCGAAAACAAGTGCTTGTATGAAAAACTCTTTCATTTGAGGAGATATTTTAATTAGGCGCTATTTATTGCTTAGGGCAACAATGTATTCTCCTTAGAAATTGTTCAGATCAGATTACTATATCATATAGCTGCCATACAAATTGAACGATCGGAAACAAGTACTTGTATGAAAAACTCTTTCATTTGAGGCGATATTTTAATTAGGAGCGATTTATTGCTTAAGGCAACAATGTCTTCTCCTGAGAAATTGTTCAGATCAGATTACTATATCATATAGCCACCATACAAACTGAACGATCGGAATTAAGTGCTTGTGTGGAAAACTACTTTATTTAAAGAGATATCTCTACGAAATAAGATATGATAAATTGCTTAAGGCAACAATGTATTCTCCTGAGAAATTGTTCAGTTAAGATTACAATATCATATAGCTGCCATACAAATTGAACGATCGGAAACAAGTGCTTAAATGAAAAACTCTTTCATTTGAGGAGATATTTAAATTAGGCGCGATTTATTGGTTAAGGCAACAATGTATTCTCCTAAGAAATTGTTCAGATCAGATGACTATATCATATAGCTGCCATACAAACTGAACGATCGGAAGCAAGTGCTTCGATAAAAAACTCTTTCATTTGAGGAGATACTTTAATTAGGCGTGATTTATTGCTTAAGGCAACAATGTATTCTCCTAAGAAATTGTTCAGATCAGATTACTATATCATATAGCTGCCATACAAATTGAACGATCGGAAACAAGTACTTGTATGAAAAACTCTTTCATTTGAGGAGATATTTTAATAAGGCGCGATTTATTGCTTAAGGCAACAATGTATTCTCCTAAGAAATTGTTCAGATCAGATTACTATATCATATAGCTGCCATACAAATTGAACGATCGGAAACAAGTACTTGTATGAAAAACTCTTTCATTTGAGGAGATATTTTAATTAGGCGCGATTTATGGCTTAAGGCAACAATGTATTCTTCTTAGAAATTGTTCAGATCAGATTACTATATCATATAGCTGCCATACAAATTGAACGATCGGAAACAAGTACTTGTATGAAAAACTCTTTCATTTGAGGAGATATTTTAACTGGGAGCGATTTATTGCTTAAGGCAACAATGTCTTCTCCTGAGAAATTGTTCAGATCAGACTACTATATCATATAGCCACCATACAAACTGAACGATCGGAATTAAGTGCTTGTGTTGAAAACTCTTTTATTTAAAGGGATATCTCTACGAAATAAGATATGATAAATTGCTTAAGGCAACAATGTCTTCTCCTTTGAAATTGTTCAGATCAGATTACTATATCATATAGCTGCCATACAAATTGAACGATCGGAAACAAGTACTTGTATGAAAAACTCTTTCATTTGAGGAGATATTTTAATTAGGCGTGATTTATTGCTTAAGGCAACAATGTATTCTCCTAAGAAATTGTTCAGATCAGATTACTATATCATATAGCTGCCATACAAATTGAACGATCGGAAACAAGTACTTGTATGAAAAACTCTTTCATTTGAGGAGATATTTTAATTAGGCGCGATTTATTACTTAAGGCAACAATGTATTCTCCTAAGAAATTGTTCAGACCAGATTACTTTATCATATAGCTGCCATACAAACTGAACGATCGAAAACAAGTGCTTGTATGAAAAACTCTTTCATTTGAGGAGATATTTTAATTAGGCGCTATTTATTGCTTAGGGCAACAATGTATTCTCCTTAGAAATTGTTCAGATCAGATTACTATATCATATAGCTGCCATACAAATTGAACGATCGGAAACAAGTACTTGTATGAAAAACTCTTTCATTTGAGGCGATATTTTAATTAGGAGCGATTTATTGCTTAAGGCAACAATGTCTTCTCCTGAGAAATTGTTCAGATCAGATTACTATATCATATAGCCACCATACAAACTGAACGATCGGAATTAAGTGCTTGTGTGGAAAACTACTTTATTTAAAGAGATATCTCTACGAAATAAGATATGATAAATTTCTTAAGGCAACAATGTATTCTCCTGAGAAATTGTTCAGTTAAGATTACTATATCATATAGCTGCCATACAAATTGAACGATCGGAAACAAGTGCTTAAATGAAAAACTCTTTCATTTGAGGAGATATTTAAATTAGGCGCGATTTATTGCTTAAGGCAACAATGTATTCTCCTAAGAAATTGTTCAGATCAGATTACTATATCATATGGCTGCCATACAAATTGAACGATCGGAAACAAGTGCTTGTATGAAAAACTCTTTCATTTGAGGAGATATTTTAATTAGGCGTGATTTATTGCTTAAGGCAACAATGTATTCTCCTAAAAAATTGTTCAGACCAGATTACTTTATCATATAGCTGCCATACAAACTGAACGATCGGAAATAAGTGCTTGTATAAAAAACTCTTTCATTTGAGGAGATATTTTAATTAGGCGCGATTTATTACTTAAGGGAACAATGTATTCTCCTAAAAAATTGTTCAGACCAGATTACTTTATCATATAGCTTCCATACAAACTGAACGATCGAAAACAAGTGCTTGTATGAAAAACTCTTTCATTTGAGGAAATATTTTAATTAGGAGCGATTTATTGCTTAAGGCAACAATGTCTTCTCCTAAGAAATTGTTCAGATCAGATGACGATATCATATAGCCACCATACAAACTGAACGATCGGAATTAAGTGCCTGTGTGGAAAACTCTTTTATTTAAAGAGATATCTCTACGAAATAAGATATGATAAATTGCTTAAGGCAACAATGTATTCTCCTGAGAAATTGTTCAGTTAAGATTACTATATCATATAGCTGCCATACAAATTGAACGATCGGAAACAAGTGCTTAAATGAAAAACTCTTTCATTTGAGGAGATATTTAAATAAGCCGCGATTTATTGCTTAAGGCAACAATGTATTCTCCTAAGAAATTGTTCAGATCAGATTACTATATCATATGGCTGCCATACAAACTAAACGATCGGAAACAAGTACTTGTATAAAAAACTCTTTCATTTGAGGAGATATTTTAATTAGGCGCGATTTATTACTTAAGGCAACAATGTATTCACCTAAGAAATTGTTCAGACCAGATTACTTCATCATATAGCTGCCATACAAACTGAACGATCGAAAACAAGTGCTTGTATGAAAAACTCTTTCATTTGAGGAGATATTTTAATTAGGAGCGATTTATTGTTTAAGGCAACAATGTATTCTCCTTAGAAGTTGTTCAGATCAGATTACTATATCATATAGCTGCCATACAAATTGAACGATCGGAAACAAGTACTTGTATGAAAAACTCTTTCATTTGAGGCGATATTTTAATTAGGAGCGATTTATTGCTTAAGGCAACAATGTCTTCTCCTGAGAAATTGTTCAGATCAGATTACTATATCATATAGCCACCATACAAACTGAACGATCGGAATTAAGTGCTTGTGTGGAAAACTCTTTTATTTAAAGAGATATCTCTACGAAATAAGATATGATAAATTGCTTAAAGCAACAATGTCTTCTCCTTAGAAATTGTTCAGATCAGATTACTATATCGTATAGCTGCCATACAAATTGAAGGATCGGAAACAAGTACTTGTATGAAAAACTCTTTCATTTGAGGAGATATTTTAATTAGGCTCGATTTATTACTTAAAGCAACAATGTATTCTCCTAAGAAATTGGTTAGACCAGATTACTTTATCGTATAGCTGCGATACAAACTGAACGACCGAAAACAATTGCTTGTATGAAAAACTCTTTCATTTGAGGGGATATTTTAATTAGGAGCGATTTATTGCTTAAGGCAACAATGTCTTCTCCTAAGAAATTGTTCAGTTAAGATTACTATATCATATAGCTGCCATACAAATTGAACGATCGGAAACAAGTGCTTAAATGAAAAACTCTTTCATTTGAGGAGATATTTAAATTAGGCGCGATTTATTGCTTAAGGCAACAATGTATTCTCCTAAGAAATTGTTCAGATCAGATTACTATATCATATGGCTGCCATACAAATTGAACGATCGGAAACAAGTGCTTGTATGAAAAACTCTTTCATTTGAGGAGATATTTTAATTAGGCGTGATTTATTGCTTAAGGCAAAAATGTATTCTCCTAAAAAATTGTTCAGACCAGATTACTTTATCATATAGCTGCCACACAAACTGAACGATCGGAAATAAGTGCTTGTATAAAAAACTCTTTCATTTGAGGAGATATTTTAATTAGGCGCGATTTATTACTTAAGGGAACAATGTATTCTCCTAAGAAATTGTTCAGACCAGATTACTTTATCATATAGCTGCCATACAAATTGAACGATCGGAAACAAGTGCTTGTATGAAAAACTCTTTCATTTGAGGAAATATTTTAATTAGGAGCGATTTATTGCTTAAGGCAACAATGTATTCTCCTAAGAAATTGTTCAGATCAGATTACTATATCATATGGCTGCCATACAAATTGAACGATCGGAAACAAGTGCTTGTATGAAAAACTCTTTCATTTGAGGAGATATTTTAATTAGGCGTGATTTATTGCTTAAGGCAACAATGTATTCTCCTAAAAAATTGTTCAGACCAGATTACTTTATCATATAGCTGCCACACAAACTGAACGATCGGAAATAAGTGCTTGTATAAAAAACTCTTTCATTTGAGGAGATATTTTAATTAGGCGCGATTTATTACTTAAGGGAACAATGTATTCTCCTAAGAAATTGTTCAGACCAGATTACTTCATCATATAACTGCCATACAAACTGAACGATCGAAAACAAGTGCTTGTATGAAAAACTCTTTCATTTGAGGAGATATTTTAATTAGGAGCGATTTATTGCTTAAGGCAACAATGTATTCTCCTTAGAAATTGTTCAGATCAGATTACTATATCATATAGCTGCCATACAAATTGAACGATCGGAAACAAGTACTTGTATGAAAAACTCTTTCATTTGAGGAGATATTTGAATTGGGAGCGATTTATTGCTTAAGGCAACAATGTCTTCTCCTGAGAAATTGTTCAGATCAGACTACTATATCATATAGCCACCATACAAACTGAACGATCGGAATTAAGTGCTTGTGTTGAAAACTCTTTTATTTAAAGAGATATCTCTACGAAATAAGATATGATAAATTGCTTAAGGCAACAATGTCTTCTCCTTAGAAATTGTTCAGATCAGATTATTATATCATATAGCTGCCATACAAGTTGAACGATCGGAAACAAGTACTTGTATGAAAAACTCTTTCATTTGAGGAGATATTTTAATTAGGCGCGATTTATTACTTAAGGCAAAAATGTATTCTCCTAAGAAATTGTTCAGACCAGATTACTTTATCATATAGCTGCCATACAAACTGAACGATCGAAAACAATTGCTTGTATGAAAAACTCTTTCATTTGAGGAGATATTTTAATTAGGCGCGATTTATTGCTTAGGGCAACAATGTATTCTCCTTAGAAATTGTTCAGATCAGATTACTATATCATATAGCTGCCATACAAATTGAACGATCGGAAACAAGTACTTGTATGAAAAACTCTTTCATTTGAGGAGATATTTTAATTAGGAGCGATTTATTGCTTAAGGCAACAATGTCTTCTCCTGAGAAATTGTTCAGATCAGATTACTATATCATATAGCCACCATACAAACTGAACGATCGGAATTAAGTGCTTGTGTGGAAAACTCTTTTATTTAAAGAGATATCTCTACGAAATAAGATATGATAAATTGCTTAAAGCAACAATGCCTTCTCCTTAGAAATTGTTCAGATCAGATTACTATATCATATAGCTGCCATACAAATTGAACGTTCGGAAACAAGTACTTGTATGAAAAACTCTTTCATTTGAGGAGATATTTTAATTAGGCTCGATTTATTACTTAAAGCAACAATGTATTCTCCTAAGAAATTGTTCAGACCAGATTACTTTATCGTATAGCTGCCATACAAACTGAACGATCGAAAACAATTGCTTGTATGAAAAACTCTTTCATTTGAGGGGATATTTTAATTAGGAGCGATTTATTGCTTAAGGCAACAATGTCTTCTCCTAAGAAATTGTTCAGATCAGATTACTATATCATATAGCTGCCATACAAACTGAACGATCGGAAACAATTGCTTAAATGAAAAACTCTTTCATTTGAAGAGATATTTAAATTAGGCGCGATTTATTGCTTAAGGCAACAATGTATTCTCCTAAGAAATTGTTCAGATCAGATTACTATGTCATATAGCTGCCATACAAACTGAACGATCGGAAACAAGTGCTTGTGTGGAAAACTCTTTTATTTATAGAGATATCTCTACAAAATAAGATATGATAAATTGCTTAAGGCAACAATGTATTCTCCTGAGAAATTGTTCAGTTAAGATTACTATATCATATAGCTGCCATACAAATTGAACTATCGGAAACAAGTGCTTAAATGAAAAACTCTTTCATTTGAGGAGATATTTAAATTAGGCGCGATTTATTGCTTAAGGCAACAATGTATTCTCCTAAGAAATTGTTCAGATCCGATTACTATATCATATGGCTGCCATACAAATTAAACGATCGGAAACAAGTGCTTGTATGAAAAACTCTTTCATTTGAGGAGATATTTTAATTAGGCGTGATTTATTGCTTAAGGCAACAATGTATTCTCCTAAAAAATTGTTCAGACCAGATTACTTTATCATATAGCTGCCATACAAACTGAACGATCGGAAATAAGTGCTTGTATAAAAAACTCTTTCATTTGAGGAGATATTTTAATTAGGCGCGATTTATTACTTAAGGGAACAATGTATTCTCCTAAGAAATTGTTCAGACCAGATTACTTTATCATATAGCTTCCATACAAACTGAACGATCGAAAACAAGTGCTTGTATGAAAAACTCTTTCATTTGAGGAGATATTTTAATTAGGAGCGATTTATTGCTTAAGGCAACAATGTCTTCTCCTAAGAAATTGTTCAGATCAGATGACTATATCATATAGCTGCCATACAAACTGAACGATCGGAAGCAAGTGCTTTTATAAAAAAACTCTTTCATTTGAGGAGATACTTTAATTAGGCGTGATTTATTACTTAAGGCAACAATGCATTCTCCTAAGAAATTGTTCAGATCAGATTACTATATCATATAGCTGCCATACAAATTGAACGATCGGAAACAAGTACTTGTATGAAAAACTCTTTCATTTGAGGAAATATTTTAATAAGGCGCGATTTATTGCTTAAGGCAACAATGTCTTCTCCTGAGAAATTGTTCAGATCAGATTACTATATCATATAGCCACCATACAAACCGAACGATCGGAATTAAGTGCTTGTGTGGAAAACTCTTTTATTTAAAGAGATATCTCTACGAAATAAGATATGATAAATTGCTTAAAGCAACAATGTCTTCTCCTTAGAAATTGTTCAGATCAGATTACTATATCATATAGCTGCCATACAAATTGAACGATCGGAAACAAGTACTTGTATGAAAAACTCTTTCATTTGAGGAGATATTTTAATTAGGCTCGATTTATTACTTAAGGCAACAATGTATTCTCCTAGGAAATTGTTCAGACCAGATTACTTTATCGTATAGCTGCCATACAAACTGAACGATCGAAAACAAGTGCTTGTATGAAAAACTCTTTCATTTGAGGGGATATTTTAATAAGGAGCGATTTAATGCTTAAGGCAACAATGTCTTCTCCTGAGAAATTGTTCAGATCAGATTACTATATCATATAGCCACCATACAAACTGAACGATCGGAATTAAGTGCTTGTGTGGAAAACTATTTTATTTAAAGAGATATCTCTACGAAATAAGATATGATAAATTGCTTAAGGCAACAATGTCTTCTCCTTAGAAATTGTTCAGATCAGATTACTATATCATATAGCTGCCATACAAATTGAACGATCGGAAACAAGTACTTGTATGAAAAACTCTTTCATTTGAGGAGATATTTTAATTAGGAGCGATTTATTGCTTAAGGCAACAATGTCTTCTCCTGAGAAATTGTTCAGATCTGATTACTATATCATATAGCCACCATACAAACTGAACGATCGAAAACAAGTGCTTGTATGAAAAACTCTTTCATTTGAGGAGATATTTTAATTAGGCGCGATTTATTGCTTAGGGCAACAATGTATTCTCCTTAGAAATTGTTCAGATCAGATTACTACATCATATAGCTGCCATACAAATTGAACGATCGGAAACAAGTACTTCTATGAAAAACTCTTTCATTTGAGGAGATATTTTAATTAGGCGCGATTTATTTCTTAAGGCAACAATATATTCTCCTAAGAAATTGTTCAGACCAGATTACTTTATCATATAGCTGCCATACAAACTGAACGATCGAAAACAAGTGCTTGTATGAAAAACTCTTTCATTTGAGGAGATATTTTAATTAGGCGCGATTTATTGCTTAGGGCAACAATGTATTCTCCTTAGAAATTGTTCAGACCAGATTACTTTATAATATAGCTGCCATACAAACTGAACGATCGAAAACAAGTGCTTGTATGAAAAACTCTTTCATTTGAGGAGATATTTTAATTAGGAGCGATTTATTGCTTAAGGCAACAATGTCTTCTCCTAAGAAATTGTTCAGATCAGATGACTATATCATATAGCTGCCATACAAATTGAACGATCGGAAGCAAGTGCTTCTATAACAAACTCTTTCACTTGAGGAGATATTTTAATTAGGCGTGATTTATTTCTTAAGGCAACATTGTATTCTCCTAAGAAATTGTTCAGATCAGATTACTATATCATATAGCTGCCATACAAATTGAAAGATCGGAAACAAGTACTTGTATGAAAAACTCTTTCATTTGAGGAGATATTTTAATTAGGAGCGATTTATTGCTTAAGGCAACAATGTATTCTCCTTAGAAGTTGTTCAGATCAGATTACTATATCATATAGCTGCCATACAAATTGAACGATCGGAAACAAGTACTTGTATGAAAAACTCTTTCATTTGAGGAGATATTTTAATTAGGCGTGATTTATTGCTTAAGGCAAAAATGTATTCTCCTAAAAAATTGTTCAGACCAGATTACTTTATCATATAGCTGCCACACAAACTGAACGATCGGAAATAAGTGCTTGTATAAAAAACTCTTTCATTTGAGGAGATATTTTAATTAGGCGCGATTTATTTCTTAAGGCAACAATGTATTCTCCTTAGAAGTTGTTCAGATCAGATTACTATATCATATAGCTGCCATACAAATTGAAAGATCGGAAACAAGTACTTGTATGAAAAACTCTTTCATTTGAGGAGATATTTTAATTAGGAGCGATTTATTGCTTAAGGCAACAATGTATTCTCCTTAGAAATTGTTCAGATCAGATGACTATATCATATAGCTGCCATACAAATTGAACGATCGGAAGCAAGTGCTTCTATAACAAACTCTTTCATTTGAGGAGATATTTTAATTAGGCGTGATTTATTTCTTAAGGCAACATTGTATTCTCCTAAGAAATTGTTCAGATCAGATTACTATATCATATAGCTGCCATACAAATTGAAAGATCGGAAACAAGTACTTGTATGAAAAACTCTTTCATTTGAGGAGATATTTTAATTAGGAGCGATTTATTGCTTAAGGCAACAATGTCTTCTCCTGAGAAATTGTTCAGATCAGATTACTATATCATATAGCCACCATACAAACTAAACGATCGGAATTAAGTGCTTGTGTAGAAAACTTTTTTATTTAAAGAGATATCTCTACGAAATAAGATATGATAAATTGCTTAAAGCAACAATGTCTTCTCCTTAGAAATTGTTCAGATCAGATTACTATATCATATAGCTGCCATACAAATTGAACGATCGGAAGCAAGTGCTTCTATAACAAACTCTTTCATTTGAGGAGATATTTTAATTAGGCTCGATTTATTACTTAAGGCAACAATGTATTCTCCTAAGAAATTGTTCAGATCAGATTACTATGTCATATAGCGGCCATACAAATTGAACGATCGGAAGCAAGTGCTTCTATAAAAAACTCTTTCGTTTGAGGAGATATTTTAATTAGGCGCGATTTATTACTTAAGGCAACAATGTATTCTCCTAAGAAATTGTTCAGATCAGATTACTATATCATATAGCCACCATACAAACTGAACGATCGAAAACAAGTGCTTGTATGAAAAACTCTTTCATTTGAGGAGATATTTTAATTAGGCGCGATTTATTGCTTAGGGCAACAATGTATTCTCCTAAGAAATTGTTCAGATCAGATTACTATATCATATAGCTGCCATACAAACTGAACGATCGAAAACAAGTGCTTGTATGAAAAACTCTTTCATTTGAGGAGATATTTTAATTAGGAGCGATTTATTGCTTAAGGCAACAATGTCTTCTCCAAAGAAATTGTTCAGATCAGATTACTATATCATATAGCCACCATACAAACTGAACGATCGCAATCAAGTGCTTGTGTGGAAAACTCTTTCATTTGAGGAGATATTTTAATTAGGCGCGATTTATTACTTAAGGCAAACTGCAAAGCTGCCATACAAACTGAACGATCGGAAACAAGTGCTTGTATGAAAAACTCTTTCATTTGAGGAGATATTTTAATTAAGCGCGATTTATTACTTAGGGCAACAATGTATTCTCCTACGAAATTGTTCAGACCAGATTACTTTATAATATAGCTGCCATACAAACTGAACGATCGAAAACAAGTGCTTGTATGAAAAACTCTTTCATTTGAGGAGATCTTTTAATTAGGAGCGATTTATTGCTTAAGGCAACAATGTATTCTCCTAAGAAATTGTTCAGATCAGATGACTATATCATATAGCTGCCATACAAACTGAACGATCGGAAGCAAGTGCTTCTATAAAAAACTCTTTCATTTGAGGAGATACTTTAATTAGGCGTGATTTATTTCTTAAGGCAACAATGTATTCTCCTAAGAAATTGTTCAGACCAGATTACTTTATAATATAGCTGCCATACAAACTGAACGATCGAAAACAAGTGCTTGTATGAAAAACTCTTTCATTTGAGGAGATCTTTTAATTAGGAGCGATTTATTGCTTAAGGCAACAATGTATTCTCCTAAGAAATTGTTCAGATCAGATGACTATATCATATAGCTGCCATACAAACTGAACGATCGGAAGCAAGTGCTTCTATAAAAAACTCTTTCATTTGAGGAGATACTTTAATTAGGCGTGATTTATTTCTTAAGGCAACAATGTATTCTCCTAAGAAATTGTTCAGATCAGATTACTATATCATATAGCTGCCATACAAATTGAAAGATCGGAAACAAGTACTTGTATGAAAAACTCTTTCATTTGAGGAGATATTTTAATAAGGCGCGATTTATTACTTAAGGCAACAATGTATTCTCCTAAGAAATTGTTCAGACCAGATTAATTTATCATATAGCTGCCATTTAATCTGAACGATCGAAAACAAGTGCTTGTATGAAAAACTCTTTCATTTGAGGAGATATTTTAATTAGGCGTGATTTATTGCTTAGGGCAACAATGTATTCTCCTTAGAAATTGTTCAGATCAGATTACTATATCATATAGCTGCCATACAAATTGAACGATCGGAAACAAGTACTTGTATGAAAAACTCTTTCATTTGAGGAGATATTTTGATTAGGAGCGATTTATTGCTTAAGGCAACAATGTCTTCTCCTGAGAAATTGTTCAGATCAGATTACTATATCATATAGCCACCATACAAACTGAACGATCGAAAACAAGTGCTTGTATGAAAAACTCTTTCATTTGAGGAGATATTTTAATTAGGCGCGATTTATTGCTTAGGGCAACAATGTATTCTCCTTAGAAATTGTTCAGATCAGATTACTATATCATATAGCTGCCATACAAATTGAACGATCGGAAACAAGTACTTGTATGAAAAACTCTTTCATTTGAGGAGATATTTTAATTAGGCGCGATTTATTACTTAAGGCAACAATGTATTCTCCTAAGAAATTGTTCAGACCAGATTACTTTATCATATAGCTGCCATACAAACTGAACGATCGAAAACAAGTGCTTGTATGAAAAACTCTTTCATTTGAGGAGATATTTTCATTTGGCGCGATTTATTGCTTAGGGCAACAATGTATTCTCCTTAGAAATTGTTCAGATCAGATTACTATATCATATAGCTGCCATACAAACTGAACGATCGAAAACAAGTGCTTGTATGAAAAACTCTTTCATTTGAGGAGATATTTTAATTAGGCGCGATTTATTACTTAAGGCAACAATGTATTCTCCTAAGAAATTGTTCAGACCAGATTACTTTATCATATAGCTGCCATACAAACTGAACGATCGAAAACAAGTGCTTGTATGAAAAACTCTCTTTCATTTGAGGAGATATTTGAATTAGGCGCGATTTATTGCTTAGGGCAACAATGTATTCTCCTTAGAAATTGTTCAGATCAGATTACTATATCATATAGCTGCCATACAAATTGAACGATCGGAAACAAGTACTTGTATGAAAAACTCTTTCATTTGACTAGATATTTCAATTAGGAGCGATTTATTGCTTAAGGCCACAATGTCTTCTCCTGAGAAATTGTTCAGATCAGATTACTATATCATATAGCCACCATACAAACTAAACGATCGGAATTAAGTGCTTGTGTGGAAAACTCTTTTATTTAAAGAGATATCTCTACGAAATAAGATATGATAAATTGCTTAAAGCAACAATGTCTTCTCCTTAGAAATTGTTCAGATCAGATTACTATATCATATAGCTGCCATACAAATTGAACGATCGGAAGCAAGTGCTTCTATAAAAAACTCTTTCATTTGAGGAGATATATTAATTAGGCTCGATTTATTACTTAAGGCAACAATGTATTCTCCTAAGAAATTGTTCAGACCAGATTACTTTATCATATAGCTGCCATTCAAACTGAACGATCGAAAACAAGTGCTTGTATGAAAAACTCTTTCATTTGAGGAGATATTTTAATTAGGCGTGATTTATTGCTTAGGGCAACAATGTATTCTCCTTAGAAATTGTTCAGATCAGATTACTATATCATATAGCTGCCATACAAACTGAACGATCGGAAACAAGTACTTGTATGAAAAACTCTTTCATTTGAGGAGATATTTTAATTAGGAGCGATTTATTGCTTAAGGCAACAATGTCTTCTCCTGAGAAATTGTTCAGATCAGATTACTATATCATATAGCCACCATACAAACTGAACGATCGAAAACAAGTGCTTGTATGAAAAACTCTTTCATTTGAGGAGATATTTTAATTAGGCGCGATTTATTGCTTAGGGCAACAATGTATTCTCCTTAGAAATTGTTCAGATCAGATTACTACATCATATAGCTGCCATACAAATTGAACGATCGGAAACAAGTACTTCTATGAAAAACTCTTTCATTTGAGGAGATATTTTAATTAGGCGCGATTTATTTCTTAAGGCAACAATATATTCTCCTAAGAAATTGTTCAGACCAGATTACTTTATCATATAGCTGCCATACAAACTGAACGATCGAAAACAAGTGCTTGTATGAAAAACTCTTTCATTTGAGGAGATATTTTAATTAGGCGCGATTTATTGCTTAGGGCAACAATGTATTCTCCTTAGAAATTGTTCAGACCAGATTACTTTATAATATAGCTGTCATACAAACTGAACGATCGAAAACAAGTGCTTGTATGAAAAACTCTTTCATTTGAGGAGATATTTTAATTAGGAGCGATTTATTGCTTAAGGCAACAATGTCTTCTCCTAAGAAATTGTTCAGATCAGATGACTATATCATATAGCTGCCATACAAATTGAACGATCGGAAGCAAGTGCTTCTATAACAAACTCTTTCATTTGAGGAGATATTTTAATTAGGCGTGATTTATTTCTTAAGGCAACAATGTATTCTCCTAAGAAATTGTTCAGATCAGATTACTATATCATATAGCTGCCATACAAATTGAAAGATCGGAAACAAGTACTTGTATGAAAAACTCTTTCATTTGAGGAGATATTTTAATTAGGAGCGATTTATTGCTTAAGGCAACAATGTATTCTCCTTAGAAGTTGTTCAGATCAGATTACTATATCATATAGCTGCCATACAAATTGAACTATCGGAAACAAGTACTTGTATGAAAAACTCTTTCATTTGGGGCGATATTTTAATTAGGAGCGATTTATTGCTTAAGGCAACAATGTCTTCTCCTGAGAAATTGTTCAGATCAGATTACTATATCATATAGCCACCATACAAACTAAACGATCGGAATTAAGTGCTTGTGTAGAAAACTTTTTTATTTAAAGAGATATCTCTACGAAATAAGATATGATAAATTGCTTAAAGCAACAATGTCTTCTCCTTAGAAATTGTTCAGATCAGATTACTATATCATATAGCTGCCATACAAATTGAACGATCGGAAGCAAGTGCTTCTATAACAAACTCTTTCATTTGAGGAGATATTTTAATTAGGCTCGATTTATTACTTAAGGCAACAATGTATTCTCCTAAGAAATTGTTCAGATCAGATTACTATGTCATATAGCGGCCATACAAATTGAACGATCGGAAGCAAGTGCTTCTATAAAAAACTCTTTCATTTGAGGAGATATTTTAATAAGGCGCGATTTATTGCTTAAGGCAACAATGTATTCTCCTAAGAAATTGTTCAGATCAGATTACTATATCATATAGCTGCCATACAAACTGAACGATCGAAAACAAGTGCTTGTATGAAAAACTCTTTCATTTGAGGAGATATTTTAATTAGGAGCGATTTATTGCTTAAGGCAACAATGTCTTCTCCTAAGAAATTGTTCAGACCAGATTACTTCATCATATAGCTGCCATACAAACTGAACGATCGAAAACAAGTGCTTGTATGAAAAACTCTTTCATTTGAGGAGATCTTTTAATTAGGAGCGATTTATTGCTTAAGGCAACAATGTATTCTCCTAAGAAATTGTTCAGATCAGATGACTATATCATATAGCTGCCATACAAACTGAACGATCGGAAGCAAGTGCTTCTATAAAAAACTCTTTCATTTGAGGAGATACTTTAATTAGGCGTGATTTATTTCTTAAGGCAACAATGTATTCTCCTAAGAAATTGTTCAGACCAGATTACTTTATAATATAGCTGCCATACAAACTGAACGATCGAAAACAAGTGCTTGTATGAAAAACTCTTTCATTTGAGGAGATCTTTTAATTAGGAGCGATTTATTGCTTAAGGCAACAATGTATTCTCCTAAGAAATTGTTCAGATCAGATGACTATATCATATAGCTGCCATACAAACTGAACGATCGGAAGCAAGTGCTTCTATAAAAAACTCTTTCATTTGAGGAGATACTTTAATTAGGCGTGATTTATTTCTTAAGGCAACAATGTATTCTCCTAAGAAATTGTTCAGATCAGATTACTATATCATATAGCTGCCATACAAATTGAAAGATCGGAAACAAGTACTTGTATGAAAAACTCTTTCATTTGAGGAGATATTTTAATAAGGCGCGATTTATTACTTAAGGCAACAATGTATTCTCCTAAGAAATTGTTCAGACCAGATTAATTTATCATATAGCTGCCATTTAAACTGAACGATCGAAAACAAGTGCTTGTATGAAAAACTCTTTCATTTGAGGAGATATTTTAATTAGGCGTGATTTATTGCTTAGGGCAACAATGTATTCTCCTTAGAAATTGTTCAGATCAGATTACTATATCATATAGCTGCCATACAAATTGAACGATCGGAAACAAGTACTTGTATGAAAAACTCTTTCATTTGAGGAGATATTTTGATTAGGAGCGATTTATTGCTTAAGGCAACAATGTCTTCTCCTGAGAAATTGTTCAGATCAGATTACTATATCATATAGCCACCATACAAACTGAATGATCGAAAACAAGTGCTTGTATGAAAAACTCTTTCATTTGAGGAGATATTTTAATTAGGCGCGATTTATTGCTTAGGGCAACAATGTATTCTCCTTAGAAATTGTTCAGATCAGATTACTATATCATATAGCTGCCATACAAATTGAACGATCGGAAACAAGTACTTGTATGAAAAACTCTTTCATTTGAGGAGATATTTTAATTAGGCGCGATTTATTACTTAAGGCAACAATGTATTCTCCTAAGAAATTGTTCAGACCAGATTACTTTATCATATAGCTGCCATACAAACTGAACGATCGAAAACAAGTGCTTGTATGAAAAACTCTTTCATTTGAGGAGATATTTTAATTTGGCGCGATTTATTGCTTAGGGCAACAATGTATTCTCCTTAGAAATTGTTCAGATCAGATTACTATATCATATAGCTGCCATACAAACTGAACGATCGAAAACAAGTGCTTGTATGAAAAACTCTCTTTCATTTGAGGAGATATTTGAATTAGGCGCGATTTATTGCTTGGGGCAACAATGTATTCTCCTTAGAAATTGTTCAGATCAGATTACTATATCATATAGCTGCCATACAAATTGAACGATCGGAAACAAGTACTTGTATGAAAAACTCTTTCATTTGACTAGATATTTCAATTAGGAGCGATTTATTGCTTAAGGCCACAATGTCTTCTCCTGAGAAATTGTTCAGATCAGATTACTATATCATATAGCCACCATACAAACTAAACGATCGGAATTAAGTGCTTGTGTGGAAAACTCTTTTATTTAAAGAGATATCTCTACGAAATAAGATATGATAAATTGCTTAAAGCAACAATGTCTTCTCCTTAGAAATTGTTCAGATCAGATTACTATATCATATAGCCACCATACAAACTAAACGATCGGAATTAAGTGCTTGTGTAGAAAACTTTTTTATTTAAAGAGATATCTCTACGAAATAAGATATGATAAATTGCTTAAAGCAACAATGTCTTCTCCTTAGAAATTGTTCAGATCAGATTACTATATCATATAGCTGCCATACAAATTGAACGATCGGAAGCAAGTGCTTCTATAACAAACTCTTTCATTTGAGGAGATATTTTAATTAGGCTCGATTTATTACTTAAGGCAACAATGTATTCTCCTAAGAAATTGTTCAGATCAGATTACTATGTCATATAGCTGCCATACAAATTGAACGATCGGAAGCAAGTGCTTCTATAACAAACTCTTTCATTTGAGGAGATATTTTAATTAGGCGTGATTTATTTCTTAAGGCAACAATGTATTCTCCTAAGAAATTGTTCAGATCAGATTACTATATCATATAGCTGCCATACAAATTGAAAGATCGGAAACAAGTACTTGTATGAAAAACTCTTTCATTTGAGGAGATATTTTAATTAGGAGCGATTTATTGCTTAAGGCAACAATGTATTCTCCTTAGAAGTTGTTCAGATCAGATTACTATATCATATAGCTGCCATACAAATTGAACTATCGGAAACAAGTACTTGTATGAAAAACTCTTTCATTTGGGGCGATATTTTAATTAGGAGCGATTTATTGCTTAAGGCAACAATGTCTTCTCCTGAGAAATTGTTCAGATCAGATTACTATATCATATAGCCACCATACAAACTAAACGATCGGAATTAAGTGCTTGTGTAGAAAACTTTTTTATTTAAAGAGATATCTCTACGAAATAAGATATGATAAATTGCTTAAAGCAACAATGTCTTCTCCTTAGAAATTGTTCAGATCAGATTACTATATCATATAGCTGCCATACAAATTGAACGATCGGAAGCAAGTGCTTCTATAACAAACTCTTTCATTTGAGGAGATATTTTAATTAGGCTCGATTTATTACTTAAGGCAACAATGTATTCTCCTAAGAAATTGTTCAGATCAGATTACTATGTCATATAGCGGCCATACAAATTGAACGATCGGAAGCAAGTGCTTCTATAAAAAACTCTTTCATTTGAGGAGATATTTTAATAAGGCGCGATTTATTGCTTAAGGCAACAATGTATTCTCCTAAGAAATTGTTCAGATCAGATTACTATATCATATAGCTGCCATACAAACTGAACGATCGAAAACAAGTGCTTGTATGAAAAACTCTTTCATTTGAGGAGATATTTTAATTAGGAGCGATTTATTGCTTAAGGCAACAATGTCTTCTCCTAAGAAATTGTTCAGACCAGATTACTTCATCATATAGCTGCCATACAAACTGAACGATCGAAAACAAGTGCTTGTATGAAAAACTCTTTCATTTGAGGAGATATTTTAATTAGGAGCGATTTATTGCTTAAGGCAACAATGTCTTCTCCTGAGAAATTGTTCAGATCAGATTACTATATCATATAGCCACCATACAAACTAAACGATCGGAATTAAGTGCTTGTGTAGAAAACTTTTTTATTTAAAGAGATATCTCTACGAAATAAGATATGATAAATTGCTTAAAGAAACAATGTCTTCTCCTTAGAAATTGTTCAGATCAGATTACTATATCATATAGCTGCCATACAAATTGAACGATCGGAAGCAAGTGCTTCTATAACAAACTCTTTCATTTGAGGAGATACTTTAATTAGGCGTGATTTATTTCTTAAGGCAACAATGTATTCTCCTAAGAAATTGTTCAGATCAGATTACTATATCATATAGCCACCATACAAACTGAACGATCGAAAACAAGTGCTTGTATGAAAAACTCTTTCATTTGAGGCGATATTTTAATTAGGAGCGATTTATTGCTTAAGGCAACAATGTCTTCTCCTGAGAAATTGTTCAGATCAGATTACTATATCATATAGCCACCATACAAACTAAACGATCGGAATTAAGTGCTTGTGTAGAAAACTTTTTTATTTAAAGAGATATCTCTACGAAATAAGATATGATAAATTGCTTAAAGCAACAATGTCTTCTCCTTAGAAATTGTTCAGATCAGATTACTATATCATATAGCTGCCATACAAATTGAACGATCGGAAGCAAGTGCTTCTATAACAAACTCTTTCATTTGAGGAGATACTTTAATTAGGCGTGATTTATTTCTTAAGGCAACAATGTATTCTCCTAAGAAATTATTCAGATCAGATTACTATATCATATAGCTGCCATACAAATTGAAAGATCGGAAACAAGTACTTGTATGAAAAACTCTTTCATTTGAGGAGATATTTTAATTAGGAGCGATTTATTGCTTAAGGCAACAATGTATTCTCCTTAGAAGTTGTTCAGATCAGATTACTATATCATATAGCTGCCATACAAATTGAACGATCGGAAACAAGTACTTGTATGAAAAACTCTTTCATTTGAGGCGATATTTTAATTAGGAGCGATTTATTGCTTAAGGCAACAATGTCTTCTCCTGAGAAATTGTTCAGATCAGATTACTATATCATATAGCCACCATACAAACTGAACGATCGGAATTAAGTGCTTGTGTGGAAAACTCTTTTATTTAAAGAGATATCTCTACGAAATAAGATATGATAAATTGCTTAAAGCAACAATGTCTTCTCCTTAGAAATTGTTCAGATCAGATTACTATATCGTATAGCTGCTATACAAATTGAACGCTCGGAAGCAAGTGCTTCTATAAAAAAATCTTTCATTTGAGGAGATATTTTAATTAGGCGTGATTTATTGCTTAAGGCAACAATGTATTCTCCTAAGAAATTGTTCAGACCAGATTACTTTATAATATAGCTGCCATACAAACTGAACGATCGAAAACAAGTGCTTGTATGAAAAACTCTTTCATTTGAGGAGATATTTTAATTAGGAGCGATTTATTGCTTAAGGCAACAATGTCTTCTCCTAAGAAATTGTTCAGACCAGATTACTTCATCATATAGCTGCCATACAAACTGAACGATCGAAAACAAGTGCTTGTATGAAAAACTCTTTCATTTGAGGAGATATTTTAATTAGGAGCGATTTATTGCTTAAGGCAACAATGTCTTCTCCTGAGAAATTGTTCAGATCAGATTACTATATCATATAGCCACCATACAAACTAAACGATCGGAATTAAGTGCTTGTGTAGAAAACTTTTTTATTTAAAGAGATATCTCTACGAAATAAGATATGATAAATTGCTTAAAGAAACAATGTCTTCTCCTTAGAAATTGTTCAGATCAGATTACTATATCATATAGCTGCCATACAAATTGAACGATCGGAAGCAAGTGCTTCTATAACAAACTCTTTCATTTGAGGAGATACTTTAATTAGGCGTGATTTATTTCTTAAGGCAACAATGTATTCTCCTAAGAAATTGTTCAGATCAGATTACTATATCATATAGCCACCATACAAACTGAACGATCGAAAACAAGTGCTTGTATGAAAAACTCTTTCATTTGAGGCGATATTTTAATTAGGAGCGATTTATTGCTTAAGGCAACAATGTCTTCTCCTGAGAAATTGTTCAGATCAGATTACTATATCATATAGCCACCATACAAACTAAACGATCGGAATTAAGTGCTTGTGTAGAAAACTTTTTTATTTAAAGAGATATCTCTACGAAATAAGATATGATAAATTGCTTAAAGCAACAATGTCTTCTCCTTAGAAATTGTTCAGATCAGATTACTATATCATATAGCTGCCATACAAATTGAACGATCGGAAGCAAGTGCTTCTATAACAAACTCTTTCATTTGAGGAGATACTTTAATTAGGCGTGATTTATTTCTTAAGGCAACAATGTATTCTCCTAAGAAATTATTCAGATCAGATTACTATATCATATAGCTGCCATACAAATTGAAAGATCGGAAACAAGTACTTGTATGAAAAACTCTTTCATTTGAGGAGATATTTTAATTAGGAGCGATTTATTGCTTAAGGCAACAATGTATTCTCCTTAGAAGTTGTTCAGATCAGATTACTATATCATATAGCTGCCATACAAATTGAACGATCGGAAACAAGTACTTGTATGAAAAACTCTTTCATTTGAGGCGATATTTTAATTAGGAGCGATTTATTGCTTAAGGCAACAATGTCTTCTCCTGAGAAATTGTTCAGATCAGATTACTATATCATATAGCCACCATACAAACTGAACGATCGGAATTAAGTGCTTGTGTGGAAAACTCTTTTATTTAAAGAGATATCTCTACGAAATAAGATATGATAAATTGCTTAAAGCAACAATGTCTTCTCCTTAGAAATTGTTCAGATCAGATTACTATATCGTATAGCTGCCATACAAATTGAACGATCGGAAACAAGTACTTGTATGAAAAACTCTTTCATTTGAGGAGATATTTTAATTAGGCTCGATTTATTACTTAAAGCAACAATGTATTCTCCTAAGAAATTGTTCAGACCAGATTACTTTATCGTATAGCTGCGATACAAACTGAACGATCGAAAACAATTGCTTGTATGAAAAACTCTTTCATTTGAGGGGATATTTTAATTAGGAGCGATTTATTGCTTAAGGCAACAATGTCTTCTCCTAAGAAATTGTTCAGATCAGATTACTATATCATATATCTGCCATACAAACCGAACGATCGGAAACAAGTGCTTAAATGAAAAACTCTTTCATTTGAGGAAATATTTAAATTAGGCGCGATTTATTGCTTAAGGCAACAATGTATTCTCCTAAGAAATTGTTCAGATCAGATTACTATATCATATAGCTGCCATACAAACTGAACGATCGGAAACAAGTGCTTGTGTGGAAAACTCTTTTATTTAAAGAGATATCTCTACAAAATAAGATATGATAAATTGCTTAAGGCAACAATGTATTCTCCTGAGAAATTGTTCAGTTAAGATTACTATATCATATAGCTGCCATACAAATTGAACGATCGGAAACAAGTGCTTAAATGAAAAACTCTTTCATTTGAGGAGATATTTAAATTAGGCGCGATTTATTGCTTAAGGCAACAATGTATTCTCCTAAGAAATTGTTCAGATCAGATTACTATATCATATGGCTGCCATACAAATTGAACGATCGGAAACAAGTGCTTGTATGAAAAACTCTTTCATTTGAGGAGATATTTTAATTAGGCGTGATTTATTGCTTAAGGCAACAATGTATTCTCCTAAAAAATTGTTCAGACCAGATTACTTTATCATATAGCTGCCACACAAACTGAACGATCGGAAATAAGTGCTTGTATAAAAAACTCTTTCATTTGAGGAGATATTTTAATTAGGCGCGATTTATTACTTAAGGGAACAATGTTTTCTCCTAAGAAATTGTTCAGACCAGATTACTTTATCATATAGCTTCCATACAAACTGAACGATCGAAAACAAGTGCTTGTATGAAAAACTCTTTCATTTGAGGAAATATTTTAATTAGGAGCGATTTATTGCTTAAGGCAACAATGTCTTCTCCTAAGAAATTGTTCAGATCAGATGACTATATCATATAGCCACCATACAAACTGAACGATCGGAATTAAGTGCTTGTGTGGAAAACTCTTTTATTTAAAGAGATATCTCTACGAAATAAGATATGATAAATTGCTTAAAGCAACAATGTCTTCTCCTTAGAAATTGTTCAGATCAGATTACTATATCGTATAGCTGCCATACAAATTGAACGATCGGAAACAAGTACTTGTATGAAAAACTCTTTCATTTGAGGAGATATTTTAATTAGGCTCGATTTATTACTTAAAGCAACAATGTATTCTCCTAAGAAATTGTTCAGACCAGATTACTTTATCGTATAGCTGCGATACAAACTGAACGATCGAAAACAATTGCTTGTATGAAAAACTCTTTCATTTGAGGGGATATTTTAATTAGGAGCGATTTATTGCTTAAGGCAACAATGTCTTCTCCTAAGAAATTGTTCAGATCAGATTACTATATCATATATCTGCCATACAAACCGAACGATCGGAAACAAGTGCTTAAATGAAAAACTCTTTCATTTGAGGAAATATTTAAATTAGGCGCGATTTATTGCTTAAGGCAACAATGTATTCTCCTAAGAAATTGTTCAGATCAGATTACTATATCATATAGCTGCCATACAAACTGAACGATCGGAAACAAGTGCTTGTGTGGAAAACTCTTTTATTTAAAGAGATATCTCTACAAAATAAGATATGATAAATTGCTTAAGGCAACAATGTATTCTCCTGAGAAATTGTTCAGTTAAGATTACTATATCATATAGCTGCCATACAAATTGAACGATCGGAAACAAGTACTTGTATGAAAAACTCTTTCATTTGAGGAGATATTTTAATTAGGCTCGATTTATTACTTAAAGCAACAATGTATTCTCCTAAGAAATTGTTCAGACCAGATTACTTTATCGTATAGCTGCGATACAAACTGAACGATCGAAAACAATTGCTTGTATGAAAAACTCTTTCATTTGAGGAGATATTTTAATTAGGCGTGATTTATTGCTTAAGGCAACAATGTATTCTCCTAAAAAATTGTTCAGACCAGATTACTTTATCATATAGCTGCCACACAAACTGAACGATCGGAAATAAGTGCTTGTATAAAAAACTCTTTCATTTGAGGAGATATTTTAATTAGGCTCGATTTATTACTTAAAGCAACAATGTATTCTCCTAAGAAATTGTTCAGACCAGATTACTTTATCGTATAGCTGCGATACAAACTGAACGATCGAAAACAATTGCTTGTATGAAAAACTCTTTCATTTGAGGGGATATTTTAATTAGGAGCGATTTATTGCTTAAGGCAACAATGTCTTCTCCTAAGAAATTGTTCAGATCAGATTACTATATCATATATCTGCCATACAAACCGAACGATCGGAAACAAGTGCTTAAATGAAAAACTCTTTCATTTGAGGAAATATTTAAATTAGGCGCGATTTATTGCTTAAGGCAACAATGTATTCTCCTAAGAAATTGTTCAGATCAGATTACTATATCATATAGCTGCCATACAAACTGAACGATCGGAAACAAGTGCTTGTGTGGAAAACTCTTTTATTTAAAGAGATATCTCTACAAAATAAGATATGATAAATTGCTTAAGGCAACAATGTATTCTCCTGAGAAATTGTTCAGTTAAGATTACTATATCATATAGCTGCCATACAAATTGAACGATCGGAAACAAGTGCTTAAATGAAAAACTCTTTCATTTGAGGAGATATTTAAATTAGGCGCGATTTATTGCTTAAGGCAACAATGTATTCTCCTAAGAAATTGTTCAGATCAGATTACTATATCATATGGCTGCCATACAAATTGAACGATCGGAAACAAGTGCTTGTATGAAAAACTCTTTCATTTGAGGAGATATTTTAATTAGGCGTGATTTATTGCTTAAGGCAACAATGTATTCTCCTAAAAAATTGTTCAGACCAGATTACTTTATCATATAGCTGCCACACAAACTGAACGATCGGAAATAAGTGCTTGTATAAAAAACTCTTTCATTTGAGGAGATATTTTAATTAGGCGCGATTTATTACTTAAGGGAACAATGTTTTCTCCTAAGAAATTGTTCAGACCAGATTACTTTATCATATAGCTTCCATACAAACTGAACGATCGAAAACAAGTGCTTGTATGAAAAACTCTTTCATTTGAGGAAATATTTTAATTAGGAGCGATTTATTGCTTAAGGCAACAATGTCTTCTCCTAAGAAATTGTTCAGATCAGATTACTATATCATATAGCTGCCATACAAATTGAACGATCGGAAACAAGTACTTGTATGAAAAACTCTTTCATTTGAGGAGATATTTTAATTAGGCTCGATTTATTACTTAAAGCAACAATGTATTCTCCTAAGAAATTGTTCAGATCAGATGACTATATCATATAGCTGCCATACAAACTGAACGATCGGAAACAAGTGCTTCGATAAAAAACTCTTTCATTTGAGGAGATACTTTAATTAGGCGTGATTTATTGCTTAAGGCAACAATGTATTCTCCTAAGAAATTGTTCAGATCAGATTACTATATCATATAGCTGCCATACAAATTGAACGACTGGAAACAAGTACTTGTATGAAAAACTCTTTCATTTGAGGAGATATTTTAATAAGGCGCGATTTATTGCTTAAGGCAACAATGTATTCTCCTAAGAAATTGTTCAGATCAGATTACTATATCATATAGCTGCCATACAAACTAAACGATCGGAAACAAGTACTTGTATGAAAAACTCTTTCATTTGAGGAGATATTTTAATTAGGCGCGATTTATTACTTAAGGCAACAATGTATTCTCCTAAGAAATTGTTCAGACCAGATTACTTCATCATATAGCTGCCATACAAACTGAACGATCGAAAACAAGTGCTTGTATGAAAAACTCTTTCATTTGAGGAGATATTTTAATTAGGAGCGATTTATTGCTTAAGGCAACAATGTATTCTCCTTAGAAATTGTTCAGATCAGATTACTATATCATATAGCTGCCATACAAATTGAACGATCGGAAACAAGTACTTGTATGAAAAACTCTTTCATTTGAGGAGATATTTTAATTGGGAGCGATTTATTGCTTAAGGCAACAATGTCTTCTCCTGAGAAATTGTTCAGATCAGACTACTATATCATATAGCCACCATACAAACTGAACGATCGGAATTAAGTGCTTGTGTTGAAAACTCTTTTATTTAAAGAGATATCTCTACGAAATAAGATATGATAAATTGCTTAAGGCAACAATGTCTTCTCCTTAGAAATTGTTCAGATCAGATTACTATATCATATAGCTGCCATACAAGTTGAACGATCGGAAACAAGTACTTGTATGAAAAACTCTTTCATTTGAGGAGATATTTTAATTAGGCGTGATTTATTGCTTAAGGCAACAATGTATTATCCTAAGAAATTGTTCAGATCAGATTACTATATCATATAGCTGCCATACAAATTGAACGATCGGAAACAAGTACTTGTATGAAAAACTCTTTCATTTGAGGAGATATTTTAATTAGGCGCGATTTATTACTTAAGGCAAAAATGTATTCTCCTAAGAAATTGTTCAGACCAGATTACTTTATCATATAGCTGCCATACAAACTGAACGATCGGAAACAAGTACTTGTATCAAAAACTCTTTCATTTGAGGAGATATTTTAATTAGGAGCGATTTATTGCTTAAGGCAACAATGTCTTCTCCTGAGAAATTGTTCAGATCAGATTACTATATCATATAGCCACCATACAAACTGAACGATCGGAATTAAGTGCTTGTGTGGAAAACTCTTTTATTTAAAGAGATATCTCTACGAAATAAGATATGATAAATTGCTTAAAGCAACAATGCCTTCTCCTTAGAAATTGTTCAGATCAGATTACTATATCATATAGCTGCCATACAAATTGAACGATCGGAAACAAGTACTTGTATGAAAAACTCTTTCATTTGAGGAGATATTTTAATTAGGCTCGATTTATTACTTAAAGCAACAATGTATTCTCCTAAGAAATTGTTCAGACCAGATTACTTTATCGTATAGCTGCCATACAAACTGAACGATCGAAAACAATTGCTTGTATGAAAAACTCTTTCATTTGAGGGGATATTTTAATTAGGAGCGATTTATTGCTTAAGGCAACAATGTCTTCTCCTAAGAAATTGTTCAGATCAGATTACTATATCATATAGCTGCCATACAAACTGAACGATCGGAAACAAGTGCTTAAATGAAAAACTCTTTCATTTGAAGAGATATTTAAATTAGGCGCGATTTATTGCTTAAGGCAACAATGTATTCTCCTAAGAAATTGTTCAGATCAGATTACTATGTCATATAGCTGCCATACAAACTGAACGATCGGAAACAAGTGCTTGTGTGGAAAACTCTTTTATTTAAAGAGATATCTCTACAAAATAAGATATGATAAATTGCTTAAGGCAACAATGTATTCTCCTGAGAAATTGTTCAGTTAAGATTACTATATCATATAGCTGCCATACAAATTGAACTATCGGAAACAAGTGCTTAAATGAAAAACTCTTTCATTTGAGGAGATATTTAAATTAGGCGCGATTTATTGCTTAAGGCAACAATGTATTCTCCTAAGAAATTGTTCAGATCCGATTACTATATCATATGGCTGCCATACAAATTAAACGATCGGAAACAAGTGCTTGTATGAAAAACTCTTTCATTTGAGGAGATATTTTAATTAGGCGTGATTTATTGCTTAAGGCAACAATGTATTCTCCTAAAAAATTGTTCAGACCAGATTACTTTATCATATAGCTGCCATACAAACTGAACGATCGGAAATAAGTGCTTGTATAAAAAACTCTTTCATTTGAGGAGATATTTTAATTAGGCGCGATTTATTACTTAAGGGAACAATGTATTCTCCTAAGAAATTGTTCAGACCAGATTACTTTATCATATAGCTTCCATACAAACTGAACGATCGAAAACAAGTGCTTGTATGAAAAACTCTTTCATTTGAGGAGATATTTTAATTAGGAGCGATTTATTGCTTAAGGCAACAATGTCTTCTCCTAAGAGATTGTTCAGATCAGATGACTATATCATATAGCTGCCATACATACTGAACGATCGGAAGCAAGTGCTTTTATAAAAAAACTCTTTCATTTGAGGAGATACTTTAATTAGGCGTGATTTATTACTTAAGGCAACAATGCATTCTCCTAAGAAATTGTTCAGATCAGATTACTATATCATATAGCTGCCATACAAATTGAACGATCGGAAACAAGTACTTGTATGAAAAACTCTTTCATTTGAAGAAATATTTTAATAAGGCGCGATTTATTGCTTAAGGCAACAATGTCTTCCCCTGAGAAATTGTTCAGATCAGATTACTATATCATATAGCCACCATACAAACTAAACGAACGGAATTAAGTGCTTGTGTAGAAACCTTTTTTATTTAAAGAGATATCTCTACGAAATAAGATATGATAAATTGCTTAAAGCAACAATGTCTTCTCCTTAGAAATTGTTCAGATCAGATTACTATATCATATAGCTGCCATACAAATTGAACGATCGGAAACAAGTACTTGTATGAAAAACTCTTTCATTTGAGGGGATATTTTAATTAGGCTCGATTTATTACTTGAGGCAACAATGTATTCTCCTAGGAAATTGTTCAGACCAGATTACTTTATCGTATAGCTGCCATACAAACTGAACGATCGAAAACAAGTGCTTGTATGAAAAACTCTTTCATTTGAGGGGATATTTTAATAAGGAGCGATTTATTGCTTAAGGCAACAATGTCTTCTCCTGAGAAATTGTTCAGATCAGATTACTATATCATATAGCCACCATACAAACTGAACGATCGGAATTAAGTGCTTGTGTGGAAAACTATTTTATTTAAAGAGATATCTCTACGAAATAAGATATGATAAATTGCTTAAGGCAACAATGTCTTCTCCTTAGAAATTGTTCAGATCAGATTACTATATCATATAGCTGCCATACAAATTGAACGATCGGAAACAAGTACTTGTATGAAAAACTCTTTCATTTGAGGAGATATTTTAATTAGGCGTGATTTATTGCTTAAGGCAACAATGTATTCTCCTAAGAAATTGTTCAGATCAGATTACTATATCATATAGCTGCCATACAAATTTAACGATCGGAAACAAGTACTTGTATGAAAAACTCTTTCATTTGAGGAGATGTTTTAATTAGGCGCGATTTATTACTTAAGGCAACAATGTATTCTCCTAAGAAATTGTTCAGACCAGATTATTTTATCATATAGCTGCCATACAAGCTGAACGATCGAAAACAAGTGCTTGTATGAAAAACTCTCTTTCATTTAAAGAGATATTTTAATTAGGCGCGATTTATTGCTTAGGGCAACAAATGTATTCTCCTTAGAAATTGTTCAGATCAGATTACTATATCATATAGCTGCCATACAAATTGAACGATCGGAAACAAGTACTTGTATGAAAAACTCTTTCATTTGAGGAGATATTTTAATTAGGAGCGATTTATTGCTTAAGGCAACAATGTCTTCTCCTGAGAAATTGTTCAGATCAGATTACTATATCATATAGCCACCATACAAACTGAACGATCGGAAACAAGTGCTTGTATGAAAAACTCTTTCATTTGAGGGGATGTTTTAATTAGGAGCGATTTATTGCTTAAGGCAACAATGTCTTCTCCTGAGAAATTGTTCAGATCAGATTACTATATCATATAGCCACCATACAAACTAAACGATCGGAATTAAGTGCTTGTGTAGAAAACTTTTTTATTTAAAGAGATATCTCTACGAAATAAGATATGATAAATTGCTTAAAGCAACAATGTCTTCTCCTTAGAAATTGTTCAGATCAGATTACTATATCATATAGCTGCCATACAAATTGAACGATCGGAAGCAAGTGCTTCTATAACAAACTCTTTCATTTGAGGAGATATTTTAATTAGGCTCGATTTATTACTTAAGGCAACAATGTATTCTCCTAAGAAATTGTTCAGATAAGATTACTATGTCATATAGCGGCCATACAAATTGAACGATCGGAAGCAAGTGCTTCTATAAAAAACTCTTTCATTTGAGGAGATATTTTAATAAGGCGCGATTTATTGCTTAAGGCAACAATGTATTCTCCTAAGAAATTGTTCAGATCAGATTACTATATCATATAGCTGCCATACAAACTGAACGATCGAAAACAAGTGCTTGTATGAAAAACTCTTTCATTTGAGGAGATATTTTAATTAGGAGCGATTTATTGCTTAAGGCAACAGTGTCTTCTCCTAAGAAATTGTTCAGATCAGATTACTATATCATATAGCCACCATACAAACTGAACGATCGCAATCAAGTGCTTGTGTGGAAAACTCTTTCATTTGAGGAGATATTTTAATTAGGCGCGATTTATTACTTAAGGCAAACTGCAAAGCTGCCATACAAACTGAACGATCGGAAACAAGTGCTTGTATGAAAAACTCTTTCATTTGAGGAGATATTTTAATTAAGCGCGATTTATTCCTTAGGGCAACAATGTATTCTCCTACGAAATTGTTCAGACCAGATTACTTTATAATATAGCTGCCATACAAACTGAACGATCGAAAACAAGTGCTTGTATGAAAAACTCTTTCATTTGAGGAGATCTTTTAATTAGGAGCGATTTATTGCTTAAGGCAACAATGTATTCTCCTAAGAAATTGTTCAGATCAGATGACTATATCATATAGCTGCCATACAAACTGAACGATCGGAAGCAAGTGCTTCTATAAAAAACTCTTTCATTTGAGGAGATACTTTAATTAGGCGTGATTTATTTCTTAAGGCAACAATGTATTCTCCTAAGAAATTGTTCAGATCAGATTACTATATCATATAGCTGCCATACAAATTGAAAGATCGGAAACAAGTACTTGTATGAAAAACTCTTTCATTTGAGGAGATATTTTAATAAGGCGCGATTTATTACTTAAGGCAACAATGTATTCTCCTAAGAAATTGTTCAGACCAGATTACTTTATCATATAGCTGCCATTCAAACTGAACGATCGAAAACAAGTGCTTGTATGAAAAACTCTTTCATTTGAGGAGATATTTTAATTAGGCGTGATTTATTGCTTAGGGCAACAATGTATTCTCCTTAGAAATTGTTCAGATCAGATTACTATATCATATAGCTGCCATACAAATTGAACGATCAGAAACAAGTACTTGTATGAAAAACTCTTTCATTTGAGGAGATATTTTGATTAGGAGCGATTTATTGCTTAAGGCAACAATGTCTTCTCCTGAGAAATTGTTCAGATCAGATTACTATATCATATAGCCACCATACAAACTGAACGATCGAAAACAAGTGCTTGTATGAAAAACTCTTTCATTTGAGGAGATATTTTAATTAGGCGCGATTTATTGCTTAGGGCAACAATGTATTCTCCTTAGAAATTGTTCAGATCAGATTACTATATCATATAGCTGCCATACAAATTGAACGATCGGAAACAAGTACTTGTATGAAAAACTCTTTCATTTGAGGAGATATTTTAATTAGGCGCGATTTATTACTTAAGGCAACAATGTATTCTCCTAAGAAATTGTTCAGACCAGATTACTTTATCATATAGCTGCCATACAAACTGAACGATCGAAAACAAGTGCTTGTATGAAAAACTCTTTCATTTGAGGAGATATTTTAATTAGGCGCGATTTATTGCTTAGGGCAACAATGTATTCTCCTTAGAAATTGTTCAGATCAGATTACTATATCATATAGCTGCCATACAAACTGAACGATCGAAAACAAGTGCTTGTATGAAAAACTCTTTCATTTGAGGAGATATTTTAATTAGGCGCGATTTATTACTTAAGGCAACAATGTATTCTCCTAAGAAATTGTTCAGACCAGATTACTTTATCATATAGCTGCCATACAAACTGAACGATCGAAAACAAGTGCTTGTATGAAAAACTCTCTTTCATTTGAGGAGATATTTGAATTAGGCGCGATTTATTGCTTAGGGCAACAATGTATTCTCCTTAGAAATTGTTCAGATCAGATTACTATATCATATAGCTGCCATACAAATTGAACGATCGGAAACAAGTACTTGTATGAAAAACTCTTTCATTTGACTAGACATTTCAATTAGGAGCGATTTATTGCTTAAGGCCACAATGTCTTCTCCTGAGAAATTGTTCAGATCAGATTACTATATCATATAGCCACCATACAAACTAAACGATCGGAATTAAGTGCTTGTGTGGAAAACTCTTTTATTTAAAGAGATATCTCTACGAAATAAGATATGATAAATTGCTTAAAGCAACAATGTCTTCTCCTTAGAAATTGTTCAGATCAGATTACTATATCATATAGCTGCCATACAAATTGAACGATCGGAAGCAAGTGCTTCTATAAAAAACTCTTTCATTTGAGGAGATATTTTAATTAGGCTCGATTTATTACTTAAGGCAACAATGTATTCACCTAAGAAATTGTTCAGACCAGATTACTTTATCATATAGCTGCCATTCAAACTGAACGATCGAAAACAAGTGCTTGTATGAAAAACTCTTTCATTTGAGGAGATATTTTAATTAGGCGTGATTTATTGCTTAGGGCAACAATGTATTCTCCTTAGAAATTGTTCAGATCAGATTACTATATCATATAGCTGCCATACAAACTGAACGATCGGAAACAAGTACTTGTATGAAAAACTCTTTCATTTGAGGAGATATTTTAATTAGGAGCGATTTATTGCTTAAGGCAACAATGTCTTCTCCTGAGAAATTGTTCAGATCAGATTACTATATCATATAGCCACCATACAAACTGAACGATCGAAAACAAGTGCTTGTATGAAAAACTCTTTCATTTGAGGAGATATTTTAATTAGGCGCGATTTATTGCTTAGGGCAACAATGTATTCTCCTTAGAAATTGTTCAGATCAGATTACTATATCATATAGCTGCCATACAAATTGAACGATCGGAAACAAGTACTTCTATGAAAAACTCTTTCATTTGAGGAGATATTTTAATTAGGCGCGATTTATTTCTTAAGGCAACAATATATTCTCCTAAGAAATTGTTCAGACCAGATTACTTTATCATATAGCTGCCATACAAACTGAACGATCGAAAACAAGTGCTTGTATGAAAAACTCTTTCATTTGAGGAGATATTTTAATTAGGCGCGATTTATTGCTTAGGGCAACAATGTATTCTCCTTAGAAATTGTTCAGACCAGATTACTTTATAATATAGCTGCCATACAAACTGAACGATCGAAAACAAGTGCTTGTATGAAAAACTCTTTCATTTGAGGAGATATTTTAATTAGGAGCGATTTATTGCTTAAGGCAACAATGTCTTCTCCTAAGAAATTGTTCAGATCAGATGACTATATCATATAGCTGCCATACAAACTGAACGATCGGAAGCAAGTGCTTCTATAAAAAACTCTTTCATTTGAGGAGATACTTTAATTAGGCGTGATTTATTTCTTAAGGCAACAATGTATTCTCCTAAGAAATTGTTCAGATCAGATTACTATATCATGTAGCTGCCATACAAACTGAACGATCGGAAGCAAGTGCTTCTATAAAAAACTCTTTCATTTGAGGAGATACTTTAATTAGGCGCGATTTATTACTTAAGGCAACAATGTATTCTCCTAAGAAATTGTTCAGATCAGATTACTATATCATATAGCTGCCATACAAATTGAACGATCGGAAACAAGTACTTGTATGAAAAACTTTTTCATTTGAGGAGATATTTTAATAAGGCGCGATTTATTACTTAAGGCAACAATGTATTCTCCTAAGAAATTGTTCAGACCAGATTACTTTATCATATAGCTGCCATACAAACTGAACGATCGCAATCAAGTGCTTGTGTGGAAAACTCTTTCATTTGAGGAGATATTTTAATTAGGCGCGATTTATTACTTAAGGCAACAATGTATTCTCCTAAGAAATTGTTCAGACCAGATTACTTTATCATATAGCTGCCATACAAGCTGAACGATCGAAAACAAGTGCTTGTATGAAAAACTCTCTTTCATTTAAGGAGACATTTTAATTAGGCGCGATTTATTGCTTAGGGCAACAATGTATTCTCCTAAGAAATTGTTCAGATCAGATGACTATATCATATAGCTGCCATACAAACTGAACGATCGGAAGCAAGTGCTTCTATAAAAAACTCTTTCATTTGAGGAGATACTTTAATTAGGCGCGATTTATTACTTAAGGCAACAATGTATTCTCCTAAGAAATTGTTCAGACCAGATTACTTTATCATATAGCCACCATACAAACTGAACGATCGCAATCAAGTGCTTGTGTGGAAAACTCTTTCATTTGAGGAGATATTTTAATTAGGCGCGATTTATTACTTAAGGCAAACTGCAAAGCTGCCATACAAACTGAACGATCGGAAACAAGTGCTTGTATGAAAAACTCTTTCATTTGAGGAGATATTTTAATTAGGCGTGATTTATTGCTTAAGGCAACAATGTATTCTCCTAAGAAATTGTTCAGATCAGATTACTATATCATATAGCTGCCATACAAATTGAACGATCGGAAACAAGTACTTGTATGAAAAACTTTTTCATTTGAGGAGATATTTTAATAAGGCGCGATTTATTACTTAAGGCAACAATGTATTCTCCTAAGAAATTGTTCAGACCAGATTACTTTATCATATAGCTGCCATACAAGCTGAACGATCGAAAACAAGTGCTTGTATGAAAAACTCTCTTTCATTTAAGGAGACATTTTAATTAGGCGCGATTTATTGCTTAGGGCAACAATGTATTCTCCTAAGAAATTGTTCAGATCAGATGACTATATCATATAGCTGCCATACAAACTGAACGATCGGAAGCAAGTGCTTCTATAAAAAACTCTTTCATTTGAGGAGATACTTTAATTAGGCGCGATTTATTACTTAAGGCAACAATGTATTCTCCTAAGAAATTGTTCAGACCAGATTACTTTATCATATAGCCACCATACAAACTGAACGATCGCAATCAAGTGCTTGTGTGGAAAACTCTTTCATTTGAGGAGATATTTTAATTAGGCGCGATTTATTACTTAAGGCAAACTGCAAAGCTGCCATACAAACTGAACGATCGGAAACAAGTGCTTGTATGAAAAACTCTTTCATTTGAGGAGATATTTTAATTAAGCGCGATTTATTACTTAGGGCAACAATGTATTCTCCTTAGAAATTGTTCAGATCAGATTACTATATCATATAGCTGCCATACAAATTGAACGATCGGAAACAAGTACTTGTATGAAAAACTCTTTCATTTGAGGAGATATTTTAATTAGGCGTGATTTATTGCTTAAGGCAACAATGTATTCTCCTAAGAAATTGTTCAGATCAGATTACTATATCATATAGCTGCCATACAAATTGAACGATCGGAAACAAGTACTTGTATGAAAAACTTTTTCATTTGAGGAGATATTTTAATAAGGCGCGATTTATTACTTAAGGCAACAATGTATTCTCCTAAGAAATTGTTCAGACCAGATTACTTTATCATATAGCTGCCATACAAGCTGAACGATCGAAAACAAGTGCTTGTATGAAAAACTCTCTTTCATTTAAGGAGACATTTTAATTAGGCGCGATTTATTGCTTAGGGCAACAATGTATTCTCCTAAGAAATTGTTCAGATCAGATGACTATATCATATAGCTGCCATACAAACTGAACGATCGGAAGCAAGTGCTTCTATAAAAAACTCTTTCATTTGAGGAGATACTTTAATTAGGCGCGATTTATTACTTAAGGCAACAATGTATTCTCCTAAGAAATTGTTCAGACCAGATTACTTTATCATATAGCCACCATACAAACTGAACGATCGCAATCAAGTGCTTGTGTGGAAAACTCTTTCATTTGAGGAGATATTTTAATTAGGCGCGATTTATTACTTAAGGCAAACTGCAAAGCTGCCATACAAACTGAACGATCGGAAACAAGTGCTTGTATGAAAAACTCTTTCATTTGAGGAGATATTTTAATTAAGCGCGATTTATTACTTAGGGCAACAATGTATTCTCCTATGAAATTGTTCAGACCAGATTACTTTATAATATAGCTGCCATACAAACTGAACGATCGAAAACAAGTGCTTGTATGAAAAACTCTTTCATTTGAGGAGATCTTTTAATTAGGAGCGATTTATTGCTTAAGGCAACAATGTATTCTCCTAAGAAATTGTTCAGATCAGATGACTATATCATATAGCTGCCATACAAACTGAACGATCGGAAGCAAGTGCTTCTATAAAAAACTCTTTCATTTGAGGAGATACTTTAATTAGGCGTGATTTATTTCTTAAGGCAACAATGTATTCTCCTAAGAAATTGTTCAGATCAGATTTTTATATCATATAGCTGCCATACAAATTGAAAGATCGGAAACAAGTACTTGTATGAAAAACTCTTTCATTTGAGGAGATATTTTAATAAGACGCGATTTATTACTTAAGGCAACAATGTATTCTCCTAAGAAATTGTTCAGACCAGATTACTTTATCATATAGCTGCCATTCAAACTGAACGATCGAAAACAAGTGCTTGTATGAAAAACTCTTTCATTTGAGGAGATATTTTAATTAGGCGTGATTTATTGCTTAGGGCAACAATGTATTCTCCTTAGAAATTGTTCAGATCAGATTACTATATCATATAGCTGCCATACAAATTGAACGATCGGAAACAAGTACTTGTATGAAAAACTCTTTCATTTGAGGAGATATTTTGATTAGGAGCGATTTATTGCTTAAGGCAACAATGTCTTCTCCTGAGAAATTGTTCAGATCAGATTACTATATCATATAGCCACCATACAAACTGAACGATCGAAAACAAGTGCTTGTATGAAAAACTCTTTCATTTGAGGAGATATTTTAATTAGGCGCGATTTATTGCTTAGCGCAACAATGTATTCTCCTTAGAAATTGTTCAGATCAGATTACTATATCATATAGCTGCCATACAAATTGAACGATCGGAAACAAGTACTTGTATGAAAAACTCTTTCATTTGAGGAGATATTTTAATTAGGCGCGATTTATTACTTAAGGCAACAATGTATTCTCCTAAGAAATTGTTCAGACCAGATTACTTTATCATATAGCTGCCATACAAACTGAACGATCGAAAACAAGTGCTTGTATGAAAAACTCTTTCATTTGAGGAGATATTTTAATTAGGCGCGATTTGTTGCTTAGGGCAACAATGTATTCTCCTTAGAAATTGTTCAGATCAGATTACTATATCATATAGCTGCCATACAAACTGAACGATCGAAAACAAGTGCTTGTATGAAAAACTCTTTCATTTGAGGAGATATTTTAATTAGGCGCGATTTATTACTTAAGGCAACAATGTATTCTCCTAAGAAATTGTTCAGACCAGATTACTTTATCATATAGCTGCCATACAAACTGAACGATCGAAAACAAGTGCTTGTATGAAAAACTCTCTTTCATTTGAGGAGATATTTGAATTAGGCGCGATTTATTGCTTAGGGCAACAATGTATTCTCCTTAGAAATTGTTCAGATCAGATTACTATATCATATAGCTGCCATACAAATTGAACGATCGGAAACAAGTACTTGTATGAAAAACTCTTTCATTTGACTAGATATTTCAATTAGGAGCGATTTATTGCTTAAGGCCACAATGTCTTCTCCTGAGAAATTGTTCAGATCAGATTACTATATCATATAGCCACCATACAAACTAAACGATCGGAATTAAGTGCTTGTGTGGAAAACTCTTTTATTTAAAGAGATATCTCTACGAAATAAGATATGATAAATTGCTTAAAGCAACAATGTCTTCTCCTTAGAAATTGTTCAGATCAGATTACTATATCATATAGCTGCCATACAAATTGAACGATCGGAAGCAAGTGCTTCTATAAAAAACTCTTTCATTTGAGGAGATATTTTAATTAGGAGCGATTTATTGCTTAAGGCAACAATGTCTTCTCCTGAGAAATTGTTCAGATCAGATTACTATATCATATAGCCACCATACAAACTGAACGATCGAAAACAAGTGCTTGTATGAAAAACTCTTTCATTTGAGGAGATATTTTAATTAGGCGCGATTTATTGCTTAGCGCAACAATGTATTCTCCTTAGAAATTGTTCAGATCAGATTACTATATCATATAGCTGCCATACAAATTGAACGATCGGAAACAAGTACTTGTATGAAAAACTCTTTCATTTGAGGAGATATTTTAATTAGGCGCGATTTATTACTTAAGGCAACAATGTATTCTCCTAAGAAATTGTTCAGACCAGATTACTTTATCATATAGCTGCCATACAAACTGAACGATCGAAAACAAGTGCTTGTATGAAAAACTCTCTTTCATTTGAGGAGATATTTTAATTAGGCTCGATTTATTACTTAAGGCAACAATGTATTCTCCTAAGAAATTGTTCAGACCAGATTACTTTATCATATAGCTGCCTTTCAAACTGAACGATCGAAAACAAGTGCTTGTATGAAAAACTCTTTCATTTGAGGAGATATTTTAATTAGGCGTGATTTATTGCTTAAGGCAACAATGTCTTCTCCTGAGAAATTGTTCAGATCAGATTACTATATCATATAGCCACCATACAAACTGAACGATCGAAAACAAGTGCTTGTATGAAAAACTCTTTCATTTGAGGAGATATTTTAATTAGGCGCGATTTATTACTTAAGACAACAATGTATTCTCCTAAGAAATTGTTCAGACCAGATTACTTTATCATATAGCTGCCATTCAAACTGAACGATCGAAAACAAGTGCTTGTATGAAAAACTCTTTCATTTGAGGAGATATTTTAATTAGGCGTGATTTATTGCTTAAGGCAACAATGTCTTCTCCTGAGAAATTGTTCAGATCAGATTACTATATCATATAGCCACCATTCAAACTGAACGATCGAAAACAAGTGCTTGTATGAAAAACTCTTTCATTTGAGGAGATATTTTAATTAGGCGTGATTTATTGCTTAAGGCAACAATGTATTCTCCTTAGAAATTGTTCAGATCAGATTACTATATCATATAGCTGCCATACAAATTGAACGATCGGAAACAAATACTTCTATGAAAAACTCTTTCATTTGAGGAGATATTTTAATTAGGCGCGATTTATTTCTTAAGGCAACAATATATTCTCCTAAGAAATTGTTCAGACCAGATTACTTTATCATATAGCTGCCATACAAACTGAACGATCGAAAACAAGTGCTTGTATGAAAAACTCTTTAATTTGAGGAGATATTTTAATTAGGCGCGATTTATTGCTTAGGGCAACAATGTATTCTCCTTAGAAATTGTTCAGACCAGATTACTTTATAATATAGCTGCCATACAAACTGAACGATCGAAAACAAGTGCTTGTATGAAATACTCTTTCATTTGAGGAGATATTTTAATTAGGAGCGATTTATTGCTTAAGGCAACAATGTCTTCTCCTAAGAAATTGTTCAGATCAGATGACTATATCATATAGCTGCCATACAAACTGAACGATCGGAAGCAAGTGCTTCTATAAAAAACTCTTTCATTTGAGGAGATACTTTAATTAGGCGTGATTTATTTCTTAAGGCAACAATGTATTCTCCTAAGAAATTGTTCAGATCAGATTACTATATCATATAGCTGCCATACAAACTGAACGATCGGAAACAAGTGCTTGTATGAAAAACTCTTTCATTTGAGGAGATATTTTAATTAGGCGCGATTTATTGCTTCGGGCAACAATGTATTCTCCTTAGAAATTGTTCAGACCAGATTACTTTATAATATAGCTGCCATACAAACTGAACGATCGAAAACAAGTGCTTGTATGAAAAACTCTTTCATTTGAGGAGATATTTTAATTAGGAGCGATTTATTGCTTAAGGCAACAATGTCTTCTCCTAAGAAATTGTTCAGATCAGATGACTATATCATATAGCTGCCATACAAACTGAACGATCGGAAGCAAGTGCTTCTATAAAAATCTCTTTCATTTGAGGAGATACTTTAATTAGGCGTGATTTATTTCTTAAGGCAACAATGTATTCTCCTAAGAAATTGTTCAGATCAGATTACTATATCATATAGCTGCCATACAAATTGAAAGATCGGAAACAAGTACTTGTATGAAAAACTCTTTCATTTGAGGAGATATTTTAATAAGGCGCTATTTATTACTTAAGGCAACAATGTATTCTCCTTAGAAATTGTTCAGACCAGATTACTTTATCATATAGCTGCCATTCAAACTGAACGATCGAAAACAAGTGCTTGTATGAAAAACTCTTTCATTTGAGGAGATATTTTAATTAGGCGCGATTTCTTGCTTAGGGCAACAATGTATTCTCCTTAGAAATTGTTCAGATCAGATTACTATATCATATAGCTGCCATACAAATTGAACGATCGGAAACAAATACTTGTATGAAAAACTCTTTCATTTGAGGATATATTTTAATTAGGAGCGATTTATTGCTTAAGGCAACAATGTCTTCTCCTGAGAAATTGTTCAGATCAGATTACTATATCATATAGCCACCATACACACTGAACGATCGAAAACAAGTGCTTGTATGAAAAACTCTTTCATTTGAGGAGATATTTTAATTAGGCGTGATTTATTGCTTAGGGCAACAATGTATTCTCCTTAGAAATTGTTCAGGTCAGATTACTATATCATATAGCTGCCATACAAATTGAACGATCGGAAACAAGTACTTGTATGAAAAACTCTTTCATTTGAGGAGATATTTTAATAAGGCGCTATTTATTGCTTAGGGCAACAATGTATTCTCCTTAGAAATTGTTCAGACCAGATTACTTTATAATATAGCTGCCATACAAACTGAACGATCGAAAACAAGTGCTTGTATGAAAAACTCTTTCATTTGAGGAGATATTTTAATTAGGAGCGATTTATTGCTTAAGGCAACAATGTCTTCTCCTAAGAAATTGTTCAGATCAGATGACTATATCATATAGCTGCCATACAAACTGAACGATCGGAAGCAAGTGCTTCTATAAAAAACTCTTTCATTTGAAGAGATACTTTAATTAGGCGTGATTTATTTCTTAAGGCAACAATGTATTCTCCTAAGAAATTGTTCAGATCAGATTACTATATCATATAGCTGCCATACAAATTGAACGATCGGAAGCAAGTGCTTCTATAAAAACTCTTTCATTTGAGGAGATACTTTAATTGAGCGTGATTTATTTCTTAAGGCAACAATGTATTCTCCTAAGAAATTGTTCAGATCAGATTACTATATCATATAGCTGCCATACAAATTGAACGATCGGAAACAAGTACTTGTATGAAAAACTCTTTCATTTAAGGATATATTTTAATTAGGAGCGATTTATTGCTTAAGGCAACAATGTCTTCTCCTGAGAAATTGTTCAGATCAGATTACTATATCATATAGCTGCCATACAAACTGAACGATCGGAAGCAAGTGCTTCTATAAAAAACTCTTTCATTTGAGGAGATATTTTAATAAGGCGCTATTTATTACTTAAGGCAACAATGTATTCTCCTAAGAAATTGTTCAGACCAGATTACTTTATCATATAGCTGCCATTCAAACTGAACGATCGAAAACAAGTGCTTGTATGAAAAACTCTTTCATTTGAGGAGATATTTTAATTAGGCGCGATTTATTGCTTAGGGCAACAATGTATTCTCCTTAGAAATTGTTCAGAACAGATAACTATATCATATAGCTGCCATACAAATTGAACGATCGGAAACAAGTACTTGTATGAAAAACTCTTTCATTTGAGGATATATTTTAATTAGGAGCGATTTATTGCTTAAGGCAACAATGTCTTCTCCTGAGAAATTGTTCAGATCAGATTACTATATCATATAGCCACCATACAAACTGAACGATCGAAAACAAGTGCTTGTATGAAAAACTCTTTCATTTGAGGAGATATTTTAATTAGGCGCGATGTATTGCTTAGGGCAACAATGTATTCTCCTTAGAAATTGTTCAGATCAGATTACTATATCATATAGCTGCCATACAAATTGAACGATCGGAAACAAGTACTTGTATGAAAAACTCTTTCATTTGAGGAGATATTTTAATTAGGCGCGATTTATTACTTAAGGCAACAATGTATTCTCCTAAGAAATTGTTCAGACCAGATTACTTTATCATATAGCTGCCATACAAACTGAACGATCGAAAACAAGTGCTTGTATGAAAAACTCTTTCATTTGAGGAGATATTTTAATTAGGCGCGATTTATTGCTTAGGGCAACAATGTATTCTCCTAAGAAATTGTTCAGATCAGATTACTATATCATATAGCTGCCATACAAATTGAACGATCGGAAACAAGTACTTGTATGGAAAACTCTTTCATTTGAGGAGATATTTTAATTAGGAGCGATTTATTGCTTAAGGCAACAATGTCTTCTCCTGAGAAATTGTTCAGATCAGATTACTATATCATATAGCCACCATACAAACTGAACGATCGGAATTAAGTGCTTGTGTGGAAAACTCTTTTATTTAAAGAGATATCTCTACGAAATAAGATATGATAAATTGCTTAAAGCAACAATGTCTTCTCCTTAGAAATTGTTCAGATCAGATTACTATATCATATAGCCACCATACAAACTGAACGATCGGAATTAAGTGCTTGTGTGGAAAACTCTTTTATTTAAAGAGATATCTCTACGAAATAAGATATGATAAATTGCTTAAAGCAACAATGTCTTCTCCTGAGAAATTGTTCAGATCAGATTACTATATCATATAGCCACCATACAAACTGAACGATCGGAATTAAGTGCTTGTGTGGAAAACTCTTTTATTTAAAGAGATATCTCTACGAAATAAGATATGATAAATTGCTTAAGGCAACAATGTATTCTCCTAAGAAATTGTTCAGATCAGATTACTATATCATATAGCTGCCATACAAACTGAACGATCGGAAACATGTGCTTGTGTGGAAAACTCTTTTATTTAAAGAGATATCTCTACGAAATAAGATATGATAAATTGCTTAAGGCAACAATGTATTCTCCTAAGAAATTGTTCAGACCAGATTACTTTATCATATAGCTGCCATTCAAACTGAACGATCGAAAACAAGTGCTTGTATGAAAAACTCTTTCATTTGAGGAGATATTTTAATTAGGCGCGATTTATTGCTTAGGGCAACAATGTATTCTCCTTAGAAATTGTTCAGATCAGATTACTATATCATATAGCTGCCATACAAATTGAACGATCGGAAACAAGTACTTGTATGAAAAACTCTTTCATTTGAGGAGATATTTTAATTAGGAGCGATTTATTGTTTAAGGCAACATTGTCTTCTCCTGAGAAATTGTTCAGATCAGATTACTATATCATATAGCCACCATACAAACTGAACGATCGAAAACAAGTGCTTGTATGAAAAACTCTTTCATTTGAGGAGATATTTTAATTAGGCGCGATGTATTGCTTAGGGCAACAATGTATTCTCCTTAGAAATTGTTCAGATCGGATTACTATATCATATAGCTGCCATACAAATTGAACGATCGGAAACAAGTACTTGTATGAAAAACTCTTTCATTTGAGGAGATATTTTAATTAGGCGCGATTTATTACTTAAGGCAACAATGTATTCTCCTAAGAAATTGTTCAGACCAGATTACTTTATCATATAGCTGCCATACAAACTGAACGATCGAAAACAAGTGCTTGTATGAAAAACTCTTTCATTTGAGGAGATATTTTAATTAGGCGCGATTTATTGCTTAGGGCAACAATGTATTCTCCTTAGAAATTGTTCAGATCAGATTACTATATCATATAGCTGCCATACAAATTGAACGATCGGAAACAAGTACTTGTATGGAAAACTCTTTCATTTGAGGAGATATTTTAATTAGGAGCGATTTATTGCTTAAGGCAACAATGTCTTCTCCTGAGAAATTGTTCAGATCAGATTACTATATCATATAGCCACCATACAAACTGAACGATCGGAATTAAGTGCTTGTGTGGAAAACTCTTTTATTTAAAGAGATATCTCTACGAAATAAGATATGATAAATTGCTTAAAGCAACAATGTCTTCTCCTTAGAAATTGTTCAGATCAGATTACTATATCATATAGCCACCATACAAACTGAACGATCGGAATTAAGTGCTTGTGTGGAAAACTCTTTTATTTAAAGAGATATCTCTACGAAATAAGATATGATAAATTGCTTAAAGCAACAATGTCTTCTCCTGAGAAATTGTTCAGATCAGATTACTATATCATATAGCCACCATACAAACTGAACGATCGGAATTAAGTGCTTGTGTGGAAAACTCTTTTATTTAAAGAGATATCTCTACGAAATAAGATATGATAAATTGCTTAAGGCAACAATGTATTCTCCTAAGAAATTGTTCAGATCAGATTACTATATCATATAGCTGCCATACAAACTGAACGATCGGAAACATGTGCTTGTGTGGAAAACTCTTTTATTTAAAGAGATATCTCTACGAAATAAGATATGATAAATTGCTTAAGGCAACAATGTATTCTCCTAAGAAATTGTTCAGACCAGATTACTTTATCATATAGCTGCCATTCAAACTGAACGATCGAAAACAAGTGCTTGTATGAAAAACTCTTTCATTTGAGGAGATATTTTAATTAGGCGCGATTTATTGCTTAGGGCAACAATGTATTCTCCTTAGAAATTGTTCAGATCAGATTACTATATCATATAGCTGCCATACAAATTGAACGATCGGAAACAAGTACTTGTATGAAAAACTCTTTCATTTGAGGAGATATTTTAATTAGGAGCGATTTATTGCTTAAGGCAACATTGTCTTCTCCTGAGAAATTGTTCAGATCAGATTACTATATCATATAGCCACCATACAAACTGAACGATCGAAAACAAGTGCTTGTATGAAAAACTCTTTCATTTGAGGAGATATTTTAATTAGGCGCGATGTATTGCTTAGGGCAACAATGTATTCTCCTTAGAAATTGTTCAGATCGGATTACTATATCATATAGCTGCCATACAAATTGAACGATCGGAAACAAGTACTTGTATGAAAAACTCTTTCATTTGAGGAGATATTTTAATTAGGCGCGATTTATTACTTAAGGCAACAATGTATTCTCCTAAGAAATTGTTCAGACCAGATTACTTTATCATATAGCTGCCATACAAACTGAACGATCGAAAACAAGTGCTTGTATGAAAAACTCTTTCATTTGAGGAGATATTTTAATTAGGCGCGATTTATTGCTTAGGGCAACAATGTATTCTCCTTAGAAATTGTTCAGATCAGATTACTATATCATATAGCTGCCATACAAATTGAACGATCGGAAACAAGTACTTGTATGAAAAACTCTTTCATTTGAGGAGATATTTTAATTAGGAGCGATTTATTGCTTAAGGCAACAATGTCTTCTCCTGAGAAATTGTTCAGATCAGATTACTATATCATATAGCCACCATACAAACTGAACGATCGGAATTAAGTGCTTGTGTGGAAAACTCTTTTATTTAAAGAGATATCTCTACGAAATAAGATATGATAAATTGCTTAAAGCAACAATGTCTTCTCCTTAGAAATTGTTCAGATCAGATTACTATATCATATAGCTGCCATACAAATTGAACGATCGGAAACAAGTACTTGTATGAAAAACTCTTTCATTTGAGGAGATATTTTAATTAGGCTCGATTTATAACTTAAGGCAACAATGTATTCTCCTAAGAAATTGTTCAGACCAGATTACTATATCATATAGCTGCCATACAAACTGAACGATCGAAAACAAGTGCTTGTATGAAAAACTCTTTCATTTGAGGGGATATTTTAATTAGGAGCGATTTATTGCTTAAGGCAACAATGTCTTCTCCTAAGAAATTGTTCAGATCAGATTACTATATCATATAGCTGCCATACAAACTGAACGATCGGAAACAAGTGCTTAAATGAAAAACTCTTTCATTTGAGGAGGTATTTAAATTAGGCGCGATTTATTGCTTAAGGCAACAATGTATTCTCCTAAGAAATTGTTCAGATCAGATTACTATATCATATAGCTGCCATACAAACTGAACGATCGGAAACAAGTGCTTGTGTGGAAAACTCTTTTATTTAAAGAGATATCTCTACGAAATAAGATATGATAAATTGCTTAAGGCAACAATGTATGCTCCTGGGAAATTGTTCAGTTAAGATTACTATATCATATAGCTGCCATACAAATTGAACGATCGGAAACAAGTGCTTAAATGAAAAACTCTTTCATTTGAGGAGATATTTTAATTAGGCGCGATTTATTACTTAAGGCAACAATGTATTCTCCTAAGAAATTGTTCAGACCAGATTACTTTATCATATAGCTGCCATACAAATTGAACGATCGGAAACAAGTACTTGTATGAAAAACTCTTTCATTTGAGGAGATATTTTAACTAGGCGTGATTTATTGCTTAAGGCAACAATGTATTCTCCTAAGAAATTGTTCAGATCAGATTACTATATCATATAGCTGCCATACAAATTGAACGATCGGAAACAAGTACTTGTATGAAAAACTCTTTCATTTGAGGAGATATTTTAATTAGGCGCGATTTATTACTTAAGGCAACAATGTATTCTCCTAAGAAATTGTTCAGACCAGATTACTTTATCATATAGCTGCCATACAAACTGAACGATCGAAAACAAGTGCTTGTATGAAAAACTCTCTTTCATTTGAGGAGATATTATAATTAGGCGCGATTTATTGCTTAGGGCTACAATGTATTCTCCTTAGAAATTGTTCAGATCAGATAACTATATCATATAGCTGCCATACAAATTGAACGATCGGAAACAAGTACTTGTATGAAAAACTCTTTCATTTGAGGAGATATTTTAATTAGGCGTGATTTATTGCTTAAGGCAACAATGTATTCTCCTAAGAAATTGTTCAGATCAGATTACTTTATCATATAGCTGCCATACAAACTGAACGATCGAAAACAAGTGCTTGTATGAAAAACTCTCTTTCATTTGAGGAGATATTTTAATTAGGCGTGATTTATTGCTTAAGGCAACAATGTATTCTCCTAAGAAATTGTTCAGATCAGATTACTATATCATATAGCTGCCATACAAATTGAACGATCGGAAACAAGTACTTGTATGAAAAACTCTTTCATTTGAGGAGATATTTTAATTAGGCGCGATTTATTACTTAAGGCAACAATGTATTCTCCTACGAAATTGTTCAGACCAGATTACTTTATCATATAGCTGCCATACAAACTGAACGATCGAAAACAATTGCTTGTATGAAAAACTCTCTTTCATTTGAGGAGATATTTTAATTAGGCGCGATTTATTGCTTAGGGCAACAACGTATTCTCCTTAGAAATTGTTCAGATCAGATTACAATATCATATAGCTGCCATACAAACTGAACGATCGAAAACAAGTGCTTGTATGAAAAACTCTTTCATTTGAGGAGATATTTAAATTAGGAGCGATTTATTGCTTAAGGCAACAATGTCTTCTCCTAAGAAATTGTTCAGATCAGATTACTATATCATATAGCCACCATACAAACTGAACGATCGCAATCAAGTGCTTGTGTGGAAAACTCTTTCATTTGAGGAGATATTTTGATTACGATTTATTACTTAAGGCAAACTGCAAAGCTGCCATACAAACTGAACGATCGGAAACAAGTGCTTGTATGAAAAACTCTTTCATTTGAGGAGATATTTTAATTAAGCGCGATTTATTACTTAGGGCAACAATGTATTCTCCTAAGAAATTGTTCAGACCAGATTACTTTATAATATAGCTGCCATACAAACTGAACGATCGGAAGCAAGTGCTTCTATAAAAAACTCTTTCATTTGAGGAGATACTTTAATTAGGCGTGATTTATTTCTTAAGGCAACAATATATTCTCCTAAGAAATTGTTCAGATCAGATTACTATATCATATAGCTGCCATACAAATTGAAAGATCGGAAACAAGTACTTGTATGAAAAACTCTTTCATTTGAGGAGATATTTTAATAAGGCGCGATTTATTACTTAAGGCAACAATGTATTCTCCTAAGAAATTGTTCAGACCAGATTACTTTATCATATAGCTGCCATTCAAACTGAACGATCGAAAACAAGTGCTTGTATGAAAAACTCTTTCATTTGAGGAGATATTTTAATTAGGAGCGATTTATTGCTTAAGGCAACAATGTATTCTCCTTAGAAATTGTTCAGATCAGATTACTATATCATATAGCTGCCATACAAACTGAACGATCGGAAGCAAGTGCTTGTATGAAAAACTCTTTCATTTGAGGAGATATTTTAATTAGGCGCGATTTATTACTTAAGGCAACAATGTATTCTCCTAAGAAATTGTTCAGACCAGATTAATTTATCATATAGCTGCCATACAAACTGAACGATCGAAAACCAATGCTTGTATGAAAAACTCTTTCATTTGAGGAGATATTTTAATTAGGCGCGATTAATTGCTTAAGGCAACAATTTATTCTCCTTAGAAATCGTTCAGATCAGATTACTATATCATATAGCTGCCATACAAATTGAACGATCGGAAACAAGTGCTTGTATGAAAAATTCTTTCATTTGAGGAGATATATTAATTAGGAGCGATTTATTGCTTAAGGCAACAATGTCTTCTCCTAAAAAATTGTTCAGATCAGATTACTATATCATATAGCCACCATACAAACTGAACGATCGGAAACAAGTGCTTGTATGAAAAACTCTTTCATTTGAGGAGATATTTAAATTAGGCGCGATTTATTGCTTAAGGCAACAATGTATTCTCCTTAGAAATTGTTCAGATCAGATTACTATATCATATAGCTGCCATACAAACTGAACGATCGAAAACAAGTGCTTGTATGAAAAACCCTTTCATTTGAGGGGATATTTTAATTAGGAGCGATTTATTGCTTAAGGCAACAATGTCTTCTCCTGAGAAATTGTTCAGATCAGATTACTATATCATATAGCCACCATACAAACTGAACGATCGGAAACAAGTACTTGTATGAAAAACTCTTTCATTTGAGGAGATATTTTAATTAGGCGCGATTTATTACTTAAGGCAACAATGTATTCTCCTAAGAAATTGTTCAGACCAGATTACTTTATCATATAGCTGCCATACAAACTGAACGATCGAAAACAATTGCTTGTATGAAAAACTCTCTTTCATTTGAGGAGATATTTTAATTAAGCGCGATTTATTACTTAGGGCAACAATGTATTCTCCTAAGAAATTGTTCAGACCAGATTACTTTATAATATAGCTGCCATACAAACTGAACGATCGGAAGCAAGTGCTTCTATAAAAAACTCTTTCATTTGAGGAGATACTTTAATTAGGCGTGATTTATTTCTTAAGGCAACAATATATTCTCCTAAGAAATTGTTCAGATCAGATTACTATATCATATAGCTGCCATACAAATTGAAAGATCGGAAACAAGTACTTGTATGAAAAACTCTTTCATTTGAGGAGATATTTTAATAAGGCGCGATTTATTACTTAAGGCAACAATGTATTCTCCTAAGAAATTGTTCAGACCAGATTACTTTATCATATAGCTGCCATTCAAACTGAACGATCGAAAACAAGTGCTTGTATGAAAAACTCTTTCATTTGAGGAGATATTTTAATTAGGAGCGATTTATTGCTTAAGGCAACAATGTATTCTCCTTAGAAATTGTTCAGATCAGATTACTATATCATATAGCTGCCATACAAACTGAACGATCGGAAGCAAGTGCTTGTATGAAAAACTCTTTCATTTGAGGAGATATTTTAATTAGGCGCGATTTATTACTTAAGGCAACAATGTATTCTCCTAAGAAATTGTTCAGATCAGATTACTATATCATATAGCCACCATACAAACTGAACGATCGCAATCAAGTGCTTGTGTGGAAAACTCTTTTAAATAAAGAGATATCTCTAAGAAATAAGATATGATAAATTGCTTAAGGCAATAATGTGTTCTCCTTAGAAATTGTTCAGATCAGATTACTAAATCATATAGCTGCCATACAAATTGAACGATCGAAAACAAGTGCTTGTATGAAAAACTCTTTCATTTGAGGAGATATTTTAATTAGGCGCGATTAATTGCTTAAGGCAACAATTTATTCTGCTTAGAAATCGTTCAGATCAGATTCTATATCATATAGCTGCCATACAAATTGAACGATCGGAAACAAGTGCTTGTATGAAAAACTCTTTCATTTGAGGAGATATATTAATTAGGAGCGATTTATTGCTTAAGGCAACAATGTCTTCTCCTGAGAAATTGTTCAGATCAGATTACTATATCATATAGCCACCATACAAACTGAACGTTCGGAAACAAGTGCTTGTATGAAAAACTCTTTCATTTGAGGAGATATTTAAATTAGGCGCGATTTATTGCTTAAGGCAACAATATATTCTCCTTAGAAATTGTTCAGATCAGATTACTATATCATATAGCTGCCATACAAACTGAACGATCGAAAACAAATGCTTGTATGAAAAACTCTTTCATTTGAGGGGATATTTTAATTAGGAGCGATTTATTGCTTAAGGCAACAATGTCTTCTCCTGAGAAATTGTTCAGATCAGATTACTATATCATATAGCCACCATACAAACTGAACGATCGGAAACAAGTGCTTGTATGAAAAACTCTTTCATTTGAGGAGATATTTTAATTAGGCGCGATTTATTGCTTAAGGCAACAATGTATTCTCCTAAGAAATTGTTCAGATCAGATTACTATATCATATAGCTGCCATACAAACTGAACGATCGAACACAATTGCTTGTATGAAAAACTCTTTTTCATTTGAGGAGATATTTTAATTAAGCGCGATTTATTACTTAGGGCAACAATGTATTCTCCTGAGAAATTGTTCAGATCAGATTACTATATCATATAGCCACCATACAAACTGAACGATCGGAAACAAGTACTTGTATGAAAAACTCTTTCATTTGAGGGGATATTTTAATTAGGAGCGATTTATTGCTTAAGGCAACAATGTCTTCTCCTGAGAAATTGTTCAGATCAGATTACTATATCATATAGCCACCATACAAACTGAACGATCGGAAACAAGTGCTTGTATGAAAAACTCTTTCATTTGAGGAGATATTTAAATTAGGCGCGATTTATTGCTTAAGGCAACAATGTATTCTCCTTAGAAATTGTTCAGATCAGATTACTATATCATATAGCTGCCATACAAACTGAACGATCGAAAACAAGTGCTTGTATGAAAAACTCTTTCATTTGAGGGGATATTTTAATTAGGAGCGATTTATTGCTTAAGGCAACAATGTCTTCTCCTGAGAAATTGTTCAGATCAGATTACTATATCATATAGCCACCATACAAACTGAACGATCGGAAACAAGTACTTGTATGAAAAACTCTTTCATTTGAGGAGATATTTTAATTAGGCGCGATTTATTACTTAAGGCAACAATGTATTCTCCTAAGAAATTGTTCAGACCAGATTACTTTATCATATAGCTGCCATACAAACTGAACGATCGAAAACAATTGCTTGTATGAAAAACTCTCTTTCATTTGAGAAGATATTTTAATTAAGCGCGATTTATTACTTAGGGCAACAATGTATTCTCCTAAGAAATTGTTCAGACCAGATTACTTTATAATATAGCTGCCATACAAACTGAACGATCGGAAGCAAGTGCTTCTATAAAAAACTCTTTCATTTGAGGAGATACTTTAATTAGGCGTGATTTATTTCTTAAGGCAACAATATATTCTCCTAAGAAATTGTTCAGATCAGATTACTATATCATATAGCTGCCATACAAATTGAAAGATCGGAAACAAGTACTTGTATGAAAAACTCTTTCATTTGAGGAGATATTTTAATAAGGCGCGATTTATTACTTAAGGCAACAATGTATTCTCCTAAGAAATTGTTCAGACCAGATTACTTTATCATATAGCTGCCATTCAAACTGAACGATCGAAAACAAGTGCTTGTATGAAAAACTCTTTCATTTGAGGAGATATTTTAATTAGGAGCGATTTATTGCTTAAGGCAACAATGTATTCTCCTTAGAAATTGTTCAGATCAGATTACTATATCATATAGCTGCCATACAAACTGAACGATCGGAAGCAAGTGCTTGTATGAAAAACTCTTTCATTTGAGGAGATATTTTAATTAGGCGCGATTTATTACTTAAGGCAACAATGTATTCTCCTAAGAAATTGTTCAGATCAGATTACTATATCATATAGCCACCATACAAACTGAACGATCGCAATCAAGTGCTTGTGTGGAAAACTCTTTTAAGTAAAGAGATATCTCTAAGAAATAAGATATGATAAATTGCTTAAGGCAATAATGTGTTCTCCTTAGAAATTGTTCAGATCAGATTACTAAATCATATAGCTGCCATACAAATTGAACGATCGAAAACAAGTGCTTGTATGAAAAACTCTTTCATTTGAGGAGATATTTTAATTAGGCGCGATTAATTGCTTAAGGCAACAATTTATTCTGCTTAGAAATCGTTCAGATCAGATTCTATATCATATAGCTGCCATACAAATTGAACGATCGGAAACAAGTGCTTGTATGAAAAACTCTTTCATTTGAGGAGATATATTAATTAGGAGCGATTTATTGCTTAAGGCAACAATGTCTTCTCCTGAGAAGTTGTTCAGATCAGATTACTATATCATATAGCCACCATACAAACTGAACGATCGGAAACAAGTGCTTGTATGAAAAACTCTTTCATTTGAGGAGATATTTAAATTAGGCGCGATTTATTGCTTAAGGCAACAATATATTCTCCTTAGAAATTGTTCAGATCAGATAACTATATCATATAGCTGCCATACAAACTGAACGATCGAAATCAAATGCTTGTATGAAAAACTCTTTCATTTGAGGGGATATTTTAATTAGGAGCGATTTATTGCTTAAGGCAACAATGTCTTCTCCTGAGAAATTGTTCAGATCAGATTACTATATCATATAGCCACCATACAAACTGAACGATCGGAAACAAGTGCTTGTATGAAAAACTCTTTCATTTGAGGAGATATTTTAATTAGGCGCGATTTATTGCTTAAGGCAACAATGTATTCTCCTAAGAAATTGTTCAGATCAGATTACTATATCATTTAGCTGCCATACAAATTGAACGATCGGAAACAAGTACTTGTATGAAAAACTCTTTCATTTGAGGAGATATTTTAATTAGGCGCGATTTATTACTTAAGGCAACAATGTATTCTCCTAAGAAATTGTTCAGACCAGATTACTTTATCATATAGCTGCCATACAAACTGAACGATCGAAAACAATTGCTTGTATGAAAAACTCTCTTTCATTTGAGGAGATATTTTAATTAGGCGCGATTTATTGCTTAGGGCAACAATATATTCTCCTTAGAAATTGTTCAGATCAGATTACAATATCATATAGCTGCCATACAAACTGAAAGATCGAAAACAAGTGCCTGTATGAAAAGCTCTTTCATTTGAGGAGATATTTAAATTAGGAGCGATTTATTGCTTAAGGCAACAATGTCTTCTCCTAAGAAATTGTTCAGATCAGATTACTATATCATATAGCCACCATACAAACTGAACGATCGCAATCAAGTGCTTGTGTGGAAAACTCTTTCATTTGAGGAGATATTTTAATTACGATTTATTACTTAAGGCAAACTGCAAAGCTGCCATACAAACTGAACGATCGGAAACAAGTTCTTGTATGAAAAACTCTTTCATTTGAGGAGATATTTTAATTAAGCGCGATTTATTACTTAGGGCAACAATGTATTCTCCTAAGAAATTGTTCAGACCAGATTACTTTATAATATAGCTGCCACACAAACTGAACGATCGGAAGCAAGTGCTTCTATAAAAAACTCTTTCATTTGAGGAGATACTTTAATTAGGCGTGATTTATTTCTTAAGGCAACAATGTATTCTCCTAAGAAATTGTTCAGATCAGATTACTATATCATATAGCTGCCTAACAAATTGAAAGATCGGAAACAAGTACTTGTATGAAAAACTCTTTCATTTGAGGAGATATTTTAATAAGGCGCAATTTATTACTTAAGGCAACAATGTATTCTCCTAAGAAATTGTTCAGACCAGATTACTTTATCATATAGCTGCCATTCAAACTGAACGATCGAAAACAAGTGCTTGTATGAAAAACTCTTTCATTTGAGGAGATATTTTAATTAGGAGCGATTTACTGCTTAAGGCAACAATGTATTCTCCTTAGAAATTGTTCAGATCAGATTACTATACAATACAGCTGCCATACAAACTGAACGATCGGAAGCAATTGCTTGTATGAAAAACTCTTTCATTTGAGGAGATATTTTAATTAGGCGCGATTTATTACTTAAGGCAACAATGTATTCTCCTAAGAAATTGTTCAGACCAGATTACTTTATCATATAGCTGCCATACAAACTGAACGATCGAAAACCAATGCTTGTATGAAAAACTCTTTCATTTGAGGAGATATTTTAATTAGGCGCGATTAATTGCTTAAGGCAACAATTTATTCTCCTTAGAAATCGTTCAGATCAGATTACTATATCATATAGCTGCCATACAAATTGAACGATCGGAAACAAGTACTTGTATGAAAAACTCTTTCATTTGAGGAGATATATTAATTAGGAGCGATTTATTGCTTAAGGCAACAATGTCTTCTCCTGAGAAATTGTTCAGATCAGATTACTATATCATATAGCCACCATACAAACTGAACGATCGGAAACAAGTGCTTGTATGAAAAACTCTTTCATTTGAGGAGATATTTAAATTAGGCGCGATTTATTGCTTAAGGCAACAATGTATTCTCCTTAGAAATTGTTCAGATCAGATTACTATATCATATAGCTGCCATACAAACTGAACGATCGAAAACAAGTGCTTGTATGAAAAACTCTTTCATTTGAGGGGATATTTTAATTAGGAGCGATTTATTGCTTAAGGCAACAATGTCTTCTCCTGAGAAATTGTTCAGATCAGATTACTATATCATATAGCCACCATACAAACTGAACGATCGGAAACAAGTGCTTGTATGAAAAACTCTTTCATTTGAGGAGATATTTTAATTAGGCGCGATTTATTGCTTAAGGCAACAATGTCTTCTCCTAAGAAATTGTTCAGATCAGATTACTATATCATATAGCTGCCATACAAACTGAACGATCGGAAACAAGTGCTTGTATGAAAAACTCTTTCATTTGAGGAGATATTTTAATTAGGCGCGATTTATTGCTTAAGGCAACAATGTATTCTCCTTAGAAATTGTTCAGATCAGATTACTATATCATATAGCTGCCATACAAACTGAACGATCGAAAACAAGTGCTTGTATGAAAAACTCTTTCATTTGAGGGGATATTTTTATTAGGAGCGATTTATTGCTTAAGGCAACAATGTCTTCTCCTGAGAAATTGTTCAGATCAGATTACTATATCATATAGCCACCATACAAACTGAACGATCGCAATTAAGTGCTTGTGTGGAAAACTCTTTTAAATAAAGAGATATCTCTACGAAATAAGATATGGTAAATTGCTTAAGGCAACAATGTCTTCTCCTTAGAAATTGTTCAGATCAGATTACTATATCATATAGCTGCCATACAAATTGAACGATCGAAAACAATTGCTTGTATGAAAAACTCTTTCATTTGAGGAGATATTTTAATTAGGAGCGATTTATTGCTTAAGGCAACAATGTCTTCTCCTAAGAAATTGTTCAGATCAGATTACTATATCATATAGCCACCATACAAACTGAACGATCGGAAACAAGTGCTTGTATGAAAAACTCTTTCATTTGAGGAGATATTTAAATTAGGCGCGATTTATTGCTTAAGGCAACAATGTATTCTCCTTAGAAATTGTTCAGATCAGATTACTTTATCATATAGCTGCCATTCAAACTGAACGATCGATAACAAGTGCTTGTATGAAAAACTCTTTCATTTGAGGAGATATTTTAATTAGGAGCGATTTATTGCTTAAGGCAACAATGTATTCTCCTTAGAAATTGTTCAGATCAGATTACTATACAATATAGCTGCCATACAAACTGAACGATCGGAAGCAAGTGCTTGTATGAAAAACTCTTTCATTTGAGGAGATATTTTAATTAGGCGCGATTTATTACTTAAGGCAACAATGTATTCTCCTAAGAAATTGTTCAGACCAGATTACTTTATCATATAGCTGCCATACAAACTGAACGATCGAAAACCAGTGCTTGTATGAAAAACTCTTTCATTTGAGGAGATATTTTAATTAGGCGCGATTAATTGCTTAAGGCAACAATTTATTCTCCTTAGAAATCGTTCAGATCAGATTACTATATCATATAGCTGCCATACAAATTGAACGATCGGAAACAAGTACTTGTATGAAAAACTCTTTCATTTGTGGAGATATATTAATTAGGAGCGATTTATTGCTTAAGGCAACAATGTCTTCTCCTGAGAAATTGTTCAGATCAGATTACTATATCATATAGCCACCATACAAACTGAACGATCGGAAACAAGTGCTTGTATGAAAAACTCTTTCATTTGAGGAGATATCTTAATAAGGCGCGATTTATTACTTAAGGCAACAATGTATTCTCCTAAGAAATTGTTCAGACCAGATTACTTTATCATATAGCTGCCATTCAAACTGAACGATCGAAAACAAGTGCTTGTATGAAAAACTCTTTCATTTGAGGAGATATTTTAATTAGGAGCGATTTATTGCTTAAGGCAACAATGTATTCTCCTTAGAAATTGTTCAGATCAGATTACTATACAATATAGCTGCCATACAAACTGAACGATCGGAAGCAAGTGCTTGTATGAAAAACTCTTTCATTTGAGGAGATATTTTAATTAGGCGCGATTTATTACTTAAGGCAACAATGTATTCTCCTAAGAAATTGTTCAGACCAGATTACTTTATCATATAGCTGCCATACAAACTGAACGATCGAAAACCAGTGCTTGTATGAAAAACTCTTTCATTTGAGGAGATATTTTAATTAGGCGCGATTAATTGCTTAAGGCAACAATTTATTCTCCTTAGAAATCGTTCAGATCAGATTACTATATCATATAGCTGCCATACAAATTGAACGATCGGAAACAAGTACTTGTATGAAAAACTCTTTCATTTGTGGAGATATATTAATTAGGAGCGATTTATTGCTTAAGGCAACAATGTCTTCTCCTGAGAAATTGTTCAGATCAGATTACTATATCATATAGCCACCATACAAACTGAACGATCGGAAACAAGTGCTTGTATGAAAAACTCTTTCATTTGAGGAGATATTTAAATTAGGCGCGATTTATTGCTTAAGGCAACAATGTATTCTCCTTAGAAATTGTTCAGATCAGATTACTATATCATATAGCTGCCATACAAACTGAACGATCGAAAACAAGTGCTTGTATGAAAAACTCTTTCATTTGAGGGGATATTTTAATTAGGCGCGATTTATTGCTTAAGGCAACAATCTATTCTCCTTAGAAATTGTTCAGATCAGATTACTATATCATATAGCTGCCATACAAACTGAACGATCGAAAACAAGTGCTTGTATGAAAAACTCTTTCATTTGAGGGGATATTTTAATTAGGAGCGATTTATTGCTTAAGGCAACAATGTCTTCTCCTGAGAAATTGTTCAGATCAGATTACTATATCATATAGCCACCATACAAACTGAACGATCGCAATTAAGTGCTTGTGTGGAAAACTCTTTTAAATAAAGAGATATCTCTACGAAATAAGATATGGTAAATTGCTTAAGGCAACAATGTCTTCTCCTTAGAAATTGTTCAGATCAGATTACTATATCATATAGCTGCCATACAAATTGAACGATCGAAAACAATTGCTTGTATGAAAAACTCTTTCATTTGAGGAGATATTTTAATTAGGCGCGATTTATTGCTTAAGGCAACAATGTATTCTCCTTAGAAATCGTTCAGATCAGATTACTATATCATATAGCTGCCATACAAATTGAACGATCGGAAACAAGTACTTGTATGAAAAACTCTTTCATTTGTGGAGATATTTTAATTAGGCGCGATTAATTGCTTAAGGCAACAATTTATTCTCCTTAGAAATCGTTCAGATCAGATTACTATATCATATAGCTGCCATACAAATTGAACGATCGGAAACAAGTACTTGTATGAAAAACTCTTTCATTTGTGGAGATATATTAATTAGGAGCGATTTATTGCTTAAGGCAACAATGTCTTCTCCTGAGAAATTGTTCAGATCAGATTACTATATCATATAGCTGCCTAACAAATTGAAAGATCGGAAACAAGTACTTGTATGAAAAACTCTTTCATTTGAGGAGATATTTTAATAAGGCGCAATTTATTACTTAAGGCAACAATGTATTCTCCTAAGAAATTGTTCAGACCAGATTACTTTATCATATAGCTGCCATTCAAACTGAACGATCGAAAACAAGTGCTTGTATGAAAAACTCTTTCATTTGAGGAGATATTTTAATTAGGCGCGATTAATTGCTTAAGGCACAAATGTATTCTCCTAAGAAATTGTTCAGATCAGATTACTATATCATATAGCTGCCTAACAAATTGAAAGATCGGAAACAAGTACTTGTATGAAAAACTCTTTCATTTGAGGAGATATTTTAATAAGGCGCAATTTATTACTTAAGGCAACAATGTATTCTCCTAAGAAATTGTTCAGACCAGATTACTTTATCATATAGCTGCCATTCAAACTGAACGATCGAAAACAAGTACTTGTATGAAAAACTCTTTCATTTGTGGAGATATATTAATTAGGAGCGATTTATTGCTTAAGGCAACAATGTCTTCTCCTGAGAAATTGTTCAGATCAGATTACTATATCATATAGCTGCCTAACAAATTGAAAGATCGGAAACAAGTACTTGTATGAAAAACTCTTTCATTTGAGGAGATATTTTAATAAGGCGCAATTTATTACTTAAGGCAACAATGTATTCTCCTAAGAAATTGTTCAGACCAGATTACTTTATAATATAGCTGCCACACAAACTGAACGATCGGAAGCAAGTGCTTCTATAAAAAACTCTTTCATTTGAGGAGATACTTTAATTAGGCGTGATTTATTTCTTAAGGCAACAATGTATTCTCCTAAGAAATTGTTCAGATCAGATTACTATATCATATAGCTGCCTAACAAATTGAAAGATCGGAAACAAGTACTTGTATGAAAAACTCTTTCATTTGAGGAGATATTTTAATAAGGCGCAATTTATTACTTAAGGCAACAATGTATTCTCCTAAGAAATTGTTCAGACCAGATTACTTTATCATATAGCTGCCATTCAAACTGAACGATCGAAAACAAGTGCTTGTATGAAAAACTCTTTCATTTGAGGAGATATTTTAATTAGGAGCGATTTACTGCTTAAGGCAACAATGTATTCTCCTTAGAAATTGTTCAGATCAGATTACTATACAATACAGCTGCCATACAAACTGAACGATCGGAAGGAATTGCTTGTATGAAAAACTCTTTCATTTGAGGAGATATTTTAATTAGGCGCGATTTATTACTTAAGGCAACAATGTATTCTCCTAAGAAATTGTTCAGACCAGATTACTTTATCATATAGCTGCCATACAAACTGAACGATCGAAAACCAATGCTTGTATGAAAAACTCTTTCATTTGAGGAGATATTTTAATTAGGCGCGATTAATTGCTTAAGGCAACAATTTATTCTCCTTAGAAATCGTTCAGATCAGATTACTATATCATATAGCTGCCATACAAATTGAACGATCGGAAACAAGTACTTGTATGAAAAACTCTTTCATTTGAGGAGATATATTAATTAGGAGCGATTTATTGCTTAAGGCAACAATGTCTTCTCCTGAGAAATTGTTCAGATCAGATTACTATATCATATAGCCACCATACAAACTGAACGATCGGAAACAAGTGCTTGTATGAAAAACTCTTTCATTTGAGGAGATATTTAAATTAGGCGCGATTTATTGCTTAAGGCAACAATGTATTCTCCTTAGAAATTGTTCAGATCAGATTACTATATCATATAGCTGCCATACAAACTGAACGATCGAAAACAAGTGCTTGTATGAAAAACTCTTTCATTTGAGGGGATATTTTAATTAGGAGCGATTTATTGCTTAAGGCAACAATGTCTTCTCCTGAGAAATTGTTCAGATCAGATTACTATATCATATAGCCACCATACAAACTGAACGATCGGAAACAAGTGCTTGTATGAAAAACTCTTTCATTTGAGGAGATATTTTAATTAGGCGCGATTTATTGCTTAAGGCAACAATGTCTTCTCCTAAGAAATTGTTCAGATCAGATTACTATATCATATAGCTGCCATACAAACTGAACGATCGGAAACAAGTGCTTGTATGAAAAACTCTTTCATTTGAGGAGATATTTTAATTAGGCGCGATTTATTGCTTAAGGCAACAATGTATTCTCCTTAGAAATTGTTCAGATCAGATTACTATATCATATAGCTGCCATACAAACTGAACGATCGAAAACAAGTGCTTGTATGAAAAACTCTTTCATTTGAGGGGATATTTTTATTAGGAGCGATTTATTGCTTAAGGCAACAATGTCTTCTCCTGAGAAATTGTTCAGATCAGATTACTATATCATATAGCCACCATACAAACTGAACGATCGCAATTAAGTGCTTGTGTGGAAAACTCTTTTAAATAAAGAGATATCTCTACGAAATAAGATATGGTAAATTGCTTAAGGCAACAATGTCTTCTCCTTAGAAATTGTTCAGATCAGATTACTATATCATATAGCTGCCATACAAATTGAACGATCGAAAACAATTGCTTGTATGAAAAACTCTTTCATTTGAGGAGATATTTTAATTAGGAGCGATTTATTGCTTAAGGCAACAATGTCTTCTCCTAAGAAATTGTTCAGATCAGATTACTATATCATATAGCCACCATACAAACTGAACGATCGGAAACAAGTGCTTGTATGAAAAACTCTTTCATTTGAGGAGATATTTAAATTAGGCGCGATTTATTGCTTAAGGCAACAATGTATTCTCCTTAGAAATTGTTCAGATCAGATTACTTTATCATATAGCTGCCATTCAAACTGAACGATCGATAACAAGTGCTTGTATGAAAAACTCTTTCATTTGAGGAGATATTTTAATTAGGAGCGATTTATTGCTTAAGGCAACAATGTATTCTCCTTAGAAATTGTTCAGATCAGATTACTATACAATATAGCTGCCATACAAACTGAACGATCGGAAGCAAGTGCTTGTATGAAAAACTCTTTCATTTGAGGAGATATTTTAATTAGGCGCGATTTATTACTTAAGGCAACAATGTATTCTCCTAAGAAATTGTTCAGACCAGATTACTTTATCATATAGCTGCCATACAAACTGAACGATCGAAAACCAGTGCTTGTATGAAAAACTCTTTCATTTGAGGAGATATTTTAATTAGGCGCGATTAATTGCTTAAGGCAACAATTTATTCTCCTTAGAAATCGTTCAGATCAGATTACTATATCATATAGCTGCCATACAAATTGAACGATCGGAAACAAGTACTTGTATGAAAAACTCTTTCATTTGTGGAGATATATTAATTAGGAGCGATTTATTGCTTAAGGCAACAATGTCTTCTCCTGAGAAATTGTTCAGATCAGATTACTATATCATATAGCCACCATACAAACTGAACGATCGGAAACAAGTGCTTGTATGAAAAACTCTTTCATTTGAGGAGATATCTTAATAAGGCGCGATTTATTACTTAAGGCAACAATGTATTCTCCTAAGAAATTGTTCAGACCAGATTACTTTATCATATAGCTGCCATTCAAACTGAACGATCGAAAACAAGTGCTTGTATGAAAAACTCTTTCATTTGAGGAGATATTTTAATTAGGAGCGATTTATTGCTTAAGGCAACAATGTATTCTCCTTAGAAATTGTTCAGATCAGATTACTATACAATATAGCTGCCATACAAACTGAACGATCGGAAGCAAGTGCTTGTATGAAAAACTCTTTCATTTGAGGAGATATTTTAATTAGGCGCGATTTATTACTTAAGGCAACAATGTATTCTCCTAAGAAATTGTTCAGACCAGATTACTTTATCATATAGCTGCCATACAAACTGAACGATCGAAAACCAGTGCTTGTATGAAAAACTCTTTCATTTGAGGAGATATTTTAATTAGGCGCGATTAATTGCTTAAGGCAACAATTTATTCTCCTTAGAAATCGTTCAGATCAGATTACTATATCATATAGCTGCCATACAAATTGAACGATCGGAAACAAGTACTTGTATGAAAAACTCTTTCATTTGTGGAGATATATTAATTAGGAGCGATTTATTGCTTAAGGCAACAATGTCTTCTCCTGAGAAATTGTTCAGATCAGATTACTATATCATATAGCCACCATACAAACTGAACGATCGGAAACAAGTGCTTGTATGAAAAACTCTTTCATTTGAGGAGATATTTAAATTAGGCGCGATTTATTGCTTAAGGCAACAATGTATTCTCCTTAGAAATTGTTCAGATCAGATTACTATATCATATAGCTGCCATACAAACTGAACGATCGAAAACAAGTGCTTGTATGAAAAACTCTTTCATTTGAGGGGATATTTTAATTAGGCGCGATTTATTGCTTAAGGCAACAATGTATTCTCCTTAGAAATTGTTCAGATCAGATTACTATATCATATAGCTGCCATACAAACTGAACGATCGAAAACAAGTGCTTGTATGAAAAACTCTTTCATTTGAGGGGATATTTTAATTAGGAGCGATTTATTGCTTAAGGCAACAATGTCTTCTCCTGAGAAATTGTTCAGATCAGATTACTATATCATATAGCCACCATACAAACTGAACGATCGCAATTAAGTGCTTGTGTGGAAAACTCTTTTAAATAAAGAGATATCTCTACGAAATAAGATATGGTAAATTGCTTAAGGCAACAATGTCTTCTCCTTAGAAATTGTTCAGATCAGATTACTATATCATATAGCTGCCATACAAATTGAACGATCGAAAACAATTGCTTGTATGAAAAACTCTTTCATTTGAGGAGATATTTTAATTAGGCGCGATTTATTGCTTAAGGCAACAATGTATTCTCCTTAGAAATCGTTCAGATCAGATTACTATATCATATAGCTGCCATACAAATTGAACGATCGGAAACAAGTACTTGTATGAAAAACTCTTTCATTTGTGGAGATATTTTAATTAGGCGCGATTAATTGCTTAAGGCAACAATTTATTCTCCTTAGAAATCGTTCAGATCAGATTACTATATCATATAGCTGCCATACAAATTGAACGATCGGAAACAAGTACTTGTATGAAAAACTCTTTCATTTGTGGAGATATATTAATTAGGAGCGATTTATTGCTTAAGGCAACAATGTCTTCTCCTGAGAAATTGTTCAGATCAGATTACTATATCATATAGCCACCATACAAACTGAACGATCGGAAACAAGTGCTTGTATGAAAAACTCTTTCATTTGAGGAGATATTTTAATTAGGCGCGATTTATTGCTTAAGGCAACAATGTCTTCTCCTAAGAAATTGTTCAGATCAGATTACTATATCATATAGCTGCCATACAAACTGAACGATCGGAAACAAGTGCTTGTATGAAAAACTCTTTCATTTGAGGAGATATTTTAATTAGGCGCGATTTATTGCTTAAGGCAACAATGTATTCTCCTTAGAAATTGTTCAGATCAGATTACTATATCATATAGCTGCCATACAAACTGAACGATCGAAAACAAGTGCTTGTATGAAAAACTCTTTCATTTGAGGGGATATTTTAATAAGGCGCGATTTATTACTTAAGGCAACAATGTATTCTCCTAAGAAATTGTTCAGACCAGATTACTTTATCATATAGCTGCCATTCAAACTGAACGATCGAAAACAAGTGCTTGTATGAAAAACTCTTTCATTTGAGGAGATACTTTAATTAGGCGTGATTTATTTCTTAAGGCAACAATGTATTCTCCTTAGAAATCGTTCAGATCAGATTACTATATCATATAGCTGCCATACAAATTGAACGATCGGAAACAAGTACTTGTATGAAAAACTCTTTCATTTGTGGAGATATTTTAATTAGGCGCGATTAATTGCTTAAGGCAACAATTTATTCTCCTTAGAAATCGTTCAGATCAGATTACTATATCATATAGCTGCCATACAAATTGAACGATCGGAAACAAGTACTTGTATGAAAAACTCTTTCATTTGTGGAGATATATTAATTAGGAGCGATTTATTGCTTAAGGCAACAATGTCTTCTCCTGAGAAATTGTTCAGATCAGATTACTATATCATATAGCCACCATACAAACTGAACGATCGGAAACAAGTGCTTGTATGAAAAACTCTTTCATTTGAGGAGATATTTTAATTAGGCGCGATTTATTGCTTAAGGCAACAATGTCTTCTCCTAAGAAATTGTTCAGATCAGATTACTATATCATATAGCTGCCATACAAATTGAACGATCGGAAACAAGTACTTGTATGAAAAACTCTTTCATTTGTGGAGATATATTAATTAGGAGCGATTTATTGCTTAAGGCAACAATGTCTTCTCCTGAGAAATTGTTCAGATCAGATTACTATATCATATAGCCACCATACAAACTGAACGATCGGAAACAAGTGCTTGTATGAAAAACTCTTTCATTTGAGGAGATATTTTAATTAGGCGCGATTTATTGCTTAAGGCAACAATGTATTCTCCTTAGAAATTGTTCAGATCAGATTACTATATCATATAGCTGCCATACAAACTGAACGATCGAAAACAAGTGCTTGTATGAAAAACTCTTTCATTTGAGGGGATATTTTAATTAGGAGCGATTTATTGCTTAAGGCAACAATGTCTTCTCCTGAGAAATTGTTCAGATCAGATTACTATATCATATAGCCACCATACAAACTGAACGATCGCAATTAAGTGCTTGTGTGGAAAACTCTTTTAAATAAAGAGATATCTCTACGAAATAAGATATGGTAAATTGCTTAAGGCAACAATGTCTTCTCCTTAGAAATTGTTCAGATCAGATTACTATATCATATAGCTGCCATACAAATTGAACGATCGAAAACAATTGCTTGTATGAAAAACTCTTTCATTTGAGGAGATATTTTAATTAGGCGCGATTTATTGCTTAAGGCAACAATGTATTCTCCTTAGAAATCGTTCAGATCAGATTACTATATCATATAGCTGCCATACAAATTGAACGATCGGAAACAAGTACTTGTATGAAAAACTCTTTCATTTGTGGAGATATTTTAATTAGGCGCGATTAATTGCTTAAGGCAACAATTTATTCTCCTTAGAAATCGTTCAGATCAGATTACTATATCATATAGCTGCCATACAAATTGAACGATCGGAAACAAGTACTTGTATGAAAAACTCTTTCATTTGTGGAGATATATTAATTAGGAGCGATTTATTGCTTAAGGCAACAATGTCTTCTCCTGAGAAATTGTTCAGATCAGATTACTATATCATATAGCCACCATACAAACTGAACGATCGGAAACAAGTGCTTGTATGAAAAACTCTTTCATTTGAGGAGATATTTTAATTAGGCGCGATTTATTGCTTAAGGCAACAATGTCTTCTCCTAAGAAATTGTTCAGATCAGATTACTATATCATATAGCTGCCATACAAACTGAACGATCGGAAACAAGTGCTTGTATGAAAAACTCTTTCATTTGAGGGGATATTTTAATAAGGCGCAATTTATTACTTAAGGCAACAATGTATTCTCCTAAGAAATTGTTCAGACCAGATTACTTTATAATATAGCTGCCACACAAACTGAACGATCGGAAGCAAGTGCTTCTATAAAAAACTCTTTCATTTGAGGAGATACTTTAATTAGGCGTGATTTATTTCTTAAGGCAACAATGTATTCTCCTAAGAAATTGTTCAGATCAGATTACTATATCATATAGCTGCCTAACAAATTGAAAGATCGGAAACAAGTACTTGTATGAAAAACTCTTTCATTTGAGGAGATATTTTAATAAGGCGCAATTTATTACTTAAGGCAACAATGTATTCTCCTAAGAAATTGTTCAGACCAGATTACTTTATCATATAGCTGCCATTCAAACTGAACGATCGAAAACAAGTGCTTGTATGAAAAACTCTTTCATTTGAGGAGATATTTTAATTAGGAGCGATTTACTGCTTAAGGCAACAATGTATTCTCCTTAGAAATTGTTCAGATCAGATTACTATACAATACAGCTGCCATACAAACTGAACGATCGGAAGGAATTGCTTGTATGAAAAACTCTTTCATTTGAGGAGATATTTTAATTAGGCGCGATTTATTACTTAAGGCAACAATGTATTCTCCTAAGAAATTGTTCAGACCAGATTACTTTATCATATAGCTGCCATACAAACTGAACGATCGAAAACCAATGCTTGTATGAAAAACTCTTTCATTTGAGGAGATATTTTAATTAGGCGCGATTAATTGCTTAAGGCAACAATTTATTCTCCTTAGAAATCGTTCAGATCAGATTACTATATCATATAGCTGCCATACAAATTGAACGATCGGAAACAAGTACTTGTATGAAAAACTCTTTCATTTGAGGAGATATATTAATTAGGAGCGATTTATTGCTTAAGGCAACAATGTCTTCTCCTGAGAAATTGTTCAGATCAGATTACTATATCATATAGCCACCATACAAACTGAACGATCGGAAACAAGTGCTTGTATGAAAAACTCTTTCATTTGAGGAGATATTTAAATTAGGCGCGATTTATTGCTTAAGGCAACAATGTATTCTCCTTAGAAATTGTTCAGATCAGATTACTATATCATATAGCTGCCATACAAACTGAACGATCGAAAACAAGTGCTTGTATGAAAAACTCTTTCATTTGAGGGGATATTTTAATTAGGAGCGATTTATTGCTTAAGGCAACAATGTCTTCTCCTGAGAAATTGTTCAGATCAGATTACTATATCATATAGCCACCATACAAACTGAACGATCGGAAACAAGTGCTTGTATGAAAAACTCTTTCATTTGAGGAGATATTTTAATTAGGCGCGATTTATTGCTTAAGGCAACAATGTCTTCTCCTAAGAAATTGTTCAGATCAGATTACTATATCATATAGCTGCCATACAAACTGAACGATCGGAAACAAGTGCTTGTATGAAAAACTCTTTCATTTGAGGAGATATTTTAATTAGGCGCGATTTATTGCTTAAGGCAACAATGTATTCTCCTTAGAAATTGTTCAGATCAGATTACTATATCATATAGCTGCCATACAAACTGAACGATCGAAAACAAGTGCTTGTATGAAAAACTCTTTCATTTGAGGGGATATTTTTATTAGGAGCGATTTATTGCTTAAGGCAACAATGTCTTCTCCTGAGAAATTGTTCAGATCAGATTACTATATCATATAGCCACCATACAAACTGAACGATCGCAATTAAGTGCTTGTGTGGAAAACTCTTTTAAATAAAGAGATATCTCTACGAAATAAGATATGGTAAATTGCTTAAGGCAACAATGTCTTCTCCTTAGAAATTGTTCAGATCAGATTACTATATCATATAGCTGCCATACAAATTGAACGATCGAAAACAATTGCTTGTATGAAAAACTCTTTCATTTGAGGAGATATTTTAATTAGGAGCGATTTATTGCTTAAGGCAACAATGTCTTCTCCTAAGAAATTGTTCAGATCAGATTACTATATCATATAGCCACCATACAAACTGAACGATCGGAAACAAGTGCTTGTATGAAAAACTCTTTCATTTGAGGAGATATTTAAATTAGGCGCGATTTATTGCTTAAGGCAACAATGTATTCTCCTTAGAAATTGTTCAGATCAGATTACTTTATCATATAGCTGCCATTCAAACTGAACGATCGATAACAAGTGCTTGTATGAAAAACTCTTTCATTTGAGGAGATATTTTAATTAGGAGCGATTTATTGCTTAAGGCAACAATGTATTCTCCTTAGAAATTGTTCAGATCAGATTACTATACAATATAGCTGCCATACAAACTGAACGATCGGAAGCAAGTGCTTGTATGAAAAACTCTTTCATTTGAGGAGATATTTTAATTAGGCGCGATTTATTACTTAAGGCAACAATGTATTCTCCTAAGAAATTGTTCAGACCAGATTACTTTATCATATAGCTGCCATACAAACTGAACGATCGAAAACCAGTGCTTGTATGAAAAACTCTTTCATTTGAGGAGATATTTTAATTAGGCGCGATTAATTGCTTAAGGCAACAATTTATTCTCCTTAGAAATCGTTCAGATCAGATTACTATATCATATAGCTGCCATACAAATTGAACGATCGGAAACAAGTACTTGTATGAAAAACTCTTTCATTTGTGGAGATATATTAATTAGGAGCGATTTATTGCTTAAGGCAACAATGTCTTCTCCTGAGAAATTGTTCAGATCAGATTACTATATCATATAGCCACCATACAAACTGAACGATCGGAAACAAGTGCTTGTATGAAAAACTCTTTCATTTGAGGAGATATCTTAATAAGGCGCGATTTATTACTTAAGGCAACAATGTATTCTCCTAAGAAATTGTTCAGACCAGATTACTTTATCATATAGCTGCCATTCAAACTGAACGATCGAAAACAAGTGCTTGTATGAAAAACTCTTTCATTTGAGGAGATATTTTAATTAGGAGCGATTTATTGCTTAAGGCAACAATGTATTCTCCTTAGAAATTGTTCAGATCAGATTACTATACAATATAGCTGCCATACAAACTGAACGATCGGAAGCAAGTGCTTGTATGAAAAACTCTTTCATTTGAGGAGATATTTTAATTAGGCGCGATTTATTACTTAAGGCAACAATGTATTCTCCTAAGAAATTGTTCAGACCAGATTACTTTATCATATAGCTGCCATACAAACTGAACGATCGAAAACCAGTGCTTGTATGAAAAACTCTTTCATTTGAGGAGATATTTTAATTAGGCGCGATTAATTGCTTAAGGCAACAATTTATTCTCCTTAGAAATCGTTCAGATCAGATTACTATATCATATAGCTGCCATACAAATTGAACGATCGGAAACAAGTACTTGTATGAAAAACTCTTTCATTTGTGGAGATATATTAATTAGGAGCGATTTATTGCTTAAGGCAACAATGTCTTCTCCTGAGAAATTGTTCAGATCAGATTACTATATCATATAGCCACCATACAAACTGAACGATCGGAAACAAGTGCTTGTATGAAAAACTCTTTCATTTGAGGAGATATTTAAATTAGGCGCGATTTATTGCTTAAGGCAACAATGTATTCTCCTTAGAAATTGTTCAGATCAGATTACTATATCATATAGCTGCCATACAAACTGAACGATCGAAAACAAGTGCTTGTATGAAAAACTCTTTCATTTGAGGGGATATTTTAATTAGGCGCGATTTATTGCTTAAGGCAACAATGTATTCTCCTTAGAAATTGTTCAGATCAGATTACTATATCATATAGCTGCCATACAAACTGAACGATCGAAAACAAGTGCTTGTATGAAAAACTCTTTCATTTGAGGGGATATTTTAATTAGGAGCGATTTATTGCTTAAGGCAACAATGTCTTCTCCTGAGAAATTGTTCAGATCAGATTACTATATCATATAGCCACCATACAAACTGAACGATCGCAATTAAGTGCTTGTGTGGAAAACTCTTTTAAATAAAGAGATATCTCTACGAAATAAGATATGGTAAATTGCTTAAGGCAACAATGTCTTCTCCTTAGAAATTGTTCAGATCAGATTACTATATCATATAGCTGCCATACAAATTGAACGATCGAAAACAATTGCTTGTATGAAAAACTCTTTCATTTGAGGAGATATTTTAATTAGGCGCGATTTATTGCTTAAGGCAACAATGTATTCTCCTTAGAAATCGTTCAGATCAGATTACTATATCATATAGCTGCCATACAAATTGAACGATCGGAAACAAGTACTTGTATGAAAAACTCTTTCATTTGTGGAGATATTTTAATTAGGCGCGATTAATTGCTTAAGGCAACAATTTATTCTCCTTAGAAATCGTTCAGATCAGATTACTATATCATATAGCTGCCATACAAATTGAACGATCGGAAACAAGTACTTGTATGAAAAACTCTTTCATTTGTGGAGATATATTAATTAGGAGCGATTTATTGCTTAAGGCAACAATGTCTTCTCCTGAGAAATTGTTCAGATCAGATTACTATATCATATAGCCACCATACAAACTGAACGATCGGAAACAAGTGCTTGTATGAAAAACTCTTTCATTTGAGGAGATATTTTAATTAGGCGCGATTTATTGCTTAAGGCAACAATGTCTTCTCCTAAGAAATTGTTCAGATCAGATTACTATATCATATAGCTGCCATACAAACTGAACGATCGGAAACAAGTGCTTGTATGAAAAACTCTTTCATTTGAGGAGATATTTTAATTAGGCGCGATTTATTGCTTAAGGCAACAATGTATTCTCCTTAGAAATTGTTCAGATCAGATTACTATATCATATAGCTGCCATACAAACTGAACGATCGAAAACAAGTGCTTGTATGAAAAACTCTTTCATTTGAGGGGATATTTTAATAAGGCGCGATTTATTACTTAAGGCAACAATGTATTCTCCTAAGAAATTGTTCAGACCAGATTACTTTATCATATAGCTGCCATTCAAACTGAACGATCGAAAACAAGTGCTTGTATGAAAAACTCTTTCATTTGAGGAGATATTTTAATTAGGCGCGATTAATTGCTTAAGGCAACAATTTATTCTCCTTAGAAATCGTTCAGATCAGACTACTATATCATATAGCTGCCATACAAATTGAACGATCGGAAACAAGTACTTGTATGAAAAACTCTTTCATTTGTGGAGATATTTTAATTAGGCGCGATTTATTGCTTAAGGCAACAATGTCTTCTCCTAAGAAATTGTTCAGATCAGATTACTATATCATATAGCTGCCATACAAACTGAACGAACGGAAACAAGTGCTTGTATGAAAAACTCTTTCATTTGAGGAGATATTTTAATTAGGCGCGATTTATTGCTTAAGGCAACAATGTATTCTCCTTAGAAATTGTTCAGATCAGATTACTATATCATATAGCTGCCATACAAACTGAACGATCGGAAGCAAGTGCTTGTATGAAAAACTCTTTCATTTGAGGAGATATTTTAATTAGGCGCGATTTATTACTTAAGGCAACAATGTATTCTCCTAAGAAATTGTTCAGACCAGATTACTTTATCATATAGCTGCCATACAAACTGAACGATCGAAAACCAGTGCTTGTATGAAAAACTCTTTCATTTGAGGAGATATTTTAATTAGGCGCGATTAATTGCTTAAGGCAACAATTTATTCTCCTTAGAAATCGTTCAGATCAGATTACTATATCATATAGCTGCCATACAAATTGAACGATCGGAAACAAGTACTTGTATGAAAAACTCTTTCATTTGTGGAGATATATTAATTAGGAGCGATTTATTGCTTAAGGCAACAATGTCTTCTCCTGAGAAATTGTTCAGATCAGATTACTATATCATATAGCCACCATACAAACTGAACGATCGGAAACAAGTGCTTGTATGAAAAACTCTTTCATTTGAGGAGATATTTAAATTAGGCGCGATTTATTGCTTAAGGCAACAATGTATTCTCCTTAGAAATTGTTCAGATCAGATTACTATATCATATAGCTGCCATACAAACTGAACGATCGAAAACAAGTGCTTGTATGAAAAACTCTTTCATTTGAGGGGATGTTTTAATTAGGCGCGATTTATTGCTTAAGGCAACAATGTATTCTCCTTAGAAATTGTTCAGATCAGATTACTATATCATATAGCTGCCATACAAACTGAACGATCGAAAACAAGTGCTTGTATGAAAAACTCTTTCATTTGAGGGGATATTTTAATTAGGAGCGATTTATTGCTTAAGGCAACAATGTCTTCTCCTGAGAAATTGTTCAGATCAGATTACTATATCATATAGCCACCATACAAACTGAACGATCGCAATTAAGTGCTTGTGTGGAAAACTCTTTTAAATAAAGAGATATCTCTACGAAATAAGATATGGTAAATTGCTTAAGGCAACAATGTCTTCTCCTTAGAAATTGTTCAGATCAGATTACTATATCATATAGCTGCCATACAAATTGAACGATCGAAAACCAGTGCTTGTATGAAAAACTCTTTCATTTGAGGAGATATTTTAATTAGGCGCGATTAATTGCTTAAGGCAACAATTTATTCTCCTTAGAAATCGTTCAGATCAGATTACTATATCATATAGCTGCCATACAAATTGAACGATCGGAAACAAGTACTTGTATGAAAAACTCTTTCATTTGTGGAGATATATTAATTAGGAGCGATTTATTGCTTAAGGCAACAATGTCTTCTCCTGAGAAATTGTTCAGATCAGATTACTATATCATATAGCCACCATACAAACTGAACGATCGGAAACAAGTGCTTGTATGAAAAACTCTTTCATTTGAGGAGATATTTTAATTAGGCGCGATTTATTGCTTAAGGCAACAATGTCTTCTCCTAAGAAATTGTTCAGATCAGATTACTATATCATATAGCTGCCATACAAACTGAACGATCGGAAACAAGTGCTTGTATGAAAAACTCTTTCATTTGAGGAGATATTTTAATTAGGCGCGATTTATTGCTTAAGGCAACAATGTATTCTCCTTAGAAATTGTTCAGATCAGATTACTATATCATATAGCTGCCATACAAACTGAACGATCGAAAACAAGTGCTTGTATGAAAAACTCTTTCATTTGAGGGGATATTTTAATTAGGAGCGATTTATTGCTTAAGGCAACAATGTCTTCTCCTGAGAAATGGTTCAGATCAGATTACTATATCATATAGCCACCATACAAACTGAACGATCGCAATTAAGTGCTTGTGTGGAAAACTCTTTTAAATAAAGAGATATCTCTACGAAATAAGATATGGTAAATTGCTTAAGGCAACAATGTCTTCTCCTTAGAAATTGTTCAGATCAGATTACTATATCATATAGCTGCCATACAAATTGAACGATCGAAAACAATTGCTTGTATGAAAAACTCTTTCATTTGAGGAGATATTTTAATTAGGAGCGATTTATTGCTTAAGGCAACAATGTCTTCTCCTAAGAAATGGTTCAGATCAGATTACTATATCATATAGCCACCATACAAACTGAACGATCGCAATCAAGTGCTTGTGTGGAAAACTCTTTTAAATAAAGAGATATCTCTAAGAAATAAGATATGATAAATTGCTTAAGGCAATAATGTGTTCTCCTTAGAAATTGTTCAGATCAGATTACTATATCATATAGCTGCCATACAAATTGAACGATCGAAAACAAGTGCTTGTATGAAAAACTCTTTCATTTGAGGAGATATTTTAATTAGGCTCGATTTATTACTTAAGGCAACAATGTATTCTCCTAAGAAATTGTTCAGACCAGATTACTTTATCGTATAGCTGCCATACAAACTGAACGATCGAAAACAAGTGCTTGTATGAAAAACTCTTTCATTTGAGGGGATATTTTAATTAGGAGCGATTCATTGCTTAAGGCAACAATGTCTTCTCCTAAGAAATTGTTCAGATCAGATTACTATATCATATAGCTGCCATACAAACTGAACGATCGGAAACAAGCGCTTAAATGAAAAACTCTTTCATTTGAGGAGATATTTAAATTAGGCGCGATTTATTGCGTAAGGCAACAATGTATTCTCCTAAGAAATTGTTCAGATCAGATTACTATATCATATAGCTGCCATACAAACTGAACGATCGGAAACAAGTGCTTGTGTGGAAAACTCTTTTATTTGAGGAGATATTTTAATTTGGCGTGATTTATTGCTTAAGGCAACAATGTATTCTCCTAAGAAATTGTTCAGACCAGATTACTTTATCATATAGCTGCCATACAAACTGAACGATCGAAAACAAGTGCTTGTATGAAAAACTCTTTCATTTGAGGAGATATTTTAATTAGGCGCAATTTATTGCTTAGGGCAACAATGTATTCTCCTTAGAAATTGTTCAGATCAGATTACAATATCATATAGCTGCCATACAAATTGAACGATCGGAAACAAGTACTTGTATGAAAAACTCTTTCATTTGAGGAGATATTTTAATTAGGAGCGATTTATTGCCTAAGGCAACAATGTCTTCTCCTGAGAAATTGTTCAGATCAGATTACTATATCATATACCCACCATACAAACTGAACGATCGCAATTAAGTGCTTGTGTGGAAAACTCTTTTATTTAAAGAGATACCTCTACGAAATAAGATATGATAACTTGCTTAAGGCAACAATGTCTTCTCCTTAGAAATTGTTCAGATCAGATTACTATATCATATAGCCACCATACAAACTGAACGATCGGAAACAAGTGTTTGTATGAAAAACTCTTTCATTTGAGGAGATATTTAAATTAGGCGCGATTTATTGCTTAAGGCAACAATGTCTTCTCCTAAGAAATTGTTCAGATCAGATTACTATATCATATAGCCACCATACAAACTGAACGATCGCAATCAAGTGCTTGTGTGAAAAACTCTTTCATTTGAGGAGATATTTTAATTAAGAGCGATTTATTGCTTAAGGCAACAATGTCTTCTCCTAAGAAATTGTTCAGATCAGATTACTATATCATATAGCCACCATACAAACTGAACGATCGGAAACAAGTACTTGTATGAAAAACTCTTTCATTTGAGGAGATATTTTAATTAGGAGCGATTTATTGCTTAAGGCAACAATGTCTTCTCCTGAGAAATTGTTCAGATCAGATTACTATATCATATAGCTGCCATACAAATTGAACGATCGGAAACAAGTACTTGTATGAAAAACTCTTTCATTTGAGGAGATATTTTAATTAGGCGTGATTTATTGCTTAAGGCAACAATGTATTCTCCTGAGAAATTGTTCAGATCAGATTACAATATCATATAGCTGCCATACAAACTGAACGATCGAAAACAAGTGCTTGTATGAAAAACTCTTTCATTTGAGGAGATATTTTAATTAAGAGCGATTTATTGCTTAAGGCAACAATGTCTTCTCCTAAGAAATTGTTCAGATCAGATTACTATATCATATAGCCACCATACAAACTGAACGATCGCAATCAAGTGCTTGTGTGAAAAACTCTTTCATTTGAGGAGATATTTTAATTAGGCGCGATTTATTGCTTAAGGCAACAATGTCTTCTCCTAAGAAATTGTTCAGATCAGATTACTATATCATATAGCTGCCATACAAACTGAACGATCGGAAACAAGTGCTTGTGTGGAAAACTCTTTTATTTGAGGAGATATTTTAATTTGGCGTGATTTATTGCTTAAGGCAACAATGTATTCTCCTAAGAAATTGTTCAGACCAGATTACTTTATCATATAGCTGCCATACAAACTGAACGATCGAAAACAAGTGCTTGTATGAAAAACTCTTTCATTTGAGGAGATATTTTAATTAGGCGCGATTTATTGCTTAAGGCAACAATGTCTTCTCCTAAGAAATTGTTCAGATCAGATTACTATATCATATAGCTGCCATACAAACTGAACGATCGGAAACAAGTGCTTGTGTGGAAAACTCTTTTATTTGAGGAGATATTTTAATTTGGCGTGATTTATTGCTTAAGGCAACAATGTATTCTCCTGAGAAATTGTTCAGATCAGATTACAATATCATATAGCTGCCATACAAACTGAACGATCGAAAACAAGTGCTTGTATGAAAAACTCTTTCATTTGAGGAGATATTTTAATTAAGAGCGATTTATTGCTTAAGGCAACAATGTCTTCTCCTAAGAAATTGTTCAGATCAGATTACTATATCATATAGCCACCATACAAACTGAACGATCGCAATCAAGTGCTTGTGTGAAAAACTCTTTCATTTGAGGAGATATTTTAATTAGGCGCGATTTATTACTTAAGGCAAACTGCAAAGCTGCCATACAAACTGAACGATCGGAAACAAGTGCTTGTATGAAAAACTCTTTCATTTGAGGAGATATTTTAATTAGGCGCGATTTATTACTTAGGGCAACAATGTATTCTCCTAAGAAATTGTTCAGACCAGATTACTTTATAATATAGCTGCCATACAAACTGAACGATCGAAAACCAGTGCTTGTATGAAAAACTCTTTCATTTGAGGAGATATTTTAATTAGGTGCGATTTATTGCTTAAGGCAACAATGTATTCTCCTTAGAAATTGTTCAGATCAGATTACTATATCATATAGCTGCCATACAAATTGAACGATCGGAAACAAGTACTTGTATGAAAAACTCTTTCATTTGAGGAGATATTTTAATTAGGAGCGATTTATTGCTTAAGGCAACAATGTCTTCTCCTAAGAAATTGTTCAGATCAGATTACTATATCATATAGCCACCATACAAACTGAACGATCGCAATCAAGTGCTTGTGTGAAAAACTCTTTCATTTGAGGAGATATTTTAATTTGGCGTGATTTATTGCTTAAGGCAACAATGTATTCTCCTAAGAAATTGTTCAGACCAGATTACTTTATCATATAGCTGCCATACAAACTGAACGATCGAAAACAAGTGCTTGTATGAAAAACTCTTTCATTTGAGGAGATATTTTAATTAGGCGCAATTTATTGCTTAGGGCAACAATGTATTCTCCTTAGAAATTGTTCAGATCAGATTACAATATCATATAGCTGCCATACAAATTGAACGATCGGAAACAAGTACTTGTATGAAAAACTCTTTCATTTGAGGAGATATTTTAATTAGGAGCGATTTATTGCTTAAGGCAACAATGTCTTCTCCTAAGAAATTGTTCAGATCAGATTACTATATCATATAGCTGCCATACAAACTGAACGATCGGAAACAAGTGCTTGTGTGGAAAACTCTTTCATTTGAGGAGATATTTTAATTAGGCGCAATTTATTGCTTAGGGCAACAATGTATTCTCCTTAGAAATTGTTCAGATCAGATTACTATATCATATAGCTGCCATACAAATTGAACGATCGGAAACAAGTACTTGTATGAAAAACTCTTTCATTTGAGGAGATATTTTAATTAGGAGCGATTTATTGCTTAAGGCAACAATGTCTTCTCCTAAGAAATTGTTCAGATCAGATGACTATATCATATAGCTGCCATACAAACTGAACGATCGGAAACAAGTGCTTGTGTGGAAAACTCTTTTATTTGAGGAGATATTTTAATTTGGCGTGATTTATTGCTTAAGGCAACAATGTATTCTCCTAAGAAATTGTTCAGACCAGATTACTTTATCATATAGCTGCCATACAAACTGAACGATCGAAAACAAGTGCTTGTATGAAAAACTCTTTCATTTGAGGAGATATTTTAATTAGGCGCAATTTATTGCTTAGGGCAACAATGTATTCTCCTTAGAAATTGTTCAGATCAGATTACAATATCATATAGCTGCCATACAAATTGAACGATCGGAAACAAGTACTTGTATGAAAAACTCTTTCATTTGAGGAGATATTTTAATTAGGCGTGATTTATTGCTTAAGGCAACAATGTATTCTCCTGAGAAATTGTTCAGATCAGATTACAATATCATATAGCTGCCATACAAACTGAACGATCGAAAACAAGTGCTTGTATGAAAAACTCTTTCATTTGAGGAGATATTTTAATTAAGAGCGATTTATTGCTTAAGGCAACAATGTCTTCTCCTAAGAAATTGTTCAGATCAGATTACTATATCATATAGCCACCATACAAACTGAACGATCGCAATCAAGTGCTTGTGTGAAAAACTCTTTCATTTGAGGAGATATTTTAATTAGGCGCGATTTATTACTTAAGGCAAACTGCAAAGCTGCCATACAAACTGAACGATCGGAAACAAGTGCTTGTATGAAAAACTCTTTCATTTGAGGAGATATTTTAATTAGGCGCGATTTATTACTTAGGGCAACAATGTATTCTCCTAAGAAATTGTTCAGACCAGATTACTTTATAATATAACTGCCATACAAACTGAACGATCGAAAACCAGTGCTTGTATGAAAAACTCTTTCATTTGAGGAGATATTTTAATTAGGTGCGATTTATTGCTTAAGGCAACAATGTATTCTCCTTAGAAATTGTTCAGATCAGATTACTATATCATATAGCTGCCATACAAATTGAACGATCGGAAACAAGTACTTGTATGAAAAACTCTTTCATTTGAGGAGATATTTTAATTAGGAGCGATTTATTGCTTAAGGCAACAATGTCTTCTCCTGAGAAATTGTTCAGATCAGATTACTATATCATATAGCCACCATACAAACTGAACGATCGGAAACAAGTGCTTGTATGAAAAACTCTTTCATTTGAGGAGATATTTAAATTAGGCGCGATTTATTGCTTAAGGCAACAATGTATTCTCCTTAGAAATTGTTCAGATCAGATTACTATATCATATAGCTGCCATACAAACTGAACGGTCGAAAACAAGTGCTTGTATGAAAAACTCTTTCATTTGAGGGGATATTTTAATTAGGAGCGATTTATTGCTTAAGGCAACAATGTCTTCTCCTAAGAAATTGTTCAGATCAGATTACTATATCATATAGCTGCCATACAAACTGAACGATCGGAAACAAGTGCTTGTATGAAAAACTCTTTCATTTGAGGAGATATTTTAATTAGGCGCGATTTATTGCTTAAGGCAACAATGTATTCTCCTTAGAAATTGTTCAGATCAGATTACTATATCATATAGCTGCCATACAAACTGAACGATCGAAAACAAGTGCTTGTATGAAAAACTCTTTCATTTGAGGGGATATTTTAATTAGGAGCGATTTATTGCTTAAGGCAACAATGTCTTCTCCTGAGAAATTTTTCAGATCAGATTACTATATCATATAGCCACCATACAAACTGAACGATCGCAATTAAGTGCTTGTGTGGAAAACTCTTTTAAATAAAGATATATCTCTACGAAATAAGATATGATAAATTGCTTAAGGCAACAATGTCTTCTCCTTAGAAATTGTTCAGATCAGATTACTATATCATATAGCTGCCATACAAATTGAACGATCGAAAACAATTGCTTGTATGAAAAACTCTTTCATTTGAGGATATATTTAATTAGGAGCGATTTATTGCTTAAGGCAACAATCTCTTCTCCTAAGAAATGGTTCAGATCAGATTACTATATCATATAGCCACCATACAAACTGAACGATCGCAATCAAGAGCTTGTGTGGAAAACTCTTTTAAATAAAGAGATATCTCTACGAAATAAGATATGATAAATTGCTTAAGGCAACAATGTCTTCTCCTTAGAAATTGTTCAGATCAGATTACTATATCATATAGCTGCCATACAAATTGAACGATCGAAAACAAGTGCTTGTATGAAAAACTCTTTCATTTGAGGAGATATTTTAATTAGGCTCAATTTATTACTTAAGGCAACAATGTATTCTCCTAAGAAATTGTTCCGACCAGATTACTTTATCGTATAGCTGCCATACAAACTGAACGATCGAAAACAAGTGCTTGTATGAAAAACTCTTTTATTTGAGGGGATATTTTAATTAGGAGCGATTTATTGCTTAAGGCAACAATGTCTTCTCCTAAGAAATTGTTCAGATCAGATTACTATATCATATAGCTGCCATACAAACTGAACGATCGGAAACAAGTGCTTAAATGAAAAACTCTTTCATTTGAGGAGATATTTAAATTAGGCGCGATTTATTGCTTAAGGCAACAATGTGTTCTCCTAAGAAATTGTTCAGATCAGATTACTATATCATATAGCTGCCATACAAACTGAACGATCGGAAACAAGTGCTTGTGTGGAAAACTCTTTTATTTGAGGAGATATTTTAATTAGGCGCAATTTATTGCTTAGGGCAACAATGTATTCTCCTTAGAAATTGTTCAGATCAGATTACTATATCATATAGCTGCCATACAAATTGAACAATCGGAAACAAGTACTTGTATGAAAAACTCTTTCATTTGAGGAGATATTTTAATTAGGAGCGATTTATTGCTTAAGGCAACAATGTCTTCTCCTAAGAAATGGTTCAGATCAGATTACTATATCATATAGCCACCATACAAACTGAACGATCGCAATCAAGAGCTTGTGTGGAAAACTCTTTTAAATAAAGAGATATCTCTACGAAATAAGATATGATAAATTGCTTAAGGCAACAATGTCTTCTCCTTAGAAATTGTTCAGATCAGATTACTATATCATATAGCTGCCATACAAATTGAACGATCGGAAACAAGTACTTGTATGAAAAACTCTTTCATTTGAGGAGATATTTTAATTAGGCGCGATTTATTGCTTAAGGCAACAATGTATTCTCCTTAGAAATTGTTCAGATCAGATTACTATATCATATAGCTGCCATACAAACTGAACGATCGAAAACAAGTGCTTGTATGAAAAACTCTTTCATTTGAGGGGATATTTTAATTAGGAGCGATTTATTGCTTAAGGCAACAATGTCTTCTCCTGAGAAATTTTTCAGATCAGATTACTATATCATATAGCCACCATACAAACTGAACGATCGCAATTAAGTGCTTGTGTGGAAAACTCTTTTAAATAAAGATATATCACTACGAAATAAGATATGATAAATTGCTTAAGGCAACAATGTCTTCTCCTTAGAAATTGTTCAGATCAGATTACTATATCATATAGCTGCCATACAAATTGAACGATCGAAAACAATTGCTTGTATGAAAAACTCTTTCATTTGAGGAGATATTTAAATTAGGAGCGATTTATTGCTTAAGGCAACAATCTCTTCTCCTAAGAAATGGTTCAGATCAGATTACTATATCATATAGCCACCATACAAACTGAACGATCGCAATCAAGAGCTTGTGTGGAAAACTCTTTTAAATAAAGAGATATCTCTACGAAATAAGATATGATAAATTGCTTAAGGCAACAATGTCTTCTCCTAAGAAATTGTTCAGATCAGATTACTATATCATATAGCTGCCATACAAATTGAACGATCGAAAACAAGTGCTTGTATGAAAAACTCTTTCATTTGAGGAGATATTTTAATTAGGCTCAATTTATTACTTAAGGCAACAATGTATTCTCCTAAGAAATTGTTCCGACCAGATTACTTTATCGTATAGCTGCCATACAAACTGAACGATCGAAAACAAGTGCTTGTATGAAAAACTCTTTCATTTGAGGGGATATTTTAATTAGGAGCGATTTATTGCTTAAGGCAACAATGTCTTCTCCTAAGAAATTGTTCAGATCAGATTACTATATCATATAGCTGCCATACAAACTGAACGTTCGGAAACAAGTGCTTAAATGAAAAACTCTTTCATTTGAGGAGATATTTAAATTAGGCGCGATTTATTGCTTAAGGCAACAATGTGTTCTCCTAAGAAATTGTTCAGATCAGATTACTATATCATATAGCTGCCATACAAACTGAACGATCGGAAACAATTGCTTGTGTGGAAAACTCTTTTATTTGAGGAGATATTTTAATTTGGCGTGATTTATTGCTTAAGGCAACAATGTATTCTCCTAAGAAATTGTACAGATCAGATTACTATATCATGTAGCTGCCATACAAATTGAACGATCGGAAACAAGTACTTGTATGAAAAACTCTTTCATTTGAGGAGATATTTTAATTAGGCGCGATTTATTACTTAAGGCAACAATGTATTCTCCTAAGAAATTGTTCAGACCAGATTACTTTATCATATAGCTGCCATACAAACTGAACGATCGAAAACAAGTGCTTGTATGAAAAACTCTTTTATTTGAGGAGATATTTTAATTAGGCGCAATTTATTGCTTAGGGCAACAATGTATTCTCCTTAGAAATTGTTCAGATCAGATTACTATATCATATAGCTGCCATACAAATTGAACAATCGGAAACAAGTACTTGTATGAAAAACTCTTTCATTTGAGGAGATATTTTAATTAGGCGCGATTTATTGCTTAAGGCAACAATGTATTCTCCTTAGAAATTGTTCAGATCAGATTACTATATCATATAGCTGCCATACAAACTGAACGATCGAAAACAAGTGCTTGTATGAAAAACTCTTTTATTTGAGGAGATATTTTAATTAGGCTCAATTTATTACTTAAGGCAACAATGTATTCTCCTAAGAAATTGTTCCGACCAGATTACTATATCATATAGCTGCCATACAAATTGAACAATCGGAAACAAGTACTTGTATGAAAAACTCTTTCATTTGAGGAGATATTTTAATTAGGCGCGATTTATTGCTTAAGGCAACAATGTATTCTCCTTAGAAATTGTTCAGATCAGATTACTATATCATATAGCTGCCATACAAATTGAACGATCGGAAACAAGTGCTTGTGTGGAAAACTCTTTTATTTGAGGAGATATTTTAATTAGGCGCAATTTATTGCTTAGGGCAACAATGTATTCTCCTTAGAAATTGTTCAGATCAGATTACTATATCATATAGCTGCCATACAAATTGAACAATCGGAAACAAGTACTTGTATGAAAAACTCTTTCATTTGAGGAGATATTTTAATTAGGCGCGATTTATTGCTTAAGGCAACAATGTATTCTCCTTAGAAATTGTTCAGATCAGATTACTATATCATATAGCTGCCATACAAACTGAACGATCGAAAACAAGTGCTTGTATGAAAAACTCTTTCATTTGAGGGGATATTTTAATTAGGAGCGATTTATTGCTTAAGGCAACAATGTCTTCTCCTGAGAAATTTTTCAGATCAGATTACTATATCATATAGCCACCATACAAACTGAACGATCGCAATTAAGTGCTTGTGTGGAAAACTCTTTTAAATAAAGATATATCTCTACGAAATAAGATATGATAAATTGCTTAAGGCAACAATGTCTTCTCCTTAGAAATTGTTCAGATCAGATTACTATATCATATAGCTGCCATACAAATTGAACGATCGAAAACAATTGCTTGTATGAAAAACTCTTTCATTTGAGGAGATATTTAAATTAGGAGCGATTTATTGCTTAAGGCAACAATCTCTTCTCCTAAGAAATGGTTCAGATCAGATTACTATATCATATAGCCACCATACAAACTGAACGATCGCAATCAAGAGCTTGTGTGGAAAACTCTTTTAAATAAAGAGATATCTCTACGAAATAGGATATGATAAATTGCTTAAGGCAACAATGTCTTCTCCTTAGAAATTGTTCAGATCAGATTACTATATCATATAGCTGCCATACAAATTGAACGATCGAAAACAAGTGCTTGTATGAAAAACTCTTTCATTTGAGGAGATATTTTAATTAGGCTCAATTTATTACTTAAGGCAACAATGTATTCTCCTAAGAAATTGTTCCGACCAGATTACTTTATCGTATAGCTGCCATACAAACTGAACGATCGAAAACAAGTGCTTGTATGAAAAACTCTTTTATTTGAGGGGATATTTTAATTAGGAGCGATTTATTGCTTAAGGCAACAATGTCTTCTCCTAAGAAATTGTTCAGATCAGATTACTATATCATATAGCTGCCATACAAACTGAACGATCGGAAACAAGTGCTTAAATGAAAAACTCTTTCATTTGAGGAGATATTTAAATTAGGCGCGATTTATTGCTTAAGGCAACAATGTGTTCTCCTAAGAAATTGTTCAGATCAGATTACTATATCATATAGCTGCCATACAAACTGAACGATCGGAAACAAGTGCTTGTGTGGAAAACTCTTTTATTTGAGGAGATATTTTAATTAGGCGCAATTTATTGCTTAAGGCAACAATGTATTCTCCTTAGAAATTGTTCAGATCAGATTACTATATCATATAGCTGCCATACAAATTGAACAATCGGAAACAAGTACTTGTATGAAAAACTCTTTCATTTGAGGAGATATTTTAATTAGGAGCGATTTATTGCTTAAGGCAACAATGTCTTCTCCTAAGAAATGGTTCAGATCAGATTACTATATCATATAGCCACCATACAAACTGAACGATCGCAATCAAGAGCTTGTGTGGAAAACTCTTTTAAATAAAGAGATATCTCTACGAAATAAGATATGATAAATTGCTTAAGGCAACAATGTCTTCTCCTTAGAAATTGTTCAGATCAGATTACTATATCATATAGCTGCCATACAAATTGAACGATCGGAAACAAGTACTTGTATGAAAAACTCTTTCATTTGAGGAGATATTTTAATTAGGAGCGATTTATTGCTTAAGGCAACAATGTCTTCTCCTAAGAAATGGTTCAGATCAGATTACTATATCATATAGCCACCATACAAACTGAACGATCGCAATCAAGAGCTTGTGTGGAAAACTCTTTTAAATAAAGAGATATCTCTACGAAATAAGATATGATAAATTGCTTAAGGCAACAATGTCTTCTCCTTAGAAATTGTTCAGATCAGATTACTATATCATATAGCTGCCATACAAATTGAACGATCGGAAACAAGTACTTGTATGAAAAACTCTTTCATTTGAGGAGATATTTTAATTAGGCGCGATTTATTGCTTAAGGCAACAATGTATTCTCCTTAGAAATTGTTCAGATCAGATTACTATATCATATAGCTGCCATACAAACTGAACGATCGAAAACAAGTGCTTGTATGAAAAACTCTTTCATTTGAGGGGATATTTTAATTAGGAGCGATTTATTGCTTAAGGCAACAATGTCTTCTCCTGAGAAATTTTTCAGATCAGATTACTATATCATATAGCCACCATACAAACTGAACGATCGCAATTAAGTGCTTGTGTGGAAAACTCTTTTAAATAAAGATATATCACTACGAAATAAGATATGATAAATTGCTTAAGGCAACAATGTCTTCTCCTTAGAAATTGTTCAGATCAGATTACTATATCATATAGCTGCCATACAAATTGAACGATCGAAAACAATTGCTTGTATGAAAAACTCTTTCATTTGAGGAGATATTTAAATTAGGAGCGATTTATTGCTTAAGGCAACAATCTCTTCTCCTAAGAAATGGTTCAGATCAGATTACTATATCATATAGCCACCATACAAACTGAACGATCGCAATCAAGAGCTTGTGTGGAAAACTCTTTTAAATAAAGAGATATCTCTACGAAATAAGATATGATAAATTGCTTAAGGCAACAATGTCTTCTCCTTAGAAATTGTTCAGATCAGATTACTATATCATATAGCTGCCATACAAATTGAACGATCGGAAACAAGTACTTGTATGAAAAACTCTTTCATTTGAGGAGATATTTTAATTAGGAGCGATTTATTGCTTAAGGCAACAATGTCTTCTCCTAAGAAATGGTTCAGATCAGATTACTATATCATATAGCCACCATACAAACTGAACGATCGCAATCAAGAGCTTGTGTGGAAAACTCTTTTAAATAAAGAGATATCTCTACGAAATAAGATATGATAAATTGCTTAAGGCAACAATGTCTTCTCCTTAGAAATTGTTCAGATCAGATTACTATATCATATAGCTGCCATACAAATTGAACAATCGGAAACAAGTACTTGTATGAAAAACTCTTTCATTTGAGGAGATATTTTAATTAGGAGCGATTTATTGCTTAAGGCAACAATGTCTTCTCCTAAGAAATGGTTCAGATCAGATTACTATATCATATAGCCACCATACAAACTGAACGATCGCAATCAAGAGCTTGTGTGGAAAACTCTTTTAAATAAAGAGATATCTCTACGAAATAAGATATGATAAATTGCTTAAGGCAACAATGTCTTCTCCTTAGAAATTGTTCAGATCAGATTACTATATCATATAGCTGCCATACAAATTGAACGATCGGAAACAAGTACTTGTATGAAAAACTCTTTCATTTGAGGAGATATTTTAATTAGGCGCGATTTATTGCTTAAGGCAACAATGTATTCTCCTTAGAAATTGTTCAGATCAGATTACTATATCATATAGCTGCCATACAAATTGAACAATCGGAAACAAGTACTTGTATGAAAAACTCTTTCATTTGAGGAGATATTTTAATTAGGAGCGATTTATTGCTTAAGGCAACAATGTCTTCTCCTAAGAAATGGTTCAGATCAGATTACTATATCATATAGCCACCATACAAACTGAACGATCGCAATCAAGAGCTTGTGTGGAAAACTCTTTTAAATAAAGAGATATCTCTACGAAATAAGATATGATAAATTGCTTAAGGCAACAATGTCTTCTCCTTAGAAATTGTTCAGATCAGATTACTATATCATATAGCTGCCATACAAATTGAACGATCGAAAACAAGTGCTTGTATGAAAAACTCTTTCATTTGAGGAGATATTTTAATTAGGCTCAATTTATTACTTAAGGCAACAATGTATTCTCCTAAGAAATTGTTCAGATCAGATTACTATATCATATAGCTGCCATACAAACTGAACGATCGGAAACAAGTGCTTGTGTGGAAAACTCTTTTATTTGAGGAGATATTTTAATTAGGCGCAATTTATTGCTTAGGGCAACAATGTATTCTCCTTAGAAATTGTTCAGATCAGATTACTATATCATATAGCTGCCATACAAATTGAACAATCGGAAACAAGTACTTGTATGAAAAACTCTTTCATTTGAGGAGATATTTTAATTAGGAGCGATTTATTGCTTAAGGCAACAATGTCTTCTCCTAAGAAATGGTTCAGATCAGATTACTATATCGTATAGCTGCCATACAAACTGAACGATCGAAAACAAGTGCTTGTATGAAAAACTCTTTCATTTGAGGGGATATTTTAATTAGGAGCGATTTATTACTTAAGGCAACAATGTCTTCTCCTGAAAAATTGTTCAGATCAGATTACTATATCATATAGCTGCCATACAAACTGAACGATCGGAAACAAGTGCTTGTATGAAAAACTCTTTCATTTGAGGAGATATTTTAATTAGGCGCGACTTATTGCTTAAGGCAACAATGTATTCTCCTAAGAAATTGTTCAGATCAGATTACTATATCATATAGCTGCCATACAAACTGAACGATCGGAAACAAGTGCTTGTATGAAAAACTTTTTCATTTGAGGAGATATTTTAATTAGGCGCGATTTATTACTTAAGGCAACAATGTCTTCTCCTGAAAAATTGTTCAGATCAGATTACTATATCATATAGCTGCCATACAAATTGAACGATCGGAAACAAGTGCTTAAATGAAAAACTCTTTCATTTGAGGAGATATTTAAATTAGGCGCGATTTATTGCTTAAGGCAACAATGTATTCTCCTAAGAAATTGTTCAGGTCAGATTACTATATCATATAGCCACCACACAAACTGAACGATCGCAATGCTTGTATGAAAAACTCTTTCATTTGAGGAGATATTTTAATTAGGAGCGATTTATTGCTTAAGGCAACAATGTCTTCTCCTGAGAAATTGTTCAGATCAGATTACTATATCATATAGCTGCCATACAAACTGAACGATCATAAACAAGTGCTTGTGTGGAAAACTCTTTTATTTAAAGAGATATCTCTACGAAATAAGATATGATAAATTGCTTAAGGCAACAATGTATTCTCCTGAGAAATTTTTCAGTTAAGATTACTATATCATATAGCTGCCATACAAATTGAACGATCGGAAACAAGTGCTTAAATGAAAAACTCTTTCATTTGAGGAGATATTTAAATTAGGCGCGATTTATTGCTTAAGGCAACAATGTATTCTCCTAAGAAATTGTTCAGGTCAGATTACTATATCATATAGCCACCACACAAACTGAACGATCGCAATGCTTGTGTGGAAAACTCTTTTAAATAAAGAGATATCTCTACGAAATAAGATATGATAAATTGCTTAAGGCAACAATGTCTTCTCCTTAGAAATTGTTCTGATCAGATTACTATATCATATAGCTGCCATACAAATTGAACGATCGAAAACAAGTGCTTGTTTGAAAAACTCTTTCATTTGAGGAGATATTTTAATTAGGAGCGATTTATTGCTTAAGGCAACAATGTATTCTCCTAAGAAATTGTTTAGACCAGATTACTTTATCATATAGCTGCCATACAAACTGAACGATCGGAAACAAGTGCTTGTATGAAAAACTCTTTCATTTGAGGAGATATTTTAATTAAGCGCGATTTATTACTTAAGGCAACAATGTCTTCTCCTGAGAAATTTTTTAGACCAGATTACTTTATCATATAGCTGCCATACAAACTGAACGATCGGAAACAAGTGCTTGTATGAAAAACTTTTTCATTTGAGGAGATATTTTAATTAGGCGCGATTTATTACTTAAGGCAACAATGTCTTCTCCTGAAAAATTGTTCAGATCAGATTACTATATCATATAGCCACCATACAAACTGAACGATCGCAATTAAGTGCTTGTGTGGAAAACTCTTTTAAATAAAGAGATATCTCTACGAAATAAGATATGATAAATTGCTTAAGGCAACAATGTCTTCTCCTTAGAAATTGTTCAGATCAGATTACTATATCATATAGCTGCCATACAAATTGAGCGATCGAAAACAAGTGCTTGTTTGAAAAACTCTTTCATTTGAGGAGATATTTTAATTAGGAGCGATTTATTGCTTAAGGCAACAATGTCTTCTCCTAAGAAATTGTTCAGATCAGATTACTATATCATATAGCCACCATACAAACTGAACGATCGCAATCAAGTGCTTGTGTGGAAAACTCTTTTAAATAAAGAGATATCTCTACGAAATAAGATATGATAAATTGCTTAAGGCAACAATGTCTTCTCCTTAGAAATTGTTCAGATCAGATTACTATATCGTATAGCCACCATACAAACTGAACGATCGCAATCAAGTGCTTGTGTGGAAAACTCTTTTAAATAAAGAGATATCTCTACGAAATAAGATATGATAAATTGCTTAAGGCAACAATGTCTTCTCCTTAGAAATTGTTCAGATCAGATTACTATATCATATAGCTGCCATACAAACTGAACGATCGAAAACAAGTGCTTGTATGAAAAACACTTTCATTTGAGGGGATATTTTAATTAGGAGCGATTTATTGCCTAAGGCAACAATGTCTTCTCCTGAGAAATTGTTCAGATCAGATTACTATATCATATAGCCACCATACAAACTGAACGATCGCAATTAAGTGCTTGTGTGGAAAACTCTTTTAAATAAAGAGATATCTCTACGAAATAAGATATGATAAATTGCTTAAGGCAACAATGTCTTCTCCTAAGAAATTGTTTAGACCAGATTACTTTATCATATAGCTGCCATACAAACTGAACGATCGGAAACAAGTGCTTGTATGAAAAACTCTTTCATTTGAGGAGATATTTTAATTAGGCGCGATTTATTACTTAAGGCAACAATGTCTTCTCCTGAGAAATTGTTCAGATCAGATTACTATATCATATAGCCACCATACAAACTGAACGATCGCAATTAAGTGCTTGTGTGGAAAACTCTTTTAAATAAAGAGATATCTCTACGAAATAAGATATGATAAATTGCGTAAGGCAACAATGTCTTCTCCTTAGAAATTGTTCAGATCAGATTACTATATCATATAGTTGCCATACAAATTGAACGATCGAAAACAAGTGCTTGTTTGAAAAACTCTTTCATTTGAGGAGATATTTTAATTAGGAGCGATTTATTGCTTAAGGCAACGATGTCTTCTCCTAAGAAATTGTTCAGATCAGATTACTATATCATATAGCCACCATACAAACTGAACGATCGCAATCAAGTGCTTGTGTGGAAAACTCTTTTAAATAAAGAGATATCTCTACAAAATAAGATATGATAAATTGCTTAAGGCAACAATGTCTTCTCCTTAGAAATTGTTCAGATCAGATTACTATATCATATAGCCACCATACAAACTGAACGATCGCAATCAAGTGCTTGTGTGGAAAACTCTTTTAAATAAAGAGATATCTCTACAAAATAAGATATGATAAATTGCTTAAGGCAACAATGTCTTCTTCTTAGAAATTGTTCAGATCAGATTACTATATCATATAGCTGCCATACAAACTGAACGATCGAAAACAAGTGCTTGTATGAAAAACTCTTTCATTTGAGGGGATATTTTAATTAGGAGCGATTTATTGCTTAAGGCAACAATGTCTTCTCCTAAGAAATTGTTCCGATCAGATTACTATATCATATAGCTGCCATACAAACTGAACGATCGGAAACAAGTGCTTGTGTGGAAAACTCTTTTAAATAAAGAGATATCTCTACAAAATAAGATATGATAAATTGCTTAAGGCAACAATGTCTTCTCCTTAGAAATTGTTCAGATCAGATTACTATATCATATAGCCACCATACAAACTGAACGATCGCAATCAAGTGCTTGTGTGGAAAACTCTTTTAAATAAAGAGATATCTCTACAAAATAAGATATGATAAATTGCTTAAGGCAACAATGTCTTCTTCTTAGAAATTGTTCAGATCAGATTACTATATCATATAGCTGCCATACAAACTGAACGATCGAAAACAAGTGCTTGTATGAAAAACTCTTTCATTTGAGGGGATATTTTAATTAGGAGCGATTTATTGCTTAAGGCAACAATGTCTTCTCCTAAGAAATTGTTCCGATCAGATTACTATATCATATAGCTGCCATACAAACTGAACGATCGGAAACAAGTGCTTAAATGAAAAACTCTTTCATTTGAGGAGATATTTAAATTAGGCTTGATTTATTGCTTAAGGCAACAATGTATTCTCCTAAGAAATTGTTCAGATCAGATTACTATATCATATAGCTGCCATACAAATTGAACGATCGGAAACAAGTACTTGTATGAAAAACTCTTTCATTTGAGGAGATATTTTAATTAGGCGCGATTTATTACTTAAGGCAACAATGTATTCTCCTAAGAAATTGTTCAGACCAGATTACCTTATCATATAGCTGCCATACAAACTGAACGATCGAAAACAAGTGCTTGTATGAAAAACTCTTTCATTTGAGGAGATATTTTAATTAGGCGCGATTTATTGCTTAAGGCAACAATGTATTCTCCTTAGAAATTGTTCAGATCAGATTACTATATCATATAGCTGCCATACAAATTGAACGATCGGAAACAAGTACTTGTATGAAAAACTCTTTCATTTGAGGAGATATTTTAATTAGGAGCGATTTATTGCTTAAGGCAACAATGTCTTCTCCTGAGAAATTGTTCAGATCAGATTACTATATCATATAGCCACCATACAAACTGAACGATCGCAATTAAGTGCTTGTGTGGAAAACTCTTTTATTTAAAGAGATATCTCTACGAAATAAGATATGATAAATTGCTTAAGGCAACAATGTCTTCTCCTTAGAAATTGTTCAGATCAGATTACTATATCATATAGCTGCCATACAAACTGAACGATCGGAAACAAGTGCTTAAATGAAAAACTCTTTCATTTGAGTAGATATTTATATTAGGTGCGATTTATTGCTTAAGGCAACAATGTATTCTCCTAAGAAATTGTTTAGACCAGATTACTTTATCATATAGCTGCCATACAAACTGAACGATCGGAAACAAGTGCTTGTATGAAAAACTCTTTCATTTGAGGAGATATTTTAATTAGGCGCGATTTATTACTTAAGGCAACAATGTCTTCTCCTGAGAAATTGTTCAGATCAGATTACTATATCATATAGCTGCCATACAAACTGAACGATCGCAATTAAGTGCTTGTGTGGAAAACTCTTTTAAATAAAGAGATATCTCTACGAAATAAGATATGATAAATTGCGTAAGGCAACAATGTCTTCTCCTTAGAAATTGTTCAGATCAGATTACTATATCATATAGCTGCCATACAAACTGAACGATCGAAAACAAGTGCTTGTATGAAAAACACTTTCATTTGAGGGGATATTTTAATTAGGAGCGATTTATTGCCTAAGGCAACAATGTCTTCTCCTGAGAAATTGTTCAGATCAGATTACTATATCATATAGCCACCATACAAACTGAACGATCGCAATTAAGTGCTTGTGTGGAAAACTCTTTTAAATAAAGAGATATCTCTACGAAATAAGATATGATAAATTGCTTAAGGCAACAATGTCTTCTCCTAAGAAATTGTTTAGACCAGATTACTTTATCATATAGCTGCCATACAAACTGAACGATCGGAAACAAGTGCTTGTATGAAAAACTCTTTCATTTGAGGAGATATTTTAATTAGGCGCGATTTATTACTTAAGGCAACAATGTCTTCTCCTGAGAAATTGTTCAGATCAGATTACTATATCATATAGCCACCATACAAACTGAACGATCGCAATTAAGTGCTTGTGTGGAAAACTCTTTTAAATAAAGAGATATCTCTACGAAATAAGATATGATAAATTGCGTAAGGCAACAATGTCTTCTCCTTAGAAATTGTTCAGATCAGATTACTATATCATATAGTTGCCATACAAATTGAACGATCGAAAACAAGTGCTTGTTTGAAAAACTCTTTCATTTGAGGAGATATTTTAATTAGGAGCGATTTATTGCTTAAGGCAACGATGTCTTCTCCTAAGAAATTGTTCAGATCAGATTACTATATCATATAGCCACCATACAAACTGAACGATCGCAATCAAGTGCTTGTGTGGAAAACTCTTTTAAATAAAGAGATATCTCTACAAAATAAGATATGATAAATTGCTTAAGGCAACAATGTCTTCTCCTTAGAAATTGTTCAGATCAGATTACTATATCATATAGCCACCATACAAACTGAACGATCGCAATCAAGTGCTTGTGTGGAAAACTCTTTTAAATAAAGAGATATCTCTACAAAATAAGATATGATAAATTGCTTAAGGCAACAATGTCTTCTTCTTAGAAATTGTTCAGATCAGATTACTATATCATATAGCTGCCATACAAACTGAACGATCGAAAACAAGTGCTTGTATGAAAAACTCTTTCATTTGAGGGGATATTTTAATTAGGAGCGATTTATTGCTTAAGGCAACAATGTCTTCTCCTAAGAAATTGTTCCGATCAGATTACTATATCATATAGCTGCCATACAAACTGAACGATCGGAAACAAGTGCTTAAATGAAAAACTCTTTCATTTGAGGAGATATTTAAATTAGGCTTGATTTATTGCTTAAGGCAACAATGTATTCTCCTAAGAAATTGTTCAGATCAGATTACTATATCATATAGCTGCCATACAAATTGAACGATCGGAAACAAGTACTTGTATGAAAAACTCTTTCATTTGAGGAGATATTTTAATTAGGCGCGATTTATTGCTTAAGGCAACAATGTATTCTCCTAAGAAATTGTTCAGATCAGATTACTATATCATATAGCTGCCATACAAATTGAACGATCGGAAACAAGTACTTGTATGAAAAACTCTTTCATTTGAGGAGATATTTTAATTAGGCGCGACTTATTACTTAAGGCAACAATGTATTCTCCTAAGAAATTGTTCAGACCAGATTACCTTATCATATAGCTGCCATACAAACTGAACGATCGAAAACAAGTGCTTGTATGAAAAACTCTTTCATTTGAGGAGATATTTTAATTAGGCGCGATTTATTGCTTAAGGCAACAATGTATTCTCCTTAGAAATTGTTCAGATCAGATTACTATATCATATAGCTGCCATACAAATTGAACGATCGGAAACAAGTACTTGTATGAAAAACTCTTTCAATTGAGGAGATATTTTAATTAGGAGCGATTTATTGCTTAAGGCAACAATGTCTTCTCCTGAGAAATTGTTCAGATCAGATTACTATATCATATAGCCACCATACAAACTGAACGATCGCAATTAAGTGCTTGTGTGGAAAACTCTTTTATTTAAAGAGATATCTCTACGAAATAAGATATGATAAATTGCTTAAGGCAACAATGTCTTCTCCTTAGAAATTGTTCAGATCAGATTACTATATCATATAGCTGCCATACAAACTGAACGATCGGAAACAAGTGCTTAAATGAAAAACTCTTTCATTTGAGTAGATATTTATATTAGGTGCGATTTATTGCTTAAGGCAACAATGTATTCTCCTAAGAAATTGTTTAGACCAGATTACTTTATCATATAGCTGCCATACAAACTGAACGATCGGAAACAAGTGCTTGTATGAAAAACTCTTTCATTTGAGGAGATATTTTAATTAGGCGCGATTTATTACTTAAGGCAACAATGTCTTCTCCTGAGAAATTGTTCAGATCAGATTACTATATCATATAGCTGCCATACAAACTGAACGATCGCAATTAAGTGCTTGTGTGGAAAACTCTTTTAAATAAAGAGATATCTCTACGAAATAAGATATGATAAATTGCGTAAGGCAACAATGTCTTCTCCTTAGAAATTGTTCAGATCAGATTACTATATCATATAGCTGCCATACAAATTGAACGATCGAAAACAAGTGCTTGTTTGAAAAACTCTTTCATTTGAGGAGATATTTTAATTAGGAGCGATTTATTGCTTAAGGCAACAATGTCTTCTCCTAAGAAATTGTTCAGATCAGATTACTATATCATATAGCCATCATACAAACTGAACGATCGCAATCAAGTGCTTGTGTGGAAAACTCTTTTAAATAAAGAGATATCTCTACAAAATAAGATATGATAAATTGCTTAAGGCAACAATGTCTTCTCCTTAGAAATTGTTCAGATCAGATTACTATATCATATAGCCACCATACAAACTGAACGATCGCAATCAAGTGCTTGTGTGGAAAACTCTTTTAAATAAAGAGATATCTCTACGAAATAAGATATGATAAATTGCTTAAGGCAACAATGTCTTCTCCTTAGAAATTGTTCAGATCAGATTACTATATCATATAGCTGCCATACAAACTGAACGATCGAAAACAAGTGCTTGTATGAAAAACTCTTTCATTTGAGGGGATATTTTAATTAGGAGCGATTTATTGCTTAAGGCAACAATGTCTTCTCCTAATAAATTGTTCCGATCAGATTACTATATCATATAGCTGCCATACAAACCGAACGATCGGAAACAAGTGCTTAAATGAAAAACTCTTTCATTTGAGGAGATATTTAAATTAGGCGCGATTTATTGCTTAAGGCAACAATGTATTCTCCTAAGAAATTGTTCAGATCAGATTACTATATCATATAGCTGCCATACAAACTGAACGATCGGAAGCAAGTGCTTCTATAAAAAACTCTTTCATTTGAGGAGATACTTTAATTAGGCGTGATTTATTTCTTAAGGCAACAATGTATTCTCCTAAGAAATTGTTCAGATCAGATTACTATATCATATAGCTGCCATACAAACTGAACGATCGGAAACAAGTGCTTGTACGAAAAACTCTTTCATTTGAGGAGATATTTTAATTAGGCGCGATTTATTGCTTCGGGCAACAATGTATTCTCCTTAGAAATTGTTCAGACCAGATTACCTTATCATATAGCTGCCATACAAACTGAACGATCGAAAACAAGTGCTTGTATGAAAAACTCTTTCATTTGAGGAGATATTTTAATTAGGCGCGATTTATTGCTTAAGGCAACAATGTATTCTCCTTAGAAATTGTTCAGATCAGATTACTATATCATATAGCTGCCATACAAATTGAACGATCGGAAACAAGTACTTGTATGAAAAACTCTTTCATTTGAGGAGATATTTTAATTAGGAGCGATTTATTGCTAAAGGCAACAATGTCTTCTCCTGAGAAATTGTTCAGATCAGATTACTATATCATATAGCCACCATACAAACTGAACGATCGCAATTAAGTGCTTGTGTGGAAAACTCTTTTATTTAAAGAGATATCTCTACGAAATAAGATATGATAAATTGCTTAAGGCAACAATGTCTTCTCCTTAGAAATTGTTCAGATCAGATTACTATATCATATAGCTGCCATACAAACTGAACGATCGGAAACAAGTGCTTAAATGAAAAACTCTTTCATTTGAGTAGATATTTAAATTAGGCGCAATTTATTGCTTAAGGCAACAATGTATTCTCCTAAGAAATTGTTCAGATCAGATTACTATATCATATAGCTGCCATACAAACTGAACGATCGGAAACAAGTGCTTGTGTGGAAAACTCTTTTATTTAAAGAGATATCTCTACGAAATAAGATATGATAAATTGCTTAAAGCAACAATGTATTCTGCTGAGAAATTGTTCAGTTAAGATTACTATATCATATAGCTGCCATACAAATTGAACGATCGGAAACAAGTGCTTAAATGAAAAACTCTTTCATTTGAGGAGATATTTAAATTAGGCGCGATTTATTGCTTAAGGCAACAATGTATTCTCCTAAGAAATGGTTCAGATCAGATTACTATATCATATGGCTGCCATACAAATTGAACGATCGGAAACAAGTACTTGTATGAAAAACTCTTTCATTTGAGGAGATATTTTAATTAGGCGCGATTTATTACTTAAGGCAACAATGTATTCTCCTAAGAAATTGTTTAGACCAGATTACTTTATCATATAGCTGCCATACAAACTGAACGATCGGAAACAAGTGCTTGTATGAAAAACTCTTTCATTTGAGGAGATATTTTAATTAGGCGCGATTTATTGCTTAAGGCAACAATGTATTCTCCTAAGAAATTGTTCAGACCAGATTACTTTATCATATAGCTGCCATACAAACTGAACGATCGAAAACAAGTGCTTGTATGAAAAACTCTTTCATTTGAGGAGATATTTTAATTAGGAGCGATTTATTGCTTAAGGCAACAATGTCTTCTCCTAAGAAATTGTTCAGATCAGATGACTATATCATATAGCTGCCATACAAACTGAACGATCGAAAGCAAGTGCTTCTATAAAAAACTCTTTCATTTGAGGAGATATTTTAATTAGGCGTGATTTATTGCTTAAGGCAACAATGTATTCTCCTAAGAAATTGTTCAGATCAGATTACTATATTATATAGCTGCCATATGAACTGAGTGATCGGAAACAAGTGCTTGTATGAAAAACTTTTTCATTTGACGAGACATTTTAATTAGGCACAATTTATTGCTTAAGTTACCAATATTTTTTCCGGAGTAATTGGTCAGATCAAATAACTATTTCATATAGCTGCCATACAAACTGAACGATCTGAAACAAGTGTTTGAATGGAAAACTCTTTCTTTTGACGAGTTATCTTCACAAAGTTAGACACGATTTATTGCTTAAGGCAACAACATATTCTCCGAAGAAATTGTTCAAAACAAATTACTATATTATATAGCTGCCATACGAACTGAGTAATCGGAAACAAGTGCTTGTATGGAAAACTCTTTCATTTGATGAGACATTTTAATTAGGCACGATTTATTGCTTGAAGGTAACAATATTTTTTCCGGAGAAATTGTTCAGATCAAATAACTATATCATATAGCTGATATATTAGCTGAACGATCGGAAACAAGTGTTTGTATGGAAAACTTTTTCATTTGACGAGATAGTTTAATTAGGCACGATTTATTGCTTAAGGTAACAATATTTTCTCCGGAGAATTTGGTCAGATCATATTGCTATATCATACAGCTGCCATACAAACTGAACGATCTGAAACAAGTGCTTGTATGGAAAACTCTTTCATTTGACGAATTAATTAGGCACGATTTATTGCTTGAAGGTAACAATATTTTTTCCGGAGAAATTGTTCAGATCAAATAACTATATCATATAGCTGATATATTAGCTGAACGATCGGAAACAAGTGTTTGTATGGAAAACTTTTTCATTTGACGAGATATTTTAATTAGACACGATTTATTGCTTAAGGTAACAATATTTTCTCCTGAGAAATTGGTCAGATCATATTGCTATATCATATAGCTGATATATATAAATTGAACGATCGGAAACAACTGCTTGTATGGAAAACTCTTTTTTTGACGAGTTATCTTCACAAAGTTAGACACGAATTATTGCTTAAGGCAACAACATATTCTCCGAAGAAATTGTTTAAATCAAACTACTATATTATATAGCTGCCATACGAACTGAGTGATCGGAAACAACTGCTTGTATGGAAAACTTTTTCATTTGACGAGATATTTTAATTAGGCACCATTTATTGCTTAAGGTAACAATATTTTTTCCGGAGAAATTGTTCAGATCAAATAACTATATCATATAGCTGATATATTAGCTGAACGCTCGGAAACAAGTGTTTGTATGGAAAACTTTTTCATTTGACGAGACATTTTAATTAGGCACAAATAATTGCTTAAGGTAACAATATTTTCTCCGGAGAAATTGGTCAGATCATATTGCTATATCATATAGCTGCCATACAAACTGAACGATCTGAAACAAGTCCTTGTATGGAAAACTCTTTCATTTGACGAGTTATCTTCACAAAGTTAGAAACAATTTATTGCTTAAGGCAACAACATATTCTCCGAAGAAATTGTTCAGATCAAATTACTATATTATATAGCTGCCATACGAACTGAGTGATCGGAAACAAGTGCTTGTATGAAAAACTTTTTCATTTGACGAGATATTTTAATTAGGCATGATTTATTGCTTAAGGTAACAATATTTTCTCCGAAGAAATTGGTCAGATCAAATTACTATTTCATATAGCTGCCATACGAACTGAGTGATCGGAAACAAGTGCTTGTATGAAAAACTTTTTCATTTGACGAGACATTTTAATTAGGCACAATTTATTGCTTAAGGTAACAATATTTTCTCCGGAGAAATTGGTCAGATCATATTGCTCTATCATATAGCTGCCATATAAACTGAACGATCTGAAACAAGTGTTTGAATGGAAAACTCTTTCTTTTGACGAGTTATCTTCACAAAGTAAGACACGATTTATTGCTTAAGGCAACAACATATTCTCCGAAGAAATTAGTCAAAACAAATTACTATATTATATAGCTGCCATACGAACTGAGTAATGGAAAACAAGTGCTTGTATGGAAAACTCTTTCATTTGATGAGACATTTTAATTAGGCACGATTTATTGGTTGAAGGTAACAATATTTTTTCCGGAGAAATTGTTCAGATCAAATAACTATATCATATAGCTGATATATTAGCTGAACGATCGGAAACAAGTGTTTGTATAGAAAACTTTTTCATTTGACGAGATATTTTAATTAGGCACGATTTATTGCTTAAGGTAACAATATTTCCTCCGAAAGAAATTTCTCAGATCAAATTATTATTTCATATAGCTGATATATAAATTGAACGATCGGAAACAAGTGCTTGTATGGAAAACTTTTTCATTTGTCGAGATATTTTAATTAGGCAGGATTTATTTCTTAAGGTAACAATATTTTCTCCGGAGAAATTGGTCAGATCATACTGCTATATCATATAGCTGCCATACAAACTGAACGATCTGAAACAAGTGCTTGTATGGAAAACTCTTTCATATGACGAGATATTTTAATTAGGCACGATTTATTGTTTAAGGTAACAATATTTTTTCCGGAGAAATTGTTCAGATCACATAACTATATCATATAGCTGCCATACGAACTGAATGATCGGAATCAAGTGCTTGTATGGAAAACTTTTTCATTTAACGAGATATTTTAATTAGGCACGATTTATTGCTTAAGGTAACAATATTTTTCCGGAGAAATTGTTCAGATCAAATAACTATATCATATAGCTGATATATTAGCTGAACGATCGGAAACAAGTGTCTGTATGGAAAACTTTTTCATTTGACGAGATATTTTAATTAGGCGCGATTTATTGCTTAAGGCAACAATGTATTCTCCTAAGAAATTGTTCAGATCAGATTACTATATCATATAGCTGCCATACAAATTGAACGATCGGAAACAAGTACTTGTATGAAAAACTCTTTCATTTGAGGAGATATTTTAATTAGGCGCGATTTATTCCTTAAGGCAACAATGTATTCTCCCAAGAAATTGTTCAGACCAGATTACCTTATCATATAGCTGCCATACAAACTGAACGATCGAAAACAAGTGCTTGTATGAAAAACTCTTTCATTTGAGGAGATATTTTAATTAGGCGCGATTTATTGCTTAAGGCAACAATGTATTCTCCTTAGAAATTGTTCAGATCAGATTACTATATCATATAGCTGCCATACAAATTGAACGATCGGAAACAAGTACTTGTATGAAAAACTCTTTCATTTGAGGAGATATTTTAATTAGGAGCGATTTATTGCTAAAGGCAACAATGTCTTCTCCTGAGAAATTGTTCAGATCAGATTACTATATCATATAGCCACCATACAAACTGAACGATCGCAATTAAGTGCTTGTGTGGAAAACTCTTTTATTTAAAGAGATATCTCTACGAAATAAGATATGATAAATTGCTTAAGGCAACAATGTCTTCTCCTTAGAAATTGTTCAGATCAGATTACTATATCATATAGCTGCCATACAAACTGAACGATCGGAAACAAGTGCTTAAATGAAAAACTCTTTCATTTGAGTAGATATTTAAATTAGGCGCGATTTATTGCTTAAGGCAACAATGTATTCTCCTAAGAAATTGTTCAGATCAGATTACTATATCATATAGCTGCCATACAAACTGAACGATCGGAAACAAGTTCTTGTGTGGAAAACTCTTTTATTTAAAGAGATATCTCTACGAAATAAGATATGATAAATTGCTTAAAGCAACAATGTATTCTGCTGAGAAATTGTTCAGTTAAGATTACTATATCATATAGCTGCCATACAAATTGAACGATCGGAAACAAGTGCTTAACTGAAAAACTCTTTCATTTGAGGAGATATTTAAATTAGGCGCGATTTATTGCTTAAGGCAACAATGTATTCTCCTAAGAAATGGTTCAGATCAGATTACTATATCATATGGCTGCCATACAAATTGAACGATCGGAAACAAGTACTTGTATGAAAAACTCTTTCATTTGAGGAGATATTTTAATTAGGCGCGATTTATTACTTAAGGCAACAATGTATTCTCCTAAGAAATTGTTTAGACCAGATTACTTTATCATATAGCTGCCATACAAACTGAACGATCGGAAACAAGTGCTTGTATGAAAAACTCTTTCATTTGAGGAGATATTTTAATTAGGCGCGATTTATTGCTTAAGGCAACAATGTATTCTCCTAAGAAATTGTTCAGACCAGATTACTTTATCATATAGCTGCCATACAAACTGAACGATCGAAAACAAGTGCTTGTATGAAAAACTCTTTCATTTGAGGAGATATTTTAATTAGGAGCGATTTATTGCTTAAGGCAACAATGTCTTCTCCTAAGAAATTGTTCAGATCAGATGACTATATCATATAGCTGCCATACAAACTGAACGATCGAAAGCAAGTGCTTCTATAAAAAACTCTTTCATTTGAGGAAATATTTTAATTAGGCGTGATTTATTGCTTAAGGCAACAATGTATTCTCCTAAGAAATTGTTCAGATCAGATTACTATATTATATAGCTGCCATATGAACTGAGTGATCGGAAACAAGTGCTTGTATGAAAAACTTTTTCATTTGACGAGACATTTTAATTAGGCACAATTTATTGCTTAAGTTACCAATATTTTTTCCGGAGTAATTGGTCAGATCAAATAACTATTTCATATAGCTGCCATACAAACTGAACGATCTGAAACAAGTGTTTGAATGGAAAACTCTTTCTTTTGACGAGTTATCTTCACAAAGTTAGACACGATTTATTGCTTAAGGCAACAACATATTCTCCGAAGAAATTGTTGTTATATAGCTGCCATACGAACTGAGTAATCGGAAACAAGTGCTTGTATGGAAAACTCTTTCATTTGATGAGACATTTTAATTAGGCACGATTTATTGCTTAAGGTAACAATATTTTTCCGGAGAAATTGTTCAGATCAAATAACTATATCATATAGCTGATATATTAGCTGAACGATCGGAAACAAGTGTCTGTATGGAAAACTTTTTCATTTGACGAGATATTTTAATTAGGCACGATTTATTGCTTAAGGTAACAATATTTCCTCCGATAGAAATTTCTCAGATCAAATTACTATTTCATATAGCTGATATATAAATTGAACGATCGGAAACAAGTGCCTGTATGGAAAACTTTTTCATTTGTCGATATATTTTAATTAGGCAGGATTTATTGCTTAAGGTAACAATATTTTCTCCGGAGAAATTGGTCAGATCATACTGCTATATCATATAGCTGCCATACAAACTGAATGATCGGAAACAAGTGCTTGTATGAAAAACTTTTTCATTTAACGAGATACTTTAATTAGGCACGATTTATTGCTTAAGGCAACAATATATTCTCCGGAGAAATTTTTCAGATCAAATAACTATATCATATAGCTGATATATTAGCTGAACGATCGGAAACAAGTGCTTGTATTTAAAACTTTTTCATTTGACTAGATATTTTAATTAGTCACGATTTATTGCTTAAGGCAACAATATATTCTCCGGAGAAATTGTTCAGATCAAATAACTATATCATATAGCTGATATATTAACTGAACGATCGGAAAGAAGTGCTTCTATGGAAAACTTTTTCTTTTGACGAGTTATCTTCACAAAGTTAGACACGATTTATTGCTTAAGGCAACAACATATTCTCCGAAGAAATTGTTTAAATCAAATTATTATATTATATAGCTTCCATATGAACTGAGTGACCGGAAACAAGTGCTTGTATGTAAATCTTTTTCATTTAACGAGATACTTTAATTAGGCACGATTTATTGCTTAAGGCAACAATATATTCTCCGGAGAAATTTTTCAGATCAAATAACTATATCATATAGCTGATATATTAGCTGAACGATCGGAAACAAGTGCTTGTATTTAAAACTTTTTCATTTGACTAGATATTTTAATTAGTCACGATTTATTGCTTAAGGCAACAATATATTCTCCGGAGAAATTGTTCAGATCAAATAACTATATCATATAGCTGATATATTAACTGAACGATCGGAAAGAAGTGCTTCTATGGAAAACTTTTTCTTTTGACGAGTTATCTTCACAAAGTTAGACACGATTTATTGCTTAAGGCAACAACATATTCTCCGAAGAAATTGTTTAAATCAAATTATTATATTATATAGCTTCCATATGAACTGAGTGACCGGAAACAAGTGCTTGTATGTAAATCTTTTTCATTTAACGAGATACTTTAATTAGGCACGATTTATTGCTTAAGGCAACAATATATTCTCCGGAGAAATTGTTCAGATCAAATAACTATATCAAATAGCTGATATATTAACTGAACGATCGGAAAGAAGTGCTTCTATGGAAAACTTTTTCTTTTGACGAGTTATCTTCACAAAGTTAGACACGATTTATTGCTTAAGGCAACAACATATTCTCCGAAGAAATTGTTTAAATCAAATTATTATATTATATAGCTTCCATATGAACTGAGTGATCGGAAACAAGTGCTTGTATGAAAAACTTTTTCATTTAACGAGATACTTTAATTAGGCACGATTTATTGCTTAAGGCAACAATATATTCTCCGGAGAAATTTTTCAGATCAAATAACTATATCATATAGCTGATATATTAGCTGAACGATCGGAAACAAGTGCTTGTATTTAAAACTTTTTCATTTGACTAGATATTTTAATTAGTCACGATTTATTGCTTAAGGCAACAATATATTCTCCGGAGAAATTGTTCAGATCAAATAACTATATCATATAGCTGATATATTAACTGAACGATCGGAAAGAAGTGCTTCTATGGAAAACTTTTTCTTTTGACGAGTTATCTTTACAAAATTAGACACGATTGATTGCTTAAGGCAACAACATATTCTCCGAAGAAATTGTTTAAATCAAATTATTATATTATATAGCTTCCATATGAACTGAGTGACCGGAAACAAGTGCTTGTATGTAAATCTTTTTCATTTGTCGAGATATTTTAATTAGGCACGATTTATTGCTTAAGGCAACAATATTTTCTCCGGAGAAATTGGTCAGATCATACTGCTATATCATATAGCTGCCATACAAACTGAACGATCAGAAATAAGTGCTTGTATGGAAAACTCTTTCATATGGAGAGATATTTTAATTAGGCACGATTTATTGCTTAAGGTAACAATATTTTCTCCGGAGAAATTGGTCAGATCATATTGCTATATCATATAGCTGATATATATAAATTGAACGATCGGAAACAACTGCTTGTATGGGAAACTCTTTTTTTGACGAGTTATCTTCACAAAGTTAGACACGAATTATTGCTTAAGGCAACAACATATTCTCCGAAGAAATTGTTTAAATCAAACTACTATATTATATAGCTGCCATACGAACTGAGTGATCGGAAACAACTGCTTGTATGGAAAACTTTTTCAGTAGACGAGATATTTTAATTAGGCACCATTTATTGCTTAAGGTAACAATATTTTTTCCGGAGAAATTGGTCAGATCATATTGCTATATCATATAGCTGCCATACAAACTGAACGATCTGAAACAAGTGCTTGTATGGAAAACTCTTTCATTTGACGCGTTATCTTCACAAAGTTAGAAACAATTTATTGCTTAAGGCAACAACATATTCTCCGAAGAAATTGTTCAGATCAAATTACTATATTATATAGCTGCCATACGAACTGAGTGATCGGAAACAAGTGCTTGTATGAAAAACTCTTTCATTTGACGAGATATTTTAATTAGGCACGATTTATTGCTTAAGGTAACAATATTTTCTCCGAAGAAATTGGTCAGATCAAATTACTATTTCATATAGCTGCCATACGAACTGAGTGATCGGAAACAAGTGCTTGTATGAAAAACTTTTTCATTTGACGAGACATTTTAATTAGGCACAATTTATTGCTTAAGGTAACAATATTTTTTTCGGAGAAATTGGTAAGATCATATTGCTCTATCATATAGCTGCCATACAAACTGAACGATCTTAAACAAGTGTTTGAATGGAAAACTCTTTCATATGACGAGATATTTTAATTAGGCACGATTTATTGTTTAAGGTAACAACATATTCTCCGAAGAAATTGTTCAAAACAAATTACTATATTATATAGCTGCCATACGAACTGAGTAATCGGAAACAAGTGCTTGTATGGAAAACTCTTTCATTTGATGGGACATTTTAATTAGGCACGATTTATTGGTTGAAGGTAACAATATTTTTATCGGAGAAATTGTTCAGATCAAATAACTATATCATATAGCTGATATATTAGCTGAACGATCGGAAACAAGGTTTGTATGGAAAACTTTTTCATTTGACGAGATATTTTAATTAGGCACGATTTATTGCTTAAGGTAACAATATTTCCTCCGAAAGAAATTTCTCAGATCAAATTACTGTTTCATATAGCTGATATATAAATTGAACGATCGGAAACAAGTGCTTGTATGGAAAACTTTTTCATTTGTCGAGATATTTTAATTAGGCAGGATTTATTTCTTAAGGTAACAATATTTTCTCCGGAGAAATTGGTCAGATCATACTGCTATATCATATAGCTGCCATACAAACTGAACGATCTGAAACAAGTGCTTGTATGGAAAACTCTTTCATTTGACGCGTTATCTTCACAAAGTTAGAAACAATTTATTGCTTAAGGCAACAACATATTCTCCGAAGAAATTGTTCAGATCAAATTACTATATTATATAGCTGCCATACGAACTGAGTGATCGGAAACAAGTGCTTGTATGAAAAACTCTTTCATTTGACGAGATATTTTAATTAGGCACGATTTATTGCTTAAGGTAACAATATTTTCTCCGAAGAAATTGGTCAGATCAAATTACTATTTCATATAGCTGCCATACGAACTGAGTGATCGGAAACAAGTGCTTGTATGAAAAACTTTTTCATTTGACGAGACATTTTAATTAGGCACAATTTATTGCTTAAGGTAACAATATTTTTTTCGGAGAAATTGGTAAGATCATATTGCTCTATCATATAGCTGCCATACAAACTGAACGATCTTAAACAAGTGTTTGAATGGAAAACTCTTTCATATGACGAGATATTTTAATTAGGCACGATTTATTGTTTAAGGTAACAACATATTCTCCGAAGAAATTGTTCAAAACAAATTACTATATTATATAGCTGCCATACGAACTGAGTAATCGGAAACAAGTGCTTGTATGGAAAACTCTTTCATTTGATGGGACATTTTAATTAGGCACGATTTATTGGTTGAAGGTAACAATATTTTTATCGGAGAAATTGTTCAGATCAAATAACTATATCATATAGCTGATATATTAGCTGAACGATCGGAAACAAGGTTTGTATGGAAAACTTTTTCATTTGACGAGATATTTTAATTAGGCACGATTTATTGCTTAAGGTAACAATATTTCCTCCGAAAGAAATTTCTCAGATCAAATTACTATTTCATATAGCTGATATATAAATTGAACGATCGGAAACAAGTGCTTGTATGGAAAACTTTTTCATTTGTCGAGATATTTTAATTAGGCAGGATTTATTTCTTAAGGTAACAATATTTTCTCCGGAGAAATTGGTCAGATCATACTGCTATATCATATAGCTGCCATACAAACTGAACGATCTGAAACAAGTGCTTGTATGGAAAACTCTTTCATATGACGAGATATTTTAATTAGGCACGATTTATTGTTTAAGGTAACAATATTTTTTCCGGAGAAATTGTTCAGATCACAAAACTATATCATATAGCTGCCATACGAACTGAATGATCGGAATCAAGTGCTTGTATGGAAAACTTTTTCATTTAAGGAGATATTTTAATTAGGCACGATTTATTGTTTAAGGTAACAATATTTTTTCCGGAGAAATTGTTCAGATCACATAACTATATCATATAGCTGCCATACGAACTGAATGATCGGAAACAAGTGCTTGTATGGAAAACTTTTTCATTTAACGAGATATTTTAATTAGGCACGATTTATTGCTTAAGGTAACAATATTTTTCCGGAGAAATTGTTCAGATCAAATAACTATATCATATAGCTGATATATTAGCTGAACGATCGGAAACAAGTGTCTGTATGGAAAACTTTTTCATTTGACGAGATATTTTAATTAGGCACGATTTATTGCTTAAGGTAACAATATTTCCTCCGAAATAAATTTCTCAGATCAAACTACTATTTCATATAGCTGATATATAAATTGAACGATCGGAAACAAGTGCTTGTATGGAAAACTTTTTCATTTGACAAGACATTTTAATTAGGCACAAATAATTGCTTAAGATAACAATATTTTTTCCGGAGAAATTGTTCAGATCAAATAACTATATCATATAGCTGATATATTAGCTGAACGCTCGGAAACAAGTGTTTGTATGGAAAACTATTTCATATGACGAGATATTTTATATAGGCACGATTTATTGTTTAAGGTAACAATATTTTTTCCGGAGAAATTGTTCAGATCACATAACTATATCATATAGCTGCCATACGAACTGAATGATCAGAAATAAGTGCTTGTATGGAAAACTCTTTCATATGGAGAGATATTTTAATTAGGCACGATTTATTGCTTAATGTAACAATATTTTCTCCGGAGAAATTGGTCAGATCATATTGCTATATCATATAGCTGATATATATAAATTGAACGATCGGAAACAACTGCTTGTATGGGAAACTCTTTTTTTGACGAGTTATCTTCACAAAGTTAGACACGAATTATTGCTTAAGGCAACAACATATTCTCCGAAGAAATTGTTTAAATCAAACTACTATATTATATAGCTGCCATACGAACTGAGTGATCGGAAACAACTGCTTGTATGGAAAACTTTTTCAGTTGACGAGATATTTTAATTAGGCACCATTTATTGCTTAAGGTAACAATATTTTTTCCGGAAAAATTGTTCAGATCAAATAACTATATCATATAGCTGATATATTAGCTGAACGATCGGAAACACGTGTTTGTATGGAAAACTTTTTCATTTGACGAGACATTTTAATTAGGCACAATTAATTGCTTAAGGTAACAATATTTTCTCCGGAGAAATTGGTCAGATCATATTGCTATATCATATAGCTGCCATACAAACTGAACGATCTGAAACAAGTGCTTGTATGGAAAACTCTTTCATTTGACGCGTTATCTTCACAAAGTTAGAAACAATTTATTGCTTAAGGCAACAACATATTCTCCGAAGAATTTGTTCAGATCAAATTACTATATTATATAGCTGCCATACGAACTGAGTGATCGGAAACAAGTGCTTGTATGAAAAACTCTTTCATTTGACGAGATATTTTAATTAGGCACGATTTATTGCTTAAGGTAACAATATTTTCTCCGAAGAAATTGGTCAGATCAAATTACTATTTCATATAGCTGCCATACGAACTGAGTGATCGGAAACAAGTGCTTGTATGAAAAACTTTTTCATTTGACGAGACATTTTAATTAGGCACAATTTATTGCTTAAAACAATATTTTTTTCGGAGAAATTGGTAAGATCATATTGCTCTATCATATAGCTGCCATACAAACTGAACGATCTTAAACAAGTGTTTGAATGGAAAACTCTTTCATATGACGAGATATTTTAATTAGGCACGATTTATTGTTTAAGGTAACAACATATTCTCCGAAGAAATTGTTCAAAACAAATTACTATATTATATAGCTGCCATACGAACTGAGTAATCGGAAACAAGTGCTTGTATGGAAAACTCTTTCATATGACGAGATATTTTAATTAGGCACGATTTATTGTTTAAGGTAACAATATTTTTTCCGGAGAAATTGTTCAGATCACATAACTATATCATATAGCTGCCATACGAACTGAATGATCGGAATCAAGTGCTTGTATGGAAAACTTTTTCATTTAACGAGATATTTTAATTAGGCACGATTTATTGTTTAAGGTAACAATATTTTTTCCGGAGAAATTGTTCAGATCACATAACTATATCATATAGCTGATATATAAATTGAACGATCGGAAACAAGTGCTTGTATGGAAAACTTTTTCATTTGACGAGACATTTTAATTAGGCACAAATAATTGCTTAAGGTAACAATATTTTTTCCGGAGAAATTGTTCAGATCAAATAACTATATCATATAGCTGATATATTAGCTGAACGCTCGGAAACAAGTGTTTGTATGGAAAACTTTTTCATTTGACGAGACATTTTAATTAGGCACAAATAATTGCTTAAGGTAACAATATTTTTTCCGGAGAAATTGTTCAGATCAAATAACTATATCATATAGCTGATATATTAACTGAACGATCGGAAAGAAGTGCTTCTATGGAAAACTTTTTCTTTTGACGAGTTATCTTTACAAAATTAGAAACAATTTATTGCTTAAGGCAACAACATATTCTCCGAAGAAATTGTTCAAATCAAATTACTATATTATATAGCTTCCATATGAACTGAGTGACCGGAAACAAGTGCTTGTATGTAAATCTTTTTCATTTGTCGAGATATTTTAATTAGGCACGATTTATTGCTTAAGGTAACAATATTTTCTCCGAAGAAATTGGTCAGATCAAATTACTATTTCATATAGCTGCCATACGAACTGAGTGATCGGAAACAAGTGCTTGTATGAAAAACTTTTTCATTTGACGAGACATTTTAATTAGGCACAATTTATTGCTTAAGGTAACAATATTTTCTCCGGAGAAATTGGTCAGATCATATTGCTCTATCATATAGCTGCCATACAAACTGAACGATCTGAAACAAGTGTTTGAATGGAAAACTCTTTCTTTTGACGAGTTATCTTCACAAAGTAAGACACGATTTATTGCTTAAGGCAACAACATATTCTCCGAAGAAATTGTTCAAAACAAATTACTATATTATATAGCTGCCATACGAACTGAGTAATGGAAAACAAGTGCTTGTATGGAAAACTCTTTCATTTGATGAGACATTTTAATTAGGCACGATTTATTGGTTGAAGGTAACAATATTTTTTCTGGAGAAATTGTTCAGATCAAATAACTATATCATATAGCTGATATATTAGCTGAACGATCGGAAACAAGTGTTTGTATAGAAAACTTTTTCATTTGACGAGATATTTTAATTAGGCACGATTTATTGCTTAAGGTAACAATATTACCTCCGAAAGAAATTTCTCAGATCAAATTATTATTTCATATAGCTGATATATAAATTGAACGATCGGAAACAAGTGCTTGTATGGAAAACTTTTTCATTTGTCGAGATATTTTAATTAGGCAGGATTTATTTCTTAAGGTAACAATATTTTCTCCGGAGAAATTGGTCAGATCATACTGCTATATCATATAGCTGCCATACAAACTAAACGATCTGAAACAAGTGCTTGTATGGAAAACTCTTTCATATGACGAGATATTTTAATTAGGCACGATTTATTGTTTAAGGTAACAATATTTTTTCCGGAGAAATTGTTCAGATCACATAACTATATCATATAGCTGCCATACGAACTGAATGATCGGAATCAAGTGCTTGTATGGAAAACTTCTTCATTTAACGAGATATTTTAATTAGGCACGATTTATTGCTTAAGGTAACAATATCTCCTCCGATAGAAATTTCTCAGATCAAATTACTATTTCATATAGCTGATATATAAATTGAACGATCGGAAACAAGTGCCTGTATGGAAAACTTTTTCATTTGTCGATATATTTTAATTAGGCAGGATTTATTGCTTAAGGTAACAATATTTTCTCCGGAGAAATTGGTCAGATCATACTGCTATATCATATAGCTGCCATACAAACTGAATGATCGGAAACAAGTGCTTGTATGAAAAACTTTTTCATTTAACGAGATACTTTAATTAGGCACGATTTATTGCTTAAGGCAACAATATATTCTCCGGAGAAATTTTTCAGATCAAATAACTATATCATATAGCTGATATATTAGCTGAACGATCGGAAACAAGTGCTTGTATTTAAAACTTTTTCATTTGACTAGATATTTTAATTAGTCACGATTTATTGCTTAAGGCAACAATATATTCTCCGGAGAAATTGTTCAGTTCAAATAACTATATCATATAGCTGATATATTAACTGAACGATCGGAAAGAAGTGCTTCTATGGAAAACTTTTTCTTTTGACGAGTTATCTTTACAAAATTAGACACGATTGATTGCTTAAGGCAACAACATATTCTCCGAAGAAATTGTTCAAATCAAATTATTATATTATATAGCTTCCATATGAACTGAGTGACCGGAAACAAGTGCTTGTATGTAAATCTTTTTCATTTGTCGAGATATTTTAATTAGGCACGATTTATTGCTTAAGGCAACAATATTTTCTCCGGAGAAATTGGTCAGATCATACTGCTATATAATAGCTGCCATACGAACTGAGTGATCGGAAACAACTGCTTGTATGGAAAACTTTTTCATTTGACGAGATATTTTAATTAGGCACCATTTATTGCTTAAGGTAACAATATTTTTTCCGGAAAAATTGTTCAGATCAAATAACTATATCATATAGCTGATATATTAGCTAAACGCTCGGAAACACGTGTTTGTATGGAAAACTTTTTCATTTGACGAGACATTTTAATTAGGCACAATTAATTGCTTAAGGTAACAATATTTTCTCCGGAGAAATTGGTCAGATCATATTGCTATATCATATAGCTGCCATACAAACTGAACGATCTGAAACAAGTGCTTGTATGGAAAACTCTTTCATTTGACGCGTTATCTTCACAAAGTTAGAAACAATTTATTGCTTAAGGCAACAACATATTCTCCGAAGAAATTGTCCAGATCAAATTACTATATTATATAGCTGCCATACGAACTGAGTGATCGGAAACAAGTGCTTGTATGAAAAACTCTTTCATTTGATGGGACATTTTAATTAGGCACGATTTATTGGTTGAAGGTAACAATATTTTTTCCGGAGAAATTGTTCAGATCAAATAACTATATCATATAGCTGATATATTAGCTGAACGATCGGAAACAAGGTTTGTATGGAAAACTTTTTCATTTGACGAGATATTTTAATTAGGCACGATTTATTGCTTAAGGTAACAATATTTCCTCCGAAAGAAATTTCTCAGATCAAATTACTATTTCATATAGCTGATATATAAATTGAACGATCGGAAACAAGTGCTTGTATGGAAAACTTTTTCATTTGTCGAGATATTTTAATTAGGGAGGATTTATTTCTTAAGGTAACAATATTTTCTCCGGAGAAATTGGTCAGATCATACTGCTATATCATATAGCTGCCATACAAACTGAACGATCTGAAACAAGTGCTTGTATGGAAAACTCTTTCATATGACGAGATATTTTAATTAGGCACGATTTATTGTTTAAGGTAACAATATTTTTTCCGGAGAAATTGTTCAGATCAAATAACTATATCATATAGCTGATATATTAACTGAACGATCGGAAAGAAGTGCTTCTATGGAAAACTTTTTCTTTTGACAAGTTATCTTTACAAAATTAGACACGATTTATTGCTTAAGGCAACAACATATTCTCCGAAGAAATTGTTCAAATCAAATTACTATATTATATAGCTTCCATATGAACTGAGTGACCGGAAACAAGTGCTTGTATGTAAATCTTTTTCATTTGTCGAGATATTTTAATTAGGCACGATTTATTGTTTAAGGTAACAATATTTTTTCCGGAGAAATTGTTCAGATCACATAACTATATCATATAGCTGCCATACGAACTGAATGATCGGAATCAAGTGCTTGTATGGAAAACTTTTTCATTTAACGAGATATTTTAATTAGGCACGATTTATTGTTTAAGGTAACAATATTTTTTCCGGAGAAATTGTTCAGATCACATAACTATATCATATAGCTGATATATAAATTGAACGATCGGAAACAAGTGCTTGTATTGAAAACTTTTTCATTTGACGAGACATTTTAATTAGGCACAAATAATTGCTTAAGGTAACAATATTTTTTCCGGAGAAATTGTTCAGATCAAATAACTATATCATATAGCTGATATATTAGCTGAACGCTCGGAAACAAGTGTTTGTATGGAAAACTTTTTCATTTGACGAGACATTTTAATTGGGCACAAATAATTGCTTAAGGTAACAATATTTTTTCCGGAGAAATTGTTCAGATCAAATAACTATATCATATAGCTGATATATTAACTGAACGATCGGAAAGAAGTGCTTCTATGGAAAACTTTTTCTTTTGACGAATTATTTTAATTAGGCACGATTTATTGCTTAAGGTAACAATATTTTCTCCGAAGAAATTGGTCAGATCAAATTACTATTTCATATAGCTGCCATACGAACTGAGTGATCGGAAACAAGTGCTTGTATGAAAAACTTTTTCATTTGACGAGACATTTTAATTAGGCACAATTTATTGCTTAAGGTAACAATATTTTTTTCGGAGAAATTGGTAAGATCATATTGCTCTATCATATAGCTGCCATACAAACTGAACGATCTTAAACAAGTGTTTGAATGGAAAACTCTTTCATATGACGAGATATTTTAATTAGGCACGATTTATTGTTTAAGGTAACAACATATTCTCCGAAGAAATTGTTCAAAACAAATTACTATATTATATAGCTGCCATACGAACTGAGTAATCGGAAACAAGTGCTTGTATGGAAAACTCTTTCATATGACGAGATATTTTAATTAGGCACGATTTATTGTTTAAGGTAACAATATTTTTTCCGGAGAAATTGTTCAGATCACATAACTATATCATATAGCTGCCATACGAACTGAATGATCTGAATCAAGTGCTTGTATGGAAAACTTTTTCATTTAACGAGATATTTTAATTAGGCACGATTTATTGTTTAAGGTAACAATATTTTTTCCGGAGAAATTGTTCAGATCACATAACTATATCATATAGCTGATATATAAATTGAACGATCGGAAACAAGTGCTTGTATGGAAAACTTTTTCATTTGACGAGACATTTTAATTAGGCACAAATAATTGCTTAAGGTAACAATATTTTTTCCGGAGAAATTGTTCAGATCAAATAACTATATCATATAGCTGATATATTAGCTGAACGCTCGGAAACAAGTGTTTGTATGGAAAACTTTTTCATTTGACGAGACATTTTAATTAGGCACAAATAATTGCTTAAGGTAACAATATTTTTTCCGGAGAAATTGTTCAGATCAAATAACTATATCATATAGCTGATATATTAACTGAACGATCGGAAAGAAGTGTTTGTATAGAAAACTTTTTCATTTGACGAGATATTTTAATTAGGCACGATTTATTGCTTAAGGTAACAATATTACCTCCGAAAGAAATTTCTCAGATCAAATTATTATTTCATATAGCTGATATATAAATTGAACGATCGGAAACAAGTGCTTGTATGGAAAACTTTTTCATTTGTCGAGATATTTTAATTAGGCAGGATTTATTTCTTAAGGTAACAATATTTTCTCCGGAGAAATTGGTCAGATCATACTGCTATATCATATAGCTGCCATACAAACTGAACGATCTGAAACAAGTGCTTGTATGGAAAACTCTTTCATATGACGAGATATTTTAATTAGGCACGATTTATTGTTTAAGGTAACAATATTTTTTCCGGAGAAATTGTTCAGATCACATAACTATATCATATAGCTGCCATACGAACTGAATGATCGGAATCAAGTGCTTGTATGGAAAACTTCTACATTTAACGAGATATTTTAATTAGGCACGATTTATTGCTTAAGGTAACAATATCTCCTCCGATAGAAATTTCTCAGATCAAATTACTATTTCATATAGCTGATATATAAATTGAACGATCGGAAACAAGTGCCTGTATGGAAAACTTTTTCATTTGTCGATATATTTTAATTAGGCAGGATTTATTGCTTAAGGTAACAATATTTTCTCCGGAGAAATTGGTCAGATCATACTGCTATATCATATAGCTGCCATACAAACTGAATGATCGGAAACAAGTGCTTGTATGAAAAACTTTTTCATTTAACGAGATACTTTAATTAGGCACGATTTATTGCTTAAGGCAACAATATATTCTCCGGAGAAATTTTTCAGATCAAATAACTATATCATATAGCTGATATATTAGCTGAACGATCGGAAACAAGTGCTTGTATTTAAAACTTTTTCATTTGACTAGATATTTTAATTAGTCACGATTTATTGCTTAAGGCAACAATATATTCTCCGGAGAAATTGTTCAGTTCAAATAACTATATCATATAGCTGATATATTAACTGAACGATCGGAAAGAAGTGCTTCTATGGAAAACTTTTTCTTTTGACGAGTTATCTTTACAAAATTAGACACGATTGATTGCTTAAGGCAACAACATATTCTCCGAAGAAATTGTTCAAATCAAATTATTATATTATATAGCTTCCATATGAACTGAGTGACCGGAAACAAGTGCTTGTATGTAAATCTTTTTCATTTGTCGAGATATTTTAATTAGGCACGATTTATTGCTTAAGGCAACAATATTTTCTCCGGAGAAATTGGTCAGATCATACTGCTATATAATAGCTGCCATACGAACTGAGTGATCGGAAACAACTGCTTGTATGGAAAACTTTTTCATTTGACGAGATATTTTAATTAGGCACCATTTATTGCTTAAGGTAACAATATTTTTTCCGGAAAAATTGTTCAGATCAAATAACTATATCATATAGCTGATATATTAGCTAAACGCTCGGAAACACGTGTTTGTATGGAAAACTTTTTCATTTGACGAGACATTTTAATTAGGCACAATTAATTGCTTAAGGTAACAATATTTTCTCCGGAGAAATTGGTCAGATCATATTGCTATATCATATAGCTGCCATACAAACTGAACGATCTGAAACAAGTGCTTGTATGGAAAACTCTTTCATTTGACGCGTTATCTTCACAAAGTTAGAAACAATTTATTGCTTAAGGCAACAACATATTCTCCGAAGAAATTGTCCAGATCAAATTACTATATTATATAGCTGCCATACGAACTGAGTGATCGGAAACAAGTGCTTGTATGAAAAACTCTTTCATTTGATGGGACATTTTAATTAGGCACGATTTATTGGTTGAAGGTAACAATATTTTTTCCGGAGAAATTGTTCAGATCAAATAACTATATCATATAGCTGATATATTAGCTGAACGATCGGAAACAAGGTTTGTATGGAAAACTTTTTCATTTGACGAGATATTTTAATTAGGCACGATTTATTGCTTAAGGTAACAATATTTCCTCCGAAAGAAATTTCTCAGATCAAATTACTATTTCATATAGCTGATATATAAATTGAACGATCGGAAACAAGTGCTTGTATGGAAAACTTTTTCATTTGTCGAGATATTTTAATTAGGCAGGATTTATTTCTTAAGGTAACAATATTTTCTCCGGAGAAATTGGTCAGATCATACTGCTATATCATATAGCTGCCATACAAACTGAACGATCTGAAACAAGTGCTTGTATGGAAAACTCTTTCATATGACGAGATATTTTAATTAGGCACGATTTATTGTTTAAGGTAACAATATTTTTTCCGGAGAAATTGTTCAGATCAAATAACTATATCATATAGCTGATATATTAACTGAACGATCGGAAAGAAGTGCTTCTATGGAAAACTTTTTCTTTTGACAAGTTATCTTTACAAAATTAGACACGATTTATTGCTTAAGGCAACAACATATTCTCCGAAGAAATTGTTCAAATCAAATTACTATATTATATAGCTTCCATATGAACTGAGTGACCGGAAACAAGTGCTTGTATGTAAATCTTTTTCATTTGTCGAGATATTTTAATTAGGCACGATTTATTGTTTAAGGTAACAATATTTTTTCCGGAGAAATTGTTCAGATCACATAACTATATCATATAGCTGCCATACGAACTGAATGATCGGAATCAAGTGCTTGTATGGAAAACTTCTTCATTTAACAAGATATTTTAATTAGGCACGATTTATTGCTTAAGGTAACAATATTTTTCCGGAGAAATTGTTCAGATCAAATAACTATATCATATAGCTGATATATTAGCTGAACGATCGGAAACAAGTGTCTGTATGGAAAACTTTTTCATTTGACGAGATATTTTAATTAGGCACGATTTATTGCTTAAGGTAACAATATTTCCTCCGAAAGAAATTTCTCAGATCAAACTACTATTTCATATAGCTGATATATAAATTGAACGATCGGAAACAAGTGCTTGTATGGAAAACTTTTTCATTTGACGAGACATTTTAATTAGGCACAAATAATTGCTTAAGGTAACAATATTTTTTCCGGAGAAATTGTTCAGATCAAATAACTATATCATATAGCTGATATATTAGCTGAACGCTCGGAAACAAGTGTTTGTATGGAAAACTTTTTCATTTGACGAGACATTTTAATTAGGCACAAATAATTGCTTAAGGTAACAATATTTTTTCCGGAGAAATTGTTCAGATCAAATAACTATATCATATAGCTGATATATTAACTGAACGATCGGAAAGAAGTGCTTCTATGGAAAACTTTTTCTTTTGACGAGTTATCTTTACAAAATTAGACACGATTTATTGCTTAAGGCAACAACATATTCTCCGAAGAAATTGTTCAAATCAAATTACTATATTATATAGCTTCCATATGAACTGAGTGACCGGAAACAAGTGCTTGTATGTAAATCTTTTTCATTTGTCGAGATATTTTAATTAGGCACGATTTATTGCTTAAGGTAACAATATTTTCTCCGAAGAAATTGGTCAGATCAAATTACTATTTCATATAGCTGCCATACGAACTGAGTGATCGGAAACAAGTGCTTGTATGAAAAACTTTTTCATTTGACGAGACATTTTAATTAGGCACAATTTATTGCTTAAGGTAACAATATTTTCTCCGGAGAAATTGGTCAGATCATATTGCTCTATCATATAGCTGCCATACAAACTGAACGATCTGAAACAAGTGTTTGAATGGAAAACTCTTTCTTTTGACGAGTTATCTTCACAAAGTAAGACACGATTTATTGCTTAAGGCAACAACATATTCTCCGAAGAAATTGTTCAAAACAAATTACTATATTATATAGCTGCCATACGAACTGAGTAATGGAAAACAAGTGCTTGTATGGAAAACTCTTTCATTTGATGAGACATTTTAATTAGGCACGATTTATTGGTTGAAGGTAACAATATTTTTTCCGGAGAAATTGTTCAGATCAAATAACTATATCATATAGCTGATATATTAGCTGAACGCTCGGAAACAAGTGTTTGTATGGAAAACTTTTTCATTTGACGAGACATTTTAATTAGGCACAAATAATTGCTTAAGGTAACAATATTTTTTCCGGAGAAATTGTTCAGATCAAATAACTATATCATATAGCTGATATATTAACTGAACGATCGGAAAGAAGTGCTTCTATGGAAAACTTTTTCTTTTGACGAGTTATCTTTACAAAATTAGACACGATTTATTGCTTAAGGCAACAACATATTCTCCGAAGAAATTGTTCAAATCAAATTACTATATTATATAGCTTCCATATGAACTGAGTGACCGGAAACAAGTGCTTGTATGTAAATCTTTTTCATTTGTCGAGATATTTTAATTAGGCACGATTTATTGCTTAAGGTAACAATGTTTTCTCCGAAGAAATTGGTCAGATCAAATTACTATTTCATATAGCTGCCATACGAACTGAGTGATCGGAAACAAGTGCTTGTATGAAAAACTTTTTCATTTGACGAGACATTTTAATTAGGCACAATTTATTGCTTAAGGTAACAATATTTTCTCCGGAGAAATTGGTCAGATCATATTGCTCTATCATATAGCTGCCATACAAACTGAACGATCTGAAACAAGTGTTTGAATGGAAAACTCTTTCTTTTGACGAGTTATCTTCACAAAGTAAGACACGATTTATTGCTTAAGGCAACAACATATTCTCCGAAGAAATTGTTCAAAACAAATTACTATATTATATAGCTGCCATACGAACTGAGTAATGGAAAACAAGTGCTTGTATGGAAAACTCTTTCATTTGATGAGACATTTTAATTAGGCACGATTTATTGGTTGAAGGTAACAATATTTTTTCCGGAGAAATTGTTCAGATCAAATAACTATATCATATAGCTGATATATTAGCTGAACGATCGGAAACAAGTGCTTGTATGGAAAACTTTTTCATTTGTCGAGATATTTTAATTAGGCAGGATTTATTTCTTAAGGTAACAATATTTTCTCCGGAGAAATTGGTCAGATCATACTGCTATATCATATAGCTGCCATACAAACTGAACGATCTGAAACAAGTGCTTGTATGGAAAACTCTTTCATATGACGAGATATTTTAATTAGGCACGATTTATTGTTTAAGGTAACAATATTTTTTCCGGAGAAATTGTTCAGATCACATAACTATATCATATAGCTGCCATACGAACTGAATGATCGGAATCAAGTGCTTGTATGGAAAACTTCTTCATTTAACGAGATATTTTAATTAGGCACGATTTATTGCTTAAGGTAACAATATTTTTCCGGAGAAATTGTTCAGATCAAATAACTATATCATATAGCTGAAATATTAGCTGAACGATCGGAAACAAGTGTCTGTATGGAAAACTTTTTCATTTGACGAGATATTTTAATTAGGCACGATTTATTGCTTAAGGTAACAATATTTCCTCCGATAGAAATTTCTCAGATCAAATTACTATTTCATATAGCTGATATATAAATTGAACGATCGGAAACAAGTGCCTGTATGGAAAACTTTTTCATTTGTCGATATATTTTAATTAGGCAGGATTTATTGCTTAAGGTAACAATATTTTCTCCGGAGAAATTGGTCAGATCATACTGCTATATCATATAGCTGCCATACAAACTGAATGATCGGAAACAAGTGCTTGTATGAAAAACTTTTTCATTTAACGAGATACTTTAATTAGGCACGATTTATTGCTTAAGGCAACAATATATTCTCCGGAGAAATTTTTCAGATCAAATAACTATATCATATAGCTGATATATTAGCTGAACGATCGGAAACAAGTGCTTGTATTTAAAACTTTTTCATTTGACTAGATATTTTAATTAGTCACGATTTATTGCTTAAGGCAACAATATATTCTCCGGAGAAATTGTTCAGATCAAATAACTATATCATATAGCTGATATATTAACTGAACGATCGGAAAGAAGTGCTTCTATGGAAAACTTTTTCTTTTGACGAGTTATCTTTACAAAATTAGACACGATTGATTGCTTAAGGCAACAACATATTCTCCGAAGAAATTGTTCAAATCATATTGCTATATCATATAGCTGATATATATAAATTGAACGATCGGAAACAACTGCTTGTATGGAAAACTCTTTTTTTGACGAGTTATATTCACAAAGTTAGACACGAATTATTGCTTAAGGCAACAACATATTCTCCGACGAAATTGTTTAAATCAAACTACTATATTATATAGCTGCCATACGAACTGAGTGATCGGAAACAACTGCTTGTATGGAAAACTTTTTCATTTGACGAGATATTTTAATTAGGCACCATTTATTGCTTAAGGTAACAATATTTTTTCCGGAAAAATTGTTCAGATCAAATAACTATATCATATAGCTGATATATTAGCTGAACGCTCGGAAACACGTGTTTGTATGGAAAACTTTTTCATTTGACGAGACATTTTAATTAGGCACAATTAATTGCTTAAGGTAACAATATTTTCTCCGGAGAAATTGGTCAGATCATATTGCTATATCATATAGCTGCCATACAAACTGAATGATCGGAATCAAGTGCTTGTATGGAAAACTTCTTCATTTAACGAGATATTTTAATTAGGCACGATTTATTGCTTAAGGTAACAATATTTTTCCGGAGAAATTGTTCAGATCAAATAACTATATCATATAGCTGAAATATTAGCTGAACGATCGGAAACAAGTGTTTGTATAGAAAACTTTTTCATTTGACGAGACATTTTAATTAGGCACAATTAATTGCTTAGGGCAACAATGTATTCTCCTTAGAAATTGTTCAGATCAGATTACTATATCATATAGCTGCCATACAAATTGAACGATCTGAAACAACTGCTTGTATGGAAAACTCTTTCATATGACGAGATATTTTAATTAGGCACGATTTATTGTTTAAGGTAACAATATTTTTTCCGGAGAAATTGTTCAGATCACATAACTATATCATATAGCTGCCATACGAACTGAATGATCGGAATCAAGTGCTTGTATGGAAAACTTCTTCATTTAACGAGATATTTTAATTAGGCACGATTTATTGCTTAAGGTAACAATATTTTTCCGGAGAAATTGTTCAGATCAAATAACTATATCATATAGCTGAAATATTAGCTGAACGATCGGAAACAAGTGTTTGTATAGAAAACTTTTTCATTTGACGAGATATTTTAATTAGGCACGATTTATTGCTTAAGGTAACAATATTTCCTCCGAAAGAAATTTCTCAGATCAAATTATTATTTCATATAGCTGATATATAAATTGAACGATCGGAAACAAGTGCTTGTATGGAAAACTTTTTAATTTGTCGAGATATTTTAATTAGGCAGGATTTATTTCTTAAGGTAACAATATTTTCTCCGGAGAAATTGGTCAGATCATACTGCTATATCATATAGCTGCCATACAAACTGAACGATCTGAAACAAGTGCTTGTATGGAAAACTCTTTCATATGACGAGATATTTTAATTAGGCACGATTTATTGTTTAAGGTAACAATATTTTTTCCGGAGAAATTGTTCAGATCACATAACTATATCATATAGCTGCCATACGAACTGAATGATCGGAATCAAGTGCTTGTATGGAAAACTTCTTCATTTAACGAGATATTTTAATTAGGCACGATTTATTGCTTAAGGTAACAATATTTTTCCGGAGAAATTGTTCAGATCAAATAACTATATCATATAGCTGAAATATTAGCTGAACGATTGGAAACAAGTGTCTGTATGGAAAACTTTTTCATTTGACGAGATATTTTAATTAGGCACGATTTATTGCTTAAGGTAACAATATTTCCTCCGATAGAAATTTCTCAGATCAAATTACTATTTCATATAGCTGATATATAAATTGAACGATCGGAAACAAGTGCCTGTATGGAAAACTTTTTCATTTGTCGATATATTTTAATTAGGCAGGATTTATTGCTTAAGGTAACAATATTTTCTCCGGAGAAATTGGTCAGATCATACTGCTATATCATATAGCTGCCATACAAACTGAATGACCGGAAACAAGTGCTTGTATGTAAATCTTTTTCATTTGTCGAGATATTTTAATTAGGCACGATTTATTGCTTAAGGCAACAATATTTTCTCCGGAGAAATTGGTCAGATCATACTGCTATATCATATAGCTGCCATACAAACTGAACGATCTGAAACAAGTGCTTGTATGGAAAACTCTTTCATATGACGAGATATTTTAATTAGGCACGATTTATTGTTTAAGGTAACAATATTTTTTCCGGAGAAATTGTTCAGATCAAATAACTATATCATATAGCTGCCATACGAACTGAATGATCGGAAACAAGTGCTTGTATGGAAATCTATTTCATATGACGAGATATTTTAATTAGGCACGATTTATTGTTTAAGGTAACAATATTTTTTCCGGAGAAATTGTTCAGATCACATAACTATATCATATAGCTGCCATACGAACTGAATGATCAGAAATAAGTGCTTGTATGGAAAACTCTTTCATATGGAGAGATATTTTAATTAGGCACGATTTATTGCTTAAGGTAACAATATTTTCTCCGGAGAAATTGGTCAGATCATATTGCTATATCATATAGCTGCCATACGAACTGAGTGATCGGAAACAAGTGCTTGTATGAAAAACTTTTTCATTTGACGAGACATTTTAATTAGGCACAATTTATTGCTTAAGGTAACAATATTTTTTTCGGAGAAATTGGTCAGATCATACTGCTATATCATATAGCTGCCATACAAACTGAACGATCGGAATCAAGTGCTTGTATGGAAAACTTTTTCATTTAACGAGATATTTTAATTAGGCACGATTTATTGGTTGAAGGTAACAATATTTTTTCCGGAGAAATTGTTCAGATCAAATAACTATATCATATAGCTGATATATTAGCTGAACGATCGGAAACAAGGTTTGTATGGAAAACTTTTTCATTTGTCGAGATATTTTAATTAGGCAGGATTTATTTCTTAAGGTAACAATATTTTTTCCGGAGAAATTGGTCAGATCATACTGCTATATCATATAGCTGCCATACAAACTGAACGATCTGAAACAAGTGCTTGTATGGAAAACTCTTTCATATGACGAGATATTTTAATTAGGCACGATTTATTGTTTAAGGTAACAATATTTTTTCCGGAGAAATTGTTCAGATCACATAACTATATCATATAGCTGCCATACGAACTGAATGATCGGAATCAAGTGCCTGTATGGAAAACTTTTTCATTTGTCGATATATTTTAATTAGGCAGGATTTATTGCTTAAGGTAACAATATTTTCTCCGGAGAAATTGGTCAGATCATACTGCTATATCATATAGCTGCCATACGAACTGAACGATCGGAATCAAGTGCTTGTATGGAAAACTTTTTCATTTAACGAGATATTTTAATTAGGCACGATTTATTGGTTGAAGGTAACAATATTTTTTCCGGAGAAATTGTTCAGATCAAATAACTATATCATATAGCTGATATATTAGCTGAACGATCGGAAACAAGGTTTGTATGGAAAACTTTTTCATTTGTCGAGATATTTTAATTAGGCAGGATTTATTTCTTAAGGTAACAATATTTTTTCCGGAGAAATTGGTCAGATCATACTGCTATATCATATAGCTGCCATACAAACTGAACGATCTGAAACAAGTGCTTGTATGGAAAACTCTTTCATATGACGAGATATTTTAATTAGGCACGATTTATTGTTTAAGGTAACAATATTTTTTCCGGAGAAATTGTTCAGATCACATAACTATATCATATAGCTGCCATACGAACTGAACGATCGGAATCAAGTGCTTGTATGGAAAACTTTTTCATTTAACGAGATATTTTAATTAGGCACGATTTATTGCTTAAGGTAACAATATTTTTCCGGAGAAATTGTTCAGATCAAATAACTATATCATATAGCTGATATATTAGCTGAACGATCGGAAACAAGTGTCTGTATGGAAAACTTTCTCATTTGACGAGATATTTTAATTAGGCACGATTTATTGCTTAAGGTAACAATATTTCCTCCGATAGAAATTTCTCAGATCAAATTACTATTTCATATAGCTGATATATAAATTGAACGATCGGAAACAAGTGCTTGTATGGAAAACTTTTTCATTTGTCGATATATTTTAATTAGGCAGGATTTATTGCTTAAGGTAACAATATTTTCTCCGGAGAAATTGGTCAGATCATACTGCTATATCATATAGCTGCCATACAAACTGAATGATCGGAAACAAGTGCTTGTATGAAAAACTTTTTCATTTAACGAGATACTTTAATTAGGCACGATTTATTGCTTAAGGCAACAATATATTCTCCGGAGAAATTTTTCAGATCAAATAACTATATCATATAGCTGATATATTAGCTGAACGATCGGAAACAAGTGCTTGTATTTAAAACTTTTTCATTTGACTAGATATTTTAATTAGTCACGATTTATTGCTTAAGGCAACAATATATTCTCCGGAGAAATTGTTTAGATCAAATAACTATATCATATAGCTGATATATTAACTGAACGATCGGAAAGAAGTGATTCTATGGAAAACTTTTTCTTTTGACGAGTTATCTTTACAAAATTAGACACGATTTATTGCTTAAGGCAACAACATATTCTCCGAAGAAATTGTTCAAATCAAATTACTATATTATATAGCTTCCATATGATTTGAGTGATCGGAAACAAGTGCTTGTATGTAAAACTTTTTCATTTGTCGAGATATTTTAATTAGGCACGATTTATTGCTTAAGGTAACAATATTTTCTCCGAAGAAATTTCTCAGATCAAATTGCTATTTCATATAGCTGATATATAAATTGAACGATCGGAAACAAGTGCTTGTATGGAAAACTCTTTCTTTTGACGAGTTATCTTCACAAAGTTAGACACGATTTATTGCTTAAGGCAACAACATATTCTCCGAAGAAATTGTTCAAATCAAATTACTATATTATATAGCTGCCATACGAACTGAGTGATCGGAAACAACTGCTTGTATGAAAAACGTTTTCATTTTACGAGATATTTTAATTAGACACGATTTATTGCTTAAGGTAACAATATTTTCTCCGAAGAAATTTCTCAGATCAAATTGCTATTTCATATAGCTGATATATAAATTGAACGATCGGAAACAAGTGCTTGTATGGAAAACTCTTTCTTTTGACGAGTTATCTTCACAAAGTTAGACACGATTTATTGCTTAAGGCAACAACATATTCTCGGAAGTAATTGTTCAGATCAAATTACTATATTATATAGCTGCCATACGAACTGAGTGATCGGAAAGAAGTGCTTGTATGAAAAACTTTTTCATTTTACGAGATATTTTAATTAGGCACGATTTATTGCTTAAGGTAACAATATATTTTCCGGAGAAATTGTTCAAATCAAATAACTATATCATATAGCTGCCATACGAACTGAATGATCGGAAACAAGTGCTTGTATGGAAAACTTTTTCATTTAACGAGTTATTTTAATTAGGCACGATTTATTGCTTAAGGTAACAATATTTCCTCCGAAAGAAATTTCTCAGATCAAATTACTATTTCATATAGCTGATATATAAATTGAACGATCGGAAACAAGGTTTGTATGGAAAACTCTTTCATATGACGAGATATTTTAATTAGGCACGATTTATTGTTTAAGGTAACAATATTTTTTCCGGAGAAATTGTTCAGATCACATAACTATATCATATAGCTGCCATACGAACTGAACGATCGGAATCAAGTGCTTGTATGAAAAACTTTTTCATTTTACGAGATATTTTAATTAGACACGATTTATTGCTTAAGGTAACAATATTTTCTCCGAAGAAATTTCTCAGATCAAATTGCTATTTCATATAGCTGATATATAAATTGAACGATCGGAAACAAGTGCTTGTATGGAAAACTATTTCATATGACGAGATATTTTAATTAGGCACGATTTATTGTTTAAGGTAACAATATTTTTTCCGGAGAAATTGTTCAGATCACATAACTATATCATCTAGCTGCCATACGAACTGAATGATCAGAAATAAGTGCTTGTATGGAAAACTCTTTCATATGGAGAGATATTTTAATTAGGCACGATTTATTGCTTAAGGTAACAATATTTTCTCCGGAGAAATTGGTCAGATCATATTGCTATATCATATAGCTGATATATATAAATTGAACGATCGGAAACAACTGCTTGTATGGAAAACTCTTTTTTTGACGAGTTATATTCACAAAGTTAGACACGAATTATTGCTTAAGGCAACAACATATTCTCCGAAGAAATTGTTTAAATCAAACTACTATATTATATAGCTGCCATACGAACTGAGTGATCGGAAACAACTGCTTGTATGGAAAACTTTTGCATTTGACGGGATATTTTAATTAGGCACGATTTATTGCTTAAGGTAACAATATATTTTCCGGAGAAATTGTTCAAATCAAATAACTATATCATATAGCTGATATATTAACTGAACGCTCGGAAACAAGTGTTTGTATGGAAAACTTTTTCATTTGACGAGATATTTTAATTAGGCACGATTTATTGCTTAAGGTAACAATATTTTCTGAGGAGAAATTGGTCAGATCATACTGCTGTATCATATAGCTGCCATACAAACTGAACGATCTGAAACAAGTGCTTGTATGTAAAACTTTTTCATTTGACGAGATATTTTAATTAGGCACGATTTATTGCTTAAGGTAACAATATATTTTCCGGAGAAATTGTTCAAATCAAATAACTATATCATATAGCTGCCATACGAACTGAATGATCGGAAACAAGTGCTTGTATGGAAAACTTTTTCATTTAACGAGTTATTTTAATTAGGCACGATTTATTGCTTAAGGTAACAATATTTTTCCGGAGAAATTGTTCAGATCAAATAACTATATCATATAGCTGATATATTAGCTGAACGATCGGAAACAAGTGTCTGTATGGAAAACTTTTTCATTTGACGAGATATTTTAATTAGGCACGATTTATTGCTTAAGGTAACAATATTTCCTCCGAAAGAAATTTCTCAGATCAAACTACTATTTCATATAGCTGATATATAAATTGAAAACTTTTTCATTTGTCGAGATATTTTAATTAGGCAGGATTTATTGCTTAAGGTAACAATAATTTCTCCGGAGAAATTGGTCAGATCATACTGCTATATCATATAGCTGCCATACAAACTGAATGATCGGAAACAAGTGCTTGTATGAAAAACTTTTTCATTTAACGAGATACTTTAATTAGGCACGATTTATTGCTTAAGGCAACAATATATTCTCCGGAGAAATTTTTCAGATCAAATAACTATATCATATAGCTGATATATTAGCTGAACGATCGGAAACAAGTGCTTGTATTTAAAACTTTTTCATTTGACTAGATATTTTAATTAGTCACGATTTATTGCTTAAGGCAACAATATATTCTCCGGAGAAATTGTTCAGATCAAATAACTATATCATATAGCTGATATATTAACTGAACGATCGGAAAGAAGTGCTTCTATGGAAAACTTTTTCTTTTGACGAATTATCTTTACAAAATTAGACACGATTTATTGCTTAAGGCAACAACATATTCTCCGAAGAAATTGTTCAAATCAAATTACTATATCATATAGCTTCCATATGATTTGAGTGATCGGAAACAAGTGCTTGTATGTAAAACTTTTTCATTTGTCGAGATATTTTAATTAGGCACGATTTATTGCTTAAGGTAACAATATTTTCTCCGGAGAAATTGGTCAGATCAAACTGCTATATCATATAGCTGCCATACAAACTGAACGATCTGCAACAAGTGCTTGTATGGAAAACTCTTTCATATGACGAGATATTTTACTTAGGCACGATTTATTGCTTAAGGTAACAATATTTTCTCCGGAGAAATTGGTCAGATCATACTGCTATATCATATAGCTGCCATACGAACTGAATGATCGGAAACAAGTGCTTGTATGGAAAACTTTTCATTTAACGAGATATTTTAATTAGGCACGATTTATTGCTTAAGATAACAATATTTTTCCGGAGAAATTGTTCAGTCCAAATAACTATATCATATGGCTGATATATTAGCTGAACGATCGGAAAAAAGTGTCTGTATGGAAAACTTTTTCATTTGACGAGATATTTTAATTAGGCACGATTTATTGTTAAGGTAATAATATTTTCTCCGGAGAAATTGGTCAGATCATATCATTATATCATATAGCTGCCATACAAACTGAACGATCTGAAACAAGTGCTTGTATGGAAAACTCTTTCATTTGACGAGTTATCTTCACAAAGTTAGAAACAATTTATTGCTTAAGGCAACAACATATTCTCGGAAGTAATTGTTCAGATCAAATTACTATATTATATAGGTGCCATACGAACTGAGTGATCGGAAAGAAGTGCTTGTATGTAAAACTTTTTCATTTTACGAGATATTTTAATTAGGCACGATTTATTGCTTAAGGTAACAATATTTTCTCCGAAGAAATTTCTCAGATCAAATTACTATTTCATATAGCTGATATATAAATTGAACGATCGGAAACAAGTGCTTGTATGGAAAACTCTTTCTTTTGACGAGTTATCTTCACAAAGTTAGACACGATTTATTGCTTAAGGCAACAACATATTCTCCGAAGAAATTGTTCAAATCAAATTACTATATTATATAGCTGCCATACGAACTGAGTGATCGGAAACAACTGCTTGTATGGAAAACTTTTGCATTTGACGAGATATTTTAATTAGGCACGATCTATTGCTTAAGGTAACAATATTTTTTCCGGAGAAATTGCTCAGATCAAATAACTATATCATATAGCTTATATATTAACTGAACGCTCGGAAACAAGTGTTTGTATGGAAAACTTTTTCATTTGACGAGATATTTTAATTAGGCACGGTTTATTGCTTAAGGTAACAATATTTTCTGATCCAAATTACTATATTATATAGCTGCCATACGAACTGAGTGATCGGAAAGAAGTGCTTGTATGAAAAACTTTTTCATTTTACGAGATATTTTAATTAGGCACGATTTATTGCTTAAGGTAACAATATTTTCTCCGAAGAAATTTCTCAGATCAAATTACTATTTCATATAGCTGATATATAAATTGAACGATCGGAAACAAATGCTTGTATGGAAAACTCTTTCTTTTGACGAGTTATCTTCACAAAATTAGACACGATTTATTGCTTAAGGCAACAACATATTCTCCGAAGAAATTGTTCAAATCAAATTACTATATTATATAGCTGCCATACGAACTGAGTGATCGGAAACAACTGCTTGTATGGAAAACTTTTGCATTTGACGAGATATTTTAATTAGGCACGATCTATTGCTTAAGGTAACAATATTTTTTCCGGAGAAATTGTTCAGATCAAATAACTATATCATATAGCTGATATATTAACTGAACGCTCGGAAACAAGTGTTTGTATGGAAAACTTTTTCATTTGACGAGATATTTTAATTAGGCACGGTTTATTGCTTAAGGTAACAATATTTTCTGAGGAGAAATTGGTCAGATCATACTGCTGTATCATATAGCTGCCATACAAACTGAACGATCTGAAACAAGTGCTTGTATGTAAAACTTTTTCATTTGACGAGATATTTTAATTAGGCACGATTTATTGCTTAAGGTAACAATATATTTTCCGGAGAAATTGTTCAAATCAAATAACTATATAATATAGCTGCCATACGAACTGAATGATCGGAAACAAGTGCTTGTATGGAAAATTTTTCATTTAACGAGATACTTTAATTAGGCACGATTTATTGCTTAAGGCAACAATATATTCTCCGGAGAAATTGTTCAGATCAAACAACTATATCATATAGCTGATATATTAACTGAACGATCTGAAACAAGTTCTTGTATGTAAAACTTTTTCATTTGACGAGATATTTTAATTAGGCACGATTTATTGCTTAAGGTAACAATATATTCTCCGGAGAAATTTTTCAGATCAAATAACTATATCATATAGCTGAACGATCGGAAACAAGTGCTTGTATTTAAAACTTTTTCATTTGACTAGATATTTTAATTAGTCACGATTTATTGCTTAAGGCAACAATATATTCTCCGGAGAAATTGTTCAGATCAAATAACTATATCATATAGCTGATATATTAACTGAACGATCGGAAAGAAGTGCTTCTATGGAAAACTTTTTCTTTTGACGAGTTATCTTTACAAAATTAGACACGATTTATTGCTTAAGGCAACAACATATTCTCCGAAGAAATTGTTCAGATCAAATAACTATATCATATAGCTGATATATTAACTGAACGATCGGAAAGAAGTGCTTCTATGGAAAACTTTTTCTTTTGACGAGTTATCTTTACAAAATTAGACACGATTTATTGCTTAAGGCAACAACATATTCTCCGAAGAAATTGTTCAAATCAAATTACTATATTATATAGCTTCCATATGATTTGAGTGATCGGAAACAAGTGCTTGTATGTAAAACTTTTTCATTTGTCGAGATATTTTAATTAGGCATGATTTATTGCTTAAGGTAACAATATTTTCTCCGGAGAAATTGGTCAGATCATACTGCTATATCATATAGCTGCCATACAAACTGAACGATCTGAAACAAGTGCTTGTATGGAAAACTCTTTCATATGACGAGATATTTTAATTAGGCACGATTTATTGTTTAAGGTAACAATATTTTTTCCGGAGAAATTGTTCAGATCAAATAACTATATCATATAGCTGAACGATCGGAAACAAGTGCTTGTATTTAAAAATTTTTCATTTAACGAGATACTTTAATTAGGCACGATTTATTGCTTAAGGCAACAATATATTCTCCGGAGAAATTGTTCAGATCAAATAACTATATCATATAGCTGCCATACAAACTGAATGATCGGAAACAAGTGCTTGTATGAAAAACTTTTTCATTTAACGAGATACTTTAATTAGGCACGATTTATTGCTTAAGGCAACAATATATTCTCCGGAGAAATTTTTCAGATCAAATAACTATATCATATAGCTGAACGATCGGAAACAAGTGCTTGTATTTAAAACTTTTTCATTTGACTAGATATTTTAATTAGTCACGATTTATTGCTTAAGGCAACAATATATTCTCCGGAGAAATTGTTCAGATCAAATAACTATATCATATAGCTGATATATTAACTGAACGATCGGAAAGAAGTGCTTCTATGGAAAACTTTTTCTTTTGACGAGTTATCTTTACAAAATTAGACACGATTTATTGCTTAAGGCAACAACATATTCTCCGAAGAAATTGTTCAAATCAAATTACTATATTATATAGCTTCCATATGATTTGAGTGATCGGAAACAAGTGCTTGTATGTAAAACTTTTTCATTTGTCGAGATATTTTAATTAGGCATGATTTATTGCTTAAGGTAACAATATTTTCTCCGGAGAAATTGGTCAGATCATACTGCTATATCATATAGCTGCCATACAAACTGAACGATCTGAAACAAGTGCTTGTATGGAAAACTCTTTCATATGACGAGATATTTTAATTAGGCACGATTTATTGTTTAAGGTAACAATATTTTTTCCGGAGAAATTGTTCAGATCAAATAACTATATCATATAGCTGCCATACGAACTGAATGATCGGAAACAAGTGCTTGTATGGAAAACTTTTCATTTAACGAGATATTTTAATTAGGCACGATTTATTGCTTAAGGTAACAATATTTTTCCGGAGAAATTGTTCAGTCCAAATAACTATATCATATGGCTGATATATTAGCTGAACAATCGGAAACAAGTGTCTGTATGGAAAACTTTTTCATTTGTCGAGATATTTTAATTAGGCATGATTTATTGCTTAAGGTAACAATATTTTCTCCGGAGAAATTGGTCAGATCATATCGCTATATCATATAGCTACCATACAAACTGAACGATCTGAAACAAGTGCTTGTATGGAAAACTCTTTCATTTGACGAGTTATCTTCACAAAGTTAGAAACAATTTATTGCTTAAGGCAACAACATATTCTCCGAAGAAATTGTTCAGATCAAATTACTATATTGTATAGCTGCCATACGAACTGAGTGATCAGAAAGAAGTGCTTGTATGAAAAACTTTTTAATTTTACGAGATATTTTAATTAGGCACGATTTATTGCTTAAGGTAACAATATTTTCTCCGGAGAAATTGGTCAGATCATATCGCTATATCATATAGCTACCATACAAACTGAACGATCTGAAACAAGTGCTTGTATGGAAAACTCTTTCATTTGACGAGTTATCTTCACAAAGTTAGAAACAATTTATTGCTTAAGGCAACAACATATTCTCCGAAGAAATTGTTCAGATCAAATTACTATATTATATAGCTGCCATACGAACTGAGTGATCAGAAAGAAGTGTTTGTATGAAAAACTTTTTCATTTTACGAGATATTTTAATTAGGCACGATTTATTGCTTAAGGTAACAATATTTTCTCCGAAGAAATTTCTCAGATCAAATTACCATTTCATATAGCTGATATATAAATTGAACGATCGGAAACAAGTGCTTGTATGGAAAACTCTTTCTTTTGACGAGTTATCTTCACAAAGTTAGACACGATTTATTGCTTAAGGCAACAACATATTCTCCGAAGAAATTTTTCAAATCAAATTACTATATTATATAGCTGCCATATGAACTGAGTGATCGGAAACAAGTGCTTGGATGGAAAACTTTTGCATTTGACGAGATATTTTAATTAGGCACGATCTATTGCTTAAGGTAACAATATTTTTTCCCGAGAAATTGTTTAGATCAAATAACTATATCATATAGCTGATATATTAACTGAACGCTCGGAAACAAGTGTTTGTATGGAAAACTTTTTCATTTGACGAGATATTTTAATTAGGCACGATTTATTGCTTAAGGTAACAATATTTTCTGAGGAGAAATTGGTCAGATCAAATAACTATATCATATAGCTGCCATACGAACTGAGTGACCGGAAACAAGTGCTTGTATGGAAAACTTTTTCATTTGACGAGATATTTTAATTAGGCACGATTTATTGCTTAAGGTATTAATATATTTTCCGGAAAAATTGTTCAGATCAAATAACTATATCATATAGCTGCCATACGAACTGAGTGATCGGAAACAAGTGCTTGTATGGAAAACTTTATCATTTAACGAGATACTTTAATTAGGCACGATTTATTGCTTAAGGCAACAATATATTCTCCGAAGAAATTGTTCAGATCAAACAACTATATCATATAGCTGATATATTACCTGAACGATCTGAAACAAGTGCTTGTATGTAAAACTTTTTCATTTGACGAGATATTTTAATTAGGCACGATTTATTGCTTAAGGTAACAATATATTTTCCGGAGAAATTGTTCAGATCAAATAACTATATCATATAGCTGCCATACGAACTGAGTGATCGGAAACAAGTGCTTGTATGGAAAACTTTTTCATTTAACGAGATACTTTAATTAGGCACGATTTTTTGCTTAAGGTAACAATATATTTTCCGGAGAAATTGTTCAGATCAAATAACTATATCATATAGCTGCCATACGAACTAAGTGATCGGAAACAAGTGCTTGTATGGAAAACTTTTTCATTTAACGAGATACTTTAATTAGGCACGATTTATTGCTTAAGGCAACAATATATTCTCCGGAGAAATTGTTCAGATCAAACAACTATATCATATAGCTGATATATTACCTGAACGATCTGAAACAAGTGCTTGTATGTAAAACTTTTTCATTTGACGAGATATTTTAATTAGGCACGATTTATTGCTTAAGGTAACAATATATTTTCCGGAGAAATTGTTCAGATCAAATAACTATATCATATAGCTGCCATACGACCTGAGTGATCGGAAACAAGTGCTTGTATGGAAAACTTTTTCATTTAACGAGATACTTTAATTAGGCACGATTTATTGCTTAAGGCAACAATATATTCTCCGGAGAAATTGTCCAGATCAAACAACTATATCATATAGCTGATATATTACCTGAGCGATCTGAAACAAGTGCTTGTATGGAAAACTTTTTCATTTGACGAGATATTTTAATTAGGCACGATTTATTGCTTAAGGTAACAATATATTTTCCGGAGAAATTGTTCAGATCAAATAACTATATCATATAGCTGCCATACGAACTGAGTGATCGGAAACAAGTGCTTGTATGGAAAACTTTTGCATTTAACGAGATATTTTAATTAGGCACGATCTATTGCTTAAGGTAACAATATTTTTTCCGGAGAAATTTTTCAGATCAAATAACTATATCATATAGCTGCCATACGAACTGAGTGATCGGAAACAAGTGCTTGTATGGTAAACTTTTTCATTTAACGAGATACTTTAATTAGGCACGATTTATTGCTTAAGGCAACAATATATTCTCCGGAGATATTGTTCAGATCAAACAACTATATCATATAGCTGATATATTACCTGAACGATCTGAAACAAGTGCTTGTATGTAAAACTCTTTCTTTTGACGAGTTATCTTCACAAAGTTAGACACGATTTATTGCTTAAGGCAACAACATATTCTCCGAAGAAATTGTTCAAATCAAATTACTATATTATATAGCTGCCATATGAACTGAGTGATCGGAAACAAGTGCTTGTATGGAAAACTTTTGCATTTGACGAGATATTTTAATTAGGCACGATCTATTGCTTAAGGTAACAATATATTTTCCGGAGAAATTGTTCAGATCAAATAACTATATCATATAGCTGCCATACGAACTGAGTGATCGGAACCAAGTGCTTGTATGGAAAACTTTTTCATTTAACGAGATACTTTAATTAGGCACGATTTATTGCTTAAGGTAACAATATATTTTCCGGAGAAATTGTTCAGATCAAATAACTATATCATATAGCTGCCATACGAACTGAGTGATCGGAAACAAGTGCTTGTATGGAAAACTTTTGCATTTAACGAGATATTTTAATTAGGCACGATCTATTGCTTAAGGTAACAATATTTTTTCCGGAGAAATTTTTCAGATCAAATACCTATATCATATAGCTGCCATACGAACTGAGTGATCGGAAACAAGTGCTTGTATGGAAAACTTTTTCATTTAACGAGATACTTTAATTAGGCACGATTTATTGCTTAAGGTATTAATATATTTTCCGGAAAAATTGTTCAGATCAAATAACTATATCATATAGCTGCCATACGAACTGAGTGATCGGAAACAAGTGCTTGTAAGGAAAACTTTATCATTTAACGAGATATTTTAATTAGGCACGATTTATTGCTTAAGGTATTAATATATTTTCCGGAAAAATTGTTCAGATCAAATAACTATATCATATAGCTGCCATACGAACTGAGTGATCGGAAACAAGTGCTTGTATGGAAAACTTTATCATTTAACGAGATACTTTAATTAGGCACGATTTATTGCTTAAGGCAACAATATTTTCTGAGGAGAAATTAGTCAGATCAAATAACTATATCATATAGCTGCCATACGAACTGAGTGACCGGAAACAAGTGCTTGTATGGAAAACTTTTTCATTTGACGAGATATTTTAATTAGGCACGATTTATTGCTTAAGGTATTAATATATTTTCCGGAAAAATTGTTCAGATCAAATAACTATATCATATAGCTGCCATACGAACTGAGTGATCGGAAACAAGTGCTTGTAAGGAAAACTTTATCATTTAACGAGATATTTTAATTAGGCACGATTTATTGCTTAAGGTATTAATATATTTTCCGGAAAAATTGTTCAGATCAAATAACTATATCATATAGCTGCCATACGAACTGAGTGATCGGAAACAAGTGCTTGTATGGAAAACTTTATCATTTAACGAGATACTTTAATTAGGCACGATTTATTGCTTAAGGCAACAATATTTTCTGAGGAGAAATTTTTCAGATCAAATACCTATATCATATAGCTGCCATACGAACTGAGTGATCGGAAACAAGTGCTTGTATGTAAAACTTTTTCATTTGACGAGATATTTTAATTAGGCACGATCTATTGCTTAAGGTAACAATATATTTTCCGGAGAAATTGTTCAGATCAAATAACTATATCATATAGCTGCCATACGAACTGAGTGATCGGAACCAAGTGCTTGTATGGAAAACTTTTTCATTTAACGAGATACTTTAATTAGGCACGATTTATTGCTTAAGGTAACAATATATTTTCCGGAGAAATTGTTCAGATCAAATAACTATATCATATAGCTGCCATACGAACTGAGTGATCGGAAACAAGTGCTTGTATGGAAAACTTTTGCATTTAACGAGATATTTTAATTAGGCACGATCTATTGCTTAAGGTAACAATATTTTTTCCGGAGAAATTTTTCAGATCAAATACCTATATCATATAGCTGCCATACGAACTGAGTGATCGGAAACAAGTGCTTGTATGGAAAACTTTTTCATTTAACGAGATACTTTAATTAGGCACGATTTATTGCTTAAGGTATTAATATATTTTCCGGAAAAATTGTTCAGATCAAATAACTATATCATATAGCTGCCATACGAACTGAGTGATCGGAAACAAGTGCTTGTAAGGAAAACTTTATCATTTAACGAGATATTTTAATTAGGCACGATTTATTGCTTAAGGTATTAATATATTTTCCGGAAAAATTGTTCAGATCAAATAACTATATCATATAGCTGCCATACGAACTGAGTGATCGGAAACAAGTGCTTGTATGGAAAACTTTATCATTTAACGAGATACTTTAATTAGGCACGATTTATTGCTTAAGGCAACAATATTTTCTGAGGAGAAATTAGTCAGATCAAATAACTATATCATATAGCTGCCATACGAACTGAGTGACCGGAAACAAGTGCTTGTATGGAAAACTTTTTCATTTGACGAGATATTTTAATTAGGCACGATTTATTGCTTAAGGTATTAATATATTTTCCGGAAAAATTGTTCAGATCAAATAACTATATCATATAGCTGCCATACGAACTGAGTGATCGGAAACAAGTGCTTGTAAGGAAAACTTTATCATTTAACGAGATATTTTAATTAGGCACGATTTATTGCTTAAGGTATTAATATATTTTCCGGAAAAATTGTTCAGATCAAATAACTATATCATATAGCTGCCATACGAACTGAGTGATCGGAAACAAGTGCTTGTATGGAAAACTTTATCATTTAACGAGATACTTTAATTAGGCACGATTTATTGCTTAAGGCAACAATATTTTCTGAGGAGAAATTTTTCAGATCAAATACCTATATCATATAGCTGCCATACGAACTGAGTGATCGGAAACAAGTGCTTGTATGTAAAACTTTTTCATTTGACGAGATATTTTAATTAGGCACGATTTATTGCTTAAGGTAACAATATATTTTCCGGAGAAATTGTTCAGATCAAATAACTATATCATATAGCTGCCATACGAACTGAGTGATCGGAAACAAGTGCTTGTATGGAAAACTTTTTCATTTAACGAGATACTTTAATTAGGCACGATTTTTTGCTTAAGGTAACAATATATTTTCCGGAGAAATTGTTCAGATCAAATAACTATATCATATAGCTGCCATACGAACTAAGTGATCGGAAACAAGTGCTTGTATGGAAAACTTTTTCATTTAACGAGATACTTTAATTAGGCACGATTTATTGCTTAAGGCAACAATATATTCTCCGGAGAAATTGTTCAGATCAAACAACTATATCATATAGCTGATATATTACCTGAACGATCTGAAACAAGTGCTTGTATGTAAAACTTTTTCATTTGACGAGATATTTTAATTAGGCACGATTTATTGCTTAAGGCAACAATATATTCTCCGGAGATATTGTTCAGATCAAACAACTATATCATATAGCTGATATATTACCTGAACGATCTGAAACAAGTGCTTGTCTGTAAAACTTTTTCATTTGACGAGATATTTTAATTAGGCACGATTTATTGCTTAAGGTAACAATATTTTTTTCGAAGAAATTTCTCAGATCAAATTACTATTTCATATAGCTGATATATAAATTGAACGATCGGAAACAAGTGCTTGTATGGAAAACTCTTTCTTTTGACGAGTTATCTTCACAAAATTAGACACGATTTATTGCTTAAGGCAACAACATATTCTCCGAAGAAATTGTTCAAATCAAATTACTATATTATATAGCTGCCATATGAACTGAGTGATCGGAAACAAGTGCTTGTATGGAAAACTTTTGCATTTGACGAGATATTTTAATTAGGCACGATCTATTGCTTAAGGTAACAATATATTTTCCGGAGAAATTGTTCAGATCAAATAACTATATCATATAGCTGCCATACGAACTGAGTGATCGGAACCAAGTGCTTGTATGGAAAACTTTTTCATTTAACGAGATACTTTAATTAGGCACGATTTATTGCTTAAGGCAACAATATATTCTCCGGAGAAATTGTTCAGATCAAACAACTATATCATATAGCTGATATATTACCTGAAAGATCTGAAACAAGTGCTTGTATGTAAAACTTTTTCATTTGACGAGATATTTTAATTAGGCACGACTTATTGCTTAAGGTAACAATATATTTTCCGGAGAAATTGTTCAGATCAAATTACTATATTATATAGCTGCCATACGAACTGAGTGATCAGAAAGAAGTGCTTGTATGAAAAACTTTTTCATTTTACGAGATATTTTAATTAGGCACGATTTATTGCTTAAGGTAACAATATTTTCTCCGAAGAAATTTCTCAGATCAAATTACTATTTCATATAGCTGATATATAAATTGAACGATCGGAAACAAGTGCTTGTATGGAAAACTCTTTCTTTTGACGAGTTATCTTCACAAAGTTAGACACGATTTATTGCTTAAGGCAACAACATATTCTCCGAAGAAATTGTTCAAATCAAATTACTATATTATATAGCTGCCATATGAACTGAGTGATCGGAAACAAGTGCTTGTATGGAAAACGTTTTCATTTAACGAGATACTTTAATTAGGCACGATTTATTGCTTAAGGCAACAATATATTCTCCGGAGAAATTGTTCAGATCAAACAACTATATCATATAGCTGATATATTAACTGAACGCTCGGAAACAAGTGTTTGTATGGAAAACTTTTTCATTTGACGAGATATTTTAATTAGGCACGATTTATTGCTTAAGGTAACAATATTTTCTGAGGAGAAATTGGTCAGATCAAATAACTATATCATATAGCTGCCATACGAACTAAGTGATCGGAAACAAGTGCTTGTATGGAAAACTTTTTCATTTAACGAGATACTTTAATTAGGCACGATTTATTGCTTAAGGCAACAATATATTCTCCGGAGAAATTGTTCAGATCAAACAACTATATCATATAGCTGATATATTACCTGAACGATCTGAAACAATTGCTTGTATGTAAAACTTTTTCATTTGACGAGATATTTTAATTAGGCACGATTTATTGCTTAAGGCAACAATATATTCTCCGGAGATATTGTTCAGATCAAACAACTATATCATATAGCTGATATATTACCTGAACGATCTGAAACAAGTGCTTGTCTGTAAAACTTTTTCATTTGACGAGATATTTTAATTAGGCACGATTTATTGCTTAAGGTAACAATATTTTTTTCGAAGAAATTTCTCAGATCAAATTACTATTTCATATAGCTGATATATAAATTGAACGATCGGAAACAAGTGCTTGTATGGAAAACTCTTTCTTTTGACGAGTTATCTTCACAAAATTAGACACGATTTATTGCTTAAGGCAACAACATATTCTCCGAAGAAATTGTTCAAATCAAATTACTATATTATATAGCTGCCATATGAACTGAGTGATCGGAAACAAGTGCTTGTATGGAAAACTTTTGCATTTGACGAGATATTTTAATTAGGCACGATCTATTGCTTAAGGTAACAATATATTTTCCGGAGAAATTGTTCAGATCAAATAACTATATCATATAGCTGCCATACGAACTGAGTGATCGGAACCAAGTGCTTGTATGGAAAACTTTTTCATTTAACGAGATACTTTAATTAGGCACGATTTATTGCTTAAGGCAACAATATATTCTCCGGAGAAATTGTTCAGATCAAACAACTATATCATATAGCTGATATATTACCTGAAAGATCTGAAACAAGTGCTTGTATGTAAAACTTTTTCATTTGACGAGATATTTTAATTAGGCACGATTTATTGCTTAAGGTAACAATATATTTTCCGGAGAAATTGTTCAGATCAAATTACTATATTATATATCTGCCATACGAACTGAGTGATCAGAAAGAAGTGCTTGTATGAAAAACTTTTTCATTTTACGAGATATTTTAATTAGGCACGATTTATTTCTTAAGGTAACAATATTTTCTCCGAAGAAATTTCTCAGATCAAATTACTATTTCATATAGCTGATATATAAATTGAACGATCGGAAACAAGTGCTTGTATGGAAAACTCTTTCTTTTGACGAGTTATCTTCACAAAGTTAGACACGATTTATTGCTTAAGGCAACAACATATTCTCCGAAGAAATTGTTCAAATCAAATTACTATATTATATAGCTGCCATATGAACTGAGTGATCGGAAACAAGTGCTTGTATGGAAAACTTTTTCATTTAACGAGATACTTTAATTAGGCACGATTTATTGCTTAAGGCAACAATATATTCTCCGGAGAAATTGTTCAGATCAAACAACTATATCATATAGCTGATATATTAACTGAACGCTCGGAAACAAGTGTTTGTATGGAAAACTTTTTCATTTGACGAGATATTTTAATTAGGCACGATTTATTGCTTAAGGTAACAATATTTTCTGAGGAGAAATTGGTCAGATCAAATAACTATATCATATAGCTGCCATACGAACTGAGTGATCGGAAACAAGTGCTTGTATGGAAAACTTTTTCATTTGACGAGATATTTTAATTAGGCACGATCTATTGCTTAAGGTAACAATATTTTTTCCGGAGAAATTGTTCAGATCAAATAACTATATCATATAGCTGATATATTAACTGAACGCTCGGAAACAAGTGTTTGTATGGAAAACTTTTTCATTTGACGAGATATTTTAATTAGGCACGATTTATTGCTTAAGGTAACAATATTTTCTGAGGAGGAATTGGTCAGATCAAATAACTATATCATATAGCTGCCATACGAACTGAGTGATCGGAAACAAGTGCTTGTATGGAAAACTTTTTCATTTGACGAGATATTTTAATTAGGCACGATTTATTGCTTAAGGTAACAATATATTTTCCGGAGAAATTGTTCAGATCAAATAACTATATCATATAGCTGCCATACGAACTGAGTGATCGGAAACAAGTGCTTGTATGGAAAACTTTTTCATTTAACGAGATACTTTAATTAGGCACGATTTATTGCTTAAGGCAACAATATATTCTCCGGAGAAATTGTTCAGATCAAACAACTATATCATATAGCTGATATATTACCTGAACGATCTGAAACAAGTGCTTGTATGTAAAACTTTTTCATTTGACGAGATATTTTAATTAGGCACGATTTATTGCTTAAGGTAACAATATATTTTCCGGAGAAATTGTTCAGATCAAATAACTATATCATATAGCTGCCATACGAACTGAGTGATCGGAAACAAGTGCTTGTATGGAAAACTTTTTCATTTAACGAGATACTTTAATTAGGCACGATTTATTGCTTAAGGCAACAATATATTCTCCGGAGAAATTGTTCAGATCAAACAACTATATCATATAGCTGATATATTACCTGAACGATCTGAAACAAGTGCTTGTATGTAAAACTTTTTCATTTGACGAGATATTTTAATTAGGCACGATTTATTGCTTAAGGTAACAATATATTTTCCGGAGAAATTGTTCAGATCAAATAACTATATCATATAGCTGCCATACGAACTGAGTGATCGGAAACAAGTGTTTGTATGGAAAACTTTTGCATTTGACGAGATATTTTAATTAGGCACGATCTATTGCTTAAGGTAACAACATTTTTTCCGGAGAAATTTTTCAGATCAAATAACTATATCATATAGCTGCCATACGAACTGAGTGATCGGAAACAAGTGCTTGTATGGAAAACTTTTTCATTTAACGAGATACTTTAATTAGGCACGATTTATTGCTTAAGGCAACAATATATTCTCCGGAGAAATTGTTCAGATCAAACAACTATATCATATAGCTGATATATTACCTGAACGATCTGAAACAAGTGCTTGTATGTAAAACTTTTTCATTTGACGAGATATTTTAATTAGGCACGATTTATTGCTTAAGGTAACAATATATTTTCCGGAGAAATTGTTCAGATCAAATAACTATATAATATAGCTGCCATACGAACTGAGTGATCGGAAACAAGTGCTTGTATGGAAAACTTTTTCATTTAACGAGATACTTTAATTAGGCACGATTTATTGCTTCAGGCAACAATATATTCTCCGGAGAAATTGTTCAGATCAAACAACTATATCATATAGCTGATATATTACCTGAACGATCTGAAACAAGTGCTTGTATGTAAAACTTTTTCATTTGACGAGATATTTTAATTAGGCACGATTTATTGCTTAAGGTAACAATATATTTTCCGGAGAAATTGTTCAGATCAAATAACTATATCATATAGCTGCCATACGAACTGAGTTATCGGAAACAAGTGCTTGTATGGAAAACTTTTGCATTTGACGAGATATTTTAATTATTCACGATCTATTGCTTAAGGTAACAATATTTTTTCCGGAGAAATTTTTCAGATCAAATAACTATATCATATAGCTGATATGTTAACTGAACCATCGGAAACAAGTGCTTGTATGGAAAACTTTTTCATTTGACGAGATATTTTAATTAGGCACGATTTATTGCTTAAGGCAACAATATATTCTCCGGAGAAATTGTTCAGATCAAATAACTATATCATATAGCTGATATATTAACTGAACGCTCGGAAACAAGTGTTTGTATGGAAAACTTTTTCATTTGACGAGATATTTTAATTAGGCACGATTTATTGCTTAAGGCAACAATATATTCTCCGGACAAATTGTTCAGATCAAATAACTATATCATATAGCTGATATATTAACTGAACGCTCTGAAACAAGTGTTTGTATGGAAAACTTTTTCATTTGACGAGATATTTTAATTAGGCACGATTTATTGCTTAAGGTAACAATATTTTCTGAGGAGAAATTGGTCAGATCAAATAACTATATCATATAGCTGCCATACGAACTGAGTGATCGGAAACAAGTGCTTGTATGGAAAACTTTTTCATTTAACGAGATACTTTAATTAGGCACGATTTATTGCTTAAGGCAACAATATATTCTCCGGAGAAATTGTTCAGATCAAATAACTATATCATATAGCTGATATATTAACTGAACGCTCGGAAACAAGTGTTTGTATGGAAAACTTTTTCATTTGACGAGATATTTTAATTAGGCACGATTTATTGCTTAAGGTAACAATATATTTTCCGGAGAAATTGTTCAGATCAAATAACTATATCATATAGCTGCCATACGAACTGAGTGATCGGAAACAAGTGCTTGTATGGAAAACTTTTGCATTTGACGAGATATTTTAATTAGGCACGATCTATTGCTTAAGGTAACAATATTTTTTCCGGAGAAATTTTTCAGATCAAATAACTATATCATATAGCTGCCATACGAACTGAGTGATCGGAAACAAGTGCTTGTATGGAAAACTTTTTCATTTAACGAGATACTTTAATTAGGCACGATTTATTGCTTAAGGCAACAATATATTCTCCGGAGAAATTGTTCAGATCAAACAACTATATCATATAGCTGATATATTACCTGAACGATCTGAAACAAGTGCTTGTATGTAAAACTTTTTCATTTGACGAGATATTTTAATTAGGCACGATCTATTGCTTAAGGTAACAATATATTTTCCGGAGAAATTGTTCAGATCAAATAACTATATCATATAGCTGCCATACGAACTGAGTGATCGGAAACAAGTGCTTGTATGTAAAACTTTTTCATTTGACGAGATATTTTAATTAGGCACGATCTATTGCTTAAGGTAACAACATTTTTTCCGGAGAAATTTTTCAGATCAAATAACTATATCATATAGCTGCCATACGAACTGAGTGATCGGAAACAAGTGCTTGTATGGAAAACTTTTTCATTTAACGAGATACTTTAATTAGGCACGATTTATTGCTTAAGGCAACAATATATTCTCCGGAGAAATTGTTCAGATCAAACAACTATGTCATATAGCTGATATATTACCTGAACGATCTGAAACAAGTGCTTGTATGTAAAACTTTTTCATTTGACGAGATATTTTAATTAGGACCGACATATTGCTTAAGGTAACAACATTTTTTCCGGAGAAATTTTTCAGATCAAATAACTATATCATACAGCTGCCATACGAACTGAGTGATCGGAAACAAGTGCTTGTATGGAAAACTTTTTCATTTAACGAGATACTTTAATTAGGCACGATTTATTGCTTAAGGCAACAATATATTCTCCGGAGAAATTGTTCAGATCAAACAACTATATCATATAGCTGATAAATTACCTGAACGATCTGAAACAAGTGCTTATATGTAAAACTTTTTCATTTGACGAGATATTTTAATTAGGCACGATCTATTGCTTAAGGTAACAACATTTTTTCCGGAGAAATTTTTCAGATCAAATAACTATATCATAGAGCTGCCATAGGAACTGAGTGATCTGAAACAAGTGATTGTATGTAAAACTTTTTCATTTGACGAGATATTTTAATTAGGCACGATTTATTGCTTAAGGTAACAATATATTTTCCGGAGAAATTGTTCAGATCAAATAACTATATCATATAGCTGCCATACGAACTGAGTGATCGGAAACAAGTGCTTGTATGTAAAACTTTTTCATTTGACGAGATATTTTAATTAGGCACGATTTATTGCTTAAGGTAACAATATATTTTCCGGAGAAATTGTTCAGATCAAATAACTATATCATATAGCTGCCATACGAACTGAGTGATCGGAAACAAGTGTTTGTATGGAAAACTTTTGCATTTGACGAGATATTTTAATTAGGCACGATCTATTGCTTAAGGTAACAACATTTTTTCCGGAGAAATTTTTCAGATCAAATAACTATATCATATAGCTGCCATACGAACTGAGTGATCGGAAACAAGTGCTTGTATGGAAAACTTTTTCATTTAACGAGATACTTTAATTAGGCACGATTTATTGCTTAAGGTAACAATATATTCTCCGGAGAAATTGTTCAGATCAAACAACTATATCATATAGCTGATATATTACCTGAACGATCTGAAACAAGTGCTTGTATGTAAAACTTTTTCATTTGACGAGATATTTTAATTAGGCACGATTTATTGCTTAAGGTAACAATATATTTTCCGGAGAAATTGTTCAGATCAAATAACTATATCATATAGCTGCCATACGAACTGAGTGATCGGAAACAAGTGCTTGTATGTAAAACTTTTTCATTTGACGAGATATTTTAATTAGGCACGATTTATTGCTTAAGGTAACAATATATTTTCCGGAGAAATTGTTCAGATCAAATAACTATATCATATAGCTGCCATACGAACTGAGTGATCGGAAACAAGTGCTTGTATGTAAAACTTTTTCATTTGACGAGATATTTTAATTAGGCACGATTTATTGCTTAAGGTAACAATATATTTTCCGAAGAAATTGTTCAGATCAAATAACTATATCATATAGCTGCCATACGAACTGAGTGATCGGAAACAAGTGTTTGTATGGAAAACTTTTGCATTTGACGAGATATTTTAATTAGGCACGATCTATTGCTTAAGGTAACAACATTTTTTCCGGAGAAATTTTTCAGATCAAATAACTATATCATAGAGCTGCCATAGGAACTGAGTGATCTGAAACAAGTGATTGTATGTAAAACTTTTTCATTTGACGAGATATTTTAATTAGGCACGATTTATTGCTTAAGGTAACAATATATTTTCCGGAGAAATTGTTCAGATCAAATAACTATATCATATAGCTGCCATACGAACTGAGTGATCGGAAACAAGTGCTTGTATGTAAAACTTTTTCATTTGACGAGATATTTTAATTAGGCACGATTTATTGCTTAAGGTAACAATATATTTTCCGGAGAAATTGTTCAGATCAAATAACTATATCATATAGCTGCCATACGAACTGAGTGATCGGAAACAAGTGTTTGTATGGAAAACTTTTGCATTTGACGAGATATTTTAATTAGGCACGATCTATTGCTTAAGGTAACAACATTTTTTCCGGAGAAATTTTTCAGATCAAATAACTATATCATATAGCTGCCATACGAACTGAGTGATCGGAAACAAGTGCTTGTATGGAAAACTTTTTCATTTAACGAGATACTTTAATTAGGCACGATTTATTGCTTAAGGCAACAATATATTCTCCGGAGAAATTGTTCAGATCAAACAACTATATCATATAGCTGATATATTACCTGAACGATCTGAAACAAGTGCTTGTATGTAAAACTTTTTCATTTGACGAGATATTTTAATTAGGCACGATTTATTGCTTAAGGTAACAATATATTTTCCGGAGAAATTGTTCAGATCAAATAACTATATCATATAGCTGCCATACGAACTGAGTGATCGGAAACAAGTGCTTGTATGGAAAACTTTTTCATTTAACGAGATACTTTAATTAGGCACGATTTATTGCTTCAGGCAACAATATATTCTCCGGAGAAATTGTTCAGATCAAACAACTATATCATATAGCTGATATATTACCTGAACGATCTGAAACAAGTGCTTGTATGTAAAACTTTTTCATTTGACGAGATATTTTAATTAGGCACGATTTATTGCTTAAGGTAACAATATATTTTCCGGAGAAATTGTTCAGATCAAATAACTATATCATATAGCTGCCATACGAACTGAGTTATCGGAAACAAGTGCTTGTATGGAAAACTTTTGCATTTGACGAGATATTTTAATTATTCACGATCTATTGCTTAAGGTAACAATATTTTTTCCGGAGAAATTTTTCAGATCAAATAACTATATCATATAGCTGATATGTTAACTGAACCATCGGAAACAAGTGCTTGTATGGAAAACTTTTTCATTTGACGAGATATTTTAATTAGGCACGATTTATTGCTTAAGGCAACAATATATTCTCCGGAGAAATTGTTCAGATCAAATAACTATATCATATAGCTGATATATTAACTGAACGCTCGGAAACAAGTGTTTGTATGGAAAACTTTTTCATTTGACGAGATATTTTAATTAGGCACGATTTATTGCTTAAGGCAACAATATATTCTCCGGACAAATTGTTCAGATCAAATAACTATATCATATAGCTGATATATTAACTGAACGCTCTGAAACAAGTGTTTGTATGGAAAACTTTTTCATTTGACGAGATATTTTAATTAGGCACGATTTATTGCTTAAGGTAACAATATTTTCTGAGGAGAAATTGGTCAGATCAAATAACTATATCATATAGCTGCCATACGAACTGAGTGATCGGAAACAAGTGCTTGTATGGAAAACTTTTTCATTTAACGAGATACTTTAATTAGGCACGATTTATTGCTTAAGGCAACAATATATTCTCCGGAGAAATTGTTCAGATCAAATAACTATATCATATAGCTGATATATTAACTGAACGCTCGAAAACAAGTGTTTGTATGGAAAACTTTTTCATTTGACGAGATATTTTAATTAGGCACGATTTATTGCTTAAGGTAACAATATTTTCTGAGGAGAAATTGGTCAGATCAAATAACTATATCATATAGCTGATATATTAACTGAACGCTCGGAAACAAGTGTTTGTATGGAAAACTTTTTCATTTGACGAGATATTTTAATTAGGCACGATTTATTGCTTAAGGTAACAATATATTTTCCGGAGAAATTGTTCAGATCAAATAACTATATCATATAGCTGCCATACGAACTGAGTGATCGGAAACAAGTGCTTGTATGGAAAACTTTTGCATTTGACGAGATATTTTAATTAGGCACGATCTATTGCTTAAGGTAACAATATTTTTTCCGGAGAAATTTTTCAGATCAAATAACTATATCATATAGCTGCCATACGAACTGAGTGATCGGAAACAAGTGCTTGTATGGAAAACTTTTTCATTTAACGAGATACTTTAATTAGGCACGATTTATTGCTTAAGGCAACAATATATTCTCCGGAGAAATTGTTCAGATCAAATACCTATATCATATAGCTGCCATACGAACTGAGTGATCGGAAACAAGTGCTTGTATGTAAAACTTTTTCATTTGACGAGATATTTTAATTAGGCACGATCTATTGCTTAAGGTAACAATATATTTTCCGGAGAAATTGTTCAGATCAAATAACTATATCATATAGCTGCCATACGAACTGAGTGATCGGAACCAAGTGCTTGTATGGAAAACTTTTTCATTTAACGAGATACTTTAATTAGGCACGATTTATTGCTTAAGGTAACAATATATTTTCCGGAGAAATTGTTCAGATCAAATAACTATATCATATAGCTGCCATACGAACTGAGTGATCGGAAACAAGTGCTTGTATGGAAAACTTTTGCATTTAACGAGATATTTTAATTAGGCACGATCTATTGCTTAAGGTAACAATATTTTTTCCGGAGAAATTTTTCAGATCAAATACCTATATCATATAGCTGCCATACGAACTGAGTGATCGGAAACAAGTGCTTGTATGGAAAACTTTTTCATTTAACGAGATACTTTAATTAGGCACGATTTATTGCTTAAGGTATTAATATATTTTCCGGAAAAATTGTTCAGATCAAATAACTATATCATATAGCTGCCATACGAACTGAGTGATCGGAAACAAGTGCTTGTAAGGAAAACTTTATCATTTAACGAGATATTTTAATTAGGCACGATTTATTGCTTAAGGTATTAATATATTTTCCGGAAAAATTGTTCAGATCAAATAACTATATCATATAGCTGCCATACGAACTGAGTGATCGGAAACAAGTGCTTGTATGGAAAACTTTATCATTTAACGAGATACTTTAATTAGGCACGATTTATTGCTTAAGGCAACAATATTTTCTGAGGAGAAATTAGTCAGATCAAATAACTATATCATATAGCTGCCATACGAACTGAGTGACCGGAAACAAGTGCTTGTATGGAAAACTTTTTCATTTGACGAGATATTTTAATTAGGCACGATTTATTGCTTAAGGTATTAATATATTTTCCGGAAAAATTGTTCAGATCAAATAACTATATCATATAGCTGCCATACGAACTGAGTGATCGGAAACAAGTGCTTGTAAGGAAAACTTTATCATTTAACGAGATATTTTAATTAGGCACGATTTATTGCTTAAGGTATTAATATATTTTCCGGAAAAATTGTTCAGATCAAATAACTATATCATATAGCTGCCATACGAACTGAGTGATCGGAAACAAGTGCTTGTATGGAAAACTTTATCATTTAACGAGATACTTTAATTAGGCACGATTTATTGCTTAAGGCAACAATATTTTCTGAGGAGAAATTTTTCAGATCAAATACCTATATCATATAGCTGCCATACGAACTGAGTGATCGGAAACAAGTGCTTGTATGTAAAACTTTTTCATTTGACGAGATATTTTAATTAGGCACGATTTATTGCTTAAGGTAACAATATATTTTCCGGAGAAATTGTTCAGATCAAATAACTATATCATATAGCTGCCATACGAACTGAGTGATCGGAAACAAGTGCTTGTATGGAAAACTTTTTCATTTAACGAGATACTTTAATTAGGCACGATTTTTTGCTTAAGGTAACAATATATTTTCCGGAGAAATTGTTCAGATCAAATAACTATATCATATAGCTGCCATACGAACTAAGTGATCGGAAACAAGTGCTTGTATGGAAAACTTTTTCATTTAACGAGATACTTTAATTAGGCACGATTTATTGCTTAAGGCAAAAATATATTCTCCGGAGAAATTGTTCAGATCAAACAACTATATCATATAGCTGATATATTACCTGAACGATCTGAAACAAGTGCTTGTATGTAAAACTTTTTCATTTGACGAGATATTTTAATTAGGCACGATTTATTGCTTAAGGCAACAATATATTCTCCGGAGATATTGTTCAGATCAAACAACTATATCATATAGCTGATATATTACCTGAACGATCTGAAACAAGTGCTTGTCTGTAAAACTTTTTCATTTGACGAGATATTTTAATTAGGCACGATTTATTGCTTAAGGTAACAATATTTTTTTCGAAGAAATTTCTCAGATCAAATTACTATTTCATATAGCTGATATATAAATTGAACGATCGGAAACAAGTGCTTGTATGGAAAACTCTTTCTTTTGACGAGTTATCTTCACAAAATTAGACACGATTTATTGCTTAAGGCAACAACATATTCTCCGAAGAAATTGTTCAAATCAAATTACTATATTATATAGCTGCCATATGAACTGAGTGATCGGAAACAAGTGCTTGTATGGAAAACTTTTGCATTTGACGAGATATTTTAATTAGGCACGATCTATTGCTTAAGGTAACAATATATTTTCCGGAGAAATTGTTCAGATCAAATAACTATATCATATAGCTGCCATACGAACTGAGTGATCGGAACCAAGTGCTTGTATGGAAAACTTTTTCATTTAACGAGATACTTTAATTAGGCACGATTTATTGCTTAAGGCAACAATATATTCTCCGGAGAAATTGTTCAGATCAAACAACTATATCATATAGCTGATATATTACCTGAAAGATCTGAAACAAGTGCTTGTATGTAAAACTTTATCATTTAACGAGATACTTTAATTAGGCACGATTTATTGCTTAAGGCAACAATATTTTCTGAGGAGAAATTTTTCAGATCAAATACCTATATCATATAGCTGCCATACGAACTGAGTGATCGGAAACAAGTGCTTGTATGTAAAACTTTTTCATTTGACGAGATATTTTAATTAGGCACGATTTATTGCTTAAGGTAACAATATATTTTCCGGAGAAATTGTTCAGATCAAATAACTATATCATATAGCTGCCATACGAACTGAGTGATCGGAAACAAGTGCTTGTATGGAAAACTTTTTCATTTAACGAGATACTTTAATTAGGCACGATTTTTTGCTTAAGGTAACAATATATTTTCCGGAGAAATTGTTCAGATCAAATAACTATATCATATAGCTGCCATACGAACTAAGTGATCGGAAACAAGTGCTTGTATGGAAAACTTTTTCATTTAACGAGATACTTTAATTAGGCACGATTTATTGCTTAAGGCAAAAATATATTCTCCGGAGAAATTGTTCAGATCAAACAACTATATCATATAGCTGATATATTACCTGAACGATCTGAAACAAGTGCTTGTATGTAAAACTTTTTCATTTGACGAGATATTTTAATTAGGCACGATTTATTGCTTAAGGCAACAATATATTCTCCGGAGATATTGTTCAGATCAAACAACTATATCATATAGCTGATATATTACCTGAACGATCTGAAACAAGTGCTTGTCTGTAAAACTTTTTCATTTGACGAGATATTTTAATTAGGCACGATTTATTGCTTAAGGTAACAATATTTTTTTCGAAGAAATTTCTCAGATCAAATTACTATTTCATATAGCTGATATATAAATTGAACGATCGGAAACAAGTGCTTGTATGGAAAACTCTTTCTTTTGACGAGTTATCTTCACAAAATTAGACACGATTTATTGCTTAAGGCAACAACATATTCTCCGAAGAAATTGTTCAAATCAAATTACTATATTATATAGCTGCCATATGAACTGAGTGATCGGAAACAAGTGCTTGTATGGAAAACTTTTGCATTTGACGAGATATTTTAATTAGGCACGATCTATTGCTTAAGGTAACAATATATTTTCCGGAGAAATTGTTCAGATCAAATAACTATATCATATAGCTGCCATACGAACTGAGTGATCGGAACCAAGTGCTTGTATGGAAAACTTTTTCATTTAACGAGATACTTTAATTAGGCACGATTTATTGCTTAAGGCAACAATATATTCTCCGGAGAAATTGTTCAGATCAAACAACTATATCATATAGCTGATATATTACCTGAAAGATCTGAAACAAGTGCTTGTATGTAAAACTTTTTCATTTGACGAGATATTTTAATTAGGCACGACTTATTGCTTAAGGTAACAATATATTTTCCGGAGAAATTGTTCAGATCAAATTACTATATTATATAGCTGCCATACGAACTGAGTGATCAGAAAGAAGTGCTTGTATGAAAAACTTTTTCATTTTGCGAGATATTTTAATTAGGCACGATTTATTGCTTAAGGTAACAATATTTTCTCCGAAGAAATTTCTCAGATCAAATTACTATTTCATATAGCTGATATATAAATTGAACGATCGGAAACAAGTGCTTGTATGGAAAACTCTTTCTTTTGACGAGTTATCTTCACAAAGTTAGACACGATTTATTGCTTAAGGCAACAACATATTCTCCGAAGAAATTGTTCAAATCAAATTACTATATTATATAGCTGCCATATGAACTGAGTGATCGGAAACAAGTGCTTGTATGGAAAACGTTTTCATTTAACGAGATACTTTAATTAGGCACGATTTATTGCTTAAGGCAACAATATATTCTCCGGAGAAATTGTTCAGATCAAACAACTATATCATATAGCTGATATATTAACTGAACGCTCGGAAACAAGTGTTTGTATGGAAAACTTTTTCATTTGACGAGATATTTTAATTAGGCACGATTTATTGCTTAAGGTAACAATATTTTCTGAGGAGAAATTGGTCAGATCAAATAACTATATCATATAGCTGCCATACGAACTAAGTGATCGGAAACAAGTGCTTGTATGGAAAACTTTTTCATTTAACGAGATACTTTAATTAGGCACGATTTATTGCTTAAGGCAACAATATATTCTCCGGAGAAATTGTTCAGATCAAACAACTATATCATATAGCTGATATATTACCTGAACGATCTGAAACAATTGCTTGTATGTAAAACTTTTTCATTTGACGAGATATTTTAATTAGGCACGATTTATTGCTTAAGGCAACAATATATTCTCCGGAGATATTGTTCAGATCAAACAACTATATCATATAGCTGATATATTACCTGAACGATCTGAAACAAGTGCTTGTCTGTAAAACTTTTTCATTTGACGAGATATTTTAATTAGGCACGATTTATTGCTTAAGGTAACAATATTTTTTTCGAAGAAATTTCTCAGATCAAATTACTATTTCATATAGCTGATATATAAATTGAACGATCGGAAACAAGTGCTTGTATGGAAAACTCTTTCTTTTGACGAGTTATCTTCACAAAATTAGACACGATTTATTGCTTAAGGCAACAACATATTCTCCGAAGAAATTGTTCAAATCAAATTACTATATTATATAGCTGCCATATGAACTGAGTGATCGGAAACAAGTGCTTGTATGGAAAACTTTTGCATTTGACGAGATATTTTAATTAGGCACGATCTATTGCTTAAGGTAACAATATATTTTCCGGAGAAATTGTTCAGATCAAATAACTATATCATATAGCTGCCATACGAACTGAGTGATCGGAACCAAGTGCTTGTATGGAAAACTTTTTCATTTAACGAGATACTTTAATTAGGCACGATTTATTGCTTAAGGCAACAATATATTCTCCGGAGAAATTGTTCAGATCAAACAACTATATCATATAGCTGATATATTACCTGAAAGATCTGAAACAAGTGCTTGTATGTAAAACTTTTTCATTTGACGAGATATTTTAATTAGGCACGATTTATTGCTTAAGGTAACAATATATTTTCCGGAGAAATTGTTCAGATCAAATTACTATATTATATAGCTGCCATACGAACTGAGTGATCAGAAAGAAGTGCTTGTATGAAAAACTTTTTCATTTTACGAGATATTTTAATTAGGCACGATTTATTTCTTAAGGTAACAATATTTTCTCCGAAGAAATTTCTCAGATCAAATTACTATTTCATATAGCTGATATATAAATTGAACGATCGGAAACAAGTGCTTGTATGGAAAACTCTTTCTTTTGACGAGTTATCTTCACAAAGTTAGACACGATTTATTGCTTAAGGCAACAACATATTCTCCGAAGAAATTGTTCAAATCAAATTACTATATTATATAGCTGCCATATGAACTGAGTGATCGGAAACAAGTGCTTGTATGGAAAACTTTTTCATTTAACGAGATACTTTAATTAGGCACGATTTATTGCTTAAGGCAACAATATATTCTCCGGAGAAATTGTTCAGATCAAACAACTATATCATATAGCTGATATATTAACTGAACGCTCGGAAACAAGTGTTTGTATGGAAAACTTTTTCATTTGACGAGATATTTTAATTAGGCACGATTTATTGCTTAAGGTAACAATATTTTCTGAGGAGAAATTGGTCAGATCAAATAACTATATCATATAGCTGCCATACGAACTGAGTGATCGGAAACAAGTGCTTGTATGGAAAACTTTTTCATTTGACGAGATATTTTAATTAGGCACGATTTATTGCTTAAGGTAACAATATATTTTCCGGAGAAATTGTTCAGATCAAATAACTATATCATATAGCTGCCATACGAACTGAGTGATCGGAAACAAGTGCTTGTATGGAAAACTTTTTCATTTAACGAGATACTTTAATTAGGCACGATTTATTGCTTAAGGCAACAATATATTCTCCGGAGAAATTGTTCAGATCAAACAACTATATCATATAGCTGATATATTACCTGAACGATCTGAAACAAGTGCTTGTATGTAAAACTTTTTCATTTGACGAGATATTTTAATTAGGCACGATTTATTGCTTAAGGTAACAATATATTTTCCGGAGAAATTGTTCAGATCAAATAACTATATCATATAGCTGCCATACGAACTGAGTGATCGGAAACAAGTGCTTGTATGGAAAACTTTTTCATTTAACGAGATACTTTAATTAGGCACGATTTATTGCTTAAGGCAACAATATATTCTCCGGAGAAATTGTTCAGATCAAACAACTATATCATATAGCTGATATATTACCTGAACGATCTGAAACAAGTGCTTGTATGTAAAACTTTTTCATTTGACGAGATATTTTAATTAGGCACGATTTATTGCTTAAGGTAACAATATATTTTCCGGAGAAATTGTTCAGATCAAATAACTATATCATATAGCTGCCATACGAACTGAGTGATCGGAAACAAGTGTTTGTATGGAAAACTTTTGCATTTGACGAGATATTTTAATTAGGCACGATCTATTGCTTAAGGTAACAACATTTTTTCCGGAGAAATTTTTCAGATCAAATAACTATATCATATAGCTGCCATACGAACTGAGTGATCGGAAACAAGTGCTTGTATGGAAAACTTTTTCATTTAACGAGATACTTTAATTAGGCACGATTTATTGCTTAAGGCAACAATATATTCTCCGGAGAAATTGTTCAGATCAAACAACTATATCATATAGCTGATATATTACCTGAACGATCTGAAACAAGTGCTTGTATGTAAAACTTTTTCATTTGACGAGATATTTTAATTAGGCACGATTTATTGCTTAAGGTAACAATATATTTTCCGGAGAAATTGTTCAGATCAAATAACTATATAATATAGCTGCCATACGAACTGAGTGATCGGAAACAAGTGCTTGTATGGAAAACTTTTTCATTTAACGAGATACTTTAATTAGGCACGATTTATTGCTTCAGGCAACAATATATTCTCCGGAGAAATTGTTCAGATCAAACAACTATATCATATAGCTGATATATTACCTGAACGATCTGAAACAAGTGCTTGTATGTAAAACTTTTTCATTTGACGAGATATTTTAATTAGGCACGATTTATTGCTTAAGGTAACAATATATTTTCCGGAGAAATTGTTCAGATCAAATAACTATATCATATAGCTGCCATACGAACTGAGTTATCGGAAACAAGTGCTTGTATGGAAAACTTTTGCATTTGACGAGATATTTTAATTATTCACGATCTATTGCTTAAGGTAACAATATTTTTTCCGGAGAAATTTTTCAGATCAAATAACTATATCATATAGCTGATATGTTAACTGAACCATCGGAAACAAGTGCTTGTATGGAAAACTTTTTCATTTGACGAGATATTTTAATTAGGCACGATTTATTGCTTAAGGCAACAATATATTCTCCGGAGAAATTGTTCAGATCAAATAACTATATCATATAGCTGATATATTAACTGAACGCTCGGAAACAAGTGTTTGTATGGAAAACTTTTTCATTTGACGAGATATTTTAATTAGGCACGATTTATTGCTTAAGGCAACAATATATTCTCCGGACAAATTGTTCAGATCAAATAACTATATCATATAGCTGATATATTAACTGAACGCTCTGAAACAAGTGTTTGTATGGAAAACTTTTTCATTTGACGAGATATTTTAATTAGGCACGATTTATTGCTTAAGGTAACAATATTTTCTGAGGAGAAATTGGTCAGATCAAATAACTATATCATATAGCTGCCATACGAACTGAGTGATCGGAAACAAGTGCTTGTATGGAAAACTTTTTCATTTAACGAGATACTTTAATTAGGCACGATTTATTGCTTAAGGCAACAATATATTCTCCGGAGAAATTGTTCAGATCAAATAACTATATCATATAGCTGATATATTAACTGAACGCTCGGAAACAAGTGTTTGTATGGAAAACTTTTTCATTTGACGAGATATTTTAATTAGGCACGATTTATTGCTTAAGGTAACAATATATTTTCCGGAGAAATTGTTCAGATCAAATAACTATATCATATAGCTGCCATACGAACTGAGTGATCGGAAACAAGTGCTTGTATGGAAAACTTTTGCATTTGACGAGATATTTTAATTAGGCACGATCTATTGCTTAAGGTAACAATATTTTTTCCGGAGAAATTTTTCAGATCAAATAACTATATCATATAGCTGCCATACGAACTGAGTGATCGGAAACAAGTGCTTGTATGGAAAACTTTTTCATTTAACGAGATACTTTAATTAGGCACGATTTATTGCTTAAGGCAACAATATATTCTCCGGAGAAATTGTTCAGATCAAACAACTATATCATATAGCTGATATATTACCTGAACGATCTGAAACAAGTGCTTGTATGTAAAACTTTTTCATTTGACGAGATATTTTAATTAGGCACGATCTATTGCTTAAGGTAACAATATATTTTCCGGAGAAATTGTTCAGATCAAATAACTATATCATATAGCTGCCATACGAACTGAGTGATCGGAAACAAGTGCTTGTATGTAAAACTTTTTCATTTGACGAGATATTTTAATTAGGCACGATCTATTGCTTAAGGTAACAACATTTTTTCCGGAGAAATTTTTCAGATCAAATAACTATATCATATAGCTGCCATACGAACTGAGTGATCGGAAACAAGTGCTTGTATGGAAAACTTTTTCATTTAACGAGATACTTTAATTAGGCACGATTTATTGCTTAAGGCAACAATATATTCTCCGGAGAAATTGTTCAGATCAAACAACTATGTCATATAGCTGATATATTACCTGAACGATCTGAAACAAGTGCTTGTATGTAAAACTTTTTCATTTGACGAGATATTTTAATTAGGACCGACATATTGCTTAAGGTAACAACATTTTTTCCGGAGAAATTTTTCAGATCAAATAACTATATCATACAGCTGCCATACGAACTGAGTGATCGGAAACAAGTGCTTGTATGGAAAACTTTTTCATTTAACGAGATACTTTAATTAGGCACGATTTATTGCTTAAGGCAACAATATATTCTCCGGAGAAATTGTTCAGATCAAACAACTATATCATATAGCTGATATATTACCTGAACGATCTGAAACAAGTGCTTATATGTAAAACTTTTTCATTTGACGAGATATTTTAATTAGGCACGATCTATTGCTTAAGGTAACAACATTTTTTCCGGAGAAATTTTTCAGATCAAATAACTATATCATAGAGCTGCCATAGGAACTGAGTGATCTGAAACAAGTGATTGTATGTAAAACTTTTTCATTTGACGAGATATTTTAATTAGGCACGATTTATTGCTTAAGGTAACAATATATTTTCCGGAGAAATTGTTCAGATCAAATAACTATATCATATAGCTGCCATACGAACTGAGTGATCGGAAACAAGTGCTTGTATGTAAAACTTTTTCATTTGACGAGATATTTTAATTAGGCACGATTTATTGCTTAAGGTAACAATATATTTTCCGGAGAAATTGTTCAGATCAAATAACTATATCATATAGCTGCCATACGAACTGAGTGATCGGAAACAAGTGTTTGTATGGAAAACTTTTGCATTTGACGAGATATTTTAATTAGGCACGATCTATTGCTTAAGGTAACAACATTTTTTCCGGAGAAATTTTTCAGATCAAATAACTATATCATATAGCTGCCATACGAACTGAGTGATCGGAAACAAGTGCTTGTATGGAAAACTTTTTCATTTAACGAGATACTTTAATTAGGCACGATTTATTGCTTAAGGTAACAATATATTCTCCGGAGAAATTGTTCAGATCAAACAACTATATCATATAGCTGATATATTACCTGAACGATCTGAAACAAGTGCTTGTATGTAAAACTTTTTCATTTGACGAGATATTTTAATTAGGCACGATTTATTGCTTAAGGTAACAATATATTTTCCGGAGAAATTGTTCAGATCAAATAACTATATCATATAGCTGCCATACGAACTGAGTGATCGGAAACAAGTGCTTGTATGTAAAACTTTTTCATTTGACGAGATATTTTAATTAGGCACGATTTATTGCTTAAGGTAACAATATATTTTCCGGAGAAATTGTTCAGATCAAATAACTATATCATATAGCTGCCATACGAACTGAGTGATCGGAAACAAGTGCTTGTATGTAAAACTTTTTCATTTGACGAGATATTTTAATTAGGCACGATTTATTGCTTAAGGTAACAATATATTTTCCGAAGAAATTGTTCAGATCAAATAACTATATCATATAGCTGCCATACGAACTGAGTGATCGGAAACAAGTGTTTGTATGGAAAACTTTTGCATTTGACGAGATATTTTAATTAGGCACGATCTATTGCTTAAGGTAACAACATTTTTTCCGGAGAAATTTTTCAGATCAAATAACTATATCATAGAGCTGCCATAGGAACTGAGTGATCTGAAACAAGTGATTGTATGTAAAACTTTTTCATTTGACGAGATATTTTAATTAGGCACGATTTATTGCTTAAGGTAACAATATATTTTCCGGAGAAATTGTTCAGATCAAATAACTATATCATATAGCTGCCATACGAACTGAGTGATCGGAAACAAGTGCTTGTATGTAAAACTTTTTCATTTGACGAGATATTTTAATTAGGCACGATTTATTGCTTAAGGTAACAATATATTTTCCGGAGAAATTGTTCAGATCAAATAACTATATCATATAGCTGCCATACGAACTGAGTGATCGGAAACAAGTGTTTGTATGGAAAACTTTTGCATTTGACGAGATATTTTAATTAGGCACGATCTATTGCTTAAGGTAACAACATTTTTTCCGGAGAAATTTTTCAGATCAAATAACTATATCATATAGCTGCCATACGAACTGAGTGATCGGAAACAAGTGCTTGTATGGAAAACTTTTTCATTTAACGAGATACTTTAATTAGGCACGATTTATTGCTTAAGGCAACAATATATTCTCCGGAGAAATTGTTCAGATCAAACAACTATATCATATAGCTGATATATTACCTGAACGATCTGAAACAAGTGCTTGTATGTAAAACTTTTTCATTTGACGAGATATTTTAATTAGGCACGATTTATTGCTTAAGGTAACAATATATTTTCCGGAGAAATTGTTCAGATCAAATAACTATATCATATAGCTGCCATACGAACTGAGTGATCGGAAACAAGTGCTTGTATGGAAAACTTTTTCATTTAACGAGATACTTTAATTAGGCACGATTTATTGCTTCAGGCAACAATATATTCTCCGGAGAAATTGTTCAGATCAAACAACTATATCATATAGCTGATATATTACCTGAACGATCTGAAACAAGTGCTTGTATGTAAAACTTTTTCATTTGACGAGATATTTTAATTAGGCACGATTTATTGCTTAAGGTAACAATATATTTTCCGGAGAAATTGTTCAGATCAAATAACTATATCATATAGCTGATATGTTAACTGAACCATCGGAAACAAGTGCTTGTATGGAAAACTTTTTCATTTGACGAGATATTTTAATTAGGCACGATTTATTGCTTAAGGCAACAATATATTCTCCGGAGAAATTGTTCAGATCAAATAACTATATCATATAGCTGATATATTAACTGAACGCTCGGAAACAAGTGTTTGTATGGAAAACTTTTTCATTTGACGAGATATTTTAATTAGGCACGATTTATTGCTTAAGGCAACAATATATTCTCCGGACAAATTGTTCAGATCAAATAACTATATCATATAGCTGATATATTAACTGAACGCTCTGAAACAAGTGTTTGTATGGAAAACTTTTTCATTTGACGAGATATTTTAATTAGGCACGATTTATTGCTTAAGGTAACAATATTTTCTTAGGAGAAATTGGTCAGATCAAATAACTATATCATATAGCTGCCATACGAACTGAGTGATCGGAAACAAGTGCTTGTATGGAAAACTTTTTCATTTAACGAGATACTTTAATTAGGCACGATTTATTGCTTAAGGCAACAATATATTCTCCGGAGAAATTGTTCAGATCAAATAACTATATCATATAGCTGATATATTAACTGAACGCTCGAAAACAAGTGTTTGTATGGAAAACTTTTTCATTTGACGAGATATTTTAATTAGGCACGATTTATTGCTTAAGGTAACAATATTTTCTGAGGAGAAATTGGTCAGATCAAATAACTATATCATATAGCTGATATATTAACTGAACGCTCGGAAACAAGTGTTTGTATGGAAAACTTTTTCATTTGACGAGATATTTTAATTAGGCACGATTTATTGCTTAAGGTAACAATATATTTTCCGGAGAAATTGTTCAGATCAAATAACTATATCATATAGCTGCCATACGAACTGAGTGATCGGAAACAAGTGCTTGTATGGAAAACTTTTTCATTTAACGAGATACTTTAATTAGGCACGATTTATTGCTTAAGGCAACAATATATTCTCCGGAGAAATTGTTCAGATCAAATAACTATATCATATAGCTGATATATTAACTGAACGCTCGAAAACAAGTGTTTGTATGGAAAACTTTTTCATTTGACGAGATATTTTAATTAGGCACGATTTATTGCTTAAGGTAACAATATTTTCTGAGGAGAAATTGGTCAGATCAAATAACTATATCATATAGCTGATATATTAACTGAACGCTCGGAAACAAGTGTTTGTATGGAAAACTTTTTCATTTGACGAGATATTTTAATTAGGCACGATTTATTGCTTAAGGTAACAATATATTTTCCGGAGAAATTGTTCAGATCAAATAACTATATCATATAGCTGCCATACGAACTGAGTGATCGGAAACAAGTGCTTGTATGGAAAACTTTTTCATTTAACGAGATACTTTAATTAGGCACGATTTATTGCTTAAGGCAACAATATATTCTCCGGAGAAATTGTTCAGATCAAATAACTATATCATATAGCTGATATATTAACTGAACGCTCGAAAACAAGTGTTTGTATGGAAAACTTTTTCATTTGACGAGATATTTTAATTAGGCACGATTTATTGCTTAAGGTAACAATATTTTCTGAGGAGAAATTGGTCAGATCAAATAACTATATCATATAGCTGATATATTAACTGAACGCTCGGAAACAAGTGTTTGTATGGAAAACTTTTTCATTTAACGAGATACTTTAATTAGGCACGATTTATTGCTTAAGGCAACAATATATTCTCCGGAGAAATTGTTCAGATCAAACAACTATGTCATATAGCTGATATATTACCTGAACGATCTGAAACAAGTGCTTGTATGTAAAACTTTTTCATTTGACGAGATATTTTAATTAGGCACGATCTATTGCTTAAGGTAACAACATTTTTTCCGGAGAAATTTTTCAGATCAAATAACTATATCATACAGCTGCCATACGAACTGAGTGATCGGAAACAAGTGCTTGTATGGAAAACTTTTTCATTTAACGAGATACTTTAATTAGGCATGATTTATTGCTTAAGGCAACAATATATTCTCCGGAGAAATTGTTCAGATCAAACAACTATATCATATAGCTGATATATTACCTGAACGATCTGAAACAAGTGCTTATATGTAAAACTTTTTCATTTGACGAGATATTTTAATTAGGCACGATCTATTGCTTAAGGTAACAACATTTTTTCCGCAGAAATTTTTCAGATCAAATAACTATATCATAGAGCTGCCATAGGAACTGAGTGATCTGAAACAAGTGATTGTATGTAAAACTTTTTCATTTGACGAGATATTTTAATTAGGCACGATTTATTGCTTAAGGTAACAATATATTTTCCGGAGAAATTGTTCAGATCAAATAACTATATCATATAGCTGCCATACGAACTGAGTGATCGGAAACAAGTGCTTGTATGGAAAACTTATGCATTTGACGAGATACTTTAATTAGGCACGATCTATTGCTTAAGGTAACAACATTTTTTCCGGAGAAATTTTTCAGATCAAATAACTATATCATATAGCTGCCATACGAACTGAGTGATCGGAAACAAGTGCTTGTATGGAAAACTTTTTCATTTAACGAGATACTTTAATTAGGCACGATTTATTGCTTAAGGCAACAATATATTCTCCGGAGAAATTGTTCAGATCAAACAACTATATCATATAGCTGGTATATTACCTGAACGATCTGAAACAAGTGCTTATATGTAAAACTTTTTCATTTGACGAGATATTTTAATTAGGCACGATCTATTGCTTAAGGTAACAACATTTTTTCCGGAGAAATTTTTCAGATCAAATAACTATATCATATAGCTGCCATACGAACTGAGTGATCGGGAACAAGTGCTTGTATGGAAAACTTTTTCATTTAACGAGATACTTTAATTAGGCACGATTTATTGCTTAAGGCAACAATATATTCTCCGGAGAAATTGTTCAGATCAAACAACTATATCATATAGCTGATAATATACCTGAACGATCTGAAACAAGTGCTTATATGTAAAACTTTTTCATTTGACGAGATATTTTAATTAGGCACGATCTATTGCTTAAGGTAACAACATTTTTTCCGGAGAAATTTTTCAGATCAAATAACTATATCATACAGCTGCCATACGAACTGAGTGATCGGAAACAAGTGCTTGTATGGAAAACTTTTTCATTTAACGAGATACTTTAATTAGGCATGATTTATTGCTTAAGGCAACAATATATTCTCCGGAGAAATTGTTCAGATCAAACAACTATATCATATAGCTGATATATTACCTGAACGATCTGAAACAAGTGCTTATATGTAAAACTTTTTCATTTGACGAGATATTTTAATTAGGCACGATCTATTGCTTAAGGTAACAACATTTTTTCCGGAGAAATTTTTCAGATCAAATAACTATATCATACAGCTGCCATACGAACTGAGTGATCGGAAACAAGTGCTTGTATGGAAAACTTTTTCATTTAACGAGATACTTTAATTAGGCATGATTTATTGCTTAAGGCAACAATATATTCTCCGGAGAAATTGTTCAGATCAAACAACTATATCATATAGCTGATATATTACCTGAACGATCTGAAACAAGTGCTTATATGTAAAACTTTTTCATTTAACGAGATACTTTAATTAGGCACGATTTATTGCTTAAGGCAACAATATATTCTCCGGAGAAATTGTTCAGATCAAACAACTATATCATATAGCTGGTATATTACCTGAACGATCTGAAACAAGTGCTTATATGTAAAACTTTTTCATTTGACGAGATATTTTAATTAGGCACGATCTATTGCTTAAGGTAACAACATTTTTTCCGGAGAAATTTTTCAGATCAAATAACTATATCATACAGCTGCCATACGAACTGAGTGATCGGAAACAAGTGCTTGTATGGAAAACTTTTTCATTTAACGAGATACTTTAATTAGGCATGATTTATTGCTTAAGGCAACAATATATTCTCCGGAGAAATTGTTCAGATCAAACAACTATATCATATAGCTGATATATTACCTGAACGATCTGAAACAAGTGCTTATATGTAAAACTTTTTCATTTGACGAGATATTTTAATTAGGCACGATCTATTGCTTAAGGTAACAACATTTTTTCCGCAGAAATTTTTCAGATCAAATAACTATATCATAGAGCTGCCATAGGAACTGAGTGATCTGAAACAAGTGATTGTATGTAAAACTTTTTCATTTGACGAGATATTTTAATTAGGCACGATTTATTGCTTAAGGCAACAATATATTCTCCGGAGAAATTGTTCAGATCAAACAACTATATCATATAGCTGATAATATACCTGAACGATCTGAAACAAGTGCTTGTATGTAAAACTTTTTCATTTGACGAGATACTTTAATTAGGCACGATTTATTGCTTAAGGCAACAATATATTCTCCGGAAAAATTGTTCAGATCAAACAACTATATCATATAGCTGATATATTACCTGAACGATCTGAAACAAGTCATTTGACGAGATATTTTAATTTGGCACGATCTATGGCTTAAGGTAACAACATTTTTTCCGGAGAAATTTTTCATATCAAATAACTATATCATATAGCTGCCATACGAACTGAGTGATCGGAAACAAGTGCTTGTATGGAAAACTTTTTCATTTAACGAGATACTTTAATTAGGCACGATTTATTGCTTAAGGCAACAATATATTCTCCGGAGAAATTGTTCAGATCAAACAACTATATCATATAGCTGATATATTACCTGAACGATCTGAAACAAGTGCTTATATGTAAAACTTTTTCATTTGACGAGATATTTTAATTAGGCACGATCTATTGCTTAAGGTAACAACATTTTTTCCGGAGAAATTTTTCAGATCAAATAACTATATCATATAGCTGCCATACGAACTGAGTGATCGGAAACAAGTGCTTGTATGGAAAACTTTTTAATTTAACGAGATACTTTAATTAGGCACGATTTATTGCTTAAGGCAACAATATATTCTCCGGAGAAATTGTTCAGATCAAACAACTATATCATATAGCTGATATATTACCTGAACGATCTGAAACAAGTGCTTGTATGTAAAACTTTTTCATTTGACGAGATACTTAATTAGGCACGATTTATTGCTTAAGGCAACAATATATTCTCCGGAGAAATTGTTCAGATCAAACAACTATATCATATAGCTGATATATTACCTGAACGATCTGAAACAAGTGCTTATATGTAAAACTTTTTCATTTGACGAGATATTTTAATTAGGCACGATCTATTGCTTAAGGTAACAACATTTTTTCCGGAGAAATTTTTCAGATCAAATAACTATATCATATAGCTGCCATACGAACTGAGTGATCGGAAACAAGTGCTTGTATGAAAAACTTTTTCATTTGACGAGATATTTTAATTAGGCACGATTTATTGCTTAAGGTAACAATATATTTTCCGGAGAAATTGTTCAGATCAAATAACTATATCATATAGCTGCCATACGAACTGAGTGATCGGAAACAAGTGCTTGTATGGAAAACTTTTGCATTTGACGAGATATTTTAATTAGGCACGATCTATTGCTTAAGGTAACAATATATTTTCCGGAGAAATTGTTCAGATCAAATAACTATATCATATAGCTGCCATACGAACTGAGTGATCGGAAACAAGTGCTTGTATGGAAAACTTTTGCATTTGACGAGATATTTTAATTAGGCACGATCTATTGCTTAAGGTAACAATATATTTTCCGGAGAAATTGTTCAGATCAAATAACTATATCATATAGCTGCCATACGAACTGAGTGATCGGAAACAAGTGCTTGTATGAAAAACTTTTTCATTTGACGAGATATTTTAATTAGGCACGATTTATTGCTTAAGGTAACAATATATTTTCCGGAGAAATTGTTCAGATCAAATAACTATATCATATAGCTGCCATACGAACTGAGTGATCGGAAACAAGTGTTTGTATGGAAAACTTTTGCATTTGACGAGATATTTTAATTAGGCACGATCTATTGCTTAAGGTAACAACATTTTTTCCGGAGAAATTTTTCAGATCAAATAACTATATCATATAGCTGCCATACGAACTGAGTGATCGGAAACAAGTGCTTGTATGGAAAACTTTTTCATTTAACGAGATACTTTAATTAGGCACGATTTATTGCTTAAGGCAACAATATATTCTCCGGAGAAATTGTTCAGATCAAACAACTATATCATATAGCTGATATATTACCTGAACGATCTGAAACAAGTGCTTGTATGTAAAACTTTTTCATTTGACGAGATATTTTAATTAGGCACGATTTATTGCTTAAGGTAACAATATATTTTCCGGAGAAATTGTTCAGATCAAATAACTATATCATATAGCTGCCATACGAACTGAGTGATCGGAAACAAGTGCTTGTATGGAAAACTTTTTCATTTAACGAGATGCTTTAATTAGGCACGATTTATTGCTTCAGGCAACAATATATTCTCCGGAGAAATTGTTCAGATCAAACAACTATATCATATAGCTGATATATTACCTGAACGATCTGAAACAAGTGCTTGTATGTAAAACTTTTTCATTTGACGAGATATTTTAATTAGGCACGATTTATTGCTTAAGGTAACAATATATTTTCCGGAGAAATTGTTCAGATCAAATAACTATATCATATAGCTGCCATACGAACTGAGTGATCGGAAACAAGTGCTTGTATGGAAAACTTTTGCATTTGACGAGATATTTTAATTAGGCACGATCTATTGCTTAAGGGAACAATATATTTTCCGGAGAAATTGTTCAGATCAAATAACTATATCATATAGCTGCCATACGAACTGAGTTATCGGAAACAAGTGCTTGTATGGAAAACTTTTGCATTTGACGAGATATTTTAATTATTCACGATCTATTGCTTAAGGTAACAATATTTTTTCCGGAGAAATTTTTCAGATCAAATAACTATATCATATAGCTGATATGTTAACTGAACCATCGGAAACAAGTGCTTGTATGGAAAACTTTTTCATTTGACGAGATATTTTAATTAGGCACGATTTATTGCTTAAGGCAACAATATATTCTCCGGAGAAATTGTTCAGATCAAATAACTATATCATATAGCTGATATATTAACTGAACGCTCGGAAACAAGTGTTTGTATGGAAAACTTTTTCATTTGACGAGATATTTTAATTAGGCACGATCTATTGCTTAAGGTAACAACATTTTTTCCGGAGAAATTTTTCAGATCAAATAACTATATCATATAGCTGCCATACGAACTGAGTGATCGGAAACAAGTGTTTGTATGGAAAACTTTTGCATTTGACGAGATATTTTAATTAGGCACGATCTATTGCTTAAGGTAACAACATTTTTTCCGGAGAAATTTTTCAGATCAAATAACTATATCATATAGCTGCCATACGAACTGAGTGATCGGAAACAAGTGCTTGTATGGAAAACTTTTTCATTTAACGAGATACTTTAATTAGGCACGATTTATTGCTTAAGGCAACAATATATTCTCCGGAGAAATTGTTCAGATCAAACAACTATATCATATAGCTGATATATTACCTGAACGATCTGAAACAAGTGCTTATATGTAAAACTTTTTCATTTGACGAGATATTTTAATTAGGCACGATCTATTGCTTAAGGTAACAACATTTTTTCCGGAGAAATTTTTCAGATCAAATAACTATATCATAGAGCTGCCATAGGAACTGAGTGATCTGAAACAAGTGATTGTATGTAAAACTTTTTCATTTGACGAGATATTTTAATTAGGCACGATTTATTGCTTAAGGTAACAATATATTTTCCGGAGAAATTGTTCAGATCAAATAACTATATCATATAGCTGCCATACGAACTGAGTGATCGGAAACAAGTGCTTGTATGGAAAACTTATGCATTTGACGAGATACTTTAATTAGGCACGATCTATTGCTTAAGGTAACAACATTTTTTCCGGAGAAATTTTTCAGATCAAATAACTATATCATATAGCTGCCATACGAACTGAGTGATCGGAAACAAGTGCTTGTATGGAAAACTTTTTCATTTAACGAGATACTTTAATTAGGCACGATTTATTGCTTAAGGCAACAATATATTCTCCGGAGAAATTGTTCAGATCAAACAACTATATCATATAGCTGGTATATTACCTGAACGATCTGAAACAAGTGCTTATATGTAAAACTTTTTCATTTGACGAGATATTTTAATTAGGCACGATCTATTGCTTAAGGTAACAACATTTTTTCCGGAGAAATTTTTCAGATCAAATAACTATATCATATAGCTGCCATACGAACTGAGTGATCGGGAACAAGTGCTTGTATGGAAAACTTTTTCATTTAACGAGATACTTTAATTAGGCACGATTTATTGCTTAAGGCAACAATATATTCTCCGGAGAAATTGTTCAGATCAAACAACTATATCATATAGCTGATAATATACCTGAACGATCTGAAACAAGTGCTTGTATGTAAAACTTTTTCATTTGACGAGATACTTTAATTAGGCACGATTTATTGCTTAAGGCAACAATATATTCTCCGGAAAAATTGTTCAGATCAAACAACTATATCATATAGCTGATATATTACCTGAACGATCTGAAACAAGTCATTTGACGAGATATTTTAATTTGGCACGATCTATGGCTTAAGGTAACAACATTTTTTCCGGAGAAATTTTTCATATCAAATAACTATATCATATAGCTGCCATACGAACTGAGTGATCGGGAACAAGTGCTTGTATGGAAAACTTTTTCATTTAACGAGATACTTTAATTAGGCACGATTTATTGCTTAAGGCAACAATATATTCTCCGGAGAAATTGTTCAGATCAAACAACTATATCATATAGCTGATATATTACCTGAACGATCTGAAACAAGTGCTTATATGTAAAACTTTTTCATTTGACGAGATATTTTAATTAGGCACGATCTATTGCTTAAGGTAACAACATTTTTTCCGGAGAAATTTTTCAGATCAAATAACTATATCATATAGCTGCCATACGAACTGAGTGATCGGAAACAAGTGCTTGTATGGAAAACTTTTTCATTTAACGAGATACTTTAATTAGGCACGATTTATTGCTTAAGGCAACAATATATTCTCCGGAGAAATTGTTCAGATCAAACAACTATATCATATAGCTGATATATTACCTGAACGATCTGAAGCAAGTGCTTATTTGTAAAACTTTTTCATTTGACGAGATATTTTAATTAGGCACGATCTATTGCTTAAGGTAACAACATTTTTTCCGGAGAAATTTTTCAGATCAAATAACTATATCATATAGCTGCCATACGAACTGAGTGATCGGAAACAAGTGCTTGTATGAAAAACTTTTTCATTTGACGAGATATTTTAATTAGGCACGATTTATTGCTTAAGGTAACAATATATTTTCCGGAGAAATTGTTCAGATCAAATAACTATATCTTATAGCTGCCATACGAACTGAGTGATCGGAAACAATTGCTTGTATGGAAAACTTTTGCATTTGACGAGATATTTTAATTAGGCACGATCTATTGCTTAAGGTAACAATATATTTTCCGGAGAAATTGTTCAGATCAAATAACTATATCATATAGCTGCCATACGAACTGAGTTATCGGAAACAAGTGCTTGTATGGAAAACTTTTGCATTTGACGAGATATTTTAATTAGGCACGATCTATTGCTTAAGGTAACAATATATTTTCCGGAGAAATTGTTCAGATCAAATAACTATATCATATAGCTGCCATACGAACTGAGTGATCGGAAACAAGTGCTTGTATGAAAAACTTTTTCATTTGACGAGATATTTTAATTAGGCACGATTTATTGCTTAAGGTAACAATATATTTTCCGGAGAAATTGTTCAGATCAAATAACTATATCATATAGCTGCCATACGAACTGAGTGATCGGAAACAAGTGTTTGTATGGAAAACTTTTGCATTTGACATGATATTTTAATTAGGCACGATCTATTGCTTAAGGTAACAACATTTTTTCCGGAGAAATTTTTCAGATCAAATAACTATATCATATAGCTGCCATACGAACTGAGTGATCGGAAACAAGTGCTTGTATGGAAAACTTTTTCATTTAACGAGATACTTTAATTAGGCACGATTTATTGCTTAAGGCAACAATATATTCTCCGGAGAAATTGTTCAGATCAAACAACTATATCATATAGCTGATATATTACCTGAACGATCTGAAACAAGTGCTTGTATGTAAAACTTTTTCATTTGACGAGATATTTTAATTAGGCACGATTTATTGCTTAAGGTAACAATATATTTTCCGGAGAAATTGTTCAGATCAAATAACTATATCATATAGCTGCCATACGAACTGAGTGATCGGAAACAAGTGCTTGTATGGAAAACTTTTTCATTTAACGAGATGCTTTAATTAGGCACGATTTATTGCTTCAGGCAACAATATATTCTCCGGAGAAATTGTTCAGATCAAACAACTATATCATATAGCTGATATATTACCTGAACGATCTGAAACAAGTGCTTGTATGTAAAACTTTTTCATTTGACGAGATATTTTAATTAGGCACGATTTATTGCTTAAGGTAACAATATATTTTCCGGAGAAATTGTTCAGATCAAATAACTATATCATATAGCTGCCATACGAACTGAGTGATCGGAAACAAGTGCTTGTATGGAAAACTTTTTCATTTAACGAGATACTTTAATTAGGCACGATTTATTGCTTAAGGCAACAATATATTCTCCGGAGAAATTGTTCAGATCAAACAACTATATCATATAGCTGATATATTACCTGAACGATCTGAAACAAGTGCTTGTATGTAAAACTTTTTCATTTGACGAGATATTTTAATTAGGCACGATTTATTGCTTAAGGTAACAATATATTTTCCGGAGAAATTGTTCAGATCAAATAACTATATCATATAGCTGCCATACGAACTGAGTGATCGGAAACAAGTGCTTGTATGGAAAACTTTTGCATTTGACGAGATATTTTAATTAGGCACGATCTATTGCTTAAGGTAACAATATATTTTCCGGAGAAATTGTTCAGATCAAATAACTATATCATATAGCTGCCATACGAACTGAGTGATCGGAAACAAGTGCTTGTATGGAAAACTTTTGCATTTGACGAGATATTTTAATTAGGCACGATCTACTGCTTAAGGTAACAATATATTTTCCGGAGAAATTGTTCAGATCAAATAACTATATCATATAGCTGCCATACGAACTGAGTGATCGGAAACAAGTGCTTGTATGGAAAACTTTTGCATTTGACGAGATATTTTAATTAGGCACGATCTATTGCTTAAGGTAACAACATTTTTTCCGGAGAAATTTTTCAGATCAAATAACTATATCATATAGCTGCCATACGAACTGAGTGATCGGAAACAAGTGCTTGTATGGAAAACTTTTTCATTTAACGAGATACTTTAATTAGGCACGATTTATTGCTTAAGGCAACAATATATTCTCCGGAGAAATTGTTCAGATCAAACAACTATATCATATAGCTGATATATTACCTGAACGATCTGAAACAAGTGCTTGTATGTAAAACTTTTTCATTTGACGAGATATTTTAATTAGGCACGATTTATTGCTTAAGGTAACAATATATTTTCCGGAGAAATTGTTCAGATCAAATAACTATATCATATAGCTGCCATACGAACTGAGTGATCGGAAACAAGTGCTTGTATGGAAAACTTTTTCATTTAACGAGATACTTTAATTAGGCACGATTTATTGCTTAAGGCAACAATATATTCTCCGGAGAAATTGTTCAGATCAAACAACTATATCATATAGCTGATATATTACCTGAACGATCTGAAACAAGTGCTTGTATGTAAAACTTTTTCATTTGACGAGATATTTTAATTAGGCACGATTTATTGCTTAAGGTAACAATATATTTTCCGGAGAAATTGTTCAGATCAAATAACTATATCATATAGCTGCCATACGAACTGAGTGATCGGAAACAAGTGCTTGTATGGAAAACTTTTGCATTTGACGAGATATTTTAATTAGGCACGATCTATTGCTTAAGGTAACAATATATTTTCCGGAGAAATTGTTCAGATCAAATAACTATATCATATAGCTGCCATACGAACTGAGTGATCGGAAACAAGTGCTTGTATGGAAAACTTTTGCATTTGACGAGATATTTTAATTAGGCACGATCTATTGCTTAAGGTAACAATATATTTTCCGGAGAAATTGTTCAGATCAAATAACTATATCATATAGCTGCCATACGAACTGAGTGATCGGAAACAAGTGCTTGTATGGAAAACTTTTGCATTTGACGAGATATTTTAATTAGGCACGATCTATTGCTTAAGGTAACAATATATTTTCCGGAGAAATTGTTCAGATCAAATAACTATATCATATAGCTGCCATACGAACTGAGTTATCGGAAACAAGTGCTTGTATGGAAAACTTTTGCATTTGACGAGATATTTTAATTATTCACGATCTATTGCTTAAGGTAACAATATTTTTTCCGGAGAAATTTTTCAGATCAAATAACTATATCATATAGCTGATATGTTAACTGAACCATCGGAAACAAGTGCTTGTATGGAAAACTTTTTCATTTGACGAGATATTTTAATTAGGCACGATTTATTGCTTAAGGCAACAATATATTCTCCGGAGAAATTGTTCAGATCAAATAACTATATCATATAGCTGATATATTAACTGAACGCTCGGAAACAAGTGTTTGTATGGAAAACTTTTTCATTTGACGAGATATTTTAATTAGGCACGATTTATTGCTTAAGGCAACAATATATTCTCCGGACAAATTGTTCAGATCAAATAACTATATCATATAGCTGATATATTAACTGAACGCTCTGAAACAAGTGTTTGTATGGAAAACTTTTTCATTTGACGAGATATTTTAATTAGGCACGATTTATTGCTTAAGGTAACAATATTTTCTGAGGAGAAATTGGTCAGATCAAATAACTATATCATATAGCTGCCATACGAACTGAGTGATCGGAAACAAGTGCTTGTATGGAAAACTTTTTCATTTAACGAGATACTTTAATTAGGCACGATTTATTGTTTAAGGTAACAATATTTTTTCCGGAGAAATTGTTCAGATCACATAACTATATCATATAGCTGCCATACGAACTGAATGATCAGAAATAAGTGCTTGTATGGAAAACTCTTTCATATGGAGAGATATTTTAATTAGGCACGATTTATTGCTTAAGGTAACAATATTTTCTCCGGAGAAATTGGTCAGATCATATTGCTATATCATATAGCTGATATATATAAATTGAACGATCGGAAACAACTGCTTGTATGGGAAACTCTTTTTTTGACGAGTTATCTTCACAAAGTTAGACACGAATTATTGCTTAAGGCAACAACATATTCTCCGAAGAAATTGTTTAAATCAAACTACTATATTATATAGCTGCCATACGGACTGAGTGATCGGAAACAACTGCTTGTATGGAAAACTTTTTCAGTAGACGAGATATTTTAATTAGGCACCATTTATTGCTTAAGGTAACAATATTTTTTCCGGAAAAATTGTTCAGATCAAATAACTATATCATATAGCTGATATATTAGCTGAACGCTCGGAAACACGTGTTTGTATGGAAAACTTTTTCATTTGAAGAGACATTTTAATTAGGCACAATTAATTGCTTAAGGTAACAATATTTTCTCCGGAGAAATTGGTCAGATCATATTGCTATATCATATAGCTGCCATACAAACTGAACGATCTGAAACAAGTGCTTGTATGGAAAACTCTTTCATTTGACGCGTTATCTTCACAAAGTTAGAAACAATTTATTGCTTAAGGCAACAACATATTCTCCGAAGAAATTGTTCAGATCAAATTACTATATTATATAGCTGCCATACGAACTGAGTGATCGGAAACAAGTGCTTGTATGAAAAACTCTTTCATTTGACGAGATATTTTAATTAGGCACGATTTATTGCTTAAGGTAACAATATTTTCTCCGAAGAAATTGGTCAGATCAAATTACTATTTCATATAGCTGCCATACGAACTGAGTGATCGGAAACAAGTGCTTGTATGAAAAACTTTTTCATTTGACGAGACATTTTAATTAGGCACAATTTATTGCTTAAGGTAACAATATTTTTTTCGGAGAAATTGGTAAGATCATATTGCTCTATCATATAGTTGCCATACAAACTGAACGATCTTAAACAAGTGTTTGAATGGAAAACTCTTTCATATGACGAGATATTTTAATTAGGCACGATTTATTGTTTAAGGTAACAACATATTCTCCGAAGAAATTGTTCAAAACAAATTACTACATTATATAGCTGCCATACGAACTGAGTAATCGGAAACAAGTGCTTGTATGGAAAACTCTTTCATTTGATGGGACATTTTAATTAGGCACGATTTATTGGTTGAAGGTAACAATATTTTTATCGGAGAAATTGTTCAGATCAAATAACTATATCATATAGCTGATATATTAGCTGAACGATCGGAAACAAGGTTTGTATGGAAAACTTTTTCATTTGACGAGATATTTTAATTAGGCACGATTTATTGCTTAAGGTAACAATATTTCCTCCGAAAGAAATTTCTCAGATCAAATTACTATTTCATATAGCTGATATATAAATTGAACGATCGGAAACAAGTGCTTGTATGGAAAACTTTTTCATTTGTCGAGATATTTTAATTAGGCAGGATTTATTTCTTAAGGTAACAATATTTTCTCCGGAGAAATTGGTCAGATCATACTGCTATATCATATAGCTGCCATACAAACTGAACGATCTGAAACAAGTGCTTGTATGGAAAACTCTTTCATATGACGAGATATTTTAATTAGGCACGATTTATTGTTTAAGGTAACAATATTTTTTCCGGAGAAATTGTTCAGATCACAAAACTATATCATATAGCTGCCATACGAACTGAATGATCGGAATCAAGTGCTTGTATGGAAAACTTTTTCATTTAAGGAGATATTTTAATTAGGCACGATTTATTGTTTAAGGTAACAATATTTTTTCCGGAGAAATTGTTCAGATCACATAACTATATCATATAGCTGCCATACGAACTGAATGATCGGAAACAAGTGCTTGTATGGAAAACTTTTTCATTTAACGAGATATTTTAATTAGGCACGATTTATTGCTTAAGGTAACAATATTTTTCCGGAGAAATTGTTCAGATCAAATAACTATATCATATAGCTGATATATTAGCTGAACGATCGGAAACAAGTGTCTGTATGGAAAACTTTTTCATTTGACGAGATATTTTAATTAGGCACGATTTATTGCTTAAGGTAACAATATTACCTCCGAAAGAAATTTCTCAGATCAAACTACTATTTCATATAGCTGATATATAAATTGAACGATCGGAAACAAGTGCTTGTATGGAAAACTTTTTCATTTGACAAGACATTTTAATTAGGCACAAATAATTGCTTAAGATAACAATATTTTTTCCGGAGAAATTGTTCAGATCAAATAACTATATCATATAGCTGATATATTAGCTGAACGCTCGGAAACAAGTGTTTGTATGGAAAACTATTTCATATGACGAGATATTTTATATAGGCACGATTTATTGTTTAAGGTAACAATATTTTTTCCGGAGAAATTGTTCAGATCACATAACTATATCATATAGCTGCCATACGAACTGAATGATCAGAAATAAGTGCTTGTATGGAAAACTCTTTCATATGGAGAGATATTTTAATTAGGCACGATTTATTGCTTAAGGTAACAATATTTTCTCCGGAGAAATTGGTCAGATCATATTGCTATATCATATAGCTGATATATATAAATTGAACGATCGGAAACAACTGCTTGTATGGGAAACTCTTTTTTTGACGAGTTATCTTCACAAAGTTAGACACGAATTATTGCTTAAGGCAACAACATATTCTCCGAAGAAATTGTTTAAATCAAACTACTATATTATATAGCTGCCATACGAACTGAGTAATCGGAAACTAGTGCTTGTATGGAAAACTCTTTCATTTGATGGGACATTTTAATTAGGCACGATTTATTGGTTGAAGGTAACAATATTTTTATCGGAGAAATTGTTCAGATCAAATAACTATATCATATAGCTGATATATTAGCTGAACGATCGGAAACAAGGTTTGTATGGAAAACTTTTTCATTTGACGAGATATTTTAATTAGGCGCGATTTATTCCTTAAGGCAACAATGTATTCTCCCAAGAAATTGTTCAGACCAGATTACCTTATCATATAGCTGCCATACAAACTGCACGATCGAAAACAAGTGCTTGTATGAAAAACTCTTTCATTTTAGGAGATATTTTAATTAGGCGCGATTTATTGCTTAAGGCAACAATGTATTCTCCTTAGAAATTGTTCAGATCAGATTACTATATCATATAGCTGCCATACAAATTGAACGATCGGAAACAAGTACTTGTATGAAAAACTCTTTCATTTGAGGAGATATTTTAATTAGGAGCGATTTATTGCTAAAGGCAACAATGTCTTCTCCTGAGAAATTGTTCAGATCAGATTACTATATCATATAGCCACCATACAAACTGAACGATCGCAATTAAGTGCTTGTGTGGAAAACTCTTTTATTTAAAGAGATATCTCTACGAAATAAGATATGATAAATTGCTTAAGGCAACAATGTCTTCTCCTTAGAAATTGTTCGGATCAGATTACTATATCATATAGCTGCCATACAAACTGAACGATCGGAAACAAGAGCTTAAATGAAAAACTCTTTCATTTGAGTAGATATTTAAATTAGGCGCGATTTATTGCTTAAGGCAACAATGTATTCTCCTAAGAAATTGTTCAGATCAGATTACTATATCATATAGCTGCCATACAAACTGAACGCTCGGAAACAAGTTCTTGTGTGGAAAACTCTTTTATTTAAAGAGATATCTCTACGAAATAAGATATGATAAATTGCTTAAAGCAACAATGTATTCTGCTGAGAAATTGTTCAGTTAAGATTACTATATCATATAGCTGCCATACAAATTGAACGATCGGAAACAAGTGCTTAACTGAAAAACTCTTTCATTTGAGGAGATATTTAAATTAGGCGCGATTTATTGCTTAAGGCAACAATGTATTCTCCTAAGAAATGGTTCAGATCAGATTACTATATCATATGGCTGCCATACAAATTGAACGATCGGAAACAAGTACTTGTATGAAAAACTCTTTCATTTGAGGAGATATTTTAATTAGGCGCGAATTATTACTTAAGGCAACAATGTATTCTCCTAAGAAATTGTTTAGACCAGATTACTTTATCATATAGCTGCCATACAAACTGAACGATCGGAAACAAGTGCTTGTATGAAAAACTCTTTCATTTGAGGAGATATTTTAATTAGGCGCGATTTATTGCTTAAGGCAACAATGTATTCTCCTAAGAAATTGTTCAGACCAGATTACTTTATCATATAGCTGCCATACAAACTGAACGATCGAAAACAAGTGCTTGTATGAAAAACTCTTTCATTTGAGGAGATATTTTAATTAGGAGCGATTTATTGCTTAAGGCAACAATGTCTTCTCCTAATAAATTGTTCAGATCAGATGACTATATCATATAGCTGCCATACAAACTGAACGATCGAAAGCAAGTGCTTCTATAAAAAACTCTTTCATTTGAGGAGATATTTTAATTAGGCGTGATTTATTGCTTAAGGCAACAATGTATTCTCCTAAGAAATTGTTCAGATCAGATTACTATATTATATAGCTGCCATATGAACTGAGTGATCGGAAACAAGTGCTTGTATGAAAAACTTTTTCATTTGACGAGACATTTTAATTAGGCACAATTTATTGCTTAAGTTACCAATATTTTTTCCGGAGTAATTGGTCAGATCAAATAACTATTTCATATAGCTGCCATACAAACTGAACGATCTGAAACAAGTGTTTGAATGGAAAACTCTTTCTTTTGACGAGTTATCTTCACAAAGTTAGACACGATTTATTGCTTAAGGCAACAACATATTCTCCGAAGAAATTGTTCAAAACAAATTACTATATTATATAGCTGCCATACGAACTGAGTAATCGGAAACAAGTGCTTGTATGGAAAACTCTTTCATTTGATGAGACATTTTAATTAGGCACGATTTATTGCTTAAGGTAACAATATTTTTCCGGAGAAATTGTTCAGATCAAATAACTATATCATATAGCTGATATATTAGCTGAACGATCGGAAACAAGTGTCTGTATGGAAAACTTTTTCATTTGACGAGATATTTTAATTAGGCACGATTTATTGCTTAAGGTAACAATATTTCCTCCGATAGAAATTTCTCAGATCAAATTACTATTTCATATAGCTGATATATAAATTGAACGATCGGAAACAAGTGCCTGTATGGAAAACTTTTTCATTTGTCGATATATTTTAATTAGGCAGGATTTATTGCTTAAGGTAACAATATTTTCTCCGGAGAAATTGGTCAGATCATACTGCTATATCATATAGCTGCCATACAAACTGAATGATCGGAAACAAGTGCTTGTATGAAAAACTTTTTCATTTAACGAGATACTTTAATTAGGAACGATTTATTGCTTAAGGCAACAATGTATTCTCCTAAGAAATTGTTCAGATCAGATTACTATATCATATAGCTGCCATACAAATTGAACGATCGGAAACAAGTACTTGTATGAAAAACTCTTTCATTTGAGGAGATATTTTAATTAGGCGCGATTTATTCCTTAAGGCAACAATGTATTCTCCCAAGAAATTGTTCAGACCAGATTACCTTATCATATAGCTGCCATACAAACTGAACGATCGAAAACAAGTGCTTGTATGAAAAACTCTTTCATTTGAGGAGATATTTTAATTAGGCGCGATTTATTGCTTAAGGCAACAATGTATTCTCCTTAGAAATTGTTCAGATCAGATTACTATATCATATAGCTGCCATACAAATTGAACGATCGGAAACAAGTACTTGTATGAAAAACTCTTTCATTTGAGGAGATATTTTAATTAGGAGCGATTTATTGCTAAAGGCAACAATGTCATCTCCTGAGAAATTGTTCAGATCAGATTACTATATCATATAGCCACCATACAAACTGAACGATCGCAATTAAGTGCTTGTGTGGAAAACTCTTTTATTTAAAGAGATATCTCTACGAAATAAGATATGATAAATTGCTTAAGGCAACAATGTCTTCTCCTTAGAAATTGTTCAGATCAGATTACTATATCATATAGCTGCCATACAAACTGAACGATCGGAAACAAGTGCTTAAATGAAAAACTCTTTCATTTGAGTAGATATTTAAATTAGGCGCGATTTATTGCTTAAGGCAACAATGTATTCTCCTAAGAAATTGTTCAGATCAGATTACTATATCATATAGCTGCCATACAAACTGAACGATCGGAAACAAGTTCTTGTGTGGAAAACTCTTTTATTTAAAGAGATATCTCTACGAAATAAGATATGATAAATTGCTTAAAGCAACAATGTATTCTGCTGAGAAATTGTTCAGTTAAGATTACTATATCATATAGCTGCCATACAAATTGAACGATCGGAAACAAGTGCTTAACTGAAAAACTCTTTCATTTGAGGAGATATTTAAATTAGGCGCGATTTATTGCTTAAGGCAACAATGTATTCTCCTAAGAAATGGTTCAGATCAGATTACTATATCATATGGCTGCCATACAAATTGAACGATCGGAAACAAGTACTTGTATGAAAAACTCTTTCATTTGAGGAGATATTTTAATTAGGCGCGATTTATTACTTAAGGCAACAATGTATTCTCCTAAGAAATTGTTTAGACCAGATTACTTTATCATATAGCTGCCATACAAACTGAACGATCGGAAACAAGTGCTTGTATGAAAAACTCTTTCATTTGAGGAGATATTTTAATTAGGCGCGATTTATTGCTTAAGGCAACAATGTATTCTCCTAAGAAATTGTTCAGACCAGATTACTTTATCATATAGCTGCCATACAAACTGAACGATCGAAAACAAGTGCTTGTATGAAAAACTCTTTCATTTGAGGAGATATTTTAATTAGGAGCGATTTATTGCTTAAGGCAACAATGTCTTCTCCTAAGAAATTGTTCAGATCAGATGACTATATCATATAGCTGCCATACAAACTGAACGATCGAAAGCAAGTGCTTCTATAAAAAACTCTTTCATTTGAGGAGATATTTTAATTAGGCGTGATTTATTGCTTAAGGCAACAATGTATTCTCCTAAGAAATTGTTCAGATCAGATTACTATATTATATAGCTGCCATATGAACTGAGTGATCGGAAACAAGTGCTTGTATGAAAAACTTTTTCATTTGACGAGACATTTTAATTAGGCACAATTTATTGCTTAAGTTACCAATATTTTTTCCGGAGTAATTGGTCAGATCAAATAACTATTTCATATAGCTGCCATACAAACTGAACGATCTGAAACAAGTGTTTGAATGGAAAACTCTTTCTTTTGACGAGTTATCTTCACAAAGTTAGACACGATTTATTGCTTAAGGCAACAACATATTCTCCGAAGAAATTGTTCAAAACAAATTACTATATTATATAGCTGCCATACGAACTGAGTAATCGGAAACAAGTGCTTGTATGGAAAACTCTTTCATTTGATGAGACATTTTAATTAGGCACGATTTATTGCTTAAGGTAACAATATTTTTCCGGAGAAATTGTTCAGATCAAATAACTATATCATATAGCTGATATATTAGCTGAACGATCGGAAACAAGTGTCTGTATGGAAAACTTTTTCATTTGACGAGATATTTTAATTAGGCACGATTTATTGCTTAAGGTAACAATATTTCCTCCGATAGAAATTTCTCAGATCAAATTACTATTTCATATAGCAGATATATAAATTGAACGATCGGAAACAAGTGCCTGTATGGAAAACTTTTTCATTTGTCGATATATTTTAATTAGGCACGATTTATTGCTTAAGGTAACAATATTTTCTCCGGAGAAATTGGTCAGATCATACTGCTATATCATATAGCTGCCATACAAACTGAATGATCGGAAACAAGTGCTTGTATGAAAAACTTTTTCATTTAACGAGATACTTTAATTAGGAACGATTTATTGCTTAAGGCAACAATATATTCTCCGGAGAAATTTTTCAGATCAAATAACTATATCATATAGCTGATATATTAGCTGAACGATCGGAAACAAGTGCTTGTATTTAAAACTCTTTCATTTGACTAGATATTTTAATTAGTCACGATTTATTGCTTAAGGCAACAATATATTCTCCGGAGAAATTGTTCAGATCAAATAACTATATCATATAGCTGATATATTAACTGAACGATCGGAAAGAAGTGCTCCTATGGAAAACTTTTTCTTTTGACGAGTTATCTTTACAAAATTAGACACGATTGATTGCTTAAGGCAACAACATATTCTCCGAAGAAATTGTTTAAATCAAATTATTATATTATATAGCTTCCATATGAACTGAGTGACCGGAAACAAGTGCTTGTATGTAAATCTTTTTCATTTGTCGAGATATTTTAATTAGGCACGATTTATTGCTTAAGGCAACAATATTTTCTCCGGAGAAATTGGTCAGATCATACTGCTATATCATATAGCTGCCATACAAACTGAACGATCTGAAACAAGTGCTTGTATGGAAAACTCTTTCATATGACGAGATATTTTAATTAGGCACGATTTATTGTTTAAGGTAACAATATTTTTTCCGGAGAAATTGTTCAGATCAAATAACTATATCATATAGCTGCCATACGAACTGAATGATCGGAAACAAGTGCTTGTATGGAAAACTATTTCATATGACGAGATATTTTAATTAGGCACGATTTATTGTTTAAGGTAACAATATTTTTTCCGGAGAAATTGTTCAGATCACATAACTATATCATATAGCTGCCATACGAACTGAATGATCAGAAATAAGTGCTTGTATGGAAAACTCTTTCATATGGAGAGATATTTTAATTAGGCACGATTTATTGCTTAAGGTAACAATATTTTCTCCGGAGAAATTGGTCAGATCATATTGCTATATCATATAGCTGATATATATAAATTGAACGATCGGAAACAACTGCTTGTATGGGAAACTCTTTTTTTGACGAGTTATCTTCACAAAGTTAGACACGAATTATTGCTTAAGGCAACAACATATTCTCCGAAGAAATTGTTTAAATCAAACTACTATATTATATAGCTGCCATACGAACTGAGTGATCGGAAACAACTGCTTGTATGGAAAACTTTTTCAGTAGACGAGATATTTTAATTAGGCACCATTTATTGCTTAAGGTAACAACATTTTTTCCGGAAAAATTGTTCAGATCAAATAACTATATCATATAGCTGATATATTAGCTGAACGCTCGGAAACACGTGTTTGTATGGAAAACTTTTTCATTTGAAGAGACATTTTAATTAGGCACAATTAATTGCTTAAGGTAACAATATTTTCTCCGGAGAAATTGGTCAGATCATATTGCTATATCATATAGCTGCCATACAAACTGAACGATCTGAAACAAGTGCTTGTATGGAAAACTCTTTCATTTGACGCGTTATCTTCACAAAGTTAGAAACAATTTATTGCTTAAGGCAACAACATATTCTCCGAAGAAATTGTTCAGATCAAATTACTATATTATATAGCTGCCATACGAACTGAGTGATCGGAAACAAGTGCTTGTATGAAAAACTCTTTCATTTGACGAGATATTTTAATTAGGCACGATTTATTGCTTAAGGTAACAATATTTTCTCCGAAGAAATTGGTCAGATCAAATTACTATTTCATATAGCTGCCATACGAACTGAGTGATCGGAAACAAGTGCTTGTATGAAAAACTTTTTCATTTGACGAGACATTTTAATTAGGCACAATTTATTGCTTAAGGTAACAATATTTTTTTCGGAGAAATTGGTAAGATCATATTGCTCTATCATATAGCTGCCATACAAACTGAACGATCTTAAACAAGTGTTTGAATGGAAAACTCTTTCATATGACGAGATATTTTAATTAGGCACGATTTATTGTTTAAGGTAACAACATATTCTCCGAAGAAATTGTTCAAAACAAATTACTATATTATATAGCTGCCATACGAACTGAGTAATCGGAAACAAGTGCTTGTATGGAAAACTCTTTCATTTGATGGGACATTTTAATTAGGCACGATTTATTGGTTGAAGGTAACAATATTTTTATCGGAGAAATTGTTCAGATCAAATAACTATATCATATAGCTGATATATTAGCTGAACGATCGGAAACAAGGTTTGTATGGAAAACTTTTTCATTTGACGAGATATTTTAATTAGGCACGATTTATTGCTTAAGGTAACAATATTTCCTCCGAAAGAAATTTCTCAGATCAAATTACTATTTCATATAGCTGATATATAAATTGAACGATCGGAAACAAGTGCTTGTATGGAAAACTTTTTCATTTGTCGAGATATTTTAATTAGGCAGGATTTATTTCTTAAGGTAACAATATTTTCTCCGGAGAAATTGGTCAGATCATACTGCTATATCATATAGCTGCCATACAAACTGAACGATCTGAAACAAGTGCTTGTATGGAAAACTCTTTCATATGACGAGATATTTTAATTAGGCACGATTTATTGTTTAAGGTAACAATATTTTTTCCGGAGAAATTGTTCAGATCACAAAACTATATCATATAGCTGCCATACGAACTGAATGATCGGAATCAAGTGCTTGTATGGAAAACTTTTTCATTTAAGGAGATATTTTAATTAGGCACGATTTATTGTTTAAGGTAACAATATTTTTTCCGGAGAAATTGTTCAGATCACATAACTATATCATATAGCTGCCATACGAACTGAATGATCGGAAACAAGTGCTTGTATGGAAAACTTTTTCATTTAACGAGATATTTTAATTAGGCACGATTTATTGCTTAAGGTAACAATATTTTTCCGGAGAAATTGTTCAGATCAAATAACTATATCATATAGCTGATATATTAGCTGAACGATCGGAAACAAGTGTCTGTATGGAAAACTTTTTCATTTGACGAGATATTTTAATTAGGCACGATTTATTGCTTAAGGTAACAATATTACCTCCGAAAGAAATTTCTCAGATCAAACTACTATTTCATATAGCTGATATATAAATTGAACGATCGGAAACAAGTGCTTGTATGGAAAACTTTTTCATTTGACAAGACATTTTAATTAGGCACAAATAATTGCTTAAGATAACAATATTTTTTCCGGAGAAATTGTTCAGATCAAATAACTATATCATATAGCTGATATATTAGCTGAACGCTCGGAAACAAGTGTTTGTATGGAAAACTATTTCATATGACGAGATATTTTATATAGGCACGATTTATTGTTTAAGGTAACAATATTTTTTCCGGAGAAATTGTTCAGATCACATAACTATATCATATAGCTGCCATACGAACTGAATGATCAGAAATAAGTGCTTGTATGGAAAACTCTTTCATATGGAGAGATATTTTAATTAGGCACGATTTATTGCTTAAGGTAACAATATTTTCTCCGGAGAAATTGGTCAGATCATATTGCTATATCATATAGCTGATATATATAAATTGAACGATCGGAAACAACTGCTTGTATGGGAAACTCTTTTTTTGACGAGTTATCTTCACAAAGTTAGACAGGAATTATTGCTTAAGGCAACAACATATTCTCCGAAGAAATTGTTTAAATCAAACTACTATATTATATAGCTGCCATACGAACTGAGTGATCGGAAACAACTGCTTGTATGGAAAACTTTTTCAGTTGACGAGATATTTTAATTAGGCACCATTTATTGCTTAAGGTAACAATATTTTTTCCGGAAAAATTGTTCAGATCAAATAACTATATCATATAGCTGATATATTAGCTGAACGATCGGAAACACGTGTTTGTATGGAAAACTTTTTCATTTGACGAGACATTTTAATTAGGCACAATTAATTGCTTAAGGTAACAATATTTTCTCCGGAGAAATTGGTCAGATCATATTGCTATATCATATAGCTGCCATACAAACTGAACGATCTGAAACAAGTGCTTGTATGGAAAACTCTTTCATTTGACGCGTTATCTTCACAAAGTTAGAAACAATTTATTGCTTAAGGCAACAACATATACTCCGAAGAATTTGTTCAGATAAAATTACTATATTATATAGCTTCCATATGAACTGAGTGACCGGAAACAAGTGCTTGTGTGTAAATCTTTTTCATTTGTCGAGATATTTTAATTAGGCACGATTTATTGTTTAAGGTAACAATATTTTTTCCGGAGAAATTGTTCAGATCACATAACTATATCATATAGCTGCCATACGAACTGAATGATCAGAAATAAGTGCTTGTATGGAAAACTCTTTCATATGGAGAGATATTTTAATTAGGCACGATTTATTGCTTAAGGTAACAATATTTTCTCCGGAGAAATTGGTCAGATCATATTGCTATATCATATAGCTGATATATATAAATTGAACGATCTGAAACAAGTGCTTGTATGGAAAACTCTTTCATATGACGAGATATTTTAATTAGGCACGATTTATTGTTTAAGGTAACAATATTTTTTCCGGAGAAATTGTTCAGATCACAAAACTATATCATATAGCTGCCATACGAACTGAATGATCGGAATCAAGTGCTTGTATGGAAAACTTTTTCATTTAAGGAGATATTTTAATTAGGCACGATTTATTGTTTAAGGTAACAATATTTTTTCCGGAGAAATTGTTCAGATCACAAAACTATATCATATAGCTGCCATACGAACTGAATGATCGGAATCAAGTGCTTGTATGGAAAACTTTTTCATTTAAGGAGATATTTTAATTAGGCACGATTTATTGTTTAAGGTAACAATATTTTTTCCGGAGAAATTGTTCAGATCACATAACTATATCATATAGCTGCCATACGAACTGAATGATCGGAAACAAGTGCTTGTATGGAAAACTTTTTCATTTAACGAGATATTTTAATTAGGCACGATTTATTGCTTAAGGTAACAATATTTTTCCGGAGAAATTGTTCAGATCAAATAACTATATCATATAGCTGATATATTAGCTGAACGATCGGAAACAAGTGTCTGTATGGAAAACTTTTTCATTTGACGAGATATTTTAATTAGGCACGATTTATTGCTTAAGGTAACAATATTACCTCCGAAAGAAATTTCTCAGATCAAACTACTATTTCATATAGCTGATATATAAATTGAACGATCGGAAACAAGTGCTTGTATGGAAAACTTTTTCATTTGACAAGACATTTTAATTAGGCACAAATAATTGCTTAAGATAACAATATTTTTTCCGGAGAAATTGTTCAGATCAAATAACTATATCATATAGCTGATATATTAGCTGAACGCTCGGAAACAAGTGTTTGTATGGAAAACTATTTCATATGACGAGATATTTTATATAGGCACGATTTATTGTTTAAGGTAACAATATTTTTTCCGGAGAAATTGTTCAGATCACATAACTATATCATATAGCTGCCATACGAACTGAATGATCAGAAATAAGTGCTTGTATGGAAAACTCTTTCATATGGAGAGATATTTTAATTAGGCACGATTTATTGCTTAAGGTAACAATATTTTCTCCGGAGAAATTGGTCAGATCATATTGCTATATCATATAGCTGATATATATAAATTGAACGATCGGAAACAACTGCTTGTATGGGAAACTCTTTTTTTGACGAGTTATCTTCACAAAGTTAGACAGGAATTATTGCTTAAGGCAACAACATATTCTCCGAAGAAATTGTTTAAATCAAACTACTATATTATATAGCTGCCATACGAACTGAGTGATCGGAAACAAGTGCTTGTATGAAAAACTCTTTCATTTGACGAGATATTTTAATTAGGCACGATTTATTGCTTAAGGTAACAATATTTTCTCCGAAGAAATTGGTCAGATCAAATTACTATTTCATATAGCTGCCATACGAACTGAGTGATCGGAAACAAGTGCTTGTATGAAAAACTTTTTCATTTGACGAGACATTTTAATTAGGCACAATTTATTGCTTAAGGTAACAATATTTTTTTCGGAGAAATTGGTAAGATCATATTGCTCTATCATATAGCTGCCATACAAACTGAACGATCTTAAACAAGTGTTTGAATGGAAAACTCTTTCATATGACGAGATATTTTAATTAGGCACGATTTATTGTTTAAGGTAACAACATATTCTCCGAAGAAATTGTTCAAAACAAATTACTATATTATATAGCTGCCATACGAACTGAGTAATCGGAAACAAGTGCTTGTATGGAAAACTCTTTCATATGACGAGATATTTTAATTAGGCACGATTTATTGTTTAAGGTAACAATATTTTTTCCGGAGAAATTGTTCAGATCACATAACTATATCATATAGCTGCCATACGAACTGAATGATCGGAATCAAGTGCTTGTATGGAAAACTTTTTCATTTAACGAGATATTTTAATTAGGCACGATTTATTGTTTAAGGTAACAATATTTTTTCCGGAGAAATTGTTCAGATCACATAACTATATCATATAGCTGATATATAAATTGAACGATCGGAAACAAGTGCTTGTATGGAAAACTTTTTCATTTGACGAGACATTTTAATTAGGCACAAATAATTGCTTAAGGTAACAATATTTTTTCCGGAGAAATTGTTCAGATCAAATAACTATATCATATAGCTGATATATTAGCTGAACGCTCGGAAACAAGTGTTTGTATGGAAAACTTTTTCATTTGACGAGACATTTTAATTAGGCACAAATAATTGCTTAAGGTAACAATATTTTTTCCGGAGAAATTGTTCAGATCAAATAACTATATCATATAGCTGATATATTAACTGAACGATCGGAAAGAAGTGCTTCTATGGAAAACTTTTTCTTTTGACGAGTTATCTTTACAAAATTAGAAACAATTTATTGCTTAAGGCAACAACATATTCTCCGAAGAAATTGTTCAAATCAAATTACTATATTATATAGCTTCCATATGAACTGAGTGACCGGAAACAAGTGCTTGTGTGTAAATCTTTTTCATTTGTCGAGATATTTTAATTAGGCACGATTTATTGCTTAAGGTAACAATATTTTCTCCGAAGAAATTGGTCAGATCAAATTACTATTTCATATAGCTGCCATACGAACTGAGTGATCGGAAACAAGTGCTTGTATGAAAAACTTTTTCATTTGACGAGACATTTTAATTAGGCACAATTTATTGCTTAAGGTAACAATATTTTCTCCGGAGAAATTGGTCAGATCATATTGCTCTATCATATAGCTGCCATACAAACTGAACGATCTGAAACAAGTGTTTGAATGGAAAACTCTTTCTTTTGACGAGTTATCTTCACAAAGTAAGACACGATTTATTGCTTAAGGCAACAACATATTCTCCGAAGAAATTGTTCAAAACAAATTACTATATTATATAGCTGCCATACGAACTGAGTAATGGAAAACAAGTGCTTGTATGGAAAACTCTTTCATTTGATGAGACATTTTAATTAGGCACGATTTATTGGTTGAAGGTAACAATATTTTTTCCGGAGAAATTGTTCAGATCAAATAACTATATCATATAGCTGATATATTAGCTGAACGATCGGAAACAAGTGTTTGTATAGAAAACTTTTTCATTTGACGAGATATTTTAATTAGGCACGATTTATTGTTTAAGGTAACAATATTTTTTCCGGAGAAATTGTTCAGATCACATAACTATATCATATAGCTGCCATACGAACTGAATGATCGGAATCAAGTGCTTGTATGGAAAACTTCTTCATTTAACGAGATATTTTAATTAGGCACGATTTATTGCTTAAGGTAACAATATCTCCTCCGATAGAAATTTCTCAGATCAAATTACTATTTCATATAGCTGATATATAAATTGAACGATCGGAAACAAGTGCCTGTATGGAAAACTTTTTCATTTGTCGATATATTTTAATTAGGCAGGATTTATTGCTTAAGGTAACAATATTTTCTCCGGAGAAATTGGTCAGATCATACTGCTATATCATATAGCTGCCATACAAACTGAATGATCGGAAACAAGTGCTTGTATGAAAAACTTTTTCATTTAACGAGATACTTTAATTAGGCACGATTTATTGCTTAAGGCAACAATATATTCTCCGGAGAAATTTTTCAGATCAAATAACTATATCATATAGCTGATATATTAGCTGAACGATCGGAAACAAGTGCTTGTATTTAAAACTTTTTCATTTGACTAGATATTTTAATTAGTCACGATTTATTGCTTAAGGCAACAATATATTCTCCGGAGAAATTGTTCAGTTCAAATAACTATATCATATAGCTGATATATTAACTGAACGATCGGAAAGAAGTGCTTCTATGGAAAACTTTTTCTTTTGACGAGTTATCTTTACAAAATTAGACACGATTGATTGCTTAAGGCAACAACATATTCTCCGAAGAAATTGTTCAAATCAAATTATTATATTATATAGCTTCCATATGAACTGAGTGACCGGAAACAAGTGCTTGTATGTAAATCTTTTTCATTTGTCGAGATATTTTAATTAGGCACGATTTATTGCTTAAGGCAACAATATTTTCTCCGGAGAAATTGGTCAGATCATACTGCTATATAATAGCTGCCATACGAACTGAGTGATCGGAAACAACTGCTTGTATGGAAAACTTTTTCATTTGACGAGATATTTTAATTAGGCACCATTTATTGCTTAAGGTAACAATATTTTTTCCGGAAAAATTGTTCAGATCAAATAACTATATCATATAGCTGATATATTAGCTAAACGCTCGGAAACACGTGTTTGTATGGAAAACTTTTTCATTTGACGAGACATTTTAATTAGGCACAATTAATTGCTTAAGGTAACAATATTTTCTCCGGAGAAATTGGTCAGATCATATTGCTATATCATATAGCTGCCATACAAACTGAACGATCTGAAACAAGTGCTTGTATGGAAAACTCTTTCATTTGACGCGTTATCTTCACAAAGTTAGAAACAATTTATTGCTTAAGGCAACAACATATTCTCCGAAGAAATTGTTCAGATCAAATTACTATATTATATAGCTGCCATACGAACTGAGTGATCGGAAACAAGTGCTTGTATGAAAAACTCTTTCATTTGATGGGACATTTTAATTAGGCACGATTTATTGGTTGAAGGTAACAATATTTTTTCCGGAGAAATTGTTCAGATCAAATAACTATATCATATAGCTGATATATTAGCTGAACGATCGGAAACAAGGTTTGTATGGAAAACTTTTTCATTTGACGAGATATTTTAATTAGGCACGATTTATTGCTTAAGGTAACAATATTTCCTCCGAAAGAAATTTCTCAGATCAAATTACTATTTCATATAGCTGATATATAAATTGAACGATCGGAAACAAGTGCTTGTATGGAAAACTTTTTCATTTGTCGAGATATTTTAATTAGGCAGGATTTATTTCTTAAGGTAACAATATTTTCTCCGGAGAAATTGGTCAGATCATACTGCTATATCATATAGCTGCCATACAAACTGAACGATCTGAAACAAATGCTTGTATGGAAAACTCTTTCATATGACGAGATATTTTAATTAGGCACGATTTATTGTTTAAGGTAACAATATTTTTTCCGGAGAAATTGTTCAGATCAAATAACTATATCATATAGCTGATATATTAACTGAACGATCGGAAAGAAGTGCTTCTATGGAAAACTTTTTCTTTTGACAAGTTATCTTTACAAAATTAGACACGATTTATTGCTTAAGGCAACAACATATTCTCCGAAGAAATTGTTCAAATCAAATTACTATATTATATAGCTTCCATATGAACTGAGTGACCGGAAACAAGTGCTTGTATGTAAATCTTTTTCATTTGTCGAGATATTTTAATTAGGCACGATTTATTGTTTAAGGTAACAATATTTTTTCCGGAGAAATTGTTCAGATCACATAACTATATCATATAGCTGCCATACGAACTGAATGATCGGAATCAAGTGCTTGTATGGAAAACTTCTTCATTTAACGAGATATTTTAATTAGGCACGATTTATTGCTTAAGGTAACAATATTTTTCCGGAGAAATTGTTCAGATCAAATAACTATATCATATAGCTGATATATTAGCTGAACGATCGGAAACAAGTGTCTGTATGGAAAACTTTTTCATTTGACGAGATATTTTAATTAGGCACGATTTATTGCTTAAGGTAACAATATTTCCTCCGAAAGAAATTTCTCAGATCAAACTACTATTTCATATAGCTGATATATAAATTGAACGATCGGAAACAAGTGCTTGTATGGAAAACTTTTTCATTTGACGAGACATTTTAATTAGGCACAAATGATTGCTTAAGGTAACAATATTTTTTCCGGAGAAATTGTTCAGATCAAATAACTATATCATATAGCTGATATATTAGCTGAACGCTCGGAAACAAGTGTTTGTATGGAAAACTTTTTCATTTGACGAGACATTTTAATTAGGCACAAATAATTGCTTAAGGTAACAATATTTTTTCCGGAGAAATTGTTCAGATCAAATAACTATATCATATAGCTGATATATTAACTGAACGATCGGAAAGAAGTGCTTCTATGGAAAACTTTTTCTTTTGACGAGTTATCTTTACAAAATTAGACACGATTTATTGCTTAAGGCAACAACATATTCTCCGAAGAAATTGTTCAAATCAAATTGCTATATTATATAGCTTCCATATGAACTGAGTGACCGGAAACAAGTGCTTGTATGTAAATCTTTTTCATTTGTCGAGATATTTTAATTAGGCACGATTTATTGCTTAAGGTAACAATATTTTCTCCGAAGAAATTGGTCAGATCATATTGCTCTATCATATAGCTGCCATACAAACTGAACGATCTGAAACAAGTGTTTGAATGGAAAACTCTTTCTTTTGACGAGTTATCTTCACAAAGTAAGACACGATTTATTGCTTAAGGCAACAACATATTCTCCGAAGAAATTGTTCAAAACAAATTACTATATTATATAGCTGCCATACGAACTGAGTAATGGAAAACAAGTGCTTGTATGGAAAACTCTTTCATTTGATGAGACATTTTAATTAGGCACGATTTATTGGTTGAAGGTAACAATATTTTTTCCGGAGAAATTGTTCAGATCAAATAACTATATCATATAGCTGATATATTAGCTGAACGATCGGAAACAAGTGTTTGTATAGAAAACTTTTTCATTTGACGAGATATTTTAATTAGGCACGATTTATTGCTTAAGGTAACAATATTACCTCCGAAAGAAATTTCTCAGATCAAATTATTATTTCATATAGCTGATATATAAATTGAACGATCGGAAACAAGTGCTTGTATGGAAAACTTTTTCATTTGTCGAGATATTTTAATTAGGCAGGATTTATTTCTTAAGGTAACAATATTTTCTCCGGAGAAATTGGTCAGATCATACTGCTATATCATATAGCTGCCATACAAACTGAACGATCTGAAACAAGTGCTTGTATGGAAAACTCTTTCATATGACGAGATATTTTAATTAGGCACGATTTATTGTTTAAGGTAACAATATTTTTTCCGGAGAAATTGTTCAGATCACATAACTATATCATATAGCTGCCATACGAACTGAATGATCGGAATCAAGTGCTTGTATGGAAAACTTCTTCATTTAACGAGATATTTTAATTAGGCACGATTTATTGCTTAAGGTAACAATATCTCCTCCGATAGAAATTTCTCAGATCAAATTACTATTTCATATAGCTGATATATAAATTGAACGATCGGAAACAAGTGCCTGTATGGAAAACTTTTTCATTTGTCGATATATTTTAATTAGGGAGGATTTATTGCTTAAGGTAACAATATTTTCTCCGGAGAAATTGGTCAGATCATACTGCTATATCATATAGCTGCCATACAAACTGAATGATCGGAAACAAGTGCTTGTATGAAAAACTTTTTCATTTAACGAGATACTTTAATTAGGCACGATTTATTGCTTAAGGCAACAATATATTCTCCGGAGAAATTTTTCAGATCAAATAACTATATCATATAGCTGATATATTAGCTGAACGATCGGAAACAAGTGCTTGTATTTAAAACTTTTTCATTTGACTAGATATTTTAATTAGTCACGATTTATTGCTTAAGGCAACAATATATTCTCCGGAGAAATTGTTCAGTTCAAATAACTATATCATATAGCTGATATATTAACTGAACGATCGGAAAGAAGTGCTTCTATGGAAAACTTTTTCTTTTGACGAGTTATCTTTACAAAATTAGACACGATTGATTGCTTAAGGCAACAACATATTCTCCGAAGAAATTGTTCAAATCAAATTATTATATTATATAGCTTCCATATGAACTGAGTGACCGGAAACAAGTGCTTGTATGTAAATCTTTTTCATTTGTCGAGATATTTTAATTAGGCACGATTTATTGCTTAAGGCAACAATATTTTCTCCGGAGAAATTGGTCAGATCATACTGCTATATAATAGCTGCCATACGAACTGAGTGATCGGAAACAACTGCTTGTATGGAAAACTTTTTCATTTGACGAGATATTTTAATTAGGCACCATTTATTGCTTAAGGTAACAATATTTTTTCCGGAAAAATTGTTCAGATCAAATAACTATATCATATAGCTGATATATTAGCTAAACGCTCGGAAACACGTGTTTGTATGGAAAACTTTTTCATTTGACGAGACATTTTAATTAGGCACAATTAATTGCTTAAGGTAACAATATTTTCTCCGGAGAAATTGGTCAGATCATATTGCTATATCATATAGCTGCCATACAAACTGAACGATCTGAAACAAGTGCTTGTATGGAAAACTCTTTCATTTGACGCGTTATCTTCACAAAGTTAGAAACAATTTATTGCTTAAGGCAACAACATATTCTCCGAAGAAATTGTTCAGATCAAATTACTATATTATATAGCTGCCATACGAACTGAGTGATCGGAAACAAGTGCTTGTATGAAAAACTCTTTCATTTGATGGGACATTTTAATTAGGCACGATTTATTGGTTGAAGGTAACAATATTTTTTCCGGAGAAATTGTTCAGATCAAATAACTATATCATATAGCTGATATATTAGCTGAACGATCGGAAACAAGGTTTGTATGGAAAACTTTTTCATTTGACGAGATATTTTAATTAGGCACGATTTATTGCTTAAGGTAACAATATTTCCTCCGAAAGAAATTTCTCAGATCAAATTACTATTTCATATAGCTGATATATAAATTGAACGATCGGAAACAAGTGCTTGTATGGAAAACTTTTTCATTTGTCGAGATATTTTAATTAGGCAGGATTTATTTCTTAAGGTAACAATATTTTCTCCGGAGAAATTGGTCAGATCATACTGCTATATCATATAGCTGCCATACAAACTGAACGATCTGAAACAAATGCTTGTATGGAAAACTCTTTCATATGACGAGATATTTTAATTAGGCACGATTTATTGTTTAAGGTAACAATATTTTTTCCGGAGAAATTGTTCAGATCAAATAACTATATCATATAGCTGATATATTAACTGAACGATCGGAAAGAAGTGCTTCTATGGAAAACTTTTTCTTTTGACAAGTTATCTTTACAAAATTAGACACGATTTATTGCTTAAGGCAACAACATATTCTCCGAAGAAATTGTTCAAATCAAATTACTATATTATATAGCTTCCATATGAACTGAGTGACCGGAAACAAGTGCTTGTATGTAAATCTTTTTCATTTGTCGAGATATTTTAATTAGGCACGATTTATTGTTTAAGGTAACAATATTTTTTCCGGAGAAATTGTTCAGATCACATAACTATATCATATAGCTGCCATACGAACTGAATGATCGGAATCAAGTGCTTGTATGGAAAACTTCTTCATTTAACGAGATATTTTAATTAGGCACGATTTATTGCTTAAGGTAACAATATTTTTCCGGAGAAATTGTTCAGATCAAATAACTATATCATATAGCTGATATATTAGCTGAACGATCGGAAACAAGTGTCTGTATGGAAAACTTTTTCATTTGACGAGATATTTTAATTAGGCACGATTTATTGCTTAAGGTAACAATATTTCCTCCGAAAGAAATTTCTCAGATCAAACTACTATTTCATATAGCTGATATATAAATTGAACGATCGGAAACAAGTGCTTGTATGGAAAACTTTTTCATTTGACGAGACATTTTAATTAGGCACAAATAATTGCTTAAGGTAACAATATTTTTTCCGGAGAAATTGTTCAGATCAAATAACTATATCATATAGCTGATATATTAGCTGAACGCTCGGAAACAAGTGTTTGTATGGAAAACTTTTTCATTTGACGAGACATTTTAATTAGGCACAAATAATTGCTTAAGGTAACAATATTTTTTCCGGAGAAATTGTTCAGATCAAATAACTATATCATATAGCTGATATATTAACTGAACGATCGGAAAGAAGTGCTTCTATGGAAAACTTTTTCTTTTGACGAGTTATCTTTACAAAATTAGACACGATTTATTGCTTAAGGCAACAACATATTCTCCGAAGAAATTGTTCAAATCAAATTGCTATATTATATAGCTTCCATATGAACTGAGTGACCGGAAACAAGTGCTTGTATGTAAATCTTTTTCATTTGTCGAGATATTTTAATTAGGCACGATTTATTGCTTAAGGTAACAATATTTTCTCCGAAGAAATTGGTCAGATCATATTGCTCTATCATATAGCTGCCATACAAACTGAACGATCTGAAACAAGTGTTTGAATGGAAAACTCTTTATTTTGACGAGTTATTTTCATAAAGTAAGACACGATTTATTGCTTAAGGCAACAACATATTCTCCGAAGAAATTGTTCAAAACAAATTACTATATTATATAGCTGCCATACGAACTGAGTAATGGAAAACAAGTGCTTGTATGGAAAACTCTTTCATTTGATGAGACATTTTAATTAGGCACGATTTATTGGTTGAAGGTAACAATATTTTTTCCGGAGAAATTGTTCAGATCAAATAACTATATCATATAGCTGATATATTAGCTGAACGATCGGAAACAAGTGTTTGTATAGAAAACTTTTTCATTTGACGAGATATTTTAATTAGGCACGATTTATTGCTTAAGGTAACAATATTTCCTACGAAAGAAATTTCTCAGATCAAATTATTATTTCATATAGCTGATATATAAATTGAACGATCGGAAACAAGTGCTTGTATGGAAAACTTTTTCATTTGTCGAGATATTTTAATTAGGCAGGATTTATTTCTTAAGGTAACAATATTTTCTCCGGAGAAATTGGTCAGATCATACTGCTATATCATATAGCTGCCATACAAACTGAACGATCTGAAACAAGTGCTTGTATGGAAAACTCTTTCATATGACGAGATATTTTAATTAGGCACGATTTATTGTTTAAGGTAACAATATTTTTTCCGGAGAAATTGTTCAGATCACATAACTATATCATATAGCTGATATATTAACTGAACGATCGGAAAGAAGTGCTTCTATGGAAAACTTTTTCTTTTGACGAGTTATCTTTACAAAATTAGACACGATTGATTGCTTAAGGCAACAACATATTCTCCGAAGAAATTGTTCAAATCAAATTATTATATTATATAGCTTCCATATGAACTGAGTGACCGGAAACAAGTGCTTGTATGTAAATCTTTTTCATTTGTCGAGATATTTTAATTAGGCACGATTTATTGCTTAAGGCAACAATATTTTCTCCGGAGAAATTGGTCAGATCATACTGCTATATCATATAGCTGCCATACAAACTGAACGATCTGAAACAAGTGCTTGTATGGAAAACTCTTTCGTATGACGAGATATTTTAATTAGTCACGATTTATTGTTTAAGGTAACAATATTTTTTCCGGAGAAATTGTTCAGATCAAATAACTATATCATATAGCTGCCATACGAACTGAATGATCGGAAACAAGTGCTTGTATGGAAATCTATTTCATATGACGAGATATTTTAATTAGGCACGATTTATTGTTTAAGGTAACAATATTTTTTCCGGAGAAATTGTTCAGATCACATAACTATATCATATAGCTGCCATACGAACTGAATGATCAGAAATAAGTGCTTGTATGGAAAACTCTTTCATATGGAGAGATATTTTAATTAGGCACGATTTATTGCTTAAGGTAACAATATTTTCTCCGGAGAAATTGGTCAGATCATATTGCTATATCATATAGCTGATATATATAAATTGAACGATCGGAAACAACTGCTTGTATGGAAAACTCTTTTTTTGACGAGTTATATTCACAAAGTTAGACACGAATTATTGCTTAAGGCAACAACATATTCTCCGACGAAATTGTTTAAATCAAACTACTATATTATATAGCTGCCATACGAACTGAGTGATCGGAAACAACTGCTTGTATGGAAAACTTTTTCATTTGACGAGATATTTTAATTAGGCACCATTTATTGCTTAAGGTAACAATATTTTTTCCGGAAAAATTGTTCAGATCAAATAACTATATCATATAGCTGATATATTAGCTGAACGCTCGGAAACACGTGTTTGTATGGAAAACTTTTTCATTTGACGAGACATTTTAATTAGGCACAATTAATTGCTTAAGGTAACAATATTTTCTCCGGAGAAATTGGTCAGATCATATTGCTATATCATATAGCTGCCATACAAACTGAACGATCTGAAACAAGTGCTTGTATGGAAAACTCTTTCATTTGACGCGTTATCTTCACTAAGTTAGAAACAATTTATTGCTTAAGGCAACAACATATTCTCCGAAGAAATTGTTCAGATCAAATTACTATATTATATAGCTGCCATACGAACTGAGTGATCGGAAACAAGTGCTTGTATGAAAAACTCTTTCATTTGATGGGACATTTTAATTAGGCACGATTTATTGGTTGAAGGTAACAATATTTTTTCCGGAGAAATTGTTCAGATCAAATAACTATATCATATAGCTGATATATTAGCTGAACGATCGGAAACAAGTGTCTGTATGGAAAACTTTTTCATTTGACGAGATATTTTAATTAGGCACGATTTATTGCTTAAGGTAACAATATTTCCTCCGATAGAAATTTCTCAGATCAAATTACTATTTCATATAGCTGATATATAAATTGAACGATCGGAAACAAGTGCCTGTATGGAAAACTTTTTCATTTGTCGATATATTTTAATTAGGCAGGATTTATTGCTTAAGGTAACAATATTTTCTCCGGAGAAATTGGTCAGATCATACTGCTATATCATATAGCTGCCATACAAACTGAATGATCGGAAACAAGTGCTTGTATGAAAAACTTTTTCATTTAACGAGATACTTTAATTAGGCACGATTTATTGCTTAAGGCAACAATATATTCTCCGGAGAAATTTTTCAGATCAAATAACTATATCATATAGCTGATATATTAGCTGAACGATCGGAAACAAGTTCTTGTATTTAAAACTTTTTCATTTGACTAGATATTTTAATTAGTCACGATTTATTGCTTAAGGCAACAATATATTCTCCGGAGAAATTGTTCAGATCAAATAACTATATCATATAGCTGATATATTAACTGAACGATCGGAAAGAAGTGCTTCTATGGAAAACTTTTTCTTTTGACGAGTTATCTTTACAAAATTAGACACGATTGATTGCTTAAGGCAACAACATATTCTCCGAAGAAATTGTTCAAATCAAATTATTATATTATATAGCTTCCATATGAACTGAGTGACCGGAAACAAGTGCTTGTATGTAAATCTTTTTCATTTGTCGAGATATTTTAATTAGGCACGATTTATTGCTTAAGGCAACAATATTTTCTCCGGAGAAATTGGTCAGATCATACTGCTATATCATATAGCTGCCATACAAACTGAACGATCTGAAACAAGTGCTTGTATGGAAAACTCTTTCATATGACGAGATATTTTAATTAGGCACGATTTATTGTTTAAGGTAACAATATTTTTTCCGGAGAAATTGTTCAGATCAAATAACTATATCATATAGCTGCCATACGAACTGAATGATCGGAAACAAGTGCTTGTATGGAAAACTATTTCATATGACGAGATATTTTAATTAGGCACGATTTATTGTTTAAGGTAACAATATTTTTTCCGGAGAAATTGTTCAGATCACATAACTATATCATATAGGTGCCATACGAACTGAATGATCAGAAATAAGTGCTTGTATGGAAAACTCTTTCATATGGAGAGATATTTTAATTAGGCACGATTTATTGCTTAAGGTAACAATATTTTCTCCGGAGAAATTGGTCAGATCATATTGCTATATCATATAGCTGATATATATAAATTGAACGATCGGAAACAACTGCTTGTATAGAAAACTCTTTTTTTGACGAGTTATATTCACAAAGTTAGACACGAATTATTGCTTAAGGCAACAACATATTCTCCGACGAAATTGTTTAAATCAAACTACTATATTATATAGCTGCCATACGAACTGAGTGATCGGAAACAACTGCTTGTATGGAAAACTTTTTCATTTGACGAGATATTTTAATTAGGCACCATTTATTGCTTAAGGTAACAATATTTTTTCCGGAAAAATTGTTCAGATCAAATAACTATATCATATAGCTGATATATTAGCTGAACGCTCGGAAACACGTGTTTGTATGGAAAACTTTTTCATTTGACGAGACATTTTAATTAGGCACAATTAATTGCTTAAGGTAACAATATTTTCTCCGGAGAAATTGGTCAGATCATATTGCTATATCATATAGCTGCCATACAAACTGAACGATCTGAAACAAGTGCTTGTATGGAAAACTCTTTAATTTGACGCGTTATCTTCACAAAGTTAGAAACAATTTATTGCTTAAGGCAACAACATATTCTCCGAAGAAATTGTTCAGATCAAATTACTATATTATATAGCTGCCATACGAACTGAGTGATCGGAAACAAGTGCTTGTATGAAAAACTCTTTCATTTGATGGGACATTTTAATTAGGCACGATTTATTGGTTGAAGGTAACAATATTTTTTCCGGAGAAATTGTTCAGATCAAATAACTATATCATATAGCTGATATATTAGCTGAACGATCGGAAACAAGGTTTGTATGGAAAACTTTTTCATTTGACGAGAGATTTTAATTAGGCACGATTTATTGCTTAAGGTAACAATATTTCCTCCGAAAGAAATTTCTCAGATCAAATTACTATTTCATATAGCTGATATATAAATTGAACGATCGGAAACAAGGTTTGTATGGAAAACTCTTTCATATGACGAGATATTTTAATTAGGCACGATTTATTGTTTAAGGTAACAATTTTTTTTCCGGAGAAATTGTTCAGATCACATAACTATATCATATAGCTGCCATACGAACTGAACGATCGGAATCAAGTGCTTGTATGGAAAACTTTTTCATTTAACGAGATATTTTAATTAGGCACGATTTATTGCTTAAGGTAACAATATTTTTCCGGAGAAATTGTTCAGAGCAAATAACTATATCATATAGCTGATATATTAGCTGAACGATCGGAAACAAGTGCTTGTATTTAAAACTTTTTCATTTGACTAGATATTTTAATTAGTCACGATTTATTGCTTAAGGCAACAATATATTCTCCGGAGAAATTGTTCAGATCAAATAACTATATCATATAGCTGATATATTAACTGAACGATCGGAAAGAAGTGCTTCTATGGAAAACTTTTTCTTTTGACGAGTTATCTTTACAAAATTAGACACGATTGATTGCTTAAGGCAACAACATATTCTCCGGAGAAATTGTTCAAATCAAATTATTATATTATATAGCTTCCATATGAACTGAGTGACCGGAAACAAGTGCTTGTATGTAAATCTTTTTCATTTGTCGAGATATTTTAATTAGGCACGATTTATTGCTTAAGGCAACAATATTTTCTCCGGAGAAATTGGTCAGATCATACTGCTATATCATATAGCTGCCATACAAACTGAACGATCTGAAACAAGTGCTTGTATGGAAAACTCTTTCATATGACGAGATATTTTAATTAGGCACGATTTATTGTTTAAGGTAACAATATTTTTTCCGGAGAAATTGTTCAGATCAAATAACTATATCATATAGCTTCCATATGAACTGAGTGACCGGAAACAAGTGCTTGTATGTAAATCTTTTTCATTTGTCGAGATATTTTAATTAGGCACGATTTATTGCTTAAGGTAACAATATTTCCTCCGAAAGAAATTTCTCAGATCAAATTACTATTTCATATAGCTGATATATAAATTGAACGATCGGAAACAAGTGCTTGTATGGAAAACTTTTTCATTTGTCGATATATTTTAATTAGGCAGGATTTATTGCTTAAGGTAACAATATTTTCTCCGGAGAAATTGGTCAGATCATACTGCTATATCATATAGCTGCCATACAAACTGAATGATCGGAAACAAGTGCTTGTATGAAAAACTTTTTCATTTAACGAGATACTTTAATTAGGCACGATTTATTGCTTAAGGCAACAATATATTCTCCGGAGAAATTTTTCAGATCAAATAACTATATCATATAGCTGATATATTAGCTGAACGATCGGAAACAAGTGCTTGTATTTAAAACTTTTTCATTTGACTAGATATTTTAATTAGTCACGATTTATTGCTTAAGGCAACAATATATTCTCCGGAGAAATTGTTCAGATCAAATAACTATATCATATAGCTGATATATTAACTGAACGATCGGAAAGAAGTGCTTCTATGGAAAACTTTTTCTTTTGACGAGTTATCTTTACAAAATTAGACACGATTTATTGCTTAAGGCAACAACATATTCTCCGAAGAAATTGTTCAAATCAAATTACTATATTATATAGCTTCCATATGAACTGAGTGACCGGAAACAAGTGCTTGTATGTAAATCTTTTTCATTTGTCGAGATATTTTAATTAGGCACGATTTATTGCTTAAGGTAACAATATTTCCTCCGAAAGAAATTTCTCAGATCAAATTACTATTTCATATAGCTGATATATAAATTGAACGTTCGGAAACAAGGTTTGTATGGAAAACTCTTTCATATGACGAGATATTTTAATTAGGCACGATTTATTGTTTAAGGTAACAATATTTTTTCCGGAGAAATTGTTCAGATCACATAACTATATCATATAGCTGCCATACGAACTGAACGATCGGAATCAAGTGCTTGTATGGAAAACTTTTTCATTTAACGAGATATTTTAATTAGGCACGATTTATTGCTTAAGGCAACAATATATTCTCCGGAGAAATTTTTCAGATCAAATAACTATATCATATAGCTGATATATTAGCTGAACGATCGGAAACAAGTGCTTGTATGAAAAACTTTTTCATTTAACGAGATACTTTAATTAGGCACGATTTATTGCTTAAGGCAACAATATATTCTCCGGAGAAATTTTTCAGATCAAATAACTATATCATATAGCTGATATATTAGCTGAACGATCGGAAACAAGTGCTTGTATTTAAAACTTTTTCATTTGACTAGATATTTTAATTAGTCACGATTTATTGCTTAAGGCAACAATATATTCTCCGGAGAAATTGTTCAGATCAAATAACTATATCATATAGCTGATATATTAACTGAACGATCGGAAAGAAGTGCTTCTATGGAAAACTTTTTCTTTTGACGAGTTATCTTTACAAAATTAGACACGATTGATTGCTTAAGGCAACAACATATTCTCCGGAGAAATTGTTCAAATCAAATTATTATATTATATAGCTTCCATATGAACTGAGTGACCGGAAACAAGTGCTTGTATGTAAATCTTTTTCATTTGTCGAGATATTTTAATTAGGCACGATTTATTGCTTAAGGCAACAATATTTTCTCCGGAGAAATTGGTCAGATCATACTGCTATATCATATAGCTGCCATACAAACTGAACGATCTGAAACAAGTGCTTGTATGGAAAACTCTTTCATATGACGAGATATTTTAATTAGGCACGATTTATTGTTTAAGGTAACAATATTTTTTCCGGAGAAATTGTTCAGATCAAATAACTATATCATATGGCTGCCATACGAACTGAATGATCGGAAACAAGTGCTTGTATGGAAAACTATTTCATATGACGAGATATTTTAATTAGGCACGATTTATTGCTTAAGGTAACAATATTTTCTCCGGAGAAATTGGTCAGATCATATTGCTATATCATATAGCTGATATATATAAATTGAACGATCGGAAACAACTGCTTGTATGGAAAACTCTTTTTTTGACGAGTTATATTCACAAAGTTAGACACGAATTATTGCTTAAGGCAACAACATATTCTCCGAAGAAATTGTTTAAATCAAACTACTATATTATATAGCTGCCATACGAACTGAGTGATCGGAAACAACTGCTTGTATGGAAAACTTTTTCATTTGACGAGATATTTTAATTAGGCACCATTTATTGCTTAAGGTAACAATATTTTTTCCGGAAAAATTGTTCAGATCAAATAACTATATCATATAGCTGATATATTAGCTGAACGCTCGGAAACACGTGTTTGTATGGAAAACTTTTTCATTTGACGAGACATTTTAATTAGGCACAATTAATTGCTTAAGGTAACAATATTTTCTCCGGAGAAATTGGTCAGATCATATTGCTATATCATATAGCTGCCATACAAACTGAACGATCTGAAACAAGTGCTTGTATGGAAAACTCTTTCATTTGACGCGTTATCTTCACAAAGTTAGAAACAATTTATTGCTTAAGGCAACAACATATTCTCCGAAGAAATTGTTCAGATCAAATTACTATATTATATAGCTGCCATACGAACTGAGTGATCGGAAACAAGTGCTTGTATGAAAAACTCTTTCATTTGATGGGACATTTTAATTAGGCACGATTTATTGGTTGAAGGTAACAATATTTTTTCCGGAGAAATTGTTCAGATCAAATAACTATATCATATAGCTGATATATTAGCTGAACGATCGGAAACAAGGTTTGTATGGAAAACTTTTTCATTTGACGAGATATTTTAATTAGGCACGATTTATTGCTTAAGGTAACAATATTTCCTCCGAAAGAAATTTCTCAGATCAAATTACTATTTCATATAGCTGATATATAAATTGAACGATCGGAAACAAGGTTTGTATGGAAAACTCTTTCATATGACGAGATATTTTAATTAGGCACGATTTATTATTTAAGGTAACAATATTTTTTCCGGAGAAATTGTTCAGATCACATAACTATATCATATAGCTGCCATACGAACTGAACGATCGGAATCAAGTGCTTGTATGGAAAACTTTTTCATTTAACGAGATATTTTAATTAGGCACGATTTATTGCTTAAGGTAACAATATTTTTCCGGAGAAATTGTTCAGATCAAATAACTACATCATATAGCTGATATATTAGCTGAACGATCGGAAACAAGTGTCTGTATGGAAAACTTTCTCATTTGACGAGATATTTTAATTAGGCACGATTTATTGCTTAAGGTAACAATATTTCCTCCGATAGAAATTTCTCAGATCAAATTACTATTTCATATAGCTGATATATAAATTGAACGATCGGAAACAAGTGCTTGTATGGAAAACTTTTTCATTTGTCGATATATTTTAATTAGGCAGGATTTATTGCTTAAGGTAACAATATTTTCTCCGGAGAAATTGGTCAGATCATACTGCTATATCATATAGCTGCCATACAAACTGAATGATCGGAAACAAGTGCTTGTATGAAAAACTTTTTCATTTAACGAGATACTTTAATTAGGCACGATTTATTGCTTAAGGCAACAATATATTCTCCGGAGAAATTTTTCAGATCAAATAACTATATCATATAGCTGATATATTAACTGAACGATCGGAAACAAGTGCTTGTATTTAAAACTTTTTCATTTGACTAGATATTTTAATTAGTCACGATTTATTGCTTAAGGCAACAATATATTCTCCGGAGAAATTGTTCAGATCAAATAACTATATCATATAGCTGATATATTAACTGAACGATCGGAAAGAAGTGCTTCTATGGAAAACTTTTTCTTTTGACGAGTTATCTTTACAAAATTAGATACGATTTATTGCTTAAGGCAACAACATATTCTCCGAAGAAATTGTTCAGATCAAATTACTATATTATATAGCTGCCATACGAACTGAGTGATCGGAAACAAGTGCTTGTATGAAAAACTCTTTCATTTGATGGGACATTTTAATTAGGCACGATTTATTGGTTGAAGGTAACAATATTTTTTCCGGAGAAATTGTTCAGATCAAATAACTATATCATATAGCTGATATATTAGCTGAACGATCGGAAACAAGGTTTGTATGGAAAACTTTTTCATTTGACGAGATATTTTAATTAGGCACGATTTATTGCTTAAGGTAACAATATTTCCTCCGAAAGAAATTTCTCAGATCAAATTACTATTTCATATAGCTGATATATAAATTGAACGATCGGAAACATGGTTTGTATGGAAAACTCTTTCATATGACGAGATATTTTAATTAGGCACGATTTATTGTTTAAGGTAACAATTTTTTTTCCGGAGAAATTGTTCAGATCACATAACTATATCATATAGCTGCCATACGAACTGAACGATCGGAATCAAGTGCTTGTATGGAAAACTTTTTCATTTAACGAGATATTTTAATTAGGCACGATTTATTGCTTAAGGTAACAATATTTTTCCGGAGAAATTGTTCAGATCAAATAACTATATCATATAGCTGATATATTAGCTGAACGATCGGAAACAAGTGTCTGTATGGAAAACTTTCTCATTTGACGAGATATTTTAATAAGGCACGATTTATTGCTTAAGGTAACAATATTTCCTCCGATAGAAATTTCTCAGATCAAATTACTATTTCATATAGCTGATATATAAATTGAACGATCGGAAACAAGTGCTTGTATGGAAAACTTTTTCATTTGTCGATATATTTTAATTAGGCAGGATTTATTGCTTAAGGTAACAATATTTTCTCCGGAGAAATTGGTCAGATCATACTGCTATATCATATAGCTGCCATACAAACTGAATGATCGGAAACAAGTGCTTGTATGAAAAACTTTTTCATTTAACGAGATACTTTAATTAGGCACGATTTATTGCTTAAGGCAACAATATATTCTCCGGAGAAATTTTTCAGATCAAATAACTATATCATATAGCTGATATATTAGCTGAACGATCGGAAACAAGTGCTTGTATTTAAAACTTTTTCATTTGACTAGATATTTTAATTAGTCACGATTTATTGCTTAAGGCAACAATATATTCTCCGGAGAAATTGTTCAGATCAAATAACTATATCATATAGCTGATATATTAACTGAACGATCGGAAAGAAGTGCTTCTATGGAAAACTTTTTCTTTTGACGAGTTATCTTTACAAAATTAGAGACGATTTATTGCTTAAGGCAACAACATATTCTCCGAAGAAATTGTTCAAATCAAATTACTATATTATATAGCTTCCATATGATTTGAGTGATCGGAAACAAGTGCTTGTATGTAAAACTTTTTCATTTGTCGAGATATTTTAATTAGGCACGATTTATTGCTTAAGGTAACAATATTTTCTCCGAAGAAATTTCTCAGATCAAATTGCTATTTCATATAGCTGATATATAAATTGAACGATCGGAAACAAGTGCTTGTATGGAAAACTCTTTCTTTTGACGAGTTATCTTCACAAAGTTAGACACGATTTATTGCTTAAGGCAACAACATATTCTCCGAAGAAATTGTTCAAATCAAATTACTATATTATATAGCTGCCATACGAACTGAGTGATCGGAAACAACTGCTTGTATGAAAAACTTTTTCATTTTACGAGATATTTTAATTAGACACGATTTATTGCTTAAGGTAACAATATTTTCTCCGAAGAAATTTCTCAGATCAAATTGCTATTTCATATAGCTGATATATAAATTGAACGATCGGAAACAAGTGCTTGTATGGAAAACTCTTTCTTTTGACGAGTTATCTTCACAAAGTTAGACACGATTTATTGCTTAAGGCAACAACATATTCTCGGAAGTAATTGTTCAGATCAAATTACTATATTATATAGCTGCCATACGAACTGAGTGATCGGAAAGAAGTGCTTGTATGAAAAACTTTTTCATTTTACGAGATATTTTAATTAGGCACGATTTATTGCTTAAGGTAACAATATATTTTCCGGAGAAATTGTTCAAATCAAATAACTATATCATATAGCTGCCATACGAACTGAATGATCGGAAACAAGTGCTTGTATGGAAAACTTTTTCATTTAACGAGTTATTTTAATTAGGCACGATTTATTGCTTAAGGTAACAATATTTCCTCCGAAAGAAATTTCTCAGATCAAATTACTATTTCATATAGCTGATATATAAATTGAACGATCGGAAACAAGGTTTGTATGGAAAACTCTTTCATATGACGAGATATTTTAATTAGGCACGATTTATTGTTTAAGGTAACAATATTTTTTCCGGAGAAATTGTTCAGATCACATAACTATATCATATAGCTGCCATACGAACTGAACGATCGGAATCAAGTGCTTGTATGAAAAACTTTTTCATTTTACGAGATATTTTAATTAGACACGATTTATTGCTTAAGGTAACAATATTTTCTCCGAAGAAATTTCTCAGATCAAATTGCTATTTCATATAGCTGATATATAAATTGAACGATCGGAAACAAGTGCTTGTATGGAAAACTATTTCATATGACGAGATATTTTAATTAGGCACGATTTATTGTTTAAGGTAACAATCTTTTTTCCGGAGAAATTGTTCAGATCACATAACTATATCATATAGCTGCCATACGAACTGAATGATCAGAAATAAGTGCTTGTATGGAAAACTCTTTCATATGGAGAGATATTTTAATTAGGCACGATTTATTGCTTAAGGTAACAATATTTTCTCCGGAGAAATTGGTCAGATCATATTGCTATATCATATAGCTGATATATATAAATTGAACGATCGGAAACAACTGCTTGTATGGAAAACTCTTTTTTTGACGAGTTATATTCACAAAGTTAGACACGAATTATTGCTTAAGGCAACAACATATTCTCCGAAGAAATTGTTTAAATCAAACTACTATATTATATAGCTGCCATACGAACTGAGTGATCGGAAACAACTGCTTGTATGGAAAACTTTTGCATTTGACGGGATATTTTAATTAGGCACGATCTATTGCTTAAGGTAACAATATTTTTTCCGGAGAAATTGTTCAGATCAAATAACTATATCATATAGCTGATATATTAACTGAACGCTCGGAAACAAGTGTTTGTATGGAAAACTTTTTCATTTGACGAGATATTTTAATTAGGCACGATTTATTGCTTAAGGTAACAATATTTTCTGAGGAGAAATTGGTCAGATCATACTGCTGTATCATATAGCTGCCATACAAACTGAACGATCTGAAACAAGTGCTTGTATGTAAAACTTTTTCATTTGACGAGATATTTTAATTAGGCACGATTTATTGCTTAAGGTAACAATATATTTTCCGGAGAAATTGTTCAAATCAAATAACTATATCATATAGCTGCCATACGAACTGAATGATCGGAAACAAGTGCTTGTATGGAAAACTTTTTCATTTAACGAGTTATTTTAAGTAGGCACGATTTATTGCTTAAGGTAACAATATTTTTCCGGAGAAATTGTTCAGATCAAATAACTATATCATATAGCTGATATATTAGCTGAACGATCGGAAACAAGTGTCTGTATGGAAAACTTTTTCATTTGACGAGATATTTTAATTAGGCACGATTTATTGCTTAAGGTAACAATATTTCCTCCGAAAGAAATTTCTCAGATCAAACTACTATTTCATATAGCTGATATATAAATTGAACGATCGGAAACAAGTGCTTGTATGGAAAACTTTTTCATTTGTCGAGATATTTTAATTAGGCAGGATTTATTGCTTAAGGTAACAATAATTTCTCCGGAGAAATTGGTCAGATCATACTGCTATATCATATAGCTGCCATACAAACTGAATGATCGGAAACAAGTGCTTGTATGAAAAACTTTTTCATTTAACGAGATACTTTAATTAGGCACGATTTATTGCTTAAGGCAACAATATATTCTCCGGAGAAATTTTTCAGATCAAATAACTATATCATATAGCTGATATATTAGCTGAACGATCGGAAACAAGTGCTTGTATTTAAAACTTTTTCATTTGACTAGATATTTTAATTAGTCACGATTTATTGCTTAAGGCAACAATATATTCTCCGGAGAAATTGTTCATATCAAATAACTATATCATATAGCTGATATATTAACTGAACGATCGGAAAGAAGTGCTTCTATGGAAAACTTTTTCTTTTGACGAATTATCTTTACAAAATTAGACACGATTTATTGCTTAAGGCAACAACATATTCTCCGAAGAAATTGTTCAAATCAAATTACTATATCATATAGCTTCCATATGATTTGAGTGATCGGAAACAAGTGCTTGTATGTAAAACTTTTTCATTTGTCGAGATATTTTAATTAGGCACGATTTATTGCTTAAGGTAACAATATTTTCTCCGGAGAAATTGGTCAGATCAAACTGCTATATCATATAGCTGCCATACAAACTGAACGATCTGCAACAAGTGCTTGTATGGAAAACTCTTTCATATGACGAGATATTTTACTTAGGCACGATTTATTGCTTAAGGTAACAATATTTTCTCCGGAGAAATTGGTCAGATCATACTGCTATATCATATAGCTGCCATACGAACTGAATGATCGGAAACAAGTGCTTGTATGGAAAACTTTTCATTTAACGAGATATTTTAATTAGGCACGATTTATTGCTTAAGATAACAATATTTTTCCGGAGAAATTGTTCAGTCCAAATAACTATATCATATGGCTGATATATTAGCTGAACGATCGGAAAAAAGTGTCTGTATGGAAAACTTTTTCATTTGACGAGATATTTTAATTAGGCACGATTTATTGTTAAGGTAATAATATTTTCTCCGGAGAAATTGGTCAGATCATATCGCTATATCATATAGCTGCCATACAAACTGAACGATCTGAAACAAGTGCTTGTATGGAAAACTCTTTCATTTGACGAGTTATCTTCACAAAGTTAGAAACAATTTATTGCTTAAGGCAACAACATATTCTCGGAAGTAATTGTTCAGATCAAATTACTATATTATATAGGTGCCATACGAACTGAGTGATCGGAAAGAAGTGCTTGTATGTAAAACTTTTTCATTTTACGAGATATTTTAATTAGGCACGATTTATTGCTTAAGGTAACAATATTTTCTCCGAAGAAATTTCTCAGATCAAATTACTATTTCATATAGCTGATATATAAATTGAACGATCGGAAACAAGTGCTTGTATGGAAAACTCTTTCTTTTGACGAGTTATCTTCACAAAGTTAGACACGATTTATTGCTTAAGGCAACAACATATTCTCCGAAGAAATTGTTCAAATCAAATTACTATATTATATAGCTGCCATACGAACTGAGTGATCGGAAACAACTGCTTGTATGGAAAACTTTTGCATTTGACGAGATATTTTAATTAGGCACGATCTATTGCTTAAGGTAACAATATTTTTTCCGGAGAAATTGCTCAGATCAAATAACTATATCATATAGCTTATATATTAACTGAACGCTCGGAAACAAGTGTTTGTATGGAAAACTTTTTCATTTGACGAGATATTTTAATTAGGCACGGTTTATTGCTTAAGGTAACAATATTTTCTGATCCAAATTACTATATTATATAGCTGCCATACGAACTGAGTGATCGGAAAGAAGTGCTTGTATGAAAAACTTTTTCATTTTACGAGATATTTTAATTAGGCACGATTTATTGCTTAAGGTAACAATATTTTCTCCGAAGAAATTTCTCAGATCAAATTACTATTTCATATAGCTGATATATAAATTGAACGATCGGAAACAAGTGCTTGTATGGAAAACTCTTTCTTTTGACGAGTTATCTTCACAAAGTTAGACACGATTTATTGCTTAAGGCAACAACATATTCTCCGAAGAAATTGTTCAAATCAAATTACTATATTATATAGCTGCCATACGAACTGAGTGATCGGAAACAACTGCTTGTATGGAAAACTTTTGCATTTGACGGGATATTTTAATTAGGCACGATCTATTGCTTAAGGTAACAATATTTTTTCCGGAGAAATTGTTCAGATCAAATAACTATATCATATAGCTGATATATTAACTGAACGCTCGGAAACAAGTGTTTGTATGGAAAACTTTTTCATTTGACGAGATATTTTAATTAGGCACGATTTATTGCTTAAGGTAACAATATTTTCTGAGGAGAAATTGGTCAGATCATACTGCTGTATCATATAGCTGCCATACAAACTGAACGATCTGAAACAAGTGCTTGTATGTAAAACTTTTTCATTTGACGAGATATTTTAATTAGGCACGATTTATTGCTTAAGGTAACAATATATTTTCCGGAGAAATTGTTCAAATCAAATAACTATATCATATAGCTGCCATACGAACTGAATGATCGGAAACAAGTGCTTGTATGGAAAACTTTTTCATTTAACGAGTTATTTTAATTAGGCACGATTTATTGCTTAAGGTAACAATATTTTTCCGGAGAAATTGTTCAGATCAAATAACTATATCATATAGCTGATATATTAGCTGAACGATCGGAAACAAGTGTCTGTATGGAAAACTTTTTCATTTGACGAGATATTTTAATTAGGCACGATTTATTGCTTAAGGTAACAATATTTCCTCCGAAAGAAATTTCTCAGATCAAACTACTATTTCATATAGCTGATATATAAATTGAACGATCGGAAACAAGTGCTTGTATGGAAAACTTTTTCATTTGTCGAGATATTTTAATTAGGCAGGATTTATTGCTTAAGGTAACAATAATTTCTCCGGAGAAATTGGTCAGATCATACTGCTATATCATGTAGCTGCCATACAAACTGAATGATCGGAAACAAGTGCTTGTATGAAAAACTTTTTCATTTAACGAGATACTTTAATTAGGCACGATTTATTGCTTAAGGCAACAATATATTCTCCGGAGAAATTTTTCAGATCAAATAACTATATCATATAGCTGATATATTAGCTGAACGATCGGAAACAAGTGCTTGTATTTAAAACTTTTTCATTTGACTAGATATTTTAATTAGTCACGATTTATTGCTTAAGGCAACAATATATTCTCCGGAGAAATTGTTCAGATCAAATAACTATATCATATAGCTGATATATTAACTGAACGATCGGAAAGAAGTGCTTCTATGGAAAACTTTTTCTTTTGACGAATTATCTTTACAAAATTAGACACGATTTATTGCTTAAGGCAACAACATATTCTCCGAAGAAATTGTTCAAATCAAATTACTATATCATATAGCTTCCATATGATTTGAGTGATCGGAAACAAGTGCTTGTATGTAAAACTTTTTCATTTGTCGAGATATTTTAATTAGGCACGATTTATTGCTTAAGGTAACAATATTTTCTCCGGAGAAATTGGTCAGATCAAACTGCTATATCATATAGCTGCCATACAAACTGAACGATCTGCAACAAGTGCTTGTATGGAAAACTCTTTCATATGACGAGATATTTTACTTAGGCACGATTTATTGCTTAAGGTAACAATATTTTCTCCGGAGAAATTGGTCAGATCATACTGCTATATCATATAGCTGCCATACGAACTGAATGATCGGAAACAAGTGCTTGTATGGAAAACTTTTCATTTAACGAGATATTTTAATTAGGCACGATTTATTGCTTAAGATAACAATATTTTTCCGGAGAAATTGTTCAGTCCAAATAACTATATCATATGGCTGATATATTAGCTGAACGATCGGAAAAAAGTGTCTGTATGGAAAACTTTTTCATTTGACGAGATATTTTAATTAGGCACGATTTATTGTTAAGGTAATAATATTTTCTCCGGAGAAATTGGTCAGATCATATCGCTATATCATATAGCTGCCATACAAACTGAACGATCTGAAACAAGTGCTTGTATGGAAAACTCTTTCATTTGACGAGTTATCTTCACAAAGTTAGAAACAATTTATTGCTTAAGGCAACAACATATTCTCGGAAGTAATTGTTCAGATCAAATTACTATATTATATAGGTGCCATACGAACTGAGTGATCGGAAAGAAGTGCTTGTATGTAAAACTTTTTCATTTTACGAGATATTTTAATTAGGCACGATTTATTGCTTAAGGTAACAATATTTTCTCCGAAGAAATTTCTCAGATCAAATTACTATTTCATATAGCTGATATATAAATTGAACGATCGGAAACAAGTGCTTGTATGGAAAACTCTTTCTTTTGACGAGTTATCTTCACAAAGTTAGACACGATTTATTGCTTAAGGCAACAACATATTCTCCGAAGAAATTGTTCAAATCAAATTACTATATTATATAGCTGCCATACGAACTGAGTGATCGGAAACAACTGCTTGTATGGAAAACTTTTGCATTTGACGGGATATTTTAATTAGGCACGATCTATTGCTTAAGGTAACAATATTTTTTCCGGAGAAATTGCTCAGATCAAATAACTATATCATATAGCTTATATATTAACTGAACGCTCGGAAACAAGTGTTTGTATGGAAAACTTTTTCATTTGACGAGATATTTTAATTAGGCACGGTTTATTGCTTAAGGTAACAATATTTTCTGATCCAAATTACTATATTATATAGCTGCCATACGAACTGAGTGATCGGAAAGAAGTGCTTGTATGAAAAACTTTTTCATTTTACGAGATATTTTAATTAGGCACGATTTATTGCTTAAGGTAACAATATTTTCTCCGAAGAAATTTCTCAGATCAAATTACTATTTCATATAGCTGATATATAAATTGAACGATCGGAAACAAGTGCTTGTATGGAAAACTCTTTCTTTTGACGAGTTATCTTCACAAAGTTAGACACGATTTATTGCTTAAGGCAACAACATATTCTCCGAAGAAATTGTTCAAATCAAATTACTATATCATATAGCTTCCATATGATTTGAGTGATCGGAAACAAGTGCTTGTATGTAAAACTTTTTCATTTGTCGAGATATTTTAATTAGGCACGATTTATTGCTTAAGGTAACAATATTTTCTCCGGAGAAATTGGTCAGATCAAACTGCTATATCATATAGCTGCCATACAAACTGAACGATCTGCAACAAGTGCTTGTATGGAAAACTCTTTCATATGACGAGATATTTTACTTAGGCACGATTTATTGCTTAAGGTAACAATATTTTCTCCGGAGAAATTGGTCAGATCATACTGCTATATCATATAGCTGCCATACGAACTGAATGATCGGAAACAAGTGCTTGTATGGAAAACTTTTCATTTAACGAGATATTTTAATTAGGCACGATTTATTGCTTAAGATAACAATATTTTTCCGGAGAAATTGTTCAGTCCAAATAACTATATCATATGGCTGATATATTAGCTGAACGATCGGAAAAAAGTGTCTGTATGGAAAACTTTTTCATTTGACGAGATATTTTAATTAGGCACGATTTATTGTTAAGGTAATAATATTTTCTCCGGAGAAATTGGTCAGATCATATCGCTATATCATATAGCTGCCATACAAACTGAACGATCTGAAACAAGTGCTTGTATGGAAAACTCTTTCATTTGACGAGTTATCTTCACAAAGTTAGAAACAATTTATTGCTTAAGGCAACAACATATTCTCGGAAGTAATTGTTCAGATCAAATTACTATATTATATAGGTGCCATACGAACTGAGTGATCGGAAAGAAGTGCTTGTATGTAAAACTTTTTCATTTTACGAGATATTTTAATTAGGCACGATTTATTGCTTAAGGTAACAATATTTTCTCCGAAGAAATTTCTCAGATCAAATTACTATTTCATATAGCTGATATATAAATTGAACGATCGGAAACAAGTGCTTGTATGGAAAACTCTTTCTTTTGACGAGTTATCTTCACAAAGTTAGACACGATTTATTGCTTAAGGCAACAACATATTCTCCGAAGAAATTGTTCAAATCAAATTACTATATTATATAGCTGCCATACGAACTGAGTGATCGGAAACAACTGCTTGTATGGAAAACTTTTGCATTTGACGGGATATTTTAATTAGGCACGATCTATTGCTTAAGGTAACAATATTTTTTCCGGAGAAATTGCTCAGATCAAATAACTATATCATATAGCTTATATATTAACTGAACGCTCGGAAACAAGTGTTTGTATGGAAAACTTTTTCATTTGACGAGATATTTTAATTAGGCACGGTTTATTGCTTAAGGTAACAATATTTTCTGATCCAAATTACTATATTATATAGCTGCCATACGAACTGAGTGATCGGAAAGAAGTGCTTGTATGAAAAACTTTTTCATTTTACGAGATATTTTAATTAGGCACGATTTATTGCTTAAGGTAACAATATTTTCTCCGAAGAAATTTCTCAGATCAAATTACTATTTCATATAGCTGATATATAAATTGAACGATCGGAAACAAGTGCTTGTATGGAAAACTCTTTCTTTTGACGAGTTATCTTCACAAAGTTAGACACGATTTATTGCTTAAGGCAACAACATATTCTCCGAAGAAATTGTTCAAATCAAATTACTATATTATATAGCTGCCATACGAACTGAGTGATCGGAAACAACTGCTTGTATGTAAAACTTTTTCATTTGACGAGATATTTTAATTAGGCACGATTTATTGCTTAAGGTAACAATATATTTTCCGGAGAAATTGTTCAAATCAAATAACTATATAATATAGCTGCCATACGAACTGAATGATCGGAAACAAGTGCTTGTATGGAAAATTTTTCATTTAACGAGATACTTTAATTAGGCACGATTTATTGCTTAAGGCAACAATATATTCTCCGGAGAAATTGTTCAGATCAAACAACTATATCATATAGCTGATATATTAACTGAACGATCTGAAACAAGTTCTTGTATGTAAAACTTTTTAATTTGACGAGATATTTTAATTAGGCACGATTTATTGCTTAAGGTAACAATATATTCTCCGGAGAAATTTTTCAGATCAAATAACTATATCATATAGCTGAACGATCGGAAACAAGTGCTTGTATTTAAAACTTTTTCATTTGACTAGATATTTTAATTAGTCACGATTTATTGCTTAAGGCAACAATATATTCTCCGGAGAAATTGTTCAGATCAAATAACTATATCATATAGCTGATATATTAACTGAACGATCGGAAAGAAGTGCTTCTATGGAAAACTTTTTCTTTTGACGAGTTATCTTTACAAAATTAGACACGATTTATTGCTTAAGGCAACAACATATTCTCCGAAGAAATTGTTCAGATCAAATAACTATATCATATAGCTGATATATTAACTGAACGATCGGAAAGAAGTGCTTCTATGGAAAACTTTTTCTTTTGACGAGTTATCTTTACAAAATTAGACACGATTTATTGCTTAAGGCAACAACATATTCTCCGAAGAAATTGTTCAAATCAAATTACTATATTATATAGCTTCCATATGATTTGAGTGATCGGAAACAAGTGCTTGTATGTAAAACTTTTTCATTTGTCGAGATATTTTAATTAGGCATGATTTATTGCTTAAGGTAACAATATTTTCTCCGGAGAAATTGGTCAGATCATACTGCTATATCATATAGCTGCCATACAAACTGAACGATCTGAAACAAGTGCTTGTATGGAAAACTCTTTCATATGACGAGATATTTTAATTAGGCACGATTTATTGTTTAAGGTAACAATATTTTTTCCGGAGAAATTGTTCAGATCAAATAACTATATCATATAGCTGAACGATCGGAAACAAGTGCTTGTATTTAAAAATTGTTCATTTAACGAGATACTTTAATTAGGCACGATTTATTGCTTAAGGCAACAATATATTCTCCGGAGAAATTGTTCAGATCAAATAACTATATCATATAGCTGCCATACAAACTGAATGATCGGAAACAAGTGCTTGTATGAAAAACTTTTTCATTTAACGAGATACTTTAATTAGGCACGATTTATTGCTTAAGGCAACAATATTTTTCCGGAGAAATTTTTCAGATCAAATAACTATATCATATAGCTGAACGATCGGAAACAAGTGCTTGTATTTAAAACTTTTTCATTTGACTAGATATTTTAATTAGTCACGATTTATTGCTTAAGGCAACAATATATTCTCCGGAGAAATTGTTCAGATCAAATAACTATATCATATAGCTGATATATTAACTGAACGATCGGAAAGAAGTGCTTCTATGGAAAACTTTTTCTTTTGACGAGTTATCTTTACAAAATTAGACACGATTTATTGCTTAAGGCAACAACATATTCTCCGAAGAAATTGTTCAAATCAAATTACTATATTATATAGCTTCCATATGATTTGAGTGATCGGAAACAAGTGCTTGTATGTAAAACTTTTTCATTTGTCGAGATATTTTAATTAGGCATGATTTATTGCTTAAGGTAACAATATTTTCTCCGGAGAAATTGGTCAGATCATACTGCTATATCATATAGCTGCCATACAAACTGAACGATCTGAAACAAGTGCTTGTATGGAAAACTCTTTCATATGACGAGATATTTTAATTAGGCACGATTTATTGTTTAAGGTAACAATATTTTTTCCGGAGAAATTGTTCAGATCAAATAACTATATCATATAGCTGCCATACGAACTGAATGATCGGAAACAAGTGCTTGTATGGAAAACTTTTCATTTAACGAGATATTTTAATTAGGCACGATTTATTGCTTAAGGTAACAATATTTTTCCGGAGAAATTGTTCAGTCCAAATAACTATATCATATGGCTGATATATTAGCTGAACAATCGGAAACAAGTGTCTGTATGGAAAACTTTTTCATTTGTCGAGATATTTTAATTAGGCATGATTTATTGCTTAAGGTAACAATATTTTCTCCGGAGAAATTGGTCAGATCATATCGCTATATCATATAGCTACCATACAAACTGAACGATCTGAAACAAGTGCTTGTATGGAAAACTCTTTCATTTGACGAGTTATCTTCACAAAGTTAGAAACAATTTATTGCTTAAGGCAACAACATATTCTCCGAAGAAATTGTTCAGATCAAATTACTATATTGTATAGCTGCCATACGAACTGAGTGATCAGAAAGAAGTGCTTGTATGAAAAACTTTTTAATTTTACGAGATATTTTAATTAGGCACGATTTATTGCTTAAGGTAACAATATTTTCTCCGGAGAAATTGGTCAGATCATATCGCTATATCATATAGCTACCATACAAACTGAACGATCTGAAACAAGTGCTTGTATGGAAAACTCTTTCATTTGACGAGTTATCTTCACAAAGTTAGAAACAATTTATTGCTTAAGGCAACAACATATTCCCCGAAGAAATTGTTCAGATCAAATTACTATATTATATAGCTGCCATACGAACTGAGTGATCAGAAAAAGTGCTTGTATGAAAAACTTTTTCATTTTACGAGATATTTTAATTAGGCACGATTTATTGCTTAAGGTAATAATATTTTCTCCGAAGAAATTTCTCAGATCAAATTACTATTTCATATAGCTGATATATAAATTGAACGATCGGAAACAACTATATCATATAGCTGATATATTACCTGAACGATCTGAAACAAGTGCTTGTATGTAAAACTCTTTCTTTTGACGAGTTATCTTCACAAAGTTAGACACGATTTATTGCTTAAGGCAACAACATATTCTCCGAAGAGATTGTTCAAATCAAATTACTATATTATATAGCTGCCATATGAACTGAGTGATCGGAAACAAGTGCTTGTATGGAAAACTTTTGCATTTGACGAGATATTTTAATTAGGCATGATTTATTGCTTAAGGTAACAATATTTTCTCCGGAGAAATTGGTCAGATCATATCGCTATATCATATAGCTACCATACAAACTGAACGATCTGAAACAAGTGCTTGTATGGAAAACTCTTTCATTTGACGAGTTATCTTCACAAAGTTAGAAACAATTTATTGCTTAAGGCAACAACATATTCTCCGAAGAAATTTTTCAAATCAAATTACTATATTATATAGCTGCCATATGAACTGAGTGATCGGAAACAAGTGCTTGTATGGAAAACTTTTGCATTTGACGAGATATTTTAATTAGGCATGATTTATTGCTTAAGGTAACAATATTTTCTCCGGAGAAATTGGTCAGATCATATCGCTATATCATATAGCTACCATACAAACTGAACGATCTGAAACAAGTGCTTGTATGGAAAACTCTTTCATTTGACGAGTTATCTTCACAAAGTTAGAAACAATTTATTGCTTAAGGCAACAACATATTCTCCGAAGAAATTTTTCAAATCAAATTACTATATTATATAGCTGCCATATGAACTGAGTGATCGGAAACAAGTGCTTGTATGGAAAACTTTTGCATTTGACGAGATATTTTAATTAGGCATGATTTATTGCTTAAGGTAACAATATTTTCTCCGGAGAAATTGGTCAGATCATATCGCTATATCATATAGCTACCATACAAACTGAACGATCTGAAACAAGTGCTTGTATGGAAAACTCTTTCATTTGACGAGTTATCTTCACAAAGTTAGAAACAATTTATTGCTTAAGGCAACAACATATTCTCCGAAGAAATTGTTCAGATCAAATTACTATATTGTATAGCTGCCATACGAACTGAGTGATCAGAAAGAAGTGCTTGTATGAAAAACTTTTTAATTTTACGAGATATTTTAATTAGGCACGATTTATTGCTTAAGGTAACAATATTTTCTCCGGAGAAATTGGTCAGATCATATCGCTATATCATATAGCTACCATACAAACTGAACGATCTGAAACAAGTGCTTGTATGGAAAACTCTTTCATTTGACGAGTTATCTTCACAAAGTTAGAAACAATTTATTGCTTAAGGCAACAACATATTCCCCGAAGAAATTGTTCAGATCAAATTACTATATTATATAGCTGCCATACGAACTGAGTGATCAGAAAAAGTGCTTGTATGAAAAACTTTTTCATTTTACGAGATATTTTAATTAGGCACGATTTATTGCTTAAGGTAATAATATTTTCTCCGAAGAAATTTCTCAGATCAAATTACTATTTCATATAGCTGATATATAAATTGAACGATCGGAAACAAGTGCTTGTACGGAAAACTCTTTCTTTTGACGAGTTATCTTCACAAAGTTAGACACGATTTATTGCTTAAGGCAACAACATATTCTCCGAAGAAATTTTTCAAATCAAATTACTATATTATATAGCTGCCATATGAACTGAGTGATCGGAAACAAGTGCTTGTATGGAAAACTTTTGCATTTGACGAGATATTTTAATTAGGCATGATTTATTGCTTAAGGTAACAATATTTTCTCCGGAGAAATTGGTCAGATCATATCGCTATATCATATAGCTACCATACAAACTGAACGATCTGAAACAAGTGCTTGTATGGAAAACTCTTTCATTTGACGAGTTATCTTCACAAAGTTAGAAACAATTTATTGCTTAAGGCAACAACATATTCTCCGAAGAAATTGTTCAGATCAAATTACTATATTATATAGCTGCCATACGAACTGAGTGATCAGAAAGAAGTGTTTGTATGAAAAACTTTTTCATTTTACGAGATATTTTAATTAGGCACGATTTATTGCTTAAGGTAACAATATTTTCTCCGAAGAAATTTCTCAGATCAAATTACTATTTCATATAGCTGATATATAAATTGAACGATCGGAAACAAGTGCTTGTACGGAAAACTCTTTCTTTTGACGAGTTATCTTCACAAAGTTAGACACGATTTATTGCTTAAGGCAACAACATATTCTCCGAAGAAATTTTTCAAATCAAATTACTATATTATATAGCTGCCATATGAACTGAGTGATCGGAAACAAGTGCTTGGATGGAAAACTTTTGCATTTGACGAGATATTTTAATTAGGCACGATCTATTGCTTAAGGTAACAATATTTTTTCCCGAGAAATTGTTTAGATCAAATAACTATATCATATAGCTGATATATTAACTGAACGCTCGGAAACAAGTGTTTGTATGGAAAACTTTTTCATTTGACGAGATATTTTAATTAGGCACGATTTATTGCTTAAGGTAACAATATTTTCTGAGGAGAAATTGGTCAGATCAAATAACTATATCATATAGCTGCCATACGAACTGAGTGACCGGAAACAAGTGCTTGTATGGAAAACTTTTTCATTTGACGAGATATTTTAATTAGGCACGATTTATTGCTTAAGGTATTAATATATTTTCCGGAAAAATTGTTCAGATCAAATAACTATATCATATAGCTGCCATACGAACTGAGTGATCGGAAACAAGTGCTTGTATGGAAAACTTTATCATTTAACGAGATACTTTAATTAGGCACGATTTATTGCTTAAGGCAACAATATATTCTCCGAAGAAATTGTTCAGATCAAACAACTATATCATATAGCTGATATATTACCTGAACGATCTGAAACAAGTGCTTGTATGTAAAACTTTTTCATTTGACGAGATATTTTAATTAGGCACGATTTATTGCTTAAGGTAACAATATATTTTCCTTGGAAATTGTTCAGATCAAATAACTATATCATATAGCTGCCATACGAACTGAGTGATCGGAAACAAGTGCTTGTATTGAAAACTTTTTCATTTAACGAGATACTTTAATTAGGCACGATTTTTTGCTTAAGGTAACAATATATTTTCCGGAGAAATTGTTCAGATCAAATAACTATATCATATAGCTGCCATACGAACTAAGTGATCGGAAACAAGTGCTTGTATGGAAAACTTTTTCATTTAACGAGATACTTTAATTAGGCACGATTTATTGCTTAAGGCAACAATATATTCTCCGGAGAAATTGTTCAGATCAAACAACTATATCATATAGCTGATATATTACCTGAACGATCTGAAACAAGTGCTTGTATGTAAAACTTTTTCATTTGACGAGATATTTTAATTAGGCACGATTTATTGCTTAAGGTAACAATATATTTTCCGGAGAAATTGTTTAGATCAAATAACTATATCATATAGCTGCCATACGACCTGAGTGATCGGAAACAAGTGCTTGTATGGAAAACTTTTTCATTTAACGAGATACTTTAATTAGGCACGATTTATTGCTTAAGGCAACAATATATTCTCCGGAGAAATTGTCCAGATCAAACAACTATATCATATAGCTGATATATTACCTGAGCGATCTGAAACAAGTGCTTGTATGGAAAACTTTTTCATTTGACGAGATATTTTAATTAGGCACGATTTATTGCTTAAGGTAACAATATATTTTCCGGAGAAATTGTTCAGATCAAATAACTATATCATATAGCTGCCATACGAACTGAGTGATCGGAAACAAGTGCTTGTATGGAAAACTTTTGCATTTAACGAGATATTTTAATTAGGCACGATCTATTGCTTAAGGTAACAATATTTTTTCCGGAGAAATTTTTCAGATCAAATAACTATATCATATAGCTGCCATACGAACTGAGTGATCGGAAACAAGTGCTTGTATGGTAAACTTTTTCATTTAACGAGATACTTTAATTAGGCACGATTTATTGCTTAAGGCAACAATATATTCTCCGGAGATATTGTTCAGATCAAACAACTATATCATATAGCTGATATATTACCTGAACGATCTGAAACAAGTGCTTGTATGTAAAACTCTTTCTTTTGACGAGTTATCTTCACAAAGTTAGACACGATTTATTGCTTAAGGCAACAACATATTCTCCGAAGAGATTGTTCAAATCAAATTACTATATTATATAGCTGCCATATGAACTGAGTGATCGGAAACAAGTGCTTGTATGGAAAACTTTTGCATTTGACGAGATATTTTAATTAGGCACGATCTATTGCTTAAGGTAACAATATATTTTCCGGAGAAATTGTTCAGATCAAATAACTATATCATATAGCTGCCATACGAACTGAGTGATCGGAACCAAGTGCTTGTATGGAAAACTTTTTCATTTAACGAGATACTTTAATTAGGCACGATTTATTGCTTAAGGTAACAATATATTTTCCGGAGAAATTGTTCAGATCAAATAACTATATCATATAGCTGCCATACGAACTGAGTGATCGGAAACAAGTGCTTGTATGGAAAACTTTTGCATTTAACGAGATATTTTAATTAGGCACGATCTATTGCTTAAGGTAACAATATTTTTCCGGAGAAATTGTTCAGTCCAAATAACTATATCATATGGCTGATATATTAGCTGAACGATCTGAAACAAGTGCTTGTATGTAAAACTTTTTCATTTGACGAGATATTTTAATTAGGCACGATTTATTGCTTAAGGTAACAATATATTTTCCGGAGAAATTTTTCAGATCAAATAACTATATCATATAGCTGAACGATCGGAAACAAGTGCTTGTATTTAAAACTTTTTCATTTGACTAGATATTTTAATTAGTCACGATTTATTGCTTAAGGCAACAATATATTCTCCGGAGAAATTGTTCAGATCAAATAACTATATCATATAGCTGCCATACGAACTGAGTGATCGGAACCAAGTGCTTGTATGGAAAACTTTTTCATTTAACGAGATACTTTAATTAGGCACGATTTATTGCTTAAGGTAACAATATATTTTCCGGAGAAATTGTTCAGATCAAATAACTATATCATATAGCTGCCATACGAACTGAGTGATCGGAAACAAGTGCTTGTATGGAAAACTTTTGCATTTAACGAGATACTTTAATTAGGCACGATTTATTGCTTAAGGCAACAATATATTCTCCGGAGAAGTTGTTCAGATCAAACAACTATATCATATAGCTGATATATTACCTGAACGATCTGAAACAAGTGCTTGTATGTAAAACTTTTTCATTTGACGAGATATTTTAATTAGGCACGATTTATTGCTTAAGGTAACAATATATTTTCCGGAGAAATTTTTCAGATCAAATAACTATATCATATAGCTGAACGATCGGAAACAAGTGCTTGTATTTAAAACTTTTTCATTTGACTAGATATTTTAATTAGTCACGATTTATTGCTTAAGGCAACAATATATTCTCCGGAGAAATTGTTCAGATCAAATAACTATATCATATAGCTGATATATTAACTGAACGATCGGAAAGAAGTGCTTCTATGGAAAACTTTTTCTTTTGACGAGTTATCTTTACAAAATTAGACACGATTTATTGCTTAAGGCAACAACATATTCTCCGAAGAAATTGTTCAAATCAAATTACTATATTATATAGCTTCCATATGATTTGAGTGATCGGAAACAAGTGCTTGTATGTAAAACTTTTTCATTTGTCGAGATATTTTAATTAGGCATGATTTATTGCTTAAGGTAACAATATTTTCTCCGGAGAAATTGGTCAGATCATACTGCTATATCATATAGCTGCCATACAAACTGAACGATCTGAAACAAGTGCTTGTATGGAAAACTCTTTCATATGACGAGATATTTTAATTAGGCACGATTTATTGTTTAAGGTAACAATATTTTTTCCGGAGAAATTGTTCAGATCAAATAACTATATCATATAGCTGCCATACGAACTGAATGATCGGAAACAAGTGCTTGTATGGAAAACTTTTCATTTAACGAGATATTTTAATTAGGCACGATTTATTGCTTAAGGTAACAATATTTTCCGGAGAAATTGTTCAGTCCAAATAACTATATCATATGGCTGATATATTAGCTGAACAATCGGAAACAAGTGTCTGTATGGAAAACTTTTTCATTTGTCGAGATATTTTAATTAGGCATGATTTATTGCTTAAGGTAACAATATTTTCTCCGGAGAAATTGGTCAGATCATATCGCTATATCATATAGCTACCATACAAACTGAACGATCTGAAACAAGTGCTTGTATGGAAAACTCTTTCATTTGACGAGTTATCTTCACAAAGTTAGAAACAATTTATTGCTTAAGGCAACAACATATTCTCCGAAGAAATTGTTCAGATCAAATTACTATATTGTATAGCTGCCATACGAACTGAGTGATCAGAAAGAAGTGCTTGTATGAAAAACTTTTTAATTTTACGAGATATTTTAATTAGGCACGATTTATTGCTTAAGGTAACAATATTTTCTCCGGAGAAATTGGTCAGATCATATCGCTATATCATATAGCTACCATACAAACTGAACGATCTGAAACAAGTGCTTGTATGGAAAACTCTTTCATTTGACGAGTTATCTTCACAAAGTTAGAAACAATTTATTGCTTAAGGCAACAACATATTCCCCGAAGAAATTGTTCAGATCAAATTACTATATTATATAGCTGCCATACGAACTGAGTGATCAGAAAAAGTGCTTGTATGAAAAACTTTTTCATTTTACGAGATATTTTAATTAGGCACGATTTATTGCTTAAGGTAATAATATTTTCTCCGAAGAAATTTCTCAGATCAAATTACTATTTCATATAGCTGATATATAAATTGAACGATCGGAAACAAGTGCTTGTATGGAAAACTCTTTCTTTTGACGAGTTATCTTCACAAAGTTAGACACGATTTATTGCTTAAGGCAACAACATATTCTCCGAAGAAATTTTTCAGATCAAATAACTATATCATATAGCTGCCATACGAACTGAGTGATCGGAAACAAGTGCTTGTATGGAAAACTTTTGCATTTAACGAGATATTTTAATTAGGCACGATCTATTGCTTAAGGTAACAATATTTTTTCCGGAGAAATTTTTCAGATCAAATAACTATATCATATAGCTGCCATACGAACTGAGTGATCGGAAACAAGTGCTTGTATGGTAAACTTTTTCATTTAACGAGATACTTTAATTAGGCACGATTTATTGCTTAAGGCAACAATATATTCTCCGGAGATATTGTTCAGATCAAACAACTATATCATATAGCTGATATATTACCTGAACGATCTGAAACAAGTGCTTGTATGTAAAACTCTTTCTTTTGACGAGTTATCTTCACAAAGTTAGACACGATTTATTGCTTAAGGCAACAACATATTCTCCGAAGAGATTGTTCAAATCAAATTACTATATTATATAGCTGCCATATGAACTGAGTGATCGGAAACAAGTGCTTGTATGGAAAACTTTTGCATTTGACGAGATATTTTAATTAGGCACGATCTATTGCTTAAGGTAACAATATATTTTCCGGAGAAATTGTTCAGATCAAATAACTATATCATATAGCTGCCATACGAACTGAGTGATCGGAACCAAGTGCTTGTATGGAAAACTTTTTCATTTAACGAGATACTTTAATTAGGCACGATTTATTGCTTAAGGTAACAATATATTTTCCGGAGAAATTGTTCAGATCAAATAACTATATCATATAGCTGCCATACGAACTGAGTGATCGGAAACAAGTGCTTGTATGGAAAACTTTTGCATTTAACGAGATATTTTAATTAGGCACGATCTATTGCTTAAGGTAACAATATTTTTCCGGAGAAATTGTTCAGTCCAAATAACTATATCATATGGCTGATATATTAGCTGAACGATCTGAGACAAGTGCTTGTATGTAAAACTTTTTCATTTGACGAGATATTTTAATTAGGCACGATTTATTGCTTAAGGTAACAATATATTTTCCGGAGAAATTTTTCAGATCAAATAACTATATCATATAGCTGAACGATCGGAAACAAGTGCTTGTATTTAAAACTTTTTCATTTGACTAGATATTTTAATTAGTCACGATTTATTGCTTAAGGCAACAATATATTCTCCGGAGAAATTGTTCAGATCAAATAACTATATCATATAGCTGCCATACGAACTGAGTGATCGGAACCAAGTGCTTGTATGGAAAACTTTTTCATTTAACGAGATACTTTAATTAGGCACGATTTATTGCTTAAGGTAACAATATATTTTCCGGAGAAATTGTTCAGATCAAATAACTATATCATATAGCTGCCATACGAACTGAGTGATCGGAAACAAGTGCTTGTATGGAAAACTTTTGCATTTAACGAGATACTTTAATTAGGCACGATTTATTGCTTAAGGCAACAATATATTCTCCGGAGAAATTGTTCAGATCAAACAACTATATCATATAGCTGATATATTACCTGAACGATCTGAAACAAGTGCTTGTATGTAAAACTTTTTCATTTGACGAGATATTTTAATTAGGCACGATTTATTGCTTAAGGTAACAATATATTTTCCGGAGAAATTTTTCAGATCAAATAACTATATCATATAGCTGAACGATCGGAAACAAGTGCTTGTATTTAAAACTTTTTCATTTGACTAGATATTTTAATTAGTCACGATTTATTGCTTAAGGCAACAATATATTCTCCGGAGAAATTGTTCAGATCAAATAACTATATCATATAGCTGATATATTAACTGAACGATCGGAAAGAAGTGCTTCTATGGAAAACTTTTTCTTTTGACGAGTTATCTTTACAAAATTAGACACGATTTATTGCTTAAGGCAACAACATATTCTCCGAAGAAATTGTTCAAATCAAATTACTATATTATATAGCTTCCATATGATTTGAGTGATCGGAAACAAGTGCTTGTATGTAAAACTTTTTCATTTGTCGAGATATTTTAATTAGGCATGATTTATTGCTTAAGGTAACAATATTTTCTCCGGAGAAATTGGTCAGATCATACTGCTATATCATATAGCTGCCATACAAACTGAACGATCTGAAACAAGTGCTTGTATGGAAAACTCTTTCATATGACGAGATATTTTAATTAGGCACGATTTATTGTTTAAGGTAACAATATTTTTTCCGGAGAAATTGTTCAGATCAAATAACTATATCATATAGCTGCCATACGAACTGAATGATCGGAAACAAGTGCTTGTATGGAAAACTTTTCATTTAACGAGATATTTTAATTAGGCACGATTTATTGCTTAAGGTAACAATATTTTCCGGAGAAATTGTTCAGTCCAAATAACTATATCATATGGCTGATATATTAGCTGAACAATCGGAAACAAGTGTCTGTATGGAAAACTTTTTCATTTGTCGAGATATTTTAATTAGGCATGATTTATTGCTTAAGGTAACAATATTTTCTCCGGAGAAATTGGTCAGATCATATCGCTATATCATATAGCTACCATACAAACTGAACGATCTGAAACAAGTGCTTGTATGGAAAACTCTTTCATTTGACGAGTTATCTTCACAAAGTTAGAAACAATTTATTGCTTAAGGCAACAACATATTCTCCGAAGAAATTGTTCAGATCAAATTACTATATTGTATAGCTGCCATACGAACTGAGTGATCAGAAAGAAGTGCTTGTATGAAAAACTTTTTAATTTTACGAGATATTTTAATTAGGCACGATTTATTGCTTAAGGTAACAATATTTTCTCCGGAGAAATTGGTCAGATCATATCGCTATATCATATAGCTACCATACAAACTGAACGATCTGAAACAAGTGCTTGTATGGAAAACTCTTTCATATGACGAGATATTTTAATTAGGCACGATTTATTGTTTAAGGTAACAATATTTTTTCCGGAGAAATTGTTCAGATCAAATAACTATATCATATAGCTGCCATACGAACTGAATGATCGGAAACAAGTGCTTGTATGAAAAACTTTTTCATTTTACGAGATATTTTAATTAGGCACGATTTATTGCTTAAGGTAATAATATTTTCTCCGAAGAAATTTCTCAGATCAAATTACTATTTCATATAGCTGATATATAAATTGAACGATCGGAAACAAGTGCTTGTATGGAAAACTCTTTCTTTTGACGAGTTATCTTCACAAAGTTAGACACGATTTATTGCTTAAGGCAACAACATATTCTCCGAAGAAATTTTTCAAATCAAATTACTATATTATATAGCTGCCATATGAACTGAGTGATCGGAAACAAGTGCTTGTATGGAAAACTTTTGCATTTGACGAGATATTTTAATTAGGCATGATTTATTGCTTAAGGTAACAATATTTTCTCCGGAGAAATTGGTCAGATCATATCGCTATATCATATAGCTACCATACAAACTGAACGATCTGAAACAAGTGCTTGTATGGAAAACTCTTTCATTTGACGAGTTATCTTCACAAAGTTAGAAACAATTTATTGCTTAAGGCAACAACATATTCTCCGAAGAAATTGTTCAGATCAAATTACTATATTATATAGCTGCCATACGAACTGAGTGATCAGAAAGAAGTGTTTGTATGAAAAACTTTTTCATTTTACGAGATATTTTAATTAGGCACGATTTATTGCTTAAGGTAACAATATTTTCTCCGAAGAAATTTCTCAGATCAAATTACTATTTCATATAGCTGATATATAAATTGAACGATCGGAAACAAGTGCTTGTATGGAAAACTCTTTCTTTTGACGAGTTATCTTCACAAAGTTAGACACGATTTATTGCTTAAGGCAACAACATATTCTCCGAAGAAATTTTTCAAATCAAATTACTATATTATATAGCTGCCATATGAACTGAGTGATCGGAAACAAGTGCTTGGATGGAAAACTTTTGCATTTGACGAGATATTTTAATTAGGCACGATCTATTGCTTAAGGTAACAATATTTTTTCCCGAGAAATTGTTTAGATCAAATAACTATATCATATAGCTGACATATTAACTGAACGCTCGGAAACAAGTGTTTGTATGGAAAACTTTTTCATTTGACGAGATATTTTAATTAGGCACGATTTATTGCTTAAGGTAACAATATTTTCTGAGGAGAAATTGGTCAGATCAAATAACTATATCATATAGCTGCCATACGAACTGAGTGACCGGAAACAAGTGCTTGTATGGAAAACTTTTTCATTTGACGAGATATTTTAATTAGGCACGATTTATTGCTTAAGGTATTAATATATTTTCTGGAAAAATTGTTCAGATCAAATAACTATATCATATAGCTGCCATACGAACTGAGTGATCGGAAACAAGTGCTTGTATGGAAAACTTTATCATTTAACGAGATACTTTAATTAGGCACGATTTATTGCTTAAGGCAACAATATATTCTCCGAAGAAATTGTTCAGATCAAACAACTATATCATATAGCTGATATATTACCTGAACGATCTGAAACAAGTGCTTGTATGTAAAACTTTTTCATTTGACGAGATATTTTAATTAGGCACGATTTATTGCTTAAGGTAACAATATATTTTCCGGAGAAATTGTTCAGATCAAATAACTATATCATATAGCTGCCATACGAACTGAGTGATCGGAAACAAGTGCTTGTATGGAAAACTTTTTCATTTAACGAGATACTTTAATTAGGCACGATTTTTTGCTTAAGGTAACAATATATTTTCCGGAGAAATTGTTCAGATCAAATAACTATATCATATAGCTGCCATACGAACTAAGTGATCGGAAACAAGTGCTTGTATGGAAAACTTTTTCATTTAACGAGATACTTTAATTAGGCACGATTTATTGCTTAAGGCAACAATATATTCTCCGGAGAAATTGTTCAGATCAAACAACTATATCATATAGCTGATATATTACCTGAACGATCTGAAACAAGTGCTTGTATGTAAAACTTTTTCATTTGACGAGATATTTTAATTAGGCACGATTTATTGCTTAAGGTAACAATATATTTTCCGGAGAAATTGTTCAGATCAAATAACTATATCATATAGCTGCCATACGACCTGAGTGATCGGAAACAAGTGCTTGTATGGAAAACTTTTTCATTTAACGAGATACTTTAATTAGGCACGATTTATTGCTTAAGGCAACAATATATTCTCCGGAGAAATTGTCCAGATCAAACAACTATATCATATAGCTGATATATTACCTGAGCGATCTGAAACAAGTGCTTGTATGGAAAACTTTTTCATTTGACGAGATATTTTAATTAGGCACGATTTATTGCTTAAGGTAACAATATATTTTCCGGAGAAATTGTTCAGATCAAATAACTATATCATATAGCTGCCATACGAACTGAGTGATCGGAAACAAGTGCTTGTATGGAAAACTTTTGCATTTAACGAGATATTTTAATTAGGCACGATCTATTGCTTAAGGTAACAATATTTTTTCCGGAGAAATTTTTCAGATCAAATAACTATATCATATAGCTGCCATACGAACTGAGTGATCGGAAACAAGTGCTTGTATGGTAAACTTTTTCATTTAACGAGATACTTTAATTAGGCACGATTTATTGCTTAAGGCAACAATATATTCTCCGGAGATATTGTTCAGATCAAACAACTATATCATATAGCTGATATATTACCTGAACGATCTGAAACAAGTGCTTGTATGTAAAACTCTTTCTTTTGACGAGTTATCTTCACAAAGTTAGACACGATTTATTGCTTAAGGCAACAACATATTCTCCGAAGAGATTGTTCAAATCAAATTACTATATTATATAGCTGCCATATGAACTGAGTGATCGGAAACAAGTGCTTGTATGGAAAACTTTTGCATTTGACTAGATATTTTAATTAGGCACGATCTATTGCTTAAGGTAACAATATATTTTCCGGAGAAATTGTTCAGATCAAATAACTATATCATATAGCTGCCATACGAACTGAGTGATCGGAACCAAGTGCTTGTATGGAAAACTTTTTCATTTAACGAGATACTTTAATTAGGCACGATTTATTGCTTAAGGTAACAATATATTTTCCGGAGAAATTGTTCAGATCAAATAACTATATCATATAGCTGCCATACGAACTGAGTGATCGGAAACAAGTGCTTGTATGGAAAACTTTTGCATTTAACGAGATATTTTAATTAGGCACGATCTATTGCTTAAGGTAACAATATTTTTTCCGGAGAAATTTTTCAGATCAAATACCTATATCATATAGCTGCCATACGAACTGAGTGATCGGAAACAAGTGCTTGTATGGAAAACTTTTTCATTTAACGAGATACTTTAATTAGGCACGATTTATTGCTTAAGGTATTAATATATTTTCCGGAAAAATTGTTCAGATCAAATAACTATATCATATAGCTGCCATACGAACTGAGTGATCGGAAACAAGTGCTTGTATGGAAAACTTTATCATTTAACGAGATATTTTAATTAGGCACTATTTATTGCTTAAGGTATTAATATATTTTCCGGAAAAATTGTTCAGATCAAATAACTATATCATATAGCTGCCATACGAACTGAGTGATCGGAAACAAGTGCTTGTATGGAAAACTTTATCATTTAACGAGATACTTTAATTAGGCACGATTTATTGCTTAAGGCAACAATATTTTCTGAGGAGAAATTGGTCAGATCAAATAACTATATCATATAGCTGCCATACGAACTGAGTGACCGGAAACAAGTGCTTGTATGGAAAACTTTTTCATTTGACGAGATATTTTAATTAGGCACGATTTATTGCTTAAGGTATTAATATATTTTCCGGAAAAATTGTTCAGATCAAATAACTATATCATATAGCTGCCATACGAACTGAGTGATCGGAAACAAGTGCTTGTATGGAAAACTTTATCATTTAACGAGATACTTTAATTAGGCACGATTTATTGCTTAAGGCAACAATATATTCTCCGAAGAAATTGTTCAGATCAAACAACTATATCATATAGCTGATATATTACCTGAACGATCTGAAACAAGTGCTTGTATGTAAAACTTTTTCATTTGACGAGATATTTTAATTAGGCACGATTTATTGCTTAAGGTAACAATATATTTTCCGGAGAAATTGTTCAGATCAAATAACTATATCATATAGCTGCCATACGAACTGAGTGATCGGAAACAAGTGCTTGTATGGAAAACTTTTTCATTTAACGAGATACTTTAATTAGGCACGATTTTTTGCTTAAGGTAACAATATATTTTCCGGAGAAATTGTTCAGATCAAATAACTATATCATATAGCTGCCATACGAACTAAGTGATCGGAAACAAGTGCTTGTATGGAAAACTTTTTCATTTAACGAGATACTTTAATTAGGCACGATTTATTGCTTAAGGCAACAATATATTCTCCGGAGAAATTGTTCAGATCAAACAACTATATCATATAGCTGATATATTACCTGAACGATCTGAAACAAGTGCTTGTATGTAAAACTTTTTCATTTGACGAGATATTTTAATTAGGCACGATTTATTGCTTAAGGCAACAATATATTCTCCGGAGATATTGTTCAGATCAAACAACTATATCATATAGCTGATATATTACCTGAACGATCTGAAACAAGTGCTTGTCTGTAAAACTTTTTCATTTGACGAGATATTTTAATTAGGCACGATTTATTGCTTAAGGTAAAAATATTTTTTTCGAAGAAATTTCTCAGATCAAATTACTATTTCATATAGCTGATATATAAATTGAACGATCGGAAACAAGTGCTTGTATGGAAAACTCTTTCTTTTGACGAGTTATCTTCACAAAATTAGACACGATTTATTGCTTAAGGCAACAACATATTCTCCGAAGAAATTGTTCAAATCAAATTACTATATTATATAGCTGCCATATGAACTGAGTGATCGGAAACAAGTGCTTGTATGGAAAACTTTTGCATTTGACGAGATATTTTAATTAGGCACGATCTATTGCTTAAGGTAACAATATATTTTCCGGAGAAATTGTTCAGATCAAATAACTATATCATATAGCTGCCATACGAACTGAGTGATCGGAACCAAGTGCTTGTATGGAAAACTTTTTCATTTAACGAGATACTTTAATTAGGCACGATTTATTGCTTAAGGCAACAATATATTCTCCGGAGAAATTGTTCAGATCAAACAACTATATCATATAGCTGATATATTACCTGAAAGATCTGAAACAAGTGCTTGTATGTAAAACTTTTTCATTTGACGAGATATTTTAATTAGGCACGATTTATTGCTTAAGGTAACAATATATTTTCCGGAGAAATTGTTCAGATCAAATTACTATATTATATAGCTGCCATACGAACTGAGTGATCAGAAAGAAGTGCTTGTATGAAAAACTTTTTCATTTTACGAGATATTTTAATTAGGCACGATTTATTGCTTAAGGTAACAATATTTTCTCCGAAGAAATTTCTCAGATCAAATTACTATTTCATATAGCTGATATATAAATTGAACGATCGGAAACAAGTGCTTGTATGGAAAACTCTTTATTTTGACGAGTTATCTTCACAAAGTTAGACACGATTTATTGCTTAAGGCAACAACATATTCTCCGAAGAAATTGTTCAAATCAAATTACTATATTATATAGCTGCCATATGAACTGAGTGATCGGAAACAAGTGCTTGTATGGAAAACTTTTTCATTTAACGAGATACTTTAATTAGGCACGATTAATTGCTTAAGGCAACAATATATTCTCCGGAGAAATTGTTCAGATCAAACAACTATATCATATAGCTGATATATTAACTGAACGCTCGGAAACAAGTGTTTGTATGGAAAACTTTTTCATTTGACGAGATATTTTAATTAGGCACGATTTATTGCTTAAGGTAACAAGATTTTCTGAGGAGAAATTGGTCAGATCAAATAACTATATCATATAGCTGCCATACGAACTGAGTGATCGGAAACAAGTGTTTGTATGGAAAACTTTTTCATTTGACGAGATATTTTAATTAGGCACGATCTATTGCTTAAGGTAACAATATTTTTTCCGGAGAAATTGTTCAGATCAAATAACTATATCATATAGCTGATATATTAACTGAACGCTCGGAAACAAGTGTTTGTATGGAAAACTTTTTCATTTGACGAGATATTTTAATTAGGCACGATTTATTGCTTAAGGTAACAATATTTTCTGAGGAGAAATTGGTCAGATCAAATAACTATATCATATAGCTGCCATACGAACTGAGTGATCGGAAACAAGTGCTTGTATGGAAAACTTTTTCATTTGACGAGATATTTTAATTAGGCACGATTTATTGCTTAAGGTAACAATATATTTTCCGGAGAAATTGTTCAGATCAAATAACTATATCATATAGCTGCCATACGAACTGAGTGATCGGAAACAAGTGCTTGTTTGGAAAACTTTTTCATTTAACGAGATACTTTAATTAGGCACGATTTATTGCTTAAGGCAACAATATATTCTCCGGAGAAATTGTTCAGATCAAACAACTATATCATATAGCTGATATATTACCTGAACGATCTGAAACAAGTGCTTGTATGTAAAACTTTTTCATTTGACGAGATACTTTAATTAGGCACGATTTATTGCTTAAGGCAACAATATATTCTCCGGACAAATTGTTCAGATCAAATAACTATATCATATAGCTGATATATTAACTGAACGCTCTGAAACAAGTGTTTGTATGGAAAACTTTTTCATTTGACGAGATATTTTAATTAGGCACGATCTATTGCTTAAGGTAACAACATTTTTTCCGGAGAAATTTTTCAGATCAAATAACTATATCATATAGCTGCCATACGAACTGAGTGATCGGAAACAAGTGCTTGTATGGAAAACTTTTTCATTTAACGAGATACTTTAATTAGGCACGATTTATTGCTTAAGGCAACAATATATTCTCCGGAGAAATTGTTCAGATCAAACAACTATATCATATAGCTGATATATTACCTGAACGATCTGAAACAAGTGCTTGTATGTAAAACTTTTTCATTTGCCGAGATATTTTAATTATTCACGATCTATTGCTTAAGGTAACAATATTTTTTCCGGAGAAATTTTTCAGATCAAATAACTATATCATATAGCTGATATGTTAACTGAACCATCGGAAACAAGTGCTTGTATGGAAAACTTTTTTATTTGACGAGATATTTTAATTAGGCACGATTTATTGCTTAAGGCAACAATATATTCTCCGGAGAAATTGTTCAGATCAAACAACTATATCATATAGCTGATATATTACCTGAACGATCTGAAACAAGTGCTTGTATGTAAAACTTTTTCATTTGACGAGATATTTTAATTAGGCACGATTTATTGCTTAAGGCAACAATATATTCTCCGGACAAATTGTTCAGATCAAATAACTATATCATATAGCTGATATATTAACTGAACGCTCGGAAACAAGTGTTTGTATGGAAAACTTTTTCATTTGACGAGATATTTTAATTAGGCACGATTTATTGCTTAAGGCAACAATATATTCTCCGGACAAATTGTTCAGATCAAATAACTATATCATATAGCTGATATATTAACTGAACGCTCTGAAACAAGTGTTTGTATGGAAAACTTTTTCATTTGACGAGATATTTTAATTAGGCACGATCTATTGCTTAAGGTAACAACATTTTTTCCGGAGAAATTTTTCAGATCAAATAACTATATCATAGAGCTGCCATACGAACTGAGTTATCGGAAACAAGTGCTTGTATGTAAAACTTTTTCATTTGACGAGATATTTTAATTAGGCACGATTTATTGCTTAAGGTAACAATATATTTTCCGGAGAAATTGTTCAGATCAAAAAACTATATCATATAGCTGCCATACGAACTGAGTGATCGGAAACAAGTGTTTGTATGGAAAACTTTTGCATTTGACGAGATATTTTAATTAGGCACGATCTATTGCTTAAGGTAACAACATTTTTTCCGGAGAAATTTTTCAGATCAAATAACTATATCATATAGCTGCCATACGAACTGAGTGATCGGAAACAAGTGCTTGTATGGAAAACTTTTTCATTTAACGAGATACTTTAATTAGGCACGATTTATTGCTTAAGGCAACAATATATTCTCCGGAGAAATTGTTCAGATCAAACAACTATATCATATAGCTGATATATTAACTGAACGCTCGGAAACAAGTGTTTGTATGGAAAACTTTTGCATTTGACGAGATATTTTAATTAGGCACGATCTATTGCTTAAGGTAACAACATTTTTTCCGGAGAAATTTTTCAGATCAAATAACTATATCATATAGCTGCCATACGAACTGAGTGATCGGAAACAAGTGTTTGTATGGAAAACTTTTGCATTTGACGAGATATTTTAATTAGGCACGATCTATTGCTTAAGGTAACAACATTTTTTCCGGAGAAATTTTTCAGATCAAATAACTATATCATATAGCTGCCATACGAACTGAGTGATCGGAAACAAGTGCTTGTATGGAAAACTTTTTCATTTAACGAGATACTTTAATTAGGCACGATTTATTGCTTCAGGCAACAATATATTCTCCGGAGAAATTGTTCAGATCAAACAACTATATCATATAGCTGATATATTACCTGAACGATCTGAAACAAGTGCTTGTATGTAAAACTTTTTCATTTGACGAGATATTTTAATTAGGCACGATTTATTGCTTAAGGTAACAATATATTTTCCGGAGAAATTGTTCAGATCAAATAACTATATCATATAGCTGCCATACGAACTGAGTTATCGGAAACAAGTGCTTGTATGGAAAACTTTTGCATTTGCCGAGATATTTTAATTATTCACGATCTATTGCTTAAGGTAACAATATTTTTTCCGGAGAAATTTTTCAGATCAAATAACTATATCATATAGCTGATATGTTAACTGAACCATCGGAAACAAGTGCTTGTATGGAAAACTTTTTTATTTGACGAGATATTTTAATTAGGCACGATTTATTGCTTAAGGCAACAATATATTCTCCGGAGAAATTGTTCAGATCAAATAACTATATCATATAGCTGATATATTAACTGAACGCTCGGAAACAAGTGTTTGTATGGAAAACTTTTTCATTTGACGAGATATTTTAATTAGGCACGATTTATTGCTTAAGGCAACAATATATTCTCCGGACAAATTGTTCAGATCAAATAACTATATCATATAGCTGATATATTAACTGAACGCTCTGAAACAAGTGTTTGTATGGAAAACTTTTTCATTTGACGAGATATTTTAATTAGGCACGATCTATTGCTTAAGGTAACAACATTTTTTCCGGAGAAATTTTTCAGATCAAATAACTATATCATAGAGCTGCCATAGGAACTGAGTGATCTGAAACAAGTGATTGTATGTAAAACTTTTTCATTTGACGAGATATTTTAATTAGGCACGATTTATTGCTTAAGGTAACAATATATTTTCCGGAGAAATTGTTCAGATCAAATAACTATATCATATAGCTGCCATACGAACTGAGTGATCGGAAACAAGTGCTTGTATGTAAAACTTTTTCATTTGACGAGATATTTTAATTAGGCACGATTTATTGCTTAAGGTAACAATATATTTTCCGGAGAAATTGTTCAGATCAAAAAACTATATCATATAGCTGCCATACGAACTGAGTGATCGGAAACAAGTGTTTGTATGGAAAACTTTTGCATTTGACGAGATATTTTAATTAGGCACGATCTATTGCTTAAGGTAACAACATTTTTTCCGGAGAAATTTTTCAGATCAAATAACTATATCATATAGCTGCCATACGAACTGAGTGATCGGAAACAAGTGCTTGTATGGAAAACTTTTTCATTTAACGAGATACTTTAATTAGGCACGATTTATTGCTTAAGGCAACAATATATTCTCCGGAGAAATTGTTCAGATCAAACAACTATATCATATAGCTGATATATTACCTGAACGATCTGAAACAAGTGCTTGTATGTAAAACTTTTTCATTTGACGAGATATTTTAATTAGGCACGATTTATTGCTTAAGGTAACAATATATTTTCCGGAGAAATTGTTCAGATCAAATAACTATATCATATAGCTGCCATACGAACTGAGTGATCGGAAACAAGTGCTTGTATGGAAAACTTTTTCATTTAACGAGATACTTTAATTAGGCACGATTTATTGCTTCAGGCAACAATATATTCTCCGGAGAAATTGTTCAGATCAAACAACTATATCATATAGCTGATATATTACCTGAACGATCTGAAACAAGTGCTTGTATGTAAAACTTTTTCATTTGACGAGATATTTTAATTAGGCACGATTTATTGCTTAAGGTAACAATATATTTTCCGGAGAAATTGTTCAGATCAAATAACTATATCATATAGCTGCCATACGAACTGAGTTATCGGAAACAAGTGCTTGTATGGAAAACTTTTGCATTTGACGAGATATTTTAATTATTCACGATCTATTGCTTAAGGTAACAATATTTTTTCCGGAGAAATTTTTCAGATCAAATAACTATATCATATAGCTGACATGTTAACTGAACCATCGGAAACAAGTGCTTGTATGGAAAACTTTTTCATTTGACGAGATATTTTAATTAGGCACGATTTATTGCTTAAGGCAACAATATATTCTCAGGAGAAATTGTTCAGATCAAATAACTATATCATATAGCTGATATATTAACTGAACGCTCGGAAACAAGTGTTTGTATGGAAAACTTTTTCATTTGACGAGATATTTTAATTAGGCACGATTTATTGCTTAAGGCAACAATATATTCTCCGGACAAATTGTTCAGATCAAATAACTATATCATATAGCTGATATATTAACTGAACGCTCTGAAACAAGTGTTTGTATGGAAAACTTTTTCATTTGACGAGATATTTTAATTAGGCACGATTTATTGCTTAAGGTAACAATATTTTCTGAGGAGAAATTGGTCAGATCAAATAACTATATCATATAGCTGCCATACGAACTGAGTGATCGGAAACAAGTGCTTGTATGGAAAACTTTTTCATTTAACGAGATACTTTAATTAGGCACGATTTATTGCTTAAGGTAACAATATATTCTCCGGACAAATTGTTCAGATCAAATAACTATATCATATAGCTGATATATTAACTGAACGCTCGGAAACAAGTGTTTGTATGGAAAACTTTTTCATTTGACGAGATATTTTAATTAGGCACGATTTATTGCTTAAGGTAACAATATTTTCTGAGGAGAAATTGGTCAGATCAAATAACTATATCATATAGCTGATATATTAACTGAACGCTCGGAAACAAGTGTTTGTATGGAAAACTTTTTCATTTGACGAGATATTTTAATTAGGCACGATTTATTGCTTAAGGCAACAATATATTCTCCGGACAAATTGTTCAGATCAAATAACTATATCATATAGCTGATATATTAACTGAACGCTCGGAAACAAGTGTTTGTATGGAAAACTTTTTCATTTGACGAGATATTTTAATTAGGCACGATTTATTGCTTAAGGTAACAATATTTTCTGAGGAGAAATTGGTCAGATCAAATAACTATATCATATAGCTGATATATTAACTGAACGCTCGGAAACAAGTGTTTGTATGGAAAACTTTTTCATTTGACGATATATTTTAATTAGGCACGATTTATTGCTTAAGGTAACAATATATTTTCCGGAGAAATTGTTCAGATCAAATAACTATATCATATAGCTGCCATACGAACTGAGTGATCGGAAACAAGTGCTTGTATGGAAAACTTTTGCATTTGACGAGATATTTTAATTAGGCACGATCTATTGCTTAAGGTAACAATATTTTTTCCGGAGAAATTTTTCAGATCAAATAACTATATCATATAGCTGCCATACGAACTGAGTGATCGGAAACAAGTGCTTGTATGGAAAACTTTTTCATTTAACGAGATACTTTAATTAGGCACGATTTATTGCTTAAGGCAACAATATATTCTCCGGAGAAATTGTTCAGATCAAACAACTATATCATATAGCTGATATATTACCTGAACGATCTGAAACAAGTGCTTGTATGTAAAACTTTTTCATTTGACGAGATATTTTAATTAGGCACGATCTATTGCTTAAGGTAACAATATATTTTCCGGAGAAATTGTTCAGATCAAATAACTATATCATATAGCTGCCATACGAACTGAGTGATCGGAAACAAGTGCTTGTATGTAAAACTTTTTCATTTGACGAGATATTTTAATTAGGCACGATCTATTGCTTAAGGTAACAACATTTTTTCCGGAGAAATTTTTCAGATCAAATAACTATATCATATAGCTGCCATACGAACTGAGTGATCGGAAACAAGTGCTTGTATGGAAAACTTTTTCATTTAACGAGATACTTTAATTAGGCACGATTTATTGCTTAAGGCAACAATATATTCTCCGGAGAAATTGTTCAGATCAAACAACTATGTCATATAGCTGATATATTACCTGAACGATCTGAAACAAGTGCTTGTATGTAAAACTTTTTCATTTGACGAGATATTTTAATTAGGCACGATCTATTGCTTAAGGTAACAACATTTTTTCCGGAGAAATTTTTCAGATCAAATAACTATATCATACAGCTGCCATACGAACTGAGTGATCGGAAACAAGTGCTTGTATGGAAAACTTTTTCATTTAACGAGATACTTTAATTAGGCACGATTTATTGCTTAAGGCAACAATATATTCTCCGGAGAAATTGTTCAGATCAAACAACTATATCATATAGCTGATATATTACCTGAACGATCTGAAACAAGTGCTTATATGTAAAACTTTTTCATTTGACGAGATATTTTAATTAGGCACGATCTATTGCTTAAGGTAACAACATTTTTTCCGGAGAAATTTTTCAGATCAAATAACTATATCATAGAGCTGCCATAGGAACTGAGTGATCGGAAACAAGTGCTTGTATGGAAAACTTTTTCATTTAACGAGATATTTTAATTAGGCACGATTTATTGCTTCAGGCAACAATATATTCTCCGGAGAAATTGTTCAGATCAAACAACTATATCATATAGCTGATATATTACCTGAACGATCTGAAACAAGTGCTTGTATGTAAAACTTTTTCATTTGACGAGATATTTTAATTAGGCACGATTTATTGCTTAAGGTAACAATATATTTTCCGGAGAAATTGTTCAGATCACATAACTATATCATATAGCTGCCATACGAACTGAGTGATCGGAAACAAGTGCTTGTATGGAAAACTTATGCATTTGACGAGATATTTTAATTAGGCACGATCTATTGCTTAAGGTAACAATATATTTTCCGGAGAAATTGTTCAGATCAAATAACTATATCATATAGCTGCCATACGAACTGAGTGATCGGAAACAAGTGCTTGTATGAAAAACTTTTTCATTTGACGAGATATTTTAATTAGGCACGATTTATTGCTTAAGGTAACAATATATTTTCCGGAGAAATTGTTCAGATCAAATAACTATATCATATAGCTGCCATACGAACTGAGTGATCGGAAACAAGTGTTTGTATGGAAAACTTTTGCATTTGACGAGATATTTTAATTAGGCACGATCTATTGCTTAAGGTAACAACATTTTTTCCGGAGAAATTTTTCAGATCAAATAACTATATCATATAGCTGCCATACGAACTGAGTGATCGGAAACAAGTGCTTGTATGGAAAACTTTTTCATTTAACGAGATACTTTAATTAGGCACGATTTATTGCTTAAGGCAACAATATATTCTCCGGAGAAATTGTTCAGATCAAACAACTATATCATATAGCTGATATATTACCTGAACGATCTGAAACAAGTGCTTGTATGTAAAACTTTTTCATTTGACGAGATATTTTAATTAGGCACGATTTATTGCTTAAGGTAACAATATATTTTCCGGAGAAATTGTTCAGATCAAATAACTATATCATATAGCTGCCATACGAACTGAGTGATCGGAAACAAGTGCTTGTATGGAAAACTTTTTCATTTAACGAGATACTTTAATTAGGCACGATTTATTGCTTCAGGCAAAAATATATTCTCCGGAGAAATTGTTCAGATCAAACAACTATATCATATAGCTGATATATTACCTGAACGATCTGAAACAAGTGCTTGTATGTAAAACTTTTTCATTTGACGAGATATTTTAATTAGGCACGATTTATTGCTTAAGGTAACAATATATTTTCCGGAGAAATTGTTCAGATCACATAACTATATCATATAGCTGCCATACGAACTGAGTTATCGGAAACAAGTGCTTGTATGGAAAACTTTTGCATTTGACGAGATATTTTAATTATTCACGATCTATTGCTTAAGGTAACAATATTTTTTCCGGAGAAATTTTTCAGATCAAATAACTATATCATATAGCTGATATGTTAACTGAACCATCGGAAACAAGTGCTTGTATGGAAAACTTTTTCATTTGACGAGATATTTTAATTAGGCACGATTTATTGCTTAAGGCAACAATATATTCTCCGGAGAAATTGTTCAGATCAAATAACTATATCATATAGCTGATATATTAACTGAACGCTCGGAAACAAGTGTTTGTATGGAAAACTTTTTCATTTGACGAGATATTTTAATTAGGCACGATTTATTGCTTAAGGCAACAATATATTCTCCGGAGATATTGTTCAGATCAAACAACTATATCATATAGCTGATATATTACCTGAACGATCTGAAACAAGTGCTTGTATGTAAAACTCTTTCTTTTGACGAGTTATCTTCACAAAGTTAGACACGATTTATTGCTTAAGGCAACAACATATTCTCCGAAGAGATTGTTCAAATCAAATTACTATATTATATAGCTGCCATATGAACTGAGTGATCGGAAACAAGTGCTTGTATGGAAAACTTATGCATTTGACGAGATATTTTAATTAGGCACGATCTATTGCTTAAGGTAACAATATATTTTCCGGAGAAATTGTTCAGATCAAATAACTATATCATATAGCTGCCATACGAACTGAGTGATCGGAAACAAGTGCTTGTATGGAAAACTTATGCATTTGACGAGATATTTTAATTAGGCACGATCTATTGCTTAAGGTAACAATATATTTTCCGGAGAAATTGTTCAGATCAAATAACTATATCATATAGCTGCCATACGAACTGAGTGATCGGAAACAAGTGCTTGTATGGAAAACTTTTTCATTTAACGAGATACTTTAATTAGACACGATTTATTGCTTAAGGCAACAATATATTCTCCGGAGAAATTGTTCAGATCAAACAACTATATCATATAGCTGATATATTACCTGAACGATCTGAAACAAGTGCTTATATGTAAAACTTTTTCATTTGACGAGATATTTTAATTAGGCACGATCTATTGCTTAAGGTAACAACATTTTTTCCGGAGAAATTTTTCAGATCAAATAACTATATCTCATAGCTGCCATACGAACTGAGTGATCGGAAACAAGTGCTTGTATGGAAAACTTTTTTATTTAACGAGATACTTTAATTAGGCACGATTTATTGCTTAAGGCAACAATATATTCGCCGGAGAAATTGTTCAGATCAAACAACTATATCATATAGCTGATATATTACCTGAACGATCTAAAACAAGTGCTTGTATGTAAAACTTTTTCATTTGACGAGATATTTTAATTAGGCACGATTTATTGCTTAAGGTAACAATATATTTTCCGGAGAAATTGTTCAGATCAAATAACTATATCATATAGCTGCCATACGAACTGAGTGATCGGAAACAAGTGTTTGTATGGAAAACTTTTGCATTTGACGAGATATTTTAATTAGGCACGATCTATTGCTTAAGGTAACAACATTTTTTCCGGAGAAATTTTTCAGATCAAATAACTATATCATATAGCTGCCATACGAACTGAGTGATCGGAAACAAGTGCTTGTATGGAAAACTTTTTCATTTAACGAGATACTTTAATTAGGCACGATTTATTGCTTAAGGCAACAATATATTCTCCGGAGAAATTGTTCAGATCAAACAACTATATCATATAGCTGATATATTACCTGAACGATCTGAAACAAGTGCTTATATGTAAAACTTTTTCATTTGACGAGATATTTTAATTAGGCACGATCTATTGCTTAAGGTAACAACATTTTTTCCGGAGAAATTTTTCAGATCAAATAACTATATCTCATAGCTGCCATACGAACTGAGTGATCGGAAACAAGTGCTTGTATGAAAAACTTTTTCATTTGACGAGATATTTTAATTAGGCACGATTTATTGCTTAAGGTAACAATATATTTTCCGGAGAAATTGTTCAGATCAAATAACTATATCATATAGCTGCCATACGAACTGAGTGATCGGAAACAAGTGTTTGTATGGAAAACTTTTGCATTTGACGAGATATTTTAATTAGGCACGATCTATTGCTTAAGGTAACAACATTTTTTCCGGAGAAATTTTTCAGATCAAATAACTATATCATATAGCTGCCATACGAACTGAGTGATCGGAAACAAGTGCTTGTATGGAAAACTTTTTTATTTAACGAGATACTTTAATTAGGCACGATTTATTGCTTAAGGCAACAATATATTCTCCGGAGAAATTGTTCAGATCAAACAACTATATCATATAGCTGCCATACGAACTGAGTGATCGGAAACAAGTGTTTGTATGGAAAACTTTTGCATTTGACGAGATATTTTAATTAGGCACGATCTATTGCTTAAGGTAACAACATTTTTTCCGCAGAAATTTTTCAGATCAAATAACTATATCATATAGCTGCCATACGAACTGAGTGATCGGAAACAAGTGCTTGTATGGAAAACTTTTTCATTTAACGAGATACTTTAATTAGGCACGATTTATTGCTTAAGGCAACAATATATTCTCCGGAGAAATTGTTCAGATCAAACAACTATATCATATAGCTGATATATTACCTGAACGATCTGAAACAAGTGCTTGTATGTAAAACTTTTTCATTTGACGAGATATTTTAATTAGGCACGATTTATTGCTTAAGGTAACAATATATTTTCCGGAGAAATTGTTCAGATCAAATAACTATATCATATAGCTGCCATACGAACTGAGTGATCGGAAACAAGTGCTTGTATGGAAAACTTTTTCATTTAACGAGATACTTTAATTAGGCACGATTTATTGCTTCAGGCAAAAATATATTCTCCGGAGAAATTGTTCAGATCAAACAACTATATCATATAGCTGATATATTACCTGAACGATCTGAAACAAGTGCTTGTATGTAAAACTTTTTCATTTGACGAGATATTTTAATTAGGCACGATTTATTGCTTAAGGTAACAATATATTTTCCGGAGAAATTGTTCAGATCACATAACTATATCATATAGCTGCCATACGAACTGAGTTATCGGAAACAAGTGCTTGTATGGAAAACTTTTGCATTTGACGAGATATTTTAATTATTCACGATCTATTGCTTAAGGTAACAATATTTTTTCCGGAGAAATTTTTCAGATCAAATAACTATATCATATAGCTGATATGTTAACTGAACCATCGGAAACAAGTGCTTGTATGGAAAACTTTTTCATTTGACGAGATATTTTAATTAGGCACGATTTATTGCTTAAGGCAACAATATATTCTCCGGAGAAATTGTTCAGATCAAATAACTATATCATATAGCTGATATATTAACTGAACGCTCGGAAACAAGTGTTTGTATGGAAAACTTTTTCATTTGACGAGATATTTTAATTAGGCACGATTTATTGCTTAAGGCAACAATATATTCTCCGGAGATATTGTTCAGATCAAACAACTATATCATATAGCTGATATATTACCTGAACGATCTGAAACAAGTGCTTGTATGTAAAACTCTTTCTTTTGACGAGTTATCTTCACAAAGTTAGACACGATTTATTGCTTAAGGCAACAACATATTCTCCGAAGAGATTGTTCAAATCAAATTACTATATTATATAGCTGCCATATGAACTGAGTGATCGGAAACAAGTGCTTGTATGGAAAACTTATGCATTTGACGAGATATTTTAATTAGGCACGATCTATTGCTTAAGGTAACAATATATTTTCCGGAGAAATTGTTCAGATCAAATAACTATATCATATAGCTGCCATACGAACTGAGTGATCGGAAACAAGTGCTTGTATGGAAAACTTATGCATTTGACGAGATATTTTAATTAGGCACGATCTATTGCTTAAGGTAACAATATATTTTCCGGAGAAATTGTTCAGATCAAATAACTATATCATATAGCTGCCATACGAACTGAGTGATCGGAAACAAGTGCTTGTATGGAAAACTTTTTCATTTAACGAGATACTTTAATTAGACACGATTTATTGCTTAAGGCAACAATATATTCTCCGGAGAAATTGTTCAGATCAAACAACTATATCATATAGCTGATATATTACCTGAACGATCTGAAACAAGTGCTTATATGTAAAACTTTTTCATTTGACGAGATATTTTAATTAGGCACGATCTATTGCTTAAGGTAACAACATTTTTTCCGGAGAAATTTTTCAGATCAAATAACTATATCTCATAGCTGCCATACGAACTGAGTGATCGGAAACAAGTGCTTGTATGGAAAACTTTTTTATTTAACGAGATACTTTAATTAGGCACGATTTATTGCTTAAGGCAACAATATATTCGCCGGAGAAATTGTTCAGATCAAACAACTATATCATATAGCTGATATATTACCTGAACGATCTAAAACAAGTGCTTGTATGTAAAACTTTTTCATTTGACGAGATATTTTAATTAGGCACGATCTATTGCTTAAGGTAACAACATTTTTTCCGGAGAAATTTTTCAGATCAAATAACTATATCATATAGCTGCCATACGAACTGAGTGATCGGAAACAAGTGCTTGTATGGAAAACTTTTTCATTTAACGAGATACTTTAATTAGGCACGATTTATTGCTTAAGGCAACAATATATTCTCCGGAGAAATTGTTCAGATCAAACAACTATATCATATAGCTGATATATTACCTGAACGATCTGAAACAAGTGCTTGTATGTAAAACTTTTTCATTTGACGAGATACTTTAATTAGGCACGATTTATTGCTTAAGGCAACAATATATTCTCCGGAGAAATTGTTCAGATCAAACAACTATATCATATAGCTGATATATTACCTGAACGATCTGAAACAAGTGCTTATATGTAAAACTTTTTCATTTGACGAGATATTTTAATTAGGCACGATCTATTGCTTAAGGTAACAACATTTTTTCCGGAGAAATTTTTCAGATCAAATAACTATATCATATAGCTGCCATACGAACTGAGTGATCGGAAACAAGTGCTTGTATGAAAAACTTTTTCATTTGACGAGATATTTTAATTAGGCACGATTTATTGCTTAAGGTAACAATATATTTTCCGGAGAAATTGTTCAGATCAAATAACTATATCATATAGCTGCCATACGAACTGAGTGATCGGAAACAAGTGCTTGTATGGAAAACTTTTGCATTTGACGAGATATTTTAATTAGGCACGATCTATTGCTTAAGGTAGCAACATTTTTTCCGGAGAAATTTTTCAGATCAAATAACTATATCATATAGCTGCCATACGAACTGAGTGATCGGAAACAAGTGCTTGTATGGAAAACTTTTTCATTTGACGAGATATTTTAATTAGGCACGATTTATTGCTTAAGGTAACAATATATTTTCCGGAGAAATTGTTCAGATCAAATAACTATATCATATAGCTGCCATACGAACTGAGTGATCGGAAACAAGTGCTTGTATGGAAAACTTTTTCATTTAACGAGATACTTTAATTAGGCACGATTTATTGCTTAAGGCAACAATATATTCTCCGGAGAAATTGTTCAGATCAAATAACTATATCATATAGCTGATATATTAACTGAACGCTCGGAAACAAGTGTTTGTATGGAAAACTTTTTCATTTGACGAGATATTTTAATTAGGCACGATTTATTGCTTAAGGTAACAATATTTTCTGAGGAGAAATTGGTCAGATCAAATAACTATATCATATAGCTGATATATTAACTGAACGCTCGGAAACAAGTGTTTGTATGGAAAACTTTTTCATTTGACGAGATATTTTAATTAGGCACGATTTATTGCTTAAGGTAACAATATATTTTCCGGAGAAATTGTTCAGATCAAATAACTATATCATATAGCTGCCATACGAACTGAGTGATCGGAAACAAGTGCTTGTATGGAAAACTTTTGCATTTGACGAGATATTTTAATTAGGCACGATCTATTGCTTAAGGTAACAATATTTTTTCCGGAGAAATTTTTCAGATCAAATAACTATATCATATAGCTGCCATACGAACTGAGTGATCGGAAACAAGTGCTTGTATGGAAAACTTTTTCATTTAACGAGATACTTTAATTAGGCACGATTTATTGCTTAAGGCAACAATATATTTTCCGGAGAAATTGTTCAGATCAAACAACTATATCATATAGCTGATATATTACCTGAACGATCTGAAACAAGTGCTTGTATGTAAAACTTTTTCATTCGACGAGATATTTTAATTAGGCACGATTTATTGCTTAAGGTAAGAATATTTTTTCCGGAGAAATTTTTCAGATCAAATAACTATATCATATAGCTGATATGTTAACTGAACCATCGGAAACAAGTGCTTGTATGGAAAACTTTTTCATTTGACGAGATATTTTAATTAGGCACGATTTATTGCTTAAGGCAACAATATATTCTCCGGAGAAATTGTTCAGATCAAATAACTATATCATATAGCTGATATATTAACTGAACGCTCGGAAACAAGTGTTTGTATGGAAAACTTTTTCATTTGACGAGATATTTTAATTAGGCACGATTTATTGCTTAAGGCAACAATATATTCTCCGGAGAAATTGTTCAGATCAAACAACTATATCATATAGCTGATATATTACCTGAACGATCTGAAACAAGTGCTTGTATGTAAAACTTTTGCATTTGACGAGATATTTTAATTATTCACGATCTATTGCTTAAGGTAACAATATTTTTTCCGGAGAAATTTTTCAGATCAAATAACTATATCATATAGCTGATATGTTAACTGAACCATCGGAAACAAGTGCTTGTATGGAAAACTTTTTCATTTGACGAGATATTTTAATTAGGCACGGTTTATTGCTTAAGGCAACAATATATTCTCCGGAGAAATTGTTCAGATCAAATAACTATATCATATAGCTGATATATTAACTGAACGCTCGGAAACAAGTGTTTGTATGGAAAACTTTTTCATTTGACGAGATATTTTAATTAGGCACGATTTATTGCTTAAGGCAACAATATATTCTCCGGAGAAATTGTTCAGATCAAACAACTATATCATATAGCTGATATATTACCTGAACGATCTGAAACAAGTGCTTATATGTAAAACTTTTTCATTTGACGAGATATTTTAATTAGGCACGATCTATTGCTTAAGGTAACAACATTTTTTCCGGAGAAATTTTTCAGATCAAATAACTATATCATAGAGCTGCCATACGAACTGAGTGATCTGAAACAAGTGATTGTATGTAAAACTTTTTCATTTGACGAGATATTTTAATTAGGCACGATTTATTGCTTAAGGTAACAATATATTTTCCGGAGAAATTGTTCAGATCAAATAACTATATCATATAGCTGCCATACGAACTGAGTGATCGGAAACAAGTGCTTGTATGGAAAACTTTTGCATTTGACGAGATATTTTAATTAGGCACGATCTATTGCTTAAGGTAACAATATTTTTTCCGGAGAAATTTTTCAGATCAAATAACTATATCATATAGCTGCCATACGAACTGAGTGATCGGAAACAAGTGCTTTAATGTAAAACTTTTTCATTTGACGAGATATTTTAATTAGGCACGATCTATTGCTTAAGGTAACAACATTTTTTCCGGAGAAATTTTTCAGATCAAATAACTATATCATAGAGCTGCCATACGAACTGAGTGATCTGAAACAAGTGATTGTATGTAAAACTTTTTCATTTGACGAGATATTTTAATTAGGCACGATTTATTGCTTAAGGTAACAATATATTTTCCGGAGAAATTGTTCAGATCAAATAACTATATCATATAGCTGCCATACGAACTGAGTGATCGGAAACAAGTGCTTGTATGGAAAACTTATGCATTTGACGAGATATTTTAATTAGGCACGATCTATTGCTTAAGGTAACAACATTTTTTCCGGAGAAATATTTCAGATCAAATAACTATATCATATAGCTGCCATCGAACTGAGTGATCGGAAACAAGTGCTTGTATGGAAAACTTTTTCATTTAACGAGATACTTTAATTAGGCACGATTTATTGCTTAAGGCAACAATATATTCTCCGGAGAAATTGTTCAGATCAAACAACTAAATCATATAGCTGATATATTACCTGAACGATCTGAAACAAGTGCTTATATGTAAAACTTTTTTATTTGACGAGATATTTTAATTAGGCACGATCTATTGCTTAAGGTAACAACATTTTTTCCGGAGAAATTTTTCAGATCAAATAACTATATCATATAGCTGCCATACGAACTGAGTGATCGGAAACAAGTGCTTGTATGGAAAACTTTTTCATTTAACGAGATACTTTAATTAGGCACGATTTATTGCTTAAGGCAACAATATATTCTCCGGAGAAATTGTTCAGATCAAACAACTATATCATATAGCTGGTATATTACCTGAACGATCTGAAACAAGTGCTTATATGTAAAACTTTTTCATTTGACGAGATATTTTAATTAGGCACGATCTATTGCTTAAGGTAACAACATTTTTTCCGGAGAAATTTTTCAGATCAAATAACTATATCATATAGCTGCCATACGAACTGAGTGATCGGAAACAAGTGCTTGTATGGAAAACTTTTTCATTTAACGAGATACTTTAATTAGGCACGATTTATTGCTTAAGGCAACAATATATTCTCCGGAGAAATTGTTCAGATCAAACAACTATATCACATAGCTGATAATATACCTGAACGATCTGAAACAAGTGCTTGTATGTAAAACTTTTTCATTTGACGAGATACTTTAATTAGGCACGATTTATTGCTTAAGGCAACAATATATTCTCCGGAAAAATTGTTCAGATCAAACAACTATATCAATATATTTTCCGGAGAAATTGTTCAGATCAAATAACTATATCATAGAGCTGCCATACGAACTGAGTGATCTGAAACAAGTGATTGTATGTAAAACTTTTTCATTTGACGAGATATTTTAATTAGGCACGATTTATTGCTTAAGGTAACAATATATTTTCCGGAGAAATTGTTCAGATCAAATAACTATATCATATAGCTGCCATACGAACTGAGTGATCGGAAACAAGTGCTTGTATGGAAAACTTTTGCATTTGACGAGATATTTTAATTAGGCACGATCTATTGCTTAAGGTAACAATATTTTTTCCGGAGAAATTTTTCAGATCAAATAACTTAGGCACGATCTATTGCTTAAGGTAACAACATTTTTTCCGGAGAAATTTTTCAGATCAAATAACTATATCATATAGCTGCCATACGAACTGAGTGATCGGAAACAAGTGCTTGTATGGAAAACTTTTTCATTTAACGAGATACTTTAATTAGGCACGATTTATTGCTTAAGGCAACAATATATTCTCCGGAGAAATTGTTCAGATCAAACAACTATATCACATAGCTGATAATATACCTGAACGATCTGAAACAAGTGCTTGTATGGAAAACTTTTGCATTTGACGAGATATTTTAATTAGGCACGATCTATTGCTTAAGGTAACAATATTTTTTCCGGAGAAATTTTTCAGATCAAATAACTATATCATATAGCTGCCATACGAACTGAGTGATCGGAAACAAGTGCTTTAATGTAAAACTTTTTCATTTGACGAAATATTTTAATTAGGCACGATCTATTGCTTAAGGTAACAACATTTTTTCCGGAGAAATTTTTCAGATCAAATAACTATATCATATAGCTGCCATACGAACTGAGTGATCGGAAACAAGTGCTTGTATGGAAAACTTTTTCATTTAACGAGATACTTTAATTAGGCATGATTTATTGCTTAAGGCAACAATATATTCTCCGGAGAAATTGTTCAGATCAAACAACTATATCATATAGCTGATATATTACCTGAACGATCTGAAACAAGTGCTTATATGTAAAACTTTTTCATTTGACGAGATATTTTAATTAGGCACGATCTATTGCTTAAGGTAACAACATTTTTTCCGGAGAAATTTTTCAGATCAAATAACTATATCATATAGCTGCCATACGAACTGAGTGATCGGAAACAAGTGCTTGTATGGAAAACTTTTTCATTTAACGAGATACTTTAATTAGGCACGATTTATTGCTTAAGGCAACAATATATTCTCCGGAGAAATTGTTCAGATCAAACAACTATGTCATATAGCTGATATATTACCTGAACGATCTGAAACAAGTGCTTGTATGTAAAACTTTTTCATTTGACGAGATATTTTAATTAGGCACGATCTATTGCTTAAGGTAACAACATTTTTTCCGGAGAAATTTTCAGATCAAATAACTATATCATACAGCTGCCATACGAACTGAGTGATCTGAAACAAGTGATTGTATGTAAAACTTTTTCATTTGACGAGATATTTTAATTAGGCACGATTTATTGCTTAAGGTAACAATATATTTTCCGGAGAAATTGTTCAGATCAAATAACTATATCATATAGCTGCCACACGAACTGAGTGATCGGAAACAAGTGCTTGTATGGAAAACTTATGCATTTGACGAGATATTTTAATTAGGCACGATCTATTGCTTAAGGTAACAACATTTTTTCCGGAGAAATATTTCAGATCAAATAACTATATCATATAGCTGCCATACGAACTGAGTGATCGGAAACAAGTGCTTGTATGGAAAACTTTTTCATTTAACGAGATACTTTAATTAGGCACGATTTATTGCTTAAGGCAACAATATATTCTCCGGAGAAATTGTTCAGATCAAACAACTAAATCATATAGCTGATATATTACCTGAACGATCTGAAACAAGTGCTTATATGTAAAACTTTTTTATTTGACGAGATATTTTAATTAGGCACGATCTATTGCTTAAGGTAACAACATTTTTTCCGGAGAAATTTTTCAGATCAAATAACTATATCATATAGCTGCCATACGAACTGAGTGATCGGAAACAAGTGCTTGTATGGAAAACTTTTTCATTTAACGAGATACTTTAATTAGGCACGATTTATTGCTTAAGGCAACAATATATTCTCCGGAGAAATTGTTCAGATCAAACAACTATATCATATAGCTGGTATATTACCTGAACGATCTGAAACAAGTGCTTATATGTAAAACTTTTTCATTTGACGAGATATTTTAATTAGGCACGATCTATTGCTTAAGGTAACAACATTTTTTCCGGAGAAATTTTTCAGATCAAATAACTATATCATATAGCTGCCATACGAACTGAGTGATCGGAAATAAGTGCTTGTATGGAAAACTTTTTCATTTAACGAGATACTTTAATTAGGCACGATTTATTGCTTAAGGCAACAATATATTCTCCGGAGAAATTGTTCAGATCAAACAACTATATCATATAGCTGATAATATACCTGAACGATCTGAAACAAGTGCTTGTATGTAAAACTTTTTCATTTGACGAGATACTTTAATTAGGCACGATTTATTGCTTAAGGCAACAATATATTCTCCGGAAAAATTGTTCAGATCAAACAACTATATCATATAGCTGATATATTACCTGAACGATCTGAAACAAGTCATTTGACGAGATATTTTAATTTGGCACGATCTATTGCTTAAGGTAACAACATTTTTTCCGGAGAAATTTTTCAGATCAAATAACTATATCATATAGCTGCCATACGAACTGAGTGATCGGAAACAAGTGCTTGTATGGAAAACTTTTTCATTTAACGAGATACTTTAATTAGGCACGATTTATTGCTTAAGGCAACAATATATTCTCCGGAGAAATTGTTCAGATCAAACAACTATATCATATAGCTGATATATTACCTGAACGATCTGAAACAAGTGCTTGTATGTAAAACTTTTTCATTTGACGAGATATTTTAATTAGGCACGATCTATTGCTTAAGGTAACAACATTTTTTCCGGAGAAATTTTTCAAATCAAATAACTATATCATATAGCTGCCATACGAACTGAGTGATCGGAAACAAGTGCTTGTATGGAAAACTTTTTCATTTAACGAGATACTTTAATTAGGCACGATTTATTGCTTAAGGCAACAATATATTCTCCGGAGAAATTGTTCAGATCAAACAACTATATCATATAGCTGATATATTACCTGAACGATCTGAAACAAGTGCTTGTATGTAAAACTTTTTCATTTGACGAGATACTTAATTAGGCACGATTTATTGCTTAAGGCAACAATTTATTCTCCGGAGAAATTGTTCAGATCAAACAACTATATCATATAGCTGATATATTACCTGAACGATCTGAAACAAGTGCTTATTTGTAAAACTTTTTCATTTGACGAGATATTTTAATTAGGCACGATCTATTGCTTAAGGTAACAACATTTTTTCCGGAGAAATTTTTCAGATCAAATAACTATATCATATAGCTGCCATACGAACTGAGTGATCGGAAACAAGTGCTTGTATGAAAAACTTTTTCATTTGACGAGATATTTTAATTAGGCACGATTTATTGCTTAAGGTAACAATATATTTTCCGGAGAAATTGTTCAGATCAAATAACTATATCATATAGCTGCCATACGAACTGAGTGATCGGAAACAAGTGCTTGTATGGAAAACTTTTGCATTTGACGAGATATTTTAATTAGGCACGATCTATTGCTTAAGGTAACAACATTTTTTCCGGAGAAATTTTTCAGATCAAATAACTATATCATATAGCTGCCATACGAACTGAGTGATCGGAAACAAGTGCTTGTATGGAAAACTTTTTCATTTAACGAGATACTTTAATTAGACACGATTTATTGCTTAAGGCAACAATATATTCTCCGGAGAAATTGTTCAGATCAAACAACTATATCATATAGCTGATATATTACCTGAACGATCTGAAACAAGTGCTTATATGTAAAACTTTTTCATTTGACGAGATATTTTAATTAGGCACGATCTATTGCTTAAGGTAACAACATTTTTTCCGGAGAAATTTTTCAGATCAAATAACTATATCTCATAGCTGCCATACGAACTGAGTGATCGGAAACAAGTGCTTGTATGGAAAACTTTTTTATTTAACGAGATACTTTAATTAGGCACGATTTATTGCTTAAGGCAACAATATATTCGCCGGAGAAATTGTTCAGATCAAACAACTATATCATATAGCTGATATATTACCTGAACGATCTAAAACAAGTGCTTGTATGTAAAACTTTTTCATTTGACGAGATATTTTAATTAGGCACGATCTATTGCTTAAGGTAACAACATTTTTTCCGGAGAAATTTTTCAGATCAAATAACTATATCATATAGCTGCCATACGAACTGAGTGATCGGAAACAAGTGCTTGTATGGAAAACTTTTTCATTTAACGAGATACTTTAATTAGGCACGATTTATTGCTTAAGGCAACAATATATTCTCCGGAGAAATTGTTCAGATCAAACAACTATATCATATAGCTGATATATTACCTGAACGATCTGAAACAAGTGCTTGTATGTAAAACTTTTTCATTTGACGAGATACTTTAATTAGGCATGATTTATTGCTTAAGGCAACAATATATTCTCCGGAGAAATTGTTCAGATCAAACAACTATATCATATAGCTGATATATTACCTGAACGATCTGAAACAAGTGCTTATATGTAAAACTTTTTCATTTGACGAGATATTTTAATTAGGCACGATCTATTGCTTAAGGTAACAACATTTTTTCCGGAGAAATTTTTCAGATCAAATAACTATATCATATAGCTGCCATACGAACTGAGTGATCGGAAACAAGTGCTTGTATGAAAAACTTTTTCATTTGACGAGATATTTTAATTAGGCACGATTTATTGCTTAAGGTAACAATATATTTTCCGGAGAAATTGTTCAGATCAAATAACTATATCATATAGCTGCCATACGAACTGAGTGATCGGAAACAAGTGCTTGTATGGAAAACTTTTGCATTTGACGAGATATTTTAATTAGGCACGATCTATTGCTTAAGGTAGCAACATTTTTTCCGGAGAAATTTTTCAGATCAAATAACTATATCATATAGCTGCCATACGAACTGAGTGATCGGAAACAAGTGCTTGTATGGAAAACTTTTTCATTTAACGAGATACTTTAATTAGGCACGATTTATTGCTTAAGGCAACAATATATTCTCCGGAGAAATTGTTCAGATCAAACAACTATATCATATAGCTGATATATTACCTGAACGATCTGAAACAAGTGCTTATATGTAAAACTTTTTCATTTGACGAGATATTTTAATTAGGCACGATCTATTGCTTAAGGTAACAACATTTTTTCCGGAGAAATTTTTCAGATCAAATAACTATATCATATAGCTGCCATACGAACTGAGTGATCGGAAACAAGTGCTTGTATGGAAAACTTTTTCATTTAACGAGATACTTTAATTAGGCACGATTTATTGCTTAAGGCAACAATATATTCTCCGGAGAAATTGTTCAGATCAAACAACTATATCATATAGCTGATATATTACCTGAACGATCTGAAACAAGTGCTTATATGTAAAACTTTTTCATTTGACGAGATATTTTAATTAGGCACGATCTATTGCTTAAGGTAACAACATTTTTTCCGGAGAAATTTTTCAGATCAAATAACTATATCATATAGCTGCCATACGAACTGAGTGATCGGAAACAAGTGCTTGTATGTAAAACTGTTTCATTTGACGAGATACTTTAATTAGGCACGATTTATTGCTTAAGGCAACAATATATTCTCCGGAGAAATTGTTCAGATCAAACAACTATATCATATAGCTGATATATTACCTGAACGATCTGAAACAAGTGCTTATATGTAAAACTTTTTCATTTGACGAGATATTTTAATTAGGCACGATCTATTGCTTAAGGTAACAACATTTTTTCCGGAGAAATTTTTCAGATCAAATAACTATATCATATAGCTGCCATACGAACTGAGTGATCGGAAACAAGTGCTTGTATGGAAAACTTTTTCATTTAACGAGATACTTTAATTAGGCACGATTTATTGCTTAAGGCAACAATATATTCTCCGGAGAAATTGTTCAGATCAAACAACTATATCATATAGCTGATATATTACCTGAACGATCTGAAACAAGTGCTTGTATGTAAAACTTTTTCATTTGACGAGATATTTTAATTAGGCACGATTTATTGCTTAAGGTAACAATATATTTTCCGGAGAAATTGTTCAGATCAAATAACTATATCATATAGCTGCCATACGAACTGAGTGATCGGAAACAAGTGCTTGTATGGAAAACTTTTGCATTTGACGAGATATTTTAATTAGGCACGATCTATTGCTTAAGGTAACAACATTTTTTCCGGAGAAATTTTTCAGATCAAATAACTATATCATATAGCTGCCATACGAACTGAGTGATCGGAAACAAGTGCTTGTATGGAAAACTTTTTCATTTAACGAGATACTTTAATTAGGCACGATTTATTGCTTAAGGCAACAATAAATTCTCCGGAGAAATTGTTCAGATCAAACAACTATATCATATAGCTGATATATTACCTGAACGATCTGAAACAAGTGCTTATATGTAAAACTTTTTCATTTGACGAGATATTTTAATTAGGCACGATCTATTGCTTAAGGTAACAACATTTTTTCCGGAGAAATTTTTCAGATCAAATAACTATATCATATAGCTGCCATACGAACTGAGTGATCGGAAACAAGTGCTTGTATGGAAAACTTTTTCATTTAACGAGATACTTTAATTAGGCACGATTTATTGCTTAAGGCAACAATATATTCTCCGGAGAAATTGTTCAGATCAAACAACTATGTCATATAGCTGATATATTACCTGAACGATCTGAAACAAGTGCTTGTATGTAAAACTTTTTCATTTGACGAGATATTTTAATTAGGCACGATCTATTGCTTAAGGTAACAACATTTTTTCCGGAGAAATTTTTCAGATCAAATAACTATATCATACAGCTGCCATACGAACTGAGTGATCGGAAACAAGTGCTTGTATGGAAAACTTTTTCATTTAACGAGATACTTTAATTAGGCACGATTTATTGCTTAAGGCAACAATATATTCTCCGGAGAAATTGTTCAGATCAAACAACTATATCATATAGCTGATATATTACCTGAACGATCTGAAACAAGTGCTTATATGTAAAACTTTTTCATTTGACGAGATATTTTAATTAGGCACGATCTATTGCTTAAGGTAACAACATTTTTTCCGGAGAAATTTTTCAGATCAAATAACTATATCATATAGCTGCCATACGAACTGAGTGATCTGAAACAAGTGCTTATATGTAAAACTTTTTCATTTGACGAGATATTTTAATTAGGCACGATCTATTGCTTAAGGTAACAACATTTTTTCCGGAGAAATTTTTCAGATCAAATAACTATATCATATAGCTGCCATACGAACTGAGTGATCTGAAACAAGTGCTTGTATGTAAAACTTTTTCATTTGACGAGATATTTTAATTAGGCACGATTTATTGCTTAAGGTAACAATATATTTTCCGGAGAAATTGTTCAGATCAAATAACTATATCATATAGCTGCCATACGAACTGAGTGATCAGAAACAAGTGCTTGTATGGAAAACTTATGCATTTGACGAGATATTTTAATTAAGCACGATCTATTGCTTAAGGTAACAACATTTTTTCCGGAGAAATTTTTCAGATCAAATAACTATATCATATAGCTGCCATACGAACTGAGTGATCGGAAACAAGTGCTTGTATGGAAAACTTTTTCATTTAACGAGATACTTTAATTAGGCACGATTTATTGCTTAAGGCAACAATATATTCTCCGGAGAAATTGTTCAGATCAAACAACTAAATCATATAGCTGATATATTACATGAACGATCTGAAACAAGTGCTTATATGTAAAACTTTTTTATTTGACGAGATATTTTAATTAGGCACGATCTATTGCTTAAGGTAACAACATTTTTTCCGGAGAAATTTTTCAGATCAAATAACTATATCATATAGCTGCCATACGAACTGAGTGATCGGAAACAAGTGCTTGTATGGAAAACTTTTTCATTTAACGAGATACTTTAATTAGGCACGATTTATTGCTTAAGGCAACAATATATTCTCCGGAGAAATTGTTCAGATCAAACAACTATATCATATAGCTGGTATATTACCTGAACGATCTGAAACAAGTGCTTATATGTAAAACTTTTTCATTTGACGAGATATTTTAATTAGGCACGATCTATTGCTTAAGGTAACAACATTTTTTCCGGAGAAATTTTTCAGATCAAATAACTATATCATATAGCTGCCATACGAACTGAGTGATCGGAAACAAGTGCTTGTATGGAAAACTTTTTCATTTAACGAGATACTTTAATTAGGCACGATTTATTGCTTAAGGCAACAATATATTCTCCGGAGAAATTGTTCAGATCAAACAACTATATCATATAGCTGATAATATACCTGAACGATCTGAAACAAGTGCTTGTATGTAAAACTTTTTCATTTGACGAGATACTTTAATTAGGCACGATTTATTGCTTAAGGCAACAATATATTCTCCGGAGAAATTGTTCAGATCAAACAACTATATCATATAGCTGATATATTACCTGAACGATCTGAAACAAGTCATTTGACGAGATATTTTAATTAGGCACGATCTATTGCTTAAGGTAACAACATTTTTTCCGGAGAAATTTTTCAGATCAAAAAACTATATCATACAGCTGCCATACGAACTGAGTGATCTGAAACAAGTGCTTGTATGTAAAACTTTTTCATTTGACGAGATACTTTAATTAGGCACGATTTATTGCTTAAGGCAACAATATATTCTCCGGAGAAATTGTTCAGATCAAACAACTATATCATATAGCTGATATATTACCTGAACGATCTGAAACAAGTGCTTATATGTAAAACTTTTTCATTTGACGAGATATTTTAATTAGGCACGATCTATTGCTTAAGGTAACAACATTTTTTCCGGAGAAATTTTTCAGATCAAATAACTATATCATATAGCTGCCATACGAACTGAGTGATCGGAAACAAGTGCTTGTATGGAAAACTTTTGCATTTGACGAGATATTTTAATTAAGCACGATCTATTGCTTAAGGTAACAACATTTTTTCCGGAGAAATTTTTCAGATCAAATAACTATATCATATAGCTGCCATACGAACTGAGTGATCGGAAACAAGTGCTTGTATGGAAAACTTTTTCATTTAACGAGATACTTTAATTAGGCACGATCTATTGCTTAAGGTAACAACATTTTTTCCGGAGAAATTTTTCAGATCAAATAACTATATCATATAGCTGCCATACGAACTGAGTGATCTGAAACAAGTGCTTGTATGTAAAACTTTTTCATTTGACGAGATACTTTAATTAGGCACGATTTATTGCTTAAGGCAACAATATATTCTCCGGAGAAATTGTTCAGATCAAACAACTATATCATATAGCTGATATATTACCTGAACGATCTGAAACATGTGCTTATATGTAAAACTTTTTCATTTGACGAGATATTTTAATTAGGCACGATTTATTGCTTAAGGTAACAATATATTTTCCGGAGAAATTGTTCAGATCAAATAACTATATCATATAGCTGCCATACGAACTGAGTGATCGGAAACAAGTGCTTGTATGGAAAACTTTTGCATTTGACGAGATATTTTAATTAAGCACGATCTATTGCTTAAGGTAACAACATTTTTTCCGGATAAATTTTTCAGATCAAATAACTATATCATATAGCTGCCATACGAACTGAGTGATCGGAAACAAGTGCTTGTATGGAAAACTTTTTCATTTAACGAGATACTTTAATTAGGCACGATTTATTGCTTAAGGCAACAATATATTCTCCGGAGAAATTGTTCAGATCAAACAACTATATCATATAGCTGATATATTACCTGAACGATCTGAAACAAGTGCTTATATGTAAAACTTTTTCATTTGACGAGATATTTTAATTAGGCACGATCTATTGCTTAAGGTAACAACATTTTTTCCGGAGAAATTTTTCAGATCAAATAACTATATCATATAGCTGCCATACGAACTGAGTGATCGGAAACAAGTGCTTGTATGGAAAACTTTTTCATTTAACGAGATACTTTAATTAGGCACGATTTATTGCTTAAGGCAACAATATATTCTCCGGAGAAATTGTTCAGATCAAACAACTATATCATATAGCTGATATATTACCTGAACGATCTGAAACAAGTGCTTGTATGTAAAACTTTTTCATTTGACGAGATATTTTAATTAGGCACGATCTATTGCTTAAGGTAACAACATTTTTTCCGGAGAAATTTTTCAGATCAAATAACTATATCATTTAGCTGCCATACGAACTGAGTGATCGGAAACAAGTGCTTGTATGGAAAACTTTTTCATTTAACGAGATACTTTAATTAGGCACGATTTATTGCTTAAGGCAACAATATATTCTCCGGAGAAATTGTTCAGATCAAACAACTATATCATATAGCTGATATATTACCTGAACGATCTGAAACAAGTGCTTGTATGTAAAACTTTTTCATTTGACGAGATACTTAATTAGGCACGATTTATTGCTTAAGGCAACAATATATTCTCCGGAGAAATTGCTCAGATCAAACAACTATATCATATAGCTGATATATTACCTGAACGATCTGAAACAAGTGCTTATATGTAAAACTTTTTCATTTGACGAGATATTTTAATTAGGCACGATCTATTGCTTAAGGTAACAACATTTTTTCCGGAGAAATTTTTCAGATCAAATAACTATATCATATAGCTGCCATACGAACTGAGTGATCGGAAACAAGTGCTTGTATGAAAAACTTTTTCATTTGACGAGATATTTTAATTAGGCACGATTTATTGCTTAAGGTAACAATATATTTTCCGGAGAAATTGTTCAGATCAAATAACTATATCATATAGCTGCCATACGAACTGAGTGATCGGAAACAAGTGCTTGTGTGGAAAACTTTTGCATTTGACGAGATATTTTAATTAGGCACGATCTATTGCTTAAGGTAGCAACATTTTTTCCGGAGAAATTTTTCAGATCAAACAACTATATCATATAGCTGCCATACGAACTGAGTGATCGGAAACAAGTGCTTGTATGGAAAACTTTTTCATTTAACGAGATACTTTAATTAGGCACGATTTATTGCTTAAGGCAACAATATATTCTCCGGAGAAATTGTTCAGATCAAACAACTATATCATATAGCTGATATATTACCTGAACGATCTGAAACAAGTGCTTATATGTAAAACTTTTTCATTTGACGAGATATTTTAATTAGGCACGATCTATTGCTTAAGGTAACAACATTTTTTCTGGAGAAATTTTTCAGATCAAATAACTATATCATATAGCTGCCATACGAACTGAGTGATCGGAAACAAGTGCTTGTATGGAAAACTTTTTCATTTAACGAGATACTTTAATTAGGCACGATTTATTGCTTAAGGCAACAATATATTCTCCGGAGAAATTGTTCAGATCAAACAACTATATCATATAGCTTATATATTACCTGAACGATCTGAAACAAGTGCTTGTATGTAAAACTTTTTCATTTGACGAGATATTTTAATTAGGCACGATCTATTGCTTAAGGTAACAACATTTTTTCCGGAGAAATTTTTCAGATCAAATAACTATATCACATAGCTGCCATACGAACTGAGTGATCGGAAACAAGTGCTTGTATGGAAAACTTTTTCATTTAACGAGATACTTTAATTAGGCACGATTTATTGCTTAAGGCAACAATATATTCTCCGGAGAAATTGTTCAGATCAAACAACTATATCATATAGCTGATATATTACCTGAACGATCTGAAACAAGTGCTTGTATGTAAAACTTTTTCATTTGACGAGATACTTTAATTAGGCACGATTTATTGCTTAAGGCAACAATATATTCTCCGGAGAAATTGTTCAGATCAAACAACTATATCATATAGCTGATATATTACCTGAACGATCTGAAACAAGTGCTTATATGTAAAACTTTTTCATTTGACGAGATATTTTAATTAGGCACGATCTATTGCTTAAGGTAACAACATTTTTTCCGGAGAAATTTTTCAGATCAAATAACTATATCATATAGCTGCCATACGAACTGAGTGATCGGAAACAAGTGCTTGTATGGAAAACTTTTTCATTTAACGAGATACTTTAATTAGGCACGATTTATTGCTTAAGGCAACAATATATTCTCCGGAGAAATTGTTCAGATCAAACAACTATATCATATAGCTGATATATTACCTGAACGATCTGAAACAAGTGCTTATATGTAAAACTTTTTCATTTGACGAGATATTTTAATTAGGCACGATCCATTGCTTAAGGTAACAACATTTTTTCCGGAGAAATTTTTCAGATCAAATAACTATATCATATAGCTGCCATACGAACTGAGTGATCGGAAACAAGTGCTTGTATGGAAAACTTTTTCATTTAACGAGATACTTTAATTAGGCACGATTTATTGCTTAAGGCAACAATATATTCTCCGGAGAAATTGTTCAGATCAAACAACTATATCATATAGCTGATATATTACCTGAACGATCTGAAACAAGTGCTTGTATGTAAAACTTTTTCATTTGACGAGATATTTTAATTAGGCACGATCTATTGCTTAAGGTAACAACATTTTTTCCGGAGAAATTTTTCAGATCAAATAACTATATCATATAGCTGCCATACGAACTGAGTGATCGGAAACAAGTGCTTGTATGGAAAACTTTTTCATTTAACGAGATACTTTAATTAGGCACGATTTATTGCTTAAGGCAACAATATATTCTCCGGAGAAATTGTTCAGATCAAACAACTATATCATATAGCTGATATATTACCTGAACGATCTGAAACAAGTGCTTGTATGTAAAACTTTTTCATTTGACGAGATACTTTAATTAGGCACGATTTATTGCTTAAGGCAACAATATATTCTCCGGAGAAATTGTTCAGATCAAACAACTATATCATATAGCTGATATATTACCTGAACGATCTGAAACAAGTGCTTATATGTAAAACTTTTTCATTTGACGAGATATTTTAATTAGGCACGATCTATTGCTTAAGGTAACAACATTTTTTCCGGAGAAATTTTTCAGATCAAATAACTATATCATATAGCTGCCATACGAACTGAGTGATCGGAAACAAGTGCTTGTATGGAAAACTTTTGCATTTGACGAGATATTTTAATTAGGCACGATCTATTGCTTAAGGTAGCAACATTTTTTCCGGAGAAATTTTTCAGATCAAATAACTATATCATATAGCTGCCATACGAACTGAGTGATCGGAAACAAGTGCTTGTATGGAAAACTTTTTCATTTAACGAGATACTTTAATTAGGCACGATTTATTGCTTAAGGCAACAATATATTCTCCGGAGAAATTGTTCAGATCAAACAACTATATCATATAGCTGATATATTACCTGAACGATCTGAAACAAGTGCTTATATGTAAAACTTTTTCATTTGACGAGATATTTTAATTAGGCACGATCTATTGCTTAAGGTAACAACAATTTTTCCGGAGAAATTGTTCAGATCAAATAACTATATCATATAGCTGCCATACGAACTGAGTGATCGGAAACAAGTGCTTGTATGGAAAACTTTTTCATTTAACGAGATACTTTAATTAGGCACGATTTATTGCTTAAGGCAACAATATATTCTCCGGAGAAATAGTTCAGATCAAACCACTATATCATATAGCTGATATATTACCTGAACGATCTGAAACAAGTGCTTGTATGTAAAATTTTTTCATTTGACGAGATATTTTAATTAGGCACGATCTATCGTTTAAGGTAACAACATTTTTTCCGGAGAAATTTTTCAGATCAAATAACTATATCATATAGCTGCCATACGAACTGAGTGATCGGAAACAAGTGCTTGTATGGAAAACTTTTTCATTTAACGAGATACTTTAATTAGGCACGATTTATTGCTTAAGGCAACAATATATTCTCCGGAGAAATAGTTCAGATCAAACAACTATATCATATAGCTGATATATTACCTGAACGATCTGAAACAAGTGCTTATATGTAAAACTTTTTCATTTGACGAGATATTTTAATTAGGCACGATCTATTGCTTAAGGTAACAATATATTTTCCGGAGAAATTGTTCTGATCAAATAACTATATCATATAGCTGCCATACGAACTGAGTGATCGGAAACAAGTGCTTGTATGGAAAACTTTTGCATTTGACGAGATATTTTAATTAGGCACGATCTATTGCTTAAGGTAACAATATTTTTTCCGGAGAAATTTTTCAGATCAAACAACTATATCATATAGCTGCCATACGAACTGAGTGATCGGAAACAAAAGCTTGTATGGAAAACTTTTTCATTTAACGTGATACTTTAATTAGGCACGATTTATTGCTTAAGGCAACAATATATTCTCCGGAGAAATTGTTCAGATCAAACAACTATATCATATAGCTGATATATTACCTGAACGATCTGAAACAAGTGCTTATATGTAAAACTTTTTCATTTGACGAGATATTTTAATTAGGCACGATCTATTGCTTAAGGTAACAATATATTTTCCGGAGAAATTGTTCAGATCAAACAACTATATCATATAGCTGCCATACGAACTGAGTGATCGGAAACAAGTGCTTGTATGGAAAACTTTTTCATTTGACGAGATATTTTAATTAGGCACGATCTATTGCTTAAGGTAACAACATTTTTTCCGGAGAAATTTTTCAGATCAAATAACTATATCATATAGCTGCCATACGAACTGAGTGATCGGAAACAAGTGCTTGTATGGAAAACTTTTTCATTTAACGAGATACTTTAATTAGGCACGATTTATTGCTTAAGGCAACAATATATTCTCCGGAGAAATTGTTCAGATCAAACAACTATATCATATAGCTGATATATTACCTGAACGATCTGAAACAAGTGCTTATATGTAAAACTTTTTCATTTGACGAGATATTTTAATTAGGCACGATCTATTGCTTAAGGTAACAACATTTTTTCCGGAGAAATTTTTCAGATCAAATAACTATATCATATAGCTGCCATACGAACTGAGTGATCGGAAACAAGTGCTTGTATGGAAAACTTTTGCATTTGACGAGATATTTTAATTAGGCACGATCTATTGCTTAAGGTAACAACATTTTTTCCGGAGAAATTTTTCAGATCAAATAACTATATCATATAGCTGCCATACGAACTGAGTGATTGGAAACAAGTGCTTATATGTAAAACTTTTTCATTTGACGAGATATTTTAATTAGGCACGATCTATTGCTTAAGGTAACAACATTTTTTCCGGAGAAATTTTTCAGATCAAATAACTATATCATATAGCTGCCATACGAACTGAGTGATCGGAAACAAGTGCTTGTATGGAAAACTTTTTCATTTAACGAGATACTTTAATTAGGCACGATTTATTGCTTAAGGCAACAATATATTCTCCGGAGAAATTGTTCAGATCAAACAACTATATCATATAGCTGATATATTACCTGAACGATCTGAAACAAGTGCTTGTATGTAAAACTTTTTCATTTGACGAGATATTTTAATTAGGCACGATCTATTGCTTAAGGTAACAACATTTTTTCCGGAGAAATTTTTCAGATCAAATAACTATATCATATAGCTGCCATACGAACTGAGTGATCGGAAACAAGTGCTTGTATGGAAAACTTTTTCATTTAACGAGATACTTTAATTAGGCACGATTTATTGCTTAAGGCAACAATATATTCTCCGGAGAAATTGTTCAGATCAAACAACTATATCATATAGCTGATATATTACCTGAACGATCTGAAACAAGTGCTTGTATGTAAAACTTTTTCATTTGACGAGATACTTTAATTAGGCACGATTTATTGCTTAAGGCAACAATATATTCTCCGGAGAAATTGTTCAGATCAAACAACTATATCATATAGCTGATATATTACCTGAACGATCTGAAACAAGTGCTTATATGTAAAACTTTTTCATTTGACGAGATATTTTAATTAGGCACGATCTATTGCTTAAGGTAACAACATTTTTTCCGGAGAAATTTTTCAGATCAAATAACTATATCATATAGCTGCCATACGAACTGAGTGATCGGAAACAAGTGCTTGTATGGAAAACTTTTGCATTTGACGAGATATTTTAATTAGGCACGATCTATTGCTTAAGGTAGCAACATTTTTTCCGGAGAAATTTTTCAGATCAAATAACTATATCATATAGCTGCCATACGAACTGAGTGATCGGAAACAAGTGCTTGTATGGAAAACTTTTTCATTTAACGAGATACTTTAATTAGGCACGATTTATTGCTTAAGGCAACAATATATTCTCCGGAGAAATTGTTCAGATCAAACAACTATATCATATAGCTGATATATTACCTGAACAATCTGAAACAAGTGCTTATATGTAAAACTTTTTCATTTGACGAGATATTTTAATTAGGCACGATCTATTGCTTAAGGTAACAACAATTTTTCCGGAGAAATTGTTCAGATCAAATAACTATATCATATAGCTGCCATACGAACTGAGTGATCGGAAACAAGTGCTTGTATGGAAAACTTTTTCATTTAACGAGATACTTTAATTAGGCACGATTTATTGCTTAAGGCAACAATATATTCTCCGGAGAAATAGTTCAGATCAAACAACTATATCATATAGCTGATATATTACCTGAACGATCTGAAACAAGTGCTTGTATGTAAAATTTTTTCATTTGACGAGATATTTTAATTAGGCACGATCTATCGTTTAAGGTAACAACATTTTTTCCGGAGAAATTTTTCAGATCAAATAACTATATCATATAGCTGCCATACGAACTGAGTGATCGGAAACAAGTGCTTGTATGGAAAACTTTTTCATTTAACGAGATACTTTAATTAGGCACGATTTATTGCTTAAGGCAACAATATATTCTCCGGAGAAATAGTTCAGATCAAACAACTATATCATATAGCTGATATATTACCTGAACGATCTGAAACAAGTGCTTATATGTAAAACTTTTTCATTTGACGAGATATTTTAATTAGGCACGATCTATTGCTTAAGGTAACAATATATTTTCCGGAGAAATTGTTCTGATCAAATAACTATATCATATAGCTGCCATACGAACTGAGTGATCGGAAACAAGTGCTTGTATGGAAAACTTTTGCATTTGACGAGATATTTTAATTAGGCACGATCTATTGCTTAAGGTAACAATATTTTTTCCGGAGAAATTTTTCAGATCAAATAACTATATCATATAGCTGCCATACGAACTGAGTGATCGGAAACAAAAGCTTGTATGGAAAACTTTTTCATTTAACGAGATACTTTAATTAGGCACGATTTATTGCTTAAGGCAACAATATATTCTCCGGAGAAATTGTTCAGATCAAACAACTATATCATATAGCTGATATATTACCTGAACGATCTGAAACAAGTGCTTATATGTAAAACTTTTTCATTTGACGAGATATTTTAATTAGGCACGATCTATTGCTTAAGGTAACAATATATTTTCCGGAGAAATTGTTCAGATCAAACAACTATATCATATAGCTGCCATACGAACTGAGTGATCGGAAACAAGTGCTTGTATGGAAAACTTTTTCATTTGACGAGATATTTTAATTAGGCACGATCTATTGCTTAAGGTAACAACATTTTTTGCGGAGAAATTTTTCAGATCAAATAACTATATCATATAGCTGCCATACGAACTGAGTGATCGGAAACAAGTGCTTGTATGGAAAACTTTTTCATTTAACGAGATACTTTAATTAGGCACGATTTATTGCTTAAGGCAACAATATATTCTCCGGAGAAATTGTTCAGATCAAACAACTATATCATATAGCTGATATATTACCTGAACGATCTGAAACAAGTGCTTATATGTAAAACTTTTTCATTTGACGAGATATTTTAATTAGGCACGATCTATTGCTTAAGGTAACAACATTTTTTCCGGAGAAATTTTTCAGATCAAATAACTATATCATATAGCTGCCATACGAACTGAGTGATCGGAAACAAGTGCTTGTATGGAAAACTTTTGCATTTGACGAGATATTTTAATTAGGCACGATCTATTGCTTAAGGTAACAATATTTTTTCCGGAGAAATTTTTCAGATCAAATAACTATATCATATAGCTGCCATACGAACTGAGTGATCGGAAACAAGTGCTTGTATGGAAAACTTTTTCATTTAACGAGATACTTTAATTAGGCACGATTTATTGCTTAAGGCAACAATATATTCTCCGGAGAAATTGTTCAGATCAAACAACTATATCATATAGCTGATATATTACCTGAACGATCTGAAACAAGTGCTTGTATGTAAAACTTTTTCATTTGACGAGATATTTTAATTAGGCACGATTTATTGCTTAAGGTAACAATATATTTTCCGGAGAAATTGTTCAGATCAAATAACTATATCATATAGCTGCCATACGAACTGAGTGATCGGAAACAAGTGCTTGTATGGAAAACTTTTGCATTTGACGAGATATTTTAATTAGGCACGATCTATTGCTTAAGGTAACAACATTTTTTCCGGAGAAATTTTTCAGATCAAATAACTATATCATATAGCTGCCATACGAACTGAGTGATCGGAAACAAGTGCTTGTATGGAAAACTTTTTCATTTAACGAGATACTTTAATTAGGCACGATTTATTGCTTAAGGCAACAATAAATTCTCCGGAGAAATTGTTCAGATCAAACAACTATATCATATAGCTGATATATTACCTGAACGATCTGAAACAAGTGCTTATATGTAAAACTTTTTCATTTGACGAGATATTTTAATTAGGCACGATCTATTGCTTAAGGTAACAACATTTTTTCCGGAGAAATTTTTCAGATCAAATAACTATATCATATAGCTGCCATACGAACTGAGTGATCGGAAACAAGTGCTTGTATGGAAAACTTTTGCATTTGACGAGATATTTTAATTAGGCACGATCTATTGCTTAAGGTAACAACATTTTTTCCGGAGAAATTTTTCAGATCAAATAACTATATCATATAGCTGCCATACGAACTGAGTGATCGGAAACAAGTGCTTGTATGGAAAACGTTTTCATTTAACGAGATACTTTAATTAGGCACGATTTATTGCTTAAGGCAACAATAAATTCTCCGGAGAAATTGTTCAGATCAAACAACTATATCATATAGCTGATATATTACCTGAACGATCTGAAACAAGTGCTTATATATAAAACTTTTTCATTTGACGAGATATTTTAATTAGGCACGATCTATTGCTTAAGGTAACAACATTTTTTCCGGAGAAATTTTTCAGATCAAATAACTATATCATATAGCTGCCATACGAACTGAGTGATCGGAAACAAGTGCTTGTATGGAAAACTTTTTCATTTAACGAGATACTTTAATTAGGCACGATTTATTGCTTAAGGCAACAATATATTCTCCGGAGAAATTGTTCAGATCAAACAACTATGTCATATAGCTGATATATTACCTGAACGATCTGAAACAAGTGCTTGTATGTAAAACTTTTTCATTTGACGAGATATTTTAATTAGGCACGATCTATTGCTTAAGGTAACAACATTTTTTCCGGAGAAATTTTTCAGATCAAATAACTATATCATACAGCTGCCATACGAACTGAGTGATCGGAAACAAGTGCTTGTATGGAAAACTTTTTCATTTAACGAGATACTCTAATTAGGCACGATTTATTGCTTAAGGCAACAATATATTCTCCGGAGAAATTGTTCAGATCAAACAACTATATCATATAGCTGATATATTACCTGAACGATCTGAAACAAGTGCTTATATGTAAAACTTTTTCATTTGACGAGATATTTTAATTAGGCACGATCTTTTGCTTAAGGCAACAACATTTTTTCCGGAGAAATTTTTCAGATCAAATAACTATATCATATAGCTGCCATACGAACTGAGTGATCGGAAACAAGTGCTTGTATGGAAAACTTTTGCATTTGACGAGATATTTTAATTAAGCACGATCTATTGCTTAAGGTAACAACATTTTTTCCGGAGAAATTTTTCAGATCAAATAACTATATCATATAGCTGCCATACGAACTGAGTGATCGGAAACAAGTGCTTGTATGGAAAACTTTTTCATTTAACGAGATACTTTAATTAGGCACGATCTATTGCTTAAGGTAACAACATTTTTTCCGGAGAAATTTTTCAGATCAAATAACTATATCATATAGCTGCCATACGAACTGAGTGATCTGAAACAAGTGCTTGTATGTAAAACTTTTTCATTTGACGAGATACTTTAATTAGGCACGATTTATTGCTTAAGGCAACAATATATTCTCCGGAGAAATTGTTCAGATCAAACAACTATATCATATAGCTGATATATTACCTGAACGATCTGAAACAAGTGCTTATATGTAAAACTTTTTCATTTGACGAGATATTTTAATTAGGCACGATTTATTGCTTAAGGTAACAATATATTTTCCGGAGAAATTGTTCAGATCAAATAACTATATCATATAGCTGCCATACGAACTGAGTGATCGGAAACAAGTGCTTGTATGGAAAACTTTTGCATTTGACGAGATATTTTAATTAAGCACGATCTATTGCTTAAGGTAACAACATTTTTTCCGGAGAAATTTTTCAGATCAAATAACTATATCATATAGCTGCCATACGAACTGAGTGATCGGAAACAAGTGCTTGTATGGAAAACTTTTTCATTTAACGAGATACTTTAATTAGGCACGATTTATTGCTTAAGGCAACAATATATTCTCCGGAGAAATTGTTCAGATCAAACAACTATATCATATAGCTGATATATTACCTGAACGATCTGAAACAAGTGCTTATATGTAAAACTTTTTCATTTGACGAGATATTTTAATTAGGCACGATCTATTGCTTAAGGTAACAACATTTTTTCCGGAGAAATTTTTCAGATCAAATAACTATATCATATAGCTGCCATACGAACTGAGTGATCGGAAACAAGTGCTTGTATGGAAAACTTTTTCATTTAACGAGATACTTTAATTAGGCACGATTTATTGCTTAAGGCAACAATATATTCTCCGGAGAAATTGTTCAGATCAAACAACTATATCATATAGCTGATATATTACCTGAACGATCTGAAACAAGTGCTTGTATGTAAAACTTTTTCATTTGACGAGATATTTTAATTAGGCACGATCTATTGCTTAAGGTAACAACATTTTTTCCGGAGAAATTTTTCAGATCAAATAACTATATCATATAGCTGCCATACGAACTGAGTGATCGGAAACAAGTGCTTGTATGGAAAACTTTTTCATTTAACGAGATACTTTAATTAGGCACGATTTATTGCTTAAGGCAACAATATATTCTCCGGAGAAATTGTTCAGATCAAACAACTATATCATATAGCTGATATATTACCTGAACGATCTGAAACAAGTGCTTGTATGTAAAACTTTTTCATTTGACGAGATATTTTAATTAGGCACGATCTATTGCTTAAGGCAACAACATTTTTTCCGGAGAAATTTTTCAGATCAAATAACTATATCATATAGCTGCCATACGAACTGAGTGATCGGAAACAAGTGCTTGTATGGAAAACTTTTTCATTTAACGAGATACTTTAATTAGGCACGATTTATTGCTTAAGGCAACAATATATTCTCCGGAGAAATTGTTCAGATCAAACAACTATATCATATAGCTGATATATTACCTGAACGATCTGAAACAAGTGCTTGTATGTAAAACTTTTTCATTTGACGAGATACTTTAATTAGGCACGATTTATTGCTTAAGGCAACAATATATTCTCCGGAGAAATTGTTCAGATCAAACAACTATATCATATAGCTGATATATTACCTGAACGATCTGAAACAAGTGCTTATATGTAAAACTTTTTCATTTGACGAGATATTTTAATTAGGCACGATCTATTGCTTAAGGTAACAACATTTTTTCCGGAGAAATTTTTCAGATCAAATAACTATATCATATAGCTGCCATACGAACTGAGTGATCGGAAACAAGTGCTTGTATGAAAAACTTTTGCATTTGACGAGATATTTTAATTAGGCACGATCTATTGCTTAAGGTAGCAACATTTTTTCCGGAGAAATTTTTCAGATCAAATAACTATATCATATAGCTGCCATACGAACTGAGTGATCGGAAACAAGTGCTTGTATGGAAAACTTTTTCATTTAACGAGATACTTTAATTAGGCACGATTTATTGCTTAAGGCAACAATATATTCTCCGGAGAAATTGTTCAGATCAAACAACTATATCATATAGCTGATATATTACCTGAACGATCTGAAACAAGTGCTTATATGTAAAACTTTTTCATTTGACGAGATATTTTAATTAGGCACGATCTATTGCTTAAGGTAACAACATTTTTTCCGGAGAAATTTTTCAGATCAAATAACTATATCATATAGCTGCCATACGAACTGAGTGATCGGAAACAAGTGCTTGTATGGAAAACTTTTTCATTTAACGAGATACTTTAATTAGGCACGATTTATTGCTTAAGGCAACAATATATTCTCCGGAGAAATAGTTCAGATCAAACAACTATATCATATAGCTGATATATTACCTGAACGATCTGAAACAAGTGCTTGTATGTAAAATTTTTTCATTTGACGAGATATTTTAATTAGGCACGATCTATCGTTTAAGGTAACAACATTTTTTCCGGAGAAATTTTTCAGATCAAATAACTATATCATATAGCTGCCATACGAACTGAGTGATCGGAAACAAGTGCTTGTATGGAAAACTTTTGCATTTGACGAGATATTTTAATTAGGCACGATCTATTGCTTAAGGTAACAATATTTTTTCCGGAGAAATTTTTCAGATCAAATAACTATATCATATAGCTGCCATACGAACTGAGTGATCGGAAACAAAAGCTTGTATGGAAAACTTTTTCATTTAACGAGATACTTTGATTAGGCACGATTTATTGCTTAAGGCAACAATATATTCTCCGGAGAAATTGTTCAGATCAAACAACTATATCATATAGCTGATATATTACCTGAACGATCTGAAACAAGTGCTTATATGTAAAACTTTTTCATTTGACGAGATATTTTAATTAGGCACGATCTATTGCTTAAGGTAACAACATTTTTTCCGGAGAAATTTTTCAGATCAAATAACTATATCATATAGCTGCCATACGAACTGAGTGATCGGAAACAAGTGCTTGTATGGAAAACTTTTTCATTTAACGAGATACTTTAATTAGGCACGATTTATTGCTTAAGGCAACAATATATTCTCCGGAGAAATAGTTCAGATCAAACAACTATATCATATAGCTGATATATTACCTGAACGATCTGAAACAAGTGCTTATATGTAAAACTTTTTCATTTGACGAGATATTTTAATTAGGCACGATCTATTGCTTAAGGTAACAATATATTTTCCGGAGAAATTGTTCTGATCAAATAACTATATCATATAGCTGCCATACGAACTGAGTGATCGGAAACAAGTGCTTGTATGGAAAACTTTTGCATTTGACGAGATATTTTAATTAGGCACGATCTATTGCTTAAGGTAACAGCATTTTTTCCGGAGAAATTTTTCAGATCAAATAACTATATCATATAGCTGCCATACGAACTGAGTGATCGGAAACAAGTGCTTGTATGGAAAACTTTTTCATTTAACGAGATACTTTAATTAGGCACGATTTATTGCTTAAGGCAACAATATATTCTCCGGAGAAATTGTTCAGATCAAACAACTATATCATATAGCTGATATATTACCTGAACGATCTGAAACAAGTGCTTATATGTAAAACTTTTTCATTTGACGAGATATTTTAATTAGGCACGATCTATTGCTTAAGGTAACAACATTTTTTCCGGAGAAATTTTTCAGATCAAATAACTATATCATATAGCTGCCATACGAACTGAGTGATCGGAAACAAGTGCTTGTATGGAAAACTTTTTCATTTAACGAGATACTTTAATTAGGCACGATTTATTGCTTAAGGCAACAATATATTCTCCGGAGAAATTGTTCAGATCAAACAACTATATCATATAGCTGATATATTACCTGAACGATCTGAAACAAGTGCTTGTATGTAAAACTTTTTCATTTGACGAGATATTTTAATTAGGCACGATCTATTGCTTAAGGTAACAACATTTTTTCCGGAGAAATTTTTCAGATCAAATAACTATATCATATAGCTGCCATACGAACTGAGTGATCGGAAACAAGTGCTTGTATGGAAAACTTTTTCATTTAACGAGATACTTTAATTAGGCACGACTTATTGCTTAAGGCAACAATATATTCTCCGGAGAAATTGTTCAGATCAAACAACTATATCATATAGCTGATATATTACCTGAACGATCTGAAACAAGTGCTTATATGTAAAACTTTTTCATTTGACGAGATATTTTAATTAGGCACGATCTATCGTTTAAGGTAACAACATTTTTTCCGGAGAAATTTTTCAGATCAAATAACTATATCATATAGCTGCCATACGAACTGAGTGATCGGAAACAAGTGCTTGTATGGAAAACTTTTGCATTTGACGAGATATTTTAATTAGGCACGATCTATTGCTTAAGGTAACAATATTTTTTCCGGAGAAATTTTTCAGATCAAATAACTATATCATATAGCTGCCATACGAACTGAGTGATCGGAAACAAAAGCTTGTATGGAAAACTTTTTCATTTAACGAGATACTTTGATTAGGCACGATTTATTGCTTAAGGCAACAATATATTCTCCGGAGAAATTGTTCAGATCAAACAACTATATCATATAGCTGATATATTACCTGAACGATCTGAAACAAGTGCTTATATGTAAAACTTTTTCATTTGACGAGATATTTTAATTAGGCACGATCTATTGCTTAAGGTAACAACATTTTTTCCGGAGAAATTTTTCAGATCAAATAACTATATCATATAGCTGCCATACGAACTGAGTGATCGGAAACAAGTGCTTGTATGGAAAACTTTTTCATTTAACGAGATACTTTAATTAGGCACGATTTATTGCTTAAGGCAACAATATATTCTCCGGAGAAATAGTTCAGATCAAACAACTATATCATATAGCTGATATATTACCTGAACGATCTGAAACAAGTGCTTATATGTAAAACTTTTTCATTTGACGAGATATTTTAATTAGGCACGATCTATTGCTTAAGGTAACAATATATTCTCCGGAGAAATTGTTCAGATCAAACAACTATATCATATAGCTGATATATTACCTGAACGATCTGAAACAAGTGCTTATATGTAAAACTTTTTCATTTGACGAGATATTTTAATTAGGCACGATCTATTGCTTAAGGTAACAACATTTTTTCCGGAGAAATTTTTCAGATCAAATAACTATATCATATAGCTGCCATACGAACTGAGTGATCGGAAACAAGTGCTTGTATGGAAAACTTTTGCATTTGACGAGATATTTTAATTAGGCACGATCTATTGCTTAAGGTAACAACATTTTTTCCGGAGAAATTTTTCAGATCAAATAACTATATCATATAGCTGCCATACGAACTGAGTGATCGGAAACAAGTGCTTGTATGGAAAACTTTTTCATTTAACGAGATACTTTAATTAGGCACGATTTATTGCTTAAGGCAACAATATATTCTCCGGAGAAATTGTTCAGATCAAACAACTATATCATATAGCTGATATATTACCTGAACGATCTGAAACAAGTGCTTGTATGTAAAACTTTTTCATTTGACGAGATATTTTAATTAGGCACGATCTATTGCTTAAGGTAACAACATTTTTTCCGGAGAAATTTTTCAGATCAAATAACTATATCATATAGCTGCCATACGAACTGAGTGATCGGAAACAAGTGCTTGTATGGAAAACTTTTTCATTTAACGAGATACTTTAATTAGGCACAATTTATTGCTTAAGGCAACAATATATTCTCCGGAGAAATTGTTCAGATCAAACAACTATATCATATAGCTGATATATTACCTGAACGATCTGAAACAAGTGCTTGTATGTAAAACTTTTTCGTTTGACGAGATACTTAATTAGGCACGATTTATTGCTTAAGGCAACAATATATTCTCCGGAGAAATTGTTCAGATCAAACAACTATATCATATAGCTGATATATTACCTGAACGATCTGAAACAAGTGCTTATATGTAAAACTTTTTCATTTGACGAGATATTTTAATTAGGCACGATCTATTGCTTAAGGTAACAACATTTTTTCCGGAGAAATTTTTCAGATCAAATAACTATATCATATAGCTGCCATACGAACTGAGTGATCGGAAACAAGTGCTTGTATGAAAAACTTTTTCATTTGACGAGATATTTTAATTAGGGACGATTTATTGCTTAAGGTAACAATATATTTTCCGGAGAAATTGTTCAGATCAAATAACTATATCATATAGCTGCCATACGAACTGAGTGATCGGAAACAAGTGCTTGTATGGAAAACTTTTGCATTTGACGAGATATTTTAATTAGGCACGATCTATTGCTTAAGGTAGCAACATTTTTTCCGGAGAAATTTTTCAGATCAAATAACTATATCATATAGCTGCCATACGAACTGAGTGATCGGAAACAAGTGCTTGTATGGAAAACTTTTTCATTTAACGAGATACTTTAATTAGGCACGATTTATTGCTTAAGGCAACAATATATTCTCCGGAGAAATTGTTCAGATCAAACAACTATATCATATAGCTGATATATTACCTGAACGATCTGAAACAAGTGCTTATATGTAAAACTTTTTCATTTGACGAGATATTTTAATTAGGCACGATCTATTGCTTAAGGTAACAACATTTTTTCCGGAGAAATTTTTCAGATCAAATAACTATATCATATAGCTGCCATACGAACTGAGTGATCGGAAACAAGTGCTTGTATGGAAAACTTTTTCATTTAACGAGATACTTTAATTAGGCACGATTTATTGCTTAAGGCAACAATATATTCTCCGGAGAAATTGTTCAGATCAAACAATTATATCATATAGCTGATATATTACCTGAACGATCTGAAACAAGTGCTTGTATGTAAAACTTTTTCATTTGACGAGATATTTTAATTAGGCACGATCTATTGCTTAAGGCAACAACATTTTTTCCGGAGAAATTTTTCAGATCAAATAACTATATCATATAGCTGCCATACGAACTGAGTGATCGGAAACAAGTGCTTGTATGGAAAACTTTTTCATTTAACGAGATACTTTAATTAGGCACGATTTATTGCTTAAGGCAACAATATATTCTCCGGAGAAATTGTTCAGATCAAACAACTATATCATATAGCTGATATATTACCTGAACGATCTGAAACAAGTGCTTGTATGTAAAACTTTTTCATTTGACGAGATACTTTAATTAGGCACGATTTATTGCTTAAGGCAACAATATATTCTCCGGAGAAATTGTTCGGATCAAACAACTATATCATATAGCTGATATATTACCTGAACGATCTGAAACAAGTGCTTATATGTAAAACTTTTTCATTTGACGAGATATTTTAATTAGGCACGATCTATTGCTTAAGGTAACAACATTTTTTCCGGAGAAATTTTTCAGATCAAATAACTATATCATATAGCTGCCATACGAACTGAGTGATCGGAAACAAGTGCTTGTATGGAAAACTTTTGCATTTGACGAGATATTTTAATTAGGCACGATCTATTGCTTAAGGTAGCAACATTTTTTCCGGAGAAATTTTTCAGATCAAATAACTATATCATATAGCTGCCATACGAACTGAGTGATCGGAAACAAGTGCTTGTATGGAAAACTTTTTCATTTAACGAGATACTTTAATTAGGCACGATTTATTGCTTAAGGCAACAATATATTCTCCGGAGAAATTGTTCAGATCAAACAACTATATCATATAGCTGATATATTACCTGAACGATCTGAAACAAGTGCTTATATGTAAAACTTTTTCATTTGACGAGATATTTTAATTAGGCACGATCTATTGCTTAAGGTAACAACATTTTTTCCGGAGAAATTTTTCAGATCAAATAACTATATCATATAGCTGCCATACGAACTGAGTGATCGGAAACAAGTGCTTGTATGGAAAACTTTTTCATTTAACGAGATACTTTAATTAGGCACGATTTATTGCTTAAGGCAACAATATATTCTCCGGAGAAATAGTTCAGATCAAACAACTATATCATATAGCTGATATATTACCTGAACGATCTGAAACAAGTGCTTGTATGTAAAATTTTTTCATTTGACGAGATATTTTAATTAGGCACGATCTATCGTTTAAGGTAACAACATTTTTTCCGGAGAAATTTTTCAGATCAAATAACTATATCATATAGCTGCCATACGAACTGAGTGATCGGAAACAAGTGCTTGTATGGAAAACTTTTGCATTTGACGAGATATTTTAATTAGGCACGATCTATTGCTTAAGGTAACAATATTTTTTCCGGAGAAATTTTTCAGATCAAATAACTATATCATATAGCTGCCATACGAACTGAGTGATCGGAAACAAAAGCTTGTATGGAAAACTTTTTCATTTAACGAGATACTTTGATTAGGCACGATTTATTGCTTAAGGCAACAATATATTCTCCGGAGAAATTGTTCAGATCAAACAACTATATCATATAGCTGATATATTACCTGAACGATCTGAAACAAGTGCTTATATGTAAAACTTTTTCATTTGACGAGATATTTTAATTAGGCACGATCTATTGCTTAAGGTAACAACATTTTTTCCGGAGAAATTTTTCAGATCAAATAACTATATCATATAGCTGCCATACGAACTGAGTGATCGGAAACAAGTGCTTGTATGGAAAACTTTTTCATTTAACGAGATACTTTAATTAGGCACGATTTATTGCTTAAGGCAACAATATATTCTCCGGAGAAATTGTTCAGATCAAACAACTATATCATATAGCTGATATATTACCTGAACGATCTGAAACAAGTGCTTGTATGTAAAACTTTTTCATTTGACGAGATATTTTAATTAGGCACGATCTATTGCTTAAGGTAACAACATTTTTTCCGGAGAAATTTTTCAGATCAAATAACTATATCATATAGCTGCCATACGAACTGAGTGATCGGAAACAAGTGCTTGTATGGAAAACTTTTTCATTTAACGAGATACTTTAATTAGGCACGATTTATTGCTTAAGGCAACAATATATTCTCCGGAGAAATTGTTCAGATCAAACAACTATATCATATAGCTGATATATTACCTGAACGATCTGAAACAAGTGCTTGTATGTAAAACTTTTTCATTTGACGAGATACTTAATTAGGCACGATTTATTGCTTAAGGCAACAATATATTCTCCGGAGAAATTGTTCAGATCAAACAACTATATCATATAGCTGATATATTACCTGAACGATCTGAAACAAGTGCTTATATGTAAAACTTTTTCATTTGACGAGATATTTTAATTAGGCACGATCTATTGCTTAAAGTAACAACATTTTTTCCGGAGAAATTTTTCAGATCAAATAACTATATCATATAGCTGCCATACGAACTGAGTGATCGGAAACAAGTGCTTGTATGAAAAGCTTTTTCATTTGACGAGATATTTTAATTAGGCACGATTTATTGCTTAAGGTAACAATATATTTTCCGGAGAAATTGTTCAGATCAAATAACTATATCATATAGCTGCCATACGAACTGAGTGATCGGAAACAAGTGCTTGTATGGAAAACTTTTGCATTTGACGAGATATTTTAATTAGGCACGATCTATTGCTTAAGGTAGCAACATTTTTTCCGGAGAAATTTTTCAGATCAAACAACTATATCATATAGCTGATATATTAACTGAACGATCTGAAACAAGTGCTTATATGTAAAACTTTTTCATTTGACGAGATATTTTAATTAGGCACGATCTATTGCTTAAGGTAACAACATTTTTTCCGGAGAAATTTTTCAGATCAAATAACTATATCATATAGCTGCCATACGAACTGAGTGATCGGAAACAAGTGCTTGTATGGAAAACTTTTTCATTTAACGAGATACTTTAATTAGGCACGATTTATTGCTTAAGGCAACAATATATTCTCCGGAGAAATTGTTCAGATCAAACAACTATATCATATAGCTGATATATTACCTGAACGATCTGAAACAAGTGCTTGTATGTAAAACTTTTTCATTTGACGAGATATTTTAATTAGGCACGATCTATTGCTTAAGGTAACAACATTTTTTCCGGAGAAATTTTTCAGATCAAATAACTATATCATATAGCTGCCATACGAACTGAGTGATCGGAAACAAGTGCTTGTATGGAAAACTTTTTCATTTAACGAGATACTTTAATTAGGCACGATTTATTGCTTAAGGCAACAATATATTCTCCGGAGAAATTGTTCAGATCAAACAACTATATCATATAGCTGATATATTACCTGAACGATCTGAAACAAGTGCTTGTATGTAAAACTTTTTCATTTGACGAGATACTTAATTAGGCACGATTTATTGCTTAAGGCAACAATATATTCTCCGGAGAAATTGTTCAGATCAAACAACTATATCATATAGCTGATATATTACCTGAACGATCTGAAACAAGTGCTTATATGTAAAACTTTTTCATTTGACGAGATATTTTAATTAGGCACGATCTATTGCTTAAAGTAACAACATTTTTTCCGGAGAAATTTTTCAGATCAAATAACTATATCATATAGCTGCCATACGAACTGAGTGATCGGAAACAAGTGCTTGTATGAAAAACTTTTTCATTTGACGAGATATTTTAATTAGGCACGATTTATTGCTTAAGGTAACAATATATTTTCCGGAGAAATTGTTCAGATCAAATAACTATATCATATAGCTGCCATACGAACTGAGTGATCGGAAACAAGTGCTTGTATGGAAAACTTTTGCATTTGACGAGATATTTTAATTAGGCACGATCTATTGCTTAAGGTAGCAACATTTTTTCCGGAGAAATTTTTCAGATCAAACAACTATATCATATAGCTGATATATTACCTGAACGATCTGAAACAAGTGCTTATATGTAAAACTTTTTCATTTGACGAGATATTTTAATTAGGCACGATCTATTGCTTAAGGTAACAACATTTTTTCCGGAGAAATTTTTCAGATCAAATAACTATATCATATAGCTGCCATACGAACTGAGTGATCGGAAACAAGTGCTTGTATGGAAAACTTTTTCATTTGACGAGATATTTTAATTAGGCACGATCTATTGCTTAAGGTAACAACATTTTTTCCGGAGAAATTTTTCAGATCAAATAACTATATCATATAGCTGCCATACGAACTGAGTGATCGGAAACAAGTGCTTGTATGGAAAACTTTTTCATTTAACGAGATACTTTAATTAGGCACGATTTATTGCTTAAGGCAACAATATATTCTCCGGAGAAATTGTTCAGATCAAACAACTATATCATATAGCTGATATATTACCTGAACGATCTGAAACAAGTGCTTGTATGTAAAACTTTTTCATTTGACGAGATATTTTAATTAGGCACGATCTATTGCTTAAGGTAACAACATTTTTTCCGGAGAAATTTTTCAGATCAAATAACTATATCATATAGCTGCCATACGAACTGAGTGATCGGAAACAAGTGCTTGTATGGAAAACTTTTTCATTTAACGAGATACTTTAATTAGGCACGATTTATTGCTTAAGGCAACAATATATTCTCCGGAGAAATTGTTCAGATCAAACAACTATATCATATAGCTGATATATTACCTGAACGATCTGAAACAAGTGCTTATATGTAAAACTTTTTCATTTGACGAGATATTTTAATTAGGCACGATCTATTGCTTAAGGTAACAACATTTTTTCCGGAGAAATTTTTCAGATCAAATAACTATATCATATAGCTGCCATACGAACTGAGTGATCGGAAACAAGTGCTTGTATGGAAAACTTTTTCATTTAACGAGATACTTTAATTAGGCACGATTTATTGCTTAAGGCAACAATATATTCTCCGGAGAAATTGTTCAGATCAAACAACTATATCATATAGCTGATATATTACCTGAACGATCTGAAACAAGTGCTTGTATGTAAAACTTTTTCATTTGACGAGATATTTTAATTAGGCACGATCTATTGCTTAAGGTAACAACATTTTTTCCGGAGAAATTTTACAGATCAAATAACTATATCATATAGCTGCCATACGAACTGAGTGATCGGAAACAAGTGCTTGTATGGAAAACTTTTTCATTTAACGAGATACTTTAATTAGGCACGATTTATTGCTTAAGGCAACAATATATTCTCCGGAGAAATTGTTCAGATCAAACAACTATATCATATAGCTGATATATTACCTGAACGATCTGAAACAAGTGCTTGTATGTAAAACTTTTTCATTTGACGAGATACTTAATTAGGCACGATTTATTGCTTAAGGCAACAATATATTCTCCGGAGAAATTGTTCAGATCAAACAACTATATCATATAGCTGATATATTACCTGAACGATCTGAAACAAGTGCTTATATGTAAAACTTTTTCATTTGGCGAGATATTTTAATTAGGCACGATCTATTGCTTAAGGTAACAACATTTTTTCCGGAGAAATTTTTCAGATCAAATAACTATATCATATAGCTGCCATACGAACTGAGTGATCGGAAACAAGTGCTTGTATGAAAAACTTTTTCATTTGACGAGATATTTTAATTAGGCACGATTTATTGCTTAAGGTAACAATATATTTTCCGGAGAAATTGTTCAGATCAAATAACTATATCATATAGCTGCCATACGAACTGAGTGATCGGAAACAAGTGCTTGTATGGAAAACTTTTGCATTTGACGAGATATTTTAATTAGGCACGATCTATTGCTTAAGGTAGCAACATTTTTTCCGGAGAAATTTTTCAGATCAAATAACTATATCATATAGCTGCCATACGAACTGAGTGATCGGAAACAAGTGCTTGTATGGAAAACTTTTTCATTTAACGAGATACTTTAATTAGGCACGATTTATTGCTTAAGGCAACAATATATTCTCCGGAGAAATTGTTCAGATCAAACAACTATATCATATAGCTGATATATTACCTGAACGATCTGAAACAAGTGCTTATATGTAAAACTTTTTCATTTGACGAGATATTTTAATTAGGCACGATCTATTGCTTAAGGTAACAACATTTTTTCCGGAGAAATTTTTCAGATCAAATAACTATATCATATAGCTGCCATACGAACTGAGTGATCGGAAACAAGTGCTTGTATGGAAAACTTTTTCATTTAACGAGATACTTTAATTAGGCACGATTTATTGCTTAAGGCAACAATATATTCTCCGGAGAAATTGTTCAGATCAAACAATTATATCATATAGCTGATATATTACCTGAACGATCTGAAACAAGTGCTTGTATGTAAAACTTTTTCATTTGACGAGATATTTTAATTAGGCACGATCTATTGCTTAAGGCAACAACATTTTTTCCGGAGAAATTTTTCAGATCAAATAACTATATCATATAGCTGCCATACGAACTGAGTGATCGGAAACAAGTGCTTGTATGGAAAACTTTTTCATTTAACGAGATACTTTAATTAGGCACGATTTATTGCTTAAGGCAACAATATATTCTCCGGAGAAATTGTTCAGATCAAACAACTATATCATATAGCTGATAATATACCTGAACGATCTGAAACAAGTGCTTGTATGTAAAACTTTTTCATTTGACGAGATACTTTAATTAGGCACGATTTATTGCTTAAGGCAACAATATATTCTCCGGAGAAATTGTTCAGATCAAACAACTATATCATATAGCTGATATATTACCTGAACGATCTGAAACAAGTGCTTATATGTAAAACTTTTTCATTTGACGAGATATTTTAATTAGGCACGATCTATTGCTTAAGGTAACAACATTTTTTCCGGAGAAATTTTTCAGATCAAATAACTATATCATATAGCTGCCATACGAACTGAGTGATCGGAAACAAGTGCTTGTATGGAAAAGTTTTTCATTTAACGAGATACTTTAATTAGGCACGATTTATTGCTTAAGGCAACAATATATTCTCCGGAGAAATTGTTCAGATCAAACAACTATATCATATAGCTGATATATTACCTGAACGATCTGAAACAAGTGCTTATATGTAAAACTTTTTCATTTGGCGAGATATTTTAATTAGGCACGATCTATTGCTTAAGGTAACAACATTTTTTCCGGAGAAATTGTTCAGATCAAATAACTATATCATATAGCTGCCATACGAACTGAGTGATCGGAAACAAGTGCTTGTATGGAAAAGTTTTTCATTTAACGAGATACTTTAATTAGGCACGATTTATTGCTTAAGGCAACAATATATTCTCCGGAGAAATTGTTCAGATCAAACAACTATATCATATAGCTGATATATTACCTGAACGATCTGAAACAAGTGCTTATATGTAAAACTTTTTCATTTGGCGAGATATTTTAATTAGGCACGATCTATTGCTTAAGGTAACAACATTTTTTCCGGAGAAATTTTTCAGATCAAATAACTATATCATATAGCTGCCATACGAACTGAGTGATCGGAAACAAGTGCTTGTATGAAAAACTTTTTCATTTGACGAGATATTTTAATTAGGCACGATTTATTGCTTAAGGTAACAATATATTTTCCGGAGAAATTGTTCAGATCAAATAACTATATCATATAGCTGCCATACGAACTGAGTGATCGGAAACAAGTGCTTGTATGGAAAACTTTTGCATTTGACGAGATATTTTAATTAGGCACGATCTATTGCTTAAGGTAGCAACATTTTTTCCGGAGAAATTTTTCAGATCAAATAACTATATCATATAGCTGCCATACGAACTGAGTGATCGGAAACAAGTGCTTGTATGGAAAACTTTTTCATTTAACGAGATACTTTAATTAGGCACGATTTATTGCTTAAGGCAACAATATATTCTCCGGAGAAATTGTTCAGATCAAACAACTATATCATATAGCTGATATATTACCTGAACGATCTGAAACAAGTGCTTATATGTAAAACTTTTTCATTTGACGAGATATTTTAATTAGGCACGATCTATTGCTTAAGGTAACAACATTTTTTCCGGAGAAATTTTTCAGATCAAATAACTATATCATATAGCTGCCATACGAACTGAGTGATCGGAAACAAGTGCTTGTATGGAAAACTTTTTCATTTAACGAGATACTTTAATTAGGCACGATTTATTGCTTAAGGCAACAATATATTCTCCGGAGAAATTGTTCAGATCAAACAATTATATCATATAGCTGATATATTACCTGAACGATCTGAAACAAGTGCTTGTATGTAAAACTTTTTCATTTGACGAGATATTTTAATTAGGCACGATCTATTGCTTAAGGCAACAACATTTTTTCCGGAGAAATTTTTCAGATCAAATAACTATATCATATAGCTGCCATACGAACTGAGTGATCGGAAACAAGTGCTTGTATGGAAAACTTTTTCATTTAACGAGATACTTTAATTAGGCACGATTTATTGCTTAAGGCAACAATATATTCTCCGGAGAAATTGTTCAGATCAAACAACTATATCATATAGCTGATAATATACCTGAACGATCTGAAACAAGTGCTTGTATGTAAAACTTTTTCATTTGACGAGATACTTTAATTAGGCACGATTTATTGCTTAAGGCAACAATATATTCTCCGGAGAAATTGTTCAGATCAAACAACTATATCATATAGCTGATATATTACCTGAACGATCTGAAACAAGTGCTTATATGTAAAACTTTTTCATTTGACGAGATATTTTAATTAGGCACGATCTATTGCTTAAGGTAACAACATTTTTTCCGGAGAAATTTTTCAGATCAAATAACTATATCATATAGCTGCCATACGAACTGAGTGATCGGAAACAAGTGCTTGTATGGAAAAGTTTTTCATTTAACGAGATACTTTAATTAGGCACGATTTATTGCTTAAGGCAACAATATATTCTCCGGAGAAATTGTTCAGATCAAACAACTATATCATATAGCTGATATATTACCTGAACGATCTGAAACAAGTGCTTGTATGTAAAACTTTTTCATTTGACGAGATACTTTAATTAGGCACGATTTATTGCTTAAGGCAACAATATATTCTCCGGAGAAATTGTTCAGATCAAACAACTATATCATATAGCTGATATATTACCTGAACGATCTGAAACAAGTGCTTATATGTAAAACTTTTTCATTTGACGAGATATTTTAATTAGGCACGATCTATTGCTTAAGGTAACAACATTTTTTCCGGAGAAATTTTTCAGATCAAATAACTATATCATATAGCTGCCATACGAACTGAGTGATCGGAAACAAGTGCTTGTATGGAAAACTTTTGCATTTGACGAGATATTTTAATTAGGCACGATCTATTGCTTAAGGTAGCAACATTTTTTCCGGAGAAATTTTTCAGATCAAATAACTATATCATATAGCTGCCATACGAACTGAGTGATCGGAAACAAGTGCTTGTATGGAAAACTTTTTCATTTAACGAGATACTTTAATTAGGCACGATTTATTGCTTAAGGCAACAATATATTCTCCGGAGAAATTGTTCAGATCAAACAACTATATCATATAGCTGATATATTACCTGAACGATCTGAAACAAGTGCTTGTATGTAAAACTTTTTCATTTGACGAGATATTTTAATTAGGCACGATCTATTGCTTAAGGTAACAACATTTTTTCCGGAGAAATTTTTCAGATCAAATAACTATATCATATAGCTGCCATACGAACTGAGTGATCGGAAACAAGTGCTTGTATGGAAAACTTTTTCATTTAACGAGATACTTTAATTAGGCACGATTTATTGCTTAAGGCAACAATATATTCTCCGGAGAAATTGTTCAGATCAAACAACTATATCATATAGCTGATATATTACCTGAACGATCTGAAACAAGTGCTTGTATGTAAAACTTTTTCATTTGACGAGATACTTAATTAGGCACGATTTATTGCTTAAGGCAACAATATATTCTCCGGAGAAATTGTTCAGATCAAACAACTATATCATATAGCTGATATATTACCTGAACGATCTGAAACAAGTGCTTATATGTAAAACTTTTTCATTTGACGAGATATTTTAATTAGGCACGATCTATTGCTTAAAGTAACAACATTTTTTCCGGAGAAATTTTTCAGATCAAATAACTATATCATATAGCTGCCATACGAACTGAGTGATCGGAAACAAGTGCTTGTATGAAAAGCTTTTTCATTTGACGAGATATTTTAATTAGGCACGATTTATTGCTTAAGGTAACAATATATTTTCCGGAGAAATTGTTCAGATCAAATAACTATATCATGTAGCTGCCATACGAACTGAGTGATCGGAAACAAGTGCTTGTATGGAAAACTTTTGCATTTGACGAGATATTTTAATTAGGCACGATCTATTGCTTAAGGTAGCAACATTTTTTCCGGAGAAATTTTTCAGATCAAACAACTATATCATATAGCTGATATATTAACTGAACGATCTGAAACAAGTGCTTATATGTAAAACTTTTTCATTTGACGAGATATTTTAATTAGGCACGATCTATTGCTTAAGGTAACAACATTTTTTCCGGAGAAATTTTTCAGATCAAATAACTATATCATATAGCTGCCATACGAACTGAGTGATCGGAAACAAGTGCTTGTATGGAAAACTTTTTCATTTAACGAGATACTTTAATTAGGCACGATTTATTGCTTAAGGCAACAATATATTCTCCGGAGAAATTGTTCAGATCAAACAACTATATCATATAGCTGATATATTACCTGAACGATCTGAAACAAGTGCTTGTATGTAAAACTTTTTCATTTGACGAGATATTTTAATTAGGCACGATCTATTGCTTAAGGTAACAACATTTTTTCCGGAGAAATTTTTCAGATCAAATAACTATATCATATAGCTGCCATACGAACTGAGTGATCGGAAACAAGTGCTTGTATGGAAAACTTTTTCATTTAACGAGATACTTTAATTAGGCACGATTTATTGCTTAAGGCAACAATATATTCTCCGGAGAAATTGTTCAGATCAAACAACTATATCATATAGCTGATATATTACCTGAACGATCTGAAACAAGTGCTTGTATGTAAAACTTTTTCATTTGACGAGATACTTAATTAGGCACGATTTATTGCTTAAGGCAACAATATATTCTCCGGAGAAATTGTTCAGATCAAACAACTATATCATATAGCTGATATATTACCTGAACGATCTGAAACAAGTGCTTATATGTAAAACTTTTTCATTTGACGAGATATTTTAATTAGGCACGATCTATTGCTTAAAGTAACAACATTTTTTCCGGAGAAATTTTTCAGATCAAATAACTATATCATATAGCTGCCATACGAACTGAGTGATCGGAAACAAGTGCTTGTATGAAAAACTTTTTCATTTGACGAGATATTTTAATTAGGCACGATTTATTGCTTAAGGTAACAATATATTTTCCGGAGAAATTGTTCAGATCAAATAACTATATCATATAGCTGCCATACGAACTGAGTGATCGGAAACAAGTGCTTGTATGGAAAACTTTTGCATTTGACGAGATATTTTAATTAGGCACGATCTATTGCTTAAGGTAGCAACATTTTTTCCGGAGAAATTTTTCAGATCAAACAACTATATCATATAGCTGATATATTACCTGAACGATCTGAAACAAGTGCTTATATGTAAAACTTTTTCATTTGACGAGATATTTTAATTAGGCACGATCTATTGCTTAAGGTAACAACATTTTTTCCGGAGAAATTTTTCAGATCAAATAACTATATCATATAGCTGCCATACGAACTGAGTGATCGGAAACAAGTGCTTGTATGGAAAACTTTTTCATGTGACCAGATATTTTAATTAGGCACGAGCTATTGCTTAAGGTAACAACATTTTTTCCGGAGGAATTTTTCAGATCAAATAACTATATCATATAGCTGCCATACGAACTGAGTGATCGGAAACAAGTGCTTGTATGGAAAACTTTTTCATTTAACGAGATACTTTAATTAGGCACGATTTATTGCTTAAGGCAACAATATATTCTCCGGAGAAATTGTTCAGATCAAACAACTATATCATATAGCTGATATATTACCTGAACGATCTGAAACAAGTGCTTGTATGTAAAACTTTTTCATTTGACGAGATATTTTAATTAGGCACGATCTATTGCTTAAGGTAACAACATTTTTTCCGGAGAAATTTTTCAGATCAAATAACTATATCATATAGCTGCCATACGAACTGAGTGATCGGAAACAAGTGCTTGTATGGAAAACTTTTTCATTTAACGAGATACTTTAATTAGGCACGATTTATTGCTTAAGGCAACAATATATTCTCCGGAGAAATTGTTCAGATCAAACAACTATATCATATAGCTGATATATTACCTGAACGATCTGAAACAAGTGCTTATATGTAAAACTTTTTCATTTGACGAGATATTTTAATTAGGCACGATCTATTGCTTAAGGTAACAACATTTTTTCCGGAGAAATTTTTCAGATCAAATAACTATATCATATAGCTGCCATACGAACTGAGTGATCGGAAACAAGTGCTTGTATGGAAAACTTTTTCATTTAACGAGATACTTTAATTAGGCACGATTTATTGCTTAAGGCAACAATATATTCTCCGGAGAAATTGTTCAGATCAAACAACTATATCATATAGCTGATATATTACCTGAACGATCTGAAACAAGTGCTTGTATGTAAAACTTTTTCATTTGACGAGATATTTTAATTAGGCACGATCTATTGCTTAAGGTAACAACATTTTTTCCGGAGAAATTTTACAGATCAAATAACTATATCATATAGCTGCCATACGAACTGAGTGATCGGAAACAAGTGCTTGTATGGAAAACTTTTTCATTTAACGAGATACTTTAATTAGGCACGATTTATTGCTTAAGGCAACAATATATTCTCCGGAGAAATTGTTCAGATCAAACAACTATATCATATAGCTGATATATTACCTGAACGATCTGAAACAAGTGCTTGTATGTAAAACTTTTTCATTTGACGAGATACTTAATTAGGCACGATTTATTGCTTAAGGCAACAATATATTCTCCGGAGAAATTGTTCAGATCAAACAACTATATCATATAGCTGATATATTACCTGAACGATCTGAAACAAGTGCTTATATGTAAAACTTTTTCATTTGGCGAGATATTTTAATTAGGCACGATCTATTGCTTAAGGTAACAACATTTTTTCCGGAGAAATTTTTCAGATCAAATAACTATATCATATAGCTGCCATACGAACTGAGTGATCGGAAACAAGTGCTTGTATGAAAAACTTTTTCATTTGACGAGATATTTTAATTAGGCACGATTTATTGCTTAAGGTAACAATATATTTTCCGGAGAAATTGTTCAGATCAAATAACTATATCATATAGCTGCCATACGAACTGAGTGATCGGAAACAAGTGCTTGTATGGAAAACTTTTGCATTTGACGAGATATTTTAATTAGGCACGATCTATTGCTTAAGGTAGCAACATTTTTTCCGGAGAAATTTTTCAGATCAAATAACTATATCATATAGCTGCCATACGAACTGAGTGATCGGAAACAAGTGCTTGTATGGAAAACTTTTTCATTTAACGAGATACTTTAATTAGGCACGATTTATTGCTTAAGGCAACAATATATTCTCCGGAGAAATTGTTCAGATCAAACAACTATATCATATAGCTGATATATTACCTGAACGATCTGAAACAAGTGCTTATATGTAAAACTTTTTCATTTGACGAGATATTTTAATTAGGCACGATCTATTGCTTAAGGTAACAACATTTTTTCCGGAGAAATTTTTCAGATCAAATAACTATATCATATAGCTGCCATACGAACTGAGTGATCGGAAACAAGTGCTTGTATGGAAAACTTTTTCATTTAACGAGATACTTTAATTAGGCACGATTTATTGCTTAAGGCAACAATATATTCTCCGGAGAAATTGTTCAGATCAAACAATTATATCATATAGCTGATATATTACCTGAACGATCTGAAACAAGTGCTTGTATGTAAAACTTTTTCATTTGACGAGATATTTTAATTAGGCACGATCTATTGCTTAAGGCAACAACATTTTTTCCGGAGAAATTTTTCAGATCAAATAACTATATCATATAGCTGCCATACGAACTGAGTGATCGGAAACAAGTGCTTGTATGGAAAACTTTTTCATTTAACGAGATACTTTAATTAGGCACGATTTATTGCTTAAGGCAACAATATATTCTCCGGAGAAATTGTTCAGATCAAACAACTATATCATATAGCTGATAATATACCTGAACGATCTGAAACAAGTGCTTGTATGTAAAACTTTTTCATTTGACGAGATACTTTAATTAGGCACGATTTATTGCTTAAGGCAACAATATATTCTCCGGAGAAATTGTTCAGATCAAACAACTATATCATATAGCTGATATATTACCTGAACGATCTGAAACAAGTGCTTATATGTAAAACTTTTTCATTTGACGAGATATTTTAATTAGGCACGATCTATTGCTTAAGGTAACAACATTTTTTCCGGAGAAATTTTTCAGATCAAATAACTATATCATATAGCTGCCATACGAACTGAGTGATCGGAAACAAGTGCTTGTATGGAAAACTTTTGCATTTGACGAGATATTTTAATTAGGCACGATCTATTGCTTAAGGTAGCAACATTTTTTCCGGAGAAATTTTTCAGATCAAATAACTATATCATATAGCTGCCATACGAACTGAGTGATCGGAAACAAGTGCTTGTATGGAAAACTTTTTCATTTAACGAGATACTTTAATTAGGCACGATTTATTGCTTAAGGCAACAATATATTCTCCGGAGAAATTGTTCAGATCAAACAACTATATCATATAGCTGATATATTACCTGAACGATCTGAAACAAGTGCTTATATGTAAAACTTTTTCATTTGACGAGATATTTTAATTAGGCACGATCTATTGCTTAAGGTAACAACATTTTTTCCGGAGAAATTTTTCAGATCAAATAACTATATCATATAGCTGCCATACGAACTGAGTGATCGGAAACAAGTGCTTGTATGGAAAACTTTTTCATTTAACGAGATACTTTAATTAGGCACGATTTATTGCTTAAGGCAACAATATATTCTCCGGAGAAATAGTTCAGATCAAACAACTATATCATATAGCTGATATATTACCTGAACGATCTGAAACAAGTGCTTGTATGTAAAATTTTTTCATTTGACGAGATATTTTAATTAGGCACGATCTATCGTTTAAGGTAACAACATTTTTTCCGGAGAAATTTTTCAGATCAAATAACTATATCATATAGCTGCCATACGAACTGAGTGATCGGAAACAAGTGCTTGTATGGAAAACTTTTGCATTTGACGAGATATTTTAATTAGGCACGATCTATTGCTTAAGGTAACAATATTTTTTCCGGAGAAATTTTTCAGATCAAATAACTATATCATATAGCTGCCATACGAACTGAGTGATCGGAAACAAAAGCTTGTATGGAAAACTTTTTCATTTAACGAGATACTTTGATTAGGCACGATTTATTGCTTAAGGCAACAATATATTCTCCGGAGAAATTGTTCAGATCAAACAACTATATCATATAGCTGATATATTACCTGAACGATCTGAAACAAGTGCTTATATGTAAAACTTTTTCGTTTGACGAGATATTTTAATTAGGCACGATCTATTGCTTAAGGTAACAACATTTTTTCCGGAGAAATTTTTCAGATCAAATAACTATATCATATAGCTGCCATACGAACTGAGTGATCGGAAACAAGTGCTTGTATGGAAAACTTTTTCATTTAACGAGATACTTTAATTAGGCACGATTTATTGCTTAAGGCAACAATATATTCTCCGGAGAAATAGTTCAGATCAAACAACTATATCATATAGCTGATATATTACCTGAACGATCTGAAACAAGTGCTTATATGTAAAACTTTTTCATTTGACGAGATATTTTAATTAGGCACGATCTATTGCTTAAGGTAACAATATATTTTCCGGAGAAATTGTTCTGATCAAATAACTATATCATATAGCTGCCATACGAACTGAGTGATCGGAAACAAGTGCTTGTATGGAAAACTTTTGCATTTGACGAGATATTTTAATTAGGCACGATCTATTGCTTAAGGTAACAACATTTTTTCCGGAGAAATTTTTCAGATCAAATAACTATATCATATAGCTGCCATACGAACTGAGTGATCGGAAACAAGTGCTTGTATGGAAAACTTTTTCATTTAACGAGATACTTTAATTAGGCACGATTTATTGCTTAAGGCAACAATATATTCTCCGGAGAAATTGTTCAGATCAAACAACTATATCATATAGCTGATATATTACCTGAACGATCTGAAACAAGTGCTTATATGTAAAACTTTTTCATTTGACGAGATATTTTAATTAGGCACGATCTATTGCTTAAGGTAACAACATTTTTTCCGGAGAAATTTTTCAGATCAAATAACTATATCATATAGCTGCCATACGAACTGAGTGATCGGAAACAAGTGCTTGTATGGAAAACTTTTTCATTTAACGAGATACTTTAATTAGGCACGATTTATTGCTTAAGGCAACAATATATTCTCCGGAGAAATTGTTCAGATCAAACAACTATATCATATAGCTGATATATTACCTGAACGATCTGAAACAAGTGCTTGTATGTAAAACTTTTTCATTTGACGAGATATTTTAATTAGGCACGATCTATTGCTTAAGGTAACAACATTTTTTCCGGAGAAATTTTTCAGATCAAATAACTATATCATATAGCTGCCATACGAACTGAGTGATCGGAAACAAGTGCTTGTATGGAAAACTTTTTCATTTAACGAGATACTTTAATTAGGCACGATTTATTGCTTAAGGCAACAATATATTCTCCGGAGAAATTGTTCAGATCAAACAACTATATCATATAGCTGATATATTACCTGAACGATCTGAAACAAGTGCTTGTATGTAAAACTTTTTCATTTGACGAGATACTTAATTAGGCACGATTTATTGCTTAAGGCAACAATATATTCTCCGGAGAAATTGTTCAGATCAGACAACTATATCATATAGCTGATATATTACCTGAACGATCTGAAACAAGTGCTTATATGTAAAACTTTTTCATTTGACGAGATATTTTAATTAGGCACGATCTATTGCTTAAAGTAACAACATTTTTTCCGGAGAAATTTTTCAGATCAAATAACTATATCATATAGCTGCCATACGAACTGAGTGATCGGAAACAAGTGCTTGTATGAAAAACTTTTTCATTTGACGAGATATTTTAATTAGGCACGATTTATTGCTTAAGGTAACAATATATTTTCCGGAGAAATTGTTCAGATCAAATAACTATATCATATAGCTGCCATACGAACTGAGTGATCGGAAACAAGTGCTTGTATGGAAAACTTTTGCATTTGACGAGATATTTTAATTAGGCACGATCTATTGCTTAAGGTAGCAACATTTTTTCCGGAGAAATTTTTCAGATCAAATAACTATATCATATAGCTGCCATACGAACTGAGTGATCGGAAACAAGTGCTTGTATGGAAAACTTTTTCATTTAACGAGATACTTTAATTAGGCACGATTTATTGCTTAAGGCAACAATATATTCTCCGGAGAAATTGTTCAGATCAAACAACTATATCATATAGCTGATATATTACCTGAACGATCTGAAACAAGTGCTTATATGTAAAACTTTTTCATTTGACGAGATATTTTAATTAGGCACGATCTATTGCTTAAGGTAACAACATTTTTTCCGGAGAAATTTTTCAGATCAAATAACTATATCATATAGCTGCCATACGAACTGAGTGATCGGAAACAAGTGCTTGTATGGAAAACTTTTTCATTTAACGAGATACTTTAATTAGGCACGATTTATTGCTTAAGGCAACAATATATTCTCCGGAGAAATAGTTCAAATCAAACAACTATATCATATAGCTGATATATTACCTGAACGATCTGAAACAAGTGCTTGTATGTAAAATTTTATCATTTGACGAGATATTTTAATTAGGCACGATCTATCGTTTAAGGTAACAACATTTTTTCCGGAGAAATTTTTCAGATCAAATAACTATATCATATAGCTGCCATACGAACTGAGTGATCGGAAACAAGTGCTTGTATGGAAAACTTTTGCATTTGACGAGATATTTTAATTAGGCACGATCTATTGCTTAAGGTAACAATATTTTTTCCGGAGAAATTTTTCAGATCAAATAACTATATCATATAGCTGCCATACGAACTGAGTGATCGGAAACAAAAGCTTGTATGGAAAACTTTTTCATTTAACGAGATACTTTGATTAGGCACGATTTATTGCTTAAGGCAACAATATATTCTCCGGAGAAATTGTTCAGATCAAACAACTATATCATATAGCTGATATATTACCTGAACGATCTGAAACAAGTGCTTATATGTAAAACTTTTTCATTTGACGAGATATTTTAATTAGGCACGATCTATTGCTTAAGGTAACAACACTTTTTCCGGAGAAATTTTTCAGATCAAATAACTATATCATATAGCTGCCATACGAACTGAGTGATCGGAAACAAGTGCTTGTATGGAAAACTTTTTCATTTAACGAGATACTTTAATTAGGCACGATTTATTGCTTAAGGCAACAATATATTCTCCGGAGAAATAGTTCAGACCAAACAACTATATCATATAGCTGATATATTACCTGAACGATCTGAAACAAGTGCTTATATGTAAAACTTTTTCATTTGACGAGATATTTTAATTAGGCACGATCTATTGCTTAAGGTAACAATATATTTTCCGGAGAAATTGTTCTGATCAAATAACTATATCATATAGCTGCCATACGAACTGAGTGATCGGAAACAAGTGCTTGTATGGAAAACTTTTGCATTTGACGAGATATTTTAATTAGGCACGATCTATTGCTTAAGGTAACAATATTTTTTCCGGAGAAATTTTTCAGATCAAATAACTATATCATATAGCTGCCATACGAACTGAGTGATCGGAAACAAAAGCTTGTATGGAAAACTTTTTCATTTAACGAGATACTTTGATTAGGCACGATTTATTGCTTAAGGCAACAATATATTCTCCGGAGAAATTGTTCAGATCAAACAACTATATCATATAGCTGATATATTACCTGAACGATCTGAAACAAGTGCTTATATGTAAAACTTTTTCATTTGACGAGATATTTTAATTAGGCACGATCTATTGCTTAAGGTAACAACATTTTTTCCGGAGAAATTTTTCAGATCAAATCACTATATCATATAGCTGCCATACGAACTGAGTGATCGGAAACAAGTGCTTGTATGGAAAACTTTTTCATTTGACGAGATATTTTAATTAGGCACGATTTATTGCTTAAGGTAACAATATATTTTCCGGAGAAATTGTTCAGATCAAATAACTATATCATATAGCTGCCATACGAACTGAGTGATCGGAAACAAGTGCTTGTATGGAAAACTTTTGCATTTGACGAGATATTTTAATTAGGCACGATCTATTGCTTAAGGTAACAACATTTTTTCCGGAGAAATTTTTCAGATCAAATAACTATATCATATAGCTGCCATACGAACTGAGTGATCGGAAACAAGTGCTTGTATGGAAAACTTTTTCATTTAACGAGATACTTTAATTAGGCACGATTTATTGCTTAAGGCAACAATATATTCTCCGGAGAAATTGTTCAGATCAAACAACTATATCATATAGCTGATATATTACCTGAACGATCTGAAACAAGTGCTTATATGTAAAACTTTTTCATTTGACGAGATATTTTAATTAGGCACGATCTATTGCTTAAGGTAACAACATTTTTTCCGGAGAAATTTTTTAGATCAAATAACTATATCATATAGCTGCCATACGAACTGAGTGATCGGAAACAAGTGCTTGTATGGAAAACTTTTTCATATAACGAGATACTTTAATTAGGCACGATTTATTGCTTAAGGCAACAATATATTCTCCGGAGAAATAGTTCAGATCAAACAACTATATCATATAGCTGATATATTATCTGAACGATCTGAAACAAGTGCTTGTATGTAAAACTTTTTCATTTGACGAGATATTTTAATTAGGCACGATTTATTGCTTAAGGTAACAATATATTTTCCGGAGAAATTGTTCAGATCAAATAACTATATCATATAGCTGCCACACAAACTGAACGATCGGAAACAAATGCTTCTATGAAAAACTTTTTCATTTGACGAGTTATCTTCACAAAGTTAGACACGATTTATTGCTTAAGGCAACAATATTTTCACGGAGAAAATGTTCAGATCATATTACTTAATCTTATAGTTGCCATACAAACAGAACGATCGGAAACAAGTGCTTGTATGGAAATCTCTTTCATTTGACGAGTTATCTTCACAAAGCTAGACACGATTTATTGCTTAAGGCAACAACATATTCTCCGGAGAAATTGTTCAGATCAAACAACTATATCATATAGCTGATATATTAACTGAACGATCTGAAACAAGTGCTTGTATGTAAAACTTTTTCATTTGACGAGATATTTTAATTAGGCACGATTTATTGCTTAAGGTAACAATATATTTTCCGGAGAAATTGTTCAGATCAAATAACTATATCATATAGCTGCCATACGAACTGAGTGATCGGAAACAAGTGCTTGTATGGAAAACTTTTTCATTTAACGAGATACTTTAATTAGGCACGATTTATTGCTTAAGGCAACAATATATTCTCCGGAGAAATTGTTCAGATCAAACAACTATATCATATAGCTGATATATTACCTGAACGATCTGAAACAAGTGCTTGTATGTAAAACTTTTTCATTTGACGAGATATTTTAATTAGGCACGATCTATTGCTTAAGGTAACAACATTTTTTCCGGAGAAATTTTTCAGATCAAATAACTATATCATATAGCTGCCATACGAACTGAGTGATCGGAAACAAGTGCTTGTATGGAAAACTTTTTCATTTAACGAGATACTTTAATTAGGCACGATTTATTGCTTAAGGCAACAATATATTCTCCGGAGAAATTGTTCAGATCAAACAACTATATCATATAGCTGATATATTACCTGAACGATCTGAAACAAGTGCTTATATGTAAAACTTTTTCATTTGACGAGATATTTTAATTAGGCACGATCTATTGCTTAAGGTAACAACATTTTTTCCGGAGAAATTTTTCAGATCAAATAACTATATCATATAGCTGCCATACGAACTGAGTGATCGGAAACAAGTGCTTGTATGGAAAACTTTTTCATTTAACGAGATACTTTAATTAGGCACGATTTATTGCTTAAGGCAACAATATATTCTCCGGAGAAATTGTTCAGATCAAACAACTATATCATATAGCTGATATATTACCTGAACGATCTGAAACAAGTGCTTGTATGTAAAACTTTTTCATTTGACGAGATATTTTAATTAGGCACGATCTATTGCTTAAGGTAACAACATTTTTTCCGGAGAAATTTTTCAGATCAAATAACTATATCATATAGCTGCCATACGAACTGAGTGATCGGAAACAAGTGCTTGTATGGAAAACTTTTTCATTTAACGAGATACTTTAATTAGGCACGATTTATTGCTTAAGGCAACAATATATTCTCCGGAGAAATTGTTCAGATCAAACAACTATATCATATAGCTGATATATTACCTGAACGATCTGAAACAAGTGCTTGTATGTAAAACTATTTCATTTGACGAGATATTTTAATTAGGCACGATTTATTGCTTAAGGTAACAATATATTTTCCAAAAAAAATTTTCAGATCAAATAACTATATCATATAGCTGCCATACGAACTGAGTGATCGGAAACAAGTGCTTGTATGGAAAACTTTTGCATTTGACGAGATATTTTAATTAGGCACGATCTATTGCTTAAGGTAACAATATTTTTTCCGGAGAAATTTTTCAGATCAAATAACTATATCATATAGCTGCCATACGAACTGAGTGATCGGAAACAAGTGCTTGTATGGAAAACTTTTTCATTTAACGAGATACTTTAATTAGGCACGATTTATTGCTTAAGGCAACAATATATTCTCCGGAGAAATTGTTCAGATCAAACAACTATATCATATAGCTGATATATTACCTGAACGATCTGAAACAAGTGCTTGTATGTAAAACTTTTTCATTTGACGAGATATTTTAATTAGGCACGATCTATTGCTTAAGGTAACAACATTTTTTCCGGAGAAATTTTTCAGATCAAATAACTATATCATATAGCTGCCATACGAACTGAGTGATCGGAAACAAGTGCTTGTATGGAAAACTTTTTCATTTAACGAGATACTTTAATTAGGCACGATTTATTGCTTAAGGCAACAATATATTCTCCGGAGAAATTGTTCAGATCAAACAACTATATCATATAGCTGATATATTACCTGAACGATCTGAAACAAGTGCTTATATGTAAAACTTTTTCATTTGACGAGATATTTTAATTAGGCACGATCTATTGCTTAAGGTAACAACATTTTTTCCGGAGAAATTTTTCAGATCACATAACTATATCATATAGCTGCCATACGAACTGAGTGATCGGAAACAAGTGCTTGTATGGAAAACTTTTTCATTTAACGAGATACTTTAATTAGGCACGATTTATTGCTTAAGGCAACAATATATTCTCCGGAGAAATTGTTCAGATCAAACAACTATATCATATAGCTGATATATTACCTGAACGATCTGAAACAAGTGCTTGTATGTAAAACTTTTTCATTTGACGAGATATTTTAATTAGGCACGATTTATTGCTTAAGGTAACAATATATTTTCCGGAGAAATTGTTCAGATCAAATAACTATATCATATAGCTGCCATACGAACTGAGTGATCGGAAACAAGTGCTTGTATGGAAAACTTTTTCATTTAACGAGATACTTTAATTAGGCACGATTTATTGCTTAAGGCAACAATATATTCTCCGGAGAAATTGTACAGATCAAACAACTATATCATATAGCTGATATATTACCTGAACGATCTGAAACAAGGGCTTGTATGTAAAACTTTTTCATTTGACGAGATATTTTAATTAGGCACGATCTATTGCTTAAGGTAACAACATTTTTTCCGGAGAAATTTTTCAGATCAAATAACTATATCATATAGCTGCCATACGAACTGAGTGATCGGAAACAAGTGCTTGTATGGAAAACTTTTTCATTTAACGAGATACTTTAATTAGGCACGATTTATTGCTTAAGGCAACAATATATTCTCCGGAGAAATTGTTCAGATCAAACAACTATATCATATAGCTGATATATTACCTGAACGATCTGAAACAAGTGCTTGTATGTAAAACTTTTTCATTTGACGAGATATTTTAATTAGGCACGATTTATTGCTTAAGGTAACAATATATTTTCCGGAGAAATTGTTCAGATCAAATAACTATATCATATAGCTGCCATACGAACTGAGTGATCGGAAACAAGTGCTTGTATGGAAAACTTTTTCATTTAACGAGATACTTTAATTAGGCACGATTTATTGCTTAAGGCAACAATATATTCTCCGGAGAAATTGTTCAGATCAAACAACTATATCATATAGCTGATATATTACCTGAACGATCTGAAACAAGTGCTTGTATGTAAAACTTTTTCATTTGACGAGATATTTTAATTAGGCACGATTTATTGCTTAAGGTAACAATATATTTTCCGGAGAAATTGTTCAGATCAAATAACTATATCATATAGCTGCCATACGAACTGAGTGATCGGAAACAAGTGCTTGTGTGGAAAACTTTTTCATTTGACGAGATATTTTAATTAGGGACGATTTATTGCTTAAGGTAACAATATATTTTCCGGAGAAATTGTTCAGATCAAATAACTATATCATATAGCTGCCATACGAACTGAGTGATCGGAAACAAGTGCTTGTATGGAAAACTTTTGCATTTGAAGAGATATTTTAATTAGGCACGATCTATTGATTAAGGTAACAATATTTTTTCCGGAGAAATTTTTCAGATCAAATAACTATATCATATAGGTGATATGTTAACTGAACCATCGGAAACAAGTGCTTGTATGGAAAACTTTTTCATTTGACGAGATATTTTAATTAGGCACGATTTATTGCTTAAGGCAACAATATATTCTCCGGAGAAATTGTTCAGATCAAATAACTATATCATATAGCTGATATATTAACTGAACGCTCGGAAACAAGTGTTTGTATGGAAAACTTTTTCATTTGACGAGATATTTTAATTAGGCCCGATTTATTGCTTAAGGCAACAATATATTCTCCGGAGAAATAGTTCAGATCAAACAACTATATCATATAGCTGATATATTACCTGAACGATCTGAAACAAGTGCTTGCATGTAAAACTTTTTCATTTGACGAGATATTTTAATTAGGCACGATTTATTGCTTAAGGTAACAATATATTTTCCGGAGAAATTGTTCACATCAAATAACTATATCATATAGCTGCCATACGAACTGAGTGATCGGAAACAAGTGCTTGTATGGAAAACTTTTGCATTTGACGAGATATTTTAATTAGGCACGATCTATTGCTTAAGGTAACAATATTTTTTCCGGAGAAATTTTTCAGATCAAATAACTATGTCATATAGCTGCCATACGAACTGAGTGATCGGAAACAAGTGCTTGTATGGAAAACTTTTTCATTTAACGAGATACTTTAATTAGGCACGATTTATTGCTTAAGGCAACAATATATTCTCCGGAGAAATTGTTCAGATCAAACAACTATATCATATAGCTGATATATTACCTGAACGATCTGAAACAAGTGCTTATATGTAAAACTTTTTCATTTGACGAGATATTTTAATTAGGCACGATCTATTGCTTAAGGTAACAACATTTTTTCCGGAGAAATTTTTCAGATCAAATAACTATATCATATAGCTGCCATACGAACTGAGTGATCGGAAACAAGTGCTTGTATGGAAAACTTTTTCATTTAACGAGATACTTTAATTAGGCACGATTTATTGCTTAAGGCAACAATATATTCTCCGGAGAAATTGTTCAGATCAAACAACTATATCATATAGCTGATATATTACCTGAACGATCTGAAACAAGTGCTTGTATGTAAAACTTTTTCATTTGACGAGATATTTTAATTAGGCACGATTTATTGCTTAAGGTAACAATATATTTTCCGGAGAAATTGTTCAGATCAAATAACTATATCATATAGCTGCCATACGAACTGAGTGATCGGAAACAAGTGCTTGTATGGAAAACTTTTTCATTTAACGAGATACTTTAATTAGGCACGATTTATTGCTTAAGGCAACAATATATTCTCCGGAGAAATTGTTCAGATCAAACAACTATATCATATAGCTGATATATTACCTGAACGATCTGAAACAAGTGCTTGTATGTAAAACTTTTTCATTTGACGAGATATTTTAATTAGGCACGATTTATTGCTTAAGGTAACAATATATTTTCCGGAGAAATTGTTCAGATCAAATAACTATATCATATAGCTGATATGTTAACTGAACGATCTGAAACAAGTGCTTGTATGTAAAACTTTTTCATTTGACGAGATATTTTAATTAGGCACGATTTATTGCTTAAGGTAACAATATATTTTCCGGAGAAATTGTTCAGATCAAACAACTATATCATATAGCTGCCATACGAACTGAGTGATCGGAAACAAGTGCTTGTATGGAAAACTTTTGCATTTGACGAGATATTTTAATTAGGCACGATCTATTGCTTAAGGTAACAATATTTTTTCCGGAGAAATTTTTCAGATCAAATAACTATATCATATAGCTGATATGTTAACTGAACCATCGGAAACAAGTGCTTGTATGGAAAACTTTTTCATTTGACGAGATATTTTAATTAGGCACGATTTATTGCTTAAGGCAACAATATATTCTCCGGAGAAATTGTTCAGATCAAATAACTATATCATATAGCTGATATATTAACTGAACGCTCGGAAACAAGTGTTTGTATGGAAAACTTTTTCATTTGACGAGATATTTTAATTAGGCACGATTTATTGCTTAAGGCAACAATATATTCTCCGGATAAATTGTTCAGATCAAATAACTATATCATATAGCTGATATATTAACTGAACGCTCGGAAACAAGTGTTTGTATGGAAAACTTTTTCATTTAACGAGATACTTTAATAAGGCACGATTTATTGCTTAAGGCAACAATATATTCTCCGGAGAAATTGTTCAGATCAAATAACTATATCATATAGCTGATATATTAACTGAACGCTCGGAAACAAGTGCTTGTATGGAAAACTTTTTCATTTGACGAGATATTTTAATTAGGCACGATTTATTGCTTAAGGTAACAATATTTTCTGAGGAGAAATTGGTCAGATCAAATAACTATATCATATAGCTGATATATTAACTGAACGCTCGGAAACAAGTGTTTGTATGGAAAACTTTTTCATTTGACGAGATATTTTAATTAGGCACGATTTATTGCTTAAGGTAACAATATATTTTCCGGAGAAATTGTTCAGATCAAACAACTATATCATATAGCTGATATATTACCTGAACGATCTGAAACAAGTGCTTGTATGTAAAACTTTTTCATTTGACGAGATATTTTAATTAGGCACGATTTATTGCTTAAGGTAACAATATATTTTCCGGAGAAATTGTTCAGATCAAATAACTATATCATATAGCTGCCATACGAACTGAGTGATCGGAAACAAGTGCTTGTGTGGAAAACTTTTTCATTTGACGAGATATTTTAATTAGGGACGATTTATTGCTTAAGGTAACAATATATTTTCCGGAGAAATTGTTCAGATCAAATAACTATATCATATAGCTGCCATACGAACTGAGTGATCGGAAACAAGTGCTTGTATGGAAAACTTTTGCATTTGAAGAGATATTTTAATTAGGCACGATCTATTGATTAAGGTAACAATATTTTTTCCGGAGAAATTTTTCAGATCAAATAACTATATCATATAGGTGATATGTTAACTGAACCATCGGAAACAAGTGCTTGTATGGAAAACTTTTTCATTTGACGAGATATTTTAATTAGGCACGATTTATTGCTTAAGGCAACAATATATTCTCCGGAGAAATTTTTCAGATCAAATAACTATATCATATAGCTGATATATTAACTGAACGCTCGGAAACAAGTGTTTGTATGGAAAACTTTTTCATTTGACGAGATATTTTAATTAGGCCCGATTTATTGCTTAAGGCAACAATATATTCTCCGGAGAAATAGTTCAGATCAAACAACTATATCATATAGCTGATATATTACCTGAACGATCTGAAACAAGTGCTTGCATGTAAAACTTTTTCATTTGACGAGATATTTTAATTAGGCACGATTTATTGCTTAAGGTAACAATATATTTTCCGGAGAAATTGTTCACATCAAATAACTATATCATATAGCTGCCATACGAACTGAGTGATCGGAAACAAGTGCTTGTATGGAAAACTTTTGCATTTGACGAGATATTTTAATTAGGCACGATCTATTGCTTAAGGTAACAATATTTTTTCCGGAGAAATTTTTCAGATCAAATAACTATATCATATAGCTGCCATACGAACTGAGTGATCGGAAACAAGTGCTTGTATGGAAAACTTTTTCATTTAACGAGATACTTTAATTAGGCACGATTTATTGCTTAAGGCAACAATATATTCTCCGGAGAAATTGTACAGATCAAACAACTATATCATATAGCTGATATATTACCTGAACGATCTGAAACAAGGGCTTGTATGTAAAACTTTTTCATTTGACGAGATATTTTAATTAGGCACGATCTATTGCTTAAGGTAACAATATTTTTTCCGGAGAAATTTTTCAGATCAAATAACTATATCATATAGCTGCCATACGAACTGAGTGATCGGAAACAAGTGCTTGTATGGAAAACTTTTTCATTTAACGAGATACTTTAATTAGGCACGATTTATTGCTTAAGGCAACAATATATTCTCCGGAGAAATTGTTCAGATCAAACAACTATATCATATAGCTGATATATTACCTGAACGATCTGAAACAAGTGCTTATATGTAAAACTTTTTCATTTGACGAGATATTTTAATTAGGCACGATTTATTGCTTAAGGTAACAATATATTTTCCGGAGAAATTGTTCACATCAAATAACTATATCATATAGCTGCCATACGAACTGAGTGATCGGAAACAAGTGCTTGTATGGAAAACTTTTGCATTTGACGAGATATTTTAATTAGGCACGATTTATTGCTTAAGGTAACAATATATTTTCCGGAGAAATTGTTCAGATCAAATAACTATATCATATAGCTGCCATACGAACTGAGTGATCGGAAACAAGTGCTTGTATGGAAAACTTTTTCATTTAACGAGATACTTTAATTAGGCACGATTTATTGCTTAAGGCAACAATATATTCTCCGGAGAAATTGTTCAGATCAAACAACTATATCATATAGCTGATATATTACCTGAACGATCTGAAACAAGTGCTTATATGTAAAACTTTTTCATTTGACGAGATATTTTAATTAGGCACGATCTATTGCTTAAGGTAACAACATTTTTTCCGGAGAAATTTTTCAGATCAAATAACTATATCATATAGCTGCCATACGAACTGAGTGATCGGAAACAAGTGCTTGTATGGAAAACTTTTTCATTTAACGAGATACTTTAATTAGGCACGATTTATTGCTTAAGGCAACAATATATTCTCCGGAGAAATTGTTCAGATCAAACAACTATATCATATAGCTGATATATTACCTGAACGATCTGAAACAAGTGCTTATATGTAAAACTTTTTCATTTGACGAGATATTTTAATTAGGCACGATCTATTGCTTAAGGTAACAACATTTTTTCCGGAGAAATTTTTCAGATCAAATAACTATATCATATAGCTGCCATACGAACTGAGTGATCGGAAACAAGTGCTTGTATGGAAAACTTTTTCATTTAACGAGATACTTTAATTAGGCACGATTTATTGCTTAAGGCAACAATATATTCTCCGGAGAAATTGTTCAGATCAGACAACTATATCATATAGCTGATATATTACCTGAACGATCTGAAACAAGTGCTTGTATGTAAAACTTTTTCATTTGACGAGATATTTTAATTAGGCACGATTTATTGCTTAAGGTAACAATATATTTTCCGGAGAAATTGTTCAGATCAAACAACTATATCATATAGCTGATATATTACCTGAACGATCTGAAACAAGTGCTTGTATGTAAAACTATTTCATTTGACGAGATATTTTAATTAGGCACGATTTATTGCTTAAGGTAACAATATATTTTCCGGAGAAATTGTTCACATCAAATAACTATATCATATAGCTGCCATACGAACTGAGTGATCGGAAACAAGTGCTTGTATGGAAAACTTTTGCATTTGACGAGATATTTTAATTAAGCACGATCTATTGCTTAAGGTAACAATATTTTTTCCGGAGAAATTTTTCAGATCAAATAACTATATCATATAGCTGATATATTAACTGAACGCTCGGAAACAAGTGTTTGTATGGAAAACTTTTTCATTTGACGAGATATTTTAATTAGGCCCGATTTATTGCTTAAGGCAACAATATATTCTCCGGAGAAATAGTTCAGATCAAACAACTATATCATATAGCTGATATATTACCTGAACGATCTGAAACAAGTGCTTGCATGTAAAACTTTTTCATTTGACGAGATATTTTAATTAGGCACGATTTATTGCTTAAGGTAACAATATATTTTCCGGAGAAATTGTTCACATCAAATAACTATATCATATAGCTGCCATACGAACTGAGTGATCGGAAACAAGTGCTTGTATGGAAAACTTTTGCATTTGACGAGATATTTTAATTAAGCACGATCTATTGCTTAAGGTAACAATATTTTTTCCGGAGAAATTTTTCAGATCAAATAACTATATCATATAGCTGATATGTTAACTGAACTATCGGAAACAAGTGCTTGTATGGAAAACTTTTTCATTTGACGAGATATTTTAATTAGGCACGATTTATTGCTTAAGGCAACAATATATTCTCCGGAGAAATTGTTCAGATCAAATAACTATATCATATAGCTGATATATTACCTGAATGATCTGAAACAAGTGCTTGTATGTAAAACTTTTTCATTTGACGAGATATTTTAATTAGGCACGATTTATTGCTTAAGGCAACAATATATTCTCCGGAGAAATTGTTCAGATCAAACAACTATATCATATAGCTGATATATTACCTGAATGATCTGAAACAAGTGCTTGTATGTAAAACTTTTTCATTTGACGAGATATTTTAATTAGGCACGATTTATTGCTTAAGGTAACAATATATTTTCCGGAGAAATTTTTCAGATCAAATAACTATATCATATAGCTGCCATACGAACTGAGTGATCGGAAACAAGTGCTTGTATGGAAAACTTTTTCATTTAACGAGATACTTTAATTAGGCACGATTTATTGCTTAAGGCAACAATATATTCTCCGGAGAAATTGTTCAGATCAAACAACTATATCATATAGCTGATATATTACCTGAACGATCTGAAACAAGTGCTTGTATGTAAAACTTTTTCATTTGACGAGATATTTTAATTAGGCACGATTTATTGCTTAAGGCAACAATATATTCTCCGGAGAAATTGTTCAGATCAAACAACTATATCATATAGCTGATATATTACCTGAACGATCTGAAACAAGTGCTTGTATGTAAAACTTTTTCATTTGACGAGATATTTTAATTAGGCACGATTTATTGCTTAAGGCAACAATATATTCTCCGGAGAAATTGTTCAGATCAAACAACTATATCATATAGCTGATATATTACCTGAACGATCTGAAACAAGTGCTTGTATGTAAAACTTTTTCATTTGACGAGATATTTTAATTAGGCACGATTTATTGCTTAAGGCAACAATATATTTTCCGGAGAAATTGTTCAGATCAAATAACTATATCATATAGCTGCCATACGAACTGAGTGATCGGAAACAAGTGCTTGTATGGAAAACTTTTTCATTTAACGAGATACTTTAATTAGGCACGATTTATTGCTTAAGGCAACAATATATTCTCCGGAGAAATTGTTCAGATCAAACAACTATATCATATAGCTGATATATTACCTGAATGATCTGAAACAAGTGCTTGTATGTAAAACTTTTTCATTTGACGAGATATTTTAATTAGGCACGATTTATTGCTTAAGGCAACAATATATTCTCCGGAGAAATTGTTCAGATCAAACAACTATATCATATAGCTGATATATTACCTGAATGATCTGAAACAAGTGCTTGTATGTAAAACTTTTTCATTTGACGAGATATTTTAATTAGGCACGATTTATTGCTTAAGGTAACAATATATTTTCCGGAGAAATTTTTCAGATCAAATAACTATATCATATAGCTGCCATACGAACTGAGTGATCGGAAACAAGTGCTTGTATGGAAAACTTTTTCATTTAACGAGATACTTTAATTAGGCACGATTTATTGCTTAAGGCAACAATATATTCTCCGGAGAAATTGTTCAGATCAAACAACTATATCATATAGCTGATATATTACCTGAACGATCTGAAACAAGTGCTTGTATGTAAAACTTTTTCATTTGACGAGATATTTTAATTAGGCACGATTTATTGCTTAAGGTAACAATATATTTTCCGGAGAAATTGTTCAGATCAAATAACTATATCATATAGCTGCCATACGAACTGAGTGATCGGAAACAAGTGCTTGTATGGAAAACTTTTTCATTTAACGAGATACTTTAATTAGGCACGATTTATTGCTTAAGGCAACAATATATTCTCCGGAGAAATTGTTCAGATCAAACAACTATATCATATAGCTGATATATTACCTGAACGATCTGAAACAAGTGCTTATATGTAAAACTTTTTCATTTGACGAGATATTTTAATTAGGCACGATCTATTGCTTAAGGTAACAACATTTTTTCCGGAGAAATTTTTCAGATCAAATAACTATATCATATAGCTGCCATACGAACTGAGTGATCGGAAACAAGTGCTTGTATGGAAAACTTTTTCATTTAACGAGATACTTTAATTAGGCACGATTTATTGCTTAAGGCAACAATATATTCTCCGGAGAAATTGTTCAGATCAAACAACTATATCATATAGCTGATATATTACCTGAACGATCTGAAACAAGTGCTTGTATGTAAAACTTTTTCATTTGACGAGATATTTTAATTAGGCACGATTTATTGCTTAAGGTAACAATATATTTTCCGGAGAAATTGTTCAGATCAAATAACTATATCATATAGCTGCCATACGAACTGAGTGATCGGAAACAAGTGCTTGTATGGAAAACTTTTTCATTTAACGAGATACTTTAATTAGGCACGATTTATTGCTTAAGGCAACAATATATTCTCCGGAGAAATTGTTCAGATCAAACAACTATATCATATAGCTGATATATTACCTGAATGATCTGAAACAAGTGCTTGTATGTAAAACTTTTTCATTTGACGAGATATTTTAATTAGGCACGATTTATTGCTTAAGGTAACAATATATTTTGCGGAGAAATTGTTCAGATCAAATAACTATATCATATAGCTGATATGTTAACTGAACGATCTGAAACAAGTGCTTGTATGTAAAACTTTTTCATTTGACGAGATATTTTAATTAGGCACGATTTATTGCTTAAGGTAACAATATATTTTCCGGAGAAATTGTTCAGATCAAACAACTATATCATATAGCTGCCATACGAACTGAGTGATCGGAAACAAGTGCTTGTATGGAAAACTTTTGCATTTGACGAGATATTTTAATTAGGCACGATCTATTGCTTAAGGTAACAATATTTTTTCCGGAGAAATTTTTCAGATCAAATAACTATATCATATAGCTGATATGTTAACTGAACCATCGGAAACAAGTGCTTGTATGGAAAACTTTTTCATTTGACGAGATATTTTAATTAGGCACGATTTATTGCTTAAGGCAACAATATATTCTCCGGAGAAATTGTTCAGATCAAATAACTATATCATATAGCTGATATATTAACTGAACGCTCGGAAACAAGTGTTTGTATGGAAAACTTTTTCATTTGACGAGATATTTTAATTAGGCACGATTTATTGCTTAAGGCAACAATATATTCTCCGGATAAATTGTTCAGATCAAATAACTATATCATATAGCTGATATATTAACTGAACGCTCGGAAACAAGTGTTTGTATGGAAAACTTTTTCATTTAACGAGATACTTTAATAAGGCACGCTTTATTGCTTAAGGCAACAATATATTCTCCGGAGAAATTGTTCAGATCAAATAACTATATCATATAGCTGATATATTAACTGAACGCTCGGAAACAAGTGCTTGTATGGAAAACTTTTTCATTTGACGAGATATTTTAATTAGGCACGATTTATTGCTTAAGGTAACAATATTTTCTGAGGAGAAATTGGTCAGATCAAATAACTATATCATATAGCTGATATATTAACTGAACGCTCGGAAACAAGTGTTTGTATGGAAAACTTTTTCATTTGACGAGATATTTTAATTAGGCACGATTTATTGCTTAAGGTAACAATATATTTTCCGGAGAAATTGTTCAGATCAAACAACTATATCATATAGCTGATATATTACCTGAACGATCTGAAACAAGTGCTTGTATGTAAAACTATTTCATTTGACGAGATATTTTAATTAGGCACGATTTATTGCTTAAGGTAACAATATATTTTCCGGAGAAATTGTTCAGATCAAATAACTATATCATATAGCTGCCATACCAACTGAGTGATCGGAAACAAGTGCTTGTATGGAAAACTTTTGCATTTGACGAGATATTTTAATTAGGCACGATCTATTGCTTAAGGTAACAATATTTTTTCCGGAGAAATTTTTCAGATCAAATAACTATATCATATAGCTGCCATACGAACTGAGTGATCGGAAACAAGTGCTTGTATGGAAAACTTTTTCATTTAACGAGATACTTTAATTAGGCACGATTTATTGCTTAAAGCAACAATATATTCTCCGGAGAAATTGTTCAGATCAAACAACTATATCATATAGCTGATATATTACCTGAACGATCTGAAACAAGTGCTTATATGTAAAACTTTTTCATTTGACGAGATATTTTAATTAGGCACGATCTATTGCTTAAGGTAACAACATTTTTTCCGGAGAAATTTTTCAGATCAAATAACTATATCATATAGCTGCCATACGAACTGAGTGCTCGGAAACAAGTGCTTGTATGGAAAACTTTTTCATTTAACGAGATACTTTAATTAGGCACGATTTATTGCTTAAGGCAACAATATATTCTCCGGAGAAATTGTTCAGATGAAACAACTATATCATATAGCTGATATATTACCTGAACGATCTGAAACAAGTGCTTGTATGTAAAACTTTTTCATTTGACGAGATATTTTAATTAGGCACGATTTATTGCTTAAGGTAACAATATATTTTCCGGAGAAATTGTTCAGATCAAATAACTATATCATATAGCTGCCATACGAACTGAGTGATCGGAAGCAAGTGCTTGTATGGAAAACTTTTTCATTTAACGAAATACTTTAATTAGGCACGATTTATTGCTTAAGGCAACAATATATTCTCCGGAGAAATTGTTCAGATCAAACAACTATATCATATAGCTGATATATTACCTGAACGATCTGAAACAAGTGCTTGTATGTAAAGCTTTTTCATTTGACGAGATATTTTAATTAGGCACGATTTATTGCTTAAGGTAACAATATATTTTCCGGAGAAATTGTTCAGATCAAATAACTATATCATATAGCTGCCATACGAACTGAGTGATCGGAAACAAGTGCTTGTGTGGAAAACTTTTTCATTTGACGAGATATTTTAATTAGGCACGATTTATTGCTTAAGGTAACAATATATTTTCCGGAGAAATTGTTCAGATCAAATAACTATATCATATAGCTGCCATACGAACTGAGTGATCGGAAACAAGTGCTTGTATGGAAAACTTTTGCATTTGACGAGATATTTTAATTAGGCACGATCTATTGCTTAAGGTAACAATATTTTTTCCGGAGAAATTTTTCAGATCAAATAACTATATCATATAGCTGATATGTTAACTGAACTATCGGAAACAAGTGCTTGTATGGAAAACTTTTTCATTTGACGAGATATTTTAATTAGGCACGATTTATTGCTTAAGGCAACAATATATTCTCCGGAGAAATTGTTCAGATCAAATAACTATATCATATAGCTGATATAATAACTGAACGCTCGGAAACAAGTGTTTGTATGGAAAACTTTTTCATTTGACGAGATATTTTAATTAGGCCCGATTTATTGCTTAAGGTAACAATATTTTCTCCGGAGAAATTGTTCAGATCAAATAACTATATCATATAGCTGATATATTAACTGAACGCTCGGAAACAAGTGTTTGTATGGAAAACTTTTTCATTTGACGAGATATTTTAATTAGGCACGATTTATTGCTTAAGGTAACAATATTTTCTGAGGAGAAATTGGTCAGATCAAATAACTATATCATATAGCTGCCATACGAACTGAGTGATCGGAAACAAGTGCTTGTATGGAAAACTTTTTCATTTAACGAGATACTTTAATTAGGCACGATTTATTGCTTAAGGCAACAATATATTCTCCGGAGAAATTTTTCAGATCAAATAACTATATCATATAGCTGATATATTAACTGAACGCTCGGAAACAAGTGTTTGTATGGAAAACTTTTTCATTTGACGAGATATTTTAATTAGGCACGATTTATTGCTTAAGGTAACAATATTTTCTGAGGAGAAATTGGTCAGATCAAATAACTATATCATATAGCTGATATATTAACTGAACGCTCGGAAACAAGTGTTTGTATGGAAAACTTTTTCATTTAACGAGATATTTTAATTAGGCACGATTTATTGCTTAAGGTAACAATATATTTTCCGGAGAAATTGTTCGGATCAAATAACTATATCATATAGCTGCCATACGAACTGAGTGATCGGAAACAAGTGCATGTATGGAAAACTTTTTCATTTAACGAGATACTTTAATTAGGCACGATTTATTGCTTAAGGCAACAATATATTCTCCGGAGAAATTGTTCAGATCAAACAACTATATCATATAGCTGATATATTACCTGAACGATCTGAAACAAGTGCTTGTATGTAAAACTTTTTCATTTGACGAGATATTTTAATTAGGCACGATCTATTGCTTAAGGTAACAATATTTTTTCCGGAGAAATTGTTCAGATCAAACAACTATATCATATAGCTGCCATACGAACTGAGTAATCGGAAACAAGTGCTTGTATGGAAAACTTTTGCATTTGACGAGATATTTTAATTAGGCACGATCTATTGCTTAAGGTAACAATATTTTTTCCGGAGAAATTTTTCAGATCAAATAACTATATCATATAGCTGCCATACGAACTGAGTGATCGGAAACAAGTGCTTGTATGGAAAACTTTTTCATTTAACGAGATACTTTAATTAGGCACGATTTATTGCTTAAGGCAACAATATATTCTCCGGAGAAATTGTTCAGATCAAACAACTATAGCTGATATATTACCTGAACGATCTGAAACAAGTGCTTGTATGTAAAACTTTTTCATTTGACGAGATATTTTAATTAGGCACGATTTATTGCTTAAGGTAACAATATATTTTCCGGAGAAATTGTTCAGATCAAATAACTATATCATATAGCTGCCATACGAACTGAGTGATCGGAAACAAGTGCTTGTATGGAAAACTTTTTCATTTAACGAGATACTTTAATTAGGCACGATTTATTGCTTAAGGCAACAATATATTCTCCGGAGAAATTGTTCAGATCAAACAACTATATCATATAGCTGATATATTACCTGAACGATCTGAAACAAGTGCTTGTATGTAAAACTTTTTCATTTGACGAGATATTTTAATTAGGCACGATTTATTGCTTAAGTAACAATATATTTTCCGGAGAAATTGTTCAGATCAAATAACTATATCATGTAGCTGCCATACGAACTGAGTGATCGGAAACAAGTGCTTGTATGGAAAACTTTTGCATTTGACGAGATATTTTAATTAGGCACGATCTATTGCTTAAGGTAACAATATTTTTTCCGGAGAAATTTTTCAGATCAAATAACTATATCATATAGCTGATATGTTAACTGAACCATCGGAAACAAGTGCTTGTATGGAAAACTTTTTCATTTGACTAGATATTTTAATTAGTCACGCTTTATTGCTTAAGGCAACACTATATTCTCCGGAGAAATTGGTCAGATCAAATTACTATATTATATAGCTTCCATACGAAATGTTCGGAAACAAGTGCTTGTATGGAAAACTTTTTCATTTGTCGAGATATTTTAATTAGGCACGATTTATTGCTTAAGGCAACAACATATTCTCCGAAGAAATTGGTCAGATCAAATAATTATATCATATAGCTGCCATACGAACTGAATGATCGGAAACAAGTGCTTGTATGGAAAACTTTTTCATTTAACCAGAAATTTTAATTAGGCACGATTTATTGCTTAAGGTAACAATATTTTCTCCGAAGAAATTTCTCAGATCAAATTATTATTTCATATAGCGGATATATAAATTGAACGATCGGAAACAAGTGCTTGTATGGAAAACTCTTTCTTTTGACGAGTTATCTTCACAAAGTTAGACACGATTTATTGCTTAAGGCAACAACATATTCTCCGAAGAAATTGTTCAAATCAAATTACTATATTATATAGCTGCCATACGAACTGAGTGATCGGAAACAAGTGCTTGTATGGAAAACTTTTGCATTTGACCAGATATTTTAATTAGGCACGATTTATTGCTTAAGGTAACAATATTTTATCCGAAGAAATTTCTCAGATCAAATTACTATTTCATATAGCTGATATATAAATTGAACGATCGGAAACAAGTGCTTGTATGGAAAACTCTTTCTTTTGACGAGTTTTCTTCACAAAGTTAGACACGATTTATTGCTTAAGGTAACAATATATTCTCCGAAGAAATTGGTCAGATCAAATAACTATATCATATAGCTGCCATACGAACTGAATGATCGGAAACAAGTGCTTGTATGGAAAACCATTTCATTTAACGAAATATTTTTTATAGAGACGCGTTTTATTGCTTAAGGTAACAATATTTTCTCCGAAGAAATTTCTCAGATCAAATTACTATTTCATATAGCTGATATATAAATTGAACGATCGGAAACAAGTGCTTGTATGGAAAACTCTTTCTTTTGACGAGTTATCTTCACAAAGTTAGGCACGATTTATTGCTTAAGGCAACAACATATTCTCCGAAGAAATTATTCAAATCAAATTACTATATTATATAGCAGCCATACGAACTCAGTGATCGGAAACAAGTGCTTGTATGGAAAACTTTTTCATTTGACTAGATATTTTAATTAGTCACGCTTTATTGCTTAAGGCAACACTATATTCTCCGGAGAAATTGGTCAGATCAAACAACTATATCATATAGCTGATATATTAACTGAACGATCGGAAAGAAGTGCTTCTATGGAAAACTTTTTCATTTGACGAGATATTTGAATTAGGCATGTTGCCTTAAGCAATAAATCGTGCCGTATTCTCCGGAGAAATTGTTCAGATCATATAACTATATCATATAGCTGACATACAAACTAAACGATCGAAAACAAGTGCTTCTATGAAAAACTCTTTTATTTTACCAGATTTCTTCAAGAAATTTGGCACGATCTATTGCTTAAGGCAACAATGTATTCTCCAAAGAAATTGTTCAAATCATATTACTATAGCATATAGCTGCCACATAAACTGAACGCTCGGAAACAAATGCTTCTATGAAACACTTTTTAATTTGACGAGTTATCTTCACAAAGTTAGACACGATTTATTGCTTAAGGCAACAATATTTTCACGGAGAAAATGTTCAGATCATATTACTTAATCTTATAGTTCCATACAAACAGAACGATCGGAAACAAGTGCTTGTATGGAAATCTCTTTCATTTGACGAGTTATCTTCACAAAGCTAGACACGATTTATTGCTTAAGGCAACAACATATTCTCCGAAGAAATTGTTCAAATCAAATTACTATATTATATAGCTTCCATACGTACTGAGTGATCGGAAACAAGTGCTTGTATGGAAAACTTTTTCATTTGTCGAGATATTTTAATTAGGCACGATTTATTGCTTAAGGCAACAACATATTCTCCGAAGAAATTGGTCAGATCAAATAATTATATCATATAGCTGCCATACGAACTGAATGATCGGAAACAAGTGCTTGTATGGAAAACTTTTTCATTTAACCAGATATTTTAATTAGGCACGATTTATTGCTTAAGGTAACAATATTTTCTCCGAAGAAATTTCTCAGATCAAATTATTATTTCATATAGCTGATATATAAATTGAACGATCGGAAACAAGTGCTTGTATGGAAAACTCTTTCTTTTGACGAGTTATCTTCACAAAGTTAGACACGATTTATTGCTTAAGGCAACAACATATTCTCCGAAGAAATTGTTCAAATCAAATTACTATATTATATAGCTGCCATACGAACTGAGTGATCGGAAACAAGTGCTTGTATGGAAAACTTTTGCATTTGACCAGATATTTTAATTAGGCACGATTTATTGCTTAAGGTAACAATATTTTATCCGAAGAAATTTCTCGGATCAAATTACTATTTCATATAGCTGATATATAAATTGAACGATCGGAAACAAGTGCTTGTAAGGAAAACTCTTTCTTTTGACGAGTTTTCTTCACAAAGTTAGACACGATTTATTGCTTAAGGCAACAATATATTCTCCGAAGAAATTGGTCAGATCAAATAACTATATCATATAGCTGCCATACGAACTGAATGATCGGAAACAAGTGCTTGTATGGAAAACCATTTTATTTAACGAAATATTTTTTATAGAGACGCGTTTTATTGCTTAAGGTAACAATATTTTCTCCGAAGAAATTTCTCAGATCAAATTACTATTTCATATAGCTGATATATAAATTGAACGATCGGAAACAAGTGCTTGTATGGAAAACTCTTTCTTTTGACGAGTTATCTTCACAAAGTTAGGCACGATTTATTGCTTAAGGCAACAACATATTCTCCGAAGAAATTATTCAAATCAAATTACTATATTATATAGCAGCCATACGAACTCAGTGATCGGAAACAAGTGCTTGTATGGAAAACTTTTTCATTTGACGAGATATTTTAATTAGGCACGATTTATTGCTTAAGGTAACAATATTTTTCCGGAGAAATTGTTCAGATCAAATAACTATATCATATAGCTGATATATTAGCTGAACGCTCGGAAACAAGTGTTTGTATGGAAAACTTTTTCATTTGACGAGATATTTTAATTAGGCACGATTTATTGCTTAAGGTAACAATATTTTCTGAGGAGAAATTGGTCAGATCATACTGCTGTATCATATAGCTGCCATACAAACTGAACGATCTGAAACAAGTGCTTGTATGGAAAACTTTTTCATTTGACGAGATATTTTAATTAGGCACGATTTATTGCTTAAGGTAACAATATATTTTCCGGAGAAATTGTTTAGATCAAATAACTATATCATATAGCTGCCATACGAACTGAATGATCGGAAACAAGTGCTTGTATGGAAAACTTTTTCATTTAACGAGATACTTTAATTAGGCACGATTTATTGCTTAAGGCAACAATATATTCTCCGGAGAAAATTTTCAGATCAAATAACTATATCATATAGCTGATATATTAACTGAACGATCGGAAACAAGTGCTTGTATTGAAAACTTTTTCATTTGACGAGATATTTTAACTAGGCACGATTTATTGCTTAAGGCAACAATATTTTTTCCGGGGAAATTCTTCAGATCAAATAACTACATCATATAGCTGATATATTAGCTGAACGCTCGGAAACAAGTGTTTGTATGGAAAACTTTTTCATTTGACGAGATATTTTAATTAGGCACGATTAGGCTTAAGGTAACAATATTTTCTGAGGAGAAATTGGTCAGATCATACTGCTGTATCATATAGCTGCCATACAAACTGAACGACCTGAAACAAGTGCTTGTATGGAAAACTCTTTCATTTGACGAGTTATTTTAATTAGGCATGATTTATTGCTTAAGGTAACAATATATTTTCCGGAGAAATTGTTCAGATCAAATAACTATATCATATAGCTGCCATACGAACGGAATGATCGGAAACAAGTGCTTGTATGGAAAACTTTTGCGTTTGACGAGATATTTTAATTAGGCACGATTTATTGCTTAAGGTAACAATTTTTTTTCCAGAGAAATTGTTCAGATTAATAACTATATCATATAGCTGATATATTAGCTGAACGCTCGGAAACAAGTGTTTGTATGGAAAACTTTTTCATTTGACGAGATATTTTAATTAGCCACGATTTATTGCTTAAGGTAACAATATTTTCTGAGGAGAAATTGGTCAGATCATACTGCTGTTTAATATAGCTGCCACACAAACTGAACGATCTGAAACAAGTGCTTGTATGGAAAACTTTTTCATTTGACGAGATAATTTAATTAGGTACGATTTATTTCTTAAGGTAACAATATATTTTCCGGAGAAATTGTTCAGATCAAATAACTATATCATATAGCTGCCATACGAACTGAATGATCGGAAACAAGTGCTTGTATGGAAAACTTTTTCATTTAACGAGATACTTTAATTAGGCTCGATTTATTGCTTAAGGCAACAATATATTCTCCGGAGAAATTTTTCAGATCAAATAACTATATCATATAGCTGATATATTAACTGAACGATCGGAAACAAGTGCTTGTATGGAAAACTTTTTCATTTGACGAGATATTTTAATTAGGCACGATTTATTGCTTAAGGTAACAATATTTTTCCGGAGAAATTGTTCAGATCAAATAACTATATCATATAGCTGATATATTAGCTGAACGCTCGGGAAGAAGTGTTTGTATGGAAAACTTTTTCATTTGACGAGATATTTTAATTAGGCACGATTTATTGCTTAAGGTAACAATATTTTCTGAGGAGAAATTGGTCAGATCATACTGCTGTATCATATAGCTGCCATACAAACTGAACGATCTGAAACAAGTGCTTGTATGGAAAACTTTTTCATTTGACGAGATATTTTAATTAGGCACGATTTATTGCTTAAGGTAACAATATATTTTCCGGAGAAATTGTTTAGATCAAATAACTATATCATATAGCTGCCATACGAACTGAATGATCGGAAACAAGTGCTTGTATGGAAAACTTTTTCATTTAACGAGATACTTTAATTAGGCACGATTTATTGCTTAAGGCAACAATATATTCTCCGGAGAAAATTTTCAGATCAAATAACTATATCATATAGCTGATATATTAACTGAACGATCGGAAACAAGTGCTTGTATGGAAAACTTTTTTATTTGACGAGATATTTTAACTAGGCACGATTTATTGCTTAAGGCAACAATATTTTTTCCGGGGAAATTCTTCAGATCAAATAACTATATCATATAGCTGATATATTAGCTGAACGCTCGGAAACAAGTGGTTGTATGGAAAACTTTTTCATTTGACGAGATATTTTAATTAGGCACGATTAGGCTTAAGGTAACAATATTTTCTGAGGAGAAATTGGTCAGATCATACTGCTGTATCATATAGCTGCCATACAAACTAAACGATCTGAAACATGTGCTTGTATGGAAAACTTTTTCATTTGACGAGATATTTTAATAAGGCACGATTTATTGCTTAAGGCAACAATATATTCTCCGGAGAAATTTTTTAGATCAAATAACTATATCATATAGCTGATATATTAACTGAACGATCGGAAACAAGTGCTTGTATGGAAAACTTTTTCATTTGACTAGATATTTTAATTAGTCACGAGTTATTGCTTAAGGCAACAATATATTCTCCGGAGAAATTGTTCAGATCAAATAACTATATCATATAGCTGATATATTAACTGAACGATCGGAAAGAAGTGCTTCTATGGAAAACTTTTTCATTTGACGAGATATTTTAATTAGGCACGATTTATTGCCTAAGGTAACAATATTTTTCCGGAGAAATTGTTCAGATCAAATGACTATAACATATAGCTGATATATTAGCTGAACGATCGGAAACAAGTGTCTGTATGGAAAACTTTTGCATTTGACGAGATATTTTAATTAGGCACGATTTATTGCTTAAGGTAACAATATTTTCTCCGGAGAAATTGATCAGATCACATCGCTACATCATATAGTTGCCATACAAACTGAACGATCTGAAACAAGTGCTTGTATGGAAAACTCTTTCATTTGACGAGTTATCTTCACAAAGTTAGACACGATTTATTGCTTAAGGCAACAACATATTCTCCGAAGAAATTGTTCAAATCAAATTACTATATTATATAGCTGTCATACGAACTGAGTGATCGGAAACAAGTACTTGTATGGAAAACTTTTGCATTTGACGAGATATTTTAATTAGGCACGATTTATTGCTTAAGGTAACAATTTTTTTTCCGGAGAAATTGTTCAGATCAAATAACTATATCATATAGCTGATATATTAGCTGTACGCTCGGAAACAAGTGTTTGTATGGAAAACTTTTTCATTTGACGAGATATTTTAATTAGGCACGATTTATTGCTTAAGGTAACAATATTTTCTGAAGAGAAATTGGCCAGATCATACTGTTGTATCATATAGCTGCCATACAAACTGAACGATCTGAAACAAGTGCTTGTATGGAAAACTTTTTCATTTGACGAGATATTTTAATTAGGCATTGTTTATTGCTTAAGGTAACAATATATTTTCCGGAGAAATTGTTCAGATCAAATAACTATATCATATAGCTGCCATACGAACGGAATGATCGGAAACAAGTGCTTGTATGGAAAACTTTTGCATTTGACGAGATATTTTAATTAGGCACGATTTATTGCTTAAGGTAACAATTTTTTTTCCAGAGAAATTGTTCAGATTAATAACTATATCATATAGCTGATATATTAGCTGAACGCTCGGAAACAAGTGTTTGTATGGAAAACTTTTTCATTTGACGAGATATTTTAATTAGCCACGATTTATTGCTTAAGGTAACAATATTTTCTGAGGAGAAATTGGTCAGATCATACTGCTGTTTAATATAGCTGCCACACAAACTGAACGATCTGAAACAAGTGCTTGTATGGAAAACTTTTTCATTTGACGAGATAATTTAATTAGGCACGATTTATTGCTTAAGGTAACAATATATTTTCCGGAGAAATTGTTCAGATCAAATAACTATATCATATAGCTGCCATACGAACTGAATGATCGGAAACAAGTGCTTGTATGGAAAACTTTTTCATTTAACGAGATACTTTAATTAGGCTCGATTTATTACTTAAGGCAACAATATATTCTCCGGAGAAATTTTTCAGATCAAATAACTATATCATATAGCTGATATATTAACTGAACGATCGGAAACAAGTGCTTGTATGGAAAACTTTTTCATTTGACGAGATATTTTAATTAGGTACGATTTATTGCTTAAGGCAACAATATTTTTTCCGGGGAAATTCTTCAGATCAAATAACTACATCATATAGCTGATATATTAGCTGAACGCTCGGAAACAAGTGTTTGTATGGAAAACTTTTTCATTTGACGAGATATTTTAATTAGGCACGATTAGGCTTAAGGTAACAATATTTTCTGAGGAGAAATTGGTCAGATCATACTGCTGTTTAATATAGCTGCCACACAAACTGAACGATCTGAAACAAGTGCTTGTATGGAAAACTTTTTCATTTGACGAGATAATTTAATTAGGCACGATTTATTGCTTAAGGTAACAATATATTTTCCGGAGAAATTGTTCAGATCAAATAACTATATCATATAGCTGCCATACGAACTGAATGATCGGAAACAAGTGCTTGTATGGAAAACTTTTTCATTTAACGAGATACTTTAATTAGGCTCGATTTATTACTTAAGGCAACAATATATTCTCCGGAGAAATTTTTCAGATCAAATAACTATATCATATAGCTGATATATTAACTGAACGATCGGAAACAAGTGCTTGTATGGAAAACTTTTTCATTTGACGAGATATTTTAATTAGGTACGATTTATTGCTTAAGGCAACAATATTTTTTCCGGGGAAATTCTTCAGATCAAATAACTACATCATATAGCTGATATATTAGCTGAACGCTCGGAAACAAGTGTTTGTATGGAAAACTTTTTCATTTGACGAGATATTTTAATTAGGCACGATTAGGCTTAAGGTAACAATATTTTCTGAGGAGAAATTGGTCAGATCATACTGCTGTATCATATAGCTGCCATACAAACTGAACGACCTGAAACAAGTGCTTGTATGGAAAACTTTTTCATTTGACGAGATATTTTAATTAGGCATGATTTATTGCTTAAGGTAACAATATATTTTCCGGAGAAATTGTTCAGATCAAATAACTATATCATATAGCTGCCATACGAACGGAATGATCGGAAACAAGTGCTTGTATGGAAAACTTTTGCGTTTGACGAGATATTTTAATTAGGCACGATTTATTGCTTAAGGTAACAATTTTTTTTCCAGAGAAATTGTTCAGATTAATAACTATATCATATAGCTGATATATTAGCTGAACGCTCGGAAACAAGTGTTTGTATGGAAAACTTTTTCATTTGACGAGATATTTTAATTAGCCACGATTTATTGCTTAAGGTAACAATATTTTCTGAGGAGAAATTGGTCAGATCATACTGCTGTTTAATATAGCTGCCACACAAACTGAACGATCTGAAACAAGTGCTTGTATGGAAAACTTTTTCATTTGACGAGATAATTTAATTAGGCACGATTTATTGCTTAAGGTAACAATATATTTTCCGGAGAAATTGTTCAGATCAAATAACTATGTCATATAGCTGCCATACGAACTGAATGATCGGAAACAAGTGCTTGTATGGAAAACTTTTTCATTTAACGAGATACTTTAATTAGGCTCGATTTATTGCTTAAGGCAACAATATATTCTCCGGAGAAATTTTTCAGATCAAATAACTATATCATATAGCTGATATATTAACTGAACGATCGGAAACAAGTGCTTGTATGGAAAACTTTTTCATTTGACGAGATATTTTAATTAGGCACGATTTATTGCTTAAGGTAACAATATTTTTCCGGAGAAATTGTTCAGATCAAATAACTATATCATATAGCTGATATATTAGCTGAACGCTCGGGAAGAAGTGTTTGTATGGAAAACTTTTTCATTTGACGAGATATTTTAATTAGGCAAGATTTATTGCTTAAGGTAACAATATTTTCTGAGGAGAAATTGGTCAGATCATACTGCTGTATCATATAGCTGCCATACAAACTGAACGATCTGAAACAAGTGCTTGTATGGAAAACTTTTTCATTTGACGAGATATTTTAATTAGGCACGATTTATTGCTTAAGGTAACAATATATTTTCCGGAGAAATTGTTTAGATCAAATAACTATATCATATAGCTGATATATTAACTGAACGATCGGAAACAAGTGCTTGTATGGAAAACTTTTTCATTTAACGAGATACTTTAATTAGGCACGATTTATTGCTTAAGGCAACAATATATTCTCCGGAGAAGTTTTTCAGATCAAATAACTATATCATATAGCTGATATATTAACTGAACGCTCGGAAACAAGTGTTTGTATGGAAAACTTTTTCATTTGACGAGATATTTTAATTAGGCACGATTAGGCTTAAGGTAACAATATTTTCTGAGGAGAAATTGGTCAGATCATACTGCTGTATCATAAAGCTGCCATACAAACTAAACGATCTGAAACATGTGCTTGTATGGAAAACTTTTTCATTTGACGAGATATTTTAATAAGGCACGATTTATTGCTTAAGGCAACAATATATTCTCCGGAGAAATTGTTCAGATCAAATAACTATATCATATAGCTGATATATTAACTGAACGATCGGAAAGAAGTGCTTCTATGGAAAACTTTTTCATTTGACGAGATATTTTAATTAGGCACGATTTATTGCCTAAGGTAACAATATTTTTCCGGAGAAATTGTTCAGATCAAATGACTATAACATATAGCTGATATATTAGCTGAACGATCGGAAACAAGTGTCTGTATGGAAAACTTTTTCATTTGACGAGATATTTTAATTAGGCACGATTTATTGCTTAAGGTAACAATATTTTCTCCGGAGAAATTGATCAGATCACATCGCTACATCATATAGTTGCCATACAAACTGAACGATCTGAAACAAGTGCTTGTATGGAAAACTCTTTCATTTGACGAGTTATCTTCACAAAGTTAGACACGATTTATTGCTTAAGGCAACAACATATTCTCCGAAGAAATTGTTCAAATCAAATTACTATATTATATAGCTGCCATACGAACTGAGTGATCGGAAACAAGTACTTGTATGGAAAACTTTTGCATTTGACGAGATATTTTAATTAGGCACGATTTATTGCTTAAGGTAACAATTTTTTTTCCGGAGAAATTGTTCAGATCAAATAACTATATCATATAGCTGATATATTAGCTGTACGCTCGGAAACAAGTGTTTGTATGGAAAACTTTTTCATTTGACGAGATATTTTAATTAGGCACGATTTATTGCTTAAGGTAACAATATTTTCTGAAGAGAAATTGGCCAGATCATACTGTTGTATCATATAGCTGCCATACAAACTGAACGATCTGAAACAAGTGCTTGTATGGAAAACTTTTTCATTTGACGAGATATTTTAATTAGGCATTGTTTATTGCTTAAGGTAACAATATATTTTCCGGAGAAATTGTTCAGATCAAATAACTATATCATATAGCTGCCATACGAACGGAATGATCGGAAACAAGTGCTTGTATGGAAAACTTTTGCATTTGACGAGATATTTTAATTAGGCACGATTTATTGCTTAAGGTAACAATTTTTTTTCCAGAGAAATTGTTCAGATTAATAACTATATCATATAGCTGATATATTAGCTGAACGCTCGGAAACAAGTGTTTGTATGGAAAACTTTTTCATTTGACGAGATATTTTAATTAGCCACGATTTATTGCTTAAGGTAACAATATTTTCTGAGGAGAAATTGGTCAGATCATACTGCTGTTTAATATAGCTGCCACACAAACTGAACGATCTGAAACAAGTGCTTGTATGGAAAACTTTTTCATTTGACGAGATAATTTAATTAGGCACGATTTATTGCTTAAGGTAACAATATATTTTCCGGAGAAATTGTTCAGATCAAATAACTATATCATATAGCTGCCATACGAACTGAATGATCGGAAACAAGTGCTTGTATGGAAAACTTTTTCATTTAACGAGATACTTTAATTAGGCTCGATTTATTGCTTAAGGCAACAATATATTCTCCGGAGAAATTTTTTAGATCAAATAACTATATCATATAGCTGATATATTAACTGAACGATCGGAAACAAGTGCTTGTATGGAAAACTTTTTCATTTGACGAGATATTTTAATTAGGCACGATTTATTGCTTAAGGCAACAATATATTCTCCGGAAAAATTGTTCAGATCAAATAACTATATCATATAGCTGATATATTAACTGAACGATCGGAAAGGAGTGCTTCTATGGAAAACTTTTTCATTTGACGAGATATTTTAATTAGGCACGATTTATTGCTTAAGGTAACAATATTTTTCCGGAGAAATTGTTCAGATCAAATAACTATATCATATAGCTGATATATTAGCTGAACGATCGGAAACCAGTGTCTTTATGGAAAACTTTTTCATTTGACGAGATATTTTAATTAGGCACGATTTATTGCTTAAGGTAACAATATTTTCTGAGGAGAAATTGGCCAGATCATACTGTTGTATCATATAGCTGCCATACAAACTGAACGATCTGAAACAAGTGCTTGTATGGAAAACTTTTTCATTTGACGAGATATTTTAATTAGGCATTGTTTATTGCTTAAGGTAACAATATATTTTCCGGAAAAATTGTTCAGATCAAATAACTATATCATATAGCTGCCATACGAACGGAATGATCGGAAACAAGTGCTTGTATGGAAAACTTTTGCATTTGACGAGATATTTTAATTAGGCACGATTTATTGCTTAAGGTAACAATATATTTTCCGGAGAAATTGTTCAGATCAAATAACTATATCATATAGCTGCCATACGAACTGAATGATCGGAAACAAGTGCTTGTATGGAAAACTTTTTCATTTAACGAGATACTTTAATTAGGCTCGATTTATTGCTTAAGGCAACAATATATTCTCCGGAGAAATTTTTTAGATCAAATAACTATATCATATAGCTGATATATTAACTGAACGATCGGAAACAAGTGCTTGTATGGAAAACTTTTTCATTTGACGAGATATTTTAACTAGGCACGATTTATTGCTTAAGGCAACAATATTTTTTCCGGGGAAATTCTTCAGATCAAATAACTATATCATATAGCTGATATATTAGCTGAACGCTCGGAAACAAGTGTTTGTATGGAAAACTTTTTCATTTGACGAGATATTTTAATTAGGCACGATTAGGCTTAAGGTAACAATATTTTCTGAGGAGAAATTGGTCAGATCATACTGCTGTATCATATAGCTGCCATACAAACTAAACGATCTGAAACATGTGCTTGTATGGAAAACTTTTTCATTTGACGAGATATTTTAATAAGGCACGATTTATTGCTTAAGGCAACAATATATTCTCCGGAGAAATTTTTCAGATCAAATAACTATATCATATAGCTGATATATTAACTGAACGATCGGAAACAAGTGCTTGTATGGAAAACTTTTTCATTTGACTAGATATTTTAATTAGTCACGAGTTATTGCTTAAGGCAACAATATATTCTCCGGAGAAATTGTTCAGATCAAATAACTATATCATATAGCTGATATATTAACTGAACGATCGGAAAGAAGTGCTTCTATGGAAAACTTTTTCATTTGACGAGATATTTTAATTAGGCACGATTTATTGCCTAAGGTAACAATATTTTTCCGGAGAAATTGTTCAGATCAAATGACTATAACATATAGCTGATATATTAGCTGAACGATCGGAAACAAGTGTCTGTATGGAAAACTTTTTCATTTGACGAGATATTTTAATTAGGCACGATTTATTGCTTAAGGTAACAATATTTTCTCCGGAGAAATTGATCAGATCACATCGCTACATCATATAGTTGCCATACAAACTGAACGATCTGAAACAAGTGCTTGTATGGAAAACTCTTTCATTTGACGAGTTATCTTCACAAAGTTAGACACGATTTATTGCTTAAGGCAACAACATATTCTCCGAAGAAATTGTTCAAATCAAATTACTATATTATATAGCTGCCATACGAACTGAGTGATCGGAAACAAGTACTTGTATGGAAAACTTTTGCATTTGACGAGATATTTTAATTAGGCACGATTTATTGCTTAAGGTAACAATTTTTTTTCCGGAGAAATTGTTCAGATCAAATAACTATATCATATAGCTGATATATTAGCTGTACGCTCGGAAACAAGTGTTTGTATGGAAAACTTTTTCATTTGACGAGATATTTTAATTAGGCACGATTTATTGCTTAAGGTAACAATATTTTCTGAAGAGAAATTGGCCAGATCATACTGTTGTATCATATAGCTGCCATACAAACTGAACGATCTGAAACAAGTGCTTGTATGGAAAACTTTTTCATTTGACGAGATATTTTAATTAGGCATTGTTTATTGCTTAAGGTAACAATATATTTTCCGGAGAAATTGTTCTGATCAAATAACTATATCATATAGCTGCCATACGAACGGAATGATCGGAAACAAGTGCTTGTATGGAAAACTTTTGCATTTGACGAGATATTTTAATTAGGCACGATTTATTGCTTAAGGTAACAATTTTTTTTCCAGAGAAATTGTTCAGATTAATAACTATATCATATAGCTGATATATTAGCTGAACGCTCGGAAACAAGTGTTTGTATGGAAAACTTTTTCATTTGACGAGATATTTTAATTAGCCACGATTTATTGCTTAAGGTAACAATATTTTCTGAGGAGAAATTGGTCAGATCATACTGCTGTTTAATATAGCTGCCACACAAACTGAACGATCTGAAACAAGTGCTTGTATGGAAAACTTTTTCATTTGACGAGATAATTTAATTAGGCACGATTTATTGCTTAAGGTAACAATATATTTTCCGGAGAAATTGTTCAGATCAAATAACTATATCATATAGCTGCCATACGAACTGAAAGATCGGAAACAAGTGCTTGTATGGAAAACTTTTTCATTTAACGAGATACTTTAATTAGGCTCGATTTATTGCTTAAGGCAACAATATATTCTCCGGAGAAATTTTTTAGATCAAATAACTATATCATATAGCTGATATATTAACTGAACGATCGGAAACAAGTGCTTGTATGGAAAACTTTTTCATTTGACGAGATATTTTAATTAGGCACGATTTATTGCTTAAGGCAACAATATATTCTCCGGAAAAATTGTTCAGATCAAATAACTATATCATATAGCTGATATATTAACTGAACGATCGGAAAGGAGTGCTTCTATGGAAAACTTTTTCATTTGACGAGATATTTTAATTAGGCACGATTTATTGCTTAAGGTAACAATATTTTTCCGGAGAAATTGTTCAGATCAAATAACTATATCATATAGCTGATATATTAGCTGAACGATCGGAAACCAGTGTCTTTATGGAAAACTTTTTCATTTGACGAGATATTTTAATTAGGCACGATTTATTGCTTAAGGTAACAATATTTTCTGAGGAGAAATTGGCCAGATCATACTGTTGTATCATATAGCTGCCATACAAACTGAACGATCTGAAACAAGTGCTTGTATGGAAAACTTTTTCATTTGACGAGATATTTTAATTAGGCATTGTTTATTGCTTAAGGTAACAATATATTTTCCGGAGAAATTGTTCAGATCAAATAACTATATCATATAGCTGCCATACGAACGGAATGATCGGAAACAAGTGCTTGTATGGAAAACTTTTGCATTTGACGAGATATTTTAATTAGGCACGATTTATTGCTTAAGGTAACAATATATTTTCCGGAGAAATTGTTCAGATCAAATAACTATATCATATAGCTGCCATACGAACTGAATGATCGGAAACAAGTGCTTGTATGGAAAACTTTTTCATTTAACGAGATACTTTAATTAGGCTCGATTTATTGCTTAAGGCAACAATATATTCTCCGGAGAAATTTTTTAGATCAAATAACTATATCATATAGCTGATATATTAACTGAACGATCGGAAACAAGTGCTTGTATGGAAAACTTTTTCATTTGACGAGATATTTTAACTAGGCACGATTTATTGCTTAAGGCAACAATATTTTTTCCGGGGAAATTCTTCAGATCAAATAACTATATCATATAGCTGATATATTAGCTGAACGCTCGGAAACAAGTGTTTGTATGGAAAACTTTTTCATTTGACGAGATATTTTAATTAGGCACGATTAGGCTTAAGGTAACAATATTTTCTGAGGAGAAATTGGTCAGATCATACTGCTGTATCATATAGCTGCCATACAAACTAAACGATCTGAAACATGTGCTTGTATGGAAAACTTTTTCATTTGACGAGATATTTTAATAAGGCACGATTTATTGCTTAAGGCAACAATATATTCTCCGGAGAAATTTTTCAGATCAAATAACTATATCATATAGCTGATATATTAACTGAACGATCGGAAACAAGTGCTTGTATGGAAAACTTTTTCATTTGACTAGATATTTTAATTAGTCACGAGTTATTGCTTAAGGCAACAATATATTCTCCGGAGAAATTGTTCAGATCAAATAACTATATCATATAGCTGATATATTAACTGAACGATCGGAAAGAAGTGCTTCTATGGAAAACTTTTTCATTTGACGAGATATTTTAATTAGGCACGATTTATTGCCTAAGGTAACAATATTTTTCCGGAGAAATTGTTCAGATCAAATGACTATAACATATAGCTGATATATTAGCTGAACGATCGGAAACAAGTGTCTGTATGGAAAACTTTTTCATTTGACGAGATATTTTAATTAGGCACGATTTATTGCTTAAGGTAACAATATTTTCTCCGGAGAAATTGATCAGATCACATCGCTACATCATATAGTTGCCATACAAACTGAACGATCTGAAACAAGTGCTTGTATGGAAAACTCTTTCATTTGACGAGTTATCTTCACAAAGTTAGACACGATTTATTGCTTAAGGCAACAACATATTCTCCGAAGAAATTGTTCAAATCAAATTACTATATTATATAGCTGCCATACGAACTGAGTGATCGGAAACAAGTACTTGTATGGAAAACTTTTGCATTTGACGAGATATTTTAATTAGGCACGATTTATTGCTTAAGGTAACAATTTTTTTTCCGGAGAAATTGTTCAGATCAAATAACTATATCATATAGCTGATATATTAGCTGTACGCTCGGAAACAAGTGTTTGTATGGAAAACTTTTTCATTTGACGAGATATTTTAATTAGGCACGATTTATTGCTTAAGGTAACAATATTTTCTGAAGAGAAATTGGCCAGATCATACTGTTGTATCATATAGCTGCCATACAAACTGAACGATCTGAAACAAGTGCTTGTATGGAAAACTTTTTCATTTGACGAGATATTTTAATTAGGCATTGTTTATTGCTTAAGGTAACAATATATTTTCCGGAGAAATTGTTCAGATCAAATAACTATATCATATAGCTGCCATACGAACGGAATGATCGGAAACAAGTGCTTGTATGGAAAACTTTTGCATTTGACGAGATATTTTAATTAGGCACGATTTATTGCTTAAGGTAACAATTTTTTTTCCAGAGAAATTGTTCAGATTAATAACTATATCATATAGCTGATATATTAGCTGAACGCTCGGAAACAAGTGTTTGTATGGAAAACTTTTTCATTTGACGAGATATTTTAATTAGCCACGATTTATTGCTTAAGGTAACAATATTTTCTGAGGAGAAATTGGTCAGATCATACTGCTGTTTAATATAGCTGCCACACAAACTGAACGATCTGAAACAAGTGCTTGTATGGAAAACTTTTTCATTTGACGAGATAATTTAATTAGGCACGATTTATTGCTTAAGGTAACAATATATTTTCCGGAGAAATTGTTCAGATCAAATAACTATATCATATAGCTGATATATTAACTGAACGATCGGAAACAAGTGCTTGTATGGAAAACTTTTTCATTTGACGAGATATTTTAATTAGGCACGATTTATTGCTTAAGGCAACAATATATTCTCCGGAAAAATTGTTCAGATCAAATAACTATATCATATAGCTGATATATTAACTGAACGATCGGAAAGGAGTGCTTCTATGGAAAACTTTTTCATTTGACGAGATATTTTAATTAGGCACGATTTATTGCTTAAGGTAACAATATTTTTCCGGAGAAATTGTTCATATCAAATAACTATATCATATAGCTGATATATTAGCTGAACGATCGGAAACCAGTGTCTTTATGGAAAACTTTTTCATTTGACGAGATATTTTAATTAGGCACGATTTATTGCTTAAGGTAACAATATTTTCTGAGGAGAAATTGGCCAGATCATACTGTTGTATCATATAGCTGCCATACAAACTGAACGATCTGAAACAAGTGCTTGTATGGAAAACTTTTTCATTTGACGAGATATTTTAATTAGGCATTGTTTATTGCTTAAGGTAACAATATATTTTCCGGAGAAATTGTTCAGATCAAATAACTATATCATATAGCTGCCATACGAACGGAATGATCGGAAACAAGTGCTTGTATGGAAAACTTTTGCATTTGACGAGATATTTTAATTAGGCACGATTTATTGCTTAAGGTAACAATTTTTTTTCCAGAGAAATTGTTCAGATTAATAACTATATCATATAGCTGATATATTAGCTGAACGCTCGGAAACAAGTGTTTGTATGGAAAACTTTTTCATTTGACGAGATATTTTAATTAGCCACGATTTATTGCTTAAGGTAACAATATTTTCTGAGGAGAAATTGGTCAGATCATACTGCTGTTTAATATAGCTGCCACACAAACTGAACGATCTGAAACAAGTGCTTGTATGGAAAACTTTTTCATTTGACGAGATAATTTAATTAGGCACGATTTATTGCTTAAGGTAACAATATATTCTCCGGAGAAATTTTTTAGATCAAATAACTATATCATATAGCTGATATATTAACTGAACGATCGGAAACAAGTGCTTGTATGGAAAACTTTTTCATTTGACGAGATATTTTAATTAGGCACGATTTATTGCTTAAGGCAACAATATATTCTCCGGAAAAATTGTTCAGATCAAATAACTATATCATATAGCTGATATATTAACTGAACGATCGGAAAGGAGTGCTTCTATGGAAAACTTTTTCATTTGACGAGATATTTTAATTAGGCACGATTTATTGCTTAAGGTAACAATATTTTTCCGGAGAAATTGTTCATATCAAATAACTATATCATATAGCTGATATATTAGCTGAACGATCGGAAACCAGTGTCTTTATGGAAAACTTTTTCATTTGACGAGATATTTTAATTAGGCACGATTTATTGCTTAAGGTAACAATATTTTCTGAGGAGAAATTGGCCAGATCATACTGTTGTATCATATAGCTGCCATACAAACTGAACGATCTGAAACAAGTGCTTGTATGGAAAACTTTTTCATTTGACGAGATATTTTAATTAGGCATTGTTTATTGCTTAAGGTAACAATATATTTTCCGGAGAAATTGTTCAGATCAAATAACTATATCATATAGCTGCCATACGAACGGAATGATCGGAAACAAGTGCTTGTATGGAAAACTTTTGCATTTGACGAGATATTTTAATTAGGCACGATTTATTGCTTAAGGTAACAATATATTCTCCGGAGAAATTTTTCAGATCAAATAACTATATCATATAGCTGATATATTAACTGAACGATCGGAAAGAAGTGCTTCTATGGAAAACTTTTTCATTTGACGAGATATTTTAATTAGGCATGTTGCCTTAAGCAATAAATCGTACCGTATTCTCCGGAGAAATTGTTCAGATCATATAACCATATCATATAGCTGACATACAAACTAAACGATCGAAAACAAGTGCTTCTATGAAAAACTCTTTTATTTTACCAGATTTCTTCAAGAAATTTGGCACGATCTATTGCTTACGGCAACAATGTATTCTCCAAAGAAATTGTTCAAATCATATTACTATAGCATATAGCTGTCACACAAGCTGAACGATCGGAAATAAATGCTTCTATGAAAAACTTTTTCATTTGACGAGATATTTTAATTAGGCACGATTTATTGCTTAAGTTAACAATATTTTCCACAGAGAAAACGTTCAGATCATATTACTAAACTATATAGTTGCCATACAAACAGAACGATCGGAAAAAAGTGCTTGTATGGAAAACTTTTTCATTTGACGAGTTATCTTCACAAAGTTAGAAACAATTTATTGCTTAAGGCAACAACATATTCTCCGAAGAAATTGTTCAGATCATATAACTATATCACATAGCTGCCATACAAACGGAACGATCGGAAACAAATGCTTTTATGAAAAACTTTTTCATTTGACGAGTTATCTTCACAAAGTTAGACACGATTTATTGCTTAAGGCAACAACACAATCTCCGAAGAAATTGTTCAGATCAAATAACTATATTATATATCTGCCATACAAACTGAAACATCGGAAACAAGTGCTTGTATAGAAAACTTTTTCATTTGACGAGATATTTTAATAAGGCATGTTGCCCTAAGCAATAAATCGTGCCGTATTCTCCGGAGAAATTGCTCAGATCATATAACTATATCATATAGCTGACATACAAACTAAACGATCGAAAACAAGTGCTTCTATGAAAAACTCTTTTATTTTACCAGATTTCTTCAAGAAATTTGCACGATCTATTGCTTAAGGCAACAATGTATTCTCCAAAGAAATTGCTCAAATCATATTACTATAGCATATAGCTGCCACACAAACTGAACGATCGGAAACAAATGCTTCTATGAAAAACTTTTTTCATTTGACGAGTTATCTTCACAAAGTTAGACACGATTTATTACTTAAGGCAACAACATATTCTCCCCAGAAATTGTTCAGTTCAAGCTACTATATCATATAGCTGATATATTACCTGAACGATCGGAAACAAGTGCTTGTATGGAAAACTTTTTCATTTGACGAGATATTTTAATTAGGCACGATTTATTGCTTAAGGTAACAATATTTTTTCCGGAGAAATTGTTCAGATCAAATAACTATATCATATAGCTGATATATTAGCTGAACGCTCGGAAACAAGTGCTTGTATGGAAAACTTTTTCATTTGACGAGATATTTTAATTAGCCACGATTTATTGCTTAAGGTAACAATATTTTCTGAGGAGAAATTGGTCAGATCATACTGCTGTATCATATAGCTGCCATACAAACTGAACGATCTGAAACAAGTGCTTGTATGGAAAACTTTTTCATTTGACGAGATATTTTAATTAGCCACGATTTATTGCTTAAGGTAACAATATTTTCTGAGGAGAAATTGGTCAGATCATACTGCTGTATCATATAGCTGCCATACAAACTGAACGATCTGAAACCAGTGCTTGTATGGAAAACTTTTTCATTTGACGAGATAATTTAATTAGGCACGATTTATTGCTTAAGGCAACAATGTATTCTCCAAAGAAATTGCTCAAATCATATTACTATAGCATATAGCTGCCACACAAACAGAACGATCGGAAACAAATGCTTCTATGAAAAACTTTTTCATTTGACGAGTTATCTTCACAAAGTTAGACACGATTTATTACTTAAGGCAACAACATCTTTTCCGGAGAAATTGTTCAGATCAAATAACTATATCATATAGCTGCCATACGAACTGAATGATCGGAAACAAGTGCTTGTATGGAAAACTTTTTCATTTAACGAGATACTTTAATTAGGCACGATTTATTGCTTAAGGCAACAATATATTCTCCGGAGAAATTGTTCAGTTCAAGCTACTATATCATATAGCTGATATATTACCTGAACGATCGGAAACAAGTGCTTCTATGAAAAACTCTTTTATTTTACCAGATTTCTTCAAGAAATTTGGCACGATCTATTGCTTAAGGCAACAATATATTCTCTAAGAAATTGCTCAAATCATATTACTAAAGCATATAGCTGCCACACAAACTGAACGATCGGAAACAAATGCTTCTATGAAAAACTTTTTCATTTGACGAGTTATCTTCACAAAGTTAGACACGATTTATTACTTAAGGCAACAACATATTCTCCGCAGAAATTGTTCAGTTCAAGCTACTATATCATATAGCTGATATATTACCTGAACGATCAGAAACAAGTGCTTGTATGGAAAACTTTTTCATTTGACGAGATATTTTAATTAGGCACGATTTATTGCTTAAGGTAACAATATTTTTTCCGGAAAAATTGTTCAGATCAAATAACTATATCATATAGCTGATATATTAACTGAACGATCGGAAAGAAGTGCTTCTATGGAAAACTTTTTCATTTGACGAGATATTTTAATTAGGCATGTTGCCTTAAGCAATAAATCGTGCCGTATTCTCCGGAGAAATTGTTCAGATCATATAACTATATCATATAGCTGACATACAAACTAAACGATCGAAAACAAGTGCTTCTATGAAAAACTCTTTTATTTTACCAGATTTCTTCAAGAAATTTGGCACGATCTATTGCTTACGGCAACAATGTATTCTCCAAAGAAATTGTTCAAATCATATTACTATAGCATATAGCTGCCACACAAGCTGAACGATCGGAAACAAATGCTTCTATGAAAAACTTTTTCATTTGACGAGTTATCTTCACAAAGTTAGACACGATTTATTACTTAAGGCAACAACATATTCTCCGAAGAAATTGTTCAGATCAAATTACTTTATTATATAGCTGCCATACGAACTGAGTGATCGGAAGAGAGTGCTTGTATGAAAAACTTTTTCATTTGACGAGATATTTTAATTAGGCACGATTTATTGCTTAAGGTAACAATATATTCTCCGGAGAAATTTTTCAGATCAAATAACTATATCATATAGCTGATATATTAACTGAACGATCGGAAAGAAGTGCTTCTATGGAAAACTTTTTCATTTGACGAGATATTTTAATTAGGCATGTTGCCTTAAGCAATAAATCGTGCCGTATTCTCCGGAGAAATTGTTCAGATCATATAACTATATCATATAGCTGACATACAAACTAAACGATCGAAAACAAGTGCTTCTATGAAAAACTCTTTTATTTTACCAGATTTCTTCAAGAAATTTGGCACGATCTATTGCTTACGGCAAGAATGTATTCTCCAAAGAAATTGTTCAAATCATATTACTATAGCATATAGCTGCCACACAAGCTGAACGATCGGAAACAAATGCTTCTATGAAAAACTTTTTCATTTGACGAAATATTTTAATTAGGCACGATTTATTGCTTAAGTTAACAATATTTTCCACAGAGAAAACGTTCAGATCATATTACTAAACTATATAGTTGCCATACAAACAGAACGATCGGAAAAAAGTGCTTGTATGGAAAACTTTTTCATTTGACGAGTTATCTTCACAAAGTTAGAAACAATTTATTGCTTAAGGCAACAACATATTCTCCGAAGAAATTGTTCAGATCATATAACTATATCACATAGCTGCCATACAAACGGAACGATCGGAAACAAATGCTTTTATGAAAAACTTTTTCATTTGACGAAATATTTTAATTAGGCACGATTTATTGCTTAAGTTAACAATATTTTCCACAGAGAAAACGTTCAGATCATATTACTAAACTATATAGTTGCCATACAAACAGAACGATCGGAAAAAAGTGCTTGTATGGAAAACTTTTTCATTTGACGAGTTATCTTCACAAAGTTAGACACGATTTATTGCTTAAGGCAACAACACAATCTCCGAAGAAATTGTTCAGATCAAATAACTATATTATATATCTGCCATACAAACTGAAACATCGGAAACAAGTGCTTGTATGGAAAACTTTTTCATTTGACGAGATATTTTAATAAGGCATGTTGCCTTAAGCAATAAATCGTGCCGTATTCTCCGGAGAAATTGCTCAGATCATATAACTATATCATATAGCTGACATACAAACTAAACGATCGAAAACAAGTGCTTCTATGAAAAACTCTTTTATTTTACCAGATTTCTTCAAGAAATTTGGCACGATCTATTGCTTAAGGCAACAATGTATTCTCCAAAGAAATTGCTCAAATCATATTACTATAGCATATAGCTGCCACACAAACTGAACGATCGGAAACAAATGCTTCTATGAAAAACTTTTTCATTTGACGAGTTATCTTCACAAAGTTAGACACGATTAATTACTTAAGGCAACAATATATTCTCCCCAGAAATTGTTCAGTTCAAGCTACTATATCATATAGCTGATAAATTACCTGAACGATCGGAAACAAGTGCTTGTATGGAAAATTTTTTCATTTGACGAGATATTTTAATTAGGCACGATTTATTGCTTAAGGTAACAATATTTTTTCCGGAGAAATTGTTCAGATCAAATAACTATATCATATAGCTGCCATAAGAACTGAATGATCGGAAACAAGTGCTTGTATGGAAAACTTTTTCATTTAACGAGATATTTTAATTAGCCACGATTTATTGCTTAAGGTAACAATATTTTCTGAGGAGAAATTGGTCAGATCATACTGCTGTATCATATAGCTGCCATACAAACTGAACGAACTGAAACAAGTGCTTGTATGGAAAACTTTTTCATTTGACGAGATATTTTAATTAGCCACGATTTATTGCTTAAGGTAACAATATTTTCTGAGGAGAAATTGGTCAGATCATACTGCTGTATCATATAGCTGCCATACAAACTGAACGATCTGAAACAAGTGCTTGTATGGAAAACTTTTTCATTTGACGAGATAATTTAATTAGGCACGATTTATTGCTTAAGGCAACAATGTATTCTCCAAAGAAATTGCTCAAATCATATTACTTTAGCATATAGCTGCCACACAAACTGAACGATCGGAAACAAATGCTTCTATGAAAAACTTTTTCATTTGACGAGTTATCTTCACAAAGTCAGACACGATTTATTACTTAAGGCAACAACATCTTTTCCGGAGAAATTGTTCAGATCAAATAACTATATCATATAGCTGCCATAAGAACTGAATGATCGGAAACAAGTGCTTGTATGGAAAACTTTTTCATTTAACGAGATACTTTAATTAGGCACGATTTATTGCTTAAGGCAACAATATATTCTCCGGAGAAATTGTTCAGTTCAAGCTACTATATCATATAGCTGATATATTACCTGAACGATCGGAAACAAGTGCTTCTATGAAAAACTCTTTTATTTTACCAGATTTCTTCAAGAAATTTGGCACGATCTATTGCTTAAGGCAACAATATATTCTCCAAGAAATTGCTCAAATCATATTACTATAGCATATAGCTGCCACACAAACTGAACGATCGGAAACAAATGCTTCTATGAAAAACTTTTTCATTTGACGAGTTATCTTCACAAAGTTAGACACGATTTATTACTTAAGGCAACAACATATTCTCCGCAGAAATTGTTCAGTTCAAGCTACTATATCATATAGCTGATATATTACCTGAACGATCAGAAACAAGTGCTTGTATGGAAAACTTTTTCATTTGACGAGATATTTTAATTAGTCACGATTTATTGCTTAAGGTAACAATATTTTTTCCGGAAAAATTGTTCAGATCAAATAACTATATCATATAGCTGATATATTAACTGAACGATCGGAAAGAAGTGCTTCTATGGAAAACTTTTTCATTTGACGAGATATTTTAATTAGGCACGATTTATTGCTTAAGGTAACAATATTTTTCCGGAGAAATTGTTCAGATCAAATAACTATATCATATAGCTGATATATTAGCTGAACGATCGGAAACCAGTGTCTTTATGGAAAACTTTTTCATTTGATGAGATATTTTAATTAGGCACGATTTATTGCTTAAGGTAACAATATTTTCTCCGGAGAAATTGGTCAGATCATATCGCTACATCATATAGCTGCCATACAAACTGAACGATCTGAAACAAGTGCTTGTATGGAAAACTCTTTCATTTGACGAGTTATCTTCACAAAGTTAGAAACAATTTATTGCTTACGGCAACAACATAATCTCCAAAGAAATTGTTCAGATCAAATTACTTTATTATATAGCTGCCATACGAACTGAGTGATCGGAAGAGAGTGCTTGTATGAAAAACTTTTTCATTTGACGAGATATTTTAATTAGGCACGATTTATTGCTTAAGGTAACAGTATATTCTCCGGAGAAATTTTTCAGATCAAATAACTATATCATATAGCTGATATATTAACTGAACGATCGGAAAGAAGTGCTTCTATGGAAAACTTTTTCATTTGACGAGATATTTTAATTAGGCATGTTGCCTTAAGCAATAAATCGTGCCGTATTCTCCGGAGAAATTGTTCAGATCATATAACTATATCATATAGCTGACATACAAACTAAACGATCGAAAACAAGTGCTTCTATGAAAAACTCTTTTATTTTACCAGATTTCTTCAAGAAATTTGGCACGATCTATTGCTTACGGCAACAATGTATTCTCCAAAGAAATTGTTCAAATCATATTACTATAGCATATAGCTGCCACACAAACTGAACGATCGGAAACAAATGCTTCTATGAAAAACTTTTTCATTTGACGAGTTATCTTCACAAAGTTAGACACGATTTATTACTTAAGGCAACAACATATTCTCCGAAGAAATTGTTCAGATCAAATAACTATATTATATATCTGCCATACAAACTGAAACATCGGAAACAAGTGCTTGTATGGAAAACTTTTTCATTTGACGAGATATTTTAATAAGGCATGTTGCCCTAAGCAATAAATCGTGCCGTATTCTCCGGAGAAATTGCTCAGATCATATAACTATATCATATAGCTGACATACAAACTAAACGATCGAAAACAAGTGCTTCTATGAAAAACTCTTTTATTTTACCAGATTTCTTCAAGAAATTTGGCACGATCTATTGCTTAAGGCAACAATGTATTCTCCAAAGAAATTGCTCAAATCATATTACTATAGCATATAGCTGCCACACAAACTGAACGATCGGAAACAAATGCTTCTATGAAAAACTTTTTCATTTGACGAGTTATCTTCACAAAGTTAGACACGATTTATTACTTAAGGCAACAACATATTCTCCCCAGAAATTGTTCAGTTCAAGCTACTATATCATATAGCTGATATATTACCTGAACGATCGGAAACAAGTGCTTGTATGGAAAACTTTTTCATTTGACGAGATATTTTAATTAGGCACGATTTATTGCTTAAGGTAACAATATTTTTTCCGGAGAAATTGTTCAGATCAAATAACTATATCATATAGCTGATATATTAGCTGAACGCTCGGAAACAAGTGCTTGTATGGAAAACTTTTTCATTTGACGAGATATTTTAATTAGCCACGATTCATTGCTTAAGGTAACAATATTTTCTGAGGAGAAATTGGTCAGATCATACTGCTGTATCATATAGCTGCCATACAAACTGAACGATCTGAAACAAGTGCTTGTATGAAAAACTTTTTCATTTGACGAGATATTTTAATTAGCCACGATTTATTGCTTAAGGTAACAATATTTTCTGAGGAGAAATTGGTCAGATCATACTGCTGTATCATATAGCTGCCATACAAACTGAACGATCTGAAACAAGTGCTTGTATGGAAAACTTTTTCATTTGACGAGATAATTTAATTAGGCACGATTTATTGCTTAAGGCAACAATGTATTCTCCAAAGAAATTGCTCAAATCATATTACTATAGCATATAGCTGCCACACAAACTGAACGATCGGAAACAAATGCTTCTATGAAAAACTTTTTCATTTGACGAGTTATCTTCACAAAGTCAGACACGATTTATTACTTAAGGCAACAACATCTTTTCCGGAGAAATTGTTCAGATCAAATAACTATATCATATAGCTGCCATAAGAACTGAATGATCGGAAACAAGTGCTTGTATGGAAAACTTTTTCATTTAACGAGATACTTTAATTAGGCACGATTTATTGCTTAAGGCAACAATATATTCTCCGGAGAAATTGTTCAGTTCAAGCTACTATATCATATAGCTGATATATTACCTGAACGATCGGAAACAAGTGCTTCTATGAAAAACTCTTTTATTTTACCAGATTTCTTCAAGAAATTTGGCACGATCTATTGCTTAAGGCAACAATATATTCTCCAAGAAATTGCTCAAATCATATTACTATAGCATATAGCTGCCACACAAACTGAACGATCGGAAACAAATGCTTCTATGAAAAACTTTTTCATTTGACGAGTTATCTTCACAAAGTTAGACACGATTTATTACTTAAGGCAACAACATATTCTCCGCAGAAATTGTTCAGTTCAAGCTACTATATCATATAGCTGATATATTACCTGAACGATCAGAAACAAGTGCTTGTATGGAAAACTTTTTCATTTGACGAGATATTTTAATTAGTCACGATTTATTGCTTAAGGTAACAATATTTTTTCCGGAAAAATTGTTCAGATCAAATAACTATATCATATAGCTGATATATTAACTGAACGATCGGAAAGAAGTGCTTCTATGGAAAACTTTTTCATTTGACGAGATATTTTAATTAGGCACGATTTATTGCTTAAGGTAACAATATTTTTCCGGAGAAATTGTTCAGATCAAATAACTATATCATATAGCAGATATATTAGCTGAACGATCGGAAACCAGTGTCTTTATGGAAAACTTTTTCATTTGATGAGATATTTTAATTAGGCACGATTTATTGCTTAAGGTAACAATATTTTCTCCGGAGAAATTGGTCAGATCATATCGCTACATCATATAGCTGCCATACAAACTGAACGATCTGAAACAAGTGCTTGTATGGAAAACTCTTTCATTTGACGAGTTATCTTCACAAAGTTAGAAACAATTTATTGCTTAAGGCAACAACATATTCTCCAAAGAAATTGTTCAGATCAAATTACTTTATTATATAGCTGCCATACGAACTGAGTGATCGGAAGAGAGTGCTTGTATGAAAAACTTTTTCATTTGACGAGATATTTTAATTAGGCACGATTTATTGCTTAAGATAACAATATATTCTCCGGAGAAATTTTTCAGATCAAATAACTATATCATATAGCTGATATATTAACTGAACGATCGGAAAGAAGTGCTTCTATGGAAAACTTTTTCATTTGACGAGATATTTTAATTAGGCATGTTGCCTTAAGCAATAAATCGTGCCGTATTCTCCGGAGAAATTGTTCAGATCATATAACTATATCATATAGCTGACATACAAACTAAACGATCGAAAACAAGTGCTTCTATGAAAAACTCTTTTATTTTACCAGATTTCTTCAAGAAATTTGGCACGATCTATTGCTTACGGCAACAATGTATTCTCCAAAGAAATTGTTCAAATCATATTACTATAGCATATAGCTGCCACACAAGCTGAACGATCGGAAACAAATGCTTCTATGAAAAACTTTTTCATTTGACGAGATATTTTAATTAGGCACGATTTATTGCTTAAGTTAACAATATTTTCCACAGAGAAAACGTTCAGATCATATTACTAAACTATATAGTTGCCATACAAACAGAACGATCGGAAAAAAGTGCTTGTATGGAAAACTTTTTCATTTGACGAGTTATCTTCACAAAGTTAGAAACAATTTATTGCTTAAGGCAACAACATATTCTCCGAAGAAATTGTTCAGATCATATAACTATATCACATAGCTGCCATACAAACGGAACGATCGGAAACAAATGCTTTTATGAAAAACTTTTTCATTTGACGAGTTATCTTCACAAAGTTAGACACGATTTATTGCTTAAGGCAACAACACAATCTCCGAAGAAATTGTTCAGATCAAATAACTATATTATATATCTGCCATACAAACTGAAACATCGGAAACAAGTGCTTGTATGGAAAACTTTTTCATTTGACGAGATATTTTAATAAGGCATGTTGCCCTAAGCAATAAATCGTGCCGTATTCTCCGGAGAAATTGCTCAGATCATATAACTATATCATATAGCTGACATACAAACTAAACGATCGAAAACAAGTGCTTCTATGAAAAACTCTTTTATTTTACCAGATTTCTTCAAGAAATTTGGCACGATCTATTGCTTAAGGCAACAATGTATTCTCCAAAGAAATTGCTCAAATCATATTACTATAGCATATAGCTGCCACACAAACTGAACGATCGGAAACAAATGCTTCTTTGAAAAACTTTTTCATTTGACGAGTTATCTTCACAAAGTTAGACACGATTTATTACTTAAGGCAACAACATATTCTCCCCAGAAATTGTTCAGTTCAAGCTACTATATCATATAGCTGATATATTAGCTGAACGCTCGGAAACAAGTGCTTGTATGGAAAACTTTTTCATTTGACGAGATATTTTAATTAGCCACGATTTATTGCTTAAGGTAACAATATTTTCTGAGGAGAAATTGGTCAGATCATACTGCTGTATCATATAGCTGCCATACAAACTGAACGATCTGAAACAAGTGCTTGTATGGAAAACTTTTTCATTTGACGAGATATTTTAATTAGCCACGATTTATTGCTTAAGGTAACAATATTTTCTGAGGAGAAATTGGTCAGATCATACTGCTGTATCATATAGCTGCCATACAAACTGAACGATCTGAAACAAGTGCTTGTATGGAAAACTTTTTCATTTGACGAGATATTTTAATTAGGCACGATTTATTGCTTAAGTTAACAATATTTTCCACAGAGAAAACGTTCAGATCATATTACTAAACTATATAGTTGCCATACAAACAGAATGATCGGAAAAAAGTGCTTGTATGGAAAACTTTTTCATTTGACGAGTTATCTTCACAAAGTTAGAAACAATTTATTGCTTAAGGCAACAACATATTCTCCGAAGAAATTGTTCAGATCATATAACTATATCACATAGCTGCCATAAAAACGGAACGATCGGAAACAAATGCTTTTATGAAAAACTTTTTCATTTGACGAGTTATCTTCACAAAGTTAGACACGATTTATTGCTTAAGGCAACAACACAATCTCCGAAGAAATTGTTCAGATCAAATAACTATATTATATATCTGCCATACAAACTGAAACATCGGAAACAAGTGCTTGTATGGAAAACTTTTTCATTTGACGAGATATTTTAATAAGGCATGTTGCCCTAAGCAATAAATCGTGCCGTATTCTCCGGAGAAATTGCTCAGATCATATAACTATATCATATAGCTGACATACAAACTAAACGATCGAAAACAAGTGCTTCTATGAAAAACTCTTTTATTTTACCAGATTTCTTCAAGAAATTTGGCACGATCTATTGCTTAAGGCAACAATGTATTCTCCAAAGAAATTGCTCAAATCATATTACTATAGCATATAGCTGCCACACAAACTGAACGATCGGAAACAAATGCTTCTTTGAAAAACTTTTTCATTTGACGAGTTATCTTCACAAAGTTAGACACGATTTATTACTTAAGGCAACAACATATTCTCCCCAGAAATTGTTCAGTTCAAGCTACTATATCATATAGCTGATATATTAGCTGAACGCTCGGAAACAAGTGCTTGTATGGAAAACTTTTTCATTTGACGAGATATTTTAATTAGCCACGATTTATTGCTTAAGGTAACAATATTTTCTGAGGAGAAATTGGTCAGATCATACTGCTGTATCATATAGCTGCCATACAAACTGAACGATCTGAAACAAGTGCTTGTATGGAAAACTTTTTCATTTGACGAGATATTTTAATTAGCCACGATTTATTGCTTAAGGTAACAATATTTTCTGAGGAGAAATTGGTCAGATCATACTGCTGTATCATATAGCTGCCATACAAACTGAACGATCTGAAACAAGTGCTTGTATGGAAAACTTTTTCATTTGACGAGATAATTTAATTAGGCACGATTTATTGCTTAAGGCAACAATGTATTCTCCAAAGAAATTGCTCAAATCATATTACTATAGCATATAGCTGCCACACAAACTGAACGATCGGAAACAAATGCTTCTATGAAAAACTTTTTCATTTGACGAGTTATCTTCACAGAGTTAGACACGATTTATTACTTAAAGCAACAACATATTTTCCGGAGAAATTGTTCAGATCAAATAACTATATCATATAGCTGCCATACGAACTGAATGATCGGAAACAAGTGCTTGTATGGAAAACTTTTTCATTTAACGAGATACTTTAATTAGGCACGATTTATTGCTTAAGGCAACAATATATTCTCCGAAGAAATTGTTCAGTTCAAGCTACTATATCATATAGCTGATATATTACATGAACGATCGGAAACAAGTGCTTCTATGAAAAACTCTTTTATTTTACCAGATTTCTTCAAGAAATTTGGCACGATCTATTGCTTAAGGCAACAATATATTCTCCAAGAAATTGCTCAAATCATATTACTATAGCATATAGCTGCCACACAAACTGAACGATCGGAAACAAATGCTTCTATGAAAAACTTTTTCATTTGACGAGTTATCTTCACAAAGTTAGACACGATTTATTACTTAAGGCAACAACATATTCTCCGCAGAAATTGTTCAGTTCAAGCTACTATATCATATAGCTGATATATTACCTGAACGATCAGAAACAAGTGCTTGTATGGAAAACTTTTTCATTTGACGAGATATTTTAATTAGGCACGATTTATTGCTTAAGGTAACAATATTTTTTCCGGAGAAATTGTTCAGATCAAATAATTATATCATATAGCTGATATATTAGCTGAACGCTCGGAAACAAGTGTTTGTATGGAAAACTTTTTCATTTGACGAGATATTTTAATTAGGCACGATTTATTGCTTAAGGTAACAATATTTTCTGAGGAGAAATTGGTCAGATCATACTGCTGTATCATATAGCTGCCATACAAACTAAACGATCTGAAACAAGTGCTTGTATGGAAAACATTTTCATTTGACGAGATATTTTAATTAGTCACGATTTATTGCTTAAGACAACAATATATTCTCCGGAAAAATTGTTCAGATCAAATAACTATATCATATAGCTGATATATTAACTGAACGATCGGAAAGAAGTGCTTCTATGGAAAACTTTTTCATTTGACGAGATATTTTAATTAGCCACGATTTATTGCTTAAGGTAACAATATTTTCTGAGGAGAAATTGGTCAGATCATACTGCTGTATCATATAGCTGCCATACAAACTGAACGATCTGAAACAAGTGCTTGTATGGAAAACTTTTTCATTTGACGAGATAATTTAATTAGGCACGATTTATTGCTTAAGGTAACAATATATTTTCCGGAGAAATTGTTCAGATCAAATAACTATATCATATAGCTGCCATACGAACTGAATGATCGGAAACAAGTGCTTGAATGGAAAACTTTTTCATTTAACGAGATACTTTAATTAGGCACGATTTAATGCTTAAGGCAACAATATATTCTCCGGAGAAATTTTTCAGATCAAATAACTATATCATATAGCTGATATATTAACTGAACGATCGGAAACAAGTGCTTGTATGGAAAACTTTTTCATTTGACGAGATATTTTAATTAGGCACGATTTATTGCTTAAGGTAACAATATTTTTTCCGGAGAAATTGTTCAGATCAAATAACTATATCATATAGCTGATATATTAGCTGAACGCTCGGAAACAAGTGTTTGTATGGAAAACTTTTTCATTTGACGAGATATTTTAATTAGGCACGATTTATTGCTTAAGGTAACAATATTTTCTGAGGAGAAATTGGTCAGATCATACTGCTGTATCATATAGCTGCCATACAAACTAAACGATCTGAAACAAGTGCTTGTATGGAAAACATTTTCATTTGACGAGATATTTTAATTAGTCACGATTTATTGCTTAAGACAACAATATATTCTCCGGAAAAATTGTTCAGATCAAATAACTATATCATATAGCTGATATATTAACTGAACGATCGGAAAGAAGTGCTTCTATGGAAAACTTTTTCATTTGACGAGATATTTTAATTAGGCACGATTTATTGCTTAAGGTAACAATATTTTCTGAGGAGAAATTGGTCAGATCATACTGCTGTATCATATAGCTGCCATACAAACTGAACGATCTGAAACAAGTGCTTGTATGGAAAACTTTTTCATTTGACGAGATAATTTAATTAGGCACGATTTATTGCTTAAGGTAACAATATATTTTCCGGAGAAATTGTTCAGATCAAATAACTATATCATATAGCTGATATATTAACTGAACGATCGGAAACAAGTGTTTGTATGGAAAACTTTTTCATTTGACGAGATAATTTAATTAGGCACGATTTATTGCTTAAGGTAACAATATTTTCTGAGGAGAAATTGGTCAGATCATACTGCTGTATCATATAGCTGCCATACAAACTGAACGATCTGAAACAAGTGCTTGTATGGAAAACTTTTTCATTTGACGAGATAATTTAATTAGGCACGATTTATTGCTTAAGGTAACAATATATTTTCCGGAGAAATTGTTCAGATCAAATAACTATATCATATAGCTGATATATTAGCTGAACGCTCGGAAACAAGTGTTTGTATGGAAAACTTTTTCATTTGACGAGATAATTTAATTAGGCACGATTTATTGCTTAAGGTAACAATATTTTCTGAGGAGAAATTGGTCAGATCATACTGCTGTATCATATAGCTGCCATACAAACTAAACGATCTGAAACAAGTGCTTGTATGGAAAACATTTTCATTTGACGAGATATTTTAATTAGTCACGATTTATTGCTTAAGACAACAATATATTCTCCGGAAAAATTGTTCAGATCAAATAACTATATCATATAGCTGATATATTAACTGAACGATCGGAAAGAAGTGCTTCTATGGAAAACTTTTTCATTTGACGAGATATTTTAATTAGGCACGATTTATTGCTTAGGGTAACAATATTTTTTCCGGAGAAATTGTTCAGATCAAATAACTATATCATATAGCTGATATATTAGCTGAACGCTCGGAAACAAGTGTTTGTATGGAAAACTTTTTCATTTGACGAGATATTTTAATTAGGCACGATTTATTGCTTAAGGTAACAATATTTTCTGAGGAGAAATTGGTCAGATCATACTGCTGTATCATATAGCTGCCATACAAACTGAACGATCTGAAACAAGTGCTTGTATGGAAAACTTTTTCATTTGACGAGATAATTTAATTAGCCTCGATTTATTGCTTAAGGTAACAATATATTTTCCGGAGAAATTGTTCAGATCAAATAACTATATCATATAGCTGCCATACGAACTGAATGATCGGAAACAAGTGCTTGAATGGAAAACTTTTTCATTTAACGAGATACTTTAATTAGGCACGATTTAATGCTTAAGGCAACAATATATTCTCCGGAGAAATTTTTCAGATCAAATAACTATATCATATAGCTGATATATTAACTGAACGATCGGAAACAAGTGCTTGTATGGAAAACTTTTTCATTTGACGAGATATTTTAATTAGGCACGATTTATTGCTTAAGGTAACAATATTTTTTCCGGAGAAATTGTTCAGATCAAATAACTATATAATATAGCTGATATATTAGCTGAACGATCGGAAACAAGTGTCTGTATGGAAAACTTTTTCATTTGACGAGATATCTTCACAAAGTTAGAAACAATTTATTGCTTAAGGCAACAACATATTCTCCGAAGAAATTGTTCAGATCATATAACTATATCACATAGCTGCCATACAAACGGAACGATCGGAAACAAATGCTTTTATGAAAAACTTTTTCATTTGACGAGTTACCTTCACAGAGTTAGACACGATTTATTGCATAAGGCAACAAAACATTCTCCGAAGAAATTGTTCAGTTCAAGCTACTATATCATATAGCTGATATATTACCTGAACGATCGGAAACAAGTGCTTGTATGGAAAACTTTTTCATTTGACGAGATATTTTAATTAGGCACGATTTATGGCTTAAGGTAACAATATTTTCTCCGGAGAAATTGGTCAGATCATATCGCTACATCATATAGCTGCCATACAAACTGAACGATCTGAAACAAGTGCTTGTATGGAAAACTCTTTCATTTGACGAGTTATCTTCACAAAGTTAGAAACAATTTATTGCTTAAGGCAACAACATATTCTCCGAAGAAATTGTTCAGATCATATAACTATATCACATAGCTGCCATACAAACGGAACGATCGGAAACAAATGCTTTTATGAAAAACTTTTTCATTTGACGAGTTACCTTCACAGAGTTAGACACGATTTATTGCATAAGGCAACAACACATTCTCCAAAGAAATTGTTCAGTTCAAGCTACTATATCATATAGCTGATATATTACCTGAACGATCGGAAACAAGTGCTTGTATGGAAAACTTTTTCATTTGACGAGATATTTTAATTAGGCACGATTTATTGCTTAAGGTAACAATATTTTTTCCGGAGAAATTGTTCAGATCATATAACTATATTATATAGTTCTATATTATATAGCTGCCATACGAACTGAGTGATCGGAAACAAATGCTTGTATGGAAAACTTTTTCATTTGACGAGATATTTTAATTAGGCACGATTTATTGCTTAAGGTAACAATATTTTATCCGGAGGAATTGGTCAGATCATATTGCTATATCATATAGTTACCCTACCAACTGAACCATCGGTAACAAGTGCTTGTATGGAAAACTTTTTCATTTGACGAGATATTTCAACTAGGCACGATTTATTGCTTAAGGTAACAATATTTTATCCGGAGGAATTGGTCAGATCATATTGCTATTGCTTCACAAAGTTAGAAACAATTTATTGCTTAAGGCAACAACATATTCTCAGAAGAAATTGTTCAGATCATATAACTATATCACATAGCTGCCATACAAACGGAACGATCGGAAACAAATGCTTTTATAAAAAACTTTTTCATTTGACGAGTTATCTTCACAGAGTTAGACACGATTTATTGCTTAAGGTAACAATATTTTTTCCGGAGAAATTGTTCAGATCAAATAACTATATCATATAGCTGATATATTAGCTGAACGCTCGGAAACAAGTGTTTGTATGGAAAACTTTTTCATTTGACGAGATATTTTAATTAGGCACGATTTATTGCTTAAGGTAACAATATTTTTTCCGGAGGAATTGGTCAGATCATATTGCTATATCATATAGTTACCCTACCAACTGAACGATCGGTAACAAGTGCTTGTATGGAAAACTTTTTCATTTGACGAGATATTTCAACTAGGCACGATTTATTGCTTAAGGTAACAATATTTTATCCGGAGAAATTGTTCAGATCAAATAACTATATCATATAGCTGATATATTAACTGAACGATCGGAAAGAAGTGCTTCTATGGAAAACTTTTTCATTTGACGAGATATTTTAATTAGGCACGATTTATTGCTTAAGGTAACAATATTTTCTGAGGAGAAATTGGTCAGATCATACTGCTGTATCATATAGCTACCATACAAACTAAACGATCTGAAACAAGTGCTTGTATGGAAAACTTTTTCATTTGACGAGATATTTTAATTAGTCACGATTTATTGCTTAAGACAACAATATATTCTCCGGAAAAATTGTTCAGATCAAATAACTATATCATTTAGCTGATATATTAACTGAACGATCGGAAAGAAGTGCTTCTATGGAAAACTTTTTCATTTGACGAGATATTTTAATTAGGCACGATTTATTGCTTAAGGTAACAATATTTTTCCGGAGAAATTGTTCAGATCAAATAACTATATAATATAGCTGATATATTAGCTGAACGATCGGAAACAAGTGTCTGTATGGAAAACTTTTTCATTTGACGAGATATTTTAATTAGGCACGATTTATGGCTTAAGGTAACAATATTTTCTCCGGAGAAATTGGTCAGATCATATCGCTACATCATATAGCTGCCATACAAACTGAACGATCTGAAACAAGTGCTTGTATGGAAAACTCTTTCATTTGACGAGTTATCTTCACAAAGTTAGAAACAATTTATTGCTTAAGGCAACAACATATTCTCCGAAGAAATTGTTCAGATCATATAACTATATCACATAGCTGCCATACAAACGGAACGATCGGAAACAAATGCTTTTATGAAAAACTTTTTCATTTGACGAGTTACCTTCACAGAGTTAGACACGATTTATTGCTTAAGGCAACAACACATTCTCCGAAGAAATTGTTCTGTTCAAGCTACTATATCATATAGCTGATATATTACCTGAACGATCGGAAACAAGTGCTTGTATGGAAAACTTTTTCATTTGACGAGATATTTTAATTAGGCACGATTTATTGCTTAAGGTAACAATATTTTTTCCGGAGAAATTGTTCAGATCATATAACTATATTATATAGTTCTATATTATATAGCTGCCATACGAACTGAGTGATCGGAAACAAATGCTTGTATGGAAAACTTTTTCATTTGACGAGATATTTTAATTAGGCACGATTTATTGCTTAAGGTAACAATATTTTATCCGGAGGAATTGGTCAGATCATATTGCTATATCATATAGTTACCCTACCAACTGAACGATCGGTAACAAGTGCTTGTATGGAAAACTTTTTCATTTGACGAGATATTTCAACTAGGCACGATTTATTGCTTAAGGTAACAATATTTTATCCGGAGGAATTGGTCAGATCATATTGCTATTGCTTCACAAAGTTAGAAACAATTTATTGCTTAAGGCAACAACATATTCTCAGAAGAAATTGTTCAGATCATATAACTATATCACATAGCTGCCATACAAACGGAACGATCGGAAACAAATGCTTTTATGAAAAACTTTTTCATTTGACGAGTTATCTTCACAGAGTTAGACACGATTTATTGCTTAAGGCAACAACACATTCTCCGAAGAAATTGTTCAGTTCAAGCTACTATATCATATAGCTGATATATTACCTGAACGATCGGTAACAAGTGCTTGTATGGAAAACTCATTCATTTGACGATTTATCTTCGCAAATTTAGACACGATTTATTGCTTAAGGCAACCACATCTTCCCCGAAGAAATTGTTCAGATAAATTACTATATTATATAGCTGCCATACGAACTGAACGATCGGAAACAAATGCTTCTGTGAAAAACTTTTTCATTTGACGAGTTATCTTCACAAAGTTAGACACGATTTATTACTTAAGGCAACAATATTTTCCACGGAGAAAAAGTTCAGATCACATTACTAAATCATATAGTTGCCATACAAACAGAACGATCGGAAAAAAAGTGCTTGTATGGAAAACTTTTTCATTTGACGAGTTATCTTCACAAAGTTAGAAACAATTTATTGCTTAAGGCAACAACATATTCTCCGAAGAAATTGTTCAGATCAAATAACTATATTATATATCTGCCATACAAACTGAAACATCGGAAACAAGTGCTTGTATGGAAAACTTTTTCATTTGACGAGATATTTAAATAAGGCATGTTGCCCTAAGCAATAAATCGTGCCGTATTCTCCGGAGAAATTGTTCAGATCATATAACTATATCATATAGCTGACATACAAACTAAACGATCGAAAACAAGTGCTTCTATGAAAAACTCTTTTATTTTACCAGATTTCTTCAAGAAATTTAGCACGATCTATGGCTTAAGGCAACAATGTATTCTCCAAAGAAATTGTTCAAATCATATTACTATAGCATATAGCTGCCACACAAACTGAACGATCGGAAACAAATGCTTCTATGAAAAACTTTTTCATTTGGCGAGTTATCTTCACAAAGATAGACACGATTTATTGCTTAAGGCAACAATATATTCTCCGGAGAAATTGGTCAGATCATATTGCTATATCATATAGTTACCCTACCAACTGAACGATCGGAAACAAGTGCTTGTATGGAAAACTTTTTCTTTTGATGAGATATTTTAATAAGGCATGTTGCCTTAAGCAATAAATCGTGCCGTATTCTCCGGAGAAATTGTTCAGATCATATAACTATATTATATAGCTGCCATACGAACTGAGTGATCGGAAACAAATGCTTGTATGGAAAACTTTTTCATTTGACGAGATATTTTAATTAGGCACGATTTATTGCTTAAGGTAACAATATTTTATCCGGAGGAATTGGCCAGATCATATTGCTATATCATATAGTTACCCTACCAACTGAACGATCGGTAACAAGTGCTTGTATGGAAAACTCTTTTATTTGACGATTTATCTTCACAAAGTTAGACACGATTTATTGCTTAAGGCAACAACATATTCTCCGAAGAAATTGTTCAGATCAAATTACTATATTATATAGCTGCCATACGAACCGAGTGATCGGAAACAAGTGCTTGTATGGAAAACTTTGACGAGATATTTTAATTAGTCACGATTTATTGCTTAAGGTAACAATATTTTATCCGGAGGAATTGGTCAGATCATATTGCTACATCATATAGTTACCCTACCAACTGAACGATCGGTAACAAGTGCTTGTATGGAAAACTCTTTTATTTGACGATTTATCTTCACAAAGTTAGACACGATTTATTGCTTAAGGCAACAACATATTCTCCGCAGAAATTGTTCAATTCAAACTACTATATTATATAGCTGCCATACGAACTGAGTGATCGGAAACAAATGCTTGTATGGAAAATTTTTTCATTTGACGAGATATTTTAATTAGGCGCGATTTATTGCTTAAGGCAACAATATGTTCTGCGGAGAAATTTTTCAGATCAAATAACTATATCATATAGCTGACATATTAACTGAACGATCGGAAACAAGTGCTTGTATGGAAAACTTTTTCATTTGACTAGATATTTTAATTAGTCACGATTTATTGCTTAAGGCAACAATATATTCTCCGGAGAAATTGTTCAGATCAAATAACCATATCATATAGCTCATATATTAACTGAACGATCGGAAACAAGTGCTTGTATGGAAAACTTTTTCATTTGACGAGATATTTTAATTAGTCACGATTTATTGCTTAAGGCAACAACATATTCTCCGAAGAAATTGTTCAGATCAAATTACTATATTATATAGCTGCCATACGAACCGAGTGATCGGAAACAAGTGCTTGTATGGAAAACTTTTTCATTTGACGATATATTTTAATTAGGCGCGATTTATTGCTTAAGGCAACAATATATTCTCCGGAGAAATTGTTCAGATCAAATAACCATATCATATAGCTCATATATTAACTGAACGATCGGAAACAAGTGCTTGTATGGAAAACTTTTTCATTTGACTAGATATTTTAATTAGTCACGATTTATTGCTTAAGGCAACAACATATTCTCCGAAGAAATTGTTCAGATCAAATTACTATATTATATAGCTGCCATACGAACCGAGTGATCGGAAACAAGTGCTTGTATGGAAAACTTTTTCATTTGACGAGATATTTTAATTAGTCACGATTTATTGCTTAAGGCAACAATATGTTCTCCGGAGAAATTGTTCAGATCAAATAACCATATCATATAGCTCATATATTAACTGAACGATCGGAAACAAGTGCTTGTATGGAAAACTTTTTCATTTGACTAGATATTTTAATTAGTCACGATTTATTGCTTAAGGCAACAATATATTCTCCGGAGAAATTGTTCAGATCAAATAACCATATCATATAGCTCATATATTAACTGAACGATCGGAAACAAGTGCTTGTATGGAAAACTTTTTCATTTGACTAGATATTTTAATTAGTCACGATTTATTGCTTAAGGCAACAATATATTCTCCGCAGAAATTGTTCAGATCAAACTACTATATTATAAAGCTGCCATACGAACCGAGTGATCGGAAACAAGTGCTTGTATGGAAAACTTTTTCATTTGACGATATATTTTAATTAGGCGCGATTTATTGCTTAAGGCAACAATATATTCTCCGGAGAAATTGTTCAGATCAAATAACCATATCATATAGCTCATATATTAACTGAACGATCGGAAACAAGTGCTTGTATGGAAAACTTTTTCATTTGACTAGATATTTTAATTAGTCACGATTTATTGCTTAAGGCAACAACATATTCTCCGAAGAAATTGTTCAGATCAAATTACTATATTATATAGCTGCCATACGAACCGAGTGATCGGAAACAAGTGCTTGTATGGAAAACTTTTTCATTTGACGAGATATTTTAATTAGTCACGATTTATTGCTTAAGGCAACAATATGTTCTCCGGAGAAATTTTTCAGATCAAATAACTATATCATATAGCTGATATATTAACTGAACGATCGGAAACAAATGCTTGTATGGAAAACTTTTTCATTTGACTAGATATTTTAATTAGTCACGATTTATTGCTTAAGGCAACAACATATTCTCCGAAGAAATTGTTCAGATCAAATTACTATATTATATAGCTGCCATACGAACCGAGTGATCGGAAACAAGTGCTTGTATGGAAAACTTTTTCATTTGACGAGATATTTTAATTAGTCACGATTTATTGCTTAAGGCAACAACATATTCTCCGAAGAAATTGTTCAGATCAAATTACTATATTATATAGCTGCCATACGAACCGAGTGATCGGAAACAAGTGCTTGTATGGAAAACTTTTTCATTTGACGAGATATTTTAATTAGTCACGATTTATTGCTTAAGGCAACAATATGTTCTCCGGAGAAATTGTTCAGATCAAATAACCATATCATATAGCTCATATATTAACTGAACGATCGGAAACAAGTGCTTGTATGGAAAACTTTTTCATTTGACTAGATATTTTAATTAGTCACGATTTATTGCTTAAGGCAACAACATATTCTCCGAAGAAATTGTTCAGATCAAATTACTATATTATATAGCTGCCATACGAACCGAGTGATCGGAAACAAGTGCTTGTATGGAAAACTTTTTCATTTGACGAGATATTTTAATTAGTCACGATTTATTGCTTAAGGCAACAATATGTTCTCCGGAGAAATTTTTCAGATCAAATAACTATATCATATAGCTGATATTTTAACTGAACGATCGGAAACAAATGCTTGTATGGAAAACTTTTTCATTTGACTAGATATTTTAATTAGTCACGATTTATTGCTTAAGGCAACAATATATTCTCCGCAGAAATTGTTCAGATCAAACTACTATATTATAAAGCTGCCATACGAACCGAGTGATCGGAAACAAGTGCTTGTATGGAAAACTTTTTCATTTGACGATATATTTTAATTAGGCGCGATTTATTGCTTAAGGCAACAATATATTCTCCGGAGAAATTGTTCAGATCAAATAACCATATCATATAGCTCATATATTAACTGAACGATCGGAAACAAGTGCTTGTATGGAAAACTTTTTCATTTGACTAGATATTTTAATTAGTCACGATTTATTGCTTAAGGCAACAACATATTCTCCGAAGAAATTGTTCAGATCAAATTACTATATTATATAGCTGCCATACGAACCGAGTGATCGGAAACAAGTGCTTGTATGGAAAACTTTTTCATTTGACGAGATATTTTAATTAGTCACGATTTATTGCTTAAGGCAACAATATGTTCTCCGGAGAAATTTTTCAGATCAAATAACTATATCATATAGCTGATATATTAACTGAACGATCGGAAACAAATGCTTGTATGGAAAACTTTTTCATTTGACTAGATATTTTAATTAGTCACGATTTATTGCTTAAGGCAACAATATATTCTCCGCAGAAATTGTTCAGATCAAACTACTATATTATAAAGCTGCCATACGAACCGAGTGATCGGAAACAAGTGCTTGTATGGAAAACTTTTTCATTTGACGAGATATTTTAATTAGTCACGATTTATTGCTTAAGGCAACAATATGTTCTCCGGAGAAATTTTTCAGATCAAATAACTATATCATATAGCTGATATATTAACTGAACGATCGGAAACAAGTGCTTGTATGGAAAACTTCTTCATTTGACTAGATATTTTAATTAGTCACGATTTATTGCTTAAGGCAACAATATATTCTCCGGAGAAATTGTTCAGATCAAATAACTATATCATATAGCTGATATATTAACTCAACGATCGGAAAGAAGTGCTTGTATGGAATACTTTTTTATTTTACGAGATATTTTAATTAGGCATGTGTCCTTAAGCAATAAATCGTGCCGTATTCTCCGGAGAAATTGTTCAGATCATATAACTATATCATATAGCTGACATACAAACTAAGCGATCGAAAAGAAGTGTTTCTATGAAAAACTCTTTTATTTTACCAAGAAATTGGCACGATCTATTGCTTAAGGCAACAATGTTTTCTCCAAAGAAATTGTTCAAATCATATTACTATAGCATATAGCTGCCACACAAACTAAACGCTCGGAAACAAATGCTTCTATGAAAAACTTTTTCATTTGACGAGTTATCTTCACAAAGTTAGACACGATTTATTGCTTAAGGCAACAACATATTCTCCGCAGAAATTGTTCAGTTCAAACTACTATATCATATAGCTGATATATTACCTGAACGATCGGAAACAAGTGCTTGTATGGAAAACTTTTTCATTTGACTAGATATTTTAATTACTCACGATTTATTGCTTAAGGCAATAACATATTCTCCGAAGAAATTGTTCAGATCAAATTACTATATCATATAGCTGCCATGCGAACTGAATGATCGGAAAGAAGTGCTTGTATGGAAAACCTTTTCATTTGACGAGATATTTTAAATAGGCACGATTTATTGCTTAAGGCAACAATATATTCTCCGAAGAAATTGTTCAGATCAAATTACTGTATCATATAGCTGACACACGAACTAAGTGATCGGAAACAAATGCTTCTATGAAAAACTTTTTCATTTGACGAGTTATCTTCACAAAAATAAACACGATTTATTGCTTAAGGCAACAATATTTTCCACGGAGAAAATGTTCAGATCATATTACTAAATCTTATAGTTGCCATACAAACAGAACAATCGGAAACAAGTGCTTGTATGAAAACTCTTTATTTGACGAGTTATCTTCACAAAGTTAGACACGATTTATTGCTTAAGGCAACAACATATTCTCCGAAGAAATTGTTCAGATCAAATTACTATATCACATAGCCGCCATACAAACTGAACGATCGGAAACAAGTGCTTGTATGGAAAACTCTTTCATTTGACGAGTTATCTTCACAAAGTTAGACACGATTTATTGCTTAAGGCAACAACATATTCTCCGAAGGAATTGTTCAGATCAAATTACTATATCATATAGCTGCCATGCGAACTGAATGATCGGAAAGAAGTGCTTGTATGGAAAACCTTTTCATTTGACGAGATATTTTAAATAGGCACGATTTATTGCTTAAGGCAATAATATATTCTCCGAAGAAATTGTTCAGATCAAATTACTGTATCATATAACTGACACACGAACTGAGTGATCGGAAACAAATGCTTCTATGAAAAACTTTTTCATTTGACGAGTTATCTTCACAAAGTTAGATAAGATTCATTGCTTAAGGCAACAATATTTTCTCCGAAGAAATTGTTCAGATCATATTATTATATCATATAGCTGTCATATAAACTGAATGATCAGAAACAAGTGCTTGTTAGAAAACTTTTCATTTGACGAGATATTTTAATTACACACGATTTATTGCATAAGGCAACAATATATAATCCGAAGAGTTTGTTCAGATCAAATTAATTTATCATATAGCTGGTATATAAACTGAACGATCGGAAACAAGTGCTTGTATAGAAAACTCTTTCAATTGACGAGTTATCTTCACAAAATTAGACACGATTTATTGTTTAAGGCAATAACATATTCTCCGAAGAAATTGTTCAGATCAAATTACTATATCATATAGCTGCCATGCGAACTGAATGATCGGAAAGAAGTGCTTGTATGGAAAACCTTTTCATTTGACGAGATATTTTAAATAGGCACGATTTATTGCTTAAGGCAATAATATATTCTCCGAAGAAATTGTTCAGATCAAATTACTGTATCATATAACTGACACACGAACTGAGTGATCGGAAACAAATGCTTCTATGAAAAACTTTTTCATTTGACGAGTTATCTTCACAAAGTTAGATAAGATTCATTGCTTAAGGCAACAATGTTTTCTCCGAAGAAATTGTTCAGATCATATTATTATATCATATAGCTGTCATATAAACTGAATGATCAGAAACAAGTGCTTGTTAGAAAACTTTTCATTTGACGAGATATTTTAATTACACACGATTTATTGCATAAGGCAACAATATATAATCCGAAGAGTTTGTTCAGATCAAATTAATTTATCATATAGCTGGTATATAAACTGAACGATCGGAAACAAGTGCTTGTATAGAAAACTCTTTCAATTGACGAGTTATCTTCACAAAATTAGACACGATTTATTGTTTAAGGCAATAACATATTCTCCGAAGAAATTGTTCAGATCAAATTACTATATCATATAGCTGCCATGCGAACTGAATGATCGGAAAGAAGTGCTTGTATGGAAAACCTTTTCATTTGACGAGATATTTTAAATAGGCACGATTTATTGCTTAAGGCAATAATATATTCTCCGAAGAAATTGTTCAGATCAAATTACTGTATCATATAACTGACACACGAACTGAGTGATCGGAAACAAATGCTTCTATGAAAAACTTTTTCATTTGACGAGTTATCTTCACAAAGTTAGATAAGATTCATTGCTTAAGGCAACAATGTTTTCTCCGAAGAAATTGTTCAGATCATATTATTATATCATATAGCTGTCATATAAACTGAATGATCAGAAACAAGTGCTTGTTAGAAAACTTTTCATTTGACGAGATATTTTAATTACACACGATTTATTGCATAAGGCAACAATATATAATCCGAAGAGTTTGTTCAGATCAAATTAATTTATCATATAGCTGGTATATAAACTGAACGATCGGAAACAAGTGCTTGTATAGAAAACTCTTTCAATTGACGAGTTATCTTCACAAAATTAGACACGATTTATTGTTTAAGGCAATAACATATTCTCCGAAGAAATTGTTCAGATCAAATTACTATATCATATAGCTGCCATGCGAACTGAATGATCGGAAAGAAGTGCTTGTATGGAAAACCTTTTCATTTGACGAGATATTTTAAATAGGCACGATTTATTGCTTAAGGCAATAATATATTCTCCGAAGAAATTGTTCAGATCATATTACTAAATCATATAGTTGCCAAACAAACTGAATGATCGGAAACAAGTGCTTGTATGAAAAACTCTTTCATTTGACGAGATATTTTAATTAGGCACGATTTAATGCTTAAGGTAAAAATATTTTATCCGGATTAATTGGTGAGATCATATTGCTATATCATATAGCTGCCATACAAACTGAGCGATCTGAAACAAGTGCTTGAATGGAAAACTCTTTCATTTGACGAGTTATCTTCACAAAGGTAGACACGATTTATTGCTTAAGGCAACAACATATTCTCCGGACAAAATTTCTCAGATCAAATTACTATATCATAAAGCTGCCATACGAACTGAATGATCGGAAACAAGTGCTTGTATGGAAAACTTTTTCATTTGACGAGATATTTTAATTAGGCACGATTTATTGCTTAAGGTAACAATATTTTTTGCGGAGAAATTGGTCAGATCATATTGCTATATCATATAGCTGCCATACAAACTGAGCGATCTGAAACAAGTGCTTGAATGGAAAACTCTTTCATTTGACGAGTTATCTTCACAAAGGTAGACACGATTTATTGCTTAAGGCAACAACATATTCTCCGGACAAAATTTCTCAGATCAAATTACTGTATCATATAACTGACACACGAACTGAGTGATCGGAAACAAATGCTTCTATGAAAAACTTTTTCATTTGACGAGTTATCTTCACAAAGTTAGATAAGATTCATTGCTTAAGGCAACAATGTTTTCTCCGAAGAAATTGTTCAGATCATATTATTATATCATATAGCTGTCATATAAACTGAATGATCAGAAACAAGTGCTTGTTAGAAAACTTTTCATTTGACGAGATATTTTAATTACACACGATTTATTGCATAAGGCAACAATATATAATCCGAAGAGTTTGTTCAGATCAAATTAATTTATCATATAGCTGGTATATAAACTGAACGATCGGAAACAAGTGCTTGTATAGAAAACTCTTTCAATTGACGAGTTATCTTCACAAAATTAGACACGATTTATTGTTTAAGGCAATAACATATTCTCCGAAAAAATTGTTAAGATCAAATTACTATATCATATAGCTGACACACGAACTAAGTGATCGGAAACAAATGCTTCTATGAAAAACTTTTTCATTTGACGAGTTATCTTCACAAAAATAAACACGATTTATTGCTTAAGGCAACAATATTTTCCACGGAGAAAATGTTCAGATCATATTACTAAATCTTATAGTTGCCATACAAACAGAACAATCGGAAACAAGTGCTTGTATGAAAACTCTTTATTTGACGAGTTATCTTCACAAAGTTAGACACGATTTATTGCTTAAGGCAACAACATATTCTCCGAAGAAATTGTTCAGATCAAATTACTATATCACATAGCCGCCATACAAACTGAACGATCGGAAACAAGTGCTTGTATGGAAAACTCTTTCATTTGACGAGTTATCTTCACAAAGTTAGACACGATTTATTGCTTAAGGCAACAACATATTCTCCGAAGGAATTGTTCAGATCAAATTACTATATCATATAGCTGCCATGCGAACTGAATGATCGGAAAGAAGTGCTTGTATGGAAAACCTTTTCATTTGACGAGATATTTTAAATAGGCACGATTTATTGCTTAAGGCAATAATATATTCTCCGAAGAAATTGTTCAGATCAAATTACTGTATCATATAACTGACACACGAACTGAGTGATCGGAAACAAATGCTTCTATGAAAAACTTTTTCATTTGACGAGTTATCTTCACAAAGTTAGATAAGATTCATTGCTTAAGGCAACAATATTTTCTCCGAAGAAATTGTTCAGATCATATTATTATATCATATAGCTGTCTTATAAACTGAATGATCAGAAACAAGTGCTTGTTAGAAAACTTTTCATTTGACGAGATATTTTAATTACACACGATTTATTGCATAAGGCAACAATATATAATCCGAAGAGTTTGTTCAGATCAAATTAATTTATCATATAGCTGGTATATAAACTGAACGATCGGAAACAAGTGCTTGTATAGAAAACTCTTTCAATTGACGAGTTATCTTCACAAAATTAGACACGATTTATTGTTTAAGGCAATAACATATTCTCCGAAGAAATTGTTCAGATCAAATTACTATATCATATAGCTGCCATGCGAACTGAATGATCGGAAAAAAGTGCTTGTATGGAAAACCTTTTCATTTGACGAGATATTTTAAATAGGCACGATTTATTGCTTAAGGCAATAATATATTCTCCGAAGAAATTGTTCAGATCAAATTACTGTATCATATAACTGACACACGAACTGAGTGATCGGAAACAAATGCTTCTATGAAAAACTTTTTCATTTGACGAGTTATCTTCACAAAGTTAGATAAGATTCATTGCTTAAGGCAACAATGTTTTCTCCGAAGAAATTGTTCAGATCATATTATTATATCATATAGCTGTCATATAAACTGAATGATCAGAAACAAGTGCTTGTTAGAAAACTTTTCATTTGACGAGATATTTTAATTACACACGATTTATTGCATAAGGCAACAATATATAATCCGAAGAGTTTGTTCAGATCAAATTAATTTATCATATAGCTGGTATATAAACTGAACGATCGGAAACAAGTGCTTGTATAGAAAACTCTTTCAATTGACGAGTTATCTTCACAAAATTAGACACGATTTATTGTTTAAGGCAATAACATATTCTCCGAAGAAATTGTTCAGATCAAATTACTATATCATATAGCTGCCATGCGAACTGAATGATCGGAAAGAAGTGCTTGTATGGAAAACCTTTTCATTTGACGAGATATTTTAAATAGGCACGATTTATTGCTTAAGGCAATAATATATTCTCCGAAGAAATTGTTCAGATCATATTACTAAATCATATAGTTGCCAAACAAACTGAATGATCGGAAACAAGTGCTTGTATGAAAAACTCTTTCATTTGACGAGATATTTTAATTAGGCACGATTTAATGCTTAAGGTAAAAATATTTTATCCGGATTAATTGGTGAGATCATACTGCTATACCATATAGTTGCCATACAAACTGAACGATCGGAAACAAGTGCTTGTATGGAAAACTCTTTCGTTTGACGAGTTATCTTCACAAAGTTAGACACGATTTATTGCTTAAGGCAACAACATATTCTCCGAAGAAATTGTTTAGATCAAATTACTACATTATTCAGCTGCCATACAAACTGAACGATCTGAAACAAGTGCTTGAATGGAAAACTCTTTCATTTGACGAGTTATCTTCACAAAGTTAGACACGCTTTATTGCTTAAGGCAACAACATATTCTCCGGACAAAATTTCTCAGATCAAATTACTATATCATATAGCTGCCATACGAACTGAATGATCGGAAACAAGTGCTTGTATGGAAAACTTTTTCATTTGACGAGATATTTTAATTAGGCACGATTTATTGCTTAAGGTAACAATATTTTTTCGGAGAAATTGGTCAGATCATATTGCTATATCATATAGCTGCCATACAAACTGAGCGATCTGAAACAAGTGCTTGAATGGAAAACTCTTTCATTTGACGAGTTATCTTCACAAAGGTAGACACGATTTATTGCTTAAGGCAACAACGTATTCTCCGGACAAAATTTCTCAGATCAAATTACTATATCATAAAGCTGCCATACGAACTGAATGACCGGAAACAAGCGCTTGTATGAAAAACTTTTTCATTTAACGAGATATTTTAATTAGGCACAATTTATTGCTTAAGGTAACAATATTTTCTCCGGAGAAATTGGTCAGATCATATTGCTATATCATATAGCTGCCATACAAACTGAACGATCTCAAACAAGTTCTTGAATAAAAAACTCTTTCATTTGACGAGTTATCTTCACAAAGTTAGACACGATTTATTGCTTAAGGCAACAACATATTCTTCGGACAAAATTTCTCAGATCAAATTACTATATCATATAGCTGCCATACGAACTGAATGAGCGGAAACAAGAGCTTGTATGGAAACCTCTTTTATTTGACAAGTTATCTTCACAAAGTTAAACACGATTTATTGCTTAAGGTAACAACATATTCTCCGAAGAAACTGTTCAGATCAAATTACTATATTATATAGCTGCCATACGAACTGAGTGATCGGAAACAGGTGTTTGTATGAAAAACTCTTTCTTTTGACGAGATATTTTAATTAGGCACGATTTATTGCTTAAGGTAACAATATTTTCTCCGGAGAAATGGGTCAGATGATATTACTATATATATAGCTGATATATAAACTGAATGATCGGAAACAAGTGCTTGTATGGAAAACTTTTTCATTTGACGAGATATTTTAATTAGGCACGATTTATTGCTTAAGACCACAATATATTCTCCGAAGAAATTTTTCAGATCAAATTACTCTTTCATATAGCTGATATATAAATAGAACGATCGGAAACAAGTGCTTGTATGGAAAACTCTTTCATTTGACGAGTTATCTTTACAAAATTAGAAAAACTTTTTCATTTAACGAGATTTTTTAATTAGGCACGATTTATTGCTTAGGGTAACAATATTTTTTTTGGAGAAGTTGTTCAGATCATATTACTATATCATATAGCTTACATACAAACTGAACGATCGGAAACAAGTGTTTGTATGAAAAACTCTTTCATTTGAGGAGATATTTTAATTAGGCACCATTTAGTGCTTAAGGTAACAATATTTTATCCGGAGAAATTGGTGAGATCATATTGCTATATCATATAGTTGCCATACAAACTGAACGATCGGAAACAAGTGCTTGTATGGAAAACTCTTTCGTTTGACGAGTTATCTTCACAAAGTTAGACACGATTTATTGCTTAAGGCAACAACATATTCTCCGAAGAAATTGTTCAGATCAAATTACTATATCACATAGCTGCTATACAAACTGAACGAGGGGAATCCAGTGCTTGTATATAAAACTCTTTCATTTGACGAGTTATCTTCACAAAGTTAGACACGATTTATTGCTTAAGGCAACAACATATTCTCCGAAGAAATTGTTCAGATCAAATTACTATATCACATAGCTGCTATACAAACTGAACGATCGGAAACAAGTGTTTGTATGAAAAACTCTTTCATTTGACGAGATATTTTAATTAGGCACCATTTAATGCTTAAGGTAACAATATTTTATCCGGAAAAATTGGTGAGATCATATTGCTATATCATATAGCTGACATACAAACAAAACGATCGAAAATAAGTGTTTCTATGAAAAACTCTTTTATTTTACCAGATTTCTTCAAGAAATTTGGCACGATCTATTGCTTAAGGCAACAATGTATTCTCCAAAGAAATTGTTCAAATCATATTACTATAGCATATAGCTGCCACACAAACTAAACGCTCGGAAACAAATGCTTCTATGAAAAACTTTTTCATTTGACGAGTTATCTTCACAAAGTTAGACACGATTTATTGCTTAAGGCAACAACATATTCTCCGCAGAAATTGTTCTGTTCAAACTACTATATCATATAGCTGATATATTACCTGAACGATCGGAAACAAGTGCTTGTATGGAACATTTTTCATTTGACTAGATATTTTAATTAGTCACGATTTATTGCCCAAGGTAACAATGTTTTCTCCGAAGAAATTGTTCAGATCATATTATTATATCATATAGCTGTCATATAAACTGAATGATCGGAAACAAGTGCTTGTTAGAAAACTTTTCATTTGACGAGATATTTTAATTACACACGATTTATTGCTTAAGGCAACAATATATACTCCGAAGAGTTTGTTCAGATCAAATTATATTATCATATAGCTGGTATATAAACTGAACGATCGGAAACAAGTGCTTGTATAGAAAACTCTTTCAATTGACGAGTTATCTTCACAAAATTAGACACGATTTATTGTTTAAGGCAATAACATATTCTCCGAAGAAATTGTTCAGATCAAATTACTATATCATATAGCTGCCATGCGAACTGAATGATCGGAAAGAAGTGCTTGTATGGAAAACCTTTTCATTTGACGAGATATTTTAAATAGGCACGATTTATTGCTTAAGGCAACAATATATTCTCCGAAGAAATTGTTCAGATCAAATTACTGTATCATATAGCTGACACACGAACTGAGTAATCGGAAACAAATGCTTCTATGAAAAACTTTTTCATTTGACGAGTTATCTTCACAAAGTTAGACACGATTTATTGCTTAAGGCAACAATATTTTCCACGGAGAAAATGTTCAGATCATATTACTAAATCTTATAGTTGCCATACAAACAGAACAATCGGAAACAAGTGCTTGTATGGAAAACTCTTTCATTTGACGAGTTATCTTCACAAAGTTAGACACGATTTATTGCTTAAGGCAACAACATATTCGCCGAAGGAATTGTTCAGATCAAATTACTATATCATATAACTGACACACGAACTGAGTGATCGGAAACAGGCGCTTGTATGGAAAACTTTTTCATTTGACGAGATATTTTAATTAGGCACGATTTATTGCTTAAGGTAACAATATTTTCTCCGGAGAAATTGGTCAGATCATATTGCTATGCCATACAAACTGAACGATCTGAAAAAAGTTCTTGAATAGAAAACTCTTTCATTTGACGAGTTATCTTCACAAAGTTAGACACGATTTATTGCTTAAGGCAACAACATATTCTCCGTACAAAATTTCTCAGATCAAATTACTATATCATATAGCTGCCATACGAACTGAATGATCGGAAAAAAGAGCTTGTATGGAAACCTCTTTTATTTGACGAGTTATCTTCACAAAGTTAAACACGATTTATTGCTTAAAGTAACAACATATTCTCCGAAGAAATTGTTCAGATCAAATTACTATATTATATAGCGAACTGAGTGATCGGAAACAGGCGTTTGTATGAAAAACTCTTTCTTTTGACGAGATATTTTAATTAGGCACGATTTATTGCTTAAGGTAACAATATTTTCTCCGGAGAAATGGGTCAGATGATATTACTATATATAGCTGATATATAAACTGAATGATCGGAAACAAGTGCTTGTATGGAAAACTTTTTCATTTGACGAGATATTTTAATTAGGCACGATTTATTGCTTAAGACCACAATATGTTCTCCGAAGAAATTTCTCAGATCTAATTACTCTTTCATATAGCTGATATATAAACAGCACGATCGGAAACAAGTGCTTGTATGGAAAACTCTCTCATTTGACGAGATATTTTAATTAGGCACCATTTAATGCTTAAGGTAACAATATTTTATCCGGAGAAATTGGTGAGATCATATTGCTATATCATATCGTTGCCATACAAACTGAACGATCGGAAACAAGTGCTTGTATGGAAAACTCTTTCGTTTGACGAGTTATCTTCACAAAGTTAGACACGATTTATTGCTTAAGGCAACAACATATTCTCCGAATCAATTGTTCAGATCAAATTACTATATTATATAGCTGCCCCACGAACTGAGTGATCGGAAACAGGTGCTTGTATGGAAAACTTTTTCATTTGACGAGATATTTTAATTAGGCACGATTTATTGCTTAAGGTAACAATATTTTCTCCGGAGAAATTGGTCAGATCGTATTGATATATCATATAGCTGCCATACAAACTGAACGTTCTGAAACAAGTGCTTGAATGGAAAACTCTTTCATTTGACGAGTTATCTTCACAAAGTTAGACACGATTTATTGCTTAAGGCAACAACATATTCTCCGAAGAAATTGTTCTGATCAAATTACTATACCATATAGCTGCCATACGAACTGTATTTAAAACTTTTGCATTTAACGAGATATTTTAATTAGGTACGATTTATTGCTTAAGTTAACAAAAATTTTTTTTTTTGGAGAAGTAGTTCAGCTCATATAGCTGGCATACAAACTGAAGTGCTTGTATGAAAAACTCTTTCATTTGACGAGATATTTTAATTACTCACGATTTATTGCTGAAGGTCACAATATTTTCTCCGGAGAAATTGTTCAAATGATATTACTATATATATAGCTGATATATAAACTGAATGATCGGAAACAAGTGCTTATATGGAAAACTTTTTCATTTGACGAGATATTTTAATTAGGCACGACTTATTGCTTAAGGCAACAATATATTCTCCGAAGAAATTTCTCAGATCAAATTACTATATCATATAGCTGATAGATAAACTGAACGATCGGAAACAAGTGCTTGTATGGAAAACTCTTTCATGTGACGTGTTATTTTAATTAGGCACGATTTATTGCTTAAGGTAACAATATTTTTTTTCGGAGAAATTGTTCAGATCAAATTATTATATCATATAGCTGCCAACAAACTGAACGATCGGAAACAACAGCTTGTATGAAAAACTCTTTCATTTGACGTGTTATCTTCACAAAGTTAGAAACAATTTATTGCTTAAAGACACAACATATTCTCCAAAGAAATTGTTCAGATCAAATTACTATATCATATGGAAAACTTTTTCATTTGAGGAGTTAATTTAATTAGGCACGATTTAATGCTTACGGCAACAACATATTCTACGAAGAAATTGTTCAAATCATATTACTATATCTTATAGCTGCCATAAAAACTGAACGATCGGAAACAAATGCTTCTATGAAAAACTTTTCATTTGACGAGTTATCTTCACCAAGTTAGAAACAATTTATTGCTTAAGGCAACAACATATTCTCCGAAGAAATTGTTCAGATCAAATAACTGTTTTATATAGCTACCATACGAACTGAGAGATCGGAAACAAGTGCTTGTATGGAAAACTTTTTCATTTAACGAGATATTTTAATTAGGCACGATTTACTGCTTAAGGTAACAATATTTTTTTTCGGAGAAATTGTTCAGACCAAATTACTATATCATACAAACTGAACGTTCGGAATCAAGTGCTTCTATGAAGAACTCTTTTATTTGACCAGATTTCTTCACGAAATTAGGCACGATTTATTGCTTAAGACAACAACATATTCTCCAAAGAAATTGTTCAAATTATATTACTATATCATATAGCTGCCATACAAACTGAACGATCGGAAACAAATGCTTCTATGAAAAACTTTTTCATTTGACGAGTTATCTTCACAAAGTTAGACACGATTTATTGCTTAAGGCAACAACATATTCTCCGAAGAAATTGTTCAGATCAAATTACTATACCACATAGCTGCCATACAAACTGAACGATCGGAAACAAGTGCTTGTATGGAAAACTCTTTCTATTGACGAGTTATCTTCACAAAGTTAGACACGATTTATTGCTTTAGGCAACAACATATTCTGCGAGAAAACTGTTCAGATCAAATAACTATATCACAAAGCTGCCATACAAACTGAACGATCGAAAACAAGTGCTTGCATGGAAAACTCTTTCATTTATCTTCACGATTTATTGCTTAAGACAACAATGTATTCTGCAAAGAAATTGTTCAAATTATATTACTATATCATATAGCTGCCATACAAACTGAACGATCGGAAACAAATGCTTCTATGAAAAACTTTTTCATTCGACGAGTTATCTTCACAAAGTTAGATACGATTTATTGCTTAAGGCAACAACATATTTTCCGAAGAAATTGTTCCGACCAAATTACTATATCACATAGCTGCCATACAAACTGAACGATCGGAAACAAGTGCTTGTATGGAAAACTCTTTCCATTGACGAGTTATCTTCACAAAGTTAGACACGATTTATTGCTTAAGGCAACAACATATTCTGCGAGAAAACTGTTCAGATCATATTATTATATCATATAGCTGTCATATAAACTGAATGATCGGAAACAAGTGCTTGTTAGAAAACTTTTCATTTGACGAGATATTTTAATTACACACGATTTATTGCTTAAGGCAACAATATATACTCCGAAGAGTTTGTTTAAATCAAATTACTATATCATATAGCTGGTATATAAACTGAACGATCGGAAACAAGTGCTTGTATAGAAAACTCTTTCAATTGACGAGTTATCTTCACAAAGTTAGACACGATTTATTGCTTGAGGCAACAACATATTCTCCGAAGAAATTGTTCAGATCAAATTACTATATCATATGGAAAACTTTTTCATTTGACGGGATATTTTAATTACACCCGATTTACTGCTTAAGGCAACAATATATTCTCCGAAGAAATTGTTCAGATCAAATTACTTTATCATATAGCTGGTATATAAACTGAACAATCGAAAACAAGTGCTTGTATAGAAAACTCTTTCAATTGACGAGTTATCTTCACAAAGTTAGACACGATTTATTGCTTGAGGCAACAACATAGTCTCCGAAGAAATTGTTCCGATCATATTACTAAATCATATAGTTGCCAAACAAACTGAACGATCGGAAACAAGTGCTTGTATGAAAAACTCTTTCATTTCACGAGTTATCTTCACAAAGTAAGACACGATTAATTGCTTAAGGCAACAACATATTCTGCGAGAAAATTGTTCAGATCAAATTACTATATCACATAGCAGCCATACAAACTGAACGATCGGAAACAAGTGCTTGTATGGAAAACTCTTTCATTTGACGAGTTATCTTCACAAAGTTAGACACGATTTATTGCTTGAGGCAACAACATATTCTCCGAAGAAATTGTTCAGATCAAATTACTATATCATATGGAAAACTTTTTCATTTGACGGGATATTATAATTACACCCGATTTACTGCTTAAGGCAACAATATATTCTCCGAAGAAATTGTTCAGATCAAATTACTTTATCATATAGCTGGTATATAAACTGAACAATCGAAAACAAGTGCTTGTATAGAAAACTCTTTCAATTGACGAGTTATCTTCACAAAGTTAGACACGATTTATTGCTTGAGGCAACAACATATTCTCCGAAGAAATTGTTCCGATCAAATTACTATATCATATGGAAAACCTTTTCATTTGACGAGATATTTTAATTAGGCGCGGTTTATTGCATCAGGTAACAATATATTCTCCGAAGAAATTGTTCAAATCATATTACTATATCATATAGCTGCCATACAAACTGAACGATCGGAAACAAGTACTTCTATGAAAACCTTTTTCATTTGACGAGATATTTTAATTAGGCACGATTTATTGCCTGAGGTAACAATGTTTTCTCCGAAGAAATTGTTCAGATCATATTTCTATATCATATAGCTGTCATATAAACTGAATGATCGGAAACAAGTGCTTGTATAGAAAACTTTTCATTTGACGAGATATTTTAATTACCCACGATTTACTGCTTAAGGCAACAATATATACTCCGAAGAGTTTGTTCAGATCAAATTACTTTATCATATAGCTGGTATATAAACTGAACGATCGGAAACCAGTGCTTGTATGGAAAACTTTTTCATTTGAGGAGATAATTTAATTAGGCACGATTTATTGCATTAGGTAACAATATATTCTCCGAAGAAATTGTTCAGATCAAATTACTTTATCATATAGCTGGTATATAAACTGAACAATTAGAAACAAGTGCTTGTATAAAAAACTCTTTCAATTGACGAGTTATCTTCACAAAATGAGACACGATTTATTGCTTAAGGCAATAACATATTCTCCGAAGAAATTGTTCAGATCAAATTACTATATCATATGGAAAACTTTTTCATTTGACGAGATATTTTAATTACACACGATCTACTGCTTAAGGCAACAATATATTCTCCGAAGAAATTGTTCAGATCAAATTACTTTATCATATAGCTGGTATATAAACTGAACAATCGGAAACAAGTGCTTGTATAGAAAACTCTTTCAATTGACGAGTTATCTTCACAAAATTTGACACGATTTATTGCTTAAGGCAATAACATATTCTCCGAAGAAATTGTTCAGATCAAATTACTATATCATATGGAAAACCTTTTCATTTGACGAGATATTTTAATTAGGCCCGGTTTATTGCATCAGGTAACAGTATATTCTCCGAAGAAATTGTTCAAATCATATTACTATATCATATAGCTGACATACAAATGAACGATCGGAAACAAGTGCTTGTATAGAAAACTTTTCATTTGACGAGATATTTTAATTACACACGATCTACTGCTTAAGGCAACAATATATTCTCCGAAGAAATTGTTCAGATCAAATTACTTTATCATATAGCTGGTATATAAACTGAACAATTAAAAACAAGTGCTTGTATAAAAAACTCTTTCAATTGACGAGTTATCTTCACAAAGTTAGACACGATTTATTGCTTGAGGCAACAACATATTCTCCGAAGAAATTGTTCCGATCAAATTACTATATCATATGGAAAACCTTTTCATTTGACGAGATATTTTAATTAGGCACGGTTTATTGCATCAGGTAACAATATATTCTCCGAAGAAATTGTTCAAATCATATTACTATATCATATAGCTGACATACAAACTGAACGATCGGAAACAAGTACTTCTATGAAAACATTTTTCATTTGACGAGATATTTTAATTAGGCACGATTTATTGCCTAAGGTAACAATCTTTTCTCCGAAGAAATTGTTCAGATCATATTATTATATCATATAGCTGTCATATAAACTGAATGATCGGAAACAAGTGCTTGTATAGAAAAGTTTTCATTTGACGAGATATTTTAATTACACACGATCTACTGCTTAAGGCAACAATATATTCTCCGAAGAAATTGTTCAGATCAAATTACTTTATCATATAGCTGGTATATAAACTGAACAATTAGAAACAAGTGCTTGTATAAAAAACTCTTTCAATTGACGAGTTATCTTCACAAAGTTAGACACGATTTATTGCTTGAGGCAACAACATATTCTCCGAAGGAATTGTTCCGATCAAATTACTATATCATATGGAAAACCTTTTCATTTGACGAGATATTTTAATTAGGCACGGTTTATTGCATCAGGTAACAATATATTCTCCGAAGAAATTGTTCAAATCATATTACTATATCATATAGCTGACATACAAACTGAACGATCGGAAACAAGTACTTCTATGAAAACCTTTTTCATTTGACGAGATATTTTAATTAGGCACGATTTATTGCCTATGGTAACAATGTTTTCTCCGAAGAAATTGTTAAGATCATATTATTATATCATATAGCTGTCATATAAACTGAATGATCGGAAACAAGTGCTTGTATGGAAAACTCTTCATTTGACGAGATATTTTATTTACACACGATTTACTGCTTAAGGCAACAATATATACTCCGAAGAGTTTGTTCAGATCAAATTACTTTATCATATAGCTGGTATATAAACTGAACAATCGGAAACAAGTGCTTGTATAGAAAACGCTTTCAATTGACGAGTTATCTTCACAAAATTAGACACGATTTATTGCTTAAGGCAATAACATATTCTCCGAAGAAATTGTTCAGATCAAATTACTATATCATATAGCTGCCATGCGAACTGAATGTTCGGAAACAAGTGCTTGTATGGAAAACTTTTTCATTTGACGAGATATATTAATTAGGCACGATTTATTGCTTAAGGCAATAACATATTCTCCGAAGAAATTGTTCAGATCAAATTACTATATCATATGGAAAACCTTTTCATTTGACGAGATATTTTAATTAGGCACGGTTTATTGCATCAGGTAACAATATATTCTCCGAAGAAATTGTTCAAATCATATTACTATATCATATAGCTGACATACAATCTGAACGATCGGAAACAAGTGCTTGTATAGAAAACTTTTCATTTGACGAGATATTTTAATTACACACGATCTACTGCTTAAGGCAACAATATATTCTCCGAAGAAATTGTTCAGATCAAATTACTTTATCATATAGCTGGTATATAAACTGAACAATTAGAAACAAGTGCTTGTATAAAAAACTCTTTCAATTGACGAGTTATCTTCACAAAGTTAGACACGATTTATTGCTTGAGGCAACAACATATTCTCCGAAGAAATTGTTCCGATCAAATTACTATATCATATGGAAAACCTTTTCATTTGACGAGATATTTTAATTAGGCACGGTTTATTGCATCAGGTAACAATATATTCTCCGAAGAAATTGTTCAAATCATATTACTATATCATATAGCTGACATACAAACTGAACGATCGGAAACAAGTACTTCTATGAAAACATTTTTCATTTGACGAGATATTTTAATTAGGCACGATTTATTGCCTAAGCTAACAATCTTTTCTCCGAAGAAATTGTTCAGATCATATTATTATATCATATAGCTGTCATATAAACTGAATGATCGGAAACAAGTGCTTGTATAGAAAACTTTTCATTTGACGAGATATTTTAATTACACACGATCTACTGCTTAAGGCAACAATATATTCTCCGAAGAAATTGTTCAGATCAAATTACTTTATCATATAGCTGGTATATAAACTGAACAATCGGAAACAAGTACTTCTATGAAAACCTTTTTCATTTGACGAGATATTTTAATTAGGCACGATTTATTGCCTATGGTAACAATGTTTTTTCCGAAGAAATTGTTAAGATCATATTATTATATCATATAGCTGTCATATAAACTGAATGATCGGAAACAAGTGCTTGTATGGAAAACTCTTCATTTGACGAGATATTTTATTTACACACGATTTACTGCTTAAGGCAACAATATATACTCCGAAGAGTTTGTTCAGATCAAATTACTTTATTATATAGCTGGTATATAAACTGAACAATTAGAAACAAGTGCTTGTATAAAAAACTCTTTCAATTGACGAGTTATCTTCACAAAGTTAGACACGATTTATTGCTTGAGGCAACAACATATTCTCCGAAGAAATTGTTCCGATCAAATTACTTTATCATATAGCTGGTATATAAACTGAACAATTAGAAACAAGTGCTTGTATAAAAAACTCTTTCAATTGACGAGTTATCTTCACAAAGTTAGACACGATTTATTGCTTGAGGCAACAACATATTCTCCGAAGAAATTGTTCCGATCAAATTACTATATCATATGGAAAACCTTTTCATTTGACGAGATATTTTAATTAGGCACGGTTTATTGCATCAGGTAACAATATATTCTCCGAAGAAATTGTTCAAATCATATTACTATATCATATAGCTGACATACAAACTGAACGATCGGAAACAAGTACTTCTATGAAAACCTTTTTCATTTGACGAGATATTTTAATTAGGCACGATTTATTGCCTATGGTAACAATGTTTTTTCCGAAGAAATTGTTAAGATCATATTATTATATCATATAGCTGTCATATAAACTGAATGATCGGAAACAAGTGCTTGTATGGAAAACTCTTCATTTGACGAGATATTTTATTTACACACGATTTACTGCTTAAGGCAACAATATATACTCCGAAGAGTTTGTTCAGATCAAATTACTTTATTATATAGCTGGTATATAAACTGAACAATCGGAAACAAGTGCTTGTATAGAAAACGCTTTCAATTGACGAGTTATCTTCACAAAATTAGACACGATTTATTGCTTAAGGCAATAACATATTCTCCGAAGAAATTGTTCAGATCAAATTACTATATCATATAGCTGCCATGCGAACTGAATGTTCGGAAACAAGTGCTTGTATGGAAAACCTTTTCATTTGACGAGATATATTAATTAGGCACGATTTATTGCTTAAGGCAATAACATATTCTCCGAAGAAATTGTTCAGATCAAATTACTATATCATATAGCTGCCATACAAACTGAACGATCTGAAACAAGTGCTTGTATGGAAAACTCTTTCATTTGACGAGTTATCTTCACAAAGTTAGACACGATTTATTGCTTAAGGCAACAACATATTCTCCGAAGAAATTGTTCAGATCAAATTACTATATCATATAGCTGCCATATAAACTAAACGATCGGAAACAAGTACTTCTATGAAAACCTTTTTCATTTGACGAGATGTTTTAATTAGGCAGGGTTTATTGCTTAAGGTAACAATATTTTATCCGGAGAAATTAGTCAGATCATAATGCTATATCATATAGCTGCCATACAAACTGAACGATCTGAAACAAGTGCTTGTATGGAAAACTCTTTTATTTGACGAGTTATCTTCACAAAGTTAGACACGATTTATTGCTTAAGGCAACAACATATTCTCCGGAGAAATTGGTCAGATCATATTACTACATCATATATCTGCCATATAAACTGAATGATCGGAAGCAAGTGCTTGTATGGAAAACTTTTTCATTTGACGAGCTATCTTCACAAAGTTAGACACGATTTATTGCTTAAGGCAACAACATATTCTCCGAAGAAATTGTTCAGATCAAATTACTATATCATATGGAAAACCTTTTCATTTGACGAGATATTTTAATTAGGCACGATTTATTGCATCAGGTAACAATATATTCTCCGAAGAAATTGTTCAAATCATATTACTATATCATATAGCTGCCATACAAACTGAACGATCGGAAACAAGTACTTCTATGAAAACCTTTTTCATTTGACGAGATATTTTAATTAGGCACGATTTATTGCCTATGGTAACAATGTTTTCTCCGAAGAAATTGTTAAGATCATATTATTATATCATATAGCTGTCATATAAACTGAATGATCGGAAACAAGTGCTTCTATGGAAAACTTTTTTCATTTGACGAGATATTTTAATTAGGCACGATTTATTGCCTATGGTAAGAATGTTTTCTCCGAAGAAATTGTTCAGATCAAATTACTTTATCATATAGCTGGTATATAAACTGAACAATTAGAAACAAGTGCTTGTATAAAAAACACTTTCAATTGACGAGTTATCTTCACAAAGTTAGACACGATTTATTGCTTGAGGCAACAACATATTCTCCGAAGAAATTGTTCCGATCAAATTACTATATCATATGGAAAACCTTTTCATTTGACGAGATATTTTAATTAGGCACGGTTTATTGCATCAGGTAACAATATATTCTCCGAAGAAATTGTTCAAATCATATTACTATATCATATAGCTGACATACAAACTGAACGATCGGAAACAAGTACTTCTATGAAAACCTTTTTCATTTGACGAGATATTTTAATTAGGCACGATTTATTGCCTATGGTAACAATGTTTTCTCCGAAGAAATTGTTAAGATCATATTATTATATCATATAGCTGTCATATAAACTGAATGATCGGAAACAAGTGCCTGTATGGAAAACTCTTCATTTGACGAGATATTTTATTTACACACTATTTACTGCTTAAGGCAACAATATATACTCCGAAGAGTTTGTTCAGATCAAATTACTTTATCATATAGCTGGTATATAAACTGAACAATCGGAAACAAGTGCTTGTATAGAAAACGCTTTCAATTGACGAGTTATCTTCGCAAAATTAGACACGATTTATTGCTTAAGGCAATAACATATTCTCCGAAGAAATTGTTCAGATCAAATTACTATATCATATAGCTGCCATGCGAACTGAATGTTCGGAAACAAGTGCTTGTATGAAAACCTTTTCATTTGACGAGATATATTAATTAGGCACGATTTATTGCTTAAGGCAATAACATATTCTCCGAAGAAATTGTTCAGATCAAATTACTATATCATATAGCTGCCATACAAACTGAACGATCTGAAACAAGTGCTTGTATGGAAAACTCTTTCATTTGACGAGTTATCTTCACAAAGTTAGACACGATTTATTGCTTAAGGCAACAACATATTCTCCGAAGAAATTGTTCAGATCAAATTACTATATCATATAGCTGCCATACAAACTAAACGATCGGAAACAAGTACTTCTATGAAAACCTTTTTCATTTGACGAGATGTTTTAATTAGGCAGGGTTTATTGCTTAAGGTAACAATATTTTATCCGGAGAAATTAGTCAGATCATAATGCTATATCATATAGCTGCCATACAAACTCAACGATCTGAAACAAGTGCTTGTATGGAAAACTCTTTCATTTGACGAGTTATCTTCACAAAGTTAGACACGGTTTATTGCTTAAGGCAACAACATATTCTCCGGAGAAATTGGTCAGATCATATTACTACATCATATATCTGCCATATAAACTGAATGATCGGAAGCAAGTGCTTGTATGGAAAACTGTTTCATTTGAGGAGATATTTTAATTAGGCGTGATTTATTGCTTAAGGCAACAATGTATTCTCCTAAGAAATTGTTCAGATCAGATTACTATATCATATAGCTGCTATACAAACTGAACGATCGGAAACAAGTGCTTGTATGAAAAACTCTTTCATTTGAGGAGATATTTTAATTACCCACGATTTACTGCTTAAGGCAACAATATATACTCCGAAGAGTTTGTTCAGATCAAATTACTTTATCATATAGCTGGTATATAAACTGAACGATCGGAAACAAGTGCTTGTATGGAAAACTTTTTCATTTGAGGAGATAATTTAATTAGGCACGATTTATTGCATTAGGTAACAATATATTCTCCGAATAAATTGTTCAGATCAAATTACTTTATCATATAGCTGGTATATAAACTGAACAATTAGAAACAAGTGCTTGTATAAAAAACTCTTTCAATTGACGAGTTATCTTCACAAAATGAGACACGATTTATTGCTTAAGGCAATAACATATTCTCCGAAGAAATTGTTCAGATCAAATTACTATATCATATGGAAAACTTTTTCATTTGACGAGATATTTTAATTACACACGATCTACTGCTTAAGGCAACAATATATTCTCCGAAGAAATTGTTCAGATCAAATTACTTTATCATATAGCTGGTATATAAACTGAACAATCGGAAACAAGTGCTTGTATAGAAAACTCTTTCAATTGACGAGTTATCTTCACAAAATTTGACACGATTTATTGCTTAAGGCAATAACATATTCTCCGAAGAAATTGTTCAGATCAAATTACTATATCATATGGAAAACCTTTTCATTTGACGAGATATTTTAATTAGGCACGGTTTATTGCCTCAGGTAACAGTATATTCTCCGAAGAAATTGTTCAAATCATATTACTATATCATATAGCTGACATACAAACTGAACGATCGGAAACAAGTGCTTGTATAGAAAACTTTTCATTTGACGAGATATTTTAATTACACACGATCTACTACTTAAGGCAACAATATATTCTCCGAAGAAATTGTTCAGATCAAATTACTTTATCATATAGCTGGTATATAAACTGAACAATTAGAAACAAGTGCTTGTATAAAAAACTCTTTCAATTGACGAGCTATCTTCACAATGTTAGACACGATTTATTGCTTGAGGCAACAACATATTCTCCGAATAAATTGTTCCGATCAAATTACTATATCATATGGAAAACCTTTTCATTTGACGAGATATTTTAATTAGGCACGGTTTATTGCATCAGGTAACAATATATTCTCCGAAGAAATTGTTCAAATCATATTACTATATCATATAGCTGACATACAAACTGAACGATCGGAAACAAGTACTTCTATGAAAACATTTTTCATTTGACGAGATATTTTAATTAGGCACGATTTATTGCCTAAGGTAACAATGTTTTCTCCGAAGAAATTGTTCAGATCATATTATTATATCATATAGCTGTCATATAAACTGAATGATCGGAAACAAGTGCTTGTATAGAAAAGTTTTCATTTGACGAGATATTTTAATTACACACGATCTACTGCTTAAGGCAACAATATATTCTCCGAAGAAATTGTTCAGATCAAATTACTTTATCATATAGCTGGTATATAAACTCAACAATTAGAAACAAGTGCTTGTATAAAAAACTCTTTCAATTGACGAGTTATCTTCACAAAGTTAGACACGATTTATTGCTTGAGGCAACAACATATTCTCCGAAGAAATTGTTCCGATCAAATTACTATATCATATGGAAAACCTTTTCATTTGACGAGATATTTTAATTAGGCACGGTTTATTGCATCAGGTAACAATATATTCTCCGAAGAAATTGTTCAAATCATATTACTATATCATATAGCTGACATACAAACTGAACGATCGGAAACAAGTACTTCTATGAAAACCTTTTTCATTTGACGAGATATTTTAATTAGGCACGATTTATTGCCTATGGTAACAATGTTTTCTCCGAAGAAATTGTTAAGATCATATTATTATATCATATAGCTGTCATATAAACTGAATGATCGGAAACAAGTGCTTGTATGGAAAACTCTTCATTTGACGAGATATTTTATTTACACACGATTTACTGCTTAAGGCAACAATATATACTCCGAAGAGTTTGTTCAGATCAAATTACTTTATCATATAGCTGGTATATAAACTGAACAATCGGAAACAAGTGCTTGTATAGAAAACGCTTTCAATTGACGAGTTATCTTCACAAAATTAGACACGATTTATTGCTTAAGGCAATAACATATTCTCCGAAGAAATTGTTCAGATCAAATTACTATATCATATAGCTGCCATGCGAACTGAATGTTCGGAAACAAGTGCTTGTATGGAAAACCTTTTCATTTGACGAGATATATTAATTAGGCACGATTTATTGCTTAAGGCAATAACATATTCTCCGACGAAATTGTTCAGATCAAATTACTATATCATATAGCTGCCATACAAACTGAACGATCTGAAACAAGTGCTTGTATGGAAAACTCTTTCATTTGACGAGTTATCTTCACAAAGTTAGACACGATTTATTGCTTAAGGCAACAACATATTCTCCGAAGAAATTGTTCAGATCAAATTACTATATCATATAGCTGCCATACAAACTAAACGATCGGAAACAAGTACTTCTATGAAAACCTTTTTCATTTGACGAGATGTTTTAATTAGGCAGGGTTTATTGCTTAAGGTAACAATATTTTATCCGGAGAAATTAGTCAGATCATAATGCTATATCATATAGCTGCCATACAAACTCAACGATCTGAAACAAGTGCTTGTATGGAAAACTCTTTTATTTGACGAGTTATCTTCACAAAGTTAGACACGATTTATTGCTTAAGGCAACAACATATTCTCCGGAGAAATTGGTCAGATCATATTACTACATCATATATCTGCCATATAAACTGAATGATCGGAAGCAAGTGCTTGTATGGAAAACTTTTTCATTTGACGAGCTATCTTCACAAAGTTAGACACGATTTATTGCTTAAGGCAACAACATATTCTCCGAAGAAATTGTTCAGATCAAATTACTATATCATATGGAAAACCTTTTCATTTGACGAGATATTTTAATTAGGCACGATTTATTGCATCAGGTAACAATATATTCTCCGAAGAAATTGTTCAAATCATATTACTATATCATATAGCTGCCATACAAACTGAACGATCGGAAACAAGTACTTCTATGAAAACCTTTTTCATTTGACAAGATATTTTAATTAGGCACGATTTGCTGCCTAAGGTAACAATGTTTTCTCCGAAGAAATTGTTCAGATCATATTATTATATCATATAGCTGTCATATAAACTGAATGATCGGAAACAAGTGCTTCTATGGAAAACTTTTCATTTGACGAGATATTTTAATTACACACGATTTACTGCTTAAGGCAACAATATATACTCCGAAGAGTTTGTTCAGATCAAATTACTTTATCATATAGCTGGTATATAAACTGAACGATCGGAAACAAGTGCTTGTATAGAAAACTCTTTCAATTGACGAGTTATCTTCACAAAATTAGACACGATTTATTGCTTAAGGCAATAACATATTCTCCGAAGAAATTGTTCAGATCAAATTACTATATCATATAGCAGCTATGCGAACTGAATGATCGGAAACAAGTGCTTGTATGGAAAACCTTTTCATTTGACGAGATATTTTAATTAGGCACGATTTATTGCTTAAGGCAACAATATATTATCCGAAGAAATTGTTCAGATCATATTACTATATCATATAGCTGCCATACAAACTAAACGATCGGAAACAAGTACTTCTATGAAAACCTTTTTCATTTGACGAGATATTTTAATTAGGCACGGTTTATTGCTTAAGGTAACAATATTTTATCCGGAGAAATTGGTCAGATCATAATGCTATATCATTTAGCTGCCATACAAACTGAACGATCTGAAACAAGTGCTTGTATGGAAAACTCTTTTATTTGACGAGTTATCTTCACAAAGTTAGACACGATTTATTGCTTAAGGCAACAACATATTCTCCGGAGAAATTGGTCAGATCATATTACTACATCATATATCTGCCATATAAACTGAATGATCGGAAACAAGTGCTTGTATGGAAAACTTTTTCATTTGAGGAGATAATTTAATTAGGCACGATTTATTGCATCAGGTAATAATATATTCTCCGAAGAAATTGTCCAGATCAAATTACTTTATCATATAGCTGGTATATAAACTTAACAATTAGAAACAAGTGCTTGTATAGAAAACTCTTTCAATTGACGAGTTATCTTCACAAAATTAGACACGATTTATTGCTTAAGGCAATAACATATTCTCCGAAGAAATTGTTCAGATCAAATTACTATATCATATAGCAGCTATGCGAACTGAATGATCGGAAACAAGTGCTTGTATGGAAAACCTTTTCATTTGACGAGATATTTTAATTAGGCACGATTTATTGGTTAAGGCAACAATATATTATCCGAAGAAATTGTTCAGATCATATTACTATATCATATAGCTGCCATACAAACTAAACGATCGGAAACAAGTACTTCTATGAAAACCTTTTTCATTTGACGAGATATTTTAATTAGGCACGGTTTATTTCTTAAGGTAACAATATTTTATCCGGAGAAATTGGTCAGATCATAATGCTATATCATATAGCTGCCATACAAACTGAACGATCTGAAACAAGTGCTTGTATGGAAAACTCTTTTATTTGACGAGTTATCTTCACAAAGTTAGACACGATTTATTGCTTAAGGCAACAACATATTCTCTGGAGAAATTGGTCAGATCATATTACTACACCATATATCTGCCATATAAACTGAATGATCGGAAGCAAGTGCTTGTATGGAAAACTTTTTCATTTGAGGAGATAATTTAATTAGGCACGATTTATTGCATCAGGTAACAATATATTCTCCGAAGAAATTGTTCAGATCAAATTACTTTATCATATAGCTGGTATATAAACTTAACAATTAGAAACAAGTGCTTGTATAAAAAACTCTTTCAATTGACGAGTTATCTTCACAAAATTAGACACGATTTATTGCTTAAGGCAATAACATATTCTCCGAAGAAATTGTTCAGATAAAATTACTATATCATATGGAAAACTTTTTTATTTGACGAGATATTTTAATTACACACGATTTACTGCTTAAGGCAACAATATATTCTCCGAAGAAATTGTTCAGATCAAATTACTTTATCATATAGCTGGTATTAAATTAAATTATTAAATTTATTTATTTATTTATTTCATCTGGTACAGGTCTATAGAGATGTTTAACATCTGTGCATAGAACTAGGGCATTACAAAAACAATATATTTAACATCTTATTTTCTAATATTATAAATATTCTAGCATGGATAATAGTACATTACACTAAATATTGCGTGACAAAGTTATACATATAAATTATATATTATACCAAGTAAGAGCAAAAATTAATCACTTAATAGATAGCTAAAATTTACTATATTGATAAGTTATTTATCCAGGATTTTAGATTTTTGTTAAGAGATTTTTTATTACATGTTAGAATCTTCAAATTATCAGGAAGCATGTTAAAGTACTTAATTGCTATATAATATGCATTTTTAATGCTAATTGACTTTTTATTTTTTGGTAATGTTAGAGTATTAGCTCTAGTTTGTACTTGTTTGGTAAGATATTTTGATTTACACTTTTCATAGTATTGTATTATAGCCTTAACAATAAAAGTTTTCTTGATGTCAAGTGGCAAATTAGTTTCATAATTGTTTTCAAAGTACTTTAATAAACGATTTTGCATATTTGTTATAGGCTGCAGAGCATTTTTGTAGGCTCCACCCCAGGCAATTATTCCGTAATTGATTACACTTTCGAAAAGTCCAGTTTTTAAGATTTTTATGTCAACCCATTTACTCAATTTGAAAAAGAGGAAAGCAAAGTATCTGACTTTTTTGGCCAGCTCGTTCACATGAAAATTCCATTTCATATGTGTATCAAAGTACAGACCCAGATATTTGCTGTGATCTACTCTTGTGAGTTCTCTGTTGTTTATATTTAGTATATAATTGACGGGTATGCTATCACAATAACTGCCAAAAGTGATGTATGTTGACTTGTCTATGTTAAGAGATAATTGATTACTTCGTAACCATTTATTTAGTATCTCCAACCATCTATTCAGTCGTGTTTTAACTTCATTCCAATTTTTACCAGAGCAAAGCACTGCAGTATCATCAGCATAGGCTACGAGAGCCATTTCCGGTAGAGTATTGAAGATGTCATTTATATACATGATAAACAGCAAAGGACCCAATATTGTGCCTTGTGGCACACCAACTTTTACATTAGTTGTTGTACTAATACAATTGTTAATTTTTACACATTGTTCCCTTTCGTAAAGGTAGTTTTTAAGTAATTGGTGAGGTGTTCCTCTAATCCCAAGCCTCCAGATCTTATCTAGTAGTATTTCGTGATTTACAGTATCGAACGCTTTTGCTAGGTCTAGAAAGACTAGGACAGATTGTAAATTTTTATCAATATTTTTATAAATAAAATCTGATGTAAGAGTTAAAGCATCACTGGTACCTCTACTTTTCATAAATCCAAATTGGTGCGGAGAAATTAAACTATCTTTCCTACAGAAATCATAAAATCGAATATATATTATTTTCTTGAATATTTTAGCAAGGTTTGAGATTAGAGAAATAGGCCGATAGTTATTTGCTAAGTGTTTGTCCCCGGATTTATGTATAGGTATAATATCAGCTATTTTAAGTACAGAGGGCCAAATAGCTTTATATATACAAATATTGAAAATATGCTCTAAAGGTATACTAATATCTTTGGCTATAATTTTTAAAATCTTACTGCTAATGCCGTCTACACCACCCGATTTATCTTTCATTTCTTTTATGATTTTTTCAATTTCAGTATAACTAGTTGGAGTAAGAAACATGCTATTAGGGTTATGCTTAACATTTTTATTTATGTCAATCGATATTTTATCAATTTTATTAGCTAATTCAACTCCAATATTACTAAAGAAAGTTATAAACTTATCAGCAATAACCTGGTTATCGGATATGATTTCATCATTACATACTAGATAATCCAGTACAGGCGTTGCTTTAGTTTTTTTAGCTATTTTCGTGTTAACGTATTGCCACATTTTTTTACTGTCTTTGGATATTTTTTTAACATATTTACTTTCGTAGTTATTTTTGGCAAGTGTTATAACTCTCTTTAGTATTTTACAGTACGCGTTATATTCAGATTTTAATTTTACATTATTTCTATCCAAGTTCCATAGTCTGTATAAAGTTTCTTTTGTTTTACATTATTTTATAATACCTTTAGTTATCCATTTACTTCTCGGTTTGTTATTGTTCTTAGTTTTATTTACTTTGGATCTTGAAACATCAATAATATTCTTTATATTTTCAATCAGAAGCTTAAAAAAAACTTCTGGATCTTTTATATCAAGCATATGGGACCAATCATGTAAACTACTATTTACTTTTATAAGATTGTGGTTAATGAAATAGGTTTCTTTAAGCATAGACTTTATAGGGAACAAATCCAGGGCAACAAAAATAGGATAATGATCTGTAAAAACATTGGCATAAGTAAAGGATCTGATTTTCTCAATATTTGATTTAACAAAAATGTTATCGATACAAGTACCCCCTAAGTCATTAGGTCTGGTTACACCATTGAAATATGGTATATAGCCACGATCTAATAGATTATTTAAATATTCATTTGTAGCAATATCAGAATTTAATAAATTGATGTTAAAATCCCCAACTAGAAAATGATTGTTCCCATGCTTGTTTACGTCTAAAAATTTAGTTATTGCATCTATAAAGTTTTCTTTAGGAATGTCTTGACATCTATATATACCCGATGTTTTAAGATTTTTATTACCCTTCAATTTTATTATCGTTGAGATAATTTTCACGTTATCAATTACATCTATCTCAACATCATGTTTTAAAGATTTTTTAATATATAATACAACGCCATCAGCTCTATTATTTTTGCTACTATTATAGAAAATATTATAGTCATTCATTTCAAAAAAAGTATAACAAGAAAGGAGCCAAGTCTCCGTACAAACAATAATATCTGGTTTTATTACAAGATGTTCAATAAATAACTCTAATTTGTTGAAATTTGTATTTAGGCTTCTAACATTTAGGTGAACCATAAAGAAATTGTTATTAGGTAACGTATTATTTAAATTATATAAATCAGTAATAATTTCTTCAATCTGCATTTCTTCTTTATCAATCATCGGTTGTTTGTAAAGACCAATTTCCAATTTTACCTAGTGACTTTGGTATCGATGGTTTCACCGGATAATCAGTATTGTTTATTATTTTATTTATACTATTAGAGATATATTCACAACATGTATCCATAGCACAATGATTAGTTGGGTGGTTTTTCCGATATTTTTCATTATAGTACACGCAATTGAGACAGTTGTTAGTACTTTTACAGGTGTTAGTTAAATGATCACCCGCACACCTAAGACATTTAACCTCATTCTTACAATTTTTGTGTTTGTGGTTTGATCTTCCGCATTTATAGCATAAATTAAAATTAAAAAAATCATATACTTGGCAGCATTGATAACCAATGTACAATTTAAATCCGCAATTTTTTAGATGTAGGTATGACTCAGAGGTTAACTCGAGTATCAATGACCGGATTCCAGCTTTGTTCCTGTAGTCCGCGATGATGTTGAAAGCGCCATCAATATCTTGGAAATTCCTATTACATATATCCTCGCATAATTCTTCTTTGTTTAATTCATTTTCCACATTAGTAACTTTTATTTTAGGAAAATTAAGATGCTCCAAGTCAACACAATAATCACCACCCAGTTTTTCACTTAAGACCAATTTAACTCTTTGTATATCATTTGTGTTTTTACATTTAACAGAAACAAGCCCATCATTATTTTTACGAACGTTGTTGATTGGTATTGTTAGATCACTTGTTAATTTCATTTTTACTATTTTCAGAGTTTCACCATTATCATTATTTTTAGCTTTAACTAATATTTTAGGTACTCTTTCATTAATATTAGTATGTCCTTTAGCAATGTTATCTTCACAAAATTAGACACGATTTATTGCTTAAGGCAATAACATATTTTCCGAAGAAATTGTTCAGATCAAATTACTATATCATATAGCTGCCATACGAACTGAATGATCGGAAACAAGAGCATGTATGGAAAACTCTTTCATTTGACGAGTTATCTTCTCAAAGTTAGAAAAACTTTTTCCTTTAACGAGATATTTTAATTAGGCACGATTTACTGCTTAAGGCAACAATATTTTCTCCGGAGATATTGGACAGATCATATTACTATATCATATAGCTGATATATAAACTGAATGATCGGAAACAAGTGCTTGTATGGAAAACTTTTTCATTTGAGGAGATAATTTAATTAGGCACGATTTATTGCATCAGGTAACAATATATTCTCCGAAGAAATTGTTCAGATCAAATTACTTTATCATATAGCTGGTATATAAACTTAACAATTAGAAACAAGTGCTTGTATAGAAAACTCTTTTAATTGATGAGTTATCTTCACAAAATTAGACACGATTTATTGCTTAAGGCAATAACATATTATCCGAAGAAATTGTTCAGATCAAATTACTTTATCATATAGCTGCCATACAAACTAAACGATCGGAAACAAGTACTTCTATGAAAACCTTTTTCATTTGACGAGATATTTTAATTAGGCACGGTTTATTGCTTAAGGTAACCATATTTTATCCGGAGAAATTGGTCAGATCATAATGCTATATCATATATCTGCCATATAAACTGAATGATCGGAAGCAAGTGCTTGTATGGAAAACTTTTTCATTTGAGGAGATAATTTAATTAGGCACGATTTATTGCATCAGGTAACAATATATTCTCCGAAGAAATTGTTCAGATCAAATTATTTTATCATATAGCTGCCATATAAACTGAATGATCGGAAGCAAGTGCTTGTATGGAAAACTCTTTCATTTGACGATTTATCTTCACAAAGTTAGACACGATTTATTGCTTAAGGCAACAACATATTCTCCAAAGAAATTGTTCAGATCAAATTACTATATCATATAGCTGCCATACGAACTGAATGATCGGAAACAAGAGCTTGTATGGAAAACTCTTTCATTTGACGATTTATCTTCACAAAGTTAGAAAAACTTTTTCATTTAACGAGATATTTTAATTAGGCACGATTTACTGCATAAGGCAACAATATATTCTCCGAAGAAATTGTTCAGATCAAATTACTTTATCATATAGCTGGTATATAAACTTAACAATTAGAAACAAGTGCTTGTATAGAAAACTCTTTTAATTGATGAGTTATCTTCACAAAATTAGACACGATTTATTGCTTAAGGCAATAACATATTATCCGAAGAAATTGTTCAAATCATATGACTATATCATATAGTTGCCATACAAACTGAACGATCTGAAACAAGTGCTTGTATGGAAAACTCTTTCATTTGACGAGTTATCTTCACAAAGTTAGACACGATTTATTGCTTAAGGCAACAACATATTCTCCGAAGAAATTGTTCAGATCAAATTACTTTATCATATAGCTGCCATACAAACTAAACGATCGGAAACAAGTACTTCTATGAAAACCTTTTTCATTTGACGAGATATTTTAATTAGGCACGGTTTATTGCTTAAGGTAACCATATTTTATCCGGAGAAATTGGTCAGATCATAATGCTATATCATATAGCTGCCATACAAACTGAACGATCTGAAACAAGTGCTTGTATGGAAAACTCTTTTATTTGACGAGTTATCTTCACAAAGTTAGACACGATTTATTGCTTAAGGCAACAACATATTCTCCGGAGAAATTTCTCAGATCAAATTACTATATCATATAGCTGCCATGCGAACTGAAAGATCGGAAACAAGTGCTTGTATGGAAAACCTTTTCATTTGACGAGATATTTTAATTAGGCACGATTTATTGCTTAAGGTAACAATGTTTTCTCCGGAGAAATTGGTCAGATCATATTACTACATCATATATCTGCCATATAAACTGAATGATCGGAAGCAAGTGCTTGTATGGAAAACTCTTTCATTTGACGATTTATCTTCACAAAGTTAGACACGATTTATTGCTTAAGGCAACAACATATTCTCCAAAGAAATTGTTCAGATCAAATTACTATATCATATAGCTGCCATACGAACTGAATGATCGGAAACAAGAGCTTGTATGGAAAACTCTTTCATTTGACGATTTATCTTCACAAAGTTAGAAAAACTTTTTCATTTAACGAGATATTTTAATTAGGCACGATTTACTGCATAAGGCAACAATATATTCTCCGAAGAAATTGTTCAGATCAAATTACTTTATCATATAGCTGGTATATAAACTTAACAATTAGAAACAAGTGCTTGTATAGAAAACTCTTTTAATTGATGAGTTATCTTCACAAAATTAGACACGATTTATTGCTTAAGGCAATAACATATTATCCGAAGAAATTGTTCAAATCATATGACTATATCATATAGTTGCCATACAAACTGAACGATCGGAAACAAGTCCTTGTATGGAAAACTCTTTCATTTGACGATTTATCTTCACAAAGTTAGACACGATTTATTGCTTAAGGCAACAACATATTCTCCAAAGAAATTGTTCAGATCAAATTACTATATCATATAGCTGCCATACGAACTGAATGATCGGAAACAAGAGCTTGTATGGAAAACTCTTTCATTTGACGATTTATCTTCACAAAGTTAGACACGATTTATTGCTCAAGGCAACAACATATTCTCCGAAGAAATTGTTCAGATCAAATTACTATATCATATAGCTGCCATACGAACTGAATGATCCGAAACAAGAGCATGTATAGAAAACTCTTTCATTTGACGAGTTATCTTCTCAAAGTTAGAAAAACTTTTTCATTTAACGAGATATTTTAATTAGGCACGATTTACTGCATAAGGCAACAATATTTTCTCCGGAGATATTGGACAGATCATATTACTATATCATATAGCTGATATATAAACTGAATGATCGGAAACAAGTGCTTGTATGGAAAACTTTTTCATTTGAGGAGATAATTTAATTAGGCACGATTTATTGCATCAGGTAACAATATATTCTCCGAAGAAATTGTTCAGATCAAATTACTTTATCATATAGCTGGTATATAAACTTAACAATTAGAAACAAGTGCTTGTATAGAAAACTCTTTCAATTGACGAGTTATCTTCACAAAATTAGACACGATTTACTGCTTAAGGCAATAACATATTCTCCGAAGAAATTGTTCAGATCAAATTACTATATCATATGAAAAACTTTTTCATTTGACGAGATATTTTAATTACACACGATTTACTGCTTAAGGCAACAATATATTCTCCGAAGAAATTGTTCAGATCAAATTACTTTATCATATAGCTGGTATATAAACTGAACAATCGGAAACAAGTGCTTGTATAGAAAACTCTTTCAATTGACGAGTTATCTTCACAAAATTAGACACGATTTATTACTTAAGGCAATAACATATTCTCCGAAGAAATTGTTCAGATCAAATTACTATATCATATAGCTGCCATACGAACTGAATGATCGGAAACAAATGCTTCTATGAAAAACTTTTTCATTTAACGAGATATTTAAATTAGGCACGATTTACTGCTTAAGGCAACAATATTTTCTCCGGAGATATTGGACAGATCATATTACTATATCATATAGCTGATATATAAACTGAATGATCGGAAACAAGTACTTCTATGAAAACCTTTTTCATTTGACGAGATATTTTAATTAGGCACGATTTATTGCCTAAGGTAACAATGTTTTCTCCGAAAAAATTGTTCAGATCATATTATTATATCATATAGCTGTCATATAAACTGAATGATCCGAAACAAGTGCTTCTATGGAAAACTTTTCATTTGACGAGATATTTTAATTACACACGATTTACTGCTTAAGGCAACAATATATACTCCGAAGAGTTTGTTCAGATCAAATTACTTTATCATATAGCTGGTATATAAACTTAACAATTAGAAACAAGTGCTTGTATAGAAAACTCTTTCAATTGACGAGTTATCTTCACAAAATTAGACACGATTTATTGCTTAAGGCAATAACATATTCTCCGAAGAAATTGTTCAGATCAAATTACTATATCATATGGAAAACTTTTTCATTTGACGAGATATTTTAATTACACACGATTTACTGCTTAAGGCAACAATATATTCTCCGAAGAAATTGTTCAGATCAAATTACTTTATCATATAGCTGGTATATAAACTGAACAATCGGAAACAAGTGCTTGTATAGAAATTCTTTCAATTGACGAGTTATCTTCACAAAATTAGACACGATTTATTGCTTAAGGCAATAACATATTCTCCGAAGAAATTGTTCAGATCAAATTACTATATCATATAGCTGCCATACGAACTGAATGATCGGAAACAAATGCTTCTATGAAAAACTTTTTCATTTAACGAGATATTTAAATTAGGCACGATTTACTGCTTAAGGCAACGATATTTTCTCCGGAGATATTGGACAGATCATATTACTATATCATATAGCTGATATATAAACTGAATGATCGGAAACAAGTACTTCTATGAAAACCTTTTTCATTTGACGAGATATTTTAATTAGGCACGATTTATTGCCTAAGGTAACAATGTTTTCTCCGAAAAAATTGTTCAGATCATATTATTATATCATATAGCTGTCATATAAACTGAATGATCCGAAACAAGTGCTTCTATGGAAAACTTTTCATTTGACGAGATATTTTAATTACACACGATTTACTGCTTAAGGCAACAATATATACTCCGAAGAGTTTGTTCAGATCAAATTACTTTATCATATAGCTGGTATATAAACTGAACGATCGGAAACAAGTGCTTGTATAGAAAACTCTTTCAATTGACGAGTTATCTTCACAAAATTAGACACGATTTATTGCTTAAGGCAATAACATATTATCCGAAGAAATTGTTCAGATCAAGATACTATATCATATAGCTGCCATACAAACTGAATGATCGGAAACAAGTGCTTGTATGGAAAACCTTTTCATTTGACGAGATATTTTAATTAGGCACGATTTATTGCTTAAGGCAACAATATATTCTCCGAAGAAATTGTTCAGATCATATTAATATATCTCCTAGCTGCCACACAAACTGAACGATCAGAAACAAGTGCTTCTATGAAAAACTTTTCGATTTGACGAGATATTTTAATTAGGCACGACTTATTGCTTAAAGCAACAATATTTTTTCCGCAGAAATTGTTCAGATCAAAATACTATATCATATAGCTGATATATAAACTGAACGGTCCGAAACAAGTGCTTGTATGGAAAACTTTTCATTTGACGAGATATTTTAATTAGGCACGATTTATTGCTTAAGGTAACAATGTTTTCTCCGGAGAAATTGGTCAGATCATATTACTACATCATATATCTGCCATATAAACTGAATGATCGGAAGCAAGTGCTTGTATGGAAAACTTTTCATTTGACGAGATATTTTAATTAGGCACGATCTACTGCTTAAGGCAACAATATTTTTTCCGGAGATATTGGACAGATCATATAACTATATCATATAGCTGATATATAAACTGAATGATCGGAAACAAGTGCTTGTATGGAAAACTTTTTCATTTAACAAGTTATCTTCTCAAAGTTAGACACGATTTAATGCTTAAGGCAACAACATATTCTCCGAAGAAATTGTTCAGATCAAATTACTATATTATATAGCTGCCATACAAACTGAGTGATCGGAAACAAGTGCTTCTATGAAAACCTTTTTCATTTGACGAGATATTTTAATTAGGCACGATTTATTGCCTATGGTAACAATGTTTTCTCCGAAGAAATTGTTCAAATCATATTACTATATCATATAGCTGACATACAAACTGAACGATCGGAAACAAGTACTTCTAGGAAAACCTTTTTCATTTGACGAGATATTTTAATTAGGCACGATTTATTGCCTATGGTAACAATGTTTTCTCCGAAGAAATTGTTCAGATCATATTATTATATCATATAGCTGTCATATAAACTGGAATGATCGGAAACAAGTACTTGTATAGAAAACTTTTCATTTGACGAGATATTTTAATTACACACGATCTACTGCTTAAGGCAACAATATATTCTCCGAAGAAATTGTTCAGATCAAATTACTTTATCATATAGCTGGTATATAAACTGAACAATTAGAAACAAGTGCTTGTATAAAAAACTCTTTCAATTGACGAGTTATCTTCACAAAGTTAGACACGATTTATTGCTTGAGGCAACAACATATTCTCCGAAGAAATTGTTCCGATCAAATTACTATATCATATGGAAAACCTTTTCATTTGACGAGATATTTTAATTAGGCACGGTTTATTGCATCAGGTAACAATATATTCTCCGAAGAAATTGTTCAAATCATATTACTATATCATATAGCTGACATACAAACTGAACGATCGGAAACAAGTACTTCTATGAAAACCTTTTTCATTTGACGAGATATTTTAATTAGGCACGATTTATTGCCTATGGTAACAATGTTTTCTCCGAAGAAATTGTTAAGATCATATTATTATATCATATAGCTGTCATATAAACTGAATGATCCGAAACAAGTGCTTCTATGGAAAACTTTTCATTTGACGAGATATTTTAATTACACACGATTTACTGCTTAAGGCAACAATATATACTCCGAAGAGTTTGTTCAGATCAAATTACTTTATCATATAGCTGGTATATAAACTTAACAATTAGAAACAAGTGCTTGTATAGAAAACTCTTTCAATTGACGAGTTATCTTCACAAAATTAGACACGATTTATTGCTTAAGGCAATAACATATTCTCCGAAGAAATTGTTCAGATCAAATTACTATAGCATATGGAAAACTTTTTCATTTGACGAGATATTTTAATTACACACGATTTACTGCTTAAGGCAACAATATATTCTCCGAAGAAATTGTTCAGATCAAATTACTTTATCATATAGCTGGTATATAAACTGAACAATCGGAAACAAGTGCTTGTATAGAAAACTCTTTCAATTGACGAGTTATCTTCACAAAATTAGACACGATTTATTGCTTAAGGCAATAACATATTCTCGGAAGAAATTGTTCAGATCAAATTACTATATCATATAGCTGCCATACGAACTGAATGATCGGAAACAAATGCTTCTATGAAAAACTTTTTCATTTAACGAGATATTTAAATTAGGCACGATTTACTGCTTAAGGCAACGATATTTTCTCCGGAGATATTGGACAGATCATATTACTATATCATATAGCTGATATATAAACTGAATGATCGGAAACAAGTACTTCTATGAAAACCTTTTTCATTTGACGAGATATTTTAATTAGGCACGATTTATTGCCTAAGGTAACAATGTTTTCTCCGAAAAAATTGTTCAGACCATATTATTATATCATATAGCTGTCATATAAACTGAATGATCCGAAACAAGTGCTTCTATGGAAAACTTTTCATTTGACGAGATATCTTAATTACACACGATTTACTGCTTAAGGCAACAATATATACTCCGAAGAGTTTGTTCAGATCAAATTACTTTATCATATAGCTGGTATATAAACTGAACGATCGGAAACAAGTGCTTGTATAGAAAACTCTTTCAATTGACGAGTTATCTTCACAAAATTAGACAAGATTTATTGCTTAAGGCAATAACATATTATCCGAAGAAATTGTTCAGATCAAATTACTATATCATATAGCTGCCATACAAACTGAATGATCGGAAACAAGTGCTTGTATGGAAAACCTTTTCATTTGACGAGATATTTTAATTAGGCACGATTTATTGCTTAAGGCAACAATATATTCTCCGAAGAAATTGTTCAGATCATATTAATATATCTCCTAGCTGCCACACAAACTGAACGATCAGAAACAAGTGCTTCTATGAAAAACTTTTCGATTTGACGAGATATTTTAATTAGGCACGACTTATTGCTTAAAGCAACAATAGTTTTTCCGCAGAAATTGTTCAGATCAAATTACTATATCATATAGCTGATATATAAACTGAACGGTCCGAAACAAGTGCTTGTATGGAAAACTTTTCATTTGACGAGATATTTTAATTAGGCACGATTTATTGCTTAAGGTAACAATGTTTTCTCCGGATAAATTGGTCAGATCATATTACTACATCATATATCTGCCATATAAACTGAATGATCGGAAGCAAGTGCTTGTATGGAAAACTTTTCATTTGACGAGATATTTTAATTAGGCACGATCTACTGCTTAAGGCAACAATATTTTTTCCGGAGATATTGGACAGATCATATAACTATATCATATAGCTGATATATAAACTGAATGATCGGAAACAAGTGCTTGTATGGAAAACTTTTTCATTTAACAAGTTATCTTCTCAAAGTTAGACACGATTTAATGCTTAAGGCAACAACATATTCTCCGAAGAAATTGTTCAGATCAAATTACTATATTATATAGCTGCCATACGAACTGAGTGATCGGAAACAAGTGCTTCTATGAAAACCTTTTTCATTTGACGAGATATTTTAATTAGGCACGATTTATTGCCTATGGTAACAATGTTTTCTCCGAAGAAATTGTTCAAATCATATTACTATATCATATAGCTGACATACAAACTGAACGATCGGAAACAAGTACTTCTAGGAAAACCTTTTTCATTTGACGAGATATTTTAATTAGGCACGATTTATTGCCTATGGTAACAATGTTTTCTCCGAAGAAATTGTTCAGATCATATTATTATATCATATAGCTGTCATATAAACTGGAATGATCGGAAACAAGTACTTGTATAGAAAACTTTTCATTTGACGAGATATTTTAATTACACACGATCTACTGCTTAAGGCAACAATATATTCTCCGAAGAAATTGTTCAGATCAAATTACTTTATCATATAGCTGGTATATAAACTGAACAATTAGAAACAAGTGCTTGTATAAAAAACTCTTTCAATTGACGAGTTATCTTCACAAAGTTAGACACGATTTATTGCTTGAGGCAACAACATATTCTCCGAAGAAATTGTTCCGATCAAATTACTATATCATATGGAAAACCTTTTCATTTGACGAGATAATTTAATTAGGCACGGTTTATTGCATCAGGTAACAATATATTCTCCGAAGAAATTGTTCAAATCATATTACTATATCATATAGCTGACATACAAACTGAACGATCGGAAACAAGTACTTCTATGAAAACCTTTTTCATTTGACGAGATATTTTAATTAGGCACGATTTATTGCCTATGGTAACAATGTTTTCTCCGAAGAAATTGTTAAGATCATATTATTATATCATATAGCTGTCATATAAACTGAATGATCCGAAACAAGTGCTTCTATGGAAAACTTTTCATTTGACGAGATATTTTAATTACACACGATTTACTGCTTAAGGCAACAATATATACTCCGAAGAGTTTGTTCAGATCAAATTACTTTATCATATAGCTGGTATATAAACTTAACAATTAGAAACAAGTGCTTGTATAGAAAACTCTTTCAATTGACGAGTTATCTTCACAAAATTAGACACGATTTATTGCTTAAGGCAATAACATATTCTCCGAAGAAATTGTTCAGGTCAAATTACTATAGCATATGGAAAACTTTTTCATTTGACGAGATATTTTAATTACACACGATTTACTGCTTAAGGCAACAATATATTCTCCGAAGAAATTGTTCAGATCAAATTACTTTATCATATAGCTGGTATATAAACTGAACAATCGGAAACAAGTGCTTGTATAGAAAACTCTTTCAATTGACGAGTTATCTTCACAAAATTAGACACGATTTATTGCTTAAGGCAATAACATATTCTCCGAAGAAATTGTTCAGATCAAATTACTATATCATATAGCTGCCATACGAACTGAATGATCGGAAACAAATGCTTCTATGAAAAACTTTTTCATTTAACGAGATATTTAAATTAGGCACGATTTACTGCTTAAGGCAACGATATTTTCTCCGGAGATATTGGACAGATCATATTACTATATCATATAGCTGATATATAAACTGAATGATCGGAAACAAGTACTTCTATGAAAACCTTTTTCATTTGACGAGATATTTTAATTAGGCACGATTTATTGCCTAAGGTAACAATGTTTTCTCCGAAAAAATTGTTCAGATCATATTATTATATCATATAGCTGTCATATAAACTGAATGATCCGAAACAAGTGCTTCTATGGAAAACTTTTCATTTGACGAGATATTTTAATTACACACGATTTACTGCTTAAGGCAACAATATATACTCCGAAGAGTTTGTTCAGATCAAATTACTTTATCATATAGCTGGTATATAAACTGAACGATCGGAAACAAGTGCTTGTATAGAAAACTCTTTCAATTGACGAGTTATCTTCACAAAATTAGACACGATTTATTGCTTAAGGCAATAACATATTATCCGAAGAAATTGTTCAGATCAAATTACTATATCATATAGCTGCCATACAAACTGAATGATCGGAAACAAGTGCTTGTATGGAAAACCTTTTCATTTGACGAGATATTTTAATTAGGCACGATTTATTGCTTAAGGCAACAATATATTCTCCGAAGAAATTGTTCAGATCATATTAATATATCTCCTAGCTGCCACACAAACTGAACGATCAGAAACAAGTGCTTCTATGAAAAACTTTTCGATTTGACGAGATATTTTAATTAGGCACGACTTATTGCTTAAAGCAACAATATTTTTTCCGCAGAAATTGTTCAGATCAAATTACTATATCATATAGCTGATATATAAACTGAACGGTCCGAAACAAGTGCTTGTATGGAAAACTTTTCATTTGACGAGATATTTTAATTAGGCACGATTTATTGCTTAAGGTAACAATATATTATCCGAAGAAATTGTTCAGATCATATTACTATATCATATAGCTGCCATACAAACTAAACGATCGGAAACAAGTACTTCTATGAAAACCTTTTTCATTTGACGAGCTATTTTAATTAGGCACGATTTATTGCTTAAGGTAACAATGTTTTCTCCGGAGAAATTGGTCAGATCATATTACTACATCATATATCTGCCATATAAACTGAATGATCGGAAGCAAGTGCTTGTATGGAAAACTTTTCATTTGACGAGATATTTTAATTAGGCACGCTCTACTGCTTAAGGCAACAATATTTTTTCCGGAGATATTGGACAGATCATATAACTATATCATATAGCTGATATATAAACTGAATGATCGGAAACAAGTGCTTGTATGGAAAACTTTTTCATTTAACAAGTTATCTTCTCAAAGTTAGACACGATTTAATGCTTAAGGCAACAACATATTCTCCGAAGAAATTGTTCAGATCAAATTACTATATTATATAGCTGCCATACGAACTGAGTGATCGGAAACAAGTGCTTCTATGAAAACCTTTTTCATTTGACGAGATATTTTAATTAGGCACGATTTATTGCCTATGGTAACAATGTTTTCTCCGAAGAAATTGTTCAAATCATATTACTATATCATATAGCTGACATACAAACTGAACGATCGGAAACAAGTACTTCTAGGAAAACCTTTTTCATTTGACGAGATATTTTAATTAGGCACGATTTATTGCCTATGGTAACAATGTTTTCTCCGAAGAAATTGTTCAGATCATATTATTATATCATATAGCTGTCATATAAACTGAATGATCGGAAACAAGTACTTGTATAGAAAACTTTTAATTTGACGAGATATTTTAATTACACACGATCTACTGCTTAAGGCAACAATATATTCTCCGAAGAAATTGTTCAGATCAAATTACTTTATCATATAGCTGGTATATAAACTGAACAATTAGAAACAAGTGCTTGTATAAAAAACTCTTTCAATTGACGAGTTATCTTCACAAAGTTAGACACGATTTATTGCTTGAGGCAACAACATATTCTCCGAAGAAATTGTTCCGATCAAATTACTATATCATATGGAAAACCTTTTCATTTGACGAGATATTTTAATTAGGCACGGTTTATTGCATCAGGTAACAATATATTCTCCGAAGAAATTGTTCAAATCATATTACTATATTATATAGCTGACATACAAACTGAACGATCGGAAACAAGTACTTCTATGAAAACCTTTTTCATTTGACGAGATATTTTAATTAGGCACGATTTATTGCCTATGGTAACAATGTTTTCTCCGAAGAAATTGTTAAGATCATATTATTATATCATATAGCTGTCATATAAACTGAATGATCCGAAACAAGTGCTTCTATGGAAAACTTTTCATTTGACGAGATATTTTAATTACACACGATTTACTGCTTAAGGCAACAATATATACTCCAAAGAGTTTGTTCAGATCAAATTACTTTATCATATAGCTGGTATATAAACTTAACAATTAGAAACAAGTGCTTGTATAGAAAACCTTTCCATTTGACGAGATATTTTAATTAGGCACGATTTATTGCCTATGGTAACAATGTTTTCTCCGAAGAAATTGTTCAGATCAAATTACTATATCATATAGCTGCCATACAAACTGAATGATCGGAAACAAGTGCTTGTATGGAAAACCTTTTCATTTGACGAGATATTTTAATTAGGCACGATTTATTGCTTAAGGCAACAATATATTCTCCGAAGAAATTGTTCAGATCATATTAATATATCTCCTAGCTGCCACACAAACTGAACGATCAGAAACAAGTGCTTCTATGAAAAACTTTTCGATTTGACGAGATATTTTAATTAGGCACGACTTATTGCTTAAAGCAACAATATTTTTTCCGCAGAAATTGTTCAGATCAAATTACTATATCATATAGCTGATATATAAACTGAACGGTCCGAAACAAGTGCTTGTATGGAAAACTTTTCATTTGACGAGATATTTTAATTAGGCACGATTTATTGCTTAAGGTAACAATATATTATCCGAAGAAATTGTTCAGATCATATTACTATATCATATAGCTGCCATACAAACTAAACGATCGGAAACAAGTACTTCTATGAAAACCTTTTTCATTTGACGAGCTATTTTAATTAGGCACGATTTATTGCTTAAGGTAACAATGTTTTCTCCGGAGAAATTGGTCAGATCATATTACTACATCATATATCTGCCATATAAACTGAATGATCGGAAGCAAGTGCTTGTATGGAAAACTTTTCATTTGACGAGATATTTTAATTAGGCACGATCTGCTGCTTAAGGCAACAATATTTTTTCCGGAGATATTGGACAGATCATATAACTATATCATATAGCTGATATATAAACTGAATGATCGGAAACAAGTGCTTGTATGGAAAACTTTTTCATTTAACAAGTTATCTTCTCAAAGTTAGACACGATTTAATGCTTAAGGCAACAACATATTCTCCGAAGAAATTGTTCAGATCAAATTACTATATTATATAGCTGCCATACGAACTGAGTGATCGGAAACAAGTGCTTCTATGAAAACCTTTTTCATTTGACGAGATATTTTAATTAGGCACGATTTATTGCCTATGGTAACAATGTTTTCTCCGAAGAAATTGTTCAAATCATATTACTATATCATATAGCTGACATACAAACTGAACGATCGGAAACAAGTACTTCTAGGAAAACCTTTTTCATTTGACGAGATATTTTAATTAGGCACGATTTATTGCCTATGGTAACAATGTTTTCTCCGAAGAAATTGTTCAGATCATATTATTATATCATATAGCTGTCATATAAACTGAATGATCGGAAACAAGTACTTGTATAGAAAACTTTTCATTTGACGAGATATTTTAATTACACACGATCTACTGCTTAAGGCAACAATATATTCTCCGAAGAAATTGTTCAGATCAAATTACTTTATCATATAGCTGGTATATAAACTGAACAATTAGAAACAAGTGCTTGTATAAAAAACTCTTTCAATTGACGAGTTATCTTCACAAAGTTAGACACGATTTATTGCTTGAGGCAACAACATATTCTCCGAAGAAATTGTTCCGATCAAATTACTATATCATATGGAAAACCTTTTCATTTGACGAGATATTTTAATTAGGCACAGTTTATTGCATCAGGCAACAATATATTCTCCGAAGAAATTGTTCAAATCATATTACTATATCATATAGCTGACATACAAACTGAACGATCGGAAACAAGTACTTCTATGAAAACCTTTTTCATTTGACGAGATATTTTAATTAGGCACGATTTATTGCCTATGGTAACAATGTTTTCTCCGAAGAAATTGTTAAGATCATATTATTATATCATATAGCTGTCATATAAACTGAATGATCCGAAACAAGTGCTTCTATGGAAAACTTTTCATTTGACGAGATATTTTAATTACACACGATTTACTGCTTAAGGCAACAATATATACTCCGAAGAGTTTGTTCAGATCAAATTACTTTATCATATAGCTGGTATATAAACTTAACAATTAGAAACAAGTGCTTGTATAGAAAACTCTTTCAATTGACGAGTTATCTTCACAAAATTAGACACGATTTATTGCTTAAGGCAATAACATATTCTCCGAAGAAATTGTTCAGATCAAATTACTATATCATATGGAAAACTTTTTCATTTGACGAGATATTTTAATTACACACGATTTACTGCTTAAGGCAACAATATATTCTCCGAAGAAATTGTTCAGATCAAATTACTTTATCATATAACTGGTATATAAACTGAACAATCGGAAACAAGTGCTTGTATAGAAAACTCTTTCAATTGACGAGTTATCTTCACAAAATTAGACACGATTTATTGCTTAAGGCAATAACATATTCTCCGAAGAAATTGTTCAGATCAAATTACTATATCATATAGCTGCCATACGAACTGAATGATCGGAAACAAATGCTTCTATGAAAAACTTTTTCATTTAACGAGATATTTAAATTAGGCACGATTTACTGCTTAAGGCAACGATATTTTCTCCGGAGATATTGGACAGATCATATTACTATATCATATAGCTGATATATAAACTGAATGATCGGAAACAAGTACTTCTATGAAAACCTTTTTCATTTGACGAGATATTTTAATTAGGCACGATTTATTGCCTAAGGTAACAATGTTTTCTCTGAAAAAATTGTTCAGATCATATTATTATATCATATAGCTGTCATATAAACTGAATGATCCGAAACAAGTGCTTCTATGGAAAACTTTTCATTTGACAAGATATTTTAATTACACACGATTTACTGCTTAAGGCAACAATATATACTCCGAAGAGTTTGTTCAGATCAAATTACTTTATCATATAGCTGGTATATAAACTGAACGATCGGAAACAAGTGCTTGTATAGAAAACTCTTTCAATTGACGAGTTATCTTCACAAAATTAGACACGATTTATTGCTTAAGGCAATAACATATTATCCGAAGAAATTGTTCAGATCAAATTACTATATCATATAGCTGCCATACAAACTGAATGATCGGAAACAAGTGCTTGTATGGAAAACCTTTTCATTTGACGAGATATTTTAATTAGGCACGATTTATTGCTTAAGGCAACAATATATTCTCCGAAGAAATTGTTCAGATCATATTAATATATCTCCTAGCTGCCACACAAACTGAACGATCAGAAACAAGTGCTTCTATGAAAAACTTTTCGATTTGACGAGATATTTTAATTAGGCACGACTTATTGCTTAAAGCAACAATATTTTTTCCGCAGAAATTGTTCAGATCAAATTACTATATCATATAGCTGATATATAAACTGAACGGTCCGAAACAAGTGCTTGTATGGAAAACTTTTCATTTGACGAGATATTTTAATTAGGCACGATTTATTGCTTAAGGTAACAATATATTATCCGAAGAAATTGTTCAGATCATATTACTATATCATATAGCTGCCATACAAACTAAACGATCGGAAACAAGTACTTCTATGAAAACCTTTTTCATTTGACGAGCTATTTTAATAAGGCACGATTTATTGCTTAAGGTAACAATGTTTTCTCCGGAGAAATTGGTCAGATCATATTACTACATCATATATCTGCCATATAAACTGAATGATCGGAAGCAAGTGCTTGTATGGAAAACTTTTCATTTGACGAGATATTTTAATTAGGCACGATCTACTGCTTAAGGCAACAATATTTTTTCCGGAGATATTGGACAGATCATATAACTATATCATATAGCTGATATATAAACTGAATGATCGGAAACAAGTGCTTGTATGGAAAACTTTTTCATTTAACAAGTTATCTTCTCAAAGCTAGACACGATTTAATGCTTAAGGCAACAACATATTCTCCGAAGAAATTGTTCAGATCAAATTACTATATTATATAGCTGCCATACGAACTGAGTGATCGGAAACAAGTGCTTGTATGAAAAACTCTTTCATTTAACAAGTCATCTTCACAAAGTTAGACACGATTTATTGCTTAAAGCAACAACATGTTCTCTGCAGAAATTTTTTAGATCAAATAACTATATCATATAGCTACTATATAAACAGAAACATCGGAAACAAGTGCTTGTAAGGAAATTTTTTTTTAATTTGAAGAGACATTTCAATAAGGCACGATTTATTGCTTAAAGCAACAATATATTCTCCGGAGAAATTGTTCAGATCATATTACTATATCATATAGCTGCCATACGAGCTAAATGATCGAAAACAAGTGCTTGTATGGAAAACTGTTTCATTTAACGAGATATTTTAATTAGGCAAGATTTATTGCTTAAGGCAACAAAATATTATCCGGAGATATAACTATATCATATGGCTGCCATACAAACTGAACGATCGGAAACAAGTGCTTCTATGAAAAACTCTTTTATATTACCAGATTTCTTCACGAAATTAGGCACGATTTATTGCTTAAGGCAACAATATATTCTCTAAAGAAATTGTTCAAATCATATTACTATATCATATAGCTGTCATACAAACGGAAACAAATGCTTATATGAAAAACTTTTTCATTTGATGAGTTATCTTCACAAAGTCAGACACGATTTATTGCTTAAGGCAACAGTATTTTCTACGTAGAAATTGTTCAGATCATATTACTATATCATATAGTTGCCATACAAACTAAACGATTGGAATCAAGTGCTTCTATGAAAAACTCTTTTATTTGACCAGATTTCTTTACGAAATAAGGCATTTGGTTAAGACAACAATATATTCTCCGAAAAAATTGTTCAGATCAAACTACTATATCATATAGCTGTAATATAAACTGAACGATCGGAAACAAGTGCTTGTATGGAAAACTTCTTCATTTGACAAGATATTTCAATTAGGCCCGATTTATTGCTTAAGGCAACAATATATTCTCCAACGAAATTGCTTAGATCAGTTTACTATATCATATAGCAAACTGAACGATCGGAAACAAATGCTTCTATTAAAAAGTTATTCATTTGACGAGTTATCTTCACAAAGTAAGACACGATTTATTGCTTAAGGCAACAATATATTCTCAGAAGACATTGTTCAGATCAAATTACTATATCTAATAGCTGATATATAAACTGAACGATCGGAAACACGTGCTTTTGTAGAAAACTCTTTCATTTCAAAAGATATCTCTACAATTGTGATTAATTATTGTTTAAAGCAACAAAGTATTCTCCGAAGAAATGGTTCAGATTATGTAACTATATCATATAGTTGCCATACAAACTGAACGATTGGAATCAAGTGCTTGTACGGGCAACTCTTTCATTCGACGAGATAGTATAATTAGGCACGATTTATTGCTTAAGCCAATAATACATACTCCGAAGAAATTGTTCAGATAATGTAACTATATATATAGCTGCTATACAAACTGAACGATCGGAAACAAGTGATAGTATGGAAAACTCTTTTTTTTTGTTGACGTATCTTCACAAAGTTAGATAGGATTTATTGCTTAAAACAACAATATATACTCCGAAGAAATTGTTCAGAACAGATTACTATATCATATAGCTGCCATACAATCTGAACGATCGGAATCAAGTGCTTATAGGAAAAACTCTTTCTTAGACCAGATATCTTTACGAAATTAGGCATGATTTATTGTTTAAGTCAACATGCTATTCTCTGAAGAAACTGTTTAAATTAGATCATTATAGCAATTAGCTGCCATACAAAGTGAACGATCAGAAACAAGTGCTTCAATGGAAAGCTTTTTCATTTGACCAGATATCTTCACGAATTTCGGCATGATTAGTGTTTAAGGCAACAGTGTATTATCTGAAAAAATTGTTCAGAACAGATAACTATATCATATAGCATGCTATTAGGCATGATTTATTGTTTAAGGCAACATGCTATTCTCTGAAGAAACTGTTTAAATTAGATCATTATAGCATTTAGCTGCCATACAATGTGAACGATCAGAAACAAGTGCTTCAATGGAAACCTCTTTCATTTTGTTTAAATGAGTTTAAACTCCCTCCTCCAAGTGCACCACTCTACCCGGAAAAACTGACACACCCTAGTGAAACACAGCACACCTGTGAACACTCAAGGAATTTCACCCCACACCAGATGACACCACATAGGACAACACAACATACCATTACATTCGCTTATTAGACCGCTCATACAGCGATCCTGGACATTCGCTTATACAACTCGATTAAATAGTGATCCTACGCGCTAACTTCTTCACTGCGGTACAGCGCGTCGACGACAAACCTTCATTGTTCGGACATCGTTTTCGCGAAATCAGCTGGTTGCACAACTATTTACTTTTATTAAATTTTAATTGTTTCATAATTAATAATTTGGTATATAAATAAATTTGAACGGAGTTCAATTATACAACTAAATATTCGAGTGCTTCCTTTAACCCTATTTAAAGCTAGTGAAAATAAATTTCGTGCTCCCAATAAATTGGGTATATTTTTATTCATAGTCCTTCGAGCCATAGTGAGCGGCACTATGGATTAAAAAAAAAAAAAAAAAAATTCACATATATGTATAAACAGTGCGGTTATAAAGTTCGGTGACCCAAAACTATATAATATTATGTATAGTGGTACAAACAACATCCATACAGATAAGTAAACAAGCATATATATAACAAAAATAATACAAAAAAGCGGTGCAAAATAATAGTTACATATTGACAAATATACATACATAGTTAAAAAAGGGGGAAGAGACAAAACCAAAGTGCATGTGAAAAACAAAATATACAAAACTGTATAAGCAAAAAACAAAAAACAACTAAAACACAAATCGGGCGCGAAACCTAAAAGCACTTAAACACAAAATATAAATAAAAACAAAGAAACGGGCGCGAATTTAAAAGCATAAAAACAATATACACACAAACAACATCACTAGGCATACCAGCTGGAAGCATTTCAGAGAGGAACACAGGAATAGGAACAAAACGCAAAAGGCACAAGGACAACATTCACACATACACCCTCCAAAAAATACCCTACAGAACTAAAGTGAGCGTATTCTTTTCACTTTTATTTATTTGAGCACATACATATGTTTGTCCTTAAAATACAGTTTGTCTTAACATAAACTTTAAATTATATATGTATCCACATACATGTATTGTATATAACATTTTTTGCTTATATACGTCCATTACCATCGTATATTTAAATATATTAAATTCAACACAAAAATATATAAATATATAAAAGTAAACATACAAACATATAGCATACTTTAGTGCAAAAATATACATATATACTTATTCATATTACGTACATATATTCGTATTTATTCTTTATACATATAATTGCCAAACGCAATATATACCATATATATTAACAAGCGAAATTTAGAAACTGTAATGTATGGTACATACGGGACAAATACAAATTTGCACATTAAAATATTTACATATAGCCAAGAAGGTAAACTACCTGCGCATTATCAATTCTCGCTTTATTCGTACCACAAAAATAATATGCATATTTAATATATACATACATACGGCAAACAATCTGCCTATGCTTATATATTTACCTTATATACATTGGGTCAGTTCGATTTGCAAATTTTATAAAATAATTGAAAAAATTACCTATTATTTCAAAAATAATTAGACGGTCAGTAAACAAATAAAATATTAAAAAAATAAACATATTAACAATGTATAATTTATTAAAAAACAAAAAGCGGGATTAAACAAAAAAAAAATTCCATCAGCATACTTACAAACATATGTTACATATATTGGTATACCTTTACAATTACAATTTACAATTTTACATATATTCTAAGTCCTTATAGGCAATTATCCAGCAATACCCCTTGTTCTTTGGCAAACAAAAACAAGCAGGATTGCATACAAAAAAACAAGCGCATTGATCTCTCCAACGAGCTCGCAATTGCATAAAAAAAAAACACACACACATTCGCACAAACAATCCGTGCATACTTATGTACAAAGTGTATTGATCTCTTCAACGAGCTCTCAATTTCACGAGCACATAAATATATACTAACAAGTCCGTGTATTAGGGTGTACCTAAATACATCAACATAAGGGCATAAAAAGTATTATTGAATTAAAAGTGCGATTTTTAATAATTAAATTAATTAAAGCAATACATTCAAAATAAAACCAATCATATTGCTAGTAAATACAGTTTACACTGAGCAAATCTTAATAAATTTTGGCAAATATTTTAACATACAAAAAAAAATTATGAATGAGGATAAAATTCAAATTACACCTGCAGAAGCTACACGCGCAAGACAGGTTACCACAAAGCAAACAAAAGGCAAAAATATTTGTGCCACCAAATTCATTTCTGAGAGTGACAGACTAACACGATACTCTCGATTTTCATCTTCACCGATTCAAGACATCTCTGAATCGTTATTGGAAATAAAAAAATAAAATATTGACAATTTTTGGACTCGTCTCCAAACGGCTCATGACGCCATAGTGGAATATGACAATTCAGATCTACTACACGATTTTAAATCATCGGCTTACGCACTATACGAAAACTGCTTAGACCAGTACGAAGAAACAAAAGCTAGGATTTTTGATCAATTAAAGCTAATAAAAGCGATTGCACCTACTCCACATCCGAGAGTAGAGCTGCCATAATTTCAAAGTCAAGAGGCAAGTTCGGGCATCCACCTCGAGGTGCCCGCATGTGACACAGAAACATTTCATGGAGGTTATGAAGAATGGCCGTCCTTCCGGGACATGTTTACAGCCGTTTACATCAACCATCCAAAATTATCAAAAACGCAAAAATTGTATCACCTCCGATACAAAACAAAAGGTCAAGCAGGCATAATAGTCAAACAGTTCGCACTTAATGACGACAATTTTAATTTAGCTTGGGAAGCTCTAAAAGCAAGATATGAAAATGAAAGAATATTGGTCGATAACCAAGTAACGACACTAATAAACTTGCCTAAAATTAAAAAAGAAACAAGTGAAGAATTTATTAGACTACAATCCACTGTTTCTAATTGTTTGTCGGTTTTATCGACACAAAATATTCCCACAGACAGCTGGGACCCTATTCTGGTAAATATATGCACCGAAAAATCGTTACTTGTGTGGGAGCAATCGCTCTCATCTCGGTAAAAATGCCCAATGTGGCAGCAAATGAAAGAATTTCTAACTACCCAATATGAAATAGCAGAAAGGGTAGTCAAAAAACTAGTTAGAACTAAAAACGTTCAAAACGATCTAAAAAGAAGCTTCAATATACCCCAAGCTAGTAGCATAAACAAATTAAACAGAAGCTTCTACAAATGTCAATCGTTCACATCCGAACAGAACAAACATACGTCATGCGAACTATGCACAAGAGGGCATAAACTACAATCTTGCGAGAAGTTTAAAAACTTAAAAATTAACGAACGAAATAATTTTGTCAGATCAAAAAGACTTTGTACAAATTGCTTGTCACATGCGCATAAGTATAAAAATTGCAAAAGCAAATTCAATTGCTTATATTGTCACAAAAGTCACCACTCAATGCTCCATTACAGCAAATTTCCCATTTCACCCCAAATAAGCGCTTATACAAAAAGAACCACAGGTTTAGTGGTACTAAAAACTGCCAAAAACCGATCTCCCGGAAATTTCCAAAAAGCACCGTGCTGCTCAAAGGCATTAAAAATACAAACGCTACACAGCGATATTCAAAGTAGGGTATTACTACCCACAGCAGTCGTCTCCATCGAGCACCGAGGAGAACTTTTTAAGCTTAGGGCCTTAATAGACCAAGGATCACAACGATCATTTATAGCGTCTAAGGCACAAAATAGGCTAAAACTGCCATCAAAACAATCGAATTTTGAAATTACGGGAATGGGCGGAAAAGTAGTCCAAAACTCAAATAAAATCTGCCCCATTACCCTAATTTCCCCCCAAGCGGATAAGCGAATTGTAGCAGAAGCTATAGTTCTACCGCAACTTACTAACATGCTTCCAAGCTATCACATAAATAGCAAGCATTGGCAAAAGGTTTCACACCTAAAGCTAGCAGATCCCAACTGCAACACCCCCGCTAACATAGATATTCTAATAGACAGCGACCTTATACCGCAAATAATGCTTGAAGGTGTTGAAAAAATTTCAACGACCCTTCTAGCCCAAAATACTATATTCGGTTGGATTCTAAGTGGACTAGTTACTGAACCAGTTTCCACATCAACAACTCAAGTTGACGAAAATTCAAAAGAATACCTTAATTCACAATTAAGGAAGTTTAGTGAGTTAGAAAAATGCCACCTCATATCAATTACAACCCCAGAAGATCAGTATTGTGAAGTCTTCCACAAAGCCACAACTACTCGATCAAATAATGGCCGGTACGTCGTACGACTACCACCAAAGCCACAATCTTCCAACACTATACAAATTGGCACAATTCTTCTTCACTTAGAAAAATGGTCACAATCCTCAAACAATCTTAACGATATCCGAATCTACCGATTCATGGCCACAATCGCCCACTTCCATATATAATATCGTCCGCAACATACGAGTAGTTGTCATAAAATGTCCAAAAATCGATTCATAATCAAATACAATTCAAAACTAAAGTTAAGGAATCACCATACTTGCAATGTGATACAGTGACGCACCCAGACTTACAAAAGCAAAGGTCGCAGCTATCGCATCTATCTAAGCGCTCATCATACGGGTAGTTTATGGGAAATACTTGTAAAAGTTGTAAATCTCACTTCAAAAAAGTGAGCGAAAATCTCAAATCTTACTCTCGCAAGATCCCTCTTCAAAAGTTTGAAAGGAGCACCCATTCTGGCCATATCTGAGCCAGGCGTGGAGTCGCTATCCTCATAAGCCGATAATAAAGAGATTGTAAATAATTGCTGATAATACAGAAAAGGCAAATCATATACAATCCGCATAAAAAATTCATAAAAGAAAAAATCGTAAATACAAACAAACAAATTGATTAAAACCAAAATTGCTTCTTACAGCTAATATTCTCGCCCTCGGCTACTTCATCAACAGCACGCCGAAATGCATAATACAGCCCATATGTTTAATACTAGGCAAAATATTCGCCTAGGGGGCCCAGGATGTTTAAATGAGTTTAAACTCCCTCCTCCAAGTGCACCACTCTACCCAGAAAAACTGACACACCCTAGCGAAACACTCAAGGAATTTCACCCCACACCAGATGACACCACATAGGACAACACAACATACCATTACATTCGCTTATTAGACCGCTAATACAGCGATCCTGGACATTCGCTTATGCACACTCGATTAAATAGTGATCCTACGCGCTAACTTCTTCTCTGCGGTACAGCGCGTCGACGACAAACCTTCATTGTTCGGACATCATTTTCGCGAAATCAGCTGGTTGCACAACTATTTACTTTTATTAAATTTTAATTGTTTAATAATTAATAATTTGGTATATAAATAAATTTGAACGGAGTTCAATTATACAACTAAATATTCGAGTGCTTCCTTTAACCCTATTTAAAGCTAGTGATAATAAATTTCGTGCTCCCAATAAATTGGGTATATTTTTATTCACATTTGACCAGATTTCTTCACGAATTACGGCATGATTAGTGTTTAAGGCAACAGTGTATTTTCTGAAAAAATTGTTTAGAACAGATAACTATATCATATAGCTGCCATACAAACTGAACGATCGGAATCAAGTGCTTATATGAAAAACTCTTTCATTTGACCAAATATCTTTACGAAATTAGGCACGATTTATTGTTTAAGGCAACATGGTATTCTCTGAAGAAACTGTTTAAATTAGATCATTATAGCATTTTGCTGCCATACAAAGTAAACGATCAAAAACAAGTGCTTCTATGGAAAGCTCTTTCATTTGACCAGATATCTTCATGAATTACAGCATGATTAGTGTTTAAGGCAACAGTGTATTGTCTGAAGAAATTGTTCAGATCAGATTACTATAGCATATAGCTGCCATACAAACTGAACGATTGGAATCAAGTTATTGTATGGAAAACTCTTTCATTTGACGAGGTATCTTCACAAAATAAGACACGGTTTATTGCTTAAGGCAACAATGTCTTCTCCGAAAAAATCTTTAAATAAGATCACTAAGGCATAAAGCTGCCATTCTAAAGGAACGATCGGAAATAAATGCTTCTATGGAAGACTCTTCCATTTGACGAGAGATTTTCACGAAACTAGGCACGATTGATTGTTTAAGGCAAGAATATATTCTCCGAAGAAATTGTTCAGATCATCTTAGTATATCAAATAACTGCCATACAAACTAAAAGATCGGATACAAGACCATTTATGAAAAACTCTTTCATTTGACGAGACATCTCTACAAAATTATGTATGATTTATTGTTTAAGGTAGCAATGTATTCTCCTAAGAATTGTTCAGATCAAATTACTATATCATACAGCTGCCATACGAACTGAATGATCGGAAACAAGTGCTTGTATGGAAAACTTTTTCATTTAACGAGATATTTAAATTAGGCACGATTTATTGCTTAAGGTAACAATATTTTTTCCGGTGAAATTTTTCAGATCATATTACTATATTATATAGCCGCCATACAAACTGCACGATCGGAATCAAGTGCTTGTGTGGAAAACTCTTTGATTTGACGAGGTACCTTCACTAAATTAGGCACAATTTATTGCTTAAGGCAGCAATATATTCGCCTTAGAAATTGTTCAGATCATATTACTATATGATATTGCTGACATACAAACTGAACGATCGGAAACAAGTGCTTGTATGGAAAACTCTTTCATTTGACGAGGTATCTTCACATAATTTGGTATGATTTATTGTTTAAAGCATCAATGTATTCTCCCAAGAAATTGTTAAGGTCAGGTCACTATATCATATAGCTGCTATATAAATTGAGTAATCGGAATCAAGTTCTTGTAAGTAACCTTTGTATTTGTGAAGGGTATTATAGCTTCGGAATATATTTTCTTGTTTATTTAAATTTTATTTAATAATTTATTAACAACCGCACTATTTATTTATTTAAATTTTAATGTCCTTATATAAGGGTATATACTTGTAGATACACCCTAATGCGTAGACTTATAAGTGTGTCTTTATAATATATAATTGTGCAATTGAGAGCTCGTTGAAGAGATCAATGCTTTTTGTACCTATGTTATGTATGCACGAATTAGTTGTGCTGAAATGTTGTGTGCACAATCCTGCTTGTTTTGGTTTGCTAAAAAACAAGGGGTATTGCGGGATATATGCCAATATAGACTTTGAAGTGTTGTACGAATATATGTATATAGATATATGTGGTTACAATAATTATGGAATTAAATATTTATTTGTTATTATAATTTTTATTAGTCATAAATTAACCGAACCGTTTATTTAGTATAAAATAATTTATAAAAGTGAAATAGGAATATATAATTGTACCCAATGTATATGGGGTATATGACGGTAGGCAAATCGTTTGCTGTATGTAAATATGTATGAATTTGTGTATTTGTAATATTTTCGCCGAGAGGAAATTGAGCAAAGAGAATTTATAATATGCACATTTTTAGCGAATTGAATATGTATATATGTGTATTTGTATTTGTTGTCTTTATACCGCGGATTCTGACTTTAGTTGTCATTGTACCTTGGCTTACTTGTTTTTATGCAGCCCGCGTATTGATTTGTTAAGCATAAGTCCGTCCGTCTGTGCAAGCTGTTAGTTGAGTAAATCTTGAGATATCTGTATGAAACTTGGTACACATGTTTTTTGGTGCAGTAAGACAGTTGGAATTGCAGATGGGCGTAATCGGACCAATGCCACGCCTACAAAACGCCATTAATCAAAAACAAATAAATAGCCATAACTTAGCTCCACAATAAGATACAAGACTGTTATTTGGTATACAGGATCACATTAGGAAGGGGCATCTACAGTTATAAAATTTTTTCAGTGGGCGTGGTCCCGCTCCCTAATAGGTTTAATGTACATATCTCCTAAACCACTAAAGCTATAATAAAATAATTCACTGAGAGCAAATGTTTTTAGCACCTCTATTGACAGTGCAATGATGGGTGAAATCCGGTGACAGTACCTCCCACTCTCCATAGAACGGTACTGTTAAAAACTACTAAAAGCGCAATAAATCAGGCACAGGAAACAGTGGCAACATTTTACTAGTCTATGGCATCTTAGTAGCACTAATACTACCCTCAACTTCCATATACTAGTTGTATTGCTTTTCGTTATTCTAACTAGTTTTATGCCGAATATGTCAGTCAGCGAGTAATAATATTTTTTTTATATATAAAATTGTTTCAAAATATGTTCTCTAATGTAGCTGAGCAATATCAAAATTATTATCTTTCTCTATCTCCAATATACATATATATGATTTCCGTCTTTCCACCTGACTTTAAACCGTTCCGGTTGATCAAAATGTGATATTTAATTTCAATAAATTGTTAAAGTGGATAAGTTTTTTTTTTTAAATATGTGGTTTAACGCTGAATTTGAATGAAATTAGTATATACATTGGTCTATACCTCACACCTTCAATAATGAATTCCGATTCTTGGGTTGACGTTTTCCACAAAAGCTTATACTAATATAAAATTTAGCCTCTTTGGTTGAGTTAATATATAATTCATACATATGTATATTTCACTTCAATATGTATTTTTTGTAATATAATTTTCGCTGACGCGAACTTAAATATAGCAAGAAAACTGAGACAAATTAATATCATAATATAATTTTTAAAGTTCTTAATATCTATTATTTTTAAGCTAAACATGTTTATTCATATAATAAATAAAAAGTTTTATTCACTGTGAAAAACGATTTATTTTCATACTCCTTAATATAGTTGTAATGCATTCTATATAAAATCAATTTTAAGCGTATACAACAAAACACAAGAACGATTTCTCATAATATGAGTAAATTTAGTTTACAAATTGCTGTAATTAGTTTCACTGTGAATGTAAATAGCTGAGGCAACAGTTCCTACTTCTAATTATTAAAATATATAAAGAAATCTCAAACGAGTATACCATTTGAGTTTGCAAGATTATAAAATGTTCGGTTGCATCTGATCTTAGGCCTTCCTTACTCGTCACAAGATTATTTTGTACCATATATCGTTTTTTGAAATTTTCCGTTAACGTTTAGGAAAATCTAAGCATATATAAATTGCAGATTTTTAGTACTTTTTTATTTTGTATCTGTTAAAGCTTTTGTATTTGTGTTTTCAACCTGTTTAAACGGATTTTTCTGGTTTATTTAGTAAAAATATACATACATATATAATAAATAAAACTTAAACGATACGTCTCGCCTCAAGGGGTTTTGGGGTGAATGTATATACAATGAACCCGCCTACAACCGGACACTAACGATTCCACAATTTTAGCCCGCTTATGGGAGTTGATGAACAAAACGGAAAGTAAAATTTATTACACACGTTTTTTTACTAAAATAAATTTTTCATTACCATTTTATGCGTATTTTATGTGTTTTAACGATCAATTTATTTCATGTTTATTTTAAAAGATAATCCGTATATGTATATTGATGTACATATCAATTTATATTTAGGTTTACAAAATTTCGTCTACCGTAGTCTGTCGCAATTTTTCTTTTTTTGTTTTATAAAATAGTTTTCAAGATGGCATTCTATAGTTTTGGCGTATTGGCGACGAAGTTACTCTAAAGCTTCAGGATATGACTTAATTTGTCCTTCATTCTAGACACGTACTTCATTTAAGTCTTCGGTTTCTCCGTCAGACATTTAATCAGTATTAATTTCGTCAATAACAATATAATATTGTCTTCTATATTAAGTCTTCGATTAACAAAAAGTCTTCCGATTACTGATCTAGCCCATTTTCATTTAAAATCTTTATCAAAGCCGTTAGCGTCGTTATTGAAATATCATCCTTTGCATCGAAACTAGAAATTTCACACGGAGTTTTTTTGAAAACCGGCTTTTAAAAAACAGTTCTTAATTGTTTCTATCGTTACGTTGTCTAATGCACATTTAATAAAATAAACAGCCTCCAAGATGTCAAAAGTTTTTGAAAGTCTCTCCATTGGAATGTATCCTAATCTTGTCAACATATGCTTGATAATGTTGCATCTATAATGGCATTTAAAATTTTAAATTTTAAAAACATCAACTTATTGTTATCTAGCTTAATATCTTGACGGTGAGTCGTGGCATTGGTTAAAAATAATAAAATTTCCCTCTTCTGGAAGCCCATTTTTTATAAAGCATTAGTAGCCACTCACTCAAAATTTCACGAGACATCCAAGCTTTCGGATTTGATTTCCATTCCACTGGAAAGCTTTTTATATCGCATTTTTTAAAAGCGCGTGGGCGTGCTGCATTTCCGCTCACTAACGGTTTTTCTTTATCCCCGATTATATTGGCAGACGATAGCACAGTTAGCCTTTCTTTCGATAACTTACCGCTAAGGCATTTTCTTTAAAGCAAGCGTTTTATTGGGCAAGGCATGGAAAAAAAGTCCAGTTTCATATAATATCTTTTGGACTAAAGATTAACAAATTATTTGGTAACTTTTGTTTGAATTGCTGCACATCCTCGGAATTAACATCGGCAGATTCCCCATATACGCTTTTGAACGTCACAATATGGCGCCTTCGCCATTTATCCAACCATCTGTTTGAAGCAGAAAAATTTTGAATGCATAATAGACCAGCGATTTCCTTTGCCTTTCCCTTTATAATAGGACCCGATATTGGTATATTTTGGCTTCCCACTTTAGCGAACCACTGTAAACACAAATAGTATATTTTTGAGCCAATATTTTCTTTATATTAATTCTTTTGAATGATAATTTTCTTTCTCTACCACATTTATGATTTCCATTTTTTGCTTAATGGAAAGTATTTTATTTTGCTGTGACATTCTCAGTCTTAACTCCAACTAACGCGAATAAAACGTTTTGCAATACATTTAAATGATTCATAATTTGCCTTCTTTTTATGCTAAAAACTACCAATTGTTACGTTAACTCTATGTTAATTGTACGTAAGTACATATGTAAGTAGATTTTGGCTGCTCGGTTTAGCTATTACACTTTACTTTCATTTACTGATCTTCGTTGTCTGCGAATAAAAGTTTCGCGTCCGCTTATCAGAGATTTTTATTGATTTGTTCATTATTTTGTTTAATGATATATTGTACTTGTCCGTTAACGAGAGGTCCGCGTCCGCTTAGGAGAGATGTTGACAACATAAAAATGGGAAAAAGTGTCCGGTGTCCGATTATTAGAGTGAAATTAATTCTAAAAACGCAATGAAAAACTTGGATCCCGAACTTTTATCCGGTTATAAGGGGTGTCCGCTTAATGGAGGTGTCCGCAAGTAGAGGTTTCACAGTACATATGTTGTTATATGTGCGTGTTTTTTTTTGCCTTTTATGTATTCTGATTCCTTCTCTCCTAAAGGCCAACTGATCCTATTTCCTGTTCCTGTTTTTTGTGTATTGTCCTTTATGCGTTTTGCAGGTGTATGGTTCTTGTTGTTATCGCGCACGCTTTCTTTTGTTATTATACCCTGAACAAGGTATATTCAGTTTGCCACTAAGTTTGTAACACCCAGAAAAAAACGTCGGAGACCCTCTAAGATACATACACTATTTTCGTAAACATTTTTTGATTAGTGTTCTAGAAGCTGTGGAGAGTCCTCTTTCTAGCCAATTAAAAGTTATCAACTTAAAATTTTTGTGGCATTACTGGAGTTTTAAAAAAAAGTCTTAAACGACAACATGCTTTCCTTAAGCGTTAAAATAAATTTTGAGTCAAAAACCGTCACATTCGGAAATTTTTTTAATAATTGTAAAGGGTTTAAACCAAAAATAATTTTTTCTTGTCTAAAAAAAATTTTAACTCGAAATTTACTTCAAAACTGAGTGCACCGCGTCCAGATGTTAAAAAAAAATTTTTTTGGCTGTTTTTATAATCTACAGATTTTACCCTAGATTTTCAGGCTAAGTAAAAAAAAAAAATTTTCGCTCTACCCTAATATGTATATATCTTCATAATTTTTTTATATGTGTATATGAAGAATGTATGTACTCGTATGTATAAGTATTTATATTTCTGTTACTTTTTGGATTTATTTTTTGCTTTTTATTTTACAATGTCGAATCGAAGCGAAAAAAGGGAACGGGAGCCTCCGTCAGGAACCTTTTGCTTCTTTTGGTGTGGTGTAAAATGTAATGTCCGCATGTGTGGTGTGATCGTGATGTTGTTGTATTTGTGTGCGTGTTGGAGCATGGTGTAGTGATGTGGAATGTAACCAAGATGTGTATGTGAAATTTAATAAAGACGTAGTCTATTTGATGTGGCCGTGGTGTACGGTGAGGGGTCTGAGGGTCATTTAGCCACACCGGCTTTGCACATTCTGAGAGTTAAAATGTTCGGTTACACCCGAACTTAGGCCTTTCTTACTAGTTAATTTTATTCGCGAGATCATGATCACTTTGATTTTTTAATCCTATACTTATTTCTATAAGTTGTAGATGAACAAAACTATTACACTCTTTGCAAACAATATTGAAAGTACTAAAATTGAGAGCTAAATACTATACATTCTCGCAATATTTAAAATCTAAAGTCTTCAAAACTGTATAATAGAAATGTTGTTTATGAATTCAATAACTGTTGCTAAATTTAATTTTAAACCGATTACAATTATTTTTATTAACTAATTATCATTGGCTATGGGTATGACCCATATGACTTATTTAGCGATTAAAATAAACTTCATGTAATGCAGTGACTTGTATATTCATTTTCATCGATCTTGGAACAGGATGCGGTATAAAATTCATTATATTGCATGTATGAAATTCGTTCATTCATCTTTGACATTACTCTACTATCGGCTATAAATTATACTTAATACACTATTTCCTAACAAATTGATTATAAAAACTCAAACACTTACCGATATATTTGAAATACATACATTTGCCAGAGTACCAAAAGTCATTATGTTTGCTATGTGGAGACTTCATGAATTACCATGAGTCGATTTTACTCATTATCGGTATCAAACTTTTATATGCCGCAACCTAATACGTGGTATACATTTTTCATAATTTTTCAAAGATTTCTTAAATTGATCTTATGTTATACAGTCAATTAAACTAAAGAAAATCATTGTAATGTGTGTTTGGGCAACTAGAGCTCGCGAAGAAATGTCCATTAAGTTTTATTAAAATATCTAATAAATGAAATCGATAAAAACTCAGCCATTGAGGGTCTCATATACGGTATCTGGGGGCTTGGAAAAAATAGGACGATGTCGGAAGTTTTATATCGATATCTTTGCTAGTGCTTGATTCAAATAAAATGAGTTGAGAACATGATTCAAAACCTCTTAGTCAATAGTTAGGGAAACCAAATTTCAAATTTATCTTCGTTAATTCATTTGTGTTGAAGTTTCTTAAACATTTGAAAAACGTTAAGTTCCGCAAATAACCGCGCAATCAAATGCAAAATAGTAAAAGTAGTCCAATGCATATCTGCATCCCTGAACAGGGTATATAAAATATGCCACGAAATTTGTAACTTCCAGAAGGAAACGTCAGAGACCCTATAAAAATATATATATAAATGATCAGCGTGACGAGCTGAGTAGATTTAGCCATGCCCATCTGTACGTTTGTCTGTATATACGCGAACTAGTCCCGCAGTCTTTGAGACATCGATTTCAAATTTTGCACACGTCCTTTTATCCTCAAGAAGCTGCTCATTTGTGGGAAACGCCGATATCGAACCTAAGCCATGCTGAATGATGGCTGAATTGTCGGCAAGCGGTAAGTCCCCTCCGATGCCCGGGCGAGATCGGAGCTAACGAATAACTTCTCTACGCATAAAGGCTCCGCGGTCGAGTGACCAACCCTTTCCGGAAGATTCGTGGAACCAAATATGAACGCAAGCAATAACAACAAAACAATTGACATCTCGATGGCTACCGCTACGACTACAGGGACAACGGCAAATATTAATACTTATTGGCAACCTATAACGGTTTCAGATGAAGACAACGAGAAGTCTCCAGTCAGGAGTGTCTAAATTACCTTAAACTTAAATGTAGAACCGTCCATATCCAAAGCAGACAAGAGTACCAACTAAAGTACACTGGCAGCCAAAGAGGAGGTACAGCGTAAAAAGAGGACCGCTAAGACCGCCATAACTAACTCTTAGAAAAAGAATCGCTCCCACAACGAAAGGTTGAAAACTCTGCCCAAAACACCAAAGTAGGGGAAAGCCGATCAAATAGCACAACAACAGCTACATACTCTTGCGATAGGACCAGGAACTGCCTCCAAATGTCTATAATAGACAGAAACTCCTCCTCACCTGACACCATTTGGAGATATGGTGGAGATTGTTGAGTCTAGTATTAGCTGACAACAAGATCAGTTTCGGTATCCACAAAGCCAGGTTGAAATTATTTCTGTTGAATACTGTAAATTAATTTTTGTAATCTAGCCATTGTAATATAATATATATAATATGTATTGCAACTCTACCACTTATTAAATTATAATCTACATGTGTGGCAACTCTACCACTTACTAAAGACGCCATTGTTCTCAACATGGTAGCAGAGCAAGGTTGTCTTTTTTTTTATTCACTGCTGCCATATTTACATTGCTGGATGTAATTTTGATATCAGTTGGTTTTTTAATCTTGTTTCATAAATTGATCTGTGTGTCTAAATAACTTATCTAAGCCGTTTTGAATTCAATACTCTGTTAAATAAATGAATACCTGTAGCAAGGTTGCTAAAAGGTCCAAAAACTATTGTATACTTGTATATAACCAAAAAACTTTCAACGTGAACACGTGGTTTTATATACAGCACATGGCAACTAATTTAATGAAAAGTCACAAGGAAAAGTTGATCAGTGAAAATTATGAATTAAAACTACAAAATGAAAAATATTTGCAAAAAAAATTTCTTGAAGTAACAAAAAAGGTTCTAATACTAAAACAAAAAATCGATTGTAAAATAAAAACACAAAAAGAAAAAGAATTAAAAATGGTTACTCAAACAAAAGTTGAAGATATAATAATAAAAAAAAGATACTTTACAAGTTGGAAATTAAGATTAAAGTTGTTACTCGAATACGAAGAATGCAAAGAACAAGCAACAAGAAGAATAACTGATCAAGATACAGAAGCAGACTGGAACACAAAGGAATTTGAAAGCAAGAATGATAATTATGAGCACAGTTTCGGACAGGCAATTAGAATACATAGGAGAATGTACAACCACATATGATATGATGACAAAATACGACGGTATATAAACATCATAATCTACGGCACTTCAGATACTGCAAAGAGGAAAAATAGAAGAAATAAAACTAAATAATTATACTGAAGTGGATGAATTTTTCGTGGATTTCGAAAAAGCAATTAACGATTTTAGAGCTGCGGCGGAGTACTAGATGAAGCTGAAGATATTTAATCAAAGGTTTGCCACCAAGCTACAGCTACATTGGTGATTTCATAGATGTAGTGCTAGAAGAACAAAGACAGTAGACTACGTGAAAACTAAAATAAAAGAAAAAAACATAAACAAAAGTGAAGTATATAAAAGATCAAGTGTAAGCACCTTTAATATAAAAACGAAAAGACAGTGCTTCGTGTGTGGTAAATACGGACACCAAAAAAGGGACTGTTATCATAATCAAAACGATCAAGAACCAGTGCAAGACGGTCAAGGCAGAGGAACTCAATGTAATCAAGGAAGAGGACAACGAGGTCACCCCAGTAGCCGATCATCGAGAGGCTACGGCAGAAGTAGCGGATCACAGAGAGGTTACGGAAGAGGAAGAAGACCCTACCAACAAACCAACGATTTTTCAAATCAATCTCCAGGAAACGAATAGAGGGCAGCATGGTCAACTCAAGTGCACCACCGTGAGGCAAACCAAGTAAATAGATACGAATATGAAAACTCAAGTGATAATGACAATGTAATTAATTGGATTTTAGATAGTGGCTGTACAGACCACATAATTAAAACCGAAAAATGCTTTGTAAGTTATGTTAATTTAAACAAGTAAGGAAAGGCTAAGTTCGGATGTAACCGAACATTTTATACTCTCGCAAAGTCAAATGGTATACTCGTTTGAGATTTCTTTGTGGATTGACTGATATTTTCGGTAGAAGGTCAACTATAGGCACTGGGGTCCACATATTTAGTACTTAGGGGTTTGAACAGTTTTGGTTCGATTTAGACAATTTTTGGCCGCAAGGTGGCATACTTTAATTGCATTATTCACGCAAAGTTTCACCCCGATATAATCATTGTTACCTGATTTGCATAGTGGAAAGTGAAAGAATCAGATGGAATTGAAAATGGTGTTACATGGGAAGTAAGCGTGGTTGTAGTCCGATTTCGCCCATTTTTGCACTATGACATAGAAACATGAAAAGAACGTTATGCATCGAATTTGGTTGAAATCGGTTGAGCAGATCTCAAGATATGGGCGGTTCCTATAAAGCCAATTTATACCATCTCAGAGATAAAATTTAATGTCTCTGGCGTGTTTAGTGCTTGATTTATCGCGCTTTTAGTAGTTTTTAACAGTACCGTTATATGGGGAGTGGGCGGAGTTGCCACTCGATTTCAACTATTTTCACACCGTCAATAGAAATGCTAAAAACATTTGCTTCTAGTGAATTTTGTTATTATAACATTAGCAGTTTAGGAGTTAGTTTAAAAAAAAAATTTTAACTGCAGAGGCCCCTCCCTAATGTGATCCTGTGTACCAAATAACAGTCTTGTATCTTATTGCGGAACTTAGTTATGGCAAGTTATTTGTTTTTGATTAATGGCGTTTTGTGGGCGTGGCAGTGGTCCGATTACGCCCATCTGCAATACCAACCGTCTCAAGGTACCAAGAAACATGTCTACCAAGTTTCATAAAGATATCTCAATTTTTGGATGGATTTATAAAAAAAAGGCGATGGCACTCATAAAGCTAGGTTAATTGTTAGGGGCTTTCAACAAAAAGAATATATTGAAAATGTTTATTCTCCAGTAGGCAAAATGCAAACTTTAAAAACCTTACTATCTTATAGCTGCGCAAACGATTTATATATCGAACAAATGGATGTAGAAACAGCATTTTTAAATGGCCACGTAAAAACTGAAGTATACGTTCATATGCCAAAAGGTTATGAAACAAGTGTAAATAAAGTTTAAAAGTTACAAAAAGCTCTTTATGGTCTCAGAGAAAGTTCAAGAGCCTGGTACGATTGTTTCAACGAGTTCCTAAAAAGTTTAAATTTTATAAGAAGTTTCTACGACTATTGTTTATACACAAATATATCCAATATACATGTTAGTTTTTGTAGACGATTTATTAATTTGTTGCAAAGATCTAACCAAAATTAAAGGAATTAAAATCAGTTCAATTAAAAGATTTTCAATGAAAGATATGGGTAAAATCACGAGTTACATTGGTATAGATATATTGTAGATTATAATGATGAAAGAAATAAATTGACTTTAAGTCAAACGAAATATATTGAATCTGTGGTTAAAAATTACAAACTTTAAAATGCGAACTTATATGATACCCCGATGGAAACAAACCTAAAATTAGAACAAGCGAACGAACCAAATGAAAAAATAAAATATAGATCAATCCATACCTATAACTGTTTTGAAGAAGAGAAATTCCCCTCCTTGGTGAAACAGTGATCTCAGGACCATAAGAGCTCAACTGCGGAAAATCTTCAATGAAATCTATAGGACCAAAATTTGGCTACCGTACAAAGATATCATAAAGCAATACAAGAAAGCAGTCAGGAAAGCAAAGGCAAACTTATGGCATCTGCACATCAATAGAAAGCTGCAAAATACTGTCAAAAGAACACACCAATATTGGATATTTAGTGACGGAGGGTTTGAACTTACTGTGTTGAAGAGTCACTGGGGGTGCTAAATCGGAACATGACGGAAGTACAGCAAACCAATCCGGTCACACAAAAAAGCAAGGAAAAAATCAAGTACGCTTCCTACCATATATAGCGGCAGTTCGGGATGGGATCATTCCCATAATGATGTAGAAGCTAAAGGAACCAATGGTTCCAAGGCTTGAAATAATCTATAAGGCAAGTATTCGGTTATCTTATATCTCAAGAAGTTGTAAACGAGCCAAGGTGGTGTTCCTACCAAAACCAGGCAGAAGAGCACACGAAACTGCTAAGGAGTTTGTGCACATAAGCCTCACCTCCTTCCTCTCACCTCACCACGGCCAACGGACATACACCTGAGATCAATCGTAGCAAACAACTTATCGACTTCGCAGTATGCATACACAAAAGGTCATTCTATAGAAACTCCCCTACACGAGGAGATAAATGTAATAAATAAAAGCCATTACATCTCAAACAATATACAATGCCTTTCTTGACATAGAGGGAGCTTTTAACAATATATGTATGTATGTATGTATGACATGGTATTGATACAATCGATGCTTTTGAACAGATTTATTATGGCAACAAACGGATCAGTGACACGAACTAGCTATGTTAGCAAAGAGACTCCTCATGGAGGTATCCTTTCTCCGCTTCTATCGGTGGAGGCACTGAAATTCTACGATATGGTGTTAATGGTATTAGGGCGGTTTCCATCCACAATCAGTTAGATTATGGAAAAAGCCTTTACACCTATGGCCCGCAAACAACGAGCTAGGGATTAACCCTAGTAACGGAACTGATAGTATTCACTAATAAAACCAAAATACCTCACACGGGAAAATATTTGAGAGTAGAGATCGATACCAAATTGAGCTGGAAAATGAGTATACTTGTCTTGTCGAATGTCTTGTGGATATATACGGCTATCATTATCGTATTTAGCACTGTTCTGGTGGCCGGTATTAAAGAAATGATATAATGACCGAAAATTAAATGATATACATATATGAAAAATACCAAAACAAATCCGATAGGGTAACAGGGCCAAAACGCCAGAAACCGAATAACGTGGTTCAACGCGCCCCTAACTCATAACTGTAGGAATCTAAAATACGTAATTGCTATCGAAAACTCTTTCACTGTGAGCCCATTCACGCCATCATAGGATTCGACTTGTTAACACACGCAAGAGTAGCATGAAACTTACAAAACAGCACTATTAATTACCAAAACAAATTTTAACAAGTAAGGAAGGGCTAAGTTCGGATGTAACCGAACATTTTATACTCTCGCAAAGTCAAATGGTATACTCGTTTGAGATTTCTTTGTGGATTGACTGATAATTTCGGTAGAAGGTCAACTATAGGCACTGGGGTCCACATATTTAGTACTTAGGGGTTTGAACAGTTTTGGTTCGATTTAGACAATTTTTGACCGCAGGGTGGCATACTTTAATTGCATTATTCACGCAAAGTTTTACCCCGATATAGTCATTGTTACCTGATTTGCATAGTGGAAAGTGAAAGAATCAGATGGCATTGAAAATGGTGTTACATGGGAAGTAAGCGTGATTGTAGTCCGATTTCGCCCATTTTCGCACTATGACATAGAAACATGAAAAGAACGTTATGCACCGAATTTGGTTGAAATCGGTTGAGCAGATCTCAAGATATGGGATTTCACCTAAAAGTGGGGTGTGCCACGCCCACTGACTAATTTTGAACGCGGTTACTATAAAGCCAATTTTTACCATCTCAGAGATAAAATTTAATGTCTCTGGCGTGTTTAGTGCTTGATTTATCGCGCTTTTAGTAGTTTTTAACAGTACCGTTATATGGGGAGTGGGCGGAGTTGCCACCCGATTTCAACTATTTTCACACCGTCAATAGAAGTGCTAAAAACATTTGCTTTTAGTGAATTTTGCTATTATAGCATTAGCGGTTTGGGAGATATGCACATTAAACCTATTAGAAGCGGGACCACGCCCACTTTTTAAAAAAAAGTTTTAACTGCAGATGCCCCTCCGTAATGTGATCCTGTGTACCAAATAACAGTCTTGTATCTTATTGCGGAGCTTAGTTATGACAAGTTATTTGTTTTTGATTAATGGCGTTTTGTGGGCGTGGCAGTGGTCCGATTACGCCCATCTGCAATACCAACCGTCTCACGGTACGAAGAAACATGTCTACCAAGTTTCATAAAGATATCTCAATTTTTACTCAAGTTAGAGCTTGCACGGACGGACGGACGGACGGACAGACAGTCACCCGGATTTCAACTCGTCTCTTCATCCTGATCATTTATATATATATAACCCTATATCTAACTCGATTAGTTTTAGGTGATACAAACAACCGTTAGGTGAACAAAACTATTATACTCTGTAGCAACAGGTTGCGAGAGTATAAAAATTACAATACCATTACTGTGACAAAGGCATTACCGTTTAACACAGCAGGCATTGCTACGATTCACTCTGTAGACAACGAACCAACGAGATTTCGTAAATAATGAAATCAAACAATTACTTAAAGATGGATACCATCCATTAGACCATCAAAGTCTCCATACAACCGCCCAGCTTAGGTTGTTGACAAAAAAGGTATCGATACTAATGGCAATAAAAATTAACGATTAGTGATCGACGTAAGGAAGCTAAACGAGCGAACTATAACCAGTCCTATGCAGTCCTAACCCATTACCATGATTTCACGAACGCTTAAACAAAGCGAATCGCACTATACCACAAATGCAAGGAAGTTGTTAGCCATTGTCTGGGCTTTAGGCAAATTGCGAAGTCATCTACAAGTATATTTGTCAAAATCTCCTTATATTCGCAGTTTCAGACAGAAACACTAATGCAAAAATTAAAAGATGGGAATCATACATTGGTGAGCACAGTGCAAAATTATTTTACAAACCAGGCAAGGAAAACTTAGTAGCAGATGCCCTGTCCCGACAAAACGTAAACACCTTCGAGGATAAGTTCCATGCAACGATTCACAGCGAGCTATCGTTAACCTACACGGTTGAAGCTATTAAAAAACCTTTAAATTGTTTCAAAAATCAGATTGTTCTCGAAGACGCAAAGTTTCCATTAAAACGGGACTATAAGCACTTTGACAAAAGAAGACGACATCAAATAAATTTCACAGATAAAAACACTCTATTCGACTATTCGAGAGGATCAATCCACTAATTAATACAAACACGGTAAACGCGATATATTGCGATTCAGCAACATTAGCCAGTATACAACACAATTTGGTACTAAATTTTTATCAAGAAAATTCTGGCATTTTAAAAATGTCGTGATAGATATTACCGACAAAAATTAACAGCTCGAAATCGCCATCACCAAACATAACCATCCGCATAGGACCGCTCAGGAAAAAGTGAAGCAAATACATCGTGATTATTATTAGTAATAATAAATTGCAAAATATGCACTAAGACAAAAAACAAACACTTGGGGTGACTCCAATTCAATAATTTGCTGGAGAAATGTTCCACTTTGATATTTTCACAACAGATTAAAAATTATTCTTGACTTGTATCGACAAATTCACGAAATTTGCTGTTGTACAACCGCTTGCGTCTCGTACGATAGTCGATGTAAAAATGCCCATTATTCAACTTCTGAATTTATTCCCACAAACAAAGACAATATATTGCGACAATGAAGCTTCCTTCAATTCAGAAACAATAAGATCATTTTTAAAAAATGGATATGATATTGACATTGTGAAGGCACCACCGTTTATAATTGCTTAAACGGACAAGTGGAATGCTTCCATAGCGCACTTGCAGACATAGCTAGAGCATTTTAACTAAAAAAGTATCTGACGAAACAATTGAATTAACACTGAAGCCAACAATAGCATGCAACCGATCCATACACTTGGTCATAGACCAAAAACCAATCGATGTAATATACGCAGCAGCTATTGAACTTAGGCAAATCATTAAAAACAAAATTTTAAGAGCACAATAGAATACTTTTAACCATGACGATTTGAGGTCCATTTTAAATGAGCACCCTGTGGAGGTCCCCATAGCTACCTTAACTGGAGTATCTAAAATTAAGATGTCACACAACCATGTCACACTACAGATTCAAGATGACACAACAACCTACGCCTCCGTTTGCAAATTAACGGAGCACCACACTCGTGTACGAGCATTACACGCTGGCATCACAGCCTTTTGTCGCACACAACCATTTAATCATCAACGATAGAACAGCAAAAATTAGCACAGACGAAGGTTCAGAGATTATTATAAACGAGACATATCTCATCACATTCCGTTCCGCTGCAATCTTCAATGACACAAAATATGTGTACTAGCGTGAAATCCTGAATAGAACTTCAAGGATAACACGGTTTCCTCTACTATATCATCAGTATTAAGCATGCCCCAACTCCATAGGATGAACAATCAGAACCTTCACGTCTTTATTACTTATCGTCATATGGCAAATCTTGAAGAGAAGACAAACGTCTAAGGAAGTACCAAGCGTCAATAGCTACAGAAAGCAGCATGAGATAGGAGTAGTTAACACATAATAATAATATAATATAGTAACTATACTCTCAGCTTGCATAAAATATCCGCTGGCGCATGAGGTATCCCCACAGCAGTAACCTGACACTTGCTTATATCGCAAGCGGCTGTGCTATCGCTTATGATGAGTCGGCATACTGCAACTTTGTAGTTCTACGTGCTCTGCTTTAGGTTTAGAAGTGAGTCTATTTGTATTCTCAATTTAGTTTGTATTTTGAAGTTAAAGTGTAACAATAAAGTATTAGCTCCGGAACTAGCCAAATTACCTCTACTTGGGACCTGTTAGTACTCATCGACTTAATTGGAATCCGTTGCTACTCATCAGCTTAATTTACACAGATAACCAAGTGGCATTGGTAGCCTTATCGTAGCCAAAGACAAACTACTCAAGCGTGGTCAACAAATGTAATAAGGCTTTAAGCTCACTGGCAGGTCCACTCCACGTAATTTGGGATCCCGACCATAAAACCATTTTCGGCTACAAAAAAGCAGAGAAGTTTCCCAAGTCAGAATCCTTTCTGCCCGCTAGGAATGATCAAGAGGGAGCTTAATACGTAATTTAAACAAATAGCTCACACCAGATGGAAATTTACAACCAAATGAAAAATAGCGAAAGAGATAAGGCTAAAATGTGACAAGGCAATGACTAATGACTTATTAAATCTGTCCAGAAAAAGTATATATAGAGTTACAGCCACCATAACAGGACATTGTCCAATTGGGGAACGCTTGTTTAAAATGGGAATGTCCACCCTTTTCACAATCCCGATGTAGAACTCTTGAAATCCATCAGGTACAAAACCTTGAATGTCTATCTACAAAAAGCATAACGGAGATATGAGGGTATCAAATGGTTTGAACACAACAAAGAAAGAAGAGAACAATGTTTAAAAGTTTTACGAATAGTGTATCAAAATGACGTATTTACCGCTAATTGAGCCCGAACGCTAATATAGCTGCCTTACATGGCTGCCGTACAAATTGATCGATCAAATTATGTCCTTTTATGAGAAGCTTTTTTATTTGACAAAATATTATATAATATCTTCACAAAGTTTGGTTTGTAATTTTATCCATGGCAACGGTACAATTTTCGAACAAATTGTTGATCAGTCCATTATAGCATAAAACTGCTAGACCAACTGACCGATCAAAATCATATTCTTGTATTGAAATTTTTTTTATTTGTGAAAGGTATTATAATTACGATATAACCTAATTTAACGTTTTTTTTTTACTTCCACGTTTTTCATATGGTAGGTGCATATTTTTTAAATAATCGATACTATTAAAAACGCAACTCAATTCATCTGTAAGAGAGACTAAATCACTAGTGAGGGAAATATCTGTTACGTTGTAATGAACATACTATTTTCCAACGAGTCGCAACTACCAGAAACTCCAATACATTATAGCACCTTTCAACTCATTATCCCTATGTGTAAGAAAAGGATGAGTGATCATCTGGTAGCGCTGTCTGATAATTAACTTCTAATTTAGGCGATAGTTGACTTCTGTCTGAATCCTTTGTGTACTTACATTTACTGGTGAATGTTTGTTGTCTCTTTCGATTTTCAAGGAAATCTATCTCCCCTAACCATCCGCCGGGTCCGCTAATGTACTCCAATCTTTCAATATATTTATTTTGTACCTACGAAAGAAATATAAATATATTATTGGTACAAGATAACCTTAATTGTTATTTTCCATTGTTTACTGAATTCCATTTTTTCGTCGTCACAGTAATGTCGCCAGTAAGCACAAAATAAACCGACTCTGGCTTCCTTCCCTGTTCCATTATTTTTCGTTTCGGGCCAAGAATTATGAAATATGCATACGGTGCCAAGCGCGCTCGTAACTTCTATATTGATTCGTATAAAAATATATTTATTTATTTTATATCCTAATATTATATTTACATATGTACAAAACAGTTATTGAAAGTCGTAAACACATGCAAGCAGAAATCTTAAATTAATTTTGTTAAATTTAAAAAGATAATCTATACTATAAAACCAGAAAAAACGTTAACTTCAGTTGAACCGAAGCTATAAAACCCTTCACAAATACAAAGGTGCCTCACAAAACTTGATTTCGATTGTTCAATTTATATAGCAGCTATATGATATAGTGATCTGACCTGAACATTTTCTTCGGAAAAAGATTGTAGCCTTAAACAATAACTCGTGACTAATTTTGTGAAGATCATCGTCAAATGAGAGAACAGTTTTCCATACAAGCACTTGATCGTTGTTGTTTTAAATAATAATCCATCTCAAATTTCGTGAAGATATCACGTCAAATGAAAAAGTTTTCCATGCAAGCACTTGATTAGGATCGTTCAGTTAATATAGCAGCTGTGTGCTATAGTCATCCGATCTATACAATTTCTTCGGAGATTGCATTATTGCCTTGAATAATAATCCCTCCCAAATTTTGTTCAGATATCTCGTCAAATAAGAGTTTCCTCTACAAGTACTTGATTCCGATTGAGAGCGCTTAGATGCTGTATACAGTTAGTTTTCTCTGGTGTCCATCAAAAATTATTGCAATGGGTTAGCAACGATACATTTGAAAGTGAACGTGGTTTATACATGCATGAAGTGTTGGGCATGAGAGGGTTCCTGCATTTGCTGATTATGGGCAACAAGCACAAGCGTGAGAATAATTTACAGTAGTGCGTTTCGTAAGTCGTGCTGACCTCCGACGAAACATGACCTCCCTAGTACATATATACTATTAACAAAGGAATTGTCGAAACAGTAGATTTTACCCGGATAACCTACTACTAACTAAATCTCGATAGCATCGTCCATGTTTCTGCGCAGGATAATGTGACGGTAGTAATGGGAGACATGGCGGGTTCTAAACCCAGCGACACAACCTTAGCTGGAGAGAAAGCGTCATTTATTACGTATGATATACCTATATTTAGGATTGAGTATGGTAGCTCAACTATGGCTGAATACCCAGAGTAACTGCCACACCCCAATGCGTTAGTTATAATTGAAAATAGTCGGAAAAGAGCCCGAAACCGAACAAAGTTTTTTAAAATGATATGCGAATAATACGATGCGAATGCTTAAATTTTTTTGAAAATACGTTATTTAGCACCCTGTTTTATACAAAATTTGAAAAACAAAAAAATTTAAATAATAATAAAACACAATTACAATTAAAATAATAAAAAAGTATACCAACAAATTAAGGAGTTGAGCACCAATTTTTGTTCATTCATATAGCTTTGTAAACCTTATTTCAAAAAGCAATTAAATTATGATATCTTTAAAATTTTTTCCCTACAAAATATATGATATCTGCTTTTGCTTCCATTTTATACTCACCTTCTTCGGTAGTTATTGATCTGATTTATTTTCGGGAAGACTTTAATAGGACGTAAGCTATTATCGCATATTAACCTTCGAAACGTGTTGGGGATGAAATCTTTAGCGAAACCAACAACCAAGCTTATTAATTAAGGCGGCGTGGGGCTTACAGCGAAACCAAAATAATGAAATTTAAATCAAAATCAACTCATAAATTTATATTTACTTGCACATGTTGTCCCATTTGGTGGGGTTTTGCTGAATAATTTTATATGACTTAGTATGTTATATTATATATTGTAGTTTTGACAGATAAGTTTTGCCTAATTCCGTTTTTAGTATATATTCTTCTCCTTTAACTAAGTGTACATTGACTCAGCCTTTGTCCCTCCACATCTGAGCTTGCATCAGCCGGCTCCCGTAGAATGTAGAAAATCAAACCCTTTCTACATATGTTATATGTGCCTCGGTATTCCTCTTTCTTATTTGTGACAATGCTTAGAAGGTCCAACAAGTTTTGAACTGCATTAGAGAGGATAATAGACTCAAAAATTGAATAAGTTCAATTCCGTATCGAACATTTTGTGCGACAAATTTGTCTTCAAAGACATTAATGATCAAACAACGTCACTATCAATGGCGTCGTAGCGAAGGAAATCAACACTTCATTCCGATGAACTTTGTGTGATCGATTAGTATCCAAAAAATAGTTTATAAAAAGGTGTCTGAGTCATTAGATTTTACACCGTTAGACTGCTTATGTGAGGGTACTTCAAGTCAATGATAAGCCACCTCCATCGACTAGTTTGAAATTCTGCGCGTTATTGACGAGATTAAAGGGAGAAAGTGGTAAAAATTTATACGACAAGTTAATCTTCATAAGACAGCTCCTATGTTCATAAAAACATGAAAATAAACATTTTGTTACCATAAGTTAAAATTATCTACAGAAAATTATAATTTTGACACATGTATGTAAGGTAACAAAATATAAATTTTGTTAGACAGTATACTGTGCTATGCTTAATAATGTTCATGAATGCAGGTATAAAATTCGGCAAAATGTAGAACGCCACCTTTACCGCTACCCACTACAAGAATGTCAAACTACAACTAAAGGAATTTAGCGACGCTATTAGCACGACGCTATTTATAGCGTTATATAAATTTCAATTTTTAATTCATATATATCAATTACTATTATTATTATATATATATCGTTTTCTAAATAAAAAAATTGAACAATTCCTTTTGATAAAACTTACACATACCAAAAAGGTATATACCTATGTTACGGATTAGTTATTAGTAAAAAAAAAAATTTCCTATTTTATATCGTTTTATAAACAAAAAATAAAAAGTTTGATAAAACTAACTCCTGCAAAGAAATGTATTATATATATGCATATTCAAATTCAACATGAAACAAAAGCAAACTTAACTAACTAACTCTCCTGCTAATCCACCAATTACTGAGCAAGTAACCGTGACACCAGAATTAGAAGAATAGTTCGAAATGTATGCCTCACCGAGGGCATCAGGCCCACCAGACATATTGAACTTAACTGTACACATGAAATAATTAATAGCGAGTTTAGGCAAAATATTGGTGAACTAAACAAAGTTCCTGACGTAGTTCGCTGCCTTAGAGGGGAACCTAATCGAATATAGTTCTTCGAAGAATACAATAACTGGAACTGCTGATAATGTCTTGGAATGGAGTCGTCTAATACTCCATTAAACTGGAACAGTATTTCACGTTGTTTGACTCTACATTATACAGGCAAGCGCGATCTCGGCACACTTGAATACTAAATGCCTACTCTCGCACAAGGCAACAAAACGGTTGAACAGTTCTATCAAGTCGTGTATGAACACCTATCTCTTATTATGAACAAAATTTCTTGCATCCATGAATGTCGTAATAGGTACATACCGCGATAAGGCTTTAGATACTTTTATTAGAGGTCTTAAAGGTGACCCAACGCGGTGGGAATGAGAGAACCAGTAGACCTATCACAGGTTTTATATCTCTGTACAAAATTAGAAAGTCAAAACTTTAGGGCTCAGTATGTCAGACATAATAGTAGCATTTCTCCTGTAGTTCATACTCCGATATGCAAGCTCCATACATTCAGGCCCCTCATCCATCTTAACCAGCACCATAAACACACTAAAATTTTCATCTCAATAGTTCAGAAACTGAAAAAGTCCAATACCAAAATATCAAAAATGATAATTACGGACAGATATTTAATGAATATATAAACGAAACAAACTTAACAAACGAGACATTTCCTGACGGATCTGAAGTTTTTACAGACATACATTTTTTAGGTTAAGCAATTCATCGATACCATGTTTCGAGTGCTAAGCCACAAGCTGTGAATTGCTCAAATTCCTCATCGATACTGGCTCGAACAGAAATTACATATAACTGAAACTCGTTTAAAATCCCATCCCTAATAAAAATATATCCTACGAAAATTCAATAGCTGGTAATGTTAAGTTAACATACAATGGTAAATTCATTCAAACAAAACGATATCAACATTAAATTATTTTTATTACCATTATTTATGGAATTATAGGGAATAACAGTCTTAAGGACTATCCGCCTTATTCACACGAAAGAAAACTATATGCTCATCTGCAATAACTACAAAATCAAAACTAAGCAACAACCTGCAAATTTCTTAAATAATATTGGCATCAGCACAAAGCACATGGCTGAACAAGAAAACCTTCATATCGAAAGATTAATAAGACAATACGCGACTTTATTTGCTGAGCCAGACGAAAAGCTTACATTCACAACTATGTGCACTTTTACATTGGGACTCTTTTGAGTCTCAAACCAGTTTATTGTGGGCGAGGGGACGACGAGGCAAGACGAAGGGACCGTGCCACTTGTGTTCGGGTGGCACGCTTTGTGTTCTTGTTCGTAACAGCTCACTGCTACCCTTTTCAGCATTCCTTTTCACTTTCAAATCCTTTGAATGGTTGCAAGAGCCCTCGGTTTCAAATGAATTCGATCGCAAATTTGAATTCTGTTATCTATTTTTTGTATGTAATATGCAAATATGTATGCATAGAATAATAGAAATATTTTCAAAAATTGTAAATAAGGAGAAAATTAAGATATAGATTATGGAGTAAAGAAATTATGAATTTTTAATAATTAAAGATTAGGAAATTCCTATTATGAATTTGGCCTTGAAAATATTAGTAGCGGATATTCAATACATTCTTGTGGATTAGGGAATTCCCGTCTTTAGTATTTCTTTGAAACTATTTAGCGGGTAGGTACTTGTATTATGCATATTGTTCTACCATATTCATGGTAATTCATTCCAAGCAAAATGTGTGACCATCATCTCAACATACAAATGAAATACGCAGCACGCAGTGTTGCGCAGTCGAACTGCACAAATATTTACGAAAATTTTGTGAAAAGGAATGCAGAAAAACTAGACTCGAGTTGCTGGACTCTTTTTGACCGTGTGAATGAACAGAGCGACACCAAAAGAAAATTTGAAAAAAATGAGACTCGTTTGAGTCCCTGTGTAAAAGTGCACTATCGTAAAAGGCGAAATTAGAACTACTACCGAAAGGCTAATATATTCAGCATACTACCCATATCCCATTTCCCTAAAAGATGAAGTTGGAACACAAATACAGGAACTTCTTGATAATAACATAATTCGACCTTAACGGTCTCCTTACAATTCTCCGGTATGGATAGTACCGAAGAAAATTGACGCTTCAGGAAAGAAAAAATACCGTCTCGTTATTGATTATAGGAAACTCAATACCGTCACCATCCCTGATTGGTATGCCATACTCGACATCAGAAACGTACTTTCAGAGCTAGGAAAAAGTGAATGATTTTCTGTGATAGACCTTAAAAGCGGATTTCATCAAATACCTTTAAAATGGATGATAAAGAAAAAACGGCTTTTTCCATAAAACACGGAAAATAAGAATTCACCAGACTACCATTTGGTCTCATAAATGCACGTCAATCTTTCAACGTGCACTCGACGATACTTTACGTGAGCATATAGGGAAAATATGCTACGTATACATATCATCAATGCAAAGATACCGAATCCCATTTGCAAAATATTTAAATCATATATCGAACTTTGAAAAGCGCTAAAATGAAGATGCAAAGCGATAAATGTGAATTCTTGAAACCAGAAGTCGAATGCCTTGGTTTTATTGTATCTCAAAATGGTATACGAACCAACCCAAAAAAAGAAGAGAGAACAACACACTTAAACATCACCATACAAGACAACACAACACGTTTTTTGTTTTTCAACAATTACAAGAGTTTCTGCGCGCTACCGCATCAATTCGATACGACCCGCATTGCATTCGATTCCATCCTCAAGTAAAGATAATATCATTTATTATGTTATCTCTTTGATTTCGTTAATGTAAAATTCATTGTTAGTATATTGCGGAATAAACCAAAAGTATTGATTTACTTTTATTTTTTACATAAAAACATCAAACAACAAAAACTTCAGGTAGTACTCTTTACCAGCTGGAGGAGGAAGAACAAACAGAATTGAACATACTTACACTGTCTACAAAAATTCCCTTTAAGGAATATCAAGTGAGCGTATAATGTCCTATTGTTTTATTATAAGTACATATGTATGACTAAAATTGCAGTTATATATATTATAATATAATGTATATAATTGTGAATGGTCAACTAAGAACAGCTTCAAAATCTTCAGAAAGGATAGAAAAAGCTTTACGAGTGTTAAAGAACGAGGTGGAGGTGTCTTCATAGCTACGAGGAGCTCCATCCATGCAGAAAGTGTCACAATCCCGGTTGATAATCTTGAAAAAATGTATGTAAAAATTAAATGCAAAAACTCGGATATCATCATCGGCTGTATCTACCTTGCTCCAGGTGCATCAATTGTCGAGTTCCAATCACTTATTGATACACTGTTACATTTGAAAATAAAACACAAGGACGCCAACTTCCTCATCACTGATGATTTTAACCTTCCCAGCAGCAGACCTCCTACCGATTGTGAGAATCTTCTTTATGAAGGACCCTCATAAATAGAATGTCGACAGTTCAATTGTATTCGAATCAACAACAACCTGCTAGATCTCTGCTTCAGTAACCTGAACATCATTGTCGAACACACTCAGCCAATTGTCACAATGGATTTGTATCATCTGGCTCTTAGTATCACAGTTTAATTCCATCCCAACCTTAAACCATCTATATTACCTTTCTATAACTTCAAAAACACCGACTATGTCAACCTAAATGCCTTTTACTTGAACACCAATTGGTCGAAAGAATATTCATCTTTCGCACTGGACAATAAAATGAGTGCTTTTTATTGTATGATATAGTTCACGAAGGTTCCAGTATGTACACAAAAATCAAACCATGTTCTTTACTGGTTCTCTAATGAACTGAAACATAAAACACTACCCGAAAAAAAAGCGTACTCTGCCTACAAGAAACAGTACCTAACTCAATTATTTTAAATTCAGTGACCTGAGACGAGCATGTAAAGAGCTAAATTGATTATGTTACAGGAACTACGTAGATAAAGTTGAACAGCAAGTGCAATATGATGCAAATGCATTCTGGAAATTCATCACACACAAAAGGAAAAACTACAGTGATATCCCGTCCAGTATGCATGGGAAAAATAACACGGTGGACTCTGGCGTTGAGATCAGCAACTTGTTCGCATCCTTTTTTGAGAGCGTCTACATTAAAGATTCTCACCAGTACTCACTATTGGATATAAATGTACCTACGTCAAATCATATCATCAAGGAACTCGAGGTTAGTACTAACAACGTTCATAAAACACTGTTATCCCTAAACGCGAAGACAGGTGCTGGTCCTGATGGTCAGCCAAATATCTTCTTAAAAAACTATGCTACAAGCCTTAGTGTGCACATTACTCACATCTACAGCACCTCACTTAAGAAAAGAATATTCTCAACAGACTGTAAACTATCTTACGTCTTACGTTACAAGGACGGTCCAAGGTCAGACGTCGCCAACTACAGACCAATCTGTATTCAAACAGCTCTGGCCAAACTCTTTGAGAAGATGGTTCTCCCCCAGATCTCCAGTAGGCAACATGGCTTCAGCGGTGGAAGGTATACAACATCTAACCTGTTCATCTATGTTAACTACCTTCTGGAAGCTTTAAACAATGGACATGCAGTCCATACCATCTACACGGATTTCAGTAAAGCTTTTGATAGAGTAGACCATAATATTCTACTGGCTAAGTTAAGTAACTACGGTATACGAGGTAGAGCTTTTAGCTGGATCCATTCATATTGAACCGGACGGCAACTACAAGTTAAAGTCGATGGCCATCTATCCATAAAGTACGAGGTTTCATCCGGCGTACCCCAAGGGTCACACCTGGAACCTATTCTTTTCAATATTTTAACGACATCATACAATATTGACGATATACAATATACAAAACATGCGTAAACCAAATACTTATGCACCTAAGCAACTGTAAAAGATCGATGTATTGGTATCTGAAGTATGCAATAAAAAATAGAATACATATTTACACACATTCCGACACACACACATATAAATGTATACGATTAACCATGAAATTAGATTAACCAAATGTATACTGATTAGAAAGGCTAGTGAATTCATTTCCTATATGCACATTCTTCTCAAAATAAGGAAAACCGTTAACTTCCCCTGCATTGTACCTTCACAGGTGCATTTTTTATAGCAACTGCATACTAATGTGATTAAAATGTAAGGTGAATTTGTTTATATAATGTAAATCCTTTTGTTCCTTTTCCAAATCAATTTCATTCTCTTCAAAGTAATCCTTGTCCGCTAAAACACACTTTTGTTAACACTTTTTCAAGTACCAAAAACCGACGAAATAGTATTTTTCGCTACAGACTTCAGGACCTTCTTCTATTCAATTTTTATCTGCTCATTCTTCTCCGCATTGTCCTTTTGACTTTGGTGAATAGCCAGAAGTCGCACGGAGCCAAATCAGGCAAATACGCTGGTTGGGATAAGAGTCGAGTTTTTGACAAAAAAAAGTCGCGAAGAACTAGTGATAAAGGAACCAAGAGTTGTTCGCCCATAATTCCAGCCGTTTCAGACGATTAGCTTTGTTGAAAGTTGGCCCGGCGTAAGGAATTCATAGGGCACCACACTACGATAATCACCTCACCTCTCTTTTTTATTACAGTAGTATATGCATAACTGAATCTGAAAACTCAGCCGGCCAACGGTTTGCATCCGGAAAACTTTCTAGCCACGTTATTTAATATAAACAACCTTCATTCTGGTTACTTAGCAAGGAAAAAATATCTTTTATAAAGAATTTATCTTGATTTTGATACGTCAGTTTGTGTGGCAGCTATGTGTTATGGTGGTCTGATCTCAAAAATTTGTACGGAGATTGTAGCGTTGTCTTGGAAAAAAGTTGGAAAAAAAGAAAAGTTGTCCCAACAAGAACTTGATTTTTATCGGTCAGGGGTCCGATATCGGCTGTTCCAACAAATCAGTAGATTAATGGGGGAGAAAAGGACGTCTGCAAAATTTCATATCTTTAAAATTGTGGGACTGATTCATATATACAAGTACAGACAGGTAGACAGACAGAGAGACATGGCTAAGACGGCTCAATTCGTCACGCCAATCATTTATATATATACCTATATACTTTTTAGGGACTCCAAAGTTTCCTTCTGGGTATTATAGACTTCATGGCGGATGTAATAGGTAAGGTAAGCTGGGGCAGAACACAAACGCTCATTACTTTCAGGTAAATTCATTTAATAAAACAGTCTGCAATTTACACCGTACAATGAAGTAACACTTAGTCCCAGAAATTCACATCAAAGAAATTTTTGATTCGGGATTATGATGTGGAAGCTGGATGGGTTGGATTAAGTAACATCATTTCAATTTCGCTTTTAAATGCAACAGCAATATTTGGTACATCTGATTTTACAAAAACCCAAAGAGATCTGTGGCTCGCCGAAGATACTGCATATTAAAGGTTATGACAAGTGTAACCCTCACTGAAAAATTTAGGCAATATGAAAAATTGTTCAAATCTTTTAAGTACCTGAATGATTCTCACGAATCCTCTAAGCCTGCTCCTAAGCGTAAACGTCCTTCCGATGAAGTAACACTTAGTTCTTCTGTACAGAAAAGAACGTCTCTTCCCAATGACCTAATAAATCTCTCTTCTCCTTTCCCTCAAAGTGATAAGCCGTCAACTTCCAAAGAGCTCAATTCCCTAAAAGCTCTATCTAATAGTAATAAGTGTCTCACAATTCCAGAGGCCCCCCCTAATAACTTAGTAGCATCAGTTAATAATTTGATAGTTATTCCACGTAAAAAGTCTATATTTATTTCGAGACTTGCCAAAGATACCTTGGTGGAGGACATTAAATCTTACATTTCGTCACGTTTAAAAATCGATGATATCAATATCCGTAAATTTAACTTCAATTATGATAGAAGTATATCATCGTTTAAAATAGACGTATCTCTTGAAACATTCAAAAAGATCTTAGATAGTTCATTCTGGCCACCTGGGGCTTTTGTACGCGAATTTAAACCTAAACTTAGAAATCAAACTGAGGAAAACATTGTTAAATTACCAAAAACAACCACCGATATAAAAAACTGATTGGTAGAAATTCGTTAAGCATTTATTATCAAAATGTTAGAGGTCTTAATACAAAATTAACCGATTTGTATTTGAACAGTTCCTATTTTTATTTCCATATAATTGGATTTACAGAAACTTGGTTAAAACCTCACATTTTTGATAGTGAGATTTTAAACAGCGAATTTCAAATTTTTAGATGTGACCGACTGAACAGAATCGGTGGAGGTTTTCTATTTGCCGTGCATTCCTCTATCCCATCTGAAAATGTTCTTGTTTCAGGGACCGACTCATTTGAATTTAAATGTATTAGAGTCTACGTTAATAGTTGCTTTATTTATTTAACCCTATCTTATATACCACCTCATTCGGACTTATCTGTATACATGCAGCCTGCTTCTTTAATAAATAGTGCTACCTCGATGGCAAATAATGCAGATTCAATAATTGTATCAGGTGATTTCAATTTACCGTGTGCTTCGTGGAAACCTTTCGATGACTATATCGTGCCAATCAAACTTCGTGCTTCTGTACTCGGCTTAACTTTGCAAAAGCTAATTTTAAAAAGTTAAATACAGACTTTCTACAATAACATGGCCTAATTGTAATGGTGACATTGAATTGAGTGTCTCTCATATTTTTAACATTATTATGAAATTATTTGAAAAGTATGTTCCAATAGTAATTGTTAATAAAAGTAAAAGTATAAGTCCTTGGTTTTCGAAAGAGTTATATAAATTGAAAAACAGAAAAACTCGAGCCTTTAAACATTTTAATAAAACTGGTTCACTTGTAGACTATTCTAAATACTCTCTATTGCGTCGACAATATTTTGACCTAAAAAATGTTATAATAATTACTTAAATAAAATAAAAAAGAATATTGTAAGTAACCCAAAATCGTTTTATGATTTCGTCAACTCCAAACGCAGGATTTTCAAATTTCCGTCCGCGATGAAATACAAATCTATCATTTCAAGTGACAATGATATTATATCCAATATGTTTGCAGAATTTTTCAAGTCAAAGTACTGTAATAATTCTTCCCAAACTTTTTCTTATCAGCACGTGCTGTGTTCGAATACTTTAATTAACGCTCCAAATATTTCTGAAGAAGACGTCCTACTTAATTTAAATAAGTTAAAAGCATCTTTTAGTTATGGCGCAGACATGATGCCCTCATGCTTCCTAAAAAAATAGTGCCAAATTTATTTACTTGCCTTTGACAAGGATATTTAATTCCTCTCTTAAACACGGTATATTTCCTTCAATATGGAAACAGTCATTTATAATTCCTTTGCATAAAAGTGGATTTAGATCCAACATTGAAAACTATGGAGGTATCGCAAAACTATCAGTTATACCTAAACTTTTCGAAGCTATCACCACTGACCATATAACCTTTGCGATTCCTCCGTTAATTTCCTCATCTCAGCATAAATTTCGTAAAGGGAAATCGACTCTATCGTAACAAACTTTCTTGAATTTGTAAACTATGTGGGTTTTAGGGAACATAAGCATACGGATGTTATATACACAGACTTTAGCAAAGCTTTCGATAAAGTAGATTCTCATACATAAACTTGATCTGCTGGGCTTTCAGCCAAGATTCCTTCAATGGGTATCTTCCTATCTTTATAATAGAACACAACGAGTGATATTTGAGGATACACCTTCAGATACAATTAATGTTTCTTCAGGTGTTCCGCAAGGTAATCATCTTGGCCCAATTCTGTTCTTGTTGTTTATTAACGATATCTCTTCAGTAATAGAATTCTCAAAAATTTTATTATACGCTAGTAGTATAGAAATGCCGGTTCTAGATCACTTTGGTGCAAGCCTGCATGCACCATTTACGTACTTTTCCTTGCACCACTCTGGTGCAAAAGGAAAAATCGCAAAACTGTCGACCACAAAACTGCAAAACCGCAAAACTGTCGCAGCGCTCCCGTGTGTGCGTGTGTGTGTGTGTGCGAGCGTGAGAATTTTATATAAATATAAATTTTACACCATTTTAGTGCAAAGGGAAAAAATAATTTTGTATATTTTGTGGTTTTGTGCTTGTGGTGCTTAGACCAGTGTAAGGGATTTGGGGGGTCCCGGGGCGCATTGTAAGTGAACAGTGAGCGCTCCCGTTTTAACTTGCATCAGAATTTTATGAAATCACATAAATAACTTGCATGAGAATTTTATGAAACCACATAAATGTTAAGATTGGGCATTTTGTTGATATTTTTTAATCGCTACCGTTTAATCTATGAGTACGTTCGTGAGAATTTTATATAAATATTTTTTAATCGTTACCGTTTAATTTATGTATACGTTCGTGAGAATTTTATGAAACCACACAAATATGGAGATAAGGAAATTTTTTATATTTTTAAGTTAAGTCCAAGTTTGTTTATATGTACATACATTGGGAAATGTATGAAATCATACAATTTTTATACTCTCGCAACCTGTTGCTACAGAGTATAATAGTTTTGTTCACCTAACGGTTGTTTGTATCACCTAAAACTAATCGAGTTAGATATAGGGCTATGTATATATAAATGATCAGGATGAAGAGACGAGTTGAAATCCGGGTGACTGTCTGTCCGTCCGTCCGTCTGTCCGTCCGTCCGTCCGTGCAAGCTCTAACTTGAGTAAAAATTGAGATATCTTTATGAAACTTGGTAGACATGTTTCTTTGTACCGTGAGACGGTTGGTATTGCAGATGGGCGTAATCGGACCACTGCCACGCCCACAAAACGCCATTAATCAAAAACAAATAACTTGTCATAACTAAGCTCCGCAATAAGATACAAGACTGTTATTTGGTACACAGGATCACATTAGGGAGGGGCATCTGCAGTTAGAACTTTTTTTTAAAAAGTGGGCGTGGTCCTGCCTCTAATAGGTTTAATGTGCATATCTCCTAAACCGCTAATGCTATAATAACAAAATTCACTAGAAGCAAATGTTTTTAGCCTTTCTATCGACGGTGTGAAAATAGTTGAAATCGGGTGGCAGCTCCGCCCACTCCCCATATAACGGTACTGTTAAAAACTACTAAAAGCGCGATAAATCAAGCACTAAACACGCCAGAGACATTAAATTTTATCTCTGAGATGGTACAAATCGGCTTTATAGGAACCGCGTTCAAAATTAGTAAGTGGGCGTGTCACAGCCCACTTTTAGGTGAAAACCCATATCTTGAGATCCGCTCAAACCGATTTCAACCAAATTCGGTGCATAACGTTCTTTTCATGTTTCTATGTCATAGTGCGAAAATGGGCGAAATCGGACTACAACCACGCTTACTTCCTACGTAACACCATTTTCAATTCCATCTGATTCTTTCACTTTCCACTATGCAAATCAGGTAACAATGATTATATCGGGGTAAAACTTTGCGTGAATAATGCAATTAAAGTATGCCACCTTGATGCCAAAAATTGTCTAAATCGAACCAAAACTGTTCAAACCCCTAAGTACTAAATATGTGGACCCCAGTGCCTATAGTTGACCTTCTACCGAAAATATCAGTCAATCCACAAAGAAATCTCAAACGAGTATACCATTTGACTTTGCGAGAGTATAAAATGTTCGGTTACATACGAACTTAGCCCTTCCTTACTTGTTTGTTTGTATTTTTATTAATTTTCGAACATAATTTCTAAAAGCTCATAAATAAAAAATGCCTAGCACAGAATTTAATTTTGATGAAAATGTTTCTGAGGCTGTTACTACTATTGATTCTATAACTCCTGAAGGATATGGTATTTTGGCTCCTTTTTTAAATTCGGGATTCAGTGAAAAAGAGCGAAGGAATTCCATCAGAAAAAAATGGAGAAATAATAATAATGCTTGGAAATTTGATTTACAACGACTTTGCGAAGATTTTATACAACAAATACTTACCCAAGGGATGGAGTATGAGTTTCGATTTAAGACAAGCGGAACGCCGATGAAGTATGAAAAGGAGAGTACTTATGGAGAGTTCGAGGTTAACATTTTAGCATCCAAACGAGGTGAACATTGTTATACATATGCTACACAGTTTCTTGTAGCAGTAAACTTTGATGAATGTAAAATAATAAAATAAACAGAATTGTTTTAATTATTTTTTTAGATTTACATATCATTTGTTTTAACTATATTATATCAAATTTAAAACATTTGAACATTTATAAATAAAACATTTGTTATAACTAAATTCAATGAATGCATATAAACTTGTTTTCAAGAGCTTAGTACGAGCAAAACCGCCAACACCTTTATATTTATATACAATTCCTAAAAGTTGTTTAAGAAATTTATCTTCACGGACCCATTCAACATCACAGGTTATATTATGTTTTTTTTGCAGAAGTTGTAGTGCAATCCAAATCAATATCTTCCGATTTAATTTCATCATCAAACCACTGTTGAATTAAAAATTTTAATTTCTGAATATCTCCGTCATTTTTGAAATTAACTTCAAATGAGGGAACTTCTCCCACCTTTTCATTTAAAGTAATTTTTCCAACACTTAATAACCCTTTAGTGTCTATAATTCCATTTTCAGGAACAGCTGCTAGTGTTGGTTTACAAAGATCAATACACTTATTTACATTTTGTGTGTTAGCTTTTTGTTGAGCGGTTTTTTGTATAGAACCATCAGCTTGTATTATCTTTGAAGGTCGTTGTCTCTTACGCTTATTTGTCTTCACTTCAGTTGTACCTTGTAGGGGTTGAGCGGGTTCTGTTGTACCTTGTAGGAGTTGAGTGGGATCTTCTAAGTTTTGAAGCTGCGTATTAAATGTTGTTCCTTGTAGGGATTGAGCGGGTTCTTCTAATTTTTGAAGTTCCTCATCGAACCTTCTTAACATATTGTTGAATTCTTCTTGATCGAACACAACATTTGGTAACATTTGTTGATCACTATCAAAGTTTAAATAATTTTTAGAATCCATTGTTCCACGTTAATGTGTTTCCGTTAAATATGTTATTACAATTAGACTATTATAAAATAAAATTCATATTTATATCTTCTTGTTTCATTTTCTCACGATGATTACATACATCTAGGTTCCTTAAACATGATAGCATATAAATTATACAGTTTTTTCATTGCTTTATATCGGGAATAAAGCGAAATACAATTACATATATCTACTATTTCCTCGTATGAATTATCAGTGAAATGACAATATTTTTTGTGTAATCCATTGGGTGAATATATGAATGGTTCTGATAAACATGACCGCAATTCATTTATTATAGAATAAAAAAATATTTTATGTTCATTATCAATTAAATCGTTATATTTTCTTAAAAACTGTTCTAGGTATTTTGGAAAAGACATTTTTTCCTTTTTATTATACTGTTAGCTTGACACTAAATTAAAAAATTAACAAGTAGGGTACTAGTAGTGCGAAACTGGTGGTTTGCGGAAATATAATTTCCGCTGCACGGTATATCAATAAACCTCAAAATAGATAGCGATAAACACGTACTTATACTGTATAGATATATATATATATATACATTTAGAAAGATAAGGCTACTTGTCCCCATGCATATAAATTACACATTTTTCAGTGAAAATATACAGTTAATTGTTTGAAGCGGTTGTTGTTGAAACAATTTATTTTTTTAATATTTATTAAACGCTAAAACTTAAAATAAACGGTAATAAACTGTGTAATATATATATATATATATATAAATATATATTATTTATTCATTGTTACTCTATAATATCGTCTTATTGTAGTCATGAAGCAGGCTCTTAAAGACTTAAAATCAGTTTCAAAGGAAAAAACACAAAAACCAATATTGAAGGCGATTGATGTACCAATTAATAAAAAATTAAGAGTTTTAAAAGCCATACGAGTGAAGACAAAGTTTGGTGATAAACTGATGATTTAACTAGATGAATGTGTTCTTTTTCTTCCAGAATCTTACAACTCCTTAAAAGATTCAACTATTGAAACATTGAATAATAATACATTTTACATCGAATTGATTAAACGTGGAGAAAAATTTACTTCACCATTGTTTGAATTTCATTCATCATAAGGTTTTTTAAATTTTCGAATTATCTCCCAAATAAAAAAATAAAAATCAAAATGTATCCGTGTAGTTTCTGTGAAAAGACATATGTTCGGAAGAGGAGTTTGAATAAGCATATTTCAATGAAACATCAGGATTCTAAAACAATTATTTCACAAAAAATTTATCCGTGTAGTTTCTGTGAAAAAACATATGTTCGGAAGAGGAGTTTGAACAAGCATATTACAATGAAACATCAAGATTCTAAAACAATAATTTTTTGCGAACAATGTAAAGTGCAAGTGAAAAAAAATGAATGGACAGCACACGTGAGAACAAACATACATAAAAAAAATTGTATATATAGTGTAAATAATAATGTGAAATGTATTAATTCTATGTTTAATAATCGTATTGAAACATATGTTTTGGAAAACGACGAGCCCAAGGATTTAATTATTGAACATTTTTTTGAAAAACAACTAAATGAATTAACTGAACTTTTACAGAAATCTATAGAAAAGCATGAAAGCATCAAATTTAACTTTGAATTATTTTGCAAATATATTCAAATAAAAGAAAATATTGAAGAATTTGCTATATTGTCACACCAAACATTAATGACTGAAGTATTTATGGAGAACAGCAATGTTGGAGATATAATTAAAGAAAAGTTTACTAAATTGATTGAAAAAATGAACACATTTCAAGAGCGAGATAGTGGTTGAAGTCTTAGTGAAATTATTCATCTAGAAGTAAACGTAAATAAATATCAACCAATTAGAGGCTCATTATATATACCACTACCGAAAATAATTGCAGTTAAAGAAGCATGTATTAATATTGTTAACAATGATGTATATTGTTTTAAGTGGGCCATAATTTCATCTCTTTACCAATCCTCAATAAATAGCCAAAGGTGTTCTTCATATAACATTGAAAATATTGAAAATTCCATTATAATTTTAAATAATGGAAAAGTAGTCAATTTTGAAAATTTAAATTTCCCATTACAACTAAAAGATATTGAAATATTTGAATCGAATAATCCAAATATTAGTGTAAATGTGTTTGGTATAGAAGACAATTTGGTAGTAGGGCCTTTTTATTTAACCAAAGAAGAAAAACCTCATCACGTTAATCTTATTTCTTTATACAGTGATGATTTCAATGAAAGCCATTATGTTTGGATAAAAAATTTAAATAAATTACTTAGTTTGCAAGTTACAAGACATGAGAAAAAATTATATGTTTGTAATACATGTCTAATACATTTTTATAAGGAAGAAGAATTATTTACCCATAAAATGCATTGTAGAAAAATTGTAACACGTATGCCTAAATTTGAAAAAAGAATATTAAAATTTGAAAATTTCAAAAAACAATTAGATGTACCATTCACTATATATTCAGATTTCGAATGTATTCTAAAGCCAATAGATATACAAAATTCTACTAAGACACAATATGTTCAAGAACATATTCCTTATGCCTATTGTTATTTTATAAAGTGTTCATATAATAACCAACTGAACCGTTTTAAAATATATAGCGGTGTTGATGCCCCAAAACATTTTATTAAAAGTATTTTTGATGATGTTTTAGATATTCACCACCTATATTTGTGTAAAACAGTTAAAATGCATCCACTGAATGCCGACCAACTTAGACGTCAAAAAGAGGATACAGTTTGTCATATTTGTGGAATGGAACTTAATAAATGTAATTTGGAATATCAGACAACAAATTTTATTCCAATATTTTTTCATAATTTATCGAAATATGATTGTCATTTATTTGTAAAAGAGTTGTCATCTGTTAAGGGGGATATAAATATAATTCCCTTAAACAAAGAATTGTATATTTCGATAACAAAGAAAATATATATTAATGAAAAAGATACCATTGAACTTCGGTTTTTAGACTCATTTCGATTCATGCCTTCTAGCTTAGACAGTTTAGCAAAGAATTTAAATAATAATGATTTAGAAATAACAAAGGTTTTTTTTCAATTACCTGTTCGTTCGCATTTCTTTAATAAATTAACAAATGAGTCATGTAGTATCGATGAGTATCAGCATGCACAAAATGTTTGGACAACATTTAATTGTTCCAATTTATTAGATTATTTATTATTATATTTAAAAGTAGATGTGCTACTCCTCAGTGACATTTTTGAAAATTTTAGAAAGTTATGTAAAGGAATTTATCGACTAGACCCATGTCAATATTATACATCTCCAGGTTTATCTTGGGATGCAATGCTTAAAATAACTAGAATAGAATTAGAATTGTTGTCTGATGAAAACATGCATAATTTTATTTTGTCAGGGATTAGGGGTGGTATTGTTCAATGTTGTAAACGACATTCAATTGCTACCATAAATATTTAAGTGATTACGATGTGACTAGGCTTTCACATTATTTAATTTATTTAGATGTTAATAATTTATATGGGTATGCTATGTCACAATATATCCCTCACAATAATTTTGAATGGGTTGAAAACGTAGAGGAGTTTAACGTTTTGAGTATACCGGAAGATTCTTTAGTTGGTTACATATTAGAAGTAGATTTAAATTATCCCATAACCATTCACAATATTCATAATGACTTACCATTTTGTTTTGAAAATAAAAAAGTTGGTTCAATGAAACATACAAAGTTGATTGGTGATTTAGCATCCAAAATCAAATATATTATTCAACATGGGCTTATATTAAGGAAAATTCATAGAATTCTAAAATTTAATCAATCGGATTGGCTAAAAAAATATATTGATTTAAATAATTATCATAGAACATTAGCAGCTAACAAGTTTGAAGAAAATTTCTTTAAATTATTAAATAATGCGGTGTATGGAAAAACTATGGAGAATGTAGATAAAAGAGTAAATGTTAAATTAGTACAAGATTGGGAAAATACTAATATTGGAAGAAGAGGTAGAAAAAAAATAGGTGCTAGAGCCTTAATAGCAAAACCTAATTTCCACAGTCTAAGCAAATTTTCTGATAATTTAATAGCAATTCAAATGAAGCAAGTGTCAGTTCTGTACAATAAACCGATATATATTGGTTTTACCGTTTTAGAACTTTCAAAATTTAAAATGTATAGTTTCCATTATGATTATATCAAAGAGAAATATAAAAATAATATTACTTTGAATTATATGGATACTGATTCATTCATATATGATATTCAAACTGACGACTTTTATAATGATAATGATATTCGTGTTAGCATTCCAAAATTTTTCGATACTTCTTCATATCCAATAGAAAATATTTTTAATTTTCCTCGGTTGAATAAAAAGGTTCTAGGTATGATGAAGGATGAATGTAATGGAAAGTTAATAAAAGAATTTGTTGGTTTAAGAGCAAAAAAGTATTCATTTAGAATTGATAATGATATAAATGAAACTAAGAAAATTAAGGGAATAAAAAAATGTGTAACTTCTACATTGAGTTTAAGTGATTTTAGAAAATGTCTGTTGGAAAATAAATTGTATAATGCATCAATGTATACATTTATATCTAAATTACATACGGTTTATACACAAAATATTTATAAAGTAGCTCTAAGCAATATAGATGATAAGCGAATTGTACGGGAAAATCATGTTGATACTTATGCTTATGGTCATTTTGAAACATTATAGTAGTACTTTATTATTGTAATATAAAAAAAGGAAAAATATTAAAAAATTGTACTTTAAATTATTTAGTTTTTATTAAATAAAATTTTTAAACATAATTGCACGCATATGACTGTGTTGTATTTTTGTTTCTGTTCATAATTGTAATATATTGGTGGCTTCAGGTAATTAATCAGTTCTACCGGTAGTTGTAAATTTTCAAAACTATCAAAATATTCTTTATAATTTTTGTTTTTATAGTATGCTACCCAATGAGTACCAGGACCATCAGCATCATCTAAATTAAGAATTCCACATTCTTGTGATTTCGGCTTATTCGGTAAAGAATTTCGCATAAAAATTCCCCTGAAATGTTTCAGATGTTTACAATATTTCATTAAATCAACATCTGTTAATGGTCTTTTGGGTAGCTTTTTTATTAGTTTTTTGGATAGGGGCGTAAAAATAAACCATATCCCTTTTTATATGGCTTAAGGAATAAACCTTTACCCATAGCGATAGATTCCATATATCTATTATGGCGGGTAGCCTCAGCCAATTGCTCCTTTCCATTCTTGATATCATTTAAAACTTTTGCTATAGCTGATCCACCAGATGCTATACCACCAAGTGCACCTAACGTCGTTAAAACAGGAAGTAGTGGTAAAATTCCACCAATTTTTGGGACTGGAATTATTCTCGGTATGTTAATTTGTTTATTTTTAAAGCTGGACTTTATAGAATCTTGTGAAATTTTATAAGCTTCATTAAATGACTGCGGCTTCTTTTTGTTAAGCATATTGATTCCTTTTTTAACTGCTACCAAAAAACATTTGTTAGATGACACTTTTTTGTTTTTCATCTTTTTACGTTTTTTACATTTAGATGTATTTCTTTTTTTATTTTTCATACCCATTCCAAATTTGAGTTTTGCTTTCATTGCATTTGTAACGAACCAAGCGTTTGCTCGTTCTTTTAAATCACTATTATTAGATGTAACACGCTGCCAGGCTTTCTCAGATAGAACTTTATCAGTTTGGTGTCTGTTATTTATGTCTTTTGCTTGGGAATATGCAATATCATGTTCCCTGCACGCTGCATCTAAAGGATTTTTACCCTTATCTCCTCTTTCTAACCGTTGTCTGAGCTTTGTTCCAGGTCCACAAAATTGATATCCGGGTAAATGAAGTTCAATAGGTAAAGAAATAATCAAATTATTTACAAAACCCTGACCAATCTTTTTATGTATTAGACCCATCAAGTGATTTTTTTCTTAACAATATGGTTGAGTGTGGATGAGTTTCAATTAAATGATATCTTTATTATAAAAGTGATGGTTTATATTGCTATAAATCTAGTAAACAACATGAAAGTAGTTAAACAACGTCTCCAACTTAAGGTTAATAATGCCGGCAATTATATAAATGTTAAAAATGTTACTAGACATAGTCCACTTTTACCAAATTCCATACGAGCTCTAATTGTGGGTCCATCAAATTGTGGAAAAACTAATGTTATGCTCAGTTTAATTGAAAGCCCAAACGGTCTTAATTTCCGAAATATATACCAGCCGAAATATATTTATCTAAAAAGGCTTATTGATCCGATAAAAGGAATAAATCTTTATACATTTAGTGAAAACGTTGATGTTATCAAGCCCACTGAAGCCAAACCGGACTCAATTTTTATATTCGATGATGTAATATGTGGAAAACAAAGTACAATACGAGATTATTTTTGTATGGGTCGTCATAAAAACATTGATTCTTTTTATTTATGTCAAACATATACAAAAATTCCTAAACACTTAATTCGTGATAATGCAAACATGATTATTGTATTCAAGCAAGATGAAATGAATCTTAAGCATATCTATAATGATCATGTTATTGGAGATATGTTATACAAAACATTTTTAAAAATATGTACTGAATCTTGGAAAAATAAATACGGCTTTGTTGTTATAAGTAAAGATGATTCCATAAACATTGGTCGATATCGTAAGGGTTTTGATAATTTCATACAATTATAAAACATCCATACAAGCATATAGCAGACCAGATTCTTATCAGATATACAACTGATAGGTAGCAGATTTTCAAACACTCGTTAAAGATCATGGCAAATAAACAGATGACTGTTTTAGCAAATATTGCTAAGACCAGAGAAGTATTAAAAGAAAAAAATAAAATAATGAAATTGGGAGAATTGGATAGAATAAACTTGTTGGAGGATACATTTAAACCCATTTCAAAACCATTAAATGCATTAGTTTATAATTTTAAAAACTCTAATAAATATAATGTTACTAATTTTAATGATAATGATGAAATTTGGGAGGCGGACAGTGTAAAAGAAAGTGAAGACGTGAAAGTTGATTCATTACCAACCGTTAATAATTATATGAATGTTGATGATCTTGATTTAGAATATTCTCCAGGTAGTTCTCGGAAACAAAATGTTAAGAAGCGAAATCCTGTTAATATCATTAATGAACAATGCTTTGATAAAAAACAAAAATTAGATAAAGTTGCTAGCGTTAAACAAAAAATAAATTTTATGAATGACCCCGAAAGGCCACCATCGTATATTCCAAGTAAACCTCATAATGATGAATTACTAAAAGCAGCTACTCATAGCAATGTAATGAAAATTAAAACAAATATTGATAATAAAACTGAAAGGCGAAAAGCTATTGATGCCATTAATGAACAATGTTTTGACAAAAAACACAAATTAGATAAGGTTGTTAGCGTTAAACGAAAAATAAATTTTATGAATGACCCAGAAAGACCAGCATCGCATATTCCAAGTAAACCAAACGATGATGAATTACTAAAAAAGGCTGTAGAAAACCTAAGACAAGTTGAAAAGTATAATGATAATACTACACCAACTGAAAATGATATTTTAAGATGAATTGAAAAAGACCCTGATCTATGGGAAAGACATAAATTTGTAAAACGCCAGTCTGAAAAACAACTAAATGAAGATTTTAAACGGGTTAAGCTTACTCACACCCATTCACTATTACAAAACATAAAATTGCTTAAAGATCTTAAAATGCTTGAAACATTGTATGGCCCGAATAGGGATTCAAATGGTCGATGGCGATTTGGGCACAAACCATTAAAAATTACGTCTAAAGATGCTATACAGATCGGAAAGGAAAATGACACCAGGTCTGTTTGAGTTAATGTTTCATAAAAACCCCCAAAATTATAAAAAGTATGATTTGAAGAGTTATCGGGAGATTTTATTAGAAACAAGTGCTCACAAACGTAATTATAACCCAAATAGTCAAATAAAGGGAACAAAATCATTTAAATATCTTTATATTATCAGGAAATTATTCAATTATAATCCACACTCGTCCATAAGTGGTAGAGGTTTATTGAAATCATTCGATAACCGTAAAAATATTTATCAATATTGGGATAACCCTAATGAGTTGGTGGATAGATTGAGATTGCTTATATCTTCAACAAGTGCCGGACATAACAACCATCAAAACGAAATTATATCAATTATTGAAGAGTTGCGAGAAGCAAATATTATTAAATAATATGAGTATAAATAAATTTGGTCATTCCTCACTTGGCAATAGTAGGTCAAAAGTGAATTTAGACCGAAACAAAAATCTTAATTTGAACAAGAAGAGAATAATTAACCTAGCTGCTCCTATAGAAGATAATGATGCCATTTCGAAAGTATTTTTTTTAGAAACGTTAAATAAGATGAAAAAAAATTTGAACATCAAATCAATGAAATAAATGTAATCCTGAATAATAGTATTAAAAATGATGTATCAATTCTTGAGGATCTAATAGACCAACGAATAAAAGGTGCATGTGGGGAAGAATTACATAATATAAATAACTATTTAACAACTATTGAGGACTATTTGTTGCGTTTCGTTGTGGCGAAACAACATCCTACTGACAAAGACGTTCAAGTGCTTAAAATAAAATTCCCTACTATAAAAGGACTAACAAAATGAATAACAAAAGAGCTATTGTAGAAGAATTACATAAACAAGCTAGAAAAAAATTTAAACGAAGACGTGTTATTATTAAAGCAATCGATGATTTGTGGCAAGCTGACTTGGTGGTAATGACGCAGTATTCAAATAGTAATAATCAGTATAAATATCTTTTAACTGTAATCGATACATTTTCTAAAAAAGCTTGGGCCGAAGCAGTTAAAGATACTGTAACAAGTGCAATGGCTAATATTTTCAACTCAAGTAACCGAATCCCGAAAAACCTACAAACAGATGATGGAAAGGAATTTTATAATACTAATTTTAAAAGATTATTACAAACAAAAAATATCAATCATTATTTAACATTTTCTTCATTAAAAGCATCTATAATAGAGCGATTCAATAGAACATTAAAAGGAATGATGTGGAAAGAGTTTAGTTTTCGGGGAACTTATAAATGGATTGATATCTATAAAAATTTAGTCAATGATTATAATAATACTATTCACAGGACCATCAGAATGACTCCAAATGATGTAAATTCCTCGAATGAACAACATTTATTGAACACCGTATACAACAATTTAAAAGTTTTTCATAGACCAAAATTTAATATAAATGATGAGGTTAGAATAAGTAAATATAAACATGTATTTGAAAAGGGGTATACACCAAATTGGACAACAGAAGTTTTTAAAATAAAATCAATTAGAAACACAAATCCTACAATATATATACTTGAAGACTATCAAGGTAATACTATTAAGGGAGGATTCTATGAATATGAATTAATGAAAACTAAACTCCCTCATGTATATTTAGTTGAAAAACTTTTGAGACGTCGAAACTATAGAGTTTATGTTAAATGGTTAGGGTTCTCTTCTGAACACAATTCCTGGGTGAATGTTAATGATATAAATTAAGAAAGAAAAAAATAAATATATGTATATGTAATATAAATAAAAAAGTGTTTTAAAATTTATTTCAGTCAGGTATTTAATGATAACCTAACAACATGTCGATTACATTAACAATAAATGGTAATTCATCTATACTGGTTGCAAATTATTTCCCCCCCATAGAACTCAAACAAGATTATGTTTGTGGGTTAATTAGTTTTGATTCGTATCATACAATTCCAAATGTAGACGAAGAAAACAATTTGTTTCACATTGGTTCGAGTGTTATTGAGATACCTGTTGGAACATATGAGCTGGATGATATAGTTGAGAAAATTACCAACACATATGAACCTTTGAATCAAGAGTTTATTAATATAAAAGCTAATCCTAATACATTTAGAACCGAAATTATGAGCTATCTCGAAGAAGTGAATTTTAATAAAAATACTCAATTGGTCCATTACTAGGTTTCAGTAAAAGAATATTGGAGCCAGGGATTGTTCATTACTCTGACAATCCAATCGATATATCAAAAATAAATACAATATCCGTTGAATGCAATATCATCAATGGATCATATATAAACGAAACATCTATGGATACAATACATCAGTTTTCTCTTAGAGTTAGCCCAGGTTATAAAATTACAAAAATACCTATTAATGTTATATATTTACCAGTTAATACTCGTCAAATAAGTACTCTAGTTCTTAAAGTTGTTGATCAAACGGGTAACCTAGTTAATTTTCGTGGAGAAGCCATATAGATAAGACTACATTTAAAACCTATCTAACGAAAAATAATGATACTTTTTAATGAAATTCATACAACATAAAATTGATTTAACCCCATCAAATAAGGAGTTTCTAATAAGTCTGGGATTTAATTTAAAAAAATGAGTGCTATAATAAATGTTTTGTATAACCCCATTTTTTATAATAGTATAATAAAAAGGGATTATCATAGCTACATACCATACTTACAATCGTTTCAAAACAATGATGAAATTCGGATTCTTATACAAAATCAAGACCTATATGTGCTACCAAATGAAAGTATTATATACATTGAGGGGTTCATATCAAATACCGAGTCAATAGTTTCAAAAACTGTGCAGCTGCTAAATAATTGTATGTCCTATTTATTCGAGGAGATACGATATGAAATAAATGGAATAGAAATTGATTGCACTAGAAAGTTGGGTGTTGCAACAGAAATGAAAAATTATGTATCACTTAACGAATTTGAGAGTAAAAATCTAAAAAATGCAGGGTGGTGTCCGTTTGAAAATATTAACCTAAAGACTGGACATTTCAATTTTTGTATTCCGTTGAAAAACCTGCTTGGATTTGCTGAAGATTTTGATAAAATTATTGTTATTTTGTAAACATAAATTAGTTTTAATACGAGCAATAGAAGATGATTGTGTTATGAAGACAACCACACCAAATGAAAAGCTTTCGTTAAAACTTTTAAACATTACATGGAAAGTGCCACATATTCAACTTTCAGTCTCGTATCGGTTAACTATGTTGAGAACAATTAATAGTAAGCAACCACTAAATATTTCGTTTAGAAGTTGGGATGTCTATCACAACCGCTCTCTAGAAAAAAGCATGAATATCTTATGGAATGTTAAAATGGTTGGCGAAAATGAAAGACCTCGCTATATTCTTTTAGGATTTCAAAATGAAAAGAAATTTAAACATTGTGACTTATTAGATGTTAAAGTTCACCTTAACTCCACTACATATCAATGATAATCTAAATATTAAATTTGATCGAAATCGTTATGCTCTATTATATGACATGTATTTGAAATTTCAACAAAGTTATTATGGACGCACTCCACAACCACTTTTATCACCTGATCAATTTATTGAAATTGCCCCAATAATTGTTTTAGATGTAACACATCAAAATGAATCTATAAAAAGCGGACCCATCGATATTCGGATTGAGCTAAAATTTAATAAGACCGTCCCTGATAACACCACTGCTTATTGTATACTTATCCATGATAAAATGTATGAATATATTCCATTAACAAATGTTGTTAAAAAAATTATTTAAAAATTAGAAAACATTTTATGAAACCACATAAATGTTAAGATTGATCATTTTGTTGTTATTTTTTAATCGCTAACGTTTAATTTATGTGAACGTTCGTGAGAATTTTATATTTATATTTTTTAACGAACGTATAAAAAGCCTTCCATTAAAAATATATTTCATTATTAATTTTCAAAATGTTTGCGATAGTAGATGTACAAGGTTTAAAAGCATACAATAATAGATTTATTGTAAAGGAAATAGCTGTGGTCTTCAACAATGAAGAATTCCATTGTTTCCACATCGAAGCTCCGTTTGAATTTTCTGACCTGAGTAAGGATAACCAACGGCAAGCTAATTGGTTAATATTACACCACCATAATTTATTATGGGCCTATGGAAGTGATAAGTTTAAAGTTGTAAGAAATTATTTGATATCAGCGTTGAAAAACTTAAAAGTGTTTGTAAAGGGAGAAGAAAAGAAATTGTGGATAGCAGAGTTCCTTCAAAAGCCGGTGTTTAACATTGAAGAGGAGAATACACAATGTAATGTAATGATTCTTTCTAGATTATACAATTTACATCCAGATACTGTGCGTTGTCAGTATCATTTTAGGGGAAGCCCGTGAAAGTTTTTACTATAGATGAAGCTATAGAGGCATTTCGTAGAGGGATTATTGAAAAGGAATCTGATATTGGAGGAATTATTGAGGCAAAACAAGCATTTTATCGACATTTCAAATTGGAATATGATAATTTTGATATACCGATTCGTTGTACTTATGATAGTAGATATGTTGAGAAAATGTTGAGCATCAAGTGCTTTGAATATCGTGAAATTGAAACTGAACGAATTCTAAGTAATGGTGACATTGAAACGGTCTTAATCCAGGATAAAACATATAAAAGACCAAATGTAGAAATAATTGATGTTAAAAACTATAGACAAACATATAATATGGTCATTGTATAACGTGTGTTCGACGTATATAGAAAAAATTATGAAATTGACTAATTTAATAAAAATTCTACTTCTGCACCTGTTGTTAACAATTCAATTGATAGATAAAAGTCGTCCTGAGCTGAACCCTACAACAACAACAACAACCCAGAGCCCTTGGGGATATTTTAGACCAACTTACTCTGATCAAATTACAAAGACAAATAATACAAATAGAAGTGTATACACCATACTCGATGCTATTGACGCTTTTAAAAATGATTTAGTTAAAAAGGAAACGAGAATTGGAGGTATTATTGAAAGTGGGGGTTTTCTATCGTCATTTCAATTTAGTTTACGATAATTGTGAAATTCGAATTAAATGCTCTTATTATAGCAATTATGAAAAGCGTACTCTAAACATCTATTGCTTTGAATTTCCGGAAAACAATACGGAGAAATTAACTGATAGAGAAGCATTACATGAACGCACTTCATACGATATAAACCCAACAATAATTCATGTTAATCGTTATTATCAATCATTACATATGAAGGTACAGTAATCTCAAAGACATGTCATCATCAGCTGCGGATATATTTATTTTTTTTAAAAACTTTGGACATTTTTTACCCGATGGGCAGAAGAAAAGACTTTTAGATAGATTAGATAGACTTTAGATAGATAAATTAAGTAAAATAAAGAATCATTTCGGTGAACATTACGAAGACTGCGTTTGGTCGAATTCTAATTGCAGAGCTAAATCGCCTGGACGAGGAAGCCTACAACATTTTAGATATAATTTATACACAAATTTATAGTCAATTTGTAGACACTTATACAAAAATTTATAACCAATTTCACTGTAAACATTGTAAATAAATCACATCTGAAAAACACCTCTTTATATAAAAAGAATTTGTATTTTATTTTATTTATAATTCTCACGCTCGCACACACACACACGGAAGCGCTGCGACAGTTTTGCGGTTTTGCAGTTTTGCGGTCGACAGTTTTGCGGTTTTGCAATTTTGTGGTTTTGCAATTTTGCGGTTTTTTCCCTTTGCACCAAAGTGGTGCAAGGAAAATTACGTAAATGGTGCATGCAGGCTTGCACCAAAGTGATCTAGTAGCGGCATTTCTATACTACTTACGCTGACGACGTAAAGCTTTTTAAATCGTACACTTCAACTGAAGAAAGGTGTCTGTTGCAAACAGACTTAAACAATTTGGTTGTATGGTGTGATAGAAATGATTTTCCATTGAATCTCAATAAATGTAAGATGATGTGCTTTTCCCGTAGATCTGTGCACCACTCTTCTTATGTAATAAAACACCATATTCTAGAGCAAGTTTTTAACTACGTTGATTTGAAAGTTAATATGGACCCTAAGCTTAATTTTAGTTTTCATATTGATACCATGGTCTTGAAAGCAAAAGCTGTCCTCAGTTTTGTTAAACGTTGGTCTAAAGAATTTAGAGCTCCGTATATTACTAAAACACTTTATACAACTTTGGTTAGACCTATATTGGAATATGGCTCTGTTGTATGGAACCTAAAGAATTTAGAGATCCAGTAATATACGGATTTGGTTAGACCTATATAAATCTACCTCCATACACTAGTCGTTTAAAACTTATTAATCTACCTACACTTTCTAGTCGTAGGGAAATGCTTGGCATAATATTCCTAGTGAAAATTTTGAATGGAAAAGTTGCAGTTCTTTTCTTCTGTCTGAAATTAAATTTAATATCCCGGTTCGCCTTTCGAGGCAGTTTAGACCTTTACTGCTAAAATCCTGTAGATCAATCATTTTGAACTAAACGAGCCATTCCGCCGTATATGTCATGATTTTAATTCTCATTCCAGCAAATTTGACTTATCTGACTCCCTTTTAAAAATTAAAAAGACTTTATTGTTTTCTCTTAATAAATGAAAATGTAACAATTTATTATATTGTAACTTTAAGTCTTGGCTGCTGAAATTTTTGTTTCTGTAGCTGAGCAGTTTTAGATCTCAACACTTAAAAAACTCTCTTACCTTTTCTGACTCGGCTAATTCCGCACGTATGCGGATTGCGGCCCTCGCGTCGGTTGGGCGGGAGGAAGGTAATCGTTGGGTTATTATTATTTTAGTGCTTGTGAATTTGTAACGAAGCTTTTTTTTCCAGGGTTCGTTAAAATAAATTTGTAAACTGCGCTCTTCTTACAAATCGCACTTTATTAAATTTCCGTACAAAATGGTGTCTTCCGCGTTGTAGTGGCATCACCCGATGACAGCGCTATGGCAGAGTAGCGGTTTACGTGGCCCGTTAGCGCGTCACTATCACGCGTAATTACGGAGGGCAGTGGTAGCGGCCGCGATGCCAAGCGTGGAGCAGGTCAGAGGATCGACTCACTACCCACTTCACGCGTGACTTCCAGCCTTCGATGGCGGTTCTGCTACTACCCGTGTAGGCTTCGATTCCGATTCTGCCGCCGCTCGTGTATGGCCGTGAAAAATAGTCCCGGACCACAAGAGACTGTGTTGGCGACCGAAAGTTAAGGGTTGAGTCGGTCAGAGGATGTACTCACTACCGAAGCCATCTAGTCCTTTTCCGTTTGCGTCGGCAATGGATATTTTTATGCCTTTCAGTGTAAGTTGTACCTCCGCGGACGGTTGTGACAAAGTCGGTGATTCTAATATTTCTGCGTCATTGGTCATATTCGCAGTTTACTTTGCTCCTGAAATGGCCGGTATGTCTTGCCTTGCTGACAGCTTGCGGATGAATGAATGTGACCATCTCGATTGGTCACCAAATTTGCTCATTTAAATATTTTTGTATTTTTTTTTTTTTAACTATTACGGTATGGTTTCAGTTCGCTGATGTTCACCGTTTTCTCCTTTCCACCGTCAATTTTTCGAAGTTAGACGATCACTGGTGAGATATACCTGAGAATTTGATAATGGCCATCATACTTCGGGGCTAACTTTGCGGCGAAACCCTCAGTGGCTTTAGAGAGGTGATGCTGTTTCGCGAGAACTAGTTCTCCGATCGCGGTGGTCCATTTTCTGCATCTCAAGTTATAATGACAGGCTTGATCCGTTGTCGCCCTTTCCATATTTTGCCGAAAAATTTTGAAGGCTTCCTGCATCCTATTGGACTTTTGCTACTATTAAATTGGACGCCGTTGTCCGAAATAAGAATTGTTGGGACGCCAAATCTTGCGAGGATTCGTTATGTAAATGCACGACGAAGTCCTTCTGCTGTAGCGCGCCTCATGGAGAGCAATTCTACCCACTTGCTGAAGCGGTCGAAGAATACTAATACGTATTACCATGCGTAGATCGCGGTAAGGGTCCGATGAAGTCAGTGCAAACGGTTCTTGTGCCATCTGCGAAAGCATCTTTCCTGCTGGTTTCTGCTGTCCTTCCTTGTATTTCTGGCAGGACTCACACTGGCGTACGTAACGGCTAATGTCGCGGAACATCCCTGGCCAGTAATATCGGTTGGCCACCCGGGCTACTGTGTTGGCCATCCTTTTCCATGTAGTCCTCGTACTTCTCGGGGTTGGCACGTGCTTCCCCTACTCGCTTCCGCTACCACTTGTCGTATGGTCTCTAGCGGCTCATTCGTTGTTTGGATTCCGACGCGAATAGACGTGCGTGCGCATCGTTGCGATTAATTAGTGATTTTTTCGATTCTCGATTCTCTTCGAAGTACACATAGTATATTTATACACGGTCCCAGTATTATACCGTGTTGTTGGCATTTTTTGCTGGCTGAACTGTCCATTTGGAGTGTTGTGTTGGGCATCTGGCGTTCAGTTGGCCGGTTTCAGCAGGTGCTGAGCAGGATTGCTCAAAAAGTACCGGCGTCTGTCCAGTGCTGAAGGAGTGTATCGTGTGCAGACAAACGGTCGTAGCAGTGTGCGTTTAACTCACGGATCGATTCGGTCCAGCGCCACATCGGTCGACTCGCGGCCGTTACGGGGACATTGATTCGTCCGGCGGTCAATTTGAGTGACCTCTGTCCAGGCCTTTTGGCTGGAGTTGTGGGCTGTACCCTAGCGAGAACGCATTAATCGTCCGCTTGGGTCGTCGCTGCTATAGAGCGCGTCTGCGCTAGAGACACCTTCTCCAGCGCGTTCAGTTGCACATACCTGGCGAGCAGCTGTTTTATTGGACGGTTGCGTAGTTGTGGATTCCTCACAACTGGGTGTATGTGTCGCGATAGAGGGGGAGGTCGGTAGGCTGATTGTAGCAAATTTGTGCTGCAAATTTAGCGAGCCCCTAGAGCCCTACCTGGGCTACATGGATAAGCTACTACTACTTGCGAGTAGTAGCCCATTTATCCTAGGGCTGGATGCGAATGCCTCGTCTTCGATGTGGTTTAGTAATATATCCCGGCATACGTCTGGATGTCAAAGCCACAGTCGAGGCGAGGCATTAAGTGAATTGGTGGTGGCTAAAAACCTCCACATTGTGAATGAGCCGAGTGAATGGTACACGTTTGATGGGCCTAGGGGCGTGAGTAACATTAACGTGACGCCTATGAATTAGGCAGCATATAGAGCTTTCGTAGCTAGATGGGTGGTTAAGGGAGAGTGGGGATTAAGTGATCATAGTTTGATCAAAAATGTGGTTACTCCCAATTCCCCTCCCTCGCTGTATGAGAGTTCATTGCGGCGATGACGTAACTCTGGTATCGACTGGAACCAATATGGACGATCTGTTAAGTAAGCAGTATTAGGTATACCGCTTAGAGTGTTTGAGGATTTGGGGGTTGATGAGCAGATTGCTCGTCTTTATGAGGTAGTGTGGGGGGTAAATGATAGGGTTCTTAGAAAGTGTGAAAGTTTTATGGTTAAAAAAATAAAGTGGTGGACGCATGAGTTAACCTCGAAGAGGAGGACTGTCAGGCGATTGAGGCAAAAGTTTCAACGCGCTCGACGGTCCAATTCTGACAGGGTGTCCCAGCTTAGGCATGAATTTAGTTGTGCGGTTAGGGAATACAAGGATATGTTGGTTAAGGTTAAAGAAGACGAGTGGAGGAATTTTTGTGGGTGAGAATAGGGACGACCCGTGGGGTCAGGTCTATAGCATCTGCCGGGGTCGTAAGAGGGACGACCTCTCCTCTCTTCGCGTTGGTGACACTATGTAATCAACGTGAAGAGTGTGCGGGAGCTTTGTTAAGAGCATTCTTTCCTAGGGTGGAAGTTTAGGTACCTCTAGCACAAAAGGTACCTGTCCCTCCATTAGATGATGGTGAGTTAGGGTACGCCTTTGGCCTAGTCAGGTCTAAAGGGTCTCCAGGTTTTGATGGTTTGAACGGAGAGATGTGTAGAAGCTTGTGGAAGTTCATTCCGGAATACTTGGAGGCCATTTATGACAATATGGGAGGGATATTTTCCACGTGAGTGGAAGATTGCTAGGGTTGTTCCTTTCCTGAAGTCCCCTGATAAGATCAGGAGGGATCCTCGCTTTTATCGGGGCATCAGTCTCCTTCCAGTACTTGGAAAAGTGCTGGAAAGAGTTATGGTGGAACGGCTTCAGGAGCTAACGGGGTGGTCGGATAGACAGTATGGGTTCAGGAAAGGACGCAGTGTAGAGGATGCATGGTTTTATGTTCCGGGTGCTGTTAGGGAGAAATGCCAAAGACATATTTGTTGACTTCAAGAAGGCATTTGATTACCTAAGCTGGGATCGAGTGTTGCAATGGCTGGAGGAGCTTGGCCGGAAATTACTCTTTGGCGGAGTTACTTTTTGGACAGAAAAGCCTCTCTAGCCGGAATGAATGGGAGTGTGGAGATCGGAGTGGTCCGTGGCTGTCCGCAGGGATCCATCTGCGGTCCATATATTTGGAACCTCATGATGGACTCTCTGCTTGGACAGCTCAAGCCCCTCTGTAAATATTGTGCGTATGCGGATGACCTTCTCCTTCTGGTTGCAGGAGGACAATTTTTAGAAATTGTAAATAGTTGGGGTTTAGGTGTGGGAGTTGACATATCCATGGACAAAACGATTACAATGCTGCTTAAGGGAAGATTGTCGCCGGTTCGTCCACCGATTGTCCGTGGGAATGGATTCAGCATCAGGTATGTGACGCAAGTCAAATACATGGGGCTGACCATGAGTGAAAGGATGTGTTGTACTCCACACTTGGCGAATCTGAAGGAGCAACTGCAGGCGGTCGTAGGCAAAGTGCGACGTATTTTGAGGAGCGATTGAGGTCTTGGACGCCGTGCTGTTCGCACCATATACCGTGATCTATTTGGCTTGTGCCACTTATGGAGCCGCAATATGGTGTGAATCAGCGATGACGGTCTCTGGTCGCCGAAAACTCCTCTCGGTGCAACGTTGCATGATGCTTGCAAGTTTGCCTATATGTCGCACCGTTTCAACGGATGCGATGCAGGTTTTATTTGGTGCATCCTGATTGTTGTATAACGAGTTGTATGGAGGCTCAACTGGTAGTAGCTTCGGCTACGAGGTCTGGCCGGAGACTTAATCTGGTACCCTTCCTGGAGTATTGTGGTGGTTGTGGTTTATACCCAAATGCGGAAAGAACTGACGATTTTCAGTTGAATGTGGAGTTGCATTGCAACCGGGTGCCGGACCCAAAGTACGGCAGAGATTTTAGATAGGCCTCGAACCCCTACAAAGTGTGTCCATTCTACACTACCAATCGGTACTGATAAATGCCTGGCATTTTCGGGGCGCTGATCAACGCATTGTATTGATACGCTGTGCTTTTGAGCACCGTGAGATAAGGCCGCCGACGGCAGGTACTCACGTTAAACACACCGGACGTTGTCTATAGTGGCTGCCGGGACGTGCGTCCGCTACTAGATTGAGTTTCCCTTTGCTATACTCGATGTCGAAAGTATGTTGCTGTAATTCTAAAGCCCATCGTGCTATACGACGGGAAGGGCTTTCTATGTAATTCAGCCACTTCAGTGACATGTGATCCGTTATCACCTTGAATTTACATCCCTCTAGGTAGGGTCTCATTTTCCGCATTCCCTATGGCGAGGCACTCCTTTTCGGTTTCCGACTTATTCAATTTGCGCCTCCTTCCAGTTTCTGTGTCAGCACTGCACCAAGGCCGATGTTGCTAGCTTTCCGTCTGCAAGGTAAATATTTGGCTGAAATCCGGACATGCGAGGACAGGAGCCTCTGTTAGCTTATACTTGATGCATTGAAATGCTTATTGTGGTTCAGCTAACCGTCGCGAGGTCGGGTACAAAGCGGCGATACCAGGAGGTTATCCCAAGATATTGGCGTACTTCTTTTATGCTAGTTGGGGCTTCAGCTCCTGGATTGCTGCTAGTTTTTCGGGGTCGATGTGGATGCCTTTGTCACTGATCACGTGACCTAAATACCGGAATTCCTTCTTAAAAAGCTCGCATTTCTCAGGATTGATTCGAAGGTTGGCCTGCTGTAGTCTCAGGGCTTATGACCAGGTCGAGTACCCTCTGAAACGTCGCAGGTGCCGAATGTAAACCGAATGGCATGACGCGCCTTCGGAATAGGCCACGCCCTGGTACGGTGAAGGCTGTGTATGGGCGGCTGGCTTGCTCTAAAGGTATCTGCCAGTAGCCGTTCTTGAGGTCCAGACTACTAATATACCTTGCTTGTCGTAACTTGTCTAATATGTGTTGTATCCTAGGTAAGGGGTATGCGTCGGACACTGATCGGGCGTTGAGTTGCCGATAATCCACGCATAAACGCCACTTACCATGCTTCTTCGGGGCCAATACAATCGGCGCGCTGTGTGGACTGTGAGACGGTTCGATACATCCCTTCGATAGCAGCTCATCGATCTCGAATCGTTTTAAAAACGTTTCGTGTATTTCGGGATCTTCGTGCGCCTTGGCTGCTAGTGCTTATGCGCTTCCGAATCTCACGCGTGGTGCCTATGTGGTTTACGCCCAAATTCTCCGCGAAGGAGATTAGTTGCTCCTTAGATACGTTGCCCAACCACATTAGATCTATAATTTTCCGTGTTAAATATCTTCCTGATGTTATACGATTTGCCGAGTCCCTGCTCAGGCGCCAATTGTGACAAACCTTTTTGCTGCCCCTGCTTCTTGTGATTTGCTGAGGCATACTCGCCGTGTTCAGGGTTCGTTAAAATAAATTTGTAAAATGTGGCGTGTGTTGCTAGAAGTGGCGTGGGTTTCCCATTGCAGCCCAATACTTTATTGTGTTGTTTACGTGGCGTGATTCTACCGTATCGTGTATAAGCGCTTGAAAAGGAAACATATTTCCTTCTTCTTGTATACCCTTGCTATGTTGTATTTGTTTAACAAGGTGCGTCTTCATGCGTTGTGTGGGCTAAATTCCGTATGGATATTTAGTTCTCACAAATTTAACCAGCACATAATCTCCTACAGGTTTATTGAAGAGCCATTGATATTTTTTTTTAATTTCGCACCATTGTCTTAAAATATTATAACCAAAATAATATTAAAGCATTTTACGCAATATTGCAAACGAAAGTCTGAACATATTTTGTAAACCATTAAACAATGTTTAAAACAAAATATGAAGTTTGAAATTTTTGTACAGACTTCTGAATTACAAAACATTGAAAGAAAAGGTGACGAATCTGTCCCAGTTTATCCTTCTGTGCTAAATGTGCCGAAGAACACTTTATTAACTTTTAAATATTTTTTTCCATTATAACAAAAGAAGTAATACCACTTTTTCTTATCTTAAATTAAACAAATATTTTTTGAAAACTTTGCAACCACCGGTTTTAAACTTCACTTAAAATTAGCTTTACAGGCTCTTTTCATTTTCACACTACAACTGCCAAACTTCATCCAAATATACATATGTAGTTGACGAAAGGCATAATCACAATACAAACTGTTAAGCTAGTAATTTTCCTTGATATACTTGTACAATTAAAAAACAGCTTTGATGAATGTATCCCAAAGACGAATATAGTTTTGACACCAGTTAGGATGATACTCTTATATCGATCCTGGATGACTGATCTCGGACTAAAATAAAGGAAATAAGCTTCTTTGCTCAGATCTTCATTTAGACTACATTTTTATTTTTCGATTTGGTATTTCTTACATTCTAATTTGATGTGCACGCTAGCACTTATACTACTACTTCCCATATAACATCATTTTAAGTTCCATCTGATTTTTTCACTTTCCAGTATGCAAATCAAGCAACAATGATTATATGGGTGTAAAACTTTGCGTAAATAATACATTTAAAGTATGCCACCTTGTGACCAAAAATTATCTGAATTGAACCAAAACTGTTCAAGCCTTTGGTACTGAATATGTGGACCCCAGTGCCTATAGTTGACTTTTAACCGAAAATATCGGTCAACATAGAACAAGGCGGCAAGATCCACAAAGAAATCTAAAACGAGTATACCATTTGACTTTGCTAGAGTATAAAATGTTCGGTTACATCCGAACTTAGCCCTTCCTTACATGTTAAAATATCGCTTTCATTTGTTACGGGTATTATGTTTAATTTTTTTTTTTTGATGTATAAATTATATTCTTCTATATTGCTTGTCTTTGCGCTCTTTGAATTATAAGTTGATTTTTATATAAATTGATTGCATTTTCCATTATCTTTATGAAGTATGTACTATCTGTTTCTGCACTGTGTATTGTATCTAAGTCATTATCATTAAATATTTCATTTAAATTCAATTCCATCATATTATTTTTTTCATAATTTAGTCTGCTTAAACCATCTGCAATTACATTTTCTTTTCCTTTTATGTAGTTAATATCGAAATCGAACTCATTCAGCTTTATTTTTCATCTTTGGAGTTTAGCGTTTGGTTCTTTTAGGTAGTTCAGCCAAACTAATGGTCTATGATCTGTTTTAATAGTAAAGTGTCGGCCAAATAAGTATGGACGGAAATATTTCCTTTCCCAGACTATTGCAAGTAACTCTTCTTCTATTGTACTATAATTTTTTCATGCCTGTTTAGTGATCTACTTGCATAACAAATAATTTTATCAGTTTGTAATAATGCTGCGCCTAAAGCAAAATAGCTAGCATCAGTCAATAGAGTGAAAGCTTTATTAAAATCTGGGTGAATTAAAATTGGATCTGCTATTACTAACTCTTTTAATTTATTAAATGTTTTTATATAATCTTTATCATTTTGATTTATTTTCGAATTTATCTTCAAATACTTAATAATGTGATATGCGACTTTCGAGTAGTCTTGATAAATCTTCTATAATATCCTGTAATTCCTAAAAATGCTTTTATCTCTTTGACATTTCTTGGAATTAGAATCTTTCCTATTGCTTCAATGTTTTCTGGGTTTGGTTTAATACCTTCTTTTGTAATCATATGACCTCATATATCTTTTGTTTTAAGAAATCGCATTTATTTATTTGTATCTTTAAATTTTTCTCTTTTAATCTTAGTAAAATTTTACTCAACGATTCCAGGTGCTCTTCTACGCTTGTAGAAAATACTACGATATGTATACAATGCGAATTTTTCCGATATATTCTTTTAGTATTTAGTTTATTAGCCTCTGGAACGTTGCTGGTGCATTTCGCAATCCAAACGGCATTCTTTGAAATTCATAATGTGCGTTTGCAGTGGAGAACGCTGTTTTATGTATGTACCGTTCGTCCATTTCAATTTGATGAAAACCCTTGGCTAACTCAAGTGTTGAAAAATATTGGCATCTTCCTAATTTGTTAAATATGTCTATATTTGGAATTGGAAATTTGTCTTCCGTAGTTACCCTGTTCAATTTCCTGTAGTCGATCACAATACGGCATTTTTGTTCATTGGTTGCGTCCAGTTTCTTTGGTACCAGCCAAATAGAGCTATTGTAAGGACTAGAGGACGTTCTCATTATACCTTGGGTCAACATTTGATCTATTTGTTTTTGTATTTCTGGTTTATGTATTTTTGGGTATCGGTAAATTTTAGAGTAAACCGGAATATCATTTTTGGTTATTATTCTATGTTTTGTTGAACTTGTAAATGCTAGAATATCATCGTCGTTATAAAATACGCTTTTATGTCTTTTTAGTATATTTGTAAGTCTATTTTTGTCTATACAGTTAAGATGATTATTGTCAACGAATTCTGTGACACACTAATTTTTTATGTCATCAATGAAGATTCCCACTTAATTTTCTTGATAGCACTTTACGATATATATTTCTTCTTCTTTTGTTGGATAAAAATTATTTATTGCTTTATTTGTTTTCGTAGTCCTGTTTGGGTAACCTATTATCGCACTTATCTTCGTTAAGGTATTGTTACCAATGAGTCCATCAAAGGTTTTGTTGAAATTACATTCAAGAAATTCGCATTAGACATCCTTTTCATTAAATTCTTTAAATATTGGGAATCTACAAAGTTCCTTAACTTGCGTTTCTCTTCCCATTGCTGTCCCTCGTACATTTACTTATTTTTGCCATATCGGGTTACAAATATTTTCATTGATTAGACTGAACTCTGCTCCAGTGTCAATGATGAAATATAACTTTCTTATGTGCGTGTCTATTATTATATTGGGTAATTGTTTTGTGAGTCCCATCGAAAATTTATACTTGCATTGCTAATATCCAGAGGTTCTGGTTTATTGCGATTTGATATTATAATTGGTTTGATTGGTTATAATTTCGTGTTTGATTTCCGTCTCTTTGTTGGTTAAGGTTTCTCTGTGAGTTAAAATTCCTCGGTTGATTATACAAGTAATTTGTGTTTGTTGCTGTTGTCATTGATGTTATAGTTATTACCCGCATTTGTTGGGACGTAGCCACTGTTAGACTTATTTTGTGGCGTATAATTGTTATTGTAGTTATTTTCGTTTCTCGGAACATAGCCATCATTATATCCATAGTGTAGCATATTATTGTTATATCTATTATAATTTCTGGTATAATTCGGAATATTATTCATATATTGGTTGGGTCTGGAAGATGTTAGCATTATCGCTAAAATTAGTCCTACTATAGCTATTTGGGTTAGGATCATTCCTTTGTTGTCCAAATGCTATGAAGGATTAACGTCTAGCTTCTAAAATTATTTTATATGCTTTATCTAGAGTATGGGGGTTTCTTGCTATAATCATTATTTTTGTAGGTTCAGGAAGGTGTTCTTTAAATTTTTGTAGAGCTATCCTATTAACTTCTCTAGTCGATACATTTGCATCAGTATGTGTTAATATCCTATTGTGTAATTTATTTATAATTTTATTGATTCTGAAAAGATAATTTTCTATCGTTGAGTTGAGACTGATGGTTTTCAACTCATCCATAAGTTCCGCTTGTCTTTTTCCCGCAGTTGTTAAGAAATAAGTATTTGTTTCAATGTTTCCCAATCACTAACTTGTCCATATCTGTGAATTATTATTTCCCTTGTTTTTCATATGCATCTTCCTCTCAGATAATTAAATAAAATTTTTGAATTATTATCATCAAAAGATGTTATTGTGGGTAAAATGTCTTCAATTTGTCTAATAAAACCTGTTAATTGGTTCAGTTCTTGTCTATCGAATTCCGTAATTCCATTAATGCAATTTAAAATGAGTTGAAAATATGATATGATGATGCTTAAATTTTGAGAATTTTGATTCAATTTAAAATAAAAAAAATTCCTATTTTTTCTGATTTAACTTTGGTTTGTGTAGGAGATTCTTACTGAGTATTTTAATTGATCGTGTTCAGTTTGAGGGGTTGTCTACAATTGTAGTGAAGAAAGAGAACTTAGATGAACAAGAAGGTGCAAATTGAATTTTGTATGATGCTCGATTAGACGGCTAACAGAGCTGAAAAATTGAGATCAGGGAGTTCACCATTTTCTGTAGTATTTGTTGTTATTTAACAGAAATGAGAATTTATAACAACGTTCTCTTGCAGAAATACGTATCTCCCAACATAAAGAGAAAAATTAAATACTTTAAAAAAAAAATACAAATGCCACTTCACATATGCATGATTATTTTTTGTCAATAAACGATTTTTATGTTAAAAATTAATAAATATGATTTTTTTTGCAAAAATGCAGCATAATAAAATGAGAAAGATTATGCAAAAAATATATATTTTACTTTTTCTAATTTCAATTATTACAAAATTAACAATTTATGTATGTACGTTATACATGAATATGGAGTTAATTTCCATTCTCTGGTATGTACACATTGAGAAATAGAATCTTTGACTATCACTTACCAATAAATCATGTGAGCGCACTGCTTTATATGTAAGTATGTAGTATGTACAAATATGCGTATGACATTGCAAAATAAGTAATGCAAGTTAACGGCAGCCTCCACACAATAGCTTTACGCTAATTATAAACAAAACTGTATCTTTGCACTTAGCAATAATACAGCTAAGCTAAGACCACAGCTTCTTAATAAGCATCTTTGCTTATTTAAGTAACCAATATTCTTTTTCATTAAGCTAAGACCACCCATAAAATGTAAACAATAAAACCAATTACTGAATAAGCGAATATTGTAACTGACACTTATTGTAAGAATTAAGCAAATAAGAAAATTGTATAAATAACAGTAAATTGAAATAAAGAGAATTATCCATCAGGATCACTCAAACAATCATATTTGATTTCTTCCGCGCGTTTGCGGAAAACTATATTTTTTTAACTCTTCCTAAACGAAGGAAGTTACTTTGCATACACAAATCTATATACATACATATAAGCGTACAAATGTATATATGTCAGCCAATAGGAAATATACAAACATTGTTCTACAAAAACAACAATTGTCTCAAATAACATGAGCAGCGTCAGAAATCAATATGGCAGCCAAATTGGCAAATCCTAAATTTGTAGTAAATCACATAACAACAACATTTTCATTCATGAACGCTGGCGCACATGCAATAAGCTAAGTCGTTTCATTCATAAAAGCAAACGCCTTACACATCTCCCCGAACATGCGTTTGCCTACAAGCGTCTTTTCGCGACGATGGCAAAAGCTAGAAATCATAAACTGAACAACTTTTTTATGTTCCCTCTAGAAGGGAAAAGTGACAACCCTGCAAGCCCACAAAACACAGAAAAAAGTGACAAAAGTGGCAACAAAGCTTTTGTCGATTTAAAATATTTTACAATTCTTAAATATTTTTCCGTGGCAGGCAAAAATCTGCGTCAATATATATGCATGCTCATATATAATATAAACATACATATTTACGATGATTTGTGGGCAGAGCTGTTAGAGCGGCAAGGGAAGCAATGACAATCGGCAGAGCGTTCGTTTATTTTTCGGCACATCTCGGACTTTCTACCAACAACACAATGTTGGGACGCTTTGTCGTCGCTTCATACCATGGGCAGATTGACTTTTGACATAAAAGCAAAAAACCTGAGCTCCGGTTATTGGTTGACCGTGTCAACGGAGATTTCACATGAAGTAATGAGTGTACATATCTACATACATATGTTGTTTGTAGACAAATTTACAAATATTTTTCTTTCATATTTCTTTACACGCACACATGATATGAAAATGCCGACGGCAAAACCCAATTCTGCACTTTTGAGACTCGATTATGGCGTCAAGTACATGAATTATTTTAAGAAATATATCAAAAAACTTTATTAGTAATAATTTATAAGTATTTTGATATATTTCTCATAAATAATTTAAAAAATAATAAATAATAGTTCAATAAAAGGGAATATATTTTAAATGGCATATCAATATTCCCAGTTTGGCATACATATTATATTCTCTTCAATATTCACCTTTGGGTATGTTAAGAGAGCTATACGTGTACAGATTCACCGCTGTTATAAAAGCGAGAAATGTTATTTGTTTCTACTGCGTGTGAGGTGAACTCCCCAATAAAATTTTACAAATGTTCGCTGTCGAACCTGCACCTTCTCGTTCTTCTAAGTCCTCTGGTGAAGACACCTATCTAACAGTTTTGAGAACACAATTTTAGTCAAGATACATTAACAATTTTATCGTTACAGCTTTGGAGTCACAGTTCTAGTGAAACTTATTATGTGTATGCAATGAATATCTGTTTTCCGCTATTGTGCGATATTTTTCACACATAATTTCCGTATTTTATTAAATCTAAAATCTAATTTATTAAACTAAGATATTTTCGATATACCTATGTATTTTTTTTTTTTTTTTGTTTTGGCTTACTTGGATCTGTTGTTGGTAACAACGGCTGTTGTTGCCGCTATAGTTATTGTTGCTGCTATTGTTCTATCTCTGCTCATGTAGATATGTTTGTATGTGTGTATTTTGAGCGCACACTTAACTTTTTGCTGCGATTCTTTATCAATTAGTGTTTCTTTTTGACTACTTTAATGTACACTCTCAGCTGATAAGAATTATGGCTAGAAAAATCTTGTTTTACCTGTTTTTATGATTTCTCTTTGCTATTTTATATCGTATCCTACACTTCAAGCTTTATTGCATTGTGCTTTAACGGTTTTTATACACAGTTCGGCTTTTTGCGGCGTTTAATTGAGAGATGCCACACAAAATAATATCGCTACTAATTTGTATATGGTACAATGCTCGTTTATTTTTCAAAATAAGGTTAATTCTTTAATTATTATTTATTTTTCGTTTACTTCATTACTTTCTTTCGTTTTTTACTTTACTCGCTAATAATTTAATATGTTTTATTTTTTTGTTTGCATTTCGCCGTAAATTATACGCTTTATCCTGCAGAAGATTCGTTGAAATTTATTTATTTTTTATCCTCGTCGCCAGTTTTGTTATCAGTTAGGATGATGTCGTTCCCACGACAGTCGGGTCTACGTAACCGGAACGGATCCGGATTTATTCCGGCCAAGGACTGTCAACTCGGTAGAATTTCTGCCGCTACAACAACAACAACATGATACTCTTATATCGATCCTGGATGACTGATCTTGGACTAAAATAAAGGAAATAAAGGCTCAGATCATCAACTTGTACATATGTTTGTTTATCTCTAGGTATCAAATTACATGTACCTTAAAACAAATAAAACTGAACATGTGCATGCAGGCACTTGTACAAATTAACGCTGTTAACACTCAAAAGCTTCAACTATACGTTTCCCACGATACGGAAGCGCACCAACAACAACCATACGTATACAGCGCTGATGCCATGTCTGCCACGCCGTATCAATAGCCGGTACACGCGCATCCATTCCGCCAATCCAACAATAAGTCACCTGTTCCCGCAACGTGATGCAGTAGTTTAGCGTTAAGAACTTAATATTGTAAAGTTAGTCTAAGTTTTACTTTGTTACAATAAAATCGGCTTCGGGCTAAAAAAATAAATTATTCGTAAATTTAATTTAAAATATAATAATTTACATACAATAGGTAGAAAAAGTCTCCGCTCACCAATACGTGGAATGTGTTTTAATAAAAACATGAATAAACAAGTAAGGAAGGGCTAAGTTCGGATGTAACCGAACATTTTATACTCTCGCAAAGTCAAATGGTATACTCGTTTGAGATTTCTTTGTGGATTGACTGATATTTTCGGTAGAAGGTCAACTATAGGCACTGGGGTCCACATATTTAGTACTTAAGGGTTTGAACAGTTTTGGTTCGATTTAGACAATTTGTGGCCGCAGGGTGGCATACTTTAATTGCATTATTCACGCAAAGTTTTACCCCGATATAATCATTGTTACCTGATTTGCATAGTGGAAAGTGAAAGAATCAGATGGAATTGAAAATGGTGTTACATGGGAAGTAAGCGTGATTGTAGTCCGATTTCGCCCATTTTCGCACTATGACATAGAAACATGAAAAGAACGTTATGCACCGAATTTGGTTGAAATCGGTTGAGCAGATCTCAAGATATGGGTTTTCACCTAAAAGTGGGGTGTGCCACGCCCACTGACTAATTTTGAACGCGGTTCCTATAAAGCCAATTTATACCATCTCAGAGATAAGATTTAATGTCTCTGGCGTGTTTAGTGCTTGATTTATCGCGCTTTTAGTAGTTTTTAACAGTACCGTTATATATGGAGTGGACGGAGTTGCCACCCGATTTCAACTATTTTCACACCGTCAATAGAAGTGCTAAAAACATTTGCTTCTAGTGAATTTTGTTATTATAGCATTAGCAGTTTGGGAGATATGCACATTAAACTTAATAGAGGCGGAACCACGCCCACTTTTTTAAAAAAAAGTTTTAACTGCAGATGCCCCTCCGTAATGTGATCCTGTGTATTAAATAACAGTCTTTTATCTTATTGCGGAACTTAGTTATGGCAAGTTATTTGTTTTTGATTAATGGCGTTTTGTGGGCGTGGCAGTGGTCCGATTACGCCCATCTGCAATACCAACCGTCTCACGGTACCAAGAAACATTTCTACCAAGTTTCATAAAAATATCTAAATTTTTACTCAAGTTAGAGCTTGCACGGACGGACGGACAGACAGTCACCCGGATTTCAACTCGTCTCTTCATCCTGATCATTTATATATATATAACCCTATATCTAACTCGATTAGTTTTAGGTGATACAAACAACCGTTAGGTGAACAAAACTATTATACTCTGTAGCAACAGGTTGCGAGAGTATAAAAATATATGCGTTTTTGAAGTTCTTTTCAGAATATCAGATGCGCATGCTAATAGCCTAGCTAATTTCATGGAATTCCTATGTGCGTTTGCAAAGTTAACGGTATTTTTTGAATTCTACTAATGGAGAATAAGCAACTCCTTCTGCTCCGCTCACTGCTTATTACATTAGTTAATTGTAGTTTCTACGCGTTTAATACCTGATACACCCTGGTAAAAGCTTTCGTGAAATTGGACGAGAACAGAGTCATCAGTGCGATACGTCATCCAGACTTTCAAAAAAACGGGAATTATTACTTCAAAGCCTCGATCTGGACGTCCGACTGATCGGGAAACACGCAAAGTTGTATCTCTTGTAAAGGTTAATCCGCGTGAAGCAAGTGCTTTCCAAGCAGCAGAAGATTTAAAAATACGATTTAAAAAAACAATATGCAGCGACACAGCAAGAAAAATATTAAAAAAGGTTGGATATCATGGGCGAGTGGCACACAAAAAGCCATTCATTTCCTTAAAAAACCGTATGAAGCGCATTGCATTCGCAAACAAACATATAGCCAAGCCTATATCTTTCTGGGAATTAGTTTTATGGTCGGACAAGACCAAATATAGTATATTTGAAAAAAAACGAAGACAGATGATGTGACAAAAAACTGGTACGGTAAGCGCGAAATCTTACTTCAACCGTAAAGCATGGTGGGGGTGGAGTTCAATTGAGGGGGTGTATGGCAGCAAGTGGAGTTGGTGGCATTGAGTTTATCGAAAATATGATGAATAAATTTGTTTATCTAAATATTTTAAAACGACAAAATATTTTAAAATTAGTACTGCCAAACGTGTTTTGTTTCCAAAAGGGCAATGACCATAAGAATACAGCGGAAATTGTTCGCCTTAGGCTTTATAATGCTACAAAACAACTACATTAACCTCCACAATCACCTGACCTCAATCCAATTGAGCATTTATGGGCTCTTTTGGAGCACAGAATTCGCACACATACGATTACCAGCAAATAAATGCTCAAGACCGTTATATTGGACGAATAGAGTAAAATGTCAGCCCAAGATACGAGAAAATGAGTACGTTCCAAGCCTAAACGTCTAGCAGAAGCTCTAAAATTTCAAGGCTACCCCACCAGCTATTAAACTTTTTATAATTACTTGATATTATTGTGTTCTGGTTGATGAGCGGAGACTTTTTCTGTTTAAGTTAATTTTTTTTAAATGAAAATGAACTCTGTGACTTTTGTTTATTGAATAATTTGAAAAAAAGTAAATTTTTTTAAAGGGAAGAGATATGATTTAATAACACAAAAAAAAAGTTCTTAATTGGTCAATTGGTCAAACTTTTATTTTAGTTCAAAAAATTTTGTACCCAGTGAGCAGAGACTTTTACCACCTAGTGTATGTTTAGTTGGTGTTGGGAGCGTATATCAATATGTGACTATATGCCCCAATCTGAGTGACAGTCACTTCGTTCGTCTGTGCAAGCTGTAATTTGAGTAAAGTTGAGATACCATGGTAAAACACATGTTTATTGTCACCATAAGAAGGTTGGTATTGCAGATGAGTGTAAACAGACCATTGCCACGCACACAAAACGACATAAATCGAAAACCTATAGTGCCATAAATAAGCTACACAATACGAATCAAGAATTTTATTTGAATTTTTTGTTATGTGACTACATTAGTTTATCGTTTTTTCTGAAGCCGTTAGTTTCTACGCGTGTTTATTTCAGCACTTGCGGTATTTTCTTGTGAGTCAGTTGTAAAAATAAGCAAAGTTGAACACAATGTTGTCAATAGAGAAAAAAACATAAATCATAGCTTTTTATAAAAATAAATTATCCAAACGTCAAATAGCTCGTAAAATGGACACTAGTGATTGGACTGTGCGTAATATTATTAAAAATTATACGAATTTTAATTCTTGAAATCGAAAAAAGAGAAATTAGCGTCCGAAAAAAGTAAAACCTCGTCATGAACGACAAATTAAATGGATACGCATTATTGATCGCTTTCAACATGCTGGAACTATCAATTCAATATTTTACGAAACTACTGGGGTAGAAATAACTATACGTTCTATGCAAAATGTCTTAAATAATATTGGATTACGAGCGCGACGTCCAGCCAAAAAGCCACTTCTCATTACTTGGACTGCATCAGATTAGGGAAGTGCTATTTTTTCCGGCGAGTCCAAATTTAATTTATTTTGACCCTGTGTTTTATTCACCGTAAAGCATTCGCCCTATTTAAAAGTATGGGGGCTATAACCAAGTTTGGTGTTGGACCGATTATTATTCTAAAAGGATCTGTGAATCCCGAAAAGTACATTGAAATTTTGAAAGAAGGCGTTTTGCCATAGAGCCAAAACGGTAACTAAAGCCCAAAATATTGAAATAGATTTATCAATAATTAATTACAAATACTTAGAGGCTACAACCAAAAAGATTCTTATGGTATTGAGTCTCTCACGTGAACAGGAAACAGATCTCAATCCAGTTGAGAACCGCTAGCATTATAAGGGCAAAAAGATAAAAGAAAAGCGTCCAAAAAGTCTAAAAGAAATAAGAAAATTTATTAAAGCTGTGTGGAATGAAGAAATTTATAAAAATTATATTCATGCCTAAACAAATAGCCGAGGTTATTTCTACAAAATATTATATTAAGAATTTTCTTGTAACGAATAATTTTATTTTGCTTTGTTATGTATGCAATTGTTAAATACAGAACATACATATATTAAATATAACTTGTAAATCACTTTTGCGTGTTTGTGTATGTAGTTGTTCCAAAAAGAGAGCAGCGTTCGAAACGAGCCCGAAAGCAACCAGCAAGAGGACAGAAGCGAAGCTTGGTCCTGACGATAAGGCAAGCACGAGGGGCAGAAGCTAAGGCTGACCCAAGCCCTGTGACCAAAACACGGCTGCTAAGCAGGGGGAGGAGGAGATGTCAAAGGGGCTGCTGCTGGAAGTGCGTCTGCCAGAGAGTGGCCTGTCTTTAATATTCAGGGCCCGACAAAGGCAAGGTATGCGGAGAGCAGACGCGCCTTACTTACTGAGAAAAGGAGAGTTGCAACCACCAACCAACTAGGAGCTAAACGAAAGAGCTCCAGGCATCGATTGACTGCGAAAGCAGCCATTCCAAATTTCAAGCTTGAACCGCCAGTAAAGGCAGCCAAGCGGCAGAGGTCAGCTAAGGGGCTAAGCCATCAGCAAAGAGACTGAATACAAAGGGTGTAATGCCCCCAAAATCATTTGCCCAATGGAAATGGGTGCAAGCTGCACTGACAAATGTGGCGCTGGAAGTTCTACTAAGCAATCCGGGTCCGCCACCGTCATGCACAGATGCCGGCTGGTACCAGGGCCAAATCAAACTAATTGCATGCGACAACGAGAGTCACATTATCCAAACTGCTATAGCCAAGGTGGGGAGGTATATCTCGGTGCGAAATTGGTAGCAGCTGACAAAAAGGACTTACCGACCAGCTCATAAGAGCCTGCAATCTGAGGGATGGAAATTCGTCAAGGCCTTCGGGGACCTCGTAGCAGAATCTGGCGTGGAGAGCAAAAAGGGGGGGCCACGATGCAGATTCTGCTGTTACAAGCAAAAGAATCTACCGAACCGCTGGCGAAAGTGGTGGGGAGATAAATTTTGGATTTACGAAAGTGGGAAACACACCCTACAATTCGGATGTCAATGCTGCAGACCATCTAGCAGCAGATAACGAGATATGCGAAGTCAAGGAAGATCCTATGAAGTCCTCGAGCGATGTGGAAAGGTTAGAGCAAGGAGTGTGTTCTTCCGGGTCTGAGCTTGCAGACAGACTCTCAAACCTTTATACTGAGAGAGTGCTTTTAAGCGACTCTCAGGAGGATGCAGATTTAACAATAGTTAATGCGTCTTCTACAAATTAATCTCCATCACAACAAATTAGCTTCAAAATACAGCGAGGCAACAGAACAGCCTGAATTTGTCCTCATTCAGGAGCCATGGGTTAATGGAGGATGTATTTGCGGATTGAGGACACCGAACTACGAGCTATTTATGGATAATTGTGATGGTAAAGTCAGAGCATGCATAATGGCAAAGAAAAACCTTGACGTTTTTATGCTACAACCTTGACGTTTTTGTGCCACCTATTGTGGTAAAAGAGTTGGTTGAGATAGAGTAAACAATTTTAGCTATCATAGGAAAACGAACTTGACGGAATCTTGCCGGCAAGCATTAGAGGTGGCTTGTCCATTAACACGAAGTAGGGGTAAAATTAGGCCCCTCGATAGACTCCCGAACTTAAAAAATGACAGAAAGACTGCAGAAAGCAATTCAATATAGCTAAGCCAGACCACAGCTGGACGGTATCCAGTAAAGAGTCACTAGGCCTACTAATGGGTACTCACTTCCTAGGTGGCCCTGAAACCCATACTGAAGTGTATAGACAAGACAGCGGAGAATAGTGCTCTGCACTACTATAGATACAGTGTCAGAAAGCAACGCACGCTGGGCAATAAATAGCCCAAGGTTATATACATATCTAAGGCAGGCAAAAGCTCACATACAAGTCTAAAGGATTTCAGACCAATTAGCTTCTCCTCATTCCTCCTAAAAACGTTGGAAAGGCTAATAGAAATACGTATAAGAAACAAACTAAAACCAGAAAAATTGGCTATTCTGCAGCATACGTATTCTAAAGGAAAATCCACAGAAACAGCACTAAGCTCTGTGGTGGCGGAGATTGAAAAATCTCTGAAATTTAAAGAAGACACTCTAATTGCCATTTTAGATAAAGAAAGAGTCTTCAATAATATCTAGCCTAGGGCCATACTGAGCGCGATTAGGGATCTGGACATATCTAAAACTCTTGCTAACCTTATGCAAAAAATTTTAGACGATGTAAATCGTTGTGCCGTATCGTGCTGACTAAACATAAGAGCTAGTAAAATGGAGCTGGTATTGTTCACCAGAAACACAATACTCCAGTAGTTACGGGGCCAGTATTGAATGGTAGCAGACTAAAAATTGGAGATAAGGCAAGCTACTTGGGACTACTCTTAGAGAGGAAGCTTTCATGTAAACCAAACTTAGATGCTAGGGTGAAGAAAGCAGCTACGATACTTTACACCTGCAAAAGAATGGTGGGCCACAAATGGGGCTTACACCTCGGGAAGCTCATTGGCTCTACACAGTAGTTGTAAGACCGAGGTATATTGATATGGTGGCCAATAATGGAAAAGAAATACGTGGTCAGGTGTATGGAAATCATACAAAGAGCAGCCAGCATATGCACTAGTGGGACTCTTAGAACAACGCCAAGTCAGTTTACATTTACTGCCAACAGACTTGTTCTGTAAGCAAGTGACAGCAAATTCAGCTTTCAGACTGAAGGAATTCTCCCAATTACTCGCCTGCAGCAAGCGGCACTATAAGATACTTAGTAAGTTCCCGTTTCTACCCATTACCACGAATTTTCGCAATCCAATAGAATTGAAACTAAATTCGGTCCCCAATATTGCCTTCCTTACCAAAGAAGAGTGGGAAAGAAAAAAGGTGGACAAGAATGCAGGGCTAAGCATCTACACTGATGGGTCCAAACTGCATAATCTAGTGGGAGAAGGTGTCTTTTCAGCAAAATTAGATACCAGATTAACGAATAGCCAATCATTAGAATAGGTACGACCATACAAGATGCCTCTGAAAAAGAGAACAGTATATTAAAAATCAAACGGAATGACTTAAGAAGTCTGGTAGGAGTACTAACAGCTCACTATCTAATTGGTAGGCATGCCAACAGGCTAGGTGTACCTTACAACGACTATTGTAGAAGATCTGAGCAGGTAGAAGTCTGTAAAACATCTTCTATATGAATGTAAGGCTCTATACAAAAAAAGAATCGCAACTATCAGTCGAGGGTTCCTAGACGACTTATCGGAAGTTGCTCACATAAAACCATTTATACTGATTAACTTTATCAGAAGCACAGGTTGTTTCAGAGAGGAGACAATAGGGTGAGGGAACATTAGCAACGGTGGTATCACAATGGGCCTCCCATAGGCCTAGATGCGTCATCAGACAGCCACTCTACCTATCTACCTACCCACGCCTGTACAATATTAATATACTATTCGACCGAATAAACCACGTTCAACACGCACTGAAGAAAATATAGCGGCCGCAGCTGAGAGTGTACACGAAGCTGTAACTTGAGTAAAAATTGAGATATCTTTATGAAACTTGGTACACATGTTTCTTAGTACCGGAAGATGGTTAATATTGCAGAAAGTCGTAATCGGACCACTGCCACGCCCACAAAACGCCATTAATCAAAAACAAATAAATTGCCATAATTAAACTCCACAATAAGATACAAGACTCTTATTTGGTATACAACATCACATTAGGGAGGGGCATCTGCAGTTTAAATTTTTTTTTAAGTGGGCGTGGTCCCGCCCCTAAAAAGTTTAATGTGCATATCTCCTATACCACTGAAGCTATAATAACAAAATTCACTGGGAACAAATTGTTTTAGCATCTCTATCGAGATTGTGAAAATGGGTGAAATCGGGTGACAACCCCGCCCACCCCAAATAACGGTACTGTTAAAAACTACTAAATTTTATCTCTGGGATGGTATAAGATAATTTTATAGGAACCAATAGGTGAAAACCCATATCTTGGGATCTGCTTAACCGATTTCAGCCAAATTCGGTGCATAACGTTCTTTTCATATTTCTATGTTATAGTGCGACATTGGGCGAAACTGTACTACAATCACGCCTATTCCATCTGATTTTTTTCCTTTCCAGTATGCAAGTCAAGCAACAATGATTATATCGGCGTAAAACTTTGCGTGAATAATACGTTTGAAGTATGCCACCTTGTGACCAAAAAATGTCTAAATTGAACCAAAACTGTTCAAGCCCCTAGGTACTGAATATGTAGTCCCCAGTGCCTATAGTTGACTTTTTACCGAAAATATCGGTCAACATAGAACAAGGCGGCAAGATCCACAAAGAAATCTAAAAAGAGTATACCATTTGACTTTGCGAGAGTATAAAATGTTCGGTTACATCCGAAACTTAGCCCTTCCTTACTTGTTTAATTTAATATTTATAATTAAATGGAAAATATACTGATTAGAATTGTACCTAAGATATTGGGGGGTACACACTATTTATCTAAAAGTAACACTTGCTTTATTTTAAAGAAAAGGTCGCAAATATTTTTTAATAAAAATGTCCGCTTATGGGGCGTAAGCAATTTATTTAACTTATATACAATATGTTGTATATTTAATGTTGTAGACACAATGAATGAATGCACAAATTAGTTTTAAAAATAAGTTCGGTGGCCGATGTAAAAAGAAGCACCAAATACGAAAAATTAGTTAATCGCCAGGATCGGTATTATATGGAAAAACGTTATATAACGAATAAAAAATACGTCGAAAAAGGTAGCGCGCAGGTTCGTATAGCGAAAACCAATATGTTCATACCAAATGAACACATCCCTGCATTGTTCTCCAAACTCGTATAAATACGAATTAGAGGGCAATGCAAAAGGCTCAACAGCACCAACATAGCTAATAATTCCAATTAGAACAAATCAGCAGGCAGGAGAAAACCACAACGCGGACGGACAAAAAAAAGGCGCGAACATCAGATCGCCCCAGGAGGACAACAACAACAACAGCAGCACCACCAACATCTACGCGGGATTATCAACCCACATCAGGTTATATTTGAACTTATAGTTAATTTATCTTATTTAAGTCTAACTTATAAATAACACATAAATTGAATTATACATATAACACTTAACAAACACACACATAAATATTGTACAATTAACCCACACAAATTGTCTACCCTATATACCCAAGTAAATAAAGTTACATTTTTTTGAATTTTAATTAATATTTTATTTTATTTGGCACATCGGCAAGCTCAACGTCGAGTACCCCGACATTTTGGTCCTTCGAGCCGGATTCGTTCCCGATAAAATAAAACACACCCAATTAAACACCGTTTATATATTATACATTCACCCACCCAATCAACCATCATCATCAATTGGATCATCAGAAGATATATATTCACGCACCCAATCAACCACAAACTTGGATTTACAAAAGCAACAAGGATTTCATAGGGTCAGGCAGAGGTCAGCTAAGGGGCTAAGCCATCAGCAAAGAGACTGAATACAAAGGGTGTAATGCCCCCAAAATCATTTGCCCAATGGAAATGGGTGCAAGCTGCACTGACAAATGTGGCGCTGGAAGTTCTACTAAGCAATCCGGGTCCGCCACCGTCATGCACAGATGCCGGCTGGTACCAGGGCCAAATCAAACTAATTGCATGCGACAACGAGAGTCACATTATCCAAACTGCTATAGCCAAGGTGGGGAGGTATATCTCGGTGCGAAATTGGTAGCAGCTGACAAAAAGGACTTACCGACCAGCTCATAAGAGCCTGCAATCTGAGGGATGGAAATTCGTCAAGGCCTTCGGGGACCTCGTAGCAGAATCTGGCGTGGAGAGCAAAAAGGGGGGGCCACGATGCAGATTCTGCTGTTACAAGCAAAAGAATCTACCGAACCGCTGGCGAAAGTGGTGGGGAGATAAATTTTGGATTTACGAAAGTGGGAAACACACCCTACAATTCGGATGTCAATGCTGCAGACCATCTAGCAGCAGATAACGAGATATGCGAAGTCAAGGAAGATCCTATGAAGTCCTCGAGCGATGTGGAAAGGTTAGAGCAAGGAGTGTGTTCTTCCGGGTCTGAGCTTGCAGACAGACTCTCAAACCTTTATACTGAGAGAGTGCTTTTAAGCGACTCTCAGGAGGATGCAGATTTAACAATAGTTAATGCGTCTTCTACAAATTAATCTCCATCACAACAAATTAGCTTCAAAATACAGCGAGGCAACAGAACAGCCTGAATTTGTCCTCATTCAGGAGCCATGGGTTAATGGAGGATGTATTTGCGGATTGAGGACACCGAACTACGAGCTATTTATGGATAATTGTGATGGTAAAGTCAGAGCATGCATAATGGCAAAGAAAAACCTTGACGTTTTTATGCTACAACCTTGACGTTTTTGTGCCACCTATTGTGGTAAAAGAGTTGGTTGAGATAGAGTAAACAATTTTAGCTATCATAGGAAAACGAACTTGACGGAATCTTGCCGGCAAGCATTAGAGGTGGCTTGTCCATTAACACGAAGTAGGGGTAAAATTAGGCCCCTCGATAGACTCCCGAACTTAAAAAATGACAGAAAGACTGCAGAAAGCAATTCAATATAGCTAAGCCAGACCACAGCTGGACGGTATCCAGTAAAGAGTCACTAGGCCTACTAATGGGTACTCACTTCCTAGGTGGCCCTGAAACCCATACTGAAGTGTATAGACAAGACAGCGGAGAATAGTGCTCTGCACTACTATAGATACAGTGTCAGAAAGCAACGCACGCTGGGCAATAAATAGCCCAAGGTTATATACATATCTAAGGCAGGCAAAAGCTCACATACAAGTCTAAAGGATTTCAGACCAATTAGCTTCTCCTCATTCCTCCTAAAAACGTTGGAAAGGCTAATAGAAATACGTATAAGAAACAAACTAAAACCAGAAAAATTGGCTATTCTGCAGCATACGTATTCTAAAGGAAAATCCACAGAAACAGCACTAAGCTCTGTGGTGGCGGAGATTGAAAAATCTCTGAAATTTAAAGAAGACACTCTAATTGCCATTTTAGATAAAGAAAGAGTCTTCAATAATATCTAGCCTAGGGCCATACTGAGCGCGATTAGGGATCTGGACATATCTAAAACTCTTGCTAACCTTATGCAAAAAATTTTAGACGATGTAAATCGTTGTGCCGTATCGTGCTGACTAAACATAAGAGCTAGTAAAATGGAGCTGGTATTGTTCACCAGAAACACAATACTCCAGTAGTTACGGGGCCAGTATTGAATGGTAGCAGACTAAAAATTGGAGATAAGGCAAGCTATTTGGGACTACTCTTAGAGAGGAAGCTTTCATGTAAACCAAACTTAGATGCTAGGGTGAAGAAAGCAGCTACGATACTTTACACCTGCAAAAGAATGGTGGGCCACAAATGGGGCTTACACCTCGGGAAGCTCATTGGCTCTACACAGTAGTTGTAAGACCGAGGTATATTGATATGGTGGCCAATAATGGAAAAGAAATACGTGGTCAGGTGTATGGAAATCATACAAAGAGCAGCCAGCATATGCACTAGTGGGACTCTTAGAACAACGCCAAGTCAGTTTACATTTACTGCCAACAGACTTGTTCTGTAAGCAAGTGACAGCAAATTCAGCTTTCAGACTGAAGGAATTCTCCCAATTACTCGCCTGCAGCAAGCGGCACTATAAGATACTTAGTAAGTTCCCGTTTCTACCCATTACCACGAATTTTCGCAATCCAATAGAATTGAAACTAAATTCGGTCCCCAATATTGCCTTCCTTACCAAAGAAGAGTGGGAAAGAAAAAAGGTGGACAAGAATGCAGGGCTAAGCATCTACACTGATGGGTCCAAACTGCATAATCTAGTGGGAGAAGGTGTCTTTTCAGCAAAATTAGATACCAGATTAACGAATAGCCAATCATTAGAATAGGTACGACCATACAAGATGCCTCTGAAAAAGAGAACAGTATATTAAAAATCAAACGGAATGACTTAAGAAGTCTGGTAGGAGTACTAACAGCTCACTATCTAATTGGTAGGCATGCCAACAGGCTAGGTGTACCTTACAACGACTATTGTAGAAGATCTGAGCAGGTAGAAGTCTGTAAAACATCTTCTATATGAATGTAAGGCTCTATACAAAAAAAGAATCGCAACTATCAGTCGAGGGTTCCTAGACGACTTATCGGAAGTTGCTCACATAAAACCATTTATACTGATTAACTTTATCAGAAGCACAGGTTGTTTCAGAGAGGAGACAATAGGGTGAGGGAACATTAGCAACGGTGGTATCACAATGGGCCTCCCATAGGCCTAGATGCGTCATCAGACAGCCACTCTACCTATCTACCTACCCACGCCTGTACAATATTAATATACTATTCGACCGAATAAACCACGTTCAACACGCACTGAAGAAAATATAGCGGCCGCAGCTGAGAGTGTACACGAAGCTGTAACTTGAGTAAAAATTGAGATATCTTTATGAAACTTGGTACACATGTTTCTTAGTACCGGAAGATGGTTAATATTGCAGAAAGTCGTAATCGGACCACTGCCACGCCCACAAAACGCCATTAATCAAAAACAAATAAATTGCCATAATTAAACTCCACAATAAGATACAAGACTCTTATTTGGTATACAACATCACATTAGGGAGGGGCATCTGCAGTTTAAATTTTTTTTTAAGTGGGCGTGGTCCCGCCCCTAAAAAGTTTAATGTGCATATCTCCTATACCACTGAAGCTATAATAACAAAATTCACTGGGAACAAATTGTTTTAGCATCTCTATCGAGATTGTGAAAATGGGTGAAATCGGGTGACAACCCCGCCCACCCCAAATAACGGTACTGTTAAAAACTACTAAATTTTATCTCTGGGATGGTATAAGATAATTTTATAGGAACCAATAGGTGAAAACCCATATCTTGGGATCTGCTTAACCGATTTCAACCAAATTCGGTGCATAACGTTCTTTTCATATTTCTATGTTATAGTGCGACATTGGGCGAAACTGTACTACAATCACGCCTATTCCATCTGATTTTTTTCCTTTCCAGTATGCAAGTCAAGCAACAATGATTATATCGGCGTAAAACTTTGCGTGAATAATACGTTTGAAGTATGCCACCTTGTGACCAAAAAATGTCTAAATTGAACCAAAACTGTTCAAGCCCCTAGGTACTGAATATGTAGTCCCCAGTGCCTATAGTTGACTTTTTACCGAAAATATCGGTCAACATAGAACAAGGCGGCAAGATCCACAAAGAAATCTAAAAAGAGTATACCATTTGACTTTGCGAGAGTATAAAATGTTCGGTTACATCCGAAACTTAGCCCTTCCTTACTTGTTTAATTTAATATTTATAATTAAATGGAAAATATACTGATTAGAATTGTACCTAAGATATTGGGGGGTACACACTATTTATCTAAAAGTAACACTTGCTTTATTTTAAAGAAAAGGTCGCAAATATTTTTTAATAAAAATGTCCGCTTATGGGGCGTAAGCAATTTATTTAACTTATATACAATATGTTGTATATTTAATGTTGTAGACACAATGAATGAATGCACAAATTAGTTTTAAAAATAAGTTCGGTGGCCGATGTAAAAAGAAGCACCAAATACGAAAAATTAGTTAATCGCCAGGATCGGTATTATATGGAAAAACGTTATATAACGAATAAAAAATACGTCGAAAAAGGTAGCGCGCAGGTTCGTATAGCGAAAACCAATATGTTCATACCAAATGAACACATCCCTGCATTGTTCTCCAAACTCGTATAAATACGAATTAGAGGGCAATGCAAAAGGCTCAACAGCACCAACATAGCTAATAATTCCAATTAGAACAAATCAGCAGGCAGGAGAAAACCACAACGCGGACGGACAAAAAAAAGGCGCGAACATCAGATCGCCCCAGGAGGACAACAACAACAACAGCAGCACCACCAACATCTACGCGGGATTATCAACCCACATCAGGTTATATTTGAACTTATAGTTAATTTATCTTATTTAAGTCTAACTTATAAATAACACATAAATTGAATTATACATATAACACTTAACAAACACACACATAAATATTGTACAATTAACCCACACAAATTGTCTACCCTATATACCCAAGTAAATAAAGTTACATTTTTTTGAATTTTAATTAATATTTTATTTTATTTGGCACATCGGCAAGCTCAACGTCGAGTACCCCGACATTTTGGTCCTTCGAGCCGGATTCGTTCCCGATAAAATAAAACACACCCAATTAAACACCGTTTATATATTATACATTCACCCACCCAATCAACCATCATCATCAATTGGATCATCAGAAGATATATATTCACGCACCCAATCAACCACAAACTTGGATTTACAAAAGCAACAAGGATTTCATACGTGGAAAAAAATTGTGAGTACATAAACCCAAATTTAAAAAAAATATAATATCAGTGCCATACGGAATAAAAGTGCAAAGTGAAAACAAATATATATAATAAAATAAATCTTGTACTTAACAGGTATTAAGTACAAAGTATTTGCGACTTTGTTATTGCCATATTCCGTTTAGCACATTGCTCATAATACATACCTAAGTACGTACTTACAATATATAATACACATTTTTTGACAGCTAAGTAGCGTTTCTCTTGGTACCAATTCGTACATACACTTATACATACTTATATGTATATATTCAAATTACTCATAAGTGCCGTTTTACACGGGGACTCAAAAGAGTCTCAAACCAGTTTATTGTGGACGAGGGGACGACGAGGAAAGACGAAGGGACCGTGCCACTTGTGTTCGGGTGGCACGCTTTGTGTTCTTGTTCGTAACAGCTCGCTGCTACCCTTTTCAGCATTCCTTTTCACTTTCAAATCCTTTGAATGGTTGCAAGAGCGCTCGGTTTCAAATGAATTCGATCGCAAATTTGAATTCTGTTATCTATTTTTTGTATGTAATATGCAAATATGTATGCATAGAATAATAGAAATATTATGAAAAATTGTAAATAAGGAGAAAATTAAGATATAGATTATGGAGTAAAGAAATTATGAATTTTTAATAATTAAAGATTAGGAAATTCCTATTATAAATTTGGCCTTGAAAATATTAGTAGCGGATATTCAATACATTCTTGTGGATTAGGGAATTCCCGTTTTTAGTATTTCTTTGAAACTATTAAGCGGGTAGGTACTTGTATTATGCATATTGTTCTACCATATTCATGGTAATTCATTCCAAGCAAAATGTGTGACCATCATCTCAACATACAAATGAAATACGCAGCACGCAGTGTTGCGCAGTCGAACCACACAAATATTTACGAAAATTTTGTGAAAAGGAATGCAGAAAAACTAGACTCGAGTTGCTGGACTCTTTTTGACCGTAGGAATGCACAGAGCGACACCAGAAGAAAATTTGAAAAAAATGAGACTCTTTTGAGTCCCCGTGTAAAAGCACACTAAGTAGTACGTACTTACAATATAATATAAAATTTTTGAGAGCCTAGCAGCGGTACTCTTGGTAATTATTCGTACATACACGTATATATATATATTCAAATTGCATTACCCGCTCTGTTAAATATTCATTGCTAGTGCATTGCGAGTAAGCACAAACCCTGTAGGAAAAAATCCAAAAGACCCAGTAGGAAATTTTTCGTTCATCGGAATTTTAAATATTGTGCATATATAAGACACACACAAAAACAAATGTTTTTTTGGAAATTCGCCAGCATTCGGGAATTTACTTGTTAAAATTTAAATAAAGAGAAATTACTTGAAATTTATTATTTGTTTCATTTAAATTTTTTAAATTGTTACGATATATACATACATATCTATATAATAAAGAAATAAATAAATTTTGTATCGAAAATGGAAGAATTTAAGTTCTGTATTTCGGATTTATTCGATATATCGAAGAACATTACGAAACCCACCCCGAAGATGAATCCGTTTATACTCTAGAAATAAAAAGAGTTGAACTCAACGCTATTTACGATAAGGTAAACAAGTTGTATGATGCCTTTCGTAGAACCCCACAAAAACCCGGTGAGACTATTGACTTCTCAAAAGTTAAAGAAAAATTTAAAACAGGTCATCAATTATATTTGAAATGTTAACCAAGCTATTGATGATCTTAAGACCCCAACCCCCACAATAAAAGAACGAACTTCAGATGAAAACACATCGCTTTACATAGGATCTTCACTTCATCTACCCCTTTGTGACACGGACATATTTTATGGCGACTTCGTAACCTGGCCCTCATTCAGAGACATGTTTACGGCCATATATGTAAACAATCACAAAATTAGTAACGTGGAGAGACTGTTTCACCTAATTCAAAAAACCCGAGGAGAAGCAAGAGCAATAGTTAAAAACGCACCATTAACAAATGATGGTTTCTTGATGGCATGGAGGGACCTGATATCGCAATACGAAAACAAACGAGTTCAAGTCAACACGCAATCAAAAATTTTGTTCAATTTACCCCAAGCAAACCAGGAAAGTGGAAGCGCTATTAAACACCTTTAGAGAACCGTCAACAATTGTCTTACAAATCTTCATAATGTATACATAGACACGACTAGTTGGGATCCAATCTTAATCTTCTTATCTGGATTGAAACTACCTAAAACTTTACTTCATCAATTTGAGGATACCCTAGAAGACAACTCCGAAATACCATCATGGAAAACTTTCGACGCGTTTCTCACCCATAGATACAAATCTTTGGAAGCAGTAGGAAATTTAACTGACCCCGTTCCAGTTACCCAACCCGACAGTGGGCCTTATAGAAAAGGAAAAGACAGGAAATTTAATACCTTTCACGCGAACGTCTCTGGAACTTCGAAAATGAGTTTTTCACACGCTAGTGAAAAGCCTGTAAGAGGCAGTATCATCTCAAGAAAACCCCAGGACATTGAGAGTTGTAAATTATGTAGAACTCAACATTCCATTCGAGAATGCCCAAAGTTTTTACAAATGAATGTCGAGACCCGAATAACCGAAATAAAAAATAATGGTTACTGTTTTAATTGCCTTGTGCAAGTGCAAGTTTCTTACAAAGGGCAATTATATACAGTTCGAGCACTAATCGACTCTGCGTCAGAAGCTACGTTCATTTCCGAGAAGTTCCACAGAAAATTGAACATACCCACATTCAAGAAAAACGCACAAGTGACCGGATTGAACAACACAGTCTCCGCAACAGCTACCAAAACTTGCGAACTCACCCTTCGTTCACCAACAAAAAGGGAATTTAAGATAACAACCCACGCGTTTATCTTAAAAACTTTAGCCGATAACTTACCCACTCACTTACTTGATAGAATAATTTCTAATAAAGAATTCGGTTTTAGCTTAGCAGACCCTCACTTCTATAAACCCAGACCTGTCGACATCCTTATCATCTATACCCACAAATAATTCTCAGTGGCGTACAGAGAAATGTACTCGGGTCATTATTAGCCCAAGAAACAGAATTCGGTTGGATTCTTTCCGGACCCACACCTGAAAAACCCATCTCACCCTCAATATTGTAATTTTTCAATAAGACGACCCCAGACAAGTTGCTCACACAATTTTGGGAAGTCGAAGAAGTTTCGAAAAAGCCTCTACCCTCAACTTCGGATATACTGTGTGAGCAAAATTATCAAAAAATAACCCGAAGACACTCAACTGGGCGCTGCATGGTAAAATTACCCTTTAAAACCCCAGAAAAAATAGACTTGGGCAACTCAAGACATATAGCTTTAGCTCAGTTTCTAAGAAATCAAAAATCCCTATCTAGAAAACCTGAAATAAAAACAGAATACGACAAGGACATCAACGAGTACCTGGAACTCGGTCATATGACCAAAATAGAATATGACCCCGCAGAGAATACAAATACATACTATCTACCACATCAGGCAGTCATCAAACCCGATCGCTTAACGACCCAACTGCGAGTGGTATTCAACGCATCATGCCCCACCTCAAATAGAAACAGCCTCAACGATGTACTACACACTGGACCTATTCTACAAGCAGACCTGGTAATCCTTGTGGTAAAGTGGCGTATGTTTCGAATCGTATTCAATGCAGATATTCAAAACATGTATCGTCAAATACTTGTTGAAAGAAAACACACCCCATTTCAAAGAATCTTATTTAGAAAATCGCCTAATGACCCCATGGAAGATTTTGAACTACAAACTGTTACGTTTGGTATTAACTGTGCCCCATATTTACTTACCCAACTTACTTCATCTTTGGAGTCCGCAGGATTTGCTCTACGCAAATGGACCTCAAATGACCCAAAAGTCTTATCTGGAATCTCACAAGAACACCTGTTGGATACGAACTTACTCAGTTTACCGGAATCCAATAGCACAAAAACACTGGGTATCAGATGGAATGAAAAAAAAGATGCATTCTTTTTTCTCATCAACCCTATTCACGATAAGACATCGTTTACTAAAAGAGAAGTATTATCGATTGTAGCAAAATTGTTCGACCCAGCTGGTTGGCTCAGTGCCGTTGTAGTCACAGCCAAAATAATAATGCAACAAATATGGATCGATAAATCCGATTGGGATAAAAGTTTAAAACCCTTAACTCTCCATCGCTGGAAAACCTTCATAAAGGATTACGAAACCCTAAATCTGATTGAAATTCCTCGGTGGACCCACTTTTCGACATCCGCGATCATCAATTTCCACGGATTCTCTGACGCATCAGAAAAAGCTTACGCAGCAAACCTATACATCAGTGTTTCTACAAAGGCCAACACCTGGACAGCAATTTTGATATCCAAGACTCGTGTGTCCCCAAAAAAAAGTATATCTTTACTAAGGCTAGAACTTTGCGGAGCGGTTCTTCTGGCGAATCTAGTGGATGCGACCCTACACCAATTAAACATTACTCAGTACCGCACACACCTTTGGACGGATTGTACAATTGTCCTTTCTTGGCTAAGCAAACCCCCATGCTCATGGACAACCTTTGTATCCCACCGAGTTGCCACAATTGCAGAAAAAGTTGGAACCGAAAATTGGAGTCACATCGAAAGCCAGGATAATCCGGCAAATCTGGGCAGTCGCGGACCTCTGGTGGCACGGACCCCAATGGGTAAAACTCGACCCGAAACATTGGCCAATTACCCGGAAAGCAATCGATACAACACTGGAACTGCGGCCAATCAAGACTTTCGTCAACACAACACAAGAGGATATACTGGATAGATTTTCATCACTACCCAAAGCCATTCGAGTCATAGCATATTTATTCAGGTTCTGCTCGAATGCGTCACCCAACAGATCACAACAGCCACACACAACGTTGGAAATAACTCCAGACGAGTTTAAAACTACCCGCACGAAGTTAATTATTTTAACCCAAAGAAAGCACTTCCAGGAGGAGTATGAAGCTTTAACTCAAAAAACCAGCATACACAGTAAAAGTAACATTTTGACCCTAAACCCTTTAATCGATCCCAAAGGAATAATGCGAGTTAATGGCCGATTGAGCAATTCAGCCGCATTATCATATAACGAGCGTCATCCGATTATACTACCCTATAGCAGTCGATTAACAAAACTACTCACCCAATTTACTCACTCAATTACGCTACATGGTGGCAACCAACTAGTTTTACGACTCATGCGCCCGGAATTTTGGATACCGAAGCTTAAAACGCTCATCAAGTCCATTATCCATCAGTGCAAAACTTGCGTTTTACACAAGAAAAGAGAAACTACTCAAATAATGGCAGCTCTTCCAGCGGAACGTACCACCCTAACCCGCCCATTCGCAGCAACAGGAATCGACTTCGCCAGTCCCTATGACATAAAAAATTACACCGGCAGAGCGTGCTTGATCACAAAAGGTTATGTATGCGTATTTGTTTGTTTTGCAACCAAAGCAATACACCTGGAGGCAGCAAGCGATCTCACCACCCAAGCATTCATGGCTGCATTCGCACGATTCTTTTCAAGGCGCGGATGTCCCGCCGATCTCTATTCTGACAATGCTCCTAATTTCGTGGAAGCGTCTAAACTCTTAATCAAAGATCGACGAAAAATCACTAAAAACACAAGTAACAACAAGTGAAGCACAGCAAAATATCAACTGGCACTTTAATCCTCCATCGAGCTCCCCACATGGGTGGACTCTGGGAAGCAGGAGTGAAAAGTTTAAAGAGCCACTTAAAAAAGGTGTCTCAGATCCAAAAATTCACTTTCGAAGAATTATCTACCCTTCTAACCCGAATCGAAAGCTGCAGCTTGAATTCTCGACCTTTAAGCCCACTAAGTGAAGACCCCAGGAATATAGAACCTTTATTAACCCCGGCAGAACCCAACTTAGAAGATCCATCCCATCAACACTTCTGCAAACGATGGAAAGAAGAATATCTGCAAGAACTCCACAAACGGTATAAGTGGAAATACCCTCAACGCAATATAGAGGTCAATGATATGGTAGTTATACGCCAAGAAACTCTACCCCAAACTTGGTCGCATCGAAAAAAAATATCCCGGTGCAGACAATAAGACCAGAGTAGTTGACATACGTACTTCTTAAGGAACAATTACCCGCCCAATAACCAAAATAGTCACCTTAGCAAATAACTAATCTCATTTCTTTATAGTGACATAGCTCCTCAAAATAGCATCGAATCAATCTGCAGCCTACAGAGCAGCCCAGCCTTCACCGTACGATCAGTCAGCGTCACCCGAAGCATCACCCCACTCTCCGACAATGGGACGGGTAAGCTAGACGCTTACATCGCTTTAAAGCGACCCTCTCCCCCCTTCGAGAAGAAAGAGGAAGTACCCATCGCACGGTACTAAGTATAAGTACTGCGTCAACTGCTTGGCCAGATCGCACTCAACACAAAGATGCACAAGCGCAAAACGATGCAACATGTGTAACGGGGAGCACCATTCAACCCTAAATGGACACCCCAGGTTGTTTTGCAAAGAGAAAACCAAAACAACAAAGAGCGACGAACGACTGCACAAAGATCAAGAGATTCCAACACTACTAGCCAGGCCGACCCTTATACCCACTGCCATGATAAAAATAAAACACGATAGCAAATGGAATAAAGTACGTGCCGTAATTAACCCGATCCGAAAGGTGACAATTATTGCCTCGGAGCTAGTTCAGAGATTGAAGTTACCGAAAACGTACCTTGACTGTCACCGCATATGTAAAATCGTCATATCTATATCATCACTAACTGATCCCGACTGGCATGTCGAAGTCAACTGCCTTATGACGCAGGAATTACCGACCCGACCCTACAATAGTGATATAGGTGGCGAAATCTTTAAGAGATTGGACCACTTAGTCCTAGCCGACCCTATGTTTCCAACCCAGACAACAGCACCGTGATCGCACAAAACACTGCACTTGGACTCTAACCGGTGCTTGTGCGATTTAAGTCCTAAGTAACCACTCTACCCATTTTAAAAAAATATTCATTAATCCAAAGCGAAATAGATCTAATAACTTTTTTATTCGCAGACCCTGCAAGGCGGCCGGGATGTTCATACCAAATGAACACATCCCTGCATTGTTCTCCAAACTCGTATAAATACGAATTAGAGGACAATGCAAAAGGCTAAACAGCACCAACATAGCTAATAATTCCAATTAGAACAAATCAGCAGGCAGGAGAAAACCACAACGCGGACGGACAAAAAAAAAGGTGCGAACATCAGATCGCCCCAGGAGGACAACAACAACAACAGCAGCACCACCGAAATCTACGCGGGATTATCAACCCACATCAGGTTATATTTGAATTTGAAGTTAATTTATCTTATTTAAGTCTAACTTATAAATAACACATAAATTGAATTATACATATAACACTTAACAAACACACACATAAATATTGTACAATTAACCCATACAAATTGTCTACCCTATATACTCAAAGTAATTAAACATATTTAGAGATCATTGTCTACATTTTTAAACTGTTAAACGCAGAAGTCTGTACTTTTAGTTTCTATTTTTGTTTGTATAATGTTAATTCTACGCAAAATACCATGCTATACCATATGACCCAATTCACACAAAACTTGTTTTCTGAATAAATTTGAAATTCTTGTATGTAAGTATATTAAAACTTCGAGGTCTGGCGGAGCCTTTGGAGGAGGAAAAGTAATCTCTGGCATCAGCAATTGAAAACAATGTTCATTGCTGAACAAGAGAAATAAGATGCTCATCCAAAGCCGCCGAGAATAAACTTTCACTTTTGAAGAAGTTTATGTATAATAAGCAGAACAACAAAATCCAAGGGTTCAATGTGTTTACTATCTAGCTGCCGTAATTATTTCTTGGGAAATTTCTTGTGAAGGCGTTATACTTTTTCAATTTTTTGAAAGAAGGAAAGGATTAAAACTGGGCCAAAAGTGTACCAGCACATAAGGTAAAAACTACTCTGCAGTGGCTTAAAAGCAATATTTCTAGTTTCGTAGCTGCAGATGATTGAACGTCTGGAAGTCCAGATTTGAATACATTGAACCACAGTTTGTAGTCGATATTGAAGTACATGGCCTGTCAAATACCACACAGAAATCAAAAAATCTTTGGTTCAAGCAGCGTCGTCAGATATACATATTATATTATATATGTGCGATGAAAACTCAACCAAAGTGACCAAATTCCATATATTGAGTATATGAGGGGAAAATTGAACCAGAGGCTGAGAAATCAATTTAGTAGGAATACTAGTATAGAGGCTAGACCAATATTTAATATTCAACGCCAGGTAATTTCACTAAAATATCGGGCATGTTGACCCATATAAACAATATAAAGACAATTGGATGATCGGAGATCACTATATTGGCTATGCAGGGTCTAGAAAAAGGTATAAGCTGATTGCATTTATTTTGGTGATAAACTAAAGTATGTTTAGAAACATATACGCATGCAATTTTATTGCTTTTTTTTCACACTTCTTCAAAAAGTTTTCTATATTATGAATTAATCTCCCTTCTGTAGGATTATTTTTGCGCATTTCTTATTAATAAATGCCCAACCTAAGTGTGTTGTTAACGATTCTTCGAGCATTTTATCAATTTTGTTTGAAGTCGGGTTAACAGATATAATTTAAAATAATTTAAAGTATGATTTAACTGTTGGGAAATAGACAAATACGAGAACGATTTACCAAATAAAGGTAGTTAGCATATTTTATCAGCCAGGACTTTGAAGTACTTTCTAGCGAAAAGCTTTCAACACCCCGTGCAAGGTTGCCACGATATAAGAACTTTAAATATTTTCGTAGCAAAGGTTATGCGCAGAAGCTGCCATGCAGCTTTATAACAATTTCGTCTATCACATACATAAGTACATGTACATCCACATTTCTGATTTTTTTTAAGTGCATATCTCTTTGTTCAGATACAAAAAGTATACTTACAGGGGGTATTTGTGAAAAAACAATGAGATGCGCCATTAGATTTACCAAAGATTCTCTTTCTGAATCGCTTCGGAGTTCTCGATACTTATGCAAAATGTTTTTTTCCTACGATTTGTTAGACAAAACGGTTAAAAGAAAAAAATGCATTATAATTTATCAGCATACATTGTTTGTAAGTATTCCTGTTACTTTCGGGCGGTATAACGGTATCTTTGTTCTTTGTTGATCTTTTAGTTCCGACAACGATTGTTGATTAATTAAAGCACTATGGACCAACTGCTTAAAACGTATAGTAGGTCTAAGCTTTTCCTTTCCTTTTCCAATTCGAATTTCTTTGTTTGGCATTTTGATTCCGCAAATTTAACCAGAATTTTTAATAACTTTAATCAGAAAGACACTAAATAGTTTGCAAAACTATCTCCAATTTGTTTTTCCCTTATTGATGAAATGACATAATAATTTCTGAGCACTTTTACTTAAAAAAGTTTTATAATTTGGTTGTAGGCCTTCTATGGTGTTCAAGTAGAGTAGTCAATTAATATATCTAATATATAAAATTCTTCTGTCACAGTGTTTGTTGGCAAACTCCTCCGAAACCGATAGGTTATCAGTAACTAATGCATTTGTTATCCAATAGGTTACTTTTGTTCTAGCCTCGGGAAAAAAGTAACTATTCCTTCTCTTTTACTACACGTCGGTATGATTATCTCACTATCTCATTGCTTTTCCGGAAATGCTTCATATATTGTATTTTACTGCTCTATTTTGCCAACTGCTTTGGAAAACTATAAAAGAGTAACATCTTTGGTTAAAAGTGTCCTTTTCATTGGCTATTTGTTTGGTTAACCATCTAATACTGAAAATAGTTTGTTTGGTTATTGTTATGGTTACCTATAAATTACAGCTATATAATAGGTCAAGTAAAAGGTTCGTTCGGTTTTTATCTAAGAGATGGCGTTATTGTCCATAGTACTAGTGTTACGTGTCGCATCATGTCATACTATACGGCGCTGAAAACGTGTTTATTCGCGCAAAAATTTGTTTTTGACAGTTTTTCGATTTATTTACTCAAATCGTTGTGAGCGCTCGTCAAAGATGGACACCAACAAAGAGAAAATTCGCTATATATTACAATTTTTCTTCGATCAAATCGAAAAAGCAGCCAAAGCGGCTGAAAACATTAATTTAGTTTATGGGCCCGATACTGTAAACGAACGTGTAGCACAAAAGTGATTTGCTAAGTTCCGTTCCGGTAATTTCGATGTCAAAGATGCACCACGCGTCGGAGGGCCTGTCGTCGAAAATTGCGATAAAATCATGGAAATAGTGGAAACAGACCGTCACGTGAGCACTTATTTAATTGCTGAGGAACTAAAGATAAGCCAGAAAACCGTTTGGAACCATTTGCATAACCTTGGATTCAAAAAGGAGCTCGATGTTTGGGTGTCACACGAACTAACGCAAAAAACATGATTAGATTAGATTAGATTTGAAAATGAGGTATGCACTGCGACCTAGGGTCTATTGTGCCCTCACCTCCATCACATGCATTCCCAAAGTCCCAGCACCCTGAAAAACTCCAGATACTTGCTGGGTGCTATTGAGGCAATGTGGAACCGAGGGCCTTGAGCCTGTGTCTACAAATTGCGGAGCAATCTAGGATTAGGTGTTCTGGTGTTTCCGGTTCCATGTCGCAGTATCGGCAGTTGCCACAAGAAGCTATGCCCATGTTTGATAGGTGTTTCTTGAGCCTGCAGTGCCCAGCGTAGAGCACAACAAGGAGACGGAGTTTGTCTCTGGGGAGGTTTATAATTGCTCTGAACCTGGCTAGGTTGAACCCTCCCAGTAGCAGTTTAGCTTGACGCATTCCTGCTGTCTGTTGCCAGTGACTGTCTCTGCTCGATCTCTCCTCCGTGCGGAGCAGTTCCTTTATTGTATGGGGCCCTACCGCAATACATGGTTCTGGCCCCATCATTCTTGTAGTCGCAGCAGAGCGGGCGATTTCGTCTGCCAACTCGTTGCCGCTACCCCTTTATGCCCCGGCACCCAAATCAGGTGTACACGGTTGCAAGCTGCTAGGCGGTTAAGCCTTCCTATACACTCCTCCACTAATAGCGATCGAATCTCGTAGGCCGATATCGCTTTTAGCGCCGCTTGGCTATCGCTGAGTATTGCGGTACTCTATTCCGGTAGTTGCGCTGGAGATTTATTACTGCGCACTGACTTATGGCAAATACTTCTGCCTGAAAAATGCTTGGAAAACAGAATAGTGCTACCTCTCAGCAGTTGGTCAAGTGTGGAATCGCTCCAGTTCGCCTTACTGCTGAGAGTAGCTTTAAACTTGTTCGTAAAGTTTACTCTCTTCGTTACACCGTCTCTTGGAAGGAGGGCCAATGGCGTGTTATCTTCTAAGGCCCTCATTTGTTGAGACGAGATTAACTTCCCTTTACCATACCCCTCTGCTGTCATAAGCAGCATGGTATGCTTCGCTGTCTGATTGATAACTAAATGGAGCGGTGTGAGCTCTAGCATGACCTCAAGTGCTGCGGTGGGGCAGGTGCGCATTGCCCCAGTGGCGCAGACGCAGGCAAGTCTCTGCAGCTTCGATAGCTGAAGACCTATCGAAGTCTGCGCTGCTTTCGATGCCCAAACCACCGCTCCATAAGTAACAATATTCCTCACGATCATGGTGTACAGCCACCTGATGATACTAGGCTTGCAGCCCCAGGATCTGCCGGCTAGGCGTCTGCACACCATGAGTGCCTTTGTGGCCTTGGAAAGCGTTAGCTCCACGTGCCTATTCCACCGCAAGGTGGAGTCTAGTGTGAGACCTAAGTATTTTACTTCCCTCGACGCTTCTAGCTCTCTGCCCCCAAGGGATAGTATTCTAAAGTCCGGAAGAGATCTTCTTTTTGTGAAAGGGATGACGGTTGTTTTTAACGGGTTAATGTTTAGCCCTACCGTGTCGCACCATCCCTTTGCTAGGTTTAGGCCCCTTTGGACTATGTCGCAGAGAGTGTTCTCAAATTTCCCTCTTGCCATTATGACAATGTCGTCGGCGTACCCCTGGCACCGAATTCCACTCTTCGTTAGCAACTCAAGGAGTTCATCTACTACGAGGCTCCATAGAAGGGGTGACAATACCCCACCCTGAGGGCAGCCTCTCGTAGTACCAAGACGTATCTTGCTCTCCCCCACCGTAGTTTCTGCAATCCTAGTGGCCAGTACGGCCTTACTCCATCTGCATATAAGTAGGAGCTTCCACGTTCCTTTTCTCCACTGCTCTGATCACGCTTGCGTGAGACGCATTATCAAAAGCACCTTCAATGTGTAGGAAAGCACATATCGCAACCTCATTATTCTCCAGCGAGTTCTGGATCTCAGCCGTTAGTTGGTACAGAGCAGTGTTAGTAGACCTACCTACTCTGTACGCGTGCTGATTTGCAAGCAGAGGTGCGAATTTTAGTGCTTTCGATCTTATATGGTTGTCTATAATCTTTTCCATACCTTTTAGCATGAAGGAGGTGAGACTAATAGGCCTGAAGGATTTGGCTAGTGAATAGTCCTTCCTTCCTACCTTAGGTATGAAGGTTACCCTAGCTATTCTCCACGTTGATGGGATGTACGACAACGCAAGGCTATCCCTCATCAGCCCAACAAGGTACGGCAATAGAGTTTGCCCTCCTTGCTGCAGAAGTGCTGGGAAGATGCCGTCAGCCCCTGGTGACTTGTATTTCGAGAAAGAAGCCAGTGCCCACTTGATTGAGTCTGCATTGAATAGATTCTTTGCAGCTGTCCAATCTGAGCGATCTGGCTTATGTGCGACCACTGGTGGAATTTGGTCGTCCCGAATAGTCTCCGGGAAGTGCTCAAGAAAGAGTGCCATTCCCTGTCGTCTGCGTGTGTCGTATAGGTCCCATCGGATCTTTTAATGGCAAATGCTGTGTCAGTCTTACCTCTGGCCAGAGCCTAATGCAGTCTTGCAGCCTCTGGAGTAGAGGAGACATTTTCACAGAATTTTCTGAAACTACTGGTTTTTGCAGACCTAATTTCCTTATTGTAGGTTGTTAGGTGTTGCCTATATTTCTCCCAGTTGCCGGTTATTTTGGCTTAGTTAAAAAGCCTGCGAACCGATTTTCTAAGCACTGAGAGTTTACTGGTCCACCAAGGACAGCCTTGTCAACAAAAAAAAACAAAATCGACCCGTTTCTGAAGCGGATTGTGACTGGCGATGAAAAATGGGTCACTTATGACAACATCGAGCGCAAACGGTCATGGTCAAAGCTCGGGGAAGCGGCCCAGATGGTGGCCAAGACCTGATTGACGGCCAGGAAGGTTTTGCTGTGTGTTTGGTGGGATGGGCAAGGAATCATCTACTGCGAGCTGCTCCCTTATAGCCAAACGCTCAATTCGGCCCTCTACTGCCAACAACTGGACCGCTTCAAGGCAGCACTCATCCAGAAGAGGCCATCTTTGATCAACAGAGGCCGAATTGTGTTCCATCAGGACAACGCCAGGCCACACACGTCTTTGGTGGCTCGCCAGAAGCTCCTGGAGCTCGGAGGGGAGGTTCTAATGCACCCACCTTATAGTCAGGACCTGGCACCAAGTGATTACCATCTTTTCCTATCCATGGCGAACGCGCTTATTGGTGAGAAGTTGGCCTCAAGAGAGGCCTGTGAAAATTGGCTCTCCGAGTTAGCAATAAGGACGCAGTCTTCTACTAGAGGGGTATAATGAAGTAGGCATCTCGTTGGCAACAAGTTTACGAACAAAACGGCGCATATTTGACTTAAATCGGACAAATGTACACAAAGTTATCATCTTTTGAAAAATCAATAAAAAACCGAACGAACTTTTTACTTTACCTAATATTAGAAAATTAGTGCATGTGAAAAATACGCGTTGGCCGTTTTCGAGATGCACAACTAAATGGATAACTGGATCGTATTCATGAATTTGGAAACCGACGATACGTCAGGCAGCTTCATTGGACTGATGAACCGTCCAATTTGGTAATTCGTTATTTCATCATTTTCATTTATCATTTTCATTTATTGGAGAAGCATTTACAATAGTATTTTCAATTCTAAGGAATTATTTACGTACTTGCAAATATGTTTGATGATCTTCATCGAGCTCCAGAACTCAACATTAATATCGTTTAAGTATTGAATGTTTTACTCAGCAATGTAAATGTTTGAACAGCTGCATTTACTTTAAGTCATTAGATAAGTTTTAGAAATAAATAATTGATAAGCTGAACACTATAAAAAAGAGAGTGGAAATGTAAAAATCGAGAATAATAAAATTCAGGCGTTCAAAAGAAACAGTTTGGTTTATTTATTCACGTAATTGGCGTAGTCCAAGACTAAAAAAAACGCTCAGGATTATTTCGAAGAATATGCATTTAAATTAATTATAAAGAAGTGATTGATTCTAATTAAGTGAAATTAATGAAAGGAAAATTTGGTTTTTTCAACAACAAAAAAGAAAAGAGAACAAAAAAAACCTAGAACTATTTAGAAAGACCCCAAATATGAAGCCATTTAGGTATAATAAAGTGTTACGTCCGACAAAACTACATAGAGCAGCTCTCAACGTAGTACGACAATTAGGAAGCAATCCAACGTGAGAAACAACTAAGGAGGAGCTGGTTAAGGATTTTGGCATTTAGAAAGAGTACCGGAATCTGTATCATCAGGTAATTAACACTAAAAACTACAGTGTAAGCGATTATTTTAAGAAACTTAGAAATACATTAGATAAGTTAAAAACTAAATTTGAATTTGATAAGGAAAAGGCTGTAGTATATAATTCTTACCAGAAAAAAATTAAACTTTGATTTTAAAACATTCATAAGCCCTCATTTGTCCTCCATAGTATTAAGTAGTAATATTATAAAGTTACGGGAAGCGTTTTATGCCTTAAAGGATACTGGGATGCTTAGATCCCATAAACAAAATAATTCGTATAAAAGATTCGATTATGAACAACAGCAACAATACTAACTATTTGGGTCAGTCTAGACAAAATCTAAATACAGTCAGGCCAAATTCAATGCATTTTAGGCAACAATCGCTACAGACAAAGAACACAAGTCAAAGAAGATTTGAAAGACCAGTTCCTATGAATGTTGAACACATTGAGGAATGTGAAGAAGTAAATTTTCACTGTAATGCCCAAACGAGCTTCAATTTCAGATACCAAATAGACGGTTATGAAATATGGACCGATGATTCCAACGGTGTTTTTTCTGGATGAAATGGCAGCTCTCGAATCTCTTCACGTTGCTATTCATCGCAAATGCGGCAGATTTGCTTGTTTACATACCATTAAGCCAGAATGGACCTCATCGGTGAACTTTCTAAGCGCCCATAGAGCAAAGCGATGTCGCTTAGGAAGCTCGAGCGGCTTTAGTTCTTGCATAAGCTGTATTTTGGACGCTTTCAATTTAAGATCTCGATGTAAAAAGCGCCAAGTCGTCCCATACGTCCGAGTTGCTGCGAACGGCGCCGAATCTACTCTCCCCGGTGTTCGTGTACACTCTCAGCTACGGTCGCTATATTTTCTTCACTGCGTGCTGGACGTGGTCTATTCGGTCGAATATTATCCACCAAATAATGCTGCAATGAATGGATCCTAAGATGGATAATGGTGTTGCGAATAGTACGCTCAGTAGGCCGATTATGTTGACCATAAGTTAAGCGAAGCGCGTGAAACACATTCCTTACAGAACGTGAATTTTCGTAATAAAGTTGAACAATTTGTAAACGTTGCTCAGACGCAAGTCTTTTCGTGATGACCAAACAGTATTAAACAAAAATGACATGACAGCTTGACATGACTAACGCGTGATCTTTCAAAAAAAGGCCATTGAAAACAGTACCTCTACTTAAATCAGCCGTTATTATCGAAATAAAACTTATACATACGAAAAAATAATAACAATAAATGAGCTTCGCCCTTCTAAGCATTGTGTTTTTCAAAATCATGTTTACTAGTAACTAATAATGTAACAGAAATAGTTAAAATAGATGAAGAAAAACTATTACTAAAAACTTTAATAGCACAGAGTTAATTCAAAATTCTGACAAAAAGGAAATAATTAGGGTATTCCCAAGGTGTCATATTGTGTCATGTCGTCATATTGTCTTATTGTTTTATGACTGTCATATTACCACTATTGTTGTTTCCCATACAAAATTGAAATACGACAAATACTACACGGCGAGATATGTTTTTTGAGTGTGCTATTCTATCAGCTGTATCTGTTTACTTTTTCTATTTTGGCGTTTAAGTGTCTAAAATTAATAAATTAAATAAATTTCATTAATAAAAAAGCCACGACATTCAAATAAATTAAGTTGAAGAAAAGTGAAATATAAAAATATTTTGTTGTTTCTGTGGTTGAAAATTATTTTATTCCAGTGTACACCAAAACGCTGTTTTAACTAATACATATTAAATTATATTTATTCATAGCTTTCTATACATCGACAATACTTCAATTTTCTACGACTAATTTTGGCAATTATAAATAAATAAAGATTAATCTCTTAACACCATGGAAGGTACAATATTTTTGGTCAGTGCGTTTTAGCGAATACAAACAAACTGGATGATCTGCCCACGCGAGACCACGCCACATAAAGTTGTCTGTGGGAAAAGCCTGGTGTACCCAAATTTAAGCCACAAACAGACAACGTTTGGCCTTGTGAGTTATCGATTGCCATTGCAAATTGCGATTGAGAGTGTTTAAATTCAATTGGCACATCTGTAGGAATCATAGGATTTCGTGGCAGCACATTATACACACGTATAATATTGGATATAATATAGTTTAATGCCGGAAATATGTGAATTTATTCTACGAACTAACCCAACTCCCAAATACTATATACGAGATGTGTTCAAAGGAAAAGATGAATTTTAACTTTTCGCGAGATGTGTACATTCAATTATCGATATATTGTTTTTGTTATAATTGGACCCATCTGTTTATCATTAGCTTGCATTAGGAGCCAATTTCGATTAGTAATTTGTTTTTGACAACAGAAAAGGTTAGTCACGTTTTAGTGTGCTCTTCGATTTTTGACTTTTGAAAGAAATGGAGCAAAGAATTTAATACTATATAATATATAAAATAAATTTTGCGTTAAAAATGGAATAAAGTGCTCTAAGGCACTTGAAATGTTGACTGTGGTATTCGGTGAGTTCACTTTGTTCCAAAAAAGTGTTTATAAGTGCTACAAGCGCTTTACAGAAGGCCGAAAATATGTTGATAACGATGAGTATCCTGTAGGTCCGACCACGTCAATAAGCGAAGAAATCATCGAAACAGTGAAAAAAAAATTTCTTGAAAATCGTCGAATCACTATTAGGGAAGTTGCAGAGGATGTCGGCATATCAATCGGCTCATGCCTTTCAATTTTCTCGAATGTTTTGGGGATGAAACGTGTGACAGCGAAGTTTGTTCGGCATCACGATATTACACTAGCTTACACATCAATGCTTATTCCTGATTTTTTTTGGCCAAAAAAACCCGTAATCATGCCTCAACCACCGTATTCACCAGAATTGGTTCCTTTCGACTTTTTCCTATTCCCAAAACTGAAGAAACCAATGAAAGGAAAGCGTTTTGTCACAATTGATGGGATCAAGTCAGAAAAAAGAGCTTGTGGCCATACCGGAAAGCGCATTTCAGAAGTGCTTCGAGAATTGAAAAGCGTTTGCACAAGTGTTTATATCCGAGGGGGACTACTTTGAAGGAGACGAAATAGATATCGATGAATAAATAAAAACTTTTCAAAAAAATTCAAAATTCACCTTTTCCTTTAAATACACCTCGTATATTGATTTTCGTTATTCTATCAACCTTATGCCGAACATGTCGTTCAATGTGTGAGTTATATATTTATAAAATTGCTTGAAAATATGCTCTCAAGTATACCTCAGCAATGTCAAAATAATTCAATCAGCCCATCCCTTTTGAACAGATTTGTATCTAATATATTGGGCTAACCGCCTTTTGTGAGCTTTTATGAATTAACACTACGAATAACTTAAAGGCAAATGCGCTTGTGATTGTTGTGTACACTCTTTTCTTTTTATTTAGTTAAACATTTAGATTCACTAATCATTTCAACCGAAACAAATTTAAATTTATCCAATCCAATCTAAGGGGAATCCGGAAAAGGGTCGTCGGAAAAAAAGAAGTTGTCGTGGCTTAGATTCGAATGTTTTTGGTTGATGTGGCGCTCAGGCCCGTAGACGAAAACAAATGATGATGTGAGGGCGATGATCCCGTCCTTTTTGTTAAGTTGGTGTGTGGTGTGTCATCATGTGTAGTGTTCTCAAATGTTGAGTGTGGTGTGGTGCGTCTGTGAGTGTTTTCAGGTGTGGTGCGTTACATTAGGGTGCGCCAGTTCTTAGAGGAGTGTGATGTGTTTATTTCTGAGGCTTAGCTCATTTAAACACTTTTCTCTGTCCGAAATATAGCTTGTATAATAATTTCCGACTTTCCACCTGACAAAATGTGTGATACTTTAAAAAAATAAAATGAACAAGTTTTCTTAAAAATTGTGTGGCAATATGAATTAAATTTTTAAGTAAAATTTAGTAATAAAACTAAGTGCGACTGTGGCCTATAATATACCCTACAAGACGGCTAAAAGTTAGTTAACTGGTTATTAGTAATTAATGCATTTGTTGTCAAATAGGTTACTTTTGTTCTTTAACTATTTCTCCTCTTTCACTACACGTCGGGGTGATTATCTTACTCGCTTTCCCTTATTGGTTTTGCACAAATGCTACATATATTTTACTACTCTAATTTGCCAAATATTCATATATATTATTATTTTTATTTATGTATTTTTTTTTTAAATTTACAAATTTATTTATTATTATTTCTATTTTTACGAACTTTGGGTAATTATTTTAGATTATCTTTTAAACATTAGCATTTATATATAATATATGTAACAGTATATATGTACATACATAAGTATATTACAAACTAAAGTTTCCTTCTTACAATAATTTTTTTGGCTAACATTTATATTTAGACGATATCATCATAATTTTTGTTTTGTTAAAAAACGTATTTATGGTTTATAGGTAATTAATATTAATTGTTAAACTCTTATGGTTTACAATAATTGTTACATTTATTTACTAATTGCTAATATTCGCACATTATGTACATACATGTATATTAATTAAACATTAATATTTTAAATTAATTAATGTAGTACTTAATACTAATAGGTAACTTAAAATTCATAATGTAAAACCTAAAATGGTGATATTGAAGTCCAGCTTGAGAACTTTCCATCTAAATTTGCAAATATCTAAAATGAAAATAAAAGGATTAAACATTATTTTTTATTGTATTTGTTAGAGTATCTGCATTATATTTAAAAATAAATGCATGCAAGTTTGTACATACTTGTAATTCATATAAAAAGTTAAGATCTACAATATTTAACATGCTACTTAACATAAATATGTTATCTACGATGGTTACCTTGTCTACATGTTGACAAACGTCTAAAATTGTACTGAAATTTTAACATAGAATCTTTTGTTTACTCCCCGTAACATTCTGTTTGGTTACCTTAATGCTTGTTTGGTAACCAAACAAATAATTAACATGGGTTACCTACGTTAAGGTAACCAAACAAAATGTTAAAATATCTGCTGATGACATTTTCTAACCAAAAATTGCTTTTAGGTTAAGATGAAGAAATCTTCCACTTATAATTTTGTGCTATAATGAACCAAAAGAAATAAAAATAGAACAAAAATTCTAATAAATAAAATATAAATTAAGACCAGAAAATTTCCGGAAATTGTTTTTTTTTCGATATTCGCGTTTTGGTACATCACGATCACACCACGCATGAGGACACACTACACACCACACCGAAGGAGTTAAAAAGGAGACGACGAGCGACCACCAGCTCTCTGGCGCAACGTCATCGTACGAATCGCTACCTCCGCTATTACGGGCGTGACCTGTTAAATATTTAAAACTCTTTGCGAAATAAAATTGCTATTTAATAAACATAAACAAACCAATTTCTTAATAATTTTAATTCTTGGCGTCGAAAGAAACAAGAGCGGTACAAATAAATATACGAAAAACAAAAAACAAAGGGCCGAAAGTAGAAATATACATATACAGTGCCGTAATAAAAAATACATATATACGAAAAGTATGGAAAAGTATAAAGTATAATATTATATATAAATACAAAAAAAAAATATATATAATAAAAGAAATAAAAAAGTGCAACAAACCTTTTACATACTGTGAACATACATAAAACATTTTAAAACCCGGGCGCGAAACCTACGTACAATAAAACAAATTAATTAATATAAAATTGGTGAAACTTTTACCGAAACGTTTCAATTGGTGAAACAAGTTTATTGCGATGATTACCTATCCCGTAGCAGAGTTCACGAGTGGTTTCAACGTTTTCAAAGTGGTCGTGAGGACATAAATGAGAAATGAGCCGAAACCCAAAAAAATCGCGCCTGGAGAAGTCAAAAGTGAAGACAATGCTGATTTGTTTTTATGATTCCAAGGGTATTGTCCACAAAGAATTTGTTCCACCCGGCCATAACGTTACTGCGGTATTCTACCTTGGAGTTTTGAAGCGTTTGGTGCGCCGTATTCGACGTGTTCGGTCGGAATATTGCGAAAATAGAAGTTGTCGTTCAATGTGTGAGTTATATATTTATAAAATTGCTTGAATATATGCTCTCAAGTATACCTCAGCAATGTCAAAATAATTCAATCAGCCCATCCCTTTTGAACAGATTTGTATCTAATATATTGGGCTAACCGCCTTTTGTGAGCTTTTATGAATTAACACTACGAATAACTTAAAGGAAAATGCGCTTGTGATTGTTGTGTACACTCTTTTCTTTTTATTTAGTTAAACATTTAGATTCACTAATCATTTCAACCGAAACAAATTTAAATTTATTCAATTCAATCTAAGGGGAATCCGGAAAAGGGTCGTCGGAAAAAAAGAAGTTGTCGTGGCTTAGATTCGAATGTTTTTGGTTGATGTGGCGCTCAGGCCCGTAGACGAAAACAAATGATGATGTGAGGGCGATGATCCCGTCCTTTTTGTTAAGTTGGTGTGTGGTGTGTCATCATGTGTAGTGTTCTCAAATGTTGAGTGTGGTGTGGTGCGTCTGTGAGTGTTTTCAGGTGTGGTGCGTTACATTAGGGTGTACCAGTTCTTAGAGGAGTGTGATGTGTTTATTTCTGAGGCTTAGCTCATTTAAACACTTTTCTCTGTCCGAAATATAGCTTGTATAATAATTTCCGACTTTCCACCTGACAAAATGTGTGATACTTTAAAAAAATAAAATGAACAAGTTTTCTTAAAAATTGTGTGGCAATATGAATTAAATTTTTAAGTAAAATTTAGTAATAAAACTAAGTGCGACTGTGGCCTATAATATACCCTACAAGACGGCTAAAAGTTAGTTAACTGGTTATTAGTAATTAATGCATTTGTTGTCAAATAGGTTACTTTTGTTCTTTAACTATTTCTCCTCTTTCACTACACGTCGGGGTGATTATCTCACTCGCTTTCCCTTATTGGTTTTGCACAAATGCTACATATATTTTACTACTCTAATTTGCCAAATATTCATATATATTATTATTTTGATTTATGTATTTTTTTTTTTAATTTACAAATTTATTTATTATTGTTTCTATTTTTACGAACTTTGGGTAATTATTTTAGATTATCTTTTAAACATTAGCATTTATATATAATATATGTAACAGTATATATGTACATACATAAGTATATTACAAACTAAAGTTTCCTTCTTACAATAATTTTTTTGGCTAACATTTATATTTAGACGATATCATCATAATTTTTGTTTTGTTAAAAAACGGATTTATGGTTTATAGATAATTAATATTAATTGTTAAACTCTTATGGTTTACAATAATTGTTACATTTATTTACTAATTGCTAATATTCGCACATTATGTACATACATGTATATTAATTAAACATTAATATTTTAAATTAATTAATGTAGTACTTAATACTAATAGGTAACATAAAATTCATAATGTAAAAACTAAAATGGTGGTATTGAAGTCCAGCTTGAGAACTTTCCATCTAAATTTGCAAATATCTAAAATGAAAATAAAAGGATTTAACATTATTTTTTATTGTATTTGTTAGAGTATCTGCATTATATTTAAAAATAAATGCATGCAAGTTTGTACATACTTGTAATTCATATAAAAAGTTAAGATCTACAATATTTAACATGCTACTTAACATAAATATGTTATCTACGATGGTTACCTTGTCTACATGTTGACAAACGTCTAAAATTGTACTGAAATTTTAACATAGAAGCTTTTGTTTACTCCCCGTAACATTCTGTTTGGTTACCTTAATGCTTGTTTGGTAACCAAACAAATAATTAACATGGGTTACCTACGTTAAGGTAACCAAACAAAATGTTAAAATATCTGCTGATGACATTTTCTAACCAAAAATTGCTTTTAGGTTAAGATGAAGAAATCTTCCCCTTATAATTTTGTGCTATAATGAACCAAAAGAAATTAAAATAGAATAAAAATTCTAATAAATAAAATATAAATTAAGACCAGAAAATTTCCGGAAATTGTTTTTTTTTTTTTATATTCGCGTTTTGGTACATCACGATCACACCACGCATGAGGACACACTACACACCACACCGAAGGAGTTAAAAAGGAGACGACGAGCGACCACCAGCTCTCTGGCGCAACGTCATCGTACGAATCGCTACCTCCGCTATTAACCGTCGTGACCTGTTAAATATTTAAAACTCTTTGCGAAATAAAATTGCTATTTAATAAACATAAACAAACCAATTTGTTAATAATTTTAATTCTTGGCGTCGAAAGAAACAAGAGCGGTACAAATAAATATACGAAAAACAAAAAACAAAGGGCCGAAAGTAGAAATATACATATACAGTGCCGTAATAATAAATACATATATACAAAAAGTATGGAAAAGTATAAAGTATAATATTATATATAAATACAAAAAAAATATATATATAATAAAAGAAATAAAAAAGTGCAACAAACCTTTTACATACTGTGAACATACATAAAACATTTTAAAACCCGGGCGCGAAACCTACGTACAATAAAACAAATTAATTAATTTAAAATTGGTGAAACTTTTACAGAAACGTTTCAATTGGTGAAACAAGTTTATTGCGATGATTACCTATCCCGTAGCAGAGTTCACGAGTGGTTTCAACGTTTTCAAAGTGGTCGTGAGGACATAAATGAGAAATGAGCCGAAACCCAAAAAAATCGCGCCTGGAGAAGTCAAAAGTGAAGACAATGCTGATTTGTTTTTATGATTCCAAGGGTATTGTCCACAAAGAATTTGTTCCACCCGGCCATAACGTTAATGCGGTATTCTACCTTGGAGTTTTGAAGCGTTTGGTGCGCCGTATTCGACGTGTTCGGTCGGAATATTGCGAAAATAGAAGTTGGCGTTTGTTGCACGATAATGCGCCGTCTCATCGACCGACGCTTGTGGCCGATTATTTGACCAAAAATTACATTTTAACAATCAACCACTCCCCGTATTCACCTGATATGGCACCGTGCGACTTTTACCTTTTCGGAAAAATGCATTTGCCGATGAAAAGAAAGCGTTATGCAGACGTGGAGGCCATTCAAAAGGTTTGCACCGGCATACTGGCGGTCATACGAGCAACGAGCTAAAACACTCGTTCGACATGTTTTTGGACCTGCAAAAAGCTGTATTAAAGCAGAAGGAGACTATTTTGAATAAAATTTATTGATTTTGCCGATAAAACTGAAGTCCTGTTTACTTTGGAATACACCTTGTACATATCTGCACGGTTACTTGCCAAGTACATACAAATCTATATACTATATACATTATATTTTATATACGTTTAAATATAAGTAACTAACCAAGTTACAAAGCGAATAATTTTTAACATATGTATATACACGAACGATATGAACTCAAAAATGCATTTTTTTCCTTTCCCCGCATCATTCCTATAGCGAAACTAACAAGGATATACATACATAAACACGGCTTAAAATTTGCCTATGCCTGTATACCCTACGTACAAAAGGTACAATATTTAAAATTAATGCTAATATTTAACATTATTGTTAATAATAAAAACCCTTAAACTTAATAATAGCAAACTTTCGAAAAACTAAAGGTTGCGGTACATAAGTAGGAATTATTAAATGTTGAAATTGAAATAAAACTTATTCAAAAACAAAAAAAAACAAGTAAGGAAGGGCTAAGTTCGGATGTAACCTAACATTTTATACTCTCGTAAAGTCAAATGGTATACTCGTTTTAGATTTCTTTGTGGATCTTGCCGCCTTGTCCTATGTTGACCGATATTTTCGGTAAAAAGTCAACTATAGGTACTGGGGTCCACATATTCCGTACCTAAGGGCTTGAACAGTTTTGGTTCAATTTAGATAATTTTTAGTCACAAGGTGGCATACTTTAAACGTATTATTCACGCAAAGTTTTACGCCGATAAAATCATTGTTGCTTGATTTGCATACTGGAAAGTGAAAAAATCAGATGGAATTTAAAATGATGTTATATGGGAAATAGGCGTGGTTGTAATCCGTTTTCGTACTATAATATAGAAATATGAGAAGAATATAATGTACTGAATTTGGTTGAACTCGGTTCAGCAGATCCCAAGATATGGGTGTTCACCTAAAAGTGGGCGGTGCCACGCCCACTATCTAGTTTTGAACGTAGTTCCTATAAAATCATCTTATACCATCCCAGAGATAAAATTTAATGTCTCTGGCTTGTTTAGTGCTTGATTTATCGCGCTTTCGGTAGTTTTTAACAGTACCGTTATACGGGGAGTGGGCGGGGTTGCCACAGACGGACGGACGAACAGCCAGTCACCCGGATTTCAACTCATCTCTTCATCGTGATCATTTATATATACATAACCCTATATCTAACTCGATTTGTTTTAGGTGATACAAACAACCGTTAGGTGAACAAAACTATTATACTCTGTAGCCACAAGTTGCGAGAGTATAAAAAAGGGCACAAGAACAATCGATTGAGTAAACGAAAACACAAAAACAAAGTTATAATTGGTGGGAATAGCGCATAACTAGTGGTACACACACAGTTGTACATATATTTAAAGTCCATATCGGCACTTTTCTGACAATACCCCTGGTTCTTGTTAAAACACAAGCAAGCAAGATTGCAAACAAAACATTCCAGCATATTACATATGCACATAACGTGCACGCTTATGTACAAAGGATAATAACCTCATTTTGAAAGCGGCAATATACACAATTAACATACATACAAACGAGTACGTAACAATAAATTACAAAACACAAAGAGAAAAACAAGCGGCACTAAATAAAACCCGAGATAACAAAAAACAACGAAATATGCGTTTGTTAGTGACGAAGTCCGGATACAACAAAAAAATAAAATACTATTTATCTAAAAGATAATCTCTTTATCTATATTATCAGTGTGAGAGAAAAATAAAATTTTAATTTCACTTACTTCATCTTTTTAAATGAATGCAGATTCTAAGGAATCTAAACCATATCAATATATTATATAAAAGTACCAAAAATTAATTCGGACGAAAAGAGTCCATGTACACCTGCAGACGCTAAACGCTCAAAGCAAGGTGCTACAAAACAAAAAAAGATATAAGACATTTAATATACCAAATTCATTGCAGAGAGTGATAGTTTAATAAGATACTGCACTCGATTTTCATCTTCGCCGATTCAAGACTATTCTGACGCTCTATTAGAAATCAAAAAAGACAATCTTGACAATTTTTATGACGCAATCGTAGAATCTGACGACTCAGATCCACCGAGAAAGTTCAAATCTTCGGCTTACGCCAAATATGAAAACTGCTTAGACCAGTTCGAAGAAACTAAAGCAATGATTTCTGATCAACTAAAGCTAATTAAAGCAATTGTACCTACTCCACAGCCAAGAGTAGAGCTGCCACAAATCCAATGCCAAAAGGCAAGTTCAGGCATCCATCTCAAAGTGCCCGCATGTGGCACAGAAATCTTTCATGGTGGTTATGAACAATGGCTGTCCTTCCGAGACATGTTTACTGCCGTTATTTCCAAAATTATCAAATGCACAAAAATTGTATTACCTCCGCTACAAAACAAAAGGTCAAGTAGGCGTAATAGTAAAACAGCTCGCACTAAATGACGATGATTTCAACTTGGCTTGGGAAGCTCTTAAATCTAGATATGAAAATGAGAGAACATTGGTCGATAAGCAAGTAACGAAACGAATGAACTTACCTAAGATTCAAAAGGAAACAAGTGAAGAGTTTATAAAACTGCAATCGACTGTTTCTAATTGCTTGTCGGTTTTATCGACACAGAATATTCCCACAGACAGCTGGGACCCAATACAGGTAAATATATGCACCGCCGCCGAAAAATCGTTACTTTTGTGAGAGCAATCGCTCTCATGTCAGAAAAAATGCCCATCGTGACAACAGATGAAAGACTTTTTAATAACCCAATACGAAATAGCAGAAAGGGTAGATAAAAAAATGGTCAGAACGAAAACCGTTCAACATGACCTAAATAGAAGCTTCCACAGACCCCAAGCCAGTAGCAATAACAATTTAAATAAAAGCTTCTCCAAAAATCAAACGTACACATCCGAACAGTACAAAAAAAAGGGGCGCATAAGCTTCATATAAATAATTTTTCCAGTTCACCCCCAAACAGCGCAAATATGAAAGGAGCCACGGGTTTAGTTGCAACAGCAAATCCCGAAATACGAAATCCCGAAGATCGCTAAGAAACACCATGCTGTTCAAAGGCATTAAAAACGCAAACGCTACACAGCGAAAACCAAAGTAGGGTACTACTACCCGCAGCAGTCGTCTCCATTGAACACCGAGGAGAACTGTTTAAGCTTAGGGCCTTAATAGACCAAGGATCACACCGATCATCTATAGCGTCTAGGGCACAATATAGGTTACATCTGCCAACAAAACTAGCCAATTTTGAAATCACGGGAATGGGCGGAAGAGTAGTGCAAAACTCAAACAAAATCTGCCCCATTACCCTAACTTCCCCCATAGCGGATAAGCGCATTAAAGCAGAAGCTATTGTCTTACCGCAACTAGCAAACATGTTTCCAAGCTATCACATATATAGCAAGCATTGGCAAAAGCTTTCACACCTAAAGCCAGCAGATCCTAACTGCAACACTCGCGCTTAAATAGACCTTCTATTAGGCAGCGATCTCATACCGCAGATAATACTCGAAGGTATTGAGAAAATTTCAAACACACTTCACAAAATACTATTTTTGGTTGGATCCTAAGCTGACTAGTTACGGAACCAGTTTAACGAATTTCAACACATCATCCCACACACATTCCACACCAACCCAACCACCACGATCACACCACACATGAGGACACACTACACACCACACCGAAGGAGGTAAAAAGGGGACGTCGAGCGACCACCAGCTCTCTTGCGCAACGTCATCGTATGAATCGCTACTCCTGCTATCACCTTTGGCGAAATATAGTTGTGAAGTTATTTAAAAAACATAAAAAACCAATTTGTTAGTGAATTTAAGGTAAAAAATTTAATATAAAGTAAAAAAGGTGAGTTCTAAGCAAGGTGGCGCATAATTAAACAATTACCATCGAACAACCACCATATTCACTGGATTTGGACCTATGCGCCTTTTTTTTTTTTTGTTTACAAGCACACAGTTACAAGGACCACTTCGTGGAACCCGTTTCGACTTGATTGAGGCCGTAAAAGGAAATTCGCAGAGGAAACTGAAGGCGATCCCGGACAGCGTCTAAAAGGCATGTTTCGATGATTGGAAAAAGAGGTGGCATATGTGTATCGCTTCAGAAGGAGCATATTTTGAAGCCGACAAATATATATTGATAAAGGTTAAAACTTTTTCGTTTTATTTACAATTACCGGAAACTTTCTGGTCTTAATGTATATACATATTTAACATAGAAATACACAAAATTGGTTAGTTATGATTAAATTATTCATAATTATATATTATTATAATGCCGATATATGGCCTCAGTTATATATAACATCTAGAAGAGTTATATAATTTACTTATTTGTATTCAGTAAGGCTTCATGACCTCACACAAAAAGGCCAAATAACGATACGTAACGTACAATCGTCATCCTCAACCGATTTACGCTCAACCTCTATGCCCAACACTTGGAAGATTTCAATTCGATGCACAACAACTCGAAATGCGTGTTGGATTGAAACCGGACATCTGATAGTAGAATTTACGAATTCTTGATTCTCCAAGATGAGAGACCTCTGTATATAAATAGTAGTGTTGACCGTTACTTTCCGCAAGGTGGTGTGCTCCAAATGACACAGCACATTCTTAGCCTTCTCAGCGCGGCACTGCCAATAAGTAACGCTGTTTGAGAGAGCGTTTTTGTTTTAGACGACAAACCAGCAAAATGTCACCTAAAACCATTTAAAAAATATAAAAAGTAACTTAGAGGCGGCAAGACAATGTAAGTAATTGGTCTTTCAACCTTAAAGCAGAAAAAAAGGCAACCTACCTTGGAATCACCATTGAGAAAAATATCACGCAACGTTTTCCGGTCCAACTCTTTTTCCTGCTCGCGCAGCGCATTGAGAGGTTTTCTCCATCGTCTACAATTATATTTAATCAATTCTTTAAAAACAACATGAAATTCAAGTACTTACCTTCTTTATAAACGCCTATAAAAGTATTGTTTAAGATTTATTTTCTATTTTTATTTTATATCACACGATTCACCCTGTGCAAAGTGTTTCTCTATTTCCTATTATTCCGTACTTCAATTATTCGCTTTAACTATGGTACTATTCCTGTAAGTTTTTTTCCTCTCCTTTGGATCGCCGCAATAAACGGTCGTGTTTTAAGTTTTGCCCTGTCTTTTATTGAACATAATTTTTGGTGCCTCCTGTGAGGATTAAGAACATTGCTGCCTTGAGAGTTTTAATTGGTGATTCTCATAAGTAAATTGTCTCGACGATATATTAAAGGATTAAGGCGATATTTGTGGATAAAGTTCAGTTTCTGCAGTACCACTGTAAAGCAAAACCGCACTTTACATGCACATAAATTGGAAATGGCAGAAATAAATCTTCGCCAGTTTCATGCAACTGCAATTTCTCGCACGTTGGATCAGGTGCGCAAGGCGCACGCTGGTGAATTATATGCATCCAAGGCTGAACAACTGTTGAATTCGGCGAGATCACATTACGACCGCATGCTCGTAAATCACGAGGCACTCTTCAGTTTTGCGAAAGACGAAGAGTTGGAAGTACATTCAGCATGGTGGGACGTCACCGAAGAAGTGTACAACGACCTATGTTGCAGTCTAATGCGCTTACGTTCGACGAAAAGTGACGAGTGACACGCTCCCAGGGAGGGAGTTAAAGTTGGAGTCGTTACATATTTCATCATTTGATGGGGAGTTACATAATTGGTTGGCATTTAAGGACGCGTTTGAGACTTTAGTGCCCAACCGGGAATTGCCCACCGCATACAAACTCGCTAAGTTGCATCAAGCTGTTCCTTGCACATCAGTGCCGTTGGTTGATGGTGTTTATTCTGGAGGTTACGAAGAACTGTGGGCAGCTTTGAAAAAACGGTATGATAACCCCAAACAATTGGCAGAAATTCATGTTGCGCGTTTCCTAAACCTTCCGTTGGCGTCAGAGGAGTCAGCGCAATCATTGCTAAATATTGTAGATGTTGTAAGCGATTCTCTGCATTCGTTAGCTGTTATGAATTTGCCAGTTCAAGAGTGGTGCCAGTGCCAGTGCCAGTTCAAGAGTGGGATGCATTAACTGCTCTCCAACGGAGTTATCCAGCTTATCGGATTTATTGAAATTCTTGGAGAAAAGGGCTCAAAGTCTGTCAACAGAGCTTGTTCGGGTCGCAGATGGTCCCGACACAGTATCCGGCCGTCCATATCAGCGCTTGTCAACCACGCGCACCGTCAAATGCAACCATTCAATGGAAGAATGAAATTGTCAGTATTGTCAAGGTTACGCGTTGTCCAACCTTATTGGACTTACCACCAGAGAAATGTTTCGATTTCCTCAGGAAATCAGGCTTATGCTTTAACTTCTTAAGGTCAGGGCATATGTCTAAACAGTGTCCCTCTGGAGGATGTCGCCAATGTGGCCGCAGCAATACCATTTTTTGTCGAGAATCACAGCACTCTGCTTCGCTTCCCGCCACGAGGGGAGTAACTACTACCAGTACTAAACCGCAGCCCTGTCAACCGTTAGTACCGGCTCAAACCACGTTATAACACCACGACTCTGTAATTGGATGCCATGCACGGGGTGACCAGATCATACTTCTTGCTACAGCGTGTGCGTATGGCTCTGGAGACAACTCGAAGGAACGACTGGGGAGGATTTTATGTGATCCTGGATCAAAAGTAAGTTTCATTACAGAACGTTTTGCTAATGCTTTGATTCGCCATAGAAGTAGCTATGACGTAGCGGTCGAGGGTATTGGTGCATTATCCTGTACACGCATCAAGGGCGTCGTGGCAATAGCACTCAATTCAACGAACTTGCAATTTTCAGTGGCAATTCATGCCTTCGTCATTAAATCTATTACCTCGGTGCTTCCAACAGCACAAATCTTTGGAAATCAGTATAAGCACTTGGCTGGTCTGCAAATGGCAGTCAGGTTTGCGCTCATTTAGCGCTCAAATTTTGGAAGAGTCTCGTTTGGACGAGATTGTAAGCAGCTTTTGGAAGCTCGACGAGGGGTCTTATGCTGACGAGATTATTGATGATGAATGCGAGCGAATATTCTCAATGACTCACTCACGAACATCAGAAGAGCGTTACATGGTGCGCTTACTAATGCAATCTAATGCAATCTAACGCATCAACCATAGGCGACTCTTATGGCAGTGCCTTTAGACAATTCTATCGTTTAGAGCGTCGACTGGCCTCCGATAAACTATTACGTAACAAATATATTGCATATATTTACCAGTATTGGGTCCCAGCTGTCTGTGGGAATATTTTGTGTCGATAGAACCGACAAGCAATTAGAAACAGTACTTGCTTATCGACCAATATTCTCTCATTTTCATATCTAGGTTTAAGAGCTTCCCAAGCCAAGTTGAAATTATCGTCATTTAGTGCGAACTGTTTTACTATTGCGCCTGCTTAACCTTTAGTTTTGTATCGGAGGTGATACAATTTTCGCCCTTTTGATATTTTTGGATGGATGATGTATACGGCAGTGAACATGTCCCGGAAGGAAGGCCATTCTTCATAACCTCCATGAAATGTTTCTGTGTGACATGCGGGCACCTCGAGGTGGTTGCCTGAACTTGCCTCTTGATTTTGTACTTGTGGCAGCTCTACTCTCGGATGTGGAGTAGGTGCAATAGCTTTTATTAGCTTTAACTGATCGGAGATCATAGGTAGCTTTAGTAGCTTCGTACTGGTCTAAGCAGTTTTCGTACTTGACGAAAGCCGATGTTTTAATCTTTTGTGATAGATCTGATGATTCAGTTTCTACTATAGCGTCATGAGCCGTTTGGAGACGAGTCCAAAAATTGTTAAGATTTTGCTTTTTTATTTCTAATAACGATTCAGAGTTGTCTTGAATCGGTGAAGATGAAAATCGAGTGCAGTATCGTATTAATCTGTCACTCTCGGAAATGAATTTGGCAACCTGTTTTGAGCCTGTAGCGCCTGCAGGTGTAGTTTGATTTTTGTCGTCATTAACCATTTTTGTTATGTTATTTATTAATATATGTGTCAAAGTTAATTAGAATTTTCTCAGTGTAAACTGATTTAATCGCAGCAATAAATGATAATTAATACCGAATACTCTTTTACGTATATACCAATTTTTTTTGGACTAGATAAATATTTACTTGCGGAATAAATTTTTAAATTTGTATTTTGTTTAAAATATTTTGTTGTGAGTGTTTTTTCTTAATTTAATTATTAAGAATCGCACTTTTAATTTAACAATACTTTTATGTCCTTATGTTGGTGTATTTAGGTACACCCTAATACACGGACTTGTGTGTACATATACATATATTTATGTGCTCGTGTAATTGAGAGCTCGTTGAAGAGATCAATACACTTTGTACATAAGTATGCACGAATTGTTTGTGCGTGTGTAATATTTTTTTTTCTAGTGCAATTGAGAGCTCGTTGTAGAGATCAATGTGCTTTTACTTTTTTGTACGCAATCTTGCTTGTTTGTTACAAGGATTAAAATTTAATTTTGCAGTTCAATAATACCCAATGTAGGGTGTAGAAAGATAGGCAGATTCTTTGCCGTAAGTTTATAAAAATTTACATATGTGTGTAAATATGTAATTTGATTTAGTAAATACGTATGTTTGTATTTGTTTTAACATGTTTTGTTAACTCCACTGCACTCTTTTGGGTTTTTTTTTCACAAAACTGTTTTAATTCTTTCCTAGGATTCTTTTATTATTCTTTTAATTCTTTTACGAGGGCTGCTATATATATTTCTGGCCTAATAATGAAATTACGAATATTTATCAACGAAAATGTTTTTTTTTTCGGTCGATTGCTGTTTTGTTTCGGGCTCATACGCATAGATCCATGATTCGTCACCTGTGACGATCTTATAAACGTCTTTTGAAGAACCGCGATCGTATTTTTTCAGCATTTCTTTACACCAATCCACACGAGCCCTTTTTTGAGCGATTGTCAAATTGTGCGGGATCCAACAAGAACAAACCTTTTTTACGGCCAAGTGTTCATGCAATATCGAATATATGCTGGTGAGAGAAATCCATAGGCATGCCTCTATCTAAAGTTATGTTACATGACGGTCTTGCATTATCAGTTCACGTACGGCATCGATGTTTTGTGGCACAACGGCTATTTTTGGACGACCTTCACGGAATTCGTCTTTGAGCGAGCGTCGGCCACGTTTGAATTCGTTGTACCAGTTTTTCACAGTGCTATAGGACGGTGCTTCATAGCCATACAAAGATTTTAGTTCATCGATGCACTCTTGTCGTGATAATCCACGACGCAAATGTTCACGAGTCAATTCCATTTTTTGGCCGAGATGAATTTTTTAATTCCCTGTAAATAAAACAAGTCACGATTAAATGACAAAACGTTCTGAGTGATGTTATACTAAAAAATGTCAAATGGAAATGTCAGATTGCACCTGGCAATACTTAGTGTTGCCTAGGCCAGCCAACTATATAGCAGCTCTCATATAGTGCCTTTCATTTAGGCTCGAAGGACCATTTTTAGTTCTATACACAATTTGCGTAGGAGCACACACCAGTGATCCAACACTAACACTCGATTCAATATAAAATAAAAGTAAGTGGCTCGGTAAATCAATAATTTAAGTTTATTCCGCATTTACCAACAATATATTTTACATAAACGAAATTAAATATATAATATAATAATTTGAGGATGGAATCGAGCGCAGTAAGGGTCGTATTGAATTGATGCGGTAGCGCGCAGGAACTGTTGTCTGAACGAATTATTTTAGCGAATGTTATGATGTGGCGCACAGCCCCGTGGACGATAAGCGAATGCAAATATGAGGGCGATGATCCCGTCCTTTTTGTTAGGTGTACAGGTGCCGTGTTATGGTGTGGTGTGGTTTCATCGAGTGGTGAGAACCTGTGAATGTTTTCTGGTGTGGTGTGTTGCATTAGGGTGCGCCAGTTGTTACCGGAGAGAGTGGTGGTACTGAGGCTTAGCTCATTTACGGTGTTAGGGTTGCGTTGAGACCCGGTAAGTGATGAGTTGTTGTTTAACTGAATGACCCCACTGGATTTCTGGCACCAGTCATTATATCGGGCAAAGTTTTTATACAGACTCTTTGGTCTGCGGGTATATCTTGGGATACCCCACTACTAAAAGATCTGTGTAATATCTGGTCTAAATTTCGGGATGATTTATGTACTCTCGCCAAGGTTCGTGTACCTCGTTGGCTTGGGATGAATGCAACTAATCGCAGTACGCTCTATGGGTTTTATGATGCCAGTCAGAAGGCCTACGCTGCGGTCGTTTACGCACACACTATCAACAGTGATGGCAATGTTAAGGTATCATTGCTCACCGCGCGTACTAAGGTTGCGCCGTTGAATGGCGCCACAATCCCTCGACTCGAACTATGTGGAGCTCTCCTATTAGCCAAGACGATTGATAATGTTCGCAGAGCGCTTAGTTTGGAGGATGCCTCTGTACACATATTGACGGACTCTAGTATTGTATTGTGCTGGCTACGCAAACAGCCAATGTTATTAAAACCATATGTTGCCAACAGGGTTCGGCAAATACAAGAATTGACCTCTATAGATTGTTGGCAATATGTACGTTCGGAACAGAATCCAGCTGATTGCGCGAGCCGTGGTGTGACGCCATCAGAGTTGCTGAGCCACCATTTATGGTGGAGGGGTCCAGATTGGTTACGTCAGAAGACAACCCCGTTTAACCAGGTACCGGAGTTACAAGCAGACGAAGTTGTAAAAGTGCGGATTGAAGAGAGGGCCAGAGTTTTAACCTTCGCATCTTCAATTCGATTGCAGCTCACCACCCGACGTTTCGATGGACAACATATTCCATTAACACAGCGGTTTAGTTCGATCAAACGCCTAATCAGAACTACAGCTATAATACTTCGCTGGTTACCAAAACATCGCCGTCTCCGCCAACATCTTGTGACAACTCAGATATGGATGCCGCGCTTGAATTGCTTATGCGTATTGATCAAGCGTCCGCGTTTCCACAAGACTTACATTGCTTACGTGAAGCCCAAATTTATCAAACCTCTAGCCCACTTCTACCATTTAACCCCTACTTGAATGATCATGATATCATACGGGTAGGCGGTCGCATTAATGGGTCAGCATTGGTCGAAGAACATCGTCATCCAACTATACTTCCAAAGGTTAGCGATTTAGTTAGGCTGCTGGTACACCAAACTCATATCGACACCCTTCACGGCGATACACAGCTAATGCTACATACCCTACGCTACCGCTACTGGATCCTTAATGCAAGGCAAGTTGTACGTAGTTCAATACATAAATATGTGATTTGTAGACGACACCGTGGAGTTACCATTACTCAACAGATGGCCTAATTACCACGAAATCGGGTCTGCATATCTCGGCCATTTCTGGTGTCAGGTGTCGACTATTGCGGTCCTTTTTCACTGCGCATTGGCACTAAAAGATCTCGCAGTAGAGTGAAAACTTATCTATCAGTTTTCGTATGTATGGCTACCAAAGCTGTGCATATCGAGTTGGTGGATAACTTGCCATCAATGGCGTTTATAGACGCTTTCACGCGTTTCGTTAGTCGACGCGGTCTGTGCCGCGACTTATACAGTGATAACGCTACAACTTTTGTAGGAGCCAATCGGGTAATGAGGGAAGACCTAGCTGCTTAGCACAATGAACAGAATCAGCAATATCTTGACAACATTGGGACGAGTTGGCATTTTATAACACCTAGTACCCCCCATCAAGGTGGATTGTGGGAGGCTGCTGTGAAGTCCGCGAAACGACATCTGGTACGGGTAATAGGTAACCAGGCGATGTGGCATTCGCAATTACAGACGCTGGCGGCACGAATTGAAGCCTGTTTGAATTCTCGTCCACTTGTACCGCTGACTGATGATCTTGAAGACAAATATGCGCTAACACCTGGAGACTTTCTCATTGGCGCTCCCCTTATCGTAGTGCCAGAACCTAGAGTAGCGGAGATTCCTGGTAACCAACTAAAGCACTGGCAGTGGTTACGACGAATACATCAACAGTTCTAGCATCGGTGGAGTGAAGAGTATTTGGCGACCTTACAAACACGAAGTAAGTGGCGGAGGCGTACCGAAAATATTCATGTTGGAGACATTGTCCTAGTCAGACATGAAAACCTTCCCCCAACACATTGGCGACTGGGTCGCATAACAGAGGTTCATCCGGGCAGGGATGGCCTGGTATGCAACGCAACATTGATTACCCCTTATGGAGTGTGCACCCGGGCAGTGCAGAAACTGTGCTTCGACCGGGCAGGATGTTTAAGATTTATTTTCTATTTTTATTTTATATCACACGATGCACCCTGTGCAAAGTGTTTCTCTATTTTCTATTATTCCGTACTTCAATTCTTCGCTTTAACTAAGGTACTATTCCTGTAAGTTTTTTTCCTCTCCTTTGGATCGCGGCAATAAACGGACGTGTTTTAAGTTAGGCCTGCCTTTTATTGAACAAATGTATTATATTTAACAAGTAAGGAAGAGCTAAGTTCGGGTGTAACCAAACATCTCGTACTTTTGCAACTTGCAAGAATCAAATTGGGGAAAATTCCTTCAATTAATTAATTTTATAATTATATAACTTATACACTGACCGACAAATTGAGCATTCGTTAAAATAACATAAATCCTTATATTATATGTGGTATATGAGTGTTTACAGGCACATATTTTCGGCATTAAACTATAGTATGTCCAATATTTTCCGTTAAGTTAATGTTGTTAAGATATCTTACATATTGACCGATATAAACGGTATAAAGTCATCAGAAGTTTAAAAATCTTATATTTGGTATATGAGAGATAGTATTTAACCATTTTTATCGTAATGGCAGCCAAGCGACAGCGGAATAGGCCAAACCGTCAGCCAAGAGACCAAAGACAAAGGGTGTAACAACCGAAAAATCGTTTGCTGATGTTGCCCGAAACCGAATTGTCATCTGCGTGCTGGATGAGGGAGATCCCGAAAGGAAAATCCTCAGAGCCTAATGGAAATGAGTGCAAGCTGCGCTGACAAACGTGGCGCTCGAGGTGCTACTAAGCAATACAGGTCTGCCACCGTAATGCACAGATGCTGGCTGGTACCAGGATCAAATCTCAATGATTGCTTGCAAGGACTAAAGATCGATCGCACTCTATAAAGCGGTAGCGGTAGATAAAAGACACATCCCGTCCAGACCAAGGGCAAGGGTATGGATCCCGGCTACACCATAGCAGAAGGACCAGATAATGCAGCTCATGAGAGCCTGTTACCCGAATCTGCCATCTGAGGGATGGAGATTTGTCAAAGCCGACGACCCCGCAGCGGGATCTGGTGTGGAGAAGAAACGAGCCACAATGCAGATTCTGCTGTTGCTAACAAAGAAATCCGTAGAATCGCTGACGAAAAGTGAAAGGGACACCAACTACTGATTCACAATGGTGAAGGGCGTGACCTACCAATCGGACGCCGATGTAGGAAACAGCTTGGCATCGGAAACGGAGTGTATGCCATCTCGGATGTAAAATTTCATGTCTGTGGCGTATTTTTTATAGATTTATCGCGCTTTTAGTATTTTATTTTATGTGGGGAGTGAGCGGAGACTAGCCCTCGTAGACTAAAAGTTAAAAATATAAAAATAAATGTTTTGGAAAATATTTAAGGCATTTTTTTAGATATAGGCTTATTTAATCTTGGAGCGCCTGGTCGTTGTAATGATTCTCAAATATTCGAAAAATCCGACTTGAAAAGAATTTTGCAAAACCCTCTGCTTAAAGAGAATGCAAAAAAAATGTGTGACTCTAATGTTTCCATCGTAGGGAACTCATCATTTCGCTTTACTCCGTTTCTAATGAAGCCCTATCCCTATAACCCAGCCGCTGAGGATCGCGAGAATATTTTTAATTACCACTTATCTAAATATCGAAGGGTTGTGGAAAACGCATTTGGCCATCTGAAAACAAGGTTTAGAAAAATAGGGAAAGGAGTTGATAACGATATTAAAAACGCAATAACATTAATAAAATGTGCTTGCGTCTTACACAATTTTTTAAATGAAGTGAATGACAGTTTAAACACGAAATGGTTGCAAGTGCAAACACTTGCCCACGAGAGCAACCAGATCCGTTATTAATTTCTGGAACCGACAACACTAATGCAGAGAGCATCAGAAAATCAATAGCTCCATTTCTATGTAAGTTTTATTTATTTTATCAGTTCAACTTTTCATTTACACTCAGTTCATTTTTTGTTATTTTATTAATTATTGTAAATCAATTTTATCTCAACATCAAAACAAAATAAATTCATTAACAAAAAAATAATTCATTAACAAAACAAAATACTTAAACTAAATACTTAAAATTTAAATATTAGATTTCTTACTGCTTCTCCTGGACTAAAGAGAAGAAAAATTGCCGCAGCTTCGTGGCGTTCATCGCAAATCGCATATTTTTAAAGATATGTCGTGATTATCCTCTTTTATTGCTTCAATTTCTGTGGCTATTATTCTATTTCCCGCCCGGAAATTCTCCAAAAACTCATTTTGAATGTTCACATTTACATTTGTTTTTTTCTTTTTCTTTGAATCGAATCCAATCAGAGAAGAGCTTTTAAACGATAATTCAAATTCTCTACAACTTCATGAACTGTAATAAATTAATTTACAAAAATAAATACAAACTCCTCTCCTCCACCAAGGTTTTCAAATTAAAGCTTTTATAGCTGCCGAGGATACTATTTGTTTTCCTATAGTATTCCCAAGTCGACGGGCTGCCACCAGAGGGACCAACTGATTTCTTTTCATCTCTGTAAATAGGTTAATAAACGGGAATTAAAAATTAATGCCGGATTTAAAAGAATTTTATATGGTAAATCTCATTTCTTAATTACAGATTATCGAGTTAAGCTCGAAAATGGAGATAATCGTGTTATATGTAAACATACTATTAATAAAAAAGAATTTATTAGATTAAATAAAGCATACTTTAATTTTCTTAATCCCCTACACTTATTGTGTTAGTTGTTTTTAAAAATATTTCCTAAAAAGAACGCATGTATAATGCAAAACTACGTTGGCCAGGTCAGATAGTAATATATAAAATTCCTAATTGATGAAATTAAAAATCATACCATTTTGAAATGTTTATCATTTGGTTGTAAGTATTGTCAAAATATTGCAATCGCGTCCTTGTGCGAAGCATACAATAGAGTTACTGCTAACATATTTATTATTATAAGTGTATCATTAGTGATATACCGTTATCTTGACAGAACTTCGTGGATATATCAATCTAATATTCATGAATGAATAACTTTATTTTAATAGTAATATTCCTATTATTCCTTATTAAAATTTATTATTGTATGAATATATTATATTAACTTTGACATAGTCAAATATTTATGATTATTTAAATGAAAACAGTGATGTAATATCTACTTATAATTATTTTGTTAATTTCATCAGAAACATACAGAAAAAATTGGGCGTGACTTCCCTCAATACTACGTTTAATTAACACCTTTCACAAACTTTTAACGCTATATTAACCAAACAAAGAGGCAGATACAGTGTGAAATCGGTGAAATCGAATAGTAACTACGTCCACCACCCAAACAACCGTTATGTTCAAAACCACTGAAAGTCTGATAACTATGAAACGAGAACCTTTTGAATCATTAAATTTGATTGTAACGTATGTGTATGTGGTACGGTGAATTTGCATATGAATGGATAATGGTGTGGCACTGCCCACCTAAAGGTAAAATTTCTTTTCTTAGCAAACTACAACAATTTTAATATTATATTTGGTGCGTAGCGTTATCTTTATATCCACATGTTAAATTTAAAAAATGGGCAGAATCAGTTCACGCCTACTGCCCACATAACAAAATTAAGTTCCACTTTTCTTTCCCTTTACAATAGATTAATCTATCTTCAACGAAGATATCGCATTAAAACTGTACGTAAATAGTGCTTTCAAGGTATTCGTATAAGGTTTACATCGGAAATCGGATCAAAATCATAACTTTTGAAGCCGGATATGTGATCCTTATTGTGTATAACTGACTCTGCTAAAAATGGATAAAATCGGGTCAATATTACCCGCAACACCCATGTACTCTATATAAGAATTTCAGTCCTAAGTTTGATGGCGAAAATGGGTGAAATCGATCCACAAATTACTACTCATATATAATACTATATATGAGGTGTGTTCAAAGAAACAGGTGAATTTTGAATTTTTTTTAAAAGTTCTTATTTACTCATCGATATCTATGGCCAAAAAAATCACGAATAAGAATTGATGTGTAAGCTGAACATGAACATTCGATAAAATTGAATGACATGAGCCGATTGATATGTCAACATCCTCTGCAACTTACCTAATAGTAATTCGGCGATTTTCAAGAACAATTTTATTCACTGTTTCGATGTTTTCTTCACTTGTGGACGTGGTCGCACTTCTAAAATTTTCATCGTCATCAACATCTTCTCGGCCTTCTGTAAATTTGTAGCACTTATAAACACTTTTTTGGGACAAAGTGAACTCACCGAATATCACAGTCAACATTTCAAGTGCATTGGAGCACTTTATTCCATTTTTAACGCAAAATTTAGTACATATTCTTTGCTCTATTTCTTTCAAAAGTCAAAAAACGAAGAGCACACTAAACCGAGACTAACCTTTTCTGTTGTCAAAAACAAATTACTAATAGAAATTGGCTCCTAATGCAAGCACATGATAAACATATGTGTCCAATAAAAGCAAAAACAAAACATCGATAATGTACGTAACTAATGTAAAAAACAAATGTACACAGCCCGCGAAAAATCCAAATTCACCTTTATTATACCAGACTTTTTGCCGAATATATCGTTCAAGGTGTGATTTATTTTAATGAAATTGCATGGAACTACAAGTACTTGTATATTCTCGAACAAAAGTAAATGCAGTCAGACCAAACCTTTCTCTATCTCCAATATACTCGATAGAGTCATTTCTGACTTCCCAGTTGGTTTTAAACAGTTTAAGTTTAATTTAACATTTTTTTATGCATCACTTTTATCCTTTATATTATACTTGTACATATAAAGTATAATTATATTTGCCAACATCTGAAAATACTTATATGCCGCCCGCTTTGATTTTTGCAGATTATGAGGTTTAAAAATTGGTATTACCTGTAATACGATTAGTGATTTAAATATAATATAAAGAAATCATGTGGAATACAGAAAATATTTTTGATGATTTGATAATAGTATTAATCCAAAAAAAAAACGTTTTCCCTTAAAAAAGATCCTAGCCCACCGCCGTGATACAAAATGCTATGTGCTTGAAAATCGATTATCCTTTGAAAAATCAGTCATTTAATTTTAACACAGGGTTCGTATGAGCTGAGTTTATAGGAACCGCGTTCGAAATTAGACAATGGGCGTGGCACCGCCCACATTTAGGTGAAACCCCATATCTTACGATCTGCTTAACCGATTCGGTACATAGTATTCTTCTCATATTTCTATGTTATAGTGCGAAAATGGAATTACAACTACGCCTCTCTCCCATATAACACCATTTAAAATTTCATCTGATTTTTTCACTTTCCAGTATACAAATCAAGCAACAATGATTTAATTGGGGTAAAACTTTGCGTGAATAATATGTTTAAAGTATTCCACCTTGTGACCAAAAACTGTCTAAATCGAACTAAAACTATGCACGCCCCTAGGTACTGAATATGTGGACCCCAGTGCCTATAGTTCACCATCTACCGAAAATATCGGTCAATCCGCAAAGAAATCTCAAACGAGTATACGATTTGACTTTGCGAGAGTAAAAAAGGTTCAGTTACATCCGAACTTAGCCCTTCCTTACTTGTTAGTCATATAAACGATTTTTATGATAAGAAAGTGATGAAATATAATTTTTTTGCACAAATTCCTCATGATAAAATGCGAAAGATTATGCAAAAAAAATAATTAATTTCCTAATTTTAATTGTTACAAAATTAATAATTTATATATGTATGTACATGCACACATACATACTTATGTACATCAATATGGAGTTCATTTACATTCTCTGATATGTACACACTGAGAATTTTTGATATTACCACTTATCAATGTGCGCGCACTGTTCTATATGTAAGTATGTATGTACAAATATACGTATGACATTGCAAAATAAGTAATGCATACACAAATCTACATACATATGTACATATAAGCGTACAAATGTAAGTATGTCAGTTGTACAAATCAACAATTGTCTCAAATAGCATTAAAAGCATCAGAAATCAAAAGCAGCCAAATTGACAAATTTTTAATTTGTAGTAAATCACACCACAACATTTTCATTCATGAACGCTGGCGCACATGCAATAAGCTAAGTTGTTTCATTTATTAAATAAAACGCCTTACACATCTCCCCGAGCATACGTAGCCTACAAACGTCTTTTTGCGTCGATGGCAAAAGCTAGAAATCATAAATTAAACAACTCTCTGATGTTCCCTCTAGAAGGGAAAAGTGATAACCCCACAAAACACAGAAAAAAGTGACAATCGGCGATCGTTCGTTCGTTTATTTTGTCGGCACATTTCGGAGTTTCCACCAACAACACAATGTTGGGACGCTTTGTCGTCACATCAGTCCTTCGACACATTGACTCTTTGAAATGAAACCAAAAAACATGAGCTTCGGTGATGGTTGACCGTGTCAACAGAGATTTCACATAAAGCAATGAATGTACATATCTACATACATATGTTGTTTGTAGACAAATTTACAAATATTTTTCTTTTATATTTCTTTACATGTACACAAGTAAATAGATAGATATGAAAATGACGACGGCTAAACGCAATTCTTTACATGCGTACACTGTATATCCTAGGAAATCCCTGGTTGAGAAAAGCAACATGAAGCATGAATGTGAAATTGTGAGTACATGAATTGTTTTTAAAACTATATCAAAATACTTTTAAATTATTACTAAAAACTCATAGTAAAGTAAGAATAAATTAACGTAAATTAATTTAAAAAACAAGAAATAAAAGTTCAATAAAAGGGAATATATTTCAAATAGCATATCAATATTCCATAGTTGGGCATATATATCAGCATCATATGTCTTCAATATACCCCGGTTGGGCATGTTAAGAGAGCTGTATTTGTGGAGATTCTCTGTTGTTATAAAAGCGAGAAATGTTATTTGAATTCTGCTTGTGCGGTGAATTCCCCGACTGAAATTTTACAAATGTTCGCTTTCGAACCTGCACCTTCTCGTTCATTTATGTTCTCTGCTCTTACAACTTGCAAAGATCACATTCGGGGAAATACCTTCAAACTTTATATTAAACGAATAAGGAAGGGCGAACATTTTGTACTCTCGCAAAGTCAAATGGTATACTCGTTTTAGATTTCTTTGTGGATCTTGCCGCCTTGTTCTATGTTGACCGATATTTTCGGTAAAAAGTCAGCTATAGGCCCTGGGGTTCACATATTCATTACCTAGGGGCTTGAACAGTTTTGACTCGATTTAGACAATTTTTGGTCACAAGGTGGCATACTTTAAACAAATTATTCACTCAAAGTTTTACCCCGATACAATCATTTTTGCTTGATATGCATAGTGGAAAGTGAAAGAATCAGATGGATTTCGCAATATAACATAGAAATATGAAAAGAACGTTATGCACCGAATTTAGTTGAAATCGATTAAGCAGATCTCAATATATGGGTTTTCACCTAAAAGTGGGCTGTGCCACGCCCGCTGTCTAATTTTGAACGCGGTTCCTATAAAGTCATCTCATACCATCCCAGAGATAAAATTTAATGTCTCTGGCGTGTTTAGTGCTTGATTTATAGCGCTTTTAGTAGTTGTTAACAGTACCGTTATATGGGGAGTGGGCGGAGTTGCCACCCGATTTCACCCATTTTCACACTGTAGGTAGAGGTTCTAAAAACATTTGCTTCCAGTGAATTTTGTTATTATAGCGATTTAGGAGATATGCACATTAAACCTATTAGGGGCGGGACCACGCCCACTTTAAAAAAAATTTTAACTGCTGATGCCCCTCCCTATTTTGATCCCGTATACCAAATAAGAGTCTTGTATCTTGTTGTGGAGCTTAGTCATGGCAATTTATTTGTTTTTGAATAATGGCGTTTTGTGGACGTGGCAGTGACCGTCTCACGGTACCAAGAAACATGTCTACCAAGTTTCATAAAGATATCTCAATTTTTACTCAAGTTAGAGCTTGCACGGACGGACGGACGGACAGACAGTCACCCGGATTTCAACTCGTCTCTTCATCCTGATCATTTATATATATATATCCCTATATCTAACTCGATTAGTTTTAGGTGATACAAACAACCGTTAGGTGAACAAAACTATTATACTCTGTAGCAACAGGTTGCGAGAGTATAAAAATGTTGCGAAAGAATTTAACATTCCTTATTTGAAGAAATCGTAAATGGATTACAATCAAATTTTGTATTTTATTAAGTTATATTATAGGTCACTCACTCACTCAGTTTTATTACTATATTTTACTTCACATCAGCGAAAATATTAAAATCATCTTCAAATATACGATATTAACTAAACCGAAGAGGCGAAATTTAACAAATTAAGTTATTGTGGAAAACGTCAAGCAGCAGATCGGAGTTTATTAAGGGATATTAAGGATACGGGGTTTAGACCAAGGTCTAGACTAATTTCATTCATATTCAGCGGTAAATCACATACTTTTTAAGAAAATTTTAATTTAATTTCATTAAAATATCACACGTTTTAAGCAAGCTAAACGGCTTAAAGCTGGTTAAAAGTCGGAAATACCTATACAGGGCATATTTGGAGCAGGAAAAAAAATATGGGCAGATTGCATCAACTTTTGTCATTGCTCAGGTATACTCAAGAACATATTTTCAAACAATTTTATAAATTAATTAGTCAAACTCTGACTGACATATTCGGCATAAGATTTGTTAGAAAAACAAAAATCACATTAATCAATTCCACATATTTTCGACATTAAACTATTGTATATCTAATATTATAGGTTCAGTTAATTTTGCTAAGATATGTTACATATTGAGCGATATGTGCAATATAAAGCGAAAGTTTAAAAATCTTATATTCGGTATATCCCTAATAATGAGATAGGGGTAGTATTGACCCGATTTTATCTATTTTTGGCATTTCTGCATATTATTAAAAGAAAGAGATACTCTCTGAGTTTCATTCAGATGTCTCACATACCATTACCAATATATAAGGAGAAAAGTCAACCAGATGTTTAAAAATTCTTATATTAGTTATATGGGAGCTAGGGCAAGTTTCCATTCAATTTGATCCATTTTAAGCAAAAATTCAATTTTATTAAGATAACTTACATATTGCCCGATATATGTTGAATAAAGTCAGCCTACAGTTCGAAACTCTTTCTATTTGGTATATGGAGGCTAAGGGACGTATAGACTCTATTTAACCCATTTTAGACGTACAGGAATACTAAAGGATTAAGTGAGGACTTTCTCCGAATTTCAATAATATATCTCATTAATTGACCGACATTTTCAGTAAAAAGTCAGCCGTAGGCACTGGGCTTCACATCTTCGGTATATGGGAGCTTGAACACTTAACATATGGACCGATCTTGAAATTTTTTAAACGTGGTATAATATATTTTAAGGGCACTATTGGTGCAAAGTTGTATCCCGATATGCACTAGAAAGTGCAAAAATCTAAACGAATTTAAATTTGTGTTATATAGGAAGTTGGAAGTGACATAGTTGGAAGTGACATAGGAATGTCAGGGTAAGGTTACCCACTCAAATTTGGTTGAAATTCGGGGAGTAGGTACGAAGATGTGTAATTTCACCAAAATATAAGCGGTACCACTCCGATCATATAATTTTTATACCGGCTCCTATAAAGCCTTCTTATATCATCCCGGCTGTAAAATTTTATGTCTCTGACTCATTTAGTTATTGATTTATCGCACGTTTAGTAGTTTTTAACAAAACCGTTGTCATGGGGAGTGGGTGGTGTGTCACCCGATTTCACCCGTGTGCAAATTTGGGTGATATAGCTTGAATGGCTTGGAAAATATACATATTAAATCTATTACAGGCGGGGACATGCCCACTTTTAAAGATTTTCAAACCACAGCTGCCCATTTTTAATGCAATTCATTGTACTAAACTACAGTTTGGTATCTTTATTTTCGGCTTAGTTATGGTTTTCGAATAATACCATCTACAATACCAAATAACTTATGGTGCCAGGGAACATGTGTGCCAAGTTTCATCAAGATCAAGATCACAAGTTTCATCCCCGGCAACGTTTCTTTGCCATATGTATATGTACGTTATTGTTAGCAAAAGTTTTTTAAAGAAATAGTCCTTAGGACTATTAAAATTAAGTAAGGGTTTGGGGGATGTAATTATAATTGAATGAAGAGTTTTAGACAATTAAAGTATACTTTATCTAAGTTAATAAATTATTATTTATTAAAGAAAAAAAAAATATATTAACTTAAAATTATTGATGATGTCTATGCATCGAAAATAGTTAACTTTTCTACTACTAATTATGGCAATGGTATTGAAATGTTACCATTAAAAATTTTGTCTTCCATAATGTTTTTCATGAATTTTTTAATAACGAATCTTGTGCCATTGCAAATCGTTAGTGGGTTTGTTAAATAATTAATTTACTAACGGGTAGAGGTATCAATGCTTTATTGGGTTTTATACAATTGTGAACGGTTTGCTTAACACCAAACCAAAGACGAGTAGAATCAGCACAGAGTTACAATCAGAGAAGATACTCGTACACACATGTGCTCTGATATTTATAGGAGTTCGACAAAACTTAAAATAAGGTAATTTTAAATATAAATTAACAAAGATAATAACAAACAGAAATGAATGAGCAATGACAAATTGAAAGCTCAGATAAAACAGTATTACCAGATTAGACTTACCATTAATAGAAAATAAACTTAAAACTAATGTAAATAATCCAAAGCATCCTGCCCAGTCAAGTCGGTTGACTCGAAATCCTCCTTCTCTAGGAATAGACATAGTTTCCGTACTGTACTGTGTACTGTTGGGTGGAAGGCAGGGTCTCTTATTTGAATAGAACGATATCGTTCACCCTTATATTCCTCGTGCATCGATGCCATTTGTTCCGTCTCTGCAGAATGGTTTGATACTCCTCACTCCATCGCCTCCAAAATCTTTGTTGAATTTGACGTATCCATTGCCATTGTTTAGACACCTCCAGGAGTGGCGACCCAATCAGGAAATCACCTGACGTTGAGGCAAGTTTCTCTTCAGGATCACCATAGAGTGATGTAATAGGACGGTAATTGAAACCAGCTTCTATTCTTATGGCTAGTGTCGGCTTATTAACTATACCACATGACCTGTGTACCAGCGTGTGATACTTAGCGGACTTCACAGCAGCTTTCCAGAGGCCTCCTTGATGTGCCGCACTGGGTGTGATAAAATGCCAATATGTACCCAAAGCTACTAACTATCGCTGATTATTCTCACCCTACCATGCTGCAATATCTTCTTTCCGGAGTCGGTTGGCATCAACAAAAGTTGTATCACTGTATAAATCCTGACAGGCACCGCGTCGGCCGACGTAGCGAGTAAAAGCATCTAAAAGGGCCTGTATCTATAGATTGTCAACCACCTCAATGTGTACGGCCTTGGTGACCATACATACGAATTTTGCGAGATACGTCTTGATGAGCGTTCGAGAGCGTATCGTTCCGGTTTATAGTGTAAAAGACCCACAATAATCGACAACAGATGAGATGAACGTCCTTGCTGCTCCGATTCTCTGCCTGGGCAAGTAAGCCATTTGCTGCTTCAGGACCTCTGCTCCATAACGGCGACATACAACGCAGTTATGGATGAACTCTTGACTGCTTCCCTGGCCCCATGCAATGTAACCTCAAAGCTTGACCGACGACTTTGATTTTAGCAAAATAATCGGGAAACGTTGATCATGCCTAGTTCGGCGTTGTGAATGCGTCCTCCGACACGTAGGATTTGGTCTTCTCTATAAGTAAATTTAAAGGCATTATTCGACTGGAAGAAGCCAAACCAGATAGTTTATAATATGTCGTCCAGTTCCTGATCAATGACCACCGGTTGCCAAAGATGTCAGCGACAATCGAGTGATACTACTGAACCATTCGTTTAACAATATAACGTGTCCGTTTGGACGACGAGTCTATAACGGATGTGAAACGAGTATAATGAATTTGTTCATATTTCGGTTTTCGGCGAGTAAGACCTCTTACTTATCCTTGCTGAGAGGAACATCACTACTCTCCAAATAAATTATCTCTGCCTCCTTAGGTTCATGCCACCAAAGAGGATGTATTAATAGTTCGGCGGGTGTGATGCCTCTACTGCCAACACAATACTATCGGAGAATCCGACCACAGATAGTAGGGAACGTCAACTAATCCCAAAGAATTTCGCACGTTTGGGAATATCTCGGTAGGAAGTAGCGCTTTTGCTAGTTCCAGGCTCGGTATAATAGCACCTTTGAGTGGTGCCACCTTGGTACGTATCGTCAAAAGTGTGAAACGTGCAGAACCGTATGTGTTCAGTGTAAATAGCCGCTGCTAGCATCGCAAACCGTGGATTCGCGTGGAATCATTCTCATCCACCGTTCGATGCGAACTTTATTGAGCTCTGGAAGCTTTGAGCGATACTTCTGCATTAGTGGCAAAGAACGTCTGGTACTGGTTTCTCAGGATAGACCCGCAGTCCACAGTCGCTGATTGAATATTTTCCCAATTACAATAACAAGGAATAACAATGCAGTAGGATCTATCCTCCTTGACGTTGGTCGACGCGAAAGAGTAATTGATCATTAAGTGCGTCCCATCTCAAGGTCAAAACGCAAGCCTCACCAGAATGGAAAATATAGCTAGAAAAAGATGGCTCATTAGATGAACGCATCATCACATGACTATCGTTCGAGTTCCATTTTCTTAGGGTGATTTGTCTCGAAGATGGCATCCACATGTTTTGCCAGCGAAACTGCTTCGGTAACGCTTTCACAACTTTTTAACACTAGATTTCCTAGCGAGTCATTTTGACTGCTTTTGAATTTCAATTAGAAAAATAATTATTTAAATAATGACACAGCTTCTTATAATTTTGTGAATTCTTCTACAATATATAAATGGGTTAATCATTCATTGCTGTAGAAAATGAAGATGTCATCAATGTATCCAGGAAAAGGCGTAGGGTGCTAATTAGTTCAGATGAAGAAACTCAAACTACCTCTCAAGTGACCGAAATAGCTGCAGATGGTACTGTGTAGTCACTAATGCGCGTTCATTCATTTCTGTTATTACATTTGTTTGTTCATATTTAATGTTATGGTATTTTAAATTCCGTTGAACTCCTATAAATATCGGAGGACATGTATGTACGAGTCTTTTTTCTGATTTTAACTCTGTGCTGACTATACTGGTCACATGGGTTTGTCTTAAGCAAACCGTTCACAATCGTACAAAACCCAGGTGCCTCCTATGAAGACAAATATTATATAGTTTAATTTTGTTGTTGTGTGGTTTCATGGCGGGGTTCAATTAGCGTGCATTGGTGGTGATAGCAATAAAGCATATACATACTTGTATGTACATGCTTGTGTCTCGGAAGATGCCATAGAAGGTCGGGATGTGTTTCACCTTCAACAAGAGCTCAAGTCGATTGAATCACATTTTGAGCACTTCATGGAGAACCATAATCGTCTAGTTGGAGAAACTACGTCCACCAAGATGTTGCCACATGATGCACTTTTGGGATCAGTAGAGGTGCTGTATACTGCGGCATGCAGCAAACTTAATCGTATCGTCAAGGGTTGAACCTAAGGTCGCTGACGGAGCGCACAATTGCCCTACGATATCTTTGGATGTCCATTTGGTTGATCTGAAATTGGACCTGTTAGCTATCCCGTTATTTGATGGAGACATGTGTAAATGGAGACATTGGTAAATGATAATGGTTTGGCATACCCGATAGCGTTTAAATTGGGAAAACTTCGCCAGGCAGTCAATGCGGCTACTGTTCCTTTAAATGGTGGAATATATTCGGGTGGCTATCAGGAGGTGTGGAAGGCTCTGAAAGACATAGAAGAAGAAGCAGCTAGCGGAAATACCCGTAACCCGAGTTCTTAACCTTAAAACAGCTACCCATGAGTCATCACTATCGTTATTGGCTATTGTATACATGGTTCATGAGTCACTGCGTGCATTGCGTGTTATGGATATCGCCCTAAATCAGTAGGATGCGTTAGCTGTACCAATCGTGGTCTATCTCGAAAACGGTTCACCGATTTTTGTGTTCTTTGACCTTGAAATTTAATAGTTGCGTACACCCTACCATATGTAGGTTTTGAGACAACTTTTAGGGTGTCAATATACAAGTATTTACAGACTTACAGCTGGGTATCTGAATTCCGAGATTCTTACCTAATTTAAGCTTAAATGACTGGACTACATGCTCACTGTCAATTGTATTTTTTCAACATTACGCCACATTCGCGATGATTTTAAGCAAACATTGATATCATCAGCGTACGTTGAGCGCTGTCGTCTTTTTTTTGTATATATTTCAATATCATATTCAATGCCCTAAGTGAAAATAATGCCATTTTGGATGTATAATACATAAAAATTATAATTTTATACTGTTTTAGCACTTTGGTTATGGACGATTGTTTTTTGAGTTTATGTTGCACACAGCATATGGGTTATTTTGAAAGGCAGCTTAAATGTTGAATGAGCTGTTCTGCCTTGATCTAACAAAGTTGTTGCAATGCGAGATGATGTAACGGCCAATGCGATGTCATTTTTGATGTCTCAGAAAAAAGTAATAATAAATAAAAAAAATCGAAATAAAGGATATTTTTCTAGTTCCACCTCGTGCGTAAACAAAAAAAAACAAAAGAATCTACTTGCGCTGCCGAAACTGCCAGCTTAATGCGGTCGCAAGTTAATTTTTGTTCATCATTTTGTAGTGGTACTTTAAGAGTCACAGTCGCTGCCAATTAAACATTATTATACTGCGCTTCACGATTTATTAATATCTGTGTTGATTAAATCAAATGCACTCCGATTTGGTGACCTCATACCAAAATGGCTGATTAGTAAATTCGCAGTGACATTGCGTCACTGAATGACATCGTTAAATTGTTAAACCATCGATACAATATATATAGTCATCGAAGCTTTATAATTATCCCACAACATTTATGCTCGGATCGGGAAACATGTCATCAGTAATATAGCAAATAATATACGAATTTGTGTTCCTGCGCAATTTAATGCAGCTGCAGCAGGCATCTTCTAGCAATCTCTGAGCAACACATGCATCTATATACGTTGGATACTGTTGTTCATTTCTTTACAACAACAGTCGCAGATAAAAGAACTCAGTCTGCCTTGGATGTAACTTTGTATACACCACCCAATTATTATATCCCGATTTCGTTCGCACAACTAATACTGATAAACAATTTGGTAATTCGTTATTTTGTCATCTTCATTTATTGGAGAAGCATTTACATTCGTATTTTCAATTCTAAATTCACTTCCTTTATTCACTTACTTGCAAATATATTTGATGCTCTTATTCGAACTCCAGAACTCAACATTAATATATTGTGATGAACAGATACGAGAATAAGATAGAATCGACGGCAAATTCCCACATTTAACTAGACTGCGATACTCCACTTATGTCTGATCGTCCCGATTAGACATATTTGCGGTACCAAACACAAAGCTTTTATGTCTCTCATTTCATCTTCTAGACTGGTGTTAACTTCTTTAGCCGTCCTTCTCTTACTGGAGTTAATTCCATCAGTTACTGGTGCATCCCTTGACTTAAAGTAGTCTCGAGATTCCATTCTTGACGAGAACGTAGCTACATTGGAATACCGAATCTCGTTACCCACTTGTTGATAAATGCATCCACTAATGGTTCAGCCTCTTGATTAGGAATTGTGTATACTTCAGGCCATTCATTGAAATGGTCCTTGACTACCAAAGCATGACTATTTCTTAATGTATTGGTGGAAAATGGACCATCGAGAAATCCGTTACAATACGTACTCATATTTATTTACTTACCGAGCTAAGTCTCGACGAATGTTTCATCTTCATTTCCTTCATTATCTGGCTGAACGATTTGTTCCGCTGGCCGGTAAATTTGCAGTTTTACATAAACAACTTCCGCAGCTAAATAAAAAAAAAGATTAACAAACTGCAAGTTTTAATTATGAATAGACTGAAAATGTCAATAAAAAATGTATTAATTTATTTACAACGAATGTCTACAAAAAGGCAGTACCCATCTACTGAGGTTCTGATATGATTATCAGACGTCAAAAGCGGCTTCTATTATATTTTCTTTTAAAAGTAAATTTTATTTATTATATTCTCATGTATTTTTATTTATAGTAAAATAAATAAATATTTTATATTGAATTAAATGTTTTTTTGTAGTAAGATTCTTGATTCAATAATAATTTTAAAATTATTTAAGTTAGGGGATTTTTTCTGATCTAGGGGATTTTGAGTGGCAATCTAGAGGGATCTAGTTGAGAGAACCTGGTAACACTGTTAGTGGTAGTTCCAGTGAACGTATATCATAGAGAAGGTTCATGGTGTGCCGATTGTCAAAATGTTCTTCTTGACGGAGGGTTACTCGCCAACATTAGTGCATTTCACCACAAACAAATTATAAGCTGATTTCACTAGAATTTTAGCCCTGTAGAGAGCAGAATTGAGCATTTTAAATGTTAAATGAGAAAAATAATGCTAATAAATGAAAAATATATGTGAGAGACAGCCAATGAAGGGAAAAGCTAATATAATATATATATATATATATATGTATTACCATATATGCAAGTGCTTTTTTCTAACTTTTTCTAATATATGTTTTAGTGGGGAAATCCCGCCAAAACGAACCACAGAAGTTAATACATGTGTATTTACAATATATGCAGGTGGTTTTTGATTAGAAAAGTACTTGTATATTATATATAATTATTAGTGGAGAAATTGCGCCAAAACGCAAGTAGTTAGATTTTTTTCTAATTGTAGTTAATATATGTTTTAGTGGGGAAATTACGCCAAAATGAATGAAAAGGAGGAAGGGTCAACGGAATTTTAGTCAACGGAATTTTAGTTTTAAAAGATTTTCGACGCGAGTAGATCAATTCGTTCCGTTTTTCCGTTGTGGGTTTACTATTTTTATTAATTATATAAATTGAAAATGTCAGTGAGAAGGAAGTGTCGCGTTCGCGAGTGTATTGAAGAATCGAAAAGATTGCTTTCGTTTCCCAAACACGAGGAGGACCTCCAAAAGTGGGTGTAAAACCTCAAAATCCCACCACCGCTGGATTTACCCGCCCACAATGCATTCGTTTGCATTAAACACTTCGAGCGAAGTGCAGTGGGCGTGAGAAAATTGAAGGCACATGCTGTGCCCACCCTCAACCTTGGTAAGTTCTTCTTTTTCAATAATATAAAATTATATAGAGTAGTTTATATAAATATACACTTGTTTAACTTTATTAGGATTACAAAAACTATATATATTACATCCATACAGTTGTATGTGTATGTAGGCATGTATGTATATTGAGAGTATATATTAACATATGTACATATATAAACATTAGTATATTTGCTGACACTTCTAATATAAGTATATACAGTAATGTGCGATGATGGTAAAACAATATTATTTATTATTGGTGTTACATTAATATTTAGTGAAGTATCCATAGTTTTTTAAAACTGCTGTATATAGGGTTATATATACAATACATAAATGAAAATGGGTGAAATCTAAAACGAGTATGGTATACTTTGCGAGAGTATAAAATGTTCGGTTACATCCGAAATTAACTCTTCCTTACTTGATAGTTTTACTGATATATTTTAGTTCGAGTCAGCTAAAATTATATAAAATAAATGCAATAATAATATGTTATAATATTTATATTTTAATGTAATTATATACGTTTATACTTACAACATGAACAGGCGTTGAATATAAATTTTTTATGTAATTAGGTTACGACGAAGCACCTAGGCATTTGTGGACGGGTCCACTGCCCCGAAAAAGATGCTACATTAGCAGCTGCGTTTCAAGGCAGGCGACGCTGTTTGAGTTCCCTAAAAAGGACGATGTTCGTCAAAGTTGGGCAGAGGCTTGCAACATAGTCGTGTCGCCTTCCGATACCCTATTTATCTGTTGTAACCATTTAGACCCAGAGTACGTCTCTAGATTCAAACTTTTGCCTGGGGCTATTCCATGTTTCAGATTAGAGTCAGAACTAAATCGTAGCTCTTCTAGTAATGACTCTGATTGGGTGTGCCCGCCCGTCACTAACACTTATGAACGTCCTAAGGTAGCTGTAGGAGATAGGGAGGACGATATAACCTTGAGGGAATTCGAAGAATATTCCATTTTAGAAGAAGAAAGATTAGGATTAGGGACACAAAATAACGACGTAGGCTCTGCATTAGACAGCCGCACGGTTTTATCAAAGTAATGCGTTCAAACTTAATAAAAAGATCGAAGAGTTAGAGGGGGTTATAAAACAGTTAGAAACAGAGTATAAAGAACTTAAAGATCGTGCAATAGTTGCGGATGAAACTTCAAGCTCTGATACTGTAACATTCACTAGGATGATCGTCACAAAACGCACTTTCTTTAGTGACAATGAAAAGACATTGGCACAAAATATTAACTATATGTCCACCAAATCTTACAGTTTCATGCGTGATGATTTAGGTTTCGCTTTACCAAGCAAGAGCTCTCTTTTGAGATGGCGCCCCATTAGGTATGTTGTCCCTGGCGTCGATGCCAATGTCTTGGGAAATTTAGGCAAAATTGCCAAAAATATGTACGTTCTAGAACGTAATTGCGTTCTCTTATTTGATGAAATCATCATAAAGTCCGATCTAACTTATAATCGAGTTAGAGATATCATTGATGGATTTGTAGATTACGGGGAAGGCCATCGCGAAATGAAAATTGGTAGTAAATGTTGTTTTTTTATGGTAAAAGGGTTGAGTTCAAGTTGGAAATATGTGTTTTCTTACTATATTTCCAAAGGTGGACTTCTAAGTCAAAATTTATATGAAATTTTGAATAAAAATATCACAGCACTGAAGTCGATTGGCCTTAGCGTAAAGGCTTTAGTCTGCGATCAGGGGGAACCAAACTCTTCAATTTACAATTTAATGCAAATTACTGAAGAAAACCCCTTTTACATGCACGAAAGTTCTAAAGTGTATTACTTATATGATTATTGCCACCTATTTAAGCCTGTCCGCAATACGTTAATGAAATATGATATTTCAAGTCTCGATGGAATAGTCAGTTTCAATATTATTAAAAAACTATACTCTATCGATCAGAGCAATACACATTTTAAGATTTGTCCAAAACTAACAGAGTCCCACATACATCCCAGCGCCTTTGAAAAAATATCTGTAAAACGTGCAACTCAAGTTCTGAGTAATTCGGTCGCGGCTGGCATAGAAATGGCCTATAGCCAAAATCTATTCGGCTCTAACGAATATTTAAAAAAATGTGTCAAGCCTACGCAGTTATTTGTGAAGAGAATGAACGATCTCTTCGATGATTTAGACTGCAAAAATTTTGCATCAAAAAATCCATTAAAATATCCGCTTTTAAGAAATGATTCCGGGAAGGTCCAACTTGTGTCTGGGTATGAATACCCATCCCACTGCCCATGAAATTCAATATATAGTAGGACGATTAATATCGATGAAAATTTTAAGGCAGAACTTCGAAAATAAGGGAACTAATTGTGAGGATGATGACGATGTAAATTTAGATTGGAACCTAGGCCCCGAAGATCGTCATTTAGATGTGCAGGAAAGCGATCAGGAATATAAGCAACTCGGTTTGGAAAATTTTGTTATTCCAGACGAAAATTTCGTTGAAGAGGACGACGAAGCTGACGTCAAAGTCAAGCGGTATTACACAGACTATGGTATTTACCAGAAAATTTTGTGTAAAATTCATTGCGATAAATGTACTGAGGCAATGACAAAGACACAGAGCGATTTAACGCTCTACTCGGAGGCCCTAATCAGAGCAAAAAACTATAAGGATGACGGTGATTTAAGGCTGGTCAATCCTAGTGATAGGGTCTTCGAAGTGTGTCGACTGCAAATGATGTGGTACGTCAAGCTCTTCAACGAATATGCTCATTATTCTAATGTTCGTTGTCTGATGTTGTCTGCTATACAACAAAGAACCGAAAAGGTTTTTCCTGAATGGTTTAATAAGTCCGATGGGTGTTATGCTCATAAAACCAAACTTTTAGAATATTTAGTGACCGTTCTTCTGTTTAAAAATTCAAAATGGTTGGTGAAAGACGAAATAAATAGGGAACGACATCGGAAGCGCGATGATAAAATAAAAAAACTTAAGTAAGTTGCAAGTCAGGGCCTGTTCATTAACGAACATCCTACTTTCGGGTGAGTAATGAACTAACCAAATGAAAATAATATTTACGTTTTTTCAATGTTTTGCTATTTATTCTATTTACAGGTTCTTTTTTTATTTTCAGCTCCTTTATATTTTCAGCTTTTCTTCTAATTTCAGTTTTATTTTATATTTCCAGGTTTTTTTTAACTTTTCTTTTTATTACTGTTGCAACTGAGCCTAGCTTTTTTAAACATTAATATTGCACTTAATCAAGATGGATTAAATTGTGTTTAAAAAAGCAGGTGAAAATAATTGACTTAATTTAATTATTAAGTCGTGTGAGAAATTTCCATTTTATATGGAAAATTTCGTAAATCAGTTTTTATTTTATAAAATTTTATTTAATTTTTAATTAAATCCTACAATTTTATAAAAAACCTTCAATTGTTAGTTTTAAGAAAAATATAAGTAATAAAAGTTACATATTTTTTTTTAAAACAATAAAGTTGTCTTTACTTTAGAAGGAATACTCATTTTGGATTGAATTCAATTCAATTTCGTGCATATGCCAATGTGCCAAAACAAACTTACATAACTTTGACCAACAGAACCATACACACTTTTACAAACATACATCGCATATGACAAGTGCAAAATCTACAGTGATTCATATACAACGTGACATGCGTAAATGCAAACAAAGTCAACAAGTCATGTGCATATATACGGGCAGATGTGTGTACAAAAAATTCGCATATTTACATACGCACATTCTTTGACAAATACAGTCAAGCCCGGTTAAGTGCCAAAACCAAAGTAGCAGATTTTTTATGCTTTGTAGTACATAAGCGATTGTGGTACTTAAGAGACTGGTACCAAAAAAAAAATTCCTATGTATTTAAAAAAAATTACCGTTTTCCTTAAAAAATTAAGAAAAAAAAACGAGAGATGCAGCAAGACACAGGCAGATAAGAGGGATTGGAGGAGTGATACTTAACCGGGGCTTACTGTATACATAAATCAGAGGAATATTGAATATTTTCTTTAAAAAGTTTCTTGAATTGTAGATCGACAAATATACTATGTTGTCACTTTTATTCTAAAATATTTGAATTTTCATATTTGAGCGGTGGTCACTTTTCCCTTCTAGAGGGAATATCAGAAATTTGTTCAATTTATGATTTTTAGCTTTTGCCATCGTCGTGAAAAGACGCTTGTAGGCAAAAGCATGCTCGGGGGATGTGAGGGTATCTGTTTTTATGAATGAAGCGAGGTTGCTTGTTAAAAGTACGCCTGCGTTCATGAATGAAAATGTTGTTGTTGTGCAATTTACTATAAATTTGGGCTTCGCCTATTTGGCTGACATATTGACTTGTGACGATTGTTGTTTTTGTAAAACAATGTTTGTAGTTTTTGCGGGTGACATATTTACATGTGTACGCATATACATATGTATGTATGTTGGTTTGTGTATGCATTATTTGTTCGGCAATTTTATGTCTACATACATATATGCGTGTACATATAAATCAATGCGCGCACATATATTGTGTTGATATATGATAAAATTATGATTTCAATTTCTGAATCCGCACATTCAAATGCGCTTGTGCAGATATACATACATATGATTATATATAAGATTAATATGATAAAAGATGTACATATGTACATATACATTGGCTAGATGAGTTACGCCATACGCGCCACTGAGCGCCAACACACCACATCAACACGATCCACAAGAAGGCCCCACCCATTAACACACACAAACACACACCACCCCTGCAGACATCACACCACGCAGATATCACACCACACAGACCACCCACACATACACATCACATCCTACCACAACTCTACACTACCCAACACTCAAAAGGGAGTAACAATAGACCAGAAACTTTTTTTTCTCATCAGCGAATCGCCCCGATCAGACGTCCGCAAGTTTCCGCCCGTGTTTCCTTTTTTTATACGCCGTATTATTTTTCGTCAAAGTGCAAAAAGGTGAGTGCGCAAACGAAGTAATTAAGTATTGGTCCTTCGAGCCATAGTGAGCGGCACTATGGAGTGAAAAAAAAAACTATAAATTCGAAAAAAAAAGAAAAAAAAAGTGCTGTGTGAAACAAAGTGTGGCTAAACGTTAAAATAACACGAAAAAAAAAGACAAGTGCTGTGCAGTGCAGTGGAAAAAAAAAACATATATACACATAGAAACCAAAAAAAAAAGACATAAATGCTGTGCAGTGCCGTGAAAAAAAAACATATATACACATACAAAAAAAAAAAAAAAAAATCAAAAAAAAAAAAAAGAGGTTCTACATAGATAGAAGTGCAGTGCAGTGGAGTGACATATACACATAGAAAACAAAAAAAAAAAAAAAGAAGAACAGAAGAAGGTGAGTGAAGTGAAGTGGCACAAGCATATATATATAACAACAAAAAAAAAAGGCAAGAAAAACCAACAACGTGCGGGAAATAATCAAAAAGACAGAACGGGCGCGAATTTCAACAAAAAACAACAAAAATACATACATAAAAATACAGAACGGGCGCGAACTAAATAAATAAAAAACCGTACCAGCAAACAACAACAACCAAACCACTCCAGCTCACCAAAATCACCCACCGCAGCCAAGCAGCAAAGGACTGGGCAACAACGAAAGGCACACGCACAGGCACAGGCACATAGCTAAAATATTGTCCCCAAAACCCCTTGGCGGAAACCCCAAAGTGAGTCGTATCGATTCCATTTAGTATATGTATATATCCTCTTATTGTATGTATGTTGAAATTTATGCCTTTGCGGTTTATTTTTTACAAAAATCCGTCTTAATAAAGGCAATAATAAAAAAAAAGCGGTTACCAAACTGTTTCTATATTTCGGTTTCTTTTCCGGTAAAAACCAAAATACCGCTAAGATATAAAACAGTTTGGTAAAAAATATATATCCAACGAACTCTTGATTACCTAAATGCTTACCGTTGTGTTCAAATACACAAAAATAGTTCTAAAACTAAATAATTCAAGTATTTACTTGCACCAATTTCCAGCAATACCCCTTATACTTAATCAAGTATAAGCAGGATTGCGTAAAATAAGCAAAGGCAAATCAAAAGCAGAAACAAACAAAAGCGAAAACGTACAAAATAAATTTAAACATACATATACATATTATATTTAATACATATAAATATATACATACATACTATATTAGGAGAAAACCTCCGTTTAAAGCATTAAAATATGTATGAAAATATTCAAACATACATATTATACTAATAATTGCTATACATACATATATTACTAAACATTTACATATATACATACATATATACATAAATTTTACTCGAACAACTGCGGTAAATTATTCTACTTTTCGCGGTCCTTTCGCACTGCGTACATATATACACGCTCAGGTATACATAAATACATTAGTACTTCGCTTCAAAGTCCACATTGGCAAATATTCCGCAATACCCCTTGTTCTTTGTTAAACAAAAACAAGTAGGATTGCATATATACATATAACATTCTAAGTCCACATTGGCACATATTCGCAATACCCCTTGTTCTTTGACCAACAAAAACAAGCAGGATTGCAGGATTAATTTGTTAATTAAAAAAAAAAAAAAAAACCAAAAACCCTTACTTTCTTAAAAGAGGTTTCAAATATTATACATATATTTCTTACATTGAAAATATTTTATTTTATTTCGGCGCATCTCTTAAATGAGCTCAGACTCGAAAGATTCTAAAACAACTCAGTTGCTGAAAATTCCAAAAATGATTTCTGACGAAAGAAGTCCATGTACACCTGCAGAAGCTACACGCTCAAAGCAAGGTGCTACAAAGCAAAAAAGGGGGAAAGACATCACATACAGTAAATTCATTGCTGAGAGTGACAGCTTAATAAGATACTGCACTCGATTTTCTTCTTCTCCGATTCAAGATAATTCTGAATCGGTATTAGAAATCAAAAAAGACAATCTTGACAATTTTTGGTCACATCTCCAAGCTGCATATGACGCAATTGTAGAATCTGACGACTCAGATCTACCAGAAAATTTCAAATCTTCGGCTTACGCAAAATACGAAAACTGCTTAGACCAGTTCGAAGAAACAAAAGCAATGATTTCTGATCAATTAAAATTAATCAAAGCAATTGCACCTACTCCACATCCGAGAGTAGAGCTGCCACAAATCCAAAGTCATGAAGCAAGTTCAGGCATCCACCTCAAGGTGCCCACATGTGATACAGAAATCTTTCATGGTGGTTATGAACAATGGCCGTCCTTCCGGGACATGTTTACAGCCGTTTACATAAACCACCCAAAATTAACAAATGCGCAAAAATTGTATCACCTTCGATACAAAACAAAAGGTCAAGCAGGCGTAATAGTCAAAAAGTTCGCACTAAATGACGATAATTTCAATCTGGCTTGGGAAGCTCTAAAAGCGAGATACGAAAATGAAAGAATATTGGTCGATAAGCAAGTAACGATACTAATGAACTTGCCTAAAATTCAGAAAGAAACAAGTGATGAATTTATTAGATTACAATCCACTGTTTCTAATTGTTTGTCGGTTTTATCGACACAAAATATTCCCACAGACAGCTGGGACCCTATTCTGGTAAATATATGCACCGCGGCATTACCAGAAAAATCGTTACTTTTGTGGGAGCAATCGCTCTCATCTCGGAAAAAATGCCCAACGTGGCAGCAAATGAAAGAATTTCTAACTCCCCAATATGAAATAGCAGAAAGGGTAGACAAAAAACTAGTTAGAACTAAAAACGTTCAAAACGACCTCAATAGAAGCTTTAATAGACCCCAAACCAGTAGCAATAACCATTTAAATAGAAGTTTTTTTAAAAATCAATCGTTCACGTCAGAACAGTATAAACAAACGTCATGCGAACTGTGTACAGGAGGGCATAAACTTAAATCTTGCGATAAATTCAAAAAATTAAATATTGTCGATAGGAACAGTTTTGTGAGAACAAAAAGACTTAAAGAGTGCGAAAGCAAATTTAATTGCGTTTATTGTCATAAACGACATCATTCAATGCTGCATTACAGCACATTTTCCAGCTCATCCCCCAACAGCGCAAATATGAAAAGAGCCACGGGTTTAGTTGCAACAGCAAATCCCGAAGCGCGAAATCCCGAAAATTGCCAAGAAGCAAAAGTAGAGTACTACTACCCACAGCAGTCGTCTCCATCGAACATTGAGGAGAGCTGTTTAAACTTAGAGCCTTAATAGACCAAGGATCACAACGATCTTTCATAGCGTCTAGGGCTCAAAATAGGCTACAACTGCCAACAAGACTAGCCAATTTTGAAATTACGGGAATGGGCGGCAGAGTAGTCCAAAACTCAAATAAAATTACCCTAATTTCCCCCCAAGCGGATAAGCACATACAAGCAGAAGCTATAGTCTTACCGCAACTAACAAATATGCTTCCAAGCTATCACATAAATAGCAAGCATTGGCAAAAGGTTTCACACCTAAAGCTAGCAGATCCCAACTGCAACACTCCCGCTCAAATAGACCTTCTATTAGGCAGCGATCTCATACCACAGATAATACTCGAAGGTATTGAGAAAATTTCAAATACACGTCTGGCACAAAACACTATTTTTGGGTGGATCCTAAGTGGACTAGTTTCGGAACCAGTTACCACCATGACCACTCAGGTTGAGGAAATCTCAAACGAATACCTCAATTCACAATTGAAAAAATTTTGGGAGTTAGAAGAACTCCCCCCCATATCAATCACAACCCCTGAAGATCAGTATTGTGAAGACTTTTACAAAGCCACAACTACTAGATCAGATAGTGGTCGGTACGTCGTACGACTACCACTAAAACAACAATTTCCCAACACCATCGCCTTAGGTCACTCTCGCACCTCTGCAATACAGCAGTTTCAAAGTATGGAAAAAAACCTACTTAAAAAAGGCGAACTCAAACCAGTATATGATGGTGTGTTGGCAGAATATCTCCATTTAGACCACATGGAGGAAGTAAGTCCATGCGAAATCATCATCATAAATGGCAAATATCACTCATTTTACTTGCCTCATCACGCAGTAGTAAAGCCAGACAAAAAAACAACTAAAGTAAGAGTTGTTTTTAATGCATCAAGATCTACTAGCTCGGGGAACTCCCTAAATGATATCCTATTTTTATTTTTTATTCCTACGGGACCCAACCAGATTTAATGCTACTCATTTTAAATTGGCGTATATTCAAATACGTATTCAACGGAGACGTCGAAAAAATGTATAGACAAATAGTCGTACATAAAGACGATCAGGATTTTAAGCGAATTATTTTCCGAAAATCCCCCAATAGTCCACTCCGCGACTATAAATTAAAAACAGTTACCTTTGGCGTCAACTGTGCTCCTTATTTAGCCATTCGAACATTGCACGAATTGGCAGAAAACACCAAGTCAGAATTTCCTCTGGCAACCCAGGTGTTAAAAACACAAACGTATGTAGACGATATCCTGTCCGGAAGTCACAGTCTTCCACAAGCATACGAGTCACTAGCCCTCAAACCGCAGGGTTTCCGTTAAAAAAGATAACGGCGAACCACCCTAATATCCTAAAGGACATACCTAAAGAAAATTTGTTAGATACTAATTTCCTAAAATTCGAAAAGGAAAGTACAACAAAAACTCTGGGGATCCAATGGAATGCGATATCTGACCAGTTTTCATACACTACAGAGTCAATATCAGCATTATCCGCCATAACAAAACGCCAAATTTTATCCTCTGTGGCAAAACTTTTCGACCCCGCAGGATGGCTTTCGCCAATTATGATACAAGCCAAAATCCTAATACAAGAATTATGGCTAGACGGAACCGACTGGGACGAACAAGTGAAACCTCTTCGCTTAGAAAAATGGTCCCAGTTCGCAAACAATCTGGAAGACATTTCCCAGATACAAATCCCACGATGGGTAAACTATTTCCCCGAACACAAAGTCGAAATTCACGGCTTCTGTGATGCCTCGGAGAAGGCATACTGTGCCACTATCTATGTGCGCACACAAAGCGATACTGCGACCACAAGCCACTTATTAGTAGCAAAAGCAAAGGTGGCTCCTTTAAAAACGCTAAGTCTACCTCGACTTGAGCTCTGTGGCGCGCTACTACTCGCAAAATTAGCTTCCATGGTGCAGACCCATTTAAACATGAAGAAACATAGATTGTATCTCTGGTCCGATTCTGAAATTGTTCTAGCCTGGTTGGAAAAACCACCACATGCATGGAAGACGTACATTGCTAATCGAACGTCTCAAATACTTGACCTAGTGGGGTCAGCCACTTGGCGACATGTAGCCAGTGCTGACAATCCTGCTGATCTAGGTACAAGAGGATGCAAACCCCTGCATCTCGCCACCACCACCCTATGGTGGAATGGCCCCCGATGGCACACTCTCGCAAGATCCCTCCGACTTCACAGCCCTAACTCCAGGGCATTTTCTCAAAGGAGCACCCATTCTGGCCATACCTGAGCCAGGCGTGGGGTCGCTATCCCTATTAAATCGATGGGAAAGAATCAAAATTCTCCATCATGATTTCAGCAGTCGATGGAAGGAAGAGTACATCAAGGACCTTCATAAAAGGTACCGATGGAAAACTCCAGAAGAGGCACCAAAGCTTGGAGACTGTGTTATCATACACGATGATTGTCTACCCCCCACAGAATGGCGGCTTGGCCGCATAGAAAAATTATATTACGGTTCCGACGGTCATATACGAGTAGTTGATCTCCGTACTCAAAGCGGAACGCTGACAAGACCGCTCGTGAAATTATGTTTTCTGCCAACCGTATCTAATGACAAAACCGCAAATAACAACCAATCGCCGATATTACCGCGACGCAAATGAATTGGTCGTATAACTAACCAATAAACCCGCAAATGACAAAACCGTTATAAACCAAACATTCTAACCGCAATGATCGATCAAATTGACGATCCATTCCTGCCACACCACGTGGCACATTCGCCATAAATTTACATGCCACAAATGTATAATCATTCCAACTTCTTCATACAGATCAATATGGAAGTAGATATGGCAGCAACACCAACGCCAGCTGTAAGGTCCGCCATCAATGTGCCGCGCCCTGGGGCAACTGCAACACCAAGAACCGCAGCGGCAATCGTCCCTGCAACCGCTCCCCGTAATGGTCCGCGACCACTACCACCTTCATCAGCACCGGCAACGGTACCTTAACACCGCCGATGCCCACTGTGTCGACGCACACACCGGCTGCAACACTGCAGCATTTTCCGAAGCATGCAGCCACCACAACGTCAGCAGGTTACCCAAGCGCACGGGCACTGCCTCAACTGTTTGTCTACGGTCCACACGACTCCGGAGTGTACGTCGGTTACGCTCTGCCAGCTGTGCCATAGACAGCACCAAACTATGCTGCACCGCACCCCAAAGCGGGCCGTCGGGCGACAACTCGCCCCAAGCCGCAGATCGCAGCAGAGCAGCCATCCGGAGCACCACCGACGACAGGCAGTTCCACCTCCATCCAGACCGAGGCAACAGGAGGCATCAACGCGGCGTCGGCAGGCCAGGCCAACATACCGCCGCTCCACTGGCCTCAGCAGCGTTGTTGCCACGGTTGCTAAGCTAAAATTCGCCTAGGGGGGCCGGGATGGCTAGATGAGTTACGCCTCCCCCCTCCATACGCGCCACTGAGCGCCAACACACCACATCAACACGATTCACAAGAAGACTCCACCCATTAACACACACAAACACACGCCACCCCTGCAGACATCACACCACGCAGATATCACACCACACAGACCACCCACCCATACACATCACATCCCTACACTACCCAACTCTACACTACCCAACACTCAAAAGGGAGTAACAATAGACCAGAAACTTTTTTTTCTCATCAGCGAATCGCCCCGATCAGACGTCCGCAAGTTTCCGCCCGTGTTCCCTTTTTTATACGCCGTATTATTTTTCGTCAAAGTGCAAAAAGGTGAGTGCGCAAACGAAGTAATTAAATATACATATATTGTAATAAATTTAATCTCTATTAGGAAAGTATATTATGTAAAAACTAAATAAAATCATTAAATTCCCAAATTGACTATATATAATATTATTAAAATTACTTAGATTTAATTAATTAATTAGAGTCTTATCAGTTTTGCAAGCATTCATAAAAATTCGCAAAATGATATTCATATGAATAAATATGATTGCATATAAACGTATAAGCATATAAGCCAAAAGAGTAACATGCGACTGTAATATCAAAGCAAGTCTCTGAGTATAATTTTCATTGAATGCTCAGCTCTGTTCACTCACTTCTGTTAAAATTTCTCCTTCCGAGCCAGATGAGGTGAAATTCACTAATAAAATCATGTTAGGTTTTGACAATTCATACGCTGGTCCGCAATTGAACCTTCTCTATGATATTCGTTCTCTGGATATACGTTCCCTGCTAAAACTTCCAAATGCCTCAAATCTGCTACAGTGTGTTGCCGTGTTATGTTTTAAAATTTATAAATATAAGAATGTGTTTATTACAAATTGATATATTTTTCGATTAATTAAATTCCTAAAGATTCCATTAACATTTAATAAGTATAGCACTGTTAGTGATTTAGAATATTTTGTAAATAATATTTACTAATTAGTACATTGTTTGGAATATTATTGATGTTATTCATGAATTATACCAGAGAACGTATATCATAGAGAAGGTTCATGGTGTGCCGATTGTCAAAATGTTCCTCTTGACGGAGGGTTACTCGCCAACTTAAGAGGATCTCACCTCAAACAAATTATAAGCGGATTTCACCAGAATTTTACCCCTGCGGAGCGCAAAATAGCAGAATTGAGCATTTTGAATGTTAAATGAGAAAAATAATGCTAAATTCAATGTTAAGAAATGTACGCTTACAGATTCGTATATTTACAATGCGCAAACGACTTTGCATATAATTTTAAGATATTCTGCATATACAGGGCGGCTCACGAATCGTGCTACAAAAATAAACCGTAATAAGTTTCTTTTTAATCAATGCATTACATTAATTCTTTTTGTATTGTATAGAAAATCTTATTTTATTTTATACAATTAATTATTCCTCCATGCTCAGCCACGCATATGCGACACCTAATTAGAAAATTAATGCGGGCTGGAGGGTTCGTCGGGATTGCCTCAAATATCTATCTAATGGACTGCTTCAGTTCAGTCAGATATCTGGGTTTGATTTTGTACTCCTCTTGCTTGACATAACCCCGCAAATATTCTTATACATATATAGGTATGTAAGTATATGTATAATTATGTGTGCATGTAAACAAATATGAAAGTACCCATTATAATTGTAAATTTGTATATATGCAACGTATGTATGTAAATTTGTTTCATTGGAAATAAGAACCATACACACTGTTACAAACATACATCGCATATGGCAAGTGTAAAATCAACCCTTATTCATATGCAACGTGGCATGCGTAAATGGAAACAAAGTCATCAAGTCATGTGCGTACAAAAAATTCGAATATTTACATACGCACATTCTTTGACAAATACAGTCAATCCCGGTTAAGTGCCAAAACCAAAGATGCAGATTTTTTGTGCTTTGTGGTACATAAGCGATTGTGGTACTTAAGGAGTGGTACCAAAAAAATAATTTCTATGTATTTAATAAAAAAATTACCGTTTCCCTTAAAAAAATTAAGAAAAAAAAACGTGAGATGCAGCAAGCCACAGGCAGATAAGAGGGATTGGAGGAGTGATACTTAACCGGGGTTTACTGTTTACATAAATCAGAGGAATATTGAATATTTTCTTTAAAAAGTTTCTTGAATTGTAAATCGACAAATATACTTTGTTGTCACTTTTATTCTAAAATATTTTAATACTCATATTTGCGGGGTTGTCACTTTTCCCTTCTAGAGGGAATATCAGAAATTTGTTCAATTTATGATTTTTCGCTTTTGCCATCGTCGTGAAAAGACGCTTGTAGGCAAAAGCCTGCTCGGGGATGTAAGGGTATCTGTTTTTATGAATGAAGCGAGGTTGCTTGTTAAAAGTACGCCTGCGTTTATGAATGAAAATGTTGTTGTTATGCATTTTACTATAAATTTGGGCTTCGCCTATTTGGCTGACATTCGATTGTTGTTTTTGTAAAACAATGTTTGTAGTTTTTGCGGGTGACATATTTACATGTGTACGCATATACATATGTATGTATGTTGGTTTGTGTATGCATTATTTGTTCGGCAATTTTATGTCTACATATATTGTAATAAATTTAATCTCTATTAGGAAAGTATATAATGTAAAAACTAAATAAAATCATTAAATTCCCAAATTGACTATATATAATATTTTTAAAATTACTTAGATTTAATTAATTAATTAGAATCTTATCAGTTTTGCATGCATTCATAAAAATTCGCAAAATGATATTCATATCTAAAAATATGATATCATATAAACGTATAAAAATATAAACCAAAAGGCTAACATGCAGCTGTAATATCAAAGCAAGTCTCTGAGCATAATTTTCATACAATGCTCAGCTCTGTTTACGCGCCACTGTTAAAATTTCTCCTTCCGAGCCAGATGTGGTGAAATCCACTATTAAAATCTTGTTAGGTTTTGACAATTCACACGCTGGTCCGCAATTGAACCTTCTCTATGATATACGTTCTCCGATTATACCTGCTATTTTATATATAATTTTGTTTTTGTTGAAATTAATAAAAGAAAATTGTTTTGTCATGTATTTGTTAATGAATACAATTGAATTGTACTTCATTTTATATATTCATTTTTATTTTTGTTTAAGGTGATTGTTTTTACGTATATTGTTAGTGTAATTACTATTCATGAAGTGTACCTGATTTTATATAAATAAATTTTTGTATAGCTGTATTTGTTTTGAAAAGTAGATTGATTTAGAAATGTATATTTATATAATGTTTTCCAATACAAATACCTGTTCACAAAAAAGTTATTAAACTACATTGCTTTTATGTACATCTGTGTGTCAAACTCAGGTTATCTGAGCTGTGTGACACATATGAAAAACAGCTGCTTTTTTTGTTACCTGGAATAATATACCACAGTCTTAACAGACTTATAACAGTCTTTTGTCGCCCAAACCGGTTCCCCGGCGTGGGGACGACGATGTAACACGTGCGGCTCGTGCTCGCAGCTCAGCATTCCTATTCATTTTTAAATTATATTCATGACAGCCAAAACATATATTTTTTTGATTAAGTATTAATAGTTCAAAAATCAATTGTTTTAATATATTACAAAATCACACATGCGGGTTTAAATAGTTTCTGCATATGTGTAACGGATACATTTATATTAATATTTAATCTTAATGAATGCTGGGTATTTTAATTTAAATGTTATAAAAAACGTTAATTTTGCAATAAGTTTGGCATCCCTTTATCCCTGATTTTAACACTATGATGAATCACATCTCAAAAAATTTCATGAAACACATTAATATTTCGCGTTTTTCTTAAGTAGTTTTATTGTTTTACATTTTTATTAGTGATTTTGAACGGTTATAAAAAGGTACATTTTCTTACAGCTAGTAATGTTTCATGAGATCAAGAAATTTGCACTTAAAATTTGCAGTGTATTGCCTCTGAAATTCGATCATAACAGAATGTTCAAATAATTTGTTTTAATTTCATAATTGTACTCTCCAAAATCAGGAGTACTAAATAAAATGGAGGTTTCTTTACAATTTTTATTTTTCCATGGTTTTTAATTCTTATTAAAATACTGGAAAACAGTGACGTCAAAAATTCGGCGGCTGCATATATGAATGACTGAGGTTATGTGAAGCCGGCATTTCAGATATAGTCAAAATTGTTAAATTTTATAATTTATATATATTTCTGTTTTTTAAGGTCGAATTGAAAACTCTAACCGTAACTCTTGTGTACGTGTATCGTTCGTTCCGTTGCATTGGGCTTATGAGTTGCACAGTGTGTAAGTGTTAGTTTCCGTGCTAATTCCTTCAATGAATTGGAGTTTCCGTAACCTTGACTTACTTAGATGTTATTCAAAATTAGACTTCACATTTGGTAATATCAGACTATATATATATGTAGCTTTATTCAGTGAAATTTTTATAATTTTATAAAGTATATTGGTAATGCTTCAGTTAGTGACCGAGAAATGTCGCCATACTAGGCTTCTACCGTCCGTAACGTGGCTACTTGCGCAAATGGGATTTTTCCCGAAGAAACGAGTTACCTGATTGCTCTCTTACAACGCAATTGCAACATTGCTTAATGTGATCAAAAGAAAACAGCTGATTTCTACGTTGCCACTACGGAAATGCGGCTCGTCGGCCACTAACTGAAGCATAAGTTTAGTTGAGCCATAAACCGTCGATAGTCAAAATCAAGAATGACATGATACGCAACTCTTTGAATCGAGAGATCTTTTATAACATTTGACAGTGGTGCCACTAAGGAAGAAAAAACGTTTTGATATTTTTAATGTATTTCTTGGGAGTTTTTCGGTTTTCATATAACAGAAAAATAAACATAATTAATATTAGTTGAATAAACTAGATATCCTATATGCGGTCCAAATATATTGTAACGGATTTCTCGATAAATCGTTTACCTGTAACTCACTCTTGAGTTCGATCACTGGATTGTTAAATAAAAGTCCCAATTTAATGGCTACACACTTATCTTTATTTCTAACTCCAACAACTTAACACTTATTGCTCGTTATTCGAGCTTACAACTTCTTGCTTATAGCTTAATTGCTCTTATCACGACAACACTCTAACTAGAACTGTGTTTGTTGCACAGTCCGGCAGCCCTTATATAGTAAATCTGTAACAAAACATTGCTTCTAGAACATTCTGGCAACTACGAATTCGCTAACTAGTTGCTTCTGGCAGTTTATCGTTCGTTCGATTTTGTTCTATCATCCGTGTTCGTCACACTGCCCTCCACCTAAGTCTGATCGTCCCGATTAGACATATTTGCGATACCAAACGCAAAGCTTTTATGTCCCCCATCTCGTCTTCTAGGCTGGTGCTGACATCGTTAGCTGTCCTTCTCTTCTTGGAGTTGATTCCATCCGTTTTCCGAATACTCAGTTTCTGGTACATCCCTTGATTTAAAGCTGACTCGAGATTCTTCTTCTTCTTGATCAGAACGTAACTCTATTGGAACACCGAATCTCGTTACCGACTTGTTGATGAATGCCTCCGCCACTGGTTCAGTCTCTTGGTTAGGAATTGTGTATACTTGTGGCCATTCATTGAAATGGTCCTTGACTACCAAAACTTATTTCCTAATTTATTGGTGGGGAATGGACCATCTTCATACACGCCTATTTTCTCAACTGGCGCACGCGAATTGTGCTGTTACATCTGCCCATAACTCCTGGACCTTGATCCTTTAGCTACAATGTTCTCAGCATAATTCGCAATCCTTTCTATAGCTGATTGACAACCAGTCCAATAAAACCTTTGCTTCAAATGCTCCAAGGATTTCATGTCTTTCAAGTGCCCTCCTCTTGGACATTTGTACTGCACGTTAAGAACATCAGGAATTCCAACCCTTGGAACAACCATAAGTACTTGGAAGGTTTGCCCATTTTCGCTTTTCCATACTCGATACAAGCAGCCATGCACTAACTTTAAACTGCTCCATTCTGCCCAATATGATTTTGTGACTGGCCTTCCTGTAGTTATTTCTTTCATCGTTGTACATTGGTTCAACTCCACCTTATGTAATGCACCTTCCAATTCTGGATCTTTTTGCACAGAGTTATCCGTTTCAGGTTCAATTTTATGCTGATCTTCCACCTGTGATGGTATACACGCTTCCTGCTCTTCCAATTGTAAGGACACTTGTGCTGGTATCCAAGCTTCTTGCTCTTCTAACTGTGAGGAACCTTTTACTGGTTCACACGCTACCTCCTCTTCCAACTGTGAGAACACCTGCCCTGACATACGCAGTTCCAGCTCTTTCGACTGTGAGGACCCTTGTACTGGTACACACGCTTCCTCCTCTTCCGACTGCGAGGACACCTGCGCTGGCATGCGCCCGTTCAGTTCTTCCGACTGCGAAGACACTTGTGCTGGTATACAAGCTTCTTGCTCTTTATACTGTGAAGATCCTGGTTCACATGCTTCCTCCTCTTCCAACTGTGAGGATACCTGCGCTGACATATGCACGTCCAGCTCTTTCGATGCTGACAACTGTGCTGAAAAATCCTCAAAGAACGATTCCAACGCAGCACAAATAACCTCTACTGAATATTGAGTCACTTTCTTCTCTTGTTTCTTTGTTGTCTCTTCCTCTAATTCCGATTGAAAGACATATTCCTCAACATTAATGTTCTTTGTTTCCATGGCTCTTCTTAACCGCGACTGTAATTTGGACTTTACTCCCTCTGTTGCCAAGCCACGTTTTTGCAGCTCCTTTTTCAGTTGTGGAATCTTCAGATCGTTAAACTTGGCCATTTTCAAACAATTCTCTCTTTGGGAATTTATATGACGATCTCACTTCTGACACCAATTGTAACGGATTTTTCGATAAATCGTCTACCTGTAACTCACTCTTGAGTTCGATCACTGGATTGTTAAATAAAAGTCCCAATTTAATGGCTACACACTTATCTTTATTTATAACTCCAACAACTTAACACTTATTGCTCGTTATTCGAGCTTACAACTGCTTGCTTATAGCTTAATTGCTCTTATCACGACAACACTCTAACTAGAACCAGAGAACGTATATCATAGAGAAGGTTCATGGTGTGCCGATTGTCAAAATGTTCCTCTTGACGGAGGGTTACTCGCCAACATTAGTGCATTTCACCACAAACAAATTATAAGCTGATTTCACCAGAATTTTACCCCTGCGGAGCGCAAAATAGCAGAATTGAGCATTTTGAATGTTAAAAGAGAAAAATAATGCTAAATTCAATGTTAAGAAATGTACGCTTACAGATTCGTATATTTACAATGCGCAAACGACTTTGCATATAATTTTAAGATATTCTGCATATACAGGGCGGCTCACGAATCGTGCTACAAAAATTAACCGTAATAAGTTTCTTTTTATCAATCTTTGTTGTATTGTATAGAAAATTTTAATTTTATTTTATACAATTAATTATTCCTTCATGCTCAGCCTTGCATATTGGACACCTAATTAGAAAATTAATGCGGGCTGGAGGGTTCAAGTCGGGATTGCCTCAAATATCTATTTAATGGACTGCTTCAGTTCAGTTCAGTCATACAGTCAGCTTGACATAACCCCATAAGAAAAGAACAAGCGCAAATATTCTTATATATATATAGAGACTGAACCAGTGGCGGAGGCATTCATCAACAAGTCGGTAACGAGATTCGGTGTTCCAATGGAGTTACGTTCTGATCAAGAATGGAATCTCGAGTCAGCTTTAAGTCAAGGGATGTACCAGAAGCTGAGTATCCGGAAAACGGATGGAATCAACTCCAAGAAGAGAAGGACAGCTAACGATGTCAGCACCAGCCTAGAAGACGAGATGGGGGACATAAAAGCTTTGTGTTTGGTATCGCAAATATGTCTAATCGGGACGATCAGACTTAGGTGGAGGGCAGTGTGACGAACACGGATGATAGAACAAAATCGAATGAACGATAAACTGCCAGAAGCAACTAGTTAGCGAATTCGTAGTTGCCAGAATGTTCTAGAAGCAATGTTTTGTTACAGATTTACTATATAAGGGATGCCGGATTGTGCAACAAACACAGTTCTAGTTAGAGTGTTGTCGTGATAACAGCAATTAAGCTATAAGCAAGAAGTTGTAAGCTCGAATAACGAGCAATAAGTGTTAAGTTGTTGGAGTTAGAAATAAAGATAAGTGTGTAGCCATTCAATTGGGACTTTTATTTAACAATCCAGTGATCGAGCTCAAGAGTGAGTTACAGCAGAGAACGTATATCATAGATAAGGTTCAATTGCGGACCAGCGTGTGAATTGTCAAAACCTAACAAGATTTTAATAGTGGATTTCACCACATCTGGCTCGGAAGGAGAAATTTTAACAGTGGCGCGTGAACAGAGCTGAGCATTGTATGAAAATTATGCTCAGAGACTTGCTTTGATATTACAGCTGCATGTTAGCCTTTCGGCTTATATTTTTATACGTTTATATGCTATCATATTTGCTGATATGAATATCATTTTGCGAATTTTTATGAATGCATGCAAAACTGATAAGATTCTAATTAATTAATTAAATCTAAGTAATTTTAAAAATATTATATATAGTCAATTTGGGAATTTAATGATTTTATTTAGTTTTTACATTATATACTTTCCTAATAGAGATTAAATTTATTACAATATATGTATATGTACATATGTACATCTTTTTTTTCATATTAATCTTATCGCGCATTGATTTATATGTACACGCATATATGTATGTAGACATAAAATTGCCGAACAAATAATGCATACACAAACCAACATACATACATATGTATATGCGTACACATGTAAATATGTCACCCGCAAAAACTACAAACATTGTTTTACAAAAACAACAATCGAATGTCAGCCAAATAGGCGAAGCCCAAATTTATAGTAAAATGCACAACAACAACATTTTCATTCATGAACGCAGGCGTACTTTTAACAAGCAACCTCGCTTCATTCATAAAAACAGATACCCTTACATCTCCCCGAGCATGCTTTTGCCTACAAGCGTCTTTTCACGACGATGGCAAAAGCTAAAAATCATAAATTGAACAAATTTCTGATATTCCCTCTAGAAGGGAAAAGTGACAACCCCGCAAATATGAGTATTAAAATATTTTAGAATAAAAGTGACAACATAGTATATTTGTCGATTTACAATTCAAGAAACTTTTTAAAGAAAATATTCAATATTCCTCTGATTTATGTAAACAGTAAACCCCGGTTAAGTATCACTCCTCCAATCCCTCTTATCTGCCTGTGGCTTGCTGCATCTCACGTTTTTTTTCTTAATTTTTTTAAGGAAAACGGTAATTTTTTTATTAAATACATAGAAATTATTTTTTTGGTACCACTCCTTAAGTACCACAATCGCTTATGTACCAAAAATCACAAAAAATCTGCATCTTTGGTTTTGGCACTTAACCGGGATTGACTGTATTTGTCAAAGAATGTGCGTATGTAAATATTCAAATTTTTTGTACGCACATGACTTGTTGACTTTGTTTCCATTTACGCATGCCACGTTGTATATGAATAAGGGTTGATTTTGCACTTGCCATATGCGATGTATGTTTGTAACAGTGTGTATGGTTCTGATTTCCAATGAAACAAATTTACATACATACGTTGCATATATACAAATTAACAATTATAATGGGTACTTTCATATTTGTTTACATGCACACATAATTATACATATACTTACATACCTATATATGTATAAGAATATTTGCGGGATTATGTCAAGCAAGAGGAGTACAAAATCAAACCCAGATATCTGACTGAACTGAAGCAGTCCATTAGATAGATATTTGAGGCAATCCCGACGAACCCTCCAGGCCGCATTAATTTTCTAATTAGGTGTCGCATATGCGTGGCTGAGCATGGAGGAATAATTAATTGTATAAAATAAAATAAGATTTTCTATTACAATTAATGTAATGCATTGATTAAAAAGAAACTTATTACGGTTTATTTTTATAGCACGATTCGTGAGCCGCCCTGTATATGCAGAATATTTTAAAATTATATGCAAAGTCGTTTGCGCATTGTAAATATACGAATCTGTAAGCGTACATTTCTTAACATTGAATTTAGCATTATTTTTCTCATTTAACATTCAAAATGCTCAATTCTGCTATTTTGCGCTCCGCAGAGGTAAAATTCTGGTGAAATCGGCTTATAATTTGTTTGAGGTGAGATCCTCTTAAGTTGGCGAGTAACCCTCCGTCAAGAGGAACATTTTGACAATCGGCACACCATGAACCTTCTCTATGATATACGTTCTCTGCTAGAACTGTGTTTGCTGCACAATCCGGCAGCCCTTATATAGTAAATCTGTAACAAAACATTGCTTCTAGAACATTCTGGCAACTACGAATTCGCTAACTAGTTGGTTCTGGCAGTTTATCGTTCATTCGATTTTGTTCTATCATCCGTGTTCGTCACAATACGTACATGTTTATTTTAACCGCAAATCATTTTCAAAATTAACTGTTAAAATGCTCAATTTAAGAAAATATGTTAATATTTCAAAACACTTACAAATTTTAAATAACCTAAACACGAACCAGAGAATGTCAAATATAGAGAAGGTTCACAGTGCGGCCATTAGCAAAATATTTCACGTTTCGAAGGGGTACTGAAAACGATGAGGGTATTTCACCACTTTTGGAAGGGGTACTGAAAACGATGAGGGTATTTCACCACCGAACATCAGGGGACTGAAAAATAGCAGAATTGAGCATTTTCAATGTTAATTGAGAAAAATAATGCTAATTTTAATGTTAAGAAATGTACGCTTACAGATTCGTATATTTACAATGCGCAAACGACTTTTCATATAATTTGAATATATTCTGCCTATACAGGGTGGCTAACGAATCGTGCTACAAAATTAAACCGTAAGAAGTTTCTTTTTAGTCAATGCATTACATTTATTTTTTTTATTGTATAGAAAATTTTATTTTATTTAAACAATTAATTATTCTTCCATGCTCAACCACGCATATGCGACACCTAATTCGGGATTGCCTCAATTATCTATTTAATGGACTGCTTCAGCTCTTTCAGATTTCTAAGTTATATTTTGTACACCTCTTGCTTGACATAATCTGATAAGAAAAGACCAAGCGGTCGCAAATATTCTTATACTATATATATGTATAATTATGTGTGCATGTAAACAAATATGAAAGTACCCATTATAATTATTAATTTGTCTACATGCAACATATGTGTGTAAGTATGTACACTCATTGTTTCATGCGAAATCTCCGTTGCCACGGACAACCAATGGCCGAAGCTCACGTTTTTTGTTTTCTTGTCAAAGAGTCACTGTGTCGAAGGACTGACGCGACGACAAAGCGTCACAACATTGTGTTGTTGGTAGAAAATCCGAGCTATGCCGAAAAAAAATAACAAACGGCCGCCGATTGTCACCGCTTCCCTTGCCGCTCTAACAGCTTTGCCTACAAACTATCGTAAATATGTATGTTTATGTATGAGCATGCATACATATTGACGGAGATTTTTGTCATGGAAAAATATAGTAAAATTGAAAAATATTTTTGAATTGTTAAATATTTTAAATGGACAAAAGCTTTGTTGCCACTTTTGTCACTTTTTTCTGTATTTTGTGGGCTTGCGGGGCTGCAACTTTTCCCTTCTAGAGGGAACATCAGAAAGTTTTTCAATTTATTTGTTAATTTGTTTACATGCAACATATGTATGTAAATATGTACACTCATTGTTCATGGGAAACCATACACACTTTTACAAACATATATCGCATATGGGCAAGTGCAAAATCAACCCCTATTCATATACAACGTGGCATGCGTAAATGGAAACAAAGTCAACAAGTCATGTGCATATATACGGACGTGTGTACAAAAAATTCGAATATTTACATTCTTTCACAAATACAGTCAATCCCGATTAAGTGTCAAAACCAAAGTTGCAGATTTTTTGTGCTTTGTAGTACATAAGCGATTGTAGTACTTAAGCGAGTGGTACCAAAAAAATAATTTCTATGTATTTAAAAAAAATTACCGTTTTCTTTAAAAAATTAAGAAAAAAAAACGTGAGATGCAGTAAGACACTGGCAGATAAGAGGGATTGGAGGAGCGATACTTACCCGGGGCTTACTGTATACATAAATTAAAGGAATATTGAATATTTTCTTTAAAAAGTTTCTTGAATTGTAAATTGACAAATATACTATGTTGTGACTTTTATTCTAAAATATTTTAATACTCATATTTGAGGGGTTGTCACTTTTCCCTTCTAGAGGGAGTATCAGAAATTTGTTCAATTTATGATTTTTAGCTTTTGCCATCGTCGTGAAAAGACGCTTGTAGGAAAACGCGTGCTCTGGGAGATGTGAGGGTGTCTGTTTTTATGAATGAAGCGAGGTTGCTTGTTAAAAGTACGCCTGCGTTCATGAATGAAAATGTTGTTGTTGTGCATTTTACTATAAATTTGGGCTTCGCCTATTTGGCTGACATTCGATTGTTGTTTTTGTAAAACAATGTTTGTAGTTTTTGCGGGTGACATATTTTCATGTGTACGAATATATGAATGTAGGTTTGTGATCCATTATTTGTGTGACAATGTCATAAGCACATATGTATGTATGTATATATAGAGCAGTGCGCGCAAATGTTATTACTGATAAATGATAATAACTTGATTTGAATTTGAATTTTACTTACATAAGTACATACATATGTATGTATGTAAGCTTTAAATCATGAAAGGTGTGATTTGCATATATTACTATTTAAATATATTAAGATTTTTAAGATATTATGTTAGTGTGTTATATACTTATGTATGTATGTATATAGTAAAACATAGCAGATACATACATATGCATACATATGTACTTATATTTCATAATATCAAACATAAGCAATATCTAAAAAGCAACTGCAAATATTCCTTTGAAGTAGCATATTTTAATTAAAATGTAATACATTTTTCATAATATCATAGATATTCAGAAAATGAATTTCATATCTATGAATATGATTGCATATATCAGAGAATGTAAAATATAAGCTAACATGCGGCTGTAATATCAATGCCAACTTCTGAGCATAATTTTCATACAATGCTCAGCTCTGTTCACGCGCCACTGTTAAAATTTCTCCTTCCGAGCCGACTGTGGTGAAATACCCTCATCGCATTTTGTTAGGTTTTGACAATTCACACGCTGGTCCGTAGTTGGACCTTCTCTATATTTTACATTCTCTGCACGAACATTACTTATTTTTTATATACTCAATAAACAAATATCTTTTGATAATTTATTAGGAAATCAAAGTTTACATAACATTTGCTGGGAATTCTAACCAAAATATGTATATCCGTTGACAATTGGTACTGCTAAGCAAAACAATAGTCTGCGACCCCGCTCTTTTTTAAAATCAAAACTGTTTTAAATCTCTTTAAATAAAGATTAGAAACACACGTAAAAGTCACTAAAAAATCTGATCTCACAAATAACTCACTGATTTCACAATTTATTTCTGCGGGATTCTTAGTGGTAGTTCGTGGTTTTGCTTGTCATCTGTTCAGTAGCTCATGAACTCGTGGTTCTTTTGGCAGCACTGAATGAGCTCTCTCAGAGGGCAAGGAGAGTAGTTTCGGATCATTTTATCTATGGTATAAGACTGCGTTTTAGTAATAGAATATTAGTTGGCAAACCGTACCAAGTGTGACTTTAGTAGTAGAATATAAGTAGGCAACCCGTACCAAGTTTGACTTTAGTAGTGGAATTTTTGAATCAACCCGTATCAGGTGGGCCATTTTGGCGTGTGGATTAGTGAAAATCTTAATACTGGTTACTTGTAGGTTTATACTGTAACGGATTTCTCGATAAATCGTCTACCTGTAACTCACTCTTGAGTTCGAACACTGGACTGTTAAATTAAAGTCCCAATTTAATGGCTATACACTTATCTTTATTTCTAATGCCAACAACTTAACACTTATTGCTCGATATTCGAGTTTACAATATTGCTTATAGCTTAATTGCTTTTTACACGGCAACACTCTAATTAGAACTGTCCCTGCTGCACATTCCGGCAGCCCTTATATAATAAATTTTTAACACAAGTTCGCTACTAGAACATTCTGACAACTACGAATTCGCTGCCTACTTGCTTCTGGCAGTTTATCGTCGATTCTGATTTGTTCTGGTATTCGTGTTCGCCACACTGCCCTCTACCTAAGTCTGATCGTCCCGATTAAACAAATTTGCGGTACCAAACGCTACAAGCCGTTCCAGATGAATCACCTTCAATGTATTCCTTGGTCTTCCAATGGTCTGTATGCGTTACACTAGATCATTGAGACGTTTAATAACCTGGTATGGTCCTTCCCAATTACACTGTAATTTGGGAGATAACCCTTTCTTTCGTTGTGGGTTATAAGCAATACCCAATCGCCTTCAATAAAACCCTCAGAGTTTATTGCCTTGTCGTATTTTGCTTTCATCTTATCGCTAATAATTTTGATGCGCTGTCCCACCATAGCATGTATATCCCTCATCTCGTCTTCTAGGATGGTATTGAATTCCTTAGTATTCCTTCCTCCGTTGGCGTTAATTCCAAATTTTAAATCAATTGGTAGTCGACGATCATTACCAAAAATTACTGATTCAAAATTTCTCCCTTGGTCAAAATGTAATTCTATTGGAACACCATATCTCGATACCCAATCGTTGATGAATACATCCGCTACTGTTCCTGCCTCTTGGTTAGGAATTGCGTATACCTCTGGCCATTTGCTGAAATAGTCCATGACTACCAAAACATATCTGTTTCCTAATTTATTGATTGGAAATGGACCAGCTACATCCATGGCTACTCGCTCAAACGGCGCACCTGAATCGTACTGCTTCATCTGACCATGACTCCTGGACCGCGGCCCTTTAGCAGCAATGCACTCGACACAATTGGCGATCCACTCCGTAACTGATTGACGACAACCAACCCAATAAAATCTTTGTTTTAATTTCTCCAAAGTTTTATTGCTACCCATGTGTCCTCCACTTGGACCGTTGTGCAGCTCGTTCTAGCTATTTCTTCTCTCGTTGGACGTTTATTCATCTCTAATCAGTGTATTACACTTTTCAAATCTGGATCCTCTTGCTGACATTTCCGTAGCTTCTCCGGATCCCAGTCTGATGTTATAGTCATTAATCGGACATCTATAATGTCTTCTTTGGCCTCAGCTTTTAAGCAATGTCTGCATTCTAGATTACAGGGACGGCGGGACATGGCATCAGCATTTCCATGACTACTACCTTTGCGATGTTCTATAGAGAAGTCGTAACTTTGGAGTCTCTCAATCCACCCTGCCAACTGTCCTTCAGGGTTCCTGAATTGTAGAAACCATTTTAATGCTGGATGATCTGTCCTCACCCGAAATCACTGGCCATAAAGGTACTTATGAAAATGTTTGATGCACTTCATCAACGCCAGTAATTCCCTCCGAGTAACACAATAATTTCTCTCTGGCTTGCTTGTGGTCTGGCTGTACGCAACCACTTTCTCATGCCCATCAGTGACTTGTGATAGAACGCCTCCTACTGCAAATCCACTAGCATCCGTATCCAAAATAAACGCTGATCCTGGGACCGGGTATGCTAACATTGGTGCAACACTTAACCGTTTCTTCAGAGTTTGAAAAGCCACTTCCTGTTCTTAATTCCATTCGAAAACTCTGTTCTTTTTCGTTTGTTCATGGAGGCTACTAGCTACGCTAGCAAAATTTGGAACGAATCGTCGATAATAAGTACACAGACCAAGGAAACTCCGCAATTCATGTAAATTTTTAGGAGTGGGTCAATCTCTTACTGCCTCGATCTTTTCATTAGCTGTGCAAATGCGCTCCGTTGTCACTTTGTGTCCTAAGTAGCTTACTTCCTTTTTGAAAAGGGAACACTTCGTTGGACTCAGCATCAGACCAGCGCTAGCTATCCTCTTTCAAGTTCTTAAGGTGTTCATCGAAGCTTTCACCCAACACAATGATATCGTTGAGGTATACCAACCAGGTCTTCCAGTGTAATCCTTTTAATACCTGGTCCATAAGTCTCTCAAAAGTAGCAGGAGCGTTACATAATCCAAAGGGCATTACGGTAAATTGCCATAGAAGCGCCAGCGCTGAAAGCTGTCTTTTCTTTGCCTTCTTCGTTCACCTCCACTTGCCAATAACCACTTTTCAAATCAAGTGTTGAGAACCATTTTGTGCCTGATAACGAGTCCAGTCTATCATTCTAGGTAGTGGATAACTGTCTTTCTTCATTACATCATTCAACCTTCTATAGTTCACACAAAATCTCATGTTGCCATCTTTCTTCTTCCAAGTACTACAAGTGAGCTCCACGGACTCTCTAATGGTTCGATTACGCCGCTTTCGCTCATTTCACGTATGGTCTGGCTTAGGTTAGGTTAGGTTAGGAGGTCGATCCCAGAAGGGATCCCACTTGGACAGCTTAAGACACCAGTCCGTTGTGATACCTACAAACTCCTATAATCCGGATCAAAAGACCGGCCAATATCCATTTCGGATAAGTTATCAGGTCCGCCAAACGTGTGATTTCCGAGATATTTCAATCGCAGCCTAGCGAATGCCGGACATTGGAGGAGAAAGTGCTGGGATGATTCCACCTCGCCCTCCTCCATACAACTTTGGCAACTGGCATCGGGTAGTACACCAAGCCGTACCGAATGAGTGCCCATTGGACAGTGTCCAGTGAGAACTCCTACAATAGCGGCGAGATGCACTTTGCTCAGGGCAAGAAGTTCCCCCGACCTCCTGCGATCCACTCTTGGCCAGAAGGATCTCGCGGGCGCACAGGACCTAGTCGTCGACCAGCGTCTGCTGAGTGCACGCGAGGTCCATTGATCCAAAGTTAGAGCGCAAGACGCTAACGGAGATCCAACCCAATCCCATTCCGATGTGAGCGGGGCAAAGGTGCCCCCCCTGGCTAGCTCATCGGCTTTGCAGTTTCCAGCGATTCCGCTGTGACCAGGCACCCAAACGAGCCTGATGTTGAAATAGCCAGACGCTATCTCTAAAGAGGACAGACACTCCTTGACTAGCATTGATTGCACGGTACGCGCGCTCAAAGCTAGTACTGCCGCCCTACTATCAGAGTGAATGCTCACTTCTACAAACGAGGCTGCACTACGCAGCAGTACTTCTACCGCCGCCTTAATAGCAGCCACTTCCACCTGAAAAACACTACAGTGATCCGGTAGCCTGAAGCTAAGACTGACGGAGAGCTCCTTGCAGAAAACCCCCCCTCCTAGCCTCGATCCATCCGTGAGAAAGCTCACCGCGCCTCTTCTCCAACGGCTTCTTCCCATCCACATGTATCTCGTAGGAATATGAGCGGAGAAGGAACCGCCTCAAGTGACGCAGTGATCTATATTTTCCGGGATGCCGCTGAAGGAGGAAAGAATTTCGGAGTGTCCTTGTTCGGACCTCTTCAAAAGCCCAGCTTCCCTGAGCCGTAGAGCACACTTCGCGGCAATGCACCTACCGGCAATGTCCACAGGTGCTATGTTTAAAATAGCATTAAGAGCTAGTGTCGGTGTGGTCCGCAGTGCACCGGAGATTCCGATGAGCGCCGCTCTTTGGACCCTTTCAAGCTTTTTAGCCAGTGTGGACCTCTCGAGCGCCCTCCACCAGACGAACACACCATAGAACATTATTGGCTTAACTATGATTTCGTAGAGCCAAAACACCACCTTAGGTGAGAGTCCCCACCTTTTCCCAATAGCCCCTTTGCAGCAGTATAAGGCGACCGAAGCCTTCTTAACTCTCTCCTCAATATTTGGCCTCCAGGAAAGTTTTCTGTCGAGGATGAGCCCAAGGTATTTCACTTTCTCAGCAGGTTGAAGAAGTGAACCCCCGAAGGAGGGGAGAGGTATCTTATACCTCCTAGTGAATAAAACCAATTCGGTTTTACTTGGGTTGAAAGGGCTGGATCAAGGTGTCATGCGACCCGTGCCGAGGATCAACCTGGCTGGGGGCCCTTAAATAGCCCAGTATCGAACGGAGCTTACGGATACCTGGCGCCCTCCGTAATAAGATAGCCTTACTTGCGCAACGGGGGCTATGCGCAAGTGGACATACTTTCCCCCACACTCGTGGGACCAACAATGAACCAAAACGCAAATAAACAAAAACAACAAATAACGAAAACAAAAAATCGGAGAGAGCCCGGATCTCCAGGAAAAAAGCCGGAGGGAGCGAGTTGCTCCCATAAAAGATCAGCGTTTGGAGCGAGCTCAACAAACACGAAGAGGACAGGAGCGAAGCTTGGTCCTGCAGACAAGACAAGCACTAGTAAAGGGGCAAAAGCTAAAGCTGGCCCACAGAAAGTGGTAGCGCCGGAGGCAGCCAGACCCAAACCCTGCGGCCAAGACACGGCTGAGAAGCAGGGGGAGGGAGGAGATGCCAAAGGGGCTGCTGCCGGAAGTGCATCTGCCAGGGAGTGGCCTGCATTTAGCATGCAGGAACCGTCAAAGGCAAAATATGTGGAGAGACGACGCGCCGCATACTTACTAAGGTTGGTAGAGCTAAAGCCGCCAACGAAAGAGGAGCTAACGCAGGAGCTCCAAGCATCGATTGACTGCGCGAGAGCAGTCATACCCAACTTCAAGTTGGAGCCGCCGGTACAGGCAGCCAAGCGACAGAGGTCAGCTAAAGAGGCAAAGCCGTCAGCTAAGAGACCAAAGACCAAGGGTGTAACGCCCGCAAAATCATTTGCAGAAGTGGCCCGGAACCGAATTATCATTGGCGTTCTGGATGAGGGAGATCCCGAAGGAAGAATCCCCAGAGCCCAATGGAAATGGGTGCAGGCTCCGCTGACAAATGTGACGCTGGAAGTGCTATTAAGCAATCCGGGTCCGCCACCGTCATGCGCAGATGCCGGCTGGTACCAGGGCCAGATCAAAATGATTGCTTGCGATGACGAGAGATCGGTCGCTCTATACAAAGCTGCTATAGCCAAGGTGGGAGAGGTATACCCCGGGGCAAAATTGGTAGCAGTGGACAAGAAGGACATACCATCCAGAGGGCAAGGGTATGGATTCCGGCTACACCATCACAGCCGGACCAAACTATACAGCTCATAAGAGCCTGCAACCCGAGCCTACCCACGGAAGGGTGGAAGTATGTCAAGACATTTGAGGACAGCGTAGCAGAATCTGGCGTGGAGACTAAAAGGGCCATGATGCAGATTCTGCTGTTATTAACGAAAGAATCCATCGAACCGTTGGCGAAAAGTGGCGGGGAGATAAATTACGGGTTCACGAAAGTAAGGATAACGCCTTACAAGTCGGACGCCGATGCTGCAGACCATCTGGCATCGGGGAAAGAGTTATGCGAAGTAGAGGAAGATCCTATGGAGTCCTCGAGCGACGCGGAAAGTATGGAGCAAGGTGAGTGTTCTTCTTCCGGGTCTGAGCTTGCGGCCAGACTCTCAAGCTTGTATACTGAGAAAGAGCTTTTAAGCGACTCTCAGGAAGACGCAGATATAACAATAGTTAATGCGTCTTCTACAAATTAATCTCCATCATAGCAAACTAGCTTCAGCAGCCCTAATTAACCGCGTGGCAATGAAACAGCCTGTATTTATCCTCATTCAGGAGCCATGGGTTAATGGAGGGCGTATTTGCGAACTGAGGACGCCGAACTATAAGTTGCTGATGGCTAACTGTGAAGGTAAAATCAGAGCCTGCATAATGGCAAAGAAAAACCTTAATGTTTTTATATTACATAATTACATCAACAACGACACAGCAGCAGTAAGCTGGGAAACGGGCTCAAGCAGTTACCGGCTAGTGTCGTGCTATATGCCGTATGGGCAGGAGCTGGTGCCACCTCTGATGGTACGGGATAGCGAGGCATCCAAGTGCATGACGATACTTGGATGCGACTCAAATGCGCATCACACAATCTAGGGCAGCACAGATGTAAACGACAGAGGTGGGTGTCTCTTTAATTACCTACTAGGTACTAAATTACTGGTGTGTAATAAAGGAAGCACTCCAACATTTATTACAAGAAACCGACAAGAAGTGCTGGATATCACACTTGTGTCGGAAGAACTAAAAGACTCACGGAATCGTGCCGGCAAGCACTAGAAGTGGCTTGTCCAATAACACGAAGCAGGGGTAGAATAAGGCCCCCCTGGTGGTCTCTAGAACTTAAAAAGCTACAGAAAGAATGCAGAAAGCAGTTCAATTTAGCTAAGCAATCCCAAGGCGAGTCAGACTGGGATTATTTTTACAACCTCCTTAGGTCATACAAAAAGGAAGTTAGGAGAGCAAAAAGAAATTCATGGAAATCGTTTTGCAATGACATCGAGAACACGGCGGAAGCGTCTCGACTTAGGAAAATAATGGCACAATCGGTGCATAGTATCGGTTATCTTCAGAAGCCAGACCGAAGTTGGACGGTATGCAGGGAAGAGTCCTTGGGGCTACTAATGGATACCCACTTCCCAGGCAGCTCTGAAAGCCATACTGCAGAATATACTCAAGACAGTGGAGCAGAAATGAGCCCCACTCTCATAAACATAGTGTCAGAAAGCAACGTACGCTGGGCAATAAACAGCTTTAAGCCCTTCAAGTCGCCGGGATCAGACGGTATATTCCCGGCTCAATTGCAGCAGTCGCAGAATTACATAATGAATTGGCTAATTGCCATTCTTAAGGGGGCGCTGCAATTAAACTACATCCCTTCGCTTTGGAGGGAGGTCAAGGTAATATACATACCAAAGGCAGGCAAAAGCTCGCATACAAGTCCAAAGGACTTCATTCCAATTAGCCTCTCCTCTTTCCTTTTAGAAATCCTGGAAAGACTAATAGAATTACATATAAGAAATAAACTGAAACCAGAAAAGTTGGCTGGTTCGCAGCATGCGTATTCTAAAGGAAAATCCACAGAAACAGCACTAAGCACTGTGGTGGCGGAGATTGAAAAATCTCTGGAAGTCAAAGAATACACTCTATTTGACTTCTTAGACATAGAAGGAGCCTTCAATAATATCCAGCCTAGGGCCATACTGAGTGCGCTTAAGGATCTGGACATCTCTGAACCTCTCAGGAAATTAATTGAACAGATGCTCACGAGCAGGTCAATAATTTCAACGATGGGAGCGTCAACGATGTGCAGATCTGTCCAAAGAGGTACACCTCAAGGAGGCGTGTTATCCCCACTTCTCTGGGTCCTGATAATGAATAAGTTGCTGATGGATCTAGAAAAGAAGATGGTTCATGTTGTGGCCTACGCTGACGATGTGGCAGTATCGGTCAGAGGCAAATTTCCGAATACTCTCGCAGACCTTATGCAAACGATATTGGAAGATATAAATCGCTGGGCAGTATCGTGCGGATTAAATTTAAATGCTGGTAAGACAGAGCTCGTATTGTTCACCAGAAAACATAATGCTCCAGAAGTTACGGCGCCAATAATAAATGGTTGCAGACTAACAATTGGATATAAGGCAAGCTACCTGGGACTAATCTTAGACAGGAAGCTTTCTTAGAAACAAAACTTGGATGCTAAGGTGAAGAAGGCAGCCACAGCACTCTACACTTGTAAAAGGATGGTGGGCCCCAAATAGGGACTTACACATCGGGTAACTTATTGGCTCTATACAGCAGTGGTCAGACCAATCATGGCATACGGTATATTGGTATGGTGGCCAATAATGGAAAAGAAATACGCGGTAAAGCGTATGGAAAGCATACAGAGAGCAGCCAGTATATGCATTAGTGGAGCTCTTAGAACAACGCCAAGCCAGGCTCTTAACGTCATTCTACATTTACTGCCAACAGACCTGTTCTGTAAACAAGTGGCGGCAAAGTCAGCTCTTAGACTGAGGGAATCCTCCCAACTAGTCGCATGCAACAAGGGGCATTCAAGGATACTCAGTATATTCCCGTTCCTACCCAAAACCACGGATTTCCACAATCCAATAGAACGGATGCTAAATTCGGTCCACAATATTGCCTTCCCCACAAAAGAGGAGTGGAAAAGGAGCGAGGTGGACAGGAATACCGAAATTAGCATCTACACGGATGGATCCAAACTGGATCATCGAGTGGGAGGTGGTGTCTTTTGCGCAACATTAAACACCAATATCGCCTTCCGTTTGCCAGACCACTGCAGTGTCTTCCAGGCGGAGATCACAGCAATTAAAGAAAGCCTAGTGGTATTGACAAAAAGTGTGCTCACAACAAGGAGTATATATATATACACGGATAGCCAAGCGGCCTTGAAATCACTCAAGTCTCCAATGGTCTCATCCAAGCTAGTGAAAGATTGTCTTGATCTATTAGAGGATCTGACATCCTACTTCACAATAAACCTGCAATGGGTTCCAGGACATAGCGATATTCCTGGTAACTGCGAAGCAGATGATCTAGCCAGAATAGGCACTACTTTGCAACTAACCCCTGAAAAAGAGGGTATCTTTCTTCCTCTGGCAACTTGCAAACACTTAATCAGCGAACATGCTATATATATAGCTGAGTCTCGGTGGAGACAATCAATAACCTGCACAACCAGCAGACTAACGTGGCAGGAATGGAGCGTGAGTCGCACAAACCGACTACTAAAATTTAAAAGGAATGATATAAGAACTCTGATAGGAGTCAGGTCACTTCCTAATTGGTAGACATGCAAGTAGGCTAGGTGTACCATACAATGACTATTGTAGAAGCTGTCAAGAAGTAGAGGAAGAGGAGACTGTAATGCATCTTCTATGCGAATGTAAAGCTCTATATAGGAAAAGAATCGCAACTATCGGTCGTGGATTCCTTGTCGACGTATCAGAAGTTGCTAATATAAAATTATTTGTACTGATGAACTTCATCAGGAGCACAGGTTTGTTCAGAGAGGAGACGATAGAGTGAGGGAACATTAGTCCCGGTGGTATCACAATGGGCCTCCTATAGGCCTAGGTGCGTCATTGGACAGCCACTCAACCTACCTACCCTACTTGGATTGACGGCTAGGCCGCTTCTATTCGCCCAGCTAGATACCACGTTCAGGTACCCCTCGGTGAGCTCGTAAACGGTATTCAGGAACTTTCCCTTAACCATAAGAACCACATCATCAGCGTATGCTGTCACCCGACAGCCTTGGGTCTCGAGTTCTATAAGTAGGTCGTTAACCACCATTATCCAGAGCAGTGGGGAGAGTACTCCCCCCTGCGGAGTTCCCCTATTCACTTTTCTGGTAGCCTTAGCACCACCCCACTCCGCTGCGACAGTTCTGTCGCAAAAAAGACTAAAAATAAGGTGCTTGAGGTTAGATTCCACCTCAAACTTTTCGAGGGCTTTAACCACTGCCTCTGGTCGCACATTGTTGAAGGCCCCCTCGATGTCGAGGAAGGTGCCCACAGCAAATTCCTTGTGCTTGAGAGCTATCTTCAGCCATGACACTACATCATGCAAAGCAGATCCATAAGCCTGACGCAGTTCGCGTAGATGGGGGCCAGCCAGCTCAATGACATCTTGATCGTACGCTTGGTCCAGAAGGTCCAAGAAGCCTGTACAGCCCTACTGCAGCTCCCCCAGTGACACTTCTTCAGCAGAGTGATTTAGTGGAAAATGTGCATCCAGGAGTAGTTTCAACGACTCCTCGCTACTCGTTGTCCAACTACTATCTGCATTTTTTAGATACCCCACTGGAGTAGGATTTTTTGCAAGAATGCGCCTGAATCGTGAGGACTCATGACAGCCCTCTACACTGCCGCAGAAGGCTCTCCACGAAGCTCTCTTGGCTTTCTTCAACTCGAACTTGTAGATGGCCAGTCCGGCCTTGTACAACGCCCAGTCGTCGCTAGAGCCGCTTTTACGGGCTTTGTTGAAAAGTCTTCTGCTCGAAGATCTGATCTCCGTTAGCTCCGAAGTCCACCAAGGGGGTTTCCCTTTGATTTTCTGAGTTCTCAGAGGACAGGAGCTGTCAAGAGTAGTTCTACTAACAGAGCTGAAAATCTCGACGAGCTCATCGACCGCATCCGTCGATAGGATCGAATCCCTGTCGGGTGCGGGTGGAAGAGCTGAGAAGCTTCCTGCAGTACCGGACCCAGTTGGTATTCCTAAAATTTCTATAGGTTTTGAGTTCCGGGCGTGAGGCTTTTAAGCTGAAACCAATATATCTATGATCCGAGAATGAATGGTCGTCTAGAACCCTCCATTCCGAAATCAAGGGAGCGATTTCCCTAGAGGCTAGCGTAATGTCAAGGACTTCCGCCCTGCTAGCAGTAACTAAAGTAGGGCTGTTCCCCCTGTTACATATAGAAAGATCTACACTACAAATATAATCAAAAAGTGACTCACCTCTTGTGTTAATGTCCGGGCTCCCCCAGACGGTGTGCCTTGAATTTGCATTCGAGCCTATTAAGACTCCGGCCCCTTTGCGCCTGGCCTCTGCCAGAGCTCTTCTCAGCAGGTACGGAGGTGGCTCCACCTCGTCGTCGTGCGGCATGGAGGCTGAGACAAGATAGAGTTCTCCAGCGCTGTCCTCCAGTCTAGCAGCGACGACATTCTCGTTGCTGAAATTATGTAAAAGAAAAACGTTAAGTTCGTTTCTGATCAACAAGCAGGCTCTGGTTCTACCTGTACTGTTTGCCGCCAGGAGCTTGTGGCTCCTTAGACCAGAGATACCGTTACTGCTCAGCCACGGTTCCTGGATAAGGACAACGTCGGCTTCGTCCCGTCCTAGACGAAGCACTAGATCGGCGGAGGCCGCCTTTGAGTGCTGGCGGTTAATTTGGAGGATCCTCATCCTCCAAACTCCTCTCCAGCAGTGCGAGTTCCGCACCTTCATCCGTACTATCGACCCCAGCAGCCTCGAACAGACGGTCGAGACTGAAGACGGATCCATCATCGACTGACGATCCGCCCCCCGTGCTCACCGTATCCGAGAGGATGGGGTCGATGTCCATTTTAGAGTGGGTCGCTCTCCCACTCTCTTCCACCTCAGCTGGTGGCAACGGGCCATCAGCCCTGGCTTCATCTGGGAGAATCCTGAGGACGACCCTCTCGAAGCCATAGCTTATTGCCCCCTTTGCAATGCTGAGAGGAGCGAGGGACTTCTTATTTAGGAGTATCAGCGCTTGCCGATATGGTTCCTCGGTCCTCTCCAGCCTAACCACCTTCCAGTCCTGGGTGGGAAGAGATGGATTGCAGTACCGCAATATCTCTTCAATTTCGGTCGGGGTAGAGGGTTCGGCCGGAAGCCAGACACGAGCACGAGGTCGCATCGGAAGATCCGATTTGGTCACCGCCTCGAGCCTTGCTCCCTTCCATACTTCCCCCACCCTGGCTACCGCCTCCTTATAAAGGAATGCCGACCGTTCGTCGGCACACCTTACAAGTTTGTGTAAGCCGAGATTCCACCCGGCACTTTCACATCTAGGGGGTGGTCCAGGGCTTCCCCTGACCACCTTCATGCACACAGCGGAGATAGCAGCCGCTACCCGCTTCCACTCTTCATGGGAGATGGCTCCATCTCCCATGCTGCTATCGTATACCCCGAGCTCGGTGCCGCTCCGACTCGAGGCTTCTTGCCGAGGGAGGATTCCCCCTCCTGCGACCTTTGTCGCTTCATCGAGGTATGGGGTTCGCTCGACCCCCCTTTCCCGTCATTGAAGTCGCTTAGCACCCTTTTGGCCCACTCAAGTGTCTGCTTGCCACCGTAACGCTCCAAAATCTTGGTAGCCAGCCGACGGTCCGACTTCAGCTTTTTAGCTGTAGTCTGGCGTTTCCCCCCGGAACCCTTAGCTTTCACTGAGGACCTCGCGCCCCCCATGTACTTAACAGAGGTTCCTCTGCTAGTGCTGGCGATTCCGCCGCGCACTTCTGCCCTGCCTAAGGTGTCAGTCGGCAGATTCCTGCCACTCCCCCCGCGTTACCGCCCCTAGAGATGGTAAGCCGGTCACCTCCGGAATTTTTCTTCTCACCCTTCGGCGGAGACGGTTTCGTCCCCATCGGTGAGGATGCCCCCCCCAGGGAACTGTCCACTTTTGAAGAGGTCGGTTTCGACCCGCTTCCTCCCTCGTCCTTGGTTAAATTGTTATTGTTAGTGTTCATTGTAATTGGGTCCCCACTCAGAGCCGCTATCCGTCTTCTGGAAAGGTAGTCGCCTTTAAATGGTCCCAAGGTTGTCTCGGTTATGAGGCCAAGGCGAGGGTTGACGCACGCCCTTATGAAGCAGCATTGGCTGCAAAAACAAAAACTCTACGCTCTAAAAAAAAGTCTCTTGTTCACCATGAAAATGATTTAACTCCATCGAATAAAGAGTTTCTAATAAGTCTAGGATTTAATTTGAAAAAATGAGTGATATAATAAACGATTTGTACAAGCCTATTTTTGATAATAGCATAATAAACAAGTAAGGAAGGGCTTAGTTCGGATGTAACCGAACATTTTATACTCTCGCAAAGTCAAATGGTATACTCGTTTTAGATTTCTTTGTGGATCTTGCCGCCTTGGCACTGGGGTCCACATATTCAGTACCTAGGGGCTTGAACAGTTTGGATTCGATTTAGACAATTTTTGGTCACAAAGTGGCATACCATAAACGTATTATTCACGCAAAGTCTTACGCCGATATAATCATTGTTGCTTCATTTGCATACTGGAAAGTGAAAACATCAGATGGAATTTAAAATGATGTTATATGGGAAATAGGCGGGGTTTTAATCCGATTTCGCCTATTTTCGTACTATAATATAGAAATATGAGAAGAATATTATGTACCGAATTTGGTTAAAATCGGTTAAGCAGATCCCAAGATATGGGTTTTCACCTTAAGTGTCACCCCAGTTTTAACTCGTCTCTTCATCCTGATCATTTATATATATATAACTCTATATCTAACTCGATTAGGTTTAGGTGATACAAACAACCGTAAGGGAAACAAAACTATTATACTCTGTAGCAACAGGTTGCGAGAGTATAAAAAGTAAAGAAGGGCTAAGTTCGGATGCAACCGAACATTTTATACTCTCGCATAGTCAAATGGTATACTCGTTTGAGATTTCTTTATATAGTTTAATAATTAGAGCAACAGTTTTGTTGTATACGCTTATAATTTATATTATATAGAATGAATTACAACTGTATTGAGGAGTATGAAAATAAATCGTTTTTTTAAAATGAATACCATTTTTTATTTATTTTATCGATATTATTATACATGTTTAGCTTAAAAATAATTTGTGTAAGCCGAGGTTCCACCCGGCACTCTCACATCTAGGGGGTGGTCCAGGGCTTCCCCTGACCACCTTCATGAACACAGCGGAGATAGCAGCCGCTACCCGCTTCCACTCATCATGGGAGATGGCTCCATCTCCCCTGCTGCTATCGTATACCCCGAGCTCTATTGAGCTGGCGAGTTTAGCGATTTCGCTAAACATCGGTGCCACTCCGACTCGAGGCTTCTTGCCGAGGGAGGATTCCCCCTCCTGCGACCTCTGTCGCTTCATCGAGGTGTGGGGTTCGCTTGGCCCCACCTTCGCGTCATTGACGTCGCTTAGCACCCTTTTGGCCCACTCAAGTGTGCTAGCATGCTGATCAAATTTCTGGTCAGCCTGCTTGCCACCGTAGCGCTCCAAAATCTTGGTAGCCAGCCGACGGTCCGACTTCAGCTTTTTAGCTGTGGTCAGGCGCTTCCCCCCGGAACCCTTAGCTTTCGCCGAGGTCCCCGCGCCCCCCATGTACTTAACAGAGGTTCCTCTGCTAGTGCTGGTGATTCCGCCGCACACTTCTGCCCTGCCTAAGGTGTCAGTCGGCAGATTCCTGCCCACTCCCCCCGCATTACCGCCCCTAGTGATGGTAAGCCGGGCACCCCCGGAATTTTTCTTCTCACCCTTAGGCGGAGACGGTTTCGTTCCCATAGGTGGGGATGCCCCCCAGGGAACTGTCCACTTTTGAAGAGGTCGGTTTCGACCCGCTTCCTCCATCGTCCTTGGTTATAAAGTTGTTAGCATTCATTGTAATTGGGTCCCCACTCAGAGCCGCTATCCGTCTTCTGGAAAGGTAGTCGCCTATAAATGGTCCCAAGGTTGTCTCGGTTACGAGGCCAAGGCGAGGGTTGACGTGCGCCTTTATGAAGCAGTGCGTTCAGAGCCGACCAGCGCAAAGAAGGAGTCATCTCAACAAACACCTACCACACCAACTTAATGATGACAGGAGGGGAACGTACTCTGAGGCCTGCCATGGTTTTAACGGGACGGAGGCGGCCTTGGTATTAGCCCATCAGCCATTTCTGCAGCGTGTCACCCCTACATACTCAGGTGACAGAATACCACGACCACCAGCCCAGGGTTCAAACCGATCCATCTAAGAGTTCAAGCTAAGTCCGTGTCGAGCAAAGGTCAAATCCGTAGGAGTTATAAAGGCCGTGAAGGCCGCAGGTCATTTAGCGTTACCCAGGATGCACCCCGTGGAGGCGAACCTGCTCTACATTCCTATGGTCTGGCTTACAACTTCAGGTTTTGCTAAAGGAACGCTTCGAGGAGCCTGGCGGATTGATCTTGCATCACCTGTGTTAATAAAATGTTTCACAACTTTGGTTTTTCCTGGTTTGGCATCGTCTTTTTCATATATATGGATGAGTATCTGAGAAGCAGTTGTTTAGCCATAGTTTGATAGTTTGCCTCTAGTTCCTCAGTCCATTCGTTAATTTCACTCGATATATCGTTTTCGTCCATGAAATCTTCCTCAAGACGTATTTATCACGGCCTCAATCTCTTGACTTATATATTTTAATATTATATATCCTAATATAGCTTCTTTGGAGAGTTTGATCGGTAACTTGCACTAATTAAGTACTCTTACTGGAACACGTTCGCAACTAGATTTGAAAGATCTGCTTCCTGTGCTCACTTCCATACCGTCTTTCTAATACACCCATCAACGTTTCATAACTACTCGCCTCGCAGTTTGGAATGGCCCGTAATATCTCCGCTGCAGATCCTTTTAATGCAACGAACAATGCAGCTACTTTATCTTCAGCATTCCAATTATTTGAAGATGCCGTCTTTTCGAATTGAAGCTTAAAAACATGGAACGGAATAGTGCCATCAAAGGATGGAGGTTTTAATTGTAGCTCGCGGAGGCGATCTTTAAATTCATCCACAGTTTTAATTCTATCCCGCTCTTCCGAAATCTGTGACGAAACTTCTGTTATTTGTGAGGTCACCTGTGATATCCGTGTATCCTGCTCTTTCAACTGTGAGGACACCTGTGCTGATATACGTGCATCTTGTGCTGCGAACTGTTCTTCCAACTGTGAGGACACCTCTGCTGATATACGTGCATCTTGCGTTGCGAACTGCTCTTCCAATTGCGTTGACAACCGCGATTCTAACTGCGACATTTGTGTCGATATTTGCGTTGACATCTCAGACATACGTGCATTCTGCTCTTTCCCCATATGCGATATTGCAGCAAAAATCATGTTTATGTCCACCATCTTTGACGAGCATTGAGCCTCTTCCTTTTCTTCTATCTTTGTTGTTTCTTCCTCTAATTCCATGTGAAAGACATATTCCTCAACATTAATGTTTTCCGCCTCCATGGCCTCTCTCAACCGTGATTGTAATTCAGTTTTTAATCCATTTGTCGGCAAACCACGTTGCCCCAGCTTCTTTTTCAGTTGTGGAATCTTCAGATCGTTAAACTTGGCCATTTTCAAATTATTATCTCCGTGGGAATTTATTTGACAATCCCACTTCTGACACCAATTGTAACGGATTTTTCGATAAATCGTCTACCTGTAACTCACTCTTGAGTTCGATCACTGGATTGTTAAATAAAAGTCCCAATTTAATGGCTACACACTTATCTTTATTTATAATTCCAACAACTTAACACTTATTGCTCGTTATTCGAGCTTACAACTTCTTGCTCATGCTAGTTGCTTCTGGCAGTTTATCGCATGGATAAAATGATCCGAAACTCTTTGATTCGAGAGAGCGCTGTAAAAGTACACATTTTTTATAACATTTGACAGTGGTACCACTAAAGAAAGAAATAAGTTTTGAGATTTTTTAATGTATTTCTTGGATATTTTTCGTTTTCCATTTTCCGGAAAAATATACATAATTAAAATTAGTTTAACGAGCTAGATATCCGATATGACGTCTAAATATATGTACGTGTATATTTTAGTCACTAAAGATTTTCAAAATTTACTTTTAAAACTAAGTTTAACAAAATATTTTAATATTTCAAAACACACAAGTTTTAAATAACCTAAACATGATCCTTATTTCTTTTTTATATACTCAATTAACAAATATATTTTGATAATTTATTCAATTGGTACTGCTAAGCAAAACAATACTCTGCGAGAAAATACTCGCTCTTTCTTAAAAACAAAACTATATTAAAACTTTTTAAATAAAGATTACAAATATACGTAAAAGTCAACAAAAAATCTGATCTCACATATTACCCACTGATTTCGCAATTTATTTCTGCGGGATTCTTAGTGGTAGTTCATTGTTTTGGTTGTCATCTGTTCAGTAGCTCATGAACTCGTGGTTTTTCTTGGCAGCACTGAAAGTTCATGAGCTCTCTCGAAAGGCAAAGAGAGGAGTTTCGGATAATTTTATCTATGGTTCCGTTTTGCTACTTTGTTTTGAAGAGATACATTTTTTGATTTTCCAATTTTGAATAAATAACACGATGGCGCTGGATAGTGAGGTATTATTTGATTTTATATTATTTTGCGTTGTAAATAGAAATTAATTTAGGAAGTGAAGTCATGCAATCAACCAAAGTCGTCTAGATCAGTTCCTATTCGGATAATCTTGGCGTTTCTTTTAATAACTATTACTACTGCCGTCTTATTAGAATTTGGAATTCTGGATAGCAAATTATGGAAAACTAAAATAATCATTGAATCGCAGCCCACTGAAGCATCAGTTAATAATTATCACAAATTTGCAATATATCCCCCTTTTACACCATCAGATATACATCTTTATCATGTAATAGAAATATTGGAACAAATGGGATATAAACAAACCTCTATTAATGATGAGAGTTGGAACTTACTCTGGGCACATGAATACCCTTTTCATAAAATGGGAACAAGGATGAAAAATATTTTACCACATCAAATTATTAACCATTTTCCTGGTATAGGATTCATTACCAGCAAGGTTGATCTATCCACTGCCTCATTACCATTCATGCCTAAAGCTTTCCGTTTGCCAGAGCAGCAGGCAGAATTTATAAAATTTGCAAGGGACAATCCCGATTCCATATTTATGGAGAAGAACAATAAACACAGATCCATTAAAATTCGACCTTTAAATTCCATAAACTTGAACGCGTCTGATTGTTTTTTACAAGAATATGTTAAGAATCCTTTTTTAGTAGATGGACACAAATTCGATGTTGGAGTTTATATTGTACTGACGTCGGTTGAACCCTTAATAGTATATATGTATACAGGAGACATTTTGTTTCGTTACTGTCCGGAAAAATACTATCCATTTAATGCTAAAAATATTGATAAATATGTCATTGGAAATGACTATTTACCCACGTGGAAAGTTCCTTCTTTGGTAAAGTATTTTGAAAGATTTGGGGGAAGTATGCGATCTTCTTTCGATGCATATGTACGAGATCAATCAATAGACCCATCTGTTATTTGGGTGCAAGCTGAAGAAGTTGTACGTCAGACTATCTTATCCAAAATAAATAACATTTCAAAAGCAATGCAACCCTTTAAAAATGGAAAATATTTTGAGCTCCTACGTTTCGATTTAATTGTTGATGATAAGTTACAAGTTCATCTCATGGAGGTTAATATGTCACCTAATCTTTCATCATCACATTTTAAACCTAATGCTTTATTATACCAACAAATTTTATACAATGTTTTAAACTTAGTTGGGGTTGGATCACCTCTTCTATCTGCTAAAAGGTAATTTTATTCTTCAAGTTTTTCTTAATATTTACATTTAAATATATATATATCGTTTTATATATTTTCATGTAGATTTTTTGATGAAGAAGACAAAATAACATCGGATAAAAGTATTGCCGTAAATCTGAATGATTGTGCTAAATATACGTGTCATAAGTCGTGCAATAAACCAGAGTGTGATCTCTGTTTATCCTGTTTGAAAGCGTCGGAAATGAATATATTAAGAAAGGCGCATTATGAACATTTACATAAAATGGAAATGAAGAGAATATTCCCGCAAGCAATGGTAAGTTTTATGTGTGAATCGAATTGCATTGAAGTGAGAGAATTGTTCTCCAGAAATGTTTTGAAGTAGATATGTTGTTTTACACATGCACTTCTAATTAAGATATATACCAGGGATGGTATTTGATAATTTTCAATTGTGTCGAATTTAGTGCAGAAAATGTGCAAAATGCTGTTGAGTGGGCCGAGATTAATCCAGTCCGAATAAATTTTCTATAAAAAAAGAAATTTTAGTTCAAATAAAAGCGACACATGTCATCATAACTAATTAGTTTCTAAGGTTATTTTGATTAACTTTTGTATAGAAAGTATCCGCTCAACACAAGCCGAAGAATGAAGTAGTGCCAGTAATTCCTCGGCGATACGAAAAAAAATTTCCAAATAAATATTCGTTGAACTCATTCTTGTAACCTTGCTACATCTGAATAGTTGGATAATGCTCTATTTTCGTAATTAACTGCTTTACCACTTTTTACTACGAAGAGGTTTTAGATATACGTGTACGTATGTACGTATTTTCGTCTTTCGACGAATAGTTCCAAAAAGTAGTCAATTGTGCGTAAAGTGCCGACTAGAGCTAATAGGGCGGAAAAATGCACAATTTTGCGTACTTTTTCATCACTGGCATATACCCCTATTACGGTTTTCAGCTCCACTCAGTTGAATTGAAGTTAAAGCAATTTAACTTCTTATCAACCAAACTTTTTTGGTGTGTGGTGGTGAGCTTCAAATATTTTCAGTCGAAGTTTCACTGGTTCTTCCAACCTAAAAGGGGAAAATTTGACATTTTAAGTTCATAATACCAGAGAACGTAAATGAATAGAGAAGGAGCAAATGTTAACTGAAAACTTTTTGAGTACTAATTTGTAATTCCACATGAAGGAACATCGAAAAATATAACTTCGAAAAAGAAAAATACACCACACAATGTGCGAAATGCTATAAATAGACACAACGAATATTCCTATATGAAAAATCGTTGCGCATACCTATTTAGATTTATGATTTCAATTTCTATGATATGACAAATTTATAATTATGAAAAGCCTTTTGAATTAAAAAGGAGGATTACTGGCAAAAACCCCAGAATTCATAATAAAATAACCTTTGATATGCAATTTTTCCAACTTTTGTATGTGCGTTGCGTAAGCAATATACTTATTAAACAAATGTTAATAATAAAACTGTGGCTAAGCGGTCGCGTTTCCATTTATATAGTGGCTTAGGTCGTAGGCGTGAAGGAGTTAAGCTCAATCCGAATACGAGCATATACGTTCGAATCGTAAAATACATAAAACTCAAAATTTTATTTAATTTTTTTTATTTTATTAATTGGAGTCTAAGCATATCATAATTCAATTTCTTTAATAGCATATTTTACTTTCAGAGATAATTAAAATATTTCAGGAAAATATGTTCATATGTTTAGGTTTATTGAATATTTCCTTATTATGCGTATTTACACAAATGTGATAATCACACATTCATTCTTAAATACACGTACGCTGATGCTTGCTTCTTCTTGCCCCGCACAAGCAATAACTTTTGTACACACTTTTTGCTTTTTGCAAGTTGAACGATCGCAGGCAAGGAGGGATTGGGGCGCACTGCCACATAATTATTTCAGATATATATTTTATTTATCGAATTTAGTTTAAAAACGATTATAGGTATGAGTTTATGTGTATTTATATATATATATAATATATATTATAGTACGAAAATAATTCATAAATGCATCAGTATTTTTCAATACAAATTAAGCAACATAATAATATACTAAGAGTCCTCAGTTAGAACGCCTCTGTGCATGGTGGCAAGGCAACGAAATAACGGCGAGTTCGCGCGGACATTGTGTTGTTGAAAAAAACCAAATGACGATTTTGTCGACAAACATACAAATATACATATGAGCTCGCATACATATTGACGCCGAATTTTGCGCATCGTGGCGGAGTTGACAAAATTTGTTTGAATCGACAATTTTACGACAATGTCGGTCGGCTATGTTGTCTCGTTTGTCCTTTTTGCAGTGGTTTGCTATTGAAAGTTGACTTATGCTCTTTTGAAATATTGCGATTACCGATTGGGCTGCATTTTCATAGCGTCGTATTTAGATAAAATAGGCTAAATCGACAAACTATGAAATAATGATAATAAGTAAACATATAAAAGTACTATATGCAGTGTGCTTAGAGTATATAGAAGTAGTTAATGATTTCATATACATGACAATTTTATATAAATTTTTTAATTTAATGCCATATATAGTGCATAATATGCAAAAATATAAATATTATTTAAACTCGCTAATAGGTCATGTTGCCAATTCTCCTTTCTGAAGTGAACATCAGACAAATTCTTCAATTTCTGATTTTTAGCAAATGTTGTGAGGAAGCAGCTTGTGGGCAACATACAAATGCGAGGGGGATGGTAGGATTTTCAGTGATACAAATTGTAAAATTGAAATTTTGCTGATTCTTCAATTTTACTGAAGACATTCAAATTCAATTTCATTCATTTTTATTTTCGCGCATTTGCGGTAGGAATTCTATATGAAAACCAAATGTGGTTTACCAGGCGCACAGAAAAAATAGCGCGGCGCAGAGTTATGAACGAACGCACTTTGCTTTGAAGCAGCGCACGTTCCTTATCAATGAATTTGTTGTCGTTGTAATATAAAATACTTAGAAAATATGCCGCGAGTTCGCTTGAATATTATTGGCCGATGATGGTGCGTCTACGTTTTTTTGTCACTTGCCCGAATGTTTGATTTTTTGCGAAAGACATATTGAGGTACATACATATGTACATATGTGTACATATATGCAAATATATTTGGACATGCGAATGAAGGAAGGCAATTTCAAGAATATTCACATATAGACATATGAACATTGAAGCAAGTAAACAACAATAGCTGTTCGAGTTCACAGATTAGACATAAGAGTTTGAATATTGTCTGTGGTGCTGCTTGTATAGCAGACTTGTTTATTGCAACGTGAAATATTTTGCCTAAGTTCATATCCTATCACATATTTTTATATACTCTTTTTTTATTTTTATAACTCTTTTTTATTAAATGATGTTTTAGTTCTATTTTCATATTATTTCCCTCATTACTTATATTTTCTTTTCATAAGTCAATTATTTTCCTTTTTATTATTTTAAGTTTTGTTTATGCGCATATCAAAGAACATCTGTGCATATGTATGTGTATACATTTTGCTTATAGAGTGGTGTAGTTCGTTTCGTACCCTGATAGTTGTGGTGAAATTTTATTTTCCAATTTGCGCGTTTTCGATGTTCCTCCATCGTAATTAACATTTTAGTACTGCTAACATTTGCTCCTTCTCTATTCATTTACGTTCTCTGATAATACTAGGTAAGCCAAAGTTTTATTGACAATTAAATGGCATTTAAATAATGTTTACTGTGCAGTTTCACCAGTCATTTTCGTTTTAATAAGGAAGCAGTTTGTTTTTTTACTAAATGGGATGAAGGAACATTACCACAAACTCTCCTTTTTTTAGCAGATGGTAGTTATCAAAAAGCAGTTTAAATGATTTTAACTTTGCGCTGGCGCAGGCTACCATATCTTTCTTTTAAATATTATGAACACTGTTGTCGTTGTAGCATATGTTTACGCAGTGGATAAAACACAAATTAGTGAAGAGGAGCAAAACATTTCAAAAATATAATTTTACTCAAAAATTGTACTCCAAAGAATAGTAAATTGTATCGACTCTTATGTTCGAAACATTTCCCACGGTCCTTTAATTTTTTACTTTTTCCAAATTGTGTCTTGCCTCCTCTAGCTTCGGCACTTTTCTCCACGAGCTCAACAAATTGTCCACCTTTTTTTCAGTCCGTCTGACTGTACACGCGATACTTTGAGTATAAAGTGAGATTTCTTGATGAAATTTGCATATATTCCATGGCACCCAAGAAAGGTCGGTATTGCAGATGGGCGTAATCTGACAACTGCCACGCCCACAAAACGCCATCAAAAGAAAACCTGTAAAGTGCCATAACTAAGCACTAAATTAAAATTCCGAACTGTAATTTGGTACAGGGGATCGCGGTAACAAGGGGCACCTGTTGGCTAAAATTTTTTTTTAAGTGGGCGGTTTAATGTACATATATTCCAAACCGCTTAAGCTAACTCAACCAAATTTGCTGGAAGGAAGTCTTTTTTAGCACTTTCATACGCTGTTAAAATGAGTATGCTGAAAACTACTAAAAGTGCGAGTCACTGAATAAATGCGCCACAAGCATTAAATTTCTTAAACAAGATAGGAGGGAAGAGCTTTATGTTATATGGAAGAAGGAGGTGTAAGAATTATCAAAATTTAGTACGTGGGGTTACCCAGCCATTCTTATCACACGCTATGAAAATAGGTGAAATCGCACAACGACCATAAAGCTATGCAGCTTAAAGCATCAACTATCCATGCTGTAATTTGAATAACAAATTTACTCAAACACATCCTTAAAGAAAGTGAAAACACCACATGTGGCTAAAAAATAAGTATGGTTTAAAATACTAAAAAAAAGCTTTTAAAGCACATTAAACAAAAGTTAAAAATAAATATATATATGAACAAGTAAGGAAGGGCTAAGTTCGGATGTAACCGAACATTTTATACTCTCGCAAAGTCAAATGGTATACTCGTTTGAGATTTCTTTGTGGATTGACTGATATTTTCGGTAGAAGGTCAACTATAGGCACTGGGGTCCACATATTTAGTACTTAGGGGCTTGAACAGTTTTGGTTCGATTTAGAAAATTTTTGGTCACAAGGTGGCATACTTTAAACGTATTATTCACGCAAAGTTTTACGCCGATATAATCATTGTTGCTTGATTTGCATAGTGGAAAGTGAAAGAATCAAGTGGTATTTAAAATGGTGTCATATGGAAAATAGGCGTGGTTGTAATCCGATTTCGCCCATTTTCGCACTATGACATAGAAACATGAAAAGAACGTTATGCACCGAATTTGGTTGAAATCGGTTAAGCAGATCTCAAGATATGGGTTTTCACCTAAAAGTGGGCTGTGCCACGCCCACTGTCTAATTTTGAACGCGGTTCCTATAAAGTCATCTTATACCATCTCAGAGATAAAATTTAATGTCTCTGGCGTGTTTAGTGCTTGATTTATCGCGCTTTTAGTAGTTTTTAACAGTCGTTATATAGGGAGTGGGCGGAGTTGCCACCCGATTTCAACTATTTTCACACCGTCAATAGAAGTGCTAAAAACATTTGCTTCCAGTGAATTTTGTTATTATAGCATTAGCGGTTTAGGAGATATGCACATTAAACCTATTAGAGGCGGGACCACGCCCACTTTTTAAAAAAAAATTTTAACTGCAGATGCCTCTCCCTAATGTGATCCTGTGTACCAAATAACAGTCTTGTATCTTATTGCGGAGCTTAGTTATGGCAAGTTATTTGTTTTTGATTAATGGCGTTTTGTGGGCGTGGCAGTGGTCCGATTACGCCCATCTGCAATACCAACCGTCTCACGGTACCATGAAACATGTCTACCAAGTTTCATAAAGATATTTCAATTTTTACTCAAGTTAGAGCTTGCACGGACGGACGGACAGACGGACAGACGGACGGACAGACGGACGGACGGACAGACAGTCACCCGGATTTCAACTCGTCTCTTCATCCTGATCATTTATATATATATAACCCTATATCTAACTCGATTAATTTAAGGTGATACAAACAACCGTTAGGTGAACAAAACTATTATACTCTGTAGCAACAGGTTGCGAGAGTATAAAAATAATTTTTATATAATCTAACAGACTGAAAAATACTTCTATTATTGTGAGAAAAGCGTGGGATGGTTTGTGCCATATTTTTCGTATATCTAGCATACTACACTTTTCTCACAATAATACTAGTATTTTTCGTTCAATATTACTGACAGTTTTTTTTAAACTATATTTTTTTAATGTGTAAGGCGTTGCGAATAGCAATGAGTTGCAAAAGTGAATTTCGTTGCTAAGGGCAATTGATACTATCTCGCATGTAAACAGTGTTGTACGGATTTTGGGTTGTCACATTTCCAATATACTTGGCATTAGTGGCCGACCGAAACGAAGGAACATGAAAACAAAACTACAACAAAAGGTGTAAATATGGATTATAAATTATGTGGATTAAATAAATATAAATATGATTGATTTTAAAAAATAACTATCAGAATTCGATGAATGAATGATTTGAAATAACAGAATTAAAATTCAATATGTTTATTGGTCGCGTTGTTCAATTTCTGACATTTGCTTTTTTAGTTATACTGTTGGAAATTTGAATTTGGTTTTTTTAAGTCAATCCTTATTTGTGTTCGAAGTTTTTAACAGCTAACTCTACGAACCTACATTGTTTGTCCGTTGTGTTTGGCAGTTTTGACATTCGCTTATGCAATACAGAGTGCCGTCTTTTCGAAGGGGAAAAACGCATGCGCTAAACCCAATTTCAAATGCGCTTATCGCATTACAGAGTTTTATTTTCACTTGCAGAACGCCTTACCAAGTAACCCCCTGGAGCAGTATCTACATGCATTGTAAACAAAGCGAAAGATTATATATTTATATAACTATGTTATATGGCTGATTCACATATAATTTTTGCTTCGCTTTGCTTGAGGCGTTTGCTTTGACAGATAAGTTCGATGTATACTCTTGTATGAGTTCGTTCACTTCGAGACTAAGTAAATCAAAGCAAAGCAAAATGATGGCCAACTCTCATCTTTTTACGCTATGCAAAGCAACAGTCGCCATATTTTGGGGCACGAAAAGCAAAACGTTCATTCGGTCATACGTTTTGTTTTCTTTGATTCGTTCTTATGAATTGTCAAGCAAAGCGAAGAAAGTTGTATTCGAATCGGCCATAATGCGACGCCATTCAAGATTTAGACCGCACAACGTTGATTTTTTCTATATTTTACATCGTGTAAGCCAAATTATATTAAAATCATCTTTAAATGAGATATATGTGATATAAACTCAACCGAAGAGGCTAAATTTAATACATATGGTAAATTGAGTTGATGTGGAAAACTTCAACCAAAGGATCGTAATTCTTTATATTAGAGATATAAGATTTGAACCAAGGTCTAGACCAATTATATTCATATTCAACGGTAAACCACATAATTTTCAAGAAAACTTTAATTTAATTTCATTGAAATGTCACACATTTTGAGCAGGTTAAACGGTTTAAAGTTGGAATTCACTATTTAGGGTATATTTTGGGCAGAAAAGATCTGGCAGATTACATCACCTTTTGACATTGCTCAGGTATACTCAAGAACATATTTTCAAGCAATTTTCTAAATAAGTTAGTCACACACTGACTGACATATTCGGCATAAGGTTTGTTAGAAAAACGCAAATAACATCAATCAATTGCAAATATTTTCGGCATTAAACTATTGTATATCTAATATACATTTAGTTAATTTTGCTGAGATATCTTATATATTGACCCATATATGCAATATAAAGACATCCGAATGTTTGAAAATCTTATATAAGGTATATCCTTAATAATAAGATAAGGGTAGTATTGACCCGATTTTATCTATTTTTGTCCATACCACATATTTTTAACAGAAAAAAAAGCTCTCTTGAGTTACATTAAGGTACCTCACATACCATTATCAATGTATAAGGAGTGAAGACAACTGAATGTTTGAAAATCCTGATATTAGTTATATGGGGGCTAGGCTAAGTTCTCACTAGATTTTATTTAGGCACAAAGATACAGTGTTCTTAGAAAAACACGCTTACTCAATTTTATTAAGATAACTCATATATTGGTTGATGTATGCGATATGAACTCAGCCAGAAGTTCGATATCAATAAGGTATATATACCTGCAAAAACTACACGCCCAAAACAAGCTCCTACAAAGCAACAAAAAGGGGCAAAGGGTTTGTAATCGCTAAATTTATTTCTGAAAGTAACAGTTCAATAAGATACTGCATCTTCTATGACTGAGATCAATCAGAAAATTTTATATTCTCGGCTTACGAAGATTGTTTAGCACAATATCAAAAAAAAAGATTATGATTTCCACTTAATTTAGGATATTAAAGCCAATTGCACCTGTTCCACATTCGAGAGTGGAATAAAGCAAGTTCATGCATTTATATCAAGGTGCCCGCGTGCAAGTTGTGAACAATGACCGTCCTTCAAGAACAAAAATTGTATAACCTCCGATATAAACCTAAAGATCAAGCAGACGTTATAGTTAAAAAGTAAGGACCACTATAGAATTAGCAGACCGATAAAAATCAAATTTTTATATGGAAACTTTTTTATTTGTGAAGGGTATTGTAGCATCGGTACAACCGAAGTTAACATCTTTTCTTGTTTAATGTAAAATTTTTCATAAACTTAGCTCTTCCATAATTGATGTAAAGTTGAAGCAAAACTTGAAAATATTCTTAGTATAAATATATAATTATTATTTTTGATTATTATGCTTTGATATAAACCATAAATTTAAAATCTGTACTTAAATCCAGGTTAACTAAATTATATTCTAAATGTATATGATTTGTTAATATCAGCGTGGTGTGTCTAACTACAATTTAATTAAACGATAAATAAAACAAGTAGGGACGAGCTAAGTTCGGGTGTAACCGAACATTTTATACTCTCGCAAGTGATATTAGGAATTTTGTATATATTTTAATTAAAAGTAGAAAGTATTACATTCTTTATTTACAATCACTAGGAAGAAGACACATGGAGCCTAAGTAGGGGTTATGAACCCGATTTTATTCATTTTTGACACAAAGGCATGCTGGCATTCCAAAAATATTCTCTTCCAATTTCAATACTGAAACTGACTCATTGACCGGTATATTCAGTAAAAAATCAGCAATTTTTGGGCATAAGATTAAACCTTAAGGGCACTACTTGTTCCGATATATTCATTGGTGTTTGATTTGTATACTTGAAGAGAAAGAATCAGATGGAATTTAAAGTTGTATTATATGGAAAGTAGGCGTGGTTGTTGTCCGGTTTTGTGCATTTTCACAATTTATTATAGGAATGGTTGGATAACCTACCAAAGTTGGTCGGATAATTCCTGAGATATAAGTATTCACCTAAAGTAAAGCGGTGCCACGCCCATTGTCCAATTTTTACACCTGCTATAAAGCTATTCCCCATCATCTTGGTTGTGAAATTTAATGCTTGTGGCGCATTTATCCATATAATATATTATATGTATGAAGAAGAGCTAAAAAACTTCTTCAAGTTTGATTGAGTTAGCTTCATCGATTTGGAAAATATGTACATAAACTATTAAGGGGGCGGAGCCACGCCCACTTAAAAAAAAGTTTTGTCAACAGGTGTTCCTCATGATCCGTGATTGTGATCCGCTGTACCAAATTAAAGTTGTATATCTTTAGTTAGTGCTTAGATATAGGTTTTATTTTAATGGTGTTTTGTGTTATTACTACAAGTATATTTTACTTGCAGTAAGCGAAAATTATACTAAAATCATTCCTAAATGATATACCTATATCTGATATAAACTCAACCGAAAATGCGAATTTTATGTAATTATATTGCGTTGAAGTTGCCGCGAAGTTTGCCAAAATTGCTAAATTTTGACCAAAAACAGTCCGCGACGACCCAGATCTGCTCCACACTGTCATAACTGGTGACGAATCATGGATTTAGGGTTATTACGTTATCACACGAAATTTAATACAACTTCTTTGATCCATTTTTTCGAATAAGCAAAAATCGAAGACGAACCCAAACGCGCCCAAGCAAAAGAGCTGTCAGAAATTAACAAAACATTCAAAATGACTGACCATGTCATGATTTTGACTATTTTTAGACGCGGGATGGCATACCTGAAAGGCACTATTTGTGCAAAGTCTTATTCCGATATATTCATATAACTATTATTTGCATACTGAAAAGTGAACAATTCAGCTGGATTTTTAAATTGGTTTATATGGGAAGTAGGCGTGATCGTAGCCGACTTCATCCAGGCGCAGTGTACCAACGAATGTTGATGTGGCGCTCAGGCCCGTACACGATAAGCAAAAGTGGTTTAGCGAATGAGGAAGGCTGTCCTGCTGTCCATCCTTTTTGTTGGTAGGCGGTGTGGGGTGTTGTCGTGTGGTGGTGTTCTCAGGCGTAGTGTATATTATTAGGGTGTGGCTTAACTCATTTAACCATCATGGGCCCCCTAGGCGAATATTTTGCCTAGTTTTACACATACTTACGGAAATGGTATATGTATGTATTTCGGCGTGCTGCTGCTGAAGTAACCTAGGGCGCGGGGGGGTCACATGGTGATGGAGTAATGTTATATCCATGTTGACCTGTAGGGTATAAAACGGCTTTGATTTTAAAAACATATTTTGTATGCATTCTGTAGGTGCTCTAGATAAGCAACTTTATTTTGCGGGTTTATTAGGCTGCAGTTGCTTTTCGTACTTATTATATTTGCGGCTGTTTCTTTTATAAGTTTGTTATTTGTTGGCAACTCCACGCCTGCCTCCGATATGACCAACATGGACGCTCCTTTGAAACCTTTGAAGAGGGATCTTGCGAGAGAGAATTGTGATTTTCGCTTTGGAAATGAGATTTGCAACTTTTACAAGTTTCTCATAAATTACCCATATGATCAGCGCTTAGATAGATGCGATAGGTGCGACCTTTGCCTTTTGTAAGTCTGGGTGCGTCATAATATCACATTAGAAGTATGTTGATCCCTTAACTTTATTTTAGAATTGTATAATTATGAAATTTTAGGCAACTATAGTAAAAGAGGTGTCGATTTTTCGACTTTCTAGGACAATTATGCTGCGGACGATATTATATATGGATATAGGCGATTGTGGCTAAGAATCAGGAGATTTAGATATCGTTTAGATTATTTGAGAATTGTGATCATTTTTTTAAGTGAAGAAGAATCAGGATTTTCGCTTGTATCATAATTGGCGAAAGCCATCCTGCGGGGTCGAAATTGTTATTGCGGATAATGCGGATATTGGCTCAGAAGGATATGAAAACTGGTCAGATATCGCATTCCATTAGATCCCCTGTGTTTTTATGTTGTACTGCCCATTTCGAATTTAAGTAAATTAGTGTACAACAAATTTTCTTTTGGAATATTTAGTTATATATTTGGATGATTTGGTTAAATTATATATATTTGTGTTTTTAACACTAGGGTTGTCAGAAGAAGCTCTGACTTGGTTTTTGTGCCAATTTGTGGAGTGTTGGAAAATTGTGGATTTAGTGGTAGTCGTACCAGAGAACGTAAATGAACCACAACAGCCGGTTCTGCGATACCGGAATTGACCCGGATTTTATCCGGCCAAGGGCTGTTATTTCGACGATCTAACCCTGTTTGGATCGGTAAGTTTTAGATTAAGTTTGTCGTCACTGGAGCAACGCCTAGCAGCAGGGTTGCTCCGTATCCTCCTGACCCGTGCTGGCATCGAGTCCAACCCGGGCCCCGAGGTATTCTACTGCTGCGTATGCGCAAAAAGGCTCCATCCAAATTCCACCTCGGTTAGGTGCAATACATGCAATGGATGGAGCCATCTTACGACCTGCTCGGGCCTTAAGACACACAGGGAGTGGACCACGAGTTACGTGGCCCCATGCTGTCAACGCAATAATGCGACATCTGCCTCAACGGCCGTGCAACCTGCACCATGTTCGCGCACTGCGCTGCCACTCCAGTCGAGGGGCCAAGGACCTCCACGGTCCTAAGGAGCTCACATAGACAGCATAACTCCCAATCTGACCAACCTCCCCCCCCAAACCTTCATCCAGCTCCAATCCCCGTGCGAGAACCACACAGCAACTCCTGGTTCCTCGCACAGTCTGTTCCGTGTGTCAGACCATTATACGCCGGAATGTCACATCAGTCAAGTGCAATTCTTGTACTGGCTGGTGTCACTTTCTGTCGTGTTCTGGCCTGCGCACCACACGAGAGTGGAGTGCGTCGTATGTTGCCCCATGCTGTGGGAGTCTGCCCCCGCATTCACAAACAGTGGCGTCGCCAATCAACACCATAGTGCGACAACCGCCCATGCGGATAGCACAGCTGCAACAACCACCACCTACACGCACCCCACTCACCCCCAGGATCACGACTGGACACCCGCGACAAACGCGACTCTTACAATTTAACTGCAACGGACTCCAGAGCAAGATCGAGGAGATAGCTGCATTTATGAGCCGGGAGCGCGTAACGATAGCTGCGGTCCAAGGAACCAAGTTAAACAGCCGCTCAGATCTTCTGAGTTGTGCAGGTTTCAACGTTTTACGTAAGGATCGCGAGCGGGATAATGGTGGAGGCCTAGCCTTCATATTGCACAACACCGTGCAATATCGTCTAATCGATGTTGACATCGACCGCAGGGACACCACCCTAGAATGTCAGGGTATAGCTGTCCGGTCAGGCGATGTCGAGCTCGAAATATTTAATATATACATCCCCCCAGTTACATGTTGCCCAACAGGATATCACCCGAATATAGATGCGCTACTTCGTGGTGAAAACCGTCTGGTGCTAGGCGACTTTAACGCGCATCACGATCTTTGGCATTCCTGCCTGTCAAACGATCGTAGAGGGATGGAGCTGGCGGAACAGATAGACGATTCGACATTCTGCACAATGAACGACGAAGCCCCCACCAGAATTATGGGCACCTGTAATAGCTCGCCAGATATTACCATCACTAGCGGTGGTCTGATAAATAGTATAACCTGGCGACCTATGCTAACTCTTGCATCAGACCATCTGCCCATAATTATCTCGATCGAGAAACCTCCTGACTTTATTTCTGTGGATAACCGCACCTATGTTAACTTTAACAAAGCTAACTGGGTCGGCTTCACAGAATTTACTGAGAGCACCTTCAACGCACTATCCATTCCTACGGACGTCATCGTTGGCGAGCGTCAATTCCGCAAGGTGATCGCTGCTGCTACAGCTCGCTTCATACCGGCTGGAAGAATAGCGGAACTCCGCCCTAATTTCCCAGCCGAAGCAGCTGTATTAGCAAATGAGCGCGACACCTTACGCCATGCCGATCCCTGTGATCCCCGAATAAGGGATCTCAATTTGGAGCTTCGGCAAATGGTAAACCACCATAAGCGGACAAAATGGATAGAGCACCTGAAGTCCTGCAACCTCTCCACCGGTGTGAGTAAGCTTTGGACTACTGTCAAGGCCCTGTCAAATCCGAGGAAACATGACGATCGGGTTGAAATCCAATTCGATGGCCATGCCTCCTCGGACCCGAAGAAGTGCGCGAGCTACTTTAGCCGGCAGTTTATACTGCACCCTTCGACCGACAAGGCCAAACAATGTGTTACCCGACGGCTGCGCAAAATGCCAAAAGACTGCGCACCACTTACTTTCACCGTTGGGGAGGTTCAGAGTGTCATCAAAAAGGCGAAATCGTCTAAATCCATCGGCCCTGACGGAATAAACATGCTGATGTTAAAACATCTAGGCCCAACGGGAGTAAACTACCTCACCAAGGTCCTCAACCTGTCGATATCCACTCTTCAAATACCCGATGTGTGGAAAGTCGGAAGAGTGGTCCCACTGCTGAAACCTGGGAAACCCGCCAACAAAGGGGAGTCTTATCGCCCGATAACTCTCCTTTCCCCAGTAGTGAAGACACTTGAGGCCTTGTTACTCCAGTCATTCACCCACCACCTGAGCCTAGCAGACCATCAGCATGGTTTCCGTAAAGTGCACAGTACCACCACAGCACTTAGCGTCATAAACGCCCAGATAGTTCATGGCCTGAACCAGAAGCCACCCTGCGAGAGGACGATCCTCGTAGCGTTGGACTTGTCAAAAGCTTTTGACACAGTCAATCACGCAACGCTACTTGAGGACCTGGAACAATCAACGCTCCCTCCAGGGCTGAAGCGGTGGACCATGAACTACCTGAGCGGTCGACACTCATCCGTACTATTTCGAGGTCAAAACTCCAAACTCAGGAAAATTAAACAGGGGGTTCCGCGGGGCGGTGTCCTCTCCCCGCTACTGTTTAATTTCTACATTTCGAAACTCCCCCAGCCACCAGCGGGAATTTCAATGACCTCGTACGCAGATGACTGTACGATATTGACGTCGGGCAATGGAATCGATGGCATGTGTTCAAAAGTAAACGGCTACCTCTCCGATCTTTCTCGCTTCTTTTCTGCAAGGAACTTAACACTCTCCCCCACTAAATCCACAGCGATCATCTTCACCAATTAGACGAAGGAGTACAGACTGGACCTGAACATTTCAGTCGATGGCACAAAAATTCCGACAGTAAATAACCCTAAAATTTTAGGCGTCACTTTGGACAGTCTGTGCTCTTTCACTCCTCACACGACCGCGATAACTGCCAAAGTACAGAGCCGCAACAAAATCCTCAAGTCGCTTGCCGGCAGCTCATGGGGAAAGGACAAAGAAACGTTGTTGGCAACATACAAGGCAATCGGCCGGCCGGTCCTCAATTATGCAGCCGCAATATGGTCGCCTGGATGTGGTGACACGCAGAATAAGAAGCTTCAGACTTGTCAGAACACTGCACTCCGGACTATCACGGGGTGCCTCTTGATGTCCCCAATCGAACACCTACATAGCGAGGCCCGTATGCTTCCGGTTAAGGAACATAACGAGCTCCTCTCCAAGCAGTTTCTGCTGGGATGTTTTCGCAGAAACCACCCCTGCAGACGCCTGCTTGCAGCGGAGCAGCCTCCTAGGAACATCAAGAGGTCCTTCCTTGACTACGTCGACGACATCAGACAGCACGCCGACCAGACTTCGGACGCAACTAACTTCAGACAAGCACTGACCGCCATTCACAGTGGAGCCATTAACACCTTCACCGACTCCCTTTCAGTGAATGGCGTAATACGAGTCAAACCACCACCCATTGCAGACACAGAGCTCGAGTTGCCTCGCGAATCTAGAGTGACCCTCGCGCAACTTCGTTCTGGATACTGTAGCAGGTTAAACTCCTACCTATCCAGAATAGACCCTGACATACCAAACACATGTCCTGCATGCAATGAGTCTCCGCATGACACTAACCACCTCTTTGCATGCCCAACAAACCCCACTCATCTAACACCCCTTTCCCTATGGCCCGACCCCGTCGAAACAGCTCGTTTCCTGGGCCTTCCGTTAGATGACCTCGACGACAACGAATCTAGAATTTATCACCCAAACGGGGATTAGATAATCGTTATAACAACAACAACAACGTAAATGAACCAGAAGGTGCAAATTGAGTTTTGTATGATGCTCGATTGGACGGCTAACAGCTGAAAAATTGAGATCAGGGAGTTCACCATTTCCTGTAGTATTCACTGTTATTTAACATAAATGAGACTTCATAACAACGTTCTCTTGCAGAAATACGTATCTCCTAACATAAACAGAAAAATGCAATACTTGAAACAAAAAATATAAAAGCCACTTCACATATGCATGATTATTTTTTTTCATACAGTGCGTTCCAAAGTAAACAGTAAAAAAGTAACAAAGTAAACTCTAGTGGCGCCATCTATATGTCGACTAGTGCGTTAAAATCTGCTACCCTTTATCGACTTCCAGTAAACATTTCATGACATTTCATATATTGGAAGTGAAGTTATTGCGTTTTAAGTGTCAGTATGTTTTTGTCATCGGTGCGAAAATGAGCTTCGAAAAAAGAGCTAACATTAAATTTTGTTTTTAAAATTGGTAAAACTTTTACCGAAACGTTTCAATTGATGAAACAAGTTTATGGCGATGATTGCCTATCCCGTAACAGAGTGCACGATTGGTTTCAACGTTTTCAAAAAAAAATACAAAAATTGTTATATAAAAACAACAATTATCTCAAATAGCATGAGCAGCGTCAGAAATCAATATGGCAGCCCAATTGACAAATCATAAATTTGTAGTAAATCACACAACAACAACATTTTCATTCATGAACGCTGGCGCACATGTAATAAGCTAAGTCGTTTCATTCATAAAAGCAAACGCCTTACACATCTCCCCGAGCATGCGTTTGCCCACAAGCGTCTTTTCGCAACGATGGCAAAATCTAGAAATCAAAAATTGAACAACTTTCTGATGTTCTCTCAAGAAGGGAAAAGTGACAACCCCACAAACCCACAAAACACAGAAAAAAGTGACAAAAGTGGCAACACAGCTTTTGTCGATTTAAAATATTTCACAATTCTTCAAACAAAGCTGTTAGAGCGGCAAAGGAAGCGATGAGAATCGGCTAGCGTTCGTCTATTTTTCGGCACATCTCGGAATTTCTATTAACAACACAATGTGGTGACGCTTTGTCGTCGCGTCTGTCCTTCGACAGATTGACTCTTTGACATGAAAGCAAAAAACGTGAGCTTCGGTCATTGGTTGATCGTGTAGATATCTACATATGTATGTGGTTTTTAGACAAATTTAAAAATATTTTTCTTTCATATTTCTTTACATGTACACATGATATGAAAAAGCCGGCGGTAAAACACAATTCTGTACTTTTGTGACTCCATAATGGTGTCAAGTACATAAATTATTTTAAGGAATATATCAAAATATTTTTAAATGATTACTAATAACTCACAATAAAGTAAAAGTGAATTAGCATAAAATAATTTAAAACAAAATAAATAATAGTTCAATTAAAGGGAATATATTTCAAATGGCATATCAATATTCCCAGTTTGGCATTTATATTATATTATCTTCAATATTCACCTTAGGGAATGTTAAGACAGCTACACATGTACAGATTTACCGCTGTTATAAAAGCGAGAAATGTTATTTGTTTCTACTGCGTGTGAGGTGAACTCCTCGATAAAATTTTACAAATCATCGTTGTCGAACCTGCACCTTTTCATTCTTCTAAGTTTTCTGGTCGAACGACGTACCGGCCATAATTTGATCGAGTATTTGTGGCTTTGTAGAAGTCTTCACAATACTGATCTTCTGGAGTTCTGGGGGAGGGGGCGTTTTTCTAACTTCCGAAATTTCCTTAATTGTGATTTAAGGCATTCTTTTGAATTGTCGTCAACTTGAGTTGTTGATGTGGAAACTGGTTCTGGAACTAGTCCACTTAGAATCCAACCAAATAAAGTGTTTTGAGCTGGAAGCGTGGTTGACACCTTCAAATATTATTTTCGGTATAAGGTGGCTGCCTATTAGAATATCTATTTGAGCGGGGGTGTTGCAGTTGGGATCTGCTAGCTTTAGGTATGATACCTTTTGCCAATACTTGCTATTTATGTGATAGCTTGGAAGCTTGTTAGTAATTTACGGTAGGACTATAGCTTCTGCTACAATTCGCTTATCCGTTTACCCACGGGGGATATTAGGGTAATGTGGCAGATTTTGCTAGAGTTTTGGACTACTCTTCCGCCCATTCTCGTAATTTCAAAATTTTCTTGTTTTGTCGGCACTTGTAGCCTATTTTGTGCCCTAGACGCTATGAATGATCGTTGTGATCCTTGGTCTATTAAGGCCCTAAGTTTGTAGAGTTCTCCTCGGTGTTCGATAGAGATGACTGCTGTGGGTAATAACACTCTATTTTGTATCTCGCTGTATAGCGTTTGAGTTTTTTGTGCTTTGGAGCAACATGGTGTCTTTTGGCAATTTTTGGGATTTTAATTTTTAGGAGTTGTTGTTACTACTAAACCTGTGGTTCTTTTTGAATAAGCGCTTCTTTGGGATGAAATGAGAAATTTGCTGTAATGAAGCATTGAGTGGTGTCTTTTGTGTCAATATAAGCAATAGAATTTTCTTTTGCAATTTTGATATGTATGCGCATGTGACTAGCAACTTGTACATAATTTTTTTGATCTCACGAAAAAGTTTCTTTCTTTAATTTTTAATTTTTTGAATTTCTCGCAAGATTGTAGATTATGCCCTCTTGTGCATAGTTCGCATGACGTATGTTCATTCTGTTCGGATGTGAACGATTGGGTTTTGTACAAGCTTCTGTTTAATTTGTTTTTACTACTCGCTTGGGGTCTATTGAAGCTTCTTTTTAGGTCGTGTTGATTAATTTTTGTTTTAATTACTTTTTTACCTACTATTTCAGCGATTTGAGCGATTGTTCCGAAAGTAACGATTTTTCTGGTAATGCGGCGGTGCATATGTTTACCAGTATAGGGTCCCAGCTGTCTGGGGGAATATTCTGTGTCGATAAAACCGACAAACAATTTGAAACAGTGGATTGAAGTTTGATAAATTCTTCACTTGTTTCTTTTTGAATCTTAGGCAAGTTTCTTAGTGTCGTTACTTGTTTATCGACCAATATTCTTTTGTTTTCATATCGAGATTTCAGAGCTTCCCAAGCCAAATTAAAATTGTCGTCATTTAGTGCGAACTGTTTTATTATTGCGCCTGCTTGACCTTTAGTTGTGTATGGGAGGTGATACAATTTTTGTGTTTGTAATAATTTTGGATGATTGATGTATACGGCTGTAAACATGTCCCGGAAGGACAGCCATTCTTCATAACCTCCATAAAATGTTTTTGTGTCACATGCGGGCAAATCGAGATGGATGCCTGAACTTGCCTCTTGACAATGAATTTGTGGCAGCTCTACTCGCTGATGTGGAGTGGGTGCAATAGCTTTTATTAGCTTTAACTGATCGGAGATCAAAGCTTTTGTAGTTTCGAACTGGTCTAAGCAGTGTTCATACTTGACGAAAGCCGAGGTTTTAAAATTTTGTGGTAGATCTGATGACTCAGTTTCTGCTATGGCGTCATAAGCCGCTTAGAGACGAGTCCAAAAATGATTAAGATTTTGCTTTTTTATTTCTAATAACGATTCAGAGTTGTCTTGAATAAGTGAAGATGAAAACCTAGTGCAGTATCTTATTAGCCTGTCACTTTCTGAAATAAAATTAGCAACCTGTTTTGAGCGTGTAGCTCCAGGTGTATTTTGTTTTTTTATCAACATTTATCATTTTATTTATATGTTTAAATAAGTGTCAAAACGAATTAAAATTTTCTCAGTGCATACTGATTTGAATAAAGCAATAAAGTATATTACTCCTTTCGGTAAATAAGTATTTGTTATGTATATTATAATGGTAAAAGAGTTCATTAATATGGTCTCGCATTAACTTGCATTATTAAATATTATATATTATATATATTGTTTGTATATATTATACAAGGTGTGTTCCAAAGTAAACAGGACTTTTAAAAAAAGGACAGAACAAATGATTTTATCGGCAAAATCAATTAATTTTATTCAAAATAGTCTCCTTCTGCTTTAATACAGCTTTTTGGCACGGTCCAAAAGCATGTCGAACGAGTGTTTTAGCTCGTTGCCCGGTATGGCCGCCAGTATGCCGGTGCAAGCCTTTTGAATGTCCTCCACGTCTGCATAACGCTTTCCTTATATAGATGGCGCCACTAGAGTTTACGTTGTTACTTTTTTACTGTTTACTTTGGAACGCATCTTGTATATATATATTTTTTTTTTGAACCGCACTTTTATTTAATTTGTAATTTTTTGTGTCCGAATGTTTTGTATAAAGGTACACCCTAATACACGGACTTGTATGTATTTATTTATTTATTTAATTTTTCTTTTGAGGGTTTTTTTGTTTACGTAAATGTATTTTTTGTAATAATTGGTGTTACTTTTCGCTTAATTATTTACCAAATAATCACCTTTTATGCAAGATTTTAAAACATGTTTTTCCGTATGTGCCCTTACATATGTGTGTAAAAATGTTTGTTTGTATTTATTTTGTTTCTCTTTCATTGACTTTTAATTTTAGTTATATGTTTGTGTCTTTGCTTACTTATTATGCCGGACAAATTTGCAAGTAAATACTTGAATTATGTTTATGTTTTTAATGTCAGCGGTATTTTGATTTTTAACGGGATTTTATCTGGCAGTTTATTTTTTTGCTTGTCATCTGTTCAGTTGCTCATGAACTCGTGGTGTTCTTTGGCAGCACTGAAAGTTCATGATATCTCTCAGAAAGCAAAAAGGGGAGTTTCGTATCATGTTATTCATGCCTCATATAACAGATATGCAGGATTTTGAAACATCCGGCTGCTTTACTCCAGATATACTGGTGATGGTATGTGAGGTACCTTAATGAAGCTCAGAAAGCATCTTCTTTTGTTAATAATATGTGGTATTGCTAAAATTAGATAAAATTAGGTCAATACTAACCACAAATCTAATAAAAGAGTTTCAAACTCCGTTTGCTTGATACCGTATATATCAGTAAACATGTAATATACGAGGCTTGTTCAAAAAGTATCGCGAATTTTGAATTTTCACAGGCTTCGTGTATTCTATTTTCGATTATTTTGTCGCATTATGTTGGTACTCAAAACCTCTACTTATGCTGACAAGGTCAGTAATTTTGAATGTTTTGTCAATTTCTGACAGCCCTTTTGCTTGGACGCGTGCGGGTTCGTCTTCCATTTTTGCTTTTTCCAAAAAATGGATCAAAGAAGTTTTATTAAATTTCGTTGATGTCGTCATAACCCTAAATTCATGATTCGGGTCGGACTGTTTTTGGTTAATATTGAGCACTTATGGCACAAACTTCCCTGCGACCCGAATCATACCCAAAGCATTGCTTAAAATCGAATGGCACGAGCCAATCGATATATTTAGTTCCTGAGCAATTTTCCTAATGGTGATTCGACGAATGACCAATACTATTTTCCTCACTACATTAATTTTATTTATTGTCTATTTTTGACGTGCTCGGGAGTTATATATTTAAGAAAAACACAATTTTACTGTATTATATATATATATTTATTTTATAAAAATATGTACACTAGTTTAAATATATTACATGGTACTTTTCGCTTATATGTCCAATAATTGAAGGACAAATTAAAATATGCAACGGTAAGAAGAATTCAAATGAGAATACCTCATTTCCAGAGGTTATTTGAAAGTTATAGTAAAGTAAAGAAGAAGTAAAGAACATCATAAATGAGAGAGAAAAGTTACGTTAACGTCACAATATATAATATATAGGGTGAGTTATTTATAATATGTAACTATAAAAAATATATGTGGTGATTTATTATAATATGTAACTTCTCCATCGTTAGAATTGAAGATACTTGTATATCTTAAATTCGAATAGTGTTTTCGAATTTCAAATTTCTCTTAATATTAGAGCTACGAATGTTTTCTAATTTAGAATTTGTGTATTTCGGTTGTTCTTTATGTCGTGAAGATTTGTCATTTTTTATGTATCCATCAGGCCTTTGTTCTTAATAAAATTCTCCATTTTTATTTCTTTTATTTATACATTTATGTTTTCTTTTGAAAATATTTTGATAAACTTTCCTCTTATTACACTTTTCTAGTTCAATATTTATTAGCCTATCTTTTGTTACTGAATGATATGAATTATTGTAATATTCTATTGCTTTGCTAATTTTTTCTTTAACACTAAGGGATTTTTGTTCTTTCATTAATACTATAATTTTTTCGAAAACTTTCGATATCGGCATTGCCAGTGTGGTTGTTAGACTTCACTAAATGAAGATTTATATTTTATATTTTTAGATAATCTTTTATGTTTACACTTTTGAATTCATAATCGCAAATTAATTTAGTGAAATGCTCTTTTTGAGATTTATAAAGTCTAATTTTTTCTATTATAGTTTGATTGGTTCTATCTTGAAGATAATAAGCAACAGCAAACTTTGAAAAACGATCAATAAATGTCAGGAAATTTGACTTTGTATTTGTGTAGACGTCCATATGTAATATTTGTTTTATATCTGTTGGAGTTTAAGTTAAAAGGAATTTGGCTTTAATTGGATTTCGATCAAATTTAGATTTGGTACAAGTAGAGCAATTATTAATGTATTTTTGGTTAACAAATTTCAAATTAGGAATATAAATTCTCTTTTTTAAACCAAAATAATTTTCATCAATACCAGTGTGACCAGTTTCGTTTTTATTATAATTATTAATTAGTTTAAAGGCTTCTTCTGTTACGGTATCTTTTGCATGGTATGATCAACGAACGAATTTGAGATTTCTAAATCCTCCAAACAATTCTATTATTTTATTTTGTAAAATGTTATACTGATTGTCTAGCTCGGTATATATCCCTATTTTCCCTTTTGTTAAATAATTTATAAAAAATGATTTCTAATTTGTTTTCTAAGGCAAAGACGTTTATATAAATCTTTTTATTTTTATGTTTTACTTCCGTATCTTTAGTTTTATGTTCTGTTAAAAAAATTTGGGTTTTAAACCTATCTGCACCAGTTTCCAAAATTGGGATGTGGTCATGAGTCTTCAGATTGTGAGTGAATTGTTTCCAAATCGTTTGATATATTAATCTGTAGAGGCATCTAATATATTAATTTCGTTAGTATCTGCATTAATTCTGCTAAGGAAGTCCGCTACTACAGTTTTTTTTGCCTTTAATGTAAGACATATTTATATTAAATTCACTTAATTTGATTAACCATCGATGTAGCCTTGCACTCATTTTTCTTTGCGATTTGATGAAAAGCCATTTCAATGGTTGATGATCTGACAGGATTTAAAACTTAGTACCGTACAGGTATGGTCGAAAATAATTCGTAGCCCAAACTTGCATCTGTCACGAGCTGGAAATCTTTCCTAAAATCCGGGTACTTAAGTACCGGCGATTCTGTAATTATTTTTTTGAGTTTTTCGAATGAGTTTTTATAATTTGAATCGTGTATGTTTAATTTAACCCCATTTTTCAAGTATCTTATCATGGGGTAAGCTACCTTTGAAAAATCTTTCATAAATTTCCGGTAGTAACCGGTTACACTAAGAAACGATTTAATCTGTTTCACAGATTTAGGTAGTTCTAATTTTAAAATTTGATATACTTTAGTAGTATTTGGCTTAACGCCTTCAGCTGTTAAGATATGACCTCAGTATAAAGTTTCTTTTGCAAAGAACTTATATTTATTGATTTGAATCTTTAAATTTGCAACCATATTTTATTAATTAGGTCTTTTAACAGAGTGTTAATGAGTCTTTGAAATGTGGCAGGCGCACATGCCCAAACGGCATTCGGTTGAAAATACTCCGTATGGAGGCAGTTTTCATCCGGTCTTTTTGTTTAACAAGAATTTGTTGAAACCCTTTTGCCAAATCGATTGTAGTGAAATATTGCGCTCGGCATAGTTTATCCAAAATATTTTCTATATTTGGTATAGGAAATTTGTCATCTACGGTTATCCAATCCTCCATTTCTTTTCACATGAACTGTCTAACTTTTTTGGAAAAACCCATAAAGGAATAGGCAATTTGTCTATATATTTCATGTTCGTGAATTTGAGTATAACGATATATTTTCGAATATACCGATCTATCTGATACTGTTTTAATTTCATGTTTCGTTATACTAGTATTTGTTAGATTTTGTCCTTCTACGTAAATAAGATCTCTATAGATGATAAGAATTTTTTTTAAAACTTTTTCTTCTTCTTTGCTTAATCCGCGAAATAAACTGTGAAGGACTTGCTTATCAACAATGATTTCTTCTAACTACAGATTTGGCCGTTAAAAATTTACTTCATTGGCATTAAACGTAACTGTTTGATTGCACATGTCTATAACGCTACGCATTGGTGTCAATATATTCTGTCCAATAATTGCATTAAAATATTTACCCTTGAAATCTACTAGTTTCCAAGTCATAGTTGCATTTTCATTAAATTCTAAAGAACATTTGTGATTATTTCTTATTTAATATAAGGTCTATTATTTAATGATAATTGTTTCGCTTTCTATAGTTATTTCTTGAAGCTATTGTAAAAAAATTTAAATTATCATCATTATCACGAACCCAAGAACCGCACTGTGCATCTGCCTGTAAATGATCTATTTCCATAGGTGACATATTATTCACGTCATTGCTGCTGTAGTGATATTGAACAGAAGAAGGTTGTGCCTGGTTATTACGGTGATTACCACTATTTTTCGTATGTATAGGATGGTTTGGAAAATAATTATTATTATAAGGTTAGAAAACCTCCGAAAATTTGTATGTCTACTCATATTTTGGTTATAAAAGGACTGTGAATTAGATTGCTTATTATAAACTTGATTTTGTATTGGAAAAGTACAAGAAAACATTGAATTAGGATATTGCAAATATTGATTATATTGATTTCTATTACATTTATTAGAATCTCTTAAATTTGTATTACTTTCATTGCGAACTTAACCATTTTCTTCTAATATCTGAAAGCCATCTCTAATATTTGTAACTTTGGATTTTATAATGACTGAACTCGGTTAATGTCAATATTATTTAAAAAAGCACATAAAATAAACTTAGCCTTTGTGGTTCATACTCCATAGAATGGTATAATGGAGTAGCGAAAGTCTCATTCACAATAGTTTCGCCACCTCTGAGGTGTACGTTCACAATAAAACCAACATGGTGGCCATGGTGAGTTAGGGTGGCAAGGGACTAAAACGGGTTGCGCATAGTAGAAAACGCCTAAATAATTATTTATAAATATTTTAAATTTTTGTTATTAATTGAAATTTAATGCTAACAATATATAATATCATACCATGTTGATATAGGTAAATATGCGGCATATTTTTAAGCATTTTAAATAACTTATTATTGGGCAAACTGAAAATTCAATTTAACTATGAGTGGACGGGAAGAAATAACTATTGTAACAAAATTTGATACTTTAAGTAATAATAATTTATAAAATCAAAAAAGCAAAACTTATCATTGCCATACAAGTGATAATAATTCATTTAAACAATAAAGCAAAATTTATCATTGTACTTATATGAAGAAATTTTACTAGTGCTCTAATTTAAGTATAGATTTATTCAATCACAAATTTTATTTACGTTTTATATATCAGCAATTGATGGTGGATATATGTACAATAGTTTATTACAACTTTTGACGTACAAAATTACCATATTATTATATAGTTCTAAATTTAGTTTTCAAATATATAGACTCCTAAAATAAATTATTTGTTGAAGTTGCAATATCGTTATAGTATAAAACATTTTATAAGGGTATAAAATACGGTAGATGTATTTCCTTTTTAAAAAGTAATATAAAATTAGCTTCCGCACTGTTACGCAATGCTCAATAGCAATACTGGCATTTGAATTTATTAACACCTTTTAGTCAAACGCACTAATACTCACCTGCTTATTGATAAAAATTCCTGTGTGAGCAGTTTTATCAGGAGCAATATTAAATATTCATTATTTTACGAAGATTATATTGCAAATTTATAAACATTGCCCTCAATTTCGTTGAATAAGCATTTACCGCATCCCGTTATTTGACATGGTTGCTTAATTGAACCTTACACATTTCTGTGGTGAATGTTTATTAAGTTACCACAGTTATAAAAAGGCATAAATATATATCGTAATTATTCTGAAATTTGCCAATAATAGCCGCTTTTTTAAGAACATATATTAAAATAAACTTATTTTATTTTGAAAACATATTAAAATTTTACATATAATCAATATTTTTTGGACAACTTTTTCATAAATTAAGAAAAAATAGCAAGATGCAACCATTTTCCGGTTAAAAGTCGGCCATCTTGGCTATCAATAGAAACTCAACCCCTAGGCGGACTTGACGTTTCTCCATGGACCCCTCTCAGCTGTAGCATTGTTTACATCCATCAGCTGATTCTTTCTCTACTCCCCCTTTACGATGCTCCATAGCATGGTATAAGGGAGTAGCGAAAGTCCCATTCACAACCGCCACCTCTGAGGTGTACGTTCACAATAAAACCAACATGGTGGCCATGGTGAGTTAGGGTGGCGAGGGGTTAAAACGGGTTGCGTATAGCAGAAAACGCCTAAATAATTATTTATAAATATTTTAAATTTTGGTTATTAATTGATGTTTAATGCCAACAATATATAATATTATACCATGTTGATATAGGTAAATATGCGGCATATTTTTAAGCATTTTAAATAACTTATTAATGGGCAAACTGAAAATTCAATTTAACTATGAGTGGACGGGAAGCAATAACTATTGTAACGGAATTTGATACTATAAGTAATAATAATTTATATAATCAAAAAAGCAAAACTTATCATTGCCATACAAGTGATAATAATTCATTTAAACAATAAAGCAAAATGTATCATTGTACTTATATCAAGAAATGTTACTAGTGCTCTAATTTAAGTATAGATTTATTTAATCACAAATTTTATTTACGTTTTATATATCAGCAATTAATGGTGGATATATGTACAATAGTTTATTACAACTTTTGACATACAAAATTACCATATTATTATATAGTTCTTAGTTTAGTTTTTAAATATATAGACTTCTAAAATAAATTATTTTTTGAAGTTGCAATATTTTTATAGTATAAAATACGGTAGGTATATCAGGTAGTTGTCTCTGTATTTCAGCATGTAGCCATTATAATATGTACAATATTTTACATATAACTCTTTACATAAATAAATTACCATATTGTTATATAGTTCTAAATTTAGTTTTTAAATATATAGACTCCTAAAATAAAGTAGTTGCAATATCTTTATAGTATAAAACATGGTATAAGGGTATAAAATACGGTAGATATATTTCTTTTTTTAAAAGTAATTTAAAATTAGCTTGCGCAACACTGTTACGCAATGCTCAATAGCAATACTGGCATTTGAATTTATAAACAACTTTTAGTCAAACGCACTAATACTCGCCTGCTTATTGATAAAAATTCCTGTGTGAGCAGTTTTATCAGGAGCAATATTAAATATTCATTATTTTACGAAGATTGTGTTGCAAATTTATAAACATTGCCCTCAGTTTCGTTGAATAAGCATTTTCTGCATCCCGTTATTTGACATGGTTGCTTAATTGCACCTTACATTTTTCTGTGGTGAATATTTATTAAGTTACCACAGTTAAAAAAAGGCATAAATATATATCGTAATTACTCTAAAATTTGCCAATAATAGCCGCTCCTTTAAGAACATATATTAAAATAAACTTATTTTATTTTGAAAACATATTAAAGTTTTTCATATAACCAATATTTTTCAACAACTTTTTCATAAATTAAAAGAAAATAGCAAGATGCAACCATTTTCCGGTTAAAAGTCGGACATCTTGGCTGTCAATAGAAACTCAACCCCTAGGCGGACTTGACGTTTCTCCATGAATCCCTCTCAGCTGTAGCTTTGTTTACATCCATCACCTGATTCTTTCTCTACTCCCCCTTTACGATGCTCCATAGGCTTCTCATCGTCGAATTCAATTTTCTCGTTGATTTTACAACATATATTACAAAGCTGCATATAATAACTTACAATATTGTTGTGGATGATTGTGTGTGCACATTTAAAGAGTTCGTAATATGACTTTTACTCCGAAGTTTTTTGGTGATGCTCCCAGCGCTCGTAAAATATGAAGAGCAGAACCTTGTTTTTTATTTAAGATCACTCGCTGATGAATATACTTGTATGATTGCAGAGAAGTTTGCTCTCCCACTAAAGCTTGTATTGCCTCCACTTCTCTTATAAACGATGATAATGCATATGAGTTATCGCCTTTAAATATTTGAATTGATTGATCATCTTTAATGATGTCACTCAAAGACAGTTGCATTACCATAGTATAATGTAATTTACCGACTTTATTGTATTATTCGTCTTACTTCAGTAAAACGTCTAAAGAAATTATTTAGAAATCTTACATTGCTTTAACTTCAGTTAAATTATACTATTTGCGTTTTCTTCGATTCTTTTTTTTTCGACTGCGTACTTTAAAAGTGGATTAACCGAAAGCAAAATAGCCGAATTAGTTGAAAGGCCACGTACAACTATTCATTATATTATTAAAAAAATGGAAAGATAAGAAGTCGGTTGAAAATCAACCAAGGTGTGGTCGACCTAAGGTCTTTTGTAAAACAGACTAACGTTGGTTGATGTGACACCCCAAACCATTCGAAATTATTTGAAAATTAATGACTACAGGGGAAGAGTTGCGCGCAAAAAGCCACATATCTCTAAAAAAAAATAGATTGGAAAGATTAAGCTTTGCAAAAACGTACATAAACAAGCCCGCTGAATTTTCGAGTAATGTGATCTTTGCAGATGAGAGCAAATTTAATCTTTTTGGATGTGATGGCAAAGTAATTGTATACAGGAAACCCAACACAGAGCTGGAAAAGCGAAATACAGTGGCAACTGTGAAACACGGAGGTGGAGGCGTTAGTTTTGCTGTTTTTATTATCATAAAAGTCATCAAGTTACAAACTAAATAAATTATTGCTTTAAAAAACACTGGTTTTTGGTCTTTTATTAGTTTATATTAAGGAATATTTCAAAAATAAATAAACAAAATGCATATGTCGAATACTTTGGCCAGTGTATGTATATTTATATTATAAAAATATGTCCACTAGTTTAAATATATTACAAGGAACTTTTCGCTTATACAATATGTCGAACACAAGAATGATTTGAAGGACTAATTAAAATATGCAACGGTAAGAAGAATTCAAACGAGAGTACCTCATTTCCAGAGGTTATTTGGAAGTTATAGTAAAGTAAAGCAGAAGTAAAGAAGATCATAAATGAGAGAGAAAAGTTATTAACTAAAGTAAAGTTACGTTAACGTTACAATATATAGGTATAGCGTGAGTTATTTATAATATGTAACTATAAAAATTATATGTGGTGAATTATTACAATATGAAACTCGGGCGTCCGGCACGCTCTTCGGCGTTCACATTTTCTCAACCCTCTGAGAACATTTTGTACCACCGCGCACTTTATTTTGTTTTTAACATAAAATTTTTTACAAATTCTTTGAGTAATTTTTTGGAATAAGGAAAAATCCCGAAAATGTATGAATTTAGGCAACGAATCACTTCAACTCTCATATACTACATATAATGATTTTATTCTTACAAGCCTTTTGCCGAATATGCCAGTAGGTATGTAAGTTATATATTTTTAAAATTGCTTGAAAAAAAGTTCTGAAATGTGCCTGAACAATTTCAAAAATTAATGCAAATTAACTGCCACAATATACCCTATATAATGATTTCCGACGTTTTACATGATGTGTAAAATGTGTGATATTTTAATGAAATTAAGGGGACAAGTTTTCTTAAAAGTTATGAAACTATATTAATGGTTTAGCGCTCAATATATGTATATGGAATTGGTCTTGTTCTAAACCTCATATCCCTAATATAATATAATGAATTCCGATCCTTTTTAACTGATTCTTTTGATCCTGATTTATCAACTCAATATAATAAATTTTGCATTTTCGGTTGAGTTTATACCAGATATACATATATCATTTAAGAATGATTTTAGTGTATAGTTTTCGCTGACTGCAAGTAAAATATAGTAATAAAACTCAGTGAACATATGACCTTCAAAATAAGTTTATTAAATACAAAATTTGAGTGTAATCCATTCACGGTTTCGTCGAACAATGAAGTTGAATATTGTTGAAACTTGCTATATATGTTCCTTGGCATCCGAGAGAGGTCGGCATTGCAGATCGGCGTAATCGGACCACTGCCAAGCTTACAAAACGCCATTAATAGAAAACCTATAAAGTGCCATATCTAAGCACTAAATTACGATAGATAACTGTAATTTGGTACAGGGGATCACAGTAATAAGGGACACCTGTTGACAAAATGTTTTTTTTAAGTGTACGTGACTTCGCCCCCTAAATAGTTTATGTACTTATTTTTCAAACGGCTGAAACTAACAAACCAAACTGAGAAGAAGTTTTTTTTAGCTCTTTTTCATACACTCAAAAAATTAGTAAAATCTGATAATAATCACTCCCACTCTCTATATAACGGTTGTGTTAAAAACTACTGAAAGTGCGATAACTCACTGGATAAATGCGCCACAAGCATTCAATTTCACAACCAAGATGATGGGGAATAGCTTTATAGCAGGTATAAAAATTGGACAATAGGCGTGGCCCCGCTTTACTTTAGGTGAATACTTATATCTCAGGAATTATCCAACCAACTTTGGTAGGTTATTCAACCATTCCCATCATACATTGTTAAAATGCGCAAAATCGGAAAACAACCACGCCTACTTTCCATATAACACAGCTTTAAATTCCATCTGATTCTTTCTCTTCAAGTATACAAATCAAACACCAATGAATATATCGGAACAAGTAGTGCCCTTAAGGTATTTATTTTATGCCCAAAAATTGTTGAAATCGAGCTATAACTTTTCAAGGACCCAGATATCAAATATCTGAACCCCAGGTCATTTGGCTGAATTTTTACTGAATATATCGGTTAATGAGTCAGTTTTAGTATTGAAATTCGGAGAGAATATTTACCGGTGATTGTAAATAAGGAATGCAATACTTTCTACTTTTAATTAAAATATATACGAAATTCCCATACATGACTTTCCCCTTCGAGAGTACAAAATGTGAGGTTACGCCCGAACTTAATCCTTTCTTACTTGTTTAATCTAAAGTGCGAATATTAACATAATAGTACTATAGATACGAAATATTCGAATAGTCGGCAACGAACGGTTAACCGAATAGGCTAAAATGAGCGGTTAATCGAATAGTCGACAACTTATGACTATCCGGATAATACAAACTGAATATTATTATTCGAACAATGCCCTATACGGTTATCGAATACCAAGAGCTCTAATATAAAAGTTCATGTTCACTGTCAGTTGTACTTTTTTAACATTACGCCACAGACGCAATGATTTAAAGCAAGCGTTGATTTCAATAATGCCTCAAGCGAATATACACTTATGGACATAATAATAGGTGTACACAGTTTTTATTTAATAACAATTTTGTTTTAGAGAGATTTACGCTTTACTTTATTAAACATAAGTATGTCAAAAATCTTTCATTCCAAATTTTAAAACTGAATTTTTTTTCAAAATTAGAAATATCATTGGTCAAAATAATTGGTGTAAATATTTTTTTCTAAATAAAATCAAAAAATTCAAGTTATCTTTTTTTCGGTCCATGGGTTTTTGATCACCTGTATATCCTCCGTGGTTTTTCATTGGCTTTCCAATTTTATTCGGCATGGATTGAATTAATTTTTGGCAGGTTCCTAATGGGGTAGGATCCCAAAGTTCCTTTGCTTTTCGCCACATTTGCTCCTTAGTTTGAAAAGAAAAGGCTGCCAATCTCCTCTTATGGTCACTTTACAAGTCTTCTTTCGGGTTGAGATGAGGGGATTGACTAGGCCATTGCATACAGGTCACACTTGCATCCCTGAACCACTCAGATACCAACAGCGATGTATGTTTCGGGTAGTTATCTTGTTGATAACTCCATATCAGCTGCATGTTTTCTTTAGCATATTGTAGCAACACCTTTTACAAAATGTCTCTGTTCTCAATGGGTCAGGATAAACATCCCCACACTATTATGTTTCCGCCCCCATGCTTAATTGTCATTTTGGTGTATCTACAATCAAATTCCTTGCCTTTAGGGTGATGGACAGTTCTTATCTTCGTCACTGAATAAAATATTCGCCACTTTTTTCTCCAGTGGGACCGTACCAATTTTTAAAAAGCAAAAGCTTTTCTCTTCTGTATGTGAATCTTTCTTAGAAGAGGAATTTTTCTGACTTTACGCCCCGGTAGATTACCGTTCACTAATCGACGCCAAAGTGTCCGTGAGCTAACATTCAGTCCAACTTCAGCTGCAATTCGTCGTAAATAAATCAGACCAGGTTTTCTTGGACGACCACGAGTTTTCTTTTCATTTTTTTGCTTTAGAGCATTAGTTACAAAGTTTTTCGACCTCCCTAACGTATTTGCAATGAATTTATACGTTTTTCCTTCTTCACCAATTATTTTACCAGTCGATACTCTACATCGGTACATTGGCTCTTACGATCTATTCTAAATAATTTCTTGTTTTTAGTTTATGGTGTTCAAAGAAATATAAAATTACAAATATTTCAATACCTACATTAATATGAATAATACTTCGAAATAACACTTATTTTTTAAACCCTATTACTTACACCTATTATATTGGCCAACAATAGCAATGATAACTTGTCACTCAAACGCAAAATTAACAAAATAGTAATGCAATTTGTTGATACTTACGCACTACTCTTTCGCCTTCATCGTAAAAATGTAACGGTATCAAAAAAGTAACAGTTACAACACCATTTGCCTAAAAAACAGTACCGGCTAAACGTACACCTATTATTTTGTCCATAAGTGTATATGTGCCATTGTGCATTCATCCATGTTTTTATGTTGCACAGATCATCTGGGTTATTTTGAATGTTTAATGGCAGCTTATCTACAAAATCGAATCTTCATATTTATCCCACAACATTTGTGATCGGGCCGGCAAACATGTCGCCGGGACTATAGGAAATAGTAGGGGAATTGGTAATCGTGTGCAGTATAAAGCTGCTTCAGCAAGAATACGTTTCCAATGATTGTCTTCTAGCAAGCTTCGTTCAAGACATGAATCTTTATACATTGGATACATTTACTTTATGTATATCTTGAAATAACAATGGTCCGTTGACATTAACAAACAACAGTCACAGATAAAAGCACTTAGTCTGCTTGGATTGTATATAACTGTATATACACGACCCAAATTATTTGATTTGAATCAACCAGAGCATGCATCAACGGGTGTGTTTTGCTTGCGGGACATCCATTTTTTCGATTCTACTAAATAGAGTAGTGTTTATGCAAAGGCATCAAATACATCCGTACGATTACACGATTCAAAAAAATTGGTGAGTGTAGTTTTTGGTAGATATATAGTACAATCAAGCGCTGTTTCGTTCGTGAAAAATATGTGTTGTTGGTTTTGGAGATGCATTAAGAAATAATGTTAAATTCACTGTGGGATTAAAATGAAATTGATTTGATGAGAATAAAATAAGCCGACTTATTTTCATCCGTAATCCGTGATGTTTGCTGGTTGAAAAGTGACAAGGGGATAAATGATTGGTTCATAGAACTACACATGAAAATTATAGTATACTGCAATTATTATACTCTAATGCCATTTTGTAGATCTTGGGATTTAACAGGATAATATAAAAAATTGGGGGTTGATCGCATAAGTGTGAAAATTAAGAATTGTGTGTATTTTTCAATGCTAAATCGTGCAACAATTAAAAGAATAAAATTTTTCCAAAAAAAGTTATATTTGAGATGAACATTTAGGGGTATAAAAAATAGACATTGGCCGATTCTCAGACCTACCCGACGTTTCCAAATTTCGTAAAAATTGGGCCAGCCGTTTCGGATGAGTGTGGAAACAAATACCGAGACACGAGAATTTTATATATTAGATTAGAAATCTTACGAGAAATATCGTCGATTTGTATGCTATTAATTTGTATTTAAAAATTGTTGCAGACGTTGATCGAGTAAAATATGTTCTCTCTCTATTTTTTTTTAGGTTAACCCAGACCAATTCAAAATAAAAGTAGAAATACAAAATCTTTCCACGCGAGATGGGTGGCTCACTCGATGGTTCTATCAAAAATGTAAAGATGACCGGAGTTGGTGTTAGTTAAGAAAATTTTATTTTAAAATACTTAAGTCTTAAAGCACGAACACATAGACTACGACAGGCGACAGGTAGCATCTGTCAAAAATTAAAATACATTACAATACAGTAGTACGACTTCACGGCAGCAGGCTTGCAGTTTTCGCTGTCACTAAATTAAAATCAATTCTAATTTTGCCGACGACAATGCAGCTTTAGTGTTACCACTAATATGTTCTAACAAATCTAATGTTATTTGACCAATAAAAGCAAAAAATAGCACATATATATTATTTGAAATAACAATTGATAATTTAAAATATTGGAGTGGAAGGTTTTAGTACGGCAACAATGCCGTGCCGTCTTCAAAATGTTTAAGAAGCTGGCTTCAAGCGGACATTTGCCGACCAGAAAGTTTCACTGTCATGCAGTCGTGTCGCGCCGTGGTCTTTGTGTTCAGAGCATTATAGTTGCAATATATCCAAGTATGGAGTTATTTTGTAGTTATATCATATATTAAAAAAGTGTAAACAACTTATTAAACATATTTTACATGCCTCACAAAGTTTGATGAATATCAGATATTATTTTACAATATTTTTGATTTCTATACTTCTGCAACATGTTGCACCGCTGTTTTGTTCAGCTAACGATTGCTTGTTACGTATTAAATTAACATAATTCAACAAGATGGCAAGATGAAGAGGATGTTCGAGCAATTAAATAACTGTACCAATATTGCTTTTCTATGTTCTACTGCGATACTCAACTGATACTTAATCTAATCAATGCATTGTTCATATTGGATCACTATAGCATATAGCTGCCATACAAACCGAAAGATCGGAATCAAGTACTTGTATGGAAAACCTTTTTGACGTCTTTTGGCCTTGTCATTTGAAGGGTGCAGTGTAAACTAAAATAGCTCCCTAGGAAGTGCCTCAGGCTCGAGGAGGCATGGCTATCGAATTGAATATCAACCCGATCATCATGTCTCTTTGGATTGAACAAGCCCTTGACAGTAGTCCAGAGTTAACTCACCATTTGCCGCGCTCGTTTACTAAAAGTGCTGCTTCGATTCTTCCAACCGGGATGAAACGAGCGCTAGCATATGCCATTATCAAGCACCCACCATTCCCCCAACAGCCGGTTCTACGTTACCGGAGTTGACCCGGATTTTATCGGGCCAAGGGCTGTTATCTAACCCTGTTTGGATTCGGTAAGTTTTAGTTTAAGTTTGTCGCTAAAAGGCTACTACTACACCTCGGTTAGGTGCAACACATGCAATGGATGGAGTCATCTTAAGACCTGCTCAGACCTTAAGACTCATAGGGAGTGGACCACGAGTTACGTGGCCCCATGCTGCCAACGCACTACTGCGACACCTGCCTCTACGGCTGTGTAACTTGTACCATGTTCGCGCACTGCGCCGCAACTCCAGTCGAGCGGCCAAGAAAGGACCTCCACGACTCTAAGGAGCTCACACAGGCAGCATGACTCCCAATCTGACCAATCCGCCCTAAACCGCTTGGGGCTAGGCAACTTTAACGCGCACCACGATCTTTGGCATTCCATCCTGGGGGACATCGACATCCTGCACAATGAATGACGAAGCCCCTACTAGAATTATGGGCGCCTATATTAGCTCGCCAGATATTACCTTCGCTAGCGTTCGTCTGATAAATAGCAGAACCTCGTGACTTATGCTAACTCTCGCATCAGACCATCTGCCCATAATTATTTCGATCGAAAAGCCTCCCGACTTTATTTCTGTGGACAGCCGCACCTTTGTTAACTTTAACAAAGCTAACTGGGTCGGCTACACAGAATTCTCATCAATCATACCGGCTGGAAGAATCGCGGAACTGCGCCCTAATTTCCCAGCCGAAGCAGCTGTACTAGCAAACGCCATGCCTCCTCGGACCCGAAGAAGTGCGCGAGCTATTTTAGCCTTCTACTGACAAGACCAAACGATGTGTTACCCGACGGCTGCGCAAAATGCCAAAAGACCGCGCACAACTTACTTTGACCAATGAGGAGGTTCAGAGTGCTATCAACAAGGCCAAATCGTCAAAATTCATTGGCCCTGACGGAATAAACATGCTGATGCTAAAACACCTAGGCTCGCCGGAGTAAACTATCTCACCAAGGTCCTCAACTTGTCGATGACCACTCTTCAAATACTCGATGTGTGGAAAGTCGGAAGAGTGGTCCCACTACTGAAACCTGGGAAACCCGCCAACAAAGGGGAGTCTTATCATCCGATAACTCTCCTCTTCCCAGTAGTGAAGACACTTGAGGCCTTGCTTCTCCCGACATTCACTCACCACCTGAGTCTAGCAGACCATCAGCATGGCTTCCGAAAAGTGCACAGCACCACCACAGCACTTAGCGTCATAAACACCCAGATAGTTCATGGCCTAAAACAGAAGCCACCCTGCGAGAGGACGATCCTCATAGCGTTGGACTTGTTAAAAGCTTTTGACACAGTCTACCTCACAACGCTACTTGAGGACATAGAACAATCCACACTCCCTCTAGGGCTGAAGCGGGGGATTATGAACTACCTGAACAGTCGGCAGTACTGTTCGAGGTCAAAACTCCAAACTTAGAAGAATTAAAGAGGGAGTTCCGCAGGGTAGTGCGCAGTACGCCGACCAGACTTGGACGCAACGAACTTTAGACAAGCACTAACCGCCATTCACAATGGAGCCATCAACACCTTAATCGACTCCCTCTCAGTGAATGTCGTACTAGAAGTCAAACCCCCACCCATAGCAGACGTAGAGCTCGAGTTGCCTCGCGAAACCACAGTGACCCTCGCGCAACTTCGTTTTGGATATTGCAGCAGGTTAAACTCCTACTTATCCAGAATAGACCCCGACATTCCAAACATATGTCCTGCGTGCAATGAGTCTTGGCATGATACTAACCATCTCTTTGCATGCCCAACGAACCCCCCTTATCTAACACCCATTTCCCTATGGTCCGACCCCGTCGAAACAGCTTGTTTCCTGGGCCTCCCGTTAGAGGACCTCGACGACAACCATACTATAACTTACCATCTAAACGGGGACTAGATAACCGTTACAACAACGAACATTATCCCAATCGCGATCCTTACGTAGTACGTAGGTAGAAACTTGCGCAATTCAGAAGATCTAAGCGAATGTTTAGCTTGTTTTCTTGGAACGCAGCTATCCATACGCTTCCCTATTTCCTCTGTCGTACTATGGAGTCCGTTGTTTTATAAGTACTTATGATTGCAGTAATGTAAGTATGTAAATACATATCGAATTTATTAATTTATTTCTTTTGCTATTATGGAATGCTTTTTTTTTATAATTTTCAAGATATGCTAGTTTTATTTTTCACAGTGATTTCCTGTGCGGGAGGGAATATCATCTCGCCCACAGTTGAAGTTAGAACTTTCCTGAGTTTTTTTTAGTTTAATACTACAATATTTTTTTCAGTATACAAAAAATATAATAATTAATGTTGCGATACAAACAATTATTGCTATATTTATAACATACGAAATATTTTTATGGTATAATAATTCTTAAATCTTTTCCAATGTTCTTCACGTCTATTGTTTTTATTTCATTAAGCTTTAATTAACTTTCAAATTGTTGGCTTAGCGTGCTGGTTAATAAACTTTTTCAGTAAATACATTTTAGACGTTTGGTTTTTTACTTTATTTTACACTTAACAAAATTAATAAGATAATTTTCGTTCATACTTAATTAACTATTATCACAATTTTGGGTAAGCATGTTCTTGTTTATTCCCAGTCTTTCACAAAATGGCGCTTGGAATTTTTGTTTTCGTTCCAAATCTTTTACTCTTTGCTCCGGAGCTCTAACTTGCCACATTTTGATGACAGACTTATACGAAAGATGTAAAAAGTATTCAAAGAAGCGTGTTTTTGCATGAAGTGGGGATAAGACAAATTCGAAATATTCTCTCTTCGCGTCTTGCTTTAAACATTTAGCTAATTTAATCATATTCATTGGATTTGCCCCACATGTAACATTTGGAAAAGGATGATTCGCTTAAGGCGTGACATGTTTTGCCGTTATGGTGGATGGCAGTTGAGTAAAAACACGTCAAGTGGACCCCCCATTTTCCACTTGAATGTGAGTATTTTTTCATAAAGTAGTCATCATAAGCAAGTAATCCCCTGCTCAGTTTTTTTAAATTTTAATTTTAACAACAATTTTTTTTTAATTGAAAATTTTTTCTACTTTTAGTTAAAAAATTAATAACTAGAAAACTATTGGTGATTTTTTAATGAAATTTTCAGGAGTTATAGTTCAAAACTTTTACTTTGAAAAAATATGTATGAATTTAAATAATTTTTTTTTGTTCAAATTGTTAATTAACTTTTAAGTTAAGAAATGAAAATTTTAATGACTTCTCCCTCAAAAATTAAAATTTTTTTTTTTAGTATTTTGCACCATTATAGTAACATTAAAGTAACGAAATCCGACGGGCGGTAGCGCTGCCAGTATAGCGCTCCAGGTATAGCGGTTCGGCAACGCAACACTTAGAGTGTGTTGCATATTTCATTTGTATGTTGGGATGATGGTCTCACATTTTGCTTGCAGTGAATTAGCATGAATGTGGTAGAACAATATGCATAATACCTACCCGCTTAATAGTTTCAAAGAAATACTTAAGACGGGAATTCCCTAATCCAATAATATAATACTTCATTTTTTAATTAAAAATATCGTTATTTTATGATTAATTTTATTTCAACAAATGAAAGATAATAAATTAAATAGTTTTTCATAAATAAAAAAAAGAAGTTAAATAATTCTTAAATTAATTCTTATAACTTATACGTATTGCTTTATTTCTTTTTTTTTAACTTTATTGGTAACAATTTTAATGTCTTTGGCGAAAACTTTGCACTCGAATTTAAACATCTTCTCATGGGAGTCATGATCTTCTTGAGAGCAAAAACCAAAGTTAATTTTTTTAAATGCATTCTTACCCCATTCAAATAATGAAGTTGCATTGGTTATGTGCTTATCGCTTTCCCTTTGAAGACTTGCACGAAAAGCTTGCCTCTTAAAACTTCCTGCCAAACCATCACATGCTCCTTTCCCATGAGAAGTAGCAAAAAAATTCCATTCCGCGTCCACGTTGAAATCTTTTTTATGATTTATTAAATTCACAAAATTATACTTATTTTTGTACTGAGAAGCAGCTCCGTCCGAAAAATAGGAAATCTTTTTTATTTTATCCGCTCCAAACTTATTTTTTAGAAATTCTATCAATTTAAAATTAAAAAGGTGAACTGAGCTCGCGTCGTGACAAACTTTTTCCGAAATTACCACGTAGTTTATATGTTTCATTTCTTCATTTTCTCTATAGTACACAACGTAAGGGTGAATTGTAGCCTGACTGGTATTCCAATGATGAGATTGGATGGCATTTTGAACAGTAAAAGTATAATTTTCAGAAAAATCAAGGCAAACGATAAATTCTCCATCCTCAACAGATTTTTTCTTGTCAGTAAAATATGACGCTTGAGATCGTGCAAGGAAATCATGTCTCAACAATTCAGGCCATTTTTGTCTTAAATCATAAAGAAAATCTTCTTTTGTCTTCGTTTCTTCAATGATTTCAGTTCTAAAAAATTCAAAATAAATTAACTGAATAAAATAATAATAAAAAAATGGATAATCAAAAGAATTAACAATTTAAACATATAAAATCTAATAATTTCATTATTAATATGTAGATTGCGTCACAAAATTACTCAGTGGCGTGAATATAAAAATTATTTGATGACAATAATTACAAAAATTTTAAAAGAAAAGGAGAAGATTTGAGTGAAAATTTCTTTACCTATCAGTACTTTTCCATTGGCTGTATGTAATTTCATTTATTTTATGGTTATTAAGCAATAGTTCCAATTTGTTTATAATACTATCACTTCCTGGACACTTAGTACACTTTGAAAAGTAACACAATGATGCAGACTCTTGGCAAACAGAGCTTTTAATTAAATCATTTGAGCTTTCTGAAATAATTGTCCCCTCTTTTTTAATTCATTTTTAAATCCAGCTAATTGCAATTTGAAATTTTGATGGATTTTACACACACACACATTATGAGTTCCATTTTTGCCAGCAGATATACATTCCCGAGGTCGGAGTTTTTGAAATTTGGATAGTCCAATCTTTTCGTCAGGATAAGCTTCTTTACATTTTTTGTGTATTTTGTGAACATTATATAATAATAGTCGTTTTTGTTTATGGATTTTCTTCCCATTTTCAATCACCGAAACATAATCTTTCATACCAGGCATTACGCGGCTGACATCATCGGATAGATAGAAAGCTTCAATACGATCGAGGGTTTCAATGTTTAGAGATTTTACTCTCTTAATCATAGGTTGCGATGCGAATCCTCGTTCTTGTCGTATTTTTTTGCAGTTCTCACCATTCGTTTGGAAACTTTAAACTCTTTCCTTATCATTTTAATCGACCAATCTGTAGGAAGCGTAGTCAAAACCTGAATTTTATCAGCTCTACTAGTTTTACCATTGAAAGCAGATTTAAAGTTATTAAGTAAAAGCTCTTTTGGATCAATTTCACTATTTACATTGTTAATATTATCCGTAAATTTACTCACAACATTTGTTAAAATGTTTTGAAATTCTTTATTACTTGAGACTCTCTTGATTTTGATTGAAGGTTCACCAATTTCCGTTAAAAACTTATTAACCTTATCAATTTTTAATTTGTTATCTTCCGGTTTGCAATGAAAAGTAGGATCTTTTTCTTCGTCATCTTCGATAACATCTTTTGACTTCTCAGGCTTGTTGACTTCAGGACATTTATTCACCGATAATTCACCAAGAATTTCAGGTTTTCGGCCTGAATAAATAGTCCGTTCACATGAATTGCACATATAATTCCCAATAAAATCTTTAAAATCATGAGCGCGGTTTTTTGTTATTAAAAGTAAGTTTTTAATGACTTTTTTATGATTTTTTTTGTTAAATGGATTGCAGCATTTCTTAACGAGGCTCATGATTAATTATCAACGAAATTATGAATGGCTCGAGATATTCCTTTGTTGTTCACATACTTGTAGATACTGGGACATAAATATTAAGATGCTTTCATATTTATTTCTTTTAGCCGCAAAGGATTTAGTTCGAATATCATTTTATTTAAAACAAGTATTGTAATGTTGAAAACGCTTTTTCGCACAAATAAGTGCTTGAAAAAGGTAAAAACAATTTTAATGCTTGCTCTGCTGTGCTGGGATAAACTTTGAGATATTTAACCCAGAATTGTGCCTTCTCCATCTTCTCAAAATCATTTTGGGCAGCAGAATCATTTTTTAATTCCAAAGTTTGCTCTTGTATAGTATCTGGCAGCAAGTCTATGTCGACGTGAAAAGGGTCGGTCGCTAATCGATAAATAATATTATTGCACGAGTCGGGAAAGTAGCGCTTAAATTCGTCAGTGAGGTGCTGCAAATGGTTTGATATTTTATTCTTGGTATCAGTTTCGTTCAAAACCTCCTTAAAGATTGCTTCTTTTGTGATCGCAAAAAGTTTAGGAAAGCAGGAATAGTTGGACGCCAAAATTTTGCGCTTCCACAGTTGCAACTTCTCAGTATATGCCGTGATAGCATCCCGATGATAAATTATGTTCGAATCTCCGCCTTGTAATTTCAAATTCAAAGTGTTCAATGAATCGAAAATATCTGATAGATAAGCAAATATTACTTGGACCCATGGTTTCTTAAATTCCAAAAATAATTCACTTTGTTTTTGAATTTCTAAAAATTGAATTACTTCATCTCGCAGTTCAAATAATCTTGACAACATATTTCCTTTTGAGAGCCAGCGCACTTCTGTATGAAATAACAATGTCTTGTGTTCTGTGCCCAAATCTTCACAGAGAGCCGTAAAAAGCCGCATGTTTAATGCACTCTTTTTAACATAATTTACAATTTTAATGCATAATTTTAAGACTTCATATAGTTCATTTGAAAGTGTTTTAGCTGCCAAGGCTTGACGGTGTATAAAACAGTGAATTGTAATTACGTTAAGATTTTTTTCTTTGACCAACTGTATGAATCCTGAACGAGATCCAAACATTGCCGGAGCGCCGTCTGTGTATACACCTATCAACTTTTTCCATGACAGTTCATGTTTATCAAAGAACTCAGAGACTGCCGTCATTATATCAATTGCTTTCGAAGTTGTCGTTAATTCTGTTGAAAATAGCAACTCATCTTTGATTGTTTCGTTTTGTATGTATCGAACAAAAACTAGCAGTTGACAACATTGCGCAACATCCGTACTCTCATCCAACTGTATTGCAAAAAAAATTGATTCTCTCACGGATTCCACTACCTGATTTTTTATATCTTCAGCCATATCATCAATGCGACGTTTCACACTGTTATCAGAAAGAGGTATTTGTGAAAATTTGTGTTTACTTTCTGGTCCAAGAACGATATCAGCTGCTTTCAATAAGCAGGGTTTGACGAGAGTTTCACCGATAGTATGGCTTTTGCAATGAGTAGTGACAATTCATATGAAGCTTCGAGCACTTTCTCAGATGACTGAGCGAAGGATCCAGTACTATCCAATTTCATGCGCTTCAAACTTGCAGATTTTGAAGTAAAGAACTCCTTCGGCTTGTCTTTTAAAGCACTGTGTTTTGTTGACAAATGTCGTTCCAGACGGGATGGTCTCATGGCATCATTGCTCAATACTTCATAACAAATGATACACTGCGGCTGGTCGATACCACTTTTATTTATAGAAACAACTTTTATTTATAGAAACGAACTCATGGCGAAACAACAGAAATAACCGTTCACTGTCACTACTCTAATACACAATAATAGCAGGTCGCTTGTTTGTTTTTACAACAAAAGTTCACGTGTTCGCTTGGCGCGTGCGACGCGGGGAGCATTGTATAAATCTACAAGTAACAAATCCTAAGATTTTCACTAATACACATGCAAAAATATCCCACTTGGTACGGGTTGCCTCGAAAATTCTACTACTAAAATCACACTTGGTACGGGTTGCCAACCAATATTCTGCTACTTAAGTCACACTTTGTACGGGTTGCCAAACAATATTCTACTACTAAAACGTCCAAATGACAGAAATCTGCTATAGTGTGTTGCCGTGTTATGTTCTAAAATTTATAACTTTAAGAATGTTTTTATTCCATATTCAAATATTTTTTGGTTGTTTTAATTCCTAAAGATTAAATTTACATATTATTATTTAAATTAATATTTATTGTATTGAAATATTATTAAATGTTTCCAATTTTATCAAATATATTATTGTGTAACGGTTTGTAAATTCTATGAATTTCGTGCAACTGTGTGATGTCAAAAATCATTTCAACGGACATTTTTTTAAGCATAAGAAGCTTTGAAATAAATTAAGTTTCACTCATAATAAATTAAGTTTTCAATTAAGTTTTTAAATATTGCAGTTTAGTGTTTTTAGTTATTCAAGGAGACAGCCGGAGTAAGTATAACAACATTAATATATTAGATTTGTTAATATTTGTGTAATGATTTTAAGGCTGCCTAGAAGAAAGTGTGTTGCTGGTTGCGATTTGGAGGTACCGCTGTATCCCTTCCCATCAGAAGGGGAAGTTGTGAAAATTGTAATTCCGATACTATAAAATGTCTATTCATTAGAATTAGAACATATTTCTTAAAAAATGCTTTTAACAAAAAAGTGAAACAAAGTGATTTTAAAAACATTAAGTTCTTGTGTGTTACACATAAATAATCACGTCCGTTTGTCTGCCTATATGTGTCGGAATTTACATATATGTCTGTCAGTCTGAATTCTTTTACATTTGTCAAAATGTTTATCCGAAGACCGCATTAACCACCATAGTTACCTGGATCTATGATTTTAAATGAGAATTTTTGTGATTAGGTTTGTACGCTTATTACATATTTTTTTGTTTTCTAAGTATTTTCGTGTACCAAGTTCATGAATACAATTGAATTGTACCTGATTTTTATATATTTATTTTCGTTTTTGTTCAAATCAAGTTGAATATTTCAACTTATATTGTTAATGTAATTAATATTCATGTACCTGATTCATGTACCTGAATAATTGTTATGAAAAGTAGATTGTTTTAGAAGTGTATATATTATATGGGTGAATATAGGCCTCCTGGGGAACCGAACACCCAAAAAAGATCGGTAACGCGCCTATATTGCAACCTCAGAGGTGGTGAGGAAAAGCAGTAAATATATAATAATATTTTGTTTCGAAAATATTATTGAAAGTTTTCATTATTATTTCCATTACAAATACATGTTCATAAACAAATTGTTAAACTACATCCTTTTATTTAAAACTCTGTGTCAAAAAAAGGCATATTCGATCAGCTGATCACGGCTGTTTCACACACATAGGAAAACAGCTGATTGTTTGGCTACTTGTAGCATTATACAATGGCGGGGAGTGAGGTGCGTGCATTGTATAAATCTACAAGTAACAAATCCTAAGATTTTCACTAAACACATGCAAAAATATCCCACTTTGTACGGGTTGCCTCGAAAATTCCACTACTAAAATCACACTTGGTATGGGTTGCCAACCAATATTCTGCTACTAAAGTCACACTTTGTACGGGTTGCCAACCAATATTCTACTACTAAAACGTCCAAATGACAGAAATCTGCTATAGTGTGTTGCCGTGTCATGTTTTAAAATTTATAACTTTAAGAATGTTTTCATTCCATATTCAACATTTTTCGGTTGTTTTCATTCCTAAAGATTAAATTTGCATAGTATTATTTAAATTAGTATTTATTGTATTGAAATATTATTAAATGTTTCCAATTTTATCTTTTTTAACTCACATGTTTATGTTTTTGTGAGTGAAAATTCTTTGTCTGTTGAATATTTAAATTCTTAGTTACCGGTTTAGTCCTGAGGAACCGAACACCTAAAAAAGCTCGGTAACGCGTCTATATTGCAACCTCAGAGGTGGTGAGGAAAAGCAATAAATATATAATAATCTTTTGTTTCGAAAATATTCTTGAAAGTTTTCATTATTATTTGCATTACAAATACATGTTCATAAACAAATTGTTAAACTACATCCTTTTATTTAAAACTCTGTCTCAAAAAAAGGCATATTCGATCAGGTGATCACGGCTGTTTCACACACATAGGAAAACAGCTGATTCTTTGGCTACTTGTAGGCTTATACAATGGGTGCGTGCCGTAGGTATGCGCGGGCGACCGGAGTGATAACCGCCGCCGCCCGCGCCCCCCTGTACATGTCTTCGCCACTAGTTTGAAAATCAATGCTTTAAACGTATTCACGCAAAGTTTTACCCCGATATAATCATTGTTGCTTGATATGCATAGTGGAAAGTGAAAGAATCAGATGGAATTGAAAATGGTGTTATATGGGAAATAGACGTGGTTGTAGTCCGATTTCGCCCATTTTCGCACTATAACATTGAAATATGAAAATAACGTTATGTACCGAATTTTGTTGAAATTGGTTAAGCAGATCTCAAGATATGGGTTTTCACCTAAAAGTGGGCTGTGCCACGCCCACTGTCTAATTTTGAACGCGGTTTCTATAAAGTCATCTCATAGAATTTAATGTCTCTGGCGTGTTTCGTGCTTGATTTATCGCGCTTTTAGTAGTTTTTAACCGTTATATGGGGAGTGGGCGGAGTTGCCACCCGATTTCAACTATTTTCACACCATCAATAGAAGTGCTAAAAACATTTGCTTCCAGTGAATTTTGTTATTATAGCATTAGCGGTTTAGGAGATATGCACATTAAACCTATTAGCGGCGGTACCACGCCCACTTTAAAAAAAATTTAACTGCAGATGTCCCTCCCTAATGTGATCCGGTGTACCAAATAAGAGTCTTGTATCTTGTTGTGGAGCTTAGTTATGGCAATTTATTTGTTTTTGATTAATAACGTTTTGTGGGCGTGGCAGTGGTCCGATTACGCCCATCTGCAATACCAACCGTCTCACGGTACCAAGAAACATGTCTACCAAGTTTCATAAAGATATCTCAATTTTTACTCAAGTTACAGCTTGCACGGACGGACAGAAAGTCACCCGGATTTCAACTCGTCTCTTCATCCTGATCATTTATATATACATAACCCTATATCTAACTCAATTAGTTTTAGGTGATACAAACAACCGTTAGGTGAACAAAACTATTATACTCTGTAGCAACTGGTTGCGAGAGTATAAAAACGTTAACTTTGGTTGCACCTTCACAAATACAAAGGCTCCTTACAAGAACTTGATTCCGGTCGTTCAATTTGTATGGCCGTTATATGATATAGTAATCTGATCTGAACAATTTCGGCGGAGAGTAATTTGTTGCCTTATGCCTAATTTCGTGAAGATACCTTGTGAAATAAAAAAAAATTCCCTGCAAGCACTTTACTCCGATCGTTCAGTTAATATGGCAACTATATGCTATAGTCATCCGATCCGAATAATTTCTTCGGAGATTACAGTGTTGCCTTAGAAAATAACTCATGCCAATTTTTGTGAAGATACATCGTCAAATGAAAAAGTTTTTAATACAAGCACTTGATTCCGATCGTTCAGTTTTTGTGGCAGCTATATGCTATAGTCATCCGATGTAAACAATTTCTTCGGAGAATACATTGCTGCTTTAGAAAAAAATTTATGCCTAATTTCGTGAAGATACCTCGTCAAATAAAAAAGTTTTCCATACAAGTACTTGTTTCCGATTGTTCAGTTAATATGGCAGCTGTATGCTATAGTCATCCATACAAGCACTTGATTCCGATTGTTTAGTTTTTATGGCAGCTATATGCTATACTGGTCCGATATCGGCCGTTCCTACAAATGAGGAGCTTCTTGGTAAGAAAAGGACGAGTACAAAATTCCAGATCGATAGCTTGGAAACTGAGGGTCTAGTTTGTATATATACAGACAGACGGACATGGCTAAATCAACTCAGCTCGTCATGCTGATCATTTATGTATACGTTTAATTCTGGGTGTTACTTCGTGACAAACATAATATACCCTGTTCAGGGTATAAAAACAATAGAAACAAAAAACAGGAATTAACAATTTGATAAAATCTTGAATATAAAAATAAAAAATAAACCATCTTATGTTGAATTGTACAACTTACCAAAAGTTGTATTGATCATTTTCAAATTTTAAAGTATTATTAAAGTTTTAACGCTATCGATTTTTAACCACTTTTTGAAACTGAAAACGAACTGGTCTACGGAACATGTTGATGAAGGCCGGGGCTTTTCCAAATTATTGTATGGTCACCTTTTGAAATTAGTTGGAGAGGTACGTATGATGTAACAAATAAAGCTCTTGTCTTCTAAATCATTATTTGACAATTTTCGTTTGTACTAACTATGACCCGTACTTTCATCAAATCCCCATTTTCTAATTAATGTAAATTTCAATTGAATCACCCGTGATTGATTCGAGTTCATTCCCTTTAAACTCCAATATGCTGGAGGCTGTATTGTCTAATAAACTTTGCAGCTCGACTTCGCCATGATATTCGTCTACAGAAATATTCTATGGATATAATTTTTTTTTCTATGCTTTAATAGCTTGGAAATAAATCAAAGGATGTTTTGCTATTCACGAGGTTTCAAAAGCCAATATTTGCTTGAGCCATGGCGGACTCCATTATGAGTGAAATTACATTACTGAGATCTGCCGCCAAAAAGTTTTGCATTTGAGGTTCATTGCGCAAAGCAGAATCAGCGGACTCATCTATTTCGGTCAGGTGAGCTATGTGAGCCGTCGCTTTGTTTTCTGTGAGTACCACGCAAAACCAACCTTTGGATGACCCTGACGAATACTTTTCGTTATTAGCTGATAAGTATTTTCGATAGATTTCCATACAATTTTCTCCTTTACATTCAGTCAATTATATTGGCATTGGAGGATTGAAGATTTTTTGCAATCATAACGAGTCCAAAAACCATCATTTTTTTTTACATATGAGCCAATCGGCTTAAAAAGTTCTGTCAATTCAGGTAAGTAGCCATTATTCTTGATATCATATTGAACAACATCGATCACTTCCTGTAATTTGTGTTGCTACTCGTTTTTGTACACTATAAATTAAAAATGTGCAGCCGTGAAAATACACACTGATAATTGTCTTTAAAATCGAAAATTAAAAACAAATACATTCCATAATTAGGATTGTTTTAAATAATATTAATTAAATGAACATTGAAAACTGTAAACAAAAAAACAACAGCACGAAAGATGACTAACGGCGAATTTGACCTTGAAAAAATAAGAAGGCAGTACTATTTTGACGATTATAAATACATCCGCGAATTTCTCCATCTAACTTTAACACAATATTAAATAAAAGACGAACAAAAAAGGTACAAACAAATAGTTGACATAAAGCACTAATTTCACAAAACACACAAATCATTCTAATCTTAATTAATTTCATAAGATAAAATAAATACCTTTAACTTCGAAATCTATTAAAAATAATTTTAATTTGTTAACCTGAACAATTACCTGACTCTTTTGAAGTGGGCTGTGCTTCAAAATATTTCACCAAAGCTTAACTGCTCTTTGAAAATAAACACGTGTTCGGGCTTTTAATTCAATTTTTAAAAGTACCGCTAGATTTTTAACGAAACCCGGTTTGTATATAAGAAGATTGGACAATTTAGACGCAAATTGTATACATTTTGTCTAAAAAGTGTTAGATGGATTTTTTGATTTTTGACCTATCGACGAAACCACTGTGAATCGCCAATAATAAGGGCATGTTTCAAAATCCTGATAGCAGTTATATGACTTTTCATTCGATTTTATCCATTTTAGGTAGAAATATGTACTATTTTTGAAGAAAAACACGCTTCTAAATTTCATTAAGATAACTCACATAGAGACCGACATACTTGTATGCGGTATAAAGCCAACCGGAAATCCGAAAATCTTTCTATCGGGTATACGGGGGCTAAGGAAAGTATTGTCATTAACTCGTTATTGTATTCAACCCACTTTTGGCATACAGACATACTAGGATTTCTTCCGAATTTCAATAATATTTCTCACCGATATTTTCGGTAAAAAGATCGCATTAAGAACTGGGGCCACATATTCGGTATCTGGGGGCATGAGAATTTTTAGTACTATTACTAAATACTGAGTTGAAAACTTTAAGTACTATTTGAGCAAAGTTTTATCCTGCTATTTTCATTGGTTCATGATTTGTATACTGGAAAATGAAAGAATCAGATAGAATTAAAAATTGTGGTACAGGGATGTGAAGTAAGCGTAGTTGTAGACCGATTTAGCCAAATTGTTCAAAAATTGCAATCTTGTATCCTATTGTGGATCATAGTGAAGGCCCTTTGTAAGTTTTCGATTAATGTCATTTTGTGGGCGTGGCAATAATACGATTCCGTCCATCTGTAATACCAACCCTCTCATTGTGCCATGAAACATGTGTACTAAGTTTTATCAATGTATCCCAATTTTTACTCAAGTTACTGCTTGTACAGACGGACGGACCGCAATACAAGTCACCCAGAATTCAACACGTCTCTTCATTATATATATATATATATATATATATATATACATATACATATATATATGAATTAAAAAACTTTCGTTATGTTTTTTATAAAAAAACATTTTTGGGAGCTATGCTCCTTTGTTGAATTAAAAATCTGAACTGAAAGTTACAGTTAATTATATATAACTCGAAACCTAAGTTTGCAGCTGCAACGGAGATGGAATTTGCTAACCTTGCGCTTCCCACAGTTTCGTACTACACGTGTCGCAATTTTAGCGATTGGTTGGTGTCATATCCTATTACTTTGTATCGTATGATATTAATGCATCACATAATATTTTTTTAATGTGTGGCGGGCTAACTATTCCCCCCCGAAATTCCACAACCTCGTTTGAATCTTTGGGTTTATCGAAAATTTGTTTGACTCTATCGATTGCCGGTTGCGATAATTTGATGAATTGATTTTCTGTGGGTTCTTTTATAATGTGTTTTCCAAAAATTAAGGCCATCTCTATTAGAATAGTAATTAAGCTGATGCTGGTTGCATATCTATTAAGCTTACTTCTTTTGTGCTGTTGAAGTTAAGTTGCTTCAGCATCTCCAGCGAAAGGATTTCTTCGATATTGGTTGGTGCGGATGAAGGTTGTAGAGTTGTTGTGGTTCTTTAATGTGCTTTCTTTGTTGTAAAATGGTTTTCCGTTAATTATCCACTCATTCTCGAAATTTTAGAATTCCTCCGAAAAAGATTCTCTCAGAGACCATACCTCATCAAGGGAATAGTTTGGGGACACCTGTCGATGGGTATGTTTAATCCCTAGCGCTAAAACCTTACTTATATTATATTATTAATAATTGGCAACACCAAAACCAAAAGCAAAACGAAAAGGAGAAAATGAAGCGGAGAACATCAAAACAAAACGGCAGATTGGAAAAAGTATATGTGTATAAGTGATGTGAATAACAGCAAAAATTAGGGGAATTGTAAATACAACTAAAAATTAATAAAAATTCTATTAAACAAAGGGGCAGGTAGGTGCAAATGATTTTATACAAAACAAATTTGTACTTATCTATTTCTTTAGACTAAATCCACTTAGATCGTCTGGTTTCCGGCTTAGTCCAAAACAAAAACTAATGTGCTTCACAGTGGAAAGCTGGGACTATCAGCAATAACCCAAGAGCGCAAAAGCACACGTGGTAAATGTATATTTTAGGTCCCCCAGCTAAGGAGGCCTTAAAAAATGAATATTTTTGTTTTAAATCGTCTTATTTTGGCGCGAGTATTACAAATCCGTAAGCGGCAAGTGAATTTTTTCAATACTTTTTTTTTTTTAAACGAAAATAAACGTTTTTTAAATTTTTTTAATACATATGCAATAAAAATAAAAAATTGTGATACATTAAAATTAATTCTTTTATTTTCCGCTGCTGAAAGGAGTTTGATGCAAAAGAACTATGAACACCCCGGTGTTGGACCGACCAGGGTAATTTTTTTTAAGCGCGGCCGAAGGCCACCAGTACAGAAAGGAGTTTGACGCGATTGAATTATGAACATCCCGGTTTTGGACCAATCAGGGTTATTTTTTTTAAGCGCGGCCGAAGGCCACCAGTACAGAAAGGAGTTTGACGCGATTGAATTATGAACACTCCGGTGTTGGACCGATCAGGGTTATTTTTTTGAAGAGCGGCCGAAGGCCACCAGTACAGAAAGGAGTTTGACGCGATTGAATTATGAACATCCCAGTTTTGGACCGATCAGGGCGCGAAAGAAATTGTGACTGTTTCATTTCTTCAGTATTTATTTTTCACAAGAAAATGTTTAACTCGCTGAACTGGTAATTTACAGCTAATTGATCGGAGTTCTGAAGAATTTTACCGCTACAACAAGAACAACAACTAAGTGACTTGATAAATATGTGCAAAGTACGCTAAATATATTTGTAAATATTGTGACGAACACGGATGATAGAACAAAATCGAATCGACGATAAATTGCCAGAAGCAACTAGACAGTGAATTCGTAGTTGCCAGAATGTTCTAGTGGTAAAGTAGTTAGCGAATTCGTAGTGGCCAGAATGTTCTAGAAGCAATGTTTTGTTACAGATTTACTATATAAGGGCTGCCGGATTGTGCAGCAAACACAGTTCTAGTTAGAGTGTTGTCGTGATAAGAGCAATTAAGCTATAAGCAAGAAGTTGTAAGCTCGAATAACGAGCAATAAGTGTTAAGTTGTTTTAATTAGAAATAAAGATAAGTGTGTAGCCATTAAATTGGGACTTTTATTTAACAATCCAGTGATCGAACTCAAGAGTGAGTTACAGGCAGACGATTTATCGAGAAATCCGTTACAATATATACATAAATTATTAAAAAAATTCAATTTCCGCTCACGGATTTGTAATATTCGCGTCAAAATAAGCCGATTTAAAAAAAAAAATTATTTTTGAGTCCTCCTTAGTTGGGGGACCTAAACTATACATTTACCAAACACGTCCACTTCTCTCAACACTACTTAGCATCATTTTATGTTTGTATGTACATTTATTCGTAACTATTTTTAGTGACACTATAACGTCATTACAATAGAATTCAGAGACACTGTGACAAAGCGATCAAAGTTTGACCACCTATAGCTGTATAGTCTCTATCTTACCTCTGTCCTTCTATTAACTGTTGCTCTTCTACCAGTCTCTGGCTTGTTCATAAGTCCGCTTTCCTCGGGCAATTAGAAGGTTTAACGTTCGAACTGCTTGCTGCTGGATATATTATTATGTACGTATAAAGAACGGATAACAATACCATAAATTTCTCTGATATAATTTCAGGCTCGAGCGCTCGGCTAATCATAGTTAACCAAGAATGATAGAATTCGAAATTGCCCCAAGTTTTTACTGTTAACAGTATCAAACGTAAAAAGCAGTCAAAGAGTGCGGTTATGAAATAATAAGCGAAACATACATACACACATACATATATTGATTTTCAAAAACTAAGCCTGTAGAATCGGGTTGTTAGTATACAAAAATGTTTAAGCGTCCGTTTACAATTTACAGTCATTTTCACAGTTGAAACATAAAGAGTACGATTGTGTTTATTGAACATTATAAGCAAAACATACATACAACTTCGAACAGTAGTGGGTATTAGATAAATAAATTTTACTATACTTACATTTGGCATCACACATGTATGTAACTTCCATGTTGCACTAAATTTAAATATGTCAGGTGTATTCCGTTATTTCGTAGAACAGATAGCATTGCGATGCTTGCAATAAACTAGGTAAAAATCAAGATAATAGTTTTTAATACGCAGAAAAAGTAAGTTTCACAATTAAAACCAATTTTTTAAACGGAGAAAAAAATATGTATGTATATGTATATAATACGTTTGTATCCTTTAGTGGGACACGGAAAGCATTGTGGGCGAAAATTGCTTAGAAACCTTATAAAAAGCGGCAAAACAAAAAAAAGAAGTAGAAAAATTGATCGGTTGAGCAACAATAAAAACAAATAGAAAAACAGAGGTCGCACCAGGGAAGCGAATTTATTAATTCAAATAAATCGTGGATTAAGAAATAAATTTTCATTTTTTAATCCGATGTTGTAATTAAAAATTAGATTTTCATTTTCATTTAATACCGATGTTGGGATTATAGGTGGAGTAAAAAGGTTTCAAATGCTTCAGGTCTTTTTCAACCTTTTGCCTGACTGTAGTTGCATTTTGAGCAGCGTTTTTATGTAATAACTGAGTGATTGCCACTATACAAGTTTCTATATTTTTAGTCACATTTAGTAAAAGTTAAAAAACCAGGCTAAGTTCCAATGTAACCGAACATTTACGCAAATTGCAAGGATCAAATAGGGGGAAATACCTTCAGGTAATGGCAAAGCTTTATATTAAAAATGTTGCAAAAGAATTCAACATTCATTGTTGGACTCAGTCGTGAAAGGATAACAATCAAATTTTTATCTTATTAACTTATATTAGTTTTATTACTATATTTCACTTCCCATCAGCGAAAATTATATTAAAATCATCCTCAAATGAGATATGTATATGTGATATAAACTCAACCGAAGTGGCTAAATTTAGAGTTTATGTGGGAAATCCAAGGATCGAAATTGATTATATTGAGGTTATGAGGTCTGAAAAATTTATATTCATATTCAGCGCTAAACCATTAATATAATTTTTAAGAAAACTTTCCAATTAATTTTCATTAAGATATCTTACATGTTGACCGAAATATACAATATAAAGTTTGAAAAACTTATATTAGGTATATAGGAGATAGGACTACCCGTATTGACCCGATTTGATCTATTTTGGCAAATTATTTATTATTATTAAAAATTATTAACAAAAGAAAGATGCTCTCTGAGTTTCATTAAGGTACATTACGTACCATCGCCAATAATAAGAAATAAAGTCAACCGCATATCAAATCCTGATATGCAGGATTTTTTATTATTTTAAGTTTTGTTTATGCGCATATCAAAGAACATCTGTGCATATGTGTGTATAGGTATACATTTTGCTTATAAAGTGGTGCAGTTCGTTGCGTAAATTGACATTTTATTTTCGAACTTGCGCGTTTTCGATGTTCCCTCATCGTAATTAACATTTTAGTACAGCTAACATTTGCTCCTTCTCTATTCATTAACATTCTCTGGTTGTACCATCTGGTTGTACCAGAGAACGTAACTGAATAGAGAAGGAGCAAATGTTAAATGAAATTTTTTTGAGTACTAATTTGTAATTAAAGATGAGGGAACATCGAAAAATATAACTTCGAAAAAGAAAAATACACCACACAATATGCGAAAAGGATAACAATGACACGGTGGCTAAGCGGCCGCGTTTCCACTTAGGTCGTAAGCGGGAAGGGGTATACGTTCGAATCCTAAAACTCATGAAACTGAAATTTTATTTTTATTTTATTTTATTTTATTGTTTCACATTTTAGCTAATCTCAATTCAGTTACTTAAATAGCATAATTTTCTTCCTGAGATAATTAAAATATTTCAGGAATATATGTTCATAAGTTTAGGTTTATTGAATATTTCCTTATTATGCATATTAACACAAATGTAATAATCACACATACATTCTTAAATACAGGTACGCTGATGCTTGCTTCTTCTTGCACCGCACAAGCAATGACTTTTGTCCTAAATTCTTGCTTTTTGCGAGAAACAAGTTAAACGATCCCAGGCAAGAAGGGGTCAGGGGCGCACTGCCACATAATTATTTCAGATAGTTTTTATTAATCGAATTTATTTTAAAAACGATTATAGGTATGCATTTATTTGTATATACATATATTTTTACGAATCTATTAAATATATTACGTCAATAAGTCATTAATGCATTAGTATTTTTCAATACAAATTAGGCAACATATTAATATATTATGAGCCCTCACTTGACACGCCTCAGTGTATGGTGGCAAGCCAACGAAATAACGGCGAGTTCGCGCGGACATTGTGTTGTTGAAAAAAACCAAATGACGACTTTGTCGACAAACATACATATATACATATGAGCTCGCATACATATTGACGCCGAATTGTGTGCATCTGGCGGAGTTGACAAAATTTGTTTTAATGGACAATTTGACGACAATGACGGTCGGCTATGTTGTCTCGTTTGTCTTTTTTGCAGTGGTTTGCTATTGAAAGTTGACTTATGCTCTTTTGAAATATTGCGATTACCGATTGGGCTGCAATTTTATAGCGTCGTGTTTAGATAAAATGGGCTAAATTAAGAAACTATGAAACAATGATAATAAGTAAACATATAAAAGTACTATATGCAGTGTGCTTAGAATATATAGAAGTAGTTAATGATTTTATATAAATGTCAATTTTATATAAATTTTATAATTTAATGCCTAGTGCATATTATGAAAAAAATTAAAATATAATTTTAATTCGCTAATAGGTCATGTTGCCAATTTTCCTCTCTGAAGGGAATATCAGACAAATTCTTCAATTTCTGATTTTTAGCATCGTTGTGAGAAGGCAGCTTGTGGGCAAAATACAAATGCGAGGGGAATGGGTAGGATTTTCAGTGATACAAATTGTAAAATTGAATTTTTCTGGTTTTACTGAAACCACTCAAATTCAATTTTATTCATTCCTTCATTTTATAAACTTAATTTCGCGTTTCGTAGGAATTCTATATGAAAACCAAATGTGGTTTACCAGGCGCACAGAAAAAATAGCGCGGCGCAGAGTTATGAACGAACGCACTTTGCTTTGAAGCAAACGTACGTTCCTTATGAATGAATTTGTTGTCGTTGTAATATGAAAAACTTAGAAAATATGCTGCGAGTTCGCTTGAATATTAGTGGCCGATGATGGCGTCTACGTTTTTTGTCGCTTGCGCGGATATTTGATATTTTACAAAAGGCATATTGAGGGACATACATACGTACATATGTGTACATATATGCAAATATATTTGGACATGCGAATGAAGGAAGGCAATTTCAAGAATATTCACATATAGACATATGAACATTTGAAGCAAGTAAACACCAATAGCTGTTTGCGTTCACAGATTAGACTAAATTGCTCGAATATCGTCTGTGGCGCTGCTTCTATAGCATACTTAATTATTGCAACGTGAAATATTTTGCCTAAGTTCAAATCCTATCAGACATTTTTTATACTCTGTTTTTATTTTTATACTCTCGCAACCTGTTGCTACAGAGTATAATAGTTTTGTTCACCTAACGGTTGTTTGTATCACCTAAAATTAATCGAGTTAGATATAGGGTTATATATATATAAATGATCAGGATGAAGAGACGAGTTGAAATCCGGGTGACTGTCTGTCCGTCCGTCCGTCTGTCCGTCCGTCCGTCTGTCCGTCCGTCCGTGCAAGCTCTAACTTGAGTAAAAATTGAGATATCTTAATGAAACTTGGTAGACATGTTTCATGGTACCGTGAGACGGTTGGTATTGCAGATGGGCGTAATCGGACCACTGCCACGCCCACAAAACGCCATTAATCAAAAACAAATAACTTGCCATAACTAAGCTCCGCAATAAGCTACAAGACTGTTATTTGGTACACAGGATCATATTAGGGAGGGGCATCTGCAGTTAAAATTTTTTTTTAAAAAGTGGTCGTGGTCCCGCCTCTAATAGGTTTAATGTGCATATCTCCTAAACCGCTAATGCTATAATAACAAAATTCACTCGAAGCAAATGTTTTTAGCACTTCTATTGACGGTGTGAAAATAGTTGAAATCGGGTGGCAACTCCGCCCACTCCCCATATAACGGTACTGTTAAAAACTACTAAAAGCGCGATAAATCAAGCACTAAACACGCCAGAGACATTAAATTTTATCTCTGAGATGGTATAAATTGACTTTATAGGAACCGCGCTCAAAATTAGACAGTGGGCGTGGCACAGCCCATTTTTAGGTGAAAACCCATATCTTGAGATCTGCTTAACCGATTTCAACCAAATTCGGTGCGTAACGTTCTTTTCATGTTTCTATGTCATAGTGCGAAAATGGGCGAAATAGGACTACAACCACGCTTACTTCCCATGTAACACCATTTTCAATTCCATCTGATTCTTTCACTTTCCACTATGCAAATCAGGTAACAATGATTATATCGGGGTAAAACTTTGCGTGAATAATGCAATTAAAGTATGCCACCTTGCGGCCAAAAATTGTCTAAATCGAACCAAAACTGTTCAAACCCCTAAGTACTAACTATGTGGACCCCAGTGCCTATAGTTGACCTTCTACCGAAAATATCAGTCAATCCACAAAGAAATCTCAAACGAGTATACCATTTGACTTTGCGAGAGTATAAAATGTTCGGTTACATCCGAACTTAGGCCTTCCTTACTTGTTATAACTCTTTTTTATTAAATGATATTTTAATTATAATTTCATTATTATTTCCCTCATTATTTACATTTTCTTGTCAGAAGTCAATTATTCAGTTCATGCGCATACCAAAGAACATCTTTGCATATGTATGTATATACATTTTGCTTATAGAGTGGTGTAGTTCGTTGCGTAAATTGATACGATGGTGAAATTTTATTTTCGAACTTGCGCGTTTTCGATGTTCCCTCATCGTAATTAACATTTTAGTACAGCTAACATTTGCTCCTTCTCTATTCATTAACATTCACTGGTGCTAGGATTTGAACTCACGCAAAATATTTAATGTAAATTATCAATAAGGAGCTGTGCTATACAAGCAATAAATAAATAATGTCTAATCTGTGAACTCAAACAGCTCTTGTCGTTTACTAGTTTCAAATGATCAATTTGTATGTCAATATTCTTGAAATTGCCTTTCCTCCATTCGCATGTGCAAATATATTTGCATATATGTACGTATGTATGTCCCTCAATATGCCTTTTGTAAAAAAATCAAATATCCGCGCAAGCGACAAAAAAACGCAGATGCACCATCATCGACCAATAAGATTCGAACTGGCTTGCCCTATATTTTCTACATATTTCATATTACAACGCCAACAAATTCATTCATAGGGAACGTGCGTATGCTACAAAACGAAGTGCGTTCGTTTGTAAATCTGCACTGCGCTTTTTTTTCTTTGCGCCTGGTCAACCAAATTTGGTTTTCATATAAAATTCCTACCGCAAATGCACGAAAACGAAGAAGTAAAAATTGAATTTGAATGCTTCAGTAAAATTGAAGAATCAGCAAAATTTCAATTTTACAATTTGTGTCACTGAAAATCCTACCATCCCCCTCGCTTTTGTATGTTGCCCACAAGCTGCTTCCTCAGAACATTTGCTAATAATCAGAAATTGAAGAATTTGTCTGATGTTTCCTTAAAAAAGGAGAATTGGCAACATGACCTCTTAGCGATTTGAAATATTATTTTAATTTATTTCATATTATGCATTATATATGACATTATATTATAAAATTTATATAAAATTACCATTCATATGAAATTTTTAACTACTTCTATATATTCTAAGCACACTGCATATAGTACTTATATATGTTTACTTATTAGCCATATTTCATATTTTTGCGATTTAGCCCATTTTATCTAAATTCAACGGCATGAAAATGTAGCCCAATCGGTAGTCGTTGTATTTCAAAAGAGCATAAGTCAACTTTCAATAGCAAACCACTGCAAAAAGGAAAACGATACAACATAGCCGACCGACATTGTCGCAAAATTGTCGATTTACACAAATTTTGTCAACTCCGCGACAATGCGCAAAATTTTGTGTTAATATGTATGCGAGCCCATATCTATGTATGTATACATATGTATGTTTGTGGACAAAGTCGTCATTTGGTTTTTTTCAACAACACAATGTCCGGGCGAAATCGCCGTTATTTTGTTGGCTTGCCACCATGCACAGAGGCGTGTCAAGTGAGGACTCATAATATATTAATATGCTGCTTAATTTGTATTGAAAAATACTAATGCATTAATGTCTTATTTTCGTAATATAATTAATATATACGTAAAAATATAAATACATATAAATTCATACTCATTTAAATGTTTTTAAAATAAATTCGATGATAAAAATATATCTGAAATAATTATGTGGCAGTGCGCCCCTGAACCCTCCTTGGCTGCGATCTTTCAACTCGCAAAAGGCAAAAAGTGTGGACAAAAGTCATTGTTTGTCATTCATGTAATTAGATTGAGATTAGCTAAAATGTCAAATTATAAAATAAAAGAAAAATAAAATTTAAGTTTTATGAGTTTCAGGATCCGAACGTAAATGCTCGTGTGCGGATTGACCTTAACTAATTCACGCTTACCACCTGAGCCATCGCAAAAATGAGAACCCGATCGCTTAGCCACTGTTTTACTGTTATCCTTTGCCTATTATATATTCTTCATGGAAAGCACAAAAATGTGTTGAAGAATTTATCTATTAATTACTTATTTTGTTGTAAATTCTGCGGCTTTAACCAATAATCCTCTTATATAATTTGAAGGATTATATTAAATTACAAAAATTATGATTTTCGGTAATATGCAAATGTAAATAAGCAATCATACTTCATTTAAGTAGATTCTTTGTGTCTATTTATAGCATTTTCTCCGTTTCGATCATTGCGTGGTGTAAAACGATTCGATGTTGTATTTTTCGATGTTCCCTCTTATGAAAATCTCTATTTAGTACTTTTTAACATTTACGCTTTTTCTATTCATTAACATTCTCTGCTTGCACCTTCTTCTTCTCCTAAGTTCTCTGGTTCAAAATCTAAAAAAAAGCACAGACGGGTTAATATAAACAAATACATGAATTGTTTACTATTTTGTTGTCAAATAATCGTAAGTCAAATACTTATTTCTCTGTTTTGAATACAGCTTGCATACATACATACCTATACATTCTGCTTTTAATACAATACGTTAATATTAATATTTTTATACAATAATTCAAAAATGCTTACAGCATGTAGGGAAAATTTACTTAATGCTCATAGAAATTGTATTCATGAAATTTTGAGTACACTTATCTGCCACGACAATGATTTGAGACGCATAAACATGGAGTTACGTAATCTTCAGGACGAATTCAAAGAGTGTGTGGATAAAATAAATTTTGGGTTTTCGATGGAAAGCAAAAATAAATGTAAAGGGTCTGAAAAAATTATACTTTTTACTCGGAAAATTACCACAATGCACGATCTAAACGAATGTTTTTCAAAAAAATTCGAAGCTCTCAATAAGAAAAGTGAAGAAATTATTAGCAACGCACGTCAATGCATTGCAGGTTTGAATGCTGAAAAATGCAAATTTAGGCAGTTTCATGAAAATACTGTCGATTACTTAAAACGATATGCCATAAAATCTGATGATCCAACTGTAATAAATAATTGTGAAAAAGATATTTGCGAAATGCATAAATTCTTTGTCAAAGAAGTTTCCTTGATAAAGAAATGTGAAACTGAGCTGGAATCATTTTTCCAAATATGTAATTTACAAGATGCAAGCAATTGTTGCTGTTTCAAAGATTTTGATTGGCTACCACAAGGTATGCATGCGAAATTTTCTATTATTTTAGTATATATTTTCTACATGTACATATGTATCTTTTATAATGTAGGCAAAACCTTCCACATAGTTGATGGTCCCGTTGAAGAAATAAAATGCCTAATGGGTACAACATTGAGTAAAGCTATTGCTCAGTTTTATATACATCAGTCAGCAGACATTAAATCCTTTTTAGCGGCATATTTTATGAACATTGAGCACAATGAAGAAGTACTTAAAGAAAAATTGGACATTTTTGGCAACTTAACTTAAAATTTATTAAAATTTTGCATACATAATTATATTAATAAAACTGGTTGTTGTTTCTTGTTTGCAAATCATATATGTATTGACTCAAAAATATTTACGCATTCGAATCATTGCTACAAAAATTATCTACACTTTGTCGCAGTACGGAGGATTTAAAATATCTGAACAGTATGATGGTATAGTAGACATACTTTAGTAAATTTATGTAGAAACATTTCATTTCATATAGTATGATATGAAAGGTGAAACTACAAATAACCATACTTAGCTTCCTTAATTTCCATAAAAATGAAGTAGACGGTTATGGTCATTTAAAAAATGAGACAAGTAAGGAAGACTAAGTTCGGGTGAAACCGAACATTTCATACTCTTGCAACTTGCAAGGATCAAAGCTAGGGAAATACCTTCAGGTTTTCGCGAAACTATATATTAAACAAGTAAGGAAGGGCTAATCTCGGGTGCAAGCGAAAATTTTATAATCATGCAACTTTCAAGGATCAAAACCGGCGAAATACATTTAGCTGTTGGCAAAACATTATATTAAACTAGGAAAAGTATCGCCGTATGCAACTTTCAAGGATCAAAACCGGCGAAATACATTTAGCTGTTGGCAAAACATTATATTAAACTAGGAAAAGTATCGCCGTTTGGTTGTTTGAAAGAAATTCTTTCTGAATTTTATTATTTGAATATTTTGATAACTTAATTGATGATGGATTTGTATACTGTAAAGTTAGACGGACAAAGAATCACTCGGAATTCAACTGTTACATGAACAAAACTATTATAAAACGTCAACCAGGAGATCGGAATTCATTATTATTAGGATATAAGGTTTAGATTGAAGACCACTTTCATTTATATTCACCGGTTGTATAAACTCAACGAAGAATCTTTAGACTCTTACCGCTGGTGGGAGAAAAATAAAGATTTTCATTGAGCTGAGAATATTTTCGTTCTAATTTTATTTTAAATTTTTTTGTCCTTATATACTATTTACAAATCTTACTTATCTAATTAAATGCAATTGTATACATGTATATGTTTGTATGTATCGTCACATGACATGCGTTTGTTTTTAATTGAAAAACTCAATCTACTTGTATGCGCGCGTGTGTTATCTATTTTATGTGATATGGTCCGTCATTCCGAAATTGACGTCATTCTTATTAATTTATTTATAGTTTATTTTTCACGTACAAAAAGATTATTTCTAAAAAGAAATTTCTTCCAGCACCATCGGGAGGATACGGAGATATTACCCGTGATCCAGAATTTAAAAGAAGGGGTAAAACTCCGTGGGAGTTATCCAAAGAAACGTAAAAAAAAGGAGTTATATTATATCAATGATTATTGCCAATTGCCATTGTAAAAATAATAAAAGGTGATTCTATAACCAAGTGTTTTAATCATATAATGCCCTATTTTTCTCAAATCTGCAATGTTTTATTTTGTCAAACTAGTAATGACGTCAATTTTAAGAGAAGGGGGGGTCATTAAGAAATAAAGATAGGATGATTATAGGGGGGGTACTAAAACCTGAAAAAATCGATGATGTAATTTATGGACGGCCCCTATGTACTAGAAGCCCGACAGACGTTGTCCTGTATCACGTAATAATTAGACCGTTTTGATGAAAATTTTTATTAGAAACTTATCACAATATCTAACTTCATTCATATATTATATATTTATCACAACTCTACCAATCGATAGCGTGTCAATATGTATATTAGAATGCTTTCAGAGATGTTAATTGTAGAAGCTGTATTCAATGAAAACTTGAAGTCGTTTTAATTGATTGTGAAAAGGTTGAATATATTCTATAACGGGTATTTATTCTTAGAAGTAATTATCTACAAAAACTGAAGTTATCGTAACCCATAGGATGTACAATATTTTTGGTTAATCCTTGAGAGGTATAAACAAATAAATTCGATGGTTTTCCTACTCTCGTACGTATAATTAGCCCCGAGAAAAGTCTGTCTGCCGGAATTATATGTAACACGTTCTAACATCTGCGATGGTAGCGCAGTCTACGGGATCCAATGTAAAACATTCCAAAATTAACAACTACTTATAAATGAAAAATTTGTTAAATAAACATTTTCCAGTGGACCAAATTCTGAATCTAAACCATCCTCGAATCCCCTTGAACTCACAAAAAAAATTTCATCAAAATCGGTCCAACCGTCTAGGAGGAGTTCAGTGACATACACACGCACACAAGAAATATATATATAAAGATATGTAATTATAATTGAGAGAAATATAAAATTACAATTATTGACCTACCTCTACATCGCAAATATTTAACATTTCAATGTCAATCTAATTGGAAATTCAGTGCGTTTAAATTCAGTTCGCACATCTGTAAGAATCATAGGTATTCGTGATAGCAATACATTTTCGCCACGGAAGTTGCCAATCAAAATGGTGGCTTTGTTAATGTTTTTCATTAATTATTTAATGACTAATCTTGTGTTATTTCAAGGCCATGGTGGGTTCCAAATAGGAAAATAACCCGAGATACAACATTTAGTTGTATATGGTGCGTTGGCATGCCCAGCATATCCAATGAATCCAAAAACTCAGTTGGATAATTCACAGCTTCGTTGGCATCGCAAATAGCATCGATAGATTTTTATGAGACCAAATTCCCTGGCAACAACTGTTTTATCTTTGATTTTAAGCAGAGTACGTTTAAAGCGGAATAATGGGAAGTGTCTGTCTGAAATCATTATACCCTGAACAGGGTATATTGTGTTTGCCATAAAGTTTGTTACACCCAGAAGAAAACGTCGGATACCCTATAAAGTATATATATAAATGATCAGCATGATGAGCTAAGATGATTTAGCCATGTCCGTCTGTCTGTATATATACGAAATAGTCCCTCAGTGTTTAAGCTAACGTTCTTTAATTTTGCACCTGTCCTTTCCTCAATAAAATGCTGCTCATTTGTCGGAACGGTCCATGTTGTTGTTGTTGTAACGGTTATCTAGTGCCGTTTGGGTGATAAATTCCAGATTGATTGTCGTCGAGGTCATCTAACGGTAGGCCCAGGAAACGAGCTGTTTCGACGGGGTCGGACCATAGGGAAAAGGGTGTTAGATGAGTGGGGTTTGTTGAGAATGCAAAGAGGGGGTTAGTGTCATGGGGGTCTATTCTGGATAAGTAGGAGTTTAACCTGCTACAATATCCAGAACGAAGTTGCGAGAGGGTCACTCTGGTTTCGCGAAGCAACTCGAGCTCTACGTCTGCTATGGGTGGTGGTTTGACTCGTAATACGGCATTCACTAAGAGGGAGTCGGTGAAGGTCAGTGCCTGTCTGAAGTTCGTTGCGTCCGAAGTCCGGTCGGCGTACTGTCTAATGTCGTCGACGTAATCAAGGAAAGACCTCTTGATGTTCCTAAACGAAAACATCCCAACAGCAACTGCTTGGAGAGGAGCTCGTTATGTTCCTTAACCGGAAGCATACGGTCCTCACTGTGTAGGTGTTCGATAGGGGACATCAAGAGGCATCCCGTGATAGTCTGGAGTGCAGTGTTTTGACAGGTCTGGAGCTTCTTCGTCTGCGTGGCACTACATCCAGGCGACCATATTGGGGCTGCATAATTTAGGACCGGCCGGCCGATTGCCTTGTATGTTGCCAACAACGTTTCTTTGTCTTTTCCCCAAGAGCTGCCGGCAAGCGATTTGAGGACTTTGTTGCGACTCTGTACTTTGGCAGTTATCGCGGTAGTGTGAGGAGTAAAGGAGCAAAGACTGTCTAGTGTAACGCCTAAAATCTTAGGGTTGTTTACTGTCGGAATTTTGGTGCCATCGACTGAAATGTTTAGATCCAGTCTGTACTCCTTCGTCCAGTTCGTAAATATGGTCGCTGTGGATTTAGTGGGGGAGAGTGTCAGACTCCTTGCAGAGAAGAAGCGAGAAAGATCAGAGAGCACATGTCATCGATTCCATTGCCCGACGTCAATATCGTGCAGTCATCAGCGTACGAGGTCACGGAAATTCCCTCTGGTGGTTGAGGGAGTTTCGAGATGTAGAAGTTAAACAGTAAAGGGGAGAGGACACCAGCCTGCGGAACCCCCCGTGTAATTCTTCTCAGTTTGGAGTTAGGAGGAGTTTGGAGGTAGTTCATGGTCCACCGCTTGGAGGGAGCGTAGATTATTCGATATACTCAAGTAGCGTTGTGTGGCTGACTGTGTCGAAGGCTTTCGACAAGTCCAACGCTACGAGGATCGTCCTCTCGCAGGGTGGCTTCTGGTTTAGGCCATCAACTATCCGGGCGTTTAAGACGCTAAGTGATGTGGTGGTGCTGTGCACTTTCCGGAAGCCATGCTGATGTTCTGCCAGGCTAAGGTGGTTAGTGAACGTCGGGAGTAACAAGGCCTTAAGTGTCTTCACTACTTTGTTGGCGGGTTTCCCAAGCTTCATTAGTGGGACCACTCTTCCGACTTTCCACACATCGGGTATTTGAAGAGTGGCCATCGACAAGTTGAGGACCTTGGTGAGGTAGTTTACTCCCGCCGAGCCTAGATGTTTTAGCATCAGCATGCTTATTCCGTCAGGGCCAATGGATTTGGACGATTTGGCCTTTTTGATGACACTCTGAACCTCCTCATCGGTGAAAGTAAGTGGTGCGCTGTCTTTTGGCATTTCGCGTAGCTGTCGGGTAACACATCGTTTGGCCTTGTCAGTCGAAGAGTGCAGTGTAAACTGCCGGCTTAAATAGCTCCCGCACTTCTTCGGGTCCGAGGAGGCATGGTCATCGAATTGAATTTCAACCTCTCGCATTTGTATGTTGCCCACAAGCTGCTGCCTCACAACATTTGCTAAAAATCAGAAATTGAAGAATTTGTCTGATGTTCCCTTCAGAAAGGAGAATTGGCAACATGACCTATTAGCGAGTTAAAATAATATTTTAATTTTTTCAGAGGAAATTCTGACTTTGTGTTTTTTGCCAGTTCGTGAAGTGTTCGAATGGCTAAATATAGAGCACAGTTGACGCCAAAGATAACTGTTTTTAGTTTATAGTCGCGTAGTGGACTATTGGGAGATTTTCGGAAAATAATTCGCTGAAAATCTTGATCGTTTATGTACGACTATTTGCCTATACATTTTTTCGACGTCTACGTTAAATACGTATTTGAATATACGCCAAATTGAAATGAGTAGCAGTAAATCTGGTTGGAGTGTGGGTCCCGTAAATAGGATATCATTCAGGGAATTCCCCGAGCTGGGCTTGATGCATTGAAGACAACTCTTACTTTAGTTGTTTTACCACTGAATGATGCGGCAAGTAAAATGAGTGGTATTTGCCGTTGATGATTTTTTCGCATGGACTTACTTCCTCCATGTGGTCTAAATGGAGATATTCTTCCAACACACGATCATATAACTGCTGTATTGCAGAGGTGCGAGAGTGACCTAAGGCGATTGTGTTGGGAAATTGTTGTTTTAGTGGTACCCGTACGACGTACCGACCATTATCTGATTTAGTAGTTGTGGCTTTGTAAAAGTCTTCACAATACTGATCTTCTGGAGTTGTAATTGATATAGGGGGGAGATCTTCTAACTCCCAAAATTTCTTTAATTGTGAATTGAGGTATTCGTTTGAGATTTCCTCAACCTGAGTAGTCATGGTTGTGACTGGTTCCGTAACTAGTACACTTAGGATCCAACCGAAAATAGTATTTTGTGCCAATAGTGTATTTGAAATTTTCTCAATACCTTCGAGTATTATCTGTGGTATGAGATCGCTGCCTAATAGAAGGTCTATTTGAGCGGGAGTGTTGCAGTTGGGATCTGCTAGCTTTAGGTGTGAAACCTTTTTCCAATGCTTGCTATTTATATGATATAGTTTTATATGATTGTTAGTTGCGGTAAGACTATAGCTTCTGCTTTAATTCTCTTATCCGCTTGGGGGGATATTAAGGTAATGGGGCAGATTTTATTAGAGTTTTGCACTACTCTTCCGCCCATTCCTGTAATTTCAAAATTGGCTAGTTTTGTTGGCAGTTGTAGCCTATTTTGAGCCCTAGACGCTATGAAAGATCGTTGTGATCCTTGGTCTATTAAGGCCCTAAGTTTAAACAGCTCTCCTCGGTGTTCGATGGAGACGACTGCTGCGGGTAGTAGTACCCTACTTTGGTTTTTGGCTGTGTAGCGTTTGAGTTTTTAATGCCTTTGAGCAGCATGGTGCTTCCTGGCAATTTTCGGGATTTGCTGTTGCAACTAAACCCGTGGCTCTTTTCGTATTTGCGCTGTTTGGGGGTGAACTGGAAAAATTATTTATATGAAGCATAGAATGATGTCGTTTATGACAATAAACGCAATTGAACTTGCTTTCACACTCTTTTAGAGTATGCGAACGAGACAAGCAGTTTGTGCAAAGTTTTTTTGTTCTCACAAAATTGTTCCTATCGACAATATTTAATTTTTTGAATGTATCGCAAGATTTAAGTTTATGCCCTCCTGTACACAGTTCGCATGACGTTTGTTTATACTGTTCGGATGTAAACGATTGATTTTTAAAAAAACTTCTATTTAAAATGTAATTGCTACTGGTTTGGGGTCTATTAAAGCTTCTATTGAGGTCGTTTTGAACGTTTTTAGTTCTAACTAGTTTTTTGTCTACCCTTTCTGCTATTTCATATTGGGGAGTTAGAAATTCTTTCATTTGCTGCCACGTTGGGCATTTTTTTCGAGATGAGAGCGATTGCTCCCACAACAGTAACGATTTTTCTGGTAGTGCCGCGGTGCATATATTTACCAGAAGTCCCAGCTGTCTGTGGGAATATTTTGTGTCGATAAAACCGACAAACAATTAGAAACAGTGGATTGTAGTCTAATAAATTCATCACTTGTTTCTTTCTGAATTTTAGGCAAGTTCATTAGTATCGTTACTTGCTTATCGACCAATATTCTTTCATTTTCGTATCTTGCTTTTAGAGCTTCCCAAGCCAGATTGAAATTGTCGTCATTTAGTGCGAACTGTTTGACTATGACGCCTGCTTGACCTTTTGTTTTGTATCGGAGGTGATACAATATTTGTGCATTTGTTAATTTTGGGTGGTTTATGTAAACGGCTGTAAACATGTCCCGGAAGGACGGCCATTGTTCATAACCACCATGAAAGATTTCTTTATCACATGTGGGCACCTTGAGATGGACGCCTGAATTTGACTCTTGACATTGAATTTGTGGCAGTTCTACTCTTGGATGTGGAGCAGGTGCAATGGCTTTAATTAATTTTAATTGATCCGAAATCATTGCTTTTGTTTCTTCAAACTAGTCTAAGCAGTTTTCATACTTGGCGTAAGCCGAGGATTTAAAATTTTCAGGTAGATCTGAGTCGTCAAATTCTACTATTGCGTCATATGCAGCTTGGAGACGTGTCCAGAAATTGTCAAGATTTTCCTTTTTGATTTCTAATACCGATTCAGAATTGTCCTGAATCGGCGAAGATGAAAATCGAGTGCAGTATCGTATTAGACTGTCACTCTCAGAGATAAATTTGGTGTATGAAATATCTTTCACCCGTTTTTGTTTTGTTGCTTTGAGCGTGTAGCTTCTGCAGGTGTACATGGACTCTTTTCTTCAGAAATCATTTTAGGTATTTTTAGCGACTGTGTTGCTTTGGATTCTTTATCTGAGCTCATTTAGAAAATAAAGAAATAAATTTAAAATTCCTCAGTGTCGACCGATGGAATTCAAGCTATATGCTCGTATGTAACGAAACTCTTTTAGGTAAATAGAGTTTTTTTTTTTTGGACAAAATTAATTTTAACTTCCGTTTGTGCATATAACAGCAAACTCTTTTAGTTAATACGAGTTTTTAATTCGAATTAAGTTTCTTAAATACGCGGATTTAGGTTTTTATAATTACTGGTCGTATTTATTTTTTAATTTATTACCAATCGAACTTGTATTTATTTATCGTTTTTATATCCTTATGTAGGGGTATGTAGGTACACCCTAATGCGTGGACTTGTAGATATGTGTTTATGTACTTGAGCAATTGAGAGCTCGTTAAAGAGACCAATGCACTTTGTACCTAGGTGTACACGAATTATTGTGCTGAAATGTTTGTGCGCAATCCTGCTTGTGTTTGTTTGCCAAAGAACAAGGGGTATTGCTGGATATTTGCCAAAATGGACTTTGAAGAAATTTTATTTGAGAATTTTTCTTATATTATTTTATTTAGCTGTCTGTTAGCAAAACAATTTTTTTTTGTATTATGGAATTATTTATTTATTTGTTGCTAAGATTTAACCGCACCGTTCAATTAGTTTTAAAATGATCGATATTTAAATGATTAAATTTAATAAAAATATGTATTTGTACCCACTGTATATGGGTTATGTGAGCATAGGCAGATCGTATGCCGTATGTACAAGTGTGTATGTGTATGACTGTACATGATGATATGTTTGTCCTTTTTGCTGTAATTGTTATTGTGCCTTTAGCTTACTTTTTGTTACGCAGTGCTTATTGCTTTATTAAGCCTAAGGGGTACTGCCGGAAATTCTTTGCAAGTAAATACTTGAATTTTTATTTTTTATTTTGTGGTTGTTGTGTGTATATATATATACAAATGTAAGCGCATAAACTAAAGCTATCAATAATTTGTTAATATAATATATATATACATATATATGTAAATATAAGTATATATGTATATAAGTTAACGTTTCGTGGTTTCAAACTGTTAAAACGGATTTTTTTAGTTTTAATGGTATAGAGGATTTCCAAACATACATATGTATATAATAAATAAAAAATGAATTAAAAAAAATTTGGGGAGAATGTATTTGTTCTTTTGAGGGTTTTTTGTGTATGCCCTTTTTTCCTTGACGCCAGCTGTTGCCTGTTGTGCAGCTTTCTCCCTGTGTTTTGGCTCTATATGTATATTTTATTGTTAATTTCGCGCCCGTTTTTGATTAATATTGTTTTTTTTTTATATTTTTGGGTTTCGCGCCGCGTTTAGAGGTTTTGGGTTTTGGTTTCGCGCCCGTTTGTTTTTGTGTTTAAGTATTTGATTTTATGTTTTTGTTTTTTGACACATTAAATGTGTTTTGCCGCTTTTCCACTTTTGTGTTATATATGAACGTGTATGTGTCCGAACATATGTTCGGTCACTGAACTCTCGACTTCACTTTTTCCATATGTATGTATGTATGTATATATATATATGTCCATATTTTTTTTTTATATACACATATAACAATTATATATATTTATACTCTCGCAACCTGTTGCTACAGAGTATAATAGTTTTGTTCACCTAACGGTTGTTTGTATCACCCAAAACTAATCGAGTTAGATATAGGGTTATATATATATAAATGATCAGGATGAAGAGACGAGTTGAAATCCGGGTGACTGTCTGTCCGTCCGTCCGTCCGTCCGTGCAAGCTCTAACTTGAGTAAAAATTGAGATATCTTTATGAAACTTGGAAGACATGTTTCTTGGTACCGTGAGACGGTTGGTATTGCAGATGGGCGTAATCGGACCACTGCCACGCCCAAAAAACGCCATTAATCAAAAACAAATAACTTGCCATAACTAAGCTCCGCAATAAGATAAAAGACTGTTATTTGGTACACAGTATCACATTAGGGAGGGGCATCTTCAGTTAAAATTTTTTTTTAAAAGTGGGCGTGGTCCCGCCTCTAATAGGTTTAATGTGCATATCTCCTAAACCCCTAATGCTATAATAACAAAATTCACTAGAAGCAAATGCTTTTAGCACTTCTATTGACGGTGTGAAAATAGTTGAAATCGGGTGGCAACTTCGCCCACTCCCCATATAACGGTACTGTTAAAAACTACTAAAAGCGCGATAAATCAAGCACTAAACACGCCAGAGACATTAAATTTTATCTCTGAGATGGTATAAATTGGCTTTATAGGAACCGCGTTCAAAATTAGACAGTGGGCGTGGAACAGCCCACTTTTAGGTGAAAACCCATATCTTGAGATCTCCACAACCGATTTCAACCAAATTTGGTGCATATCGTTCTTTTCATGTTTCTATGTCATAGTGCGAAAATGGGTGAAATCGGACTACAACCACGCCTATTTCCCATATAACACCATTTTAAATTCCATTTGATTCTTTCACTTTCCACTATGCAAATCAGGTAACAATGATTATATCGGGGTAAAACTTTGCGTGAATAATGCAATTAAAGTATGCCACCTTGCGGCCAAAAATTGTCTAAATCGAACCAAAACTGTTCAAACCCCTAAGTACTAAATATGTGGACCCCAGTGCCTATAGTTGACCTTCTACCGAAAATATCAGTCAATCCACAAAGAAATCTCAAACGAGTATACCATTTGACTTTGCGAGAGTATAAAATGTTCGGTTACATCCGAACTTAGCCCTTCCTTACTTGTTATATATATATTTCTATATATTACTGCACTTTCTGGATTTGGTTGTTGTTTTTTTTTCCAATAGCTGTCACATCACCTGTTTTTTTTTTTTTTTTGTTCACTTTTTGGCACCGCACTTTTGTCACTGCACCTGCACCATTTTTAATTAATTAATAAGTTAAAAAAAAGGAGTCGATTTAGGCGGGTGCTCGAAGATCTGATCGCTAGCGAGTCGAAATGCTAAAAAGTGGTGTAGGGATGTGGAATGTATGGTATGTAGGTGTGGAATGTATGGTAAGTAGGTGTGGTGATGTGGATGTGAATTGGTGTAGTGTGACAGTGCCTTTCGGTGAGGGGGAATTGAGTGGTCATTTAGCCACTATTCATTAACATTCTCTAGTAATATTGTAGCTGCGTCGCTATTGCTGAATTAAATCGTAAATTTTCTACTGTATTCTGCGAAGTTCTGTCTCTTAATATGAAAAGAGTGAGTTAAATCATCTGTATTATTTAAAATGTGTCTCTTTCGATGAAATAATGGTGATTTTCACATTGTTATTCGTTGTCTTAACTAAAGAATGTCTCTTAATTTCTCTTTTAAACTGGAAAACCAATCACATTTGAGAACCATGCTTTATAAAAAAGACGTTCTACATTATGGAAGACGATATTACTCCAAAATTTTAACAATTTTTACGGAAACAATTCTTTGCTCCTCCTGAACATTTGTCATTTTTCGAATTATGGCTCTTTTGTATATATGTATATACATTTTATCTGATGTTAGGTGTTTGTTGCAAACAGACTTTGTGTGATAGAAATAATTTTCCATTACATCTCAAAACATTTAAAACGCTGTGCTTTTCCCGTAGATGTGTATGCATGTGCACCGCTCTCCCTATGCAATGAAACAATAAAGTCTAAAGCAAGTTTTTAATTCTGTTACAATGGACCCAAAGCTTAATTTTAGTCTTATAATTAATACCATGGTTTGAAAAGAAAAAGGTGCTCTTAGTTTGGTTAAACGATTATCTAAAAGATTGAGAGATCCGTATGTTAATAAAACTCTTTTTACAACATTGGTTAGGCGTGTATAGGAAAAATAGCTCGGTGGTATGTATCCTAGTTATCAAATCCATTCTGACAATTTAGGGTCCGTTCAAACACTATTTTTACTTTTCGCCTTAGAGCATTTCCGATGGTTAAGTGTTCCTCTATACACTATACTTATAAATCTACCTACACTTACTAATCGTAGGAAAATGCAAGGCGTAATATTCTTAGTAAAGATCCTGAATAGAACAGTTTGCAAATATTTTCTCTTGTTTGAAGTTAATTTTAATATCCCTGCTCTCTTAACGAGGCAGTTTAGAGACTAAAACGCAATTTTAAATTTTAGCTGTTGAAATTTTTGTTTTTAAGCTGAACAGTTTGAGACCTCGACGCTTAAAAAACTCTCTTGCCTTTCATGATTCGGCTAATACCACACGTATGCGGATTGCTCCCTTCGCGTCGGTTGGACGGGAGGAGGATAATCGTTGGGATAATATTATTATGCAGCGTTAGATTAGATATGGTCATGTCCAATGATAGCGCAATGTCAATATAGCTATATTTTTGCAATATATTTGGAAAACTTCGGCCACTAGTGTTGATTACAACGTATCTTGGTATTGTCCTAGTACATAATGTGGTCATGCATTTTCCAACTCATCTTTGTATAAGTTTGCAGAACCACTAAACTTTGTCTGTATATAATAGTTGCGGATGTTCAAATAAACGCAGGCTAAACTCCTTTTTGGATTCGCTTTAGATTCTCTCTTACTTGTTTGATAATAGTAAGACTTTTCTTGTGTCAGCCAAAACTTTCAATACTACATTTAAATATATTTTATAGTATTTTAATATTCCATATACATTTACTTTTAATACAGACACATTCGAATAAACGAATATCTAACTACCGACTATATGGAAAGGTGTTAAGTGAGTGTTGCCAGGATACAAGCGTCAATCGGATTATTTTGTTATTTTATTCCCAACGAAATGCGACAGCTATTTAAGCATTTTCGATTAGAACCTCGCTATAAGCATTTCCTAATACTCGAAGTATCAAAAAATGAGACCATGCCAGGCAGACGATACAACAGCGTTCTGTAAAAAACTGTTTACATTTCGAAAACGAAACTTACAGTGATGCGGAAGTTCATTAGTTTTCAAAATAATTTTTCGCCCGGCCTAGATCAATTAAATTTTCGGGCGTGTCAAAGAGTCATATGCAGATATAGTGTTTCCATTTACAAACACATGCCAAATCTGAAGTCGAATCATAGTTGACAAATTATACATACCTAAACTTGTTATTCACAACAAAATCATATCTAAACTATTTCAGTGGCAATTACAGCTATATATGATATGTTTTGTGTATATTTTTGTAGATACATATGTGTGAAAATAGAACAATTTCAAATATTTGTTTAACAAAGTTACTACATTTCCACTCGTCAGTTATTAATCATAATTACTTACTTGATTGAACCTGTTTATATTGTGCATTAAACTGAAAGCGGACTTTACAAAAAAAAATAATAATGAAACTCTAATAATTTTCGGAATATTAAGAGTAATAAATGACGTTGTATCTGTTCAAATCGATCGATGATGCCTAGTTGTATCTAATGCAACCAAAAGTATGTAAAATGGAATATTTTCATAATTTTTAATGTTTTTATTTACATTTATATTTAATTTTCATACTCTTGCAACATGTTGCTACAGAGTATATTAGTTTTGTTCACCCAAAGGTTGTATGTATCACCTTAAGCTAATCGAGATAGACATAGGGTTATATACCATACGGATATATAAATGATCAGGACGAAGAGACGAGTTGAAATCCGCGTGACTGTCTGTCTGTCCGCCCGTACAAACTGTAATTTGAGTACAAACTGAGATATCTTGATGAACACACGTGTTTCTCGGCACCGTAAGACGGTTGGTATTGTAGATGGGCGTAATCGGACCACTGCAACGGTCACAAAACGCCATTAATCGAAAGCTTATCAATTGCCATAACTAAGCTCCGCAATAAGATACAAAGATTCAGTACAACAAATTACATTGGCGAGGGACATCTATGGTTGATATTTTTTTTAAAGTGGGCGTGGCCGCGTCCTGTAATAAGTTTAATAAGTTTTATATCTCCGAAACCATTTTAGCTATATTACCTAAATTTGCACGGAATTAATATTTTGAACTCTTCTTTTGACATTGTGAAAATGAATGAAATCGGATGATAACCACGCTCATTCCCCATATAACTGTTTTGTTAAAAACTACTAAAAGTATGAAAAATGAAATTTTACATCCGGGATGGTACGAAGGGGTTTTATAGGACCCGATGGCAAAATTAGGCGTGGTGGACGTAGGTGGACTACAACCTCGCCTACTTCCCATAAAGCAGAATTTTAAATTCCATATGATTCTTACACTTTCAAGTATACAAATAACCACAGAATATATCGGGACAAAACCAATAGTGCCTTTGAGAAATACCACGCCAAGTCAAAAAATTGTCCAAATCGGACCATAACTGGCCAAGCCCCCAGTTACCGAATATTGGAACCCCAGTACCTGATGCTAATTTTTTACCGGAAATAACGGTCAATCTCTGAGGTATATTATTGCAATTCGGAGAGAGTCTGTTTCTGATAATAGTATACCTGTATGTCAAAAATGGATTGCATCAATTGGGCCAATATCATAGCCCCCATGTACATATCTTATCGAAATAATTTCGAACTTCCGGTTAACTTCATACCGCATATATCGGCCAATATGTAAGCTATCTTCATAAAATTAAGTGGATGTATTTTTCTTAAATGGTGCATTTTGTGCCCTAAATGAGTAAAATGGGGAAAAATCTTGTCTAGCCCCTATAAAACTGATCAGAGAAACCGTACAAACCTTATGCCGAACATATCGTTCAATATGCGAGGTAAATATTTATAAAATTGCTAAAAAATGTGATCTCGAGTATACCTCAACAATGTCAAAATTAACTGAATCAGTCCATCACTTTCTCTGTTCCCAATATACCCTGTATAATAATTTCCGACTTTCCTCTTGAGAGAATGTGTGATACTTTATTAAAATTAAATAAACAAGTTTACTTAAAAATTGTGTGGGAATATGAGTCTAAAATTTATATACATATTAGGGAATGAATTGCTATTCACTGGTTAACGTTTTCACATCAACTCATTATATTAAATGTGTCTGCTTCAGTAATATAACTTAGTAATCATATCTGATTGTAATCCATTTCATTGAATAATTAATGTTTAATTGTTGCAACATAAGGATACAGAGTATAATAGTTTTGTCCACCTAACAGTTGTTTGTATCACCAAAAAATAATTGAGATAGATATGGAGTTATATATATTATATATATATAAATGATCAGGAAGACAAGACGAATTGAAATCCGAGTGACTGTCTAACTAAGATATCTTAATGAAACGTGTACGTGTCGGACCACTGCCATCCCACAAAACGCCATTAATTAAAAATATAAAATGCCATAACTAAGCACTAAAGTAAGATATAAACCTGTTATTGGGTACAGGGGATTGCAGTTGCAAGGGGCAGCTGTGAACTAAAAATTTTGAAAAAATGTGCGTGGTCCCGCTTGTATTAAGTTTAATGTTTATACATATCTCCTAAACCACTAAAGCTACAATAACCAAATTCACTAAGGACAAATTCAGCAAGTTTATGAGTTAGGTAAGTAAGAAAGGTTTAGTTATGGTGTAACCGAACATTTAATTGCAACTTACTTGTACAAAGGTCAAGGCCATGGAAATATATTAAGCTGTTGTCAAAATCTTATTTTAAACAAGGAAGGAAGGGGTAAGCTCGGGTGCTACCGAACATTTTATACTCTTGCAACGTACTGGGATATCGCAAGGCACTATTTGTCAAAGTTTAATCCGAATATATGAAATTTAATGCTTCTGAGGTGTTTATTTATTGAGTTATCGGACTTTTAGTACTTTTCAACATAACCGTTCTATGGGAAGTAGACGGGGATATTATGTGAATTTACCCATATTCATTGTGTTAGAGGAGGCACTAAAAGGATTGGTCTTAACTGAATTTAGTTTATATAACTTATGTGATTTGTGAGGTAATAAATAAATGCCCATTCCTACTGCTATTCACTGCACCACATTTTTCTTAATTTTCAACTTAGGTATTGCAATTTATATGTTTTCGATTAATGGCGTATTGTGTGAGTAGCAATTGTTCTATTACGCCCATCGACGATATCGAACTTTTTATGGTGCCAGGGATCATGTGTACGAAGTTTCATCAATATATCTCAATTTTTATTTGACTTTTCGTACTAAAAAAACTTTGCTGATAGTTTTGTGATTTGTTGTATCAGTTTTGTTTGCGTGCGTCAAAGATGGACACCAGCAAAGAGAAAATACGCTATATTTTACAGTTTTTCTTCGATAAGGGCGAAAACGCAAGCCTGGCGGCTGAATATGTGAATAGCTTTTATGGTCCTGATACTGTAATCTAATCATGTGCAATTTTAGTTTCGTCGATTCCGTTCCGGTAATTTCGATGTCAAAGATGCACCACGCACTGGAAAGCCAATTATCGAAAATGTCGATAAAATCATAGACATTGTCCAATCCGACCTAAAGATTGCACGAAAAACCATTTGGAACCTTTTAAATAAGGCTGGATACGAAAAGAAGTTCGATATATGGGTGCCACACGAGTTCACGCAAACAAACCTCATGGACTGAATTTCCATCTGCGAATCGCTGCTGAATCGCAAAAAAATCGATGCATTTCAGAAGCGGTTGGTGACTGGCGATGAAAATTGGATCACTTACGATAGCGTCAAGCGAAAACGGTCGTGGTCGAAACGTGATGAGTCGGCGGAAACGGTGGCCAAGCCAGGATTGACGGCCAGGAAGATTTTTCTGTGTGTTTGGTGGGATTGGCAGGGAATTATCTATTTTGTGCTGCTCCCTTATAGCAAAACTCGGAACTGTACTGTCAACAATTGGACCGTCTGAAGGAAGCAATCGCCCTGAAGCGACCATCTTTGGCTACTAGGAGAGGAGTTGTGTTCTATCAGGACCGCGCCAGGCCACACGCATCGATAGTGACTCGCCAGAACTTTCGAGAGCTTGGTTGGGAGGTTCTTATGCATCCACCTTATAGTCCGAACCTGGCACCAAGTGATTACCATCTGTTTCTGTCCATGGCGAACAATTTTGCTGGTGAAGAATTCGCTTCAAGAGTGGCTTGTGAAAATTGACTGTCTCAATTTTTTGCCGATAGGAACGAAGGCTTTTATGAGAGAGGCATAATGAAGTTGCCCTTAAAATGGCAACAAGTTATCGAACAAAACGGCTCATATTTTACCTAAATCGGATCATTCTAACTATGGTAATTAAAGCCTTCAATTTCATGCAACAATAATGGATTTCTTTTTACTGCACCTAATATCATAACCTGAACGATAATTTCGGTATAAAGTCAACAATGAGCACAGGCGTCCTTATGCAGGGGCGTGAACAGTTACCGGCCGATTTTGACAATTTTTAGATTTGAGATGACATATCTTGAAAAGCCAAAGTTTTATTTCAAAATTTTCATTAGTGCTTAATTTGTACCATATACTGGAAAGTCAAAAAATCAGATGGACTTTATAATGTGTGTTATATAGGAAGTAGGCGTGGTTTTAATCCGATTTCGCATATTTTTGCACTGTAACATAAACAGTCAGGCGGGCGGTGATATGCCCATTGTCCAATTTCTGAATTGGTTCCGATTAAAACTTAACTTGTACCATCCTTTGTGCAAAATTCAAAGTATCTGACTTCTTTATTTAATGAGTTATCGCACTTTATTAGTTGTAATCAAAATCGTTATATGGGATGTAAGCGATGTCCGGGATGTATGTATTAAAATAATAACGTGAACAAAAAATAAAAAAGTGAACAAAAAAAAGTTAAATGCCAAAAAGTGAACAAAAAAAAAACAAAAAACAGGAAAAAAATATATATTATATATATTTCAAAACCAAAATGTTCATTCACAACGGTGCGGTGCTAAAAAGTGAACAAAAAACCAAATAGGTGCAGTGACATTTATTGAAAAAAAAGTGCAGTGTACCAAATAAGGAAAATATATGTACATATATATACATGCATACATACATATGCAAAAAGTGAAGTTAAGCAAAACGTAATAAATGTGCTAAAAGAACAGAACCAGAAAATCAAAAAATACTTAAACACAAAAATAAGCGTGCGCAAAACCCAAAAAAACAAAAAAAAATAATAATAAAAAACAATAATAATAAATATCGGGCGCGAACAAAAGCAATATACTAACGCAGCAAAAACAGAGAAAGAGAGCTGCACAACAAGCATCGGATCATCTGGATTTTAGGAGAGAAGGAAGGAAGCAGAAAACCAAAAAAAAACCCAAAAACATACAATAAATATATACATATATTCTCCCCAAAAACCCTTGAGGAGAGACAAAGTAAGTGTACCGTTTTAAATTTTTTTAAATTATATATGTATGTTTGTTAATCCTGTATACTGTTAATACTAGAAAAATCCGTTTTAACAGGTTCAAAAAACGAGTACAGGAAACGTTAACGGACAATATAAAAAAAAACGGAACTAAAAATTTGATATATATTATAAATAGATATATTATATTATATTAGCAAATTATTGATTGGCTTGACATCTGCGCTTACATTTGTGTATATATATATATATACACATAACAAACACACCAAAAAAAAAAAAATGCAAGCATGTACTTGCAAAAAATTTCCGGCAGTGCCCCTTATGCTTAATAAAGCAATAAGGACTGCATTACATAACTAAGCTACGGCACAATAACAATTTAAGCTCGAATCTCCAGCAAAAAGATAAAAATACAAATATACATTTACAAGTATATACATTCAATCGGCAAACAATACAACAAGTCCACGCATTAGGATGTACCTACATACCCCTACATAAGGACATAAAAACGATATATAAGTTCGACTGTTAATAAATTAAAAAAAAAAAACAAGTAAGGAAGGGCTAAGTTCGGATGTAACCGAACATTTTATACTCTCGCAAAGTTAAATGGTATATTCGTTTGAGACTTCTTTATATATTTTAATAATTAGAAGTAGGAACTGTTGCCTTAGTTATTTACTTTTCACTCACAGTGAAAATAATTAGAGCACTTTGTAAACTAAATTTACTCAAATTATGAGAAATCGTTCTAGTGCTTTTTGTATACGCTTATAATTGATTTTATATAGAATGCATTACAACTGTATTGAGAAGTATGAAAATAAATCGTTTTTGGACAATGAATAACACTTTTTATTTATTATATCGATATTATTATACATGTTTAGCTTAAAAATAATAAATATTAACAACTTTAAAATAATATAATATTATTATATTAATTTGTATATAATATTTGCAATATTAAACATAAATTTTTGTAGATATTCTTATATATATATCCAAATTATATTTCTGTTTTCCTTATACTATTTAATTTCTATCATATATTTATACAATAATGTCATATATAATATCAAATTATATAATATATATAATTTAAATTTTCTTAATTAGATTATTTACATATTTTTCTTAAAATTGTCTTAAAAACTACTGTCAAAATTGCTATACCATTTCTTAATATATATTTGAAAAACAAATTAAAAACTATTGCAATAAGTCTAAAAACTTTAGTTGGAAATAGGGACACAAATACTGTCATGATAGCTGTGTACTGGCTCAAAAGTAATTGCATTAACATGGGAAGGATCCATGTTTGCAAATGCCCAATCAATTTGTGTACCGGCAGGTGTAGTCGAATATTCTACACCAAGCAGGGAACTAAAGTTTTTTTCTTGGAGCAGATTCCCTATTGAATTCCCTGTAGACATTAAACAAATTTTGAAATCTCCAACAATTAGCACATTTTGATTGCATAACTCAGAAATAAGGACTTCCTGAAGTTCAACAATTAAATGTGTGACAGAGAAAGCTGAATTTCTATATAGAACCAGAATATTAATACTGAAACATTTAAACAAAACCGCTTCTAAAACTTTTCAGCCTGAATAAATTTTCTTTACAGCCTTTGGTTCTATAGAGCTAGCAATACTATGCTTTGCATATATTATAATGCCCCGTTTATTTCTGTTGCTTGTTTCCGTGCTATCTATCCTCAGCTCGTTAATTGGAGTAAATCCTGGTATATCAAAATTTTCGCAAGGATAACTCCAAGTTTCTACAAAACATAAAATATCTGAAGATAGCATCAAACAGTCGCTTTTTATATCATTAATGTGAGCATGAAGACTCTGAACATTATGGAATAAAATTTGAGGTCCTGATGTTCGGGAATTCATAAAACTGAAATTTTTTGTCAGAGCTTTATTTGTGTTCAATTCCCTCAGTTCCCTAAATACGGGATCCGATTCAGAAAATTTGTTAGGAGGAATAAAATTTCCTATGATGAATAGATCTTCTGCAAGCGACATACCTATATTGAAGCTCTAGGCATTCTGGGTCGAGTATGAACTACAACTCTATTATATGAGGCACCCTGAATTTTTTGAATAGTTATTCCCTCAGCCGGAACAACTAGGAACTGATTTCTTTCAATTGAAATTTGTTCAATTCTTTTATATTGAAAAGATTTTAGAACTTTTTCAATTGGTGTCCAAGAACTTTCTACAGGATGAGGCTTTTTTGATCGTGCTATCAAACCAACAGAAGGTTCCAAAAATTTAATCCACAGAATTGTTGAAAAAGAACAATGGAAATCAATTTGCATAAGTTGTCCAGCTGCCCCATTAACCAAGCCATCACACGTGTTTATGTTCACTGTAATCATATATTTGGCAGATGTTTTTAGTGTCAATTCATAGAGCAGTCCCTGCGTTTCAGAAGTTTTGAAAGGTTTAACTCTTTCCAAAATATTCTCATTTTCATTTATACCAATTTCTTTATCTTATTATATTAGTGTTGAAAGGATAGCTTCAGTTGGGATTCGACTGAACTTAAGGGCATTGAAATTATTTGTCTCTTCATTGGACCAAAATAAATGTATGGCATCATCGGGAACTTCTTCGAAATTAACTACTCGAGTTTCAATGAGTGATATGTCCTCATTTGTCATAGTACCAGATGCCATATGATTTTATGCAATTGCAAAGGCCTGATCCTCCCGTTGTCTCATTATCTCTGATAATTCAAAGTATTTAAATAACTCCCACAAAAGGGAACCAACTAAAGTGCTGTATGCATCATTGGGATTAGGAGAGAATATCCACCTATCTCCAACAGGTGAGAGTTGCTTCAAATCACCAAACACGATGATCGGTATACCACCGAAGGGGCTGTCTGTTTTGAAAATTTGTTTTAATCTTACATCAACAGAGCTAAACATACGAGCACCTACCATCGATATTTCATCAATTATGATTAATTTTAAATCGATAAGTCTGGATTACAATGAATTAACTGTGTCATTGCTAAGTGGCCTCAACTCTCTATTCAACTGATTAACAGGTAAAGAGAATATTGAATGAAGGGTCATTCCACCTATTCCGAATGCTGCTTTACCCGTAGGTGCGCAAAGAAGAACTTTTAATGAACTTGGATTGGATCCAGGTCTAGAATTGTAACGATGGTTAAGAGCTTGATATATTGCAGATATCAAACGACTCTTTCCTACACCTGCACCGCCGCCAATGAACTCATAAAATGGGAGATTTGTTTTTAGGTGGTGCATCAAATGTGTCAAATAGGTTCTTTGCTTAGTATTTAGATTTTTAACTAAAGAAAATAATTCTTCAACTGGAATTAAAGGGGGTAGTTTAATAAGTCTAATATTGCAATCAGATTCAGTGCCATTATCTGTTAAATCTTCGCCATGCAAGTCCAGCAAATTTATATTTGGGTTTATTTCTGGAAGTGCCAACACTCTGAACTCATTTCCCACGATAGGTAGTTCATTTTGTCCTTCGTCCAAGTCTATTTCATTATAAAGACTTCCTAGAACATTTTCAAGTTCTCTTCGCTCAAAAACATCATATTTTCTTTGATTTTCCTCAATTATAATACGATGTGTTAGCAAGTCTGCTCATTATCGTTTTCAATGAGATCTTGCTGTTCATTCCGCCAAGGATAATAAAGCATTAACATTTCGCGGAAATACTCAACTCTGGCCAAATCTGTGTTAAACCTTCTATACCGAAAAATACAAGGTTTGGTACGTTTTTTCACAAAACCTCCACCGTCTTTAAGAGGCATGACAACCCCGCTTTCTGGTAAATTATCGTCTTCCCTCTCTTCTTCTTCATGATCACTATATTGTGCTCTTCTACTAGATTTAAAATATTTATACCTAGATGCAAAATCAGCTAAACAAAGCTACCGGCTACGAATATTTCAGTCGAACCTGAAGGAAGGTTCTGAAGTTCCGCTCTAGGTTTTACCATTCGAACGCGTTCCTTAGGTCGAGAGGTATTTATAAATATTTCTGCATTACTTGCTTTCGAAAGATGGAGCCCAATGCAGCAATATACTGCTTCTTGTGCAGATATTTCTGTGCCTGATATAAATTTGTGACCAATATGTTTAAGTTTTTGCTTAATAGTATAATTTCCAGCATTTACCTCTGATATAGCTTCATTTAGGAGCCTAGAAATTTCCCTGTTAGACTTGTTAATATAATAAATTATATATGAACAGCAAGCATATGCATCCAGTATATATTGGATATTCATATTTGCTCTATGGAGTTCCAAAATCAGAGGATTATAAGCGTTTATACAACGATCCTATAATTTTCTTTTTAGAAAAATTTTGGGTTTGGTTAAACTTGACCTAAGGGCTAACAAATAGTCATCAAAAGACATATTTATTCTACTATCAGACAGGAAGTGTTCAAAATCGTTTAAATTAGAAATGCCTTCTGTAGTCATATTTGAATTTAAAACGTTTTGAATTTTGAAAAAGTTTTCCTTGTGTCTTTCTGAATTTTGACTTGTTTCTGTAAGAGGTAACAGTATTTGCGTTGAAGGCATTGGGGGATATGGTGTACCAAAACGACAAAACTGATCGAACCATCGGTAGAAATATAATTGTCAATAAAACTAATGACATCAGGGAATGTCTGAGGATCTTGAAGGTTGATTCTGGGAGCATTATTAAGCCAATACATGCCATGTACATGCGGGGAACCTCTCTGTTGAAACTCCACTCTCCAGTAGAAATTTGTAACAAAATGCTCTCCAAAAATGCCGGCGTTATCTTTAAAAAGCTTAAGAATTTGTCGATAGCGGTAGTCAAAATATCTAGCACAAGTAACCGTGTCTGATCGAATTAAGCGATATCTATCTTGGGTTGTTAAATTGTTGGCTTCCTCTTCCGAAATATCTTTAAAATCAACAGTTTTAGAGAGGATGACCAAAAACTCAACCCACTGAGATTCTGCAGCCGATAAAGTGATAAAGAAGGTTGGAAGCCCAAATTGGCGAATCATAGCGATTGCCCTTTTCTTCTCAGATTCCCAGTGCGCAGGTGAGGATCTAACGCCTTTCAAAACCTTGTAACCATCATCGTGTTGAATCAAGTTTTGAACAAAGTTTTTGTTTAATAGATTTTGGGCTGTAACTCGCTTGCGACCTGAATACTTTTTAAGGCAAATGGATGTACTATTCTTAATTTGTAACAGTTCTAATTTTTTATAATCATAGAACAACTTTGGAATGGTACACGCTCTTCTGTCAAAACGGCGAATTTCAGAACGTATTATCTTGCTATACGTTTCAGAGCATGTACGCTTCTGCCCAACGTATATTGTTCCAAATGACAACTCTTCTGAATTATTATCTTTAATTATGTCAATTGGTCTTTGTCCTTCACCTGGCGCTATAAGGCGCTCTTAAGTTAAAAGACCCGTGGGAATATTATTACCTGAGGGATTATCATGAGAAGTTTGTGTCGCATGAAAAGATTGAACCAATCGGGAATCCTCTGCAGATGCAACAAACGGAACTTCTGTTTGGTTATTAAATTCTGAAATCTAGTTTTCCTTAATATGTATATTGTGCTCACGATACAGAGGGGTATTCAGTAAGAATTGCAAAGCTTCCATAATCTTTGCGGGGCGTATGGTATCGATCATGTAATCATGATTGTATTCCAAACGCCTTCTTAAGTGAATTTGTATAACATGAGCCTCATCAAAGGACCTTGGTAGAGATGTTACAATATTGTTAACAGAAATTGGTATATTAACAACAGCACCTTTGAGCAAACTCTGACCTTGATATCCTAACGGACGGATTGTCATAAAAGGCAATCTAGGCGTTATGAGACGTTCTTCAATTGGGGTTAAACCTTTCAAACAATCCGGTATTTCAGGAAAGTCTAGACCGTTAGCTAAACATATTTTTGGAACGTTCTTTTTAACAATCGCATTTTTGCAACTAGCACAAAAATTGTAATTTCCATCTTCTGAAGGAAATTTTTGCATTAAAAAAAAGCCGGAACTTGGTATGAAAATCATAAGCCGCCGCAGCAAATACATATTTCAGTAGGGCCCTTATTTATATTTTGGAAATAAATGTTTCTGAAATCTGTTAAATTGCCACTATTATCAGTTTCTATAACATTATTTTCTCTCGTTAATCGGATTCGTTGGGACTGCCTTTGGTTTTCAATTTGTCTATTGAGTGGGTTATCTCTACGAAGGCGAACTTGACTTTGTCTAAGACGTCTCTGATTCAAAATTTCTTCCCTCATACCCCTCCTACTAAGCTGTCGCCGTTGTGTTTCTCTATCACGCTCCTCTCTCCTTATTTCAGGATTTCTTCTTGCATGTTCCCTTTGCATTTGATCACGAATGCGCTCTAAATTCCTATACTCAGGATTTCTTGCGCGAAGTTTTCTATGATCCCTAGTGTTCCTACTTTGTTCATCATAACGTACCTAAGGATTTTCTCGACGAGATCTATGACTTCAATTATTTCTTATTTGCTCTTCAGAGCGAATTTGTGGATCTTGCCGCCTTGTTCTACGTTGAACTGTATTTGCAACTTGCTCAACAGATCGAACCTCGGGGTCTTCACGCCGAGACCTATGACCTCGAATATCTCTTATTTGATCTTCAGAGCGAATTTAGGGATCTTGCCGCCTTGTTCTATGTTGAACTGTATTTGCAACTTGCTCAACAGATCGAACCTCGGGGTCTTCACGCCGAGACCTATGACCTCGAGTATCTCTTATTTGATCTTCAGAGCGAATTTAGGGATCTTGCCGCCTTGTTCTATGTTGAACAGTATTTGCAACTTGCTCAACAGATCGAACCTCGGGGTCTTCACGCCGAGCACTATGACCTCGAGTATCTCTTATTTATTATTTATATTATTATTATTTGCTCTTCAGAGCGAATTTGCGGATCTTGCCGCCTTGTTCTATGTTGAACAGTATGTAAATTTTGTTCAAAAGACCGTACCTCGAGATTTTCCCGCCTGGTTCTATGTTGATTTGTATTGATAATTTGTTCGGACAGACGTACATCGGAATCTAATCTACGATTAGCGTGACTTACAGTATTTTGTGACTGCTCACTATCTCTATATAAAGAGTTTACACGAAGAACTCTCATACGTCTTCTATTCTGAAGACGACTTAGTAATATAGATTTTCTACTTAATCTAGGCATAATTAATTAATAATAAATGGATTAATATATAAAATACTTATAGATAATACTTATATAATTCAGTCCGTCCCGGTCTGAAAAGTTGGATCCTAGGTGCTGCTCTCTCACTGTAATTGAATCCTTGCTATGACTCCTTTCCTGTTCGGTGTATAGGTACAATGGTATACCGGTGCACATATGTATATGTGTTTGCTCGCCACTGTATATAATACGGTTTTGCTCGTCACTGTATATAATAATACTTTAAACACTATATAACTAATACACTAAAATTAGTTTGAATAAATAACTTTGCTGGTAAAGACATCTAGTGAAACTGGAACTACAAACACAGTGTACTGATATTAATTATACTCTTGCAACATGTTGGTACAGCTTACGTACTTTTGTATACCTATATATTACTTAGCTATTCACTAACATAATAATACATAATATTTAGTTATATTTATATTTTAGAAATTAGTAGTTTATTTCATTGTATTGAAATTAAGTTCTCGGAAAACCCCTCCGTAAATTACTTTTGTTAAACGCTTTCTAAAACAGGGGGATCTATGGTACCTATTTGAAGGGTCTACCCATGAAGGCTAAATTAACAATAACTTACATATAATTAAGTATGGTATACACATATGTAGAGAAGATATTTAGATTTTCTTCTTTCTGTCTTAATATCTAAACCTTTCATAAGCTGCCAACGGCGCTAGGTTTTCTTGAGTTTACAGTTCACCTTATGACCTTCATATTAAAATGTGTCGCAAAACTAAAATAATAGACAGTAGCATGTAAACCAATGGGGTCGCAGTTTATCTATAACCACATAAAAAGGGTCTTTAGCTCTTTTGATACTACATTACTAATATTTATTTCATGCAATTTTTTCTAAAAAGATTTTTTTGCTCTATACAAAGTCCAGCACTCCAAAAAACTTTTTTAGCATTGTTGTCTGGTATATTTTATAATAAGTTCAACATGATGGCTGAGAAAATATAACTAACCACTGATTATCACCAAATATTAGAAGAAATATATGTATATAGAAATCTATATCTATCACTTTAGGTGATGCAAGTAACTCTTTGGTGAACAAAACTATACTCTGTTGCAACATGTTGCGAAAGAATTCAACATTCATTACTCGATTATTATTTGGTATCTTATTAACTTATGCCATTGATCATAGATTTATTTTGTGTCAATACTATTTTTTTCTCCGAAATGTTAACTTATATAAAAAGAAGCTATTTAACTCAAACATGGTATATGTGATATAAACTGAACCAAAAGGCTTAGATTTATATGTGGAGTATATGAGGTTGCTGTTGTATCAAAAGAGCGAAAATCAGTATATTAGGGTTATAAGGTTTAAACAAAGCCTAGACCAATTTCATTCATATGCAGTGATATACATTATTTTTAAGAAAAACTGTCCATTTAATTTCATTAAATTATCAAATTGACGAAAAAAATTATACCATAAGTAGTACATGTGAGCTGGGAAAATCAAAGACCAGAAAATTCCTCCAAACCGTATATTAATGTTGAATTAAACATCCATTATTAAATGATATCGTTATTAAATTACAATCAAATTTGGTATCTTCTTGACTTATATTAAAGGCCATAAACTTTTTGGGCCGTAACTCGGTTGCGACCTGAAAACTTTCTAAGGCAAATGGATGTACTATTCTTAATTTGTAGCAGTTCTACTTTTTGTAATCATAGAACAACTTTGGAATGGTACACGCTCTTCTGTCAAAACGGCGAATTTCAGAACGTATTATCTTGCTATATGTTTCAGAGCATGTACGCTTCTGCCCAACGTATATTGTTCCAAATGACAACTCTTCTGAATTATTATCTTTAATTATGTCAATTGGTCTTTGTCCTTCACCTGGCGCTATAGGGCGCATGAAAAGATTGAACCAATCGGGAATCCTCTGCAAGTTAACGGCAGCCTCCACACAGTAACTTTACGATCTTTATAGACAAACTATTTCTGTCCACTCAGCAAAAATACAAATTCTTAATAAGCTTCTTTGCTTATTTAAGTAATCAATACTCATTCCAATAAAGCTAAGACCACAGCTTCTTAAATAAGCATCTTTGCTTATTTAAGCAACAAATACTATTTTATTAAGCTAAGACCACCCATATAAAACTAATTGCTGAATAAGCACATATTGTAAATTGACACTTATTATAAGACTTAAGAATATAAGAAAAATGTATATATAAGAGTAAATTGAAATAAAGAGATTCAGTCTTCCATCAGGAGCACTCAAACCAAATCGTTGATTTCTTCCGTGCTTGCGCGGATAATATATTTTTTAAAACTTCTACATAGGAGGAAGTTAATTGGCGCCCAACGCGTGGGGCATGTGTTAGATATCCTCGACAAAAAAAAGGGAGAAAAAAAACAAGTATCCCTAGTCGAAAGGATAGTGACGCGTGTCGAAACAAAAAAAATTAATTAGCAATCAAGTATCATCTCGGGAGGAGAAAAGAAAGAACAAAAAGCAAAAAATACGGCTACGCGAGTGAGACGCGCCCGAAAAATCAAAAATACGCCTACGTGAGTACGACGCGAACAAAAGGCCCGAAAACCAAAAAGTACGGCTACGCGAGTACATAAAAAAAACCCATAAAAACTAATTTAAATACCAAAAAACAATAAGTTCTAATACTAAAGATTTTTAAAGTTTGAAAAAGCGATTGCAAGCAAACAAGTGTTAACGCTGTGAACAAACGAACCTTCAAAAAAATACAACGCTATGTAGTGAAATAACAATAATAGCAAGTGAACTATAACAAAAGTGTTGCTTTATAAATACGCCAATTTCGAAGCAATTCAAATTGAATAAAGTGTGTAAAAAAAAATATATATTAAACCTAACACCAAAAACTAGACAGAGAAGAACTAAGGCATTGCACGCTAAGCCGAAGCGTTGCCAACGAGGGACACAATTAATTAAAATCAACACTGGCAAGGGAGCTAAACACCAATCAACAAACCCCTTTAGAGAAGGACGAAAAACGAGTAAGCCGATATTTTAATATATATTAAATTTATAACAATAAAATTGTATTATTGTAATAATCCTAGTAACATAAAATATTTTAAGTATAAGTACTCAAATTTATAAAAAAACATGTTATAAATCAAGGCTCGACCAGCCATATAACAAAATATTTAAAAACCGCGATTCACCACCGCAAGGGGGACCCTCCGGTTTATAACATAAACTCAATTCTGCGATTCTGTACTCCAGACCCTCCAGAATAAAAGAGTCTCCTTTCCTAGAAAGGATCACAAAAATTATTGTTAAAAAAAGGAACAAGAGATTCCACAAATCCAGCCGAAAGTAATAACGGCAAGAAAATAAAATATTTATATATATATAAGAAAATAAAATAAAAAAAATGTATTTCCAAAACTTTGACAAAAATGACAGACGGCGTACCAACTGACTCAGACAAATGTAGGTCAGATAAATCTTATTAAAAATAAGAAAAGGAAAGACGTTAAAACAATATTAAAAATAAAAAGCATTCTTTCCTAGAAGAAAATATTTTTTTTTAATGGGAAATAATTCAAGTACACTGAAATACGAAAGGCTGTACTATTGTAATCATTGCAAGGGCAACCATAAATCTGAAACTTGCACATATTTAAAGCACACAAAAACTAAAATAATAAAAAATGGCTCTAAATAGTGAGAACGAGAATCTTGTTGCTAGACTAATAACTGCAATGCTTCTCTTAGACTAGAGGTAGAGGAGTTGCGAAGGCAACTGCAGGACTTAACACAGTCAACTACAGTAGTTGATTATAAAATAGAAGTGATCGATCCACATATCAATTGTGATGAGTCACTTGAGGTGGTCAAGTCACTACCAGAATTTAATGGAAACCAAACCAAATACGTTAGCTGGAGGGAATCAGCCAATAACGCAATGAGCTTATATGTAAGGGGCAGCCGTAGATATTTTGCTGCATTAACTATATTAAGAAATAAAATTACAAACGACGCTAACGACATTTTATCCAATCACGGGACAGTTCTTAATTTCGATGCTATTTTAGCACGACTCGATTTTGCTTACGCGGATAAGCGACCAGCTCATATTATCGAACAGGAGATGAGTATTTTGCGACAGGGCACTTCTTCAATTATAGAATACTATAATAAGGTTAATGAAAAATTAACTTTACTTATTAATAAAACGATATTGACTTACGGATCGGATAATGCTGTAACTAAAGAATTAAACGCAAAAAATAGACGGGATGCGTTGCGTATATTTATAACAGGTCTAAATGGAAATTTAGCCAATATAATATTTTCATTATCACCAAGTGATTTGCCAAATGCGTTGGCAAAAGCACAAGAATTAGAATCGAATAATATGCGAGCAATTTTCGCATCACAATTCGGGAAAAATCCCAATTATTACAGACAACGTATTAACATCAATAACGGAAATTTCAATAATAATTTACGGTTTCCACAAACCCAACTTCAAAGAGGCTACAACCAAAGGCCCTTACAACAAAACATTCAGGCAAGACCTATCCCAATGGATGTCGATCCAAGTACTCGAATCCAAAATCGACCACATTATAATGCAAATAATACAAGTAATGTACAGAATACAAGAATACATACTACAGATAAACGACCATATGCCAGCGCACGAATAAGTAATCAACCACCAAATAAAACGCAAAGGATAAATAATATTAATGAGGATCATTTTTTAGATCAAAACTAACTCTGCCATATATTTTCTTACATGACAGGGTTAATGGCCAAAACTTTAAAATTTTAGTAGATACGGGAGCAACAAGTTGCTATATAAAATCAGGAATTTATAAGAATAAAAACGAATTAAATATATATAAAAGAGTAAAAACAATTAATGGATTTTCGATAATACGATATTATCATTTTATTACTATATTTGGTAAAAGACAAATTTTTTACGAAATCGAAAATTTAGAAGCAGATTTTTTTAATTGGATACAAATTCCTGAAAGAAATGAATGCAGTGATCAACTTGAAAGAAAAAAAGTTGATAATAAATAATGAAAAGGAAGAAGACATATTTAGCTTAGGAGATGAATCTGAGCAATATGAGATAAAAGAAAATTTAAAAAATTAAAACACTAAAGAAAATATAATTACTTTGGGAGCAGAGACTCCTAAAGCGCCAGCTGAAGATTTATACCAGCACAATGAATATATTAAAAATAAAAAATATAATGTGGAACAAAAAAGTTCTACAACGCCAGCCGATGGTAATACCGGCAACAAAAGTAAAAAATTCAATTATATAAAAAATAATGTGGAACAAAAAAGTTCTACAACGCCAGCCAATGTTAATACCGGCAACAAAAGTAAAAAACTCAATTATAAAAAATATAATGTGGAACAAAAAAGTTCTACAACGCCAGCCGAAGATAATACCGGCAATAAAAATAAAAAATTTATTGTGGAACAAAAAAGTTCTACAACGCCAGTCGATGTATTTACCGACAATAAAGATGATTGTATAAACAAAATAAATTTAGAGGAAGAATTCTCTGAAGCACCAGCCGAAGGAAATACCGGCATAAATGAAGAAAGAATTAAATATTTGAGGGAAAAAATAAGAAATAAAATAAATGAAATACATTCATGAACATGAATTTACCGTTTCGAACGGATATTCGTGCGGAAATAAGAACCTCGGTAAATACTCCAATTTGGAGTAAACAGTATCAGTATCCTTTAGCATCAAATGCTTTTGTGAATAAAGAGATTGATAATCTTTTAAAAAACGAAGTTTTACGACCAAGTAAAAGTCCTTATAATTCTCCAATCTGGGTGGTACCAAAAAAGGGTATCAATGATGATGGCACAGCAAAATTAAGAATGGTAGTGGATTTCAAAAAACTAAATGAAATTACTATTTCGGATACATATCCGATACCAGATACAAACGTTATACTTTCAAATCTAGGAGGATCACAGTATTTCTCCACAATTGATTTAGAATCAGGATTTCACCAAATTTTAATGAAGCCTGAGGATATCGAGAAAACAGCATTTTCAGTAAATAATGGAAAATACGAATTTTTAAGAATGCCTTTTGGTTTACAGAATGCACCAAGTATTTTCCAACGAGCTATGGATAATGTATTAAGAGAATTTATTGGAAAATTCTGCCACGTATATATTGATGATATAATTGTTTTTTCACGCCATTTAGTCGATCATATAAAACATTTGAATCAAGTAATCAACTTACTTAAAAAATCAAATATGAAAATATCATTAGAAAAGTCAAAATTTTTTGAAAATGAAGTTGAATTTTTGGGATATATAGTTGCAAAAGATGTAATTAAAACGGATCCGCATAAAGTCGAAGCGATTTGTAATTTTCCATTACCAAAAACAGTACGACAACTTCGAAGTTTCATGGGAATGATTGGATATTATAGGAAATTTATCAAAGATTTCGCAGCAAAAGCTAAACCACTAAACAAACATTTATCTGGAGAAAATGGACATGTATCTCAGCATATGTCAAAGAAAATTGAAGTTCGATTAGAACAGGATGCAATTTTAGCATTTGAAAAATTAAAACAATTATTAACCAATCAAGTAGAATTAACGCAACCAGACTTTAATAAAAAATTTATATTAGCAACCGATGCCTCAAATGATGCATTAGGTGGTGTGTTAAGCCAAGATGGAAAACCTATTACATTTATCTCTAAAACATTGAATTCCACAGAAAAGAATTATGCAACGAATGAAAAAGAACTTTATGCCATAGTTTGGGCATTAAAAACTTTAAGAAACTACCTTTATGGAGTATCAGATTTAGAAATACATACAGATCACCAACCTTTGACTTTTGCAGTCTCTTCAAGAAATCCTAATGTAAAAATGAAAAGATGGCATACCATTATTGAGGAATATGCTCCAAAAATGATTTATAAACCGGGAAAAATTAATATAGTCGCCGATGCCTTATCCCGACAAAACTTAAATAATATAACTGATGATTCATCAATGGACACACAACATTCAGCAGAGAGTTCTGATAACACACAAATTCAAGAAACTAAAAAACCATTGAATCAATTCAAGCAACAAATACTTCTTAGTAAAGGTCGCTTTACCATTCACGAATCTATTAATAATTTTAATAAAACTAGACATATTATTGAATATGATACACTCGAAAATTTAATGACTATTCTAAAAGAATTTTTACAACCAAATCTTGTAACTGCAATATATTGTACACCTGAAGACTTATATGAAATAAAGGTTAAATTAAAAGACACAATTACTAACAAGTTTTTATTTACAAAAAATTTTCCCATGGATATACCAAACAAAGAAGACCAGGGAACAATAATAGAGCAAACTCATAACAGAGCGCACAGGGGCTTTGACGAAAATATTAAACAAATTTCAACTTTTTACTATTGGCCAGAAATGCATAAACAATTTAAAGAATACATCAGAAATTGTGAAATTTGTAATAAAAATAAATATGATAGACATCCCATAAAAATACCTATTGGTGAGGTCCCTATACCTAAAGAGGAGGGAATACAAATACACATAGATATATTTTATGCACAATCATTAAAATTCATTACATGTATCGATAGTTATTCAAAGTTTTTGGTTATTAAACAAATTGAAGATAAGATTAATTTAGAAGATAAAGTGTTAGATATATTACAAAGTTTCCCTAATGTAAAGAGAATAACAATTGATAATGAACCAGGATTTACTACGGGACAATTTAAATCCCTGATGCAGAGACTTCAGATTGAAATTTATTTCTGCAACCCAAATCATAGCACCACAAATGGTCAGATAGAGAGGGTCCATTCAACAATAATTGAAATATCACGATGTATAAAACAAGAATATAATTTAATCAGCTTTTCAGAATCAATATATAGAGCCGCTCACCAATACAATAAAACTATACATTCGGTTACTGATAAGAAACCATTTGAAGTCCTTTATAACAAGGTCTCTCATGATAATTTACCAGATAAACTTTTATTAGCACAAACTAGGATGCTAGAAAGACAAAATAAAAATAGATTTAACAAAACATATTTATGTGGAGATGTTATCTATGAAAAAATAATAGGGGAAAGAAATAAGCTAAAGCCTAGATACAAGAAACAAGTAATAAAAGAAGATTTAGGGAATAAGGTTAAAATTAACTATAGAAATAGAATAGTACATTAAGATAATATTAAATCTTGAATATATATTTTCAGAAAATGATACCCCTAATATTTCTAATATTAATTGTTCAAACAATGACGGACATTGTGGACTATACAAGAGAAGATTATGTCTTATTAGAGGACGGAGACGTAGCTTTATACAATGACTATGGCGACATTTTTCACATTACTAATTTAACTTATTTTAGAGAACTTATAAATTCAGACAAAAGTTATAGTAATAAAAAATACAGATATAATAATTTACACGGGAATAATGAAAATGAGGTAGCATATATTAATGATTTAGATACAGAACCAGAAATTGAAATTATCGAAACTTTATTAGAGCAAATACAAAATAAAGATACAAGAAATAAGAGAGGGATAAATGAATTAGGAACACTATGGAAGTGGATAGCAGGAACACCAGATCATGACGATTTAGTGTTAATAAATAATAAGTTAAACGAACTAATTGAAAATAACAATAAACAATACACAACAAACTCTGAAATTTTTAAAATAATCAGTCAATTAACAGAAACAATTAAAAATGTAAAGGAAAATTCACATGTTAAAATTTTAACGAAAAGGAAATATCAATTTTTAATAACTGAACTACAAAATATGGTTCATACGATAGCTATGGCAAAAATAGAAATTTTAAACCCTGCAATTTTGCATTTAGATGAAATAAAAAATATAATACAAAATGAACACGGACGATTGACGATAACTGATTTAATGGACATTTCTAACTTTAAGATATTACAAAATAAAGATGTAATTGTTATATATATTAAGTATCCTAAAATTATAAACGATTGCAAATATTATGAAGTAAGAGCAATCACACAAGAAGACGGTAAATTAGTAATTAAATTAGTAATATATTAATATAAAAAATTGTAAAAAAGAAATGATAAACACCTATTGTAAAAATAATAATACAAATACTTGCCTATCAGATATTTTGTCCAGAAAAAAAGGTAAATGTAAAAAATTAAAAGAAAACAAGTAAGGAAGGGCTAAGTTCGGATGTAACCGAACATTTTATACTCTCGCAAAGTCAAATGGTATAGTCGTTTGAGATTTCTTTGTGGATTGACTGATATTTTCGGTAGAAGGTCAACTATAGGCACTGGGGTCCACATATTTAGTACTTAGGGGTTTGAACAGTTTTGGTTCGATTTAGACAATTTTTGGCCGCAGGGTGGCATACTTTAATTGCATTATTCACGCAAAGTTTTACCCCGATATAATCATTGTTACCTGATTTGCATAGTGGAAAGTGAAAGAATCAGATGGAATTACAAATGGTGTTACATGGGAAGTAAGCGTGATTGTAGTCCGATTTCGCCCATTTTCGCACTATGCCATAGAAACATGAAAAGAACGTTATGCACCGAATTTGGTTGAAATCGGTTGAGCAGATCTCAAGATATGGGTTTTCACCTAAAAGTGGGCTGTGCCACGCCCACTGTCTAATTTTGAACGCGGTTCCTATAAAGTCATCTTATACCATCTCAGAGATAAAATTTAATGTCTCTGGCGTGTTTAGTGCTTGATTTATCGCGCTTTTAGTAGTTTTTAACAGTACCGTTATAGGGGGAGTGGGCGGAGTTGCCACCCGATTTCAATTATTTTCACACCGTCAATAGAAGTGCTAAAAACATTTGCTTCCAGTGAATTTTGTTATTATAGCATTAGCGGTTTAGGAGATATGCCCATTAAACCTATTAGAGGCGGGACCACGACCACTTTTTAAAAAAAAATTTTAACTGCAGATGCCCCTCCCTAATGTGATCCTGTGTACCAAATAACAGTCTTGTATCTTATTGCGGAGCTTAGTTATGGCAAGTTATTTGTTTTTGATTAATGGCGTTTTGTGGGCGTGGCAGTGGTCCGATTACGCCCATCTGCAATACCAACCGTCTCACGGTACCATGAAACATGTCTCAATTTCAATCAACAACAAGATATCTCAATTTTTACTCAAGTTAGAGCTTGCACGGACGAACGGACAGACGGACGGACGGACAGACAGTCACCCGGATTTCAACTCGTCTCTTCATCCTGATCATTTATATATATATAACCCTATATCTAACTCGATTAATTTTAGGTGATACAAACAACCGTTAGGTGAACAAAACTATTATACTCTGTAGCAACAGGTTGCGAGAGTATAAAAATAAAGAAATAGATGTAATTAAAGAAGTAGCAATATTAGTCTCCGGAAACAATACAGTTGATGGCTATGCTATAAATGGAATTTACCTTGTTACTTTTGAGAATTATACAAATATTCATAATGTTATATATGAAAATATCGATTGTAAAATTTGGAAATATTTAAAAAACAATCACATAAATAATTTTGAAATTATAGAATATATTGAAACAAAAAATAAAGAAATGAACTTTGAAAACATAAATATTTTAGCTGAACGAATGAAAGTTTTTAAACATCATTCATTTTTATGGTACATACTTGTAATTTTGTTAATAATGTACATAATTTGTAGAATTGTAAAATTTAAAAAATCTCATAAAAGTTCTGAAATAAATAGAAATTTAGAATCTCAAAAAATTTCATATAACGCTATTTTGGATAAAATAAATAACTTATCAAAAAATGATATTGAATCCGGGACGATTCATCTTAGAGAGGGGGGGAGTTAACGGCAGCCTCCACACAGTAACTTTACGATCTTTATAAACAAACTATTTCTGTCCACTCAGCAAAAATACAAATTCTTAATAAGCATCTTTGCTTATTTAAGTAATCAATACTCATTCCAATAAAGCTAAGACCACAGCTTCTTAAATAAGCATCTTTGCTTATTTAAGCAACAAATACTCTTTTATTAAGCTAAGGCTAAAGAAGCCGGATGCAGCATTCGGGTGATCTTGCGTAATAGTTTCGAAATTTAATTAGCGAACTTGGTGTGAAAACCATAAGCCGCCGCAGCAAATACATATTTCAGTAGGGCCCTTATTTATATTTTGGAAATAAATGTTTCTGAAATCTGTTAAATTGCCACTATTATCAGTTTCTATAACATTATTTTCTCTCGTTAATCGGATTTGTTGGGACTGCCTATGGTTTTCAATTTGTCTATTGAGTGGGTTATCTCTACGAAAGCGAACTTGACTTTGTCTAAGACGTCTCTGATTCAAAATTTCTTTTCTCATACCCCTCCTACTAAGCTGTCGACGTTGTGTTTCTCTATCACGCTTCTCTCTCCTTATTTCAGGATTTCTTCTAAATTCCTATACTCAGGATTTCTTGCGCGAAGTTTTCTATGATCCCTAGTGTTCCTACTTTGTTCATCATAACGTACCTCAGGATTTTCTCGACGAGATCTATGACTTCGATTATTTCTTATTTGCTCTTCAGAGCGAATGTGTGGATCTTGCCGCCTTGTTCTATGTTGAACTGTATTTGCAACGGGGTCTTCACGCCGAGACCTATGACCTCGAGTATCTCTTATTTGATCTTCAGAGCGAATTTAGGGATCTTGCCGCCTTGTTCTATGTTGAACAGTATTTGCAACTTGCTCAACAGATCGAACCTCGGGGTCTTCACGCCGAGCCCTATGACCTCGAGTATCTCTTATTTGATCTTCAGAGCGAATTTGCGGATTTTGCCGCCTTGTTCTATGTTGCACAGTATTTGCAATTTGCTCAACAGATCGAACCTCGGGGTCTTCACGCCGAGACCTATGACCTCGAGTATTTCTTATTTGCTCTTCAGAATGAATTTGGGGATCTTGCCGCCTTGTTCTATGTTGAACAGTATTTGCAACTTGCTCAACAAAACGAACCTCGGGGTCTTCATGCCGAGACCTATGACCTCGAGTATCTCTTATTTGCTCTTCAGAGCGAATTTGCGGTTCTTGCCGCCTTGTTCTATGTTGAACAGTATTTGCAATTTGCTCAACAGATCGAACCTCGGGGTCTTCACGCCGTGATCTATGACCTCGAGTATTTCTTATTTGCTCTTCAGAGCGAATTTGGGGATCTTGCCGCCTTGTTCTATGTTGAACAGTATGTAAATTTTGTTCAAAAGACCGTACCTCGAGATTTTCCCGCCTGGTTCTATGTTGATTTGTATTGATAATTTGTTCGGACAGACGTACATCGGAATCTAATCTACGATTAGCGTGACTTACAGTATTTTGTGACTGCTCACTATCTCTATATAAAGAGTTTACACGAAGAACTCTCATACGTCTTCTATTCTGAAGACGACTTAGTAATATAGATTTTCTACTTAATCTAGGCATAATTAATTAATAATAAATGGATTAATATATAAAATACTTATAGATAATACTTATATAATTCAGTCCGTCCCGGTCTGAAAAGTTGGATCCTAGGTGCTGCTCTCTCACTGTAATTGAATCCTTGCTATGACTCCTTTCCTGTTCGGTGTATAGGTACAATGGTATACCGGTGCACATATGTATATGTGTTTGCTCGCCACTGTATATAATACGGTTTTGCTCGTCACTGTATATAATAATACTTTAAACACTATATAACTAATACACTAAAATTAGTTTGAATAAAGAACTTTGCTGGTAAAGACATCTAGTGAAACTGGAACTACAAACACATTGTACTGATATTAATTATACTCTTGCAACATGTTGGTACAGCTTACGTACTTTTGTATACCTATATATTACTTAGCTATTCACTAACATAATAATACATAATATTTAGTTATATTTATAGTTTAGAAATTAGTAGTTTATTTCATTGTATTGAAATTAAGTTCTCGGAAAACCCCTCCGTAAATTACTTTTGTTAAACGCTTTCTAAAACAGGGGGATCTATGGTACCTATTTTGAAGGGTCTACCCATGAAGGCTAAATTAACAATAACTTACATATAATTAAGTATGGTATACACATATGTAGAGCAGATATTTAGATTTTCTTCTTTCTGTCTTAATATCTAAACCTTTCATAAGCTGCCAACGGCGCTAGGTAAAATGTAATTTTCTTGAGTTTACAGTTCACCTTATGACCTTCATATTAAAATGTGTCGCAAAACTGAAATAATAGACAGTAGCATTTAAACCAATGTGGTCGCAGTTTATCTATAACCACATAAAAAGGGTCTTTAGCTCTTTTGATACTACATTACTAATATTTATTTCATGCAATTTTTTCTAGAAAGATTTTTTGCTCTATACAAAGTCCAGCACTCCAAAAAACTTTTTTAGCATTGTTGTCTGCTATATTTTATAATAAGTTCAACATGATGGCTGAGAAAATATAACTAACCACTGATTATCACCAAATATTAGAAGAAATATATGTATATAGAAATCTATATCTATCACTTTAGGTGATGCAAGTAACTCTTTGGTGAACAAAACTATACTCTGTTGCAACATGTTGCGAAAGTATAAAAATGTTGCAAAAGAATTCAACATTCATTACTCGATTATTATTTTGTGTCAATACTATTTTTTTCTCCGAAATGTTAACTTATATAAAAAGAAGCTATTTAACTCAAACATGGTATATGTGATATAAACTGAACCAAAGGGGTTAGATTTAATATGTGGAGTATATGAGGTTGCTGTTGTACCAGAGGAGCGGAAATCAGTATATTAGGGTTATAAGGTTTAAACAAAGTCTAGACCAATTTCATTCATATGCAGCGATATACATTATTTATAAGAAAAACTGTCCATTTAATTTCATTAAATTATCAAATTGACGAAAAAAATTATACTACAAGTAGTACATGTGAGCTGGGAAAATCAAAGACCAGAAAATTCCTCCAAACCGTATATTAAAAAATGTTGAATTAAACATCCATTATTAAATGATATCGTGATTAAATTACAATCAAATTTGGTATCTTCTTGACTTATATTAAAGGCCATAAACTTAGTCTCAGTTTTATTGCTTGAAGTGAGATGTACATAAGTATGAATGTGATATTAACTCCACCAAAGTGGCTAAATTTTATATTATAAGCTTAGGTGGCAAACGTCAACCAGAGAATCAGAATTCATTATATAAAGGTGTGAAGTTTAGACTTAGTATATACTAGTTTCATTCTAATTCAGCGTCAAACCACATAATTTTTAAGAAATCTTTTCCACTTAATTTCGTTAAAATATCACGTTGATCAACCGGAACGGTGTAAAGTCAGGTGGAAAGACGGAAATCATATATATATTGGGGATAGAGAAATATATTAATTTTGGCATTGCTCAGCTACACTCGAGAACATATTTTGAAGCAATTTTATATATAAAAAAATATTAATACTCACTGACCGACATATTCGGCATAAAACTGGTTAGAATAACGAAAAGCATTATAAGTAGTATATGGAATTTGAGGGTAGTATTAACCCGATTTTATTAATTTTTTTCAATACCACATACTACTAACATGCCACAGACTAATAAAATGCTCCCACTGTTTCATTAAGGTACCTCACATACCATCACCAATCAAATGGAGTAAAGTCAGACGAATGTTCGAAAATCCTGATATTAGTTACATGGGGGCTAAGGAAAATTTTCACCCGATTTGATCTTGTTATGAGTAAAACACGCTCTCTCATTTTCATTGAGATCATTTTCATAGATATTAAGAGAATTTATTGGAAAATTCTGCCACGTATATATTGATGATATAATTGTTTTTTCACGCCATTTAGTCGATCATATAAAACATTTGAATCAAGTAATCAACTTACTTAAAAAATCAAATATGAAAATATCATTAGAAAAGTCAAAATTTTTTGAAAATGAAGTTGAATTTTTGGGATATATAGTTGCAAAAGATGTAATTAAAACGGATCCGCATAAAGTCGAAGCGATTTGTAATTTTCCATTACCAAAAACAGTACGACAACTTCGAAGTTTCATGGGAATGATTGGATATTATAGGAAATTTATCAAAGATTTCGCAGCAAAAGCTAAACCACTAAACAAACATTTATCTGGAGAAAATGGACATGTATCTCAGCATATGTCAAAGAAAATTGAAGTTCGATTAGAACAGGATGCAATTTTAGCATTTGAAAAATTAAAACAATTATTAACCAATCAAGTAGAATTAACGCAACCAGACTTTAATAAAAAATTTATATTAGCAACCGATGCCTCAAATGATGCATTAGGTGGTGTGTTAAGCCAAGATGGAAAACCTATTACATTTATCTCTAAAACATTGAATTCCACAGAAAAGAATTATGCAACGAATGAAAAAGAACTTTATGCCATAGTTTGGGCATTAAAAACTTTAAGAAACTACCTTTATGGAGTATCAGATTTAGAAATACATACAGATCACCAACCTTTGACTTTTGCAGTCTCTTCAAGAAATCCTAATGTAAAAATGAAAAGATGGCATACCATTATTGAGGAATATGCTCCAAAAATGATTTATAAACCGGGAAAAATTAATATAGTCGCCGATGCCTTATCCCGACAAAACTTAAATAATATAACTGATGATTCATCAATGGACACACAACATTCAGCAGAGAGTTCTGATAACACACAAATTCAAGAAACTAAAAAACCATTGAATCAATTCAAGCAACAAATACTTCTTAGTAAAGGTCGCTTTACCATTCACGAATCTATTAATAATTTTAATAAAACTAGACATATTATTGAATATGATACACTCGAAAATTTAATGACTATTCTAAAAGAATTTTTACAACCAAATCTTGTAACTGCAATATATTGTACACCTGAAGACTTATATGAAATAAAGGTTAAATTAAAAGACACAATTACTAACAAGTTTTTATTTACAAAAAATTTTCCCATGGATATACCAAACAAAGAAGACCAGGGAACAATAATAGAGCAAACTCATAACAGAGCGCACAGGGGCTTTGACGAAAATATTAAACAAATTTCAACTTTTTACTATTGGCCAGAAATGCATAAACAATTTAAAGAATACATCAGAAATTGTGAAATTTGTAATAAAAATAAATATGATAGACATCCCATAAAAATACCTATTGGTGAGGTCCCTATACCTAAAGAGGAGGGAATACAAATACACATAGATATATTTTATGCACAATCATTAAAATTCATTACATGTATCGATAGTTATTCAAAGTTTTTGGTTATTAAACAAATTGAAGATAAGATTAATTTAGAAGATAAAGTGTTAGATATATTACAAAGTTTCCCTAATGTAAAGAGAATAACAATTGATAATGAACCAGGATTTACTACGGGACAATTTAAATCCCTGATGCAGAGACTTCAGATTGAAATTTATTTCTGCAACCCAAATCATAGCACCACAAATGGTCAGATAGAGAGGGTCCATTCAACAATAATTGAAATATCACGATGTATAAAACAAGAATATAATTTAATCAGCTTTTCAGAATCAATATATAGAGCCGCTCACCAATACAATAAAACTATACATTCGGTTACTGATAAGAAACCATTTGAAGTCCTTTATAACAAGGTCTCTCATGATAATTTACCAGATAAACTTTTATTAGCACAAACTAGGATGCTAGAAAGACAAAATAAAAATAGATTTAACAAAACATATTTATGTGGAGATGTTATCTATGAAAAAATAATAGGGGAAAGAAATAAGCTAAAGCCTAGATACAAGAAACAAGTAATAAAAGAAGATTTAGGGAATAAGGTTAAAATTAACTATAGAAATAGAATAGTACATTAAGATAATATTAAATCTTGAATATATATTTTCAGAAAATGATACCCCTAATATTTCTAATATTAATTGTTCAAACAATGACGGACATTGTGGACTATACAAGAGAAGATTATGTCTTATTAGAGGACGGAGACGTAGCTTTATACAATGACTATGGCGACATTTTTCACATTACTAATTTAACTTATTTTAGAGAACTTATAAATTCAGACAAAAGTTATAGTAATAAAAAATACAGATATAATAATTTACACGGGAATAATGAAAATGAGGTAGCATATATTAATGATTTAGATACAGAACCAGAAATTGAAATTATCGAAACTTTATTAGAGCAAATACAAAATAAAGATACAAGAAATAAGAGAGGGATAAATGAATTAGGAACACTATGGAAGTGGATAGCAGGAACACCAGATCATGACGATTTAGTGTTAATAAATAATAAGTTAAACGAACTAATTGAAAATAACAATAAACAATACACAACAAACTCTGAAATTTTTAAAATAATCAGTCAATTAACAGAAACAATTAAAAATGTAAATGAAAATTCACATGTTAAAATTTTAACGAAAAGGAAATATCAATTTTTAATAACTGAACTACAAAATATGGTTCATACGATAGCTATGGCAAAAATAGAAATTTTAAACCCTGCAATTTTGCATTTAGATGAAATAAAAAATATAATACAAAATGAACACGGACGATTGACGATAACTGATTTAATGGACATTTCTAACTTTAAGATATTACAAAATAAAGATGTAATTGTTATATATATTAAGTATCCTAAAATTATAAACGATTGCAAATATTATGAAGTAAGAGCAATCACACAAGAAGACGGTAAATTAGTAATTAAATTAGTAATATATTAATATAAAAAATTGTAAAAAAGAAATGATAAACACCTATTGTAAAAATAATAATACAAATACTTGCCTATCAGATATTTTGTCCAGAAAAAAAGGTAAATGTAAAAAATTAAAAGAAAACAAGTAAGGAAGGGCTAAGTTCGGATGTAACCGAACATTTTATACTCTCGCAAAGTCAAATGGTATAGTCGTTTGAGATTTCTTTGTGGATTGACTGATATTTTCGGTAGAAGGTCAACTATAGGCACTGGGGTCCACATATTTAGTACTTAGGGGTTTGAACAGTTTTGGTTCGATTTAGACAATTTTTGGCCGCAGGGTGGCATACTTTAATTGCATTATTCACGCAAAGTTTTACCCCGATATAATCATTGTTACCTGATTTGCATAGTGGAAAGTGAAAGAATCAGATGGAATTACAAATGGTGTTACATGGGAAGTAAGCGTGATTGTAGTCCGATTTCGCCCATTTTCGCACTATGCCATAGAAACATGAAAAGAACGTTATGCACCGAATTTGGTTGAAATCGGTTGAGCAGATCTCAAGATATGGGTTTTCACCTAAAAGTGGGCTGTGCCACGCCCACTGTCTAATTTTGAACGCGGTTCCTATAAAGTCATCTTATACCATCTCAGAGATAAAATTTAATGTCTCTGGCGTGTTTAGTGCTTGATTTATCGCGCTTTTAGTAGTTTTTAACAGTACCGTTATAGGGGGAGTGGGCGGAGTTGCCACCCGATTTCAATTATTTTCACACCGTCAATAGAAGTGCTAAAAACATTTGCTTCCAGTGAATTTTGTTATTATAGCATTAGCGGTTTAGGAGATATGCCCATTAAACCTATTAGAGGCGGGACCACGACCACTTTTTAAAAAAAAATTTTAACTGCAGATGCCCCTCCCTAATGTGATCCTGTGTACCAAATAACAGTCTTGTATCTTATTGCGGAGCTTAGTTATGGCAAGTTATTTGTTTTTGATTAATGGCGTTTTGTGGGCGTGGCAGTGGTCCGATTACGCCCATCTGCAATACCAACCGTCTCACGGTACCATGAAACATGTCTCAATTTCAATCAACAACAAGATATCTCAATTTTTACTCAAGTTAGAGCTTGCACGGACGAACGGACAGACGGACGGACGGACAGACAGTCACCCGGATTTCAACTCGTCTCTTCATCCTGATCATTTATATATATATAACCCTATATCTAACTCGATTAATTTTAGGTGATACAAACAACCGTTAGGTGAACAAAACTATTATACTCTGTAGCAACAGGTTGCGAGAGTATAAAAATAAAGAAATAGATGTAATTAAAGAAGTAGCAATATTAGTCTCCGGAAACAATACAGTTGATGGCTATGCTATAAATGGAATTTACCTTGTTACTTTTGAGAATTATACAAATATTCATAATGTTATATATGAAAATATCGATTGTAAAATTTGGAAATATTTAAAAAACAATCACATAAATAATTTTGAAATTATAGAATATATTGAAACAAAAAATAAAGAAATGAACTTTGAAAACATAAATATTTTAGCTGAACGAATGAAAGTTTTTAAACATCATTCATTTTTATGGTACATACTTGTAATTTTGTTAATAATGTACATAATTTGTAGAATTGTAAAATTTAAAAAATCTCATAAAAGTTCTGAAATAAATAGAAATTTAGAATCTCAAAAAATTTCATATAACGCTATTTTGGATAAAATAAATAACTTATCAAAAAATGATATTGAATCCGGGACGATTCATCTTAGAGAGGGGGGGAGTTAACGGCAGCCTCCACACAGTAACTTTACGATCTTTATAAACAAACTATTTCTGTCCACTCAGCAAAAATACAAATTCTTAATAAGCATCTTTGCTTATTTAAGTAATCAATACTCATTCCAATAAAGCTAAGACCACAGCTTCTTAAATAAGCATCTTTGCTTATTTAAGCAACAAATACTCTTTTATTAAGCTAAGGCTAAAGAAGCCGGATGCAGCATTCGGGTGATCTTGCGTAATAGTTTCGAAATTTAATTAGCGAACTTGGTGTGAAAACCATAAGCCGCCGCAGCAAATACATATTTCAGTAGGGCCCTTATTTATATTTTGGAAATAAATGTTTCTGAAATCTGTTAAATTGCCACTATTATCAGTTTCTATAACATTATTTTCTCTCGTTAATCGGATTTGTTGGGACTGCCTATGGTTTTCAATTTGTCTATTGAGTGGGTTATCTCTACGAAAGCGAACTTGACTTTGTCTAAGACGTCTCTGATTCAAAATTTCTTTTCTCATACCCCTCCTACTAAGCTGTCGACGTTGTGTTTCTCTATCACGCTTCTCTCTCCTTATTTCAGGATTTCTTCTAAATTCCTATACTCAGGATTTCTTGCGCGAAGTTTTCTATGATCCCTAGTGTTCCTACTTTGTTCATCATAACGTACCTCAGGATTTTCTCGACGAGATCTATGACTTCGATTATTTCTTATTTGCTCTTCAGAGCGAATGTGTGGATCTTGCCGCCTTGTTCTATGTTGAACTGTATTTGCAACGGGGTCTTCACGCCGAGACCTATGACCTCGAGTATCTCTTATTTGATCTTCAGAGCGAATTTAGGGATCTTGCCGCCTTGTTCTATGTTGAACAGTATTTGCAACTTGCTCAACAGATCGAACCTCGGGGTCTTCACGCCGAGCCCTATGACCTCGAGTATCTCTTATTTGATCTTCAGAGCGAATTTGCGGATTTTGCCGCCTTGTTCTATGTTGCACAGTATTTGCAATTTGCTCAACAGATCGAACCTCGGGGTCTTCACGCCGAGACCTATGACCTCGAGTATTTCTTATTTGCTCTTCAGAATGAATTTGGGGATCTTGCCGCCTTGTTCTATGTTGAACAGTATTTGCAACTTGCTCAACAAAACGAACCTCGGGGTCTTCATGCCGAGACCTATGACCTCGAGTATCTCTTATTTGCTCTTCAGAGCGAATTTGCGGTTCTTGCCGCCTTGTTCTATGTTGAACAGTATTTGCAATTTGCTCAACAGATCGAACCTCGGGGTCTTCACGCCGTGATCTATGACCTCGAGTATTTCTTATTTGCTCTTCAGAGCGAATTTGGGGATCTTGCCGCCTTGTTCTATGTTGAACAGTATGTAAATTTTGTTCAAAAGACCGTACCTCGAGATTTTCCCGCCTGGTTCTATGTTGATTTGTATTGATAATTTGTTCGGACAGACGTACATCGGAATCTAATCTACGATTAGCGTGACTTACAGTATTTTGTGACTGCTCACTATCTCTATATAAAGAGTTTACACGAAGAACTCTCATACGTCTTCTATTCTGAAGACGACTTAGTAATATAGATTTTCTACTTAATCTAGGCATAATTAATTAATAATAAATGGATTAATATATAAAATACTTATAGATAATACTTATATAATTCAGTCCGTCCCGGTCTGAAAAGTTGGATCCTAGGTGCTGCTCTCTCACTGTAATTGAATCCTTGCTATGACTCCTTTCCTGTTCGGTGTATAGGTACAATGGTATACCGGTGCACATATGTATATGTGTTTGCTCGCCACTGTATATAATACGGTTTTGCTCGTCACTGTATATAATAATACTTTAAACACTATATAACTAATACACTAAAATTAGTTTGAATAAAGAACTTTGCTGGTAAAGACATCTAGTGAAACTGGAACTACAAACACATTGTACTGATATTAATTATACTCTTGCAACATGTTGGTACAGCTTACGTACTTTTGTATACCTATATATTACTTAGCTATTCACTAACATAATAATACATAATATTTAGTTATATTTATAGTTTAGAAATTAGTAGTTTATTTCATTGTATTGAAATTAAGTTCTCGGAAAACCCCTCCGTAAATTACTTTTGTTAAACGCTTTCTAAAACAGGGGGATCTATGGTACCTATTTTGAAGGGTCTACCCATGAAGGCTAAATTAACAATAACTTACATATAATTAAGTATGGTATACACATATGTAGAGCAGATATTTAGATTTTCTTCTTTCTGTCTTAATATCTAAACCTTTCATAAGCTGCCAACGGCGCTAGGTAAAATGTAATTTTCTTGAGTTTACAGTTCACCTTATGACCTTCATATTAAAATGTGTCGCAAAACTGAAATAATAGACAGTAGCATTTAAACCAATGTGGTCGCAGTTTATCTATAACCACATAAAAAGGGTCTTTAGCTCTTTTGATACTACATTACTAATATTTATTTCATGCAATTTTTTCTAGAAAGATTTTTTGCTCTATACAAAGTCCAGCACTCCAAAAAACTTTTTTAGCATTGTTGTCTGCTATATTTTATAATAAGTTCAACATGATGGCTGAGAAAATATAACTAACCACTGATTATCACCAAATATTAGAAGAAATATATGTATATAGAAATCTATATCTATCACTTTAGGTGATGCAAGTAACTCTTTGGTGAACAAAACTATACTCTGTTGCAACATGTTGCGAAAGTATAAAAATGTTGCAAAAGAATTCAACATTCATTACTCGATTATTATTTTGTGTCAATACTATTTTTTTCTCCGAAATGTTAACTTATATAAAAAGAAGCTATTTAACTCAAACATGGTATATGTGATATAAACTGAACCAAAGGGGTTAGATTTAATATGTGGAGTATATGAGGTTGCTGTTGTACCAGAGGAGCGGAAATCAGTATATTAGGGTTATAAGGTTTAAACAAAGTCTAGACCAATTTCATTCATATGCAGCGATATACATTATTTATAAGAAAAACTGTCCATTTAATTTCATTAAATTATCAAATTGACGAAAAAAATTATACTACAAGTAGTACATGTGAGCTGGGAAAATCAAAGACCAGAAAATTCCTCCAAACCGTATATTAAAAAATGTTGAATTAAACATCCATTATTAAATGATATCGTGATTAAATTACAATCAAATTTGGTATCTTCTTGACTTATATTAAAGGCCATAAACTTAGTCTCAGTTTTATTGCTTGAAGTGAGATGTACATAAGTATGAATGTGATATTAACTCCACCAAAGTGGCTAAATTTTATATTATAAGCTTAGGTGGCAAACGTCAACCAGAGAATCAGAATTCATTATATAAAGGTGTGAAGTTTAGACTTAGTATATACTAGTTTCATTCTAATTCAGCGTCAAACCACATAATTTTTAAGAAATCTTTTCCACTTAATTTCGTTAAAATATCACGTTGATCAACCGGAACGGTGTAAAGTCAGGTGGAAAGACGGAAATCATATATATATTGGGGATAGAGAAATATATTAATTTTGGCATTGCTCAGCTACACTCGAGAACATATTTTGAAGCAATTTTATATATAAAAAAATATTAATACTCACTGACCGACATATTCGGCATAAAACTGGTTAGAATAACGAAAAGCATTATAAGTAGTATATGGAATTTGAGGGTAGTATTAACCCGATTTTATTAATTTTTTTCAATACCACATACTACTAACATGCCACAGACTAATAAAATGCTCCCACTGTTTCATTAAGGTACCTCACATACCATCACCAATCAAATGGAGTAAAGTCAGACGAATGTTCGAAAATCCTGATATTAGTTACATGGGGGCTAAGGAAAATTTTCACCCGATTTGATCTTGTTATGAGTAAAACACGCTCTCTCATTTTCATTGAGATAACTCACATATGCGGTATAAAGTCACGCGGAAGTTCAAAAATATTTATATTAGATATATAACGGCTACAAGAACTATTGATCCGATTCAACCCATTTTTGAAACAAAGACATACTATTATCGATAATTTCATTTATTTATTCTATTATATGAATTTCAATTATATATCTTACACAATGGCCGATATTTACGGTAAAAAGTCAACTATAGGTACTGGGGTCCACATATTCAGTACCTAGGGGCTTGAACAGTTTTGGTTCGATTTAGAGAATTTTTGGTCACAAGGTGGCATACTTTAAACGTATTATTCACGCAAAGTTTTACGCTGATAATCATTGTTGCTTGATTTGCATAGTGGAAAGTGAAAGAATCAAGTGGAATTTAAAATGGCGTCATATGGAAAATAGGCGTGGTCGTAAACCGATTTCGTCCATTTTCGCACCATAACATAGTACATATTTTCACACCGTAGGTAGAGGTGCTAAAAGCATTTGCTTCCAGTGAATTTTGTTATTATACCTTTAGTAGTTTAGGATATATGCACATTAAAGCTATTAGGGGTGGGACCACGCCCACTTAAAAAAAATTATAACTGCAGATGCCCCTCCCTAATGCGATCTCGTGTACCTAATAACAGTCTTGTATCTTATTGCGGAGCTTAGTTATTTGTTTTTGATTAATGGTGTTTTGTGGGCGTGGCAGTGGTCCGATTACGCCCATATGCAATACCAACCATCTCACGGTACCAAGAAACATGTCTACCAAGTTTCATAAAGATATCTCAATTTTTACTCAAGTTACAGCTTGCACGGACGGACGGACAGACGGACAGGGCGGACAGACGGACGGACGGACAGACAGTCACACGGATTTCAACTCGTCTCTTCATCCTGATCATTTATATATACATAACCCTATATCTAACTCGATTAGTTTTAGGTGATACAAACAACCGTTAGGTGAACAAAACTATTATACTCTGTAGCAACATGTTGCGAGAGTATAAAAATACGACCGGTAACTATAAATAACTAAGCCCGCGTGTTTAAGAAACTTAATTTGAATTAAAAACTCTTATTAAATCAAAAAAGTTTGCGGTTATACGCATATACGGAACTTAAAATTAATTTTTTCGAAAAAAACTCTATTTACTTAAAAGAGTTTCGTTCACACGACACTGTCGGCACTGAGGAATTTTAAATTAATTTCAATATATTTTCTAAATAAGCTCAGATTCAAAAGAATTAAAAGCAACACAGTCTCTAAATGTACCGAAAATGATTTCTGAAGAAAAGAGGCCATGTACACCTGCAGAAGCTACACGCTCAAAACCAGGTGCTACAAAACAAAAAAGGGTGAAAGATATTTCATACACCAAATTTATCTCTGAGAGTGGCTGTCCAATACGATACTGCACTCGATTTTCATCTTCGCCGATTCAGGACCATTCTGAAACAAAAGCAATGATTTTCGATCGACTAAAGCTAATTAAAGCAATTTCATCTACTCCACAGCTGAGAATAGAGCTGCCACAAATGCAAAATCAAGAGGCAAGTTCAGGCATCCATATCAAGGTGCCAGCATGTGACACAGAAATTTTTCATGGTGGTTATGAACAATGGCCGTCCTTCCGGGATATGTTGACAGCCGTTAACATAAACCACCTAAAATTATCAAATTCACAAAAATTGTATCACCTCCGATAGTGAAGCAGGCGTAATAGTCAAACAGTTTGCAATAAATGACGATAATTTCAATTTGGCGTGGGAAGCTGTTAAATTAAGATACGGAAGAATAGAATTTATCAAACTTCAATCCATTGTTTCAAATTGTTTGTCGGTTTTATCGACACAGAATATTCCCACAGACAGCTGTGACCGTTTACTGGTAAACATATGCACCGTCGCGTTACCAGAAAAATCGTTGCTTTTGAGCAATCGTTCTCATCTCGAAAAAAATGCCCAACGTGGCAACAAATTAAAGACTTTCTAACTACCAAATGGGAAATCGCTGAAAGGGTAGATAAAAAACGAATTAAAAGAAAATTTAATCAACGACCTAAAAAGAAGCTTCAATAGACCTCAAGCTAGTAGCAAAAACAAATTAAACAGAAGGTTTTACAAAACGCAATCGTTCACATCCGAACAGAATAAACATACGTCATGCGAACTATGTACAAGAGGGCATAATCTACAATCTTGCGAGAAATTCAAAAAATTAAAAATTAAAGAAAGAAACTTTTTCCTGAGATCAAAAAATTATGTACAAATTGCTTATCACATGCGCATACATATCAAAATTGCAAAAGCAAATTCAATTGCTTATATTGTCACAAAAGACACCACTTAATGCTTCATTACAGCAAATTTCCCATTTCACCCCAAAGAAGCGCTTATACAAAACGAACCACTGGTTTAAGTGTAACAACAACTCCGAAAAATTAAAATACCGAAAATTGCCAAAAGACACCATGTTGCTCCAAGGCCAAAAAACTCAAACATCATCCAGCGAAATACAAAATAGAGTATTATTACCCACAGCAGTCATCTTTATCGAACATCGAGCAGAACTCTACAAACTTAGGGCCTTGATAGACCAAGGATCTTAACGATCATTCATAGCGTCTAGAGCACAAAATAGGCTGCAACTGCCGGCAAAACAAGCAAATTACGGGAATGAGCGAAAGAGTAGTCCAAAACTCCACAAAATCTGCCCCATTACCCTAATATCCCCCCAAGCGGATAAGCGAATTGTAGCAAAAGCTATAGTCCTACCGCAATTTTCTAACAAGCGTCCAAACTATCACATAAATAGCAAGCATTGGCAAAAGGTTTCACACGTAAGGCTAGCAGAGCCCAACTGCAACACCCCCGCTCAAATAGATCTTCTATTAGGCTGTGATCTCATGCCACAGATAATACTCGAAGGTATTGAAAAAATTTCAAAAACACTTCTGGCACAATATGCTTGTATAATTTTTGGTTGGACTCTGAGTGGACTAGTTACAGAACCAGCTACCACCATGACTAAGTTGTGGAAATCTCAAATTAATACTTCAATACACAATTGAGAACATTTTGGGAGTTAGAAGAACACCCCCTATTTCAATTACAACCACAGAAGGTCGATCAGTATTGTGAAGACTTTTACAAAGCCACAACTACTACAACTTAGGACACTCTCGCACCTTTGCAATACATCAGTTTTTAAGCATGTAAAAAAACTTACTTAAAAAAGGTGAGCTGAAGCAAGAATACGATGGCGTGCTAGAACAAGACATCCATTTAGACCACATGGTGGTAAGCGCAGGCGAAAAAATCATAAATGGCAAATACTACTCATTTTACATGCCTCATCACGCAGTAGTAAAGCCAGATAAAAAAAACAACAAAAGACAGAGTGGTCTTCAATGCTTCAAGATCCACTAGCTCGGGGAATTCCCTAAATGATATTCTATTTACGGGACCCACACTCCAACCAGATTTAATGCTCCTCATATTAAATTGGCGTCTATTCAAATACGTATGCAATGGGGACGTTGAGAAAATGTATCGACAAATACTCGTACATAAAGACGACCAAGATTTTCAGCGAATTATTTTCCGAAAATCTCCCAATAGGCCACTACGCGACTATAAACTAAAAACAGTTACCTTTGGCGTCAACTGTGCTTCATATTTAGTCATTCGAACACTCCACGAATTGGCAGAAAACACAGAGTCAGAATTTCCTCTGGCAATCGAAATGTTAAAAACTCAAACGTATGTAGACGATATCCTGTCTGAAAGTCACAGTCTTTCGCAAGCATACGAGTCACTAGCACAAGTGACACAAAACCTCAAAACCGCAGGGTTACCGTTAAAAAAGACAACGGCGAACCACCCTAATATCTTACAGGACATACCTTAACAAAATCTGTTGGCCACTAATTTCCTTAAATTCGAAAAGGAAAGTACAACAAAAACTCTGGGGATCCAATGGAATGCGATATCTGACCAGTTTTCATACATTACAGAGTCAATATCTGCATTATCCGTCATAACAAAACGCCAAATTTTATCCTCTGTGGCAAAACTTTTCGACCCCGCAGGATGGCTTTCGCCAGTTATGATACAAGCGAAATTCTTGATACAAGAATTATGGTTAGATGGAACCGACTGGGATGAACAAGTAAAACCGCTTCTGTGACGCCTATATATCTTCGCACACAAAGCGACGTTGCACCCACAAGCCACTTACTAGTGGCAAAAGCAAAAGTAGCTCCTCTAAAAAAATAAGACTTGAACTATGTGGCGCGCTACTACTTTCCCAAGTAGTATCCTTGGTGCAAATGCGTTTAAACATGGCAAGATACAAATTATATCTGTGGTCCGATTCGGAAATTGTATTAGCCTGGTTAGAAAAACCACCATATGCATGGAATACGTATATTTCCAATCGAACGTCTCAAGTACTTAACCTAGTGGGATCAGCTACTTGGCGACACGTAGCCAGTGCTGACAATCCAGCTGATCTAGGTGCAAGAGGGTGCAAACCCCTGCACTTTGCCACCACCACCCACTGGTGGAATGGTCCGCGATAGTTGATAGAATCTCCCGATTCTTGGCTACAATCGCCCATGTCTAACATAATTGCCCCAGAGAAGTTGCTTACAGGTTCAAATTTATAGAGCAACTTAAAACCAAAGCCAAGGGATCAGCAAACTCCCAATGCGATACAGTGACGCACCTAACCTTACAAAAAACAAAGGTCGCTCTTATCGCATATACTCAAGCGCGCTACTTCAGCCGCGATATATCCCTATTAAGAGAATCAAAACCTATTGATAAAAGGAGTCCCCCTCTTAGTTCTAAGCCAATTCCTCAACACGAAAGGTCTTCTTTGTGTGAATGGTCGGCTTGTCAATTCAAGCCTAACTTATAACGACCGCCATCCTATAATTGTACCAGACAAGTCTCGACTTGCCACATTACTCATCAGTTATATCCACATACTAATGCTTCATGCCGAACATCGCCTCATGCAGATAAAGGCGTCCATGTTAAGGTCTCTTACTCTGATGAAAGGCTATGTGGCTGTCTTTGTCTGTTTTACGACAAAAGCAGTGCACCTTGAGCTTTGTACTAATCTGACAAAGGAGGCTTTCCTTGCAGCATTTGCTCGCAAATCCGGACAACGCATATTTCCATCAAAGATAATGAGCGACAATGCTAAAACATTTATCGGCGCCAGAGCCACCGAAAAACAGTTTGTGGACTTTATCAAACAAGTTTCATCTGAGATTGTACAAAAGTACGTGCCCCAAGGCATTAATTGGCAATTTATGGGAATCAGTTGTAAAAAGCTTCTTAAGCTTTTTAAAAACGGTTGCTGAAAATTATAAATTCAATTCGAATTGAAGCCGTACTCAATTTACGGTCTCTCACAATCCTCTAGCAAGATCCCTCAGATTTCACAGCCTTAACTCCAGGGCACTTTTTCAAAGGCACAACCATTCTGGCCATAGAATTAAAATTCTCCATCACGATTTCAGTCTCCGATGGAAAGAAGAACACATAAAGGATCTCCATAAAAGATACCGTTGGGAGACGGTCACATACGAGTCTTTGATCTTCGTACGGAAAGCGGAACGCTGCCAGACCACTCGTAAAGCTTTTTACCAACCGCCAATAATACCGACACAGCAACTAACAAACAATCATCGGCTACCAACGTGCCACGCACTGGGCCTTCCCAAACATATGTCGGCGCCACACCGCCTGCAACATTGTGGGATTTTTAAAGGTATGCGACCGTTGCAACGGCAGCAATTTGCCCAGGCAAACGGGTATTGTCTAAATTGCCTATCGCATACACATGGGACTCAAGAGTGAGTCCATGGATCTGTGCCACAGAATATTCAAATTAAATGCGGAATGTTTAATATCATTCGAAAGAACGTTCTTTGCGATTTACTTCTTGTAGATTATCTCTTTCAAATGTTGCCATGTCTACGTCTCAAAAGGCTCATCCGTTGAGTTCAATTTTCGATGACTTGTTCGAGCATTTCGACTGGTAACTGGCGAATGACACGCGTGATGTTTTGCACCAAGGCCTGAATCGATGCGCGAGTGTACGCACAGACTTTAGATTTTACATATCCTCACAAGAAAAAGACGTGCTCACGTGAAATTATCTGCTCACTGAAATGTTCTCTTAATAAATCCATTGATTGATGCGAGGTGAGGGAAGTGGCGTCGTCTTGTTGAAACTAAATGTCGCCAAGATCACGAGCTTCAATTTCAGACATCAAATAGTCGGTTATCATGGCTTTATAACGGTCACCATTGACGGTGACTTTCACACCGGCATCATTTTTGTAGAAATATGGACCGATGATTCCACCGGCCCACAAACCACACCAAACCGTTGTTTTGAAATGGATAAAATGGCTGCTCTTGAATGTCTGCAGGTTGCTCTTTGCTTGTTTACATACCAATTGAGCCACAAATGGGTCTCATTGCTGAAATTTAGTTCGAAAAAGTCGGATCTTCTTGGAACTTTTAAGATCCCATAGAGCAAAGCGTTGTCGCTTGGGTAGGTCGAGCGGCTTCAGTTTCTTACACAAGCTTTCAATTTAAGATCTCGATGTAAAATGCGCCAAGTCGTCCCTTACGTAAGTCTGAGTTACTGCGAACGGCGCCGAAACGACTATCCACGGTCTTCGTGAACATTCTCAGCTACGGCCGCTATATTTTCTACACTGCCCTCTAAAAGGTTCAATGTACATATCTCCTAATTTAGTGCTAGAGTAACAACATTCGCTTAGGACAAATACCTTATACAAATACTGCCCTAGCGACTATAAATCAATAATTAAATGCGCCAGTGATATTAAATTTTATACCCGGGTTGATGCGAGAGGGCTTTATAGGAGACGGGGTCCAAATTGATCATAGGTTCCATTGTGAAAATGGGCGCGATCGGACTACAATAATGCATACTTTTCATAAAGCACATTTTAAATTCCATATGATTTTTTCACTTTCGAGTACATAAATCAAGAACCAATAAATATATTCAGATAAAGCTTTGCCACAATAGTGTCACTGAGGTATGCCATCTATAGTCTAAAAATTGACATTAAAAAACAATTTGTTGAAAGAAAACATATACTTCACTTGTAAACAGGCGAAAGCGCATTGAATTTGCTCATAATTATATAAATAAGTCGCCGGAATTCTGGAGACAAGTAATATTTTCGAATGAAAGTAAATTTTGTATTTTTGGCATAAAAGGTCGACAAATTGTGTAGCGCAAGTCAGGAGCTGCCCTTGAAAACCAAAATCTTGTTGGTACAGTTAAACACGGAGGTGGCGGAATTATGGTGTGGGGTTGCATGCCGGCACGTGGTGTGGGTCAGCTTGTATTTATTGAATCCACAATGGATAAATGGGGTTATTTGAACATTTAAAAAACAAAAATTTGAAACAAAGTGCAGAGAATCTTGGATTATTTTCGACGTTTTGGTTCCAACAAGATAATGACCCGAAGCATACTGCGGAAATAGTTATACTTTGGCTCTTGTACAATGCTCTTAGACAACTTAAAACGAGCCCTCAACCACCTGAATTCAAATCTATTGAGCATCTAAGGGATATGTTGGAAAAAAGAATTCGTCAGCATACAATAACAAGTAAAGAGGCTATGCGAAGTGTTACGAAAGAAGAATGGTCCCAGATTACAGCTAAGGAAACAGATAAGTTGGTAAGATCAATGCCAAATCGATTGAGCGAGGTTTTAAAACAACGCGGCCATCCAAGAAATATTGAATTTAAATTTCCTTTATCATTTTTAATACTTTTGTAACTAATTTTAAAGCTGAACGCAGACTTAATGGTGCCTATGTTTACTTCTCTTTACACTAAAATCCCGTTATCACAAAAAGGAAAATAAGAATATACATTTTCGTTTTTTGCATTTTGAACTTAAAAATATAATGAAGAAATACTTGTAGAAAATTTGAACTGAATTACCTATTTACATTGTGGTTTTTCTTCACTTAAAAAATAGTGTCGGGTGAACGCAGACTTTATTGGCTATGTGTATATCGGCCAATGTGGGAATTATTTAAAAGAAATTGAAAGAGGGTATATTTGTAATAACAGTGTATCTTTGTGCCTAAAATTGGGCAAACACTTGCCTTAGCCCCCATATAACTGATATTCAGGATTTTGAAACATCCGGCTGACTTTACTCCATATATGTACATATATACGCTTATAATTATATATTTACTAGCTGACTCGGCAAACGTTGTTTTGCCATATACGAGTATATACGTTATATTCAGGAAATGTTTGTTAAAGAAATATTTTTTTTTAAGAATTAAGAGTTTGCGGTGTGTAATTATAATTGATAGCTATATATAGATCGAAAATAGTTAATTCATCTAAGCCAAAAACTGAAAACAATTGGCCCTGTGACTTATGGATCGTCATTGCTAATGCCAATCTAATTGGATATTGAGGGTATTTGAATTCTATTGGCATTCAAACAACTGTTGTATCATTGAGTTTTATATTTTTCAACATTACACCACATTCGCATTGATTTTAAGCAAGCGTTGATATCATCATTGTACGCTGATCACCTAAAAGAAGTAACAGAGTACCGTCAAATAGTTTGTCGTGGTTTCTTATATCTTTCAATAGCCAACCCAATGCCCAAGCGAATGTTTGTGTAACATTTTGGATGTAAATACAAATTTGATAATTTTATACGGTTTTAGCACTGTGGCCTTGAACGATTGTTTTTTTTTTATGTTGCACACTGCATCTGGATTTTTTTGAAAGTTTAATGACAGCTTCAATGCTGAAAGAGCTGTTCTGCCTGCATCTAATAAAGTTGCTGCAGAACCAGATGATGCAGCGGCCAATGCAAGGTCTTTTTTGATCGTATCTCAGCAAGATGTATTGAAACAAGGAAAGTTTTTTGAGTATCATCTTGTGCGAACGAAACTACCAGCATTATGTGATCGTAGTTAATTGTTGTTCATCATTTGGTGAACTCATACCGAAATGGAATCATCAATCAATTTTTCATTGTATTGTATATTGCGTCACTGAATGATATCGTTAAATCGTTGCACTTTGTACGATGTCGATACAATATGTTATATCATCAGTCATCGAATTTTCATTAGTACTATATAGAATGTCATTAGTACTATAGCAAATAATTGACGAATTTGTGTTCAATCTTAGTGCAAGACATGCATCTTTATACGTTGGATACTATTTTCCATTTTTTTGTGTATATCTTCAAATGACTATGGTTCTGAGGCATTAACCGACAACAGTCGCAGATAAAACCACCTTCTCCTTGGATTGAATGTATATATACGACCCAATTATTATAGCACGATCTCGTTCGTGAAAAATAAGCGTTGGCCGTTTTCGAGAGGCACAACTAAATGGATAACTGCTAGATCCTGTTTATGAATTTGGAAATACGATTCGCCAGGCAGCTTCATTGGATCTGATAAACCGGCTAATTTGTAAATCGTTATATCATCATTTTTATTTATTGAAGGAGCATTTACATAAGTATTTTCAATTCTAAATTCACTTCCCTTATTCACATACTTGCAATTATATTTGATGCTCTTCATCGAAGTACATAACTTAATATTAACATAAGTATTCAATGTTTACTGGTACCATTTAACGATTGTGAATGACAATGTCTGCGATATCGATATTTTTAGCACTGAGAATTAAGTGAAAGTGTTTTCATCCCTACTCCGTAATGTTTGCTGGTTCAGAAGTGACAAAGAAAGACATCTGGCCGGGATAACTGTTAATAATAGAACTATACATGAAAATTATAGTATACCACAATTATTACATATGTACCAAGTTTCGTCAAGATATCTAAATTTTCTTCAAGTTATCGCTTGCACAGACACACGGACAGACAGTCACCTGGATTCATTGTTCGACGAAATCGTGAATGAATTACAATTAAATTTGGTGCCATATTAACTTATTTTGAAGATCATAAACTTACTTGTTTTATTTATATATTTTACTTCCCGTTAGTGAAAATTATGCTAAAATCATCCTCAAATGGGATATGTATGTGATATAAACTCGTCCGAAAGGCTAAATTTAATATATTGAGTTGATATGAAAAACGTCAACCATAGGATCGGAATTATTTATATTAGGTATATTAGTTTCGGACCAAGGTCTACCAATTCCACTGATATTCAGCACTAAGCGATATAATTTTTCACTTAATTTAATCACACATTTTTACCAACCTAAACGGTTTAAAGTCACCTGGAGAGTCGGGAATCATTATACAATATATGGTAAATTGGTGGAAAAGAAGGGTGTGGGCTAATTGCATTAAGTGTTGACATTGCTCAGGTATACTCGATAACATATTTTTAAGCAATTTTTTAAATATATAACACCCACATTGCCGACATAGAGTTGGGGTAATTCGTAGACCAAATTTACATATTTTCGATATTAAACTATAGAACTTAACTATTATTATACATTCAGTAAATTTTGCTTAAATATCTTACATACCGGATGTTTGAAAATCTTATATTAGGTATTGGAAAATAGGGTCCAATTTTATCTTTTTTGGCAATACCACATACAGTGTACAGCATAAGTGAAGGTACGCTTGGTTACTTCCGCTCTTTGTGATAATATTACTAAGAAATTACGAAAATAACCCGGATAAATTGTGGGTTTTTCTTTATTTAGTATATTTATTTCTCTTATTTTATTATTATATTTATTATTTTTCGTTGACGCAACAACAAATTTTCATTTAAAATATGAAATATAACATCGCAAAAGTCTAGGTACGGCGCCACTCCCTCAATTTTCTTATGAAGTTAATGGTACTTTTGTGTCGCGAGTGTTATTTTTTCTGTTCGATTATAAATTTTCTGTCATTCAGTTTAGTTTAAGTAAAGTGACAACTTACAAAGTGAAAAGTAATAATTTTAAACACAATGAAGAGAAGAGAATTTAGTTTAGAAGAAAAAAAATTTAATTTCTAACTTCAAAGATGGTAAATCTTTATCGGAAATCGGAAAAATTGTGTTAAGAAGCAAATCAACTATACAAAATGTAGTAAATCGTTATAAGTGTGAAAAAAGAATAGAAAATTTACAAAGGTTAGGCAGATCAAAATTACTTTCGGACCGTGATGATGCTCTCTGAGTTTCATTAAAACACCTCATATACTTTGACCAAAATATAAAAAGTGAAAATCATATCGAACGATATATGCGGTATAACGTCAAGTGAAAGTTCGAAAATAGTTATATTATTATATGTTTTGCTAATTTTTTTTAAATATCTTACATATTGACCGATATCTACAGTAAAAAGTCAACCGAAAGTTCGAAAATGTTATATTAGGTATATGGAAGATAGGACCGAACTTTATCTTCTTGTGTCAATACCATATATTATTAACAGAAACAGATGGTCTTTGCGGTTCATTAAGGTAACTCATATATTATGACGAGAATATATGGACTAAAGTCAACCGTATAGTTGAAACTCCTGATATAAGTTACCGGCATTTTATCCATTTTATACACAAAGATACACGCTTATAGCCGTATTTGGAGACTGGCATTATATAAAGCCCTAACGTACTATCTCGGGTGTAAAATTGTATGTTTCTGACGTAGTTTTCCATATAACCGTTATATAGGTAGTGGGCGGGGTTAATATCCGAATTCGTCTATTGTCCCACTGTAGGTAGGAGTGCTAAAAGATTTGTGCTGAGTAAATTAAGTTATGAAATCTGTAGTGGTTTAGAAGACATGCATATGAAACCTATTAGAGGTTGGGCCCACGCCCACTTTTTAAAAATTTTTATATATGCAGATACCCCTCCCTATTGCGATTCGTTATATTAAATAACACTAGTCTGGTCTTGTATCTTATTTTGGAGCTTAGTAATGCAATTATTGGTTTTCGAATAATGGCGTTTCGGGGCGTAGCAGTGGTTCGATTATGCCCACTTGCAACACCAACCCTTATAGTGCCAAGAAACACGTGTACCAAGTTTCATCAGGATATTTAAATTTTTCCTTAAGTGACTGCTAGCACAGACGGATAGACAGTCAGATTTGAACTCGTTTCTTCATCCTGATCATTTATGTATACATAACTCTATATCTAACTCAATTAGTTTTAGGTGAAACATACAACCGTTAGGTGAACAAAACTATTATACTCTGTAGCAACAAGTTGCAAGAGTGTAATCAATGACAATAAAACCACTTGTTTTATCAGATAAAGACATTGATGGTCTATAGTCACCGGAGTATATATTTGACTAAATTAAGTAGTTTATGGATGATTTCATGTAATGCAAGATTGGACCAAAAGTCATGCTCTGCGAGTATGACATCGCAATGTTAATGATACTATACTTTTTTCAAATGTTTGGCCCACTTCGGTTACTAGTGTTAGTTACAACGTAGTGTGGTCCTAGCCTAGTACATAGGGGTGCCTGTAGAGTGGACGCTGAAAGCCGAGCCAGCGCAAAGCTGACGAATCCGAGAAATAAGCTTCAAAACTGTGTTGCAGGCAACGCAGAGTAAAAGTTTGCCGAATCCGATCGCACAGCTGATCAATGCGAGAAAACAGTTTAGAAGCGTTTTTCCGCACCGGCTCGCGCTGAAATGGTGCATATAATATATACCATATAAATATATATATAAAATCAAAAAACTTTTGCGGATGACGTCTTAAACCTTTATACAAATAATGATATTCGCCAAATTCATCGCGTTTGGATTTATTGATGTTTTAAATACTTTTGTTTTATATTTAGAACTACTGGAAGCAAAATATTATTTATCTGAAGAATCCACGTCTTCTCTTTTCACTTGCATAACCTCAATTTACCAGATTAGAAAGCAATGAATGTACAAGTATAGTAGCGGTATTCAGCGCTGCATTTTGCAATGTATTTACACATGTTGTTTAGGTACATGCACACATATGTAATTATATATATGCATGTGTGCGACCGCTAAATCGAAAACCAATAAATTGCCCCATCTAATCTCCACAATAAGTTACAAGATTTTTACGAATCACATTAGGGACGGGCATCTGCAGTTTAAATTTTTTTTGAATGTGGTTTTCCCGGCCTCTATTACGTTTAATGTGCATATCTCCTCAACCACTAAAGCTATACTTACCGAGGCACTTCTACCTACAGCGTAAAAATTGGTGAAATCGGTCCCCATATAAAGGTTTCGATTAAAACTACAAAAAGTGCAATAACTCATTTAAGAAACCAGTTACAGACGTTGAATTTTACGCATATGATGGAGCAATTCAGCTTTATCGGACCAAATAACAAAATTGTGCAATGGGTGTGGCGCCGCCCACCTTTGGGTGAAAACCCATATCTCAGGATGTGCAGGACCGATATCAACCAAATTTGGTTCGTGACAAGCCGATGTTACAGTGATAATATGGGTGAAATTAACGGATTAAAACCATGTCTACTTCCCATATAACACAAATATAAATTCAATCTGATTTTTTGACTTTCCAGTATACAAATCAAGCGCTAATGAATATACTGAAATAAAACTTTACAAAACCAATAAAACTTTGAAAAAAGGGTGCCTCCAATATATGCCATCTCAAGTCTAACAAGAAAAAACGTTAACTTCGGTTGCACCGAAGCTATAATACCCTTCACAAATACAAAAGCTCTTTACAAGAACTTGATTCCGATCGGTCAATTAGTATATCAGCTATATGCTATAGTGATCTGATCTGAACAATTTTTTCGGAGATTACATTGTTGCTTTGTTTGTTGTCGTCAAATGACAGAGAGAGAGTGACAGCTATATGCTATAGTGATCTGACCTAAATAATTTCTTCAGAGATTACATTGTTACTTTAGGTAATAACTCATGCCAAATTTCGTGAAGATATTACGTCAAATATAAAAGTTTCCCATACAAGTACTTGATTCCGATTGTTCAGTTTGTATGGGCAGCTATATGCTATAGTGGTCTGATATCGGCCGTTCCGACAAATGAGCTGCTTCTTACTGAGAAAAGAATATTGAAAAACTTCAGATCGCTAGCTTAAAAACTGAGGGACTAGTTTGTATATATACAGACAGACGGATATAGCTAAATCAACTCAGCTTATCATGCTGATCATTTATCTATATATTTTATAGGGTCTCAGACGTTTCCTTCTGGGTGTTACAAACTTCGTGGCAAGCTTAATATACCCTGTTCAGGGTATACAAATTGTCAAAATTGGGCCATAACTGTTTAATCCCCCATCTGAAGCTGTGGACCCCAGTGTCAATGGTTGACTTTTTATCGAAATTATTGTTCAATGTATAAAATATATTATTGAAATTCGGAGGGAATTCTTTAGCTCGTAGTAGAAAACTATATGTTACTAGAAGACACCGTCCACGCATTGGTGCGGTTAAGGTATACATTAAATTATATTATTATAAACTGGTCAATATAGTAAAATGGTATTTATGAATAAAAACGAAATTTATTTTATACCAGAAATACCCTGAGTTATATAACTGAAATTCAGAGAGATCTTTTACTGATGATAGTGTGCCCTTGCGCCCACATAGGGTGAAATTGAGTTAATACTTAACATTAACCCCCATGTACCTAATATACAGGTTTTCGAACCTCCTATTTTCTTTATTTTTTTTCTTTTACTTTCTTTTCGGTCAACTTATGCGAATTATTAAGAAAATTTAGAGAGCGTCTCTCTCTAATAACATTGTAATCTTGTGTTTAAAATGGATAAAATCTGATCAATACTATCCCTAGCCCGCATGTACCTAATATACGAATTTCTAATTTCGGCTAGAATTTACATACATCGATCGAATTTACATCAATAAATCCATTGATTAATGCGATGTGTGGGAATTGACGTCTTCAGGTTGCTCTTCATCCCAAATGCGGCAATTTTGCTTGTTTACATACCAGTTGAGCCAGAAATGGGCCTCATCACTGAACAAAATTTGGCTCGAAAACGTCAGAACTTTTCCAGAGGGGGTAAGGTCGATCTTCTTCAGTTCTTACACAAGTTGTATTTTGTACTGCGATCGGCGCCGAATCGACTCTCCACGGTCTTCGTGTACATTCTCAGCTACGGCCGCTATGTTTTCTTAATTGCGTTCTGGGCGTGATCTATTCGGTCGAATATTATCTAATAATGAATGCTGGGTCTCAAGATGGGTGATGGTGCTGCGAATAGTACGCTCAGTAGGCCGATTATGTTGACCATAAGTTGAGCGAAGCGCGCCAAACACATTCTTTACAGAACGTGAATTTTCGTTAGTTGAACGAATTGTAAACATGTTTAAGACGTAAGCCTTTCCATTATAAAATGCCAAACACAACTGAACAAAAAAAAAACATAACAGCTTGACACGACTGACGTGTAATTTGTCAAAATCTTATATAATGATATTCGATATTTTAGTAGACTTTGCGTCGAATATTTATTTTATCTTCATAAAATTGCTTGAAAACATGTTTTCGAGTATACTTGTGTAACGTAAAAATGTTAATGCAATCAGTCAATTTCTTTTCCTTGCCCCAATATCCCGAAATAGGGATTATCATTCATTTTGACTTTCCATTTGACTTTAAACCGTTTGTGTTGGTCAAAATTAAATCACACGTTCTACTTAAAAAGTTTGCTAGATTCTAGTGATCCATTTCCGTGGAGTGATAATACGCTTTCCAAATCATTGTTTATCGCGTGATATTTGCTGTCGTCTCATTGATGAACTGCCTCTACATGTTAACCAAAAATCCTCACTGCCTTTAACTTTGTTAGAACTCTGGCGACTTTACACTACTTTGGGCACAGCCAAAAATATGTACGTAACAACAAACAAACAGAAATCAGATGTTCGGTATACATTATTTTGTTCATCACACTTGTAGGGGAAAGCGCTGCATTCTGAAGCTTTATAGTTTATAAAGATTGCCTTAGAATTAAGAAAAGCTTTTTACTTGGTAAAAATATTGATAAATTATTATTTTTGATTGAAAATTAGGGTTGTTTGTTTCCAATTTTAGGCCAAATAAGCAGCCCTATTCTAATAAAACCTACTACGTTGTGAGGAAAAATTTGTGAGGTTATTCTTGCTTAAACCTCTTAAGAAAAAAGGTTAAACAAGTTATCACATGAGGTGAAAAGCATTTTGCTGTCAAGCAGCTGTTTTCTAAAAATAAACAAAGCAAAAAAAAGAAATGGATAGCCAAGAAAAGTAAGTAATTTTGCAAATTTAATATGATGATATAATGATGTTAATATAATAATTTAATTTATTTTTAGGCTAAAAAATGTGAAATAACAACTCGGGATCAGCTGCAGCATTACATAATGTTTTCAGCATCCTGAGTTGCAACTCCGACCAACCCTCAAGGTCTGCAGATGCTATGGTCGGAGTTAGCAGATATATTGAATGCCTTTAGAGGAACAACGCTCACAGCAGCCAAGTGGAAGGAGGTAAATTCAAACTGTGTGTGTTTTACCAAGTAAAAATATGTTTTTATCCACACACAATCATTAACGCATTGGAAACACCATTTGCGCTGTCGAGCGCAAAAAGTTAAGGTTCATAGGCAAGTGATTGGTGGAGGCCCTCCGAAACTTTGAATGACGGAGTTGGAGGAGCAGGCAATTTCAACTTTTGGGGCATCAGTGGTTGATGGATTGCCAGGTGCAAGCACTTTTGGTCACCAGGTAATATTTTAATTTAACATTCGTAGTAGTACCTACGTATACATCAAATTTATTTATAAAATTTATGCACTAAATATTATGAGGTAATAATTGGTCCGTTTTTTACTTGGCCGCCGCTGAACATAACAACAGACTCAGTTTCCGTTCAAGGTATTTACCCCCTTCTAGCTTATTTCCTCGCATCCTACCTTCTCCTACCCCATCTCCTCTTACGTCCACCCCTTCTGAAGGTATCAAACTAACAGCTAGAACTGAGAAACATTCGGTGGGACGATTAATAGTATCGATAGTTTTATTTTCGTCTCACTATCGATAGTTTACTTTGACTATCGATAATTTATGTCTTAAGTAGATTTACCAACAATTTTCATAAAATTTCAAAATTTCGCTTAATAAAGCTACATAATGATATAGTCTGGTAATACCAAATGATAAGTCTAATTTTGGATAAGATCTCAGCAAGTCACGGCTACGGAAACTCCAATTCATTGAAGGAATTAACATGGAAACTAACACATACACACCATGCAACTCATAAGCCCAATGCATAAGAACGGGACGAACGATTACACGTACACAAGAGTTACGGTTAGAATTGTCAATTGAGACTTAAGAAACTCGCAGAAACTTTAACAGAAATCTCTGATACAATTAACAGCCTCAATACCATATTTTTGTACTATTGCAACATGTTTTAATAGTACTATTGCAATAGTTTTGTTCACCTAACGGTTATTGGATATAGGGTTATATCCCGAGTTGAAATCCGGGGACTGCCTGTCTATCCGTCTGTGCAATACCTATGTAATTTGAGTAAAAATTTAGATATCTTAATAAAGCTTGATACACATGGTTTTGTGCGAAGTAAGAAAGTTGGTATTCCAGATGGGCGTAATCGAACCACTGCCACGCCCACAAAACGGCGTTGGTCAAAACCCAATAAATTGCCCTTACTAAGTTCCACAATAAGATACAAGATTATTATTTGGTACAACGAATCATTTTAGGGAGGAGCATCTGCAGTTTAAAATTTTGGTTTGAAGTAAGCGTGGTCCCGCCTTCTAAAAGTTTTAATGTGCATACCTTAGGTTTAAGCTATACTTACCAAATTCACTCACGACAAATATTTTTAGCACTCCAATCGACAGTGTGAAAATGGGTAAAATCAGTTGACAACCCCGCCCACTCCCCATATAAAGGTTTAGATTAAAACTACTAAAAGTGAGATAATTCATTAAATAAGCCAGTTTTACACACATAGGATGGTACAATAAAGCCTTATAGGGCTCGACCGATTTTAATCGAATTCGGTATGTAACATGCCTCTAACCATTCCTTCTAACATTCCTATGTTACAGTGCGAAAATGGGCAAAATCAGACTACATAAGCGCCTACTTCCAATATAACACAAATTTAAATTCCATCTGATTCTCTGACTTTCTAGTATGAAAATCAAGCAAAACTTAATATATTGGCATAAAATTTGCGCGCGTAGTGCCTCTAATGTATACCATCTTATGACCAAAAATTGTTCTAATCGCACCAAAACTTTTCAAGCCCTTACGTGATGAATATATGGACCTTAGTACATGTAATTGACTTTTTATCGAAAATATCGGTCGGTTAAAATTCAGATAGGATCCTTTATTGACAGTAGTATGTCGGTATGTTAAAAATGGGTTGAATCGGGTCAATACCTACCTTAGTCCCCATATACCTATGTAATATAAAGATTTTAGAACATTCGCGTAACTTTATATAGCATATATCGGCCAATATGAGAGTTAGGTAGGGTAGGTAGGTAGGATGGCTGTCTGACGACGCACCTAGGCCTATAGGAGGCCCATTGTGATACCATCGGGACTAAAGTTGCCTCACTCTATTGTCTCCTCTCTGAAACAACCTGTGCTTCTGATGAAGTTCATCAGTTTAAATAGTTTTATGTGCGCAATTTCCTAGACGTCGTCCAGGAACCCTCGACCGATAGTAGCGGAACTTTTCCTGTATAGAGCCTTACATTCGCATAGAAGATGTTTTACAGTCTCCTTTTCTTCTACCTCCTGACAGCTTCTAAAAAAGTCATTGTAAGGTGCACCTAGAAACGGTAACCTACTAAGTAGCTTAGAATGCCCCTTATTACAGGCGACCAATTGGGATGATACCCTTAGTCTGAGAGCTGACTTCGCTGCCAATTGCTTACAGAACAAGTATGTTGGCAGTAAATATAAAATTACTTTAGTGCCATAATGAGCAACCCGAGGCGTTAGCCCCCATTTGTAGCTACTTTCTTCACCCTAGCATCTAAGTTTGGTTTCCTCGAAAGTTTCCTGTCTAAGCGTAGTCCTATGTAGCTTGTGTATACTCCACTGTGTGGCTTACAGAGCTACCTGGGAAGTAGGTAGCCATTAGTAGCCCTAGTGACTTTTCACTGGATATCGTCCAGCTGTGGTCTGGCTTCTGAAGATATCCAATACTGTGCAGCGATTGTGTCATAATTTGAGTTAGTTGATTAATAGTTGAGACGCTTTCGCCGTATTCTCTATATCATTGCAAAAATATTTCCAAGAATTTATTATTGCTCTCCTAACCTCCATTTTGTATGAGCTTAGGAGGTTGTAATAACTATCCCAATCTTCCTCGCCTTGGGATAGCTTAGCTATATTGAACTGCTTTCTGCAGTCTTTCTGTAATTTTTTAAGTTCGGGAGACCACCATGGGGGCCTAATTCTACCCCAACTTCGTGTTATTGGACAAGCCACCTCTAAGGCTTGCCTGCAAGATTACGTTAATCGTTTAACGAGGACGTTGAGGTCGTCCTTGCTTTTAGGCAGAAACGGCGGAATCATAGGATGCGTTTTTCCAGCTCTTGCATGTGCACCAGCCAGTTCGTTTTCCTATGATTCCTGAAATTGTTGACTCTATCTGCTCTTTCCTCGATAATATATTCAATATATCGGTGATCCGAAAAGCAGTTCTTCCGACACAAGTGCGATATGTAAATGCCCTGACTTACCTTCACAATTAGCAATGTATTGTAGTTCGATGTCCTCAATTCGCCAATAGGCTCTCCCTTAATCCATGGCTCCTGAATGCGGACAAACTCAGGCTGTTCAATTGCCACGTGGCTAACTAGGGCTACTGAAGCTAGTTTGCTGTGATGGAGATTAATTTGTAGAAGGCACATAAACAGTTGTTATATCTTTATCTTCCTGAGAGCCACTTAAGAGTTCTCTCTAAGTTTAGACTCGGATGAAAAATCACCTTGCTCTAAACTTTCAACATCACTCGAGCACTCCATAGGATCTTCCTCGACTTCGCCCATCTCGGATTCCGATGCTAGATGGTCTGCAGCATCGGCTCCTATGTCGTGATTTTCACCTTCGTGAATCCATAATCGACCTCTCCGCCGCTTTTCGCCAGCGGTTCGATGGACTCCTTTGTAAGTAACAGCAGAATCTGCGTCGTGTCCCTTTTGGTCTCTATGCCAGATTCTGCTACGGGGTGCTCGAAGGTATTGACAAATTTCCACCCCTCCGTAGGCAGACATGATTTGCTGGCTTTTATGAGCTGCATAATCTGGTCCGTCTGTGATGGTGTAGCCGGGATCAAGACCCTTGCTCTTGGTCTGGACTGGATATCCCTTTTGTCTGGCGCTACCAATTTATCTCCAGGATATACCTCCCCTCCCTTGGCTATAGCAGCTTTATAAAGTCCGACCAATCACTCGTTATTGCACGCAATCATTTTGAGCTGGCCGTGATACCAGGCGGCATATGTGCAGGACGGTGGTGGATCTGGCTTGTTTAGTAGCACCTCCAGCGCTACATTTGTTAGCGCATCTTGCACCTATTTCCATTGGGATTCTTCCTTCGGGATCTCCCTCATCCATCACGTCATGATAATTCGGTTTCAGGCCATATCGCGGACTGTTACCAGCCCGTCCCTGCTTACATCGTAAAACTGTCGAATCTATTACCAGTCGGCGCTCTCGAGGAGGGGTCTGCGGTGGAATTCTGCCGATTTTGTCAGTTAGCTCAATAAAAATGAGAGAGCGTGTTTTTCAAATAACAGTGTTTTTTTGAGCCTAAAATGGATGAAATTGGGTGAAAACTTGACCTATATATAACTAATACCAGAATTTTCGAACATCCTGCTGTCTTTGCACGAAAATTGATAAAATCTGGTCAATACTATCCCCATCTCTACCTACTACTTATAATTATTTTCATTATTCTAACAAGTTTTGTGGCGAATATCAGTGAGTATTATCTAAAATATAAAAATCTCTTGTCACGGTGTTTGTTGCCAAACTCCTCCGAAACGGCTGGACGATTTTGATGAAATTTGGTGTGCTTATCGGGTAGGTCTGAGAATCGGTCAACACTTATTTTCTATACCCCTAAATGTTCACCACAAATATTATTAACTTTTCCTTTCTAAAAGACATTTTTTATTCTTACATGATTCAGCATTGAAAAATACATAAGATTCTAAATTGTCACACCTATACGATCAACCCCTGATTTTTAATCGCGATTTTTATATAATTATATTCCACCCAGAGGAAATCGAATATAATAATTGTAGTATACTATCATTTTTATGAACCAACTCGTTATCCCTGCCATGTGTCTCCCGTTGTCCCTTCTCAACCAGGAAAGATCACGAAGTAGGAATGAAAATAAGTCGGCTTATTATATTCTCATTAAGTCAAGTTAATTTCACTCAAAAGTAGCACGCTATTTGGCATTGGATCAATTGAAAAAAATGGATATCCCTCACGCAAAGCACATTAGCTAATGCATTCCCCGGTTTATCTAAATCAAATAATTTGAGTCGATTATATGTTGTATAGTCAATCTTGGGCAGACTAAGTGGTTTTATCTGCGACTGTTATTGGATTAATGTCACCAGACCATAAATATAAGATATACGTAAAATAAATAGGTAACAGTATCCAACGTTTAAAGAAGCATGCACTAAGCTTGCCAAAACATGCTTGCTGAAGCAGCATTATACTGAACAGGAATTGAACTGCTTTCTGCAGTCTTTCTGTAATTTTTTAAGTTCGGGAGACCACCATGGGGGCCTAATTCTACCCCAACTTCGTGTTATTGGACAAGCCACCTCTAATGCTTGCCTGCAAGATTACGTTAATCGTTTAACGAGGACGTTGAGGTCGTCCTTGCTTTTAGGCAGAAACGGCGGAATCATAGGATGCGTTTTTCCAGCTCTTGCATGTGCACCAGCCAGTTCGTTTTTCTATGATTCCTGATATTGTTGACTCTATCTGCTCTTTCCTCGATAATATATTCAATATATCGGTGATCCGAAAAGCAGTTCTTCCGACACAAGTGCGATATGTACATGCCCTGACTTACCTTCACAATTAGCAATGTATTGTAGTTCGATGTCCTCAATTCGCCAATAGACTCTCCATTAATCCATGGCTCCTGAATGCGGACAAACTCAGGCTGTTCAATTGCCACGCGGCTAACTAGGGCTACTGAAGCTAGTTTGCTGTGATGGAGATTAATTTGTAGAAGGCACATAAACAGTTGTTATATCTTTATCTTCCTGAGAGCCACTTAAGAGTTCTCTCTAAGTTTAGACTCGGATGAAAAATCACCTTGCTCTAAACTTTCAACATCACTCGAGGACTCCATAGGATCTTCCTCGACTTCGCCCATCTCGTTTTCCGATGCTAGATGGTCTGCAGCATCGGCTCCTATGTCGTGATTTTCACCTTCGTGAATCCATAATCGACCTCTCCGCCGCTTTTCGCCAGCGGTTTGATGGACTCCTTTGTAAGTAACAGCAGAATCTGCGTCGTGTCCCTTTTGGTCTCTATGCCAGATTCTGCTACGGGGTGCTCGAAGGTATTGACAAATTTCCACCCCTCCGTAGGCAGACATGATTTGCTGGCTTTTATGAGCTGCATAATCTGGTCCGTCTGTGATGGTGTAGCCGGGATCAAGACCCTTGCTCTTGGTCTGGACTGGATATCCCTTTTGTCTGGCGCTACCAATTTATCTCCAGGATATACCTCCCCTCCCTTGGCTATAGCAGCTTTTTAAAGTCCGACCAATCACTCGTTATCGCACGCAATCATTTTGAGCTGGCCGTGATACCAGGCGGCATATGTGCAAGACGGTGGTGGATCTGGCTTGTTTAGTAGCACCTCCAGCGCTACATTTGTTAGCGCATCTTGCACCTATTTCCATTGGGATTCTTCCTTCGAGATCTCCCTCATCCAGCACGTCATGATAATTCGGTTTCGGGCCATATCGCGGACTGTTACCAGCCCGTCCCTGCTTACATCGTAAAACTGTCGAATCTGTTACCAGTCGGCGCTCTCGAGGAGGGGTCTGCGGTGGAATTCTGCCGATTTTGTCAGTTAGCTCAATAAAAATGAGAGAGCGTGTTTTTCAAATAACAGTGTTTTTTTGAGCCTAAAATGGATAAAATTGGGTGAAAACTTGACCTATATATAACTAATACCAGAATTTTCGAACATCCTGCTGTCTTTGCACGAAAATTGATAAAATCTGGTCAATACTATCCCCATCTCTACCTACTACTTATAATTATTTTCATTATTCTAACAAGTTTTGTGGCGAATATCAGTGAGTATTATCTAATATATAAAATTCTCTTGTCACGGTGTTTGTTGCCAAACTCCTCCGAAACGGCTGGACGATTTTGATGAAATTTGGTGTGCTTATCGGGTAGGTCTGAGAATCGGTCAACACTTATTTTCTATACCCCTAAATGTTCACCACAAATATTATTAACTTTTCCTTTCTAAAAGACATTTTTTATTCTTACATGATTCAGCATTGAAAAATACATAAGATTCTAAATTGTCACACCTATACGATCAACCCCTGATTTTTAATCGCGATTTTTATATAATTATATTCCACCCAGAGGAAATCGAATATAATAATTGTAGTATACTATCATTTTTATGAACCAACTCGTTATCCCTGCCATGTGTCTCCCGTTGTCCCTTCTCAACCAGGAAAGATCACGAAGTAGGAATGAAAATAAGTCGGCTTATTATATTCTCATTAAGTCAAGTTAATTTCACTCAAAAGTAGCACGCTATTTGGCATTGGATCAATTGAAAAAAATGGATATCCCTCACGCAAAGCACATTAGCTAATGCATTCCCCGGTTTATCTAAATCAAATAATTTGAGTCGATTATATGTTGTATAGTCAATCTTGGGCAGACTAAGTGGTTTTATCTGCGACTGTTATTGGATTAATGTCACCAGACCATAAATATAAGATATACGTAAAATAAATAGGTAACAGTATCCAACGTTTAAAGAAGCATGCACTAAGCTTGCCAAAACATGCTTGCTGAGCAGCATTATACTGAACAGGAATTGAACTGCTTTCTGCAGTCTTTCTGTAATTTTTTAAGTTCGGGAGACCACCATGGGGGCCTAATTCTACCCCAACTTCGTGTTATTGGACAAGCCACCTCTAATGCTTGCCTGCAAGATTACGTTAATCGTTTAACGAGGACGTTGAGGTCGTCCTTGCTTTTAGGCAAAAACGGCGGAATCATAGGATGCGTTTTTCCAGCTCTTGCATGTGCACCAGCCAGTTCGTTTTTCTATGATTCCTGAAATTGTTGACTCTATCTGCTCTTTCCTCGATAATATATTCAATATATCGGTGATCCGAAAAGCAGTTCTTCCGACACAAGTGCGATATGTACATGCCCTGACTTACCTTCATAATTAGCAATGTATTGTAGTTCGATGTCCTCAATTCGCCAATAGGCCCTCCATTAATCCATGGCTCCTGAATGCGGACAAACTCAGGCTGTTCAATTGCCACGCGGCTAACTAGGGCTACTGAAGCTAGTTTGCTGTGATGGAGATTAATTTGTAGAAGGCACATAAACAGTTGTTATATCTTTATCTTCCTGAGAGCCACGTAAGAGTTCCCTCTAAGTTTAGACTCGGATGAAAAATCACCTTGCTCTAAACTTTCAACATCACTCGAGGACTCCATAGGATCTTCCTCGACTTCGCCCATCTCGTTTTCCGATGCTAGATGGTCTGCAGCATCGGCTCCTATGTCGTGATTTTCACCTTCGTGAATCCATAATCGACCTCTCCGCCGCTTTTCGCCAGCGGTTCGATGGACTCCTTTGTACGTAACAGCAGAATCTGCATCGTGTCCCTTTTGGTCTCTATGCCAGATTCTGCTACGGGGTGCTCGAAGGTATTGACAAATTTCCACCCCTCCGTAGGCAGACTTGATTTGCTGGCTTTTATGAGCTGCATAATCTGGTCCGTCTGTGATGGTGTAGCCGGGATCAAGACCCTTGCTCTTAGTCTGGGCTGGATATCCCTTTTGTCTGGCGCTACCAATTTATCTCCAGGATATACCTCCCCTCCCTTGGCTATAGCAGCTTTATAAAGTCCGACCAATCACTCGTTATTGCACGCAATCATTTTGAGCTGGCCGTGATACCAGGCGGCATATGTGCAGGACGGTGGTGGATCTGGCTTGTTTAGTAGCACCTCCAGCGCTACATTTGTTAGCGCATCTTGCACCTATTTCCATTGGGATTCTTCCTTCGGGATCTCCCTCATCCAGCACGTCATGATAATTCGGTTTCGGGCCATATCGCGGACTGTTACCAGCCCGCCCCTGCTTACATCGTAAAACTGTCGAATCTATTACCAGTCGGCGCTCTCGAAGAGGGGTCTGCGGTGGAATTCTGCCGATTTTGTCAGTTAGCTCAATAAAAATGAGAGAGCGTGTTTTTCAAATAACAGTGTTTTTTTGAGCCTAAAATGGATGAAATTGGGTGAAAACTTGACCTATATATAACTAATACCAGAATTTTCGAACATCCTGCTGTCTTTGCACGAAAATTGATAAAATCTGGTCAATACTATCCCCATCTCTACCTACTACTTATAATTATTTTCATTATTCTAACAAGTTTTGTGGCGAATATCAGTGAGTATTATCTAAAATATAAAAATCTCTTGTCACGGTGTTTGTTGCCAAACTCCTCCGAAACGGCTGGACGATTTTGATGAAATTTGGTGTGCTTATCGGGTAGGTCTGAGAATCGGTCAACACTTATTTTCTATACCCCTAAATGTTCACCACAAATATTATTAACTTTTCCTTTCTAAAAGACATTTTTTATTTTTACATGATTCAGCATTGAAAAATACATAAGATTCTAAATTGTAACACCTATACGATCAACCCCTGATTTTTAATCGCGATTTTTATATAATTATATTCCACCCAGAGGAAATCGAATATAATAATTGTAGTATACTATCATTTTTATGAACCAACTCGTTATCCCTGCCATGTGTCTCCCGTTGTCCCTTCTCAACCAGGAAACATCACGAAGTAGGAATGAAAATAAGTCGGCTTATTATATTCTCATTAAGTCAAGTTAATTTCACTCAAAAGTAGCACGCTATTTGGCATCGGATCAATTGAAAAAAATGGATATCCCTCACGAAAAGCACATTAGCTAATGCATTCCCCGGTTTATCTAAATCAAATAATTTGAGTCGATTATATGTTGTATAGTCAATCTTGGGCAGACTAAGTGGTTTTATCTGCGACTGTTATTGGATTAATGTCACCAGACCATAAATATAAGATATACGTAAAATAAATAGGTAACAGTATCCAACGTTTAAAGAAGCATGCACTAAGCTTGCCAAAACATGCTTGCTGAAGCAGCATTATACTGAACAGGAATTGAACTGCTTTCTGCAGTCTTTCTGTAATTTTTTAAGTTCGGGAGACCACCATGGGGGCCTAATTCTACCCCAACTTCGTGTTATTGGACAAGCCACCTCTAATGCTTGCCTGCAAGATTACGTTAATCGTTTAACGAGGACGTTGAGGTCGTCCTTGCTTTTAGGCAGAAACGGCGGAATCATAGGATGCGTTTTTCCAGCTCTTGCATGTGCACCAGCCAGTTCGTTTTTCTATGATTCCTGATATTGTTGACTCTATCTGCTCTTTCCTCGATAATATATTCAATATATCGGTGATCCGAAAAGCAGTTCTTCCGACACAAGTGCGATATGTACATGCCCTGACTTACCTTCACAATTAGCAATGTATTGTAGTTCGATGTCCTCAATTCGCCAATAGACTCTCCATTAATCCATGGCTCCTGAATGCGGACAAACTCAGGCTGTTCAATTGCCACGCGGCTAACTAGGGCTACTGAAGCTAGTTTGCTGTGATGGAGATTAATTTGTAGAAGGCACATAAACAGTTGTTATATCTTTATCTTCCTGAGAGCCACTTAAGAGTTCTCTCTAAGTTTAGACTCGGATGAAAAATCACCTTGCTCTAAACTTTCAACATCACTCGAGGACTCCATAGGATCTTCCTCGACTTCGCCCATCTCGTTTTCCGATGCTAGATGGTCTGCAGCATCGGCTCCTATGTCGTGATTTTCACCTTCGTGAATCCATAATCGACCTCTCCGCCGCTTTTCGCCAGCGGTTCGATGGACTCCTTTGTACGTAACAGCAGAATCTGCATCGTGTCCCTTTTGGTCTCTATGCCAGATTCTGCTACGGGGTGCTCGAAGGTATTGACAAATTTCCACCCCTCCGTAGGCAGACTTGATTTGCTGGCTTTTATGAGCTGCATAATCTGGTCCGTCTGTGATGGTGTAGCCGGGATCAAGACCCTTGCTCTTGGTCTGGACTGGATATCCCTTTTGTCTGGCGCTACCAATTTATCTCCAGGATATACCTCCCCTCCCTTGGCTATAGCAGCTTTATAAAGTCCGACCAATCACTCGTTATTGCACGCAATCATTTTGAGCTGGCCGTGATACCAGGCGGCATATGTGCAAGACGGTGGTGGATCTGGCTTGTTTAGTAGCACCTCCAGCGCTACATTTGTTAGCGCATCTTGCACCTATTTCCATTGGGATTCTTCCTTCGAGATCTCCCTCATCCAGCACGTCATGATAATTCGGTTTCGGGCCATATCGCGGACTGTTACCAGCCCGTCCCTGCTTACATCGTAAAACTGTCGAATCTGTTACCAGTCGGCGCTCTCGAGGAGGGGTCTGCGGTGGAATTCTGCCGATTTTGTCAGTTAGCTCAATAAAAATGAGAGAGCGTGTTTTTCAAATAACAGTGTTTTTTTGAGCCTAAAATGGATAAAATTGGGTGAAAACTTGACCTATATATAACTAATACCAGAATTTTCGAACATCCTGCTGTCTTTGCACGAAAATTGATAAAATCTGGTCAATACTATCCCCATCTCTACCTACTACTTATAATTATTTTCATTATTCTAACAAGTTTTGTGGCGAATATCAGTGAGTATTATCTAATATATAAAATTCTCTTGTCACGGTGTTTGTTGCCAAACTCCTCCGAAACGGCTGGACGATTTTGATGAAATTTGGTGTGCTTATCGGGTAGGTCTGAGAATCGGTCAACACTTATTTTCTATACCCCTAAATGTTCACCACAAATATTATTAACTTTTCCTTTCTAAAAGACATTTTTTATTCTTACATGATTCAGCATTGAAAAATACATAAGATTCTAAATTGTCACACCTATACGATCAACCCCTGATTTTTAATCGCGATTTTTATATAATTATATTCCACCCAGAGGAAATCGAATATAATAATTGTAGTATACTATCATTTTTATGAACCAACTCGTTATCCCTGCCATGTGTCTCCCGTTGTCCCTTCTCAACCAGGAAAGATCACGAAGTAGGAATGAAAATAAGTCGGCTTATTATATTCTCATTAAGTCAAGTTAATTTCACTCAAAAGTAGCACGCTATTTGGCATTGGATCAATTGAAAAAAATGGATATCCCTCACGCAAAGCACATTAGCTAATGCATTCCCCGGTTTATCTAAATCAAATAATTTGAGTCGATTATATGTTGTATAGTCAATCTTGGGCAGACTAAGTGGTTTTATCTGCGACTGTTATTGGATTAATGTCACCAGACCATAAATATAAGATATACGTAAAATAAATAGGTAACAGTATCCAACGTTTAAAGAAGCATGCACTAAGCTTGCCAAAACATGCTTGCTGAGCAGCATTATACTGAACAGGAATTGAACTGCTTTCTGCAGTCTTTCTGTAATTTTTTAAGTTCGGGAGACCACCATGGGGGCCTAATTCTACCCCAACTTCGTGTTATTGGACAAGCCACCTCTAATGCTTGCCTGCAAGATTACGTTAATCGTTTAACGAGGACGTTGAGGTCGTCCTTGCTTTTAGGCAGAAACGGCGGAATCATAGGATGCGTTTTTCCAGCTCTTGCATGTGCACCAGCCAGTTCGTTTTTCTATGATTCCTGATATTGTTGACTCTATCTGCTCTTTCCTCGATAATATATTCAATATATCGGTGATCCGAAAAGCAGTTCTTCCGACACAAGTGCGATATGTACATGCCCTGACTTACCTTCACAATTAGCAATGTATTGTAGTTCGATGTCCTCAATTCGCCAATAGACTCTCCATTAATCCATGGCTCCTGAATGCGGACAAACTCAGGCTGTTCAATTGCCACGCGGCTAACTAGGGCTACTGAAGCTAGTTTGCTGTGATGGAGATTAATTTGTAGAAGGCACATAAACAGTTGTTATATCTTTATCTTCCTGAGAGCCACGTAAGAGTTCTCTCTAAGTTTAGACTCGGATGAAAAATCACCTTGCTCTAAACTTTCAACATCACTCGAGGACTCCATAGGATCTTCCTCGACTTCGCCCATCTCGTTTTCCGATGCTAGATGGTCTGCAGCATCGGCTCCTATGTCGTGATTTTCACCTTCGTGAATCCATAATCGACCTCTCCGCCGCTTTTCGCCAGCGGTTCGATGGACTCCTTTGTACGTAACAGCAGAATCTGCATCGTGTCCCTTTTGGTCTCTATGCCAGATTCTGCTACGGGGTGCTCGAAGGTATTGACAAATTTCCACCCCTCCGTAGGCAGACTTGATTTGCTGGCTTTTATGAGCTGCATAATCTGGTCCGTCTGTGATGGTGTAGCCGGGATCAAGACCCTTGCTCTTAGTCTGGGCTGGATATCCCTTTTGTCTGGCGCTACCAATTTATCTCCAGGATATACCTCCCCTCCCTTGGCTATAGCAGCTTTATAAAGTCCGACCAATCACTCGTTATTGCACGCAATCATTTTGAGCTGGCCGTGATACCAGGCGGCATATGTGCAGGACGGTGGTGGATCTGGCTTGTTTAGTATCACCTCCAGCGCTACATTTGTTAGCGCATCTTGCACCTATTTCCATTGGGATTCTTCCTTCGGGATCTCCCTCATCCAGCACGTCATGATAATTCGGTTTCGGGCCATATCGCGGACTGTTACCAGCCCGCCCCTGCTTACATCGTAAAACTGTCGAATCTATTACCAGTCGGCGCTCTCGAAGAGGGGTCTGCGGTGGAATTCTGCCGATTTTGTCAGTTAGCTCAATAAAAATGAGAGAGCGTGTTTTTCAAATAACAGTGTTTTTTTGAGCCTAAAATGGATGAAATTGGGTGAAAACTTGACCTATATATAACTAATACCAGAATTTTCGAACATCCTGCTGTCTTTACACGAAAATTGATAAAATCTGGTCAATACTATCCCCATCTCCACCTACTACTTATAATTATTTTCATTATTCTAACAAGTTTTGTGGCGAATATCAGTGAGTATTATCTAATATATAAAATTCTAGATATACGTAAAATAAATAGGTAACAGTATCCAACGTTTAAAGAAGCATGCACTAAGCTTGCCAAAACATGCATGCTGAAGCAGCATTATACTGAACAGGAACACAAATTCATCTAATATTTGCTATAGTATCGAAGACATGTTTCCCGGCCCAATTACAAATGATGTGGAATAATCACAAAGGTTCGATCTGCTCTCATTTAGTGACGCAATCTACAATGAATCATTCAGTGCTATTGAGGATCATTGCATTGTCATTGCGAATTCACCAATCACTCATTTCGGTATGAGTTCACCACATCGAAGTGCATCAGATATAAATCGTGAAATAAATTATGACACTGCCGAATTCTCCCAGTACTACTGACAGTAAACATGGTTTATATGCTTCAAGATCCATCTGCCGAAACTTTTTCAAAGTAATTGTTAGATAATGGCAATGGAAAACTAGCTGTATATGAAAATAGTGGATGTATATACTCTCAGTGATAATATACTTCCCGATTTACACACAAAATATAAGATTGGCCAGCAGAAAGATTGATTTTGGCAGCAAAAAATGTAGACGTCAACGGATTAAATTCAAAGATAAAACAGTTGTTGCCAGGGACCACGGCTTTACAATGGCGCTAGATTAGTTATTAAAAATTAAAGAAAACCATTAACGAACCCACCATTTTGAATGACAAGTTTGGATTCCAAAATGTATTGCTGCAACGACTTCCTATAGCAGAGAATGTTAATGAATAGAGAAGAAACAAATGTTAAATTAAATCTTTTTGAGTACTAATTTGTAATTCCACATGAGGGAACATCGAAAAATATAACTTCGAAAAAGAAAAATACGACAAATTTATAATTGCAATGAAAAGCCTTCTGAATTAAAAATCTGTATTACCGGTAAAAACCTAAGAATTCATAATAAAATAAACATTTAATAGGCAATTTTTCCAACTAATGTATGTACGATGCGTGAGAATTGCTTATTGAACAAAGGATAACAATAAAACGGTGACTAAGCGGCCGCCTTTACACTTTTGTGGTGGCTTAGGTCGTAAGCGTGAAGGATTTAAGCTCAATCCGAATACGAACATTTACGTTCGGATCCTGAAACTCATGAAACTTAAACTTTATTTTTATTTTTTTTTTTTTATTGTTTCACATTTTAGCTAATCTCAATTCCGTTACTTAAATAGCATATTTTGCTTCCTGAGATAATTAAAATATTTCAAGAAAATATGTTCATAAGCGCACTGCCACATAATTATTTCAGATATATATTTTATTTATCGAATTTAGTTTAAAAACGATTATAGGTATGAATATATGTGTATTTATATATAATAATATATAATATATATTATATTACGAAAATAATTCATAAATGCTTCAGTATTTTTCAATACTCATTAAGCAACATATTAATATATTATGAGCCCTCACTTGACACGCCTCAGTGTATGGTGGCAAGCCAACGAAATAACGGCGAGTTCGCGTGGACATTGTGTTGTTGAAAAAAACCAAATGACGACTTTGTCCACAAACATACATATATACTGAGCTCGCATACACATTGACGCCGAATTTTGCGCATCGTGGCGGAGTTGACAAAATTTGTTTGAATCGACAATTTTACGACAATGTCGGTCGGCTATGTTGTCTCGTTTGTCCTTTTTGCAATGGTTTGCTATTGAAAGTTGACTTATGCTCTTTGGAAATATTGCGATTACCGATTGCTGCATTTTCATAGCGTTGTGTTAAGATAAAATGGGCTAAATCGACAAACTATGAAATAATGATAATAAGTAAACATATAAAAGTACTATCTGGTGCTTAGACCAGAGAACTTAAATGAATGAGAAGGTGCAGGTTCGACAGCGAACAATTTGTAGGAATTTATCAAGGTTTCACCACACATGCACGTGAAACAAATAACATTTCTCGCTTTTATAACAGCGGTGAATCTGTAAACATACGCTCTCCTAACATAACCAAACGGCGAATATTGAAGAGAATATAATGTGTATGCCAAACTGAGAATATTGATATGCTATTTGAAATATATTCCCTTTTATTGAACTATTATTTATTATTACTTTTAAGTTATTTTATGTTAATTAATTTTTACTTTCTTGTGAGTTATTAATAATAATTTAACCATATTTTGATATATTTCTTAAAATAATTCAAGTGCTTGACACCATTATGGAGTCATAAAAGTACAGAATTGTGTTTTGCCGTCGGCATTTTCATATCATGTGTAAAAATATTTGTAAATTTGTCTACAAACAACATATGTATGAACATTCATTACTTCATGTGAAATCTCCGTTGACACGGTCAACCCAGAAAACTTAAAACAATGAGAAGGTGCAAATTGAATTTTGTATGATGCTCGATTGGTTGGCTGAAAATTTGAGATCTTTCTGTATAGTTTTGCTGTTATTTACCAGAAATGAGAATTTTTAACAACGTTCTCTGACAAAATACGTATCTACCAATATAAAGAGAAAAATGAAATGAAATGAATGAGAAAACAAGAAATACAAATGCCACTTCACATATGCATGATTATGTTTTGCCATATAAACGATTTTTATGATGAAAAATTGATAAATTATTATTTTTTTGCACAAATGCTACAATAATAAAATGTGAAATATTATGCAAGAAATGATATTTTACTATTTTCATAATTTTCTAATTTCAATTTTTACAGAATTAATAATTTATGTATGTACATCAATATGTTATATTATATAATATAATAATATATTATTAATTATCAATAAATACACGTGAGCGCACTGCTCTATATGTAAGTATGTATGTACAAATATGCATATGACCGCGCAAAATAAGTAATGCATACACAAATCTACATACATTTAAGCGTACAAATGTAAGTACGTCAGCCAATAGGAAAAATACAAACATTGTTGTACAAAAACAACAATTGTCTTAAATAGCATCAGCACCAGAAATCAATATGGCAGCCAAATTGACAAATCCTAAATTTGTAGTAAATCACACACCAACAACATTTTCATTCATGAACGCTGGCGCACAAGCAATAAGCTAAGTCGTTTCATTCATAAAAGCAAACGCCTTACACATCTCCCCGAGCATGCGTTTGCCTACAAGCGTCTTTTCGCGACGATGGCAAAAGCTAAAAATCATAAATTGAACAAATTTCTGATATTCCCTCTAGAAGGGAAAAGTGACAACCCCTCAAATATGAGTATTAAAATATTTTAGAATAAAAGTGACAACATAGTAAATTTGTCGATTTACAATTCAAGAAACTTTTTAAAGAAATTATTCAATATTCCTCTGATTTATGTATACAGTAAACCCCGGTTAAGTATCACTCCTCCAATCCCTCTTATCTTTGCACTTGCCCATATGCGATGTATGTTTGTAAGAGTGTGTATGGCACATCTCGGATTTTCTACCAACAACACAATGTTGTGACGCTTTGTCGTCGCGTCAGTTCTTCGACAGATTGACTCTTTGACATAAAAGCAAAAAATGTGTCAACGGAGATTTCACATGAAGTAATGAGTGTACATATCGACATAAAAATACATACAAATGTGTAAACGACATAATATATGTATGTCCTGTTACATATGTTTACACATGCATTTGAAAAGAAAAATTGAAGCATGAATGTGAAATACCGACGGCAAAACACAATTCTGTACTTTTATGACTCCATAATGGTGTCAAGTACAATTAATGAATTATTTTAAGAAATATATCAAAATACTTTATTAGTAATAATTTAAAAGTATTTTGATATATTTCTCATAATAAAGTAAAAATGAATTAACATAAAATAATTTAAAAAATAATAAATAATAGTTCAATAAAAGGGAATATATTTCAAATGGCATATCAATATGCCCAGTTTTGCTCACATATTATATTCTCTTCAATATTCGTCGGTTGGTTATGTTAAGAGAGCGTATGTGTACAGATTCACCGCTGTTATAAAAGCGAAAAATGTTATTTGTTTCTCGTGCATCTGTGGTGAACTCCTTGATAAATTCCTACAAATTGTTCCCTGTCGAACCTGCATCTTCTCATTGTTTTAAGTTCTCTGGTCAACCAATGATCGAAGCTCACGTTCTCTGCTTTTATGTCAAAGAGAAAATTAACGAACTCTCGCCGATTGTCACCGCTTCCCTTGCCGCTCTAACAGCTTTGCCCACAAATCATTGTAAATATGTATTTTTATATAATATATGAGCATGCATACATATTGACGCAGATTTTTGCGAGTCACGGAAAAATATTTTAGAATTGTAAAATATTTTAAATCGACAAAAGCTTTGTTGCCACTTTTGTCTGTGTTTTCTGTGTTTGCAGGGTTGTCACTTTTCCCTTCTGGAGGGAACATCAGAAAGATGTTCAATTTATAATTTCTAGCTTTTGCCATCATCGCGAAAAGACGCTTGTGGGCAAACGCATGCTCGGGGAGATGTGTATGCGTTTGCTTTTATGAATGAAATGACTTAGCTTATGGATTGTGCGCCAGCGTTCATGAATGAAAATGTTGTTGGTGTGTGATTTACTACAAATTTAGGATTTGTCAATTTGGCTGCCATATTGATTTCTGGTGCTGATGCTATTTGAGACAATTGTTGTTTTTGTACAACAATGTTTGTATTTTGCCTATTGGCTGACGTACTTACATTTGTACGCTTAAATGTATGTAGATTTGTGTATGCATTACTTATTTTGCGCGGTCATACGCATATTTGTATATACATACTTACATATAGAGCAGTGCGCTCACATGTTTTTATTGATAATTGATAATATATTATTACAAGTATATTATATAATATAACGTATTGATGTACATATGTAAATAAATAAATTAATAATTCTGTAACAACTGAAATTAGAAAATTATGAAAATAGTAAAATATCATTTCTTGCATAATATTTCACATTTTATTATTGTAGCATTTGTGCAAAAAAATCATATTTTATCAATTTTTCATCATAAAAATCGTTTATATGGCAAAAAATAATCATGCATATGTGAAGTGGCATTTGTATTTTTTGTTTTCTCATTCATTTCATTTCATTTTTTTCTTTGTGTTGGGAGAGACGTAATTTGTCAGAGTTATAAATTCTCATTTCTGTTAAATAACAGCAAATATTACAGAAAATGGTGAACTCCTTGATCTCAAATTTTCAGCCAACCAATCGAGCATCATACAAAATTCACTTTGCACCTTCTCGTTCATTTAAGTTCTCTGGTAATAACCCAACGATTACCCTCCTCCCGCCCAACCAACGCGAGGGGCGCAATCCGCATACGTGCGGAATTAGCCGAGTCAGAAAAGGCAAGAGAGTTTTTTAAGTGTTGTGATCTAAAACTGCTCATCTACAGAAACAAAAATTTCAACAGCTAAGATTTATAGATACGATATAATAAATTGTTACATTTTCATTTATTAAGAGAAAACAATAAAGTCTTTTTAATTTTGAAAAGTGATTCACATTAGTCAAATGTGCTAGAATGAGACATACATACATAGAACAAGAGAATTACTTTGAATAACGGAACACTTTGAAGAGGTATCAACGTATACTAAATCTAAGCATTTACCAAATTTATTCGGAATCAAATTAATTTGGTTCAGACACAACTCGGACATTTTTTCGAAAAACTCATTAAAACATGACCGATTGCAAATCGGTACGATATAGTTATCGAAAGCTTTCCACGAATCACACGGTAAATTGAAATCTCCTAATACGATTATTGAATTTGCATTATTTGTATACAGATAAGTCCGAATGGGGTGGTATATAAGATACTGTTAAATAAATAAAACAACTATTAACATAGATATAACTCAAATACTTTTACATTCAAATGAGTCAATTCCTGGAAAAAGAACATCTTCAGATGGGATAGAGGAATGTTACGTCGCTTAAATATACTGACTGAACAAAGAGCCGTTTAAACAACATATATGCAAATTTTTATAAACTTACGGCAAAGAATCTACCTATCTTTCTCTAACCTACGTTGGGTATTTTTGGACTGCAATATTAAATTTTAAATTGAGCAAAAAAGGTGACCAAATTATTCGGTAAATAAAAAATCTCAAAAGATCAAATTAATAAAGAATTTTTTTTTAAACAAGAACATAAGCACATACGCATATGTACATCTATTCAAAGTCCACATTGGCTGATTTCAAGCAATACCCCTTGTTCTTTTTGAAACACAAGCAAGCAGGATTGCATACAAAACATAAAAGCATATTACATGCTCACATAATTCGTGCATACATACATATGTATGTACACAGCGCATTGATCTCTTCAACGAGCTCTCGATTACACAATTACATAAATATATACATACAACTCCGTGGTTGGCAAAAGGTTTCCCACCTGAAACTAGCAGATCCCAATTGCAATACGCCCGCTCAAATAGATATAATAGTAGGCAGCGACCTTATATCGCAAATACTACATGAAGGTGTTGAAAAAATTTCAAAGACCCTTGTAGCCCAAAACACTATATTCGGTTGGATTCTATGTGGACTAGTTAGAGAACCAGTTTCCACACCAACAACTCAAGTTGACGAAAACTCAAATGATTCAATTACAACCCCAGAATATCTATATTGTGAATACTTCAACCAGAGAACTTAGAACAAGTTGTTTTAAGTTCTCTGGTTTAATATCGTACATATATTTTGAACGTTTCCTTCACTTTTATTATATATATTTTTTCTTTTGTATAAAAATTTCATTAGGAACAAAGTGTCAATTTTGCGTATATTATAAAGACTTTTAAATGCACAATTTAATACTTTCGGCACAATATATTTTTATATAATGTACGATTAGTAACTGTATAGTTTTAATTTCACACAACGGAATTAAACATTCACTTTTTAGTTCAGATAATTATAATTTTTATTACTCACAATTTCTTTTTCACAATTTGTAGTTCGGATAATTCAAATTTTTATTATCCAATATTATGTATTAAAACAATTTGTTTTTTCTTAGCCTGAGGGTAAAATGGGTAGATTATAAAAAAAAAAATTTGGGACAAAAAAAAATGACATATTCTATCGACATCGTACAAGGTGCAATGATCTTACTATAACATTAAGTGACGTAATGTCATTGCGAATGTACCAATCAGCCATTTCAGTATGAGTTCACCAAATCGGAGTGCATATGATTTAATCAACACAGATATAAATCGTGAAGCGCAGTAGGATACTGTCGAATTAGCACCGACTGTTATTCGCAATGTTCCACTACTAAATGATGAACAAAAATTAATTTACGACCGCATACTATTTGACGGCAAATACTGGATGGATGAAATTACCGATGGATTTTACAGTCATCAACACACAAAATACTCTCATTGGGAATATATTTCCCGATTTACACACACTCACACTTAATGCCTGGCAGAAAGAGTGATTTTGTCAGTAAAAGATGTAGACGTCAATGGATTAAATTCAATGATACAACCGTTGTAGCCATGGGACTTGGTGTCATAGAAATCTATCAATGATGTTTGCCAGGCCAACAATTCAGTTTTTGAATTCATTGAATGTACCGGGTATGCCACCGCACCATTTACAACTGAAGAATGAAATGGAATATTTTGCTTCGTAATTTGAACCCACACTTCTTTGCAATGGCACAAGATGAGTCATTAAAAAATTAATGAAAAACATTATCGAAGCCACCAGTTTGAATGGCAAGTTCCAAGGCGAAAATGTATTGCCACAAGCAATCTCAATGGTTCTTACAGATGTGAAACGCACACAATTTCCATTTATATTGGCATTCGCAATACCAAACAATAAGTCAAAAGACCAAGCGTTGTCTTTTTGTGGCTAAGATTTTAGTATTTCATACTTTTCCCACGGACAACTTTATGTAGCATGTTTTCACGTTCGCCTTAAAAAAATAGCAGACTTGAACAAAAAACGTTTAATTCTCTTATGTATAATAAAGGACCTTGGGATGCCGATTAAATCATGTTGGACAAAAGTTTATATAGGTTTCTACTGGATCCGTTTTTTTGAAAGAAAACTTTCGCATGAACCGCAGTTCATTTAAAAAATTATGCGAAATCCTCCGGCGTCTACAAAAAATGGATACGAACAACAGAAAAGCTATTCCGCTCGAGAAAAGAGTGGCTATAGCAATATTTGCTTTAGGCTCATCTGCGGAGTATTGGAGTATCGCTAATATGTTCGGCGTAGGTAAATCTACGGTTTGTTAAATTTTGCTGAAATATACTGAAACAATCCTTCCTCAAAAATGCTGCCACTAAATAGAGAAAGCATAACAGAATTGGTGACTGCTTTCGAGGTACTTGGATTCCCACAATGCTTAGGAGCAATTGGTAAATATTAGTTATAAAATCATATATTTACGCCAATGGTCTAATAATTCTTTACAGACGGATGCCACATTGAGGTTTACCCATCATCTGAAGAAGCTGTGGATTATTATAATTACAAAGGATGGTATTCCATCGTTTTATTGGCATTAGTTGATCCTAAGTAAAGTTTAGAAACACAATATACATATAAGTACATATGTAATATATACAATACATTGTATTTTCATATACCGTTTTATTTAAATAAACGTTGAGTGCCGGGCGAAGTAATGACTCTCAAATTTATGAGAAGTCGTCATTTAATTGAGAAATGCAGAATTGTCCTATAGTAAGTGAAATTATGTCTCGTGAAATTTCAGGCGTAAATGTGCCAGTTTTTATATTTTGGGATTCGGCTGTTCGATTTAGAAAACAACTAATGAAACCGTATCCATTAAGCGTAAATCAAAATCATTGTGAGAAGGTATTCAACTACGCCCTTTCGAAAACACGTAGAGTTGTCGAAAATGCCTTTGGACACCTCAAGGCCCGCTTTCGACGAATTGGAAAAGGAATTGACAACTCTGTATGTAATGCCAATTTAATAATATTATATTTTGCCAGCCCTAAATGTCACTTGAGAATTTGTTCACATTCCACTGTGTTCAAATGGAGAAAAAAATATATAAAAAACTAAATTCGTGGAGTGAGAGGGGAGAAGCCCTACTAATTGTGATATGGGAAGCAAAAGTTGGTGCGCTTCGGGGGCCAAGAAAGAATAGCCACATATTAAAGGAAATGGCAGTGGAGCTGCAGCAGCAAGGTGTCACCTTTACGGCGGGAGAAGTCAAAACCAAGATGCACAATCTGTCGCAAAGATTTAGGTAAACAAAATTGAATAAAAATAAATACTAAACAATATTGAGTAAATATTAATGCGTTATATGTTATTATGTTTTATAGGAAGGAGAAAACAGCAGTCGGTTTAACTGGCGGCTCTTCCTCGTAGTGGCCTTTGTTTAAAAAAAGAGCGCAATAATGTGTCCACTACTGGGCTTAGTGGAGGAAAGCTTTTTAAAGTAAGAGACATGTGTTTTTATTGAATATATTATTTATATTTACATATATATATATACATTTTTAAAAAGGTTCTACGAACTCCGAACCGATGGAAATTTCGGTGGAAACGGCTGCAACATTTGTTGCTGCATCTCCACATTTGTTGCTGCATCTCCACTGCCATCACCTGTTTGCACTCTTTCCCCCTCAGCGATGATAATGTCACCAACCGAGTCGCCACCCGAACCGATAGATTCTGCTAATAAGAAAAAAAATAATTATCAAAGTTTGATATTAAAAAAAAATGGAAAATATTGAAATAGAAATAAAAAAAAAAACAAATGAAGATTTCAATGTACGTAACGAAAATGTTTTTAAAATTAAAGAATTTGTAAAGGATACAAAATAAATAAATAAAATACCTCTTAATTTTTTAAAAAAATATAAAATAAAAATAAAATATTTTTGGAATATGGTTAGCGCCGCCTTAAATGCGTTCAGCCTGATAAATTATACTTAAAATTTTTACTCGACAAAAAATGGACAAAGTTTCTCCGTTAATTGGGTCGTCAGACGCATATAAAACATGACTCGGATTTTGGCGTCTAGTCTCCAACTCTTCCAAACCGTGTAACCATTTAGCGTTTAAAGTATCGTTGTTTTCATTTAAAAATTGTGAAGGACGCAACAGGCTTTTATAATATGTCTTCTAATAATATCGATTAAAATAGAGCAGGCACCGATTATAATGAGTGGAATGTAAGTTTTCAAGGGGTTTTCCGCGAAAACTGCGTTTTCGTTTGACAGATTTTGTATTGATGAAAACACAAGTTTTCGGGTGAAAACCTCTTTTGTCTATGAAAACACGAATTTTGTGTCGGTGCGAACATAGTATTAGCTAATTTTATGTTTTTGTTGAAAAAATTGTTGTAAGCATCCACAAATCCTGTATTTTAAATATTCCTCATGAAATTTGAATTATGTCATATTCATTTAATTTTTTAACTGCAGTAGGCATTATAGTAGTATTTATAAAGCCAAAGGGCAAAAAAAAAGGAAATCTGCTTCCATTGTTGTTTAGCTGTGACAGATACGACAAGGTTAGGTTAGGTTATACTGGCAGGCTGTCACACCATACATAGGTCCTTAGCAATGTCAGATGGAGTTACAGTTTAATTTGAGCTGAAGTATTTGTCATACAGGACGTCAACGCTTTTTGCGAACCTTAATGGCGACTTGATATCTAATTTTGATATTTCATCTAGTCTCTTGAACTGCGAAGCTCTTAGATATCTAAGTCGAGTTCTAGATAATGCCGGACAGAAGCATCTGAGGTGTTTCTGCGTCTCTCTCAAGCCTTCTTCTCTGCACTTTCTACATGTGTCATCGTTAATAATGCCCATACGGCTCGCATGTGATGCCAGTAGGTTGTGACCTGTCAGGTTGAGACTGATCCGTCTGTCAGACTTTTCGGAAATTTCATTGTATATCGTTTTTAGAAACTTCCGTATTTTCTGTTCTGGTACGGTAGCCAGACTATTAGCATTTGGGGCAATCTCATCAGCTATTGCGTTTCCCGGAATTCCTTTGCGGCCTGGAAGCCAGTATATGTATGCAGTCGCTTTCCGGCAGGCGGTACATCTATTGACTCCCGGCTTATATTGACATTATCTGATTTAATGCGATGTGAGATCTTATTCTTTAGCTCTAGTGCCCTCTCTGTATTTAAGGTTAGCAAGTGAAATGCAGTCGCCGAGGATCTGCCCTTGGTGCTGTGCTTTCGACATGTTAGCCCATAAAAGGTTGTCTCTAATATAGACGCGTAGCATTTGTTCAAATGTCTTCAGAAGGAATAAGGTTAGACTTATTGGTCTATATAATTTCGAATAAACTGGGACTCCTTTGCCGGCCTTCGGTATGAATACGACCCTCACTTCTATCCAAATGGTAGGTACATAGTTAAGCCTTAAACATCCTTCGTATATTGTGATCATTCATTCTGCAATACCGTCCATTGGTATGGATGCATAATTTATCAACAGCGCCCAAAGTATTCTTTCCTTTGTTATGATATTTGTAGGAATGTACTCCACACTAGTCCCCTCTCCACATTTTTTGCATAGTAGCCTAGGGTATTCGGATGTTCGGATAGTAATTTCCTAAGCCTAGCTACCTCGGTTGTCTTTTCTAACCTGCCGCAGAAGTTCGTCCACGACTCTCTCTTAGTTTTATGAATTTCTTTTTAATATTCTTTAAGTATATCTTTGTATTCCATCCAGAAGGACTCTTTGCCGGCCAACTTGGCCAGCTAGAATAGTTCCTTAACACTGCGCCTCCGTGATCCGAGCTCTTTGTTCCACGTTTTGAATCTATCGGAGGGCACGCGATGTTATACGCTTTTTTGAGAACATTCGTGAATATGACTCTCCTTTAGTTCATAGAAAGAGTCACAGTTCTCGAGTCTACTTAAATTCCCCATTACTATCTTTCTGTACTGATCCCAGTTAGTATTCTAAGAATTTCTAGTATGCAGTGTTACATGAAGAACGTTCTTCGAGGTAGAGCCAATATATGTTGGTTCTGTCTGAATTGAGGAGGAGTACGGCAGAGACGACCTTGCTTTTATGCAGTTTATTTGAAAAACCTTCACTTTTAAGTTCGGGTTTCTTCGCAGGGTCGGGCTGAATATCTGGTTCTCCCTCAGTTGTCAGCTGGGTTGCGCTTCTTCAGTACATGTGAGTCATTAATTATTGTTGCATAAGTCATTGAATTAGCTAATTAATTTAATATAATTTTAAACTTTTATCCAAACTCATTTATTTATATTAAAATCATCATTTAATTTCCTTATTATTTTGTATATTTTTTTGGATATATGTTTTTTTAAATAAGGTATATCTACTTCAATATGGGAACAGTCGTTTAAAATCCCCTTTCCATAAGAATGAGTTTAGGCCATCTATTAAAATTTATAGAGAATTCCAGATCTAACAACTTGTTAGATTTATTCATTAATTTCGTGTTCACCCGTGCTGAAATAGAAATCTGCGCTAACAAATTTGTTAGCATTTGTGAACCATGTATCCAGGGCCCGATCTCGGTATTTAGCCGCCCCGGGCAAAGATCATTTTCGCCGCCCTTTACATACACAAAGCTATATAAGTCATAAGCTAGTTTTGTTGTAGGATGCTAAGTATATAAGTAACTACATAAAATACGTGATATTGTTGGGATTATACCTACAATATTCAAGAAGAAGAAGTCTATTGGGACTTCTGAAGAAGTACCTATACGAAAGTTGATGAGTGTTTTTATGTTAGTAGGTATACAATATGTCTTTATAGGCAATTTCACAGAAATTGATATATTTTTTTATCGACATAGTTATGTACCTTTCAAGTTTATCATCATCATCAACCTATTGCGACTCACTGCTGCGTATTTCCCTGTTTTGGGCTAATGTTGCCCTTTAACTAAAGGAATAATGAACATTTTTCATTAAAATTGTTTCAGAAGTTAAAAAGATTAGGACCACACTGTTTAATTGTTTATTATGGTCAATCGGTTCATGTTAAGTTAAAGTTCATACGGTACGTATAAAAAAGCCATAACAAAAAATTTGTTTTAAAATTTAGGTTAAATTTTTAGTTAAGCATTAGTTAAGCATCCCACGATTTCAGGGTAAAGAGGGGTATGGTTGGATAGAGGAGATTTTCCAGATCACGAATATATATTATTATTGCCGCCGGAAACTTATAGTTTTCGAGATATTTGCATTTTAAGTTGAAAATTTCACAAATTTTATTTTACAATTTCTCGATTTATGGTTATCTTTTCTTTTATATTATGCACTTGTTATACACTAACTTTTCACTTTAATGTTTCTACATATTTATTTTATATTAAATACTTAAGTATTTGCTTTAAATAATCACCACTTGCAACTGTTACTGGTAAAGTTAAAAAGAGCGCAATACTGATATTTGGACCAAATCTTAAATCTGTTACAAATTTTAAAACATCTTGAGGAGATAAATTACTATTTGAAAACATACAAAAGACTGACAACTCCTCACAAAGTTTTAATGCATTTATATCGCTTGAGTTCTCATGAGTTAAAAGAGTTTTTATTTTTTACGAAGCTCAATGATTGGTTCGTCAACACACTCATAAGTAAAATGCTTTTTCTTGGATAGTGCACGTCTAGCCACATTTTCAAAGTCTAACACCTCGCAATCAATTTCAGAAGCTAAGGCTTTGGCGTCTTCAAGAACTTTAGTAAAATACTCATCTGAACGTGAGTTTTCAAAGAAATCTTTTGTGGAAATCTTTGACGGAAACTAAATGAAAATCTTTAGTTAGCATTAATTTACTGACAGGGTTTATGGGATTTAAATTTTCGTACTGAATTATAATAGAACATAAAAATTGAAACTGTTTAATTTGATTCAACAAACCCGAAGTCTCGTGTGGAGGTATATACCTCCTGCTCAAATATAAACGAGACTGGCTCAAACAACAAAAACGGTTAATTATTCTTCAATATGTATTTTATCCCCTTCAAAATAGTCACCATTAGAGGCGATACACATATGCCACCTTTTTTTCCAATCTTCCTAACACTTCTGGTAGGCCGCTTTAGGTATGGCTTTCAGTTCTTTCTTCGAATTCTCTTTTATGACTTCAATCGACTGAAAATGCTTTCCACGAAGCGGCAATTTGAGTTTAGGGAAAAGAAAAAAGTCACACGGTGCCATGTCGGGTGAATACGGTGCTTGCGGAACAATATTTACGTTGTTTTTGGTCAAATAATCGCGTACAAGACGAGACGTATGAGCTGGATTTTGGAACAAGTCGAGCAGACACAAGTCTCATGCCCAAAACATCGTGAATAATGCTATGAACGGATCCATTTGATATGTTGAGCTCACTAGCTATCTCTCTTTCAGTCACACGACGATTTTCCAACACAATTTTCTTTACTTTTTCGACGTTTTCTTCGTTTATTGACGTTGCTGGACGACGATCATGGGGCAAGGTCTCCAGCGATGTTCGGCCGTCCTTGAACGACTCATACCAATCAAAAATACGTGTACGTGATAGGCAAGACTCCCCATATGCCTTCTGCAACATTTTCATTGCGTCCGTCGCACTTATTCCTTTGGAATAACAAAATTTCAAACAAACACTTTTTACTCAACGTTAACTTCCATAGTAAAATTCGAAAAACACACTCGAGGTTGACTTGTTTATAGTGCCTTAAAAAAAAACTATGTGACAGATCGCGCTCAAATTTGACATGTAAACATATAACAGTCCTGCCAACCTAAGCAAAAAAAATATGGCCATATGTCATGTCCTTGTTGAGTTATGGATAAAGTCTCGTTTTGGGTTGAGCAGAAGGTATATCTGTGCTTTGGTAAACACTAAACAATCGTGTCACTAAGTGGCTTTAGAGTAATACCTTTTATATTCTTCAAAAGAATTGACCACCTTAATGTTGAAGTGAAAAAAAAACATATATTTTTTGCACAATATTAAAAATATTGTAGCTTCCAGTGAGGACTTTGCCATGTCGTTTACCACTAAGTTTAAAGAATGATTTGGATTGATGTTTTGAATCCTGGCTTGGACGCCGCTTTCAATACGTTTTATGAAACATATTAGATCCATTATCGTACTCTTGTCCTCTTATTTTTCCAATCCAAGTGCTGATTGTTGTTTTACGATAATTTTTGTTAGTGCCAGACCTGTAGATTTCTCGATTGGTATAAATCCTAAACAACTTTCATTTATTAAAATCTCTGATGTTCTTGAATTGTCTTGGGATTGAATAATTGAAATATACCTAATTATCATGGTAATCTGTAAACCTCCGAACATTGATATCTTGTCGAAATTTAAATTCATACAGTGGGTCTGGAGAACCTCTATTTACCAAATATATTCTTTCTGCGTCTGTTAATCTATTGGGACACGTGGCTGTGTCGACATCTAAATAAGATGTTGAGCACTTGGATCTGCAATAGCACTTTCCCCCCTTCACCTGCTTGGTTTTGTCGCTCTGCGTCTTTTTCAAGTCTTCGTTTTTATATTGGTGTCCCGACAAGCGTGATCTACCGTCAGCCATTCTGTACGGTAAAAAATAAAAATATGAAATACATTTACATAGCACTTAAAACATTTTTAACATACCTTGCGGTCAATATCAAATTAATTAAATTCAAAACTTGTTATAGTCCCGAATAGCCTATTATTCAAATAAGAACTGTCAAACTCATACAACAACTGTCAAAGACTGAAAATTTAATTGACGAATAGGCTATCCGGAGATGGTGAAATCAGCACTAAAACTATTTTACTATTTACTATTTACTTTTAGCAAGGTGTGTTCAATATTACGTATTACAATTTAATTTATAAAATAGATAGGACTTACTTAGTAAATTCACACGTGCGCTTCTATATTTATATTGTATGATGAATCTGCCGAACAAAAATCACGTCACTTTTAAATTTAAGAATATAATCATCTTGTAGTATTAGCATATATTTCACATAAATAGATTAAACATTTTAATTCTGAATCACTTATTAACCACTACATTATTCACGAATATGATGAAAATTTGTCTTTAGGGCAGAACATTTTACTAGGAGTCTTTTAAATAAGTAATGGAAAATTAGTACAATCTTTTGCTTATATATGATATTTAAAGGATTTCCCTAAAATGTCGCGTTGTACGAATCTAGCTAAAGGGTATTCCTCCGAAAGTTTGAGGGAGATCCCCATCAAACATAAAATATACTGAAAGTTGCCAGTTCAGAAATGTAAAATGCAGAAAATTCGGATAGGTATTCCTTCTTCTTAGTGTTCCACAAAATTTCAAAAGTATCGATACATTACTCGATACCAGTATCGTATCAGATTTATCGGTACCGGAAAAAGGATCGGTACTAAACTATCGATATTGATAGGTATCAAGTACTTTTCAATTTATTTTTAAAACTTCCGATTGAGTAATATCCGTAATATCAAATATTATCCGAGAAATTTCGGAACTTGGAGTTCAGAACTTATCAACAATAATACACCTCTTAATAATGGTATCATACTAACTAAATTTAAATTTCGATGTATTAAATTGTCGGTACAAAATTAAATTAGCGCAACAGTAAGAAAGTAAATCAGGATTGAACCGTATTAAATAATTTTTTACTTAATTGATGAAAATAAATCTATTGTACTTAATAGGAAAATAGGTACCAATCACGAGAAACTGGCAACACAAGTTTTAAACATAAGCTATTGTCTATATATAAGGGTAGTCCCCTACAAACCAAATCTAATTATGGTACCTCAAAAATATCGAACAGAAAGGTTGAAAGGTAGGATTAAGTAAATTTTGCCGCTTTGGAAAATGCCCGGCTTGCCTCCCCTTAGATCGGGCCCTGCATGTATCTGTGGGGTTTAAGTAGAATAAGCAGACAATTTTATATACAATACACTGGGTATAGCAAAGCTTTCGATAAAGTAAATTCTCGTATAAAAACTTAATATTTTTGATTTTCAACCAAGATTTCTTTGATACCCGTTTCCTATCTGAATAAAAGAACACAGCAAGTGTTGAACGTTAAAAAATGTAAAACGATGTGATTTTCCCGTACATCTGCACCTCTCCTCTATGTTTTTTTTTTTTTGATTCGGTTCTACCTAATTTTATTCATAGATCTTAATGAGTAGAAAGAAATCGCTTTAGCATGTGTCGATGCCACCAGATGAAACTGCCAATATGAACATAGAAATGTTCGCAGACTTTTTCTGCGCTGCCAAATTACTATTTTTTGTAAATTAGTTTATAAAACTTTGGTGTCAGACTTTCATTGCTTTAAATGCTATGGGATTATGCTACAGACTAGTAATAAAACACTTTATATGATTATGCTCCAAAATTTAGTATATAAAGGCTATGTTTTAACAAAAGAAAATAACATATTAGCGTGTACGCAGACCTTTTCTGGCGAGTGTGTATACTTGTACATACATTTTATCTATTTGTAAGTTGCAAGAATACAAAATGTTCGGTTATACCCAAATATAGTCCTTCCATACTTGTTTAATATAACTACCGGCGGGTCCATAATGGAGCAGGATATACTCCGAGGAGTATACTTCGATGATTTGGGCATCTCTCTTTCTATCCGTCTACCAACCATATACACGGATAGCCAGACAACACTGCTGGCCTTGTCGACACCAAGAATTAATTCCAGTATAGTAAAAAACTGCCGGCTTTTAGCTCACTCACAGGGCAACTCGACTTATCCATAATTTGGGTGCTCGGTATTAGTAACATTTTCGGTAACGAAAAGGCAGACGAGTTAGCAAAGCAAATAGACCCCTTATTTAGACGAATCCGGAGCGGAGTTAAAACCATGCCCGATGGGAACGATTAAATGGGAGCTTTATATTCATTTTATACAAATAGCTTAAATCAGATGGATTGATATGACTTAATAACCCCGGTAACCCCTGCACAGGCTCTTTGTATTCTATTAAGTTTCCTGATATTATATTGCTTTCCTAATACTGGCCACCAAACTAGTGCTCCTTTAGTTAGGATTGGTCTAACGACGGCCGTATACATCCACATGACTATATATGGTTTGAGGCCCCAGTTCCTGCTAAGTATTCGTTTGTAGGTGTAGTAGGTTATATACGTTTTGTTTATTCGTTTTAGTACTCTTCCCATAATCTCCCTGATTGTAGTAGAAAACATCCCTGATACCACCAGCATTATGTCGTCTGCATATGCTATTGCTTTCATTCCTCCTCCATTGAGTTGATTCCATTCAATGCCACCACCCATAGAAGCGGGAAAAGGACTCCTCCTTTAGGAGTGCCTCTGCTTATGTAGCTTGTCGTATGACTGCGATATTTATTGCTATAATCTTCCTGTTTATATGCATCGATCATGTCCATCTGCAAGTAATGTCTTCTATACCGCCATGTGACAGGGACTCGATAATCGTGCTTATTTCTATGTTGTTGAAGGCTACAGCTCATGCTGAAATTCGGAACCGAATTAGCAATCATCAGCGAGCAATACAGGATAGTGCAAGACGGAACATGGTTGGAGGACATCACCGCAACAGCGGCAATATGGCTAACGGAAAGCAGCGGCTTCAAAACAACAAGCAGCGGGAGAGGAAATGGTTTTGTCTGGATAAGCAACGAAAACATCATGATAATTAGCTGCTACCTGACACCGAGCGATCCTATCTCAGAATTCCAAGCAAAGCTCGATGCCATTGAGGATGCCGCGCATCACCAAATCGGCACTTAATCATAGCCGGAGATTTCAACGCCAAGACCATGGAATGGGGCACACCGACAACAAATTTGAGGGGACGCAAAATCCTTGACATGGCAGCTAGATTAGGACTTATCGTTGCCAACAGAGGATCCCAAACAACTTTCAAAAGGCCGGGATGCAACGACACAACTCCCGATATTACGCTGGTATCTGAAGGACTCGCAAACAAGCTACGCGAATGGAAAGTGCTAGAAGACTACACAGGTAGCAATCACCAATACATATCCTACCTCATAGGTCCAGACAAAAGTCAAGCAACAACTAAAAGAAGAAGAACACGTAAATGGAACGTTTTCAAGCTAGACTCAGGAAAACTCCTCGCAAGCATAGACAAAAACCCACCAAAATACCACGCAAGTAGCCCAGCTAGGTTTATTGTCAAAGAAACACTGGACAGCATCACAGAGGCATGTAAGGCAGCCATGCCCAAAATAAAAGGCGGACATCCAAAGACAGCAGTTGATTGGTGGACGGACGAAATACGAAATCTGAGACAAACTTGCCTGCGTAAAAGACATCCCATACACAAGGGCTAGAAGAAGAGGAAGAAACGAAATGAAAGAGCATAAGGAATATAAAGCTGCGAAAACTGAGCTGAAAGATGCAACAATAAAGGCAAAGAAAGATAAATGGGAAAAGCTACGTAGTGATATAAACAAAAATCCTTGGGGTCTCGGATACAAGATCGTAATGAGAAAGCTCGGGGCGAAACAGTCCATTCCAGAGTTAAACGCTGCAGCCATGGAGCACATCGTAAACACTCTGTTCCCAACCCATGTCCTGGGAAGAGACCCACCAGATTATATGCAAGAGATCTCATGCCCACCGTTCACTCTGGAGGAAATGAGCATGGCCGCAAGAACTTTAAAGAACAAAAAAGCTCCCGGCCCTGACGGGATACCAGTGATAAAGCTAATCGCCGCAGAACGTCCTCACTTACTGTTATCCATGTATAATGCATGTTTGAACGAGGGCATCTTCCGAGAAGTATGGAAGAGACAACATCTGACCCTGATAAGTAAAGGAAAAGGAAACCCAGGAACACCATCAGCATACAGATACAGCAGGAAAGTTACTAGAAAGGCTGTTGAAACCCCGCATAATAGGCGCCATAAACAACGCTGGAGGCTTATCAGAGCGACAACATGGTTTCAGACCAGGCAGATCCACAATCGGAGCCGTTGAAGACGTCGTGCACAGCGTGGACGAAGCCAATCGGAAGAACAACTCCTCGAGGCCAATAGTCCTCCTCGCAACAATAGACATAAGAAATGTATTCAATAGCGCAAAATGGATAAATATGATAGATGCACTAGAAAGCCGATTCAAAACGCCCCCCTACCTGATGAAAATTATACTTAAAGACAGGGAACTGCTATATGACACAAGGGACGGCCCTCAAAGAAAAGAAATCATCTCCGGAGCAGCGCAGGGATCCATACTTGGACCAGACCTATGGAACGTCAGCTACGACGGAATTTTAAACGTCGAAATGCCAGAGGACTGCTACCCCGTTGGGTACGCGGACGACATCGCTGCCGTCATAACAGCTCGTAATACCGACATAGCCAGACGCAGACTTACACAAGTCATGCTGCGAGCACAGACATGGTTGGACTCACACGGCCTTAGCATAGCCGCAGAAAAAACCGAGCTGATCCTGCTCACTAGGAAACATATCCCGTTGGAGGTGAACATGAAAGTTCATTCAGAAACCATACAAACGACGAAAACCCTAAAATACCGAGGTATAAGAATGGACAACAAACTGACGTATTGGGCTCAAATTCAGCACGCTGCTAAAAAGTCAGCCAATATAACCATGTCGCTTTCAAGACTTATGGCAAACATCGGAGGTCCGCTTGCAAGCAGAAGGAAACTGCTCATGGATACAACACAGTCAGTGCTATTATATGGTAGTGAACTGTGGGCCGATACATTAAATGTGAAACATAGACGAAAAGTAGTTGCTCAGGTGCAGAGAACAGCAGCCCTGAGAGTCGCCTCGGCTTACCGCACTGTATCCGAATCCGCAGTGCTAGTGATAAGCTGCGTAATCCCAATAGATCTACTAATAGATCAAAGGAGAGAAGACAACTCTGGTTTTGGAAGAAAAATGGAACGGAAATACACATGCAAACAAGACAACAAGCAAGGAAGCAAACACTCGAATTTTGGCAAGATCGGTGGACAAGGGAGCGCAAAGGGAGATGGACCGCCAAATTGATCAAAGATATAGAGACATGGCACAGTAGAAAACACGGCGAGGTGAACTACTACCTAACACAGATGCTCTCCGGCCACGGATATTTTCGAAAATACCTGTATAACATGGGTAAAGCCGAGAGCCCTGCATGTATTTACGGAGACGAACCACTCGATGATGCAAATCATACCTTCTTTAAGTGCCATCGATGGAATGAAGATCGGAGAACTCTAGAGAACAAAGTTGGAGAACTAAACACGGAAAACCTAATAGCGAAAATGATAGCTAGCGGCGAAAACTGGCAACAAATTGCCTCATACGTGGACGCGGACCCTCCGAACAATTCCACTCAATAGAAGATAGTCAGCCTGATGCTGGCTACAAACCAGTAGGCATCCCTGGACGCAGAGAGAGTAGAAACTGACCAGCTATGGGTCCATCTTGGAAACCTTGCTCTGAAGTAATGCGAAAGCGGTCCCGGGGCAAGGTAAAAATCCATGATAGAAGGGGGGAGTGTTTTAGTAAGTACACCACTCACGTAGGATGACGATCCCTATATGGTGCGAAGGCATTTTAAACCCTCCTTACGGCCTAAAAAAAAAAAAAAAAGGCTACTTCTATGCTAAGAAAGGCCGCCATTGTATACTATTTGTGATAAACTGATTTCCCAATTACATTAATCACTTCGTGTAGGACAGTTTCGGTTATCATGTGTTCTTCGGTCTGGTTAAGGGAGGAACACCACTTTGACTCTTGCCCAACTTCTTGGGATGTAACATACAAGTAGTTGAATACTGGCCTTGTATAGCGTATATAACTTTCTTCTTACTCACTATGTGGTCGGATCGGTCTGCCGCATTTGCACGCATGTCAGGTTGTATCTCAACAGCGGGTTGCTGACTACCAGAGAAGTGTGTTTTTAGGAGTTCCTCAAAAGATTCGCCAGCAGAGGAGGTCCAGGCTCCAACCTTCGTCTTTAAATAAGCTATATAAATGTGGTTGTCAGATTTTGGTCATATAACTTTCATTGAATGCTTTTCTAAATTGGATTCTTAGGGTTTTAAGGTCACCGTTCCACCAAGGAGGCAACTTCTTCGTTTTGAGAACGGTTAACAGTGTAGATCGGTTGAAGGAGGTGGTTAGGATCTTTTCTAACATTTTTATTTCTAGTTTTTGAGAACTACTGATTTTATTCATAAAACTATTTACTTTTAAGGTTTTTGTTGCTATTTTGTTAAATTTATCCCATGCTGTTTTCCTGGGGTTTTGATATTGGAAAGGAGTATTGGATTTCTCGCTTAAGAGTATCCAGGAGTAATTCGACATAGATGGCTCCATTGACATCCTCCAGTCATCGACGATCAGGCTATCTGTTTCTGTTGATAGTGAAAGATCCAGGACTTCCTCCCAACCCGAAAAAATTTCCGAACTTGGGAAAATGAAAGTTGGCCTATTACATATACTTAAATTAATATTTTAAATATGTTGCAATATCGACTCACCCCTGGTGATTGTGTTGATGCTTCCCCATATGGTGTATCTTGCATTGGCATTTGACTAGTGGTACAGGTGGCACGTCACTGTCGTGGGTCATGTAGTTATGACGACACTAGCAAGAAGTTGCCGCTTTGTTGTCGCTGCCGTGTTGTCTGCTGTTCTATAGTTAGGACAAAGAAATGCGTTTATATCTTTCCTGATAATAATGCATGCTCTTGGTTTACATTCATTTTTCTTATAATAATAAATGTTATAGTTTAGCCCTTTGATCGCGTCGTCTGACACCCGGGGCTCTTGGATCAGACTGATGTCGATGCACTTACCACTATCACTGAAGAGGGCTGTCAGATTAGCTGTCACACTTTTTGGGTGCAGCAGATTTATCTGCACGTATCTAAGTGTTATTTTCTTTTATCGCCACCTTCCTTAGTAACTGGCTGGCGTCATCGACCTCTTCTGTCGTTTTCGTCAGCCATTTTCTTGCCTTAAAAGATCTTAAATCTGGCCTTGCTGATTTGATTATCAGCCTTCGATAGAGCCCTATCGACTCCCCGCAGATGGTCACTAGTATGGGCTTACTTGTTTTATTTGGCTTCTCCTCTTTACCATATATCGAAACAAGTAAGGGAGGGCTAAGCTCGCGTGTAACCGAACGTTTTATACTCTTGCAACTGGCAAGGATCAAAGCCGGCTAAATACCTTCAGTTGAAGGCACAAATTTATACTAAAAAAAAGGTAGCGAAAGGGTTAAACTTCATTGTTCGACGAAATCGTAAATGGATTACAATAAAATTTGGTATCATATTAAATTATTTTGAAGGTCATAGACCCACTTAGTTTTAATACTATATTTTACATCCCGTCAGCGAAAATTATACTTAAATCATCCTCGAATATATATTGTATGTGATATAAAATCTACAGAAGAGGTTAAATTTAATATATTGAGTTGATGTGAAAAACGTCAACCCAAGGATCAAAATTCATTATATTAGGCATATGAGGTTTAGACCAAGACCAATTTCATTTATATTGAGCGCCGAGCAATTATATAATATCTAATATATAAATTTCTCGTATCATTGTGACCAAACTCCTCTGAAACGGCTGGACCGATTTTGATGAATTTGGTGTGCTTATCGCGTAGGTCTGAGAATCGGCAAACAACTATTTCTCGTAGCCCAATGTTAGGGGTGGTCGACCCCAAATAATACCTTTTTTAGTTTTTTGGACACATTTTTTTGTTATTACTTTTTCCAGATGCAGCATTGAAATATAATTACGTATAATTCCAAATTTTCACACCTATATGATCAACCCTGATTTTGAATCGCAATTTTTATATAATTCTATTCTACCCAGAGGCAATCGAATATAATAATTGTAGTATACCATAATTTTCATGTAGTATAGTTCCATCAACCAACCAGTTATCCCCGCCATGTGTCTCCCGTTGTCACTTCTCAACCAGCAAACATTACGGAGTAGGAATGAAAATAAGTCGGCTTATTTTATTCTCATTAAGTCGAGTTAATTTTATTCTCAAAGCGAATTTAACATTATTTCTTTGTGCATCTCGAAAACGGCAGAAGCCGTTCATGAACGAAACAGCGTATGATAGTGTTATAAATCACCAAAACCTACACTCATCGAATTTTTAAAATTTATTGTGTAAACGTGCAAATGTTTTTGGTGTCTATTCAAAAGCAGCTCGCTATTTTACATTGGATCAATTGAATATGATAGTGTTATAAATCACCAAAACCTACGCTCATAGAATTTTTAAAATTTATTGTGTAAACGTTCAAATGTTTTTGGTGTCTATTCAAAAGCAGCTCGCTATTTACATTGGATATATTGAAAAAATGGATACTGCTCAAACAAGGCATACCAGCTGATGCATACCCCGGTTTATCCAAATCAAATATTTTCGGTGATTTTATGGTACATAGTCAATCCAGGGCAGACTAAGTGCAACTGTTTTTGGTTAATGTCACCAGACCATTAACATTTCAAGATATCCGTAAAATAAATACCATATAAATTTGTCTGTGGGAAAAGCATAGACAGAGAAAGTTAATCACGCAACGCACATACATAAGTTGGAAAAAAAACCTATTAAATGTTTATTTTATACATATACAGCCGGTAATACAGCTTTTTAATTCAGAAGGTTTTCATAATTATAAATTTGTCATATCATAGAAATTGAAAACATAAATCTAAATAGGTATGCGCAACGATTTTTCATTTAGGACTATTCGTTGTGTCTATTTATAGCATTTCGCATATTGTGTGGTGTATTTTTCTTTTTCGAAGTTATATTTTTCGATTCCCTCATCTGGAATTACAAATTAGTACTCAAAAGGATTTCATTTAACATTTGCTCCTTCTCTATTCATTGACGTTCTCTGCTTGTGAGTTATTGATCATCATTGCTAATGCCAATCTAATTGGAAATTGAGAGCATAGAATTCAATTGGCATTCAAATTTGACTATTGAAAATAATGTTCGATAATGTTTTTCATTGATTTTTTAAATACTAATTTTTGCCGTTGCAAAGCGGTTGTGGGTTCAAAATATGAAGCGAAATGCATTAAAAAAATAACGGAATTAACATTTCAATTAAATTTTTTTTTGTAGTCCCAAATACGGGATTAAAAAATATAAAGAAAAAGAAATAAACGTTAACTTCGGTTGCTATAATACCCTACACAAATACAAAGGTTCATTACAAGAACTTGATTCCGATTTTTCGATTTATATGGCAGTTATATGATATAGTGATCTGATCTGAACAATTTCTTTGGAAAATACAATGTTGCCTTAAACAATAACTCGTGGCTAATTTCGTGAAGATATCTCGATAATTAAAAAAGTTTTCCATGCAAGCACTTTTTTCCGATCGTTCAGTTTTATGGCAGCTATATGCTCTGATCTGAACGATTTCTTCGGAAAATACATTGTTGCTATAAACAATAAATTATGCCTAATTTCGTGAAGATATCTCGTCAAATGAAAGAGCTTGTTAGTCCAGTCATTTAAGCTTAAATTAGGTAAGAATCACGGAATTCGAGATACCCAGCTGTAAGTTTGTAAATACTTGTATATTGACACCCTAAAAGTTGTCTCAAAACCTACATATGGTAGGGTGTACGCAACTATTAAATTTCAAGGTCAAAGGTCACAAAAATCGGATTTTGCGCTTTTTTTGTAAATATCTCATTTCCTATGGGTTTTTTGCTATTGGTATTTATTATCAATATTGTAGAATACAAAATTCTCTACAAATTTTGTTTAAAAAAATTTTTCATACGGTGAACCGTTTTCGAGATAGAGGGCAGAGAGCGCGCGGTCACGGCATCACTTCAACCGGTGCCTCCGATCAAAAACGCGCCATATACAGTTGATGAACTATCGATAAATCAATGATTATAAATATTTGTCAATTTTTATTAACTATTATATTATATTTTATCATTTTTTCTTAACCTATCCACTTTTTATTCAGTATTAATTTATTTAACAACACTTACCTGCCCATGAAATTGCAGAATTGTTAATGAAAATATAGGAATTATATTTGAATTTAAACCTTATTAATATTAATAACTTCTTACATGATAAAAAAAAAAATAAAAAAAATTTATTAAAAAATATCATTCAATACATTTATTTTTATTAAAAGTAAAAAAATGGAATAAAGGGTACAAAAACTACAATTTATAATTTTAATCATCTTCTTTATTTGTAGAGAATTTTGTATTCTACAATATTGATAATAAATACCAAAAGCAAAAAACCCATAGGGAATGAGATATTTACAAAAAAAGCGCAAAAAACCGATTTTTGTGACCTTTGACCTTGAAATTTAATAGTTGCGTACACCCTGCCATATGTAGGTTTTGAGACAACTTTTAGGGTGTCAATATACAAGTATTTACAGACTTACAGCTGGGTATCTCGAATTCCGAGGTGAACTTACTATAATGACTGGACTATGTTGCCTTAATTTCGTGAAGATACATCGTCAATTTGAAAGATACATCGTCAAGTTTTCCATGCAAGCACTTTACTCCGATCGTTCATCAGCAGCTATATGCTCTAGTGATTCGATGTAAACAATTTCTTCGAAGATTGAACTGTTTGATATTACGTCAAATAAAAAAGTTTCCTATACAAGCACTTGTTTCCGATTGTTTAGTCTGTATGGCAGCTATATGCTATAGTGGTCCCATTTCGGCCGATCCGACAAGCATTTTAGTGAGGAAAAGACAAGTGCAAAAGTTCAGAACGATAGCTTAAAACTGAGGGACTAGTTCGTATATATACAGACAGACGGACATGGCTAAATCAGCTCTGCTCATCCTGGTGATCATTTATATATATATTTTATAGAGTCTCAGCATACCGGATTGAAAAAAAAAACAAAAAACGTTTAATTCCAAAAACCGGACTAAAATTTTATTATTAACTTTTAATCCCAACTACTGGATTGAAGAATAAAAAAAAAAAGTTCAATTTTAAGCATAAACTTAAGGATTAAAAAAAGGATTTGTTTTAGAATTAACATATTTTTGAGTTCATTTAAATATATTACGAAATATTTTAAATTTTTAATCCCAAACATCTTGGATTAATAAATATAAATTTAACTTTTAATCCCAACATCAAGTTTAAAATATTTTTTAATTTTAATCCCAACATCGGAATTAAAAAATAAAATTTCCGTGGCAACAACTGATGTATCATTGAATTTACTCTATTGACGTCCACTGTCCCAAGATATGGGTTTTCACCTAAAAGTGGGCTGTGCCACGCCCACTGTCTAATTTTGAACGCGGTTCCTATAAAGTCATCTCATACCATCCCAGAGATAAAATTTAATGTCTCTGGCGTGTTTAGTGCTTGATTTATCACGCTTTTAGAAGTTTTTAACGGTACCGTTAGAGGTTCTAAAAACCTAATGTGATCCTGTATATCAAATAAGAGTCTTGTATCTTATTGCGGAGCTTAGTTATGGCAATTTATTTGTTTTTGATTAATGACGTTTTGTGGGCGTGGCAGTACCAACCGTCTCACGGTACCAAGAAACATGTCTATTAAGTTTCATAAAGATATCTCTATTTTTACTCAAGTTAGAGCTTGCACGGACGGACGGACGGACGGACAGGCACACGGATTTCAACTCGTCTCTTCATCCTGATCATTTATATAGGTATATGTATATAACCCTATATCTAACTCGATTAGTTTTAGGTGATACAAACAACCGTTAGGTGAACAAAACTATTATACTCTGTAGCAACAGGTTGCGAGAGTAACCTTGTGACCAAAAATTGTCTAAATCGAACCAAAACTATTCAAGCCCCTAAGTACTAAATATGTCGACCTCAGTGCCTATAGTTGACCTTCTAACGAAAATATCAGTCAATCCACAAAGAAATCTCAAACGAGTATACCATTTGACTTTGCGAGAGTATAAAATGTTCGGTTACATCCGAACTTAGCCCGTCCTTACTTGTTAATATTAAAAATAAACATTATAATGTGTGAAGGACGTTATTATAAGTGAAAGAGGGATGAAGAGTTGTAGACAAGTAATGTATATTTTATTTTAGTTAATAAATTATTCTTTAATAAAGTAATACATATTAGATTATAATTATTGATATTAATCTGTCCTTAGAAATAGTTCATATTTCTACTTCTGATATAGGCAATTAGAACTAAGCAGAGCTTAATTTCTTAACGCAATAGATTGTACAATATTTTTGGGTCCGTATTTGCGAATACAAATAAATTAGAAGGTTTGCCCACGTAAGAACATGACACATTAAGGGTGGACGTCTATTTGAAAATTTCTCAGCAATAATTTATATATGATTTTATCACAATTTGGCGGTGTATATATTATACCAAGGGAACGTGCCTTGGTTCGTGTTATACAACGTCTAAGTCCCGGAACGGTAAGTATTTGTTTTATTATATTATTTGTCTAATATGTTGATAAATTTTTTATGATATTAAACCAAAATTGAAGCTGCAAAAGTTGGTGCGAAAATTCGTCGAAAGGCCAAAGTGACGAGAGAGCCATCAAGCAGCATCGTGGCAGCTACAGTTAGCACCGCCTTAACGTCTGCTGCCGGTGTACTTGGTAGTCGTTCGAACATGTGCCGTACGGTGCCTCGTAAAAGCGCTGATAATGAGATATTGCCTTCTAATCCTGTATCAATTAATGAATTAATAATTCCCGATTCGTATCGGCTTGGAACGGAGTTGAATTTTTGGTATGTGACTCACGTGAGCTGCCTAATAATCGCCGTGGAAGATATATTATTTTAACTACTGAGCGTAATTTCAGTTATCTTCAAGCATCAAATACTTGGTTTGCCGACGGAACATTTCATGTAGTTCCTTTGATTTTCTACCAGCTGTATAGAAAAATGTAATTGTAAATGGAGAAATTATGCCTCTCGTATTTACATTGTTGTTGGAAAATCGACGCAACCATACCGTAGTATGCTGTCGCAATTGAAGGCTATCAAACTTGGATTGAACCCTAAAATTATAACGACGGATTACGAGTTGGCTTTCATAACGGCTGCCCAGGATATTTTTGTTGGTGTACAAATGCGTTGTTGTTTTTCAGTTTTGGGCAGAGTCTATGGAGGCCTGGCATGGAAGTAAATGTTCGGGCGCAAGCTGCTCATATGAATGTGTGAAAGTTTATTGGCTTTTTGTGTGATGAGCCCTTGTTGATGTACGATTAGAACACTATGTTCGTGGTGATCCACCAAAAAACCGAATGCTGCTTCCGTGGTCACAATCGACGACTATAAAATATTGTTAATGATTTTAACGTCCGTCCGTAATCGTGACTGAGATATTTTTGTGGTTGAGAAATTTTTGTATTCATAAATCTCTCCAATTATAAATTTATGTTCATCAGAAATTTTTCTTAAGGAAATTTTTGATTGAAAATTTCTTACGGATAAATAAGAGACGGGAAGCCACATTAAGTTGTCCGTGGGAAAAGTATGATATACTCAAAGCTAAGCCACAGAAAGACAACGTTTGGTCTTGTAACCTATTGATTGCTAGTGCGAATGCCAACATACGAGTAATTGGAAATAGAGTGCGTTTCTCATCTGTAAGAATCATTGGGATTGCTGCTAGCAATTCATTTTCGTCTCTGAACTTGCCAATCAAAATTTTGACTTCGGTAATGTTTTTTATTATTATACTCTCGCAACATGTTGCTACAGAGTATAATAGTTTTGTTCACCTAACGGTTGTTTGTATCATCTAAAACTAATTGAGTTAGATATAGAGTTATGTATATATATAAATGATCAGGATGAAGAGACGAGTTGAAATCCGTGTGACTGTCCGCCCGTTTGTGCAAGCTGTAACTTGAGTAAAAATTGAGATATCTTTATGAAACTTGGTCCCCATGTTTCTTGGTACCGTAAGACGGTTGGTATTGCAGATGGGCGTAATCGGACCACTGCCACGCCCACAAAACGCCATTAATCAAAAACAAATAAATTATCATAACTAAGCTCCACAATAAGATACAAGGCTGGTATTTGGCACACAGGACCGCATTAGGGAGGGACATCTGTAGTTAAAATTTTTTAAAGTGGGGGTGGTTCCGCTCCTAATAGGTTTAATGTGCATATCTCCTAAACTGCTAAAGCTTTAATAACAAATTTCACTGAGAACTAATGTTTTTAGCACCTCTATCTGCGGGGTGAAAATGGATGAAATCGGGTGACAACCCCGCCCACTCCCCATATAACGGTACTGTTAAAAACTACTAAAAGCGCGATAAATCAAGCACTAAACACGCCAGAGTCATTAAATTTTAACACATTTAGGTGAAAACCCATATCTTAGGATCTGCTTAACCGATTTCAACCAAATTCGGTACATAATATTCTTCTCATATTTCTTAGCTATAGTGCGAAAATGCGCGAAATCGAATTACAACCACGCCTATTTCCCATATAGCGCCATTTTCAATTCCATCTGATTTTTTTACTTTCCACTATGCAAATCAATCAGCAATGATTGTATCGGGGTAAAACTTTGCGCGAATAATGCGTTTAAAGTATGCCACCTTGTGACCAAAAATTGTCTAAATCGAAACAAAACTAGTGTCTATAGTTGCCTTTTTACCGAAAATATCGGTCAATGTGTAAAACATTTAAGTGAAATTCATATAATAAAATAAATAAATAAAACTCTCGATAATAGTATGTTTGTGTCAAAAAATGGGTTCAATCGAATGAATACTTCCTATAGCCCTCATATACCTAATATAAAGATTTTTGAACTTCCGGGTGACTTTATACGGCATATATCGGCCAATATGTGAGTTATATCAATGAACATGAGAGAGCGCGTTTTACTCATAACATTTTACCTGGCCCCCATGTAACTAATATCAGGATTTTCGAACATTCGTCTGACCTTACTCCATATGATTGGTGATGGTATGTGAGGTACCTTAATGAAACAGTGGGAGCATTTTATTAGTCTGTGGCATGTTAGTAGTATGTAGTATTGGCAAAAATTGATTAAATCGGGTTAATGCTACCCTCTACTTCCATATATTACTTATAATACTAATTTTTTTTATATATATAATTGCTTCAAAATATGTTCTCTATGCTCGAGTATAGCTGAGCAATGTAAAAATTATTATCTTTCTCTATCCCCACTATATATATAATTTCCGTCTTGACTTTAACCCGTTCCGGTTGATCAAAATGTGATACTTTAATGTAATTAAGTGGATAAGTTTTCTTAAAAATTATGTGGTTTGACGCTGAATTAGAATGAAAATAGTATTATATATACCTTGATCTAAACCTCACACCTTCATATAATGAATTCCGATTCTCTGGTCGACGTTTTCCACACAAGCTTATAATATAAAATTTAGCCACTTTGGTCGAGTTCATATCACATTCATACTTATGTATATCTCACTTCAAGATGTTTTTTAGTTTTTTTTTTTAATATAATTTTCACTGACGCAAACTAAAATATAACAATAAAACTGAGACTTAGTTTATGGCCTTTAATATAAGTCAAGAAGATACCAAATTTGATTGTAATTTAATCACGATTTCATTTAATATTGGATGTTTAATTCTTTCTCAACTTTGCCACTCCTGAAGGAGTTTCCTGACCTTTGATTCTTGCGAATTACAATAGTATAAAATTCTTGGTTCCGCCCTAGTACCCATTAGAGGGTATATATTGACCCTAGCTCCAACATACTTTATGTAAAAAATCCAAACTTCCCTTTGGCTTTCTATAAACGTAAAATATTAGATATACAACAGTTTAATGTCGAAAATATGTAAAATCGATCCACGAATTTCCCCAGCATACATGTACTACTTATGGTATAATTTATTTCGTTAATTTTATAATTTAATGAAATTAAATGGACAGTTTTTCTTAAAAATAATGTGGTTTATCGCTGCATATGAATGAAATTGGTCTATCCTTTGTTTAAACCTTATAACCCTAATATACTGATTTCCGCTCCTTTTGTACAACAGCAATCTCATGAGGGGTATCATATTAAATCTAACCCCTATGGTTCAGTTTATATCACATATACCATGTTTGAGTTAAATAGCTTCTTTTTATAAAAGTTAACATATCGAAAAAAATACTATTTAAAATAGTAAATCTATGATCAATAACATAAGTTAATAAGATACCAAATTATAATCGAATAATAAATGTTAAATTCTTTCGCAACATTTTTATACTTTCGCAACATGTTGCAACAGAGTATAGTTCTGTTCACCAAACGGTTGTTTGCATCACCTAAAACTAATCGAGATATATATAGATTTCTATATACAAATATTTCTTCTAATATTTGGTGATAATCAGTGGATAGGTATATTTTCTCAGCCATCATGTTGAACTTATTATAAAATATACCAGATAACAATATAAAAATGTTTCTTAGAGTGCTGGACTTTGTATAGAGCAAAAATATCTTTCTAGAAAAAAACGCGTGAGATAAAAATTAGTAAAGTTAGTATTAGTTGGTAAAAGATAAACTGCGAGCCCATCGGTTAAAATGCTATTATCTATTATTTCAGTTTTGCGACACATTTTAATATGAAGGTCATGAGGTGAACTGTAAACTCAAGAAAATTATATTTTTACCTAGCGCCGTTGGCAGCTTATGAAAGGTTTAGATATTAAGACAGAAAGAAGAAAATCTACACACCTGCTCTACATATGTGTATAAAATACTTAATTATATGTAAGTTATTGTTAATTTAGCCTTCATGGGTAGACCCTTCAAAATAGATACCATAGATCCCCCTGTTTTAGAAAGCGTTTAACAAAAGCAATTTACGGAGGGGTTTTCCGAGCACATAATTTCAATACAATGAAATAAACTACTAATTTCTAAAATATAAATATAACTAAATAATTTGTATTGTTATGTTAGTGAATATCTATGTAATATATAGGTATACAAAAGTACGTAAGCTGTGTGTACAAAAATATACCATAATATAACTATTTTACTCTGTAGCAACATGTTGCAAGAGTATAATAAATATTAATACACTGTGTTTGTAGTTTCAGTTACACTAGATTTCTTGACCAGCAAAGTGCTGTATTCAAACTAATTTCAGTGTATTAGTTATATAGTGTTTAAACTATTGTTATATACAGTGGGAAGCAAAACCGTATTATATACAGTGGCGAGCAAACACATATACATATGTGCACCAGTGTACCATTGTACCTATACACCGAACAGGAAAGGAGTCATAGCAAGGATTCAATTACAGTGAAAGAGAGCAGCACCCAGTATCCAACTTTTCAGACCCTGACGGACGGAATTATATTAGTATTATATATAAGTATTTTATATTATAAGCTATTTATTATTTATTAATTATCCCTAGATTAAGTAGAAAACCTGTATTACTAAGTCTAGAAGACGTATAAGAGTTCTTCGTGCAAACTCTTTATATAGAGATAGTGAGCAGTCACAAGATACTGTAAGTCACGCTAATCGTAGATTAGATTCCTATGTACGTCTGTCCGAACAAATTATCAATACAAATCAACATAGAACCAAGCGGGAAAATCTCGAGGTACAGTCTTTTGAACAAAATTTAAATACTGTTAAACTTAGGGCAAGACGTCTAAATCCCCAAATCTGCTCTTAAGAGCAAATAAGAAATACTCGAGGTCATAGATCTCGGCGTGAAGTTCATCATATAACAAGGCGGCAAGATCCACAAATTCGCTCTGAGGAGCAAATAAGATATACTCGAGGACATAGATCTCGGCGCGAAGACCCCAAGGTTCGATCTGTTGAGCAAATGAGAAATAATGTTCAAAATATAACAAGACGACAAGATCCACAAATTCGTTCTGAAGAGCAAATATATAATATATATATATATATATATATAAATGCTGAGTATAGGAATTTAGAGCGCATTCGTGATCAAATGCAAAGAGAACATGCAAGAAGAAATCCTGAAATAAGGAGAGAGGAGCGTGATAGAGCAACACAACGTCGACAGCTTAGTAGGAGGGGTATGAGGGAAGAAATTTTGAATCAGAGACGTCTTAGACAAAGTCAAGTTCGCCTTTGTAGAGATAACCCGGTCAATAGGCAAATTGAAAACGAAAGACAGTCCCAACGAATCCGATTAACGAGAGAAAATAATGTTATAGAAAATGATTATAGTGGCAATTTACAGATTTCAAAAACATTTATTTCCAAAATATAAATAAGGGCCCTACTGAAATATGTATTTGCTGTGGCGGATTATGGTTTTTACACCAAGTTCGCAAATTAAATTTCGAAACTATTGCGCAAGGTCACCCGAATGCTACATCCGCCTTCTATTTAATGCAAAAATTTCCTTCGGAAGATGGAAATTACAATTTTTGTGGTACTTGCAAAAATGGATTGTTAAAAAGAACGTTCCAAAAATATGTTTATCTAACGGTCTAGACTTTCCTGAAATACCTGATTGTTTGAAAAATTTAACCCCAATTGAAGAACGTCTCATAATGCCTAGATTGTCTTTTATGACAATCCGTCCGTTAGGATATCAAGGTCAGAGTTCTCTCAAAGGTGCTGTTGTTAATATACCAATTTCTGTTAACAATATTGTGACATCTCTACCAAGGTCCTTTGATGAGGCTCATGTGATAAAAATTCATTTAAGAAGGCGTTTGGAGTACAATCATGATTACATGATCGATACTATACGCCCCGCAAAGATTATGGAAGCTTTGCAATTCTTAGTGAACACCCCTCTGTATCGTGAGCACAATATACAAATTAATGAAAACTGGATTTCAGAATTTAATAACCAGGAAGAAGTTCCGTTTGTTGCATCTGCAGAGGATTCCCGATTGGTTCAATCTTTTCGTGCGGCACAAACTTCTCATGATAATCCCTCAGGTAATAATATTCCCATGGGTCTTTTACCTTTCGAGCTAAACCCAGGCGGTCAAGAATCTCTTTTGGACAATATTCCTTTAGAAAACTTAGACTATAACCGTTTAGTCATAGCGCCAGGTGAAGGACAAAGACCAATTGACATAATTCAAGACAATAATTCAGAAAAGTTGTCATTTGGAACAATATACGCTGGGCAGAAACGTACATGCTCTGAAACATATAGCAAAATAATACGTTCTGAAATTCGCCGTTTTGACAGAAGAGCGTGTACCATTCTAAAGTTGTTCTATGATTACAAAAAATTAGAATTGCTACAAACTAAGAATAGTACATCCATTTGCCTTGGAAAGTTTTCAGGCCGCAACCAAGTTACGGCCCAAAATCTATTAAACGAAAACTTTGTTCAAAACTTGATTCAACACGATGATGGCTACAAGGTTTTGAAAGGCGTTAGATCCTCTCCTGCGCACTGGGAAGCTGAGAAGAAAAAGGCAATCGCTATGATTCGCCAATTTGGGCTTCCAACCTTCTTTATCACTTTATCGGCTGCAGAATCTCAGTGGGTTGAGCTTTTGGCCATCCTCTCTAAAACTGTTCATTCTAAAGATATTTCGGAAGAGGAAGCCAACAGTTTAACAACCCAAGATAGATATCGCCTAATTCGGTCAGACGCGGTTATTTGTGCTAGATATTTTGACTACCGCTATCGACAAATTCTTAAGCTTTTTAAAGATAAAGTCGGCATTTTTGGAGAGCATTTTGTCGCAAATTTCTACTGGAGAGTAGAGTTTCAACAGAGAGGTTCCCCGCATGTACATGGCATGTATTGGCTTAATAATGCTCCCAGAATCAACCTTCAAGATCCTCAGACATTCCCTGATGTCATTAGTTTTATTGACAATTATATTTCTACCGATGGTTCGATCAGCCACTTAGAAAATTATTTGGGTTATCAAAAGCATAACCACAGTCGGTCTTGTACTAGGGAAATAAGAGAACAACAGTTTTGTCGTTTTGGTATACCATATTCACCAATGCCTTCAACGCAAATACTGTTACCTCTTACAGAAACAAGTCAAAACTCAGAAAGACACAAGGAAAACTTTTTCAAAATTCAAAACCTTTTAAATTTAAATATGACTACAGGAGACATTTCTAATTTAAGAGATTTTGAACATTTCCTGTCTGATAGTAGAATAAATATGTCTTTTGATGACTATTTGTTAGCCCTTAGATCAAGTTTAACAAAACCCAAAAATTTTTCTAAAAAGAAAATTTTTGGAACTCCATAGAGCAAATATGGATATCCAATATTTACTGGATGCATATGCTTGCATATGTTCATATATAATTAATTATATTAACAAGTCTAATAGGGTAATTTCTAGGCCCTTAAATGAAGCTATATCAGAGGTAAATGCTGGAAATTATACTATTAAGCAAGAACTTAAACATATAGGTCACAAATTTATATCAGACACAGAAATATCTGCACAAGAAGCAGTATATTGCTGCATTGGGCTCCATCTTTCGGGAGCAAGTAATGCAGAAATATTTATAAATACCTCTCGACCAGAATTAATATATTATATATTAATATTATTATTCCAGTTGAGGAATTATTTTCTTTAGTTCAAAATCTTAATACTAAGCAAAGAACTTATTTGACACATTTGATGCACCAGCTAAAAACAAATCGCCCATTTTTTGAGTTCATTGGCGGCGGTGGAGGTGTAGGAAAGAGTCGTTTGATATCTGCAATATATCAAGCTCTTAACCATCGTTACAATTCTACACCTGGATCCAATCCAAGTTCCTTAAATGTTCTTCTTTGCGCACCTATGGGTAAAGCAGCATTCGGAATAGGTGGAATGACCCTTCATTCAAAATTCTCTTTACCTGTTAATCAGTTGAATAGAGAGTTGATGCCACTTAGCAATGACACAGTTAATTCATTGTATTCCAGACTTATCGATTTAAAATTAATCATAATTGATGAAATATCGATGGTAGGGGCTCGTATGTTTAGCTCTGTTGATGCGAGATTAAAACAAATTTTCAAAACAGACAGCCCCTTCGGTGGTATACCGATCATAGTGTTTGGTGATTTGAAGCAACTCTCACCTGTTGGAGATAGGTGGATATTCTCTCCTAATCCCAATGATGCATACATCACTTTAGTTGTTCCCCTTTGTGGGAGTTATTTAAATATTTTGATCTAACAGAAATAATGAGACAACGGGAGGATCAGGCCTTTGCAATTGCATTAAACCATATGGCATCTGGTATTACGACAAATGTGGACATATCACTCATTGAAGCTCTAGTAGTTAATTTCGAAGAAGTTCCCGATGATGCCATACATTTATTTTGGTCCAATGAAGAGACAAATAATTTCAATGCCTTTAAGTTCAGTCGAATCCGAACTGAAGCTATCCTTTCAACTGCAAAACACTTAGATAAAGGAATTGGTATAAGTGAAAATGAGAATATTTTGGAAGGAGTTAAACTTTTCAAAACTTCTGAAACGCAGGGACTGCTCTATGAATTGACACTAAAAACATCCGCCAAATATATGATTACAGTGAATATAAGCACGTGTGATGATTAGAAGTGGTTTTGTTTAAATGTTTCCGTATTAATATTCTGGTTCTATATAGAAATTCAGCTTTCTCTGTCACACATTTAATTGTTGAACTTCTGGAAGTCCTTATTTCTGAGTTATGCAATCAAAATGTGCTAATTGTTGGAGATTTCAAAATTTGTTTAATGTCTACAGGGAATTCAATAGGGAATCTGCTCCAAGAAAAAAACTTTAGTTCCCTGCTTGGTGTAGAATATTCGACTACACCTGCCGGTACACAAATTAATTGGGCATTTGCAAACATGGATCCTTCCCATGTTAATGCAATTACTTTTGAGACAGTACACAGCTATCATGACAGTATTTGGTCCCTATTTCCAACTAAAGTTTTCAGACTTATGGCAATAGTTTTTCATTTTTTTTTTCAAATATATATTAAGAAATGGTACAGCAATTTTGACAGTAGTTTTTAAGACAATTTTAAGAAAAATATGTAAATAATCCAATTAAGAAAATGTAAATTATATGTATAATTTGTTATTATATAAGACATTATTGTATAAATATATGATAGAAATTAAATAGTATAAGGAGAAAAGAAATATAAGTTGGATATATGTATAACAATCTATATAAAAATTTATGTTTAATATTGTAAATATTATATACAAATTAATATAATAATATAATTTTTTAAGTTGTTAATATTTATTACTTTTTAGCTAAATATGTATAATAATATCGATAAAAAATAGTATATAATAAAAAATTTATCAATACAGTTTTAATTCATTCTATATAAAATCAATTATAAGCATATACAAAAAACACAAGAACGATTGCTCTAGTTATTAAAATATATAAAGAAATCTCACTCGAGTATACCATTTGACTATGCGAGAGTATAAAATGTTCGGTTGCATCCGAACTTAGCACTTCCTTACTTTTTATACTCTCGCAACCTGTTGTTACAGAGTATAATAGGTTTGTTCCCCTAACGGTTGTTTGTATCACCTAAAACTAATCGAGTTAGATATAGAGTTATATATATATAAATGATCAGGATGAAGAGACGAGTTGAAACTGGGGTGACTGTCTGTCCGTCTGTGCAAGCTGTAACTTGAGTAAAAATTGAGATATCTTTATGAAACTTGGTCCCCATGTTCCTTGGTACCGTAAGACGGTTGGTATTGCAGATGGGCGTAATCGGACCACTGCCACGTCCACAAAACGCCATTAATCAAAAACAAATAAATTGCCATAACTAAGCCCCACAACAAGATACAAGACTCTTATTTGGTACACAGGATCACATTAGGGAGGGACATCTGCAGTTAAATTTTTTTTTAAAGTGGGCGTGGTACCGCCTCTAATAGGTTTAATGTGCATATCTCCTAAGCCCCTAATGCTATAATAACAAAATTCACTAGAAGCAAATGTTTTTAAAACTTCTACTTACAGTGTGAAAATAATTGAAATCGGGTGGCAACTCCGCCCACTCCCCATATAACGGTACCGTTAAAAACTTCTAAAAGCGCGATAAATCAAGCACTAAACACGCCAGAGACATTAAATTTTATCTGTGGGATGGTATGAGATGACTTTATAGGAACCGCGTTCAAAATTAGACAGTGGGCGTGGCACAGCCCACTTTTAGGTGAAAACCCATATCTTAGGATCCGTCAGTAATTTTATGCATCTATCATTTTCATGCACAGAAACTTTTCTATTGTCAATATCTAATCGTTGTTTTGAAAAAGGTTCTACAGTTGGATCTTGAAACATATGAACGCGCATGTTCACTGTCAGTTGTACTTTTTCAACATTATGCCACAGTCGCGATGATTTTAAACAAACGTTGTTATCGTCGAACGTGCTTGAAATCACCTTAAAGGTGTGCCGCCAAGTAGTATGCGGTGGTAAATTAATTTTTGTTCATCATTTAGTAGTGGAACATTGCGAGTAACAGTCGGTGCCAATTCGACAGTATCATACTGCGCTTCACGATTTATAACAGTTTTGATTAAATCATATGCACTCCGATTTGGTGCACTCATACCGAAACGGCTGATGACTTTGCCGATTTTCTCATAACCAAATGTTATGCATGCTCGGATCGGGAAACATGTCATCAGTACTAAATAATAGACTAATTTGTGTTCCTGTGCAATTCAATGTAGCTGCAGCAAGCACCTTCTAGCAATCCCAGTGCAAGCCTTGACTTTATACGTTGGAAACGGTTATCCATTTCTTTACATATATCTTGCAATTACAATGGTCCGGTCACAATAACCAACAACAGTCGCAGATAAAAGCGCCCAGTTTGTCTTGAATCGTGAATAATACGCGTAGGCCGGTTTCGAGATGAAGAACTAAATGGATAACTGCTGGATCCAGTCTATGAATTTGGAAACCGAAGATACGTCAGGCAGCTTAATTGGAGCTGATAAACCGGCCAATTTGACAAAATTAATTTCCTTTATTCACATACTTGCAAATATATTTGGAGCTCTTCATCGAACTCCACAACTCAACATTAATATATATAAGTATTGAATGTTATACTCAGCAATGTCAATGTCTGCGATATCGATATTAAATCGACAAAAAGAAATAATGTTAAACTCGCTATAAGAATAAAATAAACTCCAGAGTTGCACTGTAAAATTAAAAGTGATAAGTAATATGTAAATGTATTTTTCAATGCTGAATCATGTAAAAATAAAAACAAACAAGTAAGGAAGGGCTAAGTTCGGGTGTAACCGAATATTTTATACTCTTGCAACTTGCAAAAATCAAAGCAAAGAAAATATCCTCAAGTTTTAGGAAAACTTTATATTAAAAATTATTGCAAAACAATTTAACATTCATTATTCGACGAAATCGTCAATGGATTACAATTAAATTTGTATTTTATTAAGTTACATTATAGGTCATATATTCACGTAGTTTTATTATTATATTTTACTTCGCGTCAGCTAAAATTATATTAAAATCATCTTTAAATGAGATATATGGGATATAAACTCAACTGAAGAAGCTAAATTTAATTTAGTTGATGTGAAAACGTCAAGCAGAGGATCGCAATTCCTTATTTAAGGAATACAAGGTTTGGACAAAAGTGTAGATTAATTTCATTCACATTCCCACAAAATTTTTAAGAAAACTTCTTCATTTAATTTTATTAAAGTGTCATACATTTTGTCAGGTAGAAAATCAGAAATTATTATACAGGCTATATTGAAAACAGAGAAAGTTATAGGCTGATTGAATTAATTTTGACATTGCTGAGGTATACTTGAGATCACATTTTCAAGCAATTTTATAAATACATAATATACACATTGAACGACATCTTCGGCATAAGGTTTGTTAGAATAACGAAAATCAAAATAGGTAGTATTTGGGAGTTGGAGTATTCGCATATTTTCGGCATTAAACTATATACAAGTATAATATGTATTTTATAAAACTAAACTATAGTACCTCCAATATTATACGTTCGGTTAATTTTGCTAAGATATCTTACATATTGACTGGTATATGTATATGGCATAAGCCCAACCGGAAGTTTGAAACTCTTATATTAGGTATATGAGAGATTAGGGTAATATTGACCCGATTTTTATCTATTTTTAGCAATGCAACATACTATTAACAGAATAAAATACTCCGAGAGTTTCATTAATGTACCTTACATACCATCAAATTGAAATAGCACACATATTAGCCAATATATGCGGTATGAAGTAAACCGGAAGTTCTAGAGCTACAGACTGGCATACTTTTTCAGAAAGAGATTTTCTCCGAAATGGAATATATATCTCACAGATTGACCGTAATTTCCCGTAGAAAGTTAGCAGCAGGCACTGAGGCCTGCCCATATTCCGTAACAGGGGTTTGAACATTTATTGACCGATTTTGACAATTTTTGACTTGAGATGGTATACCTCAAAAGCACTATTTGTGCAAAGTCTTGTCCAAATATATTCTTTGGTGCTTGATTTGTATACTGGAAAGTGAAAGAATCATATGAAATTTAAAATTGTACTAGATAGGAAGTAGGTAGGGTTGGTGTCCGATTTCGATCATTTTCTCATTGTGAGATGGGATTAATAAAATAAGTTTATGTATCAAATTTTGTTGAAATTGATCAAGTAACGATCGGTGCCACGCCCATCGTCCAATTTTGTCAATGTTTCTTTTAAAACCCTCTTGTACCATCCCGGATGTAAAATTTAATGTCTCTGGCTAATTTAGTTATTGATTTATCGTACTTTTAGTAGTTTTTAACAAAATCGTTAAATAGGGAGTGGGGGGATCACCCAATTTCATCCATTTTCAAACTGTGGAAGGAAGTGTCAAAAATATTTATTCTGTGCAAATGTGGGTTATATAGCTTGAAATGTTTAGGTGAAATATACATTTAACTTATTAGAGGCGGGGCCACGTCTATTTTTGAAAAAAATTTCAACCATAGATGCCTCTCTCCAATTGGGCCTTCGGAACCAAATTACAGATATATACATATATTGATGTAGTGCTTAGTTATGGCGTTTTACAAGTTTTATTTTAATGGCGTTTTTTGGGCATGGCAGTGGTACGATTACGCCCATCTACTAATGGGGCTAAGAAAAATGTGTACCAAGTTTCAGCAAGATATCTTAATTTCTACTCAAGTTATAGCTTGCACGGACGGACGGACACACAGACAGACATCCGGATTTCAACTCGTCTCGTCATCCTGATCATTTATATATATATAACCTTAAATCTATCTCGATTAAATTTGGGTGTTACGCACAACCGTTAGGTGAATATAACTATTATACTCTGTAGCAACATGTTGCAAGTGTATAAAAATCGACTATTTTACGAGGTATATGTATTACTTGAATGAAGTGTACTTTGATCAGCCAGCATATACATAATATAATGTATTTTGCACCTCCAGTTGACTTTGTACCGTATATGTATATTAGTGAATGCTTAACATACCATACCTTAACCAAATATAATAAAGTTATTATCTTGGATATACAGTAGTTCTATGCCGGAAATATTAATTCTCATCATTAGAGTTCACTTTATACCGAATCCATTATATAAATATTTTTTCGAGCATACATTACTTTAATACCTGAATTAAATTAAATCAGTCTAGGCTTTCCGGTTGACTTTTATCAATGTGTTAAATATTTAGATTAAATTAAGTGGAAATGTTCCCCCAACCCCCTCATCAGTAACTTAATTATTTTTGGCTCACTGTTTGAAGTAGATATTAGTTAGTGACTCTGTCTACTACTTATATCCAGTACACTGAAATTTTAGAATTATATTTTCGTTCATTTTATGGTGCAGATGTATATCGGTATACATGTATATGCGAGATGTCTCAATAAAATTAAGCGGGAATATTTCGATTAGCAATATGTTATTTTGTAGTAAAATATAAGGGGGATTCTCTTTGTCTTTCAAAATTGCACGAACTGTAAAAATGCTATATTAAACTATGCAAGAGTGCAATAACACCACATGACAGAAACAGATCAGCGAAATGCTGGAATTATTTTGTTACGTCTCATAGAGGGAAAATTAATATGGGTTTTATTGTAGCAAATTTAATAGCCATTGCATATTTTTTTAGCTTGTGTTTTGTTGTTGTACATAGATGTTTTGCAAGGGTTTTGCATGAACAAGAGAGTGCCCTTATAGTGATATGGGCTAATAATGATCGGTTGCACATGAAATTAGCCCTTTCTTAGTTGTTTTTATTGGTGTTATACTTGTATGTTTCCCTTTTCAAACTATTTCAAGAAAATTTCATACGATTAATTGAAATTTAGAAACGTTATAAAAATTACTTATTATTTTCTCAAAAATGTGTACATTGAATTTCAAAATCTTTACTTCCATATCTTTAGCGCCTGCTTTTCAAGTTCAAATTGAGAAATGATAGGAAATATACACATGTAGCTTTAATTTTGAAATCAAATAGTGTATTCCTTGGGGGGAAAAATAATAATTAAAAATACAAGTCCGGCCCCGCCAAATATAACAATAAGTCAATAAGTACAAAAGCAAAATTTCACCCTTATTCCAACTCTTGCGTGACCAACGCCTACTTTACTGCCACTTTCCCCAGTATTTTAGTACTATCGCTTTGCGCTCTTTTACATATACATATGTTCACAAATTATTCGAACGGTGGTAGAGTCAAAACTTATATAGATTTCCATATTTTACATGTCAAAAGAACAAAACAATGCCAACCAACTCATTTGCAATATCTATTATTTAGCTTAACAAAACCTATTATATCATTATAATTAGTAGAAAAACTTTTTTTGAAAAAAACTATCAAAAACGAAAATCAAGCATCACTTGGGAAACTTTCACTCTTACGTTTTGAGAAGCGCAGAAAACGTTGCTCTTTTTTCAGGTCAGAAGGCAATACATAAACAACCTAATTTAGAGTAATGAGTTATACACCCGGATAGCCAATATAGTATAGTTTTATTGGATATATCTATGAATTTTGGAATTTGCAGTTAAATACTTTAACAAATTTTTCCTCAAAGTAAAAATTTCCGTTTCACCCGAACAACTTATAGAACAGATATTTTCTAGTTTATAAAATTAGCAAATGAATTAATCTAAATATATATACATAAATGAAGTTATTATGTGCATATACATGTGTATTGGTATATTAACATAAATTGGTTTCCTTAGTATTCAATCTTTTTCTAAAGTTTGGGCTATTTCTAATAGAATGGAAGTAAATGCTACTCAACTGGAAAGTTTAACTATTCGTTTTGACCACTTTAGTTACTATGGTATTTTGTTGTCGCCGTCGGTAAACTAACTTGACCAGCTCCAACAATGACTAAATTCACAACGTAATGGTATGCTTTTAATATTTTTTAATATTATGAATATGTTCGTGTTTGCTCGTACGAATCTGCGTATATGTAAATGTACATACATATGTTAAACAAATAAACACGAATCTTTTCTACATTAACTTCAACCCATTTCATGTACATACGCATGTACTAATATTTGTACTATTTATGTTAAGACTTTACTTAACTCTTACTTGATACTAGTTTTAATACCATACATCTTTTTCCTACATTACCAAATATTTTAGCACTAAAAGCGTATCCACAAAATTGTAGAATTTTTTAATTCTTAATTAGTAGTTGTGGTGAAATATAATATAAAAATATTGTATAACAATAAATGTACGGTTTCTATTTGTGCTATAGTTACGTCACAGTGTGTTTGCTCTTTGAACTGAGCTATTCTGTACTTTTTAGTACAAAAAAAAAAAAAAAATCAAATATATATAGTAATTACAAACTTATAGTTTGGGACATAAGAAATAATGGCCCCCGGGCCCCCCAATCTTGGGGATAACAGATTTGCCTTGCTGGCCAAAACGAAAAAAAATAAAAAAAAACAATTTGAGCCGTTTCCTAATCTCCCAGAAATAGAAGTGAAAAATCCTAAATATGTTGTATTATCGTCCGTTGATATAAATAAACCATTAAATAAGTATAATTGCTTTGCAATTCATTCCGCATTAAAATTACTATGCAAAGAAATCATAAAAATCACAGAACTACGCGACGGAAGTCTTTGCCAGTAAAAGACAAATCAACCGCCGAAAAGTTCATTCGTACTAAATTTTTACACGGTGTCTGTGAAGTGAATACAAAATACCATGAAAAACTTAATTGTATTAAAGGCACAATATATGCCCCATACCTAATCGACCTAAGTGAAGAGGAAATCATTAAAAACTTATCTGACCAAGGAGTTGTTGAAGTGTACAAATTTTCCAAAAACATAGATGGAAAACCAAAACATACCGGAGTCTGTCTCCTTACTTTTGATAAGTACCAACTTCCCAACCACATAGATGTCACATGGCATTCTGTTAAGGTTAGACCATATTTTCCAAACCCAATGCGATGCAAAAACTGCGGGAAATTAAATCATACTGCAAAACGCTGCAACAACCCAAAAATGTGCGATCGCTGCAATCTACCTCCTCATAACCCTGACATATGCACACGTACAATGTGTACAAACTGCGCAGGAGAACACCCATCTTTTGACAGATCTTGTCCCAAATTTTTGCAATCTAAAGAGATTTTGAAATTGCAAGTACAAAACAAATGTACAATGAGAGAAGCGATAAACATATATAAAAATCAATGCCTATCTATTGTTGGTGGTCCTTCATTCTCATCTATTATCAAAAGCCCAATAATAAATAACAACCAAAAACATATTCCAAAGCAAACTACAAAAAACGTAAGCGGAAAAACCAGTTTTGAGCATACTTCTGATCAACAACAAAATCTAACATCGAAAATCACCTCCTTTCCACAAATCCCAAACAGTGATAACGAACTATACGAATTTTTATCACAACGAATAATCGATTACCAAAACATCCTACCTGCACAAGAAAACAATGAAATTCCTTCCCAAAACAACAATGCAACCGAAAACAATAATACTTCTTATAGACTTGCCTACAATAACAACCCACAACATATCAGCATTGAAAAAGCACAAAATTCTAATCCAAATGATTCACACAATTCTTCTTTCACCAGTCCTTCTTCCCACTCCAACAACAAAACTTCATTATCTATAGAAAACCTAGCCCCACAACACTAATCATATATACACATATATAATAACATAATTCTCCCACAATTCTCTTAATTCTTAGTGATTTCAATTTTGCAATGGAATATCCACGGATATTTTAATAATTATCACGAATTGCAGCTACTAATTAAAGACCTGAAACCTTCAGTGTTTTGTTTACAAGAAACACATATACGCCATAATTTCGACCCTAAACCTCCATATGGCTATAATGGTTATTTCCTTAATAGCCCTCAATACCAATACAGCAAACAAGGTGTTGCAATTTTGGTAAAATAAGACATACCTCATAAAATTGTTTTTACCAATATCACCTTACTCACTATTGCGATTGAGATATTATTTAATCCAAAACTAACAATAATCAATACCTACATCCTTCCCAAGCAAAGTTTCTCTTGCTCAGATATCTTAAATATTTTAAATAAAACGCAAAATCCTATTCTTTGGATGGGTGATTTCAACTCATGGAGCCCGATCTGGGGTTCTCCTCTAACAAACGATAGAGGTACAAAGATTGAAGACGTCTTATTAAGCAGCAACCTCATAGTTTTAAACGATGGTAGTCCTACACACTTCTCCACCCATCAATCGTTCACTCATGTAGATGTCACGACATGTTCCTCCAATATCTTTCCGTTATGTTCTTGGAAGGTCCTTAGGGACCTCCATGGTAGTGATCATTTCCCATTGATGATAGAAATCGGATTTCCCGCAGACATGTCCACGAAAAAGTTTAAACCAATTTTTCTTACACATAAAGCCAATTGGGAGAAATACAAAGATCTCTGCTCATCAATATCTAGTAAATTCATTGTTTCGAGTAATATTAATCAAGAGGCCGCTGTAAGAAAAATAATATGTTCGTCAGCACACCACACCATCCCTCAAACCAAGAATACATATCAACACCGATATAAACCATGGTGGAATAGTGAACTAGAAATCCTTCGAACACAAAAACGCAAAAGTTGGTATAAATATAAAAAAACACGCAACCTTCTTGATCTCTTAACATATAAACCGCGACAATGCTATCTTTAAATGACAAACCAAAAAGGCTAAGGAAATATGTCTGGAGGAATTTACTGAAAATATTAACACCAAAACCTCTCCTCCACTTATTTGGCGTGACATAAGACGCCTGTCTGGCGTGAAAAAACCTATTACAATCACTTACTTAAACACCCAATCTGGATTAACTAACGACCCAATTATTATAGCGAACGAGTTCGCCACGTTCTGGAGCTCTTATTCAAGTGACTCTACTTTCACAAAACAGTTCGCAGCTGAAAAACAAAAATATTTAGGCCATAAATTTTTACCTAGCGGAAATCTTAGTTATCCAGCGCTAAGTTTAGAGTCTAATATTTCCACTGATGAGTTTGACGTCGCACTATCAAACTCCAGAGGTAAAACACCAGGTATCGACAGGATTACCTATGACATGTTAAGACACATCCCACATGACGTTAAAAAAAGGATAGTAAATCTTTACAATAAAATACTTTCAAACGGTATATACCTCCAAAGTTGGAAAATCGCTGAAATCGTCCCAATACCGAAACCTGGAAAATCTTCATCAGAACTCACAAGCTATAGGCCTATTTCGCTGCTCTCTTGTTTAAGAAAAGTTCTGGAGAAAATAATCTCCAAACGTTTAATGTGGTACGCAGAGAAGAGTAGACTAATCACTCACAACCAAGTCGCATTCAGAAAAAATCAAGGTACAATGGATGCCCTTTTACACTTTGAGCACCATTCTTCCAAAATTATCTCGAATAAGGGGCACGTTACCTGCCTTAGCTTAGACTTTGAAAAAGCGTATGGCCGTATCGGACTGCATAAAGTTCTACAACAATTAGCAAAATGGAAATTGGGACCAAAATGTTGCAACCTACTTAAAATTTTTTTAACAAATCGAAGATTTCGGGTTAAAGTTCATAATCATTTTTCTCACTGTTTGCCTTTAGAAAATGGAGTTCCTCAAGGTTCCCCTTTGTCTGTGGTCATATTTATAATTGTATTTAATGAAATCAGCGAGATACTATCCAATTTCCCAGTCTACTACTGTATGTATGCAGACGACATTCTGATATTTTCAAAACAACTGGATCTGAATAACGTCAAATTAACTTTTACGGAAATACTTAATAATATATCTAACTGGTCGCTTACATATGTGTCGTAAAAGAAAATGTGATAATATTACTTTCTCTTTTAATAACATAAAAATACCTACTTTAAATGAAATTAAAATTTTAGGATTAATTTTTGACTCTAAGTTTAAGTTCAAAAAACATTGTTTATATATAAGAAAAAAATTGTTCGATAGGTTAAATATAATAAAGTTTTTAGCTTCACGACATTCTTTTGTTCATCCTACAATACTTATCAATATCGTGAGATCTTTACTACGCTCAATTATCGATTATGGACTACCAATATACGGATATCACGCCGGCAGCGAGCTAAAGAAACTCTATGCGCCTTATCACATGGCAGTAAGACGTAGTCTTAGGGCAGTCCCAACTTCCAGCATCAAAAGCATTCTCAATGCCACACATTAACGAAAGATTGGAGATTAACACATTACGACTGATTCCAAAGGTATATCTAGGCTCTAACCGAATTTGCTCAACGACATACGTTCGGCCACCCGTAAAAAACGAACATCCAAGTTCCCATCAACAATACACCTAATTCTAAAGTACGTTGATGAACTTGATATTCACCTTTCACCCAAACGTTCGAAGATTAGCAAACATCCTCCATGGGCTCTAGACTCTTCTGTTATAGAAGATAAACTGATGACCTGGAACAAAGCCTCCACTAACTACGAGGTGTATAAACAAGAGTTTATGCAGCGCAAGACAGATCTCTATTCAGAAGGATGGAAATTTATTTACACCGATGTTTCAAAAAATCCCCACAACACCGCATATGCAGTGGTTTCCGAGAACTCGGAAATCATTAAATATGGATTACTTTTGTCACCATCTTCTGTTTTTACCGCAGAAGCATACGCAATAACAGAAGCTATCCAATGGATCACGTCTTCCAAAGGTAAATATGTTATCTGTACCGACAGCCTTGCAACAGTCACAGCTATTCGAAATACATCCAACAGCAGCCCTCTAATCAGTGAAATTCGGGACAAATTGATTGATAGCCGAAATAAAATTAAAGTAATGTGCATTCCAGGACACTGTGGCATTCCAGGCAACGAACTCGCTGATAAGGAAGCAAAAAACGCCACTCTTAGTCCATGTATTTACGTGAGAACTAATGAAAGCAACGACATTTTGCGATTTGTTGTAAATTTCTCAAAGCTTAAAGCTAAAGCGGAATGGTATACTTACGACAACCGTTACCGGCTCGTTAACCCCGAACTAAGAAAAGCAGTATACCCCTCTACATGCAGCATCCCGGAGATAAAAATTTTTACACGACTCCGTTTAGGACACACCATCTTAACGCACCAACATATTCTGGACCGCAACATAACGCCTGGCTGCCGGCTATGCAACGGTCCAACAAATTCTGTAGAACACATACTGAACATATGTCCTACCTTTCGTCATATAAGACGGGACTATGTCGAGTCTTCTCCTTCGAAACTCCTCAAAGAACCGTCAACTGCCAACATAAAAGAAATCTACAACTTCATCTCCAGAGCCAAACTAAAGCATCTCATCTAAAACCACCATAATAAAATTTGACCACAATTTTCCTATACTAACATATATTGCTACCTCTTAATTCTAAGCAAAAGCATAGACATTAGTATTTAAGTATAACCATAAGTATTACTATATACTTGTACATACATATTCATAAGTAAAATCTCATACAAAAAAGTACAAGTAAAATTAAGCCTACAGCTGAAGGCCTGTCGCTAGTGCTGTTATATTTTATAGGTAGTATAATTATTTATAACTGTATTTCCTTTAATAAAATAAAATAAAAATAAAAAAATAAATACATCACATTTAGTCGAGTAATCAATGATAAAGGCAGTGTCACGTCCAATGTCTAATTTTGACACAGAATCTTATGATGTCCTTCTGTATCATATAGGATATAGTTTTTTTTAAAACTTCTGACTTTTTATTTAGTGAGTTTTTGCACTTTAAGTAGTTTTCAATATAATCGTTATATTGGTACCTAATTTATTGGTGGGGCCCTGAATAAATTAGCTTGATATAGCTGCACTAGTTTGTGAGATAGGTACATTTAACTTATTAGGGTTAAGCCTTTTTTTAATATATTGTTTGTTCGCCATTTAGTTATCGCGTTATAATATACCTATGTATATATATACATAACTTTATATATATCTCGATTAGTTGTTGCAAAAAACCGTTAGGTGATGAAAACTGTTATCCTCTCTAGAATCATGTTGCGAGAGTATGCATATACAAGTACATATGTATGTACAATTCAAAAGTTCCAGGACGTTTTAAACAACGCGGCTTCTAGTGGCGCCATCTGTCTGAAATTAAATCTAAAACTTATATAACAGCTGACTTGTGTAACAGCTGAGATATCGCGCTACATGTGACATTACATTTGTAGTGTCGGTCGGAAATGAGCATCGAACAAAGAGCCAACATTAAGTTTGGTTTTAAACTTGGTAAAACTTTTACCAAAACTCATCAAATGATGAAACAAGTTTATGGCGATGATTGTCTATCCCGTAGCCGTATTCACGAGTGGTTTAAACGTTTTCAAGAGGGACGGAAGGACTTGGAAGACGACGAACGTTCGGGCCGACCAAAAGATGTTGTGAACGAAAAAAACACGGAAATTGTGCGTAAATTCATTAAAAAAGAGCTGAAATCATCGCTTAAATATATGGCATGGGAATTATCAATATCCGCAGCGTCCATTTATCGTATTTTGACAGAAAATTTGGGCCTCAGAAAGGTTTGTGCTCGGTTTGTCCTGCACACTTTGAAACAACACGAAAAAGACCTCAGAATTCAACATTCAAGAGACATCATTAAAGAGGCCAAAAAGGACCCCAACTTTTTGTATTCGATTGTGACTGGTGACGAAACGTGGTGCTTTGAATATGAGAAATTGAGGAAAACTACATTTGGCCATGAAAGGAAACCGCTATGCTGACGTTGATGCCATCCAAAAGGCGACGACCGCCATTCTCAACGCTATACCGACAAATGACCTAAAAAAGTTATTCGATAACCTTCTTGAACGTGCAAAACGTTGTATTCATTCGGAAGGAGACTATTTTGAACGCGACCAATAAAAACATATAATATTCGTTTTTTAATAAAAGTCCTGAACCTTTTACTTCCCTAGCACCTTATACACTTACATATATAATATAAAATTTTCCGAACATCCACGTATCACGTATAGAAACTATCTTAATGAAATTCAGAGAGCGTCTCTTTTTAATAATAGTGTATCCTTGTGCGCAAAATGGATAAAATTGAGTGAATACCTCCCATAGCCTCCATATACCTAAGAATTTTCAAAAATCTGGTTGACTTTGTTTTTTTCGTCTAAACTTCATGATCTTAATATAATGACTTCCGGTTCTCTATTTGATGTTTTCCATATGTATCTAATATATTGAAATTCGTCGCTTTATTTACTTACATTTAATTTAAGTTAATTAGGTTAATTTCAATACATGTAAATATCTCGAACAAGAAGCAAAGTGTGATAATGCTATAACTGACCATTTCAACGCCCACAAACTGCGGTTAAGAGAAAAACTTATAAAGTGCTATAACTAAGCCACAAATTAAGATATAAAACTGTAATTTGATGCAGCGAATCCCAGTTGGAAGGAGCATTTGTAGTTTAGAAATTTTTAAAAAGTGGGCGTAGTACCGCCCCTTACTAAGTTTTATGTGCACATCTCCCAAACCTCCAAAGCTGTATCAACCAAACACCGTCCACTCCCCATATAACAGTTAACTTGAAAAATACTAAAGGACGATAACTCGCTAAATCAGAAGCATTAAATTTCACATCCTACATGACACAAACAGGCCGGTGTCAAAATTCCTTCTGATTATTTCATTTTACAGTATATAAATCAAGCATCAGTAAAGCTATCGGAATAAAACATTGAGAAATATTGCCCTTAAGGTCTGCCACCATACTGCAAAAAATTGTTAAAATCATGTCAATAATTCTCTAAGTCTCAATATACCTAAAATAGTCATTTCTGACTTTGCGTTCGGTTTTAAATTGTTTATTTAGGTCAATATGTGCGATATTTTAATAAATTTAATATTTTCTTAACCAGTAGTTGATTAAAAATGAAATCGGTTCTAAACTCCAACCCTTAACAAACATTAATATACATATATCGGACCAAGTGTTATATGACTTGATATATTGTAGATATATCGGACTAAGTGTTTTAGTTAAATACCAAATATAATTTGATCCATCCATACTTTCGTCGAATAATGAATATAGAATGCTTTCAAAATATTTTTATACTCTTGCAACATGTTGCTACAGAGTATTATAGTTTGTTCACCTAACGGATGTTTGTATCACCTCAAAACTAATCGAGACAGATATATAAATCATCAGGATGATGAGATGAGTTGAAATTGGGATGTCTGTCTGTCCGTCCGTCCGCCCGTCTATCCGTCTGTCTGTGCAAGCGGTAACTTGAGTAAATATTAAGATATCGTGGTATTGGTACACGTGTTTCTTGTAGACTGCTACGCTAACAAAACGCCATAATTCGAAAACCTAAATTGTCATAACTAAGCCGGTTTGGCAAATCATTTCGACGCCACTTGCGACAGCGGAAAAATAGGTAAAATCGGATGATAACTACTCCCACTCTCCATATAACGGTTTTGTTAAAAACTACTAAAAGTGCGATAAATCAATAACCAAATACGTTAGACACATTAAATTTTAGATCCTGGATGCCACCGCCTTCATTTAAGTGAAATCAGATATAATATTTTTGGATCTACTCCACCAATTTCAGTCAAATGGGGGACATTAGATTATTTTAACATTTCCATTCTAGAGTACGACAAAATCGGACCGCAACCATGTCTACTTCCCATAAAACAAAACTTTAAATTTCATCTGATTTTTTTCACTTTCTTGTATACAAATTGAATAATATATCGGCATTATTCGCACATATACTGCACGCATATTGCCTTTAACGTATGCCATCTCAGGTCGAAAAATTGTTAAAATCGGACCATAACTATTCAAACTCCCAAATACAAAAATGTGGACCATAGACTCTATGACTGACTATTTACAGAAAATATCGGTAAATGTGTGACATATATTATTGAAATTAGGAGAGGATCCTTTCCTGATAATTATATGTCTGTATGTCAAAAATGGGTTGAATCGGGTCAATAGATCAGCTGACTTTATACCACATACAAGTAAGTCGGCCAATATATGAGTTATCTTATATAGATTAATTAAGCGTGTTTTTCTCATAACGACGCATCTGTGTACTTTAAATGTATAAAATCGGGTGAAAACTTGTCATAGCCCCCATATGATGATGTAAGACGATCTCACTGGGATATGTGAGGTTAATCTAATACTTGTATATAAAATTCTCGTGTCATGGTGTTTGTTGCCAAACTCCTCCGAAACGGCTGGACCGATTTTGATGAAATTTGGTGTGTTTATACGGTAGGTCTGAGAATCGGTCAACACGTATTTTTTATACCCCTAAATGTTCACCCCAAATATTATTAATTTATATTTTCTAGAAGACATTTTTTGTTTTTATTTTTACATGATTCAGCATTGAAAAATACATATACCATAATAATTTTTATGTAGTATAGTTCCATCAACCAACCAGTTATCCCCGCCATGTGTCTCCCGTTGTCACTTCTCAACCAGCAAACATCACGGAGTAGGAATAAAAATAAGTCGGCTTATTTTATTCTCATTAAGTCAAGTTAATTTCATTCTCATACCGAATTAAACATTATTTCTTTGTGCATCTCGAAAACAGCAGAAGCCGTTCATGAACGAAACAGCGCTTTATATTTTTATAAATCCACTAAAAACTACTAAAAAACTTTGCATAAATACTCCTATTCAAAAGTAGCACGCTATTGCATATAGATTGAATCAATTGAAAAAATGGATACCTCTCAAGCAAGGCACACCATACGTAAACGCAGCATTATACTGCACAGAAACACAAATTCGTCTACTATTTGCTATAGTATCGACGACATGTTTCCCGGCTCAACCACAAATGATGTGGGATAAATACAAAGATTCGATGACTGATGATGTATTGTATCGACATCGTACAAGGTGCTATCATTCAGTAACGCAATGTACAATGAAGCATTCAATACTATTGAGGATCATTGCATTGTCATTGCGAATTTACCAATTAGTCATTTCGGTATGAGTTCACCACATCGAATTGCATCTGATTCAATCAACACAGATAAAAATCGTGAAATAAAGTATGATACTGTCGAATTCTCCCACTACTACTGACAGTAAACATGCTTTATATGCTTCAAGATCCATCTGCCGAAACTTTCTCAAAACAATTGTTAGATAATGGCAATGAAGCTATTTATGAAAATAGTGGATGTATATACTCTCATTGATAATATACTTCCGGATGTACACACAAAATATAAGATTGGCTAGCAGAAAGATTGATTTTGGCAGCAAAAAATGTGGACGTCAACGGATTAAATTCAAAGATAAAACAGTTGTTGCCAGGGACCACGGCTTTGCAATGGCGCTAGATTAGTTATTAAAAATTAAAGAAAAACATTAATGAATCCACCATTTTGAATGACAAGTTTGGATTCCAAAATGTATTGCTGCAACGACTTCCTATAGATGTGCCAATTGAATTTAAGCGCACTCAATTTCCAATTAGATTGACATTCGCAATGGCGATGAATCGCTTCCACATTCTATTGCGTTGAGTGGTTAAACTTTGTTTACTTTTAATTGAAATAATATAATTAATAATATATACTGGTATATATTAATAAGAGTATTCGTTATTAATTCCAAAATGGGTCTGTTTTTAAAAGCATTTCCTAAAAAACAATATTTCTTAAAAATAACGTATATGGCAAAACAACGTTTGTTATAAAATTAATTGAGTCTGTGACCAATAAAATAATTTAATAAAATACCAAATTTGGTCGTAATTCATTCATGATTTCGTCAAATAATGAATGCCGAATTCTTTTTCATTTTTGAACTCTTGAAAATGTTGCTACAGAGTGTAATATTTTTTTCACCTAACGGTTGTTTGTATCACCTAAAATTAATCGAGACAGATATAAGTTTACATATATAATATATGAATGATCAGGATTAGATCTTTGCAAGTTGCAAGAGTATGAAATATTTGGTTACACTTGAACTTAGCCATTCCTTACTTGTTAAATATGAAGTTTTACCAGCACCTGAAGGTATTTCCCCGTCTTTGATCCTTGCAAGTTGCAAGAGTATGTTCGGTTATACCCGAACTTAGCCCTTTTTACCTTTTTAATATGACATTTTTATCAAGTAATTCAGTATATGCATTATGATCCAAATACGCTTTTGTTAAAATAAAGCTATTGCGTACTAATGATAATGGAGCCGACATTTAAATATTAAAAGAAAAGTTAACAGCTTTTTTACTACTGGTTTTTGCTTTTACGGTACTTGATCCTTGCTTTAAAAGCCAAATACTTTTTAACTGAGGAAATTGAAAGGTATAAGACTTTATTAAGAGATCAATTAAATTCGTTGCAAAGAAATATCTATTTGTACTTGCAACAATACAACGCTTAAACAGTTTTTTAGTGCAGCAGGACACCAACTTAGCGATAGACATTGTTCTGATTTTCTTTGATTTGACTTCTTTAAAAAATTCTAGCCGTTAAATGATATTTTCCTAACTGATACTTGATGTCAATGTTTGTAGAAAAATTATATGTAAATAGAGGTATATGCAATATATTTAAATAAAATATTTATATCCATATATGTTTTATTTCCGGAATTTGTACAAAACTGTAGTCGGCCCTCATTTAGCAAAAAATATCATGTGAATAAATATAACCTTGCATCTTAGATACAACAAAACCTACTGATTTTAATTAACTGAAATCTAATATAATTTCCATATTCCAAAAACTACTTGTACCTCACTTTCATTACCTTAAAATGGATTGAATGTGTATTCTTATTCCAAAACAAAAGAAATTTCCAAGGCATCCAACGCCTCATGCGCCATGACACATGCAAATGTCCTTTTAGATGTGGTCAAAGCTTTGTCCTCGGCGGTCGCATTGGCTTTCACATTTTAATGGTTTTTCTTTTGTCGAGTGGCTGTAGACTTTACAAATGTGCATATACTATATTAAACGTTGTCGATGTATGCGTTCGGTTGTTCACGGGGTTGAGTTAGTGAAACCATATAAAATCGATTGATTTTTAAATGTCAAGTAGTGAAATTAAGTAAAATGTGTATAACTTCTCTTGTATAAAAAAAGTACATAAGCGTGTTTATCATTCATATTTATGATACTATATATATATATATTTATACTTATATACGGTGTTGAAAATATAATGCTTAGTCTAGGGTCCTACCTGTAGTATCTGGATTCGATCCCAAGTTGCGACGAACATAAGACAAGTGTTTCATAATTGTGTTCGCCTTTGACAGTTATTCGTAAGCGTTTTTGCGCCAAAAATTTCATTCACAAATATTCATTACCGTTTCATCTTTACAAAGAATCTAGCAAATGTGTATCCTATTTAAATTATTTTCAGTAAATAATTATATGCGTACATGAGTACTTCCTACAACAAACGCTGTCACAATGTACTTATATAAGTAGATTTACACAAGGACATATTCTTTTTAAGAAGTATGAACTGGTTCTAGTGTTTGCTAATTTATATCCTATTATATATAATTATGTATTGGCTTATACTAAGAAACAACCTAAGCAACAAGGAAGTTACGTTGAGATGGAAAATAATCCGAAAACAAGACAAATAATGTAACAATGAAAGATTAAATATGCAGACAAGAATGTTTGCTTGTCAGGCCTTAACGATTTTTTTCCGATACAAAATTCAGTTGTTTTGTGGAGATAAAACTCTACTAAGTCTACTAACTAAGATCATAATCAAACAAATTTTGTCGAAATTAAAGGCTATATCCAATAAGTTTCTATAGCTTCAGATCTTATCAGAGGTTAGTATAGCTTCAGATCTACTTACTACAGATTATTAAGAAAAATTATAATATGTTTTGAACTTTACGACTTTCTTAAGATGTAAGTGTCCGCTTTCACCTACACTTTAACAGCGCTTTCGGCGATACGGATTAATTATTGCAGACTCATTAAGATGATAGAATCGGTCATATATGCAAGTTATTATTGTGCTATGTAGAGATAAAACAGTATCTAAAGCATTAAAGGAATTTCATATAGCCCACACCGCAGAAATGCAGCTCGCAATTTTTTTTTCGTTACATTATTGCGAAAGTATACCGACATAGTGTGGCAGTAACTATTAAATGCAAATCACTTTGCAAATTTATTTACGGCTTGCAAGTGGTGCACCAGTAAGAATTCTGTTTCTTTTTTCGTTATACTGCTAAACGAATTGAGTGTTGCCACAAAGTCTATTGATGAATTAATGTTAAAACCAAAATATTTTCATTGATATATTAAAACAAGTACTTTTATTTGTAAAATCACACATTTAATTACTTGATTTATTCATTATGGCTGATTTCGTACATTAGTAACTCTGAATTGTCTATTTTACAGCAATTTAGAAAGTTTCTCTTCAAATTATAATTTATCAAAAGGTTTTTATTCGACCCCATTTTCTAATGTGGTGGCAGTAATCATCATTTGAATATTCTTCTCTGTACAAAATTTTCACTATTCACTGAGAAATATGTAGAATTACTCATTCCGTCTCAAATATGTATGCAAAAGTGTTACGAAAAATCTTTAACGGCGTGAGAACAGCGAAATTATACGTTTACAAAATCATAATGAAGCAATTTTCCAAATTCATTTTTCAACCATGCTTTTCACAAATTCTCAGAATGACAATGGATACCTTGAGGTTCTTTCACACACGGTCAAGTCGTTCAAAAGGAATTAAGTGAATATTTCCAATACGGGCCTTACAGGAAGGAGTCTAAAATTGTTATATAATATAAAACAATTTTACATACATACAGTTTAACTAGAATTCTTATTGAATAATTATATTATATTATTATTATATTAACGTACATCCTTCTTAAAAATTTTTTTAAGACATTTATTTTTAAGAAATACTAGACGACCCCAGACATACAATGCTGTGACTATGGTATTCGTTAAAATAATTATTATAAACAATTCAATGCAGTAAAAAGAATTAAAATCTGAACATTACTTCAAAATTTAAAAATGATAGAAACAATTTTTATGAGTTGCTATTAAGCACAAATCAACATAAGATGTTGAATTTTTTATTTTATTAATTTTATAATTATATAATTTTGTAACAAATGAGTAATTTTCAAAGTGGTTAGTTGATAACATTTAAGATAATGAGGTAGCTAAATTAGATCATTCTTAATTTGAACAAAAATATTTTTATTTTTAATGATAAACATTCCAAATTCAATTTAATGCAGCTCTATTCGTTGAATAATATTCTTGGTTCAGCTAAAATAGATTCGATGATTTTCCCAAACTGCAATGGGGAACTGTAACCTTCTGAACGAAATCGTATATTCTCACAATATCATTGGAATACGTGGCAACATGACCATTTCTCCAATTATTTTCAAGACAAAATGGTTGCTTCAATACCATTTCTTGGGATCGAACGTGTACCTTTGCATAATTGAGGTGGATTAAAATTACGCAGAAGAGTAATAGGTGAACAAGTTTTCAACAGAAGATTATGTGATGACATTCCGGGTAGATATGCCCACGAATTTAGAAATTCAATTGACAATTTCAAAATTATAAATTAATTTTCCCTAACCACAGTATTGATTGATTTAAAATACATTAGATCGCCTGGTAACAACTGTTCTATCTGGAAATTAATTTCATCAACATCTACATTTGTGGCCGCTATTGTAGCCCTACTTTTCCTTGAAAATACTATCAATTATAAAAATTTTTGCGATCAGCAATGTAGAAATTGCTTCTCAATATCTAGCAATTGTTCAGAATATATTTGGTCGCAATTTATGATTGAACTTTTCCCCAACCCTGCAGTTATTCCGCCAATTTTTTGTGTTACATAATGTCTTTGCGTCGTTCGCTTATCATGGTGAATTCCAGAAAAAAACCTCCTTGATCAGTAGCAACACTTTTTGTAACAAACATTCATTATTGTAGCTATATACAAGCATGTGTTGTTATTTTAGTTTTTTTTAGTACAATAATAAAATATTCAAATGATACGAATTTTGAACTCATACTTATGATTTGAAATATATCTTTTTTATTTATTAAGTGTCTTTTAACGTAACTGAGATATAAACTATTAAATTTTTTAATTTAGATCAAACTGAACACAATATGTCAAATTTTATAAAATCGGTTAAATAGTTTACTCCGGACAAAAGTTACGTCAGTTGCATTTTGTTACACCACGTTTTATAGCACGTCCCACGGGAACGGAATAAAACGTATCCTGTGTCCGCCTCCTGATTTAAAATTACTTCTCCGCCAATTTTCAGCCGAACCGATTCAGTCTTTCTTAAGTTATAAATAGGGTTTCCAAAAGCTTTTTATAGAAGTTGGAATAATATTTGATATCTACCTTTTATATTATTCCGATTATTTAAAGCTAAACAAACAAACAAAATGTTATATATTTTATACAATTAAGAACCATTTCTGATTCACAGATAGATGATAGAAGTTATTGTGAAGCATGCTTTCAAAATATTCCAAGATTTCAGAGTATTATCATAATTTACATGTATTACATAGTGTACATGTTGTATATTTTAAGAGAGTTACAAATATCATTTATAGCAGCAACGTTTGAAATAAAAGAAAAGCTGTTATTAATCTTAAGGCAACATTTGTCAATACGCAGTTTCGAGACTCGGCCAACACCGCATAACAACTAATCGTTTGTTTTCATGATTTTTGCGTATAATTTTTAATGTAGAGTATACAAAAGCCACGTCCAAACTATCTCATTGGACAAAGCTTAGTTAGCTATCAACATTTTCTCAGTAATAATATGAGAGTTGTGAACGGCACAAAACCGGTCCCAAAATCGAAAAGTCCTAAATAACACTTATAAATATACTTATATAAATGTCAATTTATGTATATACATACATATTTACACAACCACTTAGGTTTTTGTCTCTCATTACAGGTTCGTTGATCTGTTGAGCTTCAGATCGAAGAAAATATGTGGAGAGCAAGCTTCCATGAGGCATATACATACATATATGTACATAATAGCAGTGGCCTCAAAGTAATCAAAAGTATTTCTGCTCGATTAGTTGCCAGTACTATTTCGACCCTCTAACTGGATTGAATAGCTCGGAATATGTTAATGGTGTCAATGATCTGGCATTTACTCTTTTTGTGAGCTTGCAGTGTTTTTTTAGATCAAAAATTAATATTTAATAATAATTTACTTAAATTAAAATCCGCGCTTATATCAAAGAAACATTTCGTCGAAATGATGGTGTTAATTTCATAAATATTTTCATACGTATGTATATACACATCTGTAGTTACGTGTGTGCACATTTGTATTGATATCATATAAAATGTGAAAATTATAAGTCGTGGAAAAAATTCATTTGGATATACTATGTATATGCATTTATATATTGCTACAAATACATGGATACATACACAATCTACCACCTTTCTACAACATTTTTGATATATCGTACAAATATATATATAACACTGATTAAAATATTATGCTTGTTTTATTTTTGGCTCATAAGTTAATATATTTCGAAATAAATGTTTGTACATATAAATCCATATACATATGTACATATATAAATATAACAAACATGTGTATATAACCATGCATATAAATCTCTGCAAAACCGGAATTTAAAATTCGTATTGCTGTAAATTCAGTATACATACATACATAGGTATAAAATCTGTGTATTCACGAATGAGATTCCATGTGTGCTTATGGGCCATGTCGTTAGTGTATGTGTTACGATCGTTGTTTTTAATTGCAACGCGTTCTGTTCATAAGTCATCAACATGACAAATTGATTAACGCTGTTTGTTTTTGTTTTAATTATTAACCGAAAAAAATTTTACCGTTTTATGTTTTAAATACAACAAAGTTTAATAGTGTGTGGCACAAGCAGTGATAGTTTTTGTGTACCATAATAGCAATTTTCATTTTGACAACCGAATATAAATATACATAAATGTGTGTATATAACAACTGAAAAGATTTTAAAATAATACTGCAGAAAGCAAAAGTGATTTCTTTGATTTTTCTTTCGTTTTTATTTACAAAATTATATACATACATATGTACATATACACGAATTCAACTAACTAATGCGAAACATATGTATAGGCATAATAAAAAATACAAAATAAAATACCAGTACAGACAGAAATCATATTACTCTGAAACTGTATGTATATTCGTCTGTAAATGTATTCTGGAATTGCCGTAATGATTACATATTTTATATAATTACATATAAAATTCTTCATAGAAATTTATGGAGCTAGCAAACTTTGAAATGACAACAAAAAACTTCACTCATCATACTTATTACTCATTAGTGGGAAAAATATTTACACGAAGGTAAATTCTACTCAAAACTGTAATGCAACTGATATTACGTTATTTTATGACTAATTTATTATACGTATAATATTTGTAAAGATACAAATAAGCATATATAATATTTTTATTGAGGTATGACCCGTGGCGGATTAAGCTTTTTGCCGCTCAAGGCCCTGTCTGATTAGCCGCCCTTTTCAAAGAAAGAAATTTTATTTATTTGAGTCCATTCATATTATTTAGATAAATTATTTACTTCATTAAAATATAATTATTAAACAATACAAATAAATATTAATAACATTGACTGTTATACATTTTTATACTCTCGCAACCTGTTGCTACAGAGTATAATAGTTTTGTTCACCTAACGGTTGTTTGTATCACCTAAAACTAATCGAGTTAGATATTTGGGGTATACTTATATAAATAATCAGGAGACGAGTTGAAATCCGGGTGACTGTCTGTCCGTCCGTGCAAATTGAGTAAAAATTGAGATATCTTTATGAAACTTAGTAGACATGTTTCTTGGTACCGTGAGACGGTTGGTACTGCCACGCCCACAAAACGCCATTAATCAAAAACAAATAAATTGCCATAACTAAGCTCCGCAATAAGATACAAGACTGTTATTTGGTACACAGGATCACATTAGGGAGGAGCATCTGCAGTTAAATTTTTTTTTAAACTAACTCCTAAACCGCTAATGTTATAATAACAAAATTCACTGGAAGTAAATGTTTTTAGAAACTCTACCCACAGTGTGAAAATAGTTGAAATCGGGTGACAAGCCCGCCCACTCCCCATATAACGGTACTGTTAAAATATACTAAAAGCGCGATAAACCAAGCACTAAACACGCCAGAGACATTAAATTTTATCTCTGGGATGGTATGAGATGACTTTATGGGAACCGCGTTCAAAATTAGACAGTGGGCGTGACACCGCCCACTTTTAGGTGAAAACCCATATCTTGGGATCTTTTTAACGGATTTCAACCAAATTTGGTACATAACGTTCTTTTCATATTTCTATGTCATAGTGCCAAAATGGGCGAAATCGGATTACAACTACGCCTATTTCCTATATAACACCATTATCAATTCCATCTGATTCTTTCACTTTCCACTATGTATATCAAGCAACCATGATTATATCGGGTGAATTTACGTGAATAATACGTTTAAAGTATGCCACCTTGTGACCAAAATTGTCTAAATCGAACCAAAACTGTTCAAGCCCCTTAGTACTAAATATGTGGACCCTGGTGCCTATAGTTGGCCTTCTACCGAAAATATCAGTCAATCCACAAAGAAATCTCAAACGAGTATACCATTCGACTTTGCGAGAGTATAAAATGTTCGGTTACAACCGAACTTAGCCCTTCCTTACTTGTTTAAAAATAATTTTATTTCTACTTCATTATTAGAAAATTGAAATTTCAATAATTCCTCTAAAACATTTATTGATTAATTTATACTAAAATAGTAATCATATAAATTATTAATAGAAGCATTAAAAATTAAATTTTGTGGTTCAATTGACTTAAGATATAAAAATATTTCTTGAAATGATAAATTATTAAAACAATTATTTATTATTTTAATACAATTTTTAACTATTTGTATCCCAGAATTTAAAAGGTGAAGACAGCCATATTGATGTATCCAAGATATGTTGTATTGGTGCTGTAGGATGTTGTTTGATGAAATCTATTATTTGTTCTAACTTTCCTTTTTTTTACGCCTGGAATTTGGTTGATTTGCTTGCGCGCAGCAATATAATTCAAAAATATTGCGAAAATAAAACGTTAACTTTGTTAAATTTTTATTTTCTTTGAATTATTTTTATTTTTCCAAAAATTGGGTATAGAATGAATATATTGATTTATTTTATTCTATAGGAAACATTTTGAAGAAAAAAATATTTTTATATACAAACAAAAAGATGAATTTTAAATGAATACTCAATATCAATTTATATATGTAAATTCTCCATGATTTATTGAACACCGGAGTCATCGAAAATAAAATTGGAAAAATTGTGCAATTTTTACAGCATTTTAGATAAAAGATTCACTTTACTAAAGATACAAAAAGTCAACAGAGCTTTGAAAATTCTTCAAAAAAAGAATTGCATTTTATTTCATAGAAACTTATCCGTAAATTTATATTAAAAAAAGCAAAATAAATAACGGAAATATATTATCGTTACATTATATCAGGTTTAAATTTGACATTCTGAAAAATTTGCCGTCCCCCAAATTGTGTCGCCCTAGGGTATGATATATTTTAATTTTTGTTTTATTTGTACAATATTATTCGTTTAAGTCATAATGTCATATAATGATACACAAAATTATCATATATTAATTATACTCATATAGCAATGTATTAGGAGAAATATGAAAAATTTCTTAAGACAAGTAAGGGAGAGCTAAGTTCGGGTGTTACTCAACTTTGAATACTGCCGCAAATTTCCAAAGATAAAAGCCGGAGAAATAATTTCAGGTGTGTTATATAAAATATATAAAAAGATATTCCATAAAAGTTAAACCTTCATTGACCTACAAAATCTCCAATGGATTACAATCATATCGTTTCACACTAACTTATATTATATTGTACAAGTATGGCATATACTCATATAGTTTCATTATTATATTAGGTCAAGTAAAAGTTCGTCTCGTAGAAGGCTGCGTCCCTATTGGCAAAAAACTCGGAGAGCCAATTTTCACAGGCCTCTCTTGAGGCCAACTTTTCCCCATTAAGCGTGTTCACCATGGACAGGAAAAGATGGTAATCACTTGGTGCCAGGTCCGGACTATAAGGTGGGTGCATTAGAACCTCCCATCCGAGCTCCCGGGCTGGCGTTGCCGTGATGGAACACAATTCGGCCTCTGTTGATCAAAGATATGTTATCTGCGTTTGACCATAGGGGAGCAGTTCGTAGTAGACGATTCCTTGCCAATCCTACCAAACACACAGCAAAACCTTCCTGGCCGTCAATCCGGTCTTGGCCACTATCTGGGCCGCTTCCCCGAGCTTTGACCATGACCGTTTGCGCTCGATGTTGTCGTAAGTGACCCATTTGTCATCGCCAGTCACAATCTGTTTCAGAAACGGGTCGATTTTGTTGCGATTCAGCAGCGATTCGCAGATGGAAATTCGGTCCATCATGTTTTTTTGCCAAACATCGAGGTTATGCAAATGGTTGCAAACGGTTTTCTGGGTTATCCTTAGTTCCTCAGCAATTCAATAAGTGCTCACGTGACGGTCTGTTTCCACTATTTCCATGATTTTATCGCAATTTTCGATGACAGGCCTCCCGACGCGTGGTGCATCTTTGACATCGAAATTACCGGAACGAAACCTAGCAAACCACTTTTGTGCTACAGGTTCGTTTACAGTGTGGAGCCCATAAACTAAACTAATTTTTTCAGCCGCCTTGGCTGCTTTTTCGCCTTGATCGAAGAAAAATTGTAAAATATAGCGAATTTTCCTTTTGCTGGTGTCCATCTATGACGAGCGCTCACAACGTACTGAGTCAATCAATCGAAAAACTTTCAAAGACAAACTTTTAGCGCGAATAAACACGTAACACTAGTACTATGGACAATAACGCCATCTCTTATTAACCGAACGAACTTTTTACTTGACCTAATATTTTCCTTCTTCTTCTTTCGGAAAATAGTATATCGGACATATTGGGGCTAGAAAAAGGTCTGAACTGATTGCATTCATTTTAGCATTATTTAAGTATACTCAAAAAAATTTTTGGACGCAATTTTAAGAATACCTACAACTCACACACTCGCAACTAAATAAACCAAATTTCAAATTCAAATTTGGTTTTAACAATAAATAAAATTGAAAATATAATTAAATTAATTTAAAAATTCCATAAGAAGTTGCCACTAAACGGCTTAACTTACATAATTAAGACATGTTTTTAACATTTGCATTTAAAAATATAGCATTTTGGCTTTTTGATCGTCCAATTCGCTTAATATTATTCTGGCCGTAGAAAATAACCTTTCAGGAGGCACTGATGATTCTTAGCATCCTAATTTTTCACGCACAATTGGTGACAGATACGGATACTTATAACCATCGTAAAGGGGGAGTAGAGAAAGAATCAGCTGATCGATGTAAACAAAGCTACAGCTGAGAGGGGTCCATGGAGAAACGTCAAGTCCGCCTAGGGGTTAAATTTCTATTGACAGCCTAGATGGCCGACTTTTTACCGGAAAATGGTTGCATCTTGCTATTTTCTTTTAATTTATGAAAAAGTTGTCCAAAAAATATTGGTTATATGCAAAACTTTAATATGTTTTCAAAATAAAATAAGTTTATTTTAATATATGTTTTTAAAGGAGCGGCTATTATTGGCAAATTTTAGAGTAATTACGATATATATTTATGCCTTTTTTAACTGTGGTAACTTAATAAATATTCACCACAAAAAAATGTAAGGTGCTATTAAGCCAGAGAACTTAGTTCATTTAAGTTCTCTGATTGAATGACAGTGTTGCGCAAGCTAATTTTAAAATACTTTTTAAAAAAGAAATATATGTACCGTATTTTATACCCGTATATCATGTTTTATACAATAAAGATATTGCAACTACTTTATTTTAGGAGTCTATATATTTAAAAACTAAACTTAGAACTATATAACAATATGGTAATTTATTTATGTAAAGAGTTATATGTAAAATATTGTACATATTAAAATCGCTACATGCTGAAGTACAGAGACAGCTACCTGATATACCTACAGTATTTTATACTATAAAGATATTGCAACTTCCAAAAATAATTTATTTTAGAAGTCTACATATTTAAAAACTAAACTAAGAACTATATAATAATACGGTAATTTTGTATGTCAAAAGTTGTAATAAACTATTGTACATATATCCACCGTTAATTGCTGATATATAAAATGTAAATAAAATTTGTGATTAAATAAATATATTCTTAAATTAGAGAAAACATCGGCACAGTAACTATTTCTTGATATAAGTACAATGATAAATTTTGCTTTATTGTTTAAATGAATTATTACCACTTGTATGAAAATGATAAGTTTTGCTTTTTTGATTATATAAATTCTTATTACTTATAATATCAAATTCTGTTACAATAGTTATTTCTTCCCGTCCATTCATAGTTAAATTGTATTTTCAGTTTGTCCATTAATAAGTTATTTAAAATGTATACTCAAAAGTAAAACCTCTATAACGAAGAGTCGCATATACGCATTTGCAATACTTTGAAGAAGGCTGCCACTTATATCATATCTATTCTGCTATTGCGATCACAAGTAACTCTATTATACTGTAATAAAATCGCAATTTCGCAAAGCGAACTGCTATCGAAATTCACGCGATAACAATCACAGTGAAAAAATCACTGGTAGTGACATTACTATGTAGTTTATGTGAGCTGAGGTAATTCGCTAACCCATTTCACATACCCTTCATTAGGCTATAGTATATCCAATATTATACTTTCATTTATTTTGCTAAGATATCTTTCATCATTACCTTTCTAAATGGTATAAAGCCAATTTTAAATTGGTTTATGGGGCTAAGTTTTGTTAAGGAACCTTACAGTACAGATCGTAATATGTTTGTAGTGTAAAGCTAACCGGATGTTTGAAAACCCTAATATTTAGTATATGGGAGCTAGGGGAAATATTCACGAGATTTGACCCATTTGGGGCGCAAGGACCTATTATTAGGAAAAGGCGCTCCCTGAATATCATTAAAATATTTTCTACTGGAAGTTCTAAAATGTTATTTAAATTAGGTATATGTGAGCTAGGTGAAGTATGGAGTGGATTTTATCTATTTTTAACACAAGGGCACGATGCCACGCGTACTGTCCAATTTTTACACCGATTCCTGCGAATCTTTTAAACACCAACTGTGTTAGGAAATGTAATGCTTCTGACGTAATTATTTAGTGATTTGTCGCACATTTAGTAGTTTTCAATATAACCGTTTTCGCAGTGATTCAAATATTCACATGCTTAAAATATTGCTACTTTCTCTACATGTTGATGTACACCATCTGCGTTAGGAAATGTAATGCTTCTGACGTATTTATTTAGTGATATATCGTACATTTAGGAGGTTTTCACATAACCGTTGTATGGGGAATGGGCCGAATAATCGAGTTCAAAAGAACTTAATCCATAATTAGTTTCATAGATGTATTGTGCTTTTGTAAACTATGAAAAAAAATACTTTATTTCTTGAAATATTTCATGATCTGAAACTTATATTATGCGATTACCGCTCGAAATGCGCATTGAAATGTTAGATAACTATTATTAATTTATACTATGGCTCATGGTCTCATTATTTGATATTAATATCACATCATCAATATCATATTATTCCTGTGGGAAAGTTCATACCGATAACATTATTTATTAATTGCCAAAATCTCCATAGCAGGCAAATATTGTTATGAGGAATTCCCATTTTTAACGCGTGTTCTAAAAATGGCCAATGCCCCGTTATGGTTGCTGTAAGTCAATATATATTTTTCCTGGACCTATTTAAAAAGTAATTAGTTCTTGTCTGGTCATATTTTGGCTATTTTTGTTTCACTATATTGCATGTAGCTGTAGAATTCCATCTGTTCTGAGAATTCAAATTGCGTATTTAGCTCCCTCTAGATCGTTCCTAGTGGGTACGGTATTGTCTCCGCCTCAAACTCGTCTAAAAGGCTTCTGACTTGGCCAACTCGTTTGATTTTTCGTTGCCGAAAATGTTCCTAAGGCCGGAAACCCAAATTATGGACATGTGGGTTGACCTGCCAGTGAGCTTAAATACTTTTTATATTAGTTGACCACGCTGAATAATGCAATTAAAGTATGCCACCTTGCGGCCAAAAATTGTCTAAATCGAACCAAAACTGTTCAAACCCCTAAGTACTAAATATGTGGACCCCAGTGCCTATAGTTGACCTTCTACCGAAAATATCAGTCAATCCACAAAGAAATCTCAAACGAGTATACCATTTGACTTTGCGAGAGTATAAAATGTTCGGTTACATCCGAACTTAGCCCTTCCTTACTTGTTCTATATTCATTTTCCAGCTCAGTTTGGTATCAACCTTGTAGTTTTGTTACCCTATCATAATGGTTCCATCTGTTTTTTCGTGCAAGCAATAACTTGGATAAAAATTAAGATATCTTCATGAAACTTAGTAGACGTGTGCCTTGGCAGCCAAGAGGGGTTGGTATGGAAGATGGGCGGAATCAGTCCGTTGTTACAACCACAAAGCGTAAATATATAAGGGCTATAACTAAGCTTCAAATGAAGATGCAAAACGATTTGGTTCAAGGTATCGTTGTAGAAAGGGCATCTCTATAGAGTTTAATGATCATATCTCAGACTAAACTTTTTCAATCTAACATGCTGAAAGGAAGTATTTTAGAAAACTTCTTTATCTACTGTAAAAAACGGTTAAATTATATGATAACAAAACCCACTCCCCATATAACGGTTATGTTGAAAATTATTAAAAGTGCGATAACTCATTAAGTAAAAGCGTCAGAGACATAAAATTTTCTACCAAAGATGGTACAAAAAATACGCAACTTTGCCATTTGAGTGAAATCCCATACCTCAGAATCTACTTAACCGATGTCAAACTAATTTGTTACATGATTTAGTTTTCCTTTCTTATGTTACGTTATATGGACGAAATCGGGTTACAACCACGACTACTTCGCATACATAACAATTTTAAATTTCATATAATTCTTTCACTTTACAGTATACAAATCGAAAACCAATGATGTTATCGAAATAATTTCGAAGTGTATTAAAGATTTGCTATCTAACGACCAAAAATAGTCGAAAACGGACTATAACTTTTCAAGTTGCCAGATACCAAATATCTGGACCTCAGTGCCTACGGCAAACTTTTTACCGAAAATATCGGTCTATCTGTGATGCACCTTAATGAAATTTAGAAAGCATCTTTTCCTAGTAATGGCGTAATGCCAAAAATGGATAAATTCGGGTAAATACTTTCCTTAGCCAAATACACCCGATATAATGATTTCCCACTCTCTATCTGACTTTAAACCGTTTATGTTGGTCAATAAACCATATGTGATATTTGAATGCTTTCATAAACATAATGTGGTTTAGCGCTGCAGATGAATTAAATTGGTCTAGACAGTATACTAACCTTATCCCTAATATAATGATAGATATAATGACTTTCGTTTCACTGGTTCATTTTTTTTCATATACTCAATAATATATAAATTTAATATTTATCCTTTTTGCTGAATTTTTATCACATATTTATATATATGTTATTTGACATATTTGTATCTCGGAAAAAAAATATAGTAATGATACCAAGTGGGGTTACGATATATAATATAATATAAGTTAATAAAATACCAAATATCATAAACGAGTAATCCTCCTTCACCCTTTCGTCGAATAATGAATTCTGAAATTTTTCGCAATGTTTTGAATATACCATATTTACTCACTTTTAAATTGTTGTAAGTTCATGTAACCTTGAATGTTCTTTTGATCCTTCGTCGAATAATAAATGCTGAAATCTTTCGCAATGTTTTGAATATATAATACCATATTTACTAACATTTAGATTGTTGTAAAATTATTTAACCTTGAATGTTCTTTTTGACAGGTTATAAATAAATGAATAAGTTCTTATATATAATATTTAGGTAGAGTTTTTTAAGAGAATCGGCATCGGTCAAAGTATAAATTTTACAACAGTTAATATTTATTTCCTTATGTACTAATAGCAGATACAAAATTTGTAAATAAATGCACAAAAACCGTAAGCGAATGACCTTGTCTGACCTACATCTACCGACTCTACTAGTTAAAAGTAGTTTGGTTGGATTTCAAACAAGATACCTATGCAAATGCTCATGAATATGTATGTTAAGTGTGATCTCTGCAGTCAAATATCATACTGGATAGGAAAATATCAATTTATAACCAGAAATGCCCATAGAAAATAAAACCTATCAGAAAATATCGATTTAAAAATATATTTTCGAAATTAAAATTATAACTAATATTGATACAATTTTTTCTGTCTTTTTAATTTAAAATGATGATATTTATATGTAAATCAAAATTTAAATTTGGATATTTTGGATTTGGATCGTTGGCAACAAGTTTACGAACAAAACGGCGCATATTTGAAATATATATATGTATATTAGGCCTATATATATATATATGTATATATATATAATATATAACTTATTATATATTGTATCTTACAAATTTTTTTATAGTTTTTATAAGGTAAAAGTTAGTTGATTTATATATGTATGTATACGTTCGAACGCGAAAACAGCAGTTGAATGCAAATAGAAATTGTATATTAGTTATGTATATTTTTAATAATAAACATACTGTACCCTTGCAACATGTTGCTACAGAGTATAATAGTTTTGTTAACCTAACTAATTGAGTTAGATATAGGGCTATATATACATATATAAATGATCAGAATCAGAAGACGAGTTGAAATCCGGTTGACTGTCTGTCCTTCCGTCCGTTTTTACAAGCTGTAACTTGAGTAAAAATTAAGATATCTTGATGAAACTTGGTACACATGTTTCTTGGCACCATAAGAAGGTCGGTATTGTAGATGGGCAAAATCGGATCTGCCACGCTCACAAAACGCCATTAATCTAAAATCAATAAATTACTAAAAGCTCCACAATAAGATACAAAACTGTTATTTGGTACAACGAATCCCATTAAGGAAAAGTATTTGTAGAAATGTAGTTGATTGGTAAGTGACATTATTATGACATGCCTATGTTACAGTGCAAAAATGGACAAAATCGAATTAAAACAACGCTTACTTCCCATGTAACACAAATCTAAATTCCACCTGTTATTTTGATTTTCTAATCAAATCAAGCACTAATGATATATTTGAACAAAACTTTGTAAAAAGAGTGCCTTTAAGATATGCCATCTCAAGTCTAAAAATTTCCAAAATCGGGCCATAAGTGTTCAAGCCAGTGTTAATTGTTGACTTTTTACCGAAATTATCGTTCAATGTACAATATATATAATTGAAATTCGGATTTCTGTCCTTTATTTAAACCGTTAAGGTTGGTCAAAATGTGTGATATTTAAATTAAATTAAATGAACAAGTTTTCTAAATATATTATACGGTTTAACGCTGGAATGGTTCTAAACCTCATATTCCTAATATAACGAATTCCGATTCTCTAGTTGACGTTTTTCCATCAACTCAATGTATTAAGTTTAGCCTCTTCGGTCGAGTTATTATCAAATGTATAAGTACAAGTATTATATATCTCATTTGAAGGTGTTTTAATACAATTTTAGCTGACGTGAACTAAAATATAGCAACATACGTAAGTCTATGTTTATGGACTTCAATATAAGTCAAGAAGATACCAAATTTGATTGTAATTTATTTCCGATTTCATCGAATAATGGATGTTTAATTCTTTCACAACATTTCTTAATATTAAGTTTTGCCAGCACCTAAAGGACTTTTTCGGGCTTTGATTCTTGTAAGTTGCAAGTGTTTAAAATTTTCGGTTACACCCGAACTTAGGACTTATTACTTGTTTTAAATTATATATTTTATTTTTAATTATTTTGAATTTGCAAATACTTTAAAGTATCGGGAAGAATTTTAATTTATATTCGCTAGCACTAAACCATATCATTATAAAAAAACTTGTAAATTTAATTTCATTAAAATAGCACATTTTGACCAACCTGAACGGTTTAAAGTCAGGTGGAAAGATTGAAATCAAGTAATGAGGTATATTGAGGACAAAGAAAGGAATTTTTTACACACCGAACTACATATTCATCATACAACGAGAATCATTATATGTAGTACGAGTATATGGGAGTTGCGGATAGTATTGACCCGAGTTTATCTATTTTTATCAATACCACATACTTTTAACTGTCACATACTAATAAAACTCAATCACATACTTTTTTATATATTTATGGATATAACTCACGTTTTGGCCGATTTATACGGTATAAAGTCACCCGCAAGTTCGAAAATCTTTATACTAGGTATATGGGGCAAAGGGAAGTTTTAACCTTATTCTACCCATTTTTAACATTTAGACATACTATTATCAGGAAAGGATTCTCTCCGAATTTCAATTACAATATTTAGGCACTGCGGTCCTATCCTGTATCTTAATATACGGCTTAGTATGGCACTTTTTATACTCTCGCAACCTGTTGTTACAGAGTAGATTAGTTTTGTTCACCTAACGGTTGTTTGTATCACCTATAACTAATTAAGTTAGATATAGGGTTATGTATATACAAGTATAATTGATTAGGACGAAGAGACGAGTTAAAATCCGGGTGATTGTCTGTCTGTCGTGCAAGCTGTAACTTGATATCTTTATAAAACTTGGTACACATGTTTCTTGGTACCATAAGACGGTTGATATTGCAGATGGCCATAGCTAAGCTCCACAATAAGGTACAAGACTGTTATTTGGTACACAGGATCACATTAGGGAGGGGCATCTGCAGTTTAAATTTTTTTTAAGTGGGCGTGGTCCCGCCCATTAATATATTTAATACGCATATCTCCTAAACCGCTCAAGCTATAATAACGAAATTCACTGAGAACAAATGCTTTTACCACCTCTATCGACAGTGCTAAAAAAGGTGAAATCGGATGAAAACTCCGCCCACTCCTCATATAACGGTACTGTTGAAAATTACTGAAAGCGCGATAAATCAAGTAATCTACATGCCAGAGACAATAAATTTCATCTGTGGGATGGTATAAGACGACTTTATGTGGTCCGATTACGGCCTATTGTAGATGGCCAAAGTTCTTATGGTACCAAGGAACATGTTTACCAAGTCCTGATCATTTATATATACATAACCCTGAATATAACTCGATTAGTTTATAGTACGACGGTTAGGTGAACAAAACCTTTATATTCTGTAGCAACATATTGCAAGAGTATAAAAATACTCAGAGCCAAAATGTATTTTACCATCATAATGCTATCAGATCCTTCTTGTGCCCAAACATATATTGTAAACTCACGTAATTGTCTTATTATTTTATAATTTTTCAAATTTTAGAATTTTGTTTGATCTGAATTGGTATCACGACACCTTTCTCGTTTGCGTTCATTGGAATCGAAATTCCTTAAACAAACTCTGTTTCAAAATTATAGTTCAAATTTTCGGAAACTGTCCTTTTGTAACATAAGCTTTAATGTGCATAAAATAATAAATTGATTTTAATATAGCTAATTTACATACGTTTGAACTTTTAATTAGTTCTTCTCTATGCCTATCTCGAATAGTTTTAGGTGATCGTTCACGGACGAACAGACAGGTGATCTGTAGCATCAGGTGGGTTTTTATATTGTGACATCAAAGTAACCAATGCTTATAGATACATGTTCCGATTCAGATAGATACATACATACAATTTCAAAATTTTTAGTTGAATTCTGTTAAATTTCGTCAGGCCATTTCGCGAAGCGGTGTCAAGTGCGCTGGTCCGCCGCGGCCTGGCGTAAACTCGCTTTTCTCAAAGCCAGATTTTTTTTGGTGTAGGCATTAGCCTACAGGACGCCAAAAAAAAGTTTGTTCAAAAATATTGCAAATTGTTTATTTAAAAAAATAATTAGCAACAAGAAAATGTTTTCTACTTCCGACCACGGATGTAGAAAAATGTACAGATTAAAAAAATATATGTTTCGTTTCCGGTTTAGGATATAAATATACGCTAGGACTTCCACCATGAGGACGTGTCGCCGCCAAACTACCGCCATTGTTCGGTACCCCTCTTCGCCACCTTTACATGGATCCCCAAAAAAATGTGTAAAGCTTCAATAAATTTTCTCCGACAAATGTGCAATTGCATCCTTTCACCTATTATGCTTTCCGAGAAAAAATTCTAGAAAAAACCGCAGGGTTTCGGGCAAACAAGTTAGAAACCCCCTTAATGCCTAAAATATGTGAAATTTGTCTACGAATTACCCCAACTCACATATTGTACATATAATGATTTTCGTTATTCTAAGATTTAAGCGTTAGATATTTATAAATAGTTTGAAAATATGTTCTCAAGAATACCTGGGCAATGTCAAAAGTTAGTGCAATCAGCTCAGACCTTTTTCTGGAAGTAATGAGTTAGTGTAGGTCTCATATTCCTAATACAGGGTATGCCAAATAGCGTTCTAAGATTAAAAAAAACACTCTAATTGTTAAGAAAATTCAAATGTTTTTTATTTAATGTGAAGTAAAATCGACACGATTAAGTTCTGAATATAACATCATTCAAATGGCCTCCACGACTTCTTTTGCAGGAACGATCTCGATGAACCCAAGTTTTTAATATAATTTTCGCTGACGGGAAGTAAAATATAGTCACGAAGCTAAGTGTTTTGCCAAAATCAGAAGGTATTTCCTCAGCTTTTATCTTTGCGAGTTGCGAAAGTATAAAATGCTTCTTCCTTTGCTGTTTGGTTTTACACGTGGTGAAAGACGTGCCAAAAACATTTGGTAATATTTCCAAAAAAAATTTGCAAATGGTCATGTAATATTCCGGTCAAAGAATTTATCAATAAAAAAAACGAATCAATATCAATAAAAAAACAAGTAAGGAAGGGCTAAGTTCGGATGTAACCGAACATTTTATACTCTCGCAAAGTCAAATGGTATACTCGTTTGAGATTTCTTTGTGGATTGACTGATATTTTCGGTAGAAGGCACTGGGGTCCACATATTTAGTACTTAGGGGTTTGAACAGTTTTGGTTCGATTTAGACAATTTTTGGCCGCAAGGTGGCATACTTTAATTGCATTATTCACGCAAAGTTTTATCACGATACAGTCATTGTTGCCTAATTTGCATAGTGGAAGTGAAAGAATCAGATGGAATTTAAAATGGTGTTATATGGGAAGTAGGCGTGGTTGTAGTCCGATTTCGCCCATTTTCGCACTATGACATAGAAACATAAAAAGAACGTTATGCACTGAATTTGGTTGAAATCGGTTGAGCAGATCTCAAGATATGGGTTTTCACCTAAAAGTGGGCTGTGCCACGGCCACTGACTAATTTTGAACGCGGTTCCTATAAAGCCAATTTATACCACCTCAGAGATAAAATTTAATGTCTCTGGCGTGTTTAGTGCTTGATTTATCGCGCTTTTAGTAGTTTTTAACAGTACCGTTATACGGGGAGTGGGCGGAGTTGCCACCCGATTTCAAGTATTTTCACACCATCAATAGAAGTGCTAAAAACATTTGCTTCCAGTGAATTTTGTTATTATAGCATTAGCGGTTTAGGAGATATGCACATTAAACCTATTAGAAGCGGGACCACGTCCACTTTTTAAAAAAAAATTTTAACTGCAGATACCCCTCCCTAATGTGATCCTGTGTACCAAATAACAGTCTTGTATCTTATTGCGGAGCTTAGTTATGGCAAGTTATTTGTTTTTGATTAATGGCATTTGGGGGCGTGGCAGTGGTCCGATTACGCCCATCTGCAATACCAACCGTCTCATGGTACCAAGAAACATGTCAACCAAGTTTCATAAAGATATCTCAATTTTTACTCAAGTTAGAGCGTGCACGGACGGACGGACGGACGGACGGACAGACAGTCACCCGGATTTCAACTCGTCTCTTCATCCTGATCATTTATATATACATAACCCTATATCTAACTCGATTAGTTTTAGGTGATACAAACAACCGTTAGGTGAACAAAACTATTATACTCTGTAGCAACAGGTTGCGAGAGTATAATAACGTAAAATCTTGTCTGCATAAAGCTGTTTAAATGCAGTGTATGATTTCGGAACCTGAACAAGTGAGACCAACAGATTTCTCCAAGCAGTTGAAAAATATCCGATTTAAAGAAGTTTCAATAAATTTTTTTAGAATACATTGGATTTGCTGTGAAGTAATTCCGTTCTTTGGCAATAAATTAATACATCTAAACTTTCGCGACTATTATTCTTACAAAATGAACGATAAATTAGTTAAATCGAGAGTTATACTTGTACATGATCTTTGCTATCCTTTGCACGAAGAAGCGGATATTAAAATAATTTACCATCGAAATTTTAATAGTGCATTCTTGAAACATGTATCTATCTGAATCGGAACATGTATCTATAAAAATCGGTTATTTTGATCTCACAATATAGAAGCCAACTTTAAGCTATAGTATATGCAATCTTATACGCTCAGTTAAATTTGAGAAGAGATCTTACATATTGACTTATACCTATATACAGTATAAAGCTAACCGGAAGTGTGAAAATCTTTTATTAGTATTGTATATGGGAGATAGGTGTAATATTGACTCGATTTTATATATTTTTGACATTACTACATATTATTAACAGAAGCAGATGCTCTTTGAGTTTAATTAAGACACCTTCAGATATTGACCAATATATCATACATAAAAGGTATAAAGTCAACCGGATGTTTGAAAATCTTTATATTAGTTATATGGGAGCTAAGACATATTTTTTTGATATAAAGGTTTGCAACACCTGAAAGTACCTGTCCGCCTTTGATCTTTGAAAATTGCGAGAGTATTAAATGTTTGGTTACATCTGAACGAGTAAGGAAGTTTATATAGGATATAAATTTATAAAATTAAGTAAAAAAGTTAAGCATAACAATATTCCAAAATGTTTAGATCTGGTTTTAAACGATTGTTTGAAATCCCAAAGCGCACGTGCATGGATTCGAAGTGTGTGCAAGTGTATCACCCCCATCCTAAATAAGCCATGTTCCAAAAGTGGACTTCTACGTAACGAAATGTTGTTTGTCTTAGCCCCCATGTAACTAATAGCAGGATTTTCGAACATTCGTCTGACTTTACTCCATTTGATTGGTGATGGTATGTGAGGTACCTTAATGAAACAGTGGGAGCATTTTTTTAGTCTGTGGCATGTTAGTAGTATGTGGTATTGGAAAAAATTAATAAAATCGGGTTAATACTACCCACAAATTCCATATACTACGCATAATGCTTTTCGTTATTCTAACCAGTTTTATGCCGAATATGTCGGTGAGTGAGTATTAATATTTTTTTTTATATATAAAATTGCTTCAAAATATGTTCTCGAGTATAGCTGAGCAATGTCAAAATTAATATATTTCTCTATCCCCAATATATATATGATTTCCGTCTTTCCCCCTGACTTTACACCGTTCCGGTTGATCAACGTGATATTTTAACGAAATTAAGTGGAAAAGATTTCTTAAAAATTATGTGATTTGACGCTGAATTAGAATGAAATTAGTTATACTAAGTCTAAACCTCACACCTTCATATAATGAATTCCGATTCTCTGGTTGACGTTTGCCACCTAAGCTTATAATATAAAATTTAGTCACTTTGGTGGAGTTAATATCACATTCATACTTATGTATATCTCACTTCAAGCAATAAAACTGAGACTAAGTTTATGGCCTTTAATATAAGTCAAGAAGATACCAAATTTGATTGTAATTTAATCACGATATCATTTAATAATGGATGTTTAATTCAACATTATTTAATATACGGTTTGGAGGAATTTTCTGGCCTTTGATTTTCCCAGCTCACATGTACTACTTGTGGTATAATTTTTTTTGTCAATTTGATAATGTAATGAAATTAAATGGACAGTTTTTCTTATAAATAATGTATATCGCTGCATATGAATGAAATTGGTCTAGACTTTGTTTAAACCTTATAACCCTAATATACTGATTTCCGCTCCTCTGGTACAACAGCAACCTCATATACCCTACATATTAAATCTAACCCCTTTGGTTCAGTTTATATCACATATACCATGTTTGAGTTAAATAGCTTCTTTTTAAATAAGTTAACATTTCGGAGAAAAAAATAGTATTGACACAAAATAAATCTATGATCAATGACATAAGTTAATAAGATACCAAATAATAATCGAGTAATGAATGTTGAATTCTTTCGCAACATTTTTATACTTTTGCAACATGTTGCAACAGAGTATAGTTTTGTTCACCAAAGAGTTGCTTGCACCACCTAAAGTGATAGATATAGATTTCTATATACATATATTTCTTCTAATATTTGGTGATAATCAGTGGTTAGTTATATGTTCTCAGCCATCATGTTGAACTTATTATAAAATATACCAGACAACAATGCTAAAAAAGTTTCTTGGAGTGCTGGACTTTGTATAGAGCAAAAAAATCTTTCTAGAAAAAATTGCATGAAATAAATATTAGTAATGTAGTATCAAAAGGGCTAAAGACCCTTGTTATGTGGTTATAGATAAACTGCGACCCCATTGGTTTACATGCTACTGTCTATTATTTCAGTTTTGCGACACATTTTAATATGAAGGTCATGAGGTGAACTGTAAACTCAAGAAAATTATATTTTACCTAGCGCCGTTGGCAGCTTATGAAAGGTTTAGATATTAAGACAGAAAGAAGAAAATCTAAATATCTGCTCTACATATGTGTATACCATACTTAATTATATGTAAGTTATTGTTAATTTAGCCTTCATGGGCAGACCCTTCAAAATAGGTACCATAGATCCCCCTGTTTTAGAAAGCGTTTAACAAAAGTAATTTACGGAGGGGTCTTCCGAGAACTTAATTTCAATACAATGAAATAAACTACTAATTTCTAAAATATAAATGTAACTAATATTATGTATTATTATTAGTGAATAGCTAAGTAATATGTATATAGGTATACAAAAGTACGTAAGCTGTACCAACATGTTGCAAGAGTATAATAAATAGCAGTACACTGTGTTTGTAGTTTCAGTTTCACTAGATGTCTTTACAAGCAAAGTGTTTTATTCAAACTAATTTTAGTGTATTAGTTATATAGTGTTTAAAGTATTATTATATACAGTGACGAGCAAAACCGTATTATATACAGTGGCGAGCAAACACATATACATATGTGCACCAGTATACCATAGTACCTATACACGGAACAGGAAAGGAGTCATAGCAAGGATTCAATTACAGTGAGAGAGCAGCACCTAGGATCCAACTTTTCAGACCGGGACGGACTGAATTATATAAGTATTATCTATAAGTATTTTATATTATAAGCTATTTATTATTTATTAATTATCCCTACATTAAGTAGAAAACCTGTATTACTAAGTCGTCTTTAGAATAGAAGACGTATAAGAGTTCTTCGTGCAAACTCTTTATATAGAGATAGTGAGCAGTCACAAGATACTGTAAGTCACGCTAATCGTAGATTAGATTCCGATGTACGTCTGTCCGAACAAATTATCAATACAAATCAACATAGAACCAAGCGGGCAAATCTCGAGGTACAGTCTTTTGAACAAAATTTAAATACTGTTAAACTTAGGGCAAGACGTCTAAATCCCCAAATCTGCTCTTAAGAGCAAATAAGAAATACTCGAGGTCATAGATCTCGGCGTGAAGACACCGAGGTTCGATCTGTTGAGCAAATTGCAAATACTGTTCAACATAGAACAAGGCGGCAAGATCCCCAAATTCGCTCTGAAGAGCAAATAAGAGATACTCGAGGTCATAGGTCTCCTGAGGTCCGTTATGATGAACAAAGTAGGAACACTAGGGATCATAGAGAACTTCGCGCAAGAAATCCTGAGTATAGGAATTTAGAGCGCATTCGTGATCAAATGCAAAGGGAACATGCACGAAGAAATCCTGAAATAAGAAGAGAGGAGCGTGATAGAGAAACACAGAGACGCCTTAGAAGAGGTCAAGTTCGCCTTCGCAGAGATAACCCACTCAATAGACAAATTAAAAACCAAAGGCAGTCCCAACGAATCCAATTAACGAGAGAAAATAATGTTATAGAAACTGAAAATAGTGGCAATTTAACAGATTTCAAAAACATTTATTTCCAAAATATAAATAAGGGCCCTACTGAAATATGTATTTGCTGCGGCGGCTTATGGTTTTCACACCAAGTTCGCTAATTAAATTTCGAAACTATTGCGCGGGGTCACCCGAATGCTGCATCCGCCTTCTTTTTAATGCAAAAATTTCCTTCAGAAGATGGAAATTACATTTTTTGTGCTACTTGCAAAAATGCGCTTGTTAAAAAGAACGTCCCAAAAATATGTTTAGCTAACGGTCTAGACTTTCCTGAAATACCGGATTGTTTGAAAGGTTTAACCCCAATTGAAAAACGTCTCATAATGCCTAGATTGCCTTTTATTACAATCCGTCCGTTAGGATATCAAGGTCAGAGTTTGCTCAAAGGTGCTGTTGTTAATATACCAATTTCGGTTAACAATATTGTGACATCTCAACTAAGGTCCTTTGATGAGGCTCATTGATACAAATTCACTTAAGAAGGCGTTGGGAATACAATCATGATTACATGATCGATACCATACGCCCCGCAAAGATTATGGAAGCTTTGCAGTTCTTAGTGAATACCCCTCTGTATCGCGAGCGCAATATACATATTAATGAAAACTGGATTTCAGAATTTAATAACCAAGAAGAAGTTCCGTTTGTTGAATCTGCAGAGGATTCCCGATTGGTTCAATTTTTTCATGCGGCACAAACTTCTCATGATAATCCCTCAGGTAATAATATTCCCACGGGTCTTTTAACTTCAGAGCTAAATCCAGACGGTCAAGAAACTCTCTTGGACAATATTCCTGTAGAAAACTTAGACTATAACCGTTTAGTTATAGCGCCAGGTGAAGGACAAAGACCAATTGACATAACTCAAGATAATAATTCAGAAGAGTTGTCATTTGGAACAATATACGTTGGGCAGAAGCGTACATGCTCTGAAATGTATAGCAAGATAATACGTTCTGAAATTCGCCGTTTTGACAGAAGAGTGTGTACCATTTCAAAGTTGTTCTATGATTACAAAAAATTAGAACTGTTACAAATTAAGAATAGTACATCCATTTGCCTTAGAAAGTTTTCAGGTCGCAACCGAGTTACGGCCCAAAATCTATTAAACGAAAACTTTGTTCAAAACTTGATTCAACACGATGATGGTTACAAGGTTTTGAAAGGCGTTAGATCCTCACCTGCGCACTGGGAAGCTGAGAAGAAAAAGGCAATCGCTATGATTCGCCAATTTGGGCTTCCAACCTTCTTTATCACTTTATCGGCTGCAGAATCTCAGTGGGTTGAGCTTTTGGTCATCCTCTCTAAAATTGTTGATTCTAAAGATATTTCGGAAGAGGAAGCCAACAGTTTGACAACCCAAGATAGATATCGCTTAATTTGGTCAGACGCGGTTACTTGTGCTAGATATTTTGACTACCGCTATCGACAAATTCTTAAGCTTTTTAAAGATAACGCCGGCATTTTTGGAGAGCATTTTGTTACAAATTTCTACTGGAGAGTGGAGTTTCAACAGAGAGGTTCCCCGCATGTACATGGCATGTATTGGCTTAATAATGCTCCCAGGATCAACCTTCAAGATCCTCAGACATTCCCTGATGTCATTAGTTTTAATGACAATTATATTTCTACAGATGGTTCGGTTAGCCACTTAAAAAATTATTTGGGTTATCAAAAGCATAACCACAGTCGGTCTTGTACTAGGTAAATAAGAGGACAACAGTTTTGTCGTTTTGGTATACCATATCCACCAATGCCTTCAACGCAAATACTGTTACCTCTTACAGAAACAAGTATGACTACAGAAGACATTTCTAATTTAAACGATTTTGAACACTTCCTGTCTGATAGTAGAATAAATATGTCTTTTGATGACTATTTGTTAGCCCTTAGGTCAAGTTTAACAAAACCCAAAATTTTTTTAAAAAGAAAATTACAGGATCGTTGTATAAACGCTTATAATCCTCTGATTTTGGAACTCCATAGAGCAAATATGAATATCCAATATATACTGGATGCATATGCTTGCTGTTCATATATAATTAATTATATTAACAAGTCTAACAGGGAAATTTCTAGGCTCTTAAATGAAGCTATATCAGAGGTAAATGCTGGAAATTATACTATTAAGCAAAAACTTAAACATATTGGTCACAAATTTATATCAGGCACAGAAATATCTGCACAAGAATCAGTATATTGCTGCATTGGGCTCCATCTTTTGAAAGCAAGTAATGCAGAAATATTTATTAAATACCTCTCGACCTGAGGAACGCGTTCGAATGGTAAAACCTAGAGCGGAACTTCAGAACCTTCCTTCAGGTTCGACTGAAATATTCGTAGCCGGTATTTTAGACCGTTATGTTCAAAGATCCGATCAGTAAGAAACTCTTTGTTTAGCTGATTTTGCATCTAGGTATAAATATTTTAAATCTAGTAGAAGAGCACAAGATAGTGGTCATGAAGAACAAGAGAGGGAAGACGATAATTTACCAGAAAGCGGGGTTGAAATGCCTCTTAAAGACGGTAGCGGTTTTGTGAAAAAACGTACCAAACCTTGTATTATTCGGTATAGAAGGTTTAACACAGATTTGGCCAGAGTTCAGTATTTCCGCGAAATGTTAATGCTTTATTATCCTTAGCGGAATGAACAGCAAGATCTCATTGAAAACGATAATGAGCAGACTTGCATAACACATCGTATTATAATTGAGGAAAATCAAAGAAAATATGATGTTTTTGAGCGAAGAGAACTTGAAAATGTTCTAGGAAGTCTTTATAATGAAATAGACTTGGACGAAGGACAAAATGAACTACCTATCGTGGGAAATGAGTTCAGAGTGTTGGCACTTCCAGAAATAAACCCAAATATAAATTTGCTGGACTTGCATGGCGAAGATTCAACAGATAATGGCACTGAATCTGATTGCAATATTAGACTTATTAAACTACCCCCTTTAATTCCAGTTGAGGAATTATTTTCTTTAGCTCAAAGTCTAAATACTAAGCAAAGAACCTATTTGTCAAATTTGATGCACCACCTAAAAACAAATCTCCCATTTTATGAGTTCATTGGCGGCGGTGGAGGTGTAGGAAAGAGTCGTTTGATATCTGCAATATATCAAGCTTAGCCATCGTTACAATTCTACACCTGGATCCAATCCAAGTTCATTAAAAGTTCTTCTTTGCGCACCTACGGGTAAAGCAGCATTCGGAATAGGTGGAATGACCCTTCATTCAATATTCTCTTTACCTGTTAATCAGTTGAATAGAGAGTTGAGGCCACTTAGCAATGACACAGTTAATTCATTGTAATCCAGACTTATCGATTTAAAATTAATCATAATTGATGAAATATCGATGGTAGGTGCTCGTATGTTTAGCTCTGTTGATGTAAGATTAAAACAAATTTTCAAAACAGACAGCCCCTTCGGTGGTATACCGATCATCGTGTTTGGTGATTTGAAGCAACTCTCACCTGTTGGAGATAGGTGGATATTCTCTCCTAATCCCAATGATGCATACAGCACTTTAGTTGGTTCCCTTTTGTGGGAGTTATTTAAATACTTTGAATTATCAGAGATAATGAGACAACGGGAGGATCAGGCCTTTGCAATTGCATAAAATCATATGGCATCTGGTACTATGACAAATGAGGACATATCACTCATTGAAACTCGAGTAGTTAATTTCGAAGAAGTTCCCGATGATGCCATACATTTATTTTGGTCCAATGAAGAGACAAATAATTTCAATGCCCTTAAGTTCAGTCGAATCCCAACTGAAGCTATCCTTTCAACACTAATATAATAAGATAAAGAAATTGGTATAAATGAAAATGAGAATATTTTGGAAAGAGTTAAACCTTTCAAAACTTCTGAAACGCAGGGACTGCTCTATGAATTGACACTAAAAACATCTGCCAAATATATGATTACAGTGAACATAAACACGTGTGATGGCTTGGTTAATGGGGCAGCTGGACAACTTATGCAAATTGATTTCCATTGTTCTTTTTCAACAATTCTGTGGATTAAATTTTTGGAACCTTCTGTTGGTTTGATAGCACGATCAAAAAAGCCTCATCCTGTAGAAAGTTCTTGGACACCAATTGAAAAAGTTCTAAAATCTTTTCAATATAAAAGAATTGAACAAATTTCAATTGAAAGAAATCAGTTCCTAGTTGTTCCGGCTGAGGGAATAACTATTCAAAAAAGTCAGGGTGCCACATATAATAAAGTTGTAGTTCATACTCGACCCAGAATGCCTAGAGCTTCAATATATGTCGCTTGTAGTCGAGCTACTTCTGCAGAAGGTCTATTCATCATAGGAAATTTTATTCCTCCTAACAAATTTTCTGAATCGGATACCGTATTTAGGGAACTGAGGGAATTGAACACAAATAAAGCTTTGACAACAAGTTTCAATTTTGTGATTTCCCGAACATCAGGACATCAAATTTTATTCCATAATGTTCAGAGTCTTCACGCTCACATTAATGATATAAAATGCAACTGTTTGATGCTATCTTCAGATATTTTATGTTTTGTAGAAACTTGGAGTTATTCTTGCGAAAGTTTTGATATACCAGGATTTACTCCAATTAACGAGCTGAGGATAGATAGCACGGAAACAAGCAACAGAAATAAACGGGGCATTATAATATATGCAAAGCATAGTATTGCTTGCTTTATAGAATCAAAGGCTGTAAAGAAAATTTATTCAGGCCGCAAAGTTTTAGAAGCGGTTTTGTTTAAATGTTTCAATATTAATATTCTGGTTCTATATAGAAATTCAGCTTTCTTTGTCAGACAATTAATTGTAGAACTTCAGGAAGTGCTTACTTCTGAGTTAGGCAATCAAAATGTGCTAATTGTTGGAGATTTCAAAATTTGTTTAATGTCTACAGGGAATTCAATAGGGAATCTGCTCCAAGAAAAAAACTTTAGTTCCCTGCTTGGTGTAGAATATTCGACTACACCTACCGGTACACAAACTGATTGGGCATTTTCAAACATGGATCCTTCCCGTGTAAATTCAATTACTTTTGAGACAGTACACTGCTATCATGACAGTATTTGTGTCTCTATTTCGAACTAAAGTTTTCAGACTTAGTGCAATAGTTCTTCATTTTTTTTCCAAATATAATCGAATTGGAATGATATAGGAATTTGGCAATAGTTTTTAAGACAATTTTAAGAAAAATATGTAAATAATCTAATTAAGAAAATTTAAATTATATATATAATTTGTTATTATATATAACATTATTGTATAAATATATGATAGAAATTAAATAGTATAAGGAAAAAAGAAATATAATTTGGATATATGTATAAGAATCTCTACAAAAATTTATGTTTAATATTGTAAATATTATATACAAATTAATATAATAATATTATATTATTTTTAAAGTTGTTAATATTATAATGTGTAATAATATCGATATAATAAATAAACAAGTAAAGAAGGGCTAAGTTCGGATGTAACCGAACATTTTATACTCTCGCAAAGTCAAATAGTATACTCGTTTGAGATTTCTTTGTGGATTGACTGATATTTTCGGTAGAAGGTCAACTATAGGCACTGGGGTCCACATATTTAGTACTTAGGGGCTTGAACAGTTTTAGTTCGATTTAGACAATTTTTGGCCACAAGGTGGCATACTTTAATCGCATTATTCACGCAAAGTTTTATCACGATACAGTCATTGTTGCCTAATTTGCATAGTGGAAGTGAAAGAATCAGATGGAATTTAAAATGGTGTTATATGGGAAGTAGGCGTGGTTGTAGTCCGATTTCGCCCATTTTCGCACTATGACATAGAAACATAAAAAGAACGTTATGCACTGAATTTGGTTGAAATCGGTTAAGCAGACCTCAAGATATGGGTTTTCACCTAAAAGTGGGCTGTGCCACGCCCACTGTCTAATTTTAAACGCGGTTTCTATAAAGTCATCTCATAAAATTTAATGTCTCTGGCGTGTTTCGTGCTTGATTTATCGCGCTTTTAGTAGTTTTTAACAGTACCGTTATATGGGGAGTGGGCGGAGCTGCCACCCGATTTCAACTATTTTCACACCATCAATAGAAGTGCTAAAAACATTTGCTTCCAGTGAATTTTGTTATTATAGCATTAGCGGTTTAGGAGATATGCATATTAAACCTATTAGAGGCGGGAGCACGCCCACTTAAAAAAAAATTTTAACTGCAGATGCCCCTCCCTAATGTGATCCTGTGTACCAAATAACAGTCTTGTATCTTATTGCGGAGCTTAGTTATGGCAAGTTATTTGTTTTTGATTAATGGCGTTTTGTGGGCGTGGCAGTGGTCCGATTACGCCCATCTGCAATACCAACCGTCACACGGTACCAAGAAACATGTCTACCAAGTTTCATAAAGATTTTTAATCATCCTGATCATTTGTATATATATAACCCTATATCTAACTCGATTAGTTTTAGGTGATACAAACAACCGTTAGGTGAACAAAACTATTATACTCTGTAGCAACAGGTTGCGAGAGTATAAAAATGTTATTCATTGTCCAAAAACGATTTCTTTTCATACTTCTCAATACAGTTGTAATGCATTCTATATAAAATCAATTATAAGCGTATACAAAAAGCACAAGAACGATTTCTCATAATTTGAGTAAACTTAGTTTACAAATTGCTCTAGTTATTTTCACTGTGAGTGAAAAGTAAATAACTAAGGCAACAGTTCCTACTTCTAATTATTAAAATATATAAAGAAGTCTCAAACGAATACCATTTAACTTTGCGATAGTATAAAATGTTCGGTTACATCCGAACTTAGCCCTTCCTTACTTGTTTGTTTTTAGTTTTAAACTACAGTGAGAGAGAGAGTCTAGTGATAACTTTCTAAATGAAACAAGTTTCAATGGCTTCATATACTTGTATATCTTTATAGATGGTAACTGTAAGTAGAGAACGTAAATGAATAGAGAAGGCGCAATTGAAGTACTAAATTGAGATTTTCACAAGAGGGAACATCGAAAAGTACAGCATCGAATCTTTTGAAATACACCAGGCAATGATCGAAACGGAGAAAATGCTATAAATAGACACAAAGAATCTTATTAAATGAAGTATGCGCTTGCTGATTTACATTTGCATATTACCGAAAATCATAATTTTTGTATATAAGAGGATTATTAGTTAAAGCCGCAGAATATACAACAAATTAAGTAATTAATAGATAAATTCTTCAACACATTTTTGTGCTTTCCATGAACAATATCTAATAGGCAAAGGATAACAGTAAAGTAGTGGCTAAGCGATCGGGCTATCATTTTTGCGGTGGCTCAGGTCGTAAGCGTGAAGGAGTTAAGGTCAATCCGCGTACGAGCATTTACGTTCGGATCCTGAAACTCATAAAACTTAAATTTTATTTTATTTTTCTTTTATTTTATTATTTGATATTTTACCTCACCTCAATTCAATTACTTAAAAAGCATATTTTACTCACTGAACTAATTAGAATATTTCAGGAAAATATGTTCATATGTTTAGGATTATTGAATATTTCCCTATTATGCGTATTTACACAAATGTTATAATCACATTTACATTCTTCAATACACGTACGCTGATGCTTGCTTCTTCTTGCCCCGCACACACAATGACTTTTGTCCACACTTTTTGCTTTTTGCAAGTTGAACGATTGCAAGCAAGGTGGGGTTGGGGCGCACTGCCACATAATTATTATACTCTCGCAACCTGTTGCTACAAAGTATAATAGTTTTGTTCACCTAACGGTTGTTTGTATCACCTAAAACTAATCGAGTTAGATATAGGGTTATATATATATAAATGATCAGGATGAAGAGACGAGTTAAAATCCGGGTGACTGTCTGTCCGTCCGTCCGTCTGTCCGTCCGTCCGTCCGTGCAAGCTCTAACTTGAGTAAAAATTGAGATATCTTTATGAAACTTGGTAGACATGTTTTATGGTACCGTGAGACGGTTGGTATTGCAGATGGGCGTAATCGGACCACTGCCACGCCCACAAAACGCCATTAATCAAAAACAAATAACTTGCCATAACTAAGCTCCGCAATAAGATACAAGACTGTTATTTGGTACACAGGATCACATTAGGGAGGGGCATCTGCAGTTAAAAAAATTTTTTTAAAGTGGGCGTGGTCCCGCCTCTAATAGGTTTAATGTGCATATCTCCTAAACCGCTAATGCTATAATAACAAAATTCACTGGAAGCAAATGTTTTTAGCACTTCTATTGACGGTGTGAAAATAGTTGAAATCGGGTGGCAACTCCGCCCACTCCCCATATAACGGTACTGTTAAAAACTACTAAAAGCGCGATAAATCAAGCACTAAACACGCCAGAGACATTAAATTTTATCTCTGAGATTGTATAAGATGACTTTATAGGAACCGCGTTCAAAATTAGACAGTGGGCGTGGCACAGCCCACTTTTAGGTGAAAACCCATATCTTGAGATCTGCTTAACCGATTTCAACCAAATTCGGTGCGTAACGTTCTTTTCATGTTTCTATGTCATAGTGCGAAAATGGGCGAAATCGGATTACAACCACGCCTATTTTCCATATGACACCATTTTAAATACCACTTGATTCTTTCACTTTCCACTATGCAAATCAAGCAACAATGATTATATCGGCGTAAAACTTTGCGTGAATAATACGTTTAAAGTATGCCACCTTGTGACCAAAAATTTTCTAAATCGAACCAAAACTGTTCAAGCCCCTAGGTACTGAATATGTGGACCCCAGTACCTATAGTTGACCTTCTACCGAAAATATCAGTCAATCCACAAAGAAATCTCAAACGAGTATACCATTTGACTTTGCGAGAGTATAAAATGTTCGGTTACATCCGAACTTAGCTCTTCCTTACTTGTTTCAGATATATTTTTATAATCGAATTTATTTTAAAAACATTTAAATAAGTATGAATTTATGTGTATTTATATTTTTACGTATATATTAATTATATTACGAAAATAAGTCATTAATGCATTAGTATTTTTCAATACAAATTAAGCAACATATTAATATATTATGAGCCCTTACTTGTAACGCTTCTGTGCATGGTGGCAAGCCAACGAAATAACGGAGAGTTCGCCCGGACATTGTGTTGTTGAAAAAAACCAAATGACGACTTTGTCGACAAATATACATACATATGGATATACAATACATACATAGATATGAGCTCGCATACATATTGACACCAAATTTTGCGCATAGTCGCGGAGTTGACAAAATTTGTTTGAATCGACAATTTTGCGACAACGTCGGTCGGCTATGTTGTATCGTTTTCCTTTTTGCAGTGGTTTGCTATTGCAAGTTGACTTATGTCTTTTTTGAAATACTACGACTACCGATTGGCCTGTATTTTCATAACCGTTGAATTTAGATAAAATGGGCTAAATCGAAAACTATGAAATAATGGTAATAAGTAAAAATATAAAAGTACTATATGCAGGGGGCTTAGAATATATAGAAGTAGTTAAAGATTTCATATGAATAGCAATTTTATATAAATTTTATCATATAATGTCATATATAATGCATAATATGAAATAAATTAAATTAATATTTCAAATCGAACAGACACATTCTTCAATTTCTGATTTTTAGCAAATGTTGTGAGGAAGCAGCTTGTGGGCAACATACAAATGCGAGGGGGATGATAGGATTTTCAGTGACACAAATTGTAAAACTGAAATTTTGCTGATTCTTCAATTTTACTGAAGCATTCAAATTCAATTTTTACTTCTTCGTTTTCGTGCATTTGTGGTTGGAATTTTATATGAAATCCAAATTTGGTTGACCAGGCGCGCGTTCCTTATGAATGAATTTGTTGGCGTTGTAATATGAAATATGTAAAAAATATGGGGCAAGCCAGCTCGAATCTTATTGGTCGATGATGGTGCATCTGCGTTTTTTGGTACTGCTTGTATAGCACAGGTCCTTATTGCAAATTTACATCAAATATTTTGGCTTTTTTAATTTTTATAAACCTTTTTTATTAAATTTATTTTAATTTCATTTTCATTTTTTCCTCATTATATTTTTGTTCTTCAAAATCTATTATTTTAAGGTGTTCCTTTATAAGGTGGTTACAAATTAGTTACTTGGTTCCTGCTTAGAGTGGTATACTTTGTTAAGTTCGATTATCATGAGGGGAAGGTACTTTTTTGACGTGGTGTAATTGAACTTTTGAATTTGCGCATTTTCGATGTTCCCTTTTAATAGTTTACATTTTAGCACAGCTAACATTTGCGCCTTCTCTATTTATTAACATTCTCTGCTGTAAGTCTATTCCTCAGCTCCTCATACTGGTCATTTATATTTTATACATACATACATATATTATGTATATATTTTATAGAGTCCGACGCTTCCTTCTAGGTGTTACAAACTTCGTGGCAAACTTAATATACCCTGTTCAAAAAATAATTCCAATACCCACTTCAGTTTGTTGCTGGTCGAGATTTCTTAATGAAACTGGCTGAGATTTGAGGGGGGAAACCAGTTTAGATGATTAAAATAAATCGATTTTTTTTTATTGCAGAAATTGTTAGTACAACTATTTAAGAATATGTTGCTTAAGTTTCAAATCGAAATTCCAATTAGTTCCTATGATATGAACACTAAGGTAAACACCGGTCGATTCAGTGCCGAAGCGCCTTTTTTGTACTCTCGCAACATCTTGCTAGAGAGTATAATAGTTTTGTTCGCCTAACGGTTGTTTGTATCACCTAAAACTAATCGAGTTAGATATTTGGGGTATACTTATATAAATAATCAGGAGACAAATTGAAATCCGGGTGACTGTCTGTGTGTCCGTCCGTCCGTGCAAGCTATAACTTGAGTAGAAATTAAGATATCTTACTGAGACTTGGTACACATGTTCCTTGGCGCTGTAATAAGTTTGGTATTGTAGATGGGCATAATCGTACCATTTCCACGTTAAAAAAACGTTATTAATCTAAAATCAATAACTTGCCATAACTAAGCTCCACAATAAGATACAATACTGTTATTTAGTATGCAGGATTACATTAGGGAAGGGCATCTGCAATGTAATTTTTTTTAAGTGGGTGGTCCCGCCCCCTAATAGGTTTAATGTGCATATACCTAAACCGCTAAAGCTATAATAACAAAATTCAAATGTTTTTAGCACCTCCACGGACAGTGTTAAGATGGTTGAAATCGGGTGACAACCCCCAAGCACTAAACACGCCAGAGACATTAAATTTTATCTCTGGGATGGTATGAGACGACGGTGGCACCGCCCACTTTTAGGTGAATCCCATATCTTTTGATCTGCTTAACCGATTTCAACCAAATTTGGTACATAACATTATTCACATATTTCTATGTTATAGTGCGAAAATGGATTACAACCACGCCTATTTCCCATATAACACCATTTTAAATTCCATTATGCAAATCAAGCAATAATGATTGTATCGGGATAAAACTTTGCGTGAATAATGTGATTAAAATATGCCACCTTGTGACCAAAAACTGTCTAAATCGAACCAAAACTGTTCAAGACCCTAAGTACTGAATATGTGGACCCCAGTGCCTATAGTTGACTTCCTTCAATATATAATTTTGCCAACACCTGCAAGTTGCGAGAGTATAAAATGTTCGGTTACAACCGAACTTAAAACTTCCTTACTTGTTTTCAAGTGCGTTTTTCTCGAAACGACTTTTTTCAACTTGCGGGAATTCTAGCTCGAAAAGTTATTGACGAATCGATCTGAAAATTTGTTTGAATATCCTTTATTCAAGTTCGAAAAATATGAACCAAACTCTGGAATGATATTATTAAGTAAACTATACTTTTTCTGTAAGAAAAGTAAGAAAAAAAATTATATAAAAACATAAAATTTTATATAAACACTTCCAAAACATTCAATTTTCAACTGTTTTGGCCAGAGTTATACTAACGAAAGAAAAAAAAATAATGATTTCAGATCAAAACTGTGACCTCCAGGTGCCCCGCCAGCAGTCATCTCTGATGGCGGTCATCAATGGACACCACCCTCTAACTCCACCACTTCCGGCGTAAATTGCATCGAAAAATTTAAAAGTGTAGTTCAAAATAGGAATAAACTACCCTGGAAGTTTAAATGAATTCTAAGTATTCTTTCTCAGTTAAAAACAATTCCAAAAACACTCGAATTTCGGCCTCCTAAACTGGTTTCCCCCTTATGATAGCATCCTTCGAATTCGGAGTTAAATTGGGTATGTACAGAGAGGAAGTTCTCCAGATTAAGAAAATCGTTTTCGAGATATTTGCATTTAAAGTTCAAAAATTTAACAATAAAGTGCGGGTTTATTTAATTTATAATAAATTTTACACTTAAACTTTTAAACACTTTCACTAATTCATTTGTACGCATTTATTTTGTATTGAAAAGTGCAAAAATAACTTTAATTTAGTATTTAACTTTTGTTCAAATCCATTTATTTCTGCCGTCAATACAACATTCATAATCGTGTGATAAGTAACGAAAAATCTTTCAGAATTTCTTTTCTCATGAAAAATCCCGGTGTTGGACCGACCGGGGTTATTTTTTTTTGGAAGCGCGACCAAAGCCCGAACATGCAAAAAGGAGTTCTACGCGAAAGAACGGAAGACACTCCTAGTATTGGACCGACTAGGGTTATTTTTTTGAAGGCGAAAAACTTATAATAATAAATCTGTTTTCTTTATTTCTTTTAGTTCCTATGTAGATAAGGTAACACTGATTATTTTTTAAAATTCAACCCTTTTGTTATTGTGTGAATATAAAAAAATGAACATATATTAAGTATTGGATTATAGTTATTTTAGTGATGTGTTAGTGGATAAACGAAGAAACGTGCACGTTAAATAGTGTAATTTTTGAAATTTAAATGCAAATATCTCAAAAACTATAACTCTGCGGCAACTATGTATATATACATATTATATATAAAAACTTTATCTGAATAACTTCCTCTATCTGTACAAGTCCACTTTAACACTGGACTCGGGGTATACTATTCTAAAATTTACCCATGAAACCGATTAAAACTAGGTGCAAACAAACCAGATTTAAAAAATGTTTGTATACTACTATAGTTCGTTCGATGCATTACTTTCCAATGCCTACAGAATTGAAGATATCTTCTATAAATTAACATATGTATATTCACAACGCTTGCCATTAATTAGAAGTATACGAGACAAACGTAGGATACATAGAATGGCATGCTCAATTTTTATGTTAAGTGTGACATTTTAACTCAAAATTTTTGTAAAACAAGCTCCTGATCAATTTTATTTTGAAATTAGCTTACTAAATACAATTTGAAAATTTTGCTTTGGCATAAGTCCCAAAATTTCACTCTATGCCTTAGGGTTTCTGGTAAATCCGGTGAACTCAAAAATACTGTTGAGTAATTGACGGCCTTATCTGCTTTCACAATGGTGTCTACTGATTTATATGTATATCTTCACTTTCAATATTGCAGTGAACATTATGATTAAGATCGTAGATAACTTTATTTTCGCAACAAGAATAGTCATGTAATTCTAACGGGCTTTAATAAATTTATAAAAGACAAATGTTCCGAATGCAGGATATTCAATACGAAGTATAGTATATACAAGCTAAGCTTTCAAAAAAGCTTTGCATTCTTTTCTAACACCAAAAAAGGTTAGATTAGGTGTCGAAAACAGAATAAGTCAGTAAGATATAAATTGTTGATTATGAGGATGTACAATGACTGTTATTTATGTTCCATTGCTTCCTTTTGCTTCCTCTATTTTGCTATCTAATTGAAGAAGTTTTACCACATAAATCATTAAACACTTGTGCTACATATAACTTGTTGTCAAATAAAAAAATGTGGAAAACGGTTGGCCTCAAGGGCCATCCCTGCAACTTCCCTCTAATTTCATACGCTAACGTTCAAGTTTCGCTTTTTTCACTGCTTTTGAGCTCTTCGAAATTTTTCGTTTTCGATATCTAGCAAGTAAATCAATCGATTTCGACCCGGTTTGCGGCAAACGATGTGTTTCTTCAAGGTTTAGAACTGATTTTTGGTGTCGATCGGTCAAGTCGTTTGGAAAAAATTCATTTTGAAAAAATTTATTTTTGAGATTTCTCGAAATCTACTGGTCCGATTGGGTCCAAACTTACACGAAATTCAAGTGCCCTTTGGAATGCCGTTTAGTTTATTCAAATCGGTTGAGCAGTTTAATAGTTATAAGAGGGTCACATACATCCACACACACACACATACATCCACACATACATACAGACATACGGACATCATCGTAGAAATGTTCGGGGAAGCTTCCTCGACCCTCAGAACGTCGAGATCTGTTGAGAACTCGATTTTTGCAAAATGGGGTGAAACCAATATCTTCCCGATTTTTAGAAAATTTTCCATTTTCTTAGCGGGAAGTTAAAAAGAATACTATATATTTAATCTATGTTTCACAATAATTCATTCAAGTAACAGTTTGTAGTTTTCAAGTAACATCAAGCTGGCATTCATATAAAAATAGTAACCACAAGTTGTATATCAAGTAAATTATTATATATTATATATAATTTATACATACATGTACAAGTATGTATATACGTATATAATTAATAAGTATTTACATACTTCGTTTTTCAGGAACCCTTTTGAAGTTGCAATTTTGCGGTAATGACTTTCAGCAAAAAAGGAAAACATGCAAAGAATCAATACATTAATGAAATTTATAGTTCGTGTTTACGAGGGATGGCCTTAGCATTAAAAATTAGAAAAGTTTATCAACCGCTAACCTACTTTTCACTTTCTATATTAATGCAAAGAAAAACAACGGTGTTGCGGATTTGGACAATCAGCATACTCTTTGCTGTCATTTGTCCATTACATATAGTTCATTGCACCGATCCCAAATTTGATTCATTAACACGAATGCGACTTGTTTTAGTACCGGCGGATGCCCAAGTTGGAGCTGTGATTTATCGAATACGTGCGACCGACGAAGAGTTTGACTATCCACTTACCTTTGAACTTATAGGCAATTCTGCATCAGCCTCTGTTAAGATTGATTCGCTTCCATGCACCAAATACAATTCCGTTTGCCAAGCAAATGTTGTGTTACAGCGACGTTTAGAACCGGGGCGGTACTATGACTTCCAGGTATCGGTAAAGGACACAAAAGGGGGTATGACTAGCCAATTGTGTTCTATTACTGCTACCAATTTCACAACACCACACGACCTCATATTTCCCCACAAGCCGGGGATAATAATGATTCCAGAGGTAAACATTTATATTAAAGAAAATAAATTCATAAAATAATTATATTACATTTTTATAATTTATACGGATAAAGGATGCAAAGCGTGGAACAGAATTGGATTATGTAATTGCTCGCAAAAATCCACTTTTCCAAAAACCAGTTTACCTTGAGTTATGGGTAAGTAGAAACTGATATTGATAATTTAATTTTGTTAATTATTTTGGCTTACTACATTGAGATCGTTGTTAACATGATCATTATTATTAAAGAGAGTGAATAAATATATTCGAATTTCGACGGTCATCCATCTGGAAATATCTATATCTATACAGTCATTGTTGTGTAATAGTTTTTAGATTTTTTCTTTTCTTCACTTCGAAAGATCAATAGGGGCTTCCCGCAAAGTGCGGTTCTTTCCCCTGCGACGTTTCTCTTATTATAACTACTGTCTACTGTCTATCCTAAGGGTACCTCAAATAAATATCCAACTGGGCGAACAGACGCAGTTTAACCGTCACCCAAGTAAAACTGAAATAGTTTTATTTACCACAACAGAGGTAAAAAAATTTCGCCGTCAAGACAAGATAAAGTACCTAGGGCTTATCCTTGATAGAAAGCATTCGCGGAGACCTAACTTTTAGGTGCGAGTGAAGAAGGCATCTGTTGCCTTATAATGCTGTAGAGATATTGGAAATCCACCTCTCCTATGTGATTTGGCTCTACAAACCATAGCCAAGTCAACAATGTTTTATAGAAAAGTCGTCTGGTGAACGGCGCTCGAAAAAGATGCACTCGTTAAAAATCTTGAACACGTCAAAGAGTGACTCTCATCTGTGGTGCAAGGCTGAAAACATCAATACTGCCATAGCACCCGTGCATATGCCAGCAAGTGCTTTGCTGTAAAACCCAGATGATCTGAGTACATAAAATGTCCAAACAGGGATATTCTGCAATACTCTACTTTGTCGGTGCAAAATCGATGGAGAAGAGACGTAGTAAGCTTTTTCACGGTTAGATCGAAGCTCAGAGGAAAGGTGAGGTTTCTTTAAGGAGTAGCCTGAAACTATGCTTGGCCGAGAGAAACTTGAAACTACCGGACTTGAGGTTAGAAACCTTTGGTTAAACAGTCGTAATTAATATTAGCAGTATTAACAAATTTGTGCCAGACTCAAAACGCCTATTAGATATTAATATATTACTTATATATGGTAAATCGTTTTTACAACAATAATGATGTATTTTTCAGCGCCAATTAGTTGCAAAAATAATCATTGTTTATGGTTTAAATTTTATATTTCATTTAAAGCTGAAAATTAGATTTTCATTTCATAAAGAATACTAGTTTTATTTAGTAATTGTTAAGACTCATGTATAAATATATAAATTCTACATTTAATTTCAGGGCTCTCAACTTTTTGCCATAAGACAAAAGATTGTTTCAGCAGAAACAACAGAAGGTACAGTGTTTTTGCTAGGTCCACTTGACTTCGAAAAACAAGCTATGTACCATTTAACTATATTGGCTAACGTAAGTATATAAACAACAGTTTGTCAAAGACTTTCGAATACTGTAAATTTATAATTTTCAATGAGATTTTAAAAATCAAACATTCGAAACTTATGTATATTTAAAGACTTCACAAATGTTAAATATGTTAAAATATTATTCACTTTAACAATGAGTCGAATTTTTCTTTTATTTTACCTATAATAATTGCTATATAAAAACATTTTATATAAATATCCCTTGCAAAATATATTTTATTTAACTCGTCTGAAAAATACGCTTTCTGAATATAAACAAAGAGTTGGCAAAGCACCAAATCTTTTTGTTACTGCTGTTTTGCCTTTATTTTTGCATAGATTTTGCCGTTTTGCTGATTAAAAACTTCTTCAGCAGTGCAAATTTCTTTATATGTAAAAGGATAATATCATGGGCGTTGACCGCGTACCACAAAAGAATTCGCTTGCATCTGTTGAGGCAAATTTGCTTCAAGCGCGTTGCCAGAAGAGATCATCTCGAATAAGTCTTTACTTTGATCTGGTCGATAAATACCTTTCCTTTGACGTAAGTTGCTCCAAATTTTTTGCTGAATTGGTTCAAACCAAGTGAGGATGACCACTTTTCTTTCTGTCATCTACAGTATACGTTACGGAAAACGAACAATAAACAAAAATTCTCAAAATATTAAGTTTTTTTACACTTATGTAAAACAATCACCGCAACACGATTTTCTCTAGTTCCCCACTCCATTATTAATAAGCGAAAGCAAACACTAAAACTGATTATTATATATGAGTAGACATGATTTTGATATATTGTAGACACTACATACAAATTATAATAAACAAATTATGATAATATTTAAAGTTTTAAAGTTCTTTTTTTTAATTTAGAATTTTAAAGTTCTCAGTTTTGATATTTTTATACCGGGTGTTTTTTTCGAGGTATAGAACTTTAAGTTTACTGTTCAAGATAACGACCGATTTAAAAGCTGTCAAGTGATTTATTCTCAGTTTGATTTGGCAATTCATCATGAATAGACTCACGCCTGAACAACGCTTGCAAATACGGCAATTTTATTTCGAAAATAATGGTTCTAGGCGGAATACGTATCGCACACTACGTTCGTTTTATGATGAAGCGCACTTCTGGTTGAATGGCTACGTCAACAAACAAAACTGCCGCATTTGGAGTGATACTAATCCTCAAGTGTATGTCGAAACACCGTTACATCCAGAACAACTGACCGTTTGGTGCGCTTTATGTCCTGGTGGAATCATTGGTCCGTACTTCTTCAAAACGATGATGGCCAGAACGTTACAGTCAATGGTGATCGGTATAGAACCATGATTACTTACTTTTTCATAACCGTTTAAAATTCGCCGTGTTATTGCCGATATACGGCCACAAATGTTGGAAAAAGTCATCGAAAATTGGACGTCCAGATTGGACTACATCCGAGCCAACCGTGGTGGTCATATGCCAGAAATCATATTTAAAATGTAATGTCACAAGATTATCTTTCAGATAAATAAAATGCATGTCAATCGAATAATCCATCGATGTTTTATTGCAATTTAAAGTTCTATACCTCTAAACAAAAACACCCTTTATAAGGCGGACATGATTGACATAGCCACCAGATTGAATACGTAGTTGCTAAGCCACCCCAAATTTACATCCTTACTATATTGAAGTTTTTTATTGTTTAATTGGTGACTAAGTTATAACACTGTATACTTTTTATTACTTATGGCATTTTGTGAATGCGTTCCGATTTTGTCTATCTGAAATACCAATCTCAGGATGCTTACTAATATGTGTTTTAAGTTTCTTCAAGCTATCTGAAGTGTTACGTAAGTTATTGCTATTACACCCTGTGCAAAATGTTGCGAAAGAATAACTAAATGGAAAAAGTTCACTGCACATGGTACGAGCATGTTTCAGTTCCAAAAGTAAATGAAGTACATATGTCCATGTGTCTATTACACCCCATATTTTTTAAGAATATCCTTTATGTTTGATTCTTCCCTTATTAAAGCTTTTTTAATTTTTCTTTCATTATTTTTAAAGGATGCTTACGCTGAGCCCGGTCAAGACAACCGCAACATAGCTGGACTCGAACTAGTAGTGATTGTTCAAGACGTACAAGATCAGCCACCTGTATTTACATCAGCATCACCTGTGACTAAGTTATCAGCTGGTATTATTCCGGGCGATAAGGTATCATACCTAAATATACAAAAATATAACTTTAAAAATTATACACTAACATAACATTATACAGCAGCAAACACTCGCCCGTTTCGCTGCGACAATTATACTTGTATGTACTAAGTAATAGGAACTCATTTGACGACAAAATTCGTTAAAACCTCAAAGTGTTTAAAAATTTTATTTTGTTGTACTGAACATTTCGTAAAACTTTTTGTTTCCATAAGATTCGTCGTATACATATATAAGTTGTACTATATTATACGAGAATATGTGTAAAGTAGTAGTGATTTCAGCAAGATCACTTCACGTGGACCCCCAATTGTCCCCTTGTTCATAAAAATTAAGTCCAAGTATTTTTTATACTAAGTAGTTGCAATGAAAAATTTAACCTTCAAAGCTTTTTAAAATTTTAAATTTTTTAATGAAACATTTAGGTTCTTTTAGATAAAAAAAAGGGTTTTTAAATAAAGTTAAGGATAAACTAGTTAAATTTTCAGGATTTCTCGTCCAAAATGTATTTCATATAAAATCATTTTTATTTTATTTATTTGTCAATCCAACGGAAAAGAAGTAGACCCTATAAAGCTGAGTTGATTTAGCCATGTCCGTCTGTCCGTCTGTTTGTATATATACGAACTAGTCCCTTAGTTTTTAAGCTCTCGTTCTGAAATTTTGCACCTGTACTTTCCTCACTAAGATGCTGCTCATTTCTCGGAACGGCCGATATCGGACCACTATAGCATATAGCTGCCATTCAAACTGAGCAATCGGAATCAAGTGTTTTTATAGGGAACTTTTTTATTTGACGAGGTATCTTCACGAAATTTGTCACGGATTATTATTTAAGGTAATAATGGAATATCCGCAGAAGATTTATAGATCGGATGACTATAGCACATAGCTGCTATATTAACTGAACGATCGGAATAAAGGGCGTGTATGGAAAGTCTATCATTTGACGAGGTATCTTCACAAAATTAGGCATGATTTATTGTTTAAGGCAACAATGTATTCTCCGAAGAAATTGTTCAGATCAGATCACAGTATCATATAGCTGCCATACAAACTGAACGATCGGAATCAAGTGCTTGTATGAAAAACTCTTTCATTTGGCGAGGTATCTTATTTATTGTTTAAAACGACAATGTATTCTCCGAAGAAATTGTTCATATCAGATCACTATATCATATATCTGTCATATAAAGTGAACAATCGGAATCATGTTTTTTAAGGAACCTTTGTATTTGGGTAGAGTATCTAATGCTTTTTCGTTTTCTGGTTAAAATCAGACGTAAAACTATTCAAAATAACGTTAGTTGGATGATTAATATTAGTACAAAGCAAATGTTAAATGAAATCTTTTTGTGTACTAATTTGTAATTCCAGATGAGGGAACATCGAAAAATATAACTTCGAAAAATAAAAATACACCACACAATGTGCGAAATGGTATGTGAATTTCCGCATATTTCCGCAAATTGTATTAAAAGTGTTAAGAATTAATTGCAAGTTTTTACGTCCGCTCGTTGAGCAAGAGGAACAACATATGTATATTGCTACGCCAGCTAGTGCCTTCTCTATATTAATTGCAAAATAATAATCGTTATATTATTTTTCATAGATTTCTTTTAGCACTCATTCATACCCATTGTTATCTACACAAATTTCTTAGCTACCCGCTCTGATTAAAAGAATTTGTCGAATGTCACAGAGCAATCTTTGCGACATTTGCACTACTTGTGCTCCCAGAGATGTGTGTATATGTACTTGTATATGTATATGGACCAAATGTGCACTTTTGTGCGCGCTCATAACTCCCCCCTAAAAAAATATGGCTTAAGCGGTCGCGGTTTCACTTTTGTGGTGGCTTAGGTCGTAAGGGTGAAGGAGTTAAGCTTAATCCGAAAATGAGCATATACGTTCGAATCCTACAACTCATGAAACTTAAATTATATATAATTTTTTATTTTATTTATTGGAATCTAAGCATATCTCAATTAAATTACTTTAATAGCTTATTTTACTTCCAGAGATAATAAAAATATTTCAGGAAAATATGTTCATATGTTTAGGTTTATTGAATATTCCCTTATTATGCGTATTTACACAAATGTGATAATCACACATACATTCTTAAATACACGTACGCTGATGCTTTCTTCTTCTTGACCCGCACAAACAATGACTTTTGTCCACACTTTTTGCGAGAACCAAGTTGAACGATTGCAAGCAAGGAGGGGTTGGGGCGCACTGCCACATAATTACAACAGATATATTTTTATTAATCGAATAAGTCATTAATGCATTAGTGATTTTCAATACAAATTAAGCAACATATTAATATATTATAAGTTCTCACTTGACACGCCTTTGTGCATGGTTGCAAGCCAAGGAAATAACGGCGAGTTCGCCCGCACATTGTGTTGTCGAAAAGACGACTTTGTCGACAAACATACATATATACATACATGTATATGAGCTCGCATACATATTGACACCACATTGTGCGAATCGTCGCGGTGTCTCGTTTGTCATTTTTGCAGTGGTTTGCTATTGAAAGTTAGCTTATGCACTCTTGAAATACTGCGATTAGAGATTGGGGTGCATTTTTATAGCGTCGTTTTTAGATAAAATGGGCGAAATCGACAAACTATGAAACAATGATAATAAGTAAACATATAGTAGTACTATATGGACTGTTCTTAGAATACATAGAAGTAGTTAAATATTTCATATGAATGGCAATTTTACATATGTATATAAATTTTATAATTCAATGCCATATATAGTGCATAATATGAAAAAAATAAAAATATTATTTTAACTCGCTAATATCAGACAAATTCTTCAATTTCTGATTTTTACCATCGTCGTGAGGAAGCAGCTTGTGGGCAACATACAAACGCCTGGGGAGAGGTAGGATTTTCAGTGGTGGTTGTCAAATTTGTAAAATAGAATTTTTCTCGTTTTAATGAAATATTATCAAATTCAATTTCATTCATTCATTTAAATTAATTTCGCACATTTGCCTAGGGACTCTATATGAAACCCAAATGTGGTTTACCAAGCGCACAGTAAAAATAGCGCGGCGCAGAGTTATGAACGAACGCACTTTGCTTTGGCGCAGACACACATTCCTTATGAATGAATTTGTTGTCGTTGTAATATGAACTACTTAGAAAATATGGTGTGAGTTTGCTTGAACATTATTGGTCGATGATGATGCGTCTACGTTTTTTTTTGTCACTTACGAGAATGTTTGAGTTTTTGCCAAAGACATATTGAGGGACATACAGACATATGTATATATAACTCTTGGAATTACTCAGTTATACTCGAGAACATGATTCCATGCAATTTTTTTAATATAACTCGTACACACACGAACATGTTCAGCATATATAATATATATTCGTGGACCGATTTGACACATTTTCGGCCTTAAATCAAATGTAGTATATCTAGTATTATCCTTCACTTTGCTAAGATATCTTACATATTGCCCGATATATACGGTATAAGGCCAATCGGAAGTTTGAAATCCTTATATTAGGTGTATGATGGGAAGTATTGACCCGATTTTATCCATTTTTGGCATCACGATACATGATTCATAAAGATAACTCACATATTGACCGATATACATATATGGTACAATATCAACCGGATGATCAAACATTTTTATTAAGGTGTACTTAACCCATTTTTGACACAAAGGCATATTATTATTTCAGTAATATTTCTCACAAATTTAAATGAAAATGCTTTCACTGAGAATCTTGCCCAGGTAATGGCACTAATAATTGAATAACATATCATTTACAAATTTTTCGGGACAAGCTTTTCTCGTACTGTGATAGCTTGATTTGCTATGTTTCACAAAAGCAATTATCACCACGTTTCAATTAGAAAACATATTCAATTGAGGAAGTGAACAATTGTCGATGTCGGATTTAAAATTGTATCATCAGCAAAATATTTTGATTTGAAATGTACACGAAATGAGAACTTAAATTATTTGAATTTCTAATAAAATAAATTTTACTATGTTACAGATACTGCAAGTACATGCCGAAGATGGTGACAAAGGAAGTCCCCGTGAAGTGCGATACGGTCTTGTTTCCGAAGGAAATCCATTTACTTCCTTTTTTGATATTAACGATACAAGTGGTAAGAGAAAAGAAGATTAATAAAGAATAGTATTTTTGAACGTTTGATCAAAACTATTTTCAGTTAATAAAAGTTAAAAATGAAAGTTATTTCAACTAGTCCAATACTTGACAATCGGAAATATGCGTTTCATAAAGAATAATTAGCCCGATAATTTATGTATATCAAATATCAACTAACAAATATATTATATCAATTGCTTACTTTTTTAAAACGCTTTTATTAGCTTCGCCTCTAAGTTCGCAACTTTTTTCAGTGAAAGTAAAACTCCAATAAATATATAATATTAGAGTGGCACTGTAACCAGAGAACTTAAAACAACATTTAAGTTCTCTGCTGTAACAAAACAATCAACAGTTAAGAAGCCCTATAGAAAACAAAATATGCCCCTGCAACTATGCAACGTGTAGCTAAAAGCTTTAACCAAGATCACATTAGGGAGGGGCATCTGCAGTTAAATTTTTTTTTTAAAGTGGGCGTGTTCCAGCCTCTAATAGGTTTAATGTGCATATATTCTAAACCGCTAATGCTATAATAACAAAATTCACTGGAAGCAAATGTTTTTAGCACTTCTATTGACGGTATGAAAATAGTTGAAATCAGGTCGCAACTCCGCCCACTCCCCATATAACGGTACTGTTAAAAACTACTAAAAGCGCGATAAATCAAGCACTAAACACGCCAGAGACATTAAATTTTATTTCTGGGATGGTATGAGATGACTTTATAGAAACCGCGTTCAAAATTATACAGTGGGCGTGGCACAGCCTACTTTTAGGTGAAAACCCATATCTTGAGATCTGCTTAACCAATTTCAACAAAATTCGGTACATAACGTTATTTTCATATTTCTATGTTATAGTGCCAAAATGGCACTTTTTGACGTAAATCTATCATTATCATAAGCTTATTTTTATATTATACGAGTATTATACTTGTATCTGTTGTTTTTTATGGAATGTCTGATAACTAATTGGTCCTTTAGTTCATACTAGTTATAAAGTAGGTAATATTTGATTGAAGAGTATTTATTTACATATCAAGTACATATAGCGTATCATTTTCTAAGGTACTCGAATGCTGGTTATATTGTATGATTTCATATTAACCGCGTAATTATGTAGCTGCTATAGCTTACACAATAAAAATAGCAATATATTTAATTTTTCTTTCTATCTCTAGAGAGTCAAAACTTTACAAAACACATGATTTTGACATTTTAGAACCCAATTAAAATGAAATAAAAAAGATTCTGATTATTTTCCTGTCCTCGAATAATGCTTATATGACATTTGATTCCGATTAAACCCGAAAAATAATAAATAAATATTGAAATCATTGAATCACTTATAGTTTCTATTTAGAGAATTGCAATAGCGAGTAATATTGTGTAATAACTATTGCAGTGTCGATAACAATTTCCCAACACCTTTACCGCTGTTCATTCCTTTCGCTGGTTACTTTAGCCATCTAGGGATTGGAAGAGAAGAACGATATGACCAAAGTTGCCTTTTATGAACGACTGAAACGGCCTTGCGATTTTAACGTCAGGATGGACAAAGAAGATATCTTTGGCACAACAGTTGGAAAATTCAGATTCCATAGCAAAACTTTTCGAAATGGGTTGAGGCTGATCGAATTCACCGGGAACCGAAATATGGTTGTCTGTAGTAAAGATATCAGCACAGGAAAATTCTTCAAGGTACTTGGCAGTCTCCGGATCGAAAACTAGATCGATCATGACGTGATAGATGGACGACTGACACTCCTGCTCTCTGAGAACAGTCATCAGAAACTTGGTATAAGGGAACTACGGGACGGCATTTAAAGCTCCTTACGTACAGCTGTAAGCGAGACAATTAGTTTTCGTAAAGGTCAAAAGAACAGCTGAGAACTGTCGTGTCGCTGTGGAGAGAAAGCGGACTGCCTACCTCGCAATGTTGCAATAGTACTGGTCAAGCGGGGTGAGATAGATACCGAGAGTTGGAGGGGAAGCGAGACGCATATGCAGATGCGGCAACTAACGGAAGGCTAGAAGACTGGATTAAACTCTTGTACGACGCAAAGAGGTGATCTAGTAACTGATGTCCAGGGCATACTGAATTGGAGAAAACACAGAGGAATCCGATTTCCCAATCGATAACGATGGTATAGATGTTCCATTGCCCAACTATGCGGCCGGCCGAGCTATTCAAATACAGCGGAGAAGAACTAACAAATTTCATGCATCAAATTCTTTAAAAGCATGCCCGACGATTAAAATTGTTGACCAGATATTTACCATGCGCCAAATCTTGAAAAATACCCGTAAAAAGAAGATCTACACACATCACTTTCGTCGATTTTTAAGCCGCCTTCGACAGCATGAAAAGAGCTGCCTTAATGCCGCTTTGTCTGAACGTGGGGATGCAAAACTAATACGGATGTGTAAACAGACGTTGAGCAACACCAAGAGTACCATCAGGATCGATAAGAACCTCACCGCCTTCGATAGAATGATGAGCTGTACGAGATATCCGACAAAACTGACATAGTTCAGCGAATCAAGAGACAACGGCTACGCTGGCTAGGTCAGGTTGTCCAGATGGATAAGAATATTCCAGCTTTGAAAGTATTCGATTCAGTACCCGGCGGTGAAAGCAGTGGAAAAGGAAGACCTCCACTCCGTTGAAGAGATCAGGTGGAGAAGAACCTGGCTGCAAATAGCGAAGAACAACTGGCGCACTGTCTTTAACTCGGTAAAGTAAAGAAGAAGCACAGGATATCCTAGTTCATCCTCACACTGTCCATAACGGTTATCTTATCTTTTCAAACAATTTTGGTGCATAATATTGTCCCGTTATCATTATGTTACAAATGGGCGAAATCGGACTTCAACTACACCTAATTCGTATATATCACATTTTTAAATTCTTATTCTTTCACTTTACAGTATACATATGTAACTAAGTTATCAGAATAAAACTCTTAGCAAATAGTGCATCTAAGGTAAGCCATCTGAGTGGACTGATTCCATTGTATAAGTAAATTTATACAATGACTGATTCCATTGACTTTTGGCAGTAAACTAAAATACATAATAATAATATTATATTAAACTAAGATAACTCAGACAATTACCGATCTACTCGGTGTAGTCAATAACGGAATGCAGTATATGTACAATAGTATATGTGTGCTTGATAATATAGACCGTTTTAAACTATAGCATAACTAAAATAATACTTACACTTAAATACAGTATTAGGAATATGGGGGGATAAAGGAGTATTAAAAACAGAAGAAAATTATCTTATCCAGTGTCATCCATGTATAATGAGGCGCTAAAGTGGATGTATGTTCATATATTAAACCATTTAGAACCCCAATTCTCAAACATTTTTAAACTACAAATGTTTACTCTAAGATTCGCTTGCAGGGACAAACGGACGGGCAGACATGCGAAATTTTATCTCGTTAACTCTATTTCACAACAAAGAAACTCTATGCAAAATCTGCGAGATTATAAAAATGTAGACAGTTATCAGTTGAATTCCAATACTTGTATAATAATGATATCATATAGATTTCTCTGACTAAAATTATAAAGAAATCTAATCGTATGTAACCAGTAATTTATATTATTAATGCTGTTTAGGTGAAATATTCTTGATGCGGCCACTGGAGGAAATCGCAGCTCTCACTCATGTTGGAGATCCTGTTTTACTCACCGTGATTGCTGAAGAAGTTAAAGTTGGACGTGACGAGCCCCCAGCTATGGCTTCAACAGTACAATTGGCTTTATTTTTACCAGAACGGACCAATTCTGCACCTTATTTCGAGAATGATCAGTTAGTATAGTGCACTTAGTTTAAACATAAAATTTTAACACAAAATTTTAACACACATGCAACACATCGGTGCCAAGTATATTTTTAATAGTATAAATTTAAAGTTTTTCTAGCACCCATATGATGAGTTTACTTATTTCTGTTAAATAGGTTAGCTTTGATGTAAATATTGCAAACTGCAAATAAGACATAGTAAAATAATAACACTAAGAGCATAGATAAATAATTTATCCATGACTAAGAGTGTTCGACTTATAGCATACAGTAACTTTAACAATTTAACAAGAAATGTTGACTTCTTATACATACCTACATATATTACTAAAATATATATAATAGCTGTCTTCGATTGGTAATTTCTCTTCTCGCTTCAGCTCTCTTGTCAAAAAATTTACATGCGAAAGCAACAACAAAGCTATCGAGTTGAATTGAAGCAAGAGAGTATGCGGATACCTCATTAAAGTGGTATAACTTCTATCTTCAATGCTGCCAAGTTTTGCTTTACATATTTTAGCTCACTTTTACTATTTTGAATGGTTCAAATGACAAACGAAATTACAAATTTCTTTTTTTTTCTTGTATTATATTTTTAAAACTTAAGACTTAAAATCAATTCTAATAATTTATAGAAAACCAAAATAAATGGTTACAGTAAAGTTTTTTAACGAAAAAAATATAAGTTCTCAGCTAAGAAAGAATCATACCACTATTGCGCATGCGTCAGAAGACGTGTTAGCGCAGGATTGCACCCTAAGTGCTGCCCGTTTGTTTGAGCATCGTGTAGAGTTTGTTCGATTCGCCAAGCGTTAAAGCGTTACTCTCCAGCTAAATGAGTAACACTGGAGATAATTCATAAGTTTTAACTGTATCAATGAAGGGGTTAATCTAACAGAAAGTGAGTAACCAGCTAAATGAGTAACACTGGAGATAATTCATAAGTTTTAACTGTATCAATGAAGGGGTTAATCTAACAGAAAGTGATTGCAGAGGTCTTAAAAGGGCTTTATAAGGAAATACGGATACTTGTATAAATGTACTAGTAGGTTGACACACAATACACATAATATAGTATACATATATATATTTACGTGTCCTCAAAGAAATATTGTAAATATATTAGATTTAATATATGTATCTATGCGGATTCTTTCTTCTATTCAAAATTTAGTCACTAGCTCTTCAATATAAGTAGTTAGGTTTCAAAATTTTAAGAGAACAAAACGAATTGTTGCGAGTGTAAAATGCACCTACAAAAATACAAATATACATATACATATATCTACATAAGAAGTTTAATAAGCACTTAATTTTCTCTTCTGTTTTGTATAATTTTTCAGCTACGTTTCAAGAATTGATGAAAATTCCCCACAAGGTACTGCGCTTACATTTGCCGACCCATATGTGTCACGTGTTTATGACGATGATATCGGCAAAAATGGAGTTTTTTCATTGACTTTACTCAATAATAACGGAACGTTTGAGATTTCTCCGAATGTTGCTGAACGGAGTACTTCATTTCTCATACGCGTACGAGATAATATTCTCTTAGATTATGAAGAACGTCATTTTGTGCAATTTCAAATATTAGCTCAAGAATTAGGACCAACTACAAATCTTTCAACTACCGTCAACGTAACTGTATACATAAATGATGTTAACGACAATCCGCCCATATTTGAACAGTCTATGTATACCGTTGAGCTGCCAGAAAATATGACTGTAGGAACGAAAGTTATCCAAGTTAAAGCCACCGATGTAGACACAGCCGATTTAAGTGGGCATATACGATACACAGCTATTTTGGGCTATTTAAACACCTCATTAAATTTAAACGCAGACTCAGGACTAATTACAGTTTCCACTGACAATCACGGGTTTGATCGTGAAATAATGCCCGAATATCATTTATACGTAGAAGCACGGGACAATGATGGTACAGGTAATCGTGCTCAAGTGCCATTAATTATAAAAATTATAGATGTCAATGATGAAACTCCAATTTTTGAGAAAGAGGTGTACGAATTTATACTATCTCCAAACTTGAAATCCTTCACCTCTGTAGCCATTATTAACGCCATAGATAAGGATGCAACATCACCTAACAACGAAGTGCGATATGAAATAGTTAACGGAAACTACGAAAATAGATTCACTTTGAATAAAATAACTGGTGAACTAACTGTGCGAGAGAGGATTACATTACCCATCAAAGCACGAAAAAAGCGTCAAATATTATCTCACATTGATGAGGACATTTTTTTTCTAACAGCGCGAGCGTATGATTTAGGAGTACCTGTGCGCTTTAGCACCACAAACATTCGTATATATCCACCCGAAAGTCGAACAGGTACTGTGACTTTCGTAGTGCCAGGTGAAAGTCCTGATAAAGTTAAAACAGAAGAAACACTTTCTACCATAACGGGAGGAAAAGTAATAATACATGATATTAGACCTTTACAACCAGACGAACCCGGTGCAAACACAATTACAGGAGGCAACACGGATACAATGCGAAGAAGTGTCGTAACAGCTACCGTTCTTTATGATAGCACTTCGGTTGTAGATATATCGCAGATACAGCAACGTTTATCGCAACACAATAGTTCATATGCGATAATGAATGGTAGCGACACAGTAGCGACAGACGTAAGTATTCAATTATTTGTAAAACATTTTAAGTTAGTAAATTCAAATAGATTACGACTTCTTTACAGACTCTATACAAAGCCGAAAATAAATTGCTGTTCTGGCTGCTCATATTTTTAGCAACTTTAGTCGCATTGACAATTTTAATACTTTTGTTATGTTGCATTTGTTCATGGTGCCCATTACATGGAACTGCAAGGTAAATAAAAAATTTACAAGTATATACACTCACTCGTATACATATATACTGGTATGAGTACATATAAGTATGTATATTTTGGTAAATTGGAAAATTAATTTATATTAGATACCGTTATCCCTTACGGACGAATATTTGTTGGATAAGAGCACTTTTCACTTTAGAAAAAAGGTTGAACTAAAAGTTACAACATCGAAAGTCCTTCCAATTAACACCAATACTACGGATATATCTTAAAAATTAATTTTAATACTTTCATTTGTAATATAATATGCAACATGCAGTATATTCATGCTAAAGTCAAATATACATGGGCCAACACCGCATCAAGCATTGTCGGTGTATTACATCATGTTCCCACCAAAAAATTTAAATGATTACATTATGTACATTCAATTTATTCACCAATCTAGGCTGTCCTTACTCCCGTTGGATATTTATAAAACATCTGTTTTTTTACACAACTCTATTAGATCGGCTTCGGCAGCTTCACTCCAAATTACTCTCCTTTATTTGAGTTAGTTTTCAATTATTTTCTTGATATTGCTTTAATTTTCTACTTTTTATATCTTGAACAAGGTGTATTAAGTTTGCCACGAAGTTTGTAACACCCAGAAGGAAACGTCGGAGACCCTATACATAAATCATCGAAACATTTGTATATACAAGTATGTATGTAAGTAAAGGTTAATATTCGAGCATCGGAAAACAAATCATGCCAAATACAATACAAGTTTTAACATACGAGATGTGTTCAAAAAACAACGGGAATTTTTGTTGTTTGAAAAATACGAAATATTAATTTATCTACACTAATGTTGTCGCCTTCAAAAGGAGGGGCATTTGATATAATATTATGCGCTTATGCCAGGGCTTCTTCCAATCATCGAAACACTTCTCAAATTCGATTTTTGGGATAGCCTTTAGCTCTTTCACGGATGCGCTTTTAATATCTTATATGCTTATAAAACGATGTCCCTCTTTATATTTTTATTTATTTATTGCCTTACGAAAAATCCCGTCTTTTTGAAGTACTTCGGCTTAGGGTACTCAAAATAGCCCGATTAAGTACTTTTGTAAGTTTTTGGTTAGTTATGCGGGTTCGGTTCTTAGCGGGTTTTACTACAATACATTTATTGTTTTTGGCCACGAATTCACGAGCAAGCACCGAAGCAGGAGCATTATCGTTGTGCAAAAGCCATGTATTGTTTTTTCACAAATCTGGTCGCTTGCTTCACGCAATTTCGTGTCATGAGTCAATCGACTTCTCTGATTGCAATTTGGCGAACATTCATAACTATTGCTTTCCCTTTTGATACGTTTTCATTGTTTGTTTGAGGTGCTGGCGCACCTGGGCACTCATCATCTTCAACGTCTTCACGACACTTCTCAAAAAAGTGAATTTTGAATTGACGAAGTAACTACTGCGATTGTTTCTTGAACTTGAAAATACGGATCTTGATGGTATGATCTTACTGAGATACTTTTAGATTCTGCAAACATCCTTATAATGGTCCATATATTTCGGGGAGTGCCGCCAAAAGCCCGTCAGAATTCCCTTTGCTGCACTATCCAAACCCTCTTTTTAGTATTTCAGGCATTCATTTTTAAAAATTTAAATAATAGCCTGCGAAATAAACAAAAAGTAAGTCGATTACTCACACAGAAAAATAGTTATCTTGGTTTGTTTTTGTAGCATTTTTAAAAACTTGGTGGCATTTTTAAAAACGAAAATTCAACTGAAAATAAAAAATTACTCCCCTATATTTTCTGTTTAACCAGTTATACCAAATTTGAATATTGTGTAGTCATCAAAAGTTACCAAAAATCGATATTAAGCTGTGAACTTACCGTGATTAACAAACACTTATTAGCAAACAACAAACTTCTTAGTCTTAAAAGAAAACAGACATAAATTAATAAAATTATTATTAGCGCTATGTTAGGTTATGTGTGTCAGATTAACACAGCTTACTAAATAGGTTATGCGAAGTTTGTATACTGCTGTGAATGACGATGACATTCGTTACGCGCGTTTTATAAAATATGCAAAATTAAATGTATTTTTTCAATCTTTCTGAGACATTTTCTTAATATTTTTTCCATAAGAACCTTCTACAGAGTATTAGAAAACTACAAAAAAACAGCCAAATCGGTCTAGCCGTTCTCAAGTTATGGCGTGACAACGGGAAACGGGTTTCATTTATATACATATATATATATAGGTATATACAAGTATATATAAGATAAGATAAGATATACAAGAGAGTCGTGTTAGTTACAATATTTATAACTCAAAAACGGTTTAACCAATTTGGCTAAAAATTCGTGAGGAGATAGCTTAGAATCGTCTATTTTAATCATTTGCTACTGTTGTTAATGAAAATGAAAACGTAAATTATCTAGATATTCTCGGAATGACATCACATAATCTTCGGTTGAAAATTATTAAGAGTAATTTCAATTCACCTCAATTATGCAACGGTACACGTTTGGTAATCAAAAAGAATACAAGAAATATTCTCGTAGCAATCATTTTGACTGGAAAATGTAATGGAGAAATGGTCCTCTGGTCACGTTTTCCAATGATACTGCCAGTTATTATTAAAAATTAAGAATGATCTAGACTAGAGGACCTCCTCCACGCGTTGCTGTGGCTAAGGTATACATTAATTATAAACTATCAAATACAGCAAAATTGTATTTATGAATAAAAACGAAAACGTTATTTGCGGTGTAAAAATAACCCCGCGGATCACTTCCAAATCAAGCACAAATAGCCACAGCAACGCGTGGACGGGGTCCCCTAGTATATTAAATAAATTCCTTGAAAATATATTCTCAAGTACCATATACCTTAGCAATGTCCAAATTAATTCAAATTCCTTGAAAATATATTCTCAAGTACCATATGCCTTAGCAATGTCCAAATTAATAAAATTAGCCTTGTTACTTACTTGTTCCCTTTCTTTATCTCCAATATACCCCTGGCTTTAAACCGTTCAGGTTGGTCAAGATGTGATATTATATAATATATGAAATTATCGGTTGAGTTGATATCACATACATATATCTCATGTGAAGATGTTTTTAATATAATTTTAGCTGACGCGAACTATAAACTACAAGTATAACAATAAAATTGAGTGGATGTTAATGATCAAGTCAAAAAAATACCAAATTTGATAGTAATTTATTCACGATTTCTTCGAAAAATGGATGTTTAAATCTTTCGCAACATATTTTAATTTAAAGTTTTGCCTGCACCTGAAGGCATTTTATTCTTGGAAGTTGCAATGAAATGCATAAAATGTTTGGTTACACCCGAACTTAGCTCTTCCTTTCTTGTTTGTTTTTATTTTTACATGATTCTGCAATGAAGAACACATTTCTTTCTAAATGTTCACCCCTATACGATCAACACCTGATTTTTAATCACAATTTTTATATTATTGCGTTCCATCCACAGATGCTATAATTTTCATGTATACCACAGTTCTATCAATCAATCAGTTATCCCCGCCAGCTGTCTCCCGTTGTCACTTCTCTGGTTCAGAAGTTCAAATATTACGGAGTAGAGATGAAAACGAAGCTTTCTTTTTCTCACTCTCTATACAGTTTTTGTCCATGTTCTTTATTTGATCTTATTTGTGTATCGATCGTAGTAATGACTGTTATACGTATCATTTTAATTTTTCAGTGCAACTCTCAAGTTAATTTTATTCTTATAGTGAATTTAACATTATTTCTTGGTGTAAAAAATATCGATATCGCAGACATTGACATTGCTGAGTAAAACATGCATTAATATATGTAATGTTGTACCAAATATATTTGCAAGTATGTAAATAAAGGAAGTAAATTTTAAAATTAAAAATACTATTGTAAATGATCCTCCAATAAATGAAAATGATGAAATTACGAATTACCAAATTGACCGGTTAATCAGCTCCAATTAAGCTGCATGACGTATCTTCGGATTTCAAATTCATAAACAGGATCCAGCAGTTATCCATTTATTTCTTTATCCCGAAACCAGTCTACGCGTATTTTTCATGAACAACATCCTGCTATAATAATTGGGTCGTGTATATAGTGTCAATCCAAGGCAGACTGGGCGCTTTTATCTGCGACTGTTGTTGGTTAATGTCACCGGACCATTGTAGTTGCAAGATATTATATAATATATGTAAAGAAATGGACAACCGTATTCAACGTATAAAGTCATGGCTTGCACTGGGATTGCTAAAAAATGCTTTCTGCAGCTACATTAAATTGCACAGGAACACAAATTAGTCTATTATTTAGTATTGATGACATGTTTCCCTATCCGCACAGAAATGTTATGAGAAAATCGTATGAGAAAATCGTAAAGATTCGGAGTGCATCTGATTTAATCAACACGGATATATGTAAACCGTGAAGCGCAGTATGATACTGTCGAATTGGCAGCGACTGTTACTCGCAATGTTCCATTACAAAATGATAAACAAAAATTAATTTACGACCGCATACTACTTGGCGGCACTCTGTTACTCCTTTCAGATGATTTCAAGTACGTTCAACGTAATCTGATGGTAATAACGTTTGCTTAAAATCATCGCGACTGTTGAAAAAATACAACTCACAGTGAACATGCGCGTTCATATGCTTCAGGATCCATCTGTAGAAACTTTTTCAAAACAACAGTTGGATATTGGCAATATAAAAGTTTCTGAACATGAAAATACTAGATGCATAAAATTATCGACGGATTTTACAATCAACAACATAGAAAATACTCTCATTGACAATATATTTCCCGATGTATACACAAAATATAAAAATTTTATGAGTTGGCAGAAATAGTGATTTTAGCAGCAAAAGATGTGGATATGGGAAACAGAGAAGGGATGGGATGATTGAATTAATTTTGGCATTGCTGATGTATACCTGAGATCATATTTTCAAGCAACTTTATAAATATATATATAATACACACATTAAACGACATCTTCGGCATAAGGTTTGTTGGAATAACGAAAATCAATATAGGTATTTGGCATTTGGGGTATTTGTAGACTAAATTCGCATATTTTTGGCATTTAACTATAGTTATATATATTTATATATAATAATATATATATTATAAACATTATACGTTAAACTATAGTATATCCAGTATTATACGTTCGGTTAATTTTGCTAAGACATCTTACATATTGACTGATATTTGTATATGGCATATGTAAGGCTAACCGGATGTTTGAAAAACTTATATTAGGTATATGAGAGGTTAGGGTAATACTGACCCGCTTTTATCTATATTTAACAATAGAACATACTATTAACAGAATGAAATACTCCCTGAATTTCATTAAGGTACCTTATATACCACCAATTCACTTAATTCACTTATTGAAAAAGCTCACATATTAGCCAATATATGCGGTATGAAGTAAACCGGAGCTGTATACTTGCATACTATTATCAGATAGAGATTTTCTCCGAATTACAGTAATATATCACAGATTGACTGTTATTTCCGGTAAACAGTTAGCACCCGGCACTGAGATCGCCATATTCCGTAACTAGGGGCTTGCAAAGTTATGGACACATTTTGTCAATTTTTAGACTTGAAATGGTATACCTCAAAAGCACAATTTGTGCAAAGTCTTGTTCTAATATATTCTTTCGTGCTTGATTTGTATACTAGAAAGTGAAAGAATCGTATGGAATTTAATTGTGTGAATGGATTGTTAATTTTATGTACCAAATTTTGTTGAAATTGATCAAGTAGTTCCGAAGATATATGATTTCGCCTAAATGTGGACGGTGCCAAGCCCATCGTCCAATTTTGTCAACGGTTCTTTTAAAATCCTCTTGTACTATTCCGGATGTAAAATTTAATGTCTCTGACGCATTTGGTTATTAATTTATGGCACTTTTAGTAGTTTTTAACAAAACCGTTATATAGGGAGTGGGTGAGGTTATCATCCAATTTCACCCATTTTCACACTGTCGAAGGAAGTTTCAACAATTTTTGTCCTGTGCAAATTTGAGTTATATAGCTTAAAATGTTTAGGAGAAATATACATTAAGCTTATTAGGCGGGGCCACGTCCCCTTTGAAAATTTTTTAACCATAAATTCCCCTTCCCAATACAATTTTCTGTACCAAACTACAAATATATATCTTTATAAAAGCTTATAACGTGCACAATTTATTTATTTTGATTTATGTATATTTTTTTTATTAGTGTAGTAGTTATTAGGGAAGTGGTCACTGCCATACAAATTGCTATTAATGCTCCAGTGGCATCTTGGCAGGAGATATGCCGAGACTATGGTGAGGTCGACATGCGTGAATATTTTGTGGGTGGAGAAATGAGTAGGGGATCCGTTGTTTAGGACTGCTAGGTTCTCCGTAAGTACTACGCTTTCAATTTTGCTTCCTTTACTACATATTTGTTTTATTTGATCCCCATAGTGGGCTGCACTCATTGAAGTCGCCTGTCATGATTACTTTTATATGGGAATTTACTTGGTAAATAATCGATGTTAAGTCATTTTCTGTGAAAGATTGGCAAAATGGAATGTATTGCTTTATTACGGTAAAGTTTAGATTTAAATTAATTTTTATTGCGAGTGTTTTGGACATATGAGTTGATTATTATACGTTGGTAAGGGATATGGTTTTTCAGAAGAATGGCAATGCCTTGTTTTGCAGATAGTATTAGTTCGTCTTAGTTGTTTATATAACCGTTTATGTTCCACTGAATTATTTTCAATGTAATTTTTAGAGAAAATTAAAATAAATATGTTGCTTTTATTTTTTTTTTATTTTTAATTTTTTTTTTTTTGTTTTATAAGTGTTAAGAATCTTTGTATAAATTAGATGAGCTTGATGCGTCGCTATTAGTTGCATATGTGTTATCTGTAAAATGCAATTTTTCGTTTTTGTTTCCGTTTTTTTCTAGTGATTATTCCTGTAAAGTTTAATGAGTGTTTGTGTGTTTCGATTGAGTTTAGACTTTTGTTTTTCTGAATTTCTGTATTAAAAATTGATTTTGAAGTACTTGGTTGAGGATTAATTAATTCGTTGCTTTGTTGTTGTCTATAGTTGTAAATATTATGTTTTGTGAGAGTGACGTTTGCTGATTCAGCTGTTGAATTGCTTGTGTTTCTGTTTACTGCCGTGATCGAACGATTATCGTGAGTTGCTGATACCAATGCAGCGTAGGTGCGTGTTGTGGTTGTATTGGAGATGTTTTTTTTTGTAGTGTTGCTTTGCTTCGCTCATGGAGCATTTGCTTTGTGTTTTTATATTCTCGCAACTAGTTGCTACAGGGTATAATAGTTTAGTTTACCTAACGGTTGTTTGTATCACCTACAAGTAATCGAGTTAGATATAGGGTTATATATATATGAAATGAAATGATCAGGATTAAGAGACGAGTTGAAATCCGGGTGACTGTCTGTCCTCCGTCCGTCCGTCCGCCTGTGCAAGCTGTAACGTGAGTAAAAATTGAGATATCTTTATGAAACTTCGTACACATGTTTCTTGGTACCGTAAGACGGTTGGTATTAATCTGGCATGATTTGCATCTCATTGGATTCGGAATGTATTCTCTTATCTTAAGAGAGTACCATGAAACGTCGATTTTACTTGGTAGTTTGTGAAGGTCAAATGATAGCAGCACTACTCCGCTAGGTAAAAGGGTACCATTTACGTTTTTTTTTTTTAATTTGTAGACATCAGTTACGTTTTGAGCGTTTAACTCTTTAATTATTTCTTCATCTGAAATATTGTTTAAGTAGGGGGCAAAGATTGTTTCCTTGACAGTATTTGATTAGTGTGCAATTTGCATGAGATTGAGCATATTCTCGGCAATTCTTTTGTACGCACAAAACGATCGGCTATTGCTTTTGACTTTACTAGCAGCAGAAGGTCTCCGTCTCTTATAATCTCTTTGCTTATTGCGTACAGTGCTCTGTTTACAATGAAGCAAAGGTAATCGGACAATGACGTGTTTCGATCAGCTGCGGACACTACTATGAATTTTGCGGTTTGCTCTTTTACCGCTGGCAATTCAGGGAATTCGAATTTTTCTTATGTTTACCTTTTTTTCATTTTTGAGGTATTTTCTAATATTGTAAACCTATTTTCGTCCAGATTAGAAGGCTCTGGGGTCATTTTTTCACAAAGAATCGATACGAATTACAAACAGCTAATGAAATGAGGTGAAAGCACGTGTTACGCACTAAAGCACAGAAAACTAAATTAGGTTACACCGAGCTTATTACCAAACGTGTATTCGTCGCGGGTGATAGCCGATGACGGTAAGATATCTTATAGTTACGGTATACGATTAACCGGAAGTTTGAAAATATTTTATTGGGTATATTGAAGATAGGTGTAGTATTGACCAAATTTTGTATATTTTTGGCATTACTACATATTAATAACAGACACAGATGATCTCTGAGTTTCATTAAGGTACCTCACATACCATCAACAAAGGTGGCATACTTTAAGGGCACTATTCGTGGTAGGTTTTATACCGTTATATTCATTGGTGCTTGGTTTGTATACTGGAAAGTGAAAAAATCAGATAGAATATAAAATTATGTTATATGGGAAGTACGCGATATGAAAACATCAGGATAATATTACCTACCGAATTTAGTTAAAATCGGTTGAGTAGGTCCTGAGATATGAGCGATGCCACGACCAAAGTCCAATTTTTACAGCGACTCTAATAAAGCCTTCTTGTACCATTTCGAGCACTTTAAGCAGTTTTTAACTAAACCGTTATATGTGAGTGGACGGTTTTATCATCCCGTTTAATCTATTTTCCCACTGTAGATAGTGGTGCTTAAGGGACTCGTCCTGAGCGAATCCGGCTATTATAGCTTCAGCGGTTTAGGATATATGTACATTAAACCTATTAGGTGGCGCGGCCACGCCCACTTTTTCAAAATTTTTTAAACTGCAGATGCCTCTCCCTAACGCGATTTGTTATACCAAATAGTTATGGCTACTTGATGGTTTTAATGGCGTGATTTCAACTCATCCTAATCATTTATATATATTTTATATATATTGGTCAAGCTTCGTTCGGTTTTTTTATTGATTTTTCAAAAGATGATAACTTTGTGTATATTTGTCCAATTTAAGTCAAATATGCTCCGTTTTTTTCGTAAACTTGTTGGCAACGAGATGCCAACTTCATTATACCCCTTTCGTAGAAGGCTGCGTCCCTATTGGCAAAAAACTCGGAGATCCAATTTTCACAGGCCTCTCTTGAGGCCAACTTCTCACGATTAAGCGCGTTCGCCATGGACAGGAAAAGATGGTAATCACTTGGTGCCAGGTCCGGACTATAAGGTGGGTGCATTAGAACCTCCATCCGAGCTCCCGGAGCTTCTGGCGCGTCACCAAAGACGTGTGTGGCCTGGCGTTGTCCTGATGGAACACAATTCGGCCTCTGTTGATCAAAGATATGTTATCTGCGTTTGACCATAGGAGAGCAGCTCGTAGTAGATGATTCCTTGCCAATCCCACCAAACACACAGCAAAACCTTCCTGGCCGTCAATCCGGTCTTGGCCACTATCTGGGCCGTTTCCCCGAGCTTTGGCCATGACCGTTTGCGCTCGATGTTGTCGTAAGTGACCCATTTGTCATCGCCAGTCACAATCTGTTTCAGAAACGGGTCGATTTTGTTGCGATTCAGCAGCGATTCGCAGATGGAAATTGGGTCCATCATGTTTTTTTGCCAAACATCGAGCTTCTTTTTGAATCCAAGGTTATGCAAATGGTTGCAAACGGTTTTCTGGCTTATCTTTAGTTCCTCAGCAATTTAATAAGTGACGGTCTGTTTCTCTATTTCCATGATTTTATCGCAATTTTCGATGACAGGCCTCCCGACGCGTGTTGCATCTTTGACATCGAAATTACCGGAACGAAACCTACCAAACCACTTTTGTGCTACACGTTCGTTTACAGTGTGGGGCTCATAAACTAAATTAATTTTTTCAGCCGCTTTGGCTGCTTTTTCGCCTTGATCGAAGAAAAATTGTAAAATATAGCGAATTTTCTTTTTGCTTGTGTCCATCTTTGACGAGCGCTCACAACGTACTGAGTCAATCAATCGAAAAACTGTCAAAGACAAACTTTTAGCGCGAATAAACACCGCATAGTACGACATGATGCGACACGTAACACTAGTACAATAACGCCATCTCTTGATATAAACCGAACGAACTTTTTACTTGATCATATATGTATATAACCCTATATCTAACTCAATTAGTTTTAGATGATACAAACAACCGTTAGGTGAACAAAACTATTATACTCTGTCGCAACATGAGCATCACCTTGATTTTTGACTGACTTTGTTGGTTTTTCGGTTTCGGCTCAGTTTTGTGCCATTCGCTAGATTGGTGTACAGTTTCGACGTCAAATTCATAAACCCACGTCTCGTTCCCGGTTATGATCCGTTTGATGAACGTATGGTTCGCATCTCTTTTGAGACCTCTACTTTAGGTCTTATAGTACGAGTGACCATTGACACATTTCATACCCAAAACATTTATGAAAATGTGTAGAATCGATCCAGTCGATGTTGAGATCCTCTTTTCAAGCATGTTTGTTTAAATTTTTTGATGTTAAATTTTCGATAACTTGACGACCTCCAAAGAATGTTTTGTGCCTCTCAAATACTTATGTAATAACACTTTCATAACATTTGCAACGATTCCGTAACCGTGATTCCATCGGAAACACAAAATCTTAAACAACTCCTTTCCGTGGTTAAACACACACTAAATGATATATAAAAATCAAAAAAGTGCTTAGTAAAAAAGTATTCAGACGAAATTAATACAATATTTTTCGAGGAAATCAAACCTTTTGTGAAAGATGATTATTGTTTCACATTTATTATATGTATTTATGTTATCCTTATCTGCATTTAACCGTAAGTTATCTTTCTATAATTCTTTCTTTTTTTATTGTAGCAAGAGAATAGTTAATATCATTAAAACTGAAGACGATGTTCACCTAGTGCATAGGGAAATGGCAAATGGAAAACAAGCAAAATCTGTTCAGGTAGATTTTGAATTTGTAAAATTTATATATATTCCTTTGCAAGTACTTCCATTTCTTTTAGCACAAAAATGTATCAGAAAAATATGTACGTTCTAGTTCACATTTTTAAATAATGAATTTCGGTTGAATGTTGAGTAATCAAAATTTTGAGTTTTTCTTTTTTTTTTTCTTTATCCAAAGCTAGTCACTTAAGTATATGGGCAATGCTTTTTTAAATTGGACTGCAAAGATTTTTTGTGTAATCTTTTTTGCTATTTGATTTTTATAAAATGTCGAGTTTACCTGCAGGAATACTAACCAGAGTAACCTCTGTATCCCTGTCCTCTGCATTTTTTGTTTATTTTTTATTTAAAGGTATTTATTTGTATTTATATCCATTGTTATTTTTTATTGATTTAACTAAAAACTATTCTATTATATTATGTACATTCTTAAATAGCATCAGTACATATACCATATACGAACTAGTAAAAGAGTAAGATCTGCACGAGCTAGCATCAAATTAGTTACTGAATTAAGAGACATAATAGTTATGATATATCCATGGGTCTAATCTCTTGAGAAAGAAATTAAAAAATCATACACTTTTTGGAAAGGAATCAAGACAGAAGATGGCCTTGAAATGTTAGTTACAAGTGCGTACTACTGATTCGCTAAACTTGGTTCCGATCCGACGTCAAACCGTTTTTTAATAGCATTTGTGACTCGGCAAACAGTGAAAACCTCCGAAAGTATATCTGGCTTATTTTCTTCTAAGATACATTTTATACATGAAAGTTTCTCCAATTTTTCCAAGAGCTCGCCACAAATCCACAAATATGACAAAAAACTCGGACATCTAGTATAGATTTTTAACGTTGTTTTTAATCCATTCGTTTAGAAAAGAAACATCCAAAATTTTCGCCTATTACAATATTTACGGACTTTGAGTAGAAGCTAAAAAGAAGTTTTCAATATTATAGAGAGCTTTAATATATTAATGAGAATATTTATTTTCGACGAGAGAATATTAAATCTGGTTTTAAGTGCCTTAACCTTAGTGTTTTGGGCCAGTCCCTCAGTAGTCCTCAATCGTTCCCCAATTTTTAAAGAAGGCCCCTATAGATGGCTTCAAGTGAAGTCAAATTCTTGGCTTTTCTCTTACATACACATTACTTTTTAGAAACTCCTCATATCAATATGTATGTATATGTATATACACAGATAATTTCATTTAATTTTGAAAATTTGGAACAGGTCGCTGAATGGATGGGACGTCGAGAGGCCTGGTCAGCCGAGAAGCCAACAGATTCGCGAACGAAACCAACACGCTGGGAGTTCCACAATGGACGTGAGCAGTTTAACGAAAACGTCGTTAAGGCAGCAGTAAACAGCAATGAAGGAAACCGTCGTAAGCGTTCAGCAGAAGAGCAACGAAGGCATGTGAATATAAAGTAAGTACACGATTCCAACAAACGAAAAGTAAAAAAAAAAAAATATTTCCATGAAAAAATAAATACATGAAATTTGTGCATTTTATATTAACTCGCAATAATATTATCATTCAATATAAAACAACATCATCTATTTTAAAACTCAAGGATTTTTCAAATAATGCTAGCAGGCACATACATATGTATGTATCGACGAGGAGAAATTAAAATTAATATTATTTAAATTTGTCTTGGGAATTTAATTAGTACAATATGATCCATAAGTGTGCAAAATATACTCAACGTAAAATCTATAAATTTAAGCTCGGGACAATAGAAATTGATCCGCTCTGGACCGCTGGCACATAATAATTTTAAGCAGAGCCACATTGTCAACGTAATGGTATTTAAGAGAAAGCGATAAAGAGCAATAAGAGAAGTCCTTAAACTTTTCAACAACGAATAGTTTTCGAGTTTTTTTTTTTTTGACTTTAAGGATATAACATTTGAACAAACAAACAAATTGTATGATTTTGTTTTTATTCCTAAATTTGCGTTCTCACGCTGGCCGAAATCGGAAACTCGTAGCGAAGTCGAAAGTTTAGTTTTAAGCTTAAGGTTTTAGGGCTTAGATTTAAGTTTTGAGTTCTGTAAAGTAGCTCACCAGGTGCAGCCAACGCTCATCATTAATAAATAAAACCAATAAACAAAATAAAATTGGTAAACAAAATTAAACTTTTTTTAACGTCGCTGATTTCAAATCTACCCTCAGTTTCTTTATAGCAGCTCTAGTTTTAATGATACAGGTGCTTCTTGAAATATCGTTACTCGCCTTGCTTGAATAAATTTTTTGGACAATTTTGCTGTTTGTTTTGACTATATCTTTAGAGAATGCCGTAAATGCGTCTGATTCTATAAAAAAGGCATATTTTACTACTACTACTACTTCGGAATAATAATATACATAGAACATAACTGGCTGATATACGTCGATCTGGAAATGGTAAATTTTCTTTTGAGTCAACAAGGAAGATATACCAAATACCCTTGTATGAGCCAAGACAGAACACTGGACTTAACAAGTTATGCCTTTGAGAGTGAATTTAGTACCGGGTAGTATGAATGTGATGAATGCCCGTCTAGTAGCCAGAGAACGCATTATATTAACCCCTCTTCATATAAAGTTAGGTCTGATAAAATGTCGTTTAGAGAATTAGAAATCGAAGCGCTATTCGATTGTGCAGTTAACACTGCACTTACAAGACAGCTCAAGTTACAACTTGAAGACTTACTTACAAGTTTTGAACAAAAATTGAAAGATAAAGAGAGTAGAATTAATTAGAGATTCTGAGAGTCTACTCATACGACTTATAAAGTTTTCGGAAATTATATAGAAAGTTTCAAACACTACCAGGCATTAGGCATTATCAGAAATAAAATAAAGGGATCTGCTGATATGGTGCTGTCCTCATATGAAACACAACTAAAGCAATTATCAATAGGCTGGACTTTACCTACGCTGACAAGCGGCCTATTTATTTTATCGAGCAAGAGTTGTCGACTCTTCGTCAAGGAAACTGATCTACCGTATGCTCACGTTTCTTATTACTAAAACTATAATGACACACAACAGCACATTGGCTGTTTCTCGAAGCGAAGTTTGTTCCAAAATTGTAATCATGCCTCAACCACCATATTTGGCTCCCTTCGACTTTTTCTTAATCCCAAAACTGAAGAAACCAATTAAAAGAAAGCGTTTTGCCACAATTGATGAGATCTACTCAAAATCGAAGAAAGAGCTGATGGCTATGCCGAAAAGCGCATTTCAGAATTGCTTCGAGGATTGGAAAAAGCGTCGGCACAAGTGTATTATATCCGAGGGGGAGTAATTTAAAGGCGACAAAATAGATATTGATGAATAAATAAATACTTAAAAAAAAATTCAAACTTCACCTTTTCCTTTGAATACACCTCGTATTCAGAAATAGCTGGTTAAACAAGATTAATTATGAATCACTTTGAAGAACTAAGTTCATATAGAAACACTATTAGAAACAATGAACACTCACCATATACAAGTATTTATATGTATATTGGGGACCGCATTGAAAATAGTTGCCGGGACTCCCGATTTCGAAGATTTTGAAAAACTAAAATTCAATCAGCAAAGGCTAATTGAGTCAATAGATAGACAAACAATAATAAATACTCGTGGATACAGGAACGAATTAACAAAGTATCTGAAACCATAAATACTATCGTCAAGTATGAAAAAGGTAAACAAATCGACACTAGCCATCTGAAACATTACTCGCAAGGGATAGAATCTTAATATCAAAGCTTGAAACATTAATGTTGTCAATTACACTCGCAAAGATTCAAATTATTAATCTGCTACTCTCGATTCTAAAGGTTTATAAAAGTTTTTAAATGAGCAATCTACAAATATATGACAATAACCGTTTTAATGGAAGTATGTCAATGTAGTATTAGATAATATTTTTTTCCATTTTATAATTAAATATCCTAAACCTAATTAGTTTGTAAGAATATAAGTATTTTTCCTGTGCAACACAATGGCACAATATTTCATTTCGCTGAAGACAATAACGTCGCAAGTGGCGGTGATAAGAGCCTGCGCGGTGATAACGCTATCTGCATAGAATTACCATTCACAACATGTGCGCAACAGCACACTCCGGTGGCACGGCACATTGCAGTACCCATCCCAGCCACCTAGAGCCTAGTAATAAACGGCGGTATAATATAATAAATGATATAACGGCTACGATAAAAATAACGGTTCAGAGAAAATCATTCAAAGCACGTTCCTGGTGACATGCGATCAAGAAGTCGATATAAATGAGTCTCTGTTCTCGAATATGAAGAATATCGTTAGAAGACAGGCTGAGCGATATCGGCACTCTTAAATATCACTGACCATCAAGAAATTATGAGTCTACCTTACCTGCAAAGGCTGAACATCAAGAATCTATAATACTTTGATGATATAGAAAGAATACTGACAATAAAAGCTGCAACGTTCAATATAGATATCGTCCTCATCATAGCTATCTTCTATTTTGGAGACTCATCCAAAACTTTAAGAAACTAGACACAAATCCAAAACTTAAAGAAACTAGACACGAATCCGAGGACGGCATCTATTTAGAAGAGGAGGAATTAACACGAGTACCTCCTCCGCAGCAAGAAAGCTGGACCGTGGCCTGAGTCAGTGAAATTGCGTTCCCTCCGCTGGCCGCCAATTTTTCGCTGGTCGCTTCATGCGAATGTCAATACCTTGCAACGGAATGAAATCGGACACGTACGCAGCAGAATGTATTCGCTTTAGGTTTAGTTTTAAGCTTACTTAGATTTAAGTTTTTAGTACTGTAAAGTAACGTAACGCTCACCATTAATAAAAAAACTAATAAAAAAATTAATAATTAAAACTTATTAATTTATACATTTACGTCCAATAAACTTGCTTAGGATGATTCCTCATTAAAATCTGCTGAATTCCCTAGGCTAGTTAACCATTTTTTCACCATATCTCATCTCCCCTATTATTATTATTATTATATGCTGTTTCTTCTCACCTAAGTTCAAAAATGTGAAGAATGATATTTGGAAAATACCAATGCTATGGTAATGGGAAATGCTATTTTAATGGGATTCTTCTGGTTGTTTCTAGCACAATGCAAATATTTGTATTGTATAGGCGAAAGTAATTTTTCGAAAATATTATTATTTATCATTCAAATTGAGGGTATTTTAGAAACCATTGATGTACACAAATCATATACATTTTTTCACACATTTTGAGTTATATTACATCTATTTTTCGTACTGTAATTTTTAATCTTAAAATATTGTTCGACTTTGCTAACTCTAGGTATGTTAGTCTTCCGCTTCCACAATATATGAAACATATATTCGACATTTACAATAAATGTTTTACCAATGCAGAAAGATTTCCTGAAGCAAACTAGCAAACTAAAATATAAATTTTGTTTATCAAATCACCACTCAGTATATTGACAAGAGCGAGTTTTTGTATTAAAACTGGCTTATGTATATACGATTATATAAGCAACTGTGATATTACTTATATTATACATATTATATAATAACAGCAATATGTGAGATAAGATGCTATTATTTATTCTACAATAAGTAATACTTTGTGTTGCCCTCGTTCTGTCATAAATCTTCGTCTGTCTTTTTATGAAATTTAATTTTTTGTTGAATTTGATGTATATCTGTGTGATGTGTTCCTGCTTTTAGAAATGTTTTTTTTTAATTTCCTATTTGATTTCTCTATTTACTTAAGTCTCATTGCAAATACTTATACATACTCCTTTTTGAGCAGTCAAAGAAACCTAATTTAGTTTTCCAAGCATGTATAAATCACAACCAGATTTTAGAAAACTTTAACATGAATATAATTTATAAAATAATACGTATTTACATTATAGGAACAACCGCACATCCAAAGATGCTGTATTTCATAATTCTAGAACCAACTTAATAAATGATAAAGACGTTTACATAGAGGATATAGGAGATGAAAAGCAACTAACAACAACAGAACCAGATCACTTTCAGCGAAACAGAGAAATCCCAAAAACAGGAAAACATCAGCAAGGAATTGACAACGAAATCAAACATATTGATGAAAATTCTGTGCGTCGCCATGAAATTGCACGCGGCAGTGATATCGAATACAACATAGGTCGAAGCAGTTTAAGAAATAAACGGGAATTCTTCATGAAGGAGGGAAATATTGAAATACTGCAACTTATGACTAGAGACAGAATTGGCGAGGATTTTGCAGTAGTGGATGATGAAAATAACATATATGTAAATTTGCCTATGAAATCAGCGACTGTGTCTCAGCCTCAATTGGTAATGTTGGATAATAGTGGAAAAGAAATTCTAATGCGCCGTTTTATTGAAGAACAGCCTGATGGTAAACAGATAATACGTGAGCATTATCAAATAGTTCCTGGTGCCACTTATATACAGTCTATGCCCAATGAAATTGAGCTCCGCTCCACTTTGAAGAGAGATACGTTCGCTACCTGCAAATCGGGTCCGAATAGTATAGTCTATTCACAAACCGAGCCTGAAGTAAAGGTGATACATACACTGCCTACTCAAGGCGAAATGCAGTTTCAAACGGAAGGTTTCATAAGTCACATCCAGCCATCAATATCAAATCAATCATTAACACAAGAGCTTGAATATTCTCTAAAGCAACAAAATATACTACTGCGCCAAATATTGATGGAAAAAGAAAAAATAGAAGCCCAAGGTGCACAGCCAGAAATTGTATTAGAAACACAAAGCCTTCCAGGTCACTCTGTGGCGATTGCAACCCAAACGGAATGTGAGGTTTGTACACAGACAGACAATAATGTTGAATTTCCTGAGAAAACGTCTATATATGTGCAAGGAAAGACAACTCGACGCAAATGTCGCAGTGAAAATGATGATTCCTTGACAGAAGATGAATATGAGTATGTACGATACAGCCCTCCAGAAAGTACAGAAGGTCGGTTCTGGATAAAACGTAAACAACAAAAAAGGCGCAGTAAATATCGCAATTGTATACAACCAAGAAATAGAATTGTTATGGTAGAAGAAATTAAAAGAAAAATACGTACGCCCATTAAAGAGGAAGATGATGAGGTATTCGAACCGAGTAAGCGTATTCCACCCAAAAAACCCCTACGGAAACATGCTGAAATAAATAGCAGTGTGCTTAGACGTAAGAACAACATAGAAAAGCAGAACAATAGTAATTCTATGCAACGAAAAAATCCCACAGTGAGTCCAGAAACTTTATTAGAAATGTCTGACTCATTAGATGATAGAAGTAAAAGTCCAGATCATTATCGAACAATGAGAGTTGATGAATTCGAATACTATTCAACAGGCAACAACGGAGACGATGACTGCGACTATGATAATGAGAATAATTTTTCGAAAGATTCTGAAACTGAAGAAATTATTGTTAAAAAAAACGTGTTAACACCGCACCATTTGAGACAAAACCATTCCGACATAGATATTAATGATAAAATTTTCTATAAAATACAATTAAAAGACGAGCGATGTACTCATAAAATACCGGAAGCTAACGCCAGAGACACTCATAGGCCAACGTCAAAAAAACGGGGTCGGTCGCAAAGTTCATCAGAAATATCACACAATCGATTGGATAATGAAAAACATACATCTTCACTGACTAAGACATATCATGCAGCTAAAGAGCGTGCATATCAAAGTGCAACCAACTTGTATCATGAAGACCGATACAATGACGGAAACATTACTGAGAAATCCGTGCCAAAATACATGGAATGGTACTATGGCAAACCAAAAAATATAAATACCAAACCTAGGTCCGATAATTTAAAGTCAATGACAGTTTCAAAAAGAAAAAAATGTGTAACGAAAACACGCTTAAGCTCGAATGCCGATTCTATTCCTTCTGAAGATGGAAAAAGTAGATCTGAACCTGCACCGAGGAAATCCCCCCTAAAAAATAGCATACTCCTGAAAGAAGATATTGTAATAAATAAGCAGTATAATCCTAAAATTGAGATTGATGCTAGCCACCCACTTTTACAACATTCAGAGCACAGATTTGAGCGCGAAAATGCTCCGGAGGTCCCTTTACCACCAACAAAATTGCCACATTACATGTATCCCGAGACTACACCATTTGTTGTAACTAAGGTGGCGAAAGGTAATAATATAAAAGGTAAACCTAAACCGTCGCCTATTAGAGAGAATGAAGTCAAAGTGACAAACTCGAAAATTAGCCTAAAAGTGGAAAATCCAAATTCAGCCCACCCGACTCCAAAAAGTAATACGCACCAACACTCTCAAAAACAACTTAATGTATCTACTTTAGAAGATGATCACGATTCTGGAATTGCAATGAATTCTTTTCTAAATAATATGGGTCGAAGAAATCCAATCGCTGATAAGAAAAGTGTATTTTCAATCGCATATGATGATGTTAGCCGAGTAAAGAAAATTGCATCGGGAGAAGAATCAGCACAATATTCATAGGATCTCGGATGACCTCAAAAATGTCTATGGTACACAAGTATTTATGTAGTTAAATTAAAATAAGTCCATTACTACTATATATGTGATACTGTCCTTTTTCATTTCACGTACGCTATAGTTAAAATGTAAAGAAATTACCATTTACATATTGTTAAACTCTTTAATGTATGATGTTGAAATTTTAAAATACAAATAATGTTTTGTTTTTATGTTACCTACTTGTTAATGAGTTTAAATTTTTTACGTTCCTATATTCAATGAAAATGGTCTGGCAAAATTAGAACAAACCCAAAATTAATGAATTAAATTTAATACTCATATGCAAATTAAAATATGTATATACATATAATACTTGTATGTATTAAATAAGAAAGATTACAAATATATGCATTTGCAGACATACTCTCGATACTTATTGTAAATAGTAAAAACTGCAATATGATTATAGATATAACTTTTATAAATTATGATTGAAAAAGTTTCATTTTGAAGACAATATAATTATTGCAAATTAACATTTTGTACTATTTCTAAGCAAATATACATATATAGGCTGCGACTATAACAATAAAGCAATCCGAGAAGACGTTATAAACGCATTTACATAGTACTTATATGATCAGTATTTACGGAAATCAGTTGTATACTTTGAAATTTAAAAAATATGAAGATTAAGTTAAGCTACATATGGGTCATTGCATCAAAAACTTACATTCAAAAAGTTTTTTCGTACAAAATATTTTTTTTGTGTTCTTTGTGGCAAAATATTGGACACCTATTTTTTTATTTCGACTTTGTTTTATTAAAAAAACTGAATAAATATAGTTCCAAATTGAAAAATCAAATTCTTTGTTTATAAAAATGTACGTACGTAGTTGAAAAAAATACCTAGTATATCTTATTGGAAAGCTGAAAAAACCGTAAAAAATACGCCGGTTAGTTATTTGTATAATGAAATACTTTTTTTCGTGTAGCCTAATATTTAAAGTTACTTTTTTCAAACATTGAAATTTTAAGAATTCATAACTTTTTTTGTAAGAAATAAAATGTTTATGTAAATTTTGGAAGGAATGACCCATATACTTAGATTATCGATACAAATATACACATAATATGTAAAAGTTTGTATACTAGTTTTAAGCCATCATATCAATTATTGTTTCAATAATATTTATAATATATAATGCATGTATTCTCATATTTACACTTTCATATTATTTCATAAACAATATGTTAGGTGTGCTCTATTTGACCAGCAAGTTAAGCTATGAGCTTATATTGTATGGAAGACTTAGCCAACATATTTATATTCGCTTATCTAAACCTTTGTTAGCTTGTTCTAGAAGTATTGCCAGTTTATACTTGTAGTATTAGTTCAATTTATAGTATTAGTTCAATTTTTTTTTCTTTATTTTGACAGATGAAAATGTAAGCAAACCAAAATTACAGATTTTTGTGGAGGGATATTGAGTTAAAATTAAGACAAAATAGGAACATTTATTTTGATTTTTTGTGTTCTAGACCTCAAATGAACAAAATATATTTATTTGTATAGTATATAAATATTTCGTTTATAAATTTTAAAATACAAACTATCGTCCATGTCAGACATTTTGAAATACATTGAATATCAGCTGACTGTTCTTGTCCTCATCGCCAACATAGCTCGTTTTTAAGCGCAAATATGAAATAAGCTAAGTGCATTTTATTCGTCAACGATTTAGCTATAGCTTATGGCAGTCAAATAAAACATGCCTATTGAAAGCCTTCTTTTGAAGGTTTGTACGATTATATATTCTGGTCCCAAGACGCAATTAATCGAATTCGAAAGAGAAAACACCGCCGATATTCAAAAATCTTTTTATACATATCCACAATGCGTAGTTGAAGATGCCATTGTACTTGGCTCTTACGTCTAGTGCAAGTTTAACGAAGTATGTTGGATATAATCACTTTCAATATTATTTTAATCAAATAAAAACTATTTTAGAGATATTTTAAGAATAATTTAAATATTAAGTGCACATTTATCCAACTAAAAGTTAAACGATAATTGCCTGTTGCCAACGATCTGACAGGAAGGTACTCCTTAATATTTACAGTATCAAAATATACAAGGTTCTTTATATAAAATATAAATCCTGCCATACCATCTTGTCAGACGTATTAACACAAAAATAAAAAGAATATAAATAAACATCACTAAGAAGTTTTAATTTTAACTAGGGCTTCGTAAAATGTTGCTCAGCTCAAACTATATTAGCAAATCATTATACATATCGTATATATATAAATAATCCTCAATCTAACCTACCATATATAACATATATACATACATATCTATCACAAGCAACTGAGTTGGCAGTCGCCATTTTGTGTATATAAACAATATCTGTCAACGATAGTATGCAGAAGTGTCAAAATCTAGAAACTGAACTTCATTTTCAAATTTTTATTTTATTTTTTTGAGCGAGGAGCATTCAAAGAGACGGACGTGGTTTTTAATTCTCTCCGTGAATGTTACTCAAAATTAAAGAAAATCAAACAAAAACATGATTTATTGACAAAAACAGAATTATTTTTTTGAAACGCGACCGAAGGCCGCCTGTGCAGAAAGGAGTTCTCCTATGGGTTTTTTGCTATTGGTATTTATTATCAATATTGTAGAATACAAAATTCTCTACAAATTTTGTTTAAAAATTTTTTTCATACGGTGAACCGTTTTCGAGATAGAGGGCTTATAACTATCGATAAATCAATGATTATAAATATTTGTCAATTTTTATTAACTATTATATTATATTTTATCATTTTTTCCTAACCTATCCACTTTTTATTCAGTATTAATTTATTTAACAACACTTACCTGCCCATGAAATTGCAGAATTGTTAATGAAAATATAGGAATTATATTTGAATTTAAACCTTATTAATATTAATAACTTCTTACATGATAAAAAAAAAAATAAAAAAAATTTATTAAAAAATATCATTCAATACATTTATTTTTATTAAAAGTAAAAAAATGGAATAAAGGGTACAAAAACTACAATTTATAATTTTAATCATCTTCTTCCTCTTCATCGTCGTCTTCCGGCTGCTGGTAAATTTCAAACTGGTCTTTATTATCGTCTTCAACGACATTTGTTTCAAGTTCTTCCATGATTTCGGGGTCAAAAGTTCCATCTTCGTTAATGTCGCTCTGATATGGTAGAGCATTGAGACAAGCTTGCCCATTACATTGGCCACAAGCTAAAGAGCATTGCAAGCCCGCTTTCCTGCACCCGCATCACGAACCACAACCACTCTTGCAGTTGCAGAAAATTGTATTTAGCAAATGTTCTGGAGCAGGTGGTAAAATTGTCATGATAGGCTCCAGAAAATTCGCATTGCCCAACCCCATACCTGGGGTTCCAAATCATGCCCTATCCAAGTTTGAACTTGATAATATACACGTTCGAAATGTTGATGAGCAGCTGCACTTGTTGGTGGAATATTTGAAAGCTGCACAGGTTTATTAAGTTTTGTAGACTTGACGTAATGCATATAACGAAGATGATCGAGACTTTTCACAGATTTCGGAGCATTATAGACTGCCAATAAGGTTTGAGTTCCACTCTCTAATAATCTCTGGGCCGAACAATTTTCTTCCTCAAATGCTGCAGCTAGTTCATCCAAATTGGTCAGTTTCTCAAAAACTTTTAAAAATGTTTTCTTCCCTTTTTAAAAAGCGCAGAAGTTGTGTCACATCCACTTAATGCGTGCAGAAATATAATATGTGTTTTGGAATGAGGATAATTATCAAAACTTTTAGTCGAGTACATCTCCGTTTTTACATTGCCTTTCCCAACTTTTTTAAAGAAAACTTCTTGTTCGTAAGACAGTGTACGCCCAATTAAAATGATGAGTAAATCAATATCTTGTCCTATTATTTACAAATTTACAGATTTTAAAGAAGATGCACTTAATTATTTTCTAATTAAAATGTCATTAGTGTTAATGGGAATATAATTATAGTAAGATTTAAGTTTTTCCCTTCATTATTTTTTAATTTTAGGAAACGGTGATCAGTATTATTGAATAGATAAAGATTTAAGGCATGAAGAAAATGATAAAATATAATATAATAGTTAATAAAAATTGACAAATATTTATAATCATTGATTTATCGATAGTTCATCAACTATATATGGCGCGTTTTTGATCGGAGGCACCGGTTGACCTGAAGTAATGCTGTGACCGCGCGCTCTAAGCCCTCTATCTCGAAAACGGTTCACCGTATGAAAAAAATTTTTAAACAAAATTTGTAGAGAATTTTGTATTCTACAATATTGATAATAAATACCAATAGCAAAAAACCCATAGGAAATGAGATATTTACAAAAAAAGCGCAAAAAACCGATTTTTGTGACCTTTGACTTTGAAATTTAATAGTTGCGTACACCCTACCATATGTAGGTTTTGAGACAACTTTTAGGGTGTCAATATACAAGTATTTACAGACTTACAGCTGGGTATCTGAATTCCGCGATTCTTACCTAATTTAAGCTTAAATGACTGGACTAAAAGGAATTGTGATTGTTTTATTTCTTCAGTATTTTTTTTCACAAGAAAATGTCTAACTCGTTGAACATGTAATTACAGCTAAGTAATCTGAATTCTACAGAATTCTGCCGCTACAACAACAAAAACAACAACTAAGTTATATGTGCAAAGTATGTTAAATATTTTTTTTATATAAAAATATACATAAATTATTTAAAAAATTCACTTTCCGCTCACGGATTTGTAATTTTCGGGTCAAAATAAGACGATTTTGTTGTATTATTTATTATATATGAAGATTGGTTATTTTGTTTTGTCCTTCACGAACGTATAAAAAGCCTATCATTAAAAATATATTTCATTATTACTTTTCATAATGTTTGCGACAGTAGATGTTCAAAGCCTGTAATAATATAATATATTTATTGCAAAGGACCTGAGTAAGGATAATCAACGGCAAGCTAATTGGTTAATATTACACCACCATAATTTATTATGGTCCTATGGAAAGAACTATTTGATATCAGCGTTAAAAAACTTAAAAGTTTATGTTAAGGAGCAAGAAAAGCAACAATGGATAGCGGAGTTCCTCAAAAAGCCGGTGTTTAACATTGAAGAGGAGAGTACAGAATGTAATCGAATGAATCTTTCTAGATTATATAATTTACATCCAGATGTTGTGCGTTATGAGTATCATTTTCATAATGATTCTAATGTGAAAATCAACAGACTACAAATTTGTTGTGCCTTAAAAACAGCATATATTTTGTTCAAGTACATACTGGATAGTAATTTAAATTATAATGAAATAAAATAAGATTAGAAATTTAAGAAGAAGAAGAAAAGTAAGCATATAAATACATATTTTTTCAAATATCAACCTTATTTTAAATTGTCGTGGACAAAGGCATATGACACAATGGAATTTAAGTTTTGTATTCCATTATTACTTGTTTTCAAAGCTGCCTATGGTGCCCCAATTTGGGAAAAACAAGATAATAAGGTGCTTGCAATAAATCAAAACTCGAAAAGTATTCAATTTAATTTAACATTACCGAATAGTAATGATATTTTGCAAACAAAGTGAGCCTCTTTTAACGCATTATGATGAAGAAATTGAAGTGTTGTCAACGATGTCATCATCGTCGTCTTCGTCATCACCGACCCCATTGTAGATATAACACAGCCAACTCTACTTTACTTTTGAAATTGACTAATTTAATAAAAATTCTACTTCTACACATGTATTATACATACACATGTTGTATTATAAATATATGTACAATATTCCAAACACTTTGTTACGTTTAAAAATAACTGTAACAATTCAATTGTTAGATAAGAGTCTTCCTGAGCAGAACCCATCATTATTAAAAACTACAACAACGGAAAGTCCCTATCCTGGGGATATTTTAGACCAACTTACTCCGATCAAAGAAATGAGTCGTATAATGCGAAAGTAAGTGTATACACCATACTCGATGCTATTGACGCTTTTAAAATAAATTTTGTTGAGAAGGAAAAGAGAATTGGAGGTATTCTTGAGAGCCCAGGTGTTTTCTATCGACATTTCAATCTAGTTTACGATAATTGTGAAAATCGAATTAAATGCTCATATTATAGAAATTATTTAAGGTATTCTAAATATCTATTGCTTTGAATTTTCGGAAAACATTACGAAAAAATTATTATCAAACATTGCATATGAAAGTTCAGTAATCCAAGACATGTCGTCGACAGCAGAAGATATATTTAATTTTCTAAAAAACCTTGGATCTTATTTTGCCTAAAGAACAGTAGAAACAACTTTTGGATATTCATTCAAAAATCGAGTATTGAGATAAATTATGTAAAATAAAGAATCGTTTCGGTGACAGAAGCCTACAACATTATGGACACTTATACTAACATTTATAACCAATTTCGCTGTAAACATTATAAATAAATCTCATCTGAAAATACTTACTTATTTTTTTAAACAAAAAGAACCCATCTTTAAATAAAAAGAATTTTTATTTTATATTATACTCTCGCAACCTGTTGCTACAGAGTATAATAGTTTTGTTCACCTAACGGTTGTTTGTATCACCTAAAACTAATCGAGTTAGATATAGGGTTATGTATATACAAGTATATACTTGTATATATGATCAGGATGAAGAGACGAGTTGATATCCGGGTAACTGTCTGTCCGTCCGTCCGTCTGTGCAAGCTCCCTCAAACAAATATATGCATAAAAAAGTATGCATCAAAAACAAAATATATAAAAAGATGTTAACAAAAAAAAGAACAACTTAAAGCGGTTGCGAAACTGAAATAAGCGAGCGCGAGTATAAAAACAATTTAACCAACCAAAACAACAAACACGCATAAGGAGCTAGCCAGCTGAATGCCGAAAAGGACAGACACTGGGACAAACGCACAAGCACGTATACTTGTATATACAGATATATGCCCTCCAAAAGCCCCTTGAGGAAAACCAAAGTGAGCGTATTTATTTCACTTATTATTTTATATACTAATATAAAAAACGATTACCAAACTGGTATAGATCACGGTAAAAATCGAAATACCGCTGCCATTAAAACCAGTTTGGTACAATATATTTATCCAAATATATACTATGTAAATAATTATTTGTGTTTTCAAACACACATATTTCACAAACACAAAAAACAAAATATTGACAATTTTTGGACTCTTCTCCAAACGGCTCATGACGCCATAGTAGATTATGACAATTCAGATCTACCACACGATTTTATATCATCGGCTTACGCACTATACGAAAACTGCTTAGACCAGTACGAAGAAACAAAAGCTATGATTTCTGATCAATTAAAGCTAATAAAAGCGATTGCACCTACTCCACATCCGAGAGTAGAGCTGCCAAAAATTCAAAGTCAAGAGGCAAGTTCAGGCATCCATCTCGAGGTGCCCGCATGTGACACAGAAATATTTTATGGAGGTTATGAAGAATGGCCGTCCTTCCGGGACATGTTCACTGCCGTATATATCAACCATCCAAAATTATCAAAAGCGCAAAAATTGTATAACCTCCGATACAAAACTAAAGGTCAAGCAGGCGCAATAGTAAAACAGTTCGCACTAAATGACGACAATTTTAATTTGGCTTGGGAAGCTCTAAAATCCAGATATAAAAATGAAAGAATATTTGTCGATAACCAAGTAACGACACTAATAAACTTGCCAAAGATTCAAAAAGAAACCAGTGAAGAGTTTATAAGACTACAATCCACTGTTTCAAACTGTTTGTCGGTTTTATCGACCCAAAATATTCCCACAGACAGCTGGGACCCTATACTGGTAAACATATGCACTGCCGCATTACCAGAAAATTCGTTACTTTTATGGGAGCAATCGCTCTCATCACGAAAAAAATGCCCCACGTGGCAACAAATGAAAGACTTTCTAACTACCCAGTACGAAATCGCTGAAAGGGTAGACAAAAAGTTAATTAAAACAACAAAAAAAAAAAAAAAAAATTGTACAACACGACCTAAAAAGAAGCTTCAATAGACCCCAAGATAGTAGCGAAAATAAATTAAACAGAAGCTTCTACAAATCTCAATCGTTCACATCCGAACAGAACAATCAAACGTTTTGCGAACTATGCACGAGATGGCATAAACTACAATCTTGCGAAAAATTCAAAAAATTAAAAATTATAGAAAGAAACTATTTCTTGAGATCAAAAAAATTATGTACAAATTGCTTGTCACATGCGCGTTCATGTAAAAATTGCAAAAGCAAATTCAATTGCTTATATTGTCACAAAAGACACCACTCAATGCTTCATTACGGCAAATTACAGCTTATACACAAAGAACCACAGGTTTACTGGTAACAACAACTCCCAAAAACCGAAATCCCGAAAATTGCCAAAAGACACCAAGTTGCTCAAAGGCACAAAACAACTGCAACACCCTCGCTTAAATAGACATTATATTAGGCAGCGATCTCATACCTCAGATAATACTCGAAGGTGTTGAGAAAGTTTCAAACACACTATTAGCACAAAATACCATTTTCGGTTGGATCCTAAGTGGACTAGTTACAGAACCAGTTTCCACATCAACAACTTAAGTAGACGAACATTCCAAAGAATCGCTTAATTCACAATTAAGGAAATTTCGGGAGTTAGAAAAACGCCCCCTCATAACAACCCCAGAAGATCAGTATTGTGAATACTTCTACAAAGCCACAACTACCCGATCAAATAATGGCCGGTACGTCGTACGACAACACCAAAGCCACAATCTTCCAACACTCTACAAATTGGCACAAAAAACCTTGTCAGAGTTTCTTCTGACAACCCCAACAACCAAATCATCGAGATATATAACTAAATATTCGAAAAGAAAATTTATTGTACACTAATTTCCTTAAATTTGAAAAGGGCAGTACAACATAAAAATACAGGGGATCCAATGGAATGCGATATCTGATCAGCTTTCATATCCTACTGACTCAATATCCGCATTATCCGCAATAACATTTTTGACCCCGCAGGATGGCTCTCGCCAATTATGATACAAGCGAAAGAAAATCCTGGTCACAAATCTTAAACAATCTAAACGAATTTCGAATCTCCCGATTCTTGACCACAATCGCCCACGTCCATACATAATATCGTTCGCAGCATAGTTGTCCTAGAAAATCGAAAAATCGACACTTATCTTACTATAGTGGCTTATAGTTGCCTAAATTTTCATAATTATGAAACAATTATAAAATAAAGGTAAGGGATCACCATACTCCCAATGTGATACGTTGACGCACCTAGACTTACAGAAATCAAAAGTCGCAGTTATCGCTTCGATGTAAGCGCTCCTCATATGGGTGGTTAATAGGAATCAGCTATAAAAAGCTATGCTTCAAAAAAGTAGATGTATACTGCAAATATAAATATATCGAATTTACCACATTACTAACTTGAAAAGAAGCCGTTCTCAATTCACGGCCAATCACTGTACTCTCCCAAGACCCCTCTAATTTCTCTGTCCTAACATCAGGGCATTTTCTCAAAGAAGCACCTATTCTGGCCATATCTGAGTCAGGAGTGGAGTCGCTAACCTTAATAGGCCGATGGTAAAGAAATTTCAAACAAACAATACACATAATAAAATTATTAAAGAAACAACGGAAAATACAATAAGTACGAAATGCAAATACAACCTCATATACCCGCAAAATAAAGTTGCTTACCATAAAGCACTTACATGCACATTAAAATGCGTACAAAATATGTTCTTAAAACTAAAGCCGTTTTATACACACAGAATATGGAGATATCACTACTTCATCACCGTGCCCTCAGCTACTCCATCAGCAGTACGCCGAAATACAATCAACAGCACATACGTGTAATGCTAGGCGAAATATAGGGGGCCCAGGATGTTTAAATGAGTTTAAACTCCCTCCTCCAGTACACCACTCTACTCGGTAAAAACTGGCGCCCCCTAATAATGCCCACCACATACTCACCAATACACCACACCAGATGACACCACACAGGACAACACAACATACCATTATTCATTCGTTTTCGTCAACGGGCCTGTGCGCCACATCATTCGATACGGACCCCACCGCACGCCTCTAACTCGAGCAAGCATCTTTTCACGTTTTTCCGGATACACCGGCTATTGAACCGACGCGTCACATCGTTTCGTCAAAGCCATCCCGCATATTTTTCGATATCAGTTTGTAATAATTGTGTTACTTAATAATATTGTAACTATGCGAAAATAAATATAAATAATAATATAAATACCTGGAGATTTTCCTTAACATATTCAGTGCGGTAGTGAGTGGATTATAACATTTGAAATATATTGATGAGTTTTCCAAAAAATTGGGTCCCCATTTTATACAGATATAAATCCCTCAATGTATAAAATACTGTCATTTGGTAGCACACATAGGTCTTGATTTTGTATAGGGATCCGAATTTCATCGTTGTTTTGAAAAGATTGAAAGTATGGTATGTAGCTATGATAATCCTTTTTATACTCTCGCAACATGTTGCTACAGAGTATAATAGTTTTATTCACCTAACGATTGTTTGTATCACCTAACACTAATTGAGTTAGATATAGGGTTATGTATTATATATATAAATGATCAGGATGAAGATACGAGTTGAAATCCGTGTGACTGTCCGTCCGTCTGTGCAAGCTGTAACTTGAGTAAAAATTGAGATATCTTTATGAAACTTGGTACACATGTTTCTTGATACCGTAAGACGGTTGGTATTGTAGATGGGCGTAATCGGATAACTGACACGCCTACAAAACGCAATTAATCAAAAACAAATAAATTGTCATAACTAAGCTCCCCAATAAGATACAAGGCTGGTATTTCGCACACAGGATCGCATTAGGAAGGGGCATCTGCGGTTTACAGTTTTTTTTTAAAAGTAGGCGTGGTTCCGCCCCTAATAGTTTTATGTGCATATCTCCTGAACTGCTAAATCATTGAAAACAAAATTCACTGAGAACAAATGCTTTTAGCATTTCTATCGACGGTGTGAAAATGGGTGAAATCGGGTGACAACCCCGCCCACTCCCCATATAACGATACTGCTAAAAACTATTAAAAGCGCGATAAATCAAGCACTAAACAAGCCAGAAACATTAAATTTTTATCTCTGGGATGGTATGAGATGACTTTATAGGAACCACGTTCAAAATTAGTCAGTGGGCGTGGCCCACTTTTAGGTGAAAGCCCATATCTTGGGATCTGCTTAACCGATTTTAACCAAATTCGGTACATAATATTCTTTGCATATTTCTATGCTATAGTGTATAATCAGATTACAACCACGCCTATTTCCCATATAACACCATTTTAAATTCCATCTGATTTTTGCACTTTCCACTATGCAAATCAATCAGCAATGATTGTATCGGGGTAAAACTTTGCGTGAATAATGCGTTTGAAGTATGCCACCTTGTGACCAAAAATTGTCTAAATCGAAACAAAACTATTCAAGTCCCTAGGTACTGAATTTGTTGACCCCAGTGCCTATAGTTGCCTTTTTACCGAAATTATCGGTCAATGTGTAAGACATTTAATTGAAATTCATATAATAAAATAAATAAATAAAACTCTCGATAATAGCATGTTTGTGTCAAAAACTGGGTTGAATCGAATCAATACTTCCTATAGCCCTCATATACCTAATATAAAGATTCCACACTTCCGGTTGACTTTATACCGCATATATCGGCCAATATGTGAGATATCTCAATGAAAATGAGAGAGCGTGTTTTACTCATAACAAGGTATTTTTGTGCCTAAAATGGATGAAATCGAGTGAACATTTTACCTGGCCTCCATGTAACTAATATCAGGATTTTCGAACATTCGTCTGACTTTACTTCATATGATTGGTGATGGTATGTGAGGTACCTTAATGAAGCAGTGGGAGCATTTTATTAGTCTGTGGCATGTTAGTAGTATGTAGTATTGGCAAAAATTGATTAAATCGGGTTAATGCTACCCTCTACTTCTATATACTACTTATAATACTTCTCGTATGTCGGTCAGTGAGTATTAAAATTTTTTTTATATATATAATTGCCTCAAAATATGTTCTCTTTGCTTGAGTATAGCTGAGCAATGTAAAAATTAATATCTTTCTCTATCCCCAATATATATATAATTTTCAATCCGGTTGATCAAAATGTGATATTTTAATGTAATTAAGTGGATAAGTTTTCTTAAAAATTATGTGGTTTGACGCTGAATTAGAATGAAAATAGTATATACCTTGATCTAAACCTCACACCTTCATATCATGAATTCCGATTCTCTGGTTGACGTTTTCCACACAAGCTTATAATATCGAGTTAGTATCACATTCATACTTATGTATATCTCACTTAAAAATGTTTTTTGTTTTTTAGTATAATTTTCGCTGACGCAAACTAAAATATAGCAATACAACTGAGACTAAGTTTATGGCCTTTAATATAAGTCAAGAAGATACCAAATTTGATTGTAACTTAATCACGATTTCATTTAATAATGGATGTTTGATCCTTGTTTGAGTTAAATAGCTTCTTTTTATAAAAGTTAACATTTCGGAAAAAATACTATCTATCTAAAATAATAAATCTATGATCAATAACATAAGCTAATAAGATACCAAATTATAATCGAATAATAAATGTTAAATTCTTTCGCAACATTTTTATACTTTCGCAACATGTTGCAACAGAGTATAGTTTTGTTCACCAAACGGTTGTTTGCATCACCTAAAACTAATCGAGATATATATAGATTTCTATATACAAATATTTCTTCTAATATTTGGTGATAATCAGTGGATAAGTATATTTTCTCAGCCATCATGTTGAACTTACAACAAAATATACCAGACAACAATGTAAAAAAGTTTCTTAGAGTGCTGGACTTTGTATAGAGCAATAATATCTTTCTAGAAACAAACGCGTGAGATAAATATTAGTAGTGTAGTATCAAAAGGGCTAAAGATCCATTTTATGTGGTAATAGATAAACTGCCACCCCATCGGTTAAAATGCTATTATCTATTATTTCAGTTTTGCGACACATTTTAATATGAAGGTCATGAGGTGAACTGTAAACTCAAGAACATTACATTTAAGTACTTTTTGAGATTTACCCAGCGCCGTTGGCAGCTTATGAAAGGTTTAGATATTAAGACAGAAAGAAGAAAATCTACATATGTGTGTACCATACTTAATTATATATTAGTTATTGTTAATTTAGCCTTCATGAGCAGACCTTTCAAAATAGGTACCATAGATCCCTGTTTTAAAAAGCGTTAGACAAAAGCAATTAACGGAGGGGTTTCCGAGCACTTAATTTCAATACAATGAAATAAACTACTAATTTCTAAAATATAAATATAAGTAAATAATCTGTATTATTATGTTAGTAAATATCTATGTAATATATAGGTATACAAAAGAACGTAAGCTGTGTGTACAAAAATATACCAAAAACAAGAAAAAACGTTAACTTCGGTTGCGCCGAAGCTATAATACCCTTCACAAAAACAAAGGCCCCTTACAAGAACTTGATTCCGAACGTTCAATTTGTATGGCAGCTATATGATATAGTGATCTGATCTGACCAATTTCTGTGGAGAATAATTTGTTGGCTTAAGCAATAACTCGTGCCTAATTTCGTGAAGATACCTCGTCAAATAAAAAAATGTTCCATGCAAGCACTTTACTCCGATCGTTAAGTTAATATGGCAGCTATATGCTATAGTCATCCGATCCATACAATTTCTTCGGAGATTAGATTAATTCTTTCAATAATAATACATGCCAAATTTCGTGAAGATACCTCGTCAAATGAAAGAGTTTTCCATACAAGCACTTCATTCCGATTGTTCAGTTTGTATGGCAGCTATATGCTATAGTCATCCGATCCATACAATTTCTTCGGAGATTAGATTAATTCTTAAAATAATAATACATTCCAAATTTCGTGAAGATACATCGTCAAATGAAAGAGTTTCCCATACAAACACTTCATTTCGATTGTTCAGTTTGTATGGCAGCTATATGCTATAGTGGTCCGATATCGGCCGTTCCGACAAATGAGCAGCTTCTTGGGGAGAAAAAGAAGTGTTCAAAATTTCAGATCGATATCTCAAAAACTGAGGGACGTTCGCGTATATACAGACGGACAGACGGACGGACGGACAGACAGACGGACATGGCTAAATCAACTCAGCTCGTCACGGTGATCATTTATATATATACTTTATATAGTTTCCGACGTTTCCTTCTGGGTGTTACAAACTTCGTGGCAAAATTAATATACCCTGTTCAGGGTATAAAAAACTATTATACTCTGTAGCAACATGTTGCAAGAGTATAATAAATATCAGTACACTGTGTTTGTAGTTTCAGTTACACTAGATTTCTTGACCAGCAAAGTGCTGTATTCAAACTAATTTCAGTGTATTAGTTATATAGTGTTTAAGCTATTGTTATATATAGTGGCAAGCAAAACCGTATTTTATACAGTGGCGAGCAAACACATATATATGTGCACCAGTATACCATAGTGCCTATACACCGAACAGGAAAGGAGTCATAGCAAGGATTCAATTACAGTGAAAGAGAGCAGCACCTAGGATCCAACTTTTCAGACCCGGACAGACGGAATTATATTAGTATTTTATATATTAAGCTATTTATTATTTATTAATTATCCCTAGATTAAGTAGAAAACCTGTATTACTAAGTCATTTTCAGAATAGAAGACGTATAAGAGTTCTTCGTGCAAACTCTTTATATAGAGATAGTGAGCAGTCACAAGATACTGTAAGTCACGCTAATCGTAGATTAGATTCCGATGTACATCTGTCCGAACAAATTATCAATACAAATCAACATAGAACCAGGCGGGAAAATCTCGAGGTACAGTCTTTTGAACAAAATTTAAATACTGGTCAACATAGGGCAAGACGTCTAAGTCCCCAAACCTCGAGGTCATAGATCTCGGCGCGTAGACCCCGAGGTTCGATCTGTTGAGCAAATGAGAAATACTGTTCAACATAGAACAAGGCGGCAAGATCCACAAATTCGCTCTGAAGAGCAAATAAGAAATACTCGAGGTCTTAGGTCTCGTCGAGAAAACCCCGAGGTACGTTATGATGAGCAAAGTAGGAACACTAGGGATCATAGAGAATTTCGCGCAATAAATCCTTAGTATAGGAATTTAGAGCGCATTCGTGATCAAATGCAAAGAGAACATGCAAGAAGAAATACTGAAATAAAGAGATAGGTGTGATAGAGAACACAACGTCGACAGCTTAGTAGAAGGGGTATGAGTGAAGAAATTTTGAATCAGAGACGTCTTAAACAAAGTCAAGTTCGCCTTTGTAGAGATAACCCAGTTAATAGGCAAATTGAAACGAAAGACAGTCCCAACGAATCCGATTAACGAGAAAAAATAATGTTATAGAAAATGATTATAGTGGCAATTTAACAGATTTCAAAAACATTTATTTCCAAAATATAAATAAGGGCCCTACTGAAATATGTATTTGCTGCGGCGGATTACGGTTTTCACACCAAGTTCGCAAATTAAATTTCGAAACTATTGCGCAAGGTCACCCGAATGCTACATCCGCCTTCAATTTAATGCAAAAATTTCCTTCGGAAAATGGAAATTACAATTTTTGTGCTACTTGCAAAAAGGGTTGTTAAAAAGAACGTTCCAAAAATATGTTTATCTAACGGTCTAGACTTTCCTGAAATACCTGATTGTTTGAAATATTTAACCCCAATTGAAGAACGTCTCATAATGCCTAGATTGTCTCTTATGACAATCCGTCCGTTAGGATATCAAGGTCAGAGTTCTCTCAAAGGTGCTGTTGTTAATATACCAATTTCTGTTAACAATATTGTGCCATCTCTACCAAGGTCTTTTGATGAGGCTCTGTGATACAAATTCACTTAAGAAGGCGTTTGGTGTACAATCATGATTACATGATCGATACCATACGCCCCGCAAAGATTATGGAAACTTTGCAATTCTTAGAGAATACCCCTCTGTATCGTGAGCACAATATACATATTAATGAGAACTGGATTTCAGAATTTAATAACCAGGAAGAAGTTCCGTTTGTTGCATCTGCAGAGGATTCCCGATTGGTTTTATCTGTTCGTGTGGCACAATTTTTTCATAATACTCCCTCATGTAATAATGTTCCCATGGGTCTTTTACCTTCCGAGCTAAACCCAGGCGGTCAAGAAACTCTTTTAGACAATATTCCTGTAGAAAACTTGGACTACAACCGTTTAGTCATAGCGCCAGGTGAAGGACAAAGACCAATTGACATAATTCAAGGCAATAATTCAGAAAAGTTGTCATTTGGAACAATATACGCTGGGCAGAAACATACGTGCTCTGAAACATATAGCAAAATAATACGTTCTGAAATTTGCCGTTTTGACAGAAGAGCGTGTACCATTCCAAAGTTGTTCTATGATTACAAAAAATTAGAGCTGCTACAAATTAAGAATAGTACATCCATTTGCCTTAGAAAGTTTTCAAGCCGCAACCAAGTTACGACCCAAAATCTATTAAACGAAAACTTTGTTCAAAACTTGATTCAACACGATTATGGTTACAAGGTTTTAAAAGACGTTAGATCCTCTTCTGCGCACTGGAAAGCTGAGAAGAAAAAGGCAATCGCTATGATTCGCCAATTTGGGCTTCCAAACTTCTTTATCACTTTATCGGCTGCAGAATCTCAGTGGATTGAGCTTTTGGTCATCCTCTCTAAAACTGTTGATTCTAAAGGTATTTCGGAAGAGGAAGCCAACAGATATTTTGACTACCGCTATTGACAAATTCTTAAGCTTTTTAAAGATAATGTCGGCATTTTTGGAGAGCATTTTTTTACAAATTTCTACTGGAGAGTAAAGTTTCAACAGAGAGGTTCCCTGCATGTACATGGCATGTATTAGCTTAATAATGCTCCCAGGATCAACGTTCAAGATCCTCAGACATTCCCTGATGTCGTTAGTTTTATTGACAATTATATTTCTACAGATGGTTCGGTTAGCCACTTAAAAAATTATTTGGGTTATCAAAAGCATAACCACAGTCGGTCTTGTACTAGGGAAATAAGAGGACAACAGTTTTGTCGTTTTGGTATACCATATCCACCAATGCCTTCAACGCAAATACTGTTACCTCTTACAGAAACAATTCAAAACTCAGAAAGACACAAATATACTTATATTTACATATATATGTATATATATATTATATTAACAAATTATTGATAGCTTTAGTTTATGCGCTTACATTTGTATATATATATACACACAACAACCACAAAATAAAAAATAAAAATTCAAGTATTTACTTGCAAAGAATTTCCGGCAGTACCCCTTAGGCTTAATAAAGCAATAAGCACTGTGTAACAAAAAGTAAGCTAAAGGCACAATAACAATTACAGCAAAAAGACAAACATATAAACATACATACATACATATACATTCAATCGGCAAACAATATGCAAATTGCATACTTGCAAAGAATTTCCGGCAGTACCCCTTAGGCTTAATAAAGCAATAAGCACTGCGTAACAAAAAGTAAGCTAAAGGCACAATAACAATTACAGCAAAAAGACAAACATATAAACATACATACATACATATACATTCAATCGGCAAATAATATGCAAATTGCATACTTGCAAAGAATTTCCGGCAGTACCCCTTAGGCTTAATAAAGCAATAAGCACTGCGTAACAAAAAGTAAGCTAAAAGCACAATAACAATTACAGCAAAAAGACAAACATATAAACATACATACATATATATACATTCAATCGGCAAACAATATGAAAATTGCATTTGCCGATAAATCTTATAACTAAACATTCACTTATATTTTTACATATATATTATATCAGAATAAAGTAACATCAGCGCAGTCGGTAAAATACCTGCGTATTAGAATTTTTATTTTTCTCCGCACTCTTCTCTCACGCCGAAAAATATCACGCGTCACATACATACACACTTGTTCATACGGCATACGATCTGCCTATGCTCACATAACCCATATACAGTGGGTAAAAATACATATTTTTATTAAATTTAATCATTTAAATATCGATCATTTTAAAACTAATTGAACGGTGCGGTTAAATCTTAGCAACAAATAAATAAATAATTCCATAATACAAAAAAAATTTTTTTTTGCTCACAGACAGCTAAATAAAATAATATAAGAAAATTTCTCAAATAAAAATTCTTCAAAGTCCATTTTGGCAAATATCCAGCAATACCCCTTGTTCTTTGACAAACAAACACAAGCAGGATTGCGCACAAACATTTCAGCACAATAATTCGTGTAGCATTGATCTCTTTAACGAGCTCTCAATTGCTCAAGTACATAAACACATATCTACAAGTCCACGCATTAGGGTGTACCTACATACCCCTACATAAGGATATAAAAACGATAAATAAATACAAGTTCGATTGGTAATAAATTAAAAAATAAATACGACCAGTAATTATAAAAACCTTAATCCGCGTATTTAAGAAACTTAATTCGAATTAAAAACTCGTATTAACTAAAAGAGTTTGCGGTTATATACACATACGGAAGTTAAAATTAATTTTGTCCAAAAAAAAAAACTCTATTTACCTAAAAGAGTTTCGTTACATACGAGCATATAGCTTGAATTCCATCGGTCGACACTGAGGAATTTTAAATTTATTTCTTTATTTTCTAAATGAGCTCAGATTCAAAAGAATCCAAAGCAACACAGTCGCTAAAAATACCTAAAATGATTTCTGAAGAAAAGAGTCCATGTACACCTGCAGAACCTACACGCTCAAAGCAACAAAACAAAAACGGGTGAAAGATATTTCATACACCAAATTTATCTCTGAGAGTGACAGTCTAATACGATACTGCACTCGATTTTCATCTTCGCCGATTCAGGACAATTCTGAATCGGTATTAGAAATCAAAAAGGAAAATCTTGATAATTTCTGGACACGTCTCCAAGCTGCATATGACGCAGTAGTAGAATCTGACGACTCAGATCTACCTGAAAAGTTTAAATCCTCGGCTTACGCCAAGTACGAAAACTGCTTAGACCAGTTTGAAGAAACAAAAGCAATGATTTCGGATCAATTAAAATTAATTAAAGCCATTGCACCTGCTCCACATCCGAGAGTAGAGCTGCCACAAATTCAATGTCAAGAGTCAAATTCAGGCATCCATCTCAAGGTGCCCACATGTGATACAGAAATTTTTCATGGTGGTTATGAACAATGGCCGTCCTTCCGGGACATGTTCACAACTGTTTACATAAACCACCCAAAATTAACAAATGCACAAAAATTGTATCACCTCCGATACAAAACAAAAGGTCAAGCAGGCATCATAGTCAAACAGTTCGCACTAAATGCCGACAATTTCAATCTGGCTTGGGAAGCTCTAAAAGCAAGATACGAAAATGAAAGAATATTGGTCGATAAGCAAGTAACGATACTAATGAACTTGCCTAAAATTCAGAAAGAAACAAGTGATGAATTTATTAGACTACAATCCACTGTTTCTAATAGTTTGGACATAAACTTAAATCTTGCGATAAATGCAAAAAATTAAACATTGTCGATAGAAACAATTTTGTGAGAACAAAAAAAGTTTGCACAAACTGCTTGTCTCGTTCGCATACTTTAAAAGAGTGTGAAAGCAAGTTCAATTGCGTTTATTGTCATAAACGACATCATTCTATGCTTCATATAAATAATTTTTATAGTTCACCCCCAAACAGTGCAAATACGAAAAGAGCCACGGGTTTAGTTGCAACAGCAAATCCCGAAAATTGCCAAGAAGCACCATGCTGCTCAAAGGCATTAAAAACTCAAACGCTACACAGAGAAAACCAAAGTAGGGTACTACTACCCACAGCAGTCGTCTCCATCGAACACCGAGGAGAGCTGTTTAAGCTTAGGGCCTTAATAGATCAAGGATCACAACGATCTTTCATAGCGTCTAGGGCTCAAAATAGGCTACAACTCCCAACAAAACTAGCGAATTTTGAAATTACAGGAATGGGCGGAAGAGTAGTGGAAAACTCTAATAAAATCTGCCCCATTACCTTAATATCCCCCCAAGCGGATAAGAGAATTAAAGCAGAAGCTATAGTCTTACCGCAACTAACAAATATGCTTCCAAGCTATCATATAAATAGCAACCATTGGCAAAAGGTTTCACACCTGAAGCTAGCAGATCCCAACTGCAACACTCCCGCTCAAATAGACCTTCTATTAGGCAGCGAACTCTTACCACAGATAATACTCGAAGGTATTGGAAAAATTTCAAACACACTATTAGCACAAAATACTATTTTTGGTTGGATCCTAAGTGGACTAGTTTCGGAACCAGTTACCACCATGACCACTCAGGTTGAGGAAATCTCAAACGAATACCTCAATTCACAATTAAAGAAATTTTGGGAGTTAGAAGAGCTTTCCCCATATCAATCACAACCCCTGAAGATCAGTATTGTGAAGACTTTTACAAAGCCACAACTATTAAATCAGATAATGGTCGGTACGTCGTACGACTACCACTAAAACAACATTTTCCCATCACAATCGCCTTAGGTCACTCTCGCACCTCTGCAATACAGCAGTTTCAAAGTATGGAAAAAACCCTACTTAAAAAAGGCGAACTCAAACCAGTATATGATGGTGTGTTGGAAGAATATCTCCATTTAGACCACATGGAGGAAGTAAGTCCATGCGAAAAAATCATCAACGGCAAATACCACTCATTTTACTTGCCGCATCATGCAGTGGTAAAGCCAGACAAAAAAACAATTAAAGTAAGAATTGTCTTCAATGCCTCAAGATCCACCAGCTCGGGGAATTCCCTAAATGATATCCTATTTACGGGACCCACGCTCCAACCAGATTTAATGCTACTCATTTTAAATTGGCGTATATTCAAATACGTATTTAACGGAGACGTCGAAAAAATGTATAGGCAAATAGTCGTACATAAAGACGATCAAGATTTTCAGCGAATTATTTTCCGAAAATCTCCCAATAGTCTACTACGCGACTATAAACTAAAAACAGTTACCTTTGGCGTCAACTGTGCTCCATATTTAGCCATTCGAACACTCCACGAACTGGCAGAAAACACAAAGTCAGAATTTCCTCTGGCAACTTAAACGTATGTAGACGATATGCTGTCTGGAAGTCATACTCTTTCACAAGCATACGAGTCACTAGCTCAAGTGACACAAGCCCTCAGAACCGCAGGGTTTCCGTTAAAAAAGATAACGGCGAACCACCCTAATATCTTAAAATACATACCTAAAGAAAATCTGTTGGACACTAATTTCCTTAAATTCGAAAAGGAAAGTACAACAAAAACTCTGGGGATCCAATGGAATGCGATATCTGACCAGTTTTCATTCACTACAGAGTCAATATCAGCATTATCCGCCATAACAAAACGCCAAATTTTATCCTCTGTGGCAAAACTTTTCAACCCCGCAGGATGGCTTTCGCCAATTATGATACAAGCGAAAATCCTAATACAAGAATTATGGTTAGATGGAACCGACTGGGACGAACAAGTAAAACCACTTCGTTTAGAAAAGTGGTCCCAGTTTGCGAGCAATCTAAATGATATCTCACAGATACAAATCTCACGATGGGTAAATTATGCCCCAGAGCATACAGTCGAACTACACGGCTTCTGTGACGCTTCCTAAAAGGCATATTGCGCAACTATATATGTTCGCACACAAAGCGACATTGCGACCACAAGCCACCTACTAGTAGCAAAAGCAAAAGTAGCTCCATTAAAAACAATAAGTCTGCCACGACTTGAACTGTGTGGAGCGCTACTACTAGCTAAACTAGTATCCATGGTGCCATTTTAACATTGCAAAATACAAACTATATCTGTGGTCCGATTCTGAAATCGTACTAGCCTGGTTAGGAAAACCACCACATGCATGGAAGACGTATATTTCCAATCGAACGTCTCAAATCCTTGACCTAGTAGGACCAGCCACTTGGCGACATGTAGCCAGTGCTGACAATCCTGCTGATTTAGGTACAAGAGGATGCAAACCCCTGCATCTTGCCACCACCACCCTCTGGTGGAATGGCCCTGATGGTTAACAGAATCTCCCGATTCTTGGCCACAATCGCCCATGCGCAATATAATTGCCCCTGAAAGTCGAAAAATCGACTCTTTTCACACAACAGTGGATGATACTGACATCCTCGAACGATTTTCATCGTTCCCACGAACTCACAGAGTAAGAGCTTATAGAGCGACTCAAAATTAAACTTAAGGGAGTAACTTCATTATATTCCCAATGCGACACAGTGACGCACCTAGACTTACAATAAGCAAAGGTCGCTCTTATCTCATATACTCAAGCGCGCCACTTCAGCCGCGATATATCACTATTGAAAGAATCAAAACCTATTAACAACAGAAGTCCCCTCTTAGTTCTAAACCCATTCCTCGACACGAAAGGTCTTCTTCGTGTGAATGGTCGGCTTGCCAATTCAAGCCTAACGTATAACGAACGCCATCCCATAATTGTACCATAGAAGTCTCGACTTGCCACATTACTCATCAATTATATCCACATATTAAAGCTTCATGCCGAACATCGCCTCATGCAACATATGGTCCGCCAGGAATAATGTCCCAAGGCATTAATTGGCAATTCATCCCCCCCAGCGCTCCTTATATGGGTCGTTTATGGGAATCAGCTGTAAAAAGCTTCAAATCCCACTTCAAAAAAGTAGCTGGAAATTACAAACTCAATTACGAAGAATTCACGACATTATTAATTCGAATTGAAGCCTTTCTCAATTCACGGCCTCTTACAATCCTTTCGCAAGATCCCTCCGAGTTCACAGCCTTGACTCCAGGGCACTTTCTCAAAGGAACACCCATTCTGGCCATACCTGAGCCAGGCGTGGAGTCGCTATCCTTATTAAATCGCTGGGAAAGAATTAAAATTCTCCATCACGATTTCAGCCGTCGATGGAAAGAAGAATACATAAAGGATCTCCATAAACGATACCGTTGGAAGACTCCTGAACAAGCACCAAAACTTGGAGATTGTGTCATCATCCATGATGATTGTCTACCCCTTACCGAATGGCGGCTTGGGCACATAGAAAAACTACATTACGGCTCCGACGGTCACATACGAGTGGTTGATCTTCGTACACAAGGCGGAATGCAATGCCCAACGCCCTGATCTGCAGCTGCAACTGCCCCTGCAAGCGCCCCTGCAACGACACCGATGTCAGCACCAGTTCCTCGCGGTGGCACGCGACCTTCACCGACGCTATCATCGCCGCCTTCAGAGGCATATCGTATACGATGTCTAATTTGTCGGCGCCCACATCGCCTGCAACATTGTGGGATTTTTAGAAGTATGCGACCGTTGCAACGACAGCAAGTTGCCCAGGCACGCGGGCACTGTCTAAACTGCCTATCGCACACGCATGGGACTCAAGAGTGTGTGTCCACGGGTATGTGCCAAATTTGCAGCAGACCACATCACACACTACTTCATCGCACCTCGAGGCGCGACGTTGGTCGGCCACCTACTTTGCGAAGCCGCGCAACAGGACCTCGACCCTCAACTCGTGCGGTACACCCGCGGAATGTAACACCACGGCGTCGACAATTTAGACCGCAACCACGTCGTTCCAATGGTTTGAGCAGCGTTGTGACAACGTTACAACATCTGCAGCGACTACTAGACTAATAATTTGCCTAGGGGGGTCGGGATGGCTAAATGACCACTCAATCCCTCCTCACTGTAAGACACTGTCACACTACACCAATTCACATCCACATCACCACACCTACTTACCATACATTCCACACCTACATACCATACATTCCACATCACTACACCATGCACCAACACGCACACAAATACAACTTAACACCGATCACACCACCATAAAGACATCAGCAGATATATAAGGGACTAAAAGAAAGATCCCCCCGCTTTTTAGCATTTCGATTCGGTTACGACCACTTCGCTTTATTTCGAGCACCCGCCTCTGCACTTCGCTTTATTTGTACGAACGGTGAGTGACATCAAAATTAATTTACTACTTAAGTAAAAACTGTCTGATAGTAGAATAAATATGTCTTTTGATGACTATTTGTTAGCCCTTAGATCAAGTTTAACAAAACGTTCGTTTTATAAACGCTTATAATCTTCTAATTTTGGAACTCCATAGAGCAAATATGGATATCCAATATATACTGGATGCAGATGCTTGCTGTTCATATATAATTAATTATATTAACAAGTCTAACAGTGGAGTTTCTAGGCTCTAAATGAAGCTATAACAGAGGTAAATGCTGGAAATTCTACTGTTAAGCAAAAACTTAAACATATAGGTCACTCGTGGGACCATCTATGAACCGAAACACAAATAAACAAATTCAAAACAAAAATAAAAACAAAAACCGGAGAGAGCCCGGAAAAAAACCCGGAGGGGGCTAGTTGCTCCCAAAAAAGAGCAGCGTTTGGAGCGAGCTCGGCAACAAACAGCAAAAGGACAGGAGCGAAGCTTGGTCCAGAAGATAAGGCAAGCACTAGTAAAGGGGCAGAAGCTAAAGCTGGCCCACAGAAAGTGGTAGCGCCGGAGGCAGCCAGACCCAAACCCTGCAGCCAAAACACGGCTGGGAAGCAGGGGGAGGGAGAAGATGCTAAAGGGGCTGCTGCTGGAAGTGCATCTGCCAGGGTTGGTAGAGTTAAAACCGCCAACGAAAGAGCAGCTAACGAAGGAGCTCCAAGCATCGATTGACTGCGCGAGAGCAGTTATACCCAATTTCAATCGGTCGCTCTATACAAAGCTGCTATAGCCAAGGTGGGAGAGGTATACCCCGGGGCAAAATTGGTAGCAGTGGACAAAATGGACATACCATCCAGACCAAGGGCAAGGGTATCGATCCCGGCTACACCATCACAGCCGGACCAGATTATGCAGCTCATAAGAGCCTGCAACCCGAGCCTACCCATGAAAGGGTGGAAGTTCGTCAAGACATTTGAGGACAGCGTAGCAGAATCTGGCATGGAGACCAAAAGGGCCACGATGCAGATTCTGCTGTTATTAACGAAAGACTCCATCGAACCGCTGGCGAAAAGTGGCGGGGAGATAAATTACGGGTTCACGAAAGTGAGGATAACGCCCTACAAGTCGGACGTCGATGCTGCAGACCATCTGGCATCGGAGAAAGAGATATGCGAAGTAGAGGAAGATGCTATGGAGTCCTCGAGCGACGTAGAAAGTATAGAGCAAGGTGAGTGTTCTTCTTCCGGGTCGGAGCTTGCTGCCAGACTCTCAAGCTTGTATACTGAGAGAGAGCTTTTAAGCGACTCTCAAGAAGACGCAAATATAAAAATATTTAATGCGTCTTCTACAAATTAATCTTGATCATAGCAAACTAGCTTCAGCAGCCCTAATTAACCGCGTGGCAATGGAACAGCCTGAATTTGTCCTCTTTCAAGAGCCATTGGTTAATGGAGGGCGTATTTGCGGACTGAGGACGCCGAACTATAAGTTATTTATTGCTAATAGCGAAGGTAAAATCAGAGCCTGCATAATGGCAAAGAAAAACCTTAATGTTTTTTATATTACATAATTACAGCAACAACGACACAGCAGCAGTAAGCTGGGAAACGGGCACAAGCAGTTACCGGCTGGTGTCGTCCTACATGCCATACGAGCAAGAACTGCTGCCACCTCTGATGGTAAAAGAGGTGGCACGGGATAGCGAGGCATCCAAGTGCATGACGATACTTGGATGCGACTCAAACGCGCATCACACAATCTGGGGCAGCACAGATGTCAATGACAGAGGTGAGTGTCTCTTTAATTACCTACTAGGCAGTAAGTTAAGTTGTGTAATAAGGGAAGCACAGGGTAACCCAATGGATGGTTCTCGAAGAACATTCTTTTTCGGATCACCGATATATTGAATGTACAATAGAGGAAAAGCCGATAGAGGCACTAACTTCAGGAATCATAGGAAAACGAACTGGCAGGTGCACATGCAAGAGCTGGAAAAACGTATCCCTATGATTCTACCGTTTCAGCCCAATAGCAAGGAGGATCTTAATATCCTCTTCACACTTGTGTCGGAAGAACTATTTGACAGGGTAACCCAATGGAGGGTTCTCGAAGAACATTCTTTTTCGGATCACCGATATATTGAATGTACAATAGAGGAAAGGGCCGATAGAGGCACTAACTTCAGGAATCATAGGAAAACGAACTGGCAGGTGCACATGCAAGAGCTGGAAAAACGTATCCCTATGATTCTACCGTTTCAGCCCAATAGCAAGGAGGATCTTAATATCCTCGTTAATCGACTCACGGAATCGTGCCGACAAGCATTAGAAGTGGCTTGTCCAATAACACGAAGTAGGGGTAGAATTAGGCCCCCCTGGTGGTCTCTAGAACTTAAAAAGCTACAGAAAGAATGCAGAAAGCAGTTCAATTTAGCTAAGCAATCCCAAGGCAAGTCAGACTGGGGCTGCAAAAAGAAATTTTTTTAGGAGAGCTTCTTTTTATAATGACATCGAGAACACGGCGGAAGCGTCTCGACTTAGGAAAATAATAGCACAATCGGTGCATAGTATCGGTTATCTTCAGATGCCAGACCGAAGTTGGACGGTATTCAGTGAAGAGTCCCTGGGGCTACTAATGGATATCCACTTCCTAGGCAGCTCTGAAAGCCATACTGCTGAATATACTCAAGACAGTGGAGCAGAAATGGACTCCACTCTTACAAACATAGTGTCAGGAAGCAACGTACGCTGGGCAATAAATAGCTTTAAGTCCTTCAAGTCGCCGGGACCAGACGGTCTATTCTCGGCTCAATTGCAGCATTCGCAGAATTACATAATGAATTGGCTAATTGCCATTCTTAAGGGGGCGCTGCAATTAAACTATATCCCTTCGCTTTAGAGGTAAGTCAAGGTAATATACATACATACCAAAGGCAGGCAAAAGCTCGCATACAAGTCCAAAGAACTTCAGGCCAATTAGCCTCTCCTCATTCCTTCTAAAAACGCTGGAAAGACTAATAGAATTACATATAAGAAGCAAACTGAAACCAGAAAAGTTGGCTGGTTCGCAGCATGCATATTCTAAAGGAAAATCCACAGAAACAGTAATAAGCTCTGTGGTGGCGAAGATTGAAAAATCTCTGGAAGTTAAAGAATACACTCTATTTGCCTTCTTAGATATAGAGGGAGCCTTCAATAATATCCAGCCTAGGGCCATACTGAGTGCGCTTAAGGATCTGGACATCTCTGAACCCCTCAGAAAATTAATTGAACAGATGCTCACGAGCAGGTCCATAATTTAACGCTGGGAGCGTCAACGATGTGCAGATCTGTCCAAAGAGGTACACCTCAAGGAGGCGTGTTATCCCCACTTCTCTGGGTCCTGACAATGAATAAGTTGCTGATGGATCTAGAAAAGAAGGGGGTACATGTTGTGGCCTACGCTGACGATGTGGCAGTATCGGTCAGAGGCAAATTTCCGGATCATCGAGTGGGAGGTGGTGTCTTTTGCGCAACATTAAACACCAATATCGCCTTCCGTTTGCCAGACCACTGCAGTGTCTTCCAGGCGGAGATCACAGCAATTAAAGAAAGCCTAGTGGTATTGACAAAAAGTGTGCTCACAACAAGGAGCATATATATATATACGAATAGCCAAGCGGCCTTGAAATCACTCAAGCCTCCAATGGTCTCATCCAAGCTAGTGAAAGAATTTCTTGACCTATTAGAGGATATGACATCCTACTTCACAATAAACCTGCAATGGGTTCCAGGACATAGTGATATCCCTGGTAACTGCGAGCAGATGAGCTAGCCAGAACAGATATCACTTTGCAACTAACCCCTGAAAAATAGGGTATCTTTATGCCTCTGGCAACTTGCAAACACTTAATCAGCGAACGTGCTATAAATATAGCAGAGTCTCGGTGGAAACAATCAATAACCTGCTCAACCAGCACACTAACGTGGCAGGAATGGAGCGTGAGTCGCACAAACCGACTACTAAAATTTAAAAGGAATGATATAAGAACTCTGATAGGAGTCCTAACAGGTCACTGTCTAATTGGTAGACATGCCAGCAGGCTACGTGTACCATACAACGACTATTGTAGAAGCTGTCAAGAAGTAGAAGAAAAGGAGACTGTAAAGCATCTTCTATGCGAATGTAAAGCTCTATACTGGAAAAGAATCGCAACTATCGGTCGTGGATTCATTGACTACCTATCAGAAGTTGCGAATATAAAATTATTTGTGCTGATGAACTTCATCAGGAGCACAGGTTGGTTCAGACAGGAGACGATAGAGTGAGGGAACATAAGTCCCGGTGGTATCACAATGGGCCTCCTATAGGTCTAGGTGCGTAGTTAGACAGCCACTTTACCTACCTACCTACCTAGGTCACAAATTTATATCAGGCACAGAAATATCTGCACAAGAAGCAGTATATTCCTGCTTTGGGCTCCATCTTTCGGAAGCAAGTAATGTAGAAATATTTATTAATATCTCTCGACCTGAGGAACGTTTTCGAATGGTAAAACCTAAAGCGGAACTTCCGACCCTTCCTTCAGGTTCGACTGAAATATTCGTAGCCGGTATTTTAGACCGTTATTTGCAAAGATCCGATCAGTTCGAAACTCTTTGCTTAGCTGATTTTGAGACAGTGATCATGAAGAAGAAGAAAGGGAAAACGATAATTTACCAGCAAGCGGGGTTGTCATGCCTCTTAAAGACGGTAGCGGTTTTGTCAAGAAACGTACCAAACCTTGTATTATTCGGTATAGAAGGTTTCACCCAGATTAGGCCAGAGTTGAGTATTTCCGCGAAATGGTAATGCTTTACTATCCATGGTGGAATGAACAGCAAGATCTTATTGTAAACGATAATGAGCAGACTTGCATAACACATCGTATTCTTATTGAAGAAAATCAAAGAAAATATGATGTTTTTGAGCAAAGAGAACTTGAAAATGTTCTAGAAAGTCTTTATAATGAAATAGACTTAGAGGAAGGTGCTCAAAATGAACTACCTATTGTGAGTTCAGACTATTGGCACTTCCAGAAATAAACCCATATATAAATTTGCTGGACTTGCATGGTAAAGATACAACAGATAATGGCACTGAATCTGATTGCAATATTAGATTTATTAAACTACCCCCTTTAATTCCAGCTAAGGAATTATTTTTTTAGTTCAAAGTCTGAATACTAAGCAAAGAACCTATTTGACACATTTGACGCACCAGCTAAAAACAAATCGCCCATTTTATGAGTTCATTGACGGCGGTGCAGGTGTAGGAAAGAGTCGTTTGATATCTGCAATATATCAAGCACTTAACCATCGTTACAATTCTACACCTGGATCCAATCCAAGTTCCTTAAAAGTTCTTCTTTGCGCACCTACGGGTAAAGTAGGTCATTCAATATTCTCTTTACCTGTTAATCAGTTGAACAGAGAGTTGATTCCACTTAGCAGTGACACAGTTAATTCATTGTATTCCAGACCTATCGATTTAAAATTTATCATAATTGATGAAATATCGATGGTAGGTGCTCGTATATTTAGCTCTGTTGATGCGAGATTAAAACAAATTTTCAAAACAGACAGCCCCTTCGGTGGTATACCGATCATAGTGTTTGGTGATTTGAAGCAACTCTCACCTGTTGGAGATAGGTGGATATTCTCTCCTAATCCCAATGATGCATACAGCACTTTAGTTATTCCCCTTTGTGGGAGTTATTTAAATATTTTGATCTAACAGAAATAATGAGACAACGGGAGGATCAGGCCTTTGCAATTGCATTAAACCATATGGCATCTGGTATTACGACAAATGTGGACATATCACTCATTGAAGCTCTAGTAGTTAATTTCGAAGAAGTTCCCGATGATGCCATACATTTATTTTGGTCCAATGAAGAGACAAATAATTTCAATGCCCTTAAGTTCAGTCGAATCCCAACTGAAGCTCTCCTTTCAACACTTAGATAAAGGAATTGGTATAAATGAAAATGAGAATATTTTGGAAAGAGTTAAACCTTTCAAAACTTCTGAAACGCAGGGACTGCTCTATGAATTGACACTAAAAACATCTGCCAAATATATGATTACTGTGAATATAAACACGTGTGATGGCTTGGTTAATAGGGCAGCTGGACAACTTATGCATATTGATTTCCAATGTTCCTTTCCAACAATTCTGTGGATTAAATTTTTGGAACCTTATTTCAGAATAATGCTATGGGGATGTAGAGCAGGATCGATCGCCTGCACGCGGGGCATCCTGGGTAACGCTAAATGACCTGCGGCATTCACGGCCTTTTCTAGAACTCCTACGGATTTGACCTTTGCTCGACACGGACATAGCTTGGCCTCTTAGATGGATCGGTTTGAACCCTGGGCTGGTGGTCGTGGTATTCTGTCACCTGAGTATGCAGGGTTGACACCCTGCAAAAATGGCTGATGGGCTAATGCCAAGGCCGCCTCCGTCCCGTTAAAACCATGGCAGGCCTCAGAGTACGTTCCCCTCCTGTCATCATTAAGTTGGTGTGGTAGGTGTTTGTTGAGATGACTCCTTCTTTGCGCTGGTCGGCTCTGAAAGCACTGCCTCATAAAGGCGCACGTCAACCCTCGCCTTGGCCTCGTAACCGAGACAACCTTGGGACCATTTATAGGCGACTACCTTTCCAGAAGACGGATAGCGGCTCTGAGTGGGGACCCAATTACAATGAATGCTAACAACTTTATAACCAAGGACGAGGGAGGAAGCGGGTCGAAACCGACCTCTTCAAAAGTGGACAGTTCCCTGGGGGGCATCCCCACCGATGGGGACGAAACCGTCTCCGCCGAAGGGTGAGAAGAAAAATTCCGGAGGTGACCGGCTTACCATCTCTAGGGGCGGTAACGCGGGGGGAGTGGGCAGGAATCTGCCGACTGACACCTTAGGCAGGGCAGAAGTGCGCGGCGGAATCGCCAGCACTAGCAGAGGAACCTCTGTTAAGTACATGGGGGGCGCGAGGTCCTCAGTGAAAGCTAAGGGTTCCGGGGGGAAACGCCAGACTACAGCTAAAAAGCTGAAGTCGGACCGTCGGCTGGCTACCAAGATTTTGGAGCGCTAAGGTGGCAAGCAGGCTGACCAGAAATCTGATCAGCATGCTAGCACACTTGAGTGGGCCAAAAGGGTGCTAAGCGACGTCAATGACGCGAAGGTGGGGCCAAGCGAACCCCACACCTCGATGAAGCGACAGAGGTCGCAGGAGGGGGAATCCTCCTTCGGCAAGAAGCCTCGAGTCGGAGTGGCACCGATGTTTAGCGAAATCGCTAAACTCGCCAGCTCAATAGAGCTCGGGGTATACGATAGCAGCAGGGGAGATGGAGCCATCTCCCATGATGAGTGGAAGCGGGTAGCGGCTGCTATCTCCGCTGTGTTCATGAAGGTGGTCAGAGATGTGAGAGTGCCGGGTGGAACCTCGGCTTACACAAATTATTTTTAAGCTAAACATGTATAATAATATCGATAAAATAAATAAAAAATGGTATTCATTTTAAAAAAACGATTTATTTTCATACTCCTCAATACAGTTGTAATTCATTCTATATAATATAAATTATAAGCGTATACAACAAAACTGTTGCTCTAATTATTAAACTATATAAAGAAATCTCAAACGAGTATACCATTTGACTATGCGAGAGTATAAAATGTTCGGTTGCATCCGAACTTAGCCCTTCTTTACTTTTTATACTCTCGCAACCTGTTGCTACAGAGTATAATAGTTTTGTTTCCCTTACGGTTGTTTGTATCACCTAAACCTAATCGAGTTAGATATAGAGTTATATATATATAAATGATCAGGATGAAGAGACGAGTTAAAACTGGGGTGACTGTCTGTCCGTCTGTGCAAGCTGTAACTTGAGTAAAAATTGAGATATCTTTATAAAACTTGGTACACATATTTATTGATATCGTAAAACGGTTGGTGTTGCAGATGGGCGTAATCGGACTACTGCCACGCCCACAAAACCCCATTAACCAAAAACAAATAAATTACCATAACTAAGCTCCCCAACAAGTTATAAGACTCTTATTTGGTATACAGGATCACATTAGGGAGGGGCATCTGAAGTTAAAATGTTTTTTTAAGTGGGCGTGGTCCCGCCCCCTAATAGGTTTAATGTGCATATCTCCTATAGCACTGAAGCCATATTAAAAAAATTTCACTGTGAACAAATGTTTTTAGCATCTCTATCGACGGCCGCATATAACGGTACTGTTAAAAACTACTAATTTTTATCTCTATAATGGTATGAGATAACTTTATAGGAACCACGTTCAAAATTATTTAAGGTGAAAACCCATATCTTGGGATCTGCTTAACCGATTTTAACCAAATTCGGTACATAATATTCTTTTCATATTTCTATATTGTAGTACGAAAATAGGCGAAATCGGATTAAAACCCCGCCTATTTCCCATATAACATCATTTTAAATTCCATCTGATGTTTTCACTTTCCAGTATGCAAATGAAGCAACAATGATTATATCGGCGTAAGACTTTGCGTGAATAATACGTTTATGGTATGCCACTTTGTGACCAAAAATTGTCTAAATCGAATCCAAACTGTTCAAGCCCCTAGGTACTGAATATGTGGACCCCAGTGCCAAGGCGGCAAGATCCACAAAGAAATCTAAAACGAGTATACCATTTGACTTTGCGAGAGTATAAAATGTTCGGTTACATCCGAACTAAGCCCTTCCTTACTTGTTTATTATGCTATTATCAAAAATAGGCTTGTACAAATCGTTTATTATATCACTCATTTTTTCAAATTAAATCCTAGACTTATTAGAAACTCTTTATTCGATGGAGTTAAATCATTTTCATGGTGAACAAGAGACTTTTTTTTAGAGCGTAGAGTTTTTGTTTTTGCAGCCAATAAGTTTGATAATGTTTAAAAGCTATTCCTAAAATCTACATACAGATTGATTTTTATTAAAAATTATCATTTTTTCTTTAGATAGGTTTTAAATGTAGTCTTATTGATATGTCTTCTCCTCGAAAATTAATTAGGCTATCTGTTTGATCAACAACTTTAAGAACTGGAGTGCTTATTTGATGAGTAATAAATGATGTATTGTATGCATAGATATGTCGTTTATATAATATGTGAGCCGTTGATGATATTACATTCAACGGATATTGTGTATATTAGTTATATCCACTGGATTGTCAGAGTAATGAGCAATCCCTGGCTCCAATATTCTTTTACTGAAACCTACTAATGGACTAATTGATTTTTTTTCTCAAAATTCACTTCTTCGTTATTTCTCATAATTTCGCTTCGAAATGTATTAAGATATATTTATTTTACTTTCGAAATGGCATTATCGTCGTCTATAGGAGCAGCTAGGTTAATTATTATTTTCTTGTTTAAATTAAGATTTTTGTTTCGGTCTAGAATTGTTTTCACTTTTGACCTATTATTGTTAAATTAGCAATGTCCAAATTTTTTTATATTCATATTATTTAATAATATTTGCTTCTCGTAACTCTTCAATAATTGATATAATCTCATTTTGATGGTAGTTATGACCGGCACTTGTTGAAGATATAATCAATCTCAATCTATCCACCAACTCATTAGGGTTATCCCAATATTGATAAATATTTTTGAGGCTTATAATTTATTAATAATTAAAATTAATTTATTATTTATTAGGATTATAATTTATTTTTTGTTTAACGCTAACAACCTCATCTAATTTTTGTTTTGTATCAAAACATTGTTCATTAATGATATCAATAGCTTTGCGCCTTTCAGGTTTATCATCAATATTTGATTTAATTTTCATTACATTGCTTTGTGTAGCTACTTATAAAATTTATTTTTTGGTTGACGTTAACAACCCTATCTAATTTTTTTTTTTATCAAACCATTCTTTATTAATGATATTAATAGGATTTCGCTTCTTAACATTTTGTTTCCGAGAACTATCTGCATAATATTCTAAACCAAGATCATTAGCATTCATATAATTGTCAACGGTTGGCAATGTATCAAATTTCATGTCTTCACTTTATTTTACACTGTCCGCCTCGCAAATTTCATCATTACCATTATAATTAGTAACATTATATTTATTGGAGTTTTTAAAATGATCAACTAATTCATTTAATGGTTTTGAAATGAGCTTAGCCTTTATGTTAGTAACCGGGTACCCACCGCGGTGTATTTGTGTGAATAGCTTAAAAAAATTCAATATTTCATTTTAAGCTCTCAAATCGTCGTTTTTTATCTTAAAAGAAAGCTATTTGTGAGTACATTTAATTGATTTTTTTTTAATTTTTTTTTAAATAAGCTTAAACTCTAGCCATCTCTATTAGCAACCGGGTACCCACAGTAGAAAGCATAGGAAAAAAATTGTATATAATTTCTATTAATGCATGCAACTAAATTTTATTAAAAAAATAAAGAAATATAATATTAAATTTTTTTTTATAATTAATGACATTGAACACATTGTACATGATTAACTGAGTGCTAGTCACACACAGGTTGGTGACAATTGGCACAGGCCTTACGTGTCTTTCGCCGTCTTCTTATTGGCAAAGCTCTCTGGACCAGGATTTATCACGACTGTTTCTGTCAGTATATGGCCTAATACAATTTCAATGGCAATCTTTGTTGAGAAGTGGTGCATTACTTGTGGATTCGCCGTGCGATGTTCAATCATCGGCAATGCTAGTTCTTCACTTAGTTTACGCATAAATTGACGACGTTCTGTCGTTTTTTTGACAATCATTTTATTATTTTCATAATAAATTATATATGCCGCAAGTGAAGAAATATCTAGCATGTTGAAGAACATTGCCATTGGCCATCTCGAAGATCGTCGTTGACTGGTGTATCTCCGCACCATTTGGTCCATTGTGTCAACTCCAGCTTTATATTTATTAAAAAAATTTATAATTTCTGGTTTTCGTTTAGCGTCATCACCAACTGATATATCTGAATGCATTGTAGATATCAGAATGACAGCTTTATTTTTTTAGGAACGTAGGAACACATAGTAACTTTTTAGGGAAATCCAAAAGCTGTCGAATACTGCTCCCGTGTCTTATTCGCTCCCATAACACTAGGGATGTAAGATTTATTCTTTTTTAGTTCTATTTGCTGGAATCCAGTCTTCTTCATCGCTATCAGAAACCCTACTCGAATCACTGTCGTGTTCTCCAAATAGCTTCCTCAAGTACTCATTCCTTTCGGTTGTACTTAACTTAATAAATTAAATATTATGTGATATACGTCGTAAATAATTATAATTATATTACACAAAATTGTTATTAAAATATTTACAAAGTTTAAATATATGTAACGTTTACCTTCCGAGTATAGTCAGGTCTCGATAATTGTTCCATTTTTTACTGTCAAGAGAACCACCAAATGAAACACGCCTGATCCCACCAAAAATCTGTTACATACTAAAAAAAGCTCGAATCTGGTGCGCGATAGAAAAGAAAGAAATAACCTTGAGTTTTTCTTTCTCTCTCGAACGGCATCTGCTCGGCTCCGAACTACCTGGGGTGTCCCAAATAGGTTTCAGATGTCATTCACGATTCCACGTTGTTTTTTTTTGTTTTTTCTTTAAATTGTCACTGACTATTAATATTTGAAGAAAACAAATTTTTAGAAAACATTTTTTTTAATAAAATAAAAAAAATTTTTAATAATTAATTTTTTCATTTCATACTTTCCTGGTCTTAGCAATATTTGCTAATACAGCCATATTATTATTTAACAAGATCTTTAATGAGTAAGTGAAAGCTCTGCTACCTATCAGTTGTATATCTAATACGAATCTGGTCTGGCATATGTTTTTATAAATGTTTTATAACTGTATAAAGTTGTCAAAACCCTTTCGAAATCGACCATTGTTAATAGAATCATCTTTACTTATAACAACAAAGCCGTATTTATTTCTCCAAGACTCGACACAAATTATTAAAAATGTTTTGTATAACATATCTCCAATAACATGGTCATTATAGATATGCTTAAGATTCATTTCATCTTGCTTGAGCACAATAATCATGTTTGCATTATCCCGAATTATGTGTTTAGGAATTTTAGCATAAATTTGACATAAATAAAAAGAATCATATGTTTTTATGACGACCCATGCAAAAATAGTGTCGTATTGTTTGTTTTCAACATATCACATCATCAAATATAAAAATTGAGTCCGGTTTGGCTTCAGTGGGATTGATAACATCAATGTTTTCACTAAATGTATAAAGAATTACTCTTTTTATCGGATCAATAAGCCTTTTTAGATTAATGTGTTTCGGCTGATACAATGATTTTAAATAAATGTATACATTATACTTCGGAAATTCAGGCCGTTTGGGCTTTCAATTAAACTGAGCATAACATTAATTTTTCCACAATTTGATGGTCCCACAATCAGCGCTCGTATGGAATTTGGTAAAAGTGGACTATGTCTAGTAACATTTTTAACATTTATATATTATAATTGTCAGCATTATTAACCTTAAGTTGGAGACGTTGTTTACTTTTTTTCATTTTTTTTTTACTAGATTTATAGCAATTTATCACTTTTATAATAAAGACATCATTTTATTATAACTCACCCACGCTCACCCATATTATTAAGCAAAAACCAAACAGCCTAGAAAGCTAGGCGATAAAAGTGAAACTTAATCCATCTCGATGGGCACTTGAAATGAAAATACTCACTCTAGCCAGCAAGTTTTATAAGATAGAAATATTTCCCCAATAACAGAAGCCACTATTCATTATTCTGGAATTTTTAAGGGGGTTAGGTTAATGAAAAAAGATAGTTGATGTTTTCGCCTCCATTTATAAAAATCTACTTATTCACTTCCATACTTTCATGTTCAAGAAAAGATACAATTAGTTTGTGGTATGAAAAATATGAAATGAAAACTCGTGATTGTAAATTATTTAAATATATTGAGAAAATTACATCAATTGTCGTACCTGATCTGATTGTAGAGTCTTTGTGATATTATTAATTTTTAAATTAAATTTACTTTTTAAATATTGTACAAGTTGTTGAGCTTCTTCCAAGGCAAAATTGACATTAAAGTCACCGCTTAAAATCATTGGCACACTATAATATCCTCCTAATTCTGCTGCTCTAGAGGGAGTATATGCCAATAATGATATATGTATGAATTTTATTATATCGTTAATTCTCTGGTTCGGAGTGATGTAGAGAACAATCATTGCCACACTCTGTCCGCATTCAATGACACATTCGGCCGCACAAATATCTCCAACTGCAACAGCATTCACAGCCAACCAGTTAATTTGTTTTAAATTCATATCCATATGTGGAGTGACAATATTTATTCTGTCAGTAGAGTTATGGTACACAGCTCTTACATTAGGGCGTTTGAAATGGACGACACAATCGAAGTTCGGCACATCCAAAGCTCCTTCATTGTTTATGCATGTTTCCGACAATAATAAAATATTCCCTCGTTGGGCTACTTTGTCCGTCAAATCTACTGCGTGAGCCCGTAAACTTTGGCCAGAGATTGTTTACGAGAACAGCTAGAACGAAGCAAGTTGAACAATCGCAAGGAAGGAGGGGTCAAGGGGTGCACTACCACATAATTATTTCATATATATTTTTATACTTTCGCAACTTGTTGCTACAGAGTATAATAGTTTTGTTCACCTAACGGTTGTTTGTATCACCTAAAACTAATCGAGTTAGATATAGAGTTATATATATATAAATTATCAGGATGAAGAGACGAGTTGAAATCCGGATGACTGTCTGTCCGTCCGTCCGTCCTGCACGCTGTAACTTGAGTAAAAATTGAGATATCTTTATGAAACTTGGTACAAATGCTTCTTGGTACCGTAAGACGGTTGGTATTGCAGATGTACGTAATCGGACCACTGCTACGTCCACAAAACGCCATTAATCAAAAACAAATAAATTACCATAACTAAGCTCCGCAATAAGATAAAATACTGTTATTTGGTACACAGGATCACATTAAGGAAGGGCATCTGTAGTTAAGATTTTTGTTTAAAGTGGGCGTGGTACCACCGCTTATAGGTTTAATGTGCATATCTCCTAAACCGCTAATGCTATAATAACATAATTCACTGGAAGCATATGTTTTTATCACCTCTATCTACAGTGTGATATGGGTGAAATCGGGTAATGTTTTTGTGTCAAAAATGGGTTGAATCGTATCAATACTTCCTCTAATATACAATTTTGCCAACACCTGACGTAATTTCGTTCGCAAGTGGCGAGAATAAAAAAAGTCCGGTTACATCCGAACTAAGCCCTTCCTTACCTGTTATTAGTCAAGTTTGTTTTAAAGACGTTTAAATAAGTATGAATTTATGTGTATTTATATATTTACGTAAATATTATAATATTATGTAAATAAACCCTAATATGATATAAATCCTCCGTAGAAAAGCCTCTGTCCATGGTGGCACGCCATGGAAGTAACGGCGAGTTCTCGCGGAGTCGGGGCGGAGCAAAAAATTTAGTTCTGACAAAACGTTGAAAAACCATATGACACCTTTGCTGACAAACATACATACATAGGAGCTCGCATACATATTGACGCCGAATTTTACGCATCTTCGCGGATTTGACAAAATTTGTTTGAATCCACAATTTGCGACAATGTCGGTCGGCTATGTTGTCGCGTTTGACCTTTTTGCAGTGCTTTGCAATTGAAAATTCACTTATGCTCTTTTGAAATAATACGACTACCGATTGGGCTGCATAAAATGGGCCAAATCGAAAAACTATGAAATAATGAAAATAAGCTAGAGTGCGCTTAGAACTTATAAAAGTAATTAAAGATTTCATATGAATGGCAATTTTATATAAATTTTATAATATAATGTCATATATATTGCATAATATGAAATAAATGTTCATAAAATCCTTAAATCGCAATAGGCCAATGTTGCCGATTCTCTTTTCTGAAGAGAACTTCAGACAATATCCCAATTTCTAATTTTTAACATCGTCGTGAGGAGGCAGCTTGTGGGCAACATACACATGCGAGGGGAATGGTAGGATCAATTGTAAAATTGAAATTTTGTTGATTCTTCAATTTTACTGAAGACATTCAAATTCAATTTCATTCATTTTTATTTCAACTTTTCTTGCATTTGTGGTAGGAATTCCATATGAAAACAAAATACGATTTACTAGGCGCACAGAAAAAAGAGTGCAGTGCAGAGTTATAAACGATCGCACTTCGTTTTGTAGCACACACGCGCTCCTTATAAATGAATTTGTTGGCGTTGTAATACAATATGATATATTTAAAAAATATAGGTCGAGCTTGCTCGAATCTTATTGTAAATTGCTTGTATAGCACAGCTCTTTATTGCAAATGTACATCAAATATATTGCCTGAGTTCTAATCCTATCACAATTTTCCTTAATACGCATACCAAAGAACATCTGCGCATACATATATTAACCGTTCCTTTATAAGGAGGTGAAAATTTGCTTGATACCTTTTTAGAGTAGTGTACTTTGTTGAGTTCGCTTATAAAGAGGGGAGGATTCCTTTTTGACGTGGTGTGATTAAATTTTCGAATTTGCGCATTTTCGTTTTACATTTTAGCACAGCTAATATTTGCGTCTTCTCTATTTATTAATATTCGCTGCATTAACATTAACATATCCTGTCGCTTTTTCGTTTCGTTCGATACTGGAATTACAGCCCAACGAGCGCAATTAAGTTTCACTTCAAAAAATCACCTAATGGGACTAATACATAAAAAGATTGGACAGGGTTTTGTAAATAATTAGATTTATTCTTTGCCTATTGAACTTCATTTAGCCTGATATCAATTTTGTGGTCCTGGAACAAAACTCCTACAACGGTTAGAAAGAGGAGATAAGGGTATAAATCCTTTATATGCAGCCTGCAGGGAACATGATATTGCATATTCCCAAGCAAAAGATATAAATAGCAGACACCAAGCTGATAAAGTTTTATCTGAGAAAGCCTGGCAACGTGTTACATCTAAGGACAATGATTTCAAAGAACGAGCAAACGCTTGGTTCGTTACAAATGCAATGAAAGCAAAAATCAAATTAGGAATGGGTATTAAAGATAAGAAAAGAAATACATCTAAATGTAAAAAACCTAAAGAGATGCAAAACTAAAAAGTGTCATCTAACAAATCTGTTTTGATGGCAGTTAAAAAGGTATCAACATGCTTAACAAAAAGAAGCCGCAGTCATTTAATAAATAATTTATAAAATTTCTTGGAAAGCCATAAAGTTTAGTTTTAAAAATAAAAAACACCGAGAATAATTCCAGTCTCAAAACTTAGTGGCATTTTACCACTACTTCCTATTTTAACGGCGTTAGGTGCATTTGGCGGTATAGCATCTGGTGGATCAGGAAGGAAAGGAGCAGTTGGCTGAGGTTAGCCGCCATAATAGATATATGGAATCAATCGCTATGGGGAGGGGTTTATTCCTCAAGCCATATAAAATGGGATATAGTTTATATTCACAACCCTATCCAAAAACTTATTAAAAAGCTACCCAAACAGACGTAGATTTAATGAAATATTGCAAACATCTTAAACATAAACCGAAATCTCAAGAATGTGAGGTTCTTAATTTAGATGATGCTGATGGTCCTGGTACTCATTGGGTAGGTAACTATAAAAGCAAAAATTATAAAAAATATTTTGATCGTTTTGGAAATTTACAGCCACCGAAAGAACTGATTAATTACCTGAAGCCTCCAATATATTACAATTATGAAGAGAAACAAAAATATAACACAGTAATATGTGGTCAATTATGTTTATTTAGTTAATAAAAATAAACATTGTGAAATATAAACTGTTTATTTCGTTTTTCTTTTATCTCGTATTGCATAATAAAGTACTACTAATATAATTTTTTAAAACGACCATAAGCATAAGTATCAATATAATTTTCCCGTACAATTCACTCATCATCTATATTGCTCAGAGCTACTTTATAAATATTTTGAGTACAAACCGTATCTAATTTAGATCTAAATGTATATATTAATGCATTATACACTTTATTTTCCAACAGGCATTCTCTAAATTCACTTAAAATCAATGTTAAAGTTAAATACTTTTTTATTACCTTAATTTTCTTAGTTTCATTTATATTATATCTTTATCAATTCTAAATTTTCGCTCTTAAACCAATAAATTATTTTATTAACTTCCCATTACATTCATCCTTCATCATGCCTAGAACCTTCTTATTCAACCGAAGAAAAATAAAAATATTTTCTATTGGATATGAAGAAGTATCGAAAAACTTTAAAATGGCCACCCGAATATCATTATAAAAATCATAAGTTTGAATATCATATATGAATGAATCTGTACCCATATAATTCAAAGTAAAATTTTTTGTATATTTCTCTTTGATATAATCATAATGGAAACTATACATTTCAAATTTAGAAAGTTCTAAAACGGTAAAACCAAGAAATATCGGTTTATTTACAGAATCGACACTTTTTTCATTTGAATCGCTATTAAATTATCCGAAAATTTGCTTAGACTGTGGAAATTTGGTTTTGCTATTAAGGCTCTAGCACCTAATTTTTTGCTACCGCTTCTCCCAATACTAGTATTTTCCCAATCTTGTACTTATTTAACATTTACTCTTTTATCTACATTCTCCATAGTTTCCCATACACCGCATTATTTAATAATTTAAAGAAATTTTCTTTAAACTTATTTGCTGCTAATGTTCTTTAATAATTCTTCAAATCAATATATTTTTTTAACCAATCCAATTGATTAAATTGTAAAATTCTATGAATTTTCTTTAATATAAGTCCAGGTTGTTGTAAGTTTGTATAATGAATAATACATTTTATTTTGGGCTCCAAATCACCAAGCAACTTTGGTAAATCATTATAAATATTGTGAATGGTTGTGGGATAATTTAAATCTACTTCTATTGTAATATGTAACCAACTTAAGAATCTTCTGATATATATTATATTAAAAACGTTAAACTCCTCTACGTTTTATGAGGGATATATTGTGACATAGCATAACCATATAAATTATTAACATCTAAATAAATTGTATAATTTGAAAGCTTAGTCGCATCGTAATCACTTAAATATTTATTGTTAGCAATTGAATACCGTTTACAACATTGAACAATACCTCCCCTAACCCCCGACAAAATAAAAGTGTGCATGTTTTCATCAGTCAACAATTTTAATCTAGTAGATAAATTTTCTTTACATAAATTTCTAAAATTTTCAAAAATGTCACTGAAGAGTAGCACATCTACTTTTAAATATCATATAATAACAAATAATCTAATAAACTGGAGCAATTAAATGTTGTCCAAACATTTTGTGCATGCTGATAATCATCGATACTACATGACCCATTTGTTAATTTATTAAAGAAATGTGAACGAACTGGTAATTGTGTTTCGTTGAGACGTTCTTCTGAATCTAAGTATTTATATGGGAAAATACCTTTAAGTTTCATTAAAACAAAGTGATGATCGTTAGGGAAAAAGCCTTTGTTATTTCTCCAATAAATGATTATTATTTAAATTCTTAGCTAAACTGTCTAAACTAGAAGGCATGAATCGAAATGAATCTAAAAACCGAAGTTTAATGATATTTTTATCATTAACAAATATTTTTTTTTTTTGATATCGAAATATACAATTATTTGTTTAAAGGAATAATGTTTATATCCCTCTTAACAGACGACAACTCTTTTACAAATAGATGACAATCAGATTTCGAATAACTTATGAAAAAATATTAGAATAAAATTTGCTATCTGATATTCTAAATTACATTTTCTATGTGACGGGCTTCTATATTCACCAGTTACATGACAATGGTCTGTTACCCTATCATTTTCTTTTTGACGTTTAAATGGGTTGACAGTTAATGGAAGCTTTCTAACTGGTTTACTCAAATATATATTGTAAATATCTAAAACATCATCGAAAATACTTTTAAAAAAATGTTTTGGAGCATCAATACCGCTATATATTTTAAAACGATTCAGTTGATTATTATACGAACACTTAATTAAATAACAATAAGCATACGGAATGTGTTCTTGTACATCTTGAGTTTTAGTAGAAGTTTGAATATCTATTGGCTTTAGAATACATTCGAAATCTGCATATACAGTAATTTTACATCTAGTTGTTTTTTGAAATTTCGAAATTTTAATATTCTTTTTTCAGGTTTGGGCATATACATATGTTATAATTTGTCTACAATGCATTTTATGGATAAATAGTTCTTTTTCCTTTTAAAAATGTATTAGACATGTATTACAAATATATATTTGTTTCTCATGCCTTGTAACTTGGGAACTAAGTAATTTATTTACATTTTTTATCCAAATATAGTGACTTTCATTAAAATCATCACTATATAAAGAAATAAGATTAAAATGGACCTACTACCAAATTGTCCTTTATACCAAACACTTTTACACTTATATTTGCATTATTTGATTAAAGAGATTAAATTATGGCCCACTTAAAGCAATATACATCATTGTGAACAATATTAACACATGCTTTTTATCTGCAATTATTTTTGGTCTAATTGGTTGGTATTTATTTATGTTTACTTCTACTTAGTTCAGATAATTCATTTATATGTTTTTCAAAAAAATGTGCAACAATTAAATTCATTGGACAGATCGTTTTCCAAAACGTATGTTTCAATACGATTATTAAACATGGCATTAATACATTCATAATTGCTATTTACACTACCTATATATACAATTTCTTTTATGCATGTTTATTCTCACGTGAGCAATGTAAAATTGAAGTAAAAAAAAATGTATGGGAATTTTCTTTCATTTCAATTTTACATTACTCACAAATAGTTATTTTTTTTTGAAACTTTATGTTTCATTGTAATATGCTTGTCTAAACTCTCCTTCCGAACATATATCTTTTCACAAAAACTACACGGATACATTTTATTTTTTTTATCCTATATGAAATTCAAATAATGGTGACTTTAATAGTTGAATCTTTTAAGGAGTTGTAGGATTCCGGAAGAAAAAGAACATTTTCGTCTAACATTACCTTGTCACCAAAATTTGTCTTCACTCTTTTGGCTGCTAATACTCTCAATTTCTTATTGATTAGTATATCAGTCGCCTTTAATATAGGTTTTTGAACTTTTTCATTTTTCGAAACTGATTTCCAATCCTTTAGAGCTTGGTTCGTAATGTGTAAGACAACATTTGAGAAGTATCAACGTATAAAAATTATAGTTTATTACCGTTCATTTTAAGAGTTGCTGGTGTCATCATGCTAAAATGTCTTATAAAGTAATGTTATTATGAGTTGAAACAACAGCCGCTTGACACAATTTATTGTATGTCTTTACTGAAAAGACGTCTAATTTATTGTATATGCATTGAAACAAGTCGGGTGCTTCGAGGATATATAGATGTGTATGTAGGTGTGTATTTTACGGCTTGTTGATATATATCGTGCAAGAAAAATTATATTTCCGCAAACCACCAGTTTCGCGCTATTACTACTACCCTACTTTATAATTTTTATACTCTCGCAACATGTTGCTACAGAGTATACTAGTTTTGTTCACCTATGGGTTGTTTGTATCACCTAAAACTAATCGAGTTAGATATAGGGTTATGTATATATAAATGATCAGGATGAAGAGACGAGTTGAAATCCGGGTGACTGTCTGTCCGTCCGTCCGTCTGTCCATCCGTGCAAGCTCTAACTTGAGTAAAAATTGAGATATCTTTATGAAACTTTTTAGACATGTTTCTTGATACCGTTAGACGGTTGGTATTGCAGATGGGCGTAATCGGACCACTGCCACGCCCACAAAACGCCCTTATTCAAAAACAAATAAATTGCCATAACTAAGCTCCGCAATAAGATAAAAGACTTTTATTTGGTATACAGGATCACAATAGGGAGGGGTATCTGCAGTTAAATTTTTTTTTAAAGTGGGCGTTGTCCCGCCCCTAATAGGTTTAATGTGCATATCTCCTAAACCGCTAATGCAATAATAACAAAATTCACTGGAAGCAAATGTTTTTAGAACCTCTACATACAGTGCGAAAATGGGTGAAATCGGGTGGCAACTCCGCCCACTCCCCATATAACGGTACTGTTAAAAACTACTAAAAGCGCGATAAATCAAGCACTAAACACGCCACAGACATTAAATTTTATCTCTGGGATGATATGAGATGACTTTATAGGAACCTCGTTCAAAATTAGACAGTGGGCGTGGCACAACCCACTTTTAGGTGAAAACCCATATCTTGAGATCTGCTTAAGCGATTTCAACCAAGTTCGGTGTATGACGTTCTTTTCATATTTCTATGTCATAGTGCGAAAATGGGCGAAATCTACTACTACAACCACGACTATTTCCCATATAACACCATTTTCAATTTCATCTGATTCTTTCACTTTCCATTATGCATATCAAGCAACAATGATTATATCGGGGTAAAACTTTGCGTGAATAATGCGATTAAAGTATGCCAAAAATTGTCTAAATCGAACCAAAACTGTTTAAGCCCCTAAGTACTAAACATGTGGACCCCAGTGCCTATAGTTGACCTTCTACCGAAAATATCAGTCAATCCACAAAGAAATCTCAAACGAGTATACTATTTGACTTTGCGAGAGTATAAAATGTTCGGTTACATCCGAACTTAGCCCTTCCTTACTTGTTTAATTTAGTATCAAGCAGACAGTACAATAAAGAGGAAAAAAAACAAAAAAAGGCTTTCCCGCAATATTTAGAAAATTTAAAAAAAATATATAACGATTTAGTTGACCATAAACATCAAATATTTTTATATTCTATAATAAATGAATTGCGACCATGTTTATCTGAACCATTCATATATTCACCAAATGGATTACACAAGAAAGATTGTCATTTTGCTGATAACTCATACAAGGGAATAGTAGATATATGTAATTGTATTTTGCTTTGTTCCCGATATAAATCATAGCAAAAAATTTATAATTTATATGCTGTCATGTTTAAGGAGCCTAGATGGTTGTAATCAGCGTGAGTACACATTTTATCGAAATACCAAATTAGAAACTAAAAAAATAAAACAAATAAAAATTTTTAAATAAAACCACTGTCACGTTTTTTGTGCCTAGATTGTTGTAATTAGCGTAAAAACAAATTTTATCAAAATACAAAATGGTAAACTACAAAATGGTTTAAGAAGGTATAGATATGAATGTTATTTTATAATAATATAATTGTAATACCATATTTACGGGAATCACATTAAGGTGGATTAATGGATCCTGAAAATTATTTGAACTTTGATAGCGATCAACAAATGTTCAATTTTGCGTTTGATCCAGAAGAATTCGATAAGATATTACAAAGTTTCGATGAGGAAGAGTTTAATAAACCGCTTCAAAAACTAGAAGAGCCCGCAAGGTACAACTAATATGAAGACACATGTGTTAAATAAGCGTAACAGACAACGACCTTGAGAGAAAATACAAGATAAGGGTTCTCCACAAAAAACCACCCAACTAAAAGCTAACACTGCAAATGTAAATAATTGTATTGATCTTTGTGAATCAACACCAGTAGCTGTTCCTATAAATGTGAGTTTAGACACTAAAGGGTTATTAAGTGTTGGACATTTTATTTTAAATAGTAAGATGAAAGAAGATCCCTTATTTGAAATTAATTTTAAAAATGATGGAGATATTCCGAAAAGTTAAAATTTTTAATACAACAGTGGTTTGATGATGAAATTAAAGCGGATGATATTGATTTAGAATGCACTCAAACTTCAACAAAAAAACATAATATTAGCTGTGATGTTTAATGGATTCGTGAAAGAAAACTTCTTAAAGAACTTTTAGGAATTGTATATATATATAAATATAAAGGTATTGTTGGATTTACCCGCACCAAGCTTTTGAAAAAAGTTTATATGCATTTATTCAACTTAGTTGTCACAAATGTTATAAATGTACAAATGTTTTAAATTTGAAATAATATATGAATACACAAAAGAAAAATGTAATAAAAAATTGTTAAAATACTTCTGTTTCTTTTATTATTACACATTCATCAATATTGACTGCAACAAGAAATTGTGTGGCATATGTAGCGCAATGTTCACCTCGCTTAGTTGCTAATACAAGTACATTAACTTCAAATTCTCCATATGTTGCCTCCTTTTCAACTTTTCAAAGAGTTCCATCAGTTCTTAAGTGAAAATCATATTCCATATGTTCTGTAATTATTTGACTTATAAAACTTTCACAAAGTTTTTGTAAATCAAAAGACCAAATTTTATTATTCCTTCATTGATTTCTGATGGAATTCCATCGCGCTTGTTCATTGGATCCCGTATTTATAAAAGGAGACAAAATCCCAACTCCTTCAGGAGAAACACAATTTACTATATTAACATCATCATCTACATCAAAATTAAATGGTGGATTAGACATTTTAATTATAAAAAAATTAATTTTAATAATGAACTTTTTAGGACTTGTGTCAGAAAAATTAATATACCAGGGCTGCTATAGAGCTTGCTGGCCTAGGCAACACTAAGTGTTGCCAGGTGCAATCTGACATTTCCATTGGGAAGTTTGACATTTTTTAGCATAACATCACTCAGAAAGTTTTGTCATTTAATTAACTCGTGAACATTTTCGTGCGATCATTTTTCACAACTTTGGACGTGGATTATCACGACAAGAGTGCATCGATGAACTAAAATCTTTGTATGGCTATGAAGCACCATCTTATAGCACTGTGAAAACTGGTACAACGAATTCAATCGTGGCCGACGCTCGCTCAAAGACGAATTCCGTGAAGGTCGTTCAAAAACAGCCGTTGTGCCAGAAAACATCGATGCCGTACGTGAACTGATAATGCAAGACCGTCATGTAACATACCTTCAGATAGAGGCATGCCTCTGCATTTCTCCCACCAGCATATATTCGATATTGCATGAACACCTGGCCATAAAAAAGTTTGTTCTCGTTGGATCCCGCACAATTTGACAATCGCTCGTGTGGATTGGTGTAAAGAAATGCTGGAAAAATACGATCGCGGTGCTTCAAAAGACGTTTATAAGATCGTCACAGGTGACGAATCATGGATCTATGCGTATGAGCCCGAAACAAAACAGCAATCGACCGAAAAAACCAAAAAAAAAACATTTTCGTTGATAAATATTCGTATTTTCATTATTAGGCCAGAAATATATATAGCAGCCCTCATACAATAAGTGAAAACATAAATTTTAATAGTTTTATATACTCTCAACACATATGAACTTTTATTAAGCAAGAGAAAACGTTATCTTCGGCTGCGCCGAAGCTATAATACCCTTCACAGGTGCATTTCTTTTAGTAACCACTATATGTATGACTACATTTGAAAACGTGACTTGCCAACGGTTTGCTTCCAACGGAAAGCATTTTGCTAGTTCTTTCTAGACAGGTTCTTTGCTATAAACAATATTCTATTCGAATTAAGGTTAGTTATTGAGGTAAATAGATCTTTCAGACACTTACAAAAATTTTAATTTTTTAAGCTGATTGATTATTCACATTAAATTAATGGAAAACAAAACAAATTATAATATTTATAGAAATTAGAAAATATATCACATATAATAATATTTATTATTCTATAATACTTTTTTATATGATATATAAATTACAATAATTACATCTATTACTTACACTTTATATTATAATACAAACTTAAATTTAATAATATTGAATCTAACATATATCTATATATATATTTCCCCATTACTGGCTTCTGATAGATGCAGTCCAAAAATATTATAAGCTGCTTCTTGAGCCGATATTTCCGATCCATTTACAAATTTGTTTCCGATGTGCTGCAGTTTTCTTTTAATAGAGAAATTCCCTGCATTTATTTCCTCCATGGCTTGTCTCAATAATGTTGATACTCCTCTATTGGATTTATTTATATAATTAATGATATAGCTGCAGCAAGCGTATGCGTCCAGAATGAATTGAATATCCATATTTGCTCTACGCAATTTAAGGATATTTTTATTATAGGCATTTAGAAGCCTGTCTGAAAATTTTTTCTTAAGGAAAATGTGTGGCTTTTTTACAGATGAGCGAAGAGCAAGCTTGTATCGTTCATAGTCAGTGTTGATTCGCTCATCCGCCAAAAAATTTTCGAAGCAGTTCAACCGTATTATTTCTTCCTCTGGGAGATCGGCTAGAGTTAATAGTTCCTGAATTTTTTGGAATTAAGCTTTGTGTTGCTCAATACCTTCCTCATTCTCCAGAGGGAAAAGTATTTCTGTTGAATCGGCACACTTGTTTTCCATGTAGGTCTCTTAGGCAAGCTCGACTATGGCTGTGTTTTTGATACTGAATGAATTCCAGTAAGTCCAAATCATCTCCATCGGTTGTGATGTGTCGATCGATGAATGTTTCAACATCATTTGTGTTGGTGATTCCATCACTTTCCAATTGTGGTGCGTTACTTAGCCAGTACATGCCATGATAATGTGGTGATCCCCTCTGCTGGAATTCAATTCTGTAGTAGTAACGGACTACTAAATTCTCTCCAAATAGTCCGTTTTGTAATAATTTTAGCATTTGGCGGAATCGATTGTCGAAATACCTGGAACATGTAACTGGATCTGTCCTTATCAGTCTCGCCTTTTTTACAGCTTGATAGAGCAGTAGCTTCCTCTTCCGAAATGTCTACTTTATCCACCAGTTTCTTCAATATGACTAAGAACTCAGGCCATTTTGTTTCTGCAGCAGACATTGTGATAAAAAATGTTGGCAAACCAAACTGGCGGATCATTTCTAAAACTTTCTTCTTTTTTGCCTCCCAATGTGCAGGTGAGGATCGAAATCCTTTGAGTACATGATAGCCTTCATCATGCTGGATAAGGTTGCTGACAAAATTTTCATCCCTCACATTTGCAGCAGTTATATTCCTCGATCCAGACTTTTTACGCAGGCAAATGGAAATTGCATTTTTAATGCGCTCCAACTCGTAGAACTTATAAATATACAGGAGCACGTCCGCGCGCACACAACGCCGAGCATAGCGTCGAATTTCAGAACGTGCAATTTTACTATAAGTTGTTGTAGTTGTCCTCTTTTTTCCGCAGTAAATCGTTGGATACGACAATTCCTGAGCATCGTCATCGGTAGTAACGTCTCTTGGGCATCTACCTTGTCCTGGTGCCATTGCAACCCGTTCATTCATTTTCAACGGGTTCATTGTCCATTAAAGTCTCCTGACCACCTGGATTTAAATCCTCTTCCATTTCAAGCGGTACTTTTTCCTGACGGGCATTAAGAAGGTCTCTTACTTCTGCCTCATCTGCAGGATCCGCAATAAATGGCACAGTTTCTTCGTTTCCAGCATTTGCCAGCCAATCACTTGACATTTGGATATTATGCTTGACGTAGAGCTCTGTACCCAGCAGATAGTTTAGTGCCTCCAATATTTTTGCTGGTCGCACTGTCTCTGTCATAAAATTTTGTTCATATTCCAATCGACGTTTCAAGTGCACTTGAATAATATGGCTTAAATCTACGTGGAAGCATGGTGACTGTCTCTACAACTGAAATGGGGATATTCACCACTGCTCCACGAATAGCACATTGTCGTTCATATCCTAAGGAGATGATGCGCATAAATGGGATCCTCGGTGATATCAGTCTTTCTTCTAGACACGTTAAATCCTCAAGGCATTCCGGAATATCAGGAAACTCCAATCCTTCCGATATGCAGATATTTGGTATCTTGCCCTTCCTAACAATACGATAGCATGTGTTGCAAAAGTTGTACTTTTGGTTCGAAGACGGAAATTTTGATGACAGATAAAACACTTTTCTAGCATATTCTGAGCGCGCAAATTTTGTTGAAGTCTGACATTTTTCTAGTTTTTTCACTTGATAAGGGAACCAAGTGCCACCGCAACAGACGCATATTTCAGTGGGTCCTTTCTTTATCAACAATGCGTACATATCAAAGATATTGGCAGCTCGACGTTGACGTTGACGTTCTTGTTCTTCTAGCTGTGCATCAGGAGAAAGTTCACGACGTCTTCTTATATTCCTCCTGGTTTGCCTCTCGCTTTCTAACTGACGATTTGTGGTATCCGATCTATGCAATTGTACTCTTTCCAACGTTGATTCCTGCTCGTTTGCTAGTTGTTGCCCTCCGCTGCTCTATATTCCGGATCCAAGCGCCTGTTTGAATGACCCATTGTATTGCGCTCCTGCTCCGCTGCTCTATATTCCGGATTGGTTCTCCTATTTAAATGTTCCGCGGTGTTGCGTTCCTGCTCCGCTGCTCTATATTCTGGATTCAAACGTCTATTTGAATGACCTACTGTATTACGCTACTGCTCTTCAGTTCTATATTCCAGATCCAAGCGCCTGATAGAATGCCCTATTGTGTCGCGCTCCTGCTCCGCTGCTCTATATTCGGGATTCAAACGTCTATTTGAATGACCTTCTGTATTACGCTGCTGCTCTTCAGTTCTATATTCCGGATCCAAGCGCCTGATCGAATGTCCTATTGTGTCGCGCTCCTGCTCCGCTGCTCTATATTCTGGATTCAAACGTCTATTTGAATGACTTACTGTATTACGCTGCTGCTCTGTTGCTCTGTGAAGTAGGTTCTGTCGTCTAGTGGAACATGCAGAACTATCACGAGTTCTCTCCTCATTGCGGTACTCCAAATTTGAGCTGCGTAATTCTGCAATATAGTCAGCGTTCCTTTGTCTATTATTTTCCAAATTTTGACTATATTGTCGTCGGCTTCGATTCAGAGCATTGCGACGTCTTTGTTCCTGCGATTGCCTAGATACTCTTGGCCTTTTCAAAAATTATTAAAAAATATTATACAAATAAAAAATATACTAAAATATTAATAAATTAAGTAATAATAATATAATTAAAAGTATGCGTATTATTTAAAAAAGGATTTTTGAAACTTATTTGCGTTGTTGAAAGTTTAAGCTGCTCGCGTAAACTGAAGTGATCCGATGCGTTGGGGCATTATCGAGGTTTCGAACTATTTATTTCCTTCCTGTTATTCTACCTAGATTTGGTTTGTACCTACCCATCAGTTAATTAGGGTTTTAAAACTGAATAATTATCTTTACAAAGGTAGTTCTCTATTATTATTAATAAATAATATAAAAAAATAAAAATATATCTTGAATAATTAGGGATTTGTTTATTTTATGGTTAATTAAATCATATTTTTGCTCCTTACTCTTATGTATCTATTCTTAACACATTTTTCAACTTATTGTCCCAATTAGCTACATGTCACACCTTACTTTTGGCACAAGCAAAACAGTTTTTGTCAGATATAAGATAATTTTTATTGAAAGCTCAAATTGGACAGTATAAATAATTAATTAATCTGATTTGTTTATAATATATTATTTGTAAAGTGGTTAAATCTGACAGCTGTATGCTATAGTGGTCCGATCTTAACAATTCGTTCGAAGATTGAAGTCACATCTTAAGCAATAATCCATACTAAAAACTTCCATACAAAAATTTATTTTGATCGGTCAGTTTCTATGATAGCTGTTTAATATAGTGGTCTGATATGAACAATTCGTTCGAAAATTGTAGCGATATCTTGGACAATCATCATCCATGCCATATTTCGTGAAGATAACTTGTCATAAACAATTTTTTTCATATAAGAACTTTATTTAGATTGTCAGTTTGTATGGCAGCTATATGCCATTGAGAGAAATCAATGCCGGATTTCGTGAAGATATTTTATCTAATGAACAATTTTTCCATGCAAGAACTTGATTCCGATCGTTCAGTTTATATGGCAGCTATATCCTATAGTAATCCGATGTGAAAAATTTCTTTGGAGATTGCATTACTTCTTCTAGCAAAAACTTATGCCCAATATTGTGAACATATCTCGTCGAATAAAAAAGTTTTCCATGCAAGCACTTGATTCCGATCGTTCAGTTTGTATGGCAGATATATGCTATAGTGATCCGATCTGAACAGTTTCTTCGGAGATTGAATTACTTCTTCTAGCAAAAATTCATGCCAAATATTGTGAACATACCTCGTCGAATGAAAAAGTTTTCCATGCAAGTACTTGATTCCGATCGTTCAGTTTGTATGGCAGCTATATCCTATAGTAATCCGATGTGAAAAATTTCTTCGGAGATTGCATTACTTCTTCTAGCTAAAACGCATGCCAAATATTGTGAACATACCTCGTCAAATGAAAACGTTTTCCATGCAAGTACTTGATTCCGATCGTTCAGTTTGTATGGCAGATATATGCTATAGTGATCCGATCTGAACAATTTCTTCGGAGATTGCATTACTTCTTCTAGCAAAAACTCATGCCAAATATTCTGAACATACCTCGTCAAATGAAAAAGTTTTCCATGCAAGTACTTGATGCCGATCGTTCAGTTTGTATGGCAGATATATGCTATAGTGATCCGATCTGAACAATTTCTTCGGAGATTGCATTACTTCTTTTAGCAAAAACTCATGCCAAATATTGTGAACATACCTCGTCAAATGAAAACGTTTTCCATGCAAGTACTTGATTCCGATCGTTCAGTTTGTATGGCAGATATATGCTATAGTGATCCGATCTGAACAATTTCTTCGGAAATTGCATTACTTCTACTAGCAAAAACTCATGCCAAATATTGTGAACATACCTCGTCAAATGAGAACGTTTTCCATGCAAGTACTTGATTCCGATCGTTCAGTTTGTATGGCAGATATATGCTATAGTGATCCGATCTGAACAATTTCTTCGGAGATTGCATTACTTCTTCTAGCAAAAACTCATGCCAAATATTCTGAACATACCTCGTCAAATGAAAAAGTTTTCCATGCAAGTACTTGATTCCGATCGTTCAGTTTGTATGGCAGATATATGCTATAGTGATCCGATCTAAACAGTTTCTTCGGAAATTGCATTACTTCTTCTAGCAATAACCCATGCCGAATTTCGTGAACATACCTCGTCAAATGAAAAAGTTTTCCATACAAACACTTGATTCCGATTGTTCAGTTTACATGGCAGCTATATGCTATAGTGATCCGATATCGGCGGTTCCGACAAATGAGCAGCTTCTTGGGGAGAAAAAGAAGTGTTCAAAATTTCAGATCGATATCTCAAAAACTGAGGGACTAGTTCGCGTATATACCGACGGACCGACGGACAGACGGACGGACGGACAGACAGACGGACATGGCTAAATCAACTCAGCTCGTCACGGTGATCATTTATATATATACTTTATATGGTCTCCGACGTTTCCTTCTGGGTGTTACAAACTTCGTGGCAAAATTAATATACCCGTTCAGGGTATAAAAATAGAATCAAAATAACCAATCTTCATATTTATGTGGTTTCACACAAACCTGCTCTTAAATTAAAAATATCAACAAAATGTGCTTTCAAAAATTTTCATGCACTTTTACCATACGAAAAAGAAGTCCCACCACACACACACACTTTACAAACGGACAAATATAAAAAACAACACAAAACCGCAAAATATAACCATCGGTCACTGCGGTTACGCATGTTTTTATACTCTCGCAACCTGTTGCTACAGAGTATAATAGTTTTGTTCACCTAACGGTTGTTTGTATCACCTAAAACTAATCGAGTTAGATATAGGGTAATGTATATATAAATGATCAGGATGAAGAGACGAGTTGAAATCCGGGTGACTGTCTGTCCGTCCGTCCGTCTGTCCATCCGTGCAAGCTCTAACTTGAGTAAAAATTGAGATATCCTTATGAAACTTGATAGACATGTTTCTTGATACCGTGAGACGGCTGGTATTGCAGATGGGCGTAATCGGACCACTGCCACGCCCACAAAACGCCATTATTCAAAAACAAATAAATTGCCATAACTAAGCTCCACAACAAGATACAAGGCTGGTATTTCGCACACAGGATCTCATTAGGAAGGGGCATCTGCGGTTAACAGTTTTTTTAAAAAGTAGGCTTGGTAGCGCCCCTAATAGGTTTAATGTGCATATCTCCTAAACCGCTAATGCTATATTATTAAAATTCACTGGAAGCAAATGTTTTTAGAACCTCTACCTACAGTGTGAAAATGGCAATCGAGTGGCAACTCCGCCCACTCCCTATATAACGGTACTGTTAAAAACTACTAAAAGCACGATAAATCAAGCACTAAACACGCCAGAGACATTAAATTTTATCTCTGGGATGGTATGAGATGACTTTATAGGAACCGCGTTCAAAATTAGACAGTGGGCGTCGCACAGCCCACTTTTAGGTGAAAACCCATATCTTGAGATCTGCTTAACCGATTTCAACCAAATTCGGTGCATAACATTCTTTTTATATTTTTATATCATAGTGCGAAAATGGGCGAAATCGGACTACAACCACGCCTACTTCCCATATAACACCATTTTAAATTCCATCTGATTCTTTCACTTTCCACTATGCAAATCAGGCAACAATGACTGTATCGGGATAAAACTTTGCGTGAATAATGCGATTAAAGTATGCCACCTAATGGCCAAAAATTGTCTAAATCGAACCAAAACTGTGTAAGCCCCTAAGTACTAAATACGTGGACCCAGTGACTATAGTTGACCTTCTACCGAAAATATCAGTCAATCCACAAAGAAATCTCAAACGAGTATACTATTTGACTTTGCGAGAGTATAAAATGTTCACTTACATCCGAACTTATCCCTTCCTTACTTGTTATTTATTTATTTATTATATGAAAAATAATAATACAATTATTATTATAAACAAGTAAGGACCAACCGTCTAACGGTATCAAGAAACATGTCTAAAAAGTTTCATAAAGATATCTCAATTTTTACTCAAGTTAGAGCTTGCACGGACGGACAGACGGACGGACGGACAGACAGTCACCCGGATTTTAACTCGTCTCTTCATCCTGATCATTTATATATATATAACCCTATATCTAACTCGATTAGTTTTAGGTGATACAAACAACCGTTAGGTGAACAAAACTATTATACTCTGTAGCAACAGGTTGCGAGAGTATAAAAAGTAAAAGGAGCACTAGCTTCAGAGGCTTCCAGCTCGCAGCTTTAATTATAAAGGTCTTAAATAATAAAATGATATCTTCCGTGTAAAAAATATTTACAGACAATATGATTTTTATGCATTAAAGATAGGAATTCAGAGATTTTAGTAAATAGTATCTACAATAGCTGTTACTTTTAATAAATCAAGAGCTTTATTGTTCTGAAAGATACTGGTTCTTGCAGAGTTGAAGTAGGGGCAGGGTGTGCAGGGTGGAACTCTGTTTTAATTTAATAGATGACAGTGCGTTAATGACGAATGACCAAGACGCAGCCGAACAAAGGCCTTGATGTCATGGCAGCGTGGTGTATCTGCTCAATAAAATGCATATACAATATATACACTCAGTTTCATACCACTCATAGTTCTAACATGTACAGTATTCATTTTTTTTTTTTCTTAACTTTAGTTTAATATAGTTTAACCTAATAATTTAACCTAATATAATTTAACTTAACGACAAGAATGATAGAATATTTCTCTAATTTTAGTCTGGTGAGCGAATCCGTATTAATTCATATTTCTCAGTGCGATGGAATCCTTCACGTAGTTGTAGATTCTCATTAGATTAGCTTTATTTTGGATATTCAGCATCGCAAAGATAAGAGTAGGTCCGTTGAACTCTGCTATTAAGTTCTGAAAGTACTTTATTTTAGTTTGCTCATATCTCTGGCACTCAATTAATAAGTGTAGTATTGTTTTTGTGCTTTGTTGACCACACGCATCACATGGACTATTAGTATTGAGTTTATAGCTTATACTATTGCACGTTATGAAGCAATAATATTTATTCGCCATTTTGAGTTGTAAAATTAGTCTGGTTAGTTCCAGAGGAACTCTCAATCTTAGATATTTGGGAGTAGATAAGTTGAGAGATCTGATAAATTTGACTTGTAGTGAGGTCGATCTGAAGTATTGGGAGTAGTCAGCTTCTTTTAGAGATTTTTCAGAGTTGGCTCAGTATACGTCTATATTTTTCTCCCAAAATTTGGAGTTCAGGTCCTTGAACATGTCCCCGAGTCCTTGATCTACACAAATTTTGGTAAGAGTAGCAATCCAATTTTTCTTATTTCCCTGGTTCAGGGTTATTGATATTAATTTCTTTATACATATTTTACACCAAGTCCATATTAGGCTTAGTGCACGAGTAGATAGTCTTGTTAGTCCCAATTCCAGTCTAATGATGTATTCTTAGGCAGGTTGAAGATTTGCTTGAAATAATCTGCTTGTACTTTTTCAATTTCCAGGACCCCAGGTTTGAACACTGTATAGCAGCATGGAGGCAACCAAACCAGGAGTCTACTTTCGCTCTGTATAGCACACTCTATAGCACAGATTTAGTTGCACCGAGAGCTTGTCTGGCATTGTTGACTGCGTTGGCTGTGGCAAGGTCTGTCGAAGCGTTGTTCCTGATTATTGTTCCCAGATATTTAATTTAGTTGACCGATTTAATTGGCTTGCCCTCAATCATGAAGGCATTTTTTGCAATATTCTTGATTCTTCCTGATGCTCTGCTTACCAGAAAGCTGATTTCTCCACATTGACCTTTAATCCGTTACTTTTAAAGTATTCCTCTAGTGAAAGTAGTAGCCGCTGAGTTTCTATTAAAGTACGTCCAAATATGATAGTATTATCTGCAAAGAGTAATGCTAGTAAGTCCTTATCATTGATAATAATGCCGTATAAAGCTCTAGTGCTCAGAAAGGTTATTATATCATGAATGTATGCAATGAATGCTACTGGAATGAACTTATCTTCCTGCAACAGTCCTTCTGAGGTATTGAATTCTTTTGTGAATTCCTCACCTGCTTTTATTTTAACTGTCGCTTAATCATACATGCCTCTAGCGATCCTGAGGAATTTACTGCTCACTCCCAGTTGAAAGAATTTGTCCCACATTTTCTTTTAGCTGTGGGGATCTAAATATTTTAACCGCTTGCCAGAATTCCCTTGGAGCTTTATGATTAGCAAACTTGTCTTGTATTGATACGAAGCGATTAAACGGAATATATCCCTTTTTTCGATGTAGTCGAAGACAATCAATGGCTGCTCTGCAGCCAGTTTGGCGTTCTGATCGGACCATTCATTTCCAGTAATGCCAGCGTGTCCAGGGACCACATAATTTTTATGTTTATGTTACCAATTAGAATGTTTCTAATTTGCGAAATGAGGTAGGACTTGTTGGCTCCATTTAGAAGAGCTGACATTGTTGACTTGCTATCTGTGCATATTAACGTTTTTATATTATAGTCACGAGCTAGAGGTAATGCATTATTTATGGCTGCTGCCTCTGCACTGTATACTGAGCAGTAGTTGTGTAATTTTCCAGCTTTTATCGTATTTCCAATGTTATCAACTATAGCGTCCGTAAAAATAAGTTTCCAATATGCGTAGTGTTGTACAATGAGTTCTTTAAACAAACTTTGGTATACCCTGGAATTAGTGTTCTTCTTTTGATGTTTTTGAAGTTGAAGCTCGAACGAGGTTTTTTTTAAGTAACCATGGTGCGGCTGAAATAGAGTTTTTTACCGGTACAGATGCAATACCTAGATCTCTAGCTAGTTTGATACATCTAGAGATAGTGGAACAAATTTTGGAGTTTGTTTCATCAGTCCATTTGGCTTTTACTATACCATATAAGAGGTTGCTATTACACAATAATAGTTTTGGAATAAGTTTTTGCAAAGTGTGCGTTATTCTTTCCTCGATAGATGGGAGTTCAGCTTCCGTTAAGATAAACTTTATTGGTGATGTTGGGTCACGAATACTTCTTCTAACAGCTGCTTCTGTGCACCATAGATTTGCTTTATATTGCTTTTTGCACAATTGCCGTAGATAGGGAGACTATAATCTATCTTAGATAAAATTAAAGCTCTTGTGATATTGATAAAAGATGTGATATATATTAAACAATATTTTGATAATAAATGCTTAGCTAGTTGCTTACGAAGATGTGTACAATGTTTCTTAAAAGTAAGTCTCTTATCGAATATTAAAAATAGAAATTTAAGTCAAGTAGTATTTACAATATTTACATTATTATACTGTAGATTGAAGTTATTACATTTGTGTTTTCTACAGATATTGAATAATTTACATTTTTTAATAGCACCTGGACCATTAGTCCAATTTGAATTTCAGTTAGAATGTTTAAGAAAGTTTGTTTTACATTATTTAATTGTTTTGTTTGGAGAAAAGCAGCACATCATCCGCATAAATAATATGCGAGATGAGCTTATGTTTAGAAATGATCACACTGATTTCGTTAAATGCGATTACAAACAGTATAACAGATAATGATGATCCTTGCGGGATCCCGTTGTACATGTTGAACGTATTTGAAAAAGTGTTATTGTTTTTGACCGTGATTTTACGATTAATTAGGAAAGATTTAACAAAATTAAATATTTTTTACCAATTTTCCACTTCTTAGGCTGTCGTAAGATAACGAAATCCAAACTGAGAGTAGATACGTGATTTATTTTCGATACGGCAGTTTTGGCGAAATCTTCGAAATAAAGTAAAGCATCTATAGTGCCTTGCCCTTCCTTAAATGCCACTTGGTTTGGGCTGAGAAGATTGTTTTTTAATGCGAACCCAGAGATTCGTTTTGATAGAATTTTTTCTAATACTTTGCCCATGCAGCAGAGGATTGATATAGGTTGGTAACCAAGTACATCTGTTGAGACATTATTGGATTTGGGAATGGCTACTTCCCCTGCATTTTTCAAGCTTTGGAGTAGACACCTTGACATAAAATATTGTTGTAGAATTTAATAACAATTTTTAAGCATGGGATATGAAGTTCTGTCTGCACCGGGAGTCTTACCTAACATTGATGATATTGTGAGATCGAATTCGGTATAGTTGTCTTTACTATACCTTCTTCTGAGGGGAGGAAATTTGAGTCGCTCGAGTAGGCGCACCATACAGATGCGAAATGATTAGCTATGTCTTTTGAGTCGAAAATTTGGCCATTCGGGTTATGGAGCTTGATAGCATTTTCATGTCGGCCCATCGTTTCTTGGGGGTTGTTAACGGAATGATAGCTTCGGTAAGTTTTTGTAGGCAAGCGCTTTTTACTTCTTTAATATTTTTCCGAAACACTGCATTGGCTTTTTTACATTTTATCAAATTATGGATAGAGCGTGTTCTTTTGTATACTATCCATAGTGATTGTTTTTCTTCTCTGAGTTTTGAAACTTCTGTAAACCAATAAGGCTCATGACTTTTAAAGGTTTTTTTACCTGTTTGAGGGATAGAAAAGTGGGCAGAGGTTTTAATTATTTTGGTAATCGTAGCTGTTTCTTTATTTATATTATTGTTAGGGGGATGTGCAGCAGAATAACTTTCGTAAAGTTGTTGAAATTTAAACCATTCCGCCTTGTCCAACAGAAATTTCGTATTCGCCGAACCTTTGTTGAAAAAGGAGTTGATAGGTGAGTAATAATAGGAAAATGATCACTGTCATACAGTTCAGTTAAAGTTTGGCTGTTCAGTTTGGGGGCGATAACAGAAGAACAAAGGACCAGGTCTATATTCGTGAACGAATTGTGTGTAGAAAAATGTGTGGGAGAGCCGTCGTTTAAAATAGTTAAGTTCTCCGCCAGTATAAGGTCTTCTAGGAATTTACCTCTTTGGCTAGTACATTCGGAGCCCCAAAGAGGAGGTTTGAATGGGTGTGATTATATCTCGAAGTTCTTTAATATTGAAGTTTTGATGTAGTACGATATAAACTGTTAGGATGGTTAATTTAAATCCAATAATAATTTTCCTTACTTGCTAGTAAGGTTTTGTGTTTGGTTGGAGAAATAGGTAGAGTATTGTTTAGGTACTGCAGCTGTGGTGTTAAATGAGAGGTGTGTCTCTTGCAATGATATAACCCTTGAGGATTGTTCTTTTATGAGTAATTCTAGGTCCGTGTAATTGTTGTAGAAACCATTCATATTCCATTTCAGAAATTTGAACATTTCTTAGCGATTTGAGAAAAGAGAAAAATGAGAACGAATTTTGCGAATTATTGATCTTCATCGTCTGATGTGATAATTACATGAGGAGAGATATTGCACGAGTGAGTAGGTGGAGAGAGATCGAATTTGTCTAAAGAAAGAAAGAGAGTTGGGTTGCTAAAAGAATCGGTTATGGACTTTTTTGGAATGAGTGGTATGCTTACTTTGGTTGAGTTTGTTTTTGTTTGGGGAAACGTTAAGTTAGGATTGCTGTTTGTGGTTTCTTTTGTAGTTTCAATTGGTGAACTTTGGTAGGTATTAATTTTATAGCAGTTATTGCTCTCTTTTGAAGTTTTCTTTTGTTGTGGAAGAAGATCAGTTGTTGGAGATTGGTCTGTGGAGAATTATCGAGGGGGAGATGATGAGCGGTGGGGAATCACGTTTGTTATTTTGTTGTTTGTATTTTTTTTTGTAACAGAGGCGAAAGAGGAGTTTGTGGTTGTGGGGGATAATTGTTCTTTGTATAACCTTAGTGCTTCTCGCATTGAACTTTTTTTTTCTTTTTTTATTTTTAAAATAGAGTCAAATGAAGGGAGAATCACTCCGCTAGGTTTTCGGTTGCCTTCCAGTCTTTTAGTGAATTTATAGACGGAACTAACTTCCTGATCTTTTAATTTATCGATAATTTTTTCTTCTGAAACGACGTTTAAGAATGGAGCATAAGTTGTATCCTTAGAGCAATTCAAATTGGCATGTAATTTCACAGAAGTATCACAAATTTAATGTAATTTCTTTGTTGTTAGAAAATTTTCAGCAATTTTCCGGTTTTTAACAAGTAAATGCAGATTACCATCACGCAATTCAGTAATAGGCAAAATTTCCTAACTAATTGATTCTAAGCTTTTATGCACAGCGAAGCAAGAGTATTTGGAAAGTGATTTTTTCAAATCTGTTGCAAGGATAAAAAAAAATTTGGGCAATCTTTGGTAGTTCCGGAAAATTTTTGAAAGGTCTATAAGTCATTTTTTTTCTTTTGGGGTTGGGGCTAGAAGCAAGCAAAGCAAACCTATTTTCCCCGAGATTACGAGACCCGGGGCCATAATAAAAAAATATCCACCAATAAACACTGGTTTTTTGTGCACTAGCAACGCGAATTACCATACGAACGAAACAAACCAAAAGCACGTGCACTTGTATGCAAGGTGAATTACGAAGACAAAGCGAAAGGCACAAAAAAAACCGCATTCGAGAAAATCCATCCGTCCAATAAGAGAGATAGTCGAAGACTGGGTCACGCATATATATATATGTGTATGTATATATTTTCGTTTCACCATTTTTCCTTTCCCCAAATGGGGTATGAGGCGAGAAAATCCATCCCTCCAATAAGAGAAATAGTCGAAGACTGGGTCACGCATATATAATATCGAATGGTATGTTGTGTTGTCCTGTGTGGTGTCATCTGGTGCGGTGTCATCTGGTGTGGGGTGAAATTCCTTGAGTGTTCACAGGTGTGGTGAGTTTCATTAAGGTGTGTCAGTTTTTCCCGAGTAGAGCGGTGCACTTGGAGGAGGGAGTTAAAACTCATTTAAACATCCTGGGCCCCCTAGGCGAATATTTTGCCTAGTATTACACGTATATGCTTATATTGCATGTATTTCGACGTACTGCTGGTTGAGTAGCCGAGGGCGCGGCATACATTGTGATAAAGTTATATCCATATATACCTGTATGGGCAGAACGCATATTCGGTATGCATTTTGCTGTGCGTGCAAAAGATATATAACTTAATTTTGCGGGTTTTGAGGTTGTATGTGCTTTTCATACTTATTGTATTGCGGTTGTTTCTTTTATAATTTTATTATCTGTATGTGTATGTGTATGTGTCACATTATAAATAGGGTGATCCCTTAACTTTCTTTTTGAAGTTTTATACATTATAAAAATGTTGTCAACTATCAGGCACTATAGAGGTGTCGATTTTTCGGCTTTCTTAGGACAATTTTGTTATATGTTATGTTAAGTGCGATTTTAGCAAGTAGTAGCGCGCCACATAATTCAAGATTTTTGAAGCAGGATTTTTGTATCATTATTGGCTGGAGCCATCCTGCGGAGTCGAAAAGTTACATATTTGTGTTTTTAAACCTGATCTTTTCAGAAAGGACTCTGACTTGATTTTTTCTGCCAATTTGTGGAGTGTTGGAACGTTGGGAATTTAGTGGTAGTCGTATGACGAACCGGCCATTATTTGATCGAGTAGTTGTGGCTTTGTAGAAGTCTTTACAATACTGATCTTCTGGGGTTGTAATTGATATCAGGGGGCGTTTTTCTAACTCCCGAAGTTTCCTTAATTGTGAATGAAGGTATTCTTTAGAGTATTCGTCAACTTGAGTTGTTGTTGTGGAAACTAGTTCTGTAACTAGTCCACTTAGGATCCAGCCGAAAATAGTATTTTGTGCCAATAGTTTGTTTGAAATTTTCTCAACACCCTCGAGTATTATCTGAGGTATGAGATCGCTGCCTAATAGAATGTCTATTTGAGCGGGGGTGTTGCAGTTGGGATCTGCTAGCTTTAGGTGTGAAACCTTTTGCCAATGCTTGCTATTTATGTGATAGCTTGGAAGCATATTTGTAAGTTGCGGTAAGACTATAGCTTCTGCTTGTATGTGCTTATCCGCTTGGGGGGAAATTAGGGTAATGGGGCAGATTTTATTTGAGTTTTGGACTACTCTTCCGCCCATTCCCGTGATTTCAAAATTGGCTAGTTTTGTTGGCAGTTGTAGCCTATTTTGAGCCCTAGACGCTATGAAAGATCGTTGTGATCCTTGGTCTATTAAGGCCCTAAGTTTAAACAGTTCACCTCGGTGTTCGATGGAGATGACTGCTGTGGGTAGTAATACCCTATTTTGTATTTCGCTGTGTAGCGTTTGAATTTTTTGTACCTTTGAGCAACATGGTGTCTTTTGGCAATTTTTGGGATTTCGGTTTTTGGGAGTTGTTGTTACCACTAAACCTGTGGTTATTTTTGTATAAGCGCTTCTTTGGGGTGATATGGGAAATTTGAAGCATTGAGTGGTGTCTTTTGTGACAATATAAGCAATTGAACTTGCTTTTGCAATTTTTATACTTATGCGCATGTGACAAGCAATTTGTAGAAAGTCTTTTTGATCTGACCAAATTATTTCGTTCGTTAACTTTTAAGTTTTTAAACTTCTCGCAAGATTGAAGTTTATGACCTCTCGTGCATAGTTCACATGACGTATGATTATTTTGTTCGGATGTGAACGATTGAGATTTGTAAAAGCTTCTGTTTAATTTATTTTTTCTACTAGCTTGGGGTCTATTGAAGCTTCTTTTTTGGTCGTGTTGTACATTTTTTGTTTTAATTAACTTTTTGTCTACCCTTTCAGCGATTTCGTACTGGGTCTTTCATTTGTAGCCACGTGGGGCATTTCTTTCGTGATGAGAGCGATTGCTCCCATAAAAGTAACGATTTTTCTGGTAATGCGGCAGTGCATATGTTTACCAGTATAGGGTCCCAGCTGTCTGTGGGAATATTTTGTGTCGATAAAACCGACAAACAGTTTGAAACAGTGGATTGTAGTCTTATAAACTCTTCACTGGTTTCTTTTTGAATCTTAGGCAAGGTTATTAGTGTCGTTACTTGGTTATCGACCAATATTCTTTCATTTTCATATCTTGCTTTTAGAGCTTCCCAAGCCAAATTGAAATTGTCGTCATTCAGTGCGAACTGTTTGACTATTACGCCTGCTTGACCTTGCGTTTTGTATCGGAGGTGATACAATTTTTGCGCTTTTGATAATTTTGGATGGTTGATGTAAACGGCACCTCGAGATGGATGCCTGAACTTGCCTCTTGATTTTGTACTTGTGGCAGCTCTACTCTCGGATGTGGAGTAGGTGCAATAGCTTTTATTAGCTTTAATTGATCAGAAATCATAGCTTTTGTTTCTTCGTACTAGTCTAAGCAGTTTACGTATAGTGCGTAAGCCGACGATTTAAAATTTTCCGGTAGATCTGGGTCGTCAGATTCTACAATTGCGTCATATGCAGCTTGGAGACGTGACCAAAAATTGTCAAGATTGTCTTTTTTGATTTCTAATACCGATTCAGAATTGTCTTGAATCGGAGAAGAACAAAATCGAGTCCAGTATCTTATTAAGCTGTCACTCTCAGCAATGAATTTACTGTATGTTATGTCTTTCCCCCTTTTTTGCTTTGTAGCACCTTGCTTTGAGCGTGTAGCTTCTGCAGGTGTACATGGACTTCTTTCGTCAGAAATCATTTTTGGAACTTTTAGCAACTGAGTTGTTTTAGAATCTTTCGAGTCTGAGCTCATTTAAGAGATGTGCCGAAATAAAATAAAATATTTTCACTGTAAGAAATATTTGTATTTGAAACCTCTTTTAAGAAAATAAGGTTTATTGTTTTTTTTTGAAAATATTAACAAATTAATAACTTTTTTAAACTCGTATGAGTACCTAACACTTTTATGATAATAAGAGTTTTTATTTAATGAAATGAAGATATTACGCGTATTTCGTGGTTTATCGGTTTTTTTTTCCTTTAATATTATTTAATTGATAAATATTAAACGCAAATGTTTTTTATTATTACTTTTATTTGTAAGTATTATGTGTCCGTAATTCCTATAGGGTATACCTATAAGCGGATCAGCTGATACATATGTACTTGACGTTATGCGCAATTGAGAGCTCGTCTTAGAGATCAGTGCACTTTGTACATATGTACATATGTATTTATGTAATATAATATATTATGTTTAAATATTTTTGCGCAATCCTGCTTGTTTTTGTTGGTCAAAGAACAAGGGGTATTGCGAATATGTGCCAATGTGGACTTAGAATATTATATGTATGTATATATGCAATCCTACTTGTTTTTGTTTAACAAGAACAAGGGGTATTGCGGAATATTTGCCAATGTGGACTTTGAAGCGAAGTATTAACGTATTTTTGTATACCTGAGCGTGTATATATGTACGCAGTGCGAAAGGACCGCGAAAAGGAAAAAATATACCGCAGGTATTCTTGTAAATGTATGTATATGTGTATGTATATCACGTAATATATTTGTGCGGAATATATGTACGCAGTGCGAAAAGACCGCGAAACGTAGAATAATTTACCGCAGTTATTCAAACAAAATTTATGTATATATGTATGTATATAAATTTTTAGTGATATATGTATGTATATATTTATATATGTTGAATATGATATGTATATGTATGTTAAAATTTATTTTGTACGTTTTCGCTTTTGTTGGTTGTTTTTTTTTTTTTGCTTTTGATTTGCCTTTGCTTGTTTTACGCAATCCTGCTTATACTTGATTAAGTATAAGGGGTATTGCTGAAAATTGGTGCAAGTAAATACTTGAATTGTTTAGTTTTAGAGATATTTTTGTGTATTTGAACACAACGGTAAGCAGTTAGGCAATCAAAGGTTCGTTGGATATATATTTTTTACCAAACTGTTTTATCTGTTAGCGGTATTTCGGTTTTTAGCGGAAAATAAACCGAAATATAGAAACAGTTTGGTAACCGCTCTTTTTTGTTATTGCCTTTATTAAGACGGATTTTTGTAAAAAATAAACCTCAAAGGCATAAATTTAAACATACATATAATTAGTGGATATATACATATACTAAATGGAATCGATACGACTCACTTTGGGTTTTCCGCCAAGGGTTTTGGGGACAATATTTTATATATATGCCTGTGTGTGTGCCCTTCGTTGTTTTTTCCCACTCCTTTGCTGCTTAGCTGCGGTGGGTGACTTTGGTGAGCTGGTGTGGTTGTTGTTGCTAGCTGGTATGGTTTTTTATTTATTTAGTTCGCGCCCGTTCTGTCTTTTTATGTAAGTATTTTTGTTGTTTTTTGTTGAAACTCGCGCCCGTACTTAATTTGTTAATATTTCGCGCACGTTGTTGGTTTTACTGGTTTTTTTTTTTTTGTTATGTATATATGTATGTTTGTGTCCCTTCACTTCTCTCTTGTGTATATATATACATATGGTTTTTTCTTTTTGTCACTCTTTTGTTTTCTGTATATATATATATGTTTGTGTCACTGCACTGCACTGCACAGCACTATATGTGTTTGTTTCTTTTTTTTTTTTTTATATCGTGTGTATAGAAACGTTTACCCACTTTTTTTTTTTTTTGTTTCTCACAGCACTTTTTTTTGTTTCTCACATAAATTATATAATATTTCTTTGTTTTTTTTCGATTTTCTATGTGTATATATGTTTTTTTTTCCACTGCACTACACAGCACTTATGTCTTGTTTTTTATTTTTTTTTTTTCGAATTTATGATTTTTTTTTTTTTCACTCCATAGTGCCGCTCACTATGGCTCGAAGGACCAATAAATAGTTCGATTACGCACTCACCTTTTTTTCACTTGTTGGCACTGTTCCGTAACAAAAAAAAACCAAACGGACACGGTCACGGCTGATGTCGAAAATATACGGGCGCAAAAAAAGGGCGGAAAAATGGCACGTCTTGTTCGCTTGAAATGCTAACGAAACGCCCTTTTTTTGCGCCCGTATATTTTCGACATCAGCCGTGACCGTGTCCGTTATTTGCTTAACAAATATATCGGGAAGCACATACCTTTCCCACTCTATTCAAATTTTAAAAATAAAAGTTTCCTTTGAACTTAGTATTTTGACCATTTCGGTTAAACCACAACTTTATTTAAAATTATAACAACAATGTTTATGCAAAGTAACAATTCCGCAAAACGACTTTTGGATGATGGCGATCAAAATCAGGAGGTATCGGTGTCCAACAGTTGTCAACGAACAGTTGCGCGTAAGATCCCTACCTTGTCGAATCAGGTGTATATGCGAATGATGATGTTGCGTTCAGGCCCGTAGACGAAAACGAATGTGTTGTTTACGCGGTGCGGTGTGCTAACGAAAGATGTTGATGTGGCGCTCAGGCCCGTAGACGATAAGAGAAAGAAATGGTATTTTGTGTTGTCCTGTGTGGTGTCATCTCGTGTGGGGTGAAATTCCATGAGTGTTCACAGGTGTGGTGTGTTTCACTAGGGTGTGTCAGTTTTTCCCGAGTAGAGTGGTGCACTTGAAGGAGGGAGTTTAAACTCATTTAAACATCCTGAGCCCCCTAGGCGAATATTTTGCCTAGTATAACACATATGGGCTGTATTATGCATTTCGGCGTGCTATTGATGAAATAGCCGAGGGCGAGAATATTAGCTGTAAGAAGCAATTTTGGTTTTAATCAGCTTATCAAGAACAAGTGGTTTTGCTTGCGATTTTTATTGTGGTATAGACTTGAGATACGCAACTATATTCTGACAATTTTTTTGGTTTTATAGTTGGCAATACAATAAGGAGTGATTGTATTTACGATTTTTTTTCTTGTATCGATTTTTTATGATTTGCCTTTTCTGTATTATCAGCAATTATATGCAATCTCTTTATTATCAGCTTATGAGGATAGCGACTCCACGCCTGGCTCAGATATGGCCAGAATGGGTGCTTCTTTCAAACTTTTGTAGAGGGATCTTGCGAGAGTGAGATTTGTGAGTTTCGCTCAATTTTTTGAACTGAGACTTACAACTTTTACAAGTGTTTCCCATAAACTACCCGTATGATGAGCGCTTAGATAAATGCGATAAGTCCGACCTTTGCTTTTGTAAGTCTGGGTGCGTCACTGTATCACATTGCAAGTATGGTGATTCCTTAACTTTAATTTTGAATTGTATTTGATTATGAAAATTTAGGCAACTATGAGGCACTATAGTAAGAGAAAAGTCGATTTTTGGACTTTCTATGACAATTACTCGTATGTTGCGGACGATACTATGTATGGAAGTGGGCGATTGTGGCCAAGAATCGGTAGATTCGGATATCGTTAAGATTGTTTGAGGATTGTGACTATTTTTCTAAGTGAAGAAGAATTAGGATTTTCGCTTGTATCATAACTGGCGAAAGCCATTCTGCGGGGTCAAAAATGTTATTGCGGATAATGCGGATATTGATTCAGTAGGATATGAAAGCTGATCAGATATCGCATTCCATTGGATCCCCTGTATTTTTATGTTGTACTGCCCTTTTCAAATTTAAGGAAATTAGTTGGGATCTGCTAGCTTCAGGTGTGAAACCTTTTGCCAATGCTTGCTATTTGTATGATAGCTTGGAAGCATATTTGTTAGCTGCGGTAAGACTATAGCTTCTGCTTTAATTGTCTTATCCGCTTGGGGGGAAATTAGGGTAATGGGGCAGATTTTATTTGAATTTTGGACTACTCTTCCGCCCATTCCCGTGATTTCAAAGTTGGCTTGTTTTGTTGGCAGTTGTAGCCTATTTTGTGCCCTAGACGCTATGAAAGATCGTTGTGATCCTTGTTCTATTAAGGCCCTAAGTTTAAACAGTTCTCCTCGGTGTTCGATGGAGATGACTGCTGTGGGTAGTAATGCCCTATTTTGTATTTCGCTGTGTAGCGTTTGAGTGTTTTGTGCCTTTGAGCAACATGGTGTCATTACGCAATTTTCGGTATTGTGGTTTTCGGGATTTGTAGTTGAAACTAAACCCGTGGTTCTTTTTATACTAATATATGCACTCTTTTGGGCTGAGCTGGGAAATGTGCTGTAGTGAAGCATTGTGTGATGTCTTTTTCGACAGTAGATGCAATTGAATTTGCTTTTACAATTTTTATGAGTATGCGTATGTGACAAGCAACTTTTAAGTTTTTAAACTTCTCGCAAGATTGTAGTTTATGCCCTCTTGTCCATAGTTCGCATGACGTATGATTGTTCTGTTCGGATGTGAACGATTGCGTTTTGTATAAGCTTCTGTTTAATTTGTTTTTGCTACTAGCTTGGGGTCTATTGACGCTTCTATTATTTCGTTTTGATAGTTTTGGCTTTTAATAATTTTTGTGTCTACCCTTTCAGCGATTTCATACTGGATAGTTAGAAAATCTTTCATTTGTTGCCACGTTGGTCATTTCTTTCGTGATGAGAGCGATTGCTCCCACAAAAGTAACGATTTTTCTGGTAAAGTGGCGGTGCATATATTTACCAGTATTGGGTCCCAGCTGTCTGTGGGAATATTTTGTGTCGATAGAACCGACAAACAATTTGAAACAGTGGATAGTAGTTTAACAAATTCTTCACTTGTTTCTTTTTTAATTTTAGGCAAGTTTATTAGTGTCGTTACTTGTTTGTCGACCAATATTCTTTCATTTTCATATCTGGATTTTAGAGCTTCCCAAGCCAAATTAAAATTGTCATCATTTAGTACGAACTGTTTTACTATTGCGCCTGCTTGACCTTTTGTTTTGTATCAGAGGTGATACAATTTTTGCGCATTTGTTAATTTTGGGTGGGTTATGTAAACGGCTGTAAACATGTCCCGGAAGGACGGCCATTGTTCATAACCACCATGAAATATTTCTGTATCGCATGTGGGCACCTTGAGATGGATGCCTGAACTTGCCTCTTGACTTAGAATTTGTGGCAGCTCTACTCTCGAATGTGGAGTAGGTGCAATCGCTTTTATTAGCTTCAATTGATCAGAAATCATAGCTTTTGTTTCTTTGTACTGGTCTAAGCAGTTTTCGTATAGTGCGTAAGCCGATGATTTAAAATCGTGTGGTAGATCTGAATTGTCATAATCTACAATGGCGTCATGAGCCGTTTGGAGACGAGTCCAAAAATTGTCAATATTTTGTTTTTTTTTATTACCAATAACGATTCAGAGATGTCTTGAATCGGTGAAGATGAAAATCGAGTGCAGTATCGTGTTAATCTGTCACTCTCGGAAATGAATTTGGCAACACAAATATTTTTGCTTTTTATGTGCTTTGTGGTAACCTGTCTTGCGCGTGTAGCTTCTGCAGGTGTAATTTGATTTTTATCGTCATTAACCATTTTTGTTTTGTTATTCATTACTTATGTGTCAAAGTTAATTAAAATTTTCTCAGTGTAAACTGATTTAAATGCAGCAATAAATGATAATAATTACCGAATACTATTTTACGTATATACGATTTTTTTCGGACCAGATAAATATTTACTTGCGAAATAATTTTTTAATTTGTATTTTATTTTAAATATATATTTGTGAGCGTAATTAAAATTTTCTTAATTTACTTATTAAAAATGGCACTTTTAATTTAATAATACTTATTATGTCCTTATGTTGATGTATTTAGGTACACCCTAATACACGGACTTGTTAGTATATATTTATGTGCTCGTGAAATTGAGAGCTCGTTGAAGAGATCAATACACTTTGTACATAAGTATGCACGGATTGTTTGTGCGTATGTATGTATATTTTCTAATGCAATTGAGAGCTCGTTGTAGAGATCAATTTGCTTTTACTTTTGTGTACGCAATCCTGCTTGTTTGTTACAAGGGGTATTGCGGGATGTATGCCAATTGTGGACTTTGAAAATATGTACAATTATAATTGTATATGTTTTAATATGTATATATATTTAAATATTATTTTTGTTTGTGTGCAATTGAGAGCTCGTTAGAGAGATCAATGCGTTTTTGTTTGATTCGCAATCCTGCTTGCTTGTGTTTTAACAAGAACAAGAGGTTTTGCTTGAATAGATGTACATATGCGTATGTACTTTAGTTCTTGTTAAAAGAATATTTTATGTATTTATATATATATATATATTTTTTTTTTGTTGTTTTATTTTTTTTAAAGATTTTGTTTGCTTTAAAAAAAAAAATTATGGAAATTTTATTTCACTTTGTTTATTCATTCGCAATTTGAAAATCACTTTTTAGTGAATGTTTAAAATTTTAATAATTTAATATTACCCAATGTTGAGTATAAAATATAGGTAGATTGTATGCCGTATGTATGTATAAACTGGGCTTCTACAATATATTGCAATAGAAAGAGAGCGCGAACAAGGAATTGATAATGTGCAGGTAGTTTACCGTCTGCACTTGGCTATAGGTAAATATTTTAATGTGCAAATTTGTATTTGTCACGTATGTACCATATAGTTTGCAGTTTCTTAATTTCGATTTTTAATATATATGAAATAAATATACAATATATGGTATATATAGCTCTTAGCAATTATATGTATAAAGAATATGTATATACGAATATATGTACGTAATATGAATGTATATGTATGAAAGCATATATATTTTTTGCACTAAGGTATGCATATATGTTTGTATGTTTTGTTTTATCTATTTATTTATTTTTTTGTTGAATTTTGTATATTTAAATATACGATGGTAAGGGTTTAAAAGCAAAAAATGTTATATACAATATATGTATGTGGATACATATATAATTTAAAGTTTATTTAAAGATAAACTGTATTTTCCGAACAAACATATGTATGTCCTCAAATAAATAAAAGTGAAATGAATACGCTCACTTTGATTCTGTAGGGTATTTTTTGGAGGGTGTATGTGTGTATGTTGCCTTTGTGCCTTTTGCGTTTTGTTCCTATTCCGGTGCTCCAGCTGGCTACCTCCTTGTGCTGTTTGTTTATCCGCGCTTTCTGTTTAAAATTTCGCGCCCGTTTGTTTTGTTTTTATTTATGTTATTGTGTATACTGTGCTTTTAAGTTTGGCGCCCGTTTATTGATTTTGTCTTTTGGTTTCGCGCCCGTTTTTTTTTCTTGTTTTTTTTTTGTTTTTGGGTCACTGCACTGTTAATTATGCCCCAAAAGCATATGTATATATATATATTTTTTTGTTGTTGTGGTCACTGCACCAAAAGCATATGTATATATATATTTTTTGTTGTTCACTTTGTCACTGCACTTGTTTTTTTGTTTTTGTCAATAAATGCATTTTTATTTTTTTTTTTTGTCGTTCACTTTGTCACTGTATTTTTTTTTAATCCATAGTGCCGCTCACTATGGCTCGAAGGACCATGATTATTTGCTTAACAAATTTATCGGGAAGCACATACCTTTCCCACTCTATTCAAATTTTAAAAATAAAAGTTTCCTTTGAACTTAGTATTTTGACCATTTCGGTTAAACCACAAGTTTATTTAAAATTATAACAACAATGTTTATGCAAAGTAACAATTCCGCGAAACGACTTTTGGATGATGGCGATCAAAATCAGGAGGTATCGGTGTCCAACAGTTGTCAACGAACAGTTGCGCGTAAGATCCCTACCTTGTCGAATCAGGTGTATATGCGAATGATGATGTTGCGTTCAGGCCCGTAGACGAAAACGAATGTGTTGTTTACGCGGTGCGGTGTGCTAACGAAAGATGTTGATGTGGCGCTCAGGCCCGTAGACGATAAGAGAAAGAAATGGTATGTTGTGTTGTCCTGTGTGGTGTCATCTCGTGTGGGGTGAAATTCCATGAGTGTTCACAGGTGTGGTGTGTTTCACTAGGGTGTGTCAGTTTTAACCGAGTAGAGTGGTGCACTTGAAGGAGGGAGTTTAAACTCATTTAAACATGTGTGCATGTATATATTTTCCTTTCGCCATTTTTCCTTTCCCCAAATTGGGTATGACCGGCAGTTATACCCTACTAGCAAGCACTAGTGTGTCTCTAAATTCTCCAGATCATGTGTAGACCCTGACCATCTTTTTACTATACCCAAAAACTTCAAACGTGCATCGCAAATTGTTCGAACATTGAAAGAAAATATACTTTTTCTATTGCTAAATATTTCATTGGGCTTTCGTTAACTTTCAAGTCACTTGGGATTGGATTTTTACGTGCGTGTAATCCAAAGCACCAATAACTCGTGGAAATTTAGCAATTCCAAAAAATTATTTTTTTTTCTGAAATATCTTTTCATTTGTAGCAGAAAATCGTATAAAACGTTCTCGTAATCTTACTATTTCATTTGAAACAAGAGTTATTGATACGGTACTAGAAGATACTCCTGAAGCAACTCTAATAAATTGCTAAATACTGCCAGCAGAGAATGTAAATGAATAGAGAAGGTGCAAATGTTAAGTGTAATCTTTTTGTGTACTAATTTGTAATTCCAGATGAGGGAACATCAAAAATAAAAATACACCACACAATGTGCGAATTGCTATAAATAGACATAACGAATATTCCTAAATGAAAAATCGTTGCGCATACCTATTTTGATTTATGTTTTCAATTTCTATGATATAACAAAATTTATAATTATGAAAAGCCTTCGGAATTAAAAAGCTGTATTACCGGTAAAAACCCCAGAATTCCTAATAAAATAAACATTTAAAATGCAATTTTTCCATTTTTTGTATGTGCGTTGCGTAAGCAATATGCTTATTCAACAAAGGGTAATAATAAAACTATGCTATGCTAAAGCGATCGCGGTTCTACTTTTGTGGTGGCTTATGTCGTAAGCGTGAAGGAGTTAAGCTCAATCCGAATACGAGCATATAAGTTCGTATCCTACAACTCATGAAACTTAAATTATATTTAATTTTTTTATTTTATTAATTGGAATCTAAGCATATCTCAATTCAATTACTTTAATAGCATATTTTACTTCCTGAGATAATTAAAATATTTCAGGAAAATAGGTTCATATGTTTTGGTTTATTGAATATTTCCCTATTATGCGTATTTACACAAATGTGATAATCACACATACGTTCTTAAATACACGTACGCTGATGATTGCTTCTTCTTGCTCCGCACAAACAATGACTTTTGTCCACACTTTTTGCTTTTTGCGAGAAGCAAGTTAACCGATTGCAAGCAAGGTGGGGTTGGGGCGCACTGCCACATAATTATATCAGATATATTTTTATTAATCGGATTTATTTTAAAAACGAATTTATTTGTATTTCTAAATATTTTTACGTATATATTAATTATATTACGAAAATAAGTCATTAATGCATTAGTATTTTTCAATACAAATTAAGCAACATATTTATATATTATGAGCCCTCCTTGACACGCCTCTGTGCATGGTGTCAAGCCAAGGAAATAACGGCGAGTTCGCGCGGACATTGTGTTGTTGAAAAAAACCAAATGACGACTTTGTCGACAAATATACATACATATATACATATGAGCTCGCATACATATTGACGCCGAATTTTGCGAATCGTCGCGGAGTTGACAAAATTTGTTTTAATCGACAATTTGACGACAATGTCGGTCCGCTATGTTGTCTCGTTTGTCCTTTTTGCAGTGGTTTGCTATTGAAAGTTGACTTATGCCCTTTTGAAATACTGCGATTACCGATTGGGGTGCATTTTTATAGCGTCGTTTTTAGATAAAATGGGCTAAATCGATAAACTATGAAACAATGATAATAAGTAAACATATAGAAGTACTATATGGACTGTGCTTAGAATATACAGAAGTAGTTAAATATTTCATATTAGTGGCAATTTTACATATGTATATAAATTGTATAATTTAATGCTATATATAGTGCATAATATGAAAAAATCAAAATATTATTTTAACTCTAACTAACTAATAGGTCATGTTGCCAATTCTCCTTTCTGAAGGGAATATCAGACAAATTCTTCAATTTCTGATTTTTACCATCGTCGTGAGGAAGCAGCTTGTAAGCAACATATAAACGCGAAGGGATAGGTAGGATTTTCAGTGGTGGTTGTCAAATTTTTAAAATATAATTGTTCTCGTTTTACTGAAATATTCATCAAATTCAATTTCATTTATTAATTTAAATTAATTTCGCACATTTTAGCACAGCTAACATTTGCGCCTTCTCTATTCATTAACATTCTCTGGTCATACAAATCACTTAAATCATGCGCGATCATACTGTATACACTGGAGTTTTGGCAGCTCAAAAGACTAGCTTGTTAGCTATTGTTAACTTGGCTGAGCATGGAGGTCATATACGGTTCATAATTTTTAAAAATAATTAATTATATAAAATAAAATAAAACTTTCTATACAATAAAAATAAAATAAATGTAATAAAATGGATAAAAAAAAAAATTATTGCGGTTTGTTTTCGTAGCACGACACGTGAGCCACCCTGTACGTAGGTATTTCTACGAGCGTAGCTCTAATGCTTTTATGTCTAAATAAAGTGATATTGTAGGCACAAATAATTTCCATATAGTGCCCTCGAAAAAGGGTATAATTGATGAAACAAAATTACAAACATATACAGAGAAAATGTTTATGGATTTTATAAAAATTTTGTCAAATAATAACAAAAATATTATTCTTATTAGCTGAAACCTTTAAGAGTCTATAAATATAAATGTCATAAAAGGTATAGAGCCTTCGGCAGGCTGTAATGAAATCAAAGAAGCTCTTGAAGAATGTGATTATGACAATAAAGCTGTAGTAAATATTTTCAAAAGAAATAAAGTACCATAACCAAAGTTCAAAATTGATCCGATATACAATTAAAAATAACTGCTGCGAAGAATTACCGTTGAAGAACTAACCAAAATAAATGGTTTGATATAATGCATTACCTGCAGAATGTGATGATCTCCACTCTACGTCAAAATTCACCTTTAAGAAAGTAGATTTAACTTAAAGTAGTAGTAATTGTGGAGAAAATCCCACTATGTGGCACTAATGCTAAAAATTCCTCGTACCGAAATCATAAAATTATTGACCAGAATTAAAAACTTAAAACGTTAATAAAAACGTTGTCCAAAGAAGTTATACAAATGTGATAAAAGGCATTTGATTTCTGAATGAAAAATCGATATGTTATTTGTTATAAGAAACTCATCTCACTTCTTTATACCAAGATTGTTTTGCAAATGACCCTTTCTGGAACAGCAGTGTTAGTTAGAAATCGAATAATCCACCATGCTGTAGAATGTCAATCTACAACTGTGTTACAATCCACAACAATAGCCTTCAAGAATCCTGTTACTGCCCTAGGTCTGACGGCTATATACCGACAACCTCAGTAGAAAACTAAAAAAAACCTTAACCTTGGGTGCAGCGAAGCTATAATACGCTTCACAAATTCAAAGATTCCTTACAAAAACTTGATTCCGATCGTTCAGTTTGTATGGCAGCTATATGCTATAGTGATTGGAGATTGCATTATTGCTGTTGTTCGGTATATTTAAAACTGCCATGATTTGTCCATCAATTTCAGGATTTAAAGAAGGTGCTTCAGTGTGGTGATGCAAACAGCATAAATTATGCAAGACTGCTGTGACGACAATTATTGATTGCACTTTTGTGCAATTCGTTCGTATACCTAAAGACAGTATAGGAAATCTACGTTTCCAGACACCGTAAGAGTGTTCAATTGGATTTCTAGATCGAATATGCGATTCGTTATATAATCTTCAGCTGGGCTGTTGATGGAATGAAGGAGAGTTAAAATCCGCTGATTGTTTACGTATCCTTTATCAGCAAGCACTAGTGTATCTCCAAATTCTACAGATTCAAGACGAGAAATAATATTAAAGTTCCGCATTATGGTAGCTTCATGTGTAGACCCTGGCCATCTTTCTACTGTACCAAAATTCTTCAAACATGCATCGCAACTTGGCATTGGATTTTTACGTGCGTGCAATCCAAAGCACCAATAACTCGTGGAAATTAAGCAATTCGAAAAAATTATTATTTTTTCTCTGATTTATTCCTTCTTTTATAGCAGAAAAGCGTATAAAACGTTCTCGTAATCAGCAAGCAAAGCGTGGAACGAAACAAACCAAAAGCACGTGCACTTGTATGCAAGGTGAATTACGAAGACAAAGCGAAAGGCACACAAAAAAACCGCATTCGAGAAAATCCATCCGTCCAATAAGAGAGATAGTCGAAGACTGGGTCACGCATATATATATGTGTGTATATATATATTTTCCTTTCACCATTTTTCCTTTCCCCAAATCGGGTATGAGGCGAGAAAACCCATCCCTCCAATAAGAGAAATAGTCGAAGACTGGGTCACGCATATATAATATATATGTGTGCATGTATATATTTTCCTTTCGCCATTTTTCCTTTCCCCAAATGGGGTATGACCGGCAGTTATACCCTACTAGCAAGCACTAGTGTGTCTCTAAATTCTCCAGATCATGTGTAGACCCTGACCATCTTTTTACTATACCCAAAAACTTCAAACGTGCATCGCAAATTGTTCGAACATTGAAAGAAAATATACTTTTTCTATTGCTAAATATTTCATTGGGCTTTCGTTAACTTTCAAGTCACTTGGGATTGGATTTTTACGTGCGTGTAATCCAAAGCACCAATAACTCGTGGAAATTTAGCAATTCCAAAAAATTATTTTTTTTTCTGAAATATCTTTTCATTTGTAGCAGAAAATCGTATAAAACGTTCTCGTAATCTTACTATTTCATTTGAAACAAGAGTTATTGACACGGTACTAGAAGATACTCCTGATGCAACTCTAATAAATTGCTAATTACTGCCAGCAGAGAATGTTAATGAATAGAGAAGGTGCAAATGTTAAGTGTAATCTTTTTGTGTACTAATTTGTAATTCCAGATGAGGGAACATCAAAAATAAAAATACACCACACAATGTGCGAATTGCTATAAATAGACATAACGAATATTCCTAAATGAAAAATCGTTGCGCATACCTTCTTCCTTCTGAATTAAAAAGCCGTATTACCGGGAAAAAACCCAGAATTCATAATAAAATAAACATTTAAAATGCAATTTTTCCATATTTTGTATGTGCGTTGTGTAAGCAATATGCTTATTCAACAAAGGGTAATAATAAATGGCTAAAGCGATCGCGGTTCTACTTTTGTGGTGGCTTATGTCGTAAGCGTGAAGGAGTTAAGCTCAATCCGAATACGAGCATATAAGTTCGTATCCTACAACTCATGAAACTTAAATTATATTTAATTTTTTTATTTTTTTAATTGGAATCTAAACATATCTCAATTCAATTACTTTAATAGCATATTTTACTTCCTGAGATAATTAAAATATTTCAGGAAAATAGGTTCATATGTTTAGGTTTATTGAATATTTCCCTATTATGCGTATTTACACAAATGTGATAATCACACATACGTTCTTAAATACACGTACGCTGATGATTGCTTCTTCTTAAATTATTATATTATATATATTTATTATATTACGAAAATAAGTCATTAATGCATTAGTATTTTTCAATACAAATTAAGCATCATATTAATATATTATGAGCCCTCACTTGACACGCCTCTGTGCATGGTGTCAAGCCAAGGAAATTACGGCGAGTTCGCGCGGACATTGTGTTGTTGAAAAAAACCAAATGACGACTTTGTCGACAAATATACATACATATATACATATGAGCTCGCATACATATTGACGCCGAATTTTGCGAATCGTCGCGGAGTTGACAAAATTTGTTTCAATCGACCATTTGACGACAATGTCGGTCCGCTATGTTGTCTCGTTTGTCCTTTTTGCAGTGGTTTGCTATTGAAAGTTGACTTATGCCCTTTTGAAATACTGCGATTACCGATTGGGGTGCATTTTTATAGCGTCGTTTTTAGATAAAATGGGCTAAATCGATAAACTATGAAACAATGATAATAAGTTAACATATAGAAGTACTATATGGACTGTGCTTAGAATATACAGAAGTAGTTAAACATTTCATATTAGTGGCAATTTTACATATGTACTTATATAAATTGTATAATTTAATGCTATATATAGTGCATAATATGAAAAAATCAAAATATTATTTTAACTCTAACTAACTAATAGGTCATGTTGCCAATTCTCCTTTCTGAAGGGAATATCAGACAAATTCTTCAATTTCTGATTTTTACCATCGTCGTGAGGAAGCAGCTTGTAAGCAACATATAAACGCGAAGGGATAGGTAGGATTTTCAGTGGTGGTTGTCAAATTTTTAAAATATAATTGTTCTCGTTTTACTGAAATATTAATCAAATTCAATTTCATTTATTAATTTAAATTAATTTCGCACATTTTAGCACAGCTAACATTTGCGCCTTCTCTATTCATTAACATTCTCTGGTCATACAAATCACTTAAATCATGCGCGATCATACTGTATACACTGGAGTTTTGGCAGCTCAAAAGACTAGCTTGTTAGCTATTGTTAACTTGGCTGAGCATGGAGGTCATATACGGTTCATAATTTTTAAAAATAATTAATTATATAAAATAAAATAAAACTTTCTATACAATAAAAATAAAATAAATGTAATAAAATGGATAAAAAAAAAATTATTGCGGTTTGTTTTCGTAGCACGACACGTGAGCCACCCTGTACGTAGGTATTTGTACGAGCGTAGCTCTAATGCTTTTATGTCTAAATAAAGTGATATTGTAGGCACAAATAATTTCCATATAGTGCCCTCGAAAAAGGGTATAATTGATGAAACAAAATTACAAACATATACAGAGAAAATGTTTATGGATTTTATAAAAATTTTGTCAAATAATAACAAAAATATTATTCTTATTAGCTGAAACCTTTAAGAGTCTATAAATATAAATGTCAAAAAAGGTATAGAGCCTTCGGCAGGCTGTAATGAAATCAAAGAAGCTCTTGAAGAATGTGATTATGACAATAAAGCTGTAGTAAATATTTTCAAAAGAAATAAAGTACCATAACCAAAGTTCAAAATTGAATTATGACAAATGCTAACCGTCTTAAGAATATTGAAACGCATCCGATATACAATTAAAAATAACTGCTGCGAAGAATTACCGTTCAAGAACTAACCAAAATAAATGGTTTGATATAATCAGAGAACGTAAATGAATAGAGAAGGAGCAAATGTTAAATGAAATCTTTTTGAGTACTAATTTGTAGTTCCAGATGAGGGAACATCGAAAAATATAACTTCGAAAAATAAAAATACACCACGCATTGTGCGAAATGCTATAAATAGACACAACGAATATTCCTAAATGAAAAATCGTTGCGCATACCTATTTAGATTTATGTTTTCAATTTCTATGAAATTACAAATTTATAATTATGAAAAGCGTTCTGAATTAAAAATCTGTATTACCGGCAAAAACCCCAGAATTCATAATAAAATAAACATTTAATAGGCTATTTTTCCAACTTATGTATGTGCGTTATGTGAGCAATTGCTTATTAAACAAAGGATAACAATAAAACGGTGGCTAAGCGGCCACATTTCCACTTTTGTGGTGGCTGAGGTCGTAAGCGGGAAGGGGTTAAGCACAATCCGAATACGAACCTATACGTTCGAATCCTAAAACTCATGAAACTGAAATTTTATTTAATTTTTTATTTTATTAATTGGAATCTAAGCATATCATAATTCAATTACTTTATTGGCATATTTAACTTCCTGAGATAATTAAAATATTTCAGGAAAATATGTTCATATGTTTAGGTTTATTGAATATTTTCTTATTATGCGTATTTACACAAATGTGATAATCACACATTCATTCTTAAATACACGTACGCTGATGCTTGCTTCTTCTTGCCCCGCACAAGCAATGACTTTTGTACACACTTTTTGCTTTTTGCAAGTTGAACGATCGCAGGCAAGGAGGGATTGGGGCGCACTGCCACATAATTATTTCAGATATATATTTTATTTATCGAATTTAGTTTAAAAACGATTATAGGTATGAGTTTATGTGTATTTATATATATATATAATATATATTATAGTACGAAAATAATTTATAAATGCATCAGTATTTTTCAATACAAATTAAGCAACATAATAATATACTAAGAGTCCTCAGTTAGAACGCCTCTGCGCATGGTGGCAAGGCAACGAAATAACGGCGAGTTCGCGCGGACATTGTGTTGTTGAAAAAAACCAAATTACAATTTTGTCGACAAACATACAAATATACATATGAGCTCGCATACATATTGACGCCGAATTTTGCGCATCGTGGCGGAGTTGACAAAATTTGTTTGAATCGACAATTTTACGACAATGTCGGTCGGCTATGTTGTCTCGTTTGTCCTTTTTGCAGTGGTTTGCTATTGAAAGTTGACTTATGCTCTTTTGAAATATTGCGATTACCGATTGGGCTGCATTTTCATAGCGTCGTATTTAGATAAAATGGGCTAAATCGACAAACTATGAAATAATGATAATAAGTAAACATATAAAAGTCTAAGCACACTGCATAAGAGTATATAGAAGTAGTTAATGATTTCATATACATGTCAATTTTATATAAATTTTTTAATTTAATGCCATATATAGTGCATAATATGCAAAAATATAAATATTATTTAAACTCGCTAATAGGTCATGTTGCCAATTCTCCTTTCTGAAGTGAACATCAGACAAATTCTTCAATTTCTGATTTTTAGCAAATGTTGTGAGGAAGCAGCTTGTGGGCAACATACAAATGCGAGGGGATGGTAGGATTTTCAGTTATACAAATTGTAAAATTGAAATTTTGCTGATTCTTCAATTTTACTGAAGACATTCAAATTTAATTTCATTCATATTTTTCATTTGCGATAGGAATTCTATATGAAAACCAAATGTGGTTTACCAGGCGCACAGAAAATATAGCGCGGCGCAGAGTTATGAACGAGCGCACTTTGCTTTGAAGCAGCCGCACGTTCCTTATGAATGAATTTGTTGTCGTTGTAATATAAAATACTTAGAAAATATGCCGCGAGTTCGCTTGAATATTATTGGCCGATGATGGTGCGTCTACGTTTTTTTTGTCACTTGCGCGAGTGTTAGATTGTTTGCGAAAGACATATTGATGGACATACATATGTACATATGTGTACATATATGCAAATATATTTGGACATGCGAATGAAGGAAGGCAATTTCAAGAATATTCACATATAGGCATATGAACATTGAAGCAAGTAAACAACAATAGCTGTTTGAGTTCACAGATTAGACAAATATGTTCTAATATCATCTGTGGTGCTGCTTGTATAGCACACCTCCTTATTGCAATGAAATGTTTTGCCTAAGTTCAAATCCTATCATATTTTTATATATTATACTATTTTTTATTTTTATAACTCTTTTTTATTAAATGATATTTGAATTCTATTTTAGTATTATTTCCCTCATTATTTATATTTTCTTGTCGGAGGTCAATTTCTTTCGTTTTTATTATTTCAATTTTTGTTTATGCGCATATCAAAGAACATCTGTGCATATGTATGTATATACATTTTGCTTATAGAGTGGTGTAGTTCGTTGCGTAAATTGACAGCTGTGGTGACATTTTATTTTCGAACTTGCGCGTTTTCGATCTTCCTTTTTAGCAATTAACATTTTAGTACTGCTAACATTTGCTCCTTCTCTACTCATCAACATTCTCTGCTTCAAGAATCCTGTTACTGGCCTAGGTCTGACGGCTATATACCGACAACCTCAGTAGAAAACTAAAAAAAACCTTAACCTTGGGTGCAGCGAAGCTATAATACGCTTCACAAATTCAAAGATTCCTTACAAAAACTTGATTCCGATCGTTCAGTTTGTATGGCAGCTATATGCTATAGTGATTGGAGATTGCATTATTGCTGTTGTTCGGTATATTTAAAACTGCCATGATTTGTAAATCAATTTCAGGATTTAAAGAAGGTGCTTCAGTGTGGTGATGCAAACAGCATAAATTATGCAAGACTGCTGTGACGACAATTATTGATTGCACTTTTGTGCAATTCGTTCGTATACCTAAAGACAGTATAGGAAATCTACGTTTCCAGACACCGTAAGAGCGTTCAATTGGATTTCTAGATCGAATATGCGATTCGTTATATAATCTTTCAGCTGGGCTGTTGACGGAATGAAGGAGAGTTAAAATCCGCAGATTGTTTACGTATCCTTTATCAGCAAGCACTAGTGTATCTCCAAATTCTACAGATTCAAGACGAGAAATAATATTAAAGTTCCGCATTATGGTAGCTTCATGTGTAGACCCTGGCCATCTTTCTACTGTACCCAAATTCTTCAAACATGCATCGCAACTTGGGATTGGATATTTACGTGCGTGCAACCCAAAGCACCAATAACTCGTGGAAATTAAGCAATTCGAAAAAATTATTATTTTTTCTCTGATTTATTCCTTCTTTTATAGCAGAAAATCGTATAAAACGTTCTCGTAATCAGCAAGCAAAGCGTGGAACGAAACAAAGAAAATATACTTTTTCTATTGCTAAATATTTCCGCAAAGTCTCCGCCTATTAAATAATGGTATGAAAAATATTCATTGGGCTTTCGTTAACTTTCAAGTCACTTGGGATTGGATTTTTACGTGCGTGTAATCCAAAGCACCAATAACTCGTGGAAATTTAGCAATTCCAAAAAATTATTTTTTTTTGTGAAATATCTTTTCATTTGTAGCAGAAAATCGTATAAAGCGTTCTCGTAATCTTACTATTTCATTTGAAACAAGAGTTATTGATACGGTACTAGAAGATACTCCTGATGCAACTCTAATAAATTGCTAAATACTGCCAGCAGAGAATGTTAATGAATAGAGAAGGTGCAAATGTTAAGTGTAATCTTTTTGTGTACTAATTTGTAATTCCAGATGAGGGAACATCAAAAATAAAAATACACCACACAATGTGCGAATTGCTATAAATAGACATAACGAATATTCCTAAATGAAAAATCGTTGCGCATACCTATTTTGATTTATGTTTTCAATTTCTATGATATAACAAAATTTATAATTATGAAAAGCCTTTTGAATTAAAAAGCTGTATTAACGGTAAAAACCCCAGAATTCATAATAAAATAAACATTTAAAATGCAATTTTTCCATTTTTTGTATGTGCGTTGCGTAAGCAATATGCTTATTCAACAAAGGGTAATAATAAAACTATGGCTAAAGCAATCGCGGTTATACTTTTGTGGTGGCTTATGTCGTAAGCGTGAAGGAGTTAAGCTCAATCCGAATACGAGCATATAAGTTCGTATCCTACAACTTATGGAACTTAAATTATATTTAATTTTTTTATTTTATTAATTGGAATCTAAGCATATCTCAATTCAATTACTTTAATCGCATATTTTACTTCCTGAGATAATTAAAATATTTCAGGAAAATAGGTTCATATGTTTAGGTTTATTGAATATTTCCCTATTATGCGCATTTACACAAATGTCCTAATCACACATACGTTCTTAAATACACGTACGCTGATGATTGCTTCTTCTTGCTCCACACAAACAATGACTTTTGTCCACACTTTTTGCTTTTTGCGAGAAGCAAGTTAACCGATTGCAAGCAAGGTGGGGTTGGGGCGCACTGCCACATAATTATATCAGATATATTTTTATTAATCGGATTTATTTTAAAAACGAATTTATTTGTATTTCTAAATATTTTTACGTATATATTAATTATATTACGAAAATAAGTCATTAATGCATTAGTATTTTTCAATACAAATTAAGCAACATATTAATATATTATGAGCCCTCACTTGACACGCCTCTGTGCATGGTGTCAAGCCAAGGAAATAACGGCGAGTTCGCGCGGACATTGTGTTGTTGAAAAAAACCAAATGACGACTTTGTCGACAAATATCCATACATATACACATATGAGCTCGCATACATATTGACGCCGAATTTTGCGAATCGTCGCGGAGTTGACAAAATTTGTTTCAATCGACAATTTGACGACAATGTCGGTCCGCTATGTTGTCTCGTTTGTCCTTTTTGCAGTGGTTTGATATTGAAAGTTGACTTATGCCCTTTTGAAATACTGCGATTACCGATTGGGGTGGATTTTTATAGCGTCGTTTTTAGATAAAATGGGCTAAATCGATAAACTATGAAACAATGATAATAAGTAAACATATAGAAGTACTATATGGAATGTGCTTAGAATATACAGAAGTAGTTAAATATTTCATATTAGTGGCAATTTTACATATGTACTTATATAAATTGTATAATTTAATGCTATATATAGTGCATAATATGAAAAAATCAAAATATTATTTTAACTCTAACTAACTAATAGGTCATGTTGCCAATTCTCCTTTCTGAAGGGAATATCAGACAAATTCTTCAATTTCTGATTTTTACCATCGTCGTGAGGAAGCAGCTTGTAAGCAACATATAAACGCGAAGGGATAGGTAGGATTTTCAGTGGTGGTTGTCAAATTTTTAAAATATAATTGTTCTCGTTTTACTGAAATATTCATCAAATTCTATTTCATTTATTAATTTAAATTAATTTCGCACATTTTAGCACAGCTAACATTTGCGCCTTCTCTATTCATTAACATTCTCTGGTCATACAAATCACTTAAATCATGCGCGATCATACTGTATACACTGGAGTTTTGGCAGAGAACGTAAATGAATAGAGAAGGAGCAAATGTTAGCAGTACTAAAATGTTAATTGCTAAGAAGGAACATCGAAAACGCGCAAGTTCGAAAATAAAATGTCACCACAGCTGTCAATTTACGCAACGAACTACACCACTCTATAAGCAAAATGTATATACATACATATGCGCAGATGTTCTTTGATATGCGCATAAACAAAAATTGAAATAATAAAAATGAAAGTAATTGACTTCCGACAAGAAAATATAAATAATGAGGGAAATAATATGAAAATAGAATTAAAATATCATTTAAAAAAAAAGGAATATAAAAATAAAAAAAGATTATAAAAAAATATCTGATAGGATTTGAACTTAGGCAAAATATTTCACATTGCAATAAAGAAGTCTGCTATACAAGCAGCACCACAGACAACATTCAAGCTCTTGAGTCTAATCTGTGAATTCAAACAGCTATTATTGTTTACTTGCTTCAAATGTTCATATGTCCATATGTGAATATTCTTGAAATTGCCTTCTTTCATTCGCATGTCCAAATATATTTGCATATATGTACACATATGTACATATGTATGTCCCTCAATATGTCTTTCGCAAAAAATCAAACATTCGCGCAAGTGACAAAAAAACGTAGACGCACCATCATCGGCCAATAATATTCAAGCGAACTCGCGGCTTATTTTCTAAGTATTTTATATTACAACGACAACAAATTCATTCATAAGGAACGTGCGCTGCTTCAAAGCAAAGTGCGTTCGTTCATAACTCTGCGCCGCGCTATTTTTTCTGTGCGCCTGGTAAACCACATTTGGTTTTCATATAGAATTCCTATCGCAAATGAAAAATATGAATGAAATTAAATTTGAATGTCTTCAGTAAAATTGAAGAATCAGCAAAATTTCAATTTTACAATTTGTATAACTGAAAATCCTACCATCCCCTCGCATTTGTATGTTGCCCACAAGCTGCTTCCTCACAACATTTGCTAAAAATCAGAAATTGAAGAATTTGTCTGATGTTCACTTCAGAAAGGAGAATTGGCAACATGACCTATTCGAGTTTAAATAATATTTATATTTTTTCATATTATGCACTATTTATGGCATTAAATTATAAAAAATTTATATCAAATTGACATTCATATGAAATCATTAACTACTTCTATATATTATAAGCACAGTCCATATAGTACTTTTATATGTTTACTTATTATCATTGTTTCATAGTTTTTCGATTTAGCCCATTTTATCTAAATACCACGCTATGAAAATGCAGCCCAATTGGTAATCGCAATATTTCAAAAGAGCATAAGTCAACTTTCAATAGCAAACCACTGCAAAAAGGACAAACGAGACAACATAGCCGATCGACATTGTCGCAAAATTGTTGATTCAAACAAATTTTGTCAACTCCGCGACGATGCGCAAAATTTGGCGTCAATATGTATGCGAGCTCGTTTGTATGTATGTATATAAATATGTATGTTTGTCGGCAAAGTCGTCATTTGGTTTTTTCCAACAACACAATGTCCGCGCGAACTCGCCGTTATTTCGTTGGCTTGCCACCATGCACATAGGCGTGTCAAGTGAGGGCTCATAATATATTGATATGTTGCTTAATTTGTATTGAAAAATACTGATGCATTTTGAATTATTTTCGTAATATAATATATATATTATATATATATATATATATACCAATAAATTCATACCTATAATCGTTTTCAAACTGAATTCGATAAATAAAATATATATCTGAAATAATTATGTGGCGGTGCGCCCCAATCCCTCCTTGCCTGCGATCGTTCAACTCGCAAAAAGCGTAGACAAAAGTCATTGCTTGTGCGGGGCAAGAAGAAGCAAGCATCAGCGTACGTGTATTTAAGAATGTATGTGTGTACATTTGTGTAAATACGCATAATAAGGAAATATTCAATAAACCTAAACATATGAACATATTATATTTTCCTGATATATTTTAATTATCTCAGGAAGTAAAATATGCTATTAAAGAAATTGAATTATGATATGCTTAGACTCCAATTAATAAAATAAAAAAATTAAATTAAATTTAATTTGCATCAGTTTTAGGATTCGAACTTATATGCTCGTATTCGTAATGAGCTTAACTCCTTCGCGCTTACGATCTAAGCCACCACAAAAGTGGAAACGCGGCCGCTTAGCCACCGTTTTATTGTTATCCTTTTTTTAATAAGCAAATGCTCACATAACGCACATACATAAGTTGGAAAAATAGCCTATTAAATGTTTATTTTATTATGAATTCTGGGGTTTTTACCGGTAATACAGATTTTTAAGAACGCTTTTCATAATTACAAATTTGTCATTTCATAGAAATTGAAAACATAAATCTAAATAGGTATGCGCAACGATTTTTCATATAGGAATATTCGTAGTGTCTATTTATAGCATTTCGCATATTGTGTGGTGTATTTTTCTTTTTCGAAGTTATACTTTTCGATGTTCCCTCTTGTGGAATTACAAATTAGTACTCAAAAAGTTTTCATTTAACATTTGCTCCTTCTCTACTCTTCAACATTCTCTGGTTTTGGCAGCTCAAAAGACTAGCTTGTTATACTCTCGCAACCTGTTGCTACAGAGTATAATACTTTTGTTCACCTAACGGTTGTTTGTATCACCTAAAACTAATCGAGTTAGATATAGGGTTATATATATATAAATGATCAGGATGAAGAGACGAGTTGAAATCCGGGTGACTGTCTGTCCGTCCGTCCGTGCAAGCTCTAACTTGAGTAAAAATTGAGATATCTTTATGAAACTTGGTAGACATGTTTCTTGGTACCGTGAGACGGTTGGTATTGCAGATGGGGGTAATCGGACCACTGCCACGCCCACAAAACGCCATTAATCAAAAACAAATAACTTGCCATAACTAAGCTCCGCGATAAGATACAAGACTGTTATTTGGTACACAGGATCACATTACGGAGGGGCATCTGCAGTTAAAACTTTTTTTTAAAAAGTGGGCGTGGTCCCGCTTCTAATAGGTTTAATGTGCATACCTCCTAAACCGCTAATGCTATAATAACAAAATTCACTAGAAGCAAATGTTTTTAGCACTTCTATTGACGGTGTGAAAATAGTTGAAATCGGGTGGCAACTCCGTCCACTCCCCATATAACGGTACTGTTAAAAACTACTAAAAGCGCGATAAATCAAGCACTAAACACGCCAGAGACATTAAATCTTATCTCTAAGATGGTATAAATTGGCTTTATAGGAACCGCGTTCAAAATTAGTCAGTGGGCGTGGCACAGCCCACTTTTAGGTGAAAACCCATATCTTGAGATCTGCTCAACCGATTTCAACCAAATTCGGTGCATAACGTTCTTTTCATATTTCTGTGTCATAGTGCGAAAATGGGCGAAATCGGACTGCAATCACGCTTACTTCCCATGTAACACCATTTTCAATTCCATCTGATTCTTTCACTTTCCACTATGCAAATCAGGTAACAATGATTACATCGGGGTAAAACTTTGCGTGAATAATGCAATTAAAGTATGCCACCCTCCGGCCAAAAATTGTCTAAATCGAACCAAAACTGTTCAAACCCCTAAGTACTAAATATGTGGACCCCAGTGCCTATAGTTGACCTTCTACCGAAAATATCAGTCAATCCACAAAGAAATCTCAAACGAGTATACTATTTGACTTTGCGTGAGTATAAAATGTTCGGTTACATCCGTACTTAGCCCTTCCTTACTTGTTAGCTATTGTTAACTTGGCTGAGCATGGAGGTCATTTACGGTTCATAATTTTTAAAAATAATTAATTATATCAAATAAAATAAAACTTTCTATATAATTAAAATAAAATAAATGTAATAAAATGGATAAAAAAAAAATTATTGCGGTTTGTTTTCGTAGCACGACACGTGAGCCACCCTGTACATAGGTATTTGTACGAGCGTAGCTCTAATGCTTTTATGTCTAAATAAAGTGATATTGTAGGCACAAATAATTTCCATATAGTGCCCTCGAAAAAGGGTATAATTGATGAAACTAAATTACAAACATATACAGAGAAAATGTTTATGGATTTTATAAAAATTTTGTCAAATAATAACAAAAATATTATTCTTATTAGCTGAAACCTTTAAGAGTCTATAAATATAAATGTCATAAAAGGTATAGAGCCTTCGGCAGGCTGTAATGAAATCAAAGAAGCTCTTGAAGAATGTGATTATGACAATAAAGATGTAGTAAATATTTTTAAAAGAAATAAAGTACCATAACCAAATGCTAACCGTCTTAAGAATATTGAAACGCATCCGATATACAATTAAAAATAACTGCTGCGAAGAATTACTGTTGAAGAACTAACCAAAATAAATGGTTTGATATAATGCATTACCTGCAGAATGTGATGATCTCCACTCTACGTCAAAATTCACCTTTAAGAAAGTAGATTTAACTTAAAGTAGTAGTAATTGTGGAGAAAATCCCACTATGTGGCACTAATGCTAAAAATTCCTCGTAGCGAAATCATGAAATCATTGACCAGAATTAAAAACTTAAAACGAAGAAAAGAAGTTATACAAATGTGATAAAAGGCATTTGATTTCTGAATGAAAAATCGATATGTTATTTGTTATAAGAAACTCATCTCACTTCTTTATACCAAGATTGTTTTGCAAATGACCCTTTCTGGAACAGCAGTGTTAGTTAGAAATCGAATAATCCACCATGCTGTAGAATGTCAATCTACAACAGTGTTACAATCCACAACAATAGCCTTCAAGAATCCTGTTACTGCCCTAGGTCTGACGGCTATATACCGACAACCTCAATAGAAAACTAAAAAAAACCTTAACCTTGGGTGCAGCGAAGCTATAATACGCTTCACAAATTCAAAGATTCCTTACAAAAACTTGATTCCGATCGTTCAGTTTGTATGGCAGCTATATGCTATAGTGATTGGAGATTGCATTATTGCTGTTGTTCGGTATATTTAAAACTGTCATGATTTGTCCATCAATTTCAGGATTTAAAGAAGGTGCTTCAGTGTGGTGATGCAAACAGCATAAATTATGCAAGACTGCTGTGACGACAATTATTGATTGCACTTTTGTGCAATTCGTTCGTATACCTAAAGACAATATAGGAAATCTACGTTTCCAGACACCGTAAGAGCGTTCAATTGGATTTCTAGATCGAATATGCGATTCGTTATATAATCTTTCAGCTGGGCTGTTGACGGAATGAAGGAGAGTTAAAATCCGCTGATTGTTTACGTATCCTTTATCAGCAAGCACTAGTGTATCTCCAAATTGTACAGATTCAAGACGAGAAATAATATTAAAGTTCCGCATTATGGTAGCTTCATGTGTAGACCCTGGCCATCTTTCTACTGTACCCAAATTCTTCAAACATGCATCGCAGCTTGGGATTGGATTTTTACGTGCGTGCAATCCAAAGCACCAATAATTCGTGGAAATTAAGCAAGTCGAAAAAATTATTATTTTTTCTCTGATTTATTCCTTCTTTTATAGCAGAAAATCGTATAAAACGTTCTCGTAATCAGCAAGCAAAGCGTGGAACGAAACAAACCAAAAGCACGTGCACTTGTATGCAAGGTGAACTACGAAGACAAAGCGAAAGGCACAAAAAAAAACCGCATTCGAGAAAATCCATCCGTCCAATAAGAGAGATAGTCGAAGACTGGGTCACGCATATATAATATATATGTGTGCATGTATATATTTTCCTTTCACCATTTTTTCTTTCCCCAAATGGGGTATGAGGCGAGAAAACCCATCCCTCCAATAAGAGAAATAGTCGAAGACTGGGTCACGCATATATAATATATATGTGTGCATGTATATATTTTCCTTTCGCCATTTTTCCTTTCCCCAAATGGGGTATGACCGGCAGTTATACCCTACTAGCAAGCACTAGTGTGTCTCTAAATTCTCCAGATCATGTGTAGACCCTGACCATCTTTTTACTATACCCAAAAACTTCAAACGTGCATCGCAAATTGTTCGAACATTGAAAGAAAATATACTTTTTCTATTCCTAAATATTTCCGCAAAGTCTCCGCCTATTAAATAATGGTATGAATATACATACATATATACATATGAGCTCGCATACATATTGACGCCGAATTTTTCGAATCGTCGCGGAGTTGACAAAATTTGTTTCAATCGACAATTTGACGACAATGTCGGTCCGCTATGTTGTCTCGTTTGTCCTTTTTGCAGTGGTTTGCTTTTGAAAGTTTACTTATGCCCTTTTGAAATACTGCGATTAACGATTGGGGTGCAATTTTATAGCGTCGTTTTTAGATAAAATGGGCTAAATCGATAAACTATGAAACAATGATAATAAGTAAACATATAGAAGTACTATATGGACTGTGCTTAGAATATACAGTAGTTATATATTTCATATTAGTGGCAATTTTACAAATGTATATAAATTGTATAATTTAATGCTATATATAGTGCATAATATGAAAAAATCAAAATATTATTTTAACTCTAACTAACTAATAGGTCATGTTGCCAATTCTCCTTTCTGATGGGAATATCAGACAAATTCTTCAATTTCTGATTTTTACCATCGTCGTGAGGAAGCAGCTTGTAAGCAACATATAAACGCGAAGGGATAGGTAGGATTTTCAGTGGTGGTTGTCAAATTTTTAAAATATAATTGTTCTCGTTTTACTGAAATATTCATCAAATTCAATTTCATTCATTAATTTAAATTAATTTCGCACATTTTAGCACAGCTAACATTTGCGCCTTCTCTATTCATTAACTTTCTCTGGTCATACAAATCACTTAAATCATGCGCGATCATACTGTATACACTGGAGTTTTGGCAGCTCAAAAGACTAGCTTGTTAGCTATTGTTAACTTTTCTGAGCATGGAGGTCATATACGGTTCATAATTTTTAAAAATAATTAATTATATAAAATAAAATAAAACTTTCTATACAATAAAAATAAAATAAATGTAATAAAATGGATAAAAAAAAAATTATTGCGGTTTGTTTTCGTAGCACGACACGTGAGCCACCCTGTACGTAGGTATTTGTACGAGCGTAGCTCTAATGCTTTTATGTCTAAATAAAGTGATATTGTAGGCACAAATAATTTCCATATAGTGCCCTCGAAAAAGGGTATAATTGATGAAACAAAATTACAAACATATACAGAGAAAATGTTTATGGATTTTATAAAAATTTTGTCAAATAATAACAAAAATATTATTCTTATTAGCTGAAACCTTTAAGAGTCTATAAATATAAATGTCATAAAAGGTATAGAGCCTTCGGCAGGCTGTAATGAAATCAAAGAAGCTCTTGAAGAATGTGATTATGACAATAAAGCTGTAGTAAATATTTTCAAAAAAAATAAAGTACCATAACCAAAGTTCAAAATTGAATTATGACAAATGCTAACCGTCTTAAGAATATTGAAACGCATCCGATATACAATTAAAAATAACTGCTGCGAAGAATTACCGTTGAAGAACTAACCAAAATAAATGGTTTGATATAATGCATTACCTGCAGAATGTGATGATCTCCACTCTACGTCAAAATTCACCTTTAAGAAAGTAGATTTAACTTAAAGTAGTAGTAATTGTGGAGAAAATCCCACTATGTGGCACTAATGCTAAAAATTCCTCGTAGCGAAATCATGAAATCATTGACCAGAATTAAAAACTTAAAACGAAGAAAAGAAGTTATACAAATGTGATAAAAGGCATTTGATTTCTGAATGAAAAATCGATATGTTATTTGTTATAAGAAACTCATCTCACTTCTTTATACCAAGATTGTTTTGCAAATGACCCTTTCTGGAACAGCAGTGTTAGTTAGAAATCGAATAATCCACCATGCTGTAGAATGTCAATCTACAACAGTGTTACAATCCACAACAATAGCCTTCAAGAATCCTGTTACTGCCCTAGGTCTGACGGCTATATACCGACAACCTCAATAGAAAACTAAAAAAAACCTTAACCTTGGGTGCAGCGAAGCTATAATACGCTTCACAAATTCAAAGATTCCTTACAAAAACTTGATTCCGATCGTTCAGTTTGTATGGCAGCTATATGCTATAGTGATTGGAGATTGCATTATTGCTGTTGTTCGGTATATTTAAAACTGCCATGATTTGTCCATCAATTTCAGGATTTAAAGAAGGTGCTTCAGTGTGGTGATGCAAACAGCATAAATTATGCAAGACTGCTGTGACGACAATTATTGATTGCACTTTTGTGCAATTCGTTCGTATACCTAAAGACAGTATAGGAAATCTACGTTTCCAGACATCGTAAGAGCGTTCAATTGGATTTCTAGATCGAATATGCGATTCGTTATATAATCTTTCAGCTGGGCTGTTGACGGAATGAAGGAGAGTTAAAATCCGCTGATTGTTTACGTATCCTTTATCAGCAAGCACTAGTGTATCTCCAAATTCTACAGATTCAAGACGAGAAATAATATTAAAGTTCCGCATTATGGTAGCTTCATGTGTAGACCCTGGCCATCTTTCTACTGTACCAAAATTCTTCAAACATGCATCGCATCTTGGGATTGGATTTTTACGTGCGTGCAATCCAAAGCACCAATAACTCGTGGAAATTAAGCAAGTCGAAAAAATTATTATTTTTTCTCTGATTTATTCCTTCTGTTATAGCAGTAAATCGTATAAAACGTTCTAGTAATCAGCAAGCAAAGCGTGGAACGAAACAAACCAAAAGCACGTGCACTTGTATGCAAGGTGAATTACGAAGACAAAGCGAAAGGCACAAAAAAAAACCGCATTCGAGAAAATCCATCCGTCCAATAAGAGAGATAGTCGAAGACTGGGTCACGCATATGTATATGTGTGTATGTATATATTTTCCTTTTACCATTTTTTCTTTCCCCAAATGGGGTATGAGGCGAGAAAACCCATCCCTCCAATAAGAGAAATAGTCGAAGACTGGGTCACGCATATATAATATATATGTGTGCATGTATATATTTTCCTTTCGCCATTTTTCCTTTCCCCAAATGGGGTATGACCGGCAGTTATACCCTACTAGCAAGCACTAGTGTGTCTCTAAATTCTCCAGATCATGTGTAGACCCTGACCATCTTTTTACTATACCCAAAAACTTCAAACGTGCATCGCAAATAGTTCGAACATTGAAAGAAAATATACTTTTTCTATTGCTAAATATTTCCGCAAAGTCTCCGCCTATTAAATAATGGTATGAATATACATACATATATACATATGAGCTCGCATACATATTGACGCCGAATTTTTCGAATCGTCGCGGAGTTGACAAAATTTGTTTCAATCGACAATTTGACGACAATGTCGGTCCGCTATATTGTCTCGTTTGTCCTTTTTGCAGTGGTTTGCTTTTGAAAGTTTACTTATGCCCTTTTGAAATACTGCGATTAACGATTGGGGTGCATTTTTATAGCGTCGTTTTTAGAAAAAATGGGCTAAATCGATAAACTATGAAACAATGATAATAAGTAAACATATAGAAGTACTATATGGACTGTGCTTAGAATATACAGTAGTTAAATATTTCATATAAGTGGCAATTTTACAAATGTATATAAATTGTATAATTTAATGCTATATATAGTGCATAATATGAAAAAATCAAAATATTATTTTAACTCTAACTAACTAATAGGTCATGTTGCCAATTCTCCTTTCTGAAGGGAATATCAGACAAATTCTTCAATTTCTGATTTTTACCATCGTCGTGAGGAAGCAGCTTGTAAGCAACATATAAACGCGAAGGGATAGGTAGGATTTTCAGTGGTGGTTGTCAAATTTTTAAAATATAATTGTTCTCGTTTTACTGAAATATTCATCAAATTCAATTTCATTCATTAATTTAAATTAATTTCGCACATTTTAGCACAGCTAACATTTGCGCCTTCTCTATTCATTAACATTCTCTGGTCATACAAATCACTTAAATCATGCGCGATCATACTATACACTGGAGTTTTGGCAGCTCAAAAGACTAGCTTGTTAGCTATTGTTAACTTTTCTGAGCATGGAGGTCATATACGGTTCATAATTTTTAAAAATAATTAATTATATAAAATAAAATAAAACTTTCTATACAATAAAAATAAAATAAATGTAATAAAATGGATAAAAAAAAAATTATTGCGGTTTGTTTTCGTAGCACGACACGTGAGCCACCCTGTACGTAGGTATTTGTACGAGCGTAGCTCTAATGCTTTTATGTCTAAATAAAGTGATATTGTAGGCACAAATAATTTCCATATAGTGCCCTCGAAAAAGGGTATAATTGATGAAACAAAATTACAAACATATACAGAGAAAATGTTTATGGATTTTATAAAAATTTTGTCAAATAATAACAAAAATATTATTCTTATTAGCTGAAACCTTTAAGAGTCTATAAATATAAATGTCATAAAAGGTATAGAGCCTTCGGCAGGCTGTAATGAAATCAAAGAAGCTCTTGAAGAATGTGATTATGACAATAAAGCTGTAGTAAATATTTTCAAAAGAAATAAAGTACCATAACCAAAGTTCAAAATTGAATTATGACAAATGCTAACCGTCTTAAGAATATTGAAACGCATCCGATATACAATTAAAAATAACTGCTGCGAAGAATTACCGTTGAAGAACTAACCAAAATAAATGGTTTGATATAATGCATTACCTGCAGAATGTGATGATCTCCACTTTACGTCAAAATTCACCTTTAAGAAAGTAGATTTAACTTAAAGTAGTAGTAATTGTGGAGAAAATCCCACTATGTGGCACTAATGCTAAAAATTCCTCGTAGCGAAATCATGAAATCATTGACCAGAATTAAAAACTTAAAACGTTAATAAAAACGTTGTCCAAAGAAGTTATACAAATGTGATAAAAGGCATTTGATTTCTGAATCGATATGTTATTTGTTATAAGAAACTCATCTCACTTCTTTATACCATGATTGTTTTGCAAATGACCCTTTCTGGAACAGCAGTGTTATTTAGAAATCGAATAATCCACCATGCTGTAGAATGTCAATCTACAACAGTGTTACAATCCACAACAATAGCCTTCAAGAATCCTGTTACTGCCCTAGGTCTGACGGCTATATACCGACAACCTCAATAGAAAACTAAAAAAAACCTTAACCTTGGGTGCAGCGAAGCTATAATACGCTTCACAAATTCAAAGATTCCTTACAAAAACTTGATTCCGATCGTTCAGTTTGTATGGCAGCTATATGCTATAGTGATTGGAGATTGCATTATTGCTGTTGTTCGGTATATTTAAAACTGCCATGATTTGTCCATCAATTTCAGGATTTAAAGAAGGTGCTTCAGTGTGGTGATGCAAACAGCATAAATTATGCAAGACTGCTGTGAGGACAATTATTGATTGCACTTTTGTGCAATTCGTTCGTATACCTAAAGACAATATAGGAAATCTACGTTTCCAGACACCGTAAGAGCGTTCAATTGGATTTCTAGATCGAATATGCTATTCGTTATATAATCTTTCAGCTGGGCTGTTGACGGAATGAAGGAGAGTTAAAATCCGCTGATTGTTTACGTATCCTTTATCAGCAAGCACTAGTGTATCTCCAAATTCTACAGATTCAAGACGAGAAATAATATTAAAGTTCCGCATTATGGTAGCTTCATGTGTAGACCCTGGCCATCTTTCTACTGTACCCAAATTCTTCAAACATGCATCGCAACTTGGGATTGGATTTTTACGTGCGTGCAATCCAAAGCACCAATAACTCGTGGAAATTAAGCAAGTCGAAAAAATTATTATTTTTTCTCTGATTTATTCCTTCTTTTATAGCAGAAAATCGTATAAAACGTTCTCGTAATCAGCAAGCAAAGCGTGGAACGAAACAAACCAAAAGCACGTGCACTTGTATGCAAGGTGAATTACGAAGACAAAGCGAAAGGCACAAAAAAAAACCGCATTCGAGAAAATCCATCCGTCCAATAAGAGAGATAGTCGAAGACTGGGTCACGCATATGTATATGTGAGTATGTATATATTTTCCTTTCACCATTTTTTCTTTCCCCAAATGGGGTATGAGGCGAGAAAACCCATCCCTCCAATAAGAGAAATAGTCGAAGACTGGGTCACGCATATATAATATATATGTGTGCATGTATATATTTTCCTTTCGCCATTTTTCCTTTCCCCAAATGGGGTATGACCGGCAGTTATACCCTACTAGCAAGCACTAGTGTGTCTCTAAATTCTCCAGATCATGTGTAGACCCTGACCATCTTTTTACTATACCCAAAAACTTCAAACGTGCATCGCACATTGTTCGAACATTGAAAGAAAATATACTTTTTCTATTGCTAAATATTTCCGCAAAGTCTCCGCCTATTAAATAATGGTATGAAAAATATTCATTGGGCTTTCGTTAACTTTCAAGTCACTTGGGATTGGATTTTTACGTGCGTGTAATCCAAAGCACCAATAACTCGTGGAAATTTAGCAATTCCAAAAAATTATTTTTTTTTTCTGAAATATCTTTTCATTTGTAGCAGAAAATCGTATTAAACGTTCTCGTAATCTTACTATTTCATTTGAAACAAGAGTTATTGATACGGTACTAGAAGATACTCCTGATGCAACTCTAATAATTTGCTAAATACTGCCAGCAGAGAATGTTAATGAATAGAGAAGGTGCAAATGTTAAGTGTAATCTTTTTGTGTACTAATTTGTAATTCCAGATGAGGGAACATCAAAAATAAAAATACACCACACAATGTGCGAATTGCTATAAATAGACATAACGAATATTCCTAAATGAAAAATCGTTGCGCATACCTATTTTGATTTATGTTTTCAATTTCTATGATATAACAAAATTTATAATTATGAAAAGCCTTCTGAATTAAAAAGCTGTATTACCGGTAAAAACCCCAGAATTCATAATAAAATAAACATTTAAAATGCAATTTTTCCATTTTTTGTATGTGCGTTGCGTAAGCAATATGCTTATTCAACAAAGGGTAATAATAAAACTATGCTATGCTAAAGCGATCGCGGTTCTACTTTTGTGGTGGCTTATGTCGTAAGCGTGAAGGAGTTAAGCTCAATCCGAATACGAGCATATAAGTTCGTATCCTACAACTCATGAAACTTAAATTATATTTAATTTTTTTATTTTATTAATTGGAATCTAAGCATATCTCAATTCAATTACTTTAATAGCATATTTTACTTCCTGAGATAATTAAAATATTTCAGGAAAATAGGTTCATATGTTTAGGTCTATTGAATATTTCCCTATTATGCGTATTTACACAAATGTGATAATCACACATACGTTCTTAAATACACGTACGCTGATGATTGCTTCTTCTTGCTCCGCACAAACAATGACTTTTGTCCACACTTTTTGCTTTTTGCGAGAAGCAAGTTAACCGATTGCAAGCAAGGTGGGGTTGGGGCGCACTGCCACATAATTATATCAGATATATTTTTATTAATCGGATTTATTTTAAAAACGAATTTATTTGTATTTCTAAATATTTTTCGTATATATTAATTATATTACGAAAATAAGTCATTAATGCATTAGTATTTTTCAATACAAATTAAGCAACATATTAATATATTATGAGCCCTCACTTGACACGCCTCTGTGCATGGTGTCAAGCCAAGGAAATAACGGCGAGTTCGCGCGGACATTGTGTTGTTGAAAAAAACCAAATGACGACTTTGTCGACAAATATACATACATATATACATATGAGCTCGCATACATATTGACGCCGAATTTTGCGAATCGTCGCGGAGTTGACAAAATTTGTTTCAATCGACAATTTGACGACAATGTCGGTCCGCTATGTTGTCTCGTTTGTCCTTTTTGCAGTGGTTTGCTATTGAAAGTTGACTTATGCCCTTTTGAAATACTGCGATTACCGATTGGGGTGCATTTTTATAGCGTCGTTTTTAGATAAAATGGGCTAAATCGATAAACTATGAAACAATGATAATAAGTAAACATATAGAAGTACTATATGGACTGTGCTTAGAATATACAGAAGTAGTTAAATATTTCATATTAGTGGCAATTTTACATATGTATATAAATTGTATAATTTAATGCTATATATAGTGCATAATATGAAAAAATCAAAATATTATTTTAACTCCAACTAACTAATAGGTCATGTTGCCAATTCTCCTTTCTGAAGGGAATATCAGACAAATTCTTCAATTTCTGATTTTTACCATCGTCGTGAGGAAGCAGCTTGTAAGCAACATATAAACGCGAAGGGATAGGTAGGATTTTCAGTGGTGGTTGTCAAATTTTTAAAATATAATTGTTCTCGTTTTACTGAAATATTCATCAAATTCAATTTCATTCATTAATTTAAATTAATTTCGCACATTTTAGCACAGCTACCATTTGCGCCTTCTCTATTCATTAACATTCTCTGGTCATACAAATCACTTAAATCATGCGCGATCATACTGTATACACTGGAGTTTTGGCAGCTCAAAAGACTAGCTTGTTAGCTATTGTTAACTTGGCTGAGCATGGAGGTCATTTACGGTTCATAATTTTTAAAAATAATTAATTATATAAAATAAAATAAAACTTTCTATACAATTAAAATAAAATAAATGTAATAAAATGGATAAAAAAAAAATTATTGCGGTTTGTTTTCGTAGCACGACACGTGAGCCACCCTGTACGTAGGTATTTGTACGAGCGTAGCTCTAATGCTTTTATGTCTAAATAAAGTGATATTGTAGGCACAAATAATTTCCATATAGTGCCCTCGAAAAAGGATATAATTGATGAAACAAAATTACAAAGATATACCGAGAAAATGTTTATGGATTTTATAAAAATTTTGTCAAATAATAACAAAAATATTATTCTTATTAGCTGAAACCTTTAGGAGTCTATAAATATAAATGTCATAAAAGGTATAGAGCCTTCGGCAGGCTGTAATGAAATCAAAGAAGCTCTTGAAGAATGTGATTATGACAATAAAGCTGTAGTAAATATTTTCAAAAGAAATAAAGTACCATAACCAAAGTTCAAAATTGAATTATGACAAATGCTAACCGTCTTAAGAATATTGAAACGCATCCGATATACAATTAAAAATAACTGCTGCGAAGAATTACCGTTGAAGAACTAACCAAAATAAATGGTTTGATATAATGCATTACCTGCAGAATGTGATGATCTCCACTCTACGTCAAAATTCACCTTTAAGAAAGTAGATTTAACTTAAAGTAGTAGTAATTGTGGAGAAAATCCCACTATGTGGCACTAATGCTAAAAATTCCTCGTAGCGAAATCATGAAATCATTGACCAGAATTAAAAACTTAAAACGAAGAAAAGAAGTTATACAAATGTGATAAAAGGCATTTGATTTCTGAATGAAAAATCGATATGTTATTTGTTATAAGAAACTCATCTCACTTCTTTATACCAAGATTGTTTTGCAAATGACCCTTTCTGGAACAGCAGTGTTAGTTAGAAATCGAATAATCCACCATGCTGTAGAATGTCAATCTACAACAGTGTTACAATCCACAACAATAGCCTTCAAGAATCCTGTTACTGCCCTAGGTCTGACGGCTATATACCGACAACCTCAATAGAAAACTAAAAAAAACCTTAACCTTGGGTGCAGCGAAGCTATAATACGCTTCACAAATTCAAAGATTCGTTACAAAAACTTGATTCCGATCGTTCAGTTTGTATGGCAGCTATATGCTATAGTGATTGGAGATTGCATTATTGCTGTTGTTCGGTATATTTAAAACTGCCATGATTTGTCCATCAATTTCAGGATTTAAAGAAGGTGCTTCAGTGTGGTGATGCAAACAGCATAAATTATGCAAGACTGCTGTGACGACAATTATTGATTGCACTTTTGTGCAATTCGTTCGTATACCTAAAGACAGTATAGGAAATCTACGTTTCCAGACATCGTAAGAGCGTTCAATTGGATTTCTAGATCGAATATGCGATTCGTTATATAATCTTTCAGCTGGGCTGTTGACGGAATGAAGGAGAGTTAAAATCCGCTGATTGTTTACGTATCCTTTATCAGCAAGCACTAGTGTTTCTCCAAATTCTACAGATTCAAGACGAGAAATAATATTAAAGTTCCGCATTATGGTAGCTTCATGTGTAGACCCTGGCCATCTTTCTACTGTACCAAAATTCTTCAAACATGCATCGCAACTTGGGATTGGATTTTTACGTGCGTGCAATCCAAAGCACCAATAACTTGTGGAAATTAAGCAATTCGAAAAAATTATTATTTTTTCTCTGATTTATTCCTTCTTTTATAGCAGAAAATCGTATAAAACGTTCTCGTAATCAGCAAGCAAAGCGTGGAACGAAACAAACCAAAAGCACGTGCACTTGTATGCAAGGTGAATTACGAAGACAAAGCGAAAGGCACAAAAAAAAACCGCATTCGAGAAAATCCATCCGTCCAATAAGAGAGATAGTCGAAGACTGGGTCACGCATATATATATGTGTGTATGTATATATTTTCCTTTCACCATTTTTCCTATCCCCAAATGGGGTATGAGGCGAGAAAACCCATCCCTCCAATAAGAGAAATAGTCGAAGACTGGGTCACGCATATATAATATATATGTGTGCATGTATATATTTTCCTTTCGCCATTTTTTCTTTCCCCAAATGGGGTATGACCGGCAGTTATACCCTACTAGCAAGCACTAGTGTGTCTCTAAATTCTCCAGATCATGTGTAGACCCTGACCATCTTTTTACTATACCCAAAAACTTCAAACGTGCATCGCAAATTGTTCGAACATTGAAAGAAAATATACTTTTTCTATTGCTAAATATTTCCGCAAAGTCTCCGCCTATTAAATAATGGTATGAATATACATACATATATACATATGAGCTCGCATACATATTGACGCCGAATTTTGCGAATCGTCGCGGAGTTGACAAAATTTGTTTCAATCGACAATTTGACGACAATGTCGGTCCGCTATGTTGTCTCGTTTGTCCTTTTTGCAGTGGTTTGCTTTTGAAAGTTGACTTATGCCCTTTTGAAATACTGCGATTAACGATTGGGGTGCATTTTTATAGCGTCGTTTTTAGATAAAATGGGCTAAATCGATAAACTATGAAACAATGATAATAAGTAAACATATAGAAGTACTATATGGACTGTGCTTAGAATATACAGAAGTAGTTAAATATTTCATATTAGTGGCAATTTTACAAATGTATATAAATTGTATAATTTAATGCTATATATAGTGCATAATATGAAAAAATCAAAATATTATTTTAACTCTAACTAACTAATAGGTCATGTTGCCAATTCTCCTTTCTGAAGGGAATATCAGACAAATTCTTCAATTTCTGATTTTTACCATCGTCGTGAGGAAGCAGCTTGTAAGCAACATATAAACGCGAAGGGATAGGTAGGATTTTCAGTGGTGGTTGTCAAATTTTTAAAATATAATTGTTCTCGTTTTACTGAAATATTCATCAAATTCAATTTCATTCATTAATTTAAATTAATTTCGCACATTTTAGCACAGCTAACATTTGCGCCTTCTCTATTCATTAACATTCTCTGGTCATACAAATCACTTAAATCATGCGCGATCATACTGTATACACTAGAGTTTTGGCAGCTCAAAAGACTAGCTTGTTAGCTATTGTTAACTTGGCTGAGCATGGAGGTCATTTACGGTTCATAATTTTTAAAAATAATTAATTATATAAAATAAAATAAAACTTTCTATACAATTAAAATAAAATAAATGTAATAAAATGGATAAAAAAAAAATTATTGCGGTTTGTTTTCGTAGCACGACACGTGAGCCACCCTGTACGTAGGTATTTGTACGAGCGTAGCTCTAATGCTTTTATGTCTAAATAAAGTGATATTGTAGGCACAAATAATTTCAATATAGTGCCCTCGAAAAAGGGTATAATTGATGAAACAAAATTACAAACATATACAGAGAAAATGTTTATGGATTTTATAAAAATTTTGTCAAATAATAACAAAAAATTATTCTTATTAGCTGAAACCTTTAAGAGTCTATAAATATAAATGTCATAAAAGGTATAGAGCCTTCGGCAGGCTGTAATGAAATCAAAGAAGCTCTTGAAGAATGTGATTATGACAATAAAGCTGTAGTAAATATTTTCAAAAGAAATAAAGTACCATAACCAAAGTTCAAAATTGAATTATGACAAATGCAAACCGTCTTAAGAATATTGAAACGCATCCGATATACAATTAAAAATAACTGCTGCGAAGAATTACCGTTGAAGAACTAACCAAAATAAATGGTTTGATATAATGCATTACCTGCAGAATGTGATGATCTCCACTCTACGTCAAAATTCACCTTTAAGAAAGTAGATTTAACTTAAAGTAGTAGTAATTGTGGAGAAAATCCCACTATGTGGCACTAATGCTAAAAATTCCTCGTAGCGAAATCATGAAATCATTGACCAGAATTAAAAACTTAAAACGTTAATAAAAACGTTGTCCAAAGAAGTTATACAAATGTGATAAAAGGCATTTGATTTCTGAATCGATATGTTATTTGTTATAAGAAACTCATCTCACTTCTTTATACCAAGATTGTTTTGCAAATGACCCTTTCTGGAACAGCAGTGTTAGTTAGAAATCGAATAATCCACCATGCTGTAGAATGTCAATCTACAACAGTGTTACAATCCACAACAATAGCCTTCAAGAATCCTGTTACTGCCCTAGGTCTGACGGCTATATACCGACAACCTCAATAGAAAACTAAAAAAAACCTTAACCTTGGGTGCAGCGAAGCTATAATACGCTTCACAAATTCAAAGATTCCTTACAAAAACTTGATTCCGATCGTTCAGTTTGTATGGCAGCTATATGCTATAGTGATTGGAGATTGCACTATTGCTGTTGTTCGGTATATTTAAAACTGCCATGATTTGTCCATCAATTTCAGGATTTAAAGAAGGTGCTTCAATGTGGTGATGCAAACAGCATAAATTATGCAAGACTGCTGTGACGACAATTATTGATTGCACTTTTGTGCAATTCGTTCGTATACCTAAAGACAGTATAGGAAATCTACGTTTCCAGACATCGTAAGAGCGTTCAATTGGATTTCTAGATCGAATATGCGATTCGTTATATAATCTTTCAGCTGGGCTGTTGACGGAATGAAGGAGAGTTAAAATCCGCTGATTGTTTACGTATCCTTTATCAGCAAGCACTAGTGTATCTCCAAATTCTACAGATTCAAGACGAGAAATAATATTAAAGTTCCGCATTATGGTAGCTTCATGTGTAGACCCTGGCCATCTTTCTACTGTAACAAAAATCCTTCAAACATGCATCGCAACTTGGGATTGGATTTTTACGTGCGTGCAATCCAAAGCACCAATAACTTGTGGAAATTAAGCAATTCGAAAAAATTATTATTTTTTCTCTGATTTATTCCTTCTTTTATAGCAGAAAATCGTATAAAACGTTCTCGTAATCAGCAAGCAAAGCGTGGAACGAAACAAACCAAAAGCACGTGCACTTGTATGCAAGGTGAATTACGAAGACAAAGCGAAAGGCACAAAAAAAAACCGCATTCGAGAAAATCCATCCGTCCAATATATATTTTCCTTTCACCATGTTTTCTTTCCCCAAATGGGGTATGAGGCGAGAAAACCCATCCCTCCAATAAGAGAAATAGTCGAAGACTGGGTCACGCATATATAATATATATGTGTGCATGTATATATTTTCCTTTCGCCATTTTTCCTTTCCCCAAATGGGGTATGACCGGCAGTTATACCCTACTAGCAAGCACTAGTGTGTCTCTAAATTCTCCAGATCATGTGTAGACCCTGACCATCTTTTTACTATACCCAAAAACTTCAAACGTGCATCGCAAATTGTTCGAACATTGAAAGAAAATATACTTTTTCTATTGCTAAATATTTCCGCAAAGTCTCCGCCTATTAAATAATGGTATGAATATACATACATATATACATATGAGCTCGCATACATATTGACGCCGAATTTCGCGAATCGTCGCGGAGTTGACAAAATTTGTTTCAATCGACAATTTGACGACAATGTCGGTCCGCTATGTTGTCTCGTTTGTCCTTTTTGCAGTGGTTTGCTTTTGAAAGTTGACTTATGCCCTTTTGAAATACTGCGATTAACGATTGGGGTGCATTTTTATAGCGTCGTTTTTAGATAAAATGGGCTAAATCGATAAACTATGAAACAATGATAATAAGTAAACATATAGAAGTACTATATGGACTGTGCTTAGAATATACAGAAGTAGTTAAATATTTCATATTAGTGGCAAATTTACAAATGTATATAAATTGTATAATTTAATGCTATATATAGTGCATAATATGAAAAAATCAAAATATTATTTTAACTCTAACTAACTAATAGGTCATGTTGCCAATTCTCCTTTCTGAAGGGAATATCAGACAAATTCTTCAATTTCTGATTTTTACCATCGTCGTGAGGAAGCAGCTTGTAAGCAACATATAAACGCGAAGGGATAGGTAGGATTTTCAGTGGTGGTTGTCAAATTTTTAAAATATAATTGTTCTCGTTTTACTGAAATATTCATCAAATTCAATTTCATTCATTAATTTAAATTAATTTCGCACATTTTAGCACAGCTAACATTTGCGCCTTCTCTATTCATTAACATTCTCTGGTAATACAAATCACTTAAATCATGCGCGATCATACTGTATACACTAGAGTTTTGGCAGCTCAAAAGACTAGCTTGTTAGCTATTGTTAACTTGGCTGAGCATGGAGGTCATTTACGGTTCATAATTTTTAAAAATAATTAATTATATAAAATAAAATAAAACTTTCTATACAATTAAAATAAAATAAATGTAATAAAATGGATAAAAAAAAAATTATTGCGGTTTGTTTTCGTAGCACGACACGTGAGCCACCCTGTACGTAGGTATTTGTACGAGCGTAGCTCTAATGCTTTTATGTCTAAATAAAGTGATATTGTAGGCACAAATAATTTCCATATAGTGCCCTCGAAAAAGGGTATAATTGATGAAACAAAATTACAAACATATACAGAGAAAATGTTTATGGATTTTATAAAAATTTTGTCAAATAATAACAAAAAATTATTCTTATTAGCTGAAACCTTTAAGAGTCTATAAATATAAATGTCATAAAAGGTATAGAGCCTTCGGCAGGCTGTAATGAAATCAAAGAAGCTCTTTAAGAATGTGATTATGACAATAAAGCTGTAGTAAATATTTTCAAAAGAAATAAAGTACCATAACCAAAGTTCAAAATTGAATTATGACAAATGCTAACCGTCTTAAGAATATTGAAACGCATCCGATATACAATTAAAAATAACTGCTGCGAAGAATTACCGTTGAAGAACTAACCAAAATAAATGGTTTGATATAATGCATTACCTGCAGAATGTGATGATCTCCACTCTACGTCAAAATTCACCTTTAAGAAAGTAGATTTAACTTAAAGTAGTAGTAATTGTGGAGAAAATCCCACTATGTGGCACTAATGCTAAAAATTCCTCGTAGCGAAATCGTGAAATCATTGACCAGAATTAAAAACTTAAAACGTTAATAAAAACGTTGTCCAAAGAAGTTATACAAATGTGATAAAAGGCATTTGATTTCTGAATGAAAAATCGATATGTTATTTGTTATAAGAAACTCATCTCACTTCTTTATACCAAGATTGTTTTGCAAATGACCCTTTCTGGAACAGCAGTGTTAGTTAGAAATCGAATAATCCACCATGCTGTAGAATGTCAATCTACAACAGTGTTACAATCCACAACAATAGCCTTCAAGAATCCTGTTACTGCCCTAGGTCTGACGGCTATATACCGACAACCTCAATAGAAAACTAAAAAAAACCTTAACCTTGGGTGCAGCGAAGCTATAATACGCTTCACAAATTCAAAGATTCCTTACAAAAACTTGATTCCGATCGTTCAGTTTGTATGGCAGCTATATGCTATAGTGATTGGAGATTGCACTATTGCTGTTGTTCGGTATATTTAAAACTGCCATGATTTGTCCATCAATTTCAGGATTTAAAGAAGGGGCTTCAATGTGGTGATGCAAACAGCATAAATTATGCAAGACTGCTGTGACGACAATTATTGATTGCACTTTTGTGCAATTCGTTCGTATACCTAAAGACAGTATAGGAAATCTACGTTTCCAGACATCGTAAGAGCGTTCAATTGGATTTCTAGATCGAATATGCGATTCGTTATATAATCTTTCAGCTGGGCTGTTGACGGAATGAAGGAGAGTTAAAATCCGCTGATTGTTTACGTATCCTCTATCAGCAAGCACTAGTGTATCGCCAAATTCTACAGATTCAAGACGAGAAATAATATTAAAGTTCCGCATTATGGTAGCTTCATGTGTAGACCCTGGCCATCTTTCTACTGTACCCAAATTCTTCAAACATGCATCGCAACTTGGGATTGGATTTTTACGTGCGTGCAATCCAAAGCACCAATAACTTGTGGAAATTAAGCAATTCGAAAAAATTATTATTTTTTCTCTGATTTATTCCTTCTTTTATAGCAGAAAATCGTATAAAACGTTCTCGTAATCAGCAAGCAAAGCGTGGAACGAAACAAACCAAAAGCACGTGCACTTGTATGCAAGGTGAATTACGAAGACAAAGCGAAAGGCACAAAAAAAACCGCATTCGAGAAAATCCATCCGTCCAATATATATTTTCCTTTCACCATTTTTCCTTTCCCCAAATGGGGTATGAGGCGAGAAAACCCATCCCTCCAATAAGAGAAATAGTCGAAGTCTGGGTCACGCATATATAATATATATGTGTGCATGTATATATTTTCCTTTCGCCATTTTTCCTTTCCCCAAATGGGGTATGACCGGCAGTTATACCCTACTAGCAAGCACTAGTGTGTCTCTAAATTCTCCAGATCATGTGTAGACCCTGACCATCTTTTTACTATACCCAAAAACTTCAAACGTGCATCGCAAATTGTTCGAACATTGAAAGAAAATATACTTTTTCTATTGCTAAATATTTCCGCAAAGTCTCCGCCTATTAAATAATGGTATGAAAAATATTCATTGGGCTTTCGTTAACTTTCAAGTCACTTGGGATTGGATTTTTACTTGCGTGTAATCCAAAGCACCAATAACTCGTGGAAATTTAGCAATTCCAAAAAATTATTTTTTTTTCTGAAATATCTTTTCATTTGTAGCAGAAAATCGTATAAAACGTTCTCGTAATCTTACTATTTCATTTGAAATAAGAGTTATTGATACGGTACTAGAAGATACTCCTGATGCAACTCTAATAAATTGCTAAATACTGCCAGCAGAGAATGTTAATGAATAGAGAAGGTGCAAATGTTAAGTGTAATCTTTTTGTGTACTAATTTGTAATTCCAGATGAGGGAACATCAAAAATAAAAATACACCACACAATGTGCGAATTGCTATAAATAGACATAACGAATATTCCTAAATGAAAAATCGTTGCGCATACCTATTTTGATTTATGTTTTCAATTTCTATGATATAACAAAATTTATAATTATGAAAAGCCTTCTGAATTAAAAAGCTGTATTACCGGTAAAAACCCCAGAATTCATAATAAAATAAACATTTAAAATGCAATTTTTCCATTTTTTGTATGTGCGTTGCGTAAGCAATATGCTTATTCAACAAAGGGTAATAATAAAACTATGCTATGCTAAAGCGATCGCGGTTCTACTTTTGTGGTGGCTTATGTCGTAAGCGTGAAGGAGTTAAGCTCAATCCGAATACGAGCATATAAGTTCGTATCCTACAACTCATGAAACTTAAATTATATTTAATTTTTTTATTTTATTAATTGGAATCTAAGCATATCTCAATTCAATTACTTTAATAGCATATTTTACTTCCTGAGATAATTAAAATATTTCAGGAAAATAGGTTCATATGTTTAGGTTTATTGAATATTTCCCTATTATGCGTATTTACACAAATGTGATAATCACACATACGTTCTTAAATACACGTACGCTGATGATTGCTTCTTCTTGCTCCGCACAAACAATGACTTTTGTCTACACTTTTTGCTTTTTGCGAGAAGCAAGTTAACCGATTGCAAGCAAGGTGAGGTTGGGGCGCACTGCCACATAATTATATCAGCTATATTTTTATTAATCGGATTTATTTTAAAAACGAATTTATTTGTATTTCTAAATATTTTTACGTATATATTAATTATATTACGAAAATAAGTCATTAATGCATTAGTATTTTTCAATACAAATTAAGCAACATATTAATATATTATGAGCCCTCACTTGACACGCCTCTGTGCATGGTGTCAAGCCAAGGAAATAACGGCGAGTTCGCGCGGACATTGTGTTGTTGAAAAAAACCAAATGACGACTTTGTCGACAAATATACATACATATATACATATGAGCTCGTATACATATTGACGACGAATTTTGCGAATCGTCGCGGAGTTGACAAAATTTGTTTCAATCGACCATTTGACGACAATGTCGGTCCGCTATGTTGTCTCGTTTGTCCTTTTTGCAGTGGTTTGCTATTGAAAGTTGACTTATGCCCTTTTGAAATACTGCGATTACCGATTGGGGTGCATTTTTATAGCGTCGTTTTTAGATAAAATGGGCTAAATCGATAAACTATGAAACAATGATAATAAGTAAACATATAGAAGTACTATATGGACTGTGCTTAGAATATACAGAAGTAGTTAAATATTTCATATTAGTGGCAATTTTACAAATGTATATAAATTGTATAATTTAATGCTATATATAGTGCATAATATGAAAAAATCAAAATATTATTTTAACTCTAACTAACTAATAGGTCATGTTGCCAATTCTCCTTTCTGAAGGGAATATCAGACAAATTCTTCAATTTCTGATTTTTACCATCGTCGTGAGGAAGCAGCTTGTAAGCAACATATAAACGCGAAGGGATAGGTAGGATTTTCAGTGGTGGTTGTCAAATTTTTAAAATATAATTGTTCTCGTTTTACTGAAATATTCATCAAATTCAATTTCATTCATTAATTTAAATTAATTTCGCACATTTTAGCACAGCTAACATTTGCGCCTTCTCTATTCATTAACATTCTCTGGTCATACAAATCACTTAAATCATGCGCGATCATACTGTATACACTAGAGTTTTGGCAGCTCAAAAGACTAGCTTGTTAGCTATTGTTAACTTGGCTGAGCATGGAGGTCATTTACGGTTCATAATTTTTAAAAATAATTAATTATATAAAATAAAATAAAACTTTCTATACAATTAAAATAAAATAAATGTAATAAAATGGATAAAAAAAAATTATTGCGGTTTGTTTTCGTAGCACGACACGTGAGCCACCCTGTACGTAGGTATTTGTACGAGCGTAGCTCTAATGCTTTTATGTCTAAATAAAGTGATATTGTAGGCACAAATAATTTCCATATAGTGCCCTCGAAAAAGGGTATAATTGATGAAACAAAATTACAAAGATATACCGAGAAAATGTTTATGGATTTTATAAAAATTTTGTCAAATAATAACAAAAATATTATTCTTATTAGCTGAAACCTTTAAGAGTCTATAAATATAAATGTCATAAAAGGTATAGAGCCTTCGGCAGGCTGTAATGAAATCAAAGAAGCTCTTGAAGAATGTGATTATGACAATAAAGCTGTAGTAAATATTTTCAAAAGAAATAAAGTACCATAACCAAAGTTCAAAATTGAATTATGACAAATGCTAACCGTCTTAAGAATATTGAAACGCATCCGATATACAATTAAAAATAACTGCTGCGAAGAATTACCGTTGAAGAACTAACCAAAATAAATGGTTTGATATAATGCATTACCTGCAGAATGTGATGATCTCCACTCTACGTCAAAATTCACCTTTAAGAAAGTAGATTTAACTTAAAGTAGTAGTAATTGTGGAGAAAATCCCACTATGTGGCACTAATGCTAAAAATTCCTCGTAGCGAAATCATGAAATCATTGACCAGAATTAAAAACTTAAAACGTTAATAAAAACGTTGTCCAAAGAAGTTATACAAATGTGATAAAAGGCATTTGATTTCTGAATGAAAAATCGATATGTTATTTGTTATAAGAAACTCATCTCACTTCTTTATACCAAGATTGTTTTGCAAATGACCCTTTCTGGAACAGCAGTGTTAGTTAGAAATCGAATAATCCAACATGCTGTAGAATGTCAATCTACAACAGTGTTACAATCCACAACAATAGCCTTCAAGAATCCTGTTACTGCCCTAGGTCTGACGGCTATATACCGACAACCTCAATAGAAAACTAAAAAAAACCTTAACCTTGGGTGCAGCGAAGCTATAATACGCTTCACAAATTCAAAGATTCCTTACAAAAACTTGATTCCGATCGTTCAGTTTGTATGGCAGCTATATGCTATAGTGATTGGAGATTGCATTATTGCTGTTGTTCGGTATATTTAAAACTGCCATGATTTGTCCATCAATTTCAGGATTTAAAGAAGGTGCTTCAGTGTGGTGATGCAAACAGCATAAATTATGCAAGACTGCTGTGACGACAATTATTGATTGCACTTTTGTGCAATTCGTTCGTATACCTAAAGACAGTATAGGAAATCTACGTTTCCAGACATCGTAAGAGCGTTCAATTGGATTTCTAGATCGAATATGCGATTCGTTATATAATCTTTCAGCTGGGCTGTTGACGGAATGAAGGAGAGTTAAAATCCGCTGATTGTTTACGTATCCTTTATCAGCAAGCACTAGTGTATCTCCAAATTTTACAGATTCAAGACGAGAAATAATATTAAAGTTCCGCATTATGGTAGCTTCATGTGTAGACCCTGGCCATCTTTCTACTGTACCCAAATTCTTCAAACATGCATCGCAACTTGGGATTGGATTTTTACGTGCGTGCAATCCAAAGCACCAATAACTCGTGGAAATTAAGCAATTCGAAAAAATTATTATTTTTTCTCTGATTTATTCCTTCTTTTATAGCAGAAAATCGTATAAAACGTTCTCGTAATCAGCAAGCAAAGCGTGGGACGAAAAAAACCAAAAGCACGTGCACTTGTATGCAAGGTGAATTACGAAGACAAAGCGAAAGGCACAAAAAAAAACCGCATTCGAGAAAATCCATCCGTCCAATATATATTTTCCTTTCACTATTTTTCCTTTCCCCAAATGGGGTATGAGGCGAGAAAACCCATCCCTCCAATAAGAGAAATAGTCGAAGACTGGGTCACGCATATATAATATATATGTGTGCATGTATATATTTTCCTTTCGCCATTTTTCCTTTCCCCAAATGGGGTATGACCGGCAGTTATACCCTACTAGCAAGCACTAGTGTGTCTCTAAATTCTCCAGATCATGTGTAGACCCTGACCATCTTTTTACTATACCCAAAAACTTCAAACGTGCATCGCAAATTGTTCGAACATTGAAAGAAAATATACTTTTTCTATTGCTAAATATTTCCGCAAAGTCTCCGCCTATTAAATAATGGTATGAAAAATATTCATTGGGCTTTCGTTAACTTTCAAGTCACTTGGGATCGGACTTTTACTTGCGTGTAATCCAAAGCACCAATAACTCGTGGAAATTTAGCAATTCCAAAAAAATTTTTTTTTTTCTGAAATATCTTTTCATTTGTAGCAGAAAATCGTATAAAACGTTCTCGTAATCTTACTATTTCATTTGAAACAAGAGTTATTGATACGGTACTAGAAGATACTCCTGATGCAACTCTAATAAATTGCTAAATACTGCCAGCAGAGAATGTTAATGAATAGAGAAGGTGCAAATGTTAAGTGTAATCTTTTTGTGTACTAATTTGTAATTCCAGATGAGGGAACATCAAAAATAAAAATACACCACACAATGTGCGAATTGCTATAAATAGACATAACGAATATTCCTAAATGAAAAATCGTTGCGCATACCTATTTTGATTTATGTTTTCAATTTCTATGATATAACAAAATTTATAATTATGAAAAGCCTTCTGAATTAAAAAGCTGTATTACCGGTAAAAACCCCAGAATTCATAATAAAATAAACATTTAAAATGCAATTTTTCCATTTTTTGTATGTGCGTTGCGTAAGCAATATGCTTATTCAACAAAGGGTAATAATAAAACTATGCTATGCTAAAGCGATCGCGGTTCTACTTTTGTGGTGGCTTATGTCGTAAGCGTGAAGGAGTTAAGCTCAATCCGAATACGAGCATATAAGTTCGTATCCTACAACTCATGAAACTTAAATTATATTTAATTTTTTTATTTTATTAATTGGAATCTAAGCATATCTCAATTCAATTACTTTAATAGCATATTTTACTTCCTGAGATAATTAAAATATTTCAGGAAAATAGGTTCATATGTTTAGGTTTATTGAATATTTCCCTATTATGCGTATTTACACAAATGTGATAATCACACATACGTTCTTAAATACACGTACGCTGATGATTGCTTCTTCTTGCTCCGCACAAACAATGACTTTTGTCTACACTTTTTGCTTTTTGCGAGAAGCAAGTTAACCGATTGCAAGCAAGGTGAGGTTGGGGCGCACTGCCACATAATTATATCAGCTATATTTTTATTAATCGGATTTATTTTAAAAACGAATTTATTTGTATTTCTAAATATTTTTACGTATATATTAATTATATTACGAAAATAAGTCATTAATGCATTAGTATTTTTCAATACAAATTAAGCAACATATTAATATATTATGAGCCCTCACTTGACACGCCTCTGTGCATGGTGTCAAGCCAAGGAAATAACGGCGAGTTCGCGCGGACATTGTGTTGTTGAAAAAAACCAAATGACGACTTTGTCGACAAATATACATACATATATACATATGAGCTCGTATACATATTGACGACGAATTTTGCGAATCGTCGCGGAGTTGACAAAATTTGTTTCAATCGACCATTTGACGACAATGTCGGTCCGCTATGTTGTCTCGTTTGTCCTTTTTGCAGTGGTTTGCTATTGAAAGTTGACTTATGCCCTTTTGAAATACTGCGATTACCGATTGGGGTGCATTTTTATAGCGTCGTTTTTAGATAAAATGGGCTAAATCGATAAACTATGAAACAATGATAATAAGTAAACATATAGAAGTACTATATGGACTGTGCTTAGAATATACAGAAGTAGTTAAATATTTCATATTAGTGGCAATTTTACAAATGTATATAAATTGTATAATTTAATGCTATATATAGTGCATAATATGAAAAAATCAAAATATTATTTTAACTCTAACTAACTAATAGGTCATGTTGCCAATTCTCCTTTCTGAAGGGAATATCAGACAAATTCTTCAATTTCTGATTTTTACCATCGTCGTGAGGAAGCAGCTTGTAAGCAACATATAAACGCGAAGGGATAGGTAGGATTTTCAGTGGTGGTTGTCAAATTTTTAAAATATAATTGTTCTCGTTTTACTGAAATATTCATCAAATTCAATTTCATTCATTAATTTAAATTAATTTCGCACATTTTAGCACAGCTAACATTTGCGCCTTCTCTATTCATTAACATTCTCTGGTCATACAAATCACTTAAATCATGCGCGATCATACTGTATACACTAGAGTTTTGGCAGCTCAAAAGACTAGCTTGTTAGCTATTGTTAACTTGGCTGAGCATGGAGGTCATTTACGGTTCATAATTTTTAAAAATAATTAATTATATAAAATAAAATAAAACTTTCTATACAATTAAAATAAAATAAATGTAATAAAATGGATAAAAAAAAATTATTGCGGTTTGTTTTCGTAGCACGACACGTGAGCCACCCTGTACGTAGGTATTTGTACGAGCGTAGCTCTAATGCTTTTATGTCTAAATAAAGTGATATTGTAGGCACAAATAATTTCCATATAGTGCCCTCGAAAAAGGGTATAATTGATGAAACAAAATTACAAAGATATACCGAGAAAATGTTTATGGATTTTATAAAAATTTTGTCAAATAATAACAAAAATATTATTCTTATTAGCTGAAACCTTTAAGAGTCTATAAATATAAATGTCATAAAAGGTATAGAGCCTTCGGCAGGCTGTAATGAAATCAAAGAAGCTCTTGAAGAATGTGATTATGACAATAAAGCTGTAGTAAATATTTTCAAAAGAAATAAAGTACCATAACCAAAGTTCAAAATTGAATTATGACAAATGCTAACCGTCTTAAGAATATTGAAACGCATCCGATATACAATTAAAAATAACTGCTGCGAAGAATTACCGTTGAAGAACTAACCAAAATAAATGGTTTGATATAATGCATTACCTGCAGAATATGATGATCTCCACTCTACGTCAAAATTCACCTTTAAGAAAGTAGATTTAACTTAAAGTAGTAGTAATTGTGGAGAAAATCCCACTATGTGGCACTAATGCTAAAAATTCCTCGTAGCGAAATCATGAAATCATTGACCAGAATTAAAAACTTAAAACGTTAATAAAAACGTTGTCCAAAGAAGTTATACAAATGTGATAAAAGGCATTTGATTTCTGAATGAAAAATCGATATGTTATTTGTTATAAGAAACTCATCTCACTTCTTTATACCAAGATTGTTTTGCAAATGACCCTTTCTGGAACAGCAGTGTTAGTTAGAAATCGAATAATCCAACATGCTGTAGAATGTCAATCTACAACAGTGTTACAATCCACAACAATAGCCTTCAAGAATCCTGTTACTGCCCTAGGTCTGACGGCTATATACCGACAACCTCAATAGAAAACTAAAAAAAACCTTAACCTTGGGTGCAGCGAAGCTATAATACGCTTCACAAATTCAAAGATTCGTTACAAAAACTTGATTCCGATCGTTCAGTTTGTATGGCAGCTATATGCTATAGTGATTGGAGATTGCATTATTGCTGTTGTTCGGTATATTTAAAACTGCCATGATTTGTCCATCAATTTCAGGATTTAAAGAAGGTGCTTCAGTGTGGTGATGCAAACAGCATAAATTATGCAAGACTGCTGTGACGACAATTATTGATTGCACTTTTGTGCAATTCGTTCGTATACCTAAAGACAGTATAGGAAATCTACGTTTCCAGACATCGTAAGAGCGTTCAATTGGATTTCTAGATCGAATATGCGATTCGTTATATAATCTTTCAGCTGGGCTGTTGACGGAATGAAGGAGAGTTAAAATCCGCTGATTGTTTACGTATCCTTTATCAGCAAGCACTAGTGTATCTCCAAATTTTACAGATTCAAGACGAGAAATAATATTAAAGTTCCGCATTATGGTAGCTTCATGTGTAGACCCTGGCCATCTTTCTACTGTACCCAAATTCTTCAAACATGCATCGCAACTTGGGATTGGATTTTTACGTGCGTGCAATCCAAAGCACCAATAACTCGTGGAAATTAAGCAATTCGAAAAAATTATTATTTTTTCTCTGATTTATTCCTTCTTTTATAGCAGAAAATCGTATAAAACGTTCTCGTAATCAGCAAGCAAAGCGTGGAACGAAACAAACCAAAAGCACGTGCACTTGTATGCAAGGTGAATTACGAAGACAAAGCGAAAGGCACAAAAAAAAACCGCATTCGAGAAAATCCATCCGTCCAATATATATTTTCCTTTCACTATTTTTCCTTTCCCCAAATGGGGTATGAGGCGAGAAAACCCATCCCTCCAATAAGAGAAATAGTCGAAGACTGGGTCACGCATATATAATATATATGTGTGCATGTATATATTTTCCTTTCGCCATTTTTCCTTTCCCCAAATGGGGTATGACCGGCAGTTATACCCTACTAGCAAGCACTAGTGTGTCTCTAAATTCTCCAGATCATGTGTAGACCCTGACCATCTTTTTACTATACCCAAAAACTTCAAACGTGCATCGCAAATTGTTCGAACATTGAAAGAAAATATACTTTTTCTATTGCTAAATATTTCCGCAAAGTCTCCGCCTATTAAATAATGGTATGAAAAATATTCATTGGGCTTTCGTTAACTTTCAAGTCACTTGGGATTGGACTTTTACTTGCGTGTAATCCAAAGCACCAATAACTCGTGGAAATTTAGCAATTCCAAAAAATTATTTTTTTTTCTGAAATATCTTTTCATTTGTAGCAGAAAATCGTATAAAACGTTCTCGTAATCTTACTATTTCATTTGAAATAAGAGTTATTGATACGGTACTAGAAGATACTCCTGATGCAACTCTAATAAATTGCTAAATACTGCCAGCAGAGAATGTTAATGAATAGAGAAGGTGCAAATGTTAAGTGTAATCTTTTTGTGTACTAATTTGTAATTCCAGATGAGGGAACATCAAAAATAAAAATACACCACACAATGTGCGAATTGCTATAAATAGACATAACGAATATTCCTAAATGAAAAATCGTTGCGCATACCTATTTTGATTTATGTTTTCAATTTCTATGATATAACAAAATTTATAATTATGAAAAGCCTTCTGAATTAAAAAGCTGTATTACCGGTAAAAACCCCAGAATTCATAATAAAATAAACATTTAAAATGCAATTTTTCCATTTTTTGTATGTGCGTTGCGTAAGCAATATGCTTATTCAACAAAGGGTAATAATAAAACTATGCTATGCTAAAGCGATCGCGGTTCTACTTTTGTGGTGGCTTATGTCGTAAGCGTGAAGGAGTTAAGCTCAATCCGAATACGAGCATATAAGTTCGTATCCTACAACTCATGAAACTTAAATTATATTTAATTTTTTTATTTTATTAATTGGAATCTAAGCATATCTCAATTCAATTACTTTAATAGCATATTTTACTTCCTGAGATAATTAAAATATTTCAGGAAAATAGGTTCATATGTTTAGGTTTATTGAATATTTCCCTATTATGCGTATTTACACAAATGTGATAATCACACATACGTTCTTAAATACACGTACGCTGATGATTGCTTCTTCTTGCTCCGCACAAACAATGACTTTTGTCTACACTTTTTGCTTTTTGCGAGAAGCAAGTTAACCGATTGCAAGCAAGGTGAGGTTGGGGCGCACTGCCACATAATTATATCAGCTATATTTTTATTAATCGGATTTATTTTAAAAACGAATTTATTTGTATTTCTAAATATTTTTACGTATATATTAATTATATTACGAAAATAAGTCATTAATGCATTAGTATTTTTCAATACAAATTAAGCAACATATTAATATATTATGAGCCCTCACTTGACACGCCTCTGTGCATGGTGTCAAGCCAAGGAAATAACGGCGAGTTCGCGCGGACATTGTGTTGTTGAAAAAAACCAAATGACGACTTTGTCGACAAATATACATACATATATACATATGAGCTCGCATACATATTGACGCCGAATTTTGCGAATCGTCGCGGAGTTGACAAAATTTGTTTCAATCGACCATTTGACGACAATGTCGGTCCGCTATGTTGTCTCGTTTGTCCTTTTTGCAGTGGTTTGCTATTGAAAGTTGACTTATGCCCTTTTGAAATACTGCGATTACCGATTGGGGTGCATTTTTATAGCGTCGTTTTTAGATAAAATGGGCTAAATCGATAAACTATGAAACAATGATAATAAGTAAACATATAGAAGTACTATATGGACTGTGCTTAGAATATACAGAAGTAGTTAAATATTTCATATTAGTGGCAATTTTACATATGTATATAAATTGTATAATTTAATGCTATATATAGTGCATAATATGAAAAAATCAAAATATTATTTTAACTCTAACTAACTAATAGGTCATGTTGCCAATTCTCCTTTCTGAAGGGAATATCAGACAAATTCTTCAATTTCTGATTTTTACCATCGTCGTGAGGAAGCAGCTTGTAAGCAACATATAAACGCGAAGGGATAGGTAGGATTTTCAGTGGTGGTTGTCAAATTTTTAAAATATAATTGTTCTCGTTTTACTGAAATATTCATCAAATTCAATTTCATTCATTAATTTAAATTAATTTCGCACATTTTAGCACAGCTAACATTTGCGCCTTCTCTATTCATTAACATTCTCTGGTCATACAAATCACTTAAATCATGCGCGATCATACTGTATACACTAGAGTTTTGGCAGCTCAAAAGACTAGCTTGTTAGCTATTGTTAACTTGGCTAAGCATGGAGGTCATTTACGGTTCATAATTTTTAAAAATAATTAATTATATAAAATAAAATAAAACTTTCTATACAATTAAAATAAAATAAATGTAATAAAATGGATAAAAAAAAATTATTGCGGTTTGTTTTCGTAGCACGACACGTGAGCCACCCTGTACGTAGGTATTTGTACGAGCGTAGCTCTAATGCTTTTATGTCTAAATAAAGTGATATTGTAGGCACAAATAATTTCCATATAGTGCCCTCGAAAAAGGGTATAATTGATGAAACAAAATTACAAAGATATACCGAGAAAATGTTTATGGATTTTATAAAAATTTTGTCAAATAATAACAAAAATATTATTCTTATTAGCTGAAACCTTTAAGAGTCTATAAATATAAATGTCATAAAAGGTATAGAGCCTTCGGCAGGCTGTAATGAAATCAAAGAAGCTCTTGAAGAATGTGATTATGACAATAAAGCTGTAGTAAATATTTTCAAAAGAAATAAAGTACCATAACCAAAGTTCAAAATTGAATTATGACAAATGCTAACCGTCTTAAGAATATTGAAACGCATCCGATATACAATTAAAAATAACTGCTGCGAAGAATTACCGTTGAAGAACTAACCAAAATAAATGGTTTGATATAATGCATTACCTGCAGAATGTGATGATCTCCACTCTACGTCAAAATTCACCTTTAAGAAAGTAGATTTAACTTAAAGTAGTAGTAATTGTGGAGAAAATCCCACTATGTGGCACTAATGCTAAAAATTCCTCGTAGCGAAATCATGAAATCATTGACCAGAATTAAAAACTTAAAACGTTAATAAAAACGTTGTCCAAAGAAGTTATACAAATGTGATAAAAGGCATTTGATTTCTGAATCGATATGTTATTTGTTATAAGAAACTCATCTCACTTCTTTATACCAAGATTGTTTTGCAAATGACCCTTTCTGGAACAGCAGTGTTAGTTAGAAATCGAATAATCCACCATGCTGTAGAATGTCAATCTACAACAGTGTTACAATCCACAACAATAGCCTTCAAGAATCCTGTTACTGCCCTAGGTCTGACGGCTATATACCGACAACCTCAATAGAAAACTAAAAAAAACCTTAACCTTGGGTGCAGCGAAGCTATAATACGCTTCACAAATTCAAAGATTCCTTACAAAAACTTGATTCCGATCGTTCAGTTTGTATGGCAGCTATATGCTATAGTGATTGGAGATTGCACTATTGCTGTTGTTCGGTATATTTAAAACTGCCATGATTTGTCCATCAATTTCAGGATTTAAAGAAGGTGCTTCAATGTGGTGATGCAAACAGCATAAATTATGCAAGACTGCTGTGACGACAATTATTGATTGCACTTTTGTGCAATTCGTTCGTATACCTAAAGACAGTATAGGAAATCTACGTTTCCAGACATCGTAAGAGCGTTCAATTGGATTTCTAGATCGAATATGCGATTCGTTATATAATCTTTCAGCTGGGCTGTTGACGGAATGAAGGAGAGTTAAAATCCGCTGATTGTTTACGTATCCTTTATCAGCAAGCACTAGTGTATCTCCAAATTCTACAGATTCAAGACGAGAAATAATATTAAAGTTCCGCATTATGGTAGCTTCATGTGTAGACCCTGGCCATCTTTCTACTGTACCCAAATTCTTCAAACATGCATCGCAACTTGGGATTGGATTTTTACGTGCGTGCAATCCAAAGCACCAATAACTCGTGGAAATTAAGCAATTCGAAAAAATTATTGTTTTTTCTCTGATTTATTCCTTCTTTTATAGCAGAAAATCGTATAAAACGTTCTCGTAATCAGCAAGCAAAGCGTGGAACGAAACAAACCAAAAGCACGTGCACTTGTATGCAAGGTGAATTACGAAGACAAAGCGAAAGGCACAAAAAAAACCGCATTCGAGAAAATCCATCCGTCCAATATATATTTTCCTTTCGCCATTTTTCCTTTCCCCAAATGGGGTATGACCGGCAGTTATACCCTACTAGCAAGCACTAGTGTGTCTCTAAATTCTCCAGATCATGTGTAGACCCTGACCATCTTTTTACTATACCCAAAAACTTCAAACGTGCATCGCAAATTGTTCGAACATTGAAAGAAAATATACTTTTTCTATTGCTAAATATTTCCGCAAAGTCTCCGCCTATTAAATAATGGTATGAATATACATACATATATACATATGACCTCGCATACATATTGACGCCGAATTTTGCGAATCGTCGCGGAGTTGACAAAATTTGTTTCAATCGACAATTTGACGACAATGTCGGTCCGCTATGTTGTCTCGTTTGTTCTTTTTGCAGTGGTTTGCTTTTGAAAGTTGACTTATGCCCTTTTGAAATACTGCGATTAACGATTGGGGTGCATTTTTATAGCGTCGTTTTTAGATAAAATGGGCTAAATCGATAAACTATGAAACAATGATAATAAGTAAACATATAGAAGTACTATATGGACTGTGCTTAGAATATACAGAAGTAGTTAAATATTTCATATTAGTGGCAATTTTACATATGTAAATAAATTGTATAATTTAATGCTATATATAGTGCATAATATGAAAAAATCAAAATATTATTTTAACTCTAACTAACTAATAGGTCATGTTGCCAATTCTCCTTTCTGAAGGGAATATCAGACAAATTCTTCAATTTCTGATTTTTACCATCGTCGTGAGGAAGCAGCTTGTAAGCAACATATAAACGCGAAGGGATAGGTAGGATTTTCAGTGGTGGTTGTCAAATTTTTAAAATATAATTGTTCTCGTTTTACTGAAATATTCATCAAATTCAATTTCATTCATTAATTTAAATTAATTTCGCACATTTTAGCACAGCTAACATTTGCGCCTTCTCTATTCATTAACATTCTCTGGTCATACAAATCACTTAAATCATGCGCGATCATACTGTATACACTAGAGTTTTGGCAGCTCAAAAGACTAGCTTGTTAGCTATTGTTAACTTGGCTGAGCATGGAGGTCATTTACGGTTCATAATTTTTAAAAATAATTAATTATATAAAATAAAATAAAACTTTCTATACAATTAAAATAAAATAAATGTAATAAAATGGATAAAAAAAAAATTATTGCGGTTTGTTTTCGTAGCACGACACGTGAGCCACCCTGTACGTAGGTATTTGTACGAGCGTAGCTCTAATGCTTTTATGTCTAAATAAAGTGATATTGTAGGCACAAATAATTTCCATATAGTGCCCTCGAAAAAGGGTATAATTGATGAAACAAAATTACAAACATATACAGAGAAAATGTTTATGGATTTTATAAAAATTTTGTCAAATAATAACAAAAAATTATTCTTATTAGCTGAAACCTTTAAGAGTCTATAAATATAAATGTCATAAAAGGTATAGAGCCTTCGGCAGGCTGTAATGAAATCAAAGAAGCTCTTGAAGAATGTGATTATGACAATAAAGCTGTAGTAAATATTTTCAAAAGAAATAAAGTACCATAACCAAAGTTCAAAATTGAATTATGACAAATGCTAACCGTCTTAAGAATATTGAAACGCATCCGATATACAATTAAAAATAACTGCTGCGAAGAATTACCGTTGAAGAACTAACCAAAATAAATGGTTTGATATAATGCATTACCTGCAGAATGTGATGATCTCCACTCTACGTCAAAATTCACCTTTAAGAAAGTAGATTTAACTTAAAGTAGTAGTAATTGTGGAGAAAATCCCACTATGTGGCACTAATGCTAAAAATTCCTCGTAGCGAAATCATGAAATCATTGACCAGAATTAAAAACTTAAAACGTTAACAAAAACGTTGTCCAAAGAAGTTATACAAATGTGATAAAAGGCATTTGATTTCTGAATCGATATGTTATTTGTTATAAGAAACTCATCTCACTTCTTTATACCAAGATTGTTTTGCAAATGACCCTTTCTGGAACAGCAGTGTTAGTTAGAAATCGAATAATCCACCATGCTGTAGAATGTCAATCTACAACAGTGTTACAATCCACAACAATAGCCTTCAAGAATCCTGTTACTGCCCTAGGTCTGACGGCTATATACCGACAACCTCAATAGAAAACTAAAAAAAACCTTAACCTTGGGTGCAGCGAAGCTATAATACGCTTCACAAATTCAAAGATTCCTTACAAAAACTTGATTCCGATCGTTCAGTTTGTATGGCAGCTATATGCTATAGTGATTGGAGATTGCACTATTGCTGTTGTTCGGTATATTTAAAACTGCCATGATTTGTCCATCAATTTCAGGATTTAAAGAAGGTGCTTCAGTGTGGTGATGCAAACAGCATAAATTATGCAAGACTGCTGTGACGACAATTATAGATTGCACTTTTGTGCAATTCGTTCGTATACCTAAAGACAGTATAGGAAATCTACGTTTCCAGACATCGTAAGAGCGTTCAATTGGATTTCTAGATCGAATATGCGATTCGTTATATAATCTTTCAGCTGGGCTGTTGACGGAATGAAGGAGAGTTAAAATCCGCTGATTGTTTACGTATCCTTTATCAGCAAGCACTAGTGTATCTCCAAATTTTACAGATTCAAGACGAGAAATAATATTAAAGTTCCGCATTATGGTAGCTTCATGTGTAGACCCTGGCCATCTTTCTACTGTACCCAAATTCTTCAAACATGCATCGCAACTTGGGATTGGATTTTTACGTGCGTGCAATCCAAAGCACCAATAACTCGTGGAAATTAAGCAATTCGAAAAAATTATTATTTTTTCTCTGATTTATTCCTTCTTTTATAGCAGAAAATCGTATAAAACGTTCTCGTAATCAGCAAGCAAAGCGTGGAACGAAACAAACCAAAAGCACGTGCACTTGTATGCAAGGTGAATTACGAAGACAAAGCGAAAGGCACAAAAAAAAACCGCATTCGAGAAAATCCATCCGTCCAATATATATTTTCCTTTCACTATTTTTCCTTTCCCCAAATGGGGTATGAGGCGAGAAAACCCATCCCTCCAATAAGAGAAATAGTCGAAGACTGGGTCACGCATATATAATATATATGTGTGCATGTATATATTTTCCTTTCGCCATTTTTCCTTTCCCCAAATGGGGTATGACCGGCAGTTATACCCTACTAGCAAGCACTAGTGTGTCTCTAAATTCTCCAGATCATGTGTAGACCCTGACCATCTTTTTACTATACCCAAAAACTTCAAACGTGCATCGCAAATTGTTCGAACATTGAAAGAAAATATACTTTTTCTATTGCTAAATATTTCCGCAAAGTCTCCGCCTATTAAATAATGGTATGAAAAATATTCATTGGGCTTTCGTTAACTTTCAAGTCACTTGGGATTGGACTTTTACTTGCGTGTAATCCAAAGCACCAATAACTCGTGGAAATTTAGCAATTCCAAAAAATTTTTTTTTTTTCTGAAATATCTTTTCATTTGTAGCAGAAAATCGTATAAAACGTTCTCGTAATCTTACTATTTCATTTGAAACAAGAGTTATTGATACGGTACTAGAAGATACTCCTGATGCAACTCTAATAAATTGCTAAATACTGCCAGCAGAGAATGTTAATGAATAGAGAAGGTGCAAATGTTAAGTGTAATCTTTTTGTGTACTAATTTGTAATTCCAGATGAGGGAACATCAAAAATAAAAATACACCACACAATGTGCGAATTGCTATAAATAGACATAACGAATATTCCTAAATGAAAAATCGTTGCGCATACCTATTTTGATTTATGTTTTCAATTTCTATGATATAACAAAATTTATAATTATGAAAAGCCTTCTGAATTAAAAAGCTGTATTACCGGTAAAAACCCCAGAATTCATAATAAAATAAACATTTAAAATGCAATTTTTCCATTTTTTGTATGTGCGTTGCGTAAGCAATATGCTTATTCAACAAAGGGTAATAATAAAACTATGCTATGCTAAAGCGATCGCGGTTCTACTTTTGTGGTGGCTTATGTCGTAAGCGTGAAGGAGTTAAGCTCAATCCGAATACGAGCATATAAGTTCGTATCCTACAACTCATGAAACTTAAATTATATTTAATTTTTTTATTTTATTAATTGGAATCTAAGCATATCTCAATTCAATTACTTTAATAGCATATTTTACTTCCTGAGATAATTAAAATATTTCAGGAAAATAGGTTCATATGTTTAGGTTTATTGAATATTTCCCTATTATGCGTATTTACACAAATGTGATAATCACACATACGTTCTTAAATACACGTACGCTGATGATTGCTTCTTCTTGCTCCGCACAAACAATGACTTTTGTCTACACTTTTTGCTTTTTGCGAGAAGCAAGTTAACCGATTGCAAGCAAGGTGAGGTTGGGGCGCACTGCCACATAATTATATCAGCTATATTTTTATTAATCGGATTTATTTTAAAAACGAATTTATTTGTATTTCTAAATATTTTTACGTATATATTAATTATATTACGAAAATAAGTCATTAATGCATTAGTATTTTTCAATACAAATTAAGCAACATATTAATATATTATGAGCCCTCACTTGACACGCCTCTGTGCATGGTGTCAAGCCAAGGAAATAACGGCGAGTTCGCGCGGACATTGTGTTGTTGAAAAAAACCAAATGACGACTTTGTCGACAAATATACATACATATATACATATGAGCTCGCATACATATTGACGCCGAATTTTGCGAATCGTCGCGGAGTTGACAAAATTTGTTTCAATCGACCATTTGACGACAATGTCGGTCCGCTATGTTGTCTCGTTTGTCCTTTTTGCAGTGGTTTGCTATTGAAAGTTGACTTATGCCCTTTTGAAATACTGCGATTACCGATTGGGGTGCATTTTTATAGCGTCGTTTTTAGATAAAATGGGCTAAATCGATAAACTATGAAACAATGATAATAAGTAAACATATAGAAGTACTATATGGACTGTGCTTAGAATATACAGAAGTAGTTAAATATTTCATATTAGTGGCAATTTTACATATGTATATAAATTGTATAATTTAATGCTATATATAGTGCATAATATGAAAAAATCAAAATATTATTTTAACTCTAACTAACTAATAGGTCATGTTGCCAATTCTCCTTTCTGAAGGGAATATCAGACAAATTCTTCAATTTCTGATTTTTACCATCGTCGTGAGGAAGCAGCTTGTAAGCAACATATAAACGCGAAGGGATAGGTAGGATTTTCAGTGGTGGTTGTCAAATTTTTAAAATATAATTGTTCTCGTTTTACTGAAATATTCATCAAATTCAATTTCATTCATTAATTTAAATTAATTTCGCACATTTTAGCACAGCTAACATTTGCGCCTTCTCTATTCATTAACATTCTCTGGTCATACAAATCACTTAAATCATGCGCGATCATACTGTATACACTAGAGTTTTGGCAGCTCAAAAGACTAGCTTGTTAGCTATTGTTAACTTGGCTAAGCATGGAGGTCATTTACGGTTCATAATTTTTAAAAATAATTAATTATATAAAATAAAATAAAACTTTCTATACAATTAAAATAAAATAAATGTAATAAAATGGATAAAAAAAAATTATTGCGGTTTGTTTTCGTAGCACGACACGTGAGCCACCCTGTACGTAGGTATTTGTACGAGCGTAGCTCTAATGCTTTTATGTCTAAATAAAGTGATATTGTAGGCACAAATAATTTCCATATAGTGCCCTCGAAAAAGGGTATAATTGATGAAACAAAATTACAAAGATATACCGAGAAAATGTTTATGGATTTTATAAAAATTTTGTCAAATAATAACAAAAATATTATTCTTATTAGCTGAAACCTTTAAGAGTCTATAAATATAAATGTCATAAAAGGTATAGAGCCTTCGGCAGGCTGTAATGAAATCAAAGAAGCTCTTGAAGAATGTGATTATGACAATAAAGCTGTAGTAAATATTTTCAAAAGAAATAAAGTACCATAACCAAAGTTCAAAATTGAATTATGACAAATGCTAACCGTCTTAAGAATATTGAAACGCATCCGATATACAATTAAAAATAACTGCTGCGAAGAATTACCGTTGAAGAACTAACCAAAATAAATGGTTTGATATAATGCATTACCTGCAGAATGTGATGATCTCCACTCTACGTCAAAATTCACCTTTAAGAAAGTAGATTTAACTTAAAGTAGTAGTAATTGTGGAGAAAATCCCACTATGTGGCACTAATGCTAAAAATTCCTCGTAGCGAAATCATGAAATCATTGACCAGAATTAAAAACTTAAAACGTTAACAAAAACGTTGTCCAAAGAAGTTATACAAATGTGATAAAAGGCATTTGATTTCTGAATGAAAAATCGATATGTTATTTGTTATAAGAAACTCATCTCACTTCTTTATACCAAGATTGTTTTGCAAATGACCCTTTCTGGAACAGCAGTGTTAGTTAGAAATCGAATAATCCACCATGCTGTAGAATGTCAATCTACAACAGTGTTACAATCCACAACAATAGCCTTCAAGAATCCTGTTACTGCCCTAGGTCTGACGGCTATATACCGACAACCTCAATAGAAAACTAAAAAAAACCTTAACCTTGGGTGCAGCGAAGCTATAATACGCTTCACAAATTCAAAGATTCCTTACAAAAACTTGATTCCGATCGTTCAGTTTGTATGGCAGCTATATGCTATAGTGATTGGAGATTGCACTATTGCTGTTGTTCGGTATATTTAAAACTGCCATGATTTGTCCATCAATTTCAGGATTTAAAGAAGGTGCTTCAATGTGGTGATGCAAACAGCATAAATTATGCAAGACTGCTGTGACGACAATTATTGATTGCACTTTTGTGCAATTCGTTCGTATACCTAAAGACAGTATAGGAAATCTACGTTTCCAGACATCGTAAGAGCGTTCAATTGGATTTCTAGATCGAATATGCGATTCGTTATATAATCTTTCAGCTGGGCTGTTGACGGAATGAAGGAGAGTTAAAATCCGCTGATTGTTTACGTATCCTTTATCAGCAAGCACTAGTGTATCTCCAAATTCTACAGATTCAAGACGAGAAATAATATTAAAGTTCCGCATTATGGTAGCTTCATGTGTAGACCCTGGCCATCTTTCTACTGTACCCAAATTCTTCAAACATGCATCGCAACTTGGGATTGGATTTTTACGTGCGTGCAATCCAAAGCACCAATAACTCGTGGAAATTAAGCAATTCGAAAAAATTATTGTTTTTTCTCTGATTTATTCCTTCTTTTATAGCAGAAAATCGTATAAAACGTTCTCGTAATCAGCAAGCAAAGCGTGGAACGAAACAAACCAAAAGCACGTGCACTTGTATGCAAGGTGAATTACGAAGACAAAGCGAAAGGCACAAAAAAAACCGCATTCGAGAAAATCCATCCGTCCAATATATATTTTCCTTTCGCCATTTTTCCTTTCCCCAAATGGGGTATGACCGGCAGTTATACCCTACTAGCAAGCACTAGTGTGTCTCTAAATTCTCCAGATCATGTGTAGACCCTGACCATCTTTTTACTATACCCAAAAACTTCAAAGGTGCATCGCAAATTGTTCGAACATTGAAAGGAAATATACTTTTTCTATTGCTAAATATTTCCGCAAAGTCTCCGCCTATTAAATAATGGTATGAATATACATACATATATACATATGACCTCGCATACATATTGACGCCGAATTTTGCGAATCGTCGCGGAGTTGACAAAATTTGTTTCAATCGACAATTTGACGACAATGTCGGTCCGCTATGTTGTCTCGTTTGTTCTTTTTGCAGTGGTTTGCTTTTGAAAGTTGACTTATGCCCTTTTGAAATACTGCGATTAACGATTGGGGTGCATTTTTATAGCGTCGTTTTTAGATAAAATGGGCTAAATCGATAAACTATGAAACAATGATAATAAGTAAACATATAGAAGTACTATATGGACTGTGCTTAGAATATACAGAAGTAGTTAAATATTTCATATTAGTGGCAATTTTACATATGTATATAAATTGTATAATTTAATGCTATATATAGTGCATAATATGAAAAAATCAAAATATTATTTTAACTCTAACTAACTAATAGGTCATGTTGCCAATTCTCCTTTCTGAAGGGAATATCAGACAAATTCTTCAATTTCTGATTTTTACCATCGTCGTGAGGAAGCAGCTTGTAAGCAACATATAAACGCGAAGGGATAGGTAGGATTTTCAGTGGTGGTTGTCAAATTTTTAAAATATAATTGTTCTCGTTTTACTGAAATATTCATCAAATTCAATTTCATTCATTAATTTAAATTAATTTCGCACATTTTAGCACAGCTAACATTTGCGCCTTCTCTATTCATTAACATTCTCTGGTCATACAAATCACTTAAATCATGCGCGATCATACTGTATACACTAGAGTTTTGGCAGCTCAAAAGACTAGCTTGTTAGCTATTGTTAACTTGGCTAAGCATGGAGGTCATTTACGGTTCATAATTTTTAAAAATAATTAATTATATAAAATAAAATAAAACTTTCTATACAATTAAAATAAAATAAATGTAATAAAATGGATAAAAAAAAATTATTGCGGTTTGTTTTCGTAGCACGACACGTGAGCCACCCTGTACGTAGGTATTTGTACGAGCGTAGCTCTAATGCTTTTATGTCTAAATAAAGTGATATTGTAGGCACAAATAATTTCCATATAGTGCCCTCGAAAAAGGGTATAATTGATGAAACAAAATTACAAAGATATACCGAGAAAATGTTTATGGATTTTATAAAAATTTTGTCAAATAATAACAAAAATATTATTCTTATTAGCTGAAACCTTTAAGAGTCTATAAATATAAATGTCATAAAAGGTATAGAGCCTTCGGCAGGCTGTAATGAAATCAAAGAAGCTCTTGAAGAATGTGATTATGACAATAAAGCTGTAGTAAATATTTTCAAAAGAAATAAAGTACCATAACCAAAGTTCAAAATTGAATTATGACAAATGCTAACCGTCTTAAGAATATTGAAACGCATCCGATATACAATTAAAAATAACTGCTGCGAAGAATTACCGTTGAAGAACTAACCAAAATAAATGGTTTGATATAATGCATTACCTGCAGAATGTGATGATCTCCACTCTACGTCAAAATTCACCTTTAAGAAAGTAGATTTAACTTAAAGTAGTAGTAATTGTGGAGAAAATCCCACTATGTGGCACTAATGCTAAAAATTCCTCGTAGCGAAATCATGAAATCATTGACCAGAATTAAAAACTTAAAACGTTAATAAAAACGTTGTCCAAAGAAGTTATACAAATGTGATAAAAGGCATTTGATTTCTGAATCGATATGTTATTTGTTATAAGAAACTCATCTCACTTCTTTATACCAAGATTGTTTTGCAAATGACCCTTTCTGGAACAGCAGTGTTAGTTAGAAATCGAATAATCCACCATGCTGTAGAATGTCAATCTACAACAGTGTTACAATCCACAACAATAGCCTTCAAGAATCCTGTTACTGCCCTAGGTCTGACGGCTATATACCGACAACCTCAATAGAAAACTAAAAAAAACCTTAACCTTGGGTGCAGCGAAGCTATAATACGCTTCACAAATTCAAAGATTCCTTACAAAAACTTGATTCCGATCGTTCAGTTTGTATGGCAGCTATATGCTATAGTGATTGGAGATTGCACTATTGCTGTTGTTCGGTATATTTAAAACTGCCATGATTTGTCCATCAATTTCAGGATTTAAAGAAGGTGCTTCAATGTGGTGATGCAAACAGCATAAATTATGCAAGACTGCTGTGACGACAATTATTGATTGCACTTTTGTGCAATTCGTTCGTATACCTAAAGACAGTATAGGAAATCTACGTTTCCAGACATCGTAAGAGCGTTCAATTGGATTTCTAGATCGAATATGCGATTTGTTATATAATCTTTCAGCTGGGCTGTTGACGGAATGAAGGAGAGTTAAAATCCGCTGATTGTTTACGTATCCTTTATCAGCAAGCACTAGTGTATCTCCAAATTCTACAGATTCAAGACGAGAAATAATATTAAAGTTCCGCATTATGGTAGCTTCATGTGTAGACCCTGGCCATCTTTCTACTGTACCCAAATTCTTCAAACATGCATCGCAACTTGGGATTGGATTTTTACGTGCGTGCAATCCAAAGCACCAATAACTTGTGGAAATTAAGCAATTCGAAAAAATTATTATTTTTTCTCTGATTTATTCCTTCTTTTATAGCAGAAAATCGTATAAAACGTTCTCGTAATCAGCAAGCAAAGCGTGGAACGAAACAAACCAAAAGCACGTGCACTTGTATGCAAGGTGAATTACGAAGACAAAGCGAAAGGCACAAAAAAAAACCGCATTCGAGAAAATCCATCCGTCCAATATATATTTTCCTTTCGCCATTTTTCCTTTCCCCAAATGGGGTATGACCGGCAGTTATACCCTACTAGCAAGCACTAGTGTGTCTCTAAATTCTCCAGATCATGTGTAGACCCTGACCATCTTTTTACTATACCCAAAAACTTCAAACGTGCATCGCAAATTGTTCGAACATTGAAAGAAAATATACTTTTTCTATTGCTAAATATTTCCGCAAAGTCTCCGCCTATTAAATAATGGTATGAATATACATACATATATACATATGACCTCGCATACATATTGACGCCGAATTTTGCGAATCGTCGCGGAGTTGACAAAATTTGTTTCAATCGACAATTTGACGACAATGTCGGTCCGCTATGTTGTCTCGTTTGTTCTTTTTGCAGTGGTTTGCTTTTGAAAGTTGACTTATGCCCTTTTGAAATACTGCGATTAACGATTGGGGTGCATTTTTATAGCGTCGTTTTTAGATAAAATGGGCTAAATCGATAAACTATGAAACAATGATAATAAGTAAACATATAGAAGTACTATATGGACTGTGCTTAGAATATACAGAAGTAGTTAAATATTTCATATTAGTGGCAATTTTACATATGTATATAAATTGTATAATTTAATGCTATATATAGTGCATAATATGAAAAAATCAAAATATTATTTTAACTCTAACTAACTAATAGGTCATGTTGCCAATTCTCCTTTCTGAAGGGAATATCAGACAAATTCTTCAATTTCTGATTTTTACCATCGTCGTGAGGAAGCAGCTTGTAAGCAACATATAAACGCGAAGGGATAGGTAGGATTTTCAGTGGTGGTTGTCAAATTTTTAAAATATAATTGTTCTCGTTTTACTGAAATATTCATCAAATTCAATTTCATTCATTAATTTAAATTAATTTCGCACATTTTAGCACAGCTAACATTTGCGCCTTCTCTATTCATTAACATTCTCTGGTCATACAAATCACTTAAATCATGCGCGATCATACTGTATACACTAGAGTTTTGGCAGCTCAAAAGACTAGCTTGTTAGCTATTGTTAACTTGGCTGAGCATGGAGGTCATTTACGGTTCATAATTTTTAAAAATAATTAATTATATAAAATAAAATAAAACTTTCTATACAATTAAAATAAAATAAATGTAATAAAATGGATAAAAAAAAAATTATTGCGGTTTGTTTTCGTAGCACGACACGTGAGCCACCCTGTACGTAGGTATTTGTACGAGCGTAGCTCTAATGCTTTTATGTCTAAATAAAGTGATATTGTAGGCACAAATAATTTCCATATAGTGCCCTCGAAAAAGGGTATAATTGATGAAACAAAATTACAAACATATACAGAGAAAATGTTTATGGATTTTATAAAAATTTTGTCAAATAATAACAAAAAATTATTCTTATTAGCTGAAACCTTTAAGAGTCTATAAATATAAATGTCATAAAAGGTATAGAGCCTTCGGCAGGCTGTAATGAAATCAAAGAAGCTCTTGAAGAATGTGATTATGACAATAAAGCTGTAGTAAATATTTTCAAAAGAAATAAAGTACCATAACCAAAGTTCAAAATTGAATTATGACAAATGCTAACCGTCTTAAGAATATTGAAACGCATCCGATATACAATTAAAAATAACTGCTGCGAAGAATTACCGTTGAAGAACTAACCAAAATAAATGGTTTGATATAATGCATTACCTGCAGAATGTGATGATCTCCACTCTACGTCAAAATTCACCTTTAAGAAAGTAGATTTAACTTAAAGTAGTAGTAATTGTGGAGAAAATCCCACTATGTGGCACTAATGCTAAAAATTCCTCGTAGCGAAATCATGAAATCATTGACCAGAATTAAAAACTTAAAACGTTAATAAAAACGTTGTCCAAAGAAGTTATACAAATGTGATAAAAGGCATTTGATTTCTGAATCGATATGTTATTTGTTATAAGAAACTCATCTCACTTCTTTATACCAAGATTGTTTTGCAAATGACCCTTTCTGGAACAGCAGTGTTAGTTAGAAATCGAATAATCCACCATGCTGTAGAATGTCAATCTACAACAGTGTTACAATCCACAACAATAGCCTTCAAGAATCCTGTTACTGCCGTAGGTCTGACGGCTATATACCGACAACCTCAATAGAAAACTAAAAAAAACCTTAACCTTGGGTGCAGCGAAGCTATAATACGCTTCACAAATTCAAAGATTCCTTACAAAAACTTGATTCCGATCGTTCAGTTTGTATGGCAGCTATATGCTATAGTGATTGGAGATTGCACTATTGCTGTTGTTCGGTATATTTAAAACTGCCATGATTTGTCCATCAATTTCAGGATTTAAAGAAGGTGCTTCAATGTGGTGATGCAAACAGCATAAATTATGCAAGACTGCTGTGACGACAATTATTGATTGCACTTTTGTGCAATTCGTTCGTATACCTAAAGACAGTATAGGAAATCTACGTTTCCAGACATCGTAAGAGCGTTCAATTGGATTTCTAGATCGAATATGCGATTCGTTATATAATCTTTCAGCTGGGCTGTTGACGGAATGAAGGAGAGTTAAAATCCGCTGATTGTTTACGTATCCTTTACCAGCAAGCACTAGTGTATCTCCAAATTCTACAGATTCAAGACGAGAAATAATATTAAAGTTCCGCATTATGGTAGCTTCATGTGTAGACCCTGGCCATCTTTCTACTGTACCAAAATTCTTCAAACATGCATCGCAACTTGGGATTGGATTTTTACGTGCGTGCAATCCAAAGCACCAATAACTTGTGGAAATTAAGCAATTCGAAAAAATTATTATTTTTTTTCTGATTTATTCCTTCTTTTATAGCAGAAAATCGTATAAAACGTTCTCGTAATCAGCAAGCAAAGCGTGGAACGAAACAAACCAAAAGCACGTGCACTTGTATGCAAGGTGAATTACGAAGACAAAGCGAAAGGCACAAAAAAAAACCGCATTCGAGAAAATCCATCCGTCCAATATATATTTTCCTTTCACCATGTTTCCTTTCCCCAAATGGGGTATGAGGCGAGAAAACCCATCCCTCCAATAAGAGAAATAGTCGAAGACTGGGTCACGCATATATAATATATATGTGTGCATGTATATATTTTCCTTTCGCCATTTTTCCTTTCCCCAAATGGGGTATGACCGGCAGTTATACCCTACTAGCAAGCACTAGTGTGTCTCTAAATTCTCCAGATCATGTGTAGACCCTGACCATCTTTTTACTATACCCAAAAACTTCAAACGTGCATCGCAAATTGTTCGAACATTGAAAGAAAATATACTTTTTCTATTGCTAAATATTTCCGCAAAGTCTCCGCCTATTAAATAATGGTATGAATATACATACATATATACATATGACCTCGCATACATATTGACGCCGAATTTTGCGAATCGTCGCGGAGTTGACAAAATTTGTTTCAATCGACAATTTGACGACAATGTCGGTCCGCTATGTTGTCTCGTTTGTTCTTTTTGCAGTGGTTTGCTTTTGAAAGTTGACTTATGCCCTTTTGAAATACTGCGATTAACGATTGGGGTGCATTTTTATAGCGTCGTTTTTAGATAAAATGGGCTAAATCGATAAACTATGAAACAATGATAATAAGTAAACATATAGAAGTACTATATGGACTGTGCTTAGAATATACAGAAGTAGTTAAATATTTCATATTAGTGGCAATTTTACATATGTATATAAATTGTATAATTTAATGCTATATATAGTGCATAATATGAAAAAATCAAAATATTATTTTAACTCTAACTAACTAATAGGTCATGTTGCCAATTCTCCTTTCTGAAGGGAATATCAGACAAATTCTTCAATTTCTGATTTTTACCATCGTCGTGAGGAAGCAGCTTGTAAGCAACATATAAACGCGAAGGGATAGGTAGGATTTTCAGTGGTGGTTGTCAAATTTTTAAAATATAATTGTTCTCGTTTTACTGAAATATTCATCAAATTCAATTTCATTCATTAATTTAAATTAATTTCGCACATTTTAGCACAGCTAACATTTGCGCCTTCTCTATTCATTAACATTCTCTGGTCATACAAATCACTTAAATCATGCGCGATCATACTGTATACACTAGAGTTTTGGCAGCTCAAAAGACTAGCTTGTTAGCTATTGTTAACTTGGCTGAGCATGGAGGTCATTTACGGTTCATAATTTTTAAAAATAATTAATTATATAAAATAAAATAAAACTTTCTATACAATTAAAATAAAATAAATGTAATAAAATGGATAAAAAAAAAATTATTGCGGTTTGTTTTCGTAGCACGACACGTGAGCCACCCTGTACGTAGGTATTTGTACGAGCGTAGCTCTAATGCTTTTATGTCTAAATAAAGTGATATTGTAGGCACAAATAATTTCCATATAGTGCCCTCGAAAAAGGGTATAATTGATGAAACAAAATTACAAACATATACAGAGAAAATGTTTATGGATTTTATAAAAATTTTGTCAAATAATAACAAAAAATTATTCTTATTAGCTGAAACCTTTAAGAGTCTATAAATATAAATGTCATAAAAGGTATAGAGCCTTCGGCAGGCTGTAATGAAATCAAAGAAGCTCTTGAAGAATGTGATTATGACAATAAAGCTGTAGTAAATATTTTCAAAAGAAATAAAGTACCATAACCAAAGTTCAAAATTGAATTATGACAAATGCTAACCGTCTTAAGAATATTGAAACGCATCCGATATACAATTAAAAATAACTGCTGCGAAGAATTACCGTTGAAGAACTAACCAAAATAAATGGTTTGATATAATGCATTACCTGCAGAATGTGATGATCTCCACTCTACGTCAAAATTCACCTTTAAGAAAGTAGATTTAACTTAAAGTAGTAGTAATTGTGGAGAAAATCCCACTATGTGGCACTAATGCTAAAAATTCCTCGTAGCGAAATCATGAAATCATTGACCAGAATTAAAAACTTAAAACGTTAATAAAAACGTTGTCCAAAGAAGTTATACAAATGTGATAAAAGGCATTTGATTTCTGAATCGATATGTTATTTGTTATAAGAAACTCATCTCACTTCTTTATACCAAGATTGTTTTGCAAATGACCCTTTCTGGAACAGCAGTGTTAGTTAGAAATCGAATAATCCACCATGCTGTAGAATGTCAATCTACAACAGTGTTACAATCCACAACAATAGCCTTCAAGAATCCTGTTACTGCCGTAGGTCTGACGGCTATATACCGACAACCTCAATAGAAAACTAAAAAAAACCTTAACCTTGGGAGCAGCGAAGCTATAATACGCTTCACAAATTCAAAGATTCCTTACAAAAACTTGATTCCGATCGTTCAGTTTGTATGGCAGCTATATGCTATAGTGATTGGAGATTGCACTATTGCTGTTGTTCGGTATATTTAAAACTGCCATGATTTGTCCATCAATTTCAGGATTTAAAGAAGGTGCTTCAATGTGGTGATGCAAACAGCATAAATTATGCAAGACTGCTGTGACGACAATTATTGATTGCACTTTTGTGCAATTCGTTCGTATACCTAAAGACAGTATAGGAAATCTACGTTTCCAGACATCGTAAGAGCGTTCAATTGGATTTCTAGATCGAATATGCGATTCGTTATATAATCTTTCAGCTGGGCTGTTGACGGAATGAAGGAGAGTTAAAATCCGCTGATTGTTTACGTATCCTTTACCAGCAAGCACTAGTGTATCTCCAAATTCTACAGATTCAAGACGAGAAATAATATTAAAGTTCCGCATTATGGTAGCTTCATGTGTAGACCCTGGCCATCTTTCTACTGTACCAAAATTCTTCAAACATGCATCGCAACTTGGGATTGGATTTTTACGTGCGTGCAATCCAAAGCACCAATAACTTGTGGAAATTAAGCAATTCGAAAAAATTATTATTTTTTTTCTGATTTATTCCTTCTTTTATAGCAGAAAATCGTATAAAACATTCTCGTAATCAGCAAGCAAAGCGTGGAACGAAACAAACCAAAAGCACGTGCACTTGTATGCAAGGTGAATTACGAAGACAAAGCGAAAGGCACAAAAAAAAACCGCATTCGAGAAAATCCATTCGTCCAATATATATTTTCCTTTCACCATGTTTCCTTTCCCCAAATGGGGTATGAGGCGAGAAAACCCATCCCTCCAATAAGAGAAATAGTCGAAGACTGGGTCACGCATATATAATATATATGTGTGCATGTATATATTTTCCTTTCGCCATTTTTCCTTTCCCCAAATGGGGTATGACCGGCAGTTATACCCTACTAGCAAGCACTAGTGTGTCTCTAAATTCTCCAGATCATGTGTAGACCCTGACCATCTTTTTACTATACCCAAAAACTTCAAACGTGCATCGCAAATTGTTCGAACATTGAAAGAAAATATACTTTTTCTATTGCTAAATATTTCCGCAAAGTCTCCGCCTATTAAATAATGGTATGAATATACATACATATATACATATGAGCTCGCATACATATTGACGCCGAGTTTTGCGAATCGTCGCGGAGTTGACAAAATTTGTTTCAATCGACAATTTGACGACAATGTCGGTCCGCTATGTTGTCTCGTTTGTCCTTTTTGCAGTGGTTTGCTTTTGAAAGTTGACTTATGCCCTTTTGAAATACTGCGATTAACGATTGGGGTGCATTTTTATAGCGTCGTTTTTAGATAAAATGGGCTAAATCGATAAACTATGAAACAATGATAATAAGTAAACATATAGAAGTACTATATGGACTGTGCTTAGAATATACAGAAGTAGTTAAATATTTCATATTAGTGGCAATTTTACATATGTATATAAATTGTATAATTTAATGCTATATATAGTGCATAATATGAAAAAATCAAAATATTATTTTAACTCTAACTAACTAATAGGTCATGTTGCCAATTCCCCTTTCTGAAGGGAATATCAGACAAATTCTTCAATTTCTGATTTTTACCATCGTCGTGAGGAAGCAGCTTGTAAGCAACATATAAACGCGAAGGGATAGGTAGGATTTTCAGTGGTGGTTGTCAAATTTTTAAAATATAATTGTTCTCGTTTTACTGAAATATTCATCAAATTCAATTTCATTCATTAATTTAAATTAATTTCGCACATTTTAGCACAGCTAACATTTGCGCCTTCTCTATTCATTAACATTCTCTGGTCATACAAATCACTTAAATCATGCGCGATCATACTGTATACACTAGAGTTTTGGCAGCTCAAAAGACTAGCTTGTTAGCTATTGTTAACTTGGCTGAGCATGGAGGTCATTTACGGTTCATAATTTTTAAAAATAATTAATTATATAAAATAAAATAAAACTTTCTATACAATAAAAATAAAATAAATGTAATAAAATGGATAAAAAAACAATTATTGCGGTTTGTTTTCGTAGCACGACACGTGAGCCACCCTGTACGTAGGTATTTGTACGAGCGTAGCTCTAATGCTTTTATGTCTAAATAAAGTGATATTGTAGGCACAAATAATTTCCATATAGTGCCCTCGAAAAAGGGTATAATTGATGAAACAAAATTACAAAGATATACCGAGAAAATGTTTATGGATTTTATAAAAATTTTGTCAAATAATAACAAAAATATTATTCTTATTAGCTGAAACCTTTAAGAGTCTATAAATATAAATGTCATAAAAGGTATAGAGCCTTCGGCAGGCTGTAATGAAATCAAAGAAGCTCTTGAAGAATGTGATTATGACAATAAAGCTGTAGTAAATATTTTCAAAAGAAATAAAGTACCATAACCAAAGTTCAAAATTGAATTATGACAAATGCTAACCGTCTTAAGAATATTGAAACGCATCCGATATACAATTAAAAATAACTGCTGCGAAGAATTACCGTTGAAGAACTAACCAAAATAAATGGTTTGATATAATGCATTACCTGCAGAATGTGATGATCTCCACTCTACGTTCACCTTTAAGAAAGTAGATTTAACTTAAAGTAGTAGTAATTGTGGAGAAAATCCCACTATGTGGCACTAATGCTAAAAATTCCTCGTAGCGAAATCATGAAATCATTGACCAGAATTAAAAACTTAAAACGTTAATAAAAACGTTGTCCAAAGAAGTTATACAAATGTGATAAAAGGCATTTGATTTCTGAATCGATATGTTATTTGTTATAAGAAACTCATCTCACTTCTTTATACCAAGATTGTTTTGCAAATGACCCTTTCTGGAACAGCAGTGTTAGTTAGAAATCGAATAATCCACCATGCTGTAGAATGTCAATCTACAACAGTGTTACAATCCACAACAATAGCCTTCAAGAATCCTGGTACTGCCGTAGGTCTGACGGCTATATACCGACAACCTCAATAGAAAACTAAAAAAAACCTTAACCTTGGGTGCAGCGAAGCTATAATACGCTTCACAAATTCAAAGATTCCTTACAAAAACTTGATTCCGATCGTTCAGTTTGTATGGCAGCTATATGCTATAGTGATTGGAGATTGCACTATTGCTGTTGTTCGGTATATTTAAAACTGCCATGATTTGTCCATCAATTTCAGGATTTAAAGAAGGTGCTTCAATGTGGTGATGCAAACAGCATAAATTATGCAAGACTGCTGTGACGACAATTATTGATTGCACTTTTGTGCAATTCGTTCGTATACCTAAAGACAGTATAGGAAATCTACGTTTCCAGACATCGTAAGAGCGTTCAATTGGATTTCTAGATCGAATATGCGATTCGTTATATAATCTTTCAGCTGGGCTGTTGACGGAATGAAGGAGAGTTAAAATCCGCTGATTGTTTACGTATCCTTTACCAGCAAGCACTAGTGTATCTCCAAATTCTACAGATTCAAGACGAGAAATAATATTAAAGTTCCGCATTATGGTAGCTTCATGTGTAGACCCTGGCCATCTTTCTACTGTACCAAAATTCTTCAAACATGCATCGCAACTTGGGATTGGATTTTTACGTGCGTGCAATCCAAAGCACCAATAACTTGTGGAAATTAAGCAATTCGAAAAAATTATTATTTTTTTTCTGATTTATTCCTTCTTTTATAGCAGAAAATCGTATAAAACGTTCTCGTAATCAGCAAGCAAAGCGTGGAACGAAACAAACCAAAAGCACGTGCACTTGTATGCAAGGTGAATTACGAAGACAAAGCGAAAGGCACAAAAAAAAACCGCATTCGAGAAAATCCATCCGTCCAATATATATTTTCCTTTCACCATGTTTCCTTTCCCCAAATGGGGTATGAGGCGAGAAAACCCATCCCTCCAATAAGAGAAATAGTCGAAGACTGGGTCACGCATATATAATATATATGTGTGCATGTATATATTTTCCTTTCGCCATTTTTCCTTTCCCCAAATGGGGTATGACCGGCAGTTATACCCTACTAGCAAGCACTAGTGTGTCTCTAAATTCTCCAGATCATGTGTAGACCCTGACCATCTTTTTACTATACCCAAAAACTTCAAACGTGCATCGCAAATTGTTCGAACATTGAAAGAAAATATACTTTTTCTATTGCTAAATATTTCCGCAAAGTCTCCGCCTATTAAATAATGGTATGAATATACATACATATATACATATGACCTCGCATACATATTGACGCCGAATTTTGCGAATCGTCGCGGAGTTGACAAAATTTGTTTCAATCGACAATTTGACGACAATGTCGGTCCGCTATGTTGTCTCGTTTGTTCTTTTTGCAGTGGTTTGCTTTTGAAAGTTGACTTATGCCCTTTTGAAATACTGCGATTAACGATTGGGGTGCATTTTTATAGCGTCGTTTTTAGATAAAATGGGCTAAATCGATAAACTATGAAACAATGATAATAAGTAAACATATAGAAGTACTATATGGACTGTGCTTAGAATATACAGAAGTAGTTAAATATTTCATATTAGTGGCAATTTTACAAATGTATATAAATTGTATAATTTAATGCTATATATAGTGCATAATATGAAAAAATCAAAATATTATTTTAACTCTAACTAACTAATAGGTCATGTTGCCAATTCTCCTTTCTGAAGGGAATATCAGACAAATTCTTCAATTTCTGATTTTTACCATCGTCGTGAGGAAGCAGCTTGTAAGCAACATATAAACGCGAAGGGATAGGTAGGATTTTCAGTGGTGGTTGTCAAATTTTTAAAATATAATTGTTCTCGTTTTACTGAAATATTCATCAAATTCAATTTCATTCATTAATTTAAATTAATTTCGCACATTTTAGCACAGCTAACATTTGCGCCTTCTCTATTCATTAACATTCTCTGGTCATACAAATCACTTAAATCATGCGCGATCATACTGTATACACTAGAGTTTTGGCAGCTCAAAAGACTAGCTTGTTAGCTATTGTTAACTTGGCTGAGCATGGAGGTCATTTACGGTTCATAATTTTTAAAAATAATTAATTATATAAAATAAAATAAAACTTTCTATACAATTAAAATAAAATAAATGTAATAAAATGGATAAAAAAAAAATTATTGCGGTTTGTTTTCGTAGCACGACACGTGAGCCACCCTGTACGTAGGTATTTGTACGAGCGTAGCTCTAATGCTTTTATGTCTAAATAAAGTGATATTGTAGGCACAAATAATTTCCATATAGTGCCCTCGAAAAAGGGTATAATTGATGAAACAAAATTACAAACATATACAGAGAAAATGTTTATGGATTTTATAAAAATTTTGTCAAATAATAACAAAAAATTATTCTTATTAGCTGAAACCTTTAAGAGTCTATAAATATAAATGTCATAAAAGGTATAGAGCCTTCGGCAGGCTGTAATGAAATCAAAGAAGCTCTTGAAGAATGTGATTATGACAATAAAGCTGTAGTAAATATTTTCAAAAGAAATAAAGTACCATAACCAAAGTTCAAAATTGAATTATGACAAATGCTAACCGTCTTAAGAATATTGAAACGCATCCGATATACAATTAAAAATAACTGCTGCGAAGAATTACCGTTGAAGAACTAACCAAAATAAATGGTTTGATATAATGCATTACCTGCAGAATGTGATGATCTCCACTCTACGTCAAAATTCACCTTTAAGAAAGTAGATTTAACTTAAAGTAGTAGTAATTGTGGAGAAAATCCCACTATGTGGCACTAATGCTAAAAATTCCTCGTAGCGAAATCATGAAATCATTGACCAGAATTAAAAACTTAAAACGTTAATAAAAACGTTGTCCAAAGAAGTTATACAAATGTGATAAAAGGCATTTGATTTCTGAATCGATATGTTATTTGTTATAAGAAACTCATCTCACTTCTTTATACCAAGATTGTTTTGCAAATGACCCTTTCTGGAACAGCAGTGTTAGTTAGAAATCGAATAATCCACCATGCTGTAGAATGTCAATCTACAACAGTGTTACAATCCACAACAATAGCCTTCAAGAATCCTGTTACTGCCGTAGGTCTGACGGCTATATACCGACAACCTCAATAGAAAACTAAAAAAAACCTTAACCTTGGGTGCAGCGAAGCTATAATACGCTTCACAAATTCAAAGATTCCTTACAAAAACTTGATTCCGATCGTTCAGTTTGTATGGCAGCTATATGCTATAGTGATTGGAGATTGCACTATTGCTGTTGTTCGGTATATTTAAAACTGCCATGATTTGTCCATCAATTTCAGGATTTAAAGAAGGTGCTTCAATGTGGTGATGCAAACAGCATAAATTATGCAAGACTGCTGTGACGACAATTATTGATTGCACTTTTGTGCAATTCGTTCGTATACCTAAAGACAGTATAGGAAATCTACGTTTCCAGACATCGTAAGAGCGTTCAATTGGATTTCTAGATCGAATATGCGATTCGTTATATAATCTTTCAGCTGGGCTGTTGACGGAATGAAGGAGAGTTAAAATCCGCTGATTGTTTACGTATCCTTTACCAGCAAGCACTAGTGTATCTCCAAATTCTACAGATTCAAGACGAGAAATAATATTAAAGTTCCGCATTATGGTAGCTTCATGTGTAGACCCTGGCCATCTTTCTACTGTACCAAAATTCTTCAAACATGCATCGCAACTTGGGATTGGATTTTTACGTGCGTGCAATCCAAAGCACCAATAACTTGTGGAAATTAAGCAATTCGAAAAAATTATTATTTTTTTTCTGATTTATTCCTTCTTTTATAGCAGAAAATCGTATAAAACATTCTCGTAATCAGCAAGCAAAGCGTGGAACGAAACAAACCAAAAGCACGTGCACTTGTATGCAAGGTGAATTACGAAGACAAAGCGAAAGGCACAAAAAAAAACCGCATTCGAGAAAATCCATTCGTCCAATATATATTTTCCTTTCACCATGTTTCCTTTCCCCAAATGGGGTATGAGGCGAGAAAACCCATCCCTCCAATAAGAGAAATAGTCGAAGACTGGGTCACGCATATATAATATATATGTGTGCATGTATATATTTTCCTTTCGCCATTTTTCCTTTCCCCAAATGGGGTATGACCGGCAGTTATACCCTACTAGCAAGCACTAGTGTGTCTCTAAATTCTCCAGATCATGTGTAGACCCTGACCATCTTTTTACTATACCCAAAAACTTCAAACGTGCATCGCAAATTGTTCGAACATTGAAAGAAAATATACTTTTTCTATTGCTAAATATTTCCGCAAAGTCTCCGCCTATTAAATAATGGTATGAATATACATACATATATACATATGAGCTCGCATACATATTGACGCCGAGTTTTGCGAATCGTCGCGGAGTTGACAAAATTTGTTTCAATCGACAATTTGACGACAATGTCGGTCCGCTATGTTGTCTCGTTTGTCCTTTTTGCAGTGGTTTGCTTTTGAAAGTTGACTTATGCCCTTTTGAAATACTGCGATTAACGATTGGGGTGCATTTTTATAGCGTCGTTTTTAGATAAAATGGGCTAAATCGATAAACTATGAAACAATGATAATAAGTAAACATATAGAAGTACTATATGGACTGTGCTTAGAATATACAGAAGTAGTTAAATATTTCATATTAGTGGCAATTTTACATATGTATATAAATTGTATAATTTAATGCTATATATAGTGCATAATATGAAAAAATCAAAATATTATTTTAACTCTAACTAACTAATAGGTCATGTTGCCAATTCCCCTTTCTGAAGGGAATATCAGACAAATTCTTCAATTTCTGATTTTTACCATCGTCGTGAGGAAGCAGCTTGTAAGCAACATATAAACGCGAAGGGATAGGTAGGATTTTCAGTGGTGGTTGTCAAATTTTTTAAATATAATTGTTCTCGTTTTACTGAAATATTCATCAAATTCAATTTCATTCATTAATTTAAATTAATTTCGCACATTTTAGCACAGCTAACATTTGCGCCTTCTCTATTCATTAACATTCTCTGGTCATACAAATCACTTAAATCATGCGCGATCATACTGTATACACTAGAGTTTTGGCAGCTCAAAAGACTAGCTTGTTAGCTATTGTTAACTTGGCTGAGCATGGAGGTCATTTACGGTTCATAATTTTTAAAAATAATTAATTATATAAAATAAAATAAAACTTTCTATACAATAAAAATAAAATAAATGTAATAAAATGGATAAAAAAACAATTATTGCGGTTTGTTTTCGTAGCACGACACGTGAGCCACCCTGTACGTAGGTATTTGTACGAGCGTAGCTCTAATGCTTTTATGTCTAAATAAAGTGATATTGTAGGCACAAATAATTTCCATATAGTGCCCTCGAAAAAGGGTATAATTGATGAAACAAAATTACAAAGATATACCGAGAAAATGTTTATGGATTTTATAAAAATTTTGTCAAATAATAACAAAAATATTATTCTTATTAGCTGAAACCTTTAAGAGTCTATAAATATAAATGTCATAAAAGGTATAGAGCCTTCGGCAGGCTGTAATGAAATCAAAGAAGCTCTTGAAGAATGTGATTATGACAATAAAGCTGTAGTAAATATTTTCAAAAGAAATAAAGTACCATAACCAAAGTTCAAAATTGAATTATGACAAATGCTAACCGTCTTAAGAATATTGAAACGCATCCGATATACAATTAAAAATAACTGCTGCGAAGAATTACCGTTGAAGAACTAACCAAAATAAATGGTTTGATATAATGCATTACCTGCAGAATGTGATGATCTCCACTCTACGTTCACCTTTAAGAAAGTAGATTTAACTTAAAGTAGTAGTAATTGTGGAGAAAATCCCACTATGTGGCACTAATGCTAAAAATTCCTCGTAGCGAAATCATGAAATCATTGACCAGAATTAAAAACTTAAAACGTTAATAAAAACGTTGTCCAAAGAAGTTATACAAATGTGATAAAAGGCATTTGATTTCTGAATCGATATGTTATTTGTTATAAGAAACTCATCTCACTTCTTTATACCAAGATTGTTTTGCAAATGACCCTTTCTGGAACAGCAGTGTTAGTTAGAAATCGAATAATCCACCATGCTGTAGAATGTCAATCTACAACAGTGTTACAATCCACAACAATAGCCTTCAAGAATCCTGTTACTGCCCTAGGTCTGACGGCTATATACCGACAACCTCAATAGAAAACTAAAAAAAACCTTAACCTTGGGTGCAGCGAAGCTATAATACGCTTCACAAATTCAAAGATTCCTTACAAAAACTTGATTCCGATCGTTCAGTTTGTATGGCAGCTATATGCTATAGTGATTGGAGATTGCATTATTGCTGTTGTTCGGTATATTTAAAACTGCCATGATTTGTCCATCAATTTCAGGATTTAAAGAAGGTGCTTCAATGTGGTGATGCAAACAGCATAAATTATGCAAGACTGCTGTGACGACAATTATTGATTGCACTTTTGTGCAATTCGTTCGTATACCTAAAGACAGTATAGGAAATCTACGTTTCCAGACATCGTAAGAGCGTTCAATTGGATTTCTAGATCGAATATGCGATTCGTTATATAATCTTTCAGCTGGGCTGTTGACGGAATGAAGGAGAGTTAAAATCCGCTGATTGTTTACGTATCCTTTATCAGCAAGCACTAGTGTATCTCCAAATTCTACAGATTCAAGACGAGAAATAATATTAAAGTTCCGCATTATGGTAGCTTCATGTGTAGACCCTGGCCATCTTTCTACTGTACCAAAATTCTTCAAACATGCATCGCAACTTGGGATTGGATTTTTACGTGCGTGCAATCCAAAGCACCAATAACTTGTGGAAATTAAGCAATTCGAAAAAATTATTATTTTTTCTCTGATTTATTCCTTCTTTTATAGCAGAAAATCGTATAAAACGTTCTCGTAATCAGCAAGCAAAGCGTGGAACGAAACAAACCAAAAGCACGTGCACTTGTATGCAAGGTGAATTACGAAGACAAAGCGAAAGGCACAAAAAAAAACCGCATTCGAGAAAATCCATCCGTCCAATATATATTTTCCTTTCACCATTTTTCCTTTCCCCAAATGGGGTATGAGGCGAGAAAACCCATCCCTCCAATAAGAGAAATAGTCGAAGACTGGGTCACGCATATATAATATATATGTGTGCATGTATATATTTTCCTTTCGCCATTTTTCCTTTCCCCAAATGGGGTATGACCGGCAGTTATACACTACTAGCAAGCACTAGTGTGTCTCTAAATTCTCCAGATCATGTGTAGACCCTGACCATCTTTTTACTATACCCAAAAACTTCAAACGTGCATCGCAAATTGTTCGAACATTGAAAGAAAATATACTTTTTCTATTGCTAAATATTTCCGCAAAGTCTCCGCCTATTAAATAATGGTATGAATATACATACATATATACATATGAGCTCGCATACATATTGACGCCGAATTTTGCGAATCGTCGCGGAGTTGACAAAATTTGTTTCAATCGACAATTTGACGACAATGTCGGTCCGCTATGTTGTCTCGTTTGTCCTTTTTGCAGTGGTTTGCTTTTGAAAGTTGACTTATGCCCTTTTGAAATACTGCGATTAACGATTGGGGTGCATTTTTATAGCGTCGTTTTTAGATAAAATGGGCTAAATCGATAAACTATGAAACAATGATAATAAGTAAACATATAGAAGTACTATATGGACTGTGCTTAGAATATACAGAAGTAGTTAAATATTTCATATTAGTGGCAATTTTACATATGTATATAAATTGTATAATTTAATGCTATATATAGTGCATAATATGAAAAAATCAAAATATTATTTTAACTCTAACTAACTAATAGGTCATGTTGCCAATTCTCCTTTCTGAAGGGAATATCAGACAAATTCTTCAATTTCTGATTTTTACCATCGTCGTGAGGAAGCAGCTTGTAAGCAACATATAAACGCGAAGGGATAGGTAGGATTTTCAGTGCTGGTTGTCAAATTTTTAAAATATAATTGTTCTCGTTTTACTGAAATATTCATCAAATTCAATTTCATTCATTAATTTAAATTAATTTCGCACATTTTAGCACAGCTAACATTTGCGCCTTCTCTATTCATTAACATTCTCTGGTCATACAAATCACTTAAATCATGCGCGATCATACTGTATACACTAGAGTTTTGGCAGCTCAAAAGACTAGCTTGTTAGCCATTGTTAACTTGGCTGAGCATGGAGGTCATTTACGGTTCATAATTTTTAAAAATAATTAATTATATAAAATAAAATAAAACTTTCTATACAATAAAAATAAAATAAATGTAATAAAATGGATAAAAAAAAAATTATTGCGGTTTGTTTTCGTAGCACGACACGTGAGCCACCCTGTACGTAGGTATTTCTACGAGCGTAGCTCTAATGCTTTTATGTCTAAATAAAGTGATATTGTAGGACCCAAACAATTTCCATATAGTGCCCTCGAAAAAGGGTATAATTGATGAAACAAAATTACAAACATATACCGAGAAAATGTTTATGGATTTTATAAAAATTTTGTCAAATAATAACAAAAATATTATTCTTATTAGCTGAAACCTTTAAGAGTCTATAAATATAAATGTCATAAAAGGTATAGAGCCTTCGGCAGGCTGTAATGAAATCAAAGAAGCTCTTGAAGAATGTGATTATGACAATAAAGCTGTAGTAAATATTTTCAAAAGAAATAAAGTACCATAACCAAAGTTCAAACTTGAATTATGACAAATGCTAACCGTCTTAAGAATATTGAAACGCATCCGATATACAATTAAAAATAACTGCTGCGAAGAATTACCGTTGAAGAACTAACCAAAATAAATGGTTTGATATAATGCATTACCTGCAGAATGTGATGATCTCCACTCTACGTCAAAATTCACCTTTAAGAAAGTAGATTTAACTTAAAGTAGTAGTAATTGTGGAGAAAATCCCACTATGTGGCACTAATGCTAAAAATTCCTCGTAGCGAAATCATGAAATCATTGACCAGAATTAAAAACTTAAAACGTTAATAAAAACGTTGTCCAAAGAAGTTATACAAATGTGATAAAAGGCATTTGATTTCTGAATCGATATGTTATTTGTTATAAGAAACTCATCTCACTTCTTTATACCAAGATTGTTTTGCAAATGACCCTTTCTGGAACAGCAGTGTTAGTTAGAAATCGAATAATCCACCATGCTGTAGAATGTCAATCTACAACAGTGTTACAATCCACAACAATAGCCTTCAAGAATCCGTTACTGCCCTAGGTCTGACGGCTATATACCGACAACCTCAATAGAAAACTAAAAAAAACCTTAACCTTGGGTGCAGCGAAGCTATAATACGCTTCACAAATTCAAAGATTCGTTACAAAAACTTGATTCCGATCGTTCAGTTTGTATGGCAGCTATATGCTATAGTGATTGGAGATTGCATTATTGCTGTTGTTCGGTATATTTAAAACTGCCATGATTTGTCCATCAATTTCGGGATTTAAGGAAGGTGCTTCAGTGTGGTGATGAAAACAGCATAAATTATGCAAGACTGCTGTGACGACAATTGTTGATTGCACTTTTGTGCAATTCGTTCGTATACCTAAAGACAGTATAGGAAATCTACGTTTCCAGACATCGTAAGAGCGTTCAATTGGATTTCTAGATCGAATATGCGATTCGTTATATAATCTTTCAGCTGGGCTGTTGACGGAATGAAGGAGAGTTAAAATCCGCTGATTGTTTACGTATCCTTTATCAGCAAGCACTAGTGTATCTCCAAATTCTACAGATTCAAGACGAGAAATAATATTAAAGTTCCGCATTATGGTAGCTTCATGTGTAGACCCTGGCCATCTTTCTACTGTACCCAAATTCTTCAAACATGCATCGCAACTTGGGATTGGATTTTTACGTGCGTGCAATCCAAAGCACCAATAAATCGTGGAAATTAAGCAATTCGAAAAAATTATTATTTTTTCTCTGATTTATTCCTTCTTTTATAGCAGAAAATCGTATAAAACGTTCTCGTAATCAGCAAGCAAAGCGTGGAACGAAACAAACCAAAAGCACGTGCACTTGTATGCAAGGTGAATTACGAAGACAAAGCGAAAGGCACAAAAAAAAACCGCATTCGAGAAAATCCATCCGTCCAATATATATTTTCCTTTCACCATTTTTCCTTTCCCCAAATGGGGTATGAGGCGAGAAAACCCATCCCTCCAATAAGAGAAATAGTCGAAGACTGGGTCACGCATATATAATATATATGTGTGCATGTATATATTTTCCTTTCGCCATTTTTCCTTTCCCCAAATGGGGTATGACCGGCAGTTATACCCTACTAGCAAGCACTAGTGTGTCTCTAAATTCTCCAGATCATGTGTAGACCCTGACCATCTTTTTACTATACCCAAAAACTTCAAACGTGCATCGCAAATAGTTCGAACATTGAAAGAAAATATACTTTTTCTATTGCTAAATATTTCCGCAAAGTCTCCGCCTATTAAAAAATGGTATGAAAAGTATTCATTGGGCTTTCGTTAACTTTCAAGTCACTTGGGATTGGATTTTTACGTGCGTGTAATCCAAAGCACCAATAACTCGTGGAAATTTAGCAATTCCAAACAATTATTTTTTTTTCTGAAATATCTTTTCATTTGTAGCAGAAACGTTGTACGTTCTCGTAATCTTACTATTTCATTTGAAACAAGAGTTATTGATACGGTACTAGAAGATACTCCTGATGCAACTCTTATAAATTGCTAAATACTGCCAGCAGAGAATGTTAATGAATAGAGAAGGTGCAAATGTTAAGTGTAATCTTTTTGTGTACTAATTTGTAATTCCAGATGAGGGAACATCAAAAATAAAAATACACCACACAATGTGCGAATTGCTATAAATAGACATAACGAATATTCCTAAATGAAAAATCGTTGCGCATACCTATTTTGATTTATGTTTTCAATTTCTATGATATGATTGCACTTTTGTGCAATTCGTTCGTATACCTAAAGACAGTATAGGAAATCTACGTTTCCAGACATCGTAAGAGCGTTCAATTGGATTTCTAGATCGAATATGCGATTCGTTATATAATCTTTCAGCTGGGCTGTTGACGGAATGAAGGAGAGTTAAAATCCGCTGATTGTTTACGTATCCTTTATCAGCAAGCACTAGTGTATCTCCAAATTCTACAGATTCAAGACGAGAAATAATATTAAAGTTCCGCATTATTGTAGCTTCATGTGTAGACCCTGGCCATCTTTCTACTGTACCCAAATTCTTCAAACATGCATCGCAACTTGGGATTGGATTTTTACGTGCGTGCAATCCAAAGCACCAATAACTCGTGGAAATTAAGCAATTCGAAAAAATTATTATTTTTTCTCTGATTTATTCCTTCTTTTATAGCAGAAAATCGTATAAAACGTTCTCGTAATCAGCAAGCAAAGCGTGGAACGAAACAAACCAAAAGCACGTGCACTTGTATGCAAGGTGAATTACGAAGACAAAGCGAAAGGCACAAAAAAAAACCGCATTCGAGAAAATCCATCCGTCCAATATATATTTTCCTTTCACCATTTTTCCTTTCCCCAAATGGGGTATGAGGCGAGAAAACCCATCCCTCCAATAAGAGAAATAGTCGAAGACTGGGTCACGCATATATAATATATATGTGTGCATGTATATATTTTCCTTTCGCCATTTTTCCTTTCCCCAAATGGGGTATGACCGGCAGTTATACCCTACTAGCAAGCACTAGTGTGTCTCTAAATTCTCCAGATCATGTGTAGACCCTGACCATCTTTTTACTATACCCAAAAACTTCAAACGTGCATCGCAAATTGTTCGAACATTGAAAGAAAATATACTTTTTCTATTGCTAAATATTTCCGCAAAGTCTCCGCCTATTAAATAATGGTATGAAAAATATTCATTGGGCTTTCGTTAACTTTCAAGTCACTTGGGATTGGATTTTTACGTGCGTGTAATCCAAAGCACCAATAACTCGTGGAAATTTAGCAATTCCAAAAAATTATTTTTTTTTCTGAAATATCTTTTCATTTGTAGCAGAAAATCGTATAAAACGTTCTCGTAATCTTACTATTTCATTTGAAACAAGAGTTATTGATACGGTACTAGAAGATACTCCTGATGCAACTCTAATAAATTGCTAAATACTGCCAGCAGAGAATGTTAATGAATAGTGAAGGTGCAAATGTTAAGTGTAATCTTTTTGTGTACTAATTTGTAATTCCAGATGAGGGAACATCAAAAATAAAAATACACCACACAATGTGCGAATTGCTATAAATAGACATAACGAATATTCCTAAATGAAAAATCGTTGCGCATACCTATTTTGATTTATGTTTTCAATTTCTATGATATAACAAAATTTATAATTTTGAAAAGCCTTCTGAATTAAAAAGCTGTATTACCGGTAAAAACCCCAGAATTCATAATAAAATAAACATTTAAAATGCAATTTTTCCATTTTTTGTATGTGCGTTGCGTAAGCAATATGCTTATTCAACAAAGGGTAATAATAAAACTATGCTATGCTAAAGCGATCGCGGTTCTACTTTTGTGGTGGCTTATGTCGTAAGCGTGAAGGAGTTAAGCTCAATCCGAATACGAGCATATAAGTTCGTATCCTACAACTCATGAAACTTAAATTATATTTAATTTTTTTATTTTATTAATTGGAATCTAAGCATATCTCAATTCAATTACTTTAATAGCATATTTTACTTCCTGAGATAATTAAAATATTTCAGGAAAATAGGTTCATATGTTTAGGTTTATTGAATATTTCCCTATTATGCGTATTTACACAAATGTGATAATCACACATACGTTCTTAAATACACGTACGCTGATGATTGCTTCTTCTTGCTCCGCACAAACAATGACTTTTGTCTACACTTTTTGCTTTTTGCGAGAAGCAAGTTAACCGATTGCAAGCAAGGTGGGGTTGGGGCGCACTGCCACATAATTATATCAGCTATATTTTTATTAATCGGATTTATTTTAAAAACGAATTTATTTGTATTTCTAAATATTTTTACGTATATATTAATTATATTACGAAAATAAGTCATTAATGCATTAGTATTTTTCAATACAAATTAAGCAACATATTAATATATTATGAGCCCTCACTTGACACGCCTCTGTGCATGGTGTCAAGCCAAGGAAATAACGGCGAGTTCGCGCGGACATTGTGTTGTTGAAAAAAACCAAATGACGACTTTGTCGACAAATATACATACATATATACATATGAGCTCGCATACATATTGACGCCGAGTTTTGCGAATCGTCGCGGAGTTGACAAAATTTGTTTGAATCAACAATTTTGCGACAATGTCGATCGGCTATGTTGTCTCGTTTGTCCTTTTTGCAGTGGTTTGCTATTGAAAGTTGACTTATGCTCTTTTGAAATATTGCGATTACCAATTGGGCTGCATTTTCATAGCGTGGTATTTAGATAAAATGGGCTAAATCGAAAAACTATGAAACAATGATAATAAGTAAACATATAAAAGTACTATATGGACTGTGCTTATAATATATAGAAGTAGTTAATGATTTCATATGAATGTCAATTTGATATAAATTTTATAATTTAATGCCATAAATAGTGCATAATATGAAAAAATATAAATATTATTTAAACTCGAATAGGTCATGTTGCCAATTCTCCTTTCTGAAGTGAACATCAGACAAATTCTTCAATTTCTGATTTTTAGCAAATGTTGTGAGGAAGCAGCTTGTGGGCATACAAATGCGAGGGGGATGGTAGGATTTTCAGTGGTGGCTGTCAAATTGTAAAATTGAATTTTTCTCGTTTTACTCAATTTCATTCATTTATTTCGCATAAGCGTAGGAATTCTATATGAAAACCAAATGTGGTTTACCAGGCGCACAGAAAAAATAGCGCGGCGCAGAGTTATGAACGAACGCACTTTGCTTTGAAGCAGCGCACGTTCCTTATGAATGAATTTGTTGTCGTTGTAATATAAAATACTTAGAAAATAAGCCGCGAGTTCGCTTGAATATTATTGGCCGATGATGGTGCGTCTACGTTTTTTTGTCACTTGCGCGAATGTTTGATTTTTTGCGAAAGACATATTGAGGGACATACATATGTACATATGTGTACATATATGCAAATATATTTGGACATGCGAATGAAAGAAGGCAATTTCAAGAATATTCACATATGGACATATGAACATTTGAAGCAAGTAAACAATAATAGCTGTTTGAATTCACAGATTAGACTCAAGAGCTTGAATGTTGTCTGTGGTGCTGCTTGTATAGCAGACTTCTTTATTGCAACGTGAAATATTTTGCCTAAGTTCAAATCCTATCAGATATTTTTTTATACTCTTTTTTTATTTTTATATTCCTTTTTTTTTAAATGATATTTTAATTCTATTTTCATATTATTTCCCTCATTATTTATATTTTCTTGTCGGAAGTCAATTACTTTCATTTTTATTATTTCAATTTCAATAATAATAATTTTCAATAATTCAACATCTGCGCATATGTATGTATATACATTTTGCTTATAGAGTGGTGTAGTTCGTTGCGTAAATTGACAGCTGTGGTGACATTTTATTTTCGAACTTGCGCGTTTTCGATGTTCCTTCTTAGCAATTAACATTTTAGTACTGCTAACATTTGCTCCTTCTCTATTCATTTACGTTCTCTGATACTGTATACACTAGAGTTTTGGCAGCTCAAAAGACTAGCTTGTTAGCTATTGTTAACTTGGTTGAGCATGGAGGTCATTTACGGTTCATAATTTTTAAAAATAATTAATTATATAAAATAAAATAAAACTTTCTATACAATTAAAATAAAATAAATGTAATAAAATGGATAAAAAAAAAATTATTGCGGTTTGTTTTCGTAGCACGACACGTGAGCCACCCTGTACGTAGGTATTTGTACGAGCGTAGCTCTAATGCTTTTATGTCTAAATAAAGTGATATTGTAGGCACAAATAATTTCCATATAGTGCCCTCGTAAAAGGGTATAATTGATGAAACAAAATTACAAAGATATACCGAGAAAATGTTTATGGATTTTATAAAAATTTTGTCAAATAATAACAAAAATATTATTCTTATTAGCTGAAACCTTTAAGAGTCTATAAATATAAATGTCATAAAAGGTATAGAGCCTTCGGCAGGCTGTAATGAAATCAAAGAAGCTCTTGGAGAATGTGATTATGACAATAAAGCTGTAGTAAATATTTTCAAAAGAAATAAAGTACCATAACCAAAGTTCAAAATTGAATTATGACAAATGCTAACCGTCTTAAGAATATTGAAACGCATCCGATATACAATTAAAAATAACTGCTGCGAAGAATTACCGTTGAAGAACTAACCAAAATAAATGGTTTGATATAATGCATTACCTGCAGAATGTGATGATCTCCACTCTACGTCAAAATTCACCTTTAAGAAAGTAGATTTAACTTAAAGTAGTAGTAATTGTGGAGAAAATCCCACTATGTGGCACTAATGCTAAAAATTCCTCGTAGCGAAATCATGAAATCATTGACCAGAATTAAAAACTTAAAACGTTAATAAAAACGTTGTCCAAAGAAGTTATACAAATGTGATAAAAGGCATTTGATTTCTGAATGAAAAATCGATATGTTATTTGTTATAAGAAACTCATCTCACTTCTTTATACCACGATTGTTTTGCAAATGACCCTTTCTGGAACAGCAGTGTTAGTTAGAAATCGAATAATCCAACATGCTGTAGAATGTCAATCTACAACAGTGTTACAATCCACAACAATAGCCTTCAAGAATCCTGTTACTGCCCTAGGTCTGACGGCTATATACCGACAACCTCAATAGAAAACTAAAAAAAACCTTAACCTTGGGTGCAGCGAAGCTATAATACGCTTCACAAATTCAAAGATTCCTTACAAAAACTTGATTCCGATCGTTCAGTTTGTATGGCAGCTATATGCTATAGTGATTGGAGATTGCATTATTGCTGTTGTTCGGTATATTTAAAACTGCCATGATTTGTCCATCAATTTCAGGATTTAAAGAAGGTGCTTCAGTGTGGTGATGCAAACAGCATAAATTATGCAAGACTGCTGTGACGACAATTATTGATTGCAATTTTGTGCAATTCGTTCGTATACCTAAAGACAGTATAGGAATTCTACGTTTCCAGACACCGTAAGAGCGTTCAATTGGATTTCTAGATCGAATATGCGATTCGTTATATAATCTTTCAGCTGGGCTGTTGACGGAAAGAAGGAGAGTTAAAATCCGCTGATTGTTTACGTATCCTTTATCAGCAAGCACTAGTGTATCTCCAAATTCTACAGATTCAAGACGAGAAATAATATTAAAGTTCCGCATTATGGTAGCTTCATGTGTAGACCCTGGCCATCTTTCTACTGTACCCAAATTCTTCAAACATGCATCGCAACTTGGGATTGGATTTTTACGTGCGTGCAATCCAAAGCACCAATAACTCGTGGAAATTATTATTTTTTCTCTGATTTATTCCTTCTTTTATAGCAGAAAATCGTATAAAACGTTCTCGTAATCAGCAAGCAAAGCGTGGAACGAAACAAACCAAAAGCACGTGCACTTGTATGCAAGGTGAATTACGAAGACAAAGCGAAAGGCACAAAAAAAAACCGCATTCGAGAAAATCCATCCGTCCAATATATATTTTCCTTTCACCATTTTTCCTTTCCCCAAATGGGGTATGAGGCGAGAAAACCCATCCCTCCAATAAGAGAAATAGTCGAAGACTGGGTCACGCATATATAATATATATGTGTGCATGTATATATTTTCCTTTCGCCATTTTTCCTTTCCCCAAATGGGGTATGACCGGCAGTTATACCCTACTAGCAAGCACTAGTGTGTCTCTAAATTCTCCAGATCATGTGTAGACCCTGACCATCTTTTTACTATACCCAAAAACTTCAAACGTGCATCGCAAATTGTTCGAACATTGAAAGAAAATATACTTTTTCTATTGCTAAATATTTCCGCAAAGTCTCCGCCTATTAAATAATGGTATGAAAAATATTCATTGGGCTTTCGTTAACTTTCAAGTCACTTGGGATTGGATTTTTACGTGCGTGTAATCCAAAGCACCAATAACTCGTGGAAATTTAGCAATTCCAAAAAATTATTTTTTTTTCTGAAATATCTTTTCATTTGTAGCAGAAAATCGTATAAAACGTTCTCGTAATCTTACTATTTCATTTGAAACAAGAGTTATTGATACGGTACTAGAAGATACTCCTGATGCAACTCTAATAAATTGCTAAATACTGCCAGCAGAGAATGTTAATGAATAGTGAAGGTGCAAATGTTAAGTGTAATCTTTTTGTGTACTAATTTGTAATTCCAGATGAGGGAACATCAAAAATAAAAATACACCACACAATGTGCGAATTGCTATAAATAGACATAACGAATATTCCTAAATGAAAAATCGTTGCGCATACCTATTTTGATTTATGTTTTCAATTTCTATGATATAACAAAATTTATAATTATGAAAAGCCTTCTGAATTAAAAAGCTGTATTACCGGTAAAAACCCCAGAATTCATAATAAAATAAACATTTAAAATGCAATTTTTCCATTTTTTGTATGTGCGTTGCGTAAGCAATATGCTTATTCAACAAAGGGTAATAATAAAACTATGCTATGCTAAAGCGATCGCGGTTCTACTTTTGTGGTGGCTTATGTCGTAAGCGTGAAGGAGTTAAGCTCAATCCGAATACGAGCATATAAGTTCGTATCCTACAACTCATGAAACTTAAATTATATTTAATTTTTTTATTTTATTAATTGGAATCTAAGCATATCTCAATTCAATTACTTTAATAGCATATTTTACGTCCTGAGATAATTAAAATATTTCAGGAAAATAGGTTCATATGTTTAGGTTTATTGAATATTTCCCTATTATGCGTATTTACACAAATGTGATAATCACACATACGTTCTTAAATACACGTACGCTGATGATTGCTTCTTCTTGCTCCGCACAAACAATGACTTTTGTCTACACTTTTTGCTTTTTGCGAGAAGCAAGTTAACCGATTGCAAGCAAGGTGAGGTTGGGGCGCACTGCCACATAATTATATCAGCTATATTTTTATTAATCGGATTTATTTTAAAAACGAATTTATTTGTATTTCTAAATATTTTTACGTATATATTAATTATATTACGAAAATAAGTCATTAATGCATTAGTATTTTTCAATACAAATTAAGCAACATATTAATATATTATGAGCCCTCACTTGACACGCCTCTGTGCATGGTGTCAAGCCAAGGAAATAACGGCGAGTTCGCGCGGACATTGTGTTGTTGAAAAAAACCAAATGACGACTTTGTCGACAAATATACATACATATATACATATGAGCTCGCATACATATTGACGCCGAATTTTGCGAATCGTCGCGGAGTTGACAAAATTTGTTTCAATCGACCATTTGACGACAATGTCGGTCCGCTATGTTGTCTCGTTTGTCCTTTTTGCAGTGGTTTGCTATTGAAAGTTGACTTATGCCCTTTTGAAATACTGCGATTACCGATTGGGGTGCATTTTTATAGCGTCGTTTTTAGATAAAATGGGCTAAATCGATAAACTATGAAACAATGATAATAAGTAAACATATAGAAGTACTATATGGACTGTGCTTAGAATATACAGAAGTAGTTAAATATTTCATATTAGTGGCAATTTTACATATGTATATAAATTGTATAATTTAATGCTATATATAGTGCATAATATGAAAAAATCAAAATATTATTTTAACTCTAACTAACTAATAGGTCATGTTGCCAATTCTCCTTTCTGAAGGGAATATCAGACAAATTCTTCAATTTCTGATTTTTACCATCGTCGTGAGGAAGCAGCTTGTAAGCAACATATAAACGCGAAGGGATAGGTAGGATTTTCAGTGGTGGTTGTCAAATTTTTAAAATATAATTGTTCTCGTTTTACTGAAATATTCATCAAATTCAATTTCATTCATTAATTTAAATTAATTTCGCACATTTTAGCACAGCTAACATTTGCGCCTTCTCTATTCATTAACATTCTCTGGTCATACAAATCACTTAAATCATGCGCGATCATACTGTCAGAGAATGTTGAAGAGTAGAGAAGGAGCAAATGTTAAATGAAAACTTTTTGTGTACTAATTTGTAATTCCACAAGAGGGAACATCGAAAAGTATAACTTCGAAAAAGAAAAATACACCACACAATATGCGAAATGCTATAAATAGACACTACGAATATTCCTATATGAAAAATCGTTGCGCCAGAGAATGTTGAAGAGTAGAGAAGGAGCAAATGTTAAATGAAAACTTTTTGAGTACTAATTTGTAATTCCACAAGAGGGAACATCGAAAAGTATAACTTCGAAAAAGAAAAATACACCACACAATATGCGAAATGCTATAAATAGACACTACGAATATTCCTATATGAAAAATCGTTGCGCATACCTATTTAGATTTATGTTTTCAATTTCTATGAAATGACTATTTTGTAATTATGAAAAGCGTTCTTAAAAATCTGTATTACCGGTAAAAACCCCAGAATTCATAATAAAATAAACATTTAATAGGCTATTTTTCCAACTTATGTATGTGCGTTATGTGAGCATTTGCTTATTAAAAAAAGGATAACAATAAAACGGTGGCTAAGCGGCCGCGTTTCCACTTTTGTGGTGGCTTAGATCGTAAGCGCGAAGGAGTTAAGCTCATTACGAATACGAGCATATAAGTTCGAATCCTAAAACTGATGCAAATTAAATTAAATTTAATTTTTTTATTTTATTAATTGGAGTCTAAGCATATCATAATTCAATTTCTTTAATAGCATATTTTACTTCCTGAGATAATTAAAATATATCAGGAAAATATAATATGTTCATATGTTTAGGTTTATTGAATATTTCCTTATTATGCGTATTTACACAAATGTACACACATACATTCTTAAATACACGTACGCTGATGCTTGCTTCTTCTTGCCCCGCACAAGCAATGACTTTTGTCTACGCTTTTTGCTTTTTGCGAGTTGAACGATCGCAGGCAAGGAGGGATTGGGGCGCACCGCCACATAATTATTTCAGATATATATTTTATTTATCGAATTCAGTTTGAAAACGATTATAGGTATGAATTTATTGGTATATATATATATATATATAATATATATATTATATTACGAAAATAATTCATAAATGCATCAGTATTTTTCAATACAAATTAAGCAACATATCAATATATTATGAGCCCTCACTTGACACGCCTATGTGCATGGTGGCAAGCCAACGAAATAACGGCGAGTTCGCGCGGACATTGTGTTGTTGAAAAAAACCAAATGACGACTTTGCCGACAAACATACATATTTATATACATACATACAAACGAGCTCGCATACATATTGACGCCAAATTTTGCGCATCGTCGCGGAGTTGACAAAATTTGTTTGAATCAACAATTTTGCGACAATGTCGATCGGCTATGTTGTCTCGTTTGTCCTTTTTGCAGTGGTTTGCTATTGAAAGTTGACTTAGGCTCTTTTGAAATATTGCGATTACCAATTGGGCTGCATTTTCATAGCGTGGTATTTAGATAAAATGGGCTAAATCGAAAAACTATGAAACAATGATAATAAGTAAACATATAAAAGTACTATATGGACTGTGCTTATAATATATAGAAGTAGTTAATGATTTCATATGAATGTCAATTTGATATAAATTTTATAATTTAATGCCATAAATAGTGCATAATATGAAAAAATATAAATATTATTTAAACTCGAATAGGTCATGTTGCCAATTCTCCTTTCTGAAGTGAGCATCAGACAAATTCTTCAATTTCTGATTTTTAGCAAATGTTGTGAGGAAGCAGCTTGTGGGCATACAAATGCGAGGGGGATGGTAGGATTTTCAGTGGTGGCTGTCAAATTGTAAAATTGAATTTTTCTCGTTTTACTCAATTTCATTCATTTATTTCGCATAAGCGTAGGAATTCTATATGAAAACCAAATGTGGTTTACCAGGCGCACAGAAAAAATAGCGCGGCGCAGAGTTATGAACGAACGCACTTTGCTTTGAAGCAGCGCACGTTCCTTATGAATGAATTTGTTGTCGTTGTAATATAAAATACTTAGAAAATAAGCCGCGAGTTCGCTTGAATATTATTGGCCGATGATGGTGCGTCTACGTTTTTTTGTCACTTGCGCGAATGTTTGATTTTTTGCGAAAGACATATTGAGGGACATACATATGTACATATGTGTACATATATGCAAATATATTTGGACATGCGAATGAAAGAAGGCAATTTCAAGAATATTCACATATGGACATATGAACATTTGAAGCAAGTAAACAGTAATAGCTGTTTGAATTCACAGATTAGACTCAAGAGCTTGAATGTTGTCTGTGGTGCTGCTTGTATAGCAGACTTCTTTATTGCAACGTGAAATATTTTGCCTAAGTTCAAATCCTATCAGATATTTTTTTATACTCTTTTTTTATTTTTATATTCCTTTTTTTTTAAATGATATTTTAATTCTATTTTCATATTATTTCCCTCATTATTTATATTTTCTTGTCGGAAGTCAATTACTTTCATTTTTATTATTTCAATTTCAATAATAATAATTTTCAATAATTCAACATCTGCGCATATGTATGTATATACATTTTGCTTATAGAGTGGTGTAGTTCGTTGCGTAAATTGACAGCTGTGGTGACATTTTATTTTCGAACTTGCGCGTTTTCGATGTTCCTTCTTAGCAATTAACATTTTAGTACTGCTAACATTTGCTCCTTCTCTATTCATTTACGTTCTCTGATACTGTATACACTAGAGTTTTGGCAGCTCAAAAGACTAGCTTGTTAGCTATTGTTAACTTGGTTGAGCATGGAGGTCATTTACGGTTCATAATTTTTAAAAATAATTAATTATATAAAATAAAATAAAACTTTCTATACAATTAAAATAAAATAAATGTAATAAAATGGATAAAAAAAAAATTATTGCGGTTTGTTTTCGTAGCACGACACGTGAGCCACCCTGTACGTAGGTATTTGTACGAGCGTAGCTCTAATGCTTTTATGTCTAAATAAAGTGATATTGTAGGCACAAATAATTTCCATATAGTGCCCTCGTAAAAGGGTATAATTGATGAAACAAAATTACAAAGATATACCGAGAAAATGTTTATGGATTTTATAAAAATTTTGTCAAATAATAACAAAAATATTATTCTTATTAGCTGAAACCTTTAAGAGTCTATAAATATAAATGTCATAAAAGGTATAGAGCCTTCGGCAGGCTGTAATGAAATCAAAGAAGCTCTTGAAGAATGTGATTATGACAATAAAGCTGTAGTAAATATTTTCAAAAGAAATAAAGTACCATAACCAAAGTTCAAAATTGAATTATGACAAATGCTAACCGTCTTAAGAATATTGAAACGCATCCGATATACAATTAAAAATATGATATAATGCATTACCTGCAGAATGTGATGATCTCCACTCTACGTCAAAATTCACCTTTAAGAAAGTAGATTTAACTTAAAGTAGTAGTAATTGTGGAGAAAATCCCACTATGTGGCACTAATGCTAAAAATTCCTCGTAGCGAAATCATGAAATCATTGACCAGAATTAAAAACTTAAAACGTTAATAAAAACGTTGTCCAAAGAAGTTATACAAATGTGATAAAAGGCATTTGATTTCTGAATCGATATGTTATTTGTTATAAGAAACTCATCTCACTTCTTTATACCACGATTGTTTTGCAAATGACCCTTTCTGGAACAGCAGTGTTAGTTAGAAATCGAATAATCCAACATGCTGTAGAATGTCAATCTACAACAGTGTTACAATCCACAACAATAGCCTTCAAGAATCCTGTTACTGCCCTAGGTCTGACGGCTATATACCGACAACCTCAATAGAAAACTAAAAAAAACCTTAACCTTGGGTGCAGCGAAGCTATAATACGCTTCACAAATTCAAAGATTCCTTACAAAAACTTGATTCCGATCGTTCAGTTTGTATGGCAGCTATATGCTATAGTGATTGGAGATTGCATTATTGCTGTTGTTCGGTATATTTAAAACTGCCATGATTTGTCCATCAATTTCAGGATTTAAAGAAGGTGCTTCAGTGTGGTGATGCAAACAGCATAAATTATGCAAGACTGCTGTGACGACAATTATTGATTGCAATTTTGTGCAATTCGTTCGTATACCTAAAGACAGTATAGGAATTCTACGTTTCCAGACACCGTAAGAGCGTTCAATTGGATTTCTAGATCGAATATGCGATTCGTTATATAATCTTTCAGCTGGGCTGTTGACGGAATGAAGGAGAGTTAAAATCCGCTGATTGTTTACGTATCCTTTATCAGCAAGCACTAGTGTATCTCCAAATTCTACAGATTCAAGACGAGAAATAATATTAAAGTTCCGCATTATGGTAGCTTCATGTGTAGACCCTGGCCATCTTTCTACTGTACCCAAATTCTTCAAACATGCATCGCAACTTGGGATTGGATTTTTACGTGCGTGCAATCCAAAGCACCAATAACTCGTGGAAATTAAGCAAGTCGAAAAAATTATTATTTTTTCTCTGATTTATTCCTTCTTTTATAGCAGAAAATCGTATAAAACGTTCTCGTAATCAGCAAGCAAAGCGTGGAACGAAACAAACCAAAAGCACGTGCACTTGTATGCAAGGTGAATTACGAAGACAAAGCGAAAGGCACAAAAAAAAACCGCATTCGAGAAAATCCATCCGTCCAATATATATTTTCCTTTCACCATTTTTCCTTTCCCCAAATGGGGTATGAGGCGAGAAAACCCATCCCTCCAATAAGAGAAATAGTCGAAGACTGGGTCACGCATATATAATATATATGTGTGCATGTATATATTTTCCTTTCGCCATTTTTCCTTTCCCCAAATGGGGTATGACCGGCAGTTATACCCTACTAGCAAGCACTAGTGTGTCTCTAAATTCTCCAGATCATGTGTAGACCCTGACCATCTTTTTACTATACCCAAAAACTTCAAACGTGCATCGCAAATTGTTCGAACATTGAAAGAAAATATACTTTTTCTATTGCTAAATATTTCCGCAAAGTCTCCGCCTATTAAATAATGGTATGAAAAATATTCATTGGGCTTTCGTTAACTTTCAAGTCACTTGGGATTGGATTTTTACGTGCGTGTAATCCAAAGCACCAATAACTCGTGGAAATTTAGCAATTCCAAAAAATTATTTTTTTTTCTGAAATATCTTTTCATTTGTAGCAGAAAATCGTATAAAACGTTCTCGTAATCTTACTATTTCATTTGAAACAAGAGTTATTGATACGGTACTAGAAGATACTCCTGATGCAACTCTAATAAATTGCTAAATACTGCCAGCAGAGAATGTTAATGAATAGAGAAGGTGCAAATGTTAAGTGTAATCTTTTTGTGTACTAATTTGTAATTCCAGATGAGGGAACATCAAAAATAAAAATACACCACACAATGTGCGAATTGCTATAAATAGACATAACGAATATTCCTAAATGAAAAATCGTTGCGCATACCTATTTTGATTTATGTTTTCAATTTCTATGATATAACAAAATTTATAATTATGAAAAGCCTTCTGAATTAAAAAGCTGTATTACCGGTAAAAACCCCAGAATTCATAATAAAATAAACATTTAAAATGCAATTTTTCCATTTTTTGTATGTGCGTTGCGTAAGCAATATGCTTATTCAACAAAGGGTAATAATAAAACTATGCTATGCTAAAGCGATCGCGGTTCTACTTTTGTGGTGGCTTATGTCGTAAGCGTGAAGGAGTTAAGCTCAATCCGAATACGAGCATATAAGTTCGTATCCTACAACTCATGAAACTTAAATTATATTTAATTTTTTTATTTTATTAATTGGAATCTAAGCATATCTCAATTCAATTACTTTAATAGCATATTTTACGTCCTGAGATAATTAAAATATTTCAGGAAAATAGGTTCATATGTTTAGGTTTATTGAATATTTCCCTATTATGCGTATTTACACAAATGTGATAATCACACATACGTTCTTAAATACACGTACGCTGATGATTGCTTCTTCTTGCTCCGCACAAACAATGACTTTTGTCTACACTTTTTGCTTTTTGCGAGAAGCAAGTTAACCGATTGCAAGCAAGGTGAGGTTGGGGCGCACTGCCACATAATTATATCAGCTATATTTTTATTAATCGGATTTATTTTAAAAACGAATTTATTTGTATTTCTAAATATTTTTACGTATATATTAATTATATTACGAAAATAAGTCATTAATGCATTAGTATTTTTCAATACAAATTAAGCAACATATTAATATATTATGAGCCCTCACTTGACACGCCTCTGTGCATGGTGTCAAGCCAAGGAAATAACGGCGAGTTCGCGCGGACATTGTGTTGTTGAAAAAAACCAAATGACGACTTTGTCGACAAATATACATACATATATACATATGAGCTCGCATACATATTGACGCCGAATTTTGCGAATCGTCGCGGAGTTGACAAAATTTGTTTCAATCGACCATTTGACGACAATGTCGGTCCGCTATGTTGTCTCGTTTGTCCTTTTTGCAGTGGTTTGCTATTGAAAGTTGACTTATGCCCTTTTGAAATACTGCGATTACCGATTGGGGTGCATTTTTATAGCGTCGTTTTTAGATAAAATGGGCTAAATCGATAAACTATGAAACAATGATAATAAGTAAACATATAGAAGTACTATATGGACTGTGCTTAGAATATACAGAAGTAGTTAAATATTTCATATTAGTGGCAATTTTACATATGTATATAAATTGTATAATTTAATGCTATATATAGTGCATAATATGAAAAAATCAAAATATTATTTTAACTCTAACTAACTAATAGGTCATGTTGCCAATTCTCCTTTCTGAAGGGAATATCAGACAAATTCTTCAATTTCTGATTTTTACCATCGTCGTGAGGAAGCAGCTTGTAAGCAACATATAAACGCGAAGGGATAGGTAGGATTTTCAGTGGTGGTTGTCAAATTTTTAAAATATAATTGTTCTCGTTTTACTGAAATATTCATCAAATTCAATTTCATTCATTAATTTAAATTAATTTCGCACATTTTAGCACAGCTAACATTTGCGCCTTCTCTATTCATTAACATTCTCTGGTCATACAAATCACTTAAATCATGCGCGATCATACTGTCAGAGAATGTTGAAGAGTAGAGAAGGAGCAAATGTTAAATGAAAACTTTTTGTGTACTAATTTGTAATTCCACAAGAGGGAACATCGAAAAGTATAACTTCGAAAAAGAAAAATACACCACACAATATGCGAAATGCTATAAATAGACACTACGAATATTCCTATATGAAAAATCGTTGCGCCAGAGAATGTTGAAGAGTAGAGAAGGAGCAAATGTTAAATGAAAACTTTTTGAGTACTAATTTGTAATTCCACAAGAGGGAACATCGAAAAGTATAACTTCGAAAAAGAAAAATACACCACACAATATGCGAAATGCTATAAATAGACACTACGAATATTCCTATATGAAAAATCGTTGCGCATACCTATTTAGATTTATGTTTTCAATTTCTATGAAATGACAAATTTGTAATTATGAAAAGCGTTCTTAAAAATCTGTATTACCGGTAAAAACCCCAGAATTCATAATAAAATAAACATTTAATAGGCTATTTTTCCAACTTATGTATGTGCGTTATGTGAGCATTTGCTTATTAAAAAAAGGATAACAATAAAACGGTGGCTAAGCGGCCGCGTTTCCACTTTTGTGGTGGCTTAGATCGTAAGCGCGAAGGAGTTAAGCTCATTACGAATACGAGCATATAAGTTCGAATCCTAAAACTGATGCAAATTAAATTAAATTTAATTTTTTTATTTTATTAATTGGAGTCTAAGCATATCATAATTCAATTTCTTTAATAGCATATTTTACTTCCTGAGATAATTAAAATATATCAGGAAAATATAATATGTTCATATGTTTAGGTTTATTGAATATTTCCTTATTATGCGTATTTACACAAATGTACACACATACATTCTTAAATACACGTACGCTGATGCTTGCTTCTTCTTGCCCCGCACAAGCAATGACTTTTGTCTACGCTTTTTGCTTTTTGCGAGTTGAACGATCGCAGGCAAGGAGGGATTGGGGCGCACCGCCACATAATTATTTCAGATATATATTTTATTTATCGAATTCAGTTTGAAAACGATTATAGGTATGAATTTATTGGTATATATATATATATATATAATATATATATTATATTACGAAAATAATTCATAAATGCATCAGTATTTTTCAATACAAATTAAGCAACATATCAATATATTATGAGCCCTCACTTGACACGCCTATGTGCATGGTGGCAAGCCAACGAAATAACGGCGAGTTCGCGCGGACATTGTGTTGTTGAAAAAAACCAAATGACGACTTTGCCGACAAACATACATATTTATATACATACATACAAACGAGCTCGCATACATATTGACGCCAAATTTTGCGCATCGTCGCGGAGTTGACAAAATTTGTTTGAATCAACAATTTTGCGACAATGTCGATCGGCTATGTTGTCTCGTTTGTCCTTTTTGCAGTGGTTTGCTATTGAAAGTTGACTTAGGCTCTTTTGAAATATTGCGATTACCAATTGGGCTGCATTTTCATAGCGTGGTATTTAGATAAAATGGGCTAAATCGAAAAACTATGAAACAATGATAATAAGTAAACATATAAAAGTACTATATGGACTGTGCTTATAATATATAGAAGTAGTTAATGATTTCATATGAATGTCAATTTGATATAAATTTTATAATTTAATGCCATAAATAGTGCATAATATGAAAAAATATAAATATTATTTAAACTCGAATAGGTCATGTTGCCAATTCTCCTTTCTGAAGTGAACATCAGACAAATTCTTCAATTTCTGATTTTTAGCAAATGTTGTGAGGAAGCAGCTTGTGGGCATACAAATGCGAGGGGGATGGTAGGATTTTCAGTGGTGGCTGTCAAATTGTAAAATTGAATTTTTCTCGTTTTACTCAATTTCATTCATTTATTTCGCATAAGCGTAGGAATTCTATATGAAAACCAAATGTGGTTTACCAGGCGCACAGAAAAAATAGCGCGGCGCAGAGTTATGAACGAACGCACTTTGCTTTGAAGCAGCGCACGTTCCTTATGAATGAATTTGTTGTCGTTGTAATATAAAATACTTAGAAAATAAGCCGCGAGTTCGCTTGAATATTATTGGCCGATGATGGTGCGTCTACGTTTTTTTGTCACTTGCGCGAATGTTTGATTTTTTGCGAAAGACATATTGAGGGACATACATATGTACATATGTGTACATATATGCAAATATATTTGGACATGCGAATGAAAGAAGGCAATTTCAAGAATATTCACATATGGACATATGAACATTTGAAGCAAGTAAACAATAATAGCTGTTTGAATTCACAGATTAGACTCAAGAGCTTGAATGTTGTCTGTGGTGCTGCTTGTATAGCAGACTTCTTTATTGCAACGTGAAATATTTTGCCTAAGTTCAAATCCTATCAGATATTTTTTTATACTCTTTTTTTATTTTTATATTCCTTTTTTTTTAAATGATATTTTAATTCTATTTTCATATTATTTCCCTCATTATTTATATTTTCTTGTCGGAAGTCAATTACTTTCATTTTTATTATTTCAATTTCAATAATAATAATTTTCAATAATTCAACATCTGCGCATATGTATGTATATACATTTTGCTTATAGAGTGGTGTAGTTCGTTGCGTAAATTGACAGCTGTGGTGACATTTTATTTTCGAACTTGCGCGTTTTCGATGTTCCTTCTTAGCAATTAACATTTTAGTACTGCTAACATTTGCTCCTTCTCTATTCATTTACGTTCTCTGATACTGTATACACTAGAGTTTTGGCAGCTCAAAAGACTAGCTTGTTAGCTATTGTTAACTTGGTTGAGCATGGAGGTCATTTACGGTTCATAATTTTTAAAAATAATTAATTATATAAAATAAAATAAAACTTTCTATACAATTAAAATAAAATAAATGTAATAAAATGGATAAAAAAAAAATTATTGCGGTTTGTTTTCGTAGCACGACACGTGAGCCACCCTGTACGTAGGTATTTGTACGAGCGTAGCTCTAATGCTTTTATGTCTAAATAAAGTGATATTGTAGGCACAAATAATTTCCATATAGTGCCCTCGTAAAAGGGTATAATTGATGAAACAAAATTACAAAGATATACCGAGAAAATGTTTATGGATTTTATAAAAATTTTGTCAAATAATAACAAAAATATTATTCTTATTAGCTGAAACCTTTAAGAGTCTATAAATATAAATGTCATAAAAGGTATAGAGCCTTCGGCAGGCTGTAATGAAATCAAAGAAGCTCTTGAAGAATGTGATTATGACAATAAAGCTGTAGTAAATATTTTCAAAAGAAATAAAGTACCATAACCAAAGTTCAAAATTGAATTATGACAAATGCTAACCGTCTTAAGAATATTGAAACGCATCCGATATACAATTAAAAATATGATATAATGCATTACCTGCAGAATGTGATGATCTCCACTCTACGTCAAAATTCACCTTTAAGAAAGTAGATTTAACTTAAAGTAGTAGTAATTGTGGAGAAAATCCCACTATGTGGCACTAATGCTAAAAATTCCTCGTAGCGAAATCATGAAATCATTGACCAGAATTAAAAACTTAAAACGTTAATAAAAACGTTGTCCAAAGAAGTTATACAAATGTGATAAAAGGCATTTGATTTCTGAATCGATATGTTATTTGTTATAAGAAACTCATCTCACTTCTTTATACCACGATTGTTTTGCAAATGACCCTTTCTGGAACAGCAGTGTTAGTTAGAAATCGAATAATCCAACATGCTGTAGAATGTCAATCTACAACAGTGTTACAATCCACAACAATAGCCTTCAAGAATCCTGTTACTGCCCTAGGTCTGACGGCTATATACCGACAACCTCAATAGAAAACTAAAAAAAACCTTAACCTTGGGTGCAGCGAAGCTATAATACGCTTCACAAATTCAAAGATTCCTTACAAAAACTTGATTCCGATCGTTCAGTTTGTATGGCAGCTATATGCTATAGTGATTGGAGATTGCATTATTGCTGTTGTTCGGTATATTTAAAACTGCCATGATTTGTCCATCAATTTCAGGATTTAAAGAAGGTGCTTCAGTGTGGTGATGCAAACAGCATAAATTATGCAAGACTGCTGTGACGACAATTATTGATTGCAATTTTGTGCAATTCGTTCGTATACCTAAAGACAGTATAGGAATTCTACGTTTCCAGACACCGTAAGAGCGTTCAATTGGATTTCTAGATCGAATATGCGATTCGTTATATAATCTTTCAGCTGGGCTGTTGACGGAATGAAGGAGAGTTAAAATCCGCTGATTGTTTACGTATCCTTTATCAGCAAGCACTAGTGTATCTCCAAATTCTACAGATTCAAGACGAGAAATAATATTAAAGTTCCGCATTATGGTAGCTTTATGTGTAGACCCTGGCCATCTTTCTACTGTACCCAAATTCTTCAAACATGCATCGCAACTTGGGATTGGATTTTTACGTGCGTGCAATCCAAAGCACCAATAACTCGTGGAAATTAAGCAATTCGAAAAAATTATTATTTTTTCTCTGATTTATTCCTTCTTTTATAGCAGAAAATCGTATAAAACGTTCTCGTAATCAGCAAGCAAAGCGTGGAACGAAACAAACCAAAAGCACGTGCACTTGTATGCAAGGTGAATTACGAAGACAAAGCGAAAGGCACAAAAAAAAACCGCATTCGAGAAAATCCATCCGTCCAATATATATTTTCCTTTCACCATTTTTCCTTTCCCCAAATGGGGTATGAGGCGAGAAAACCCATCCCTCCAATAAGAGAAATAGTCGAAGACTGGGTCACGCATATATAATATATATGTGTGCATGTATATATTTTCCTTTCGCCATTTTTCCTTTCCCCAAATGGGGTATGACCGGCAGTTATACCCTACTAGCAAGCACTAGTGTGTCTCTAAATTCTCCAGATCATGTGTAGACCCTGACCATCTTTTTACTATACCCAAAAACTTCAAACGTGCATCGCAAATTGTTCGAACATTGAAAGAAAATATACTTTTTCTATTGCTAAATATTTCCGCAAAGTCTCCGCCTATTAAATAATGGTATGAAAAATATTCATTGGGCTTTCGTTAACTTTCAAGTCACTTGGGATTGGATTTTTACGTGCGTGTAATCCAAAGCACCAATAACTCGTGGAAATTTAGCAATTCCAAAAAATTATTTTTTTTTCTGAAATATCTTTTCATTTGTAGCAGAAAATCGTATAAAACGTTCTCGTAATCTTACTATTTCATTTGAAACAAGAGTTATTGATACGGTACTAGAAGATACTCCTGATGCAACTCTAATAAATTGCTAAATACTGCCAGCAGAGAATGTTAATGAATAGAGAAGGTGCAAATGTTAAGTGTAATCTTTTTGTGTACTAATTTGTAATTCCAGATGAGGGAACATCAAAAATAAAAATACACCACACAATGTGCGAATTGCTATAAATAGACATAACGAATATTCCTAAATGAAAAATCGTTGCGCATACCTATTTTGATTTATGTTTTCAATTTCTATGATATAACAAAATTTATAATTATGAAAAGCCTTCTGAATTAAAAAGCTGTATTACCGGTAAAAACCCCAGAATTCATAATAAAATAAACATTTAAAATGCAATTTTTCCATTTTTTGTATGTGCGTTGCGTAAGCAATATGCTTATTCAACAAAGGGTAATAATAAAACTATGCTATGCTAAAGCGATCGCGGTTCTACTTTTGTGGTGGCTTATGTCGTAAGCGTGAAGGAGTTAAGCTCAATCCGAATACGAGCATATAAGTTCGTATCCTACAACTCATGAAACTTAAATTATATTTAATTTTTTTATTTTATTAATTGGAATCTAAGCATATCTCAATTCAATTACTTTAATAGCATATTTTACGTCCTGAGATAATTAAAATATTTCAGGAAAATAGGTTCATATGTTTAGGTTTATTGAATATTTCCCTATTATGCGTATTTACCCAAATGTGATAATCACACATACGTTCTTAAATACTCTTCTTCTTGCTCCGCACAAACAATGACTTTTGTCTACACTTTTTGCTTTTTGCGAGAAGCAAGTTAACCGATTGCAAGCAAGGTGAGGTTGGGGCGCACTGCCACATAATTATATCAGCTATATTTTTATTAATCGGATTTATTTTAAAAACGAATTTATTTGTATTTCTAAATATTTTTACGTATATATTAATTATATTACGAAAATAAGTCATTAATGCATTAGTATTTTTCAATACAAATTAAGCAACATATTAATATATTATGAGCCCTCATTTGACACGCCTCTGTGCATGGTGTCAAGCCAAGGAAATAACGGCGAGTTCGCGCGGACATTGTGTTGTTGAAAAAAACCAAATGACGACTTTGTCGACAAATATACATACATATATACATATGAGCTCGCATACATATTAACGCCGAATTTTGCGAATCGTCGCGGAGTTGACAAAATTTGTTTCAATCGACCATTTGACGACAATGTCGGTCCGCTATGTTGTCTCGTTTGTCCTTTTTGCAGTGGTTTGCTATTGAAAGTTGACTTATGCCCTTTTGAAATACTGCGATTACCGATTGGGGTGCATTTTTATAGCGTCGTTTTTAGATAAAATGGGCTAAATCGATAAACTATGAAACAATGATAATAAGTAAACATATAGAAGTACTATATGGACTGTGCTTATAATATATAGAAGTAGTTAATGATTTCATATGAATGTCAATTTGATATAAATTTTATAATTTAATGCCATAAATAGTGCATAATATGAAAAATATAAATATTATTTAAACTCGAATAGGTCATGTTGCCAATTCTCCTTTCTGAAGTGAACATCAGACAAATTCTTCAATTTCTGATTTTTAGCAAATGTTGTGAGGAAGCAGCTTGTGGACATACAAATGCGAGGGGGATGGTAGGATTTTCAGTGGTGGCTGTCAAATTGTAAAATTGAATTTTTCTCGTTTTACTCAATTTCATTCATTTATTTCGCATAAGCGTAGGAATTCTATATGAAAACCAAATGTGGTTTACCAGGCGCACAGAAAAAATAGCGCGGCGCAGAGTTATGAACGAACGCACTTTGCTTTGAAGCAGCGCACGTTCCTTATGAATGAATTTGTTGTCGTTGTAATATAAAATACTTAGAAAATAAGCCGCGAGTTCGCTTGAATATTATTGGCCGATGATGGTGCGTCTACGTTTTTTTGTCACTTGCGCGAATGTTTGATTTTTTGCGAAAGACATATTGAGGGACATACATATGTACATATGTGTACATATATGCAAATATATTTGGACATGCGAATGAAAGAAGGCAATTTCAAGAATATTCACATATGGACATATGAACATTTGAAGCAAGTAAACAATAATAGCTGTTTGAATTCACAGATTAGACTCAAGAGCTTGAATGTTGTCTGTGGTGCTGCTTGTATAGCATACTTCTTTATTGCAATGTGAAATATTTTGCCTAAGTTCAAATCCTATCAGATATTTTTTTATACTCTTTTTTTATTTTTATATTCCTTTTTTTTTAAATGATATTTTAATTCTATTTTCATATTATTTCCCTCATTATTTATATTTTCTTGTCGGAAGTCAATTACTTTCATTTTTATTATTTCAATTTCAATAATAATAATTTTCAATAATTCAACATCTGCGCATATGTATGTATATACATTTTGCTTATAGAGTGGTGTAGTTCGTTGCGTAAATTGACAGCTGTGGTGACATTTTATTTTCGAACTTGCGCGTTTTCGATGTTCCTTCTTAGCAATTAACATTTTAGTACTGCTAACATTTGCTCCTTCTCTATTCATTTACGTTCTCTGATACTGTATACACTAGAGTTTTGGCAGCTCAAAAGACTAGCTTGTTAGCTATTGTTAACTTGGTTGAGCATGGAGGTCATTTACGGTTCATAATTTTTAAAAATAATTAATTATATAAAATAAAATAAAACTTTCTATACAATTAAAATAAAATAAATGTAATAAAATGGATAAAAAAAAAATTATTGCGGTTTGTTTTCGTAGCACGACACGTGAGCCACCCTGTACGTAGGTATTTGTACGAGCGTAGCTCTAATGCTTTTATGTCTAAATAAAGTGATATTGTAGGCACAAATAATTTCCATATAGTGCCCTCGAAAAAGGGTATAATTGATGAAACAAAATTACAAAGATATACCGAGAAAATGTTTATGGATTTTATAAAAATTTTGTCAAATAATAACAAAAATATTATTCTTATTAGCTGAAACCTTTAAGAGTCTATAAATATAAATGTCATAAAAGGTATAGAGCCTTCGGCAGGCTGTAATGAAATCAAAGAAGCTCTTGAAGAATGTGATTATGACAATAAAGCTGTAGTAAATATTTTCAAAAGAAATAAAGTACCATAACCAAAGTTCAAAATTGAATTATGACAAATGCTAACCGTCTTAAGAATATTGAAACGCATCCGATATACAATTAAAAATAACTGCTGCGAAGAATTACCGTTGAAGAACTAACCAAAATAAATGGTTTGATATAATGCATTACCTGCAGAATGTGATGATCTCCACTCTACGTCAAAATTCACCTTTAAGAAAGTAGATTTAACTTAAAGTAGTAGTAATTGTGGAGAAAATCCCACTATGTGGCACTAATGCTAAAAATTCCTCGTAGCGAAATCATGAAATCATTGACCAGAATTAAAAACTTAAAACGTTAATAAAAACGTTGTCCAAAGAAGTTATACAAATGTGATAAAAGGCATTTGATTTCTGAATGAAAAATCGATATGTTATTTGTTATAAGAAACTCATCTCACTTCTTTATACCAAGATTGTTTTGCAAATGACCCTTTCTGGAACAGCAGTGTTAGTTAGAAATCGAATAATCCAACATGGTGTAGAATGTCAATCTACAACAGTGTTACAATCCACAACAATAGCCTTCAAGAATCCTGTTACTGCCCTAGGTCTGACGGCTATATACCGACAACCTCAATAGAAAACTAAAAAAAACCTTAACCTTGGGTGCAGCGAAGCTATAATACGCTTCACAAATTCAAAGATTCCTTACAAAAACTTGATTCCGATCGTTCAGTTTGTATGGCAGCTATATGCTATAGTGATTGGAGATTGCATTATTGCTGTTGTTCGGTATATTTAAAACTGCCATGATTTGTCCATCAATTTCAGGATTTAAAGAAGGTGCTTCAATGTGGTGATGCAAACAGCATAAATTATGCAAGACTGCTGTGACGACAATTATTGATTGCACTTTTGTGCAATTCGTTCGTATACCTAAAGACAGTATAGGAAATCTACGTTTCCAGACATCGTAAGAGCGTTCAATTGGATTTCTAGATCGAATATGCGATTCGTTATATAATCTTTCAGCTGGGCTGTTGACGGAATGAAGGAGAGTTAAAATCCGCTGATTGTTTACGTATCCTTTATCAGCAAGCACTAGTGTATCTCCAAATTCTACAGATTCAAGACGAGAAATAATATTAAAGTTCCGCATTATGGTAGCTTCATGTGTAGACCCTGGCCATCTTTCTACTGTACCAAAATTCTTCAAACATGCATCGCAACTTGGGATTGGATTTTTACGTGCGTGCAATCCAAAGCACCAATAACTCGTGGAAATTAAGCAATTCGAAAAAATTATTATTTTTTCTCTGATTTATTCCTTCTTTTATAGCAGAAAATCGTATAAAACGTTCTCGTAATCAGCAAGCAAAGCGTGGAACGAAACAAACCAAAAGCACGTGCACTTGTATGCAAGGTGAATTACGAAGACAAAGCGAAAGGCACAAAAAAAAACCGCATTCGGGAAAATCCATCCGTCCAATATATATTTTCCTTTCACCATTTTTCCTTTCCCCAAATGGGGTATGAGGCGAGAAAACCCATCCCTCCAATAAGAGAAATAGTCGAAGACTGGGTCACGCATATATAATATATATGTGTGCATGTATATATTTTCCTTTCGCCATTTTTCCTTTCCCCAAATGGGGTATGACCGGCAGTTATACCCTACTAGCAAGCACTAGTGTGTCTCTAAATTCTCCAGATCATGTGTAGACCCTGGCCATCTTTTTACTATACCCAAAAACTTCAAACGTGCATTGCAAATTGTTCGAACATTGAAAGAAAATATACTTTTTCTATTGCTAAATATTTCCGCAAAGTCTCCGCCTATTAAATAATGGTATGAATATACACACATATATACATATGAGCTCGCATACATATTGACGCCGAATTTTGCGAATCGTCGCGAAGTTGACAAAATTTGTTTCAATCGACAATTTGACGACAATGTCGGTCCGCTATGTTGTCTCGTTTGTCCTTTTTGCAGTGGTTTGCTTTTGAAAGTTGACTTATGCCCTTTTGAAATACTGCGATTAACGATTGGGGTGCATTTTTATAGCGTCGTTTTTAGATAAAATGGGCTAAATCGATAAACTATGAAACAATGATAATAAGTAAACATATAGAAGTACTATATGGACTGTGCTTAGAATATACAGAAGTAGTTAAATATTTCATATTAGTGGCAATTTTACAAATGTATATAAATTGTGTAATTTAATGCTATATATAGTGCATAATATGAAAAAATCAAAATAATATTTTAACTCTAACTAACTAATAGGTCATGTTGCCAATTCTCCTTTCTGAAGGGAATATCAGACAAATTCTTCAATTTCTGATTTTTACCATCGTCGTGAGGAAGCAGCTTGTAAGCAACATATAAACGCGAAGGGATAGGTAGGATTTTCAGTGGTGGTTGTCAAATTTTTAAAATATAATTGTTCTCGTTTTACTGAAATATTCATCAAATTCAATTTCATTCATTAATTTAAATTAATTTCGCACATTTTAGCACAGCTAACATTTGCGCCTTCTCTATTCATTAACATTCTCTGGTCATACAAATCACTTAAATCATGCGCGATCATACTGTATACACTAGAGTTTTGGCAGCTCAAAAGACTAGCTTGTTAGCTATTGTTAACTTGGCTGAGCATGGAGGTCATTTACGGTTCATAATTTTTAAAAATTATTAATTATATAAAATAAAATAAAACTTTCTATACAATTAAAATAAAATAAATGTAATAAAATGGATAAAAAAAAAAATTATTGCGGTTTGTTTTCGTAGCACGACACGTGAGCCACCCTGTACGTAGGTATTTGTACGAGCGTAGCTCTAATGCTTTTATGTCTAAATAAAGTGATATTGTAGGCACAAATAATTTCCATATAGTGCCCTCGAAAAAGGGTATAATTGATGAAACAAAATTACAAACATATACCGAGAAAATGTTTATGGATTTTATAAAAATTTTGTCAAATAATAACAAAAATATTATTCTTATTAGCTGAAACCTTTAAGAGTCTATAAATATAAATGTCATAAAAGGTATAGAGCCTTCGGCAGGCTGTAATGAAATCAAAGAAGCTCTTGAAGAATGTGATTATGACAATAAAGCTGTAGTAAATATTTTCAAAAGAAATAAAGTACCATAACCAAAGTTCAAAATTGAATTATGACAAATGCTAACCGTCTTAAGAATATTGAAACGCATCCGATATACAATTAAAAATAACTGCTGCGAAGAATTACCGTTGAAGAACTAACCAAAATTAATGGTTTGATATAATGCATTACCTGCAGAATGTGATGATCTCCACTCTACGTCAAAATTCACCTTTAAGAAAGTAGATTTAACTTAAAGTAGTAGTAATTGTGGAGAAAATCCCACTATGTGGCACTAATGCTAAAAATTCCTCGTAGCGAAATCATGAAATCATTGACCAGAATTAAAAACTTAAAACGTTAATAAAAACGTTGTCCAAAGAAGTTATACAAATGTGATAAAAGGCATTTGATTTCTGAATCGATATGTTATTTGTTATAAGAAACTCATCTCACTTCTTTATACCAAGATTGTTTTGCAAATGACCCTTTCTGGAACAGCAGTGTTAGTTAGAAATCGAATAATCCAACATGCTGTAGAATGTCAATCTACAACAGTGTTACAATCCACAACAATAGCCTTCAAGAATCCTGTTACTGCCCTAGGTCTGACGGCTATATACCGACAACCTCAATAGAAAACTAAAAAAAACCTTAACCTTGGGTGCAGCGAAGCTATAATACGCTTCACAAATTCAAAGATTCCTTACAAAAACTTGATTCCGATCGTTCAGTTTGTATGGCAGCTATATGCTATAGTGATTGGAGATTGCATTATTGCTGTTGTTCGGTATATTTAAAACTGCCATGATTTGTCCATCAATTTCAGGATTTAAAGAAGGTGCTTCAGTGTGGTGATGCAAACAGCATAAATTATGCAAGACTGCTGTGACGACAATTATTGATTGCACTTTTGTGCAATTCGTTCGTATACCTAAAGACAGTATAGGAAATCTACGTTTCCAGACATCGTAAGAGCGTTCAATTGGATTTCTAGATCGAATATGCGATTCGTTATATAATCTTTCAGCTGGGCTGTTGACGGAATGAAGGAGAGTTAAAATCCGCTGATTGTTTACGTATCCTTTATCAGCAAGCACTAGTGTATCTCCAAATTCTACAGATTCAAGACGAGAAATAATATTAAAGTTCCGCATTATGGTAGCTTCATGTGTAGACCCTGGCCATCTTTCTACTGTACCCAAATTCTTCAAACATGCATCGCAACTTGGGATTGGATTTTTACGTGCGTGCAATCCAAAGCACCAATAACTCGTGGAAATTAAGCAATTCGAAAAAATTATTATTTTTTCTCTGATTTATTCCTTCTTTTATAGCAGAAAATCGTATAAAACGTTCTCGTAATCAGCAAGCAAAGCGTGGAACGAAACAAACCAAAAGCACGTGCACTTGTATGCAAGGTCAAATACGAAGACAAAGCGAAAGGCACAAAAAAAAACCGCATTCGAGAAAATCCATCCGTCCAATATATATTTTCCTTTCACCATTTTTTCTTTCCCCAAATGGGGTATGAGGCGAGAAAACCCATCCCTCCAATAAGAGAAATAGTCGAAGACTGGGTCACGCATATATAATATATATGTGTGCATGTATATATTTTCCTTTCGCCATTTTTCCTTTCCCCAAATGGGGTAGGACCGGCAGTTATACCCTACTAGCAAGCACTAGTGTGTCTCTAAATTCTCCAGATCATGTGTAGACCCTGACCATCTTTTTACTATACCCAAAAACTTCAAACGTGCATCGCAAATTGTTCGAACATTGAAAGAAAATATACTTTTTCTATTGCTAAATATTTCCACAAAGTCTCCGCCTATTAAATAATGGTACGAATATACATACATATATACATATGAGCTCGCATACATATTGACGCCGAATTTTGCGAATCGTCGCGGAGTTGACAAAATTTGTTTCAATCGGCAATTTGACGACAATGTCGGTCCGCTATGTTGTCTCGTTTGTCCTTTTTGCAGTGGTTTGCTTTTGAAAGTTGACTTATGCCCTTTTGAAATACTGCGATTAACGATTGGGGTGCATTTTTATAGCGTCGTTTTTAGATAAAATGGGCTAAATCGATAAACTATGAAACAATGATAATAAGTAAACATATAGAAGTACTATATGGACTGTGCTTAGAATATACAGAAGTAGTTAAATATTTCATATTAGTGGCAATTTTACAAATGTATATAAATTGTATAATTTAATGCTATATATAGTGCATAATATGAAAAAATCAAAATATTATTTTAACTCTAACTAACTAATAGGTCATGTTGCCAATTCTCCTTTCTGAAGGGAATATCAGACAAATTCTTCAATTTCTGATTTTTACCATCGTCGTGAGGAAGCAGCTTGTAAGCAACATATAAACGCGAAGGGATAGGTAGGATTTTCAGTGGTGGTTGTCAAATTTTTAAAATATAATTGTTCTCGTTTTACTGAAATATTCATCAAATTCAATTTCATTCATTAATTTAAATTAATTTCGCACATTTTAGCACAGCTAACATTTGCGCCTTCTCTATTCATTAACATTCTCTGGTCATACAAATCACTTAAATCATGCGCGATCATACTGTATACACTAGAGTTTTGGCAGCTCAAAAGACTAGCTTGTTAGCTATTGTTAACTTGGCTGAGCATGGAGGTCATTTACGGTTCATAATTTTTAAAAATTATTAATTATATAAAATAAAATAAAACTTTCTATACAATTAAAATAAAATAAATGTAATAAAATGGATAAAAAAAAAAATTATTGCGGTTTGTTTTCGTAGCACGACACCTGAGCCACCCTGTACGTAGGTATTTGTACGAGCGTAGCTCTAATGCTTTTATGTCTAAATAAAGTGATATTGTAGGCACAAATAATTTCCATATAGTGCCCTCGAAAAAGGGTATAATTGATGAAACAAAATTACAAACATATACCGAGAAAATGTTTATGGATTTTATAAAAATTTTGTCAAATAATAACAAAAATATTATTCTTATTAGCTGAAACCTTTAAGAGTCTATAAATATAAATGTCATAAAAGGTATAGAGCCTTCGGCAGGCTGTAATGAAATCAAAGAAGCTCTTGAAGAATGTGATTATGACAATAAAGCTGTAGTAAATATTTTCAAAAGAAATAAAGTACCATAACCAAAGTTCAAAATTGAATTATGACAAATGCTAACCGTCTTAAGAATATTGAAACGCATCCGATATACAATTAAAAATAACTGCTGCGAAGAATTACCGTTGAAGAACTAACCAAAATAAATGGTTTGATATAATGCATTACCTGCAGAATGTGATGATCTCCACTCTACGTCAAAATTCACCTTTAAGAAAGTAGATTTAACTTAAAGTAGTAGTAATTGTGGAGAAAATCCCACTATGTGGCACTAATGCTAAAAATTCCTCGTAGCGAAATCATGAAATCATTGACCAGAATTAAAAACTTAAAACGTTAATAAAAACGTTGTCCAAAGAAGTTATACAAATGTGATAAAAGGCATTTGATTTCTGAATCGATATGTTATTTGTTATAAGAAACTCATCTCACTTCTTTATACCAAGATTGTTTTGCAAATGACCCTTTCTGGAACAGCAGTGTTAGTTAGAAATCGAATAATCCACCATGCTGTAGAATGTCAATCTACAACAGTGTTACAATCCACAACAATAGCCTTCAAGAATCCTGTTACTGCCGTAGGTCTGACGGCTATATACCGACAACCTCAATAGAAAACTAAAAAAAACCTTAACCTTGGGTGCAGCGAAGCTATAATACGCTTCACAAATTCAAAGATTCCTTACAAAAACTTGATTCCGATCGTTCAGTTTGTATGGCAGCTATATGCTATAGTGATTGGAGATTGCATTATTGCTGTTGTTCGGTATATTTAAAACTGCCATGATTTGTCCATCAATTTCAGGATTTAAAGAAGGTGCTTCAGTGTGGTGATGCAAACAGCATAAATTATGCAAGACTGCTGTGACGACAATTATTGATTGCACTTTTGTGCAATTCGTTCGTATACCTAAAGACAGTATAGGAAATCTACGTTTCCAGACACCGTAAGAGCGTTCAATTGGATTTCTAGATCGAATATGCGATTCGTTATATAATCTTTCAGCTGGGCTGTTGACGGAATGAAGGAGAGTTAAAATCCGCTGATTGTTTACGTATCCTTTATCAGCAAGCACTAGTGTATCTCCAAATTCTACAGATTCAAGACGAGAAATAATATTAAAGTTCCGCATTATGGTAGCTTCATGTGTAGACCCTGGCCATCTTTCTACTGTACCGAAATTCTTCAAACATGCATCGCAACTTGGGATTGGATTTTTACGTGCGTGCAATCCAAAGCACCAATAACTCGTGGAAATTAAACAATTCGAAAAAATTATTATTTTTTCTCTGATTCATTCCTTCTTTTATAGCAGAAAATCGTATAAAAAGTTCTCGTAATCAGCAAGCAAAGCGTGGAACGAAACAAACCAAAAGCTCGTGCACTTGTATGCAAGGTGAATTACGAAGACAAAGCGATAGGCACAAAAAAAAAAACGGCATTCGAGAAAATCCATCCGTCCAATAAGAGAAATAGTCGAAGACTGGGTCACGCATATATATATGTGTGTATGTATATATTTTGCTTTCACCATTTTTCCTTTCCCCAAATCGGGTATGAGGCGAGAAAACCCATCCCTCCAATAAGAGAAATAGTCGAAGACTGGGTCACGCATATATAATATATATGTGTGCATGTATATATTTTCCTTTCGCCATTTTTCCTTTCCCCAAATGGGGTATGACCGGCAGTTATACCCTACTAGCAAGCACTAGTGTGTCTCTAAATTCTCCAGATCATGTGTAGACCCTGACCATCTTTTTACTATACCCAAAAACTTCAAACGTGCATCGCAAATTGTTCGAACATTGAAAGAAAATATACTTTTTCTATTCCTAAATATTTCCGCAAAGTCTCCGCCTATTAAATAATGGTATGAAAAATATTCATTGGGCTTTCGTTAACTTTCAAGTCACTTGGGATTGGATTTTTACGTGCGTGTAATCCAAAGCACCAATAACTCGTGGAAATTTAGCAATTCCAAAAAATAATTTTTTTTTCTGAAATATCTTTTCATTTGTTGCAGAAAATCGTATAAAACGTTCTCGTAATCTTACTATTTCATTTGAAACAAGAGTTATTGATACGGTACTAGAAGATACTCCTGAAGCAACTCTAATAAATTGCTAAATACTGCCAGCAGAGAATGTAAATGAATAGAGAAGGTGCAAATGTTAAGTGTAATCTTTTTGTGTACTAATTTGTAATTCCAGATGAGGGAACATCAAAAATAAAAATACACCACACAATGTGCGAATTGCTATAAATAGACATAACGAATATTCCTAAATGAAAAATCGTTGCGCATACCTATTTTGATTTATGTTTTCAATTTCTATGATATAACAAAATGTATAATTATGAAAAGCCTTCTGAATTAAAAAGCTGTATTACCGGTAAAAACCCCAGAATTCATAATAAAATAAACATTTAAAATGCAATTTTTCCATTTTTTGTATGTGCGTTGGGTAAGCAATATGCTTATTCAACAAAGGGTAATAATAAAACTATGGCTAAAGCGATCGCGGTTCTACTTTTGTGGTGGCTTATGTCGTAAGCGTGAAATAGTTAAGCTCAATCCGAATACGAGCATATAAGTTCGTATCCTACAACTCATGAAACTTAAATTATATTTAATTTTTTTATTTTATTAATTGGAATCTAAGCATATCTCAATTCAATTACTTTAATAGCATATTTTACTTCCTGAGATAATTAAAATATTTCAGGAAAATAGGTTCATATGTTTAGGTTTATTGAATATTTCCCTATTATGCGTATTTACACAAATGTGATAATCACACATACGTTCTTAAATACACGTACGCTGATGATTGCTTCTTCTTGCTCCGCAAAAACAATGACTTTTGTCCACACTTTTTGCTTTTTGCGAGAAGCAAGTTAACCGATTGCAAGCAAGGTGGGGTTGGGGCGCACTGCCACATAATTATATCAGATAGATTTTTATTAATCGGATTTATTTTAAAAACGAATTTATTTGTATTTCTAAATATTTTTACGTATATATTAATTATATTACGAAAATAAGTCATTAATGCATTAGTATTTTTCAATACAAATTAAGCAACATATTAATATATTATGAGCCCTCACTTGACACGCTCCTGTCCATGGTGTCAAGCCAAGGAAATAACGGCGAGTTCGCGCGGACATTGTGTTGTTGAAAAAAACCAAATGACGACTTTGTCGACAAATATACATACATATATACATATGAGCTCGCATACATATTGACGCCGAATTTTGCGAATCGTCGCGGAGTTGACAAAATTTGTTTCAATCGACAATTTGACGACAATGTCGGTCCGCTATGTTGTCTCGTTTGTCCTTTTTGCAGTGGTTTGCTTTTGAAAGTTGACTTATGCCCTTTTGAAATACTGCGATTAACGATTGGGGTGCATTTTTATAGCGTCGTTTTTAGATAAAATGGGCTAAATCGATAAACTATGAAACAATGATAATAAGTAAACATATAGAAGTACTATATGGACTGTGCTTAGAATATACAGAAGTAGTTAAATATTTCATATTAGTGGCAATTTTACATATGTATATAAATTGTATAATTTAATGCTATATATAGTGCATAATATGAAAAAATCAAAATATTATTTTAACTCTAACTAACTAATAGGTCATGTTGCCAATTCCCCTTTCTGAAGGGAATATCAGACAAATTCTTCAATTTCTGATTTTTACCATCGTCGTGAGGAAGCAGCTTGTAAGCAACATATAAACGCGAAGGGATAGGTAGGATTTTCAGTGGTGGTTGTCAAATTTTTAAAATATAATTGTTCTCATTTTACTGAAATATTCATCAAATTCAATTTCATTCATTAATTTAAATTAATTTCGCACATTTTAGCACAGCTAACATTTGCGCCTTCTCTATTCATTAACATTCTCTGGTCATACAAATCACTTAAATCATGCGCGATCATACTGTATACACTGGAGTTTTGGCAGCTCAAAAGACTAGCTTGTTAGCTATTGTTAACTTGGCTGAGCATGGAGGTCATTTACGGTTCATAATTTTTAAAAATAATTAATTATATAAAATAAAATAAAACTTTCTATACAATAAAAATAAAATAAATGTAATAAAATGGATAAAAAAGAAATTATTGCGGTTTGTTTTCGTAGCACGACACGTGAGCCACCCTGTACGTAGGTATTTGTACGAGCGTAGCTCTAATGCTTTTATGTCTAAATAAAGTGATATTGTAGGCACAAATAATTTCCATATAGTGCCCTCGAAAAAGGGTATAATTGATGAAACAAAATTACAAACATATACCGAGAAAATGTTTATGGATTTTATAAAAATTTTGTCAAATAATAACAAAAATATTATTCTTATTAGCTGAAACCTTTAAGAGTCTATAAATATAAATGTCATAAAAGGTATAGAGCCTTCGGCAGGCTGTAATGAAATCAAAGAAGCTCTTGAAGAATGTGATTATGACAATAAAGCTGTAGTAAATATTTTCAAAAGAAATAAAGTACCATAACCAAAGTTCAAAATTGAATTATGACAAATGCTAACCGTCTTAAGAATATTGAAACGCATCCGATATACAATTAAAAATAACTGCTGCGAAGAGTTACCGTTGAAGAACTAACCAAAATAAATGGTTTGATATAATGCATTACCTGCAGAATGTGATGATCTCCACTCTACGTCAAAATTCACCTTTAAGAAAGTAGATTTAACTTAAAGTAGTAGTAATTGTGGAGAAAATCCCACTATGTGGCACTAATGCTAAAAATTCCTCGTAGCGAAATCATGAAATCATTGACCAGAATTAAAAACTTAAAACGTTAATAAAAACGTTGTCCAAAGAAGTTATACAAATGTGATAAAAGGCATTTGATTTCTGAATGAAAAATCGATATGTTATTTGTTATAAGAAACTCATCTCACTTCTTTATACCAAGATTGTTTTGCAAATGACCCTTTCTGGAACAGCAGTGTTAGTTAGAAATCGAATAAACCACCATGCTGTAGAATGTAAATCTACAACAGTGTTACAATCCACAACAATAGCCTTCAAGAATCCTGTTACTGCCCTAGGTCTGACGGCTATATACCGACAACCTCAGTAGAAACTAAAAAAAACTTAACCTTGGGTGCAGCGAAGCTATAATACGCTTCACAAATTCAAAGATTCCTTACAAAAACTTGATTCCGATCGTTCAGTTTGTATGGCAGCTATATGCTATAGTGATTGGAGATTGCATTATTGCTGTTGTTCGGTATATTTAAAACTGCCATGATTTGTCCATCAATTTCAGGATTTAAAGAAGGTGCTTCAGTGTGGTGATGCAAACAGCATAAATTATGCAAGACTGCTGTGACGACAATTATTGATTGCACTTTTGTGCAATTCGTTCGTATACCTAAAGACAGTATAGGAATTCTACGTTTCCAGACATCGTAAGAGCGTTCAATTGGATTTCTAGATCGAATATGCGATTCGTTATATAATCTTTCAGCTGGGCTGTTGACGGAATGAAGGAGAGTTAAAATCCGCAGATTGTTTACGTATCCTTTATCAGCAAGCACTAGTGTATCTCCAAATTCTACAGATTCAAGACGAGAAATAATATTAAAGTTCCGCATTATGGTAGCTTCATGTGTAGACCCTGGCCATCTTTCTACTGTACCCAAATTCTTCAAACATGCATCGCAACTTGGGATTGGATTTTTACGTGCGTGCAATCCAAAGCACCAATAACTCGTGGAAATTAAGCAATTCGAAAAAATTATTATTTTTTCTCTGATATATTCCTTCTTTTATAGCAGAAAATCGTATAAAACGTTCTCATAATCAGCAAGCAAAGCGTGGAACGAAACAAACCAAAAGCTCGTGCACTTGTATGCAAGGTGAATTACGAAGACAAAGCGATAGGCACAAAAAAAACCGCATTCGAGAAAATCCATCCGTCCAATAAGAGAGATAGTCGAAGACTGGGTCACGCATATATATATGTGTGTATGTATATATTTTCCTTTCACCATTTTTACTTTCCCCAAATGGGGTATGAGGCGAGAAAATCCATCCCTCCAATAAGAGAAATAGTCGAAGACTGGGTCACGCATATATAATATATATGTGTGCATGTATACATTTTCCTTTCGCCATTTTTCCTTTCCCCAAATGGGGTATGACCGGCAGTTATACCCTACTAGCAAGCACTAGTGTGTCTCTAAATTCTCCAGATCATGTGTAGACCCTGACCATCTTTTTACTATACCCAAAAACTTCAAACGCGCATCTCAAATTGTTCGAGCATTGAAAGAAAATATACTTTTTCTATTGCTAAATATTTCCGCAAAGTCTCCGCCTATTAAATAATGGTATGAAAAATATTCATTGGGCTTTCGTTAACTTTCAAGTCACTTGGGATTGGATTTTTACGTGCGTGCAATCCAAAGCACCAATAACTCGTGGAAATTAAGCAATTCGAAAAAATTATTATTTTTTCTCTGATTTATTCCTTCTTTTATAGCAGAAAATCGTATAAAACGTTCTCGTAATCAGCAAGCAAAGCGTGGAACGAAACAAACCAAAAGCACGTGCACTTGTATGCAAGGTGAATTACGAAGACAAAGCGAAAGGCACAAAAAAAAACCGCATTCGAGAAAATCCATCCGTCCAATATATATTTTCCTTTCACCATTTTTCCTTTCCCCAAATGGGGTATGAGGCGAGAAAACCCATCCCTCCAATAAGAGAAATAGTCGAAGACTGGGTCACGCATATATAATATATATGTGTGCATGTATATATTTTCCTTTCGCCATTTTTCCTTTCCCCAAATGGGGTATGACCGGCAGTTATACCCTACTAGCAAGCACTAGTGTGTCTCTAAATTCTCCAGATCATGTGTAGACCCTGACCATCTTTTTACTATACCCAAAAACTTCAAACGTGCATCGCAAATTGTTCGAACATTGAAAGAAAATATACTTTTTCTATTGCTAAATATTTCCGCAAAGTCTCCGCCTATTAAATAATGGTATGAATATACATACATATATACATATGAGCTCGCATACATATTGACGCCGAATTTTGCGAATCGTCGCGGAGTTGACAAAATTTGTTTCAATCGACAATTTGACAACAATGTCGGTCCGCTATGTTGTCTCGTTTGTCCTTTTTGCAGTGGTTTGCTATTGAAAGTTGACTTATGCCCTTTTGAAATACTGCGATTACCGATTGGGGTGCATTTTTATAGCGTCGTTTTTAGATAAAATGGGCTAAATCGATAAACTATGAAACAATGATAATAAGTAAACATATAGAAGTACTATATGGACTGTGCTTAGAATATACAGAAGTAGTTAAATATTTCATATTAGTGGCAATTTTACATATGTATATAAATTGTATAATTTAATGCTATATATAGTGCATAATATGAAAAAATCAAAATATTATTTTAACTCTAACTAACTAATAGGTCATGTTGCCAATTCCCCTTTCTGAAGGGAATATCAGACAAATTCTTCAATTTCTGATTTTTAACATCGTCTTGAGGAAGCAGCTTGTAAGCAACATATAAACGCGAAGGGATAGGTAGGATTTTCAGTGGTGGTTGTCAAATTTTTAAAATATAATTGTTCTCATTTTACTGAAATATTCATCAAATTCAATTTCATTCATTAATTTAAATTAATTTCGCACATTTTAGCACAGCTAACATTTGCGCCTTCTCTATTCATTAACAGTCTCTGGTCATACAAATCACTTAAATCATGCGCGATCATACTGTATACACTGGAGTTTTGGCAGCTCAAAAGACTAGCTTGTTAGCTATTGTTAACTTGGCTGAGTATGGAGGTCATTTACGGTTCATAATTTTTAAAAATAATTAATTATATAAAATAAAATAAAACTTTCTATACAATAAAAATAAAATAAATGTAATAAAATGGATAAAAAAGAAATTATTGCGGTTTGTTTTCGTAGCACGACACGTGAGCCACCCTGTACGTAGGTATTTGTACGAGCGTAGCTCTAATGCTTTTATGTCTAAATAAAGTGATATTGTAGGCACAAATAATTTCCATATAGTGCCCTCGAAAAAGGGTATAATTGATGAAACAAAATTACAAACATATACCGAGAAAATGTTTATGGATTTTATAAAAATTTTGTCAAATAATAACAAAAATATTATTCTTATTAGCTGAAACCTTTAAGAGTCTATAAATATAAATGTCATAAAAGGTATAGAGCCTTCGGCAGGCTGTAATGAAATCAAAGAAGCTCTTGAAGAATGTGATTATGACAATAAAGCTGTAGTAAATATTTTCAAAAGAAATAAAGTACCATAACCAAAGTTCAAAATTGAATTATGACAAATGCTAACCGTCTTAAGAATATTGAAACGCATCCGATATACAATTAAAAATAACTGCTGCGAAGAGTTACCGTTGAAGAACTAACCAAAATAAATGGTTTGATATAATGCATTACCTGCAGAATGTGATGATCTCCACTCTACGTCAAAATTCACCTTTAAGAAAGTAGATTTAACTTAAAGTAGTAGTAATTGTGGAGAAAATCCCACTATGTGGCACTAATGCTAAAAATTCCTCGTAGCGAAATCATGAAATCATTGACCAGAATTAAAAACTTAAAACGTTAATAAAAACGTTGTCCAAAGAAGTTATACAAATGTGATAAAAGGCATTTGATTTCTGAATGAAAAATCGATATGTTATTTGTTATAAGAAACTCATCTCACTTCTTTATACCAAGATTGTTTTGCAAATGACCCTTTCTGGAACAGCAGTGTTAGTTAGAAATCGAATAAACCACCATGCTGTAGAATGTAAATCTACAACAGTGTTACAATCCACAACAATAGCCTTCAAGAATCCTGTTACTGCCCTAGGTCTGACGGCTATATACCGACAACCTCAGTAGAAACTAAAAAAAACTTAACCTTGGGTGCAGCGAAGCTATAATACGCTTCACAAATTCAAAGATTCCTTACAAAAACTTGATTCCGATCGTTCAGTTTGTATGGCAGCTATATGCTATAGTGATTGGAGATTGCATTATTGCTGTTGTTCGGTATATTTAAAACTGCCATGATTTGTCCATCAATTTCAGGATTTGAAGAAGGTGCTTCAGTGTGGTGATGCAAACAGCATAAATTATGCAAGACTGCTGTGACGACAATTATTGATTGCACTTTTGTGCAATTCGTTCGTATACCTAAAGACAGTATAGGAATTCTACGTTTCCAGACATCGTAAGAGCGTTCAATTGGATTTCTAGATCGAATATGCGATTCGTTATATAATCTTTCAGCTGGGCTGTTGACGGAATGAAGGAGAGTTAAAATCCGCAGATTGTTTACGTATCCTTTATCAGCAAGCACTAGTGTATCTCCAAATTCTACAGATTCAAGACGAGAAATAATATTAAAGTTCCGCATTATGGTAGCTTCATGTGTAGACCCTGGCCATCTTTCTACTGTACCCAAATTCTTCAAACATGCATCGCAACTTGGGATTGGATTTTTACGTGCGTGCAATCCAAAGCACCAATAACTCGTGGAAATTAAGCAATTCGAAAAAATTATTATTTTTTCTCTGATATATTCCTTCTTTTATAGCAGAAAATCGTATAAAACGTTCTCATAATCAGCAAGCAAAGCGTGGAACGAAACAAACCAAAAGCTCGTGCACTTGTATGCAAGGTGAATTACGAAGACAAAGCGATAGGCACAAAAAAAACCGCATTCGAGAAAATCCATCCGTCCAATAAGAGAGATAGTCGAAGACTGGGTCACGCATATATATATGTGTGTATGTATATATTTTCCTTTCACCATTTTTACTTTCCCCAAATGGGGTATGAGGCGAGAAAATCCATCCCTCCAATAAGAGAAATAGTCGAAGACTGGGTCACGCATATAAAATATATATGTGTGCATGTATACATTTTCCTTTCGCCATTTTTCCTTTCCCCAAATGGGGTATGACCGGCAGTTATACCCTACTAGCAAGCACTAGTGTGTCTCTAAATTCTCCAGATCATGTGTAGACCCTGACCATCTTTTTACTATACCCAAAAACTTCAAACGCGCATCTCAAATTAGTCGAGCATTAAAAGAAAATATACTTTTTCTATTGCTAAATATTTCCGCAAAGTCTCCGCCTATTAAATAATGGTATGAAAAATATTCATTGGGCTTTCGTTAACTTTCAAGTCACTTGGGATTGGATTTTTACGTGCGTGCAATCCAAAGCACCAATAACTCGTGGAAATTAAGCAATTCGAAAAAATTATTATTTTTTCTCTGATTTATTCCTTCTTTTATAGCAGAAAATCGTATAAAACGTTCTCGTAATCAGCAAGCAAAGCGTGGAACGAAACAAAGCAAAAGCACGTGCACTTGTATGCAAGGTGAATTACGAAGACAAAGCGAAAGGCACAAAAAAAAACCGCATTCGAGAAAATCCATCCGTCCAATATATATTTTCCTTTCACCATTTTTCCTTTCCCCAAATGGGGTATGAGGCGAGAAAACCCATCCCTCCAATAAGAGAAATAGTCGAAGACTGGGTCACGCATATATAATATATATGTGTGCATGTATATATTTTCCTTTCGCCATTTTTCCTTTCCCCAAATGGGGTATGACCGGCAGTTATACCCTACTAGCAAGCACTAGTGTGTCTCTAAATTCTCCAGATCATGTGTAGACCCTGACCATCTTTTTACTATACCCAAAAACTTCAAACGTGCATCGCAAATTGTTCGAACATTGAAAGAAAATATACTTTTTCTATTGCTAAATATTTCCGCAAAGTCTCCGCCTATTAAATAATGGTATGAATATACATACATATATACATATGAGCTCGCATACATATTGACGCCGAATTTTGCGAATCGTCGCGGAGTTGACAAAATTTGTTTCAATCGACAATTTGACAACAATGTCGGTCCGCTATGTTGTCTCGTTTGTCCTTTTTGCAGTGGTTTGCTTTTGAAAGTTGACTTATGCCCTTTTGAAATACTGCGATTAACGATTGGGGTGCATTTTTATAGCGTCGTTGTTAGATAAAATGGGCTAAATCGATAAACTATGAAACAATGATAATAAGTAAACATATAGAAGTACTATATGGACTGTGCTTAGAATATACAGAAGTAGTTAAATATTTCATATTAGTGGCAATTTTACAAATGTATATAAATTGTATAATTTAATGCTATATATAGTGCATAATATGAAAAAATCAAAATATTATTTTAACTCTAACTAACTAATAGGTCATGTTGCCAATTCTCCTTTCTGAAGGGAATATCAGACAAATTCTTCAATTTCTGATTTTTACCATCGTCGTGAGGAAGCAGCTTGTAAGCAACATATAAACGCGAAGGGATAGGTAGGATTTTCAGTGGTGGTTGTCAAATTTTTAAAATATAATTGTTCTCGTTTTACTGAAATATTCATCAAATTCAATTTCATTCATTAATTTAAATTAATTTCGCACATTTTAGCACAGCTAACATTTGCGCCTTCTCTATTCATTAACATTCTCTGGTCATACAAATCACTTAAATCATGCGCGATCATACTGTATACACTAGAGTTTTGGCAGCTCAAAAGACTAGCTTGTTAGCTATTGTTAACTTGGCTGAGCATGGAGGTCATTTACGGTTCATAATTTTTAAAAATAATTAATTATATAAAATAAAATAAAACTTTCTATACAATTAAAATAAAATAAATGTAATAAAATGGATAAAAAAAAAATTATTGCGGTTTGTTTTCGTAGCACGACACGTGAGCCACCCTGTACGTAGGTATTTGTACGAGCGTAGCTCTAATGCTTTTATGTCTAAATAAAGTGATATTGTAGGCACAAATAATTTCCATATAGTGCCCTCAAAAAGGGTATAATTGATGAAACAAAATTACAAACATATACCGAGAAAATGTTTATTAATTTTATAAAAATTTTGTCAAATAATAACAAAAATATTATTCTTATTAGCTGAAACCTTTAAGAGTCTATAAATATAAATGTCATAAAAGGTATAGAGCCTTCGGCAGGCTGTAATGAAATCAAAGAAGCTCTTGAAGAATGTGATTATGACAATAAAGCTGTAGTAAATATTTTCAAAAGAAATAAAGTACCATAACCAAAGTTCAAAATTGAATTATGACAAATGCTAACCGTCTTAAGAATATTGAAACGCATCCGATATACAATTAAAAATAACTGCTGCGAAGAATTACCGTTGAAGAACTAACCAAAATTAATGGTTTGATATAATGCATTACCTGCAGAATGTGATGATCTCCACTCTACGTCAAAATTCACCTTTAAGAAAGTAGATTTAACTTAAAGTAGTAGTAATTGTGGAGAAAATCCCACTATGTGGCACTAATGCTAAAAATTCCTCGTAGCGAAATCATGAAATCATTGACCAGAATTAAAAACTTAAAACGTTAATAAAAACGTTGTCCAAAGAAGTTATACACATGTGATAAAAGGCATTTGATTTCTGAATCGATATGTTATTTGTTATAAGAAACTCATCTCACTTCTTTATACCAAGATTGTTTTGCAAATGACCCTTTCTGGAACAGCAGTGTTAGTTAGAAATCGAATAATCCAACATGCTGTAGAATGTCAATCTACAACAGTGTTACAATCCACAACAATAGCCTTCAAGAATCCTGTTACTGCCCTAGGTCTGACGGCTATATACCGACAACCTCAATAGAAAAGTAAAAAAAACCTTAACCTTGGGTGCAGCGAAGCTATAATACGCTTCACAAATTCAAAGATTCGTTACAAAAACTTGATTCCGATCGTTCAGTTTGTATGGCAGCTATATGCTATAGTGATTGGAGATTGCATTATTGCTGTTGTTCGGTATATTTAAAACTGCCATGATTTGTCCATCAATTTCAGGATTTAAAGAAGGTGCTTCAGTGTGGTGAAGCAAACAGCATAAATTATGCAAGACTGCTGTGACGACAATTATTGATTGCACTTTTGTGCAATTCGTTCGTATACCTAAAGACAGTATAGGAAATCTGCGTTTCCAGACATCGTAAGAGCGTTCAATTGGATTTCTAGATCGAATATGCGATTCGTTATATAATCTTTCAGCTGGGCTGTTGACGGAATGAAGGAGAGTTAAAATCCGCTGATTGTTTACGTATCCTTTATCAGCAAGCACTAGTGTATCTCCAAATTCTACAGATTCAAGACGAGAAATAATATTAAAGTTCCGCATTATGGTAGCTTCATGTGTAGACCCTGGCCATCTTTCTACTGTACCGAAATTCTTCAAACATGCATCGCAACTTGGGATTGGATTTTTACGTGTGTGCAATCCAAAGCACCAATAACTCGTGGAAATTAAGCAATTCGAAAAAATTATTATTTTTTCTCTGATTCATTCCTTCTTTTATAGCAGAAAATCGTATAAAACGTTCTCGTAATCAGCAAGCAAAGCGTGGAACGAAACAAACCAAAAGCTCGTGCACTTGTATGCAAGGTGAATTACGAAGACAAAGCGATAGGCACAAAAAAAAAACGGCATTCGAGAAAATCCATCCGTCCAATAAGAGAGATAGTCGAAGACTGGGTCACGCATATATATATGTGTGTATGTATATATTTTCCTTTCGCCATTTTTCCTTTCCCCAAATGGGGTAGGACCGGCAGTTATACCCTACTAGCAAGCACTAGTGTGTCTCTAAATTCTCCAGATCATGTGTGGACCCTGACCATCTTTTTACTATACCCAAAAACTTCAAACGTGCATCGCAAATTGTTCGAACATTGAAAGAAAATATACTTTTTCTATTGCTAAATATTTCCGCAAAGTCTCCGCCTATTAAATAATGGTACGAATATACATACATATATACATATGAGCTCGCATACATATTGACGCCGAATTTTGCGAATCGTCGCGGAGTTGACAAAATTTGTTTCAATCGACAATGTCGGTCCGCTATGTTGTCTCGTTTGTCCTTTTTGCAGTGGTTTGCTTTTGAAAGTTGACTTATGCCCTTTTGAAATACTGCGATTAACGATTGGGGTGCATTTTTATAGCGTCGTTTTTAGATAAAATGGGCTAAATCGATAAACTATGAAACAATGATAATAAGTAAACATATAGAAGTACTATATGGACTGTGCTTAGAATATACAGAAGTAGTTAAATATTTCATATTAGTGGCAATTTTACAAATGTATATAAATTGTATAATTTAATGCTATATATAGTGCATAATATGAAAAAATCAAAATATTATTTTAACTCTAACTAACTAATAGGTCATGTTGCCAATTCTCCTTTCTGAAGGGAATATCAGACAAATTCTTCAATTTCTGATTTTTACCATCGTCGTGAGGAAGCAGCTTGTAAGCAACATATAAACGCGAAGGGATAGGTAGGATTTTCAGTGGTGGTTGTCAAATTTTTAAAATATAATTGTTCTCGTTTTACTGAAATATTCATCAAATTCAATTTCATTCATTAATTTAAATTAATTTCGCACATTTTAGCACAGCTAACATTTGCGCCTTCTCTATTCATTAACATTCTCTGGTCATACAAATCACTTAAATCATGCGCGATCATACTGTATACACTAGAGTTTTGGCAGCTCAAAAGACTAGCTTGTTAGCTATTGTTAACTTGGCTGAGCATGGAGGTCATTTACGGTTCATAATTTTTAAAAATAATTAATTATATAAAATAAAATAAAACTTTCTATACAATTAAAATAAAATAAATGTAATAAAATGGATAAAAAAAACATTATTGCGGTTTGTTTTCGTAGCACGACACGTGAGCCACCCTGTACGTAGGTATTTGTACGAGCGTAGCTCTAATGCTTTTATGTCTAAATAAAGTGATATTGTAGGCACAAATAATTTCCATATAGTGCCCTCGAAAAAGGGTATAATTGATGAAACAAAATTACAAACATATACCGAGAAAATGTTTATGGATTTTATAAAAATTTTGTCAAATAATAACAAAAATATTATTCTTATTAGCTGAAACCTTTAAGAGTCTATAAATATAAATGTCATAAAAGGTATAGAGCCTTCGGCAGGCTGTAATGAAATCAAAGAAGCTCTTGAAGAATGTGATTATGACAATAAAGCTGTAGTAAATATTTTCAAAAGAAATAAAGTACCATAACCAAAGTTCAAAATTGAATTATGACAAATGCTAACCGTCTTAAGAATATTGAAACGCATCCGATATACAATTAAAAATAACTGCTGCGAAGAATTACCGTTGAAGAACTAACCAAAATAAATGGTTTGATATAATGCATTACCTGCAGAATGTGATGATCTCCACTCTACGTCAAAATTCACCTTTAAGAAAGTAGATTTAACTTAAAGTAGTAGTAATTGTGGAGAAAATCCCACTATGTGGCACTAATGCTAAAAATTCCTCGTAGCGAAATCATGAAATCATTGACCAGAATTAAAAACTTAAAACGTTAATAAAAACGTTGTCCAAAGAAGTTATACAAATGTGATAAAAGGCATTTGATTTCTGAATGAAAAATCGATATGTTATTTGTTATAAGAAACTCATCTCACTTCTTTATACCAAGATTGTTTTGCAAATGACCCTTTCTGGAACAGCAGTGTTAGTTAGAAATCGAATAAACCACCATGCTGTAGAATGTCAATCTACAACAGTGTTACAATCCACAACAATAGCCTTCAAGAATCCTGTTACTGCCCTAGGTCTGACGGCTATATACCGACAACCTCAGTAGAAACTAAAAAAAACCTTAACCTTGGGTGCAGCGAAGCTATAATACGCTTCACAAATTCAAAGATTCCTTACAAAAACTTGATTCCGATCGTTCAGTTTGTATGGCAGCTATATGCTATAGTGATTGGAGATTGCATTATTGCTGTTGTTCGGTATATTTAAAACTGCCATGATTTGTCCATCAATTTCAGGATTTAAAGAAGGTGCTTCAGTGGTGATGCAAACAGCATAAATTATGCAATACTGCTGTGACGACAATTATTGATTGCACTTTTGTGCAATTCGTTCGTATACCTAAAGACAGTATAGGAATTCTACGTTTCCAGACATCGTAAGAGCGTTCAATTGGATTTCTAGATCGAATATGCGATTCGTTATATAATCTTTCAGCTGGGCTGTTGACGGAATGAAGGAGAGTTAAAATCCGCAGATTGTTTACGTATCCTTTATCAGCAAGCACTAGTGTATCTCCAAATTCTACAGATTCAAGACGAGAAATAATATTAAAGTTCCGCATTATGGTAGCTTCATGTGTAGACCCTGGCCATCTTTCTACTGTACCCAAATTCTTCAAATATGCATCGCAACTTGGGATTGGATTTTTACGTGCGTGCAATCCAAAGCACCAATAACTCGTGGAAATTAAGCAATTCGAAAAAATTATTATTTTTTCTCTGATATATTCCTTCTTTTATAGCAGAAAATCGTATAAAACGTTCTCATAATCAGCAAGCAAAGCGTGGAACGAAACAAACCAAAAGCTCGTGCACTTGTATGCAAGGTGAATTACGAAGACAAAGCGATAGGCACAATAAAAACCGCATTTGAGAAAATCCATCCGTCCAATAAGAGAGATAGTCGAAGACTGGGTCACGCATATATATATGTGTGTATGTATATATTTTCCTTTCCCCATTTTTACTTTCCCCAAATGGGGTATGAGGCGAGAAAATCCATCCCTCCAATAAGAGAAATAGTCGAAGACTGGGTCACGCATATATAATATATATGTGTGCATGTATATATTTTCCTTTCGCCATTTTTCCTTTCCCCAAATGGGGTATGACCGGCAGTTATACCCTACTAGCAAGCACTAGTGTGTCTCTAAATTCTCCAGATTATGTGTAGACCCTGACCATCTTTTTACTATACCCAAAAACTTCAAACGCGCATCGCAAATTGTTCGAGCATTGAAAGAAAATATACTTTTTCTATTGCTAAATATTTCCGCAAAGTCTCCGCCTATTAAATAATGGTATGAAAAATATTCATTGGGCTTTCGTTAACTTTCAAGTCACTTGGGATTGGATTTTTACGTGCGTGCAATCCAAAGCACCAATAACTCGTGGAAATTAAGCAATTCGAAAAAATTATTATTTTTTCTCTGATTTATTCCTTCTTTTATAGCAGAAAATCGTATAAAACGTTCTCGTAATCAGCAAGCAAAGCGTGGAACGAAACAAACCAAAAGCACGTGCACTTGTATGCAAGGTGAATTACGAAGACAAAGCGAAAGGCACAAAAAAAAACCGCATTCGAGAAAATCCATCCTTCCAATATATATTTTCCTTTCACCATTTTTCCTTTCCCCAAATGGGGTATGAGGCGAGAAAACCCATCCCTCCAATAAGAGAAATAGTCGAAGACTGGGTCACGCATATATAATATATATGTGTGCATGTATATATTTTCCTTTCGCCATTTTTCCTTTCCCCAAATGGGGTATGACCGGCAGTTATACCCTACTAGCAAGCACTAGTGTGTCTCTAAATTCTCCAGATCATGTGTAGACCCTGACCATCTTTTTACTATACCCAAAAACTTCAAACGTGCATCGCAAATTGTTCGAACATTGAAAGAAAATATACTTTTTCTATTGCTAAATATTTCCGCAAAGTCTCCGCCTATTAAATAATGGTATGAATATACATACATATATACATATAAGCTCGCATACATATTGACGCCGAATTTTGCGAATCGTCGCGGAGTTGACAAAATTTGTTTCAATCGACAATTTGACGACAATGTCGGTCCGCTATGTTGTCTCGTTTGTCCTTTTTGCAGTGGTTTGCTTTTGAAAGTTGACTTATGCCCTTTTGAAATACTGCGATTAACGATTGGGGTGCATTTTTATAGCGTCGTTTTTAGATAAAATGGGCTAAATCGATAAACTATGAAACAATGATAATAAGTAAACATATAGAAGTACTATATGGACTGTGCTTAGAATATACAGAAGTAGTTAAATATTTCATATTAGTGGCAATTTTACAAATGTATATAAATTGTATAATTTAATGCTATATATAGTGCATAATATGAAAAAATCAAAATATTATTTTAACTCTAACTAACTAATAGGTCATGTTGCCAATTCTCCTTTCTGAAGGGAATATCAGACAAATTCTTCAATTTCTGATTTTTACCATCGTCGTGAGGAAGCAGCTTGTAAGCAAGATATAAACGCGAAGGGATAGGTAGGATTTTCAGTGGTGGTTGTCAAATTTTTAAAATATAATTGTTCTCGTTTTACTGAAATATTCATCAAATTCAATTTCATTCATTAATTTAAATTAATTTCGCACATTTTAGCACAGCTAACATTTGCGCCTTCTCTATTCATTAACATTCTCTGGTCATACAAATCACTTAAATCATGCGCGATCATACTGTATACACTAGAGTTTTGGCAGCTCAAAAGACTAGCCTGTTAGCTATTGTTAACTTGGCTGAGCATGGAGGTCATTTACGGTTCATAATTTTTAAAAATAATTAATTATATAAAATAAAATAAAACTTTCTATACAATTAAAATAAAATAAATGTAATAAAATGGATAAAAAAAACATTATTGCGGTTTGTTTTCGTAGCACGACACGTGAGCCACCCTGTACGTAGGTATTTGTACGAGCGTAGCTCTAATGCTTTTATGTCTAAATAAAGTGATATTGTAGGCACAAATAATTTCCATATAGTGCCCTCGAAAAAGGGTATAATTGATGAAACAAAATTACAAACATATACCGAGAAAATGTTTATTAATTTTATAAAAATGTTGTCAAATAATAACAAAAATATTATTCTTATTAGCTGAAACCTTTAAGAGTCTATAAATATAAATGTCATAAAAGGTATAGAGCCTTCGGCAGGCTGTAATGAAATCAAAGAAGCTCTTGAAGAATGTGATTATGACAATAAAGCTGTAGTAAATATTTTCAAAAGAAATAAAGTACCATAACCAAAGTTCAAAATTGAATTATGACAAATGCTAACCGTCTTAAGAATATTGAAACGCATCCGATATACAATTAAAAATAACTGCTGCGAAGAATTACCGTTGAAGAACTAACCAAAATAAATGGTTTGATATAATGCATTACCTGCAGAATGTGATGATCTCCACTCTACGTCAAAATTCACCTTTAAGAAAGTAGATTTAACTTAAAGTAGTAGTAATTGTGGAGAAAATCCCAATATGTGGCACTAATGCTAAAAATTCCTCGTAGCGAAATCATGAAATCATTGACCAGAATTAAAAACTTAAAACGTTAATAAAAACGTTGTCCAAAGAAGTTATACAAATGTGATAAAAGGCATTTGATTTCTGAATGAAAAATCGATATGTTATTTGTTATAAGAAACTCATCTCACTTCTTTATACCAAGATTGTTTTGCAAAGGACCCTTTCTGGAACAGCAGTGTTAGTTAGAAATCGAATAAACCACCATGCTGTAGAATGTCAATCTACAACAGTGTTACAATCCACAACAATAGCCTTCAAGAATCCTGTTACTGCCCTAGGTCTGACGGCTATATACCGACAACCTCAATAGAAAACTAAAAAAAACCTTAACCTTGGGTGCAGCGAAGCTATAATACGCTTCACAAATTCAAAGATTCCTTACAAAAACTTGATTCCGATCGTTCAGTTTGTATGGCAGCTATATGCTATAGTGATTGGAGATTGCATTATTGCTGTTGTTCGGTATATTTAAAACTGCCATGATTTGTCCATCAATTTCAGGATTTAAAGAAGGTGCTTCAGTGTGGTGATGCAAACAGCATAAATTATGCAAGACTGCTGTGACGACAATTATTGATTGCACTTTTGTGCAATTCGTTCGTATACCTAAAGACAGTATAGGAAATCTACGTTTCCAGACATCGTAAGAGCGTTCAATTGGATTTCTAGATCGAATATGCGATTCGTTATATAATCTTTCAGCTGGGCTGTTGACGGAATGAAGGAGAGTTAAAATCCGCTGATTGTTTACGTATCCTTTATCAGCAAGCACTAGTGTATCTCCAAATTCTACAGATTCAAGACGAGAAATAATATTAAAGTTCCGCATTATGGTAGCTTCATGTGTAGACCCTGGCCATCTTTCTACTGTACCCAAATTCTTCAAACATGCATCGCAACTTGGGATTTGATTTTTACGTGCGTCCAATCCAAAGCACCAATAACTCGTGGAAATTAAGCAATTCGAAAAAAGTATTCTTTTTCTCTGATTTATTCCTTCTTTTATAGCAGAAAATCGTATAAAACGTTCTCGTAATCAGCAAGCAAAGCGTGGAACGAAACAAACCAAAAGCACGTGCACTTGTATGCAAGGTGAATTACGAAGACAAAGCGATAGGCACAAAAAAAACCGCATTCGAGAAAATCCATCCGTCCAATAAGAGAGATAGTCGAAGACTGGGTCACGCATATATATATGTGTGTATGTATATATTTTCCTTTCACCATTTTTCCTTTCCCCAAATGGGGTATGAGGCGAGAAAATCCATCCCTCCAATAAGAGAAATAGTCGAAGACTGGGTCACGCATATATAATATATATGTGTGCATGTATATATTTTCCTTTCGCCATTTTTCCTTTCCCCAAATGGGGTATGACCGGCAGTTATACCCTACTAGCAAGCACTAGTGTGTCTCTAAATTCTCCAGATCATGTGTAGACCCTGACCATCTTTTTACTATACCCAAAAACTTCAAACGCGCATCGCAAATTGTTCGAGCATTGAAAGAAAATATACTTTTTCTATTGCTAAATATTTCCGCAAAGTCTCCGCCTATTAAATAATGGTATGAAAAATATTCATTGGGCTTTCGTTAACTTTCAAGTCACTTGGGATTGGATTTTTACGTGCGTGTAATCCAAAGCACCAATAACTCGTGGAAATTTAGCAATTCCAAAAAATTATTTTTTTTTCTGAAATATCTTTTCATTTGTGGCAGAAAATCGTATAAAACGTTCTCGTAATCTTACTATTTCATTTGAAACAAGAGTTATTGATACGGTACTAGAAGATACTCCTGAAGCAACTCTAATAAATTGCTAAATACTGCCAGCAGAGAATGTAAATGAATAGAGAAGGTGCAAATGTTAAGTGTAATCTTTTTGTGTACTAATTTGTAATTCCAGATGAGGGAACATCAAAAATAAAAATACACCACACAATGTGCGAATTGCTATAAATAGACATAACGAATATTCCTAAATGAAAAATCGTTGCGCATACCTATTTTGATTTATGTTTTCAATTTCTATGATATAACAAAATTTATAATTATGAAAAGCCTTCTGAATTAAAAAGCTGTATTACCGGTAAAAACCCCAGAATTCATAATAAAATAAACATTTAAAATGCAATTTTTCCATTTTTTGTATGTGCGTTGGGTAAGCAATATGCTTATTCAACAAAGGGTAATAATAAAACTATGGCTAAAGCGATCGCGGTTCTACTTTTGTGGTGGCTTATGTCGTAAGCGTGAAGGAGTTAAGCTCAATCCGAATACGAGCATATAAGTTCGTATCCTACAACTCATGAAACTTACATTATATTTAATTTTTTTATTTTATTAATTGGAATCTAAGCATATCTCAATTCAATTACTTTAATAGCATATTTTACTTCCTGAGATAATTAAAATATTTCAGGAAAATAGGTTCATATGTTTAGGTTTATTGAATATTTCCCTATTATGCGTATTTACACAAATGTGATAATCACACATACGTTCTTAAATACACGTACGCTGATGATTGCTTCTTCTTGCTCCGCACAAACAATGACTTTTGTCCACACTTTTTGCTTTTTGCGAGAAGCAAGTTAACCGATTGCAAGCAAGGTGGGGTTGGGGCGCACTGCCACATAATTATATCAGATAGATTTTTATTAATCGGATTTATTTTAAAAACGAATTTATTTGTATTTCTAAATATTTTTACGTATATATTAATTATATTACGAAAATAAGTCATTAATGCATTAGTATTTTTCAATACAAATTAAGCAACATATTAATATATTATGAGCCCTCACTTGACACGCTCCTGTCCATGGTGTCAAGCCAAGGAAATAACGGCGAGTTCGCGCGGACATTGTGTTGTTGAAAAAAACCAAATGACGACTTTGTCGACAAATATACATACATATATACATATGAGCTCGCATACATATTGACGCCGAATTTTGCGAACCGTCGCGGAGTTGACAAAATTTGTTTCAATCGACAATTTGACGACAATGTCGGTCCGCTATGTTGTCTCGTTTGTCCTTTTTGCAGTGGTTTGCTATTGAAAGTTGACTTATGCCCTTTTGAAATACTGCGATTACCGATTGGGGTGCATTTTTATAGCGTCGTTTTTAGATAAAATGGGCTAAATCGATAAACTATGAAACAATGATAATAAGTAAACATATAGAAGTACTATATGGACTGTGCTTAGAATATACAGAAGTAGTTAAATATTTCATATTAGTGGCAATTTTACATATGTATATAAATTGTATAATTTAATGCTATATATAGTGCATAATATGAAAAAATCAAAATATTATTTTAACTCTAACTAACTAATAGGTCATGTTGCCAATTCTCCTTTCTGAAGGGAATATCAGACAAATTCTTCAATTTCTGATTTTTACCATCGTCGTGAGGAAGCAGCTTGTAAGCAACATATAAACGCGAAGGGATAGGTAGGATTTTCAGTGTTGGTTGTCAAATTTTTAAAATATAATTGTTCTCGTTTTACTGAAATATTCATCAAATTCATTTTATTCATTAATTTAAATTAATTTCGCCCTTTTAGCACAGCTAACATTTGCGCCTTCTCTATTTATTAACATTCTCTGGTCATACAAATCACTTAAATCATGCGCGATCATACTGTATACACTGGAGTTTTGGCAGCTCAAAAGACTAGCTTGTTAGCTATTGTTAACTTGGCTGAGCATGGAGGTCATTTACGGTTCATAATTTTTAAAAATAATTAATTATATAAAATAAAATAAAACTTTCTATACAATAAAAATAAAATAAATGTAATAAAATGGATAAAAAAAACATTATTGCGGTTTGTTTTCGTAGCACGACACGTGAGCCACCCTGTACGTAGGTATTTGTACGAGCGTAGCTCTAATGCTTTTATGTCTAAATAAAGTGATATTGTAGGCACAAATAATTTCCATATAGTGCCCTCGAAAAAGGGTATAATTGATGAAACAAAATTACAAACATATACAAAGAAAATGTTTATGGATTTTATAAAAATTTTGTCAAATAATAACAAAAATATTATTCTTATTAGCTGAAACCTTTAAGAGTCTATAAATATAAATGTCATAAAAGGTATAGAGCCTTCGGCAGGCTGTAATGAAATCAAAGCAGCTCTTGAAGAATGTGATTATGACAATAAAGCTGTAGTAAATATTTTCAAAAGAAATAAAGTACCATAACCAAAGTTCAAAATTGAATTATGACAAATGCTAACCGTCTTAAGAATATTGAAACGCATCCGATATACAATTAAAAATAACTGCTGCGAAGAATTACCGTTGAAGAACTAACCAAAATAAATGGTTTGATATAATGCATTACCTGCAGAATGTGATGATCTCCACTCTACGTCAAAATTCACCTTTAAGAAAGTAGATTTAACTTAAAGTAGTAGTAATTGTGGAGAAAATCCCACTATGTGGCACTAATGCTAAAAATTCCTCGTAGCGAAATCATGAAATCATTGACCAGAATTAAAAACTTAAAACGTTAATAAAAACGTTGTCCAAAGAAGTTATACAAATGTGATAAAAGGCATTTGATTTCTGAATGAAAAATCGATATGTTATTTGTTATAAGAAACTCATCTCACTTCTTTATACCAAGATTGTTTTGCAAATGACCCTTTCTGGAACAGCAGTGTTAGTTAGAAATCGAATAAACCACCATGCTGTAGAATGTAAATCTACAACAGTGTTACAATCCACAACAATAGCCTTCAAGAATCCTGTTACTGCCCTAGGTCTGACGGCTATATACCGACAACCTCAGTAGAAACTAAAAAAACCCTTAACCTTGGGTGCAGCGAAGCTATAATACGCTTCACAAATTCAAAGATTCCTTACAAAAACTTGATTCCGATCGTTCAGTTTGTATGGCAGCTATATGCTATAGTGATTGGAGATTGCATTATTGCTGTTGTTCGGTATATTTAAAACTGCCATGATTTGTCCATCAATTTCAGGATTTAAAGAAGGTGCTTCAGTGTGGTGATGCAAACAGCATAAATTATGCAAGACTGCTGTGACGACAATTATTGATTGCACTTTTGTGCAATTCATTCGTATACCTAAAGACAGTATAGGAATTGTACGTTTCCAGACACCGTAAGAGCGTTCAATTGGATTTCTAGATCGAATATGCGATTCGTTATATAATCTTTCAGCTGGGCTGTTGACGGAATGAAGGAGAGTTAAAATCCGCAGATTGTTTACGTATCCTTTATCAGCAAGCACTAGTGTATCTCCAAATCCTACAGATTCAAGACGAGAAATAATATTAAAGTTCCGCATTATGGTAGCTTCATGTGTAGACCCTGGCCATCTTTCTACTGTACCCAAATTCTTCAAACATGCATCGCAACTTGTGATTGGATTTTTACGTGCGTGCAATCCAAAGCACCAATAACTCGTGGAAATTAAGCAATTCGAAAAAATTATTATTTTTTCTCTGATTTATTCCTTCTTTTATAGCAGAAAATCGTATAAAACGTTCTCGTAATCAGCAAGCAAAGCGTGGAACGAAACAAACCAAAAGCTCGTGCACTTGTATGCAAGGTGAATTACGAAGACAAAGCGATAGGCAAAAAAAAAACGGCATTCGAGAAAATCCATCCGTCCAATAAGAGAGATAGTCGAAGACTGGGTCACGCATATATAATATATATGTGTGTATGTATATATTTTCCTTTCACCATTTTTCCTTTCCCCAAATGGGGTATGAGGCGAGAAAATCCATCCCTCCAATAAGAGAAATAGTCGAAGACTGGGTCACGCATATATAATATATATGTGTGCATGTATATATTTTCCTTTCGCCATTTTTCCTTTCCCCAAATGGGGTATGATCGGCAGTTATACCCTACTAGCAAGCACTAGTGTGTCTCTAAATTCTCCAGATCATGTGTAGACCCTGACCATCTTTTTACTATACCCAAAAACTTCAAACGTGCATCGCAAATTGTTCGAGCATTGAAAGAAAATATACTTTTTCTATTGCTAAATATTTCCGCAAAGTCTCCGCCTATTAAATAATGGTATGAAAAATATTCATTGGGCTTTCGTTAACTTTCAAGTCACTTGGGATTGGATTTTTACGTGCGTGTAATCCAAAGCACCAATAACTCGTGGAAATTTAGCAATTCCAAAAAATTATTTTTTTTTCTGAAATATCTTTTCATTTGTAGCAGAAAATCGTATAAAACGTTCTCGTAATCTTACTATTTCATTTGAAACAAGAGTTATTGATACGGTACTAGAAGATACTCCTGAAGCAACTCTAATAAATTGCTAAATACTGCCAGCAGAGAATGTTAATGAATAGAGAAGGTGCAAATGTTAAGTGTAATCTTTTTGTGTACTAATTTGTAATTCCAGATGAGGGAACATCAAAAATAAAAATACACCACACAATGTGCGAATTGCTATAAATAGACATAACGAATATTCCTAAATGAAAAATCGTTGCGCATACCTATTTTGATTTATGTTTTCAATTTTTATGATATAACAAAATTTATAATTATGAAAAGCCTTCTGAATTAAAAGGCTGTATTACCGGTAAAAACCCCAGAATTCATAATAAAATAAACATTTAAAATGCAATTTTTCCATTTTTTGTATGTGCGTTGGGTAAGCAATATGCTTATTCAACAAAGGGTAATAATAAAACTATGGCTAAAGCGATCGCGGTTCTACTTTTGTGGTGGCTTATGTCGTAAGCGTGAAGGAGTTAAGCTCAATCCGAATACGAGCATATAAGTTCGTATCCTACAACTCATGAAACTTACATTATATTTAATTTTTTTATTTTATTAATTGGAATCTAAGCATATCTCAATTCAATTACTTTAATAGCATATTTTACTTCCTGAGATAATTAAAATATTTCAGGAAAATAGGTTCATATGTTTAGGTTTATTGAATATTTCCCTATTATGCGTATTTACACAAATGTGATAATCACACATACGTTCTTAAATACACGTACGCTGATGATTGCTTCTTCTTGCTCCGCACAAACAATGACTTTTGTCCACACTTTTTGCTTTTTGCGAGAAGCAAGTTAACCGATTGCAATCAAGGTGGGGTTGGGGCGCACTGCCACATAATTATATCAGATATATTTTTATTAATCGGATTTATTTTAAAAACGATTTTATTTGTATTTCTAAATATTTTTACGTATATATTAATTATATTGAGAAAATAAGTCATTAATGCATTAGTATTTTTCAATACAAATTAAGCAACATATTAATATATTATGAGCCCTCACTTGACACGCCTCTGTGCATGGTGTCAAGCCAAGGAAATAACGGCGAGCTCGCGCGGACATTGTGTTGTTGAAAAAAACCAAATGACGACTTTGTCGACAAATATACACACATATATACATATGAGCTCGCATACATATTGACGCCGAATTTTGCGAATCGTCGCGGAGTTGACAAAATTTGTTTCTATCGACAATTGTCGATGTTATTTATAATTGTTCTCGTTTTACTGAAATATTCATCAAATTCAATTTCATTTATTAATTTAAATTAATTTCGCACATTTTAGCACAGCTAACATTTGCGCCTTCTCTATTCATTAACATTCTCTGGTCATACAAATCACTTAAATCATGCGCGATCATACTGTATACACTAGAGTTTTGGCAGCTCAAAAGACTAGCTTGTTAGCTATTGTTAACTTGGCTGAGCATGGAGGTCATTTACGGTTCATAATTTTTAAAAATAATTAATTATACAAAATAAAATAAAACTTTCTATACAATTAAAATAAAATAAATGTAATAAAATGGATAAAAAAAAAATTATTGCGGTTTGTTTTCGTAGCACGACACGTGAGCCACCCTGTACGTAGGTATTTGTACGAGCGTAGCTCTAATGCTTTTATGTCTAAATAAAGTGATATTGTAGGCACAAATAATTTCCATATAGTGCCCTCGAAAAAGGGTATAATTGATGAAACAAAATTACAAACATATACAGAGAAAATGTTTATGGATTTTATAAAAATTTTGTCAAATAATAACAAAAATATTATTCTTATTAGCTGAAACCTTTAAGAGTCTATAAATATAAATGTCATAAAAGGTATAGAGCCTTCGGCAGGCTGTAATTAAATCAAAGAAGCTCTTGAAGAATGTGATTATGACAATAAAGCTGTAGTAAATATTTTCAAAAGAAATAAAGTACCATAACCAAAGTTCAAAATTGAATTATGACAAATGCTAACCGTCTTAAGAGTATTGAAACGCATCCGATATACAATTAAAAATAACTGCTGCGAAGAATTACCGTTGAAGAACTAACCAAAATAAATGGTTTGATATAATGCATTACCTGCAGAATGTGATGATCTCCACTCTACGTCAAAATTCACCTTTAAGAAAGTAGATTTAACTTAAAGTAGTAGTAATTGTGGAGAAAATCCCACTATGTTGCACTAATGCTAAAAATTCCTCGTAGCGAAATCATGAAATCATTGACCAGAATTAAAAACTTAAAACGTTAATAAAAACGTTGTCCAAAGAAGTTATACAAATGTGATAAAAGGCATTTGATTTCTGAATGAAAAATCGATATGTTATTTGTTATAAGAAACTCATCTCACTTCTTTATACCAAGATTGTTTTGCAAATGACCCTTTCTGGAACAGCAGTGTTAGTTAGAAATCGAATAATCCACCATGCTGTAGAATGTCAATCTACAACAGTGTTACAATCCACAACAATAGCCTTCAAGAATCCTGTTACTGCCCTAGGTCTGACGGCTATATACCGACAACCTCAATAGAAAACTAAAAAAAACCTTAACCTTGGGTGCAGCGAAGCTATAATACGCTTCACAAATTCAAAGATTCCTTACAAAAACTTGATTCCGATCGTTCAGTTTGTATGGCAGCTATATGCTATAGTGATTGGAGATTGCATTATTGCTGTTGTTCGGTATATTTAAAACTGCCATGATTTGTCCATCAATTTCAGGATTTAAAGAAGGTGCTTCAGTGTGGTGATGCAAACAGCATAAATTATGCAAGACTGCTGTGACGACAATTATTGATTGCACTTTTGTGCAATTCGTTCGTATACCTAAAGACAGTATAGGAAATCTACGTTTCCAGACATCGTAAGAGCGTTCAATTGGATTTCTAGATCGAATATGCGATTCGTTATATAATCTTTCAGCTGGGCTGTTGACGGAATGAAGGAGAGTTAAAATCCGCAGATTGTTTACGTATCCTTTATCAGCAAGCACTAGTGTATCTCCAAATTCTACAGATTCAAGACGAGAAATAATATTAAAGTTCCGCATTATGGTAGCTTCGAAACAGTATAGTAGAACGAAACAAACCAAAAGCACGTGCACTTGTATGCAAGGTGAATTACGAAGACAAAGCGAAAGGCACAAAAAAAAACCGCATTCGAGAAAATCCATCCGTCCAATAAGAGAGATAGTCGAAGACTGGGTCACGCATATATATATGTGTGTATGTATATATTTTCCTTTCACCATTTTTCCTTTCCCCAAATGGGGTATGAGGCGAGAAAACCCATCCCTCCAATAAGAGAAATAGTCGAAGACTGGGTCACGCATATATAATATATATGTGTGCATGTATATATTTTCCTTTTGCCATTTTTCCTTTCCCCAAATGGGGTATGACCGGCAGTTATACCCTACTAGCAAGCACTAGTGTGTCTCTAAATTCTCCAGATCATGTGTAGACCCTGGCCATCTTTTTACTATACCCAAAAACTTCAAACGTGCATCGCAAATTGTTCGAACATTGAAAGAAAATATACTTTTTCTATTGCTAAATATTTCCGCAAAGTCTCCGCCTATTAAATAATGGTATGAAAAATATTCATTGGGCTTTCGTTAACTTTCAAGTCACTTGGGATTGGATTTTTACGTGCGTGTAATCCAAAGCACCAATAACTCGTGGAAATTTAGCAATTCGAAAAAATTATTATTTTTTCTCTGATTTATTCCTTCTTTTATAGCAGAAAATCGTATAAAACGTTCTCGTAATCAGCAAGCAAAGCGTGGAACGAAACAAACCAAAAGCTCGTGCACTTGTATGCAAGGTGAATTACGAAGACAAAGCGATAGGCACAAAAAAAACCGCATTCGAGAAAATCCATCCGTCCAATAAGAGAGATAGTCGAAGACTGGGTCACGCATATATAATATATATGTGTGCATGTATATATTTTCCTTTCGCCATTTTTCCTTTCCCCAAATGGGGTATGATCGGCAGTTATACCCTACTAGCAAGCACTAGTGTGTCTCTAAATTCTCCAGATCATGTGTAGACCCTGACCATCTTTTTACTATACCCAAAAACTTCAAACGTGCATCGCAAATTGTTCGAGCATTGAAAGAAAATATACTTTTTCTATTGCTAAATATTTCCGCAAAGTCTCCGCCTATTAAATAATGGTATGAAAAATATTCATTGGGCTTTCGTTAACTTTCAAGTCACTTGGGATTGGATTTTTACGTGCGTGTAATCCAAAGCACCAATAACTCGTGGAAATTTAGCAATTCCAAAAAATTATTTTTTTTTCTGAAATATCTTTTCATTTGTAGCAGAAAATCGTATAAAACGTTCTCGTAATCTTACTATTTCATTTGAAACAAGAGTTATTGATACGGTACTAGAAGATACTCCTGAAGCAACTCTAATAAATTGCTAAATACTGCCAGCAGAGAATGTTAATGAATAGAGAAGGTGCAAATGTTAAGTGTAATCTTTTTGTGTACTAATTTGTAATTCCAGATGAGGGAACATCAAAAATAAAAATACACCACACAATGTGCGAATTGCTATAAATAGACATAACGAATATTCCTAAATGAAAAATCGTTGCGCATACCTATTTTGATTTATGTTTTCAATTTTTATGATATAACAAAATTTATAATTATGAAAAGCCTTCTGAATTAAAAGGCTGTATTACCGGTAAAAACCCCAGAATTCATAATAAAATAAACATTTAAAATGCAATTTTTCCATTTTTTGTATGTGCGTTGGGTAAGCAATATGCTTATTCAACAAAGGGTAATAATAAAACTATGGCTAAAGCGATCGCGGTTCTACTTTTGTGGTGGCTTATGTCGTAAGCGTGAAGGAGTTAAGCTCAATCCGAATACGAGCATATAAGTTCGTATCCTACAACTCATGAAACTTACATTATATTTAATTTTTTTATTTTATTAATTGGAATGACTTTTGTCTACACTTTTTGCTTTTTGCGAGAAGCAAGTTAACCGATTGCAAGCAAGGTGGGGTTGGGGCGCACTGCCACATAATTATATCAGATATATTTTTATTAATCGGATTTATTTTACAAACGAATTTATTTGTATTTCTAAATATTTTTACGTATATATTAATTATATTACGAAAATAAGTCATTAATGCATTAGTATTTTTCAATACAAATTAAGCAACATATTAATATATTATGAGCCCTCACTTGACACGCCTCTGTGCATGGTGTCAAGCCAAGGAAATAACGGCGAGTTCGCGCGGACATTGTGTTGTTGAAAAAAACCAAATGACGACTTTGTCGACAAATATACATACATATATACATATGAGCTCGCATACATATTGACGCCGAATTTTGCGAATCGTCGCGGAGTTGACAAAATTTGTTTCTATCGACAATTTGACGACAATGTCGGTCCGCTATGTTGTCTCGTTTGTCCTTTTTGCAGTGGTTTGCTATTGAAAGTTGACTTATGCCCTTTTGAAATACTGCGATTAACGATTGGGGTGCATTTTTATAGCGTCGTTTTTAGATAAAATGGGCTAAATCGATAAACTATGAAACAATGATAATAAGTAAACACATAGAAGTACTATATGGACTGTGCTTAGAATATACAGAAGTAGTTAAATATTTCATATTAGTGGCAATTTTACATATGTATATAAATTGTATAATTTAATGCTATATATAGTGCATAATATGAAAAAATCAAAATATTATTTTAACTCTAACTAACTAATAGGTCATGTTGCCAATTCTCCTTTCTGAAGGGAATATCAGACAAATTCTTCAATTTCTGATTTTTACCATCGTCGTGAGGAAGCAGCTTGTAAGCAACATATAAACGCGAAGGGATAGGTAGGATTTTCAGTGGTGGTTGTCAAATTTTTAAAATATAATTGTTCTCGTTTTACTGAAATATTCATCAAATTCAATTTCATTCATTAATTTAAATTAATTTCGCACATTTTAGCACAGCTACCATTTGCGCCTTCTCTATTCATTAACATTCTCTGGTCATACAAATCACTTAAATCATGCGCGATCATACTGTATACACTGGAATTTTGGCAGCTCAAAAGACTAGCTTGTTAGTTATTCCTAACTTGGCTGAGCATGGAGGTCATTTACGGTTCATAATTTTTAAAAATAATTAATTATATAAAATAAAATAAAACTTTCTATACAATAAAAATAAAATAAATGTAATAAAATGGATAAAAAAGAAATTATTGCGGTTTGTTTTCGTAGCACGACACGTGAGCCACCCTGTACGTAGGTATTTGTACGAGCGTAGCTCTAATGCTTTTATGTCTAAATAAAGTGATATTGTAGGCACAAATAATTTCCATATAGTGCCCTCGAAAAAGGGTATAATTGATGAAACAAAATTACAAACATATACAGAGAAAATGTTTATGGATTTTATAAAAATTTTGTCAAATAATAACAAAAATATTATTCTTATTAGCTGAAACCTTTAAGAGTCTATAAATATAAATGTCATAAAAGGTATAGAGCCTTCGGCAGGCTGTAATGAAATCAAAGAAGCTCTTGAAGAATGTGATTATGACAATAAAGCTGTAGTAAATATTTTCAAAAGAAATAAAGTACCATAACCAAAGTTCAAAATTGAATTATGACAAATGCTAACCGTCTTAAGAATATTGAAACGCATCCGATATACAATTAAAAATAACTGCTGCGAAGAATTACCGTTGAAGAACTAACCAAAATAAATGGTTTGATATAATGCATTACCTGCAGAATGTGATGATCTCCACTCTATGTCAAAATTCACCTTTAAGAAAGTAGATTTAACTTAAAGTAGTAGTAATTGTGGAGAAAATCCCACTATGTGGCACTAATGCTAAAAATTCCTCGTAGCGAAATCATGAAATCATTGACCAGAATTAAAAACTTAAAACGTTGATAAAAACGTTGTCCAAAGAAGTTATACAAATGTGATAAAAGGCATTTGATTTCTGAATCGATATGTTATTTGTTATAAGAAACTCATCTCACTTCTTTATACCAAGATTGTTTTGCAAATGACCCTTTCTGAACCAGCAGTGTTAGTTAGAAATCGAATAATCCACCATGCTGTAGAATGTCAATCTACAACAGTGTTACAATCCACAACAATAGCCTTCAAGAATCCTGTTACTGCCCTAGGTCTGACGGCTATATACCGACAACCTCAATAGAAAACTAAAAAAAACCTTAACCTTGGGTGCAGCGAAGCTATAATACGCTTCACAAATTCAAAGATTCCTTACAAAAACTTGATTCCGATCGTTCAGTTTGTATGGCAGCTATATGCTATAGTGATTGGAGATTGCATTATTGCTGTTGTTCGGTATATTTAAAACTGCCATGATTTGTCCATCAATTTCAGGATTTAAAGAAGGTGCTTCAGTGTGGTGATGCAAACAGCATAAATTATGCAAGACTGCTGTGACGACAATTATTGATTGCACTTTTGTGCAATTCGTTCGTATACCTAAAGACAGTATAGGAAATCTACGTTTCCAGACATCGTAAGAGCGTTCAATTGGATTTCTAGATCGAATATGCGATTCGTTATATAATCTTTCAGCTGGGCTGTTGACGGAATGAAGGAGAGTTAAAATCCGCAGATTGTTTACGTATCCTTTATCAGCAAGCACTAGTGTATCTCCAAATTCTACAGATTCAAGACGAGAAATAATATTAAAGTTCCGCATTATGGTAGCTTCGAAACAGTATAGTAGAACGAAACAAACCAAAAGCACGTGCACTTGTATGCAAGGTGAATTACGAAGACAAAGCGAAAGGCACAAAAAAAAACCGCATTCGAGAAAATCCATCCGTCCAATAAGAGAGATAGTCGAAGACTGGGTCACGCATATATATATGTGTGTATGTATATATTTTCCTTTCACCATTTTTCCTTTCCCCAAATGGGGTATGAGGCGAGAAAACCCATCCCTCCAATAAGAGAAATAGTCGAAGACTGGGTCACGCATATATAATATATATGTGTGCATGTATATATTTTCCTTTTGCCATTTTTCCTTTCCCCAAATGGGGTATGACCGGCAGTTATACCCTACTAGCAAGCACTAGTGTGTCTCTAAATTCTCCAGATCATGTGTAGACCCTGGCCATCTTTTTACTATACCCAAAAACTTCAAACGTGCATCGCAAATTGTTCGAACATTGAAAGAAAATATACTTTTTCTATTGCTAAATATTTCCGCAAAGTCTCCGCCTATTAAATAATGGTATGAAAAATATTCATTGGGCTTTCGTTAACTTTCAAGTCACTTGGGATTGGATTTTTACGTGCGTGTAATCCAAAGCACCAATAACTCGTGGAAATTTAGCAATTCGAAAAAATTATTATTTTTTCTCTGATTTATTCCTTCTTTTATAGCAGAAAATCGTATAAAACGTTCTCGTAATCAGCAAGCAAAGCGTGGAACGAAACAAACCAAAAGCTCGTGCACTTGTATGCAAGGTGAATTACGAAGACAAAGCGATAGGCACAAAAAAAACCGCATTCGAGAAAATCCATCCGTCCAATAAGAGAGATAGTCGAAGACTGGGTCACGCATATATAATATATATGTGTGCATGTATATATTTTCCTTTCGCCATTTTTCCTTTCCCCAAATGGGGTATGATCGGCAGTTATACCCTACTAGCAAGCACTAGTGTGTCTCTAAATTCTCCAGATCATGTGTAGACCCTGACCATCTTTTTACTATACCCAAAAACTTCAAACGTGCATCGCAAATTGTTCGAGCATTGAAAGAAAATATACTTTTTCTATTGCTAAATATTTCCGCAAAGTCTCCGCCTATTAAATAATGGTATGAAAAATATTCATTGGGCTTTCGTTAACTTTCAAGTCACTTGGGATTGGATTTTTACGTGCGTGTAATCCAAAGCACCAATAACTCGTGGAAATTTAGCAATTCCAAAAAATTATTTTTTTTTCTGAAATATCTTTTCATTTGTAGCAGAAAATCGTATAAAACGTTCTCGTAATCTTACTATTTCATTTGAAACAAGAGTTATTGATACGGTACTAGAAGATACTCCTGAAGCAACTCTAATAAATTGCTAAATACTGCCAGCAGAGAATGTTAATGAATAGAGAAGGTGCAAATGTTAAGTGTAATCTTTTTGTGTACTAATTTGTAATTCCAGATGAGGGAACATCAAAAATAAAAATACACCACACAATGTGCGAATTGCTATAAATAGACATAACGAATATTCCTAAATGAAAAATCGTTGCGCATACCTATTTTGATTTATGTTTTCAATTTTTATGATATAACAAAATTTATAATTATGAAAAGCCTTCTGAATTAAAAGGCTGTATTACCGGTAAAAACCCCAGAATTCATAATAAAATAAACATTTAAAATGCAATTTTTCCATTTTTTGTATGTGCGTTGGGTAAGCAATATGCTTATTCAACAAAGGGTAATAATAAAACTATGGCTAAAGCGATCGCGGTTCTACTTTTGTGGTGGCTTATGTCGTAAGCGTGAAGGAGTTAAGCTCAATCCGAATACGAGCATATAAGTTCGTATCCTACAACTCATGAAACTTACATTATATTTAATTTTTTTATTTTATTAATTGGAATGACTTTTGTCTACACTTTTTGCTTTTTGCGAGAAGCAAGTTAACCGATTGCAAGCAAGGTGGGGTTGGGGCGCACTGCCACATAATTATATCAGATATATTTTTATTAATCGGATTTATTTTACAAACGAATTTATTTGTATTTCTAAATATTTTTACGTATATATTAATTATATTACGAAAATAAGTCATTAATGCATTAGTATTTTTCAATACAAATTAAGCAACATATTAATATATTATGAGCCCTCACTTGACACGCCTCTGTGCATGGTGTCAAGCCAAGGAAATAACGGCGAGTTCGCGCGGACATTGTGTTGTTGAAAAAAACCAAATGACGACTTTGTCGACAAATATACATACATATATACATATGAGCTCGCATACATATTGACGCCGAATTTTGCGAATCGTCGCGGAGTTGACAAAATTTGTTTCTATCGACAATTTGACGACAATGTCGGTCCGCTATGTTGTCTCGTTTGTCCTTTTTGCAGTGGTTTGCTATTGAAAGTTGACTTATGCCCTTTTGAAATACTGCGATTAACGATTGGGGTGCATTTTTATAGCGTCGTTTTTAGATAAAATGGGCTAAATCGATAAACTATGAAACAATGATAATAAGTAAACACATAGAAGTACTATATGGACTGTGCTTAGAATATACAGAAGTAGTTAAATATTTCATATTAGTGGCAATTTTACATATGTATATAAATTGTATAATTTAATGCTATATATAGTGCATAATATGAAAAAATCAAAATATTATTTTAACTCTAACTAACTAATAGGTCATGTTGCCAATTCTCCTTTCTGAAGGGAATATCAGACAAATTCTTCAATTTCTGATTTTTACCATCGTCGTGAGGAAGCAGCTTGTAAGCAACATATAAACGCGAAGGGATAGGTAGGATTTTCAGTGGTGGTTGTCAAATTTTTAAAATATAATTGTTCTCGTTTTACTGAAATATTCATCAAATTCAATTTCATTCATTAATTTAAATTAATTTCGCACATTTTAGCACAGCTACCATTTGCGCCTTCTCTATTCATTAACATTCTCTGGTCATACAAATCACTTAAATCATGCGCGATCATACTGTATACACTGGAATTTTGGCAGCTCAAAAGACTAGCTTGTTAGTTATTCCTAACTTGGCTGAGCATGGAGGTCATTTACGGTTCATAATTTTTAAAAATAATTAATTATATAAAATAAAATAAAACTTTCTATACAATAAAAATAAAATAAATGTAATAAAATGGATAAAAAAGAAATTATTGCGGTTTGTTTTCGTAGCACGACACGTGAGCCACCCTGTACGTAGGTATTTGTACGAGCGTAGCTCTAATGCTTTTATGTCTAAATAAAGTGATATTGTAGGCACAAATAATTTCCATATAGTGCCCTCGAAAAAGGGTATAATTGATGAAACAAAATTACAAAGATATACAGAGAAAATGTTTATGGATTTTATAAAAATTTTGTCAAATAATAACAAAAATATTATTCTTATTAGCTGAAACCTTTAGGAGTCTATAAATATAAATGTCATAAAAGGTATAGAGCCTTCGGCAGGCTGTAATGAAATCAAAGAAGCTCTTGAAGAATGTGATTATGACAATAAAGCTGTAGTAAATATTTTCAAAAGAAATAAAGTACCATAACCAAAGTTCAAAATTGAATTATGACAAATGCTAACCGTCTTAAGAATATTGAAACGCATCCGATATACAATTAAAAATAACTGCTGCGAAGAATTACCGTTGAAGAACTAACCAAAATAAATGGTTTGATATAATGCATTACCTGCAGAATGTGATGATCTCCACTCTACGTCAAAATTCACCTTTAAGAAAGTAGATTTAACTTAAAGTAGTAGTAATTGTGGAGAAAATCCCACTATGTGGAACTAATGCTAAAAATTCCGCGTAGCGAAATCATGAAATCATTGACCAGAATTAAAAACTTAAAACGTTAATAAAAACGTTGTCCAAAGAAGTTATACAAATGTGATAAAAGGCATTTGATTTCTGAATCGATATGTTATTTGTTATAAGAAACTCATCTCACTTCTTTATACCAAGATTGTTTTGCAAATGACCCTTTCTGAACCAGCAGTGTTAGTTAGAAATCGAATAATCCACCATGCTGTAGAATGTCAATCTACAACAGTGTTACAATCCACAACAATAGCCTTCAAGAATCCTGTTACTGCCCTAGGTCTGACGGCTATATACCGACAACCTCAATAGAAAACTAAAAAAAACCTTAACCTTGGGTGCAGCGAAGCTATAATACGCTTCACAAATTCAAAGATTCCTTACAAAAACTTGATTCCGATCGTTCAGTTTGTATGGCAGCTATATGCTATAGTGATTGGAGATTGCATTATTGCTGTTGTTCGGTATATTTAAAACTGCCATGATTTGTCCATCAATTTCAGGATTTAAAGAAGGTGCTTCAGTGTGGTGATGCAAACAGCATAAATTATGCAAGACTGCTGTGACGACAATTATTGATTGCACTTTTGTGCAATTCGTTCGTATACCTAAAGACAGTATAGGAAATCTACGTTTCCAGACATCGTAAGAGCGTTCAATTGGATTTCTAGATCGAATATGCGATTCGTTATATAATCTTTCAGCTGGGCTGTTGACGGAATGAAGGAGAGTTAAAATCCGCAGATTGTTTACGTATCCTTTATCAGCAAGCACTAGTGTATCTCCAAATTCTACAGATTCAAGACGAGAAATAATATTAAAGTTCCGCATTATGGTAGCTTCGAAACAGTATAGTAGAACGAAACAAACCAAAAGCACGTGCACTTGTATGCAAGGTGAATTACGAAGACAAAGCGAAAGGCACAAAAAAAAACCGCATTCGAGAAAATCCATCCGTCCAATAAGAGAGATAGTCGAAGACTGGGTCACGCATATATATATGTGTGTATGTATATATTTTCCTTTCACCATTTTTCCTTTCCCCAAATGGGGTATGAGGCGAGAAAACCCATCCCTCCAATAAGAGAAATAGTCGAAGACTGGGTCACGCATATATAATATATATGTGTGCATGTATATATTTTCCTTTTGCCATTTTTCCTTTCCCCAAATGGGGTATGACCGGCAGTTATACCCTACTAGCAAGCACTAGTGTGTCTCTAAATTCTCCAGATCATGTGTAGACCCTGGCCATCTTTTTACTATACCCAAAAACTTCAAACGTGCATCGCAAATTGTTCGAACATTGAAAGAAAATATACTTTTTCTATTGCTAAATATTTCCGCAAAGTCTCCGCCTATTAAATAATGGTATGAAAAATATTCATTGGGCTTTCGTTAACTTTCAAGTCACTTGGGATTGGATTTTTACGTGCGTGTAATCCAAAGCACCAATAACTCGTGGAAATTTAGCAATTCGAAAAAATTATTATTTTTTCTCTGATTTATTCCTTCTTTTATAGCAGAAAATCGTATAAAACGTTCTCGTAATCAGCAAGCAAAGCGTGGAACGAAACAAACCAAAAGCTCGTGCACTTGTATGCAAGGTGAATTACGAAGACAAAGCGATAGGCACAAAAAAAACCGCATTCGAGAAAATCCATCCGTCCAATAAGAGAGATAGTCGAAGACTGGGTCACGCATATATAATATATATGTGTGCATGTATATATTTTCCTTTCGCCATTTTTCCTTTCCCCAAATGGGGTATGATCGGCAGTTATACCCTACTAGCAAGCACTAGTGTGTCTCTAAATTCTCCAGATCATGTGTAGACCCTGACCATCTTTTTACTATACCCAAAAACTTCAAACGTGCATCGCAAATTGTTCGAGCATTGAAAGAAAATAGACTTTTTCTATTGCTAAATATTTCCGCAAAGTCTCCGCCTATTAAATAATGGTATGAAAAATATTCATTGGGCTTTCGTTAACTTTCAAGTCACTTGGGATTGGATTTTTACGTGCGTGTAATCCAAAGCACCAATAACTCGTGGAAATTTAGCAATTCCAAAAAATTATTTTTTTTTCTGAAATATCTTTTCATTTGTAGCAGAAAATCGTATAAAACGTTCTCGTAATCTTACTATTTCATTTGAAACAAGAGTTATTGATACGGTACTAGAAGATACTCCTGAAGCAACTCTAATAAATTGCTAAATACTGCCAGCAGAGAATGTTAATGAATAGAGAAGGTGCAAATGTTAAGTGTAATCTTTTTGTGTACTAATTTGTAATTCCAGATGAGGGAACATCAAAAATAAAAATACACCACACAATGTGCGAATTGCTATAAATAGACATAACGAATATTCCTAAATGAAAAATCGTTGCGCATACCTATTTTGATTTATGTTTTCAATTTTTATGATATAACAAAATTTATAATTATGAAAAGCCTTCTGAATTAAAAGGCTGTATTACCGGTAAAAACCCCAGAATTCATAATAAAATAAACATTTAAAATGCAATTTTTCCATTTTTTGTATGTGCGTTGGGTAAGCAATATGCTTATTCAACAAAGGGTAATAATAAAACTATGGCTAAAGCGATCGCGGTTCTACTTTTGTGGTGGCTTATGTCGTAAGCGTGAAGGAGTTAAGCTCAATCCGAATACGAGCATATAAGTTCGTATCCTACAACTCATGAAACTTACATTATATTTAATTTTTTTATTTTATTAATTGGAATGACTTTTGTCTACACTTTTTGCTTTTTGCGAGAAGCAAGTTAACCGATTGCAAGCAAGGTGGGGTTGGGGCGCACTGCCACATAATTATATCAGATATATTTTTATTAATCGGATTTATTTTACAAACGAATTTATTTGTATTTCTAAATATTTTTACGTATATATTAATTATATTACGAAAATAAGTCATTAATGCATTAGTATTTTTCAATACAAATTAAGCAACATATTAATATATTATGAGCCCTCACTTGACACGCCTCTGTGCATGGTGTCAAGCCAAGGAAATAACGGCGAGTTCGCGCGGACATTGTGTTGTTGAAAAAAACCAAATGACGACTTTGTCGACAAATATACATACATATATACATATGAGCTCGCATACATATTGACGCCGAATTTTGCGAATCGTCGCGGAGTTGACAAAATTTGTTTCTATCGACAATTTGACGACAATGTCGGTCCGCTATGTTGTCTCGTTTGTCCTTTTTGCAGTGGTTTGCTATTGAAAGTTGACTTATGCCCTTTTGAAATACTGCGATTAACGATTGGGGTGCATTTTTATAGCGTCGTTTTTAGATAAAATGGGCTAAATCGATAAACTATGAAACAATGATAATAAGTAAACACATAGAAGTACTATATGGACTGTGCTTAGAATATACAGAAGTAGTTAAATATTTCATATTAGTGGCAATTTTACATATGTATATAAATTGTATAATTTAATGCTATATATAGTGCATAATATGAAAAAATCAAAATATTATTTTAACTCTAACTAACTAATAGGTCATGTTGCCAATTCTCCTTTCTGAAGGGAATATCAGACAAATTCTTCAATTTCTGATTTTTACCATCGTCGTGAGGAAGCAGCTTGTAAGCAACATATAAACGCGAAGGGATAGGTAGGATTTTCAGTGGTGGTTGTCAAATTTTTAAAATATAATTGTTCTCGTTTTACTGAAATATTCATCAAATTCAATTTCATTCATTAATTTAAATTAATTTCGCACATTTTAGCACAGCTACCATTTGCGCCTTCTCTATTCATTAACATTCTCTGGTCATACAAATCACTTAAATCATGCGCGATCATACTGTATACACTGGAATTTTGGCAGCTCAAAAGACTAGCTTGTTAGTTATTCCTAACTTGGCTGAGCATGGAGGTCATTTACGGTTCATAATTTTTAAAAATAATTAATTATATAAAATAAAATAAAACTTTCTATACAATAAAAATAAAATAAATGTAATAAAATGGATAAAAAAGAAATTATTGCGGTTTGTTTTCGTAGCACGACACGTGAGCCACCCTGTACGTAGGTATTTGTACGAGCGTAGCTCTAATGCTTTTATGTCTAAATAAAGTGATATTGTAGGCACAAATAATTTCCATATAGTGCCCTCGAAAAAGGGTATAATTGATGAAACAAAATTACAAAGATATACAGAGAAAATGTTTATGGATTTTATAAAAATTTTGTCAAATAATAACAAAAATATTATTCTTATTAGCTGAAACCTTTAGGAGTCTATAAATATAAATGTCATAAAAGGTATAGAGCCTTCGGCAGGCTGTAATGAAATCAAAGAAGCTCTTGAAGAATGTGATTATGACAATAAAGCTGTAGTAAATATTTTCAAAAGAAATAAAGTACCATAACCAAAGTTCAAAATTGAATTATGACAAATGCTAACCGTCTTAAGAATATTGAAACGCATCCGATATACAATTAAAAATAACTGCTGCGAAGAATTACCGTTGAAGAACTAACCAAAATAAATGGTTTGATATAATGCATTACCTGCAGAATGTGATGATCTCCACTCTACGTCAAAATTCACCTTTAAGAAAGTAGATTTAACTTAAAGTAGTAGTAATTGTGGAGAAAATCCCACTATGTGGAACTAATGCTAAAAATTCCGCGTAGCGAAATCATGAAATCATTGACCAGAATTAAAAACTTAAAACGTTAATAAAAACGTTGTCCAAAGAAGTTATACAAATGTGATAAAAGGCATTTGATTTCTGAATGAAAAATCGATATGTTATTTGTTATAAGAAACTCATCTCACTTCTTTATACAAAGATTGTTTTGCAAATGACCCTTTCTGAACCAGCAGTGTTAGTTAGAAATCGAATAATCCACCATGCTGTAGAATGTCAATCTACAACAGTGTTACAATCCACAACAATAGCCTTCAAGAATCCTGTTACTGCCCTAGGTCTGACGGCTATATACCGACAACCTCAATAGAAAACTAAAAAAAACCTTAACCTTGGGTGCAGCGAAGCTATAATACGCTTCACAAATTCAAAGACTCCTTACAAAAACTTGATTCCGATCGTTCAGTTTGTATGGCAGCTATATGCTATAGTGATTGGAGATTGCATTATTGCTGTTGTTCGGTATATTTAAAACTGCCATGATTTGTCCATCAATTTCAGGATTTAAAGAAGGTGCTTCAGTGTGGTGATGCAAACAGCATAAATTATGCAAGACTGCTGTGACGACAATTATTGATTGCACTTTTGTGCAATTCGTTCGTATACCTAAAGACAGTATAGGAAATCTACGTTTCCAGACATCGTAAGAGCGTTCAATTGGATTTCTAGATCGAATATGCGATTCGTTATATAATCTTTCAGCTGGGCTGTTGACGGAATGAAGGAGAGTTAAAATCCGCAGATTGTTTACGTATCCTTTATCAGCAAGCACTAGTGTATCTCCAAATTCTACAGATTCAAGACGAGAAATAATATTAAAGTTCCGCATTATGGTAGCTTCATGTGTAGACCCTGGCCATCTTTCTACTGTACCCAAATTCTTCAAACATGCATCGCAACTTGGGATTTGATTTTTACGTGCGTGCAATCCAAAGCACCAATAACTCGTGGAAATTAAGCAATTCGAAAAAATTATTATTTTTTCTCTGATTTATTCCTTCTTTTATAGCAGAAAATCGTATAAAACGTTCTCGTAATCAGCAAGCAAAGCGTGGAACGAAACAAACCAAAAGCACGTGCACTTGTATGCAAGGTGAATTACGAAGACAAAGCGAAAGGCACAAAAAAAACCGCATTCGAGAAAATCCATCCGTCCAATAAGAGAGATAGTCGAAGACTGGGTCACGCATATATATATGTGTGTATGTATATATTTTCCTTTCACCATTTTTCCTTTCCCCAAATGGGGTATGAGGCGAGAAAACCCATCCCTCCAATAAGAGAAATAGTCGAAGACTGGGTCACGCATATATAATATATATGTGTGCATGTATATATTTTCCTTTTGCCATTTTTCCTTTCCCCAAATGGGGTATGACCGGCAGTTATACCCTACTAGCAAGCACTAGTGTGTCTCTAAATTCTCCAGATCATGTGTAGACCCTGACCATCTTTTTACTATACCCAAAAACTTCAAACGTGCATCGCAAATTGTTCGAACATTGAAAGAAAATATACTTTTTCTATTGCTAAATATTTCCGCAAAGTCTCCGCCTATTAAATAATGGTATGAAAAATATTCATTGGGCTTTCGTTAACTTTCAAGTCACTTGGGATTGGATTTTTACGTGCGTGTAATCCAAAGCACCAATAACTCGTGGAAATTTAGCAATTCCAAAAAATTATTTTTTTTTCTGAAATATCTTTTCATTTGTAGCAGAAAATCGTATAAAACGTTCTCGTAATCTTACTATTTCATTTGAAACAAGAGTTATTGATACGGTACTAGAAGATACTCCTGATGCAACTCTAATAAATTGCTAAATACTGCCAGCAGAGAATGTTAATGAATAGAGAAGGTGCAAATGTTAAGTGTAATCTTTTTGTGTACTAATTTGTAATTCCAGATGAGGGAACATCAAAAATAAAAATACACCACACAATGTGCGAATTGCTATAAATAGACATAACGAATATTCCTAAATGAAAAATCGTTGCGCATACCTATTTTGATTTATGTTTTCAATTTCTATGATATAACAAAATTTATAATTATGAAAAGCCTTCTGAATTAAAAAGCTGTATTACCGGTAAAAACCCCAGAATTCATAATAAAATAAACATTTAAAATGCAATTTTTCCATTTTTTGTATGTGCGTTGCGTAAGCAATATGCTTATTCAACAAAGGGTAATAATAAAACTATGCTATGCTAAAGCGATCGCGGTTCTACTTTTGTGGTGGCTTATGTCGTAAGCGTGAAGGAGTTAAGCTCAATCCGAATACGAGCATATAAGTTCGTATCCTACAACTCATGAAACTTAAATTATATTTAATTTTTTTATTTTATTAATTGGAATCTAAGCATATCTCAATTCAATTACTTTAATAGCATATTTTACTTCCTGAGATAATTAAAATATTTCAGGAAAATAGGTTCATATGTTTAGGTTTATTGAATATTTCCCTATTATGCGTATTTACACAAATGTGATAATCACACATACGTTCTTAAATACACGTACGCTGATGATTGCTTCTTCTTGCTCCGCACAAACAATGACTTTTGTCTACACTTTTTGCTTTTTGCGAGAAGCAAGTTAACCGATTGCAAGCAAGGTGGGGTTGGGGCGCACTGCCACATAATTATATCAGATATATTTTTATTAATCGGATTTATTTTAAAAACGAATTTATTTGTATTTCTAAATATTTTTACGTATATATTAATTATATTACGAAAATAAGTCATTAATGCATTAGTATTTTTCAATACAAATTAAACAACATATTAATATATTATGAGCCCTCACTTGACACGCCTCTGTGCATGGTGTCAAGCCAAGGAAATAACGGCGAGTTCGCGCGGACATTGTGTTGTTGAAAAAAACCAAATGACGACTTTGTCGACAAATATACATACATATATACATATGAGCTCGCATACATATTGACGCCGAATTTTGCGAATCGTCGCGGAGTTGACAAAATTTGTTTCAATCGACAATTTGACGACAATGTCGGTCCGCTATGTTGTCTCGTTTGTCCTTTTTGCAGTGGTTTGCTATTGAAAGTTGACTTATGCCCTTTTGAAATACTGCGATTAACGATTGGGGTGCATTTTTATAGCGTCGTTTTTAGATAAAATGGGCTAAATCGATAAACTATGAAACAATGATAATAAGTAAACACATAGAAGTACTATATGGACTGTGCTTAGAATATACAGAAGTAGTTAAATATTTCATATTAGTGGCAATTTTACATATGTATATAAATTGTATAATTTAATGCTATATATAGTGCATAATATGAAAAAATCAAAATATTATTTTAACTCTAACTAACTAATAGGTCATGTTGCCAATTCTCCTTTCTGAAGGGAATATCAGACAAATTCTTCAATTTCTGATTTTTACCATCGTCGTGAGGAAGCAGCTTGTAAGCAACATATAAACGCGAAGGGATAGGTAGGATTTTCAGTGGTGGTTGTCAAATTTTTAAAATATAATTGTTCTCGTTTTACTGAAATATTCATCAAATTCAATTTCATTCATTAATTTAAATTAATTTCGCACATTTTAGCACAGCTACCATTTGCGCCTTCTCTATTCATTAACATTCTCTGGTCATACAAATCACTTAAATCATGCGCGATCATACTGTATACACTGGAATTTTGGCAGCTCAAAAGACTAGCTTGTTAGTTATTGCTAACTTGGCTGAGCATGGAGGTCATTTACGGTTCATAATTTTTAAAAATAATTAATTATATAAAATAAAATAAAACTTTCTATACAATTAAAATAAAATAAATGTAATAAAATGGATAAAAAAAAAAATTATTGCGGTTTGTTTTCGTAGCACGACACGTGAGCCACCCTGTACGTAGGTATTTGTACGAGCGTAGCTCTAATGCTTTTATGTCTAAATAAAGTGATATTGTAGGCACAAATAATTTCCATATAGTGCCCTCGAAAAAGGGTATAATTGATGAAACAAAATTACAAACATATACAGAGAAAATGTTTATGGATTTTATAAAAATTTTGTCAAATAATAACAAAAATATTATTCTTATTAGCTGAAACCTTTAAGAGTCTATAAATATAAATGTCATAAAAGGTATAGAGCCTTCGGCAGGCTGTAATGAAATCAAAGAAGCTCTTGAAGAATGTGATTATGACAATAAAGCTGTAGTAAATATTTTCAAAAGAAATAAAGTACCATAACCAAAGTTCAAAATTGAATTATGACAAATGCTAACCGTCTTAAGAATATTGAAACGCATCCGATATACAATTAAAAATAACTGCTGCGAAGAATTACCGTTGAAGAACTAACCAAAATAAATGGTTTGATATAATGCATTACCTGCAGAATGTGATGATCTCCACTCTACGTCAAAATTCACCTTTAAGAAAGTAGATTTAACTTAAAGTAGTAGTAATTGTGGAGAAAATCCCACTATGTGGCACTAATGCTAAAAATTCCTCGTAGCGAAATCATGAAATCATTGACCAGAATTAAAAACTTAAAACGTTAATAAAAACGTTGTCCAAAGAAGTTATACAAATGTGATAAAAGGCATTTGATTTCTGAATGAAAAATCGATATGTTATTTGTTATAAGAAACTCATCTCACTTCTTTATACCAAGATTGTTTTGCAAATGACCCTTTCTGGAACAGCAGTGTTAGTTAGAAATCGAATAATCCAACATGCTGTAGAATGTCAATCTACAACAGTGTTACAATCCACAACAATAGCCTTCAAGAATCCTGTTACTGCCCTAGGTCTGACGGCTATATACCGACAACCTCAATAGAAAACTAAAAAAAACCTTAACCTTGGGTGCAGCGAAGCTATAATACGCTTCACAAATTCAAAGATTCCTTACAAAAACTTGATTCCGATCGTTCAGTTTGTATGGCAGCTATATGCTATAGTGATTGGAGATTGCACTATTGCTGTTGTTCGGTATATTTAAAACTGCCATGATTTGTCCATCAATTTCAGGATTTAAAGAAGGTGCTTCAATGTGGTGATGCAAACAGCATAAATTATGCAAGACTGCTGTGACGACAATTATTGATTGCACTTTTGTGCAATTCGTTCGTATACCTAAAGACAGTATAGGAAATCTACGTTTCCAGACACCGTAAGAGCGTTCAATTGGATTTCTAGATCGAATATGCGATTCGTTATATAATCTTTCAGCTGGGCTGTTGACGGAATGAAGGAGAGTTAAAATCCGCAGATTGTTTACGTATCCTTTATCAGCAAGCACTAGTGTATCTCCAAATTCTACAGATTCAAGACGAGAAATAATATTAAAGTTCCGAATTAGGGTAGCTTCATGTGTAGACCCTGGCCATCTTTCTACTGTACCCAAATTCTTCAAACATGCATCGCAACTTGGGATTGGATTTTTACGTGCGTGCAATCCAAAGCACCAATAACTCGTGGAAATTATTATTTTTTCTCTGATTTATTCCTTCTTTTATAGCAGAAAATCGTATAAAACGTTCTCGTAATCAGCAAGCAAAGCGTGGAACGAAACAAACCAAAAGCACGTGCACTTGTATGCAAGGTGAATTACGAAGACAAAGCGAAAGGCACAAAAAAAACCGCATTCGAGAAAATCCATCCGTCCAATAAGAGAGATAGTCGAAGACTGGGTCACGCATATATATATGTGTGTATGTATATATTTTCCTTTCACCATTTTTCCTTTCCCCAAATGGGGTATGAGGCGAGAAAACCCATCCCTCCAATAAGAGAAATAGTCGAAGACTGGGTCACGCATATATAATATATATGTGTGCATGTATATATTTTCCTTTCGCCATTTTTCCTTTCCCCAAATGGGGTATGACCGGCAGTTATACCCTACTAGCAAGCACTAGTGTGTCTCTAAATTCTCCAGATCATGTGTAGACCCTGACCATCTTTTTACTATACCCAAAAACTTCAAACGTGCATCGCAAATTGTTCGAACATTGAAAGAAAATATACTTTTTCTATTGCTAAATATTTCCGCAAAGTCTCCGCCTATTAAATAATGGTATGAATATACATACATATATACATATGAGCTCGCATACATATTGACGCCGAATTTTGCGAATCGTCGCGGAGTTGACAAAATTTGTTTCAATCGACAATTTGACAACAATGTCGGTCCGCTATGTTGTCTCGTTTGTCCTTTTTGCAGTGGTTTGCTTTTGAAAGTTGACTTATGCCCTTTTGAAATACTGCGATTAACGATTGGGGTGCATTTTTATAGCGTCGTTTTTAGATAAAATGGGCTAAATCGATAAACTATGAAACAATGATAATAAGTAAACATATAGAAGTACTATATGGACTGTGCTTAGAATATACAGAAGTAGTTAAATATTTCATATTAGTGGCAATTTTACAAATGTATATAAATTGTATAATTTAATGCTATATATAGTGCATAATATAAAAAAATCAAAATATTATTTTAACTCTAACTAACTAATAGGTCATGTTGCCAATTCTCCTTTCTGAAGGGAATATCAGACAAATTCTTCAATTTCTGATTTTTACCATCGTCGTGAGGAAGCAGCTTGTAAGCAACATATAAACGCGAAGGGATAGGTAGGATTTTCAGTGGTGGTTGTCAAATTTTTAAAATATAATTGTTCTCGTTTTACTGAAATATTCATCAAATTCAATTTCATTCATTAATTTAAATTAATTTCGCACATTTTAGCACAGCTAACATTTGCGCCTTCTCTATTCATTAACATTCTCTGGTCATACAAATCACTTAAATCATGCGCGATCATACTGTATACACTAGAGTTTTGGCAGCTCAAAAGACTAGCTTGTTAGCTATTGTTAACTTGGCTGAGCATGGAGGTCATTTACGGTTCATAATTTTTAAAAATAATTAATTATATAAAATAAAATAAAACTTTCTATACAATTAAAATAAAATAAATGTAATAAAATGGATAAAAAAAAAAATTATTGCGGTTTGTTTTCGTAGCACGACACGTGAGCCACCCTGTACGTAGGTATTTGTACGAGCGTAGCTCTAATGCTTTTATGTCTAAATAAAGTGATATTGTAGGCACAAATAATTTCCATATAGTGCCCTCGAAAAAGGGTATAATTGATGAAACAAAATTACAAACATATACAGAGAAAATGTTTATGGATTTTATAAAAATTTTGTCAAATAATAACAAAAATATTATTCTTATTAGCTGAAACCTTTAAGAGTCTATAAATATAAATGTCATAAAAGGTATAGAGCCTTCGGCAGGCTGTAATGAAATCAAAGAAGCTCTTGAAGAATGTGATTATGACAATAAAGCTGTAGTAAATATTTTCAAAAGAAATAAAGTACCATAACCAAAGTTCAAAATTGAATTATGACAAATGCTAACCGTCTTAAGAATATTGAAACGCATCCGATATACAATTAAAAATAACTGCTGCGAAGAATTACCGTTGAAGAACTAACCAAAATAAATGGTTTGATATAATGCATTACCTGCAGAATGTGATGATCTCCACTCTACGTCAAAATTCACCTTTAAGAAAGTAGATTTAACTTAAAGTAGTAGTAATTGTGGAGAAAATCCCACTATGTGGCACTAATGCTAAAAATTCCTCGTAGCGAAATCATGAAATCATTGACCAGAATTAAAAACTTAAAACGTTAATAAAAACGTTGTCCAAAGAAGTTATACAAATGTGATAAAAGGCATTTGATTTCTGAATGAAAAATCGATATGTTATTTGTTATAAGAAACTCATCTCACTTCTTTATACCAAGATTGTTTTGCAAATGACCCTTTCTGGAACAGCAGTGTTAGTTAGAAATCGAATAATCCACCATGCTGTAGAATGTCAATCTACAACAGTGTTACAATCCACAACAATAGCCTTCAAGAATCCTGTTACTGCCCTAGGTCTGACGGCTATATACCGACAACCTCAATAGAAAACTAAAAAAAACCTTAACCTTGGGTGCAGCGAAGCTATAATACGCTTCACAAATTCAAAGATTCCTTACAAAAACTTGATTCCGATCGTTCAGTTTGTATGGCAGCTATATGCTATAGTGATTGGAGATTGCATTATTGCTGTTGTTCGGTATATTTAAAACTGCCATGATTTGTCCATCAATTTCAGGATTTAAAGAAGGTGCTTCAGTGTGGTGATGCAAACAGCATAAATTATGCAAGACTGCTGTGACGACAATTATTGATTGCACTTTTGTGCAATTCGTTCGTATACCTAAAGACAGTATAGGAAATCTACGTTTCCAGACACCGTAAGAGCGTTCAATTGGATTTCTAGATCGAATATGCGATTCGTTATATAATCTTTCAGCTGGGCTGTTGACGGAATGAAGGAGAGTTAAAATCCGCTGATTGTTTACGTATCCTTTATCAGCAAGCACTAGTGTATCTCCAAATTCTACAGATTCAAGACGCGAAATAATATTAAAGTTCCGCATTATGGTAGCTTCATGTGTAGACCCTGGCCATCTTTCTACTGTACCCAAATTCTTCAAACATGCATCGCAACTTGGGATTGGATTTTTACGAGCGTGCAATCCAAAGCACCAATAACTCGTGGAAATTAAGCAATTCGAAAAAATTATTATTTTTTCTCTGATTTATTCCTTCTTTTATAGCAGAAAATCGTATAAAACGTTCTCGTAATCAGCAAGCAAAGCGTGGAACGAAACAAACCAAAAGCACGTGCACTTGTATGCAAGGTGAATTACGAAGACAAAGCGAAAGGCACAAAAAAAAACCGCATTCGAGAAAATCCATCCGTCCAATATATATTTTCCTTTCACCATTTTTCCTTTCCCCAAATGGGGTATGAGGCGAGAAAACCCATCCCTCCAATAAGAGAAATAGTCGAAGACTGGGTCACGCATATATAATATATATGTGTGCATGTATATATTTTCCTTTCGCCATTTTTCCTTTCCCCAAATGAGGTATGACCGGCAGTTATACCCTACTAGCAAGCACTAGTGTGTCTCTAAATTCTCCAGATCATGTGTAGACCCTGACCATCTTTTTACTATACCCAAAAACTTCAAACGTGCATCGCAAATTGTTCGAACATTGAAAGAAAATATACTTTTTCTATTGCTAAATATTTCCGCAAAGTCTCCGCCTATTAAATAATGGTATGAATATACATACATATATACATATGAGCTCGCATACATATTGACGCCGAATTTTGCGAATCGTCGCGGAGTTGACAAAATTTGTTTCAATCGACAATTTGACGACAATGTCGGTCCGCTATGTTGTCTCGTTTGTCCTTTTTGCAGTGGTTTGCTTTTGAAAGTTGACTTATGCCCTTTTGAAATACTGCGATTAACGATTGGGGTGCATTTTTATAGCGTCGTTTTTAGATAAAATGGGCTAAATCGATAAACTATGAAACAATGATAATAAGTAAACATATAGAAGTACTATATGGACTGTGCTTAGAATATACAGAAGTAGTTAAATATTTCATATTAGTGGCAATTTTACAAATGTATATAAATTGTATAATTTAATGCTATATATAGTGCATAATATGAAAAAATCAAAATATTATTTTAACTCTAACTAACTAATAGGTCATGTTGCCAATTCTCCTTTCTGAAGGGAATATCAGACAAATTCTTCAATTTCTGATTTTTACCATCGTCGTGAGGAAGCAGCTTGTAAGCAACATATAAACGCGAAGGGATAGGTAGGATTTTCAGTGGTGGTTGTCAAATTTTTAAAATATAATTGTTCTCGTTTTACTGAAATATTCATCAAATTCAATTTCATTCATTAATTTAAATTAATTTCGCACATTTTAGCACAGCTAACATTTGCGCCTTCTCTATTCATTAACATTCTCTGGTCATACAAATCACTTAAATCATGCGCGATCATACTGTATACACTAGAGTTTTGGCAGCTCAAAAGACTAGCTTGTTAGCTATTGTTAACTTGGCTGAGCATGGAGGTCATTTACGGTTCATAATTTTTAAAAATAATTAATTATATAAAATAAAATAAAACTTTCTATACAATTAAAATAAAATAAATGTAATAAAATGGATAAAAAAAAATTATTGCGGTTTGTTTTCGTAGCACGACACGTGAGCCACCCTGTACGTAGGTATTTGTACGAGCGTAGCTCTAATGCTTTTATGTCTAAATAAAGTGATATTGTAGGCACAAATAATTTCCATATAGTGCCCTCGAAAAAGGCTATAATTGATGAAACAAAATTACAAACATATACAGAGAAAATGTTTATGGATTTTATAAAAATTTTGTCAAATAATAACAAAAATATTATTCTTATTAGCTGAAACCTTTAAGAGTCTATAAATATAAATGTCATAAAAGGTATAGAGCCTTCGGCAGGCTGTAATGAAATCAAAGAAGCTCTTGAAGAATGTGATTATGACAATAAAGCTGTAGTAAATATTTTCAAAAGAAATAAAGTACCATAACCAAAGTTCAAAATTGAATTATGACAAATGCTAACCGTCTTAAGAATATTGAAACGCATCCGATATACAATTAAAAATAACTGCTGCGAAGAATTACCGTTGAAGAACTAACCAAAATAAATGGTTTGATATAATGCATTACCTGCAGAATGTGATGATCTCCACTCTACGTCAAAATTCACCTTTAAGAAAGTAGATTTAACTTAAAGTAGTAGTAATTGTGGAGAAAATCCCACTATGTGGCACTAATGCTAAAAATTCCTCGTAGCGAAATCATGAAATCATTGACCAGAATTAAAAACTTAAAACGTTAATAAAAACGTTGTCCAAAGAAGTTATACAAATGTGATAAAAGGCATTTGATTTCTGAATGAAAAATCAATATGTTATTTGTTATAAGAAACTCATCTCACTTCTTTATACAAAGATTGTTTTGCAAATGACCCTTTCTGGAACAGCAGTGTTAGTTAGAAATCGAATAATCCACCATGCTGTAGAATGTCAATCTACAACAGTGTTACAATCCACAACAATAGCCTTCAAGAATCCTGTTACTGCCCTAGGTCTGACGGCTATATACCGACAACCTCAATAGAAAACTAAAAAAAACCTTAACCTTGGGTGCAGCGAAGCTATAATACGCTTCACAAATTCAAAGATTCCTTACAAAAACTTGATTCCGATCGTTCAGTTTGTATGGCAGCTATATGCTATAGTGATTGGAGATTGCATTATTGCTGTTGTTCGGTATATTTAAAACTGCCATGATTTGTCCATCAATTTCAGGATTTAAAGAAGGTGCTTCAGTGTGGTGATGCAAACAGCATAAATTATGCAAGACTGCTGTGACGACAATTATTGATTGCACTTTTGTGCAATTCGTTCGTATACCTAAAGACAGTATAGGAAATCTACGTTTCCAGACACCGTAAGAGCGTTCAATTGGATTTCTAGATCGAATATGCGATTCGTTATATAATCTTTCAGCTGGGCTGTTGACGGAATGAAGGAGAGTTAAAATCCGCTGATTGTTTACGTATCCTTTATCAGCAAGCACTAGTGTATCTCCAAATTCTACAGATTCAAGACGAGAAATAATATTAAAGTTCCGCATTATGGTAGCTTCATGTGTAGACCCTGGCCATCTTTCTACTGTACCGAAATTCTTCAAACATTGGATTGGATTGGATTTTTACGTGCGTGCAATCCAAAGCACCAATAACTCGTGGAAATTAAGCAATTCGAAAAAATTATTTTTTTTTCTCTGATTTATTCCTTCTTTTATAGCAGAAAATCGTATAAAACGTTCTCGTAATCAGCAAGCAAAGCATGGAACGAAACAAACCAAAAGCACGTGCACTTGTATGCAAGGTGAATTACGAAGACAAAGCGAAAGGCACAAAAAAAAACCGCATTCGAGAAAATCCATCCGTCCAATAAGAGAGATAGTCGAAGACTGGGTCACGCATATATATATGTGTGTATGTATATATTTTCCTTTCACCATTTTTCCTTTCCCCAAATGGGGTATGAGGCGAGAAAACCCATCCCTCCAATAAGAGAAATAGTCGAAGACTGGGTCACGCATATATAATATATATGTGTGCATGTATATATTTTCCTTTCGCCATTTTTCCTTTCCCCAAATGGGGTATGACCGGCAGTTATACCCTACTAGCAAGCACTAGTGTGTCTCTAAATTCTCCAGATCATGTGTAGACCCTGACCATCTTTTTACTATACCCAAAAACTTCAAACGTGCATCGCAAATTGTTCGAACATTGAAAGAAAATATACTTTTTCTATTGCTAAATATTTCCGCAAAGTCTCCGCCTATTAAATAATGGTATGAAAAATATTCATTGGGCTTTCGTTAACTTTCAAGTCACTTGGGATTGGATTTTTACGTGCGTGTAATCCAAAGCACCAATAACTCGTGGAAATTTAGCAATTCCAAAAAATTATTTTTTTTTCTGAAATATCTTTTCATTTGTAGCAGAAAATCGTATAAAACGTTCTCGTAATCTTACTATTTCATTTGAAACAAGAGTTATTGATACGGTACTAGAAGATACTCCTGATGCAACTCTAATAAATTGCTAAATACTGCCAGCAGAGAATGTTAATGAATAGAGAAGGTGCAAATGTTAAGTGTAATCTTTTTGTGTACTAATTTGTAATTCCAGATGAGGGAACATCAAAAATAAAAATACACCACACAATGTGCGAATTGCTATAAATAGACATAACGAATATTCCTAAATGAAAAATCGTTGCGCATACCTATTTTGATTTATGTTTTCAATTTCTATGATATAACAAAATTTATAATTATGAAAAGCCTTCTGAATTAAAAAGCTGTATTACCGGTAAAAACCCCAGAATTCATAATAAAATAAACATTTAAAATGCAATTTTTCCATTTTTTGTATGTGCGTTGCGTAAGCAATATGCTTATTCAACAAAGGGTAATAATAAAACTATGCTATGCTAAAGCGATCGCGGTTCTACTTTTGTGGTGGCTTATGTCGTAAGCGTGAAGGAGTTAAGCTCAATCCGAATACGAGCATATAAGTTCGTATCCTACAACTCATGAAACTTAAATTATATTTAATTTTTTTATTTTATTAATTGGAATCTAAGCATATCTCAATTCAATTACTTTAATAGCATATTTTACTTCCTGAGATAATTAAAATATTTCAGGAAAATAGGTTCATATGTTTAGGTTTATTGAATATTTCCCTATTATGCGTATTTACACAAATGTGATAATCACACATACGTTCTTAAATACACGTACGCTGATGATTGCTTCTTCTTGCTCCGCACAAACAATGACTTTTGTCTACACTTTTTGCTTTTTGCGAGAAGCAAGTTAACCGATTGCAAGCAAGGTGGGGTTGGGGCGCACTGCCACATAATTATATCAGATATATTTTTATTAATCGGATTTATTTTAAAAACGAATTTATTTGTATTTCTAAATATTTTTACGTATATATTAATTATATTACGAAAATAAGTCATTAATGCATTAGTATTTTTCAATACAAATTAAACAACATATTAATATATTATGAGCCCTCACTTGACACGCCTCTGTGCATGGTGTCAAGCCAAGGAAATAACGGCGAGTTCGCGCGGACATTGTGTTGTTGAAAAAAACCAAATGACGACTTTGTCGACAAATATACATACATATATACATATGAGCTCGCATACATATTGACGCCGAATTTTGCGAATCGTCGCGGAGTTGACAAAATTTGTTTCAATCGACAATTTGACGACAATGTCGGTCCGCTATGTTGTCTCGTTTGTCCTTTTTGCAGTGGTTTGCTATTGAAAGTTGACTTATGCCCTTTTGAAATACTGCGATTAACGATTGGGGTGCATTTTTATAGCGTCGTTTTTAGATAAAATGGGCTAAATCGATAAACTATGAAACAATGATAATAAGTAAACACATAGAAGTACTATATGGACTGTGCTTAGAATATACAGAAGTAGTTAAATATTTCATATTAGTGGCAATTTTACAAATGTATATAAATTGTATAATTTAATGCTATATATAGTGCATAATATGAAAAAATCAAAATATTATTTTAACTCTAACTAACTAATAGGTCATGTTGCCAATTCTCCTTTCTGAAGGGAATATCAGACAAATTCTTCAATTTCTGATTTTTACCATCGTCGTGAGGAAGCAGCTTGTAAGCAACATATAAACGCGAAGGGATAGGTACGATTTTCAGTGGTGGTTGTCAAATTTTTAAAATATAATTGTTCGCGTTTTACTGAAATATTCATCAAATTCAATTTCATTCATTAATTTAAATTAATTTCGCACATTTTAGCACAGCTACCATTTGCGCCTTCTCTATTCATTAACATTCTCTGGTCATACAAATCACTTAAATCATGCGCGATCATACTGTATACACTGGAATTTTGGCAGCTCAAAAGACTAGCTTGTTAGTTATTGCTAACTTGGCTGAGCATGGAGGTCATTTACGGTTCATAATTTTTAAAAATAATTAATTATATAAAATAAAATAAAACTTTCTATACAATTAAAATAAAATAAATGTAATAAAATGGATAAAAAAAAAAATTATTGCGGTTTGTTTTCGTAGCACGACACGTGAGCCACCCTGTACGTAGGTATTTGTACGAGCGTAGCTCTAATGCTTTTATGTCTAAATAAAGTGATATTGTAGGCACAAATAATTTCCATATAGTGCCCTCGAAAAAGGGTATAATTGATGAAACAAAATTACAAACATATACAGAGAAAATGTTTATGGATTTTATAAAAATTTTGTCAAATAATAACAAAAATATTATTCTTATTAGCTGAAACCTTTAAGAGTCTATAAATATAAATGTCATAAAAGGTATAGAGCCTTCGGCAGGCTGTAATGAAATCAAAGAAGCTCTTGAAGAATGTGATTATGACAATAAAGCTGTAGTAAATATTTTCAAAAGAAATAAAGTACCATAACCAAAGTTCAAAATTGAATTATGACAAATGCTAACCGTCTTAAGAATATTGAAACGCATCCGATATACAATTAAAAATAACTGCTGCGAAGAATTACCGTTGAAGAACTAACCAAAATAAATGGTTTGATATAATGCATTACCTGCAGAATGTGATGATCTCCACTCTACGTCAAAATTCACCTTTAAGAAAGTAGATTTAACTTAAAGTAGTAGTAATTGTGGAGAAAATCCCACTATGTGGCACTAATGCTAAAAATTCCTCGTAGCGAAATCATGAAATCATTGACCAGAATTAAAAACTTAAAACGTTAATAAAAACGTTGTCCAAAGAAGTTATACAAATGTGATAAAAGGCATTTGATTTCTGAATGAAAAATCGATATGTTATTTGTTATAAGAAACTCATCTCACTTCTTTATACCAAGATTGTTTTGCAAATGACCCTTTCTGGAACAGCAGTGTTAGTTAGAAATCGAATAATCCAACATGCTGTAGAATGTCAATCTACAACAGTGTTACAATCCACAACAATAGCCTTCAAGAATCCTGTTACTGCCCTAGGTCTGACGGCTATATACCGACAACCTCAATAGAAAACTAAAAAAAACCTTAACCTTGGGTGCAGCGAAGCTATAATACGCTTCACAAATTCAAAGATTCCTTACAAAAACTTGATTCCGATCGTTCAGTTTGTATGGCAGCTATATGCTATAGTGATTGGAGATTGCACTATTGCTGTTGTTCGGTATATTTAAAACTGCCATGATTTGTCCATCAATTTCAGGATTTAAAGAAGGTGCTTCAATGTGGTGATGCAAACAGCATAAATTATGCAAGACTGCTGTGACGACAATTATTGATTGCACTTTTGTGCAATTCGTTCGTATACCTAAAGACAGTATAGGAAATCTACGTTTCCAGACACCGTAAGAGCGTTCAATTGGATTTCTAGATCGAATATGCGATTCGTTATATAATCTTTCAGCTGGGCTGTTGACGGAATGAAGGAGAGTTAAAATCCGCAGATTGTTTACGTATCCTTTATCAGCAAGCACTAGTGTATCTCCAAATTCTACAGATTCAAGACGAGAAATAATATTAAAGTTCCGAATTAGGGTAGCTTCATGTGTAGACCCTGGCCATCTTTCTACTGTACCCAAATTCTTCAAACATGCATCGCAACTTGGGATTGGATTTTTACGTGCGTGCAATCCAAAGCACCAATAACTCGTGGAAATTATTATTTTTTCTCTGATTTATTCCTTCTTTTATAGCAGAAAATCGTATAAAACGTTCTCGTAATCAGCAAGCAAAGCGTGGAACGAAACAAACCAAAAGCACGTGCACTTGTATGCAAGGTGAATTACGAAGACAAAGCGAAAGGCACAAAAAAAACCGCATTCGAGAAAATCCATCCGTCCAATAAGAGAGATAGTCGAAGACTGGGTCACGCATATATATATGTGTGTATGTATATATTTTCCTTTCACCATTTTTCCTTTCCCCAAATGGGGTATGAGGCGAGAAAACCCATCCCTCCAATAAGAGAAATAGTCGAAGACTGGGTCACGCATATATGTGCATGTATATATTTTCCTTTCGCCATTTTTCCTTTCCCCAAATGGGGTATGACCGGCAGTTATACCCTACTAGCAAGCACTAGTGTGTCTCTAAATTCTCCAGATCATGTGTAGACCCTGACCATCTTTTTACTATACCCAAAAACTTCAAACGTGCATCGCAAATTGTTCGAACATTGAAAGAAAATATACTTTTTCTATTGCTAAATATTTCCGCAAAGTCTCCGCCTATTAAATAATGGTATGAATATACATACATATATACATATGAGCTCGCATACATATTGACGCCGAATTTTGCGAATCGTCGCGGAGTTGACAAAATTTGTTTCAATCGACAATTTGACAACAATGTCGGTCCGCTATGTTGTCTCGTTTGTCCTTTTTGCAGTGGTTTGCTTTTGAAAGTTGACTTATGCCCTTTTGAAATACTGCGATTAACGATTGGGGTGCATTTTTATAGCGTCGTTTTTAGATAAAATGGGCTAAATCGATAAACTATGAAACAATGATAATAAGTAAACATATAGAAGTACTATATGGACTGTGCTTAGAATATACAGAAGTAGTTAAATATTTCATATTAGTGGCAATTTTACAAATGTATATAAATTGTATAATTTAATGCTATATATAGTGCATAATATAAAAAAATCAAAATATTATTTTAACTCTAACTAACTAATAGGTCATGTTGCCAATTCTCCTTTCTGAAGGGAATATCAGACAAATTCTTCAATTTCTGATTTTTACCATCGTCGTGAGGAAGCAGCTTGTAAGCAACATATAAACGCGAAGGGATAGGTAGGATTTTCAGTGGTGGTTGTCAAATTTTTAAAATATAATTGTTCTCGTTTTACTGAAATATTCATCAAATTCAATTTCATTCATTAATTTAAATTAATTTCGCACATTTTAGCACAGCTAACATTTGCGCCTTCTCTATTCATTAACATTCTCTGGTCATACAAATCACTTAAATCATGCGCGATCATACTGTATACACTAGAGTTTTGGCAGCTCAAAAGACTAGCTTGTTAGCTATTGTTAACTTGGCTGAGCATGGAGGTCATTTACGGTTCATAATTTTTAAAAATAATTAATTATATAAAATAAAATAAAACTTTCTATACAATTAAAATAAAATAAATGTAATAAAATGGATAAAAAAAAAAATTATTGCGGTTTGTTTTCGTAGCACGACACGTGAGCCACCCTGTACGTAGGTATTTGTACGAGCGTAGCTCTAATGCTTTTATGTCTAAATAAAGTGATATTGTAGGCACAAATAATTTCCATATAGTGCCCTCGAAAAAGGGTATAATTGATGAAACAAAATTACAAACATATACAGAGAAAATGTTTATGGATTTTATAAAAATTTTGTCAAATAATAACAAAAATATTATTCTTATTAGCTGAAACCTTTAAGAGTCTATAAATATAAATGTCATAAAAGGTATAGAGCCTTCGGCAGGCTGTAATGAAATCAAAGAAGCTCTTGAAGAATGTGATTATGACAATAAAGCTGTAGTAAATATTTTCAAAAGAAATAAAGTACCATAACCAAAGTTCAAAATTGAATTATGACAAATGCTAACCGTCTTAAGAATATTGAAACGCATCCGATATACAATTAAAAATAACTGCTGCGAAGAATTACCGTTGAAGAACTAACCAAAATAAATGGTTTGATATAATGCATTACCTGCAGAATGTGATGATCTCCACTCTACGTCAAAATTCACCTTTAAGAAAGTAGATTTAACTTAAAGTAGTAGTAATTGTGGAGAAAATCCCACTATGTGGCACTAATGCTAAAAATTCCTCGTAGCGAAATCATGAAATCATTGACCAGAATTAAAAACTTAAAACGTTAATAAAAACGTTGTCCAAAGAAGTTATACAAATGTGATAAAAGGCATTTGATTTCTGAATGAAAAATCGATATGTTATTTGTTATAAGAAACTCATCTCACTTCTTTATACCAAGATTGTTTTGCAAATGACCCTTTCTGGAACAGCAGTGTTAGTTAGAAATCGAATAATCCACCATGCTGTAGAATGTCAATCTACAACAGTGTTACAATCCACAACAATAGCCTTCAAGAATCCTGTTACTGCCCTAGGTCTGACGGCTATATACCGACAACCTCAATAGAAAACTAAAAAAAACCTTAACCTTGGGTGCAGCGAAGCTATAATACGCTTCACAAATTCAAAGATTCCTTACAAAAACTTGATTCCGATCGTTCAGTTTGTATGGCAGCTATATGCTATAGTGATTGGAGATTGCATTATTGCTGTTGTTCGGTATATTTAAAACTGCCATGATTTGTCCATCAATTTCAGGATTTAAAGAAGGTGCTTCAGTGTGGTGATGCAAACAGCATAAATTATGCAAGACTGCTGTGACGACAATTATTGATTGCACTTTTGTGCAATTCGTTCGTATACCTAAAGACAGTATAGGAAATCTACGTTTCCAGACACCGTAAGAGCGTTCAATTGGATTTCTAGATCGAATATGCGATTCGTTATATAATCTTTCAGCTGGGCTGTTGACGGAATGAAGGAGAGTTAAAATCCGCTGATTGTTTACGTATCCTTTATCAGCAAGCACTAGTGTATCTCCAAATTCTACAGATTCAAGACGCGAAATAATATTAAAGTTCCGCATTATGGTAGCTTCATGTGTAGACCCTGGCCATCTTTCTACTGTACCCAAATTCTTCAAACATGCATCGCAACTTGGGATTGGATTTTTACGAGCGTGCAATCCAAAGCACCAATAACTCGTGGAAATTAAGCAATTCGAAAAAATTATTATTTTTTCTCTGATTTATTCCTTCTTTTATAGCAGAAAATCGTATAAAACGTTCTCGTAATCAGCAAGCAAAGCGTGGAACGAAACAAACCAAAAGCACGTGCACTTGTATGCAAGGTGAATTACGAAGACAAAGCGAAAGGCACAAAAAAAAACCGCATTCGAGAAAATCCATCCGTCCAATATATATTTTCTTTTCACCATTTTTCCTTTCCCCAAATGGGGTATGAGGCGAGAAAACCCATCCCTCCAATAAGAGAAATAGTCGAAGACTGGGTCACGCATATATAATATATATGTGTGCATGTATATATTTTCCTTTCGCCATTTTTCCTTTCCCCAAATGAGGTATGACCGGCAGTTATACCCTACTAGCAAGCACTAGTGTGTCTCTAAATTCTCCAGATCATGTGTAGACCCTGACCATCTTTTTACTATACCCAAAAACTTCAAACGTGCATCGCAAATTGTTCGAACATTGAAAGAAAATATACTTTTTCTATTGCTAAATATTTCCGCAAAGTCTCCGCCTATTAAATAATGGTATGAATATACATACATATATACATATGAGCTCGCATACATATTGACGCCGAATTTTGCGAACCGTCGCGGAGTTGACAAAATTTGTTTCAATCGACAATTTGACGACAATGTCGGTCCGCTATGTTGTCTCGTTTGTCCTTTTTGCAGTGGTTTGCTATTGAAAGTTGACTTATGCCCTTTTGAAATACTGCGATTACCGATTGGGGTGCATTTTTATAGCGTCGTTTTTAGATAAAATGGGCTAAATCGATAAACTATGAAACAATGATAATAAGTAAACATATAGAAGTACTATATGGACTGTGCTTAGAATATACAGAAGTAGTTAAATATTTCATATTAGTGGCAATTTTACATATGTATATAAATTGTATAATTTAATGCTATATATAGTGCATAATATGAAAAAATCAAAATATTATTTTAACTCTAACTAACTAATAGGTCATGTTGCCAATTCTCCTTTCTGAAGGGAATATCAGACAAATTCTTCAATTTCTGATTTTTACCATCGTCGTGAGGAAGCAGCTTGTAAGCAACATATAAACGCGAAGGGATAGGTAGGATTTTCAGTGGTGGTTGTCAAATTTTTAAAATATAATTGTTCTCGTTTTACTGAAATATTCATCAAATTCAATTTCATTCATTAATTTAAATTAATTTCGCCCTTTTAGCACAGCTAACATTTGCGCCTTCTCTATTCATTAACATTCTCTGGTCATACAAATCACTTATATCATGCGCGATCATACTGTATACACTAGAGTTTTGGCAGCTCAAAAGACTAGCTTGTTAGCTATTGTTAACTTGGCTGAGCATGGAGGTCATTTACGGTTCATAATTTTTAAAAATAATTAATTATATAAAATAAAATAAAACTTTCTATACAATAAAAATAAAATAAATGTAATAAAATGGATAAAAAAAACATTATTGCGGTTTGTTTTCGTAGCACGACACGTGAGCCACCCTGTACGTAGGTATTTGTACGAGCGTAGCTCTAATGCTTTTATGTCTAAATAAAGTGATATTGTAGGCACAAATAATTTCCATATAGTGCCCTCGAAAAAGGATATAATTGATGAAACAAAATTACAAACATATACAGAGAAAATGTTTATGGATTTTATAAAAATTTTGTCAAATAATAACAAAAATATTATTCTTATTAGCTGAAACCTTTAGGAGTCTATAAATATAAATGTCATAAAAGGTATAGAGCCTTCGGCAGGCTGCAATGAAATCAAAGAAGCTCTTGAAGAATGTGATTATGACAATAAAGCTGTAGTAAATATTTTCAAAAGAAATAAAGTACCATAACCAAAGTTCAAAATTGAATTATGACAAATGCTAACCGTCTTAAGAATATTGAAACGCATCCGATATACAATTAAAAATAACTGCTGCGAAGAATTATCGTTGAAGAACTAACCAAAATAAATGGTTTGATATAATGCATTACCTGCAGAATGTGATGATCTCCACTCTACGTCAAAATTCACCTTTAAGAAAGTAGATTTAACTTAAAGTAGTAGTAATTGTGGAGAAAATCCCACTATGTGGCACTAATGCTAAAAATTCCTCGTAGCGAAATCATGAAATCATTGACCAGAATTAAAAACTTAAAACGTTAATAAAAACGTTGTCCAAAGAAGTTATACAAATGTGATAAAAGGCATTTGATTTCTGAATCGATATGTTATTTGTTATAAGAAACTCATCTCACTTCTTTATACCAAGATTGTTTTGCAAATGACCCTTTCTGGAACAGCAGTGTTAGTTAGAAATCGAATAATCCACCATGCTGTAGAATGTCAATCTACAACAGTGTTACAATCCACAACAATAGCCTTCAAGAATCCTGTTACTGCCCTAGGTCTGACGGCTATATACCGACAACCTCAATAGAAAACTAAAAAAAACCTTAACCTTGGGTGCAGCGAAACTATAATACGCTTCACAAATTCAAAGATTCCTTACAAAAACTTGATTCCGATCGTTCAGTTTGTATGGCAGCTATATGCTATAGTGATTGGATATTGCATTATTGCTGTTGTTCGGTATATTTAAAACTGCCATGATTTGTCCATCAATTTCAGGATTTAAAGAAGGTGCTTCAGTGTGGTGATGCAAACAGCATAAATTATGCAAGACTGCTGTGACGACAATTATAGATTGCACTTTTGTGCAATTCGTTCGTATACCTAAAGACAGTATAGGAAATCTACGTTTCCAGACACCGTAAGAGCGTTCAATTGGATTTCTAGATCGAATATGCGATTCGTTATATAATCTTTCAGCTGGGCTGTTGACGGAATGAAGGAGAGTTAAAATCCGCTGATTGTTTACGTATCCTTTATCAGCAAGCACTAGTGTATCTCCAAATTCTACAGATTCAAGACGAGAAATAATATTAAAGTTCCGCATTATGGTAGCTTCATGTGTAGACCCTGGCCATCTTTCTACTGTACCGAAATTCTTCAAACATTGGATTGGATTGGATTTTTACGTGCGCGCAATCCAAAGCACCAATAACTCGTGGAAATTAAGCAATTCGAAAAAATTATTATTTTTTCTCTGATTCATTCCTTCTTTTATAGCAGAAAATCGTATAAAACGTTCTCGTAATCAGCAAGCAAAGCGTGGAACGAAACAAACCAAAAGCTCGTGCACTTGTATGCAAGGTGAATTACGAAGACAAAGCGATAGGCAAAAAAAAAACGGCATTCGAGAAAATCCATCCGTCCAATAAGAGAGATAGTCGAAGACTGGGTCACGCATATATAATATATATGTGTGTATGTATATATTTTCCTTTCACCATTTTTCCTTTCCCCAAATGGGGTATGAGGCGAGAAAATCCATCCCTCCAATAAGAGAAATAGTCGAAGACTGGGTCACGCATATATAATATATATGTGTGCATGTATATATTTTCCTTTCGCCATTTTTCCTTTCCCCAAATGGGGTATGACCGGCAGTTATACCCTACTAGCAAGCACTAGTGTGTCTCCAAATTCTCCAGATCATGTGTAGACCCTGACCATCTTTTTACTATACCCAAAAACTTCAAACGTGCATCGCAAATTGTTCGAACATTGAAAGAAAATATACTTTTTCTATTCCTAAATATTTCCGCAAAGTCTCCGCCTATTAAATAATGGTATAAAAATATTCATTGGGCTTTCGTTAACTTTCAAGTCACTTGGGATTGGATTTTTACGTGCGTGTAATCCAAAGCACCAATAACTCGTGGAAATTTAGCAATTCCAAAAAATTATTTTTTTTTCTGAAATATCTTTTCATTTGTAGCAGAAAATCGTATAAAACGTTCTCGTAATCTTACTATTTCATTTGAAACAAGAGTTATGGATACGGTACTAGAAGATACTCCTGAAGCAACTCTAATAAATTGCTAAATACTGCCAGCAGAGAATGTAAATGAATAGAGAAGGTGCAAATGTTAAGTGTAATCTTTTTGTGTACTAATTTGTAATTCCAGATGAGGGAACATCAAAAATAAAAATACACCACACAATGTGCGAATTGCTATAAATAGACATAACGAATATTCCTAAATGAAAAATCGTTGCGCATACCTATTTTGATTTATGTTTTCAATTTCTATGATATAACAAAATTTATAATTATGAAAAGCCTTCTGAATTAAAAGCTGTATTACCGGTAAAAACCCCAGAATTCATAATAAAATAAACATTTAAAATACAATTTTTCCATTTTTTGTATGTGCGTTGCGTAAGCAATATGCTTATTTAACAAAGGGTAATAATAAAACTATGCTATGCTAAAGCGATCGCGGTTCTACTTTTGTGGTGGCTTATGTCGTAAGCGTGAAGGAGTTAAGCTCAATCCGAATACGAGCATATAAGTTCGTATCCTACAACTCATGAAACTTAAATTATATTTAATTTTTTTATTTTATTAATTGGAATCTAAGCATATCTCAATTCAATTACTTTAATAGCATATTTTACTTCCTGAGATAATTAAAATATTTCAGGAAAATAGGTTCATATGTTTAGGTTTATTGAATATTTCCCTATTATGCGTATTTACACAAATGTGATAATCACACATACGTTCTTAAATACACGTACGCTGATGATTGCTTCTTCTTGCTCCGCACAAACAATGACTTTTGTCCACACTTTTTGCTTTTTGCGAGAAGCAAGTTAACCGATTGCAAGCAAGGTGGGGTTGGGGCGCACTGCCACATAATTATATCAGATATATTTTTATTAATCGGATTTATTTTAAAAACGAATTTATTTGTATTTCTAAATATTTTTACGTATATATTAATTATATTACGAAAATAAGTCATTAATGCATTAGTATTTTTCAATACAAATTAAGCAACATATTAATATATTATGAGCCCTCACTTGACACGCCTCTGTGCATGGTGTCAAGCCAAGGAAATAACGGCGAGTTCGCGCGGACATTGTGTTGTTGAAAAAAACCAAATGACGACTTTGTCGACAAATATACATACATATATACATATGAGCTCGCATACATATTGACGCCGAATTTTGCGAACCGTCGCGGAGTTGACAAAATTTGTTTCAATCGACAATTTGACGACAATGTCGGTCCGCTATGTTGTCTCGTTTGTCCTTTTTGCAGTGGTTTGCTATTGAAAGTTGACTTATGCCCTTTTGAAATACTGCGATTACCGATTGGGGTGCATTTTTATAGCGTCGTTTTTAGATAAAATGGGCTAAATCGATAAACTATGAAACAATGATAATAAGTAAACATATAGAAGTACTATATGGACTGTGCTTAGAATATACAGAAGTAGTTAAATATTTCATATTAGTGGCAATTTTACATATGTATATAAATTGTATAATTTAATGCTATATATAGTGCATAATATGAAAAAATCAAAATATTATTTTAACTCTAACTAACTAATAGGTCATGTTGCCAATTCTCCTTTCTGAAGGGAATATCAGACAAATTCTTCAATTTCTGATTTTTACCATCGTCGTGAGGAAGCAGCTTGTAAGCAACATATAAACGCGAAGGGATAGGTAGGATTTTCAGTGGTGGTTGTCAAATTTTTAAAATATAATTGTTCTCGTTTTACTGAAATATTCATCAAATTCAATTTCATTCATTAATTTAAATTAATTTCGCCCTTTTAGCACAGCTAACATTTGCGCCTTCTCTATTCATTAACATTCTCTGGTCATACAAATCACTTATATCATGCGCGATCATACTGTATACACTAGAGTTTTGGCAGCTCAAAAGACTAGCTTGTTAGCTATTGTTAACTTGGCTGAGCATGGAGGTCATTTACGGTTCATAATTTTTAAAAATAATTAATTATATAAAATAAAATAAAACTTTCTATACAATAAAAATAAAATAAATGTAATAAAATGGATAAAAAAAACATTATTGCGGTTTGTTTTCGTAGCACGACACGTGAGCCACCCTGTACGTAGGTATTTGTACGAGCGTAGCTCTAATGCTTTTATGTCTAAATAAAGTGATATTGTAGGCACAAATAATTTCCATATAGTGCCCTCGAAAAAGGATATAATTGATGAAACAAAATTACAAACATATACAGAGAAAATGTTTATGGATTTTATAAAAATTTTGTCAAATAATAACAAAAATATTATTCTTATTAGCTGAAACCTTTAGGAGTCTATAAATATAAATGTCATAAAAGGTATAGAGCCTTCGGCAGGCTGCAATGAAATCAAAGAAGCTCTTGAAGAATGTGATTATGACAATAAAGCTGTAGTAAATATTTTCAAAAGAAATAAAGTACCATAACCAAAGTTCAAAATTGAATTATGACAAATGCTAACCGTCTTAAGAATATTGAAACGCATCCGATATACAATTAAAAATAACTGCTGCGAAGAATTATCGTTGAAGAACTAACCAAAATAAATGGTTTGATATAATGCATTACCTGCAGAATGTGATGATCTCCACTCTACGTCAAAATTCACCTTTAAGAAAGTAGATTTAACTTAAAGTAGTAGTAATTGTGGAGAAAATCCCACTATGTGGCACTAATGCTAAAAATTCCTCGTAGCGAAATCATGAAATCATTGACCAGAATTAAAAACTTAAAACGTTAATAAAAACGTTGTCCAAAGAAGTTATACAAATGTGATAAAAGGCATTTGATTTCTGAATCGATATGTTATTTGTTATAAGAAACTCATCTCACTTCTTTATACCAAGATTGTTTTGCAAATGACCCTTTCTGGAACAGCAGTGTTAGTTAGAAATCGAATAATCCACCATGCTGTAGAATGTCAATCTACAACAGTGTTACAATCCACAACAATAGCCTTCAAGAATCCTGTTACTGCCCTAGGTCTGACGGCTATATACCGACAACCTCAATAGAAAACTAAAAAAAACCTTAACCTTGGGTGCAGCGAAACTATAATACGCTTCACAAATTCAAAGATTCCTTACAAAAACTTGATTCCGATCGTTCAGTTTGTATGGCAGCTATATGCTATAGTGATTGGATATTGCATTATTGCTGTTGTTCGGTATATTTAAAACTGCCATGATTTGTCCATCAATTTCAGGATTTAAAGAAGGTGCTTCAGTGTGGTGATGCAAACAGCATAAATTATGCAAGACTGCTGTGACGACAATTATTGATTGCACTTTTGTGCAATTCGTTCGTATACCTAAAGACAGTATAGGAAATCTACGTTTCCAGACACCGTAAGAGCGTTCAATTGGATTTCTAGATCGAATATGCGATTCGTTATATAATCTTTCAGCTGGGCTGTTGACGGAATGAAGGAGAGTTAAAATCCGCTGATTGTTTACGTATCCTTTATCAGCAAGCACTAGTGTATCTCCAAATTCTACAGATTCAAGACGAGAAATAATATTAAAGTTCCGCATTATGGTAGCTTCATGTGTAGACCCTGGCCATCTTTCTACTGTACCGAAATTCTTCAAACATTGGATTGGATTGGATTTTTACGTGCGCGCAATCCAAAGCACCAATAACTCGTGGAAATTAAGCAATTCGAAAAAATTATTATTTTTTCTCTGATTCATTCCTTCTTTTATAGCAGAAAATCGTATAAAACGTTCTCGTAATCAGCAAGCAAAGCGTGGAACGAAACAAACCAAAAGCTCGTGCACTTGTATGCAAGGTGAATTACGAAGACAAAGCGATAGGCAAAAAAAAAACGGCATTCGAGAAAATCCATCCGTCCAATAAGAGAGATAGTCGAAGACTGGGTCACGCATATATAATATATATGTGTGTATGTATATATTTTCCTTTCACCATTTTTCCTTTCCCCAAATGGGGTATGAGGCGAGAAAATCCATCCCTCCAATAAGAGAAATAGTCGAAGACTGGGTCACGCATATATAATATATATGTGTGCATGTATATATTTTCCTTTCGCCATTTTTCCTTTCCCCAAATGGGGTATGACCGGCAGTTATACCCTACTAGCAAGCACTAGTGTGTCTCCAAATTCTCCAGATCATGTGTAGACCCTGACCATCTTTTTACTATGCCCAAAAACTTCAAACGTGCATCGCAAATTGTTCGAACATTGAAAGAAAATATACTTTTTCTATTCCTAAATATTTCCGCAAAGTCTCCGCCTATTAAATAATGGTATAAAAATATTCATTGGGCTTTCGTTAACTTTCAAGTCACTTGGGATTGGATTTTTACGTGCGTGTAATCCAAAGCACCAATAACTCGTGGAAATTTAGCAATTCCAAAAAATTATTTTTTTTTCTGAAATATCTTTTCATTTGTAGCAGAAAATCGTATAAAACGTTCTCGTAATCTTACTATTTCATTTGAAACAAGAGTTATGGATACGGTACTAGAAGATACTCCTGAAGCAACTCTAATAAATTGCTAAATACTGCCAGCAGAGAATGTAAATGAATAGAGAAGGTGCAAATGTTAAGTGTAATCTTTTTGTGTACTAATTTGTAATTCCAGATGAGGGAACATCAAAAATAAAAATACACCACACAATGTGCGAATTGCTATAAATAGACATAACGAATATTCCTAAATGAAAAATCGTTGCGCATACCTATTTTGATTTATGTTTTCAATTTCTATGATATAACAAAATTTATAATTATGAAAAGCCTTCTGAATTAAAAAGCTGTATTACCGGTAAAAACCCCAGAATTCATAATAAAATAAACATTTAAAATGCAATTTTTCCATTTTTTGTATGTGCGTTGGGTAAGCAATATGCTTATTCAACAAAGGGTAATAATAAAACTATGGCTAAAGCGATCGCGGTTCTACTTTTGTGGTGGCTTATGTCGTAAGCGTGAAGGAGTTAAGCTCAATCCGAATACGAGCATATAAGTTCGTATCCTACAACTCATGAAACTTAAATTATATTTAATTTTTTTATTTTATTAATTGGAATCTAAGCATATCTCAATTCAATTACTTTAATAGCATATTTTACTTCCTGAGATAATTAAAATATTTCAGGAAAATAGGTTCATATGTTTAGGTTTATTGAATATTTCCCTATTATGCGTATTTACACAAATGTGATAATCACACATACGTTCTTAAATACACGTACGCTGATGATTGCTTCTTCTTGCTCCGCACAAACAATGACTTTTGTCCACACTTTTTGCTTTTTGCGAGAAGCAAGTTAACCGATTGCAAGCAAGGTGGGGTTGGGGGGGCGCACTGCCACATAATTATATCAGATAGATTTTTATTAATCGGATTTATTTTAAAAACGAATTTATTTGTATTTCTAAATATTTTTACGTATATATTAATTATATTACGAAAATAAGTCATTAATGCATTAGTATTTTTCAATACAAATTAAGCAACATATTAATATATTATGAGCCCTCACTTGACACGCTCCTGTCCATGGTGTCAAGCCAAGGAAATAACGGCGAGTTCGCGCGGACATTGTGTTGTTGAAAAAAACCAAATGACGACTTTGTCGACAAATATACATACATATATACATATGAGCTCGCATACATATTGACGCCGAATTTTGCGAATCGTCGCGGAGTTGACAAAATTTGTTTCAATCGACAATTTGACGACAATGTCGGTCCGCTATGTTGTCTTGTTTGTCCTTTTTGCAGTGGTTTGCTATTGAAAGTTGACTTATGCCCTTTTGAAATACTGCGATTACCGATTGGGGTGCATTTTTATAGCGTCGTATTTAGATAAAATGGGCTAAATCGATAAACTATGAAATATATGTAATAAGTAAACATATAGAAGTACTATATGGACTGTGCTTAGAATATACAGAAGTAGTTAAATATTTCATATTAGTGGCAATTTTACATATGTATATAAATTGTATAATTTAATGCTATATATAGTGCATAATATGAAAAAATCAAAATATTATTTTAACTCTAACTAACTAATAGGTCATGTTGCCAATTCTCCTTTCTGAAGGGAATATCAGACAAATTCTTCAATTTCTGATTTTTACCATCGTCGTGAGGAAGCAGCTTGTAAGCAACATATAAACGCGAAGGGATAGGTAGGATTTTCAGTGTTGGTTGTCAAATTTTTAAAATATAATTGTTCTCGTTTTACTGAAATATTCATCAAATTCATTTTATTCATTAATTTAAATTAATTTCGCCCTTTTAGCACAGCTAACATTTGCGCCTTCTCTATTTATTAACATTCTCTGGTCATACAAATCACTTAAATCATGCGCGATCATACTGTATACACTGGAGTTTTGGCAGCTCAAAAGACTAGCTTGTTAGCTATTGTTAACTTGGCTGAGCATGGAGGTCATTTACGGTTCATAATTTTTAAAAATAATTAATTATATAAAATAAAATAAAACTTTCTATACAATAAAAATAAAATAAATGTAATAAAATGGATAAAAAAAACATTATTGCGGTTTGTTTTCGTAGCACGACACGTGAGCCACCCTGTACGTAGGTATTTGTACGAGCGTAGCTCTAATGCTTTTATGTCTAAATAAAGTGATATTGTAGGCACAAATAATTTCCATATAGTGCCCTCGAAAAAGGGTATAATTGATGAAACAAAATTACAAACATATACAGAGAAAATGTTTATGGATTTTATAAAAATTTTGTCAAATAATAACAAAAATATTATTCTTATTAGCTGAAACCTTTAAGAGTCTATAAATATAAATGTCATAAAAGGTATAGAGCCTTCGGCAGGCTGTAATGAAATCAAAGAAGCTCTTGAAGAATGTGATTATGACAATAAAGCTGTAGTAAATATTTTCAAAAGAAATAAAGTACCATAACCAAAGTTCAAAATTGAATTATGACAAATGCTAACCGTCTTAAGAATATTGAAACGCATCCGATATACAATTAAAAATAACTGCTGCGAAGAATTACCGTTGAAGAACTAACCAAAATAAATGGTTTGATATAATGCATTACCGATCGTTCAGTTTGTATGGCAGCTATATGATATAGTGATTGGAGATTGCAATATTGCGGTTGTTCGGTATATTTAAAACTGCCATGATTTGTCCATCAATTTCAGGATTTAAAGAAGGTGCTTCAGTGTGGTGATGCAAACAGCATAAATTATGCAAGACTGCTGTGACGACAATTATTGATTGCACTTTTGTGCAACTCGTTCGTATACCTAAAGACAGTATAGGAAATCTACGTTTCCAGACACCGTAAGAGCGTTCAATTGGATTTCTAGATCGAATATGCGATTCGTTATATAATCTTTCAGCTGGGCTGTTGACGGAATGAAGGAGAGTTAAAATCCGCTGATTGTTTACGTATCCTTTATCAGCAAGCACTAGTGTATCTCCAAATTCTACAGATTCAAGACGAGAAATAATATTAAAGTTCCGCATTATGGTAGCTTCATGTGTAGACCCTGGCCATCTTTCTACTGTACCCAAATTCTTCAAACATGCATCGCAACTTGGGATTGGATTTTTACGTGCGTGCAATCCAAAGCACCAATATTTTTTCTCTGATTTATTCCTTCTTTTATAGCAGAAAATCGTATAAAACGTTCTCATAATCAGCAAGCAAAGCGTGGAACGAAACAAACCAAAAGCTCGTGCACTTGTATGCAAGGTGAATTACGAAGACAAAGCGATAGGCACAAAAAAAACCGCATTCGAGAAAATCCATCCGTCCAATAAGAGAGATAGTCGAAGACTGGGTCACGCATATATATATGTGTGTATGTATATATTTTCCTTTCACCATTTTTCCTTTCCCCAAATGGGGTATGAGGCGAGAAAATCCATCCCTCCAATAAGAGAAATAGTCGAAGACTGGGTCACGCATATATAATATATATGTGTGCATGTATATATTTTCCTTTCGCCATTTTTCCTTTCCCCAAATGGGGTATGACCGGCAGTTATACCCTACTAGCAAGCACTAGTGTGTCTCTAAATTCTCCAGATCATGTGTAGACCCTGACCATCTTTTTACTATACCCAAAAACTTCAAACGTGCATCGCAAATTGTTCGAGCATTGAAAGAAAATATACTTTTTCTATTGCTAAATATTTCCGCAAAGTCTCCGCCTATTAAATAATGGTATGAAAAATATTCATTGGGCTTTCGTTAACTTTCAAGTCACTTGGGATTGAATTTTTACGTGCGTGTAATCCAAAGCACCAATAACTCGTGGAAATTTAGCAATTCCAAAAAATTATTTTTTTTTCTGAAATATCTTTTCATTTGTAGCAGAAAATCGTATAAAACGTTCTCGTAATCTTACTATTTCATTTGAAACAAGAGTTATTGATACGGTACTAGAAGATACTCCTGAAGCAACTCTAATAAATTGCTAAATACTGCCAGCAGAGAATGTTAATGAATAGAGAAGGTGCAAATGTTAAGTGTAATCTTTTTGTGTACTAATTTGTAATTCCAGATAAGGGAACATCAAAAATAAAAATACACCACACAATGTGCGAATTGCTATAAATAGACATAACGAATATTCCTAAATGAAAAATCGTTGCGCATACCTATTTTGATTTATGTTTTCAATTTCTATGATATAACAAAATTTATAATTATGAAAAGCCTTCTGAATTAAAAAGCTGTATTACCGGTAAAAACCCCAGAATTCATAATAAAATAAACATTTAAAATGCAATTTTTCCATTTTTTGTATGTGCGTTGGGTAAGCAATATGCTTATTCAACAAAGGGTAATAATAAAACTATGGCTAAAGCGATCGCGGTTCTACTTTTGTGGTGGCTTATGTCGTAAGCGTGAAGGAGTTAAGCTCAATCCGAATACGAGCATATAAGTTCGTATCCTACAACTCATGAAACTTAAATTATATTTAATTTTTTTATTTTATTAATTGGAATCTAAGCATATCTCAATTCAATTACTTTAATAGCATATTTTACTTCCTGAGATAATTAAAATATTTCAGGAAAATAGGTTCATATGTTTAGGTTTATTGAATATTTCCCTATTATGCGTATTTACACAAATGTGATAATCACACATACGTTCTTAAATACACGTACGCTGATGATTGCTTCTTCTTGCTCCGCACAAACAATGACTTTTGTCTACACTTTTTGCTTTTTGCGAGAAGCAAGTTAACCGATTGCAAGCAAGGTGCAATGGTGTCAAGCCAAGGAAATAACGGCGAGCTCGCGCGGACATTGTGTTGTTGAAAAAAACCAAATGACGACTTTGTCGACAAATATACATACATATATACATATGAGCTCGCATACATATTGACGCCGAATTTTGCGAATCGTCGCGGAGTTGACAAAATTTGTTTCTATCGACAATTTGACGACAATGTCGGTCCGCTATGTTGTCTCGTTTGTCCTTTTTGCAGTGGTTTGCTATTGAAAGTTGACTTATGCCCTTTTGAAATACTGCGATTACCGATTGGGGTGCATTTTTATAGCGTCGTTTTTAGATAAAATGGGCTAAATCGATAAACTATGAAACAATGATAATAAGTAAACATATAGAAGTACTATATGGACTGTGCTTAGAATATACAGAAGTAGTTAAATATTTCATATTAGTGGCAATTTTACATATGTATATAAATTGTATAATTTAATGCTATATATAGTGCATAATATGAAAAAATCAAAATATTATTTTAACTCTAACTAACTAATAGGTCATGTTGCCAATTCTCCTTTCTGAAGGGAATATCAGACAAATTCTTCAATTTCTGATTTTTACCATCGTCGTGAGGAAGCAGCTTGTAAGCAACATATAAACGCGAAGGGATAGGTAGGATTTTCAGTGGTGGTTGTCAAATTTTTAAAATATAATTGTTCTCGTTTTACTGAAATATTCATCAAATTCAATTTCATTCATTAATTTAAATTAATTTCGCACATTTTAGCACAGCTAACATTTGCGCCCTCTATTCATTAACATTCTCTGGTCATACAAATCACTTAAATCATGCGCGATCATACTGTATACACTGGAGTTTTGGCAGCTCAAAAGACTAGCTTGTTAGCTATTGTTAACTTGGCTGAGCATGGAGGTCATTTACGGTTCATAATTTTTAAAAATAATTAATTATATAAAATAAAATAAAACTTTCTATACAATAAAAATAAAATAAATGTAATAAAATGGATAAAAAAAAATTATTGCGGTTTGTTTTCGTAGCACGACACGTGAGCCACCCGGTACGTAGGTATTTGTACGAGCGTAGCTCTAATGCTTTTATGTCTAAATAAAGTGATATTGTAGGCACAAAAAATTTCCATATAGTGCCCTCGAAAAAGGGTATAATTGATGAAACAAAATTACAAACATATACAGAGAAAATGTTTATGGATTTTATAAAAATTTTGTCAAATAATAACAAAAATATTATTCTTATTAGCTGAAACCTTTAAGAGTCTATAAATATAAATGTCATAAAAGGTATAGAGCCTTCGGCAGGCTGTAATGAAATCAAAGAAGCTCTTGAAGAATGTGATTATGACAATAAAGCTGTAGTAAATATTTTCAAAAGAAATAAAGTACCATAACCAAAGTTCAAAATTGAATTATGACAAATGCTAACCGTCTTAAGAATATTGAAACGCATCCGATATACAATTAAAAATAACTGCTGCGAAGAATTACCGTTGAAGAACTAACCAAAATAAATGGTTTGATATAATGCATTACCGATCGTTCAGTTTGTATGGCAGCTATATGATATAGTGATTGGAGATTGCAATATTGCGGTTGTTCGGTATATTTAAAACTGCCATGATTTGTCCATCAATTTCAGGATTTAAAGAAGGTGCTTCAGTGTGGTGATGCAAACAGCATAAATTATGCAAGACTGCTGTGACGACAATTATTGATTGCACTTTTGTGCAACTCGTTCGTATACCTAAAGACAGTATAGGAAATCTACGTTTCCAGACACCGTAAGAGCGTTCAATTGGATTTCTAGATCGAATATGCGATTCGTTATATAATCTTTCAGCTGGGCTGTTGACGGAATGAAGGAGAGTTAAAATCCGCTGATTGTTTACGTATCCTTTATCAGCAAGCACTAGTGTATCTCCAAATTCTACAGATTCAAGACGAGAAATAATATTAAAGTTCCGCATTATGGTAGCTTCATGTGTAGACCCTGGCCATCTTTCTACTGTACCCAAATTCTTCAAACATGCATCGCAACTTGGGATTGGATTTTTACGTGCGTGCAATCCAAAGCACCAATATTTTTTCTCTGATTTATTCCTTCTTTTATAGCAGAAAATCGTATAAAACGTTCTCATAATCAGCAAGCAAAGCGTGGAACGAAACAAACCAAAAGCTCGTGCACTTGTATGCAAGGTGAATTACGAAGACAAAGCGATAGGCACAAAAAAAACCGCATTCGAGAAAATCCATCCGTCCAATAAGAGAGATAGTCGAAGACTGGGTCACGCATATATATATGTGTGTATGTATATATTTTCCTTTCACCATTTTTCCTTTCCCCAAATGGGGTATGAGGCGAGAAAATCCATCCCTCCAATAAGAGAAATAGTCGAAGACTGGGTCACGCATATATAATATATATGTGTGCATGTATATATTTTCCTTTCGCCATTTTTCCTTTCCCCAAATGGGGTATGACCGGCAGTTATACCCTACTAGCAAGCACTAGTGTGTCTCTAAATTCTCCAGATCATGTGTAGACCCTGACCATCTTTTTACTATACCCAAAAACTTCAAACGTGCATCGCAAATTGTTCGAACATTGAAAGAAAATATACTTTTTCTATTGCTAAATATTTCCGCAAAGTCTCCGCCTATTAAATAATGGTATGAAAAATATTCATTGGGCTTTCGTTAACTTTCAAGTCACTTGGGATTGGATTTTTACGTGCGTGTAATCCAAAGCACCAATAACTCGTGGAAATTTAGCAATTCCAAAAAATTATTTTTTTTTCTGAAATATCTTTTCATTTGTAGCAGAAAATCGTATAAAACGTTCTCGTAATCTTACTATTTCATTTGAAACAAGAGTTATTGATACGGTACTAGAAGATACTCCTGAAGCAACTCTAATAAATTGCTAAATACTGCCAGCAGAGAATGTTAATGAATAGAGAAAGTGCAAATGTTAAGTGTAATCTTTTTGTGTACTAATTTGTAATTCCAGATGAGGGAACATCAAAAATAAAAATACACCACACAATGTGCGAATTGCTATAAATAGACATAACGAATATTCCTAAATGAAAAATCGTTGCGCATACCTATTTTGATTTATGTTTTCAATTTCTATGATATAACAAAATTTATAATTATGAAAAGCCTTCTGAATTAAAAAGCTGTATTACCGGTAAAAACCCCAGAATTCATAATAAAATAAACATTTAAAATGCAATTTTTCCATTTTTTGTATGTGCGTTGGGTAAGCAATATGCTTATTCAACAAAGGGTAATAATAAAACTATGGCTAAAGCGATCGCGGTTCTACTTTTGTGGTGGCTTATGTCGTAAGCGTGAAGGAGTTAAGCTCAATCCGAATACGAGCATATAAGTTCGTATCCTACAACTCATGAAACTTAAATTATATTTAATTTTTTTATTTTATTAATTGGAATCTAAGCATATCTCAATTCAATTACTTTAATAGCATATTTTACTTCCTGAGATAATTAAAATATTTCAGGAAAATAGGTTCATATGTTTAGGTTTATTGAATATTTCCCTATTATGCGTATTTACACAAATGTGATAATCACACATACGTTCTTAAATACACGTACGCTGATGATTGCTTCTTCTTGCTCCGCACAAACAATGACTTTTGTCTACACTTTTTGCTTTTTGCGAGAAGCAAGTTAACCGATTGCAAGCAAGGTGCAATGGTGTCAAGCCAAGGAAATAACGGCGAGCTCGCGCGGACATTGTGTTGTTGAAAAAAACCAAATGACGACTTTGTCGACAAATATACATACATATATACATATGAGCTCGCATACATATTGACGCCGAATTTTGCGAATCGTCGCGGAGTTGACAAAATTTGTTTCTATCGACAATTTGACGACAATGTCGGTCCGCTATGTTGTCTCGTTTGTCCTTTTTGCAGTGGTTTGCTATTGAAAGTTGACTTATGCCCTTTTGAAATACTGCGATTACCGATTGGGGTGCATTTTTATAGCGTCGTTTTTAGATAAAATGGGCTAAATCGATAAACTATGAAACAATGATAATAAGTAAACATATAGAAGTACTATATGGACTGTGCTTAGAATATACAGAAGTAGTTAAATATTTCATATTAGTGGCAATTTTACATATGTATATAAATTGTATAATTTAATGCTATATATAGTGCATAATATGAAAAAATCAAAATATTATTTTAACTCTAACTAACTAATAGGTCATGTTGCCAATTCTCCTTTCTGAAGGGAATATCAGACAAATTCTTCAATTTCTGATTTTTACCATCGTCGTGAGGAAGCAGCTTGTAAGCAACATATAAACGCGAAGGGATAGGTAGGATTTTCAGTGGTGGTTGTCAAATTTTTAAAATATAATTGTTCTCGTTTTACTGAAATATTCATCAAATTCAATTTCATTCATTAATTTAAATTAATTTCGCACATTTTAGCACAGCTAACATTTGCGCCCTCTATTCATTAACATTCTCTGGTCATACAAATCACTTAAATCATGCGCGATCATACTGTATACACTGGAGTTTTGGCAGCTCAAAAGACTAGCTTGTTAGCTATTGTTAACTTGGCTGAGCATGGAGGTCATTTACGGTTCATAATTTTTAAAAATAATTAATTATATAAAATAAAATAAAACTTTCTATACAATAAAAATAAAATAAATGTAATAAAATGGATAAAAAAAAATTATTGCGGTTTGTTTTCGTAGCACGACACGTGAGCCACCCGGTACGTAGGTATTTGTACGAGCGTAGCTCTAATGCTTTTATGTCTAAATAAAGTGATATTGTAGGCACAAAAAATTTCCATATAGTGCCCTCGAAAAAGGGTATAATTGATGAAACAAAATTACAAACATATACAGAGAAAATGTTTATGGATTTTATAAAAATTTTGTCAAATAATAACAAAAATATTATTCTTATTAGCTGAAACCTTTAAGAGTCTATAAATATAAATGTCATAAAAGGTATAGAGCCTTCGGCAGGCTGTAATGAAATCAAAGAAGCTCTTGAAGAATGTGATTATGACAATAAAGCTGTAGTAAATATTTTCAAAAGAAATAAAGTACCATAACCAAAGTTCAAAATTGAATTATGACAAATGCTAACCGTCTTAAGAATATTGAAACGCATCCGATATACAATTAAAAATAACTGCTGCGAAGAATTACCGTTGAAGAACTAACCAAAATAAATGGTTTGATATAATGCATTACCGATCGTTCAGTTTGTATGGCAGCTATATGATATAGTGATTGGAGATTGCAATATTGCGGTTGTTCGGTATATTTAAAACTGCCATGATTTGTCCATCAATTTCAGGATTTAAAGAAGGTGCTTCAGTGTGGTGATGCAAACAGCATAAATTATGCAAGACTGCTGTGACGACAATTATTGATTGCACTTTTGTGCAACTCGTTCGTATACCTAAAGACAGTATAGGAAATCTACGTTTCCAGACACCGTAAGAGCGTTCAATTGGATTTCTAGATCGAATATGCGATTCGTTATATAATCTTTCAGCTGGGCTGTTGACGGAATGAAGGAGAGTTAAAATCCGCTGATTGTTTACGTATCCTTTATCAGCAAGCACTAGTGTATCTCCAAATTCTACAGATTCAAGACGAGAAATAATATTAAAGTTCCGCATTATGGTAGCTTCATGTGTAGACCCTGGCCATCTTTCTACTGTACCCAAATTCTTCAAACATGCATCGCAACTTGGGATTGGATTTTTACGTGCGTGCAATCCAAAGCACCAATATTTTTTCTCTGATTTATTCCTTCTTTTATAGCAGAAAATCGTATAAAACGTTCTCATAATCAGCAAGCAAAGCGTGGAACGAAACAAACCAAAAGCTCGTGCACTTGTATGCAAGGTGAATTACGAAGACAAAGCGATAGGCACAAAAAAAACCGCATTCGAGAAAATCCATCCGTCCAATAAGAGAGATAGTCGAAGACTGGGTCACGCATATATATATGTGTGTATGTATATATTTTCCTTTCACCATTTTTCCTTTCCCCAAATGGGGTATGAGGCGAGAAAATCCATCCCTCCAATAAGAGAAATAGTCGAAGACTGGGTCACGCATATATAATATATATGTGTGCATGTATATATTTTCCTTTCGCCATTTTTCCTTTCCCCAAATGGGGTATGACCGGCAGTTATACCCTACTAGCAAGCACTAGTGTGTCTCTAAATTCTCCAGATCATGTGTAGACCCTGACCATCTTTTTACTATACCCAAAAACTTCAAACGTGCATCGCAAATTGTTCGAACATTGAAAGAAAATATACTTTTTCTATTGCTAAATATTTCCGCAAAGTCTCCGCCTATTAAATAATGGTATGAAAAATATTCATTGGGCTTTCGTTAACTTTCAAGTCACTTGGGATTGGATTTTTACGTGCGTGTAATCCAAAGCACCAATAACTCGTGGAAATTTAGCAATTCCAAAAAATTATTTTTTTTTCTGAAATATCTTTTCATTTGTAGCAGAAAATCGTATAAAACGTTCTCGTAATCTTACTATTTCATTTGAAACAAGAGTTATTGATACGGTACTAGAAGATACTCCTGAAGCAACTCTAATAAATTGCTAAATACTGCCAGCAGAGAATGTTAATGAATAGAGAAAGTGCAAATGTTAAGTGTAATCTTTTTGTGTACTAATTTGTAATTCCAGATGAGGGAACATCAAAAATAAAAATACACCACACAATGTGCGAATTGCTATAAATAGACATAACGAATATTCCTAAATGAAAAATCGTTGCGCATACCTATTTTGATTTATGTTTTCAATTTCTATGATATAACAAAATTTATAATTATGAAAAGCCTTCTGAATTAAAAAGCTGTATTACCGGTAAAAACCCCAGAATTCATAATAAAATAAACATTTAAAATGCAATTTTTCCATTTTTTGTATGTGCGTTGGGTAAGCAATATGCTTATTCAACAAAGGGTAATAATAAAACTATGGCTAAAGCGATCGCGGTTCTACTTTTGTGGTGGCTTATGTCGTAAGCGTGAAGGAGTTAAGCTCAATCCGAATACGAGCATATAAGTTCGTATCCTACAACTCATGAAACTTAAATTATATTTAATTTTTTTATTTTATTAATTGGAATCTAAGCATATCTCAATTCAATTACTTTAATAGCATATTTTACTTCCTGAGATAATTAAAATATTTCAGGAAAATAGGTTCATATGTTTAGGTTTATTGAATATTTCCCTATTATGCGTATTTACACAAATGTGATAATCACACATACGTTCTTAAATACACGTACGCTGATGATTGCTTCTTCTTGCTCCGCACAAACAATGACTTTTGTCTACACTTTTTGCTTTTTGCGAGAAGCAAGTTAACCGATTGCAAGCAAGGTGGGGTTGGGGCGCACTGCCACATAATTATATCAGATATATTTTTATTAATCGGATTTATTTTAAAAACGATTTTATTTGTATTTCTAAATATTTTTACGTATATATTAATTATATTACGAAAATAAGTCATTAATGCATTAGTATTTTTCAATACAAATTAAGCAACATATTAATATAATATGAGTCCTCACTTGACACGCCTCTGTGCATGGTGTCAAGCCAAGGAAATAACGGCGAGCTCGCGCGGACATTGTGTTGTTGAAAAAAACCAAATGACGACTTTGTCGACAAATATACATACATATATACATATGAGCTCGCATACATATTGACGCCGAATTTTGCGAATCGTCGCGGAGTTGACAAAATTTGTTTCTATCGACAATTTGACGACAATGTCGGTCCGCTATGTTGTCTCGTTTGTCCTTTTTGCAGTGGTTTGCTATTGAAAGTTGACTTATGCCCTTTTGAAATACTGCGATTACCGATTGGGGTGCATTTTTATAGCGTCGTTTTTAGATAAAATGGGCTAAATCGATAAACTATGAAACAATGATAATAAGTAAACATATAGAAGTACTATATGGACTGTGCTTAGAATATACAGAAGTAGTTAAATATTTCATATTAGTGGCAATTTTACATATGTATATAAATTGTATAATTTAATGCTATATATAGTGCATAATATGAAAAAATCAAAATATTATTTTAACTCTAACTAACTAATAGGTCATGTTGCCAATTCTCCTTTCTGAAGGGAATATCAGACAAATTCTTCAATTTCTGATTTTTACCATCGTCGTGAGGAAGCAGCTTGTAAGCAACATATAAACGCGAAGGGATAGGTAGGATTTTCAGTGGTGGTTGTCAAATTTTTAAAATATAATTGTTCTCGTTTTACTGAAATATTCATCAAATTCAATTTCATTCATTAATTTAAATTAATTTCGCCCTTTTAGCACAGCTAACATTTGCGCCTTCTCTATTCATTAACATTCTCTGGTCATACAAATCACTTAAATCATGCGCGATCATACTGTATACACTGGAGTTTTGGCAGCTCAAAAGACTAGCTTGTTAGCTATTGTTAACTTGGCTGAGCATGGAGGTCATTTACGGTTCATAATTTTTAAAAATAATTAATTATATAAAATAAAATAAAACTTTCTATACAATAAAAATAAAATAAATGTAATAAAATGGATAAAAAAAAAATTATTGCGGTTTGTTTTCGTAGCACGACACGTGAGCCACCCGGTACGTAGGTATTTGTACGAGCGTAGCTCTAATGTCTAAATAAAGTGATATTGTAGGCACAAATAATTTCCATATAGTGCCCTCGAAAAAAGGTATAATTGATGAAACAAAATTACAAACATATACAGAGAAAATGTTTATGGATTTTATAAAAATTTTGTCAAATAATAACAAAAATATTATTCTTATTAGCTGAAACCTTTAAGAGTCTATAAATATAAATGTCATAAAAGGTATAGAGCCTTCGGCAGGCTGTAATGAAATCAAAGAAGCTCTTGAAGAATGTGATTATGACAATAAAGCTGTAGTAAATATTTTCAAAAGAAATAAAGTACCATAACCAAAGTTCAAAATTGAATTATGACAAATGCTAACCGTCTTAAGAATATTGAAACGCATCCGATATACAATTAAAAATAACTGCTGCGAAGAATTACCGTTGAAGAACTAACCAAAATAAATGGTTTGATATAATGCATTACCTGCAGAATGTGATGATCTCCACTCTACGTCAAAATTCACCTTTAAGAAAGTAGATTTAACTTAAAGTAGTAGTAATTGTGGAGAAAATCCCACTATGTGGCACTAATGCTAAAAATTCCTCGTAGCGAAATCATGAAATCATTGACCAGAATTAAAAACTTAAAACGTTAATAAAAACGTTGTCCAAAGAAGTTATACAAATGTGATAAAAGGCATTTGATTTCTGAATGAAAAATCGATATGTTATTTGTTATAAGAAACTCATCTCACTTCTTTATACCAAGATTGTTTTGCAAATGACCCTTTCTGGAACAGCAGTGTTAGTTAGAAAACGAATAATCCACCATGCTGTAGAATGTCAATCTACAACAGTGTTACAATCCACAACAATAGCCTTCAAGAATCCTGTTACGGCCCTAGGTCTGACGGCTATATACCGACAACCTCAGTAGAAAACTAAAAAAAACCTTAACCTTGGGTGCAGCGAAGCTATAATACGCTTCACAAATTCAAAGATTCCTTACAAAAACTTGATTCCGATCGTTCAGTTTGTATGGCAGCTATATGCTATAGTGATTGGAGATTGCATTATTGCTGTTGTTCGGTATATTTAAAACTGCCATGATTTGTCCATCAATTTCAGGATTTAAAGAAGGTGCTTCAATGTGGTGATGCAAACAGCATAAATTATGCAAGACTGCTGTGACGACAATTATTGATTGCAATTTTGTGCAATTCGTTCGTATACCTAAAGACAGTATAGGAAATCTACGTTTCCAGACACCGTAAGAGCGTTCAATTGGATTTCTAGATCGAATATGCGATTCGTTATATAATCTTTCAGCTGGGCTGTTGACGGAATGAAGGAGAGTTAAAATCCGCTGATTGTTTACGTATCCTTTATCAGCTAGCACTAGTGTATCTCCAAATTCTACAGATTCAAGACGAGAAATAATATTAAAGTTCCGCATTATGGTAGCTTCATGTGTAGACCCTGGCCATCTTTCTACTGTACCCAAATTCTTCAAACATGCATCGCAACTTGGGATTGGATTTTTACGTGCGTGCAATCCAAAGCACCAATAACTCGTGGAAATTAAGCAATTCGAAAAAATTATTATTTTTTCTCTGATTTATTCCTTCTTTTATAGCAGAAAATCGTATAAAACGTTCTCGTAATCAGCAAGCAAAGCGTGGAAAAGGCTTTATCATGCGGTAACATGCTGGATATTTGGATCAGGAGCTGCAATACTTCCCATGATTCATCTAGGCACGAGCGCAAACGGACTCTAAAATCTAAGTAAAATCGAAAGAAATCGAACCGTTTTCGAATCGTTTATTCTGCTTATTTTATTTCCACAAAAATAAATAATTTGACATCCGAACAGTTGTTTGATAACGAATCGCCATGAAGTGCCCGGCTCTAAATGGCTACAGATTGAGTAACGAGTCAAACGACGTTGCGAAGGTTACCACCATAGTCAGGAAGACGTATGTTCGTGTTCAAGAAACAATCGCAGCAGTTACTTCGTCAATTCAGGCAAATCCAAGACTTTCGACTTGCAACTTATCGGCGCAACTTGTAGTTAGCAGACGGTCATTACGGATAATTCATGATGACTTAAACCTGTTTCCGTACAAAGTTCAAATAGCAGGTTAAAGCTGCTAGATTTGCCTATTCAGCTGTAAATTTACCTAAAAATTATTGTAATGTTTGAAGAAGACAATCACTTGATAAATTGCCTGTTTATGTCTGATAAGGCCCATTTTCATCTAAATGGAAATGTAAACAAATAAAATTTCCGTATATGGAGTGAATCAAATCTAGAAATAATCCAAGAGACGGAACTTCACTCAGAACGAGTCAAAGTGTGGTGCGCAGTTTCATCATGGTGTATTGTCGGGTCATACTTCTGTGAAAAAACGATGTAACAGTAACTATCAATGGGCAAAACTGCGCCAAAAACGTATTCCTTTCAATAGCGTTTGGTTCCAGTAAGATGGAGCGACTGTACACATAGCCAGACCGGTTATTGCGGAGCTCCAACGAAAATTTGAAAACAAATTAATATCAAGTAACTCCACTTTCCCCTGGTAACCAAGGTCACCTGACCTAACTGCACCAGACTTTTTTTGCTTAGGGTTATGTCAAGCAAGAGATATACAAATATAACAAAACCCAGAAATCTGACTGAATTGAAGCAGTCCAATAATTGAGGCAATCCCAACTTCAACGCTTCAGGTCGCCACCAACAATTTTCTAATTAGGTGTCGCATATGCGTGGCTGAGCATGGAGGTCATTTACGGTCCATAATTTTTAAAAATAATTAATTATTTAAAATTGTTTAAATGACTATAAACTCCCCCTCCAACTACACCGCTACATCAGGTTAAATAATGACACACCCTAATACAACACACCACACCTTGAAACACAACTCACAATCACAACATACAAATTATTGAATTTCGTATTTAAAATTAAAAAAAAATTAATTTTAGGGTCAGTATGACCTTCTTTCTTGAAGTATAAATTTCAACTCAGTTACAGACTTAAGCTAAAAGGTAACTTATTCTACTTGTTATTTTATAAAATATTTTGCTCGATCGATTAGAAATGAGGTGCGCCGATTATGCTTGTTGTCAAACACTTAATGCTAACCGCTGCTTTTTCTGTTGTAGGCGGTATTTCGTGAACGACAACTTTTTTTGTAGTTTTGTTCCAAAAACTCCAAAAGATTATGAATGGTATCAAATGTATATACCTAGTCCAAGTAAAGAAAATTTATGTATTATGTTATCGGTTTTTAGATAATCGATGCTTTTTGTATTGTTGATGTGCAACTTGTTTAGAGCTCCCAACGACAATATGTTTATTCGTTCACTCTCGGATGGGGATGGCTGCATCACTGATGGAACTGCTGCTAACCTAGGTGACGGTGACTCAATGTTGCGAAAATATTGATTGTTTATTTTAAGTGTTGTATTGTGGAATTTTATAAGAAAAGTACCAACAATTTTGTGGTCTTCTCCGGTGGTCTCTACTGTTCCGTTGAAATCAATTAAGAGGATAAGGCCTGGTTCTAGTTCTTCTATCGTTGGTATGTGGTGACCGCTGCTCATGGCACACGACGAATTCAGACTTTTTAATAATTTAGATATGCAATTATCATTACTTATGTCTACTTATTTTGGTAAAACTATATTCAGTACATTTGTCTTTAATGCCAAAGATTTTCGTCCCATTTGTCAAAATTTGATTAAATTTTAAATGTAAAGTTTTATTTATCCTTTTTACAGGTTTTATAATAACATTGTTGTAATTTTCTTTTTGTGTAAATGGAATTATAATGATATATACTTGTAGCAACGTGGTTGCGTTAGTTAAAATGTCCACATTGGCATACTCTAGTGCTTCTTCTATGGTGACGAATGGTATGTTTTCTTCTTGAAGTTTTAAAACTGCATTTTTTATTTCATTTTTATTTAACAACATTGAATTAATAATTTTATTTTTTGCCCAATGAATGGCATACTTAATATTAATTAAGGCTTCACGTATTTCGTGATTTAAAAATGTTAATACCAAGTTGGTCTTCAACCATAAATTGTATTGAAGCTGAATTAAGAGATTTTTCATTATCTATAACTATGGTTTTCGGTACACCGAAAGCAAAAAGTATTTGTCGCAAAGGTTCTCTGATATCCTCTATTGCTTTTGATCCTATTGATCTAACTTGGGCGTATTTCGAAAATTTATCTACTGCGAAGAGTAAAAGATTTTTCTCTGTACTATATATATCTATATGAACAATTTCACCAGGATATTGTGGAATAGGGGTTTCGAGTAAATGAGGTTTATTAGGATGACGATCGTATTTATTTTCTTTACAGACTTTGCATTGTTTAGTGATTCTTTTTATTTTGGCATTCATTTGCGGGAAATAACATCTTTCCAAGAGTTGTGTTTTATTTTCTGTAGGGTTACGATGAGCTCTATTATGTTCGTTGATAATTTCGGTTTCTTGGTCAGACGTCTTAAAATGTCCTTTATGAATTTTCGGGTATAACGTACTCTGTAATTACTAAAATGAACTTGATAAATGGTTTGGATTTTTCCCAAAATGCTGTCTTTAGTTTTTATACAATTCGTTACGGATGGATTGAGATATCTTTTTAAAAGTATGGTAAGACTTTCTTCGGTAAAATCTGGTTCGACTATTGTATGTCTATGATAGGTAGGAAAAATTATTTGGAATTGATATGATGAAGTTTCTCCTAAGGAATGAAAATTTGGTTCTTAAAAGCGTTAATTGGTGCGTCGGTGTAAGGTATTAATGTTTGTGCTGAACTTTCATCGCTATGCTCTGTTGCTGTCATAGAATTTATTTGTTGTGGTGGTCTAGATAATGCATCTGCTACCACGTTTGTGCTACCAGGTTTGTATTTAATTTCGTAGTTATATTCTTCTAATATAGATTTCCATCTCTTTAATTTACTATTGGTATTCCTATTGCTAAGTTCATAAGTCAAAGGTTGTAGGTCTGTAAAGATTTTTACACTGCTTGGACCATAAAGATAATTTTTAAAGGTTTTTAAAGTCAATACAATGACTAAGAGTTCTTTTTCGTTTGTAGCATAGTTTTCTTCTGTCTTTGACAATGTCCTTGAGATAAATGTTATCGGTTTATTGTCTTGTTCAAGTACTGCTCTTATTGCGTAGTCTGAAGCGTCTGTAGTTAAATAAAATTCTTTTTCAAAGTCAGGATATTGTAGCATAACATCAGCGGAAATTAGAGAGTTTTTTAATTTACTGAATGCATTAATGGCGTCTTGGTTAAGAGTGATTTAAATTTTTGATGAAAGACTTTTGGACATGCGTTCCTCCTCCCCTCTTAAAAGTATTGTTAAGGGTTTGGCAAGTTTTGCATAGCCTTTTATAAATCGGCGGTAATAATCGGTAAGTCCTAAGAATGATCTAATCTTATCTATCTCTTTTATGGTTTGTGGTGGTGGAAATTCTAAAATGGATTTCACTTTTGAAGGGTTTGTCTTTATTCCGTTTTGAGAAATGCTTAATCCTAGAAACTCTAATTCTGTTTTTAAGAATTCACATTTGTCAATTTGGATTCTTAGATTAGCTTTTTCTAAAGTGTGGAAAATAATATTAATATTTTCTAAGTGTGATATCTCATTTTGGCCGAAAATGATAATGTCGTCTATGTAGACAAAGCATATTTTTCCGATATACTCTCTGAGTATGTCGTCTAATGCTCTTTGGAAAATTGATGGGGCGTTAAGCCAAAGGGTAATCTAGTAAATTCGTATTTACCATTATTAACTGAAAATGCTGTTTTTGCAACGTCCGATTCAACTAATGGAATCTGGTGAAAGCTACTTTTTAAGTCAAGAACTGTTATATCCGGGATAGGATACGGAACGGTTATCGTAATTGAATTTAATTTACGATAATCAATTACCATTCTGTATTTTTTTGTGGCAGATGCATTATTTTTTTCCGCACTATCCAGATTGGAGAATTGTACGGGGATCGATAAGGTCGTATTATACCGTCATCGAGTAATTTGGCTATTTGTTTTTCCACTTCATCTTTGAGTGACATGGGATATGGGTAGTATCTCGAATATACTGGGTCTTGTGTGGTAGTTCTTATTTCGGCTTTTACTACGGTAGTGTATGTTAGCTTTTCTTCTGGTGGAAAAAAGTTTTGGGAATATATTGCATAAATTGCGAAGTTTTTCTGACAGTTCGGAAGTAAGGTGGTCTGTTCTAATTTCGATATTCTTGACTGATTTGGTTATTTGCTGTTTGATAGCAATTTTAATTTTGTTTTTATTAGCATGTAATTTCTTGTGGTAAAAATTATTGTATCTAATTGTTTCAAACTATCATTACCGAGAATTCCATGAAAGGATTTTAATGTCGGAAGGATAAAAAATTTTGGTTTTTAGTCTCTGAGTCCAAAAAGATTGATAAAGGTATGGTGCGTTATTTTTATATTGCCGCCTATTGAGTTGGCATAAAAAATTTCGTTATTGGGAATAGGATTATTGACAAGTTGTGGTTGAATATAATTTTTCTTGAACCTGTATCTATTAGGACTTTTAAAATTTCTCCGTTACTATCTTTGCACTGAAAGTAGGGCAAAGTAGAATTCGTTAGCCAAAAAAATGGATATCTGAAAATTCTATTGGCTCCCTGTCTGTCATGCCGTCCTGAGAAGGATAAGAGGTTGTTCATTGAGGTAATTTTGTGACATTTGGTAATATGTTGTTATATGTGGTTGGTATGCTAGTTGTGGATAAAATGGTTGTTTTTGGAACTTGGGTTTCCTTGGAGGTACTGGGAGTTGATACGTTTTACGGCTTGAGATTTGGTTGTTGTATGTGTATTGTGCTCGGTATCCTTGATTCTCCAATTTTAAACAGAGATGAAGGGCTTGTGGAAGGTCTATTGGTTCCTTTATTCCTAGGAGTCTAGGAAAATCGCCATTGAGCCCTTTTAAGAATGTATCTAAAGCTTTTTTCCTATAAGTTTGTGGTGTAAAAGGTGAAGGGCTTCGGGTCCCATTTCAAGACTCGGTAAATTATTGAAAATGAGAGAAAGGTGATTGTAAATTTCTTGGTAAAACTCTGGGATAGTTTTCCGTCCCTGTACTAAAAAGGCTAATTGGCATTCGAGGGTGGTATTGTCGCGTTTGTCCGCGTAATGGATTGTTAGGCAGTGTGAGATAGCTTTTCAGTCAAGTGGGGTATTATACGTTTCTAGGACAACGTCGGCGTTGCCTACAATTTTATTTCTAATGACGCTTAGGATACCGAAGTATTTTGGGGTACCTCCCTCTACCTTCGTAGATCTTAAGCACGCGGTCTACACTTTTTCTCCACGAGTTAAATTCGCCAGGGTTGCCAGAGAATTCTCGCAGGCTCCGTATAATGTCGGGTATTTTGTCAAGATTCTAATCGTCCACAGTATTCTGGGTCCATAGTCTGGTCAATTGCGTTAGTCAGTATACTATTTGGGTTATTCGCTATGTTCTCTCTAACTACAATTTGCTTAACAATTCTACTGATAAGGGCTTCTTATTCGGGAGTTGTATTGGGATTTTGGAGGAGGGGGAACATTTAGGTTTTGTGGAGGGGGTACGTTTGGATTTAAAACGGATGGTCTAACTTAAATGAAATCCATCAATAATTTAAGTTATTCTTTTTTTTTCTTTTTCAAATCAATTACCAATTTAAGTTATCAATCTCTGGAGGGTCCCTTTGGTCCGGAGGATCCCCCTTAAAGGTGGTGAATCGCGACTATTTATTTTTAATTTTATTATTATTGGCTGTACAGGCCTTTAGGGTGCGCTTGCAGGGGTAGTTGCAGCTGCAGATCGGGGCGTTGGGGTAGGCCCCGTGATGGCACGTTGGTAGCCGACCGAACAGTTGGCGTGGGAGTAGATGGCGTATCCACATCTATGTTGATCTGTATGAAAGAGTTGTTTAATTATGCAGATTTGTCATATCAAGGATATGGCTGATCGTGCCACACTATGTGGTATGAATGGGTCATCGTATTGATCGACCATTTTTTTATTAGTTATTTTTATTTTTAACGGTTATTAACGAGTTTTTCGGTTTTTTGCTTCTTGATTTGATTATTTTATTGTATTGCGGTAGTATCGGTTGATTGTTTGCGATTTGCTGTGTCACTATTATCGGCGGTTGGGAGAAAGCATAGCTTCACGAGCGGTCTGGTTAGCATTCCGCTTTGTGTACGAATGTGACCGTCGGAGCCGTAATGTAGCTTTTCTATGCGCCCAAGCCGCCATTCGGGAGGAGGTAGACAATCATCATGGATGATGACACAATCTCCAAGTTTTGGTGCTTGTTCAGGAGTCTTCCAACGGTATCGTTTATGGAGATCCTTTATGTATTCTTCTTTCCATCGACGGCTGTAATCGTGATGAAGACATTTAATTCTTTCCCAGCGATTTAATAAGGATAGCGACTCCACGCCTGGCTCAGGTATGGCCAGAATGGGTGTTCCTTTGAGAAAGTGCCCTGGAGTTAAGGGTGTGAAATCGGAGGGATCTTGCGAAAGGATTGTAAGAGGCCGTGAATTGAGAACGGCTTCAATTCGAATTAGTAATGTCGTGAATTCTTCATAATTGAATTTGTAATTTCCAGCTACTTTTTTGAAGTGGGATTTGAAGCTTTTCACAGCTGATTCCCATAAACCACCCATATGAGGAGCGCTTGGGGGGATGAATAGCCAATTAATGCCTTGGGGCACGTACTTTTGTACAATCTCAGGTAAGACTTGTTGGATAAAGTCCACAAATTGTTTTTCGGTGTCTCTTTGAGCGCCGATAAATGTTTTACCATTATCGCTCATTATCTTCGATTGAAAGCCGCGCCGGACCATATGTTGCATGAGGCGATGTTCGGCACGAAGCATTAATATGTGGATATAATGGATGAGTAATGTGGCAAGTCGAGACTTCTATGGTATAATTATGGGATGGCGTTCGTTATACGTTAGGCTTGAATTGGCAAGCCGACCATTCACACGAAGAAGACCTTCCGTGTCGAGGAATGGGTTTAGAACTAAGAGGGGACTTCTCTTGTTAATAGGTTTTGATTCTTTCAATAGTGATATATCGCGGCTGAAGTGGCGCGCTTGAGTATATGCGATAAGAGCGACCTTTGCTTATTGTAAGTCTAGGTGCGTCACTGTGTCGCATTGGGAATATAATGAAGTTACTCCCTTAAGTTTAAGTTTGAGTCGCTCTATAAGCTCTTACTCTGAGGGCTCGTGGGAACGATGAAAATCGTTCGAGGATGTCAGTATCATCCACTGTTGTGTGAAAAGACTCGATTTTTCGACTTTCTGGGGCATAATATTGCACATGGGCGATTGTGGCCAAGAATCGGGAGATTCTGTTAACCATCGGGGGCCATTCCACCAGAGGGTGGTGGTGGCAAGATACAGGGGTTTGCATCCTCTTGTACCTAGATCAGCAGGATTGTTAGCACTGCCTACATGTCGCCAAGTGGCTGATCCTACTAGGTCAAGGATTTGAGACGTTCGATTGGAAATATACGTCTTCCATGCATATGGTGGTTTTTCTAGCCAGGCTAGTACAATTTCCGAATCGGACCACAGATATAGTTTGTATTTTGCCAAGTTTAAATGCATTCGCACTATGGATGCTAGTGTGGCTAGTAGTAGCGCTCCACACAGTTCAAGTCGTGGCAAACTTATTGTTTTTAACGGAGCTACTTTTGCTTTTGCTACTAGTAAGTGGCTTGTGGTCGCAATGTCGCTTTGTGTGCGAACATATATAGTTGCGCAATATGCCTCTTCAGAAGCGTCACAGAAGCCGTGTAGTTCGACTTTGTGCTCTGGGGCATAATTTACCCATCGTGGGATTTGTATCTGTGTGATATCTTCTAGATTGTTCGCAAACTGGGACCACTTTTCTAAACGAAGTGGTTTTACTTGTTCGTCCCAGTCGGTTCCATCTAACCATAATTCTTGTATTAGGATTTTCGCTTGTATCATAATTGGCGAAAGTCATCCTGCGGGGTCGAAAAGTTTTGCCACAGAGGATAAAATTTGGCGTTTGTTATGGCGGATAATGCTGATATTGACTCTGTAGTGTATGGAAACTGGTCAGATATCGCATTCCATAGGATCCCCAGAGTTTTTGTTGTACTTTCCTTTTCGAATTTAAGGAAATTAGTGTCCAACAGATTTTCTTTAGGTATGTCCTTTAAGATATTAGGGTGGTTCGCCGTTATCTTTTTTAACGGAAACCTTGCGGTTCTGAGGGCTTGTGTCACTTGAGCTAGTGACTCGTATGCTTGTGAAAGAGTATGACTTTCAGACAGGATATCGTCTACATATGTTTGAGTTTTTAACACTTTGGTTGCCAGAGGAAATTCTGACTTTGTGTTTTCTGCCAGTTCGTGGAGTGTTCGAATGGCTAAATATGGAGCACAGTTGACGCCAAAAGTAACTGTTTTTAGTTTATAGTCGCGTAGTGGACTATTGGGAGATTTTCGGAAAATAATTCGCTGAAAATCTTGATCGTCTTTATGTACGACTATTTGCCTATATATTTTTTCGACGTCTCCGTTAAATACGTATTTGAATATACGCCAATTTAAAATGAGTAGCATTAAATCAGGTTGGAGCGTGGGTCCCGTAAATAGGATATCATTTAGGAAATTCCCCGAGCTGGTGGATCTTGATGCATTGAAGACAATTCTTACTTTAATCGTTTTTTTGTCTGGCTTTACCACTGCATGATGCGGCAAGTAAAATGAGTGGTATTTGCCGTTGATGATTTTTTCGCATGGACTTACTTCCTCCATGTGGTCTAAATGGAGATATTCTTCCAACACACCATCATATACTGAATTGAGTTCGCCTTTTTTAAGTAGGTTTTTTTCCATACTTTAAAACTGCTGTATTACAGAGGTGCGAGAGTGACCTAAGGCGATTGTGTTGGGAAATTGTTGTTTTAGTGGTAGCCGTACGACGTACCGACCATTATCTGATTTAGTAGTTGTGGCTTTGTAAAAGTCTTCACAATACTGATCTTCTGGAGTTGTAATTGATGTAGGGGGAGCTCTTCTAACTCCCAAAATTTTTAATTGCGAATTGAGTTATTCGTTTGATATTTCCTCAACCTGAGTAGTCATGGTTGTAACTGGTTCCGTAACTAGTCCACTTAGGATCCAACCGAAAATAGTATTTTGTGCCAATAATGTATTTGAAATTTTCTCAATACCTTCGAGTATTATCTGTGGTATGAGATCGCTTCCTAATAGAAGGTCTATTTGAGCGGGAATGTTGCAGTTGGGATCTGCTAGCTTGAGGTGTGAAACCTTTTGCCAATGCTTGCTATTCATGCGATAGCTTGGAAGCATATTTGTAAGTTGCGGTAAGCAATAGCTTCTGCTTTAATGCGCTTATCCGCTTTGGGGGAAGTTAGGGTAATGGGACAGATTTGGTTTGAGTTTTGGACTACTCTTCCGCCCATTCCCGTGATTTCAAAGTTGGCTTGTTTTGTTGGCAGTTATAGCCCATTTTGTGCTCTAGACGCTATGAAAGATCGTTGTGATCCTTGGTCTATTAAGGCCTTAAGTTTAAACAGCTCGATGGAGACGACTGCTGTGGGTAGTAGTATCCCACTTTGGTTTTCGCTGTGTAGCGTTTGAGTTTTTAATGCCTTTGAGCAGCATGGTGCTTCTTGGCAATTTTCGGGATTTGCTGTTGCAACTTAACCCGTGGCTCTTTTCGTATTTGCGCTGTTTGGGCGTGAACTGGAAAAATTATTTATATGAAGCATAGAATGATGTCGTTTATGACAATAAACGCAATTGAACTTGCTTTCACACTCTTTTAAAGTATGCGAACGTGACAAGCAGTTTGTGCAAAGTTTTGTTGTTCTCACAAAATTGTTCCTATCGACAATATTTAATTTGTTGAATTTATCGCAAGATTTAAGTTTATGCCCTCCTGTACACAGTTCGCATGACGTTTGTTTATACTGTTCGGATGTGAACGATTGAATTAAAAAAAAACTTCTATTTAAAATGTTATTGCTACTGGTTTGGGGTCTATTAAAGGTTGTTATCTATTGAGGTCGTTTTGAACTTTTTTAGTTCTAACTAGTTTTTTGTCTACCCTTTCTGCTATATCATATTGGGTAGTTAGAAATTATTTCATTTGCTGCCACGTTGGGCATTTTTTCCGGGATGAGATCGATTGCTCCCACAACAGTAACGATTTTTCTGGTAGTGCCGCGGTGCATATATTTACCAGAATAGGGTCCCAGCTGTCTGTGGGAATATTTTGTGTCGATAAAACCGACAAACTATTAGAAACAGTGGATTGTAGTCTAATAAATTCATCACTTGTTTCTTTCTGAATTTTAGGCAAGTTCATTAGTATCGTTACTCGCTTATCGACCAATATTCTTTCATTTTCGTATCTTGCTTTTAGAGCTTCCCAAGCCAGATTGAAATTATCGTCATTTAGTGCGAACTGTTTGACTATGACGCCTGCTTGACCTTTTGTTTGTATCGGAAGTGATACAACTTTTGTGCATTTTTTAATTTTGGGTGGTTTATGTAAACAGCTGTAAACATGTCCCGGAAGGACGGCCATTGTTCATAACCTCCATGAAAGATTTCTGTATCACATGTGGGCACCTCGGATGTGGAGCAGGTGCAATGGCCTTAATTAATTTTAATTGATCCGAAATCATTGCTTTTGTTTCTTCAAACTGGTCTAAGCAGTTTTCGTACTTGGCGTAAGCCGAGGATTTAAACTTTTCAAGTAGATCTGAGTCGTCAGATTCTACTACTGCGTCATATGCAGCTTGGAGACGTGTCCAGAAATTATCAAGATTTTCCTTTTGGATTTCTAATACCGATTCAGAATTGTCCTGAATCGGCGAAGATGAAAATCGAGTGCAGTATCGTATTAGACTGTCACTCTCAGAGATAAATTTGGTGTATGAAATATCTTTCACCCGTTTTTGTTTTGTAGCACCTTGCTTTGAGCGTGTAGCTTCTGCAGGTGTGCACGGACTCTTTTCTTCAGAAATCATTTTAGGTACCTTTAGAGACTGTATTGTTTTGGATTCTTTTGAATCTGAGCTCATTTAGAAAATAGTGAAGTAAATTTTAAATTCCTCAGCGTCGACCGATGGAATTCAAGCTATATGCTTGTATATAACGAAACTCTTTTAAGTAAATAGAGATTTTTTTTTTATACTCTTTTAGTTAATAAGAGTTTTTAATTCGAATTAAGTTACTTAAATACGCGGATTTAGTTTTTTACAGGTCGTATTTATTTTTATACTCTCGCAACCTGTTGCTACAGAGTATAATAGTTTTGTTCACCTAACAGTTGTTTGTATCACCTAAAACTAATCGATTTAGATATAGGGTTATATATATATAAATGATCAGGATGAAGAGACGAGTTGAAATCCGGGTGACTGTCTGTCCGTCCGTGCAAGCTCTAACTTGAGTAAAAATTGAGATATCTTTATGAAACTTGGTAGACATGTTTCTTGGTACCGTGAGACGGTTGGTATTGCAGATGGGCGTAATCGGACTACTGCCACGCCCACAAAACGCCATTTTTCAAAAACAAATAACTTGCCATTACTAAGCTCCGCAATAAGATACAAGACTGTTATTTGGTACACAGGATCACATTAGGGAAGAACATCTGCAGTTAAAACTTTTTTTTAAAAAGTGGGCGTGGTCCCGCCTCTAATAGGTTTAATGTGCATATCTCCTAAACCGCTAATGATATAATAACAAAACTCACTGAAAGCAAATGTTTTTAGAACTTCTACCTACAGTGTGAAAATAGTTGAAATCGGGTGGCAACTCCGCCCACTCCCCATATAACGGTACTGTTAACAACTACTAAAAACGCGATAAATCAAGCACTAAACACGCCAGAGACATTAAATTTTATCTCTGGGATGGTATGAGATGACTTTATAGGAACCGTGTTCAAAATTAGACAGTGGGCGTGGCACAGCCCACTTTTAGGTGAAAACCCATATTTTGGGATCTGCTTAACTGATTTCAACCAAATTCGGTGTATAACGTTCTTTTCATATTTCTATGTTATATTGCGAAAATGGGCTAAATCGGACTACAACCACGCCTATTTCCCATATAACACCATTTTCAATTCCATCTGATTCTTTCACTTTCCACTATGCATATCAAGCAACAATGATTACATCGGGGTAAAACTTTGCGTGAATAATGCGATTAAAGTATGCCAAAAATTGTCTAAATCGAACCAAAACAATTTAAGCCCCTAAGTACTAAATATGTGGACCCCAGTGCCTATAGTTGACCTTCTACCGAAAATATCAGCCAATCCACAAAGAAATCTCAAACGAGTATACCATTTGACTTTGCGAGAGTATAAAATGTTCGGTTACATCCGAACTTAGCCCTTCCTTACTTGTTTAATTTATTAACAATCGAACTTGTATTTATTTATCGTTTTTATGTCCTTATGTAGGGGTATGTAGGTACACCCTATGCGTGGACTTGTAGATATGTATTGAGAGCTCGTTGAAGAGATCAATGCACTTTGTACCTAGGTATACACGAATTATTGTGGTGAAATGTTTTTGCGCAATCCTGCTTGTGTTTGTTTGCCAAAGAACAAGGGGTATTGCGGGATATTTGTCAAAATGGACTTTGAAGCAATTTTTAGTTGAGAATTTTTTATATTATTGTTTTTAGCTTTCTTTTAGCCAACTTTTATCTTTTTGCTGTAATTGTTATTGTGCCTTTAGCTTACTTTTTGTTACGCAGTCCTGCTTAGTGCTTTATTAAGCCTAAGGGGTTTTGCAAGTAAATACTTGAATTTTTATTTTTTTACTCTCGCAACCTGTTGCTACAGAGTATAATAGTTTTGTTCACCTAACGGTTGTTTGTATCACATAAAACTAATCGAGTTAGATATAGGGTTATATATATATAAATGATCAGGATGAAGAGACGAGTTGAAATCCGGGTGACTGTCTGTCCGTCCGTCCGTCCGTCCGTGCAAGCTCTAACTTGAGTAAAAATTGAGATATCTTTATGAAACTTGGTAGACATGTTTCTTGGTACCGTGAGACGGTTGTTATTGCAGATGGGCGTAATCGGACCACTGCCACGCCCACAAAACGCCATTAATCAAAAACAAATAACTTGCCATAACTAAGCTCCGCAATAAGATACAAGACTGTTATTTGGTACACAGGATCACATTAGGAAGGGGCATCTGCAGTTAAAACTTTTTTTTTTAAAGTGGGCGTGGTCCCGCATCTAATAGGTTTAATGTGCAAATATCCTAAACCGCTAATGCTATAATAACAAAATTCACTAGAACCAAATGTTTTTAGCACTTCTATTGACGGTGTGAAAATAGTTGAAATCGGGTGGCAACTCCGCCCACTCCCCATATAACGGTACTGTTAAAAACTACTAAAAGCGCGATAAATCAAGCACTAAACACGCCAGAGACATTAAATTTTATCTCTGAGATGGTTTTATCTCTGAGATGGTATAAATTGGCTTTATAGGAACCGCGTTCAAAATTAGTCAGTGGGCGTGGCACAGCCCACTTTTAGGTGAAACCCCATATCTTGAGATCTGCTCAACCGATTTCAACCAAATTCGGTGCATAACGTTCTTTTCATGTTTCTATGTCATAGTGCGAAAATGGGCGAAATCGGACTACAACCACGCTTACTTCCCATGTAACACCATTTTCAATTCCATCTGATTCTTTCACTTTCCACTATGCAAATCAGGTAACAATGATTATATCGGGGTAAAACTTTGCGTGAATAATGCAATTAAAGTATGCCACCTTGCGGCCAAAAATAGTCTAAATCGAACCAAAACTGTTCAAACCCCTAAGTACTAAATATGTGGACCCCAGTGCCTATAGTTGACCTTCTACCGAAAATATTAGTCAATCCACAAAGAAATCTCAAACGAGTATACCATTTGACTTTGCGAGAGTATAAAATGTTCGGTTACATCCGAACTTATCCCTTCCTTACTTGCTTTTTATATATTTTGAGTTTTTGGGTTTTGGTTTCGCGCCCGTTTGGTTTTGTGTTTAAGTATTTGATTTTATGTTTTTGTTTTTTGACACATTAAATGTGTTTTGCCGCTTTTCCACTTTTGTGTTATATATGAACGTGTAAGTGTCCGAACATATGTTGGGTCACTGAACTCTCGACTTCACTTTTTCCATATGTATGTATGTATATATATGTCCATATTTTTTCTTTATATACACATATAGCAATTATATATATTTATATATTTCTATATACTACTGCAGTTTCTGGGTTTGGTTGTTGTTGTTGTTTTTTTTCCAATAGCTGTCACATCACCTGTTTTTTTGTTTTTGTTTACTTTTTGGCACCGCACTTTTGTCACTGCACCTTTTTTTTTTTACTGTTTGTTAAAATTTTTTTTCACATTATTTGTTGTTCACGTTACAATTTTATGTTCACGTTATTTTAATTTCTTTTTTTCCTCTTTTATGTTTAACTACCCATAGTGCCGTCCACTAGGGCTCGATTTAGGCGGGTGCTCGAAGATCTGATCGCTAGCGAGTCGAAATGCTAAAAAGCGGGCGGGATCCTCCTTTTAGTCCCTTATATATCTGCTGATGTCTTCATGGTGGTGTGATCGGTGTTAAGTTGTATTTGTGTGCGTGTTGGTGCATGGTGTAGTGATGTGGAATGTATTGTATGTAGGTGTGGAATGTATGGTAAGTAGGTGTGGTGATGTGGATGTGAATTGGTGTGACAGTGTCTTATGGTGAGGGGGGATTTAGTGGTCATTTAGCCAGATATCTTAACTCTATGCTTACATAATAATCAGTTTCCACTCCATGGCAGGTGACCGTGCCTTATTGCCTTTCCCTTTTGGTACTGAGGTGCACTCGTTCACTCCTTGATGCCACTTCTTACTGTAGAAAAAGTCCGCTTAGCTGCTTATTTTTCCATTACGTTGGGCGCCAATTATTGTATTTCGTATTTAAAATTCAAAAAGAAATTTAATTTTAAGGTCAGTATGACCTTCTTTATTGAAGTCTAAATTTCAACTCAGTTACATTTTTGACTTAAGCTAAAAGGTCTACTTGTTATTTTATAAAATATTTTGCTGATTCGTTGATTCGGCGTCAGCAATTAGTATTTAACCGGATGCGTGTGCAGGTGCTATTGCTGAAGCAGCGTCTTTCGTTTAGTCAACTGGATTATGTTACATATGCAACTTTATGGTTTTTGTTACATATGCAACTTTATAGGGTGGTTCGCCGTTATCTTTTTTAACGGAAACCTTGCGGTTCTGAGGGCTTGTGTCACTTGAGCTAGTGACTCGTATGCTTGTGAAAGAGTATGACTTTCAGACAGGATATCGTCTACATATGTTTGAGTTTTTAACACTTTGGTTGCCAGAGGAAATTCTGACTTTGTGTTTTCTGCCAGTTCGTGGAGTGTTCGAATGGCTAAATATGGAGCACAGTTGACGCCAAAAGTAACTGTTTTTAGTTTATAGTCGCGTAGTGGACTATTGGGAGATTTTCGGAAAATAATTCGCTGAAAATCTTGATCGTCTTTATGTACGACTATTTGCCTATATATTTTTTCGACGTCTCCGTTAAATACGTATTTGAATATACGCCAATTTAAAATGAGTAGCATTAAATCTGGTTGGAGCGTGGGTCCCGTTAATAGGATATCATTTAGGAAATTCCCCGAGCTGGTGGATCTTGATGCATTGAAGACAATTCTTACTTTAATCGTTTTTTTGTCTGGCTTTACCACTGCATGATGCGGCAAGTAAAATGAGTGGTATTTGCCGTTGATGATTTTTTCGCATGGACTTACTTCCTCCATGTGGTCTAAATGGAGATATTCTTCCAACACACCATCATATACTGAATTGAGTTCGCCTTTTTTAAGTAGGTTTTTTTCCATACTTTGAAACTGCTGTATTACAGAGGTGCGAGAGTGACCTAAGGCGATTGTGTTGGGAAATTGTTGTTTTAGTGGTAGCCGTACGACGTACCGACCATTATCTGATTTAGTAGTTGTGGCTTTGTAAAAGTCTTCACAATACTGATCTTCTGGAGTTGTAATTGATGTAGGGGGGAGCTCTTCTAACTCCCAAAATTTTTAATTGCGAATTGAGTTATTCGTTTAATATTTCCTCAACCTGAGTAGTCATGGTTGTAACTGGTTCCGTAACTAGTCCACTTAGGATCCAACCGAAAATAGTATTTTGTGCCAATAATGTATTTGAAATTTTCTCAATACCTTCGAGTATTATCTGTGGTATGAGATCGCTTCCTAATAGAAGGTCTATTTGAGCGGGAATGTTGCAGTTGGGATCTGCTAGCTTTAGGTGTGAAACCTTTTGCCAATGCTTGCTATTCATGCGATAGCTTGGAAGCATATTTGTAAGTTGCGGTAAGCAATAGCTTCTGCTTTAATGCGCTTATTCGCTTTGGGGGAAGTTAGGGTAATGGGACAGATTTGGTTTGAGTTTTGGACTATTCTTCCGCCCATTCCCGTGATTTCAAAGTTGGCTTGTTTTGTTGGCAGTTATAGCCCATTTTGTGCTCTAGACGCTATGAAAGATCGTTGTGATCCTTGGTCTATTAAGGCCTTAAGTTTAAACAGCTCGATGGAGACGACTGCTGTGGGTAGTAGTATCCCACTTTGGTTTTCGCTGTGTAGCGTTTGAGTTTTTAATGCCTTTGAGCAGCATGGTGCTTCTTGGCAATTTTCGGAATTTCGGTTTTTGGGAGTTGTTGTTACCACTAAACCTGTGGTTCTTTTTGTATAAGCGCTTCTTTGGGGTGGTATGGGAAATTGTCTGTAATGAAGCATTGAGTGATGTCTTTTGTGACAATATAACCAATTGAATTTGCTTTTGCCATTTTTATATTGATGCGCATGTGAAAAACAATTTGTACATAATTTTTTTGATCTCACGAAATCGTTTCTTTCTTTAATTTTTAATTTTTTGAATTTCTCGCAAGATTGTAGTTTATGCCCTCTCGTGCATAGTTCGCATGACGTATGATTGTTCTGTTCGGAAGTGAACGATTGCGATTTGTACAAGCTTCTGTTTAATTTGTTTATGCTACTAGCTTGGGGTCTATTGAAGCTTCTTTTTAGGTCGTTTTGAACGTTTTTAGTTCTAACTAGTTAGAAATTCTTTCATTTGCAGCCACGTTGGCCATTTTTTCCGAGAGGAGAGCGATTGCTCCCACAAAAGTAACGATTTTTCTGGTAATGCTGCGGTACATATATTTACCAGAATAGGGTCCCAGCTGTCTGTTGGAATATTTTGAGTCGATAAAACCGACAAACAGTTTGAAACAGTGGATTGTAGTCTTATAAACTCTTCACTGGTTTCTTTTTGAATTTTAGGCAAGTTTATTAGTATCGTTACTTGGTTATCGACCAATATTCTTTCATTTTCATATCTTGCTTTTAGAGCTTCCCAAGCCAAATTGAAATTCTCGTCATTTAGTGCGAACTGTTTAACTATTGCGCCTGCTTGACCTTTAGTTGTGTATGGGAGGTGATACAATTTTTGTGTTTGTAATAATTTTGGATGATTGATGTATACGGCTGTAAACATGTCCCGGAAGGACAGCCATTCTTCATAACCTCCATAAAATATTTCTGTGTCACATGCGGGCACCTCGAGATGGATGCCTGAACTTGCCTCTTGACTTTGAATTTGTGGCAGCTCTACTCTCGGATGTGGAGTAGGTGCCATCGCTTTTATTAGCTTTAATTGATCAGAAATCATAGCTTTTGTTTCTTCGTACTGGTCTAAGCAGTTTTCGTATAGTGCGTATGCCGATGATTTAAAATCGTGTGGTAGTTTTGAATTGTCATAATCTACTATGACGTCATGAGCAGTTTGGAGACGAGTCCAAAAATTGGCAATATTTTGATTTTTTATTTCCAATAACGATTCAAAGATGTCTTGAATCGGTGAAGATGAAAAACGAGTGCAGTATCGTGTTAATCTGTCACTCTCAAAAATGAATTTGGCAAACTGTTTTGAGCGTGTAGCTCCTACAGTTGTAGTTTGACTTTTGTCGCCATTAACCATTTGTGTTATGTTATTTATATAATGTTTCAATGAATTATTAATATATAACCTTTTATTTATTTTTTTAGTGTAAACTGAATTTACTTTTTGAATATATTGCTTTATTTAATTTAATTGATAAAAGTCGCACTTTTAAATCAATAATATTTTTTATGTTCTTGTGTTGAGGTATTTAGGTACACCCTAATACACGGACTTGTTAGTATATATTTATGTGCTCGTGAAACTGCACATTGTTGGTAATATATTTTTTTTTTGTATTGTGTTTTTAATAATTTATTTCTTTTCTATTTATTTCTGAAATAATATGTAATTTTTTCAATAATTTTATAAAATTTCCATATCGAATTGACCCAATGTATATAGGGTATATGTATAAGCATAGGCAGATTATGTGCCGTATGTATGTATATGGTGAATATGCGTATTATTTTCGCAGTACGAATAAAGCGAGAACAGAGAATTGATAATGAGCAGGTAGTTTACCGTCTGCACTTGGCTATAGGTAAATATTTTAATGTGCAAATTTGTATTTGTCACGTATGTACCATATAGTTTGCAGTTTCTAAATTTCAATTTTTAATATATATGAAATAAATATAATGTACAATATATGGTATATATAGCTCTTAGCAATTATATGTATAAAGAATATGTATATACGAATATATGTACGTAATATGAATGTATATGTATGAAAGCATATATATTTTTGCACTAAGGTATGCATATATGTTTGTATGTTTTGTTTTATTTATTTTTTTGTTGAATTTTGTATATTTAAATATACGATGGTAAGCGTATATAAGCAAAAAATGTTATATACAATATATGTATGTGGATACATATATAATTTAAAGTTTATTTAAAGATAAACTGTATTTTCCGAACAAACATATGTATGTGCTCAAATAAATAAAAGTGAAATGAATACGCTCACTTTGATTCTGTAGGGTATTTTTTGGAGGGTGTATGTGTGTATGTTGCCTTTGTGCCTTTTGCGTTTTGTTCCTATTCCTGTGCTCCAGCTGGCTACTTCCTTGTGCTGTTAGTTTATCCGCGCTTTCTGTTTAAAAATTCGCGCCGTTCACTTTGTCACTGTTTTTTTTTTTTAATCCATAGGGCCGCTCACTATGGCTCGAAGGACCATGATTATTTGCTTAACAAATTTATCGGGAAGCACATACCTTTCCCACTCTATTCAAATTTTAAAAATAAAAGTTTCCGTTGAACTTAGTATTTTGACCATTTCGGTTAAAGCACAAGTTTATTTAAAATTATAGCAACAATGTTTATGCAAAGTAACAATATGATGTAGACGAGGGGAGCGTTGAGAATCCAATTCCGCGAAACGACTTTCGGATGATGGCGATCAAAATCAGGAGGTATCGGTGTCCAACAGTTGTCAACGAACAGTTGCGCGTAAGATCGCTACCTTGTCGAATCAGGTGTATATGCGAATGTTGATGTGGCGCTCAGGCCCGTAGACGAAAGCGAATGTAAAGATGGTATGTTGTGTTGTCCTGTGTGGTGTCATCTGGTGTGGTGTATTGGGGTGTAGTGGGCATTATTAGGGGGCGCCAGTTTTTCCCAAGGTGAGTGGTGTGCTTGGAGGAGGGAGTTTAACTCATTTAAACAGTGTTATATGGGATATAGGCGTGGTTGTAATCCGATTTCACCCATTTTCGCACTATATCTTACAAATATAAGAGGAATATTATGTACCAAATTTGAAATTTGAAATCGGTTAAGTAGAGCAAAATGTATTAGTTTTCACCTAAAAGTGGGCGGTGCCACGCCCATTGTCTAATTTTGAACGCGGTTCCTATAAAATCATCTCATCTATGCGTGTGTTAAAATTTAATGACTCTGGCGTGTTTAGTGCTTGATTTATCGCGCTTTTAGTAGTTTTTAACAGTACCGTTATATGGGGAGTGGGCGGGGTTGCCACTCGATTTCCTCCATTTTCATACCATGGATAAAGGTGCTAAAAAAAATTTCTTCTCAGTGAATTTTGTTATTATAGCTTTAGCGGTTTAGGAGATATACATATTGAACCTCTTAGGAGGCGGAACCACGACCAATTGAAAAAAAAATTTACACTACATGTGCATCTCTCCAATATGAACCTGTGTGCCAAATACCAGCCTTGTTTCTTATTGTGGAGCTTAGTTATGACAATTTATTTGTTTTTGATTAATGGCGTTTTGTGGGCGTGGCAGTAGTCCGATTACGCCCATCTGCAATACCAACCGTCTTACGGTACCAAGAAACATGTGTACCAAGTTTCATATAGATATCTCAATTTTTACTCAAGTTACAGCTTACACAGACAGCCAACCGGATTTCAACTCGTCTTTTCATCCTGATCATTTATATATATATATAACCCTATATCTAACTCAATTAGTTTTAGGTGATACAAACAAGCGTTAGGTGAACAAAACTATTATACTCTGTAGCTACAGGTTGCGAGAGTGCAAGTACCTATAACAAAGCACAGTGCAGTGGTGGAAAAATATCCATACTCGTATATAAGGTTGTCAAATATCTCCCTTCCGCTTTTTTGCTCTTCATTGCGTTAGTGAACTCCATGTTTATACGTCTATAACTGTTGAACGCAATATCCAAATTAATCATGCATAGCGTTGTTTTGTAGGTTATGTCAAGACCTTTCAAATTATGTATAGTGTTGCCAGATACGAGCTCTGTAGCGCTTTGTACATAGCCGCGAAATTCAAAAGACAACCTTATATATACATACGGTTGTGAGAAATTTTTTTTGTTTAAACCCTTTTGTGTTTGTTGTTGTCTTTACCAGTCCTTTTCTCACAAAGAAGCTGTATTTGTCGGAACGCCCGATATCGCGCCCGTTTGTTCTTATTTATGTTTTGTGCTTAGGTTTCGCTCCCGGTTGTGAGAAATTTTTTTTGTTTAAACCCTTTTGTGTTTGTTGTTGTCTTTACCTGTCCTTTTCTCACAATGAAGCTGCATTTGTCAAAACGGCCGATATCGCGCCCGTTTGTTCTTATTTATGTTTTGTGCTTAGGTTTCGCGCTCGGTTGTGAGAAATTTTTTTTGTTTAAACCCTTTTGTGTTTGTTGTTGTCTTTATGTTTGGGCTATACGCACTTTTCTTTATATAATATATAATAGTTATATACATACTACTTTTTCTTTATATAGTTATATACATACTTTCGCAAGTAAATATTTATCTAATCCGAAAAAAACTTTTATATACGTAAAAGAGTATTCGGTATTAATTATCATTTATCGCTGCGCTTACACTGAGAAAATTTTAATCAACTTTGACACATATAGTAATAAATATCATAACAAAAATGTTTAATGACGACAAAAATCAAACAACACCTGCGGGAGGTACACGCTCAAAACAGGTTGCCAAATTCATTTCTGAGAGCGACATATTCATACGATACTGCACTCGATTTTCATCCTCACCGATTCAAGACAACTCTGAATCCTTATCTTCTATCTATCTATATATAATATAAAAAAATAAAACCCGTTTCCCGTTGTCATGCCATAACTTGAGAACGGCTAGACCGATTTGGCTGTTTATTTTTTTTTTTGTAGTTTTCTAATACTCTGTAGAAGGTTCTTACGGAAAAAAATATTAAGAAAATGTTTCAAAAAGATTGAAAAAATACATTTAATTTTGCATATTTAAAAAAAATCGCGTAACGAATATCATCGTCATTCACAGCCATAGACTATATTGAAAGAGCATCGTTTGTTCGGAAATGTGGTTACTTAATTAAATTCTATCACCTTCTCAGTTATGGTGAAACCAGGGAAATAGGGATTCATTTTTATATGGAGGATATTATAGATTCCAGTTTAAATTGAATAGGTACTCTTACCTAAGATAGGACAACTGTCACTACAAAATAAAGTAGTGCATCAAAGCTACGCTATGGCGGTACGAAGTTCGCCGGGTCAGCTAGTTAGAAATAAAACTGCAAAATCTTAAAAATTTTTGGACTCGTCTCCAAGCGGCTCATGACACCATAACAGATGAGTCATCAGATCTACGGCAAAATTTTAAAACCTCGGCTTTCGTCAAGTATGAAAACTGCTTAGACCAGTACGAACCTACGAAAGCTATGATCTCCGATCAGTTAAAGCTAATAAAAGCTACAAAACTAAAGGTCAAGCAGGCGCAATAGTAAAACAGTTCGCACTAAATGTCGACAATTCTAATTTGGCTTGGGAAGCTCTAAAAGCAAGATATGAAAATGAAAGAATATTGGTCGATAAACAAGTAATGACACTAATAAACTTGCTTAAATTTCAAAAAGAAACAAGGGACGAATTTATCAAACGTCAATCCACGGTTTCAAATTGTTTGTCGGCTCTATCGACACAGAACATTTCCGTGACAGCTGGGACCCACTGGTAAACATATGCACCGCCGCATTACCAGGAAAATCGTTACTTTTGTGGGAGCAATCGCTCTCATCTCAAAAAAACTGCCCAACGTGGCAACAAATGAAAGATTTTTTAACTACCCAGTACGAAATCGCTCAAAGGGTAGATAAAAACTAATTAAAACAAAAATTGATCAACACAACCTAAAAAAAAAGCTTCAATAGACCCCAAGCTAGTAGCAAAAACAAATTAAACAGAAGCTTTTTCAAAACGGAATCGTTCACATCCGAACAGAAAACATACGTCATGCGAACTATGCACAAGAGGGCATAAATTACAATCTTGCGAGAAGTTCAAAAACTTAAAAGTTAACGAACGAAATAATTATGTCAAATCAAAAAGACTTTGTACAAATTGTTTGTCAAATACGCATGCTTATCAAAATTGTAAAAGCAAATTAAAAAATATTGTCACAAAAGACGCCACACAATGCTTTGCTGAGCTAGAAATAACTATCAGAAAGCATCCAGATTTGCTGAACACCTTGAAACGATTTTTCAACCCAACACGATGGATGACACTACACTGTTACCAAACATTATTGCACAAGTAAAGATGGAAATACCACGGGTCACTCTAGCTGAAATCAAAAGAGAAATTAAAAATACCATGAACCCTAAAAAAGCTCCTGGTTTCGACCTGATCACCGGCCAGATACTTAGATAACTACCAAGGAAAGCATTACTTAAAATAACCAATCTGATTAATGCATCATTCAGACTACAATATGTACCGTCATTAGTGGCTGAAGTTATTATGATACCCAAACCTGGAAAGCCACCCCATGAAACCACATCATACCGACCAATTTCTCTGCTTCCGGTTATGTCCAAACTGTTTGAAAAACTTTTATTGAAAAGATTAAAACCAATAATTGATGAGAAAAATCTTATTCCAAATCATCAATTTGGTTTTCGGAATCAACACTTTACGATTGATCATGTTCATCGAATAACTGATACAATTGAAAAAACATTAGAAGAAATAAAGTGTGCTCAGCAATATTCCTTGATGTAGCACAAGCTTTCGATAAAGTTTGGCCTGCAGGATTGAACTATAAACTTAAAATGTTTCTTCCAACACAATTCTCGAAAATTCTGAAATCATATATATCAGAACGCTATTTCAGAATCAAACAAGAGGACGCTTTTTCTGCCCTAAAAAAAATCTAAGCGGGAGTTCCGCAAGGTAGTGTATTGGGACCAGTTCTTTATCTCTTATATACTAGTGACCTACCAAAATTTAACGAAAATATTGTTGCTACATTTGCTGATGATACTGCAATTTTAGCCGTAGGCGACAATAATATTGAGTCAACAGAAAAATTACAAAAAGCCATTGCAGAAGTACAACGCTGGACAACTACTTGGCGCATTAAGCTAAATGAAACCAAATCAGTGCATATAGATTTCACCAATAAACGTATACAGCACAAACCAATATATATGAACCAAAAAATAGTTCCGTATGAGAATACAGCAAAATATCTTGGTATGACCCTTGATACTAAACTCAGGTGGAAATCACATGTCAAAAAAAAAAAAGAAGAATTAAAACTTAAGTACAGAAAAATGTACTGGCTATTAGGCAGATATTCTGCCTTGTCAATATACAACAAGCTACTCTTGTATCAACAAGTCCTTAAACCGATCTGGACTTATGGTATTCAACTCTGGGGCTGTACCAGTCAAAGCAACAGATTAATTATCCAAAGATTTCAAAACAAATTACTTCGTGGTATTGTTAATGCACCCTGGTACATTCATAATGACAACTTGCATATGGATCGGAATGTAGAAACTGTTGATACCGTCATCAAAAAGTATGCTCAAAGTCATGCACAACGACTTCAACAACATATCAACATTGAGGCTCTTCAGCTCCCTTATAATGATGGCCTTACCAGAAGATTAAAGCGAGTAAAACCTTTCGAACTTGTGTAAAAAAAAAAAAAAAAAAAATTAACTATAAAATAAAATAATCATTGTTCAGGTCTCACTAAAATAGTGACTATAATACATACATATGTATAAGTTTAACATCTGAAATGAATATCATAGGATAAGCATTTTGTAATTTTAAAACCGTATAAATTTAAGTCAGAAACAAATAGTTTATTAGTATTAATTTACTAGATTGCTATAAAATAAATTCCCCAAAGGGGTGTTTTTACAAAATAAAAAAAAAATATAAAAAAAAACCAGATTAGTGGTAACAACAACTCCCAAAAACCAAAATCACGAAAATTGCCAAAAATCATAATTAAAAACTCAAACGTTATACAGCAAAAATCAAAGAAGAGTACTACTACCCGCAGCAGTTGTCTCGATCGAACATCGAGGAGAACTGTTTAAGCTTAGGGTCGATGGCCATAAAGGTACTTATGCAAATGTTTGATGCACTTCACCAATGCCAGTAATTACCTCCGAGTTACACAATTATTTCTATCTGGCTTGCTTATTGTCTGGCTGTAATATGCAACTACTTTCTCATGCCTAGCAATGGTTTATAATAAAAGCTGATCCTGAGACCGGGTGTGCTAACATTGGCGCAGTACTTAACCGTTTCTTCAGAGTTTGGAAAGCCACTTCCTTTTCTTTATTCCAATCAAAACTCTGTTATTTTTTGTGAGTTCATGGAGGCTACTAGCTACGCTGGCAAAATTTGGAACGAATCCTCAAAAATAAGTACAAAGTCCAAAGAAACTCCGTAATTCATGTAAGTTTTTAGGAGTGGGCCAGTCTTTTACTGCCTCTATCTTTTCTTTAGCTGTGAAAATGCGCTCCGTTGTCACTTTATGTCGTAAGTACCTTACTTCCTTTTTGAAAAGGGAACACTTCCTCGGGCTCAGCTTTAGACCAGCGCTAGCTATCTGTTGGAAAATCTCTTCCAAGTTCTTAAGGTGTTCATCGAAGTTTTTTCCCAACACGATGATATCGTTTGGTATACCAAACAGGTCTTCCAGTGCAATTCTTTTTATACCGGCTCCATAAGTGTCTCAAAAATAGCTGGAACATTACATAATTCAAAGGGCATTACGATAAATTGCCAACGCTGAAAGCCGTCTTTTCTTTGTCTTCTTCGTTTACCTCCACTTGCCTGTAACTACTTTTCAAATCAACAACAGACACCATTTATCAGACCCAGTAACTATCTTTCTTCGTTACATCATTCAACCTTCTATAGTTCACACAAAGTCTCATGTTGCCATCTTTCTTCTTCACAAGTACTATATGTGAACTCCATGGACTCGCTGGTAGTTCGTTTACTCCGCTTTCGCTCATTTCACGTATGGTCTGACTTACAACTTCACGTTTTGCTAATGGAACGCTTCGAGGAGCCTGGCGGATTGGTCTTGCATCACCTGTGTTAATAAAATGTTTCACAACTTTCGTTTTTCCTGGAATCGTCTTTATCAAATATAGATGAGTACCTCAGAAGAAGTTGTTTAGCCTTATTTTGATGGTTTCTCTCTAGTTCCTCGATCCTCGATATCGCTCGAGATGCCCTAATATAGTTCCTTTGGAGAGTTTGATTGGTAACTAGCACACATTAAGTACTCTTACTGGAACACGTTTAATTTGTCTTGTCATAGCCAGGTTTTTGCCTATAAGTAAGTTTGGTTTAGATTCCTTTGTGACCTCAATAATCCACAACTTGTTTGGCCCATAGTCTTCATCTATTTCTTCCCAAATAACTGCTTCTGATTTTGATGGAATCTGCTGGCTCTCTGTTCGGCTGGCTCGCTTTAGTTTAACGATTGGTTGAATTTGACATTGCTTGATCTTCCTCAGCTTTGCGTTTACGTCCAACTGAATTGGACTGGTTACAGTTGTGTGCAATATTACCACACCATCATTTTTCATATGCATTTCTGTAGATTTTTCTAGTATTTTCTGCAATTTTCCTTTAGCTTTTTCAAGTAATTGGTTCACTCAGATGTGATATTCTATTTCTACTTGATGAGCTTTGAATGTTCGATTGCTACGCAGAGATGCAGTTTCACGTGTCAAAGCATACGAAACGGTTTCCGAAAAATTCAGTTTTAGACATGTTAACGCAGGGAAATGTGTAGTCTCGCATTGTCTCGCATTCCAGTAACGAAGGTATGAATTTTCGTGTCTTCGATGAATTCCACGGATTCATGTGCATAAGCTAAGTGAGCGAACCTCCCAATCTCTGCAGAGACTCATTGGCTCTCTGGGGCGGATTTTACAACTCGATTTGGAAGATCTGCTTCCTGTGCCTACTACCATACCATCTTTCTAATGCACCCATTAACGTTTCATAACTACTCGACTCGAAGTTTGGAAGTTTTGCCGTCTTTTCGAATTGAAGGTCAAAAAGATGGAACGGAACTGCGTTATCACAGGATGGAGGTTTTACCGTGTCAGAAGCTGACAACAAAGCTGGCCGATTTAATTGTAGCTCGCTGAGACGATCTTTCAATTCATCCACTTCAGTTTTAATTGTATCCCGCTCTTCCGAAATCTGCGAGGACACTTCTGGTATTTTTAAGATCACTTTCGATTACCGTGTATCCTGCCCTTTCAACTGTGAGGACACCTGTGCTGAAATACGTACATCTTGCGCTGCGGATTGCTCTTCCTTCTGCGTTAACAATCACGTTTTTAACTGCGACATTTGTAGGGTCATACGTGCTTCCTGCTCTTTAAATGATGTCGATATTTGCGTTGACATTTGTGTTAACGACTCCTTTGACATCTGGGACATTTGCGCTGACATCTGCGACATTGCAGTCAAAATCGTATGATGAGCACGTCTCATCCTTTTCTTTTATCTTCATGGTCTCTTCCTCTAATTTCAATTGAAAAACATATTCTTCAACATCAATGTTTTCCGCCTCCATGCGCTCTCGCAACCGTGATTGTAATTCAGTTTTTACTCCATTTGTCGCCAAACCACGTTGCTTCCACTTCTTTTTTAATTGTGGAATCTTTAAATCGTTAAACTTGGCCATTTTAAAATAATTATATCCTTGGAAGTTTATTTGGCAATTCCACTTCTGACACCAATTGTAACGGATTTCTCGTTAAATTATTTCCTTGTAACTCCTACTTGAGTTCGATCACTGGATTGTTAAATAAAAGTCGCAATGTAATGGTTATACACTTATCTTCATATCTAATTCCAACAATTTAACACTTATTACTCGTTATTCGAGTTTACAACTTAATGCTTATAGCTCAATTGTACTTTACACGGCCATACGCTAATTAGCACTGTACTTGCTACACGGTCCGGCAACCCTTATATATTGTAATATATTTGTTCGCATCTACGAAGTTTGCTATCGAGTTGGTTCTAGCAGTTTGTCGTCGATTCTGATTTGTTTTGGCGTTCGTGGTCGTCACAATATTATATTTTAAAAATAAATGCATGCAAGTTTGTTCACAATTATAAAAGTTGGGGGCTACAGTATTTAAAATGCTACTAAACATAGGCTGCTTTCGTAAACGCAATATGCAAACCATACGTGCAATGCACAATATTCGTAAACGCCATTGCATTAATTCGGCATATTTTAGTATAAAATTCATGAATGCCTGACAACCGTATTTCAAGCGCACAAGCTGTCAAAATTTGTATGCATTGCATTCAAAATGGAATGTTCGCCGATGAAGTAAATAATTTATATAAAAAGATATTTTAAAATTTAATTGTTATTTTTATTTATTTTTTTTTTTATTTCATCTTCATTTTGTTTATTATTACTAATTTATATTATTATTAGGACAATGCACAGGGTATTCATAATCGTCAATTAAATGCATTGCATATTTTGGCATAGCAGGGTTGTAGTGCATAAATAATTTGCATGGCGTGGGCATATGTTTTAAAAATGCTTTGCATATTGCGTTTACGAAAACAGCCATAGATATGTTATCTACGGTGCTTACCATGGCTTTCATGTTAACAAAAATTAAGAAATTTAAATCTCTCAAATGTTTTATTGGATAATTTGACAGTTGGTAGATCTTGAAACTTCATACCTATTTATGAGACGACGTTGAATATAACCGATTTCACCAGTTTTTACAGCAGTATTGATAAGGCCTTCACGACCACCCATAGCGTCAAAGTAGAACTCCTAAGGTGTTAAGTCGGCAAGATATAAATTCTCCACGAAGTCACGAGACTCAGGACCGTAATCATCTTTAATTAAATGCGGTAATGTACGCATAAGGAAACCTGGTGACCCACACAAGCCTGTGAATTAGTTATATTAATAATTTTTTATATAGTCATCAGGCCAACATTATTATCCGGATTCGAAAGAATCACTTTTGTGATTCAAACCAAGTTAATGTCATCATTTTGAACGTTCAAAGGTCGGGGAAGTAATCATCATTTCTCTGATTATCACTATTTTCGAAACTAAAAAGATAAAAAAGAAAGCAATAAAAATGCTTTGTAATACATACTATTATTTATATTACGTAGGTACATAAAGCCGCATTCAAAAGTTTACATTGGTAACATTGGTAGTAAGGAAAGCTTTAACAAATATGTTAAATTAAGTAAAAGCCTAAGTAAAAAGGCATTACCTTTTTGTTTGAAGATATTTAAAAAAATTTTATTTGTACAGCCACGCACATCAGAATATCTATCTGCAATTATATTTCTAGAGAATTGATAGAAACAACACAAATTCAATTAATTACGTTCTTTATAAATTCCTTTTGATGCTAAAAAATATTATAAAATAATATTATATACGTGCGTATTTAAAAACCAAATGACACAAAGCGCTTACCTGAGAAATGTGTTCCAAATAATGCCGGCCAATGTTGATTAAAAATGATACAGCTTTATGTGGGTCTCTTTCTTACGCATTCAATGTTGCTACTCTTACAACAGAATTTTCTATTTAAAAACTGTTAGTTTTAAATATGTAAAGGTGTAAACGTGAAATTTTACAATAGTGGTAGTGAATTGGTTACCTCCGTCTTGTAGAGTACCATACTAGACGAAAACCCAAAAATTCGTCTAGATCCACTTGATATGTCTTTGGCCTAAATTTTCCGATCTCTTGAAATATATTCAGGAATGCCTATTACCTTATCTAGTTATTTTAATATAGATATTAAGAAAGAAACTTGAAAAAAGTATTTAATTTTGAAATTAAAAATTTTAGAGATGAAATGATATGTTGTGTAACCACTACGATCTCTGCATTTTTTACTAAGTACATTGAAAATTTAGACTAGTATACTTATTTTAAACATAGAATATTGGCTTCATTTATTAACTCTATCAAGGCGATGATGGACTTAGTGATGGAATAATTGAAATTCAAAAGAATTAAATTATTTTAATAAATATTATTCTTCGTTTTTAGCATGCAAATATCATCTGAATGATTGTATTTATATTTGTATTCTATACCTTAACACCCAACTGAAATAAAAATGTATACGTGGATATCTACTAAGGGTGTTTTTTTAGATTTATGGTTTTCAAGAAGATATAAAACGCATATTCCCTGAAATGTTTAACCAAGATATCATCATAACATCTACAACATAAGCTAAATCAATCAGATGTAAGTAAAAAGTTGTAAAATCTGATAATAATTATGCTCAAGAAAAATTGTGTTCAAAACCTTGCTGCTATTTTTATTACTATTACTACTACATTGACGTAGGCATCGCTTACGCGATCAAAGCTAAATCAACAATAGCGCGCAGTTCGTTTCTTCTTCTCGCAGTCTGGCGCCAATTGGAAATACCTTTCTGTCTGATCGTTCGAACGGAGTGGAAGTCTTCCCTTCCCCCTGCTTCCACCAGCCGGTATTGCATCGAACACCTGAGCTGAAGGGCTTTCATCCATTCATACATCATGGCATAACCAGAGTAGCAGCTGTATTTTGAATCGCTGAACAATATCAATGCCGTCGTATAACTCTCACAGTTCATCGTTCCATTGTCTGCAGTATTCGCCGTTGCCAATGTTTAAAAGACAATAAATCCGCAAAACCTTTCTCTCGAAATCTATCTATTGGAAAGGCTAGTGTCTTCTCATAGGATGTCGTCATCGATCACGCTTCTGCACCATATAGCAGGATAAGATTAATGAGCGACTTTTAGAGTTTGGTTTTGGAGAGAGGACTTTTCTTTTCAATTGCCTACTGGATTTGTTGATGCTGGTTTCAAGATAGACGAAATGTTCTACAAATTTAAAGCACTGACTGTTTGTTGGACGGTAAAAGGTATTTCCTCTTGTCCTCGTTGACCACCAGACCCATTTGCTTCGCTTCTTTGTCTAGTAACGGGAAAGTAGAACTAACGGAGCGGTTGTTAAGGCCAATAAAAACAATATCATTGACATACGGAAACAATTGTTAACCGTCTACCTTCAGTTTACATCGACATATAAGTTATGCAAGGATACCAAATTCAGACATAGCGGCATAGCTCGTTTTCATGCTGTCGAAAGCAGCTTTAAAATCAATGAAAAGGTGATGAGTATCGATTCTTTTCTCTCCAGTATTTATCAAGAAGTTTCACATGGTGGATTTACCATTCTAAAGCCAATCGGTTCGCTGTAGGTGGGCTTTCATCTTCCCCTCAATAGGATCTTATATGCGTTAGTGAAGAGGCTTATCCCACGATAATGACACAGAGACTATGGGGTCCCCGGGTATCATATTCTGCAAAGAAGCTAATTCATGCACCTTGACAGTTCTGCGCCGCTATATTTAGGCTATCTCCTCCCGTCGCTTTGTTATTTTTGAAGCGGGCAATTGCTATTCGTACTTCATCTAGGTGGGGTATTGGAATGTCTATTTCATTCTCTTTAATTGGGGCTTCGGGTTCACTATCTTGGTGTCACACTTTCACTGCCATTAAGTGGGTTAGTACACGTCACTATAAACTCTGAATGCTAAGGGCGTCGGTGACTTCTGTAAGTCGCGGCATTTTTTTTTTTAATTTTGTGCATTACCCTTGTAAGCCAACTTCTCAAGTTCTTCATTTTTTTTCGCTGTTTTTTCGTCTGCAAATGCTTTTCGCTTCCCTCTTTAGCTCTCGGAATCTACCCCACCCCGCACATTTTTTGATCGATCGCAACGTTGCTAGGTAGGCAGTCTGCTTTCTCTCCCCATTCATACATATAAGTTATATTTTTTATTATCTTTAAACTGTTCCTTTATTCGGTAGCGACGGTGTTGTCGACTACCACGAACTATTTAGGTAGGGTAGGTAGGTAGAGTGGCTGTCCAATGACGCACCTAGGCCTATAGGAGGCCCATTGTGATACCACCGGGACTAATGTTCCCTCACTCTATCGTCTCCTCCCTGAACCAACCTGTGCTCCTGATGAAGTTCATCAGTACAAATAATTTTATATTAGCAACTTCTGATACGTCGTCAAGGAATCCACGACCGATAGTTGCGATTCTTTTCCTATATAGAGCTTTACATTCGCATAGAAGATGCTTTACAGTCTCCTCTTCCTCTGCTTCCTGACAGCTTCTACAATAGTCGTTGTATGGTACACCTAGCCTACTTGCATGTCTGCCAATTAGGCAGTGACCTGTTAGTACTCCTATCAGAGTTCTTATATCACTCCTTTTAAATTTTAGTAGTCGGTTTGTGCGATTCACGCTCCATTCCTGCCACGTTAGTCTGCTGGTTGTGCAGGTTATTGATTGTCTCCACCGAGACTCAGCTATATTTATAGCATATTCGCCGATTAGGTGTTTGCAAGTTGCCAGAGGCATAAAGATACTCTCTTTTTCAGGGGTTAGTTGCAAAGTGGTGCCTGTTCTGGCTAGTTCATCTGCTTCGCAGTTACCAGGAATATCGCTATGTCCTGGAACCCATTGCAGGTTTATTGTGAAGTAGGATGTCAGATCCTCTAATAGATCAAGACAATCTTTCACTAGCTTGGATGAAACCATTGGAGACTTGAGTGATTTCAAGGCCGCTTGGCTATCCGTGTATATATATATGCTCCTTGTTGTGAGCACACTTTTTGTCAATACCACTAGGCTTTCTTTAATTGCTGTGATCTCCGCCTGGAAGACACTGCAGTGGTCTGGCAACCGGAAGGCGATTTTGGTGTTTAATGCTGCGCAAAAGACACCACCTCCCACTCTATGATCCAGTTTGGATCCATCCGTGTAGATGCTAATTTCTGTATTCCTGTCCACCTCGCCCCTTTTCCACTTCTCTCTTGTGGGGTAGGCAATATTGTGGACCGAATTTAGCTTCCGTTCTGTTGGATTACGGAAATCCGTGGTTTTGGGTAGAAACGGGAATATACTGAGTATCCTTGAATGCCCCTTGTCGCATGCGACTAGTTGGGAGGATTCCCTCAGTCTAAGAGCTGACTTTGCTGCCACTTGTTTACAGAACAGGTCTGTTGGCAGTAAGTGTAGAATGACGTTAAGAGCCTGACTTGGCGTTGTTCTAAGAGCTCCACTAATGCATATGCTGGCTGCTCTCTGTATGCTTTCCATACGCTTTACCGCGTATTTCTTTTCCATTACTGGCCACCATACCAATATACCGTATGTCATGATTGGTCTGACTACTGCTGTATAGAGCCAATAAGTTACCCGAGGTGTAAGTCCCCATTTGGGGCCCACCATCCTTTTACAGGTGTAGAGTGCTGTGGCTGCCTTCTTCACTCTAGCATCCAAGTTTTGTTTCCATGAGAGCTTCCTGTCTAAGATTAATCCCAGGTAGCTTGCCTTATCTCCAATTGTTAGTCTGCAACCATTTATTATTGGCGCCGTAACTTCTGGAGTAATATGTTTTCTGGTGAACAATACGATCTCTGTCTTACCAGCATTTAAATTTAATCCGCACGATACTGCCCAGCGATTTATATCGTCCAATATCGTTTGCATAAGGTCTGCGAGAGTATTCGGGAATTTGCCTCTGACCGATACTGCCACATCGTCAGCGTAGGCCACAACATGTACCCCCTTCTTCTCTAGATCCACCAGCAACTTATTCATTGTCAGGACCCAGAGAAGTGGGGATAACACGCCTCCTTGAGGCGTACCTCTTTGGACAGATCTGCACATCGTTGACGCTCCCATCGTTGAAATTATTGACCTGCTCAAGAGCATCTGTTCAATTAATTTCCTGAGAGGTTCAGAGATGTCCAGATCTTTAAGCGCACTCAGTATGGCTAGGCTGGATATTATTGAAGGCTCCTTCTATGTCTAAGAAGGCAAATAGAGTGTATTCTTTGGCTTCCAGAGATTTTTCAATCTCCGCCACCACAGAGCTTAGTGCTGTTTCTGTGGATTTTCCTTTAGAATACGCATGCTGTGAACCAGCCAACTTTTCCGGTTTCAGTTTGTTTCTAATATGTAATTCTATAAGTCTTTCCAGGATTTTTAGAAGGAAAGAGGAGAGGCTAATCGGCCTGAAGTCCTTTGGACTTGTATGCGAGCTTTTGCCTGCCTTTGGTATGTATATTACCTTGACTTCCCTCCAAAGTGTAGGGATATAGCTTAATTGCAGCACCCCTTTAAGGATGGCAATTAGCCAATTCATTATGTGATTCTGCGACTGCTGCAATTGAGCCGGGAATATACCGTCTGATCCCGGCGACTTGAAGGGCTTAAAGCTGTTTATTGCCCAGCGTACGTTGCTTTCTGACACTATGTTTATGAGAGTGGGGCTCATTTCTGCTCCACTGTCTTGAGTATATTCTGCAGTATGGCTTTCAGAGCTGCCTGGGAAGTGGGTATCCATTAGTAGCCTCAAGGACTCTTCACTGGATACCGTCCAACTTCGGTCTGGCTTCTGAAGATACCCGATACTATGCACCGTTTGTGCCATTATTTTCCTAAGTCGAGACGCTTCCGCCGTGTTCTCGATATCATTGCAAAACGATTTCCATGAATTTCTTTTTGCTTTCCTAACTTCCTTTTTGTATGACCTAAGGAGGTTGTAATAATAATCCCAGTCTGACTCGTCTTGGGAGTGCTTTGCTAAATTGAACTGCTTTCTGCATTCTTTCTGTAGCTTTTTAAGTTCTAGAGACCACCAGGGGGGCCTTATTCTACCCCTGCTTCGTGTTATTGGACAAGCCACTTCTAGTGCTTGCCGGCACGATTCCGTGAGTTGATTAACGAGGATATCTAGATCCTCCTTGCTATTGGGCTGAAACGGTAGAATCATAGGGATACGTTTCTCTAGCTCTTGCATGTGCACCTGCCAGTTCGTTCTCCTATGATTCCTGAAGTTAATGCCTTTATCGGCCCTTTCCTCTATTGTACATTCGATATATCGGTGATCCGAAAAGGAATGTTCTTCGAGAACCCTCCATTGGGTTACCCTGTCAATTAGTTCTTCCGACACAAGTGTGATATCCAGCACTTCTTGTCGGTTTCTTGTAATAAATGTTGGCGTGCTTCCCTTATTGCACACCAGTAACTTAGTACCTAGTAGGTAGTTAAAGAGACACTCACCTCTCTCGTTTACATCTGTGCTGCCCCAGATTGTGTGATGCGCATTTGAGTCGCATCCAAGTATCGTCATGCACTTGGATGCCTCGCTATCCCGTACCACCTCTTTTACTATCAGAGGTGGCACCAGCTCCTGCTCATACGGCATATAACAAGACACTAGCCGGTAACTGCTTGAGCCCGTTTCCCAGCTTACTGTTGCTGTGTCGTTGTTGCTGTAATTATGTAATATAAAAACATTAAGGTTTTTCTTTGCCATTATGCAGGCTCTGATTTTACCTTCACAGTTAGCCATCAGCAACTTATAGTTCGGCGCCCTCAGTCCGCAAATACGCCCCCCATTAAGCCATGGCTCCTGAATGAGGACGAATTCAGGCTGTTCCATTGCCACGCGGTTAATTAGGGCTGCTGAAGCTAGTTTGCTATGATGGAGATTAATTTGTAGAAGACGCATTAACAATTGTTATATCTGCGTCTTCCTGAGAGTCGCTTAAAAGCTCTTTCTCAGTATACAAGCTTGAGAGTCTGGCCGCAAGCTTAGACTCGGAAGAAGAACACTCACCTTGCTCCATGCTTTCCGCGTCGCTCGAGGACTCCATGGGATCTTCCTCTACTTCGCATATCTCTTTCCCCGATGCCAGATGGTCTGCAGCATCGGCGTCCGACTTGTAAGGCGTTATCCTTACTTTCGTGAACCTGCAGCATCGGCGTCCGACTTGTAAGGCGTTATCCTTACTTTCGTGAACCCGTAATTTATCTCCCCGCCACTCTTCGCCAGCGGTTCGATGGATTCTTTCGTTAAAAGCAGCAGAATCTGCATCGTGGCCCTTTTGGTCTCCACGCCAGATTCCGCTACGCTGTCCTCAAATGTCTTGACATACCTCCACCCTTCAGTGGGTAGGCTCGGGTTGCAGGCTCTTATGAGCTGCATAATTTGGTCCGGCTGAGTTGGTGTAGCCGGAATCCATACCCTTGCCCTTGGTCTGGATGGTATGTCCTTCTTGTCCACTGCTACCAATTTTGCCCCGGGGTATACCTCTCCCACCTTGGCTATAGCAGCTTTGTATAGTGCGACCGATCTTTCGTCGTCGCACGCAATCATTTTGATCTGGCCCTGGTACCAGCCGGCATCTGCGCATGACGGTGGCGGACCCGGATTGCTTAATAGCACTTCCAGCGCCACATTTGTCAGCGCAGCCTGCACCCATTTCCATTGGGCTCTGGGGATTCTTCCTTCGGGATCTCCCTCATCCAGAACGCCAATGACAATTCGGTTCCGGGCCACTTCTGCAAATGATTTTGCGGGCGTTACACCCTTGGTCTTCGGTCTCTTAGCTGACGGCTTTGCCTCTTCAGCTGACCTCTGTCGCTTGGCTGCCTTTACCGGCGGCTCCAACTTAAAGTTGGGTATGACTGCTCTCGCGCAGTCAATTGATGCTTGGAGCTCCTTCGTTAGCTCCTCTTTCGTTGGCGGCTTTAGCTCTACCAACCTTAGTAAGTATGCGGCGCGTCGTCTCTCCGCATATTTTGCCTTTGACGGGTCCTGCATGCTAAATGCAGGCCACTCCCTGGCAGATGCACTTCCGGCGGTAGACCTTTTGGCATCTCCTCTCTCCCCCTGCTTTTCAGCCGTGTTTTGGCCGCAGGGTTTGAGTTTGGCTGCCTCCAGCGCTACCACTTTCTGTGGGCCAGCTTTAGCTTCTGCCCCTTTACTAGTGCTTGCCTTGTCTTCTGGACCAAGCTTCGCTCCTGTCCTCTTCGTGTTAGTTGAGCTCGCTCCAAACGCTGCTCTTTTGTGGGAGCAACTCGCTCCCTCCGGCTTTTTTCTTGGAGATCCGGGCTCTCTCCGATTTTTTGTTTTCGTTTCTTTATTTTCATTTTGGTTCATTTTTGGTCCCACGAGTGTGGGGGAACGTATGTCGACTTGCGCATAGCCCCCGTTGCGCAAGCAAGGCTATCTTATTACGGAGGGCGCCAGGTATCCGTAAGCTCCGTTCGAGACTGGGCTATTTAAGGGCCCCCAGCCAGGTTGATCCTCGGCACGGGTCGCATGACACCTTGATCCAGCCCTTTACCCCCGACCATGGTAAGGCTCCTTATCTGTATGCTGTGCTATTGAGGAACATCGAACACACCGATAAGAAGTCTGACCTTAGCTAGATTCCTCACGTCTTCGGCCAGGGCGGACTGTTACCAGCCCGTCCCCGCTTGTGTCGTGAATCTGTGGTATCTATTTCCAGTCGGCACCCTCGGGGAGGGTTCAGTGGGGGATTCTTGCCAACCACGAACTATTTAAATAATAGTTATTTATTTACTATCACAACTTTTACTATAAGTAGTTTGAATATTTATGTGCGTTGTGATTGGTAGCGACGGTGTTGTCGACTACCACGGAATTATGTTATTTTAAATAAACACAAGTTGAGTTCCGTTCTTAAAACTGTTTTATTAAAATTACATTTCTCTTATTTATAACCTACTATTACTATCGCGGCTACTGCCATTGACGCTGCTTTTCTAAGTTTCTGCTGACACCTAAGCTTGTGTAAGGCATTGCGTTACATCCGCCGGTCACACGGTCGGTGGCTACTGCAAAGTGTTGAATTGCGGCTGTCGGTCATTCAGAACTCCAAACTGCATAGGTTGCAATTTTGGCAGCTCAAGAGACTGACTTAGTTAACTATTGTTAACTTATATATTACTTATTTATTTATTTTCTATTATTTTTCAAATGAATTTAGTTTACCTAATTTGTTAAGAAGAAAATAAGAAAACTCGAAATATTAAATATCTGAGTATGAAAAGCAATGCGTTCATTCTGGCATACCCTAGGTTTACTTCGCTTCGAAGTCAAATTATGAAATTTTAAGAAAACATTGTGTGTAAATAAGGCATAATTGATAACAATTAAAATCGTTACATTTCTTTATAATCGAATAGACAGAGGAACGATTTTGTATTTTTCATCAATTGATTCTAAAAATGACATCACAGACGGGTTGTTTGTTATCACCGTAAAGGGGCCATGTTTGTTATTATTACCAAAAATTTAGATTAGTGTATTCTGTCGTCGTATACTGATTGCTCCAAATTGGATATCGTTTGAAGTTAAGTTTATTCATATTTTAATTACTGTAATCCGAAATGTGCAAGTGTTTGGCAGGGAACGTAGCATGCTGGTGAGTTCATAAATTATTTCCTAAAATCAAAAAAACAAAAGTGATCAATACTTAGGAAATTTTAAACTTTAAATGCAAATATTTCAAAACCATAATTCAGCGGCAACTATACTTATATATATATATATGTAAATCCCTCGAATTCCGGGTTAAAATGGGTATGTACGGATAGAGGAAGTTCTCTAGATTAAGAATATATACATATATATATATATATACTTTACCGAATGTGAAGATTAAAATAAATAAATAAAATATTAACAAATAAGAGCCGGTTCGATTTTGTAGAACAATTATCACGGACTTTATCCGCCCAAAATAAATCTGCCTGAATTTTAGTTCATCTTTTGGTGAATTGTTTGCAATTTTGAAAATCGTGTCAGTTTAACACGCTGTCTTTTTATAGTAAAAGGATATATTGATAGGATAAATAAACAGATATCGTAAATTATGCAAGAAGAAATTCAACGTTTTTTTTTTGACCAACAACGAACCTGCAAACAAACTAATAAAATTATGTTTGTATTTGTACATGATTTAATATAAAAACATGTTTATATCAACTTTCGACTAATAATTTTTACTTAGTATGTGATGTGTACATAAACTTTGTATGGCTTGTGTTGTATACCTATTCCTAAAAGTGTTACCATGTGCTGTACTTATTTAAGCATTTTAACTTGTACTGTGACTTAATTTCATAAATTCCCTTCCACATGTGGTACTATCTGATGACGCCATTCGTCAGTGGAAAGAAGTTTTCGGGGAAAAAAATCTACACTATGCATATAGGTACATACGTATGTTCATTCACATATTGTACATTGACTTGTACTGTGACCTAATTTCATAAATTTCTTTTCGCCTACGATGACGCCATATCGTCACTGGAAAGAAGCTTTCGTGAAAACAGAACGGCTTTGAAATCACTAAAGTTTCTTAGGATTTCATCAAAGATAGTGACAGAATGCCTTGGTCCCTTAATAGATCTGACATCCTATTCCACGATATACCTGTAATGGTTTCAGGACATAGTGATATTTCTGGTAACTATGAAGCAAATGACCTAGCCAGAGCCGTCTAATTGGCATACATGTCAGCACCATATAATGACTGTCAAGAATTAGAAGAAGAAGAGACTATAGAACATGTTATATGCGCAAAGATTTATATAAGAATATAATGTTATTGTTGGGGTCTATTTTGGATAAGTAGGAGTTTAACCTGCTACAGTATCCGGAACGAAGTTGCGCTGTCGTCAGACTTTCACTCCGCCTACTTACCTATATACATATACATATGTATGTGTTTTGATATTTTATAAGATTCAAACGAATGTATATATTACATATGTAAGCCTATATGTTCAATTTTAGAAGTTATCATAAGCAGCATCCCAATGTAATATTTGCAGACAATCCAACGTATCTTATCGCTCTTTGGTGTTGATGTCGCAATTGTAACAATAGCCTTTGCTCGGGAGGCGGAGTAAGTTATATTACAGGCGCCAGTAGCAAACCTTCGCCGGCAGAGGCATAACAGCGTTGGGTGTAGAGTGGGTTAGATTTAGTATTTGGATATTTAGAATATTCAGTTAGGATATAACTCACAAAATATAAGCAGTATGACTTAAATAAAAATATGTAAAACAAATAATAGACCCCAACGTCGTACTCAACAAACCAAAAATCTAGTTAAGGGTGTTTTACTCTCAAGCAACATATGATTTGGTGACTAAAGTGCTTGTTCCATATAATAAAAATTATTAAATTAAATAAAGTTATTTTTAACTTACAATTTATTGCGATTAATACACAACAACAGCCGGTTCTACGTTGCCGGAAGTTATACAGCCAAGGGCTGTTATTTCGATGATCTTATTTACTATGTTATCACTAGAGCACCCCGTAGCAGCTGAGCTGCACTATGTATATCCTCCTGATCCTCCTGATTCGTGCTGACATTAAGTCAAATCTGGAGAAATTTTTCTGCAGGATTTGCGCCAAAAGGCTTGGTCCAAGCTCCACTTCTGTAAGGTTTAACATATGCAGTGGATGTTATGTGGCCCCATCGGAAGAGTGGTCTCACTACTGAAATCTGGGTAACCCGCCAACCTCGGGGAGTCTTATCTCCCGATAATTCTCCTTTTCTCTGTAATGAATACACTTGGGTTCGACCTTCACACATCATCTGAACCTAGCTAGTCACCAACATGGTTTCCGTAAAATCAACAGTATCATGGCCTAAACTAAACTCTTTGAGAGAACCAATCAAGTAGTATTAAACTTTTAAAAAGTTTTTGCCGCTGTAAATTACAAAGCTACTCTAAGGTATTCTTCAGCGGGATTACCTTCCCTCTGCCAAACTGTCATTTAAAGCAGAGTATGTTGGGCTGTCTGTTTAATTACTATATGCAGCGGTGTAAGTTCCAGCACCACTTCCAGGGCGGCTGTCGAGCACGTACGAATTGCACCCGACCCGTAGATGCAGGCAAGTCGTTGCAGCTTCGATAGTTGAATCCTACCGAAAACTGCGATGCTTTAGAAACCCAAGCCACCGCCCCATATGTAATAATCGGTCTCACGATCATGGTGCCTTGACTAAGGTCAGGTCCACATGCTGCTTCCACCGTAGAGTGGAATCCGGCATGAAGCCTAGATATTTCACCGTGTTAGCGATCTCCGACTCTCTGCCGTCAAGGGAGAGATTTCTGAGATCTGTCAGTGACCTTCGTCTCGTAAACGGAATGATTGTAGTTTTAGAGGGGATGATGTTTAAGCCAACCCCACTACACCACTCCTTTGCCAGACCCAATCCCCTTTGTACGACATCGCAGAGAGTGTCTACGAATTTACCCCTGGCTAAGATAACAATGTCATCCGCATATCCCTAACAGCGGATTCCATTGTTTGTTAGCAGCTCAAGTAGATCGTCCACAACTAGGCTCAATAGTAGGGGGGATAGCACTCCACCCTGTGGGCAACATCTTGTTGTGTCGAGACGAATTCGGGTATCACCTACTGTGGTTTCAGCTACCTTGGAGCGCAGTACGGCTTCTATCCATCTGCGTATCGGTGCTATCACACTCTTTTTCTGCTCTGTAAGAATGCTGCTTTGCATGTAGCGGTGGAGCCTTAAGCACCTTCGATCGTATTTCGTAATCAATGATCTTTTTCATACTCTTCAGTAAAAAGGAAGTTAGACTAAGCCTAAAATATTTCGCCAAAGAATAGTCTTTCCTTCCTACTTTGAGTGTAAAGATCACCTTTGCAGTGCGCCATTGTTCTGGGATATATGCCAGCGCTGACTACCGAGCTGAACCTGCAGAGGTTGAGCCTCCGTCAGGAATCCTTGACCTTGCTGTTTACCTGCTGCAGCATGCCTCCTTCAAAGTATACGCCATGGAAGGAAGCTGCATATCCAGATCCTCTGAATACATCCTCCATGAGCAGATCCTGGAGCACGGTAAGCTCTTTAGACCAAAGCGTCTCCGCCTATCTGCGCTGCCTCTCCACTGGGAGGATTTGGGGCTGAGTTGTTGTTGTTGTTGTAACGGTTACTTAGTCCCCGTTTGGGTGATAAATTCCAGATTCGTTGTCGTCGAGGTCATCTAACGGGAGGCCCCCGAGCTGTTTCGACGGGGTCGGACCATAGGGAGAAGGGTGTTAGATGAGCGGGGTTTGTTGGGCATGCAAAGAGGTGGTTAGTGTCATGCGGAGACTCATTGCACGCAGGACATGTGTTTGGTATGTCGGGGTCTATTCTGAATAAGTAGGAGTCTAACCTGCTACAATATCCAGAACGAAGTTGCGCGAGGGTCACTCTGGTTTCGCGAGGCAACTCGAGCTCTACGTCTGCTATGGGTTGTGGTTTGACTCGTTATACGGCATTCACTAAGAGGGAATCGGTGAAGGTCAGTGCCTGTCTGAAGTTCGTTGCGTCCGAAGTCCGGTCGGCGTACTGTCTAATGTCGTCGACGTAATCAAAGAAAGACCTCTTGATGTTCCTAAACGAAAACATCCCAGCAGAAACTGCTTGGAGAAGAGCTCGTTATGGTGTAGAAGTTAAATAGTAAAGAGGAGAGGACACCAGCCTGCGGAACCCCCTGTTTAATTCTTCTCAGTTTGGAGTTAGGAGGAGTTTGGAGGTAGTTCATGGTCCACCGCTTCAGCCCTGGAGGGAGCGTAGATTATTCGATGTCCTTAAGTAGCGTTGTGTGGTTGACTGTGTCGAAGGCTTTCGACAAGTCCAACGCTACGAGGATCGTCCTCTCGCAGGGTTGCTTCTGGTTTAGACCACCAACTATACGGGCGTTTAAGACGCTAAGTGCTGTGGTGGTGCTGTGCACTTTCCGGAAGCCATGCTGATGTTCTACTAGGCTAAGGTGGTGAGTGAACATCGGGAGCAACAAAACCTCAAGTGTCTTCACTACTAGGGAAAGGAGAGTTATCGGGCGATAAGACTCCCCTTTGTTGCTTCCGTCAGGGCCAATGGATTTGGACGATTTGGCCTTTTTGAAGGCACTCTGAACCTCCTCATCGGTGAAAGTAAGTGGTGCGCAGTCTTTTGGGATTTCGCGCAGCCGTCGGGTAACACATCGTTTGGCCTTGTCAGTCGAAGAGTGCAGTGTAAACTGCCGGCTAAAATAGCTCGCGCACTTCTTCGGGTCCGAGGAGGCATGGCCATCGAATTGAATTTCAATCCGATCATCATGTCTCCTTCGATTTGACAGGGCCTTGACAGTAGTCCAAAGCTTACTTACACCGGTGGAGAGGTTGCAGGACTTCAGGTGCTCTATCCATTTTGTCCGCTTATGATGGTTTACCAATTGCCGAATCTCCAAATTGAGATCCCTTATTCGGGGATCACAGGGATCGGCATGGCGTAAGGGGTCGCGCTCGTTTGCTAGTACAGCTGCATCGGCTGGGAAATTAGGGCGCAGTTCCGCGATTCTTCCAGCCGGTATGAAGCGAGCAGTAGCAGCAGCGATCACCTTACGGAATTGACGCTCGCCAACGATGACGTCCGTAGGAATGGGTAGTGCGGTGAAGGTGCTCTCGGTAAATTCTGTGAAGCCGACCCAGTTAGCTTTGTTAAAGTTAACAAAAGTGCGGTTGTCCACAGAAATAAAGTCGGGAGGTTTCTCGATCGAGATAATTATGGGCAGATGGTCTGATGCGAGAGTTATCATAGGTCGCCAGGTTATACCATTTATCAGACGACCGCTAGCGATGGTAATATCTGGCGAGCTATTACAAGTGCCCATAATTCTGGTGGGGGCTTCGTCATTCATTGTGCAGTCATGCTGTCTGTGTGAGCTCCTTAGGGCCGTTGAGGTCCTACCTTGGCCACTCGACTGGAGCGGCAGCGCAGTGCGCGAACATGGTGCAGGTTGCACAGCCGTTGAGGCAGATGTCGCATTATTGCGTTGACAGCATGAACAGGTCTTAAGATGGCTCCATCCATTGCATGTATTGCACTTAACCGAGAAGGAGTTTGGATGGAGCCTTTTAGCGCAAACGCAGCAGTAGAATTCCTCGGGGCGGAGAAGAACTCTTTGAGCCTTATGCAGCCTTGCAGCCTCTGGCGTTGAGGAGACGTTTTCACAGAACTTTCTGAAGCTCTTCTGCTTTGCTGACCTAAGCTCCTTGTTGTAAGCAGTTACGCCGCACCTGTAGTTCTCCCAGTCCCCGGTACGCTTAGCTCTGTTAAATGGCTTGCGTACCGTTTTACTTAGGTCTGAGAGCCTACTTGACCACCAGGGACAGCTGCGGTTCTTTGTGGTCGTCTTTAGGGGGCAGCTACTGTTATATGCCTCTATAATGGACTGATTTAGCGCAGACAATCTGCTATTCAGTCCAGAAGCAGTGGCACTGCCGTCCAGCTGCCCCCTCCTATTGAGATTTATTTCCAGAGTATCCCTAAAGGTGGACCAGTCCGTGTGTTTGGGGATACGCTTGGGAGGGAGTTGCCTGACCTCTACCCCTAGTGCGAATCTTATGATGCGGTGATCCGACATGGAGGGTTCCGGGGGTTACCTTATTATTCACCATTTTGAGGCCTCTGACCTCTCCCTTGTAGATCCATGGCTCCTGGATCAGTAGTATACCCAGACCATCCGCGGTGAACCTGCTCGCGATGACGGCCGAGGCCGACTTAGCGTGGTGCAGGTTTACCTGGGCAATTTCTGTTTGTGGACCCACTATAGGATCGGATCGCCGTCCTCCGCGTTGCCACCCGCTAGGTCCTTGAGTCCTTCGAGAACTCTTGCGTGGAGGGTTCTTGTTCGCCAGCCTTCTCCGTAGGGACCTTCACCATGGTTTCGGCAGTTGCCGCCTGCTCCGACGGTTTCGCTTTCGGTGGCCGTCTTAGGCTTAAATGGCCTTAGGACCACACTAAATCTATAATTCAGTCGGAAGCTCGCTCTCCTGACGAATTTATACGATTCGTCATCGATGCAGAGATTGAGCCTCCACCCTGAATGCTCGACCTTGCTGGTGACTACTCGCCAGGCCGATATGCTAAGGCCCTCGTTCTGATTTTGAATGAGCCCGAGAGCACACTCATATGGCTTACCTGGGCACCTGAGGAGGAACACCGTCATGCTATGCATGGGCTGTGGTTGCCTCCGGTCCCCTGTGCATTGTTGCCTCTCTGCCGCTTGGTGTTAGGCGGCTCCTGTGGCGTTAGCTGCCCACTCTTGCGCTTCGCGGCTTGAGTGGTCGAAGGCGCTGCCCTTTAGCAACACCGCCTTGCGGCCTGAGTTGCGTTAACTGGGCGTTGGCTTCGATTTCCGCTGCTCATTTTACTGCTAGACGCGGTATTGCCACCCATTGTTTCCTCTCACCCTGTTACGCGCCAACTTTTCGGCTTCCTCCTGAGTTTTTCCCTCCTGGAGGTGCCTGAGATATCATTTAAGGCTGGCACCGTTTATGCCTCTCCTCCTGGGATCGTCCTGCCCGCCTGGACTCCCATTTGGTGGTAGAGGGGGTAGTCTGCCTCCCCTCTTCCGCTTCCGTTTGGGTCCACCGCGCCAGAGCCCCATGACGTGGTAAGGTCACCGTTACTTCCCAATGCGGCCCAGTATTGGGAAGGCTCCGTTAGAATACAGCCAAATTTACCTCCTGGCTGCAAATCGTCCAATGGGCACGGGAGTCGCGTAACACCCTGTATTAGGAGGTGGCAGCTCTTGGTTGTCGCACGCATGCGGCTTCTGACAACCCGCGTAAGAGGTGCTAGGCAGCACTTCTCACCCTGGTTGTGAGATGCCGACAATGCCTTGCGACCTAAGCCCCTGCACCAAGGTAAGGTGCCTGGCATTCGCAGAGGCGTTAGTTGCTGTTGCGCTTCGCGGCTTGGAAGGGCGGAGGCTTTTGTGACATTCATCTGCTGTTGTTCTTGGGCAAGAAGTAAACTAATCATGAGCGGTATGCATTAAGAGCCAATTTCGCGCCCGAGAATACAGAAAATAATTAAACATTAAAATTAACACCATACCAAGTTCGAACGACCAGAGGATTAACACCTCCATGTGGTTCCCGTGGTATGAAAACAGTAATAGACAGTACAAACCTGGACAATCGCCCAATTTGACCGAAAATCAAAATTTAAAGAACAGATATGACGTCGATAGACAGAATAGGGTAGAACCAATGGCCGTTACCCCATTTTATCAAAAACGTCTTTTATATAAGAAAACAATATACACATAAAGATACATACGAAGAAAAAAACAAAAGGCCGCAAAAAGGTTATCACTTGACCAAATATCCATCGTGTAAATTTCTTGAAAGATGATGTTGAATACCCAATGAATCAGTGTACGAAGAAGAAGCCGAGCAAGCGGCGGATAGGATTGAAATTGATTAGCTCAATTTTTTAGGTAAAAGTCCCTCCTTCAATGAATCCAAGGGACAAAAGGAAGAAAATAACTCAAATTACTAATTGATACTGGGGCAACTAAGAGCTATAGCAGCCAATTCAAACCCTTTTTTTCTGTTAACTCAATTTACGTGGTTAGTCCTATCACTCATAAATGTAGAGTTAGCACATTCAGAGGGATCGCGGGGTTTTTTTTATATAACCCAATGATAATTGGTGGTGTAAATGGAGGTGGCTGCGACGACTGGCAGTGAGAATAGAAACCAAGTGTACTCAAGGTTTCACTCTTACCCACTGGGCATATCGGATTTTGTAAATACGGAGATTCAGAATCTTTTGGACTATAAGAACCCTATATGCGTGATTAAGAAATAAAAGTTTTGATAAAATTGGACAATAAATAAGCGATTTGTAACAGATTGTAGCAGTGATTAGTTTCGCAAACTAACTGAGAAAACCATCAGTAACAAATCTCCGATACTCAACACTTGAGCCAAAAACTGTGTTTCATCAAATTAGAACACGATAGAAGCAAAGTCGCGTTCTTCGGGAAAAACGGAAAGTATTAGCTTTGTTTTCTTGATTCTTTTTGCTTCCTTTGTAAAATATGTAGATAAGGTAACACTGATTATTTGTTAGAATGCAACTGTTTTGTTATTGTGTGAATAAAAGGAATTTAACAAAAGTTAAATATTGAATTAAAATTATTTTTGCACGATTTAATATAAAATAAATATGTAAAATTTAAAAATAACTATAAGAGAAAAATTCCTAGTTGAATTTTCGAACTTTAAATGCAAATATCTCGAAAACCATCAGTCATCGGCAACTAAATGGGGAACCTCCTCTATGTGCACATACCCATTTTAACTCCGAATACGGGGGATGCTATTCTAAAATTTTAGTTTTATGAAAATAAAAGTGAGTAACATATAAACAAAACAAAATATACGGATGAATCAAAAGTCAATTAGAAAAAGTCTGCGTACAAAGTTCTTAAAATTTAACTGGATGCCTGATATACCCAACGTTTTAAAATTTACGTTAAGAGTTTTGGCATGGAATAGAGAAGCTTAGAGGTTTCTGTCGAAGGGATGTGAGCCCATTCCTCGTGCAGCACATCCTTGAGCATATCCTTTGAGGTAATTGTGCGTTGGCGTATTTTACGTTCCAGTGAATCTTATTATCGCTATTTAGGATTAAAATCTGGTGATTATGGTGGCTGTTGTTGTTGTTGTAGCGGCAGTATTCTGCCGAGTTGACAGTCCTTGGCCGGATAAAAATCCGGGTCCGTTCCGGTTACGTAGACCCGACTGTCATGGGAACGAATCCGACTGATTCTGATGGTGTTTGAAGCTGTTTGGGAACGTTGTAGAGTAATTAACTATCTCTGCTGTATACTTTGGGTCGTTATCCTGTGGAAAATATGAGTCACTTCCAATTCTCCCGCTCTTTGCTTCAAATGTATTTTTAAGATATTAAGGTATGCATATTTAACTCTATAAATTCCATTTAGCCCACACTGTTACTGCCTATACACCTCAATATCATTGCTTATTTCCCACCGTTCTTCACCATATGCCTCAAGATTTCCTTATTGAGTGCCGTGCCTGGTTTTTTTTTTTGATTTTTTAATTTTGCGAATGGTGCCAATGCAGAGTAATTTCTTAAAATTTTTTGATCGATTTTGGATGCAGTAAATCGAAGGGTATGTTTATAATTTGTTTATGAATGTATGAAAGAATGTGTTCTTCCAACAAGTTGACTGATTTAAGGGTATGTTTTTCTTTTCGAAAAGTATAACTTTTTGTATTATTTCCTTTTCAAAGGGGCTTATTTCTTTTCTCTTTGGCGAGATTCGATATTCTAAATTTAATAACAAACTGAATTGAAAAAAATCATTTAAAACTGCCACTTTTACGAAAAAAAAAACTAACTTTCCATTTGGTTATTACGTAGGGAATTCTCATTTTACTATACTATGGGATTATGAAATAGACTAGTGATAAAGCACTTAATATCATTATGCTCTAGAATTTAGTATATAAAAGTTATTTTTTAACAAAAGAATATAAGATATAAGCGTTTACGCAGACTTTTTCTGGCGAGTGTATGTATTTATGTATACACACATTCATAATATTATCACTTAACAAATACAAATATCGGTATGCGAATTATCGGCAAATTCTCTTATGTTGGTATGGTGGTCTCATATTTTACTTAGAAGGAATTACTATGGAAGTGGTAGAACAATATTTAGAATATTTATATTTTCAAAGAAAATGTTATGACGGGAATTCCCTAGTCCACCAAAATGTATTGAATATCCGCTATTAATATTTTCAAGGCCAAATGTATGGCGGGAACTATTAAAAACACGTAATTTGTTTGTTCCAAATTTTTTTCTATTTATTACAAAACATTCGGATTCCCTCCCCACAACACAATATTGTGATGCTTTTTCGTCGCGTCAGTCCTTCGACACATTGACTTTTTGACAGGAAAACAAAAAACATTGGCTTCGGTCATTGGTTGACCGTGTCAACTGAGATTTGAAGCAATGAGTGAACAAATTAATAAAACGAATTGGTGTTAATTAAATCACGATTTATTATTTAACTTGCTACGCAAGTACAGCTGTATTCGCTGGGTGAGTTCTTACGGTTAATTAAGACATTACATTTTATATACAAATGCGAAATCATTTGGTATTTTAAGATGTTATATTACTTTTAACGAACTAAGTAAATAAATATAACAAATATACTTCATAATTCATCAAATATATATTAGTTTTATAACATACTAGAAGACACGACCACGCGCTGCTGTGGTTAAGGTGCATATTAAATTATATTATTCAGGGGTGTTGTAGAATCTGATAGTTGTCGGAATCAGTTCATTGAAACCGATAAAAAAATGTAGTAGGTGTCATGAATTCAGATATTATTGGTTTGATGTTCGAAACAGAAATTGTATCGGTTTTGGGTGTCACGGAAACCAATTTTATCGGTTTTGTTATCAAAAACAAAGCAAGAGGATTTTTGCTGACAGATTTGAAATGTAAGTTAAGAAAATAATTTATATTATTGTTACGATTTAGTTTATCGTTTTTTCTATAGGAGAAAACATAAGAATAAAACAAAAAATGTCATAATTATCGAGTTTATGGAAAAAATCAATATATTTTAAGAGAATTTACAAAACGTAACAAACATAATTTAACACCCAAATGCGTTTTTATTCAGTCGATAATGTGATATAAATCTGTAAAGTAAGCATGTATACAAACATACAAGTAAATGCAAGCCAAATTTCACATGCGACTCCCCTGGTGCATCAAGTGGACTACTGTGCTCTTTAATATATTCCTTTTATTTTTATACTCTCTCTTTTTCTATAGGTATATATAACCCTATATCTAACTCGATTAGTTTTAGGTGATACAAACAACCTTTAGGTGAACAAAACTATTACGATTTATTACTATTACTCTCTCGCAACCTGTTGCTGATCATTTATATATACATAACCCTATATCTAACTCGATTAGTTTTAGGTGATGCAAACAACCGTTAGGTGATACTCTGTAGCAACAGGTTGCAAGAGTATAATAGTTTTGTTCACCTAACGGTTGTTTGCATCACCTAAAACTAATCGAGTTAGATATAGAGTTATATATATATAATATAATTGATCAGGATGAAGAGACGAGTTGAAATCCGGGTGACTGTCTGTCCGTCTGTCCGTCCGTGCAAGCTCTAACTTGAGTAAAAATTGAGATATCTTTATGAAACTTGGTAGACATGTTTCTTGGTACCGTGAGACGGTTGGTATTGCAGATGGGCGTAATCGGACCACTACCACGCCCACAAAACGCCATTAATCAAAAACAAATAAATTGCCAAAACTAAGCTCCGCAATAAGATACAAGACTGTTATTTGGTACACAGGATCACGTTAGGGAGGGGCATCTGCAGCTAAATTTTTTTTGAACGGTGTGAAAATAGTTGAAATCGGGTGGCAACTCCGCCCACTCCCCATATAACGGTACTGTTAAAAACTACTAAAAGCGCGATAAATCAAGCACTAAACACGCCAGAGACATTAAATTTTATCTCTGGGATGGTATGATGACTTTATAGGAACCGCGTTCAAAATTAGACAGTGGGCGTGGCACAGCCCACTTTTAGGTGAAAACCCATATCTTGAGATCTGCTTAACCGATTTCAACCAAATTCGGTGCATATCGTTCTTTTCATGTTTCTATGTCATAGTGCGAAAATGGGCGAAATCGGACTACAACCACGCCTACTTCCCATATAACACCATTTTAAATTCCATCTGATTCTTTCACTTTCCACTATGCAAATCAGGCAACAATGACTGTATCGGGATAAAACTTTGCGTGAATAATGCGATTAAAGTATGCCACCTTGTGGCCAAAAATTGTCTAAATCGAACCAAAACTGTTTAAGCCCCTAAGTACTAAATATGTGGACCCCAGTGCCTATAGTTGACCTTCTACCGAAAATATCAGTCAAACCACAAAGAAATCTCAAACGAGTATACTATTTGACTTTGCGAGAGTATAACATGTTCGGTTACATCCGAACTTAGCCCTTCCTTACTTGTTTTCGTTGCTTTTTTTCTTCCAATAAAATAAAAGCTAAAATAGCGGAACTCATTGTAAACTTTCGTAGACTTCATTCAGCATTTCAAATGTATAAAACGCTTCCTAATTTACTCATTTGAAAATTTTGTCACATTAGTAGACAGCTGATTCAAATATTGGTTTTGCATATGTTCGAAAATACGCAAATCAAATCAGATTCTGTGACATCATTCAAAATCAGAATTGGTTTGCAATTCTGACAACTACGCAAATTGAATTCCACAACACCCCTGATTATAAACTATTCAATATAGTAAATGGTATTTACGAATAAAGACGAAAACGTTATAGGCGGTACAGTACTATTGGAATACGTGACAATAGGTCCATTTTTCCAGTCACAATGGTTGCTGCAATAAAATTTCCTGTAATCTCTTTGATTATTAAACGTGTACTATTGCATATTCGAGTTGCATTCAAATTACTCTAAAGAGTAATAGGTGAACCGAGGATTATGTGTGTATATTTAGTGTATTTAGAAACACAATTTGACAATTTTTAAATTAAATTTTCATTTCTATCAACAAAATTAACGATTGATTTAAAATACATCAGATCACCTAGCAACAACTGTTGTATCTAGACATACATTTCGTCAACATTTACATTCGTGGCCGCTATTTTAGCCCAATTATTGAGCCTGTTATGATCCAAGTAATTAATTTTTATTTCCAGGAATATACTCTTAATTAATACATTTTTAATGCAATGAGGATTTGGTTGCATTTCTATTATATCATTCGCATTTTCTAGCAGTTGTTCGGAATACAACATATAACAGTAGTAATTTCATCGTTACCATTTAAGTCTTGCATTGTTCTTTGCAATGCTTCGAGAGTATGTGTGAGCCATTATGCACTCATCTACGTGAACCAGAACTTTTTCTCAACACTGGAATTATTCCAGTAATTTTTTATGTTACACGAGTTTGAGATATATGTATACATAAAAACCTTCAATTCTAGCATAATATTATTTAACAGAAATTATATACTAAAATGTGATAATAAATTTACTAAACCAATTTTAAGAGCGACTATTATATTATTAAACATATGTGAAAATGTAACATTCTCAATTTTCAACTGTGATATTTTTTCTACTTCTTGTGCTGTTCTGATTTTACTTCCAAAGTTTACTTTCTCTAAAAGTTATTTTGTGTATTTTTGTATTCACAATTATTAAAAATACAGATATAATCAAATTGGATAGTGATAATGAATATTTGAAAGACCGTGCTTGATATGATTGATATGTTCTTTAATATTGTAAAACATACTTTTGTTCTATGTATCACCAATAGTTTCCGCAGCGCATACGAGGAAAGATGATTTAGGACACTTTTTTTGAACCTTGGGCTACGTTACTTAAGTTTTAGTAGGGATCCCTATCCTTTTCTATCAGTAAATATAGTCTATGTTACTCAAGGTAAATGTTACTTTCCAATGGTGAAAAGATTTTTAAGTTTATTCATTACAAACATACACACAAATCTTTCCACTTTATAATCTGAATTCATCACATTAATTTAAATTTATAAAAAAACTGGGATGAAAAATAAAAGAAAAATATGTATATGCTGAATACATAATATAGGTTGGTTGAAAAGTTTCTGCGCTCGAAATGAAAAAGTAATGTTTTTGGTACGAAATTTATTTTTTTATTCAGTATATTCTCCCTTAACTTTAATACCGTTATTTCAACCGGCTGTAATAGCTTCTTCACTCGACAAAAAACGCTTTCCACGAAGGAATTGTTTTAGGTTTCTGAAGTGGTAGTAGTCGCTGGGAGCCAAATCTGGTGAATACGATGGATGCTAAAGTAATTCGTACCTTAATTCGTTAAAGCTCTGTGAGCAGGTGCATTGTCTTGATGAAAAATGATTTTTTTTGTGCTGCAAAGCGTGGTTTTTTCTCACGAACTTTTTCATCCAGCTAATCCAAAAGGCTGCAATAATATTCATAGTTGATTGTTTTACCTTTCTGCAAATAATCAATCGACAAAATTCCTTTTGCATCCTAAAAACTGATGCCATAACCTTCTTTGCTGCTCGTTGTGAACTGAACAACCAGTTTCAGTCCACTGTTGAGAAATTTGTTTTCGATTCAGTTTTTGTTGAATTGTTAACGGGCGCGGCACTAACCTACCAAACAGCTTTTTCATATGTAATTCTCCATTTAAACTATCAAGTACTCGTTCGTCTGAAATGCCTATGGCAATAGTAATTTCATGCTTAGTTAAACTTGGATATTCACTAACAATATTATGAACTTGCTCAATGCTTTCTTGTGTGGTTGCGGTTTTTGGTCGTTCTTCGCGTGGATTGTCTTCAAGCCTAGTTTAAGTTCACCAGCCCAAAATTCAAGTGTGCGTTTTGAAGGTGAGGACTCCTTATACGCTTCTAACAATTGTTCATAAATTTTCTTTGATTTAAACATTTCAAAACAAAGAATCTAATCACTGCGCGATATTCAGTTTTTTCCTTTTTAAAAAATACTCTGACATATCAACGTCAAATGGTTTGTAAACAAAGAATTAATTGACAGAATGGCTTGTAACTTTGCATGTGTTCTCACGACAGATATAACTTGCGAAAAAAAATCGGAGCTAATAGTGCTATTTCTTGGTGAGACCAACCAGTATATTTGATTTTGGCGTAATTATCGACACTTGAAAATTGAATGTGAAATGCCGACAGCTAAACGCAATTCTGTACTTTTGTGACTTCATAATGGTGTCAATTACATGATCTATTTAAAGAAATATGTGTATCAAAATATTTTTAAATTATTACTAATAACTCATAACAAAATAATTAATTAACATAAAATAATTTAAAAAATAATAAATAATAAATAAAAGTTCAATAGAAGGGAATATATTTCATATGACATATCAAAGAATTTCTTTTCGATATTACCGAGTTGGCGTACAAATTAAATTATTGCCTTGTATTATTTAAATTATGCTATGCTGAGCCGTAGAATAAAACTATTGATATTGTTCATTATCGAAACTGGCTGAAGTGCTCCGTCTTTCTTTCAAATTATAACTGAACTTATTGATAACTTAGTTTAAGGTACCCTTTCTAAAATTGGATTTCGCAATTATATCATAGCTATGCTGGGTTTGCTGGCTAGTGTAGTATTACCAAAAGTGAAGTCTAATTTTGGTTAACATGGTAGCACATAAAATAATTTTTTCATTCTTGGCTTGTTTCCGCGCGTTGCGGTTGGTTTCAAATTTTTGGAATAAAATACAAATTAAATTTCTATTTTTGAAACTTTAGTTAGGTGTTAGATGGAATGTTACGGAAATATTTACAATTAGGTAAGAATTTCTAATATTTTGAAATGCCGGCTGCACATAACCCCTCTTATTCATACAGAATCAGAATTTTTGACTCAACCTAAACGTATTATAAGTACAAGTTTCTTGATCTCATATAACATTGAGTAAGTGTATAAAAAATATGACTTTTGACCTGATGAGTTATAGCTCTCAGTGCAGTTTATATAGTAACATAAAAAATTTTTTATGTTCCCTTATTAATTAATATTATTTAAATAGTCAATATTTATTTATCGTTTTTGATTTTATTTTTAAATCAAGTTTTTTACTTTTTTACTAATTTTAATGAATCGATCAGGTTTGTTAGCTTAATTGCAAATTAGTTGGTTAGCATTTTTTTGTTTTTTTTGTCATGTAAAATATAGAACATTTACGAGGGCTGCTATATAGCTGGCTGGCCTAGGCAACACTAAGTGTTGCCAGGTGCAATCTGACATTTCCATTGGAAAGTTTGACATTTTTTAGCATAACATCACTCAGAACGTTTTGTCATTTAATCGTGAATTGTTTTATTTACAGGGAATTAAAAAATTCATCTCGGCCATAAAATGGAATTAACTCGTAAACATTTTCGTGCGATCATTTTTCACAACTTTCGACGTGGATTATCACGACAAGAGTGCATCGATTAACTAAAATCTTTGTATGGCTATGAAGCACCATCCTATAGCACTGTGAAAAACTGGTACAACGAATTCAATCGTGGCCGACGCTCGCTCAAAGACGTATTCCGTGAAGGTCGTCCAAAAACAGCCGTTGTGCCAAAAAACATCGATGCCGTACGTGAACTGATAATGCAAGACCGTCATGTAACATACCTTCAGATAGAGGCATGCCTATGCATTTTTCCCAACAGCATACATTCGATATTGCATGAACACCTGGCCGTAAAAAAGGTTTGTTCTCGTTGTATCCCGCACAATTTGACAATCGCTCAAAAAAAGGCTCGTGTGGATTGGTGTAAAGAAATGCTGAAAAAATACGATCGCGGTGCTTCAAAAGACGTTTATAAGATCGTCACAGACGAATCATGGATCTATGCGTATGAGCCCTAAACAAAACAGCAATCGACCGAAAAAAAAACCATTTTCGTTGATAAATATTCGTATTTTCATTATTAGGCCAGAAATATATATAGCAGCTCTCGTATATAATGTTGCCGTATAATTAGGCAACATTATCATCGAGGAAAGAAAACGCTATGAATAAAAATATGTTTGAAATTCTTATATACGTATGTATGTATTTTAAAACTTCGAGAACTGAAGGAGGGAATGTAGGATCATCTTTCTCTTTCTTCTCAAGATCAGCACCATCCAAAATATATCCAATAAACATAAGTATATTTTCAATTGCTTTGCTCAGATGCAACCTGCTGCGAAATATGTACACGCACACTTTGTACAATAGCAAGGAACATTAAGCTACCAACGAAAAAGAGTTATTTACTATTGTTTGGGCATTGAAAGCTGATTTACCAACCACGAAAAGAAAGAAATGTCGCGGATGCGTTGCATAGATATTACATTAACGCTTTGGACCTAATGAATGTTGAAAGAATTTACAGCAAACAGTCAGTAACTAACACAATTGAAAGAAAACTTTGTTCTTAGACTAGACACCTAATTATGTGGTAAATTTAGATACACAGAAAAACTTGTTACTGATATATTGCACACAGATGAATAACAGCAAATGACTGTACACTGTAACGAAAAGCATTATATGTAGTATGTGGGAGCTGGGGTTATTCGCGGACCGATTTCACATATGACCACTATTAAACTATAATATTATATATCCAATACTATACATTATTTTAAATTTGCTAAGATACTTATATTACATATTGACAGATATATAAGTTATAAAGCTAGCTAGTGCTAAAAGTTAGGCATATGCCTAGGACCGAAGTAAGTAGACTTGGTTGGGGGCAAATTCTGCCCATCTACATTGTCCTCTTATGGCACCAAGGAATACGTGGGCCAAGATATATTGATTTTTACTCCAATCCAACTCGTCTCGTCATCATGATAATTTATATTTATATGTATATACAACTCTATCTAACGCCAATTCCGCTGTTTCTACCTCTAACGCTACAGCTATTAAATCAACAATTTAGAGGGCTACTATAAGAGCGCCTCATCTAATAATAAGTTCCGATCGACACTTAATCATGAGATTTAGGCTGTTGGGTAGATTATCTCACTAATCTACTGGATTTAGTAAGATTTCGCCATACAAAAATTACACTTATTAATCTCCTCACTGAGCAGATTTGAAGCTAATCTACTCGATAATCTCCCTGTGCGACTCTGATTTAACACCAACTGTTTGTCAGTATGGAATCACATTATCACAGTTGATTTAAAGACTACAAAGTGAAAAAAAATTAGAAACCAACATAAGTTAAAAGCAGTATCTAAGGCAAGCTGTGTCATATATCTTTTACCACGGGTGGGGAAAATAAATGAAAGACAAGTCTTCTATGAGAAATATTTCATTATAATTTTATTTAAAATTTGCTTGTCCTTATATACTATATATTATATTTTTCAAACTATCTTAAGTAACTAAATATAAATGTATATGTGTATGTCCGTATGTATGTAGCACATTGTTTATGCTGCATGGTGTGGGGTTGTTTTGCAAGTGCACATGTGCATTTGTAATCAATTGCCTAAATGTATATCTTAGGTCAACAAGTTATCATATGAATACATCTTAATCTAAGGAAATATTTATAAATATAAATAATATTGTATTTTTAATTGTTGAGTGCATGCGTATAAAACAAAGTCGCTTTCTCTGTCCCTATATCCCTATATATGCTTAAGTCTTTAAAGCTACGCAACGGATTTTGATGCGGTTTTTTTTTAATAGATAGAGTGATTCGAGAGTAATGTTTATATATATAATAACATCCATTAAATATTGTAGAAATACTGTTTTTTTTTTGAGGTTTCTAATGTGATGTGGTAAATAATTACATTTTTTCCGCTTACATTGCAAACGCAGGCTGAACCCTACGAGATTTATCAAAATAATGTATTAAGTATTGTACACATTGAAAAGGTCTACAGAAAACTCCGATGGTATATGTCTATCTCTTATGGATATCCCACAATAACATTTTTTTGTCATTTACTTTTTACGACAAATAATGGCTAATTTTTGAAGCGATTTTAATCAATACAGCAGTAATCCATATCCAATTAAATATCTTAAATACATTGTTAATTTAATACATAATAGCACTATATGGCCATATGATTTAAATGAATATTTTCGAAGATATTACAGATTTAAAAAATGCGGGATGTAGCGTTGGCGGCGGTACCTGCCGGTCGGGGCGGCGGGAGCGTACCTATAAATAGCGCGTCGGAGGCCGCGGTTCTCTTTATAGCACTTTTAATTTAGCAGCGATCGGACGCTTTTATTATCAGAGCTCTCTAGCGAGGAAAATAACAATACTTAGTAAAATCGTAGTTTAAGTTGAGGTATTTCAGTTAAAAAAAAGAACTGAACAGAATAGGTGTCTTTTGTTTTTTATGATTGTGCATACGTTATATACATTTAGAACAGTAAATTTTGTACAGAAATTATAAAGTCATGTCTGGAAGACGTTGTCGTTCGAACAAAGGTCGTAGTACAGTGAATGCCAGAAGAGTACGTTTAGCAAAAGATGAAGAATCGTCAATGGAACGTCAGGCTCGGGATAGAAATAGAGCTGAGAGAGAGAGAGAGAGTATTCAGTAGAGCGTGAGGTTCGCCGCAGCCGGGATAGGGATCGAATACATAGAGCCAGAGAATCATCAGCACGAGTTACTAATTAATGGGTAAATAAAGAAAATTCTGCTATGAATTACGATCCTTGGATTTCTTACAAGGACGATCGTATAGTATCAAATAGGTACTATGTCAGTAGTGTGTGAACATTGCTTGGCATTGATATTCAAGGACGAATCGAAAGGCATGTGTTGCTACAAGGAAAAGTGAAATTAGAAGAAATTCTCCCCCCACCTGAACCACTTCACTCTTCTTTTGGGTGATCATCAGAAATCCAAACAATTCACGCGCAATATACGTCGTTATAATAACGCATTTCAAATAAGCAAGTTGTTGAGCGTTGGTTCATGACTACATTTAAAATTCAAGGGCAACTGTACCTTTTCGTTCAAGTGAATTTCCGAAGTCGTTCCAAACTCAAACAAGTACTAGCGATGACAGATATCCCAAATATCATCGACGATCGCCAGAACAGGGTGGGCAAAATGCTACCGTCCGAAACCATGATATTAATAACCGATGGATCGTTGCCTATAATCCGCTCCTTTTGAAAATGTTTGATGCCCACAAGTCAATTCAATATGTTACTAAGTACGATAATAAAGGAAGTGATCAAGCCACTTACAGCATACAACCACCAAATGAAGTATAACAAGTAAGGAAGGGCTAAGTTCGGATGTAACCGAACATTTTATACTCTCGCAAAGTCAAATGGTATACTCGTTTGAGATTTCTTTGTGGATTGACTGATATTTTCGTTAGAAGGTCAACTATAGGCACTGGGGTCCACATATTTAGTACTTAGGGGCTTGAACAGTTTTGGTTCTATTTAGACAATTTTTGGCCACAAGGTGGCATACTTTAATCGCATTATTCACGCAAAGTTTTATCCCGATACAGTCATTGTTGCCTGATTTGCATAGTGGAAAGTGAAAGAATCAAATGGAATTTAAAATGGTGTTATATGGGAAGTAGGCGTGGTTGTAGTCCGATTTCGTCCATTTTCGCCCTATGACATAGAAACATGAAAAGAACGTTATGCACAGAATTTGGTTGAAATCGGTTAAGCAGATCTCAAGATATGGGTTTTCACCTAAAAGTGGGCTGTGCCACGCCCATTGTCTAATTTTCAACGCGGCTCCTACAAAGTCATCTCATACCATCCCAGAGATAAAATTTAATGTCTCTGGCGTGTTTAGTGCATTTATCGCGCTTTTAATAGTTTTTAACAGTACCGTTATATGGGGAGTGGGCGGAGTTGCCACCCGATTTCAACTATTTCCACACCGTCAATAGAAGTGCTAAAAACATTTGCTTCCAGTGAATTTTGTTATTAAAGGATTAGCGTTTTAGGAGATATGATAATTAAACCTATTAGAGGCGGGACCACGCCCACTTAAAAACAATTTTTTTTAACTGCAGATACCCCTCCCTAATGTGATCCTGTATACCAAATAACAACCGTCTTACGGTATCAAGAAACATGTGTACCCAGTTTCATAAAGATATCTCAATTTTTACTCAAGTTACAGCTTGCACAGACGGACGGACGGACAGACAGTCACCCGGATTTCAACTCGTCTCTTCATCCTAATCATTTATATATATATAACCCTATATCTAACTCGATTAGTTTTAAGTGATACAAACAACCGTTAGGTGAACAAAACTATTATACTCTGTAGCAATAAGTTGCGAGAGTATAAAAATATCAGTCTGGACGTTACACTGCCTGTACAAGGTGTTGTTAACAATACTTATCAAGCAGCATGCAAAGCTATGGGGCTTTTGGAAGATGATTTTCACTGGGAAAACACATTAGCAGAAGCAGCTATTTGTAGTTCAGCTACATCATTAAGATATTTATTTGCCGTTATCTTGTAGTATCGTTTTGTCAAGTAACTGATTCTATGGAATAAATTTCAAGAAAATATGGCCAGTGATATTCTGATTTGGCGACAGCGAGATTTAAACTCAGATGATGTACAATATGATCAAAACATATATGACGAAGCATTATCGATCAAGGATGCCATCTAATACTACTAACTCAGATTTAACTAACAGTGCCGAATACACAAGAGAAACATCATACGACACTTTTACAAAATATAGCTCAAGATGAGCCACGATTAAACATCGATCAGAAAAAAGTATTCACTGCATTACTATCAACAATTGATAACAATGAAAGGAAATAGTTTTTCCTTGATGCAGGAGGCATACGAAAAAACATTTTTAATCTATCTACTCTTAAAAAAAGTGAGATCTACCTGAAAAATTGCGTTAGCTGTTGCGTCATCCGGCATTGCCGCTACGCTTTTGGAAGGAGGCCGAACCGCACACTCTACATTCAAGATCTCGCTGAAAATCGTCACCGATGAAAATAACAGCGTCTGTAGTGTTTCTAAACAAAGCAATACAGGAAAATTGATGCGATTTGCGCAACAAAAATTCACCTATGGGTGAATCTGCAATTATGTTCTCAGGAGATTTCCGTCAAATCCTACCAGTTGTGACTGGAGGAACAGGGGCTGACGAAATAAATGCTGTCCTAAAAAGACCCAACCTTTGGCCATATGTCAATAAATTAGAGCTTAAAACTAATATGAGTGTTTCGTTATCTTCACGTGAGAACTAGCTATTTTCAGAGATGCTGGAAAGTTAATACAAAGGGAGGGAAGGATTAACCTAGGATACCTTTGTGTTTTGATAGACAACATCCAAGAGTTAGTCAACAATGTCTATGCTGACATTGATAACATAAGTTAAAAGACAATATCTTGGACTAAAAAAAGAGCGATTCTGTCACCAACTAATGAACAAATAGACAAGGTAAATAACTTGATTCTTTCAAAGCTTGAAGCGCTGACGAAAACATACTATTCGGTCGATACTGTTCTCGATTTGGAAGAAGCTATTCATTTTCCTACAGAATTTCTAAACTTTTTGAACCCGTCTGGACTTCCTCCTCACAAAATGGTGTTGAAAGTAGGTTGTCCTGTTATTTTATTAAGAAACCTGAATCAACCTTAACTTTGCAATTGCTCGCGTTTGCTGGTAAAATTACTGAAAACTTTCATAATAGAGTGCACAATACTCACAGGATGTGGTACCGAAGAAGATGTATTTATTCCCCGAATCCCTCTGATACCATCGGATTTACTCTTTCAATTTAAACGTTTACAGTTCCGGTAAAGACATGTTTTGCAACGACCATTAATAAATCGCAGGGCCACATCTTCAACGTTGCAGGCTTAGATTTGAGCGTTGACTGTTTTTCACATGGTCAACTGTATGTCGCCCTTTCAAGAGTAAACTCTAGATAAAACATGTTTGTACTGCCTAATGACACGAAAGATGTGAACGTTGTATATAAAGACATTCAGTTATATACTAATTGTTGTAAATAAATAGGTAAAAATTTAAAAAGTACTTGTATATAAGTAAAAATGTGTATGAATTTAGATATTCCAAGGATATCAGGAAATCTTCAGGATATAGGGAAAGGGTAATTGTTTTACTCCAAATTTAACGATGCGGGCCACGGGCAGTAATGAATATATCAAAACTACTGGATAAATTTTAATAATTTTTTCAGATAGTGACATACTCTATGTATTTTATACCCGTGCGAAGCCGGAGCGGGCCGCTATATTTTTATATACAACGTTCACAGGTTTTCTGTGGCGTATCAGCATTGCACCGTGCGAAGCCAGGATGGGTCTCTTGTGATGGATACACGACGTCGTTTAACTTCGCGCTCAATTTCCGGACCTCTTTTTGATAATGGATTGCAAAAAGTATACACGTGATATTTGGAAATTTTTTATTTCATTAATTAATTTATAAACTTGGATGTAAACAAAATAACAATTTTTTCCAAACTCTGCTCTTGCTTTCCTCACAATAATACAAGAATTATTCCCTCAATTTACTGTCAGCTTATATTAACAATTATTTTTCACTCTTTAGTTTGATGAATCTGAGGATCTGCTTAACCGACTTTAAAAACGTATTTTCTAGTTTTTAATATTATTTATTTTTCAATTTTTAGTTTAATGTGCTTTTTATAACGCTTTTATTAGCTTCACTTGTATGTGTGTAGGTGGGACTGTAACAAAACAATCAACAGTTTGATATAACACATGATTTTAAATTACATTAAACTAAAAAGTGAAAAATAATTATTAATTCTCACAAAACTACCACCGAAAAAAGTAAACAGGTAAATCTAATAAAAGCTTTATAAAAAAATAGATTTTTTCGAACTATGTAAAAACGAGTTTCTATGGTAGAAGACTCCCTTAAAGCGAAGTTTTTAAATATGACCACAAAATCGAATTAAATAACCAAAGGTTGACTTATATATGACAACATCTCGAGAATTTGTGTTCTTTTCACAAATAAGTCACGTAAGCAGAGTACAAGCAATAAAAACTGTAAAGTAATTAATAAGGAATAAAATAGAAGAAAATCACGAACAGTCCGATCTCAAGCAGTTGATTGGTTTAGTGCACAGTCGGCTATATTCTGGTAATGCTAATGATAAACACACCAAATATTGACTATGCTATTCTGTGGATCTAGGCTATGTTTTATGTATTTCTAAATGTTTACTTAAATTTATGTATACAGAAAATGTTTATACTATCGCAACATGTTGCTACAGAGTAGAATAGTTTTGTTCACCTAACGGTTGTTTGTATCACCTAAAACTAATTGAGTTAGATATAGGGTTATGTATATATAAATGATTAAGATGAAGAGACGAGTTGAAATCCGGGTGACTGTCTATCCGTCCGTCTGTGCAAGCTGTAACTTTAGTAAAAATTGAGATATATTTATGAAACTGGGTACACATGTTTCTTGATACCTTAAGACGGTTTTCATTAATCCAAAACAAATAAATTGTCATAACTAAGCTCCACAATAAGATACAAGGCTGGTATTTGGCACACAGGATCGCATTAGGGTGGGGACCTAATAGGTTTAATGTGCATATCTCCTAAACTGTTAAAGCTATAATAACAAAATTCACTGAAAACAAATGTTTTTAGCACCTCTATTGACGGTGTGAAAAAAATGGAAATCAGGTGGCAACTCCGCCCACTCCCCATATAACGGTACTGTTAAAAACTACTAAAAGCTCGATAAATCAAGCACTAAACACGCCAGAGTCATTAAATTTTAACACAGGGATCGTAAGAGCTGACTTTATAGGAGCCGCGTTCAAAATTAGACAATGGGCGTGGCACCGCCCACATTTAGGTGAAAACCCATATCTGAGGATCTTCCTAACCGATTTCAACCAAACTCGGTACATAATATTCGACTCATATTTCTATGCTATAGTGGGAAAATGAGCGAAATCGGATTACAACCACGCCTATTTCCCATATAACACCATTTTAAATTCCATCTGATTTTTTCACTTTCCACTATGCAAACCACACCTCAAGGAATTTCCTGGCCTTTGATTCTTGCGAATTACAAGAGTATAAAATTCTTGGTTCCGCCCTAGTACCCATTATCGGGTATATATTGACCCTGGCTCCAACATACTTTATGTAAAAAATTCAAACTTCCGTTTGGCTTTATATAAACGTAAAATATTATATTAGATATACAACAGTTTAATGCCGAAAATGTGTGAAATCGATCCACGAATTTCCCCAGCATACATGTACTACTTATGGTATAATTTATTTCGTTAATTTGATAATTTAATGAAATTAAATGGACAGTTTTTCTTAAAATTAATGTGGTTTATCGCTGCATATGAATGAAATTGGTCTAAACCTTTGTTTAAACCTTATAACCCTAATATACTGATTTCCGCTCCTTTCGTACAACAGCAACCTCATATACCCCACATATTAAATCTAACCCCTTTGGTTCAGTTTATATCACATATACCATGTTTGAGTTAAATAGCTTCTTTTTGTTAAAGTTAACATTTCGGAAAAAAATAGTATCTATCTAAAATAGTAAATCTATGATCAATAACATAAGTAATAAGATACTTAATAATAATCGAATAATAAATGTTAAATTCTTTTGCAATATTTTTATACTTTTGCAACATGTTGCAACAAAGTATAGTTTTGTTCACCAAACGGTTGTTTGCATCACCTAAAACTAATCGAGATAGATATAGATTTCTATATACAAAATATTTCTTCTAATATTTGGTGATAATCAGTGGATAAGTATATTATCTCAGCCATCATGTTGAACTTATAACAAAATATACCAGACAACCATGTAAAAAAGTTTCTTAGAGTGCTGGACTTTGTATAGAGCAAAAATATCTTTCTAGAAAAAATCGCGTGAGATAAATATTGGTAGTGTAGTATCAAAAGGGCTAAAGATCCTTTTTATGTGGTTATAGATAAACTGCGACCCCATCGTTTAAAATGCTATTATCTATTATTTCAGTTTTGCGACGCATTTTAATATGAAGGTTATGAGGTGAACTGTAAACTCAAGAAAATTACATTTAAGTACTTTTTGGGATTTAGCCAGCGCCGTTGGCTGCTTATGAAAGGTTTAGATATTAAGACAGAAAGAAGAAAATCTACATACCTGCTCTACATATGTGTGTACCATACTTAATTATATGTAAGTTATTGTTAATTTAGCCTTCATGAGCAAACCTTTCAAAATAGGTACCATAGATCCCTGTTTTAAAAAGCGTTAGACAAAAGCAATTAACGGAGGGGTTTTCCGAGCACTTAATTTCAATACAATGAAATAAACTACTAATTTCTTAAATATAAATATAACTAAATACTCTATATTATTATGTTAGTGAATATCTATGTAATATATAGGTATACAAAAGTACGTAAGCTGTGTGTACAAAAATATACCATAATAAAACTATTTTACTCTGTAGCAACATGTTGCAAGAGTATAATAAATATCAGTACACTGCAAAACCGTATTATATACAGTGGCGAGCAAACACATATACATATGTACACCAGTATACCATAGTACCTGAACAAAAACTTGCACCCGTTATATTAAGAAGCACATCCCATGTTAACAGCAACCAAACAATCAAAGAATTAAAATATTATTTGTATTTAGTTGAACAATTTAGTTTATTATTCGAATTTTATTATGACGTTGTACATAATAAAATTCCTTAATATACATGTTTATATATTGAACAATTTATAATATAGGATCGGTTACGTATCGAAGTGTTACGCGCAGGAGCTGTCGTATCGAATTTTAGGTGTTGACGCGGCGCAGTGTAGAATTAAAAATTGAGTTGCGCGCGGGATCGCTATTACTTCGAATGAGGTGAAAAAGCTGCGCTGATCATTCCTTTTGTTAGCTGTTGATGTACACGCGCGGTGTTGTGGTGTGTTGTACTGTCCTATGTGGTGTCATCTGGTGTGGTGTATTGGTGAGAATGTGGTGGGCATTATTAGGGTGCGCCAGTTTTTCCCGAGTAGAGTGGTTATATACTGAGGCTTAGCTCATTTAAACATCCTGGGCCCCCTAGGAGAATATTTTGCTTAGTTTTTTCACATATTTGCAGAAAACGTTCCAGGTATCTTGGCGTACTGCTGTTAGCAGAGCGCGCGGTATGCATGATAATGCAGTAGTGGTAGATTCATATTTACCTGTACGTGTAGGATGGAATTTTGATTTTGAAATGGGTATTATGTGTTTTGATTTGAAAGTTAGTGTGTTAAGCAAGCAACGTTGTTTTTCATTTATTCGATTGGTGGTTGTGACGACGTATTATTAGATGGTATAATTTTGTTTATTCATTTTATTGCCGGTTATCTACTATTACTTTATTATCGGCTTATAGGATGGCGACTCCACGCCTAGCTCAGATATGGCCAGAATGGGTGCTCCTTTGAAACCTTTGAAGAGGGATCTTGCGAGCGTAAGATTTGTGATTCCCGGCTACTTTTAAAGTGGATTTATACAAGTATTACAAGTTTTTCCCATAAACCACCAATACGAGGACGGCTTAGATATATGCGATTAGAGCGACCTTTGTTTGTTGTAAGGCTTGGTGCGTCATTGTATCGCGTTGGGAGTATGGTGATCGCTTAAATTTATTTTTAAATTGTTTTATATGATTATATTATGAAAAAGTAAGCTACTAGAGGACAATTTGTTATGTGTCAATTTTTCGACTTTTTTGGGACAATTTTGATATATGTTAAAGTGCGTATGCACTAATTTGGCAAGTAGGAGTGTGCCATACATCTCAAGCTTTTTGAATCATAAATTTTGTATCACTACCTTGTTTTTTCTGCCAATTCGTGCAGTGTTGGAACATTGTGAATTTAGTGGTAGTCGTATGACGTACCGACCATTGTTTGATCGAGTAGTTGTGGCTTTGTAGAAGTCTTCACAATACTGATCTTCTGGGGTTGTAATTGATATGAGGTGGCATTTTTCTAACTCCCGAAATTTCCTTGATTGTGAATTAAGGTATTCTTTGAATTTTCGTCAACTTGAGTTCTTGATGTTCGATGGAGATGACTGCTAGGGTAGTAATGCCCTATTTTGTATTTCGCTGTGTAGCGTTTGAGTGTTTTGTGCCTTTGAGCAACATGGTGTTATTTGGCAATTTTCGGTATTGTGGTTTTTGGGATTTGTAGTTGAAACTAAACCCGTGGTTCTTTTTATACTAATATATGCTCTCTTTTGGGGTGAGCTGGGAAATGTGCTGTAGTGAAGCATTGTGTGATGTCTTTTTCGATAGTAGATGCAATTGAATTTGCTTTTACAATTTTTATGAGTATGCGTATGTGACAAGCTATTTGTAAATAATCTTTTTGATCTTATAAAATTGTTTCTTTCGTGAATTATTAATTTTTTACATATCTCGCAAGATTCTAGTTTATGCCCTCTCGTGCATAGTTCGCATGACGTATGATTGTTCTGTTCGGATGTGAACGATTGCGTTTTGTACAAGCTTCTGTTTAATTTGTTTTTGCTACTAGCTTGGGGTCTATTGTAGCTTCTTTTTAGGTCGTGTTGAACAATTTTTGTTTTAATTAGTTTTTTTTATCTACCTTTTCAGCGATTTCGTACTGGGTAGCAGAAAGTCTTTCATTTGTTGCCACGTGGGGCATTTCTTTCGTGATGAGAGCGATTGCTCCCACAAAAGTAACGATTTTTCCGGTAATGCGGCGGTGCATATGTTTACCAGTATAGGGTCCCAGCTGTTTGTGGGAATATTTTGTGTCGATAAAACCGACAAACAATTAGAAACAGTGGATTGTAGTCTAATAAATTCTTCACTTGTTTCTTTTTGAATTTTAGGCAAGTTTATTAGTGTCGTTATTTGTTTATCGACCAATATTCTTTCATTTTCATATCTTGCTTTTAGAGCTTCCCAAGCCAAATTAAAATTGTCGTCATTTAGTGCGAACTGTTTTACTATTGCGCCTGCTTGACCTTTTGTTTTGTATCGGAGGTGATACAATTTGTTAATTTTGTTAATTTTGGTTGGTTTATGTAAACGGCTGTAAACATGTCCCGGAAGGACGGCCATTCTTCATAACCTCCATAAAATATTTCTGTGTCACATGCGGGCACCTCGAGATGGATGCCTGAACTTGCCTCTTGACTTTGAATTTGTGGCAGCTCTACTCTCGGATGTGGAGTAGGTGCCTTCGCTTTAATTAGCTTTAATTGATCAGAAATCATAGCTTTTGTTTCTTCGTACTGGTCTAAGCAGTTTTCGTATAGTGCGTAAGCCGATGATTTAAAATCGTGTGGTAGATCTGAATTGTCATAATCTACTATGGCGTCATGAGCCGTTTGGAGACGAGTCCAAAAATTGTCAATATTTTGTTTTTTTTACTTCCAATAACGATTCAGAGATGTCTTGAATCGGTGAAGATGAAAATGGAGTGCAGTATCGTGTTAATCTGTCACTTTCAGAAATGAATTTGGCAACCTGTTTTGAACGTGTAGCTCCTACAGGTTTAGTTTGATTTTGTCGCCATTAACCATTTTTGTTATGTTATTTATATAATGTTTCAATGAACTATTAATATATAACCTTTTATTTATTTTTTCAGTGTAAACTGAATTTACTTGCGATATGATTTTGTTGTGGTTTTATTTTGAATATATTGCTTTATTTAATTTAATTGATAAAAATCGCACTTTTAATTCAATAATATTTTTTATGTCCTTATGTTGATGTATTTAGGTACACCCTAATACACGGACTTGTAAGTATATATTTATGTGCTCGTGAAATTGAGAGCTCGATGAAGAAATCAATACACCTTGTACATAAGTATGCACGGATTGATTGTGCGTAGGTATGTTTATTTTCAATCAATGTGCTTTTAGTTTTTTTTTGTACGCAATCCTGCTTGTTTGTTACAAGGGGTATTGCGGGATGTATGCCAATGTGGACTTTGAAAACATGTGTATTTTTGTTATTAATAAATTATTTATTATTTTTAATTTTTTAATATCTAGTAGTGTTAATTTTACCACAACGTTTATTGTATTATTTTTCATGTAATTTTACAACTTTTTATATTGTAAATTTTCAATGTGTAATTGACCCAATGTATATAGGGTATATAAGCATAGGCATAGATTATATGCCGTATGTAATTATAAATAAATATGTTCGCACAGCGAAGAGAGCGCGAAAGCGAAGTGAATAATGTGCAGGTATTTTCCCTTATGCACTTTGTAAATATATTTTTGTCTATATATATGTATTTGTTTAGTAAAAATATGTATATAACGACATATATAGATAAAATATGTAAGCGGAAATTCGATATGCATATATGTATGTTTGTCTGTTGTATTTTTATTTCTTTCTCTGTTTGTTTTATGTTTGATACTTTGCCTTTGCTTACTTATTGAATGCAATCCTGCTTATTGCTATATTAAGCATAAGGGGTATTGCTGGATTAATGTGCAAGTGAATACTTGAATTGGTTTCTTTTGTTCTTGATGGTGTGTTTAAATACACGAAGGTAAGCTATTAATTGGGCAATAAGTTAAGATCCATTTTTTTTTTAAATATATAAGTACTTATGTTTTGAAATACACTCGGAACTGTGGCAGTTTGGTAACCGTTTTTTTCTGCTGTTAAAACGGATTTTCTGTTACAGGTTCTATATTATAATATATAAAACTGAAATTTTTACATACATATACGCATAAAATAAGATATGTAAATGAAATAAATACGCTCCCTTTGTAGGGTATAAGGTTTGTACATATATATATATTCCTTTTGTGCCAATTCTTGTGTTTCTTCTCCAGCTGCTTACAGGTATGCTTTGTTGTTGTTTTTTGTTTAAAAATTCGCGCCCGTTTGTTCTACTTATGTTTTGTGCTTAGGTTTCGCGGCCGGTTGTGTGAATTTTTGTTTGTTTAAAATGTTTATATGTTTGTTGATATACTACATATATAAGGTTGTCATATATCTCCCTTCCACTTTTTTGCTCTTCATTCAATGCTTTATAAAAAGTGTTACAGTGATCGGATTTAGTTAAAATACGCGCCGTTTTGTTCGATGATCTGTTTCCATCTAGACGGCAACTTCATAATACCCTCCTCGTAGAAGCCCCCCTCCTTATGTGCGAAGAATTCGGACAGCCACTTTTCACAAGCCTCTTTTGAGTTCAACTTCACACCACCAAGGGCATTCGCCATGGATAGGAACAGGTGGTAATCACTTGGCGCTACGTCCGGGCTATATGGTGGCTGCGATAAAACCTCCCATCCGAGCTCCCGTAGCTTCTGACGAGTCATCAACGAAGTGTGTGGTCTGGCGTTGTCCTGGTGGAACACTACACCCTTCCTGTTGGCCAATTCTGGACGCTTCTGGTCGATCGCCTGCTTCAAGCGGTCCAGTTGTTCGCAGTAGATGGTAGAATTAAGCGTCTGGCCATATGGGAGCAGCTCATAGTGGATGATTCCCTTCCAATCCCACCAAACACACAGCAAAACCTTCCTGGCCGTCAATCCCGGCTTGGCCACTGATTGGGACGATTCACCGGCCTTCGACCACGACCGTTTTCGCTTGATATTGTCGTATGTGATCCATTTTTCGTCGCCAGTCACCATCCGCTTCAAGAAAGGGACGAGTTCGTTCCGTTTCAGCAGCATACCGCAGGCGTTGATTCGGTCCAGAAGGTTTTTTTGCGTCAAATTATGCGGCACCCAAACATCAAACTTGTTTTTGTATCCAGCCTTCTGCAGATGGTTCAAAATGGTTTGGTGACTAACTCCCATCTCCTGGGCGATGTCACGAGATGCCATATGCCGGTCTAACTCGATGTACTCCATTATTTGATCGGTATTTGTCGTCACAGGTCTTCCGCCGGCTGGCTTATCCATGGTGTCGTTTTCACCTTATATATAATATATACAAGGTGGAATTCAAAAGATTCAGGACTTTTATTAAAAAACGATAATTATTTGTTTTTTTTTTTCAAAAATTTATTGGTCGCCTTCAAAATAGTCTCCTTCCGCCTGCATACAACGTTTTGCACGTTCAAGAAGGTTATGGAATGACTTTTTTAGGTCATTTGTCGGTATAGCGTTGAGGACGGCGGTCGTCGCCTTCTGGATGGCATCAACCTCAGCATAGCGGCTTCCTTTCATGGCCAAATGTAGTTTTTCGAAAGGGTAGAAGTCGCACGGTGCCATATCAGGTGAATACGGGGAGTGGTTGATTGTTAAAATTTGATTTTTGGTCAAATAATCGGCCACATCCGTCGATCGATGAGACGGCGCATTATCGTGCAACAAACGCCAACTTCCAACTTCGCGATATTCGGGCCGAATGCGACGAATACGTGCTACCAAACGCTTCAAAACTCCAAGGTAGAATACCGCATTAACGTTTTGGCCGGGTGGAACAAATTCTTTGTGGACAATACCCTTGGAATCATAAAAACAAATCAGCATTGTCTTCACTTTTGACTTCTCCAGGCGCGATTTTTTGGGTTTCGACTCATTTCTCATTTATGTCCTCACGACCACTTTGAAAACATTTAAACCACTCGTGAATACGGCTACGGGATAGACCATCATCGCCATAAACTTATTTGATCATTTAATGAGTTTTGGTAAAAGTTTTACCAAGTTTAAAACAAAACTTAATGTCGGCTCTTTGTTCGATGCTCATTTTCCGACCGACACTACAAATGTAATGTCACATGTAGCGCGATATCTTGTTATACAAGTCATCTGTTATATAAATTTTATACGACAACACTGAAGAATACACAATTGAGGGATAACAATTTCAGACAGATGGCGCCACTAGAAGCCGCGTTGTTTAAAAAGTCCTGGAACTTTTGAATTGTACCTTGTACATTAGCACTGTATCTTTGGTGAGTTTTGTGTCTACATTTTAAAATTTAATAATTGTTATTTTGTCACTGCACCATTTTTAACCTTTTTTGACTTAGTTTGCAAATTTTATTACTTTTTTTGTTGTACCACTGCACTGCACTTTGTTACTTGTTTGTAATACTTATTAGTTGTGTTTCTTTCCACAGTTTTGTAAAAATCCAAAGGTGCCTTTCGGTAAGGCTCGAAGGACCATGAATAAAAACTTGCACCCGATATATTAAGAAGCACATCCCACGTTAACAGCAACCAAAGAATTAAAATAGTATTTGTATTTAGTTGAACAATTTGGTTTATTATTCGAATTTTATTATGACGTTGTACACAATAAAATTCCTTAATATACATGTTTATATATTGAACAATTTATAATATAGGATCGGTAACGTATCGAAGTGTTACGCGCAGGAGCTGTGGTAGAATTGAAAATTGAGTTGCGCGCAGGATCGCTATTACTTCGAATGAGGTGAAAAAGCTGCGCTAATCATTTCTTTTGTTAGCTGGTGATGTACACGCGCGGTGTTGTGGTGTGTTGTACTGTCCTATGTGGTGTCATCTGGTGTGGTGTATTGCTAAGAATGTGGTGGGCATTATTAGGGTGCGCCAGTTTTTCCGAGTAGAGTGGTGTGGTTATTTACTGAGGCTTAGCTCATTTAAACAGTACCTATACACCGAACAGGAAAGGAGTTATAGCAAGGATTCAATTACAGTGAAAGAGAGCAGCACCTAGGATCCAACTTTTCAGACCCGGACGGATGGAATTATATTAGTATTATATATAAGTATTTTATATATTAAGCTATTTATTATTTATTACTTATCCCTAGATTAAGTAGAAAACCTGTATTACTAAGTCGTCTTCAGAATAGAAGACGTATGACAGTTCTTCGTGCAAACTCTTTATATAAAGATACTAAGCAGTCACAAGATACTGTAAGTCACGCTAATCGTAGATTATATTCCGATGTACGTCTGTCCGAACAAATTATCAATACAAATCAACATAGAACCAGGCGGGAAAATCTCGAGGTACCGTCTTTTGAACAAAATTAAATACTGTTCAACATAGGGCAAGACGTCTAAATCCGCTCTGAAGAGCTAATAAGAAATACTCGAGGTCACAGATCTCGGCGCGAAGACCCCGAGGTTCGATCTGTTGAACAAGTTGTAAATACTTTTCAACATAGAACAAGGCGGCAAGATCCACAAATTCACTTTGAAGAGCAAATAAGAGATAATCGAGGTCATAGGTCTTGTCGAGAAAATCCCGAGGTACGTTATGATGAGCAAAGTAGGAACACTAGGGATCATAGAGAATTTCGCGCAAGAAATCCTAAGTATAGGAATTTAGAGCGCATTCGTGATCAAATGCAAAGAGAACATGCAAGAACGGTCTAGACGGACCAATTGAAGAACGTCTCATAATGCCTAGATTGCCTTTTATGACAATCCGTCCGTTAGGATATCAAGGTCAGAGTTCTCTCAAAGGTGCTGTTGTTAATATACCAATTTCTGTTAACAATATTGTGACATCTCTACCAAGGTCCTTTGATGAGGCTCATGTGATACAAATTCACTTAAGAAGGCGTTTGGAGTACAATCATGATTACATGATCGATACCATATGCCCCACAAAGTTTATGGAAGCTTTGCAATTCTTAGAGAATACCCCTCTGCATCGTGAGCACAATATAAATATTAATGAGAACTAGATTTCAGAATTTAATAACCAAAAATAAGTTCCGTTTGTTGCATCTGCAGAGGATTCCCGATTGGTTCAATCTTTTCGTGTGGCACAAACTTTTCATAATCCCTCATGTAATAATGTTCCCATGGGTCTTTTACCTTCCGAGCTAAGCCCAGGCGGTCTAGAAACTCTTTTAGACAATATTCCTGTAGAAAACTTGGACTATAACCGTTTAGTCATAGCGCCAGGTGAAGGACAAAGACCAATTGACATAATTCAAGACAATAATTCAGAAGAGTTGTCATTTGGAACAATATACGCTGGGCAGAAACATACATGCTCTGAAACATATAGCAAAATAATACGTTCTGAAATTTGCCGTTTTGACAGAAGAGCGTGTACCATTCCAAAGTTGTTCTATGATTACAAAATATTAGAACTGCTACAAATTAAGAATAGTACATCCATTTGCCTTAGAAAGTTACGGCCCAAAATCTATTAAACGAAAACTCGATTCAACACGATGATGGTCACAAGGTTTTGAAAGGCCTTAGATCCTCTTCTGAGCACTGGGAAGCTGAGAAGAAAAAGGCAATCGCTATGATTCGCCAATTTGGGCTTCCAACCTTCTTTATCACTTTATCGGCTGCAGAATCTCAGTGGGTTAAGCTTTTGGTCATCCTCTCTAAAACTGTTGATTCTAAAGATATTTCGGAAGAGGAAGCCAACAGTTTAACAACCCAAGATAGATATCGCTTAATTCGGTCAGACGCGGTTACTTGTGCTAGATATTTTGACTACCGCTATCGACAAATTCTTAAGCTTTTTAAAGATAACGCCGGCATTTTTGAAGAGCATTTTGTTACAAATTTCTACTTGAGAGTGGAGTTTCAACAGAGAGGTTCAGGATCAACCTTCAAGATCCTCAGACATTCCCTGATGTCATTAGTTTTATTGACAATTATATTTCTACAGATGGTTCGGTTAGCCACTTAGAAAATTATTTGGGTTATCAAAAGCATAACCACAGTCGGTCTTGTACTAGGGAAATAAGAAGACAACCGTTTTGGTATACCATGTCCACCAATGCCTTCAACGCAAACACTGTTACCTCTTACAGAAACAAGTCAAAACTCAGAAAGACACAAGGAAAACTTTTTCAAAATTCAAAACCTTTTAAATTCAAATATGACTACAGAAGACATTTCTTATTTAAGAGATTTTGAACATTTCCTGTCTGATAGTAGAATAAATATGTCTTTTGATGACTATTTGTTAGCCCTTAGATCACGTTTAACAAAACCCAAAATTTTTCTAAAAAGAAAATTACAGGATCGTTTTTTAAACGCTTATGATCCTCTGATTTTGGAACTCCATAGAGCAAATATGGATATCCAATATATACTGGATGCATATGCTTGCTGTTCATATATAATTAATTATATTAACAAGTCTAACAGGGAAGTTTCTAGGCTCTTAAATGAAGCTATATCAGAGGTAAATGCTGGATATTATACGGTTAAGCAAAAACTTAAACATATAGGTCACAAATTTATATCAGGCACAGAAATATCTGCACAAGAAGCAGTATATTGCTGCATTGGGCTCCATCTTTCGGAAGCAAGTAATGCAGAAATATTTATAAATACCTCTCGAGAACTTCAGAACCTTCTTTCAGGTTCGACTGAAATATTCGTAGCCGGTATTTTAGACCGTTATGTTCAAAGATCCGATCAGTTAGAAACTCTTTGTTTAGCTGATTTTGCTTCTATGTATAAATATGTTAAATCTAGTAGAAGATCACAAGACAGTGATCATGAAGAAGAAGAGAGGGAAAACGATAAGACGGTAGCGGTTTTGTTAAGAAACGTACCAAACCTTGTATTATTCGGTATAGAAGGTTTAACCCAGATTTGGCCAGAGTTGAGTATTTCCGCGAAATGGTAATGCTTTACTATCCATGGTAAGAAAGAGTCGTTTGATATCTGTAATATATCAAGCACTTAACCATCGTTACAATTCTACACCTGGATCCAATCCAAGTTCCTTAAAAGTTCTTCCTCGCGCACCGACGGGTAAAGCAGCATTCGGAATAGGTGGAATGATCCTTCATTCAATATTCTCTTTACCTGTTAATCAGTTGAATAGAGAGTTGAGGCCACTTAGCAATGACACAGTTAATTCATTGTATTACAGACTTATCGAGATAAAATTAATCATAATTGATGAAATATCGATATCAAAACAGACAGCCATTTCGGTGGTATATTGATCATCGTGTTTGGTGATTTGAAGCAACTCTCACCTGTTGGAGATAGGTTGATATTCTCTCCTAATCCCAATGATGCATACAGCACTTTAGTTGGTTCCCCTTTGTGGGAGTTATTTAAATACTTTGAATTAAAAAAAATAATGAGACAACGGGAGGATCAGGCCTTTGCAATTGCATTAAACCATATGGCATCTAGTACTATGACAAATGAGGACATATCACTCATTGAAACTCGAGTAGTTAATTACGAAGAAGTTCCCGATGATACCATACATTTATTTTGGTCCAATGAAGAGACAAATAATTTCAATGCCCTTAAGCTCAGTCGAATCCCAACTGAAGCTATCCTTCCAACTGCATAAAACTCAGTTAAAGGAATTGGTATAAGTGAAAATTAGAATATTTTGGAAAGAGTTAGACTTTTCAAAACCTCTGAAACGCAGGGACTGCCCTATGAATGGACACTAAAACATCCGCCAAATATATGATTACAGTGAATATAAACACGTGTGATGGCTTGGTTAATCTGCCCCATTAACCGACAACTGGATTTCCAATGTTCCTTTGCAACAATTCTGTAGTAAATTTTTGGAACCTTCTGTTGGTTTGATAGCACGATCAAAAAAGCCTCATCCTCTAGAAAGTTCTTGGACACCAATTGAAAAAGTTTTAAAATCTTTTCAATATAAAAGAAATGAACATACTTCAATTGAAAGAAATCAGTTTCCAGTTGTTCCGGCTGAGGGAATAACTATTCATAAAAGTCAGGGTGCCACATATAATAAAGTTGTAGTTCATACTCGACCCAGAATGCCTAGAGCTTCAATATACAAGGTGTGTTCCAAAGTAAGCAGGATTTAAAAAAAAAAGACAGAACAAATGGTTTTATCGGCAAAATAAATTAATTTTATTCAAAATAGTCTCCTTCTGCTTTAATACAGCTTTTTGCACGGTCCAAACGCATGTCGAACAAGTGTTTTTGCTGGTTGCCCGCTATAGCCGCCAGTATGCCGGTGCAAGCCTTTTGAATGGCCTCCACGTCTGCATAACGCTTTCCTTGCATCGGCAAATGCATTTTTCCGAAAAGGTAGAAGTCGCACGGTGCCATATCAGGTGAATACGGTTAATGGTTGATTGTTAAAATGTGATTTTTGGTCAAATAATCGGCCACAGGCGTCGATCGATGAGACGGCGCATTATCGTGCAACAAACGCCAACTTCCATCTTCGCGATATTCGGGCCGAACACGTCGAATACGGCGCAGCAAACGCTTCAAAACACCAAGGTAGAATACCGCGTTAACGTTTTGGTCTGGTGGAACAAATTCTTTGTGGACAATACCCTTGGAATCATAAAAACAAATCAGCATTGTGTTTACTTTTGATTTCTCCAGGCGCGATTTTTTAGGTTTCGGCTTTTTGGGTTTATGTCCTCACGACCACTTTGAAAACATTGAAACCACTCGTGTACTCTGCTACGGGATAGGCAATCATTGCCATAAACTTGTTTCATCAATTGAAACGTTTCGGTAAAAGTTTTACCAATTTTAAAACAAAATTTGATGTTGACTCTTTGTTCGAAGCTCATTTTCGCACCGATGACAAAAACATACTGACACTTAAAACACAATAACTACACTTCCAATAGATGAAATGTCGGGAAATTTTTACTAGAAGTCGATAAAGGATAGCAAATTCTAACGCACTAGTCGACATACAGAGTTTACTTTGGAACGCACCTTGTATGTCGCTTGCAGTCGAGCTACTACTGCAGAAGGTCTATTCATCATAGGAAATTTTATTTCCTCCTAACAATTTTTCTGAATCGGATTCTGTATTTAAGGAATTATGGGAATTGAGCACAAATAAAGCTCTGACAACAAGAGTCAGTTTTATGAATTCACGAACATCAGGACATCCAATTTTATTCCATAATGTTCAGAGTCTTCACGTTCACATTAATGATATAAAAAGCGACTGTTTGATGCTATCTTCAGATATTTTATGTTTTGTAGAAACTTGGAGTTATCCTTGCGAAAGTTTTGATATACCAGGATTTACTCCAATTAACGAGCTGAGGATAGATAGCACGGAAACAACCAACAGACATAAACGGGGCATTATAATATATGCAAAGCATAGCATAGCTTGCTCTATAGAATCAAAGGCTGTAAAGAAAATTTATTCAGACCGCAAAGTTTTAGAAGCGGTTTTGTTTAATTGTTTTAATATTAATATTCTGGTTCTATATAGAAATTCAGCTTTCTCTGTCAGACAATTAATTGTAGAACTTCAGGAAGTCCTTACTTCTGAGTTAGGCAATCAAAATGTGCTAATTGTTGGAGATTTTAACATTTGTTTAATGTCTACAGGGATTATAAGAAATCTGCTCCAAGAAAAAAACTTTAGTTCCCTGCTTGGTGTAGAATATTCAACTACACCTGCCGGTACACAAATTGATTGGGCATTTTCAAACATGGATCCTTCCCGTGTAAATGCAATTACTTTTGAGACAGTACACAGCTATCAGTGTCTCTATTTCGAACTAAAGTCTTCAAACTTAGTGCAATAGTTCTTCATTTTTTTCTCCAAATATAATCGAATTGGAATGGTATAGGAATTTTGACAGTAGTTTTTAAGACAATTTTAAGAAAAATATGTAAATAATCTAATTAATAAAATTTAAATTATATATATAATTTGTTATTATATATGATATTATTGTATAAATATATGATATAAATTAAATAGTATAAAGAAAAAAGAATTATAATTTGGATATATGTATATGAATCTATATAAAAATTTATGTTTAATATTGTAAATATTATTGTTTATACAAATTAATATAATAATATAATTTTTAAAGTTGTGAATATTTATTATTTTTAAGCTAAACATGTATAATAATATCGATAAAATAAATAAAAAATGTTATTCATTGTCAAAAAACGATTTATACTCCTCAATACTGTTGTAATTCATTCTATATAAAATAAATTATAAGCGGATACAACAAAACTGTTGCTCTAATTATTAAAATATTAGGTCAAGTAAAAAGTTCATTCGGTTTTTATTTAAGAGATGGCATTATTATCCATAGTACTAGTGTTACGTGTCGCATCATGTCATACCATACGGCGCTGAAAACGTGTTTATTCGCGCTAAAAGTTTGTCCTTGACAGTTTTTCGATTGATTGACTCAGTACGTTGTGAGCGCTCGTCAAAAATGGACACCAGCAAAGAGAAAATTCGCTATATTTTACAATTTTTCTTCGATCAAGACGAAAAAGCAGCCAAAGCGGCTGAAAAAATTTATTTAGTTTATGGGCCCGATACTGTAAACGAACGTGTAGCACAAAAGTGATTTGCTAGGTTCCGTTCCGGTAATTTCGATGTCAAAGATGCACCACGCGTCGGGAGGCCTGTCGTCGAAAATTGCGATAAAATCATGAAAATAGTGGAAACAGACCGTCACGTGAGCACTTATTTAATTGCTGAGGAAATAAAGATAAGCCAGAAAACCGTTTGGAACCATTTGCATAACCTTGAATTCAAAAAAAAGCTCGATGTTTGGGCGCCACACGAACTAACGCAAAAAACATGATGGACCGAATTTCCATCTGCGAATCGCTGCTGAATCGCAACAAAATCGACCAGTTTCTACAGCGGATTGTGACTGGCGATGAAAAATGGGTCACTTACGACAATATCGAGCGCAAACGATCGTGGTCAAAGCTCGGGGAAGCGGCCCAGACGGTGGCCAAGACCGGATTGACGACCAGGTAGGTTTTGCTGCGTGTTTGGTGGGATTCACAAGAAATCATTTACTACGAGCTGCTCCCCTAGGGCCAAACGCTCAATTGAGTCCTCTACTGCCAACAACTGGACCGCTTGAAGGCAGCACTCATCCAGAAGAGGCCATCTATGATCAACAGCGGCCGAATTGTGTTCCATCAGAATAATGCCAAGCCTTACACGTCTTTGGTGACGCGCCAGAAGCTCCGGAAGCTCGGATGGGAGGTCTTAATGCACCCACCTTATAGTCCGGACCTGGCACCAAGTGATTACCATATTTTCCTGTCCATGGCGAACGCTCTTAATGGTGAGAAGTTGGCCTCAAGAGAGGCCTGTGAAAATTAGCTCTCCGAGTTTTTTACCAATAGGGACGCAGCCTCCTACGAAAGGGGTATAATGAGGTTGGCAACAAGTTTACGAACAAAACGGCGCATATTTGACTTAAATCGGACAAATGCACACAAAGTTATCATCTTTTGAAAAATCAATAAAAAACCGAACGAACTTTTTACTTTACCTAATATATAAAGAAATCTCAAACAAGTATACCATATGACTATGCGAGAGTATAAAGTGTTCGGTTGCATCCGAACTTAGCTTTTCCCTACTTTTTATACTCTCGCAACCTGTTGCTACAAAATATTATATAATAGTTTTGTTCACCTAACGGTTGTTTGCATCATCTGAAACTAATCGAGTTAGATATAGGGTTATATATATATAAATGATCAGGATGAAGAGACGAGTTGAAATCCGGGTGACTGTCTGTCCGTCCGTCCGTCTGTGCAAGCTGTAACTTGAGTAAAAATTGAGATATCTTTATGAAACTTGGTACACATATTTCTTGATACCGTAAGACGGTTGGAGTTGCAGATGGGCGTAATCGGATCACTGCCACGCCCACAAAACGCCATTAATCAAAAACAAATAAATTGCCATAACTAAACTCCACAATAAGATACAATAATGTTATCTGGTATACGGGATCACATTAGAGAGGGGCATCTGCAGTTTAAAATTTTTTAATAAGTGGGCGTGGTCCCGCCCCTAATAGGTTTATTGTGCATATCGCCTAAACCGCTAAAGATATAATAACAAAATTCACTGAGAACAAATGTTTTTAGCACCTCTACGGACAGTGTGAAGATAAGTGAAATCGGGTGACAAACCCGCCCACGCCCCATATAACGAGACTGTTAAAAACTACTAAAAGCGCGATAAATCAAGCACTAAACACGCCATTGATGTAAATTTTATCTCTGACGTTCAAAATGGCGTGGCACTGCCCACTTTTAGGTGAAACCCCATATGTTGTTGTTGTTGTTGTTGTAGCGACAGAATTCTGCCGAGTTGACAGTCCTTGGCCGGAATAAATCCGGGTCCGTTCCGGTTACGTAGACCCGACTGTCGTGGGAACGGTCGTTAACCCCATATCTTGGGATCTGCTTAACCGAGTTCAACCAAATTCGGTAAATAACATTTTTCTGTTATTTTTATGTTATAGAGCGAAAATGGATTACAACCACGCCTATTTCCCATATAATACTATTTTAAATTCCATCTGATTCTTTCACTTTCCACTATGCATATCAAGCAACAATGATTATATCGGGGTAAAACTTTGCGTGAATAATGCGTTTAAAGTATGCCACCTTCTAACCAAAAATTATCTAAATCGAACCAAAACTGTTCAACCGCTAGGTACTGAATATGTGGACCCCAAATGCCTATAGTTGACTTTTTCCGAAAATGTCGGTCAACATAGAACAAGGCGGCGAGATCCACAAAGAAATCTAAAACGAGTATGCCATTTGACTTTGCGAGAGTATAAAATGTTGTAAATAACACATATAAAGGTATTATATTCATATCGTCACCTAAAATTCAAAATAACGTAACATCACTTTTAACAAGCACGTATGCATAATTTCAAATCCGATTGGCCCTATTCCTGTTGTCGGTATAAAACGGAATAAGAAATGCTATTTGGCATTCCTGTTTGCGTATTCTCCATTTTGAAACGAATATGGTAACAGTAGTTCTTTGTCGTTGTAGTAATTGAGAGCGAGATAAAAACGATCGCGATTATTTGAAGTGAATTTGAAAATTTCTGCCACGAAGCAGTTTGAAATTTTAAAGGGGATAAAACCATTGAATTTCGAAAAAACTTAACTCAATTGAACATCCATATCGCGACGGAGATGGTTGGCATAAACAAAATAAAATTTGTAAAATTGGTATGGAAGGACTTAAAATGCAAATAAAGAAAAAAATGTTACAAAAAAAATTCGAAGCTAGAGCAACTGGAGGAGGAATTATTATTATTTTTAAAGTGAAACTTTTATTACATCGTCTCAAATATATGGCAACCAATTTGCTGAAGCCCAAATTATTATAAATCATATAAATGTATCCTTGTTCATAAAAATGCATATATGTTTATGTGTTTGTTTATGTATGTATGTATGCCTGTTAAATATATTTGAACATACATATTTAGGATTAGTGGACTGTATTTGTTCTTACATGTTTCTTATCTCATCTCCTTTTATATTCTTAGTATGTAGAATAATAAAAACTAAATGTATTGCTGCACACCGTCTAAGACCCTTTTAGTCCCAACGAACATGCTCATTTTTGAACAGCAGTGCATCTGAATTCACCTCGCAATCGACTTCCCAAATCAAAAAATGCGTCCGTTATTTCCAGTAAATGGAAAATATTTAAAACAAGACGACTTTTATAACAAAATACGACATTACAATGTTTTCTAAATGTTAAACGATGTAAATTTATTAATGTCAAAAGCAGCTGTTTTCGAAATCTCCATCAGCGGTGAGTACAGTCTAGATTAGTGAATAGAATTTAGTAATATTATATTAATCACTTAAAATTTTTGGTCGGAACATGGTATAAAAAACACCTTTGAATCATTTTTCGAGCAACGACGCATTAAGTGATGAAAAGAAATTTAATCTGGACTAGCCGGATGGATACATTTTTATTTGCATGATTTAAGAAAAGAAGAAAAGTTCTTTAGTGGACATTAAGTAGTGAAGGTGGCGCATTCGAATTTTAAACAGTATACTTCAAAATGACGGGAGACAATTATAAAACACTGTTAGAATCATCTTTACCTGAAATTCGTGAAACATGACCACCTATTCTATGATTCTTTCAAAGAGTCGTCTAGTCTTAGATTAAGTCCCAAAATATTGAAACATAAACATAGCCACTTATTCTGTTCTATTCTATTATTCTCAAGAACTCAAACTTTTAAATTGAAGTGATTGATTAGAAGCATTAAATAGACCTCGTCTGAAATTCCTTTAGACTTTGTTGAACCCAACGAATTTATGAAATTGTATTGTATAACCAAGATAGCAGCACAAAATAGTATTTTAAGAAGCAAAAACAAACATTTTCCTGTATTTATTTATATATTATATTTATTCTTATGTAATGAAGGCATCTATTCAGGTTAACCAGTAAATATTTCGATGTATGTATTTTTTTAAAGAGAGTACAGTTTTATTTTGAATAATCAGAAAACCATTTGATACTAAGTTAATATAGCATTTTGTTTCATACAAATTATTACCTCTAATAAGGTGGACCAGATTGTATACAAAACACTAATTTCAAATACACTTAAGATTTTTTTTTTTTAAACCTGTTTTTTCGTTAAAAGTATATAAATAATTATTGCTGTTTGGATTTCTTTTTTTTTTATGAGAAGTAATTATTCGAGTATGCGATCAACGAGAAGTACAAATTAGGCATATTTATGGGAGTTGGATGAAGTCTTTTTGGGTTTTTGTATTTTTTGATGGCTTCACGAAATTTATATTTCTCTAATATTATTATTTTAAGAAATCAACTTGGGCAATTTGCACATATTACACCTGAAAATTTAATTGGGGCTGGTGCCAAACCTTGGAAGTTGTCCCTACGTACCTTTTTCAGAACTTTTGAAACGAGTTTTTGGCCATAATGATCGCGGTGGGTTAAGGAGGAGAGGATTAGACTCCTAGCGGAAAATAATCGAGAAATAGATAGTGATTGAGATATAGTTGTATACTCATATATTTTAGCATATCCTAAATATAGAAATGAAAGGAATAAATAGAAATATTTTCTGCTCCACATAATCGCTTATTCATTATTTATCTCTATTATAATGCAGTCAATCAACTACTCAGTTCGTGGTCCATCATATCTTCAATGCAGTCTTCTTTAATAACTCGAAACATATAAAAAAAAATTTTTTGCAAAAAAATATAAAATATGTATATATCATCTATATATGTATATCTAAATTACATGTCAGGATTTGTCACGATTTCTTCGGGGCTTACTCTTAAACTCCTGAACCGATTTTATCAAAAATCAATTATGTTTAAATTAAAACAATTCATAAATATAAAAAATATATTTGTAAACATAAGGATGTGTTCAAAAGTAAACAAAAAAAGTTATACTTCTCAGTAAAATGCCAAATGGATAATTCATTTAACTTTTTTTTATTGACAAATATTTGTACAAGTATTAATCATATTCAAAATTAAACCTCAAGTACAATCCCTTGGATTCTTACACAGGCAATAACGTTTTCGCCTTTAATCGTAAATAACATTTTCACTGTATTGAATAGACCATTACAATAATATAGTATACATTAAATAATAAGCCATAGCAGCGTAGCCGGAACAGTTAATTGAATTAATTAATCTAATTGTCTATACTATACTATATAATATTTTAGCTTTGTATGTGTATAAATTTCAACTTTTTCTTTTCAGCTGCTTTAGTTGTGCGCTGAATATTTTAATTTCAATATTAACCGCATTTTTTGTGGTTTTCCTAATCGGCGCCATATTGATCTACTATATTTATTACCATGAGAACGAAGATGGCACGGCAAAAAAAATAAAAGATGAGTTAAGGAACGGTTTGGAAAGTGGACTGGACAAAATTAAAGGCACATTATCAAATTAACAGGTAAGTGATGTAATTACAAACAAATGTTCAATCCACATTAACATAGAGATAGCTCGTCAAATGAAAGAGTTTTCCATACAAGCACTTCATTCCGTTTGTTCAGTTTGTATGGCAGCTATATGCTATAGTCATCCCATCTGAATAATTTCTTCGGAGATTACAATGTTGCCTAAAATAATAATACATGCCAAATTTCGTGAAGATACCTCGTCAAATGAAAGAGTTTCCCATACAAGCACTTGATTCCGATTGTTCAGTTTGTATGGCAGCTATATGCTATAGTCATCCTATCTATACAATTTCTTAGAGGATTGGATAATTGCCTTAAATAATAATACAGGCCAAATTTCATGAAGATACCTCGTCAAATGAAAGAGTTTCCATACAACACTTGATTCCGATTGTTCAGTTTGTATGGCAGCTATATGCTAAAGTGGTCCGATATCGGCCGTTCCAACAAATGAGCAGCTTCTTTGTTAGAAAAGGACAGGTGCAAAATTTCTGATCGATATCTCAAAAACTGAGGGACTAGTTCGCGTATATACAAACGGATAGACAGACGGACATGGCTAAATCAACTCAGCTCGTAACGGTGCTCATTTATATATATACTTTATATGGTCTCCGACGTTTCCTTCTGGGTGTTACAAACTTTGTGGCAAAATTAATATACCCTGTTCAGGGTATAAAAACTGCATGAAATTTCAATCAGTGGTTGATATCCGATTGCATGCAATGACAGCATCAAGACGTCCTTGAATTATTTTTATTCAAAATTCTGGTTCAAAACTGTACCTCTTTTTGGACACAGTGTCCCTCAAAGTAGTATTATTCTTTACGCGGTGTTTGGAAATTTTTTTTTCAATTCCGGCCATACGTGCTTAATTACATTTAAGTCTGGAGGCTGAGAAGGTGTCTCCAATATTTTTGGGAAATTATAGAGTAGCTATGCTCGTGCGTTCCATGCTTTGGGCTATTATCCTGGTAACACACCAAGTCATTTTTTATGCCCAAATTTTCAGCACTTTTCTTCACTTTATGTCAATGCAGTATTTGGAATCCATATTTGCATTCGCGAAATGTATTTTCTCGACTCTAGACTCCGGCCTACACCCCCACATCATAACCAACCCAGCGCCATATTTCACGGTTTTTATAACAGCCTTATCATGCAATTTCGTACGAGGCTTCCTCCAAACGAATCTTTTTCCATCTTTATTCTGTGACTTTTTTTAGGCTATGGTTTTCTAGGCTATAAAATGTGACACTATTTTAGAGTTGTTTACAGGCGGTATTTTGACGTCATCGACTGAAATGTTGAAACCTCATCAAGACGCCCAGTTTGTTAATACGGATCGTTGAGGTCCTTTAATTGCCATTCATTGGGAGTGGTGGTGCAGTGCGCGAACTAGGTGCTCATCGCACTATCGTGCAAGCGGTTGTCGGGGTGATGTGGTTCACTCCCTACCTTACCCTTAACCGAGGTTTGGATGGAGCCCTTTGGCGCAAGCGCAGAAAAAAAACAAATTTGTATAGAAGGTGGGAGTTGATATTGTCAGGTTTTGCCAATTGAAGAAAACATGGAAGGAATTTTTTTCTAAATCTAGTAAATTTTGGTAGCAGATATATAAAGCATTTCAAATGACGGGGCAACTCCATCTTTCAGAATTTATAAACCACAGATGCCCTTTCTAATGTTATCTATACCAAAAGCAAAAAAGTAAAAAAATCTAAAATTAGAATAAAATGGTTGAAATGCGATGTGGCTAAATGAGCCTTAACACACCACATTATTCAGACGGACAACACTGACACACCGTATTCATCATCTCATAACTTACATTCCCCATCGCAGCCCCCACACACAATACAATATCCACGATGAGACCACACTTGCAGATTCCACAGCTGATCAACACCCCACACTAACACTAAAAAAAGTATGGACGGCGATCGACCAGGCCTCTTTTTCGAGACAGCGATCGCACGAATATTACGTAAAGACAGTTCGGCATTTTCCTCTTTTCTAAACGTTTAACTTTTTTATTACCAAAGTAAGTGTTTCTTGAAAAAAGGTGAGGTGAAATCTGCGTTAAAATGTGAACATGATCCTTCGAGACTAAAAGGAAAGCACTACAGATTTACAAAAATAAAATATATATATATATATAAATAAAATTTTACATATATATATGTATATAAATGCACCGAAGCTATAATAGCCTTCATAAATACTTAAAATTCCTTTCAAGAACTTGATTCCGATCGTTCAGTTGGTATGGCAGCTATATGCTACAGTCATCCGATCTGTACAATTTCTTCGGATATTGTATTTTTGCCTTAAATAATAATCCATACCAAAATTCGTGAAGGTACCTCGCCACATGAAAGCTCTTGATTCCGATCCTTCAATTTGTATGGCAGCTATATGCTATAGTGATCCGATCTAAACAATTTCTTCGGAGATAACATTGCCTTAGGAAATAACACATGCCAAATTTCATGAAAATATTACGTTAAATAAAAAAGTTTCCCATACAAGCACTTGATACCGATTTTTCGGTTTTTTTGGCATCTTTATGCTATAGTGGTCCGACTTCGGCTGTTCTGACAAATGAGCAGCTTCTTAGTGATATATCAATAATTATGTTCCGATATACCTCAACACCACTATTTCTGCAAAGTCTTGTCCTAATATATTCTTTGGTGCTTGATTTGTATACTGGAAAGTGAAAGAATCATATGAAATTTAAAATTTTGCCAGATAGGAAATAGGCGTGATTGTAGTCCGACTTAGCTCATTTTCTCATTGTGAGATAGGATTGTTAAAATAATTTTATCTACCAAATTTTCTTGATATTGATCAATTAACGATCGGTGCCACGCCCATCGACCAATTTTAACAACGGTTCCTTTAAAACCCTCTTGAACCATCCCGGATGTAAAATTTAATGTCTCTGACGCATTTATTTATTGATTTATCGCACTTTAGGTAGTTTTTAACAAAACCGTTATATAGGGAATGGGCGGGGATATCATCCAATTTCATCCATTTTCACACTGTTGAAGGAAGTGTCAAAAATATTTATTCTGTGCAAATTTGGGTTATATAGCTTTAAATGTTTAGGTGAAATATACATTTAACTTATTAGAGTCGGTTCCACGTCTATTTTTGAAAAAATTTTCGACCATAGATGCCCTTCTCCAATACAGTCTTCTGTACCAAATTACAGATATATATATTAATGTAGTGCTTAGTTATGGCTTTTATAAGTTTTCGCTTAATGGCATTTTGTGAGAGTGGCAATGGTCCGATTACGCCCATCTGCAATACCAAACTTCTTATGGTGCCAAGGAACATGTGTTTCAGCTAGATATCTTAATTTTTACTCAAGTTACAGCTTGCACGAACGGACAGACAGATAAACAACACGTCTCGTCATTCTGATCAATTATATATAAATATAGCTCTATATCTATCTCGATTAGTTTTAGGTGATACGCACAACCGTTAGGTGAACAAAACTATTATACTCTGTAGCAACATGTTGAAAGAGTATAAATATAAATAATTAAGGTTATTAATAAATAATTAAATATATACAATAAATAAAAAAAACAAATTATTATTTGATATCTCAAATAAAAATTCGAACCGGTATAAATAAAAAAACAAGAAAAAACGTTAACTTCGGTTGCACCGAAGCTATAATACCCTTCACAAATACAAAGGCCCCTTACATGAACTTGATTCCGAACGTTCAATTTGTATGGCAGCTATATGCTATAGTCACCCGATCTGAATAATTTCTTCGGAGATTAAATTGTTGCCTTAAATAATAATCCATGCCAAATTTCGTGAAGATTCCTCGTCAAATGAAAGAGTTTTCCATACAAGCACTTGATTCCGATTGTTCAGTTTGTATGGCAGCTATATGCTATAGTGGTCCGATCTATACAATTTCTTCGAAATTTGGATTAATGCCTTAAATAATAATACATGCCGAATTTCGTGAAGATAGACGGTAAAAGCTTTCGTAAAATTGGACGAGTTGTCAACAAAACGGAGTCATCAGTGCGATACGTCATCCAGACTTTCAAAAAAACGGGAATTATTACTTCAAAGCCTTGATCTGGACGTCCGACTGATCGGGAAACACGCAAAGTTGTATCTCTTGTAAAGGTTAATCTGCGTTTAACCGTTTCCCAAGTAGCAGAAGATGAAAAAATACGATTTAAAAAAACAATATGCAGCGACACAGCAAGAAAAATATTAAAAAGAGTTGAATATTATGGGCGAGTGGCACGCAAAAAGCCATTCATTTCCTTAAAAAACCGTATGAAGCGCATTGCATTCGCAAACGAACATATAACCAAATCTATATCTTTCTGGGAATCAGTTTTATGGTCGGATAAGACCAAATATAGTATATTTGGAAAAAAAGGAAGACAGATGGTGTGGCGAAAAACTGGTACGGCTATTAAAGCGCGAAATTTTACTTCAACCGTAAAGCATGGTGGGGGTGGAGTTCAATTGAGTGGGTGTAGGTGCAGCAAGTGGAGTTGGTGGCATTGAGTTTATCGAAAATATAATGAATAAATTTGTTTATCTAGTGTGACAAATTAGGATTGCCAAACGTGTTTTGTTTCCAACAGGACAGTGATCCTAAGCATACAGCGGAACTTGTTCGCCATTGGCTTCTTTACAATGCTACAAAACAGCTACATTCACCTCCACAATCACCTGACCTCAATCCAATTGAACATTTATGGGCTCTATTGCAGCGCAGAATTCGCACACATACGATTATCAAAAAATAAATGCTCAAGACCGTTATATTGGACGAATGGAGTAAAATGTCAGCCCAAGATACGAAAAGATTAGCTATTAAACTTTTTCTGTTTAAGTTAATTGCTTTTAAAATGAAAATGAACTCTGTGGCTTTTGCTTATTGAATAATTTGAAAAAAAATAAAAATTTTTTAAGAGAAAAGATATGATTTAATAACACAAAAAAAATTTCTTAATTGGTCAATTGGTCAAATTTGTATTTTAGTTCAAAAGATTTTGTACCCAGTGAGCGGAGACTTTTTCTACCTAGTGTATGTGTGAGTGATGTTAATAAAATTATATGAAAATATTTTCTTAAACATTTTTTAGTTTAATGCCAAAGTAAATTAAATCACTTCATACATTACGGTAGCCCCAATATAAATATTAATTTCTGACTTTACGGTTGACCAAACACCGTACGTATTGGAATTAGCTTATATTATGTCAGTGACTTTTTAATATCATTAAGTGAGCAATGTGGCTTAAACTGATGAACTGGTGAGTATGTTCGTCCATCCCTCATTTACTTAACAAATAATTTTCACATTTCTATGGATAGTAATCGATTCACAGTCTCGTCGAAAAATTCATGACTTTAATTCATGTTTGAAATTGTTATAATCTCACAACAGAGTATGACCGTTTTTTTCACCTAGAGGCTGTTTGTAACATCTAAAACTAATCGATAAAGTCATAAAATAATCAGGATGAATTAAATTTCGGATGTCTATCTTTCCGTTCGTCCGTGCAATTGATAATTTATGTAAGTTAAAATTTAAATGTGTCGATGAAACTTGAATTTAGTGCGATTATTTCCTTCTAGCATTTTATTATATAGTGCACAAAAGAGAAGAATCGGACTCTAATTAAAGACTGCACAGAAGTCCTGCATCTGAATCGACGTAAAAATTAGATAAGCACGCACTGCCCATTTTTGGGTGAAAGCCCATATCAACTACTCGAACAATTTCAACCAAGTTTGCTGCGAAAAAGTTGTTGTTGTTGTCGAAATCTGGCTATAACTTTTTGAGCTCCAGATACCGACTATGATGAATTAATTGTTGGCCGTTATAAAAATGAAACTAACTATAATACATTTTTTAATAAAGTTAATTTTATTTTATAATGTATATATATTAAATAAGCTAGGTTCAAATTTTTATTCGAAATGGTCACGTTTTACTTTCACACAAGCCCTCAAACGATTTCGCCTTTGGTCAATAGCAACACGCACTCCATCGAAGAGAGTATACCTACCAAAACATTACAGTAGCTGGATGGTGACCACATTGAATCCTTGCTTTTTGCATGTTGACCGCGTGCTACTGTTGAGTCTCATTTACTTCAAGCGGGTTTTCAGAAGATGACTAGTTGATTTGTCCTTGGTGTATGCATTGTAGACTTTGTAACAAAATTTATGACAAGAATAAGTAGATATAAAATGTTGGGTGTCTCCTAAACTTATCGCTCCCTTTTTAGATTTGCATCTTTATTTTAGGAAATTGACCTTTCAAACGTTAGTGAACAATGGAAAAATATGAATGAATCTCTGGGTACTTTGAATTTGTATCGCTCTTGGACATCACACATAATTAACACCAATCACCCCAAGAAAGTAAATATAAACAAAACTTCTCAAAATATGTTTGTAAAAAATTATCTTTTGTAAGTTGCTTTGAACATAATGCTGGAAACAGTCACCGACACCAAACCGTAGACCGAATTAGCTGATACGACTTATCTTATGAAAGCGCAATGTAAATGGAGGATATCCGAGAAAATTGGATTTTTCCCGTAGAAACGAGTGAGCTGATTGCTCTCTTGCAACGCAGGATTGCCAGTCTTTTTGTAGCAATTAAAAAATAAATTGAATATATTGGGCTGACAACTAATTAATTGCAAAATTAATCAAAAACAATTTTTTTATAGAACTAAATAACTTTATTTTATAATGTATTGCCCATTTTGATCAATGACCTTTTGCCATCTTTCAGGCAGCATCATAATCCCACGTTCATAAAACTTCTGGTTTTTATTAGCAAAAAACTGAATCAGGTACGATTTGACATTATCATCATTATTGAAATTTTTAACATTCAAGGAGTTTTGTAAAGATCGAAACAATAAGTAATCCGATGGTGCAAGGTCAGGACTATATGGTGGATGTGGCAAAACATCCCAACCAAGCTCCAATAATTTTTGCCGAGTGACCAAAGATGAGTGTGGCCTTGCATTGTCATGATGGAATACAACACCTTTTCGACTTATCAATTCGGGCCGCTTTTCTTCAACTGCATTGTTTAATTTCGTTATTTGTTCAATGTAGACAACAGAATTAATTGTTCGGTTGGGTGGTAAGAGTTCAAAGTAGACAATTCCTTTATAATCCCACCAAACTGATAACAAAACCTTCTTTTGATGAATACCAACTTTTGATGTTGTTTGAGCTGGTTCACCTGGCCTGCTCCACGATCTTTTCCGCTCGATAGCAAATCGCAGCTGTTAATGCGTTGCGTAAAATGCGTTTCTTTCAGTTCGTGAGGAACCCATGTATCGAGTTTTTGAACATAGCCAAGTTGTTTTAAGTGATTTCCAATGCATGTATGTGATACCTGAAGCTTATCTGCGATCTCACGTGTTGTATTGTGACGATCCGAATCGATTATTGCTTTGATTAGGTCGTCATCAACTTCAACTGGACGACTAGAGCGTTTTTCATCTTTGACTGAAAAATCACCAGAACGAAATTTGGCCAACCAATTTTGACACTGCTGTTCTTTTATGGCTTCGTCGCCATAAACAGCACATAACTTTTTGTGAGCTTGCGATGCGTTTTTCCCTTTGCCAAAATAAAAAAGGAAAATATGACGAAAATGTTCCTTTTGATCTTCCATTTTTCAACGAACACCAATCGAAAACTACGCAACCGATCAAAAAACTTTTTTTTTACTGATTGACAGCTGTATTGCCAAATATCAAATAACAAAATGTGTTTTACATTTGGACTACGCCAGCTAACCTAAAAATTCAACTGAAGCCATCCATGAGTGAAATCCAATTACTTAGTTGCCAACCCAATATTTGAAATATTCTTAAACTAACTCAGTCGAATACAATTATTTATATATGGGTAGACTATTTTTAATAGTTGGATTTTTCCACTACGGGTATAACTTGATAAATTTGGTTTAATACGGGCGGTAAGTACGAAAAGGCGGAATGTCGGTGACTGTTTCAGGCATAAGTGTATTATGACCTTATAAAAGTGGTCGGCATGAGAGGAACTGCGACTGTGTAGGTGAGCGCGAAGTTATAGACACCCAGTAAAAACTTACCTTAAATTTTGTGAATATTTTTCATTCTTTGTTTAAACAAGTACTTTCATGCTTCCTGATTTATTTTATATATTGTACGATTAAAATAAATACATTAGACCCTAAAAACCTTCATTTAACTGTCCTTAAGTAACGAAAACACAAAATGTAAATCATAACACCATAAACATTCATTATGACAAAAAATTTCGTGCATGGCACATTCTCCTGACCATTCGCAATATTGCTTCGTCGCTGTCTCGACAACGTGGTGGCATACGTGTGAAATTAGATTGCAAAATTGTGCTATGAAATGCCGACCACTGCCTTATACTTAGAACTTACGTCTACTTATAATTATGCCTAACCATCTTTTCCTGCTAAATGTAGCCCGCATTATATATATTATTTTTTATACTTTAGCAACCTGTTGCTACAGAGTATAATAGTTTTGTTCACCTAACGGTTGTTTGTATCACCTAAAACTAATCGAGTTAGATATAGCGTTATTTATATATAAATGATCAGGATGAACAGACGAGTTGAAATCCGTGTGACTGTCTGTCCGTCCGTCCGTCTGTGCAAGCTGTAACTTGAGTAAAAATTGAGAATTCTTTATGAAACATGATATGTTTCTTGGTACCGTAACACGGTTAGTATGGATGGGCGTAATCGGACCACTGCCACGCCCATTAATCAAAAACAAATAAGTTGCCATAACTAAGCTCCACAATAAGACACAATAACGTTATCTGGTATACGGAATCACATTAGAGAGGGGCATCTGCAGTTTAAAATTTTTTAATAAGTGGGCGTGGTCCTGCCCCTAATAGGTTTAATGTGCATATCGCCTAAACCGCTAAAGATATAATAACAAAATTCACTGAGAACAAATGTTTTTAGCACCTCTACGGACAGTGTGAAGATAAGTGAAATCGGGTGACAAACCCGCCCACTCTCCATATAACGAGACTGGTAAAAACTTTTAAAAGCGCGATAAATCAAGCACTATACACGCCATTGATTTAAATTTTATCTCTGACGTTCAAAATGGCGTGGCACCGCCCACTTTTAGGTGAAACCCCATATCTTGGGATCTGCTTAACCGAGTTCAACCAAATTCGGTACATAACATTTTTCTGTTATTTCTATGTTATAGAGCGAAAATGGATTACAACCACGCCTATTTCCCATATCCCACTATTTTAAATTCCATCTGATTCTTTCACTTTCCACTATGCATATCTAGCAACAATGATTATATCGGGGTAAAACTTTGCGAGAATAATGCGTTTAAAGTATGCCACCTTCTAACCAAAAATTATCTAAATCGAACCAAAAGTGTTCAACCGCTAGGTACTGAATATGTGGACCCTAAATGCCTATAGTTGACTTTTTATCGAAAATATCGGTCAATGTGTAAGATATATAATTGAAATTCATATAATAAAATAATCAAATGAAACTCTCGATAATAGTATGTTTTTGTGTCAAAAATGGGTTGAATCGGATCAATACTTCCTTTAATATACAATTTTGCCAACACCTGACGTAATTTCCCTTGCAAGTGGCGAGAGTTTAAAATGTTCGGTTACACCCGAACTTAGAACTTCCTTACTTGTTTTTTACTATTTTAGTTAATGTAGTAAATAAGCGTGTTTGCATAGTTCTAATAAAAATTAACTAAATGACTTCTCTCTTTATAGAATAAACTGGTATTTAGTGTACTTTGTCCAGATGTAAGTCACAGGTAAGGAAATAGATACTTAAATATATATTATTATAAGCCGAACATGGAAAACACATGTATAGGAATAAATTGCATTTATGATATAATATATATGTCTACCATATGTTCCTTTTTTAATACAAATTTACATATTATTGTTACAATAATATTCATAAAATATAACCAATATTTTTTTATCCAATATAATACTTTCAATAAAAAACAAAGTAAACTATTTTATATATGTATGAATATAAACGACATTAATGAAAATAAATTTTTGCAAATAAAAACTTTGAATTGATAAAATGTACTTAATACATAAGTGAATTTGTGTTATTTCCATGTAGAATTATTTATTTTTATTTTTATACTCTCGCAACATGTTGCTACAGAGTATAATAGTTTTATTCACCTAACGGTTGTTTGTATCACCTAAAACTAATCGAGTTAGATATAGGGTTATGTATATATAAATGATCAGGATGAAGAGACGAGTTGAAATCCGGGTGACTGTCTGTCCGTCCGTCCGTCAGTCCGTCCGTGCAAGCTGTAACTTGGGTAAAAATTGAGATATCTTTATGAAACTCGGTACACATGTTTCTTGGTACAGTAAGACGGTTGGTATTGCAGATGGGCGTAATCGGACCACTGCCACGCCCACAAAACGCCATTGATCAAAAACAAATAAATTGTCATAACTAAGCTCCGCAATTAGATACAAGACTGTTATTTGGTACACGAGATCACATTAGGGAGGGGCATCTGCAGTTAAAATTTTTTAATAAGTGGGCGTGGTCCTGCCCCTAATAGGTTTAATGTGCATATCGCCTAAACCGCTAAAGATATAATAACAAAATTCACTGAGAACAAATGTTTTTAGCACCTCTACGGACAGTGTGAAGATAAGTGAAATCGGGTGACAAACCCGCCCACTCTCCATATAACGAGACTGGTAAAAACTACTAAAAGCGCGATAAATCAAGCACTATACACGCCATTGATTTAAATTTTATCTCTGACGTTCAAAATGGCGTGGCACCGCCCACTTTTAGGTGAAACCCCATATCTTGGGATCTGCTTAACCGAGTTCAACCAAATTCGGTACATAACATTTTTCTGTTATTTCTATGTTATAGAGCGAAAATGGATTACAACCACGCCTATTTCCCATATCCCACTATTTTAAATTCCATCTGATTCTTTCACTTTCCACTATGCATATCAAGCAACAATGATTATATCGGGGTAAAACTTTGCGAGAATAATGCGTTTAAAGTATGCCACCTTCTAACCAAAAATTATCTAAATCGAACCAAAAGTGTTCAACCGCTAGGTACTGAATATGTGGACCCTAAATGCCTATAGTTGACTTTTTATCGAAAATATCGGTCAATGTGTAAGATATATAATTCAAATTCATATAATAAAATAATCAAATGAAACTCTCGATAATAGTATGTTTTTGTGTCAAAAATGGGTTGAATCGGATCAATACTTCCTTTAATATACAATTTTGCCAACACCTGACGTAATTTCCCTTGCAAGTGGCGAGAGTTTAAAATGTTCGGTTACACCCGAACTTAGAACTTCCTTACTTGTTTTTTACTATTTTAGTTAATGTAGTAAATAAGCGTGGTTGCATAGTTCTAATAAAAATTAACTAAATGACTTCTCTCTTTATAGAATAAACTGGTATTTAATGTACTTTGTCCAGATGTAAGTCACAGCTAAGGAAATAGATACTTAAATATATATTATTATAAGCCGAACATGGAAAACACATGTATAGGAATAAATTGCATTTATGATATAATATATATGTCTACCATATGTTCCTTTTTTAATACAAATTTACATATTATTGTTACAATAATATTCATAAAATATAACCAATATTTTTTTATCCAATATAATACTTTCAATAAAAAACAAAGTAAACTATTTTATATATGTATGAATATAAACGACATTAATGAAAAAAAATTTTTGCAAATAAAAACTTTGAATTGATAAAATGTACTTAATACATAAGTGAATTTGTGTTATTTCCATGTAGAATTATTTATTTTTATTTTTATACTCTCGCAACATGTTGCTACAGAGTATAATAGTTTTATTCACCTAACGGTTGTTTGTATCACCTAAAACTAATCGAGTTAGATATAGGGTTATGTATATATAAATGATCAGGATGAAGAGACGAGTTGAAATCCGGGTGACTGTCTGTCCGTCCGTCCGTCAGTCCGTCCGTGCAAGCTGTAACTTGGGTAAAAATTGAGATATCTTTATGAAACTCGGTACACATGTTTCTTGGTACAGTAAGACGGTTGGTATTGCAGATGGGCGTAATCGGACCACTGCCACGCCCACAAAACGCCATTGATCAAAAACAAATAAATTGTCATAACTAAGCTCCGCAATTAGATACAAGACTGTTATTTGGTACACGAGATCACATTAGGGAGGGGCATCTGCAGTTAAAATTTTTTTTTTAAAGTGGGCGTGGAAGCACATATTTTTAGCACCTCTACGGACAGTGTGAAGATAAGTGAAATCGGGTGACAACCCCGCCCACTCCCCATGTAACGGTACTGTTAAAAACTACGATAAACCAAGCACTAAACACGCCAGAGACCTTAAATTTCATCTCAGGGATGGTATGAGATGACTTTATAGGAACTGCGTTCAAAATTAGACAGTGGGCGTGATACCGCCCACTTTTAGGGGAAAACCCATATCTGGGGATCTTTTCAACCGATTTCAACCAAAGTTGGTACATAACATTCTTTTTATATTTCTATATTATGATGCGAAAATGGGCGAAATCGGATTACAACCACGCCTATTTTCCATATGACACCATTTTAAATTCCACTTGATTCTTTCACTTTCCACTATGCAAATCAAGCAACAATGATTATATCGGCGTAAAACTTTGCGTGAATAATACGTTTAAAGTATGCCACCTTGTGACCAAAAAATCTCTAAATCGAACCAAAACTGTTCAAGTCCCTAGGTACTGAATATGTGGACCCCAGTACCTATAGTTGACTTTTTACCGTAAATATCGGCCATTGTGTAAGATATATAATTGAAATTCATATAATAGAATAAATAAATGAAACTATCGATAATAGTATGTCTTTGTTTCAAAAATGGGTTGGATCGGATCAATAGTTCTTGTAGCCCTCATATATCTAATATAAATATTTTTGAACTTCCGCGTGACTTTATACCGCATATGTGAGTTATCTCAATGAAAATGAGAGAGCGTGTTTTACTCATAACAAGATCAAATCGGGTGAAAATTTTCGTTAGCCCCCATGTAACTAATATCAGGATTTTCGAACATTCGTCTGACTTTACTCCATATGATTGGTGATGGTATATGAGGTACCTTAATGAAACAGTGGGAGCATTTTATTAGTCTGTGGCATGTTCGTAGTATGTGGTATTGGAAAAAATTAATAAAATCGGGTTGATACTGCCCTCAAATTCCATATACTACTTATAATGATTTTCGTTATTCTAACCAGTTTTATGCCAAATATGAGTATTAATATTTTTTTTTATATATAAAATTGCTTCAAAATATGCTCTCGAGTATAGCTGAGCAATGTCAATATTAATATATTTCTCTATCCCCAATATATATATGATTTCCGTCTTTCCACCTGACTTTACACCGTCCCGGTTGATCAACGTGATATTTTAACGAAATTAAGTGGAAAAGATTTCTTAAAAATTATGTGGTTTGACGCTGAATTAGAATGAAACTAGTATATACTAAGTCTAAACCTCACACCTTCATATAATGAATTCCGATTCTCTGGTTGACGTTTGCCACCTAAGCTTATAATATTAAATTTAGCCACTTTGGTGGAGTTAATATCTCATTCATACTTATGTATATCTCACTTCAAGCAATAAAACTGAGACTAAGTTTATGGCCTTTAATATAAGTCAAGAAGATACCAAATTTGATTGTAATTTAATCACGATATCATTTAATAATGGATGTTTAATTCAACATTTTTTAATATACGGTTTGGAGGAATTTTCTGGTCTTTGATTTTCCCAGCTCACATGTACTACTTATGGTATAATTTTTTTCGTCAATTTGATAATTTAATGAAATTAAATGGACAGTTTTTCTTAAAAATAATGTATATCGCTGCATATGAATGAAATTGGTCTAGACTTTGTTTAAACCTTGTAACCCTAATATACTGATTTCCGCTCCTCTGGTACAACAGCAACCTCATATACCCCACATATTAAATCTAACCCCTTTGGTTTAGTTTATATCACATATACCATGTTTGAGTTAAATAGCTTCTTTTTATAAAAGTTAACATTTATTAGCAAAAAACTGAATCGATGGTACGATTTGACATTATCATCATTATTGAAATTTTTAACATTCAAGGAGTTTTGTAAAGATCGAAACAATAAGTAATCCGATGGTGCAAGGTCAGGACTATATGGTGGATGTGGCAAAACATCCCAACCAAGCTCCAATAATTTTTGCCGAGTGACCAAAGATGAGTGTGGCCTTGCATTGTCATGATGGAATACAACACCTTTTCGACTTATCAATTCGGGCCGCTTTTCTTCAACTGCATTGTTTAATTTCGTTATTTGTTCAATGTAGACAACAGAATTAATTGTTCGGTTGGGTGGTAAGAGTTCAAAGTAGACAATTCCTTTATAATCCCACCAAACTGATAACAAAACCTTCTTTTGATGAATACCAACTTTTGATGTTGTTTGAGCTGGTTCACCTGGCCTGCTCCACGATCTTTTCCGCTCGATAGCAAATCGCAGCTGTTAATGCGTTGCGTAAAATGCGTTTCTTTCAGTTCGTGAGGAACCCATGTATCGAGTTTTTGAACATAGCCAAGTTGTTTTAAGTGATTTCCAATGCATGTATGTGATACCTGAAGCTTATCTGCGATCTCACGTGTTGTATTGTGACGATCCGAATCGATTATTGCTTTGATTAGGTCGTCATCAACTTCAACTGGACGACTAGAGCGTTTTTCATCTTTGACTGAAAAATCACCAGAACGAAATTTGGCCAACCAATTTTGACACTGCTGTTCTTTTATGGCTTCGTCGCCATAAACAGCACATAACTTTTTGTGAGCTTGCGATGCGTTTTTCCCTTTGCCAAAATAAAAAAGGAAAATATGACGAAAATGTTCCTTTTGATCTTCCATTTTTCAACGAACACCAATCGAAAACTACGCAACCGATCAAAAAACTTTTTTTTTACTGATTGACAGCTGTATTGCCAAATATCAAATAACAAAATGTGTTTTACATTTGGACTACGCCAGCTAACCTAAAAATTCAACTGAAGCCATCCATGAGTGAAATCCAATTACTTAGTTGCCAACCCAATATTTGAAATATTCTTAAACTAACTCAGTCGAATACAATTATTTATATATGGGTAGACTATTTTTAATAGTTGGATTTTTCCACTACGGGTATAACTTGATAAATTTGGTTTAATACGGGCGGTAAGTACGAAAAGGAGGAATGTCGGTGACTGTTTCAGGCATAAGTGTATTATGACCTTATAAAAGTGGTCGGCATGAAAGGAACTGCGACTGTGTAGGTGAGCGCAAAGTTATAGACACCCAGTAAAAACTTACCTTAAATTTTGTGAATATTTTTCATTCTTTGTTTAAACAAGTACTTTCATGCTTCCTGATTTATTTTATATATTGTACGATTAAAATAAATACATTAGACCCTAAAAACCTTCATTTAACTGTCCTTAAGTAACGAAAACACAAAATGTAAATCATAACACCATAAAACATTCATTATGACAAAAAATTTCGTGCATGGCACATTCTCCTGACCATTCGCAATATTGCTTCGTCGCTGTCTCGACAACGTGGTGGCATACGTGTGAAATTAGATTGCAAAATTGTGCTATGAAATGCCGACCACTGCCTTATACTTAGAACTTACGTCTACTTATAATTATGCCTAACCATCTTTTCCTGCTAAATGTAGCCCGCATTATATATATTATTTTTTATACTTTAGCAACCTGTTGCTACAGAGTATAATAGTTTTGTTCACCTAACGGTTGTTTGTATCACCTAAAACTAATCGAGTTAGATATAGCGTTATTTATATATAAATGATCAGGATGAACAGACGAGTTGAAATCCGTGTGACTGTCTGTCCGTCCGTCCGTCTGTGCAAGCTGTAACTTGAGTAAAAATTGAGAATTCTTTATGAAACATGACATGTGTCTTGGTACCGTAACACGGTTAGTATGGATGGGCGTAATCGGACCACTGCCACGCCCATTAATAAAAAACAAATAAGTTGCCATAACTAAGCTCCACAATAAGACCCAATAACGTTATCTGGTATACGGAATCACATTAGAGAGGGGCATCTGCAGTTTAAAATTTTTTAATAAGTGGGCGTGGTCCTGCCCCTAATAGGTTTAATGTGCATATCGCCTAAACCGCTAAAGATATAATAACAAAATTCACTGAGAACAAATGTTTTTAGCACCTCTACGGACAGTGTGAAGATAAGTGAAATCGGGTGACAAACCCGCCCACTCTCCATATAACGAGACTGGTAAAAACTACTAAAAGCGCGATAAATCAAGCACTATACACGCCATTGATTTAAATTTTATCTCTGACGTTCAAAATGGCGTGGCACCGTCCACTTTTAGGTGAAACCCCATATCTTGGGATCTGCTTAACCGAGTTCAACCAAATTCGGTACATAACATTTTTCTGTTATTTCTATGTTATAGAGCGAAAATGGATTACAACCACGCCTATTTCCCATATCCCACTATTTTAAATTCCATCTGATTCTTTCACTTTCCACTATGCATATCAAGCAACAATGATTATATCGGGGTAAAACTTTGCGAGAATAATGCGTTTAAAGTATGCCACCTTCTAACCAAAAATTATCTAAATCGAACCAAAAGTGTTCAACCGCTAGGTACTGAATATGTGGACCCTAAATGCCTATAGTTGACTTTTTATCGAAAATATCGGTCAATGTGTAAGATATATAATTGAAATTCATATAATAAAATAATCAAATGAAACTCTCGATAATAGTATGTTTTTGTGTCAAAAATGGGTTGAATCGGATCAATACTTCCTTTAATATACAATTTTGCCAACACCTGACGTAATTTCCCTTGCAAGTGGCGAGAGTTTAAAATGTTCGGTTACACCCGAACTTAGAACTTCCTTACTTGTTTTTTACTATTTTAGTTAATGTAGTAAATAAGCGTGTTTGCATAGTTCTAATAAAAATTAACTAAATGACTTCTCTCTTTATAGAATAAACTGGTATTTAATGTACTTTGTCCAGATGTAAGTCACAGCTAAGGAAATAGATACTTAAATATATATTATTATAAGCCGAACATGGAAAACACATGTATAGGAATAAATTGCATTTATGATATAATATATATGTCTACCATATGTTCCTTTTTTAATACAAATTTACATATTATTGTTACAATAATATTCATAAAATATAACCAATATTTTTTTATCCAATATAATACTTTCAATAAAAAACAAAGTAAACTATTTTATATATGTATGAATATAAACGACATTAATGAAAAAAAATTTTTGCAAATAAAAACTTTGAATTGATAAAATGTACTTAATACATAAGTGAATTTGTGTTATTTCCATGTAGAATTATTTATTTTTATTTTTATACTCTCGCAACATGTTGCTACAGAGTATAATAGTTTTATTCACCTAACGGTTGTTTGTATCACCTAAAACTAATCGAGTTAGATATAGGGTTATGTATATATAAATGATCAGGATGAAGAGACGAGTTGAAATCCGGGTGACTGTCTGTCCGTCCGTCCGTCAGTCCGTCCGTGCAAGCTGTAACTTGGGTAAAAATTGAGATATCTTTATGAAACTCGGTACACATGTTTCTTGGTACAGTAAGACGGTTGGTATTGCAGATGGGCGTAATCGGACCACTGCCACGCCCACAAAACGCCATTGATCAAAAACAAATAAATTGTCATAACTAAGCTCCGCAATTAGATACAAGACTGTTATTTGGTACACGAGATCACATTAGGGAGGGGCATCTGCAGTTAAAATTTTTTTTTTAAAGTGGGCGTGGAAGCACATATTTTTAGCACCTCTACGGACAGTGTGAAGATAAGTGAAATCGGGTGACAACCCCGCCCACTCCCCATGTAACGGTACTGTTAAAAACTACGATAAACCAAGCACTAAACACGCCAGAGACCTTAAATTTCATCTCAGGGATGGTATGAGATGACTTTATAGGAACTGCGTTCAAAATTAGACAGTGGGCGTGATACCGCCCACTTTTAGGGGAAAACCCATATCTGGGAATCTTTTCAACCGATTTCAACCAAAGTTGGTACATAACATTCCTTTTATATTTCTATATTATGATGCGAAAATGGGCGAAATCGGATTACAACCACGCCTATTTTCCATATGACACCATTTTAAATTCCACTTGATTCTTTCACTTTCCACTATGCAAATCAAGCAACAATGATTATATCGGCGTAAAACTTTGCGTGAATAATACGTTTAAAGTATGCCACCTTGTGACCAAAAAATCTCTAAATCGAACCAAAACTGTTCAAGTCCCTAGGTACTGAATATGTGGACCCCAGTACCTATAGTTGACTTTTTACCGTAAATATCGGCCATTGTGTAAGATATATAATTGAAATTCATACAATAGAATAAATAAATGAAACTATCGATAATAGTATGTCTTTGTTTCAAAAATGGGTTGGATCGGATCAATAGTTCTTGTAGCCCTCATATATCTAATATAAATATTTTTGAACTTCCGCGTGACTTTATACCGCATATGTGAGTTATCTCAATGAAAATGAGAGAGCGTGTTTTACTCATAACAAGATCAAATCGGGTGACAATTTTCGTTAGCCCCCATGTAACTAATATCAGGATTTTCGAACATTCGTCTGACTTTACTCCATATGATTGGTGATGGTATATGAGGTACCTTAATGAAACAGTGGGAGCATTTTATTAGTCTGTGGCATGTTCGTAGTATGTGGTATTGGAAAAAATTAATAAAATCGGGTTGATACTGCCCTCAAATTCCATATACTACTTATAATGATTTTCGTTATTCTAACCAGTTTTATGCCAAATATGAGTATTAATATTTTTTTTTTATATATAAAATTGCTTCAAAATATGCTCTCGAGTATAGCTGAGCAATGTCAATATTAATATATTTCTCTATCCCCAATATATATATGATTTCCGTCTTTCCACCTGACTTTACACCGTTCCGGTTGATCAACGTGATATTTTAACGAAATTAAGTGGAAAAGATTTCTTAAAAATTATGTGGTTTGACGCTGAATTAGAATGAAATTAGTATATACTAAGTCTAAACCTCACACCTTCATATAATGAATTCCGATTCTCTGGTGACGTTTGCCACCTAAGCTTATAATATTAAATTTAGCCACTTTGGTGGAGTTAATATCACATTCATACTTATGTATATCTCACTTCAAGCAATAAAACTGAGACTAAGTTTATGGCCTTTAATATAAGTCAAGAAGATACCAAATTTGATTGTAATTTAATCACGATATCATTTAATAATGGATGTTTAATTCAACATTTTTTAATATACGGTTTGGAGGAATTTTCTGGTCTTTGATTTTCCCAGCTCACATGTACTACTTATGGTATAATTTTTTTCGTCAATTTGATAATTTAATGAAATTAAATGGACAGTTTTTCTTAAAAATAATGTATATCGCTGCATATGAATGAAATTGGTCTAGACTTTGTTTAAACCTTGTAACCCTAATATACTGATTTCCGCTCCTCTGGTACAACAGCAACCTCATATACCCCACATATTAAATCTAACCCCTTTGGTTTAGTTTATATCACATATACCATGTTTGAGTTAAATAGCTTCTTTTTATAAAAGTTAACATTTCGGAGAAAAAAATAGTATTGACACAAAATAAATCCATGATCAATAACATAAGTTAATAAGATACCAAATAATAATCGAGTAATGAATGTTGAATTCTTTCGCAACATTTTTATACTTTCGCAACTGTTGCAACAGAGTATAGTTTTGTTCACCAAAGAGTTGTTTGCATCACCTAAAGTGATAGATATAGATTTCTATGTACATATATTTCTTCTAATATTTGGTGGTAATCAGTGGTTAGGTATATTTTCTCAGCCATCATGTTGAACTTATTATAAAATATACCAGACTACAATGCTAAAAAAGTTTCTTAGAGTGCTGGACTTTGTATAGAGCAAAAAAATCTTTCTAGAAAGAATTGCATGAAATAAATATTAGTAATGTAGTATCAAAAGGGCTAAAGACCCTTTTTATGTGGTTATAGATAAACTGCGACCCCATCGGTTTACATGCTACACTCTATTATTTCAGTTTTGCGACACATTTGAATATGAAGGTTATGAGGTGAACTGTAAACTCAAGAAAATTACATTTTTACCTAGCGCCGTTGGCAGCTTATGAAAGGTTTAGATATTAAGACAGAAAGAAGAAAATCTACACACCTGCTCTACATCTGTGTATACCATACTTAATTATATGTAAGTTATTGTGAATTTAGCCTTCATGGGTAGACCCTTCAAAATAGGTACCATAGATCCTCCTGTTTTAGAAAGCGTTAAACAAAAGTAATTTACGGAGGGGTTTTCCGAGAACTTAATTTCAATACAATGAAATAAACTACTAATTTCTAAAATATAAATATAACTAAATATTATGTATTATTATGTTAGTGAATAACTAAGTAATTTATAGGTATACAAAAGTACGTAAGCTGTACCAACATGTTGCAAAGTGCTTTATTCAAACTAATTTTAGTGTATTACACAGTACAGTGTATAGTGACGAGCAATAGCATAGCAAGGACTTACAAGGAATTACAGTGAAAGAGAGCAGCCCCTAGGATCCAACTTTTAACACCCGGACGGACTGAATTATATAAGTATTATCTATAGGTACTTTATATATTAATCCATTTATTATTAATTAATTATGCCTAGATTAAGTAGAAAATCTATATTACTAAGTCGTCTTCAGAATAGAAGACGTATGAGAGTTCTTCGTGCAAACTCTTTATATAGAGATAGTGAGCAGTCACAAAATACTGTAAGTCACGCTAATCGTAGATTAGATTCCGATGTACGTCTGTCCGAACAAATTCATCAATACAAATCAACATAGAACCAGGCGGGAAAATCTCGAGGTACCGTCTTTTGAACAAAGTTTACTGTTTAACATAGGGCAAGACGTCTAAATCCCCAAATCTGCTCTTAAGAGCAAATAAGAAATACTCGAGGTCATAGATCTCGGCGCGAAGATCCCGAGGTTCGATCTGTTGAGCAAGTTGCAAATACTGTTCAGCATAGAACAAGGCGGCAGGATCCCCAAATTCGCTCTGAAGAGCAAATAAGAAATACTCGAGGTCATAGATCAGGGCGTGAAGACCCCAAGGTTCGATCTGTTGAGCAAGTTACAAATACTGTTCAACATAGAACAAGGCGGCAAGATCAGCAAATTCGCTCTGAAGAGCAAATAAGAAATACTCGAGGTCATAGGTCTCGGCGTGAAGACCCCGAGGTTCGATCTGGTGAGCAAATTGCAAATACTGTTCAACATAGAACAAGGCGCAAGATCCTCAAATTCGATCTGAAGAGCAAATAAGAGATACTCGAGGTCATAGGTCTCGGCGTGAAGACCCCGAGGTTCGATCTGTTGAGCAAGTTGCAAATACTGTTCAACATAGAACAAGGCGGCAAGATCCCCAAATTCGCTCTGAAGAGCAAATAAGAAATACTCGAGGTCAATCCTGAGGTACGTTATGATGAAAAATCTAGGAACACTAGGGATCATAGAGAACTTCGCGCAAGAAATCCTGAGTATAGGAATTTAGAGTGATAGAGAAACACACCGTCGACAGCTTAGTAGGAGGGGTATGAGGGAAGAAATTTTGAATCAGAGATGTCTTAGACAAGGTCAAGTTCGTCTTCGTAGAGATAACCCACTCAATAGACAAATTGAAAACCAAAGGCAGTCCCAACGAATCCGATTAACGAGAGAAAATAATGTTATAGAAACTGATAATAGTGGCAATTTAACAGATTTCAAAAACATTTATTTCCAAAATATAAATAAGGGCCCTACTGAAATATGTATTTGCTGCGGCGGCTTATGGTTTTCACACCAAGTTCGCAAATTAAATTTCGAAACTATTGCGCAAGGTGAACCGAATGCTGCATCCGCCCTCTTTTTAATGCAAAAATTTCCTTCAGAAGATGGAAATTACAATTTTTGTGCTACTTGCAAAAATGCGATTGTTAAAAAGAACGTTCGAAAAATATGTTTAGCTAACGGTCTAGACTTTCCTGAAATACCGGATTGTTTGAAAGGTTTAACCCTAATTGAAGAACGTCTCATAATGCCTAGATTGCCTTTTATGACAATCCGTCCGTTAGGATATCAAGGTCAGAGTTTGCTCAAAGGCGCTGTTGTTAATATACCAATTTCTGTTAACAATATTGTGACATCTCTACCAAGGTCCTTTGATGAGGCTCATGTTATACAAATTCACTTAAGAAGGCGTTTGGAATACAATCATGATTACATGATCGATACCATACGCCCCGCAAAGATTATGGAAGCTTTGCCGTTCTTAGTGAATACCCCTTCTCATAATAATCCCTCAGGTAATAATATTCCCACGGGTCTTTTACCTTCAGAGCTAAATCCAGGAGGTCAAGAAACTCTTTTGGACAATATTCCTGTAGAAATCTTGGACTATAACCGTTTAGTCATAGCGCCAGGTGAAGGACAAAGACCAATTGACATAATTCAAGATAATAATTCAGAAGAGTTGTCATTTGAAACAATATACGTTGGGCAGAAGCGTACATGCTCTGAAACGTATAGCAAGATAATACGTTCTGAAATTTGCCGTTTTTACAGAAGAGCGTGTACCATTCCAAAGTTGTTCTATGATTACAAAAAATTAGAACTGCTACAAATTAAGAATAGTACATCCATTTGCCTTAGAAAGTTTTCAGGTCGCAACCGAATTACGGCCCAAAATCTATTAAACGAAAACTTTGTTCAAAACTTGATTCAACACGATGATGGTTACAAGGTCTCCTCACCTGCGCACTGGGAAGCTGAGAAGAAAAAGGCAATCGCTATGATTCGCCAATTTGGGCTTCCAAACTTCTTTATTACTTTATCGGCTGCAGAATCTCAGTGGGTTGAGTTTTTGGTCATCCTCTCTAAAACTGTTGATTCTAAAGATATTTCGGAAGAGGAAGCCAACAGTTTAACAACCCAAGATAGATATCGCTTAATTCGATCAGACACGGTTACTTGTGCTAGATATTTTGACTACCGCTATCGACAAATTCTTAAGCTTTTTAAAGATAACGCCGGCATTTTTGAAGAGCATTTTGTTACAAATTTCTACTTGAGAGTGGAGTTTCAACAGAGAGGTTCAGGATCAACCTTCAAGATCCTCAGACATTCCCTGATGTCATTAGTTTTATTGACAATTATATTTCTACAGATGGTTCGGTTAGCCACTTAGAAAATTATAGAGCAAATCTGAATATCCAATATATACTGGATGCATATGCTTGCTGTTCATATATAATTAATTATATTAACAAGTCTAACAGGGGAATTTCTAGGCTCTTAAATAAAGCTATATCAGAGGTAAATGCTGGAAATTATACTATTAAGCAAAAACTTAAACATATTGGTCACAAATTTATATCAGGCACAGAAATTTCTGCACAAGAAGCAGTATATTGCTGCATTGGGCTCCATCTTTCGGAAGCAAGTAATGCAGAAATATTTATAAATACCTCTCGACCTAAGGAACGTGTTCGAATGGTAAAACCTAGAGCGGAACTTCAGAACCTTCCTTCAGGTTCGACTGAAATATTCGTAGCCGGTATTTTAGACCGTTATGTTCAAAGATCCGATCAGTTAGAAACTCTTTGTTTAGCAGATTTTGCACCTAGGTATAAATATTTTAAATCTAGTAGAAGAGCACAAGATAGTGATCACGAAGAAGAAGAGAGAGAAGACGATAATTTACCAGAAAGCGGGGTTGTCATGCCTCTTAAAGACGGTAGCGGTTTTGTGAAAAAACGTACCAAACCTTGTATTATTCGGTATAGAAGGTTTAACCCAGATTTGGCCAGAGTTGAGTATTTCCGCGAAATGTTAATGTTTTACTATCCTTGGCGGAATGAACAGCAAGATCTCATAGAAAACGATAATGAGCAGACTTGCATATCACATCGTATTATAATTGAGGAAAATCAAAGAAAATATGATGTTTTAGAGCAAAGAGAACTTGAAAATGTTCTAGAAAGTCTTTATAATGAAACAGACTTGGACGAAGGTGCTCAAAATGAACTACCTATCGTGGAAAATGAGTTCAGAGTGTTGGCACTTCCAGAAATAAACCCAAATATAAATTTGCTGGACTTGCATGGCGAAGATTCAACAGATAATGGCACTGAATCTGATTGCAATATTAGACCTATTAAACTACCCCCTTTAATTCCAGTTGAGGAATTATTTTCTTTAGTTCAAAGTCTAAACACTAAGCAAAGAACCTATTTGACACATTTGATGCACCACCTAAAAACCAATCTTCCATTTTATGAGTTCATTGGCGGCGGTGCAGGTGTAGGAAAGAGTCTTTTGATATCTGCAATATATCAAGCTCTTAACCGTCGTTACAATTCTACACCTGGATCCAATCCAAGTTCCTTAAAAGTTCTTCTTTGCGCACCTACGGGTTAAGCAGCATTCGGAATAGGTGGAATGACCCTTCATTCAATATTCTCTTTACCTGTTAATCAGTTGAATAGAGAGTTGAGGCCACTTAGCAATGACACAGTTAATTCATTTTATTACAGACATCGATTTAAAATTAATCATAATTGATGAAATATCGATGGTAGGTGCACGTATGTTTAGCTCTGTTGATGCGAGATTAAAACAAATTTTCAAAACGGACAGCCCTTTCGGTGGTATACCGATCATAGTGTTTGGTGATTTGAAGCAACTTTCACCTGTTGGAGATAGGTGGATATTCTCTCCTAATCCCAATGATGCATACAGCACTTTAGTTGGTTCCCCTTTGTGGGAGTTATTTAAATACTTTGAATTAACAGAGATAATGAGACAACGGGAGGATCAGGCCTTTGCAATTGCATTAAATCATATGGCATCTGGTACTATGACAAATGAGGACATATCACTCATTGAAATCGAGTAATTAATTTCGAAGAAGTTCCCGATGATGCCATACATTTATTTTGGTCCAATGAAGACAAATAATTTTAATGCCCTTAAGCTCAGTCGAATCCCAACAGAAGCTTTCCTTTCAACTGCAAAAGACTCAGTTAAAGGAATTGGTATAAATGAAAATGATAATATTTTGGAAAGAGTTAAACTTTTAAAAACTTCTGAAACGCAGGGACTGCCCTATGAATTGACACTAAAAACCTCCGCCAAATATAATATATGATTACAGTGAACATAAACACGTGTGATGGCTTGGTGAATGGGGCAGCTGGAGAACTTATGCAAATTGATTTCCATTGTTCCTTTCCAAAAATTCTGTGGATTAAATTTTTGGAACCTTCTGTTGGTTTGATAGCACGATCAAAAAAGCCTCATCCTCTAGAAAGTTCTTGGACACCAATTGAAAAAGTTCTAAAATCTTTTCAATATAAAAGAAATGAACAAATTTCAATTGAAAGAAATCAGTTTCCAGTTGTTCCGGCTGAGGGAATAACTATTCATAAAAGTCAGGGTGCCACATATAATAAAGTTGTAGTTCATACTCGACCCAGAATGCCTAGAGCTTCAATATAAGTCGCTTGTAGTCGAGCTACTTCTGCAGAAGGTCTATTCATCATAGGAAATTTTATTCCTCCTAACAAATTTTCTGAATCGGATCCCGTATTTAGGGAACTGAGGGAATTGAACACAAATAAAGCTTTAACAACAAGTTTCAATTTTATGATTTCCCGAACATCAGGACATCCAATTTTATTCCATAATGTTCAGAGTCTTCACGTTCACATTAATGATATAAAAAGCGACTGTTTGATGCTATCTTCAGATATTTTATGTTTTGTAGAAACTTGGAGTTATCCTTGCGAAAGTTTTGATATACCAGGATTTACTCCAATTAACGAGCTGAGGATAGATAGCACGGAAACAACCAACAGACATAAACGGGGCATTATAATATATGCAAAGCATAGCATAGCTTGCTCTATAGAATCAAAGGCTGTAAAGAAAATTTATTCAGACCGCAAAGTTTTAGAAGCGGTTTTGTTTAATTGTTTTAATATTAATATTCTGGTTCTATATAGAAATTCAGCTTTCTCTGTCAGACAATTAATTGTAGAACTTCAGGAAGTCCTTACTTCTGAGTTAGGCAATCAAAATGTGCTAATTGTTGGAGATTTTAACATTTGTTTAATGTCTACAGGGATTATAAGAAATCTGCTCCAAGAAAAAAACTTTAGTTCCCTGCTTGGTGTAGAATATTCAACTACACCTGCCGGTACACAAATTGATTGGGCATTTTCAAACATGGATCCTTCCCGTGTAAATGCAATTACTTTTGAGACAGTACACAGCTATCAGTGTCTCTATTTCGAACTAAAGTCTTCAGACTTAGTGCAATAGTTCTTCATTTTTTTTCCAAATATAATCGAATTGGAATGGTATAGGAATTTTGACAGTAGTTTTTAAGACAATTTTAAGAAAAATATGTAAATAATCTAATTAATAAAATTTAAATTATATATATAATTTGTTATTATATATGATATTATTGTATAAATATATGATATAAATTAAATAGTATAAAGAAAAAAGAAATATAATTTGGATATATGTATAAGAATCTCTACAAAAATTTATGTTTAATATTGTAAATATTATATACAAATTAATATAATAATATAATTTTTAAAGTTGTTAATATTTATTATTTTTAAACTAAACATGTATAATAATATCGATATAATAAATAAAAAATGTTATTCATTGTCCAAAAACGATTTCTTTTCATACTTCTCAATACAGTTGTAATGCATTCTATATAAAATCAATTAGAAGCGTATACAAAAAGCACAAGAACGATTTCTCATAATTTGAGTAAATTTAGTTTACAAATTGCTCTAGTTATTTTCACTGTGAGTGAAAAGTAAATAACTAAGGCAACAGTTCCTACTTCTAATTATTAAAATATATAAAGAAGTCTCAAACGAATATACCATTTAACTTTGCGATAGTATAAAATGTTCGGTTACATCCGAACTTAGCCCTTCCTTACTTGTTTTCAGTTATGTTCATTGTATATCTGAGTATAAGCGGCAGATCAACCGAGTAGTCAATGAATCCTGTGATAGAGACGGAAAAAATACGTAGAGATCAGTGGTCGGAAAAGAGGAGAGAACTGTGTTACCCTAAATTATGAGAATCTCTTTCATCCTTTCATTAAGATTAGGAAAATTATATTAGACCCTAAAAACCTTAACACATGCAATGCTCGTTTGGCTTAGTAACAAGACCAGGCGCAACGGTTTGCCGTTAAATAATAAATCGCAAGAGAGAGGAGAGAGAGAAACATGTCGTTGATACTATAGCAAATAGTAGACAAATTTGTGTTCCTGTGCAGTATAATGCTGCTTCAGCAAGTATCTTCTGGCAAGCTTAGTGCATGCATCCTTATACGTTGGATACTTGCCCATTTATTTTACGTATTGGTGTATGCATTAATTCGTGCAGTTTTCTAAGAGAGGGCTCTACTAGTATTATTTCGCGTTGTGTTCATCTGTGGCTATATTCATTTCAAAGGTACTGTCATTTCACGTCGTTTTCAGTAGATGTCATTTGTTTTAGCGTGAACAACAATTTGTTTCATTCATTTGAAAATGTCGAAATTTGTACCAGATAAAGTGTTTTTGCGGGGAGTTCTTCATCATTACTTTAACATGAAGAAAAGTGCTACCGAAAGCCATCGTATTTTACTGGACGTTTATGGTGACCATGCTTTAGCCGAACGAACGTGCCAAAAGTGGTTTGCACGGTTTAAAAGTGGCAATTTCGACTTACCCGACGGAGAACGACCCGGACAGCCAAAAAAATTTCAAGACGCAGAATTGGAGCCATTGCTCGACGCAGATGCATGCCAGACGCAAGAAGAACTTGCAAAAGTATTAGGAGTTGATCAAGCAACCGTTTCCAGACGATTAAAATCATTAGGATTCATCCAGAAGCTTGGAAATTGGGTGCGTTATGAATTAAAGCCAAGAGACGTCGAACGTCGATTCTACATGTCGGAAATGTTGCTTCAACGCCACCAAAATGTCAAGGTTATGCTATGTATTTGGTGGCACCACAAGGGTGTGCTCTATTATGAGCTATTGAAATCGGGTCAGACGATCAATGCGGACCTCTACCGAAAACAATTGATTCGTTTGAAAAAGACCATCTCGGAAAAACGACCAGACACGAATCAATAACTTTTCATCATGACAACGCTCGGCCACATGTTGCAAGGCCAGTTAAAACTGTGGGTGGGAAGTTCTACCTCACCCGCCTTACAGCTCAGGCATAGCACCTTCCGATTACCACTTGTTCAGATCAATGCAGAATGTCCTCACCGGAGTACGCTTCACTTCAGAACAGGGTATCCGAAATTGGCTCGATTCTTTCTTGACCTCCATGCCGGAGAAGTTCTTTTAGGATGGGATCCACAAACTGCCAAAAAGATGGGCAAACATCGTAGCTTCCGATGGACAATACTTTGAACATTAAATGTATAACAAATTTTTCACAATAAAGTCTCAATTTTCGAAAAATAAACCGCATGAATTAATGCATACAACCAAATGTTAATGGTCTGGTGACATTAACCAACAACAGTCGCGGATAAAAGCATCTAGTCTGCCCTGGATTAATTATATACCATACAATCGACCCAAATTATTTGAGTTGGATAAACCGGAGTATGCATCAACTGGTGTACCTTGCTAGAGGGGTATCCATTTTTTCGATTGATTCAATGTAAAATAGTAAGCTACTTTTAAATAGGAATATTTCTGCAAAGGCACCAAAAACATTTGCACGATTACACAATTCAAAAAATTCGATGAGCGTAGTTTTTAGTGCGTTTATATCACTATCAAGCGCTGTTTCGTTCATGAACGGCTTTGGCCGTTTTCGAGATGCACAAAGAAATAATTTTACATTCGCTATGAGAATGAAATTAACTTGAGTTAATGAGAATAACTCGACTTATTTTTATTCCTACTCCGTTATGTTTGCTAGTTGAGAAGTGACAATGGGAGACACATGGCGGAGATAACTAGTTGGTTGATGGAACTACACTCTATGAAAAAATATTCGTGGCACCGCCCACCTTAAGATTAAAGCCTATATCTAAGAAATTACTCTACCAATTTGCACTAAATTAGGTGCACAACATTATCTAAGCCTTCGTACACAACAACCACGCCTACTTCCGATATAACACAATTTTAAATTTTATACGATTCTTTAACTTTACAGTATTTACACTTGTGGCAGAAATAATGGAAACGAACCCATTGACTTATTTCAAAATCTAAAAAAAATTAATTAACAAAGCCCTACAATGTACATACCTGTTTTGCCGGCATTTTAGTATTAGTTGAATGCAACTGCAATCCAATCAACTCGCAATCAATAAACCCAAAGAGATTCATATTGTTTTAGTATATAATATATTATCCTAGTATATTATACATAAGATATTATATTGTAAAACTTTTAACATAACCATACTTACCAAATTGGTTTTTCACCATAAACTTTTCATATATGTATGTACATATAAACTCTTTGTAAAATTATTATCATTTATGTTCTATCACAATGGTCTTCGGTTGATTCTTTCCTGTTTTAAAAAGAGTTTAATTTAATAAACATTTATGAAAATTTTCAATAAAGAAAAAGTCACAACTTACCGGACGCTCTTCAAATTTTTCTTTAAATGGCAGATTCAATGGCTGCAATTTTTAACAAATTCATTGTCTATGTGTACATCTCTTTTTATACATTCAACTGTCAAGTTTCATAGATGTTGCTCTTCTAACAACATATTTTTTTCATTTAAGAACAAAAAGTTAGATCTGGTTATGTAGTGCTGTAAGACGTAAAACTTTACGAGCGTAGTAGTGAATTGGTTATATCGGTCTTGTAAAGAGGTTTGAACCACTAGTAACTATGTATGACACGATATTTTTTTTTCGCCGGAGGTTGAGAAAAATGCCTTCCGCATTGTTATACAGGTTACTAAAAAACTCTCCTCTAGGGAACCGTCGCCCACCCTGGAACCGCTTTCGCATTACTTCAGGGTGGCGTTCCATATTTCTCGTCTTAAGATTTACATGTAATGACAAGGACCTGCGTCCAGGTCCCGTTTTTTAATCCGTAGTACGTTTTCTATATAATTTTTAACGTTCTTCCAGTTTTCCTCGTTTTGAAGCATGATAGTATGATGTTATCCGCTGCGTTTGCCAGCGTGTGCATTTAAAAAATGTGTGTTCAGCGTCGTCCTCGATCGCGTCGTTGTATATACAGAACGGCTCTTCGACTTTTCCCATTTTACCTCACCATGTTTCCTGTTAGACCATTATTTTATGTTTCGGGTTAACCTGGCCGTCCATCTGCCGTGGCGTCCTTACTCCCAGCGAACTTGCCATTGTTCCAAGGTGTCGGTCTTTATTTCCTCTTTTGTAGCGGCAGCATCTGTTCCTTGTTTCTTCAACGTCCACATTTTCTTTCGTCCAAATGCTAATAAGTCGATGGGCGTGTGTCCGCTTATTACATATACAGCTTCGCCCGAGACTGTCCGATACGCCGACACTTTTTCGAGGGATTCGTAGAGCAAGACATTTACTGTTGTCGATATCAAAAGTTTCCGTTTTTCCTGTCTCGGTCCTCCGATATCAGACGTCAGCCTGCTCAATTGACTAGTTATTATGGACGCTTTTTCCGCAGCGTGTTGAATTTGTGTCCAGTAGGTAAGCCTGGAGTCTATTCTTACCCAGATAGTTGACAACCATTTGTGTTCTTAATGTTTCTGTTGTTGTCTTCATGTTTATTATAGATATCTTCGGTGTCTCTCGCAGTGATTATCGCGGTGATGTCGTCTGGGTAGCCAACTAGATAAGTATCGTCGGGCATATCGAGGCTTAATATGCCGTCGTAACTAACGTTCCAGAGGTCTGGGCCGAGGATTGATCCCTGCGCAGCTCCGCACGTGTCCTTCAAGTGTCGTGGTCCTTCAGAAGTTTTATACAGCAAAACCCTGTCTTTCAAATAGCTCCTCACCATTATGCTGAGATATGTGGGTATTTTAAAGGTTTCCTCTAATGCTTCAATCATGTTTTCCCATCCAGCGCTGTGGAAGGCGTTCCGAACGTCAGGGGTGGCGAGTAAAACGACTCATCTGAGTTTGTTGCATCGTTGTTTTCATTTGTAATAGAGTTAAGACCACAATGCGTTGGAAATTATTTTTGTAAATTATTCCCCTTTTTATGTGTCACTGAAAATCGTACAGCTGACTGATGATTTGAGAAATTCGGGTATTCCCCGAAACAAAAGTAAGAAATTGGAAAGTATTGATATAAATCGGTTTATATCTTGTATTCGAATGGTCTTTGAAGTAAAATTTTTATAAAATATATACAGACTTTGGAAAAATGAAAAAAACGACTATTGATATACGCGATATGGTGATTAATCATTATAATAACGGTAAATGGTATGGAGAAAGCACCATAATAATAAATCGGAGTCGAAGTACTGTTCAGTATATTATTGCAAGATATAAAAATGGAAATCGGGTGGCAAATAAGGCAAAAAAGTAGAAGCTGACTGCGACTGACGAACGATGGATCATAAGGAAAGTTAAGGAGAATCCAACCATTTCCGTCCCTAATTGCCACAGACCTTAAATTTTATTTTAAAAAAATTAAGTAAGTTATTCAACTATTCAGAGAGTGCTTAGAAAAAATTATTTCCACGATAGAGTGGCCTTTAATTAACGAGCGGAACGGAAAGATTCGTCTTGAATTTGCAAATACCTATCTTAAGCAGTATGCTGACTTCTGGAATGATGTTTTATTCATGGATGAGTCTAAATTTACAATACAGCGATGGATCCGAAAAATATGCAACCGATGGTCCAGCATGGCAGAGGTGAGCTCTGCCAATTTGTAACATTTCAATTCAAAAACGCGCTCCAAAGTGAATGGAGGAATATATCCTCATATTATTTTAAAAAGTTGGTTGATTGAATGCCCAAACGTGTTCAAGCTGCTGAAACTAACAGAGGTTTTCCTCAGTATTGAAATTCATTTTTTTGTATAATTTTTTTCCATTGAAAGTAAAAAAATACTCCCTGTGCAATTTTTACTGGCCGAATATTACTTAGCTAAGGGAATTTAAATTAACTGTTATTTGTTATTACTATTTTAAAGTTTTGTGAATGAATGAATTTTAGATCATTCATGCTAAGTAGTCTATTAAATTGGAACTATTTGAAGTTTTGGAACTGGACTATAAAGTACTTAAAAAGTGTGCCCTTACGATTTTCAATGACACTCACTGTACATTTTTGACAGCGGTTTCTGGAGTTTCATATCATTGCATCAGTTTTAGAGAAAAGTCTCGCAAGGAACAGACGACCCAACAAGGATAAGTATATACGTGCTTGCTTATACAACTGAGGAAATGTAGTACGAATATATTCCCATTCCTCTAACCGATTGCTTTTCAAAATAGAAATGGGTGAAGACAGATAAATTGCCACATGGTCTCCCGAGCATTGGGAATTTTTCCGTCACTTCAGATTCGCTGGATAATTTTAATGTATCCTTTTTAATGAGATTTCGCAGTTTTAATATAGCTTGACCGCATGCAATCGAATCTCGAAAATTTATATTTTTGAACCTGGTATCTTTAAAGCTGCATGTGAGTTGTATTCAATTTGACCGAATTTGCGATTCAGCTCAGTTCGTAAAATTACTACAACACTTCTTATTTCTGCATAAGGCGATGTAAATTTACGAAGAGTTGTGCTTAAACATTTTATCATTGATATAATTTTAGATAAAGTTAAATATTTGCCTTTGCGAGAGTATAAAATGTTTGGTTACATCCGAACTTAGCCCTTCCTTACTTCTTTTTAATTCAAAATTTCCACAACGGTGTATATGCTGCACAACTAGGCAATCGTATCTGCCGTTGCGGTTAGTGTGTATTTATTAAATGGCCCTCCACCAGTTGCTCTAGCTTCGGGAGTGTTGTGGGTAACTTTTTTCCTGAAGAAAGCCTTCCAATCCATCCAAACCTTATGAAATGTTAGCTAAGAAAACTTCTTTAGAATAGAGAAATTTTTATTTTTTACCTTTTTAAAAGTACATTAAGCTCTTTAACCAATTCTTTCCAGAGCGCATCGACTTTAGTTTGGTCACTCTTCACAATGTCTCTATGAGCTTCCATGAACCGAATATTAATTGCGTCCTGCCCAACGTTCTAACGAGCATAATGTGTAAATCCCACAATAAGTAAAACAAATCATCAAAACCAAATGTAGCATTGACCAGTAGCTAAATGAAGTATATTGAATACCGTGACATTGAAAATTTTATGTATAATGGAATTTAAAATTTAAATTTATACAATAAATTTAATTAAATATTATTTTACGTTTAATGGTAATACGAGAGCATATTTTAAAATTGCATTGGCGCTATCATGTATGGATGTTTTAGATACTATAGATTTTGTTGACTCTCTTTCTTCAAGAATCACTTCTGGATCAAATCCGGTGTAACGACTTTTCTTAAGCTCTTTATGTACCACTTTTATTTGCTCATTAATCTGTATGTAAATATTTTAATTATTCATTCATTAAATAATTGTTAAAAGGCGCTAAATTTATCTATTAAATTTCTTACAGTTTGATAATCAAAGGTAAGTTGTAATCTGTAATCACTACTCCCAACAAAAGTCAAATTGTGATAAGTCACAAATTGAGTTACAAAATACAAATCTGACACAGAGGGTCAGTGGAATGAGGCAAGCGTGGTTATAAAGGTTGTGAAAAATTGACATGACCTCGCCCTCTAATAGTGTTAATGCGTATCAAAGCTTCGAACACCAAACTCGGCGAGAACATTTTGTTTCTATTCACGGTGCACTGTGAAAATGAAGAAAATCGGGGGATAATAACTTTTACCTTTCACTAACTGTAATGTCCGAAACACTAAAAGTGTATATGTATATGCTGCAAAGTTATGATACAGAAGCATTTCATGTAAATACATATATAAAATTTATTCGGTGCCCAAATTCTGTGATTAAAAGTTCGTTCAGAACCTATTGTTGACTTCATGTTGTACAATATTTATGTAAAATATATTAAAATTTAATTTTATATCATAACATTAAATGAATGTGCTTAGCATCCCCTAACAATAATATCACTCACCATTATCGTCAAACGAGGCGCATTCCCACAACTGAATAAATTGGCAATAAATTGAGGAACATTTTCTGTTTTTTCATTTATGGCCTCATGAATGAGTACTCGTATTATAGCTCGGATCTAAAAATATAGAAATTCATCTTTAAATAAACATACATATTTACTTCTTCTAACATATGCACACTTCCGGATGGTTACACAAATATGCCGAGTTTCCTTGACGCAGTTGCCTTTTTATCTGTTGCACGGTTCTATAATGATTTATTGATTTGGTATCCCAATTACTCTTATAACTCATTTTGGTTTATTAATACATCGACAATTATTAAAAGTTTCGAAATTAAATGATCATGTTTGAACAAGTTTTCACTGAAAAAACAATTTACTTATAAAGAAAAGAACTATAATTCTTTCACAGATGAATTTATTTAAGGTTGTAACAATACAAAAAATATTGCACCTATAAAATATATGGCAGCTGTGAGAAGTACAAAAATATGATTTATAAATTTGAATTTAAATTTTGACTGCCTTATAAGTTTTTTATAATCGTAGATCAAAACAAGTAAGGTTAGGCTAAGTTGGGTAAACCGAAAATTTTATACTCTCGCATGTTTCAACGATCAAAGGCTGGGAAATACTTTTAGGTGTTGGCTAAACATTCTATTAAAAAAATGTTACGTAAAAAATGAACAGGCACTATTCGAAGAAGCCAAAAGGACTACAATCAAATTTGGTATCTTATGAACTACATATTGCTTGTCCGAAATATTTATATTATAATCAAGTTAATTATCTCAAATGAGATATATGTGATATATACTCAATCAAATGGACTAAATTTTAGATATGGATTAGGAGGATCGTAAATCAATAGGGATATGAAGTTTAGACCAAGATCTAGATAATTTTTTGATCGATTTCACATATTCAATAAAAGATTATCTGCCATCATGTTGTTGAAAACGCAAGGCTTGGAAGTTGACATAAAGAATGTGAACAAAATAATGTAAACTTACTGTATTTTGCATAACATTTGCAACAAAAGATTTGATAAAAATAATTAGTGTTGGATTCGGCAAATAGAGCGGAAGCAGCAGCCCCAAGGATGCACAACAGTAGAATTGTTATAGGAAATGTGTTGGCCATTTTGTACCAGTTAATGATAATAGATATGTACATATGTAAATGGTGTATATAAATATAAAATGTTTATTTATTTATAAGCGCAGAAAGTAAAGTGCTGTTTTCTTTAAGTGATTTTATAAATCTTCCCCATTTTCTAAGAATTTATTCAAATACTTTTAAGCTCTTTTTCAATCTTTGCGCAAATATTCTTGCAGTTTTGAAGATTGAATATGTGAAATCGATCAAAAAATTATCTAGATCTTGGTCTAAACTTCATATCCCTATTGATTTACGATCCTCCTAATCCATATCTAAAATTTAGTCCATTTGATTGAGTATATATCACATATATCTCATTTGAGATAATTAACTTGATTATAATATAAATATTTCGGACAAGCAATATGTAGTTCATAAGATACCAAATTTGATTGTAGTCCTTTTGGCTTCTTCGAATAGTGCCTGTTCATTTTTTACGTAACATTTTTTTAATAGAATGTTTAGCCAACACCTAAAAGTATTTCCCAGCCTTTGATCGTTGAAACATGCGAGAGTATAAAATTTTCGGTTTACCCAACTTAGCCTAACCTTACTTGTTTTGATCTACGATTATAAAAAACTTATAAGGCAGTCAAAATTTAAATTCAAATTTATAAATCATATTTTTGTACTTCTCACAGCTGCCATATATTTTATAGGTGCAATATTTTTTGTATTGTTACAACCTTAAATAAATTCATCTGTGAAAGAATTATAGTTCTTTTCTTTATAAGTAAATTGTTTTTTCAGTGAAAACTTGTTCAAACATGATCATTTAATTTCAAAACTTTTAATAATTGTCGATGTATTAATAAACCAAAATGAGTTATAAGAGTAATTGGGATACCAAATCAATAAATCATTATAGAACCGTGCAACAGATAAAAAGGCAACTGCGTCAAGGAAACTCGGCATATTTGTGTAACCATCCGGAAGTGTGCATATGTTAGAAGAAGTAAATATGTATGTTTATTTAAAGATGAATTTCTATATTTTTAGATCCGAGCTATAATACGAGTACTCATTCATGAGGCCATAAATGAAAAAACAGAAAATGTTCCTCAATTTATTGCCAATTTATTCAGTTGTGGGAATGCGCCTCGTTTGACGATAATGGTGAGTGATATTATTGTTAGGGGATGCTAAGCACATTCATTTAAAGTTATGATATAAAATTAAATTTTAATATATTTTACATAAATATTGTACAACAACATGAAGTCAACAATAGGTTCTGAACGAACTTTTAATCACAGAATTTTGGCACCGAATAAATTTTATATATGTATTTACATGAAATGCTTCTGTATCATAACTTTGCAGCATATACATATACACTTTTAGTGTTTCGGACATTACAGTTAGTGAGTCATATACACTTTTAGTGTTTCGGACATTACAGTTAGTGAAAGGTAAAAGTTATTATCCCCCGATTTTCTTCATTTTCACAGTGCACCGTGAATAGAAACAAAATTTTGAATTTTTCAATTTTTCACAACCTTTATAACCACGCTTGCCTCTTTCCACTGACCCTCTGTGTCAGATTTGTATTTCGTAACTCAATTTGTGACTTATCACAATTTGACTTTTGTTGGGAGTAGTGATTACAGATTACAACTTACCTTTGATTATCAAACTGTAAGAAATTTAATAGATAAATTTAGCGCCTTTTAACAATTATTTAATGAATGAATAATTAAAATATTTACATACAGATTAATGAGCAAATAAAAGTGGTACATAAAGAGCTTAAGAAAAGTCGTTACACCTGATTTGATCCAGAAGTGATTCTTGAAGAAAGAGAGTCAACAAAATCTATAGTATCTAAAACATCCATACATGATAGCGCCAATGCAATTTTAAAATATGCTCTCGTATTACCATTAAACGTAAAATAATATTTAATTAAATTTATTGTATAAATTTAAATTTTAAATTCCATTATACATAAAATTTTCAATGTCACGGTATTCAATATACTTCATTTAGCTACTGGTCAATGCTACATTTGGTTTTGATGATTTGTTTTACTTATTGTGGGATTTACACATTATGCTCGGTAGAACGTTGGGCAGGACGCAATTAATATTCGGTTCATGGAAGCTCATAGAGACATTGTGAAGAGTGACCAAACTAAAGTCGATGCGCTCTGGAAAGAATTGGTTAAAGAGCTTAATGTACTTTTAAAAAGGTAAAAAACAAAAATTTCGCTATTCTAAAGAAGTTTTCTTAGCTAACATTTCATAAGGTTTGGATGGATTGGAAGGCTTTCTTCAGGAAAAAAGTTACCCACAACACTCCCGAAGCTAGAGCAACTGGTGGAGGGCCATCTAATAAATACACACTAACCGCAACGGCAGATACGATTGCCTAGTTGTGCGGCATATACACCGTTGTGGAAATTTTGAATTAAAAAGAAGTAAGGAAGGGCTAAGTTCGGATGTAACCAAACATTTTATACTCTCGCAAAGGCAAATATTTAACTTTATCTAAAATTATATCAATGATAAAATGTTTAAGCACAACTCTTCGTAAATTTACATCGCCTTATGCAGAAATAAGAAGTGTTGTAGTAATTTTACGAACTGAGCTGAATCGCAAATTCGGTCAAATTGAATACAACTCACATGCAGCTTTAAACACTCTCCTGGATACCAGGTTCAAAAATATAAATTTTCAAGATTCGCTTGCATGTGGTCAAGCTATATTAAAACTGCGAAATCTCATTAAAAAGGATACATTAAAATTATCCAGCGAATCTGAAGTGACGGAAAAATTCCCAATGCTCGGGAGACCATGTGGCAATTTATCTGTCTTCACCCATTTCTATTTTGAAAAGCAATCGGTTAGAGGAATGGGAATATATTCGTACTACATTTCCTCAGTTGTATAAGCAAGCACGTATATACTTATCCTTGTTGGGTCGTCTGTTCCTTGCGAGACTTTTCTCTAAAACTGATGCAATGATATGAAACTCCAGAAACCGCTGTCAAAAATGTACAGTGAGTGTCATTGAAAATCGTAAGGGCACACTTTTTAAGTACTTTATAGTCCAATTCCAAACTTCAAATAATTCCAATTTAATAGACTACTTAGCATGATATAAAATCTAAAATTCATTCATTCACAAAACTTTAAAATAGTAATAACAAATAACAGTTAATTTAAAATCCCTTAGCTAAGTAATATTCGGCCAGTAAAAATTGCACAGGGAGTATTTTTTTACTTTCAATGGAAAAAAATTATACAAAAAAATGAATTTCAATACTGAGGAAAACCTCTGTTAGTTTCAGCAGCTTGAACACGTTTGGGCATTTAATCAACCAACTTTTTAAAATAACTTTGGAGCGCGTTTTTGAATTGAAATGTTACAAATTGGCAGAGCTCAAATTTTTTGGTCCCAATGATTCCATACATGCTCAATGATGTGAAATCTAGGGACTGGGATGGAGTTTTCAACATTTTCGGGCAATTGTAGAGGGCCCACATTCGTGTAGAATATGCTGTATGCTTTGGGTTGTTGTCATCGTACAACTTAATACCCATTTTTTCAGCGCTCTGCTTGGAATTATATTCAGATATTTCCACTGATCCATACAACCATCGATGAACACCAAATTTCCCACACCAAGGGCAGACATGCACCCCCATACCATGACTGAACCTCTGCCATGCTGGACCATCGGTTGCATATTTTTCGGATCCATCGCTGTATTGTAAATTTAGACTCATCCATGAATAAAACATCATTCCAGAAGTCAGCATACTGCTTAAGATAGGTATTTGCAAATTCAAGACGAATCTTTCCGTTCCGCTCGTTAATTAAAGGCTTGTTACGTGCCACTCTATCGTGGAAATAATTTTTTCTAAGCACTCTCTGAATAGTTGAATAACTTACTTCATTTTTTTAAATAAAATTTAAGGTCTGTGGCAATTTAGGAACGGAAATGGTTGGGTCTCCTTAAATTCCCTTATGATCCATCGTTCGTCAGTCGCAGTCAGCTTCTACTTTTCTACGCCACGGCAGATGAACGGCCAGGCTAATCCGAAACATAAAAGAATGGTCTAAGAGGAATCATGGTGAGGTGGATTTTTACACTACTCAAATGATATCCGGGCATGGATAATTTGGGAAGTATCTATATAAAATGGGAAAAGTCGAAGAGCCGTCCTGTATATACAACGTCTTTTGTAATTTAAAATATCCTTCAAATTGTATAAGAAAACTCAATTCAATAACTTTAATAGCATATTTTCCTAGAATAATAATATTATAAAATAATTAGAATATTTCCGGAAAATATGGTCATAGGTATGTTTAGGTTTATTGAATATTCCCTTATTAATGCATATTTACACATATATGAAAGTCACACATCATTCATAATTACACGCTGATGCTTGCTTCTCCTTGCCCCGCACAAACAAATACTTCACTTTTTGTTTTATGCGAAAAGCAAGTAGAACGATCGCAGGCAAGGAGGGGTCAGTTTTTAAAAACGTTTGTAGTATGAATTTATGTGTACTGTATTTATATTTTTATGTAAGTATGATAATATTATGTCAATAAGCCCTATGATATCAGTATTTCTCTATACAAATTAAGCAATATAATGATCTGGCCATGCCATGGAATTAACGGCGAGTTCGCGCGGAGACCGGGCGGAGCAAGGAATTGAGTTCTAACAAAAGGAGTTGACAAAATTTGTTTGAATAGACAATGTCGGTCGGCTATGTTGTCAAGTTTGTCGTTTTGCAGTGCTTTGCTATTGAAAATTGAATTATTTTAAATACTACGATTACCGATTAGGCTACTGTTATTTCTATCTATTATCTACATCTACGTATATATCTATCATTTGTTTTTGTTAATAGGCAAATGCCAGAGAACATCTGCACATACATACATTTGCCGTTCCCTTATGAGGTGGTGAAAATTTGCTTGGCTCCTTCTTAGAGTGGTGTAGTTTGTTGAGTTCGCTTATAAAGAAGGTAAGGGTGTAATGTTATTTTTGAACTTGTGCATTTTCGATTTTCCCTTTTAATAATTTACATTTTAGTACAGTTAACATTTGTGCCTTCTCTATTCATTAACATTCTCTGACATAATCTTTGCTTGAAAATTGGTTTACCTATTATTTATTATTCAGCGTAATTTCAAACCACCTCATTTATGCCACGTAACACGTTTAGTAATCAAAAAGATTAGAAATATTATTGTAGCAACCAATTCGACTGAAAAAATTAATGGAGAAATTGTCCCATTGCCGCGTTGTGCAATGATACTGTTAAAATGTACGTTACGAATAGGACTGAATTAAATTAAATTTGTAAATGTTTTTAATAAAAATGTTAAATATTATTGTTGAAAATTAAGAATGATCTATCCTCTTTCATTATCTCAAATGTTATAAACTAAAAACTTTGAAAATTACTCATCAATCATTTTAAAATTTGGAGGTAATCAGGCCGGTTCTGGAATCCGAGTGAAAATGAAAATTAAATGAATATAAAACCGAGTGAATTTGGTTTTGGTGTTCTGAAATACGAGCAATTTGTTAATTTTTGATCTCGTTTTTATCCCATCTTACAAATGAATAAAAGCTTTCAAATTATTCAAAAAATAAAATAGATCAAAATAATAATAACAAGTAAGGATCAGCTAAGTTCGAGTGGAACCGAACATTTTATACTCGTGCAACTAGCAAGTATCAAAGCAAGGAAAATTTATATTAAAAAATGTTACGAAACAATTCAACATTCATTTTTCGGCGACATCGTCTATGGATTACAATCAAATTTGTATTTTATTAAATTATATTATATTTTACTTCATTAAAAAATGTTAGGAAACAATTCAACATTCATTTTTCGGCGACATCGTCTATGGATTACAATCAAATTTGTATTTTATTAAATTATATTATATTTTACTTCGCGTCTTCTAAAATTGTATTAAAATCATCTTCAAAGGAGATATATGAGATATAAACTCAACTGAAAAAGCTAAAATTAATATTGTGAGTTGATGTGAAAACGTTCCACAATTTTTAAGAAAACTTTTTCTTTTAATTTTATTAAACTATATTTTCGGCATTATATTTATATATATTATAAATATTATATGTTATATCCAATATTACATACTCTTAATAGAAAAAAATACTCCCTGAGTTTCATTACCATCACCAACATACATAACACATTGGCTTGTTCAAAATTGGCTTCATGCATCAATATAATCTCCATCAAGAGCAACACAATACCACTGTTGCAGCCAGATTTGGACGCCCACTGTGTTTTGCATTATTGCATTATAGCTTGAACGATATTTTTTCCCATCAAGAAGCAATGTAAAATTAAAACATGAAATTGTTTATTATCCATTGTTTTAAAATAACAAAAGTAGCGTCACTCTTAGCACAATAACTCGCAAACTAATAAATAGAATATCAAATAATCATAATATTTTAACAGCTGTTTTTTAAAGGTTAGTACTAACTGATAATGAGGCGAAGTCAAAAAAACTAACGCCATCTATGAGTAAGGCCCGATCAAAATCAGCCCATGTGTTATGTGGAATAAAACCAACCAGATGTTTGAAAATTCTGTGATTTGTTATATGAGAGCTAGGGAAAGTTTTCACCTGATTTTACTCATTTTAGGCACAAAGATGAAGCGTTATAAGGAAATACATCCACTTATTTTTATTGAAATGCATAGTTGCATACTAATATCATAAAGAGATTCTCTTCGAATTGCAATAATATATCTTACAGATTGACCGTTATTTCCGGTAAAAAGTTAGCACCATGCACTCATATTCCGGAACTGGGGGCTTGAACAGTCCGATTTTGACAATTTTTAGACGAAAGATAGTATACCTCAAAAGCACTATTTGTGCAAAGGCTTGTCCTAATATATTTTTTGGAGCTTGATTTATATAGTAAAAAGTAAAAAAAATCATATGGAATTTAAAATCTCATTGCAAGATGGGATTGTTAAAAAATTTTATGTACCAAATTTTGTTAAAATTGATCAAGTAGTTCCGGAGATATATGGTTTCGCTTAAATGTGGGCGGTGCCATTCCTATCGTCCAATTTCGACAACGGCTCCTCTATAACCTCCTTGTGCCATCACGGATGTAAAATTTAATGTCTCTGACAAATTTAGGTATTGCTTTATCGCACTTTTAGTAGTTTTTAATAAAACTGTTGTGGGCGGGGTTATCATCTGATTTCATCCATTTGCACACTGTCGATGGAAGTGTCAAAAATATTTATTCTATGCATTTTTGGATTATATGCCTTGAATGGTTTAGGAGAAATATGCATTTAACTTATTAGGAGTCAGGGCCACGCCCACTTTTCGAAAATGTTTCAACAATACAGGCCCTAATACAATCTTCTGTACCAAATTACAGATATATGTATGTATATCTTAATTAAATCTTTAGTTTAGTGCTTAATTATTTTATAAGTGTTCGATTAATGGCGGTTTGTGGGCGTGGCAGTGGTCCGATTACGCCCATCTACAATACCAAACCATATACAAATGTATATACATACATATGCACATATGCTCAGATGTTCTTTGGTATGCACATAACAAAAATTTAAATAATAAAAACGTAAGAAAGTCACTTTTGACAAGAAAATATAAAAATAAAAAGAGAGTATAAAAAATATCTGATAGGATTTGAACTTAGTCAAAATATTTCAAGTTGCAATAAGCAAGTGTGCTATAGAAGCAGCACCACAGCCGATATTCAAGTAATTTTGTCTAATCTGTGAACTCAAACTGCTATTGTTGTTTACTTGCTTCAAATATTCATATGTCTATATGTAAATATTCTTGAAACTGCCTTCCTTCATTCATATGTCCAAATATATTTGCATATATATACACATATGTACAAAGGTATGTCCCTCAATATGTCTTTCGCAAAAAATCAAACATTCGCCCAAGTGACAAAAAAACGTAGACGTACCATCTTCGGCCAATTATATTCAAGCGAACTCGAATAAGCCGTTATTTTCTAAGTATTTCATATAACAACCGCTGCGCCGCGCTATTTTTTCTGTGCACCTGGTAAACCACATTTGATATTCATATCGAATTCTTATCGCAAATGCGCGAATATGAATGAAATTGAATTTGAATTTGAATGTCTTCAGTAAAATTGAAGAGTTAAAATAATATTAGCGCGTTAAATAATATTTATATATTTTCCATATTATGCACTATTTATGGTATTAAATTATAAAATTTATATAAAATTGCCATTCATAAGAAATCTTTAACTACTTCTATATTTTCTAAGCACACTGCATTTAGTACTTTTATATGTTTACTTATTATCTTTGTTTCATAGATTCTCAACATAGCCCATTTTATCTAAACACGACGCTATGAAAATGCAGTCCAATCGGTAATCGCAATATTTCAAAGCAGCATAAGTCAACTTGCAATAGCAAACCACTGCAAAAAGGACAAACGAGACAACATAGCCGACCGACATTGTCGTAAAATTGTCGATTCAAACAAATTTTGTCAACTCCGCCAGATGCACCAAATTCGGCGTCAATATATATGCGAGCTCATATGTATATACATATGTATGTTTGTCGACAAAGTCGTCATTTGATTTTTTTCAACAACACAATATCCGCGCGAACTCGCCGTTATTTCGTTGGCTTGCCACCATGCACAGAGGCGTTTCAAGTGAGGGCTCATAATATATTAATATGTTGCTTAATATTGTAATTTTTAAAATACTAATACATTATGACTTATTGACGTAATATAATTAATAGATACGTAAAAATATAAATGCAAATAAATTCATACCTATAATCGTTTTAAAAATAAATTCGATTAATAAAAACTATCTGAAATAATTATGTGGCAGTGTGCCCTAACCACTCCTTGCCTGCGATCGTTTAACTTGTTTCTCGCAAAAAGCAAGAAGTGTGGACAAATGTCATTGTTTGTGCGGGGCAAGAAGAAGCAATCATCAGCGTACGTGTATTTAAGAATGTATGTGTTATTTTTCACATTTGTGTAAATACGCATAATAAGGAAATATTCAATAAACCTAAACATATGAATATATTTTCCTGAAATATTTTAATTATCTCAGTAAGTAAAATATGCTATTAATGTAATTGAATTTTGATATGCTTAGACTCCAATTAATAAAATAAAAAAATTAAATAAAATATAATTTACATGAGTTTTAGGATTCGAACTTATATGCTCGTACTCGGAATGAGCTCCTTCACGCTTACGACCTAAGCCACCACAAAAGTGGAAACGCGACCGCTTAGCCACCGTTTTATTGTTATCCTTTGTTCAATAAGCAATTACTCACGCAACGCACATACATAAGTTTGAAAAATTGCCTATTAAATGTTTATTTTATTATGAATTCTGGGGTTTTTACCGGTAATACAGATTTTTAATTCAGAAGGCTTTTCATAATTATAAATTTGTCATATCATAGAAATTGAAAACATAAATCTAAATAGGTATGCGCAACGATTTTTCATTTAGGAATATTCGTTGTGTCTATTTATAGCATTTCGCACATTGCGTGGTGTATTTTTCTTTTTGAAGTTATATTTTTCGATTTCTCTCATCTGGAATTACCAATTAGTACTCAAAAAGATTTCATTTAACATTTGCTCTCTATTTATTAACATTCTCTGACCAAACTTTTTATGGTGCCAACTAACATGTGTACCAAGTTTCAGCAAGATATCTTAAGTTTTACTCAAGTTACAGCTTGCACGGACGGACGGACAGACAGACAGACATCCGGATTTCAACTCGTCTCGTCATCCAGATCATTTATTTATACATATATAACCCTATATCTGTCTCGATTAGTTTTAGGTGATACGCACAACTGTTAGGTGATCAAAACTATTATACTCTGTAGCAACATGTTGCAAGAGTATAAAAATGAGTGCGTTTAGTATATTTGCAGCGATTGTTAGAGAGGTTGAGACTTTTTTCAAAACAAATACGAAAGCGATGATCGTCGTTTTTGGCTATTAGGTGATTTTGGATACGCTTTATAACTTCGTTTAGAGGTCCAAGTATTGGAACATCGCAATACACTTTCTGTTAACACCAGCACTTACTTGCCACGTTCACCCCACGTATATTCAAAAGAATTTTGGATTATATGTTTTTTTTTATGCTTTTTTAAAAATGTTCACAAAATTTATTTGTTTTAAATAATTAGCACAAAGATTCGCACTCCCTGGTCGCATACCAGTGGAGAGGTAAGAAAAATGTATGTAACAAGTTGCGTATAAAAAATGGTTGATAAAAGGAATGAAATGACACTCGCGCCAAAAGAAAGTTCGGTGTTTATTACTCGAAAGTCGCTGGGAGGAAGGGGCTGTCCGCTTCGAGGACAGATGTTTTGTACTGTGTGTTGTGTAGAGATCCTAGTCTGTGTGTGTGTGTGCGGCTGTATGATGAGTTGCGTGTGGTGTGTTGGTGTTCTGCTGTTTTCAGGTATGGTGTGTAGGTGTTCTGCTATTTCCAGGTGTGGTGTGTGTGCCAGTGTTGTCTTGTGTGCGGGGTGTCTGAGTTCTTCGGAGCGATTGGTTTGCCGCGGTCTGTTTGCGCCGCGGATTCGTGTGGCAGGCTGCCGACTGACCGCTCGTCTCGGGGTACGGTGAAGCAACGTGTGATGCTGCCTGCCACACATTTGGCACAAAGCCCCGAAGTCGCATTCCTGCGTTGTGTGTGTATGTGCCAGACCATTGTGACAATGCCCCTGCGCCTGGGCAACTTGGTAGCGTTGTGTCGGCGACATGCCTTTGAAGAGACCGCAGTGCTGCAGTTTGTGTGGACGGCGACAAAGGGGGCGGATGCGATAGGGTGCCTCTGGAGGAGACGAAACGGCTGCGGATGCTCTTATACCACTACGAGCGGTGGTTGACGGTGCGGTTGCGGCTGATGTTCGGGGCGCTACTGTTGGAATAACCCCAGGGCGAGACACACTGATGGCCGACCGCATTGTTGGCGTTGGGATTGAATTCATTTCTGTATCCATATTTACCTGTATTTAGAAAAGGCGTGTTTATTTACGATTCAGTGGTATAGAGTATGGATATCTTTCTATAAGTAACCAACTTTATTTGGTTTGGTGATCGTACTAGTCTACCCATTATTCTATTAGTATATATGATTGTAATTTGTCATATTATATTTGCGGTTTTTTATTTCGGTTTTCGGTTATTAGACGGATATTTCGATTTTTGCTTGTAGGTATTATTGAAGGGATGGTTTACTACTTGCGTTTTCGCTATTATTTGAGATTGGCAGGAAGCATAGTTTAACGAGCGATCTGGTTAGCGTTCCGTTTCGAGTACGGAGGTCAACTACTCGTATAGCCGCCATTCTGTAGGTTGAAGACAATCGTCATGGATTAAGACAGAATATCCAAGCTTTGACGCATTCTCCCTTAAGTTTAATTTAGAGTCGCTCTATGAACTTAAGCATGTAAGCGATTACCCTGAGTGCTCGGGGATACGAGGAAAATCGCTCAAGGATGTCATCATTCTGCAATGTTGCGTGAAAGGAGTAGATTTTTCGACTTTCTGGGGGCAATTATGTTGCGCATGGGCGATTGTGGTCAAGAATCAGGAAATTCTGTTAACCATCGGGGGCCATTCCACCAGAGGGTGGTGGTGACAAGGTGCAGGGGTTTGCACCCTCTTGTACCTAGATCAGCAGGATTGTCAGCACTGGCTACATGTCGCCAGGTGGCTGATCCTACTAGGTCAAGTACTTGAGACGTTCGGTTAGAAATATACGTCTTCCATGCATGTGGTGGTTTTTCTAACCAGGCTAGAACAATTTCGGAATCGGACCATAGATATAATTTACATTGTGCCAAGTTTAAATGCGTTTGTACAATGGACACGAGTTTGGCTAGTAGTGGCCCTCCACATAATTCAAGTCGTGGTAGTCTTATTGTTTTTAAAGGAGCTACTTTTGATTTTGCTACTAGTAAGTGGCTTGTGGTCGCAGTGTCCGAACATATATAGTTGCGCAATATGCCTTTTCAGAAGCGTCACAGAAGCCGTGTAGTTCGACTTTGTGCTCTGGGGCATAATTTACCTCCACCAGTTGCTCTAGCTTCGGGAGTGTTGTGGGTAACTTTTTTCCTGAAGAGAGCCTTCCAATCCACCCAAACCTTATGAAATGTTATCTTAAGAAAACGTCTTTAGAAGAGGGAAGTTTTTGTTTTTTTACCTTTTCAAAAGTACATTAAGCACTTTAACCAATTCCTTTCAGAGCGCATCGACTTCAGTTTTGTCACCCTTCACAATGTCTCTATGAGCTTCCATGAACCGAATATTAATTGCGTCCTGCTCTGCGTTCTTCTATTTTCCCCTTTAATAATTAACTACGTACGAGTATAATGTGTACATCCCACAATAAGTAAAACAAATCATCAAAACTAAATGTAGCATTGACCAGTAGCTAAATAAAGTATATTGAATACCGTTGTATTGACAATTTTATGTATAACGGAATTTAAAGTTTATATTTATACTATTTAATTAAATATTATTTTACGATTAATGGTAATACGAGAGCATATTTTAAAATTGCATTGGCGCTATCATGTATGGATGTTTTAGATACTATAGATTTTGTTGACTCTCTTTCTTCAAGAATCACTTCTGGATCAAATCCGGTGTAACCACTTTTCTTAAGCTCTTTATGTACCACTTTTATTTGCTCATTAATCTGTATGTAAATATTTTAATTAATCATTCATTAAATAATTGTTAAAAGGCGCTTAATTTATCTATTAAATTTTTTATAGTTTGATAATCAAAGGTAAGTTGTAAGCTGTAATCACTACTCCCATCAAAAGTCAAATTGTGATAAGTCACAAATTGAGTTACAAAATACAAATCTGACACAGAGGTCAGGTTGTAAAAAATGGACCTGACCTCGCCCTCTAATGGTGTGAATGCGTATCAAAGCTTCGAACACTAAACTCGGCGAGAACATTTTGTTTCTATTCACGGTGCACTGTGAAAATGAAGGAAATCGGGGGATAATAACTTTTACCTTTCACTAACTGTAATGTCCGAAACACTAAAAGTGTATATGTATATGCTGCAAAGTTATGCTACAGAAGCATTTCATGTAAATACATATATAAAATGTATTCGGTGCCCAAATTCTGTGATTAAAAGTTCGTTCAGAACCTAATGTTGACTTCATGTGTATGCATTAATTCGTGCGGTTTTTTTCTCGAAAATTAAGACTGTATTGTGAAAAAATTGTTATACATTTAATGTTCAAGGTATTGCCCATCGGAAGCTACGATGTTTGCCCATTTTTTTGGCAGTTTGTGGATCCCATCCCAAAAGAACTTCTCCGGCATGGAGGTCAAGAAAGAATCGAGCCAATTTCTGATACCCTGTTCTGAAGTGAAGCGTACTCCGGTGAGGGCATTCTGCATTGATCTGAACAAGTGGTAATCGGAAGGTGCTATGGCTGGGCTATAAGGCGGGTGAGGTAGAACTTCCTACCCACAGTTTTCCAAATAGCTTTTAACTGGCCGAGCGTTGTCATGATGAAAAATTATTGAAATTTTTTTGGTTTTCCGGGTCGTTCTCCGTCGTCTAAGTCGAAATTGCCACTTTTAAACGGCACGTTCGTTCGGCTAAAGCGTGGTCACCATAAACGTCTAGTAAAATACGATGGCGAAATAATACTAGTTACTCACTTTGCTTTATTTTTTCCGCAATACAATTTCACTTAAATATAATATAATATTTTAAAGTATTTAATGTTAAATGCACTTGACTTTGATTTGATATAAAATTTCAAAAATTTTAAATTCTTTAATTTCAATACACTTTATTTTGGTTTGATATAAAATTTCACTTTTATATATAATATTACAAAATTTTAAATTCTTTTAGGTTCAATACACTTTGGGGCACTTCCGAACAAACTTCGCTGCTACGGTTTTTCCTTTTCGAACTGGTGTCGAGAAACGAAAGATGAGAATTCTGGTCTGAACAATCCTTTTTGTTTATTTGGGTGGTGAAAAGATGATGATTGAAGTGTCGGTGTATAGTGTGGTTGGTTAGTTGTACAAGTATATGGTTGTGTTGGTGGGTGATATGGTGTGTTGTAGGTGGTGTATGATGTTGCATTGTGTTATGTTGTGTTGTATGATGTTGTACGGTGGGTTGTGAGCTTAGTTGTCGCGGGATTAGAAGTCGCATGAACATCCCGGCCCCCCTAGGCGAATTAATTGCCTAGAAGTCTCTGCAACTGTTGCAGAGTGCTCACTACGGCGTTCAATCCGGTTGCCCTTTGCCGCTGGTTGCGATGACCATAGGGTGGTGGAGGTTGCCGCGAGCGTGCCCCTCTGGATGGCTTCGGGCGATGTATTCTTTGGCGCTGGACGGGATTCCCTTGTTGTCTGTGCCGGTGACTGGTCTGCGTGGTAGACGGATTTGCTCGTCGAGGGAATCGATGGAACAGAGTATGATGCGGTCGTTGGCAATATTGGCACGTTCCGTCGGTTATACACTCAAAGGTGGAGTGACTATCTGCCAAGCAAGTCATACAGTGTCCGTGGGCTCTGGCGATCTGTTGGCGTTGAGCGGGCTTCATGCTTTTGAAGATGGTGCACCTCTTCAGGACGGGAGGTCGATGGCATAGACTGCATCGTGGAGGCAGATGCTCATCAAACTGCTCCTCGTTTGCATCCCTGACTGCTGCTGCAGATGATTGGCTGTGTGGTGCCGTGGCGCTTTGCATCCTTGGTGCTGCGATGGGTGGACCAGATGCTCTAGGCGCAGCAATTACGGACCTCACAGTCTTGGGAGCGCTGTGTATATCTTCTACGTCCATTTCTATTGGAATAGGATATTAAAATATGGTTTGGCTCATAATTTTGAATTATGATATTTGTTACTTGGCTTAAAAATATATATATATATATATATATATATATATATATATATATATGTATATGTGACTATATATGTTGTCGTTAATTTTGAATCGCGTTTGTTAGTGTTAGATTTGCATGTACGGATTATAAAACGGTAGTATTTCGAGTTAAACGAATTAATTGTCGGTTTTGATTTTATTTATGCGCTTGTCTTGGCGGGGTTTGTGTAATCGCTTCTTCGGTGTTCGGAAGAAAACACAATTTTACTAATGGTCGAGTTAGTATACCAGTTTGCGTTCGTACGTCTACTATTCTTATGTGACCATCTCGTCCCCGATGGACCTTTTCAATGCGGCCTAGTCGCCATTCTGTTGGAGGAAGACATTCATCATGTATGATGACGCATTCGCCCGTATTTGGTTCCTTCTGGATCGTTTTCCACCGATGTCTCTTATGGAGATCTTTAAGGTAATCTTCCTTCCATCTATGGCTGAATTCATGATGAAGTATCTTAATTTTTTCCCATCGGTCTATTAAATTGAGTGAGTCTCCTTCTGTCTCAGGTATGGCGAGAAGTGGAGCTCCTCTGAGGAAATGTCCAGGTGTAAGAGCTGTGAAATCGGAGGGATCTTGCGAGAGTGGTGAGATGGGTCTTGAATTTAGTACGGCTTCTATACGAGCGAGTAGTGTGGTAAATTCCTCATAATTAAATTTATGATTACCTGCCGTTTTCTTTAAATGGGACTTAAAGCTTTTTACAGCTGATTCCCAGAGTCCGCCCATGTGGGGAGAACAGGGGGGTATAAACTGCCAATCGATTCCTTGTGGTGCATATTTTTTAACAATTTCTGGGGAGACTTCTTTAGTAAATTTTACAAACTCTTTCTCTGTGGCTCTTTGAGCTCCGATAAAGTTTTTCCCATTGTCGCTCATAATTTTTGATGGAAATCCGCGTCGTCCGACAAAGCGTGCAAATGCTGCGAGAAAAGCCGCAGTAGACAGATCTGAACATAGCTCGAGGTGTACTGCCTTTGTCGTGAAACATACAAAGACAGCCACATACCCTTTCCTGAATGAGGAAGACCTTAACATAGAGGCCTTTATCTGGAAAGGTCCAGCAAAATCGACCCCAGTAATGGTAAAGGGAAGAGCAAAATTGCAGCGTTCAGGTGGCAAAGCTGCCATGATCTGCGTGCGTATTTTGTGCTTGTACAATGTGCATTGTTTACACATAAAAATCGTTCTTTTAATTTGTGGCTTTAGGCGCGGTATATAAAATTCTAGTCGGACCATTTGTTGCATCAAGCGATGCTCACCATGTAATGTAAGTTGGTGAAGATATATTAAAAATAAATAAGTAAAACGGGATTTCTCTGGAATTATAATGGGATGTCGTTCGTTATAACTAAGGCTGGAATTCACTAGTCTTCCATGTGCCCGGATTAATCCTTTAGTGTCCAAAAAAGGATTTAAAACGAGAAGTGAGCTTCCCTTATCGAGGGGTCGTCTTTCGACTAACTTTGATTTCTCCCGCATGAAATAGCGAGTTTGTGTATATGTAATAAGGAGGACCTTGGCATGTTGCATGTCGGAATGCGTTAGTTGTACGGAAGGATCATTTGTTATTCCTTTAACCTTTTGTTTGAGTCTTTGGATAAATTTAAACATGTAAGCGACTACTCTTAGTGCTTTTGGGAATGATGAAAATCGATGTAATATATCATCTTCATCAGGAGTGATATGAAAGTTTTCAATTCTCCGAATTTCAGGAGCTATTATATTGCGAGCGGGAGACTTTGGCCAGACTTCTTGTGATTCTGTTAACCACGTAGGACCGTTCCACCAGAGTGTAGTGCTGGTGAGATGAAGTGGTTTGCAGCCTCTTGTCCCAAGATCCGCTGGATTATCTGCACTTGCAACATGTTGCCATTGTGCTGGGCCAACTAAGTCTAATATTTGAGATATACGGTTAGATACATAAGTCTTCCAGGTATATGGTGGTTTTTCTAACCATGCTAAAACTATTTCTGAATCTGACCAAAGGTACATTTTGTGATTGGTTAATTTCAGATGGGTTTGGACAATTGAGACTAGTTTTGCTAAAAGAAGTGCCCCATTCAGTTCAAGCCGTGGAAGGCTTAGTGTCTTCAGCGGAGCAACTTTGGCTTTGGCTACTAAAAGACGTGAAGATATTTTGTTATCATATTCAGTGCGTACGTAAACTGTTGCACAATAGGCCTTTTAAGAGGCATCACAGAAGCCATGTAATTCGACATTATAGTCAGGTGCGAAATTTACCCATCGAGGAATTCGAATTTCCGAGATGGTATGTAGATTGTTTGCAAATTGAACCCACTTTGTTAAACGTATGGGTTTTACTTGCTCATCCCATTCAGTGCCGTCTTGCCACAGTTCTTGAATGAGGATTTTTGCTTGAATCATTATTGGCGAAAGCCATCCTGCGGGGTCGAAAAGTTTTGCCACCGAGGAAAGTATTTGACGTTTGGTTATGGCGGATATTGCAGATATTGACTCAATTGTATATGAGAATTGATCTGTTATCGCATTCCATTAAATCCCGAGAGTTTTTGTAGTACTGGCCTTTTCAAATTTAAGGAAGTTAGTATCTAATAAGTCTTCCCCTTTTATGTTTTTTATTATCTCAGGATGATTGGATGTAATTTTCTTTAGGGGGAACCCGGCTGAATTTAGTGCTTTGATCACTTGAGATAGTGATTCGCAAGCTAATGAGAGGCTGTGGCTACCTGATAGAATATCATCAACGTATGTTTGTTTTTGTAGCACAGAAGTTGCTAAAGGCAAATTTGTTTGACAGGTTTTTGCCACTTCATGTAATGTCCTAATCGCTAAATAGGGTGCACAATTGATGCCAAAGGTAACTGTTTTAAGTTTGTAGTCGCTGATTGGACTATTACTTGATTTTCGGAAGACTATCCGCTGGAAATCTTGGTCATCTTTATGTACTAAAATTTGTCTATACATTTTCTCTACATCTCCATTGAAAACACATTTAAACATGCGCCAATTTAGTATTAGCAGCATGAGATCAGGTTGTAATGTTGGCCCTGTGTATAGTACATCATTGAGTGATTTGCCTGAGCTCGTACACTTTGAGGCATTAAAAACAACTCGTACTTTTGTTGTGATTTTATCTGGTCTTATTACCCCGTGATGTGGAAGATAAAAAGATAGATATCTACCTTTAGATATTTTTTCATATGGTACAGCTTCTTCCATATGATTGAGGTCAAGATATTCATCCATCACGTCATCATATGCTGATTTAAGCTCGCTTTTCTTTATCAAGCTTTTTTCCAAGCTTAGGAATTGCTGGACTGCTGATATTCTCGAGTGGCCTAGAGCTATTGTTTCTGGAAAGGTGGGCTTGAATGGGAGTCGCACAACATAACGACCATGTTCGTTTCTTGTTGTTGTGGACTGGTAATAGGCTTCGCATGCCAGGTATTCTTCTGAAGGTTTTGTGATTTGGGGTAGTTCTTCTACTTCCCAGAATTTTTTGAGTTGACTATTTAAATATTCGTTTGAAATATTTTCAACTTGAGTTGTGAAGGAGTTAATTTTTTCTGTGACTTGGCCACTTAATATCCATCCAAAGATTGTGTTTTGGGCTAACAATTTATTAGAGATTTTCTCTATACCTTCAAGAATTATTTGAGGTATTAAGTCGCTGCCCAATAATATGTCGATTTGTGATGGGGTATGGCAGTTGGGATCTGCTAATTTGAGATATGAGCATTTTTCCCACTGTTTTTTATTTACTTCATAGCTTGGAAGCAAATTAGTGAGCTGCGGTAGAACAATGGCTTGTGCATCTATTCGTATATCCGCGTTTGGAGAGACTATGGTGATTGGGCAAACTTTATTTGAATTTTGTATTATTCTTCCGCCCATTCCCGAAATTTGAAAACTAGAATTTTGGACTGGCAATTTTAGCCGATTCTGAGCTTTTGATGATATAAAGGATCTTTGAGAGCCTTGATCTATTAATGCTCTTAATTTGAATAAATCTCTTTTATGTTCTATAGAAATGACCGCTGTGGGTAAAATAATTTTGCTTTCATTCTCAGAATGAAGCGCTTGAACTTTTGCTGCTTTTGAGCAACATGGGTGTTCCTCTTTATTTTCGGGATTCGGGATTTCGGGATTACCTGATTTGGTTGTCGCGACTAGGCCCGTGGTTTTATGTATATGATTTTGCTTCATATTTGTAAAATTGGTTATGTGAAGCAATGAGTGATGTCGTCGTTGACAGTACACACAACTGAATTTGCTTTCACAGTCTTTTGTCCCGTGAGAGTTGGACAGACAGTTGATGCAAAGTTTATGTTGTCGGACAAGATTGTTTCTATCTGAAACGGACATTTTTTTAAATTTCTCGCAAGATCTTATATTATGTCCTCCTTTACAGATTTCACATAATGATTGCCAATGGTTTGTTTGATTTGACACGAATGTTTGGCTTCTATTAACGTGTCTATTATATTGTGTGTTATTACTGACTTGGGGTTTAAAAAAGTTTTTATTTGAGTCATTTTGATGACCTTTTGGCTTAACTACCTTTTTATCTACTCGCTCAGCTATTTCGTACTGAGTTGTTAAAAATTCTTTCATTTGATGCCATTTTGGCGAGATCTTTCTTGCCACTAGTGATTGCTCCCATCGTAGCAAAGCAGCATCAGGTAGTGTCGCTGCGCATATATTTACTAGGATAGGGTCCCACGATTCTGTGGATACATTTTGTGTTTCTAACACAGATAAGCAATTAGTCACTGTCGAGTATAGTTTTTGAAATTCTTGGCAGGTTTCTTGTTGAATTTTTGGTAAATTCATTAAAATAGTTATTTGGTTATCTACCAATACTCTTTCGTTTTCGTATCTTTCGACCAGTGCATCCCAAGCCAGATTAAAATTTTCGTCATTCAAAGCGAAACGCTTGACAATACTGCCTGCTTCCCCTTTTGTTTTGTACCTGAGATGGTACAGCTTTTGTGCTCGTGAAAGTTTAGGATGGTTGATATACACGGCAGTGAACATGTCCCGGAAGGACGGCCATTGATCATAACCTCCATGAAAAACTTCAGTATCACAAGCTGGTACTTTTAAAAATATACCTGTATCTAGGTTTTCTTTTGAATTTGTAACTTCTCTCGGAGGAGGAGTAGTGGCTCTACATGGCCTTAATAAATTTATTTGGTCTAATATCATTGCCTTCGTAGTTTCGTATTGATCGAGGCAGTTTTCATATTTGGCTGATGCCGAAGCTTTAATGTTTTCTGGAAGTTCAGCGTCGTCAGTATCTAATATCGTATCGTACGCTGTCAGAACGCGTGCCCATATATTATCTATGCTTTGAATTTTTAAATTTAGGACTGATTCTGTATTGTCGTTAATGGGCGAAGCCGAAAACCGTGTGCAGTATCTAATAAAACTGTCACTTTCAGTTATGAACCTTGACAGTGAATTGTCTTTGGTTCTTTTTTGTTTTGCACCCTGCTTTGAGCGTGTAGCTTCTGCGGGTGTGCCTTGTGCTTTATCATCATCAGCCATTTTTGGAATTTCTAATGATAGAGGTGTTCGTTGTTTAACCTCTTTTGCTTTATCAGATTGCATTTATAAATCTTTGAATTAAATTAAAAGCTATTAGCTAGCTATTAAAATAGTTTTGTATTAAATATTTGCTATAATACGGTTGTAGTAAAAAATTTTAGTTTGCTACCCAAAGCTGTAGTTAAAAAAAAAAAAAAATTTTTTTTGTTTTTTTGTTGAAAATAATTGTAAAATTAGTCTGTTGTAATTTTTTTTTTTTTTTATCGGACAAGTCAATTTATTTTATTAAAATTTATGTCCGTATTATTATTATCTTAAAAATTGCCGAAATTGCTTACTGGGTATTCGTTTCACTCGCGAATAATTTGTATATTTTGTATGTATGTATATTCGTTTTTATTATATGTATCTATATACATTTGTTTAAAAGGAACGCGAAAATAAAATTGTTCTTAACAACAAATGTATATATATCTGCATACCTATGTATGTTAATTTTAATTTTCATATGTTTGTATATGCTAATCCGTTTTGACCGTATACCTTTTAGTTATATTGACATGTGTACATATACATATATGTACATGCATACATGTAACGCGTTTTTGTAAAGTTTTGCTGAGAGCGCCTATATTTATATATATATATATTTGTAAATATATTACTTTTTATGTATATTTTTTAAGAGAATATATAAGAGAAATGAAGAGCAAAAAGGTTGGGTTGCGGTATATATGTAGCGCGGGAAATATGCCAATGTTTAAGAAAATATGTGTACATACATAAATGCCGATAATGTTAGTGTTGTTTTTTTTTTCTTTCTGCCTTTGCTTATATGTTCTAAGCGATTCTGCTTGTTGCTTTATCGGCCCAAGGGGTATCGCTGGAAAGTGTGCAAGTCGATGAACTTGACTTATAAAATTTTTTGTACTTTTTCTAGTGGTGTGTTTGGAGACACGAATTAAGCAGGCAGGTATTTGAACAACATTGAACTTTTAGAAGTAGTTAATTTATGTATGTACCATATGATTATGTATGCCTATATGTATGTTGTTAAAAGGATGTTACTTACGGTTAATATTTTTCGCGGTAAAGTTTTAAAGCCCAAAATTTTGTATTTAAATTATAGGTATTTGCACATATGTATGTATGTATTTCTGTAATATATATGAGTTTTTGTTAGCCTTTGCTTATGCGTTATAAGCGATCCTGCTTGTTGCTTTATTAGCCCAAGGGGTACCGCTGAAAATATCACAAGTAGGAATACTTGACTTTGAAATTTTTTTTTTGTTTTTTTTAAAGAATATAACGGTGTGTTTGGATGCACGATATACGCTGAGGCAGGTACCGTATAATATATATATATATATATATTTTTGTTCTTTTTCAGTTATATCGTTCGGTTATTTATTTCCACCGAAAACCGATAAAACTGTATCTAACATACATACATATGTACATATGCGCATAAAATCAAATCGGAATGGACTCACTTTTTTTTCCGCCAAGGGTTTATGGGTGGCAATACTTCCTTTCCCTTTTTTTTTTTCATTATGGGTTTTTTGTTGTTGTCTCCGGCGTTTTTCCTGTGCGTTACTGTCCTTCTCTCTGCTTGCTTGGTGGATTTAGTTCCCGTGCTTTATGTTGATTTTGTTTCTTAGTTTGTGTTAAATCGCGCCCGTTTTTCATTTTTTGGTCTTTTTTTTTTTTTTTTTTTTTATATATTTTAGTTGGTTTCGCGCCCGTTTGTTGTAATTTAATTTAACCACTTAGTATAGTATGTATATTAGTACTTATGTTTTGAAAAGATTTCACTTTTTTATTTTATTTTTTTTTTTGATAGGTGCCTTTCAAGGAGGCTCGAAGGACCATTTAGTTACTCACTTTGCTTTATTTTTTCCGCAATACAATTTCACTTAAATATAATATAATATTTTAAAGTATTTAATGTTAAATGCACTTGACTTTGATTTGATATAAAATTTCAAAAATTTTAAATTCTTTAATTTCAATACACTTTATTTTGGTTTGATATAAAATTTCACTTTTATATATAATATTACAAAATTTTAAATTCTTTTAGGTTCAATACACTTTGGGGCATTTCCGAACAAACTTCGCTGCTACGGTTTTTCCTTTTCGAACTGGTGTCGAGAAACGAAAGATGAGAATTCTGGTCTGAACAATCCTTTTTGTTTATTTGGGTGGTGAAAAGATGATGATTGAAGTGTCGGTGTATAGTGTGGTTGGTTAGTTGTACAAGTATATGGTTGTGTTGGTGGGTGTTGTAGGTGGTGTATGATGTTGCATTGTGTTATGTTGTGTTGTATGATGTTGTACGGTGGGTTGTGAGCTTAGTTGTCGCGGGATTAGAAGTCGCATGAACAAATACTAATAGCAGTAGCTAGTTAGAAAACCGCACGAATTAATGCATAACCGCACGAATTAATGCATAACCGCACGAATTAATGCATACACATTGCAATTCAATTTTTGTCGTTTTCATAAAGTTAAGGATATGTATTAAATAACAAAGAAAGTGTTTCTGACCAGTAATTATGTTTCGTTCCAAAAATCAATGTTAATTTTAATGATAGTAAGAGGTGTACTATTTATTAATATTTGTAAGCTTTGATAGAGCTGAACTTCCGAGGTTCGACTGGGTTTGATATCAATATCATTTTAAAAATTAGTTGAATGTTCTAGCATAATATAATCCAATTAAATTTTTTAGCAAAAATGTAAGTGTCCAAGCGAGCGCTATATATATGGTAGTATGAGATGAGTAAAGTAACTCTTCCAAAAAACTTCTAGCGGTGCAGATACACATCTATAACAATATACTTAAAACAAGTAGACGCAAAAGAAGTGAACGCATTCAAATCGAAATAAAGAGAGAACCGTCGAGTTTGAAAAAACCTTAAAAAAAATAAAACAACAAACTTGTATTGGTGCGCCTCAACTCAAAAGGTGGGCGACACGAAACTCCAGGAAAAAACCAAGAAGAAAAAGACTTCAGACATCGCTAAAAGAAATTCCGTGCGATGAGCCGCCAGGACCAGTTTGTATAATTCTTGCATGAGAAGTGCATGTTTATTAAACTCTGATGAAAGTTTCGCAAAAAATTTAAATCTATTACTCTATCCGTTGATAACCAACCCATTAAATACACACCAGAGGAAGCCTTAGCCTTATATATTGATGTCGGTTACACGAGAAAGGTTAAAATGTACTTGCAAAATGGTACTAAAAAGCAGAATGGAAATATATTTCCTAGGTATGACGTTCACTGTATGCAAAAAAAATGGACATCCTAATGGTCTACAAATTACTGACCGTTCGTTCGAGGTACCTTTGCAAGGCGTGATTGATCATGCAGTGTCCCGAATATTTGATGGGCATTCCCAAGGTATTTCCAAGCACAAATAAAAACAACTGGTACCACTACAAATAGTTCTTGGATTAAGAATTTTTTGGAAAAATATGAAAACATCATCAACTCGTTATTGCAGGCCATTAACATTTAATTGTGAAACAACAGCAGATTTGGTCCGTGATGAGGTAAAAACGTTAAAAGTCAAATAGCTATAGATATAAAATAAAAAGAAAGTGGAAGGATATGAAATATGGTACAACATCAGTTTCATATAACTATGATAGATTATGGCAGAATTATCATCCTTAGTATGTAAAATATGTGATACAACACCAAAGAAAATGAACGATCTCAATGGCATAAAAAATCTGTCGTGCAAACAAAACAAAACCTGTATGAATTTGGCTTATCAACGCTGCACGCGTGGATTCGCTTTCTTGACTGCATTATGCATATTGGTCAGAGAATTATAATAAACAAGTAAGGAAGGGCTAAGTTCGGATGTAACCGAACATTTTATACTATCGCAAAGTTAAATGGTATATTCGTTTGAGACTTCTTTATATATTTTAATAATTAGAAGTAGGAACTGTTGCCTTAGTTATTTACTTTTCACTCACAGTGAAAATAATTAGAGCAATTTGTAAACTAAATTTACTCAAATTATGAGAAATCGTTCTTGTGCTTTTTGTATACGCTTATAATTGATTTTATATAAAGAAAAGAAATCGTTTTTGGACAATGAATAACATTTTTTGTTTATTATATCGATATTAGTATACATGTTTAGCTTAAAAATAATAAATATTAACAACTTTAAAAAGAATATAATATTATTATATTAATTTGTATATAATATTTACAATATTAAACATAAATTTTTGTAGAGATTCTTATACACATATCCAAATTATATTTCTTTTTTCTTTATACTATTTAATTTCTATCATATATTTATACAATAATGTCATATATAATAACAAATTATATATATAATTTAAATTTTATTAATTAGATTTTTTACATATTTTTCTTAAAATTGTCTTAAAAACTACTGTCAAAATTCCTATACCCTTCCAATTCGATTATATTTGGAAAAAAAAAATGAAGAACTATTGCACTAAGTCTGAAAACTTTAGTTCGAAATAGAGACACAAATACTGTCATGATAGCTGTGTACTGTCTCAAAAGTAATTGCATTTACACGGGAAGGATCCATGTTTGAAAATGCCCAATCAATTTGTGTACCGGCAGGTGTAGTTGAATATTCTACACCAAGCAGGGAAATAAAGTTTTTTTTTTGGAGCAGATTTCTTATTGCAGTCCCTGTAGACATTAAACAAATGTTAAAATCTCCAACAATTAGCACATTTTGATTACCTAACTCAGAAGTAAAGACTTCCTGAAGTTCTACAATTAATTGTCTGACAGAGAAAGCTGAATTTCTATACAGTACTAGAATATTAATATTGAAACATTTAAACAAAACCGCTTCTAAAACTTTACGGTCTGAATAAATTTTCTTTACAGCCTTTGATTCTATAGAGCAAGCTATACTATGCTTTGCATATATTATAATGCCCCGTTTATTTCTGTTGGTTGTTTCCGTGCTATCTATCCTCAGCTCGTTAATTGGAGTAAATCCTGGTATATCAAAACTTTCGCAAGGATAACTCAAAGTTTCTACAAAATCCCTCAGTTCCCTAAATACGGGATCCGATTCAGAAAATTTGTTAGGAGGAGTAAAATTTCCTATGATGAAAAGACCTTCTGCAGAAATAGCTCGACTACAAGCGACTTATATTGAAGCTCTAGGCATTCTGGGTCGAGTATGAACTACAACTTTATTATATGTAGCACCCTGACTTTTATGAATAGTTATTCCCTCAGCCGGAACAACTGGAAACTGATTTCTTTCAATTGAAATTTGTTCATTTCTTTTATATTGAAAAGATTTTAGAACTTTTTCAATTGGTGTCCAAGAACTTTCTAGAGGATGAGGCTTTTTTGATCGTGCTATCAAACCAACAGAAGGTTCCAAAAATTTAATCCACAGAATTGTTGGAAAAGAACAATGGAAATCAATTTGCATAAGTTGTCCAACTGCCCCATTAACCAGGCCATCACACGTGTTTATGTTTACTGTAATCATATATTTGGCGGAGGTTTTTAGTGTCAATTCATAGGGCAGTCCCTGCGTTTCAGAAGTTTTGAAAAGTTTAACTCTTTCCAAAATATTATCATTTTCATTTATACCAATTCCTTTAACTGAGTATTTTGCAGTTGAAAGGAAAGCTTCTGTTGGGATTCGACTGAGCTTAAGGGCATTAAAATTATTTGTCTTCATTGGACCAAAATAAATGTATGGCATCATCGGGAACTTCTTCGAAATTAGCTACTCGAGTTTCAATAGCGGCCTTTACACGGTCATTTTTGTATGCAAACATAGTATGATGCAAAAAAAACTGGGTTTCGTTTAAACGGTCGAACGTGCAATCATACTTTATTTCTCTGTTATTTGTGAACGAAGCAACATCAAGGATGACATAAAGCGAGACTCTTTCATTTTCGATGATTTTTCTGTTATTCTCTTTCCCTGATTATTAAAATCCGGGAATTTCGAACAGCTGATGTCAAAAAAGGCGGGATGCCAGAAATAAACCCGCTAAAAATAGCTAACAAAAGCAGGCGAAACGAAGTTTCAGGGAACGACACAAATATTTTTGAACAACGTGCAACTGAATTTTATTTGCTAATTTAATTTAAAACGTTCATCATAAAACCATTATATTTTATTATGACTTGTATTGTTTCTTTGTTATAATTTTTTTTATTTATATGTTTTTTTTTTATATTATATGATTTTTTTAAAAATTTATGATCCAGCCATCCAGAACGCTTAGATAAATTTCAAAGAAGTCCTTCCACAGTTCTTCGTTTATCCGTAACGTCATTACGCTTCAATGTTTGCTTACGACTGAAAAAATGTACTGCGTGCATGATGCAAGCGTTTACACCATAAAACATGTTCATAACAACATCATGTTTTTAAAAATTTTTAAAAACCATCGCACATGTATGACGAACACGAATTTATTATGTTTACACGCTCATTCTTCTCATCACGCCGCACATGCTTGCAAACATGAATGACCGTGTAAAGGCCGCTAATAAGTGATATGTCCTCATTTGTCATAGTACCAGATACCATATGATTTAATGCAGTTGCAAAGGCCTCATCCTCCCGTTGTCTCATTATCTCTGTTAATTCAAAGTATTTAAATAACTCCCACAAAGGGGAACCAACTAAAGTGCTGTATGCATCATTGGGATTAGGAGAGAATATCCACTTATCTCCAACAGGTGAGAGTTGCTTCAAATCACCAAACACTATGATCGGTATACCACCGAAAGGGCTGTCTGTTTTGAAAATTTGTTTTAATCTCGCATCAACATATGAGCACCTACAATCGATATTTCATCAATTATGATTAATTTTAAATCGATAAGTCTGTAATACAATGAATTAACTGTGTCATTGCTAAGTGGCCTCAACTCTCTATTCAACTGATTAACAGGTAAAGAGAATATTGAATAAAGGGTCATTCCACCTATTCCCAAAGAAGAACTTTTAAGGAACTTGGATTGGATCCAGGTGTAGAATTGTAACGATGGTTAAAAGCTTGATATATTGCAGATATCAAACGACTCTTTCCTACACCTGCACCGCCGCCAATGAACTCATAAAAAAAGGAGATTTGTTTTTAGGTGGTGCATCAAATGTGTCAAATAGGTTCTTTGCTTAGTGTTTAGACTTTGAACTAAAGAAAATAATTCCTCAACTGGAATTAAAGGGGGTAGTTTAATAAGTCTAATATTGCAATCAGATTCAGTGCCATTATCTGTTGAATCTTCGCTATGCAAGTCCAGCAAATTTATATTTGGGTTTATTTCTGGAAGTGCCAACACTCTGAACTCATTTTCCACGATAGATAGTTCATTTTGAGCACCTTCGTCCAAGTCTATTTCATTATAAAGACTTTCTAGAACATTTTCAAGTTCTCTTTGCTCTAAAACATCATATTTTCTTTGATTTTCCTCAATTATAATACGATGTGATATGCAAGTCTGCTCATTATCGTTTTCAATGAGATCTTGCTGTTCATTCCGCCAAGGATAGTAAAGCATTAACATTTCGCGGAAATACTCAACTCTGGCCAAATCTGGGTTAAACCTTCTATACCGAATAATAAAAGGTTTGGTACGTTTTTTCACAAAACCGCTACCGTCTTTAAGAGGCATGACAACCCCGCTTTCTGGTAAATTATCGTCTTCTCTCTCTTCTTCTTCATGATCACTATCTTGTGCTCTTCAACTAGATTTAAAATATTTATACCTAGATGCAAAATCTGCTAAACAAAGAGTTTCTAACTGATCGGATCTTTGAACATAACGGTCTAAAATACCGGCTACGAATATTTCAGTCGAACCTGAAGGAAGGTTCTGAAGTTCCGCTCTAGGTTTTATCATTCGAACACGTTCCTCAGGTCGAGAGGCATTTATAAATATTTCTGCATTACTTGCTTCCGAAAGATGGAGCCCAATGCAGCAATATACTGCTTCTTGTGCAGATATTTCTGTGCCATATATATAAATTTGTGACCAATATGTTTAAGTTTTTGCTTAATAATATAATATCCATCATTTACCTCTTATATAGCTTCATTTAAGAGCCTAGAAATTCCCCTGTTAGACTTGTTAATATAATTAATTATATATGAACAGCAAGCATATGCATCCAGTATATATTGGATATCCATATTTGCTCTATGGAGTTCCAAAATCAGAGGATTATAAGCGTTTATACAACGATCCTGTAATTTTCTTTTTAGAAAAATTTAGGGTTTTGTTAAACTTGACCTAAGGGGTAACAAATAGTCATCAAAAGACATATTTATTTTACTATCAGACAGGAAGTGTTCAAATCGTTTAAATTAGAAATGTCTTCTGTAGTCATATTTGAATTTAAAACGTTTTGAATTTTGAAAAAATTTTCCTTTTGTCTTTCTAAATTTTGACTTGTTTCTGTAAGTGGTAACAGTATTTGCGTTGAAGGCATTGGTGGATATGGTATACCAAAACGACAAAACTGTTGTCCTCTTATTTCCCTAGTACAAGACCGACTGTGGTTATGCTTTTGATAACCCAAATAATTTTCTAAGTGGCTGATCGAACCATCGGTAGAAATATAATTGTCAATAAAACTAATGACATCAGGGAATGTCTGAGGATCTTGAAGGTTGATCCTGGGAGCATTATTAAGCTAGTACATGCCATGTACATGCGGGGAAACTCTCTGTTGAAACTCCACTCTCCAGTAGAAATTTGTAACAAAATGCTCTCCAAAAATGCCGGCGTTATCTTTAAAAAGCTTAAGAATTTGTCGATAGCGGTAGTCAAAATATCTAGCACAAGTAACCGCGTCTGACCGAATTAAGCGATATCTATCTTGGGTTGTTAAACTGTTGTCTTCCTCTTCCGAAATATCTTTAGAATCAACAGTTTTAGAGAGGATGACCAAAAGCTCAACCCACTGAGATTCTGCAGCCGATAAAGTGATAAAGAAGGTTGGAAGCCCAAATTGGCGAATCAAACGCCTTTCAAAACCTTGTAACCATCATCGTGATGAATCAAGTTTTGAACAAAGTTTTCGTTAAATAGATTTTGGGCCGTAATTCGGTTGCAACCTGAAAACTTTCTAAGGCAAATGGATGTACTATTCTTAATTTGTAGCAGTTCTAATTTTTTGTAATCATAGAACAACTTTGGAATGGTACACGCTCTTCTGTCTTATCTTGCTATACGTTTCAGAGCATGTACGCTTCTGCCCAACGTATATTGTTTCAAATGACAACTCTTCTGAATTATTATCTTGAATTATGTCAATTGGTCTTTGTCCTTCACCTGGCGCTATAACTAAACGGTTATAGTCTAAGCTTTCTACAGGAATATTGTCCAAAAGAGTTTCTTGACCTCCTGGATTTAGCTCTGAAGGTAAAAGACCCGTGGGAATATTATTACCTGAGGGATTATTATGAGAAGGGGTATTCACTAAGAACGGCAAAGCTTCCATAATCTTTGCGGGGCGTATGGTATCGATCATGTAATCATGATTGTATTCCAAACGCCTTCTTAAGTGAATTTGTATAACATGAGCCTCATCAAAGGACCTTGGTAGAGATGTCACAATATTGTTAACAGAAATTAGTATATTAACAACAGCACCTTTGAGCAAACTCAGACCTTGATATCCTAACGGACGGATTGTCATAAAAGGCAATCTAGGCATTATGAGACGTTCTTCAATTAGGGTTAAACCTTTCAAACAATCCGGTATTTCAGGAAAGTCTAGACCGTTAGCTAAACATATTTTTCGAACGTTCTTTTTAACAATCGCATTTTTGCAAGTAGCACAAAAATTGTAATTTCCATCTTCTGAAGGAAATTTTTGCATTAAAAAGAGGGCGAATGCAGCATTCGGATGACCTTGCGCAATAATTTCGAAATTTAATTTGCGAACTTGGTGTGACCATAAGCCGCCGCAACAAATACATATTTCAGTAGGGCCCTTATTTACATTTTGGAAATAAATGTTTTTGAAATCTGTTAAATTGCCACTGTTATCAGTTTCTATAACATTATTTTCTCTCGTTAATCGGATTCGTTGGGACTGCCTTTGGTTTTCAATTTGTCTATTGAGTGGGTTATCTCTACGAAGACGAACTTGACCTTGTCTAAGACATCTCTGATTCAAAATTTCTTCACTCATACCCCTCCTACTATGCTGTCGACGTTTTGTTTCTCTATCACGCTCCTCTCTCCTTATTTTAGGACTTCTTCTTGCATGTTCCCTTGCCTTTGATCACGAATGCGCTCTAAATTCCTATACTCAGGATCTCTTGCGCGAAGTTCTCTATGATCCCTAGTGTTCCTACTTTGTTCATCATAACGTACCTCAGGATTTTCTCGACGAGTTCTATGACCTCGAGTATTTCTTATTGGCTCTTCAGAGCGAATTTGAGGATCCTGCCGCCTTGTTTTATGTTGAACAGTATTTGCAACTTGCTCAACAGATCGAACCTCGGGGTCTTCGCGCCGAGATCTATGACCTCGAGTATTTCTTATTTGCTCTTAAGAGCAGATTTAGAGATTTAGACGTCTTACCCTATGTTGAACAGTATTTAAATTTTGTTTAAAAGACGGTACCTCGAGATTTTTCCGCCTGGTTCTATGTTGATTTGTATTGATAATTTGTTCGAACAGACGTACATCGGCGTTATTTTACAGACAATATCATCTAAATATGAAATTGATGGCTTTCAGCAGTATACGTATGGTACAGCAACCTTATTTGTCGATTTATACCTATTGTTCTCTAGCCTACATCTGTTCACAAAATCTTACTTCATGGTGCAGAAATCACAAGAAATATTTCTCTACCGATAGCGTATTGAAAAAAATAAAAAAAATTTAATCCCAACTGAATATGTTTTTTATTTTATTATTTTTAGTGCAACATCTATTTATCAAATATAATATAATTAATTTTTCAGTAAAAGTAATTTTTATTTGTAAGTTATAAATAAATGTATGCTATATCGACCATTCCTTTTACATGCAGTATTTGCAAGGCCAAAAAAGATTTTAGATGTTTATTTTAAAATCATACAGTTATCCGATTCATTCAAGATTTTATAAAAATGTTTCTATATATTCCTTAAATATTGAAAAAAATAATTATAAAAATGTGTAAAGAAATATCTTTGATGCTGACCAAACTAAACAAAATTCGAGTAGGGCAATTTTATAAGAAAACAAATTTTTCGAACCTAATTAAAAAAAAAGGTATACTACTTTTGATTAGTAGCATATATATCTAGAAAATAAAACAAAATATTACAAGAATATCATTTTTACAGAATTTATTAAAAATCACCCCTAAATCAGTCAAACAAAACTATCGATAGTCAGACCACTTGATAGTGTGACGAACACGGATGATAGAACAAAATCCAATCAATGATAAACTGCCAGAAGCAGCTAGTTAGTGAATTCGTAGTTGCCAGAATGTTCTAGAAGCAATGTTTTGTTACAGATTTACTATATAAGGGCTGCCGGATTGTGCAGCAAACACAGTTCTAGTTAGAATGTTGTCGTGATAAGAACAATTGAGACATAAGCAAGAAGTTGTAAGCTCAAATAACGAGCAATAAGTGTTAAGTTGTTGGAATAAGAAATAAAGATAAGTGTGTAGCCATTAAATTGGGACTTTTATTTATCAATCCAGTGATCGAACTCAAGAGTGAGTTACAGGTAGACGATTTATCGAGAAGTCCGTTACAATTGGTGTCAGAAGTGGGATTGTCAAATAAATTCCCAAGGAGATAATTATTTGAAAATGCCCAAGCTTACGATCTGAAGATTCCACAACTGAAAAAGGAGCTGGAGCAACGGGGTTTGGCGACAAATGGATTAAAAACTGAATTACAATCACGGTTGAGAGAGGCCATGGAGGCGGAAAACATTAATGTGGAGGAATATGTCTTTCACATGGAATTAGAAGAAGAGACAACAAAGATAGAAGAAAAGGAAGAGGCTCAATGCTCGTCAAAGATTGTGGATATAAACATGGTTTTTGCCGCAATATCACAAATATCGACACATATTAAAGAGCAGAAAACACAAATGTCGACACTATTTAAAGAACAGGGTACACGTATATCTCAAATGGAAACGCGATGGTCAACGCATTTGGAAGAGCAGTTCGCAGCGCAAGATGCACGTTTTTCAGCACAGTTGTCAGCACCGAAAGAGATCGACGTGCATATGTCAGCGCAGGTATCCTCACAGTTGGAAGAGGAGGAAGCATGTGAACCAGGATCTTCACAGTATGAAGAGCAAGAAACTTGTATACCAGCAAAAGTGTCTTCGCAGTCGGAAGAACTGTACGGGCGCATGCCAGCGAAGGTGTCCTCACAGTCGGAAGAGGAGGAAGCGTGTGTACCAGTACAAGGGTCCTCACAGTCGAAAGAGCAAGAAGCTTGGATACCAGCACAAGTGTCCTTACAGTTGGAAGAGCAGGAACAGGAAGCGTGTATACCATCACAGGTGGAAGATCAGCATAAAATTGAACCTGAAACGGATGACTCTGTGCAAGAAGATCCAGAATTGGAAGGTGCATTACATAAGGTGGAGTTGAACCAATGTACAACGATTGGAGAAATAACTACAGGAAGGCCAGTCACAAAATCATATTGGGCAGAACGGAGCAGTTTAAATTTAGTGTATGGCTGCTTGTATCGAGTATGGAAAAGCGAAAATAGGCAAACCTTCCGAGTACTTATCGTTGTTCCGAGGGTTGGAATTCCTGATGTTCTTAACGTGCAGTACAAATGTCCACGAGGAGGGCACTTAAGAGACATAAAATCCTTGGAGTATTTGAAGCAAAGGTTTTATTGGACTGATACTGAGTATCCGGAAAACGGATGGAATCAACTCCAAGAAGACGAGATGGGGGACATAAAAGCTTTGTGTTTGGTATCGCAAATATGTCTAATCGGGACGATCAGACTTAGGTGGAGGGCAGTGTGACGAACACGGATGATATAACAAAATCGAATCAACGATAAACTGCCAGAAGCAGCTAGTTAGCGAATTCGTAGTTGTCAGAATGTTCTAGAAGCAACGTTTTGTTACAGATTTACTATATAAGGGCTGCCGGATTGTGCAGCAAACACAGTTCTAGTTAGAATGTTGTCGTGATAAGAACAATTGAGACATAAGCAAGAAGTTGTAAGCTCTAATAACGAGCAATAAGTGTTAAGTTGTTGGAATAAGAAATAAAGATAAGTGTGTAGCCATTAAATTGGGACTTTTATTTATCAATCCAGTGATCGAAGTCAAGAGTGAGTTACAGGTAGACGGTTTATCGAGAAATCCGTTACAATAGTTTCAAAAGATACTATCGATAGTATCGGTAGTTTTTCCCTATGAAATCTCATGTTATTTTTATGAAATAATGTTTGCATTTATTTATAAACAAAACATGAAGAATAACGCAAAAAACAAAAATTAATTAAAATGATATTCGTTTATATGCATTAGTCTCTGGGTGTATGTATGAGTATGTACATATATTGTGAAATTCAATCACAGCAGAATGTTTAAATATGTAATATGTTTCAGTTTCATAATTGGATTCCCCATAATCATTAGTACGAAATAAAATGGAGGTTTATTTTACAATAATTATTTTTCCACGGCTTTTTATTCGTATTAAAATACTGGAAAACTGTGGCGTTAAAAATTCTGAATTCCATTTGCACGTATTACTAAGTGAGGTTATGTGCGACCGGCATTTCAGAACATTATACAACAACATTCCTTCTAACGCTTTCAAACACCTCAATAAAGTGTAAAAAATAATTTGAAACCACGTGCGCAGATCCAAGCCTAGAATGAAAAGATGATGTTAAGGCTACCATGCCAAAAATTAGACTTCGCATTTGGTATTAGCAGACTATATCATTATGTAGCTATATAAATTGAAATTTTATAATTTTATGAAAATTTTTGGTAAGTCTAGTTAAGGCATAAACCATCGATAGTCAAAATAAACTACCGATAGTAAAACGAAAATAAAACTATAAATTCTTATCATTCTTTCAAACGCATCCAACACTTAATTAAAGTGTAAAAAATAGTTAAATTTAATAATTTGTTTTTTAAGAATATGCAACCAGTCAAGCCAAGAATGAAAAGATGGTTTTAAGCCTAACTTGTTATCCAAAAATAAACTTCACATATGGAACTACCAAATTAAATTGTTATGTAGCTATATAAAGTGAAACTTTGCAGTTTTATGAAAATTGTTGATAAGCCTAGTTAAGGCATAAACCATCGATAGTCAAAATAAACTATCGATAGTGAGACGAAAATAATATCGATAGTCCCATTGATTGTTTTCCAGCTCTATCTGTTACAATGCATCTAATTTTCGAAAGCTTTACTCTTTAAGAATTGTTTTCAACGTTTCTGCTACATTATCGGCCGTATGACGTTGAGATAACTGTCTGGTGCCAATAGCACAATTTTCGAATGTAGTTCTTTCTAAAAAATGAACGGTTACACCAAGAAAGGACCGTTCTGCCATTGTTTCGGCCCAAATATCGAAAGGTAAGCACAGTGTAGATACCTTTTGAATCCTCTGTTGAAACATTTCCGCCAACGTGCAATATTTTTCCCACAGCTTTTTTTTAACTATTAAATGGCACTGTATATAGAGGGGCTACCTCTTTCATGAGTATTAGAAAACCTTCTCCTTCTACGATATGAAAGGGTCTCATGTCCTAACTGATGAAGATTAAAATGCACGCAATTATTTCATTTGTTTTCGCGCGGCCTTCTGCAGAAAGATTTTTTAAGTTAAACTTTGTTAGGACTACCTTATGGTGAATATATGTACAACTATGTACCTTTATAAAACCCTATATTTTCGAAAGATGCTGTTATAGCATTACCGTCGCTTCTATTTCTATATCATAATCTATTCCCTTTAATTTGCGTCTGTAATTACTTTTCAAAATCAATCAAAAAACAAAATTTAATTTGCTTTGCTTGCGGAAAAAATGTGATCATGTAAACGTTTCATAAGCTTACAATAAATATACATATAGTTAATGGTACAATTATTTACTTGTTCTTACATTAAAATCCCGTTATCACAAAAATGAAAATAGTAATGTACATTTTTGTTTTTGTATTTTGAACTTAAGAATATAAAGAAGAAATACATACATTACTTATTTACATTGTGTTTTTACTTCACTTAAAAAAATATGTCGGGTGAACGCAGACTTTATTGGCTATGTGTATATAAGTAGATCACAAAACAACACTGTTATACTTACTTAGAAAGTTTATTACACTTTTCTAAAATAATATTATGAGATTTTAGATGTAAGTTCGATGTGTTGCCACAATATGGCACATTGTTGTGGCAACGTTGACATGACACCAATGTCTTGTCTTTCTTGGAGAAATACTTCCGAAGTCGGGGCCATAAGAAACATACTACAAGTATGTATAAATAAAACCAACACAATTGCGCAATAACTTTTTATACTTAGAGCTCTGTATTATTAAACGTGTGGAGTATGTTCTTAACGTCTACCAGCTTTTTCGGCGTTTTGTTTGTAAAGATAGAAACGTTTCTATCTTGGCTGTGTTCGTGCGAATACGTTCGACAGTGGATGGCAATGTTTGCACGAACATAATTTGTGAAAAATGTTTCTAGTGTGCGCATATGTCAAGATGTCTAAGCAAATATTTTAGAAAATATTTTTATTTCGAAATAAACATGTAATAAAGACATCAAAGCAATGACTGTGTCTTTATACACCGACATGTTTCCTTGCTGAAAATTTTCTACAAATGATGTTCGCAAGCCATGTGAATGGTTTAATTAAACAAACTACATTATGAAAAATAAATATAATTCCAACACGTCATAATTAAAATAAAAATAAAATGTTGTTCTTGAATCACAATAGTTACGAAATTTAGTTGATTTGTTTTTATTTTTTTTACTTTCACCTGATTGAGTTTTTACAAAACATAAAAACCGACAATCGATTACTATCTATAATGATCTCTATAAGTAAATTGTCAGTATTGTAACGGATTTCTCGATAAATCGTCTACCTGTAACTCACTCTTGAGTTCGATCACTGGATTGTTAAATAAAAGTCCCAATTTAATGGCTACACACTTATCTTTATTTCTAATTCCAACAACTTAACACTTATTGCTCGTTATTCGAGCTTACAACTTCTTGCTTATTTCTCAATTGTTCTTATCACGACAACACTCTAACTAGAACTGTCCTTGCTGCACAATCCGGCAGCCCTTATATAGTAAATCTGTAACAAAACATTGCTTCTAGAACATTCTGGCAACTACGAATTCGCTAACTAGTTGCTTCTGGCAGTTTATCGTTGATTCGATTTTGTTCTATCATCCGTGTTCGTCACAGTATATTCAAAATGGAAAACAAAGGTACGAAAGCGTTACAAATTAAATATTTTCAGGTAATTTCTTTTACTTGTATATAATTACATGTTACATTTTTAGAATCATTGCGGGCAGCAACTAAATGCGTTGAAAGGTCGTATCATGCTCACCTGCCAAATGCAAGGAGGGAAGTCTTTATCAAAAAGAAGTACGATAAAAATGTGGGTTCGAAATAAAAAGTAAATTGAATAAAGCAAAAACAAGGAACAAAAGTACAGTAACGTAACAGTGTATTGCAGTTACGGAAACAAAAAAAAACCCTTTAACTTACACGTATGTACATGTGTAAACCAACAAAGTGCTGTTAAAAAGTAAAATTCCATACGTGCATATATAAATGCAAAATAAGTGCAGTGCTGTTCATATACAAGTACACATATAACTAAAAGCCCACGAATGATGTAAAACAATATAAAAAAAGTACAATAAATATTAAAAACACATAAAACAATACAAAGGGTCGGCTTTGGTATACCGTCCCAGGCTTTCGTGGATATAATGGGTATGAGCAGGTCGAGGAGATCCTCCAGATCAAGAATATATAATATATAGCTATAGCCGCAGGGAACTTATAGTTTTCGAGATATTTACGTTTAAAGTTGAAAATTTCAACTATTTACGTACGTATTTTTTCGATATAAAGTGAATTATACACTTATATTTTTCACTCCACTAACACTTCACTAATTCGTTTTTAAAAAATTTGTTTATATTATATGCTGCAAAAATAGCTTTATTTCAATATTTAAATCATTCTTCAACTTTATTAATTTTTACAATAACAAAAGGGTTATAAATGTCAAAAAACCAGTGTTGCCATACTAATATATTTTGAAAATTAAGAAAAATAAAATAAAAAGAGAGATTATACCCTAGATACAGGAACCATAATTGTTGATGGACACTAATAAATCTTTTATTTCTCTTCATTTGATAAACTCCTGTGTTGGGCTGGCCAGGATTATTTTTTTTTAAACGCGGCCGAAGGCCGAAAACTCCAAAAGAATTTCTGCGCGAAAAAACCTTGGTACACAACGGTGTTGGACCGACCAGGGTTATTTTTTGGAAGCGCGGCCGAATGCCGCCAACGCATAAAGAAGTTCTGCGCGAAAAAACTTTGGTACACCCCGGTGTTGCAACATCTATTTATCAAATATACAATAATATAATTAATTTTTCAGTAAAAGTAATTTTTATTTGTAAGTTATAAATAAATGTATGCTATATCGACCATTCCTTTTACATGCAGTATTTGCAAGGCCAAAAAAGATTTTAGATGTTTATTTTAAAATCATACAGTTATCCGATTCATTCAAGATTTTATAAAAATGTTTCTATATATTCCTTAAATATTGAAAAAAATAATTATAAAAATGTGTAAAGAAATATCTTTGATGCTGACCAAACTAAACAGAATTCGAGTAGGGCAATTTTATAAGAAAACAAATTTTTCGAACCTTATTAAAAAAAAGGTATACTACTTTTGATTAGTAGCATATATATCTAGAAAATAAAACAAAAGATTACAAGAATATCATTTTTACAGAATTTATTAAAAACCACCCCTAAATCAGTCAAACAAAACTATCGATAGTCAGACCACTTGATAGTGTGACGAACACGGATGATAGAACAAAATCCAATCAACGATAAACTGCCAGAAGCAGCTAGTTAGTGAATTCGTAGTTGCCAGAATTTTCTAGAAGCAATGTTTTGTTAAAGATTTACTATATAAGGGCTGCCGGATTGTGCAGCAAACACAGTTCTAGTTAGAATGTTGTCGTGATAAGAACAATTGAGACATAAGCAAGAAGTTGTAAGCTCTAATAACGAGCAATAAGTGTTAAGTTGTTGGAATTAGAAATAAAGATAAGTGTGTAGCCATTAAATTGGGACTTTTATTTATCAATCCAGTGATCGAAGTCAAGAGTGAGTTACAGGTAGACGATTTATCGAGAAATCCGTTACAATAGTTTCAAAAGATACTATCGATAGTATCGGTAGTTTTTCCCTATGAAATCTCATGTTATTTATATGAAATAATGTTTGAATTTATTTATAAAAAAAAACATGAAGAATAACGCAAAAAAAAAATTAATTAAAATAAAATTCGTTTATATGCATTAGTCTCTTGGTGTATGTATGAGTATGTACATATGTACATATATTGTGAAATTCAATCACAGCAGAATGTTTAAATATGTAATATGTTTCAGTTTCATAATTTGATTCCCCATAATCAGTAGTACGAAATAAACTGGAGGTTTTTTTACAATAATTATTTTTCCACGGTTTTTTATTCGTATTAAAATACTGGAAAACTGTGGCGTTAAAAATTCTGAATTCCATTTGCACGTATTAATAAGTGAGGTTATGTGCAACCGGCAGTTCAGAACATTAAAAATTCCTACCTAATGTAAATATTTCTGCAACATTCCTTCTAACGCTTTCAACACCTCAATAAAGTGTAAAAAATAATTTGAAACCACGTGCGCAGATCCAAGCCTAGAATGAAAAGATGATGTTAAGGCTACCATGCCAAAAAGTAGACTTCACATTTGGTATTAGCAGAGTATATCTGTGTGTATGTAGCTATATAAATTGAAATTTTATAATTTTATGAAAATTGTTGGTAAGTCTAGTTAAGGCATAAACCATCGATAGTCAAAATAAACTACCGATAGTAAGATGAAAATAAAACTATAAATTTTTATCATACTTTCTAACTTAATTAAAGTGTAAAAAATAGTTAAATTTAATAATTTGTTTTTTAAGAATATGCAACCAGTCAAGCCAAGAATGAAAAGATGGTTTTAAGCCTAACTTGTTATCCAAAATTAAACTTCACATCTGGAACTACCAAACTAAATTGTTATGTAGCTATATAAAGTGAAATTTTGCAGTTTTATGAAAATTGTTGATAAGCCTAGTTAAGGCATAAACCATCGATAGTCAAAATAAACTATCGATAGTGAGACAAAAAAAATATCGATAGTCCCATTGATTGTTTTCCAGCTATATCTGTTACAATGCATCTAATTTTCGGAAGCTTTACTCTTTAAGAATTGTTTTCAACGTTTCTGCTACATTATCGGCCGTATGACGTTGAGATAACTGTCTGGTGCCAATAGCACAATTTACGAATGTAGTTCTTTCTAAAAAATGAACGGTTACACCAAGAAAGGACCGTTCTGCCATTGTTTCGGCCCAAATATCGAAAGGTAAGCACAGTGTAGATACCTTTTGAATCCTCTGTTGAAACATTTCCGCCAACGTGCAATATTTTTCCCACAGTTTTTTTTCTAAACTATTAAATGGCACTGTATATAGAGGGGCTACCTCTTTTATCAGTATTAGAAAACCCTCTCCTTCTACGATATGAAAGCGTCTCATGTCCTAACTGATGAAGATTAAAATGCACGCAATTATTTCATTTGTTTTCGCGCGTATATCATAATCTATTCCCTTTAATTTGCGTCTGTAATTACTTTACAAAATCAATCAAAAAACAAAATTTAATTTGCTTTGCTTGCGGAAATAATGTGACCATGTAAACGTTTAATAAGCTTACAATAAATATACACATACTTAATGGTGCCTATGTTTACTTGTTCTTACACTAAAATACCGTTATCACAAAAATGAAAATAGGAATGTACATTTTTGTTTTTGCATTTTGAACTTAAGAATATAAAGAAGAAATACATGCATTATCTATTTACATTGTGTTTTTACTTCACTTAAAAAAATTTGTCGGGTGAACGCAGACTTTATTGTGTTTCTGTGTGTGTGCTCTGTATTATTAAACGTGTGGAGTATGATCTTAACGTCTACCAGCTTTTTTTAAGAATTTGAAACGACAACAATTGCAGTGTGGGCCGTTTATTCCGTGTTGCTCACAGAAATAAGTTCTGGTATTCCGATGCAAGTACTTGTTTTTCGATACCTACTTGAATCGCAGTAAAAAGTGTCGATTACAAAAATACTTGGAAAAGCAGGCTAGACGAATTTGTTCGACAAAGTTTTCGTCGTTGGTGGAGGTGTTCATGTCCACATTTCATGTTCGGCGTTTTGTTCGATAAAGATAGAAACGTTTCTATCTTGGCTGTGTTTGTGCGAATACGTTCGACAGTGGATGGCAATGTTCGCATGAACATAATTTGTGAAAAATGTTTCTAATGTGCGCATATGTCATGATGTCTAAGCAAATATTTTAAAAAATATTTTTATTTCGAAATAAACATGTAATAAAGACATCAAAGCAATGACTGTGTCTTTATACACCGACATGTTTCCTTGCTGAAATTTTTCTACAAATGATGTTCGCAAGCCATGTGAATGGTTTAAATAAATAAATATAATTCCAATACGTCATAATTAAAATAAAAATAAAATGTTGTTCTTGAATCACAATAGTTACGAAATTTAGTTGAATTTGTTTTTATTTTTTTTACTTTCACCTGATTGAGTTTTTACAAAACATAAAAACCGACAATCGATTATTATCTATAATGATCTCTATAAGTGAATTCTCAGTATTGTAACGGATTTCTCGATAAATCGTCTACCTGTAACTCACTTTTGAGTTCGATCACTGGATTGTTAAATAAAAGTCACAATTTAATGGCTACATTATGGTTATAATTCCAACAACTTAACACTTATTGCTCGTTATTCGAGCTTACAACTTTTTGCTTATGTCTCAATTGTTCTTCTCACGACAACACTCTAACTAGAACTGTCCTTGCTGCACAGTCCGGCAGCCCTTATATAGTAAATCTGTAACAAAACATTGCTTCTAGAACATTCTGGCAACTACGAATTCGCTAACTAGTTGCTTCTGGCAGTTTATCGTTGATTCGATTTTGTTCTATCATCCGTGTTCGTCACAGTATATTCAAAATGGAAAACGAAGGTACGAAAGCGTTACAAATTAAATATTTTCAGTTAATTTCTTTTACTTGTATATAATTACATGTTACATTTTTAGAATCATTGCGGGCAACGACGAAGCAGATAGAAGAGCTGGAGGATAGAGCTTGGTCAGCAACTAAATGCGTTGAAAGGTCGTATCATGCTCACCTGCCAAATGCAAGGAGGGAAGTCTTTATCAAAAAGAAGTACGATAAAAATATGGGTTCGAGATAAAAAGTAAATTGAATAAAGCAAAAACAAGGAACAAAAGTACAGTAACGTAACAGTGTATTGCAGTTACGGAAACAAAAAAACCCTTTAACTTACACGTATGTACATGTGTAAACCAACAAAGTGCTGTTAAAAAGTAAAATTCCATACGTACATATATAAATGCAAAATAAGTGCAGTGCAGTTCATATACAAGTACACATATAACTAAAAGCCCACGAATGATGTAAAACAATATAAAAAAAGTACAATAAATATTAAAAACACATAAAACAATACAAAGGGTCGGCTTTAGTATACCGTCCCAGGCTTTCGTGGATATAATGGGTATGAGCAGGTCGAGGAGTTCCTCCAGATCAAGAATATATAATGTATAGCTATAGCCGCAGGGAACTTATAGTTTTTGAGATATTTACGTTTAAAGTTGAAAATTTCAACTATTTACGTACGTATTTTTTCGATATAAAGTGAATTATACACTTATATTTTTCACTCCACTAACACTTCACTATTTCGTTTTTAAAAAATTTGTTTTTATTATATGCTGCAAAAATAGCTTTATTTCAATATTTAAATCATTCTTCAACTTTATTAATTTTAACAATAACAAAAGGGTTACAAATGTCAAAAAACCAGTGTTGCCATACTAATATATTTTGAAAACGAAGAAAACTAAAATAAAAAGAGAGATTATACCCTAGATACAGTAACCATAATTGTTGATGGACACTAATAAATCTTTAATTTCTCTTCATTTGATAAACTCCTGTGTTGGGCTGGCCAGGGTTATTTTTTTTTTAAACGCGGCCGAAGGCCGAAAACTCAAAAAGAATTTCTGCGCGAAAAAACCTTGGTACACCCCGGTGTTGGACAGACCAGGGTTATTTTTTTGAAGCGCGGCCGAATGCCGCCAACGCATAAAGAAGTTCTGCGCGAAAAAACTTTGGTACACCCCGGTGTTGCAACATCTATTTATCAAATATAATATAATTAATTTTTCAGGAAAAGTAATTTTTATTTGTAAGTTATAAATAAATGTATGCTATATCGACCAATCCTTTTACATGCAGTATTTGCAAGGCCAAAAAAGATTTTGGATGTTTATTTTAAAATCATACAGTTATCCGATTCATTAAAGATATTATAAAAATGTTTCTATATATTCCTTAAATATTGAACAAAATACTTATAAAAATTTTTAAAAAAATATCTTCGATGCTGACCAAACTAAACAGAATTCGAGTAGGGCAATTTTATAAGAAAACAAATTTTTCGAACCTAATTAAAAAAAGGTATACTACTTTTGATTAGTAGCATATATGTCTAGAAAATAAAACAAAAGATTACAAGAATATCATTTTTACAAAATTTATTAAAAATCACCCCTAAATCAGTCAAATAAAACTATCGATAGTCAGACCACTCGGTAGTTTCAAAAGATACTATCGATAGTATCGGTAGTTTTTCCCTATGAAATCTCATGTTATTTATATGAAATAATGTTTGAATTTATTTAGAAAACAAAACATGAAGAATAACGCAAAAAAAAAATTAATTAAAATAATATTCGTTTATATGCATTAGTCTCTTGGTGTATGTATGAGTATGTACATATGTACATATATTGTGAAATTCAATCACAGCAGAATGTTTAAATATGTAATATGTTTCAGTTTCATAATTTGATTCCCCATAATCAGTAGTACGAAATAAAATGGAGGTTTTTTTACAATAATTATTTTTCCACGGTTTTTAATTCGTATTAAAATACTGGAAAACTGTGGCGTTAAAAATTCTGAATTCTATTTGCACGTATTAATAAGTGAGGTTATGTGCAACCGGCGCTGAACATTAAAAATTCCTACCTAATGTAAATATTTCCGCAACATTCCTTTTAACGCTTTCAACACCTCATTAAAGTGTAAAAAATAATTTGAAACCACGTGCGCAGATCCAAGCCTAGAATGAAAAGATGATGTTAAAGCTACCATGCCAAAAATTAGACTTCACATTTGGTATTAGCAGACTATATCATTATGTAGCTATATTAATTGAAATTTTATAATTATATGAAAATTGTTGGTAAGTCTAGTTAAGGCATAAACCATCGATAGTCAAAATAAACTACCGATAGTAAGACGAAAATAAAACTATAAATTTTTATCATTCTTTCTAACGCATCCATTCACTTAATTAAAGTGTAACAAATAGTTAAATTTAATAATTTGTATAATATTTTAAGAATATGCAACCAGTCAAGCCAAGAATGAAAAGATGGTTTTAAGCCTAACTTGTTATCCAAAATTAAACTTCACATCTGGAACTACCAAACTAAATTGTTATGTAGCTATATTAAGTGAAATTTTGCAGTTTTATGAAAATTGTTGATAAGCCTAGTTAAGGCATAAACCATCGATAGTCAAAATAAACTATCGATAGTGAGACGAAAAAAAATATCGATAGTCCCATTGATTGTTTTCCAGCTCTATCTGTTACAATGCATCTAATTTTCGGAAGCTTTACTCTTTAAGAATTGTTTTCAACGTTTCTGCTAGATTATCGGCCGTATGACGTTAAGATAACTGTCTGGTGCCAATAGCACAATTTACGAATGTAGTTCTTACTAAAAAATGAACGGTTACACCAAGAAAGGACCGTTCTGCCATTGTTTCGGCCCAAATATCGAAAAGTAAGCACAGTGTAGATACCTTTTGAATCCTGTGTTGAAACATTTCCGCCAACGTGCAATATTTTTCCCACAGTTTTTTTTCTAAACTATTAAATGGCACTGTATATAGAGGGGCTACCTCTTTTATCAGTATTAGAAAACCCTCTCTTTCTACGATATGAAAGGGTCTCATGTCCTAACTGATGAAGATTAAAATTCCCTTTAATTTGCGTCTGTAATTACTTTACAAAATCAATCAAAAAACAAAATTTCATTTGCTTTGCTTGCGGAAAAAATGTGACCATGTAAACGTTTCATAAGCTTACAATAAATATACACATACTTAATGGTGCCTATGTTTACTTGTTCTTACACTAAAATCCCGTTATCACAAAAATGAAAATAGGAATGTACATTTTTGTTTTTGCATTTTGAACTTAAGAATATAAAGAAGAAATACATGCATTACCTATTTACATTGTGTTTTTACTTCACTTAAAAAAATATGTCGGGTGAACGCAGACTTTATTGTGTTTCTGTGTGTGTGCTCTGTATTATTAAACGTGTGGAGTGTGTTATTAACGTCTACCAGCTTTTTTTAAGAATTTGAAACGACGACAATTGCAGTGTGGGCGGTTCATTCCGTGTTGCTCACAGAAATAAGTTCTGGTATTCCGATGCAAGTACTTGTTTTTCGATACCTACTTGAATCGAAGTAAAAAGTGTTCGACAGTGGATGGCAATGTTCGCATGAACATAATTTGTGAAAAATGTTTCTAATGTGCGCATATGTCATGATGTCTAAGCAAATATTTTAAAAAATATTTTTATTTCGAAATAAACATGTAATAAATATATCAAAGCAATGACTGTGTCTTTATACACCGACATGTTTCCTTGCTGAAAATTTTCTACAAATGATGTTCGCAAGCCATGTGAATGGTTTAATTAAACAAACTACATTATGAAAAATAAATATAATTCCAATACGTCATAATTAAAATAAAAATAAAATGTTGTTCTTGAATCACAATAGTTACGAAATTTAGTTAAATTTGTTTTTATTTTTTTTACTTTCACCTGATTGAGTTTTTACAAAACATAAAAACCGACAATCGATTATTATCTATAATGATCTCTATAAGTGAATTGTCAGTATTGTAACGGCTTTCTCGATAAATCGTCTACCTGTAACTCACTCTTGAGTTCGATCACTGGATTGTTAAATAAAAGTCACAATTTAATGGCTACACACTTATCTTTATTTCTAATTCCAACAACTTAACACTTATTGCTCGTTATTCGAGCTTACAACTTTTTGATTATGTCTCAATTGTTCTTCTCACGACAACACTCTAACTAGAACTGTCCTTGCTGCACAGTCCGGCAGCCCTTATATAGTAAATCTGTAACAAAACATTGCTTCTAGAACATTCTGGCAACTACGAATTCGCTAACTAGTTGCTTCTGGCAGTTTATCGTTGATTCGATTTTGTTCTATCATCCGTGTTCGTCACAGTATATTCAAAATGGAAAACGAAGGTACGAAAGCGTTACAAATTAAATATTTTCAGTTAATTTCTTTTACTTGTATATAATTACATGTTACATTTTTAGAATCATTGCGGGCAACGACGAAGCAGATAGAAGAGCTGGAGGATAAAGCTTGGTCAGCAACTAAATGCGTTGAAAGGTCGTATCATGCTCACCTGCCAAATGCAAGGAGGGAAGTCTTTATCAAAAAGAAGTACGATAAAAATATGGGTTCGAAATAAAAAGTAAATTGAATAAAGCAAAAACAAGGAACAAAAGTACAGTAACGTAACAGTGTATTGCAGTTACGGAAACAAAAAAAACCCTTTAACTTACACGTATGTACATGTGTAAACCAACAAAGTGCTGTTAAAAAGTAAAATTCCATACGTACATATATAAATGCAAAATAAGTGCAGTGCAGTTTATATACAAGTACACATATAACTAAAAGCCCACGAATGATGTAAAACAATATAAAAAAAGTACAATAAATATTAAAAACACATAAAACAATACAAAGGGTCGGCTTTAGTATACCGTCCCAGGCTTTCGTGGATATAATGGGTATGAGCAGGTCGAGGAGTTCCTCCAGATCAAGAATATATAATGTATAGCTATAGCCGCAGGGAACTTATAGTTTTCGAGATATTTACGTTTGAAGTTGAAAATTTCAACTATTTACGTACGTATTTTTTCGATATAAAGTGAATTATACACTTATATTTTTCACTCCACTACCACTTCACTATTTCGTTTTTAAAAAATTTGTTTTTATTATATGCTGCAAAAATAGCTTTATTTCAATATTTAAATCATTCTTCAACTTTATTAATTTTAACAATAACAAAAGGGTTATAAATGTCAAAAAACCAGTGTTGCCATACTAATATATTCTGAAAATTAAGAAAAATAAAATAAAAAGAGAGATTATACCCTAGATACAGGAACCATAATTGTTGATGGACACTAATAAATCTTTAATTTCTCTTCATTTGATAAACTCCTGTGTTGGGCTGGCCAGGGTTATTTTTTTTTAAACGCGGCCGAAGGCCGAAAACTCAAAAAGAATTTCTACGCGAAAAAACCTTGGTACACCCCGGTGTTGGACAGACCAGGGTTATTTTTTTGAAGCGCGGCCGAATGCCGCCAACGCATAAAGAAGTTCTGCGCGAAAAAACTTTGGTACACCCCGGTGTTGCAACATCTATTTATCAAATATAATATAATTAATTTTTCAGGAAAAGTAATTTTTATTTGTAAGTTATAAATAAATGTATGCTATATCGACCATTCCTTTTACATGCAGTATTTGCAAGGCCAAAAAAGATTTTGGATGTTTATTTTAAAATCATACAGTTATCCGATTCATTAAAGATATTATAAAAATGTTTCTATATATTCCTTAAATATTGAACAAAATACTTATACAAATTTTTAAAAAAATATCTTCGATGCTGACCAAACTAAACAGAATTCGAGTAGGGCAATTTTATAAGAAAACAAATTTTTCGAACCTAATTAAAAAAAGGTATACTACTTTTGATTAGTAGCATATATGTCTAGAAAATAAAACAAAAGATTACAAGAATATCATTTTTACAAAATTTATTAAAAATCACCCCTAAATCAGTCTAATAAAACTATCGATAGTCAGACCACTCGGTAGTTTCAAAAGATACTATCGATAGTATCGGTAGTTTTTCCCTATGAAATCTCATGTTATTTTTATGAAATAATGTTTGCATTTATTTAGAAAACAAAACATGAAGAATAACGCAAAAAACAAAAATTAATTAAAATGATATTCGTTTATATGCATTAGTCTCTGGCTGTATGTATGAGTATGTACATATGTACATACATATATTGTGAAATTCAATCACAGCAGAATGTTTAAATATGTAATATGTTTCAGTTTCATAATTTGATTCCCCATAATCATTAGTACGAAATAAAATGGAGGTTTTTTTACAATAATTATTTTTCCACGGTTTTTAATTCGTATTAAAATACTGGAAAACTGTGGCGTTAAAAATTCTGAATTCTATTTGCACGTATTAATAAGTGAGGTTATGTGCAACCGGCACTGAACATTAAAAATTCCTACCTAATGTAAATATTTCCGCAACATTCCTTTTAACGCTTTCAACACCTCATTAAAGTGTAAAAAATAATTTGAAACCACGTGCGCAGATCCAAGCCTAGAATGAAAAGATGATGTTAAAGCTACCATGCCAAAAATTAGACTTCACATTTGGTATTAGCAGACTATATCATTATGTAGCTATATAAATTGAAATTTTATAATTATATGAAAATTGTTGGTAAGTCTAGTTAAGGCATAAACCATCGATAGTCAAAATAAACTACCGATAGTAAGACGAAAATAAAACTATAAATTTTTATCATTTTTTCTAACGCATCCATTCACTTAATTAAAGTGTAACACATAGTTAAATTTAATAATTTGTATAATATTTTAAGAATATGCAACCAGTCAAGCCAAGAATGAAAAGATGGTTTTAAGCCTAACTTGTTATCCAAAATTAAACTTCACATCTGGAACTATCAAACTAAATTGTTATGTAGCTATATAAAGTGAAATTTTGCAGTTTTATGAAAATTGTTGATAAGCCTAGTTAAGGCATAAACCATCGATAGTCAAAATAAACTATCGATAGTGAGACGAAAAAAAATATCGATAGTCCCATTGATTGTTTTCCAGCTATATCTGTTACAATGCATCTAATTTTCGGAAGCTTTACTCTTTAAGAATTGTTTTCAACGTTTCTGCTACATTATCGGCCGTATGACGTTGAGATAACTGTCTGGTGCCAATAGCACAATTTACGAATGTAGTTCTTTCTAAAAAATGAACGGTTACACCAAGAAAGGACCGTTCTGCCATTGTTTCGGCCCAAATATCGAAAGGTAAGCACAGTGTAGATACCTTTTGAATCCTCTGTTGAAACATTTCCGCCAACGTGCAATATTTTTCCCACAGTTTTTTTTCCTAAACTATTAAATGGCACTGTATATAGAGGGTCTACCTCTTTTATCAGTATTAGAAAACCTTCTCCTTCTACGATATGAAAGCGTCTCATGTCCTAACTGATGAAGATTAAAATGCACGCAATTATTTCATTTGTTTTCGCGCGTATATCATAATCTATTCCCTTTAATTTGCGTCTGTAATTACTTTACAAAATCAATCAAAAAACAAAATTTAATTTGCTTTGCTTGCGGAAATAATGTGACCATGTAAACGTTTCATAAGCTTACAATAAATATACACATACTTAATGGTGCCTATGTTTACTTGTTCCTACACTAAAATCCCGTTATCACAAAAATGAAAATAGGAATGTACATTTTTGTTTTTGCATTTTGAACTTAAGAATATAAAGAAGAAATACATGCATTATCTATTTACATTGTGTTTTACTTCACTTAAAAAAATTTGTCGGGTGAACGCAGACTTTATTGTGTTTCTGTGTGTGTGCTCTGTATTATTAAACGTGTGGAGTATGTTCTTAACGTCTACCAGCTTTTTTTAAGAATTTGAAACGACAACAATTGCAGTGTGGGCCGTTTATTCCGTGTTGCTCACAGAAATAAGTTCTGGTATTCCGATGCAAGTACTTGTTTTTCGATACCTACTTGAATCGCAGTAAAAAGTGTCGATTACAAAAATACTTGGAAAAGCAGGCTAGACGAATTTGTTCGACAAAGTTTTCGTCGTTGGTGGAGGTGTTCATGTCCACATTTCATGTTCGGCGTTTTGTTCGATAAAGATAGAAACGTTTCTATCTTGGCTGTGTTTGTGCGAATACGTTCGACAGTGGATGGCAATGTTCGCATGAACATAATTTGTGAAAAATGTTTCTAATGTGCGCATATGTCAAGATGTCTAAGCAAATATTTTAAAAAATATTTTTATTTCGAAATAAACATGTAATAAAGACATCAAAGCAATGACTGTGTCTTTATACACCGACATGTTTCCTTGCTGAAAATTTTCTACAAATGATGTTCGCAAGCCATGTGAATGGTTTAATTAAACAAACTACATTATGAAAAATAAATATAATTCCAATACGTCATAATTAAAATAAAAATAAAATGTTGTTCTTGAATCACAATAGTTACGAAATTTAGTTGAATTTGTTTTTATTTTTTTTACTTTCACCTGATTGAGTTTTTACAAAACATAAAAACCGACAATCGATTATTATCTATAATGATCTCTATAAGTGAATTCTCAGTATTGTAACGGATTTCTCGATAAATCGTCTACCTGTAACTCACTTTTGAGTTCGATCACTGGATTGTTAAATAAAAGTCACAATTTAATGGCTACATTATGGTTATAATTCCAACAACTTAACACTTATTGCTCGTTATTCGAGCTTACAACTTTTTGCTTATGTCTCAATTGTTCTTCTCACGACAACACTCTAACTAGAACTGTCCTTGCTGCACAGTCCGGCAGCCCTTATATAGTAAATCTGTAACAAAACATTGCTTCTAGAACATTCTGGCAACTACGAATTCGCTAACTAGTTGCTTCTGGCAGTTTATCGTTGATTCGATTTTGTTCTATCATCCGTGTTCGTCACAGTATATTCAAAATGGAAAACGAAGGTACGAAAGCGTTACAAATTAAATATTTTCAGTTAATTTCTTTTACTTGTATATAATTACATGTTACATTTTTAGAATCATTGCGGGCAACGACGAAGCAGATAGAAGAGCTGGAGGATAGAGCTTGGTCAGCAGCTAAATGCGTTGAAAGGTGCTATCATGCTCACCTGCCAAATGCAAGGAGGGAAGTCTTTATCAAAAAGAAGTACGATAAAAATGTGGGTTCGAAATAAAAAGTAAATTGAATAAAGCAAAAACAAGGAACAAAAGTACAGTAACGTAACAGTGTATTGCAGTTACGGAAACAAAAAAAAAACCTTTAACTTACACGTATGTACATGTGTAAACCAACAAAGTGCTGTTAAAAAGTAAAATTCCATACGTACATATATAAATGCAAAATAAGTGCAGTGCAGTTCATATACAAGTACACATATAACTAAAAGCCCACGAATGATGTAAAACAATATAAAAAAAGTACAATAAATATTGAAAACACATAAAACAATACAAAGGGTCGGCTTTAGTATACCGTCCCAGGCTTTCGTGGATATAATGGGTATGAGCAGGTCGAGGAGATCCCCCAGATCAAGAATATATAATATATAGATTTAGCCGCAGGGAACTTATAGTTTTCGAGATATTTACGTTTAAAGTTGAAAATTTCAACTATTTACGTACGTATTTTTTCGATATAAAGTGAATTATACACTTATATTTTTCACTCCACTAACACTTCACTAATTCGTTTTTAAAAAATTTGTTTATATTATATGCTGCAAAAATAGCTTTATTTCAATATTTAAATCATTCCTCAACTTTATTAATTTTAACAATAACAAAAGGTTTACAAATGTCAAAAACCCAGTGTTGCCATACTAATAATTACAATAATATAATTAATTTTTCAGGAAAAGTAATTTTTATTTGTAAGTTATAAATAAATGTATGCCATATCGACCATTCCTTTTACATGCAGTATTTGCAAGGCCAAAAAAGATTTTAGATGTTTATTTTAAAATCATACAGTTCACCGATTCATTAAAGATATTATAAAAATGTTTCTATATATTCCTTAAATATTGAACAAAATACTTATAAAAATTTTTAAAAAAATATCTTCGATGCTGACCAAACTAAACAGAATTCGAGTAGGGCAATTTTATAAGAAAACAAATTTTTCGAACCTAATTAAAAAAAGGTATACTACTTTTGATTAGTAGCATATATGTCTAGAAAATAAAACAAAAGATTACAAGAATATCATTTTTACAAAATTTATTAAAAATCACCCCTAAATCAGTCTAATAAAACTATCGATAGTCAGACCACTCGGTAGTTTCAAAAGATACTATCGATAGTATCGGTAGTTTTTCCCTATGAAATCTCATGTTATTTTTATGAAATAATGTTTGCATTTATTTAGAAAACAAAACATGAAGAATAACGCAAAAAACAAAAATTAATTAAAATGATATTCGTTTATATGCATTAGTCTCTGGCTGTATGTATGAGTATGTACATATGTACATACATATATTGTGAAATTCAATCACAGCAGAATGTTTAAATATGTAATATGTTTCAGTTTCATAATTTGATTCCCCATAATCATTAGTACGAAATAAAATGGAGGTTTTTTTACAATAATTATTTTTCCACGGTTTTTAATTCGTATTAAAATACTGGAAAACTGTGGCGTTAAAAATTCTGAATTCTATTTGCACGTATTAATAAGTGAGGTTATGTGCAACCGGCACTGAACATTAAAAATTCCTACCTAATGTAAATATTTCCGCAACATTCCTTTTAACGCTTTCAACACCTCATTAAAGTGTAAAAAATAATTTGAAACCACGTGCGCAGATCCAAGCCTAGAATGAAAAGATGATGTTAAAGCTACCATGCCAAAAATTAGACTTCACATTTGGTATTAGCAGACTATATCATTATGTAGCTATATAAATTGAAATTTTATAATTATATGAAAATTGTTGGTAAGTCTAGTTAAGGCATAAACCATCGATAGTCAAAATAAACTACCGATAGTAAGACGAAAATAAAACTATAAATTTTTATCATTCTTTCTAACGCATCCATTCACTTAATTAAAGTGTAACAAATAGTTAAATTTAATAATTTGTATAATATTTTAAGAATATGCAACCAGTCAAGCCAAGAATGAAAAGATGGTTTTAAGCCTAACTTGTTATCCAAAATTAAACTTCACATCTGGAACTACCAAACTAAATTGTTATGTAGCTATATAAAGTGAAATTTTGCAGTTTTATGAAAATTGTTGATAAGCCTAGTTAAGGCATAAACCATCGATAGTCAAAATAAACTATCGATAGTGAGACAAAAAAAATATCGATAGTCCCATTGATTGTTTTCCAGCTATATCTGTTACAATGCATCTAATTTTCGGAAGCTTTACTCTTTAAGAATTGTTTTCAACGTTTCTGCTACATTATCGGCCGTATGACGTTGAGATAACTGTCTGGTGCCAATAGCACAATTTACGAATGTAGTTCTTTCTAAACAATGAACGGTTACACCAAGAAAGGACCGTTCTGCCATTGTTTCGGCCCAAATATCGAAAGGTAAGCACAGTGTAGATACCTTTTGAATCCTCTGTTGAAACATTTCCGCCAACGTGCAATATTTTTCCCACAGTTTTTTTTCTAAACTATTAAATGGCACTGTATATAGAGGGGCTACCTCTTTTATCAGTATTAGAAAACCCTCTCCTTCTACGATATGAAAGCGTCTCATGTCCTAACTGATGAAGATTAAAATGCACGCAATTATTTCATTTGTTTTCGCGCGTATATCATAATCTATTCCCTTTAATTTGCGTCTGTAATTACTTTACAAAATCAATCAAAAAACAAAATTTAATTTGCTTTGCTTGCGGAAATAATGTGACCATGTAAACGTTTCATAAGCTTACAATAAATATACACATACTTAATGGTGCCTATGTTTACTTGTTCCTACACTAAAATCCCGTTATCACAAAAATGAAAATAGGAATGTACATTTTTGTTTTTGCATTTTGAACTTAAGAATATAAAGAAGAAATCCATGCATTATCTATTTACATTGTGTTTTTACTTCACTTAAAAAAATATGTCGGGTGAACGCAGACTTTATTGTGTTTCTGTGTGTGTGCTCTGTATTATTAAACGTGTGGAGTATGTTCTTAACGTCTACCAGCTTTTTTTAAGAATTTGAAACGACAACAATTGCAGTGTGGGCCGTTTATTCCGTGTTGCTCACAGAAATAAGTTCTGGTATTCCGATGCAAGTACTTGTTTTTCGATACCTACTTGAATCGCAGTAAAAAGTGTCGATTACAAAAATACTTGGAAAAGCAGGCTAGACGAATTTGTTCGACAAAGTTTTCGTCGTTGGTGGAGGTGTTCATGTCACCATTTCATGTTCGGCGTTTTGTTCGATAAAGATAGAAACGTTTCTATCTTGGCTGTGTTTGTGCGAATACGTTCGACAGTGGATGGCAATGTTCGCATGAACATAATTTGTGAAAAATGTTTCTAATGTGCGCATATGTCATGATGTCTAAGCAAATATTTTAAAAAATATTTTTATTTCGAAATAAACATGTAATAAAGACATCAAAGCAATGACTGTGTCTTTATACACCGACATGTTTCCTTGCTGAAAATTTTCTACAAATGATGTTCGCAAGCCATGTGAATGGTTTAATTAAACAAACTACATTATGAAAAATAAATATAATTCCAATACGTCATAATTAAAATAAAAATAAAATGTTGTTCTTGAATCACAATAGTTACGAAATTTAAATGAATTTGTTTTTATTTTTTTTTACTTTCACCTGATTGAGTTTTTACAAAACATAAAAACCGACAATCGATTATTATCTATAATGATCTCTATAAGTGAATTGTCAGTATTGTAACGGATTTCTCGATAAATCGTCTACCTGTAACTCACTTTTGAGTTCGATCACTGGATTGTTAAATAAAAGTCACAATTTAATGGCTACATTATGGTTATAATTCCAACAACTTAACACTTATTGCTCGTTATTCGAGCTTACAACTTTTTGCTAGAACTAGAACTGTCCTTGCTGCACAGTCCGCCAGCCCTTATATAGTAAATCTGTAACAAAACATTGCTTCTAGAACATTCTGGCAACTACGAATTCGCTAACTAGTTGCTTCTGGCAGTTTATCGTTGATTCGATTTTGTTCTATCATCCGTGTTCGTCACTGTATATTCAAAATGGAAAACGAAGGTACGAAAGCGTTACAAATTAAATATTTTCAGTTAATTTCTTTTACTTGTATATAATTACATGTTACATTTTTAGAATCATTGCGGGCAACGACGAAGCAGATAGAAGAGCTGGAGGATAGAGCTTGGTCAGCAGCTAAATGCGTTGAAAGGTCGTATCATGCTCACCTGCCAAATGCAAGGAGGGAAGTCTTTACCAAAAAGAAGTAGGATATAAATGTGGGTTCGAAATAAAAAGTAAATTGAATAAAGCAAAAACAAGGAACAAAAAAAAAACACTTTAACTTACACGTATGTACATGTGTAAACCAACAAAGTGCTGTTAAAAAGTAAAATTACATATGTACATATATAAATGCAAAATAAGTGCAGTGCTGTTCATATACAAGTACACATATAACTAAAAGCCCACGAATGATGCAAAACAATATAAAAAAAGTACAATATATATTAAAAACAATACAAAGGGTCGGCTTTAGTATACCGTCCCAGGCTTTCGTGGATATAATGGGTATGAGCAGGTCGAGGAGATCCTCCAGATCAAGAATATATAATATATAGATTTAGCCGCAGGGAACTTAAAGTTTTCGAGATATTTACGTTTAAAGTTGAAAATTTCAACTATTTACGTACGTATTTTTTCGATATAAAGTGAATTATACAATTATATTTTTCACTCCACTAACACCTAACTAATTCGTTTTTAAAAAAATTGTTTATATTATATGCTTCAAAAATAGCTTTATTTCAATATTTAAATCATTCTTCAACTTTATTAATTTTAACAATAACAAAAGGGTTACAAATGTCAAAAAACCAGTGTTGCCATACTAATATATTTTGAAAACGAAGAAAACTAAAATAAAAAGAGAGATTATACCCTAGATACAGTAACCATAATTGTCGATGGACACTAATAAATCTTTTATTTCTCTTCATTTGTTAAACTCATGTGTTGGACCGACCAGGGTTATTTTTTTGAAGCGCGGCCGAATGCCGCCAACGCATAAAGAAGTTCTGCGCGAAAAAACTTTGGTACACCCCGGTGTTGCAACATCTATTTATCAAATATAATATAATTAATTTTTCAGAAAAAGTAATTTTTATTTGTAAGTTATAAATAAATGTATGCTATATCGACCATTCCTTTTACATGCAGTATTTGCAAGGCCAAACAAGATTTTAGATGGTTATTTTAAAATCATACAGTTATCCGATTCATTCAAGATATTATAAAAATGTTTCTATATATTCCTTAAATATTGAACAAAATAATTATAAAAATTTGTAAAGAAATATCTTTGATGCTGACCAAACTAAACAGAATTCGAGTAGGGCAATTTTATAAGAAAAAAAATTTTCGAATCTTATTGAAAAAGGTATACTACTTTTGATTAGTAGCATATATGTCTAGAAAATAAAACTAAAGATTACAAGAATATTATTTTTACAGAATTTATTAAAAATCACCCCTAAATCAGTCAAACAAAACTATCGATGGTCAGACCACTCGATAGTTTCAAAAGATACTATCGATAGTATCGGTAGTTTTTCCCCATGAAATCTCATGTTATTTTTATGAAATAATGTTTGCATTTATTTATAAAACAAAACATGAAGGATAACGCAAAAAAACAAAAATTAATTAAAATGATATTCGTTTATATGCATTAGTCTCTTGGTGTATGTATGAGTATGTACATATGTACATATATTGTGAAATTCAATCACAGCAGAATGTTTAAATATGTAATATGTTTCAGTTTCATAATTTGATTCCCCATAATCATTAGTACGAAATAAAATGGAGGTTTTTTTACAATAATTATTTTTCCACGGTTTTTTATTCGTATTAAAATACTGGAAAACTGTGGCCTTAAAAATTCTGAATACCATTTGCACGTATTAATAAGTGCGGTTATGTGCAACCGGCATTTTAGACCATTATAAATTGTTACCTAATGTAAATATTTCCGCAACATTCCTGCTAACGCTTTCAACACCTCAATTAAGTGTAAAAAATAATTTGAAACCACTTGCGCAGATCCAAGCCTAGAATGAAACGATGATGTTAAGGCTACCATGCCAATAATTAGACTTCACATTTGGTATTGGCAGACTATATCATTATGTAGCTATATAAATTGAAATTTTATAATTTTATGAAAATTGTTGGTAAGTCTAGTTAAGGCATAAACCATCGATAGTCAAAATAAACTACCGATAGTAAGACGAAAATAAAACTTTAAATTTTTATCATTCTTTCTAACGCATCCAACACTTAATTAAAGTGTAAAAAATAGTTAAATTTAATAATTTGTATAATATTTTAAGAATATGCAACCAGTCAAGCCAAGAATGAAAAGATGGTTTTAAGCCTAACTTGTTATCCAAAATTAAACTTCACATCTGGAACTACCAAACTAAATTGTTATGTCGCTATATAAAGTGAAATTTTGCAGTTTTATGAAAATTGTTGATAAGCCTAGTTAAGGCATAAACCATCGATAGTCAAAATAAACTATCGATAGTGAGACGAAAAAAAATATCGATAGTCCCATTGATTGTTTTCCAGCTATATCTGTTACAATGCATCTAATTTTCGGAAGCTTTGCTCTTTAAGAATTGTTTTCAACGTTTCTGCTACATTATCGGCCGTATGACGTTGAGATAACTGTCTGGTGCCAATAGCACAATTTACGAATGTAGTTCTTTCTAAAAAATGAACGGTTACACCAAGAAAGGACCGTTCTGCCATTGTTTCGGCCCAAATATCGAAAGGTAAGCACAGTGTAGATACCTTTTGAATCCTCTGTTGAAACATTTCCGCCAACGTGCGATAATTTTCCCACAGTTTTTTTTTCTAAACTATTAAATGGCACTGTATATAGAGGGGCTACCTCTTTCATCAGTATTAGAAAACCTTCTCCTTCTACGATATAAAAGGGTCTCATGTCCTAACTGATGAAGATTAAAATGCACGCAAGTATTTCATTTGTTTTCGCGCGGCCTTCTGCAAAACGATTTTTTAAGTTAAACAGTGTTAGGACTACCTTATGGTGAATATATGTACAACTATGTACCTTTATAAAACCCTATATTTTCGAAAGCTGCTGTTATAGCATTACCGTCGCTTCTATTTCTATATCATAATCTATTCCCTTTAATTTGCGTCTGTAATTACTTTACAAAATCAATCAAAAAACAAAATTTCATTTCCTTTGCTTGCGGAAAAAATGTGACCATGTAAACGTTTCATAAGCTTACAATAAATATACATATACTTAATGGTGCAATTATTTACTTGTTCTTACACTAAAATCCCGTTATCACAAAAATGAAAATAGTAATGTACATTTTTGTTTTTGTATTTTGAACTTAAGAATATAAAGAAGAAATACATGCATTACCTATTTACATTGTGTTTTTACTTCACTTAAAAAAATATGTCGGGTGAACGCAGACTTTATTGTGTTTCTGTGTGTGTGCTCTGTATTATTAAACGTGTGGAGTATGTTCTTAACGTCTACCAGCTTTTTTAGGAATTTGAAACGACGACAATTGCAGTGTGGGCGGTTCATTCCGTGTTGCTCACAGAAATAAGTTCTGGTATTCCGATGCAAGTACTTGTTTTTCGATACCTACTTGAATCGAAGTAAAAAGTGTTCGACAGTGGATGGCAATGTTCGCACGAACATAATTTGTGAAAAATGTTTCTAATGTGCGCATATGTCAAGATGTCTAAGCAAATATTTTAAAAAATATGTTTATTTCGAAATAAACATGTAATAAAGACATCAAAGCAATGACTGTGTCTTTATACACCGACATGTTTCCTTGCTGAAAATTTTCTACAAATGATGTTCGCAAGCCATGTGAATGGTTTAATTAAACAAACTACATTATGAAAAATAAATATAATTCCAATACGTCATAATTAAAATAAAAATAAAATGTTGTTCTTGAATCACAATAGTTACGAAATTCAGTTAAATTTGTTTTTATTTTTTTTACTTTCACCTGATTGAGTTTTTACAAAACATAAAAACCGACAATCGATTATTATCTATAATGATCTCTATAAGTGAATTGTCAGTATTGTAACGGATTTCTCGATAAATCGTCTACCTGTAACTCACTCTTGAGTTCGATCACTGGATTGTTAAATAAAAGTCCCAATTTAATGGCTACACACTTATCTTTATTTCTAATTCCAACAACTTAACACTTATTGCTCGTTATTCGAGCTTACAACTTCTTGCTTATGTCTCAATTGTTCTTATCACGACAACACTCTAACTAGAACTGTCCTTGCTGCACAATCCGCCAGCCCTTATATAGTAAATCTGTAACAAAACATTGCTTCTAGAACATTCTGGCAACTACGAGTTCGCTAACTAGTTGATTCTGGCAGTTTATCGTTGATTCGATTTTGTTCTATCATCCGTGTTCGTCACAGTATATTCAAAATGGAAAACAAAGGAACGAAAGCGTTACAAATTAAATATTTTCAGTTAATTTCTTTTACTTGTATATAATTACATGTTACATTTTTAGAATCATTGCGGGCAACGACGAAGCAGATAGAAGAGCTGGAGGATAGAGCTTGGTCAGCAGCTAAATGCGTTGAAAGGTCGTATCATGCTCACCTGCCAAATGCAAGGAGGGAAGTCTTTACCAAAAAGAAGTAGGATATAAATGTGGGTTCGAAATAAAAAGTAAATTGAATAAAGCAAAAACAAGGAACAAAAAAAAACACTTTAACTTACACGTATGTACATGTGTAAACCAACAAAGTGCTGTTAAAAAGTAAAATTACATATGTACATATATAAATGCAAAATAAGTGCAGTGCTGTTCATATACAAGTACACATATAACTAAAAGCCCACGAATGATGCAAAACAATATAAAAAAAGTACAATATATATTAAAAACAATACAAAGGGTCGGCTTTAGTATACCGTCCCAGGCTTTCGTGGATATAATGGGTATGAGCAGGTCGAGGAGATCCTCCAGATCAAGAATATATAATATATAGATTTAGCCGCAGGGAACTTAAAGTTTTCGAGATATTTACGTTTAAAGTTGAAAATTTCAACTATTTACGTACGTATTTTTTCGATATAAAGTGAATTATACAATTATATTTTTCACTCCACTAACACCTAACTAATTCGTTTTTAAAAAAATTGTTTATATTATATGCTTCAAAAATAGCTTTATTTTAATATTTGAATCATTCTTCAACTTTATTAATTTTAACAATAACAAAAGGGTTACAAATGTCAAAAAACCAGTGTTGCCATACTAATATATTTTGAAAACGAAGAAAACTAAAATAAAAAGAGAGATTATACCCTAGATACAGTAACCATAATTGTCGATGGACACTAATAAATCTTTTATTTCTCTTCATTTGTTAAACTCATGTGTTGGACCGACCAGGGTTATTTTTTTGAAGCGCGGCCGAATGCCGCCAACGCATAAAGAAGTTCTGCGCGAAAAAACTTTGGTACACCCCGGTGTTGCAACATCTATTTATCAAATATAATATAATTAATTTTTCAGAAAAAGTAATTTTTATTTGTAAGTTATAAATAAATGTATGCTATATCGACCATTCCTTTTACATGCAGTATTTGCAAGGCCAAACAAGATTTTAGATGGTTATTTTAAAATCATACAGTTATCCGATTCATTCAAGATATTATAAAAATGTTTCTATATATTCCTTAAATATTGAACAAAATAATTATAAAAATTTGTAAAGAAATATCTTTGATGCTGACCAAACTAAACAGAATTCGAGTAGGGCAATTTTATAAGAAAAAAAATTTTCGAATCTTATTGAAAAAGGTATACTACTTTTGATTAGTAGCATATATGTCTAGAAAATAAAACTAAAGATTACAAGAATATTATTTTTACAGAATTTATTAAAAATCACCCCTAAATCAGTCAAACAAAACTATCGATGGTCAGACCACTCGATAGTTTCAAAAGATACTATCGATAGTATCGGTAGTTTTTCCCCATGAAATCTCATGTTATTTTTATGAAATAATGTTTGCATTTATTTATAAAACAAAACATGAAGGATAACGCAAAAAAACAAAAATTAATTAAAATGATATTCGTTTATATGCATTAGTCTCTTGGTGTATGTATGAGTATGTACATATGTACATATATTGTGAAATTCAATCACAGCAGAATGTTTAAATATGTAATATGTTTCAGTTTCATAATTTGATTCCCCATAATCATTAGTACGAAATAAAATGGAGGTTTTTTTACAATAATTATTTTTCCACGGTTTTTTATTCGTATTAAAATACTGGAAAACTGTGGCCTTAAAAATTCTGAATACCATTTGCACGTATTAATAAGTGCGGTTATGTGCAACCGGCATTTTAGACCATTATAAATTGTTACCTAATGTAAATATTTCCGCAACATTCCTGCTAACGCTTTCAACACCTCAATTAAGTGGAAAAAATAATTTGAAACCACTTGCGCAGATCCAAGCCTAGAATGAAACGATGATGTTAAGGCTACCATGCCAATAATTAGACTTCACATTTGGTATTGGCAGACTATATCATTATGTAGCTATATAAATTGAAATTTTATAATTTTATGAAAATTGTTGGTAAGTCTAGTTAAGGCATAAACCATCGATAGTCAAAATAAACTACCGATAGTAAGACGAAAATAAAACTTTAAATTTTTATCATTCTTTCTAACGCATCCAACACTTAATTAAAGTGTAAAAAATAGTTAAATTTAATAATTTGTATAATATTTTAAGAATATGCAACCAGTCAAGCCAAGAATGAAAAGATGGTTTTAAGCCTAACTTGTTATCCAAAATTAAACTTCACATCTGGAACTACCAAACTAAATTGTTATGTCGCTATATAAAGTGAAATTTTGCAGTTTTATGAAAATTGTTGATAAGCCTAGTTAAGGCATAAACCATCGATAGTCAAAATAAACTATCGATAGTGAGACGAAAAAAAATATCGATAGTCCCATTGATTGTTTTCCAGCTATATCTGTTACAATGCATCTAATTTTCGGAAGCTTTGCTCTTTAAGAATTGTTTTCAACGTTTCTGCTACATTATCGGCCGTATGACGTTGAGATAACTGTCTGGTGCCAATAGCACAATTTACGAATGTAGTTCTTTCTAAAAAATGAACGGTTACACCAAGAAAGGACCGTTCTGCCATTGTTTCGGCCCAAATATCGAAAGGTAAGCACAGTGTAGATACCTTTTGAATCCTCTGTTGAAACATTTCCGCCAACGTGCGATAATTTTCCCACAGTTTTTTTTTCTAAACTATTAAATGGCACTGTATATAGAGGGGCTACCTCTTTCATCAGTATTAGAAAACCTTCTCCTTCTACGATATAAAAGGGTCTCATGTCCTAACTGATGAAGATTAAAATGCACGCAATTATTTCATTTGTTTTCGCGCGGCCTTCTGCAAAACGATTTTTTAAGTTAAACAGTGTTAGGACTACCTTATGGTGAATATATGTACAACTATGTACCTTTATAAAACCCTATATTTTCGAAAGCTGCTGTTATAGCATTACCGTCGCTTCTATTTCTATATCATAATCTATTCCCTTTAATTTGCGTCTGTAATTACTTTACAAAATCAATCAAAAAACAAAATTTCATTTCCTTTGCTTGCGGAAAAATGTGACCATGTAAACGTTTCATAAGCTTACAATAAATATACATATACTTAATGGTGCAATTATTTACTTGTTCTTACACTAAAATCCCGTTATCACAAAAATGAAAATAGTAATGTACATTTTTGTTTTTGTATTTTGAACTTAAGAATATAAAGAAGAAATACATGCATTACCTATTTACATTGTGTTTTTACTTCACTTAAAAAAATATGTCGGGTGAACGCAGACTTTATTGTGTTTCTGTGTGTGTGCTCTGTATTATTAAACGTGTGGAGTATGTTCTTAACGTCTACCAGCTTTTTTAGGAATTTGAAACGACGACAATTGCAGTGTGGGCGGTTCATTCCGTGTTGCTCACAGAAATAAGTTCTGGTATTCCGATGCAAGTACTTGTTTTTCGATACCTACTTGAATCGAAGTAAAAAGTGTTCGACAGTGGATGGCAATGTTCGCACGAACATAATTTGTGAAAAATGTTTCTAATGTGCGCATATGTCAAGATGTCTAAGCAAATATTTTAAAAAATATGTTTATTTCGAAATAAACATGTAATAAAGACATCAAAGCAATGACTGTGTCTTTATACACCGACATGTTTCCTTGCTGAAAATTTTCTACAAATGATGTTCGCAAGCCATGTGAATGGTTTAATTAAACAAACTACATTATGAAAAATAAATATAATTCCAATACGTCATAATTAAAATAAAAATAAAATGTTGTTCTTGAATCACAATAGTTACGAAATTCAGTTAAATTTGTTTTTATTTTTTTTACTTTCACCTGATTGAGTTTTTACAAAACATAAAAACCGACAATCGATTATTATCTATAATGATCTCTATAAGTGAATTGTCAGTATTGTAACGGATTTCTCGATAAATCGTCTACCTGTAACTCACTCTTGAGTTCGATCACTGGATTGTTAAATAAAAGTCCCAATTTAATGGCTACACACTTATCTTTATTTCTAATTCCAACAACTTAACACTTATTGCTCGTTATTCGAGCTTACAACTTCTTGCTTATGTCTCAATTGTTCTTATCACGACAACACTCTAACTAGAACTGTCCTTGCTGCACAATCCGCCAGCCCTTATATAGTAAATCTGTAACAAAACATTGCTTCTAGAACATTCTGGCAACTACGAGTTCGCTAACTAGTTGATTCTGGCAGTTTATCGTTGATTCGATTTTGTTCTATCATCCGTGTTCGTCACAGTATATTCAAAATGGAAAACGAAGGTACGAAAGCGTTACAAATTAAATATTTTCAGTTAATTTCTTTTACTTGTATATAATTACATGTTACATTTTTAGAATCATTGCGGGCAACGACGAAGCAGATAGAAGAGCTGGAGGATAGAGCTTGATCAGCAGCCAAATGCGTTGAAAGGTCGAATCATGCTCACCTGCCAAATGCAAGGAGGGAAGTCTTTACCAAAAAGAAGTAGGATATAAATGTGGGTTCGAAATAAAAAGTAAATTGAATAAAGCAAAAACAAGGAACAAAAGAAACACTTTAACTTACACGTATGTACATGTGTAAACCAACAAAGTGCTGTTAAAAAGTAAAATTACATATGTACATATATAAATGCAAAATAAGTGCAGTGCTGTTCATATACAAGTGCACATATAACTAAAAGCCCACGAATGATGCAAAACAATATAAAAAAAGTACAATATATATTAAAAACAATACAAAGGGTCGGCTTTAGTATACCGTCCCAGGCTTTCGTGGATATAATGGGTATGAGCAGGTCGAGGAGATCCTCCAGATCAAGAATATATAATATATAGATTTAGCCGCAGGGAACTTAAAGTTTTCGAGATATTTACGTTTAAAGTTGAAAATTTCAACTATTTACGTACGTATTTTTTCGATATAAAGTGAATTATACAATTATATTTTTCACTCCACTAACACTTCACTAATTCGTTTTTAAAAAATTTGTTTATATTATATGCTGCAAAAATAGCTTTATTTCAATATTTAAATCATTCTTCAACTTTATTAATTTTAACAATAACAAAAGGGTTACAAATGTCAAAAAACCAGTGTTGCCATACTAATATATTTTGAAAACGAAGAAAACTAAAATAAAAAGAGAGATTATACCCTAGATACAGTAACCATAATTGTTGATGGACACTAATAAATCTTTTATTTCTCTTCATTTGATAAACTCATGTGTTGGACCGACCAGGGTTATTTTTTTGAAGCGCGGCCGAATGCCGCCAACGCATAAAGAAGTTCTGCGCGAAAAAACTTTGGTACACCCCGGTGTTGCAACATCTATTTATCAAATATAATATAATTAATTTTTCAGAAAAAGTAATTTTTATTTGTAAGTTATAAATAAATGTATGCTATATCGACCATTCCTTTTACATGCAGTATTTGCAAGGCCAAACAAGATTTTAGATGGTTATTTTAAAATCATACAGTTATCCGATTCATTCAAGATATTATAAAAATGTTTCTATATATTCCTTAAATATTGAACAAAATAATTATAAAAATTTGTAAAGAAATATCTTTGATGCTGACCAAACTAAACAGAATTCGAGTAGGGCAATTTTATAAGAAAAAAAATTTTTCGAATCTTATTGAAAAAGGTATACTACTTTTGATTAGTAGCATATATGTCTAGAAAATAAAACTAAAGATTACAAGAATATTATTTTTACAGAATTTATTAAAAATCACCCCTAAATCAGTCAAACAAAACTATTGATGGTCAGACCACTCGATAGTTTCAAAAGATACTATCGATAGTATCGGTAGTTTTTCCCCATGAAATCTCATGTTATTTTTATGAAATAATGTTTGCATTTATTTATAAAACAAAACATGAAGGATAACGCAAAAAATCAAAAATTAATTAAAATGATATTCGTTTATATGCATTAGTCTCTTGGTGTATGTATGAGTATGTACATATGTACATATATTGTGAAATTCAATCACAGCAGAATGTTTAAATATGTAATATGTTTCAGTTTCATAATTTGATTCCCCATAATCATTAGTACGAAATAAAATGGAGGTTTTTTTACAATAATTATTTTTCCACGGTTTTTTATTCGTATTAAAATACTGGAAAACTGTGGCCTTAAAAATTCTGAATACCATTTGCACGTATTAATAAGTGCGGTTATGTGCAACCGGCATTTTCAACACCTCAATTAAGTGTAAAAAATAATTTGAAACCACTTGCGCAGATCCAAGCCTAGAATGAAACGATGATGTTAAGGCTACCATGCCAATAATTAGACTTCACATTTGGTATTGGCAGACTATATCATTATGTAGCTATATAAATTGAAATTTTATAATTTTATGAAAATTGTTGGTAAGTCTAGTTAAGGCATAAACCATCGATAGTCAAAATAAACTACCGATAGTAAGACGAAAATAAAACTTTAAATTTTTATCATTCTTTCTAACGCATCCAACACTTAATTAAAGTGTAAAAAATAGTTAAATTTAATAATTTGTATAATATTTTAAGAATATGCAACCAGTCAAGCCAAGAATGAAAAGATGGTTTTAAGCCTAACTTGTTATCCAAAATTAAACTTCACATCTGGAACTACCAAACTAAATTGTTATGTCGCTATATAAAGTGAAATTTTGCAGTTTTATGAAAATTGTTGATAAGCCTAGTTAAGGCATAAACCATCGATAGTCAAAATAAACTATCGATAGTGAGACGAAAAAAAATATCGATAGTCCCATTGATTGTTTTCCAGCTATATCTGTTACAATGCATCTAATTTTCGGAAGCTTTACTCTTTAAGAATTGTTTTCAACGTTTCTGCTACATTATCGGCCGTATGACGTTGAGATAACTGTCTGGTGCCAATAGCACAATTTACGACTGTAGTTCTTTCTAAAAAATGAACGGCTACACCAAGAAAGGACCGTTCTGCCATTGTTTCGGCCCAAATATCGAAAGGTAAGCACAGTGTAGATACCTTTTGAATCCTCTGTTGAAACATTTCCGCCAACGTGCGATAATTTTCCCACAGTTTTTTTTTCTAAACTATTAAATGGCACTGTATATAGAGGGGCTACCTCTTTCATCAGTATTAGAAAACCTTCTCCTTCTACGATATAAAAGGGTCTCATGTCCTAACTGATGAAGATTAAAATGCACGCAATTATTTCATTTGTTTTCGCGCGGCCTTCTGCAAAACGATTTTTTAAGTTAAACAGTGTTAGGACTACCTTATGGTGAATATATGTACAACTATGTACCTTTATAAAACCCTATATTTTCGAAAGCTGCTGTTATAGCATTACCGTCGCTTCTATTTCTATATCATAATCTATTCCCTTTAATTTGCGTCTGTAATTACTTTACAAAATCAATCAAAAAACAAAATTTCATTTCCTTTGCTTGCGGAAAAAATGTGACCATGTAAACGTTTCATAAGCTTACAATAAATATACATATACTTAATGGTGCAATTATTTACTTGTTCTTACACTAAAATCCCGTTATCACAAAAATGAAAATAGTAATGTACATTTTTGTTTTTGTATTTTGAACTTAAGAATATAAAGAAGAAATACATGCATTACCTATTTACATTGTGTTTTTACTTCACTTAAAAAAATATGTCGGGTGAACGCAGACTTTATTGTGTTTCTGTGTGTGTTCTCTGTATTATTAAACGTGTGGAGTATGTTCTTAACGTCTACCAGCTTTTTTAGGAATTTGAAACGACGACAATTGCAGTGTGGGCGGTTCATTCCGTGTTGCTCACAGAAATAAGTTCTGGTATTCCGATGCAAGTACTTGTTTTTCGATACCTACTTGAATCGAAGTAAAAAGTGTTCGACAGTGGATGGCAATGTTCGCACGAACATAATTTGTGAAAAATGTTTCTAATGTGCGCATATGTCAAGATGTCTAAGCAAATATTTTAAAAAATATGTTTATTTCGAAATAAACATGTAATAAAGACATCAAAGCAATGACTGTGTCTTTATACACCGACATGTTTCCTTGCTGAAAATTTTCTACAAATGATGTTCGCAAGCCATGTGAATGGTTTAATTTAACAAACTACATTATGAAAAATAAATATAATTCCAATACGTCATAATTAAAATAAAAATAAAATGTTGTTCTTGAATCACAATAGTTACGAAATTTAGTTAAATTTGTTTTTATTTTTTTTACTTTCACCTGATTGAGTTTTTACAAAACATAAAAACCGACAATCGATTATTATCTATAATGATCTCTATAAGTGAATTGTCAGTATTGTAACGGATTTCTCGATAAATCGTCTACCTGTAACTCACTCTTGAGTTCGATCACTGGATTGTTAAATAAAAGTCCCAATTTAATGGCTACACACTTATCTTTATTTCTAATTCCAACAACTTAACACTTATTGCTCGTTATTCGAGCTTACAACTTCTTGCTTATGTCTCAATTGTTCTTATCACGACAACACTCTAACTAGAACTGTCCTTGCTGCACAATCCGCCAGCCCTTATATAGTAAATCTGTAACAAAACATTGCTTCTAGAACATTCTGGCAACTACGAGTTCGCTAACTAGTTGATTCTGGCAGTTTATCGTTGATTCGATTTTGTTCTATCATCCGTGTTCGTCACAGTATATTCAAAATGGAAAACAAAGGAACGAAAGCGTTACAAATTAAATATTTTCAGTTAATTTTTTTTACTTGTATATAATTACATGTTACATTTTTAGAATCATTGCGGGCAACGACGAAGCAGATAGAAGAGCTGGAGGATAGAGCTTGGTCAGCAGCTAAATGCGTTGAAAGGTCGTATCATGCTCACCTGCCAAATGCAAGGAGGGAAGTCTTTACCAAAAAGAAGTAGGATATAAATGTGGGTTCGAAATAAAAAGTAAATTGAATAAAGCAAAAACAAGGAACAAAAAAAAACACTTTAACTTACACGTATGTACATGTGTAAACCAACAAAGTGCTGTTAAAAAGTAAAATTACATATGTACATATATAAATGCAAAATAAGTGCAGTGCTGTTCATATACAAGTACACATATAACTAAAAGCCCACGAATGATGCAAAACAATATAAAAAAAGTACAATATATATTAAAAACAATACAAAGGGTCGGCTTTAGTATACCGTCCCAGGCTTTCGTGGATATAATGGGTATGAGCAGGTCGAGGAGATCCTCCAGATCAAGAATATATAATATATAGATTTAGCCGCAGGGAACTTAAAGTTTTCGAGATATTTACGTTTAAAGTTGAAAATTTCAACTATTTACGTACGTATTTTTTCGATATAAAGTGAATTATACAATTATATTTTTCACTCCACTAACACCTAACTAATTCGTTTTTAAAAAAATTGTTTATATTATATGCTTCAAAAATAGCTTTATTTCAATATTTAAATCCTTCTTCAACTTTATTAATTTTAACAATAACAAAAGGGTTACAAATGTCAAAAAACCAGTGTTGCCATACTAATATATTTTGAAAACGAAGAAAACTAAAATAAAAAGAGAGATTATACCCTAGATACAGTAACCATAATTGTTGATGGACACTAATAAATCTTTTATTTCTCTTCATTTGATAAACTCATGTGTTGGACCGACCAGGGTTATTTTTTTGAAGCGCGGCCGAATGCCGCCAACGCATAAAGAAGTTCTGCGCGAAAAAACTTTGGTACACCCCGGTGTTGCAACATCTATTTATCAAATATAATATAATTAATTTTTCAGAAAAAGTAATTTTTATTTGTAAGTTATAAATAAATGTATGCTATATCGACCATTCCTTTTACATGCAGTATTTGCAAGGCCAAACAAGATTTTAGATGGTTATTTTAAAATCATACAGTTATCCGATTCATTCAAGATATTATAAAAATGTTTCTATATATTCCTTAAATATTGAACAAAATAATTATAAAAATTTGTAAAGAAATATCTTTGATGCTGACCAAACTAAACAGAATTCGAGTAGGGCAATTTTATAAGAAAAAAAATTTTTCGAATCTTATTGAAAAAGGTATACTACTTTTGATTAGTAGCATATATGTCTAGAAAATAAAACTAAAGATTACAAGAATATTATTTTTACAGAATTTATTAAAAATCACCCCTAAATCAGTCAAACAAAACTATCGGTGGTCAGACCACTCGATAGTTTCAAAAGATACTATCGATAGTATCGGTAGTTTTTCCCCATGAAATCTCATGTTATTTTTATGAAATAATGTTTGCATTTATTTATAAAACAAAACATGAAGGATAACGCAAAAAAACAAAAATTAATTAAAATGATATTCGTTTATATGCATTAGTCTCTTGGTGTATGTATGAGTATTTACATATGTACATATATTGTGAAATTCAATCACAGCAGAATGTTTAAATATGTAATATGTTTCAGTTTCATAATTTGATTCCCCATAATCATTAGTACGAAATAAAATGGAGGTTTTTTTACAATAATTATTTTTCCACGGTTTTTTATTCGTATTAAAATACTGGAAAACTGTGGCCTTAAAAATTCTGAATACCATTTGCACGTATTAATAAGTGCGGTTATGTGCAACCGGCATTTTAGACCATTATAAATTGCTACCTAATGTAAATATTTCCGCAACATTCCTGCTAACGCTTTCAACACCTCAATTAAGTGTAAAAAATAATTTGAAACCACTTGCGCAGATCCAAGCCTAGAATGAAACGATGATGTTAAGGCTACCATGCCAATAATTAGACTTCACATTTGGTATTGGCAGACTATATCATTATGTAGCTATATAAATTGAAATTTTATAATTTTATGAAAATTGTTGGTAAGTCTAGTTAAGGCATAAACCATCGATAGTCAAAATAAACTACCGATAGTAAGACGAAAATAAAACTTTAAATTTTTATCATTCTTTCTAACGCATCCAATACTTAATTAAAGTGTAAAAAATAGTTAAATTTAATAATTTGTATAATATTTTAAGAATATGCAACCAGTCAAGCCAAGAATGAAAAGATGGTTTTAAGCCTAACTTGTTATCCAAAATTAAACTTCACATCTGGAACTACCAAACTAAATTGTTATGTCGCTATATAAAGTGAAATTTTGCAGTTTTATGAAAATTGTTGATAAGCCTAGTTAAGGCATAAACTATCGATAGTGAGACGAAAAAAAATATCGATAGTCCCATTGATTGTTTTCCAGCTATATCTGTTACAATGCATCTAATTTTCGGAAGCTTTACTCTTTAAGAATTGTTTTCAACGTTTCTGCTACATTATCGGCCGTATGACGTTGAGATAACTGTCTGGTGCCAATAGCACAATTTACGAATGTAGTTCTTTCTAAAAAATTAACGGTTACACCAAGAAAGGACCGTTCTGCCATTGTTTCGGCCCAAATATCGAAAGGTAAGCACAGTGTAGATACCTTTTGAATCCTCTGTTGAAACATTTCCGCCAACGTGCAATATTTTTCCCACAGTTTTTTTTTCTAAACTATTAAATGGCACTGTATATAGAGGGGCTACCTCTTTCATCAGTATTAGAAAACCTTCTCCTTCTACGATGTGAAAGGGTCTCATGTCCTAACTGATGAAGATTAAAATGCACGCAATTATTTCATTTGTTTTCGCGCGGCCTTCTGCAAAACGATTTTTTAAGTTAAACAGTGTTAGGACTACCTTATGGTGAATATATGTACAACTATGTACCTTTATAAAACCCTATATTTTCGAAAGCTGCTGTTATAGCATTACCGTCGCTTCTATTTCTATATCATAATCTATTCCCTTTAATTTGCGTCTGTAATTACTTTACAAAATCAATCAAAAAATAAAATTTCATTTGCTTTGCTTGCGGAAAAAATGTGACCATGTAAACGTTTCATAAGCTTACAATAAATATACATATACTTAATGGTGCAATTGTTTACTTGTTCTTACACTAAAATCCCGTAATCACAAAAATGAAAATAGTAATGTACATTTTTGTTTTTGTATTTTGAACTTAAGAATATAAAGAAGAAATACATGCATTACCTATTTACATTGTGTTTTTACTTCACTTAAAAAAATATGTCGGGTGAACGCAGACTTTATTGGCTATGTGTATATAAGTAGATCACAAAACAACACTGTTATACTTACTTAGAAAGTTTATTACACTTTTCTAAAATAATATTATGAAATTTTAGATGTAAGTTCGATGTGTTGCCACAATATGGCACATTGTTGTGGCAACGTTGGCATGACACTAATGTCTTGTCTTTCTTGGAGAAATACTTCCGAAGTCGGGGCCATAACAAACATACTACAAGTATGTATAAATAAAACCAACACAATTGCGCAATAACTTTTTATACTTAGAGCTCTGTATTATTAAACGTGTGGAGTATGTTCTTAACGTCTACCAGCTTTTTCGGCGTTTTGTTCGCTAAAGATAGAAACGTTTCTATCTTGGCTGTGTTCGTGCGAATACGTTCGACAGTGGATGGCAATGTTTGCACGAACATAATTTGTGAAAAATGTTTCTAGTGTGCGCATATGTCAAGATGTCTAAGCAAATATTTTAGAAAATATTTTTATTTCGAAATAAACATGTAATAAAGACATCAAAGCAATGACTGTGTCTTTATACACCTTGCTGAAAATTTTCTACAAATGATGTTCGCAAGCCATGTGAATGGTTTAATTAAACAAACTACATTATGAAAAATAAATATAATTCCAATACGTCATAATTAAAATAAAAATAAAATGTTGTTCTTGAATCGCAATAGTTACGAAATTTAGTTGATTTGTTTTTATTTTTTTTACTTTCACCTGGTTGAGTTTTTACAAAACATAAAAACCGACAATCGATTATTATCTATAATGATCTCTATAAGTGAATTCTCAGTATTGTAACGGATTTCTCGATAAATCGTCTACCTGTAACTCACTTTTGAGTTCGATCACTGGATTGTTAAATAAAAGTCACAATTTAATGGCTACATTATGGTTATAATTCCAACAACTTAACACTTATTGCTCGTTATTTAAGCTTACAACTTCTTGCTTATGTCTCAATTGTTCTTATCACGACAACACTCTAACTAGAATTGTCCTTGCTGCACAATCCGCCAGCCCTTATATAGTAAATCTGTGACAAAACATTGCTTCTAGAACATTCTGGCAACTACGAATTCGCTAACTAGTTGATTCTGGCAGTTTATCGTTGATTCTATTTTGTTCTATCATCCGTGTTCGTCAAAGTATATTCAAAATGGAAAACAAAGGAACGAAAGCGTTACAAATTAAATATTTTCAGTTAATTTCTTTTACTTGTATATAATTACATGTTACATTTTTAGAATCATTGCGGGCAACGACGAAGCAGATAGAAGAGCTGGAGGATAGAGCTTGGTCAGCAGCTAAATGCGTTGAAAGGTCGTATCATGCTCACCTGCCAAATGCAAGGAGGGAAGTCTTTACCAAAAAGAAGTAGGATATAAATGTGGGTTCGAAATAAAAAGTAAATTGAATAAAGCAAAAACAAGGAACAAAAAAAAACACTTTAACTTACACGTATGTACATGTGTAAACCAACAAAGTGCTGTTAAAAAGTAAAATTACATATGTACATATATAAATGCAAAATAAGTGCAGTGCTGTTCATATACAAGTACACATATAACTAAAAGCCCACGAATGATGCAAAACAATATAAAAAAAGTACAATATATATTAAAAACAATACAAAGGGTCGGCTTTAGTATACCGTCCCAGGCTTTCGTGGATATAATGGGTATGAGCAGGTCGAGGAGATCCTCCAGATCAAGAATATATAATATATAGATTTAGCCGCAGGGAACTTAAAGTTTTCGAGATATTTACGTTTAAAGTTGAAAATTTCAACTATTTACGTACGTATTTTTTCGATATAAAGTGAATTATACAATTATATTTTTCACTCCACTAACACCTAACTAATTCGTTTTTAAAAAAATTGTTTATATTATATGCTTCAAAAATAGCTTTATTTCAATATTTAAATCATTCTTCAACTTTATTAATTTTAACAATAACAAAAGGGTTACAAATGTCAAAAAACCAGTGTTGCCATACTAATATATTTTGAAAACGAAGAAAACTAAAATAAAAAGAGAGATTATACCCTAGATACAGTAACCATAATTGTTGATAGACACTAATAAATCTTTTATTTCTCTTCATTTGATAAACTCATGTGTTGGACCGACCAGGATTATTTTTTTGAAGCGCGGCCGAATGCCGCCAACGCGTAAAGAAGTTCTGCGCGAAAAAACTTTGGTACACCCCGGTGTTGCAACATCTATTTATCAAATATAATATAATTAATTTTTCAGGAAAAGTAATTTTTATTTGTAAGTTATAAATAAATGTATGCTATATCGACCATTCCTTTTACATGCAGTATTTGCAAGGCCAAACAAGATTTTAGATGGTTATTTTAAAATCATACAGTTATCCGATTCATTAAAGATATTATAAAAATGTTTCTATATATTCCTTAAATATTGAACAAAATAATTAGAAAACTAAACAGAATTCGAGTAGGGCAATTTTATAAGAAAAAAAATTTTTCGAATCTTATTAAAAAAAGGTATACTACTTTTGATTAGTAGCATATATGTCTAGAAAATAAAACTAAAGATTACAAGAATATTATTTTTACAGAATTTATTAAAAATCACCCCTTAATCAGTCAAACAAAACTATCGATAGTCAGACCACTCGATAGTTTCAAAAGACACTATCGATAGTATCGGTAGTTTTTCCCCATGAAATCTCATGTTATTTATATGAAATAATGTTTGCATTTATTTATAAAACAAAACATGAAGGATAACGCAAAAAAACAAAAATTAATTAAAATAATATTCGTTTATATGCATTAGTCTCTGGGTGTATGTATGAGTATGTACATACATATATTGTGAAATTCAATCACAGCAGAATGTTTAAATATGTAATATGTTTCAGTTTCATAATTTGATTCCCCATAATCATTAGTACGAAATAAAATGGAGGTTTTTTTACAATAATTATTTTTCCACGGTTTTTTATTCGTATTAAAATACTGGAAAACTGTGGCCTTAAAAATTCTGAATACCATTTGCACGTATTAATAAGTGAGGTTATGTGCAACCGGCATTTTAGACCATTATAAATTGCTACCTAATGTAAATATTTCCGCAACATTCCTTCTAACGCTTTCAACACCTCAATTAAGTGTAAAAAATAATTTGAAACCACTTGCGCAGATCCAAGCCTAGAATGAAAAGATGATGTTAAGGCTACCATGCCAAAAATTAGACTTCACATTTGGTATTGGCAGACTATATCATTATGTAGCTATATAAATTGAAATTTTATCATTTTATGAAAATTGTTGGTAAGTCTAGTTAAGGCATAAACCATCGATAGTCAAAATAAACTACCGATAGTAAGACGAAAATAAAACTTTAAATTTTTATCATTCTTTCTAACGCATCCAACACTTAATTAAAGTGTAAAAAATAGTTAAATTTAATCATTTGTATAATATTTTAAGAATATGCAACCAGTCAAGCCAAGAATGAAAAGATGGTTTTAAGCCTAACTTGTTATCCAAAATTAAACTTCACATCTGGAACTACCAAACTAAATTGTTATGTCGCTATATAAAGTGAAATTTTGCAGTTTTATGAAAATTGTTGATAAGCCTAGTTAAGGCATAAACCATCGATAGTCAAAATAAACTATCGATAGTGAGACGAAAAAAAATATCGATAGTCCCATTGATTGTTTTCCAGCTATATCTGTTACAATGCATCTAATTTTCGGAAGCTTTACTCTTTAAGAATTGTTTTCAACGTTTCTGCTACATTATCGGCCGTATGACGTTGAGATAACTGTCTGGTGCCAATAGCACAATTTACGAATGTAGTTCTTTCTAAACAATGAACGGTTACACCAAGAAAGGACCGTTCTGCCATTGTTTCGGCCCAAATATCGAAAGGTAAGCACAGTGTAGATACCTTTTGAATCCTCTGTTGAAACATTTCCGCCAACGTGCGATATTTTTCCCACAGTTTTTTTTTCTAAACTATTAAATGGCACTGTATATAGAGGGGCTACCTCTTTCATCAGTATTAGAAAACCTTCTCCTTCTACGATATAAAAGGGTCTCATGTCCTAACTGATGAAGATTAAAATGCACGCAATTATTTCATTTGTTTTCGCGCGGCCTTCTGCAAAACGATTTTTTAAGTTAAACAGTGTTAGGACTACCTTATGGTGAATATATGTACAACTATGTACCTTTATAAAACCCTATATTTTCGAAAGCTGCTGTTTCATGCAATTTCATTTGCTTTGCTTGCGGAAAAAATGTGACCATGTAAACGTTTCATAAGCTTATAATAAATATACATATACTTAATGGTGCAATTATTTACTTGTTCTTACACCAAAATCCCGTTATCACAAAAATGAAAATAGTAATGTACATTTTTGTTTTTGTATTTTGAACTTAAGAATATAAAGAAGAAATACATGCATTACCTATTTACATTGTGTTTTTACTTCACTTAAAAAAAGTCGGGTGAACGCAGACTTTATTGGCTATGTGTATATAAGTAGATCACAAAACAACACTGTTATACTTACTTAGAAAGTTTATTACACTTTTCTGAAATAATATTATGAGATTTTAGATGTAAGTTCGATGTGTTGCCACAATATGGCACATTGTTGTGGCAACGTTTGCATGACACCAATGTCTTGTCTTTCTTGGAAAAATACTTCCGAAGTCGGGGCCATAACAAACATACTACAAGTATGTATAAATAAAACCAACACAATTGCGCAATAACTTTTTATACTTAGATCTCTGTATTATTAAACGTGTGGAGTATGTTCTTAACGTCTACCAGCTTTTTCGGCGTTTTGTTCGCTAAAGATAGAAACGTTTCTATCTTGGCTGTGTTCGTGCGAATACGTTCGACAGTGGATGGCAATGTTTGCACGAACATAATTTGTGAAAAATGTTTCTAGTGTGCGCATATGTCAAGATGTCTAAGCAAATATTTTAAAAAATAATTTTATTTCGAAATAAACATGTAATAAAGACATCAAAGCAATGACTGTGTCTTTATACACCGACATGTTTCCTTGCTGAAAATTTTCTACAAATGATGTTCGCAAGCCATGTGAATGGTTTAATTAAACAAACTACATTATGAAAAATAAATATAATTCCAATACGTCATAATTAAAATAAAAATAAAATGTTGTTCTTGAATCGCAATAGTTACGAAATTTAGTTGAATTTGTTTTCATTTTTTTTACTTTCACCTGATTGACTTTTTACAAAACATAAAAACCGACAATCGATTATTATTTATAATGATCTCTATAAGTAAATTGTCAGTACTGTAACGGATTTCTCGATAAATCGTCTACCTGTAACTCACTCTTGAGTTCAATCACTCGATTGTTAAATAAAAGTCCCAATTTAATGGCTACACACTTATCTTTATTTCTAATTCCAACAACTTAACACTTATTGCTCGTTATTCGAGCTTACAACTTCTTGCTTATTTCTCAATTGTTCTTATCACGACAACACTCTAACTAGAACTGTCCTTGCTGCACAATCCGGCAGCCCTTATATAGTAAATCTGTAACAAAACATTGCTTCTAGAACATTCTGGCAACTACGAATTCGCTAACTAGTTGCTTCTGGCAGTTTATCGTTGATTCGATTTTGTTCTATCATTCGTGTTCGTCACAGTATATTCAAAATGGAAAACAAAGGTACGAAAGCGTTACAAATTAAATATTTTCAGTTAATTTCTTTTACTTGTATATAATTACATGTTACATTTTTAGAATCATTGCGGGCAGCAACTAAATGCGTTGAAAGGTCGTATCATGCTCACCTGCCAAATGCAAGGAGGGAAGTCTTTATCAAAAAGAAGTACGATAAAAATGTGGGTTCGAAATAAAAAGTAAATTGAATAAAGCAAAAACAAGGAACAAAAGTACAGTAACGTAACAGTGTATTGCAGTTACGGAAACAAAAAAAACCCTTTAACTTACACGTATGTACATGTGTAAACCAACAAAGTGCTGTTAAAATGTAAACTTACATACGTACATATATAAATGCAAAATAAGTGCAGTGCAGTTCATATACAAGTACACATATAACTAAAAGCCCACGAATGATGTAAAACAATATAAAAAAAGTACAATAAATATTAAAAACACATAAAACTATACAAAGGACCGACCAGGGTTATTTTTTTGAAGTCAAAAAACACTTTAACTTACACGTATGTACATGTGTAATCCAACAAAGTGCTGTTAAAAAGTAAAATTACATACGTACATATATAAATGCAAAATAAGTGCAGTGCAGTTCATATACAAGTACACATATAACTAAAAGCCCACGAATGATGTAAAACAATATAAAAAAAGTACAATATATATTAAAAACAATACAAAGGGTCGGCTTTAGTATACCGTTCCAGGCTTTCGTGGATATAATGGGTATGAGCAGGTCGAGGAGATCCTCCAGACCAAGAATATATAATATATAGATTTAGCAGCAGGGAACTTAAAGTTTTCGAGATATTTACGTTTAAAGTTGAAAATTTCAACTATTTACGTACGTATTTTTTCGATATAAAGTGAATTATACAATTATATTTTTCACTCCACTAACACTTCACTAATTCGTTTTTAAAAAATTTGTTTATATTATATGCTGCAAAAATAGCTTTATTTCAATATTTAAATCATTCTTCAACTTTATTAATTTTAACAATAACGAAAGGTTTACAAATGTCAAAAACCCAGTGTTGCCATACTAATATATTTTGAAAACGAAGAAAACTAAAATAAAAGAGAGATTATACCCTAGATACAGTAACCATAATTGTTGATGGACACTAATAAATCTTTTATTTCTCTTCATTTGATAAACTCATGTGTTGGACCGACCAGGGTTATTTTTTTGAAGCGCGGCCGAATGCCGCCAACGCATAAAGAAGTTCTGCGCGAAAAAACTTTGGTACACCCCGGTGTTGCAACATCTATTTATCAAATATAATATAATTAATTTTTCAGGAAAAGTAAATTTTATTTGTAAGTTATAAATAAATGTATGCTATATCGACCATTCCTTTTACATGCAGTATTTGCAAGGCCAAAAAAGATTTTAGATGTTTATTTTAAAATCATACAGTTCTCCGATTCATTAAAGATATTATAAAAATGTTTCTATATATTCCTTAAATATTGAACAAAATACTTATACAAATTTAAAAAAAATATCTTTGATGCTGACCAAACTAAACAGAATTCGAGTAGGTCAATTTTATAAGAAAAAAAATTTTTCGAATCTTATTAAAAAAGGTATGCTACTTTTGATAAGTAGTTTATATGTCTAGAAAATATAACAAAAGATTACAAGAATATTATTTTTACAGAATTTATTAAAAATCACCCCTAAATCAGTCAAACAAAACTATCGATAGTCAGACCACTCGATAGTTTCAAAAGATACTATCGATAGTATCGGTAGTTTTTCCCCATGAAATCTCATGTTATTTTTATGAAATAATGTTTGCATTTATTTATAAAACAAAACATGAAGAATAACGCAAAAAACAAAAATTAATTAAAATGATATTCGTTTATATGCATTAGTCTCTGGGTGTATGTATGAGTATGTAGATATGTACATACATATATTGTGAAATTCAATCACAGCAGAATGCTTAAATATGTAATATGTTTCAGTTTCATAATTTGATTCCCCTCAATCATTAGTACGAAATAAAATGGAGGTTTTTTTACAATAATTTTTTGTCCACGGTTTTTTATTCGTATTAGAATACTGGAAAACTGTGGCGTTAAATATTCTGAATTCCATTTGCACGTATTAATAAGTGAGGTTATGTGCAACCGGCATTTCAGAACATTATAAATTCCTACCTAATGTAAATATTTCCGCAACATTCCTTCTAACGCTTTCAACACCTCAATTAAGTGTAAAAAATAATTTGAAACCACGTGTGCAGATCCAAGCCTAGAATGAAAAGATGATGTTAAGGCTACCATGCCAAAAATTAGACTCACATTTGGTATTAGCAGACTATATCATTATGTAGCTATATAAATTGAAATTTTATAATTTTATGAAAATTGTTGGTAAGTCTAGTTAAGGCATAAACCATCGATAGTCAAAATAAACTACCGATAGTAAGACGAAAATAAAACTATAAATTCTTATCATTCTTTCTAACGCATCCAACACTTAATTAAAGTGTAAAAAATAGTTAAATTTAATAATTTGTATAATATTTTAAGAATATGCAACCAGTCAAGCCAAGAATGAAAAGATGGTTTTAAGCCTAACTTGTTATCCAAAATTAAACTTCACATCTGGAACTACCAAACTAAATTGTTATGTCGCTATATAAAGTGAAATTTTGCTGTTTTATGAAAATTGTTGATAAGCCTAGTTAAGGCATAAACCATCGATAGTCAAAATAAACTATCGATAGTGAGACGAAAAAAAATATCGATAGCCCCATTGATTGTTTTCCAGCTCTATCTGTTACAATGCATCTCATTTTCGGAAGCTTTACTCTTTAAGAATTGTTTTCAACGTTTCTGCTACATTATCGGCCGTATGACGTTGAGATAACTGTCTGGTGCCAATAGCACAATTTACGAATGTAGTTCTTTCCAAAAAATGAACGGTTACACCAAGAAAGGACCGTTCTGCCATTGTTTCGGCCCAAATATCGAAAGGTAAGCACAGTGTAGATACCTTTTGAATCCTCTGTTGAAACATTTCCGCCAACGTGCAATATTTTTCCCACAGTTTTTTTTTCTAAACTATTAAATGGCACTGTATATAGAGGGGCTACCTCTTTCATCAGTATTAGAAAACCTTCTCCTTCTACGATGTGAAAGGGTCTCATGTCCTAACTGATGAAGATTAAAATGCACGCAATTATTTCATTTGTTTTCGCGCGGCCTTCTGCAAAACGATTTTTTAAGTTAAACAGTGTTAGGACTACCTTATGGTGAATATATGTACAACTATGTACCTTTATAAAACCCTATATTTTCGAAAGCTGCTGTTTCATGCAATTTCATTTGCTTTGCTTGCGGAAAAAATGTGACCATGTAAACGTTTCATAAGCTTATAATAAATATACATATACTTAATGGTGCAATTATTTACTTGTTCTTACACCAAAATCCCGTTATCACAAAAATGAAAATAGTAATGTACATTTTTGTTTTTGTATTTTGAACTTAAGAATATAAAGAAGAAATACATGCATTACCTATTTACATTGTGTTTTTACTTCACTTAAAAAAAGTCGGGTGAACGCAGACTTTATTGGCTATGTGTATATAAGTAGATCACAAAACAACACTGTTATACTTACTTAGAAAGTTTATTACACTTTTTTGAAATAATATTATGAGATTTTAGATGTAAGTTCGATGTGTTGCCACAATATGGCACATTGTTGTGGCAACGTTTGCATGACACCAATGTCTTGTCTTTCTTGGAAAAATACTTCCGAAGTCGGGGCCATAACAAACATACTACAAGTATGTATAAATAAAACCAACACAATTGCGCAATAACTTTTTATACTTAGATCTCTGTATTATTAAACGTGTTAAGTATGTTCTTAACGTCTACCAGCTTTTTCGGCGTTTTGTTCGCTAAAGATAGAAACGTTTCTATCTTGGCTGTGTTCGTGCGAATACGTTCGACAGTGGATGGCAATGTTTGCACGAACATAATTTGTGAAAAATGTTTCTAGTGTGCGCATATGTCAAGATGTCTAAGCAAATATTTTAAAAAATAATTTTATTTCGAAATAAACATGTAATAAAGACATCAAAGCTGTCAGACATCAATGACTGTGTCTTTATACACCGACATGTTTCCTTGCTGAAAATTTTCTACAAATGATGTTCGCAAGCCATGTGAATGGTTTAATTAAACAAACTACATTATGAAAAATAAATATAATTCCAATACGTCATAATTAAAATAAAAATAAAATGTTGTTCTTGAATCGCAATAGTTACGAAATTTAGTTGAATTTGTTTTCATTTTTTTTACTTTCACCTGATTGACTTTTTACAAAACATAAAAACCGACAATCGATTATTATCTATAATGATCTCTATAAGTAAATTGTCAGTACTGTAACGGATTTCTCGATAAATCGTCTACCTGTAACTCACTCTTGAGTTCAATCACTCGATTGTTAAATAAAAGTCCCAATTTAATGGCTACACACTTATCTTTATTTCTAATTCCAACAACTTAACACTTATTGCTCGTTATTCGAGCTTACAACTTCTTGCTTATTTCTCAATTGTTCTTATCACGACAACACTCTAACTAGAACTGTCCTTGCTGCACAATCCGGCAGCCCTTATATAGTAAATCTGTAACAAAACATTGCTTCTAGAACATTCTGGCAACTACGAATTCGCTAACTAGTTGCTTCTGGCAGTTTATCGTTGATTCGATTTTGTTCTATCATCCGTGTTCGTCACAGTATATTCAAAATGGAAAACAAAGGTACGAAAGCGTTACAAATTAAATATTTTCAGTTAATTTCTTTTACTTGTATATAATTACATGTTACATTTTTAGAATCATTGCGGGCAGCAACTAAATGCGTTGAAAGGTCGTATCATGCTCACCTGCCAAATGCAAGGAGGGAAGTCTTTATCAAAAAGAAGTACGATAAAAATGTGGGTTCGAAATAAAAAGTAAATTGAATAAAGCAAAAACAAGGAACAAAAGTACAGTAACGTAACAGTGTATTGCAGTTACGGAAACAAAAAAAACCCTTTAACTTACACGTATGTACATGTGTAAACCAACAAAGTGCTGTTAAAATGTAAACTTACATACGTACATATATAAATGCAAAATAAGTGCAGTGCAGTTCATATACAAGTACACATATAACTAAAAGCCCACGAATGATGTAAAACAATATAAAAAAAGTACAATAAATATTAAAAACACATAAAACTATACAAAGGACCGACCAGGGTTATTTTTTTGAAGTCAAAAAACACTTTAACTTACACGTATGTACATGTGTAATCCAACAAAGTGCTGTTAAAAAGTAAAATTACATACGTACATATATAAATGCAAAATAAGTGCAGTGCAGTTCATATACAAGTACACATATAACTAAAAGCCCACGAATGATGTAAAACAATATAAAAAAAGTACAATATATATTAAAAACAATACAAAGGGTCGGCTTTAGTATACCGTCCCAGGCTTTCGTGGATATAATGGGTATGAGCAGGTCGAGGAGATCCTCCAGACCAAGAATATATAATATATAGATTTAGCAGCAGGGAACTTAAAGTTTTCGAGATATTTACGTTTAAAGTTGAAAATTTCAACTATTTACGTACGTATTTTTTCGATATAAAGTGAATTATACAATTATATTTTTCACTCCACTAACACTTCACTAATTCGTTTTTAAAAAATTTGTTGCAAAAATAGCTTTATTTCAATATTTAAATCATTCTTCAACTTTATTAATTTTAACAATAACGAAAGGTTTACAAATGTCAAAAACCCAGTGTTGCCATACTAATATATTTTGAAAACGAAGAAAACTAAAATAAAAGAGAGATTATACCCTAGATACAGTAACCATAATAGTTGATGGACACTAATAAATCTTTTATTTCTCTTCATTTGATAAACTCATGTGTTGGACCGACCAGGGTTATTTTTTTGAAGCGCGGCCGAATGCCGCCAACGCATAAAGAAGTTCTGCGCGAAAAAACTTTGGTACACCCCGGTGTTGCAACATCTATTTATCAAATATAATATAATTAATTTTTCAGGAAAAGTAAATTTTATTTGTAAGTTATAAATAAATGTATGCTATATCGACCATTCCTTTTACATGCAGTATTTGCAAGGCCAAAAAAGATTTTAGATGTTTATTTTAAAATCATACAGTTCTCCGATTCATTAAAGATATTATAAAAATGTTTCTATATATTCCTTAAATATTGAACAAAATACTTATACAAATTTAAAAAAAATATCTTTGATGCTGACCAAACTAAACAGAATTCGAGTAGGGCAATTTTATAAGAAAAAAAATTTTTCGAATCTTATTAAAAAAGGTATACTACTTTTGATAAGTAGCATATATGTCTAGAAAATATAACAAAAGATTACAAGAATATTATTTTTACAGAATTTATTAAAAATCACCCCTAAATCAGTCAAACAAAACTATCGATAGTCAGACCACTCGATAGTTTCAAAAGATACTATCGATAGTATCGGTAGTTTTTCCCCATGAAATCTCATGTTATTTTTATGAAATAATGTTTGCATTTATTTATAAAACAAAACATGAAGAATAACGCAAAAAACAAAAATTAATTAAAATGATATTCGTTTATATGCATTAGTCTCTGGGTGTATGTATGAGTATGTAGATATGTACATACATATATTGTGAAATTCAATCACAGCAGAATGCTTAAATATGTAATATGTTTCAGTTTCATAATTTGATTCCCCTCAATCATTAGTACGAAATAAAATGGAGGTTTTTTTACAATAATTTTTTGTCCACGGTTTTTTATTCGTATTAGAATACTGGAAAACTGTGGCGTTAAATATTCTGAATTCCATTTGCACGTATTAATAAGTGAGGTTTCAGAACATTATAAATTGCTACCTAATGTAAATATTTCCGCAACGTTCCTTCTAACGCTTTCAACACCTCAATTAAGTGTAAAAAATAATTTGAAACCACGTGCGCAGATCCAAGCCTAGAATGAAAAGATGATGTTAAGGCTACCATGCCAAAAATTAGACTCACATTTGGTATTAGCAGACTATATCATTATGTAGCTATATAAATTGAAATTTTATAATTTTATGAAAATTGTTGGTAAGTCTAGTTAAGGCATAAACCATCGATAGTCAAAATAAACTACCGATAGTAAGACGAAAATAAAACTATAAATTCTTATCATTCTTTCTAACGCATCCAACACTTAATTAAAGTGTAAAAAATAGTTAAATTTAATAATTTGTATAATATTTTAAGAATATGCAACCAGTCAAGCCAAGAATGAAAAGATGGTTTTAAGCCTAACTTGTTATCCAAAATTAAACTTCACATCTGGAACTACCAAACTAAATTGTTATGTCGCTATATAAAGTGAAATTTTGCAGTTTTATGAAAATTGTTGATAAGCCTAGTTAAGGCATAAACCATCGATAGTCAAAATAAACTATCGATAGTGAGACGAAAAAAAATATCGATAGCCCCATTGATTGTTTTCCAGCTCTATCTGTTACAATGCATCTAATTTTCGGAAGCTTTACTCTTTAAGAATTGTTTTCAACGTTTCTGCTACATTATCGGCCGTATGACGTTGAGATAACTGTCTGGTGCCAATAGCACAATTTACGAATGTAGTTCTTTCCAAAAAATGAACGGTTACACCAAGAAAGGACCGTTCTCCCATTGTTTCGGCCCAAATATCGAAAGGTAAGCACAGTGTAGATACCTTTTGAATCCTCTGTTGAAACATTTCCGCCAACGTGCAATATTTTTCCCACAGTTTTTTTTTCTAAACTATTAAATGGCACTGTATATAGAGGGGCTACCTCTTTCATCAGTATTAGAAAACCTTCTCCTTCTACGATGTGAAAGGGTCTCATGTCCTAACTGATGAAGATTAAAATGCACGCAATTATTTCATTTGTTTTCGCGCGGCCTTCTGCAAAACGATTTTTTAAGTTAAACAGTGTTAGGACTACCTTATGGTGAATATATGTACAACTATGTACCTTTATAAAACCCTATATTTTCGAAAGCTGCTGTTATAGCATTACCGTCGCTTCTATTTCTATATCATAATCTATTCCCTTTAATTTGCGACTGTAATTACTTTACAAAATCAATCAAAAAATAAAACTTCATTTGCTTTGCTTGCGGAAAAAATGTGACCATGTAAACGTTTCATAAGCTTACAATAAATATACATATACTTAATGGTGCAATTGTTTACTTGTTCTTACACTAAAATCCCGTAATCACAAAAATGAAAATAGTAATGTACATTTTTGTTTTTGTATTTTGAACTTAAGAATATAAAGAAGAAATACATGCATTACCTATTTACATTGTGTTTTTACTTCACTTAAAAAAATATGTCGGGTGAACGCAGACTTTATTGGCTATGTGTATATAAGTAGATCACAAAACAACACTGTTATACTTACTTAGAAAGTTTATTACACTTTTCTAAAATAATATTATGAAATTTTAAATGTAAGTTCGATGTGTTGCCACAATATGGCACATTGTTGTGGCAACGTTGGCATGACACTAATGTCTTGTCTTTCTTGGAGAAATACTTCCGAAGTCGGGGCCATAACAAACATACTACAAGTATGTATAAATAAAACCAACACAATTGCGCAATAACTTTTTATACTTAGAGCTCTGTATTATTAAACGTGTGGAGTATGTTCTTAACGTCTACCAGCTTTTTCGGCGTTTTGTTCGCTAAAGATAGAAACGTTTCTATCTTGGCTGTGTTCGTGCGAATACGTTCGACAGTGGATGGCAATGTTTGCACGAACATAATTTGTGAAAAATGTTTCTAGTGTGCGCATATGACAAGATGTCTAAGCTAATATTTTAAAAAATAATTTTATTTCGAAATAAACATGTAATAAAGACATCAAAGCAATGACTGTGTCTTTATACACCGACATGTTTCCTTGCTGAAAATTTTCTACAAATGAATTCGCAAGCCATGTGAATGGTTTAATTAAACAAACTACATTATGAAAAATAAATATAATTCCAATACGTCATAATTAAAATAAAAATAAAATGTTGTTCTTGAATCGCAATAGTTACGAAATTTAGTTGATTTGTTTTTATTTTTTTTACTTTCACCTGATTGAGTTTTTACAAAACATAAAAACCGACAATCGATTATTATCTATAATGATCTCTATAAGTGAATTCTCAGTATTGTAACGGATTTCTCGATAAATCGTCTACCTGTAACTCACTTTTGAGTTCGATCACTGGATTGTTAAATAAAAGTCACAATTTAATGGCTACATTATGGTTATAATTCCAACAACTTAACACTTATTGCTCGTTATTCGAGCTTACAACTTTTTGCTTATGTCTCAATTGTTCTTCTCACGACAACACTCTAACTAGAACTGTCCTTGCTGCACAGTCCGGCAGCCCTTATATAGTAAATCTGTAACAAAACATTGCTTCTAGAACATTCTGGCAACTACGAATTCGCTAACTAGTTGCTTCTGGCAGTTTATCGTTGATTCGATTTTGTTCTATCATCCGTGTTCGTCACAGTATATTCAAAATGGGAAACAAAGGTAGGAAGGCGTTACAAATTAAATATTTTCAGTTAATTTCTTTTACTTGTATATAATTACATGTTACATTTTTAGAATCATTGCGGGCAACGACGAAGCAGATAGAAGAGCTGGAGGATAGAGCTTGGTCAGCAGCTAAATGCGTTGAAAGGTCGTATCATGCTCACCTGCCAAATGCAAGGAGGGAAGTCTTTACCAAAAAGAAGTAGGATATAAATGTGGGTTCGAAATAAAAAGTAAATTGAATAAAGCAAAAACAAGGAACAAAAAAAAAACACTTTAACTTACACGTATGTACATGTGTAATCCAACAAAGTGCTGTTAAAAAGTAAAATTACATATGTACATATATAAATGCAAAATAAGTGCAGTGCTGTTCATATACAAGTACACATATAACTAAAAGCCCACGAATGATGCAAAACAATATAAAAAAAGTACAATATATATTAAAAACAATACAAAGGGTCGGCTTTAGTATACCGTCCCAGGCTTTCGTGGATATAATGGGTATGAGCAGGTCGAGGAGATCCTCCAGATCAAGAATATATAATATATAGATTTAGCCGCAGGGAACTTAAAGTTTTCGAGATATTTACGTTTAAATTTGAAAATTTCAACTATTTACGTACGTATTTTTTCGATATAAAGTGAATTATACAATTATATTTTTCACTCCACTAACACTTCACTAATTCGTTTTTAAAAAATTTGTTTATATTATATGCTGCAAAAATAGCTTTATTTCAATATTTAAATCATTCTTCAACTTTATTAATTTTAACAATAACAAAAGGGTTACAAATGTCAAAAAACCAGTGTTGCCATACTAATATATTTTGAAAACGAAGAAAACTAAAATAAAAAGAGAGATTATACCCTAGATACAGTAACCATAATTGTTGATGGACACTAATAAATCTTTTATTTCTCTTCATTTGATAAACTCATGTGTTGGACCGACCAGGGTTATTTTTTTGAAGCGCGGCCGAATGCCGCCAACGCATAAAGAAGTTCTGCGCGAAAAAACTTTGGTACACCCCGGTGTTGCAACATCTATTTATCAAATATAATATAATTAATTTTTCAGGAAAAGTAATTTTTATTTGTAAGTTATAAATAAATGTATGCTATATCGACCATTCCTTTTACATGTAGTATTTGCAAGGCCAAACAAGATTTCAGATGGTTATTTTAAAATCATACAGTTATCCGATTCATTCAAGATATTATAAAAATGTTTCTATATATTCCTTAAATATTGAACAAAATAATTAGAAAACTAAACAGAATTCGAGTAGGGCAATTTTATAAGAAAAAAAATTTTTCGAATCTTATTAAAAAAAGGTATACTACTTTTGATTAGTAGCATATATGTCTAGAAAATAAAACTAAAGATTACAAGAATATTATTTTTACAGAATTTATTAAAAATCACCCCTTAATCAGTCAAACAAAACTATCGATAGTCAGACCACTCGATAGTTTCAAAAGACACTATCGATAGTATCGGTAGTTTTTCCCCATGAAATCTCATGTTATTTATATGAAATAATGTTTGCATTTATTTATAAAACAAAACATGAAGGATAACGCAAAAAAAACAAAACTTAATTAAAATAATATTCGTTTATATGCATTAGTCTCTGGGTGTATGTATGAGTATGTACATATGTACATATATTGTGAAATTCAATCACAGCAGAATGTTTAAATATGTAATATGTTTCAGTTTCATAATTTGATTCCCCATAATCATTAGTACGAATTAAAATTGAGGTTTTTTTACAATAATTATTTTTCCACGGTTTTTTATTCGTATTAAAATACTGGAAAACTGTGGCGTTAAAAATTCTGAATTCCATTTGCACGTATTAATAAGTGAGGTTATGTGCAACCGGCATTTTAGACCATTATAAATTGCTACCTAATGTAAATATTTCCGCAACATTCCTTCTAACGCTTTCAACACCTCAATTAAGTGTAAAAAATAATTTGAAACCACTTGCGCAGATCCAAGCCTAGAATGAAAAGATGATGTTAAGGCTACCATGCCAAAAATTAGACTTCACATTTGGTATTGGCAGACTATATCATTATGTAGCTATATAAATTGAAATTTTATCATTTTATGAAAATTGTTGGTAAGTCTAGTTAAGGCATAAACCATCGATAGTCAAAATAAACTACCGATAGTAAGACGAAAATAAAACTTTAAATTTTTATCATTCTTTCTAACGCATCCAACACTTAATTAAAGTGTAAAAAATAGTTAAATTTAATAATTTGTATAATATTTTAAGAATATGCAACCAGTCAAGCCAAGAATGAAAAGATGGTTTTAAGCCTAACTTGTTATCCAAAATTAAACTTCACATCTGGAACTACCAAACTAAATTGTTATGTCGCTATATAAAGTGAAATTTTGCAGTTTTATGAAAATTGTTGATAAGCCTAGTTAAGGCATAAACCATCGATAGTCAAAATAAACTATCGATAGTGAGACGAAAAAAAATATCGATAGCCCCATTGATTGTTTTCCAGCTCTATCTGTTACAATGCATCTAATTTTCGGAAGCTTTACTCTTTAAGAATTGTTTTCAACGTTTCTGCTACATTATCGGCCGTATGACGTTGAGATAACTGTCTGGTGCCAATAGCACAATTTACGAATGTAGTTCTTTCCAAAAAATGAACGGTTACACCAAGAAAGGACCGTTCTGCCATTGTTTCGGCCCAAATATCGAAAGGTAAGCACAGTGTAGATACCTTTTGAATCCTCTGTTGAAACATTTCCGCCAACGTGCGATATTTTTCCCACAGTTTTTTTTTCTAAACTATTAAATGGCACTGTATATAGAGGGGCTACCTCTTTCATCAGTATTAGAAAACCTTCTCCTTCTACGATATAAAAGGGTCTCATGTCCTAACTGATGAAGATTAAAATGCACGCAATTATTTCATTTGTTTTCGCGCGGCCTTCTGCAAAACGATTTTTTAAGTTAAACAGTGTTAGGACTACCTTATGGTGAATATATGTACAACTATGTACCTTTATAAAACCCTATATTTTCGAAAGCTGCTGTTTCATGCAATTTCATTTGCTTTGCTTGCGGAAAAAATGTGACCATGTAAACGTTTCATAAGCTTACAATAAATATACATATACTTAATGGTGCAATTGTTTACTTGTTCTTACACTAAAATCCCGTTATCACAAAAATGAAAATAGTAATGTACATTTTTGTTTTTGTATTTTGAACTTAAGAATATAAAGAAGAAATACATGCATTACCTATTTACATTGTGTTTTTACTTCACTTAAAAAAATATGTCGGGTGAACGCAGACTTTATTGGCTATGTGTATATAAGTAGATCACAAAACAACACTGTTATACTTACTTAGAAAGTTTATTACACTTGTCTAAAATAATATTATGAGATTTTAGATGTAAGTTCGATGTGTTGCCACAATATGGCACATTGTTGTGGCAACGTTTGCATGACACCAATGTCTTGTCTTTCTTGGAGAAATACTTCCGAAGTCGGGGCCATAACAAACATACTACAAGTATGTATAAATAAAACCAACACAATTGCGCAATAACTTTTTATACTTAGAGCTCTGTATTATTAAACGTGTGGAGTATGTTCTTAACGTCTACCAGCTTTTTTTAAGAATTTGAAACGACGACAATTGCAGTGTGGGCCGTTCATTCCGTGTTGCTCACAGAAATAAGTTCTGGTATTCCGATGCAAGTACTTGTTTTTCGATACCTACTTGAATCGCAGTAAAAAGTGTCGATTACAAAAATACTTGGAAAAGCAGGTTAGACGAATTTGTTCGACAAAGTTTTCGTCGTTGGTGGAGGTGTTCATGTCCACATTTCATGTTCGGCGTTTTGTTCGCTAAAGATAAAAACGTTTCTATCTTGGCTGTGTTCCTGCGAGTACGTTCGACAGTGGATGGCAATGTTTGCACGAACATAATTTGTGAAAAATGTTTCTAATGTGCGCATATGTCAAGATGTCTAAGCAAATATTTTAAAAAATATGTTTATTTCGAAATAAACATGTAATAAATATATCAAAGCAATGACTGTGTCTTTATACACCGACATGTTTCCTTGCTGAAAATTTTCTACAAATGATGTTCGCAAGCCATGTGAATGGTTTAATTAAACAAACTACATTATGAAAAATAAATATAATTCCAATACGTCATAATTAAAATAAAAATAAAATGTTGTTCTTGAATCACAATAGTTACGAAATTTAGTTGAATTTGTTTTTATTTTTTTTACTTTCACCTGATTGAGTTTTTACAAAACATAAAAACCGACAATCGATTACTATCTATAATGATCTCTATAAGTAAATTGTCAGTATTGTAACGGATTTCTCGATAAATCGTCTACCTGTAACTCACTTTTGAGTTCAATCACTGGATTGTTAAATAAAAGTCCCAATTTAATGGCTACACACTTATCTTTATTTCTAATTCCAACAACTTAACACTTATTGCTCGTTATTCGAGCTTACAACTTCTTGCTTATTTCTCAATTGTTCTTATCACGACAACACTCTAACTAGAACTGTCCTTGCTGCACAATCCGGCAGCCCCTGTATAGTAAATCTGTAACAAAACATTGCTTCTAGAACATTCTGGCAACTACGAATTCGCTAACTAGTTGCTTCTGGCAGCTTATCGTTGATTCGATTTTGTTCTATCATCCGTGTTCGTCACAGTATATTCAAAATGGAAAACAAAGGTACGAAAGCGTTACAAATTAAATATTTTCAGTTAATTTCTTTTACTTGTATATAATTACATGTTACATTTTTAGAATTATTGCGGGCAACGACGAAGCAGATAGAAGAGCTGGAGGATAGAGCTTGATCAGCAGCCAAATGCGTTGAAAGGTCGAATCATGCTCACCTGCCAAATGCAAGGAGGGAAGTCTTTACCAAAAAGAAGTAGGATATAAATGTGGGTTCGAAATAAAAAGTAAATTGAATAAAGCAAAAACAAGGAACAAAAGAAACACTTTAACTTACACGTATGTACATGTGTAAACCAACAAAGTGCTGTTAAAAAGTAAAATTACATATGTACATATATAAATGCAAAATAAGTGCAGTGCTGTTCATATACAAGTGCACATATAACTAAAAGCCCACGAATGATGCAAAACAATATAAAAAAAGTACAATATATATTAAAAACAATACAAAGGGTCGGCTTTAGTATACCGTCCCAGGCTTTCGTGGATATAATGGGTATGAGCAGGTCGAGGAGATCCTCCAGATCAAGAATATATAATATATAGATTTAGCCGCAGGGAACTTAAAGTTTTCGAGATATTTACGTTTAAAGTTGAAAATTTCAACTATTTACGTACGTATTTTTTCGATATAAAGTGAATTATACAATTATATTTTTCACTCCACTAACACTTCACTAATTCGTTTTTAAAAAATTTGTTTATATTATATGCTGCAAAAATAGCTTTATTTCAATATTTAAATCATTCTTCAACTTTATTAATTTTAACAATAACAAAAGGGTTACAAATGTCAAAAAACCAGTGTTGCCATACTAATATATTTTGAAAACGAAGAAAACTAAAATAAAAAGAGAGATTATACCCTAGATACAGTAACCATAATTGTTGATGGACACTAATAAATCTTTTATTTCTCTTCATTTGATAAACTCATGTGTTGGACCGACCAGGGTTATTTTTTTGAAGCGCGGCCGAATGCCGCCAACGCATAAAGAAGTTCTGCGCGAAAAAACTTTGGTACACCCCGGCGTTGCAACATCTATTTATCAAATATAATATAATTAATTTTTCAGGAAAAGTAATTTTTATTTGTAAGTTATAAATAAATGTATGCTATATCGACCATTCCTTTTACATGTAGTATTTGCAAGGCCAAACAAGATTTCAGATGGTTATTTTAAAATCATACAGTTATCCGATTCATTCAAGATATTATAAAAATGTTTCTATATATTCCTTAAATATTGAACAAAATAATTAGAAAACTAAACAGAATTCGAGTAGGGCAATTTTATAAGAAAAAAAATTTTTCGAATCTTATTAAAAAAAGGTATACTACTTTTGATTAGTAGCATATATGTCTAGAAAATAAAACTAAAGATTACAAGAATATTATTTTTACAGAATTTATTAAAAATCACCCCTTAATCAGTCAAACAAAACTATCGATAGTCAGACCACTCGATAGTTTCAAAAGACACTATCGATAGTATCGGTAGTTTTTCCCCATGAAATCTCATGTTATTTATATGAAATAATGTTTGCATTTATTTATAAAACAAAACATGAAGGATAACGCAAAAAAAACAAAAATTAATTAAAATAATATTCGTTTATATGCATTAGTCTCTGGGTGTATGTATGAGTATGTACATATGTACATATATTGTGAAATTCAATCACAGCAGAATGTTTAAATATGTAATATGTTTCAGTTTCATAATTTGATTCCCCATAATCATTAGTACGAATTAAAATTGAGGTTTTTTTACAATAATTATTTTTCCACGGTTTTTTATTCGTATTAAAATACTGGAAAACTGTGGCGTTAAAAATTCTGAATTCCATTTGCACGTATTAATAAGTGAGGTTATGTGCAACCGGCATTTTAGACCATTATAAATTGCTACCTAATGTAAATATTTCCGCAACATTCCTTCTAACGCTTTCAACACCTCAATTAAGTGTAAAAAATAATTTGAAACCACTTGCGCAGATCCAAGCCTAGAATGAAAAGATGATGTTAAGGCTACCATGCCAAAAATTAGACTTCACATTTGGTATTGGCAGACTATATCATTATGTAGCTATATAAATTGAAATTTTATCATTTTATGAAAATTGTTGGTGAGTCTAGTTAAGGCATAAACCATCGATAGTCAAAATAAACTACCGATAGTAAGACGAAAATAAAACTTTAAATTTTTATCATTCTTTCTAACGCATCCAACACTTAATTAAAGTGTAAAAAATAGTTAAATTTAATAATTTGTATAATATTTTAAGAATATGCAACCAGTCAAGCCAAGAATGAAAAGATGGTTTTAAGCCTAACTTGTTATCCAAAATTAAACTTCACATCTGGAACTACCAAACTAAATTGTTATGTCGCTATATAAAGTGAAATTTTGCAGTTTTATGAAAATTGTTGATAAGCCTAGTTAAGGCATAAACCATCGATAGTCAAAATAAACTATCGATAGTGAGACGAAAAAAAATATCGATAGCCCCATTGATTGTTTTCCAGCTCTATCTGTTACAATGCATCTAATTTTCGGAAGCTTTACTCTTTAAGAATTGTTTTCAACGTTTCTGCTACATTATCGGCCGTATGACGTTGAGATAACTGTCTGGTGCCAATAGCACAATTTACGAATGTAGTTCTTTCCAAAAAATGAACGGTTACACCAAGAAAGGACCGTTCTGCCCTTGTTTCGGCCCAAATATCGAAAGGTAAGCACAGTGTAGATACCTTTTGAATCCTCTGTTGAAACATTTCCGCCAACGTGCAATATTTTTCCCACAGTTTTTTTTTCTAAACTATTAAATGGCACTGTATATAGAGGGGCTACCTCTTTCATCAGTATTAGAAAACCTTCTCCTTCTACGATGTGAAAGGGTCTCATGTCCTAACTGATGAAGATTAAAATGCACGCAATTATTTCATTTGTTTTCGCGCGGCCTTCTACAAAACGATTTTTTAAGTTAAACAGTGTTAGGACTACCTTATGGTGAATATATGTACAACTATGTACCTTTATAAAACCCTATATTTTCGAAAGCTGCTGTTATAGCATTACCGTCGCTTCTATTTCTATATCATAATCTATTCCCTTTAATTTGCGTCTGTAATTACTTTACAAAATCAATCAAAAAATAAAATTTCATTTGCTTTGCTTGCGGAAAAAATGTGACCATGTAAACGTTTCATAAGCTTACAATAAATATACATATACTTAATGGTGCAATTGTTTACTTGTTCTTACACTAAAATCCCGTTATCACAAAAATGAAAATAGTAATGTACATTTTTGTTTTTGTATTTTGAACTTAAGAATATAAAGAAGAAATACATGCATTACCTATTTACATTGTGTTTTTACTTCACTTAAAAAAATATGTCGGGTGAACGCAGACTTTATTGGCTATGTGTATATAAGTAGATCACAAAACAACACTGTTATACTTAGAAAGTTTATTACACTTTTCTAAAATAATATTATGAGATTTTAGATGTAAGTTCGATGTGTTGCCACAATATGGCACATTGTTGTGGCAACGTTTGCATGACACCAATGTCTTGTCTTTCTTGGAGAAATACTTCCGAAGTCGGGGCCATAACAAACATACTACAAGTATGTATAAATAAAACCAACACAATTGCGCAATAACTTTTTATACTTAGAGCTCTGTATTATTAAACGTGTGGAGTATGTTCTTAACGTCTACCAGCTTTTTCGGCGTTTTGTTCGCTAAAGATAGAAACGTTTCTATCTTGGCTGTGTTCGTGCGAATACGTTCGACAGTGGATGGCAATGTTTGCACGAACATAATTTGTGAAAAATGTTTCTAGTGTGCGCATATGACAAGATGTCTAAGCTAATATTTTAAAAAATAATTTTATTTCGAAATAAACATGTAATAAAGACATCAAAGCAATGACTGTGTCTTTATACACCGACATGTTTCCTTGCTGAAAATTTTCTACAAATGATGTTCGCAAGCCATGTGAATGGTTTAATTAAACAAACTACATTATGAAAAATAAATAAAATTCCAATACGTCATAATTAAAATAAAAATAAAATGTTGTTCTTGAATCGCAATAGTTACGAAATTTAGTTGAATTTGTTTTTATTTTTTTTACTTTCACCTGATTGAGTTTTTACAAAACATAAAAACCGACAATCGATTATTATCTATAATGATATATAATATTTTCAGTTAATTTCTTTTACTTGTATATAATTACATGTTACATTTTTAGAATTATTGCGGGCAACGACGAAGCAGATAGAAGAGCTGGAGGATAGAGCTTGGTCAGCAGCTAAATGCGTTGAAAGGTCGTATCATGCTCACCTGCCAAATGCAAGGAGGGAAGTCTTTACCAAAAAGAAGTAGGATATAAATGTGGGTTCGAAATAAATAGTAAATTGAATAAAGCAAAAACAAGGAACAAAAGTACAGTAACGTAACAGTGTATTGCAGTTACGGAAACAAAAAAAACCCTTTAACTTACACGTATGTACATGTGTAAACCAACAAAGTGCTGTTAAAAGGTAAAATTACATACGTACATATATAAATGCAAAATAAGTGCAGTGCAGTTCATATACAAGTACACATATAACTAAAAGCCCACGAATGATGCAAAACAATATAAAAAAAGTACAATATATATTAAAAACAATACAAAGGGTCGGCTTTAGTATACCGTCCCAGGCTTTCGTGGATATAATGGGTATGAGCAGGTCGAGGAGATCCTCCAGACCAAGAATATATAATATATAGATTTAGCAGCAGGGAACTTAAAGTTTTCGAGATATTTACGTTTAAAGTTGAAAATTTCAACTATTTACGTACGTATTTTTTCGATATAAAGTGAATTATACAAATATATTTTTCACTCCACTAACACTTCACTAATTCGTTTTTAAAAAATTTGTTTATATTATATGCTGCAAAAATAGCTTTATTTCAATATTTAAATCATTCTTCAACTTTATTAATTTTAACAATAACGAAAGGTTTACAAATGTCAAAAACCCAGTGTTGCCATACTAATATATTTTGAAAACGAAGAAAACTAAAATAAAAGAGAGATTATACCCTAGATACAGTAACCATAATTGTTGATGGACACTAATAAATCTTTTATTTCTCTTCATTTGATAAACTCATGTGTTGGACCGACCAGGGTTATTTTTTTGAAGCGCGGCCGAATGCCGCCAACGCATAAAGAAGTTCTGCGCGAAAAAACTTTGGTACACCCCGGCGTTGCAACATCTATTTATCAAATATAATATAATTAATTTTTCAGGAAAAGTAAATTTTATTTGTAAGTTATAAATAAATGTATGCTATATCGACCATTCCTTTTACATGCAGTATTTGCAAGGCCAAAAAAGATTTTAGATGTTTATTTTAAAATCATACAGTTCTCCGATTCATTAAAGATATTATAAAAATGTTTCTATATATTCCTTAAATATTGAACAAAATACTTATAAAAATTTAAAAAAAATATGTTTGATGCTGACCAAACTAAACAGAATTCGAGTAGGGCAATTTTATAAGAAAAAAAATTTTCGAATCTTATTAAAAAAGGTATACTACTTTTGATAAGTAGCATATATGTCTAGAAAATATAACAAAAGATTACAAGAATATTATTTTTACAGAATTTATTAAAAATCACCCCTAAATCAGTCAAACAAAACTATCGATAGTCAGACCACTCGATAGTTTCAAAAGATACTATCGATAGTATCGGTAGTTTTTCCCCATGAAATCTCATGTTATTTTTATGAAATAATGTTTGCATTTATTTATAAAACAAAACATGAAGAATAACGCAAAAAACAAAAATTAATTAAAATGATATTCGTTTATATGCATTAGTCTCTGGGTGTATGTATGAGTATGTACATATGTACATACATATATTGTGAAATTCAATCACAGCAGAATGCTTAAATATGTAATATGTTTCAGTTTCATAATTTGATTCCCCTCAATCATTAGTACGAAATAAAATGGAGGTTTTTTTACAATAATTTTTTGTCCACGGTTTTTTATTCGTATTAAAATACTGGAAAACTGTGGCGTTAAATATTCTGAATTCCATTTGCACGTATTAATAAGTGAGGTTATGTGCAACCGGCATTTCAGAACATTATAAATTCCTACCTAATGTAAATATTTCCGCAACATTCCTTCTAACGCTTTCAACACCTCAATAAAGTGTAAAAAATAATTTGAAACCACGTGCGCAGATCCAAGCCTAGAATGAAAAGATGATGTTAAGGCTACCATGCCAAAAATTAGACTCACATTTGGTATTAGCAGACTATATCATTATGTAGCTATATAAATTGAAATTTTATAATTTTATGAAAATTTTTGGTAAGTCTAGTTAAGGCATAAACCATCGATAGTCAAAATAAACTACCGATAGTAAGACGAAAATAAAACTATAAATTCTTATCATTCTTTCTAACGCATCCAACACTTAATTAAAGTGTAAAAAATAGTTAAATTTAATAATTTGTATAATATTTCAAGAATATGCAACCAGTCAAGCCAAGAATGAAAAGATGGTTTTAAGCCTAACTTGTTATCCAAAATTAAACTTCACATCTGGAACCTACCAAACTAAATTGTTATGTAGCTATATAAAGTGAAATTTTGCAGTTTTATGAAAATTGTTGATAAGCCTAGTTAAGGCATAAACCATCGATAGTCAAAATAAACTATCGATAGTGAGACGAAAAAAAATATCGATAGCCCCATTGATTGTTTTCCAGCTCTATCTGTTACAATGCATCTAATTTTCGGAAGCTTTACTTTTTAAGAATTGTTTTCAACGTTTCTGCTACATTATCGGCCGTATGACGTTAAGATAACTGTCTGGTGCCAATAGCACAATTTACGAATGTAGTTCTTTCTAAAAAATGAACGGTTACACCAAGAAAGGACCGTTCTGCCATTGTTTCGGCCCAAATATCGAAAGGTAAGCACAGTGTAGATACCTTTTGAATCCTCTGTTGAAACATTTCCGCCAACGTGCAATATTTTTCCCACAGTTTTTTTTCTAAACTATTAAATGGCACTGTATATAGAGGGGCTACCTCTTTCTTCAGTATTAGAAAACCTTCTCCTTCTACCATATGAAAGGGTCTCATGTCCTAACTGATGAAGATTAAAATGCACGCAATTATTTCATTTGTTTTCGCGCGGCCTTCTGCAAAACGATTTTTTAAGTTAAACAGTATTAGGACTACCTTATGGTGAATATATGTACAACTATGTACCTTTATAAAACCCTATATTTTCGAAAGCTGCTGTTTCATGCAATTTCATTTGCTTTGCTTGCGGAAAAAATGTGACCATGTAAACGTTTCATAAGCTTACAATAAATATACATATACTTAATGGTGCAATTGTTTACTTGTTCTTACACTAAAATCCCGTTATCACAAAAATGAAAATAGTAATGTACATTTTTGTTTTTGTATTTTGAACTTAAGAATATAAAGAAGAAATACATGCATTACCTATTTACATTGTGTTTTTACTTCACTTAAAAAAATATGTCGGGTGAACGCAGACTTTATTGGCTATGTGTATATAAGTAGATCACAAAACAACACTGTTATACTTACTTAGAAAGTTTATTACACTTTTCTAAAATAATATTATGAAATTTTAGATGTAAGTTCGATGTGTTGCCACAATATGGCACATTGTTGTGGCAACGTTTGCATGACACCAATGTCTTGTCTTTCTTGGAGAAATACTTCCGAAGTCGGGGCCATAACAAACATACTACAAGTATGTATAAATAAAACCAACACAATTGCGCAATAACTTTTTATACTTAGAGCTCTGTATTATTAAACGTGTGGAGTATGTTCTTAACGTCTACCAGCTTTTTCGGCGTTTTGTTCGCTAAAGATAGAAACGTTTCTATCTTGGCTGTGTTCGTGCGAATACGTTCGACAGTGGATGGCAATGTTTGCACGAACATAATTTGTGAAAAATGTTTCTAGTGTGCGCATATGACAAGATGTCTAAGCTAATATTTTAAAAAATAATTTTATTTCGAAATAAACATGTAATAAAGACATCAAAGCAATGACTGTGTCTTTATACACCGACATGTTTCCTTGCTGAAAATTTTCTACAAATGATGTTCGCAAGCCATGTGAATGGTTTAATTAAACAAACTACATTATGAAAAATAAATAAAATTCCAATACGTCATAATTAAAATAAAAATAAAATGTTGTTCTTGAATCGCAATAGTTACGAAATTTAGTTGAATTTGTTTTTATTTTTTTTACTTTCACCTGATTGAGTTTTTACAAAACATAAAAACCGACAATCGATTATTATCTATAATGATATATAATATTTTCAGTTAATTTCTTTTACTTGTATATAATTACATGTTACATTTTTAGAATTATTGCGGGCAACGACGAAGCAGATAGAAGAGCTGGAGGATAGAGCTTGGTCAGCAGCTAAATGCGTTGAAAGGTCGTATCATGCTCACCTGCCAAATGCAAGGAGGGAAGTCTTTACCAAAAAGAAGTAGGATATAAATGTGGGTTCGAAATAAATAGTAAATTGAATAAAGCAAAAACAAGGAACAAAAGTACAGTAACGTAACAGTGTATTGCAGTTACGGAAACAAAAAAAACCCTTTAACTTACACGTATGTACATGTGTAAACCAACAAAGTGCTGTTAAAAGGTAAAATTACATACGTACATATATAAATGCAAAATAAGTGCAGTGCAGTTCATATACAAGTACACATATAACTAAAAGCCCACGAATGATGCAAAACAATATAAAAAAAGTACAATATATATTAAAAACAATACAAAGGGTCGGCTTTAGTATACCGTCCCAGGCTTTCGTGGATATAATGGGTATGAGCAGGTCGAGGAGATCCTCCAGACCAAGAATATATAATATATAGATTTAGCAGCAGGGAACTTAAAGTTTTCGAGATATTTACGTTTAAAGTTGAAAATTTCAACTATTTACGTACGTATTTTTTCGATATAAAGTGAATTATACAAATATATTTTTCACTCCACTAACACTTCACTAATTCGTTTTTAAAAAATTTGTTTATATTATATGCTGCAAAAATAGCTTTATTTCAATATTTAAATCATTCTTCAACTTTATTAATTTTAACAATAACGAAAGGTTTACAAATGTCAAAAACCCAGTGTTGCCATACTAATATATTTTGAAAACGAAGAAAACTAAAATAAAAGAGAGATTATACCCTAGATACAGTAACCATAATTGTTGATGGACACTAATAAATCTTTTATTTCTCTTCATTTGATAAACTCATGTGTTGGACCGACCAGGGTTATTTTTTTGAAGCGCGGCCGAATGCCGCCAACGCATAAAGAAGTTCTGCGCGAAAAAACTTTGGTACACCCCGGCGTTGCAACATCTATTTATCAAATATAATATAATTAATTTTTCAGGAAAAGTAAATTTTATTTGTAAGTTATAAATAAATGTATGCTATATCGACCATTCCTTTTACATGCAGTATTTGCAAGGCCAAAAAAGATTTTAGATGTTTATTTTAAAATCATACAGTTCTCCGATTCATTAAAGATATTATAAAAATGTTTCTATATATTCCTTAAATATTGAACAAAATACTTATAAAAATTTAAAAAAAATATGTTTGATGCTGACCAAACTAAACAGAATTCGAGTAGGGCAATTTTATAAGAAAAAAAATTTTCGAATCTTATTAAAAAAGGTATACTACTTTTGATAAGTAGCATATATGTCTAGAAAATATAACAAAAGATTACAAGAATATTATTTTTACAGAATTTATTAAAAATCACCCCTAAATCAGTCAAACAAAACTATCGATAGTCAGACCACTCGATAGTTTCAAAAGATACTATCGATAGTATCGGTAGTTTTTCCCCATGAAATCTCATGTTATTTTTATGAAATAATGTTTGCATTTATTTATAAAACAAAACATGAAGAATAACGCAAAAAACAAAAATTAATTAAAATGATATTCGTTTATATGCATTAGTCTCTGGGTGTATGTATGAGTATGTACATATGTACATACATATATTGTGAAATTCAATCACAGCAGAATGCTTAAATATGTAATATGTTTCAGTTTCATAATTTGATTCCCCTCAATCATTAGTACGAAATAAAATGGAGGTTTTTTTACAATAATTTTTTGTCCACGGTTTTTTATTCGTATTAAAATACTGGAAAACTGTGGCGTTAAATATTCTGAATTCCATTTGCACGTATTAATAAGTGAGGTTATGTGCAACCGGCATTTCAGAACATTATAAATTCCTACCTAATGTAAATATTTCCGCAACATTCCTTCTAACGCTTTCAACACCTCAATAAAGTGTAAAAAATAATTTGAAACCACGTGCGCAGATCCAAGCCTAGAATGAAAAGATGATGTTAAGGCTACCATGCCAAAAATTAGACTCACATTTGGTATTAGCAGACTATATCATTATGTAGCTATATAAATTGAAATTTTATAATTTAATGAAAATTTTTGGTAAGTCTAGTTAAGGCATAAACCATCGATAGTCAAAATAAACTACCGATAGTAAGACGAAAATAAAACTATAAATTCTTATCATTCTTTCTAACGCATCCAACACTTAATTAAAGTGTAAAAAATAGTTAAATTTAATAATTTGTATAATATTTTAAGAATATGCAACCAGTCAAGCCAAGAATGAAAAGATGGTTTTAAGCCTAACTTGTTATCCAAAATTAAACTTCACATCTGGAACTACCAAACTAAATTGTTATGTAGCTATATAAAGTGAAATTTTGCAGTTTTATGAAAATTGTTGATAAGCCTAGTTAAGGCATAAACCATCGATAGTCAAAATAAACTATCGATTGTGAGACGAAAAAAAATATCGATAGTCCCATTGATTGTTTTCCAGCTATATCTGTTACAATGCATCTAATTTTCGGAAGCTTTACTCTTTAAGAATTGTTTTCAACGTTTCTGCTACATTATCGGCCGTATGACGTTGAGATAACTGTCTGGTGCCAATAGCACAATTTACGAATGTAGTTCTTTCTAAACAATGAACGGTTACACCAAGAAAGGACCGTTCTGCCATTGTTTCGGCCCAAATATCGAAAGGTAAGCACAGTGTAGATACCTTTTGAATCCTCTGTTGAAACATTTCCGCCAACGTGCGATATTTTTCCCACAGTTTTTTTTTCTAAACTATTAAATGGCACTGTATATAGAGGGGCTACCTCTTTCATCAGTATTAGAAAACCTTCTCCTTCTACGATATAAAAGGGTCTCATGTCCTAACTGATGAAGATTAAAATGCACGCAATTATTTCATTTGTTTTCGCGCGGCCTTCTGCAAAACGATTTTTTAAGTTAAACAGTGTTAGGACTACCTTATGGTGAATATATGTACAACTATGTACCTTTATAAAACCCTATATTTTCGAAAGCTGCTGTTTCATGCAATTTCATTTGCTTTGCTTGCGGAAAAAATGTGACCATGTAAACGTTTCATAAGCTTACAATAAATATACATATACTTAATGGTGCAATTGTTTACTTGTTCTTACACTAAAATCCCGTTATCACAAAAATGAAAATAGTAATGTACATTTTTGTTTTTGTATTTTGAACTTAAGAATATAAAGAAGAAATACATGCATTACCTATTTACATTGTGTTTTTACTTCACTTAAAAAAATATGTCGGGTGAACGCAGACTTTATTGGCTATGTGTATATAAGTAGATCACAAAACAACACTGTTATACTTACTTAGAAAGTTTATTACACTTGTCTAAAATAATATTATGAGATTTTAGATGTAAGTTCGATGTGTTGCCACAATATGGCACATTGTTGTGGCAACGTTTGCATGACACCAATGTCTTGTCTTTCTTGGAGAAATACTTCCGAAGTCGGGGCCATAACAAACATACTACAAGTATGTATAAATAAAACCAACACAATTGCGCAATAACTTTTTATACTTAGAGCTCTGTATTATTAAACGTGTGGAGTATGTTCTTAACGTCTACCAGCTTTTTTTAAGAATTTGAAACGACGACAATTGCAGTGTGGGCCGTTCATTCCGTGTTGCTCACAGAAATAAGTTCTGGTATTCCGATGCAAGTACTTGTTTTTCGATACCTACTTGAATCGCAGTAAAAAGTGTCGATTACAAAAATACTTGGAAAAGCAGGTTAGACGAATTTGTTCGACAAAGTTTTCGTCGTTGGTGGAGGTGTTCATGTCCACATTTCATGTTCGGCGTTTTGTTCGCTAAAGATAAAAACGTTTCTATCTTGGCTGTGTTCCTGCGAGTACGTTCGACAGTGGATGGCAATGTTTGCACGAACATAATTTGTGAAAAATGTTTCTAATGTGCGCATATGTCAAGATGTCTAAGCAAATATTTTAAAAAATATGTTTATTTCGAAATAAACATGTAATAAATATATCAAAGCAATGACTGTGTCTTTATACACCGACATGTTTCCTTGCTGAAAATTTTCTACAAATGATGTTCGCAAGCCATGTGAATGGTTTAATTAAACAAACTACATTATGAAAAATAAATATAATTCCAATACGTCATAATTAAAATAAAAATAAAATGTTGTTCTTGAATCACAATAGTTACGAAATTTAGTTGAATTTGTTTTTATTTTTTTTACTTTCACCTGATTGAGTTTTTACAAAACATAAAAACCGACAATCGATTACTATCTATAATGATCTCTATAAGTAAATTGTCAGTATTGTAACGGATTTCTCGATAAATCGTCTACCTGTAACTCACTTTTGAGTTCAATCACTGGATTGTTAAATAAAAGTCCCAATTTAATGGCTACACACTTATCTTTATTTCTAATTCCAACAACTTAACACTTATTGCTCGTTATTCGAGCTTACAACTTCTTGCTTATTTCTCAATTGTTCTTATCACGACAACACTCTAACTAGAACTGTCCTTGCTGCACAATCCGGCAGCCCTTGTATAGTAAATCTGTAACAAAACATTGCTTCTAGAACATTCTGGCAACTACGAATTCGCTAACTAGTTGCTTCTGGCAGCTTATCGTTGATTCGATTTTGTTCTATCATCCGTGTTCGTCACAGTATATTCAAAATGGAAAACAAAGGTACGAAAGCGTTACAAATTAAATATTTTCAGTTAATTTCTTTTACTTGTATATAATTACATGTTACATTTTTAGAATTATTGCGGGCAACGACGAAGCAGATAGAAGAGCTGGAGGATAGAGCTTGGTCAGCAGCTAAATGCGTTGAAAGGTCGAATCATGCTCACCTGCCAAATGCAAGGAGGGAAGTCTTTACCAAAAAGAAGTAGGATATAAATGTGGGTTCGAAATAAAAAGTAAATTGAATAAAGCAAAAACAAGGAACAAAAGAAACACTTTAACTTACACGTATGTACATGTGTAAACCAACAAAGTGCTGTTAAAAAGTAAAATTACATATGTACATATATAAATGCAAAATAAGTGCAGTGCTGTTCATATACAAGTGCACATATAACTAAAAGCCCACGAATGATGCAAAACAATATAAAAAAAGTACAATATATATTAAAAACAATACAAAGGGTCGGCTTTAGTATACCGTCCCAGGCTTTCGTGGATATAATGGGTATGAGAAGGTCGAGGAGATCCTCCAGATCAAGAATATATAATATATAGATTTAGCCGCAGGGAACTTAAAGTTTTCGAGATATTTACGTTTAAAGTTGAAAATTTCAACTATTTACGTACGTATTTTTTCGATATAAAGTGAATTATACACTTATATTTTTCACTCCACTAACACTTCACTAATTCGTTTTTAAAAAATTTGTTTATATTATATGCTGCAAAAATAGTTTTATTTCAATATTTGAATCATTCTTCAACTTTATTAATTTTAACAATAACAAAAGGGTTACAAATGTCAAAAAACCGGTGTTGCCATACTAATATATTTTGAAAACGAAGAAAACTAAAATAAAAAGAGAGATTATACCCTAGATACAGTAACCATAATTGTTGATGGACACTAATAAATCTTTTATTTCTCTTTATTTGATAAACTCATGTGTTGGACCGACCAGGATTATTTTTTTGAAGCGCGGCCGAATGCCGCCAACGCATAAAGAAGTTCTGCGCGAAAAAACTTTGGTACACCCCGGCGTTGCAACATCTATTTATCAAATATAATATAATTAATTTTTCAGGAAAAGTAATTTTTATTTGTAAGTTATAAATAAATGTATGCTATATCGACCATTCCTTTTACATGCAGTATTTGCAAGGCCAAACAAGATTTTAGATGGTTATTTTAAAATCATACAGTTATCCGATTCATTCAAGATATTATAAAAATGTTTCTATATATTCCTTAAATATTGAACAAAATAATTATAAAAATTTGTAAAGAAATATCTTTGATGCTGACCAAACTAAACAGAATTCGAGTAGGGCAATTTTATAAGAAAAAAAATTTTTCGAATCTTATTAAAAAAAGGTATACTACTTTTGATTAGTAGCATATAAGTCTAGAAAATAAAACTAAAGATTACAAGAATATTATTTTTACAGAATTTATTAAAAATCACCCCTAAATCAGTCAAACAAAACTATCGATAGTCAGACCACTCGATAGTTTCAAAAGATACTATCGATAGTATCGGTAGTTTTTCCCTATGAAACCTCATGTTATTTTTATGAAATAATTTATTTATAAAACAAAACATGAAGGATAACGCAAAAAAACAAAAATTAATTAAAATGATATTCGTTTATATGCATTAGTCTCTTGGTGTATGTATGAGTATGTACATATGTACATATATTGTGAAATTCACAGCAGAATGCTTAAATATGTAATATGTTTCAGTTTCATAATTTGATTCCCCATAATCATTAGTACGAAATAAAATGGAGGTTTTTTTACAATAATTATTTTTCCACGGTTTTTTATTCGTATTAAAATACTGGAAAACTGTGGCTTTAAAAATTCTGAATTCCATTTGCACGTATTAATAAGTGAGGTTATGTGCAACCGGCATTTCAGAACATTATAAATTCCTACCTAATGTAAATATTTCTGCAACATTCCTTTTAACGCTTTCAACACCTCAATTAAGTGTAAAAAATAATTTGAAACCACGTGCGCCTAGAATGAAAAGATGATGTTAAGGCTACCATGCCAAAAATTAGACTTCACATTTGGTATTAGCAGACTATATCATTATGTAGCTATATAAATTTAAATTTTATAATTTTATGAAAATTGTTGGTAAGTCTAGTTAAGGCATAAACCATCGATAGTCAAAATAAACTACCGATAGTAAGACGAAAATAAAACTATAAATTTTTATCATACTTTCTAACTTAATTAAAGTGTAACAAATAGTTAAATTTAATAATTTGTATAATATTTTAAGAATATGCAACCAGTCAAGCCAAGAATGAAAATATGGTTTTAAGCCTAACTTGTTATCCAAAATTAAACTTCACATCTGGAACTACCAAACTAAATTGTTATGTAGCTATATTAAGTGAAATTTTGCAGTTTTATGAAAATTGTTGATAAGCCTAGTTAACGCATAAACCATCGATAGTCAAAATAAACTATCGATAGTGAGACGAAAAAAAATATCGATAGTCCCATTGATTGTTTTCCAGCTCTATCTGTTACAATGCATCTAATTTTCGGAAGCTTTACTCTTTAAGAATTGTTTTCAACGTTTCTGCTAGATTATCGGCCGTATGACGTTAAGATAACTGCCAATAGCACAATTTACGAATGTAGTTCTTTCTAAAAAATGAACGGTTACACCAAGAAAGGACCGTTCTGCCATTGTTTCGGCCCAAATATCGAAAGGTAAGCACAGTGTAGATACCTTTTGAATCCTCTGTTGAAACATTTCCGCCAACGTGCAATATTTTTCCCACAGTTTTTTTTTCTAAACTATTAAATGGCACTGTATATAGAGGGGCTACCTCTTTCATCAGTATTAGGAAACCCTCTCTTTCTACGATATGAAAGGGTCTCATGTCCTAACTGATGAAGATTAAAATGCACGCAATTATTTCATTTGTTTTCGCGCGGCCTTCTGCAAAAAGATTTTTTAAGTTAAACAGTGTTAGGACTACCTTATGGTGAATATATGTACAACTATGTACCTTTGTAAAACCCTATATTTTCGAAAGCTGCTGTTATAGCATTACCGTCGCTTCTATTTCTATATCATAATCTATTTCCTTTAATTTGCGTCTGTAATTACTTTACAAAATCAGTCAAAAAACAAAATTTTATTTGCTTTGCTTGCGGAAAAAATGTGACCATGTAAACGTTTCATTAGCTTACAATAAATATACACATACTTAATGGTGCCTATGTTTACTTGTTCTTACACTAAAATCCCGTTATCACAAAAATGAAAATAGGAATGTACATTTTTGTTTTTGCATTTTGAACTTAAGAATATAAAGAAGAAATACATGCATTACCTATTTACATTGTGTTTTTACTTCACTTAAAAAAATATGTCGGGTGAACGCAGACTTTATTGTGTTTCTGTGTGTGTGCTCTGTATTATTAAACGTGTGGAGTATGTTCTTAACGTCTACCAGCTTTTTTTAAGAATTTGAAACGACGACAATTGAAGTGTGGGCGGTTCATTCCGTGTTGCTCACAGAAATAAGTTCTGGTATTCCGATGAAAGAACTTGTTTTTCGATACCTACTTGAATCGCAGTAAAAAGTGTTCGACAGTGGATGGCAATGTTCGCACGAACATAATTTGTGACAATGTTTCTAATGTGCGCATATGTCAAGATGTCTAAGCAAATATTTTAAAAAATATGTTTATTTCGAAATAAACATGTAATAAATATATCAAAGCAATGACTGTGTCTTTATACACCGACATGTTTCCTTGCTGAAAATTTTCTACAAATGATGTTCGCAAGCCATGTGAATGGTTTAATTAAACAAACTACATTATGAAAAATAAATATAATTCCAATACGTCATAATTAAAATAAAAATAAAATGTTGTTCTTGAATCGCAATAGTTACGAAATTTAGTTAAATTTGTTTTTATTTTTTTTACTTTCACCTGATTGAGTTTTTACAAAACATGAAAACCGACAATCGATTATTATCTATAAGGATCTCTATAAGTAAATTGTCAGTATTGTAACGGATTTCTCGATAAATCGTCTACCTGTAACTCACTCTTGAGTTCAATCACTGGATTGTTAAATAAAAGTCCCAATTTAGGCTACACACTTATCTTTATTTCTAATTCCAACAACTTAACACTTATTGCTCGTTATTCGAGCTTACAACTTCTTGCTTATTTCTCAATTGTTCTTATCACGACAACACTCTAACTAGAACTGTCCTTGCTGCACAATCCGGCAGCCCTTGTATAGTAAATCTGTAACAAAACATTGCTTCTAGAACATTCTGGCAACTACGAATTCGCTAACTAGTTGCTTCTGGCAGCTTATCGTTGATTCGATTTTGTTCTATCATCCGTGTTCGTCACAGTATATTCAAAATGGAAAACAAAGGTTCGAAAGCGTTACAAATTAAATATTTTCAGTTAATTTCTTTTACTTGTATATAATTACATGTTACATTTTTAGAATTATTGCGGGCAACGACGAAGCAGATAGAAGAGCTGGAGGATAGAGCTTGGTCAGCAGCTAAATGCGTTGAAAGGTCGTATCATGCTCACCTGCCAAATGCAAGGAGGGAAGTCTTTACCAAAAAGAAGTAGGATATAAATGTGGGTTCGAAATAAAAAGTAAATTGAATAAAGCAAAAACAAGGAACAAAAAAAACACTTTAACTTACACGTATGTACATGTGTAAACCAACAAAGTGCTGTTAAAAGGTAAAATTACATACGTACATATATAAATGCAAAATAAGTGCAGTGCAGTTCATATACAAGTACACATATAACTAAAAGCCCACGAATGATGTAAAACAATATAAAAAAAGTACAATAAATATTAAAAACACATAAAACAATACAAAGGACCGACCAGGATTATTTTTTTGAAGTCAAAAAACACTTTAACTTACACGTATGTACATGTGTAATCCAACAAAGTGCTGTTAAAAAGTAAAATTACATATGTACATATATAAATGCAAAGTAAGTGCAGTGCTGTTCATATACAAGTACACATATAACTAAAAGCCCACGAATGATGCAAAACAATATAAAAAAAGTACAATATATATTAAAAACAATACAAAGGGTCGGCTTTAGTATACCGTCCCAGGCTTTCGTGGATGTAATGGGTATGAGCAGGTCGAGGAGATCCTCCAGATAAAGAATATATAATATATAGATTTAGCCGCAGGGAACTTAAAGTTTTCGAGATATTTACGTTTAAAGTTGAAAATTTCAACTATTTACGTACGTATTTTTTCGATATAAAGTGAATTATACACTTATATTTTTCACTCCACTAACACTTCACTAATTCGTTTTAAAAAAATTTGTTTATATTATATGCTGCAAAAATTGCTTTATTTCAATATTTAAATCATTCTTCAACTTTATTAATTTTAACAATAACAAAAGGGTTACAAATGTCAAAAAACCAGTGTTGCCATACTAATATATTTTGAAAACGAAGAAAACTAAAATAAAAAGAGATTATACCCTAGATACAGTAACCATAATTGTTGATGGACACTAATAAATCTTTTATTTCTCTTCATTTGATAAACTCATGTGTTGGACCGACCAGGGTTATTTTTTTGAAGCGCGGCCGAATGCCGCCAACGCATAAAGAAGTTCTGCGCGAAAAAACTTTGGTACACCCCGGTGTTGCAACATCTATTTATCAAATATAATATAATTAATTTTTCAGGAAAAGTAATTTTTATTTGTAAGTTATAAATAAATGTATGCTATATCGACCATTCCTTTTACATGCAGTATTTGCAAGGCCAAAAAAGATTTTAGATGTTTATTTTAAAATCATACAGTTCTCCGATTCATTAAAGATATTATAAAAATGTTTCTATATATTCCTTAAATATTGAACAAAATACTTATAAAAATTAAAAAAAAAATATCTTTGATGCTGACCAAACTAAACAGAATTCGAGTAGGGCAATTTTATAAGAAAAAAAAATTTTCGAATCTTATTAAAAAAGGTATACTACTTTTGATAAGTAGCATATATGTCTAGAAAATATAACAAAAGATTACAAGAATATTATTTTTACAGAATTTATTAAAAATCACCCCTAAATCAGTCAAACAAAACTATCGATAGTCAGACCACTCGATAGTTTCAAAAGATACTATCGATAGTATCGGTAGTTTTTCCCCATGAAATCTCATGTTATTTTTATGAAATAATGTTTGCATTTATTTATAAAACAAAACATGAAGAATAACGCAAAAAACAAAAATTAATTAAAATAATATTCGTTTATATGCATTAGTCTCTGGGTGTATGTATGAGTATGTACATATGTACATACATATATTGTGAAATTCAATCACAGCAGAATGCTTAAATATGTAATTTGTTTCAGTTTCATAATTTGATTCCCCTCAATCATTAGTACGAAATAAAATGGAGGTTTTTTTACAATAATTACTTTTCCACGGTTTTTTATTCGTATTAAAATACTGGAAAACTGTGGCGTTAAATATTCTGAATTCCATTTGCACGTATTAATAAGTGAGGTTATGTGCAACCGGCATTTCAGAACATTATAAGTTCCTACCTAATGTAAATATTTCCGCAACATTCCTTCTAACGCTTTCAAAACCTCAATAAAGTGTAAAAAATAATTTGAAACCACGTGCGCAGATCCAAGCCTAGAATGAAAAGATGATGTTAAGGCTACCATGCCAAAAATTAGACTCACATTTGGTATTCGCAGACTATATCATTATGTAGCTATATAAATTGAAATTTTATAATTTTATGAAAATTGTTGGTAAGTCTAGTTAAGGCATAAACCATCGATAGTCAAAATAAACTACCGATAGTAAGACGAAAATAAAACTATAAATTCTTATCATTCTTTCTAATGCATCCAACACTTAATTAAAGTGTAAAAAATAGTTAAATTTAATAATTTGTATAATATTTTAAGAATATGCAACCAGTCAAGCCAAGAATGAAAAGATGGTTTTAAGCCTAACTTGTTATCCAAAATTATACTTCACATCTGGAACTACCAAACTAAATTGTTATGTAGCTATATAAAGTGAAATTTTGCAGTTTTATGAAAATTGTTGATAAGCCTAGTTAAGGCATAAACCATCGATAGTCAAAATAAACTATCGATAGTGAGCCGAAAAAAAATATCGAGAGCCCCATTGATTGTTTTCCAGCTCTATCTGTTACAATGCATCTAATTTTCGGAAGCTTTACTCTTTAAGAATTGTTTTCAACGTTTCTGCTACATTATCGGCCGTATGACGTTGAGATAACTGTCTGGTGCCAATAGCACAATTTACGAATGTAGTTCTTTCTAAAAAATGAACGGTTACACCAAGAAAGGACCGTTCTGCCATTGTTTCGGCCCAAATATCGAAAGGTAAGCACAGTGTAGATACCTTTTGAATCCTCTGTTGAAACATTTCCGCCAACGTGCAATATTTTTCCCACAGTTTTTTTTTCTAAACTATTAAATGGCACTGTATATAGAGGGGCTACCTCTTTCATCAGTATTAGAAAACCTTCTCCTTCTACGATATGAAAGGGTCTCATGTCCTAACTGATGAAGATTAAAATGCACGCAATTATTTCATTTGTTTTCGCGCGGCCTTCTGCAAAACGATTTTTTAAGTTAAACAGTGTTAGGACTACCTTATGGTGAATATATGTACAACTATGTACCTTTATAAAACCCTATATTTTCGAAAGCTGCTGTTATAGCATTACCGTCGCTTCTATTTCTATATCATAATCTATTCCCTTTAATTTGCGTCTGTAATTACTTTACAAAATCAATCAAAAAACAAAATTTCATTTGCTTTGCTTGCGGAAAAAATGTGACCATGTAAACGTTTCATAAGCTTACAATAAATATACATATACTTAATGGTGCAATTGTTTACTTGTTCTTACATTAAAATCCCGTTATCACAAAAATGAAAATAGTAATGTACATTTTTGTTTTTGTATTTTGAACTTAAGAATATAAAGAAGAAATACATGCATTACCTATTTACATTGTGTTTTTACTTCACTTAAAAAAATATGTCGGGTGAACGCAGACTTTATTGGCTATGTGTATATAAGTAGATCACAAAACAACACTGTTATACTTACTTAGAAAGTTTATTACACTTTTCTAAAATAATATTATGAGATTTTAGATGTAAGTTCGATGTGTTGCCACAATATGGCACATTGTTGTGGCAACGTTTGCATGACACCAATGTCTTGTCTTTCTTGGAGAAATACTTCCGAAGTCGGGGCCATAACAAACATACTACAAGTATGTATAAATAAAACCAACACAATTGCGCTATAACTTTTTATACTTAGAGCTCTGTATTATTAAACGTGTGGAGTATGTTCTTAACGTCTACCAGCTTTTTTTAAGAATTTGAAACGACGACAATTGCAGTGTGGGCCGTTCATTCCGTGTTGCTCACAGAAATAAGTTCTGGTATTCCGATGCAAGTACTTGTTTTTCGATACCTACTTGAATCGCAGTAAAAAGTGTCGATTACAAAAATACTTGGAAAAGCAGGCTAGACGAATTTGTTCGACAAAGTTTTCGTCGTTGGTGGAGGTGTTCATGTCCACATTTCATGTTCGGCGTTTTGTTCGCTAAAGATAAAAACGTTTCTATCTTGGCTGTGTTCGTGCGAATACGTTCGACAGTGGATGGCAATGTTTGCACGAACATAATTTGTGAAAAATGTTTCTAATGTGCGCATATGTCAAGATGTCTAAGCAAATATTTTAAAAAATATGTTTATTTCGAAATAAACATGTAATAAATATATCAAAGCAATGACTGTGTCTTTATACACCGACATGTTTCCTTGCTGAAAATTTTCTACAAATGATGTTCGCAAGCCATGTGAATGGTTTAATTAAACAAACTACATTATGAAAAATAAATATAATTCCAATACGTCATAATTAAAATAAAAATAAAATGTTGTTCTTGAATCGCAATAGTTACGAAATTTAGTTGAATTTGTTTTTATTTTTTTTACTTTCACCTGATTGAGTTTTTACAAAACATAAAAACCGACAATCGATTATTATCTATAATGATCTCTATAAGTAAATTGTCAGTATTGTAACGGATTTCTCGATAAATCGTCTACCTGGAACTCACTCTTGAGTTCAATCACTGGATTGTTAAATAAAAGTCCCAATTTAATGGCTACACACTTATCTTTATTTCTAATTCCAACAACTTAACACTTATTGCTCGTTATTCGAGCTTACAACTTCTTGCTTATTTCTCAATTGTTCTTATCACGACAACACTCTAACTAGAACTGTCCTTGCTGCACAATCCGGCAGCCCTTGTATAGTAAATCTGTAACAAAACATTGCTTCTAGAACATTCTGGCAACTACGAATTCGCTAACTAGTTGCTTCTGACAGGTTATCGTTGATTCGATTTTGTTCTATCATCCGTGTTCGTCACAGTATATTCAAAATGGAAAACAAAGGTACGAAAGCGTTACAAATTAAATATTTTCAGTTAATTTCTTTTACTTGTATATAATTACATGTTACATTTTTAGAATTATTGCGGGCAACGACGAAGCAGATAGAAGAGCTGGAGGATAGAGCTTGGTCAGCAGCCAAATGCGTTGAAAGGTCGTATCATGCTCACCTGCCAAATGCAAGGAGGGAAGTCTTTACCAAAAAGAAGTAGGATATAAATGTGGGTTCGAAATAAAATGTAAATTGAATAAAGCAAAAACAAAGAACAAAAAAAAAACACTTTAACTTACACGTATGTACATGTGTAAACCAACAAAGTGCTGTTAAAAGGTAAAATTACATATGTACATATATAAATGCAAAATAAGTGCAGTGCTGTTCATATACAAGTACACATATAACTAAAAGCCCACGAATGATGCAAAACAATATAAAAAAAGTACAATACATATTAAAAACAATACAAAGGGTCGGCTTTAGTATACCGTCCCAGACTTTCGTAGATATAATGGGTATGAGCAGGTCGAGGAGATCCTCCAGATCAAGAATATAAAATATATAGATATAGCCGCAGAGAACTTAAAGTTTTCGAGATATTTACGTTTAAAGTTGAAAATTTCAACTATTTACGTACGTATTTTTTCGATATAAAGTGAATTATTCAATTATATTTTTCACTCCACTAACACTTCACTAATTCTTTTTAAAAAATTTGTTTATATTATATGCTGCAAAAATAGCTTTATTTCAATATTTAAATCTTTCTTCAACTTTATTAATTTTAACAATAACAAAAGGGTTACAAATGTCAAAAAACCAGTGTTGCCATACTAATATATTTTGAAAACGAAGAAAACTAAAATAAAAAGAGAGATTATACCCTAGATACAGTAACCATAATTGTTGATGGACAACTTTCGTTGTAGATTTACGTGAGTACCTGCCGGCGACGGCCTTACCTCACGGTGTTCAAAACACAACGGATCAATACAATGCGTTGATCAGCGCCCCAAACAAAACGAGCTTATGCAAGTATTTATTTGGATACCAGTGGCAGTGTGTCTGGGTCCACACTACCATCTTGGTATGATTCGAGGCCGACCTAAAACCTCTTCCGTTTTCGGGTACGGCACCCAGTTACTTGTGTAACTTCTTTTTTCGAACTGAAAATTCAGTTCTTCCAGCATTTAGGTTTAAACCACAGCCACCACGATACTCCCCAAAGGGCCGAACCCAATGAGCAGATTGAACAGAAGTCCAAGGGCTTTCTGCTCCCCGTGGTACCGGAAAGTCTCCGGTCAGACTGCGTAGCCTAAACTACTGCCAGTTGAGCTACCCATTACTCAAATGACTGGTGACATTTGTCGCTTGAACTTCAAATGTCTTTTTATTTGCTTTTTCATTTAAAGTGTTTCTAATATCAGTTCAAGCTGAGTATTATAGCACTATCACTCCATATACTATGCTGATATTACTGGGCAAAGAATATAATAACAGTCATAGTGCATATTGGCTTTTAGTCGCCTTTTACGACAGGCATGCCTTGCCGCGGGCATATTCTTTCCCCAAACCCGCAGGGGAATTGTTGATGGACACTAATAAATCTTTTATTTCTCTTCATTTGATAAACTCATGTGTTGGACCGACCAGGGTTATTTTTTTGAAGCGCGGCCGAATGCCGCCAACGCATAAAGAAGTTCTGCGCGAAAAAACTTTGGTACACCCCGGTGTTGCAACATCTATTTATCAAATATAATATAATTAATTTTTCAGGAAAAGTAATTTTTATTTGTAAGTTATAAATAAATGTATGCTATATCGACCATTCCTTTTACATGCAGTATTTGCAAGGCCAAACAAGATTTTAGATGGTTATTTTAAAATCATACAGTTATCCGATTCATTCAAGATATTATAAAAATGTTTCTATATATTCCTTAAATATTGAACAAAATAATTATAAAAATTTGTAAAGAAATATCTTTGATGCTGACCAAACTAAACAGAATTCGAGTAGGGCAATTTTATAAGAAAAAAAATTTTCGAATCTTATTGAAAAAGGTATACTACTTTTGATTAGTAGCATATATGTCTAGAAAATAAAACTAAAGATTACAAGAATATTATTTTTACAGAATTTATTAAAAATCACCCCTAAATCAGTCAAACAAAACTATCGATGGTCAGACCACTCGATAGTTTCAAAAGATACTATCGATAGTATCGGTAGTTTTTCCCCATGAAATCTCATGTTATTTTTATGAAATAATGTTTGCATTTATTTATAAAACAAAACATGAAGGATAACGCAAAAAAACAAAAATTAATTAAAATGATATTCGTTTATATGCATTAGTCTCTTGGTGTATGTATGAGTATGTACATATGTACATATATTGTGAAATTCAATCACAGCAGAATGTTTAAATATGTAATATGTTTCAGTTTCATAATTTGATTCCCCATAATCATTAGTACGAAATAAAATGGAGGTTTTTTTACAATAATTATTTTTCCACGGTTTTTTATTCGTATTAAAATACTGGAAAACTGTGGCGTTAAAAATTCTGAATTCCATTTGCACGTATTAATAAGTGAGGTTATGTGTAACCGGCATTTCAGAACTTAAAAAATTCCTACCTAATGTAAATATTTCCGCAACATTCCTTCTAACGCTTTCAACACCTCAATAAAGTGTAAAAATAATTTGAAACCACGTGCGCCTAGAATGAAAAGATGATGTTAAGGCTACCATGCCAAAAATTAGACTTCACATTTGGTATTAGCAGACTATATCATTATGTAGCTATATAAATTTAAATTTTATAATTTTATGAAAATTGTTGGTAAGTCTAGTTAAGGCATAAACCATCGATAGTCAAAATAAACTACCGATAGTAAGACGAAAATAAAACTATAAATTTTTATCATACTTTCTAACTTAATTAAAGTGTAACAAATAGTTAAATTTAATAATTTGTATAATATTTTGAGAATATGCAACCAGTCAAGCCAAGAATGAAAAGATGGTTTTAAGCCTAACTTGTTATCCAAAATTAAACTTCACATCTGGAACTACCAAACTAAATTGTTATGTAGCTATATTAAGTGAAATTTTGCAGTTTTATGAAACTTGTTGATAAGCCTAGTTAAGGCATAAACCATCGATAGTCAAAATAAACTATCGATAGTGAGACGAAAAAAAATATCGATAGTCCCATTGATTGTTTTCCAGCTCTATCTGTTACAATGCATCTAATTTTCGGAAGCTTTACTCTTTAAGAATTGTTTTCAACGTTTCTGCTAGATTATCGGCCGTATGACGTTAAGATAACTGTCTGGTGCCAATAGCACAATTTACGAATGTAGTTCTTTCTAAAAAATGAACGGTTACACCAAGAAAGGACCGTTCTGCCATTGTTTCGGCCCAAATATCGAAAGGTAAGCACAGTGTAGATACCTTTTGTATCCTGTGTTGAAACATTTCCGCCAACGTGCAATATTTTTCCCACAGTTTTTTTTTTCTGAACTATTAAATGGCACTGTATATAGAGGGGCTACCTCTTTTATCAGTATTAGGAAACCCTCTCTTTCTACGATATGAAAGGGTCTCATGTCCTAACTGATGAAGATTAAAATGCACGCAATTATTTCATTTGTTTTCGCGCGGCCTTCTGCAAAAAGATTTTTTAAGTTAAACAGTGTTAGGACTACCTTATGGTGAATATATGTACAACTATGTACCTTTATAAAACCCTATATTTTCGAAAGCTGCTGTTTCATGCAATTTCATTTGCTTTGCTTGCGGAAAAAATGTGACCATGTAAACGTTTCATAAGCTTACAATAAATATACATATACTTAATGGTGCCTATGTTTACTTGTTCTTACACTAAAATCCCCTTATCACAAAAATGAAAATAGGAATGTACATTTTTGTTTTTGCATTTTGAACTTAAGAATATAAAGAAGAAATACATGCATTACCTACTTACATTGTGTTTTTACTTCACTTAAAAAAATATGTCGGGTGAACGCAGACTTTATTGTGTTTCTGTGTGTGTGCTCTGTATTATTAAACGTGTGGAGTATGTTCTTAACGTCTACCAGCTTTTTTTAAGAATTTGAAACGACGACAATTGCAGTGTGGGCGGTTCATTCCGTGTTGCTCACAGAAATAAGTTCTGGTATTCCGATGCAAGAACTTGTTTTTCGATACCTACTTGAATCGAAGTAAAAAGTGTTCGACAGTGGATGGCAATGTTCGCACGAACATAATTTGTGAAAAATGTTTCTAATGTGCGCATATGTCAAGATGTCTAAGCAAATATTTTAAAAAATATGTTTATTTCGAAATAAACATGTAATAAATATATCAAAGCAATGACTGTGTCTTTATACACCGACATGTTTCCTTGCTGAAAATTTTCTACAAATGATGTTCGCAAGCCTTGTTGGTTTAATTAAACAAACTACATTATGAAAAATAAATATAATTCCAATACGTCATAATTAAAATAAAAATAAAATGTTGTTCTTGAATCACAATAGTTACGAAATTTAGTTAAATTTGTTTTTATTTTTTTTTACTTTCACCTGATTGAGTTTTTACAAAACATAAAAACCGACAATCGATTATTATCTATAATGATCTCTATAAGTGAATTGTCAGTATTGTAACGTATTTATCGATAAGTCGTCTACCTGTAACTCACTCTTGAGTTCGATCACTGGATTGATAAATAAAAGTCCCAATTTAATGGCTACACACTTATCTTTATTTCTAATTCCAACAACTTAACACTTATTGCTCGTTATTCGAGCTTACAACTTCTTGCTTATTTCTCAATTGTTCTTATCACGACAACACTCTAACTAGAACTGTCCTTGCTGCACAATCCGGCAGCCCTTATATAGTAAATCTGTAACAAAACATTGCTTCTAGAACATTCTGGCAACTACGAATTCGCTAACTAGTTGCTTCTGGCAGTTAATCGTTGATTCGATTTTGTTCTATCATCCGTGTTCGTCACAGTATATTCAAAATGGAAAACGAAGGTACGAAAGCGTTACAAATTAAATATTTTCAGTTAATTTCTTTTACTTGTATATAATTACATGTTACATTTTTAGAATCATTGCGGGCAACGACGAAGCAGATAGAAGAGCTGGAGGATAGAGCTTGGTCAGCAACTAAATGCGTTGAAAGGTCGTATCATGCTCACCTGCCAAATGCAAGGAGGGAAGTCTTTATCAAAAAGAAGTACGATAAAAATGTGGGTTCGAAATAAAAAGTAAATTGAATAAAGCAAAAACAAGGAACAAAAAAAAAACACTTTAACTTACACGTATGTACATGTGTAAACCAACAAAGTGCTGTTAAAAGGTAAAATTACATATGTACATATATAAATGCAAAATAAGTGCAGTGCTGTTCATATACAAGTACACATATAACTAAAAGCCCACGAATGATGCAAAACAATATAAAAAAAGTACAATATATATTAAAAACAATACAAAGGGTCGGCTTTAGTATACCGTCCCAGGCTTTCGTGGATATAATGGGTATGAGCAGGTCGAGGAGGTCCTCCAGATCAAAAATATATAATATATAGATTTAGCCGCAGGGAACTTAAAGTTTTCGAGATATTTACGTTTAAAGATGAAAATTTCAACTATTTACGTACGTATTTTTTCGATATAAAGTGAATTATATAATTATATTTTTCACTCCACTAACAGTTCACTATTTCGTTTTTAAAAAATTTGTTTATATTATATGCTGCAAAAATAGCTTTATTTCAATATTTAAATCATTCTTCAACTTTATTAATTTTAACAATAACAAAAGGGTTATAAATGTCAAAAAACCAGTGTTGCCATACTAATATACTTTGAAAACGAAGAAAAATAAAATAAAAAGAGAGATTATACCCTAGATACAGGAACCATAATTGTTGATGGACACTAATAAATCTTTAATTTCTCTTCATTTGATAAACTCCTGTGTTGGGCTGGCCAGGGTTATTTTTTTTTAAACGCGGCCGAAGGCCGAAAACCAAAAAGAATTTCTGCGCGAAAAAACCTTGGTACACCCCGGTGTTGGACCGACCAGGGTTATTTTTTTGAAGCGCGGCCGAATGCCGCCAACGCATAAAGAAGTTCTGCGCGAAAAAACTTTGGTACACCCCGGTGTTGCAACATCTATTTATCAAATATAATATAATTAATTTTTCAGGAAAAGTAATTTTAATTTGTAAGTTATAAATAAATGTATGTATTTGCAAGGCCAAAAAAGATTTTAGATGGTTATTTTAAAAGCATACAGTTATCCGATTCATTCAAGATATTATAAAAATGTTTCTATATATTCCTTAAATATTGAACAAAATACTTATAAAATTTTTTAAAAAAATATCTTCGATGCTGACCAAACTAAACAGAATTCGAGTAGGGCAATTTTATAAGAAAACAAATTTTTCGAACCTAATTAAAAAAAGGTATACTACTTTTGATTAGTAGCATATATGTCTAGAAAATAAAACAAAAGATTACAAGAATATCATTTTTACAAAATTTATTAAAAATCACCCCTAAATCAGTCAAATAAAACTATCGATAGTCAGACCACTCGATAGTTTCAAAAGATACTATCGATAGTATCGGTAGTTTTTCCCCATGAAATCTCATGTTATTTTTATGAAATAATGTTTGCATTTATTTATAAAAAAAACATGAAGAATAACGCAAAAAACAAAAATTAATTAAAATAATATTCGTTTATATGCATTAGTCTCTGGGTGTATGTATGAGTAGGTACATATGTGCATATATTGTGAAATTCAATCACAGCAGAATGTTTAAATATGTAATATGTTTCAGTTTCATAATTTGATTCCCCATAATCATTAGTACGAAATAAAATGGAGGTTTTTTTACAATAATTATTTGTCCACGGTTTTTAATTCGTATTAAAATACTGGAAAACTGTGGCGTTAAAAATTCTGAATTCCATTTGCACGTATTAATAAGTGAGGTTATGTGCAACCGGCACTGAACATTAAAAATTCCTACCTAATGTAAATATTTCCGCAACATTCCTTTTAACGCTTTCAACACCTCATTAAAGTGTAAAAAATAATTTGAAACCACGTGCGCAGATCCAAGCCTAGAATGAAAAGATGATGTTAAGGCTACCATGCCAAAAATTAGACTACACATTTGGTATTAGCAGACTATATCATTATGTAGCTATATAAATTGAAATTTTATAATTATATGAAAATTGTTGGTAAGTCTAGTTAAGACATAAACCATCGATAGTCAAAATAAACTACCGATAGTAAGACGAAAATAAAACTTTAAATTTTTATCATTCTTTCTAACGCATCCAACACTTAATTAAAGTGTAACAAATAGTTAAATTTAATAATTTGTATAATATTTTAAGAATATGCAACCAGTCAAGCCAAGAATGAAAAGATGGTTTTAAGCCTAACTTGTTATCCAAAATTAAACTTCACATCTGGAACTACCAAACTAAATTGTTATGTAGCTATATTAAGTGAAATTTTGCAGTTTTATGAAACTTGTTGATAAGCCTAGTTAAGGCATAAACCATCGATAGTCAAAATAAACTACCGATAGTGAGACAAAAAAAATATCGATAGTCTCATTGATTGTTTTCCAGCTCTATCTGTTACAATGCATCTAATTTTCGGAAGCTTTACTCTTTAAGAATTGTTTTCAACGTTTCTGCTAGATTATCGGCCGTATGACGTTAAGATAACTGTCTGGTGCCAATAGCACAATTTACGAATGTAGTTGTTTCTAAAAAATGAACGGTTACACCAAGAAAGCCATTGTTTCGGCCTAAATATCGAAAAGTAAGCACAGTGTAGATACCTTTTGAATCCTCTGTTGAAACATTTCCGCCAACGTGCAATATTTTTCCCACAGGTTTTTTTTTCTAAACTATTAAATGGCACTGTATATAGAGGGGCTACCTCTTTTATCAGTATTAGAAAACCCTCTCCTTCTACGATATGAAAGGGTCTCATGTCCTAACTGATGAAGATTAAAATGCACGCAATTATTTCATTTGTTTTCGCGCGTATATCATAATCTATTCCCTTTAATTTGCGTCTGTAATTACTTTACAAAATCAATCAAAAAACAAAATTTAATTTGCTTTGCTTGCGGAAAAAATGTGACCATGCAAACGTTTCATAAGCTTACAATAAATATACACATACTTAATGGTGCCTATGTTTACTTGTTCTTACACTAAAATCCTGTTATCACAAAAATGAAAATAGGAATGTACATTTTTGTTTTTGCATTTTGAACTTAAGAATATAAAGACGAAAAACATGCATTACCTATTTACATTGTGTTTTTACTTCACTTAAAAAAGTCGGGTGAACGCAGACTTTATTGTGTTTCTGTGTGTGTGCTCTGTATTATTAAACGTGTGGAGTATGTTCTTAACGTCTACCAGCTTTTTTTAAGAATTTGAAACGACGACAATTGCAGTGTGGGCCGTTCATTCCGTGTTGCTCACAGAAATAAGTTCTGGTATTCCGATGCAAGTACTTGTTTTTCGATACCTACTTGAATCGCAGTAAAAAGTGTCGATTACAAAAATACTTGGAAAAGCAGGCTAGACGAATTTGTTCGACAAAGTTTTCGTCGTTGGTGGAGGTGTTCATGTCCACATTTCATGTTCGGCGTTTTGTTCGATAAAGATAGAAACGTTTCTATCTTGGCTGTGTTTGTGCGAATACGTGCGACAGTGGATGGCAATGTTCGCATGAACATAATTTGTGAAAAATGTTTCTAATGTGCGCATATGTCAAGATGTCTAAGCAAATATTTTAAAAATTATTTTTATTTCGAAATAAACATGTAATAAAGACATCAAAGCAATGACTGTGTCTTTATACACCTTGCTGAAAATTTTCTACAAATGATGTTCGCAAGCCATGTGAATGGTTTAATTAAACAAACTACATTATGAAAAATAAATATAATTCCAATACGTCATAATTAAAATAAAAATAAAATGTTGTTCTTGAATCACAATAGTTACGAAATTTAGTTGAATTTGTTTTTATTTTTTTTTACTTTCACCTGATTGAGTTTTTACAAAACATAAAAACCGACAATCGATTATTATCTATAATGATCTCTATAAGTAAATTGTCAGTATTATAACGGATTTCTCGATAAATCGTCTACATGTAACTCACTTTTGAGTTCGATCACTGGATTGTTAAATAAAAGTCAAAATTTAATGGCTACACATTTATCTTTATTTCTAATTCCAACAACTTAACACTTATTGCTCGTTATTCGAGCTTACAACTTTTTGCTTATGTCTCAATTGTTCTTCTCACGACAACACTCTAACTAGAACTGTCCTTGCTGCACAGTCCGGCAGCCCTTATATAGTAAATCTGTAACAAAACATTGCTTCTAGAACATTCTGGCAACTACGAATTCGCTAAGTAGTTGCTTCTGGCAGTTTATCGTTGATTCGATTTTGTTCTATCATCCGTGTTCGTCCCAGTATATTCAAAATGGAAAACAAAGGTACGAAAGCGTTACAAATTAAATATTTTCAGTTAATTTCTTTTACTTGTATATAATTACATGTTACATTTTTAGAATTATTGCGAGCAACGACGAAGCAGATAGAAGAGCTGGAGGATAGAGCTTGGTCAGCAGCTAAATGCGTTGAAAGGTGGTATCATGCTCACCTGCCAAATGCAAGGAGGGAAGTCCTTATCAAAAAGAAGTACGATAAAAATGTGGGTTCGAAATAAAAAGTAAATTGAATAAAGCAAAAACAAGGAACAAAAATACAGTAACGTAACAGTGTATTGCAGTTACGGAAACAAAAAAAACCCTTTAACTTACACGTATGTACATGTGTAAACCAACAAAGTGCTGTTAAAAAGTAAAATTACATACGTACATATATAAATGCAAAATAAGTGCAGTGCAGTTCATATACAAGTACACATATAACTAAACGCCCACGAATGATGCAAAACAATATAAAAAAAGTACAATATATATTAAAAACAATACAAAGGGTCGGCTTTAGTATACCGTCCCAGACTTTCGTGGATATAATGGGTATGAGCAGGTCGAGGAGATCCTCCAGATCAAGAATATAAAATATATAGATATAGCCGCAGGGAACTTAAAGTTTTCGAGATATTTACGTTTAAAGTTGAAAATTTCAACTATTTACGTACGTATTTTTTCGATATAAAGTGAATTATACAATTATATTTTTCACTCCACTAACACTTCACTAATTCGTTTTTAAAAAATTTGTTTATATTATATGCTGCAAAAATAGCTTTATTTCAATATTTAAATCATTCTTCAACTTTATTAATTTTAACAATAACAAAAGGGTTACAAATGTCAAAAAACCAGTGTTGCCATACTAATATATTTTGAAAACGAAGAAAACTAAAATAAAAAGAGAGATTATACCCTAGATACAGTAACCATAATTGTTGATGGACACTAATAAATCTTTTATTTCTCTTCATTTGATAAACTCATGTGTTGGACCGACCAGGGTTATTTTTTTGAAGCGCGGCCGAATGCCGCCAACGCATAAAGAAGTTCTGCGCAAAAAACTTTGGTACACCCCGGTGTTGCAACATCTATTTATCAAATATAATATAATTAATTTTTCAGAAAAAGTAATTTTTATTTGTAAGTTATAAATAAATGTATGCTATATCGACCATTCCTTTTACATGCAGTATTTGCAAGGCCAAACAAGATTTTAGATGGTTATTTTAAAATCATACAGTTATCCGATTCATTCAAGATATTATAAAAATGTTTCTATATATTCCTTAAATATTGAACAAAAGAATTATAAAAATTTGTAAAGAAATATCTTTGATGCTGACCAAACTAAATTTAAATTTTTCGAATCTTATTGAAAAAGGTATACTACTTTTGATTAGTAGCATATATGTCTAGAAAATAAAACTAAAGATTACAAGAATATTATTTTTACAGAATTTATTAAAAATCACCCCTAAATCAGTCAAACAAAACTATTGATGGTCAGACCACTCGATAGTTTCAAAAGATACTATCGATAGTATCGGTAGTTTTTCCCCATGAAATCTCATGTTATTTTTATGAAATAATGTTTGCATTTATTTATAAAACAAAACATGAAGGATAACGCAAAAAAACAAAAATTAATTAAAATGATATTCGTTTATATGCATTAGTCTCTTGGTGTATGTATGAGTATGTACATATGTACATATATTGTGAAATTCAATCACAGCAGAATGTTTAAATATGTAATATGTTTCAGTTTCATAATTTGATTCCCCATAATCATTAGTACGAAATAAAATGGAGGTTTTTTTACAATAATTATTTTTCCACGGTTTTTTATTCGTATTAAAATACTGGAAAACTGTGGCCTTAAAAATTCTGAATTCCATTTGCACGTATTAATAAGTGAGGTTATGTGCAACCGGCATTTCAGAACATTATAAATTCCTACCTAATGTAAATATTTCCGCAACATTCCTTCTAACGCTTTCAACACCTCAATAAAGTGTAAAAAATAATTTGAAACCACGTGCGCAGATCCAAGCCTAGAATGAAAAGATGATGTTAAGGCTACCATGCCAATAATTAGACTTCACATTTGGTATTGGCAGACTATATCATTATGTAGCTATATAAATTGAAATTTTATAATTTTATGAAAATTGTTGGTAAGTCTAGTTAAGGCATAAACCATCGATAGTCAAAATAAACTACCCATAGTAAGACGAAAATAAAACTTTAAATTTTTATCATTCTTTCTAACGCATCCAACACTTAATTAAAGTGTAAAAAAAAGTTAAATTTAATAACTTGTATAATATTTTAAGAATATGCAACCAGTCAAGCCAAGAATGAAAAGATGGTTTTAAGCCTAACTTGTTATCCAAAATTAAACTTCACATCTGGAACTACCAAACTAAATTGTTATGTAGCTATATAAAGTGAAATTTTGCAGTTTTATGAAAATTGTTAAGGCATAAACCATCGATAGTCAAAATAAACTATCGATAGTGAGACGAAAAAAAATATCGATAGTCCCATTGATTGTTTTCCAGCTATATCTGTTACAATGCATCTAATTTTCGGAAGCTTTACTCTTTAAGAATTGTTTTCAACGTTTCTGCTACATTATCGGCCGTATGACGTTGAGATAACTGTCTGGTGCCAATAGCACAATTTACGAATGTAGTTCCTTCTAAAAAATGAACGGTTACACCAAGAAAGGACCGTTCTGCCATTGTTTCGGCCCAAATATCGAAAGGTAAGCACAGTGTAGATACCTTTTGAATCCTCTGTTGAAACATTTCCGCCAACGTGCAATATTTTCCCCACAGTTTTTTTTTCTAAACTATTAAATGGCACTGTATATAGAGGGGCTACCTCTTTCATCAGTATTAGAAAACCTTCTCCTTCTACGATATGAAAGGGTCTCATGTCCTAACTAATGAAGATTAAAATTCACGCAATTATTTCATTTGTTTTCGCGCGGCCTTCTACAAAACGATTTTTTAAGTTAAACAGTGTTAGGACTACCTTATGGTGAATATATGTACAACTATGTACCTTTATAAAACCCTATATTTTCGAAAGCTGCTGTTATAGCATTACCGTCGCTTCTATTTCTACATCATAATCTATTCCCTTTAATTTGCGTCTGTAATTACTTTACAAAATCAATCAAAAAATAAAATTTCATTTGCTTTGTTTGCGGACCAATGTGACCATGTAAACCTTTCATAAGCTTACAATAAATATACATATACTTAATGGTGCAATTGTTTACTTGTTCTTACACTAAAATCCCGTTATCACAAAAATGAAAATAGTAATGTACATTTTTGTTTTTGTATTTTGAACTTAAGAATATAAAGAAGAAATAGATGCATTACCTATTTACATTGTGTTTTTACTTCACTTAAAAAAATATGTCGGGTGAACGCAGACTTTATTGGCTATGTGTATATAAGTAGATCACAAAACAACACTGTTATACTTACTTAGAAAGTTTATTACACTTTTCTAAAATAATATTATGAAATTTTAGATGTAAGTTCGATGTGTTGCCACAATATGGCACATTGTTGTGGCAACGTTGGCATGACACCAATGTCTTGTCTTTCTTGGAGAAATACTTCCGAAGTCGGGGCCATAACAAACATACTACAAGTATGTATAAATAAAACCAACACAATTGCGCAATAACTTTTTATACTTAGAGCTCTGTATTATTAAACGTGTGGAGTATGTTCTTAACGTCTACCAGCTTTTTCGGCGTTTTGTTCGCTAAAGATAGAAAGGTTTCTATCTTGGCTGTGTTCGTGCGAATACGTTCGACAGTGGATGGCAATGTTTGCACGAACATAATTTGTGAAAAAGTTTCTAGTGTGCGCATATGTCAAGATGTCTAAGCAAATATTTTAAAAAATATTTTTATTTCGAAATAAACATGTAATAAAGACATCAAAGCAATGACTGTGTCTTTATACACCGACATCTTTCCTTGCTGAAAATTTTCTACAAATGATGTTCGCAGGCCATGTGAATGGTTTAATTAAACAAACTACATTATGAAAAATAAATATAATTCCAATACGTCATAATTAAAATAAAAATAAAATGTTGTTCTTGAATCGCAACAGTTACGAAATTTAGTTGAATTTGTTTTTATTTTTTTTACTTTCACCTGATTGAGTTTTTACAAAACATAAAAACCGACAATCGATTATTATCTATAATGATCTCTATAAGTGAATTGTCAGTATTGTAACGTATTTATCGATAAATCGTCTACCTGTAACTCACTCTTGAGTTCAATCACTGGATTGTTAAATAAAAGTCCCAATTTAATGGCTACACACTTATCTTTATTTCTAATTCCAATAACTTAACACTTATTGCTCGTTATTCGAGCTTACAACTTCTTGCTTATTTCTCAATTGTTCTTATCACGACAACACTCTAACTAGAACTGTCCTTGCTGCACAATCCGGCAGCCCTTGTATAGTAAATCTGTAACAAAACATTGCTTCTAGAACATTCTGGCAACTACGAATTCGCTAACTAGTTGCTTCTGGCAGCTTATCGTTGATTCGATTTTGTTCTATCATCCGTGTTCGTCACAGTATATTCAAAATGGAAAACAAAGGTACGAAAGCGTTACAAATTAAATATTTTCAGTTAATTTCTTTTACTTGTATATAATTACATGTTACATTTTTAGAATTATTGCGGGCAACGACGAAGCAGATAGAAGAGCTGGAGGATAGAGCTTGGTCAGCAGCTAAATGCGTTGAAAGGTCGTATCATGCTCACCTGCCAAATGCAAGGAGGGAAGTCTTTACCAAAAAGAAGTAGGATATAAATGTGGGCTCGAAATAAAAAGTAAATTGAATAAAGCAAAAACAAGGAACAAAAAAAACACTTTAGCTTACACGTATGTACATGTGTAAACCAACAAAGTGCTGTTAAAAGGTAAAATTACATACGTACATATATAAATGCAAAATAAGTGCAGTGCAGTTCATATACAAGTACACATATAACTAAAAGCCCACGAATGATGTAAAACAATATAAAAAAAGTACAATAAATATTAAAAACACATAAAACAATACAAAGGACCGACCAGGGTTATTTTTTTGAAGTCAAAAAACACTTTAACTTACACGTATGTACATGTGGAAACCAACAAAGTGCTGTTAAAAAGTAAAATTACATATGTACATATATAAATGCAAAATAAGTGCAGTGCTGTTCATACACAAGTACACATATAACTAAAAGCCCACGAATGATGCAAAACAATATAAAAAAAGTACAATACATATTAAAAACAATACAAAGGGTCGGCTTTAGTATACCGTCCCAGACTTTCGTGGATATAATGGGTATGAGCAGGTCGAGGAGATCCTCCAGATCAAGAATATATAATATATAGATTTAGCCGCAGGGAACTTAAAGTTTTCGAGATATTTACGTTTAAAGTTGAAAATTTCAACTATTTACGTACGTATTTTTTCGATATAAAGTGAATTATACAATTATATTTTTCACTCCACTAACACTTCACTAATTCGTTTTTAAAAAATTTGTTTATATTATATGCTGCAAAAATAGCTTTATTTCAATATTTAAATCATTCTTCAACTTTATTAATTTTAACAATAACGAAAGGTTTACAAATGTCAAAAACCCAGTGTTGCCATACTAATATATTTTGAAAACGAAGAAAACTAAAATAAAAAGAGAGATTATACCCTAGATACAGTAACCATAATTGTTGATGGACACTAATAAATCTTTTATTTCTCTTCATTTGATAAACTCATGTGTTGGACCGACCAGGGTTATTTTTTTGAAGCGCGGCCGGATGCCGCCAACGCATAAAGAAGTTCTGCGCGAAGAAACTTTGGTACACCCCGGTGTTGCAACATCTATTCATCAAATATAATATAATTAATTTTTCAGGAAAAGTAATTTTTATTTGTAAGTTATAAATAAATGTATGCTATATCGACCATTCCTTTTACATGCAGTATTTGCAAGGCCAAACAAGATTTTAGATGGTTATTTTAAAATCATACAGTTATCCGATTCATTCAAGATATTATAAAAATGTTTCTATATATTAAATATTGAACAAAATAATTATAAAAATTTGTAAAGAAATATCTTTGATGCTGACCAAACTAAACAGAATTCGAGTAGGGCAATTTTATAAGAAAAAAAAATTTTCGAATCTTATTAAAAAAAGGTATACTACTTTTGATAAGTAGCATATATGTCTAGAAAATATAACAAAAGATTACAAGAATATTATTTTTACAGAATTTATTAAAAATCACCCCTAAATCAGTCAAACAAAACTATCGATAGTCAGACCACTCGATAGTTTCAAAAGATACTATCGATAGTATCGGTAGTTTTTCCCCATGAAATCTCATGTTATTTTTATGAAATAATGTTTGCATTTATTTATAAAACAAAACATGAAGAATAACGCAAAAAACAAAAATTAATTAAAATGATATTCGTTTATATGCATTAGTCTCTTGGTGTATGTATGAGTATGTACATATGTACATACATATATTGTGAAATTCAATCACAGCAGAATGTTTAAATATGTAATATGTTTCAGTTTCATAATTTGATTCCCCTCAATCATTAGTACGAAATAAAATGGAGGTTTTTTTACAATAATTATTTTTCCACGGTTTTTTATTCGTATTAAAATACTGGAAAACTGTGGCGTTAAAAATTCTGAATTCCATTTGCACGTATTAATAAGTGAGGTTATGTGCAACCGGCATTTCAGAACATTATAAATTCCTACCTAATGTAAATATTTCCGCAACATTCCTTCTAACGCTTTCAACACCTCAATAAAGTGTAAAAAATAATTTGAAGCCACGTGCGCAGATCCAAGCCTAGAATGAAAAGATGATGTTAAGGCTACCATGCCAATAATTAGACTCACATTTGGTATTCGCAGACTATATCATTATGTAGCTATACAAATTGAAATTTTATAATTTTATGAAAATTTTTGGTAAGTCTAGTTAAGGCATAAACCATCGATAGTCAAAATAAACTACCGATAGTAAGACGAAAATAAAACTATAAATTCTTATCATTCTTTCTAACGCATCCAACACTTAATTAAAGTGTAAAAAATAGTTAAATTTAATAATTTGTATATTTTAAGAATATGCAACCAGTCAAGCCAAGAATGAAAAGATGGTTTTAAGCCTAACTTGTTATCCAAAATTAAACTTCACATCTGGAACTACCAAACTAAATTGTTATGTAGCTATATAAAGTGAAATTTTGCAGTTTTATGAAAATTGTTGATAAGCCTAGTTAAGGCATAAACCATCGATAGTCAAAATAAACTATCAATAGTGAGACGAAAAAAAATATCGATAGCCCCATTGATTGTTTTCCAGCTCTATCTGTTACAATGCATCTAATTTTCGGAAGCTTTACTCTTTAAGAATTGTTTTCAACGTTTCTGCTACATTATCGGCCGTATGACGTTGAGATAACTGTCTGGTGCCAATAGCACAATTTACGAATGTAGTTCTTTCTAAAAAATTAACGGTTACACCAAGAAAGGACCGTTCTGCCATTGTTTCGGCCCAAATATCGAAAGGTAAGCACAGTGTAGATACCTTTTGAATCCTCTGTTGAAACATTTCCGCCAACGTGCAATATTTTTCCCACAGTTTTTTTTTCTAAACTATTAAATGGCACTGTATATAGAGGGGCTACCTCTTTCATCAGTATTAGAAAACCTTCTCCTTCTACAATATGAAAGGGTCTCATGTCCTAACTGATGAAGATTAAAATGCACGCAATTATTTCATTTGTTTTCGCGCGGCCTTCTGCAAAACGATTTTTTAAGTTAAACAGTGTTAGGACTACCTTATGGTGAATATATGTACAACTATGTACCTTTATAAAACCCTATATTTTCGAAAGCTGCTGTTATAGCATTACCGTCGCTTCTATTTCTATATCATAATCTATTTCCTTTAATTTGCGTCTGTAATTACTTTACAAAATCAATCAAAAAACAAAATTTCATTTGCTTTGCTTGCGGAAAAAATGTGACCATGTAAACGTTTCATAAGCTTACAATAAATATACATATACTTAATGGTGCAATTGTTTACTTGTTCTTACACTAAAATCCCGTTATCACAAAAATGAAAATAGTAATGTACATTTTTGTTTTTGTATTTTGAACTTATGAATATAAAGAAGAAATAGATGCATTACCTATTTACATTGTGTTTTTACTTCACTTAAAAAAATATGTCGGGTGAACGCAGACTTTATTGGCTATGTGTATATAAGTAGATCACAAAACAACACTGTTATACTTACTTAGAAAGTTTATTACACTTTTCTAAAATAATGTTATGAGATTTAAGATGTAAGTTCGATGTGTTGCCACAATATGGCACATTGTTGTGGCAACGTTTGCATGACACCAATGTCTTGTCTTTCTTGGAGAAACACTTCCGAAGTCGGGGCCATAACAAACATATTACAAGTATGTATAAATAAAACCAACACAATTGCGCAATAACTTGTTATACTTAGAGCTCTGTATTATTAAACGTGTGGAGTATGTTTTTAACGTCTACCAGCTTTTTTTAAGAATTTGAAACGACGACAATTGCAGTGTGGGCCGTTCATTCCGTGTTGCTCACAGAAATAAGTTCTGGTATTCCGATGCAAGTACTTGTTTTTCGATACCTACTTGAATCGCAGTAAAAAGTGTCGATTAGAAAAATACTTGGAAAAGCAGGCTAGACGAATTTGTTCGACAAAGTTTTCGTCGTTGGCGGAGGTGTTCATGTCCACATTTCATGTTCGGCGTTTTGTTCGCTAAAGATAGAAACGTTTCTGTGTTCGTGCGAATACGTTCGACAGTGGATGGCAATGTTTGCACGAACATAATTTGTGAAAAATGTTTCTAGTGTGCGCATATGTCAAGATGTCTAAGCAAATATTTTAGAAAATATTTTTATTTCGAAATAAACATGTAATAAAGACATCAAAGCAATGACTGTGTCTTTATACACCGACATGTTTCCTTGCTGAAAATTTTCTACAAATGATGTTCTCAAGCCATGTGAATGGTTTAATTAAACAAACTACATTATGAAAAATAAATATAATTCCAATACGTCATAATTAAAATAAAAATAAAATGTTGTTCTTGAATCGCAACAGTTACGAAATTTAGTTGAATTTGTTTTTATTTTTTTTACTTTCACCTGATTGAGTTTTTACAAAACATAAAAACCGACAATCGATTATTATCTATAATGATCTCTATAAGTGAATTGTCAGTATTGTAACGTATTTATCGATAAATCGTCTACCTGTAACTCACTCTTGAGTTCAATCACTGGATTGTTAAATAAAAGTCCCAATTTAATGGCTACACACTTATCTTTATTTCTAATTCCAATAACTTAACACTTATTGCTCGTTATTCGAGCTTACAACTTCTTGCTTATTTCTCAATTGTTCTTATCACGACAACACTCTAACTAGAACTGTCCTTGCTGCACAATCCGGCAGCCCTTGTATAGTAAATCTGTAACAAAACATTGCTTCTAGAACATTCTGGCAACTACGAATTCGCTAACTAGTTGCTTCTGGCAGCTTATCGTTGATTCGATTTTGTTCTATCATCCGTGTTCGTCACAGTATATTCAAAATGGAAAACAAAGGTACGAAAGCGTTACAAATTAAATATTTTCAGTTAATTTCTTTTACTTGTATATAATTACATGTTACATTTTTAGAATTATTGCGGGCAACGACGAAGCAGATAGAAGAGCTGGAGGATAGAGCTTGGTCAGCAGCTAAATGCGTTGAAAGGTCGTATCATGCTCACCTGCCAAATGCAAGGAGGGAAGTCTTTACCAAAAAGAAGTAGGATATAAATGTGGGCTCGAAATAAAAAGTAAATTGAATAAAGCAAAAACAAGGAACAAAAAAAACACTTTAGCTTACACGTATGTACATGTGTAAACCAACAAAGTGCTGTTAAAAGGTAAAATTACATACGTACATATATAAATGCAAAATAAGTGCAGTGCAGTTCATATACAAGTACACATATAACTAAAAGCCCACGAATGATGTAAAACAATATAAAAAAAGTACAATAAATATTAAAAACACATAAAACAATACAAAGGACCGACCAGGGTTATTTTTTTGAAGTCAAAAAACACTTTAACTTACACGTATGTACATGTGGAAACCAACAAAGTGCTGTTAAAAAGTAAAATTACATATGTACATATATAAATGCAAAATAAGTGCAGTGCTGTTCATACACAAGTACACATATAACTAAAAGCCCACGAATGATGCAAAACAATATAAAAAAAGTACAATACATATTAAAAACAATACAAAGGGTCGGCTTTAGTATACCGTCCCAGACTTTCGTGGATATAATGGGTATGAGCAGGTCGAGGAGATCCTCCAGATCAAGAATATATAATATATAGATTTAGCCGCAGGGAACTTAAAGTTTTCGAGATATTTACGTTTAAAGTTGAAAATTTCAACTATTTACGTACGTATTTTTTCGATATAAAGTGAATTATACAATTATATTTTTCACTCCACTAACACTTCACTAATTCGTTTTTAAAAAATTTGTTTATATTATATGCTGCAAAAATAGCTTTATTTCAATATTTAAATCATTCTTCAACTTTATTAATTTTAACAATAACGAAAGGTTTACAAATGTCAAAAACCCAGTGTTGCCATACTAATATATTTTGAAAACGAAGAAAACTAAAATAAAAAGAGAGATTATACCCTAGATACAGTAACCATAATTGTTGATGGACACTAATAAATCTTTTATTTCTCTTCATTTGATAAACTCATGTGTTGGACCGACCAGGGTTATTTTTTTGAAGCGCGGCCGGATGCCGCCAACGCATAAAGAAGTTCTGCGCGAAGAAACTTTGGTACACCCCGGTGTTGCAACATCTATTCATCAAATATAATATAATTAATTTTTCAGGAAAAGTAATTTTTATTTGTAAGTTATAAATAAATGTATGCTATATCGACCATTCCTTTTACATGCAGTATTTGCAAGGCCAAACAAGATTTTAGATGGTTATTTTAAAATCATACAGTTATCCGATTCATTCAAGATATTATAAAAATGTTTCTATATATTAAATATTGAACAAAATAATTATAAAAATTTGTAAAGAAATATCTTTGATGCTGACCAAACTAAACAGAATTCGAGTAGGGCAATTTTATAAGAAAAAAAAATTTTCGAATCTTATTAAAAAAAGGTATACTACTTTTGATAAGTAGCATATATGTCTAGAAAATATAACAAAAGATTACAAGAATATTATTTTTACAGAATTTATTAAAAATCACCCCTAAATCAGTCAAACAAAACTATCGATAGTCAGACCACTCGATAGTTTCAAAAGATACTATCGATAGTATCGGTAGTTTTTCCCCATGAAATCTCATGTTATTTTTATGAAATAATGTTTGCATTTATTTATAAAACAAAACATGAAGAATAACGCAAAAAACAAAAATTAATTAAAATGATATTCGTTTATATGCATTAGTCTCTTGGTGTATGTATGAGTATGTACATATGTACATACATATATTGTGAAATTCAATCACAGCAGAATGTTTAAATATGTAATATGTTTCAGTTTCATAATTTGATTCCCCTCAATCATTAGTACGAAATAAAATGGAGGTTTTTTTACAATAATTATTTTTCCACGGTTTTTTATTCGTATTAAAATACTGGAAAACTGTGGCGTTAAAAATTCTGAATTCCATTTGCACGTATTAATAAGTGAGGTTATGTGCAACCGGCATTTCAGAACATTATAAATTCCTACCTAATGTAAATATTTCCGCAACATTCCTTCTAACGCTTTCAACACCTCAATAAAGTGTAAAAAATAATTTGAAGCCACGTGCGCAGATCCAAGCCTAGAATGAAAAGATGATGTTAAGGCTACCATGCCAATAATTAGACTCACATTTGGTATTCGCAGACTATATCATTATGTAGCTATACAAATTGAAATTTTATAATTTTATGAAAATTTTTGGTAAGTCTAGTTAAGGCATAAACCATCGATAGTCAAAATAAACTACCGATAGTAAGACGAAAATAAAACTATAAATTCTTATCATTCTTTCTAACGCATCCAACACTTAATTAAAGTGTAAAAAATAGTTAAATTTAATAATTTGTATATTTTAAGAATATGCAACCAGTCAAGCCAAGAATGAAAAGATGGTTTTAAGCCTAACTTGTTATCCAAAATTAAACTTCACATCTGGAACTACCAAACTAAATTGTTATGTAGCTATATAAAGTGAAATTTTGCAGTTTTATGAAAATTGTTGATAAGCCTAGTTAAGGCATAAACCATCGATAGTCAAAATAAACTATCAATAGTGAGACGAAAAAAAATATCGATAGCCCCATTGATTGTTTTCCAGCTCTATCTGTTACAATGCATCTAATTTTCGGAAGCTTTACTCTTTAAGAATTGTTTTCAACGTTTCTGCTACATTATCGGCCGTATGACGTTGAGATAACTGTCTGGTGCCAATAGCACAATTTACGAATGTAGTTCTTTCTAAAAAATTAACGGTTACACCAAGAAAGGACCGTTCTGCCATTGTTTCGGCCCAAATATCGAAAGGTAAGCACAGTGTAGATACCTTTTGAATCCTCTGTTGAAACATTTCCGCCAACGTGCAATATTTTTCCCACAGTTTTTTTTTCTAAACTATTAAATGGCACTGTATATAGAGGGGCTACCTCTTTCATCAGTATTAGAAAACCTTCTCCTTCTACAATATGAAAGGGTCTCATGTCCTAACTGATGAAGATTAAAATGCACGCAATTATTTCATTTGTTTTCGCGCGGCCTTCTGCAAAACGATTTTTTAAGTTAAACAGTGTTAGGACTACCTTATGGTGAATATATGTACAACTATGTACCTTTATAAAACCCTATATTTTCGAAAGCTGCTGTTATAGCATTACCGTCGCTTCTATTTCTATATCATAATCTATTTCCTTTAATTTGCGTCTGTAATTACTTTACAAAATCAATCAAAAAACAAAATTTCATTTGCTTTGCTTGCGGAAAAAATGTGACCATGTAAACGTTTCATAAGCTTACAATAAATATACATATACTTAATGGTGCAATTGTTTACTTGTTCTTACACTAAAATCCCGTTATCACAAAAATGAAAATAGTAATGTACATTTTTGTTTTTGTATTTTGAACTTATGAATATAAAGAAGAAATACATGCATTACCTATTTACATTGTGTTTTTACTTCACTTAAAAAAATATGTCGGGTGAACGCAGACTTTATTGGCTATGTGTATATAAGTAGATCACAAAACAACACTGTTATACTTACTTAGAAAGTTTATTACACTTTTCTAAAATAATGTTATGAGATTTAAGATGTAAGTTCGATGTGTTGCCACAATATGGCACATTGTTGTGGCAACGTTTGCATGACACCAATGTCTTGTCTTTCTTGGAGAAACACTTCCGAAGTCGGGGCCATAACAAACATATTACAAGTATGTATAAATAAAACCAACACAATTGCGCAATAACTTGTTATACTTAGAGCTCTGTATTATTAAACGTGTGGAGTATGTTTTTAACGTCTACCAGCTTTTTTTAAGAATTTGAAACGACGACAATTGCAGTGTGGGCCGTTCATTCCGTGTTGCTCACAGAAATAAGTTCTGGTATTCCGATGCAAGTACTTGTTTTTCGATACCTACTTGAATCGCAGTAAAAAGTGTCGATTAGAAAAATACTTGGAAAAGCAGGCTAGACGAATTTGTTCGACAAAGTTTTCGTCGTTGGCGGAGGTGTTCATGTCCACATTTCATGTTCGGCGTTTTGTTCGCTAAAGATAGAAATGTTTCTGTGTTCGTGCGAATACGTTCGACAGTGGATGGCAATGTTTGCACGAACATAATTTGTGAAAAATGTTTCTAGTGTGCGCATATGTCAAGATGTCTAAGCAAATATTTTAGAAAATATTTTTATTTCGAAATAAACATGTAATAAAGACATCAAAGCAATGACTGTGTCTTTATACACCGACATGTTTCCTTGCTGAAAATTTTCTACAAATGATGTTCTCAAGCCATGTGAATGGTTTAATTAAACAAACTACATTATGAAAAATAAATATAATTCCAATACGTCATAATTAAAATAAAAATAAAATGTTGTTCTTGAATCGCAATAGTTACGAAATTTAGTTGAATTTGTTTTTATTTTTTTTACTTTCACCTGATTGAGTTTTTACAAAACATAAAAACCGACAATCGATTACTATCTATATTGATCTCTATAAGTAAATTGTCAGTATTTTAACGGATTTCTCGATAAATCGTCTACCTGTAACTCACTCTTGAGTTCAATCACTGGATTGTTAAATAAAAGTCCCAATTTAATGGCTACACACTTATCTTTATTTCTAATTCCAACAACTTAACACTTATTGCTCGTTATTCGAGCTTATAACTTCTTGCTTATTTCTCGATTGTTCTTATCACGACAGCACTCTAACTAGAACTGTCCTTGCTGCACAATCCGGCAGCCCTTGTATAGTAAATCTGTAACAAAACATTGCTTCTAGAACATTCTGGCAACTACGAATTCGCTAACTAGTTGCTTCTGGCAGGTTATCGTTGATTCGATTTTGTTCTATCATCCGTGTTCGTCACAGTATATTCAAAATGGCAAACAAAGGTACGAAAGCGGTACAAATTAAATATTTTCAGTTAATTTCTTTTACTTGTATATAATTACATGTTACATTTTTAGAATTATTGCGGCCAACGACGAAGCAAATAGAAGAGCTGGAGGATAGAGCTTGGTCAGCAGCTAAATGCGTTGAAAGGTCGTATCATGCTCACCTGCCAAATGCAAGGAGGGAAGTCTTTACCAAAAAGAAGTAGGATATAAATGTGGGTTCGAAATAAAAAGTAAATTGAATAAAGCAAAAACAAGGAACAAAAAAAAACACTTTAACTTACACGTATGTACATGTGTAAACCAACAAACTGCTGTTAAAAAGTAAAATTACATATGTACATATATAAATGCAAATAAGTGCAGTGCTGTTCATATACAAGTACACATATAACTAAAAGCCCACGAATGATGCAAAACAATATAAAAAAAGTACAATATATATTAAAAACAATACAAAGGGTCGGCTTTAGTATACTGTCCCAGGCTTTCGTGGATATAATGGGTATGAGCAGGTCGAGGAGATCCTCCAGATCAAGAATATATAATATATAGATTTAGCCGCAGGGAACTTAAAGTTTTCGAGATATTTACGTTTAAAGTTGAAAATTTCAACTATTTACGTACGTATTTTTTCGATATAAAGTGAATTATACAATTATATTTTTTACTCCACTAACACTTCACTAATTCGTTTTTAAAAAATTTGTTTATATTATATGCTGCAAAAATAGCTTTATTTCAATATTTAAATCATTCTTCAACTTTATTAATTTTAACAATAACAAAGGGGTTACAAATGTCAAAAAACCAGTGTTGCCATACTAATATATTTTGAAAACGAAGAAAACTAAAATAAAAAGAGAGATTATACCCTAGATACAGTAACCATAATTGTTGATGGACACTAATAAATCTTTTATTTCTCTTCATTTGATAAACTCATGTGTTGGACCGACCAGGGTTATTTTTTTGAAGCGCGGCCGAATGCCGCCAACGCATAAAGAAGTTCTGCGCGAAAAAACTTTGGTACACCCCGGTGTTGCAACATTTATTTATCAAATATAATATAATTAATTTTTCAGGAAAAGTAATTTTTATTTGTAAGTTATAAATAAATGTATGCTATATCGACCATTCCTTTTACATGCAGTATTTGCAAGGCCAAACAAGATTTTAGATGGTTATTTTAAAATCATACAGTTATCCGATTCATTCAAGATATTATAAAAATGTTTCTATATATTCCTTAAATATTGAACAAAATAATTTGAAAACTAAACAGAATTCGAGTAGGGCAATTTTATAAGAAAAAAAATGTTTCGAATCTTATTAAAAAAAGGTATACTACTTTTGATTAGTAGCATATATGTCTAGAAAATAAAACTAAAGATTACAAGAATATTATTTTTACAGAATTTATTAAAAATCACCCCTAAATCAGTCAAACAAAACTATCGATAGTCAGACCACTCGAATATATACATATATTGTGAAATTCAATCACAGCAGAATGTTTAAATATGTAATATGTTTCAGTTTCATAATTTGATTCCCCATAATCATTAGTACGAAATAAAATGGAGGTTTTTTTACAATAATTATTTTTCCACGGTTTTTTATTCGTATTAAAATACTGGAAAACTGTGGCGTTAAATATTCTGAATTCCATTTGCACGTATTAATAAGTGAGGTTATGTGCAACCGGCATTTTAGACCATTATAAATTGCTACCTAATTTAAATATTTCCGCAACATTCCTTCTAACGCTTTCAACACCTCAATTAAGTGTAAAAAATAATTTGAAACCACTTGCGCAGATCCAAGCCTAGAATGAAACGATGATGTTAAGGCTACCATGCCAATAATTAGACTTCACATTTGGTATTGGCAGACTATATCATTATGTAGCTATATAAATTGAAATTTTATAATTTTATGAAAATTGTTGGTAAGTCTAGTTAAGGCATAAACCATCGATAGTCAAAATAAACTATCGATAGTGAGACGAAAAAAAATATCGATAGTCCCATTGATTGTTTTCCAGCTATATCTGTTACAATGCATCTAATTTTCGGAAGCTTTACTCTTTAAGAATTGTTTTCAACGTTTCTGCTACATTATCGGCCGTATGACGTTGAGATAACTGTCTGGTGCCAATAGCACAATTTACGAATGTAGTTCTTTCTAAAAAATGAACGGTTACACCAAGAAAGGACCGTTCTGCCATTGTTTCGGCCCAAATATCGAAAGGTAAGCACAGTGTAGATACCTTTTGAATCCTCTGTTGAAACATTTCCGCCAACGTGCAATATTTTTCCCACAGTTTTTTTTCTAAACTATTAAATGGCACTGTATATAGAGGGGCTACCTCTTTCATCAGTATTAGAAAACCTTCTCCTTCTACGATATGAAAGGGTCTCATGTCCTATGTTTTCGCGCGGCCTTCTGCAAAACGATTTTTTAAGTTAAACAGTGTTAGGACTACCTTATGGTGAATATATGTGCAACCAGAGAACTTAAAAGAATGAGAAGGTGCAGATTCGACATCGAACATTTTGTAGGAATTTATCAAGGAGTTCACCACACATGCACGAGAAACAAATAACATTTCTCGCTTTTATAACAGCGGTGAATCTGTAAACATACGCTCTCTTAACATAACCAACCGACGAATATTGAAGAGAATATAATATGATATATGCAAAACTGGGAATATTGATATGCCATTTGAAATTTGAAATATATTCCCTTTTATTGAACTATTATTTATTATTATTTTTGTTGGTAGGCAAATTCTGAAAGTCGTGTTTTATTAAAATTATATACTATTAATAAATTTATATATTTTTCTAATATACAAAATTTTCTTTTTATTTTTCATTCCAGATTTTTTATAAATTTAAATTAATTAAATTTATGTTTATATAAACATGTATTCTTTCTATATTATTTTTAATAAAATTTTAAAAAATATATTGTTGCTCAAAAGTCTATTTTATTTCAATACTAATTTCAGTTGATTTTCCTATAGAAATTTGACTGGCGTAGAAGCAAATGTGCAACAGGACATACATATATTATGTCGTTTACACATTTGTATGTATTTGTATGTAGATATGTACACTCATTACTACATGTGAAATCTCCGTTGACACGTTTTTTGCTTTTATGTCAAAGAGTCAATCTGTCGAAGGACTGACGCGACGACAAAGCGTCACAACATTGTGTTGTTGGTAGAAAATCCGAGATGTGCCATACACACTCTTATAAACATACATGGCATATGGGCAAGTGCAAAATCAACCCCTATTCATATACAACGTGGCATGCGTAAATGGAAACAAAGTCAACAAGTCATGTGCATATATACGGGCAGATGTGTGTACAAAAAATTCGAACGTACTTACGTACATTCTTCGACAAATACAGTCAATCCCGGTTAAGTGCCAAAACCAAAGATGCAGATTTTTTGTGCTTTGTAGTACATAAGCGATTGTGGTACTTAAGCGAGTGGTACCAAAAAAAATTATTTCTATTTATTTAAAAAAAATTACCGTTTTCTTTAAAAAATTAAAAAAAAAAAAAAAATTAAGATGCAGCAAGACACCGGCAGATAAGAGGGATTGGAGGAGTGATACTTAACCGGGGTTTACTGTATACATAAATCAGAGGAATATTGAATATTTTCTTTAAAAAGTTTCTTGAATTGTTAATCGACAAATATACTATGTTGTCACTTTTATTCTAAAATATTTTAATACTCATATTTGAGGGGTTGTCACTTTTCCCTTCTAGAGGAAATATCAGAAATTTGTTCAATTTATGATTTTTAGCTTTTGCCATCGTCGTGAAAAGACGCTTGTAGGCAAAAGCATGCTCGGGGGGATGTGAGGGTATCTGTTTTTATGAATGAAGCGAGGTTGCTTGTTAAAAGTACGCCTGCGTTCATGAATGAAAATGTTGTTGTTGTGTAATTTACTATAAATTTGGGCTTCGCCTATTTGGCTGACATATTGACTTGTGACGATTGTTGTTTTTGTAAAACAATGTTTGTAGTTTTTGCGGGTGACATATTTACATGTGTTTTCTAGACGGAATATCAGAAATTTGTTCAATTTATGATTTTTAGCTTTTGCCATCGTCGCGAAAAGACGCTTGTAGGCAAACGCATGCTCGGGGAGATGTGTAAGGCGTTTGCTTTTATGAATGAAACGACTTAGCTTATTGCTTGTGCGCCAGCGTTCATGAATGAAAATGTTGTTGGTGTGTGATTTACTACAAATTTAGGATTTGTCAATTTGGCTGCCATATTGATTTCTGGTGCTGATGCTATTTGAGACAATTGTTGTTTTTGTACAACAATGTTTGTATTTTTTCTATTGGCTCACATACTTACATTTGTACGCATATATATGTATATATGTGGATTTGCGTATGTATTACTTATTTTGCAATGTCATATGCATATTTGTACATACATACTTACATATAGAGCAGTGCGCTCACATGTATTTATTGATAATTGATAATATATTATTATATTATATAATATAACATATTGATGTACATACATAAATTATTAATTCTGTAAAAATTGAAATTAGAAAATTATGAAATTAGTAAAATATCATTTTTTGCATAATCTTTCACATTTTATCAATGTAGCATTTGTGCAAAAAAATAATAATTTTTCATCATAAAAATCGTTTATATGGCAAAAAATAATCATGCATATGTGAAGTGGCATTTGTATTTCTTGATTTCTCATTCATTTCATTTCATTTTTCTCTTTATATTGGGAGATACGTAATTTGTCAGAGAACGTTGTTAAAATTCTCATTTCTGTTAAATAACAGCAAAACTATACAGAAAGTGGTGAACTCCTTGATCTCAATTTTTCAGCAAACCAATCGAGCATCATACAAAATTCAATTTGCACCTTTTCATTGTTCTAAGTTCTCTGGTACAACTATGTACCTTTATAAAACCCTATATTTTCGAAAGCTGCTGTTATAGCATTACCGTCGCTTTTATTTCTATATCATAATCTATTCCCTTTAATTTGCGTCTGTAATTACTTTACAAAATCAATCAAAAAACAAAATTTCATTTGCTTTGCTTGCGGAAAAAATGTGACCATGTAAACGTTTCATAAGCTTACAATAAATATACATATACTTAATGGTGCAATTGTTTACTTGTTCTTACACTAAAATCCTGTTATCACAAAAATGAAAATAGTAATGTACATTTTTGTTTTTGTATTTTGAACTTAAGAATATAAAGAAGAAATACATGCATTACCTATTTACATTGTGTTTTTACTTCACTTAAAAAAATATGTCGGGTGAACGCAGACTTTATTGGCTATGTGTACATAAGTAGATCAGAAAACAACACTGTAATACTTACTTAGAAAGTTTATTAGTATGTTCTTAACGTCTACCAGCTTTTTTAAGAATTTGAAATGACGACAATTGCAGGGTGGGCAAGCCGTTCATTCCGTGTTGCTCACAGAAATAAGTTCTGGTATTCCGATGCAAGTACTTGTTTTTCGATACCTACTTGAATCGCAGTAAAAAGTGTCGATTACAAATATACTTGGAAAAGAAGGCTAGACGAATTTGTTCGACAAAGTTTTCGTCGTTGGCGGAGGTGTTCATGTCCACATTTCATGTTCGGCGTTTTGTTCGCTAAAGATAGAAATGTTTCTGTGTTCGTGCGAATACGTTCGACAGTGGATGGCAATGTTTGCACGAACATAATTTGTGAAAAATGTTTCTAGTGTGCGCATATGTCAAGATGTCTAAGCAAATATTTTAAAAAATATTGTGACGAATATAGATGATAGAACAAAATCGAATGAACGATAAACTGCCAGAAACAACTAGTTACCGAATTCGTAGTTGCCAGATTGTTCTAGAAGCAATGTTTTGTTACAGATTTACTATATAAGGGCTGCCGGATTGTGCAGCAAACACAGTTCTAGTTAGAGTGTTGTCGTGATAAGAACAATTGAGACATAAGCAAAAAGTTGTAAGCTCGAATAACGAGCAATAAGTGTTAAGTTGTTGGAATTAGAAATAAAGATAAGTGTGTAGCCATTAAATTGGGACTTTTATTTAACAATCCAGTGATTGAACTCAGGAGTGAGTTACAGGTAGACGATTTATCGAGAAATCCTAATCCTTTAATGGCTACACACTTATCTTTATTTCTAATTCCAACGACTTAACACTTATTGCTCGTTATTCGAGCTTACAACTTCTTGCTTATGTCTCAATTGTTCTTATCACGACAACACTCTAACTAGAACTGTCCTTGCTGCACAATCCGGCAGCCCTTATATAGTAAATCTGTAACAAAACATTGCTTCTAGAACATTCTGGCAACTACGAATTCGCTAACTAGTTGCTTCTGGCAGGTTATCGTTGATTCGATTTTGTTCTATCATCCGTGTTCGTCACAGTATATTCAAAATGGAAAACAAAGGTACGAAAGCGTTACAAATTAAATATTTTCAGTTAATTTCTTTTACTTGTATATAATTACATGTTACATTTTTAGAATTATTGCGGGCAACGACGAAGCAGATAGAAGAGCTGGAGGATAGAGCTTGGTCAGCAGCTAAATGCGTTGGAAGGTCGTATCATGCTCACCTGCCGAATGCAAGGAGGGAAGTCTTTACCAAAAAGAAGTAGGATATAAATGTGGGTTCGAAATAAAAAGTAAATTGAATAAAGCAAAAACAAGGAACAAAAGTACAGTAACGTAACAGTGTGTTGCAGTTACGGAAACAAAAAAAAACCCTTTAACTTACACGTATGTACATGTGTAAACCAACAAAGTGCTGTTAAAAGGTAAAATTATATACGTACATATATAAATGCAAAATAAAAGCAGTGCAGTTCATATACAAGTACACATATAACTAAAAGCCCACGATAGATGTAAAACAATATAAAAAAAGTACAATAAATATTAAAAACACATAAAACAATACAAAGGACCGACCAGGGTTATTTTTTTGAAGTCAAAAAACACTTTAACTTACACGTATGTACATGTGTAATCCAACAAACACTACAATGTTTCTACATATTTATTTTATGTTAATTATTTAAATATTTGCTTTAATTAGGCATTTTATTTTTATACAATTTTGGTTATATGCACAATAACAAATGGGTTCCATGTTGTCAGATAATAAGTGTTGCCATATGCAAACGAATGACAGCAATCAAAATAAATAAAAAACCCAATTACCCTCTACAAAATAATATGAACTAAATTTTCCATTTTAATAAAAGAAAAAGGTTTTATGGCTTAAAGGTATGTTTTATTGCATCTAATAGTTTTACGAATGGATCGTGATGCTGATTTGCAACATTTTTACGCCATACGTATTCATAAATCAAATTCGAGAAATCTTCACTGTTATTATAATTGTCTTTTAAAAAAAACCGTTTGATGACGCGCCACTGGGATTCTATCCTCTGCGTGTGTGTTCCATCTTCGACAACAAACGGATTTTCTGGATCGCTATGGTTAACGCGTCGGTGCTCATATCCGTGACTGGACAGGCAGTCGTACGCCTTCCAACAATCAGTACATATGATGCTACCTTGTAAAACGTGTCTCTGAATTAAGGGTATGAGCACTTCAGCAGACCTCACATTATCGGGACACACTTCCAGCCGAAGGTCGTCACTCCCATCCTCTACCATCCCTAAAACCCAGTGGCCTTCCACTCTCCGTCCTAAAAAAGAAAAAATTAAATAATTAAATAATTAATAATAAATAATAATGTATTTATTATTACCTTTGTTATATTTTCGTTTCCCGAATTTGCTCTCGTCTATTTGAACAATTTTACCAGGGCCGCCAATTTTACCTACCGCTACCTGGTGATCAACCTGGTATAAAACTACAGCTTCGCGGCAGTAATTGTACCAATCACATATGGTAGCGCTGGATAAAATTGGCTCCTTAATAAAACTGTTCTTTCGAACTTTCGAATGGGACCAGTGCGATGCAAATGCAAACATTATATAAAAAATCTGAGGCAGTGGTATTTTTGCGTTTTCAAACCATGTCCCACTCGACCTCGACACCGCAGTCCGTTTACGGCAGGCACCTTTCCGGCATCGGAATATGCCAACCGTGCTCCTATCTGATAAGGATACCAACATAGGTATCCTATGCGTACGACATAGTTTGCTTTTTAAAATTAAACCCTCCTCCTCTGCAAACGATATACATTTCTCCGTTGTGTCGAAATTTTGAATTATTTTAGGGAAATTCCACATTTCCTTAATTTCGGACACTTTGAGAACGTTTGTTTTTTTTACCGCACCACGGCTGGTTGACGGTTCATTACAATCTATTTAAAAGTCTTAAGTAATATTTGTTATAATTTTAAATTTCTAATAACATACCTGATGTATTTCCACTCATTTTCTCAAAAATTATCACAATTTAAAAAATTATGTAAAAAATATAAACACTTGCGGAATGATTTATATGCACAATATTCACCAATTAAATTTGAATATGAAAATAATGGCAAAACGGACAAAAAAAGAAACGGTACCTTGTTTAGTTGTAGAAAATTCCGTTATAGAAATTGAAGTTTAAAGAGAGTGATATACCCTCTTTAACATTAATTTTTTGCATTTAGATTTCCTGTTTGCACTGGCGGCCTTCGGCCGCGCTTCAAAAAAATAACCCTGGTCGGTCCAACACCGGGGTGTTCAAAATTCAATCGCGTGAAACTTCTTTCCGCACTGGCGGCCTTCGGCCGCGCTTCAAAAAAATAACCCTGGTCGGTCCAACACCGGGGTGTTCAAAATTCAATCGCGTGAAACTTCTTTCCGCATTGGCGGCCTTCGGCCGCGCTTCAAAAAAATTACCCTGGTCGGTCCAACACCGGGGTGTTCAAAATTCAATCGCGTGAAACTTCTTTCCGCATTGGCGGCCTTCGGCCGCGCTTCAAAAAAATTACCCTGGTCGGTCCAACACCGGGGTGTTCAAAATTCAATCGCGTGAAACTTCTTTCCGCATTGGCGGCCTTCGGCCGCGCTTCAAAAAAATAACCCTGGTCGGTCCAACACCATAATTTATCAATAGAAGAGAATTAACAAAATTATAAATTGTTCATGTATTTGGGGTATAATCCTCTTTTATTATTCATTTTTATTCGCTTTCAAAATATAAATATATCTCTATATATATATAATAGATATGGCAACACTTGTTAACTGTCAACATGGAACCCATTTGTTATTGTGCATATAACCAAAATTGTGTAAAAATAAAATGCTTAATTAAAGCAAATATTTAAATAATTAACATAAAATAAATATGTAGAAACATTGTAGTGAAGTGTTAGTGTATAAAAAGTGCATAATATGAAAGAAAAGTTAACCATAAATCGAGAAATTTTAAAATAAAATTTGTGAAATTTTCAACTTAAAATGCAAATATCTCGAAAACTATAAGTTTCCGGCGGCAATAATTATATATATTCGTGATTTGGAGAATCTCCTCTATCCAACCATACCCCTCTTAACCCTGAAATCGTGGGATGCTAAACTAAAGCCCACCCAGTACAATATATATTAAAAACAATACAAAGGGTCGGCTTTAGTATACCGTCCCAGGCTTTCGTGGATATAATGGGTATGAGCAGGTCGAGGAGATCCTCCAGATCAAGAATATATAATATATAGATTTAGCCGCAGGGAACTTAAAGTTTTCGAGATATTTACGTTTAAAGTTGAAAATTTCAACTATTTACGTACGTATTTTTTCGATATAAAGTGAATTATACACTTATATTTTTCACTCCACTAACACTTCACTAATTCGTTTTTAAAAAATTTGTTTATATTATATGCTGCAAAAATAGCTTTATTTCAATATTTAAATCATTCTTCAACTTTATTAATTTTAACACTAACAAAAGGGTTACAAATGTAAAAAAACCAGTGTTGCCATACTAATATATTTTGAAAACGAAGAAAACTAAAATAAAAAGAGAGATTATACCCTAGATACAGTAACCATAATTGTTGATGGACACTAATAAATCTTTTATTTCTCTTCATTTGATAAACTCATGTGTTGGACCGACCAGGGTTATTTTTTTGAAGCGCGGCCGAATGCCGCCAACGCATAAAGAAGTTCTGCGCGAAAAAACTTTGGTACACCCCGGTGTTGCAACATCTATTTATCAAATATAATATAATTAATTTTTCAGGAAAAGTAATTTTTATTTGTAAGTTATAAATAAATGTATGCTATATCGACCATTCCTTTTACATGCAGTATTTGCAAGGCCAAAAAAGATTTTAGATGTTTATTTTAAAATCATACAGTTCTCCGATTCATTAAAGATATTATAAAAATGTTTCTATATATTCCTTAAATATTGAACAAAATACTTATAAAAATTAAAAAAAAAATATCTTTGATGCTGACCAAACTAAACAGAATTCGAGTAGGGCAATTTTATAAGAAAAAAAAATTTTCGAATCTTATTAAAAAAAGGTATACTACTTTTGATAAGTAGCATATATGTCTAGAAAATATAACAAAAGATTACAAGAATATTATTTTTACAGAATTTATTAAAAATCACCCCTAAATCAGTCAAACAAAACTATCGATAGTCAGACCACTCGATAGTTTCAAAAGATACTATCGATAGTATCGGTAGTTTTTCCCCATGAAATCTCATGTTATTTTTATGAAATAATGTTTGCATTTATTTATAAAACAAAACATGAAGAATAACGCAAAAAACAAAAATTAATTAAAATGATATTCGTTTATATGCATTAGTCTCTGGGTGTATGTATGAGTATGTACATATGTACATACATATATTGTGAAATTCAATCACAGCAGAATGCTTAAATATGTAATATGTTTCAGTTTCATAATTTGATTCCCCTCAATCATTAGTACGAAATAAAATGGAGGTTTTTTTACAATAATTTTTTGTCCACGGTTTTTTATTCGTATTAAAATACTGGAAAACTGTGGCGTTAAATATTCTGAATTCCATTTGCACGTATTAATAAGTGAGGTTATGTGCAACCGGCATTTCAGAACATTATAAATTCCTACCTAATGTAAATATTTCCGCAACATTCCTTCTAACGCTTTCAACACCTCAATAAAGTGTAAAAAATAATTTGAAACCACGTGCGCAGATCCAAGCCTAGAATGAAAAGATGATGTTAAGGCTACCATGCCAAAAATTAGACTCACATTTGGTATTAGCAGACTATATCATTATGTAGCTATATAAATTGAAATTTTATAATTTTATGAAAATTTTTGGTAAGTCTAGTTAAGGCATAAACCATCGATAGTCAAAATAAACTACCGATAGTAAGACGAAAATAAAACTATAAATTCTTATCATTCTTTCTAACGCATCCAACACTTAATTAAAGTGTAAAAAATAGTTAAATTTAATAATTTGTATAATATTTCAAGAATATGCAACCAGTCAAGCCAAGAATGAAAAGATGGTTTTAAGCCTAACTTGTTATCCAAAATTAAACTTCACATCTGGAACCTACCAAACTAAATTGTTATGTAGCTATATAAAGTGAAATTTTGCAGTTTTATGAAAATTGTTGATAAGCCTAGTTAAGGCATAAACCATCGATAGTCAAAATAAACTATCGATAGTGAGACGAAAAAAAATATCGATAGCCCCATTGATTGTTTTCCAGCTCTATCTGTTACAATGCATCTAATTTTCGGAAGCTTTACTTTTTAAGAATTGTTTTCAACGTTTCTGCTACATTATCGGCCGTATGACGTTAAGATAACTGTCTGGTGCCAATAGCACAATTTACGAATGTAGTTCTTTCTAAAAAATGAACGGTTACACCAAGAAAGGACCGTTCTGCCATTGTTTCGGCCCAAATATCGAAAGGTAAGCACAGTGTAGATACCTTTTGAATCCTCTGTTGAAACATTTCCGCCAACGTGCAATATTTTTCCCACAGTTTTTTTCTAAACTATTAAATGGCACTGTATATAGAGGGGCTACCTCTTTCTTCAGTATTAGAAAACCTTCTCCTTCTACGATATGAAAGGGTCTCATGTCCTAACTGATGAAGATTAAAATGCACGCAATTATTTCATTTGTTTTCGCGCGGCCTTCTGCAAAACGATTTTTTAAGTTAAACAGTGTTAGGACTACCTTATGGTGAATATATGTACAACTATGTACCTTTATAAAACCCTATATTTTCGAAAGCTGCTGTTATAGCATTACCGTCGCTTCTATTTCTATATCATAATCTATTCCCTTTAATTTGCGTCTGTAATTACTTTACAAAATCAATTAAAAAACAAAATTTCATTTGCTTTGCTTGCGGAAAAAATGTGACCATGTAAACGTTTCATAAGCTTACAATAAATATACATATACTTAATGGTGCAATTGTTTACTTGTTCTTACACTAAAATCCTGTTATCACAAAAATGAAAATAGTAATGTACATTTTTGTTTTTATTGTTGTTTTTGTATTTTGAACTTAAGAATATAAAGAAGAAATACATGCATTACCTATTTACATTGTGTTTTTACTTCACTTAAAAAAATATGTCGGGTGAACGCAGACTTTATTGGCTATGTGTACATAAGTAGATCAGAAAACAACACTGTAATACTTACTTAGAAAGTTTATTAGTATGTTCTTAACGTCTACCAGCTTTTTTTAAGAATTTGAAACGACGACAATTGCAGGGTGGGCAAGCCGTTCATTCCGTGTTGCTCACAGAAATAAGTTCTGGTATTCCGATGCAAGTACTTGTTTTTCGATACCTACTTGAATCGCAGTAAAAAGTGTCGATTACAAATATACTTGGAAAAGAAGGCTAGACGAATTTGTTCGACAAAGTTTTCGTCGTTGGCGGAGGTGTTCATGTCCACATTTCATGTTCGGCGTTTTGTTCGCTAAAGATAGAAATGTTTCTGTGTTCGTGCGAATACGTTCGACAGTGGATGGCAATGTTTGCACGAACATAATTTGTGAAAAATGTTTCTAGTGTGCGCATATGTCAAGATGTCTAAGCAAATATTTTAAAAAATATTGTGACGAATATAGATGATAGAACAAAATCGAATGAACGATAAACTGCCAGAAACAACTAGTTACCGAATTCGTAGTTGCCAGATTGTTCTAGAAGCAATGTTTTGTTACAGATTTACTATATAAGGGCTGCCGGATTGTGCAGCAAACACAGTTCTAGTTAGAGTGTTGTCGTGATAAGAACAATTGAGACATAAGCAAGAAGTTGTAAGCTCGAATAACGAGCAATAAGTGTTAAGTTGTTGGAATTAGAAATAAAGATAAGTGTGTAGCCATTAAATTGGGACTTTTATTTAACAATCCAGTGATTGAACTCAGGAGTGAGTTACAGGTAGACGATTTATCGAGAAATCCTAATCCTTTAATGGCTACACACTTATCTTTATTTCTAATTCCAACGACTTAACACTTATTGCTCGTTATTCGAGCTTACAACTTCTTGCTTATGTCTCAATTGTTCTTATCACGACAACACTCTAACTAGAACTGTCCTTGCTGCACAATCCGGCAGCCCTTATATAGTAAATCTGTAACAAAACATTGCTTCTAGAACATTCTGGCAACTACGAATTCGCTAACTAGTTGCTTCTGGCAGGTTATCGTTGATTCGATTTTGTTCTATCATCCGTGTTCGTCACAGTATATTCAAAATGGAAAACAAAGGTACGAAAGCGTTACAAATTAAATATTTTCAGTTAATTTCTTTTACTTGTATATAATTACATGTTACATTTTTAGAATTATTGCGGGCAACGACGAAGCAGATAGAAGAGCTGGAGGATAGAGCTTGGTCAGCAGCTAAATGCGTTGGAAGGTCGTATCATGCTCACCTGCCGAATGCAAGGAGGGAAGTCTTTACCAAAAAGAAGTAGGATATAAATGTGGGTTCGAAATAAAAAGTAAATTGAATAAAGCAAAAACAAGGAACAAAAGTACAGTAACGTAACAGTGTGTTGCAGTTACGGAAACAAAAAAAAACCCTTTAACTTACACGTATGTACATGTGTAAACCAACAAAGTGCTGTTAAAAGGTAAAATTATATACGTACATATATAAATGCAAAATAAAAGCAGTGCAGTTCATATACAAGTACACATATAACTAAAAGCCCACGATAGATGTAAAACAATATAAAAAAAGTACAATAAATATTAAAAACACATAAAACAATACAAAGGACCGACCAGGGTTATTTTTTTGAAGTCAAAAAACACTTTAACTTACACGTATGTACATGTGTAATCCAACAAACACTACAATGTTTCTACATATTTATTTTATGTTAATTATTTAAATATTTGCTTTAATTAGGCATTTTATTTTTATACAATTTTGGTTATATGCACAATAACAAATGGGTTCCATGTTGTCAGATAATAAGTGTTGCCATATGCAAACGAATGACAGCAATCAAAATAAATAAAAAACCCAATTACCCTCTACAAAATAATATGAACTAAATTTTCCATTTTAATAAAAGAAAAAGGTTTTATGGCTTAAAGGTATGTTTTATTGCATCTAATAGTTTTACGAATGGATCGTGATGCTGATTTGCAACATTTTTACGCCATACGTATTCATAAATCAAATTCGAGAAATCTTCACTGTTATTATAATTGTCTTTTAAAAAAAACCGTTTGATGACGCGCCACTGGGATTCTATCCTCTGCGTGTGTGTTCCATCTTCGGCAACAAACGGATTTTCTGGATCGCTATGGTTAACGCGTCGGTGCTCATACCCGTGACTGGACAGGCAGTCGTACGCCTTCCAACAATCAGTACATATGATGCTACCTTGTAAAACGTGTCTCTGAATTAAGGGTATGAGCACTTCAGCAGACCTCACATTATCGGGACACACTTCCAGCCGAAGGTCGTCACTCCCATCCTCTACCATCCCTAAAACCCAGTGGCCTTCCACTCTCCGTCCTAAAAAAGAAAAAATTAAATAATTAAATAATTAATAATAAATAATAATGTATTTATTATTACCTTTGTTATATTTTCGTTTCCCGAATTTGCTCTCGTCTATTTGAACAATTTTACCAGGGCCGCCAATTTTACCTACCGCTACCTGGTGATCAACCTGGTATAAAACTACAGCTTCGCGGCAGTAATTGTACCAATCACATATGGTAGCGCTGGATAAAATTGGCTCCTTAATAAAACTGTTCTTTCGAACTTTCGAATGGGACCAGTGCGATGCAAATGCAAACATTATATAAAAAATCTGAGGCAGTGGTATTTTTGCGTTTTCAAACCATGTCCCACTCGACCTCGATACCGCAGTCCGTTTACGGCAGGCACCTTTCCGGCATCGGAATATGCCAACCGTGCTCCTATCTGATAAGGATACCAACATAGGTATCCTATGCGTACGACATAGTTTGCTTTTTAAAATTAAACCCTCCTCCTCTGCAAACGATATACATTTCTCCGTTGTGTCGAAATTTTGAATTATTTTAGGGAAATTCCACATTTCCTTAATTTCGGACACTTTGAGAACGTTTGTTTTTTTTACCGCACCACGGCTGGTTGACGGTTCATTACAATCTATTTAAAAGTCTTAAGTAATATTTGTTATAATTTTAAATTTCTAATAACATACCTGATGTATTTCCACTCATTTTCTCAAAAATTATCACAATTTAAAAAATTATGTAAAAAATATAAACACTTGCGGAATGATTTATATGCACAATATTCACCAATTAAATTTGAATATGAAAATAATGGCAAAACGGACAAAAAAAGAAACGGTACCTTGTTTAGTTGTAGAAAATTCCGTTATAGAAATTGAAGTTTAAAGAGAGTGATATACCCTCTTTAACATTAATTTTTTGTATTTAGATTTCCTGTTTGCACTGGCGGCCTTCGGCCGCGCTTCAAAAAAATAACCCTGGTCGGTCCAACACCGGGGTGTTCAAAATTCAATCGCGTGAAACTTCTTTCCGCACTGGCGGCCTTCGGCCGCGCTTCAAAAAAATAACCCTGGTCGGTCCAACACCGGGGTGTTCAAAATTCAATCGCGTGAAACTTCTTTCCGCATTGGCGGCCTTCGGCCGCGCTTCAAAAAAATTACCCTGGTCGGTCCAACACCGGGGTGTTCAAAATTCAATCGCGTGAAACTTCTTTCCGCATTGGCGGCCTTCGGCCGCGCTTCAAAAAAATTACCCTGGTCGGTCCAACACCGGGGTGTTCAAAATTCAATCGCGTGAAACTTCTTTCCGCATTGGCGGCCTTCGGCCGCGCTTCAAAAAAATAACCCTGGTCGGTCCAACACCATAATTTATCAATAGAAGAGAATTAACAAAATTATAAATTGTTCATGTATTTGGGGTATAATCCTCTTTTATTATTCATTTTTATTCGCTTTCAAAATATAAATATATCTCTATATATATATAATAGATATGGCAACACTTGTTAACTGTCAACATGGAACCCATTTGTTATTGTGCATATAACCAAAATTGTGTAAAAATAAAATGCTTAATTAAAGCAAATATTTAAATAATTAACATAAAATAAATATGTAGAAACATTGTAGTGAAGTGTTAGTGTATAAAAAGTGCATAATATGAAAGAAAAGTTAACCATAAATCGAGAAATTTTAAAATAAAATTTGTGAAATTTTCAACTTAAAATGCAAATATCTCGAAAACTATAAGTTTCCGGCGGCAATAATTATATATATTCGTGATTTGGAGAATCTCCTCTATCCAACCATACCCCTCTTAACCCTGAAATCGTGGGATGCTAAACTAAAGCCCACCCAGTACAATATATATTAAAAACAATACAAAGGGTCGGCTTTAGTATACCGTCCCAGGCTTTCGTGGATATAATGGGTATGAGCAGGTCGAGGAGATCCTCCAGATCAAGAATATATAATATATAGATTTAGCCGCAGGGAACTTAAAGTTTTCGAGATATTTACGTTTAAAGTTGAAAATTTCAACTATTTACGTACGTATTTTTTCGATATAAAGTGAATTATACACTTATATTTTTCACTCCACTAACACTTCACTAATTCGTTTTTAAAAAATTTGTTTATATTATATGCTGCAAAAATAGCTTTATTTCAATATTTAAATCATTCTTCAACTTTATTAATTTTAACACTAACAAAAGGGTTACAAATGTAAAAAAACCAGTGTTGCCATACTAATATATTTTGAAAACGAAGAAAACTAAAATAAAAAGAGAGATTATACCCTAGATACAGTAACCATAATTGTTGATGGACACTAATAAATCTTTTATTTCTCTTCATTTGATAAACTCATGTGTTGGACCGACCAGGGTTATTTTTTTGAAGCGCGGCCGAATGCCGCCAACGCATAAAGAAGTTCTGCGCGAAAAAACTTTGGTACACCCCGGTGTTGCAACATCTATTTATCAAATATAATATAATTAATTTTTCAGGAAAAGTAATTTTTATTTGTAAGTTATAAATAAATGTATGCTATATCGACCATTCCTTTTACATGCAGTATTTGCAAGGCCAAAAAAGATTTTAGATGTTTATTTTAAAATCATACAGTTCTCCGATTCATTAAAGATATTATAAAAATGTTTCTATATATTCCTTAAATATTGAACAAAATACTTATAAAAATTAAAAAAAAAATATCTTTGATGCTGACCAAACTAAACAGAATTCGAGTAGGGCAATTTTATAAGAAAAAAAAATTTTCGAATCTTATTAAAAAAAGGTATACTACTTTTGATAAGTAGCATATATGTCTAGAAAATATAACAAAAGATTACAAGAATATTATTTTTACAGAATTTATTAAAAATCACCCCTAAATCAGTCAAACAAAACTATCGATAGTCAGACCACTCGATAGTTTCAAAAGATACTATCGATAGTATCGGTAGTTTTTCCCCATGAAATCTCATGTTATTTTTATGAAATAATGTTTGCATTTATTTATAAAACAAAACATGAAGAATAACGCAAAAAACAAAAATTAATTAAAATGATATTCGTTTATATGCATTAGTGTCTGGGTGTATGTATGAGTATGTACATATGTACATACATATATTGTGAAATTCAATCACAGCAGAATGCTTAAATATGTAATATGTTTCAGTTTCATAATTTGATTTGAGGTTTTTTTACAATAATTTTTTGTCCACGGTTTTTTATTCGTATTAAAATACTGGAAAACTGTGGCGTTAAATATTCTGAATTCCATTTGCACGTATTAATAAGTGAGGTTATGTGCAACCGGCATTTCAGAACATTATAAATTCCTACCTAATGTAAATATTTCCGCAACATTCCTTCTAACGCTTTCAACACCTCAATAAAGTGTAAAAAATAATTTGAAACCACGTGCGCAGATCCAAGCCTAGAATGAAAAGATGATGTTAAGGCTACCATGCCAAAAATTAGACTCACATTTGGTATTCGCAGACTATATCATTATGTAGCTATATAAATTGAAATTTTATAATTTTATGAAAATTTTTGGTAAGTCTAGTTAAGGCATAAACCATCGATAGTCAAAATAAACTACCGATAGTAAGACGAAAATAAAACTATAAATTCTTATCATTCTTTCTAACGCATCCAACACTTAATTAAAGTGTAAAAAATAGTTAAATTTAATAATTTGTATAATATTTCAAGAATATGCAACCAGTCAAGCCAAGAATGAAAAGATGGTTTTAAGCCTAACTTGTTATCCAAAATTAAACTTCACATCTGGAACCTACCAAACTAAATTGTTATGTAGCTATATAAAGTGAAATTTTGCAGTTTTATGAAAATTGTTGATAAGCCTAGTTAAGGCATAAACCATCGATAGTCAAAATAAACTATCGATAGTGAGACGAAAAAAAATATCGATAGCCCCATTGATTGTTTTCCAGCTCTATCTGTTACAATGCATCTAATTTTCGGAAGCTTTACTTTTTAAGAATTGTTTTCAACGTTTCTGCTACATTATCGGCCGTATGACGTTAAGATAACTGTCTGGTGCCAATAGCACAATTTACGAATGTAGTTCTTTCTAAAAAATGAACGGTTACACCAAGAAAGGACCGTTCTGCCATTGTTTCGGCCCAAATATCGAAAGGTAAGCACAGTGTAGATACCTTTTGAATCCTCTGTTGAAACATTTCCGCCAACGTGCAATATTTTTCCCACAGTTTTTTTTCTAAACTATTAAATGGCACTGTATATAGAGGGGCTACCTCTTTCTTCAGTATTAGAAAACCTTCTCCTTCTACCATATGAAAGGGTCTCATGTCCTAACTGATGAAGATTAAAATGCACGCAATTATTTCATTTGTTTTCGCGCGGCCTTCTGCAAAACGATTTTTTAAGTTAAACAGTATTAGGACTACCTTATGGTGAATATATGTACAACTATGTACCTTTATAAAACCCTATATTTTCGAAAGCTGCTGTTATAGCATTACCGTCGCTTCTATTTCTATATCATAATCTATTCCCTTTAATTTGCGTCTGTAATTACTTTACAAAATCAATCAAAAAACAAAATTTCATTTGCTTTGCTTGCGGAAAAAATGTGACCATGTAAACGTTTCATAAGCTTACAATAAATATACATATACTTAATGGTGCAATTGTTTACTTGTTCTTACACTAAAATCCTGTTATCACAAAAATGAAAATAGTAATGTACATTTTTGTTTTTGTTTTTGTTTTTGTATTTTGAACTTAAGAATATAAAGAAGAAATACATGCATTACCTATTTACATTGTGTTTTTACTTCACTTAAAAAAATATGTCGGGTGAACGCAGACTTTATTGGCTATGTGTACATAAGTAGATCAGAAAACAACACTGTAATACTTACTTAGAAAGTTTATTAGTATGTTCTTAACGTCTACCAGCTTTTTTAAGAATTTGAAACGACGACAATTGCAGGGTGGGCAAGCCGTTCATTCCGTGTTGCTCACAGAAATAAGTTCTGGTATTCCGATGCAAGTACTTGTTTTTCGATACCTACTTGAATCGCAGTAAAAAGTGTCGATTACAAATATACTTGGAAAAGAAGGCTAGACGAATTTGTTCGACAAAGTTTTCGTCGTTGGCGGAGGTGTTCATGTCCACATTTCATGTTCGGCGTTTTGTTCGCTAAAGATAGAAACGTTTCTGTGTTCGTGCGAATACGTTCGACAGTGGATGGCAATGTTTGCACGAACATAATTTGTGAAAAATGTTTCTAGTGTGCGCATATGTCAAGATGTCTAAGCAAATATTTTAAAAAATATTGTGACGAATATAGATGATAGAACAAAATCGAATGAACGATAAACTGCCAGAAACAACTAGTTACCGAATTCGTAGTTGCCAGATTGTTCTAGAAGCAATGTTTTGTTACAGATTTACTATATAAGGGCTGCCGGATTGTGCAGCAAACACAGTTCTAGTTAGAGTGTTGTCGTGATAAGAACAATTGAGACATAAGCAAGAAGTTGTAAGCTCGAATAACGAGCAATAAGTGTTAAGTTGTTGGAATTAGAAATAAAGATAAGTGTGTAGCCATTAAATTGGGACTTTTATTTAACAATCCAGTGATTGAACTCAAGAGTGAGTTACAGGTAGACGATTTATCGAGAAATCCGTTACAATACTGACAATTTACTTATAGAGATCATAATAGATAGTAATCGATTGTCGGTTTTTATGTTTTGTAAAAACTCAATCAGGTGAAAGTAAAAAAAATAAAAACAAATTCAACTAAATTTCGTAACTATTGTGATTCAAGAACAACATTTTATTTTTATTTTAATTATGACGTATTGGAATTATATTAATTTTTCATAATGTAGTTTGTTTAATTAAACCATTCACATGGCCTGCGAACATCATTTGTAGAAAATTTTCAGCAAGGAAACATGTCGGTGTATAAAGACACAGTCATTGCTTTGATGTCTTTATTACATGTTTATTTCGAAATAAAAATATTGTAACGGATTTCTCGATAAATCGTCTACCTGTAACTCACTCTTGAGTTCGATCACTGGATTGTTAAATAAAAGTCCCAATTTAATGGCTACACACTTATCTTTATTTCTAATTCCAACAACTTAACACTTATTGCTCGTTATTCGAGCTTACAACTTCTTGCTTATGTCTCAATTGTTCTTATCACGACAACACTCTAACTAGAACTGTCCTTGCTGCACAATCCGGCAGCCCTTATATAGTAAATCTGTAACAAAACATTGCTTCTAGAACATTCTGGCAACTACGAATTCGCTAACTAGTTGCTTCTGGCAGGTTATCGTTGATTCGATTTTGTTCTATCATCCGTGTTCGTCACAGTATATTCAAAATGGAAAACAAAGGTACGAAAGCGTTACAAATTAAATATTTTCAGTTAATTTCTTTTACTTGTATATAATTACATGTTACATTTTTAGAATTATCGCGGGCAACGACGAAGCAGATAGAAGAGCTGGAGGATAGAGCTTGGTCAGCAGCTAAATGCGTTGAAAGGTCGTATCATGCTCACCTGCCGAATGCAAGGAGGGAAGTCTTTACCAAAAAGAAGTAGGATATAAATGTGGGTTCGAAATAAAAAGTAAATTGAATAAAGCAAAAACAAAGAACAAAAGAACAGTAACGTAACAGTGTATTGCAGTTACGGAAACAAAAAAAAACCCTTTAACTTGCACGTATGTACATGTGTAAACCAACAAAGTGCTGTTAAAAGGTAAAATTATATACGTACATATATAAATGCAAAATAAGTGCAGTGCAGTTCATATACAAGTACACATATAACTAAAAGCCCACGATAGATGTAAAACAATATAAAAAAAGTACAATAAATATTAAAAACACATAAAACAATACAAAGGACCGACCAGGGTTATTTTTTTGAAGTCAAAAAACACTTTAACTTACACGTATGTACATGTGTAATCCAACAAAGTGCTGTTAAAAAGTAAAATTACATATGTACATATATAAATGCAAAATAAGTGCAGTGCTGTTCATATACAAGTACACATATAACTAAAAGCCCACGAATGATGCAAAACAATATAAAAAAAGTACAATGGGAAAACTTTAGTTTAGCATCCCACGATTTCAGGGTAAGAGGGGTATGGTTGGATAGAGGAGATTCTCCAGATCACGAATATATATAATTATTGCCGCCGGAAACTTATAGTTTTCGAGATATTTGCATTTTAAGTTGAAACTTTCACAAATTATTTTAAAATTTCTCGATTTATGGTTAACTTTTCTTTTATATTATGCACTTTTTATACACTGACACTTCACTACAATGTTTCTACATATTTATTTTATGTTAATTATTTAAATATTTGCTTTAATTAGGCATTTTATTTTTACACAATTTTGGTTATATGCACAATAACAAATGGGTTCCATGTTGTCAGATAATAAGTGTTGCCATATTCAAACGAATGACAGCAATCAAAATAAATAAAAAACCCAATTACCCTCTACAAAATAATATGAACTAAATTTTCCATTTTAATAAAAGAAAAAGGTTTTATGGCTTAAAGGTATGTTTTATTGCATCTAATAGTTTTACGAATGGATCGTGATGCTGATTTGCAACATTTTTACGCCATACGTATTCATAAATCAAATTCGAGAAATCTTCACTGTTATTATAATTGTCTTTTAAAAAAAACCGTTTGATGACGCGCCACTGGGATTCTATCCTCTGCGTGTGTGTTCCATCTTCGGCAACAAACGGATTTTCTGGATCGCTATGGTTAACGCGTCGGTGCTCATACCCGTGACTGGACAGGCAGTCGTACGCCTTCCAACAATCAGTACATATGATGCTACCTTGTAAAACGTGTCTCTGAATTAAGGGTATGAGCACTTCAGCAGACCTCACATTATCGGGACACACTTCCAGCCGAAGGTCGTCACTCCCATCCTCTACCATCCCTAAAACCCAGTGGCCTTTCACTCTCCGTCCTAAAAAAGAAAAAATTAAATAATTAATAATAAATAATAATGTATTTATTATTACCTTTGTTATATTTTCGTTTCCCGAATTTGCTCTCGTCTATTTGAACAATTTTACCAGGGCCGCCAATTTTACCTACCGCTACCTGGTGATCAACCTGGTATAAAACTACAGCTTCGCGGCAGTAATTGTACCAATCACATATGGTAGCGCTGGATAAAATTGGCTCCTTAATAAAACTGTTCTTTCGAACTTTCGAATGGGACCAGTGCAATGCAAATGCAAACATTATATAAAAAATCTGAGGCAGTGGTATTTTTGCGTTTTCAAACCATGTCCCACTCGACCTCGATACCGCAGTCCGTTTACGGCAGGCACCTTTCCGGCATCGGAATATGCCAACCGTGCTCCTATCTGATAAGGATACCAACATAGGTATCCTATGCGTACGACATAGTTTGCTTTTTAAAATTAAACCCTCCTCCTCTGCAAACGATATACATTTCTCCGTTGTGTCGAAATTTTGAATTATTTTAGGGAAATTCCACATTTCCTTAATTTCGGACACTTTGAGAACGTTTGTTTTTTTTACCGCACCACGGCTGGTTGACGGTTCATTACAATCTATTTAAAAGTCTTAAGTAATATTTGTTATAATTTTAAATTTCTAATAACATACCTGATGTATTTCCACTCATTTTCTCAAAAATTATCACAATTTAAAAAATTATGTAAAAAATATAAACACTTGCGGAATGATTTATATGCACAATATTCACCAATTAAATTTGAATATGAAAATAATGGCAAAACGGACAAAAAAAGAAACGGTACCTTGTTTAGTTGTAGAAAATTCCGTTATAGAAATTGAAGTTTAAAGAGAGTGATATACCATCTTTAACATTAATTTTTTGTATTTAGATTTCCTGTTTGCACTGGCGGCCTTCGGCCGCGCTTCAAAAAAATAACCCTGGTCGGTCCAACACCGGGGTGTTCAAAATTCAATCGCGTGAAACTTCTTTCCGCATTGGCGGCCTTCGGCCGCGCTTCAAAAAAATTACCCTGGTCGGTCCAACACCGGGGTGTTCAAAATTCAATCGCGTGAAACTTCTTTGTGTATTGGCGGCCTTCGGCCGCGCTTCAAAAAAATTACCCTGGTCGGTCCAACACCGGGGTGTTCAAAATTCAATCGCGTGAAACTTCTTTCCGAGAATTAACAAAATTATAAATTGTTCATGTATTTGGGGTATAATCCTCTTTTATTATTCATTTTTATTCGCTTTCAAAATATAAATATATCTCTATATATATATAATAGATATGGCAACACTTGTTAACTGTCAACATGGAACCCATTTGTTATTGTGCATATAACCAAAATTGTGTAAAAATAAAATGCTTAATTAAAGCAAATATTTAAATAATTAACATCAAATAAATATGTAGAAACATTGTAGTGAAGTGTTAGTGTATAAAAAGTGCATAATATGAAAGAAAAGTTAACCATAAATCGAGAAATTTTAAAATAAAATTTGTGAAATTTTCAACTTAAAATGCAAATATCTCGAAAACTATAAGTATCCAACCATACCCCTCTTAACCCTGAAATCGTGGGATGCTAAACTAAAGCCCACCCAGTACAATATATATTAAAAACAATACAAAGGGTCGGCTTTAGTATACCGTCCCAGGCTTTCGTGGATATAATGGGTATGAGCAGGTCGAGGAGATCCTCCAGATCAAGAATATATAATATATAGATTTAGCCGCAGGGAACTTAAAGTTTTCGAGATATTTACGTTTAAAGTTGAAAATTTCAACTATTTACGTACGTATTTTTTCGATATAAAGTGAATTATACACTTATATTTTTCACTCCACTAACACTTCACTAATTCGTTTTTAAAAAATTTGTTTATATTATATGCTGCAAAAATAGCTTTATTTCAATATTTAAATCATTCTTCAACTTTATTAATTTTAACACTAACAAAAGGGTTACAAATGTAAAAAAACCAGTGTTGCCATACTAATATATTTTGAAAACGAAGAAAACTAAAATAAAAAGAGAGATTATACCCTAGATACAGTAACCATAATTGTTGATGGACACTAATAAATCTTTTATTTCTCTTCATTTGATAAACTCATGTGTTGGACCGACCAGGGTTATTTTTTTGAAGCGCGGCCGAATGCCGCCAACGCATAAAGAAGTTCTGCGCGAAAAAACTTTGGTACACCCCGGTGTTGCAACATCTATTTATCAAATATAATATAATTAATTTTTCAGGAAAAGTAATTTTTATTTGTAAGTTATAAATAAATGTATGCTATATCGACCATTCCTTTTACATGCAGTATTTGCAAGGCCAAAAAAGATTTTAGATGTTTATTTTAAAATCATACAGTTCTCCGATTCATTAAAGATATTATAAAAATGTTTCTATATATTCCTTAAATATTGAACAAAATACTTATAAAAATTAAAAAAAAAATATCTTTGATGCTGACCAAACTAAACAGAATTCGAGTAGGGCAATTTTATAAGAAAAAAAAATTTTCGAATCTTATTAAAAAAAGGTATACTACTTTTGATAAGTAGCATATATGTCTAGAAAATATAACAAAAGATTACAAGAATATTATTTTTACAGAATTTATTAAAAATCACCCCTAAATCAGTCAAACAAAACTATCGATAGTCAGACCACTCGATAGTTTCAAAAGATACTATCGATAGTATCGGTAGTTTTTCCCCATGAAATCTCATGTTATTTTTATGAAATAATGTTTGCATTTATTTATAAAACAAAACATGAAGAATAACGCAAAAAACAAAAATTAATTAAAATGATATTCGTTTATATGCATTAGTGTCTGGGTGTATGTATGAGTATGTACATATGTACATACATATATTGTGAAATTCAATCACAGCAGAATGCTTAAATATGTAATATGTTTCAGTTTCATAATTTGATTTGAGGTTTTTTTACAATAATTTTTTGTCCACGGTTTTTTATTCGTATTAAAATACTGGAAAACTGTGGCGTTAAATATTCTGAATTCCATTTGCACGTATTAATAAGTGAGGTTATGTGCAACCGGCATTTCAGAACATTATAAATTCCTACCTAATGTAAATATTTCCGCAACATTCCTTCTAACGCTTTCAACACCTCAATAAAGTGTAAAAAATAATTTGAAACCACGTGCGCAGATCCAAGCCTAGAATGAAAAGATGATGTTAAGGCTACCATGCCAAAAATTAGACTCACATTTGGTATTCGCAGACTATATCATTATGTAGCTATATAAATTGAAATTTTATAATTTTATGAAAATTTTTGGTAAGTCTAGTTAAGGCATAAACCATCGATAGTCAAAATAAACTACCGATAGTAAGACGAAAATAAAACTATAAATTCTTATCATTCTTTCTAACGCATCCAACACTTAATTAAAGTGTAAAAAATAGTTAAATTTAATAATTTGTATAATATTTCAAGAATATGCAACCAGTCAAGCCAAGAATGAAAAGATGGTTTTAAGCCTAACTTGTTATCCAAAATTAAACTTCACATCTGGAACCTACCAAACTAAATTGTTATGTAGCTATATAAAGTGAAATTTTGCAGTTTTATGAAAATTGTTGATAAGCCTAGTTAAGGCATAAACCATCGATAGTCAAAATAAACTATCGATAGTGAGACGAAAAAAAATATCGATAGCCCCATTGATTGTTTTCCAGCTCTATCTGTTACAATGCATCTAATTTTCGGAAGCTTTACTTTTTAAGAATTGTTTTCAACGTTTCTGCTACATTATCGGCCGTATGACGTTAAGATAACTGTCTGGTGCCAATAGCACAATTTACGAATGTAGTTCTTTCTAAAAAATGAACGGTTACACCAAGAAAGGACCGTTCTGCCATTGTTTCGGCCCAAATATCGAAAGGTAAGCACAGTGTAGATACCTTTTGAATCCTCTGTTGAAACATTTCCGCCAACGTGCAATATTTTTCCCACAGTTTTTTTTCTAAACTATTAAATGGCACTGTATATAGAGGGGCTACCTCTTTCTTCAGTATTAGAAAACCTTCTCCTTCTACCATATGAAAGGGTCTCATGTCCTAACTGATGAAGATTAAAATGCACGCAATTATTTCATTTGTTTTCGCGCGGCCTTCTGCAAAACGATTTTTTAAGTTAAACAGTATTAGGACTACCTTATGGTGAATATATGTACAACTATGTACCTTTATAAAACCCTATATTTTCGAAAGCTGCTGTTATAGCATTACCGTCGCTTCTATTTCTATATCATAATCTATTCCCTTTAATTTGCGTCTGTAATTACTTTACAAAATCAATCAAAAAACAAAATTTCATTTGCTTTGCTTGCGGAAAAAATGTGACCATGTAAACGTTTCATAAGCTTACAATAAATATACATATACTTAATGGTGCAATTGTTTACTTGTTCTTACACTAAAATCCTGTTATCACAAAAATGAAAATAGTAATGTACATTTTTGTTTTTGTTTTTGTTTTTGTATTTTGAACTTAAGAATATAAAGAAGAAATACATGCATTACCTATTTACATTGTGTTTTTACTTCACTTAAAAAAATATGTCGGGTGAACGCAGACTTTATTGGCTATGTGTACATAAGTAGATCAGAAAACAACACTGTAATACTTACTTAGAAAGTTTATTAGTATGTTCTTAACGTCTACCAGCTTTTTTAAGAATTTGAAACGACGACAATTGCAGGGTGGGCAAGCCGTTCATTCCGTGTTGCTCACAGAAATAAGTTCTGGTATTCCGATGCAAGTACTTGTTTTTCGATACCTACTTGAATCGCAGTAAAAAGTGTCGATTACAAATATACTTGGAAAAGAAGGCTAGACGAATTTGTTCGACAAAGTTTTCGTCGTTGGCGGAGGTGTTCATGTCCACATTTCATGTTCGGCGTTTTGTTCGCTAAAGATAGAAACGTTTCTGTGTTCGTGCGAATACGTTCGACAGTGGATGGCAATGTTTGCACGAACATAATTTGTGAAAAATGTTTCTAGTGTGCGCATATGTCAAGATGTCTAAGCAAATATTTTAAAAAATATTGTGACGAATATAGATGATAGAACAAAATCGAATGAACGATAAACTGCCAGAAACAACTAGTTACCGAATTCGTAGTTGCCAGATTGTTCTAGAAGCAATGTTTTGTTACAGATTTACTATATAAGGGCTGCCGGATTGTGCAGCAAACACAGTTCTAGTTAGAGTGTTGTCGTGATAAGAACAATTGAGACATAAGCAAGAAGTTGTAAGCTCGAATAACGAGCAATAAGTGTTAAGTTGTTGGAATTAGAAATAAAGATAAGTGTGTAGCCATTAAATTGGGACTTTTATTTAACAATCCAGTGATTGAACTCAAGAGTGAGTTACAGGTAGACGATTTATCGAGAAATCCGTTACAATACTGACAATTTACTTATAGAGATCATAATAGATAGTAATCGATTGTCGGTTTTTATGTTTTGTAAAAACTCAATCAGGTGAAAGTAAAAAAAATAAAAACAAATTCAACTAAATTTCGTAACTATTGTGATTCAAGAACAACATTTTATTTTTATTTTAATTATGACGTATTGGAATTATATTAATTTTTCATAATGTAGTTTGTTTAATTAAACCATTCACATGGCCTGCGAACATCATTTGTAGAAAATTTTCAGCAAGGAAACATGTCGGTGTATAAAGACACAGTCATTGCTTTGATGTCTTTATTACATGTTTATTTCGAAATAAAAATATTGTAACGGATTTCTCGATAAATCGTCTACCTGTAACTCACTCTTGAGTTCGATCACTGGATTGTTAAATAAAAGTCCCAATTTAATGGCTACACACTTATCTTTATTTCTAATTCCAACAACTTAACACTTATTGCTCGTTATTCGAGCTTACAACTTCTTGCTTATGTCTCAATTGTTCTTATCACGACAACACTCTAACTAGAACTGTCCTTGCTGCACAATCCGGCAGCCCTTATATAGTAAATCTGTAACAAAACATTGCTTCTAGAACATTCTGGCAACTACGAATTCGCTAACTAGTTGCTTCTGGCAGGTTATCGTTGATTCGATTTTGTTCTATCATCCGTGTTCGTCACAGTATATTCAAAATGGAAAACAAAGGTACGAAAGCGTTACAAATTAAATATTTTCAGTTAATTTCTTTTACTTGTATATAATTACATGTTACATTTTTAGAATTATCGCGGGCAACGACGAAGCAGATAGAAGAGCTGGAGGATAGAGCTTGGTCAGCAGCTAAATGCGTTGAAAGGTCGTATCATGCTCACCTGCCGAATGCAAGGAGGGAAGTCTTTACCAAAAAGAAGTAGGATATAAATGTGGGTTCGAAATAAAAAGTAAATTGAATAAAGCAAAAACAAAGAACAAAAGAACAGTAACGTAACAGTGTATTGCAGTTACGGAAACAAAAAAAAACCCTTTAACTTGCACGTATGTACATGTGTAAACCAACAAAGTGCTGTTAAAAGGTAAAATTATATACGTACATATATAAATGCAAAATAAGTGCAGTGCAGTTCATATACAAGTACACATATAACTAAAAGCCCACGATAGATGTAAAACAATATAAAAAAAGTACAATAAATATTAAAAACACATAAAACAATACAAAGGACCGACCAGGGTTATTTTTTTGAAGTCAAAAAACACTTTAACTTACACGTATGTACATGTGTAATCCAACAAAGTGCTGTTAAAAAGTAAAATTACATATGTACATATATAAATGCAAAATAAGTGCAGTGCTGTTCATATACAAGTACACATATAACTAAAAGCCCACGAATGATGCAAAACAATATAAAAAAAGTACAATGGGAAAACTTTAGTTTAGCATCCCACGATTTCAGGGTAAGAGGGGTATGGTTGGATAGAGGAGATTCTCCAGATCACGAATATATATAATTATTGCCGCCGGAAACTTATAGTTTTCGAGATATTTGCATTTTAAGTTGAAACTTTCACAAATTATTTTAAAATTTCTCGATTTATGGTTAACTTTTCTTTTATATTATGCACTTTTTATACACTGACACTTCACTACAATGTTTCTACATATTTATTTTATGTTAATTATTTAAATATTTGCTTTAATTAGGCATTTTATTTTTACACAATTTTGGTTATATGCACAATAACAAATGGGTTCCATGTTGTCAGATAATAAGTGTTGCCATATTCAAACGAATGACAGCAATCAAAATAAATAAAAAACCCAATTACCCTCTACAAAATAATATGAACTAAATTTTCCATTTTAATAAAAGAAAAAGGTTTTATGGCTTAAAGGTATGTTTTATTGCATCTAATAGTTTTACGAATGGATCGTGATGCTGATTTGCAACATTTTTACGCCATACGTATTCATAAATCAAATTCGAGAAATCTTCACTGTTATTATAATTGTCTTTTAAAAAAAACCGTTTGATGACGCGCCACTGGGATTCTATCCTCTGCGTGTGTGTTCCATCTTCGGCAACAAACGGATTTTCTGGATCGCTATGGTTAACGCGTCGGTGCTCATACCCGTGACTGGACAGGCAGTCGTACGCCTTCCAACAATCAGTACATATGATGCTACCTTGTAAAACGTGTCTCTGAATTAAGGGTATGAGCACTTCAGCAGACCTCACATTATCGGGACACACTTCCAGCCGAAGGTCGTCACTCCCATCCTCTACCATCCCTAAAACCCAGTGGCCTTTCACTCTCCGTCCTAAAAAAGAAAAAATTAAATAATTAATAATAAATAATAATGTATTTATTATTACCTTTGTTATATTTTCGTTTCCCGAATTTGCTCTCGTCTATTTGAACAATTTTACCAGGGCCGCCAATTTTACCTACCGCTACCTGGTGATCAACCTGGTATAAAACTACAGCTTCGCGGCAGTAATTGTACCAATCACATATGGTAGCGCTGGATAAAATTGGCTCCTTAATAAAACTGTTCTTTCGAACTTTCGAATGGGACCAGTGCAATGCAAATGCAAACATTATATAAAAAATCTGAGGCAGTGGTATTTTTGCGTTTTCAAACCATGTCCCACTCGACCTCGATACCGCAGTCCGTTTACGGCAGGCACCTTTCCGGCATCGGAATATGCCAACCGTGCTCCTATCTGATAAGGATACCAACATAGGTATCCTATGCGTACGACATAGTTTGCTTTTTAAAATTAAACCCTCCTCCTCTGCAAACGATATACATTTCTCCGTTGTGTCGAAATTTTGAATTATTTTAGGGAAATTCCACATTTCCTTAATTTCGGACACTTTGAGAACGTTTGTTTTTTTTACCGCACCACGGCTGGTTGACGGTTCATTACAATCTATTTAAAAGTCTTAAGTAATATTTGTTATAATTTTAAATTTCTAATAACATACCTGATGTATTTCCACTCATTTTCTCAAAAATTATCACAATTTAAAAAATTATGTAAAAAATATAAACACTTGCGGAATGATTTATATGCACAATATTCACCAATTAAATTTGAATATGAAAATAATGGCAAAACGGACAAAAAAAGAAACGGTACCTTGTTTAGTTGTAGAAAATTCCGTTATAGAAATTGAAGTTTAAAGAGAGTGATATACCATCTTTAACATTAATTTTTTGTATTTAGATTTCCTGTTTGCACTGGCGGCCTTCGGCCGCGCTTCAAAAAAATAACCCTGGTCGGTCCAACACCGGGGTGTTCAAAATTCAATCGCGTGAAACTTCTTTCCGCATTGGCGGCCTTCGGCCGCGCTTCAAAAAAATTACCCTGGTCGGTCCAACACCGGGGTGTTCAAAATTCAATCGCGTGAAACTTCTTTGTGTATTGGCGGCCTTCGGCCGCGCTTCAAAAAAATTACCCTGGTCGGTCCAACACCGGGGTGTTCAAAATTCAATCGCGTGAAACTTCTTTCCGAGAATTAACAAAATTATAAATTGTTCATGTATTTGGGGTATAATCCTCTTTTATTATTCATTTTTATTCGCTTTCAAAATATAAATATATCTCTATATATATATAATAGATATGGCAACACTTGTTAACTGTCAACATGGAACCCATTTGTTATTGTGCATATAACCAAAATTGTGTAAAAATAAAATGCTTAATTAAAGCAAATATTTAAATAATTAACATCAAATAAATATGTAGAAACATTGTAGTGAAGTGTTAGTGTATAAAAAGTGCATAATATGAAAGAAAAGTTAACCATAAATCGAGAAATTTTAAAATAAAATTTGTGAAATTTTCAACTTAAAATGCAAATATCTCGAAAACTATAAGTATCCAACCATACCCCTCTTAACCCTGAAATCGTGGGATGCTAAACTAAAGCCCACCCAGTACAATATATATTAAAAACAATACAAAGGGTCGGCTTTAGTATACCGTCCCAGGCTTTCGTGGATATAATGGGTATGAGCAGGTCGAGGAGATCCTCCAGATCAAGAATATATAATATATAGATTTAGCCGCAGGGAACTTAAAGTTTTCGAGATATTTACGTTTAAAGTTGAAAATTTCAACTATTTACGTACGTATTTTTTCGATATAAAGTGAATTATACACTTATATTTTTCACTCCACTAACACTTCACTAATTCGTTTTTAAAAAATTTGTTTATATTATATGCTGCAAAAATAGCTTTATTTCAATATTTAAATCATTCTTCAACTTTATTAATTTTAACACTAACAAAAGGGTTACAAATGTAAAAAAACCAGTGTTGCCATACTAATATATTTTGAAAACGAAGAAAACTAAAATAAAAAGAGAGATTATACCCTAGATACAGTAACCATAATTGTTGATGGACACTAATAAATCTTTTATTTCTCTTCATTTGATAAACTCATGTGTTGGACCGACCAGGGTTATTTTTTTGAAGCGCGGCCGAATGCCGCCAACGCATAAAGAAGTTCTGCGCGAAAAAACTTTGGTACACCCCGGTGTTGCAACATCTATTTATCAAATATAATATAATTAATTTTTCAGGAAAAGTAATTTTTATTTGTAAGTTATAAATAAATGTATGCTATATCGACCATTCCTTTTACATGCAGTATTTGCAAGGCCAAAAAAGATTTTAGATGTTTATTTTAAAATCATACAGTTCTCCGATTCATTAAAGATATTATAAAAATGTTTCTATATATTCCTTAAATATTGAACAAAATACTTATAAAAATTAAAAAAAAAATATCTTTGATGCTGACCAAACTAAACAGAATTCGAGTAGGGCAATTTTATAAGAAAAAAAAATTTTCGAATCTTATTAAAAAAAGGTATACTACTTTTGATAAGTAGCATATATGTCTAGAAAATATAACAAAAGATTACAAGAATATTATTTTTACAGAATTTATTAAAAATCACCCCTAAATCAGTCAAACAAAACTATCGATAGTCAGACCACTCGATAGTTTCAAAAGATACTATCGATAGTATCGGTAGTTTTTCCCCATGAAATCTCATGTTATTTTTATGAAATAATGTTTGCATTTATTTATAAAACAAAACATGAAGAATAACGCAAAAAACAAAAATTAATTAAAATGATATTCGTTTATATGCATTAGTGTCTGGGTGTATGTATGAGTATGTACATATGTACATACATATATTGTGAAATTCAATCACAGCAGAATGCTTAAATATGTAATATGTTTCAGTTTCATAATTTGATTCCCCTCGAACATTAGTACGAAATAAAATGGAGGTTTTTTTACAATAATTTTTTGTCCACGGTTTTTTATTCGTATTAAAATACTGGAAAACTGTGGCGTTAAATATTCTGAATTCCATTTGCACGTATTAATAAGTGAGGTTATGTGCAACCGGCATTTCAGAACATTATAAATTCCTACCTAATGTAAATATTTCCGCAACATTCCTTCTAACGCTTTCAACACCTCAATAAAGTGTAAAAAATAATTTGAAACCACGTGCGCAGATCCAAGCCTACAATGAAAAGATGATGTTAAGGCTACCATGCCAAAAATTAGACTCACATTTGGTATTCGCAGACTATATCATTATGTAGCTATATAAATTGAAATTTTATAATTTTATGAAAATTTTTGGTAAGTCTAGTTAAGGCATAAACCATCGATAGTCAAAATAAACTACCGATAGTAAGACGAAAATAAAACTATAAATTCTTATCATTCTTTCTAACGCATCCAACACTTAATTAAAGTGTAAAAAATAGTTAAATTTAATAATTTGTATAATATTTTAAGAATATGCAACCAGTCAAGCCAAGAATGAAAAGATGGTTTTAAGCCTAACTTGTTATCCAAAATTAAACTTCACATCTGGAACCTACCAAACTAAATTGTTATGTAGCTATATAAAGTGAAATTTTGCAGTTTTATGAAAATTGTTGATAAGCCTAGTTAAGGCATAAACCATCGATAGTCAAAATAAACTATCGATAGTGAGACGAAAAAAAATATCGATAGCCCCATTGATTGTTTTCCAGCTCTATCTGTTACAATGCATCTAATTTTCGGAAGCTTTACTTTTTAAGAATTGTTTTCAACGTTTCTGCTACATTATCGGCCGTATGACGTTAAGATAACTGTCTGGTGCCAATAGCACAATTTACGAATGTAGTTCTTTCTAAAAAATGAACGGTTACACCAAGAAAGGACCGTTCTGCCATTGTTTCGGCCCAAATATCGAAAGGTAAGCACAGTGTAGATACCTTTTGAATCCTCTGTTGAAACATTTCCGCCAACGTGCAATATTTTTCCCACAGTTTTTTTTCTAAACTATTAAATGGCACTGTATATAGAGGGGCTACCTCTTTCTTCAGTATTAGAAAACCTTCTCCTTCTACCATATGAAAGGGTCTCATGTCCTAACTGATGAAGATTAAAATGCACGCAATTATTTCATTTGTTTTCGCGCGGCCTTCTGCAAAACGATTTTTTAAGTTAAACAGTGTTAGGACTACCTTATGGTGAATATATGTACAACTATGTACCTTTATAAAACCCTATATTTTCGAAAGCTGCTGTTATAGCATTACCGTCGCTTCTATTTCTATATCATAATCTATTCCCTTTAATTTGCGTCTGTAATTACTTTACAAAATCAATCAAAAAACAAAATTTCATTTGCTTTGCTTGCGGAAAAAATGTGACCATGTAAACGTTTCATAAGCTTACAATAAATATACATATACTTAATGGTGCAATTGTTTACTTGTTCTTACACTAAAATCCTGTTATCACAAAAATGAAAATAGTAATGTACATTTTTGTTTTTGTTTTTGTTTTTGTATTTTGAACTTAAGAATATAAAGAAGAAATACATGCATTACCTATTTACATTGTGTTTTTACTTCACTTAAAAAAATATGTCGGGTGAACGCAGACTTTATTGGCTATGTGTACATAAGTAGATCAGAAAACAACACTGTAATACTTACTTAGAAAGTTTATTAGTATGTTCTTAACGTCTACCAGCTTTTTTAAGAATTTGAAACGACGACAATTGCAGGGTGGGCAAGCCGTTCATTCCGTGTTGCTCACAGAAATAAGTTCTGGTATTCCGATGCAAGTACTTGTTTTTCGATACCTACTTGAATCGCAGTAAAAAGTGTCGATTACAAATATACTTGGAAAAGAAGGCTAGACGAATTTGTTCGACAAAGTTTTCGTCGTTGGCGGAGGTGTTCATGTCCACATTTCATGTTCGGCGTTTTGTTCGCTAAAGATAGAAACGTTTCTGTGTTCGTGCGAATACGTTCGACAGTGGATGGCAATGTTTGCACGAACATAATTTGTGAAAAATGTTTCTAGTGTGCGCATATGTCAAGATGTCTAAGCAAATATTTTAAAAAATATTGTGACGAATATAGATGATAGAACAAAATCGAATGAACGATAAACTGCCAGAAACAACTAGTTACCGAATTCGTAGTTGCCAGATTGTTCTAGAAGCAATGTTTTGTTACAGATTTACTATATAAGGGCTGACGGATTGTGCAGCAAACACAGTTCTAGTTAGAGTGTTGTCGTGATAAGAACAATTGAGACATAAGCAAGAAGTTGTAAGCTCGAATAACGAGCAATAAGTGTTAAGTTGTTGGAATTAGAAATAAAGATAAGTGTGTAGCCATTAAATTGGGACTTTTATTTAACAATCCAGTGATTGAACTCAAGAGTGAGTTACAGGTAGACGATTTATCGAGAAATCCGTTACAATACTGACAATTTACTTATAGAGATCATAATAGATAGTAATCGATTGTCGGTTTTTATGTTTTGTAAAAACTCAATCAGGTGAAAGTAAAAAAAATAAAAACAAATTCAACTAAATTTCGTAACTATTGTGATTCAAGAACAACATTTTATTTTTATTTTAATTATGACGTATTGGAATTATATTAATTTTTCATAATGTAGTTTGTTTAATTAAACCATTCACATGGCCTGCGAACATCATTTGTAGAAAATTTTCAGCAAGGAAACATGTCGGTGTATAAAGACACAGTCATTGCTTTGATGTCTTTATTACATGTTTATTTCGAAATAAAAATATTGTAACGGATTTCTCGATAAATCGTCTACCTGTAACTCACTCTTGAGTTCGATCACTGGATTGTTAAATAAAAGTCCCAATTTAATGGCTACACACTTATCTTTATTTCTAATTCCAACAACTTAACACTTATTGCTCGTTATTCGAGCTTACAACTTCTTGCTTATGTCTCAATTGTTCTTATCACGACAACACTCTAACTAGAACTGTCCTTGCTGCACAATCCGGCAGCCCTTATATAGTAAATCTGTAACAAAACATTGCTTCTAGAACATTCTGGCAACTACGAATTCGCTAACTAGTTGCTTCTGGCAGGTTATCGTTGATTCGATTTTGTTCTATCATCCGTGTTCGTCACAGTATATTCAAAATGGAAAACAAAGGTACGAAAGCGTTACAAATTAAATATTTTCAGTTAATTTCTTTTACTTGTATATAATTACATGTTACATTTTTAGAATTATCGCGGGCAACGACGAAGCAGATAGAAGAGCTGGAGGATAGAGCTTGGTCAGCAGCTAAATGCGTTGAAAGGTCGTATCATGCTCACCTGCCGAATGCAAGGAGGGAAGTCTTTACCAAAAAGAAGTAGGATATAAATGTGGGTTCGAAATAAAAAGTAAATTGAATAAAGCAAAAACAAAGAACAAAAGAACAGTAACGTAACAGTGTATTGCAGTTACGGAAACAAAAAAAAACCCTTTAACTTGCACGTATGTACATGTGTAAACCAACAAAGTGCTGTTAAAAGGTAAAATTATATACGTACATATATAAATGCAAAATAAGTGCAGTGCAGTTCATATACAAGTACACATATAACTAAAAGCCCACGATAGATGTAAAACAATATAAAAAAAGTACAATAAATATTAAAAACACATAAAACAATACAAAGGACCGACCAGGGTTATTTTTTTGAAGTCAAAAAACACTTTAACTTACACGTATGTACATGTGTAATCCAACAAAGTGCTGTTAAAAAGTAAAATTACATATGTACATATATAAATGCAAAATAAGTGCAGTGCTGTTCATATACAAGTACACATATAACTAAAAGCCCACGAATGATGCAAAACAATATAAAAAAAGTACAATGGGAAAACTTTAGTTTAGCATCCCACGATTTCAGGGTAAGAGGGGTATGGTTGGATAGAGGAGATTCTCCAGATCACGAATATATATAATTATTGCCGCCGGAAACTTATAGTTTTCGAGATATTTGCATTTTAAGTTGAAACTTTCACAAATTATTTTAAAATTTCTCGATTTATGGTTAACTTTTCTTTTATATTATGCACTTTTTATACACTGACACTTCACTACAATGTTTCTACATATTTATTTTATGTTAATTATTTAAATATTTGCTTTAATTAGGCATTTTATTTTTACACAATTTTGGTTATATGCACAATAACAAATGGGTTCCATGTTGTCAGATAATAAGTGTTGCCATATTCAAACGAATGACAGCAATCAAAATAAATAAAAAACCCAATTACCCTCTACAAAATAATATGAACTAAATTTTCCATTTTAATAAAAGAAAAAGGTTTTATGGCTTAAAGGTATGTTTTATTGCATCTAATAGTTTTACGAATGGATCGTGATGCTGATTTGCAACATTTTTACGCCATACGTATTCATAAATCAAATTCGAGAAATCTTCACTGTTATTATAATTGTCTTTTAAAAAAAACCGTTTGATGACGCGCCACTGGGATTCTATCCTCTGCGTGTGTGTTCCATCTTCGGCAACAAACGGATTTTCTGGATCGCTATGGTTAACGCGTCGGTGCTCATACCCGTGACTGGACAGGCAGTCGTACGCCTTCCAACAATCAGTACATATGATGCTACCTTGTAAAACGTGTCTCTGAATTAAGGGTATGAGCACTTCAGCAGACCTCACATTATCGGGACACACTTCCAGCCGAAGGTCGTCACTCCCATCCTCTACCATCCCTAAAACCCAGTGGCCTTTCACTCTCCGTCCTAAAAAAGAAAAAATTAAATAATTAAATAATTAATAATAAATAATAATGTATTTATTATTACCTTTGTTATATTTTCGTTTCCCGAATTTGCTCTCGTCTATTTGAACAATTTTACCAGGGCCGCCAATTTTACCTACCGCTACCTGGTGATCAACCTGGTATAAAACTACAGCTTCGCGGCAGTAATTGTACCAATCACATATGGTAGCGCTGGATAAAATTGGCTCCTTAATAAAACTGTTCTTTCGAACTTTCGAATGGGACCAGTGCAATGCAAATGCAAACATTATATAAAAAATCTGAGGCAGTGGTATTTTTGCGTTTTCAAACCATGTCCCACTCGACCTCGATACCGCAGTCCGTTTACGGCAGGCACCTTTCCGGCATCGGAATATGCCAACCGTGCTCCTATCTGATAAGGATACCAACATAGGTATCCTATGCGTACGACATAGTTTGCTTTTTAAAATTAAACCCTCCTCCTCTGCAAACGATATACATTTCTCCGTTGTGTCGAAATTTTGAATTATTTTAGGGAAATTCCACATTCCCTTAATTTCGGACACTTTGAGAACGTTTGTTTTTTTTACCGCACCACGGCTGGTTGACGGTTCATTACAATCTATTTAAAAGTCTTAAGTAATATTTGTTATAATTTTAAATTTCTAATAACATACCTGATGTATTTCCACTCATTTTCTCAAAAATTATCACAATTTAAAAAATTATGTAAAAAATATAAACACTTGCGGAATGATTTATATGCACAATATTCACCAATTAAATTTGAATATGAAAATAATGGCAAAACGGACAAAAAAAGAAACGGTACCTTGTTTAGTTGTAGAAAATTCCGTTATAGAAATTGAAGTTTAAAGAGAGTGATATACCATCTTTAACATTAATTTTTTGTATTTAGATTTCCTGTTTGCACTGGCGGCCTTCGGCCGCGCTTCAAAAAAATAACCCTGGTCGGTCCAACACCGGGGTGTTCAAAATTCAATCGCGTGAAACTTCTTTCCGCATTGGCGGCCTTCGGCCGCGCTTCAAAAAAATTACCCTGGTCGGTCCAACACCGGGGTGTTCAAAATTCAATCGCGTGAAACTTCTTTGTGTATTGGCGGCCTTCGGCCGCGCTTCAAAAAAATTACCCTGGTCGGTCCAACACCGGGGTGTTCAAAATTCAATCGCGTGAAACTTCTTTCCGAGAATTAACAAAATTATAAATTGTTCATGTATTTGGGGTATAATCCTCTTTTATTATTCATTTTTATTCGCTTTCAAAATATAAATATATCTCTATATATATATAATAGATATGGCAACACTTGTTAACTGTCAACATGGAACCCATTTGTTATTGTGCATATAACCAAAATTGTGTAAAAATAAAATGCTTAATTAAAGCAAATATTTAAATAATTAACATCAAATAAATATGTAGAAACATTGTAGTGAAGTGTTAGTGTATAAAAAGTGCATAATATGAAAGAAAAGTTAACCATAAATCGAGAAATTTTAAAATAAAATTTGTGAAATTTTCAACTTAAAATGCAAATATCTCGAAAACTATAAGTATCCAACCATACCCCTCTTAACCCTGAAATCGTGGGATGCTAAACTAAAGCCCACCCAGTACAATATATATTAAAAACAATACAAAGGGTCGGCTTTAGTATACCGTCCCAGGCTTTCGTGGATATAATGGGTATGAGCAGGTCGAGGAGATCCTCCAGATCAAGAATATATAATATATAGATTTAGCCGCAGGGAACTTAAAGTTTTCGAGATATTTACGTTTAAAGTTGAAAATTTCAACTATTTACGTACGTATTTTTTCGATATAAAGTGAATTATACACTTATATTTTTCACTCCACTAACACTTCACTAATTCGTTTTTAAAAAATTTGTTTATATTATATGCTGCAAAAATAGCTTTATTTCAATATTTAAATCATTCTTCAACTTTATTAATTTTAACACTAACAAAAGGGTTACAAATGTAAAAAAACCAGTGTTGCCATACTAATATATTTTGAAAACGAAGAAAACTAAAATAAAAAGAGAGATTATACCCTAGATACAGTAACCATAATTGTTGATGGACACTAATAAATCTTTTATTTCTCTTCATTTGATAAACTCATGTGTTGGACCGACCAGGGTTATTTTTTTGAAGCGCGGCCGAATGCCGCCAACGCATAAAGAAGTTCTGCGCGAAAAAACTTTGGTACACCCCGGTGTTGCAACATCTATTTATCAAATATAATATAATTAATTTTTCAGGAAAAGTAATTTTTATTTGTAAGTTATAAATAAATGTATGCTATATCGACCATTCCTTTTACATGCAGTATTTGCAAGGCCAAAAAAGATTTTAGATGTTTATTTTAAAATCATACAGTTCTCCGATTCATTAAAGATATTATAAAAATGTTTCTATATATTCCTTAAATATTGAACAAAATACTTATAAAAATTAAAAAAAAAATATCTTTGATGCTGACCAAACTAAACAGAATTCGAGTAGGGCAATTTTATAAGAAAAAAAAATTTTCGAATCTTATTAAAAAAAGGTATACTACTTTTGATAAGTAGCATATATGTCTAGAAAATATAACAAAAGATTACAAGAATATTATTTTTACAGAATTTATTAAAAATCACCCCTAAATCAGTCAAACAAAACTATCGATAGTCAGACCACTCGATAGTTTCAAAAGATACTATCGATAGTATCGGTAGTTTTTCCCCATGAAATCTCATGTTATTTTTATGAAATAATGTTTGCATTTATTTATAAAACAAAACATGAAGAATAACGCAAAAAACAAAAATTAATTAAAATGATATTCGTTTATATGCATTAGTGTCTGGGTGTATGTATGAGTATGTACATATGTACATACATATATTGTGAAATTCAATCACAGCAGAATGCTTAAATATGTAATATGTTTCAGTTTCATAATTTGATTCCCCTCAATCATTAGTACGAAATAAAATGGAGGTTTTTTTACAATAATTTTTTGTCCACGGTTTTTTATTCGTATTAAAATACTGGAAAACTGTGGCGTTAAATATTCTGAATTCCATTTGCACGTATTAATAAGTGAGGTTATGTGCAACCGGCATTTCAGAACATTATAAATTCCTACCTAATGTAAATATTTCCGCAACATTCCTTCTAACGCTTTCAACACCTCAATAAAGTGTAAAAAATAATTTGAAACCACGTGCGCAGATCCAAGCCTAGAATGAAAAGATGATGTTAAGGCTACCATGCCAAAAATTAGACTGACATTTGGTATTCGCAGACTATATCATTATGTAGCTATATAAATTGAAATTTTATAATTTTATGAAAATTTTTGGTAAGTCTAGTTAAGGCATAAACCATCGATAGTCAAAATAAACTACCGATAGTAAGACGAAAATAAAACTATAAATTCTTATCATTCTTTCTAACGCATCCAACACTTAATTAAAGTGTAAAAAATAGTTAAATTTAATAATTTGTATAATATTTTAAGAATATGCAACCAGTCAAGCCAAGAATGAAAAGATGGTTTTAAGCCTAACTTGTTATCCAAAATTAAACTTCACATCTGGAACTACCAAACTAAATTGTTATGTAGCTATATAAAGTGAAATTTTGCAGTTTTATGAAAATTGTTGATAAGCCTAGTTAAGGCATAAACCATCGATAGTCAAAATAAACTATCGATAGTGAGACGAAAAAAAATATCGATAGCCCCATTGATTGTTTTCCAGCTCTATCTGTTACAATGCATCTAATTTTCGGAAGCTTTACTCTTTAAGAATTGTTTTCAACGTTTCTGCTACATTATCGGCCGTATGACGTTAAGATAACTGTCTGGTGCCAATAGCACAATTTACGAATGTAGTTCTTTCTAAAAAATGAACGGTTACACCAAGAAAGGACCGTTCTGCCATTGTTTCGGCCCAAATATCGAAAGGTAAGCACAGTGTAGATACCTTTTGAATCCTCTGTTGAAACATTTCCGCCAACGTGCAATATTTTTCCCACAGTTTTTTTTCTAAACTATTAAATGGCACTGTATATAGAGGGGCTACCTCTTTCTTCAGTATTAGAAAACCTTCTCCTTCTACGATATGAAAGGGTCTCATGTCCTAACTGATGAAGATTAAAATGCACGCAATTATTTCATTTGTTTTCGCGCGGCCTTCTGCAAAACGATTTTTTAAGTTAAACAGTGTTAGGACTACCTTATGGTGAATATATGTACAACTATGTACCTTTATAAAACCCTATATTTTCGAAAGCTGCTGTTATAGCATTACCGTCGCTTCTATTTCTATATCATAATCTATTCCCTTTAATTTGCGTCTGTAATTACTTTACAAAATCAATCAAAAAACAAAATTTCATTTGCTTTGCTTGCGGAAAAAATGTGACCATGTAAACGTTTCATAAGCTTACAATAAATATACATATACTTAATGGTGCAATTGTTTACTTGTTCTTACACTAAAATCCTGTTATCACAAAAATGAAAATAGTAATGTACATTTTTGTTTTTATTGTTGTTTTTGTATTTAGAACTTAAGAATATAAAGAAGAAATACATGCATTACCTATTTACATTGTGTTTTTACTTCACTTAAAAAAATATGTCGGGTGAACGCAGACTTTATTGGCTATGTGTACATAAGTAGATCAGAAAACAACACTGTAATACTTACTTAGAAAGTTTATTAGTATGTTCTTAACGTCTACCAGCTTTTTTTAAGAATTTGAAACGACGACAATTGCAGGGTGGGCGGGCCGTTCATTCCGTGTTGCTCACAGAAATAAGTTCTGGTATTCCGATGCAAGTACTTGTTTTTCGATACCTACTTGAATCGCAGTAAAAAGTGTCGATTACAAATATACTTGGAAAAGAAGGCTAGACGAATTTGTTCGACAAAGTTTTCGTCGTTGGCGGAGGTGTTCATGTCCACATTTCATGTTCGGCGTTTTGTTCGCTAAAGATAGAAACGTTTCTGTGTTCGTGCGAATACGTTCGACAGTGGATGGCAATGTTTGCACGAACATAATTTGTGAAAAATGTTTCTAGTGTGCGCATATGTCAAGATGTCTAAGCAAATATTTTAAAAAATATTGTGACGAATATAGATGATAGAACAAAATCGAATGAACGATAAACTGCCAGAAACAACTAGTTACCGAATTCGTAGTTGCCAGATTGTTCTAGAAGCAATGTTTTGTTACAGATTTACTATATAAGGGCTGCCGGATTGTGCAGCAAACACAGTTCTAGTTAGAGTGTTGTCGTGATAAGAACAATTGAGACATAAGCAAGAAGTTGTAAGCTCGAATAACGAGCAATAAGTGTTAAGTTGTTGGAATTAGAAATAAAGATAAGTGTGTAGCCATTAAATTGGGACTTTTATTTAACAATCCAGTGATTGAACTCAAGAGTGAGTTACAGGTAGACGATTTATCGAGAAATCCGTTACAATACTGACAATTTACTTATAGAGATCATTATAGATAGTAATCGATTGTCGGTTTTTATGTTTTGTAAAAACTCAATCAGGTGAAAGTAAAAAAAATAAAAACAAATTCAACTAAATTTCGTAACTATTGTGATTCAAGAACAACATTTTATTTTTATTTTAATTATGACGTATTGGAATTATATTAATTTTTCATAATGTAGTTTGTTTAATTAAACCATTCACATGGCCTGCGAACATCATTTGTAGAAAATTTTCAGCAAGGAAACATGTCGGTGTATAAAGACACAGTCATTGCTTTGATGTCTTTATTACATGTTTATTTCGAAATAAAAATATTGTAACGGATTTCTCGATAAATCGTCTACCTGTAACTCACTCTTGAGTTCGATCACTGGATTGTTAAATAAAAGTCCCAATTTAATGGCTACACACTTATCTTTATTTCTAATTCCAACGACTTAACACTTATTGCTCGTTATTCGAGCTTACAACTTTTTGCTTATGTCTCAATTGTTCTTATCACGACAACACTCTAACTAGAACTGTCCTTGCTGCACAATCCGGCAGCCCTTATATAGTAAATCTGTAACAAAACATTGCTTCTAGAACATTCTGGCAACTACGAATTCGCTAACTAGTTGCTTCTGGCAGGTTATCGTTGATTCGATTTTGTTCTATCATCCGTGTTCGTCACAGTATATTCAAAATGGAAAACAAAGGTACGAAAGCGTTACAAATTAAATATTTTCAGTTAATTTCTTTTACTTGTATATAATTACATGTTACATTTTTAGAATTATTGCGGGCAACGACGAAGCAGATAGAAGAGCTGGAGGATAGAGCTTGGTCAGCAGCTAAATGCGTTGAAAGGTCGTATCATGCTCACCTGCCGAATGCAAGGAGGGAAGTCTTTACCAAAAAGAAGTAGGATATAAATGTGGGTTCGAAATAAAAAGTAAATTGAATAAAGCAAAAACAAAGAACAAAAGAACAGTAACGTAACAGTGTATTGCAGTTACGGAAACAAAAAAAAACCCTTTAACTTGCACGTATGTACATGTGTAAACCAACAAAGTGCTGTTAAAAGGTAAAATTATATACGTACATATATAAATGCAAAATAAGTGCAGTGCAGTTCATATACAAGTACACATATAACTAAAAGCCCACGATAGATGTAAAACAATATAAAAAAAGTACAATAAATATTAAAAACACATAAAACAATACAAAGGACCGACCAGGGTTATTTTTTTGAAGTCAAAAAACACTTTAACTTACACGTATGTACATGTGTAATCCAACAAAGTGCTGTTAAAAAGTAAAATTACATATGTACATATATAAATGCAAAATAAGTGCAGTGCTGTTCATATACAAGTACACATATAACTAAAAGCCCACGAATGATGCAAAACAATATAAAAAAAGTACAATGGGAAAACTTTAGTTTAGCATCCCACGATTTCAGGGTAAGAGGGGTATGGTTGGATAGAGGAGTTCTCCAGATCACGAATATATATAATTACTGCCGCCGGAAACTTATAGTTTTCGAGATATTTGCATTTTAAGTTGAAACTTTCACAAATTTTATTTTAAAATTTCTCGATTTATGGTTAACTTTTCTTTTATATTATGCACTTTTTATACACTGACACTTCACTACAATGTTTCTACATATTTATTTTATGTTAATTATTTAAATATTTGCTTTAATTAGGCATTTTATTTTTACACAATTTTGGTTATATGCACAATAACAAATGGGTTCCATGTTGTCAGATAATAAGTGTTGCCATATTCAAACGAATGACAGCAATCAAAATAAATAAAAAACCCAATTACCCTCTACAAAATAATATGAACTAAATTTTCCATTTTAATAAAAGAAAAAGGTTTTATGGCTTAAAGGTATGTTTTATTGCATCTAATAGTTTTACGAATGGATCGTGATGCTGATTTGCAACATTTTTACGCCATACGTATTCATAAATCAAATTCGAGAAATCTTCACTGTTATTATAATTGTCTTTTAAAAAAAACCGTTTGATGACGCGCCACTGGGATTCTATCCTCTGCGTGTGTGTTCCATCTTCGGCAACAAACGGATTTTCTGGATCGCTATGGTTAACGCGTCGGTGCTCATACCCGTGACTGGACAGGCAGTCGTACGCCTTCCAACAATCAGTACATATGATGCTACCTTGTAAAACGTGTCTCTGAATTAAGGGTATGAGCACTTCAGCAGACTTCAGCAGACACACTTCCAGCCGAAGGTCGTCACTCCCATCCTCTACCATCCCTAAAACCCAGTGGCCTTCCACTCTCCGTCCTAAAAAAGAAAAAATTAAATAATTAAATAATTAATAATAAATAATAATGTATTTATTATTACCTTTGTTATATTTTCGTTTCCCGAATTTGCTCTCGTCTATTTGAACAATTTTACCAGGGCCGCCAATTTTACCTACCGCTACCTGGTGATCAACCTGGTATAAAACTACAGCTTCGCGGCAGTAATTGTACCAATCACATATGGTAGCGCTGGATAAAATTGGCTCCTTAATAAAACTGTTCTTTCGAACTTTCGAATGGGACCAGTGCAATGCAAATGCAAACATTATATAAAAAATCTGAGGCAGTGGTATTTTTGCGTTTTCAAACCATGTCCCACTCGACCTCGATACCGCAGTCCGTTTACGGCAGGCACCTTTCCGGCATCGGAATATGCCAACCGTGCTCCTATCTGATAAGGATACCAACATAGGTATCCTATGCGTACGACATAGTTTGCTTTTTAAAATTAAACCCTCCTCCTCTGCAAACGATATACATTTCTCCGTTGTGTCGAAATTTTGAATTATTTTAGGGAAATTCCACATTTCCTTAATTTCGGACACTTTGAGAACGTTTGTTTTTTTTACCGCACCACGGCTGGTTGACGGTTCATTACAATCTATTTAAAAGTCTTAAGTAATATTTGTTATAATTTTAAATTTCTAATAACATACCTGATGTATTTCCACTCATTTTCTCAAAAATTATCACAATTTAAAAAATTATGTAAAAAATATAAACACTTGCGGAATGATTTATATGCACAATATTCACCAATTAAATTTGAATATGAAAATAATGGCAAAACGGACAAAAAAAGAAACGGTACCTTGTTAGTTGTAGAAAATTCCGTTATAGAAATTGAAGTTTAAAGAGAGTGATATACCCTCTTTAACATTAATTTTTTGTATTTAGATTTCCTGTTTGCACTGGCGGCCTTCGGCCGCGCTTCAAAAAAATAACCCTGGTCGGTCCAACACCGGGGTGTTCAAAATTCAATCGCGTGAAACTTCTTTCCGCATTGGCGGCCTTCGGCCGCGCTTCAAAAAAATTACCCTGGTCGGTCCAACACCGGGGTGTTCAAAATTCAATCGCGTGAAACTTCTTTCCGCATTGGCGGCCTTCGGCCGCGCTTCAAAAAAATTACCCTGGTCGGTCCAACACCATAATTTATCAATAGAAGAGAATTAACAAAATTATAAATTGTTCATGTATTTGGGGTATAATCCTCTTTTATTATTCATTTTTATTCGCTTTCAAAATATAAATATATCTCTATATATATATAATAGATATGGCAACACTTGTTAACTGTCAACATGGAACCCATTTGTTATTGTGCATATAACCAAAATTGTGTAAAAATAAAATGCTTAATTAAAGCCAATATTTAAATAATTAACATAAAATAAATATGTAGAAACATTGTAGTGAAGTGTTAGTGTATAAAAAGTGCATAATATGAAAGAAAAGTTAACCATAAATCGAGAAATTTTAAAATAAAATGTGTGAAATTTTCAACTTAAAATGCAAATATCTCGAAAACTATAAGTATCCAACCATACCCCTCTTAACCCTGAAATCGTGGGATGCTAAACTAAAGCCCACCCAGTACAATATATATTAAAAACAATACAAAGGGTCGGCTTTAGTATACCGTCCCAGGCTTTCGTGGATATAATGGGTATGAGCAGGTCGAGGAGATCCTCCAGATCAAGAATATATAATATATAGATTCAGCCGCAGGGAACTTAAAGTTTTCGAGATATTTACGTTTAAAGTTGAAAATTTCAACTATTTACGTACGTATTTTTTCGATATAAAGTGAATTATACACTTATATTTTTCACTCCACTAATTCGTTTTTAAAAAATTTGTTTATATTATATGCTGCAAAAATAGCTTTATTTCAATATTTAAATCATTCTTCAACTTTATTAATTTTAACACTAACAAAAGGGTTACAAATGTAAAAAAACCAGTGTTGCCATACTAATATATTTTGAAAACGAAGAAAACTAAAATAAAAAGAGAGATTATACCCTAGATACAGTAACCATAATTGTTGATGGACACTAATAAATCTTTTATTTCTCTTCATTTGATAAACTCATGTGTTGGACCGACCAGGGTTATTTTTTTTAAGCGCGGCCGAATGCCGCCAACGCATAAAGAAGTTCTGCGCGAAAAAACTTTGGTACACCCCGGTGTTGCAACATCTATTTATCAAATATAATATAATTAATTTTTCAGGAAAAGTAATTTTTATTTGTAAGTTATAAATAAATGTATGCTATATCGACCATTCCTTTTACATGCAGTATTTGCAAGGCCAAAAAAGATTTTAGATGTTTATTTTAAAATCATACAGTTATCCGATTCATTAAAGATATTATAAAAATGTTTCTATATATTCCTTAAATATTGAACAAAATAATTATAAAAATTAAAAAAAAAATATCTTTGATGCTGACCAAACTAAACAGAATTCGAGTAGGGCAATTTTATAAGAAAAAAAAATTTTCGAATCTTATTAAAAAAAGGTATACTACTTTTGATAAGTAGCATATATGTCTAGAAAATATAACAAAAGATTACAAGAATATTATTTTTACAGAATTTATTAAAAATCACCCCTAAATCAGTCAAACAAAACTATCGATAGTCAGACCACTCGATAGTTTCAAAAGATACTATCGATAGTATCGGTAGTTTTTCCCCATGAAATCTCATGTTATTTTTATGAAATAATGTTTGCATTTATTTATAAAACAAAACATGAAGAATAACGCAAAAAACAAAAATTAATTAAAATGATATTCGTTTATATGCATTAGTGTCTGGGTGTATGTATGAGTATGTACATATGTACATACATATATTGTGAAATTCAATCACAGCAGAATGCTTAAATATGTAATATGTTTCAGTTTCATAATTTGATTCCCCTCGAACATTAGTACGAAATAAAATGGAGGTTTTTTTACAATAATTTTTTGTCCACGGTTTTTTATTCGTATTAAAATACTGGAAAACTGTGGCGTTAAATATTCTGAATTCCATTTGCACGTATTAATAAGTGAGGTTATGTGCAACCGGCATTTCAGAACATTATAAATTCCTACCTAATGTAAATATTTCCGCAACATTCCTTCTAACGCTTTCAACACCTCAATAAAGTGTAAAAAATAATTTGAAACCACGTGCGCAGATCCAAGCCTAGAATGAAAAGATGATGTTAAGGCTACCATGCCAAAAATTAGACTCACATTTGGTATTCGCAGACTATATCATTATGTAGCTATATAAATTGAAATTTTATAATTTTATGAAAATTTTTGGTAAGTCTAGTTAAGGCATAAACCATCGATAGTCAAAATAAACTACCGATAGTAAGACGAAAATAAAACTATAAATTCTTATCATTCTTTCTAACGCATCCAACACTTAATTAAAGTGTAAAAAATAGTTAAATTTAATAATTTGTATAATATTTTAAGAATATGCAACCAGTCAAGCCAAGAATGAAAAGATGGTTTTAAGCCTAACTTGTTATCCAAAATTAAACTTCACATCTGGAACTACCAAACTAAATTGTTATGTAGCTATATAAAGTGAAATTTTGCAGTTTTATGAAAATTGTTGATAAGCCTAGTTAAGGCATAAACCATCGATAGTCAAAATAAACTATCGATAGTGAGACGAAAAAAAATATCGATAGCCCCATTGATTGTTTTCCAGCTCTATCTGTTACAATGCATCTAATTTTCGGAAGCTTTACTCTTTAAGAATTGTTTTCAACGTTTCTGCTACATTATCGGCCGTATGACGTTAAGATAACTGTCTGGTGCCAATAGCACAATTTACGAATGTAGTTCTTTCTAAAAAATTAACGGTTACACCAAGAAAGGACCGTTCTGCCATTGTTTCGGCCCAAATATCGAAAGGTAAGCACAGTGTAGATACCTTTTGAATCCTCTGTTGAAACATTTCCGCCAACGTGCAATATTTTTCCCACAGTTTTTTTTCTAAACTATTAAATAGCACTGTATATAGAGGGGCTACCTCTTTCTTCAGTATTAGAAAACCTTCTCCTTCTACGATATGAAAGGGTCTCATGTCCTAACTGATGAAGATTAAAATGCACGCAATTATTTCATTTGTTTTCGCGCGGCCTTCTGCAAAACGATTTTTTAAGTTAAACAGTGTTAGGACTACCTTATGGTGAATATATGTACAACTATGTACCTTTATAAAACCCTATATTTTCGAAAGCTGCTGTTATAGCATTACCGTCGCTTCTATTTCTATATCATAATCTATTCCCTTTAATTTGCGTCTGTAATTACTTTACAAAATCAATTAAAAAACAAAATTTCATTTGCTTTGCTTGCGGAAAAAATGTGACCATGTAAACGTTTCATAAGCTTACAATAAATATACATATACTTAATGGTGCAATTGTTTACTTGTTCTTACACTAAAATCCTGTTATCACAAAAATGAAAATAGTAATGTACATTTTTGTTTTTATTGTTGTTTTTGTATTTTGAACTTAAGAATATAAAGAAGAAATACATGCATTACCTATTTACATTGTGTTTTTACTTCACTTAAAAAAATATGTCGGGTGAACGCAGACTTTATTGGCTATGTGTACATAAGTAGATCACAAAACAACACTGTAATACTTACTTAGAAAGTTTATTAGTATGTTCTTAACGTCTACCAGCTTTTTTTAAGAATTTGAAACGACGACAATTGCAGGGTGGGCGGGCCGTTCATTTCGTGTTGCTCACAGAAATAAGTTCTGGTATTCCGATGCAAGTACTTGTTTTTCGATACCTACTTGAATCGCAGTAAAAAGTGTCGATTACAAATATACTTGGAAAAGAAGGCTAGACGAATTTGTTCGACAAAGTTTTCGTCGTTGGCGGAGGTGTTCATGTCCACATTTCATGTTCGGCGTTTTGTTCGCTAAAGATAGAAACGTTTCTGTGTTCGTGCGAATACGTTCGACAGTGGATGGCAATGTTTGCACGAACATAATTTGTGAAAAATGTTTCTAGTGTGCGCATATGTCAAGATGTCTAAGCAAATATTTTAAAAAATATTGTGACGAATATAGATGATAGAACAAAATCGAATGAACGATAAACTGCCAGAAACAACTAGTTACCGAATTCGTAGTTGCCAGATTGTTCTAGAAGCAATGTTTTGTTACAGATTTACTATATAAGGGTTGCCGGATTGTGCAGCAAACACAGTTCTAGTTAGAGTGTTGTCGTGATAAGAACAATTGAGAGATAAGCAAGAAGTTGTAAGCTCGAATAACGAGCAATAAGTGTTAAGTTGTTGGAATTAGAAATAAAGATAAGTGTGTAGCCATTAAATTGGGACTTTTATTTAACAATCCAGTGATTGAACTCAAGAGTGAGTTACAGGTAGACGATTTATCGAGAAATCCGTTACAATACTGACAATTTACTTATAGAGATCATTATAGATAGTAATCGATTGTCGGTTTTTATGTTTTGTAAAAACTCAATCAGGTGAAAGTAAAAAAAATAAAAACAAATTCAACTAAATTTCGTAACTGTTGTGATTCAAGAACAACATTTTATTTTTATTTTAATTATGACGTATTGGAATTATATTAATTTTTCATAATGTAGTTTGTTTAATTAAACCATTCACATGGCCTGCGAACATCATTTGTAGAAAATTTTCAGCAAGGAAACATGTCGGTGTATAAAGACACAGTCATTGCTTTGATGTCTTTATTACATGTTTATTTCGAAATAAAAATATTGTAACGGATTTCTCGATAAATCGTCTACCTGTAACTCACTCTTGAGTTCGATCACTGGATTGTTAAATAAAAGTCCCAATTTAATGGCTACACACTTATCTTTATTTCTAATTCCAACGACTTAACACTTATTGCTCGTTATTCGAGCTTACAACTTCTTGCTTATGTCTCAATTGTTCTTATCACGACAACACTCTAACTAGAACTGTCCTTGCTGCACAATCCGGCAGCCCTTATATAGTAAATCTGTAACAAAACATTGCTTCTAGAACATTCTGGCAACTACGAATTCGCTAACTAGTTGCTTCTGGCAGGTTATCGTTGATTCGATTTTGTTCTATCATCCGTGTTCGTCACAGTATATTCAAAATGGAAAACAAAGGTACGAAAGCGTTACAAATTAAATATTTTCAGTTAATTTCTTTTACTTGTATATAATTACATGTTACATTTTTAGAATTATTGCGGGCAACGACGAAGCAGATAGAAGAGCTGGAGGATAGAGCTTGGTCAGCAGCTAAATGCGTTGAAAGGTCGTATCATGCTCACCTGCCGAATGCAAGGAGGGAAGTCTTTACCAAAAAGAAGTAGGATATAAATGTGGGTTCGAAATAAAAAGTAAATTGAATAAAGCAAAAACAAGGAACAAAAGATCAGTAACGTAACAGTGTATTGCAGTTACGGAAACAAAAAAAAACCCTTTAACTTGCACGTATGTACATGTGTAAACCAACAAAGTGCTGTTAAAAGGTAAAATTATATACGTACATATATAAATGCAAAATAAGTGCAGTGCAGTTCATATACAAGTACACATATAACTAAAAGCCCACGATAGATGTAAAACAATATAAAAAAAGTACAATAAATATTAAAAACACATAAAACAATACAAAGGACCGACCAGGGTTATTTTTTTGAAGTCAAAAAACACTTTAACTTACACGTATGTACATGTGTAATCCAACAAAGTGCTGTTAAAAAGTAAAATTACATATGTACATATATAAATGCAAAATAAGTGCAGTGCTGTTCATATACAAGTACACATATAACTAAAAGCCCACGAATGATGCAAAACAATATAAAAAAAGTACAATGGGAAAACTTTAGTTTAGCATCCCACGATTTCAGGGTAAGAGGGGTATGGTTGGATAGAGGAGATTCTCCAGATCACGAATATATATAATTATTGCCGCCGGAAACTTATAGTTTTCGAGATATTTGCATTTTAAGTTGAAACTTTCACAAATTTTATTTTAAAATTTCTCGATTTATGGTTAACTTTTCTTTTATATTATGCACTTTTTATACACTGACACTTCACTACAATGTTTCTACATATTTATTTTATGTTAATTATTTAAATATTTGCTTTAATTAGGCATTTTATTTTTACACAATTTTGGTTATATGCACTATAACAAATGGGTTCCATGTTGTCAGATAATAAGTGTTGCCATATTCAAACGAATGACAGCAATCAAAATAAATAGAAAACCCAATTACCCTCTACAAAATAATATGAACTAAATTTTCCATTTTAATAAAAGAAAAAGGTTTTATGGCTTAAAGGTATGTTTTATTGCATCTAATAGTTTTACGAATGGATCGTGATGCTGATTTGCAACATTTTTACGCCATACGTATTCATAAATCAAATTCGAGAAATCTTCACTGTTATTATAATTGTCTTTTAAAAAAAACCGTTTGATGACGCGCCACTGGGATTCTATCCTCTGCGTGTGTGTTCCATCTTCGGCAACAAACGGATTTTCTGGATCGCTATGGTTAACGCGTCGGTGCTCATACCCGTGACTGGACAGGCAGTCGTACGCCTTCCAACAATCAGTACATATGATGCTACCTTGTAAAACGTGTCTCTGAATTAAGGGTATGAGCACTTCAGCAGACCTCACATTATCGGGACACACTTCAAGCCGAAGGTCGTCACTCCCATCCTCTACCATCCCTAAACCCCAGTGGCCTTCCACTCTCCGTCCTAAAAAAGAAAAAATTAAATAATTAAATAATTAATAATAAATAATAATGTATTTATTATTACCTTTGTTATATTTTCGTTTCCCGAATTTGCTCTCGTCTATTTGAACAATTTTACCAGGGCCGCCAATTTTACCTACCGCTACCTGGTGATCAACCTGGTATAAAACTACAGCTTCGCGGCAGTAATTGTACCAATCACATATGGTAGCGCTGGATAAAATTGGCTCCTTAATAAAACTGTTCTTTCGAACTTGCGAATGGGACCAGTGCGATGCAAATGCAAACATTATATAAAAAATCTGAGGCAGTGGTATTTTTGCGTTTTCAAACCATGTCCCACTCGACCTCGACACCGCAGTCCGTTTACGGCAGGCACCTTTCCGGCATCGGAATATGCCAACCGTGCTCCTATCTGATAAGGATACCAACATAGGTATCCTATGCGTACGACATAGTTTGCTTTTTAAAATTAAACCCTCCTCCTCTGCAAACGATATACATTTCTCCGTTGTGTCGAAATTTTGAATTATTTTAGGGAAATTCCACATTTCCTTAATTTCGGACACTTTGAGAACGTTTGTTTTTTTACCGCACCACGGCTGGTTGACGGTTCATTACAATCTATTTAAAAGTCTTAAGTAATATTTGTTATAATTTTAAATTTCTAATAACATACCTGATGTATTTCCACTCATTTTCTCAAAAATTATCACAATTTAAAAAATTTTGTAAAAAATATAAACACTTGCGGAATGATTTATATGCACAATATTCACCAATTAAATTTGAATATGAAAATAATGGCAAAACGGACAAAAAAAGAAACGGTACCTTGTTTAGTTGTAGAAAATTCCGTTATAGAAATTGAAGTTTAAAGAGAGTGATATACCCTCTTTAACATTAATTTTTTGTATTTAGATTTCCTGTTTGCACTGGCGGCCTTCGGCCGCGCTTCAAAAAAATAACCCTGGTCGGTCCAACACCGGGGTGTTCAAAATTCAATCGCGTGAAACTTCTTTCCGCATTGGCGGCCTTCGGCCGCGCTTCAAAAAAATTACCCTGGTCGGTCCAACACCGGGGTGTTCAAAATTCAATCGCGTGAAACTTCTTTCCGCATTGGCGGCCTTCGGCCGCGCTTCAAAAAAATTACCCTGGTCGGTCCAACACCGGGGTGTTCAAAATTCAATCGCGTGAAACTTCTTTCCGCATTGGCGGCCTTCGGCCGCGCTTCAAAAAAATAACCCTGGTCGGTCCAACACCATAATTTATCAATAGAAGAGAATTAACAAAATTATAAATTGTTCATGTATTTGGGGTATAATCCTCTTTTATTATTCATTTTTATTCGCTTTCAAAATATAAATATATCTCTATATATATATAATAGATATGGCAACACTTGTTAACTGTCAACATGGAACCCATTTGTTATTGTGCATATAACCAAAATTGTGTAAAAATAAAATGCTTAATTAAAGCAAATATTTAAATAATTAACATCAAATAAATATGTAGAAACATTGTAGTGAAGTGTTAGTGTATAAAAAGTGCATAATATGAAAAAAAAGTTAACCATAAATCGAGAAATTTTAAAATAAAATTTGTGAAATTTTCAACTTAAAATGCAAATATCTCGAAAACTATAAGTTTCCGGCGACAATATTTATATATATTCGTGATCTGGAGAATCTCCTCTATCCAACCATACCCCTCTTAACCCTGAAATCGTGGGATGCTAAACTAAAGCCCACCCAGTACAATATATATTAAAAACAATACAAAGGGTCGGCTTTAGTATACCGTCCCAGGCTTTCGTGGATATAATGGGTATGAGCAGGTCGAGGAGATCCTCCAGATCAAGAATATATAATATATAGATTTAGCCGCAGGGAACTTAAAGTTTTCGAGATATTTACGTTTAAAGTTGAAAATTTCAACTATTTACGTACGTATTTTTTCGATATAAAGTGAATTATACACTTATATTTTTCACTCCACTAACACTTCACTAATTCGTTTTTAAAAAATGTGTTTATATTATATGCTGCAAAAATAGCTTTATTTCAATATTTAAATCATTCTTCAACTTTATTAATTTTAACACTAACAAAAGGGTTACAAATGTAAAAAAACCAGTGTTGCCATACTAATATATTTTGAAAACGAAGAAAACTAAAATAAAAAGAGAGATTATACCCTAGATACAGTAACCATAATTGTTGATGGACACTAATAAATCTTTTATTTCTCTTCATTTGATAAACTCATGTGTTGGACCGACCAGGGTTATTTTTTTGAAGCGCGGCCGAATGCCGCCAACGCATAAAGAAGTTCTGCGCGAAAAAACTTTGGTACACCCCGGTGTTGCAACATCTATTTATCAATAATATAATTAATTTTTCAGGAAAAGTAATTTTTATTTGTAAGTTATAAATAAATGTATGCTATATCGACCATTCCTTTTACATGCAGTATTTGCAAGGCCAAAAAAGATTTTAGATGTTTATTTTAAAATCATACAGTTCTCCGATTCATTAAAGATATTATAAAAATGTTTCTATATATTCCTTAAATATTGAACAAAATACTTATAAAAATTAAAAAAAAAATATCTTTGATGCTGACCAAACTAAACAGAATTCGAGTAGGGCAATTTTATAAGAAAAAAAAATTTTCGAATCTTATTAAAAAAAGGTATACTACTTTTGATAAGTAGCATATATGTCTAGAAAATATAACAAAAGATTACAAGAATATTATTTTTACAGAATTTATTAAAAATCACCCCTAAATCAGTCAAACAAAACTATCGATAGTCAGACCACTCGATAGTTTCAAAAGATACTATCGATAGTATCGGTAGTTTTTCCCCATGAAATCTCATGTTATTTTTATGAAATAATGTTTGCATTTATTTATAAAACAAAACATGAAGAATAACGCAAAAAACAAAAATTAATTAAAATGATATTCGTTTATATGCATTAGTGTCTGGGTGTATGTATGAGTATGTACATATGTACATACATATATTGTGAAATTCAATCACAGCAGAATGCTTAAATATGTAATATGTTTCAGTTTCATAATTTGATTCCCCTCAATCATTAAAACGAAATAAAATGGAGGTTTTTTTACAATAATTTTTTGTCCACGGTTTTTTATTCGTATTAAAATACTGGAAAACTGTGGCGTTAAATATTCTGAATTCCATTTGCACGTATTAATAAGTGAGGTTATGTGCAACCGGCATTTCAGAACATTATAAATTCCTACCTAATGTAAATATTTCCGCAACATTCCTTCTAACGCTTTCAACACCTCAATAAAGTGTAAAAAATAATTTGAAACCACTTGCGCAGATCCAAGCCTAGAATGAAAAGATGATGTTAAGGCTACCATGCCAAAAATTAGAATTCACATTTGGTATTGGCAGACTATATCATTATGTAGCTATATAAATTGAAATTTTATAATTTTATGAAAATTTTTGGTAAGTCTAGTTAAGGCATAAACCATCGATAGTCAAAATAAACTACCGATAGTAAGACGAAAATAAAACTTTAAATTTTTATCATTCTTTCTAACGCATCCAACACTTAATTAAAGTGTAAAAAATAGTTAAATTTAATAATTTGTATAATATTTTAAGAATATGCAACCAGTCAAGCCAAGAATGAAAAGATGGTTTTAAGCCTAACTTGTTATCCAAAATTAAACTTCACATCTGGAACTACCAAACTAAATTGTTATGTAGCTATATAAAGTGAAATTTTGCAGTTTTATGAAAATTGTTGATAAGCCTAGTTAAGGCATAAACCATCGATAGTCAAAATAAACTATCGATAGTGAGACGAAAAAAAATATCGATAGCCCCATTGATTGTTTTCCAGCTCTATCTGTTACAATGCATCTAATTTTCGGAAGCTTTACTCTTTAAGAATTGTTTTCAACGTTTCTGCTACATTATCGGCCGTATGACGTTAAGATAACTGTCTGGTGCCAATAGCACAATTTACGAATGTAGTTCTTTCTAAAAAATGAACGGTTACACCAAGAAAGGACCGTTCTGCCATTGTTTCGGCCCAAATATCGAAAGGTAAGCACAGTGTAGATACCTTTTGAATCCTCTGTTGAAACATTTCCGCCAACGTGCAATATTTTTCCCACAGTTTTTTTTCTAAACTATTAAATGGCACTGTATGTATATTTCTTCAGTATTAGAAAACCTTCTCCTTCTACGATATGAAAGGGTCTCATGTCCTAACTGATGAAGATTAAAATGCACGCAATTATTTCATTTGTTTTCGCGCGGCCTTCTGCAAAACGATTTTTTAAGTTAAACAGTGTTAGGACTACCTTATGGTGAATATATGTACAACTATGTACCTTTATAAAACCCTATATTTTCGAAAGCTGCTGTTATAGCATTACCGTCGCTTCTATTTCTATATCATAATCTATTCCCTTTAATTTTCGTCTGTAATTACTTTACAAAATCAATCAAAAAACAAAATTTCATTTGCTTTGCTTGCGGAAAAAATGTGACCATGTAAACGTTTCATAAGCTTACAATAAATATACATATACTTAATGGTGCAATTGTTTACTTGTTCTTACACTAAAATCCTGTTATCACAAAAATGAAAATAGTAATGTACATTTTTGTTTTTGTTTTTGTTTTTGTATTTTGAACTTAAGAATATAAAGAAGAAATACATGCATTACCTATTTACATTGTGTTTTTACTTCACTTAAAAAAATATGTCGGGTGAACGCAGACTTTATTGGCTATGTGTACATAAGTAGATCAGAAAACAACACTGTAATACTTACTTAGAAAGTTTATTAGTATGTTCTTAACGTCTACCAGCTTTTTTAAGAATTTGAAACGACGACAATTGCAGGGTGGGCAAGCCGTTCATTCCGTGTTGCTCACAGAAATAAGTTTTGGTATTCCGATGCAAGTACTTGTTTTTCGATACCTACTTGAATCGCAGTAAAAAGTGTCGATTACAAAAATACTTGGAAAAGCTTCGACAAAGTTTTCGTCGTTGGTGGAGGTGTTCATGCCCACATTTCATGTTCGGCGTTTTGTTCGCTAAAGATAGAAACGTTTCTATCTTGGCTGTGTTCGTGCGAATACGTTCGACAGTAGATGGCAATGTTTGCACGATCATAATTTGTGAAAAATGTTTCTAGTGTGAGCATATGTCAAGATGTCTGAGCAAATATTTTAGAAAATATTTTTATTTCGAAATAAACATGTAATAAAGACATCAAAGCAATGACTGTGTCTTTATACACCGACATGTTTCCTTGCTGAAAATTTTCTACAAATGATGTTCGCAAGCCATGTGAATGGTTTAATTAAACAAACTACATTATGAAAAATAAATATAATTCCAATACGTCATAATTAAAATAAAAATAAAATGTTGTTCTTGAATCACAATAGTTACGAAATTTAGTTGAATTTGTTTTTATTTTTTTTACTTTCACCTGATTGAGTTTTTACAAAACATAAAAACCGACAATCGATTATTATCTATAATGATCTCTATAAGTGAATTCTCAGTATTGTAACGGATTTCTCGATAAATCGTCTACCTGTAACTCACTTTTGAGTTCGATCACTGGATTGTTAAATAAAAGTCACAATTTAATGGCTACATTATGGTTATAATTCCAACAACTTAACACTTATTGCTCGTTATTCGAGCTTACAACTTCTTGCTTATTTCTCAATTGTTCTTATCACGACAACACTCTAACTAGAACTGTCCTTGCTGCACAATCCGGCAGCCCTTGTATAGTAAATCTGTAACAAAACATTGCTTCTAGAACATTCTGGCAACTACGAATTCGCTAACTAGTTGCTTCTGGCAGCTTATCGTTGATTCGATTTTGTTCTATCATCCGTGTTCGTCACAGTATATTCAAAATGGAAAACAAAGGAACGAAAGCGTTACAAATTAAATATTTTCAGTTAATTTCTTTTACTTGTATATAATTACATGTTACATTTTTAGAATTATTGCGGGCAACGACGAAGCAGATAGAAGAGCTGGAGGATAGAGCTTGGTCAGCAGCTAAATGCGTTGAAAGGTCGTATCATGCTCACCTGCCAAATGCAAGGAGGGAAGTCTTTACCAAAAAGAAGTAGAATATAAATGTGGGTTCGAAATAAAAAGTAAATTGAATAAAGCAAAAACAAGGAACAAAAAAAAACACTTTAACTTACACGTATGTACATGTGTAAACCAACAAAGTGCTGTTAAAAAGTAAAATTACATATGTACATATATAAATGCAAAATAAGTGCAGTGCTGTTCATATACAAGTACACATATAACTAAAAGCCCACGAATGATGCAAAACAATATAAAAAAAGTACAATATATATTAAAAACAATACAAAGGGTCGGCTTTAGTATACCGTCCCAGGCTTTCGTGGATATAATGGGTATGAGCAGGTCGAGGAGATCCTTCAGATCAAGAATATATCACCATAAATCGAGAAATTGTAAAATGAAATTTGTGAATATTTCAACTTTAAATGCAAATATCTCGAAAACTATAAGTTTCCGGCGGCAATATATTCGAGATCTGGAGAATCTCCTCTATCCAACCATACCCCTCTTAACCCTGAAATCGTGGGATGCTAAACTAAAGTTTTCCCGTTGAAAATTTCAACTATTTACGTACGTATTTTTTCGATATAAAGTGAATTATACACTTATATTTTTCACTCCACTAACACTTCACTAATTCGTTTTTAAAAAATTTGTTTATATTATATGCTGCAAAAATAGCTTTATTTCAATATTTAAATCATTCTTCAACTTTATTAATTTTAACAATAACAAAAGGGTTACAAATGTCCAAAAACCAGTGTTGCCATACTAATATATTTTGAAAACGAAGAAAACTAAAATAAAAAGAGAGATTATACCCTAGATACAGTAACCATAATTGTTGATTGACACTAATAAATCTTTTATTTCTCTTCATTTGATAAACTCATGTGTTGGACCGACCAGGGTTATTTTTTTGAAGCGCGGCCGAATGCCGCCAACGCATAAAGAAGTTCTGCGCGAAAAAACTTTGGTACACCCCGGTGTTGCAACATCTATTTATCAAATATAATATAATTAATTTTTCAGGAAAAGTAAGTTTTATTTGTAAGTTATAAATAAATGTATGCTATATCGACCATTCCTTTTACATGCAGTATTTGCAAGTCCAAAAAAGATTTAAGATGTTTATTTGAACATCATACAGTTATCCGATTCATTAAAGATATTATAAAAATGTTTCTATATATTCCTTAAATATTGAACAAAATACTTATAAAAATTAAAAAAAAAATATCTTTGATGCTGACCAAACTAAACAGAATTCGAGTAGGGCAATTTTATAAGAAAACAAATTTTTCGAAACTAATTAAAAAAAGGTATACTACTTTTGATTAGTAGCATATATATCAAGAAAATAAAACAAAAGATTACAAGAATATAATTTTTACAAAACTTATTAAAAATCACCCCTAAATCAGTCAAACAAAACTATCGATAGTCAGACCACTCGATAGTTTCAAAAGATACTATCGATAGTATCGGTAGTTTTTCCTCCTGAAATCTCATGTTATTTTTATGAAATAATGTTTGCATTTATTTATAAAACAAAACATGAAGGATAACGCAAAAAAACAAAAATTAATTAAAATGATATTCGTTTATATGCATTAGTCTCTTGGTGTATGTATGAGTATGTACATATGTACATATATTGTGAAATTCAATCACAGCAGAATGCTTAAATATGTAATATGTTTCAGTTTCATAATTTGATTCCCCTCAATCATTAGTACGAAATAAAATGGAGGTTTTTTTACAATAATTATTTGTCCACGGTTTTTTATTCGTATTAAAATACTGGAAAACTGTGGCGTTAAATATTCTGAATTCCATTTGCACGTATTAATAAGTGAGGTTATGTGCAAGCGGCATTTCAGAACATTATAAATTCCTACCTAATGTAAATATTTCCGCAACATTCCTTCTAACGCTTTCAACACCTCAATAAAGTGTAAAAAATAATTTGAAACCACGTGCGCAGATCCAAGCCTAGAATGAAAAGATGATGTTAAGGATACCATGCCAAAAATTAGACTCACATTTGGTATTCGCAGACTATATCATTATGTAGCTATATAAATTGAAATTTTATAATTTTATGAAAATTTTTGGTAAGTCTAGTTAAGGCATAAACCATCGATAGTCAAAATAAACTACCGATAGTAAGACGAAAATAAAACTATAAATTCTTATCATTCTTTCTAATGCATCCAACACTTAATTAAAGTGTAAAAAATAGTTAAATTTAATAATTTGTATAATATTTTAAGAATATGCAACCAGTCAAGCCAAGAATGAAAAGATGGTTTTAAGCCTAACTTGTTATCCAAAATTAAACTTCACATCTGGAACTACCAAACTAAATTGTTATGTAGCTATATTAAGTGAAAGTACCTGCCGTCGACGGCCTTATCTCACGGCGCTCAAAAGCACAGCGTATCAATACAATGCGTTGATCTGCGCCCCCAAAATGCTAGGCATTTTTCAGTACCGATTGGTAGTGTGGGATGGACACACTACACACCTTGGTAAGGTTCGAGGCCTATCTAAAACCTCTGCCGTACTTTGTGTCCGGCACCCGGTTGCAATGCAACTCCACATTCAACTGACAAAACGTCAGTTCTTCCCGCATTTGGGTACAAACCACAACCACCACGATACTCCCCGAAGGGCCAGTCCGCACGAGCAGGTTGGAGCGAACTCCAAGGGCCCCTGCTCCCCGTGGTACCAGAAATAAGTCTCCGGTCAGACCTCGTAGCCGAAGCTACTACCAGTTGAGCCTCCATACAGCTCTGGACTGGTAACCAAGGGTTGAACCCCATACGCACATTACACGCACACACCTTTCACACAAGAAGCTAACCCTAACGCACAGTTAAACGCCTCCGCCGCCTAAACAATTCACGCGCAAACGACCCTAACTGTTCGGCATTCCGACTAGTGGAGATCACACCGCTAACATCTAACCGTCCATCAGTCCAGCTAATCCCCATACCCCCTAGATCCCTAATGTCCGAGTACATCGGGCACTCCGCGATCGAGTGAACCCAGTCTTCACGACGCGCCCCACGCAAACACCCCGACCTATCAGAAAGGTGCCTCTGATGCAAAAATGCATTCAGAGGCCCATGCCCCGTTAACAAAAAACCCAGACTCAGACAAAATCTGAAGTCTGGGTTACCCTCAACTAACCTAACATCCCGGATATACTCATAAGTCACCCGACCGTTAGGACTATTGTCCCAACGGTCTTGCCACCTACTCCTAACCCAATCATCTAGAAGCCTCTTGCTCCCTAGAAATCCCTCCCTCTCCACATCATCATCGGAAATCCAATCATTCCGCAGCAATGACACACTCAAGCCCCTTCTTAACCTGAATGCAACAGCTCGCTGTACAACAATCAGGTCAAGAGGGGGTGCACCTAATAAAACCTGCATCGCATCCGTTGAAACGGTGCGACATACAGGCAAACATGCAAGCATCCTGCAACGTTGCACCGAGAGGAGTTTTCGGCGACCAGAGACCGTCATCGCTGTTTCCCACCATATTGCGGCTCCATATGTAGCACAAGCTACAAATAGACCACGATATATGGTGCAAACAGCACGACGTCCAAGGCCCCAATCGCTGCTCAAAATGCGTCGCACTTTGCCTACGACTGCCTGCAGTTGCTCCTTCAAATTCGCCAAGTGTGGAGTAAAACACATTCTTTCACTCATGGTCAGCCCCAGGTATTTGACTTGCGTCACATACCTGATGCTGACCCCATTCACACGGACAATCGGTGGACGAACCGGAGACAATCTGCCCTTAAGCAGCATTGTCACCGTTTTGTCCATCGATATGTCAACCCCCACACCTAAACCCCAACTATTTACAATTTCTAAAAATTGTCCTCCCGCCCGCTCTAACTCAAATCGCGATCGACCTTCAACCAGAAGGAGAAGGTCCTCCGCATACGCACAACATTTACAGAGGGGTTCGAGCTGTCCAAGCAGAGAGTCCATCATGAGGTTCCAAATATATGGACCGCAGATGGATCCCTGCGGGCAGCCACGAACCACTCCGATCTCCAAACTCCCATTCATTCCGACTAGAGAGGCTTTTCTGTCCGAAAAGTAACTCCGCCAAAGAGTAATTTCCGGACAGCCAAGCTCCTCCAGCCGTTGCAACACTCGATCCCAGCTTAGGTAATCAAATGCCCCCTTGAAGTCAACAAATATGCCAAGGACATATTTGTTGACATTCTCCCTAACAGCACCCTGAACGTAGAACCAGGCATCCTCTACACTGCGTCCTTTCCTGAACCCATACTGTCTATCCGACCACATACCCCGCGTTAGCTCCTGAAGCCGTTCCACCATAACTCTTTCCAGCACTTTTCCAAGTACTGGAAGGAGACTGATGCCCCGATAAGAGCGAGGATCACTCCTGATCTTATCAGGGGACTTCAGGAGAGGTACAACCCTAGCAATTTTCCACTCGCGTGGAAAATAACCCTCCCACACGCACTTATTATAAATGGCCTCCAAGTATTCCGGAATGAACTTCCACAAGCTTTTGCACATGTCTCCGTTCAAACCATCAAAACCTGGGGACCGTTTAGACCTGACCAGGCCAAAGGCGTACCCCAACTCTCCATCGTCTAATGGAGGGACAGGTACCTCTTGTGCTTGAGGTACCTGAACCTCCGCCCTAGGAAAGAACGCTCCTAACAAAGCCCCCGCACACTCTCTCCACGTTGATAACATAGTGTCACCAACGCGAAGAGAGGTAACGTCCTCCCTCTTACGACCCCGGCAGATCCTATAGACCTGACCCCACGGGTCGTCCCTATTCTCACTCACGAAACTCCTCCACTCCTCTTCTTTAACTTTTACCAACATATCCTTATATTCCCTAGCCGCACAACTAAGTTCATACCTAAGCTGGGACAGCCTGTCAGAATTGGACCGCCGAGCGCCTTGAAACTTTCGCCTCAATCGCCTGACAGTCCTCCTCTTCAAGGTTAACTCACGCGTCCACCACTTAATTTTCCTAACCATAAAACTTTCACACTTTCTAAGTACCCTATCATTAACCCCCCACACTACGTCATAAAGACGAGCAACCTGCTCATCAACCCCCAAATCCTCAAACGCTCTAAGCGGTATACCCAATACCGCTTCCCTGACAGATCGTCCATATTGGTTCCAGTCGATACCAGAGGTACGCCATCGCCGCAATGGACTCTCATACAGCGAGGGAGGGGATTTGGGAGTAACCATAATTTGGATCAAATTATGATCACTCAATCCCCACCCTCCCTTAACCTCCCATCTAGCTACGAACGCCCTATCTGCTGCCTGATTCATAAGCGTCACGTCAATGTCACTCACGCCCCCAGGCCCATCAAACGTGTACCATTCACTCGGCTCATTCACAATGTGGAGGTTTTTAGCCACCACACATTCACTTAATGCCTCGCCTCGACTGTGGCTTTGATATCCAGACGAATGCCGGGATACCTTACTAAACCACATCGAAGACGAGGCATTCGCATCCAGCCCTAGGATAAATGGGCTACTACTCGCAAGTAGTAGTAGCTTATCCATGTAGCCCAGGTAGGGCTCTAGGGGCTCGCTAAATTTGCAGTACAAACTAGCTACAATCAGCCTACCGAACTCCCCCTCTATCGCGACACATACACCCAGTTGTGAGGAATCCACAACTACACAATCGTAGTTGGGATCACTCACAACAATTGCAGCATTAGCCCCAAGGTCCGTGAAGACCTTGAAACTACCAGGAAGACTCCGAACCACACCATTGGTGGCGTAGGGTTCCTGGAGTAAGGCAATGCCGCACCTCCCCTCAGCCATACACCCCCCCAATTCACACATTACGGCATACGCCCCCTGGCAGTTTAACTGTATAATCCCCCCCATCAGTGTCTGACGAGGGCGCGCTCAACAATGCCACAGTATATCGGGCAGACAGCGGACATCATAAGATGCCCAGCTGGTCTACCCTTGAATGCGCAGTTGCGGCAATGGAGTGCATTGACGCAACTGGCAGCTCTGTGGCCTTCCTGACCGCACCTCCGGCAGACATCTGATTTGGCCCTACACACAGCCACTCTATGGTCGAAACTCATACACCGGAAGCAGCCAGCAACGGGGCTATCCGGTCGCACCCGGAAGGAGAACCACTTGATGTAGCACCTACCTGCCTCCAAGAGGGCGGACATCATTTTGTCCGTACCCTCAAGGACGACATTGGTGCTACCATCAGGGGCCACCTTCCAGGGACGACTGACCATCCTCACATCTGACCTCTGGGACGCCGGGCTGAAATCCTGAAGGTTCAGCCGGAGTAACTCTTCCATGAACTCATCATGGGAGATCTCCGTGTGAACCCCCTGGACTACAACCCGAGGACCCAACTTCCGGTTGACAGTCACGTCCAACCCCACCTCCCCGAATTTCGCGATCATCGCAACTTTCTCCCTCTCTAAAACAGAGGGAGTGCGGATAACCGCTCCACCACCCTTAATTGGCCTAAAATCGTGGATCCTTACCCCCAGGGAAGGACCCACCTCCTTAACTACTTTTTTAATGACTTCCTCAGAGGAAGCTGCAGGCCCCTTACTCCTAACCACAACTGACCAGGTCTCAACAGGCTTCTGCGCCACCGGTGCAATCGCCTCCAGTACAGGTGCTGGGGGCGGAGGCATCGGTGCCGATGGAGCCGGCATTGACCTGCTCGGCGGGGAGGAGTGTCCTCCAAAGCCTCCTCTAAGGGCGTCAACTTGACCAAGAAGATGGGCATTCTCGGTTACTACCGTCATCAGAAGTGCCTCGTACTTCGAGGCAAGCTCCATCAGCCCCTTCGCGATCCCTATATAAAAATTCTCGGCCCCAAAAACTATTCCGCTAAGTTCCGCCGAAATTTTCTTTATAGCCGCTACATGGCTCACCGCACCACCCCCGACAATAACCGCGCTCCCTTTAGCAGCGTCTTTTCTGCCCGCACTACTTTTTCTCGCGCTCGCCTTATTATCTCCCGTCTTTTTCGCGCCCTCGTCACCCCGCACGAGACCAACTTCGCCAGCGCCCGATTTCTGCGCAGCCACATCTGCTGCACCCTCGCCCGACTTTGCGGAGTGAACAGCCACTTTTTCAGCGGTGTCACCCTTACCGCAACCGCAACCACTACCACTCCCGCCCTCTTCACCCCCCCTGGAACTGTGCAAAGGGTCCCACAACAACAACAACCACGTTGCGGTAGTACCTAAAGGTACAGTGCACAATATTAAAAAATATGTACTTACCGCTACTTAATAAGCTCACGCCAAAAATTTCCAAAAAACGCGCAATTCGTCCCCTAGCACGAAAAACCACACACGCGGTCCCGTAACCGAGCAAAAACAATTTCCAGCGAATACCCGCACAAAACGAAATTCCAAGGAAATTGTACCAACAATTTCCACACACCCGCCAAGCAACGGTGCCAACTCACTCGCGTAAACAAATATCGCACAAAAGAAAATCGAAAAAATCACTAATAAATCGCAACGATGCGCACGCACGTCTATTCGCGTCGGAATCCAAACAACGAATGATTGTTGATGGACACTAATAAATCTTTTATTTCTCTTCATTTGATAAATTCTTGTGTTGGACCGACCAGGGTTATTTTTTTGAAGCGCGGCCGAATGCCGCTAACGCATAAAGAAGTTCTGCGCGAAAAAACTTTGGTACACCCCGGTGTTGCAACATCTATTTATCAAATATAATATAATTAATTTTTCAGGAAAAGTAATTTTTATTTGTAAGTTATAAATAAATGTATGCTATATCGACCATTCCTTTTACATGCAGTATTTGCAAGGCCAAAAAAGATTTTAGATGTTTATTTTAAAATCATACAGTTCTCCGATTCATTAAAGATATTATAAAAATGTTTCTATATATTCCTTAAATATTGAACAAAATACTTATACAAATTTAAAAAAAATATCTTTGATGCTGACCAAACTAAACAGAATTCGAGTAGGGCAATTTTATAAAAAAAAAAATTTTTCGAATCTTATTAAAAAAAGGTATACTACTTTTGATTAGTAGCATATATGTCTAGAAAATAAAACTAAAGATTACAAGAATATTATTTTTACAGAATTTATTAAAAATCACCCCTAAATCAGTCAAACAAAACTATCGATAGTCAGACCACTCGATAGTTTCAAAAGATACTATCGATAGTATCGGTAGTTTTTCCCCATGAAATCTCATGTTATTTTTATGAAATAATGTTTGCATTTATTTATAAAACAAAACATGAAGGATAACGCAAAAAAACAAAAATTAATTAAAATGATATTCGCTTATATGCATTAGTCTCTTGGTGTATGTATGAGAATGTACATATGTACATATATTGTGAAATTCAATCACAGCAGAATGTTTAAATATGTAATATGTTTCAGTTTCATAATTTGATTCCCCATAATCATTAGTACGAAATAAAATGGAGGTTTTTTTACAAAAATTATTTTTCCACGGTTTTTTATTCGTATTAAAATACTGGAAAACTGTGGCGTTAAAAATTCTGAATTCCATTTGCACGTATTAATAAGTGAGGTTATGTGCAACCGGCATTTCAGAACATTATAAATTCCTACCTAATGTAAATATTTCCGCAACATTCCTTCTAACGCTTTCAACACCTCAATTAAGTGTAAAAAATAATTTGAAACCACTTGCGCAGATCCAAGCCTAGAATGAAAAGATGATGTTAAGGCTACCATGCCAAAAATTAGAATTCACATTTGGTATTGGCAGACTATATCATTATGTAGCTATATAAATTGAAATTTTATAATTTTATGAAAATTTTTGGTAAGTCTAGTTAAGGCATAAACCATCGATAGTCAAAATAAACTACCGATAGTAAGACGAAAATAAAACTATAAATTCTTATCATTCTTTCTAACGCATCCAACACTTAATTAAAGTGTAAAAAATAGTTAAATTTAATAATTTGTATAATATTTTAAGAATATGCAACCAGTCAAGCCAAGAATGAAAAGATGGTTTTAAGCCTAACTTGTTATCCAAAATTAAACTTCACATCTGGAACTATCAAACTAAATTGTTATGTCGCTATATAAAGTGAAATTTTGCAGTTTTATGAAAATTGTTGATAAGCCTAGTTAAGGCATAAACCATCGATAGTCAAAATAAACTATCGATAGTGAGACGAAAAAAAATATCGATAGTCCCATTGATTGTTTTCCAGCTATATCTGTTACAATGCATCTAATTTTCGGAAGCTTTACTCTTTAAGAATTGTTTTCAACGTTTCTGCTACATTATCGGCCGTATGACGTTGAGATAACTGTCTGGTGCCAATAGCACAATTTACGAATGTAGTTCTTTCTAAAAAATGAACGGTTACACCAAGAAAGGACCGTTCTGCCATTGTTTCGGCCCAAATATCGAAAGGTAAGCACAGTGTAGATACCTTTTGAATCCTCTGTTGAAACATTTCCGCCAACGTGCAATATTTTTCCCACAGTTTTTTTTTTCTAAACTATTAAATGGCACTGTATATAGAGGGGCTACCTCTTTCATCAGTATTAGAAAACCTTCTCCTTCTACGATATGAAAGGGTCTCATGTCCTAACTGATGAAGATTAAAATGCACGCAATTATTTCATTTGTTTTCGCGCGGCCTTCTGCAAAACGATTTTTTAAGTTAAACAGTGTTAGGACTACCTTATGGTGAATATATGTACAACTATGTACCTTTATAAAACCCTATATTTTCGAAAGCTGCTGTTATAGCATTACCGTCGCTTCTATTTCTATATCATAATCTATTCCCTTTAATTTGCGTCTGTAATTACTTTACAAAATCAATCAAAAAACAAAATTTCATTTGCTTTGCTTGCGGAAGAAATGTGACCATGTAAACGTTTCATAAGCTTACAATAAATATACATATACTTAATGGTGCAATTGTTTACTTGTTCTTACACTAAAATCCCGTTATCACAAAAATGAAAATAGTAATGTACATTTTTGTTTTTGTATTTTGAACTTAAGAATATAAAGAAGAAATACATGCATTACCTATTTACATTGTGTTTTTACTTCACTTAAAAAAATATGTCGGGTGAACGCAGACTTTATTGGCTATGTGTACATAAGTAGATCACAAAACAACACTGTAATACTTACTTAGAAAGTTTATTACACTTTTCTAAAATAATGTTATGAGATTTTAGATGTAAGTTCGGTGTGTTGCCACAATATGGCACATTGTTGTGGCAACGTTTGCATGACACCAATGTCTTGTCTTTCTTGGAGAAATACTTCCGAAGTCGGCGCCATAACAAACATATTACAAGTATGTATAAATAAAACCAACACAATTGCGCAATAACTTTTTATACTTAGAGCTCTGTATTATTAAACGTGTGGAGTATGTTCTTAACGTCTACCAGCTTTTTTAAGAATTTGAAACGACGACAATTGCAGTGTGGGCCGTTCATTCCGTGTTGCTCACAGAAATAAGTTCTGGTATTCCGATGCAAGTACTTGTTTTTCGATACCTACTTGAATCGCAGTAAAAAGTGTCGATTACAAAAATACTTGGAAAAGCAGGCTAGACGAATTTGTTCGACAAAGTTTTCGTCGTTGGCGGGGGTGTTCATGTCCACATTTCATGTTCGGCGTTTTGTTCGCTAAAGATAGAAACGTTTCTATCTTGGCTGTGCTCGTGCGAATACGTTCGACAGTGATGGCAATGTTTGCACGAACATAATTTGTGAAAAATGTTTCTAGTGTGCGCATATGTCAAGATGTCTAAGCAAATATTTTAAAAAATATTGTGACGAATATAGATGATAGAACAAAATCGAATGAACGATAAACTGCCAGAAGCAACTAGTTACCGAATTCGTAGTTGCCAGAATGTTCTAGAAGCAATGTTTTGTTACAGATTTACTATATAAGGGCTGCCGGATTGTGCAGCAAACACAGTTCTAGTTAGAGTGTTGTCGTGATAAGAACAATTGAGACATAAGCAAGAAGTTGTAAGCTCGAATAACGAGCAATAAGTGTTAAGTCGTTGGAATTAGAAATAAAGATAAGTGTGTAGCCATTAAATTGGGACTTTTATTTAACAATCCAGTGATCGAACTCAAGAGTGAGTTACAGGTAGACGATTTATCGAGAAATCCGTTACAATATTTTTATTTCGAAATAAACATGTAATAAAGACATCAAAGCAATGACTGTGTCTTTATACACCGACATGTTTCCTTGCTGAAAATTTTCTACAAATGATGTTCGCAAGCCATGTGAATGGTTTAATTAAACAAACTACATTATGAAAAATAAATATAATTCCAATACGTCATAATTAAAATAAAAATAAAATGTTGTTCTTGAATCACAATAGTTACGAAATTTAGGTGAATTTGTTTTTATTTTTTTTACTTTCACCTGATTGAGTTTTTACAAAACATAAAAACCGACAATCGATTATTATCTAAAATGATCTCTATAAGAGAATTGTCAGTATTGTAACGGATTTCTCGAAAAATCGTTTACCTGTAACTCACTCTTGAGTTCGATCACTGGATTGATAAATAAAAGTCCCAATTTAATGGCTACACACTTATCTATATTTCTTATTCCAACAACTTAACACTTATTGCTCGTTATTTGAGCTTACAACTTCTTGCTTATGTCTCAATTGTTCTTATCACGACAACACTCTAACTAGAACTGTCCTTGCTGCACAATCCGCCAGCCCTTATATAGTAAATCTGTAACAAAACATTGCTTCTAGAACATTCTGGCAACTACGAGTTCGCTAACTAGTTGATTCTGGCAGTTTATCGTTGATTCGATTTTGTTCTATCATCCGTGTTCGTCACAGTATATTCAAAATGGAAAACAAAGGAACGAAAGCGTTACAAATTAAATATTTTCAGTTAATTTCTTTTACTTGTATATAATTACATGTTACATTTTTAGAATCATTGCGGGCAACGACGAAGCAGATAGAAGAGCTGGAGGATAGAGCTTGGTCAGCAGCTAAATGCGTTGAAAGGTCGTATCATGCTCACCTGCTAAATGCAAGGAGGGAAGTTTTTACCAAAAAGAAGTAGGATAAAAATGTGGGCTCGAAATAAAAATTAAATTGAAGAAAGCAAAAACAAGGAACAAAAGTACAGTAACGTAACAGTGTATTGCAGTTACGGAAACAAAAAAAACCCTTTAACTTACACGTATGTACATGTGTAAACCAACAAAGTGCTGTTAAAAAGTAAAATTACATACGTACATATATAAATGCAAAATAAGTGCAGTGCAGTTCATATACAAGTACACATATAACTAAAAGCCCACGAATGATGTAAAACAATATAAAAAAAGTACAATAAATATTAAAAACACATAAAACAATACAAAGGGTCGGCTTTAGTATACCGTCCCAGGCTTTCGTGGATATAATGGGTATGAGCAGGTCGAGGAGATCCTCCAGATCAAGAATATATAATATATAGCTATAGCCGCAGGGAACTTATAGTTTTCGAGATATTTACGTTTAAAGTTGAAAATTTCAACTATTTACGTACATATTTTTTCGATATAAAGTGAATTATACACTTATATTTTTCACTCCACTAACACTTCACTAATTCGTTTTTAAAAAATTTGTTTATATTATATGCTGCAAAAATAGCTTTATTTCAATATTTAAATCATTCTTCAACTTTATTAATTTTAACAATAACAAAAGGGTTATAAATGTCAAAAAACCAGTGTTGCCATACTAATATATTTTGAAAATTAAGAAAAATAAAATAAAAAGGAAGATTATACCCTAGATACAGGAACCATAATTGTTGATGGACACTAATAAATCTTTTATTTCTCTTCATTTGATAAACTCCTGTGTTGGGCTGGCCAGGGTTATTTTTTTTTAAACGCGGCCGAAGGCCGAAAACTCAAAAAGAATTTCTGCGCGAAAAAACCTTGGTACACCCCGGTGTTGGACCGACCAGGGTTATTTTTTTTAAGGCGCGGCCGAATGCCGCCAACGCATTAAGAAGTTCTGCGCGAAAAAACTTTGGTACACCCCGGTGTTGCAACATCTATTTATCAAATATAATATAATTAATTTTTCAGGAAAAGTAAGTTTTATTTGTAAGTTATAAATAAATGTATGCTATATCGACCATTCCTTTTACATGCACTATTTGCAAGGCCAAAAAAGATTTTAGATGTTTATTTTAAAATCATACAGTTATCCGATTCATTAAAGATATTATAAAAATGTTTCTATATATTCCTTAAATATTGAACAAAATACTTATAAAAATTTTTAAAAAAATATCTTTGATGCTGACCAAACTAAACAGAATTCGAGTAGGGCAATTTAATAAAAAAACAAATTTTTCGAACCTAATTAAAAAGAGGTATACTACTTTTGATTAGTAGCATATATATCAAGAATATAAAACAAAAGATTACAAGAATATAATTTTTACAAAATTTATTAAAAATCACCCCTAAATCAGTCAAACAAAACTATCGATAGTCAGACCACTCGATAGTTTCAAAAGATACTATCGATAGTATCGGTAGTTTTTCCCCCTGAAATCTCATGTTATTTTTATGAAATAATGTTTGCAATTCTTTATAAAACAAAACATGAAGAATAACGCAAAAAACAAAAATTAATTAAAATGATATTCGTTTATATGCATTAGTCTCTGGGTGTATGTATGAGTATGTACATATGTACATACATATACTGTGAAATTCAATCACAGCAGAATGCTTAAATATGTAATATGTTTCAGTTTCATAATTTGATTCCCCTCAATCATTAGTACGAAATAAAATGGATGGTTTTTTATTCGTATTAAAATACTGGAAAACTGTGGCGTTAAATATTCTGAATTCCATTTGCACGTATTAATAAGTGAGGTTATGTGCAACCGGCATTTCAGAACATTATAAATTCCTACCTAATGTAAATATTTCCGCAACATTCCTTCTAACGCTTTCAACACCTCAATAAAGTGTAAAAAATAATTTGAAACCACGTGCGCAGATCCAAGCCTAGAATGAAAAGATGATGTTAAGGATACCATGCCAAAAATTAGACTCACATTTGGTATTCGCAGACTATATCATTATGTAGCTATATAAATTGAAATTTTATAATTTTATGAAAATTTTTGGTAAGTCTAGTTAAGGCATAAACCATCGATAGTCAAAATAAACTACCGATAGTAAGACGAAAATAAAACTATAAATTCTTATCATTCTTTCTAACGCATCCAACACTTAATTAAAGTGTAAAAAATAGTTAAATTTAATAATTTGTATAATATTTTAAGAATATGCAACCAGTCAAGCCAAGAATGAAAAGATGGTTTTAAGCCTAACTTGTTATCTAAAATTAAACTTCACATCTGGAACTACCAAACTAAGTTGTTATGTAGCTACATATATAAAGTGAAATTTTGCAGTTTTATGAAAATTGTTGATAAGCCTAGTTAAGGCATAAACCATCGATAGTCAAAATAAACTATCGATAGTGAGACGAAAAAAAATATCGATAGTCCCATTGATTGTTTTCCAGCTATATCTGTTACAATGCATCTAATTTTCGGAAGCTTTACTCTTTAAGAATTGTTTTCAACGTTTCTGCTACATTATCGACCGTATGACGTTGAGATAACTGTCTGGTGCCAATAGCACAATTTACGAATGTAGTTCTTTCTAAAAAATGAACGGTTACACCAAGAAAGGACCGTTCTGCCATTGTTTCGGCCCAAATATCGAAAGGTAAGCACAGTGTAGATACCTTTTGAATCCTCTGTTGAAACATTTCCGCCAACGTGCAATATTTTTCCCACAGTTTTTTTTTCTAAACTATTAAATGGCACTGTATATAGAGGGGCTACCTCTTTCATCAGTATTAGAAAACCTTCTCCTTCTACGATATGAAAGGGTCTCATGTCCTAACTGATGAAGATTAAAATGCACGCAATTATTTCATTTGTTTTCGCGCGGCCTTCTGCAAAACGATTTTTTAAGTTAAACAGTGTTAGGACTACCTTATGGTGAATATATGTACAACTATGTACCTTTATAAAACCCTATATTTTCGAAAGCTGCTGTTATAGCATTACCGTCGCTTCTATTTCTATATCATAATCTATTCCCTTTAATTTGCGTCTGTAATTACTTTACAAAATCAATCAAAAAACAAAATTTCATTTGCTTTGCTTGCGGAAAAAATGTGACCATGTAAACGTTTCATAAGCTTACAATAAATATACATATACTTAATGGTGCAATTGTTTACTTGTTCTTACACTAAAATCCCGTTATCACAAAAATGAAAATAGTAATGTACATTTTTGTTTTTGTATTTTGAGCTTAAGAATATAAAGAAGAAATACATGCATTACCTATTTACATTGTGTTTTTACTTCACTTAAAAAAATATGTCGGGTGAACGCAGACTTTATTGGCTATGTGTACATAAGTAGATCACAAAACAACACTGTAATACTTACTTAGAAAGTTTATTACACTTTTCTAAAATAATATTATGAGATTTTAGATGTAAGTTCGATGTGTTGCCACAATATGGCACATTGTTGTGGCAACGTTTGCATGACACCAATGTCTTGTCTTTCTTGGAGAAATACTTCCGAAGTCGGCGCCATAACAAACATATTACAAGTATGTATAAATAAAACCAACACAATTGCGCAATAACTTTTTATACTTAGAGCTCTGTATTATTAAACGTGTGGAGTATGTTCTTAACGTCTACCAGCTTTTTTTAAGAATTTGAAACGACGACAATTGCAGTGTGGGCCGTTCATTCCGTGTTGCTCACAGAAATAAGTTCTGGTATTCCGATGCAAGTACTTGTTTTTCGATACCTACTTGAATTGCAGTAAAAAGTGTCGATTAGAAAAATACTTGGAAAAGCAGGCTAGACGAATTTGTTCGACAAAGTTTTCGTCGTTGGCGGAGGTGTTCATGTCCACATTTCATGTTCGGCGTTTTGTTCGCTAAAGATAGAAACGTTTCTGTGTTCGTGCGAATACGTTCGACAGTGGATGGCAATGTTTGCACGAACATAATTTGTGAAAAATGTTTCTAGTGTGCGCATATGTCAAGATGTCTAAGCAAATATTTTAAAAAATATTGTGACGAATATAGATGATAGAACAAAATCGAATGAACGATAAACTGCCAGAAGCAACTAGTTACCGAATTCGTAGTTGCCAGAATGTTCTAGAAGCAATGTTTTGTTACAGATTTACTATATAAGGGCTGCCGGATTGTGCAGCAAACACAGTTCTAGTTAGAGTGTTGTCGTGATACGAACAATTGAGACATAAGCAAGAAGTTGTAAGCTCGAATAACGAGCAATAAGTGTTAAGTCGTTGGAATTAGAAATAAAGATAAGTGTGTAGCCATTAAATTGGGACTTTTATTTAACAATCCAGTGATCGAACTCAAGAGTGAGTTACAGGTAGACGATTTATCGAGAAATCCGTTACAATATTTTTATTTCGAAATAAACATGTAATAAAGACATCAAAGCAATGACTGTGTCTTTATACACCGACATGTTTCCTTGCTGAAAATTTTCTACAAATGATGTTCGCAAGCCATGTGAATGGTTTAATTAAGCAAACTACATTATGAAAAATAAATATAATTCCAATACGTCATAATTAAAATAAAAATAAAATGTTGTTCTTGAATCACAATAGTTACGAAATTTAGTTGAATTTGTTTTTATTTTTTTTACTTTCACCTGATTGAGTTTTTACAAAACATAAAAACCGACAATCGATTATTATCTAATATGATCTCTATAAGAGAATTGTCAGTATTGTAACGGATTTCTCGAAAAATCGTTTACCTGTAACTCACTCTTGAGTTCGATCACTGGATTGATAAATAAAAGTCCCAATTTAATGGCTACACACTTATCTATATTTCTTATTCCAACAACTTAACACTTATTGCTCGTTATTTGAGCTTACAACTTCTTGCTTATGTCTCAATTGTTCTTATCACGACAACACTCTAACTAGAACTGTCCTTGCTGCACAATCCGCCAGCCCTTATATAGTAAATCTGTAACAAAACATTGCTTCTAGAACATTCTGGCAACTACGAATTCGCTAACTAGTTGATTCTGGCAGTTTATCGTTGATTCGATTTTGTTCTATCATCCGTGTTCGTCACAGTATATTCAAAATGGAAAACAAAGGAACGAAAGCGTTACAAATTAAATATTTTCAGTTAATTTCTTTTACTTGTATATAATTACATGTTACATTTTTAGAATCATTGCGGGCAACGACGAAGCAGATAGAAGAGCTGGAGGATAGAGCTTGGTCAGCAGCTAAATGCGTTGAAAGGTCGTATCATGCTCACCTGCCAAATGCAAGGAGGGAAGTCTTTACCAAAAAGAAGTAGGATAAAAATGGCTCGAAATAAAAATTAAATTGAATAAAGCAAAAACAAGGAACAAAAGTACAGTAACGTAACAGTGTATTGCAGTTACGGAAACAAAAAAAACCCTTTAACTTACACGTATGTACATGTGTAAACCAACAAAGTGCTGTTAAAAAGTAAAATTACATATGTACATATATAAATGCAAAATAAGTGCAGTGCAGTTCATATACAAGTACACATATAACTAAAAGCCCACGAATGATGTAAAACAATATAAAAAAAGTACAATAAATATTAAAAACACATAAAACAATATAACACACATATAATGGATATAATGGGTATGAGCAGGTCGAGGAGATCCTCCAGATCAAGAATATATAATATATAGCTATAGCCGCAGGGAACTTATAGTTTTCGAGATATTTACGTTTAAAGTTGAAAATTTCAACTATTTACGTACGTATTTTTTCGATATAAAGTGAATTATACACTTATATTTTTCACTCCACTAACACTTCACTAATTCGTTTTTAAAAAATTTGTCATTATGTAGCTATATAAATTGAAATTTTATAATTTTATGAAAATTTTTGGTAAGTCTAGTTAAGGCATAAACCATCGATAGTCAAAATAAACTACCGATAGTAAGACGAAAATAAAACTATAAATTCTTATCATTCTTTCTAACGCATCCAACACTTAATTAAAGTGTAAAAAATAGTTAAATTTAATAATTTGTATAATATTTTAAGAATATGCAACCAGTCAAGCCAAGAATGAAAAGATGGTTTTAAGCCTAACTTGTTATCTAAAATTAAACTTCACATCTGGAACTACCAAACTAAGTTGTTATGTAGCTACATATATAAAGTGAAATTTTGCAGTTTTATGAAAATTGTTGACAAGCCTAGTTAAGACATAAACCATCGATAGTCAAAATAAACTATCGATAGTGAGACGAAAAAAAATATCGATAGTCCCATTGATTGTTTTCCAGCTATATCTGTTACAATGCATCTAATTTTCGGAAGCTTTACTCTTTAAGAATTGTTTTCAACGTTTCTGCTACATTATCGGCCGTATGACGTTGAGATAACTGTCTGGTGCCAATAGCACAATTTACGAATGTAGTTCTTTCTAAAAAATGAACGGTTACACCAAGAAAGGACCGTTCTGCCATTGTTTCGGCCCAAATATCGAAAGGTAAGCACAGTGTAGATACCTTTTGAATCCTCTGTTGAAACATTTCCGCCAACGTGCAATATTTTTCCCACAGTTTTTTTTTCTAAACTATTAAATGGCACTGTATATAGAGGGGCTACCTCTTTCATCAGTATTAGAAAACCTTCTCCTTCTACGATATGAAAGGGTCTCATGTCCTAACTGATGAAGATTAAAATGCACGCAATTATTTCATTTGTTTTCGCGCGGCCTTCTGCAAAACGATTTTTTAAGTTAAACAGTGTTAGGACTACCTTATGGTGAATATATGTACAACTATGTACCTTTATAAAACCCTATATTTTCGAAAGCTGCTGTTATAGCATTACCGTCGCTTCTATTTCTATATCATAATCTATTCCCTTTAATTTGCGTCTGTAATTACTTTACAAAATCAATCAAAAAACAAAATTTCATTTGCTTTGCTTGCGGAAAAAATGTGACCATGTAAACGTTTCATAAGCTTACAATAAATATACATATACTTAATGGTGCAATTGTTTACTTGTTCTTACACTAAAATCCCGTTATCACAAAAATGAAAATAGTAATGTACATTTTTGTTTTTATATTTTGAACTTAAGAATATAAAGAAGAAATACATGCATTACCTATTTACATTGTGTTTTTACTTCACTTAAAAAAATATGTCGGGTGAACGCAGACTTTATTGGCTATGTGTACATAAGTAGATCACAAAACAACACTGTAATACTTACTTAGAAAGTTTATTACACTTTTCTAAAATAATATTATGAGATTTTAGATGTAAGTTCGATGTGTTGCCACAATATGGCACATTGTTGTGGCAACGTTTGCATGACACCAATGTCTTGTCTTTCTTGGAGAAATACTTCCGAAGTCGGCGCCATAACAAACATATTACAAGTATGTATAAATAAAACCAACACAATTGCGCAATAACTTTTTATACTTAGAGCTCTGTATTATTAAACGTGTGGAGTATGTTCTTAACGTCTACCAGCTTTTTTTAAGAATTTGAAACGACGACAATTGCAGTGTGGGCCGTTCATTCCGTGTTGCTCACAGAAATAAGTTCTGGTATTCCGATGCAAGTACTTGTTTTTCGATACCTACTTGAATTGCAGTAAAAAGTGTCGATTAGAAAAATACTTGGAAAAGCAGGCTAGACGAATTTGTTCGACAAAGTTTTCGTCGTTGGCGGAGGTGTTCATGTCCACATTTCATGTTCGGCGTTTTGTTCGCTAAAGATAGAAACGTTTCTGTGTTCGTGCGAATACGTTCGACAGTGGATGGCAATGTTTGCACGAACATAATTTGTGAAAAATGTTTCTAGTGTGCGCATATGTCAAGATGTCTAAGCAAATATTTTAAAAAATATTGTGACGAATATAGATGATAGAACAAAATCGAATGAACGATAAACTGCCAGAAGCAACTAGTTACCGAATTCGTAGTTGCCAGAATGTTCTAGAAGCAATGTTTTGTTACAGATTTACTATATAAGGGCTGCCGGATTGTGCAGCAAACACAGTTCTAGTTAGAGTGTTGTCGTGATACGAACAATTGAGACATAAGCAAGAAGTTGTAAGCTCGAATAACGAGCAATAAGTGTTAAGTCGTTGGAATTAGAAATAAAGATAAGTGTGTAGCCATTAAATTGGGACTTTTATTTAACAATCCAGTGATCGAACTCAAGAGTGAGTTACAGGTAGACGATTTATCGAGAAATCCGTTACAATATTTTTATTTCGAAATAAACATGTAATAAAGACATCAAAGCAATGACTGTGTCTTTATACACCGACATGTTTCCTTGCTGAAAATTTTCTACAAATGATGTTCGCAAGCCATGTGAATGGTTTAATTAAGCAAACTACATTATGAAAAATAAATATAATTCCAATACGTCATAATTAAAATAAAAATAAAATGTTGTTCTTGAATCACAATAGTTACGAAATTTAGTTGAATTTGTTTTTATTTTTTTTACTTTCACCTGATTGAGTTTTTACAAAACATAAAAACCGACAATCGATTATTATCTAATATGATCTCTATAAGAGAATTGTCAGTATTGTAACGGATTTCTCGAAAAATCGTTTACCTGTAACTCACTCTTGAGTTCGATCACTGGATTGATAAATAAAAGTCCCAATTTAATGGCTACACACTTATCTATATTTCTTATTCCAACAACTTAACACTTATTGCTCGTTATTTGAGCTTACAACTTCTTGCTTATGTCTCAATTGTTCTTATCACGACAACACTCTAACTAGAACTGTCCTTGCTGCACAATCCGCCAGCCCTTATATAGTAAATCTGTAACAAAACATTGCTTCTAGAACATTCTGGCAACTACGAATTCGCTAACTAGTTGATTCTGGCAGTTTATCGTTGATTCGATTTTGTTCTATCATCCGTGTTCGTCACAGTATATTCAAAATGGAAAACAAAGGAACGAAAGCGTTACAAATTAAATATTTTCAGTTAATTTCTTTTACTTGTATATAATTACATGTTACATTTTTAGAATCATTGCGGGCAACGACGAAGCAGATAGAAGAGCTGGAGGATAGAGCTTGGTCAGCAGCTAAATGCGTTGAAAGGTCGTATCATGCTCACCTGCCAAATGCAAGGAGGGAAGTCTTTACCAAAAAGAAGTAGGATAAAAATGGCTCGAAATAAAAATTAAATTGAATAAAGCAAAAACAAGGAACAAAAGTACAGTAACGTAACAGTGTATTGCAGTTACGGAAACAAAAAAAACCCTTTAACTTACACGTATGTACATGTGTAAACCAACAAAGTGCTGTTAAAAAGTAAAATTACATACGTACATATATAAATGCAAAATAAGTGCAGTGCAGTTCATATACAAGTACACATATAACTAAAAGCCCACGAATGATGTAAAACAATATAAAAAAAGTACAATAAATATTAAAAACACATAAAACAATATAACACACATATAATGGATATAATGGGTATGAGCAGGTCGAGGAGATCCTCCAGATCAAGAATATATAATATATAGCTATAGCCGCAGGGAACTTATAGTTTTCGAGATATTTACGTTTAAAGTTGAAAATTTCAACTATTTACGTACGTATTTTTTCGATATAAAGTGAATTATACACTTATATTTTTCACTCCACTAACACTTCACTAATTCGTTTTTAAAAAATTTGTCATTATGTAGCTATATAAATTGAAATTTTATAATTTTATGAAAATTTTTGGTAAGTCTAGTTAAGGCATAAACCATCGATAGTCAAAATAAACTACCGATAGTAAGACGAAAATAAAACTATAAATTCTTATCATTCTTTCTAACGCATCCAACACTTAATTAAAGTGTAAAAAATAGTTAAATTTAATAATTTGTATAATATTTTAAGAATATGCAACCAGTCAAGCCAAGAATGAAAAGATGGTTTTAAGCCTAACTTGTTATCTAAAATTAAACTTCACATCTGGAACTACCAAACTAAGTTGTTATGTAGCTACATATATAAAGTGAAATTTTGCAGTTTTATGAAAATTGTTGACAAGCCTAGTTAAGACATAAACCATCGATAGTCAAAATAAACTATCGATAGTGAGACGAAAAAAAATATCGATAGTCCCATTGATTGTTTTCCAGCTATATCTGTTACAATGCATCTAATTTTCGGAAGCTTTACTCTTTAAGAATTGTTTTCAACGTTTCTGCTACATTATCGGCCGTATGACGTTGAGATAACTGTCTGGTGCCAATAGCACAATTTACGAATGTAGTTCTTTCTAAAAAATGAACGGTTACACCAAGAAAGGACCGTTCTGCCATTGTTTCGGCCCAAATATCGAAAGGTAAGCACAGTGTAGATACCTTTTGAATCCTCTGTTGAAACATTTCCGCCAACGTGCAATATTTTTCCCACAGTTTTTTTTTCTAAACTATTAAATGGCACTGTATATAGAGGGGCTACCTCTTTCATCAGTATTAGAAAACCTTCTCCTTCTACGATATGAAAGGGTCTCATGTCCTAACTGATGAAGATTAAAATGCACGCAATTATTTCATTTGTTTTCGCGCGGCCTTCTGCAAAACGATTTTTTAAGTTAAACAGTGTTAGGACTACCTTATGGTGAATATATGTACAACTATGTACCTTTATAAAACCCTATATTTTCGAAAGCTGCTGTTATAGCATTACCGTCGCTTCTATTTCTATATCATAATCTATTCCCTTTAATTTGCGTCTGTAATTACTTTACAAAATCAATCAAAAAACAAAATTTCATTTGCTTTGCTTGCGGAAAAAATGTGACCATGTAAACGTTTCATAAGCTTACAATAAATATACATATACTTAATGGTGCAATTGTTTACTTGTTCTTACACTAAAATCCCGTTATCACAAAAATGAAAATAGTAATGTACATTTTTGTTTTTATATTTTGAACTTAAGAATATAAAGAAGAAATACATGCATTACCTATTTACATTGTGTTTTTACTTCACTTAAAAAAATATGTCGGGTGAACGCAGACTTTATTGGCTATGTGTACATAAGTAGATCACAAAACAACACTGTAATACTTACTTAGAAAGTTTATTACACTTTTCTAAAATAATATTATGAGATTTTAGATGTAAGTTCGATGTGTTGCCACAATATGGCACATTGTTGTGGCAACGTTTGCATGACACCAATGTCTTGTCTTTCTTGGAGAAATACTTCCGAAGTCGGCGCCATAACAAACATATTACAAGTATGTATAAATAAAACCAACACAATTGCGCAATAACTTTTTATACTTAGAGCTCTGTATTATTAAACGTGTGGAGTATGTTCTTAACGTCTACCAGCTTTTTTTAAGAATTTGAAACGACGACAATTGCAGTGTGGGCCGTTCATTCCGTGTTGCTCACAGAAATAAGTTCTGGTATTCCGATGCAAGTACTTGTTTTTCGATACCTACTTGAATTGCAGTAAAAAGTGTCGATTAGAAAAATACTTGGAAAAGCAGGCTAGACGAATTTGTTCGACAAAGTTTTCGTCGTTGGCGGAGGTGTTCATGTCCACATTTCATGTTCGGCGTTTTGTTCGCTAAAGATAGAAACGTTTCTGTGTTCGTGCGAATACGTTCGACAGTGGATGGCAATGTTTGCACGAACATAATTTGTGAAAAATGTTTCTAGTGTGCGCATATGTCAAGATGTCTAAGCAAATATTTTAAAAAATATTGTGACGAATATAGATGATAGAACAAAATCGAATGAACGATAAACTGCCAGAAGCAACTAGTTACCGAATTCGTAGTTGCCAGAATGTTCTAGAAGCAATGTTTTGTTACAGATTTACTATACAAGGGCTGCCGGATTGTGCAGCAAACACAGTTCTAGTTAGAGTGTTGTCGTGATAAGAACAATTGAGACATAAGCAAGAAGTTGTAAGCTCGAATAACGAGCAATAAGTGTTAAGTCGTTGGAATTAGAAATAAAGATAAGTGTGTAGCCATTAAATTGGGACTTTTATTTAACAATCCAGTGATCGAACTCAAGAGTGAGTTACAGGTAGACGATTTATCGAGAAATCCGTTACAATATTTTTATTTCGAAATAAACATGTAATAAAGACATCAAAGCAATGACTGTGTCTTTATACACCGACATGTTTCCTTGCTGAAAATTTTCTACAAATGATATTCGCAAGCCATGTGAATGGTTTAATTAAACAAACTACATTATGAAAAATAAATATAATTCCAATACGTCATAATTAAAATAAAATGTTGTTCTTGAATCACAAAAGTTACGAAATTTAGTTGAATTTGTTTTAATTTTTTTTACTTTCCCCTGATTCGAGTTTTTACAAAACATAAAAACCGACAATCGATTATTATCTAAAATGATCTCTATAAGAGAATTGTCAGTATTGTAACGGATTTCTCGAAAAATCGTTTACCTGTAACTCACTCTTGAGTTCGATCACTGGATTGATAAATAAAAGTCCCAATTTAATGGCTACACACTTATCTATATTTCTTATTCCAACAACTTAACACTTATTGCTCGTTATTTGAGCTTACAACTTCTTGCTTATGTCTCAATTGTTCTTATCACGACAACACTCTAACTAGAACTGTCCTTGCTGCACAATCCGCCAGCCCTTATATAGTAAATCTGTAACAAAACATTGCTTCTAGAACATTCTGGCAACTACGAATTCGCTAACTAGTTGATTCTGGCAGTTTATCGTTGATTCGATTTTGTTCTATCATCCGTGTTCGTCACAGTATATTCAAAATGGAAAACAAAGGAACGAAAGCGTTACAAATTAAATATTTTCAGTTAATTTCTTTTACTTGTATATAATTACATGTTACATTTTTAGAATCATTGCGGGCAACGACGAAGCAGATAGAAGAGCTGGAGGATAGAGCTTGGTCAGCAGCTAAATGCGTTGAAAGGTCGTATCATGCTCACCTGCCAAATGCAAGGAGGGAAGTCTTTACCAAAAAGAAGTAGGATAAAAATGGCTCGAAATAAAAATTAAATTGAATAAAGCAAAAACAAGGAACAAAAGTACAGTAACGTAACAGTGTATTGCAGTTACGGAAACAAAAAAAACCCTTTAACTTACACGTATGTACATGTGTAAACCAACAAAGTGCTGTTAAAAAGTAAAATTACATACGTACATATATAAATGCAAAATAAGTGCAGTGCAGTTCATATACAAGTACACATATAACTAAAAGCCCACGAATGATGTAAAACAATATAAAAAAAGTACAATAAATATTAAAAACACATAAAACAATATAACACACATATAATGGATATAATGGGTATGAGCAGGTCGAGGAGATCCTCCAGATCAAGAATATATAATATATAGCTATAGCCGCAGGGAACTTATAGTTTTCGAGATATTTACGTTTAAAGTTGAAAATTTCAACTATTTACGTACGTATTTTTTCGATATAAAGTGAATTATACACTTATATTTTTCACTCCACTAACACTTCACTAATTCGTTTTTAAAAAATTTGTCATTATGTAGCTATATAAATTGAAATTTTATAATTTTATGAAAATTTTTGGTAAGTCTAGTTAAGGCATAAACCATCGATAGTCAAAATAAACTACCGATAGTAAGACGAAAATAAAACTATAAATTCTTATCATTCTTTCTAACGCATCCAACACTTAATTAAAGTGTAAAAAATAGTTAAATTTAATAATTTGTATAATATTTTAAGAATATGCAACCAGTCAAGCCAAGAATGAAAAGATGGTTTTAAGCCTAACTTGTTATCTAAAATTAAACTTCACATCTGGAACTACCAAACTAAGTTGTTATGTAGCTACATATATAAAGTGAAATTTTGCAGTTTTATGAAAATTGTTGACAAGCCTAGTTAAGACATAAACCATCGATAGTCAAAATAAACTATCGATAGTGAGACGAAAAAAAATATCGATAGTCCCATTGATTGTTTTCCAGCTATATCTGTTACAATGCATCTAATTTTCGGAAGCTTTACTCTTTAAGAATTGTTTTCAACGTTTCTGCTACATTATCGGCCGTATGACGTTGAGATAACTGTCTGGTGCCAATAGCACAATTTACGAATGTAGTTCTTTCTAAAAAATGAACGGTTACACCAAGAAAGGACCGTTCTGCCATTGTTTCGGCCCAAATATCGAAAGGTAAGCACAGTGTAGATACCTTTTGAATCCTCTGTTGAAACATTTCCGCCAACGTGCAATATTTTTCCCACAGTTTTTTTTTCTAAACTATTAAATGGCACTGTATATAGAGGGGCTACCTCTTTCATCAGTATTAGAAAACCTTCTCCTTCTACGATATGAAAGGGTCTCATGTCCTAACTGATGAAGATTAAAATGCACGCAATTATTTCATTTGTTTTCGCGCGGCCTTCTGCAAAACGATTTTTTAAGTTAAACAGTGTTAGGACTACCTTATGGTGAATATATGTACAACTATGTACCTTTATAAAACCCTATATTTTCGAAAGCTGCTGTTATAGCATTACCGTCGCTTCTATTTCTATATCATAATCTATTCCCTTTAATTTGCGTCTGTAATTACTTTACAAAATCAATCAAAAAACAAAATTTCATTTGCTTTGCTTGCGGAAAAAATGTGACCATGTAAACGTTTCATAAGCTTACAATAAATATACATATACTTAATGGTGCAATTGTTTACTTGTTCTTACACTAAAATCCCGTTATCACAAAAATGAAAATAGTAATGTACATTTTTGTTTTTGTATTTTGAGCTTAAGAATATAAAGAAGAAATACATGCATTACCTATTTACATTGTGTTTTTACTTCACTTAAAAAAATATGTCGGGTGAACGCAGACTTTATTGGCTATGTGTACATAAGTAGATCACAAAACAACACTGTAATACTTACTTAGAAAGTTTATTACACTTTTCTAAAATAATATTATGAGATTTTAGATGTAAGTTCGATGTGTTGCCACAATATGGCACATTGTTGTGGCAACGTTTGCATGACACCAATGTCTTGTCTTTCTTGGAGAAATACTTCCGAAGTCGGCGCCATAACAAACATATTACAAGTATGTATAAATAAAACCAACACAATTGCGCAATAACTTTTTATACTTAGAGCTCTGTATTATTAAACGTGTGGAGTATGTTCTTAACGTCTACCAGCTTTTTTTAAGAATTTGAAACGACGACAATTGCAGTGTGGGCCGTTCATTCCGTGTTGCTCACAGAAATAAGTTCTGGTATTCCGATGCAAGTACTTGTTTTTCGATACCTACTTGAATTGCAGTAAAAAGTGTCGATTAGAAAAATACTTGGAAAAGCAGGCTAGACGAATTTGTTCGACAAAGTTTTCGTCGTTGGCGGAGGTGTTCATGTCCACATTTCATGTTCGGCGTTTTGTTCGCTAAAGATAGAAACGTTTCTGTGTTCGTGCGAATACGTTCGACAGTGGATGGCAATGTTTGCACGAACATAATTTGTGAAAAATGTTTCTAGTGTGCGCATATGTCAAGATGTCTAAGCAAATATTTTAAAAAATATTGTGACGAATATAGATGATAGAACAAAATCGAATGAACGATAAACTGCCAGAAGCAACTAGTTACCGAATTCGTAGTTGCCAGAATGTTCTAGAAGCAATGTTTTGTTACAGATTTACTATATAAGGGCTGCCGGATTGTGCAGCAAACACAGTTCTAGTTAGAGTGTTGTCGTGATACGAACAATTGAGACATAAGCAAGAAGTTGTAAGCTCGAATAACGAGCAATAAGTGTTAAGTCGTTGGAATTAGAAATAAAGATAAGTGTGTAGCCATTAAATTGGGACTTTTATTTAACAATCCAGTGATCGAACTCAAGAGTGAGTTACAGGTAGACGATTTATCGAGAAATCCGTTACAATATTTTTATTTCGAAATAAACATGTAATAAAGACATCAAAGCAATGACTGTGTCTTTATACACCGACATGTTTCCTTGCTGAAAATTTTCTACAAATGATGTTCGCAAGCCATGTGAATGGTTTAATTAAGCAAACTACATTATGAAAAATAAATATAATTCCAATACGTCATAATTAAAATAAAAATAAAATGTTGTTCTTGAATCACAATAGTTACGAAATTTAGTTGAATTTGTTTTTATTTTTTTTACTTTCACCTGATTGAGTTTTTACAAAACATAAAAACCGACAATCGATTATTATCTAATATGATCTCTATAAGAGAATTGTCAGTATTGTAACGGATTTCTCGAAAAATCGTTTACCTGTAACTCACTCTTGAGTTCGATCACTGGATTGATAAATAAAAGTCCCAATTTAATGGCTACACACTTATCTATATTTCTTATTCCAACAACTTAACACTTATTGCTCGTTATTTGAGCTTACAACTTCTTGCTTATGTCTCAATTGTTCTTATCACGACAACACTCTAACTAGAACTGTCCTTGCTGCACAATCCGCCAGCCCTTATATAGTAAATCTGTAACAAAACATTGCTTCTAGAACATTCTGGCAACTACGAATTCGCTAACTAGTTGATTCTGGCAGTTTATCGTTGATTCGATTTTGTTCTATCATCCGTGTTCGTCACAGTATATTCAAAATGGAAAACAAAGGAACGAAAGCGTTACAAATTAAATATTTTCAGTTAATTTCTTTTACTTGTATATAATTACATGTTACATTTTTAGAATCATTGCGGGCAACGACGAAGCAGATAGAAGAGCTGGAGGATAGAGCTTGGTCAGCAGCTAAATGCGTTGAAAGGTCGTATCATGCTCACCTGCCAAATGCAAGGAGGGAAGTCTTTACCAAAAAGAAGTAGGATAAAAATGGCTCGAAATAAAAATTAAATTGAATAAAGCAAAAACAAGGAACAAAAGTACAGTAACGTAACAGTGTATTGCAGTTACGGAAACAAAAAAAACCCTTTAACTTACACGTATGTACATGTGTAAACCAACAAAGTGCTGTTAAAAAGTAAAATTACATACGTACATATATAAATGCAAAATAAGTGCAGTGCAGTTCATATACAAGTACACATATAACTAAAAGCCCACGAATGATGTAAAACAATATAAAAAAAGTACAATAAATATTAAAAACACATAAAACAATATAACACACATATAATGGATATAATGGGTATGAGCAGGTCGAGGAGATCCTCCAGATCAAGAATATATAATATATAGCTATAGCCGCAGGGAACTTATAGTTTTCGAGATATTTACGTTTAAAGTTGAAAATTTCAACTATTTACGTACGTATTTTTTCGATATAAAGTGAATTATACACTTATATTTTTCACTCCACTAACACTTCACTAATTCGTTTTTAAAAAATTTGTCATTATGTAGCTATATAAATTGAAATTTTATAATTTTATGAAAATTTTTGGTAAGTCTAGTTAAGGCATAAACCATCGATAGTCAAAATAAACTACCGATAGTAAGACGAAAATAAAACTATAAATTCTTATCATTCTTTCTAACGCATCCAACACTTAATTAAAGTGTAAAAAATAGTTAAATTTAATAATTTGTATAATATTTTAAGAATATGCAACCAGTCAAGCCAAGAATGAAAAGATGGTTTTAAGCCTAACTTGTTATCTAAAATTAAACTTCACATCTGGAACTACCAAACTAAGTTGTTATGTAGCTACATATATAAAGTGAAATTTTGCAGTTTTATGAAAATTGTTGACAAGCCTAGTTAAGACATAAACCATCGATAGTCAAAATAAACTATCGATAGTGAGACGAAAAAAAATATCGATAGTCCCATTGATTGTTTTCCAGCTATATCTGTTACAATGCATCTAATTTTCGGAAGCTTTACTCTTTAAGAATTGTTTTCAACGTTTCTGCTACATTATCGGCCGTATGACGTTGAGATAACTGTCTGGTGCCAATAGCACAATTTACGAATGTAGTTCTTTCTAAAAAATGAACGGTTACACCAAGAAAGGACCGTTCTGCCATTGTTTCGGCCCAAATATCGAAAGGTAAGCACAGTGTAGATACCTTTTGAATCCTCTGTTGAAACATTTCCGCCAACGTGCAATATTTTTCCCACAGTTTTTTTTTCTAAACTATTAAATGGCACTGTATATAGAGGGGCTACCTCTTTCATCAGTATTAGAAAACCTTCTCCTTCTACGATATGAAAGGGTCTCATGTCCTAACTGATGAAGATTAAAATGCACGCAATTATTTCATTTGTTTTCGCGCGGCCTTCTGCAAAACGATTTTTTAAGTTAAACAGTGTTAGGACTACCTTATGGTGAATATATGTACAACTATGTACCTTTATAAAACCCTATATTTTCGAAAGCTGCTGTTATAGCATTACCGTCGCTTCTATTTCTATATCATAATCTATTCCCTTTAATTTGCGTCTGTAATTACTTTACAAAATCAATCAAAAAACAAAATTTCATTTGCTTTGCTTGCGGAAAAAATGTGACCATGTAAACGTTTCATAAGCTTACAATAAATATACATATACTTAATGGTGCAATTGTTTACTTGTTCTTACACTAAAATCCCGTTATCACAAAAATGAAAATAGTAATGTACATTTTTGTTTTTATATTTTGAACTTAAGAATATAAAGAAGAAATACATGCATTACCTATTTACATTGTGTTTTTACTTCACTTAAAAAAATATGTCGGGTGAACGCAGACTTTATTGGCTATGTGTACATAAGTAGATCACAAAACAACACTGTAATACTTACTTAGAAAGTTTATTACACTTTTCTAAAATAATATTATGAGATTTTAGATGTAAGTTCGATGTGTTGCCACAATATGGCACATTGTTGTGGCAACGTTTGCATGACACCAATGTCTTGTCTTTCTTGGAGAAATACTTCCGAAGTCGGCGCCATAACAAACATATTACAAGTATGTATAAATAAAACCAACACAATTGCGCAATAACTTTTTATACTTAGAGCTCTGTATTATTAAACGTGTGGAGTATGTTCTTAACGTCTACCAGCTTTTTTTAAGAATTTGAAACGACGACAATTGCAGTGTGGGCCGTTCATTCCGTGTTGCTCACAGAAATAAGTTCTGGTATTCCGATGCAAGTACTTGTTTTTCGATACCTACTTGAATTGCAGTAAAAAGTGTCGATTAGAAAAATACTTGGAAAAGCAGGCTAGACGAATTTGTTCGACAAAGTTTTCGTCGTTGGCGGAGGTGTTCATGTCCACATTTCATGTTCGGCGTTTTGTTCGCTAAAGATAGAAACGTTTCTGTGTTCGTGCGAATACGTTCGACAGTGGATGGCAATGTTTGCACGAACATAATTTGTGAAAAATGTTTCTAGTGTGCGCATATGTCAAGATGTCTAAGCAAATATTTTAAAAAATATTGTGACGAATATAGATGATAGAACAAAATCGAATGAACGATAAACTGCCAGAAGCAACTAGTTACCGAATTCGTAGTTGCCAGAATGTTCTAGAAGCAATGTTTTGTTACAGATTTACTATACAAGGGCTGCCGGATTGTGCAGCAAACACAGTTCTAGTTAGAGTGTTGTCGTGATAAGAACAATTGAGACATAAGCAAGAAGTTGTAAGCTCGAATAACGAGCAATAAGTGTTAAGTCGTTGGAATTAGAAATAAAGATAAGTGTGTAGCCATTAAATTGGGACTTTTATTTAACAATCCAGTGATCGAACTCAAGAGTGAGTTACAGGTAGACGATTTATCGAGAAATCCGTTACAATATTTTTATTTCGAAATAAACATGTAATAAAGACATCAAAGCAATGACTGTGTCTTTATACACCGACATGTTTCCTTGCTGAAAATTTTCTACAAATGATATTCGCAAGCCATGTGAATGGTTTAATTAAACAAACTACATTATGAAAAATAAATATAATTCCAATACGTCATAATTAAAATAAAATGTTGTTCTTGAATCACAAAAGTTACGAAATTTAGTTGAATTTGTTTTAATTTTTTTTACTTTCCCCTGATTCGAGTTTTTACAAAACATAAAAACCGACAATCGATTATTATCTAAAATGATCTCTATAAGAGAATTGTCAGTATTGTAACGGATTTCTCGAAAAATCGTTTACCTGTAACTCACTCTTGAGTTCGATCACTGGATTGATAAATAAAAGTCCCAATTTAATGGCTACACACTTATCTATATTTCTTATTCCAACAACTTAACACTTATTGCTCGTTATTTGAGCTTACAACTTCTTGCTTATGTCTCAATTGTTCTTATCACGACAACACTCTAACTAGAACTGTCCTTGCTGCACAATCCGCCAGCCCTTATATAGTAAATCTGTAACAAAACATTGCTTCTAGAACATTCTGGCAACTACGAATTCGCTAACTAGTTGATTCTGGCAGTTTATCGTTGATTCGATTTTGTTCTATCATCCGTGTTCGTCACAGTATATTCAAAATGGAAAACAAAGGAACGAAAGCGTTACAAATTAAATATTTTCAGTTAATTTCTTTTACTTGTATATAATTACATGTTACATTTTTAGAATCATTGCGGGCAACGACGAAGCAGATAGAAGAGCTGGAGGATAGAGCTTGGTCAGCAGCTAAATGCGTTGAAAGGTCGTATCATGCTCACCTGCCAAATGCAAGGAGGGAAGTCTTTACCAAAAAGAAGTAGGATAAAAATGGCTCGAAATAAAAATTAAATTGAATAAAGCAAAAACAAGGAACAAAAGTACAGTAACGTAACAGTGTATTGCAGTTACGGAAACAAAAAAAACCCTTTAACTTACACGTATGTACATGTGTAAACCAACAAAGTGCTGTTAAAAAGTAAAATTACATACGTACATATATAAATGCAAAATAAGTGCAGTGCAGTTCATATACAAGTACACATATAACTAAAAGCCCACGAATGATGTAAAACAATATAAAAAAAGTACAATAAATATTAAAAACACATAAAACAATATAACACACATATAATGGATATAATGGGTATGAGCAGGTCGAGGAGATCCTCCAGATCAAGAATATATAATATATAGCTATAGCCGCAGGGAACTTATAGTTTTCGAGATATTTACGTTTAAAGTTGAAAATTTCAACTATTTACGTACGTATTTTTTCGATATAAAGTGAATTATACACTTATATTTTTCACTCCACTAACACTTCACTAATTCGTTTTTAAAAAATTTGTCATTATGTAGCTATATAAATTGAAATTTTATAATTTTATGAAAATTTTTGGTAAGTCTAGTTAAGGCATAAACCATCGATAGTCAAAATAAACTACCGATAGTAAGACGAAAATAAAACTATAAATTCTTATCATTCTTTCTAACGCATCCAACACTTAATTAAAGTGTAAAAAATAGTTAAATTTAATAATTTGTATAATATTTTAAGAATATGCAACCAGTCAAGCCAAGAATGAAAAGATGGTTTTAAGCCTAACTTGTTATCTAAAATTAAACTTCACATCTGGAACTACCAAACTAAGTTGTTATGTAGCTACATATATAAAGTGAAATTTTGCAGTTTTATGAAAATTGTTGACAAGCCTAGTTAAGACATAAACCATCGATAGTCAAAATAAACTATCGATAGTGAGACGAAAAAAAATATCGATAGTCCCATTGATTGTTTTCCAGCTATATCTGTTACAATGCATCTAATTTTCGGAAGCTTTACTCTTTAAGAATTGTTTTCAACGTTTCTGCTACATTATCGGCCGTATGACGTTGAGATAACTGTCTGGTGCCAATAGCACAATTTACGAATGTAGTTCTTTCTAAAAAATGAACGGTTACACCAAGAAAGGACCGTTCTGCCATTGTTTCGGCCCAAATATCGAAAGGTAAGCACAGTGTAGATACCTTTTGAATCCTCTGTTGAAACATTTCCGCCAACGTGCAATATTTTTCCCACAGTTTTTTTTTCTAAACTATTAAATGGCACTGTATATAGAGGGGCTACCTCTTTCATCAGTATTAGAAAACCTTCTCCTTCTACGATATGAAAGGGTCTCATGTCCTAACTGATGAAGATTAAAATGCACGCAATTATTTCATTTGTTTTCGCGCGGCCTTCTGCAAAACGATTTTTTAAGTTAAACAGTGTTAGGACTACCTTATGGTGAATATATGTACAACTATGTACCTTTATAAAACCCTATATTTTCGAAAGCTGCTGTTATAGCATTACCGTCGCTTCTATTTCTATATCATAATCTATTCCCTTTAATTTGCGTCTGTAATTACTTTACAAAATCAATCAAAAAACAAAATTTCATTTGCTTTGCTTGCGGAAAAAATGTGACCATGTAAACGTTTCATAAGCTTACAATAAATATACATATACTTAATGGTGCAATTGTTTACTTGTTCTTACACTAAAATCCCGTTATCACAAAAATGAAAATAGTAATGTACATTTTTGTTTTTGTATTTTGAGCTTAAGAATATAAAGAAGAAATACATGCATTACCTATTTACATTGTGTTTTTACTTCACTTAAAAAAATATGTCGGGTGAACGCAGACTTTATTGGCTATGTGTACATAAGTAGATCACAAAACAACACTGTAATACTTACTTAGAAAGTTTATTACACTTTTCTAAAATAATATTATGAGATTTTAGATGTAAGTTCGATGTGTTGCCACAATATGGCACATTGTTGTGGCAACGTTTGCATGACACCAATGTCTTGTCTTTCTTGGAGAAATACTTCCGAAGTCGGCGCCATAACAAACATATTACAAGTATGTATAAATAAAACCAACACAATTGCGCAATAACTTTTTATACTTAGAGCTCTGTATTATTAAACGTGTGGAGTATGTTCTTAACGTCTACCAGCTTTTTTTAAGAATTTGAAACGACGACAATTGCAGTGTGGGCCGTTCATTCCGTGTTGCTCACAGAAATAAGTTCTGGTATTCCGATGCAAGTACTTGTTTTTCGATACCTACTTGAATTGCAGTAAAAAGTGTCGATTAGAAAAATACTTGGAAAAGCAGGCTAGACGAATTTGTTCGACAAAGTTTTCGTCGTTGGCGGAGGTGTTCATGTCCACATTTCATGTTCGGCGTTTTGTTCGCTAAAGATAGAAACGTTTCTGTGTTCGTGCGAATACGTTCGACAGTGGATGGCAATGTTTGCACGAACATAATTTGTGAAAAATGTTTCTAGTGTGCGCATATGTCAAGATGTCTAAGCAAATATTTTAAAAAATATTGTGACGAATATAGATGATAGAACAAAATCGAATGAACGATAAACTGCCAGAAGCAACTAGTTACCGAATTCGTAGTTGCCAGAATGTTCTAGAAGCAATGTTTTGTTACAGATTTACTATATAAGGGCTGCCGGATTGTGCAGCAAATACATTTCTAGTTAGAGTGTTGTCGTGATAAGAACAATTGAGACATAAGCAAGAAGTTGTAAGCTCGAATAACGAGCAATAAGTGTTAAGTCGTTGGAATTAGAAATAAAGATAAGTGTGTAGCCATTAAATTGGGACTTTTATTTAACAATCCAGTGATCGAACTCAAGAGTGAGTTACAGGTAGACGATTTATCGAGAAATCCGTTACAATATTTTTATTTCGAAATAAACATGTAATAAAGACATCAAAGCAATGACTGTGTCTTTATACACCGACATGTTTCCTTGCTGAAAATTTTCTACAAATGATGTTCGCAAGCCATGTGAATGGTTTAATTAAACAAACTACATTATGAAAAATAAATATAATTCCAATACGTCATAATTAAAATAAAAATAAAATGTTGTTCTTGAATCACAATAGTTACGAAATTTAGGTGAATTTGTTTTTATTTTTTTTACTTTCCCCTGATTCGAGTTTTTACAAAACATAAAAACCGACAATCGATTATTATCTAAAATGATCTCTATAAGAGAATTGTCAGTATTGTAACGGATTTCTCGAAAAATCGTTTACCTGTAACTCACTCTTGAGTTCGATCACTGGATTGATAAATAAAAGTCCCAATTTAATGGCTACACACTTATCTATATTTCTTATTCCAACAACTTAACACTTATTGCTCGTTATTTGAGCTTACAACTTCTTGCTTATGTCTCAATTGTTCTTATCACGACAACACTCTAACTAGAACTGTCCTTGCTGCACAATCCGCCAGCCCTTATATAGTAAATCTGTAACAAAACATTGCTTCTAGAACATTCTGGCAACTACGAATTCGCTAACTAGTTGATTCTGGCAGTTTATCGTTGATTCGATTTTGTTCTATCATCCGTGTTCGTCACAGTATATTCAAAATGGAAAACAAAGGAACGAAAGCGTTACAAATTAAATATTTTCAGTTAATTTCTTTTACTTGTATATAATTACATGTTACATTTTTAGAATCATTGCGGGCAACGACGAAGCAGATAGAAGAGCTGGAGGATAGAGCTTGGTCAGCAGCTAAATGCGTTGAAAGGTCGTATCATGCTCACCTGCCAAATGCAAGGAGGGAAGTCTTTACCAAAAAGAAGTAGGATAAAAATGGCTCGAAATAAAAATTAAATTGAATAAAGCAAAAACAAGGAACAAAAGTACAGTAACGTAACAGTGTATTGCAGTTACGGAAACAAAAAAAACCCTTTAACTTACACGTATGTACATGTGTAAACCAACAAAGTGCTGTTAAAAAGTAAAATTACATACGTACATATATAAATGCAAAATAAGTGCAGTGCAGTTCATATACAAGTACACATATAACTAAAAGCCCACGAATGATGTAAAACAATATAAAAAAAGTACAATAAATATTAAAAACACATAAAACAATATAACACACATATAATGGATATAATGGGTATGAGCAGGTCGAGGAGATCCTCCAGATCAAGAATATATAATATATAGCTATAGCCGCAGGGAACTTATAGTTTTCGAGATATTTACGTTTAAAGTTGAAAATTTCAACTATTTACGTACGTATTTTTTCGATATAAAGTGAATTATACACTTATATTTTTCACTCCACTAACACTTCACTAATTCGTTTTTAAAAAATTTGTCATTATGTAGCTATATAAATTGAAATTTTATAATTTTATGAAAATTTTTGGTAAGTCTAGTTAAGGCATAAACCATCGATAGTCAAAATAAACTACCGATAGTAAGACGAAAATAAAACTATAAATTCTTATCATTCTTTCTAACGCATCCAACACTTAATTAAAGTGTAAAAAATAGTTAAATTTAATAATTTGTATAATATTTTAAGAATATGCAACCAGTCAAGCCAAGAATGAAAAGATGGTTTTAAGCCTAACTTGTTATCTAAAATTAAACTTCACATCTGGAACTACCAAACTAAGTTGTTATGTAGCTACATATATAAAGTGAAATTTTGCAGTTTTATGAAAATTGTTGACAAGCCTAGTTAAGACATAAACCATCGATAGTCAAAATAAACTATCGATAGTGAGACGAAAAAAAATATCGATAGTCCCATTGATTGTTTTCCAGCTATATCTGTTACAATGCATCTAATTTTCGGAAGCTTTACTCTTTAAGAATTGTTTTCAACGTTTCTGCTACATTATCGGCCGTATGACGTTGAGATAACTGTCTGGTGCCAATAGCACAATTTACGAATGTAGTTCTTTCTAAAAAATGAACGGTTACACCAAGAAAGGACCGTTCTGCCATTGTTTCGGCCCAAATATCGAAAGGTAAGCACAGTGTAGATACCTTTTGAATCCTCTGTTGAAACATTTCCGCCAACGTGCAATATTTTTCCCACAGTTTTTTTTTCTAAACTATTAAATGGCACTGTATATAGAGGGGCTACCTCTTTCATCAGTATTAGAAAACCTTCTCCTTCTACGATATGAAAGGGTCTCATGTCCTAACTGATGAAGATTAAAATGCACGCAATTATTTCATTTGTTTTCGCGCGGCCTTCTGCAAAACGATTTTTTAAGTTAAACAGTGTTAGGACTACCTTATGGTGAATATATGTACAACTATGTACCTTTATAAAACCCTATATTTTCGAAAGCTGCTGTTATAGCATTACCGTCGCTTCTATTTCTATATCATAATCTATTCCCTTTAATTTGCGTCTGTAATTACTTTACAAAATCAATCAAAAAACAAAATTTCATTTGCTTTGCTTGCGGAAAAAATGTGACCATGTAAACGTTTCATAAGCTTACAATAAATATACATATACTTAATGGTGCAATTGTTTACTTGTTCTTACACTAAAATCCCGTTATCACAAAAATGAAAATAGTAATGTACATTTTTGTTTTTGTATTTTGAGCTTAAGAATATAAAGAAGAAATACATGCATTACCTATTTACATTGTGTTTTTACTTCACTTAAAAAAATATGTCGGGTGAACGCAGACTTTATTGGCTATGTGTACATAAGTAGATCACAAAACAACACTGTAATACTTACTTAGAAAGTTTATTACACTTTTCTAAAATAATATTATGAGATTTTAGATGTAAGTTCGATGTGTTGCCACAATATGGCACATTGTTGTGGCAACGTTTGCATGACACCAATGTCTTGTCTTTCTTGGAGAAATACTTCCGAAGTCGGCGCCATAACAAACATATTACAAGTATGTATAAATAAAACCAACACAATTGCGCAATAACTTTTTATACTTAGAGCTCTGTATTATTAAACGTGTGGAGTATGTTCTTAACGTCTACCAGCTTTTTTTAAGAATTTGAAACGACGACAATTGCAGTGTGGGCCGTTCATTCCGTGTTGCTCACAGAAATAAGTTCTGGTATTCCGATGCAAGTACTTGTTTTTCGATACCTACTTGAATTGCAGTAAAAAGTGTCGATTAGAAAAATACTTGGAAAAGCAGGCTAGACGAATTTGTTCGACAAAGTTTTCGTCGTTGGCGGAGGTGTTCATGTCCACATTTCATGTTCGGCGTTTTGTTCGCTAAAGATAGAAACGTTTCTGTGTTCGTGCGAATACGTTCGACAGTGGATGGCAATGTTTGCACGAACATAATTTGTGAAAAATGTTTCTAGTGTGCGCATATGTCAAGATGTCTAAGCAAATATTTTAAAAAATATTGTGACGAATATAGATGATAGAACAAAATCGAATGAACGATAAACTGCCAGAAGCAACTAGTTACCGAATTCGTAGTTGCCAGAATGTTCTAGAAGCAATGTTTTGTTACAGATTTACTATATAAGGGCTGCCGGATTGTGCAGCAAATACATTTCTAGTTAGAGTGTTGTCGTGATAAGAACAATTGAGACATAAGCAAGAAGTTGTAAGCTCGAATAACGAGCAATAAGTGTTAAGTCGTTGGAATTAGAAATAAAGATAAGTGTGTAGCCATTAAATTGGGACTTTTATTTAACAATCCAGTGATCGAACTCAAGAGTGAGTTACAGGTAGACGATTTATCGAGAAATCCGTTACAATATTTTTATTTCGAAATAAACATGTAATAAAGACATCAAAGCAATGACTGTGTCTTTATACACCGACATGTTTCCTTGCTGAAAATTTTCTACAAATGATGTTCGCAAGCCATGTGAATGGTTTAATTAAACAAACTACATTATGAAAAATAAATATAATTCCAATACGTCATAATTAAAATAAAAATAAAATGTTGTTCTTGAATCACAATAGTTACGAAATTTAGGTGAATTTGTTTTTATTTTTTTTACTTTCCCCTGATTCGAGTTTTTACAAAACATAAAAACCGACAATCGATTATTATCTAAAATGATCTCTATAAGAGAATTGTCAGTATTGTAACGGATTTCTCGAAAAATCGTTTACCTGTAACTCACTCTTGAGTTCGATCACTGGATTGATAAATAAAAGTCCCAATTTAATGGCTACACACTTATCTATATTTCTTATTCCAACAACTTAACACTTATTGCTCGTTATTTGAGCTTACAACTTCTTGCTTATGTCTCAATTGTTCTTATCACGACAACACTCTAACTAGAACTGTCCTTGCTGCACAATCCGCCAGCCCTTATATAGTAAATCTGTAACAAAACATTGCTTCTAGAACATTCTGGCAACTACGAATTCGCTAACTAGTTGATTCTGGCAGTTTATCGTTGATTCGATTTTGTTCTATCATCCGTGTTCGTCACAGTATATTCAAAATGGAAAACAAAGGAACGAAAGCGTTACAAATTAAATATTTTCAGTTAATTTCTTTTACTTGTATATAATTACATGTTACATTTTTAGAATCATTGCGGGCAACGACGAAGCAGATAGAAGAGCTGGAGGATAGAGCTTGGTCAGCAGCTAAATGCGTTGAAAGGTCGTATCATGCTCACCTGCCAAATGCAAGGAGGGAAGTATTTACCAAAAAGAAGTAGGATAAAAATGGCTCGAAATAAAAATTAAATTGAATAAAGCAAAAACAAGGAACAAAAGTACAGTAACGTAACAGTGTATTGCAGTTACGGAAACAAAAAAACCCTTTAACTTACACGTATGTACATGTGTAAACCAACAAAGTGCTGTTAAAAAGTAAAATTACATACGTACATATATAAATGCAAAATAAGTGCAGTGCAGTTCATATACAAGTACACATATAACTAAAAGCCCACGAATGATGTAAAACAATATAAAAAAAGTACAATAAATATTAAAAACACATAAAACAATATAACACACATATAATGGATATAATGGGTATGAGCAGGTCGAGGAGATCCTCCAGATCAAGAATATATAATATATAGCTATAGCCGCAGGGAACTTATAGTTTTCGAGATATTTACGTTTAAAGTTGAAAATTTCAACTATTTACGTACGTATTTTTTCGATATAAAGTGAATTATACACTTATATTTTTCACTCCACTAACACTTCACTAATTCGTTTTTAAAAAATTTGTCATTATGTAGCTATATAAATTGAAATTTTATAATTTTATGAAAATTTTTGGTAAGTCTAGTTAAGGCATAAACCATCGATAGTCAAAATAAACTACCGATAGTAAGACGAAAATAAAACTATAAATTCTTATCATTCTTTCTAACGCATCCAACACTTAATTAAAGTGTAAAAAATAGTTAAATTTAATAATTTGTATAATATTTTAAGAATATGCAACCAGTCAAGCCAAGAATGAAAAGATGGTTTTAAGCCTAACTTGTTATCTAAAATTAAACTTCACATCTGGAACTACCAAACTAAGTTGTTATGTAGCTACATATATAAAGTGAAATTTTGCAGTTTTATGAAAATTGTTGACAAGCCTAGTTAAGACATAAACCATCGATAGTCAAAATAAACTATCGATAGTGAGACGAAAAAAAATATCGATAGTCCCATTGATTGTTTTCCAGCTATATCTGTTACAATGCATCTAATTTTCGGAAGCTTTACTCTTTAAGAATTGTTTTCAACGTTTCTGCTACATTATCGGCCGTATGACGTTGAGATAACTGTCTGGTGCCAATAGCACAATTTACGAATGTAGTTCTTTCTAAAAAATGAACGGTTACACCAAGAAAGGACCGTTCTGCCATTGTTTCGGCCCAAATATCGAAAGGTAAGCACAGTGTAGATACCTTTTGAATCCTCTGTTGAAACATTTCCGCCAACGTGCAATATTTTTCCCACAGTTTTTTTTTCTAAACTATTAAATGGCACTGTATATAGAGGGGCTACCTCTTTCATCAGTATTAGAAAACCTTCTCCTTCTACGATATGAAAGGGTCTCATGTCCTAACTGATGAAGATTAAAATGCACGCAATTATTTCATTTGTTTTCGCGCGGCCTTCTGCAAAACGATTTTTTAAGTTAAACAGTGTTAGGACTACCTTATGGTGAATATATGTACAACTATGTACCTTTATAAAACCCTATATTTTCGAAAGCTGCTGTTATAGCATTACCGTCGCTTCTATTTCTATATCATAATCTATTCCCTTTAATTTGCGTCTGTAATTACTTTACAAAATCAATCAAAAAACAAAATTTCATTTGCTTTGCTTGCGGAAAAAATGTGACCATGTAAACGTTTCATAAGCTTACAATAAATATACATATACTTAATGGTGCAATTGTTTACTTGTTCTTACACTAAAATCCCGTTATCACAAAAATGAAAATAGTAATGTACATTTTTGTTTTTGTATTTTGAACTTAAGAATATAAAGAAGAAATACATGCATTACCTATTTACATTGTGTTTTTACTTCACTTAAAAAAATATGTCGGGTGAACGCAGACTTTATTGGCTATGTGTACATAAGTAGATCACAAAACAACACTGTAATACTTACTTAGAAAGTTTATTACACTTTTCTAAAATAATATTATGAGATTTTAGATGTAAGTTCGATGTGTTGCCACAATATGGCACATTGTTGTGGCAACGTTTGCATGACACCAATGTCTTGTCTTTCTTGGAGAAATACTTCCGAAGTCGGCGCCATAACAAACATATTACAAGTATGTATAAATAAAACCAACACAATTGCGCAATAACTTTTTATACTTAGAGCTCTGTATTATTAAACGTGTGGAGTATGTTCTTAACGTCTACCAGCTTTTTTTAAGAATTTGAAACGACGACAATTGCAGTGTGGGCCGTTCATTCCGTGTTGCTCACAGAAATAAGTTCTGGTATTCCGATGCAAGTACTTGTTTTTCGATACCTACTTGAATTGCAGTAAAAAGTGTCGATTAGAAAAATACTTGGAAAAGCAGGCTAGACGAATTTGTTCGACAAAGTTTTCGTCGTTGGCGGAGGTGTTCATGTCCACATTTCATGTTCGGCGTTTTGTTCGCTAAAGATAGAAACGTTTCTGTGTTCGTGCGAATACGTTCGACAGTGGATGGCAATGTTTGCACGAACATAATTTGTGAAAAATGTTTCTAGTGTGCGCATATGTCAAGATGTCTAAGCAAATATTTTAAAAAATATTGTGACGAATATAGATGATAGAACAAAATCGAATGAACGATAAACTGCCAGAAGCAACTAGTTACCGAATTCGTAGTTGCCAGAATGTTCTAGAAGCAATGTTTTGTTACAGATTTACTATATAAGGGCTGCCGGATTGTGCAGCAAATACATTTCTAGTTAGAGTGTTGTCGTGATAAGAACAATTGAGACATAAGCAAGAAGTTGTAAGCTCGAATAACGAGCAATAAGTGTTAAGTCGTTGGAATTAGAAATAAAGATAAGTGTGTAGCCATTAAATTGGGACTTTTATTTAACAATCCAGTGATCGAACTCAAGAGTGAGTTACAGGTAGACGATTTATCGAGAAATCCGTTACAATATTTTTATTTCGAAATAAACATGTAATAAAGACATCAAAGCAATGACTGTGTCTTTATACACCGACATGTTTCCTTGCTGAAAATTTTCTACAAATGATGTTCGCAAGCCATGTGAATGGTTTAATTAAACAAACTACATTATGAAAAATAAATATAATTCCAATACGTCATAATTAAAATAAAAATAAAATGTTGTTCTTGAATCACAATAGTTACGAAATTTAGGTGAATTTGTTTTTATTTTTTTTACTTTCCCCTGATTCGAGTTTTTACAAAACATAAAAACCGACAATCGATTATTATCTAAAATGATCTCTATAAGAGAATTGTCAGTATTGTAACGGATTTCTCGAAAAATCGTTTACCTGTAACTCACTCTTGAGTTCGATCACTGGATTGATAAATAAAAGTCCCAATTTAATGGCTACACACTTATCTATATTTCTTATTCCAACAACTTAACACTTATTGCTCGTTATTTGAGCTTACAACTTCTTGCTTATGTCTCAATTGTTCTTATCACGACAACACTCTAACTAGAACTGTCCTTGCTGCACAATCCGCCAGCCCTTATATAGTAAATCTGTAACAAAACATTGCTTCTAGAACATTCTGGCAACTACGAATTCGCTAACTAGTTGATTCTGGCAGTTTATCGTTGATTCGATTTTGTTCTATCATCCGTGTTCGTCACAGTATATTCAAAATGGAAAACAAAGGAACGAAAGCGTTACAAATTAAATATTTTCAGTTAATTTCTTTTACTTGTATATAATTACATGTTACATTTTTAGAATCATTGCGGGCAACGACGAAGCAGATAGAAGAGCTGGAGGATAGAGCTTGGTCAGCAGCTAAATGCGTTGAAAGGTCGTATCATGCTCACCTGCCAAATGCAAGGAGGGAAGTCTTTACCAAAAAGAAGTAGGATAAAAATGTGGGCTCGAAATAAAAATTAAATTGAATAAAGCAAAAACAAGGAACAAAAGTACAGTAACGTAACAGTGTATTGCAGTTACGGAAACAAAAAAAACCCTTTAACTTACACGTATGTACATGTGTAAACCAACAAAGTGCTGTTAAAAAGTAAAATTACATACGTACATATATAAATGCAAAATAAGTGCAGTGCAGTTCATATACAAGTACACATATAACTAAAAGCCCACGAATGATGTAAAACAATATAAAAAAAGTACAATAAATATTAAAAACACATAAAACAATACAAAGGGTCGGCTTTAGTATACCGTCCCAGGCTTTCGTGGATATAATGGGTATGAGCAGGTCGAGGAGATCCTCCAGATCAAGAATATATAATATATAGCTATAGCCGCAGGGAACTTATAGTTTTCGAGATATTTACGTTTAAAGTTGAAAATTTCAACTATTTACGTACGTATTTTTTCGATATAAAGTGAACTATACACTTATATTTTTCACTCCACTAACACTTCACTAATTCGTTTTTAAAAAATTTGTTTATATTATATGCTGCAAAAATAGCTTTATTTCAATATTTAAATCATTCTTCAACTTTATTAATTTTAACAATAACAAAAGGGTTATAAATGTCAAAAAACCAGTGTTGCCATACTAATATATTTTGAAAATTAAGAAAAATAAAATAAAAAGGAAGATTATACCCTAGATACAGGAACCATAATTGTTGATGGACACTAATAAATCTTTTATTTCTCTTCATTTGATAAGCTCCTGTGTTGGGCTGGCCAGGGTTATTTTTTTTTAAACGCGGCCGAAGGCCGAAAACTCAAAAAGAATTTCTGCGCGAAAAAACCTTGGTACACCCCGGTGTTGGACCGACCAGGGTTATTTTTTTTAAGGCGCGGCCGAATGCCGCCAACGCATAAAGAAGTTCTGCGCGAAAAAACTTTGGTACACCCCGGTGTTGCAACATCTATTTATCAAATATAATATAATTAATTTTTCATCAAAAGTAAGTTTTATTTGTAAGATATAAATAAATGTATGCTATATCGACCATTCCTTTTACATGCACTATTTGCAAGGCCAAAAAAGATTTTAGATGTTTATTTTAAAATCATACAGTTATCCGATTCATTAAAGATATTATAAAAATGTTTCTATATATTCCTTAAATATTGAACAAAATACTTATAAAAATTTAAAAAAAAATATCTTTGATGCTGACCAAACTAAACAGAATTCGAGTAGAGCAATTTTATAAGAAAACAAATTTTTCGAACCTAATTAAAAAAAGGTATACTACTTTTGATTAGTAGCATATATATCAAGAATATAAAACAAAAGATTACAAGAATATAATTTTTACAAAATTTATTAAAAATCACCCCTAAATCAGTCAAACAAAACTATCGATAGTCAGACCACTCGATAGTTTCAAAAGATACTATCGATAGTATCGGTAGTTTTTCCCCCTGAAATCTCATGTTATTTTTATGAAATAATGGTTGCAATTCTTTATAAAACAAAACATGAAGGATAACGCAAAAAACAAAAATTAATTAAAATGATATTCATTTATATGCATTAGTCTCTGGGTGTATGTATGAGTATGTACATATGTACATACATATATTGTGAAATTCAATCACAGCAGAATGCTTAAATATGTAATATGTTTCAGTTTCATAATTTGATTCCCCTCAATCATTAGTACGAAATAAAATGGAGGTTTTTTTACAATAATTATTTGTCCACGGTTTTTTATTCGTATTAAAATACTGGAAAACTGTGGCGTTAGATATTCTGAATTCCATTTGCACGTATTAATAAGTGAGGTTATGTGCAACCGGCATTTCAGAACATTATAAATTCCTACTTAATGTAAATATTTCCGCAACATTCCTTCTAACGCTTTCAACACCTCAATTAAGTGTAAAAAATAATTTGAAACCACGTGCGCAGATCCAAGCCTAGAATGAAAAGATGATGTTAAGGATACCATGCCAAAAATTAGACTCACATTTGGTATTCGCAGACTATATCATTATGTAGCTATATAAATTGAAATTTTATAATTTTATGAAAATTTTTGGTAAGTCTAGTTAAGGCATAAACCATCGATAGTCAAAATAAACTACCGATAGTAAGACGAAAATAAAACTATAAATTCTTATCATTCTTTCTAACGCATCCAACACTTAATTAAAGTGTAAAAAATAGTTAAATTTAATAATTTGTATAATATTTTAAGAATATGCAACCAGTCAAGCCAAGAATGAAAAGATGGTTTTAAGCCTAACTTGTTATCTAAAATTAAACTTCACATCTGGAACTACCAAACTAAGTTGTTATGTAGCTACATATATAAAGTGAAATTTTGCAGTTTTATGAAAATTGTTGATAAGCCTAGTTAAGGCATAAACCATCGATAGTCAAAATAAACTATCGATAGTGAGACGAAAAAAAATATCGATAGTCCCATTGATTGTTTTCCAGCTATATCTGTTACAATGCATCTAATTTTCGGAAGCTTTACTCTTTAAGAATTGTTTTCAACGTTTCTGCTACATTATCGACCGTATGACGTTGAGATAACTGTCTGGTGCCAATAGCACAATTTACGAATGTAGTTCTTTCTAAAAAATGAACGGTTACACCAAGAAAGGACCGTTCTGCCATTGTTTCGGCCCAAATATCGAAAGGTAAGCACAGTGTAGATACCTTTTGAATCCTCTGTTGAAACATTTCCGCCAACGTGCAATATTTTTCCCACAGTTTTTTTTTCTAAACTATTAAATGGCACTGTATATAGAGGGGCTACCTCTTTCATCAGTATTAGAAAACCTTCTCCTTCTACGATATGAAAGGGTCTCATGTCCTAACTGATGAAGATTAAAATGCACGCAATTATTTCATTTGTTTTCGCGCGGCCTTCTGCAAAACGATTTTTTAAGTTAAACAGTGTTAGGACTACCTTATGGTGAATATATGTACAACTATGTACCTTTATAAAACCCTATATTTTCGAAAGCTGCTGTTATAGCATTACCGTCGCTTCTATTTCTATATCATAATCTATTCCCTTTAATTTGCGTCTGTAATTACTTTACAAAATCAATCAAAAAACAAAATTTCATTTGCTTTGCTTGCGGAAAAAATGTGACCATGTAAACGTTTCATAAGCTTACAATAAATATACATATACTTAATGGTGCAATTGTTTACTTGTTCTTACACTAAAATCCCGTTATCACAAAAATGAAAATAGTAATGTACATTTTTGTTTTTGTATTTTGAGCTTAAGAATATAAAGAAGAAATACATGCATTACCTATTTACATTGTGTTTTTACTTCACTTAAAAAAATATGTCGGGTGAACGCAGACTTTATTGGCTATGTGTACATAAGTAGATCACAAAACAACACTGTAATACTTACTTAGAAAGTTTATTACACTTTTCTAAAATAATATTATGAGATTTTAGATGTAAGTTCGATGTGTTGCCACAATATGGCACATTGTTGTGGCAACGTTTGCATGACACCAATGTCTTGTCTTTCTTGGAGAAATACTTCCGAAGTCGGCGCCATAACAAACATATTACAAGTATGTATAAATAAAACCAACACAATTGCGCAATAACTTTTTATACTTAGAGCTCTGTATTATTAAACGTGTGGAGTATGTTCTTAACGTCTACCAGCTTTTTTTAAGAATTTGAAACGACGACAATTGCAGTGTGGGCCGTTCATTCCGTGTTGCTCACAGAAATAAGTTCTGGTATTCCGATGCAAGTACTTGTTTTTCGATACCTACTTGAATTGCAGTAAAAAGTGTCGATTAGAAAAATACTTGGAAAAGCAGGCTAGACGAATTTGTTCGACAAAGTTTTCGTCGTTGGCGGAGGTGTTCATGTCCACATTTCATGTTCGGCGTTTTGTTCGCTAAAGATAGAAACGTTTCTGTGTTCGTGCGAATACGTTCGACAGTGGATGGCAATGTTTGCACGAACATAATTTGTGAAAAATGTTTCTAGTGTGCGCATATGTCAAGATGTCTAAGCAAATATTTTAAAAAATATTGTGACGAATATAGATGATAGAACAAAATCGAATGAACGATAAACTGCCAGAAGCAACTAGTTACCGAATTCGTAGTTGCCAGAATGTTCTAGAAGCAATGTTTTGTTACAGATTTACTATATAAGGGCTGCCGGATTGTGCAGCAAACACAGTTCTAGTTAGAGTGTTGTCGTGATACGAACAATTGAGACATAAGCAAGAAGTTGTAAGCTCGAATAACGAGCAATAAGTGTTAAGTCGTTGGAATTAGAAATAAAGATAAGTGTGTAGCCATTAAATTGGGACTTTTATTTAACAATCCAGTGATCGAACTCAAGAGTGAGTTACAGGTAGACGATTTATCGAGAAACAATCGACTACGAATTCGCTAACTAGTTGATTCTGGCAGTTTATCGTTGATTCGTTTATCGTTGATTCGTCACAGTATATTCAAAATGGAAAACAAAGGAACGAAAGCGTTACAAATTAAATATTTTCAGTTAATTTCTTTTACTTGTATATAATTACATGTTACATTATTAGAATCATTGCGGGCAACGACGAAGCAGATAGAAGAGCTGGAGGATAGAGCTTGGTCAGCAGCTAAATGCGTTGAAAGGTCGTATCATGCTCACCTGCCAAATGCAAGGAGGGAAGTCTTTACCAAAAAGAAGTAGGATAAAAATGTGGGTTCGAAATAAAAATTAAATTGAATAAAGCAAAAACAAGGAACAAAAGTACAGTAACGTAACAGTGTATTGCAGTTACGGAAACAAAAAAAACCCTTTAACTTACACGTATGTACATGTGTAAACCAACAAAGTGCTGTTAAAAAGTAAAATTACATACGTACATATATAAATGCAAAATAAGTGCAGTGCAGTTCACATACAAGTACACATATAACTAAAAGCCCACGAATGATGTAAAACAATATAAAAAAAGTACAATAAATATTAAAAACACATAAAACAATACAAAGGGTCGGCTTTAGTATACCGTCCCAGGCTTTCGTGGATATAATGGGTATGAGCAGGTCGAGGAGATCCTCCAGATCAAGAATATATAATATATAGCTATAGCCGCAGGGAACTTATAGTTTTCGAGATATTTACGTTTAAAGTTGAAATTTTCAACTATTTACGTACGTATTTTTTCGATATAAAGTAATTATACACTTATAATTTTCACTCCACTAACACTTCACTAATTCGTTTTTAAAAAATTTGTTTATATTATATGCTGCAAAAATAGCTTTATTTCAATATTTAAATCATTCTTCAACTTTATTAATTTTAACAATAACAAAAGGGTTATAAATGTCAAAAAACCAGTGTTGCCATACTAATATATTTTGAAAATTAAGAAAAATAAAATAAAAAGGAAGATTATACCCTAGATACAGGAACCATAATTGTTGATGGACACTAATAAATCTTTTATTTCTCTTCATTTGATAAACTCCTGTGTTGGGCTGGCCAGGGTTATTTTTTTTTAAACGCGGCCGAATGCCGCCAACGCATAAAGAAGTTCTGCGCGAAAAAACTTTGGTACACCCCGGTGTTGCAACATCTATTTATCAAATATAATATAATTAATTTTTCAGGAAAAGTAAGTTTTATTTGTAAGTTATAAATAAATGTATGCTATATCGACCATTCCTTTTACATGCAGTATTTGCAAGGCCAAAAAAGATTTTAGATGTTTATTTTAAAATCATACAGTTATCCGATTCATTAAAGATATTATAAAAATGTTTCTATATATTCCTTAAATTTTGAACAAAATACTTATAAAAATTTTTAAAAAAATATCTTTGATGCTGACCAAACTAAACAGAATTCGAGTAGGGTAATTTTATAAGAAAACAAATTTTTCGAACCTAATTAAAAAAAGGTATACTACTTTTGATTAGTAGCATATATATCAAGAAAATAAAACAAAAGATTACAAGAATATAATTTTTACAAAACTTATTAAAAATCACCCCTAAATCAGTCAAACAAAACTATCGATAGTCAGACCACTCGATAATTTCAAAAGATACTATCGATAGTATCGGTAGTTTTTCCCCCTGAAATCTCATGTTATTTTTATGAAATAATGTTTGCATTTATTTATAAAACAAAACATGAAGGATAACGCAAAAAAACAAAAATTAATTAAAATGATATTCGTTTATATGCATTAGTCTCTGGGTGTATGTATGAGTATGTACATATGTACATATATTGTGAAATTCAATCACAGCAGAATGCTTAAATATGTAATATGTTTCAGTTTCATAATTTGATTCCCCTCAATCATTAGTACGAAATAAAATGGAGGTTTTTTTACAATAATTATTTGTCCACGGTTTTTTATTCGTATTAAAATACTGGAAAACTGTGGCGTTAAATATTCTGAATTCCATTTGCACGTATTAATAAGTGAGGTTATGTGCAACCGGCATTTCAGAACATTATAAATTCCTACCTAATGTAAATATTTCCGCAACATTCCTTCTAACGCTTTCAACACCTCAATAAAGTGTAAAAAATAATTTGAAACCACGTGCGCAGATCCAAGCCTAGAATGAAAAGATGATGTTAAGGATACCATGCCAAAAATTAGACTCACATTTGGTATTCGCAGGCTATATCATTATGTAGCTATATAAATTGAAATTTTATAATTTTATGAAAATTTTTGGTAAGTCTAGTTAAGGCATAAACCATCGATAGTCAAAATAAATTACCGATAGTAAGACGAAAATAAAACTATAAACTCTTATCATTCTTTCTAACGCATCCAACACTTAATTAAAGTGTAAAAAATAGTTAAATTTAATAATTTGTATAATATTTTAAGAATATGCAACCAGTCAAGCCAAGAATGAAAAGATGGTTTTAAGCCTAACTTGTTATCTAAAATTAAACGTCACATCTGGAACTACCAAACTAAGTTGTTATGTAGCTACATATATAAAGTGAAATTTTGCAGTTTTATGAAAATTTTTGGTAAGTCTAGTTAAGGCATAAACCATCGATAGTCAAAATAAACTACCGATAGTAAGACGAAAATAAAACGATAAACTCTTATCATTCTTTCTAACGCATCCAACACTTAATTAAAGTGTAAAAAATAGTTAAATTTAATAATTTGTATAATATTTTAAGAATATGCAACCAGTCAAGCCAAGAATGAAAAGATGGTTTTAAGCCTAACTTGTTATCTAAAATTAAACGTCACATCTGGAACTACCAAACTAAGTTGTTATGTAGCTACATATATAAAGTGAAATTTTGCAGTTTTATGAAAATTGTTGATAAGCCTAGTTAAGGCATAAACCATCGATAGTCAAAATAAACTATCGATAGTGAGACGAAAAAAAATATCGATAGTCCCATTGATTGTTTTCCAGCTATATCTGTTACAATGCATCTAATTTTCGGAAGCTTTACTCTTTAAGAATTGTTTTCAACGTTTCTGCTACATTATCGGCCGTATGACGTTGAGATAACTGTCTGGTGCCAATAGCACAATTTAGGAATGTAGTTCTTTATAAAAAATGAACGGTTACACCAAGAAAGGACCGTTCTGCCATTGTTTCGGCCCAAATATCGAAAGGTAAGCACAGTGTAGATACCTTTTGAATCCTCTGCTGAAACATTTCCGCTAACGTGCAATATTTTTCCCACAGTTTTTTTTTCTAAACTATTAAATGGCACAGTATGAAAGGGTCTCATGTCCTCACTGATGAAGATTAAAATGCACGCAATTATTTCATTTGTTTTCGCGCGGCCTTCTGCAAAACGATTTTTTAAGTTAAACAGTGTTAGGACTACCTTATGGTGAATTTAGGTACAACTATGTACCTTTATAAAACCCTATATTTTCGAAAGCTGCTGTTATAGCATTACCGTCGCTTCTATTTCTATATCATAATCTATTCCCTTTAATTTGCGTCTGTAATTACTTTACAAAATCAATCAAAAAACAAAATTTCATTTGCTTTGCTTGCGGAAAAAATGTGACCATGTAAACGTTTCATAAGCTTACAATAAATATACATATACTTAATGGTGCAATTGTTTACTTGTTCTTACACTAAAATCCCGTTATCACAAAAATGAAAATAGGAATGTACATTTTTGTTTTTGTATTTTGAACTTGAGAATATAAAGAAGAAATACATGCATTACCTATTTACATTGTGTTTTTACTTCACTTAAAAAAGTATGTCGGGTGAACGCAGACTTTATTGGCTATGTGTATATAAGTAGATCACAAAACAACACTGTAATACTTACTTAGAAAGTTTATTACACTTTTCTAAAATAATATTATGAGATTTTAGATGTAAGTTCGATGTGTTGCCACAATATGGCACATTGTTGTGGCAACGTTTGCATGACACCAATGTCTTGTCTTTCTTGGAGAAATACTTCCGAAGTCGGCGCCATAACAAACATATTACAAGTATGTATAAATAAAGCCAACACAATTGCGCGATAACTTTTTATACTTAGAGCTCTGTATTATTAAACGTGTGGAGTATGTTCTTAACGTCTACCAGCTTTTTTTAAGAATTTGAAACGACGACAATTGCAGTGTGGGCCGTTCATTCCGTGTTGCTCACAGAAATAAGTTCTGGTATTCCGATGCAAGTACTTGTTTTTCGATACCTACTTGAATCGCAGTAAAAAGTGTCGATTACAAAAATACTTGGAAAAGCAGGCTAGACGAATTTGTTCGACAAAGTTTTCGTCGTTGGCGGAGGTGTTCATGTCCACATTTCATGTTCGGCGTTTTGTTCGCTAAAGATAGAAACGTTTCTGTGTTCGTGCGAATACGTTCGACAGTGGATGGCAATGTTTGCACGAACATAATTTGTGAAAAATGTTTCTAGTGTGCGCATATGTCAAGATGTCTAAGCAAATATTTTAAAAAATATTGTGACGAATATAGATGATAGAACAAAATCGAATGAACGATAAACTGCCAGAAACAACTAGTTACCGAATTCGTAGTTGCCAGAATGTTCTAGAAGCAATGTTTTGTTACAGATTTACTATATAAGGGCTGCCGGATTGTGCAGAAAACACAGTTCTAGTTAGAGTGTTGTCGTGATAAGAACAATTGAGACATAAGCAAGAAGTTGTAAGCTCGAATAACGAGCAATAAGTGTTAAGTCGTTGGAATTAGAAATAAAGATAAGTGTGTAGCCATTAAATTGGGACTTTTATTTAACAATCCAGTGATCGAACTCAAGAGTGAGTTACAGGTAGACGATTTATCGAGAAATCCGTTACAATATTTTTATTTCGAAATAAACATGTAATAAAGACATCAAAGCAATGACTGTGTCTTTATACACCGACATGTTTCCTTGCTGAAAATTTTCTACAAATGATGTTCGCAAGCCATGTGAATGGTTTAATTAAGCAAACTACATTATGAAAAATAAATATAATTCCAATACGTCATAATTAAAATAAAAATAAAATGTTGTTCTTGAATCACAATAGTTACGAAATTTAGTTGAATTTGTTTTTATTTTTTTTACTTTCACCTGATTGAGTTTTTACAAAACATAAAAACCGACAATCGATTATTATCTAATATGATCTCTATAAGAGAAGCAATGTTTTGTTACAGATTTACTATATAAGGGCTGCCGGATTGTGCAGAAAACACAGTTCTAGTTAGAGTGTTGTCGTGATAAGAACAATTGAGACATAAGCAAGAAGTTGTAAGCTCGAATAACGAGCAATAAGTGTTAAGTCGTTGGAATTAGAAATAAAGATAAGTGTGTAGCCATTAAATTGGGACTTTTATTTAACAATCCAGTGATCGAACTCAAGAGTGAGTTACAGGTAGACGATTTATCGAGAAATCCGTTACAATATTTTTATTTCGAAATAAACATGTAATAAAGACATCAAAGCAATGACTGTGTCTTTATACACCGACATGTTTCCTTGCTGAAAATTTTCTACAAATGATGTTCGCAAGCCATGTGAATGGTTTAATTAAGCAAACTACATTATGAAAAATAAATATAATTCCAATACGTCATAATTAAAATAAAAATAAAATGTTGTTCTTGAATCACAATAGTTACGAAATTTAGTTGATTTGTTTTTATTTTTTTTACTTTCACCTGATTGAGTTTTTACAAAACATAAAAACCGACAATCGATTATTATCTAATATGATCTCTATAAGAGAATTGTCAGTATTGTAACGGATTTCTCGAAAAATCGTTTACCTGTAACTCACTCTTGAGTTCGATCACTGGATTGATAAATAAAAGTCCCAATTTAATGGCTACACACTTATCTATATTTCTTATTCCAACAACTTAACACTTATTGCTCGTTATTTGAGCTTACAACTTCTTGCTTATGTCTCAATTGTTCTTATCACGACAACACTCTAACTAGAACTGTCCTTGCTGCATAATCCGCCAGCCCTTATATAGTAAATCTGTAACAAAACATTGCTTCTAGAACATTCTGGCAACTACGAATTCGCTAACTAGTTGATTCTGGCAGTTTATCGTTGATTCGATTTTGTTCTATCATCCGTGTTCGTCACAGTATATTGAAAATGGAAAACAAAGGAACGAAAGCGTTACAAATTAAATATTTTCAGTTAATTTCTTTTACTTGTATATAATTACATGTTACATTTTTAGAATCATTGCGGGCAACGACGAAGCAGATAGAAGAGCTGGAGGATAGAGCTTGGTCAGCAGCTAAATGCGTTGAAAGGTCGTATCATGCTCACCTGCCAAATGCAAGGAGGGAAGTCTTTACCAAAAAGAAGTAGGATAAAAATGTGGGCTCGAAATAAAAATTAAATTGAATAAAGCAAAAACAAGGAACAAAAGTACAGTAACGTAACAGTGTATTGCAGTTACGGAAACAAAAAAAACCCTTTAACTTACACGTATGTACATGTGTAAACCAACAAAGTGCTGTTAAAAAGTAAAATTACATACGTACATATATAAATGCAAAATAAGTGCAGTGCAGTTCACATACAAGTACACATATAACTAAAAGCCCACGAATGATGTAAAACAATATAAAAAAAGTACAATAAATATTAAAAACACATAAAACAATACAAAGGGTCGGCTTTAGTATACCGTCCCAGGCTTTCGTGGATATAATGGGTATGAGCAGGTCGAGGAGATCCTCCATATCAAGAATATATAATATATAGCTATAGCCGCAGGGAACTTATAGTTTTCGAGATATTTACGTTTAAAGTTGAAAATTTCAACTATTTACGTACGTATTTTTTCGATATAAAGTGAATTATACACTTATAATTTTCACTCCACTAACACTTCACTAATTCGTTTTTAAAAAATTTGTTTATATTATATGCTGCAAAAATAGCTTTATTTCAATATTTAAATCATTCTTCAACTTTATTAATTTTAACAATAACAAAAGGGTTATAAATGTCAAAAAACCAGTGTTGCCATACTAATATATTTTGAAAATTAAGAAAAATAAAATAAAAAGGAAGATTATACCCTAGATACAGGAACCATAATTGTTGATGGACACTAATAAATCTTTTATTTCTCTTCATTTGATAAACTCCTGTGTTGGGCTGGCCAGGGTTATTTTTTTTTAAACGCGGCCGAATGCCGCTAACGCATAAAGAAGTTCTGCGCGAAAAAACTTTGGTACACCCCGGTGTTGCAACATCTATTTATCAAATATAATATAATTAATTTTTCAGGAAAAGTAAGTTTTATTTGTAAGTTATAAATAAATGTATGCTATATCGACCATTCCTTTTACATGCAGTATTTGCAAGGCCAAAAAAGATTTTAGATGTTTATTTTAAAATCATACAGTTATCCGATTCATTAAAGATATTATAAAAATGTTTCTATATATTCCTTAAATATTGAACAAAATACTTATAAAAATTTTTAAAAAAATATCTTTGATGCTGACCAAACTAAACAGAATTCGAGTAGAGCAATTTTATAAGAAAACAAATTTTTCGAACCTAATTAAAAAAAGGTATACTACTTTTGATTAGTAGCATATATATCAAGAAAATAAAACAAAAGATTACAAGAATATAATTTTTACAAAACTTATTAAAAATCACCCCTAAATCAGTCAAACAAAACTATCGATAGTCAGACCACTCGATAGTATCGGTAGTTTTTCCCCCTGAAATCTCATGTTATTTTTATGAAATAATGTTTGCATTTATTTATAAAACAAAACATGAAGGATAACGCAAAAAAACAAAAATTAATTAAAATGATATTCGTTTATATGCATTAGTCTCTTGGTGTATGTATGAGTATGTACATATGTACATATATTGTGAAATTCAATCACAGCAAAATGCTTAAATATGTAATATGTTTCAGTTTCATAATTTGATTCCCCTCAATCATTAGTACGAAATAAAATGGAGGTTTTTTTACAATAATTATTTGTCCACGGTTTTTTATTCGTATTAAAATACTGGAAAACTGTGGCGTTAAATATTCTGAATTCCATTTGCACGTATTAATAAGTGAGGTTATGTGCAACCGGCATTTCAGAACATTATAAATTCCTACCTAATGTAAATATTTCCGCAACATTCCTTCTAACGCTTTCAACACCTCAATAAAGTGTAAAAAATAATTTGAAACCACGTGCGCAGATCCAAGCCTAGAATGAAAAGATGATGTTAAGGATACCATGCCAAAAATTAGACTCACATTTGGTATTCGCAGACTATATCATTATGTAGCTATATAAATTGAAATTTTATAATTTTATGAAAATTTTTGGTAAGTCTAGTTAAGGCATAAACCATCGATAGTCAAAATAAACTACCGATAGTAAGACGAAAATAAAACTATAAATTCTTATCATTCTTTCTAACGCATCCAACACTTAATTAAAGTGTAAAAAATAGTTAAATTTAATAATTTGTATAATATTTTAAGAATATGCAACCAGTCAAGCCAAGAATGAAAAGATGGTTTTAAGCCTAACTTGTTATCTAAAATTAAACTTCACATCTGGAACTACCAAACTAAGTTGTTATGTAGCTACATATATAAAGTGAAATTTTGCAGTTTTATGAAAATTGTTGATAAGCCTAGTTAAGGCATAAACCATCGATAGTCAAAATAAACTATCGATAGTGAGACGAAAAAAAATATCGATAGTCCCATTGATTGTTTTCCAGCTATATCTGTTACAATGCATCTAATTTTCGGAAGCTTTACTCTTTAAGAATTGTTTTCAACGTTTCTGCTACATTATCGGCCGTATGACGTTGAGATAACTGTCTGGTGCCAATAGCACAATTTACGAATGTAGTTCTTTCTAAAAAATGAACGGTTACACCAAGAAAGGACCGTTCTGCCATTGTTTCGGCCCAAATATCGAAAGGTAAGCACAGTGTAGATACCTTTTGAATCCTCTGCTGAAACATTTCCGCTAACGTGCAATATTTTTCCCACAGTTTTTTTTTCTAAACTATTAAATGGCACAGTATGAAAGGGTCTCATGTCCTCACTGATGAAGATTAAAATGCACGCAATTATTTCATTTGTTTTCGCGCGGCCTTCTGCAAAACGATTTTTTAAGTTAAACAGTGTTAGGACTACCTTATGGTGAATATATGTACAACTATGTACCTTTATAAAACCCTATATTTTCGAAAGCTGCTGTTATAGCATTACCGTCGCTTCTAGTTCTATATCATAATCTATTCCCTTTAATTTGCGTCTGTAATTACTTTACAAAATCAATCAAAAAACAAAATTTCATTTGCTTTGCTTGCGGAAAAAATGTGACCATGTAAACGTTTCATAAGCTTACAATAAATATACATATACTTAATGGTGCAATTGTTTACTTGTTCTTACACTAAAATCCCGTTATCACAAAAATGAAAATAGGAATGTACATTTTTGTTTTTGTATTTTGAACTTGAGAATATAAAGAAGAAATACATGCATTACCTATTTACATTGTGTTTTTACTTCACTTAAAAAAATATGTCGGGTGAACGCAGACTTTATTGGCTATGTGTATATAAGTAGATCACAAAACAACACTGTAATACTTACTTAGAAACTTTATTACACTTTTCTAAAATAATATTATGAGATTTTAGATGTAAGTTCGATGTGTTGCCACAATATGGCACATTGTTGTGGCAACGTTTGCATGACACCAATGTCTTGTCTTTCTTGGAGAAATACTTCCGAAGTCGGGGCCATAACAAACATACTACAAGTATGTATAAATAAAACCAACACAATTGCGCAATAACTTTTTATACTTAGAGCTCTGTATTATTAAACGTGTGGAGTATGTTCTTAACGTCTACCAGCTTTTTTTAAGAATTTGAAACGACGACAATTGCAGTGTGGGCCGTTCATTCCGTGTTGCTCACAGAAATAAGTTCTGGTATTCCGATGCAAGTACTTGTTTTTCGATACCTACTTGAATCGCAGTAAAAAGTGTCGATTACAAAAATACTTGGAAAAGCAGGCTAGACGAATTTGTTCGACAAAGTTTTCGTCGTTGGTGGAGGTGTTCATGTCCACATTTCATGTTCGGCGTTTTGTTCGCTAAAGATAGAAACGTTTCTGTGTTCGTGCGAATACGTTCGACAGTGGATGGCAATGTTTGCACGAACATAATTTGTGAAAAATGTTTCTAGTGTGCGAATATGTCAAGATCTCTAAGCAAATATTTTAAGAAATATTTTTATTTCGAAATAAACATGTAATAAAGACATCAAAGCAATGACTGTGTCTTTATACACCGACATGTTTCCTTGCTGAAAATTTTCTACAAATGATGTTCGCAAGCCATGTGAATGGTTTAATTAAACAAACTACATTATGAAAAATAAATATAATTCCAATACGTCATAATTAAAATAAAAATAAAATGTTGTTCTTGAATCACAATAGTTACGAAATTTAGTTGAATTTGTTTTTATTTTTTTTACTTTCACCTGATTGAGTTTTTACAAAACATAAAAACCGACAATCGATTATTATCTAAAATGATCTCTATAAGTAAATTGTCAGTATTGTAACGGATTTCTCGATAAATCGTCTACCTGTAACTCACTCTTGAGTTCAATCACTGGATTGTTAAATAAAAGTCCCAATTTAATGGCTACACACTTATCTTTATTTCTAATTCCAACAACTTAACACTTATTGCTCGTTATTCGAGCGTACAACTTCTTGCTTATTTCTCAATTGTTCTTATCACGACAACACTCTAACTAGAACTGTCCTTGCTGCACAATCCGGCAGCCCTTGTATAGTAGATCTGTAACAAAACATTGCTTCTAGAACATTCTGGCAACTACGAATTCGCTAACTAGTTGCTTCTGGCAGCTTATCGTTGATTCGATTTTGTTCTATCATCCGTGTTCGTCACAGTATATTCAAAATGGAAAACAAAGGTACGAAAGCGTTACAAATTAAATATTTTCAGTTAATTTCTTTTACTTGTATATAATTACATGTTACATTTTTAGAATTATTGCCGGCAACGACGAAGCAGATAGAAGAGCTGGAGGATAGAGCTTGGTCAGCAGCTAAATGCGTTGAAAGGTCGTATCATGCTCACCTGCCAAATGCAAGGAGGGAAGTCTTTACCAAAAAGAAGTAGGATATAAATGTGGGTTCGTAATAAAAAGTAAATCGAATAAAGCAAAAACAAGGAACAAAAGTACAGTAACGTAACAGTGTATTGCAGTTACGGAAACAAAAAAAAAACACTTTAACTTACACGTATCTACATGTGTAAACCAACAAAGTGCTGTTAAAAAGTAAAATTACATATGTACATATATAAATGCAAAATAAGTGCAGTGCTGTTCATATACAAGTACACATATAACTAAAAGCCCACGAATGATGCAAAACAATATAAAAAAAGTACAATATATATTAAAAACAATACAAAGGGTCGGCTTTAGTATACCGTCCCAGGCTTTCGTGGATATAATGGGTATGAGCAGGTCGAGGAGATCCTCCAGATCAAGAATATATAATATATAGATTTAGCCGCAGGGAACTTAAAGTTTTCGAGATATTTACGTTTAAGGTTGAAAATTTCAACTATTTACGTACGTATTTTTTCGATATAAAGTGAATTATACACTTATATTTTTCACTCCACTAACACTTCACTAATTCGTTTTTAAAAAATTTGTTTATATTATATGCTGCAAAAATAGCTTTATTTCAATATTTAAATCATTCTTCAACTTTATTAATTTTAACAATAACAAAAGGGTTACAAATGTCAAAAAACCAGTGTTGCCATACTAATATATTTTGAAAACGAAGAAAACTAAAATAAAAAGAGAGATTATACCCTAGATACAGTAACCATAATTGTTGATGGACACTAATAAATCTTTTATTTCTCTTCATTTGATAAACTCATGTGTTGGACCGACCAGGGTTATTTTTTTGAAGCGCGGCCGAATGCCGCCAACGCATAAAGAAGTTCTGCGCGAAAAAACTTTGGTACACCCCGGCGTTGCAACATCTATTTATCAAATATAATATAATTAATTTTTCAGGAAAAGTAATTTTTATTTGTAAGTTATAAATAAATTTATGCTATATCGACCATTCCTTTTACATGTAGTATTTGCAAGGCCAAACAAGATTTCAGATGGTTATTTTAAAATCATACAGTTATCCGATTCATTCAAGATATTATAAAAATGTTTCTATATATTCCTTAAATATTGAACAAAATAATTATAAAAATTTGTAAAGAAATATCTTTGATGCTGACCAAACTAAACAGAATTCGAGTAGGGCAATTTTATAAGAAAAAAAATTTTTCGAATCTTATTAAAAAAAGGTATACTACTTTTGATTAGTAGCATATATATCAAGAAAATAAAACAAAAGATTACAAGAATATTATTTTTACAGAATTTATTAAAAATCACCCCTAAATCAGTCAAACAAAACTATCGATAGTCAGACCACTCGATAGTTTCAAAAGATACCATCGATAGTATCGGTAGTTTTTCCCCATGAAATCTCATGTTATTTTTATGAAATAATGTTTGCATTTATTTATAAAACAAAACATGAAGGATAACGCAAAAAAACAGAAATTAATTAAAATGATATTCGTTTATATGCATTAGTCTCTTGGTGTATGTATGAGTATGTACATATGTACATATATTGTGAAATTCAATCACAGCAGAATGTTTAAATATGTAATATGTTTCAGTTTCATAATTTGATTCCCCAATATCATTAGTACGAAATAAAATGGAGGTTTTTTTACAATAATTATTTTTCCACGGTTTTTTATTCGTATTAAAATACTGGAAAACTGTGGCGTTAAAAATTTTGAATTCCATTTGCACGTATTAATAAGTGAGGTTATGTGCAACCGGCATTTTAGAACATTATAAATTGCTACCTAATGTAAATATTTCCGCAACGTTCCTTCTAACGCTTTCAACACCTCAATTAAGTGTAAAAAATAATTTGAAACCACGTGCGCAGATCCAAGCCTAGAATGAAAAGATGATGTTAAGGCTACCATGCCAAAAATTAGACTTCACATTTGGTATTGGCAGACTATATCATTATGTAGCTATATAAATTGAAATTTTATAATTTTATGAAAATTGTTGGTAAGTCTAGTTAAGGCATAAACCATCGATAGTCAAAATAAACTACCGATAGTAAGACGAAAATAAAACTATAAACTCTTATCATTCTTTCTAACGCATCCAACACTTAATTAAAGTGTAAAAAATAGTTAAATTTAATAATTTGTATAATATTTTAAGAATATGCAACCAGTCAAGCCAAGAATGAAAAGATGGTTTTAAGCCTAACTTGTTATCCAAAATTAAACTTCACATCTGGAACTACCAAACTAAATTGTTATGTAGCTATATTAAGTGAAATTTTGCAGTTTTATGAAAATTGTTGATAAGCCTAGTTAAGGCATAAACCATCGATAGTCAAAATAAACTATCGATAGTGAGACGAAAAAAAATATCGATAGTCCCATTGATTGTTTTCCAGCTATATCTGTTACAATGCATCTAATTTTCGGAAGCTTTACTTTTTAAGAATTGTTTTCAACGTTTCTGCTACATTATCGGCCGTATGACGTTGAGATAACTGTCTGGTGCCAATAGCACAATTTACGAAAGTAGTTCTTTCTAAAAAATGAACGGTTACACCAAGAAAGGACCGTTCTGCCATTGTTTCGGCCCAAATATCGAAAGGTAAGAACAGTGTAGTAACCTTTTGAATCCTCTGTTGAAACATTTCTGCCAACGTGCAATATTTTTCCCACAGTTTTTTTTTCTAAACTATTAAATGGCACTGTATATAGAGGGGCTACCTCTTTCATCAGTATTAGAAAACCTTCTCCTTCTACGATATGAAAGGGTCTCATGTCCTAACTGATGAACATTAAAATGCACGCAATTATTTCATTTGTTTTCGCGCGGCCTTCTGCAAAACGATTTTTTAAGTTAAACAGTGTTAGGACTACCTTATGGTGAATATATGTACAACTATGTACCTTTATAAAACCCTATATTTTCGAAAGCTGCTGTTATAGCATTACCGTCGCTTCTATTTCTATATCATAATCTATTCCCTTTAATTTGCGTCTGTAATTACTTTACAAAATCAATCAAAAAACAAAATTTAATTTGCTTTGCTTGCGGAAAAAATGTGACCATGTAAACTTTTCATAAGCTTATAACACATACTTAATGGTGCCTATGTTTACTTGTTCTTATACTAAAATCCCGTTATCACAAAAATGAAAATAGGAATGTACATTTTTGTTTTTGCATTTTGAACTTAAGAATATAAAGAAGAAATACATGCATTACCTATTTACATTGTGTTTTTACTTCACTTAAAAAAATATGTCGGGTGAACGCAGACTTTATTGGCTATGTGTACATAAGTAGATCACAAAACAACACTGTAATACTTACTTAGAAAATTTATTACACTTTTCTAAAATAATATTATGAGATTTTAGATGTAAGTTCGATGTGTTGCCACAATATGGCACATTGTTGTGGCAACGTTTGCATGACCCCAATGTCTTGTCTTTCTTGGAGAAATACTTCCGAAGTCGGCGCCATAACAAACATATTACAAGTATGTATAAATAAAACCAACACAATTGCGCAATAACTTTTTATACTTAGAGCTCTGTATTATTAAACGTGTGGAGTATGTTCTTAACGTCTACCAGCTTTTTTTAAGAATTTGAAACGACGACAATTGCAGTGTGGGCCGTTCATTCCATGTTGCTCACAGAAATAAGTTCTGGTATTCCGATGCAAGTACTTGTTTTTCGATACCTACTTGAATCGCAGTAAAAAGTGTCGATTACAAAAATACTTGGAAAAGCAGGCTAGACGAATTTGTTCGACAAAGTTTTCGTCATTGGCGGAGGTGTTCATGATCACATTTCATGTTCGGCGTTTTGTTCGCTAAAGATAGAAACGTTTCTGTGTTCGTGCGAATCCGTTCGACAGTGGATGGCAATGTTTGCACGAACATAATTTGTGAAAAATGTTTCTAGTGTGCGCATATGTCAAGATGTTTAAGCAAATATTTTAAAAAGTATTGTGACGAATATAGATGATAGAACAAAATCGAATGAACGATAAACTGCCAGAAACAACTAGTTACCGAATTCGTAGTTGCCAGAATGTTCTAGTAGTAAATTAGTTAACGAATTCGTAGTGGCTAGAATGTTCTAGAAGCAATGTTTTGTTACAGATTTACTACATAAGGGCTGCCGGATTGTGCAGAAAACACAGTTCTAATTAGAGTGTTGTCGTGATAAGAGCAATTAAGCTATAAGCAAGAAGTTGTAAGCTCGAATAACGAACAATAAGTCTTAAGTTGTTGGAATTAGAAATAAAGATAAGTGTGTAGCCATTAAATTGGGACTTTTATTTAACAATCCAGTGATCGAACTCAAGAGTGAGTTACAGGTAGACGATTTCTCGAGAAATCCGTTACAATTGGTGTCAGAAGTGGGATTGTCAAATAAATTCCCAAAGAGAGAATTGTTTGAAAATGGCCAAGTTTAGCGATCTGAACATTCCACAATTGAAAAAGGTGCTGCAAAAACGTGGCTTGGCAACAAAGGGAGTAAAGTCCAAATTACAGTCGCGGTTAAGAAGAGCCATGGAAGCAAAGAACATTAATGTTGAGGAATATGTCTTTCAATCGGAATAAGAGGAAGAGACAACAAAGAAACAAGAGAAGGCAGTGACTCAATATTCAGTAGAGGTTATTTGTACTGCGTTGGAATCCTTCTTTGAGAGTTTTTCAGCACAGTTGTCAGCATCGAAAGAGCTCGACGTGCATATGTCAGCGCAGGTATCCTCACAGTCGGAAGAGGAGGAAGCATGTGAACCTGGATCTTCACAGTATGAAGAGCAAGAAGCATGTATAACAGCACAAGTGTCTTCGCAGTCGGAAAAACTGAACGGACGCATGCCAGCGCAGGTGTCCTCACAGTCGGAAGAGGAGGAAGCGTGTGTACCAGTACAAGGGTCCTCACAGTCGAAAGAGCTGGAAGTGCGTATGTCAGGGCAAGTGTTCTCACAGTTGAAAGAGGAGGAAGCGTGTGAACCAGTAAAAGGTTCCTCACAGTTAGAAGAGCAAGAAGCTTGGATACCAGCACAAGTGTCCTTACAGTTGGAAGAGCAGGAAGCGTGTATACCATCACAGGTGGAAGATCAGCATAAAATTGAACCTGAAACGGATGACTCTGTGCAAGAAGATCCAGAATTGGAAGGTGCATTACATAAGGTGGAGTTGAACCAATGTACAACGATTGGAGAAATAACTACAGGAAGGCCAGTCACAAAATCATATTGGGCAGAACGGAGCAGTTTAAAGTTAGTGTATGGCTGCTTGCATCGAGTATCCAAAAGCAAAAATAAGCAACCCTTCCGAGTACTTATGGTTGTTCCAAGGGTTGGAATTCCTGATGTTCTTAACGTGCAGTACAAATGTCCAACAGGAGGGCACTTGAGAGACATGAAATCCTTGGAGCATTTGAAGCAAAGGTTTTATTGGACTGGTTGTCAATCAGCTATAGAAAGGATTGCGAAATATGCTGAGAACATTGTAGCTAAAGGATCAAGGTCCAGGAGTCATGGGCATATGAAACAGCACAATTCGCGTGCGCCAGGTGAGAAAATAGGCGTGTATGAAGATGGTCCATTCCCCACCAATAAATTAGGAAATAGTCATGTTTTGGTAGTCAAGGACCATTTCAATGAATGGCCACAAGTATACACAATTCCTAACCAAGAGACTGAACCAGTGGCGGAGGCATTCATCAACAAGTGGGTAACGAGATTCGGTGTTCCAATGGAGTTACGTTCTGATCAAGAATGGAATCTCGAGTCAGCCTTAAGTCAAGGGATGTACCAGAAACTGAGTATCCGGAAAACGGATGGAATTAACTCCAAGCAGAGAAGGACGGCTAACGATGTCAGCACCAGCCTAGAAGACGAGATGGGGGACATAAAAGCTTTGTGTTTGGTATCGCAAATATGTCTAATCGGGACGATCAGACTTAGGTGGAGGGCAGTGTGATTTCTCGAAAAATCGTCTACCTGTAACTCACTCTTGAGTTCGATCACTGGATTGATAAATAAAAGTCCCAATTTAATGGCTACACACTTATCTATATTTCTTATTCCAACAACTTAACACTTATTGCTCGTTATTTGAGCTTACAACTTCTTGCTTATGTCTCAATTGTTCTTATCACGACAACACTCTAACTAGAACTGTCCTTGCTGCACAATCCGCCAGCCCTTATATAGTAAATCTGTAACAAAACATTGCTTCTAGAACATTCTGGCAACTACGAATTCGCTAACTAGTTGATTCTGGCAGTTTATCGTTGATTCGATTTTGTTCTATCATCCGTGTTCGTCACAGTATATTGAAAATGGAAAACAAAGGAACGAAAGCGTTACAAATTAAATATTTTCAGTTAATTTCTTTTACTTGTATATAATTACATGTTACATTTTTAGAATCATTGCGGGCAACGACGAAGCAGATAGAAGAGCTGGAGGATAGAGCTTGGTCAGCAGCTAAATGCGTTGAAAGGTCGTATCATGCTCACCTGCCAAATGCAAGGAGGGAAGTCTTTACCAAAAAGAAGTAGGATAAAAATGTGGGCTCGAAATAAAAATTAAATTGAATAAAGCAAAAACAAGGAACAAAAGTACAGTAACGTAACAGTGTATTGCAGTTACGGAAACAAAAAAAACCCTTTAACTTACACGTATGTACATGTGTAAACCAACAAAGTGCTGTTAAAAAGTAAAATTACATACGTGCATATATAAATGCAAAATAAGTGCAGTGCAGTTCATATACAAGTACACATATAACTAAAAGCCCACGAATGATGTAAAACAATATAAAAAAAGTACAATAAATATTAAAAACACATAAAACAATACAAAGGGTCGGCTTTAGTATACCGTCCCAGGCTTTCGTGGATATAATGGGTATGAGCAGGTCGAGGAGATCCTCCAGATCAAGAATATATAATATATAGCTATAGCCGCAGGGAACTTATAGTTTTCGAGATATTTACGTTTAAAGTTGAAAATTTCAACTATTTACGTACGTATTTTTTCGATATAAAGTGAATTATACACTTATATTTTTCACTCCACTAACACTTCACTAATTCGTTTTTAAAAAAATTGTTTATATTATATGCTGCAAAAATAGCTTTATTTCAATATTTAAATCATTCTTCAACTTTATTAATTTTAACAATAACAAAAGGGTTATAAATGTCAAAAAACCAGTGTTGCCATACTAATATATTTTGAAAATTAAGAAAAATAAAATAAAAAGGGGGATTATACCCTAGATACAGGAACCATAATTGTTGATGGACACTAATAAATCTTTTATTTCTCTTCATTTGATAAACTCCTGTGTTGGACCGACCAGGGTTATTTTTTTTAAACGCGGCCGAAGGCCGAAAACTCAAAAAGAATTTCTGCGCGAAAAAACTTTGGTACACCCCGGTGTTGCAACATCTATTTATCAAATATAATATAATTAATTTTTCAGGAAAAGTAATTTTTATTTTATCCTTTTACATGTAGTATTTGCAAGGCCAAAAAAGATTTTAGATGTTTATTTTAAAATCATACAGTTATCCGATTCATTCAAGATATTATAAAAATGTTTCTATATTTCCTTAAATATTGAACAAAATAATTATAAAAATTTGTAAAGAAATATCTTTGATGCTGACCAAACTAAACAGAATTCGAGTAGGGCAATTTTAAAAAAAAAATTTTTTCGAATCTTATTAAAAAAAGGTATACTACTTTTGATTAGTAGCATATATGTCTAGAAAATAAAACAAAAGATTACAAGAATATTATTTGTACAGAATTTATTAAAAATCACCCCTAAATCAGTCAAACAAAACTATCGATAGTCAGACCACTCGATAATTTCAAAAGATACTATCGATAGTATCGGTAGTTTTTCCCCATGAAATCTCATGTTATTTTTATGAAATAATGTTTGCATTTATTTATAAAACAAAACATGAAGGATAACGCAAAAAAACAGAAATTAATTAAAATGATATTCGTTTATATGCATTAGTCTCTTGGTGTATGTATGAGTATGTACATATGTACATATATTGTGAAATTCAATCACAGCAGAATGTTTAAATATGTAATATGTTTCAGTTTCATAATTTGAATCCCCATAATCATTAGTACGAAATAAAATGGAGGTTTTTTTACAATAATTATTTTTCCACGGTTTTTTATTCGTATTAAAATACTGGAAAACTGTGGCGTTAAAAATTCTGAATTCCATTTGCACGTATTAATAAATGAGGTTATGTGCAACCGGCATTTCAGAACATTATAAATTCCTACCTAAAGTAAATATTTCCGCAACATTCCTTCTAACGCTTTCAACACCTCATTAAAGTGTAAAAATAATTTGAAACCACGTGCGCAGATCCAAGCCTAGAATGAAAAGATGATGTTAAGGCTACCATGCCAAAAATTAGACTTCACATTTGGTATTAGCAGACTATATCATTATGTAGCTATATAAATTGAAATTTTATAATTTTATGAAAATTGTTGGTAAGTCTAGTTAATACATAAACCATCGATAGTCAAAATAAACTACCGATAGTAAGACGAAAATAAAACTATAAATTCGAATCATTCTTTCTAATGCATCCAACACTTAATTAAAGTGTAAAAAATAGTTAAATTTAATAATTTGTATAATATTTTAAGAATATGCAACCAGTCAAGCCAAGAATGAAAAGATGGTTTTAAGCCTAACTTGTTATCCAAAATTAAACTTCACATCTGGAACTACCAAACTAAATTGTTATGTAGCTATATTAAGTGAAATTTTGCAGTTTTATGAAAATTGTTGATAAGCCTAGTTAAGGCATAAACCATCGATAGTCAAAATAAACTATCGATAGTGAGACGAAAAAAAATATCGATAGTCCCATTGATTGTTTTCCAGCTATATCTGTTACAATGCATCTAATTTTCGGAAGCTTTACTCTTTAAGAATTGTTTTCAACGTTTCTGCTACATTATCGACCGTATGACGTTGAGATAACTGTCTGGTGCCAATAGCACAATTTACGAATGTAGTTCTTTCTAAAAAATGAACGGTTACACCAAGAAAGGACCGTTCTGCCATTGTTTCGGCCCAAATATCGAAAGGTAAGCGTGTAGATACCTTTTGAATCCTCTGTTGAAACATTTCCGCCAACGTGCAATATTTTTCCCACAGTTTTTTTTTCTAAACTATTAAATGGCACTGTATATAGAGGGGCTACCTCTTTCATCAGTATTAGAAAACCTTCTCCTTCTACGATATAAAAGGGTCTCATGTCCTAACTGATGAAGATTAAAATGCACGCAATTATTTCATTTGTTTTCGCGCGGCCTTCTGCAAAACGATTTTTTAAGTTAAACAGTGTTAGGACTACCTTATGGTGAATATATGTACAACTATGTACCTATATAAAACCCTATATTTTCGAAAGCTGCTGTTATAGCATTACCGTCGCTTCTATTTCTATATCATAATCTATTCCCTTTATTTTGCGACTGTAATTACTTTACAAAATCAATCAAAAAACAAAATTTAATTTGCTTTGCTTGCGGAAAAAATGTGACCATGTAAACGTTTCATAAGCTTATAATAAATATACACATACTTAATGCAGAGAACGTATATCATAGAGAAGGTTCACAGTGCGGCCATTATCAAAATATTTTACGTTTCGCAGGGGATCTGAAAAAGATGAGCGTGTTTCACCACATTTGGAAGGGGTACTGAAAACGATGAGCGTGTTTCACCAAATGGCTACAATTAACATCAGGCGACTGAAAAATAGCAAAATTGAGCATTTTCAATGTTAATTGAGAAAAATAATGCTAATTTCAATGTTAAGAAATTTACGCTTATAGATTCGTACATTTACAATGCGCAAACGACTTTGTATATAAGGGTGGCTATCGAATCGTGCTACAAAATTAAACCGTAATAAGTTTCTTTTTAGTCAATGCATTACATTTATTTTTTTTATTGTATAGAAAATTTTATTTTATTAAAATAATTAATTATTCTTCCATACTCAACCACGCTTATGCGACACCTAATTCGGTATTGCCTCAATTATCTATTTAATGGACTGCTTCAGTTCAGTCAGATTTCTGGGTTTGATTTTGTACACCTCTTGCTTGACTTAACCCGATAAGAAAAGACCAAGCGGTCGCAAATATTCTTATACATAATATATGTATAATTATGTGTGCATGTAAACAAATATGAAAGTACCCAATATAATTATTAATTTGTATACATGCTACATATGTACACTCATTGAAACCATACACTTTTACAAACACATATCGCATGTGGGAAAGTGCAAAATCAACCCCTATTCATATACAACGTGGCATGCGTAAATGGAAACAAAGTCAACAAGTCATGTGCATATATACGGCAGATGTGTGTACAAAAAATTGGAATATTTACATTCTTTCACAAATACAGTCAATCCCGGTTAAGTGCCAAAACCAAAGTTGCAGATTTTTTGTGCTTTGTAGTACATAAGCGAGTGGTACCAAAAAAATAATTTCTGTGTATTAAAAAAAAATTACCGTTTTTCTTAAAAAATTAAAAAAAAACAAGACGAAACGTTATCTTCGGCTGCGCCGAAGCTATAATACCCTTCACAGGTGCATTTTTTTTAGTAACCACTATATGTATGACTACATTTGAAAACGTGACTTGCCAACGGTTTGCATCCAACGGAAATCATTTTGCCAGTTCTTTCTAGCCAGATTCTTTGCTATAAACAATTTTCTATTCGAATTAAGGTTAGTTATTGAGGTAAATAGATCTTTCAGACATTTACATAAATTTTAATTTTTTGAGCTGATTGATTATTCACATTACATTAATGGAAAACAAAACAAATTATAATATTTATAGAAATTAGAAAATATATAACATATAATAATATTTATTATTCTATAATACTTTTTTATATGATATATAAATTACAATAATTACATCTATGACTGACACTTTATATTATAATACAAACTTAAATTTAATAATATTGAATCTAACATATATCTATATATATGTATAATATATCTATTTTCTAAAGCTTAAAAATATTCCGTCATGGTCACTATATGGTGTTTAATATGTGATACATGAGGTCATTGCAGAATCCATGTTTGTCCATACCCAATCTATTGCTGTTTCCTGTTTTGTTGTGGCGACCTTAGCCAATGAAGATTGAAATCCTAACTGTTGCAATCGAGCCTCCAAATCATCAGTTGCTGTTAGGCGACATATGTTAAAGTTACCAAGGACTACTCACGGTCCATTATACTGTTCAGTTATCTGACGGATATTATTTTCCACTTGGTTTCTAAATTCCGGAAGTCTATTGCGGGGGTTCCTGTACACAAGTGATATGGAAACTGTTGAATTGTTTACGTTTAACAGTTGGTAAACGTTTGTTGAACCGGTGTCGTTTCTTGAAAATGATCCTTCTGATAGACCTGAGCACCTATCTTGCTTGTACTATATTATAAGGCCGTTGGCAGGCCGTCGTCGGGATGATCTTGTTTCTCCATCAAGGCGTGCAATAACACTGTAGCCTTCTATTGGGAATTCTTCTTGAGGTAAGGCCCATGTCTCGGCAAAGCACAGAATATCAGCAGAACAAATCAGCTTGTCTAATCTAATATCTTCAATATGCTTGTTTAGGCTCCTTACATTTTGATAACAAATATCTAGACGTTGTTCCGATTTTTCAGTCAAAAATCTGTAGCATGTCCTCAGTGCTCCTTTTGTCTTCAACCTATTAAGTTGAGTTTTAATTGGATCCTGCGGTCCAAATGGGTTCGGGGGAGAAAATGTCCCGATTATATACAATCCATTGGCACTTGTGGTTCTGCTACATCCTACGTATAAAGCTGATCTGCTTACTCTACCCTCTAGATGAACAGCAACTTGTGTGTATGTTCCACCTTGGCTTTTATGTATCGTGATGGCTTCAGCTGGAATAACCGGAAACTGTCTGCGTTCTATAGTTATTTGCTTATTTCTCTTGTATTGGAATGTTCGGACCACGGTCATGATTGGTGTCCAATCTGCATTGCGACTGTGAGACTGCTTGGAACGTGCAAAGCTTCCAACTCTTGATTCTGCGAATTTTATCCAGAGTCGCACCACTGAACTTTCAGATCGATGTGATTCGGAATCAACCTGCATTAGTTTCCCCGTAGCACCATTGACGAGACCATCACTTATGCTTATGTTGACTGTCACCATATATTTGATCGAAGTCTTGAGCTGCAATGTATAAAGCATTTCTTGTGTTTCCGATGGCTTAAAAGACTTCACAGCTTCTAAAATGTTTGCCCTGCTGCGTTCTGTTAGGGAACTTGACTTAATTGTATCCTTCGCAGTCGAAATGAACTCCTCGGTCATCGTGTTTGCCAGTTTAGTTAAATTTAAATCATTTGTTCCAGCATTTGAATAAAATAGATGGATGGCTTCGTTCGATATCTCATTAGAGGTCTTTTCCCTGCTTTTGATTAATTGGATGTCAGCGTGTGTCATATTTCCCTCTGACATGTTATTTAAAGCGATGGCAAATGCTTGATCTTCACGATGGCGCATTATTTCAGTGAGCTCAAAGTACCGAAATTGATCCCAAAACGGTGTTCCTGTAATTGTACTGTAATGATCATTCCTATTCGGCGCAAATATTCATCGATCGAAAATTTGCTTTAGCCTGCAATCTAACTATGCAAACATCTTTGCTCCAACCATTGAAATTTCGTCAATTATAATAAGCCTAATATCTATGAGATTGGCATGAATTGTGTTTAATGTTTAGTGGCCGAAGATCGCCGGAAGACTGGTTGACGGGGAGTGAAAAAACCGAATGAAGGATTAGGCCCCCAATTCCAAATGCTGCTTTGCCAGTGGGTGCGCAGAGTAAAACCTTGGCTGTTTCGGGGTTGGTTACTGGTACACTATTAGTTCGCAATGTCAACGATTGATATATAGTTGTTATAAGCCGACTCTTGCCCACTCCAGCACCGCCTCCGACATATTCGAAGAAGATTTCCCTTTTATTTACATTGTGCATTACATGAGCAGAGTATTCCCTCTGTTTGCTGTTAAGTGACTGCACCATTGCCAGTAAATGGTCTTCTAATATTAGAGGTGGGAGTTAAATTAATCGAACCACCTCTTTCTCTTCCTCTGTATTGTTGTGCTCTTGAAAAACATTAATGTCTCCTGTTTCCTCTGGAACGACTAGAGCTCTAAATTCGGGATCTAAAAGTTGTGAGGCAGCTCGATCATCAGCTGTTTCTTCCGCTGTGACATGAAGGTTTTCCAAAATCCGTTCTAGTTCGTTCGATGAAAATTTGTTATATTTGAGCTTATTCAGCTCAATTTGCTCCTTGTATGAATTGCAAATACTCTCGACGTCATTATTTAATAAGTCTGTTTCCTAATTTCTCCATGGGTGAAACATCATGGCGGCTTCTCTGAAGAAATCGGCTCTTGAATTTTCAACGCTATTGGATTTATTTATATAATTAATGATATAGCTGCAGCAAGCGTATGCGTCCAGAATGAATTGAATATCCATATTTGCTCTATGCAATTTAAGGATATTTTTATTATAGGCATTTAGAAGCCTGTCTGAAAATGTTCTCTTTAGGAAAATGTGTGGCTTTTTTACAGATGAGCGAAGAGCAAGTGTTGATGCCAAAAAATTTTCGAAGCAGCTCAACCGTGTTATTTCTTCCTCTGGGAGATCCGTTAGAATTAATAGTTCCTGTATTTTCTGGAATTGAGCTTTGTGTTGCTCAATACCTTCCTCATTCTCCAAAGGGAAAAGTATTTCTGTTCGTGGCATAGGCGGATATGGCATGTTGAATCGGCACACTTGTTTTCCATGTAGGTCTCTTAGGCAAGCTCGACCATGTCTGTGTTTTTGATACTGAATGAATTCCAGTAAGTCTAAGTCATCCCCATCCGTTGTGATGTGTCGATCGATGAATGTTTCAACATCATTTTTGTTGGTGATTCCATCACTTTCCAATTGTGGTGCGTTACTTAGCCAGTACATGCTGGAATTCAATTCTGTAGTAGTAACGGACTACTAAATTCTCTCCAAATAGTCCGTTTTGTAATAATTTTAGCATTTGGCGGAATCGATTGTCGAAATACCTGGAACATGTAACTGGATCTGTCCTTATCAGTCTCGCCTTTTCAGAGCTTGATAGAGCAGTAGCTTCCTCTTCCGAAATGTCTACTTTATCCACCAGTTTCTTCAATATGACTAACAACTCAGGCCATTTTGTTTCTGCAGCAGACATTGTGATAAAAAATGTTGGCAAACCAAACTGGCGGATCATGGCTAAAACTTTCTTCTTTTCTGCCTCCCAATGTGCAGGTGAGGATCGAACCTTTGAGTACATGATAGCCTTCATCATGCTGGATAAGGTTGCTAACAAAATTTTCATCCCTCACATTTGCAGCAGTTATATTCCTCGATCCAGACTTTTTACGCAGGCAAATGGAAATTGCATTTTTAATGCGCTCCAACTCGTAGAACTTATAAATATACAGGAGCACGTCCACGTGCACACAACGCCGATCATAGCGAATTTCAGAACGTACAATTTCACTATAAGTTGTTGTAGTTGTCCTCCTTTTTTCGCAGTAAATCGTTGGATACGACAATTCCTGAGCATCGTCGTCGGTTGTAACGTCCCCTGGGAATCAACAGATCGATTTTCAACGGATTCATTGTCCATTAATGTCTCCTGACCACCTGGATTTAAATCCTCCTCCATTTCAAGCGGTACATTTTCCTGACGGGCATTAAGAAGGTCTCTTACTTCTGCCTCATCTGCAGGATCCGCAATAAATGGAACAGTTTTCTCGTTTCCAGCATTTGCCAGCCAATCACTTGACATTTGGATATTATGCTTGACGTAGAGCTCTGTACCCAGCAGATAGTTTAGTGCCTCCAATATTTTTGCTGGTCGCACTGTCGCTGTCATAAAATTTTGTTCATATTCCAATCGACGTTTCAAGTGCACTTGAACAATATGGCGGTTATCAAATCTTCGTGGAAGCACGGTGACTGTCTCTACAACTGAAATGGGGATATTCACCACTGCTCCACGAATAGCACATTGTCGTTCAGATCCTAAGGAGATGATGCGCATAAATGGGATCCTCGGTGATATCAGTCTTTTTTCTAGACACGTTAAATCCTGAAGGCATTCCGGAATATCAGGAAACTCCAATCCTTCCGATAGGCAGATATTCGGTATCTTGCCCTTTCTAACAATACGATAGCATGTGTTACAAAAGTTGTACTTTTGGTTCGAAGACGGAAATTTTGATGGCAGATAAAACACTTTTCTAGCATCTTCTGAGCGCGCAAATTTTGTTGAAGTCTGACATTTTTCTAGTTTTTTCACTGTTTGAGGGAACCAAGTGCCACCGCAAAAGACGCATATTTCAGTGGGTTCTTTCTTTATCAACAATGCGTACATATCAAAGATATTGGCAGCTCGACGTTGACGTTGACGTTCTTGTTCTTCTAGCTGTGCATCAGGAGAAAGTTCACGACGTCTTCTTATATTCCTCCTGGTTTGCCTGTCGCTTTCTAACTGACGATTTGCGGGATCCGATCTATGCAATTGTACTCTTTCCAACGTTGATTCCTGCTCGTTTGCTAGTTGTTGCCTGGTTTGCTGGCGGGTCACTCTTCTTTGAGAAGAATTTAAAATTTGCTCACGACGTTTTCTCATTGGATCTTCTCGACGACTTCTCCTCAATGCTGCATCTCGTTGCCTCTTTTCTTCTCTTATTATTCCATTCTGGCGCCGTACAGAACGTTCCATTGTGTCGCGCTCCTGCTCCGCTGCTCTATATTCCGGATCCAAGCGCCTGTTTGAATGACCCATTGTGTTGCACTCCTGCTCCGCTGCTCTATATTCCGGATTGGTTCTCCTATTTAAATGTTCCGCGGTGTTGCGTTCCTGCTCCGCTGCTCTATATTCTGGATTCAAACGGCTATTTGAATGACCTTCTGTATTACGCTCCTGCTCTTCAGTTCTATATTCCAGATCCAAGCGCCTGATAGAATGTCCTATTGTGTCGCGCTCCTGCTCCGCTGCTCTATATTCGGGATTCAAACGTCTATTTGAATGACCTTCTGTATTACGCTGCTGCTCTTCAGTTCTATATTCCGGATCCCAGCGCCTGATCGAATGTACTATTGTGTCGCGCTCCTGCTCTGCTGCTCTATATTCTGGATTCAAACGTCTATTTGAATGACCTACTGTATTACGCTGCTGCTCTGTTGCTCTGTGAAGTAGGTTCTGTCGTCTAGTGGAACGTGCAGAACTATCACGAGTTCTCTCCTCATTGCGGTACTCAAAATTTGAGCTGAGTAATTCTGCAATATAGTCAGCGTTCCTTTGTCTATTATTTTCCAAATTTTGACTATATTGTCGTCGGCTTCGATTCAGAGCATTACGACGTCTTTGTTCCTGCGATTGCCTAGATACTCTTGGCATTTTCAAAAATTATTAAAAAATATTATACAAATAAAAAATATACTAAAATATTAATAAATTAAGTAATAATAATGTAATTAAAAGTATGCGTATTATTTAAAAAGGATTTTTTCGTTGATTTTGAAACTTATTTGCGTTGTTGAAAGTTTAAGCTGCTCGCGTAAACTGAAGTGATCCGATGCGTTGGGTCCTATTTATTGAATGTTTTAGAGACCGACTTCACATCTGTAAACTCTTTTGCTCTTCTTGGTATCATCAAGCAACTTTCGTAGGAATACTAATGTGTTAATTACAGAAATTGCATTGTAGAGGTTCATTTTTACCTACATACATAGGTTATACTTTCTACGTAACTTGCAAACTATGTTTACTTCCTACCTACTCTTCTACCTAGGTTTTGTTTTGTACCTACCCATCAGTTAATTAGGGTTTTAAAACTGAATAATTATCTTTAGATAGTTCTCTATTATTATTAATAAATAATAATATATCTTGAATAATTAGGGATTTATTTATTTTATGGGTAATTAAATAATATTTTTGCTCCTTACTCTTATGTATATATTCTTAACATAATTTTCTACTTTAGAAATTTATTTAGATCGATCAGTTTGTACGGCAACTATGTGATACAGTAGTCAGATCTGAAAAATTTCTTAGGATATTTTATTGTTACCGTGGCCAATAATCCATGCCAAATTTGATCAAGTAATTTTAGTTGAAATATTAAGGCGATAATTACAAAAGGGGCATTATCGAGGTTTTTTTTACCTAGGTTATGTTTTCTACCCACGTTTCGAACTATTTATTTCCTACCTATTATTCTACCTAAATTTGGTTTGTACCTACCCATCAGTTAATTAGGGTTTTAAAACTGAATAATTATCTTAACAAAGGTAGTTCTCTATTATTATTAATAAATAATAATATATCTTGAATAATTAGGGATTTGTTTATTTTATGGTTAATTAAATAATATTTTTGCTCCTTACTCTTATGTATCTATTCTTAACACATTTTTCAACTTATTGTCCCAATTAGCTACATGTCACACCTTACTTTTGGCACAAGCAAAACAGTTTTTGGCAGATATAAGATAATTTTTATTGAAAGCTCAAATTGGACAGTATAAATAATTAATTAATCTGATTTGTTTATAATATATTATTTGTAAAGTGGTTAAATCTGCCAGCTGTATGCTATAGTGATCCGATCTTAACAATTCGTTCGAAGATTGAAGTCACATCTTAAGCAATAATCCATACTAAAAACTTCCATAGAAAAATTTATTTTGATCGGTCAGTTTCTATGATAGCTGTTTAATATAGTGGTCTGCTATGAACAATTCGTTCGAAAATTGTAGCGATATCTTGGACAATCATCATCCATGCCATATTTCGTGAAGATAACTTGTCATAAACAATTTTTTTCATATAAGAACTTTATTTAGATTGTCAGTTTGTATGGCAGCTATATGCCACTGAGAGAAATCAATGCCGGATTTCGTGAAGATATTTTATCTAATGAACAATTTTTCCATGCAAGAACTTGATTCCGATCGTTCAGTTTATATGGCAGCTATATGCTATAGTAATCCGATGTGAAAAATTGTGTTGGAGATTGCATTACTTCTTCTAGCAAAAACTTATGCCAAATATTGTGAACATATCTCGTCGAATGAAAAAGTTTTCCATGCAAGCACTTGATTCCGATCGTTTAGTTTGTATGGCAGATATATGCTATAGTGATCCGATCTGAACAATTTCTTCGGAGATTGCATTACTTCTTCTAGCAAAAACTCATGCCAAATATTGTGAACATACCTCGTCAAATGAAAAAGTTTTCCATGCAAGTACTTGATTCCGATCGTTCAGTTTGTATGGAAGATATATGCTATAGTGATCCGATCTGAACAATTTCTTCGGAGATTGCATTACTTCTTCTAGCAAAAACTCATGTCAAATATTGTGAACATACCTCGTCAAATGAAAAAGTTTTCCATGCAAGTACTTGATTCCGATCGTTCAGTTTGTATGGCAGATATATGTTATAGTGATCCGATCTGAACAATTTCTTCGGAGACTGCATTACTTCTTCTAGCAAAAACTCATGCCAAATATTGTGAACATACCTCGTCAAATGAAAAAGTTTTCCATGCAAGTACTTGATTCCGATCGTTCAGTTTGTATGGCAGATATATGCTATAGTGATCCGATCTGAACAATTTCTTCGGAGATTGCATTACTTCTTCTAGCAAAAACTTATGCCAAATATTGTGAACATATCTCGTCGAATGAAAAAGTTTTCCATACAAGCACTTGATTCCGATCGTTCAGTTTGTATGGCAGATATATGCTATAGTGATCCGATCTGAACAATTTCTTCGGAGATTGCATTACTTCTTCTAGCAAAAACTCATGCCAAATATTGTGAACATACCTCGTCAAATGAAAAAGTTTTCCATGCAAGTACTTGATTCCGATCGTTCAGTTTGTATGGCAGATATATGCTATAGTGATCCGATCTGAACAATTTCTTCGAAGATTGCATTACTTCTTCTAGCAAAAACTCATGTCAAATATTGTGAACATACCTCGTCAAATGAAAAAGCTTTCCATGCAAGTACTTGATTCCGATCGTTCAGTTTGTATGGCAGATATATGTTATAGTGATCCGATCTGAACAATTTCTTTGGATATTGCATTACTTCTTTTAGCAAAAACTCATGCCAAATATTGTGAACATACCTCGTCAAATGAAAAAGTTTTCCATGCAAGTACTTGATTCCGATCGTTCAGTTTGTATGGCAGATATATGCTATAGTGATCCGATCTGAACAATTTCTTCGGAGATTGCATTACTTCTTCTAGCAAAAACTCATGCCAAATATTGTGAACATACCTCGTCAAATGAAAAAGTTTTCCATGCAAGTACTTGATTCCGATCGTTCAGTTTGTATGGCAGATATATGCTATAGTCATCCGATCTGAACAATTTCTTCGGAGATTGCATTACTTCTTCTAGCAAAAACTCATGCCAAATATTGTGAACATACCTCGTCAAATGAAAAAGTTTTCCATGCAAGTACTTGATTCCGATCGTTCAGTTTGTATGGCAGATATATGCTATAGTGATCCGATCTGAACAATTTCTTTGGAGATTGCATTACTTCTTCTAGCAAAAACTCATGCCAAATATTGTGAACATACCTCGTCAAATGAAAAAGTTTTCCATGCAAGTACTTGATTCCGATCGTTCAGTTTGTATGGCAGATATATGCTATAGTGATCCGATCTGAACAATTTCTTTGGAGATTGCATTACTTCTTCTAGCAAAAACTCATGCCAAATATTGTGAACATACCTCGTCAAATGAAAAAGTTTTCCATGCAAGTACTTGATTCCGATCGTTCAGTTTGTATGGCAGATATATGCTATAGTGATCCGATCTGAACAATTTCTTCGGAGATTGCATTACTTCTTCTAGCAAAAACTCATACCAAATATTGTGAACATACCTCGTCAAATGAAAAAGTTTTCCATGCAAGTACTTGATTCCGATCGTTCAGTTTGTATGGCAGATATATGCTATAGTGATCCGATCTGAACAATTTCTTCGGAGATTGCATTACTTCTTCTAGCAAAAACTCATGCCAAATATTGTGAACATACCTCGTCAAATGAAAAAGTTTTCCATGCAAGTACTTGATTCCGATCGTTCAGTTTGTATGGCAGATATATGCTATAGTGATCCGATCTGAACAATTTCTTCGGAGATTGCATTACTTCTTCTAGCAAAAACTCATGCCAAATATTGTGAACATACCTCGTCAAATGAAAACGTTTTCCATGCAAGTACTTGATTCCGATCGTTCAGTTTGTATGGCAGATATATGCTATAGTGATCCGATCTGAACAATTTCTTCGGAGATTGAATTACTTCTTCTAGCAAAAACTTATGCCAAATATTGTGAACATATCTCGTCGAATGAAAAAGCTTTCCATGCAAGCACTTGATTCCGATCGTTCAGTTTGTAGGGCAGATATATGCTATAGTGATCCGATCTGAACAATTTCTTCGGAGATTGCATTACTTCTTCTAGCAAAAACTCATGCCAAATATTGTGAACATACCTCGTCAAATGAAAAAGTTTTCCATGCAAGTACTTGATTCCGATCGTTCAGTTTGTATGGCAGATATATGCTATAGTGATCCGATCTGAACAATTTCTTCGGAGATTGCATTACTTCTTCTAGCAAAAACTCATGTCAAATATTGTGAACATACCTCGTCAAATGAAAAAGCTTTCCATGCAAGTACTTGATTCCGATCGTTCAGTTTGTATGGCAGATATATGTTATAGTGATCCGATCTGAACAATTTCTTCGGATATTGCATTACTTCTTTTAGCAAAAACTCATGCCAAATATTGTGAACATACCTCGTCAAATGAAAAAGTTTTCCATGCAAGTACTTGATTCCGATCGTTCAGTTTGTATGGCAGATATATGCTATAGTGATCCGATCTGAACAATTTCTTCGGAGATTGCATTACTTCTTCTAGCAAAAACTCATGCCAAATATTGTGAACATAACTCGTCAAATGAAAAAGTTTTCCATGCAAGTACTTGATTCCGATCGTTCAGTTTGTATGGCAGATATATGCTATAGTGATCCGATCTGAACAATTTCTTCGGAGATTGCATTACTTCTTCTAGCAAAAACTCATGCCAAATATTGTGAACATACCTCGTCAAATGAAAAAGTTTTCCATGCAAGTACTTGATTCCGATCGTTCAGTTTGTATGGCAGATATATGCTATAGTGATCCGATCTGAACAATTTCTTCGGAGATTGCATTACTTCTTCTAGCAAAAACTCATGCCAAATATTGTGAACATATCTCGTCAAATGAAAACGTTTTCCATGCAAGTACTTGATTCCGATCGTTCAGTTTGTATGGCAGAAATATACTATAGTGATCTGAACAATTTCTTCGGAGATTGCATTACTTCTTCTAGCAATAACCCATGCCGAATTTCGTGAAAATACCTCGTCAAATGAATAAGTTTTTCATACAAACACTTGATTCCGATTGTTCAGTTTACATGGCAGCTATATGCTATAGTGATCCGATATCGGCGGTTCCGACAAATGAACAGCTTCTTGGGGAGAAAAAGAAGTGTTAAAAATTTCAGATCGATATCTCAAAAACTGAGGGACTAGTTCGCGTATATACAGACGGACAGACAGACGGACATGGCTAAATCAACTTAGCTCGTCACGGTGATCATTTATATATATACTTTATATGGTCTCCGACGTTTCCTTCCCCCTTTTCACTTTGACTTGCGATCATCCCACATTGGTGAACGTTTTTGTCGCGCTGTTTTTTTTTTATACTTAACTACATCGGCTCTACTGGTATCTGATCATGGAGTTTTTTTGCTTTTTGTTAACAGTTATAAAACTGAACCAAATAAATTTTATATTGAAACCTTTATAAATTTGAAAAAATTTCCGGCTTATTTGTTATTTATTAAAAGATCTAGTGGTGAGTGCTATAAATAAGAGGAAGTGTTGTAACAAATGCAATTATTATTAAGAATAATTGCCACTAGATTTTAATATTTAAATGTTTTTAAACAGTAATTAAATTGTTGGTATTTTGCACAAAGGCACTCACCACTTTTACCTTTACCGTACTGGCGAAATAAAGAAATATTACAGAATTAAGAATATATTAATTTACACCTTTTAATGTCGACACACTTGCTTTACAGGTTAAGCTCTACAATGTTATAATAATCGCAAGTGACGGAAAACGCTCGGTTTGGAAAACAGATATCTGGTACAAACGGGGTCGGAAAAAACGTTGCAAAATGCAAGAAACTCAGATGTCCCGTATAGTCTCGATGATGACGATCGAAGAAAAGAGAGCCCGTATCCAGTGGTCGATCCTTTTTGTTGATTGGGCAGAGTGGTGAGATCGTGTGTGTTGGTATCTCTCAGTGAGTTGTGTGAAGTTGTATGTATTCGTGTGTGGTGTTTTCGGAAGTGGATGGTATTGTTGAGGTGTGTTGGAATGTATTAGTGTTGCTTGTGGAGTGATGTTCGATGGGAAGGCTTATAGCTAATTTAGCCATCCCGGCCCCCCTAGGCGAATGTTTAGCCTAGGAGTCGTTGTAGCTGTTGCAGCGTTGCTACAACGTTGCTCAGTCCCGTGGAGCGGCAATACTACTGCCGAGAGTGCTGGCGCATCATCGGTGCTTCGTTTCGGTCATTCCTTAGTCGGGACGCAGGAGGGGCTGCTGATTGTAGGTGCTGTATCGCCCGAGTTGATGGTGGTTGTCTGCTTACAGGGCGGCTGCGTGTGGCAGGCGGCCGACCGATGTCACGTCTCGGTTTGCGATGGAGCAACGTATAATGCAGCCTGCCGCATATTTGACGGACGTGCACTCTTGAGTATTATGTGCCGCTGTCAAACAATTCAGACAATGTTCATTAGCCTGGGCAATCTGTTGGCGTTGCATCGGTTGCATGCCGCTGAAAATGTTGCAATGTTGTAGTCGTTGAGGGCGGAACATGATGCAACGGACGCGCTGCGTTTCCATGTTTGGTGTTGGTGCTTGTTGCAGATACAGGCGCTGGAGTAACCCCAGGTCGCGGCACATTGATAGCCGACCGAATAGCAGGCGTTGGCATAGGTGCATCTGCGTCCATAGTTATCTGTGTAGAAAAGGTTATTGGGTTTTATAAAGATATATACTTATATATATAGATTATATACTTATATATACGGATTGTTTTGCAGGTCTATTTAACCGGTTATTAATTACGTTTTCGGGATTATTACCGGTTTATCGTTTATCATTTGCTTTATCGTTATTATCTGCGGTTGGTAGAAAGCACATCTTCACGAGCGGTCTGGTCAGCGTTCCGCTTTGGGTACGGAGATCAACGACTCTAATTTGACCATCGGAGCCGTAATGTAGCAGTAGTGTCATGAATGATGACACAATCTCCAAGTTTTGATGCTTGTTCAGATATATTTTATGGAGATCCTTTATGCACTCTTCTTTTCATCGGCGGCTGAAATCATGATAGAGAATTTTAATTCTTTCCCAATGATTTAATAAGGATAGCTACTCCACGTCTGGCTCAGGTATGGCCAGAATGGATGTTCCTTTAAGAAAATGCCCTGGAGTTAAGGCTGTGAAATCTGAGGGATCTTGCGAGAGGGTGGTGAGAGGACGTGAATTGAGAACGGCTTCAATTCAAATTAATAATGTAGTGAATTCTTCATAATTGAGTTTGTAATTTCCAGCTACTTTTTTGAAGTGGGATTTGAAGCTTTTTACAGCTCATTCCCACAAACCACCCATATGAGGAGCGCTTGGAAGAATAAATTGCCAATTAATGCCTTGGGGCGCGTACTTTTGTACAATCCCAGGTGAGACTTGTTTGATAAAGTCCAGAAACTGTTTTTCGGTGGCTCTTTGGGTTCCAAAAAGGTTTTGCCGTTGTCCCTCATTATTTTTGATGAAAAACCACGCCGTCCGATGCAGCGAACGAGCAGCATTCGAAAAGCGACAGCAGCTCAGCTTAAGGTGAATAGCTTTTGTCGGAAAACAAACCAAAACTGCCACATAGCCTTTAATTAAAGTGGGAGACCTTAACATTGAAGCCTTGATCTGAAAAGGCCCAGCAAAATCGACACCTGTTGTTGTGAAGGGCAGAGCGAAGTAGTCGCGTTCAGATGGAAGTGCTGCCATTATCTGCGTTAGCATTTTTTGCTTATACGATGTGCAAACCTTGCTCATGTAAATGCACTTCTTTATTTGAGGTTTAAGACGGGGAACATAAAACTCTTAGCGGACTGTTTGTTGTATAAGACGGGGCTGGGCATGTTGCATTACTATGTGGATATAATGGTGATATATCACGGCAAGCTGTGCTTTTTCTGGGGGATTATGGGATGGCGTTCGTTGTGTGTCAGGCTGGAGTTGACAAGCCGACCATTCACATAAAGCAGACTCTTTGTTTCCAGAAATGGATTTAGTACTAAAGTGAGCTCCTTCTATCAATCGGCTTCGAATCTTTTAGCAATGATATTTCTCGGCTGAAGTAGTGATAAGAGCGCGTTTTGCTTTTTGTTAGTCTAGGTGCGTTAATGTATCGCATTGGGGGTATATTGGAGGTGCTCCGTTAACTTTAGTTTTGAGTTGCTCTATAAATTTGATCGTGTAGGCAACTACTCTGAGGGCTCGGGGGATCGATGAGAATCGTTCAAGAATGTCAGGATGATATATAAATATATATAATATGGGACAAACTTGAGATCTGGCATCAAACGCAGAAGTACTGTAATCAATTCCCAGCTTTCAAATAAATTTAAAAACGGTTCATTGGGCGCAGGAAAATATTAACCGTGATTGGAACAATGTGATATTTACAGATGAGTCACCTTTTGTATTGTTTAACCCCTTAAGACGGGTTTGGCTAAAAAAAATACAAACATTTATTCTAAAAAATGTTAAACCCACTCAAAAGGTGCATGTTTATCGATGCTTCTCTGCTTATGGATTTGATGTTTTGAGATGCTTTAGAGAAAATGTGAACACCGTTAAAATGATTAAATTTTATAAAAAGAGTTTACTGAAGTCAGCTGAAATGCTTTGCGGCTAAAATAACTACGCTTGGATACTGACACTGTACTCAATGATAACAAGAAAACCATATTGTTACTTTAGATTGCTTTAATTAAAGACAAAATACCAAGAAAACATTTAACATCAACAAAAGATTTCAGTCGGCTACGCCAACATACCTGGATGTCACTTCCTGTCCAATATGCGGAAAATTTAGTCGCAATTTGCCATCAAAGATGTCAAAGAGATTGAAGCAAGTATTGAATAAACGTCAGCTATAACAAAACTATGTATTTTCTATAATTACAAAATTTTTCCCAATAAACCTTACCAACACTTTGGAAAACGAAAACGTAATTTTTTGAACGCACTGTATATTGATCAACATAAACGGCGTAAAGTCAGCTAGAAACTTGGAAATCATTAATTATTGGGCTAGGAGTAGGTCTGGTGTATTCAGGAACATGTTTCCAATCAATTTCAATGTTAAAATAACGAAAATCATTATGGGTGCGTTCGAGATTGCGATCACGACAGCAGTGTTGCAAATTTGTGAAAGTATCACGTTCTGCGTGAATTTCTGGCAACACTTGCAACAGCATCACGTTCTACTGTCACTTTTTGCATGCAATTTATGCAAATAATCGGCAACATTAAATTTTTGTCTGCACATTAGCAAATATGCAACACAGTATGTAGTATGTGGTATCTGAGGTTATGCGTTGAATAATTTTACCCAATTTTTGCATTAAATAATATTACATGTTCACTTAATTTTGATAGAATGTCTTACAAATTGACCGATTATTATTACTAGAAAAATATTCTCTACGAATTATATTGAGAATCTTCGCAGATTAAAAGACGATATATGCAGTATAAAGTCAACTGGAGGTTCGAAAATCTTTGTATTAGGTATATGATGTATTGACCCGATTCTACCCAATTTGGACAGGCAGGCATACTACTATCAGGAAAATATTCTTTTGGTATTTCATTAATATATCTCACAGACTGACCAGTATTTTCGTTAAAAATGCAGACATTAGACTTGAGAAAGCATATCATAAAGGCACTATTTGTGTAAAGTTTTATCCCAATATATTATTTTATGTTTGACGGTTGATATATGGTTAAATAGAAGAATCATAAGGAATGAAAAATTGTCTTATCTAAAATGAGGGCGCTGTCGCTGTCCGATTTCGCTTATTTTCACACCATAAAATAGGTCTTCTTGTCAAGAAGTTTGGTTGATTTACGCTGCAATTACACGAATAAGAACTTGTTTTCAAGTTGATCACAATACTTGTCAAAATTGATTCAAATTGACAGTCGCGACGTGTGCTGCAAGCAACTTGATAATCAATAATAGTTTAAGATGCCGTCGTCATGAAAACTACCTAAAATTCTTGGAAGTTTTTTACGAAATTAATAATATAATGGAAAGATGGAATGCGATGAAAGAGATGAGTTGAGAAAGACAATCTCGATGGACGAAAACGACTACAGTGTATATTCAAAATTAAAATTTTTGCTTATTTCAACTTAACTTGTTGTGCACTATAAGATATTTGAGAGAGAAATATTCAGGGGTGTTGTGGAATCCAAAACCGATTTGCGTAGTTGTCAGAATTGCAAACCAATTCACATTTTCAATGGTGTCACAGAATCTGTTTTGATTTTCGTCTTTTCGAGCATATGTATGTAAAACCAATATTCGAATCAGCTGTTTACTATTGTGACAAAACTTGCAAATGAATAAATTTCCTATCCTTATCCTATTAAAATATATGGATTTTTTTATAAACTCAATAACTATGACATTTAGTGTTTTATTCTTATGTTTTCCCCAATAGAAATAACGATTAACTAATTCGTAACAATAATATTTCGCCACGAATACCAGAACATATCAGAACCGACGAGAAATTGGTAAAACCAACTAGAAAGTGAATGCATAGACAAAATGTTATAGAGGCGAAGTTTTGTTAAAAATATACTATATAAGTAGAGTGTTGCCGTGTAAATAGCAACTAAGCTATAAACAATAAGTTGTAAACTCAAATAACGAGCAATAAGTTTTAAGTTGTTGGAATTAGAAATAAATATAGCATTAAATTGGGACTTTAATTTAACAATCCAGTGATCGAACTCAAGAGTGAGTTATCTTGTCGCAGTTATAAACGCATTTGTCAACGCAGTTGAAAGAGCCGTTCCCAACGCCAGATGCACGAATATTAGCACAGTTGGAAGAGCAGTTCGCAGCGCAAGATGCACGTATATCAGCACAGGTGTCCTCACAGTTGAAAGAGCAGGAGACACGGATATTGCAGGTGACCTCGCAAATAGCGAAGTGTCCTCACAGATTTCGAAAGAGCGCGATAAAATTAAAACTGAAGTGAGTGAATTGAAAGATCGCTCCACTAGCTACAATTAAATCGGCCAATTATGTTGTCAGCTTCTCCCAAGGTAATACCTCCATACTTTGATGGCATTATTCCGTTCCATGCTCTTAAGCTTCAATTCAAAAAGACGGCATCTTCAAATAGTTGGAACGCTGAAAATAAAGTAGCCGCCTTGCTTGTTGTATTAGGAGGATCTGCAGCGGAGATATTACAGACCGTTCCAAACTGCGAGTCGAGTAGTTATGAAACGTTGATGGGTGCAATAACAAGACGGTATGATAGTGGCCACAGGAAGCAGATCTTCCAAATGGAGTTGCGAAATCGCCGCCAGAAAGCCAATGAGTCTTTGCAGGAGTTTTCTACAGAGATTGAGAGATTAGCTAACATATTATGCACATGAATCCTTGAAATACATCGAGGACACGAAAATTCAGACCTTCGTTAATGGAATACGAGATAACACTACACGCTTCGCTGCGTTAGCTTGCCCAAAATTGACGTTTGTGGTGTTCTGTTTCGTATGCTGTGACAGGAAACTGCATCTCTGCTTAGCAATCAAACATTTAAAGCTCATTAAGTAGAAATAGAAGAACACACTTGAGTGAACCAATTACTTGCAAAATTGATAACATGCAGAAAGCGGATGGCGACTGATGGTGTAGTTAAATGCTTCAACTGCGAAAAAAGTGGCCATATTGCACGCAACTGTAACCAGTCCGATAATCCTGTTGGACATAAACGCAAAGCTGAGGAAGATCAAGCAAATGTCAAATCCAACCAATCCTTAAACTTAAGCCAGCCGAAAGGTCACGAGCTGGCTCCTGCAAGAAAATGCCCTGTAATCTCCATTTCACAAATATGTTAGTGGATCTACAGACGGCAAAAAGCGCATACTGACTGTGGATACGGGCGTATCACATTCCATTATTCGATCTGATCTGGTTGATAAAGAAGTGAGACCATTAGCTGGGGCAAAGTCACGTACTGCAACTGGAGAAGATACCCATGTTTTCGGGATAGTAACTTGCGAGATCGTAATTGGAAAGGTAGCCGTGTTATATTATATAATTTTATAGCAGCAGATATCGTCGACAAAATCATAATTGGAGTAGACTTTCAAACTGGTTACTCACTTTGCTTTTATTTTTTATTCTTTCAGATTCCGGTTAGCAAATATAATTGAAATACAATTTTTCTTATATAATATTACAATTTAATATTTTAAAATTTTTTAATGTTAAATACACTTGATTTGGATTTTACTTTAGGGCACTTCCGGGCAAACTGTGCTGCTACGTCTTCGCTTTACGAACGGGTGTCGAGAAACAAAAAGAGGCCATTCTGGTCTGAACAATCCTTTGTGTTTATTTGAGTGGTGAACAAGATGATGATTGAAGTGTCGGTGTATAGTGTGGTTGGTTAGTTGTGTTGGTGGGTAATATGGTGTGTACGTGGTGTATGATGTTGCATTGTGTTATGTTGGGTTGTATGATGTTGTACGGTGGGTTGTGTGCTTAGCAGAGAACGTATATTATAGAGAAGGTTCAATTGCGGCCCAGCGTGTGAATTGTCAAAACCTAACAAGATTTTAATAGTGGACTTCACCACATCTGGCTCGGAAGGAGAAATTTTAACAGTGGCGCGTAAACAGAGCTGAGCATTCAATGAAAATTATGCTCAGAGACTTGCTTTGATATTACAGCTGCATGTTAGCCTTTTGGCATATATTTTTATACGTTTATATGCAATCATATTTATTGATATGAATATCATTTTTATGAATGCATGCAAAACTGATAAGATCTATTAAATTATGGAATTTCGAAATAATATTTATAGTCAATTTGGGCATTTAATAATATTATATAGTTTTTACATAATATGCATTGCTATATAATTGTATATCTTTTATCACATTAACATTATATAGCCATATGTACATTTATCTGAACATGCGCATTTGCATGTACGCATTCAGAAATTCAAATCATAATTTATCACTTATCAATACACTATAAGCAGAGAATGTTAATAAATATATATATATTCATATATTAACATTCTCTGCTATATGTGCGCATATTGATTTATATGTCAACATATATATATATGTATATGTATATATTATATAAAAACGCAAAAACTACAAACATTGTTCTACAAAAACAACAATCGTCACAAGTCAATATGTCAGCCAAATAGCGGAAGCCAAAATATATGTAAATCACACAACAACAACATTTTCATTCATGAACGCAGGCGTACTTTCGACAAGCAACCTCGCTTCATTCATAAAAACAGATACCCTTACATCCCCCCGAGCATGCTTTTGGCCACAAGCGTCTTTTCAGGACGATGGCAAAAGCTAAAAATCATAAATTGAACAAATTTCTGATATTCCCTCTAGAAGAGAAAAGCGACAACCCCTCAAATATGAGTATTAAAATATAATATTTTAGAATAAAAGTGACAACATAGTATATTTGTCGATTTACAATTCAAGAAACTTTTTAAAGAAAATATTCAATATTCCTCTGATTTATATATACAGTAAACCCCGGTTAAGTTTCACTCCTCCTATCCTTCTTATCTGCCTGTGTCTTGCTGCATCTCACGTTTTTTTTTCTTAATTTTTTAAGGAAAACAGTAATTTTTTTTTTAAATACATAGAAATTATTTTTTTGATACCACTCGCTTAAGTACCACTATCGCTTATGTTTCAAAGCACAAAAAATCTGCATCTTTGGTTTTGGCACTTAACCGGAATTGACTGTATTTGTCAAAAGAACGTGCGTATGTAAATATTCGAATTTTTTGTACACACATCTGCCCGTATATATGCACATGACTTGTTGACTTTGTTTCCATTTATGCATGCCATGTTGTATATGAATAAGGGTTGATTTTGCACTTGCCATATGCGATGTATGTTTGTAAGAGTGTGTATGGTTCTGATTTCCCATGAAACAATGAGTGTACATATTTACATACATACGTTGCATATAGACAAATTAACAATTATAATGGGTACTTTCATATTTGTTTACATGCAACTTATTTTTTAGCCCAGCCGCGAAATGTTTTTAAAAAAACAAATTAAGCTGTTGCTTCAACTTTATTCTGTCATCTTTCCAGAACGCCTTCTTACAGAAAAGAGTCCCACTTATTTTACACTTAAGCCTATTTATACTATTCATTATTGTTTATTTAATATGAATTTCATCATTTGATGAAATTCTTTAACCTTGAGTCTATTGGATTGCGATTTTGTTATTATTGAGAATTTAATACCAAAATCTGTTTACAAATAGTGATTGGCGATATTTTGCTATTGCTTAGAGTTACTTTTCAATTAAACTATAATGTTTACTTTACAGTTAAGTGCTATGTGTGAGCGGTGGTGTTAACTCCCCCACCTCTAAGTCGAAGCGTCCCGTCTTCGAATATAATGCTGTTAAGTAGTTGATTTGATTTGACAACCTCAATAAATTTTCTTCTTTTTCTTTAGAATTTTTTAATTGAATTTGAGAAGTAATGTATATAAAAAATTTATAAACAAAATAAACCAATAATGTCATTAACGCTATAATAGTAATTGACCACCAAATGGGATTATTGTTCATTTCCTGTTTTAATGGTGTAAGTATATTGAAGTTGTTTAATCTCAAATCTACATTTTTTGTTTCAATATATTCTTTTATAAAAAATGTTTTAAATTTTCCTTCTTTTAAATGATTAATGATTTTTCCTGTTGGGTTTTCATATATTTTACTATCAATTGTTACATTATCTTGAAAAGTTACCAAATAAACTCCGTTTATTATGTGATTATTAACTTTATGTTTTCCAGATACTACTATCGCTCCATCTTTAATAATTTTTATAGACTCATTTTTATACTCTCGCAACCTGTTGCTACAGAGTATAATAGTTTTGTTCACCTAACGGTTGTTTGTATCACCTAAAATTAATCGAGTTAGATATAGGGTTATATATATATAAATGATCAGGATGAAGAGACGAGTTGAAATCCGGGTGACTGTCTGTCCGTCTGTCCGTCCGTCCGTCTGTCCGTCCGTCCGTGCAAGCTCTAACTAAAATTGAGATATCTTTATGAAACTTGGTAGACATGTTTCATGGTACCGTGAGACGGTTGGTATTGCAGATGGGCGTAATCGGACCACTGCCACGCCCACAAAACGCCATTAATCAAAAACAAATAACTTGCCATAACTAAGCTCCGCAATAAGATACAAGACTGTTATTTGGTACACAGGATCACATTAGGGAGGGGCATCTGCAGTTAAAACTTTTTTTTAAAAAGTGGGCGTGGTCCCGCCTCTAATAGGTTTAATGTGCATATCTCCTAAACCGCTAATGCTATAATAACAAAATTCACTGGAAGCAAATGTTTTTAGCACTTCTATTGACGGTGTTAAAATAGTTGAAATCGGGTGGCAACTCCGCCCACTCCCCATATAACGGTACTGTTAAAAACTACTAAAAGCGCGATAAATCAAGCACTAAACACGCCAGAGACATTAAATTTTATCTCTGAGATGGTATAAGATGACTTTATAGGAACCGCGTTCAAAATTAGACAGTGGGCGTGGCACAGCCCACTTTTAGGTGAAAACCCATATCTTGAGATCTGCTTAACCGATTTCAACCAAATTCGGTGCATAACGTTCTTTTCATGTTTATATGTCATAGTGCGAAAATGGGCGAAATCGGATTACAACCACGCCTATTTTCCATATGACACCATTTTAAATACCACTTGATTCTTTCACTTTCCACTATGCAAATCAAGCAACAATGATTATATCGGCGTAAAACTTTGCGTGAATAATACGTTTAAAGTATGCCACCTTGTGACCAAAAATTTTCTAAATCGAACCAAAACTGTTCAAGCCCCTAAGTACTAAATATGTGGACCCCAGTGCCTATAGTTGACCTTCTACCGAAAATATCAGTCAATCCACAAAGAAATCTCAAACGAGTATACCATTTGACTTTGCGAGAGTATAAAATGTTCGGTTACATCCGAACTTAGCCCTTCCTTACTTGTTTCTTTTATTTCTGCCATATCTAAAATTAATGGATTTAATATCCCTACTTTTGACAATGCAATTGTTTCTACTGTGTTTTCAAGTTCATTTATTATTAGTTTATTCCTTTGTCTTAAAACAGTTTTTTCATTACAGCTACCTTGTAATTGTTTTAATATTTGTGTTAATTCCGTAATGGTCTTAAATAACTGTGAATTAGTTGTAAATTGTTTATTATTATTTTCTATTAAATCATTTACTTTATTTGTTATTTGCATAAAATCATCATGGTCAGGTGTACCTGTAATCCATTTCCAAACTGTCCCAAGCTCATTAATACCTCTTTTTGATTTATTATCAATTTTTAATTTTTCTAATAACGTTTCTATCATTTGTATTTCAAAATCCATATTCAAATAATACTATTTTCTCATCGATTCTATAGTTATTTATAATGTTCTCAAATAGCGATAAATTAGTCAAATGACACAGTGATCCATAATTTTCAAAAATTGCTGCATTTTCTTCCTCTATTAGTATATAGTGTTCCCTTGTATAATCAATTATATCTGATGTGATAATTGTAGCATACAACATCAACAATAAAATTTGTTTATGTGTTCCCATTGTTTCTATAAAATTATAAAATTACACTTTAATATTATCCTTATGAATAATTCTGTTTCTGCTTTGTACTTTAACCCTATTTCCTAAATCCTCTATTACTATTTGTTTTTTATATTTGGATTTTAATTTATTTCTTTACCCATATATTTTTTCATATATAACTTCCCCTCTATGATAACTTTTTTGAATCCGTTTTTTATTATGGTACTTCAACATTTTTTCCTGAGCATTTTTTAATATTTCTCTCATATTTCCATGTGCTTCTTTGTTAAATAAAACATTATAAGGTTTGTTATCTGTTACCGAGTGTACTGTTCTGTTATACTGCTGAACTGCCCTCATAATTGATTCGTAATCACTTATCAAATTATGTTTTTTCTTCAAACATCGAGAAATCTCCACCAGTGTCGAATGAACCCTTTCTACTTGTCCATTGCTAGTACTGTGACGTGGTGCACAATAAACAATTTGTATATTAAATCTTTCCATTAAAGACTTGAACTGTATCGTACTAAACGCCGGTTCGTTATCTATAAATATACATTTAACATCTGGAAATGTCTGCAAAAGTTCCAAAACCTTATCTTCTAAATTTAGTTTATCTTCAATACACTTGATATTTGGAATAAGAATCCAAACACGTAATAAACTTTAATTTTTGTGCAAAAAATATATCAATATGGAGTTGTTCTCCTTCTTTTTCTGGTATTGGTGCTTCACCTATTGGAATTAATTTCGGATGCCTTTCATACTTATTACTATTACATATATTACAATTTTTCGCATATTGCTTCAATTGTTTTACCATTAACGGCCAATAATATTCTTGCCTAATTTGAGCTATATTTTCTCTATAATTTCTATGTGCTCTATTATGCGTTTGTTCAATAATTGCCCCCTGATCCTCTCTATTAGTCACATCATTAGCGAATAACTTTGTATAAAAAAATTTTATCGCTGGAAATGCTTCCCTTAAGAGATTTTTTATTTCATAAAGCACTTGAGATGTGCAGTGTATTCCCGTAACTATTTTTGAATTTATATATTCTTTCAAAACACCAATTATATTTTGTGGTATGTCGTACTCGATTAAAAATCGCTTATTATTAAAATAAGAAATCGTCTCCAAGACTGTTATTCTTGCTCCATCATTAATCAATATTTGCTGTTAAAAAAGATTTAATGGTTTCTTTGTTTCGTGAATGTGATACTCATCACTACTTTCTGCTGAATGTTGAGTATTCGTTACTGAATCACCTGAACGATCTGACTCCTCAGGGCTAGTTATGTTATTTAGTATCTGTCTTGACAATGCATCAGCAACGACATTTGTTGCCCTTGGCTTATAAATAATTTTTGGTGAAAATTCTTCAATAAACGATCTCCATCTTTTAATTTTAATATTTGGATTCCTTTCAGAAACCGCAAATGACAAAGGTTGATGGTCAGTGTGAATTTCCAAATCACTAACACCGTATAGATAATTTCTTAATGTTTTTAGTGCCCACACTATGGCAAATAATTCATTTTCATTTGTTGCATAATTCATTTCTGTAGAATTTAATGTTTTTGATATAAATATAATGGGCTTACCCTCCTGTGATAACACAGCTCCCAAAGCCACATTTGACGCATCAGTAGTTAGAACGAACTTCATATTATAATTAGAATGCGTTAATTGCACCTGTTGAGACAATAAATTTTTCAATCTTTCACAAGCAGTTATGCCACTCTGATCAAGATCAACACTTTTCTTCTTTGACAAGTATTGAGAAATCTTTCCATTTTCTCCCTGTAAATATTTAGTTAATGGCTTCGATATTGCCGCATAAATTTCTATAAATTTCCTATAGTACCCTGTTAATCCCAAAAATCCTCTCAACTGTCGTAATGTCCTTGGTCCTGGGTAATTTTGAATAGTTTCAATTTTTTTTGGATCTGTTTTAATAATATCCTTAGCTACTACATATCCCAAAAATTCAACTTCCATTTGATAAAACTTTGATTTTTCAGACGATATTTTCATGTTTGCCCCCCTTAACATTTCAATTATCAAATTCAAATGCTTTTTGTGTTCTTTTAAACTTTTTGAAAAAATTATAACGTCATCAATATACACATGACAGAACTTCCCTATATATTCTCTCAACATATTATATTACACAAAAATGCTCGTCGCATTCTTCAATCCGAACGGCATTCGTAAGAACTCGTATTTTCCATTATTAACCGAGAATGCCGTTTTTTCTATATCGTTTTCTTTTATTAATATCTCCAAATCAATTGTGGAAAAGTATTTTGACTTTCCTAAATTTGTCAGTATTACTTCAGGGTTTGGCATCGGGTACCTATCCGATATTGTTTTTTCGTTATTTTTTTTGAAATCGATCACCAATCTCAATTTTGGACTTCCGTCGTCATTCATTCCTTTCTTTGGAACTACCCATACTGGAGAGTTGTATGGGCTTTTACTTTCCCTGATTATTCCCTTTTGCAACAAATTTTTAATTTCTTCATTAACAAATCTATTCACTGACATTGGATAAGGATATTGCTTTGACCAAATTGGTCTATCCTCAGTTATTCGTATTTCCGCCTTTACATCAGTACGAAAGGGCAGATCTAAGTTTACATTCCTATGTATTTCCAAAATTTCCTCAATTGCTTCATTTTGCAATGTTTTTATCATTTTTCTTTCATCATTCAATGCTGATGGTCCTCCGATCTTTGAAACTGTTGTTAATCAATAAATTATGTAACACATGTCCGCTTTCGGGAACATGCCCACTTTCTTTTTGGTTTATTTTTTTCCCAAAATCAGCTTTTAGTAAGCGTTTTGTTTTTTTGTTGCCGGTATTTTCACATTTTTCTTTTCCGTGGCCGGTATTTACATCGGCAGGCGCCTTAGGATTTTCGAATCCCAAGGGGTTTAAATTGTTTAAATCATCCAGAAAATGTATTTTTTCTATTTGGCTATCACCATATAACAATACTCGATTTGGAATATCAATTTTTGCCCTGATTTTATTTAACAAATTTATTCCAATTAAGAGATCACTCTCTAAATTATCAATTTCATAAAACCGTTCCTGAAACCCAAACAGATTGGCGTTGTGGTAATATTGTATGATGGTCGAACCATTAATGGTCCTTACCCTCTTCTTAATTGCTAAAATATTTTTATTAGTATATATTCCCGCCCGTATATATGAACTGGTTGCCCCCGTATCTATTAATATTCTAAATATTTGCCCCGTTTTTTTATCCGATTTAATAATATAGGGCAAATCGAGATTTACTCTAAAAAATGATTTTCGTTTAAATTATTAATCCTTTGTACCTTCTGCTGAGGTTGAGAGCTGATTTGAGCACTATCATTTCCCCTTTTTGGTACGTTATTTGGTTGGTAATTTGTCTGATAATTACCCCTATTTACCCTTACCTGCGACTGGTTTGTTCGCCTTGGGCTAGGCCTATTTAATATTTGGAAAGACTGATCCACGTCCATCGGTTCTGGACGATTTTGTGTAACTTCATTTATCTGTAGCGTCCTTATTGGATACCTTAAATTATTTTGAAAATTGTAAGCCCTCTGATTTCCCTGTGAAGGACCCCTTGAATTTATCATTTGACTATTTTTTAAAAAATGCAAAGCAAATTGTGCTCGCATTTGATTTGAATATAATTCTTGCGCCGTAGCAAGAGCGTTTGGCAAATCTTTTGGTGCCAGCGTAAACAGAATTTGATCCAATGGGGGATTAAGTCCCGTTATAAAAGTACGTAGGGCTGTATCCCTATTTTTAATATTCAATTCCTTTGTTATGGCAGAATTCGTGCCATGAGTCATAATTGTTTTGTTAGTTAATAACGTTAATTTTTTATTTACCTCGTTATAAAATTCTATTAAGGTCCTGGAACCTTGTCTTAGTATACTCATCTCCTGCTCTATTATATGACAGGGTCTCTTATCGGCATATGCGAAGTCCAATCGGCTCAAAATAGCGTCGAAGTTAAGGACAGTGCCGTGGTTTGTCAAGATGTCATTGGCATTCTGCGTTAATTTATTACGCAGTATTGTTAAAGCTGCGAAGTATTTTTTACTCCCCCTGGTATAAAGCGACATAGAGTTATTGGCGGCTTCACGCCAGCTAACGTAATTATTTATTTTTCCCTTAAATTCGGGAAGAGATTTTATGACATCTAAACTTTCATCACAATGAATGGTCGAGTCGATACTCTCAACCGAATATTCAGTTACATTATTATTAGAGCTTAAATTCCTAAGCTGGAGCCTAACTTGCTCCAATTCTGTTCGCAATGAAGCAGTACTAGCTGCTATTAACCTAGACACCACATCCATATTCATCGAATTATTACCGTTATTTGCCAAGGCCATTACGGAAAACTTTTTTGTTACTTCTTCCAGTTTTTTTTTATTTAAAAACAAATTCTTTTATTTATTACTATTTTTTCCTTGGGCACTTGGAATGATTGTGATTGTCCCTACACTTATCACACCAATATAGTCTTTGGTATCCTAACTTAGAGGGACTATTTCCCATTAGTATTTTAAATACATGAACTTATACTTAACTATATTTATTCCTGGTTGCTGCCTGGTCACTACCACCGTTAATAATTATTTGTTATATCTCCTTGTTGATACCTGGTCACTATCACCGTTAATAATTATTTGTTATATCTCCTTGTTGATGCCTGGTCACTATCACCGTTAGTAATTATTTGTTATATCTCCTTGTTGATGCCTGGTCACTACCTCCGTTAATAATTATTTGTTATATCTCCTTCACTTTCAAAAGTTTTTTTATTTTTTTTTTTTATATATTTTCTCGTATTATTTTATTCACGATACTTATTTCTTGTAATTAAGCAACTTAAGATTTTTATCTCCTTTATTTGTTACTCAGTTTTTTCGGTTTTTGTTTTACTTTTCTCGTATTTATTACGATACTTGTTTCTTTATTTTGGACAACTGGAGATTTTTGTCTCCTTTTTTAGTTGCCAAAAAATTTTTTATTTAAGTTCAAGAGATGTTTTTACATCTCCTGGCAGGATCGCCACTTATTTTTTAGCCCAGCCGCGAAATGTTTTTAAAAAAACAAATTAAGCTGTTGCTTCAACTTTATTCTGTCATCTTTCCAGAACGCCTTCTTACAGAAAAGAGTCCCACTTATTTTACACTTAAGCCTATTTATACTATTTATTATTGTTTATTTAATATGAATTTTATCATTTGATGAAATTCTTTAACCTTGAGTCTATTGGATTGCGATTTTGTTATTATTGAGAATTTAATACCGAAATCTGTTTACAAATAGTGATTGGCGATATTTTGCTATTGCTTAGAGTTACTTTTCAATTAAACTATTATGTTTACTTTACAGTTAAGTGCTATGTGTGAGCGGTGGCGTTAGCTTGCACACATAATTATACATATACTTACATATATATGTATAAGAATATTTGCGACCGCTTGGTCTTTTCTTATGGGGTTATGTCAAGCAAGAGGAGTACAAAATCAAACCAAGAAATCTGACTGAACTGAAGCAGTCCATTAAATAGATATTTGAGGCAATCCCGACTTGAACCCTCCAGCCTACATTAATTTTCTAATTAGGTGAGCTGCCCTGTATATGCAGAATATCTTAAAATTATATGCAAAGTCGTTTGCGCATTGTAAATATACGAATTTGTAAGCGTACATTTCTTAACATTGAATTTAGCATTATTTTTCTCATTTAACATTCAAAATGCTCAATTCTGCTATTTTGCGCTCCGCAGGGGTAAAATTCTGGTGAAATCCGCTTATAATTTGTTTGAGGTGAGATCCTCTTAAGTTGGCGAGTAACCCTCCGTCAAGAGGAACATTTTGACAATCGGCACACCATGAACCTTCTCTATAATATATGTTCTCTGTGCTTAGTTGCAAAATGTCGCAAGATCAGAAGTCGCATGAACGTCCCGGCCCCCCTAGGCGAATTAATTGCCTAGAAGTCTCTGCAACTGTGGCAGAGTGCTCACTACGGCGTTCAATCCGGTTGCCCTTTGTCGCTGGTTGCGATGACCATAGGGTGGTGGAGGGGGCGGCGAGCGTGCCCCTCTGGATGGCTTTGGGCGATATACTCTTTGGCGGTGGACGGGATTCCCTTGTTGTCTGTGCCGGTGACTGGTCTGCGTTGTGGACGGATTTATTCGTCGAGGAAATCGATGGATCCGCGATCTGGCGGGCCAAAGTCTAGTCAAAGAAGATAATCTAAGATTCTCTGCACATTGTTTTTTAAAATGTTCAAATATCACCGCCACCTCAGTGCTTAACCGTACCAACAAGATTTTGCTTGTCAAGGGCAGTTCCTGACTTGCGCCACACAATTTGTCGACCTTTTATGCCAAAAATGCAAGATTTGCTTTCATCTTTCTTACAGATTTTCTTGTGCCTATATTTACTTGTTATTACACTAAAATCCCGTTATCTCAAAAACGAAAATAGGAATATAAATTTTCGTTTTTGTATTTTGAACTTAAGAATATAAAGAAGAAATACATGTAGAAAATTTGAACTGAATTACCTATTTACATTGTGTTTTTACTTCACTTAAAAAAATGTGTCGGGGGAACGCAGACTTTATTGGCTATATGTATGTTGTGGTTAATTTTTAATCGCGTTTGTTAGTGTTAGGTTTGCATGTATGGATTATAAAACGTATAAAAAATTTCGAGTTAAACGAATTAATTGTCGGTTTTGAATTTATTTATGCGCTTGTCTTTTCGGGGTTTTTGTAATCGGTTCTTCGGTGTTCCTCATAATTTAATTTATGATTACCAGCCGTATTCTTAAATGGGACTTAAAGCTTTTTACAGCTGATTCCCAGAGTCCGCCCATGTGGGGAGAACAAGGGGACAGTTTATACGTCAATCGATTCCTTATGGTGCATATTTTTCAACAATTTCTGGGGAGACTTCTTTAGTAAATTTAACAAACTCTTTCTCTGTGGCTCTTTGAGCTCCAATAAAATTTTTCCCATTGTAACTCATAACTTTTGATGGAAATCCGCGTCGTCCGACAAAGCGTGCAAATGCTGCGAGAAAAGCCGCAGAAGACAGATCCGAACATAGCTCGAGGTGTACTGCCTTTGTCGTGAAGCATACAAAGACAGCCACATACCCTTTTCTGAATGAAGAAGACTTTAACGTAGAGGCCTTTATCTGGAAAGGTCTAGCAAAATCGACCCCAATAATGGTAAAGGGAAGAGCAAAATTGCAGCGTTTATTTGAATCATTATTGGCGAAAGCTATCTTGCGGGGTCGAAAAGTTTTGCCACCGAGGAAAGTATTTGACATTTGGTTATGGTGGATATTGCAGATATTGACTCAATTTTATATGAGAATTGATCTGTTATCGCATTCCATTGAATCCCGAGTGTTTTTGTAGTACTGGCCTTTTCAAATTTATGGAAGTTTGTATCTAATAAGTCTTCCCATTTTATGTTTTTTATTATCTCAGGATGATTTGATGTAATTTTCTTTAGGGGGAACCCGGCTGAATTTAGTGCTTTAATCACTTGAGATAGTGATTCGCACGCTAATGAGAGACTGTGGCTACCTGATAGAATATCGTCAACGTATGTTTGTTTTTGTAGCACAGAAGTTGCTAGAGGCGTATTTGTTTGACAGGTTTTTGACACTTCATGTAATGTCCTAATGGCTAAATAGGGTGCACAGTTGATGCCAAAGGTATCAGTTTTATGTTTGTAGTCGCTGATTGGACTATTACTTGACTTTCGGAAGACTATACGTTAGAAATCTTGGTCATCTTTATGTACTAAAATTTGTCTATACATTTTCTCTACATCTCCAATGAAAACATATTTAAACATGCACCAATTTAGTATTAGCAGCATGAGATCAGGTTGTAATGTTGGTCCGTGTATAGTACATCATTGAGGGATTTTACCTGAGCTCGTACACTTTGAGGCATTAAAAACAACTCGTACTTTTGTTGTGATTTTATCTGGTCTTATTACCCCGTGTTGTGGGAGATAAAAAGATAAATATGTACCTTTAGATATTTTTTCATATGGTACAGCTTCTTCCATATTATTTAGGTCAAGATATTCATCCATCATGTTATCATATGCTGATTTAAGCTCGCTTTTTTTTATCAGGCTTTTTTCCAAGCTTAGGAATTGCTGGACTGCTGATATTCTAACGTGGTCTAGAGCTATAGTTTCTGGAAAGGTGGGCTTGAATCATGTTCGTATCTTGTTGTTGTGGATTTGTAACAGGCTTCGCATGCCAGGTCTTCTTCTGAAGGTTGTGTGATCTGGGGTAATTCTTCTACTTCCCAGAATTTTTTGAGTTGATTATTTAAATATTTGTTTGAAATATTTTCAACTTGAGTTGTAAAGGAATAATTTTTTCTGTGACATGGCCACTTAATACCCATCCAAAGATTGTGTTTTGGGCTAACAATTTATTAGAGATTTTCTCTATACCTTCAAGAATTATTTGAGGTATTAAGTCGCTGCCCAATAACATGTCGATTTGTGATGGGGTATGGCACTTAGGATCTGCTAAATTGAGATATGAGCATTTTTCCCTCTGTTTTTTATTTACTTTATAGCTTGGAAACAAATTAGTGAGCTGCGGTAGAAAAATGGCTTCTGTATCTATTCGTATATTCGCGTTTGGAGAGTATATGGTGATTGGGCAAACTTTATTTGAATTTTGTATAATTTTTCCGCCCATTCTCGAAATTTGAAAACTTGAATTTTTGACTGGCAATTTTAGCCGGTTTTGAGCTTTTGTGATATAATATAAAGGATCTTTGAGAGCCTTGATCTATTGATGCTCTTTATTTGAATAAATCTCCCTTATGTTCTATTGAAATGACCGCTGTGGGTAAAATAATTTTGCTTTCATTCTCTGAGTGAAAAGCTTAAATTTTTGCTGCTTTTGAGCAACATGGGTGTTCCTCTTTATTTTCGGGATTCGGGATTCGGGATTTCGGGATTATCTGATTTGTTTGTCGCGACTAGGCACGTGGTTTTTTGTATGTGGTTTTTCTTCATATTTGTACAATTTATTTAAGTGAAGCAATGAGTGATGTCGTCGTTGACAGCACACAAAACTTAACTTGTTTTCACAGTCTTTTGTCCCGTGAGAATTGGACAGACAGTTGATTCAAAGTTTATGTTGTCGGACAAGATTGTTTCTATCTAAAACGGACATTTTTTTAAATTTCTCGCAAGATTAATATAAGATCTCTCTGTCCTCCTCTACAGATTTCACATAATGATTGCCAATGGTTTGTTTGATTGAACACGAATTCTATTAACGTGCCTATTATATTGTGTGTTATTACTGACTTGGGGTTTAAAAAAGTTTTTGTTTAAGTCATTTTGATGACCTTTTGGCTTAACTACCTTTTTGTCTATTTCCTACTGAGTTGTTAAAAATTCTTTCATTTGATACCATTTTGGCGATTTCTTTCTTGCCACTAGTGATTGCTCCCATCGTAGCAAAGCAGCATCAGGTAGTGTCGCTGCGCAAATATTTACTTGGATAGGTCCTAAGATTCTGTGGATACAATTTGTTTCTAACACAGATAAGCAATTAATCACTGTCGAGTATAGTTTTTGAAATTCTTGGCTGGTTTCTTCTTGAAATTTTGGTAAATTAAAATAGTTATTTGGTTATCTACCAATACTCTTTCGTTTTCGAATCTCTCGACCAGTGCATTCTAAGCCAGATTAAAAATTTCGTCGTTCAAAGCGAAACGCTTGACAATACTGCCTGCTTCCCCTTTTGTTTTGTACCTGAGATGGTTCAGCTTTTGTGCTCGTGAAAGTTTAGGATGGTTAATGTACACGGCAGTGAACATGTCCAGGAAGGACGGCCATTGATCATAACCTCCATGAAAAACTTCAGTATCACAAGCTGGTACTTTTAAAAATATACTGGAATCTAGGTTTTCTTTTGACTGACGCCGAAGCTTTAATGTTTTCTGGGAGTTTAGCGTCGTCAGTATCTAATATTGTATCGTACGCTGCCAGAACTCGTGCCCATATATAATATTATATATGCTTTGAATTTTTAAATTTAGGACTGCTTCTGTATTGTCGTTAATAGGCGAAGCCGAAAACCGTGTGCAGTCTCTAATAAAACTGTCACTCTCAGTTATGAACCTTGACAGTGAATTGTCTTTGGTTCTTTTTGTTTTGCACCCTGCTTTGAGCGTGTAGCTTCCGCGCGTGTGCATTGTGCTTTATCTCATCAGCCAATTTTGCAATTTCTAATGATAGAGGTGTTCGTGGTTTATTCTCTTTTGATTCATCAGATTGCATTTATAATACTTTGAATTAAGTTGAAAGCTATAAACTAGCTATTAAAATAGTTTTGTATTACATTTTATAAAAAAAAATTTATATAGTATAATTGTAGTAAAAAATTTTAGTTTGATAAGCTGTAGCTATTATTTTTTTTTGCTGTTGAAAGCTTCGATTGTAAAATTAGTCTGTTGTAATTTTTTTTTTATCGGACAAGTCAATTTAGATTTTATTGAAATGTATGTCCGTATCATTATTATCTTAAAATTTGACGAAATTGCTTGCTGGGTATTCGTTTCACTCGCGAATAATTTGTATATTTTGTATGTATGTATATTCGTTTTTATTATATGTATCTATATACATTTGTTTAAAAGGAACGCGAAGATTAAATTGTTCTTAACAACAAATGTATATATATGTGTATATATATCAGCATACATATGTATGTTAATTTTAATTTTCATATATTTGGTTATGATTATCCGTTTTGACAGTATACTTTTTATACCCTGAACGGGTATATTAATTTTGCCACGAAGTTTGTAACACCCAGAAGGAAACGTCGGAGACCATATAAAGTATATATATAAATGATCACCGTGACGAGCTGAGTTGATTTAGCCATGTCCGTCTGTCTGTCCGTCTGTCAGTCTGTATATACGCGAACTAGTCCCTCAGTTTTTGAGATATCGATCTGAAATTTTGAACACTTCTTTTTCTCCCCAAGAAGCTGCTCATTTGTCGGAACCGCTGATATCGGATCACTATAGCATATAGCTGCCATGTAAACTGAACAATCGGAATCAAGTGTTTGTATGGAAAACTTTTCCATTTGACGAGGTATGTTCACGAAATTCGGTATGGGTTATTGCTAGAAGAAGTAATGCAATCTCCGAAGAAATTGTTCAGATCACTAAAGTATATTTCTGCCATACAAACTGAACGATCGGAATCAAGTACTTGCATGGAAAACTTTTTCATTTGACGAGGTATGTTCACAATATTTGCCATGAGTTTTTGCTAGAAGAAGTAATGCAATCTCCGAAGAAATTGTTCAGATCGGATCACTATAGCATATATCTGCCATACAAACTGAACGATCGGAATCAAGTACTTGCATGGAAAACTTTTTCATTTGACGAGGTATGTTCACAATATTTGGCATGAGTTTTTGCTAGAAGAAGTAATGCAATCTCCGAAGAAATTGTTCAGATCGGATCACTATAACATATATCTGCCATACAAACTGAACGATCGGAATCAAGTACTTGCATGGAAAACTTTTTCATTTGACGAGGTATGTTCACAATATTTGGCATGAGTTTTTGCTAGAAGAAGTAATGCAATCTCCGAAGAAATTGTTCAGATCGGATCACTATAGCATATATCTGCCATACAAACTGAACGATCGGAATCAAGTACTTGCATGGAAAACTTTTTCATTTGACGAGGTATGTTCACAATATTTGGCATGAGTTTTGCTAGAAGAAGTAATGCAATCTCCGAAGAAATTGTTCAGATCGGATCACTATAGCATATATCTGCCATACAAACTGAAAGATCGGAATCAAGTACTTGCATGGAAAACTTTTTCATTTGACGAGGTATGTTCACAATATTTGGCATAAGTTTTTGCTAGAAGAAGTAATGCAATCTCCGAAGAAATTGTTCAGATCGGATCACTATAGCATATATCTGCCATACAAACTGAACGATCGGAATCAAGTGCTTGCATGGAAAACGTTTTCATTTGACGAGGTATGTTCACAATATTTGGCATGAGTTTTTGCTAGAAGAAGTAATGCAATCTCCGAAGAAATTGTTCAGATCGGATCACTATAACATATATCTGCCATACAAACTGAACGATCGGAATCGAGTACTTGCATGGAAAACTTTTTCATTTGACGAGGTATGTTCACAATATTTGGCATGGGTTATTGCTAGAAGAAGTAATGCAACCTCCGAAGAAATTGTTCAGATCGGATCACTATAGCATATATCTGCCATACAAACTGAACGATCGGAATCAAGTGCTTGCTTGGAAAACGTTTTCATTTGACGAGGTATGTTCACAATATTTGGCATGAGTTTTTGCTAGAAGAAGTAATGCAATCTCCGAAGAAATTGTTCAGATCGGATCACTATAGCATATATCTGCCATACAAACTGAACGATCGGAATCAAGTACTTGCATGGAAAACTTTTTCATTTGACGAGGTATGTTCACAATATTTGGCATGGGTTATTGCTAAAAGAAGTAATGCAATCTCCGAAGAAATTGTTCAGATCGGATCACTATAGCATATATCTGCCATACAAACTGAACGATCGGAATCAAGTACTTGCATGGAAAACTTTTTCATTTGACGAGGTATGTTCACAATATTTGGCATGGGTTATTGCTAGAAGAAGTAATGCAATCTCCGAAGAAATTGTTCAGATCGGATCACTATAGCATATATCTGCCATACAAACTGAACGATCGGAATCAAGTGCTTGCATGGAAAACGTTTTCATTTGACGAGGTATGTTCACAATATTTGGCATGAGTTTTTGCTAGAAGAAGTAATGCAATCTCCGAAGAAATTGTTCAGATCGGATCACTATAGCATATATCTGCCATACAAACTGAACGATCGGAATCAAGTACTTGCATGGAAAACTTTTTCATTCGACGAGATATGTTCACAATATTTGGCATAAGTTTTTGCTAGAAGAAGTAATGCAATCTCCAAAGAAATTTTTCAGATCGGATCACTACATCATATATCTGCCATACAAACTGAATGATCGGAATCAAGTGCTTGCATGGAAAACTTTTTCATTCGACGAGATATGTTCACAATATTTGGAATAAGTTTTTGCTAGAAGAAGTAATGCAATCTCCAAAGAAATTTTTCACATCGGATTACTTTAGCATATAGCTGCCATATAAACTGAACGATCGGAATCAAGTTCTTGCATGGAAAAAGTGTTCATTAGATAAAATATCTTCACGAAATCCGGCATTGATTTCTCTCAGTGGCATATAGCTGCCATACAAACTGACAATCTAAATAAAGTTCTTATATGAAAAAAATTGTTTATGACAAGTTATCTTCACGAAATATGGCATGGATGATGATTGTCCAAGATATCGCTACAATTTTCGAACGAATTGTTCATATCAGACCACTATATTAAACAGCTATCGTGGAAACTGACCGATCAAAATACATTTTTCTATGGAAGTTTTTAGTATGGATTATTGCTTAAGATGTGACTTCAATCTTCGAACGAATTGTTAAGATCGGATCACTATAGCATACAGCTGTCAGATTTAACCACTTTACAAATAATATATTATAAACAAATCAGATTAATTAATTATTTATACTGTCCAATTTGAGTTTTCAATAAAAATTATCTTATATCTGCCAAAAACTGTTTTGCTTGTGCCAAAAGTAAGGTGTGACATGTAGCTAATTGGGACAATAAGTTGAAAAATGTGTTAAGAATAGATACATAAGAGTAAGGAGCAAAAATATTATTTAATTAACCATAAAATAAACAAATCCCTAATTATTCAAGATATATTATTATTTATTAATAATAATAGAGAACTACCTTTGTAAAGATAATTATTCAGTTTTAAAACCCTAATTAACTGATGGGTAGGTACAAACCAAATCTAGGTAGAATAATAGGTAGGAAATAAATAGTTCGAAACGTAGGTAGAAAACATAACCTAGGTAAAAAAAAACTCGATAATGCCCCTTTTGTAGTTAACGCCTTAATATTTCAACTAAAATTACTTGATCAAATTTGGCATGGATAACAATAAAATATCCTAAGAAATTTTTCAGATCTGACACATAGTCACATAGTTGCCGTACAAACTGATCGATCTAAATAAATTTCTAAAGTAGAAAATTATGTTAAGAATATATACATAAGAGTAAGGAGCAAAAATATTATTTAATTACCCATAAAATAAATAAATCCCTAATTATTCAAGATATATTATTATTTATTAATAATAATAGAGAACTACCTAAAGATAATTATTCAGTTTTAAAACCCTAATTAACTGATGGGTAGGTACAAAACAAAACCTAGGTAGAAGAGTAGGTAGGAAGTAAACATAGTTTGCAAGTTACGTAGAAAGTATAACCTATGTATGTAGGTAAAAATGAACCTCTACAATGCACTTTCTGTAATTAACACATTAGTATTCCTACGAAAGTTGCTTGATGATACCAAGAAGAGCAAAAGAGTTTACAGATGTGAAGTCGGGCTCTAAAACATTCAATAAATAGGACCCAACGCATCGGATCACTTCAGTTTACGCGAGCAGCTTAAACTTTCAACAACGCAAATAAGTTTCAAAATCAACGAAAAAATCCTTTTTTAAATAATACGCATACTTTTAATTATATTATTATTACTTTATTTATTAATATTTTAGTATATTTTTTATTTGTATAATATTTTTTAATAATTTTTGAAAATGCCAAGAGTATCTAGGCAATCGCAGGAACAAAGACGTCGTAATGCTCTGAATCGAAGCCGACGACAATATAGTCAAAATTTGGAAAATAATAGACAAAGGAACGCTGACTATATTGCAGAATTACTCAGCTCAAATTTTGAGTACCGCAATGAGGAGAGAACTCGTGATAGTTCTGCACGTTCCACTAGACGACAGAACCTACTTCACAGAGCAACAGAGCAGCAGCGTAATACAGTAGGTCATTCAAATAGACGTTTGAATCCAGAATATAGAGCAGCAGAGCAGGAGCGCGACACAATAGTACATTCGATCAGGCGCTGGGATCCGGAATATAGAACTGAAGAGCAGCAGCGTAATACAGAAGGTCATTCAAATAGACGTTTGAATCCCGAATATAGAGCAGCGGAGCAGGAGCGCGACACAATAGGACATTCTATCAGGCGCTTGGATCTGGAATATAGAACTGAAGAGCAGGAGCGTAATACAGTAGGTCATTCAAATAGCCGTTTGATTCCAGAATATAGAGCAGCGGAGCAGGAACGCAACACCGCGGAACATTTAAATAGGAGAACCAATCCGGAATATAGAGCAGCGGAGCAGGAGCGCGACACAATGGAACGTTCTGTACGGCGCCAGAATGGAATAATAAGAGAAGAAAAGAGGCAACGAGATGCAGCATTGAGGAGAAGTCGTCGAGAAGATCCAATGAGAAAACGTCGTGAGCAAATTTTAAATTCTTCTCAAAGAAGAGTGACCCGCCAGCAAACCAGGCAACAACTAGCAAACGAGCAGGAATCAACGTTGGAAAGAGTACAATTGCATAGATCGGATCCCGCAAATCGTCAATTAGAAAGCGACAGGCAAACCAGGAGGAATATAAGAAGACGTCGTGAACTTTCTCCTGATGTACAGCTAGAAGAACAAGAACGTCAACGTCAACGTCGAGCTGCCAATATCTTTGATATGTACGCATTGTTGATAAAGAAAGAACCCACTGAAATATGCGTCTTTTGCGGTGGCACTTGGTTCCCTCATACAGTGAAAAAACTAGAAAAATGTCAGACTTCAATAAAATTTGCGCGCTCAGAAGATGCTAGAAAAGTGTTTTATCTGTCATCAAAATTTCCGTCTTCGAACCAAAAGTACAACTTTTGCAACACATGCTATCGTATTGTTAGGAAGGGCAAGATACCAAATATCTGCCTATCGGAAGGATTGAAGTTTCCTGATATTCCGGAATGCCTTCAGGATTTAACGTGTCTAGAAGAAAGACTGATATCACCGAGGATCCCATTTATGCGCATCATCTCCTTAGGATATGAACGACAATATGCTATTCTTGGAGCAGTGATGAATATCCCCATTTCAGTTGTAGAGACAGTCACCGTGCTTCCACGTAGATTTGATAACAGCCATATTGTTCAAGTGCACTTGAAACGTCGATTGGAATATGAACAAAATTTTATGACAGAGACAGTGCGACCAGCAAAAATATTGGAGGCACTAAACTATCTCAGAGCTCTACGTCAAGCATAATATCCAAACGTCAAGTGATTGGCTGGCAAATGCTGGAAACGAGGAAACTGCTCCATTTATTGCGGATCCTGCAGATGAGGCAGAAGTAAGAGACCTTCTTAATGCCCGTCAGGAAAATGTACCGCTTGAAATGGAAGAGGATTTGAATCCAGGTGGTCAGGAGACATTAATGGACAATGAACCCGTTGAAAATCGATCCAGTGAACGGGTTGCAATGGCACCAGGACAAGGTAAATGCCCAAGGGACGTTACAACCGACGACGATGCTCAGGAATTGTCGTATCCAACAAACAAAAGAGGACAACTACAACAACTTATAGTGAAATTGCACGTTCTGAAATTCGCTATGATCGGCGTTGTGTGTGCGTGGACGTGCTCCTGTATATTTATAAGTTCTACGAGTTGGAGCGCATTAAAAATGCAATTTTCATTTGCCTGCGTAAAAAGTCTGGATCGAGGAATATAACTGCTGCAAATGTGAGGGATGAAAATTTTGTCAGCAACCTTATCCAGCATGATGAAGTATCATGTACTCAAAGGACTTCGATCCTCACCTGCACATTGGGAGGCAGAAAAGAAGAAAGTTTTAGCCATGATCCGCCAGTTTGGTTTGCCAATATTTTTTATCACAATGTCTGCTGCAGAAACAAAATGGCCTGAGTTGTTAGTCATATTGAAGAAACTGGTGGATAAAGTAGACATTTCGGAAGAGGAAGCTACTGCTCTATCAAGCTCTGAAAAGGCGAGACTGATAAGGACAGATCCAGTTACATGTTCCAGGTATTTCGACAATCGATTCCGCCAAATGCTAAAATTATTACAAAACGGACTATTTGGAGAGAATTTAGTAGTCCGTTACTACTACAGAATTGAATTCCAGCAGAGGAGATCACCACATTGTCATGGCATGTACTGGCTATGTAACGCACCACAATTGGAAAGTGATGGAATCACCAACACAAATGATGTTAAAACATTCATCGATCGACACATCACAACCGATGGGGATGATTTGGACTTACTGGAATTCATTCAGTATCAAAAACACAGACATGGTCGAGCTCGCCTAAGAGACCTACATGGAAAACAAGTGTGCCGATTCAACATGCCATATCCGCCGATGGCACGGACAGAAATACTTTTCCCTCTGGAGAATGAGGAAGATATTGAGCAACACAAAGCTCAATTCCAGAAAATACAGGAACTATTAACTCTAACGGATCTCCCAGAGGAAAAAATAAAAATACGTTTGAACTGCTTCGAAAATTTTTTGGCGGATGAGCGAATCAACACTGACTATGAAGGATACAAGCTTGCTTTTCGCTCATCTGTAAAAAAGCCACACATTTTCTTAAAAAGAAAATTTTCAGACAGGCTTCTAAATGCCTATAATAAAAATATCCTTAAATTGCATGGATCAAATATTATAATATATTCATTCTGGACGCATACGCTTGCTGCAGCTATATCATTAATTATATAAATAAATCCAATAGAGGAGTATCAACATTATTGATACAAGCCATGGAGGAAATAAATGCAGGGAATTTCTCCATTAACAGAAAACTACAGCACATCGGAAACAAATTTGTAAATGGATCGGAAATATCGGCTCAAGAAGCAGCTTATAATATTTTGGGACTGCATCTATCAAAAGCAGTAGGGGAAATATTTATAAATACATCACATCCAAACAACCGAGTAAGGATGATAAAGCCCCGACTTGAATTGAATGCTTTACAGGAGGACTCTACGGACATATATGTGCCGAGTGTGCTGGAGCACTACTCTCAAAAGCCCGATCAATTGGAAGAACTATGCTTAACAGATTTTGCAGCATGGTTCAGATTTTGCAAAACAAGCAGAAATGTTTCTGATAATAACGAAGAATACAACGAAGTAGAGAACGAGGATGACACGACAGCTGCACTTCCAATGGCATTAAAGGATGGATCAGGATTTCTAAGGAAAAGGAAGCAAGCCCTTATTCTGCGTTGGAAACGTTTTAGCGTTGAAAGTTCAAGAGCCGATTTCTTTAGAGAAACCGCCATGATGTTTCACCCATGGAGAAATGAGGAAACAGACTTATTAAATAATGTCGTCGAGAGTATTTGCAATTCACACAAAGAGCAAATTGAGCTGAATAGGCTCATATATGACAAATTTTCATCGAACGAACTAGAAGGGATTTTGGAAAACCTTCATGTCACAGCGGAAGAAACAGCTGATGATCGAGATGCCTCACAACTTTTAGATCCCGAATTTAGAGCCCTAGCCGTTCCAGCGGAAACAGGAGACATTAATGTTTTTCAAGAGCACAACAATACCGAGGAAGAGGCGGTTCGATTAATTTAACTCCCACCTCTAATATTAGAAGACCATTTACTGGCAATGGTGCAGTCACTTAACAGCAAACAGAGGGAATACTCTGCTCATGTAATGCACCATGTAAGTAAAATCTTCTTCGAATATGTCGGAGGCGGTGCTGGAGTGGGCAAGAGTCGGCTTATAACAACTATATATCAATCGTTGACATTGCGAGCTAATAGTGTACCAGGAACCAACCCAGAAACAGCCAAGGTGTTACTCTGCGCACCTACTGGCAAAGCAGCATTTGGAATTGGGGGCCTAATCCTTCATTCGGTTTTTTCACTCCCCGTCAACCAGTCTTCCGGCGATCTTCGGCCACTAAACATTAAACACAATTCATGCCAATCTCATAGATATTAGGCTTATTATAATTGACGAAATTTCAATGGTTGGAGCAAAGATGTTTGCATATTTAGATTGCAGGCTAAAGCAAATTTTCAGGAGCACCGCTTACTTTGGAGGCATACCAATTATCGTGTTTGGTGACTTAAAGCAGCTGCCGCCAGTAGGAGATCGATGAATATTTGCGCCGAATACGAATGATCATTACAGTACAATTACAGGAACACCGCTTTGGGATCAATTTCGGTACTTTGAGCTCACTGAAATAATGCGCAATCGTGAAGATCAAGCATTTGCCATCGCTTTAAATAACATGTCAGAGGGAAATATGACACACGCTGACATCCAATTAATCAAAAGCAGGGAAAAGACCTCTAATGAGATACCGAACGAAGCCATCCATCTATTTTATTCAAATGCTGGAACAAATGATTTTAATTTAACTAAACTGGCGAACACAATGACCGAGGAGTTCATTTCGACTGCGAAGGATACAATTAAGTCAAGTTCCCTAACAGAACGCAGCAGAGCAAACATTTTAGAAGCTGTGAAGTCTTTTAAGCCATCGGAAACACAAGGAATGCTTTATACATTGCAGCTCAAGACTTCGATCAAATATATGGGGACAGTCAACATAAGCATAAGTGATGGTCTCGTCAATGGTGCTACGGGGGAACTAATGCAGGTTGATTCCGAATCACATAGATCTGAAAGTTCAGTGGTGCGACTCTGGATAAAATTCGCAGAATCAAGAGTTGGAAGCTTTGCACGTTCCAAGCAGTCTCACAGTCGCAATGCAGATTGGACACCAATCATGACCGTGGTCCGATCATTCCAATACAAGAGAAATGAGCAAATAACCATAGAACGCACACAGTTTCCGGTCATTCCAGCTGAAGCCATCACGATACATAAAAGTCAAGGTGGAACATACACACAAGTTGCTGTTCATCTAGAGGGTAGAGTAAGCAGATCAGCTTTATATGTAGGATGTAGTAGAGCCACAAGTGCCAATGGATTGTATATAATGGGGACATTTTCTCCCCCGAACCCATTTGGACCGCAGGATCCAATTAAAACTCAACTTAATAGGTTGAAGACAGAAGGAGCACTGAGGACATGCTACAGATTTTTGACTGAAAAATCGGAACAACGTCTAGATATTTGTTATCAAAATGTAAGGGGCCTAAACAAGCATATTGAAGATATCAGATCAGACAAGCTGATTTGTTCTGCTGATATTCTGTGCTTTGCCGAGACATGGGCCTTACCTCAAGAAGAATTCCCAATAGAAGGCTACAGTGTTATGATGGAGAAACAAGGTCATCCCGACGACGCTCTGCCAACGGCCTTATAATATACTACAAGCAAGATAGGTGCCCAGGTCTATCAGAAGGATCATTTTCAAGAAACGACACCGGTTCAACAAACGTTTACCAACTGTTAAACGTAAACAATTCAACAGTTTCCATATCACTTGTTTACAGGAACCCCCGCTATAGACTTCCGGATTTTACAAACCAAGTGGAAAATAATATCCGTCAGATAACTGAACAGTATAATGGACCGTCAGTAGTCCTTGGTGACTTTAACATATGTCGCCTAACAGCAACTGATGATTTGGAGGTTCGATTGCAACAGTTAGGATTTCAATCTTCATTGGCTAAGGTCGCCACAACAAAACAGGAAACAGCAATAGATTGGGTATGGACAAACATGGATTCTGCAATGACCTCATGTATCACATATGAAACACCATATAGTGACCATGACGGAATATTTTTAAGCTTTAGAAAATAGATATATTATATATATAGATATATGTTAGATTCAATATTATTAAATTTAAGTTTGTATTATAATATAAAGTGTAGGTCATAGATGTAATTATTGTAATTTATATATCATATAAAAAAGTATTATAGAATAATAAATATTATTATATGTTATATATTTTCTAATTTCTATAAATATTATAATTTGTTTTGTTTTTCATTAATTTAATGTCAATAATCAATCAGCTTAAAAAATTAAAATTTATGTAAATGTCTGAAAGATCTATTTACCTCAATAACTAACCTTAATTCGAATAGAAGATTGTTTATAGCAAAGAACCTGGCTAGAAGGAACTGGCAAAATGCTTTCCGTTGGATGCAAACCGTTGGCAAGTCACGTTTTCAAATGTAGTCATACATATAGTGGTTACTAAAAGAAATGCACCTGTGAAGGGTATTATAGCTTCGGCGCAGCCGAAGATAACGTTTTCTCTTGTTAGTTATATTGATATGTGCACATGCATACATGTAACGCGTTTTTGCAAAGTTTTGCTGAGAGTGCCTGGTATTATTATTATATATGTTTGTAACTATATTATTTTATATGTATATTTTTAAGAGAATATATAAGAAAAATGAGAAGAGCAAAAAGGTTGGTTATTTTTTTTTTTGCTTTCCAGTTATATCGTTCGGTTATTTATTTCCCCCGAAAAACTGATAAAACTGTAAATTAACATACATATGTACATATGTGCATAAAATGCCTCTATTGGCAAATTTAATTGGAATGGACTTACTTTTTTTCCGCAAAGGGTTTATGGGTAGCAATACTTATAATTCTTCCTTTCTCTTCTCTTTTTATTATCCTTTTTTCTGCTGCGTTGCTTTCCTCTTCCCACGTAGCTTATTAGGGTACTCTCCGGTAGCTTAGGTAGATTTTTTTTTTTTTTTGTTTTAAGTAATTGTAAGTTTGGTTGTTTCACTTATGTTGTATTTTATCGCGCCCGCTTTTTATTTTTAGTTTTTTCTTTTTTTTTTTGGTTTATATTTTAGTTGGTTTTGCGCCTGTTTGTTGTAATTTTATTTAACCACTTAGTATAGTATGTATTGTATATAAGTACTTAAGGTTTGAAAAGATTTCACTTCATTTTTTTTTTGTTGATAGGTGCCATTCAAGGAGGCTCAAAGGACCAGTAGGTTACTCACTTTGCTTATATTTTTTATTCTTTCAGAATTCGGTTAGCAAATATAATTGAAATACAATTTATCTTATATATTATGATATAATATTAAAATTTTTTTTGTAATGTTAAATACACTTGATTTGCATTTGAAATACAGTTTCACTTTTATATATTACAATATAATATTTTAAAATTTTTTAATGTTAAATACACTTGATTTAGATTTTTACTTTAGGGCACTTCCGGACAAACTGCGCCACGGGTGTCGAGAAACAAAAAGAGGCCATTCTGGTCTGAACAATTCTTTTGTTTATTTGGGTGGTGAAAAAAATGATGATTGAAGTGTCGGTGTATAGTGTGGTTGGTTAGTTGTATATGGTTGCGTTGGTGGGTTGTGTGCTTAGTTGCAAAATGTTGCGGGATCAGAAGTCGCCAAAAGTTGAGGCCACAAATAAATCTACACCAAACTTGCTTATAGGTAAAACCCTGGCTATGACAAGACAAGATCAACGTGTCCCAGTAAGAGTACTTAATGAGTGCAAGTTACCAATCAAACTCTTCAAAGCTACTATATTAGGGCAGTGTCAAGAGAGGGAGGTCGTGATAAATCGCGAAATAGGTCTTGAGGAAGGTTTCATGGACGAAAACAATATATCGAGCAAATATAACGCATGGACAGAGAAACTAGTGGCAAACCATCAAAATAAGGCTAAACAGCTTCTTCTCAGTTACTCATCCATATTTGATAAAGACGATGCCAACCCAGGAAGAACCAAAGTTGTGAAAAATTTTATTAATAAAGGTGATGTAAGACTAAACTGCCAGGCTCCTCGAATTGTCCTTTAGCAAAACGTGAAGTTGTAAGTCAGACCATACGTGAAATAAGCAAAAGCGGCGTAATCGAACCATCAGAGAGTCCATGGAGCTCATCTGTAGGACTTGTGAAGAAGAAAGATGACAACATGAGGTTTTGTGTGAACTATAGATGGTTGAATGACGTAACGAAGAAAGACAGTTATCCAGTACCTAGAATCGATGATACGCTGAACTTGTTATCCGCCTCAAAATGGTCCTCAACACTTGGTTTGAAAAGTGGTTATTGGCAAGTGGAGGTAAACGAAGAAGATAAAGAAAAGACGGCTTTCAGCTTTGGCAATTAACCGTAATGTCCTTTGGATTATGTAATGCTCCTGCTACCTTTGAGAGACTTATGGAGCAGGTATTAAAAGGATTGCACTGGAAGACGTGTGTGGTATACCTCAACGATATCATCGTGTTGGGTAAAAGCTTCGATGCACACCTTAAGAACTTGGAAAAGATTTTCCAACGGATAGCTGGTGTTGGTCTGAAGCTGAGTCCAAAGAAGTGTTCCCTTTTCAAAAAGAAAGTAAGCTACTTAGGACACAAAGTGACAACGTAGGGCATTTGCACATCTAATGAAAAGAGAGAGACAGTAAAATACTGGCCGACTTCTAAAAATTTACATGAGTTGCGGAGTTTACTTGGACTTTGTTCTTATTATCAAGGATTCGTTCCAAACTTTACCAGGGTAACTAGTAGTCTCCATGAACTCACGATAAAGAACAGAGTTTTGAATGGAATAAAGGACAAAAAGTGGCTTTTCAAACTCTGAAGAAAGGGTTAAATACTGCGCCAATGCTAGCAGACCCGGTCTCAGGATCAGCGTTTGTTTTAGATGTGGATGCTAGTGGGCTTGCAGTAGGAGGCGTGCTATTATACGTCATTGATAGGCATGAGAAAGTAGCTGCGTATTACAGCCAATAAATAAGCAACCAGAGAGAAATGATTGTGTTACTCGGAGGGAATTACTGGCTTTGGTCATCATGCCGCATTAAGATGGCTTCTGCTATTCAGGAACCCAGAAGGACAATTGGAACGGTGGATTGGGAGACTCCAAAGTTACGACTTCTCTATAGATTATCGCAAAGGTAGTAGTCCTGGAAATGCCGATGCAATGTCTCGCCGTCCCTGTAATTTGGAATGCACACATTGCTCTAACGCTGAGGTCAAAGAGGACATTACAGATGTCCGATTAATAACTATAACATCAGACTGGGATCCGGAGGACCTACGGAAATGTCAGCAAGATGATTCAGATTTGAAAAGTATAATACATGGATTGGAGATTAATAAACGTCCAATGAGAGTAGAAATACCTGCAGAAAGCCCAGGCGGAAAGGCTTATTGGGCACAATGGAATAGTTTAAAGTTAGTGTCTGCTTGCATCGCGTATGGGAAAGCGAAGATGGGCAAAGTTCCCGAGCTTTGATGATTGATTCAATCGAAGTTTGGAAGAATATTTGAGGAAATTTGTGGACCAGTATCAAAAACATTGGGTACCCATATATCCTGGTTCTTTATGGCTTATCTTCGACTACCGATTGATTTGAAATTTGGAATTAACGCCAACAGAGGCATCCTAGAAGATGAGATGAGATACATGCTATGGTGAGACAGCGCACCAAAATTAAGAGCTATAAAATGAATGCAAAATTCGACACGGCAATGAACTCTGAGGGTTTTATTGAAGGCGATTGGGTATTGGTATATAACCCACAACGAAACAAAGGGCTGTCTCCCAAATTACAGTGTAATTGGGAAGGACCATACCAGGTTATTAAGGGGGTATTCTGGTGTAGAAGCCGGAATTTTAGGCTCTTTTTCGGACCCGACATAAAAAACAAGAAATATTTTACATCATCATTTCAAAAATTCCAGGCCTGCAAAGTGGGGACTGATGACAAAATGGCGTGTCCTGGTGTGCAGAATATCAGGACTCCTAGTAACCCGAGTGATCCTTAATGAAGAAAGATGTAGCTATAGCACTACGAGAGGATTTTTAAGAACAAAAATTTCACAAAATGGCGACTGTTTGAAAAATATGTTTCGTTATTTCCCTTTTTTGTCGTTCGGAATTTATTAAAAATATAAAATTTTCAAAAATCCTTTCGTAGTGCTATAGTATAATGTATAAAGAAGCTTTGTATAAAATTTCTCGATTGAATAGAACTTGAGATATCATGCACACTGTTTCTAAAAAAGTAGTTTAGAGAAAAACGACTTCAAAGCTCGCGCCTTTATAGGGACATATTCTTAAAGAGTTATACTGCAATAATATTCACAAAAAAACCAGCGTTTGGTACCGCAAATATGTCTAATCGAGACGATCAGACTTAGGCGGAGGGCAGTGTAGCGAACACGAGTACCAGTACGAATCAGAATCGACGATAACCTGATAGAACCAATTAGACAGCGAATTCGTAGTTGCCAGAATGTTCTAGAGGCGAAGTTTTGTCAAAAAACTACTATATAAGGGCTGCCGAATTGTGCAGCAGAGACAGTTCTAATTAGAGTGTTCCAGTGTAAATAGCAATTAAGATATAAGCAATAAGTTGTAAACGCGAATAACGAACAATAAAAGTTAAGTTGTTCGAATTAGAAATAAATATAAGTGTATAGCATTAAATTAGGACTTTAAATTAACAATCCAGTGATCGAACTCAAGAGTAAGTTACAAGGTAGATCATTTATCGAGAAATTCGTTAATTATTTTTTTACTTTCGCAACATGTTGCTAGAGAGTATAATAGTTCTGTTCACCTAACGGTTGTTTGTATCACGTAAAACTAATAGAGTTAGATATAGGGTTATGTATATATAAATGATCAGGATGAAGAGACGAGTTGAAATCCGGGGACTGTCTGTCAGTCCGTTTGTGCAAGCTGTAACTGGAGATATCTTTATTAAACTTAGTACATATGTTTCTTGGCCCCGAATAGGTTTAATGTACATATCACCTCTATTGACAGTGTGAAAATGGGTGAAATCGGGTGACAACCCCGCCCACTCCCCATGCAACGGTACTGTTAAAAACTACTAAAAGCGCGATAAATCAAGCACTAAACACGCCAGAGACATTAAATTTTATCTCAGGGATGGTATGAGATGACTTTATAGGAACCGCGTTCAAAATTAGACAGTGGGCGTGACACCGCCCACTTTTAGGTGAAAACCCATATCTTGGGATCTTTTTAACCGATTTCAACCAAATTTGGTACATAACATTCTTTTTATATTTGTGTACTATGTTATGGTCGAAAATGGGCGAATTCGGATTACAACCACGCTTATTTTCCATATGACACCATTTTAAATTCCACTTGATTCTCTCACTTTCCACTATGCAGATCAAGCAACAATGATTATATCAGCGTAAAACTTTGCGTGAATAATACGTTTAAAGTATGCCCCCTTTTGACCAAAAATTCTCTAAATCGAAAAAAAATTAATAAAATCGGGTTAATACTACCCTCAAATTCCATATACTACTTATCATGCTTTTCGTTATTCTAACCAGTTTTATGCCGAATATGTCGGTCAGTGAGTATTAATATTTTTTTTTTATATATAAAATTGCTTCAAAATATGTTCTCGAGTATAGCTGAGCAATGTCAAAATTAATATATTTCTCTATCCCCAATATATATATGATTTCCGTCTTTCCACCTGACTTTACACCGTTCCGGTTGATCAACGTGATATTTTAACGAAATTAAGTGGAAAAGATTTCTTAAAAATTATGTGGTTTGACGCTGAATTAGAATGAAATTAGTATATACTAAGTCTAAACCTCACACCTTCATATAATGAATTCCGATTCTCTGGTTGACGTTTGCCACCTAAGCTTATAATATTAAATTTAGCCACTTTGGTGGAGTTTATATCACATTCATACTTATGTATATCTCACTTCAAGCAATAAAACTGAGACTAAGTGTATGGCCTTTAATATAAGTCAAGAAGTTACCAAATTTTATTGTAATTTAATCACGATATCATTTAATAATGGATGTTTAATTCAACATGTTTTAATATACGGTTTGGAGGAACTTTCTGGTCTTTGATTGTCCCAGCTCAATTTTTTCTTTTTTCGTCAATTTGATAATTTAATGAAATTAAATGGACAGTTTTTCTTAAAAATAATGTATATCGCTGCATATGAATGAAATTGGTCTAGACTTTGCTTAAACCTTATAACCCTAATATACTGATTTCCACTCCTCTGGTACAACAGCAACCTCATATACCCCACATATTAAATTTAACCCCTTTGGTTCAGTTTATATCACATATACCATGTTTGAGTTAAATAGCTTCTTTTTATAAAAGTTAACATTTCGGAGAAAAAAATAGTATTGCCACAAAATAAATCTATGATCAATAACACAATTTAATAAGATACCAAATAATAATCGAGTAACGAATGTTGAATTCTTTCGCAACATTTTTATACTTTCGCAATATGCTGCAACAGAGTATAGTTTTGTTCACCAAAGAGTTGTTTGCATCACCTAAAGTGATAGATATAGATTTCTATCTACATATATTTCTTCTAATATTTAGTGATAATCAGTGGTTAGGTATATTTTCTCAGCCATCATGTTGAACTTATTATAAAATATACCAGACAACAATGCTAAAAAAGTTTCTTAGAGTGCTGGACTTTGTATAGAGCAAAAAAATCTTTCTAGAAAAAATTGCATGAAATAAATATTAGTAATGTAGTATCAAAAGGGCTAAAGACCCTTTTTATGTGGTTATAGAGAAACTGCGACCCCATCGGTTTACATGCTACTGTCTATTATTTCAGTTTTGCGACACATTTTAATATGAAGGTTATGAGGTGAACTGTAAACTCAAGAAAATTACATTTTTACCTAACGCCGTTGGCAGCTTATGAAATGTTTAGATATTAAGACAGAAAGAAGAAAATCTACATACCTGCTCTACATATGTGTATACCATACTTAATTATATGTAAGTTATTGTTAATTTAGCCTTCATGGGTAGACCCTTCAAAATAGGTACCATAGATCCCCCTGTTTTAGAAAGCGTTTAACAAAAGTAATTTACGGAGGGGTTTTCCGAGAACTTAATTTTAATACAATGAAATAAACGACCAATTTCTAAAATATAAATATAACTAAATATTATGTATTATTATGTTAGTGAATAGCTAAGTAATATATAGGTATACAAAAGTACGTAAGCTGTACCAACATGTTGCAAGAGTATAATAAATATCAGTACACTGTGTTTGTAGTTTCAGTTACACTAGATGTCTTGACCAGCAAAGTGCTTTATTCAAACTAATTTAAGTGCATTAGTTATATAGTGTTTAAAGTATTATTATATACAGTGACGAGCAAAACCGTATTATATACAGTGGCGAGCAAACACATATACATATGTGCACCAGTATACCATAGTACCTATACACGGAACAGGAAATGAGTCATAGCAAGGACTTACAAGGAATTACAGTGAAAGAGAGCAGCACCTTGGATCCAACTTTTAACACCAGGACGGACTGAATTATATAAGTATTATCTATAAGTATTTTATGTATTAATCCATTTATTATTAATTAGTTATGCCTAGATTAAGTAGAAAATCTATATTACTAAGTCGTCTTCAGAATAGAAGACGTATGAGAGTTCTTCGTGCAAACTCTTTATATAGAGATACTGAGCAGTCACAAAATACTGTAAGTCACGCTAATCGTAGATTAGATTCCGATGTACGTCTGTCCGAACAAATTATCAATACAAATCAACATAGAATCAGGCGGGAAAATCTCGAGGTACTGTCTTTTGAACAAAATTTAAATACTGTTCAACATAGAAAGAGGCGGCAAGATCCGCAAATTCGCTCTGAAGAGCAAATAAGAGATACCCGAGGTCATAGCTCTCGGCGTGAAGACCCCGATGTTCGATCCGTTGAGCAAGTTGCAAATACTGTTCAACATAGAACAAGGCGGCAAGATCCCCAAATTCGCTCTGAAGAGCAAATAAGAGATACTCGAGGTCATAGGTCTCGGCGTGAAGACCCCGAGGTTCGATCTGTTGAGCAAGTTGCAAATACTGTTCAACATAGAACAAGGCGGCAAGATCCCCAAATTCGCTCTGAAGAGCAAATAAGAAATACTCGAGGTCAATCCTGAGGTACGTTATGATGAACAAAGTAGGAACACTAGGGATCATAGAGAACTTCGCGCAAGAAATCCTGAGTATAGGAATTTAGAGCGCATTCGTGATCAAATGCAAAGGGAACATGCAAGAAGAAATCCTGAAATAAGGAGAGAGGAGCGTGATAGAGAAACACAACGTCGACAGCTTAGTGGGAGGGGTATGAGGGAAGAAATTTTGAATCAGAGACGTCTTAGACAAGGTCAAGTTCGCCTTCGTAGAGATCACTCACTCAATAGACAAGTTGAAAACCAAAGGCAGTCCCAACGAATCCGATTAACGAGAGAAAATAATGTTATAGAAACTGATAATAGTGGCAATTTAACAGATTTCAAAAACATTTATTTCTAAAATATAAATAAGGGCCCTACTGAAATATGTATTTGCTGCGGCGGCTTATGGTTTTCACACCAAGTTCGCAAATTAAATTTCGAAACTATTGCGCAAGGTCACCCGAATGCTGCATCCGCCTTTTTTTAATGCAAAAATTTCCTACAGAAGATGGAAATTACAATTTTTGTGCTACTTGCAAAAATGCGATTGTTAAAAAGAACGTTCCACAAATATGTTTAGCTAACGGTCTAGACTTTCCTGAAATACCCGATTGTTTGAAAGGTTTAACCTCAATTGAAGAACGTCTCATAATGCCTAGATTGCCTTTTATGACAATCCGTCCGTTAGGATATCAAGGTCAGATTTTGCTCAAAGGTGCTGTTGTTAATATACCAATTTCTGTTAACAATATTGTGACATCTCTACCAAGGTCCTTTGATGAGGCTCATGTTATACAAATCCACTTAAGAAGGCGTTTGGAATACAATCATGATTACATGATCGATACCATACGCCCCGCAAAGATTATGGAAGCTTTGCAGTTCTTAGTGAATACCCCTCTGTATCGTGAGCACAATATACATAATAATGAAAACTGGATTTCAGAATTTAATAACCAAGAAGAAGTTCCGTTTGTTGCATCTGCAGAGGATTCTCGATTGGTTCAATCTTTTCATGCGGCACAAACTTCTCATGATAATCCCTCAGGTAATAATATTCCCACGGGTCTTTTAACTTCAGAGCTAAATCCAGACGGTCAAGAAACTCTTTTGGACAATATTCGTGTAGAAAACTTGGACTATAATCGTTTAGTCATAGCGCCAGGTGAAGGACAAAGACCAATTGACATAATTCAAGATAATAATTCAGAAGAGTTGTCATTTGAAACAATATACGTTGGGCAGAAGCGTACATGCTCTGAAACGTATAGCAAGATAATACGTTCTGAAATTCGCCGTTTTGACAGAAGAGCGTGTACCATTCCAAAGTTGTTCTATGATTACAAAAAATTAGAACTGCTACAAATTAAGAATAGTACATCCATTTGCCTTAGAAAGTTTTCAGGTTGCAACCGAATTACGGCCCAAAATCTATTTAACGAAAACTTTGTTCAAAACTGAGAAGCTGAGAAGAAAAAGGTAATCGCTACGAGTCGCCAAATTGGGCTTCCAACCTTCTTTATCACTTTATCGGCTGCAGAATCTTAGTGGGTTGAGCTTTTGGTCACCCTCTCTAAAAGTGCTGATTCCAAAGATATATTTTGGAAGAGGACGCCAACAGTTTAACAACCCAAGATAGATATCGCTTGATTCGGTCAGACGCGGTTACTTGTGCTAGATATTTTTTTTTACTTTTTTAAAGATAACGCCGGCATTACTGGAGAGCATTTTGTCACAAATTTCTACTGGAGAGTGGAGTTTCAACAGAGAGGTTCCCCGCAGGTACACGGGATGTATTGGCTTAATAATGCTCCTAGGATCAACCTTCAAGACCCTCAGACATTCCCTGATGTCATTAGTTTTATTGACAATTATATTCTACAGATGGTTAGGTCTGCCACTTAAAAAATTATTTGGGTTATCGAAAGCATAACCACAGTCGGTCTTGTACTAGGGAAATAAGAGGACAACAGTTTTGTCGATTTGGTATACCATATCCACCAATGCTTTCAACGCAAATACTGTTACCTTTTACAGAAACAAGTCAAAATTCAGAAAGACACAAGGAAAACTTTTTCAAAATTCAAAACGTTTTAAATTCAAATATGACTACAGAAGACATTTCTAATTTAAACGATTTTGAACACTTCCTGTCTGATAGTAGAATAAATATGTCTTTTGATGATTATTTGTTAGCCCTTAGGTCAAGTTTAACAAAACCCAAAATTTTTCTAAAAAGAAAATTACAGGATCGTTGTATAAACGCTTATGATCCTCTGATTTTGGAACTCCATAGAGTAAATATGGATATCCAATATACCTATACTGTATGCATATGCTTTCTGGTCATATATAATTATTTATAATAACAAGTCTAACAGGGGAATTTCTAGGCTCTTAAATGAAGCTATATCAGAGTTAAATGCTGGAAATTATACTATTAAACAAAAACTTAAACATATAGATCACAAATTTATTTCAGGCACAGAAATATCTGCACAAGAAGCAGTATATTGCTGCATTGGGCTGCATCTTTCTGAAGCAATTAATGCAGAAATATTCATAAATACCTCTCGACCTGAGGAACGTGTTCGAATGGTACAACCTAGAGCGGAACTTCAGAACCTTCCTTCAGGTTCGACTGAAATATTCGTAGCCGGTATTTTAGACCGTTATGTTCAAAGATACGATCAGTTAGAAACTCTTTGTTTAGCTGATTTTGCATCTAGGTATAAATATTTTAAATCTAGTAGAAGAGCACAAGATAGTGATCATGAAGAAGAAGAGAGGGAAGACGATAATTTACCAGAAAGCGGGGTTGTCATGCCTCTTAAAGACGGTAGCGGTTTTGTGAAAAAACGTACCAAACCTTGTATTATTCGGTATAGAAAGTTTAACCCAGATTTGGCCAGAGTTGAGTATTTCCGCGAAATGTTAATGCTTTACTATCCTTAGCGGAATGAACAGCAAGATCTCATTGAAAACGATAATGAGCAGACTTGCATAACACATCGTATTATAATTAAAGAAAATCAAAGAAAATATGATGTTTTTGAGCAAAGAGAACTTGAAAATGAATCTAGAAAGTCTTTGTAATGAAATAGACTTGGACGAAGGTGCTCAAAATGAACTACCTATCGTGGAAAATGAGTTCAGAGTGTTGGTACTTCCCGAAATAAACCCAAATATAAATTTGCTGGACGTGCATGGCGAAGATTCAACAGATAATGGCACTGAATCTGATTGCAATATTAGACTTATTAAACTACCCCCTTTAATTCCAGTTGAGGAATTATTTTCTTTAGTTCAAAGTCTAAATACTAAGCAAAGAACCTATTTGACACGTTTGATGCACCACCTAAAAACAAATCTCCCATTTTATGAGTTCATTGGCGGCGGTGCAGGTGTAGGAAAGAGTCGTTTGATATCTGCAATATATCAAGCTCTTAACCATCGTTACAATTCTACACCTGGATCCAATCCAAGTTCCTTAAAAGTTCTTCTTTGCGCACCTACGGGTAAAGCAGCATTCGGAATAGGTGGAATGACCCTTCATTCAATATTCTCTTTACCTGTTAGTCAGTTGAATAGAGAGTTGAGGCCACTTAGCAATGACACAGTTAATTCATTGTATTCTCGACTTATCGATTTAAAATTAATCATAATTGATGAAATATCGATGGTAGGTGCTCGTGTGTTTAGCTCTGTTGATGCGAGATTAAAATAAATTTTCAAAACAGACAGCCCCTTCGGTGGTTTACCGATCATAGTGTTTGGTGATTTGAAGCAACTCTCACCTGTTGGAGATAGGTGGATATTCTCTTCTAATCCCAATGATGCATACAGCACTTTAGTTCGTTCCCCTTTGTGGGAGTTATTTAAATACTTTGAATTAACAGAGATAATGAGACAACGGGAGGAACAGGCCTTTGCAATTGTATTAAATCATATGGCATCTGGTACTATGACAAATGAGGACATATCACTCATTGAAACTCGAGTAGTTAATTTCGAAGAAGTTCCCGATGATGCCATACATTTATTTTGGTTCAATGAAGAGACAAATAATTTCAATGCCCTTAAGCTCAGTCGAATCCCAACAGAAGCTTTCCTTTGCAAAAGACTCCCTGCAAAAGACTCAGTTAAAGGAATTGGTATAAATGAAAATGATAATATTTTGGAAAGAGTTAAACTTTTCAAAACTTCTGAAACGCAGGGACTGCCCTATGAATTGACACTAAAAACCCCCGCCAAATATATGATTACAGTGAACATAAACACGTGTGATGGCTTGGTGAATGGGGCAGCTGGGCAACTTATGCAAATTAATTTCCATTGTTCTTTTCCAACAATTCTGTGGATTAAATTTTTGGAACCTTCTGCTGGTTTGATAGCACGATCAAAAAAGCCTCATCCTCTAGAAAGTTCTTGGACACCAATTGAAAAAGTTCTAAAATCTTTTCAATATAAAAGAAATGAACAAATTTCAATTGAAAGAAATCAGTTTCCAGTTGTTCCGGCTAAGGGAATAAGTATTCATAAAAGTCAGGGTGCCACATATAATAAAGTTGTAGTTCATACTCGACCCAGAATGCCTAGAGCTTCAATATAAGTCGCTTGTAGTCGAGCTACTTCTGCAGAATGTCTATTTATCATAGGAAATTATATTCCTCCTAACAAATTTTCTGAATCGGATCCCGTATTTAGGGAACTGAGGGAATTGAGCACAAATAAAGCTTTGACAACAAGTTTCAATTTTATGAATTCCCGAACATCAGGACATCAAATTTTATTCCATAATGTTCAGAGTCTTCATGCTCACATTAATGATATAAAAAGCGACTGTTTGATGCTATCTTCAGATATTTTATGTTTTGTAGAAACTTGGAGTTATCCGTGCGAAAATTTTGATATACCAGGATTTACTCCAATTAACGAGCTGAGGATAGATAGCACGGAAACAAGCAACAGAAATAAACGGGGCATTATAATATATGCAAAGCATAGTATTGCTAGCTCTATAGAACCAAAGGCTGTAAAGAAAATTTATTCAGGCTGAAAAGTTTTAGAAGCGGTTTTGTTTAAATGTTTCAGTATTAATATTCTGGTTCTATATAGAAATTCAGCTTTCTCTGTCACACATTTAATTGTTGAACTTCAGGAAGTCCTTATTTCTGAGTTATGCAATCAAAATGTGTTTAATGTTGGAGATTTCAAAATTTGTTTAATGTCTACAGGGAATTCAATAGGGAATCTGCTCCAAGAAAAAAACTTTAGTTCCCTGCTTGGTGCAGAATATTCAACTACACTTGCCGGTACACAAATTGATTGGGCATTTTCAAACATGGATCCTTCCCGTGTAAATGTAATTACTTTTGAGACAGTACACAGCTATCATGACAGTATTTGTGTCTCTATTTCGAACTAAAGTTTTCAGACTTAATGCAATAGTTCTTCATTTTTTTTCCAAATATAATCGAATTGGAATGGTATAGGAATTTTAATAGTAGTTTTTAAGAAAAATATGTAAATAATCTAATTAAGAAAATTTAAATTATATATATAATTGGTTATTATATATGACATTATTGTATAAATATATGATAGAAATTAAATAGTATAAGGAAAAAGGAAATATAATTTGGATATATGTATAAGAATCTCTACAAAAATTTATATTTAATATTGTAAATATTATATACAAATTAATATAATAATATTATATTAATTTTAAAGTTGTTAATATTTATTATTTTTAAGCTAAACATGTATAATAATATCGATATAATAAATAAAAAATGTTATTCATTGTCCAAAAACGATTTCTTTTCATACTTCTCAATACAGTTCTATATAAAATGAATTATAAGCGTATACAAAAAGCACAAGAACGATTTCTCATAATTTGAGTAAATTTAGTTTACAAATTGCTCTAATTATTTTCACTGTGAGTGAAAAGTAAATAACTAAGGCAACAGTTCCTACTTCTAATTATTAAAATATAAAAAGAAGTCTCAAACGAATATACCATTTAACTTTATACGAGAGTATAAAATGTTCGGTTACATCCGAACTTAGCCCTTCCTTACCTGTTTGTATTATTTTGCTTTTTTTATTGAAAAAAACGTGTTTACTAAAACTATTTATTTAACTAATTAATATTAATACCATATATGCATGTATATAAATATTTAATTTCTATAAAAATGATTAAATTTTATACTTAAACAAGTAAAGTATATCTATCTACACAATCTTATAAATAATTACTTATACTATATGGTAATTACAAATGAATATACATACAGTATATGATTTAGTGTCGTTTGCGTCCAGGTATTCTTCTGAAACGGCCGGAATTATGGGCAAATAACTCTTGGTTTCTTCATCACGATAATGTACCATGTCATACTGCATTAGTTCTTCCCGGTCTTTTTGCCAAAAACTTACCTGTTCTTTCCGGAACCACCGTATCGCCTAATTTGGCTCCGTGAAATTCTGGCTGCTTATATAGTACATCTTTAATAAAGCTTAGCCACTAGAACATTCTGGAAACTACAAATTCGCTGTCTAGTTACTTCTGGCACTTTATAGTCGGTTCGATTTTGTTCTATCATCCAATTCACAGGGCCAAAATGTGAAATTAGGTGGTCACCAAACATGTCTTTCAATAAATCGATTGTCGCACGAGCTGTGTGACATGTTGCATCGTCTTGTTGGAACCACAGCTCCTGGACATCATGGTTGTTCAATTCAGGAATGAAAAAGTTAGTAATCATGGCTCTCTACCGATCACCATTGACTGTAACGTTCTGGCCATCATTGTTTTTGAAGAAATATGGACCAATGATTCCACCGGCCCATAAAGCGCAAGCAGTCAGTTTTTCTGGATGTAACGATGTTTCGACATACACTTGAGGATTAGCTTCACTCCAAATGCGGCAGTTTTGTTTGTTGACGTAGCCACTTAACCAGAAGTACGCTTCATCATAAAATGAACGTAGTGCGCGATATTCCGCACAGAAGAAAATTAAACAATTCATGATGAATTGCCAAACCAAACCATAGATAAATTATCCATGAACCAAACTGAGAAAAAATCACTAGACAGTTCTATACCTCGAAAAAAAAACCCGTTATTTCTTCACATATTGAACGATCATATGGCGCCACATTTACTTCAATAAAAGCAATGAGAGCGTATAGGACCATGGTTATTTATAAGCAATTTTGTGTCGTTTACAACGAAATTTTTATTTCTTTGTATCGGAACATATTTTTCGCAATTTCACTTTCTAAATATTTTTGTTTCATACATAAACCATTTTCCATATTAAAATCAATATGTGCGCATTCTAAAGCATCACGGCGTCGATTATTAAAGTTATATGTAATGTTAGTTTCATCCCAAAGAGACGGAAACTTTTTATAAAGTTCTGCTAAAGCGATATCAGGGATCAATTTCAACTGTTTCGGAATCGTTTATATAATATTTTTCAACGTAAAAATACAACTATTACCAAAATTTTGTAAATATACTCAAGGTTACTTTCAAGTCCATTTTAGCAATGGACACATCGATTTCCTCTGTTTTTGTAAGCGCATAGTCGATATATTTGAAATATCCATTATTTTTTTTAGGAAAATGGTCCATGCAAATAAGAATGATGATTTTTCCAACTGAAGCAATTTCGAGCAAAATGATGTTCCTTGTTCATCACCGTGCTCACCATCATAGAAATCATCGCTTATCTACGTATGACGAAATGTTCATTTGCTTTTTTGGATTATTTATTACAAAAATTCTTATGTAACTTGTTGAATTTGAACGTTGTGATGATGAAATTCAATCTTTTTAATATTGCAAATTTACAAAACTTGTCTCCAGTTTCGTTAAAGTTTTCTGGATCCCGTTATTTGACATGGATGCCTATTTGCACTTTACATCTTTTTGTGGTGAATATTTATTAATTTACCACAGTTAAAAAAAGCATAAATATAAATCTTAATTATTCTGGAATTGCCACTAATACCACTTCTTTAAGAGTATGTGTATATTAAAATCAACCGATTTATTTTTTTTGGGAAAATATTAATGTATATAACCAATATTTTTAGAACAAATTTTCCATAACTTTTAAATAAATAACAATCTGCAACCATGGAAACATTTTAAAAATAATCGATTCTCAATTCCAATTTTGATTTTATATTTTTCGATCCAAAGCACAAGAGCACAAGTCGAGCACAAGAATCTATTTTTTCGATTCTAATCGATTCTAACTTAAAATATCAATAATTTTTATAGTTCATAAATTTAGATTTAAATTATTTATAAAATCGCGATGTCAGAACGGGTAATTAAAATTTATTAAATAATGAAGCACAAAATAAATTAAGAACAAGTAAATTTTTTGATTTATGAGCAATGTGCCAATCATATAACCTTCAATTTTAAGTTTTTTAAGAATAATTTGGGTTAAAAACAAGTTTATAAATTATATTTTGATTAAACCAGTATCCGAAAATAGATTTCACAATTTTATCATTAAATTGATAAAACTAGTTATATTCAACTACAAAGAAAGAGAAAAACAAATAAAAAAGTCTAAATTTGAAGGTTATATATATAAATATATATGTTTAGTTGTTTAGGTTGTGAAACTGATAATGTTTCATCGTCACTGCACTTCTTACTCGTTGTTCGAGTGCGATTTGAATTAGCAACAGTTAAATAAAGTTTGTGTGTTTTATTCAAACTAGTCGTGCTGTTATTATTGTAACGGATTTCTCGATAAATCGTCTACCTGTAACTCACGCTTGAGTTCGATCACTGGATTGTTAAATAAAACTCCCCAATTTAATGACTACACACTTATCTATATTTCTAATTCCAACAACTTAACACTTATTGCTTGTTATTCGAGCTTACAACTTCTTGCTTATGTCTCAATTGTTCTTATCACGAGAACACTCTAACTAGAACTGTGTTTGCTGCACAATCCGGCAGCCGTTACATAGTAAATCTGTAACAAAACATTGCTTCTAGAACATTCTGGCAACTACGAATTCGCTAACTAGCTGCTTCTGGCAGTTTATCATTGATTCGATTTTGTTCTATCATCCGTGTTCGTCACACTGCCCTCCACCTAAGTCTGATCGTCCCGATTAGACATATTTGCGATACCAAACACAAAGATTTTATGTCCCCCATCTCGTCTTCTAGGCTGGTGCTGACATCGTTAGCCGTCCTTCTCTTCTTGGAGTTGATTCCATCCGTTTTCCGGATACTCAGTTTCTGGTACATCCCTTGATTTAAAGCTGACTCGAGATTCCATTCTTGATCAGAACGTAACTTCATTGGAACACCGAATCTCGTTACCCACTTGTTGATGAATGCCTCCGCCACTGGTTCAGTCTCTTGGTTAGGAATTGTGTATACTTGTGGCCATTCGTTGAAATGGTCCTTGACTATCAAAACATGACTATTTCCTAATTTATTGGTGGGGAATGGACCATCTTCATACACGCCTATTTTCTCAACTGGCGCACGCGAATTGTGCTGTTTCATCTCCCCATGACTCCTGGACTTTGATCCTTTAGCTACAATGTTCTCAGCATATTTCGAAATCCTTTCTATAGCTGATTGACAACCAGTCCAATAAAACCTTTGCTTCAAATGCTCCAAGGATTTCATGTCTCTCAAGTGCCCTCCTCTTGGACATTTGTGCTGCACGTTAAGAACATTAAGAATTCCAACCCTTGGAACAACCATAAGAACTCGGAAAATTTGCCCATTTTCGCTTTTCCATACTCGATACAAGCAGCCATACACTAACTTTAAACTGCTCCGTTCTGCCCAATATGATTTTGTGACTGGCCTTCCTGTAGTTATCTCTACAATCGTTGTACATTGGTTCAACTCCACTTTATGTAATGCACCTTCCAATTCTGGATCTTCTTGCACAGAGTCATCCGTTTCAGGTTCAATTTTATGCTGATCTTCCACCTGTGATGGTATACACGCTTCCTGCTCTTCCAACTGTAAGGACACTTGTGCTGGTATCCAAGCTTTTTGCTCTTCTAAGTGTGAGGAACCTTTTACTGGTTCACACGCTTCCTCCTCTTCCAACTGTGAGAACACCTGCCCTGACATACGCAGTTCCAGCTCTTTCGACTGTGAGGCCCCTTGTACTGCTACACACGCTTCCTCCTCTTCCGACTGTGAGGACACCTGCGCTGGCATGCGCCCGTTCAGTTCTTCCGACTGCGAAGACACTTGTGCTGGTATACAAGCTTCTTGCTCTTCATACTGTGAAGATCCTGGTTCATATGCTTCCTCCTCTTCCAACTGTGAGGATACCTGCGCTGACATATGCACGTCGAGCTCTTTCGGTGCTGACAACTGTGCTGAAAAATCCTCAAAGAAGGATTCCAACGCAGTATAAATAACCTGTACTGAACATTCTGAACCTTTTTCCAAAGAGCCATCCGTTTCAGGATTAATTTTATCCTACTCTTCCACCTGTGCTGGTATACACGCTTCTTGCTCTTCTGACTGTGAGGACCTATTTACTGGTTCACATGCTTCCTCCTCTTCCAACTGCGAGGACACCTGCGCTGACATACGCACGTCCAGCTCTTTCGACTGTGAGGACCCTTGTACTGGTACACACGCTTCCCTCTCTTCCGACTGCGAGGACACTTGTGATGGTATACAAGCTTCTTGCTCTTCATACTGTGAAGACCATGGTTCACACGCTTCCTCCACTTCCAACTGTGAGGATACCTGCACTGACATATGCACGTCCAGCTCTTTCGATGCTGACAACTGTGCTGAAAAATCCTCAAAGAACGATTCCAACGCAGCACAAATAACCTCTACTGAATATTGAGTCACTTCCTTCACTTGCTTCTTTGTTGTCTCTTCCTCTAATTCCGATTGAAAGACATATTCCTCAACATTAATGTTCTTTGCTTCCATGGCCCTTCTTAACTGCGTAATTTGGACTTTACTCCCTTTGTTGCCAAGCCACGTTTTTGCAGCTCCTTTTTCAGTTGTGGAACCTTCAGATCGTTAAACTTGGCCATTTTCAAACAATTCTCTCCTTGGAATTTATTTGACAACCCCACTTCTGACACCAATTGTAACGGATTTCTCGATAAATCGTCTACCTGTAACTTACTCTTGAGTTCGATCACTGGATTGTTAAATAAAACTCCCCAATTTAATGGCTACACACTTATCTAGATTTCTTATTCCAACAACTTAACACTTATTGCTCGTTATTCGAGCTTACAACTTCTTGCTTATGTCTCAATTGTTTTTATCACGACAACACTCTAACTAGAACTGTGTTTGCTGTACAATCCGGCAGCCCTTATATAGTAAATCTGTAACATAACATTGCTTCTAGAACATCCTGGCAACTACGAATTCGCTAACTAGTTGCTTCTGGCAGTTTATCGTTGATTCGATTTTGTTCTATCATCCGTGTTCGTCACATTATATTTCAGCTATTTCGCACATTTAATACAGTGGACATTTAAACCAATATTTAGTTTTTTTAAATAAATCTACAAGGCGCTAGCCGCCATTTTAATAAATATTATATATTGGAATAAAAAAATATCTAATCGTAAATACATAAACAATAATGACTGGAAATAAAAAAATATTGTACCGGACTTCTCGATAAATCGTCTATCTTGTAACTCAGTCTTGAGCATTGTATAAGCCTACAAGTAGGCAAAAAATCAGCTGTTTTCCTATGTGTGTGAAACAGCCGTGATCACCTGATCGAATATGCCTTTATTTTGACACAGAGTTTTAAATAAAAGGATGTATTTTAACAATTTGTTTATGAACATGTATTTGTAATGGAAATAATAATGAGAACTTTCAAGAATATTTTTTAAACAAAAGATTATTATATATATATTGCTTTTCCTCACCACCTCTCCTTTTTTGGGTGTTGGGTTCCCCAGGAGGCCTATATTCACCCATATAAGATCTTCTTTATATAGGGGTTGAAGGGATTTACCCAAGGTTTCAACTTCAAATATATTAGTGTTTGAAGTCGAAACAGTTCTAACTGGGGAAGAGCTAAGATGAATCGGCTTTAAACTTTCACTACCTAATTGAATGTCTTGTCCGACTTGGTCAATTATACTACCTACTTGTCTACAACCTAATGCCCTGTCTATTTTCACTGCAGGTGATAATATTCTTAAATTTAAATCTGGTACAGCCAATTTGAACAGAAGCCGTCCCTTCCTCATCTTTAACGAGAAATGCCTTTGGCACGCGAACAAATATTTTGCCGTTGGATTCATTACGTCCAACAGCTTGATCCATTCGCGGCGCCTAATTGAAATTAAACAAAAAAACGTACATTAACTAAACCGGTAAACTAAGAATTTAAATATTCAACAGACAAAGAATTTCCACTCACAAAAACATAAACATATAAGTTAAAAAAGATAAAATTGGAAACATTTAATAATATTTCAATACAATTAATAATAATTTAAATAATACTTCCTAAAATTAATTTTTAGAAATTAAACCAACCCAAAAATATTTGAATATGGAATAAAAACATTCTTAAAGTTATAAATTTTAAAACATAACACGGCAACACACTATTGCAGATTTCTGTCATTTGGACGTTCTAGAAGTATAATATTGGTTGGCAATCCGTACAAAGTGTGACTCTAGTAGCAGAATATTGGTTGGCAACCCGTACCAAGTTTGATTTTAGTAGTAAAATTTTCGAGGCAACCCGTACCAAGTGGGATATTTTTGCGTGTGGATTAGTGAAAATCTTAGGATTGGTTACTTGTAGATTTACACAATGGTCTTGAGTTCGATCACTGAATTTTTAAATTAAAATCCCAATCACTGCTATACACTTATCTACATTTCTGATTCCGACAACTTAACGCTTATTGCTCGCTATTCGAGAATACAATTTATTGCTTGTAGCTTAATTGCTCTTAACACGACAACACTCTAACTAGAACTATGTTTGCTGCACAGTCCGGCAGCACTTATATAGTAAATCTTTTACAAAAATTCCCTACCAGAACATTCTGGCAACTACGAACTCGCTGTCTAGATGCTTCTGGCAGTTCATCGTCTATTCAGATTTGTTCTGGTATTCGTGTTCGCCACACACGCCACTAGATAACGTATATCATAGAGAAGGTTCAATTGCGGACCAGCGTGTGAATTGTCAAAACCTAACAAGATTTTATTAGTGAATTTCACCAAATCTGGCTCGGAAGGAGAAATTTTAACAGTGGAGAGTGAACAGAGCTGAGAATTCAATGAAAATTATGCTCAGAGACTTGCTTTGATATAACAGCTGCAGGTTAGCCTTTTGGCTTATATTTTTATACGTTTATATGCAATCATATTTATTGATATGAATATCATTTTGCGAATTTTTATGAATGCATGCAAAACTGAAAAGATCTATTAAATTATGGAATTTCGAAATAATATTTATAGTCAATTTGGGCATTTAATAATATTATATAGTTTTTACATAAGATGCATTCTTATATAATTTTATATCTTTTATCATATTAATCTTATATAGTCATATGTACATTTATCTGAACATGCGCATTTGAATGTACGCATTCAGAAATTCAAATCATAATTTATCACTTATCAATACACTATATGCAGAGAATGTTAATAAATATATAAATATTCATATATTAACATTCTCTGCTATATGTGCGCACATTGATTTATATGTCAACATATATATGTATGTATGTATTTATTACAGTGCCAACAAATATGTCACCTGCAAAAACTACAAACATTGTTCTACAAAAACAACAATCGCCAAAAGTCAATATGTCAGCCAAATAGGCGAAGCCCAAATTTATAGTAAATTGCACAACAACAACATTTTCATTCATGAACGCAGGCGTAGTTTTAACAAGCAACCTCGCTTCATTCATAAAAAGAGATACCCTCACATCCCCCCGAGCATGCTTTTGCCTACAAGCGTCTTTTCACGACGATGGCAAAAACTAAATATCATAAATTGAACAAATTTCTGATATTCCCTCTAGAAGGGAAAAGTGACAACCCCTCAAATATGAGTATTAAAATATAATATTTTAGAATAAAAGTGACAACATAGTATATTTGTCGATTTACAATTCAAGAAACTTTTTAAAGAAAATATTCAATATTCCTCTGATTTATATATACAGTAAACCCCGGTTAAGTTTCACTCCTCCTATCCTTCTTATCTGCCTGTGTCTTGCTGCATTTCACGTTTTTTTTCTTAATTTTTAAAGGAAAACAGTAATTTTTTTTTTAAATACATAGAAATTACTTTTTTGGTACCACTCGCTTAAGTACCACTATCGCTTATGTTTCAAAGCACAAAAAATCTGCATCTTTGGTTTGGCACTTAACCGGAATTGACTGTATTTGTCAAAAGAACGTGAGTATGTAAATATTCGAATTTTTTGTACACACATCTGCCCGTATATATGCACATGACTTGTTAACTCTGTTTCCATTTACGCATGCCACGTTGTATATGAATAAGGGTTGATTTTGCAATTGCCATATGCGATGTATGTTTGTAAGAGTGTGTATGGTTCTGATTTCCCATGAAACAATGAGTGTACATATTTACATACATATGATTTCCCATGAAACAATGAGTGTACATATTTACATACATACGTTGCATATAGACAAATTAACAATTATAATGGGTACTTTCATATTTGTTTACATGCACACATAATTATACATATACTTACATATATATGTATAAGAATATTTGCGACCGCTTGGTCTTTTCTTATGGGGTTATGTCAAGCAAGAGGAGTACAAAATCAAACCTAGAAATTTGACTGAACTGAAGCAGTCCTTTAAATACATACTTGATGCAATCCCGACTTCAACCTTTCAGCCCGCATTAATTTGCTAATTAGGTGTCGCATATGCGTGGCTAAGCATGGAGGAATAATTAATTGTATAAAATAAAATTAAAATTTTCTATACAATACAACAAAAATTGATAAAAAAGAAACTTAATACGGTTAATTTTTGTCGCACGATTCGTGAGCCGCCCTGTATATGCAGAATATCTTTAAATTATATGTAAATTCGTTTGCGCATTGTAAATATACGAATCTGTTGGCGTACATTTCTTAACATTGAATTTAGCATTATTTTTCTCTTTTAACATTCAAAATGCTCAATTCTGCTTTTGCGCTCCGCAGGGGTAAAATTCTGGTGAAATCAGCTTATAATTTGTTTGTGGTGAAATGCACTAATGTTGGCGAGTAACCCTCCGTCAAGAGGAACATTTTGACAATCGGCACACCATGAACCTTCTCAATGATATACGTTCTCTGACGCCACCTCCACCTAGAGGCACAAACAGTCGCCGACGCAAAACGGTGGACCGAATGAGCTGATATGATCTTATGAGAGCGCAATGTAAATGATCAGTGACCACCGCTTCAACAGACCGTATAGTAGGATATCCGCGAAAATTGGACATTGTCCGTAGAAACGAGTGAGCTGAGAGTGAGAGAGCAATCTCTTACAACGCAGGGTTGCCATTCCCGATATTTTGTAGTAAGTAAAAAATAAAACTTGACTATATTTGAAATATTCTCAAAATAACTCAAAATCACGGTCAAATACACATATTTATAAATAGGTTAACTATTTTTAATAGTTGGTATTGAGTTTTTACATTATGAAAAATTATAACTAAAAAATTAAATGTATGTAAAACCATGTATAAAAATTGAGCAATGGCAACATTATTGAAATGAAAACAAAAGAGAACAACTGATTTCTACGTTGCCAGTACGGGCACAACTTTTGATTAATTTCGTTTGATACGGGAAAGGTAAGTACGGAAGGGAGGAATATCGGTGACTGTTTGTGTACTAAGTCTGACCGTCCCGATTAGACAAATTTGTGGTACCAAACGCTGCAAGCTGTTTCAGATGAACTACCTTCATTTTATTCCTTGGTCTTCCAGTGGTCTGTATATGAAACACTACATCGTGGAGTCGTTAAATAGTCTGGTATAGTAGTCTTTCCCATTTACACTTTATTTCGATGTGGGTTATATAACAATACCCAATCGCCTTCAATAAAACCCTCGGAGTTCATTGCCTTGTCGTATTTTGCTTTCATTTTACCGCTATTATTTTGGTGCGCTGTCTCCGCATAGCATGTATATCCCTCATCTCATCTTCTAGGATGCCGTTGACTTCCGTAGCGTTCCTTCCTCTGTTGGCGTTAACTCCAAATTTTAAATCGGTAGTCGAAGATCATTACCAAAAATTTCCCTTTCTGGAGTCTGCCCCGTTGTTTCATGTACAGCAGACCGATAAGTCATCAGGAACAAGGATATATGGGTAAGCCAATCTTTTTGATACTTGTCCACAACTTTTCTCAAATATTATTCTAAAGTTCGATTAAATCGTTCCACTATGCCATCGGGCTGCGGATGAAGTGCAGTTTTACAGGTTTTCCGAATACCCAGTTTCTGGCACATCTCCTTATTCAGAGCTGATTCAAAATTTCCCCCTTGTTCAGAATGTAATTCTATTGGAACACCATATCTCGATACCCAATTGTTGATGAATACATCCGTTACTGATCCTGGCTCTTGGTTAGGAATTGCGTATACCTCTGGCCATTTGTTGAAATAGTCCATAACTACCAAAACATATTTGTTTCCTAATTTACTGATAGGAAATAGACCAGCTACATCGATGGCAATTCGCTCAAACGGCGCACCTGAATTGTACTGCTTCATCTGACCATGATTCCTGCACCTCGCCCTTTTAGCAGCAATGCACTCGGCACAATTGGCGATCCACTCCCTAATTAATTGACGACAACCAACTCAATAAAATCTTTGAATCGTTGTGCAGTTCGTTCAGAGCTTCAGGAATTCTTACTTTCTAGAACAACTATAAGTACTCGGGAGGGATTCAAGCAGCCACACACCATACATGCTTCGTGCTCTCCAAACTGTGAGGACCTTGTACTGGTTCACATGCTTCCTGATCTTCCAATTGTGAGGACCCCTGCGTTGACATACGCACGTCCAACTCGTTCAACTGTGAGGACATTTGTCAATCTTCAATCTTCTTGCTCTTCCGACTGAGATGACACTTTCACTGTTTCACACGCTTCCTCCTCTCCCAACTATGAGGACACCTGCGCTGACATATGCATGTCCTGGTCTTTCGCCTGTGAGGACCTTTGTGCTGGTATACAAGCTTTCTGGTCCTCCTACTGTGAGGACACTTGTTCTGATATACAAGCTTCTTGCTTTTCTGACTGTGATGCGCAATACACAAGATTCTTGCTCTTCTTACTGTTAGGACCTTTTTACTTGTTCACACGCTTCCTGCTCTTCCAACTGTGAGGATGCCTGTGCTGATATACGCCCGTCCGCCGTACTGGTATACACGCTTCCTGCTCTTCCGACTGTGAGAACAATTTGGCTGGTATACAAGCACCTTGCTCTTCTGATTGCTACAACTGTGCTAATATGCATGCATTTTGCTCATCAAACTGCGTCGATATTTGCGTTGACATTTGTGTTAACGTCTGCGTTGATATTGCAGCCAAAATCATGTTTATGTCAATAGTTTTTGATGAGCATTCTCATATCTTCGTTGCTCCTTCCTTTAATTCCAATCGAAAGACATATTCCCCAACATTAATGATTTTCCAGCTCCTTTTTCAGTTGTGGAATCTTCAAATCCTTAAACTTTGTCATTTTAAAACAATTCTCTGTTTGGGAATTTATTTGACAATCCCACTTCTGACACTAGTTGTAACGGATTTCTCGATAAATCGTCTATCTTGTAACTCAGTCTTTAGTTCGATCGCTAGATTGTAAGATTAAGTCCCAATAACTGCTATACACTTCTCTTTATTTCTTATTCCGACAATTTAACACTTATTGCTCGCTATTCGAGTTTACAACTTATTGCTTATAGCTTAATTGCTCTTAACACAACACTCTAACTAGAATTCTGTTTGCTGCACAATCCGGCAGCCCTTATATAGTAAATATTTAAGAAAAGTTCGCTACTAGAACATTCTGGCAACTACGAATTCGTTTTATCGTCGATTCAGATTTGTTTTCGTATTCGTGTTCGCCACAACATATTTGTATGATATTCTATCACACAGTCTGTTACACCCACGACAGTCAGCACCATACATCCAAGTCATCATTCAGGAATTTTTTGCCGCTACAACAACAACAACACACGGTTTGTTATGATAACATAATGATATTGTAACGGATTTCTCCATAAATCGTCTACCTTGTAACTCACTCTTGAGCTAGATCACTGGATTGTTAAATAAAATTCCCAATTTAATGGCTATACACTTATCTTTATTTCTAATTTTAACAACACTTATTGTTGTAGATTCGGGGCCACCCTAATATTATATTTAATTTCTATGTTTATTTTACAGTTGTATGTTTCAATTCCAATTTCTTTATATGCTCTTGGTTTTCTCGCATTTCATTTTCATACATACATTTCCCGCTATACAGTTTCTGAGGTAGGCACAAACTACATATGTTAAGTTATCTACATGCTTGTTGTTTGTAAACTGCAGTGTGCAGTTCCCCTATTCTCCTGTGCTGATCTGCACGGTAAATGACAATATTTGTGCATATAAGTTCTGGCAAATCACATTCGAGCTTTGTCATCGATCAGCCAGCCAGGAAGGTGCAAGGATACACTGCGGTAAGTGAAATATATTATAGTTCTTTGTAAGTGAATAATTTAAATGCTTGTGTATTTCGAAATAAACCATAAACCAAATATGCGTTAAATTCCCCCACATCATCGGTGACAAATTCTTTATTTCGCATGACCAAACGTTTGCGTGTTTGGTTTGTGAAATTAATTTTCGATGCGTAAGTCACGCCGCCGCCAGACTTCAACCAGTTCGGCAGGCATGGATGGCAGTGCTCCTACATCATCTGCAGCATCGTCAAAACCTAGCCAGGGTAACAATGCATCAGCCACCGCCAACATAGCCACTGATTTACCAGCCGCTCCTACAGCCACCGGAGCCACCACTAGAGCATCATCAAAACCCAGCCAGGGTAGGAATACATCCGCTGCCAATGTATCCAGTGATTTACCAGCCGCTCCTACAGCCACCGGGGCCATAACTCGAGGATCATCAGCTGCCTTCGCACGTCAAGAAAATCTAATTGCCGCTCTACAGAAACGCATTGCCATGCTAGAGAGTAGTTTGTGTGATATTAGGGAGCACCAATCGTTGGTGAAGCGTCTAATTTAGATACATCCAACAACCAGATTGCCGCCGAGGTTCCATTATCGCAAACATCGAGGACAACAGTACAATTGGAAACCGTTCAATTAACGGAACAACATTCGCCGGCTATAGGAAACTGTAAAGTACCGTTGTCGCAGTCTACCGACTCCCGTTACACTCCGCCAAACTTTGGAATAGGTACAGCTGCTACAAACCACATATACAGTACAACTCATTTGGGGATGTATACACCATCGATCCAGTCTAATTCAGCGACAATGCTTACATTTGCCAATATAAGTTCTACTGCCGCTCAGTCATCGACTTTGCCCAGGAAATTGCAGGATTTGCCAGACTTTTCTGAACAGCCGAAAGATTGGCCAATATTTTATACGGCTTTCATCGAGTCAACCGCGATTTATGAGTACAGCAACTACGAAAATAACCAACGGTTATTGAAGAGCCTGAAGGGTTACGCGAGTTATGTGTACACTATCATCCCAACCAGACACCAGAAGTAAACATTACAAAAAATAAGATAACAAGTAGAGATAAAGAACATAATGCAAATGCATACAAACTTGTTTTGGTCCTTCTGTTTGAATGAAATAACCCAGACATTATCGGGTAAACCACACAATCATGTTTGTTTGCATTCAATAGAAAATAAGATTACATTTAACAAATATTGCATTTCATAAGAAAATAGAAAAACAAAGAAATAGATTAAGAAAGTTGTAATCACTTTAGTAGTTATATAAGCAGAACATAATTTGAAAAAGGTACAGAATAAAATATAATGTCACAGAAGTAACATCGTCGGCATTTTTATTTTTTCCTCCGCTCTTACAACCAAAACTGGCGCAGTCGGTAAAAACAAACCACAAAGTTAAGCGATACTAAAAACTGAAGCTTTTTAAGTTTCGTAAGCTTTAGCAACGGGAAGCAAATCCTACAATTAGCTCCCATTTTAAAGATATCTTATATATATATAAATATATAAGTCGGTCGGCACAGATAGCCAAGTTTAAGAAACTTAAGTTTCTACACAAGTTATCTGGAACGTCGGAGAGCGACTCCGAGAATTACAATTTGTGAAGGCGAAGAATAGCTTCATTCCGCCCATCAACATTACCAGGAAAAGTGGGATTAAAGATTAATGCCCCACACACAGAAGACGCAGAGAGAGCGAAGTGCACCATACAAAGCAACAACAACAAGTTCAGTTGTATTAAAAGAGGATACATCAGCAATGAATCCAGGCGAGCAGCAACCACTTCAGATGACAGGATCGCATATTTTGAAGAAAGCTTCAAGAATCATGGACTTTGACGGCAGAGATTTACCATCGTTCATCAGGGAAGTTGACATGATCCTTCCTTTATTCAACCCCAACCCATCATTGTTGGAATTTGTAACGCAGCGACACGTCAAAACAAAAATTAAAGGAGAAGCAGCAAGTGTCATCCGGTTTTGGGACCTACACCAACATGGCAGCAAATGAGAGAAGAACTCATAAAGAATGTTGGAGTAAAGGAGCCGTACCACACCCTTTACAATCAGGCAATTGTACTACGAAACTATAACGTAAGTCAATATTTGCAAAATTTAAAAGATATTTTAGATAAACTAAATTTAAAACATGAATTCGATAGGATAAAGCCTATAGAATTTTCTCCAATTAACAACGAAAGTTTAATTCTAAAAACATTTTTAAATGGGATACACCCCAACTTAAGCAGTGTAGTGATTAGTAGAAATAGAACCGATGGAAATAGATCACGTTCAAGAACAAGAAAATTTTAGGTTGCCAGCCTAAAACAATCGTTACCGATAATAGAAGTGACCATAAAAAATTCAAAAATTAAATGTCTTATTGACACTGGGTCTACAACATCATTATTGAAATGTATGTAATATATAAATGCATTGAGCTTGATAAACCAATACACTTTAGCACCATTAAGGAAAATTTGTCCATAAATAAAGAGTTAGTCACCCCAACTCCAAACGAATTCAATGAAAAAAGTTATATACATTGGAAACTAACCAACATAAATAATAATAACTTTGATGCTATAATAGGACAGAATATTTTAAAACCTATTAAAGCAATAATTAATTTAAAAAAGGAGTATGTAGAAATAAACGGCAACAAAATTAAATTTATAAACTCATGCCCTTACAATTACGAAGATATTAATATACTTACAGAATGTAAAGAGAATTTGCTAGATATTTTATCAAATAGTGACATGAATGAAGAAGAAAAGCAAAAATTAGAATACATTCTAAAAGCAAATAGCGATTTATTTTTCCAAGAAGGTAAAAACCTTTCTCATACTCATGAAATTCAGCATGAGATTGTTACAAAGCCAAGTAGACCAACTTATAATAAAATTTATAGATATCCCCAAATTCATGCAGAAGAAATTAGTAGACAGATGAATGAGATGTTGCGCCAAGGTATAATTAAAGAAAGTAATTCCCCGTACAACTCGCCTCTTTGGATTGTACCGAAAAAGCAAGACAATATAATGAAGAAAAAATGGAGAATAGTTATTGACTACAGGAAGCTAAACGAAGTCACTATAGATGACAAATTTTCAATACCCCATATAGAAACAATACTCAGCAAACTTGGAAGAGCTCAGTATTTTACAACATTAGATCTTGCAAAAGGCTTTCATCAAGTATTAATAAAAGAAGAAGATAGACCAAAAACAGCTTTCTCTACACCACAAGGACACTTTAAATTTATAAGAATGCCTTTCGGACTAAAGAATGCACCAGCAACTTTCCAACTTTTAATGAATTCAGTTCTTAGGGAATATGTCAACAAGATATGTGTAGTTTATTTAGACGGCATCTTAATTTTTAGTTAAAGTATTGAAGCACATACCCAAAATATCAACAAAATATTTTCAGCATTAAGAAAACATAATTTAAAGATTCAGGTAGATAAATGCAAATTTTTCGCGAAAACAACTGAATTTCTAGGTCACACTTTAACAACAGAAGGAATACAACCAAATTTAAGCAAAATCGAAAACATACAAAAACTAAAGTTGCCTACTACATCAAAGCAAATTAAATCATTCCTAGGTATAACAGGTTATTATAGAAAATTTGTAAGAGATTACGCTAAAGTAGCACATGGTTTAACAAAATATTTAAAAAAGGATATTAAAATAAATACTCGCGATCCTCAGTACATATCATCCTTTGAAAAACTTAAAAATCTATTAGTAAGCTCACCAATATTGAAATATCCAGACTTTAACAAAAAATTTGGCATTTCAACTGATGCAAGTGACTTTGCAATTGGCGCAGTATTAACCCAGGACAGTCATCCTAAAAGCTATGCTAGTCTAACACCTAACAAACACGAAAGAAGTTATTCCACTACAGAAAAAGAGCTACTAGCTATTGTCTGGGCAGTGACATATTATAGACCATACATTTACTGCAGAGCATTTGATCTCTTAACCGATCACCAACCACTTAAGTGGCTCCAAATAAAAAACAAGGGAAAAGACATTAACCCAAGATTGCAAAGATGGTTAATTAAACTAGGTGAATACAATATTTATATAAATTACGTGAAAGGAAAGGAAAATAACGTAGCCGATTTTCTAAGTAGAATAGATAGTAACACAGGCGAGATTCATTCATTGAAAGAAGACAACATAAGCACAAATGCTACAATCCACTCTCAAGAGGAGGAACTAAATGATCATTTTCCAATTTTACATACTATTGTAAATCGCTTCAATACACAAATCATTTTAACAAAAAAGAAAATTATGGAATCTGAAGAACTAGGCAACACGAAGAAAATTTGTATTAGCGCAGAAGATATAAAATTTAGTTAATAGATTTTTGTCGTAGGCACATGAATAGTGGAAAAGTAGGTATTTTTTCTTGTTTAACCGATAATCAGTACAATATAGTTCAGCAAAAGCTTATTCAAATATTTAATAGACATAACATAATAGCACTGGTAAAATGAAAAAAAAGAGAACAACTGATTTCTACGTTGCCAGTACGGGCACAACTTTTGATTAATTTCGTTTGATACGGGAAAGGTAAGTACGGAAGGGAGGAATATCGGTGACTGTTTGTGTACTAAGTCTGATCGTCCCGATTAGACAAATTTGCGGTACCAAACGCTGCAACCTTTTTCAGATGAACCACCTTCATTTTATTCCTTGGTCTTCCAGTGGTCTGTATATGAAACACTACATCGTGGAGTCGTTAAATAGTCTGGTATAGTAGTCTTTCCCATTTACACTTTATTTTGGGAGACAACCCTTTCTTTCGATGTGGGTTATATAACAATACCCAATCGCCTTCAATAAAACCCTCAGAGTTCATTGCCTTGTCGTATTTTGCTTTCATTTTACCGCTCTTAATTTTGGTGCACTGTCTCCGCATAGCATGTATATCCCTCATCTCATCTTCTAGGATGCCGTTGACTTCCGTAGCGTTCCTTCCTCTGTTGGCGTTAACTCCAAATTTTAAATCGGTAGTCGAATATCATTACCAAAAATTTCCCTTTCTGGAGTCTGCCCCGTTGTTTCATGTACAGCAGACCGATAAGTCATCAGGAACAAGGATATATGGGTAAGCCAATCTTTTTGATACTTGTCCACAACTTTTCTTAAATATTATTTTAAAGTTCGATTAAATCGTTCCACTATGCCATCGGGCTGCGGATGAAGTGCAGTTTTACAGGTTTTCCGAATACCCAGTTTCTGGCACATCTCCTTATTCAGAGCTGATTCAAAATTTCCCCCTTGTTCAGAATGTAATTCTATTGGAACACCGTATCTCGATACCCAATTGTTGATGAATCTGACCATGATTCCTGCACCTCGCCCTTTTAGCAGCAATGCACTCGACACAATTGGCGATCCACTCCCTAATTAATTGACGACAACCAACTCAATAAAATCTTTGAATCGTTGTGCAGTTCGTTCAGAGCTTCAGAAATTCTTACTTTCTAGAACAACTATAAGTACTCGGGAGGGATGCAAGCAGCCACACACCATACATGCTTCGTGCTCTCCAAACTGTGAGGACCTTGTACTGCTTCACATGCTTCCTGATCTTCCACTTGTGAGGACCCCTGCGTTGACATACGCACGTCCAACTCGTTCAACTGTGAGGACATTTGTGCTGGTATACAAGCTTCAGGCTCTTTTGGCTGTGAGGACCCTTTTACTGGTACACACGCTTCCTCCTCGTCCAATTGTGAGGACACCAGTATTGACATACGCATGTCCAACTCTTTCAACTGTGAGGACTTTTGTGCTGGTATATAAGCTTCTTGCTCTTCTGACTGTGAGGATCCTTTTACTGGTACACAAGCTTCTTGCTCTTCCGACTGAGATGACACTTTGACTGTTTCACACGCTTCCTCCTCTCCCAACTATGAGGACACCTGCGCTGACATATGCATGTCCTGGTCTTTCGCCTGTGAGGACCTTTGTGCTGGTATACAAGCTTTCTGGTCCTCCTATTGTGAGGACACTTGTTCTGATATACAAGCTTCTTGCTTTTCTGACTGTGATGCACAATACACAAGCTTCTTGCTCTTATTACTGTTAGGACCTTTTTACTGGTTCACACGCTTCCTGCTCTTCCAACTGTGAGGATGCCTGTGCTGATATACGCCCGTCCGCCGTACTGGTATACACGCTTCCTGCTCTTCCGACTGTGAGAACAATTGTGCTGGTATACAAGCTCCTTGCTCTTCTGATTGCTACAACTGCGCTGATATGCATGCATTTTACTCATCAAACTGCGTCGATATTGCAGCCAAAATCATGTTTATGTCAATAGTTTTTGATGAGCATTCTCATATCTTCGTTGCTCCTTCCTTTAATTCTAATTGAAAGACATATTCCCCAACATTAATGATTTTCCAGCTCCTTTTTCAGTTGTGGAATCTTCAAATCCTTAAACTTTGCCATTTTAAAACAATTTTCTGTTTGGGAATTTATTTGACAATCCCACTTCTGACACTAGTTGTAACGGATTTCTCGATAAATCGTCTATCTTGTAACTCAGTCTTTAGTTCGATCGCTAGATTGTAAGATTAAGTCCCAATAACTGCTATACACTTCTCTTTATTTCTTATTCCGACAATTTAACACTTATTGCTCGCTATTCGAGTTTACAACTTATTGCTTATAGCTTAATTGCTCTTAACACAACACTCGTAACTAGAATTCTGTTTGCTGCACAATCCGGCAGCCCTTATATAGTAAATATTTAAGAAAAGTTCGCTACTAGAACATTCTGGCAACTACGAATTCGTTTTATCGTCGATTCAGATTTGTTTTCGTATTCGTGCTCGCCACAACATATTTGTATGACATTCTATCACACAGTCTGTTACACCCACGACAGTCAGCACCATACATCCAAGTCATCATTCAGGAATTTTTTGCCGCTACAACAACAACAACACACGGTTTGTTATGATAACATAATGATATTGTAACGGATTTCTCCATAAATCGTCTACCTTGTAACTCACTCTTGAGCTAGATCACTGGATTGTTAAATAAAATTCCCAATTTAATGGCTATACACTTATCTTTATTTCTAATTTTAACAACACTTATTGTTGTAGATTCGGGGCCACCCTAATATTATATTTAATTTCTATGTTTATTTTACAGTTGTATGTTTCAATTCCAGTTTCTTTATATGCTCTTGAATTGTCTCGCATTCCATTTTCATACATACATTTCCCGCTATACAGTTTCTGAGGTAGGCACAAACTACATATGTTAAGTTATCTACATGCTTGTTGTTTGTAAACTGCAGTGTGCAGTTCCCCTATTCTCCTGTGCTGATCTGCACGGTAAATGACAATATTTGTGCATATAAGTTCTGGCAAATCACATTCGAGCTTTGTCATCGATCAGCCAGCCAGGAAGGTGCAAGGATACACTGCGGTAAGTGAAATATATTATAGTTCTTTGTAAGTGAATAATTTAAATGCTTGTGTATTTCGAAATAAACCATAAACCAAATATGCGTTAAATTCCCCCACATCATCGGTGACAAATTCTTTATTTCGCATGACCAAACGTTTGCGTGTTTGGTTTGTGAAATTAATTTTCGATGCGTAAGTCACGCCGCCGCCAGACTTCAACCAGTTCGGCAGGCATGGATGGCAGTGCTCCTACATCATCTGCAGCATCGTCAAAACCTAGCCAGGGTAACAATGCATCAGCCACCGCCAACATAGCCACTGATTTACCAGCCGCTCCTACAGCCACCGGAGCCACCACTAGAGCATCATCAAAACCCAGCCAGGGTAGGAATACATCCGCTGCCAATGTATCCAGTGATTTACCAGCCGCTCCTACAGCCACCGGGGCCATAACTCGAGGATCATCAGCTGCCTTCGCACGTCAAGAAAATCTAATTGCCGCTCTACAGAAACGCATTGCCATGCTAGAGAGTAGTTTGTGTGATATTAGGGAGCACCAATCGTTGGTGAAGCGTCTAATTTAGATACATCCAACAACCAGATTGCCGCCGAGGTTCCATTATCGCAAACATCGAGGACAACAGTACAATTGGAAACCGTTCAATTAACGGAACAACATTCGCCGGCTATAGGAAACTGTAAAGTACCGTTGTCGCAGTCTACCGACTCCCGTTACACTCCGCCAAACTTTGGAATAGGTACAGCTGCTACAAACCACATATACAGTACAACTCATTTGGGGATGTATACACCATCGATCCAGTCTAATTCAACGACAATGCTTACATTTGCCAATATAAGTTCTACTGCCGCTCAGTCATCGACTTTGCCCAGGAAATTGCAGGATTTGCCAGACTTTTCTGAACAGCCGAAAGATTGGCCAATATTTTATACGGCTTTCATCGAGTCAACCGCGATTTATGAGTACAGCAACTACGAAAATAACCAACGGTTATTGAAGAGCCTGAAGGGTTACGCGAGTTATGTGTACACTATCATCCCAACCAGACACCAGAAGTAAACATTACAAAAAATAAGATAACAAGTAGAGATAAAGAACATAATGCAAATGCATACAAACATGTTTTGGTCCTTCTGTTTGAATGAAATAACCCAGACATTATCGGGTAAACCACACAATCATGTTTGTTTGCATTCAATAGAAAATAAGATTACATTTAACAAATATTGCATTTCATAAGAAAATAGAAAAACAAAGAAATAGATTAAGAAAGTTGTAATCACTTTAGTAGTTATATAAGCAGAACATAATTTGAAAAAGGTACAGAATAAAATATAATGTCACAGAAGTAACATCGTCGGCATTTTTATTTTTTCCTCCGCTCGAACAACCAAAACTGGCGCAGTCGGTAAAAACAAACTACAAAGTTAAGCGATACTAAAAACTGAAGTTGTTTAAGTTTCGTAAGCTTTAGCAACGGGAAGCAAATCCTACGATTAGCTCCCATTTTAAAGATATCTTATATATATATAAATATATAAGTCGGTCGGCACAGATAGCCAAGTTTAAGAAACTTAAGTTTCTACACAAGTTATCTGGAACGTCGGAGAGCGACTCCGAGAATTACAATTTGTGAAGGCGAAGAATAACTTCTTTCCGCCCATCAACATTACCAGGAAAAGTGGGATTAAAGATTAATGCCCCACACACAGAAGACGCAGAGAGAGCGAAGTGCACCATACAAAGCAACAACAACAAGTTCAGTTGTATTAAAAGAGGATACATCAGCAATGAATCCAGGCGAGCAGCAACCACTTCAGATGACAGGATCGCAAATTTTGAAGGAAGCTTCAAGAATCATGGACTTTGACGGCAGAGATTTACCATCGTTCATCAGGAAAGTTGACATGATCCTTCCTTTATTCAACCCCAACCATCATTGTTGGAATTTGTAACGCAGAGACACGTCAAAACAAAAATTAAAGGAGAAGCAGCAAGTGTCATCCGGCCTTTGGGACCTACACCAACATGGCACCAAATGAGAGAAGAACTCATAAAGAATTTTGGAGTAAAGGAGCCGTACCACACCCTTTACAATCAGGCAATTGTACTACGAAACTATAACGTAAGTCAATATTTGCAAAATTTAAAAGATATTTTGGATAAACTAAATTTAAAACATGAATTCGATAGGATAAAGCCTATAGAATTTTCTCCAATTAACAACGAAAGTTTAATTCTAAAAACATTTTTAAATGGGATACACCTCAACTTAAGCAGTGTAGTGATTAGTAGAAATATAAGCACCATTAGAGAGGCTTTTAGCGTTTTTCAAGAGACAGGTTTGCTAATACAATTTGATAAAAGACAAAACAATTATCAAAGAAATAATTATAGAAATTTTTCAAATAGAAATTCTTTGGCTCACAATTTTGGCAATTTCAATAATAAACAGTATATGCAAAGTTCCAATAATTTTCAATTTGGACAAAATCAGCAGAGAGAATTTCGTAACAATTCTAACCAAAATGACAATTATCAGCAATATAGCTTCGGACAAAATAAGCAAAATAATTCTCAACAATCTAGAAGATATAATTCAGTCCAAAGGAGACAAAACCCCCCCGAACCGATGGAAATAGATCACGTTCAAGAACAAGCAAATTTTCGGTTGCCAGCCTAAAACAATCGTTACCGATAATAGACGTGACCATAAAAAATTCAAAAATTTAATGTCTTATTGACACAGGGTCTACAACATCATTATTGAAATATAATGTGTTAAAAGATTATGAATGCATTGAGCTTGATAAACCAATACACTTTAGCACCATTAAGGAAAATTTGTCCATAAATAAAGAGTTAGTCACCCCAACCCCAAACGAATTCAATGAAAAAAGTTATATACATTGGAAACTAACCAACATAAAAAATAATAACTTTGATGCTATAATAGGACAGAATATTTTAAAGCCTATTAAAGCAATAATTAATTTAAAAAAGGAGTATGTAGAAATAAACGGCAACAAAATTAAATTTATAAACTCATGCCCTTACAATTACGAAGATATTAATATACTTACAGAATGTAAAGAGAATTTGCTAGATATTTTATCAAATAGTGACATGAATAAAGAAGAAAAGCAAAAATTAGAATACATTCTAAAAGCAAATAGCGATTTATTTTTCCAAGAAGGTTAAAACCTTTCTCATACTCATGAAATTCAGCATGAAATTGTTACAAAGCCAAGTAGACCAACTTATAATAAAATTTATAGATATCCCCAAATTCATGAAGAAGAAATTAGTAGATAGATGAATGAGATGTTGCGCCAAGGTATAATTAAAGAAAGTAACTCCCCGTACAACTCGCCTCTTTGGATTGTACCGAAAAAGCAAGACAATATAATGAAGAAAAAATGGAGAATAGTTATTGCAGAGAATGTAAAATATAGAGAAGGTCCAACTACGGACCAGCGTGTGAATTGTCAAAACCTAACAAAATGCGATGAGGGTATTTCACCACATTCGGCTCGGAAGGAGAAATTTTAACAGTAGCGAGTGAACAGAGCTGAGCATTGAATAAAAATTATGCTCAGAGACTTGCGTTGATTTTACAGCCGCATGTTACTCTATTGGCTTATATTTTTATACGCTTATATGCAATCATATTTATTGATATGAATATCATTTTGGGAATTTTTATGAAAACATGCAAAACTGATAACATTCTAATTAAATAATGGAATTTTCAAAATAATATTTATAGTCAATTAGGGCATTTAATAATTTTATTTAGTTATTACATAATATAAATTCTTAATAAATATTTTGTATTATAATTGTTACTAATAGTGATTAAATTTATTACAACATATACATACATCTTTTATCAAATTAATCTTATATAGTCATATGTATGTATATCTGCACATGCACATTTTAATGTACGGATTCAGAAATTCAAATCATAATTTTATCACTTATCAATAGACTATATATGCGCGCATTGATTTATATGTACACACATATACATATGTATGTATAAATGACATTGCCGAACAAATAATGTATACACAAACCAACCTACATATGTATGTCTATGCGTACATATATATATATGTCACCCGCAAAAACTACAAACATTGTTCTACAAAAACAACAATCGTTACAAGTCAATATGTCAGCCAAATAGGCGAAGGTAAAATTTATAGTAAATCAAACAACAACAACATTTTCATTCATGAACGCAGGCGTACTTTCAACAAGCAACCTCGCTTCATTCATAAAAACAGACACCCTCTCATCTCCCCGAGCATGCGTTTGCCTACAAGCGTCTTTTCACGACGATGGCAAAAGCTAAAAATCATAAATTGAACAAATTTCTGATATTCCCTCTAGAAGGGAAAAGTGACAACCCCTCAAATATGGGTATTAAAATATTTTAGAATAAAAGTCACAACATAGTATATTTGTCGATTTACAATTCAAGAAACTTTTTAAAGAAAATATTCAATATTCCTTTAATTTATGTATACAGTAAGCCCCAGGTAAGTATCGCTCCTCCAATCCCTCTTATCTGCTTGTGTCTTACTGCATCTCACGTTTTTTTTCCTTAATTTTTTAAGGAAAACGGTAATTTTTTTTAAATACATAGACGTTATTTTTTGGGTACCACTCGCTTAAGTACCACAATCGCTTATGTACTACACAAAAAATCTGCAACTTTGGTTTTGGCACTTAATCGGGATTGACTGTATTTGTGAAAGAATGTAAATATTCGAATTTTTTGTACACACATCTGCCCGTATATATGCACATGACTCGTTGACTTTGTTTCCATTTACGCATGCCACGTTGTATATGAATAGGGGTTGATTTTGCACTTGCCCATATGCGATATATGTTTGTAAAAGTGTGTATGGTTTCCCATGAACAATGATTGTACATATTTACATACATATGTTGCATGTAGACAAATTAAGAAATAAATTGGAAAACTTTCTGATGTTCCCTCTAGAAGGGAAAAGTTGCAGCCCCGCAAGCCCACAAAATACAGAAAAAAAGTGACAAAAGTGGCAACAAAGCTTTTGTCCATTTAAAATATTTAACAATTCAAAAATATTTTTCGATGACACACAATGTTGTGACGCTTTGTCGTCGCGTCAGTCCTTCGACACAGTGACTCTTTGACAAGAAAACAAAAAACGTGAGCTTCGGCCATTGCAGACAAATAAATAATTATAATGGGTACTTTCATATTTGTTTACATGCACGCATAATTATACATATATTATGTATAAGAATATTTGCGACCGTCAAGCAAGAGGTGTACAAAATCTAACCCAGAAATCTGACTGAGCTGAAGCAGTCCATTAAATAGATAATTGAGGCAATCCCGAATTAGGTGTCGCATATGCGTGGTTGAGCATGGAAGAATAATTATTATTAAAACAAAATTTTCTATACAATAAAAAAAATAAAAGTTAGCCACCCTGTATAGGCAGAATATATTCAAATTATATGAAAAGTCGTTTGCGCATTGTAAATATACGAATCTGTAAGCGTACATTTCTTAACATTAAAATTAGCATTATTTTTCTCAATTAACATTGAAAATGCTCAATTCTGCTATTTTTCAGTCCCCTGATGTTCGGTGGTGAAATACCCTCATCGTTTTCAGTACCCCTTCGAAACGTAAAATAGTTTGCTAATGGCCGCACTGTGAACCTTCTCTATATTTTACATTCTCTGGTTATTGACTACAGGAAGCTAAACGAAGTCACTATAGATGACAAATTTCCAATACCCCATATAGAAACAATACTCAGCAAACTTGGAAGAGCTCAGTATTTTACAACATTAGATCTTGCAAAAGGCTTTCATCAAGTATTAATAAAAGAAGAAGATAGACCAAAAACAGCTTTCTCTACACCACAAGGACACTTTAAATTTATAAGAATGCCTTTCGGACTAAAGAATGCACCAGCAACTTTCCAACTTTTAATGAATTCAGTTCTTAGGGAATATGTCAACAAGATATGTGTAGTTTATTTAGACGACATCTTAATTTTTAATTCAAGTATTGAAGCACATACCCAAAATATCAACAAAATATTTTCAGCATTAAGAAAACATAATTTAAAGATTCAGGTAGATAAATGCAAATTTTTCGCGAAAACAACTGAATTTCTAGGTCACACTATAACAACAGAAGGAATACAACCAAATTTAAGCAAAATCGAAAACATACAAAAACTAAAGTTGCCTACTACATCAAAGCAAATTAAATCATTCCTAGGTATAACAGGTTATTACAGAACATTTGTAAGAGATTACGCTAAAGTAGCACATGGTTTAACAAAATATTTAAAAAAGGATATTAAAATAAACACTCGCGATCCTAAGTACATATCATCCTTTGAAAAACTTAAAAATCTATTAGTAAGCCCACCAATATTGAAATATCCAGACTTTAACAAAAAATTTGGCATTTCAACTGATGCAAGTGACTTTGCAATTGGCGCAGTATTAACCCAGGACAGTCATCCTAAAAGCTATGCTAGTCGAACACCTAACAAACACGAAAGAAGTTATTCCACTACAGAAAAAGAGCTACTAGCTATTGTCTGGGCAGTGACATATTATAGACCATACATTTACTGCAGAGCATTTGATCTCTTAACCGATCAACAACCACTTAAGTGGCTCCAAATAAAAAACAAGGGAAAAGACATTAACCCAAGATTGCAAAGATGGTTAATTAAACTAGGTGAATACAATATTTATATAAATTACGTGAAAGGAAAGGAAAATAACGTAGCCGATTTTCTAAGTAGAATAGATAGTAACACAGGCGAGATTCATTCATTGGAAGAAGACAACATAAGCACAAATGCTACAATCCACTCTCAAGAGGAGGAACTAAATGATCATTTTCCAATTTTACATACTATTGTAAATCGCTTCAATACACAAATCATTTTAACAAAAAAGAAAATTATGGAATCTGAAGAACTAGGCAACACGAAGAAAATTTTTATTAGCGCAGAAGATATAAAATTTAGTTAATAGATTTTTGTCGTAGGCACATGAATAGTGGAAAAGTAGGTATTTTTTCTTGTTTAACCGATAATCAGTACAATATAGTTCAGCAAAAGCTTATTCAAATATTTAATAGACAGGTAAAGTCTTTTAGATGTGAATTCCATGCTAAAGATATGAAAAATGAAGAACAAGTTTATAAACAAATTGCTCAATATCATAAAAATGAAACAGGCCATGCAGGTATTAATGAAAATTATGAAAAATTAAAAAAACTAATATACTGGAAAAATTTGAAAGTTTTGATTCAAAAATATATAAATAATTGCGATGTTTGCAATAGAGCAAAATATGATAGAAAACCTTTAAAACCCAAATTTCAATTAACGAAAATACCATCAGATATAAATGAAATAGTTCACGCAGATATATACATAAATAAAAAATGTTACTTCCTTACTTTTATAGACAAATTTGCGAAATTTGCTATGGCATTTCAGCTAGAAGATAGAAACAGTATAACTATTATAGAAAACCTTAATTATTCTTTTCTATCAAAAGAAGACCCAGAAAGTTAATATTAGATAATGAATTCAACTCAATTAACATAAAAGATTTTTTTAGGAAAGAAGAAAAAGAAGATCATTTTACAAAACCAAACAGTCATACTGGGAATTCAGATATCGAAAGATTTCATAATACTCTCTCCGAAAGAATTAGAGTCCTAGAACTTGAAAAACCAAGCCTTTCGACAGCGGAAAAAGTATTTCAAAGCATAGAATGGTATAACAAATCTTATCATTCTACAATTAAAACCACACCTCTTGAGGTCATAAATGGAAAAACTGATAAAAATTTGATTAAAGACACTATTCAGAAGACTAATGAAAAATGCATAGGAAAACTAAATAGAAATAGAGAAGAGTTTAATAACACTCAAAAAGAAGGTTACGTAAAAAATTATAAAGCGGTTAGGCACAAATACAAACCAAGGTATAGAAAATTGCCATTAGATAATATTCACCCGACAAATATTAAACGTCCAATCAAATTTTTTAGGTCAAATACATCTTCAAAATAACATTGATGATAGCAATTGTAATAATTAGTAATGCAGCCAAACTGGAAGTACATCAAATACATACCGACAATGGATACGCAGAAATTATCACCAACACTAAACAGATTGTTACATCATCTGACCTCGTAATTCACATAATTGACCCTCGGGAAATTCTTTACATACTAAGTAATATAACAAAAATCTCGCAAACATATTCACATCTACATTACTACACCCTATCTAATGAAATTGAAATCTTGAGAGGTAAAATCAAAACATTAATCCCAAGAAAAGAAGTTAGTAGAAACAAGTAAGGAAGGGCTAAGTTCGGATGTAACCGAACATTTTATACTCTCGCAAAGTCAAATGGTATACTCGTTTGAGATTTCTTTGTGGATTGACTGATATTTTCGGTAGAAGGTCAACTATAGGCACTGGGGTCCACATATTTAGTACTTAGGGGCTTGAACAGTTTTGGTTCGATTTAGACAATTTTTGGTCACAAGGTGGCATACTTTAAACGTATTATTCACGCAAAGTTTTACCCCGATATAATCATTGTTGCTTGATATGCATAGTGGAAAGTGAAAGAATCAGATGGAATTGAAAATGGTGTTTCATGGGAAGTAGGCGTGGTTGTAGTCTGATTTCGCCCATTTTCGCACTATGACATAGAAACATGAAAAGAACGTTACGCACCGAATTTGGTTGAAATCGGTTAAGCAGATCTCAAGATATGGGTTTTCACCTAAAAGTGGGCTGTGCCACGCCCACTGTCTAATTTTGAACGCGGTTCCTATAAAGTCATCTTATACCATCTTAGAGATAAAATTTAATGTCTCTGGCGTGTTTAGTGCTTGATTTATCGCGCTTTTAGTAGTTTTTAACAGTACCGTTATATGGGGAGTGGGCGGAGTTGCCACCCGATTTCAACTATTTTCACACCGTCAATAGAAGTGCTAAAAACATTCAGTGAATTTCCAGTGAATTTTGTTATTATAGCATTAGCGGTTTAGGAGATATGCACATTAAACCTATTAGAGGCGGGACCACGCCCACTTTTTAAAAAAAAGTTTTAACTGCAGATGCCCCTCCCTAATGTGATCCTGTGTACCAAATAACAGTCTTGTATCTTATTGCGGAGCTTAGTTATGGCAAGTTATATGTTTTTGATTAATGGCGTTTTGTGGGCGTGGCAGTGGTCCGATTACGCCCATCTGCAATACCAACCGTCTCACGGTACCAAGAAACATGTCTACCAAGTTTCATAAAGATATCTCAATTTTTACTCAAGTTAGAGCTTGCACGGACGGACGGACGGACAGACGGACGGGCGGACAGACGGACGGACGGACAGACAGTCACCCGGATTTCAACTCGTCTCTTCATCCTGATCATTTATATATATATAACCCTATATCTAACTCGATTAGTTTTAGGTGATACAAACAACCGTTAGGTGAACAAAACTATTATACTCTGTAGCAACAGGTTGCGAGAGTATAAAAAGAGAGGTTTAATTAACGGTATAGGTTCTGTACATGAATTTCTATTTGGAACGATGGATGATGGAGATAGAATAGATATTGAAAATCACGTTAAGAAAGTAGATGAAAATTTACATAATTCAATTACAGCTCTCAACCACCAAATATAAATTAATAATTTCTTTTCGAACACGTTCACAAAATTAAAACAAATTATTGAAGACGAAAGAAAGAATTCTTTAATGTATCAAGAGAGAACAGACAAAATATTGATTCTTCATGAACAAACAATAAAGATAAACATTCTCAAAGACGCAGTAAACCAGATTCAGGAAAACATTATTTCAGCAAAAAGTGGTATTTTTCACCCAAGCATTTTAACAAATGAAGAAATTTATAATTACAACAAAGACCTCAACAAACTTCAATATATAAAATTATGCGCCTTGGAATATAAAGAAAATGTGTTAATGTTCGTGGTCAAAATCCCAAAAGAATTTCAATCGGTACAATTAAAAACTATTATTCCTATACCAAATACAGCAGGCAAAGAAATAACAGCAGAAATTGCAAATGTTTTTGAATACAAAAATGTCACTTATAAATTCGAAGAAGCTAAAACACTCAATGACCTACAAATTTCTAAACATTGCATCTACTTATTAAATTGTGAACTTATCAAAAATAGCATTACAGAAATTTTTCAAATTGATGAAGAAACTATTTTAATAAAAAATGCAAATGGCATAGAACTAAACCAAAACTGCGACAACAGAAAAATTAAGTTGAAAAACACTACATTGATTCATTATAATAACTGCACAATTAAGATCCTTTACCAAACATTCTCAAATACTAAAATATCATACAATCAAAGATTTTAATATCCAAACTATGATACTCACAATTTCACTAACAAAATTATAATTAACGACCTTGTATTTAAAAACGAAGAAAATTTAAAAGAAATTAATGAATTAAAATATCAATAAAATATCTCTCCTATTGGAATATCAATTTTAAGTTTTATTCTGATTATAATAATAATTTTAAAATCTTGTAAAATTAAAAAAAAGAAAAACAATACTATTCAAACTCAGGAGAGTTTTCCATTAAGGGATGGAGGAGTTATGTGTACACTATCATCCCAACCAGACACCACACAACAAAATATTGTAAATTGGACAAAATAAAAGATTAACAAAAACAAGTAAACATTACAAAAAATAAGATAACAAGTAGAGATAAAGAACATAATGCAAATGCATACAAACATGTTTTGGTCCATCTGTTTGACTGTAATGATAACACAGACACTATCGGGTAAACCACACAATCATGTTTGTTTGCATTCAATACAACATAAGATTACATTTAACAAATATTGTGTTTCATAAGAAAATAGAAAAACAAAGAAATAGATTAAGAAAATTGTAATCACTTTAGTAGTTATATAAGTAGAACATAATTTAAAAAAGGAACAGAATAAAATATAATGTCACAGAAGTAACATCGTCGGCATTTTTATTTTTTCCTCCGCTCGAGCAACCAAAACTCGCGCTTAAAGCGGTCAAGTCACTGCTGATCCACCCGAACAATATCAGTAATATAATTGAGTTGTTAAAATTTAGACTTGGGCGCCCGGAGCAGTTGATCCGTAGCCAACTGGCCCACGTAAAGGAAAGTGCACCTATTTCGGAGAATTCAATGCCGAAAATCATACCATTTGCAACAAATGTATGTAACATCTGTGTCTTTTTGCAATCTGCACATGGTGGGGAATTACATATGTCAAACCCTACATTACTCGACGAACTTGTGTCAAAATTGCCTATGATCAAGAGTTGAGTGGGCAAGTTTCGCAGCGCTTATACAGCCATATGCAACAGTGAAACATTTCAGTGAGTGGTTATCGAAATTAGCCAATATAATTTGTACGGTTTGGGTAAGCCGGCTTCCAGTACAACCTTATGCCCAGGTTAGGCCCAGACTCTTGATTGGTCTTGATCATTGCCATTTGGGATTGCCATCGACAACTATGAAGGTAAACCCGCATGGTCCATTTATTGCCAATACGGAGTTAGGATGGGTGGTGTTTGGCCCAACTTCAACTACGCTACCATCTCCAGCATCGTGTTTGTTTATTAACCGCCAAGCTGATCAGTCTCTCCAAAATATGGTAGCTGACTTCTTCAAGACCGAGAATTTCGGTGTCAGTTCCGCACCCGGTTTGGAAAAGGTCTCATATGGAGAACTGACAACGTAAGGTTACCTGACAGCTAAAACATGGCGTTGAAACGTCTAGTCACCGTAGAGCAAAGAATGCGTCGAGATGCAATTTTCGCCACTCAATACAAGGAAATCATAAACGCCTACGTCAGAAAGAAATATAAATTATTATCAGTAGATTGTCATCAGTAGAAGCAGCTATATCTACCCCCAAGACTTGGTATTTGCCGCACTTTGCCGCTGCCAATCCCAACAAACCCGGAAAGCTACGCATGGTATTTGACGCCGCTGCTGAGGTAACTTGCGTTGTAGATTAACGTGAGTACCTGCCGGCGACGGCCTTACCTCACGGTGCTCAAGAGCACGGCGTATCAATACACGCGTCTGATAAACGCCCCAAATAATACAAGAATGAATGGCAAGTATTATTTGGATACCAAAGGCAGTGTGTCTGGGTCCACACTACCATCTTGGTATGATTCGAGGCCGACCTAAAACCTCTTCCGTTTTCGGGTACGGCACCCAGTTACTTGTGTAACTTCTTTTTTTCGAACTGAAAATTCAGTTCTTCCAGCATTTAGGTTTCAACCACAGCCACCACGATACTCCCCAAAGGGCCGAACCCAATGAACAGATTGAACAGAAGTCCAAGGGCTTTCTGCTCCCCGTGGTACCGGAAAGTCTCCGGTCAGACTGCGTAGCCTAAACTACTGCCAGTTGAGCAACCCATTACTCAAATGACTGGTGACATTTGTCGCTTGAACTTCAAATGTCTTTTTATTAGCTTTTTTCATTTAAAGTGTTTCTAATATCAGTTCAAGCTGAGTATTATAGCACTATCACTCCATATACTATGCTGATATTACTGGGCAAAGAATATAATAACAGTCATAGTGCATATTGGCTTTTAGTCGCCTTTTACGACAGGCATGCCTTGCCGCGGGCATATTCTATCCCCTGCCCGCAGGGGTGCTTCTGAGGTAAGTGGAAGCTCCCTCAATTCACAGCTCCTGAAGGGTCCACACGGCCTTTGCCGTCGATATTATTCCACTTTCGTGAAGGCGCGATCGCCGTATGTGGAGACATCAAGGAGATGTTCCACCAAGTCCTTATACGAAAAGACGATAGATGCCCACAGTGGTTTCTCTGGCATGGTGGTGACGCCTCTCATCCCCCTGACGTTTACAAAATGTGCGTGATGACGTTTGGTGCTGCCTGTTCACCATGTGCCGCAGATTATGTCAAAAAAGTAAACGCATTGGGGCACCAAAAAGATCGCAGAACCACTGCCCGTGCGGTTAAGGCGATATTGGACCACCATTATGTCGATGACTTCGTTGATAGCTTCTGCTCGGAAGAGGAGGCCATTTCTATATCCCAAGAGCTCCGAGCGATTCATATGGATCTGGTTTTTAGCTTCGCAATTTTACTTCCAATGAATCGAAAGTAGTTGACGCACTCAACGGTACTGATGTCTCACGTCCAATTGATAATAAAGAAGGTTTCGTTGGAGAGCGGGTACTTGGTTTGTTTTGGCAGTCATCGTAAGATTGTTTCGGTTTTAAATTGAAATTCCATAATGTTGGTGAAGCAGTGGTAAATGGAGAAAGACGTCCTACTAAAAGAGAACTCCTAAGCATTGTTATGTCGATTTTCGACCCTCTAGGATTTCTGAGCAACTTCGTCCTTGGCGCCAAACTACTTATGCGTGCGTTATGGAAACGCCATACCTCGTTTTTATTTTGGAAATGGTGTACCTCAAATACTTCAGCTCCACGTATTTGTCGACGCTAGTGAAGATGCCTTCGCCGCTGTTGCCTATCTTCGATCGCAAACTTAATCGGGTAAAATTGATGTAACATTCGTTTCTTCTAAGTCAAAATGCGCGCCAATGAAAACTCTTACCGTGCCATGGCTTGAACTTCAGGCAGCTGTTTTAGGCACTCGTCTCATGCAGTGCATCCGCGACGAACCCCCTCTTGACATCACAGACTGCATTCTGTGGAGTAACTCAAAAACGGTTATCAAATGGATTCGAAGTGAGCACCGTCGTTACAAGCCTTTCGTACAGCACAGAATAGTAGAGATATTGGCCACTACAAACGTTTCCAATTGGAGATGGCTGCCCACAAAGCTCAACGTAGCCGACGAATCTACTCGTATAAATGATTGCATCAATTTTAGTCCAGTGACGCGTTGGTCACGTGGTCCCCCATTCCTACAGCAGGACGAGCACGTTTGGCCCTCTGAAGATATCATAGTCGTTGAAAATGATGAACCTGATGAAGAACTACAGTCTAAATTTGCTTTAGTCATCGTGAGTCGTAATTTTTTGAACTTTAATAATTTCTCTTCATTTAAAAGATTGGTAAGAGCTGTTGCCTGGCTTTAACGCTTTATCAACGATTGTCGCCGCCGCGGACAGCTAGACCAATGCTATGGTTTAACCGCTAAAGAAGTAGAGAATGCCAAACGCCTCTTATGCCGCCTAGTACAACGTGAAGTGTATGCAACAGAGACTCAGTCCATCGAAAACGGTCAGGAAATTTCCACCAACAGCCCGTTACTACAACTTTCGCCATACATAGACGAGGAAGGTGTCCCCCGAGTGCAGGGACGCATTGACGCAGCTAGCTGGCTACCAATTAGCGCACGGTGTCCTATTATTCTTCCGCCAAATCATGCATTTACAAGGCTGTTAGTGTTACATCATCACAGCCTCATGAAGCACCAGAACTTAGAAGCTACCATTGGAGATATCCGTCGCAATTATTGGGTGCCGCGACTAAGAAGTTTGTTGCGTAGTTTGATTGCCAGTTGTGGTGTATGCCGTTTAAATAAAGCTGCTCCAAGGATGGGACTGCTTCCTGTGGACAGACTCACTCCCTATGTGAGACCGTTTAGCTACACAGCCCTCGATTACTTTGTGCCACTAACTGTCACTGTTCGATGCAGCACTGTGAAGAGATTGGTGGCACTATTTACGTGCCTTACTGTGCGAGCTGTGCACCTAGAACTGGTTCATGACTTGAGTACCGACTCCTGTATCATTACTATAAGTAATTTTGTGAACCGCATAGGTATGCCCTTAAGGATTAGGTCGGACAATGGAAAGAATTTCGTTGGTGCTGACCTAGAAGCCAAGCGATTCACAGAAGTATTCGACTGCGTACGTCTACAAAGTGAATTATCACAGAAAAATATCCGGTGGGTATTTAATTCACCATTTAATCCATCGGAAGGTGGTGCATGGGAGAGAATGGTACAGTGTGTCAAGCGAGTTTTATGTCACACTTTGAAAGAAGTTGCACCAAGGGAGCATACCCTGAATAGTTTTCTTATTGGAGCTGATAATATCGTTAATTCTCGCTAACTCATTTGCCCATCACCGCGGACCAGGAGCAGCCAATAACTTCTAATGATTTCATTCTGGGAGCCGCAAATGTAGCACACACTCCGATAGTAGACACAGACTTGGAAAAAACTTGTGTATCACGCAAGCAGTGGCGCATCGCTCGTCAATTGAGGGATAATTTTTGGAACAGGTGGATTACTGAATATCTTCCTACATTGACTCGCCGAGTAAAATGGTGCCAACGAACGAAGCCGATAAAAGAAGGGGACTTGATGTTCATATGCGACCCTAATGTTCCACGGCGAGAATGGTGCCGAGGGAAGGTAGAGCGAGTGTACCCTGAGCTTGATGGAGAGATGCGAAGAGCAGACATACGAACCTCCAGAGGAGTGAAACGACGCGCAGTCTCAAAACTTGCTGTTCTGGACATTGATGGTGGTGAATCAGGTTGATTCACGGGGGCGGGGATGTTATAGATTAGGGCCCACCCTAATATTATATTTAATTTCTGTGTTTATTTTACAGTTATATGTTTCAATTCCAATTTCTTTATACGCTCTTGAATTGTCTCGCATTCCATTTACATACATACATTTCCCGCTATACAGTTTATGTTTCCTTGTTTGTGCGATTTATATGTTTGCCATTCTCCCTTCGCATAAACAGGTAGGCACAAACTTCATATGTTAAGTTATCTACATGCTTGTTGTTTGTAAACTGCAGTGTGCAGTTTGTGCGATTTATATGTTTGCCATTCTCCCTTCGCATAAACAGGTAGGCACAAACTTCATATGTTAAGTTATCTACATGCTTGTTGTTTGTAAACTGCAGTGTGCAGTTCCCCTATTCTCCTATGCTGATCTGCACAGTAAATGACAATATTTGTGCATATAAGTTCTGGCAAATCATATTCGAGCTTTGTCATCGATCAGCCAGCCAAGAAGATGCAAGGATACACTGCGGTAAGTGACATATATTATAATTCTTTGTAAGTGAATAATTTAAATGCTTGTGTATTTAGAAATAAACCATAAACCAAATATGCGTTAAATTCGCCCCACCTCATCGGTGACACTTATTGTTCGTTATTTGAGCTTACCACTTCTTGCTTATGCCTGAATTGCTCTTAAGACGACAACACTCTAACTAGAACTGTGTTTGCTGCACAATCCGGCAGCCCTTATTGAGTAATATATTTATCAAACCTTGCTTTTAGAACATTCTGGCAACTATGAACTCATTAACTAGTTGCACAATATTGTGACGAACACGGATGATAGAACAAAATCGAATCAACGATAAACTACCAGAAGCAACTAGTTAGCGAATTCGTAGTTGCCAGAATATTCTAGAAGCAATGTCTTGTTATAGATTTACTATATAAAGGCTGCCGGATTGTGCAGCAAACACAGTTCTAGTGAGGGTGTTGTCGTGATAAGAACAATTGAGACATAAGCAAGAAGTTGTAAGCTCGAATATCGAGCAATAAGTGTTAAGTTGTTGGAATTAGAAATAAAGATAAGTGTGTAGCCATTAAATTGGGGAGTTTTAGTTAACAATCCAGTGATCGAACTCAAGAGTGAGTTACAGGTAGACGATTTATCGAGAAATCCGTTACAATTGGTGTCAGAAGTGGGATTGTCAAATAAATTCCCAAGGAGATAATTATTTAAAAATGGCCATGTTTAACGATCTGAAGATTCCACAACTGAAAAAGGAGCTGGAACAACGTGGTTTGGCGACAAATGGATTAAAAACTGAATTGCAATCATGGTTGAGAGAGGCATTATTGACATTAATGTTGAGGAATATGTCTTTCACATGGAATTAGAAGAAGAGACAACAAAGATAGAAGAAAAGGAAGAGGCTCAATGTTCGTCAAAGATGGTTCCTCACAGTTAGAAGAGCAAAAAGCTTGGATACCAGCACAAGTGTCCTTACAGTTGGAAGAGCAGGAAGCGTGTATACCATCACAGGTGGAAGATCAGCATAAAATTGAACCTGAAACGGATGACTCTGTGCAAGAAGATCCAGAATTGGAAGGTGCATTACATAAGGTGGAGTTGAACCAATGTACAACGATTGGAGAAATAACTACAGGAAGGCCAGTCACAAAATCATATTGGGCAGAACGGAGCAGTTTAAAGTTAGTGTATGGCTGCTTGCATCGAGTATGGAAAGGCGAAAATGGGCAAACCTTCCGAGTACTTATGGTTGTTCCAAGGGTTGGAATTAATGATGTTCTTAACGTGCAGTACAAATGTCTAAGAGGAGGGCACTTGAGAGACATGAAATCCTTGGAGCATTTGAAGCCAAGGGTTTTATTGGACTGGTTGTCAATCAGCTATAGAAAGGATTGCGAAATATGCTGAGAACATTGTAGCTAAAGGATCAAGGTCCAGGAGTCATGGGCAGATGAAACAGCACAATTCGCGTGCGCCAGTTGAGAAAATAGGCGTGTATGAAGATGGCCCATTCCCCACCAATAAATTAGGAAATAGTCATGTTTTGGTAGTCACGAACCATTTCAACAAATGGCCACAAGTATACACAGTTCCTAATCAAGAGACTGAACCAGTGGCGGAGGCATTCATCAACAAGTGGGTAACGAGATTCGGTGTTCCAATGGAGTTACGTTCTGATCAAGAATGGAATCTCGAGTCAGCTTTAAGTCAAGGGATGTACCAGAAACTGAGTATCCGGAAAACGGATGAAATAAACTCCAAGAAGAGAAGGGCGGCTAACGATGTCAGCACCAGCCTAGAAGAGGAGATGGGGGACATAAAAAGATTGTTTGGTATCGCAAATATGTCTAATCGGGACGATCAGACTTAGGTGGAGGGCAGTGTGACGAACATAGATGATAGAACAAAATCGAATGAACGATAAACTGCCAGAAGCAACTAGACAGCGAATTCGTAGTTGCCAGAATGTTCTAGTAGTAAATTAGTTAACGAATTCGTAGTGGCCAGAATGTTCTAGAAGCAATGTTTTGTTACAGATTTACTATATAAGGGCTGCCGGATTGTGCAGAAAACACAGTTCTAGTTAGAGTGTTGTCGTGATAAGAGCAATTAAGCTATAAGCAACAAGTTGTAAGCTCGAATAACGAACAATAAGTGTTAGGTTGTTGGAATTAGAAAGAAAGATAAGTGTGTAGCCATTAAATTGGGACTTTTATTTAACAATCCAGTGATCGAACTCAAGAGTGAGTTACAGGTAGACGATTTATCGAGAAATCCGTTACAATATGTAGAACTTGAAACTAATCACCCATCACCCGTAAAATCATAAGCCAAGAATCGATTCTTGATTAATTTCGGAAGGTTAAGGTCGACTCCGAAAAATCGATTGTTTTATTTGAAAATTGTTTCTCGAGTAGAATCGGAATCGAGTTTGCCATTCCTAATTCGACAATTGAGGAAAATATTGTATATGATTTACTAAAATGACAATGCGTACAAGTAGTTTAAATATATTTGATTTCTATGATCATGATGATCCTTCCTTGGAATATGTACTGGAAAATGTTATTAGCGATCAAAGAATGGATAACAAAGAGTGTGAGAACCTGCAGAGGGAATATAATTCCATTCTCCTGAATGGGTGTGATTGCAATAGTGCTCCATGCCTTGATTGTCATGGGAGGAACTATAAGTGGCTTTCAGAAACAAAAGAGCTGGTTTTAGATATAGACAACAGTGCAGATCTTATTTACGAGTGTAGTTCGTCTTGTAAATGCGAACCTTTGAAATGTACTAATCGACTAGTTCAAAAGGGTCCCAGAGCAAACTTGAAAATAGTACATTCTCATCTATTTAAATCCAAGGGGTTAATTTCAAATGAACATATACCCAAAGGAGCGTTTATTTGTGAATATGCAGGAGAAATAATTTCCCGTAAAGAAGCCCACAATCGTTTAAAGAGATATGAACAAACTCTTGATAATAATTACATTTTATTTATGAAGGAAAGAATCAAAGAAAGGCATGAGAAATCTACCATTACAACAATTATTGACCCAACCAAAAGAGGCAATATTGGACGATACATAAATCATAGTTGCGATCCCAATTGTGATGTACGTTCTGTACGGATTGATTGCCCCATTCCGAAAATAGGTAAATTTTATTTGCATAAAGTATAACATACATACTTCAGTACCGATATGGTTTCATATAATTAACAGCCATATTTGCAAAACGAGACATAAACGCTGGAGAAGAGCTCTGTTTCCATTATAACGGGGGGGACGAATTTATGTTAACAACACAAGGACGTATCTGCCTGTGTCAAAGTGGTAATTGTACAGGATATTTGCCCTATGCTCCATACTGAAAAAATTTATATATATAGTTAAATGTGGCATTAAAGCTTTTCTAAAATAAAATTTTACAAACTGTTTTCCTTTGTTACCTTTTGTTTTTCTTGTTGTTTTCTGATATTTAACCCCTTTTTTTGCTGTGAATGTGGAGAAGCGAGTTCTGCGTTGTTAATCTCTTGTAAGCCGGCGGGAAAACTTTAGTATGCCGTCCCAGGCTTTCGGGGATAAAATGGGTATGGGCGGATAGAGGAGATTCTCCAGATTAAGAATATTTATAGATATAGCCGCGGGAAACTTATAGTTTTCGAGATATTTACGTTTAAAGTTGAAAATTTCAACTATTTAAAGTACGTATTTTTGCGATTTAGAATTAATTATACACTTCTATTTTTCACTTTTATATCCACTAACACTTCACTAATTCGTTTTTACACATTTTTTTATACCCGAAACAGGGTCTATTAATTTTGCCACGAAGTTTGTAACATCCAAAAGTAAACGGCGGAGACCATATAAAGTATATACATATATAAATGATCACCCTGACGAGCTGAGTTGATTGAGCCATGTCCGTCTGTCCGTCCGTCCGTCTGTATATACGCGAGCTAGTCCCTCAGTTTTTGAGATATCGATCTGAATTTTTGAACCAGTCTTTTTCTTACCAAGAAGCTGCTCATTTGTCGGAACGGCCGATATCGGACCACTATAGCATATAGCTGCCATACAAACTGAACAATCGGAATCAAGCACTCTTGCATTTGACGAGGTATCTTCACGAAATTTGGCACGGATTATTATTTAAGGCAACAATGTAATCTCCGAAGAAATTATTTAGAGGATGACTATAGCATATAGCTGCCATACAAACTGAACAATCGGAATGAAGTGCTTGTATGGAAAACTCTTTCATTTTACGAGGTATCTTCACGAAATTTAGCATGGATTATTATTTAAGGCAATAATCTATTCGCCGAAGAAATTGTATAGATCGGATGACCATAGCATATAGCTGCCATATAACCTGAACGATCGGAATCAAGTGCTTATATGGAAAACTCTTTCATCTGACGAGATATCTTCACGAAATTCGGTATTGGTTTTTGTTAAATAAAGCTATGCAATCTCCAAAGAAATTGTATACATCGGATGACTATAGCATATAGCTGCCATATGGCATGGATGATGATTGTCCAAGATATCGCTACAATCTTCGAACGAATTGTTCATATCAGACCACAGCTATTATAGAAACCTACCTATCAAAATAAATTTTTGTATGGAAGTTTTTAGTATGGATTATTGCTTAAGATATGACTTCAATCTTCGAACGAATTGTTAAGATCGGACCACTATAGCATACAGCTGTCATAGAAACTGACCGATCAAAATCAAGATCTTGTATGGGCAATTTTTTTATATGACAAAATATCTTCACAAAGTTTGGCATGACTTACTTTTTTCATTAAATAGAGAACCCATTTTTTTCGAAATGTAATATAGTTTGTAATAGAAAATTAAACCCTCAAATTTTTCCTATATGGTAAATAGTGAGTAACATAACTAATCAATTTTCTCCAATATATTTACATTGTAATCAGATTTAACCACTTTACAAAAAATATATTATAAACAAATCAGATTAATTAATAATTTATGCTGTCCAATTTGAGCTTTCAATAAAATTTTTCTTATATCTGCCAAAAACTGTTTTGCTTGTGCCAAAAGTAAGGTATGACATGCAGCTAATTGGGGCAATAAGTTGAAAATTGTGTTAAGAATGGATACATATGAGTAAGGAGCAAAAATATTATTTAATTAACCATTAAATAAACAAATCCCTAATTATTCAAGATATATTATTATTTATTAATAATAATAGAACACTAACTTTGAAAACATAATTATTCAGTTTTAAAACCCTAATTAACTGATGGATAGGTATAAAACATTCTAGTTAGAATAAGGAAATAAACATTGTTCGAAGCGTAGCTCAAAAGCAGTCTTAATATTTCCACTAAAATTACTTGATGAAATTTGGCATGGATTATTGGTCACGGTAACAATAAAATATCATAAAAAATTTTTCAGATCTGATTACTGTATCATATAGTTGCCATACAAACTGATCGATCTAAATAAATTTTGGTATGGAGGTGAGTAGACAATTATGTTAAGAATATATAAATAAGAGAAAGGCGAAATAATATTTTTAATACCCATAAAATAAATAAATCCCTAATAATTCAAGATATATTATATTTAATAATAATAATTTTAAAACCCTAATTAACTGATGGGTAGGTACAAAACAAAACCTAGGTAGAAAGTAAACATAGTTCGTAGGGGAGGTAGAAAATTTAACCTAGGTAAAAAAGAACCTCTATAATGCAACTTTTTTAATTAACGCCTTAACATTTTTTCGAAAATTCCTTGATGTTACCAAGAAGGGCAAAAGAGTTTGCAGATGTGAAGTCGGGCTCTAAAGCATTCAATAAATAGGGCCCAACACATCGTATCACTTCAGTTTACGCGAGCAGCTTAAACTTTCAACAAGGCACACTTTCAAAACAACGAAAAAAATCCTTTTCAAATAATAAGCATTATTTTAAAAATATTATTTTTTAAGAATAAGCATTATTTTAATTCTATTATAATTTTTTCACTGTTTATTTTTAGTATATTTTTTATTTGTATAAATATCTTATTAATTTATAAAAATGCCAAGACTATTTAGACAATCGCAGGAACAAAGACGTCGCAATGCTCTGAATCGAAGTCGACAACAATATAGTCAAAATTTAGAAAACAATAGACAGAGGAACGCCGACTATATTGCCAAATTACGCAGCTCAAATTTGGAGTACCGCAATGAGGAGAGAACGCGTGACAGTTCTGCACGTTCCACTAGACGACAGAACCTACTTCACAGAGCAGCAGCGTACTACAGTAGGTCATTCAAACAGACATTTGAATCCAGAATATAGAGCAGCGGAGCAGGAGCGCAACACAATAGGACATTCGAACAGGCGCTTGAATCCGGAATATAGAGCTGAAGAGCAGGAACGCAACACCGCGGAACATTTAAATAGGAGAACCAATCCGGAATATAGAGCAGCGGAGCATGAGTGCGATACAATGGAACGTTCTGTACGGCGCCAGAATGCAATAATAAGAGAAGAAGAGAGGCAACGAGATGCAGCACTGAGGAGAAGTCGTCGAGAAGATCCAATAAGAAGACGTCGTGAGCAAATTTTAAATTCTTCTCAAAGAAGAGTGACCCGCCAGCAAACCAGGCAACAAGTAGCAAACGAGCAGGAATCAACGTTGGAAAGAGTACAATTGCATAGATCGGATCCCGCAAATCGTCAGTTAGAAAGCGAGAGGCAAACCAGGAGGAATATAAGAAGACGTCGTGAACTTTCTCCTGATGCACAGCTAGAAGAACAAGAACGTCAACGTCGAGCTGCCAATATCTTTGATATGTACGCATTGTTGATAAAGAAAGGACTCACTGAAATATGCGTCTTTTGCGGTGGCACTTGGTTCCCTCATCAAGTGAAAAAACTAGAAAAATGTCAGACTTCAACAAAATTTGCGGGCTCAGAAGATGCTAGAAAAGTTTTTTATCTGCCATCAAAATTTCCGTCTTCGAACCAAAAGTACAACTTTTGCAACACATGCTATCGTATTGTTAGGAAGGGCAAGATACCAAGGATTGGAGTTTCCTGATATTCCGGAATGCCTTCAGGATTTAACGTGTCTGGAAGAAAGAATGATATCACCGAGGATCCCATTTATGCGCATCATCTCCTTAGGATATGAACGACAATATGCTATTCTTGGAGCAGTGGTGAATATCCCCATTTCAGTTGTAGAGACAGTCACCATGCTTCCACGAAGATTTGATAACAGCCATATTATTCAAGTGCACTTGAAACGTCGATTGGAATATGAACAAAATTTTATGACGGAGAGAGTGCGACCAGCAAAAATATTGGAGGCACTAAACTATCTGCTGGGTACAGAGCTCTACGTCAAGCATAATATCCAAATGTCAAGTGATTGGCTGGCAAATGCTGGAAACGAGGAAACTGTGCCATTTATGGCGGATCCTGCAGATAAGGGAGAAGTAAGAGACCTTCTTAATGCCCGTCAGGAAAATGTACCGCTTGAAATGGAAGAGGATTTAAATCCAGGTGATCAGAAGACTTTAATGGACAATGAACCCGTTGAAAATCGATCCATTGAACGGGTTGCAATGGCACCAGGACAAGGTAGATGCCCAAGGGACGTTACAACCGACGACGATTCTCAGGAATTGTCGTAACCAACGATTTACTGCGGAAAAAAGAGGACAACTACAACAACTTATAGTAAAATTGCACGTTCTGAAATTCGATGCTATGATCGGCGTTGTGTGCGCGTGGACGTGCTCCTGTATATTTATAAGTTCTACGAGTTGGAGCGCATTAAAAATGCAATTTCCATTTGCCTGCGTAAAAAGTCTGGATCGAGGAATATAACTGCTGCAAATGTGAGGGATGAAAATTTTGTCAGCAACCTTATCCAGCATGATGAAGGCTATCATGTACTCAAAGGACTTCAATCCTCACCTGCACATTGGGCGGCTGTAAAGAAGAAAGTTTTAGCCATGATCCGCCAGTTTGGTTTGCCAACATTTTTTATCACAATGTCTGCTGCAGAAACAAAATGGCCTGAGTTGTTAGTCATAACTACTGGTAGAGAAAGTAGACATTTCGGAAGAGGAAGCTACTGCTCTATCAAGCTCTGAAAAGGCGAGACTGATAAGGACAGATCCAGTTACATGTTCCAGGGTAATCGACAATCGATTCCGCCAAATGCTAAAATTATTACAAAACGGACTATTTGGAGAGAATTTAGTAGTCCGTTACTACTACAGAATTGAATTCCAGCATGTACTGGCTAAGTAACGCACCACAATTGGAAAAAGATGGAATAACCAACAAAAATGATGTTGAAACATTCATCGATCGACCCATCACAACCGATGGGGATGACTTGGACTTACTGGAATTCATTCAGTATCAAAAACACAGACATGGTCGAGCTTGCCTAAGAGACATACATGGAAAACAAGTGTGCCGATTCAACATGCCATATCCGCCTATGCCACGAACAGAAATACTTTTCCCTTTGGGGAATGAGGAAGGTATTGAGCAACACAACCAAGAAACTGCTCATTTGTCGGAACGGCCGATATCGGACCACTATAGCATATAGCTGCCATACAAACTGAACAATCGGAATCAAGCACTCTTGCATTTGACGAGGTATCTTCACGAAATTTGGCACGGATTATTATTTAAGGCAACAATGTAATCTCCGAAGAAATTATTTAGAGGATGACTATAGCATATAGCTGCCATACAAACTGAACAATCGGAATGAAGTGCTTGTATGGAAAACTCTTTCATTTTACGAGGTATCTTCACGAAATTTAGCATGGATTATTATTTAAGGCAATAATCTATTCGCCGAAGAAATTGTATAGATCGGATGACCATAGCATATAGCTGCCATATAACCTGAACGATCGGAATCAAGTGCTTATATGGAAAACTCTTTCATCTGACGAGATATCTTCACGAAATTCGGTATTGGTTTTTGTTAAATAAAGCTATGCAATCTCCAAAGAAATTGTATACATCGGATGACTATAGCATATAGCTGCCATATGGCATGGATGATGATTGTCCAAGATATCGCTACAATCTTCGAACGAATTGTTTATATCAGACCACAGCTATCATAGAAACGGACCGATCAAAATAAATTTTTGTATGGAAGTTTTTAGTATGGATTATTGCTTAAGATATGACTTCAATCTTCGAACGAATTGTTAAGATCGGACCACTATAGCATACAGCTGTCATAGAAACTGACCGATCAAAATCAAGATCTTGTATGGGCAATTTTTTTATATGACAAAATATCTTCACAAAGTTTGGCATGACTTACTTTTTTCATTAAATAGAGAACCCATTTTTTTCGAAATGTAATATAGTTTGTAATAGAAAATTAAACCCTCAAATTTTTCCTATATGGTAAATAGTGAGTAACATAACTAATCAATTTTCTCCAATATATTTACATTGTAATCAGATTTAACCACTTTACAAAAAATATATTATAAACAAATCAGATTAATTAATAATTTATGCTGTCCAATTTGAGCTTTCAATAAAATTTTTCTTATATCTGCCAAAAACTGTTTTGCTTGTGCCAAAAGTAAGGTATGACATGCAGCTAATTGGGGCAATAAGTTGAAAATTGTGTTAAGAATGGATACATATGAGTAAGGAGCAAAAATATTATTTAATTAACCATTAAATAAACAAATCCCTAATTATTCAAGATATATTATTATTTATTAATAATAATAGAACACTAACTTTGAAAACATAATTATTCAGTTTTAAAACCCTAATTAACTGATGGATAGGTATAAAACATTCTAGTTAGAATAAGGAAATAAACATTGTTCGAAGCGTAGCTCAAAAGCAGTCTTAATATTTCCACTAAAATTACTTGATGAAATTTGGCATGGATTATTGGTCACGGTAACAATAAAATATCATAAAAAATTTTTCAGATCTGATTACTGTATCATATAGTTGCCATACAAACTGATCGATCTAAATAAATTTTGGTATGGAGGTGAGTAGACAATTATGTTAAGAATATATAAATAAGAGAAAGGCGAAATAATATTTTTAATACCCATAAAATAAATAAATCCCTAATAATTCAAGATATATTATATTTAATAATAATAATTTTAAAACCCTAATTAACTGATGGGTAGGTACAAAACAAAACCTAGGTAGAAAGTAAACATAGTTCGTAGGGGAGGTAGAAAATTTAACCTAGGTAAAAAAAAACCTCTATAATGCAACTTTTTTAATTAACGCCTTAACATTTTTTCGAAAATTCCTTGATGTTACCAAGAAGGGCAAAAGAGTTTGCAGATGTGAAGTCGGGCTCTAAAGCATTCAATAAATAGGGCCCAACACATCGTATCACTTCAGTTTACGCGAGCAGCTTAAACTTTCAACAAGGCACACTTTCAAAACAACGAAAAAAATCCTTTTCAAATAATAAGCATTATTTTAAAAATATTATTTTTTAAGAATAAGCATTATTTTAATTCTATTATAATTTTTTCACTGTTTATTTTTAGTATATTTTTTATTTGTATAAATATCTTATTAATTTATAAAAATGCCAAGACTATTTAGACAATCGCAGGAACAAAGACGTCGCAATGCTCTGAATCGAAGTCGACAAAAATATAGTCAAAATTTAGAAAACAATAGACAGAGGAACGCCGACTATATTGCCAAATTACGCAGCTCAAATTTGGAGTACCGCAATGAGGAGAGAACGCGTGACAGTTCTGCACGTTCCACTAGACGACAGAACCTACTTCACAGAGCAGCAGCGTACTACAGTAGGTCATTCAAACAGACATTTGAATCCAGAATATAGAGCAGCGGAGCAGGAGCGCAACACAATAGGACATTCGAACAGGCGCTTGAATCCGGAATATAGAGCTGAAGAGCAGGAACGCAACACCGCGGAACATTTAAATAGGAGAACCAATCCGGAATATAGAGCAGCGGAGCATGAGTGCGATACAATGGAACGTTCTGTACGGCGCCAGAATGCAATAATAAGAGAAGAAGAGAGGCAACGAGATGCAGCACTGAGGAGAAGTCGTCGAGAAGATCCAATAAGAAGACGTCGTGAGCAAATTTTAAATTCTTCTCAAAGAAGAGTGACCCGCCAGCAAACCAGGCAACAAGTAGCAAACGAGCAGGAATCAACGTTGGAAAGAGTACAATTGCATAGATCGGATCCCGCAAATCGTCAGTTAGAAAGCGAGAGGCAAACCAGGAGGAATATAAGAAGACGTCGTGAACTTTCTCCTGATGCACAGCTAGAAGAACAAGAACGTCAACGTCGAGCTGCCAATATCTTTGATATGTACGCATTGTTGATAAAGAAAGGACTCACTGAAATATGCGTCTTTTGCGGTGGCACTTGGTTCCCTCATCAAGTGAAAAAACTAGAAAAATGTCAGACTTCAACAAAATTTGCGGGCTCAGAAGATGCTAGAAAAGTTTTTTATCTGCCATCAAAATTTCCGTCTTCGAACCAAAAGTACAACTTTTGCAACACATGCTATCATATTGTTAGGAAGGGCAAGATACCAAATATCTGCCTATCGGAAGGATTGGAGTTTCCTGATATTCCGGAATGCCTTCAGGATTTAACGTGGCTGGAAGAAAGAATGATATCACCGAGGATCCCATTTATGCGCATCATCTCCTTAAGATATGAACGACAATATGCTATTCTTGGAGCAGTGGTGAATATCCCCATTTCAGTTGTAGAGACAGTCACCATGCTTCCACGAAGATTTGATAACAGCCATATTATTCAAGTGCACTTGAAACGTCGATTGGAATATGAACAAAATTTTATGACGGAGAGAGTGCGACCAGCAAAAATATTGGAGGCACTAAACTATCTGCTGGGTACAGAGCTCTACGTCAAGCATAATATCCAAATGTCAAGTGATTGGCTGGCAAATGCTGGAAACGAGGAAACTGTGCCATTTATGGCGGATCCTGCAGATGAGGGAGAAGTAAGAGACCTTCTTAATGCCCGTCAGGAAAATGTACCGCTTGAAATGGAAGAGGATTTAAATCCAGGTGATCAGAAGACTTTAATGGACAATGAACCCGTTGAAAATCGATCCATTGAACGGGTTGCAATGGCACCAGGACAAGGTAGATGCCCAAGGGACGTTACAACCGACGACGATTCTCAGGAATTGTCGTAACCAACGATTTACTGCGGAAAAAAGAGGACAACTACAACAACTTATAGTAAAATTGCACGTTCTGAAATTCGATGCTATGATCGGCGTTGTGTGCGCGTGGACGTGCTCCTGTATATTTATAAGTTCTACGAGTTGGAGCGCATTAAAAATGCAATTTCCATTTGCCTGCGTAAAAAGTCTGGATCGAGGAATATAACTGCTGCAAATGTGAGGGATGAAAATTTTGTCAGCAACCTTATCCAGCATGATGAAGGCTATCATGTACTCAAAGGACTTCGATCCTCACCTGCACATTGGGCGGCTGTAAAGAAGAAAGTTTTAGCCATGATCCGCCAGTTTGGTTTGCCAACATTTTTTATCACAATGTCTGCTGCAGAAACAAAATGGCCTGAGTTGTTAGTCATAACTACTGGTAGAGAAAGTAGACATTTCGGAAGAGGAAGCTACTGCTCTATCAAGCTCTGAAAAGGCGAGACTGATAAGGACAGATCCAGTTACATGTTCCAGGGTAATCGACAATCGATTTCGCCAAATGCTAAAATTATTACAAAACGGACTATTTGGAGAGAATTTAGTAGTCCGTTACTACTACAGAATTGAATTCCAGCATGTACTGGCTAAGTAACGCACCACAATTGGAAAAAGATGGAATCACCAACAAAAATGATGTTGAAACATTCATCGATCGACCCATCACAACCGATGGGGATGACTTGGACTTACTGGAATTCATTCAGTATCAAAAACACAGACATGGTCGAGCTTGCCTAAGAGACATACATGGAAAACAAGTGTGCCGATTCAACATGCCATATCCGCCTATGCCACGAACAGAAATACTTTTCCCTTTGGGGAATGAGGAAGGTATTGAGCAACACAACCAAGAAACTGCTCATTTGTCGGAACGGCCGATATCGGACCACTATAGCATATAGCTGCCATACAAACTGAACAATCGGAATCAAGCACTCTTGCATTTGACGAGGTATCTTCACGAAATTTGGCACGGATTATTATTTAAGGCAACAATGTAATCTCCGAAGAAATTATTTAGAGGATGACTATGGCATATAGCTGCCATACAAACTGAACAATCGGAATGAAGTGCTTGTATGGAAAACTCTTTCATTTTACGAGGTATCTTCACGAAATTTAGCATGGATTATTATTTAAGGCAATAATCTATTCGCCGAAGAAATTGTATAGATCGGATGACCATAGCATATAGCTGCCATATAACCTGAACGATCGGAATCAAGTGCTTATATGGAAAACTCTTTCATCTGACGAGATATCTTCACGAAATTCGGTATTGGTTTTTGTTAAATAAAGCTATGCAATCTCCAAAGAAATTGTATACATCGGATGACTATAGCATATAGCTGCCATATGGCATGGATGATGATTGTCCAAGATATCGCTACAATCTTCGAACGAATTGTTCATATCAGACCACAGCTATTATAGAAACCTACCTATCAAAATAAATTTTTGTATGGAAGTTTTTAGTATGGATTATTGCTTAAGATATGACTTCAATCTTCGAACGAATTGTTAAGATCGGACCACTATAGCATACAGCTGTCATAGAAACTGACCGATCAAAATCAAGATCTTGTATGGGCAATTTTTTTATATGACAAAATATCTTTACAAAGTTTGGCATGACTTACTTTTTTCATTAAATAGAGAACCCATTTTTTCCGAAATGTAATATAGTTTGTAATAGAAAATTAAACCCTCAAATTTTTCCTATATGGTAAATAGTGAGTAACATAACTAATCAATTTTCTCCAATATATTTACATTGTAATCAGATTTAACCACTTTACAAAAAATATATTATAAACAAATCAGATTAATTAATAATTTATACTGTCCAATTTGAGCTTTCAATAAAATTGTTCTTATGTCTGCCAAAAACTGTTTTGCTTGTGCCAAAAGTAAGGTATGACATGCAGCTAATTGGGGCAATAAGTTGAAAATTGTGTTAAGAATGGAAACATATGAGTAAGGAGCAAAAATATTATTTAATTAACCATTAAATAAAAAAATCCCTAATTATTCAAGATATATTATTATTTATTAATAATAATAGAACACTAACTTTGAAAACATAATTATTCAGTTTTAAAACCCTAATTAACTGATGGATAGGTATAAAACATTCTAGTTAGAATAAGGAAATAAACATTGTTCGAAGCGTAGCTCAAAAGCAGTCTTAATATTTCCACTAAAATTACTTGATGAAATTTGGCATGGATTATTGGTCACGGTAACAATAAAATATCATAAAAAATTTTTCAGATCTGATTACTGTATCATATAGTTGCCATACAAACTGATCGATCTAAATAAATTTTGGTATGGAGGTGAGTAGACAATTATGTTAAGAATATATAAATAAGAGAAAGGCGAAATAATATTTTTAATACCCATAAAATAAATAAATCCCTAATAATTCAAGATATATTATATTTATTAATAATAATTTTAAAACCCTAATTAACTGATGGGTAGGTACAAAACAAAACCTAGGTAGAAAGTAAACATAGTTCGTAGGGGAGGTAGAAAATTTAACCTAGGTAAAAAAGAACCTCTATAATGCAACTTTTTTAATTAACGCCTTAACATTTTTTCGAAAATTCCTTGATGTTACCAAGAAGGGCAAAAGAGTTTGCAGATGTGAAGTCGGGCTCTAAAGCATTCAATAAATAGGGCCCAACACATCGTATCACTTCAGTTTACGCGAGCAGCTTAAACTTTCAACAAGGCACACTTTCAAAACAACGAAAAAAATCCTTTTCAAATAATAAGCATTATTTTAAAAATATTATTTTTTAAGAATAAGCATTATTTTAATTCTATTATAATTTTTTCACTGTTTATTTTTAGTATATTTTTTATTTGTATAAATATCTTATTAATTTATAAAAATGCCAAGACTATTTAGACAATCGCAGGAACAAAGACGTCGCAATGCTCTGAATCGAAGTCGACAACAATATAGTCAAAATTTAGAAAACAATAGACAGAGGAACGCCGACTATATTGCCAAATTACGCAGCTCAAATTTGGAGTACCGCAATGAGGAGAGAACGCGTGACAGTTCTGCACGTTCCACTAGACGACAGAACCTACTTCACAGAGCAGCAGCGTACTACAGTAGGTCATTCAAACAGACATTTGAATCCAGAATATAGAGCAGCGGAGCAGGAGCGCAACACAATAGGACATTCGAACAGGCGCTTGAATCCAGAATATAGAACTGAAGAGCAGGAACGCAACACCGCGGAACATTTAAATATGAGAACCAATCCGGAATATAGAGCAGCGGAGCATGAGTGCGATACAATGGAACGTTCTGTACGGCGCCAGAATGCAATAATAAGAGAAGAAGAGAGGCAACGAGATGCAGCATTGAGGAGAAGTCGTCGAGAAGATCCAATAAGAAGACGTCGTGAGCAAATTTTAAATTCTTCTCAAAGAAGAGTGACCCGCCAGCAAACCAGGCAACAAGTAGCAAACGAGCAGGAATCAACGTTGGAAAGAGTACAATTGCATAGATCGGATCCCGCAAATCGTCAGTTAGAAAACGAGAGGCAAACCAGGAGGAATATAAGAAGACGTCGTGAACTTTCTCCTGATGCACAGCTAGAAGAACTAGAACGTCAACGTCGAGCTGCCAATATCTTTGATATGTACGCATTGTTGATAAAGAAAGGACCCACTGAAATATGCGTCTTTTGCGGTGGCACTTGGTTCCCTCATCAAGTGAAAAAACTAGAAAAATGTCAGACTTCAACAAAATTTGCGGGCTCAGAAGATGCTAGAAAAGTTTTTTATCTGCCATCAAAATTTCCGTCTTCGAACCAAAAGTACAACTTTTGCAACACATGCTATCGTATTGTTAGGAAGGGCAAGATACCAAATATCTGCCTATCGGAAGGATTGGAGTTTCCTGATATTCCGGAATGCCTTCAGGATTTAACGTGTCTGGAAGAAAGAATATCACCGAGGATCCCATTTATGCGCATCATCTCCTTAGGATATGAACGACAATATGCTATTCTTGGAGCAGTGGTGAATATCCCCATTTCAGTTGTAGAGACAGTCACCATGCTTCCACGAAGATTTGATAACAGCCATATTATTCAAGTGCACTTGAAACGTCGATTGGAATATGAACAAAATTTTATGACGGAGAGAGTGCGACCAGCAAAAATATTGGAGGCACTAAACTATCTGCTGGGTACAGAGCTCTACGTCAAGCATAATATCCAAATGTCAAGTGATTGGCTGGCAAATGCTGGAAACGAGGAAACTGTGCCATTTATGGCGGATCCTGCAGATGAGGGAGAAGTAAGAGACCTTCTTAATGCCCGTCAGGAAAATGTACCGCTTGAAATGGAAGAGGATTTAAATCCAGGTGATCAGAAGACTTTAATGGACAATGAACCCGTTGAAAATCGATCCATTGAACGGGTTGCAATGGCACCAGGACAAGGTAGATGCCCAAGGGACGTTACAACCGACGACGATTCTCAGGAATTGTCGTAACCAACGATTTACTGCGGAAAAAAGAGGACAACTACAACAACTTATAGTAAAATTGCACGTTCTGAAATTCGACGCTATGATCGGCGTTGTGTGCGCGTGGACGTGCTCCTGTATATTTATAAGTTCTACGAGTTGGAGCGCATTAAAAATGCAATTTCCATTTGCCTGCGTAAAAAGTCTGGATCGAGGAATATAACTGCTGCAAATGTGAGGGATGAAAATTTTGTCAGCAACCTTATCCAGCATGATGAAGGCTATCATGTACTCAAAGGACTTCGATCCTCACCTGCACATTGGGCGGCTGTAAAGAAGAAAGTTTTAGCCATGATCCGCCAGTTTGGTTTGCCAACATTTTTTATCACAATGTCTGCTGCAGAAACAAAATGGCCTGAGTTGTTAGTCATAACTACTGGTAGAGAAAGTAGACATTTCGGAAGAGGAAGCTACTGCTCTATCAAGCTCTGAAAAGGCGAGACTGATAAGGACAGATCCAGTTACATGTTCCAGGGTAATCGACAATCGATTCCGCCAAATGCTAAAATTATTACAAAACGGACTATTTGGAGAGAATTTAGTAGTCCGTTACTACTACAGAATTGAATTCCAGCATGTACTGGCTAAGTAACGCACCACAATTGGAAAGTGATGGAATCACCAACAAAAATGATGTTGAAACATTCATCGATCGACCCATCACAACCGATGGGGATGACTTGGACTTACTGGAATTCATTCAGTATCAAAAACACAGACATGGTCGAGCTTGCCTAAGAGACCTACATGGAAAACAAGTGTGCCGATTCAACATGCCATATCCGCCTATGCCACGAACAGAAATACTTTTCCCTTTGGGGAATGAGGAAGGTATTGAGCAACACAAAGCTCAATTCCAAAAAATACAGGAACTATTAACTCTAACGGATCTCCCAGAGGAAGAAATAACACGGTTGAGCTGCTTCGAAAATTTTTTGGCGGATGAGCGAATCAACACTTGCTCTTCGCTCATCTGTAAAAAAGCCACACATTTTCCTAAAGAGAAAATTTTCAGACAGGCTTCTAAATGCCTATAATAAAAATATCCTTAAATTGCATAGAGTAAATATGGATATTCAATTCATTCTGGACGCATACGCTTGCTGCAGCTATATCATTAATTATATAAATAAATCCAATAGAGGAGTATCAACATTATTGAGACAAGCCATGGAGGAAATAAATGCAGGGAATTTCTCTATTAAAAGAAAACTGCAGCACATCGGAAACAAATTTGTAAATGGATCGGAAATATCGGCTCAAGAAGCAGCTTATAATATTTTGGGACTGCATCTATCAAAAGCCAGTAATGAGGAAATATTTATAAATACATCACATCCAAACAACCGAGTAAGGATGATAAAGCCCCGACTTGAATTGAATGCTTTACAGGAGGACTCTACGGATATATATGTGCCGAGTGTGCTGGAGCACTACTCTCAAAAGCCCGATCAATTGGAAGAACTATGCTTAGCAGATTTTGCAGCATGGTTTAGATTTTGCAAAACAAGCAGAAATGTTTCTGATAATAACGAAGAATACAACGAAATAGAGAACGAGGAGGACACGACAGCTGCACTTCCAATGGCATTAAAGGATGGATCAGGATTTCTAAGGAAAAGGAAGCAAGCCCTTATTCTACGTTGGAAACATTTTAGCGTTGAAAGTTCAAGAGCCGATTTCTTCAGAGAAGCCGCCATGATGTTTCACCCATGGAGAAATGAGGAAACAGACTTATTAAATAATGACGTCGAGAGTATTTGCAATTCATACAAGGAGCAAATTGAGCTGAATAAGCTCAAATATAACAAATTTTCATCGAACGAACTAGAACGGATTTTGGAAAACCTTCATGTCACAGCGGAAGAAACAGCTGATGATCGAGTTGCCTCACAACTTTTAGATCCCGAATTTAGAGCTCTAGCCGTTCCAGAGCAAACAGGAGACATTAATGTTTTTCAAGAGCACAACAATACCGAGGAAGAGGCGGTTCGATTAATTAAACTGCCACCTGTAATATTAGAAGACCATTTACTGGCAATGGTGCAGTCACTTAACAGCAAACAGAGGGAATACTCTGCTCATGTAATGCACAATGTCAGTAAAAGGGAAATCTTCTTCGAATATGTCGGAGGCGGTGCTGGAGTGGGCAAGAGTCGGCTTATAACAACTATATATCAGTCGTTGACATTTCGAGCTAATAGTGTACCAGGAACCAACCCCAAAACAGCCAAGGTGTTACTCTGCGGCAAAGCAGCATTTGGAATTGGGGGCCTAATCCTTCATTCGGTTTTTTCACTCCCCGTCAACCAGTCTTCCAGCGATCTTCGGCCACTAAACATTAAACACAATTCATGCCAATCTCATAGATATTAGGCTTATTATAATTGACGAAATTTCAATGGTTGGAGCAAAGATGTTTGCATATTTAGATTGCAGGCTAAAGCAAATTTTCAGGAGCACCGCTTACTTTGGAGACATACCAATTAATGTGTTTGGTGACTTAAAGCAGCTGCCGCCAGTAGGAGATCGATATATATTTGCGCCGAATAGGAATGATCATTACAGTACAATTATAGGAACACCGCTTTGGGGTCAATTTCCGTACTTTGAGCTCACTGAAATAATACGCCAGCGTGAAGATCAAGCATTTGTCATCGCTTTAAATAACATGTCAGAGGGAAATATGACACACGCTGACATCAAATTAATCAAAAGCAGGGAAGAGACCTCTAATGAGATACCGAACGAAGCTATCCATCTATTTTATTCAAATGCTGGAACAAATGATTTTAATTTAACTAAACTGGCGAACACAATGACCGAGGAGTTCATTTCGACTGCGAAAGATACAATTAAGTCAAGTTCCCTAACAGAACGCAGCAGAGCAAACATTTTAGAAGCTGTGAAGTCTTTTAAGCCATCGGAAACACAAGGAATGCTTTATACATTGCAGCTCAAGACTTCGATCAAATATATGGGGACAGTCAACATAAGCATAAGTGATGGTCTCGTCAATGGTGCTACGGGGGAACTAATGCAGGTTGATTCCGAATCACATAGATCTGAAAGTTCAGTGGTGCGACTCTGGATAAAATTCGCAGAATCAAGAGTTGGAAGCTTTGTACGTTCCAAGCAGCCTCACAGTCGCAATGCAGATTGGACATCAATCATGAGCATGGTTCGATCATTCCAATATAAGAGAAATGAGCAAATAACCATAGAACGCAGACAGTTTCCGGTCATTCCAGCTGAAGCCATCACGATACATAAAAGTCAAGGTGGAACATACACACAAGTTGCTGTTCATCTAGAGGGTAGAGTAAGCAGATCAGTTTTATATGTAGGATGTAGCAGAGCCACAAGTGCCAATGGATTGTATATAATCCGGACATTTTCTCCCCCGAACCCATTTGGACCGCAGGATCCAATTAAAACTCAACTTAATAGGTTGAAGACAGAAGGAGGATTGACGACATGCTACAGATCTTTGACTGAAAAATCGGAATAACGCCTAAATATTTATTATAAAAATGTAAGGAGCCTAAACAAGCATATTGAAGATATCAGATCAGACAAGCTGATTTGTTCTGCTGATATTCTGTGCTTTGCCGAGACATGTGCCTTACCTCAAGAAGAATTCCCAATTCTCAATAAGAAACTGTACCAGTGCTTCCTTAAAATTAACATTCTTCAGCTCAAGGGAAAAATCTTTTTTCGCACTTGGTCCGGGCCTTCGATGTGGAATTTTGCTTAAGGAGAATTCCCAATAGAAGACTACAGTGTTACTGCACGCCTTGATGGAGAAACAAGATCATCCCGACGACGCCCTGCCAATGGCCTTATAATATACTACAAGCAAGATAGGTGCCCAGGTCTATTAGAAGGATCATTTTCATGAAACGACACCGGTTCAACAAACGTTTACCAACTGTTAAACATAAACAATTCAACAGTTTCCATATTACTTGTGTACAGGAACCCCCGCTATAGACTTCTGGAATTTAGAAACCAAGTGGAAAATAATATCTGTCAGATAACTGAACAGTATAATGGACCGTGAGTAGTCCTTGGTGACGTTAACATATGTCGCCTAACAGCAACTGATGATTTGGAGGCTCGATTGCAACAGGTAGGATTTCAATCTTTATTGGCTAAGGTCGCCACAACAAAACAGGAAACATCAATAGATTGGGTATGGACAAACATAGATTCTGCAATGACCTCATGTATCACATATGAAACACCATATAGTGATCATGACGGAATATTTTTAAGCTTTAGAAAATAGATATATTATATATATAGATATATGTTAGATTCAATATTATTAAATTTAAGTTTGTATTATAATATAAAGTGTAAGTCATAGATGTAATTATTGTAATTTATATATCATATAAAAAAGTATTATAGAATAATAAATATTATTATATGTTATATATTTTCTAATTTCTATAAATATTATAATTTGTTTTCTTTTCCAATAATTAATGTGAATAATCAATCAGCTTAAAAAATTAAAATTTATGTAAATGACTGAAAGATCTATTTACCTCAATAACTAACCTTAATTCGAATAGAAGATTGTTTATAGCAAAGAACCTGGCTAGAAACTACTGGCAAAATGCTTTCTGTTGGATGCAAACCGTTGGCCAGTCACGTTTTCAAATGTAGTCATACATATTATATAGTAGTTACTAAAAGAAATGCGCCTGTGAAGGGTATTATAGCTTCGCCGCAGCCGAACATAACGTTTTCTCTTGTTTCTATATTATATGTTGCAAAAATAACTTTATTTCAATATTTAAATCATTCTTCAATTTTATTAATTTTGACAATAACAAAAGGGTTATAAATGTCAAAACATTATGAGTAGTAGTTATTAGAATTAGAAATAAAGATAAGTGTATAGCCATTAAATTGGGACTTTTATTCAACAAGTGATTGAACTTAAGAGCGAGTTACAAGCAAGACGATTCATCGAGAAATCCGTTACAATAATGACCGCATCTGCATCCCTATTTGCCGACCGCAATTTTGATAACTATGATATTTTAGATCTGATACTGATAAAACAAAATGCAGTAGTCATGAAAACCAGAACATATATGCTGATGTGAAAATTTAAGGCTCTAACTCAAAAATTACGCTTGATATTAAATGTTTCTAATTTTCAGAGAGGTGGGAAGGGAGCGTGGCAAAACCTTAACATTTTATAGTCATATCATTTCAGTGATATTAATGTGAGTTTTATTTTGAGCAAATCAATCATCAATATCAGAAATAATGATTTTTAGTGACTTTTATTTTTTTTTTGCTCAACAATAACAATTATTTATGATTTATTATAAAATTAATCAAAATTAATCATTATCGGTAAAGAAAATAGAAAATTTCAATGTATAATGAAATGTGGATTGTACGCCAGCTGATGTGTCGATCATGGAAAAAAAATCTTCACTTTCAGTGATATCCTCTCAAATAAAAATTTACCTGATTATAGCTGATATGTAACTATTGATAAGTATATACGTCAGCTGGCTGTATCTCGGTGGAAAAACCGTCAGCTGATACTTTGAAGGTCGTTACGTAGAAGTTAGCCAGAAGCATTTACTGCCTATTTAAAGACACCAGCTGACTAGGTTTCCCTCGACTTACTGCTAGCTGATTTTTTCTTATCTTCTATTTATCACAGAAATATATTAAAAATCACAAATTTTCATGTGGGAGGAAATGACGTCTCTTTAATTATTCGGCATAGCACTCCAATATGAGTGTTAAGGTGAATCAAATATTCCGTATCAATATTTTTTAAATTTATTCATATGTAATCAAATCATTTTATATACATATATTCCAATATTTGAATAATCAATTCGCGCAGTATAAATTAACTAGTTACTTAGTAAAATATATTTATTATAAGAAAATTATAATATAAATGGCAATGTTATTTAATCATTTTCGCTTTGGCTTGAGTCACTGTCATCTCTCTCTGATTCATTTTCCGAGTCGCTGTCTGCTGCAATGTAGCATGCTCTTAAAAATTGCTGATATAGCTCTGGGGTTGGCAAGAATCCCCCACTGAACCCTCCCCGAGGGTGCCGACTGGAAATAGATACCACAGATTCACGACACAAGCGGGGACGGGCTGGTAACAGTCCGCCCTGGCCGAAGACGTGAGGAATCTAGCTAAGGTCAGACTTCTTATCTGTGTGTTCGATGTTCCTCAATAGCACAGCATACAGATAAGGAGCCTTACCATGGTCGGGGGTAAAGGGCTGGATCAAGGTGTCATGCGACCCGTGCCGAGGATCAACCTGGCTGGGGGCCCTTAAATAGCCCAGTCTCGAACGGAGCTTACGGATACCTGGCGCCCTCCGTAATAAGATAGCCTTGCTTGCGCAACGGGGGCTATGCGCAAGTGGACATATGTTCCCCCACACTCGTGGGACCAAAAATGAACCAAAATGAAAATAAAGAAACGAAAACAAAAAATCGGAGAGAGCCCGGATCTCCAAGAAAAAAGCCGGAGGGAGCGAGTTGCTCCCACAAAAGAGCAGCGTTTGGAGCGGCTCAACTAACACGAAGAGGACAGGAGCGGAGCTTGGTCCAGAAGACAAGGCAAGCACTAGTAAAGGGGCAGAAGCTAAAGCTGGCCCACAGAAAGTGGTAGCGCTGGAGGCAGCCAAACTCAAACCCTGCGGCCAAAACACGGCTGAAAAGCAGGGGGAGAGAGGAGATGCCAAAAGGTCTACCGCCGGAAGTGCATCTGCCAGGGAGTGGCCTGCATTTAGCATGCAGGACCCGTCAAAGGCAAAATATGCGGAGAGACGACGCGCCGCATACTTACTAAGGTTGGTAGAGCTAAAGCCGCCAACGAAAGAGGAGCTAACGAAGGAGCTCCAAACATCAATTGACTGCGCGAGAGCAGTCATACCCAACTTTAAGTTGGAGCCGCCGGTAAAGGCAGCCAAGCGACAGAGGTCAGCTGAAGAGGCAAAGCCGTCAGCTAAGAGACCGAAGACCAAGGGTGTAACGCCCGCAAAATCATTTGCAGAAGTCGCCCGGAACCGAATTGTCATTGGCGTTCTGGATGAGGGAGATCCCGAAGGAAGAATCCCCAGAGCCCAATGGAAATGGGTGCAGGCTGCGCTGACAAATGTGGCGCTGGAATATGCTATTAAGCAATCCGGGTCCGCCACCGTCATGCGCAGATGCCGGCTGGTACCAGGGCCAGATCAAAATGATTGCGTGCGACGACGAAAGATCGGTCGCACTATACAAAGCTGCTATAGCCAAGGTGGGAGAGGTATACCCCGGGGCAAAATTGGTAGCAGTGGACAAGAAGGACATACCATCCAGACCAAGGGCAAGGGTATGGATTCCGGCTACACCAACTCAGCCGGACCAAATTATGCAGCTCATAAGAGCCTGCAACCCGAGCCTACCCACTGAAGGGTGGAGGTATGTCAAGACATTTGAGGACAGCGTAGCGGAATCTGGCGTGGAGACCAAAAGGGCCACGATGCAGATTCTGCTGCTATTAACGAAAGAATCCATCGAACCGCTGGCGAAGAGTGGCGGGGAGATAAATTACGGGTTCACGAAAGTAAGGATAACGCCTTACAAGTCGGACGCCGATGCTGCAGACCATCTGGCATCGGGGAAAGAGATATGCGAAGTAGAGGAAGATCCCATGGAGTCCTCGAGCGACGCGGAAAGCATGGAGCAAGGTGAGTGTTCTTCTTCCGAGTCTGAGCTTGCGGCCAGACTCTCAAGCTTGTATACTGAGAAAGAGCTTTTAAGCGACTCTCAGGAAGACGCAGATATAACAATTGTTAATGCGTCTTCTACAAATTAATCTCCATCATAGCAAACTAGCTTCAGCAGCCCTAATTAACCGCGTGGCAATGGAACAGCCTGAATTTGTCCTCATTCAGGAGCCATGGGTTAATGGGGGGCGTATTTGCGGACTGAGGGCGCCGAACTATAAGTTGCTGATGGCTAACTGTGAAGGTAAAATCAGAGCCTGCATAATGGCAAGGAAAAACCTTAATGTTTTTATATTACATAATTACAGCAACAACGACACAGCAACAGTAAGCTGGGAAACGGGCTCAAGCAGTTACCGGCTAGTGTCGTGTTATATGCCGTATGAGCAGGAGCTGGTGCCACCTCTGATGGTAAAAGAGGTGGTACGGGATAGCGAGGCATCCAAGTGCATGACGATACTTGGATGCGACTCAAATGCGCATCACACAATCTGGGGCAGCACAGATGTAAACGACAGAGGTGAGTGTCTTATCACACTTGTGTCGGAAGAACTAATTGACAGGGTAACCCAATGGAGGGTTCTCGAAGAACATTCCTTTTCGGATCACCGATATATCGAATGTACAATAGAGGAAAGGGCCGATAAAGGCATTAACTTCAGGAATCATAGGAGAACGAACTGGCAGGTGCACATGCAAGAGCTAGAGAAACGTATCCCTATGATTCTACCGTTTCAGCCCAATAGCAAGGAGGATCTAGATATCCTCGTTAATCGACTCACGGAATCGTGCCGGCAAGCACTAGAGGTGGCTTGTCCAATAACACGAAGCAGGGGTAGAATAAGGCCCCCCTGGTGGTCTCTAGAACTTAAAAAGCTACAGAAAGAATGCAGAAAGCAGTTCAATTTAGCAAAGCACTCCCAAGACGAGTCAGACTGGGATTATTATTACAACATCCTTAGGTCATACAAAAAGGAAGTTAGGAAAGCAAAAAGAAATTCATGGAAATCGTTTTGCAATGATATCGAGAACACGGCGGAAGCGTCTCGACTTAGGAAAATAATGGCACAATCGGTGCATAGTATCGGGTATCTTCAGAAGCCAGACCGAAGTTGGACGGTATCCAGTGAAGAGTCCTTGAGGCTACTAATGGATACCCACTTCCCAGGCAGCTCTGAAAGCCATACTGCAGAATATACTCAAGACAGTGGAGCAGAAATGAGCCCCACTCTCATAAACATAGTGTCAGAAAGCAACGTACGCTGGGCAATAAACAGCTTTAAGCCCTTCAAGTCGCCGGGATCAGACGGTATATTCCCGGCTCAATTGCAGCAGTCGCAGAATCACATAATGAATTGGCTAATTGCCATCCTTAAAGGGGTGCTGCAATTAAACTATATATCGCTGGGCAGTATCGTGCGGATTAAATTTAAATGCTGGTAAGACAGAGATCGTATTGTTCACCAGAAAACATATTACTCCAGAAGTTACGGCGCCAATAATAAATGGTTGCAGACTAACAATTGGAGATAAGGCAAGCTACCTGGGACTAATCTTAGACAGGAAGCTCTCATGGAAACAAAACTTGGATGCTAGGGTGAAGAAGGCAGCCACAGCACTCTACACCTGTAAAAGGATGGTGGGCCCCAAATGGGGACTTACACCTCGGGTAACTTATTGGCTCTATACAGCAGTAGTCAGACCAATCATGACATACGGTATATTGGTATGGTGGCCAGTAATGGAAAAGAAATACGCGGTAAAGCGTATGGAAAGCATACAGAGAGCAGCCAGCATATGCATTAGTGGAGCTCTTAGAACAACGCCAAGTCAGGCTCTTAACGTCATTCTACACTTACTGCCAACAGACCTGTTCTGTAAACAAGTGGCAGCAAAGTCAGCTCTTAGACTGAGGGAACCCTCCCAACTAGTCGCATGCGACAAGGGGCATTCAAGGATACTCAGTATATTCCCGTTTCTACCCAAAACCACGGATTTCCGTAATCCAACAGAACGGAAGCTAAATTCGGTCCACAATATTGCCTACCCCACAAGAGAGAAGTGGAAAAGGGGCGAGGTGGACAGGAATACAGAAATTAGCATCTACACGGATGGATCCAAACTGGATCATAGAGTGGGAGGTGGTGTCTTTTGCGCAGCATTAAACACCAACATCGCCTTCCGGTTGCCAGACCACTGCAGTGTCTTCCAGGCGGAGATCACAGCAATTAAAGAAAGCCTAGTGGTATTGACAAAAAGTGTGCTCACAACAAGGAGCATATATATATACACGGATAGCCAAGCGGCCTTGAAATCACTCAAGTCTCCAATGGTTTCATCCAAGCTAGTGAAAGATTGTCTTGATCTATTAGAGGATCTGACATCCTACTTCACAATAAACCTGCAATGGGTTCCAGGACATAGCGATATTCCTGGTAACTGCGAAGCAGATGAACTAGCCAGAACAGGCACCACTTTGCAACTAACCCCTGAAAAAGAGAGTATCTTTATGCCTCTGGCAACTTGCAAACACCTAATCGGCGAATATGCTATAAATATAGCTGAGTCTCGGTGGAGACAATCAATAACCTGCACAACCAGCAGACTAACGTGGCAGGAATGGAGCGTGAATCGCACAAACCGACTACTAAAATTTAAAAGGAGTGATATAAGAACTCTGATAGGAGTACTAACAGGTCACTGCCTAATTGGCAGACATGCAAGTAGGCTAGGTGTACCATACAACGACTATTGTAGAAGCTGTCAGGAAGCAGAGGAAGAGGAGACTGTAAAGCATCTTCTATGCGAATGTAAAGCTCTATATAGGAAAAGAATCGCAACTATCGGTCGTGGATTCCTTGACGACGTATCAGAAGTTGCTAATATAAAATTATTTGTACTGATGAACTTCATCAGGAGCACAGGTTGGTTCAGGGAGGAGACGATAGAGTGAGGGAACATTAGTCCCGGTGGTATCACAATGGGCCTCCTATAGGTCTAGGTGCGTCATTGGACAGCCACTCTACCTACCTACCTACCTAGCTCTGATTCACAAGGTGGTAGAGAAGAGCCATCAATACCTTTTTTTGGTGACTTGAATGTCTCAGTATCCGAGAATTAATATGTTTTTTCAAACAACGCTACTCTCGCCTCATTGTACAAATTGCACAAATATTGTCTCTATTCGCTAATGATTTTGACATTTGGATGAAACACTCAATGAAATCATTCGATTTAGCCATTATTGAAAAAGGCTTTTCGAAAAAGGCCGGGTTAAAATCACACCCTGTGAATGCGTGAAATGCCGGATGCGCTCAAATCAGATCCTAAAGATTCATATAATTTAGTAACGTTAATAAATCTTTGAGCTTTTCCAACTCCAACTTCCATGCAAATGTGGATATTTTCTGATATATTAGCCATGTTAGCTAACATAATTATTAATACGTCACTGTCTGAACAACGAATTGTCATATTCGCATTAATATCAATATAGCAGACATGGAAAATCATCTTTGTGTCCGCTTCTTAGTGAGCCGGGCAGAAAAATTCTTCAACACGAGTTTTTATAACTTTTGAGTCATTAACTAGGAATCTAAAATAAATGTCTGTACTCACATAAACAGTTTTATCCTTTATATACGGCCACATAGGTATAATCTTCTTCCCAATTTTCAATAAGAAACTGTACCAGTGCTTCCTTAAAATTAACATTCTTCAGCTCAAGGGAAAAATCTTTGCTTCGCACTTGGTCCGGGCCTTCGATGTGGAATTTTGCTTGCTCCATACCTCGTAGCTTGTGTTCTGTAACTTTTATTGATGGAAAAATTTATCTATCGAAGGCAATGTATATTATCTTAGCTGTGGTTGCACATATCATTTGCAGTATTTTTTTTTAAATATTACCAAAACTTAGAACTGCGGTCACGTCTTGTACTTTACTATGTCCACATTCATTCATTGTATGAATGGTGATAGTTGAACGAATAGTATGACTGCGACACCATCGTTGCCTAGCTGAGATTGAATTAGTTATATTCGAAATTTCCGTCAGCTTATTCGCAGCATCAGCGTTTATAGTTTGCTCAAGAGTCAAATCAATTGGTTGCTTTGAGTAAGGCTTTTTTGTTCGTTTCATACCGAATGATCCTTTTTCAAACTTTTCGCGTAATCCTGGATGAGTCTCGTCAACTTTTATTAAATTATCAAGATACTTAACTAAATAACGGGCATAATTTTGCTGTCGGAAAACGAAAAACAAATTAACTATTTTCAATAAGGCCAGTTTATAGATTTCGAAATTACTGGAACGGATGCTTGTATTGAGTAATAAATAATAATCAATGAATTTTACATACATCATGCGCTGTCTTGCCATGCGTGCCTTTCAAAGTATTTTTTTTTAAATTGTTCATATCTTTCAAGTAGTTCCATTAATCCGGTTAATTGTATTGTCGGTTCAACCGTTCTTGTTTTTAAAAACTGGACCAAATAGTTTTTGAATTTATCAGGTAAATTTATATTTTCATGTTGAAGGAAGCTTTCAAAATGCAACATTTTCAATGCTAATGCAATCATTGGATGTAAACGTTTACATCTATTAAAATGTTTGCCACTAATAAAACCATTAACTGATCCATTGGCGAGTAATTCTTCATTTAACATGATATTTGCGAGACCACAGTTATCAATAAATTTACCCACTGCTTTGAAATACGCCATAACATGAAATGCTCCAAGATGGACAAATAAATCTTTAAAAGTTTCAGCTTCAGTACTCTTGATTTGCAGGGCAACTTTTGCCAAGCCCGCCAAGCATACCTGCATACTGTCTATGCTATGCTAGCATGTGTTGTTTGAGTCTTTAAATATACCAAGAATAATTAGAGACGTTATTTCCTCCCACATGAAAATTTGTGAGGTGATTTTAAATATATTTCTGTGATAAATAGAAAAAATCAGCTAGCAATAAGTCGAGGGAAACCTAGTCAGCTGGTGCCTTTAAATAGTCAGTAAATGCTACTGGCTAACTTCTACGTAACGACCTTCAAAGTATCAGCTGACGGTTTTTCCACCGAGATACAGCCAGCTGACGTATATACTTATCAATAGTTACATATCAGCTATCATCAGGTAAATTTTTATTTGAGAGGATATCACTGAAAGTGAAGATTTTTTTTCCATGATCGAGACATCAGCTGACGTACAACCCACTATGTTATAGCCAGCTGTCTATTTTTTTTTGTTGTGTTATTAGGTTAGCTATAATTTGATAATTTTAGCCGAGAGGAAATGAGTGAATGTATTTTTTTTTTCTTCAAGGATGGGAGGCTGCACACACTCATCCCCCCAACCGAGCCTCAGCTGACGTTCACGAGGCTTTATGATTCGATTTTCTGATGCGTATCGCCAATTATATTTCGAGAAGAAATAATTAACCAAGGCTCTCGGACTATACCTCTTTATTTAGAAAAATAATTTTAAATTATGAAAAAATGCCGGCCATTTTTGATGTTGGTGATGATTGTGAGATATACCCGCTGTATTTTAAAAAGTCCACAGGGGTGTTTAATTTGTGCGTGATTGTGCATTTTATGGATCCCGTTATCTCCCACGGTCGCTTATTTGCACCTAAAATTCTCCAGTGATGAATATGTATTATTTTATTACAATTAAAAAGGGGAATAAATACAAAATTAATTATTCCTAACATTAATTATTCTTATATTTTCAAATAATACCCGATCTTTTAAGAACATATATTAAAATAATCTGATGTTTTTTGAAAAAATGTTAAAGTTTTACATAAAACCAATATTTTCGGGCATCATTTTCTTAATTCTTTCGCTCTCAGTATATATATATTATAATAACAGAGAACGTAAATTCTCAGAGAAAGTAAATTATAGAGAAGGTTAAATTGCAGAACAGCGTGTGAATTGTCATAAGCTTACAAAATACAGTTGGCGGATATAAATTGCTATTGCAGACGTACTTGTGGACTAATTTTTTAATTATTTCCTATGTTTGATGATCCTAAGTAATATAATACATATGTATGTATGTACATGTACATATGCATATGGGTCATTGTATCCTAAATTTACATTCAATAATTTTTTTCGTGCTAAACATTATTTTTTCTGTTGCGTATACGAAACAAAGTATTTCTTAACAAAAATACCGAGCTCGCCTAATGTTTACGATTTTTATTTTTGTTGAAATTAATACAAGAAGATTGCTTTGTCATGTATTTGTTAATGAATACAACTGGATTGTACCTGGTTTTATATATTCATTTTGGTTTTGGATTAAGGTGATTATATCGACGTATATAAGTGTACCTGATATATATTTTTTTTCTTTCTAGAGGTAGTAAGTAAAAACAATAAATATGCAAGAAACTTTTGTTTCGAAAATATTTTTGAAAGTTTTCATTAATGTTTTCCTTTACAAATACCTGTTCACAAAAAAGGTATTAAACTACATCCTTTTATTTACATCTCTGTGTTAAAAAAGGATCTCGATCAGGTGATCTCAGCTGTGGGCACATAGGAAAACAGCTGATTCTTTTCTTACTTGTAGCAGAGAACGTATATCATAGAGAAGGTTCATGGTGTGCCGATTGTCAAAATGTTCCTCTTGACGGAGGGTTACTCGCCAACTTAAGAGGATCTCACCTCAAACAAATTATAAGCGGATTTCACCAAAATTTTACCCCTGCGGAGCGCAAAATAGTAGAATTGAGCATTTTGAATGTTAAATGAGAAAAATAATGCTAAATTCAATGTTAAAAAATGTACGCTTACATATTCGTATATTTACAATGCGCAAACGACTTTGCATATAATTTTAAGATATTCTGCATATACAGGGCGGCTCACGAATCGTGCTACAAAAATTAACCGTAATAAGTTTTCTTTTAGTCAATGCATTACATACATTTTTTTTTATTGTATAGAAAATTTTATTTTATTTAAACAATTAATTATTCCTCCATGCTCAACCACGCATATGCGACACCTAATTCGGGATTGCATCATCTATCTATTTAATGGACTGCTTCAGTTCAGTCAGATTTCTGGGTTTGATTTTGTACACCTCTTGCTTGACATAACCCGATAAGAAAAGACGAAGCGGTCCCAAATATTCTTATTAATATATATGTCTAATTATGTTTGCATGTAAACAAATATGAAAGTACCCATTATAATTGTTAATTTGTCTATATGCAACGTATGTATGTAAATATGTACACTCATTGTTTCATGGGAAATCTCCGTTGCCCTTGACAACCAATGACCGAAGCTCACGTTTTTTGTTTTCTTGTCAAAGAGTCACTGTGTCGAAGGACTGACGCGACGACAAAGCGTCACAACATTGTGTTGTTGGTAGAAAATCCGAGCTGTGCCGAAAAAATATTAACGAACGGCCGCCGATTGTCACCGCTTCCCTTGCCGCTCTAACAGCTTTGCCCACAAATCATCGTAAATATGTATGTTTATATATGAGCATGCATACATATTGACGCAGATTTTTGTGAAACACGGAAAAATATTTTAAAATTGTAAAATATTTTAAATCGACAAAAGCTTTGTTGCCAGTTTTGTCAATTTTTTCTGTGTTTTGTGGGCTTGCGTGGTTGCAACTTTTCCCTTCCAGAGGGAATACAGAAATTTGTTCAATTTATGATTTTTAGCTTTTGCCATCGTCGCGAAAAGAAGCTTGTTGGCAAACGCATGCTCGGGGGGATGTGAGGGTATCTGTTTTTATGAATGAAGCGAGGTTGCTTGTTAAAAGTACGCCTGCGTTCATGAATGAAAATGTTGTTGTTGTGTAATTTACTATAAATTTGGGCTTCGCCTATTTGGCTGACATATTGACTTGTGACGATTGTTGTTTTTGTAGAACAATGTTTGTAGTTTTTGCGGGTGACATATTTACATGTGGACGCCCACACATATGTAGGTTGGTTTGTGTATGCATTATTTGTTCGGCAATTTTATGTAGATATATGCGTGTACATATAAATCAATGCGCGCACATATAGTGTATTGATAAGTGATAAAATCATGATTTGACTTTCTGAATGCGTACATTCAAATACATACGTACATACATATGACTATATAAGATTAATATGATAAAATATATATATATGTAAAAACTAAATAAAATTATTAAATGCCCAAATTGACTATAAATATTATTTCGAAATTTCATAATTTAAAAGATCTTATCAGTTTTGCATGCATTCATAAAAATTCGTAAAATGAAATTCATATCAATAAATATGATTGCATATAAACGTATAAAAATATAAGCCAAAAGGCTAACATGCAGCTGTAATATCAAAGCAAGTCTCTGAGCATAATTTTCATACAATGCCCAGCTCTGTTTACGCGCCACTGTTAAAATTTCTCCTTCCGAGCCAGATGTGGTGAAATCCTCTATTAAAATCTTGTTAGGTTTTGACAATTCACACGCTGGTCCGCAATTGAACCTTCTCTATGATATACGTTCTCTGCTTGTAGGCTTATACAAAGAGTCGTACTTGTATCAGGAGCCAACACTTTTTTTAAATATCTAACCCGGGCGTTACGCGATCAAGAAATTGAAATTGAATTGAATTAAACCGTCTTGATATCAATTTTCTTATTCAAGTCGACTGTTCGATATCAAAATATAGGTATATCAATCATTATATTATAAATTTCGTTCAAAATCGTCAAGAATTTTAAATGGTTTTCATGACAACGGCATCCTGAAAGTATTATTGATTATCAAGTTGATTGCAGCCAACGTTACGGCTGCCAATTTTAATCAATTTTGACACGAAGCTTATGTGATCAACTTCAAAGCAAATTCCTGATTGTGTAACTGCAGCATAATTGATTTCACTAAGTTATTAGTTGTATTACAGAAGAAGAGTTAAATAAACAAAAGAACAACGTTCAATTTCAATGAAAAGGTACGTTGGTTTTTGCATATTTCATGTTTGAATATAAGAATATTTATGTCTCACCAGTCACGCAAAAATATACAAAAGTTGTTTAAATGAGTTAAGCTTCCCCCTACATACACACCACTCTACCCGTGAAAAAATGGCGCGCCCTAATATAATACACCACACCAGATGACACCACACGGGACAATATAGCACACCACAATACCGCGCGTGTATATCACCAGCTAACAACAGGCATGGTCTGCGCAGCTTTTCCACCTCTTTCAATACGATCACGCGCTACCTTAATTCAAAATAAATAATTTATGTATGTACATACATTATATACATTAAATTATGTACATTAATAAGGAGTTCATTTACATTCTCTGAATAATCTGAATACCCCTAAAGATTTGTGTATATACCACATACACATAACCTATCCAGGTATATACATATGTATGTTATGTATAGTCAAGCTCTTAGAAAGTTATTTGCATAGTTTTGCTTTAAGGTACACATAAAACAAGTTCGCAGCCAGCAACCAAATTGAAGTTCCAATAGCTTTAAACAACAATAACAAGCTTAAGGCAGTAAAAGCATTCTGAGTTGCTTCGATCTGCTTAAGCTTAAGTATGCAGAACGCAAAATGCATGGCCGAACAATTCTCTTGTTTTAGAGTTACCGAAATATCAACATATTACCGGTTGAATTTTGGTAGTTATTAATATGAAAGTATTCATATTATAAATTAAGATTGGTAGCGTTCGGATTACATAGACCCGACTCTCTTGGAACGGCGGATCTAAATTCTCGGAATGGTCCTCGTAGTTTCGGAAAAATATTTAGATAGTTATTGTTATTAAGCAGCACACATAGCCTGAATTACAAAAAAAAAAGAAACAACGGTTGCACCGAAGTTATAATACCCTTCACAAATAGAAAAGATTCCTTATAAGAACTTTGATCGTTCAGTTTGAATGGCAGGTATAAGGAATAGTGACTATCTGAACAATTTCTTCGGAGATTGCACCATTACCCTGGATAATAACTCATGCCAAATTTGATGAAGATATTACGTCAAATGAAAAGTTTTCTTACTTGTTTTCGATTGTTCAGTTTGTATGTCAGCTATATGTGATATTAGATCAGATCGATATCTCACAAAGTTAGGGGCTGGTTCATATATACTGACGGACATGACTAAATTGACTTATTCCGTCACGCTGATCATTTATATACATATACATATACATTTTATAGAGTCCCTGACGTTTTTTTGGTGTTACAAACAACGTGCCAAACTTAATATACCCTGTTCAGGGTATAAAAACGTTTTTTTCATATTTCTATAGATTATTTATACATTCAAAAAATAAAATACTTAAATTTTAAACGATATCTCAAATGGTTTTTGAGTTATAGCCATTTAAAGAGTATTGTTATTGTAGCGGCAGAATTCTACCAAGTTAACAGGCCTTAGTCGAATAAAACTCCGGGTCCATTCCGTTTACGTAAAGAACGGTAATCGCTCAGTTCAATCGCAGGAGTAATCACTAAGTTCCATCAGTTCACCTTTAAACGCGTTTTCTCAAAACTAAATTTTTGAAATTTGCTTGAGTGATTACTCGAATAGTAATAATCATATCACTTTCGAATTTTCTGCATACCAGTTTTTTAGTCTGATCAAAAATCGAATTGGGGCAGGTAAAACGATCACAATTTTAGGCAGAATTCAGCTTTTTTTAAACACCACCATTTTGTAATTTTTTTATATTTTTTCCACCGTAGGTCGTAGAGGCAATATCATCTATATAGGATTTTTTTAAGGTTTCATCCACGAAGAAGTCCAACGTCACTGCAGCAGTGAAGGATATATTTTAACTCGAATAACATTTAATTCAAAAGATTAACTTTAAACTTTTGTTTAACTAACAATATGATTACTTATATTTGTCGATTTGTATATGAAACAGTGAACCAAAAAGGTTCATTTTTATTTAACCATATCAAAATTTTGAAAAATATTCAGAATCGTTGTATAAACATTACATTAAAAAGTTTTCAAACATTTCGGCTGTACTTTACTAATTAATTTGATTTCCTATGGGGACTGTAAGAATCTGTTGTTATCTTTTTTAGCTTGCAGGTCAAACTCAACAAGAGGCAGCATCAACGCCGATGTGCAAAAAGCAACCAACTGAAGTTGAGTATATTACCGTATTTGTGGTTTTTGCAGTCGAATACGTACTAGCATCGGCTTTAAAGAACGGCAGACACGCTTTATTTTACGAATTATTGCTTGGTGGTCTATTGACTTATCCACAGAACGTCTGCATTGAGTCGCTCCACATTTTACGATCTTGAAGTTATGAGCTCTGGCCGATGGGAGCAGGCATATTCTTGTCGATCTTTGCCTTTGATTTTGTATCAGCATGAGTATCAATAATGCTACAAGCAACACAAGCACATGATGTTTATGGTGACAATACGTCTTTAGTTCGTGCACCCAATAAACATCACGTTTCTCCCATTTCTTACCACATTTATATACACATACCATACATACATATGTATGTGGCTTAATGAAAGTTATGTTAAAACGTAGCTAAAAAGTGTAGATTTGTAAATTAAATGGTAAATTAACATTTAAGTCACGCAAAAAGTTTTTAAACCAATTCGAGGCAGCAATCAGAAACTTCAATATTGGTTATTTGTAAAATGTAAAGTTGATGTGCGAGTTCGAACGAGTGCTTTAGCTCGTTGCCCGGTATGGCCGCCAGTATGCCGGTGCAAGCCTTTTGAATGGCCTCCACGTCTGCATAACGCTTTCCTTTCATCGGCAAATGCATTTTTCTGAAAAGGTAAAAGTCGCACGGTGCCATATCAGGTGAATACGGGGAGTGGTTGATTACTAAAATGTGATTTTTGGTCAAATAATCGGCCACAAGCGTCGATCGTTGAGACGGCGCGTTATCGTCCATTCGTTGTAGACAATACCCTTGGAATCATAAAAACAAATCAGCATTGTCTTCACTTTTGACTTCTCCAAGCGCGATTTTTTGGGTTTCGGCTCATCGTCATTTATGTCCTCACGACCACTTTGAAACGCTGAAACCACTCGTGCACTCTGCTACGGGATAGGCAATCATCGCCATAAACTTGTATCATCAATTGAAACGTTTCGGTAAAATTTTTACCAATTTTAAAATAAAATTTAATGTTGGCTTTTTGTTCGAAGCTCATTTTCGCACCGATTACAAAAACATACTAATACTTAAAACGCAAAAACTTCACTTCCAATAGATAAAATGTCATGAAATTTTTACTGAAAGTCGATAAAGGATGGCAGATTCTAACGCACTAGTCGACATGTAGACGGCGCCACTAGAGTTTACTTTGTTACTTTTTTACTTTTAAGTTTGGAACGCACCTTGCATTATACTCTGAACAGAGTACATACCTATACTAAGTTTGACACGAAGGAAACGTTGGAGACTCTTAAAAATATGTGTTCATATATATAAATGATCAGCATGATGAGCTGCGCTGATTTAGGCATGTCCGTCTGTCTGATCCTCTAACCGTCTATCTGTATATACGAGAACTAGCTTCGGCGCAACCGAAGTTAACGTTTTTCCTTGTTTTTTGTTTGTTTTATCTTCCTCTGTATACCCATAAATAACTCTCACTCAAAGGAGCATATTACTTCGCACGTGGATGTATATTTATGTTTCTTAATAATATAATATATGTCTCAGTTTTGTCATGATTGAAGCTGCCGCTTCGCTGACAGCTTTCCAGTTTTCAGTGGACTGACGCATGAGTGTCGTCAAATTTTTCACCGTAAAACTACTACCGACTGTAGTTTTTAGTTTTTCCCCTTTTAATTACAAAGAGAGGGCAATCAAATAATACATGTTCAGAGTCTGTACTCTGTATACGTCGGACATTTCGGACTAGTGTCGCGATTAAATCTGTACAGGTAGCTTCTACAGCACCCATGTCCATTTAATATTTGGGTCAGGTGGGAATCCAGGACCCTATGTCGTCTATCTATCAACGAATGGGTTTCCGGTGGATTCTGTGGGTCCACCGTCTTTTGGGTGAGGTTTGCCACCGTTGCTGCCTCATTATCATGCTTTTAATTATCTCTTATTTTTGGGTTATTTAGATATTTCTGCAGCCTCGCTGGATATTGTTCGGCAACCATTGATAACTCTAACTGCCGACAGCCTATGAGTCGCATTTATTTGTCTAGCATATGGTTTAGTGTTAAGTGTGTGCATCCATATTGGAACCTCATACAACATGACTGATCTCATTACCTTTGCCAGTAAAAATCGCCGGCTGGAACGCACGCAGTGTTAATTTGCTATCATTCTTTCTAATGTGTTTATGATTTTATTCGATTTCGAGGTGTTCCTTAAATGTTTGCCTTGAGTCTAACATTACTTCTAGACAATTCAACTGTGGCTGTTTCACGAATATTGGTTGGTGTCTCCTTAGCACCCCATTAGCCGTGATCGTCTAGTGATTATTACGCTACGTTGTGTACGCATATGTGTACGTAGGTTTGTGTATGCATTATTTGTTCGGCAATGTCATACACACATATGTACGTACGTATAGAACGCGCACCTGTTATTACTGATAGATGGGTAAATTCTATAATAGCATCCCCCGAATTAGGGGGATGTACGAATAGAGGAGGTTCTCCAGATTCAGAAAATATATTTATATAGTTGCCGCTGACCAATGGATACACAGACCCACATATGTACATATATGTAAACATACATGTAAAAGGGTGGCAACACCATCAGCCGAAAAATCGCCAAAAGTCGTCAAATGAGTCGTTAAGCTGGGAAGTAGTCAAGTTGTCGAAAGTCAAAAGAGCAATTTGGAAAGCAGCGGTCGAGATAAGAGGTCGTCATTTCAGTTGTTAAGTCGTCGAGCCGTCAAGTCTTCAAGTCCCCAAGTCAGTTTAAGGTGTCTCAGCAGATATATTTTTTGTTATCACATTACTTTGTTCACTCTTATAATTAACATTTAATAAACATTTATACTTAACCAACAATTCACATTGTTACATGGGGGCTCAACCCATCACGCCATAAAAGGTACTACATCGCCTTGTGCATAATATGCGATTAAGATCTGGAAAAGGGGTAAATACAGTGGAAATTGCTAAAGAAGAATCAACAGAAAATAAAAGTGAAGAAGCGACCGAAGAAAAAATGGAACAAAGCCTGAAAAGCGAATTGGCAATCAAAAACCAGACCTCAGACGGTGTAGAAAAAGAAAGTCTACATGTTGAACTTTTGCGTATATTAACAGAAAAACTGTGCAACGTTTCAATCGAAAGCTTTGCGAAAATTGTTCCTGATTGCGATGGAATAAGCATACCTATAAGAGAGTGTTTGGAGAATTTCGAGGACAACGCAGCGGCATATGAGTTGAGCGAAAAGCAAATGTACGTAAATGCCAGAAACAAAATGAAAGGTACAGCGAAGCTGTTCCTAGAGACGGACACCATATCAAATTACAATACGTTACGCGAAGAACTTATAACAGAATTCGACAAAAGGCTCAGTATCGCCGAAGTACACAAACAACTAAGGGTCAGAAAAAAGAAAGAGTCAAAAAGCATGCATGAGTACATTTTAAATATGCGAAAATTAGCAGCTATGGGTGAAATAGAAGAAACATACGTACAAAGAGTTAATGGAACAATACGAAATGGAATGGAAATTGTGAACAGCAACATTGAAAGCGGCGCAACAACGGCAACTACCCGTAGGTATAACGCTTAAATGAGTGAAACAAACAGAATGAGTGAACGTAAGCAGCATCGCTACAACTGTGGGTCAACGAGACATTTGAAATCGGAATGTAGAGAAGAAACAAAATGTTTCAAATGCCACATTGCGAAAAACTGCTCAAAGCAAACCGTCAATTTCGTTTCTAAAAGATTTAAACAAATATTAGTAGGTGGGAACAGTGTAGATTGCCTTGTGGATACAAGTGCGGAGGTCTCGCTCAAGAATATCAGCATTTACAAAAGACTATTCCAGCAATATCCTCTAAAACGCAGTACTATAAAGTTACATGGCTTAGGGACTAAAAACACAGAAGTTCGAGTTACATTTTCCGCTATAATTGAAATTGAAGGATTGATAACAGAGCATTTCTAGTTTTAGATGATAAAAACATGATGTTCGATGCGTTAATAGAATTTGACCTCATTGCAAAATTCATGTTGACATTAGTACGAACGGGTATACATTCACGCAGAAGGAGGAAAATGTGAGCGTAGCAGTTGTTTGTTTTGTTTGCAAAGTGCAAGTTGTAGAAGAAATTGATGTTCCATTCAAATTTAAGTCATTCGTAGATCAAATGGTAAAAAACTATAAGCCAAGCAAATCGAAAGAAAAACTCCCATCCAGTTGAAAATAATTCCAAACGATGACAAAATATATTTTAAAGAAAACCCGAGTCGATTGTCGGCGATAGAAAACGAAGTGGTCAAGTCGCTGACTGGTTACAGGAGGGTGTCATTCGTGAATGTTGCAAGCAAAGTGGTACTTGCAAAGAAAAAAGATAACACATTTAGAATGTGCATTGACTACCGTAAGTTGAATTGTCTCGTTTTAAAAGATCGTTTTCCGGTGCCCATTGTAGAAGATGTTTTAGTAAAAATGTAAAGTGCTAATTTTTTTAAAGTTATGAACCTCAAGAACGGCTTCTTACTACGTGCCGGTTGAGAAGAATAGTAAAAAATACACTGCGTTCATAACGAAAGAGGGTTTATTCGAATTTAATAAGGCGCCTTTTGGGTTTTGCAATTCACCGGCCGTTTTTATGCGCTTTCTTATAATGGAATTGTACATCGATGATATAGTCGTGTTTGGCCTATCACAAGAATCGTGCCTAACAAATATTCGAAAAGTGTTAGAGCGTGCGCCGTCGTACGGGATGGAAATAAAGTGGTTCAAATAGCAATTTTTGAAAAACACATTTTCTTGGTCATATGTACAATACAAGACGGTAAAGTCTGGCCTGGGTACGGAAAATTAAAGGCAACTATCCAGTACCTAACAACATAAGAAGTGTAAAAGCTTTAGTAGGTCTGAAAGGTTATTTTAACAAGTTTGTCAAAGATTATGCGTTAATAGCGAAGCCATTGACTCAATTACTTAAGCGAGATGCAGAGTTTAAGATCGGGCAAGAACAATTGGCTGCAGTAGCTAAGTTGAAAGCAGCATTAGTAGAAGAGCCAGTATTAAAGATTTTCAAGCAAACAGCAAAAACTCAACTTCACGTAGATGCCTCCAAATATGGATTTGGCGAAGTACTCTTACAGTTGAATGATGGTAAGTGGCACCAAGTATATTATATTACTGGAGCAAGAAGACTGCAGCACACAAAGAAAAGTTGCATAGCTACGTCTTGGAAGTGAAAGCAGCTTACTTAGCTACAAAAATGCACTACCTGCTTTGTATCGAGTTCGGCCTAATAACGGATTGCGCAGCTTTCAAACAGACGAGAACGAAAAAAGACGTTCCTCGTGAAGTTGTCCAATGGCTTATGTATTTGCAAGACTTAAACTTTACAATTGAACATCGGATTGGAAGCAGGATGATACACGTTGACTCTCTAAGTCGCTATTCCGTTTTTTGGTCACGTCTGAGATCCGAGCAAAGCTAATAAAATCGCAGCAAAACGATGACTATTTGAAAGCAGTAGCTGAAATCCTCAATAAAGAAGCTTATGAAAATTTTGTTGTTAAAGATGGACTGATATACAAACAAATAAGCGGTTATGATGTGTTAGCGGTACGGAACAGAATGGAGAAGGAAATTATAGAAAAAGCGCATAACGTCGGTCTTATGGGGGTACAGAAAACAATGCACGAAATTCAACAAGATTACTTCATTACGCATTTAGAACGTAAGGTCAGGCAACACACTGCAAATTATATAGAGTACTACACGATCACAAAATGGGCAAACAAGACGATTTTCTTCATGTCCTTAACAAAGGCGATGCTCCACTGTGCACCATCCATTTTGACCATTTAGGTCCTTTAGATGCAACATCAAAATGCTACAAGTATATTTTCGCCACAGTCGATGGTTTCAGCAAAATCACTTGGATATATGCAACAAAGTCAACAGATGCAGCAGATGTAGTGAACAATTTGACAACCTGGGTCGATATCTTTGGCAACCCACAAAGTGTTATAAGCGACAAGGGATCAGCATTTACTTCGAAAATTTTTAAAGAATTTTGCAGTACACATAAAATCGAACATATTGAAATGACTACGGGGGTTCCAAGAGGCAATGGCCAGATAGAAAGAGTGAACCCCGTTATCTTATCAGTTTTGTCGAAGCTGTCAGCATCAGAACCAAGCTTGTACAAGTGTATAGGACACGTACAAAAAGCAATTAATGCACAGATCCCATCGTCAACTAAGTTCACACCGTTCGAAGTACTGTTTGGAATAAAAATGCGAAATGAAACACAACCTGCAGTGGTACGAGCTATAGAGGAAGAAATTGTAACTATATTTTCAGATGAACGGCGAAATATAAGAACGGAAGCGAAAGAAGCCATACAAAAAGCATAAACGGAGGATAAGAAGAATTACGATAAGAGGCGCAAATAGCATTCTGAGTATCAAATGTTTGATTTTAGTGCGATTAAACAGACGCAATTCGTAGCAGGCAAAAAATTAAGCAACAAATATATTGGACCATATAAAATTGAAAAAGTAAAACGGAATGGCAGATATGATGTTGAACAGGCGGCAGATTTTGAGGGGCCACGGCAAGCATCCACAAGTGTCGAAAACATTAAACTATGGAAGTATGTAGAATAATGTGAGAGTTTATCATATGGGTCAGATGCTGATCAGGATGACCGAGTGTAAAAGGGTGGCAACACCATCAGCCGTAGAATCGCCAGAAGTCGTCAAATGTGTCATTAAGCTGGGAAGTACTCAAGTTGTCGAAAGTCAAAAGGGCAAGAAGGAAATCAGCGGTCGAGACAAGAGGTCGTCATTTGAGCAGATATATTTTTTGGAATCACATGCTTTGTTAACTCTTATAATTAACATTTAATAAACATTTATACTTAACCAACAATTTACATTGTAACAAACGTACACATGGAAATGTGGACATCGAGTTACGAATTCAAGTGAAGTGGTTGGGATTCTAATGCGGTATTTCTTAAATATCCTAGTTTTCCACGCCAACTAAATTTGTTTACTTCCCTTTGACTTTTCGGAGACTGAAACAATCCCGATGGACACTAAATTTATAAAAATAATTCTTGTATTTTTAAATCAAAAATTAATTTGCACTTACCTACATATGTACATATATGCTGTGGCACTTTTGTTGAAAAACATATTTTTTTTCACTGAAATAGCAATGCAAACAAAATCTCTCTGTCGCTTTATTTTGAAAATGCTAGTCATGCAATTAGAGGTGGTGAATTCTCTGAAGAATCACAAAATAGTGAAACTACACAGAATTTTAAGCAGTTGGGTTGAAAAATTAAAGAGTTTGGAGATATGATGGCTGGTCAGAGGCATATAAATCAAGTAATGCGCGACCTAGTTAGCAACATAGTATCACTACATGCTAAGGCTGAGAAATGTAAAAACCTACCCAAAAGGATTATGGTAGGAAAAGCGTCCCATGTATCCTCTTTGGGTTGAGATGTAAATACCCCAAACAGTGTGAGATTTTAGGCTTTTTACCAGCCACAAATCAGCCAAAAATATAAATAAAACAGCGCAGGCCACTTATCCTACAAATGCAATTACATAAACGGTCGGCGCCAATCGTGCTGCTCAATGAGTTAATTAGAACTACATTTTGACCAACCTAAACGGTTTAAAGTCAGGTGAAAAGTCGGAAATCATTATAGTGGATATATAAATAGAAGGCAGAAAAATGGAAGGGCTAATTGCATTAATTTTTGACATTGCTCAGGTACACTTAAGAACTTTTTTTTATAAATATATGAATATAGAGTAAAGTCAGCCGGACGTTTCAAAATTCTGAATATCAGTTATATGAGGGCTAAGGCAAGCTTTGGCACGATTTTATCCATTTTAGGCACAAAAATACGCTGTTATTAGAAAAAGACGCTCTCTCAATTTCAAAAAAATAACTCCCACATTGGATGATATAAGTGGTATACCATAAAGTCAACTGGAAGTTCGAAAATTTTTATATTAGTTTTATAATTTTTATATTAGTTATATTATATACATTTTCCCTGAATTTCAATAAGATATCTCACAGATCGACCGATATTTTCGACAAAAAGTTAGCCATACGCATATTCGGTATGTGAGGGTTGAACAGTTATGGCCCGATTTTTAATATTTTTAGGCTCGAGATGGCATACCTCAAAGACCCTATTTGTGCATAGTTTTATCCGAATAGTAATTAAGCTGATCTATCTAACTATCGAGCTTACTTCTTTTGTGTTGTTGAAGTTTAGCTGTGTCAGCATCTCCAGCGAGAAGATGAAGGTTGTAGAATTACTGGTCATGGTTTACTTAGTATCTTTTCTTCGTGGTAAAATGTTTTTCCGGTAATTTGATTAGTTGCGATGGTGTAAAAGATTATGAATGTACCGTTTAGTGTTGCAGATTCTTTGTTGATAAAATTTTCGTCGTTGAATTCATTTAGAAAAGGTTTTCCTGGTCCAATTTTTTCTAGAAATATGTTGAATGTTGACCTCCGTGCAGCTTGGCAAACGAATTTTAAGATGACTATTGATACAAAGATGTATACTTGAATCTACTACATTGTTATTTAAACATTTTGTGACGACGATATATTACAGAATTATGCTGGAAACAGTCACCGATATTTCTCCCTTCCGTACTTACCGCCCGTATCAAACGAAAGTTGTCAAAAGTTGCCATTGCTCAATTTTTAAACATGATTTTACACACAATTTATTTTTTAGCTATAATTTTTCATAATGTAAAAAATCAAAACAAAAATCCAACCATTAAAAATAGTTTACCTATTTTTAAATAAGTCTATCCGACTGTGATTTTGAGTTATTTTAAGAATATTTCAAATATAGTCAAGTTAATTTTTTAATTACTACAAAATATCGGGAATGGCAACCCTGCGTTGCAAGAGATTGCTCTCTCACTCTCAGCTCACTCGTTTTTACGGAAAAAATACAATTTTCGCGGTTATCCTACCGTACGGGCTGTTGAAGCGGTGGTGACTGTTCGTTTACATTGTGCTCTCATAAGATATGCGTCGGCGACTGTTGTGCCATAAAGCGTTAAGTTGTTCGAATTAGAAATAAAGATAAGTGTATAGTCATTAAGGTAGTAGTCTGGTAACTTGCATTTTTTAATTCTTTTTGGGGAATATTTTATTTGGAAAAATTCAATCAGTTCCACTTTGTAACATATTATTAATAGTAACTCAGAGTGTGCAAAGAAATAATTTTTGTATTTTTTGTTTGAAATTTGTTGTTTTGTAACACTGAAGTGAGCGTGATTTGGTCGCTTAAAGAAATCTAAAAATAGAAAAATAAAAAAATTTATTGTTCTGTGTCATTCTAGTTGGATAGATTGTTTAAACAATTTCGTTGAAAAATAAATAAATGGTTTTCTAAGTAGAACTCTGGCTGTTAAATAGAAAGTTATTTATAAATAAAAGAATTGAAAATTAAATTGATGAGTAGAATAACACATTCAAATTACCGCCCAATCGGTTGGATAGAACTGTACTGTAAGAACGTTGTTTTGAGAAAAAAGTTTCAACAACAGATTAATTATTTTATATAATAAAAGTGCGTACTACTACGAGACACTGACGTAGTGGTGCTATAATTTCGTCAATATCGGTTTTCGTTCTAAAATTTTAAAGTTTATTTTTAAATAAAGTACTTTCGAAATCGATTTTTTCAAACCAAGTTACCAGACTGCTATCTTAAATTGGAAGTTTTATTTAACAATCTAGTGATCGAGCTAAAGAGTGGATTATAAGGTAGACGATTCATGGAGTAATCCGTTGCAATATTTGCAAGGAGTTATATTTTTATACTCCTGCAACATGTAGTTGTTAGTTTTGGTCAACTAACGGTTTTTGTAACAACCTCAAACTAATCGAGTAAGAAATGGCGTTATAAATATATGTAAATGTTTAAGATAAAGATACGAGTTAAAATGCGGGTGACTGTCTGTCAGTCGGTCTGTCCGTCCGATCGTCTGTGCAAGCTGTAGTTGATTAAAAGTTTAGGTATCTTGATGAAACTTGGTACACATAATTCTTGGCACCAAAAGCAGTTGGAAAACAAATTGCCGTAACTAAGCTACACAATTTGATACAAGACAGTTATTTGGTATAACGAATCGCTTAAGGAAGGGGCATCTGCAGTTTAAACATTTTTTAAAAGGTGGCCCTCCCTCTAATATTTCCTAAACTACTAAAGTTATAATAACAAAATTCACTGAGGACAAATCTTTTTTGCACCGCTGCCGACAGTGTGAAAATGGGTGAAATTGGGTGATATTTCCATTCCTCATATAACGGTTTTGATTAAAACTACTAAAAGTGTGATAAATTATAAAATAAACAGGTCAGAGACTTTGATTTTTACACATAGGATGGTACAATTAAGCTTTATAGGAGTCAAATTGGACAATGAGCGTGGCACTGTCCACATTTAGGTGAACACCTCGGGATCTACTTGACCAATGAAATGTGGTTGAATTGGAAAGTGACATTATCCTGACATGACTATGTTGCAGTGGAAAAATGGACGAAAGCGAATTAAAACCAAGCCTAATTTCCATATAACGCAAATTTAAATTCCATCTGATTTTTGACCTTCCAGTATACAAATCGAGCACTAAGATGTGGACCCCAGTGTCCATGATTAAATTTGTAAAGACTACATATCGGCCAATATGTGAGTTATCTTAATAAGGTTGCGGGGGCATATTTTTCTTATAACGGTACATCTGTGTGCCTAAAATGGACAAAATCGGGTAAAAAGTTGCCCCAGGCCTTATATAAATAATATTAGGATTATAAACATCGATTGACTTTACTCCTTATATAATATATTGTTGATGGTATGTGAGGTACCTGAATGAAACTCAGAGAGAATTTCTTCCGGTAGCAATATGTAGTAATGCCAAAAAATATGTCAAATCGGGGCAATACTAACCATATCTCCATATATACATAAAATTATTTTTGTTATATGTACAAACCTTATACCGAATATGTCGGTGTGTGAGTTATTTGTTTATAAAATTGCTTGAAAATATGTTCTCGAAAATACCTTAAAAATGTCAAAGGTTAATGCAACAAGCCCAGACCGTTTTCTGCCCCCAATATGTACTGTATAGTGATTTCCAGTTTTCTAGCTGATTTTAAACCGTTTAATTGGTCAAATATGTGATATTTTAATGAAATTAAGTGAACAAGTTTTCTTAAAAATTATGTGGTTTAGCGCTGAATTACAATGTAATTGCTCTATACCTTGACTAAACCTCATATATCTAATATAATGAATTCCGATATTCTGGTTGGAAACGTCCACATATCAACTCAATTAAATTTAGCCTCTTAGGTCGAGTTAATATCACATACATAACATATATTCATTTTAAGGTGTTTTAATATAATTTTACCTGACGCGAAGTAAAGTATAACAGTAAAACAAAGTATACTATTATATAACTTAATAAATTACCAAATTTGATTGCAATTCATTCAGTATTATACAGGAATAATGAATGTTGAATTCTTTTGCATTTTTTTCTTGATATAAAGTTTTGCCAACACCTGAAGATTTTTAGCCGGCTTTAATCGTTGCAAGTTGCAAGAGTATAAAACTCTTACACCCGAACTTAGCGCTTCCTTACTTGTTTACAATAGTTTTTTATTCCATAGCTTTTCTTTTCGCAATTTAAAATTTGTCTTAAAATTTTTATTATTTATTCTTCCATTATTTTTTACAGCTGAAATGTCTACTGTTTTACAAATTTGGTTATCCACCGTTGGAGGCTTACAATATAAATTATAATTTTGCCATTAGTTGCAATTTTTTTTTCTGAAAATTATTTTTCATGCAATATATATTTCTTCATTTGACAAGATAAACGAATTTATTATATTGATATATTATATTATATTTTATATAATGATTCTATTTTCTAAATATTTTATATAGTTTTAATTATGTTTTTTGTAATATGCATCATTTCACTAATTCTATCTATTGTGAGTTTATTATTTAGTTAAATTATTCAGTTTTTATTTGTGTTATTAGATGAAATATGTAGGGGTAGTTAGAACTTTTGCGGATTAGTTCGGTTTCAATAGTCGCTTCTATATGATAAAAGATTTCCGTATATCTTCCAATGTCAATTCTGTGTATAATTTTAAATGTTCCTGTTTGTAGTTCTGTTTCTTTCTCTACTGTCCAGAGTTGTGCGTTTGAATAATCGAGCATCTATACTTCCGCCAGCCAAAGCGGTAGTAATTTTCTAGAAAATAATGTCGGTACTTATTTAAATGCGTATCCTACTTTTGTGAATTATTTGTTCTTTTTCAGTTAACACGGTACTATTTCTATCTTATTTAACTATCTCCTTACTGTAAGGTTTACTTAACTTAGTTCCTAATCTCCTATTTTACTTAACAAAAATTACTTGTCCTGGTAGATAGGTCTATATTTCTTACTTATTTTTACTGTTGTATTCGATATCCTAGTTTTGTTGAGCTAATTTCTGTTGATTTGTCTAGTCTTTTCTATGTCTTCGAGGGTAAATGTAACATTTCTATGAAAAAATGGGTCTACTGGTCTTTTTAATGATGTGGAATGAACTGATTATACTGTTATATTCGAACGTTCTTCAAAATTTCTGTGTCTACCGTTTTCTTTTATGCAACGCATTACTCTAATTAACCTTTCAAATTGTCCATTAGCTTGGCCTTTTTTTGGAAAAGTAGTGTAAACTTCTATTCCTAACTCGTCTATTACCATAAGTTTTAATGAGGCTGAAGTTAAAGATGGCTCATTGCCTATAACTATTAATTTTGGTTCTCCGAAGAAAAATATAATATATCTTAGAGGTTTTCTAACGTGTTCTATTGCTATGTTATTTAAGTTTTTTGTTACTGCGTATTTTGTAAATTTATCTAAAGCTGTCATAACTATTCTTTCTTTTGTTAAAATTATATTAATATGGATTGTGTGCCCTAGATATGTTGGAAATGGAGTTTCTGCTAATTTCGGTTGGTTCGGATGTCTTCGTACATATTTTCTTTACAAACTGTGCGGTTAATTGTTTTATTTTATTGAACATACCGAGAAAATATTTTCCTTCAAGAATTCGTTTTTTATTTTCGGTCGCATAGGATTTTAGGGGTTCCTTTAATATGACATTCTCCTGTTATTCTTCGGTGCGAATATCTTCAACAAATTTTTTGTGTATCGGCTTTTAATATTGCTAAAGTGAATAGGATAAATATTTTGAATCATACCCATTATTCTTTCCTCTATGTGAATTTCATTTATAACAGATGGATTAAGGTATTGTTTCATGTAGGAAACGAGTAGTTGTTCATTGTACTCCGGATCTGTAATGATGTGTCTATGAACAGTTGGAAAAATTATCTTAAATTGATATGAAGATATTTCATCATTCTTAAAAAATATTTGATTCGTGAGCACATTAATTATAACTTCTCTACAAGGGATTGAATTATGACTTGAGCTTTCATGGTTATTAATAGTAGGTGTGAGTGAATTGATTTTTTTTGGTATTCTTGAAAGGTTGCAGACGCCCACACATGTTTTACTAGGTTTGTGGAGGAGTTCGTTACTATTGGCGTTGATGGTCAGTAATTTTTTTTTTTTTTATGGTAGAGGTATTTCCTAAGTGAATGAGGTCACCATATTATAGAGAGCATTCTCCTCTCATTGGTAGCATAGTCTTCTTCAGCCTTACTACCATCTACCATCTTGCGATAGGAGGGAACCTACAGCAAAATCGGAGACATCGGTTATTAGCTCAAAATCTTTCTCAAAATTTGGATGTGCTAAAACTATATCTTTTTTATTTTATCGAGTGCTTCGTTATCTAATTTCATTTAAATTTTCTTCGACTGTCGTTTAGGGACATTACGGACTCTTCTTAGGAGTGCTGTTAATAGTTTAGCTATTTTTGAATAGTCCTTGATAAATCGTCGGTAGTAAGTTGGTTCCTTTAGATTTTGTGGCACTGGAAAATTTGCATTAGTCTAATTGGACTTTCATATTTCTTCGCTTCGTTTTTGACGAATATTATTACATCATAGCATCTTACTCTTATATGTTGACAAATAATGTCATCTAGTGCTCTTTGAAAGGAAATCGGAAATATTCATACTTTCCGTTGTTTATGGAAAAGCAGTTTTTTCTATACAGACTCACGAACTGGTGAAATCCACTCTTTATATTAGTGTCAGTAAATATAAAATTATATTCAAATATTTGCAAGGAACTCGTTAATCTCAAATATAGGGTATTTATTGGGGATCGTAACTGAATTGAGCTCGCGATAATCAACGACCATTCGAAACTTCTTTTCACCGAATACATCTGAGTTTTTGATAACGATAAATAGTTCTATGGAGATTTAGATCTCCTTCTTATTCCGTTAGCAAAAAGTTCTTGGCGTTCGACTTCTTCTTTTAATACTAGTGGATGCTTTTATGGTTTGAAGTAAACTGGGGTTTCGGAGTCCGGAGTTTAGAAGTCCGGATTTCACCTTTTACGAGAGTGGTGTAGGTGCGCTTTTGGTCAGGATCGGAAAAAAGTTTTGTACACTTATTAATAATATTGTTAATTTGTGGTTTTTTAAACGTGCGGAATATCGACTCCGATATTATTATCTTCGTGTGATATTCGCTGCTTTAGCGCTATATTTATGTATATTCTCACCAATTGTCATTAAATTTTTATCGGTATGGGTAATTGCTTTCAATTGTTTGAGTATATCGTTGTCTACTATGTCTACTCAGTGAAACGACCTTACATTTGGTATTATGAAGAATTTGATTTTTCCTTCTGCTAATCGAAAGATGTCTACAAAAGTGTTCAATCGTCCTCCCAACTCATTTTACGGTAAGGAGATTTTCGTGCAAAATTGCGTTCCTAATCTTAGTTGATTCTTATTAGATCCAGTATAAGTCAAAAATCGAATCTAAAAGTGAGTAGTATCAAGATCATCTTGTTTTGCAGTATCATACTAGTTATAGCGAGAAACGTCCTCATAAATTCCGTTCGGAACTGATTCTTCTTGGTAATCGTTTAGGTTTGTTGCTTCCGTGTTAGTACGTTACGTTGGTCGACTGTCTTGGAAGGAACCAGGTCTTTTTTGGTAATTAACTAGTCTTGAATGTAATGACTGGACCCCGATGGAGATGGGGTCTGTGGTTTTTGGTGGCAAGTTCGGTCTGTTATTAAAAGAAGTAATGAATAGATTTCTAACCCCTTAGGGAGTTTGGGGGTTATTCGCATAGTTATTGAACCTTGGTGTGAATCCCTGTTTATTTATTATTATTATATTGTACTTAGTTATTACGTGGAACGGGTGATTACTGAGCTCCGTAGGCGAAAGAAGCGTAAGGGTATTGGGAATAACGATTTGGTTGACGACCAAATGCATGTTGGTCGAAGTTTTGTATAGGCGAATAAGAAGACGTTAGTTTAGGTTAAAATACTCTGTTGTTATAAAAAATATTATGTCGAGGAAGTCGTGGTGATATGGTTGGTTATTTGGTTTAAGCGTATGATTAATTCTGTAGGTCATATTTTCTATTTTTTGGCACAGTTGTAGGGCTTGAGGCAAGGTTGTCGGTTCTCGCATTATAAAGAGACGAGGTAAATAGGCTTTAGCCCTCTAATGACTGTGTCGGGGACTTTGTCCCTAAATGAATAAGTCATAGTCCTTATGGACTCGTCCCTAAGGCATTTCACAATGTCAGGTATTTTATCCAGGTCGTTTTTATAAGTGCGTTCGTGCGTAACGCTGTGGTCGGTTTTTGTTTTTTATAAAAGTTATTTACTTGTAAATTTGTATATCTTCTTCTTATAACAATTGTATGATTTTTTTTATAATAATAGTTATCCTTCTTTTACTTGCGATTATCTTTTCTGTACTAGTAAATTTTTTTTACTCTTGCAACATGTTACTAGAGAATATAATAGTTTTGTTCACCTAACGGTTGTTTGTATCACCTGAAATTAATCGAGATAGATATAGGTTTATGTATATATAAATGATCAGGATGAAGAGACGAATTGTGCAAACTGTAACTTGAGTAAAAATTGAGATATCGTAATGAACTTGGTATAAATGTTTCTGGGTAAAAAAGAGAGGACGGACCACTGACACGTCCATAAAACGTCATTAACCTAACAAATATAAAGTTCCATAACTAAGCACTAAATAAAGGCTGCACCTTCGGGCACAATTAGCGTTAGAATCGCCATTTTAATATACTATCGTAAGACCTTATATCTTGATATCACGTTCCATTGTTGTATTCAAACCAATTGGTGCCCTCAATGAAACTACTTATCTCCAAAACGATTCTTCCTTGCTCTTTTCGATTTGGCAACTACGGCAAGTGCTATTATAGGGCATACCTTTTTTTTTAACGCTTGGTTTCCAAATAGCCAATACCCCGTTATGGTTGCTGTAAGTCTATATATAATTTTCCTGGACCTATGTAATAAGTCCAATCTCCTTAATTCTTATAGCAGAAAGTTTTGTCATTTTCCGTATGAAAATGTCTATGAGCAGTTGGGGCAGGATCATATTTAGCGCATCATCCTCTGAATTCCATTTTTCTGATGTTATATTGTTTATTTAATGCTGACCACTAAACCTCCATATGTAAGGATAGGTGTAATGACGGCCGTATACATCCACATGACTATATTTGGTATTGGGCCCCAGTTTATGCTGAATATCTTCTTGCACGTGTAATTCGTTATATAAGCTACGTTTCTCAATATTAAATTTCTAGTTCATTTTGGTATCTATCTTCCCCCACCGAGTGAACAGAAATTGAGAAATTCGGCCCATAGGTGTAACCTCCGTAAAGCTCTTTCCATAATCTCACGGATTGTGGAAGGAAACAGCCCTGATACCATGAACACTATATCGTCTGCATAAGCTACTGCTAGCACTCCTCCTCCGTTGAGTTAGAATAGTGATGCTATAATAATTCTGTTCATAAGCATTGATTGAATCCATCTATACACCATGTCGTCTATTCCGTTCTGTGTCAGAGACTTAGTGATCGTCTTACTTCTATGTTGTTAAAAGCTTCTTCTATGTCCATGATTGAGGTGTAATAACTTTTCTATTACATTTACTGCTTCGTGTAGGACAGTTTCTGTTGATCGACCTCTAATGTATGCATGTTTTGCAGTCTAAGATTGCCAAATTTTAATCTTATAACTTTCATTGAAGGCTGTCCTTAATTGAGTTCGTATGTTCTTAATATCGTTGTTCCACCAAGGAGGTGACTTCCATTTTTTTAGAACAGTAAAGGGTGTGGATTTGTTAAAAGAGGTGGTTAAAATTTTTTCAATCTTCTCCACCTCTGCATCCAGCTCCTGAACATTTCTGATGTTATTGCCGTTTCCGTTCTTCTAGGACTTCGATATTGGAGGTGAGTACTGGATTTCTAGCGAATGGTGAAGAGTATCCGGGAGTGATCTGGCATAGATGGCTCTTCGTTGACCCTCCAATCATTAACGACTAAGCTATCTGTCTCCGTTGATAGCGTGAGATCGAGGACTGCCTCCCAACCCGAAGATCTATCCGAAACTGGGAATATGAATGTTGACTTGTTGCCTCCATTACATATAATACTTAGTTTGCTATTTAGTATGTATTGCAAGAATGACTCACCTCTGATATTCATACTGGAGCTTCTCCACAGGGTTTGTCTGGCATTTGCGGCACACCCTATTAGGATGTCTTCTCCTTTGTTGTCATCTGTAAAGTTCTTGGACGTTTCTGGTGGCACGTCCCTGTCGTGGGCCATGTAGGCAGAAACCAAAAATAAACTACTCTTTTTTTTTTTTGTTCCACCTTTACCACTGTGGTGTCTGCTGTGCTGTAATTAGAACAAAGAAATGCATTGCAATTTCTAGTGATGAGAATTCAAGCCAAGCTTTTACTACTTTCGTTGCGTTTGTTAAAGATGTTATAAATGCTGCTGGTCAGCTCTTTAACCACCCAGGGCTGCTGAATGATGCTGATGTCGAAGGCACCTTCATTTATGAGGGTAAACAGACTATCTGTAACTCTTTTAGAGTGCTGCGGATTTATCTGTGCACATTTTATATGATTGGTCATCGTCTATTCTTTGATCCCGATAGCTCTTAGCAACTAGCTGTTGTCGACGACCTCTTCCATGTCGTCTTTATCAGCCGTTTGGCCGCCTTAAAATCACTTCATCTTGGCCTTAAGTATACCGAAGCTGATTTTGTTGTCAGCTTTTGATAGAGTCTGTATTAGCTCTTCGCAGATGGACACTTGGATCGGTCTGCTTGTTTTTTTTGGCTTCTCCTCCTTGTTTTACAGCTTTATAAATCGGAGGAGTTTTTCGTCTGGCTTCTCTAGCTAGGGGCAACAAAATTAGAGCACGAGGTCTTTTTGGGATGTCCTTAGCGAGTATGAGCTTCACTTTAATGTCTTCAAAGACGTCGCTAATTTTAGCAACGCTACTCGTTAGAAAGTCCAAGGAGGCCAGGTCCGTACATTTGATGACCCCGTAGCCCCTAAGGGTCTCCGAGGAGTCAAACTCCGGGTGGGAACTCGCCGGATTACGTACGTAGCTTAGAACTAGACTCGACAATCTGACATCGATCTCGACCCATCTCTCCAGAATGGTGTTCGGCGAGGAGAAGGATTTATCTATAATGGACACCTGGAGGCTGTCCACATCACTGAAGTGTCTTGCTGTTGTATTCAGCTCGGCTCCCCGCCGCTTTAGCTTTTTTTTTTGGCAGAGTTTTCAACGATTCCTTGTGGGAGCGGTTCCTTTTCTGGGAGCGGGTTAATTTTACGGCTTCAGTGGGAGGTTCTGATGGCTTACTTTTCAGAAAACTTTCATATTCCTACACTATTTGTTTTTGGCGCTTCATCTCTTCGACATCAGCCGAGAAGCCAGCAGCCTGATCCTTGGCTATCTTCCCGAGTACGCATACTACCATCTGACACCGGCTTTTCCTCAGTTGATTTTGAGACTCTACGCTATTTGCGCTGTACTTCACCTTTGGCACCCAGTGTACTCTGGTTGGCACTCATGGCTGCTTTGGAAGTGGATGATTCCATATTTAGGTACTTTGGTTGGTACCCTCATTTGTCATTTGTTGTTGTTGTTAGTTTTGTTTACATTCATGTTTGGTCCTACGAGTCAGGCAGAAAGTGTTGGTTACTCGTTCGCAAAGCCGGTATGCGTTGAGAAGGCGTTTACTACATCCGACCTTGCCCGGTCATCCGAGGGGGGGGGGGGGGACAATTCATCTCGACTTAGGAAAATAAAGGCACAATCGATGCATAACATTGGATACCTACAGACGCCAAGCAATAACGGATGGATATCCAGTGAAGAGTCTCTAGACCTGCTAATGGATACTCACTTCCCAGGCAGCTCTGAAAACCACATGATGGAGTATACACTACGCGGAGGAGTAGAAAAAGACGACATCCCTGCATATATCGTGTCAAGTATTAATGTATACTGGGCGATAAGTAGTTTCGAGCCCTTCAAATCACAGGGAACAGACGGCATATTCCTTGCTCAGTTACAGCAACCTCAGAACTACATAATTGCCTGGTTAACGACCATACTAAAAGGAGCATTACAATTAAACAAAACCCATTATGAAGGAAGGTCAAGGTGGTATATATACCAAAAGCGGGCAAAAGCTCTCACACTAACCCAAAGGATTTCAGACCAATTAGTCTTTCTTCATTTCTATTAAAATCGCTGGAAAAGCTAATAGAAGTACACATAAAAATCAGCCTAAACCCAGAGAAAATAGCAATTTTGAAGCATGCGTATTCTAAGAAAAAATCCCCATAAACTGCACTAAGCTCAGTGGTAGTAGAGATCGAAAATCTCTGGAGATAAAACAATACACTATCGTAGCCTTCCTAGACATAGAAGGCGCTTTCAATAACATCCAGCCTCTCAGCCTCTGTCCCACTTGGACAGCTTAAGACGCCGGTCCGTTGTGATACCTACAAAACTCCTATAATCTGGATCAAAAGACCCTTACAAGTCGACGAGACGCTTTGTGCTTACTACAAACTTGTTAAGACGGCCAATATCCATTTTGGATAAGTATTCAGGCCCGCCAAAAGTGTGATTGCCGAGATATTTCAATCGCAGCTTAGCGAAAGCCGGACATTGGAGGAGAAAGTGCAGGGATGATTCCACCTCGCCCTCCTCCATGCAACTTTGGCAACTAGCATCGGGTAGTACTCCAAGCCGTACCGCATGAGTGCCCATTGGACAGTGTCCAGTGAGAACTCCTACCATAGCGGCGAGATGCACTTTGCTCAGGGCGAGAAGTTCCCCTGACCTCCTGCGATCCACTCTTGGCCAGAAGGATCTCGCTGTCGCACAGGACTTGGTCGTCGACCAGCGTCTGCTGAGTGCATGCGAGGTCCATTGATCCAAAGCTAGAGCGCAAGACGCTAACGGAGATCCAACCCGATCCCATTCCGATGTGAGCGGAGAAAAGGTGCCCCCCCTGGCTAGCTCATCGGCTTTGCAGTTTCCAGCGATTCCGCTGTGACCAGGCACCCAAACGAGCCCGATGTTGAAATAGCCAGACTCTATCTCTAAAGAGGACAGACACTCCTTGACTAGCTTTGATTGCACGGTTCGCGCGCTCAAAGCTAGTATTGCCGCCCCACTATCGGAGTGGATGCTTACTTCTACAAACAAGGCTGAACTACGCAGCAGTACTTCTAACGCCACCTTGATAGCAGCCACTTCAGCCTGAAAAACACTACAGTGATCCGGTAGCCTGAAGCTAAGACTGACGGAGAGCTCCTTGCAGAAAACCCCCCCTCCTAGCTTCGACCCATCCGCGAAAAAGCTCACCGCGCCTCTTCTCCAGCGGCTTCTTCCCATCCACATGTCCCTCGTTGGAATATGAGCGGAGAAGGAACCGCCTCGAGTGGCCTCAGTGCGGCAGTGATCTATATGTCCTTGTTCGGAGTCCCCCTGCGGGTAGGGGTAAGAATTAAACCGCGGTAAGGCATGCCTGTTGTAAAAGGCGACTAAAAGCCAAATGCACTATGACTGTTATTATGTACCTTTCTCAGTAATATCAGCATAGTATGTCAGAAATAGTGCTATAATACTCAGCTTGAACTGATATTATAGACTTTAAATGAAAAAGCAAATAAAAAGACATTTGAAGTTCAAGCGACAAATGTCACCAGTCATTGAGTAATGGGTTGCTCAACTGGCAGTAGTTTCGGCTACACAGTCTTACCGGAGACTTTCTGGTACCACGGGGAGCAGAAAGCCCTTGGACTTCGGTCCAATCTGCTCATTGGGTTATGGCCCCTTTGGGGAGATTCGTGGTGGCTGTGGTTGAAACCTAAATGCAGAAAGAACTGAACATTCAGCCTAACTGTTTTTTCAGTTCTAAAATAAAGTTGCAAAAAGCAACTGCTACACTGCCACTGGTATCCAAATAAATACTTGCAAATAGCTCGTATTGTTTGGGGCGCTTATCAACGCATTGTATTGGTACGCGACCGATGCCTTCTTAACTCTCTCCTCAATGTTTGGCTTCCAGGAAAGTTTTCTATCGAGGATGAGCCCTAGGCATTTCACTTTCTCAGCAAGTTGAAGAAGTGAACCCCCGAAGGAGTTGAGAGGCACATTTGGTATCTTATACCTCCTGGTAAATAAAACCATTTAACCATAAGAACCACATCATCAGAGTAGGCTGTCACCCGACAGCCTTGCGTCTCGAGTTCTATAAGTAGGTCGTTTACCACCAATATTCAGAGCAGTGGGGAGAGTACTCCCTCCTGCGGAGTTCCCCTATTCACTTTTCTGGTTGTCTTGGCACCACCCCACTACGCTGCGACAATTCTGTCACAAAGAAGACTAAAAATAAGGTGCTTGAGGTGCGATTCCACCTCAAAATTTTCGAGGGCCTTAACCACTGCCTCTGGTCGCACGTTATTGAAGGCCCCCTCGATGTAGAGAAAGGTGCCCACAGCAAATTCCTTGTGCTTGAGAGCTATCTCCAGCCATGACACTACATCATGCAAAGCAGTTTCGACCGACCTGCCTTTGATATATGCATGCTGCGCCCGTAACAGTTTACCCCTCGGTATTCTGCTCCTAATGTACAGATCCATAAGCTTCTGTAATGTTTTCAACAGAAACGAGGATAGGCTGATGGGTCTGAAATCTTTTGCACCGACGCGAGAGCTTTTGCCGGCCTTCGGAATGAAAGTAACCTTAACCTGTCTCCACACCTGCGGGACATGGCCTAATCTGACACAGTTCGCGTAGATGGGGGCCAGCCAGCTCAATGACATCTTAATCGTACGCTGTAATTGCGCTGGAATAATGCCATCGGGCCCCGGGGACTTAAAGCGTTTAAAATATTTCAACGCCCAGGTAAGGTGACGATCGTCCAGAAGGTCCAAGAAGGCTGTGCAGCCCTCCTGCAGCTCCCGCAGTGGCACTTCTTCAGCAGAGTGATTTAGTGGAAAATGAGCATCCAGGAGTAGTTTCAACGACTCCTTACTGCTCGTTGTCCAACTACTATCTGCATTTTTTAGATACTGGAGTAGAATTTTTTCAAGAATGCGCCTGAATCGTGAGGACTCATGACAGCCCTCTACACTACCGCAGAAAGCTCTCCACGAAGCTCTCTTGGCTTTCTTCAACTCGGACTTGTAGATGGCCAGTCCGGCCTTGTACAACGCCCAGTCGTCACTAGAGCCGCTTTTGCGGGCTTTGTTGAAAAGTCTTCTGCTCGAAGATCTGATCTCCGTTAGCTCTGAAGTCCACCAAGGGAGTTTCCCTTTGATTTTCTGAATTCTCAGAGGACAGGAGCTGTCAAGAGTAGTTCTACTAACAGAGCTGAAAATCTCGACCAGCTCATCGACCGCATCCGCCGATAGGATCGAATCCCTGTCGGGTGCGGTTGGAAGAGCCGGGCGTGAGGCTTTTAAGTTGAAACCAATATATTTATGATCCGAGAATGAATGGTCGTCTAGAACCCTCCATTCCGAAATCAAGGGAGCAATTTCCCTAGAGGCTAGCGTAACGTCAAGGACTTCCGTCCTGCTAGCAGTCACAAAGGTAGGTCTGTTCCCCCTATTACATATAGAAAGATCTACACTACAAATAAAATCAAAAAGTGACTCAACTCTTGCGTTAATGTCCGAGCTCCCCCAGACGGTGTGCCTTGAATTAACATCCGAGCCTATTAAAACTCCGTCCTCTTTGCGCCTGGCCTCTGCCAGAGCTCTTCTCAGCAGGTACGGCAGAGTTCTCCAGCACTGTCCTCCAGTCTAGCAGCGACGACAACCTCATTGCTGAAATTAGGCAAAAGAAAAACGTTAAGTTCGTTCCTGATCAACAAGCAGGCTCTGGTTCTACCTGTACTGTTTGCCGCCAGGGGCTTGTGGCTTTTTGTCCTTAGACCAGAGATACCGTTTCTGCTCGGCCACGGCTCCTGGATAAGGACAACGTCGGCTTGTCCCGTCCTAGACGAAGCACTAGATCTGCGGAGGCCGCCTTTGAGTGCTGGAGGTTAATTTGGAGGATCCTCATCCTCCAAACTCCTCTCCAGCAGTGCGAGTTGCGCACCATCATCCGTACTATCGACCCCAGCATCCTCGAACAGGCACTCGAGACTGAAGATGGATCCATCATCGCCTGACGATCCGCCCTCCATGCTCACCATATTCGAGAGGATGGGGTCGATGTCCATTTTAGAGTGGCTCGCTCTCCCACTCTCTTCCACCTCAGCTGGTGGCAACGGGCCATCAGCCCTGGCTTCAGTTGGGAGAATCCTAATTACGACCCTCTCGAAGCCATAGCTTATGACCCCCTTTGCAATGCTGAGAGGAGCGAGGGACTCCTTGTTTAGGAGTATCAGCGCACGCCGATATGGTTCCTCGGTCCTTTCCAGCCTAACCACCTTTCAATCTTGGGTGGGAAGAGATGGATTGCAGTACCGCAATATCTCCTCAATTTCGGTCGGGGTAGAGGGCTCGGCCGGAAGCCAGACACGAGGACGAGGTCACATCGGAAGATCCGATTTAGCCACCGCCTCGAGCCTTGCTCCCTTCCATACTTCCCCCCCCTGGCTACCGCCTCCTTATAAAGGAATGCCGACCGTTCGTCGGCACACCTTATAAGCTTGTGTAAGCCGAGGTTCCACCCGGCACTCTCACATCTAGGGGGTGGTCCAGGGCTTCCCCTGACCACCTTCATGAACACAGCGGAGATAGCAGCCGCTACCCGCTTCCACTCATCATGGGAGATGGCTCCATCTCCTCTGCTGCTATCGTATACCCCGAGCTCTATTGAGCTGGCGAGTTTAGCGATTTCGCTAAACATCGGTGCCACTCCGACTCGAGGCTTCTTGCCGAGGGAGGATTCCCCCTCTTGCGACCTCTGTCGCTTCATCGAGGTGTGGGGTTCGCTTGGCCCCACCTTCGCGTCATTGACGTCGCTTAGCACCCTTTTGGCCCACTCAAGTGTGCTAGCATGCTGATCAGATTTCTGGTCAGCCTGCTTGCCACCGTAGCGCTCCAAAATCTTGGTAGCCAGCCGACGGTCCGACTTCAGCTTTTTAGCTGTAGTCTGCCGTTTCCCCCCGGAACCCTTAGCTTTCACTGAGGTCCCCGCGCCCCCCATGTACTTAACAGAGGTTCCTCTGCTAGTGCTGGTGATTCCGCCGCACACTTCTGCCCTGCCTAAGGTGTCAGTCGGCAGATTCCTGCCCATTCCCCCCGCGTTACCGCCCCTAGAGATGGTAAGCCGGTCACCTCCGGAATTTTTCTTCTCACCCTTCGGCGGAGACGGTTTCGTCCCCATCGGTGAGGATGCCCCCCCCCAGGGAACTGTCCACTTTTGAAGAGGTCGGTTTCGACCCGCTTCCTCCCTCGTCCTTGGTTAAATTGTTACTGTTAGTGTTCATTGTAATTGGGTCCCCACTCAGAGCCGCTATCCGTCTCCTGGAAAGGTAGTCGCCTTTAAATGGTCCCAAGGTTGTCTCGGTTATTAGGCCAAGGCGAGGGTTGACGCACGCCCTTATGAAGCAGCATTGGCTGCAAAAACAAAAACTCTACGCTCTAAAAAAAAGTCTCTTGTTCACCATGAAAATGATTTAACTCCATCGAATAAAGAGTTTCTAATAAGTCTAGGATTTAATTTGAAAAAATGAGTGATATAATAAACGATTTGTACAAGCCTATTTTTGATAATAGCATAATAAACAAGTAAGGAAGGGCTTAGTTCGGATGTAACCGAACATTTTATACTCTCGCAAAGTCAAATGGTATACTCGTTTTAGATTTCTTTGTGGATCTTGCCGCCTTGGCACTGGGGTCCACATATTCAGTACCTAGGGGCTTGAACAGTTTGGATTCGATTTAGACAATTTTTGGTCACAAAGTGGCATACCATAAACGTATTATTCACGCAAAGTCTTACGCCGATATAATCATTGTTGCTTCATTTGCATACTGGAAAGTGAAAACATCAGATGGAATTTAAAATGATGTTATATGGGAAATAGGCGGGGTTTTAATCCGATTTCGCCTATTTTCGTACTATAATATAGAAATATGAGAAGAATATTATGTACCGAATTTGGTTAAAATCGGTTAAGCAGATCCCAAGATATGGGTTTTCACCTTAAATAATTTTGAACGTGGTTCCTATAAAGTTATCTCATACTATTCCAGAGATAAAAATTAGTAGTTTTTAACAGTACCGTTATATGAGGAGTGGGCGGCCGTCGATAGAGATGCTAAAAACATTTGTTCACAGTGAAATTTTTTTAATATGGCTTCAGTGCTATAGGAGATATGCACATTAAACCTATTAGGGGGCGGGACCACGCCCACTTAAAAAAAAATTTTAACTTCAGATGCCCCTCCCTAATGTGATCCTGTATACCAAATAAGAGTCTTATAACTTGTTGGGGAGCTTAGTTATGGTAATTTATTTGTTTTTGGTTAATGGGGTTTTGTGGGCGTGGCAGTAGTCCGATTACGCCCATCTGCAACACCAACCGTTTTACGATATCAATAAATATGTGTACCAAGTTTTATAAAGATATCTCAATTTTTACTCAGACGGACAGACAGTCACCCCAGTTTTAACTCGTCTCTTCATCCTGATCATTTATATATATATAACTCTATATCTAACTCGATTAGGTTTAGGTGATACAAACAACCGTAAGGGAAGCAAAACTATTATACTCTGTAGCAACAGGTTGCGAGAGTATAAAAAGTAAAGAAGGGCTAAGTTCGGATGCAACCGAACATTTTATACTCTCGCATAGTCAAATGGTATACTCGTTTGAGATTTCTTTATATAGTTTAATAATTAGAGCAACAGTTTTGTTGTATACGCTTATAATTTATATTATATAGAATGAATTACAACTGTATTGAGGAGTATGAAAATAAATCGTTTTTTTAAAATGAATACCATTTTTTATTTATTTTATCGATATTATTATACATGTTTAGCTTAAAAATAATTTGTGTAAGCCGAGGTTCCACCCGGCACTCTCACATCTAGGGGGTGGTCCAGGGCTTCCCCTGACCACCTTCATGAACACAGCGGAGATAGCAGCCGCTACCCGCTTCCACTCATCATGGGAGATGGCTCCATCTCCTCTGCTGCTATCGTATACCCCGAGCTCTATTGAGCTGGCGAGTTTAGCGATTTCGCTAAACATCGGTGCCACTCCGACTCGAGGCTTCTTGCCGAGGGAGGATTCCCCCTCCTGCGACCTCTTTCGCTTCATCGAGGTGTGGGGTTCGCTTGGCCCCACCTTCGCGTCATTGACGTCGCTTAGCCCCTTTTGGCCCACTCAAGTGTGCTAGCATGCTGATCAGATTTCTGGTCAGCCTGCTTGCCACCGTAGCGCTCCAAAATCTTGGTAGCCAGCCGACGGTCCGACTTCAGCTTTTTAGCTGTGGTCAGGCGTTTCCCCGCGGAACCCTTAGCTTTCGCCGAGGTCCCCGCGCCCCCCATGTACTTAACAGAGGTTCCTCTGCTAGTGCTGGTGATTCCGCCGCACACTTCTGCCCTGCCTAAGGTGTCAGTCGGCAGATTCCTGCCCATTCCCCCCGCATTACCGCCCCTAGTGATGGTAAGCCGGGCACGCCCGGAATTTTTCTTCTCACCCTTAGGCGGAGACGGTTTCGTTCCCATAGGTGGGGATGCCCCCCAGGGAACTGTCCACTTTTGAAGAGGTCAGTTTCGACCCGCTTCCTCCCTCGTCCTTGGTTATAAAGTTGTTAGCATTCATTGTAATTGGGTCCCCACTCAGAGCCGCTATCCGTCTTCTGGAAAGGTAGTCGCCTATAAATGGTCCCAAGGTTGTCTCGGTTACGAGGCCAAGGCGAGGGTTGACGTGCGCCTTTATGAGGCAGTGCGTTCAGAGCCGACCAGCGCAAAGAAGGAGTCATCTCAACAAACACCTACCACACCAACTTAATGATGACAGGAGGGGAACGTACTCTGAGGCCTGCCATGGTTTTAACGGGACGGAGGCGGCCTTGGCATTAGCCCATCAGCCATTTTTGCAGGGTGTCACCCCTGCATACTCAGGTGACAGAATACCACGACCACCAGCCCAGGGTTCAAACCGATCCATCTAAGAGTCCAAGCTATGTCCGTGTCGAGCAAAGGTCAAATCCGTAGGAGTTCTAGAAAAGGCGTGAATGCCGCAGGTCATTTAGCGTTACCCAGGATGCCCCGCGTGCAGGCGAACCTGCTCTACATCCCCATAGCATTATTCTGAAATTTCTCTGTCGCAGTGAGAAAAAGCGCAAAATCGGACTCATATGACACACTTTTAAATTCCATCTGATTCTTTCACTTTCCCGTATACAAATTAAGCACCAATGAATTTATCGAGATGTGCCAGCTTATGACCAAAAATTATCCAAATCGGACTAAAACTGTTCAAGCACCCAGTTATCGAAAATATGGACCCCAGTACCGATTGCGAACTTTTTAGCGAAAATATGAATCAATCTGTGAGATATATCATAATATGCCTGAGTGCCAAAAATGCGTTGAATTCTTAATTAATTTTCTTGAGTTTGTGTATGATCATCTCTTGACATTGTATCGGACTTCTATATAACTTCTTCATTTAGTGTTACAAACCGATAAGATCGCGCACTATAAGCGATTCGTGAACTTTTTTCTGTTTTTCCAGAAGATCTCCATACTCTTCTGTTATATAGTTTCTTGTTAATATTTTAAGCTCTTGGATATGTATGTTAGATGTATTCTTCCTTTATATCATAGTATATTTTATCAATTTCTTGATAGAAATACTTTGACATTTCTGTTGTATACAGATTTGCAATGTCAAGGCATAGCGTTTCCAAATATTGTAATTGGTATACTTTGGCTTATTACTGGTCCCTCAAAACTTAAATGTCCATTTCTTCTTGGAAACTTTTAATACTTCTTTTAAAAAAGGAGAGCCACGGAAAAATATTTCAGAATTGTAAAATATTTTAAATCGACCCCACGCTCAGCTTGCATCAAAGGGTGTCGTCGCAAATAAAATTGCAATCTGTAACTTACGTTCCGCAGTCACACACTGCCAGAAACTTTTTGACGGGCTGTCCAAATATAATTCTCAAGATGGGCAGATGTGGTTCCCATACCCGATATGACAAAGCAAAAGCTTTAATCGTTAATTGGATTGCAAGATTCGGAGCTCCAGCCGTCATTACATCAGATCGAGGTCGTCAATTCACATCCACCCCTTTCGACTTCGCAGGCAAATGGAATTGTAGAAAGATGACATCGAACGATAAAATCACCAATTTAATGCATCAAATAAAATACCTCCCATACGAGGATTTATCTTCACTGACCCGCGAAACCATATCAAGTGGGCAAGAACGTCTTACAGTAACCTTCATTACAGAGAATTTACTATCATAAGCGATCGCCCAGCCTAGAGGGATATACTGTGGCAACTTCAGGCTACATATATGTTGTACAATGCTTTACTACGTTTTTACATCTTAGTTTTAAGCAACTTTATTCTTCCCTTTTTTCTCACGGACTCCGAACTAATCAGACGTGCCGGCAGCAGCAACCATCAGCATCAAACATTTTATTTAGAGTGTGTATAAGTATACTTTTTTGTGATTGAAACAAATAAATAGCAACTTTTGTTAACACAACAATATACAAAGTATATGAATATATGCATGTTCTTAATCTAAGTAAATATGATTATATTGAATACATGCGTATTGTATGTAAATGCAAATACATTTATGTATGTGCGTACATTTTGTACTGTCTCGGCATTGTCCATGATAAGCATGTTCAAAGATATTTGAAAATATCGCCGAGGGTAAGAAATTATTATTTTAAAATTAATTTAGGCAAATATATTAATAAATTCGTGTTCAAAGTTAATGAAACACTAATAAAAATGTAGCTTTGTGCATAAAATGAATAAAATCGTGAAAACTTGCCCTAGCCGCCATATTTTTTTTACTTAGGTTTTTCTATATTTTTTATTTTATTTTTACAACTGTACCTGGTATATAAAAACAAAATACTAACAAACAACTCTTTTCTAATTAAAATAAAATACTTAAAAGCTAAATGTTAATGAAATACATTTGCTGCTATTGTTCTCTTGCTAGGTCGGAAGGCTTTTTGCGTTTCAAACGGATTTCTGTCCCAGCAGTTTCGATGAGTCTGGAAGCCTCCTCATTTACATGCTATCTAAGCCTCATTTCGTGAGACTTGGCAATGTTGAGTATTTCATTTACCACCGAAATCACGCCTAGATCACGGTGAAGGTCAGCAGATCTAACGTACCAAGAAGCATTAACTAAAGTCCTTAGTGCCTTACTTTGAAAGCTCTGAGTGCAGACAATAGAGCTTTGACTTGAGCAACCCCATAGTTAGGCTCCGTAGGCCCAGACTGGCTTTAGAACTTGATTGTATATTAACAACTTGTTTTGGACTGATAAACTGGATATCCTGCAAACTAAGTGGTAAAGCTTAGCAAATTTCGAATCAAGCTCACATTTTTTTGACATGTTCTTTCCGGCGAAGCTTAGCATCTAAGGTGATACCTAGGTACTTAGCACTGTTATACTATGTTCGCACCGACACAAAATTCGTGTTTTCATAGACAAAAGAGGTTTTCAGGCGAAAACTTGTGTTTTCATCTATACAGAATCTGTCAAACGAAAACACGGTTTTCGCTGAAAACTTACGTTCCACTCATTATAATCGATGCCTGCTCTAGTTTAATCGATATTATTAGAAGACTGACAATTTTGCCAGCCCTAAATGTCAGTTGACAATTTGTTTACATTCCATAATTGGCCTAAACGTACTCTACAAGAAACTGCTGATGAGTTCACCAATCCACTCACATTTGATATGTCAGTACTGTTAATTTACATTTGCATTTTTAAATTCAGAACTATCCACTGATTGGAGAAAGACGTACGCAGAGCTATTGAGAGGAGGAGATGGAAACAAGTGAAAATTTATTTTTATATTTTCATATGTTATTATATTTTTTGTTGCATTCCTTTTTACATTTAAGTATATTATTATAACAAATTTTTATTAAAAGTTTGAAATTTATTAAAGAAATATAAATTATATTATCTACTGCGCAAAAGAATTTTTCACTACAGAAAGCGTTTCAGTCATAACTGACAATTTTCAGCTATGAAGGATTTATGGTCAGCAATGACTCAGAAAAAGACATGAGAGTGAGCAGTATAGATATATAGTGAATCAATTCCGAATACCCATGCGTTAAAGAGAGATGCAAACTCACACACATATCTTTGTTTATATCAGTTTTTGCACAAGGCTCTTAAGAAAATGATAGAAACATTGTTCTGCGCGCTGACAAAATTTTTTCAGCTATGACTGTCATATTATCCATCAGATGACCGTCACTGTTCTTGTAGGGTACATAACAAATGTAAACAAGTAGATGTGTGAACTGTTAATGAAAACTCATCGAAAACACACAATGTCGGTCGGAACGACTTTGGTTCCACAATCCACAAATTGTGTTTTCAAGAGGATTTCAATTCGGTGCGAACATAGTATAATAACAAAAATAGATAAAAACGGTTCAATACTTCCCCTATAATATAAGATTTCATATACCTAATATAAGATTTTCAAACTTTTGGTTGGCTTTATACCGTATATATCGGTCAACACGTAAGATATCTTAACAAAACTGACTGAACATATAATATATATGTGATATTGGACTATGAATTACCTGTTATTCTAACAAACCCTATGCTGAATAATCGAACCGACGATAAATTGTCAAAACCAACTAGGCAGCGAATTCGTAGTTGCCAGAATGTTCTAGTAGCGAACTTTTGTTAAGGGCTGCCGGACTGTGCAGCAAACACAGTCCTAATTAGAGTATTGCTGTTTAAAGAACAATTGAGCTATAAACAATGAGTTGTAAACTAGAACAACGAGTAATAAGTGTTAAGTTGTTGGAATTAGAAATAAAGATAAGTGTATAGCAATTAAATTGGACCTTTGTTGTATATAATATATTTTTTTAAATAAAGTTTTCCTACTCCTGAAGGTATTTCCCCAGATGAATCATTGTAAGTTGCAAAAGCATGAAATGTCCGTTTACACCCGAATTTAACCCTTCCTTACTTGTTATATATATATTTTTTTACATTCTTTTTTATAGGGGATAGCACTATTGCACACTAGCAATTATTTTTTCTTTACTTGTAAATTTTTATGAGTGCCAAATTTTGAATAATTTTTTTATTTTAATAACAATTATGTATTTGTCCTACTTTTTATTAGTATATTGGTGCACGCTTCGGGGTCCGTCGACGTTAATTGATCCTCTAGTTCGTCAGTACCCGCTTCTTCATGTTGTACAAAGTGTATAAAACACTCACACTGCTTTTGGATTTTCGGCTTTTGGCGTTCGTTTATTTCTTTAAAACTTTTTAGATTTTTTTTTTTTTCACTCGCATAGCCGTATTTTAGATTTTCGGGCTGTATACCACTTCCGCACGCTGGTCGATGCTCGGGTGTCAATTAAAAACATTTGTTATGTTTTTTTATAAAAAAAAATATTTTGAAGGGAGCCATGCTCTTTTATTCAATTCAAAATTTCAGAATATGAACTAAAAATTACAGTTAAATATTCTTAACTTTAAACCCAAGAATGATAGAATACAAGATTAGGCTGTGACAATTGTTACAAAATCAAATTGCACTATGCCGCCATCATGTGATGTAATTATTTTGAGTTGAGAAGAAGAAACACAGCACAGCATGTAAATTGTAAACAAAAACGTATACACTTTGGTTAATTCGTGAAATAAACTTTATTAATTATTGTAGTTTTCGGTGAAGAAATGTAGTTAAATTAATATAATAATGTTGCATGAAAATATTTGGGTCATTTTCAAATGAATACATTTATCTATTGATAACATAATTGCCAATTAAGTGAATGGCTAAAAGCAATTGTGATTGCGAATGCTATATTTATTTAAATTTATGAGATTAAAATATATTAATTTTGAAAAGCGAAGTGTACAATAGCGAGCTGCAATAACTATTATGAAAATAAACAATTAAAAAGGAACTTTTTCAGTTTTCCTTCGAATATAAAAGTTCCCAAAATATGGGTAATTTTGGTAAATGTATATTATAGTTTAGGTCCCCCAACTAAGGAGGCCTCAAAAATGAATTTTTTTTTAAATCGTCTTATTTTGACACGAATATTACAAATCAGTGAGCGGAAAGTGAATTTTTTCAACGTTTCTATTTTTTGTTCCAAAAAGAAAACCAAAAAATAACGTTTTTGTAATTTTTTTAATATATATGCAGTACAGCAAGGAGTTTGACGCGATTGAATTATGAACACCCCGGTTTTGGACCGACCAGGGTTATTTTTTTTTTGAGGCCGAAGGCCGCCAGAGCGGAAAGGAGTTCGACGATCTCCGATATTCGTCCATACTATCAGATTGCGGCACAAAAGAAATTGTGACTGTTAGGACTCGAAAGAATTACGTCACAATATCATATCGTATTACTTTGTATCAGTGATGAAAAAGTACACACAATTGTGCATTTTCCGCCTTTTTAACTGTAGTCGGCACTTTACGCACAATCGACTACTTTTTAGCAATATTTTAGGAAAGACGAAAATATGTACATATGTATACCTAAAATCTCTTCGTAGTAAAATTTTTATTTGCAACTTAAAGAATACGATAATTGAAAAACTATACAGAAAAACATCACATAAACAATTTTTATTAATAGTAAGGTAACTTCAAGAAAAGGAAGAAAAAAAGTTGACAAATAGTAATGCGGCAAGTGCGTATTTTTCGCACATTGGATAGGTAAATGTAAAATTTTCAACATGTTGCTACAGAGTACCACGCTTACTTCCAATATAACACAATTTTAATTCCATCTGATTCTTTCACTTTGCAGTATACAAATCAAGCACCAATGAATGTATCGGAAGATAATCCTTTCCTGTTAATAGTATGTATGTCAAAAGTGGGTTGAATCGAATCAAATAACTCCCTTAGCCCCATATATCTAATATAAAGATTTTCGAACTTCTATTTGGCTTTTTAGCGAGATTAGTAGTATAATATTGAATATATTATATGTTACTATAGTTTTATGCCAAAAAAATGTGAAATTGGTCGAGGAATTACCGCAACTCCCAAAAACTACAACTGTTCACGTTGGTCAAAATTAGCGATATTTTAATGAAATTAAATGGACAAGTTTTCCTAAAAATTATGTTGTTTAGCGTTTAATATGAATGAAATTGGTTTAGACCTTGGTCGAAACCTTATGTCCCTAATATAATCAATTCCTACTTTATGCGTTTTATTACGTTTTGCACATCAACTTAATATATTAAATTTAGTATCATCGATTGAGTTTATATCAGATATAGTTCATTTGAAGCTGATTTTGATATAATTTTCAGTGACGCTACTAAAATATATGAATTATATATTAATAAAACTATGGTCATGTAACGTTCAATATAAGTTAATAAGATACCAAATTTGATTGTCAACCATTCACGATTTCGTCGAGTAATGAACATTAAATTTTTTCTCAATATTTTTTAATATAAAGTTTTGTCAACATCTGAGAGTATTTCTCCGGCCTTGAGACCTTGAGCAAGTTGTAAGTGTAGGAAATGTTCGGTCACACCCGAACTTAGCTTTTCATTACTCGTTGACCATTATTTTGGCTATAGCTAGGTGAGAATGAACTTATGGAGAAAGCTTGATGTAACTAATTATTAAGTCTAGGTGACTTATTTACTGTTCGGCACTCTCAACTAAATTTCCGCACATTTTTTGAATCGAATTTGGCACAATTTAAATTGTCAAATTCCATCCCTGCTTTGTATTGTATAATATGATTCTTTTAAAATGTGTGACGTGCTAACTTACATGTATATGTTTTCCATTCAGTGGAAAATTTTTTTGCAAATTAAAACTATTCTGCCAGAAAGTTTAATTTTTTATTTTTCTTCATATGTTCAAGTCTATAGCTATATGCTATAGTGGTCCGTTATCGGACGTTCCAACAAATGAGCTTCTTAATGAGAAAAGAACAGGTGCAAAATTTCAAAGCGATAGCTTTAAAACTGAGGGACTAGTTTGTAAATATACAGAAAAACGGACATGGCTAAATGGACTCATCTCATCATGCTGATTATTTATGTATATACTAGAAGCCCGACAGACGTTGTCCTGTCCCACGTCTTAAATGTAAACTTTTTGAAATTAGTTGTAATAATTAGACCGTTATGATGAAAATTTTTATTAGAAACTTATTACAATATCTAACGTCATTCATATATATTTATCACAATCCGACCAATCGATAGCGTGTCAATATGTATATTAGAATGCTTACAAAGATGTTAATTGTAGAAGTTGTATTGAATGAAATCTTGAAGTCCTTTTAATTGATTGTGAAAAGGTTGAACCTATTCTATAACGGATATTTATTCTTAGAGTTAATTATCTACAAAAACTGAAGTTATTGTAATGCCATAGGATGTACAATATTTTTGGTTAATCTTTGAGAGGTATAAACAAATAAATTCGATGGTTTTCCTACTCTCGTGCACGTAACGTATAATCGGCCGTGTGAAAAGCACGGATTTTTTAAATCTAACCCACAAATCGTCATTGTTTGACCTTCTGCTTTATTAATAGTCATCGCGAATGCCAAGCAGATGGGTAATTGTAAATGTTTAAATGGTAACGAGGAATCTGAAGAAATCATTGGAGTCCGTGGCAGAAGTACAACTTAACCTTGAAATTTTCCACTCAAAATAGTGGCTTCAAAAATGTTGCCCATGATTTTTTTTATGACTAATCCTCATTGGTCCTTGTGTATTTTTCATAGTATTTTATTTCTACAAAAAATGCCACGTCTTCGAGGCAGAGCAAGAAATATAAACATATTTACATATTTCTTAGTTTTGTATATTCACTATTTCCGTACAGAGTAGCATAGCAGTATGAACTATACACCATACACATGTCTATAGTCTTAATAATTTAAACTATACTTATGCTATCTTAGAATCTGATCTCAGCGCTCAGCAGGCTCAAATATACTTTTGAATATCTGTCACGACTGCAGCGCATTCTGCCGGAATTCTATGTAAAACGTTCTAACATCTGCAATGGTAGCGTAGTCTACCGGATCCAACGTAAACCATTCCAAAATGAACAACTACTGATCAATGAAAAATTAGTTAAATAAATCTTTTCCAGTGGACAAAAATGTTAATCTAAACCATCCTCGAATCTCCTTGAACTCACACAATCAGTTTCATCAAAATTGGTTCAGCCGTCTAGGAAGAGTTCAGTGACATGCACACGCGCACAAGAAATATATATAATATATAAAGATTTTATAGGGTCTCCTGCGTTTCCTTTTGGGTGTTACAAACTTAATATACCCTGTTCAGGGTATAATTAAAGTTATTTCCATAGAAGGGTATGGTTGGATAGAGGAGATTCTCCATATCAAATTTAACAAATTTTATCTTGCAATTTCTCGATTTATAGTAAGTTTTTCTTTTATATTATGCACTTATTATACACTAACACTTAACTACATTGTTTCTACATATTTATTTTAATCAATTTTTCTCATATTTGCTTTAATTTTTTACATTTTTTATTTTTTACAAAATTTTCGTTATATGTAAAATAACAAATAAGTTCTATGTTGTCAAATAATAAGTGTTGCCGTATCCATTATATATATATTATATTTTTTTTTTATTTTGCAAACGAATTAAAATTAATTATAAAAGAGGATTATACCCTAAATACGTGAACCATAATTCTTTCGGTCAGGAATATTCTTTTGAAGCGCGCCAATGCAGAAAGAAGTAGTACCCGAAAGGCACAGGGACCACCCATGTGCTGGATCGGCCAGGGTTATTTTTTTGGCCGAAGGCCGAAAATACAGAAAGAAAATCTAACCAAACAAAAAAACCCCTTCGCAACAAATGGAGTCAATAAAACATACTTATATGCTTATAAACCCTCTTTCTTCTATTAAAATGAAAATTTAGGTCATAATATTTTGTAGAGGTATTTCTATTATTATTTTTATTTATTTTGATTGCTTTCATTCGTTTGGATATAGCAACACTTATCATTTGTCAACATGGAACCCATTTGTTATTGTACATGTAACGGAAATTGTGTACAAAATAAAATGCTTATTGAAAGCAAAAATAAAAATAATTGATATATTGTAAAATAAATATGTAGAAACGATGTAGTGAAGTGTTAGCGTATAACAAGTGCATAATCTAAAAGAAAGATTAACTATAAATCGAGAAATTGCAAGATAAATTTGTCAAATTTTCAACTTAAAATGTAAATATCTCGAAAACTATAATTTTCCGGCGGTTATAATTCTTGATCTGGAGAATCTCCACTATCCAACCATACCCTTTCTAATCCTAAAATCGTGGGATGTAATACTAAAGTTTCTAAAGTGTAAAACTAATTTATTATAATTATATATTTATATATATATATGTATATATATATTCTTAATCTTTAGAACCTTCTCTATCCGTACATACCCGCATACCCGAATCCCGAGGAATAGTATTCTAAAATTTATCCCTTATGCATTTACAGTTTATATTGAATTTCCCCAGGCAGTTTTTTTAAAATCCAGTCCCTAATATCTAAAATTTGATGTTTCTTTAATTCATGCAACGTGTTGTCGAGAGGAATAAAATTTCCATTTACACCAAGTTCTGTTAGCTTTTCGTATGTTTCTTTACCCCAATCTAGAGGCACAAGTTTATCTTTGGCGCCATGATACATCCGCAACTCGGGCAAACTGGTTCCTGCAGCTAAACTTTGTCTTAACGTTTCGTATATTATTGAATCACGGTTAAGAAAGGAAGAACAAGCAAATATGCCCGCTAAATCACAATTTAAATGATAGCCTATATGCAAGGCTAATGCACCTCCCATAGAAAAGCCGCCAATAATAATTCTGCTGGGTGATACACCAAGTTCCACTTCATTCTGAATAAGATCATTAATCTTTTCATACATTTGCGATAAACTCTTTCTGTTTTCTAAAGCCTCGATCGTAATAGCACGACGATCAAACCAAACGTGGGAAAGCTCTCCAGACAAAGGAGTATATGCTTGTACCGGGGCTGTAGGGTATATCATTTTAATGTGTTCAAAGTCCATGTGGCGCCCCAGTAAAAAACGTACCCATTCAGCAAGATTTGACCCAGTATCTCCTGAAACGATACACAAATATTATAATTTTATATCTTAAACGGAAAACAGCGATATACCTGAACCATGCAAGAAAATTACAGTACCACTATGCGCCCTAGTTGTGGGATAAATCTTTCTCAACTTTATCATTTCAATGTATAAAATTGGAAAAATCTTTGAACATATGCTATTATACAATTCCACAAAACAGGTCTACATATCTACTTGATCACAACATGCATTTCTCGAGTCACTTCGATAACAACAAAAAAACGATTATTTCTGATTATAATTTAAACACATTACGAGGCATATCGATTTGCAATAGATGTTTTCTCAAAATCTTTTGTTTTATTGTCATTGTAAACTACAATATGCCTATGTTTCTTAATATTTAATGAAATGTACATCTCGACATCCACTACAGAAAAAAACTCGGGTCGGCTTTAGTATACCGTCCCCGCTTTCGGGGATAAAATGGGTATGGGCGGATAGAGGAGATCCTCCTGATCATGAATATATAGCCGCGGGAAACTTATAGGTTTCGAGATATTTACGTTTAAAAGTGAAAACTTTAACTATTTAAAGTACGTATTTTTGCGGTTTAAAATGAATTATACACTTATATTTTTCACTTTTATATCCACTAACATTTGACTAATTCGTTTTTAGAAATTTTTTTTACATTAGATGCTGCAAAATAAGCTTTATTTCAATATTTAATTCATTCTTCAATTTTATTAATTTTGACAATAACAAAATGGTTGTGAATATCAAAACACCAGTGTTGCCTTACTAATTTATTTTGTAAACGAAGAAAAATAAAATAAACAGAAAGATTATACCCTAGACACAGGAAACAATGCAAAATGAATTTCTGCGGGTAAAAACCTTCGTACACCCCGGTGTTGGACCGACTAAGGTTTTTTTTTTTTGAATCGCGGCCGAAGGCCGCCAACGCAAAACGAAATTCTACAAGAACAAGAAATATTGTCATAGAGGGTATAACGTAATACTTAATATCAATGCTCTGTAATAGTTTATTTCTCTAGGTTTTGGATTCCTGTAACTGGGTATTACATGTTTTAATTTCTTTCAGTTCAATTGAAAAAGATGTCGATAAGGTAACACTGGTTATTTGACATTTTGTTATTGTCAGTACTAATAGAATTTAATAATAATTTAATTATTGAATTAAACTTTTTTTGCACTATATAATGTAAAATAAATGTGTACAAACGAATAAGTGAATTGCTAGTGGGTATAAAAGTGGAAAAAATAAGTGTATAATTTATTTGAAATCAAAAGAATGCGTAATTTAAATAGTTGCAATTTTCAATTTTAAACGTAAATATCTCGAAAACTATAATTTTCCCGCGGCTATATCTATATATATTCTTGATCTGGAGGATCTCCTCTATCCGCTAATACCCATTTTATCCCCGAAAGCCTGGGACGGTATACCAATTTTCCCCGATATATTGAAAAAATTTACTTTCACGGATTTATTTATTATTGAGGTCTCCTTAGTTGGGGGACCTAACTCAACTTTTTATATGAAATGTGTACACACTTGCATGCATATGTCTTTAAAATATAATATAGATAAACTGCCAGAAGCAACTAGACAGCGAATTCGTAGTTGCCAGAATGTTCTAGTGGCGAACTTTTGTTAAAAATTTACTATATAAGGGCAGCCGGATTGTGCAGCACAGTTCTAATTAGAGTGTTGCCGTGTAAAGAGCAATTGAGACATAAGCAAGAAGTTGTGAACTCGAATATCGAGCAATAAGTGTTAAGTTGTTGGAATTAGAAATAGAGATAAGTGTGTAGCCATTAAATTGGGACTTTTATTTAACAATCCAGTGATCGAACTCAAGAGTGAGTTACAGGTAGACGATTTATCGAGAAATCCATTACAATTGGTGTCAGAGGTGGGATTGTCAAATAAATTCCGAAGGAGATAATTATTTGAAAATGGCCAAGTTTAACGATCTGAAGAGTCCACAACTGAAATAGCAGCTGGAGCAACGTGGGTTGGCGACAAATGGATTAAAAACTGAATTACAATCGCGGTTGAGAGAGGCCATAGAGGCGGAAAACGTTAATGTTGAGGAATATTTCTTTCATATGGAATTAGAGGAAGAGACAACAAAGATGGAAGAAAAGGAAGAGGCTCAATGCTCGTCAAAGATTGTGGACATAAACATGATGTTTGCTGCAATAATGCAGATGGGGAAAGGGATGTCAACGCAAATTTCAACGCAAATGTCAACGCATATGTCGACACAATTTAAAGAGCAGGATACACGTATATCTCAAATGTCAACGCAAATATCAACAGAAATATCAACACAATTTAAAGAGCAGGATGCACGTATAACCCAACAAATAGCAGAGGTTTCATCACAAAGGTTGGCACAACAATCCCAATTGTCCTCGTTAAAAATGCTGTTGGAAGAGCCGTTCGCAGCGCAAGATGCACGTATATCATCACAGATGTCCACACAATTGGAAAGCAGTTTGCAGCGCAAAATGCACGTATATCAGCACAGGTGACCTCACAAATAGCAGAAGTGTTCTCATAGATTTCGGAAGAGCGATATAAAAATAAAACTGAAGTGGATGAATTGAGAGATCGTCTCCGTGAGCTACAATTAAATCGGTCAATTGTGTCAACAGCTTTTGTCAAGGTAAAACCTCCATCCTTTGATGGCACTGTTCCGTTCTACGTTTTTAAGTTTCAATTCGAAAAGACTGCATCTTTAAATAATTAGAACGCTGAAGACAAAGTAGCTGCATTGTGCGTTGCATTAAAAGGATCTGCAGCGGAGATATTACAGACCATTCCAACCTGCGAGGCGAGTAGTTATGAAACGTTGATGGGTGCATTAAAAAGATGGTATGGTAGTGAGCACAGGACGCAGATCATTCAAATCGAGTTGCGAAATCGCCACCAGAAAGCCAATGAGTCTCCGCAGGAGTTTTCTACAGAGATTGAGAGGTTAGCTAACATATTATGCACATAAATCCATGGAATACATCGATTACACGAAAATTCAGACTTTCGTCAATGGAATACGAGATAACACTACACGCCTCGCTGCATTAGAATGTCCAAAATTGACGTTTGCAGAAACCGTTTCGTATGCTCTGACACAGGAAACTGCACCTCTGCTTTGCAATGACAAAATAGAAATAGAGCAACACACTTGGGTGAACCATTACTTGAAAAAATTGACAACATACAGAAAGCACTGGAAAAATCTACGGAAGCGCATTAGAAAAATTATGGTGTGCTTAAATGCTTCAACTGCGGAAAAAGTGGCCATATTGCACGCAACTGTAACCAGCCCAATAATCCAGTTGGACGTAAACGCAAAGCTGAAGAAGATCAAGCAAATGTCAAATTCTTGTTAGTTCTCGGAAAGGTAACGTGCGAGATCATAATTGGAAAGGCAGCCGTGTTACACAATTTTATAGTGGCAGATTTCGTTGACGAAGTCATAATTGGAGTAGACTTTCTAGCTAATCAAGGAAAAAAAATCACTACAAAGAGCCAGCAGATTCCACTAACATCAGACTGGGATCCGGAGAAGCTACGGAAATGTCAGCAAGATGATCCAGATTCGAAAAGTGTAATACACGGATTGGAGATGAATAAACGTCCAACGAGAGAAGAAATAGCTGCAGAAAGCTCAGTCGCAAAGGCTTATTGGGCACAATGGAATAGTTAGAAGTTAGTGTCTGGCTCCTTGCATCGCGTATGGGAAAGCGAAGATGGGCAAAGTTCACGAGCTCTGATGATTGTTCCAAAAGTAAAAATTCCTGAAGTTCTCAACGAGCTGCACAACGGTCCAAGTGGAGGACACATGGGTATCACTAAAACCTTGGAGAAATTAAAACAAAGCTTTTATTGGGTTGGTTGTCGTCAATCAGTTACAGAGTGGATCGCCCATTGTGTCGAGTGCATTGCTGCTAAAGGGCCGCGGTACAGAGAAGTCATGGTCAGATGAAGCAGTACAATTCAGGTGCGCCGTTTGAGCGAGTAGCCATGGATGTAGCTGGTCCATTCCTATCAGTAAATTAGGAAACAGATATGTTTTGGTAGTCATGGACTATTTCAGCAAATGGCCAGAGGTATACACAATTCCTAACCAAGCGGCAGGAACAGTAGCGGATGTATTCATCAACAATTGGGTATCGAGATATGGTGTTCCAATAGAATTACATTCTGACCAAGGGAGAAATTTTGAATCAGCTCTAAAACAGGAGATATGCCAGAAGCTGGGTATCCGGAAAACCCGTACAACTGCACTACATCCGCAGTCCGATGGCATGGTAGAACGATTCAATCGAACTTTGAATATTTGAGGAAAGTTTTGGACAAGTATCAAAAAGATTGAGATACCCATATATCCTTGTTCCTGATGGCTTATCCATCTGCTGTACATGAAACAACAGGGTAGACTCCAGCAAGGGTAATTTTTGGTAATAATCTTCGACTACCGATTGATTTAAAATTTGGAATTAACGCCAACGGAGGAAGGAAGACTAAGGAGTTCAATAGCATCCTAGAAGACGAGATTAGGGATATACATGATATGGTGAGACAGCGCACCAAAATTATGAGCGATAAGATGAAAGCAAAATACGACAAGGCAATAACCTCTAAGGGTTTTATTGAAGGCGATTGGTTATTTTTTTATAATCCACAACGAAAGAAAGGGCTGTCTCCCAAATTACAGTGTAATTGGGAAGAACCATACCAGGTTATTAAACGACTCAATGATGTAGTGTATCGAATACAGACCATTGGAAGACCAAGGAATAAAATGAAGGTGGTTCATCTGGAACGGCTTGCAGCGTTTGGTACCGCAAATATGTCTAATCGGGATTTAGGTAGAGGGCAGTGTGGCGAACACGAGTACCAGAACAAATCAGAATTGACGATAAACTGCCAGAAGCAACTAGACAGCGAATTCGTAGTTGCCAGAATGTTCTAGTGGCGAACTTTTGTTAAAAATTTACTATATAAGGGCTGCCGAATTGTGCAGCAGACACAGTTCTAATTAGAGTGTTGCCGTGTAAAGAGCAATTAAGCTATAAGCAAGAAGTTGTGAACGCGAATATCGAGCAATAAGTGTTAAGTTGTTGGAATTGGAAATAAAGATAAGTGTATTGCATTAAATTGGGACTTTAATTTAACAATCCGAGCTCAAGAGTGAGTTACAGTTAGGCGATTTATCGAGAAATCCGTTACAATATTTTAACATTTACAAAAAATAATAATTTTTAATTCATTTTAAATATCTGCAAATTTGACGAATAGTTCTCGAGCTAAAATTATTACCGTTATTAAACGGTTTACAATTAATATTAACTATTCTAAAGCATACATAAACATTTTAACAAAAAAATAATGACAATATAGTATACATACAAATATATAAATGTTAGCCATAAAATTATTGTAAAAAGGAAAATGTATTTTTTAATTGATATATGTATAAAATTATGTATATATATGTATTATTTAATAGAAGGCCTAAATTATTTACCAAAAACTTTTACAAATTATTATAAGAAAAGAAAATTAGTTTGGAAAGTATATATGTATATACAAATGCTAAAATTGCTTAGATATTGATCGATAGAAGTCAACCGTAAGTTTAAATATATTTATACTAGGTATAAGGGAGCTAAGGCAAATATTGACCCGATTTTAACCATTTTTGGCACAAGGGCAAAAGTACAAAAATATTCTCCCTGAATTTTAATACCAGAACTAACAGAGTGAACGATATGTTCCGTAAAAAAAAATCAGACAAATGCACTGGGTTCCAGATATTTGGTGTCTTGGTTCTTGCTAAGTATACCCCGATTTCGAAAAATTTTCGGGATTAAATTTAATTACCTTAAGGGCACAACTTTCCGATAAAGTCATTGGTGTCTGATTTGTTTACTGGAAGTGAAAGAATCAGATGTAATTTAAAGTTATGTTTTATGGAAAGTAAGCGAGATTGCTGTCTGATTTCGCACAGTAAATGATACAAATTACCGGGTAACCTCTTGTACCAAATTTGGTCAGGTAGTTCCTGAAATATAGGGTTTCATCTAAAGGTTGGCGAAGAAACGCCCATCGTCATATTTTTACACCTTATTTTTTCCCGCCTGATTAGTGAGTCAATGAGTCACCAGTGAGTTATTGTACTTTTAGTAGTTTTCAACATAACCGTTATATGGAGAGTGAGCGTGGCTGTTATCTGATTTTATCCGTCTTCACAGAATATGAAGAGATATGTTCTTAAACCAATTAGAAGCAGACCACGACCACTTTAAAACAATTTTTTTTTCACAGGTGTCACACGCTACTGTGATCTCTTGTACCAAATTACAATTTTGTATCTTAATTTAGTCCTTAGTTTTGGAACTTTGTATGTTTTCGCTTAACGACACTTTTTGATTGTAGCAACGGACCGATTTCGCTTATATTCCATACCAACCCTTGAGTGCCAAGGAAAACGTATACCAAGATTCATTTAGATATCTTAACTTTTACTTTCTACTTTTAGTTATCGCTTGCAGAGATGGACAGACAGTTTCGTGTAGACGAACTCAAGAGTGAGTTACAAGGTATACGATTTATTGAAAAATCCGGTACAATATGTATTTATCTATTCATCTTTTTTAAAAGCGGAGAAATAACGTTTTGATAGATAAATTTTTTAGTAATGTACTGCGACCTGTGGTCTATTGTAATCGTAATAAGTCCGAGGAAATAAATACGGTATGAGCCAAGTATAGCAGTGTTTTATGCGAATTTTTTCGAGTGTGACTTTAGCAAAATTTTAGAAGTCCTTAATATCTGCCTTCGAAAGCTCCGTCTGACATCATACCTATTTCCTAATTTCTGCACCATACGGACTGTTGCTCCTTTAGTGAAGGCCGAATCGGTAGGTGTGCTCACAAGTATGTAAAAATATAATATATATAAAAATTGTTGGGATATTTTATTGTCTAAATAAAGTCAAATACATAAAAATGCTTTTATCATAAATTTATACGAGAACTATGTATATAAATTACAATTAAATTATCCGCTTTATTCTGCCATAAGTTTACCCATTGAAGTACGAACGCAAAAAAAACTGTGTTGTGTATGGGAAAAAAATTTGAAACCAATCGAAAACACAAGTGTGTCGTGTATAGCTGCTTATACGCAAAGAGCTTAGACTTAGGTGACCATATTTTTTCCGGCCAATTCCGGCACGGTTTTTTTAGTCATCGATTTTTTTCATATTATTATTCACTGAAAGTCACGACATATAATAGGTGAGTGAGGACGGTGTTTTCGGAATTGTTGAAGACGTTTCAGTCTGATGTATTTCTCTTGTTGACTGATTTTTCGAAGAAGCTCGGGGTGCGATTTTAAGTGAGTAAAAAATTCCAAACAAGAAAATTTTAAATTATTCTTCACAAATAAGATTGATTTCATAGTGCTGAATTGTAGCCGATCTCTTTCGTATGTCCATATTCTGTTAATGGTGGAAAATATGCGTTCCACTGGTGCCGATGTTCCTGGTAGTGTCAGGGCTTATTCAACGATCTCTGAAAGCTCAACTAATGGTATGCTTTGCTCCAACAGAAAAGTAAAACATTGAACCCAACGTTTGTCGACGGATGTCTTCTCTTTGCTCCATGAACGTTTTCTCAATGTTTTCCCAGTCGAGTTTATCAGTGAGTAGCATCCAACCAAATAATTTTACATGAGCAAACTGTTGAGCCCATGCCACAAGATATTCGTAGAAATCGCCTTATTGACATATTGAAAACAATTAAAAATAAGTAAACGAAAAGTTAGAAATATGAAATATTTACTTCGAAAGTTTTGTTTCTTCGAAAATCATGGCCTAAAATTAATGAGATAATAATAAAATTATTTCTAGCTTTTGGAAATTTTAGTTAATATAAATATATTTTCACCTGGGGTGAAAGAATGTCGTCGAAATACGTTTTCAAAGGTTGGAACATTCGAATAAATTTCCCCAACCAATGAACCCAGTTTTGCAGTAACCAACCAGTTGATCGTATTCGCCTTCAGGAATCTCGAATAACTTTAATGCTTCTGTGCGAATGGTGAGGATGTAAAAATGTGTGTAGATCTGAACAACAATGTTCTCTATTTCAACATCAAGTGCATTACATGCGTTACAAATCGCATTATGCACGATATGCCCTCCACAACCTACACCAACTATGTTCGATTTTAATTTTTTGCAAAAACACTTCCTTCCGATCAACGCGACCGAAATTGATTGGCGCATTGACAGCACAGTAAATGATTAATTTATCAGTCAAATCAAAACTTTTAATCAACGAACAAATCATATCCGACGTTTTACCTCTTTCTTGTGGAAGTCCAATTATTTTAACATTCCCTCTAGATAATGGAAGAAAATAACAAATGACGACAGGAAACATTTTGATTGCTTTGCGATTGGAAGTGTCGGTCCACAAACAAATGAATCGGACTTTCTGTAAATCAGACTTGAGGCATTCCAATGCGGATGGTGCAAAAACATTGGTTATTATCGCTTCACTTTTTGTTCTTGAACACGAACATTTTTTTATTTGAAAACAGGTTCGAAATATTTTGGCTGCGCAGTCGTTTGAACTACATTAAAAAGTTTGAAAGGATTTGAATTATTGAAAAACAAACCTGAAACTGTGATTCTCATCAATTGTGTGGTATGCTCACACCCCTTTTGTTGTCGATAGATTCAAATGTGATTTCTCTCCGATGAAAAAATCTGTTATGATTGAAGTTTGAAGAGAAGCATTTGCTGCCACTTTGTGCTTCTTTGTCTTCAAATCGCGAATCGTTGAAAACACACATTCGTTTCGACATTTCACAAAGTAATATTTATTCGTAAATATTATATTTATGCTTTAAATTCACAAAATCATCTTATGTTTCACTTTGAATGTTGAATGAAAGTAATGCGCTGTCAGTGAACAAAGCTGACGTTCGCGTCAAAATCTACTACAGAATTCGATATTTTAATTAAAATTTTAAGGGTTTTAAATAAATGAAAATTATATTTATTATCTACCGCGTAATATAATTTTTCATTTATAAATGGTTTACAGTAATAAGAGTATTATATTACATAATCCGATTACCAATGTGTTAAAGAGAGATGCAAACTCACAGGTATACGTTTGTCAACATCAGTTTTGGAACACTGCCCTTAAGAAAATGATAGGAACTGACAGAATTTGTTTGTCGGTTTTTGGGGACAGATATTTAAATAAAAAGAGGTAAAATAAAATTTTTTTTTCTTAAATGGTATTTTTAATGGAAAATATGAATAAAAACTTTCAGGAATTTATTTTTTTTCCAAATTGTTTTGTGTTTATTTTTATAAAACGTTTAAGTATATAAAAATTAGATACAATTGAAGCACAATAATAAGAATAATCAAACGAAACTACTTAATTAATTGTTTCGTTTGCGCACTCACCTTTTTTCACTTTAAGTCACTTAAATAAATATATGCGAAAAACGGATACGGCCGTTATGAAAGGATTGTTGAAAAAACACGGCGATCTGGATGGCTGCGATCTGCGGCTTGAGGTGAGTTGTCGCCCGACGGCCCGTTTTGGGGTGCGGTGCAGCATGGTATGGTGCTGTCTACTGCACAGTTGGCAAAGCGTAACTGATGTACACTCCGGAGCCGTGTGGACCGTAGCCAAACAGTTGAGGCAGTGCCCGTGCGCTTGGGCAATTTTCTGACGTTGAAGGGGCTGCATACTTCGAAAAATGCTAGAGTGTTGCAGCCGGTGTATGCATTGGCTGTGTTGAGGTACCGTTGCCGGTGCTGATGAAGGTGGCAGTGGTCGCGGGCCATTACAGGGAGCGGTTGCAGGAACTATTCCCGCTGCGGTTCGTGGTGTTGGAGTTGCCCCAGGCAACATTGATGGTGGACCTCACAGCTGGCGTTGGTGTTGCTGCCATATCTACTTCCATTTTTATGTGTATGAAGAAGTTGAAATAGTTATACATTTGCGGCATGTAAATTTATGGCGAATGTGCCACTGTATATGGCAGGAATGGATCGTCAACTTGATCGATCATTGCGGATAGAATGGTAAGAATAGTTAGAATGGTTGGTTTACAACGGTTTTGTCATTTGCGGGTTTATCGGTTATTTATACGACTAATTCATTTGCGTCGCGGTAATATCGGCGGATTGTTCGTTATTTGCGGTTTTGTCATTAGATGCAGTTGGCAGAAAACATAATTTTACGAGCGGTCTTGTTAGCGTTCAGCTTTGAGTACGGAGATCAACTACTCGTATATGACCGTCGCAACCGTAATATAGTTTTTCTATGCGGCCAAGCCGCCATTCTGTGGGGGTAGACAATCATCGTGTATGATGACACAGTCTACAAGCTTTGGTGCCTTTTCTGGAGATTTCCATCGGTACCTTTTATGAAGGTCCTTGATGTACTCTTCCTTCCATCGGCGGCTGAAATCATGATGGAGAATTTGGATTCTTTTCCATCGATTTAATAGGGATAGCGACTCCACGTCTGGCTCAGGTATGGCCAGAATGGGTGCTCCTTTGAGAAAATGCCCTGGAGTTAGGGCTATGAAGTCGGAGGGATCTTGCGAGAGTGTTGTGAGTGGCCGTGAATTGAGAACGGCTTCAATTCGGGTTAATAAGGTAGTGAATTCTTCATAATTGAATTTGTAATTTCCAGCTACTTTTTTGAAATGGGATTTGAAGCTTTTTACAGCTGATACCCATAAACCACCCATATGAGGAACGCTTGGGGGAATAAACTTCCAATTAATGCCTTGGGGAGCATACTTCTGAACAATTTCAGGTGATACTTGTTTAATAAAATCCACAAACTGATTTTCAGAGGCTCTTTGGGCTCCAATGAAGGTTTTGCCGTTATCGCTCATTAGTTTTGAGGGGAAGCCGCGTCGTCCGACGAAGCGAGCAAATGCCGCGAGAAAAGCCTGCTTTGTCAGATTTGTACATAGCTCGAGCGAAGCAGAGCGAAGTTACAGCGTTCCAGTGGAAGTGCTGCCATAATCTGCGTTCGCAACTTCTGCTTATGCAGAGTGCAGATCTTGCACATGAAAATGCATTTTTTTATTTGGGGCTTAAGTCGGGGAATATAGAACTCTTGGCGGACTATATGTTGCATGGGGCGATGTTCTGCGTGGAGCATAAGAAAGTGGATATAATTGAGGAGTAAAGTGACAAGTCGAGATTTCTCTGGTATGATTAGAGGATGGCGTTCTGCGTGGAGCATAAGAAAGTGGATATAATTGAGGAGTAAAGTGGCAAGTCGAGATTTCTCTGGTATGATTAGAGGATGGCGTTCATTATAGGAGTCGACCATTCGCACGAAGCAGACCTTTCGTGTCGAGGAATGGGTTAAGAACTAAGTAAACTTCTTTTGTCAATGGCTTTTGATTCTCTTAATAGTGTTATATCGCGGCTGAAGTAGCGTGTTTGAGTTGATGCGATTAGAGCGACCTTTGCCTTTTGCAATTCTAGGTGCGTCAATGTATCGCATTGGGAGTACTCTGAGGGAACTCCCTTAATTTTAATTTTAAGTCGCTCTATGAACTTCAACATATAGGCGATTACTCTGAGGGATCGGGAGAACGATGAAAATCGCTCAATGATGTCAGTATCCTCCACTGCTGTGTGAAAGGAGTCGATTTTTCGACTTTCTGGGGCTATTATATTGCGCATGGGGATTGTGGCCAATAATCGGGAGATTCTGTTAACCATCGGGGACTATTCCACCAGAGGGTGGTGGTGGTAAGGTGCAGCGGTTTGCACCCTCTTGTACCTAGCATCGGCAGGATTGTCAGCACTGGCTACGTGTCGCCAAGTGGCCGATCCCACTAGGTCAAGTATTTGCGATGTTCGATTAGCAATGTACGTCTTCCATGCATGTGGTGGTTTTTCCAACCAGGCTAGAACAAATTCAGAATCGAACCAGAGATACAATCTCTGTTTCTTCATGTTTAAATGGGTCTGCACCATCGAAGCTAATTTTGCGACTAGTAACGCGCCACAGAGCTCAAGTCGAGGTAGACTTAGCGTTTTTAAAGGAGCCACCTTTGCTTTTGCTACTTATAAGTGGCTTGTGGTCGCAGTATCGCTTTGTGTGCGCACATAGATAGTGGCACAGTATGCCTTCTCCGAGGCATCATAGAAGCCGTGTATTTCGACTTTGTGTCCGGGGAAATAGCTTACCCATCGTGGGATTTGTATCTGGGAAATGTCTTCCAGATTGTTTGCAAACTGGGACCATTTTTCTAAGCGAAGAGGTTTGACTTGTTCATCCCAGTCGGTTCCGTCTAACCATAATTCTTGTATCAAGATTTTCGCTTGTATCATAATTGGCGAAAGTCATCCTGCGGGGTCGAAAAGTTTTGCCACAGAGGATAAAATTTGGCGTTTTGTTATGGCGGATAATGCAGATATTGACTCTGTAGTGTATGAAAACTGGTCAGATATCGCATTCCATTGGATCCCCAGAGTTTTTGTTGTACTTTCCTTTTCGAATTTAAGGATATTAGTGTCCAACAGATTTTTTTAGGTATGTCCTTTAAGATATTAGGGTGGTTCGCCGTTATCTTTTTTAAAAGAAAACCTGCGGTTTTGAGGGCTTGTGTCACTTGTGCTAGTGACTCGTATGCTTGTGAAAGACTGTGACTTCCAGATAGGATATCGTCTACATACGTTTGTGTTTTTAACACCTGGGGTGCCAGAGGAAATTCTGATTTGGTGTTTTCTGCCAATTCGTGCAGTGTTCGAATGGCTAAATATGGAGCACAGTTGATGCCAAAGGTAACTGTTTTTAATTTATAGTTGCGGAGTGGACTATTGGGAGATTTTCGGAAAACAATTCGCTGAAAATCTTGGTTGTCTTTATGTACGACTATTTGTCTATACATTTTTTCGACGTCTCCGTTAAATACGTATTTGAATATACGCCAATTTAAATTGAGTAGCATTAAATCTGGTTGGAGCGTGGGTCCCGTAAATAGGATATCATTTAGGGAATTCCCCGAGCTAGTAGATCTTGATGCATTAAAGACAACTCTTACTTTAGTTGTTTTTCTGCCTGGCTTTACTACTGCGTGATGAGGCAAGTAAAATGAGTAATATTCGCCATTTATAATTTTTTCGCATGGGCTTACTTCCTCCATGTGGTCTAAATGGAGGTATTCTTCTAACACGCCATCGTATTCTGGCTTAAGCTCACCTTTTTTAAGTAAGTTTTTTTCCATACTTAAAAACTGCTGTATTGCAGAGGTGCGAGAGTGACCTAAGGCGAGTGTGTTAGGAAATTGTTGTTTTAGTAGTAGTCGTACGACATACCGACCATAATCTGATCTAGTAGTTGTGGCTTTGTAAAAGTCTTCACAATACTGACCTTCTGGGGTTGTAATTGAAATAGGGGGAAGTTCTTCTAACTCCCAAAATTTCTTTAATTGTGAATTGAGGTATTCGTTTGAGATTTCCTCAACTTAGTGGTCATGGTGGTAACTGGTTCCATAACTAGTCCACTTGTGCCAATAGTGTATTTGAAATTTTCTCAATACCTTCGAGTATTATCTGTGGTATGAGATCGCTGCCTAATAAAAAGTCTTTTTGAGCGGGAGTGTTGCAGTTGGGATCTGCTAGCTTTAGGTGTGAAACCTTTTTGCCAATGCTTGCTATTTATGTGATAGCTAGGAAGAATATTTGTAAGTTGCGGTAAGACTATAGCTTCTGCTTGTATGTGCTTATCCGCTTGGGGGGAAATTAGGGTAATGGGGCAGATTTTATTTGAGTTTTGGACAACTCTTCCGCCCATTCCCGTGATTTCAAAATTGGCTGGTTTTGTTGGCAGTTGTAGCCTATTTTGAGCCCTAGACGCTATGAAAGATCGTTGTGATCCTTGGTCTATTAAGGCTCTAAATTTAAACAGTTCTACTCGGTGGTTTTCGCTGTGTAGCGTTTGAGTTTTTAATGCCTTGGAACAGCATGGTGCTTCTTGGCAATTTTCGGGATTTTGCCCTTCGGAATTTGTTGTTGCAACTAAACCAGTGGCTCTTTTCATATTAGCGCTGTTTGGGGGTGAACTGGAAAAATTATTAAAATGAAGCATAGAATTATGTCGTTTATGACAATAAACGTAATTGAACTTGCTTTCGCAATCTTTGAGTGAATGCGCATGTGACATACAGTTTGTACAAAGTCTTTTTGTTCTTACATAATTGTTTCGATCGGTAATATTCATTTTTTTGAATTTCTCGCAAGTTCGCATGACATTTGCTTGTACTGCTCGGATGTGAACGTTTGATTTCTTAAGAAGCTTCTATTTAAATTGTTGTTGCTACTGGCTTGGAGTCTGTGGAAGCTTCTATTTAGGTCGTGTAGAACGGTTTTCGTTCGGACCATTTTTTATCTACCCTTTCTGTTATTGCGTATTGGGTCATTATAAAGTCTTTCATCTGTTGTCACGATGGGCATTTTTTCCGAGATGAAAAAACTCACAAAAGTAACGATTTTTCGGCGGCGGAGCATATATTTACCAGTATTGGGTCCCAGTTGTCTGTGGGAATATTTTGTGTCGATAGAACCGACAAGCAATTAGAAACAGTGGATTGCAGCTTTATAAACTCTTCACTTGTTTCCCTTTGAATCTTAGGCAAGTTCATTAGTATTGTTACTTACTGATCGACCAATATTCTCTCATTTTCATATCTAGATTTAAGAGCTTCCCAAGCCAAATTAAAATTATCGTCATTCGGAGGTGATACAATTTTTGCGCATTTGTTAATTTTGGGTGGTTTATGTAAACGGCTGTGTATTTATTCCAACCCTTTGGAAGTATTACACTCACCACTCACTCTTCAATATCGTTTCGCAATAATTGAATAATCTTGAATATTTTTCGCAACAGTTGAATAAACTAAATTCTAATATATTTAACACCCACTTAATACAACGTCACTTGCGACGCAGCGCAAAAAATTTAAAAAAATAGAAAAAAGGATTGATTGTCCGGCTCAGGCCCGATACTTCAACGGGAATCAGAACGATGACGAGATGTCCGCTTCGAATTTCGATACGTAAAAGAGGCCAGCCGCTACCCGTGTTTTGGTTTTGTTGATGGTTGGTGGGGTGATCGCCGGTGTGTTGGATATCCTGGGTGGTAGTGTGGTTGTGTGAGGTGTATGTTGCGTGAGGTGAGGTGGTGAATGTTGCGAGAGGTGATGTGGTGAATGTTGCTGATGTGTGATGTAGATTGTGTTAGTTGATGTGTAGATTTTGTTAGGTGTGTTGGCGTGTATGTTTTCGGGACGACGTAGGCTCCAGGTAGGTATGATTTATCTCAAAACGTACATAAATGCAACAGCCATACGCGCGCGTTGGTGCGTCGGCGAAATCATAAAATTCACCATCAGAATTGGATGTTGTTTGTACATGGCGGGGAACTTCGATTTTATTAATGAAGTTTAAAACAGATTTAATTTGCAACAAAATATTTTGTAGCTCTGGTGGTGTTTCATCCCAATCTAATCGGCGTATCCAAATTTTTTGCTTTAATATTTTGCCACGTATGATCATGCGTTTGTGGCATATAATTAAATATGGGCAATTGTGCCACGTGATGTGGCACGCGTGGGTCGGCATATTGATCGACCATTTCTATTTGGTTTGGGATTATTGTTTACGTTTTATTTTTTTTTTTTTTTTTTTGCGGGTTTATTGACTCGATTTATTTGAATTGGATATCATTTTAGCTGCGGTAGTACGGTCGGTGGGCAGGAAGCATAGTTTTACAAGCGGTCTGGTTAGCGTTCCCGATTGTGTGCAGAGATCTACTATTCGGGTATGACCGTCGGACCCGGAATGAAGCTTTTCTATGCGGCCAAGCCGCCATTCTGTGGGGGGGAGACAATCATCGTGTACTAGCACGCAATCTCCAAACTTCGGCGCCTTTTCTGGAGCTTTCCAACGGTACCTTTTGTGGAGGTCCTTTAGATAATCTTCTTTCCATCGGCGACTAAAATTGTGATGGAGAATTTTGATTCTTTCCCATCGGTTTAATAAGGATAGCGACTCCACGTCTGGCTCAGGTATGGCCAGAATGGGTGCTCCTTTGAGAAAATGCCCTGGAGCTAGGGCGGTGAAATCGGAGGGATCTTGCGAGAGGATTGTGATTGGCCGTGAATTGAGTACGGCTTCAATTCGAATTAATTAGGTCGAGAATTCTTCATAATTAAACTTGTAGTTTCCAGCTACTTTTTTGAAGTGGGATTTGAAGCTTTTTACAGCTGATTCCCATAAACCACCCATATGAGGAGCGCTTGGGGGAATAAACTGCCAATTAATGCCTTGGGGTGCGTACTTCTGTACAATCTCAGGTGAGACTTGTTGGATAAAGTCCACAAACTGTTTCTCAGTGGCTCTTTTGGCTCCAATAAACGTTTTGCCGTTGTCACTCATTATTTTTGAAGGAAAACCACGCCGTCCGACGAAGCGAGCGAATGCCGCGAGAAAAGCCTCTGTCGTCAGATTTGTACATAGCTCAAGGTGAACAGCTTTTGTCGTAAAACAAACAAAAACTGCCACATAGCCTTTCATTAAAGTGGGAGATTTTAACATTGAAGCCTTTATCTGGAAAGGCCCAGCAAAATCGACACCTGTTGTTGTGAAGGGCAGAGCAAAGTTGCAGCGTTCAGGTGGAAGTGCTGCCATTATCTGCGTTCGCATTTTTTGCTTGTACGTTGTGCAAACTTTGCACATGTAAATGCACTTCTTTATTTGATTTGCACTTCTTATGACGGGGAATATAAAACTCTTGGTGGACTATTTGTTGCATGAGGCGGTGCTCGGCGTGAAGCATCAGTATGTGGACATAATGCAGATATAATGTGGCAAGCCGTGCTTTTTCTGGTATGATTATGGGATGTCGTTCGTTGTATGTCAGGCTGGAGTTGACAAGCCGACCATTCGCACGAAGCAAACCCTTTGTGTCCAGAAATGGATTTAGTACTAAAAGTGAGCTCTTTTTATCGATTGGCTTCGAATCTTTTAGCAATGATATCTCTCGGCTGAAGTAGCGCCTTTGAGTAGATGCGATAAGAGCGCCTTTTGCTTTTTGTAAGTGTAGGTGCGTTAATGTATCGCATTGGGGGTATATTGGAGGTGTTCCGTTAACTTTAGTTTTGAGCTGCTCTATAAATTTGATCATGTAGGCAACTACTCGGAGGGCTCGAGGGAACGATGAGAATCGCTCAAGGATGTCAGTATCATCCGATGTTGCATGAAAGGAGTCGATTTTTCGACTTTCTGGGGCAATTATATTGCGCATGGGCGCTTGTGGCCAAGAATCGGGAGATTCTGTTAACCAGCGGGGGCCACTCCACCAGAGAGTGGTGGTGGCAAGATGCAGGGGCTTGCACCCTCTTGTACCTAGATCAGCAGGATTATCAGCACTGGCCACATGTCGCCAAGTGGCTGATCCTACTAGGTCAAGGATTTGAGACGTTCGATTGGAAATATACGTCTTCCATGCATGTGGTGGTTTTTCTAACCATGCTAATACGATTTCGGAATCGGACCATAGATATAATTTATATTGTGCCATGTTTAAATGCGTTTGTACGATGACACGAGTTTGGCTAGTAGTAGAGCTCCACATAGTTCAAGTCGTGGTAGACTTATTGTTTTTAAAGGAGCCACTTTTGCTTTTGCTACTAATAAGTGGCTTGTGGTCGTAGTGTCGCTTTGTGTGCGAACATATATAGTTGCGCAATATGCCTTTTCAGAAGCGTCACAGAAGCCGTGTAGTTCGACTTTGTGCTCTGGGGCATAATTTACCCATCGTGGGATTTGTATCTGTGTGATATCATGTAGATTGCTCGCAAACTGGGACCACTTTTCTAAACGCAGTGGTTTTACTTGTTCGTCCCAGTCGGTTCCATCTAACCATAATTCTTGTATTAGAATTTTGGCTTGTATCATAACTGGCGAAAGCCATCCTGCGGGGTCGAAAAGTTTCGCCACCGAGGATAGAAGTTGCCGCTTTGTTATGGCGGATAATGCAGATATTGACTCTGAGTGTATGAAAACTGGTCAGATATCGCATTCCATTGGATCCCCAGAGTTTTTGTTGTACTTTCCTTTTCGAATTTAAGGAAATTAGTATCTAACAAATTTTCATGTGGTATATTTTTTAGAATATTAGGGTGGTTCGCCGTTATCAACGCAAACCCTGCGGTATTTAGGGCTTGTATCACTTGTGATAGTGACTCGTATGCTTGTGGAAGACTGTGACTTCCAGACAAAATATCGTTTACATACGTTTGTGTTTTTAACACCTGGGTTGCCAGAGGAAATTCTGACTTGGTGTTTTCTGCCAATTCGTGCAGTGTTCGAATGGCTAGATATGGAGCACAGTTGACGCCAAAGGCATGGGATAGGCAGTTTGTACAAAGTCTTTTTGTTTTTATAAAATTGTTTCGGTCGATAATATTCATCTTTTTGAATCTCTCGCAAGATTTAAGCTTATGCCCTCCTGTACATAGTTCGCATGACGTTTGTTTGTACTGTTCGGATGTGAACGTTTGATTTCTGAAGAAGCTTCTATTTAAATTGTTATTGCTACTGGCTTGGGGTCTGTGGAAGCTTCTATTTAGGTCGTGTTGAACGGTTTTCGTTCTGACCATTTTTTTTATCTACCCTTTCTGCTATTTCGTATTGGGTTTTTGAAAAGTCTTTCATCTGTTGCCACGTTGGGCATTTTTTTCGAGATCAGAGCGACTTCCCACAAAAGTAACGATTTTTCTGGTAAAGCGGCGGTGCATATGTTTACCAGTATTGGATCCCAGCTGTCTGCGGGAATATTTTGTGTCGATAAAACCGACAAACAATTTGAAATAGTGGATTGAAGTTTGATAAACTCTTCACTTGTTTCCTTTTGAATTTTTGGCAAGTTCATTAATATCGATATTTGTTTATCGACCAATATTAGTTCGTTTTCGAATCTTGATTTAAGAGCTTCCCAAGCCAAATTGAAATTATCGTCATTTATTTCGAACTGTTTTACTATGACGCCTGCTTGACCTTTTGTTTTGTATCGGAGGTGATACAATTTTTGCGCATTTGTTAATTTTGGGTGGTTTATGTGAACGGCTGTAAACATGTCCCGGAAGGACTGCCATTGTTCATAACCACCATGAAATATTTCTGTATCACATGTGGGCACCTTGAGATGGATGCCTGAACTTGCCTCATGACTTTGTACTTGTGGCAGCTCTACTCGCCTATTTGGAGTAGGTGCAATTGCTTTTATTAGCTTAAGTTGATCGAAAATCATTGCTTTAGTTTCTTCGAATTGGTCTAAGCAGTTTTCGTATTTGGCGTAAGCCGAAGATTTGAAATTTTCTGGTAGATCTGAGTCGTCAGATTCTACAATTGCGTCATATGCAGCTTGGAGAGGTGACCAAGAATTGTCAAGATTGTCTTTTTTGATTACTAATACCGATTCAGAATTGTCTTGAATCGGCGAAGATGAGAATCTAGTGCAGTATCTTATTAAACTGTCACTTTCCGAAATGAATTTTGTGTAAGAAATGTCTCTACCCCTTTTTTGTTTTGTCGCACCTTGTTTGGAGCGTGTAGCTTCTGCTGGTGTGCATGGACTTTTTTCGTCCGAAATCATTTTTGGAACTTTGAGAGACTGTGTTGTTTTTGAATCTTTTGAGTCTGAGCTCATTTAGAAATATTATGAAATAAATTAAAAATTCCTCAGTGTCGACTGATGGATAATTCAGAAAATATCTGAAAATGTGTGAACGAAAGCTATTGTTAGTGAATAGAGTTTTTCACTTCGAACCAAATTAATATTAATTTCCGTATATACTTGTATGTATAACCGCAAAAAATTTTTTTTTTTTTGTTGATTAGCATTCTTAATTTCAAATAAATAACTGAAATTCCCGGATTTAGTTGTTATAGATACCGGTTCGTATTTATTTTTAATTTAATTTAATTTACCAATTTATTGAATAAATTTTTTATCTATTTTAATTTTTATTTTTTGATGTACTTATTTAGGGGTATATAGGTATACCCTAATGCGTGGACTTGTAGTTATGTATATATGTACTTGTGCAATTGAGAGCTCGTTGAAGAGATCAATGCACTTTGTATCTATGTACTAGTAAGCACGAATTATTTGTGCTGAAAAATTTTGTACGCAATCCTGCTTGCTTGCTGCAAGGGGTATTGCGGGATATATGCCAAAGTGGACTTTGAATATAAATATAAATTTAGTTTGAACCAATATGTATGTATATTGTTAAAAATTTTGTATTATTTATATAATATAGTATGATTTTTATTAAATAATCCGCGTTTTATTTACCGAACCGTATTTACCCTATGTACATATATAGGGTATATAAGTATAAGCGTATTGTATATTGTAAGTAATGTAAAAAAGCGAATTATGTATAATCGTAAAAGAGCGCGAAAGAGAAATTGGCAATCGCATGTATTGGCGCAATTTTCCGTAAGCACTGTATGTACGTATGCAAGTTTAATTGTATGTATAAATGACGCATAGGATATTTACATATGTATGTAAAATAAGATATGTAATTATGCACGCTGTATGTAATTTTATATATGTAATTGTTATATATACGTTAGAAGTAAATGTATGTACTCCTTGTTGTACGTATATGTATATATATATATTTTTTTTTTTTTTCGTTTAACTTCGTTTATTGTATGTATGTATGTATATTTATTTTGCCTTTTATGCTTTAAGTTTGACTTTTTCTTTGCTCACATATATTTCGCAATCCTGCTTACTGCTTAATTAAGCGTAAGGGGTATTGCCGGAAAATGTATTGAAATGCTTTAATTTGGGTTTTTTTTTTGTATATTGTGTTTGAATACACGAAGGTAAGCAGATACAGGTAGTCAATTATTATATATTAGATACATATATATATCTGTCGTATATGTAAACCGGTAAGTTAGACCAAATTGGCACTCGTTAAGAAGATATTGAACGGTTTTTTGATGTTTTATTACAGTTTTGTACAAAATATAATCTGTAATTCGTAATGAATATACATATGTATGTGCATAAATATAAGAAAAGGAATCGAATGGACTCACTTTGATTTCCTCCAAAGGCTTTTGGGGAATATGTATTGCGTGTATACTTGTAAACAATAGTTACGTGTATGTACGTCTATGTGTTCTTCTGTGTTGCTTTCCAATTCCTTTGTCCTCTGTTGTTTCTGATTTTGCGTGCTAGGTGTTGCTTTTTGTGGTGGTTTTTGTTACTCCGCGCCCGAATGTATATTTGTATATGATATTAAACTTGTTGTTAAGCTCGCGCCCGGTTTGATTTTGGGATTATTTTCGCGCCCGTTTTGTTTTTATTGTTGTTATTTAAATGTTATTTAAAATATAATTTAAGCTTTTATCTCTTTTTTTTTTGGTTTTTGTCACACCACTTTTTAGCCACTTATTTTTTGTTGTCAATATGCACATAAGGGGGTTTTGTTTTGTTTTTTATTTTTTTTTTTTCCGGAAAACACATATGCACTATGTATAAAAAACTTTTTGTATATGTGTTTAATACACTTTACAGCACTTTGATGTTTTTTGTTTTTCCTTTAGATAGCTTTTTACTTTTTAGCTTTTTTTTTTTTTGTTTGCTAGTATATCTTTAGTGCCTGTCTTTAAGGCTCGAAGGACCATGTATTTATTCCAACCCTTTGGAAGTATTACACTCACCACTCACTCTTCAATATTGTTTCGCAATAATTGAATAAACTTGAATATTTTTCGCAACAATTGAATAAACTGAGTTCTAATATATTTAACACCCACTTAATACAACGTCACTTGCGACGCAGCGCAAAAAATTTAAAAAAAAAATAGAAAAAAGGATTGATTGTCCGGCTCAGACCCGATACTTCAACGGGAATCAGAACGATGACGAGATGTCCGCTTCGAATTTTGATACGCAAAAGAGGCCAGCCGCTACCCGTGTTTTGGTTTTGTTGATGGTTGGTGGGGTGATCGCCGGTGTGTTGGATATCCTGGGTGGCAGTGTGGTTGTGTGAGGTGTATGTTGCGTGAGGTGAGGTGGTGAATGTTGCGAGAGGTGATGTGGTGAATGTTGCTGATGTGTGATGTAGATTGTGTTAGTTGATGTGTAGATTGTGTTAGGTGTGTTGGCGTGTATGTTTTCGGGACGACGTAGGCTCATTTAGCCAGGCTGTAAACATGTCCCAGAAGGGCGGCCATTGCTCATAACCATCATGAAAGATTTCTGTATCACATGTGGCAGCTCTACTCGCTGATGTGGAGTAGGTGCAATTGCTTTTATTAGCTTAAGTTGATCGAAAATCATTGCTTTAGTTTCTTCGAATTGGTCTAAGCAGTTTTCGTATTTGGCGTAAGCCGAAGATTTGAAATTTTCTGGTAGATCTGAGTCGTCAGATTCTACAATTGCGACATATGCAGCTTGGAGACGTGAACAAATATTGTCAAGATTGTCTTTTTTGATTTCTAATACCGATTCAGAATTGTCCTCAATCGGCGAAGATGAGAATCTAGTGCAGTATCTTATTAAACTGTCACTTTCCGAAATGAATTTACTGTATGTAATGTCTCTACCCCTATTTTGCTTTGTAGCACCTTGCTTTGAGCGTGTAGCTTCTGCAGGTGTACATGGACTTCTTTCGTCACAAATCATTTTTGGAACTTTTAAAAACTGAGTTGTTTTAGAATCTTTCGAGTCTGAGCTCATTAAAAAGATGTTCCGAACTAAAATAAAATATTTTCAATGTAAGAAATATATGTATATGTTTGAAACCTCTTTTAAGAAAATAAAAGTTTTTATTTAATGCAATGAATATATTACGCGTATTTCGAGTTTTATCGCTTTTATTATATACAATTTTTTTTTTTTTTTTAAATTTAATAATAATTAATTAATTAATATTAAACGCAAATGTTTTTTTATTTTTAATTTAATTTGTATATATTAGGCGTCCGTAATTCCTATAGGGTATACCTATAAGCGGATCTGCTGATATATATGTACTTGTCGTTATGCGCAATTGAAAGCTCGTCTTAGAGATCAATGCACTTTGTACATATGTATGTATGTAATATATTATGTTTTAATATGGTTTGCGCAATACTGCTTGTTTTTATTGGTCAAAGAACAAGGGGGATGGCGAATATGTGCCAATGTGTACTTAGAATATTATAGGTATATATGCAATCCTACTTGTTTTTGTTTAACAAAGAACAAGGGGTATTGCGGAATATTTGCCAATGTGAAGCGAAGTACTTATGTATGTTTGTATACCTGAGCGTGTATATATGTACGCAGTGCGAAAAGACCGCGAAAAGGAAAGAATATACCACAGGTATTCTTGTAAAATTTATGTATATACGTATGGATTTCACGTAATATATTTGTGCGGAATATATGTACGCAGTGTGAAAAGACTGCGAAAAGTAGAAAAATTTACCTCAGGTATTCAAGTAAAATTTATGTATGTTCGTTATGTTCGTTGCATATATATTTTTTTACCAAACTGTTTTATATCTTAGCGGTATTTTGGTTTTTACCGGAAAATAAACCGAAATATAGAAACAGTTTGGTAACCGCTCTTTTTTGTTATTGCCTTTATTAAGACGGATTTATGTAATAAATAAACCGAAAAGGCATAAATTTTAACATACATATAATAAGAGGATATATACAGATACTAAATGGAATCGATACGACACACTTTGGGGTTTCCGCCAAGGGGTTTTGGGGACAATATTTTATCTGTGCTTGTGCGTGTGCCTTTTGTTATGTTGCCCAGTCCTTTGCTGCGGTGGGTGACTTTGGTGAGCTGGAGTGGTTGTTGTTGTTTTCTGTTAAGGTTTTTGGTTTAATTCGCGCCCGTTCTGTATTTTTATGTATGTATTTTTGTTGAAATTCGCGAATTTGTTATGTATATATGTTTGTGCCACTTCACTTCACTCACTTTCTTCTGTTTTTTTGTTTTGTTTTCTATGTGTATATGTATGTCACTTCACTGCACTGCACTTCTATCTATGTATATATATATTTTTTTTTTCCTATTTTGGTTTTTTTTTGTATGTGTATATGTGTTTTTCCGCTGCACTGCACAGCACTTATGTTTTTTTTTTCGTGTGTATTTCAACGTTTAACCACTTCACTTTCACTTAAGTTACATATAATCTATATTCTTATTTTTTTTTTTATTATTATTATTTTTTTGTTCACTCCATAGTGCCGTTCACTATGGCTCGAAGGACCAATAATTAATTGTTTCGTTTGCGCACTCACCTATTGCCAGGGGGTGGCGTAACTCATCTAGCCACTACTAAGTAATGAATAATATTGATAAAATATTTTAAATCACGGTTATATGTCCATCATTTATTTCAAACAATATTAGGGAAAATCCGATCCTTTGGCAAGTATAATCAACATGTTGTGTATAAATATCTTAAATTTTTGATAGAAAATATATAAATTCAGAGGGTGATTTTACTACTTGGCAGTTACTACAATATAATGCTTTTCTGAAGTGAAGAAGAAATTTCCTCAGTAACACCATCATCAAATCCTGGCAAATCCATTAAACAATAAAGTTGTTTAAAAGTTTTATAACACAAGTAATGGCAAAACTATACCAAAGCATTTTTATGTAGAAAGCTGATATCGTTTATCTCCACAGTTACCTCAATTTGTATATTTCAAAACTTTAATAATTTTCTGATATAACCAATAATATTTTATTCGAAACTACATACATTTAATCTTTAGGAATCTTAATAATCGAAAACTATTTGAAAATGTACTAAAATGATACTTAAAGTTGTTAATTTGAAAACATACTGCCGCAACATACTATAGAAGATTTGAGCCTTTTTGGAGGAATTCGGAAGTTTTAGAAGTAGAATATTAGTATGGTTTGGCTGTTTTAGTAATATTTTAACAAAACAATGCTTCTAGAACATTCTGGCAACTACGAATTCGCTAACTAGTTGCTTCTGGTAGTTTATCGTTGATTCGATTTTGTTCTATCATCCGTGTTCGTCACACTGCCCTCCACCTAAGTCTGATCGTCCCGATTAGACATATTTGCGATACCAAACACAAAGCTTTTATGTCCCCCATCTCGTCTTCTAGGCTGGTGCTGACATCGTTAGCCGTCCTTCTCTGCTTGGAGTTAATTCCATCCGTTTTCCGGATACTCAGTTTCTGGTACATCCCTTGACTTAAAGCTGACTCGAGATTCCATTCTTGATCAGAACGTAACTCCATTGGAACACCGAATCTCGTTACCCACTTGTTGATGACTGCCTCCGCCACTGGTTCAGTCTCTTGATTAGGAACTGTGTATACTTGTGGCCATTTGTTGAAATGGTTCGTGACTACCAAAACATGACTATTTCCTAATTTTTTGGTGGGTAATGGACCATCTTCACACATGCCTATTTTCTCAACAGCCGCACGCGAATTGTGCTGTTTCATCTGCCCATGACTCCTGGACCTTGATCCTCTAGCTACAATGTTCTCAGAATATTTCGCAATCCTTTCTATAGCTGATTGACAACCAGTCCAATATCCATTTGTACTGCACGTTAAGAACATCAGGAATTTCAACCCTTGGAACACCCATAAGTACTCGGAAGGGTTGCCCATTTTCGCTTTTCCATACTCGATGCAAGCAGCCATACACTAACTTTAAACTGCTCCGTTCTGCCCAATATGATTTTGTGACTGGCCTTCCTGTAGTTATTTCTCCAATCGTTGTACATTGGTTCAACTCCACCTTATGTAATGCACCTTCCAATTCTGGATCTTTTTGCAAAGAGTCATCCGCTTCAGGTTCAATTTTATGCTGATCTTCCACTTGTGATGGTATTCACTTCTTCTTCTTGCTCTTCTAACTGTTAGGAACCTTATACTGGTTCACACGCTTCCTCCTCTTCCAACTGTGAGAACACCTGCGCTGGTATGCGCCCGTTCAGTTCTTCCGACTGCGAGGACACTTGTGCTGCGAACTGCTCTTCCAACCGCGTTTCTAACGAGGACAATTGGGATTGTTGTGTCAACATTTGTGATAACACCTCTGCTATTTGTTGGGTTATACGTGCATCCTGCTCTTTAAATTGTGTCGACATTTGCGATATTGCAGCAAAAACCATGATTATGTCCACAATCTTTGACAAGCATTGAGCCTCTTCCTTTTCTTCTATCTTTGTTGTCTCTTCTTCTAATACCATGTGAAAGACATATTCCTCAACATTAATGTTTTCCGCCTCCATGGCCTCTCTCAACCGTGATTGTAATTCAGTTTCTAATCCATTTGTCGCCAAACCACGTTGCTCCAGCTCCTTTTTCAGTTGTGGAATCTTCAGATCGTTAAACTTGGCCATTTTCAAATAATTATCTCCTTGGGATTTTATTTGACAATCCCACTTCTGACACCAATTGTAACTGATTTCTCGATAAATCGTCTACCTGTAACTCACTCTTGAGTTCGATCACTGGATTGTTAAATAAAAGTCGAAATTTAATGGCTACACATTTATCTTTATTTCTAATTCCAACAACTTAACACTTATTGCTCGTTATTCAAGCTTACAACTTCTTGCTTATGTCTCAATTGTTCTTATCACGACAACACTCTAACTAGAACTGTGCTTGCTGCACAATCCGGCAGCCCTTATACAGTAAATCTGTAACAATACATTGCTTCTAGAACATTCTGGCAACTACGAATTCGCTAACTAGTTGCTTCTGGCAGTTTATCGTTGATTCGATTTTGTTCTATCATCTGTGTTCGTCACAATATAATGTTTGGAGGAAACCCGTTACGAATGCCTATTTTTTGCCGTTAATTTGCGTATGCAATAGTGAAAAATTTAGGATTGGTTACTTGTAGCTTACCCAACAATGTGATTATGCCTCATTTGTAACTACCAATTGTTTTTGCTTTTCAAGGGGCATTTCAAGGGGCTTTTTAAACACTGATGCTGAAAACAGTCATCGAGCGCAATGTAAACGAACACTCAACATCGCTAATATTGTATAAATCTTACGGCTTATACAATGATCGCTAATATCGTCCGCTTCTACAGACCATATGATTGCTCTCTCGCAACGTAGGGTTGCCAGTCTCGAAATTTTGTAGTAATTAAATCTGAGTCGAATACAATTATTTATAAATAGGTAGACTATTTTTAATAGTTGGATTTTAGTTTTGAGCTTTTACATTATGAAAAAATATAACTAAAAAACAAGTAAGGAAGGGCTGAGTTCGGATGTAACCGAACATTTTATAGTCTCGCAAAGTCAAATGGTATACTCGTTTGAGATTTCTTTGTGGATTGGTTGATATTTTCGGTAGAAGGTTAACTATAGGCACTGGGGTCCACATATTTAGTACTTAGGGGCTTGAACAGTTTTGGTTCGATTTAGACAATTTTTGGTCACAAGGTGGCATACATTAAACGTATTATTCACGCAAAGTTTTGCCCCGATATAATTATTGTTGCTTGATATGCATAGTGGAAAATGAAAGAATCAGATGGAATTGAAAATGGTGTTATATGGGAAATAGGCTTGGTTGTAGTCCGCTTTAGCCCATTTTCGCAATATAACATAGAAATATGAAAAGAACGTTATGCACCGAATTTGGTTGAAATCGGTTAAAAAGATCCCAAGATATGGGTTTTCACCTAAAAGAGGGCTGTGCCACGCCCACTGTCTAATTTTGAACGCGGTTCCTATAAAGTCATCTCATACCATCCCAGAGATAAAATTTAATGTCTCTGGCGTGTTTAGTGCTTGATTTATCGCGCTTTTAGTAGTTTTTAACAGTACCGTTATATGGGGAGTGGGCGGAGTTGCCACCCGATTTCAACTATTTTCACAATGTAGGTAGAGGTTCTAAAAACATTTGCTTCCAGTGAATTTTGTTATCATAGCATAAGCGGTTCAGGAGATATGCACATTAAAGCTATTAGAGGCGGGACCTCTGCAATACCAACCGCCTCACGGTACCAAGAAACATGTCTACCAAGTTTCATAAAGATATCTCAATTTTTACTCAAGTTACAGCTTGCACGGACGGACAGACAGTCACCCGGATTTCAACTCGTCTCTTCATCCTGATCATTTATATATATATAACCCTATATCTAATTCGATTAGTTTTAGGTGATACAAACAACCGTTAGGTGAACAAAACTATTATAGTCTGTAGCAACAGGTTGCGAGAGTATAATTATGTGTGAGAAAAATTGTGTATACAAATTGAACAATCGCAACAATGGTTATATGAGAACAACTGATTTCTACGGTGCAACTACGGGCATATCTTTTGACAGATTTTGTTTGATATGCGCAGTAAGTATGGAAGGGAGAAATGTCGGTGTTGTTTCCAACATGACTGATCACTCAATAGATATTAAAATTATACAATTTTCCATAATAATATACACAATATACTAACCAAAATCTACGAAATAAAAATTTATGGAAAATGACGCGTCTTATTTCGAGAAAGAAATTTTCCAACTGAGCAAAGATCTATGATTGAAGAGTGTTTGTAGAGTGTCCGTTATTTCCCAAGTTACTAATTTTTTGCAGACGTTCTCCGAAATATCAATATTTACCGTAAAAACGATACAACGTAAACAAATTCTTTATTTTCAATATAAACCGTGCTTAAATAATTTTACTATTTCCAAGTATTTAACATTGGATTTTTTGATCGTTTCCATAAAATGTTTAATCTCCAAACGTAATAAAGCTACAACTTGCAAAATATATGATGTTATAGTATGCAATTTTCCGCTCTATAAAAAAGGAGTATGTGATTTTTTCCATAAAAATATTCGTGTAAAGTTATACGCAGTTAAAGTTGTATATCATATGTGCTGAGCATTCATGGAGTACCATGTCATATAAGTTTTTGTGAATGCATTTATGATCCTTGGAAATTGCAAGAATATAACTATAAAAAAATTAAGAAATTAATATAATAAATCCATGAACCACAAACTAATTATCAACCACGCAAATAAAAAATTAAATTACTAACAAAATACTTAATACTCTTTTGAATCTTAATTTGGTACCTAGCTATAACATTTTATAAATTTTAAAATACCGGCATTTTGTGGGCGTGGCAAATAAAACTTTTATACTCTGTTGCAACATGGAATTTGATGACTGAGTACAGCCTTAAATTTTGATTTAAAATTACAAGTATGAGAATGTAATATACACAAATATGTAGGCATACGTTTGATCAATTACTCATATTTATTTTACTATTTATTTAATTTTTAAAGTCGAAAGGCAACTACCAGAGAAACTACTTTTACCCATGTGGTAACCACTTAAACATTTTTGTTATATGTAAGAAATTTATTTAATATACCTATAGTTATAAATTTAGAATAGGTATGGAAGATACCTAATATAAGATTTAGATTCAAATTTAGTTCTGATCTACGCGTATAATATAAGTTAATAAGATACAAATTTGATTGTAATTCATTATTTTCTTCTACGAACAGTAATTGTTAAATTCTTTAGCAACATTTTGGAAATCAGGTTTTGCCGACACCTGAAGATATTTCCCCTGCTTTGATCCCTGCAAGTTGCAAGAGTGTGCAACTTAGCCGTTCCTTACTTATTGTTCTTTAACTTTTTTCTTTTAGGATATTATTGGTGGAGGGCGTAGATAAAATAAGCAGTTGGTTGATGCTCCGTATATCAAGAAACAGGCTGTTAAGGACTCTGCATGCCTACAGCACAGGCAGGCTGGTCGACACTGCATTGCCGTCGGTAGTGCCGTGGCTGAAGGAAACCTTTATGTATAAAGAGTATGCAGTAGGCATTTGGGGCTTATCTTGGATTGGAATCTTTCATGGAAGCCAAACATCGGGACAAGCATCGGTTGTCCTATACTAGAGGAGCAATGGGGAAGAAATGCGGAATCTTACCGCTCTGGCTCTAAGCAAACCAATAATGTTTTATGTGGCTGTTGTCTAGTGGAAGGTATTCGCTCCTTCAACACTAACAATAGCACTCAGTGCCAGTAGCAGCTGGCAGGTGCATTTTGGAGAAGGTTGTTTTTAGATTTCAGGAAGCTGAGATGTACTCAGGGATATTCTGACTTTCTCTGAACGTAAGAAATATTTAAACTTTTTTTCAAGTGAACAATAACAAGTCAAATGGAAAGTGTAAATCAACAATCCGACTTTGACAGTTGACTGAATTGAGTGGCTTTGACGTTTAGCAATTGGAACAACTGAAACAGATAGATTACTGAAAAATATAAAAAAATTTAATTTTAATGCAATTGATCAAACAATAATTATCTTTATTTAGTTCAAGAATCTTTAAAATAGTTGCTCCATATGTATATTTAACGGTCAATGTATAATAATTGTAATAAATGTTGGGTCTTTTAACTTAAATGCTCAAAAATTATTATTTTGTCTAATTTGGCTATAATGGAAAATATTATAAAAAACGTTCATTTTGAATGAAATATATCAATATTTGATATATTCGCGCATTTCTTCAACTTCATCCATAAAATTCAAGAAGAATGGTCTAAATACTTTAGTTTTACCTTAAATAATTGTTAATATTATATTTTTCAACTATTTTTTTATGTATAACAATAAAATACATAAAACCTCCGCAGTAAGCGAACTAAACGATAGCACCGTTAGGTAAATAAAAACTTAAACTTTATCGACATGTCAATAAACAAGTTGACTTTGTTGTGATATATGCTCGCCTTCAAAGCAAGTTTCATAGGGACTGATTAAAAATATTCGATTGGCTTGAACAAAAGGAAGGGTATTAGGTTAGGTTATGTTACGAGGTCGATACTAACAGGGACTCACTTTGACACCTTAGAACACCGGTCCGTGGTGGTACCTATAACTCCAATATAATAGATCTTAAGACCCTTACAATTCGACAAAGCGCCTGTATAAAAGTTGTGTTAATTTCTACCAAATAAAAGAAGTCGTCTTGATCATACACCAGTCTGTCACGGAATCGGTCGCTTCTTTATTGAATTCCTTCTTAAATATACATTTGGTCAACGGGATATAGCATCACGCTATATGATACATATGTACATACATATATGGACAGTTTGGATGTTTCAATTTTACATTTACATTCCCTACGCTAGAGTGAAATGACTAGTCTACAAATGCGATGCTAAAAGAAGGACACAATTATGCATTCAGCAATCAGCTGTCTGGTATTGATTTGTGTCTTTGCTAATTATGCGCAGGATTGCATTCTAAAGTACTTACATCTTGAACATCCTACATAGCTGAAACCTCGCGGTTCAGTAATTCTTCTGCGGGACCTATTAGGCGGCATAATTTTTGCACCGGTCGCTGACACCGCTGTTCAATAGGAATTCCATCTGATGATCTCTGGTTTGCGTTGTACTCTATCGTCACGGTTCGTAGCAGGCCATCACTGCCCGGGGGAACGTCAATCACCCGTCCCATACGTCCAACCGATGGTGGTAGATTTTTAACAGCCAAGACGGGTGTTCAAAGCGCAAGGTTGCTCTGGAGAACCCTGTTTTAAACCCTTTTGAAAGATATCCATCAGTACGTCAGCACCAAGTAGCAAATCCACCTGAGTGCCAAACGTTTGGTCGACAAATGCTGAGGTCATTTTCGGCACGACAAAAGCCTCAAGTTTAAAGTTACTGCTGTCAAAGGCAGCGTTAGAACCAATGCCTTCAATTCGTATCTCCCCTGGATGCCTACGAAGACACATACGTTTTGTAGTAGCATCGAAAATGAGGCTCACCTGAGATCCCAGGTCGCAGAGAGAGCGACATGCTAATTGTTTTTCGTTGTGGTCAATAAGGATGATCTTCGCAGTCGCTTATAAAATGGTCCGGTCTCCATTTACGAGAAACGACCGGGCCTCCCTCAAATGTCACTGTTGTTGTGGATATACCTGTGGCACCTGTGTTGAAGGTACGTCTCTGGGTATATTCAGTTTCCTTATTTTGTCCTGCCTACTCTAGATGTTATATATAATTGAGGCCATATATCAGCATTCTAATAATATATAATTATGAGTAATTTAATCACAACTGGCCGATAGTGTATAACCTAAAATCTAAATCAACCTAAACTTTGCTATGGCACGTGTTTGCTGGTAAAGTCACAGAAAACTTTCATAACAGATTGCACAATACTCACAGGATGTGGTACCGGGATGATGTATTGATTCCCCGAGTCCCTCTGATACCATCGGATTTACCCTTACAATTTACACGTTTATAGTTTCCGGTAAAGACATCTTTTGCAATGGCCATTAATAAATCGCAGGGTCAAACCTTCAGGTTTAGATTAGAGCGTTGACTGTTTTTCACATCGCCAACTGTATGTTGCTCTTACAAGAGTAACTTCTAGAGAAAACATGTTTGTATTGTGTAATGACAAGAAAACTGTGAGCGTTATATATGAAGACATTCTGTAATATACTAGTTCTTGTAAAAATAAAATAAATAGGTAAAAATTTAAAAATAAGTAAAAATGTAGTGTATGAATTTAGATATTCCAAAGATAGCAGGAAATCTTCATGATATAGGGAAAGGGGAATTGTTTTACTCCAAATTTACCGTTACGGGCCAGAAGTAGTAATGAATCAAAACCACTGAATCAATTTTAATAATTTTTTCAGTGAGTGACATAGGCTATATATTTTAAACCCGTGTGAAGCCGGAGTGGGCCGCTATATTTTTATAAATAACGTTCACAGGTTTTCTGTAGTGTATCAGCATTGCACCGTGCGAAGCCGGGACGGGTCTCTATAATAAATATGTTTCTTGTTGTGATCACACTTCTGGTCAGTGCAAGAAGACTTTCGTTAATTGCGCAGACCTCCGCTTGGAAGACACTGCAGTAGTCTGGAAGCCGAAAGGCGATTTTGGTATCTAGTTTAGCTGAGAAGACACCGCCGCCTACTCGGTTATTCAGTATGGAACCATCCGTATAGAAGCTGATCCCTGCTTCCTTGTCCACTACGCCCCTTTCCCACTTTCTGGAGGGGAAGGCAATATTGGGGCACGGATTTAGGTTCAGAATTACAAGAATCCGTGGTTATGGAAAGAAACGGGAACTTCCTAGGTATCATAGAATGCGTCTTGTTGCTGGCGACTAGTACAAAACGGATCTATTGGCTGTAAGTTTAAAATTACGTTTAGTGCCTGGCTTGGCGATGTTCTGAGAGCTCCACTGATGCAAATACTGGCTGCTCTTTGTATACTTTCCATGCTTCTAATGGGATATTTCTTTTCTGTAATTGGCCACCATACCAATATACCGTAAGTCATGATCGGCCTTACAAATGCTATGTAGAGCCAGTAAGCTACCCGAGGCGTTAGTCATCTGGCCCTACCATTCTTTTACACGTATAAAGCGCTGTAGCCGCTTTCTTTAAACTAGCTTCAAAGTTTTTTTTCTAAGAAAGCTTCGTGTCCAAAATTAGTCCCGGTTTGCTTTAGCTTGCTTTATCTCCTATCGTTAGCACTTAAAGATGGCGATGTGATTTTTGGAGTACTGTGTTTCTCAGTGAACAATACTAGTTCTGTCTTGCTAGTATTTAAACCAGTCCAGTCATGATACGGCCCATCGATTAATATCGTTTAATATTGTCTGCATAAGGCTAGCGAGGGTATTCGAAAACATCATCAGCGTAGGCCACAAAATGTAACCCCTTCTTTTCCAGATCTACAAGCATTTGGAATATATGTAGCTCTGGGACTGCTGTAACTGAGCCGGGAATAACCCGTCGGGTCCCGGCGATTTATGAGGCTTGAAACTGCCTATCGCCCAATAAACATTACTATCTGCTGCTATGTATAGCGGAGGGGACTCTACTGCCACTTTACTCTCTAGCGCATGCTCCAATGTGTGGTTCTCGGAACTGTCTGGGAAGTGAGTATCATTAGCAGGCCTAGAGTTTCTTCACTGGTTGCCGTCCAACTGTTTTCTGGCTTTTGAATGTATCCAATGTTATGTTTCGACTGTGTCATTATTTTTCTAAGTCGAGACGCTTCTGCTGTATTATCGATGTTATTACAAAAAGATTTCCACGAATTTTTTTTTGCCTTCCTTACCTCCCTTTTATATGACCTTAGGAGGTTATAGAATTTATCTCACTCTTCTTCTCTTTGGGATAATTTGGAAAAATTGAATTGCTTCCTGCAATCTTTCTGCATGTTCTTAAGTATGGGAGACCACCAGGGGGCCTAATTCTTCCCCTACTGTTCGTTAATGGACAAGCCACCTCTAGTGCTTGACGACAAGAATCTGTGAACTGTTTAAAGAGGATGTCTAGATTCTCTTTGTTCTCTGATTGAAATGGTGAAATCATAAGAATACGGTTTTTTAGCTCCTGCATGTGCAACTGCCAGTTCGTTTTTCTATGATTCCTAAATTTCTCTTCCCTACCTACATTCTGTTCAATTATACACTCAATGTAGCGGTAATCTGAGAAGGAGGGTTCCTCCAATGTGTCATTTTATCCACCAGTTCTTCCGATACAAGTGTTATATCTAATACTTCTTGTCGGTTTCTGGTTATAAAAGTTTGGGTATTAACATTGTTGCATAGCAAAAGCTTATTTCCTATTTAATAATTGAAGAGCAACTCACCCCTTTCATTGATTTCCGTGCTGCCCCATAGTGTGCGGTGTGCGTTGGAGTCGCACCTAAGTATAATCGAGCACTTGGATGCTTTAGTGTCTCGTACAAACTCTTTCATCAGCTGCGATGGTACTGCTACCTCGTCATATGGCATGTGGTGTGAGTAGATTAATTTGGAGAAGACGCATTAATTACTGTCTGCTCTGCGTCTTCTTGAGAGTCGTTCAGAAGCTTATTCACAGTGTACAGTTAGAGAGTCTGACTGCAAGCTCAGACCCCTCAGTACACTCACCTTGTTCAGTGCTTTCCACATCACTCGATTCCGATACTGAATTATAGGTCATAATCTTCACCTTTGTGAATCCGTAGTTGATCTCTCCGCCACTTTTCGCTAGTGGTTCTACGGATTCCTTTGTTAGGAGGAACATAATCTGCATTGTAACTCCTTTTGTCTCCACACCAGATTCCGCTGCGGAGTCATCGAAGGCCCTGACGAATATCCATCCCCCAATTGACAAATTCGGGTTACAGGCTCCTCTGAGCTGCATTATCTGGTCCGGCTGCGATGTTGTTGCTGGTGTCCATACCCTTGCCCTCGGTCGGGATGGGATATCTTCTTTGTATACCCCTACTAGCCTGGCTCCGGGGTAGACCTCCCCCACCTTAGCTATTGCGGCCTTATATTGGTGGACTGATCTCTCGTCGTCACACACTATCATCTTTATCTGACCCTGATACCATCCGGAATCCAGCTTAGCAGCCAAGCCTTGGCTACAGGGGCTGGCATGGGCTGCCTCGGTTGCTGTTGCTTTCCTGGCGCCAGTCTTGGCTTCTGCTCCTTTGGTGTTTTCCTTTGCTCCAGGACCAACCTTCGCTCCTGTCCTCGATTTGGCTGTGGTGAAGCTCGTGCCAAACGCTGCTCTCCTCTGGGAACAACTTGCTTTCCCCTGGCTTTTTACAGGAGGTCCGGACTCCTGTTTGTTTTTATTATTTTTATTTTTGTTTATTTGGTTCATATTTTGGACCCACGAGAGCAGAGGATTATATGTCCGCTTGCACATAGCCTACGCTACGCAAGTAAGCCTATCCTATTATAGAGGGCGCCAGGTATACGTAAGCTTCGTGCGATACTGGGCTATTGAAGGGCCCCCAGCCAGGTTGATCTTCGCCATGGGTCGATCGACACCTTAATCCAGCCCTTTAAACACCTCCTACCATAGTAAGACCTCCTATCTGGATGCTGTACTATTGAAGAGTAACGGAGACCAAGATAGGAAGCTTGCCTACGTCGTGAAACTGTGCTAATTATTCCCAGTCGGCACCCTCGTGAGGTTCAGCGGAGGATTTTCGACAACCAGAAATAACAGTTAACTTTATATTTTTTCATGTGGCGTTCAGCAAATGACTAAAATATAAAATTTTTTTTGGCTGGAATGTTATGTTTTTAAATGATAAAAACTAAACGAAATAGCTGATTTTGACATTAGCAATTAGAACACTTTTAACAAATTGTTGTTTTTGTGCTATCGACACAACCTTACATAATTGAATGAATATTCTAATCAATTACAATTCTCAAAATATTTCAATGCCATACTAAAATGTCTTGACAACATTGAATACCTTTAAGGTATTGTTATTATGTTTTTTTTTTTAAATTTATGTAGTCAACTCTAATATTTTATCATTATCTTCTTCGCAATTATACCATATATTCCTACTTTTTAAACCTTCCTGTACTACGATAAACATTCCAAATCCAAAATCAGCTGTACGTGCTCATATATCGGTCCAGCTTTTCACAAGTTTAAATGAGACAAACGAACAGTAATTGGATGAACATCAGTTTGTATGAGAAAATAAAGATTTTGTTTTTAGTATTTTCCTCACAATTTTTCCACCGTTTAAACCTTTCCCGGACTTCTACGAATATTTCAAGACTAAAATTAGCCAAATTGGTTCAGCCGTTCTCGAGTTTTAGCGAGACTAACGAACGACACTTTTTATACATATATATAGATATAGATTTCTTTTTCTCTGCCGCTGCCAGGAACCATTTATTTATGATCTATATAGCGTACTTTGTTTTCTAATTGCATGAAAATCAAAACCGAGTTACCATAAAAGAGTTTTTGTTTTGACCCGGGCAGAAATCACTGTAGAAAACGGTATGATTTACACTAGCATTTAATTGTGGTAAATGAGCATGAAGCTATTTCGTTTCCACATCTTTCAGCTATTGCTTCATGCCACATGTAGCGTATTGCTTGATTTGTTGCACAGTCATGTAAGGTAAAATTAGAGGTTCATAAATGCATTTTTAAAAACTTTTTATTAAATCTAAAATTTCTTGTTCTCTCGCCTAAGATAGATAGGATAGTTAGTTTAAGATAGTTTTCCACGCAAATCTTCACTGATACCACATGCTTCAAGTCTTGGGCAATATTATCGTATCCCTTACGTTAGTTATAGGAACCTTGTCCCAGTACTGCGTATGAAAGAATTGCTATTTCTTGTATGTTATTCCATCAGCACATCTTTTCCACTTTGTTTGCGATACTTTCCGAATTTTTCTAAACTTTAATTTATAAATATAATTATTAACCAATAAATGTGTTTAATACTTACAACCTCACTTTATAAATCTGAGATAAGCGCAGCGCAATTACTTATGTTAATATTAGGATCCACAACCGAATCATCAATAGAAAATAAATATTACCCACATTGCTACTGTCTAATAGGTTCACAAAATTTTCACTTTATTCATATTTTAATAAGGAAATATTCTAAACAATACGACAGTATTTCAGCAACTAAACAGCTTAAATATGTATCAAATTTTGTTTTGTTTTATAGATTCAAAAGGCGTTTATAAAGAAGGTAAATTTTTGAAAGACCAATTACTTACATTTTCTACGTAATTAATGGCGTACGTGATCTCTTGCAGAGGTGTGCCATCGTGGGGGGCAACAATCATCTCTCAAAACAGGCCAAGGAGAACGCAACACTGCTGTTTCGTGGTTGGTGGGTGCCACGTTTTGCATGAAGCGGAGGAGTTCCGTCTTTCGGCCGAGAAGTTTGAAATGTTGATTTGAGATATTGAAATTTGTTTTCAGCAGGCAGGCCAACCCTGGCTAATCAGTGGGTGCTCGGTCGCGCAGAGTTTGGGTGGGTGAACGTGTTACACAGATGACAATGCTTAAATGAACTACTTATTCATTTACTTTGTATATTTTTTAAGTGTTTTTAAATGACACTTAACACTTTCCACTGATGTACAGTCAATCGACGTAATATTGGGTATGCCCCGTCTAAAGGAAATTATTAATATCTTCAAGTAACCAAAACGCTCTCTTTAACAGTATTCCTTACTGGCAGTGCAGCGCGCGACGCCGAAAAGGCTAAGAATGTGCTACCACCTTGCGGCAGATAACGGCTATGCTATTATACGATCCTCTCGGACGATCAAGAATACGTAAATGTCTACCATGAGATGCCAGATTTAAATCCAAAATGCTTTTCGTCACGGTCGCTGCGTATCGTATTGAAATATTCCAAGTGATGGGCATAGAGGCTACACGTAAATCGGTTAACAAGGGAATTAATGATGTGTTGCAAATCTACGACTTGTACGTGAACTATCGTAAATTATATAACTCTTCTAGATGTTATATATAATTCAGGACATATATTGTATGAGCTTTATAATAATATATATTAATGAAAAATTTAATCACAACTGGCCAATATTGTATATTTCTATGTTGAGTATGTATATATACTCTATTTATTGGAATTTTTTCGTCTGATTCATTTTAGCGAAAAATTAAAAGTGGAAGATTTTTTCATCTTAACCTAAAATCTTTTATTTGGTTAGCTGAAATTTTAACATTTTGTTTGGTTAACTTAACATAGGTAGCCAATGTTAATCATTTAATTGGTTACCAAAGCAATGTTAAGGTAACCAAACAGAATGTTACGGGAAGTAAAAAATGTCAAAATTTAAATATGTAGCCAAAGTAACCGAAGATAACATATCTTTGTTAAGTACCAAGCTAAATATTGTAGCCCTCAACTTTTTATAAGAGTTGTGTACAAACTTGCATACATTTATTTTTAAAATATAGTGTAGATACTTAACAAATAACAAATACAAAATAAAATAAATTTTAATTCTTTTATATTCATTTTAATGTGCGATTATTAAAAATTCAAATAAATTTTAGCCAAATAAGTATTATCATGTTAAGAAATTATTTAGTTTGTAATGTATATATGTATATTTGAAATCTAATCTAAGCTAATTACTAACATTTTTTAAAAATATTGTAAGAAAGAAAATTTAGTTTGTAATATTATATATATTTATATAAATACTAATACGCCGGTTCTGGCAATAAACAGTCTCACAAGTCTTCTTGGAAAAGGGGCAAACATTTTAAAATTATGGACATAGCTAGAGGACAATATGGACTGCAAAATCACCATTTGTTTTGAGGAAGCATACACACTGCTGCCCACGTGAGCAGGCCTGCTGCTAGTACAAATAGAGCAACCACCAGCGGGATAGGAATCTCTGGTCCAGTGAAGTAATGACAAAGCTCAGATTGAAGAGACGTTTTCGGCATATATGGGAAGTCAGAAATCCGTAAGACGACACTCGACTGAACGGTGCTACAAAGGTCTGTGGTGCCGAACTAATGCAGAAAAAGTCGATGAGTTTGTCACACATCTTATTATATTTCTTTGAAGATGTTGGGGGTCAGATGAAGGTGATCAAAGCGTTGGCAAAAAAAAAATCAACAGGCTGTGGCAGGATTAATGTACTAGCCTTTAAACCTGAGCATCTGGTCAATTCATATCGACCGATTACCCTACTGGTAATAATTTCGAAAATATTGGAAAAAATATTTTTGCCTCTGCTGGAAGAGAAACAATTCATCTCGGATCAACAGTTTGGATTTTAGAAAGCTGGTAGCAATGCCACAGAGTAGAACACTTTAAACTGACGCCACGGAAAATTGTAAATATTGTTCGGCAGTTTTTATTGATGTCTGCCAAGGTCTGACACCTAAGTCTATAACATAAGGAAAAACTGCTAAAGTCATAACTGCATATTCGGACGATCTACGTCAGGTATCCTGATGATGAGTCGGATTTGAGACCTATACGCGCTGGTGTACCTAAAGGCAGCGTTATCTCGCTTATGCTCTACATTCTCTTCACGACTGACCTCCCAGTGATTAACTCTGACTCCACAATTACATCAACTTATGCGGATGACTCTGCACTGCTGGCGTAGGGTAGCAATTCTACTGCCGCTTTTTGGAAATTACAAACGCAATTGACCGCGTAGAACCGTGGCTCACCAAATAGAACATTGGCACTAATAGTGAAAAGTCCATACAAGTGCTGTATACCCTCAGACACCAAATATGTCCTGAAGTGGCTTATGTGGTCAGTTACTACAAACAAGCACAAGAACAAAGTATCTGAGACTTACAATTGATAAGACTGGCTCCTAAGGTCAAGATCCCGCCCCAGGCTAAGTAACAAGCTACTCATATATAGAGCAATAGATAGGTAGACAACGACTCTCAAATGAAATAGGTGGTAGGTCTTGAGCTTGCAGTGCCAAGTGTAAAATGTATCACGTAGCCGGAATTTGTCTCTCGGGAGGTTGATTATATTTTTAAACATAAGAGGTTGTAACCACCCATTGGCAACTTTGGAGTTGTTGCCAATACTTTTCCCTGCTCACTCTTTCCTTCTTGGACCAATCAGGGTTACGGTCCAACCATTTCAGTGGCAGATAGAATTGCAGAGCGAGCAAGCTTGTCAGCCGGTTCATTTCTGCTTATACCCTTGTTATTTGGCAGCCAGATAAGGTGAACTTCGTTGCGACCTGATGAGCTATTCAGCCATTTTATGCACTCCTGCACCAGTAGCGATTTAATCTCGTTGAGATCACTTTAAGTGCCGCTTAGCTATCGCTGAATATGGCCATACTTTCCTTACGATAGTTGCTTTGGACGTTTATCGCAACACATCAACTTATAGTATAGACTTCTACTTGGAAAATGCTCGGAAAACGTCCCATAGGTATAAAAAATTGTTTCGCTGTCCTGGGACTCCTGCAGCAATTCCTTCCGACGTTTTCAAGCCGTCAGTGTATCACTTAATAGTTTTACCCCTTAATAGCAGGTCTAGCGTGGAATCGTTTCATTCAGCCTTACTTTCAAGGGTAACTTTAAACTTCTTTGGAAATTTACCTTTTTGGTAATGCTGTTCCTCGGGCGAAGATCCAACAGTGCTTCATCACTTGAAGCCTTGAGGTTGGGACGAGATTTCCTTCCCCCTGCCTTTTGCTGTTATTTGACGCATTATATGTATAGTTATTTTATAGACTACTAGGGCAAGAGGTGTGAGTTCCAGCATGACCTCCAATGCTGCCGTCGGACGCGTACGTATTGTACCCAATGCGCAGATACAGGCAAGCCTTTGCATTTTGATAGTTGAAGTCCTACTAAAGCCTGCGATGCTTTCGAAGCCCAAGCCACCGTTTCGTACGTAACAATCGGTATCATGATCCTGGTGTATACCCACCTGATAATCCTTGGCTTGCAGTCCCAGGATTTCCTAGCAAGTAGCTTTAACCCTGGTCAGATCCACATGCTGCTTCCACCGAAGAGTAGAATCCAGAGTGAGATAGGTGTGCATTTTCAGTGCCTTGGATCTTATTGTGATCTATACTCTTTTCCATTCTTTTTAGGAGAAAGGAAGTGAGACTAATTGGCTAGTGAGTAGTCCTTCCTTCCTAATTTGGAAATGAAGATTACCTTTGGAGTCCGCCATGGTTCAAGGATATACGCTAACGCTAGGCTATCTCTCATTACCCAAACAAGGTGAGGCAGTAAGACTTGTACACCTGTTGAAGAAGTGCTGAAAAGATGCCGTCCGCCCCCGGGGACTTAGAGAAAAAGCCAGAGCTTACTTGGTTGAGTCTGCAGTAAAAGAGGTGTCTTGCGACTACTTAATCCGAGCGAACTTTCTTATGTGCGACTACAGGTAGACATTGAACTTGCCGCAATTTCTCCGGAAAATGTGCCAGCAGAAGTACCGTAGCTCTTTCTTCTGCACTGGTTTATTGGTCACATCAGCTCTTTTAATAGCTAATACTATGTCTGTCTTACCTCTGGCAAGAGCCCTGTGCAGCCTTGCTACCCCCGGTGTTGAGGAGACGCACAGAAATTATTTAATTTATTGTAAATTATAATAATTGTATATACAGTGAGCCACAGCTTATTTGATACAGCAGTCGATATAAATTTCGAATCCCAATATTTTCTAAACTGAAAGGAATTTTGAAAAAATTTAAACGCTATATTTTAGAGTAAAGAATTTCATATATATAATGTCCTTCATTTATTTAAAAAATATTTTATTTTCAAATATATGTATATTTTAATTTTATGTACATATTATATATTTGAAAATAAAATATTTTTTAAATAAATGAAGTACATTATATATATGAAATTCTTTACTCTAAAATATAGCGTTTAAATTTTTTCAATATTCCTTTCAGTTTAAAAAATATTGGGATTCGAAATTTATATCGACTGCTGTATCAAATAAGCTGTGATCCACTGTAAACAGAACCCGCAGCATTGCTGTCTAGCTGCCCAAATCTATTTTTATTCAGCCCTAGAGTATCCCGAAAGGCAAAACAATCAGTGTTCCTAGGAAAACGTTTGGGAGGGAGTTGCTTGACCTCTACTTTTAACGCGAATCTTTGATTACACCTTGCATTGTCAAATTAGTCCAGTCATAAGAGCGTTACCATAACGTTGACGTCCAGCACCCCCCTTCTCTTTCTCGTAACGAACGTAGGTTTACAACCCACATTCTCAATATTTAGGTTACTACTAATTATAAATTCAAAGAGAGACTCACCCCTTGTGTTGCAGTTTGTACTGCCCCATTCCGTGTAGTAAGCATTTGCACTGGGGATTAGGGGCACCTTGTTCCTTCCTTCCACGTTGGCTACCATTACAGGATGGGTTCCATGAAATGGTCCTCACCCTCGCCGTCTTCCACGTTGCCATCCACTAGGACTTTTAGTCCCTCCAGGCGTTCCTGCGTAGAGAGTAGCACCCCCTTTGTGCGTCTGTTGTCTTGACTGAGACTGTCCCCGTTGCCTCAGCAGAGGCAACCTACTTGGGCGTACTAGCGCCGAAGTGAGTGGCTTACTCATCAACCAACATTTGATCGCCTGTTCCGTCGCTATCGACCGTAGTATTTGGCTTATATCACTTCATTACTACTGTGCTGAACCTGTAGTTCAGGCAGAACCCCTGCTTACAGATGTGTTCGTAGGACTCATCACCAATACACATGTTGAGCCTCCATCCGGAATCATCAGCGTTGCTGTCAACAACTCGCCAGGCCGAGATATTGATGCCCTTGTTTTGGTTTCTGACGAATCCGAGAGTGAACTCGAATGTCTTGCCTACCCTTTTGGGGAGGAACACCGTCATGCTGTGCATGGGCGGAATATCAGCACCCATTTTTGCGCAGAGGACGGGACTTTTTCTGCCTTTCAGCTTGGGAGCGATCTTTTTTAGCCAGTTAACAGTCCTCTCGTCCTTGCAATCCCTTAGCAACATTCCAGCTTTGAAGTAAACACCATGGAAAGATACTACGTACCCACACCCGCTATATATCTTTTCCATGATGAGACCCCAGCGTCTCTGTCGGATAGTTGAGAGGCAGCACAGAAATCCGTATGTCTTTTAGAGCATCCGCAACCGGAAGAGATTTCGGGCGGAGTGTTGGGATCGGATCACCTATGTGTTAAGACTTTTCTGACCTTTGGAGTTTGGTAACTCTTGTGGCGTTATCTGTCCGCTCTAGCGCTTCGTGGTTTGAGTGCTCGGAGGCGCTGCCTTTCCGCTGCCTCGCCTTTCGATCGGGGTTGCGTTAACCAGGCGACGACTTCGAGTTTGGTGGCGGGCGCGATGTTAACACCTTTTAACCTGTTGCGAGCGAGCTTTTCAGCTTGCGTAGGAGATTCTCCCTTCTGGAGGTGACTTAAATATCACTTTAGGCTGGCACCACTTATAACCCTCCAGCGTGGGTCACCTTGTCCTCGGGGACAGATAGCTGGTTGTTAAGGGGGAAATCTACCCTCCTCTTGCTCTTTCTTTTACGAGCACCCTCGGTACAAGCCCATTGTAATTCATCCCAATCTGAGCAGCTGAGCCGGAGGAGAGTTTTCGTAGGGTTTGCTCTGTCAGTACCGGCGGCAGTAGATGCCGCCTGCTGAGCGCCGCTGCATGAGGGCGCGTCAAGTATCACCACTTACACCGGTTGGGAGGGATTGAGAATGCCTTGCGAATTAAGCCCCTGCACCATGGCAAGGTGCCTGCTATTCGCAGAGGATACTCAAAGCGATCTGGTCGTAATAAATTCAAATCTGGGCAAGCGCAGCTGATTAAAATCGTCGTACAATACTTTCAAAATAAAGTTTTTCGCACTATAATGGGTGCACGATATAATCCATTAGATCTCTCCTACGATTCTATTGATCTCACCTTAATTTTTGTGAAATATTTTGCATTGACCTTCAACATCATGGCTTTTTCAACAAATTTATTTATTGTATTTTAATAATAAGACAGATACTAAATGAAACTGAACTTCCTAACGGTAGTACTCCATAAATCAAAATTTTACCGCTACAACAACATCTCGATAAATCGTCTATATTAAAGCTCTAGACTGAATTCAATCACTGAAATGTTAAATAAAAGTTAAAAATCAATAGCTATACATTTATTTTTATTTCTTATTCAAGCAACTTAGCGCTTTTTTATTATTCGAGTTTCCAGCTTTTTATTTATAAGTCATTTACTCTTAACTCGGCAGCACTCTACCTTGAACTGTGTTTGCTGTGTGGCAATGTTCTGCTATTCGAACATTTGGCCAAAAACAAATTTCGCTGTCTTGATTCTATTTTATTCTGGCGGGTTCACCACATTACCTTGTTCTATAACATCGGTTGGACATATTAATTGAATGTGCAACCGTCTAATAACACATCCAAACAAAAAGTGCAACATATGTATAGTATGTACGTACACCAGCTAACATATTCTAAAACGTAATTGCAGATTAAACATTCCAAAAAGATTTGCGTATTTTTAAGCTTTACTCAGTTTTGTGTCACTTATTTCGTTTTTGCGTTCATATTGACCATTTTAGTAAGTATTCTAACATAAGTATGTGAAGATGCGTGATATGTATGTACATAAGAATGTTGAATAAATTTTCAGGTATATAAAATATTTTGCTTCTAATAATGCTACATAACTATCTACTAACATATGAGAATCAGAAAGAAAAAGGGTTAATGTATAGTTTAGGTCCCCAACGAAGAAGACTCCAAAAATGAAATGGTAAATGTGTAGTTTAGGTCCCCCAACAAAGGAGGCCTCAAAAATTAAATTTTTTTTTAAATCGTCTTATTTTGACTCTAATATTACATGGGTCGGCTTAAGTATACCATCCCACGATTCCAGCATTAATGGTAGATAGAGGAGATTCTCCAGATCACGAATATATATAATTATAGCCGCCGCAAACTTATAGTTTTCGAGATGGGTGGGCTTTAGTTTAGCATCCCACGATTTCAGGGTTAAGAGGGGTATGGTTGGATAGAGGAGATTCTCTAGATCACGATTATATATAATAATAATAATTGCCGCCGCAAACTTATAGTTTTCGAGATATTTGCATTTTAAGTTGAAAATTTCACAAATTTTATTTTACAATTTCTCGATTTATGGTTATCTTTTCTTTTATATTATGCACTTATTATACACTAACTTTTCACTTCATTGTTTCTACATATTTATTTTATATTAAATATTTAAGTATTTGCTTTAAATAAGCATTAAATTCTTACACAATTTTCGTAATATGAACAATAACAAATGGGTTCCATGTTGACAGCTAACAAGTGTTGCCATATCTATTATATATATATATATATATATATATATATATATATATAGAGAGAGATATTATATTTTGAAAGCGAATTAAAATGAACAATAAAAGAGGATTATACCCCAAATACATGAACTATAATTTTGTTCATTCCCTTCTCTTGATAAATTATGGTATTGGATTGGCCAACTTTCGTTGTTGATTTACGTGAGTACTTGCCGGCGACGGCCTTACCTCACGGTGTTCCAAAACATAGCGTATCAGTAATGCGGTTATAAGCGCCCCAAACAATACGAGCTATTTGCAAGTATTTATTTGGATACCAGTGGCAGTGTGTCTGGGTCCACACTACCATCTTGGTATGATTCGAGGCCGACCTAAATCTCGTCCGTTTTCGGGTACGGAACCCAGTTGCTTTTTGCAACTTTATTTTAGAACAGAAAAAACAGTTAGGCTGAATTTTCAGTTCTTCCTGCATTTAGGTTTCAACCATAGCCACCACGAATCTCCCCCAAGGGGCCATAACCCAATGAGCAGACTGGTGACATTTGTCGCTTGAACTTCAAATGTCTTTTTATTTGCTTTTTCATTTAAAGTCTATAATATCAGTTCAAGCTGAGTATTATAGCACTATTTCTGACATACTATGCTGATATTACTGAGCAAGGTACATAATAACAGTCATAGTGCATTTGGCTTTTAGTCGCCTTTTACGACAGGCATGCCTTACCGCGGGTAAATTCTTACCCCTACCCGCAGGGGGAGGTATTGGATTGGCCAGTGCGGAAAGAAGTTTGACGCGATTACATTATGAATACCCCGGTGTTGGACTGACCACGGTTATTTTTTTGAAGCGCGACCGAAGGCCGCCAGTGCAGAAAGGAGTTTGACGCGATTGAAATATTAACACCCCGGTGTTGGAGCGACCAGGGTCATTTTTTTGAAGCGCGGCCGAAGGGTGCCCGTGCAAATAAGAAATCTTAACAAAAAAAAAAGTAATGTTAAATAAGGTATATCACTCTCAAAAAACTTCAATTTTTATTAAGGATAATTATAATAACAGTGAAGATTTTGAAAATTTGATGTATGAATACATATGGCGTAAAAATATAGCAAATCAGCATCATGATCCATTTGTGAAATTATCAGATGCAATAAAACATACGTTTAAGCCATAAAACCTTTTTCTTTTATATTTATTCTCTCTTATTTATTTTGATTGCTTTCATTCGTTTGGATATGGCAACACTTGTTATCTGACAACATGGAACGCATTTGTTATTGTTCATATTACGAAAATTGTGTAAAAATAAAATGCTTATTTAAAGCATAAACTTAAATATTTAATATAAAATAAATATGTAGAAACAATGAAGTGAAAAGTTAGTGTATAATAAGTGCATAATATAAAAGAAAAGATAACCATAAATCGAGAAATTGTAAAATAAAATTTGTGAAATTTTCAACTTAAAATGCAAATATCTCGAAAACTATAAGTTTGCGGAGGCAATTATTATTATTATATATATTCGTGATCTAGAGAATCTTCTCTATCCAACCATACTCCTCTAACCCTGAAATCGTGGGATGCTAAACTAAAGTTTTCCATTCGAGATATTTGCATTTTAAGTTGAAAATTTTACAAATTTTATCTTACAATTTCTCTATTTATAGTTATTTTTTCTTTTATATTATGCTCTTTTTATACACTTACTCTTCACTACAATGTTTCTACATAGTTATTTTATATTAATTATTTTTATATTTGCTTTAAATAAACATTTTATTTTTACACAATTTTTGTTGTATGCACAATAACAAATGGGTTCCATATTGACAAATAATAAGTGTTGCCAAATCTATTATACATATAAGTATATATATATATTTATATTTTGCAAACGAATTAAAATGAATAATAGAGGATTATATTCCAAATACATGAACCATAATTTGAATCGTTCCCTTATCTTGATCAACCGTGGTATTGGATTGGCTAATGTTATTACGTTGAAGCGCGGCCGATATCAGGTTTACAAGGGGTATGGTTGGATAAAAGAGATTCTCCAGATAAAGAATTATAGCAGCCGGAAAATTATAGTGTTCGAGATGTTTGCATTTTATGTTGAAAATTTGACAAATTTATCTTGCAATTTCTCGATATACTCTTTAACATTATTATTTTTTGGTTAGATTTTCTGATGCATTGGCGGCCTTCGGCCGCGCTTTAAAAAAATAACCCTGGCTGATCCAACACCGGGGTGGTTGTTATACCTTTCGCGTACTACTTTTTTCTGCATTGGCGGCCTTCGGCCAATCCAATATAATGGTTTATGAAGAGAATTGAACGAACAAAATTATGGTTCATGTATTTGGGGTATAATCAGAGAACGTATATCATAGAGAAGGTTCAATTGCGGACCAGCGTGTGAATTGTCAAATCCTTACAAGATTTTATTAGTGAATTTCACCAAATCTGGCTCGGAAGGAGAAATTTTAACAGTGGAGAGTGAACAGAGCTGAGAATTCAATGAAAATTATGCTCAGAGACTTGCTTTGATATTACAGCTGCATGTTAGCCTTTTGGCTTATATTTTTATACGTTTATATGCAATCATATTTATTGATATAAATATCATTTTGCGAATTTTTATGAATGCATGCAAAACTGATAAGATCTATTAAATTATGGAATTTCGAAATAATATTTATAGTCAATTTGGGCATTTAATAATATTATATAGTTTTTACATAATATGCATTCTTATATAATTTTATATCTTTTATCATATTAATCTTATATAGTCATATGTACATTTATCTGAACATGCGCATTTGAATGTACGCATTCAGAAATTCAAATCATAATTTATCACTTATCAATACACTATATGCAGAGAATGTTAATAAATATATAAATAGTCATATATTAACATTCTCTGCTATATGTGCGCACATTGATTTATATGTCAACATACATTGATTGATTAATTTTGAGGTATGCACCGCGACCTACGGTCTATTGTGCCCTCCCCTAAGTCATATCGTGTTATCTAGGCCCAGCATATTGATAAATTCCAAAATTCTGCTGGGTGCTAGAGAGGCGATACAATCCCTGTGTGGAAACATGGATCCCAGGGCCTTGATTCTGCGTCTGCAGACTGCTGTGCAGTTCATCAGCAGATGTTCGGGGGTTTCCGGCTCTATGTCGCAGAATCGGCAGTTTGCAGAAGAGGCTATGCCCATGTTAAAGAGATGCTTCTTGAGCCTGCAGTGGCCGGTGTAGAACGCTACCAGTAGCCGGAGAGATTAATTGTTCCTTGGGAGATTAATTATGGCATTGAACCACTTGAGGTCGTAACCCCCATTAGCAGTCTGGCATGGTGCATGCCCTGGAGTTGTTGCCAATGTATCTCCCTGTCTGCTCTTTCCTCCCTGCGGAGGAGCTCTTTGATGGTATGTGGACCAACCGCTAAGTATGGTTCGGGCCCTACCATTCTTATAGAGGCTGCAGAGCGAGCTAACTCGTCGGCTAGTTCGTTCCCAGCTATACCCCTATGGCACCCAAATAAGGTGCACTCGGTTGTGCTCAGATAGGCTGTTCAGCCGTTCTATACACTCCATCACTAGGAGAGATCTGACCTCATAGGCAGAGATCGCTCTTAGTGCCGACTGACTATCGCTGAGTATAGCGATATGCCATGGGAATGGAGAGTTTGGTGCTTGGCCCAGCGACCCCTGCACCAATCCCCTCCTCCGTTTTCGACCCGTTGGTGTTCCACTTGATGGTGCAACCCCTTAGCAGCAGGTCCAGTGAAGAGTCTTTCCACTCAGATTTGCTGCCTAGGGTTACTTGGAACTTCCTGCTGAAGTTTACTACTTTGGTAATGCTATCCCTTGGGAGAAGGGCTAGTGGTATTTCCTCACTTAGCTCTTTCATCTGCTGGGATGAGATTACCTTCCCTTTGCTAGCACCCTCTGCTGTCATTTGGAGCAGAGTTCGTTTGGCAGTCTGTTTGATTACCAGGTGTAGCGGTGAAAGTTCTAGCATGACCTCCAGTGCTGCGGTCGGACACGTTCGCATTGCTCCCGACGCGCAGATGCAGGCAAGTCTTTGCAGCTTCGACAGTTTAAGTCCTACCGAAGTCTGCGATGCTTTCGAACCCCACGATACCGCTCCATACGTGATAATCGGTCTCACAATCATGGTGTACATCCACCTGATAGTCCTTGGGGAGCACCCCCAGGATTTTCCAGCAAGTCGGTTGCACACCATGAGTGCTTTTGTAGCTTTGGTTAGGGTCTGGTCCACGTGCTGATTCCATCGCAGTGTGGAATCCAGCGTAAGTCCCAGATGCTTGACCGTGCTGGACATCTCAACCACTCTGCCGTCCAGGGATATATTCCTGAGGCCCGGCAGTGACCTCCGTCTGGTGAAGGGAATGATTGTATTTTTCGCGGGGTTGCTGTTTAAGCCAACCCCCCTACACCATCCCTTTGCCAGTCCCAATCCCCTCTGAACGATATCGCAGAGTGTGTCTTCAAATTTGCCCCTAGCTAAGATAACAATGTCATCCGCATATCCCTGACAGCGGATTCCATAGCTAGTCAGTCGCTCAAGGAGGTCGTCCACAACTAGGCTCCAAAGTAGGGGGGATAGCACTCCGCCCTGTGGGCAACCTCTTGTTGTTCCCAGACGAATTTTAGTTACTCCTACTGCGGCTTCCGCCACCCTAGTGCGCAGCATGGCTGCAATCCATCTGCGCACTGGTGCTGCCACACTTCTTTTCTCCAGTGCTCTTGACACGGATCTCTGAGGTTAGCTGGTACAGAGCAGTGTTAGTTGACCTACCTGCTCTGTAAGCATGTTGCTTCTCATGAAGCGGTGAAGCTTTCAGCACCTTCGATCGTAATTCGTGGTCTATGATCTTTTCCATACTTTTAAGTAGGAAGGAAGTAAGACTGATTGGCCTGAACGATTTCGCCAATGAGTAGTCTTTCCTCCCTACTTTGGGTATGAAGATCACCTTTGCGGTGCGCCATGGTTCTGGGATATATGCCAGCGTTAGGCTATCCCTCATCAGCCGAACAAGGTGGGGAGTAGCACCTGCTCCCCCTGTTGCAGAAAAGCTGGAAGGATACCATCCGCACCCGGTGACTTATATTTTTCAAAGGAGGCCAGAGCCCACTTGATGGAGTCTGCAGTGAAGAGCTGTTTTGCGACTGTCCAGTCCAAGCGTGACGGCCTTCGTTTGACCATAGGTCGAATCTGGTCTTCTTGAATCGTCTCCGGGAAATGCGCTAGTAGAAGAGCCGTAGCTCTTTCTTCTGCGCTGGACGTATAGGTCCCATCAGATCGTTTGATCGCTAGTACTGTGTCCGTCTTTCCTCTAGCCAGAGCCTTATGCAGTCTAGCTGCCAGAACTTCCTAAAGCTCTTCTGTTTCGCGGTCCTAATCTCCTTATTGTAAGCAGTTGGGCTGCATCTGTAATCCTCCCAGTTTCCGGTGCGCTTAGCCTTATTGAATAGCTTGCGCACCGTTTTTCTTAGTACTGAGAGTTTACTAGACCACCAGCAGCAGTTACTGCTCTTGGCGACTGTCTTTAGGGGGCAGCTGCTATGATAGGCTTCTGTGATGGATTCGTTTAGGGCAGACAGTCTGCTCTTCAATCCAGAAGCCGTTGCGCTTCTATCCAGCTGCTCCCTACTGCTAACATTTGTTTTAAGCGACTCCCTGAAAACGGCCCAGTCCGTGTTCCTAGGGATACGCTTGGGAGGGAGTTGCCCGACCCCCATCCCCAGCACGAATCTTATGATACGGTGATCCGACATTGAAGGTTCCGATGATACCCTCCATTGTGAGATCAGCCCCATCTCAGACTCGCTACTGAGAGTGATGTCAAGCACCTCCCTTCTGACACTAGTTACAAAGGTGGGTTCGCATCCCACGTTTGCTATACTTAAATTATTACTAACTATAAACTCGATAAGAGACTCACCCCGTGTGTTGCAGTCCGTGCTGCCCCATTCGATGTGGTGGGCATTCGCATCGCAGCCCATGATAAGGGGCAGTTTATTCCGCCTGCAGTGCTCTATCAGGTTGCCGATTGCCTCTGGGGGTGCTATCGGAGTCTCCCCCGGAAAATAGGCCGCTGCCACGACGAAGTCCGCTCCTTCGTCGTTCGTGGCTTGTACAGCGACCAGGTCCTGTGTTAGGAACTCTGAAATACTGAAAAAATCAATACCGTTCCTAAGTACTATGCAGGTTCTAGGTCTCTCACTTGAGAGGTCCCAAATTACCTTGTTTGACTCCATTTTGAGGCCCCTGACCTCTCCTTTTCTGACCCATGGCTCCTGGATCAGTAGTATGCCCAGACCATCGATCGTCAATCAATCAGTCAACATACATATATATGTATGTATGTATATATAACATTGCCAACAAATAATGCATACACAAACCAACCTACATACATATGAATATCCGTACACATGTATATATGTCACCTGCAAAAACTACAAACATTGTTCTACAAAAACAACAATCGTCACAAGTCAATATGTCAGCCAAATAGGCGAAGCCCAAATTTATAGTAAATTGCACAACAAAAACATTTTCATTCATGAACGCAGGCGTACTTTTAACAAGCAACCTCGCTTCATTCATAAAAACAGATACCCTCACATCCCCCCGAGCATGCTTTTGCCTACAAGCGTCTGTTCACGACGATGGCAAAAGCTAAAAATCATAAATTGAACAAATTTCTGATATTCCCTCTAGAAGGGAAAAGTGACAACCCCTCAAATATGAGTATTAAAATATTTTAGAATAAAAGTGACAACATAGTATATGCCGATTTACAATTCAAGAAACTTTTTAAAGAAAATATTCAATATTCCTCTGATTTATGTATACAGTAAGCCCCGGTTAAGTATCACTCCTTCAATCCCTCTTATCTGCCTGTGTCTTGCTGCATCTCACGTTTTTTTTTCTTAATTTTTTAAGGAAAACAGTAATTTTTTTTTAAATACATAGAAATTATTTTTTTGGTACCAGTCGCTTAAGTACCACAATCGCTTATGTACTACAAAGCACAAAAAATCTGCAACTTTGGTTTTGGCACTTAACCGGGTTTGACTGTATTTGTCAAAGAATGTGCGTATGTAAATATGCGAATTTTTTGTACACACATCTGCCCGTATATATGCACATGACTCGTTGACTTTGTTTCCATTTACGCATGCCACGTTGTATATGAAAAAGGGTTGATTTTGCAATTGCCATATCCGATGTATGTTTGTAAGAGTATGTATGGTTCTGATTTCCCATGAAACAATGAGTGTACATATTTACATACATACGTTGCATATAGACAAATTAACAATTATAACGGGTACTTTCATATATGTTTACATGCACACATAATTATACATATACTTACATATATATGTATAAGAATATTTGCGACCGCTTGGTCTTTTTTTATGAGGTTATGTCAAGCAAGAGGAGTACAAAATCAAACCCAGATATCTGACTGAACTGAAGCAGTTCATTAGATAGATATTTGAGGCAATCCCGATGAACCCTCCAGCCCGCATTAATTTTCTAATTAGGTGTCGCATATGCGTGGCTGAGCATGGAGGAATAATTAATTGTATAAAATAAAATAAGATTTTCTATACAATACAAAAAAAATTAAGGTAATGCATTGATTTAAAAGAAACTTATTACGGTTTATTTTTGTAGCACGATTCGTGAGCCGCCCTGTATATGCAGAATTTCTTAAAATTATGTGTAAATTCGTTTGCGCATTGTAAATATACGAATCTGTAAACGTACATTTCTTAACATTGAATTTAGCATTATTTTTCTCTTTTAACATTCAAAATTCTCAATTCTGCTATTTTGCGCTCCGCAGGGGTAAAATTCTGGTGAAATCAGCTTATAATTTGTTTGTGGTGAAATGCACTAATGTTGGCGAGTAACCCTCCGTCAAGAGGAACATTTTGACAATCGGCACACCATGAACCTTCTCTATGATATACGTTCTCTAGTATAATCCCCTTTTATTATTCATTTTAATTCGTTCGCAAAATATAAATATATATAATAGATATGGCAACACTTATTATCTGTCAACATGGAACCCATTTGTTATTTTGCATATAACGAAATTTGTGTACAAATAAAATACTTATTTAAAGCAAATAAAAAATAACCCTGGCCGATCCAACACCGGGGTGGTCGTTAAACCTTTCTAGTCCTATTTCTTTCGGCATTGGCGGCCTTCGGCCGCGCTTTAGAAAAATAACACTGGCAAATCCAATACCATTGTTTATCAAGAGAATTGAACGAACAAAACTATGGTTCATGTATTGGGGGTATAATCCTCTTTTATTACTCATTTTAATTCGTTTGAAAAATTTAAATATATATATGTATATATGTATGTAATAGATTTGGCAACACTTATTATCTGTCATTATGGAACATATTTGTTATTGTGCATATATGGGGAAGTGTTAGTGCATAATAAGTGCATAATATAAAAGAAAAATTAACTATAAATCGAGAAATTGTGAAATAAAATTTGTGAAATTTTTAATTTAAAATGCAAACATCTCGAAAACTATAAGTTTCCGGCGGCTATATATATATATTCTTTATCTGGAGAATCTCCTCTATCCAACCATACCCTTTTTAACCCTGAAATCGTGAGATGGTATACTAAAGCCGACCCCTTCACTACTTTGTTTCTACATATTTATTTTATATCAATTGTTTTCATATTTGCTTTAATTGTTTAAATTTTTTTCACAATTTTCGTTATATCCACAATAACAAATTAACAGCAAAAAAAAAAACTAAAGAAATGTAACAGTCACAATATTTTTTACACAGCTATCTGATCTGGTCCATCCAACAGCGGGGTTTCAATAATTCTTTTGTATCGGACTGCTTTCAGCACGCAAAAGAACTACGGACATCCTGGTGAAAAAACCGAATTTCCGCTCACGGATTATAATTTTCGCAGTATATTTGGGATTTAAAATAGTATCACCAAAATTCGGAGTTAAAATAAAAGGAAATCTTTAGTGTCGCATACCCCCGAATTCCGGGATAAAATGGGTATTTAATCATAAATAGTGTACACACAGCTTTAAATCGTAATAAATGTTTTCGTAAATTTTACTTATTTATCATAACAAAACGGTTACGTGCAAACAAATAAGTGTGGCTATACCTATATTTCGCAAATGAGCAAAAATAAATAAAATGGAAAAGATGAAACTGCAAATACATGAAAGAGTTAAAAGAAAGTTGTAAATTTTCAGAATAGCGGCTTTTCTGAAAAAATGGTCCAATTTTGTGTGAAAATATCTCAAACACTTACTTAAACAATAAATAGAGCGCATACGGTTGAAAACAATAATCTTTTTTTTTTTTTAAATGAAAAAACATATTTCTGCGAATTTTATTTTCAATCATTCACCTGCACTTTTTTTGATTTTTTTTTTAAAGTCTTGCAACATGTTGGCACAGAGAATAATAGTTATGTTTACCTAACGGTTGTTTGTATTACCTAACAAGTAAGAAAGCGCTAAGTTCGGATGTAACCGAACATTTTATACTCTCGCAAAGTCAAATGGAATACTCGTTTCAGATTTCTTTGTAGATCTTGCCGCCTTGTTCTATGTTGACCGATATTTTCGGTAAAAAGCTATAGGGACTGGGGTCCACATATTCAGTACCTAGGGGCTTGAACAGTTTTAATTCGATTTAGACAATTTTTGGTTACAAGGTGGCATACTTTAAACGTATTATTCACTCAAAGTTTTACGCCGATATAATCATTGCTGCTAGATTTGCATACTGGAAAGTGAAAACATCAGATAGAATTTAAAATGCTGTTATACGAGGGCTGCTATATATATTTATGGCCTAATAATGAAAATACGAATATTTATCAACGAGCATGGTTTTATTGTTTTTCAAAATATTCTCCATCAAGATTTATACACTTTTGCATGCGCTCAAACCAATTTTCGAAGCACTTTTTCCACTCCGATTGAAACACCTCCAAAACATGGTTTTTGAATGCTTTAACAGCATCTTCTGGCGACGAAAATCGTTGACCACGCATTATTTTCTTGATGTGTGGGAATAAAAAGAAGTCATTGGGTGCCAAGTCAGGGCTGTACGGCGGATGACCCATCAATTCGACGTTTTGGCCGGTCAAAAAGGCGCTGGTTTGAGGTGCACAATGATTCGTCTTCTCTTGTTCGTTTTTCGAATTTCTCCGAAGACTTCAGGCAAACAAATGGTGGTGTACCACTCAGAATTGACCGTCCTACGTTGCTCAAGCGGAACAGTTTTGCCGAAGAAACAGGCGACCATTTGCTTCGAAGTGCTTCTTCCACGAACAACTTTCGTTGGATTTGGCTCGTCTTGGAAGACAAACACGGTCGATTGCTGTTTTGTTTCGGGCTCATACGCATAGATCCATGATTCGTCACGTGTGACGATCTTATAAACGTCTTTTGAAGCACCGCGATCGTATTTTTTCAGCATTTCTTTACACCAATCCACACGAGCCTTTTTTTGAGCGATTGTCAAACTGTGCGGGATCCAACTAGAACAAACCTTTTTTACGGCCAGGTGTTCATGCAATATCGAATGTATGCTGGTGGGAGAAATGCATAGGCATGCCTCTATCTGAAGGTATGTTACATGACGGTCTTGCATTATCAGTTCACGTACGGCATCGATGTTTTCTGGCTGTTTTTGGACGACCTTCACGGAATTCGTCTTTGAGCGAGCGTCGGCCACGATTGAATTCGTTGTACCAGTTTTTCACAGTGCTATAGGATGGTGCTTCATAGCCATACAAAGATTTTAGTTCATCGATGCAAGATGCGATGCGAGATGAATTTTTTAATTCCCTGTAAATAAAACAATTCACGATTAAATGACTAAACGTTCTGAGTGATGTTATGCTAAAAAATGTCAAACTTTCCAATGGAAATGTCAGATTGCACCTGGCAACAGTTAGTGTTGCCTAGGCCAGAAATATATATAGCAGCCCTCGTATGGGAAATAGGCGCGGTTGTAATCCGATTTTCGTACTATAATATAGAAATATGAGAGGAATATTATGTACCGAATTTGGTTGAAATCGGTTAAACAGATCCCAAAATATGGGCTTTCACCTAAAACAGGGCGGTGCAAGGCCCACTGACTAATTTTGAACGTGGGTCCTATAAAGTCATCTCATATTATCCCAGAGATAAAAATTGAATGTTTCTGGCTTGTTTAGTGTTTGATTTATCGCGCTTTTAGTAGTTTTTAACAGTACCGTGGGCGGGGTTGTCACCCGATTGCACCCATTTTCACACCGTCGATAGAGATGCTAAAAACATTTCTTCTCAGTGATTTTTTTTATTGTAGCTTCAGGGGCTGGACCCCGCCCACTTTAAAAAATATTTTAACTGCAGATGCCCCTCCCTAATGTGATCCTGTATTCCAAATGAGAGTCTTATATCTTGTTTTGGAGCTTAGTTATGCCAATTTTCTTTGTTTTTGATTAATGGCGTTTTGTGGGCGTGGCAGTGGTCCGATTACGCCCATCTGCAACACCAACCGCCTTACGGTATCAAGAAACATATGTACAAAGTTTCATAAATGTACCAAGATATCTAAATTTCTACTCAAGATACAGCTTGCACAGATGGACAGACAGTCACCCGGATTTCAACTCGTCTCTTCATCCTGATCATTTATATATACATAACCCTATATCTAACTCGATTAGTTTTAGGTGGTACAAACAACCGTTAGGTGAACAAAACTATTATACTCTGTAGCAACAGGTTGTGAGAGTATAAAAAGTAAGGAAGGGCTAAGTTCGGATGCAACCGAACATTTTATACTCTCGCGTAGTCAAATGGTATACTCGTTTGGGATTTCTTTATATATTTTAATAATTAGAGCAATCGTTCTTGTGTTTTATTGTATACGCTTATAATTTATTTTATATAGAATGAATTACAACTGTATTGAGGAGTATGAAAATAAATCGTTTTTTGACAATGAATAAGATTTTTTATTTATTTTATCGGAATTATTATACATGTTTAGCTTTAAAAATTATATTATTATATCAATATAGTATATAATATTTACAATATTAAACATAAATTTTTATATAGATTCTTATACATATATCCAAATTATATTTCTTTTCTCCTTATACTATTTAATTTCTATCAAATATTTATACAATAATGTCTTATATAATAACAAATTATACATATAATTTAAATTTTCTTAATTATATTATTTACATATTTTTCTTAAAATTGTCTTAAAAACTACTGTCAAAATTTCTATACCATTTCTTAATATATATTTGAAAAAAAAATGAGCTATTGCAATAAGTCTAAAATGCATGTTTGAAAATGCCCAATCAATTGGTGTACTGGCAGGTGTAGTTGAATATTCTACACCAAGCAGGGAACTAAAGTTTTTTTCTTGGTGCAAATTTTCTATTGAATTCCCTGTAGACATTAAACAAATGTTGAAATCTCCAACAATTAGCACATTTTGATTGCATAACTCAGAAGTATGGACTTCCTGAAGTTCTACAATTAAATGTCTGACAGAGAAAGCTGAATTTCTGTATAGAACCAGAATATTAATACTGAAACATTTAAACAAAACCGTTTCTAAAACTTTGCGGCCTGAATAAATTTTCTTTACAGCCTTTGGTTCTATAGAGCTAGCAATACTATGCTTTGCATATAGTATAATGCCCTGTTTATTTCTGTTGGTTGTTTCCGTGGTAACTACCCTCAGCTCGTTAATTGGAGTAAATCCTGGTATATCAAAATTTTCGCACGGATAACTCCAAGTTTCTACAAAACATAAAATATCTGAAGGTAGCATCAAACAGTCGCTTTTTATATCATTAATGTGAGCGTGAAGACTCTGAACATTATGGAATAAAATTTGATGTTCTGATGTTCGGGAAATCATAAAATTGAAACTTGTTGTCAAAGCTTTATTTGTGTTCAATTCCTTCAGTTCCTTAAATACAGTCGAGTATGAACTACAACTTTATTATATGTGGCACCCTGACTTTTATGAATAGTTATTCCCTCAGCCGGAACAACTGGAAACTGATTTCCTTCAATTGAAATTTGTTCATTTCTTTTAAATTAAAAAGATTTTAAAACTTTTTCAATTGGTGTCCAAGAATTTTCTAGAGGATGAGGCTTTTTTGATCGTGCTATCAAACCAACAGAAGGTTCCAAAAATTTAATCCACAGAATTTTTGGAAAGGAACATTGGAAATCAATATGCATAAGTTGTCCAGCTGCCCCATTAACCAGGCCATCACACGTGTTTATATTCACTGTAATCATATATTTGGCGGAGGTTTTTAGTGTGAATTCATAGGGCAGTCCATGCGTTTCAGAAGTTTTGAAAAGTTTAACTCTTTCAAAAATATTCTCATTTTCACTTATACCAACTCCTTTAACTGAGTCTTTTGCAGTTGAAAGGATAGCTTGTTAGATAGTTGGGATTCGACTAAGCTTAAGGGCATTGAAATTATTTGTCTCTTCATTGGACCAAAATAAATGTATGGCATCATCGGGAACTTCTTCGAAATTAACTACTCGAGTTTCAATGAGTGATATGTCCTCATTTGTTATAGTACCAGATGCCATATGGTTTAATGCAATTGCAAAAGCCTGATTCTCTCGTTGTCTTATTATTTCTGTTAATTCAAAGTATTTAAATAACTCCCCGAAAGAGGAACCAACTACAGTGCTGTATGCATCATTGGGATTAGGAGAGAATATCAACCTATCTCCAACAGGTGAGATTTGCTTCAAATCACCAAACACGATGATCGGTATACCACCGAAGGGTCTGTTTTGAAAATTTGTTTTAATCTCGCATCAACAGAGCTAAACATACGAGCACCTACCATCGATATTTCATCAATTATGATTAATTTTAAATCGATAAGTCTGGGATACCATGAATTAACTGTGTCATTGCTAAGTGGCCTCAACTCTCTATTCAACTGATTAACAGGTAAAGAGAATATTGAATGAAGGGTCATTCCACCTATTCCGAATGCTGCTTTACCCATAGGTGCGCAAAGAAGAACTTTTAAGGAACTTGGATTTGATCCAGGTGTAGAATTGTAACGATGGTTAGGTGTTTCATATATTGCAGATATCAAACGACTCTTTCCTACACCTGCACCGCCGCCAATGAACTCATAAAATGGGCGATTTGTTTTTAGCTGGTGCGTCAAATGTGTCAAATAGGTTCTTTGCTTAGTATTTAGACTTTGAACTAAAGAAAATAATTTCTCAACTGGAATTAAAGGGGGTAGTTTAATAAGTCTAATATTGCAATCAGATTCAGTGCCATTATCTGTTGAATCTTCGCCATGTTGTTGATTCCGCCATGGATAGTAAAGCATTACCATTTCGCGGAAATACTCAACTCTGGCCAAATATGAGTTAAACCTTCTATACCGAATAATACAAGGTTTGGTATGTTTTTTAACAAAACCACTACCGTCTTTAAGAGGCATGACAACCCCGCTTTCTGGTAAATTATCGTTTTCCCTTTCTTCTTCTTCATGATCATTGTCTTGTGCTCTTCTACTACATTTAACATATTTATACATAGATGCAAAAGCAGCTAAACAAAGAGTTTCTAACTGATCGGATCTTTGAACATAACGGTCTAAAATACCGCATACCGAATATTTCAGTCGAACCTGAAGGAAGGTTCTGAAGTTCTGCTCTAGGTTTCACCATTCGAACACGTTCCTCAGGTCGAGAGGTATTTAAAAATATTTCTGCATTACCTGCTTCCGAAAGATGGAGCCCAACGCAGCAATATACTGCTTCTTGTGCAGATATTTCTGTGCCTGATATAAATTTGTGACCTATGTATATGTTTAATTTTTTGCTTAACAGTATAATTTCCAGCATTTACCGATGATATAGCTTCATTTAAGAGCCTAGAAACTTTCCTGTTCGACTTGTTAATATAATTAATTATATATGAACAGCAAGCATATGCAGCCAGTATATATTGGATATCCATATTTGCTCTATGGAGTTCCAAAATCAGAGGATTATAAGCGTTTATAAAACGATCCTGTAATTTAATTTTTAGAAAAATTTTGGGTTTTGTTAAACTTGATCTAAGGGCTAACAAATAGTCATCAAAAGACATACCTATTTGTTCTACTATCAGACAGGAAATGTTCAAAATCTCTTAAATTAGAAATTTGTCTTTCTGAGTTTTGACTTGTTTCTGTAAGAGGTAACAGTATTTGCGTTGAAGGCATTGGTGGATATGGTATACCAAAACGACAAAACTCCTGTCCTGTCCTGTCCTATACCTGTCCTCTTATTTCCCTAGTACAAGACCGACTGTGGTTATGCTTTTGATAACCCAAATAATTTTCTAACTGGCTAACCGAACCATCTGTAGAAATATAATTGTCAATAAAACTAATGACATCAGGGAATGTCTGAGGATCTTTAAGGTTGATCCTGGGAGCATTATTAAGCCAATACATGCCATGTACATGCGGGGAACCTCTCTGTTGAAACTCCACTCTCCAGTAGAAATTTGTGACAAAATGCGCTCCAAAAATGCCGGCATTATCTTTAAAAAGCTTAAGAATTTGTCGATAGCGGTAGTCAAAATATCTAGCACAAGTAACCGCGTCTGACCGAATTAAGCGATATCTATCTTGGGTTGTTAAACTGTTGACATCCTCTTCCGAAATATCTTTAGAATCAACAGTTTTAGAGAGGATGACCAAAAGCTCAACCCACTGAGATTCTGCAGCCGATAAAGTGATAAAGAAGGTTGGAAGCCCAAATTGGCGAATCATAGCGATTACCTTTTTCTTCTCAGCTTCCCAGTGCGCAGGAGAGGATCTAACGCCTTTCAAAACCTTGTAACCATCATCGTGTTGAATTAAGTTTTGAACAAAGTTTTCGTTTAATAGATTTTGGGCCGTAACTTGGTTGCAAGCTTGTGTGGAAAACGTCAACCAGAGAATCGGAATACATTATATGAAGGTGTGAGGTTTAGAATTAGTATATACTAATTTCATTCTAATTCAGCGTCAAACGACATAATTTTTAAGAAAACTTATCCACTTAATTACATTAAAATATCACATTTTGATCAACCAGAACGGTTTAAAGTCAAGAGGAAAGACAGAAATCATATATATATATTGGGGATAGAAAAAGATATTAATTTTTACATTGTTCAGCTATACTCGAGAACATATTTTGAAGCAATTTTATATATAAAAAAAATTTTAATACTCACTGACCGACATACGAGAAGTATTATTAGTAGAATATGGAAGTAGAGGGTAGCATTAACCCGATTTGATCAAGTTTTGCCAATACTACAGCTACTAACATGCCACAGACTAATAAAATGCTCCCACTGTTTCATTAAGGTACCTCACATACCATCACCAATCATATGGAGTAAAGTCAGACGAATGTTCGAAAATCTTGGTATTAGTTACATGGGGGCCAGGTAAAATTTTTACTCGATTTCATCCATTTTAGGCACAAAAATACCTTGTTATGTGTAAAACACGCTCTTTCATTGAGATAACTCACATATTGGCCGATATATGCGGTATAAAGTCACCCGGAAGTTCAAAAATCTTTATATTAGGTATATGAGGGCTATAGGAAGTATAGATTCGATTGAACCCATTTTTTGACACAAACACTATTAGCGAGAGTTTTATTTATTTATTTTATTATATGAATTTCAATTAAATGTCTTACACATTGACCGATATTTTCGGTAAAAAGGCAACTATAGGCACTGGGGTCAACAAATTCAGTACCTAGGGACTTGAATAGTTTTGGTTCGATTTAGACAATTTTTGGTCACAAAGTGGCATACTTCAAAAGCATTATTCACGCAAAGTTTTACCCCGATACAATCATTGTTGTTTGATTTGAATAGTGGAAAGTGAAAAAATCAGATGGAATTTAAAATGGTGTTATATGGGAAATAGGCGTGGTTGTAATCCTAAATGTGGGTTTTCACCTAAATGTGGGCGGTGCCACGCCCATTGTCTAATTTCGAACGCGGCTCCTATAAAGTCAGCTCATACGATCCCTGAGTTAAAATTTAATGACTCTGGCGTGTTTAGTGCTTGATTTATCGCGCTTTTAGTACTTTTTAACAGTACCGTTATATGGGGAGTGGGCGGGGCACGCCCACAAAACGCCATTAATCAAAAACAAATAAATTGCCATAACTAAGCTCCACAATAAGATACAAAACTGTTATTTGGTATACAGGATCACATTAGGGAGGGCATCTTCATATAATTTTTTTTTTAAGTGGGCGCGGTCCCTCCCCTAATAGGTTTAATGTGCATATCTCCTAAACCGCTAAAGCTATAATAACAAAATTCACTGAGTGCAAATGTTTATAGCACCTCTATCGACAGTGTGAAGATGGATGAATCAGGTGACAACCCCGCCCACTTCCCATATAACAGTACTGTTAAATACTACTAAAAGCGCGGTAAATCAAGCACTAAAAACGCCAGAGACATTCAATTTTATCTCTGGGATGGTATGAGATGACTTTATAGGATCCTCGTTCAAAATTAGACTGTGGACCTGGCACGGCCTACTTTTAGGTGAAAATCCATATCTTAAAATCTGCTTTACCGATTTCAATCAAACTCGGTATAGAACATTCTTCTTATATTTCTATGTTATAGTGCTAATATGGGCGAACTCGGTACAACCACGTCTATGTATTTTTTATATTATATAACACAATTTTAAATTCCATCTGATTCTTTCATTTTCCACTAATCAAGCAAGCAACAATGAGTGTATCCAGGTAAAACTTTGCGTGAATAATGCGTTTAAAGTATGCCACCGTGTTCAAGCCCCTTGGTACTGAATATGTGAACCCCTGTGCCTGAAAGTATGAGTTATGAATAAGTAAATGAAACTCTCGTTAATACAATAGTATATTTTTGTGTCAAATTGTATTCATTGTCAAAAAACGATTTCTTTTCATACTCCTCAATACAGTTGTAATGCGTTCTATTATATAAAATCAATTATAAGCGTATAAAACAAAACATAGGAACGATTTCTCATAATTTGAGTACATTTAGTTAACAAATTGCTCTAAGTAATTCCACTGTGAATGTAAATAACTGAGGCAACAGTTTCTACTTCTAATTATTAAAATATATAAAGAAATCTAAAACGAGTATACCATTTGACTTTGCGAGAGTATAAAATGTTCGGTTATATCAGAACTTAACCCTTCCTAACTTGTTCGTATATCGATTAGTGTTAAGGTGGGTTCAACGTGTCAATCATGACAGCAGTGTTGCAGAGAAGTTAAAGTATTGCGTTTTCCCTGAAAAATCGCAAATAATCGGCAACACTCGTAATCTCACAATAATACAAGATATATATCAGACGATATAGTGTTAATAGTATCAGGACTGTTTCCATCCACAATCAGTGAGATAGAGGAAAAAGCCTTACAAAGGTTGCAAGGGACTAGGGGTCAAACCTGGTAAGACGGAACTGATGCTATTCACTAATAAACCAAAATACCTAAATTTCATCTTCCAACACGGTGGTACTACAATTTCTCTATCCTACACGACATAATATGTAGGGGTCTAGATTGATACCACTGATACTGACTATATATATGTATATATTTGAGTAATGGAAAATGTTAATGCATCCAGTCTGGATCTTGCCCTATCCCCAATATACGCGATATAGGAATTTCCGAATATCCATTTTTCATGTTCCCTGTTTTCATAAAGATTCAGCGCTGAATCTAGACCTCATACCCACTATATTAAATTAAGCCTCTAATTGAGTTTATAATCCGTCCAGTTCTGGATGAGTTTGGAATACAGGTTTTTCTTTTGCAATTCTCAAGAAATATTTCATTGTTTAAATTTTTTTTAAAATGATAGTGATGAAAAAAGATATTTGTAAATAAGACTTAAGTGTATTGGTCTACTTTTCAGATTTTAATATGAGCAACTGTAGCAATTCTATAAGTAATTGTCCAAATTCTGACTTCATATTCCGAAAGCCTTGTTCATATAGTTCACCTGTAACGGAAACGGAAGATGTGGATGATCGGGATGATGATATGACTTTCTGCATGTCAAATTATGCCAAAGAAGTTTTAAAGATGATGTTTATGATGAGATCTCATAATATGCTTACAGATGTTGTATTGGAGGTAAAACAAGAATTATTTCCAGCACATAAAGTGGTTTTGTCGGCAGCATCACCTTATTTTAAAGCTATGTTTACAGGAGGTTTAAAAGAATCAGAAATGTCACGTGTTCAACTACAAGGAGTATGCGATTTTTTATATTATTAAAAAAATAATACTTCTAATTTAAAATGATCCTCTATGTACTAGGTGTGTCCCACCGCCATGGGTCGAATAATTTATTTTATGTATACGGGACATATACGTGTAACAGAAGTGACAGTCTGTCAGTTGCTACCTGCGGCAACAATGTTCCAAGTGCCCAACGTTATAAACGCATGTTGTGCTTTCTTAGAGAGGCAATTGGACCCAACCAATGCTATTGGTATCGCCAGTTTCGCAGAACAGCATGGGTGTTTAGATCTTCAGAAGAAAGCCAACTATTTCATAGAGAGACATTTTACACAGGTAAAGTTTCAAAACAATTTTTTTTGCTTTGTCATGCCCACTTTTTTCAACATATTAAATTTCCAGTCAGTTAGTTGGTTAGTAGTGTACTTCTGATTCCTCAGTTTTCCCTACAAACTTAGAAAATTGTCCTTAGATTATATTAGCTTATTTTATTATTGTTTGCTGTTATAATAGTTTTTAATTCAATAACATTTATCTTATACTACCGTTCTACGTACATATATGATACTCTGCACATGGTTTAAATACAATAATATTAAGTAAACACGGTATTTTAGACACAATATGATTTGATGTTAAATTAAAAAATTAGTCCATACTTCCTCTAACCCCCATATAACCGATGTACTTATTTCCGTCCTTCTGGTTGCCGAAGCAATGGGTTCTTGATTTGTCCATTGAAGTCCATATTATGGGCATTGTGTAAACAATACATCGCCAAGGAGTTCTCGGTCTATATATGCATCACCATGTGGCATCTATCTAGAATTATACATTCATAAAAAGCACTGATATTCCTTCATATTATGATTATGAATTTCGTAAGTTTCTTTTCTATTCGGTTACAATAGAGGTGAATTCTTTGTTTTGGAGTAAAAATCTTATATTAGTTCCATGACATTTCATTCATCCAATCGTTAAAATTATATAAAGAAGTGACGTTGCCACTGCTAGTTTTGTTTCATTACATTATTTTCTCATGGGAACGAACATATTTGTAGGTTGGCTTAATAAGTATTGCGGTAAATCTACTATAGCTTTTTCATCTTGAATTGTTGAATTTGGTCGTAAGCGTTTTTAATTTCGTTAGTAATTCTATTTACTTCCTCTACAGTGCCATGTTTGACACGTAACCCGAATTAATGCGATGGAATTTTATTATCTTCATGAAGGAAAGTAGGCAGCAACCTGCTTTTGTGTTAGGTGGTACTGCATTTTTTGTCCGAAAATAATTCATAATACTGTGACGAACACGGATGATAGAACAAAATCGAATCGACGATAAATTGCCAGAAGCAACTAGACAGCGAATTCGTAGTTGCCAGAATGTTCTAGTAGTAAAGTAGTTAGCGAATTCGTAGTGGCCAGAATGTTCTAGAAGCAATGTTTTGTTACAGATTTACTATATAAGGGCTGCCGGATTGTGCAGCAAACACAGTTCTAGTTAGAGTGTTGTCGTGATAAGAGCCATCAAGCTATAAGCAAGAAGTTGTTAGCTCGAATAACGAGCAATAAGTGTTAAGTTGTTGGAATTAGAAATAAAGATAAGTGTGTAGCCATTAAATTGGGACTTTTATTTAACAATCCAGTGATCGAACTCAAGAGTGAGTTACAGGTAGACGATTTATCGAGAAATCCGTTACAATACGAATACACAAAAAATGTATCGAACCTACCGTATTCTCCACATTATAGTTTTTTTTTTATTTCTCATCATTTCTGCTTTCATTCCTACGTTACTCTTAAAGTGATTTGTTCGATTGCAGAGCTGATTTGATATGTAGTCTTTTGAAGCGCGGATCAAGTATTGTGGCTTTAGATAGCAAATAATGTTTTTCCAACGGAACTCGTCGTTTGTTGACATTCGGTAAACAATCTACGAGCCAGCTGACCATATTCGGTACGGATATCCACATCGACTAAATGTCTCAACATATTAGTCAACGGTATGACAAGGCTTGCCGTAACGTATTTCTCCACGCTTATGTTTTTTGTGGCTTCCTTGAATGGCTTCAGTTATTCAATTAATTCGCAGATTAGTTTTCGCTCGTGATGACTTGTCATCTCATTCTCTTCAACAAAATAGGTCCAGTTATTGCTGCCAACGCTTTGAAGGCTTCTATTATGTCAAGATATGAGATCTATATCCTGTATGACTGTTTTCACCATGTCTTCTGGTACATTTTTTATTTGCGTAGCTCGCAATTCGTCCATTGCATTTACATAATGCTTAAAATATCGAACAATTTCTTTGATCCGAGTCAAAAGGGTTGAATATGCCGGCTTATCGGGGACAACAAGGTTTATAGTATGAGTTGTGCACGGAATGCACATATTTGTGCCTAATAATCCTTTCACAGCGGCTACAAGATTCGCTCTATTGTCTACAGTGATCGAAACTGCTTTCTGGATAGGTATTTAAAATTCATTTAATGCTTCCATGATAGAAGTGCTTATGTATTCCGATGTATGCGCTTGAAATAAAATCTACTTGTTATTAGGTTACAAGTTAAGTAAATGTAAAATTATTACCTCGTGCATCTGCACAGCCGTTAAGCAAACACTTACAAATAAAGAGGACCTTGTAGAATTTGTTATTGTAACAATGTAAATGCTATGTTATTATTTTCTTTGAATACATACTTAACAATGCGGGAGCTTCGGTATATTTGCTATCAGTGAGCTCTGTTATCTACAAAAAATACAAATAAAAAGATTAAGAAGGATAATATACTTGTAATAGAAATAACAAGTTGGTTAGAATATCTAAAAAAAACTAACTTTAAATCTGGAATCTCGGGGCATCAAACTTTTAAAAATCTCTGCCGGGCGAATTTCTCCACGGAAGTATTGGCATGTTATCTTAAGATATCATAAACACGACTGCAGCGGGTATTTGTTGCTCCTTAGTGCCACCTTCTGTTGCAATCGTTGCATATTTCCAAAAAAAATTTAAATTTACTTGCAAATTACATGACTTCGTCAAAGTTAGTTTTCAGGTTAGCGTTTCAGGGCATTTTCCCCATTTCTGCTAAAGATTGATTTGAACTTGTGCTGGTATTCTGGTCTCTGGTGTCCTGCTGAATATATATTTTTTATAATAATTATTTTTTAAAAAAGCTTAACAGCTATGTGATGATGATTTGCTTTAATATGCGTACGCATATTTGATGTGTTTCCACTCGTTTTCACCATTTTTGTGCACAATGTGCATATAATAGCGTTTTTTCCTTTGGTTTGAAATATTTCTTTAGTTTTGCCATTTTTCTTTCACGAAAAGTTACTTTTTTAGACGCCACAATCTTTTTGCACAATTGCAAAAAGTAAACTTACAAATACGGTACTTGTGATGCATGTGTGTAAGGACGCGTGCATACATACTTGTAATGTAGTCGATAATCGATGTAGCCACTTCACTTGTACCTCAATAATATTGTGACGAACACGGATGATAGAACAAAATCGAATCAACGATAAACTGCCAGAAGCAACTAGTTAGCGAATTCGTAGTTGCCAGAATGTTCTAGAAGCAATGTTTTGTTACAGATTTACTATATAATTGCTGCCGGATTGTGCAGCAAACACAGTTCTAGTTAGAGTGCCCTTATATAGTAAATCTGTAACAAAACATTGCTTCTAGAACATTGTGGCAACTACGAATTCGCTAACTTGTTGCTTCTGGCAGTTTATCGTTGATTCGATTTTGTTCTATTATCCGTGTTCGTCACAATATCAACAATCGTATACGATTGCTGCACACAGTGCCAAAAGACTGCGCGTGACTTACTTTCACCGATGAGAAGATTCAAGTTGTTATCAACCAAGGCGAAATCGTCAAAATCCATTTGACCAGATTGCATAAACATTTTGATGCTAAAGCATCTAGGCTCGACGGGAGTAAGATATCTTACCGAGGTCCTCAATCAGTCGCTAACCACTCTTGATAAGCCCAATGTGTGGAAAGAGGTGATGATGGTGGAAAGTCGGAAGCTACCCCTGACCTTAACTCACTATTTAAGTATATAGACTATGAACATTGCTTCCGTAAAGTGCACAGCACCAGTTCGTGGCTTAATTCAAAACCACCCTGTGACGGTACGATTTTATTATAGTGTCACAGTCAATTACACAACGCTACTAGAAGATATCGACACATCGGGGGTTCGGCAGGGGGCGTCTCCCTGCTACTGTTCAATATCTGTATCTCAACCACCAAAGAGAATTTCCATCACCTCATAGACAGACGGTTGTACGATATTGACGCCAGGAAATGGAATTGATGGCATGTGTTTAAAATAAACAGTTATCTCACCGGATTTTCTCGCTCCTTCTCTGCATATTCACAAACTGGACGAAGGAGCAGAGACTGGATCTTAATATCGCAGTTGATGACATTAAAATTCCATCTGTCAACAACCCTAAGATTTTAGGCGTTACTCTCGGCAGCCAGTGTACAAAATCGCACCAAAATCCTCAATTCGCTAACCGGCAGCACCTAGGGAAAAGACAACGAAACGTTATGGCAACATACAAGACAATCGGCCGGCCGGTCATTAACAGCTGAAATCATCCCTGCAATAATTTGCTTCAATCGGGGTCGCCTAGGAGTATCAAGAGGTTATTCCTTGATTACGTCGATAAAATAGATCAATACGCCGACCCCACTACGGAAGAAAATTCAGGAACGCACTGAATGCCACTCTCAGTGGCCCCATTAACACGGACCACCTTCCAGAATGGCGTCTTTGAAGTCAATTCACTACACATAGCAGAAAAAGAACTAGAGCCTCGCGAATCTATAGAGACCCTTACGCAATCGCGTTCTGGATATGTAGCAGAACGACTTTTCCAAAATCAACCCCGACAGCACGTATTATAGTGCTGCATGAAACGAGTCCCCGCAATCGTCTAACTATCTTTTTGTATGCCTGATGAAACCAACTTATCAACAATTTACTTACACCTTGCCCAAACAAAGTCTTGGTAACCATTACAACAACAATATATTTCGCAATAGCAAAACAGTAAATAGGCGGAATCGAATTGTACATAGCCAAAAAACTGTAATTTTCAAATACAGTTAAAATCGAATAATTTCGCAATTTCAAATTGAATTTGGCATAGGGGATTATTAGTGGCATATGTGGTTTTACTGTTATTGAAGAACTGCCAAAATATTAAAATTAATATCTAGTTAAGAATATTTATACTTATATATATATCCTAAAATGTTTAATAATCTTATTTATAGGTTTGTCAAGAAGAAGAGTTTTTACAGTTGTCCGCTTACCAACTGATTGCGCTAATTCGACGCGACGAGCTAAATGTTCAAGAAGAGAGGGAAGTATATAATGCCGTACTTAAATGGGTTAAATACGATGAAGAAAATCGTTATCCAAAAATGGAACATATACTTTATGCTGTTCGGTGTCAGTTTTTGACACCAAATTTCCTTAAGGAACAAATGAGAAATTGCGATGTGTTACGAAAAGTGCCCGCATGTAGGGAATATTTAGCAAAGATATTTAAAGATTTGACTTTACACAAACGACCAGTAGTAAAGGAGCGAACACCAAATACGACTCGAATGATTTTTGTAGCAGGAGGATTTTTCCGACAATCATTAGATATTCTAGAAGCATATAATGTTGATGATAAGACATGGACAACTTTGCCAAACTTACGGATTCCTCGATCTGGCCTTGGTGCTGCATTCTTGAAAGGCACTTTCTATGCTGTCGGCGGGCGTAACAATTCAATTGGGTCTTCTTACGATTCAGATTGGGTGGATCGATATAACACTTCGACAGAACAATGGCGTCCATGTGCTCCAATGACAGTGCCACGACACCGAGTAGGCGTGGCCGTAATGGACGAATTGATGTATGCAGTTGGTGGATCCGCAGGTTCGGAATATCACAGTTCAGTTGAATAGTATGTAGTTTATAGGATAGGAAAAAAAATTATTAAACGAACATATATATTTTTAATATGATTAGTTATGATCCGGATCAAGATCGCTGGACACTTGTGCAACCCATGCATGAAAAACGTTTAGGAGTTGGAGTGGTTGTTATTAATCGCTTATTGTATGCTATTGGAGGTTTTAACGGTTCCGACCGCCTTACAACTGTAGAATGCTATCATCCTGAGAATAACGAATGGACTTTGGTCCACCCAATGCAGTATGAACGAAGTGGTGCCGGTAAATTTCCATATATTCACTTAAAATATTATACTATAGTTGAAACGAAATTGGTTTATGTTATGGCACATAATATCGAAGTTTATTTGATAATAACGGTTAAATAGTTTACAATTTTTATTATTGTTAAAGCTGTGTGTGTGTTGGCATTGTGATAGAACACAGTTCCTCTCATATTGGTCACAGCTGACCGCTTCTGGGCAACAACTTCCTTCAGACGGTCCAATTGTTGCCAGTACAGGTCCGAATTAATAGTGTGGCCGTTAGAAGCAGCTAACAGTAGATGATTTCCTACCAATCTCACCAAAGACATAATAAAAACTTCCTGACTGACAGTTCTGGCTTGGCCACCAATTTCGCCGCCTCACCTTTCGACTGTGACCGTTTTCGCTTGCCGGTGTAGTAAATTACCAATTTTTATCATCAGTTAATGTTGTTGTAAATCTGCAGCGATTTGCAGAAGGAAATTCGGTCGATGACGTGTTTTGTGCATTATCTCATCAAGTATCTTCTTGTACCTAGCTTTTTTAAATGGGTTTTGGTGCAATGTTTATCTCCTGGGTAATCTAAGCAGGTCTTATACGGTATGATTCACTGATTTCCATTATTTAATCGATATTTTTGGCAATTTCCCTTACAGTGGTGCATTTTTGACATCAAAATTACCGGATATCGATGAAATCAAAATTACGCTTGATTGGTTGTAACAGTATTAGGACCATCACCTCTATCAAAAAAAAACTGAAAAATATGGCGTGTTTTCTCTTTTTTTAGGATAAAAGTTTTTAATAAACCTTTTTTTCACGCTTTTTTTGTTCACCTAACGGTTTATAAAAACCTAAAACTAATCGAGATAGACATAGAGTTATTATATACATATGAATGATCAAGATGACGATACTAGCTGATTTCCGGGTGACTCTCTGTTCGTCCGTCCGTCTATGCGAGCGGTAACTTGAGTAAAAATTGAGATATCTCGGTCAAACCTGGTACATGTGTTCATTGGCACCCCAAGGATGTTGATATTTCTCATCTTAACTATAATGTTTGTTAGCTGATTATGAATGTAATCGATCTAAACGCTATACCCCTAAAATAACGGTTCAGTTTTTTCACTTTTCCCACATATACATACCCAATATATTAAATTTCGTTGCCATGGTAAATCGCTAAAACTATTGTACTTTTTGCGACTTTTTAATAACCTAAGTTGTTATTAATATTTGGCTCAATTGATCCATAATTTGGTTTAAAAACGACTGTATATATTTCCGTTGCATCATTTTCTATTCTAACCTTTTTCTGTCCATTGCAAAAATTTCACATTAAAAGTTCGGTACCGTTCGAACTTAGCCCTGTCCCATCCATTTCCGTACTCCATATGTGAAATATTCGTAGGCTTTGAAAAATAAATATTGTTCTTTCAAGCACTTCACTACTATTTCGTATTTTTTGCTTTTTTTTTACTATTGTTTCACCCTGAAAAATAGTGTTGAAAAATAACATTTGTTTATGTAAAAGTGATAACTTCGTTAAAAGGTATTATGATGAAATTTACCACAAAGCTGAAATGCATGTGGGATTTTAAACTTTTTGAAAATATATATCTCGCAAAGTAGTCTTCCAAATATAACGAAATCACATTACAAGCCACACTACTTTCCTTAGTTCCCTTATTTAATGATATTGTATGTAATCAGAATTGTTAATAGAATCCATGAAGTTATAGAAACAAGGATTAACGCAAATAGCTACTCTGGGGATCCTGATAGTTGTCAGAATCAGAATTCAAACGAATAAAATTTGGTAGTAGATCACATAAATTCTGATATTATTAGTTTGTCGTTAGAGTCCGAGGTTTTATTGGTTATTTTCTTTTTATCAAGGAAACCGATTTCATCGGGTTTGCTTTTAAAAGCTATACAAGAGACTCAGCTTTTACAATTTTATATTACGCATCTATTATTGCGCGAATACAGCTGTCATTACATTACACAGAATACCAAATTGTACTTTACAAGGGAACATCGTATACCTACCGCAGACAATATTGTATACTATCGAATACTACCAACCCTGCCAACACTGTCTGACATTGCCAAAATCAGCCAAAGAGCAGTTATCTCCATAATTTTGCTAATTTTAGAGTTTGAATATATTATATTTAAAGAAAATCATTTAATTTAAAGAGACTTCACTTTTTATTTATTTTCGAATATTTCAAACTGAAAAATTTACCAAAATTGATCTTCAAAAAATCGGTCTGAAATTTTGGACCTGTTCTTTCCTTATTAAGAAGCTGCTTATTTTTCGGGACCGCTGAAATCGGATTACTATAGCATAAAGCTGCCATACAAACTGAACGATCGGAATAAAGTGCTTGCATGGACAACTTTTTTCTTTGAAGAGTTATCTTCACGAAATTAGGCACGAATTATTTTTTAAGACAACTATGTGTTCACCGCTGAAATTGTTCAGATCAGATCACTTCTACTTCTTGTAAGGAGCCTTTGTATTTGTGATGGGTATAATAGCTTCGGTGCAACCGAAGTTAACGTTTTTTCTTGTTCTAGTACCATTTTTTGTTGAAGTAATGAGTATTTAAAGATGATTTTTTTGTTTATAATTTATAAAACTCTGACATTTTCAAAAATGTAAACTTATGTTTTCAAGTATACTCGCCTCTCAGCAGCCAACCGCAAAGGAAAACCCTGTTATAGTAACCAGCCTTTTTCTTCCGACATATTCCAAAGTAAATCTAAGAGTGGTCGGCATCGGCTCATACATATATTTATATGTTTTAGTGTATGAATACTGTTTAAATGAGTTTAAACTCCCTCCTTCAAGTGCACCGCTCTACTCATGAAAAACTGACACACTCTAGTGAAACACACCACACCTGTGAACACTCAAGGAATTTCACCCCACACCAGATGACACCACACAAGACAACATAACATACCATTTCATTCTCTTATCGTCTACGGGCCTGAGCGCCACATCAACATCATTCGATACAGCATCCCACCGCACGCGTCTAACTAGAGCAGGCATCCGATACACCGGCCGCGTTTCCAGATACACCGGCGATTGGACCGACACGTCACATCGTTTCGTCAAAGCAATCCCGGATATTTTTCGACATCAGGTTTATAATAATTGTGTTACTGAATAATATTGTAATTATGCGAAAATACATATAAATAATAAATAAATACTTGGAGATTTTCCCTAACATATTCAGTGCGATAGTGAGTGGAATGTAACATTTGAAATATATTGAGAAGTTTTCCAATAAATTTGGTCCCCAATTATTTATTGGTCCTTCGAGCCATAGTGAGCAGCACTATGGAGTGAATAAAATAAAAAAAAAAAAACGATAAATTCGAGAAAAAAAAAAAGTGCTGTGAGAAACACAGTGTGGCTAAACGTTAAAATACACATGAAAAAAAAATACATAAGTGCTGTGCAGTGCAGTGAAAAAAAAACATATATACACATAGAAAAAAAAAAAAAAAAAAAAAAAAAAAGACATAAGTGCTGTGCAGTGCAGTGGCAAAAAACATATATACACATACAAAAAAAAATCAAAAACACAAAAAAAAAAGGTTCTACATAGATAGAAGTGCAGTGCAGTGGAGTACATATACACATAGAAAACAAAAAGAACAGAAGAAGGTGAGTGAAGTGATGTGGCACAAGCATATATACATAACAAAAAAAAAAGCAAGAAAAACCAACAACGTGCGCGAAATAATCAAAAAGACAGAACGGGCGCGAATTTCAACAAAAATACATACATAAAAGACAGAACTGGCGCGAACTAAATAAAAAGAAAACCGTACCAGCAAACAACAACAACCAAACCACTCCAGCTCACCAAAATCACCCACCGCAGCCAAGCAGCAAGGACTGGGCAACAACGAAAGGCACACGCACAGGCACATAGTTAAAATATTGTCCCCAAAACCCCTTGGCGGAAACCCCAAAGGGAGTCGTATCGATTCCATTTAGTATATGTATATATCCTCTTATTCTATGTATGTTGAAATTTATGCCTTTGCGGTTTATTTTTTACAAAAATCCGTCTTAGTAAAGGCAATTACGGGACCCACGCTCAACCAGATTTAATGCTACTAATTTTAAATTGGCGTATATTCAAATACGTATTTAACGGAGACGTCGAAAAAATGTATAGACAAATAGTCGTACATAAAGACGATCAAGATTTTCAGCGAATTATTTTCCGAAAATCTCCCAGTAGTCCACTCCGCGACTACAAATTGCGTTACCTTTGGCGTCAACTGTGCTCCATATTCAGCCATTCGAACACTGCACGAATTGGCAGAAAACACCAAGTCAGAATTTCCTCTGGCAACCCAGGTGTTAAAAACACAAACGTATGTAGACGATATCCTGTCCGGAAGTCACAGTCTTCCACAAGCATACGAGTCACTAGCACAAGTGACACAAGCCCTCAAAACCGCAGGGTTTCTGTTAAAAAAGATAACGGCGAACCACCCTGATATCCTAAAGGACATACCTAAAGAAAATCTGTTGGATACTAATTTCCTTGAATTCGAAAAGGAAAGTACAACAAAAACTCTGGGGATCCAATGGAATGCGATATCTGACCAGTTTTCATACACTACAGAGTCAATATCAGCATTATCCGCCATAACAAAACGCCAAATTTTATCCTCTGTGGCAAAACTTTTCGACCCCGCAGGATGGCTTTCGCCAATTATGATACAACCGAAAATCCTAATTCTTCTTCACTTAGAAAAATGGTCACAATCCTAAAACAATCTTAACGATATCCGAATCTACCGATTCTTGGCCACAATCGCCCACTTCCATACATACTTCTCTTACTATAGTGCCTCATAGTTGCCTAAATTTTCATAATCAAATACAATTCAAAATTAAAGTTAAGGAATCACCATACTTGCAATGTGATACAGTGACGCACCCAGACTTACAAAAAGCAAAGGTCGCACTTATCGCATCTATCTAAGCGCTCATCATACGGGTAGTTGATGGGAAACACTTGTAAAAGTTGTAAATCTCACTTCAAAAAAGTGAGCGAAAATCACAAATCTCACTCTCGCAAGATCCCTCTTCGAAGGTTTGAAAGGAGCACCCATTCTGGCCATATCTGAGCCAGGCGTGGAGTCGCTATCCTCATAAGCCGATAATAAAGAGATTGCAAATAATTGCTGATAATACAGAAAAGGCAAATCATAAACAATCCGCATAAAAAATTGATAAAAGAAAAAATCCTAAAATTCTCGCCCTCGGCTACTTCATCAACAGCACGCCGAAATGCATAATACAGCCCATATGTGTTATACTAGGCAAAATATTCACCTAGGGGGCCCAGGATGTTTGAATGAGTTTAAACTCCCTCCTTCAAGTGCACCACTCTACTCGGGAAAAACTGACACACCCTAGTGAAACACACCACACCTGTGAACACTCAAGGAATTTCACCCCACACCAGATGACACCACACAAGACAACACAACATACCATTTCATTCTCTTATCGTCTACGGGCCTGAGCGCCACATCAACATCATTCGATACAGCATCCCACCGCACGCGTCTAACTAGAGCAGGCATCCGATACACCGGCCGCGTTTCCAGATACACCGGCGATTGGACCGACACGTCACATCGTTTCGTCAAAGCAATCCCAGATATTTTTCGACATCAGGTTTATAATAATTGTGTTACTGAATAATATTGTAATTATGCGAAAATACATAATAAATAATAATATAAATACTTGGAGATTTTCCCTAACATATTCAGTGCGATAGTGAGTGTAATGTAACATTTGAAATATATTGAGAAGTTTTCCAATAAATTTGGTCCCCAATTATTCAAATACATTTCCGCTGAGAAATAAATTTGATTTGTTCACATTGATAAGGTAAATTAGCTGTAGGACCCTTAAACGATAAAACGCACATAATCAGCTATGTTCTGTATTTCGCTTTCACATCAAAGGAAGTGATTTGGTTTGAAATCGAATTTGCCGTTTCTGGAAACGGAAAAATTTTGATGTAAAATCGAAGTGACATGCTTTGTTCTGAAAACCGAATTCACATATTTAAATGTAGTTACAAAATGAAAAACTTGTAACGTGTGGTCTTTTCTCTGCGTACATGCCAACGAGTGATATGTGAACGAAGAAAGGTTCGAGGGGAAATTTTCTGTAAAGAGCTCGCCATTAACTTTAGCTTCAGGATGCCGAACCACTGTAGTATTTTTCAAGCAGAAGTGGGTGCAGTTAAGGTACCGGTAGAAGTGCAGCTTAATGGAGAGGTGTGCACGACCGCAGAGCGGCAATACTAGCATGACTGAGCGTTTTGGGTTAGTCAAGGTCTTAGAGTCTGATTTCACTACCAATAGGATCAAGTTACTTTGTTATCATACTGATTTGGATGCCTGGTCATAGCAGAATCGTTAGAAACTGCAAAGCTGATGGGCTGAGAAATTGGATCTTAGTCCAATCTCATCAGACTGGTTCGGTGCTCCCGCTGTCCTTTTACATTCCAGCACAAGGATCTGTGTGACAGCGAAATCTTTCTGGTTCAAAGAAGAGTCTAAAATGTCCTTTGAATTACGTGCTCTTAGCAAGGTTCATCTCACCGCAATGATAGAAGTTCTTATTGGACACTGTCCTATATTCGAGGTGTGTTCAAAGAAAAAGGTGAATTTAAAATTTTTTTGAAAAGAACTTATTTATTCAGCACTATTTATTTTGTCCCCTTAAAAGTAAACTCCCTCGGATATAATACACTTGTGCCAACGCTGTTCCCAATGCTCGAAACACTTCTAAAATGCGCTTTTCGGTATGGCCATCAGCTCTTTCTTCGATTCTGACTTGATCTCATCAATTGTGGCAAAACTCTTTCCTCTCATTCGTTTCTTCAGTTTTTGGAATAGGAAAAAGTCACAGGTTTTGCTCAAGATTTAGCACAAACTTCGCTGCCACACGTTTCATGCCCAAAACATCAAAACATTCGAGAAAATTGAATGACATGAGCCATTGCAGAGGATGTTGGCATATCAATCAACATCCTCTGCAGCTTCTCTAATAGTTATTCGATCATTTTCAAAAACAATTGATTTCACTGTTTCGATGTTTTCTTCGCTTGTTGACGTGGTCGCACTTCCAGGATGCTCATCGTCATCAACATCTTCTCGGCCGTCTGTAAATTTATAATCTGTACCATTTATAAACACTTTTATGAGACAAAGTGCACTTTATTCCATTTTTACGCAAAATTTAATACACATTCTTTGATCCATTTCTTTCAAAAGTCAAAGTTTGAAGAGCACACAAAAATGTGGCTAACCTTTGGTGTTGTCAAAAACCAACTACTATTTGAAATTGGCTTCTAATGCATGCATATGATAAACATATGTGCCCAATTATAACAAAAACAATATGTCGATAATCGAATGTACACAGCCCGCGAAAAATCAAAATTCACCTTTTCCTTGGAACACACCTCGTATACCTACGGTGAGGCTAAAGATTTTGGAGACCGCAAATTGTTTAAGCTGTATGGAGAAATGTGAGATAGAAACATCTAGACCCCTTATTTCCACTGTTCAACTTCCGCTAGACTAAGATTAAAGCATTTTGGTAGTCATACCTTCTACAAAAATGGCAAATTAGCTAGAATTGATATTAGCGACCACAAAAAACTTGTGATAGGCTCATGGCGCTTTGTCAATATGCGAAGGTCTTTTCATCACAACGGACCGGCATTTCTATCTGTAATAATGAAAGCTTTATAAATTTGCTGATATATTTTTGCATGATTTTGCTACTCTTTACGAGCAAACACAAAATTATTGAACAGAAGACAGTTTTACTCAATGGCTACTGCAATACTGTAGTAATAATCTGACCTGCCATCAATACAACCAAACACTCCAGGAATACCATATTTTCCACAAGAAAAGCGTTTAGATTTAGTTATATCATTGTCATTTCCAATTCAGTTCGCTCCCAATGCAATGTTCGCTCTATTTGTCAACTTTCGATACTGTGCTTCTTCCTAATGAAACGTGCGTTACTTTCCCAACGGTCATTTGGAAACGTCCTTTTGCTCCCTGTTGCAGATAAATTGGAATTCCTCGATAATGTGTTACAAAATTAAATTAGTCATAGGGGTATTTAAACAGTACATCAACAATTTCGAACTGATTTGACCTATCTTTGAAAATCCTTTTTTTTTTTAATCTTGTCCAACGTGAAGTCATTCTTTTGCAGAACTCTCACGGCAGCTCGCATGTTCGAAGCGAAAATCACAAATCTCACTCTCGCAAGATCCCTCTTCGAAGGTTTGAAAGGAGCACCCATTCTGGCCATATCTGAGCCAGGCGTTGAGTCGCTATCCTCATAAGCCGATAATAAAGAGATTGCAAATAATTGCTGATAATACAGAAAAGGCAAATCATAAACAATCCGCATAAAAAATTGATAAAAGAAAAAATCCTAAAATTCTCGCCCTCGGCTACTTCATCAACAGCACGCCGAAATGCGTAATACAGCCCATATATGTTATACTAGGCAAAATATTCGCCTAGGGGGCCCAGGATGTTTAAATGAGTTTAAACTCCCTCCTTCAAGTGCACCACTCTACTCGGGAAAAACTGACACACCCTAGTGAAACACACCACACCTGTGAACACTCAAAGAATTTCACCCCACACCAGATGACACCACACAAGACAACACAACATACCATTTCATTCTCTTATCGTCTACGGGCCTGAGCGCCACATCAACATCATTCGATACAGCATCCCACCGCACGCGTCTAACTAGAGCAGGCATCCGATACACCGGCCGCGTTTCCAGATACACCGGCGATTGGACCGACACGTCACATCGTTTCGTCAAAGCAATCCCGGATATTTTTCGACATCAGGTTTATAATAATTGTGTTACTGTTCGAGAAAATAAAATTTTTTGAAGAACGAAATATCAATTGAAAACAAATGTCATTTGCTTCAAACATATGTTTCTATGTGAAATAGTCTTCGAAATAAAAGAAATTATTCGGTTTGCAGAACACCTTAATTCAAATCATTCGGTTTGTAAAAACAATATCACATCAATTTTATTCGGTTTCTGCAACATGCTTGTATATTTAGAATGTATGAATTAACTTAGATATATATACATAGTTATATAATATAATTTTAAATAAAATTTGCAGGTGTTGCTGCTATAAACCAATATATTTATGTCGTTGGAGGATTTGACGGAACGCGTCAACTTGCTACGGTGGAACGGTATGACACTGAAAATCAAGTTTGGGAACTAGTAGCCCCAGTGCGAGTTGCTCGAAGTGCTCTTTCACTTACTTCTTTAGATGGAAAACTATATGCTATTGGGGGATTTGATGGTACAAACTTTCTTTCTATTGTCGAAGTTTATGATCCTAAGACAAACACTTGGGAACAAGGTACTCCTCTCAATTCTGGGCGTTCGGGTCACGCTTCCGCCGTGATATACCAACCATCTTGTGCTACAAATTTTATGGATTGTATAGACATTGGAACATCTAAGCGGGATGGCAGTGATTTTTGTCACGATCAAACACCAGGAAGTAGCAAAACTAGTCAAACAGGACATCAATTTGATAGTACAAATAATGTGGGCTCCTCTTTCCACTATCGTACATCTTTTGGTGGGAATAACTGCCGAAATTGTGACTGTGATTTAAAATCAAGAGAGGATATTAAAAATGAATGTTCTAATGAATATAAAACCAGATTATTAACTTTTTTTGAAAATTCTTTTTATGTGAGTTTATTAAAACAACATTTAAATTCGATATCTTTGTTGGGCCTTTCGGTGATTATTTCGGAAGAGAATTGGAAATGCAGTCAATATTATTATCGCTTACTTGTTATGCTAAGTTATTTGAAAAAAAGGATCAGTGGGTTTGAGTTTTATAGGTATTTTCAAGAACTGCGGGAAAGGAATTGTAAGCAAAATATTCTAAAATGATAGATTCATATATGTGGGATCAACTCTCTAGATTTTAAGTTTTATTTAGTTAGCGTAATAATTACGTTATGAATCTGTCGTTCAATTTAGTAGGTAAAACGTATTTAATTGTGATAATCCTGTTTTTTTCAGAATATGAGAATTGTGTGGTAAAATAATAAATAAGAAATTAAATAGAAAAACTTGTTCCTGTTTTTTATTTCAATCTATACTAAAACATAATAAGAAAAAAATTACTATCAGTCATGATCTGCGTATACTAGTTACATTAAAGGCACGTATAATCCAAACAACACACAATTTATTTGAGGGCAGTTGTAAATTTTTGATTTTAGTTGTAAAATTTAAAAGCAAGCTGAATACAATAGAACACTGCTCAATTACAATAGATGGTTGAACGCCCCATACCAATACAAATTTCATTACAGTGAAGTGTCACTTTATTGACGATTTAAAATTAAAATCTGCTGTACTGGCTTCACAGCCCCTTCTGAATGAAACGAATCACTGTAGTATAATATCGCTGCAACCATAATGAAAATTTGAAATGATTTGTCGTTTTTCATAAAATTGAAACGGTCGTTACTGACAATGCAGCTTCAAAGAAAAAGGGATGCGAATTGATGCAAAAAAAAAATACCTAGCTGGTCCCTGGCGTTAAAGAATGTTCAGGAGGTTTTAAAATGTGTTTAGAATATTGTCAGGTACTTCAAAAGCAGCTCGATTGCATATGCTAATTTAAAAAAGCACAAAATACTGATAAACCGAATGCAGGAAGTGCCGACGCTTGGGACAGCGCATTCCACATGCTTCAGCGGGTCATCCTTATTACAGAGGCGATTTGCTCAGTGCTACTCACAACTTCGAAGGCTCCATTGCTCTTAACAGAGGTGCATTTTCATTGATTGAAAATATTTTGGGCCATTCGAGACATCGATCTTGAACGCTTGTCTTATTAATAAAATTAGGTAACTTTAAGCGAAAAATTAAGACGATTGTGGGGGCTGACACTTATTCTTCTTCCTTACCTATAAAATTAAAGAGTAGACTCCTTGTGAAACCAGAACGGTTACACGGATGGCAACGATACTCGATCGGCGCTTTAAGAAGGAAAGCTTTCATAACCCAACTAATGCAAACCAAGCAGTGATAGCATTGGAAAATCACTTGACATCTGTCATTATTCGACGGAAGCGTGAAAGGATTACTAACATTTGGTATATTATTGACTTATATTATAGGTCATTCACTCACTTAGTTTTGTTATAACCTGTTACTGCATATGCAAGATATTTATATTAAAATCAAGCAAATTAACTCAAATGCAATATATGTGATATAAACCTCGTATATGAGGAAAACATGAACCATAGGACCGGAATTAGTATATTAGAGATATGAGGTTTACACTAAGATCTAGACTAATTTCACCATTAAGTCTACATTCAGCTTTAAAATTGGTTACAAAAGTATTAAAAATTATTAAGAAAAATTAAATTCAATATTTTGTTGGATAGCCGCGTTGTTTTAACACCTCGCTCAATCGCTGTAATCTGGGACCATTCTTCTTTCATAACACTTCGCAAAGCCTCTTTACTTATTATTGTATGCTGACGAATTCTTTTTTCCAACAGATCCCATAGATCCATTATCCATTGTGGATAAATTCAAGCTGACCCATATCACCAGCCGCCATGCAACCCCACACCATAATTCCGCCACCTCCGTGTTTAACTGTACCAACAAGATTTTGCTTTTCAAGGGCACTTCCTGACTTGCGCCACACAATTTGTCGACCTTTAATGCCAAAAATGCAAAATTTACTTTCGTCCGAAAATATTACTTGTCTCCAGAATTCCGGCGACTTATTTATATAATCATGAGCAAATTCAATGTGCTTTGGCCTGTTTACCAGTGAAATATATGGTTTCTTTCGAGCGACTCTACCATGATATCCAGCTTTTCGTAAAATTTTTCTAGCGGTTTCGGCACAAAATGTTTTTTTAATAGTTATATTGACGTTTCCAATAATCTTTCTGGACGTAATTCGAGTGTTAACTTTCACCATATTTATTATTTTCTGTTCTTACCGGGCTGATAATATTTTCGGACGGTCAGATCGCGGTTTAGACGTTAAAATTCTGGTTTTTTTTTAAATTGTTTACGACGCGCTGGACAGAAAAATACGTTCTTCCAATAGTTTGCCCAATTTTCTGAAACTTTCGCTATCTTTCCACAACTTAATGATAATTTTTCTTTCTGACAGACTAATTTCTTTTCTTTTAGTTTCCATTTTTTTAAATATTATATTACTAAAACGCGTCACGAGCTTTTTGAACAACTAATTATATTAAAAGACAATAGAATCTACGCAAAAAGAACTAACAAATTTATGAGAAGTAACGGTATTTCCAATTCAAGCCAACTGAACGCAGACTTAATGGTGCCTATGTTGTACTTGTTCTTACACTAAAATCCCGTTATCACAATAATTAAAATAGGAATATACATTTTTGTTTTTGCATTTTGAACTTAAGAATATAAAGAAGAAATACATGTAGAAAATTTGAACTGAATTACCTATTTACATTCTTTTTTTCCTTCACTTAAAAAATGGGTCGGGTGAACACAGACTTTATTGGCTATGTGTATATATTATATTAAATGGAAGCTGGAGTAATTCGGTGAGTGATTCCACATATTTAGGGCATTCAACTAATGTATAGGCTCTACCAATAAGAACGACGTAATGATAAAAAAAAATAAAACTCTCAAATTTGGTCAAAATGGGTTCTGTTATTTTTTTTTTTTTTTGTTATGCTTACGCTTACGCCAATTTCGCCAATGTTGTCTACGAGCGTTATGGATTGATTAGCGTAACCTTTAGTCTAACATAACCCCAGAGAAAATATTGAAAAAGCGTTAAATCGCATGATTTGATGGCAATTTCACTGGGCCATTTTTCGAAAGTAACGAGTCGCCAAACACCATGTGTTCATGTTTAAACGTAAAATATGAGGCGGCGCACCGTCTTGATTTCATCCAATTCCAGGAAAAAACTAGGTTACCACACGAGAATTTAAATCCCCTCAATAGCGACAATTTTATTTTTGGACAATTTACAATCGTTGTACCAAAATAATGTGTGACATGATGAAATGGCAAACCTTACTGAACATACTGACAAATTTTGACACAAAGCCGTAAACAAACATGTCCGCCACGAGCTGCCAAGAGCACGTCATCCCTATTAATGGACGCTATTTTTACATAAGCATAAAAATAGAGATTCATTAAATCTAGCTTATTGTAGTAAAAAAAGATAGATAATAGGTGTAAGGGTTGTTAAGCGAAATTGCAGCAAAACGACGTCGTAAAAAATCCAATTTGGAAGCAGCTTTTTGACGAAATGAACTAAGTATATATGCAGCTACACGGAATATAGTGTCTTTAAATAACTTCCCTAAAGGGGAAATAATTAAAATGCTGTATGCATCATTCGAATTAAAAAAGAATATCCACCTATCTCCAACATACTATAAACAAATGTCACACACAAGCCTGGAATATAACGAATTAACTGTGTCATTAATAACATGATTGAAGGGTCAGTTCACCTATTACAAATGCTGCTTAACCTGCAGGTGCGCAAAAAAGACTTTTCAAAGGACTTGGTCTAATATTCAGATTTTGAACTACAGATAAAAATGTTTCAACTGTAATTAACCCCCCTTAATTTATTAGTCAATGCTGAATCTGCACCTTGCAAGCCCTACAAATAGATATTTGGGTTTATTTCTAGAAGTACACACACTTTAAACTCATTTTCAACAATATCGTTCATTTTGTGCACCTTCTAAGTATATTTCATTACAAAGACTTTCTAAGTATCTTTTTCATGATTTTCATAAATTAGACTGCTATATGTTATGCAAGTTCGCTCCTTGTCGTCTTCAATAACATCTTGCTGTTACGCCATGAATAGTAAAGCGTTACTATTTCGCTGAAATACTCAACTCTAGCTACATCTGAGCTAACCTTCTATACTGATTATACATGGTTTGATACGTCTTTCAACAAAACCGCTACCGTTTCTACGGGGAATGGCAACCCTACAATCAGATAAGTTATCACATTCCCTCTTACATTCTTCATGATCTCTGTCTTGTACTCTTCCTTGATTCAAAAATAGTTTCTATCCGATTGGGTCACTACACCTGACGGTTCAAAATACCAACTACGAATATTTCAGTATATTCTAAAGAATGTTCACAATACCCCTAAAAAAATTCTGGTGCAGTCAAGTAAGATGACCTTGGGAGCCAGCGGAAAGTGGAGTTTTTGATATTAATTTGCTTTTATCTTGCTGAAACCAAACGCTATAAAGGGATGCGCACCCCACAGTGATTCGTTCCGGGTGAGGTTCTGTCTCATGGATTATTTCTGGATTTGATTCACTCCTTGTATGGCAATTTTCCATATTCCATTTTTATTTCCACATAAACAGGCAATTCCTTAAGTTATTGTCTTCTTCGGCCATTTCAATCATTTTGTGGCAAAATTCCAGGCGAATAGGCAAATATAGAGAGTTACCCGGCTTTGTGCGAAAACAAGTTTAAGCCATCATGAATTATCCTTTGTAATGACCGTGTTGCGAGTCGAAACTCTTGGATTTGCTCGAATTGACGATGCAACAGCCGCGATTGTTTCTTGAACACGAACATACGGATCTCGGTGGTATGGTCTTCTTGCGATTCCTCAACATTCGGCAAACATGTTTACCAACCTCATAATGGTCCATCTACTAAGGGGAGTGCCGCCAAAATCCTGTTGAATTCCCTTTGGACGGAAAAGACGGACTGCAAAGCATGGTACTGCTGCAATATTCAAACCCTCCTTTCGGTATCCCAAACATAATTTTTTAAAAACTTTAATAATAATCTGTCAAATAAAAAAAATTAAGTCGATTACTCACACAGAAAAAATATTATTACGGTTTCTTTTTGTCGCACGATTCGTGAGCCACCGTGTATATGTGGGGGACCTTTTTGTTGAAATTCTACTTTTCTGAAAAGTTTTTATAAAAAATGCTCATCAAAAAATCGTCATTATGTTTAAATAGTTTAAGACAAGTCCCCTCATCTGATCAAAATAGGCGATATCTATATTCTTATGTTGAAATATTGGTTATTTTCCGAACTATTTATTTTTAAAATCAACAGTCTTACACAGAACGCAGAAAGGTGTGGGATACCTTTCAAACCCACTCAATGAACAATCGTTTTGAACAAAGTTTTCGTTTAATAAATTTTGGGTCATAATTCAGATGCGACCTGGAAGCTTTTGATGCAACTAGATGTACTATTCTTAATTTGCAACAATTCTAATTTATTAAGATCGTAGAACAACTTTGGAATGGTCCACGAACGATTAAACCATCTAGCAAATGCAAGAAAAGAAACACTTTCTAGGTCATTAAATCCTGAAACTCAGTTTTCATCAATATACTCCATAAGCCTTCTCAAATGAATTTTTATCATATGGGCTTGATCAAAAGTCCGAGGAAGCGATGACACAATATTGCTAACAGAACACGAAGTACGCAAGCGCGAAAATATACTAAATCTAAAACAATTTCTTTTTTTAATTCTTAATTATATATTTGGAATTAAAAACAAACATTTTTTATAATAAACATTTTTTTATTTTTATTATTATAATCAACATAATATAATAAAATTTTTATTTTATTTTTAATATAACTTATGAATTGTTTTGACTTCTAAAATAATGGAGATAATAACTTTCCTATCTTTTAAGTTGGAACTCGACACAGTCTGCTAAATTTTACTATAATTCGATCAGTATTTTAGATAATACAGAAAAACGTAACGTGTAATTTTTATATATGTGTAAATAGGTGTATATGTATATACATGCATATATATATATAATATATTTTCCTTTATATTAATTTTCCTGCTCAGTTTGGTATCAATCTCTACCCCTAGGTATTGAGAATATTTATATATATATATAAGGAGCTATCGTAAGTATTGACCAGGTTTCACCTATTTTTAACACAAGAAGACACTGTAATGAGAAAAAACGCTTTCTGCTTCCTTAATTAATATATCTCACAGATTGATCACGATTTTTGGCCAAAGTCAACCCTATGCACAAAGGTCCATATCTTAGGTATCTGAGGCTTGAAAAGTTAGCGTACGATTTTGACAATTTCTCGATCTAAAATGACATATCCTAACACACTTCTTCTGACAGGTTTCATTTCAATGTCTTCATTGGTACTTGATTTATATTGTATATGCTGTAAAGTGCAAAAATCATACGAAAATTAAAATTGTGTGGTTTTAGTCCTATTGCGCCCATTTCCACAACGTAACATTAGATAAGTCAAGTAGCTCCTGAGATAAAGGTTTTCATCTATTCCTGTTAATACCCTAACACCATCTTAATTGTTGAATTGAATGCTGTCGCCTTTATTTAGTGCCAATCTCCCAAGAGTGCCGATAAACACGTGTTCATCTGCGTATCTCAATTTTAACTCAAGTTATAACCTGCACGGATTCCTATCATATCTCTATATCCAAAATATTTTACTCCGGAACCACACGGCAACAATATTGTAACGGATTTCTCGATAAATCGTCTACCTGTAACTCACTCTTGAGTTCGATCACTGGATTGATAAATAAAAGTCCCAATTTAGTGGCTACACACTTATCTTTATTTCTTATTCCAACAACTTAACACTTTTTGCTCGTTATTTGAGCTTACAACTTCTTGCTTATGTCTCAATTGTTCTTATCACGACAACATTCTAACTAGAACTGTGTGTGCTGCACGATCCGGCAGCCCTTATATAGTAAATCTGTAACAAAACATTGCTTCTAGAACATTCTGGCAACTACGAATTCGCTAACTAGTTGCTTCTGGCAGTTTATCGTTGATTCGATATTGTTCTATCATCTATGTTCGTCACACTGCCCTCCACCTAAGTCTGATCGTCCCGATTAGACATATTTGCGATAGCAAACACAAAGCTTTTATGTCCCCCATCTCGTCTTCTAGGCTGGTGCCGACATCGTTAGCCGTCCTTCTCTTCTTGGAGTTCATTCCATCCGTTTTCCGGATACTCAGTTTCTGGTACATCCCTTGACTTAAAGCTGACTCGAAATTCCATTCTTGATCAGAACGTAACTCCATTGGAACACCGAATCTCGTTACCCACTTGTTGATGAATGCCTCCGCCACTGGTTCAGTCTCTTGGTTAGGAATTGTGTATACTTGTGGCCATTCATTGAAATGGTCCTTGACTACCAAAACATGACTATTTCCTAATTTATTGGTGGGGAATGGACCATCTTCATACACGCCTATTTTCTCAACTGGCGCACGCGAATTGTGCTGTTTCATCTGCCCATGACACCTGGACCTTGATCCTTTAGCTACAATGTTCCCAGCATATTTCGCAATCCTTTCTATAGCTGATTGACAACCAGTCCAATAAAATCTTTGCTTCAAATGCTCCAAGCATTTCATGTCTCTCAAGTGCCCTCCTCTTGGACATTTGTACTGCACGTTAGGAACATCAGGAATTCCAACCCTTGGAACAACCATAAGTACTCGGAAGGTTTGCCCATTTTCGCTTTTCCATACTCGATGCAAGCAGCCATACACTAACTTTAAACTGCTCCGTTCTGCCCAATATGATTTTGTGACTGGCCTTCCTGTAGTTATTTCTCCAATCGTTGTACATTGGTTCAACTCCACCTTATGTAATGCACCTTCCAATTCTGGATCTTCTTGCACAGAGTCATCCGTTTCAGGTTCAACTTTATGCTGATCTTCCACCTGTGATGGTATACGCGCTTCTTGCTCTTCCAACTGTAAGGACACTTCTGCTGGTATCCAAGCTTTTTGCTCTTCTAACTGTGAGGAACCTTTTATTGGTTCACACGCTTCCTCCTCTTCCAACTGTGGGAACACCTGCCCTGACATACGCAGTTCCAGCTCTTTCGCTGTGAGGACCCTTGTACTGGTACACACGCTTCCTCCTCTTCCGACTGTGAGGACACCTGCGCTGGCATACGCCCGTTCAGTTCTTCCGACTGCGAAGACACTTTTGCTTGTATACAAGCTTTTTGCTCTTCATACTGTGAAGATCCTGGTTCACATGCTTCCTCCTCTTCCAACTGTGAGGATACCTGCGCTGACATATGTACGTCGAGCTCTTTCGGTGCTGACAACTGTGCTGAAAAACGTGCATGTTGCGCTGCGAACAGCTCTTCCAAATGCGTTGACAATCGCGTTTCTTGCTCTTTAAATTGTGTCGACATTTGCGTTGACATTTGCGATATTGCGGCAAAAACCATGTTTATGTCCACAATCTTTGACGAGCATTGAGCCTCTTTCTTCTATCTTTGTTGTCTCTTCTTCTAATTCCATGTGAAAGACATATTCCTCAACATTAATGTTTTCCGCCTCCATGGCCTCTCTCAACCGTGATTGTAATTCAGTTTTTAATCCATTTGTCGTCAAACCACGTTGCTGCAGCTCCTATTCAGTTGTGGAGTCTTCAGATCGTTAAACTTGGCCATTTTCAAATAATTATCTCCTTGGGAATTTATTTGACAATCCCACTTCTGACACCAATTGTAACGGATTTCTCGATAAAACGTCTACCTGTAACTCACTCTTGAGTTCGATCACTGGATAGATAAATAAAAGTCCCAATTTAATGGCTACACACTTATCTTTATTTCTTATTCCAACAACTTAACACTTATTGCTCGTTATTTGGCTTACAACTTATTGCTTATGTCTCAATTGTTCTTATCACGACAACATTCTAACTAGAACTGTGTGTGCTGCACGATCCGGCAGCCCTTATATAGTAAATCTGTAACAAAACATTGCTTCTAGAACATTCTGGCAACTACGAATTCGCTAACTAGTTGCTTCTGGCAGTTTATCGTTGATTCCATTTTGTTCTATCATCTATGTTCGTCACAATATTAACAAAATTACATTAGTCATCGATATTTTCCAAATGATAATTCACAGAAAATCGCGATATATAAGAGATGAGAGGACAACACAATTTATTCAATTCATTCTTTTTGTAATCCGCCATATGAACTTTTAGCAATCAACCACTTGTAGAAGCTCCCAAAAGTCAAGATAATGGCTTTCTATATGCAAAGATGAAAGGCATATATTTCCTTAGTTTCTACGCTGCCCCCCGTCTATCTCTTACACAATTTCAGGACAAGTTCCTCATGCCTACAACGCGCGAGTTAAGGAACGTTTCATTAAACAGAAATAACCAAAACCTCTCTTGTTTATGTACGCATAAACAAATAGTGATAAGCAATTCAAAGATCTGCTACACACATGGTGTGAAATAGAAATGGTATCACACATAACGAGTGTTAGATAGTGTGTCTATCTTAAAATAACAAAGCAGACAGCAAATAGAAACTAGTACCATAAAGTAGTATAAATAGCACTAAATTATCAAAATGTAGGCAGTCTTAGTTTTTGTATTAATAAAAGAACTTGCCCTGACGGTGCAAAAGCGACAATAACTTGATTCAATTGTAATTAACTGGGGGCTCAACCGGGATAGCAAATTTTTACTAGCTATCAAAAAAGGCCAGGAGACATCCTTGAAAAGACAGGAACTCCGCGATCCTAAAGAGGGATAAAATTAAAGTTCTACGGGAAGTAGAACTTCCAATACAAATTACTTGAAAAAGTAGCATACGATTCAAAGTAGATCCCGAAAAAGCGAACAGCGCCGAATCCAACCACAACGAAACAACAGTAATCTAAGAAAGAAGATTTACACCTCGACCAAACAGCAAGAAAGCAGCCTTTGACGACAACAAAAAAAAATTAAATATATTCCGATTGGAAGCAAAAGCTATTAAGATGACTGAAGCAGCAACACTCAAAGCACACATTGATGCCCTAACGGCTCAACTCAATTCGTTAAAAACCGACTTCGATGCATTAAGGACGCAATCACAGTTTTCGATGACCACAGTACCAACCACGCCTGCTCTAGAACCACAAATCACACAGGCAAGCCAAATAAATACAGAAATTTTTAAATGCCTACCAACATTTGACGGAGCAGAGAGCGAATATAACCCTTGTCGCACCCAGGTGTTGACACAGATGGAGAACATAAAATAATTTATATACAGCCCTGAGTATTACAATTGTGTATGCATAATCAGAGCAAAAATAACAGGAGCCGCTTTTAAAGTTCTATGAGTTAACGGAACTCAACCTGATTTCTATGCTATAATCAACCGCTTGGATTATACCTATTCGGATAAACGACCACTACATGTCCTGAAAGAAAGGTGAAGCATATGTGATTGCTTGCACCATCTAAAATGAAAATCAGGATCTACACTTCGAGAGCACTGTTCCCCGTCGACATGATTCGAGATATGAAGGTCAGACCACCTTTCATCACCAAAGGAATGATCGTCAAATGAGACCAGCGTATTGCGTTAATCCTCAACGGCAACCAAAATATGAAGAGAGAAGGCATTCTGGTAGCTACATCCAGCGAAATGGCCAACAGCAACCAAAACCTATACCTATGAAAGTGGACTTTTCACACCAATACGTGAAGCAAACGAATCAAAACTCACCAAGAAATCCATCTCACCAACAAAATCCATTAAAAACGAAGAGAAACGTATCAACCCAAAACTTTAACCGCAATAAAGTGCAGCGTATCAACCAAACCGAACAAGCTGACATAGAATCTGTGAACATCTCAAACTACGAGGAAAATTTTGAATCTGGCAATACTTTTCTAGGCGGATAAACGGGTTGGCATGCATCTAGACGAAATGCGGACTAACAGGCACACCCGTGACTTTACTAGTGGACACTGGATCCACAAATAACCACATTAGTAAGAACTGAAACATAGGTAAGTCAGTATCAATAAAACCATTTAGAACAAAAATTCTACATGGCTATTCGGTTATACATTCAAAAAAAGAGTTCACAATCTACGGGCATCACTTAGTATTCTTTGAAATAGGCGAATTAAATTAATTCGACATGATCTTAGGTGAACGTGGTCTCAGATTAATTAAGGGAGAGATTACCCGTTTTGATTATAGTTTAAAGTACTAGATGGAAGTATCAGAAAAAAAGGAACCTTTCATTAATTATACTGTAGATAATGCCAAGTATGAAGAGGAAATTCCAAAGAGAGGATTAGACGAAAATGGTAGGCCTAAACGGAGAATGGTGGTCGACTACAAAATATTAACGCACATACTACAAAAGACCGCTACCCTATACCTGATATTAATATGACAGTTCAATATTTAGGTAAAGCTAAAGTTTTTTCGACCATTGATTTAGAATCAGGATTCCATCAAATTTTAATAAAGGAATCCGATCGCGAAAAAACCGCATTTGCAGTGAATGGCGCAAAGTATGAGTTTGTTAGGATGCCGTTTGGACTTAAGAACGCACCCTCAATCTTTCAACGATGCGTATACGACATTTTGCGACATTATATCGGTACGCCTGAAGAAGACATAAACATATTCGAACTATAGTCAATGCACTACATGAAGCTAATAAAAAAATTTCGGACGAAAAGTTGCATTTCTTCCAGGACTCTGTTGAGTACTTTAGCCACATAATTAAACTTAACCGTGTAACGGTTGATCCAAGAAAGATTCGCAGAAATTACTAAACCACTAACAACAAGTATACACCTAAGAGGTGACTCAGGAATGATTTCAAAAAATCAAAGTGCGCGAGTAGAAGTAAAGCTCGATCAAGCGGTAATAACTACCATAAAAAAAAATTAAAGATGCTCTGCAGGAACAGGTAGAACTTTATCAGCCTGACTTTACCAAACCATTTGAACTAACTACCGATGCCAGTACCAAGCAATTTCAGCAGTTAAATTATTGCTTTTATTTCTTAAACGTTAACCGAATTTAAAAAAAATTACAGCACAAACGAAAAAGAACTTGCAATCGTGTGGGCGCTACAGAAGCCTCACAATTTTTTATACGGCGTCGCTGACCGTAACCATTTATACTGCCCACCAATCACTCATTCATTCTATTTCGAAAAAAAACCGACTACTAAACTAAAAAGGTGGAAGAACTTTATTGAGGAATTTAGTCCCAAACTTGTCTACAAACCTGGTCACCAAAATGTAGTAGCTGACGCAATCTCCCGTCAAGAATAAAGAATACAACAGATTGTTCTCAACATTCAGCACAGAGCTCTCCAACTGAAATACCCCAAAAAAATGGTGAAACAACCTTTGAAATCATTCAAAAGTCAAATAATACCTATTCTAGACCCCACAAAAGAGCCAAAAAAAAACACATTTCCAGGTAGGACGCGTCACACATTTTATTACAAAAATAAGTAAGATTTTTTAACAAAGCTACAACAAGTAGCTAAACCCAATGTATCTAACGCGCTAAAAATAGATGAAGAGTTAAAATTCCACTTTAAGGATGACATTCTTTCTCACTTTTCCAATTGTACCTTTGTGCCATTGTATAAATCTACACCTGATCGAATCGGCCACAGAGATGTAAATAAAATGAATATAGTTTAACAACTTGTTTGTGTTCATGTATTTGTAATTGAGAAGATTAATGAAAATTTTCAAGAATATATTTGAAAAAAAGGTTAATATATATTTATTGCTTCTCCTCACCACCTCTGAGGTTGTAATATAGGCACGTTACCGATCTTTTTTGGGTGTTCGGTTCCCCAGGAGGCCTATATTCGTCCATCTCATATATACAGTTCTAAAACAATCTACTTTTCGTAACATGTATAACTCGAAAAGATGTATACATAAAATCAGGTAAATGAATCAGGCTCAGGAATATTAATTACATTAACAATATAAAATGAAATTTTCAACTTGATTTAATCAAAAACGAAAATAATTATATAAAAATCAGGTAGAATTCAATTGTATTCAAGACAAATATAAGTGCAACCAATCTACTTGTATCAATTTTAACAGAAACAATAATAATAGAATAATAAATGAGGTACAATTTAGGAACAACAATAATAATAAGCAAAGGATTGTACCAATTAATAAATAATATTTACAAAATATTCTAAATCACCTACAGCGATATACATATTAAATTTAAATTTAATCTTTAAGAATCCTAATAATTGAAAACTATTGGAATATGTAATAAAAACATTTTTAAATTTATACATTTTAAAACAAAATAGGCAACCCACACCAAGTGGGCAATTTTTGCGTGTGTATTTGAATGAAAATATTAGGATTGATTACTTGTATATTTATTTTTATTTATACAATGCCTTTGTGATAGTACCAAACTTGCTAACTGACATTACCAACCAAAACGAACAATTAGAATTAGCAGGAAAAACTTAAACTTAAACTTATACCGAAATTATAAAAACAATGTGCAAGAAATATTGCTTAACCAGAGAACAACGAGAAGGTGCAAATTGAATTTTGTATGATGCTCGATTGGTTGGCTGAAAAATTGAGATCAAGGAGTTCACCATTTTCTGTAATATTTGCTGTTATTTAACAGAAATGAGAATTTATAACAACGTTCTCTGACAAAATACGTACCTCCCAACGTAAAGAGAAAAATTAAATACCTCAAACAAAAAATACAAATGCCACTTCACATATGCATGATTATTTTTTGCCATATAAACGATTTTTATGATGAAAAATTGATAAAATATGATTTATTTGCACAAATGCTACATTGATAAAATGTGAAAGATTATGCAAAAAATTATATTTTACTATTTTCATAATTTTCTAATTTCAATTGTTACAGAATTAATAATTTATATATGTACATATGTACATCAATATGTTATATTATATAATATAATAATATATTATCAATTATCAATAAATACATGTGAGCCCACTGCTCTATATGTAAGTATGTATGTACAAATATGCGTATGACCGCGCAAAATAAGTAAAGTACAAAAACAACAATTGTCTCAAATAGCATCAGCACCAGAAATCAATATGGCAGCCAAATTTACAAATCCTAAATTTGTAGTAAATCACACACCAACAACATTTTCATTCATGAACGCTGGCGCCCAAGCAATAAGCTAAGTCGTTTCATTCATAAAAGCAAACGCCTTACACATCTTCCCGAGCAGGCGTTTGCCAATAAGCGTCTTTTTGCGACGATGGCAAAAGCTAGAAATCATAAATGTAACATCTTTCTGATGTTCCTTATAGAAGGGAAAAGTGACAACCCTGCAACACAGAAACAATGACAAAAGTGGCAACAAAGCTTTTGTCGATTTAAAATATTTCAAAATTCTAAAATATTTTTCCGTGGCTGGCAAAAATCTTCGTCAATATGTATGCATGTTCATATAAAAACATATATACCTACAATGATTTGTTGGCAAAGCTGTTAGAGCGGCAAGGGAAGCGATGACAATCGGCGAGCATTCGTTTATTTTTCGGCACATCTCGGATTTTCTACCAACAACACAATGTTGTGTCTCTTTGTCGTAGCGTCAGTCCTTCGACAGAGTGACTCTTTGACATAAAAGCAAAAGACGTCTCAACGGAGATTTCACATGAAGAATTGAGTGTACATATATACATACAAATGTGCAAACGACATAATATATGTAAGTACATATTTACGTACATAATTACTTTTACACATGCATTTGAAAAGAAAAATTGAAGCATGAATGTGAAATGCCGACGGCAAAACACAATTCTGTACTTTTGTGACTCCATAATGGTGTCAAGTAAATAAATGATTTTAAGAAATATATCAAAATATTTTGAAATTATTATTAATAACTCACAATAAAGTAAAAATTAATAAACATAAAATAATTTAAAAATAATAATAAATAATAGTTCAATAAAAGGGAATATATTTCAAATGGCATATCAATATTCCCAGTTTTGCTTACATATTATATTCTCTTCAATTTTCGTCGGTTGGTTATGTTAAGAGAGCGTATGTTTACAGATTCACCGCTGTTATAAAAGCGATAAATGTTATTTGTTTCTCGTGCATGTGTGGTGAGCTCCTTGATAAATTCCTACAAATTGTTCGCTGTCGAACCTGCACCTTCTCGTTGTTTTAAGTTCTCTGGCTTAACTACTTTTTGCCTAACATCAGAAAAAAAAGCGATAGACTGTTGATGTTTGACAAACAAATACGAACGACAACCTATTGGAAAAACACCAAACCAACAAAAACTGGAGAATATATACAGATGGACATATTTTACATGAATAATTGTATGTATATAAGCACTACCGACATATATTCAAAGTATTGCTATCTCCGAAAAATGCATAGCAAAGAAAACTGTCATGAACATATTGTAACATATTTCTCGATAAATCGTCTACCTATAACTCACTCTTGAGTTCGATCACTGGATTGTTGAATAAAAGTCCCAATTTAATGGCTATAAACCTATCTCTATTTCTAATTCCAACAACTTAACACTTATTGCTCGATATTCGAGTTCACAACTTATTGCTTATAGCTTAATTGCTCTTTACACGGCAACACTCTAATTAAAACAGTCCCTGCTGCACAATCCGGCAGCCCTTATAGGTATAGTAAATTTTTAACACAAGTTTGCTACTAGAACATTTTGGCAACTACGAATTCGCTGTCTAGTTTCTTCTGGCAGTTTATCGTCGATTTTGATTTGTGCTGGTATTCGTGTTCCCCACACTTCCCTCTACCTAAATCTGATCGGCCCGATTAGACATATTTGCGGTACCAAACGCTGCAAGCGGTTCCAGATGAACCACCTTCATTTTATTCCTTGGTCTTCCAATGGTCTGTATGCGATACACTACATCATTGGTATGGTCCTTCCCAATTACACTGTAATTTGGGAGATAACCCTTTCTTTCATTGTGGGTTATATAGCAATACTTAATCACCTTCAATAAAACCCTCAGAGTTTATTGCCTTGTCGTATTTTGCTTTCATCTTATCGCTCATAATTTTGGTGCGCTGTCTCACCATAGCATGTATATCCCTCATCTCGTCTTCTCTGATGCTATTGAATTCCTTAGTATTCCTTCCTCCGTTGGCGTTAATTCCAAATTTGAAATCAATCGGTAGTCGAAGCTTATTACCAAAAATTACCCTTGCTGGAGTCTGCCCCGTTGTTTCATATACAGCAGACCGATAAGCCATCATTAACAAGGATATATGGGTATCCCAATCTTTTTGATACTTGTCCAAAACTTTCCTCAAATGTTCTTCCAAAGTTCGATTGAATCGTTCTCCCATGCTATCGGACTGCGGATGTAGTGCAGTTGTACAGGTTTTCCGGAAACCCAGCTTCTGGCATATCTCCTGTATTAGAGCTGATTCAAAATTTCTCCCTTGGTCGGAATGTAATTCTATTGGAACACCATATCTCGATACCCAATTGACCATGACTCCTGGACCGCGGCCCTTTAGCAGCAATGCACTCGACACAATTGGAGATACACTCCGTAACTGATTGACGACAACCAACCCAATAAAATCTTTGCTTTAATTTCTCCAAGGTTTTATTGATACCCATGTGTCCTCCACTTGGACCGTTGTGCAGCACGTTGAGAACTTCAGGAATTCTTACTTTTTGAACAATCATCAGAGCTCGTGAACTTTTCCCATCTTCGCTTTCCCATAAGCGATGCAAGCAGCCAGACACTAACTTCAAACTATTCCATTGTGCCCAATAAGCCTTTGCGACTGGGCTTTCTGCAGCAATTTCTTCTCTCGTTGGACGTTTATTCTTCTTCAATCCGTATATTACATTTTTCAAATCTGGATCCTCTTGCTGACATTTCCGTAGCTTCTCCGGATCCCAGTCTGATGTTATAGTCATTAATCGGACATCTATAATGTCTTCTTTGGCCTCAGCTTTTGAGCAATGTCTGCATTCCAGATTACAGGGACGGCGGGACATGGCATCAGCATTTCCATGACTACTACCTTTGCGATGTACTATAGAGAAGTCGTAACTTTGGAGTCTCTCAATCCACTGTGCCAACTGTCCTTCTGGGTTCCTGAATTGTAGAAGCCATTTTAATGCTGCATCGCTAATCGCTGGCCATAAAGGTACTTATGAAAATGTTTGATGCACTTCATTAACGCCAGTAATTCCCTCCGAGTAACACAATAATTTCTCTCTGGCTTGCTTATGGTCTGGCTGTAATACGCACCCACTTTCTCATGCCCATTAATCACTTGTGATAGAACGCCTCCTACTGCAAATCCACTAGCATCCGTATCCAAAATAAACGTTGATCCTTGGACCGGGTATGCTAACATTGGCGCAGTACTTAACCGTTTCTTCAGAGTTTGGAAAGCCACTTCCTGTTCTTTATTCCATTGAAAAACTCATTTCTTTTTCGTGAGTTCATGGAGGCTACTAGCTACGCTGGCAAATTTGAAACGAATCGTCTATAATAAGTACACAGTCCAAGGAAACTCCGCAATTCATGAAAGTTTTTAGGAGCGGGCCAATCTCTTACTGCCTCGATCTTTTCATTAGCTGTGCAAATGCCCTCCGTTGTCACTTTGTGTCCTAAGTAGCTTACTTCCTTTTTGAAAAGGGAGCACTTCTTTGGACTCAGCTTCAGACCAGCGCTAGCTATCCGTTGGAAAACCTCTTCCAAGTTCTTAAGGTGTTCATCGAAGCTTTTACCGAGCATGATGATATCGTCGAGGTATACCAAACAGGTCTTCCAGTGTAATCCTTTTAGTACCTGGTTCATAAGTCTATCAAGGGAGCAGAAGCGTTACATAATCCAAAGGGCATTAAGGTAAATTGCCATAGACCATCTCCAGCGCTGAAATCCGTCTTTTCTTTGTCTTCTTCGTTTACTATTTTGTGCCCGTTAACGAGTCCAGGTATCATCGATTCTAGATAGTGGATAACTGTCTTTCTACGTTACAACTTTCAACCTTCTATAGTCCACACAAAATCTCATGTTGCCATCTTTCTTCTTCACAAGTACTACAGGTGAGCTCCACGGACTCTGATGGTTCGATTACGCCGCTTTCGCTCATTTCACGTATGGTCTGGCTTACAACTTCACGTTTTGCTAAAGGAATGTTTCGAGGAGCCTGGCGGATTGGTCTTGCATCACCAGTGTTAATAAAATGTTTCACAACTTTGGTTCTTCCTGGTTTGGCATCGTCTTTATCAAATACGGATCAGTATCTGAGAAGAAGTTGTTTTAGCCATAGTTTGATAGTTTGCCTCTAGTTCCTCAGTCCATTCGTTAATTTCCATAGATATATCGTTTTCGTCCATGGAATCTTCCTCAAGACGTATTTCGCAATTTTTAACGGCCTCAATCTCTTGACACTGTCCTAATATAGCTCCTTTGGAGAGTTTGATTGGTAACTTGCACTCATTAAATACTCTTACTGGAACACTTTTATCTTGTCTTGTTATAGCCAGGGTTTTTCCTATAAGAAAGTTTGGTGTAGATTCTTTTGTGGCCTCAACAATCCACCACTTGTTTGGCCCATAGTCTCCATCTATTTCTGCCCAAATAACTGCTTCTGATGTTGGTGGAATCTGCTGGCACTCCGTTGTTATCACTCGTCTAACGTTGTACTTATTATCGTAACCGAACATAAGTAGCACTTCCATATTTCTATAGGACATAATCCTGTTTTTCATGTCAATTTTGATTCCTTGATTCGCTAGAAAGTCTACTCCAATTATGACTTCGTCAACGATATCTGCCACTATAAAATTGTGTAACACGGCTGCCTTTCCAATTACGATCTCGCACGTTACCTTTCCGAGAACTAGGGTATCTTCTCCAGTTGCAGTACGCAATTTTGCCCCAGCTAACGGTCTCACTTCTTTCTCAACCAGATCAGATCGAATTATGGAATGTGATGCGCCCGTATCCACAGTCAGTATGCGCTTTTTACATTCTACGCATCCACTAACGGTAACGTTACTCGTATTCCTGCTTATTTGTGAAATGGAGATTACAGGGCATTTGCTTGCGGGAGCCAGCCCGTGCCTTTTTCGACTGGCTCGCTTTAGTTTAACGATTGGTTTGATTTGACATTTGCTTGATCTTCCTCAGCTTTGCGTTCACGTCCAACTGGATTATTGGGCTGGTTACAGTTGCGTGCAATATGTCCACTTTTTCCGCAGTTGAAGCATTTAAGCACACCATCATTTTTCTTATGCGCTTCCGTAGATTTTTCCAGTGCTTTCTGTATGTTGTCAATTTTTTCCAGTAATTGGTTCACCCAAGTGTGTTCCTCTATTTCTACTTTGTGAGCTTTAAATATTTGATTGCAAAGCAGAGATGCAGTTTCCTGTGTCAGAGCATACGAAACGGTTTCTGCAAACGTTAATTTTTGCATAAGCTAGTGAGTTAAGCTCTCAATCTCTGTAGAAAACTCCTGCAGAGACTTATTGGCTTTCTGGTGGCGATTTCGCAACTTGATTTGAAAGATCTGCTTCCTGTGCTCACTACCATACCGTCTTTCTAATGCACCCATCAACGTTTCATAACTACTCGCCTCGCAGTTTGGAATGGTCTGTAATATCTCTGCTGCAGATCCTTTTAAGGCAACGAACAATGCAGCTAATTTATCTTCAGCGTTCCAATTATTTGAAGATGCCGTCTTTTCGAATTGAAGCTTAAAAACGTGGAATGGAACAGTGCCATCAAAGGATGGAGGTTTTACCTTGGCAGAAGCCGACGACATAATTGGCCGATTTAATTTTAGCTCACGGAGACGATCTCTCAATTCATCCACTTCAGTTTTAATTTCATCCCGCTCTTCCGAAATCAGTGAGAACACTTCTGCTATTTGGGAGGTCACCTGCGATATCCGTGTATCCTGCTCTTTCAACTGTGAGGACACCTGTGCTGATATTCGTGCATCTTGCGCTGCGAACTGCTTTTCCAAATGCGTTGACAACCGCGATTCTAACTGCGACATTTGTGTCGATATTTGCGTTGACATCTGAGACATACGTGCATGCTGCTTTTTCCCCATGTGCGATATTGCAGCAAAAATCATGATTATGTCAACCATATTTGACAAGCATTGAGCCTCTCCTTTTCTTCTATCTTTGTTGTCTCTACCTCTAATTCCATGTGAAAGAAATATTCCTCAACATTAATGTTTTCCGCCTCCATGGCCTCTCTCAACCGTGATTGTAATTCAGTTTTTAATCCATTTGTCGTCAAACCACGTTGCTGCAGCTCCTATTCAGTTGTGGAATCTTCAGATCGTTAAACTTGGCCATTTTCAAATAATTATCTCTTTGGGAATTTATTTGACAATCCCACTTCTGACACCAATTGTAACGGATTTCTCGATTAATAGTCTAACTATAACTCACTCTTGAGTTCGATCACTGGATTGTTGAATAAAATTCATATTCGAGTTCACAACTTATTTCTTATAGCTTAATTGCTCTTTACACGGCAACACTCTAATTAGAACAGTTCCTTCTGCACAATCCGGCAGCCCTTACACAGTAAATTTTTAACAAAAGTTCGCTACTAGAACATTCTGGCAACTACGAATTCGCTGTCTAGTTGCTTCTGGCAGTTTATCGTCGATTTTTATTTGTTCTGGGATTCGTCTTTCCACAATATGGAAGAAATACTAATACTATGTTCGCACCGAATTGAAATCCTCTTGAAAACACAATTTGTGGATTGTGGAACCAAAGTCGTTCTGACCGACATTGTGTGTTTTCGATGAGTTTTCATTGACAGTTCACACATCTATTTGTTTGCATTTGTTATGTACCCTACAAGAACAGTAATCTGATGGGTAATATGACAGTCATAGCTGAAAACATTTTGTCAGCGCGCAGAACAAAGTTTCTATCATATTCTTAAGATCCTTGTTTTCATTTTTTTGATTGTTTTGTTCTTTCTGAGTCATTGCTGACCATATATTCGTCACAGCTGAAAATTGTCAGTTATGACTGAAACGCTATCAGAAGTGAAAAATTCTTTTGCGCAGTAGACAGTATAATTTTTATTCCTTTAATAAATTTCAAAATTTTAATCAAAATTAGTTATAATAATATACTTAAATATAAAAAGGAATGCAACAAGATATGAAAATATAAAAATAAATTTTCACTTGGTGCCATCTCCTCCTCTCAATAGCTCTGCGTACGTCTTTCTCCAATCAATGGATAGTTCTGAATTTAAAAATGCAAATGTAAATATCATACATATCAAATGTGAGTGTATTGGTGAACCCATCAGCAGTTTCTTGTAGGGTACGTTTAGGCCAATTATGGAATGTAAGTAAATTGTCAACTGACATTTAGGGCTGGCAAAATATGTCTTCTAATAATATCGATTAAACTAGAGCAGGCACCGATTATAATGAGTGGAATGTAAGTTTTCAAGGGGTTTTCAGCGAAAACTGTGTTTTCGTTTGACAGATTTTGTATGGATGAAAACACAAGTTTTCGCGTGAAAACCTCTTTTGTCTATGAAAACACGAATTTTGTGTCGGTGCGAAAATAGTATTAAACAATTGTACCCAAATGCAAAACATTTTATGACTGATAATGAAAATGTATTTAACAGCAACATGGCAAAGATCGGTTATACTCCCCTGCATATACAACATACTGCCACACCATTACAAGTAAATCACTCGACAACTAACGCTCAAGTAGAAGGGTTGCACAGTACGTTGATTGAAATCAGTACGAGTTTAGCTAGTGAATACGACGCCAGGTGAAGAGCATTTTAACGCCATCCGACAGTATAATTCTACAGGACTCAACTCGTCTACAGGAATCTACTCATCCACAGGACTCAAACCTGAAGTAGTCTTCTTTAATCGCGAAAAGTATCCAGAGGTTAAAGAAATCCTTCAGAACAATCAAGCTACCGCCATACCACGAAAAAGGACGAAGAAACATCACATATATAAACCAGGAGATGTCATAAAATTGCTAAACGATATAATCAGCACAAAGTTAAGGAAGATCGCGGGGACACGAGCCTTACGGCGAGAGGGAAAACTATTCATAAATATAGCATCCGCAAACAAGCCACACAATGCGATCCGGCACGGTATTAATTAATCTATTTTTATTATTTGTTGTATCGCATTCCGATCTAATCACAGATCTTAAATTCAAGAAGTATGTCTTAACAGAGACTGATCCGGTCTACCTATTTGAAAATACGACTTATCTGTACCACGTAGCAAACTTGTCAACTATCCATACGTCCATTCAAGAATATCATGAAATCCAAATACGTTGCAAAAGAAAACAAAGAATAAGTAATTCTTATTAATAAAAGAGAGGCACTTAAGACACCTTCTAATCGTAGAATCCAATGCTCATTAAACTTTTTAGGTTATATTCTCAAGTTTGCCACCGGTACTCCTGACCATGATGACCTTATAGAGATCAAGACAGGACTCTCTCAGCTGATAGAAAACAATAATCAACAACGGAAGATCAACAATTTGAAAAAAATACTAGAAACACTAGACCCAAAGTCAATTACTGAAGAATTAATTATTACCGAAGTTTACAAGGAATTAGAAACAATCATGAATACCATTAATTTTGCTAAAACAGAAAACTTCTATTCTGGTACTCTAAACCTTAAATACATTCAAGAAATTGTCTAAATAACCGCTGTAAATTATATAACTTAATACCTTCAGCATACAAACACGGCAAAGTCCGATTGGATTCTCAAGTTGCAAAATGTGAATCGAATTTCAAAAGAACTTCCAAATGTAAAAATTATCTGGGATTAAATATTTGTAAACAGGAGTCTCATGATAACTGTACCATCCCATTACTTGAAAATAATAAGGCAAAATGTAATGTTATTCAAGAAAATAATGGACCACTTATTGAATTAGATCACGGAAATATAATTATTGATGGCGAACATTTGTGGTACGGACAACGTGTTAACGGCCCAAACCTGTTACAATTTAATCACAGTACTAATTTAGATAATTAAGTATATTTCAATCACGATCAGGAAATTAAAGTTCTGAAAATATTAACCTCCAATTCAGATTATGCATTTTCAAATATTCAAAAAATTTATATATACATGATTCCTATTGAAGAACAACCATAAAAGTTAATATTGTACCTAATACTTAATGTAATACCTTTAGCTTTCTTAATCTATGCTGCTGTAAAATTATGTGAATGCTATCGAGCACATCTAGAAGATAAAAAAAGAACGATTATTCCGCCAAACATACGAAATCGAACTTCATCGACTCCAAGCCTATATAACTTGAAATGAGGACATTTCATCTTAACACAGGGGAGAGTTAAGGAACGTTTCATTAAACAGAAATAACCAAGCATCTCTTGTTTATGCTGAACCACGCATAAACAAATAGTGATAAGCAATTCCAATATCTGCTGCACACATTATGTGAAACAGAAATGGTATCACACATAACTAGTGTTATCTCCTACACGCTATCCTCTCGGGACCGTTTGTAACGACAAACAATCGACCGTAGATAGTGTGTCTATCTTAAAATAGCATAGCAGACAGCAAATAGAAACTAGTACCATAAAGTAGTATAAATAGCACTTAATGATCAAAATGTAGGCAGTCTTAGTTTTTGTATTAATAAAAGAACTTACCCTGACGGTGCAAAAGTGAAAATAACTTGATTCAATTGTATATAACTCGCGCAAGGGGAAAAGTATTTTTAGTGGTAGCTGGCGATTTTAATGCATGGGCGGTCAAATGCGGTATTACAATTACAAATGCGAGGGATGCAGTGCTAATATCATCATTCACAAATCTCGATTTTGTACTTTTTAGCAACGGACGAAAATCAACTTTTGTTAAAGGCAGGGCGTCGTTCTATATTCACCTAACCTTTTCAAGCTCATCGTGCCAACTTCCGAAAAAAGTGGAAAGAACTACATAGAGCGATAGTCAAGGTTAAGTAAAAATGTTTCAACTTGCTTTCTTTTCACAAGTAGAAAATGATCCTTGGAGAAAAGCTTATAAGATAGTGAAGAAGAAACTGAGAAGATCAAGAGACCCCTTATATCTCGCGTCATCTTGCGAAAGGTAGTTCGTGCCCTGTTTACAAGATGTAAGCCGATGCCCGTGCCAGTTGTTTAAATAAACATAGAGAAAATCCCGGAGATGTCTCATGAAGAACCTCTTATATCTCGCGTCATCTTGCGAAAGGTAGTTCGTGCCCTGTTTACAAGATGTAAGCCGATGCCCGTGCCAGTTGTTTAAATAAACATAGAGAAAATCCCGGAGATGTCTCATGAAGAACTGAAACATGCTGTGGCAAAAATAAAGATCGGAAAAGCACTTGGCCTGGATGGAATACCCAACTTCGTTATCAAGCTTGTCATAAAAAGAAAACCCGAACTGTTTCGTCAAGTGTATACAAGTTGTTTGAGAGAAGGGATTTTTCCCCAAGACTGGAAGCGGCAACGGCTTGTTCTCCCCAAATGTGACAAAACTCCAAAAAAAAACCCTCATAGTATCGCACCCTCTCCATGCTCAATATGGCAGGAAAGGTTCTGGAAACTATAATATATAGACGGCTTGAAAAATAAATTGATGGAGACTGTGGATCGAACCCTATGCAGTTTGGTTTCCGGAAAAGACTAAGTACAGTGGATGTAAAAACACAGTCACAAAAATAGCCAAAAAAATATTGGAAGAGAGTAGATGGCGATGGAGTGAACTGACATTCAATAACTGTTTCACGGGCCAATTTGGCTACCAGCAACCAAATATAATTCTTATATGAGAGGAATGGTTTCAGCCCACAGACTAGCATCACTGAGAACGTGCTGTGCGTTGAGAACTCAGATGATGCAATAAGTGTTATCTCGGATAGACTTCCCATAGACACAGCAGCATTGCATTGTTCATTAGGGCGTGATATTCGACACGCCAAAACATCCAACCAGCATGCTCAAGAACTAGAAAAATCAACGAAAAGTGCCTCGATCATTGGCAGAAAAGGTGGAATGAGTCAAGGAAGGGAAGGTGGACCTAAAAAAATAAATAAATAAAAATTAAACAAGAATTTGATATTTATACATCCTAGTTATATTTTTTCTTTATATTTTTACAAATTTTTAGTAATTATATTAGATTAGCTTTCAAAAATTAGCATTTATATATACATACTTTCCTTATAAACTACATTTTGTTTTTTACAATCATTTTTAGGCTAAAGTTTATATACATAAATAGGTACTATATTATCATTATTTTTTTTTGTTAAAAAATTTAAATATGGTTTAATATTAATGGTTAAATTAGTTTACTATAACAGTTACATTAATATACTGAATAATTTTGTACTTAAACCTATTATTATTGTCTCAAATTGTGTAATTACAAACTAAAATGGTGATATTGAAGTTCAGCTTGAGAAAATGAAAAAAATAATTAAAATTTATTATAAAATAACTAAAAATTATTTTTTCTTTGTATTTCTTAAAGTATCTACATTTTATTTTAAAAAGGTAACCAAACCAAATGTTAAAACTTTAGCTAATTAAATTTTCTAACCAAACAATAAAGTTTAGGTTAAGATGAACAAATCTTCTACTTTTAATTTTGTGCTAAAATAAACCAGAAGAAACAATTCCAATGAATAGAGTATATATACATACTCAACATAGAAATATACAATATTGGCCAGTTGTGATTAAATTTTTCATTAATATATATTATTATAAAGCTCATACAATATATGTCCTGAATTATATATAACATCTAGAAGAGTTATATAATTTACGATAGTTCACGTACAAGTCGTAGATTTGCAACACATCATTAATTCCCTTGTTAACCGATTTACGTGTAGCCTCTATGCCCATCACTTGGAATATTTCAATACGATACGCAGCGACCGTGACGAAAAGCATTTTGGATTTAAATCTGGCATCTCATAGTAGACATTTACGTATTCTTGATCGTCCGAGAGGATCGTATAATAGCATAGCCGTTATCTGCCGCAAGGTGGTAGCACATTCTTAGCCTTTTCGGCGTCGCGCGCTGCACTGCCAGTAAGGAATACTGTTAAAGAGAGCGTTTTGGTTACTTGAAGATATTAATAATTTCCTTTAGACGGGGCATACCCAATATTACGTCGATTGACTGTACATCAGTGGAAAGTGTTAAGTGTCATTTAAAAACACTTAAAAAATATACAAAGTAAATGAATAAGTAGTTCATTTAAGCATTGTCATCTGTGTAACACGTTCACCCACCCAAACTCTGCGCGACCGAGCACCCACTGATTAGCCAGGGTTGGCCTGCCTGCTGAAAACAAATTTCAATATCTCAAATCAACATTTCAAACTTCTCGGCCGAAAGACGGAACTCCTCCGCTTCATGCAAAACGTGGCACCCACCAACCACGAAACAGCAGTGTTGCGTTCTCCTTGGCCTGTTTTGAGAGATGATTGTTGCCCACCACGATGGCACACCTCTGCAAGAGATCACGTACGCCATTAATTACGTAGAAAATGTAAGTAATTGGTCTTTCAAAAATTTACCTTCTTTATAAACGCCTTTTGAATCTATAAAACAAAACAAAATTTGATACATATTTAAGCTGTTTAGTTGCTGAAATACTGTCGTATTGTTTAGAATATTTCCTTATTAAAATATGAATAAAGTGAAAATTTTGTGAACCTATTAGACAGTAGCAATGTGGGTAATATTTATTTTCTATTGATGATTCGGTTGTGGATCCTAATATTAACATAAGTAATTGCGCTGCGCTTATCTCAGATTTATAAAGTGAGGTTGTAAGTATTAAACACATTTATTGGTTAATAATTATATTTATAAATTAAAGTTTAGAAAAATTCGGAAAGTATTGCAAACAAAGTGGAAAAGATGTGCTGATGGAATAACATACAAGAAATAGCAATTCTTTCATACGCAGTACTGGGACAAGGTTCCTATAACTAACGTAAGGGATACGATAATATTGCCCAAGACTTGAAGCATGTGGTATCAGTGAAGATTTGCGTGGAAAACTATCTTAAACTAACTATCCTATCTATCTTAGGCGAGAGAACAAGAAATTTTAGATTTAATAAAAAGTTTTTAAAAATGCATTTATGAACCTCTAATTTTACCTTACATGACTGTGCAACAAATCAAGCAATACGCTACATGTGGCATGAAGCAATAGCTGAAAGATGTGGAAACGAAATAGCTTCATGCTCATTTACCACAATTAAATGCTAGTGTAAATCATACCGTTTTCTACAGTGATTTCTGCCCGGGTCAAAACAAAAACTCTTTTATGGTAACTCGGTTTTGATTTTCATGCAATTAGAAAACAAAGTACGCTATATAGATCATAAATAAATGGTTCCTGGCAGCGGCAGAGAAAAAGAAATCTATATCTATATATATGTATAAAAATTGTCGTTCGTTAGTCTCGCTAAAACTCGAGAACGGCTGAACCAATTTGGCTAATTTTAGTCTTGAAATATTCGTAGAAGTCCGGGAAAGGTTTAAACGGTGGAAAAATTGTGAGGAAAATACTAAAAACAAAATCTTTATTTTCTCATACAAACTGATGTTCATCCAATTACTGTTCGTTTGTCTCATTTAAACTTGTGAAAAGCTGGACCGATATATGAGCACGTACAGCTGATTTTGGATTTGGAATGTTTATCGTAGTACAGGAAGGTTTAAAAAGTAGGAATATATGGTATAATTGCGAAGAAGATAATGATAAAATATTAGAGTTGACTACATAAATTTAAAAAAAAAACATAATAACAATACCTTAAAGGTATTCAATGTTGTCAAGACATTTTAGTATGGCATTGAAATATTTTGAGAATTGTAATTGATTAGAATATTCATTCAATTATGTAAGGTTGTGTCGATAGCACAAAAACAACAATTTGTTAAAAGTGTTCTAATTGCTAATGTCAAAATCAGCTATTTCGTTTAGTTTTTATCATTTAAAAACATAACATTCCAGCCAAAAAAAATTTTATATTTTAGTCATTTGCTGAACGCCACATGAAAAAATATAAAGTTAACTGTTATTTCTGGTTGTCGAAAATCCTCCGCTGAACCTCACGAGGGTGCCGACTGGGAATAATTAGCACAGTTTCACGACGTAGGCAAGCTTCCTATCTTGGTCTCCGTTACTCTTCAATAGTACAGCATCCAGATAGGAGGTCTTACTATGGTAGGAGGTGTTTAAAGGGCTGGATTAAGGTGTCGATCGACCCATGGCGAAGATCAACCTGGCTGGGGGCCCTTCAATAGCCCAGTATCGCACGAAGCTTACGTATACCTGGCGCCCTCTATAATAGGATAGGCTTACTTGCGTAGCGTAGGCTATGTGCAAGCGGACATATAATCCTCTGCTCTCGTGGGTCCAAAATATGAACCAAATAAACAAAAATAAAAATAATAAAAACAAACAGGAGTCCGGACCTCCTGTAAAAAGCCAGGGGAAAGCAAGTTGTTCCCAGAGGAGAGCAGCGTTTGGCACGAGCTTCACCACAGCCAAATCGAGGACAGGAGCGAAGGTTGGTCCTGGAGCAAAGGAAAACACCAAAGGAGCAGAAGCCAAGACTGGCGCCAGGAAAGCAACAGCAACCGAGGCAGCCCATGCCAGCCCCTGTAGCCAAGGCTTGGCTGCTAAGCTGGATTCCGGATGGTATCAGGGTCAGATAAAGATGATAGTGTGTGACGACGAGAGATCAGTCCACCTATATAAGGCCGCAATAGCTAAGGTGGGGGAGGTCTACCCCGGAGCCAGGCTAGTAGGGGTATACAAAGAAGATATCCCATCCCGACCGAGGGCAAGGGTATGGACACCAGCAACAACATCGCAGCCGGACCAGATAATGCAGCTCAGAGGAGCCTGTAACCCGAATTTGTCAATTGGGGGATGGATATTCGTCAGGGCCTTCGATGACTCCGCAGCGGAATCTGGTGTGGAGACAAAAGGAGTTACAATGCAGATTATGTTCCTCCTAACAAAGGAATCCGTAGAACCACTAGCGAAAAGTGGCGGAGAGATCAACTACGGATTCACAAAGGTGAAGATTATGACCTATAATTCAGTATCGGAATCGAGTGATGTGGAAAGCACTGAACAAGGTGAGTGTACTGAGGGGTCTGAGCTTGCAGTCAGACTCTCTAACTGTACACTGTGAATAAGCTTCTGAACGACTCTCAAGAAGACGCAGAGCAGACAGTAATTAATGCGTCTTCTCCAAATTAATCTACTCACACCACATGCCATATGACGAGGTAGCAGTACCATCGCAGCTGATGAAAGAGTTTGTACGAGACACTAAAGCATCCAAGTGCTCGATTATACTTAGGTGCGACTCCAACGCACACCGCACACTATGGGGCAGCACGGAAATCAATGAAAGGGGTGAGTTGCTCTTCAATTATTAAATAGGAAATAAGCTTTTGCTATGCAACAATGTTAATACCCAAACTTTTATAACCAGAAACCGACAAGAAGTATTAGATATAACACTTGTATCGGAAGAACTGGTGGATAAAATGACACATTGGAGGAACCCTCCTTCTCAGATTACCGCTACATTGAGTGTATAATTGAACAGAATGTAGGTAGGGAAGAGAAATTTAGGAATCATAGAAAAACGAACTGGCAGTTGCACATGCAGGAGCTAAAAAACCGTATTCTTATGATTCCACCATTTCAATCAGAGAACAAAGAGAATCTAGACATCCTCTTTAAACAGTTCACAGATTCTTGTCGTCAAGCACTAGAGCTGGCTTGTCCATTAACGAACAGTAGGGGAAGAATTAGGCCCCCTGGTGGTCTCCCATACTTAAGAACATGCAGAAAGATTGCAGGAAGCAATTCAATTTTTCCAAATTATCCCAAAGAGAAGAAGAGTGAGATAAATTCTATAACCTCCTAAGGTCATATAAAAGGGAGGTAAGGAAGGCAAAAAAAAATTCGTGGAAATCTTTTTGTAATAACATCGATAATACAGCAGAAGCGTCTCGACTTAGAAAAATAATGACACAGTCGAAACATAACATTGGATACATTCAAAAGCCAGAAAACAGTTGGACGGCAACCAGTGCAGAAACTCTAGGCCTGCTAATGATACTCACTTCCCAGACAGTTCCGAGAACCACACATTGGAGCATGCGCTAGAGAGTAAAGTGGCAGTAGAGTCCCCTCCGCTATACATAGCAGCAGATAGTAATGTTTATTGGGCGATAGGCAGTTTCAAGCCTCATAAATCGCCGGGACCCGACGGGTTATTCCCGGCTCAGTTACAGCAGTCCCAGAGCTACATATATTCCAAATGCTTGTAGATCTGGAAAAGAAGGGGTTACATTTTGTGGCCTACGCTGATGATGTTTTCGAATACCCTCGCTAGCCTTATGCAGACAATATTAAACGATATTAATCGATGGGCCGTATCATGACTGGACTGGTTTAAATACTAGCAAGACAGAACTAGTATTGTTCACTGAGAAACACAGTACTCCAAAAATCACATCGCCATCTTTAAGTGCTAACGATAGGAGATAAAGCAAGCTAAAGCAAACCGGGACTAATTTTGGACACGAAGCTTTCTTAGAAAAAAAACTTTGAAGCTAGTTTAAAGAAAGCGGCTACAGCGCTTTATACGTGTAAAAGAATGGTAGGGCCAGATGACTAACGCCTCGGGTAGCTTACTGGCTCTACATAGCATTTGTAAGGCCGATCATGACTTACGGTATATTGGTATGGTGGCCAATTACAGAAAAGAAATATCCCATTAGAAGCATGGAAAGTATACAAAGAGCAGCCAGTATTTGCATCAGTGGAGCTCTCAGAACATCGCCAAGCCAGGCACTAAACGTAATTTTAAACTTACAGCCAATAGATCCGTTTTGTACTAGTCGCCAGCAACAAGACGCATTCTATGATACCTAGGAAGTTCCCGTTTCTTTCCATAACCACGGATTCTTGTAATTCTGAACCTAAATCCGTGCCCCAATATTGCCTTCCCCTCCAGAAAGTGGGAAAGGGGCGTAGTGGACAAGGAAGCAGGGATCAGCTTCTATACGGATGGTTCCATACTGAATAACCGAGTAGGCGGCGGTGTCTTCTCAGCTTAACTAGATACCAAAATCGCCTTTCGGCTTCCAGACTACTGCAGTGTCTTCCAAGCGGAGGTCTGCGCAATTAACGAAAGTCTTCTTGCACTGACCAGAAGTGTGATCACAACAAGAAACATATTTATTATAGAGACCCGTCCCGGCTTCGCACGGTGCAATGCTGATACACTACAGAAAACCTGTGAACGTTATTTATAAAAATATAGCGGCCCACTCCGGCTTCACACGGGTTTAAAATATATAGCCTATGTCACTCACTGAAAAAATTATTAAAATTGATTCAGTGGTTTTGATTCATTACTACTTCTGGCCCGTAACGGTAAATTTGGAGTAAAACAATTCCCCTTTCCCTATATCATGAAGATTTCCTGCTATCTTTGGAATATCTAAATTCATACACTACATTTTTACTTATTTTTAAATTTTTACCTATTTATTTTATTTTTACAAGAACTAGTATATTACAGAATGTCTTCATATATAACGCTCACAGTTTTCTTGTCATTACACAATACAAACATGTTTTCTCTAGAAGTTACTCTTGTAAGAGCAACATACAGTTGGCGATGTGAAAAACAGTCAACGCTCTAATCTAAACCTGAAGGTTTGACCCTGCGATTTATTAATGGCCATTGCAAAAGATGTCTTTACCGGAAACTATAAACGTGTAAATTGTAAGGGTAAATCCGATGGTATCAGAGGGACTCGGGGAATCAATACATCATCCCGGTACCACATCCTGTGAGTATTGTGCAATCTGTTATGAAAGTTTTCTGTGACTTTACCAGCAAACACGTGCCATAGCAAAGTTTAGGTTGATTTAGGTTTCTTAATAAAATAACAGGACAACCTACTTTCAACACCATTTTGTGAGCAGGTAGTTCATACGGGTTCAAAGAGTTTAGAAATTCTGTAGGAAAATGAACAGTTTCTTCCAAATCGATAACAGTATCGACCGTTGTTGGGGACAGAATTGTTTTATAACTTATGTTATCAATGTCAGGATAGACATTGTTGACTAACTCTTGGATGTTGGCTATCAAAACACAAAGGTTTTCTAGGTTAATCCTTCACTCCCTTTGTATTAACTCTCCATTACCAACTTTTAGCTGCATCTTTGGAAATAGCCTGTACTCACATGAAGATGACGAAACCCTCATATTAGTTTTAAGCTCTAACTTATTGACATTTGGTCAAAGGTTGGATCATTTTAGGGAAGCATTTATAACGTCAGCCCATTTTCCCGTGTAAAAAGTAAATGACAAAAATATTTTATTGTGGGATATCCATAAGACATAGACATATACCCGAGTTTTCTGTAGACCTTTTCAATGTGCACAACACATGTACAACACTTAGTACATTATTTTGATAAATATGGTAGGGTTCAACCAGCGTTTGCATTGAAACGGAAAAAATGTAATTATTTACGACATCACATTAGAAACCTCAAAAAACAACAGTACTTCTACACTATTTAATGGATGTTATCATATTATAAGCCTTCCTCTTGAATCACTCTATCTATTAAAAAAAACCGCATTAAAATCCATTGCGTAGTTTTAAAGATTTAAGCATACGTAGGGATATAGGGACAGAGAAAGCGACTTTGTTTTATACTATGTATTGATTGATATACAGACAGCCAGGCAGCTTTGAAATCTCTCATGTCTCATAGGACTTCGTCAAAGACAACGAAAGAATGCATTGATATCCTAACGGATCTGACATCCTATTCCACGATAAGTCTGCCATGGGTTCCATTACACAGTGATATCCCCAGGAGCTGTGTAGCAGATGAACTAGCCGGAACAGACCTTACAACTAGGTTCTGATAAGGAGGACATATATATGCCTCTGGCTACTTGTAGATACTTAAACGAGAAACTTGTCATTAAGATTGCCGGTCTCAGTGGAATCAGTCCCTGACTTGCTTAACTAGCAGGCAAACGTGGCATAAATGGAATATGAGCCGCATATACCGACTGTTAAAATTCAAACAGAATGATATCAGAACTCTAGTAGGAGTACTAACAGGCCACAGTCTAATAGGCAGACATGCAAGTAGACTTAGTGCGCCATAGAACGACTATTGTAGAAGCTGTCAGGAAGTAGAAGAAGAGGAGACCATTAAACATCTTCTATGCGATTGCGCGGAATTATATAGGAAAAGAATCACAGCATACGGTCGAGGGTTTCTTGACGACGTCTCGGAGGTTGCACGGATAAAACTTGTCTCACTGATGAAGTTCATCAGAAGTACGGGGTGTTTCAGAGAGGAGCCAATAGAGTGAGGGAACCTTAGTCCCGGTAGTATCACAATAGACCTCCTAAAGGCGTAAGTGTCGAAAGACAGTCACTCCTCCCACCTACCTAACTGTTATTCCTCCTTCAGCGTTGGTCGCGTTGAATGGACTTAAGTAATTGCAATTACCAGCATCTTCTAAGCGGAACTAATAGGTATATAAAAGGCCTGTGAAGTTCGATTGTATAATATATACAGAAAGTACCCATATAGCCCCAACCAGACGGCAGTGCTTGCCTTGTCGACACCACATATTAATTCCAACAAAGCCAACAACTGCAGGAAGACTTTAAGTCCACTGGCAGGTCAATTCCACTTGTTCATAATTTGAATTCCCTATCGCAGCAAAGCAGACGAGTTAGTAAAGCTAAGAGCCCCTTTATACGAAACCGAGGCGGAGCCAATACCATACCCGCTAAGAACGATCAAAAGAGAGAATTTTATACATTTTAAACAAGATGGTCAGAGTAGATATAGCTCAAATATGATAGGAATAAAACTAAGGACCTGCTATCTAGGTCTAGAAATAGCATATACAGACTAACAGTTTTTATAACGGGACACTGGTTCAGCGCTAATTGAGCCCACGGTGGCAGCACTCCTACCTACCTTACTGTTATTCTGTAACAACTATTACGTTATTACACAACTAAGAACAGTTGTTGAACAACTGGGTCCGACACATCGTGAGGCATGTCTACTACTATAGTTGCTCCAGAACGATTTGCATTGAGATATTACGCCCAAAGATTTCGTTCTATCTTCATCGCCGCCTCAAATTCAAACATTGTTTGCAAATGTAACATCGACATGTTTCCCTCAAATCTGGAAGACTTGTGGATGACACGTCTAATGACGTGTTACATCGTGTGCATTTTCAAACTTTCTTACACTACATATTACTGCAGAAATAAATTTACAATGAGACATTGATTATGATAGAAGATATGTGTTTATTGATAGCAAATAAAGTATTGTCGTGTTTGGGCATGACAGCACCCAATCGTTTTATGCAAAATGCATTTAACCATGAGTTACAAAGAGAACAATAGTACGATTCAAAATATTGAGCGAAATTAACTGCACAAAAAAGGATAGCGTACGATAGTATGATACAAGCCGTAAACAATGGATCTGGTGGAATTTACTTCCTTGATGGGGTGGCTGGAAAACCGTTATTAACAAAGTGCACATTCTGCTTAAAAGTAGACAGGACTTTAAAAGATTTACGTGACAACCAAATATTTTTGGTGGAGCCAAGATTCTATTGTCAGGCGATTTAGGTCAGACTCTTCTATTTATTCCTCTATCAACTGATGCTGACGAACTAAACGCGTGCCTAATTTTCATCTCATTTGTATGGATCGCACTCATATTGGAATTAACGACTAATATGCTAATGTTTTTGCAACAAGATGCTAGTGTGTTTCTTTAAATAATATTACTTACTTTATCCATTACACACATGTACATATTTACTGTTGATAATTTTTGGAAATATCTATTGCCTATGAAACAAATACTGGTATTTGGGTTTACTACTCTGCAAGACGGGTTAGCTATCTTGTTACCGATAGGGTATCAGTAATAATTGTATTAGTTATCCGATTGGTTACTTTTGTTCTAGCCTCAAAAAAAAAACGTAGCTATTTCTCCTCTTTCACTACACGTCGGGGTGATTGTCTTACTCTATCTCATTGCTTTTGGGCAAATACTACATATATTTTACTGCTCTAATTTCCCTGCTAATAACTATCTGTTACTCTTTGGTTAACAGCGTGCTTTTCATTGGCTATTTGTTTGGTTAGCCATCTGTTCTGAAAATAGGTTGTTTGGTTATTGCAACGGTTATCTATAAGTTACAGAAAACTGATTTATAAGTTATTTGTTTGGTTATTACTTTTTTACCAATGTCTAATGTATCGGTTACCATTTACCTTATAAATAAAACAATTGAAATTCTTATTTTATTTTCATTTATTTAATTTTTTTTTGAAATTTATATGTTTATACATTATGGTTCTATTATATATTCCTTTCACACATTCCACAAATTTTCTATAATTATTTTAGATTAGCTTTACTTTTTATTGCACATACATATCCGTATTTATTTTAAATAAATAAATTTAATACTTAATACTAATAATAAACTTAAATTTTATAATTTAAAAACTAAAATGGTGATATTGAAGTCCCGCTTAAGAACTTTCTATCGAAATTTGAAAATATCTAAAATTAATAAGAAATAATTTTATTTTTTCTATTTCTTAAAGTAGCTACATTTTATTTTCAGAATAAATGCATGCAAGTTTGTACACAATTCGAAACAACCTCAAAAATTGTACTGAAATTTTTACATAGAATCTTTTGTTTACTACCTGTAACATTTTGTTTGGTTACCAAAGAAATGATTAACATGGGTTACCAATGTTAAGGTAACCAAACAAAATGTTAAAATTTCAGCTGATGACATTTTCTAACCAAACAAAAGATTTTAGGTTAAGATGAAGAAATCTTCTACTTTTAATTTTGTGCTAAAATGAACCAGAAGAAACAATTAAAATAAATAGAATATATATACATACTCAACATAGAAATATACAATATTGGCCAGCTGTGATTCAATTATTTATAATTATATATCATTTGTAAATGAATGACCACCCTGTGACAAATCGATGACTATCCAGCAGTCAGCATTCAGCAATCATCATAAAAACATCGACATCCTGATGAAAACGTTTCTTTAACAAGGACCACTTATTTTTGTTCTTTTTACAATATATATATAAATAAATATATCTCAATTCATAGCCTTTTAACTTTCAGTTCAGAGGTGGGATGAATCTGAGTGCTTAAAGTGTACGTGAACGTATAAACGCATGTCAAATAAAAAAAGTATAACCATAAAATTGCAGGAGCACTGGCGCTCCGACATTCCTATTACGTGCAAGCGAGCGGCGATTAAGCAGTTACATTTCAAAGGCTAATTTGACAATGAGTGCGAAAGAATCAGTCGTTTAATTAGGCAAAACCAATCAACGTCAACTGAAATAAACAAATACCAATGAAATTACAAAAACGAAAATCAACGAGTTGTGATTTGTAGTCAAAACAAAACTAAAACGTAAGAACGAATGAACGGACATTCAAAACGAAACTGATATAAATCTACGATACATGTATTGTATAAGTAATATCAATAAAAATCAACGATGCCGAAAATAAGTGAATTAAAAACTGATCAATTAAAAGTTATACTGCGGGAAAAAGGATTATCTACGTCTGGTACTAGAGCGGAATTGGAATTACGTTTAATGGAACTATATGGGAATGATGAAATAGAACTGCCAATAGTTATGAATTCTGGGTTGCAGGAGCAGATCAATGACTTACGTGGTATGATGGAAACTATTGTTGGCATGTTACAGCAAAACAGGATGCGTCCTTCAGCTGCATTCCTGAAAATTTGGATCACTGCGTCACAGCGGCCACTCGAGGCGGTTTTTTCTCTGCTCATATCCCGACGAGGGAGATGTGGAGTGGAAGAAGCCGCTGGAGGGAAAGTTGGAGGGGGGGTTTTCTGTAAAGAGCTCTCAGTCAATCTTTGCTTCAGATTACCGGACCACTGTAGCGTTTTTCAGGCCGCGTTCGAAGTGGCCGCGATAAAGGTGGCGGTAGAAGTACTGTTACGAAGTGCAGCTTCGTTTAGCGAGGTGAGCATTCACTCCGACAGCAGAGCGGCAATACAAGCCCTGAGTGCGCGAACCGTGCATTCAAAGCTAGTCAAGGAATGTCTGTCCTCACTAGAATTAGCATCAGACTACTTCAATATCAGGCTCGTTTGGGTGCCTGGTCACAGCGAAATCGCTGGGAATTGCAAGGCCGATGAGCTGGCCAGGGGATGCACAATTGCCCCGCTCACATTGGAATGGGATCGAGTTTGTTCTCCACTAACGTCTTGCATTCTGGCTCTGGACCAATGGACCTCGCATGCGCTCAGCAGATGCTGGTCGACGACCAGCTCCTGCGCGATCCTTCTGGCCGAGAGTGGATCGCAGGAGTTTGGGGGATCTTCTCACCTTGAACAAAGTTCACCTTGCCGGCATGGTAGGAGTTCTCACTGGGCACTGTCCAATGGGAACTCATGCGGTGCGGCTTAAAATACTACCCGATGGTAGTTGTCAAAGCTGTATGGAGGAGGGTGAAGTGGAAACATCCCGGCAGTTTCTCCTCCACTGTCCGGCTTTTGCTAGGTTGAGATTGAAACATCTCAGCAATCACACTTTTGGCGGACCAGAAGATTTGGCCGAAACGGATATTGGCCGTTTTTACAAGTTTGTCATAGGCACAAAGCGCTTTGTCGACATGTAATGGTCTATTTTTTCGGCTCATAGGAGTTTTGGGTACCACAATGGACCGGCGTTTAAGCTGTCCAAGTCTGATCCTTCTTAGGATCGACCCTCTAACCTAACCTACAACAAAACAGGCAGCAGATAAGTGACCAAATTGTAATATAGCCGAGCGTAAGTGCATCGAATTATGAATGAGTCGGTACGAAAACAGGTGAATGTATATCTGACTACTGTTTTAGAGTTTAAGCATTAGGAAAACGTTTTCAATTGAGTGAGCTTGCTATTATTCAATATACACGACAGGGGTTAAATCATCGTGATTTGCAAATTGCTATAGCGGCGCAAAGATTTTAAAATGCTAAACAAATGCGCGAAATAGTTGAAGAATGGCTAACAAATCGTATTAAAAATACCACCCCTAAACATAATTTTGAAAGTCAAGCTAATACTATGTTCGCACCGAATTGAAATCTTCTTGAAAACACAATTTGTGGATTGTGGAACCAAAGTCGTTCTGACCGACATTGTGTGTTTTCAATGAGTTTTCATTGACAGTTCACACATCTATTTGTTTACATTTGTTATGTACCCTGCAAGAACAGTGAACGTCATCTGATGGGTAATATGACAGTCAAATTTGAGCATAAACCCGTCATAGCTGAAAATTGTCAGTTATGACTGAAACGCTATCAGAAGTGAAAAATTCTTTTGCGCAGTAGATAATATAATTTTTATTCCTTTAATAAATTTCAAAATTTTAATCAAAATTAGTTATAATAATATACTTAAATATAAAAAGGAATGCAACAAGATATGAAAATATAAAAATAAATTTTCACTTGGTGCCATCTCCTCCTCTCAATAGCTCTGCGTACGTCTTTCTCCAATCAATGGATAGTTCTGAATTTAAAAATGCAAATGTAAATATCATACATATCAAATGTGAGTGTATTGGTGAACCCATCAGCAGTTTCTTGTAGGGTACGTTTAGGCCAATTATGAAATGTAACCAAATTGTCAACTGACATTTAGGGCTGGCAAAATATGTCTTCTAATAATATCTAGAGCAGGCACCGATTATAATGAGTGGAATGTACGATTTTCAAGGGGTTTTCAGCGAAAACTGTGTTTTCGTTTGACAGATTTTGTATGGATGAAAACACAAGTTTTCGCCTGAAAACCTCTTTTGTCTATGAAAACACGAATTTTGTGTCGGTGCGAACATAGTATTACGTAGTGAATGCACCGCCTCAGAGAGTAACGATTGATGAAAACAAGAAAATTATATGCTATAATTGTGGTGAGTTAGGCCACATATCAAGTAAATGTACAAAGGAGCAGAAGCGTTCGAGATGCCCTGATTGCGGTAAAGTACACAAACGAGGGGAACCGCTCAATTGTGATCTTAAGCAGTCTACGCATAGCGTTCGGAAAGCTGAAATGAAGCAAAATGAAAAATGTTTTGTTTAGAGGATAAACGTAAATGGCTTAATGTTTAAAGCATTAATCGATACCGGTAGTGAGTGCAGTTTAGTTCGAAAGTCAACAGCAGATATATTGGAACTGAAGTATGAAGTTGTTGTTGTTTAAACGGTATAAGCGGTGGAAGATACACGATGAAAGAGAGGTGTGTGCTCGATATAGTGATTGGAGGAGTAAACTGGGTCAGGACGTGATAGGGCGTAAAGGTTTATTGTTCACGGTGAAAAATGGTGGATCTAAGTTCATAGCTTATTGTCTTTATGGTGCTGTTTTTCCGAATGATGAGTGGATGACCAAATTAACGGAAAATGTGAGTGAAGAAGAACAGCGACTAAAACTTCAAAACTTACTAAAAGAGTACAATGATGACATTTTAATAGGTAGCCAAACGTTCGAGAAATTGTTAGAAAAGTTAAGCAGAGTTTAAAACGCTTTACGAAATGCGGGCTTAACCCTAAATATCAGAAAATGTAAATTTATTAAAAGTACGATTACATTTCTGGGTTATGAGTTGACGCCAGACGATATTTTACCGGGTCAAAACGCAGGCCGTATCGAAATTTCCTACACCAGCTAATGTCGCTGATATACGACGATTTTTAGGTTTAAGTGGTTATTTTAGAAAATTTGTCCTCAGATACGCTATAATTTCGGAACCACTACGCAAACTACTTCGCAAAGACGAAAAGTTTGAGTGGGCACGAACACAAGAAGCCGCTTTTGAACAATTTAAATCCAAATTAGTGTCACGACCAGTACTAGCAGCATATCGTATCGACACAGAACATGAATTACACACAGATGCGAGTGCAGTAGGTTTGGCAGGCGTATTATTACAGCTCGAAAAAGATGATTTTAAACCGGTAGCGTATTATAGTAGAGCCACTAGTGTTGACGAACAAAAGTTTCACAGTTATGAACTCGAGACTCTGAGTGGCTGTTGTAGTCTCTAGAACGTTTCCGATATTATATCTATGGTAAAAAGATTACAGTCAAGACAGACTGTAGCGCATTAAGAAGGACTATGCAAAAGAGCTTATACCACAGATTGCCAGATGGTGGCTACGAATCCAGGATTTTGAAATCGAAATAGAACATCGACCGGGCAGTCGCATGGAACATGTTTTTTTTAAATTGCCTTCACGAAGAACGGTATGGATGCACATTTACTCATATTTTTTAACTAAACTAACAGTTTGATAATTGCTTCATTCATTATATTAGGTTACTCGTTTAATCGAAAATAGATATAGTACTACAAAGGAAATTCTGATAAAAGTAGTAGATGAGGCGAACTTCTTGTGTTTTACTAGTGACATACTGACTATTACTAATTCAACCAGAAGTTTTTTGGTCATGACAGTTCACTTCATCGGCACAAACAAGAAAAATATTTCCTCTTTTATTGAAAGTATAAATTTGTGTGCACAAAAACTTTCACAGGTATAAAATAAACAAAATAAAATAATTTATCGTATAAATATGTATTTTTTTTCCGAAGTCATACAGCTGAGTACATTAAAAAAACTTGGGGTGATATTTGTAACGAGTTTGGCATAGAAACAAGTGAGATTGTATCTATTACAACAGACGGTGGTGCAAATATAGTAGCCTCAGTGAAATCATTTTTAGGAGAAGATTGTAGAATTCCTTACTTAGCTCATAACATAAATCTGATTATAAATGGAATTTTGAGAGAAAAAGCATTGTCACTTTCTCGTCACAATTTGTGAATGCTTCAGCTCAACTAAGATCAGAGCAAGAGGCATCGGGTAAAAACGAAGGCGAGGTTTTACCTTTAACAGAAGTAGTCAGCACCAGATGGAACTGGTGTTTAGATATGTTGAAACGATTTCTCCAGCTATCAGCACTAGTAGCTACAAACAGTCAAACTAACTAAAACACTCCTGACATGGTACCTACTTCGCAGCTTAATATTGTGACGAACACGGATGATAGAACAAAATCGAATCAACGACAAACTGCCAGAAGCAGCTAGTTAGCGAATTCGTAGTTGCCAGAATGTTCTAGAACAATGTTTTGTTACAGATTTACTATATAAGGGCTGCCGGACTGTGCAGCAAACACAGTTCTAGTTAGAGTGTTGTCGTGATAAGAGCAATCAAGCTAAAAGCAAGAAGTTGTAAGCTCGAATAACGAGCAATAAGTGTTAAGTTGTTGGAATTAGAAATAAAGATAAGTGTGTAGCCATTAAATTGGGACTTTTATTTAACAATCCAGTGATCGAACTCAAGAGTGAGTTACAGGTAGACGATTTATCGAGAAATCCGTTACAATGGGTGTCAGAAGTGGGATTGTCAAATAAATTCACAAAGAGAGAATTGTTTGAAAATGGCCAAGTTTAACGATCTGAAGATTCCACAACTGAAAAAGGAGCTGGAGCAACGGGGTTTGGCGACAAATGGATTAAAAACTGAATTACAATCACGGTTGAGAGAGGCCATGGAGGCGGAAAACATTAATGTGGAGGAATATGGCTTTCACATGGAATTAGAAGAAGAGACAACAAAGATAGAAGAAAAGGAAGAGGCTCAATGCTCGTCAAAGATTGTGGACACAAACATGGTTTTTGCCGTAATATCACAAATATCGACACAAATTAAAGAGCAGAAAACACAAATGTCGACACTATTTAAAGAACAGGGTACATGTATGTCTCAAATGGAAACGCGATTGTCAACGCATTTGGAAGAGCAGTTCGCAGCGCAAGATGCACATTTTTCAGCACAGTTGGCAGCACCGAAAGAGCTCGACGTGCATATGTCAGCGCAGGTGTCCTCACAGTCGGAAGAGGAGGAAGCGTGTGTACCAGTACAAGGGTCCTCACAGTCGAAAGAGCTGGAACTGCGTATGTTAGGGCAGGTGTTCTCACAGTTGGAAGAGGAGGAAGCGTGTGAACCAATAAAAGATTCCTCACAGTTAGAAGAGCAAGAAGCTTGGATACCAGCACAAGTGTCCTTACAGTTGAAGGAGCAGGAAGCGTGTATACTATCACAGGTGGAAGATCAGCATAAAATTGAACCTGAAACGGATGACTCTGTGCAAGAAGATCCAGAATTGGAAGGTGCATTACATAAGGTGGAGTTGAACCAATGTACAACGATTGGAGAAATAACTACAGGAAGGCCAGTCACAAAATCATATTGGGCAGAACGGAGCAGTGTATGGTATGGCTGCTTGCATCGAGTATGGAAAAGCGAAAATGGGCAAACCTTCCGAGTACTTATGGTTGTTCCAAGGGTTGGAATTCCTGATGTTCTTAACGTGCAGTACAAATGTCCACGAGGAGGGCACTTAAGAGACATGAAATCCTTGGAGCATTTGAAGCAAAGGTTTTATTTGACTGGTTGTCAATCAGCTATAGAAAGTATTGCGAAATATGCTGGGAACATTGTAGCTAAAGGATCAAGGTCCAGGAGTCATGGGCAGATGAAACAGCACAATTCGCGTGCGCCAGCTGAGAAAATAGGCGTGTATGAAGATGGTCCATTCCCCACCAATAAATTAGGAAATAGTCATGTTTTGGTAGCCAAGGACCATTTCAACGAATGGCCACAAGTATACACAATTCTTAACCAAGAGACTGAACCAGTGGCGGAGATATTCATCAACAATTGGGTAACGAGATTCGGTGTTCCAATGGAGTTACGTTCTGATCAAGAATGGAATCTCGAGTCTGCTTTAAATCAAGGGATGCACCAGAAACTGAGTATCCCGAAAACGGATGGAATCAACTCCAAGAAGAGAAGGACGGCTAACGATGTCAGCACCAGCCTAGAAGACGAGATGGGGGACATAAAAGCTTTGTGTTTGGTATCGCAAATATGTCTAATCGGGACAATCAGACTCAGGTGGAGGGCGGCGTGACGAACACGGATGATAGAACAAAATCGAATCTACGATAAACTGCCAGAAGCAGCTAGTTAGCGAATTCGTAGGTGCCAGAATGTTCTAGAACAATGTTTTGTTACAGATTTACTATATAAGGGCTGCCGGATTGTGCAGCAAACACAGTTCTAGTTAGAGTGTTGTCGTGATAAGACCAATCAAGCTATAAGCAAGAAGTTGTAAGCTCGAATAACGAGCAATAAATGTTAAGTTGTTGGAATTAGAAATAAAAATAAGTGTGTAGCCATTAAATTGGGACTTTTATTTAACAATCCAGTGATCGAACTCAAGAGTGAGTTACAGGTAGACGATTTATCGAGAAATCCGTTACAATATAATCCGAGATCTAATTGTTCTCCTTAGTCCGTTCAAAGAAGATACTGAAGAAGTAAGTGGTGAAAATTATGTAACGGCAAGTCTAGCAATTCCTGTATCAAATCGTTTGCGTTATTGAGCAGTCTTCTCCATCGACTCCTCTAGGAGAAACTGTTAAAGAAGCATTATTTAATAAAGTAGAAGAAAAGCTTATACCTCTTGAAAACAATAATTTTCTTTCGATAGCGACAATTCTCGACCCACGTTTTAAACGTCTGCATTTTACGTCTCCACGTGTGGTGTCAAACGCAATATCACGACTAAGTAACGAAATTCGTTTAGAGCACAGACGTAGAGGACATAAATCACCAGATCCAAAACTAGAACAAGAGGCACCCAAAGCTAGTTCGTCATCTTTATCGTGTAGGCATGCAAAGTTGATAACGCTTAGTGCAAGTAGAGCTGAGATTCCCAGCTCTGGCTGCGTCCCTAATTAAATGAAACAATATTTGTAGCAACCTTTGAAAATCGAAAATCTGACCCGTTAGAATTTTGGGTAAACTGTCGCCATTTTACACCTGTTTTATCAGAAATCGCGTTAAAATATTTGATTTGTCAAGTTTCGTCCGTATCATCGGAAAGGCCTGCTTCAGCTGTGAATTTAGCTGTGCCAGACAAAAGGAGTCGGTTAACCGGTGAACATAAAAAAAAGACTACTGATAATATTTATATTATATTTTAATTAAATAATAATACTTTTAACATTCAATTTTGAATTGACCCTACAAATTCAAAGAATATTATTCTATATTACTTTATTTAAATAATAAATAAACCTGCAAAAAATAAAGTTTGTATTAATTTTTTTTAACTTTCGAACAACTCTTTTAGTTTTGAATACTCGCGCTCTGAAATAAAAATATATGTCGATATATCGATTATTTTACATTGAAATCATCGATATTGTTTGAAAATATCGATACGATATCTATCGATATATTATTTTATTTGCCCATCCCTAATACAAAAGCAGGACACATGGGTGTCGAAAAAACGTTAGAACGATTGAAATCTTACATGTAGTTTCCACGAATGCGCAAGGTTGTCAAACAATTCATTTTATCGTGTAGGGATTGTGCGTACAATAAACGTAAAGGTGTGAAAATCGAAATGCAGTATCATTACGACGAAATAGAACCGATTCAGTTCAGAACTATTCATATGGATCATTTGATCAAGCCCGTTTCCAAAAAGCTCAAAAGCAAAGGAACATCTCCTGGTTATCGTCGATTCGTTCACAAAACTTACAACGTTATATCCTATTTAAAATACAACAACGAGGTACGTAATCGAAGCATTAAATGAAGCAAGTAGTTATGTTGGTATGCCATTACGTATCGTGACGGATAGAGGTTCCGCTTTTACGTCCCGCGAGTTCGAAAAGTACTGTTTCGAAAATGACATAAAACACATTCTTACGGTAGTGCGGATACCGAGAGCAAACGGTCATGCAGAAAGAACAAATCGTACAATATTGTCAATGCTGTTACCGACGAACTCTACCGATAAAAAATGGAACGAAAACATACGCTGTGTTCAGTGGTGCATAAACACGATGAAGAACAGCACGGGTTGCACTCCTCATGAGTTGTTAAATGGGTATAAGCCACGCGACATTTTACGCAACAGAATTATTCTTAGTTTACAAGCAAATGATGAAGCATTAGATGAAATACAATTAACAAATCTTCGTGAAATGCCAGCAAAACGAATTAATGAACACGAGCAGCTGCGAAATCTCGTTTTGCCGCAAAGCATCGATCTCCGAGTATTTTCCAAGAAGGTGACTTAGTCTTAGTTGAAAATTAACCACCGAGCACAGGCACGTCAAGAAAACTCGAGCGACTCTCGAACTTCTTGATCACGACCGTTATGTGGTCGAAGATCTTCCCCAAACTAGACGAACTAGAAAGCATTATTGTTCTATTTATTCAATCGACAAGTTAAAACGCTGGTGTGAGTTACCAGAAGACGACGATCAAGAAGAAGAAGAAGATATCGACAATAACGAATTGAGCGAGGTCGCTCAAGTTGGTCAGGGAAAGCCGACTGTAAATGAATAACCACCATCATGACATCCCAATAAAAACGTTTCTTTAACAAGCACCACTTATTTTTGTTCTTTTTATATATATAAATAAATATATCTCAATCAAGAAAGTTAAAAATTCATAGCCTTTTAACTTTCACATTATAATGCTGATATATGGCTGAATTATATATAACATATAGAAGAGTTATATAATTTAGTAAAGTAAAGAATACTGTTAGAGAGAGCATTTCTTTTAGATATTAATGATTGCCTTTAGATGCAGCACACCCAATGTTACCATATTTGACGACACACCAGCAAAATGGAAGCGTTCCGTTAATATGGCAACTATATGCTTTAGTCATCCGTTCTATACAATTTCTATATTGTATTATTTCCTTAAATAATAATCCATGCCAAATTTCGTGAAGAAACCTCGTCAAGTGAAAGAGTTTTCCATACAAGCATTTGTTTCCGATCGTCCAGTTCGTATGGCAGCTATATGAGATAGTGATCTGATCGGAACAATTTCTTTGGAGAATACATTGTTGCTTTAAACAATAATTCATGCCTAATTTTGTGAAGATACTTCGTCAAATAAAAAACTTTCCCATACAAGCACTTTATTCCGATTGTACAGTTTGTATGGCAGCTTTTTTTTCTATTTTTGACATCTTTCTAACTTCTCACCTGCCGATTGTATTTACATTTTTATATGTACTGTACACACGAGTACCCAAAAACAAAATTTAACGGCATTTAACGTAAGAAATTTCATGCAAATACATATACAATCTTACAATCTATGTTGGTACTCATAAGTTGCTTGTTTTAGAAAACATTCGTACTTGTTTTGTACACGTAAGCAAAAAAGATTATCTGTCGCCGAGGAATGTATGATATTAAAAATATAAGGCATCCGGAATGACCTTTTGATCATAACGAATGAACTTAATGTCTTTTGGCAATTCTAAAAATATACAAATTAATATAATGTAAATTCTCCCGCTTAATTCAACCCGGTTCATTGGTTCCTCTCATAATTGTATAAAAATATGTGTTAAATGCACAAAAAACTTTCGTTAAAAAAAAATATTGCATTGCCGCACATATGTATCTATTTTACAGTATTTGTGATAAGTATCAGTAGAGATCTCTGCAAATCAATTGTAAAAATAAATGTGTTAATTGGAGATATTTTGCTTCTTTCAGTTTTCGAAGTTTTAAAATACTTGTAAATACAAGAACTTCAACCAATTTTTATTCGGAAAACAAATTTTTGTGGGAACTAGGGAATATGAAAATGGATGTTATTTCACGTAGATTGAACAGTAACAAAAAAAAAATTACTGATTTTTGAAAAACTCTCATAATGAAAGCCACGATCTCTAAAAATGCAAACGCTAAATATACGATGTATACAATAATATAAATGGTTTTTGTTCCTTAATTTTATGATCTCTTTCCTTATATTTTTTCCGTATAAAGTTAAAAATGTTATTTAAATATCATTACTTAAAACTAAATAAGTACTTAAAGTGCCCATATGATTTGTTTTTAAATTGTTCAATGAAACGGATATCGGTTAATTGGTTCCCCGGTTAATTGAACCCAAAATTGTGCAATTTTTGAAGGGGGATATGTATATTGAAAATATACTGTTTTCTTTTGTTGCTTCAAAATAAAATGAAAAATGTGCTCAAAGTGTGTTTAACATATTGAAATAGCATGCATTAATTTGAACAGAAACTCGAAAACTATAAGATTGAGCGAGGTTTATGTAATATATTTATTTCTATTAACCTGAAAAATGAAAACGATACGTATAACAAGCACTGCTACGATCAAGACACAAATAAGATCAAATAAACAACATGGACACAAATTGTGCAGAGAGTGAGAAAAAGGAAGCCGGATTCGTTTTCATCCCTACTCCGTAATGTTTGCTGGTTCAGAAGTGACAACGGGAGACACCTAACGAAGATGACTGATTGATTGATAGAACTATACATGAAAATAATAGAGTACTACAATTATTATAATCGTTTGTCACCTGTGGATGGAACAGATTAATATAAAAATTGCGATTTAAAATGGAGGATATGGGTGAAAATTTAGAATTGTAAGTATTTTTCACTTCTGAACCATATAAAAATAAAAAATTTTGTTCAAAAACAAAAAAATTATGATTTTTGGGGTGGACCACTCTTAACATTTAGGGGTATAAAAACTAGATGTTATCTGATTTTCAGACCTGCCCGATAAACACTCCAAATTTCATCAAAATCGGTACAGCCGTTTCGGAGGAGTTTGGCAACAAACACCATGACACGAGAATTTTATATATTAGATATAACCGCAGGAGACTTATTGTTTTCGATACATTCGTATTTAATGTTCGAAAATTAAATTATATAATTTTTCTATGTATTATGAGGTTTTACACTTATATTCCTAAATATTATATCTATGATAAATATGAAATTAATTTAATTTAATAAACATTGATGTATGAAAATTAACAACTTAGCAAAATTCTTAGCTTACCTGACACTCTTCAAAATGGCAGATTCAATGGCGACATTTTTTGACAGTTTCATTGTCTACTTGTATGTGTATCTCGTTCTTATACATTCAACTATCGAGTTTCATAGATGTTGCTCTTGTTACAACATTTTTCATTTAACAACAAAAAGTAAGATATGGAAAGGTAGGGATGTAAGAGGTGAAATATTTCAAGTGTGTAGAGAATTGGTTACCTCTGTTTTGTAGGGTAAATTCCGATGTGAGTCATCAATCGTAGTAAATAAAATACCATAATATTTGTAATATGGTATTGCTACCACATGCTGTCACAGGAATAAGATTAATAATATACAAAATTTAACAGTGTATGAAGATTTGCGCTTAATACAGATTTAAAAATATTTATCTCAATCATTTTAAATTTACCAGCTATAACGTTTTCGTCTTTATGCCTAAAAATATTTTAACTGTATTGAAAAATTTACTATAATAGAATTTAAGGAATACCTTACTTAAAAAACAGGTCTAGTCTATATATGGCATGTACATATGTATGTATGTACATATATAAATAAGAATTGTTTTTTGTTAGTCTTGCTGAAACTTGAGAACGGCTAAATTTTTAAATTTTATTTTAATGTACGAAATTGCGAAAAAAATAATATTAAGAAAATTTTATTTCAGTTGACAAAATAAATAAAAAAAACCTAATAATAATATTGTGGGAGTTAAGCAGTGGATGAGTAGTTAATTAATTTAATTAGAAATGTAATTCGGGTATACGACAACAGTTTATTGTACGTGTGATATAAATTGGTTACTTGTGAACGACTACTATTGATTTCATATTTTGTCTATTCCCTGTTTGCTGTTTCGGTAGATTGACGGGTCGCGCAGCAGCGCTGCTCGCGGTAGTGTACGTGAATACGTTGCGTATTCTCTGATGTGGATCATTATTGCGGAGTCTCACTCATGCCCAGCGCTCGAGTGAGTTCTTCATGCCTGTCTCGTGGCAAGTTTTGGTAAATATGTCTGCTATCATTTCTTTAGTTTGCAGATGCACGACATGGACTTGTTTACCTTCTACTGATTCTCTGACGAAATGAAAGTACATTCGAGCGTGCTTGGTACGCTCGTGGTGTCCCATCGATGTTGTCAATTGCACCGCGCCTAAATTATCACAGTAAATTAGACCGTTTGACAGATGTGATAATCCTATCTCGCTGAGTAGTCCTCTCAGGTATATGGACTCTTTTGTTGCTTCAGTTAGTGCTCTGAATTCAGATTCTGTTATTGACAGTCCAACTTTTGCTTTTTTGCTTTCCAACTGATCGCCGCTCCTCCCAGCATGAATGCGTATCCACCATAGGATCGTGAATCGTCGTCGTCGCTTCTCCATCCTGCGTCTGTGTAGCCAATTAATTTTCGATTTTTTCATTGAATACCAGTCCCTTGTCAGGTGATTCATTCAGGTATCTCAAAACTCTCTTTGCTGCGCCCCAGTGTTCCTCAGTAGGTTTTTCATTGAATTGGCTCAGCACGCTCACTGTGTGTGCAATGTCAGGTCTTGTTGCCACAGTCAAGTACATCAGGGAGCCTACGAGTTCTCTGTACTGTGGGTTCTTTGTGGGCTTGTTTGGATCTGTTGATGCTCTTAACTTCGATGTCGGGCTTGCCGGTGTACGGTGAGAAGTGCAGCCCTTCATACCGAATTTTTCTACTATTTCTCTAACATATTGCCGTTGATTTAGACTTATCCGTCCAACTTGTTGCTCGAACTCAATTCCCAAGCAATATCGAGCTTCTCCCATGTCTTTTACTTTTAACTCTCGGTTAAATGCTATCTTGAAGTCTTCGATTATTTCTTGTCGTGTAAATAAGCATGGATCTAATATTGTTGGCTTTAAACCAAGTTTAGCGAATATATAATATCATGTATAATTTTTCGTCAAGCTCAGCGGTCAAGTATGCTGTAACTACGTCCCATTGGTATATTTCTGATTTCATACCTGCTGCTAATGATGCTAGTAGTCGAATTGAACTCAACCTGATTACTGACGCGAATGTTTCGTCGTAGTCGAATCCTGGTCGCTGCGTGAACCCTCTGGCCACTATTCTTGCCTTCCTGCGCTCTATATCACCATCAGCAGTCAGCTCGTTTTTCAATATTATCTTGGAATCTATGACATGTTTGTCTCCTGGTCTCTTCACTAGTTTTCAGGTGCCATGTTCCAGGTGGGAACGATTTTCATCGGTTAATGCGCGCTTCCATTCGCTTGATTCGGCTCCATGGATTGCATCTTCTAGTTCAATGTCTGCTGTCATAGCCATTTCTACGGCATATTCGGTTTCCATGAACTCCTGTTCATGCATCGGCCTCTTGAAACTCTGGCGACTCTTTGCGGTCGCTGTGTGTATCTTGTCTTGCTCTTTTGAGAACAAAGATGTATCCAATGGTCTCTTTTTACCGTGATTTTCGTCGTCAGTTGCTTGCTCAAATACATCGTCTCGTTGCTCATCATCTCTCTTGATCTCAGGTACCTCGTTCTCAGATAAGTTCTCCTGACTCGATGTTGGCTCGATGCTACGCTTGATAAACTGACATATCGGAAAATTTTTGCTGGTCTTCCTCGCATTCCGGTCTTTCCTTTTGCAGGTCTTCCTGGTTTGCGTCGTAAACCAATTGTTGGAGGTCTCACTAGATGCTCGTCGCATTGTTCTTCATTTTGAGTTACTCTCCCTGGCTCTCGAGTTTCTTTGTGTGGTTGATTGTATGCAATGTCCACCGGTATTATTTCTCTAGGAGCTAACATGCTTTTCTCAATTATTTGGACGTCTCTGGTCTCAATAATTTTTCCCGTGTCGTTTTTTCTTTTTCTATAGGCTTTTGCCGTGCGTGAATATCCGACTTGTGTGCCTTTAATACCGTTTTCATCTAGTTTTCGTCATCCAGGTCCTTTATCAAGTACAAATGCCTTTGATCCGAATACTCAAAGGTGACGTAGGAGTGGTCTGGTACCAATCCACAGCTCATACGGTGTCATCCCTTGGTGACTTCTGCTTGGGTTACTGTTCCTCAAGTAGTTCGCGGTCAGGATAGCTTCACCCCAATACATCGTGGGCAATTCTGATTGGATTAACAAGCATCTGGCCATTTCGACGATCGTTCTGTTCATACGTTCAGCTACTCCATTTTGCTGAGGTGTGTATGGCGTTGGCAGGCGTCTTTGTATGCCTTCCTGCTTCAAGTAGTCGTCGAATGGTTTGTTGCAGTATTATCGAACATTGTCTGATTGCAATTTCTTGATCTTCTTTCCTGTTTAACGTTCTGCGAAGTTTTTGTATTCTTTGAATGCTTGGAATACTAGATCTTTGCTTTTTAGTAAGTACAGCTCGCACCAGCCGCTGTAGCCGTCAATGAATGTTACGAAGTATCTGTTTCCACCTTCTGATTTAGTATTAGATGGTTGGCACAAGTTTAAGTGCACTATCTCGAGTAAATTTCCTCTCAGTTCTTGGTTCGAAAGGTTTTCATGTCATCTTTCCTTGATGACATATGTCGCACGGTGTCCTTCCAAAAGTTAACCCCTGTACCCCTTGCCCGTGCTGTTGTTGATGCTGAATTTGCCATATTCAATGTCGCTGTACATTCTTGCAAATCGGTCATCAACTGTTCACTGGAACACATGTGGGATGTGCAGCCGCTGTCTAAGCACCATCTGGTCGCCGTTGTCACGTTCCTTACCTCTTAAAGTTTTAATATCTCCATGTAGTTGCTTTCTTCCTTCTCAACCTTCTTAACTGAGTTTTTACTTCGTTCTGGTCATTTTGCTGCCCAATGTCCTGTTTTAAAGTATATGTAACATGGCTGTTTGAATTTTGCTTTATTTTTACCTGGATGTCGGTATTTATGTCGTCGATCACCTGCATACAAAGCATTATCTTCGTTGTCAGCTTCCGTTGTGTTTCTGCTTCTTTTTTCATCCAGAATTTTACCAATTAATGTTTCTGTGTTGGGTAATTCATCTTTAGATCTTATTGCGCATCGAAAGTTCTCGAAGCTTGGAGGTAGTCCTTTGAGAATTAATACAACTAACATATAATTTGGTATTTCTACTTTCATATCTTCTAAGTGTTCGACGGCACTCACGAAGCTGTCCAGGCGTTCCCTGAAGTCCTCGTCCTCGGCGATTTTGAATGATGTAACGTCGGTCAGCAGCTCTATCTTCCTAACTGGACCTTTTGACGCATGTACTGACTGTAATTTGTCCCAGACTTCTTTAGGTGTCTCACATTTGGATTTCTTAAGTTCGGCGTTTCCTATCGATAGTAGGAAGTCTGCCTTTGCTTTTTCATCTTCTTTTCTCCACGATCATGCTTTACTAGAATTGATCTCATACGTATTTGCCAAACGTCGTAATTTTGCTTGTCTAGCATTTCAATTCTCTATGATCCGTTGTGTGCCATTTTTAGGTTATGTTTTTCCACGCGGTCAATTACACGCCGACTTTTTTCTTTTTCTTATTATTTTAATTAGCACTTTACTCGCTGCGTTAATCTACGATCACTGGGCCCATAACCTGCGGGAGTTAAGCAGTGGATGAGTAGTAATTAATTTAATTAGAAATGTAATTCGGGTATACGACAGCAGTTTATTGTACGTGTGATATACATTGGTTACTTATGAACGACTACTATTGATTTCATATTTTGTCTTTTCCCTGTTTGCTGTTTCGGTAGATTTACGCCGTCGAGTTGCGCAGCAGCGCTGCTCGCGGTAGTGTGCGTGAATACGTTGCGTATATGTATGTTTACGTATCACTATGTTCCACAAATATTTTGAGGGTTGTCATGGTTGTTAAGACTTGTTTGCTATTGTATTGAAATATTTTGATGATTTTATTTGATTAGAATCTTCATTCAATTATATAAGGTTGTATCGATACCCAAAACCAGGGTTGGAAGTTATACATTAAAAAAATAATTAAAAACTGTATCCCAACTACCGGATTGAAAAAAAAATTTCAATCTTAAGCATATGATTGAGAATTAACATTTTTTCGAGCTCATTTAAATCAAAATGTAATATTATCAATTTCCAATCCCAACATCGGTATCTAATTTTTAATTAAGACTCCCAACCCTACAAAAACAAAAATTTGTCAAAAGTGTTCATTCATAATGTAAAAATCAGCTATTTTGGTTTGCTTTTATTATTCAAAGAATATAATATAAGCTTAATATGGTTATGAAACAAGTCGTTTTATTGTTGATAAATATATTGTAGAATTACAACATTTGGAGTTTTATGTTTGCGTTAGTTTATAAAGTCTGTGCGACACTAGCTCTATATTAGCCAAAAGGTGCAGATTCACAGCGGAATGGTGTCAGGGAGGTCATTTTTAAAAGTTTGTTCTGCATCATTTGCAATTCTCTTAAGTGACTATTTGCAATATTAGCTCTGACTGGAGCTCCATAGAAAATTATGCTCTGAAAAATTTACTTAAAACTTACTGTAATTTAGACCGGATTTCCGATTAAGGAGAGAGTATTGCGTCTTGATGAAAATATTTATTTTGTTAAAAATATACGAAATATGTTGTTTATAAATTAATTTTGTATTAAGAATAACGCCGAGATATTTTAATTTTTCATTCCAAGGAACAGTGACAGTGATAGTGCAACTCAGATCTGGGGCAAGTAACTACGCTCAAGGATTCCGTTCGCTCTTAATCGGCGTATCAAATTGAAATATTGTTTACAAATGTAATATCGACTTGTTTTCCCGCGATTCCGAAAGCTTTGTGGATAAAATATCGGTATGACATGTCTAAGGATAAAACAAAGATATCGATGATCTCAATGCGACAATTCAGTATTTCTTTCAAGGAGAGTACAAATCAGTTAACACAGCTACAAACCAAGATGACGTAGCCAACTATCCCACATAATTTTTAAATTCATTGGAATTGCCTGAACTCCCACCACATAGTTTGCCATTAAAAGTATGATCAGTTGTCACCATGCTACATAACATAAATCAACCTTGACTTTCCAATGGATGAGACATCATCGAAGTCAAGATCATCAATGGAGAATATGTATTGATTTCTCGTATACCGAAGTTTCTAACGGATTTGCTATTCGATTTTAAGCGTTTACAATTTCCCGTGCGTCTGGCGTTTGCAAGGACCATCAATAAATCGCAAGGGTAGGTGTTGGAAGTTTGCTAAATCAACTTAGCGTTTCTCTCTTTCGCGCACGGACAGTTGTACTTTGCGTGTTCGCGCGTTGGAAAACCATCATTTTTATATATTTACGCTCCGCAAAAAAGGCAATAAAAAATGTTTATAAGAAAGCTTTAAATTTATTAAGTCTAGTCTTCAATAAGAACAGTTGGAGTAAATAAAAAATTTTTGGTGAACGATCTAAAATAATCTTAAAACATTATCAGACATTTTAGATTTTGCACCCAAATCAAAACATGTTTTTAATTGGAGAAAAATAGATAATAACTGAGACAAATTCAGTTGGTATAACATTAAAATATATAAAACATTCCTATATCTAACCAATAAAAATTAACACTAAAAAGAAAAATTATCACATAAACATGCTGCCGCTGTGGATAAAATTTATAGAGACTATATACTAGAGACCATAACAATTTAACTTCAGAAGATATGTTAGTGTGCCATCCAGATCTAACCGAAAACTAGGAAAGTACTAGGAATAATTATTTCATTATATTGAAACCAAATATTGGCAAGCTTGAATAAAACACTTTGATATTACTTTTCATATTTTATTGTTATTTTTGGTTTTAAATAATAAATAAATAATAACTGAAAACTGTAAATTAGTTAATGAAATCGTTTTTTAAACGTGTAAAAGTAAAAAGCAAACATATTACCTTATTTACTTTTTTAATTTTAACGGAAGCCCTTATGACAACTTACAAACTTAAGAACTCTAGTTTTTCTCTCGTAACAAAATTTTAAGTATAACAAGACAATCTTCTCTTTTAATTTTCGTTTTCAAAAACATGTAAAGTACAAAACAACAAAAAAACAATACTTTCAAAAATGTTTTTTGGACCTAAGATGTTATGACAATACACCACAGTTACATATGTATATAGACCGCGATATTTATTGAACGTTTAGCACGCAATATTGATAGATCTAGTTCAATTATGTATATTGTTCAATATATTGTATGTGACTTCGCGATTCGACAGAATTAAGCATTGCAGATAATTAAAAAAGATCTGAAGAATTCTTCACATGGGTGTCTAGCATATGTTGGTCCAATTATTTCTTTGGTTAGACGCATTTCTTCAATTTCGACATTTTGTAAAAGCCGAACAACAAATTAAACAAATAATATATCAAAACCATTTTTTTTACCATATTTATTTCAAAAACGCGATTTATTTCGAATAGATACTGGTGCAATAAATATATTGAACTGTATATCATAGAGGAGGTTCAATTGCGGTCCAGCGTATGAATTGTCAAAACCTAACAAGATTCGATTAGTGGATTTCACACACACAGCTAGCTCGGAAGGAGAAATTTTAACAGTAGCGCGTAAATAGAGCTGAGAATTGAATGAAAATTATGCTCAAAAGTTTGCATTGAAATTAGAGCCGAATGTTAGCCTTTTGGCTTATATTTTTATACGTTTATATGCAATTATATATATTGATATGAATTTCATTACGCGAATTTTTATGCATGCATGAAAAACTGATAAAACTCTAATTAAATTATGTAATTTTCAAAATAATATTTATAGTCAATTTGGCCCATTAACAATTTTATTTAGTTTTTACATAATATGCATTCCTAATAAATATAATTGTTACTAATAGTGATTAAATTTATTACATATGTACATCTTTTATCATATTAATCTAATATAGTCATATGTAACAACAGTCGTCACAAGTCAATGTGTCAGCCAAATAGCCGAATCTTAAATTTATAGTAAATCACACAACAACAACATTTTCAGTCGTGAGCGCAGGGGTACTTTCAACAAGCAATCTCGCTTCATTCATAAAAACACATACCCTCACATCTCCCCGAGCATGCTTTTGCCTACAAGGGTCTTTTCGCGACGATGCCACAAGTTAAAACGCATAAATTGAACAAATTTCTAATGTTCTTTCGATAAGGGAAACGTGACAACCCCGTAAAACAAAGAATACATAGTGCCAAAAGTGGCAACAAAGCTTTTGTCGATTTAAATAATTTTTTGTGGCACACAAAAATCTGCTCATATATAAGAACACATATTTACGATGATTTGTTGGTAAAGCTGTTAGAGCCATGGATAATATGATTTGAAACTCTTTGAATCGAGAGAGCGCTGTAAAAGTCCACATTTTTTATAACATTTGGCAATGGTGCCACTAGTGAAAAAAATACGTTTTAAGATTTTTTAATGTATTTCTTGGGTATTTTTCGGTTTCCATTTTACAGAAAAATATACGTAACTAAAATTAGTTTAACAAGCTAGATATCCTATATGACTTCTAAATATATGTAAGTGTATATTTTAATCACAAAAGATTTTCTAAATTAACTTTTAAAACTAATTTTACTAAAATATTTTAATATTTCAAAACATTTTCCAGTTTTAAATAAGTTAAACATGAAAATTACTTAGTTTTTATATACTGAATAAACAAATATCTTTCGATAATTTATTCGGAAGTCAAAGTTTACATAACATTTGCTGGGAATTCTAGCCAAAATATGTATATACGTTGACAATTGGTACTGCTAAGCAAAACAATACTCTGCGACAAAATACATGCTCTTTCTTAAAATCAAAGCTATATTGAAACTCTTTAAATAAAGATTAGAAATATACGTTAAAGTCACCAAAAAATCAGATCTCACAAATTACCCACTGATTTCGCATTTTATTTCCGCGGGATTTTTAGTGGTAGTTCATTGTTTTGGTTGTCATCTGTTCAGTAGCTCATGAACTCGTGGTTTTTCTTGGCAGCACTGAAAGTTCATGAGCTCTCTCAGAAAGCAAAGAGAGGAGTTTCGGATCATTTTATCTATGGTTAGAGCGGCAAGAGAAGCGGTGACAATCGGCGGCCGTTCGTTATTTTTTTTCGGCACAGCTCGGATTTTCTACCAACAAAACCGTGACTCTTTGATAAGAAAACAAAAAGCGTGAGCTTCGGCCATTGGTTGTCCGTGGCAACGAAGATTTCGACAATGGGTGTATATATTTCCAAACATACGTTGCATATAGACAAATAATAAGACAAACAAGGTCAGAATATTCACATAATATTGTGGCGAACACGAATGCCATAACAAAAAAGGTTAACGATAAACTGCTGGAACCACCTAGATGGTGAAATTCGTGGTTGCCAGAATGTTCAGGTGGCGATATTTTAGTAACAATCTACTATATAAGGGCTGCCGTATTGCGCAGCAGACACAATCTTAAATAGAATGTTGCCGTGTAAAGACCAATCGAGCTGTAAGCAATAATTTGTAAACTCGAATAACGAGTAATAAGTGTAAAGTTGTTGGAATTAGGAATAAAGATAGGTGTATAGCATTAGATGTGGACTTTTATTTAACAATCCAATGTTCGAACTCAAGAGTGAGTTATAGGTAGACAATTTTTTTAGAAATCCGTTACAAATATTGTCAAAAGGGGGATTGCCAAAAAAAGAACAAAGAGAACATTTTTTTAAAACGGCAAGGTTTAAGGATCTGTAGATTCCACAACTGAAAATATGCTGGAAAAACGTGATTTAGCAAGAAAAGGAGTAAAGTCGGATTTACAATCACGGTTACGAGAAGCCATGGAAGCAGAAAACATAAATGTTGACGAATATGTGTTTCAATTGGAGGAGGAAGACACTACGAAGATAGAAGAAAAGGGAAAGACTCAAGGCTCGTCAAAGATTATGGACGTAAACATGGTTTTTGTTGCAATATCCCAGTAGCTACGAAACGTTGATGGGTGTATTAGAAAGACGGTATAGTAGTGAGCACAGGAAGCAGAAAGGCAATGAGTTTTTGCAGGAGTTTTCTACAGAGATTGAGAGGTAAGCTCACTTAACTTATGCAGATAAATCCGCGGAATACATCGAGGACACGAAAATTTAGACTTTTGTCAATGGAACGCATGTCCAAAATTAACGTTTGCGGAAACCGTTTCGCATGCTCTGGCACAGGAAACTGCATCTCTGCTTAGTAATCGAACATTTAAAGCTCATAAAGTAGAAATAGACGAACATACTTGGGTGAACCAAATACTTGAAAAAGTGGAAGAAAAGATGCAGAAAGTACTGGACACATCTACAGAAGCGCGTAAGAAAAATGATGGTGTGGTTAAATGCTTCAACTGCGGAAAAAGTGTCCATATTGCACGCAATTGTAACCAGACCAATAATTCAGTTGGACGTAAACTCAAAGCTGAGAAAGGTCAAGCAAACGTCAAATCCAACCAATCGTTATACTAAAGCGAGCCAACATAACATGAATATGACTAACGTTACTGTTATTGGTTTTGTAGACGTTAAAAAGGCTATGGATACGGGCGCCTCGCACTCCACTTTTCGATCTGATCTAGTTAATAAAGATGGAATACCATTAGCTGGGGCAAAGCTGCGTACTGCAACTGGAGAAAATACTCACATTCTCGGAAAAGTAATATGCTAGATAGGAATTAGAAAGCCAGCTTTGGTAGACAATTTTATAGTAGCAGATATCGTCATAATTAGAGTAGACTTTCTAGCAAATCAAGGAATCGAAATTGATATGGAGAACAGGTCTATGACTTATACAAATTTGGAAGTGACCACTTATGTTCGGTTATTAACAAGTACAATGTTAGACGAGTGATAATAGCATAGAGCCAGCAGATTCCATCAAAGTCTTCCAGTAAGAGTATTTAATGAGTACAAGTAACCAATCAAACTTTCCAGAGGAGGTATGTTAGGACGAAGTCAAGAGATTGAGCCCGTGATAAATTGCGAAATATGTCTTGAGGAAGATTCCATGGACAAAAAAGACATATCGAGCGAAATGAACGCATGTATCGAGGAACTAGAGGCAAACCAATAAAATAAAGCTAAATAACTCCTTCTCAAATACTCATCCATATTTGATAAAGACGATTCCAAACCAGGAAGAACCAAAGTTGTGAATCATTTTATTAACACTGGTAATGCAAGACCAATCCGCCAGGCTCCTCGAAGCGTTCCACTAGACCTGAAATTGTAGGTCAGATCATACGTGAAATGGGCGAAAGCGGAGTAATCGAACCACCAGCAAGTCCATGGAGTTCACCTGTAGTACTTGTGAAGAAGAAAGATGGCAACATGAGGCTTTGTGTCGACTATAGAAGGTTAAATGATGTAGAATCGATGCCGCTCTGAACTCGTTATCAGGCACAAAATGGTTCTCAACACTTGATTTAAAAAGTGGTTATTGGCAAGTGAAGGTAAACAAAGAAGACAAAAAAAAGGCGGCTTTCAGCGTTGGAGATCGTATATGGCAATTTATCATAATGCCCTTTGAATTATGTAACGCTCCTGCTACTTTTGAGAGACTTCTGGACCACGTATTAAAAGGATAACACTGGAAGACCTGTTTGGTATACCTTAACGATATCATCGTGTTGGGTAAAAGATTCGATTAAGAACTTGGAAGAGGTTTTTCAATGGATAGCTGGCGTTGATCAAAAGCTGAGCTCAAGGAAGTGATCTCTTTTCAAAAAGGATTTATGCTACTTAGGACACAAAGTGACAACGGAGGGCATTTGCTCAGTTAATGAAAAGATAGAGGCAGTTAAAGATTGGCGCACTCCTACAAATTTACATAAATTGCGGAGTTTCCTTGGACTGTGTACTTATTATCGACGATTCGTTACAAATTTTTCCAGCGTAGCTAGTAGCCTTCATGAACTCACGATGGTTTGGTACCGCATATATGTCTAATCGGGACGATCAGACTTAGGTGGAGGGCAGTGTGGCGAATACCAATGCCAGAGGTAATTAGCATCAACGATAAAAAGCTAGATCAGATAGCGAAATTCGTAGTTGCCAGACTCTTCGAGTAGCGATGTTTTGGTAACAATCTACTATATCAGGGCTGCCGTATTGTGCAGCAGACTCAGTTCTAATTAGAGTATTGCCGTGTAAAGAGCAGTTGAGCTATAAGCAATAATTTGTAAACTCGAATAACGAGTAATTTTAACACTTTTTCTTTTTCCACTGTTATTTATGTTTATTAAAATACTAGAAAACCGTAGTGTCCAAAATTCTGAATTGCGGCTGCATATATGAATAAGTGAGGTTATGTGTATAAAATTCCTACCTAGAATGTGTACCAAACGCTAGAAAAATGAACATTCGACAGATTTCGTGGTGAATCCGAATCTTAGAATTTCACCCAGCTCAGGAACTATATAAAATTTTGACAACTTATATGTGTGATTACAGATATGCATACACGAAGAAACGAATTTAAGGGAACCGTTCGATACAAAACATGTAAGTCATAATAGATGATTTATTTGTAATTATGCATTTGTTTATGCTATTATTTATTCCATTCAATACAGGAATTGCACTTTTAATAAGGAAAGTTATTGTCTTCTTCTGCAGAAAAGTAAAAATAATATTTTTGTAGTTGATCAAAATGTAAATATATTTTTGTAAAAAATTGAAAAAACATTTCAAGGGAATTTAAACTGTTTCATCAATGTATTTGTTCAAATATTAATATACATATGTAAGTATGTATGCATGTCAAAAGCAAATTGCCTAGTAGTGGGCTAACACTTTGCCTAAAATACTCCATTAATATCCAATCTTAAAATTAATGCATTTTTATAGTCTCATAGTTATTGTAATTAGTAAAGCAAAGTTTTTGCTTTTAATTTTATTCATTTTGCGAATATATTTAATAATTCAATTACCAAGATGAAAATTCAAACGACGCAATTGCGTTTGTTTTAAATTTCAAACGTCAAAATTTTCCTTTCCATTTACACAGTAAAACGTTAAATTTGTTTACCCTTAGGAAATTTTTTCACCCGTTTAACGTTTGGCACATGCCCTAATAATAAATATTTTCGGAACATTCTTTCTAACGTATCCAACAACTAATTAAAATGTAAAAAATAATTTGAAACCCGTCCACGCAACCAAACCAAGAATGAAAAGATGTTTTTAAGGTCACCATGCCCAAAATAAGACTTCAATTTGGTATTACCAGACTATATCATGATGTAGCTTTATTAAGAGAAATTTTGAAATTTTATGAAAATAAAACTATCGATTGTTTTGCCGCTCAACTGCGTGTCAGGGAATCGATCAGATCACGACAACTTTTTAGCGGGTTTTGCTGCCATGCCTAGTGAACTGTGCTCCATAATTCCCATGTGTTTGATGGTCCACCATCTTGCTGAAACTGTCTGTGTATAACAGCGTAACATTTGCCAATATTTTCACAAGCACGTGCTGATCGATGGTTTCTTTTATCAGATGAATTGCCCCAACGCCGTTATACAAGAAACTTACCCATACCAGCACTTTTGCAGCACCATGTTTGACAGTCTTAAAAATGTATTGCGGATTATAATCAGTATTTCGCGAACGACACACATACTGCCTAGACCCAGTGCCACCAAATAAAATCACCTTAAATTCGTCTGTCCACAAAATTTTTCTCCATTTCTCCGTTGGCCGGTTGACATGTTCCTTGGCAAATTGGGGACCTGCTGCAATTTGTTTTTTCAACAATGAAATTTTTGGACTCCGTCTAAATAAATTGTTTTCCAATAAACGCCTATGAACTGTTACTACACTAATGTCAAGATCTAGACACTTCTTTGTTTCTCTAAATGACACTTTAGATCTTTTTTAGGCGACTGGGATATGCGTCGATCGACTTTTTTTTAGTGGTTTTTCGTTTTTGTCCACCTGTCTCGGGTTTATTTTTGTAGGACAGGGCATTTGCAATCATTTGATAAAAGCACCCGAGCACACGTTCCTACGACAGTCGGGTCTAAGGAACCTACAACAACAACCACAGTATATAGCTGTCATACAAACCGAACGATCAAAATCGAGATCTTGTATAGAAACTTTTTTTTGTGAAAGGTATTATAGCTTCGATGCCGAAGTTAACTTTGTTTATTGTACCTACTACTTTACCTATAAGCCACTTACTTTTAGATATCTTTCATGTGCTGGATCTAAGTGCGGTAATTGTATAGTTTCGGTCAACCAGCGAAGGTGATATATCTCCCATTATCTTGCGTGAGATAGTTTGTGCCCTTTTTCCAAGATGTGAACCCATCCAAGTGCCTGTTTTTCAAATAAACATGGAGGAAATCCTGGAGGTGTCTCATGGAAACTGCTACATCCTGTGGCAAGAATAATCATCGGATAAGAATCTGGCCTTGACGGAATTCCCAACTTCGTCATAAAAAGAAACCCCGAACTGTTTCGTCTCGCGTATACAAGTTGTTTGAGGGAAGGGATTTTTCCCCAAGACTGAAAGCGGCAACGGCTTGTTCTTCTCCACAAGGGTGACACTCCTCTGGAAGAACCTACATAGTATTGCCCTTTCTGCAAGCTCAATACGACAGGAAAGGTTCTGGAAACTATAATATGTAGACGGTTTGAAAAGTACACTGAGACTGTGGATTGGACTAAATGCAGTTTGGTTTCTGGAAAGGACGAAGCACCGTGGATGCTATAAACAATATATATATATAAGCAATACTGTGCTGTCATTTCCCTCGACATAAAGAACGCCTTCAAATCGGCCAAATGGGCGCTAATTATAAAGACCCTGAAAGAGTTAAAGGTCCCGGATTACCTTTGTCGAATTGTGACAAGCTATTTCGAAGACAGAGTTCTGGTTTACGATACTGAACATGGTCCGGAAAAATACAAAGTTACTTGCGGTGTCCCACAGAGGTCAGTTTTTGGTCCTGTCTTATGGAACATAATGTACGAAGGAGTTCTAAGAGTTGCCGTCCCAAACACAGTAAATAGTAGGATACTAGGACGACATCGCGTTTGTAGTAGTAGCAAAACCCCTAACGGAAGCGGAGAACAATTGCAGTGAAGCCGTAAGCCACGTCTAAAATTGGCTAGAGACCGGCTTGGAACTAGCAACACACAAAACTGAACTGGTGCTAATGAGTAGTGGAAAGAAAGTTGAGACCATTGAGATCAGCTTTTATGGGGACACCACAAAATCGAGCCCTCACCTCAAATAATTTGGAGTCATCCTGGATCACAGACTCTCATTCAAACAGCACCTAATTGCAACTCATATCAAAGCGGCTCGTTCTGTATCGGTAACCGCTAGGATAATGCCTAACACGCGGTGTAAGTAACTCAAAACTTTTGTATGCGACGCCAATTTGGCTACCAGCATCCAAATATAGTTCTTATATAAGAAGTTTGGTCTCCACACACAGACTAGCATCACTAAGAACGTGCTATGCGTTTAGAACTCTATCAGATGATGCAACAGGATGATGAACAGGAGTCTCCCGACAACTGAACCATCCCATTACTTGAAAATAATACGGCAAAATGTAATGTTATTCAAGAAAATAATGGACCACTTATTGAATTAGATCACGGAAATATAATTATTGATGGCGAACATTTGTGGTACGGACAACGTGTTAACGGCCCAAACCTGTTACAATTTAATCACAGTACTAATTTAGATAATTAAGTATATTTCAATCACGATCAGGAAATTAAAGTTCTGAAAATATTAACCTCCAATTCAGATTATGCATTTTCAAATATTCAAAAAATTTATATATACATGATTCCTATTGAAGAACAACCATAAAAGTTAATATTGTACCTAATACTTAATGTAATACCTTTAGCTTTCTTAATCTATGCTGCTGTAAAATTATGTGAATGCTATCGAGCACATCTAGAAGATAAAAAAAGAACGATTATTCCGCCAAACATACGAAATCGAACTTCGTCGACTCCAAGCCTATATAACTTGAAATGAGGACATTTCATCTTAACACAGGGGAGAGTTAAGGAACGTTTCATTAAACAGAAATAACCAAGCATCTCTTGTTTATGCTGAACCACGCATAAACAAATAGTGATAAGCAATTCCAATATCTGCTGCACACATTATGTGAAACAGAAATGGTATCACACATAACTAGTGTTATCTCCTACACGCTATCCTCTCGGGACCGTTTGTAACGACAAACAATCGACCGTAGATAGTGTGTCTATCTTAAAATAGCATAGCAGACAGCAAATAGAAACTAGTACCATAAAGTAGTATAAATAGCACTTAATGATCAAAATGTAGGCAGTCTTAGTTTTTGTATTAATAAAAGAACTTACCCTGACGGTGCAAAAGTGAAAATAACTTGATTCAATTGTATATAACTCGCGCAAGGGGAAAAGTATTTTTAGTGGTAGCTGGCGATTTTAATGCATGGGCGGTCAAATGCGGTATTACAATTACAAATGCGAGGGATGCAGTGCTAATATCATCATTCACAAATCTCGATTTTGTACTTTTTAGCAACGGACGAAAATCAACTTTTGTTAAAGGCAGGGCGTCGTTCTATATTCACCTAACCTTTTCAAGCTCATCGTGCCAACTTCCGAAAAAAGTGGAAAGAACTACATAGAGCGATAGTCAAGGTTAAGTAAAAATGTTTCAACTTGCTTTCTTTTCACAAGTAGAAAATGATCCTTGGAGAAAAGCTTATAAGATAGTGAAGAAGAAACTGAGAAGATCAAGAGACCCCTTATATCTCGCGTCATCTTGCGAAAGGTAGTTCGTGCCCTGTTTACAAGATGTAAGCCGATGCCCGTGCCAGTTGTTTAAATAAACATAGAGAAAATCCCGGAGATGTCTCATGAAGAACCTCTTATATCTCGCGTCATCTTGCGAAAGGTAGTTCGTGCCCTGTTTACAAGATGTAAGCCGATGCCCGTGCCAGTTGTTTAAATAAACATAGAGAAAATCCCGGAGATGTCTCATGAAGAACTGAAACATGCTGTGGCAAAAATAAAGATCGGAAAAGCACTTGGCCTGGATGGAATACCCAACTTCGTTATCAAGCTTGTCATAAAAAGAAAACCCGAACTGTTTCGTCAAGTGTATGCAAGTTGTTTGAGAGAAGGGATTTTCCCCAAGACTGGAAGCGGCAACGGCTTGTTCTCCCCAAATGTGACAAACCTCCAAATTAACCCTCATAGTATCGCACCCTCTAAATGCTCCATATGGCAGGAAAGGTTCTGGAAACTATAATATATAGACGGCTTGAAAAATAAATTGATGGAGACTGTGAATCGAACCCTATGCAGTTTGGTTTCCGGAAAAGACTAAGCACCGTGGATGTTATAAACACAGTCACAAAAATACCCAAAAAAGTATTGGAAGGGAGTAGATGGCGATGGAGTGAACTGACATTCAATAACTGTTTCACGGGCCGATTTGGCTACCAGCAACCAAATGTAATTCTTATATGAGAGGAATGGTTTCAGCCCACAGACTAGCATCACTGAGAACGTGCTGTGCGTTGCGAACTCAGACGATGCAATAAGTGTTATCTCGGATAGACTACCCATAGACATAGCAGCTTTGCGTTGTTCATTAGGGCGTGATATTCGACAAATCAAAACATCCAACCAGCATGCTGAAGAGCTAGGAAAAATCAACGAGAAGTGCCTCGATCATTGGCAGAAAAGGTGGAATGCGTCAAGGGAAGGTGATATCCAATATTCAAGAGTGATGCGCGAACACGGCGAGGGGAATTATTACCTCACAAAGTTTTTATCTGGCAACGGTTGCTTCAGAGCATATCTTTATAAATACAAACACCTTATTGCATGTACTGTGAAAATTATATTGAAACGGCAGATCAACTCGTGGTAAATTGTGCCCGTTTCCGAAATGAAAGGCGAATACTCTCTGAGAAACTAGAGAAACCTCTACCAATACGTTCCACTGATGTTATGGGTCATATGCTATTTTCCCAAATTGCTTGGGATACAGTATGCGGCATAATAACGTATATTATGCAAAAAGAAATTGCTGAAATACCGAGAGCGCAGTCCAGATACTGCAAACCAAAATTAAGATGCCCACACAACGGAATACAAATAAAGAAGAATTATTGTATATAATACTTGTTCTGCGAAGGAAAGCCTAATGATAGTTCTGTAGAGAATCACAAGTCTAAGAGCAAGGGGATTTTTTTTTATAGTAGCGGGAAGCATTGCAAGCCGAAGTGCGGAACTTTAATCCGCTAAACCTAACCTACTACCCACCCATGTCTCTCCCACGGAACCACCATATTAAATATTACTTCATGGGAGAGAAAATTACATTTAGGTCTAATCTACGGTACGGACTGACTGACTCCTAATCTGTTGTAAGTATCTCAGTTTTGTCATTATTAGAGCTGCCGCTTCGCTGACAGCTTTCCATTTATCAGAGGACTGACACATATGTGCTGTCAAAGTTTCCACCGTTAGACTACCGCCGAGTGTAGATTTTAACTTTTCCCTAATATTTAAAAAACGGGGCACTGAAAAAATACGTGTTCAGAGTCTTCTATGCACTCTGTACACGTTGGAAATACGGACTAACATCATGATGAATTTTGAAGATATACTTTCTAAAGCATTCATGCCCACTCAGATTTTGGGTTAGATGCAAATTCAGGTCGTCTGTCTATGCACGAATGAATGTCCGGAATTAGTCTGTGGGTCCATCGTCCATTAGATGAGGTTTGCCACCGCTGCTGCCACATTGTTAGGCTCTTGGTTCTCTCCTTTTTTTTACTTTTGAAGACAGCACTGAAAGCTGGTACAGTCGGCCGAATTCGTCCCCCTGAATATCAATAGGCGGCATGCTAGTTAATACTTTAGCAGCATCACTTGATATCGTTCGGAAAGCACTTATTACTCGGATTGCAGAGAGCCTATGTACTGCGTTTATTGTTCTAGCATATGATTTTATATCTAGCGCTTGTATCCATATTGATGCTGCATATAATATCAGGGAGTTCATTGCTTTTGCTATAAAAACCGTCGGCAGGAACGCAGCATATTGATGCTGCATATAATATCAGGGAGTTCATTGCTTTTGCTATAAAAACCGTCGGCAGGAACGCACGCAGCCTTTATTGGCCATCATTCTCGATAGGGTATTATAAATTTTGTTTGCTTTACCGGAAGTATACGCCAGGTGTTCCTTAAATTTTAATTTGGAGTCTAGTATTACTCCCAGATACTTCAGCTTCGGCTGTGAACTCATGGTAGCAAACCATTGGCGCAGACCATTTATGCAATCGTTGCATTTAAGCCTGAGGTCATCTATAAAGTCATCTATTACCACTGCTACCACTATGAGGTCATCCGCATACGCTATTGTTTTCACGTTTTTTGGTTGATGTGTTCTTAGTACCCCGTCGTAAATCAAGTTCCATAGTATAAAGCTTGAGACCGAACCTTGCGGTACTCCACTCGAAATAGTGTAGGTCAGAGGGCCCTCGTTCGTGTCGAATTACAATCTGCGATTTTTAAGAGCAAGGGGGTGATATAGCAAGTATGCAGGGGTGTTGTGGAATTCAAGACAGATTTGTGTAGTTGTCAGAATTAAAAACCAATTCTGATTTTGAATGATGTCACAGAATCAAATTGGATATGCGTCTTTTCGAACATATGCAAGACCAATATTCGAATCAGCTGTTTACTAATGTGACAAAATTTACAAATGAATAAATTAGGAAGCGTTTTATAAATTCGAAATGCTGAAAAAAGTCTACTAAAGATTACAGTGAGTTCCGCTATTTTAGCTTTTATTTTATTTGAAGAAAAAAAGCAACGAAACAAATAAAAGGAATATATTAAAAGATGACAGTAATCCACTTGATGCACCAGGAGAGTCGCATGTGAAATTTGGCTTGCATTTACTTGTATGTTTGTATACATGCTGAATTTGCAGATTTATATCACATTATCGACTGAATAAATTTTCTTAAAATATCTAGATTTTTTCCATTAACTCGATAATTATGACATTTTTTGTTTTATTTTTATGTTTTCCCCTATAGAAATAACGATAAATTAAATCGTAACAAAAATACAAATTATTTGCTTAACTTACATTTCAAATCTGTCAGCAAAAATCCTCTTGCTTTGTTTTTGATAACTAAACCGATAAAATTGGTTTCCGTGACACCCAAAACCGATGCAATTTCTGTTTCGAACGTCAAACCAATAACATCTGAATTCATGACACCTACTACATTTTTTTATCGGTTTCAATTCTGATTCCGACAACTATCAGATTTTACAACACCCCTGAATAATATAATTTAATATGCACCTTAGCCACAGCAGCGCGTGGTCGTGTCTTCTAATATGTTATAAAACTAATATATAATATATTTGATGAATTATGAAGTATATTTGTTATATTTATTTACTGAGTTCGTTAAAAGTAATATAACATCTTAAAATACCAAATGATTTCGCATTTGTATATAAAATGTAATGTCTTGATTAATCGTAAGAACTCACCCAGCGAATACAGCTGTACTTGCATAGCAAGTTAAATAATAAATCGTGATTTAATTAACACCAATTCGTTTTATTGATTTGTTCACTCATTGCTTCATGTGAAATCTATGTTGACACGGTCAACCAATGACCGAGGCCAATGTTTTTTGTTTTCCTGTCAAAAAGTCAATGTGTCGAAGGACTGACGCGACGAAAAAGCGTCACAACATTGTGTTGTGGGGAGCGAATCCGAATGTTTTGTAATAAATAAAAAAAAATGTGGAGTAAACAAATTACGTTTTTTTAATAGTTCCCGCCATACATTTGGCCTTGAAAATATTAATAGCGGATATTCAATACATTTTGTGGACTAGAGAATTCCCGTCATAACATTTTCTTTGAAAATATTATTAGCGAATGTTTTAAATATTGTTCTACCACTTTCATGGTAATTCCTTCTAAGTAAAATATGATACCGCCATACCAACATAAGAGAATTTGCCGATAATTCGCATTCCGATAATTGTGTTTGTTTATAAGTGATAATATTATGAATGTGTGCATACATAAATACATACACTCGCCAGAAAAAGTCTGCGTAAACGCTTATATCTTATATTCTTTTGTTAAAAAATAACTTTTATATACTAAATTTTAGAGCATAATCATATTAAGTGCTTTATCACTAGTCTATTTCATAATCCCATAGTATAGTAAAATGGGAATTCCCTACGTAATAACTAAATGTAAAAGTGTCGGAAAGTTAGTTTTTTTTCGTAAAAGTGATTTTTTTCTATTCAGTTTGTTATTTAGAATATCGATAATATAATAACGATAAAATATTTTTATATACATATTTCTCTAAATAAATCATGTAATTGACACCATTATGGAGTCACAAAAGTACAGAATTGCGTTTTGCTCTCGGCATTTCACATTCAATTTTCAAGTGTCGATAATTACGTCAAAAATCAAATATACAGGTTGGTTGGTCTCACCAAGCACTACTAGCAGAGAACGTATATCATAGAGAAGGTTCAATTGCGGACCAGCGTGTGAATTGTCAAAACCTAACAAGATTTTAATAGAGGATTTCACCACTTTTGGCTCGGAAGGAGAAATTTTAACAGTGGAGAGTGAACAGAGCTGAGCATTGTATGAAAATTATGCTCAGAGACTTGCTTTGATATTACAGCTGCATGTTAGCCTTTTGGCATATATTCTTATACGCTTATATGCAATCATATTTATTGATATGAATATCATTTTGCGAATTTTTATGAATGCATGCAAAACTGATAAGATCTTTTAAATTATGAAAATTCGAAATAATATTTATAGTCAATTTGGGCATTTAATAATTTTATTTAGTTTTTACTAAATAATAGAGATTAAATTTATTACGATATATGTATGTATGTACATATTTTATCATATTAATCTTATATAGTCATATGTATGTACGTATGTATTTGAATGTACGCATTCAGAAAGTCAAATCATGATTTTATCACTTATCAATACACTATATGTGCGCGCATTGATTTATATGTACACGCATATATCTACATAAAATTGCCGAACAAATAATGCATACACAAACCAACCTACATATGTGTGTGCGTACACATGTAAATATGTCACCCGCAAAAACTACAAACATTGTTCTACAAAAACAACAATCGTCACAAGTCAATATGTCAGCCAAATAGGCGAAGCCCAAATTTATAGTAAATCACACAACAACAACATTTTCATTCATGAACGCAGGCGTACTTTCAACAAGCAACCTCGCTTCATTCATAAAACAGACACCCTCTCATCTCCCCGAGCATGCGTTTGCCAACAAGCATCTTTTCGCGACGATGGCAAAAGCTAAAAATCATAAATTGAACAAATTTCTGATATTCCCTCTGGAAGGGAAAAGTTGCAACCACGCAAGCCCACAAAACACAGAAAAAATTGACAAAACTGGCAACAAAGCTTTTGTCGATTTAAAATATTTTACAATTTTAAAATATTTTTCCGTGTCTCACAAAAATCTGCGTCAATATGTATGCATGCTCATACATAAACATACATATTTACGATAGTTTGTAGGCAAAGCTACCGCTGGAAGCGGTGACATTAGGCGGCCGTTCGTTATTTTTTTTCGGCATAGCTCGGATTTTCTACCAACAACACAATGTTGTGACGCTTTGTCGTCGCGTCAGTCCTTCGACACAGTGACTCTTTGACAAGAAAACAAAAAACGTGAGCTTCGGCCATTGGTTGTCCAGGGCAACGGAGATTTCCCATGAAACAATGAGTGTACATATTTACATACATACGTTGCATATAGACAAATTAACAATTATAATGGGTACTTTCATATTTGTTTACATGCAAACATAATTATACATATATATTTGAATAAGCATATTTGGGACCACTTCGTCTTTTCTTATCGGGTTATGTCAAGCAAGAGGTGTACAAAATCAAACCCAGAAATCTGACTGAACAGAAGCAGTACATTAGATAGATATTTGAGGCAATCCCGACTTGAACCCTCCAGGCCGCATTAATTTTCTGATTAGGTGTCCAATATGCATGGCTGAGCATGGAGGAATAATTAATTGTATAAAATAAAATTAAAATTTTCTATACAATACAACAAAGATAGATAAAAAGAAACTTATTACGGTTAATTTTTGTAGAACGATTCGTGAGCCGCCCTGTATATGCAGAATATCTTAAAATTATATATAAATTCGTTTGCGCATTGTAAATATACGAATCTGTAAGCGTACATTTCTTAACATTGAAATTAGCATTATTTTTCTCAATTAACATTCAAAATGCTCAATTCTGCTATTTTGCGCTCCGCAGGGGTAAAATTCTGGTGAAATCCGCTTATAATGAGCGTTTGAGGTGAGATCCTCTTAAGTTGGCGAGTAACCCTCCGTCAAGAGGAACATTTTGACAATCGGCACACCATGAACCTTCTCTATGATATACGTTCTCTGCTACGAGCCCCAATTTTTTTTCGCAAGTTATATCTGTCGTGAGAACACATACAAAGTTACAAGTCATTCTGTCAATTAATTCTTTGTTTACGAACCATTTGACGTTGACATGTCAGTATTTTTTTAATATGGAAAAAACTGAATATCGCGCAGTGATTAGATTCTTTGTTTTGAAAGGTTTAAATCAAAGAAAATTTATGAACAATTGTTAGAAGCGTATAAGGAGTCCTCACCTTCAAAACGCACACTTGAATTTTGGGCTGGTGAACTTAAACTAGGCTTGAAGACAATCCACGCGAAGGACGACCAAAAACCGCAACCACACAAGAAATCATTGAGCAAGTTCATAATATTGTTAGTGAATATCCAAGTTTAACTAAGCATGAAATTGCTATTGCCATAGGCATTTCAGACGAACGAGTACTTGATATTTTAAATGGGGAATTACATATGAAAAAGCTGTTTGGTAGGTTAGTGCTGCGCCGGTTAACAATTCAACAAAAACTGAATCGAAAACAAATTTCTCAACATAATTTGGAGCGTTTAAATTGAAAAATGAACGTTTACAGTGCACTGAAGCTGGTTGTTCAGTTCACAACGAGCAGCAAAGAAAGTTATGGCATCAGTTTTTTGGGATGCAAAAGAAATTTTGTTGATTGATTATTTGCAGAAAGGTAAAACAATCAACTATGAATATTATTGCAGCCTTTTGGATTAGCTGAATGAAAAAATTCGTGAGAAAAAATCACGCTTTGCAGCACAAAAAAATCATTTTTCATCAAGACAATGAACCTGCTCACAGAGCTTTAACGAATTAAAGTACGAATTACTTTAGCATCCATCGTATTCACCAGATTTGGCTCCCAGCGACTACTACCATTTCAGAAACCTAAAACAATTCCTTCGTGGAAAGCGTTTTTTGTCGAGTAAAGAAGCTATTACAGCCGTATACGGGTATTTTGCAGAGATTCCGTAAAGTCATTATAGGGATGACATAAAATTATTGAAGGATCATTGAAATAAGTGTATTGAAATTAAGAGAGTAAATATTGAATAAAAAAATAAATTTCGTACCAAAAACATTACTTTTTCATTTCGAGCGCATAAACTTTTCAACCAACCTATATTATGTATTCATATGTAAGCATATACATACATATTTTTCTTTTATTTTTCGTCCCAATTTTTTTTATAAATTTAAATTAATGTGATGAATTCAGATTATAAAGTGGAAAGATTTACAATATTAAGATTTACAATATTAGAGAACATATCAAGCACGGTCTTTCGAAACTTCATTATCACTTTCCAATTTGATTATATCTGTAATTTTAATCATTGTGAATACAAAAATACACAAAATAACTTTTAGAGAAAGTAAACTTTGGAAGTGAAATCAGAACAACAAAAGAAGCAGAAAAAATATCACAGTTGAAAATTGAGAATGTTACATTTTCACATGTTTAATAATATAATATTCGCTCTTAAAGTTGGTTTAGTAAATTTATTATCACATTTTAGTATATAATTTCTGTTAAATAATGTTATACTAGAATTGAAGGTTTTTATGTATATATATGTATATCTCAAACTCGTGTAACATAAAAAATTACTGCAATAATTCCAGTGTTGAGAAAAAGTTCAATCACAATTTAAGATGAGTACATAATGGCTCTCACATAATCGGGCTAAAATCGCAGCCACGAATGTAAATGTTGACAAAATGTATGTCCAGATACAACAGTTGTTGCTAGGTGATCTGATGTATTTTAAATCAATCGATAATTTTGTTGATAGAAATGAAAATTAAATTTAAAAAATGTCAATTTGTGTTTCTAAATACACTAAATATACACACATAATCCTCGGTTCACCTATTACTCTTTAGAGTAATTTGAATGCAACTCGAATATGCAATAGTACACGTTTAATAATCAAAGAGATTACAGGAAATTTTATTGCAGCAACCATTACGACTGGAAAAAAGGTCCCATTGTCACGTATCCCAATAGTACTATACCGCCTATAACGTTTTCGTCTTTATTCGTAAATATCATTTGCTATATTGAATAGTTTATAATCAGGGGTGTTAAGGAATTCAAGACAGATTTGCGTAGTTGTCAGAATTGCGAACCAATTCTGATTTTGAATGGTGTCACATAATCTGATTGGATTTGCGTCTTTTCGAACATATCCAAACTAATATTCGAATCAGCTGTCTACTAATGTGATAAAATTTTCAAATGAATAAATTAGGAAGCGTTTTATACATTTGAAATGCTGAATGAAGTCAACTAAAGTTTACAATGAGTTCCGCTATTTTAGCTCTTATTTTATTTGAAGAAAAAAAGCAACGAAAAAAATAAAAGGAATATATTAAAAGAGCACAGTAATCCACTTGATGCACCAGGGGAGTCGCATGTGAAATTTGGCTTGCATTTACTTGTATGTTTGTATACATTATCGACTGAATAAAGACGCGTTTGGGTGTTAAATTATGTTTGTTACGTTTTGTAAATTCTCTTAAAATATCTTTGGAAGATTTACATCCACCCGTATCCATAAAAAAAAAAAAAATTAGTCTTGACGTTTCCTTCTGGCAAATTTAATATACTCTGTACAGGATAATATTAATACAACTTAAATATATACAACATTTTAATTTACAAACTTCTTTGCTTTCTAGCACGGGGAGGATTCCATGATACAGGTGTTGCATCAGTAATGGAAACAATATTAAGACCACCCATTTGCAAACCTTTAATTGCAGACTGTAATTAAACTAATTTCATACATTGTCAAAAAATATAATAATAATGTTTTACCATACGACCAGGTCCCAATCCACGCACTTTTACGCGAACGGTTTTCCAACCTAATTCTATTGCTTTCTGTAAATAAATGAGATATAATATTACCGCGTGATATTTTAAAACTTCATGTTATTTACCTCGCTAATAGTTATTGCAGTGGCTTGAGCTGCAATATTTGTACCTTTGCGAGTGTTTTTAAAACCTTCAATACCGCAAGATCGGATTAGTCTAGGTATACCTTTATTATCGGTAACGCTGATTACAGTGTTGTTAGGTGATACTCGTATATTACAAATAGGTAATTCAGCAAATGGAATCCCATTATATAATTGGTGATAAGTTTTGACATCGGGGAAGAATTTTTCTTTCCTGCCAAATACAGTATATTGAAGAAATTAATATCTTATCTCAGTGGCAAAACCACCAACTTTTTAGTTGATATATTCTCGTGCGTTCTTTTTAAAACTAAAATTAATATATTATATTTAAGATAATTTTTAATCCCTAGACAACTAATTTGAGATGATGAGACTCAAGTAAATAATTGAAAATTTTGTTAATTACATAACCTTTGCTATCCTATCATTATTTTCTTGTTTTCTCTAGTTATCCATTAGATATTTTTATTTCACGTTTATACATATGTAAGTATATATGTACTTATATGTAGTATGCTATTACATTGGCGGGCCTGAGCACACGGTCAAAATATGAATTAATAGGTTAATTACGTTGTGCATTTATAGAGCGGGCAACTCAAAGTAGCCATTTCAATTTTAAGGAAATTGAAATCTGCCCAGATCAACATATGCGAGCATTGTCTTGATTGAAACTATTGCACATTACCTTTTAATATTAGGATGACGAGAAACGAATTTGAGACATGAGTGTATTAGCAGACATAACAGGAACGGACGCAATTTTTATCCTGCCAAGAACGTCAATTTCCGGCAATCATTAAACATTGATCGACAGTGTAAACAAAAAAAAATGCAAAAATATTACAACGAAAAAGCAACCGTCACAAATGAAAGCACAATTGGTAAATGTATAGTTTAGGTCCCCCAAGGAAAGAGGCCTCAAAAATTCTTTCTTATTAAAAAAAATTTAATTTCTGAGGAACCCGTAGTTGCGGGACCTAAACTATACATTTAAATTTTTTTACTACAAATTTATTATCGATTCGTAGAAATAAATCTTGCTTACTTTTGGATTAGCGTATCTATGTCAATCGATTTCTCTCCAATTGTTCCCTCGTCTTTATCAGGGAGGGAAGCCATCATTCCCTTCCTATCTTCTACTTTTCGCATAACAACAGAAGTGTGAAGCTTACAAGCCTCTATAATATATGAAAATCGAGGGCCACACATCTCAACAACAGAATTTAACACACGTATCATCCTGATTCTTAGCAGAAATAATCAGATTCTGACAATGTCCCTAATTCTTAGGCTTACCAATAACGATACAGCTACTAATGCTACGTCATATCAAAATAATCATTAGTGATGGTGATCATCGATTAAAATTAACCATGTTAATGGATTTCAAACGAAACCTACGAAACGAACCCAATCAACTATTACACCCCATCTCGATGTGTAATTTTTGATTACCCGCTATTGTCGACTGTATATAATTGCTTTAAACTTTAGCTTTGCTTGACTCCGCCCACGAAGGCTTTCCTTGACCAAACTTATATAATATTTTGTTGGCGGAGAGCAACAAAATATGACTTATGGACGCGCTGTTGTTGGAGCGACAAATATGTTTTTTTAAGCGCGCCGAAAGGCGCCAGTGCAGTATGAGTGTGCGAAATAATTTTTAAAATATACTTGTTTTCTTAAAAGTCGAATTTTTTATTTTAGATATATTTTAATGTGTACAGTGTAATTAAAAATAAGTTCATTGAAAAATTCGTGCAAAGTGTGTTAAACATATATATATATATAAGGAAATATATAAAATAAGACGATTAAAATAAATTATCCTTTACCCAACAAAGTAATTGGACATTCCTTTTCATTCTGAATTTGTTTCCATGGCGCTCGAAGTGGAGGTTCTCCAGATCAAGAATATATATAGAGATAGCCGCGGGAAACTTAAAGTTTTTGAGATATTTGCATTTAAATTTGTAAAATTCAACCATTTAAAGTAAAATTTTTCACTTTCATATCCACTAACATTTCACTTATTCATTTCTACATATTTATTTCCCATTATATAGTGAAAAAATAGCTTTAATTCAATATTTAAAGTTTTGTTTTATTCTATTTATTTACCTGGATATTACGCAACCAAGAAATTTGAAGAACATTTTATTATGATTTCAAGCAATTTATGCATTGTTCAATATGATGTAAAAGTGTAAAACAAATAAGTGTAGTATTAGTGGATATAAAAGTAAAAAATATAGGATTAAAATTTATATAAATTGAAAAAATACGTACGATAAATTGTTGAATTTTTCAACTTTATATGCAAATATCTCAAAAACTATAAGTTTGCCGCCGCTATATCTATATACATCATTTATCTGGAGAACCTCCTGTACAGCCCAAACCCATTTTAACTCTGAAATCCTGGGACGGATTATTATATACACTATGCTCCAGAATTTGAATTGTATTATCTATTTTTTGTATGTAATATACGAATATGGATATTAAATAGACATAGGTATTTTAGAAAAAGGTTTGAAATTGTATTGCGCATTGTAACGCACAGTGTAAATAAATCTTACAAAAATTTAAGACTCTGATATGAAAGGGAATGCAGACCATTGCAGCTAAAAGGTTGATGTTCATGAGGCCAGATAAAACAGTGCAATTCGGGTGCGCCAGTTGAGCGAATTGTCATGAATGTAGGTAGTCCATTTCCCACAAATAAATTAGGAAACAAATATGCTTCGGTAGTCAAGGACCACTTGAGCGAATGGCCAGAGGTATATCCAAATCCTAATCAAGAGGCTGAATCATAGCAGACGTATTCATGAACACGTGGGTAACGAAATTTGGTGGTGAAAGGAATCTCGAGTCAGCTTTAATTCAGAGGATGTAAAAGAAACTGAGTACTAGGAAAACACTTACCTCTGTTTTACATCCGCAGTCCGATTGCATAGTTAAAGGATTTAGTCGAATTTTGGAAGAAATTTTGAGGAAAAAGGTAGCCAGATATCAAAAGAATGTGATACCCATTTATAATTTTTCCTGGCGGCAGATCAACCTGCTGTACATGAAATAACAGCAGCAGACTCCAGTGAGAGCAATTTTTGATAACAATCTTTGGCAACTGTTTAATTTTAGCTTTGGAATTGACCCCAATAAGAGAAGAACGGCTAAGGAGTCAACAGCACCCAAGAAGATGAGATAAGCGGCATAAATATTGTACTATACGTTTGGTACCGCAAATATGTCTAATCGGGACTACTGGACTTAGGTATAGGCCAGAACAAAACACAGTATTTATAATTTGCAAGAATCCTCCAGGCATCGAAATTCGTGGTTGCCAGAAATTTCGAGTGGCGATATTTTGGCAATGATCTACTATATAACAGTTCTAGTTCGAATGCTGCCGTGTAAAGAGCGCATGAGATTAGAGTAAGAAATAGTAAGCTGGTATAATGAGTAGTAAGGCGTTAGGTTGTTCGAATTAGAACTAAAGATAAGTGTATAGCCATTGTTCTAGGCCATAAATAGATTAATGCCCAATTAACAATTTCGAATTTATTTAATTTAAGTTTACATTCAATTTCTTTTACTCTTAACACTCCTAATGCTCTATTAATAATGTGCTTAATATTATGCTAGACGGATTTTCATCCCGTCTTGTGCTTGGTTTCTTATTACCTACGTACATACAAGGTGCGCTTAAAAGTAAACAGGACTTTTAAAAAAAATACATAATAAATGGTTTTATCGGCAAAATCAATTAATTTTATTCAAATAGCATGTCGAACGAGTGTTTTAGCTCGTTGCCCGGTATGGCCGCCAGTATGCCGGTGCTAGTCTTTTGAATGGCCTCCACGTCTGCATAACGCTTTCCTTTCATCGGCAAATGCGTTTTTCCGAAAAAGTAAAAGTACACAAGCGTCGATCGATGAGACGGCGCATTATCGTGCAACAAACGTTAACTTCCATCGCTTCAAAGCTCCATGAAAGAATACCGCATTAACGTTTTACCGGGTAGAACAAATTCTTTGTGGACAATACCCTTGGAATCATAAAAACAAATCAGCCTTGTCTTCACTTTTGATTTCTCCAGGCGCAATTGTTTGGGTTTGGGTTCATCGTCATTTATGTCCTCGTTTCGGTAAAAGTTTTACCAATTTTAAAACAAAATTTAATGTTGGCTCTTTGTTCGAAGCTCATTTTCGCACCGATGACAAAAACATACTGACACTTAAAATACAATAGCTTCACTTCCAATAGATGAAATGTCATGAAATTTTTACCGGAAGTCGCTAAAGGGTAGCAGATTCTAACGCACTAGTCGACATAGAGATGGCACTAGAGTTTACTTTGATACCTTTTCACTGTTTACTTTGGAACGCACCTTGTATGTAAGCATGTGCGTATATGATGATGCGGGCATAGGTATGAAAATATGTATGTTTGTGTGTATGTATATATCTACCTCCTTACAAAGCGAAAAGTGAGAACATAAAAAATGCAATTATGTTCAATTATAGAAAACCGTAACATATGTATATAAATGTAAGAATTTGTGTGAATATGCATAAACAGTGCTCTTACAGAGGTGCCTAATTAGAGGTCACGGTCATCCGAATTTTCACAGTGTCGTACTTCTGACCAAACATGCTCCCCCCACTGAAATGCTTGCATTTCAATCCGAAATAGGTAATGGTGCAACTTTATGGATTGCTCTTCGTATAATCCCTTTTGTAGTTTTGATGTCCACAATCCCCTCACTTTGTCGTCTGAACCAGGAGCGATGTCGATAATTCTGCCAAGTCACCACTGTTGTGGAGCCAAATTGGTTTGATGAATGATGACCATTTGACCAATTTTGATGTTGGCTGCCGGCTTCAACCACTTGGAGCGTTGTTGTAGGATAAGAATATAGTCCCAGGAACGCTGCTTCAAATACGTCACCAGTTGCCATTGCGTTAACGAAGATACAGTGTTAATATTGATGGCTTTGTCTGCCATCGACAGTAATGACGTTTCGATCAATAGATGAGCTGGGGTTAACGCTTCGCCATCATTAGGATCATTTGAATAAGGTGTCAGCAGGCGAGAGTTTAGGATAGATTTAACTTCAACCACAACGGTATGCAGTTCTTCATATGTCAGGTGTGCATTTTACATGGTTTTTTTTTATGGATTTCATAGATTTTATTGCCGCCTCCCATATACCTCCAAATTGCGGAGTCCGAGGCGGAATAAAACAAAACTCCAAACCAGTGTTGGTGCTATAATTAGTGATGCCATCATTATTCGTTTTATTAAAGAACTGTTGATTAAGATCCTTTAATTTTCCTTGAGCACCGACGAAATTTGTGGCCTTGGCGCAGTAAATGCGTTGAGGTATGCCGCGTCTTCCTACAAAACGTTTTAACCAAGTATAAAGTTATTAATAGACCAATTGGATACTAATTCTGCATGTATGGCTTTAGATGCGAAGCATACGAATATCGCTATGTACGCTTTGTATGGAGCTCTTCCACGAAGACCATAGGTCGTACTGAAAGGGCCGTAAAAGTCGACATATAACTAGAAATGGGCGTTGCATTCGCAAGCGATTACCAGGTAGAACCTCCATGATTTGATTCATTATTTTAGGTTTATAATGAAAACAAAGCACGCAATTTCGATAAATTTTCTTTACGATTTCGCGGGCATTTATAACCTATATGTATGAACAATAGGTGCTGTGGATTTTGAAGTCTTTCAGTTTCTTCCACGAATTCGATCTGTTGAATAGCTATGATGATTCTCCACAAATTCTGCTCAAGTTCCTCTACCGTTGGTTGAATTATCATTGCTGGTGTAATTTGCTTGTTGACAACAATTCGAAAAATGTATGCAACTATGCGAAATAATCGGTGGTACGATGACCAGCTGTTGATAATGACGTTGATAACATTCATCCCTCGTTGCTGCTTTTGCTACACTTGAAGTTTATTATTTTTCATTGTTCCATATCGTAGATTTTAATGTTAGCTTCCTTCTTGCTTACAGGCCATTCTGATGAATTTTTCATTAGAAACTGTGGAAAAGAGAACCAAATTGTACCTACAAGATCTTGAGTGCTCCAACCAATTTAAACAATGTCTGCGGGACTTCGCGTACTTGGAACATGTTTCCAGCTGATGCCAGCTGAAATTTCTTGAATTTCAACAAAGCAATTTAATGTGGCCGAATGAGTGTTGCGCCACTTCAGCAATATTTCTGAGTGCAAAAATAAATGTTAGTGCTGAATGTCAATAACTTGTCCTTATTTTTTTGGCAAGTCCTACTCAGTAACAGTACTGCACATAGCTCCACACGAGGAAGACATTGCGCTTTAATAGGCGCTACTTTAGATTTCGCAATCAGTAATGTTGTTTTGTAGGTATGATTTATCTTAAAACGTACATAAATGCAACACCCATACGCGCGCGTTGATGAGTCTGCGAAATCATGAAACTCACCATCAGAATTGGATGTTGTTTGTACATGGCGGGGAACTTCGATTTTATTATTGAAGTTTAAATCAGATGTAATCTGCAACAAAATATTATGTAGATCTGGTGGTGTTTCATCCCAATCTAATCGGCGAATCCACATTTTTTGCTTTAATATTTTGCCACGTATGATCACGGGGTTCAATAAACGGAGGATATCAAATATTTGGAGATAATAGATAAAACAGATCGCTTGGTGACTGACTGCATATCTGGCAATTCATAGCGATAACAAAGGGTGTCAGCTAAAGGTTTCCACGACGTTCCTAAAGCTTTGGTAATGTTTTCTTCAGTGGTTTTAATTATGACTTCATTATAAGTTGCGCCAGATAATTGTGTAGTATTCGAGTGCCATTTAGTAAGAGAAAGACCATGAGAACGAAGAACGCCTATAGTTTTAATTTTTAATTTTTGTAAATTGTCTATGCTTTCTGCACCAGTTAACAAATCGTCAATAAAAAAATTTTCACGAATAGTAGACGATGCTAGTGGAAAGGGATCTTTATTGACGTCAGCAATATGAAATAAACTGCGAATAGCGAGGAATGGTGTAGAAGCCAAACCGTTAGTTACAGTTTTGAGTTGAAACAACTTCAATGGCTCATAAAGCGCGTTTCTCCATAAAATGAGTTGATCTTGTTCGGTGGTTAATACATAAGGATACAAGCAAAATGACAATAATGTCATGTTTAGTTCGTCAGTTAACAAATCGTCAATAAAAAAATTTTCACGAATAGTAGACGATGCTAGTGGAAAGGGATCTTTATTGACGTCAGCAATATGAAATAAACTGCGAATAGCGAGGAATGGTGTAGAAGCCAAACCGTTAGTTACAGTTTTGAGTTGAAACAACTTCAATGGCTCATAAAGCGCGTTTCTCCATAAAATGAGTTGATCTTGTTCGGTGGTTAATACATAAGGATACAAGCGAAATGACAATAATGTCATGTTTAGTTCTGGTTGAATTGTTGCTTCAACCATAAGTATTTCATTTAATGAGCGATCAGAAGTAGTGCGCGCAGAGGCGTCGAATATACCCCGAAGCTTGGTCGTAGTACTTTGTGGACGGAGGATACAATGATGCGGAATTATATAGAGTGAACTATTTTAATCAAAGTTCTTTATGGCAACCATGTGCCCAGGTTCAATGTATTCTTTTATGAAATCTGCATACATATCTTTTAATAATTTGTTGTTAGATAGAAGACGTTCAAGAGCAAGAAATCTCTTCCCGGCATTGTAGAAAGAGTTGTATAATATTGTATGTGAACGTTTTGAATGAAATGTTGTTCGCATAAACGTTCCTCTTCGGACAATATTAATGTCTTTTCAGTGAAATTTTCAATTTCCCAAAAGCGTTGAAGAATTGAATCGATGGATGGATTTGAATTTAATGTGATATTGCAAATGGATGGGCGGGAAGTTTCAAAACTGCCATCTACAATTCACCCTATTTTGTAGTTTTGAAGGCGAGGTGAGCTTTTTTCAAGAGAGATTGTGTCTTCTTGAAGGCTTTCAAAAAATATTTCTGTATTGAGCAATAAATCTATAAGTTGTGGTTTGTAGAAGTAGGGATCCGCAAGCTGAATGTTTACAGGAATATCCCATTTAGAATTGTTAATAAAACTACTAGGTATTTGTGTCGTGATCTGTTTAGTTATCGCAAATTGCGATATACAAGTAAAATCTCCAATACGAGATTTGATTTTCGCATTTACTGCATACTTTGAATTAGAACGAACATCTGAAATACCTGAGATTTTCTGATGTGAGAAAAACCTCTTAAGCTGCAACCGCTTCACTGTTTCTTCGGTGATGAAATTTAATTCAGAACATGAATCCAATAACGCAAGAGCTGGCTGCATCTCTCCAAATTTGTCCTGTATGTAAATTAGGGCTGTTGGTATTATCGCTCTTTTACGTGTGCATGCGATGAGTGAAACTGGTGGATTGGTTGGTGAATGATGCGATGGATTCGACGAAGGAAACGACACAGGTGTTTGGTCTTTCTCTTTAGGTTCTAACTTGTGTACAAATGGATAATTCGTAGCTCCAACGGTGGCGAAACGTAGATGAGAGTGATGCGATTGATGACATATACGGCAATGAGATTTCGTTGGGCATTTAGATACTGTGTGTCCTTTGCGTAAGCAATTGATGCAAGCACCTGTTTGCTTCACCCAATCAAAACGCATTTTAGCTGATATGATGATACAATTTGACATCGCTTTAATGAATGTATTTGCGTTTTTCTTACCGAGTAGCTTACAATCTCGCTGTGTTACCTTTGAGTTTTCCCAGTTTGAACAAGTTTCTAAATACTGACAGTTCCGATTTAACCAATTGTAGCAATCGTAACATGATGGCAAGTATTGTAGTTAAACTCTCGGTTTTGATTGTATGCCGATTTTGCATCAGAATCAATTTAAGTTAAGACGATATTAATTAGCATTGAATTCATTATGTCGTTTTCTGAGCCCAACAAGAGTAACGAACCTCGCAGCGCTGCAATAGTGTCGATGATATATCGTAGACTTGCTGCGTCAGATCTTTTCATAACTGCAGTATTAAAAAGCGATATAATGTGGTCTTGAAAAATCAATACGTTATTGTCGTATCATTCTTTGATCCGTTGTATAGCCTTCGGATAATTTTCTTCGGTTACCTGAAAGGGTTCGATTACGCTAAGGGCTGGTCCTAAAAGACAGTTTAAAAGATAATTAAATTTGTCCACCTTTGGCATTGTTGGAACATCGTGCACCATGTTGCAAAAGGTGCGGAAAAGCGTATATATTCCAAATATTTGCCGTAAAATTTTGGTAATTTGAGCGACGGCAATCGGTTATGATAACTAGTATTTCCAAATGTCGTTGCGTTGAACATGCTAGTGTTCAACTCAGAAACGCGGTTTCTGGGGTTGATTAACGAAAATATTTTAGATTTTGTTGAAATGATGGATTTTATCTGATGGAGAAAGAGTTTCAATATTGTTCTGAGCGTCGCAAATATGTTGAAAATAGGAGTCAACAATTTGTAATTGATATTCGAGAACATTCGTATCACTATCGACTTCTTCACAAGCAATTCGTTGCTTTATACTATGTAGGTTGCGAAGAAGGTGATTGTTCCTCATCAGCCATGTTAGGCATATTGGCTTTACAGATATTAGGCATTTGAAGGTACAAAATAAAATATATAAAATATTCGAGTACCTGAGCAATAAAAAATATGACGATGTTATTGTAGATGTAGCAAAAGCAGATCTGCAATCCGATGAATTTGTACCGCAAAAAGTCCCGTATACTTTCACTGTGACTTTGGCGAGTTGACGAACTGTCGGCAACTTCGACAAATATTGATCAGAAAAAGTCTCAAACGAATGTTGAAAACCACGTATAATCTCTATATACGATGATATGTGGCAAGAGTTGCTATCTGCGCTAACACAGAATGTTGCCCGGGCACAACATTCCGAATGATCCGTTGCTTCAGGTTGTTGGATACCGCTACACTGCTTCAGACGATGCGATAGTGTAGGCGAATTTCGTGTGGTTGAACAAACGCAGAGCCAGTATTTACACGAAACGAATTTTAATTTAAATTAGACATTAATCTATTAGCTTTCTTTGATAGAAATATTAAATATAGAACACATAATAGCCCAATTAACGGTTGTGAATTTATTTAATATAAGTTTACATTCAATTTCTTTTATTCTCAACACTCCCAATGCTCTATTAATAATGTGCTTAATATTATGCTAGCACAGGTTTTCATCCCGTCTTGTGCCTATTTTCTTATTACCTACGTACATATATAAGCATGTGCGTATATGCTTATGCGGGCGTAGGTATGTAAATATGTATTTTTGTATGTAGGTATATATATATGTACCTACTTACAAAGTGCAAAGCGAAAAGTGAGAACATAAAAAATGCAATTATGTACAAATCATAGAAAACCGTAACATATGTATATAAACGTAACAATTTGTGTGCATATGCATAAGCAGTGCTCTCACAGAGGTGAATAGCTCAATTCAAAGTCACGGTCATCCGATTTTGCACAGTGTCATACTTCTGACCTAACAGCCATTAAATTGGGACTTTTATTTAACAAGCCTCGTCGTCCCCATTTTACCTCCTTCGGTGTGGTGTGTAGTGGCTCTTCATGTGTTGGCGCCGTGCAGGTGTTTCGTTCCTTACATTTCTTGGACGGTACTGTGGAGCGGCAGCTGAGCGTTGATGTTGTATCTGGTGGCTGGGCGGCGGCCGCCTGACAGCGCCGCGACTGCGTGGTGCGGGTGGTCGCCGAACGTCGCGCCTGGAGGTGCGGTGAAGGAATGTATGATGTAGCCTTCCGCACAATTGACACGAACACTCCGAGTCACACTCTTGCGTCGTATGGGTGAGACTTAGACAATTGAGGCAGTGTCCATGCGCCTGATTGATTTGAAGATGCTACAGTGCTGTAGCCGGTGTGAGCGGCGACACAGCGGACATCGGGTGCGGTGCGACTCCGGTGGCACCAATGGCGACGCTAGCGGTGGTTGGGCTGTGTTTTGCGCAACAGCTGTGACAGTTGTTGCAGCGGTCGATCGGGGCGTTGGAATCGGCCCAGTGCGTGGCACGTTGACAGCCGATCGAATGGTTGGCGTTGGGGTTGTTGGCATTTCCACATCCATATTAATCTATATGAAAAGATTAGATTTAGTATATGTTTGTGGCATATAATTGAATATGGGCAATTGTGCCACGTGATGTGGCACGCGTGGGTCGGCGTATTGATCGACCATTTCTGTTTGGTTTGGGATTGTTGTTAACTTTTTTATAATCTCGCAACATGTTGCTACAGAGTATAATAGTTTTGTTCACCTAACGGTTGTTTGTATCACCTAAAACTAATCGAGTTAGATATAGGGTTATGTATATATAAATGATCAGGACGAAGAGACGAGTTGAAATCCGGGTGACCGTCTGTCCGTTCGTCCGTCTGTCCGTCCGTCCGTGCAAGCTGTAACTTGAGTAAAAATTGAGATATCTTTATGAAACTTGGTACACATGTTTCTTGGTACCGTGAGACGGTTGGTATTGCAGATGGGCGTAATCGGACCAATGCCACGCCCACAAAACGCCATTAATCAAAAACAAATAAATTGTCATAACTATGCTCCGGATAAAGATATAAGACTGTTATTTGGTACATGAGATCACATTAGGGAGGGGCATCTGCAGTTAAAATTTTTTTTAAGTGGGCGTGGTCGCGCCCCTAATAGGTTTAATGTGCATATCTCCTAAACTACTAAAGCTATAATAACCAAATTCACTGGAAGCAAATATTTTTAGCATTTCTACCTACGGTGTGAAAATGGGTGAAATCGGGTTACAACCCCGCCAACTCCCCATGTAACGGTACTGTTAAAAACTACTAAAAGCGCGATAAATCAAGCACTAAACACGCCAGAGACATTAAATTTCATCTCAGGGATGGTATGAGATGACTTTATAGAAAACGCGTGGGCGTGACACCGCCCACTTTTAGGTGAAACCCCATATCTTGGGATCTTTTTAACCGATTTCAAATTTGATACATAACATTCTTTTTATATTTCTATATTATGGTGCGAAAATGTGCGAAATCGGATTACAACCACGCCTATTTTCCATATGACACCATTTTAAATACCACTTGATTCTTTCACTTTCCACTATGCAAATCAAGCAACAATGATTATATCAGCGTAAAACTTTGCGCGAATAATACGTTTAAAGTATGCCACCTTGTGACCAAAAATTCTCTAAATCGAACCAAAACTGTTCAAGCTCCTAGGTACTGAATATGTGGACCCCAGTACCTATAGTTGACTTTTTACCGTAAATATCGGCCATTGTGTAAGATATATAATTGAAATTCATATAATAGAATAAATAAATGAAATTATCGATAATAGTATGTCTTTGTTTCAAAAATGTGTTGAATCGGATCAATAGTTCTTGTAGCCCTCATATATCTAATATAAATATTTTTGAACTTTTGCGTGACTTTATCCCGCTTATGTGAGTTATCTCAATGAAAATGAGAGGCATGTTAGTAGTATGTGGTATTGGAAAAAATAATAAAATCGGGTTAATACTGCCCTCAAATTCCATATACTACTTATAATGCTTTTCGTTATTCTAACCAGTTTTATGCCGAATATGTCGGTCAGTGAGTATTAATATATTTTTTTATATATAAAATTGCTTCAAAATATGTTCTCGAGTATAGCTGAGCAATGTCAAAATTAATATATTTCTCTATCCCCAATATATATATGATTTCCGTCTTTCCACCTGACTTTACACCGTTCCGGTTGATCAACGTGATATTTTAACAAAATTAAGTGGAAAAGATTTCTTAAAAATTATGTGGTTTGACTCTGAATTAGAATGAAATTAGTATATACTAAGTCTAAACCTCACACCTTCATATAATGATTTCCGATTCTCTAGTTGACGTTTGCCACCTAAGCTTATAATATAAAATTTAGCCACTTTGGTGGAGTTAATAACACATTCATACTTATGTATATCTCACTTCAAGCAATAAAATTGAGATTAAGTTAATGGCCTTTAATATAAGTAAAGAAGATACCAAATTTGATTGTAATTTAATCACGATATCATTTAATAATGGAAGTCTAATTCAACATTTTTTAATATACGGTTTGGAGGAATTTTCTGGTCTTTGATTGTCCCAGCTCACATGTACTACTTATGGTATAATTTTTTTCGTCAATTTGATAATTTAATGAAATTAAATGGACAGTTTTTCTTAAAAATAATGTATATCGCTGCATATGAATGAAATTGGTCTAGACTTTTAAACCTTATAACCCTAATATACTGATTTTCGCTCCTCTGGTACAACAGCAACCTCATATACCCCACATATTAAATCTAACCCCTTTGGTTCAGTTTATATCACAAATACCATATTTGAGTTAAATAGTTTCTTTTTATAAAAGTTAACATTTCGGAAGAAAAAAAAGTATTGACACAAAATAAATCTATGATCAATAACATAAGTTAACAAGATACCAAATAATAATCGAGTAATCAATGTTGAATTCTTTCGCAACATTTTTATACCTTCGCAACATGTTGCAACAGAGTATAGTTTTGTTCACCAAAGAGTTGTTTGCATCACCTAAAGTGATAGATATAGATTTCTATATATATATATTTCTTCTAATATTTGGTGATAATCAGTGGTTAGGTATATTTTCTCAGCCATCATGTTGAACTTATTATAAGATATACCAGACAACAATGCTAAAAAAGTTTCTTAGAGTGCTGGAGTTTGTATAGAGCACAAAAATCTTTATAGAAAAAATTGCTATAATTAGTGATGCCATCATTATTCGTTTTATTGAAGAACTGTTGATGAAAATCCTTTAATTTGCTTTGAGCACCGACGAAATTTGTGGCCTTGGCGCAGTAAATGCGTTGAGGTATGCCGCGTCTTCATACAAAACGTTTTAAACAAAGTATAAAGTTATTAATAGACAAATTGGATACTAATTCTGCATGTATGGCTTTAGATGCGAAGCATAGGAATATCGCTATGTACGCTTTGTATGGAGCTCTTCCACGAAGACCATAGGTCGTACTGAAAGGGCCGCAAAAGTCGACATATAACTAGAAATGGGCGTTGCATTCGCAAGCGATTAGCAGGTAGAACCTCTATGATTTGATTCATTATTTTAGGTTTATAATGAAAACAAAGCACGCAATTTCGATAAATTTTCTTTACGATTTCGCGGGCATTTATAACCCATATGTATGAACAATTTAACTTGTTGTGGTTTTTGAAGTCTTTCAATTTCTTCCACGAATTCGATCTGTTGAATAGCTATGATGATTCTCCACAAATTCTGCTCAAGTTCCTCTACCGTTAGTTGAATTATCATTGCTGGTGTAAGTTGCTTATTGACAGCAATTCGAAAAATGTATGCAACTATGCGAAATAATCGGTGGTACGATGACCAGCTGTTGATAATGACGTTGATAACATTCATCCCTCGTTGCTGCTTTTGCTACACTTGAGGTTTACTATTTTTCATTGTTCCATGTCCTAGATTTTAATGTTAGCTTCCTTCTTGCTTACAGGCCATTCTGACGAATTTTTCATTAGAGTTTGTAGAAGTAGGGATCCGCAAGCTGAATGTTTAAATCAATATCCCATTTAGAATTGTTAATAAAACTACTAGGTATTTGTGGCGTGATCTGTTTAGTTATCGCAAATTGCGATATACAAGTAAAATCTCCAATACGAGATTTGATTTTCGCATTTACTGCATACTTTGAATTAGAACGAACATCTGAAATACCTGAGATTTTCTGATGTGAGAAAAACCTTTTAAGCTGCAACCGCTTCACTGTTTCTTCGGTGATGAAATTTAATTCGGAACATGAATCCAATAACGCACGAGCTGGCTGCATCTCCCCAAATTTGTCCTGTATGTAAATTAGGGCTGTTGGTATTATCGCTCTTTTACGTGTGCATGCGATGAGTGAAACTGATGGATTGGTTGGTGAATGATGCGATGGATTCGACGAAGGAAACGACACAGGTGTTTGGTCTTTCTCTTTAGGTTCTAACTTGTGTACAAATGGATAATTCGTAGCTCCAACGGTGGCGAAATGTAGATGAGAGTGATGCGATTGATGACATATACGGCAATGAGATTTCGTTGGGCATTTAGATACTGTGTGTCCTTTGCGTAAGCAATTGATGCAAGCACCTGTTTGCTTCACCCAATCAAAACGCATTTTAGCTGATATGATGATACAATTTGACATCGCTTTAATGAATGTATTTGCGTTTTTCTTACCGAGTAGCTTACAATCTCGCTGTGTTACCTTTGAGTTTTCCCAGTTTGAACAAGTTTCTAAATACTGACAGTTCCGATTTAACCAATTGTAGCAATCGTAACATGATGGCATATTGTAGTTAAACTCTTGGTTTTGATTGTATGCCGATTTTGCATCAGAATCAATTTAAATTAAGACGATATTAATTAGCATTGAATTCATTATGTCGTTTTCTGAGCCCAACAAGAGTAACGAACCTCGCAGCGCTGCAATAGTGTCAGATCTTTTCATAACTGCAGTATTAAAAAGCGATATAATGTGGTCTTGAAAAATCAATACGTTATTGTTGTATCATTCTTTGATCCGTTGTATAGCCTTCGGATAATTTTCTTCGGTTACCTGAAAGGGTTCGATTACGCCAAGGGCTGGTCCTAAAAGACAGTTTAAAAGATAATTAAATTTGTCCACCTTTGGCATTGTTGGAACATCGTGCACCATGTTGCAAAAGGTGCGGAAAAGCGTATATATTCCAAATATTTGCCGTAAAATTTTGGTAATTTGAGCGACGGCAATCGGTTATGATAACTAGTATTTCCAAATGTCGTTGCGTTGAACATGCTAGTGTTCAACTCAGAAACGCGGTTTCTGGGGTTGATTAACGAAAATATTTTAGATTTTTTGAAATGATGGATTTTATCTGATGGAGAAAGAGTTTCAATATTGTTCTGAGCGTCGCAAATATGTTGAAAATAGGAGTCAACAATTTGTAATTGATATTCGAGAACATTCGTATCACTATCGACTTCTTCACAAGCAATTCGTTGCTTTATACTATGTAGGTTGCGAAGAAGGTGATTGTTCCTCATCAGCCATGTTAGGCATATTGGCTTTACAGTTATTAGGCATTTGAAGGTACAAAATAAAATATATAAAATATTCGAGTACCTGAGCAATAAAAAATATGACGATGTTATTGTAGATGTAGCAAAAGCAGATCTGCAATCCGATGAATTTGTACCGCAAAAAGTCCCGTATACTTTCACTGTGACTTTGGCGAGTTGACGAACTGTCGGCAACTTCGACAAATATTGATCAGAAAAAGTCTCAAACGAATGTTGAAAACCACGTATAATCTCTATATACGATGATATGTGGCAAGAGTTGCTATCTGCGCTAACACAGAATGTTGCCCGGGCACAACATTCCGAATGATCCGTTGCTTCAGGTTGTTGGATACCGCTACACTGCTTCAGACGATGCGATAGTGTAGGCGAATTTCCTGTGGTTGAACAAACGCAGAGCCAGTATTTACACGAAACGAATTTTAATTTAAATTAGACATTAATCTATTGGCTTTCTTTGATAGAAATATTAAATATAGAACACATAATAGCCCAATTAACGGTTGTGAATTTATTTAATATAAGTTTACATTCAATTTCTTTTATTCTCAACACTCCCAATGCTCTATTAATAATGTGCTTAATATTATGCTAGCACAGGTTTTCATCCCGTCTTGTGCCTATTTTCTTATTACCTACGTACATATATAAGCATGTGCGTATATGCTTATGCGGGCGTAGGTATGTAAATATGTATTTTTGTATGTAGGTAATATTATGCTAGCACAGGTTTTCATCCCGTCTTGTGCCTATTTTCTTATTACCTACGTACATATATAAGCATGTGCGTATATGCTTATGCGGGCGTAGGTATGTAAATATGTATTTTTGTATGTAGGTATATATATATGTACCTACTTACAAAGTGCAAAGCGAAAAGTGAGAACATAAAAAATGCAATTATGTACAAATCATAGAAAACCGTAACATATGTATATAAACGTAACAATTTGTGTGCATATGCATAAGCAGTGCTCTCACAGAGGTGAATAGCTCAATTCATAGTCACGGTCATCCGATTTTGCACAGTGTCATACTTCTGACCTAACAGCCATTAAATTGGGACTTTTATTTAACAAGCCTCGTCGTCCCCATTTTACCTCCTTCGGTGTGGTGTGTAGTGGCTCTTCATGTGTTGGCGCCGTGCAGGTGTTTCGTTCCTTACATTTCTTGGACGGTACTGTGGAGCGGCAGCTGAGCGTTGATGTTGTATCTGGTGGCTGAGCGGCGGCCGCCTGACAGCGCCGCGACTGCGTGGTGCGGGTGGTCGCCGAACGTCGCGCCTGGAGGTGCGGTGAAGGAATGTATGATGTAGCCTTCCGCACAATTGACACGAACACTCCGAGTCACACTCTTGCGTCGTATGGGTGAGACTTAGACAATTGAGGCAGTGTCCATGCGCCTGCATTGATTTGAAGATGCTACAGTGCTGTAGCCGGTGTGAGCGGCGACACAGCGGACATCGGGTGCGGTGCGACTCCGGTGGCACCAATGGCGACGCTGGCGGTGGTTGGGCTGTGTTTTGCGCGACAGCTGTGACAGTTGTTGCAGCGGTCGATCGGGGCGTTGGAATCGGCCCAGTGCGTGGCATGTTGATAGCCGATCGAATGGTTGGCGTTGGGGTTGTTGGCATTTCCACATCCATATTAATCTATATGAAAAGATTAGATTTAGTATATGTTTGTGGCATATAATTGAATATGGGCAATTGTGCCACGTGATGTGGCACGCGTGGGTCGGCGTATTGATCGACCATTTCTGTTTGGTTTGGGATTGTTGTTAACTTTTTTATAATCTCGCAACATGTTGCTACAGAGTATAATAGTTTTGTTCACCTAACGGTTGTTTGTATCACCTAAAACTAATCGAGTTAGATATAGGGTTATGTATATATAAATGATCAGGACGAAGAGACGAGTTGAAATCCGGGTGACCGTCTGTCCGTTCGTCCGTCTGTCCGTCCGTCCGTGCAAGCTGTAACTTGAGTAAAAATTGAGATATCTTTATGAAACTTGGTACACATGTTTCTTGGTACCGTGAGACGGTTGGTATTGCAGATGGGCGTAATCGGACCAATGCCACGCCCACAAAACGCCATTAATCAAAAACAAATAAATTGTCATAACTATGCTCCGGATAAAGATATAAGACTGTTATTTGGTACATGAGATCACATTAGGGAGGGGCATCTGCAGTTAAAATTTTTTTTAAGTGGGCGTGGTCGCGCCCCTAATAGGTTTAATGTGCATATCTCCTAAACTACTAAAGCTATAATAACCAAATTCACTGGAAGCAAATATTTTTAGCATTTCTACCTACGGTGTGAAAATGGGTGAAATCGGGTTACAACCCCGCCAACTCCCCATGTAACGGTACTGTTAAAAACTACTAAAAGCGCGATAAATCAAGCACTAAACACGCCAGAGACATTAAATTTCATCTCAGGGATGGTATGAGATGACTTTATAGAAAACGCGTGGGCGTGACACCGCCCACTTTTAGGTGAAACCCCATATCTTGGGATCTTTTTAACCGATTTCAAATTTGGTACATAACATTCTTTTTATATTTCTATATTATGGTGCGAAAATGTGCGAAATCGGATTACAACCACGCCTATTTTCCATATGACACCATTTTAAATACCACTTGATTCTTTCACTTTCCACTATGCAAATCAAGCAACAATGATTATATCAGCGTAAAACTTTGCGCGAATAATACGTTTAAAGTATGCCACCTTGTGACCAAAAATTCTCTAAATCGAACCAAAACTGTTCAAGCTCCTAGGTACTGAATATGTGGACCCCAGTACCTATAGTTGACTTTTTACCGTAAATATCGGCCATTGTGTAAGATATATAATTGAAATTCATATAATAGAATAAATAAATGAAATTATCGATAATAGTATGTCTTTGTTTCAAAAATGTGTTGAATCGGATCAATAGTTCTTGTAGCCCTCATATATCTAATATAAATATTTTTGAACTTTTGCGTGACTTTATCCCGCTTATGTGAGTTATCTCAATGAAAATGAGAGGCATGTTAGTAGTATGTGGTATTGGAAAAAATAATAAAATCGGGTTAATACTGCCCTCAAATTCCATATACTACTTATAATGCTTTTCGTTATTCTAACCAGTTTTATGCCGAATATGTCGGTCAGTGAGTATTAATATATTTTTTTATATATAAAATTGCTTCAAAATATGTTCTCGAGTATAGCTGAGCAATGTCAAAATTAATATATTTCTCTATCCCCAATATATATATGATTTCCGTCTTTCCACCTGACTTTACACCGTTCCGGTTGATCAACGTGATATTTTAACAAAATTAAGTGGAAAAGATTTCTTAAAAATTATGTGGTTTGACTCTGAATTAGAATGAAATTAGTATATACTAAGTCTAAACCTCACACCTTCATATAATGATTTCCGATTCTCTAGTTGACGTTTGCCACCTAAGCTTATAATATAAAATTTAGCCACTTTGGTGGAGTTAATAACACATTCATACTTATGTATATCTCACTTCAAGCAATAAAATTGAGATTAAGTTAATGGCCTTTAATATAAGTAAAGAAGATACCAAATTTGATTGTAATTTAATCACGATATCATTTAATAATGGAAGTCTAATTCAACATTTTTTAATATACGGTTTGGAGGAATTTTCTGGTCTTTGATTGTCCCAGCTCACATGTACTACTTATGGTATAATTTTTTTCGTCAATTTGATAATTTAATGAAATTAAATGGACAGTTTTTCTTAAAAATAATGTATATCGCTGCATATGAATGAAATTGGTCTAGACTTTTAAACCTTATAACCCTAATATACTGATTTTCGCTCCTCTGGTACAACAGCAACCTCATATACCCCACATATTAAATCTAACCCCTTTGGTTCAGTTTATATCACAAATACCATATTTGAGTTAAATAGTTTCTTTTTATAAAAGTTAACATTTCGGAAGAAAAAAAAGTATTGACACAAAATAAATCTATGATCAATAACATAAGTTAACAAGATACCAAATAATAATCGAGTAATCAATGTTGAATTCTTTCGCAACATTTTTATACCTTCGCAACATGTTGCAACAGAGTATAGTTTTGTTCACCAAAGAGTTGTTTGCATCACCTAAAGTGATAGATATAGATTTCTATATATATATATTTCTTCTAATATTTGGTGATAATCAGTGGTTAGGTATATTTTCTCAGCCATCATGTTGAACTTATTATAAGATATACCAGACAACAATGCTAAAAAAGTTTCTTAGAGTGCTGGAGTTTGTATAGAGCACAAAAATCTTTATAGAAAAAATTGCTATAATTAGTGATGCCATCATTATTCGTTTTATTGAAGAACTGTTGATGAAAATCCTTTAATTTGCTTTGAGCACCGACGAAATTTGTGGCCTTGGCGCAGTAAATGCGTTGAGGTATGCCGCGTCTTCATACAAAACGTTTTAAACAAAGTATAAAGTTATTAATAGACAAATTGGATACTAATTCTGCATGTATGGCTTTAGATGCGAAGCATAGGAATATCGCTATGTACGCTTTGTATGGAGCTCTTCCACGAAGACCATAGGTCGTACTGAAAGGGCCGCAAAAGTCGACATATAACTAGAAATGGGCGTTGCATTCGCAAGCGATTAGCAGGTAGAACCTCTATGATTTGATTCATTATTTTAGGTTTATAATGAAAACAAAGCACGCAATTTCGATAAATTTTCTTTACGATTTCGCGGGCATTTATAACCCATATGTATGAACAATTTAACTTGTTGTGGTTTTTGAAGTCTTTCAATTTCTTCCACGAATTCGATCTGTTGAATAGCTATGATGATTCTCCACAAATTCTGCTCAAGTTCCTCTACCGTTAGTTGAATTATCATTGCTGGTGTAAGTTGCTTATTGACAGCAATTCGAAAAATGTATGCAACTATGCGAAATAATCGGTGGTACGATGACCAGCTGTTGATAATGACGTTGATAACATTCATCCCTCGTTGCTGCTTTTGCTACACTTGAGGTTTACTATTTTTCATTGTTCCATGTCCTAGATTTTAATGTAAGCTTCCTTCTTGCTTACAGGCCATTCTGACGAATTTTTCATTAGAGTTTGTAGAAGTAGGGATCCGCAAGCTGAATGTTTAAATCAATATCCCATTTAGAATTGTTAATAAAACTACTAGGTATTTGTGGCGTGATCTGTTTAGTTATCGCAAATTGCGATATACAAGTAAAATCTCCAATACGAGATTTGATTTTCGCATTTACTGCATACTTTGAATTAGAACGAACATCTGAAATACCTGAGATTTTCTGATGTGAGAAAAACCTTTTAAGCTGCAACCGCTTCACTGTTTCTTCGGTGATGAAATTTAATTCGGAACATGAATCCAATAACGCACGAGCTGGCTGCATCTCCCCAAATTTGTCCTGTATGTAAATTAGGGCTGTTGGTATTATCGCTCTTTTACGTGTGCATGCGATGAGTGAAACTGATGGATTGGTTGGTGAATGATGCGATGGATTCGACGAAGGAAACGACACAGGTGTTTGGTCTTTCTCTTTAGGTTCTAACTTGTGTACAAATGGATAATTCGTAGCTCCAACGGTGGCGAAATGTAGATGAGAGTGATGCGATTGATGACATATACGGCAATGAGATTTCGTTGGGCATTTAGATACTGTGTGTCCTTTGCGTAAGCAATTGATGCAAGCACCTGTTTGCTTCACCCAATCAAAACGCATTTTAGCTGATATGATGATACAATTTGACATCGCTTTAATGAATGTATTTGCGTTTTTCTTACCGAGTAGCTTACAATCTCGCTGTGTTACCTTTGAGTTTTCCCAGTTTGAACAAGTTTCTAAATACTGACAGTTCCGATTTAACCAATTGTAGCAATCGTAACATGATGGCATATTGTAGTTAAACTCTTGGTTTTGATTGTATGCCGATTTTGCATCAGAATCAATTTAAATTAAGACGATATTAATTAGCATTGAATTCATTATGTCGTTTTCTGAGCCCAACAAGAGTAACGAACCTCGCAGCGCTGCAATAGTGTCAGATCTTTTCATAACTGCAGTATTAAAAAGCGATATAATGTGGTCTTGAAAAATCAATACGTTATTGTCGTATCATTCTTTGATCCGTTGTATAGCCTTCGGATAATTTTCTTCGGTTACCTGAAAGGGTTCGATTACGCCAAGGGCTGGTCCTAAAAGACAGTTTAAAAGATAATTAAATTTGTCCACCTTTGGCATTGTTGGAACATCGTGCACCATGTTGCAAAAGGTGCGGAAAAGCGTATATATTCCAAATATTTGCCGTAAAATTTTGGTAATTTGAGCGACGGCAATCGGTTATGATAACTAGTATTTCCAAATGTCGTTGCGTTGAACATGCTAGTGTTCAACTCAGAAACGCGGTTTCTGGGGTTGATTAACGAAAATATTTTAGATTTTGTTGAAATGATGGATTTTATCTGATGGAGAAAGAGCTGCAATATTGTTCTGAGCGTCGCAAATATGTTGAAAATAGGACTCAACAATTTGTAATTGATATTCGAGAACATTCGTATCACTATCGACTTCTTCACAAGCAATTCGTTGCTTTATACTATGTAGGTTGCGAAGAAGGTGATTGTTCCTCATCAGCCATGTTAGGCATATTGGCTTTACAGTTATAAGGCATTTGAAGGTACAAAATAAAATATATAAAATATTCGAGTACCTGAGCAATAAAAAATATGACGATGTTATTGTAGATGTAGCAAAAGCAGATCTGCAATCCGATGAATTTGTACTGCAAAAAGTCCCGTATACTTTCACTGTGACTTTGGCGAGTTGACGAACTGTCGGCAACTTCGACAAATATTGATCAGAAAAAGTCTTAAACGAATGTTGAAAACCACGTATAATCTCTATATACGATTACAGCGGCTACTACGATGATATTTGGCAAGAGTTGCTATCTGCGCTTACACAGAATGTTGCCCGGGCACAACATTCCGAATGATCCGTTGCTTCAGGTTGTTGGATACCGCTACACTGCTTCAGACGATGCGATAGTGTAGGCGAATTTCGTGTGGTTGAACAAACGCAGAGCCAGTATTTACACGAAACGAATTTTAATTTAAATTAGACATTAATCTATTGGCTTTCTTTGATAGAAATATTAAATATAGAACACATAATAGCCCAATTAACGGTTGTGAATTTATTTAATATAAGTTTACATTCAATTTCTTTTATTCTTAACACTCCCAATGCTCTATTAATAATGTGCTTAATATTATGCTAGCACAGGTTTTCATCCCGTCTTGTGCCTATTTTCTTATTACCTACGTACATATATAAGCATGTGCGTATATGCTTATGCGGGCGTAGGTATGTAAATATGTATTTTTGTATGTAGGTAATATTATGCTAGCACAGGTTTTCATCCCGTCTTGTGCCTATTTTCTTATTACCTACGTACATATATAAGCATGTGCGTATATGCTTATGCGGGCGTAGGTATGTAAATATGTATTTTTGTATGTAGGTATATATATATGTACCTACTTACAAAGTGCAAAGCGAAAAGTGAGAACATAAAAAATGCAATTATGTACAAATCATAGAAAACCGTAACATATGTATATAAACGTAACAATTTGTGTGCATATGCATAAGCAGTGCTCTCACAGAGGTGAATAGCTCAATTCATAGTCACGGTCATCCGATTTTGCACAGTGTCATACTTCTGACCTAACAGCCATTAAATTGGGACTTTTATTTAACAAGCCTCGTCGTCCCCATTTTACCTCCTTCGGTGTGGTGTGTAGTGGCTCTTCATGTGTTGGCGCCGTGCAGGTGTTTCGTTCCTTACATTTCTTGGACGGTACTGTGGAGCGGCAGCTGAGCGTTGATGTTGTATCTGGTGGCTGAGCGGCGGCCGCCTGACAGCGCCGCGACTGCGTGGTGCGGGTGGTCGCCGAACGTCGCGCCTGGAGGTGCGGTGAAGGAATGTATGATGTAGCCTTCCGCACAATTGACACGAACACTCCGAGTCACACTCTTGCGTCGTATGGGTGAGACTTAGACAATTGAGGCAGTGTCCATGCGCCTGCATTGATTTGAAGATGCTACAGTGCTGTAGCCGGTGTGAGCGGCGACACAGCGGACATCGGGTGCGGTGCGACTCCGGTGGCACCAATGGCGACGCTGGCGGTGGTTGGGCTGTGTTTTGCGCGACAGCTGTGACAGTTGTTGCAGCGGTCGATCGGGGCGTTGGAATCGGCCCAGTGCGTGGCATGTTGATAGCCGATCGAATGGTTGGCGTTGGGGTTGTTGGCATTTCCACATCCATATTAATCTATATGAAAAGATTAGATTTAGTATATGTTTGTGGCATATAATTGAATATGGGCAATTGTGCCACGTGATGTGGCACGCGTGGGTCGGCGTATTGATCGACCATTTCTGTTTGGTTTGGGATTGTTGTTAACTTTTTTATAATCTCGCAACATGTTGCTACAGAGTATAATAGTTTTGTTCACCTAACGGTTGTTTGTATCACCTAAAACTAATCGAGTTAGATATAGGGTTATGTATATATAAATGATCAGGACGAAGAGACGAGTTGAAATCCGGGTGACCGTCTGTCCGTTCGTCCGTCTGTCCGTCCGTCCGTGCAAGCTGTAACTTGAGTAAAAATTGAGATATCTTTATGAAACTTGGTACACATGTTTCTTGGTACCGTGAGACGGTTGGTATTGCAGATGGGCGTAATCGGACCAATGCCACGCCCACAAAACGCCATTAATCAAAAACAAATAAATTGTCATAACTATGCTCCGGATAAAGATATAAGACTGTTATTTGGTACATGAGATCACATTAGGGAGGGGCATCTGCAGTTAAAATTTTTTTTAAGTGGGCGTGGTCGCGCCCCTAATAGGTTTAATGTGCATATCTCCTAAACTACTAAAGCTATAATAACCAAATTCACTGGAAGCAAATATTTTTAGCATTTCTACCTACGGTGTGAAAATGGGTGAAATCGGGTTACAACCCCGCCAACTCCCCATGTAACGGTACTGTTAAAAACTACTAAAAGCGCGATAAATCAAGCACTAAACACGCCAGAGACATTAAATTTCATCTCAGGGATGGTATGAGATGACTTTATAGAAAACGCGTGGGCGTGACACCGCCCACTTTTAGGTGAAACCCCATATCTTGGGATCTTTTTAACCGATTTCAAATTTGGTACATAACATTCTTTTTATATTTCTATATTATGGTGCGAAAATGTGCGAAATCGGATTACAACCACGCCTATTTTCCATATGACACCATTTTAAATACCACTTGATTCTTTCACTTTCCACTATGCAAATCAAGCAACAATGATTATATCAGCGTAAAACTTTGCGCGAATAATACGTTTAAAGTATGCCACCTTGTGACCAAAAATTCTCTAAATCGAACCAAAACTGTTCAAGCTCCTAGGTACTGAATATGTGGACCCCAGTACCTATAGTTGACTTTTTACCGTAAATATCGGCCATTGTGTAAGATATATAATTGAAATTCATATAATAGAATAAATAAATGAAATTATCGATAATAGTATGTCTTTGTTTCAAAAATGTGTTGAATCGGATCAATAGTTCTTGTAGCCCTCATATATCTAATATAAATATTTTTGAACTTTTGCGTGACTTTATCCCGCTTATGTGAGTTATCTCAATGAAAATGAGAGGCATGTTAGTAGTATGTGGTATTGGAAAAAATAATAAAATCGGGTTAATACTGCCCTCAAATTCCATATACTACTTATAATGCTTTTCGTTATTCTAACCAGTTTTATGCCGAATATGTCGGTCAGTGAGTATTAATATATTTTTTTATATATAAAATTGCTTCAAAATATGTTCTCGAGTATAGCTGAGCAATGTCAAAATTAATATATTTCTCTATCCCCAATATATATATGATTTCCGTCTTTCCACCTGACTTTACACCGTTCCGGTTGATCAACGTGATATTTTAACAAAATTAAGTGGAAAAGATTTCTTAAAAATTATGTGGTTTGACTCTGAATTAGAATGAAATTAGTATATACTAAGTCTAAACCTCACACCTTCATATAATGATTTCCGATTCTCTAGTTGACGTTTGCCACCTAAGCTTATAATATAAAATTTAGCCACTTTGGTGGAGTTAATAACACATTCATACTTATGTATATCTCACTTCAAGCAATAAAATTGAGATTAAGTTAATGGCCTTTAATATAAGTAAAGAAGATACCAAATTTGATTGTAATTTAATCACGATATCATTTAATAATGGAAGTCTAATTCAACATTTTTTAATATACGGTTTGGAGGAATTTTCTGGTCTTTGATTGTCCCAGCTCACATGTACTACTTATGGTATAATTTTTTTCGTCAATTTGATAATTTAATGAAATTAAATGGACAGTTTTTCTTAAAAATAATGTATATCGCTGCATATGAATGAAATTGGTCTAGACTTTTAAACCTTATAACCCTAATATACTGATTTTCGCTCCTCTGGTACAACAGCAACCTCATATACCCCACATATTAAATCTAACCCCTTTGGTTCAGTTTATATCACAAATACCATATTTGAGTTAAATAGTTTCTTTTTATAAAAGTTAACATTTCGGAAGAAAAAAAAGTATTGACACAAAATAAATCTATGATCAATAACATAAGTTAACAAGATACCAAATAATAATCGAGTAATCAATGTTGAATTCTTTCGCAACATTTTTATACCTTCGCAACATGTTGCAACAGAGTATAGTTTTGTTCACCAAAGAGTTGTTTGCATCACCTAAAGTGATAGATATAGATTTCTATATATATATATTTCTTCTAATATTTGGTGATAATCAGTGGTTAGGTATATTTTCTCAGCCATCATGTTGAACTTATTATAAGATATACCAGACAACAATGTTAAAAAAGTTTCTTAGAGTGCTGGAGTTTGTATAGAGCACAAAAATCTTTATAGAAAAAATTGCTATAATTAGTGATGCCATCATTATTCGTTTTATTGAAGAACTGTTGATGAAAATCCTTTAATTTGCTTTGAGCACCGACGAAATTTGTGGCCTTGGCGCAGTAAATGCGTTGAGGTATGCCGCGTCTTCATACAAAACGTTTTAAACAAAGTATAAAGTTATTAATAGACAAATTGGATACTAATTCTGCATGTATGGCTTTAGATGCGAAGCATAGGAATATCGCTATGTACGCTTTGTATGGAGCTCTTCCACGAAGACCATAGGTCGTACTGAAAGGGCCGCAAAAGTCGACATATAACTAGAAATGGGCGTTGCATTCGCAAGCGATTAGCAGGTAGAACCTCTATGATTTGATTCATTATTTTAGGTTTATAATGAAAACAAAGCACGCAATTTCGATAAATTTTCTTTACGATTTCGCGGGCATTTATAACCCATATGTATGAACAATTTAACTTGTTGTGGTTTTTGAAGTCTTTCAATTTCTTCCACGAATTCGATCTGTTGAATAGCTATGATGATTCTCCACAAATTCTGCTCAAGTTCCTCTACCGTTAGTTGAATTATCATTGCTGGTGTAAGTTGCTTATTGACAGCAATTCGAAAAATGTATGCAACTATGCGAAATAATCGGTGGTACGATGACCAGCTGTTGATAATGACGTTGATAACATTCATCCCTCGTTGCTGCTTTTGCTACACTTGAGGTTTACTATTTTTCATTGTTCCATGTCCTAGATTTTAATGTAAGCTTCCTTCTTGCTTACAGGCCATTCTGACGAATTTTTCATTAGAGTTTGTAGAAGTAGGGATCCGCAAGCTGAATGTTTAAATCAATATCCCATTTAGAATTGTTAATAAAACTACTAGGTATTTGTGGCGTGATCTGTTTAGTTATCGCAAATTGCGATATACAAGTAAAATTTCCAATACGAGATTTGATTTTCGCATTTACTGCATACTTTGAATTAGAACGAACATCTGAAATACCTGAGATTTTCTGATGTGAGAAAAACCTTTTAAGCTGCAACCGCTTCACTGTTTCTTCGGTGATGAAATTTAATTCGGAACATGAATCCAATAACGCACGAGCTGGCTGCATCTCCCCAAATTTGTCCTGTATGTAAATTAGGGCTGTTGGTATTATCGCTCTTTTACGTGTGCATGCGATGAGTGAAACTGATGGATTGGTTGGTGAATGATGCGATGGATTCGACGAAGGAAACGACACAGGTGTTTGGTCTTTCTCTTTAGGTTCTAACTTGTGTACAAATGGATAATTCGTAGCTCCAACGGTGGCGAAATGTAGATGAGAGTGATGCGATTGATGACATATACGGCAATGAGATTTCGTTGGGCATTTAGATACTGTGTGTCCTTTGCGTAAGCAATTGATGCAAGCACCTGTTTGCTTCACCCAATCAAAACGCATTTTAGCTGATATGATGATACAATTTGACATCGCTTTAATGAATGTATTTGCGTTTTTCTTACCGAGTAGCTTACAATCTCGCTGTGTTACCTTTGAGTTTTCCCAGTTTGAACAAGTTTCTAAATACTGACAGTTCCGATTTAACCAATTGTAGCAATCGTAACATGATGGCATATTGTAGTTAAACTCTTGGTTTTGATTGTATGCCGATTTTGCATCAGAATCAATTTAAATTAAGACGATATTAATTAGCATTGAATTCATTATGTCGTTTTCTGAGCCCAACAAGAGTAACGAACCTCGCAGCGCTGCAATAGTGTCAGATCTTTTCATAACTGCAGTATTAAAAAGCGATATAATGTGGTCTTGAAAAATCAATACGTTATTGTCGTATCATTCTTTGATCCGTTGTATAGCCTTCGGATAATTTTCTTCGGTTACCTGAAAGGGTTCGATTACGCCAAGGGCTGGTCCTAAAAGACAGTTTAAAAGATAATTAAATTTGTCCACCTTTGGCATTGTTGGAACATCGTGCACCATGTTGCAAAAGGTGCGGAAAAGCGTATATATTCCAAATATTTGCCGTAAAATTTTGGTAATTTGAGCGACGGCAATCGGTTATGATAACTAGTATTTCCAAATGTCGTTGCGTTGAACATGCTAGTGTTCAACTCAGAAACGCGGTTTCTGGGGTTGATTAACGAAAATATTTTAGATTTTGTTGAAATGATGGATTTTATCTGATGGAGAAAGAGCTGCAATATTGTTCTGAGCGTCGCAAATATGTTGAAAATAGGACTCAACAATTTGTAATTGATATTCGAGAACATTCGTATCACTATCGACTTCTTCACAAGCAATTCGTTGCTTTATACTATGTAGGTTGCGAAGAAGGTGATTGTTCCTCATCAGCCATGTTAGGCATATTGGCTTTACAGTTATAAGGCATTTGAAGGTACAAAATAAAATATATAAAATATTCGAGTACCTGAGCAATAAAAAATATGACGATGTTATTGTAGATGTAGCAAAAGCAGATCTGCAATCCGATGAATTTGTACTGCAAAAAGTCCCGTATACTTTCACTGTGACTTTGGCGAGTTGACGAACTGTCGGCAACTTCGACAAATATTGATCAGAAAAAGTCTTAAACGAATGTTGAAAACCACGTATAATCTCTATATACGATTACAGCGGCTACTACGATGATATTTGGCAAGAGTTGCTATCTGCGCTTACACAGAATGTTGCCCGGGCACAACATTCCGAATGATCCGTTGCTTCAGGTTGTTGGATACCGCTACACTGCTTCAGACGATGCGATAGTGTAGGCGAATTTCGTGTGGTTGAACAAACGCAGAGCCAGTATTTACACGAAACGAATTTTAATTTAAATTAGACATTAATCTATTGGCTTTCTTTGATAGAAATATTAAATATAGAACACATAATAGCCCAATTAACGGTTGTGAATTTATTTAATATAAGTTTACATTCAATTTCTTTTATTCTTAACACTCCCAATGCTCTATTAATAATGTGCTTAATATTATGCTAGCACAGGTTTTCATCCCGTCTTGTGCCTATTTTCTTATTACCTACGTACATATATAAGCATGTGCGTATATGCTTATGCGGGCGTAGGTATGTAAATATGTATTTTTGTATGTAGGTATATATATATGTATCTACTTACAAAGTGCAAAGCGAAAAGTGAGAACATAAAAAATGCAATTATGTACAAATCATAGAAAACCGTAACATATATATATAAACGTAAAAATTTGTGTGCATATGCATAAGCAGTGCTCTCACAGAGGTGAATAGCTCAATTCATGGTCACGGTCATCCGATTTTGCACAGTGTCATACTTCTGACCTAACAGCCATTAAATTGGGACTTTTATTTAACAAGCCTCGTCGTCCCCATTTTACCTCCTTCGGTGTGGTGTGTAGTGTGTCTTAATGTGTGGGGTCATCGTGGTGGTAGGATTGGTGTGGAATGTGTGTGGGATGATGTGTTTAGCCTAGCAAATTCTGTAGTTGTTGCAACGTTGCTACAACACTGCTGAGGCCAGTGGGGCGGCGGGATGATGGTCAGGGCCGTTGGCGCCGTGCAGGTGTTTCGTTCCTTACATTTCTTGGACGGTACTGTGGAGCGGCAGCTGGGCGTTGATGTTGTATCTGGTGGCTGGACGGCGGCCGCCTGACAGCGCCGCGACTGCGTGGTGCGGGTGGTCGCCGAACGTCGCGCCTGGATGTGCGGTGAAAGAATGTATGATGTAGCCTTCCGCACAATTGACACGAACACTCCGAGTCACACTCTTGCATCGTATGGGTGAGACTTAGACAATTGAGGCAGTGTCCATGCGCCTGCATTGATTTGAAGATGCTACAGTGCTGTAGCCGGTGTGAGCGGCGACACAGCGGACATCGGGTGCGGTGCGACTCCGGTGGCACCAATGGCGACGCTGGCGGTGGTTGGGCTGTGTTTTGCGCGCCAGCTGTGACAGTTGTTGCAGCGGTGGATCGGGGCGTTGGAATCGGCCCAGTGCGTGGCACGTTGATAGCCGATCGAATGGTTGGCGTTGGGGTTGTTGGCATTTCCACATCCATATTAATCTACATAAAAAGATTAGATTTAGTATATGTTTGTGGCATATAATTGAATATGGGCAATTGTGCCACGTGATGTGGCACGCGTGGGTCGGCATATTGATCGACCATTTCTGTTTGGTTTGGGATTGTTGTTAACTTTTTTATAATCTCGCAACATGTTGCTACAGAGTATAATAGTTTTGTTCACCTAACGGTTGTTTGTATCACCTAAAACTAATCGAAGGGACGAAGAGACGAGTTGAAATCCGGGTGACTGTCTGTCCGTTCGTTCGTCTGTCCGTCCGTCCGTCCGTGCAAGCTGTAACTTGAGTAAAAATTGAGATATCTTTATGAAACTTGGTACACATGTTTCTTAGTACAGTAAGACGGTTGGTTTTGCAGATGGGCGTAATCGGACCAATGCCACGCCCACAAAACGCCATTAATCAAAAACAAATAAATTGTCATAACTAAGCTCCGCAATAAGATATAAGACTGTTATTTGGTACATGAGATCACATTAGGGAGGGGCATCTGCAGTTAAAATTTTTTTTAAGTGGGCGTGGTCGCGCCCCTAATAGGTTTAATGTGCATATCTCCTAAACTACTAAAGCTATAATAACCAAATTCACTGGAAGCAAATATTTTTAGCATTTCTACCTACGGTGTGAAAATGGGTGAAATCGGGTGACAACCCCGCCAACTCCCCATGTAACGGTACTGTTAAAAACTATAAATCAAGCACTAAACACGCCAGAGACATTAAATTTCATCTCAGGGATGGTATGAGATGACTTTATAGAAAACGCGTGGGCGTGACACCGCCCACTTTTAGGTGAAACCCCATATCTTGGGATCTTTTTAACTGATTTCAAATTTGGTACATAACATTCTTTTTATATTTCTATATTATGGTGCGAAAATGTGCGAAATCGGATTACAACCACGCCTATTTTCCATATGACACCATTTTAAATACCACTTGATTCTTTCACTTTCCACTATGCAAATCAAGCAACAATGATTATATCAGCGTAAAACTTTGCGCGAATAATACGTTTAAAGTATGCCACCTTGTGACCAAAAATTCTCTAAATCGAACCAAAACTGTTCAAGCTCCTAGGTACTGAATATGTGGACCCCAGTACCTATAGTTGACTTTTTACCGTAAATATCGGCCATTGTGTAAGATATATAATTGAAATTCATATAATAGAATAAATAAATGAAATTATCGATAATAGTATGTCTTTGTTTCAAAAATGTGTTGAATCGGATCAATAGTTCTTGTAGCCCTCATATATCTAATATAAATATTTTTGAACTTTTGCGTGACTTTATCCCGCTTATGTGAGTTATCTCAATGAAAATGAGAGGCATGTTAGTAGTATGTGGTATTGGAAAAAATAATAAAATCGGGTTAATACTGCCTTCAAATTCCATATACTACTTATAATGCTTTTCGTTATTCTAACCAGTTTTATGCCGAATATGTCGGTCAGTGAGTATTAATATTTTTTTTTTATATATAAAATTGCTTCAAAATATGTTCTCGAGTATAGCTGAGCAATGTCAAAATTAATATATTTCTCTATCCCCAATATATATATGATTTCCGTCTTTCCACCTGACTTTACACCGTTCCGGTTGATCAACGTGATATTTTAACGAAATTAAGTGGAAAAGATTTCTTAAAAATTATGTGGTTTGACTCTAAATTAGAATGAAATTAGTATATACTAAGTCTAAACCTCACACCTTCATATAATGATTTCCGATTCTCTAGTTGACGTTTGCCACCTAAGCTTATAATATAAAATTTAGCCACTTTGGTGGAGTTAATAACACATTCATACTTATGTATATCTCACTTCAAGCAATAAAACTGAGACTAAGTTAATGGCCTTTAATATAAGTAAAGAAGATACCAAATTTGATTGTAATTTAATCACGATATCATTTAATAATGGATGTCTAATTCAACATTTTTTAATATACGGTTTGGAGGAATTTTCTGGTCTTTGAAATTCCCAGCTCACATGTACTATAATTTTTTTCGTCAATTTGATAATTTAACGAAATTAAATGGACAGTTTTTCTTAAAAATAATGTATATCGCTGCATATGAATGAAATTGGTCTAGACTTTTAAACCTTATAACCCTAATATACTGATTTCCGCTCCTCTGGTACAACAGCAACCTCATATACCCCACATATTAAATCTAACCCCTTTGGTTCAGTTTATATCACATATACCATATTTGAGTTAAATAGCTTCTTTTTATAAAAGTTAACATTTCGGAGCAAAAAATAGTATTGACACAAAATAAATCTATGATCAATAACATAAGTTAATAAGATACCAAATAATAATCGAGTAATGAATGTTGAATTCTTTCGCAACATTTTTATACTTTCGCAACATGTTGCAACAGAGTATAGTTTTGTTCACCAAAGAGTTGTTTGCATCACCTAAAGTGATAGATATAGATTTCTATATATATATATTTCTTCTAATATTTGGTGATAATCAGTGGTTAGGTATATTTTCTCAGCCATCATGTTGAACTTATTATAAAATATACCAGACAACAATGCTAAAAAAGTTTCTTAGAGTGCTGGAGTTTGTATAGAGCACAAAAATCTTTCTAGAAAAAATTGCATGAAATAAATATTAGTAATGTAGTATCAAAAGGGTTAAAGACCCTTTTTATGTGGTTATAGATAAACTGCGACCATCGGGTAAATGCTACTGTCTATTAATTCAGTTTTGCGACACATTTTAATATGAAGGTCATGAGCTGAACTGTAAACTGAAGAAAATTACATTTTCACCTAGCGCCGTTGGCAGCTTATAAAAGGTTTAGATATCAAGACAGAATGAAGAAAATCTACATACCTGCTCTACATATGTGTGCACCATACTTAATTATATGTAAGTTATTGTTAATTTAGCCTTCATGGGTAGACCCTTCAAAATAGGTACCATAGATCCCCCTGTTTTAGAAAGCGTTTAACAAAAGTAATTTACGGAGGGATTTTCCGAGAGCTTAATTTAGATACAATGAAATAAACTACTAATTTCTAAAATATATATATAACTAAATATTATGTATTATTATGTTAGTGAATAGCTAAGTAATATATAGGTCTACAAAAGTACGTAAGCTGTACCAACATGTTGCAAGAGTATAATAAATATCAGTACACTGTGTTTGTAGTTTCAGTTTCACTAGATGTTTTTACAAGCAAAACAGTGAAAGAGAGCAGCACCTAGGATCCAACTTTTAACACCCGGACGGACTGAATTATATAAGTATTATCTATAAGTATTTTATATATTAATCCATTTATTATTAATTAATTATGCCTAGATTAAGTAGAAAATCTATATTACTAAGTCGTCTTCAGAATAGAAGACGTATGAGAGTTCTTCGTGCAAACTCTTTATATAGAGATAGTGAGCAGTCACAAAATACTGTAAGTCACGCTAATCGTAGATTAGATTCCGATGTACGTCTGTCCGAACAATTTATCAAATCAACATAGAACCAGGCGGGAAAATCCGCAAATTCGCTCTGAAGAGCAAATAAGAAATACTCTAGGTCAGAAGTCTCGGCGTGAAGACCCCGAGGTTCGATCTGTTGAGCAAGCTGCAAATACTGTTCAACATAAAACAAGGCGGCAAGATCCTCAAATTCGCTCTGAAGAGCAAATAAGAAATACTCGAGGTCATAGGTCTCGGCGTGAAGACCCCGAGGTTCGATCTGTTGAGCAAGTTGCAAATACTGTTCAACATAGAACAAGGCGGCAAGATCCGCAAATTCGCTCTGAAGAGCAAATAAGAAATACTCGAGGTCATAGGTCTCGGCGTGAAGACCCCGAGGTTCGATCTGTTGAGCAAGTTGCAAATACTGTTCAACATAGAACAAGGCGGCAAGATCCCCAAATTCACTCTGAAGAGCAAATAAGAAATGCTCGAGGTCATAGGTCTCGGCGTGAAGACCCCGAGGTTCGATCTGTTGAGCAAGTTGCAAATACTGTTCAACATAGAACAAGGCGGCAAGATCCCCAAATTCGCTCTGAAGAGCAAATAAGAGATACTCGAGGTCATAGGTCTCGTCGTGAAGACCCTGAAGTTCGATCTGTTGAGCAAGTTGCAAATACTGTTCAACAAAGAACAAGGCGGCAAGATCCACAAATTCGCTCTGAAGAGCAAGTAAGAAATACTCGAGGTCATAGATCTCGTCGAGAAAATCCTGAGGTACGTTATGATGAACAAAGTAGGAACACTAGGGATCATAGAGAACTTCGCGCAAGAAATCCTGAGTATAGGAATTTAGAGCGCATTCGTGATCAAATACAAAGGGAACATGCAAGAAGAAATCCTGAAATAAGGAGAGAGGAGCGTGATAGAGAAACACAACGTCGACAGCTTGGTAGGAGGGGTATGAGGGAAGAAATTTTGAATCAGAGACGTCTTAGACAAGGTCAAGTTCGCCTTTGTAGAGATAACCCGGTTAATAGGAAAATTGAAAACGAAAGCCAATCCCAACGAATCCGATTAACGAGAGAAAATAATGTTATAGAAAATGATTATAGTGGCAATTTAACAGATTTCAAAAACATTTATTTCCAAAATATAAATAAGGGTCCTACTGAAATATGTATTTGCTGCGGCGGCTTATGGTTTTCACACCAAGTTCGCAAATTAAATTTCGAAACTATTGCGCAAGGTCACCCGAATGCTGCATCCGCCTTCCTTTTAACACCCTTATATTAGTTTCACTTGTATGTCTGTTTGTAACTAAACTAAACTCGATTACAAAGTATGCACAAAATGTTTGCATACTTTTAGGCATATTTTGACATTTCAAACGGAACAAATCAACTAAACAGACAACAAAAATTATAATATTTAGGATAAAATTTTTTAATGGCAGATCAAAATATGGAATTTAATAAATAATAATCAAGAATTGAATAAATGAGAAGTTTTTCATTATCAAATCATTATAATTATTCATTTTCAAATTCAATCTTTCCGAAAGGAAAGTTGTCAACCGCTCTGACTTTTTATCAGCGAAGTTGATGTTGAAAACGCCACCGAAGATGAGTGGAAATTTGTTACCATTGATAACCCGATTAAAATACCTAATTTCAATTGTATTGTTCAATTCAAACGAGATACTATTCCAAAAGGTGGGGTAGCTATATACCAAATAATAACGTTACATAATATTAGTATATTAGGAATCCGAATATTGAATAATTTATTTTTTATTAAATTCCATATTTTGGTCTGGCATTAAAATTTTTTATCTTAGATATTATTATTTTTGTTTTGTCTGTTCAGTTAATTTGTTCCGTTTGAGATGTCAAAATATGCCTAAAAGTATGCAAACATTTTGCGCATACTTTGTAATCGTGTTGGGTTTAGTTTGGTTGCGGAATTTTTTGATTCGGTACCGCGCTCAAAGCCCGCGATGAAAGCTATTCAATAGCTTAAAAAAAATTGTTTGAAAGAATGAAAATAAAAATTTTTATGCAAAATACTTTGTTTTCAATATTTACTGAAAGTAAGATTAGTGTTGCGATGGCTATCGAACAACTATCAATTAATATACAATAAATATAGTTTAAAATAAAAAAATTAAAAAAACACGCTTTTAAAGAATATCGAACTAAAAAGTTGAAAATAAATATAGTTTAAAAAAACTAAAGACACACGCTTTTAAAGAATATCGAACTAAAAAGTTGAAAATAATTTTAAAAATTAACTTAAACAAATAATATATAAAAAATACTAGTATAATTGAGGAAAAAGCGTGGAGCGCTCGATATACGAAAATTATGACACAAAGCGCCTTAAGCCTTTTCCTCAATTATATTATACTAGTATTTTTTATATATTATTTGTTTAAGTTAATTTTTAAAATTATTTTCAACTTTTTAGTTCGATATTCTTTAAAAACGTGTGTCTTTAGTTTTTTTAAACTATATTTATTTAATGCAAAAATTTCCTTCAGAAGATGGAAATTACAATTTTTGTGCTACATGCAAAATTGCGATTGTTAAAAAGAACGTTCCAAAAATATGTTTAGCTAACGGACTTTCCCGAAATACCGGATTGTTTGAAAGGTTTAACCCCAATTGAAGAACGTCTCATAATGCCTAGATTGCCTTTTATGACAATCCGTCCATTAGGATATCAAGGTCAGAGTTTGCTCAAAGGTGCTGTTGTTAATATACCAATTTCTGTTAACAATATTGTGACATCTCTACCAAGGTACTTTGATGAGGCTCATGTTATACAAATTCACTTAAGATGGCGTTTGGAATACAATCATGATTACATGATCTATACCATACGCCCGGCAAGAATTATGGAAGCTTTGCAGTTCTTAGTGAATACCCCTCTGTATCGTGAGCACAATATACATATTAATGAAAACTGGATTTCAGAATTTAATAACCAAGAAGAAGTTCCGTTTGTTGCATCTGCAGAGAATTCCCGATTGGTTCAATCTTTTCATGCGGCACAAACTTCTCATGATAATCCCTCAGGTAATAATACTCCCACGGGTCTTTTACATTCAGAGCTAAATCCAGGCGGTCAAGAAACTCTTTTGGACAATATTCCTGTAGAAAACTTAGACTATAACCGTTTAGTTATAGCGAAAGGTGAAGGACAAAGACCAATTGACATAATTCAAGATAATAATTCAGAAGAGTTGTCATTTGGAACAATATACGTTGGGCAGAAGCGTACATGCTCTGAAACGTATAGCTTAATTCGGTCAGACGCGGTTACTTGTGCTAGATATTTTGACTACCGCTATCGACAAATTCTTAAGCATTTTAAAGATAACGCCGGCATTTTTGGAGAGCATTTTGTTACAAATTTCTACTGGAGAGTGGAGTTTCAACAGAGAGATTCCCCGCATGTACATGGCATGTATTGGCTTAATAATGCTCCCAGGATCAACCTTCAAGATCCTCAGACATTCACTGATGTCATTCGTTTTATTGACAATTATATTTCTACCGATGGTTCGATCAGCCACTTAGACAATTATTTGGGTTATCAAAAGAATAACCATACTCGGTCTTGTACTAGGGAAATAAGAGGACAACAGTTTTGTCGTTTTGGTATACCATATCCACCAATGCCTTCAACGCAAATACTGTTACCTCTTACAGAAACAAGTCAAAATTCAGAAAGACACAAGGAAAACTTTTTCAAAATTCAAAACGTTTTAAATTCAAATATGACTACAGAAGACATTTCTAATTTAAACGATTTTGAACACTTCCTGTCTGTTAGTAAAATAAATATGTCTTTTGATGACTATTTGTTAGCCCTTAGGTCAAGTTTAACAAAACCCAAAATTTTTCTAAAAAGAAAATTACAGGATCGTTTTATAAACGCTTATGATCCTCTGATTTTGGAACTCCATAGAGCAAATATGGATATCCAATATATACTGGATGCATATGCTTGCTGTTCATATATAATTAATTATATTAACAAGTCTAACAGGGGAATTTCTAGGCTCTTAAATGAAGCTATATCAGAGGTAAATGCTGGAAATTATACTATTAAGCAAAAAATTAAACATATAGGTCACAAATTTATATCAGGCACAGAAATATCTGCACAAGAAGCAGTATATTGCTGCATTGGGCTCCATCTTTCGGAAGCAAGTAGTGCAGAAATATTTATAAATACCTCTCGACCTGAGGAACGTGTTCGAATGGTAAAATCTAGAGCGGAACTTCAGAACCTACCTTCAGGTTCGACTGAAATATTCGTAGCCGGTATTTTAGACTGTTATGTTCAAAGATACGATCAGTTAGAAACTCTTTTGCTTAGCTGATTTTGCATCTAGGTATAAATATTTTAAATCTAGTAGAAGAGCACAATATAGTGATCATGAAGAAGAAGAGAGGGAAGACGATAATTTACTAGAAAGCGGGGTTGTCATGCCTCTTAAAGACGGTAGCGATTTTGTGAAAAAACGTACGAAACCTTGTATTATTCGATATAGAAGGTTTAACCCAGATTTGGCCAGAGTTGAGTATTTCCGCGAAATGTTAATGCTTTACTATCCTTGGCGGAATGAACAGCAAGATCTCATTGAAAACGATAATGAGCAGACTTGCATAACACATCGTATTGTAATTGAGGAAAATCAAAGAAAATATGATGTTTTTGAGCAAAGAGAACTTGAAAATGTTCTAGAAAGTCTTTATAATGAAATAGACTTGGACGAAGGTGCTCAAAATGAACTACCTATCGTGGAAAATGAGTTCAGAGTGTTGGCAATTCCAGAAATAAACCCAAATATAAATTTGCTGGACGTGCATGGCGAAGATTCAACAGATAATGGCAATGAATCTGATTGCAATATTAGTCTTATTAAACTACCCCCTTTAATTCCAGTTGAGGAATTATTTTCTTTAGTTCAAAGTCTAAATACTAAGCAAAGAACCTATTTGACACATTTGATGCACCACCTAAAAAGAAATCTCCCATTTTATGAGTTCATTGGCGGCGGTGCAGCTGTAGGAAAGAGTCGTTTGATATCTGCAATATATCAAGCTCTTAACCATCGTTACAATTCTACACCTGGATCCAATCCAAGTTCCTTAAAAGTTTTTCTTTGCGCACCTACGGGTAAAGCAGCATTCGGAAAAGGTGGAATGACACTTCATTCAATATTCTCTTTACCTGTTAATCAGTTGAATAGAGAGTTGAGTCATATGGCATCTGGTACTATGACAAATGAGGACATATCACTCATTGAAACTCGAGTAGTTAATTTCGAAGAAGTTCCCGATGATGCCATACATTTAATTTGGTCCAATGAAGAGACAAATAATTTCAATGCCCTTAAGCTCAGTCGAATCCCAACAGAAGCTTTCCTTTCAACTGCAAAAGACTCAGTTAAAGGAATTGGTATAAATGAAATTGATAATATTTTGGAAAGAGTTAAACTTTTCAAAACTTCTGAAACGCAGGGACTGCCCTACGAATTGACACTAAAAACCTCCGGCAAATATATGATTACAGTGAACATAAACACGTGTGATGGCTTGGTTAATGGGGCAGCTGGACAACTTATGCAAATTGATTTCCATTGTTCTTTTCCAACAATTCTGTGGATTAAATTTTTGGAACCTTCTGTTGGTTTGGTAGCACGATCAAAAAAGCCTCATCCTCTAGAAAGTTCTTGGACACCAATTGAATAAGTTCTAAAATCTTTTCAATATAAAAGAAATGAACAAATTTCAATTGAAAGAAATCAGTTTCCAGTTGTTCCGGCTAAGGGAATAACTCTTCATAAAAGACAGGGTGCCACATATAATAAAGTTGTAGTTCATACTCGACCCAGAATGCCTAGAGCTTCAATATATGTCGCTTGTAGTCGAGCTACTTCTGCAGAAGGTCTATTCATCATAGGAAATTTTATTCCTCCTAACAAATTTTCTGAATCGGATCCCGTATTTACGGAACTGAGGGAATTGAACACAAATAAAGCTTTGACAACAAGTTTCAATTTTATGATTTACCGAACATCAGGACATCAAATTTTATTCCATAATGTTCAGAGTCTTCACGCTTACATTAATGATATAAAAAGCGACTGTTTGATTTTATCTTCAGATATTTTATGTTTTGTAGAAACTTGGAGTTATCCTTGCGAAAATTTTGATATACCAGGATTTACTCCAATTAACGAGCTGAGGATAGATAGCACGGAAACAACCAACAGAAATAAACGGGGCATTATAATATATGCAAAGCATAGTATTGCTAGCTCTATAGAACCAAAGGCTGTAAAGAAAATTTATTCAGGCCGCAAAGTTTTAGAAACGGTTTTGTTTAAATGTTTCAATATTAATATTCTGGTTCTATATAGAAATTCAGCTTTCTCTGTCAGACAATTAATTGTAGAACTTCAGGAAGTCCTTACTTCTGAGTTAGGCAATCAAAATGTGCTAATTGTTGGAGATTTTAACATTTGTTTAATGTCTACAGGGACTGCAATAAGAAATCTGCTCCAAGAAAAAACTTTAGCTCCCTGCTTGGTGCAGAATATTCAACTACACCTGCCGGTACATAAATTGATTGGGCATTTTCAAACATGGATCCTTCCCGTGTAAATGCAATTACTTTTGAGACAGTACACAGCTATCATAACAGTATTTGTGTCTCTATTTCGAACTAAAGTTTTCAGACTTAGTGCAATAGTTCTTCATTTTTTTCCAAATATAATCGAATTGGAATGGTATAGGAATTTTGACAGTAGTTTTTAAGACAATTTTAAGAAAAATATATAAATAACCTAATTAAGAAAATTTAAATTATATGTATAATTTGTTATTATATAAGACATTATTGTATAAATATATGATAGAAATTAAATAGTATAAGAAGAAAAGGAATATAATTTGGATATATGCATAAGAATCTATATAAAAATTTATGTTTAATATTGTAAATATTATATACAAATTAATATAATAATATTATATTATTTTTAAAGTTGTTAATATTTATTATTTTTAAGCTAAACATGTATAATAATATCGATATAATAAATAAAAAATGTTATTCATTGTTCAAAAACGATTTCTTTTCATACTTCTCAATACAGTTGTAATGCATTCTATATAAAATCAATTATAAGCGTATACAAAAAGCACAAGAACGATTTCTCATAATTTGAGTGAATTTAGGTCATAAATTGCTCTAATTATTTTCACTGTGAGTGAAAAGTAAATAACTAAGGCAACAGTTCCTACTTCTAATTATTAAAATATATAAAGAAGTCTCAAACGAATATACCATTTAACTTTGCGAGAGTATAAAATGTTCGGTTACATCCGAACTTAGGCCTTCCTTACTTGTTTTATTTTTATTTTTATTTATTTGCGGGTTTATTGACTCGATTTATTTGAATTGGATACCATTTTAGCTTCGGTAGTACGGTCGGTGGGCAGGAAGCATAGTTTTACGAGCGGTCTGGTTAGCGTTCCCGATTGCGTGCGGAGATCTTCTATTCGGATATGACCGTTGGACCCGGAATGAAGCTTTTCTATGCGGCCAAGCCGCCATTCTGTGGGAGGGAGACAATCATCATGGATTAGGACGCAATCTCCAAGCTTTGGCGCTTTTTCTGGAGTTTTCCATCGGTACCTCTTGTGGAGGTCCTTTAAATATTCTTCTTTCCATCGACGGCTAAAGTCATGATGGAGAATTTTGATTCTTTCCCTTCGATTTAATAAGGATAGCGACTCCACGTCTGGCTCAGGTATGGGCAGAATGGGTGTTCCTTTGAGAAAATGCCCTGGAGTTAGGGCTGTCAAATCTGAGGGATCTTACGAGAGTGTTGTTAGTGACCGTGAATTGAGAACGGCGTCAATACGAATTAGTAATGTTGTATATTCTTCATAATTAAATTTGTAGTTTCCAGCTACTTTTTTAAAGTGGGATTTGATGCTTTTTACAGCTGATTCCCATAAACCACCCATATGAGGAGCGCTTGGGGGGATAAATTGCCAATTAATGCCTTGGGGCGCGTACTTTTGTACAATCTCAGGTGAGACTTGTTTGACAAAGTCCACAAACAGTTTTTCGGTGGCTCTTTGAGCGCCGATATAGGTTTTACCATTATCGCTCATGATCTTCGATGGAAAGCCGCGTCGACCGACGAAGCGAGCAAATGCCGCAAGAAAAGCCTCCTTCGTCAGATTAGTACAAAGCTCAAAGTGCACTGCTTTTGTCGTAAAACAGACAAAGACAGCCACATAGCCTTTCATCAGAGTGGGAGACCTTAACATGGACGTCTTTATTTGAAAAGCCCCAGCAAAATCGACACCTGTGATGAAGAAAGGCAGAGTAAAGTTGCAGCGTTCCGGGAGAAGTGCTGCCATAATCTGTGTTCGCATCTTTTGCTTATGCGTGGTGCAGATTTTGCACAAGAAAATGCACTTCTTTATTTGGGGCTTAAGTCGGGGAGTGTAAAATTCCTGGCGGACCATATGTTGCATGAGACGATGTTCGGCATGAAGCATTAATATGTGGATATAATTGATGAGTAATGTGGCAAGTTGAGACTTCTCTGGTATAATTATGGGATGGCGTTCGTTAAACGTTAGGCTTGAATTGGCAAGCCGACCTTTCACCCGAAGCAGACCTTTCGTGTCTATGAATGGATTAAGTACTAGGAGTGAGCTCTTTTTATCAATCGGCTTCGATACTCTTAGTAATGATATTTCTCGGCTGAAGTAACGCGTTTGAGTAGAAGCGATAAGAGCGACCTTTGCTTTTTGTAAGTCTAGGTGCGTCACTGTATCGGCTTGAGAATCTAATGACGCTACTCCCTTAAGCTTAATTTTGAGTCGCTCTATGAACTTGAGCAAGTAAGCGATTATCGCTCAAGGATGTCATTATCCTGCAATGTTGTGTGAAAGGAGTCGATTTTTCGACTTTCTGGGGCAATTATATTGCGCATGGGCGATTGTGGCCAAGAATCAGGAGATTCTGTTAACCATCGGGGGCCATTCCACCAGAGGGTGGTGGTGACAAGGTGCAGGGGTTTGCACCCTTTGTACCTAGATCAGCTGGATTGTCAGTACTGGATACGTGTCGCCAGGTGGCTGATCCTATTAGGTCAAGTATTTGAGACGTTCCATTGGAAATATACGTCTTCCATGCATGTGGTGGTTTTTCTAACCACTCTAGTACGATTTAAGAATTGGACCATAGATACAATTTGTATTTTGCCATGTTTAAATGCATTCGAACCATGGATACTAGGTTGCCTAGTAATAGCGCTCCACACAGTTCAAGTCGTGGTAGACTTATTGTTTTTAAGGGAGCCACTTTTTCCTTTGCTTCTAGTAAGTGGCTTGTGGTCGCAGTGTCGCTTTGTGTGCGAACGCATAAAGTGGCGCAATATGCCTTTTCAGAGGCGTCACAAAAGCCGTGTAGTTCGATTTTGTGCTCTGGGGCATAGTTTACCCATAGTGGGATTTGTATCTGTGAGATATCGTTCAGTTGTTCGCAAACGGGGACCACTTTTCTAAACGAAGTGGTTTTACTTGTTCGTCCAAGTCGGTTCCATCTAGCTATAATTCTTGTATTAGGATTTTGGCTTGTATCATAACTGGCGAAAGTCATCCTGCGGGGTCGAAAAGTTTCGCCACAGAGGATAGAATTTGTCGCTTCGTTATGGCGGATAATGCAGATATTGACTCTGTAGTGTATGAAAACTGGTCAGATATCGCATTCCATTGGATCCCCAGAGTTTTTGTTGTACTTTTCTTTTCGAATTTTAGGAAATTAGTGTCCAACAGATTTTCTTTAGGTATATCCTTTAAGATATTAGGGTGGTTCGCCGTTATCTTTTTTAACGGAAACCCTGCGGTTTTGAGGGCTTGTGTTACTTGTGCTAGTGACTCGTATGCTTGTGGAAGACTGTGACTTTCAGACAGGATATCGTCTACATACGTTTGTGTTTTTAACACCTGTGTTGCCAGAGGAAATTCTGACTTGGTATTTTCTGCCAATTCGTGCAGTGTTCGAATGGCTAAATATGGAGCACAGTTGACGCCAAAGGTAACTGTTTTCAATTTATAGTCGCGGAGTGGACTACTGGGAGATTTTCGGAAAATAATTCGCTGAAAATCTTGGTTGTCTTTATGTACGACTATTTGTCTATACATTTTTTCGACGTCTTCATTAAATACGTATTTGAATATACGCCAATTTAAAATTAGTAGCATTAAATTTGGTTTTAGTGTGGGTCCCGTAAATAGAATATCATTTAGGGAATTCCCCGAGCTAGTGGATCTTGATGCATTAAAGACAACTCTTACTTTAGTTGTTTTTTTGTCTGGCTTTACTACTGCATGACGCGGCAAGTAAAATGAGTAGTATAAGTAGTAAATGGAGGTATTCTTCCAACACACCATCATATTCTGGTTTGAGTTCGCCTTTTTTAAGTAGGTTTTTTCTATATTTGTGATTGTGTTGGGAAATTGTTGTTTTAGTCGTAGTCGTACGACGTACCGACCATTATCTGATCTAGTTGTTGTCGATTTGTAGAAGTCTTCACAGTACTGATCTTCTTGGATTGTAACTGATATGGGGAAGAGTTCTTTTACTCCCAACATTTACTGAATTGTGATTCAATGTTGTGTTCTTTTGAATTTTCGTCAACTTGAATTGTTAATGTGGTACTGGTTCCATAACTAGTCCACTTAGGATCCAACCAAAAATAGTATTTTGTGCCAATAGTGTGTTTGAAATTTTCTCAATACCCTCAAGCATTATCTGAGGTATGAGATCGCTGCCTAATAGAAGATCTATTTGAGCGGGAGTGTTGCAGATGGGCTCTGCTAGCCTTAGGTGTGAAACCTTTTGCCAATGTTTGCTATTTATGTGATAGCTTGGAAGCATATTTGTAAGTTGCGGTAAGACTATAGCTTCTGCTTTAATTCTCTTATCCGCTTGGGGGGAAATTAAGGTAATGGGGCAGATTTTATTAGAGTTTTGCACTAATCTTCAGCCCATTCCTGTAATTTCAAAGTTGGCTGGTTTTGTTGGCAGTTGTAGCCTATTACCCTAGACGCTATGAAAGATCGTTCTGATCCTTGGTCTATTAGGGCCCTAAGTTAAACAGTTCTCCTCGGTGTTCGATGGAGACGACTGCTGTGGGTAGTAGTACCCTACTTTGGTTTTCGCTGTGTAGCGTTTGAGTTTTTAATGCCTTTAAACAGCATAGTGCTTCTAGACAATTTTCGGGATTTTGCACTTCGGAATTCGTTGTGGCAAATAAACCAGTGGCTCTTTTTATATTAGCGCTGTTTGGGGGTGAACTGGAAAAATTATTTAAATTAAGCATGGAATGATGTCGTTTATGACAATAAACGCAATTGAACTTTGAGTGAATGCGCATGTGACATACAGTTTGTACAAAGTCTTTTTGTTCATACATAATTGTTTCGATCGGTAATATTCATTTTTTTGAATTTCTCGCAAGATTTTAGCTAATGCCCCACTGTACACAGTTCCCATGACGTTTGTTTGTACTGTTCGGATGTGAACGTTTGATTTCTGAAGAAGCTTCTATTTAAATTGTTGTTGCTACTGGCTTGGGGTCTGTGGAAGCTTCTATTTAGGTCGCGGTGAACAGTTTTCGTTCTGACCATTTTTTTTATCTACCCTTTCTGCGATTTCGTACTTAATAGTTAGGAAATCTTTCGTTTGCTGTCACGTGGGGCATTTTCTTCGTGATGAGAGCGATTGCTCCCATAGAAGTAATGATTTTTCTGGTAATGCGGCAGTGCATATGTTTACCAGTATAGGGTCTCAGCTGTCTGTGGAAATATTTTGTGTCGATAAAACCGACAAACAATTTGAAACAGTGGATTGAAGTTTGATAAATTCTTCACTTGTTTCCTTTTGCATTTTTGGCAAGTTCATTAATATCGATATTTGTTTATCGACCTGTTTTACTATTACGCCTGCTTGACCTTTTGTTTTGTATCGGAGGTGATACAATTTTTGTGCATTTGGTAACTTTGGATGATTTATGTAAACGGCAGTAAACATGTCTCGGAAGGACGGCCATTGTTCATAACCACCATGAAATATTTCTGTATCACATGCGGACACCTTGAGATGGATGGCTGAACTTGCCTCTTGGCATTGAATTTGTGGCAGCTCTACTCTTGGCTGTGGAGTAGGTGCAATTGCTTTGATTAATTGATTTCAATTGGTCAGAAATCATTGCTTTTGTTTCTTCGAACTGGTCTAAGCAGTTTTCGTATTTGGCGAAATCCGAAGATTTTAAATTTTCCGGTAGATCTGAGTCGTCAGATTCTACGATTGCGTCATATGCAGTTTGGAGACGTTTCCAAACTTTGCCAAGATTGTCTTTTTTGATTTCTAATACCGATTCAGAATTGTCTTGAATCGGCGAAGATGAAAATCGAGTGCAGTATCGTATTAGACTGTCACTATCTGCAATGAATTTGGTGTATGAAATGTCTTTTATCTTTTTTTGTTTTGTAGCACCTTGCTTTGAGCGTGTAGCTTCTGCAGGTGTACATGGACTCTTTTCGTCCGAAATCATTTTTGGTACTTTTAGATATTGGGTTGGTTTAGATTCCTTAGAATCTGCGTTCATTTACAAAAATGAAAGTTAAATTAAAAAATTAATTTTTTTTTTTAGATATATTTTTTTTCTCTCAGTGTACACTGATAATATTCGATAAATAAAGATATTACTTTTTAGATAAATAGGATTTTTTTTTTGTATCCGGACTTCGGCAATAACAAACGCGTATTTCGTTTTCTTAGTCTCGGGTTTTATTTAGTTCCGCTTTATTTTTCTTTCTTTGTGTTTTATAATTTATTGTTCCGTACTCGTTTGTATGTATGTTAATTGTGTATATTACCGCTTTTAAAATGAGGTTATTAACCTTTGTACATAAGCGTGTACGTTATGTGCGTATTTATGTGCATATGTAATATGCTTAAATGTTTTGTTTGCAATCCTGCTTGCTTGAGTTTTAACAAGAACAAGGGGTATTGCCAGAAAAGTGCCGATATGGACTTTAAATATATGTACAACTGTGTGTGTACTAGTTATGCGCTATTCCCACCAAGTATAACTTTGTCTTTGTTTTTTCGTTTGTTAAACGGATTGTTCTTGTGCCCTTGTTTTTTGTTGTAATAAATTTTATTTCTGTCTAAAAATTTAATAATTCCTTCTTATGTACCGCAACGCTTAGTGTTCGGAAATTTTGTTATTATTAGGTTTAAGGTCTTTTATTGTTAGCAATTATTTTAACTATTTTTAAATATTGTACCCAATGTATTATATGTAGGGTATACAGGCATAGGCAAATTTTAAGCCGTGTGTATGTATGTATATGCTTGTTAGGTTGGCTATAGGAATGTCGCGGGAAAAGAAAATAAATAATGTGCAGGTACGCACTTTTGAGTTCGTATCGTTCTCGTAAATATGTAAAAAATTATTCGCTTCGTAACTTGGTTAGTTACGTATATAAAAGGTAATATATATAATATGTAGATTTGTATGAACTTGGCAAGTAACCGTGCAGATATGTATGTATTTTTTTCGTTTGAATTTTATTTATTTTTTCAATTTGCCTTGCTTACTTATTTTGCGGAATCCTGCTTATGTAAGTACTTGAAAAAAAAAATTGTTTCTTTTATGTTTTTTGTGTTTATTAAATTTGTGTGTTTAGATACACAAAGGTAAGCATTTATAGGCTTTGGTTTCTTATAAATAAATATGTTTTATACATATATAGCATTATATACATATATATATATATATATATATATACAACAAAGTGAACAAACATAAAACATATAAACCCGGGCGCGAAACCTATGTACAATAACACCAAGTATACGGGCGCGATTACTAAACACAATATATAATATAATATAATACATATCAACATAATTAAATAGAACCGGGCGCGAAATCAAAAATTAAACACAGAAATCTTATACAACAAACTAAGGAACATACCTACGGGACAAAGGACAACAAAAGCAAGCTCGGACAGTAAAGAGGAGGAACGAATTTTTTTTTTATTTTATTATTATATATATATTTTTTTTTTTTGTATTTATATGTTATCTTGATATCTATTTTTCCGCACTTTTTGTATACAAGTATATGTATATATTTTTACGGCACTGTATATGTATATATATGTATATTTTTATATTCGGCACTTTTTTTTTATATATGTATATTTATTTGCGCCGCACTTGCTTGTTTCACTGTACACAATTTTTTTTTTTTTTTCTAATAGTGCCTTTCCGTAAGGCTCGAAGGACCAATGAATTTTTATGCTACAATGTTAGCATTCACCAAAGACATTTTATTTCCTTTTTATTCCCAAACCGCCCTTTTAAGCTTTAAATTAAAAATTATTATTAATATAATTATTTTAATTATTAATAATATTATTTTTATTTATTTTTATTAAATGTTATTTTTCACAACCTTTGTACTAAAAGGTAATACAACGATTTTAAAGAGGTCGGTAGCGGAGATAGCGATTTCACGGTGACGTTGCGCAAAAGAAGTCTTGTGGTCGCTCGTCGTTCCCTTTTTACCTCCTTCGGTGTTTTGTGTAGTGTGTCGTCATGTGTGGGGTGATCGTGGTGGTAGGGTTGGTGTGGCATGTGTGGGATGATGTGTTGAGTTACTCATTTAACCACTAGGCATAATTAATAAATAATAAATGGCTTAGTATATAAAATACTTATATATAATACTTATATAATTCCGTCCGTCCGGGTCTGAAAAGTTGGATCCTAGGTGCTGCTCTCTTTCACTGTAATTAAATCCTTGCTATGACTCCTTTACTGTTCGGTGTATAGGTACTATGGTATACTGGTGCACATATGTATATGTGTTTGCTCGCCACTGTATATAATACGGTTTTGCTTGCCACAGGCGTAGGTATAAGGCCTCTGGCCTTGATTCATGTTATGCTACCGAATTAGGTTAAGCCTGTCAAGGTAATGTACTGAGATAAATAAATAAAATGTTTTCGAGAAAATAAAGTTTTAATAATATTATTATTAATTACATTAATAAGTTTTAAATAACATGATATAATCAATTAATGCGATATTTGAGCCTGGCGTGTGGAGCAAAGGCTTTTTATTCTTGGGCGAATTGTCGACAAACATACTCGAAGTTCTTCTTCAACAGATATCAGACGTTCGCGATTTTTACTTTTTATATTTGTCAATGCTGAAAACCCTTGTTCGCATAGGTAAGATGTCGAAAACGGCAAAAGGGCAATGAGAGCTTTTTTACTTAATTCTGGATATTCTGCTGAAACGTGTAACCAGAACTTATTTACATTCAACTCCTGTAATTTTAATAGCAAAGTGCGGTAATTTTTTAACTCACAAAACTGTTCTTTTTCTTCCAATTCAAAACCAACCAAGCTACTGAGTGAAACATTGAACGGGTATCTCACCCAATCAAAATTTTCAACCTCTATGTTGGGAAAGTATTTGTTTATATTTTTTTCTAACAATTCTAATGAATCCCTTATCAATGATCTCATTCTAGAATCTACATTTCTTGACGCTGTATGCGGGAACATGGACAGAGTGCCCTGACAAATATGATTTTTCCATAGCGTTAATTTTTCTGCGAAACCTTTTATTTTATCAGATGACGTCAGAATATTCTCATTTCGTTCCTGCATACCTGCATTTAATTTGTTAAGATGTTCGAATAAATCTGCCAAGTACGCCAATTTTGTGCACCATGTATCGTCGCTGAATAAATTAACAAACTCTGATGACTATAATGTGAGGAATATTAATAACTCTTCCTTAAGTTCATACACGCGGGACAAAATACGTCCTCTTGACAGCCATCTTACCTCGGTGTGAAGAAGCAACGTGTAGTGGGCTGCATCCATGTCTTGGCAAATTTGTTTAAATAATCTAGATTTCAACGGACGACTCTTAATGAAATTTATAACCCTTACTACATCTTCCAAAACAGTTTTGAAATCATTCGGTAGAGTTTTTGATACCAATGCTTCCCTATGAATAAAGCAGTGGGTCAGTACAATATTTGGATTTCTTTCTTGCACCAAAGTAACAAACCTTTTTACAGAACCAGTCATTGAAGGTGCTCCGTCGGTACATATTCCAATACAATCGGTCCATGATAAATCAGAGGATTTCAAATATGCATCCAAAACATAAAATATGTCTTCGCCTCTTGTTGTTTCGGGCAGCAACAAACAAGACAAGAAGGGTTTGGTTCGTCTTTGTCTCCTGTCCAAGTAAACCCCAACTTTAAATAGTCTTCATGGTATTGCCGTTTAGTATTCATAACTTTTTGTTTTTTATCGACGGGTTGACTCGATGACGGTTGATCATCAGTTGACGTATGGGTTACGAATTTATCCATGTTGAAGGTCTCTTTAGAACCCAAATATACACACACTAAACACAGCGAGTTTGATATGATGCAGCGAGACCAACAAAGAACAAGTGACACGAGTACAAGACTGCGCGAAAGCACGACAAGTGGACGAATGAATGAAACAAAACAAGGACAAGCAGCGGCCGGCCGGCGGACACCGCTTCACCCGCCCGCGCCCTTCCGTATCCTTCGCTCTGTTACTCAAGCTCTACGCGTCTTATGTTTTTCGAAATATTTTTTTATGACTGCAATTAAGCATCGTCACGGCACACTTGAAAAATTACCACCGCGGCACACCGGTTGAAAAAGCCTGGTTTAAACACTATATAACTAATACACTGAAATTAGTTTGAATACAGCACTTTGCTGGTCAAGAAATCTAGTGTAACTTAAACTACAAACACAGTGTACTGATATTTATTATACTCTTGCAACATGTTGCTACAGAGTATAATAGTTTTATTATGGTATATTTTTGTACACACAGCTTACGTACTTTTGTATACCTATATATTACGTAGATATTCACTAACATAATAATACAGATTATTTAGTTATATTTATACTTTAGAAATAAGTAGTTTATTTCATTGTATTGAAATTAAGTGCTCGGAAAACCCCTCCGTAAATTTCTTTTGTCTAACGCTTTTTAAAATAGGGATCTATGGTACCTAGTTTGAAAGGTCTGCTTATGAAGGCTAAATTAACAATACCTTACATTTAATTAAGTATGGTACACACATATGTAGAGCAGGTACGTAGATTTTCTTCTTTCTGGCTTAATATTTAAAATAATTTCATAAGCTGCCAACGGCGCTGGGTAAATCCCAAAAAGTACTTAAATGTAATTTTCTTGAGTTTACAGTTCACCTTATGACCTACATATTAAAATGTGTGGCAAAACTGAAATAATAGATAATAGCATTTTAACCGATGGGGTCGCAGTTTATCTATTACCACATAAAAAGGATCTTAAGCCCTTTTAATACTACACTACTAATATTATCTCACGCGATTTTTGCAAGAAAGATATTTTTGCTCTATACAAAGTCCAGCACTCTAAGAAACTTTTTTACATTGTTGTCTGGTATATTTTGTTATAAGTTCAACATGATGGCTGAGAAAATATACTTATCCACTGATTATCACCAAATATTAGAAGAAATATTTGCATATAGAAATCTATATCTATCTCGATTAGTTTTAGGTGATGCAAACAACCGTTTGGTGAACAAAACTATACTCTGTTGCAACATGTTGCGAAAGTATAAAAAGTCTTCCGAAAGAATTCAACATTTATTATTCGATTAATATTTGGTATCTTATTGACTTGTGCTATTGATCATAGATTTACTATTTTAGATAGATACTATTTTTTCTCCGAAATGTTAACTTTAACAAAAAGAAGCTATTTAACTCAAACATGGTATATGTGATATAAACTGAACCAAAGGGGTAAGATTTAATATGTGCTGTTGTACTAAAGAAGCGGTAATCAGTATATTAGGGTTATAAGATATTAGGGTTATAAGATTTAAACAAAGGTCTAGACCAATTTCATTCATATGCAGCGATAAACCACATTATTTTTAAGAAAAACTGTTCATTTAATTTCATTAAATTATAAAATTAACGAAATAAATTATACCATAAGTAGTACATGTATGCTTAGGAAATTCGTGGATCGATTTCACACATTTTCGGCATTAAACTGTTGTATATCTAATATTTTACGTTTATATAAAGCCAAACGGAAGTTTGAATTTTTTACATAAAGTATGGTGGAGCTAGGGTCAATATATACCCGATAATGGGTACTAGGGCGGAACCAAGAATTTTATACTCCTTTAATTCACAAGAATCAAAGGCCAGGAAATTCCTTCAGGTGTGGCAAAGTTGAGAAAGAATTAAACATCCATTATTAAATGAAATCGTGATTAAATTACAATCAAATTTGGTATCTTCTTGACTTATATTAATGGCTATAAACTTAGTCTCAGTTTTATTGCTATATTTTAGTTTGCGTCAGCGAAAATTATATTAAACAAGTAAGGAAGGGCTAAGTTCGGATGTAACCGAACCTTTTATACTCTCGCAAAGTCAAATGGTATACTAGTTAGTTAGATTTCTTTGGGGATCTTGCCGCCTCGTTCTATGTTGACCGATATTTTCGGTAAAAAGGCAACTATAGGCACTGGGGTCAACAAATTCAGTACCAAGGGACTTGAATAGTTTTGATTCGATTTAGACAATTTTTGGTCACAAAGTGGGATACATTAAACGTATTATTCACGCAAAGTTTTACGCCGATGAAAATGATTTGCATACTGGAAAGAGAAAACATCAGATGGAATTTAATATGCTGTTATATGGGAAATAGGCGTGGTTGTAATCCAATTTTGCCCATTTTCATACTATAGCATAAAAATATGAGAAGAATACTATGTACCGAATTTGGTTGAAATCGGTTATGCAAATCCCAAGATATGGGTTTTCACCTAAATGTAAGCGGTGCCACGGCCATTGTTTAATTTCGAACGCGGCTCCTATAAAGTCAGCTCATACGATCCCCGTGTTAAAATTTAATAACTCTGGCATGTTTAGTGCTTGATTTAACGCGCTTTTAGTAGTTTTTAACAGTACCGTTATATGGGGAGTGGGCGGGGTTGTCACCCGATTTCACCCATTTTCACACCGTAGATAGAGGTGCTAAGAACATTTGTTCTCGATGAATTTTGCTATTATAGCTTCAGCAGTTTTGGAGATATGCACATTAAACCTATTAGGGGGCGAAACCACGCCCACTTTAAAAAAAAACCGCAGATACTCCTCCCTTATACGATCGTATGTGCCAAATACCAGCCTTGTATCTTATTGTGGAGCTAAGTTATGACAATTTTCTTTGTTGATTAATGGCGTTTTGTGGGCGTGGCAGTGGTCCATCTGCAACACCAACTGTCTTACGGTATCAAGAAACATGTGTATAAAGTTTCATAAAGATATCTCAATTTTTACACAAGTTACAGCTTGCACAGACGGACGGACGGACAGACAGACAGTCACCCGGATTTCAACTCGTCTCTTCGTCCTGATCATTTATATATACATAACCCTATATCTAACTCGATTAGTTTTAGGTGATACAAAAAATCGGTAGGTGAACAAAACTATTATACTCTGTAGCAACATGTTGCGAGAGTATAAAAAGTAAGGAAGGCCTAAGTTCGGATGCAACCGAATATTTTATACTCTCGCATAGTCAAATGGTATACTCGTTTGAGATTTCTTTATATATTTTAATAATTAGAGCAATCGTTCTTGTGTTTTATTGTATACGCTTATTTTATATAGAATGAATTACAACTGTATTGAGGAGTATGAAAATAAATCGTTTTTTGACAATGAATAACATTTTTTACTTATTTTATCGATATTATTAAAAATAATAAATATTAACAACTTTAAAAATGATATAATATTATTATATTAATTTGTATATAATATTTACAATATTAAATATAAGTTTTTATATAGATTCTTATGCATATATCCAAATTATATTCCTTTTCTCCTTATACTATTTAATTTCTATCATATATTTATACAATAATGTCTTATATAATAACAAATTATACATATAATTTAAATCTTCTTAATTAGGTTATTTACATATTTTTCTTAAAATTGTCTTAAAAAGTACTGTCAAAATTGCTATAACATTTCTTAATATATATTTGAAAAAGAAAAAATGAAGAACTAACAATAAGTCTGAAAACTTTAGTTGAAAATAGACACACAAATACTGTCATGATAGCTGTGTACTGTCTTAAAAGTAATTGCATTTACACGGGAAGGATCCATGTTTGAAAATGCCCAATCAATTTGTGTACCGGCAGGTGTAGTTGAATATTCTACACCAAGCAGGGAACTAAAGTTTTTTTCTTGGAGCAGATTTCCTATTGAATTCCCTGTAGACATTAAACAAATGTTGAAATCTCCAACAACTAGCACATTTTGATTGCATAACTCAGAAGAAAGGACTTCCTGAAGTTCTACAATTAAATGTCTGACAGAGAAAGCTGAATTTCTGTATAGAACCAGAATATTAATACTGAAATATTTAAACAAAACCGCTTCTAAAACTTTGCGGCCTGAATAAATTTTCTTTACAGCCTTTGGTTCTATAGAGCTAGCAATACTATGCTTTGCATATATTATAATGCCCCGTTTACTTCTGTTGCTTGTTTCCGTGCTATCTATCCTCAGCTCGTTAATTGGAGTAAATCCTGGTATATCAAAATTTTCGCACGGATAACTCCAAATTTCTACAAAACATAAGATATCTGAAGATAGCATCAAACAGTCGCTTTTTATATCATTAAGTGAGCATGAAGACTCTGAACATTATGGAAATAAAATTTGATGTCCTGATGTACAGGAATTCATAAAACTGAAATTTGTTGTCAGCGCTTTATTTGTGTTCAATTCACTCAGTTCCCTAAATATAGGATCCGATTCAGAAAATTTGTTAGGAGGAATAAAATTTCCTATGATGAATAGACCTTCTGCAGAAGTAGCTCGACTACAAGTGACATATATTGAAGCTCTAGGCATTCTGGGTCGAGTATGAACTACAACTTTATTATATGTGGCACCCTGTCTTTTATGAATAGTTATTCCCTCAGCCGGAACAACTGGAAACCGATTTCTTTCAATTGAAATTTGTTAATTTCATTTATATTGAAAAGATTTTAAAACTTTTTCAATTGGTGTCCAAGAACTTTCTAGAGGATGAGGCGTTTTTGATCGTGCTATCAAACCAACAGAAGGTTCCAAAAATTTAATCCACAGAATTATTGGAAAGGAACATTGGAAATCAATATGCATAAGTTGTTCAGCTGCCCCATTAACCAAGCCATCACACGTGGTAATATTCACTGTAATTATATATTTGCCGGATGTTTTTAGTGTGAATTCATAGGGCAGTCCCTGCGTTTCAGAAGTTTAGAAAAGTTTAACTCTTTCCAAAATATTCTCATTTTCACTTATACCAATTCCTTTAAGTGAGTCTTTTGCAGTTGAAAGGAAAGCTTCAGTTGGGATTCGACTGAGCTTAAGGGCATTGAAATTATTTGTCTCTTCATTGGACCAAAATATATGTATGACATCATCGGGAACTTCTTGGAAATTCTACTCGAGTTTCAATGAGTGATATGTCCTCATGTGTCATAGTACCAGATGCCATATGAATTAATGCAATTGCAAAGGCCTGATCCTCCCGTTGGCTCATTATTTCTGTTAATTCACAGTATTTAAATAACTCCCACAAAGGGGAACCAACTAAAGTGCTGTATGCATCATTGGGATTAGGAGAGAATATCCACCTATCTCCAACAGGTGAGAGTTGCTTCAAATCACCAAACACGATGATCGGTATACTACCGAAGGGGCTGTCTGTTTGGAAAATTTGTGTTAATCTCGCATCAACATACGAGCACCTACCATCGATATTTCATCAATTATGATTAATTTTAAATCGATAACTCTGGAATTAATTGAATTAACTGTGTCATTGCTAAGTGGCCTCAACTCTCTATTCAACTGATTAACAGGTAAAGAGAATATTGAATGAACCACCTATTCCGAATGCTGCTTTACCGTAGGTGCGCAAAGAAGAACTTTTAAGGAACTTAGATTGGATCCAGGTGTAGAATTGTAACCATGATTAAGTGCTTGATATATTGCAGATATCAAACGACTCTTTCCTACCCCTGCACGGCCGCCAATGAATTCATAAAATGGGCGATTTCTTTTTAGCTGGTGCGTAAAATGTGTCAAATAGGTTCTTTGCTTAGTATTTAGACTTTGAACTAATGAAAATAATTCCTCAACTGGAATTAAAGGGGGTAGTTTAATAAGTCTAATATTGCAATCAGATTCAGTACCATTATCTGTTGAATCTGCACCCTGCAAGTCCAGCAAATTTATATTTGGGTTTATTTCTGGAAGTGCCAATACTCTGAACTCATTTTCCACAATACGTAGTTCATTTTGAGCACCTTACTCTAGGTCTGTTTCATTATAAAGACTTTCTAGAATATTTTCAAGTCCTCTTTGCTCAAAAACATCATATTTTCTTAGATTTTTCTCATTTAGAATACGATGTGTTATGCAAGTCTGCTCATTATCGTTTACAATGAGATCTTGCTGTTCATTCCGCCATGGATTGTAAAGCATTACCATTTCGCGGAAATACTCAACTCTGGCCAAATCTGGGTTAAACCTTCTATACCGAATAATACAAGGTTTGGTACGTTTCTTAACAAACCCGCTACAGTCTTCAAGAGGCATGACAACCCCGCTTTCTGCTAAATTATCGTTTTCCTTCTCTTCTTCTTCATGATCATTGTCTTGTGCTCTTCTACTAGATTTAACATATTTATACATAGATGCAAAAGCAGCTAAACAAAGAATTTCTAACTGATCGGATCTTTGAGCATAACGGTCTAAAATACCGGCGACGAATATTTCAGTCGAACCTGAAGGAAGGTTCTGAAGTTCTGCTCTAGGTTTCACCATTCGAACACGTTCCTCAAGTCGAGAGGTATTTATAAATATTTCTGCATTACTTGCTTCCGAAAGATGTAGCTCAATGCAGCACTATACTGCTTCTTGTGCAGATATTTCTGTGCCTGATATAAGTTTGTGACCAAGTTTAAGTTTTTGCTTAACAGTATAATTTCCAGCATTTTCCTCTGATATAGCTTCATTTATGAGCCTAGAAACTCCCCTGTTGGACTTGTTAATATAATTAATTATATATGAACAGGAAGTATATGCATCCAGTATATATTGGATATCCATATTGGCTCTATGGAGTTCCCAAACCAGAGGATTATAAGCGTTTATAAAACGATCCTGTACTTTTCTTTTTAGAAAAATTTTGGGTTTTGTTAAACTTGATCTAAGTGCTAACAAATAGTCATCAAAAGAAATATTTATTCTACTATCAGACAGGAGATGTTCAAAATCTCTTAAATTAGAAATGTCTTCTGTAGTCATATTTGAATTTAAAAGGAATTTTGAAAAAGTTTTCCTTGTGTCCTTCAGAGTTTTGACTTCTTTCTGTAAGAGGTAACAGCATTTGCGTTGAAGGCATTGGTGGTATGGTATACCAAAAAGACAAAACTGTTGTCCTCTTATTTCCCTAGTACAAGACCGACTTTGGTTATGCTTTTGATAACCCAAATAATTTTCTAAGTGGCTAACCGGATCATCTGTAGTAATATAATTGTCAATAAAACTAATGACATCAGGGAATGTCTGAGGATCTTGAAAATTGATCCTGGGAGCATTATTAAGCCAATACATGCCATGTACATGCGGGGAACCTCTATGTTGAAACTCCACTCACCAGTAGAATTTTGTGACAAAATGCTCTCCGAAAATGCCGGCATTATCTTTAAAATCAACAGTTTTAGAGAGGATGAACAAAAGCTCAACCCACTGACATTCTGCAGCCGATAAAGTGATAAAGGAGGTTGGAAGCCCAAATTTGCGAATCATAGCGATTGCCTTTATCCTTGTAACCATCATCGTGTTGAATCAAGTTTTGAACAAAGTTTTCGTTAAATAGATTTTGGGCCGTAACTTGGTTGCGGCCTGAAAACTTTCTAAGGCAAATGGATGTACTATTCTTAATTTGTAGCAGTTCTAATTATTTTTAATCATAGAACAACTTTGGAATGGTACAGCGTTACAGTTCTCAAATTTGATCAAACATGTTCCTTTTTTTCTACTCTCGCAACATGTTGCTACAGAGTATAATAGTTTTGTTCACCTACCGGTTTTTTTTATCACCTAAAACTAATTGAGTTAGATATAGGGTTATATATACAAGTATATAAATGGTCAGGATGAAGACACAAGTTGAAATCCGGGTGACTGTCTGTCCGTACGTCCGTCTGTGCAAGCTGTAACTTGAGTAAAAATTGAGATGTCTTTATGAAACTTTATACACATGTTTCTTGATACCGTAAGACGGTTGGTGTTGCAGATGCACCACTGCCACGCCCACAAAACGCCATTAATCAAAAACAAATAAATTGTCATAACTAAGCTCCACAATAAGATACAAGGCTGATATTTGGCACACAGGATTGCATTAGGGAGAGGCATGCGCGGTTAAAAGTTTGTTTAAAAGTGGGCGTGGTTCCTCCCCTAATAGGCTAAATGTGCATATCTCCCACTCCCCATATAACGCTACTGTTAAAGACTACTAAAAGCGCGATAAATCAAGCGCTAAACACGACAATTTTAACACAGGGATCGTATGAGCTGACTTTAGCCGTGTTCGAAATTAAACAATGGGTGTGGCACCGCGCACATTTAGGTGAAAACCCATATCTTAGGATCTGTTTAACCGATTTCAACCAAATTCGGTACATAATATTCTTCTCATATTTCTATATTATAGTACGAAAATGAGTGAAATCGGATTACAACCACGCCTTTTTCTCATATAACACCATTTTAAATTCCATCTGATTTTTTCACTTTCCACTATGCAAATCAAATGAATAATGCGTTTGAAGAATGCCACCTTGTGACCAAAAATTGTCTAAATTGAACCAAAACTAATCAAGTCCCTAGATACTGAATTTGTTGACCCCAGTGCCTATAGTTGCCTTTTTACCGAAAATATCGGTCAATGTGTAAGACAATTAATTGAAACTCATATAATAAAATAAATAAATAAAACTCTCGATAATAGTATGTTTGTGTCAAAAAATGGGTTCAATCGAACTAATACTTCCTACCTGAAGGAATTTCCTGGCCTTTGATTCTTGCGAATTACAAGAGTATAAAATTCTTGGTTGCGCCTAGTACCCATTATCGGGTATATATTGACCCTAGCTCCAACATACTTTATGTAAAAAATTCAAACTTCCGTTTGGCTTTATATAAACGTAAAATATTTGATATACAACAGTTTAATGCCGAAAATGTGTGAAATCGATCCACGAATTTCCCCAGCATACATGTACTACTTATGGTATAATTTATTTCGTTAATTTTATAATCTACTGAAATTAAATGAACAGTTTTTCTTAAAAATAATGTGGTTTATCGCTGCATATGAATGAAATTGGTCTAGACCTTTGTTTAAACCTTATGACCCTAATATACTGATTTCCGCTCCTTTCGTACAACAGCAACCTCTTATACCCCACATATTAAATCTAACCCCTTTGGTTCAGTTTATATCACATATACCATGTTTGAGTTAAATATCTTCTTTTTGTTAAAGTTAACATTTCGGAGAAAAAATAGTATCTATCTAAAATAGTAAATCTATGATCAATAGCACAAGTTAATAAGATACCAAATATTAATCGAATAATACCTAAATGTTGAATTCTTTTGCAACATTTTTATACTTTCGCAACATGTTGCAACAGAGTATAGTTTTGTTCACCAAACGGTTGTTTGCATCACCTATAGCTAATCGAGATAGATATAGATTTCTATATACAAATATTTCCACCAATATTTGGTGATAATCAGTGGATAAGTATATTTTTCAGCCATCATGTTTAACTTAAAACAAAATATACCAGACAACAATGTAAAAAAGTTTCTTAGAGTGCTGGACTTTGTATAGAGCAAAAATATCTTTCTAGAAAAAATCGTGTGAGATAAAGATTAGTAGTGTAGTATCAAAAGGGTTAAAGATCCTTTTTATGTGGTAATATATAAATTGCGACCCCATCAGTTAAAATGCTATTATCTATTATTTCAGTTTTGCGACACATTTTAATATGTAGGTCGTGAGGTGAACTGTAAACTCAAGAAAATTACATTTAAGTACTTTTTGGGATTTACCCAGCGCCGTTGGCAACTTATGAAAGGTTTAGATATTAAGACAGAATGAAGAAAATCTACATACCTGCTCTACATATGTGTGCACCATACTTAATTATATGTATGTTATTGTTAATTTAGCCTTCATAAGCAGACCTTTCAAAATAGGTACCATAGATCCCTGCTTTAAAAAGCGTTAGAGAAAAGCAATTTACGAAGGGGTTTTCCGGGCACTTAATTTCAATACAATGAAATAAACTACTTATTTCTAAAGTATAAATATAACTAAATAATCTGTATTATTATGTTAGTGAATATCTACGTAATATATAGGTATACAAAAGTACGTAAGCTGTGTGTACAAAAATATACCATAATAAAACTATTATACTCTGTAGCAACATGTTGCAAGAGTATAATAAATATCAGTACACTGTGTTTGTAGTTTAAGTTACACTAGATTTCTTGCCCAGCAAAGTGCTGTATTCAAACTAATTTCAGTGTATTAGTTATATAGTGTTTAAGCTATTGTTATATACAGTGGCAAGCAAAACTGTATTATATACAGTAGCGAGCAAACACATATACATATGTGCACCAGTTTACCATAGTACCTATACACCGAACAGGAAAGGAGTCATCGCAAGGATTCAATTACAGTGAAAGAGAGCAGCACCTAAGATCCAACTTTTCAGACCCGGACGGACGGAATTATATAAGTATTATATATAAGTATTTTATATATCAAGCCATTTATTATTTTTTAATTATGCCTAGATTAAGTAGAAAATCTGTATTACTAAGTCGTCTTCAGAATAGAAGACGTATGAGAGTTCTTCGTGCAAACTCTTTATATAGAGATAGTGAACAAGGCGGCAAGATCCAGAAGTTTGCTCTGAAGAGCAAATAAGAAATACTCGAGGTCATAGATCTCGGCGCGAAGACCCCGAGGTTCGATATGTGGAGCAAGTTGTAAATACTGTTCAACATAGAACAAGGCGGCAAGATCCACAAATTCGCTCTGAAGAGCAAATAAGAAATACTTGAGGTCATAGATCTCGGCGCGAAGACCCCGAAGTTCGATCTGTTGAGCAAATGAGAAATACTATTCAACATAGAACAAGACGGCAAGATCCACAAATTCGCTCTGAAGAGCAAATAAGAAATACTCGAGGTCGAAGGTCTCGGCGCAAAGACCCCGAAGTTCGATCTGTTGAGCAAATGAGAAATACTATTCAACATAGAACAAGACGGCAAGATCCACAAATTCGCTCTGAAGAGCAAATAAGAAATACTCGAGGTCGAAGGTCTCGTCGAGAAAATCCCGAGGTACGTTATGATGAGCAAAGTAGGAACACTAGGGATAATTAAGAATTTCGCGCAAGAAATCCTGAGTATAGGAATTTAGAGCGCATTCGTGATCAAATGCAAAGAGAACATGCAGGAAGAAATCCTGAAATAAGAAGAGAGGAGCGTGATAGAGAAACAAAACTTCGACAGGTTAGTAGGAGGGGTATGAGGGAAGAAATTTTGAATTAGAGACGTCTTGGACAAGGTCAAGTTCGCCTTTGTAGAGATAACCCGGTTAATAGGAAAATTGAAAACGAAATCCAATCCCAACAAATCCGATTAACGAGAGAAAATAATGTTATAGAAAATGATTAAAGTGGCAATTTAACAGATTTCAAAAACATTTATTTCCAAAATATAAATAAGGGCCCTACTGAAATATGTATTTGCTGCGGCGGATTATGGTTTTCAACCAAGTTCGCAAAGGAAATTTCGAAACAATTGCGCAAGGTCAACCGAATGCTGCATCCGCCTTCTATTCAATGCAAAAATTTCTTTCGGAAGATGGAAATTACAATTTTTGTGCTACTTGCAAAAATGCGATTGTTTAAAAGAACGTTCCAAAAATATGTTTAGCTAACGGTCTGGAGTTTCCTGAAATACCGGATTGTTTGAAATATTTAACCCCAATTGAACAGCGTCTCCTAATGCCTAGATTGCCTTTTATGACAATCCGTCCGTTACGATATCAAGGTCAGAGTTCTCTCAAAGGTGCTGTTGTTAATATACCAATTTCTGTTAACAATATTGTGAAATCTCTACCAAGGTCCTTTGATCAGGCTCATGTGATACAAATTCACTTAAGAAGGCGTTTGGAGTACAATCATGATTACATGATCGATACCATACACCCCGCATAGATTATGGAAGCTGTAGCTGTTCTGTATCGTGAGCCCAATATACATATTAATGAGAACTGGATTTCAGAATTTAATAACCAAGAAGAAGTTCCGTTTGTTGCATCTGCAGAGGATTCCCGATTGGCTCAATCTTTTCGTGCGGCACAAACTTCTCATGATAAACCCTCAGGTCATAATATTCCCATGGATCATTTACCTTCCGAGCTAAGCCCAGGCGGTCAAGAAACTCTTTTGGATAATATTCCTGTAGAAAACTTGGACTATAACCGTTTAGTCATAGCGTCAGGTGAAGGGCAAAGACCAATTGACATAATTCAAGACAATAATTCAGAAGAGTTGTCATTTGGAACAATATACGTTGGGCAGATACGTACATGCTCTGAAACATATAGCAAGATAATACGTTCTGAAATTCGCCGTTTTGACAGAAGAGCGTGTACCATTCCAAAGTTGTTCTATGATTACAAAAAATTAGAACTGCTACAAATTAAGAATAGTACATCCATTTGCCTTAGAAAGTTTTCAGGTCGCAACCGAGCTACGGCCCAAAATCTATTAAACGAAAACTTTGTTCAAAACTTGATTCAACACGATGATGGTTACAAGGTTTTGAAAGGCGTTAGATCCTCACCTGCGCACTGGGAAGATGAGAAGAAAAAGGCAATCGCTATGATTCGCCAATTTGGGCTTCCAACCTTCTTTATCACTTTATCGGCTGCAGAATCTTAGTGGGTTGAGCTTTTGGTCATCCTATCTAAAACTGTTGATTATAAAAATATTTCGGAAGAGGAAGCCAACAGTTTAACAACCCAAGATAGATATCGCTTAATTCGGTCAGACGCGGTTACTTGTGCTAGATTTTTTGACTACCGCTATCGACAAATTCTTAAGCTTTTTAAAGATATTGCCGCCATTTTCGGGAGCATTTCGTCACAAAATTTACTGGAGAGTAGAGTTTCAACGGAGAGGTTCCCCGCATGTACATGGCATGTATTGGCTTAATAATGATCCCAGGATCAACCTTCAAGATCCTCAGACATTCCCTGATGTCATTAGATTTATTGACAATTATATTTCTACAGATGGTTCGGTTAGCCACTTAGAAAATTATTTGGGTTATCAAAAGCATAACCACAGTCGGTCCTATACTAGGGAAATAAGAGGACAACATTTTTGTCGTTTTGGTATACCATATCCACCAAGCCTTCAACGCAAATACTGTTACCTCTTACAGAAACAAGTCAAAACTCTGAAAGACACAAGGAAAACTTTTTCAAAATTCCTTTTAAATTCAAAAATGACTACAGAAGACATTTCTAATTTAAGAGATTTTGAACATTTCCTGTTTGATAGTATTTGTTAGCACTTAGATCAAGTTTAACAAAACCCAAAATTTTTCTAAAAAGAAAAGTACAGGATCGTTTTATAAACGCTTATAATCCTCTGGTTTTGGAACTCCATAGAGCCAATATGGATATCCAATATATACTGGATGCATATACTTGCTGTTCATATATAATTAATTATATTAACAAGTCTAACAGGGGAGTTTCTAGGCTCATAAATGAAGCTGTATCAGAGGTAAATGCTGGAATGTATACTGTTAAGCAAAAACTTAAACATATAGGTCACAAATTTATATCAGGCACAGAAATATCTGCGCAAGAAGCAGTATATTGCTGCATTGGAGCTCCATCTTTCGGAAGCAAGTAATGCAGAAATATTTATAAATACCTCTCGACTTGAGGAACGTGTTCGAATGGTGAAACCTAGAGCAGAACTTCAGAACCTTCCTTCAGGTTCGACTGAAATATTCGTCGCCGGTATTTTAGACCGTTATGTTCAAAGATCCGATCAGTTAGAAATTCTTTGTTTAGCTGCTTTTGCATTTATGTATAAATATGTTAAATCTAGTAGAAGAGCACAAGACAATGATCTTGAAGAAGAAGAGAAGGAAAACGATAATTTAGCAGAAAGCGAGGTTGTCATGCCTCTTGAAGACTGTAGCGGGTTTGTTAAGAAACGTACCAAATCTTGTATTATTCGGTATAGAAGGTTTAACCCAGATTTGGCCAGAGTTGAGTATTTCCGCGAAATGGTAATGCTTTACTATCCATGGCGGAATGAACAGCAAGATCTCATTGTAAACGATAATGAGCAGACTTGCATAACACATCGTATTCTAAATGAGGAAAATCTAAGAAAATATGATGTTTTTGAGCAAAGACAACTTGAAAATATTCTAGAAAGTCTTTATAATGAAACAGACCTAGAGTAAGGTGCTCAAAATGAACTACGTATTGTGGAAAATGAGTTCAGAGTATTGGCACTTCCAGAAATAAACCCAAATATAAATTTGCTGGACTTGCAGGGTGCAGATTCAACAGATAATGGTACTGAATCTGATTGCAATATTAGACTTATTAAACTACCCCCTTTAATTCCAGTTGAGGAATTATTTTCATTAGTTCAAAGTCTAAATACTAAGCAAAGAACCTATTTGACACATTTTACGCACCAGCTAAACACAAATCGCCCATTTTATGAATTCATTGGCGGCCGTGCAGGGGTAGGAAAGAGTCGTTTGATATCTGCAATATATCAAGCACTTAACCATCGTTACAATTCTACACCATAAATAATTTCAATGACCTTAAGCTCAGTCGAATCCCAACTGAAGCTTTCCTTTCAACTGCAAAAGACTCACTTAAAGGAATTGGTATAAGTGAAAATGAGAATATTTTGGAAAGAGTTAAACTTTTCTAAACTTCTGAAACGCAGGGACTGCCCTATGAATTCACACTAAAAACATCCGGCAAATATATAATTACAGTGAATATTACCACGTGTGATGGCTTGGTTAATGGGGCAGCTGAACAACTTATGCATATTGATTTCCAATGTTCCTTTCCAATAATTCTGTGGATTAAATTTTTGGAACCTTCTGTTGGTTTGATAGCACGATCAAAAACGCCTCATCCTCTAGAGAGTTCTTGGACACCAATTGAAAAAGTTTTAAAATCTTTTCAATATAAATGAAATTAACAAATTTCAATTGAAAGAAATCGGTTTCCAGTTGTTCCGGCTGAGGGAATAACTATTCATAAAAGACAGGGTGCCACATATAATAAAGTTGTAGTTCATACTCGACCCAGAATGCCTAGAGCTTCAATATATGTCACTTGTAGTCGAGCTACTTCTGCAGAAGGTCTATTCATCATAGGAAATTTTATTCCTCCTAACAAATTTTCTGAATCGGATCCTATATTTAGGGAACTGAGTGAATTGAACACAAATAAAGCGCTGGCAACAAATTTCAGTTTTATGAATTCCTGTACATCAGGACATCAAATTTTATTCCATAATGTTCAGAGTCTTCATGCTCACATAATGATATAAAAAGCGACTGTTTGATGCTATCTTCAGATATCTTATGTTTTGTAGAAATTTGGAGTTATCCGTGCGAAAATTTTGATATACCAGGATTTACTCCAATTAACGAGCTGAGGATAGATAGCACGGAAACAAGCAACAGAAGTAAACGGGGCATTATAATATACGCAAAGCATAGTATTGCTAGCTCTATAGAACCAAAGGCTGTAAAGAAAATTTATTCAGGCCGCAAAGTTTTAGAAGCGGTTTTGTTTAAATATTTCAGTATTAATATTCTGGTTCTATACAGAAATTCAGCTTTCTCTGTCAGACATTTAATTGTAGAACTTCAGGAAGTCCTTTCTTCTAAGTTATGCAATCAAAATGTGCTAGTTGTTGGAGATTTCAACATTTGTTTAATGTCTACAGGGAATTCAATAGGAAATCTGCTCCAAGAAAAAAACTTTAGTTCCCTGCTTGGTGCAGAATATTCAACTACACCTGCCGGTACACAAATTGATTGGGCATTTTCAAACATGGATCCTTCCCGTGTAAATGCAATTACTTTTGAGACAGTACACAGCTTTCATAACAGTATTTGTGTCTCTCTTTCGAACTAAAGTTTTCAGACTTAGTGCAATAGTTCTTCATTTTTTTCCAAATATAATCGAATTGAAATGGTATAGGAATTTTGACAGTAAGTTTTAAGACAATTTTAAGAAAAATATATAAATAACCTAATTAAGAAAATTTAAATTATATGTATAATTTGTTATTATATAAGACATTATTGTATAAATATATGATAGAAATTAAATAGTATAAGGAGAAAAGGAATATAATTTGGATATATGCATAAGAATCTATATAAAAATTTATATTTAATATTGTAAATATTATATACAAATTAATATAATAATATTATATCATTTTTAAAGTTGTTAATATTTATTATTTTTAATAATATCGATAAAATAAGTAAAAAATGTTATTCATTGTCAAAAAACGATTTATTTTCATACTCCTCAATACAGTTGTAATTCATTCTATATAAAATATATTATAAGCGTATACAATAAAACACAAGAACGATTGCTCTAATTATTAAAATATATAAAGAAATCTCAAACGAGTTACCATTTCTTTTGCGAGAGTATAAAATGTTCGGTTGCATCTGAACTTAGCCCTTCCTTACTTTTTATACTCTCGCAACCTGCTGCTACAGAGTATAATAGTTTTGTTCACCTAACGGTTTGTTTATCATCTAAAACTAATCGAGTTAGATATAAGGTTATATACCTATATAATATCTCTCTCTATCTAGCTCGCGCTCGGCGGGGGGCGGACGTAGGCAAGCGCAGCGGAGGACGCCTAGTATATACATATATATATTATATATAAATGATCAGGATGAAGAGACGAACTGAAATCCGGGTGACTGTCGGTCCGTCCGTCCGTCTGTCCGTCTGTGCAAGCTGTAACTTGAGTAAACATTGAGATATCTTTATGAAACTTGGTAGACATGTAACGACACGTAAGACGGTTGGTGTTGCAGATGGGCGTAATCGGACCACTGCCACGCCCACAAAACACCATTAATCAAAACCAAATAAATTGCCTAAGCTCCACAACAAGATACAAGACTTTTTTTTGGTATACAGGACCACATTAAGGAGGGGCATCTGCAGTTAAAATTTTTTTTTTAAGTGGGCGTGGTCCCGCCCCCTATTAGGTTTAATGTGCATATCTGCTATACCACTGAAGCCATCAATGATGATTATATCGGCGTAAAACTTTGCGTGAATAATACGTTTAAAGTATACCACTTTGTGACCAAAAATTGTCTAAATCGAATCAAAACTGTTCAAGCCCCTAGGTACTGAATATGTGGACCCCAGTGCCTATAGCTGACTTTTTACCGAAAATATCGGTCAAAATAGAACAAGGCGGCAAGATCCACAAAGAAATCTAAAACGAGTATACCATTTGACTTTGCGAGAGTATAAAATGTTCGGTTATATCCGAACTTAGCCCTTCCTTACTTGTTCAAGTTCGCATTGTGCTTCTTAAAAATCTAGGATGTTTGAAATACAGTTATTATCTATAGCAATTTCCTTTTTTTCTAGGTTATCTTTGACCTTTATATTGTAAATGTTATTGCTGCTATCGGCAAGTAGTTTTGTTTGATCTAACACTATAGATTTGTTTTGGATATTTGGCAGCGGTTCAAATATTATTTTATTGATATAGTATATATATAGATAGTACATTAGGAGAAAATTGTCAAAGTCTGTAATCAGGTTTAGTTTCTTTTGTATCAAAATATCAGTAGGACTAACTCCTTGCTTGCAAGAAAATATAATTTGTCCGATGTCCATGATGTGATTGTTTAAAACCAATATGGCATTGCTAATTTTGTACGTGTGTTGGACAACTCGTATAGATTTAGAATTGATATGTAGGTTATTTGTTCGTGTATAAGGTAAAAGAAAGTTTTTATTTATCATATCAAGGAGTTGGTTCTCTTAAAAGTGGTAGCGTTTAATGTTTCTATGTTTTTAGAAATTAATAACATAGTTTCTTCGTATGAGGTCAGGTTTATGAAGTGTAATATTTTGTCGTAGTAACTGATTGTCTTCTCTTCTCTTGTTTTGATGGGTATGTACCCGTTGTTGTTGATCAGGTCTTGTATTTCCAATCGTTGTGCTTTTGTCACTAGTATCCACATGGAAATTGTAAGTTGAATTTTCATTTTATCCTAAAAGAAGAAGATATAAATGTTCATTTGCTGTGTAATGTGCCTTTGGAATTTTCAAGATTGTTTGAAATTGTTTTTATGTACTACTCTTCCTGACTTGGTTATAACTGTAGTATTGAAATTCTGTGCTATTATCATTTTTTTATACTTAGCCGATAGTTTATATTTATTTTCACAAAAATGTCCTTTGCGTTATGGTAGGCAAGATCGTTTCTCTGTTTCTTTACGAGGTTTTTAATTGTTTCTTTTCTGTCTTTTTCGAGTACTTCGGGATTCGAGCTTAACCGTCTGCCAAAAAATGCTTCAATGGGTTTTTTTCCTGTAACTGTATGAATAGATAGATTGTATTCGTTTATGGATCAGTCTAGGAGTGCATGAAATGAACGAATTATTTTTTCTGTTTGTAAACAACGCATGATTTCTTGTAAGGTGAAATGAAATCGTTCCATTTGACCGTTTGAACAACTAGTGTAGGGGCTATACGAAAAATTTTTATTCCAAATTAATTTTTATCATGAATTTAATGGATTTTGAATTAAAGGATTTTTCATTGCCCATCATGAGGGTTTCTGGAATAAGCGCATAAAAAATATCCCGTAAGGATTGCTTTATCTCTTCAGCCGCTCTGAATTTAATTGGTTTGGCTATAACAAACTTGGAGAATTTGTCAAATGCTGTTATTACCAGCTCTTTTCCGACTAAGAATATATCCATGTGGACTATTTGCCCTGGAAACTGAGGAATAGGTGTGGCTTGAATTTGTAGTTTCATTGGGTGCCGATCATATTAATTCTCTCTAGAATTTGTAACTTATTTTCCCTTGCGCTTCTGTGAGCGCGCTTGTGCACTTTTAAGATAATTTCTTCTTGCTCTTGTTCACTTTTAATATCTCTTACTAGTTTATTGGAAAATCTAATCTTATAGCTTCGGAAATGTTCTAGAAAAATCTCCTATATTATTCCTATAGTTAGTTCGGAGGCTTTTATAAAATTTATGATCGATGGATAAAGAAATTTCTTTAAAATTTGGACCAAATTACCGAAATTGTATTGAGGTTGGGGTATCGTATGCCTATGGTAGGTAGGAAAAATGATTTCGAACTTATAATCTGGGGTGGGGGCTATATTGAGAGAGATTTGATTCTTAAATGTGGTTATGGGAGCGTCAACGTGACATATCCGATTATGATCAGAACTATCAGCGCTATTTGTTGCTATGTATAATGTATGAATATCCGTTTCTCGTAGTATTCTGGAGAGGGCGTCAGCAACGAGATTTGCTCTTCCTGTATTATAAAAGAGTTCATAATTGTATTCTTCGACACCACCGTTTCATCTTACTATTATTATTCTTGTTGCTTACATTTATTTCTGGTATTGGATATCGGTCCGAAATGGTCACTGCATACGGGAGAGTTGTATGGACCTTCACGGTCTAATAATTCCATCATGTAGTAACTTATCAATTTATGTTTCAATTTCAGCTATTAAAGCGATAGGATAAGGATAAAATTTAGATACGGATTTCACATACTACTTTTGTAATCTGAATGATATCTCACAGATACAAATCCCACGAGGGGTAAATTATGCCTCAGAATACAAAGTCGGCACGGCATCTGTGACGCGTTTAAAAAGGCATATTGCGTCACTATATATGTTCGCACACAAAGCGACACTGCGAACACAAGCCACTTACTTGTAGCAAAAACAAAAGTAGCTCCTTTATAAACAATAAGTCTAAGTCTACCACGACTTGAACTATGTGGAGCGCTACTACTAACCAAACCAGTATCCATACAAACGCATTTAAACATGTCACAATATAAATTATATCTATGGTCCGATTCCGAAATTGTACTAGCCTGGTTAGAAAAATATATTTATATATCAAATACTTGACCTAGTAGGATCCGCCACTTGGAGACACGTGGCCAGTGCTAACAATCCTGCTGACTCAGGAACCACCACCACCCTCTGGTGGAATGACCCCCGATGGTTAACAGAATCTCCCGATTCTTGTCCACAATGGGCGCTTGTGGGCGCAATATAATTGTCGCTGTAAAAGCTTTAAATCCCACTTTAGAAAAGTAGCTGCAAACAACATGTTTAATTATGAAGAGTTTATTATTAATTCGAATTGAAGCCGTTCTCAATTCCTCTCGTTAGATCCCTCCGATTTCACCGCTCTAACCCCTGAGCATTTTCTCAAGGGAGCACCCATTCTGGCCATACCTGAGCCAAGATTGGAAGGAATCAAATTCTCGATCACAATTTCAGCCGCCGATGGAAAGAAGATTATTTTAAAGACCTCTACAAGAGGTACCGATGGAAAGCTCCAGAAAAGGCGCCAAAGCTTGTAGATTGCGTGCTAGTACACGATGATTGTCTCTCTTCTACCGAATGGTAGCTTGGCCGCATAGAAAACCTTCACCATGGTTCCGAAGTTCACATCCGAGTAGTCGATCTCCATACACAAACCGGAACACTAACTAGACCGCTCGTAAAGCTATGCTTTTTACCTACAGCCGATAATACCCAACAAACGTAAAAAATAACCCGATACGAAGAAAAAAAAACGCTAAAATTAATACATCATTAAAAAATAAAACAACTAAATCCGATAAAAGATTAATGTGGACGGAGATGCCTCAACGCTCACGCCAGCAATACGTTCGGCCGTTAATGTGCCGCGCCCCGGGGGAAATCCAGTACCCCGAACTACGGCTATCACAGCCCCTCCAATGTTGTTGTTGTAACGATTATCTAGTCCCCGTTTGGGAGATAAATTCTAGATTGGTTGTCGTCGAGGTCATCTAACGGGAGGCCCAGGAAACGAGCTGTTTCGACGGGGTCGGACCATAGGGAAAAAGGTGTTAGATGAGTGGGGTTTCTTGGGCATGCAAAGAGGTGGTTAGTGTCATGCGGAGACTCATTGCACGCAGGACATGTGTTTAATATATCGGGGTCTATTCTGGATAAGTAGGAGTTTAACCTGCTACAATATCCAGAACGAAGTTGCGCGTGGGTCACTCTGGTTTCGCGAGGCAACTCGAGCTCTTCGTCTGCTATGGGTGGTGGTTTGACTCGTAATACGCCATTCACTGAGAAGGAGTCGGTGAAGGTGTTGATGGCTCCACTGTGAGTGGCGGTCAGTGCCTGTCTGAAGTCCGGTAGGCGTACTGTCTGATGTCGTCGACGTAATCAAGGAAAGACCTCTTGATGTTCCTAGGAGGCGGCTCTACTACAAGCAGACGGCTACAGGGGTGGCTTCTACGAAAACATCTATAAAACAATGGAGAGGAGCTCGTCATATTCCTCAACCGGAAGCATACGGGCCTCACTGTGTAGGTGTTCGATTGGGGACATCAAGAGGCATCCCGTGATAGTCCGGAGTGCAGTGTTCTGACAGGTCTGGAGCTTCTTCGTCTGCGTGGCACTACATCCAGGCGACCATATTGGGGCTGCATAATTTAGGACCGGTCGGCCGATTGCCTTGTATGTCGCCAGCAACGTTTCTTTGTCTTTTCCCCAAGAGCTGCCGGCAAGCGATTTGAGGATTTTATTGCGGCTCTGTACTTTGGCAGTTATCGCGGTCGTGTGAGGAGTGAAGGAGCAAAGACTGTCTAGCGTAACGCCTAAAATTTTAGGGTTGTTTACCGTCGGAACTTTGGTGCCATCGACTGAAATGTTTAGATCCAGTCTGTACTCCCTCGTCCAGTTCGTAAAAATGGTCGCTGTGGATTTAGTGGGGGAGAGTGTCAGACTCCTTGCAGAGAAGAAGCGAGAAAGATCAGGGAGATAGCTGTTTACTTTCGAGCACATGCCATCGATTCCATTGCCCGACGTCAATATCGAGCAGTCATCAGCGTACGAGGTCACGGAAATTCCCTCTGGTGGTTGAGGGAGTTTCGAGATGTAGAAGTTAAACAGTAAAAGGGAGAGGACACCACCCTGCGGAACCCCCTTTTTAATTCTTCTTAGTTTGGAGTTTTGACCCCGAAATAGTACGGATGATTGCCGACCGCTCAGGTACTTCATGGTCCACCGCTTCTGCCGTGGAGGGAGCGTAGATTGTTCGATGTCCTCAAGTAGCGTTGTGTAGTTGACTGTGTCGAAGGCTTTCGACAAGTCCAACGCTACGAGGATCGTCCTCTCGCAGGGTAGCTTCTGATTTAGGCCATGAACTATCCGGGCGTTTATGACGCTAAGTGCTGTGGTGGTGCTGTGCACTTTCTGGAAGCTATGCTGATGTTCTGCTAGGCTAAGGTGGTGAGGGAACGTCGGGAGTAACAAGGCCTCAATTGTCTTCATTACTGGGGAAAGGAGAGTTATCGGGCGATAAGACTCCCCTTTATTGGCGGGTTTCCCAGGCTTAAGTAGTGGGACCACTCTTCCGACTTTCCACACATCGGGTATTTGAAGAGTGGCCATCGACAAGTTAAGTACCTTGGTGAGCTAGTTTACTACCGTCGAGCCTAGATGTTTTAGCATCAGCATGCTTATTCCGTCAGGGCCAATGGATTTGGACGATTTGCGCACTTCTTCGGGTCCGAGGAGGCGTGGCCATCGAATTGAATTTCAACCCGATCATCATGTCTCCTCGGATTTGACAGGGCCTTGACAGTAGTCCAAAGCCTACTTACACCGGTGGAGAGGTTGCAGGACTTCAGGTGCTCTATCCATTTTGTCCGCTTATGGTGGTTTACCATTTGCCGAATCTCCAAATTGAGATCCCTTATTCGGGGATCACAGGGATCGGCATGGCGTAAGGTGTCGCGCTCGTTTGCTAGTACAGCTGCTTCGGCTGGGAAATTAGGGCAGAGTTCCGCGATTCTTCCAGCCGGTATGAAGGGAGCAGTAGCAGCAGCGATCACCTTGCGGAATTGACGCTCGCTAACGATGACAGTGCGTTAAATGCTCTCCGTAAATTCAGTGCAGCCGACCCAGTTAGTTTGTTAAAAAGTTGCTCAGATTGGGAGTCATGCTGTCTGCGTGAGCCCCTTAGGGCCATGGAGGTCCTATCTTGGCCACTCGCCTGGAGTGGCGGCGCAGTGCGCGAACATCGTGCGGGTTGCACAGCCGTTGAGGCAGATGTCGCATTATTGCCACGTAACTCGTGGTCTACTCCCTGTGTGTCTTAAGGCCTGAACAGGTCTGAAGATGGCTCAATCCATTGCACCTAACCGAGGTGGAGTTTGGATGGAGCCTTCTAGCGCAAACGCAGCAATAAAATTCCTCGGGGCCTGTGTTGGACTCAATGCCAGCACGGGTCAGGAGGATACGGAGCAACCCTGCTGCTAGGCGTTGCTCCAATGACGACAAACTTAATCTAGAACTTACCGATCCAAACAGGGTTAGATCGCCGAAATAACAGCCCTTGGCCGGATAAAATCCGGATCAATTCCGGTACCACATCCGATTCCCGCTATGTCGTCGCCCACACCGGTTGCAACATTGCGGCATATTTAAAGGTATGTCACCCATCAAACTGCAGCAAATCGCCCGGGCACATGGAAACTGTCTGAATTGTCTGGCGCACACCCATGCAACAACCGCATGTAAGTCTGAGGCCTGTGTCAAATGTGCGGTAAGCCACATCAGACGCTTCTTCACAGTACCGCGAGGCGCGACAGTAGTCGACTAACTGCCTCCCACCGCCGCGGCGTAGTCAGGCGGCCCCAAAGGAACGCATTAACCCGCGTTCCTGGCGCCAACGCAAAGGAACAGTTATGCAGCGCAGCCAGCTAAGGTCGCAACCCCGCCATGCCACTGGGCTTAGCAGTGTCGTAGCCACGCTGCAACAACTTTAATATTCGCCTAGGGGGGCCGGGATGGCTAATTGAGCCTACGTTGCCTCGAAAACCATACACACCCACACACCAACAAACACAATCTACATCGCACATCACCTCTCGCAACATTCACAACATACACCTCATAGAACGACACCGCCATCCAGGATAACCCAACACACCTGTCGATCACCCCACCAACCATCAACAAAACCATAGACATTTTAAGCGGCCCACCTCTTTTTTCGTATCTCGCTCACAAAGATCACACCATTATCTGTTTGATTCCCGTCCTTGGTCGAGTACCTGCAGCATTTTATATCAACCATGGATCCGGTTAATCTCATTTTATTTTTATATACATATATTATATATTTATATATTTTTGCGGTGCGTCGCAAGTGGTTTTTAATTTTTGAGTGGCTTTAAATATAATTTCATTTTGAAATAAAAGGGTTGCGTTATAAAACAGTAAAGAGTGGTGAGCGAATTAATTCCAAAAGGTTGGAAGAAAACCAAACAATGAAAATATAAATAGAAGCTTTATTTGTAAAGATAAACATTTACAAAGAGTGTGTGGGAGAATTTGAACAGTTACGTCACACTCTTATTTCTGCGGTGTAATATTGTTTTGTTTGAGCTGAAAAGCTATCATCGAAAGAAGAAAGTTCAAAATTCTCAATGTCGTCTTCATCAAAGTCACAAATACCATGCTTTTGTACAATGTTATGGAAAATTCGGCAAGTATAAACCAACGCGGTGGTGTATACCTTAGTACCCGCTCTTTAGATAAGCACCGGAATCGAGATTTGAAAACTCCGAAGGCTCTTTCAATGGTATGCCTGGTCTTAATATGGATTTTGTTATTAATCACTTCATATGGTAGAGATGGGTTTGGTATAGAAGTTAAAAATGATGGTTACAGTGGATATCCTGAGTCACCAAGAAGCCATATAAATGATCCAGAAATATGCTTCCTTAAAAATTTTATTCTGATCGGAGATGCTCTTCAAATTCCGGAGTCATGGCATCCGCCCATATCCGTTTTATCCCCGAAATCCTGGGACGGTATTCTAAAGCCGACCAATGCAATATTACAGTAGCCCTTTCTGCTCATGTATTTGTGTAGAAAAAGACTAGCAGACGAAGACGGTGCAATGTAAGTGCAGTCAACATCACCAATATTTCCTTTAATTACGAATTTATTATGGAAACTAGAAATATTGATATGTTTTCATTTACATATGTATGTATGTATATATTTTAATTTACCTCACATATATATACTTTAACCTATTTTGATAATATTGTAATACTCTGTTGCATTTGGGAACCTTATTTTCACATTTTTATGCTCCATCACAAGTTTCCATATACATACATATGTCTTATATTTCTGGATATGCTAGACTGACTTATGGCATATAAATGGCAATTTCAAATGCAGTATTGGTGCTCATTTGAAAAAATTTTTGTACTGACACGAACTAAAAATAGTATGCCAATATTTAGTAAAATTAATCTTCATTTAAATGCATGAACAATCACCCGAATCTCAAAAGGAATAGCTATTCTCCGGAAATGATTATTATGGTGTTTCAAATCTGGTATCAGTTCCAGAATAAAAATCAAAATTCAACAGATCTGGCATACCTAAATAAAAGCGTTGAGGGTCGCGTTTTGTACCTCTCAGCGTTAACCGCGACGCGGCACATCTAAATATTGCGGCAACTTTATGTAAAGTTCTCACTTAAATTCTAAAATTAGTACAAAAGAAATAAAATACAAAACGAATTAATCTGTGGCATGAGGAATTTTTGACAGTAATTTGCCGCTGTCGCTTTTATTTAGGTATGTTATGTCCTGCGTTTGGTAATCACATGCAAAACTTATTAAACAGATTAATTATGTGACAGTACTCAACTATGACAGTGCTATATTATGTATGCATAACTGTGCCTTTACCATTGGATAAGCCTACAAGTAAACCAAGTTGTTAAACTACATTTCTTTTATTTACATCTCTGTGTCTAAAAAAGGCAGATTCGATCAGCTGATCTCAGCTGTGTTACACACATAGGAAAACAGCTGATTCTTTTGTTACTTGTAGGATTATAGAATGGTCGCATAATAGCTTAAACACAATACGGGTGACGACGAATATTCGTCGTACTCGGCGACGCTGTCGGTGATTAGAACACACGATTGTATATGAAGATGAACACAATACGTGACGGCGGCGAATTTGGACAACCATGACGATTTTTGAGATAGAGCTATTTCTAATTTTATCGCCGACCGCGGCGACAAAAACGGCATTACCATATCAAAGAAAGATTATTTTCAGTAAAAATCTTTAGAATTTTCAAAAAATTAAGAAAATGTCTGCGTTTGCAATATTAAGATTGATTATGTTTGGTTTCGTCATTTATTGTGATATTTTTGAGTGCGGAGTACACACTAGATGTCCATAAGCAAATAAAATGGATGTAAACGAAAAATTAATAGAAGAAATACGAAAATACAAGTGCCGCTACAATTTGTCTTCAGCGGACTATAAAAATGTGTTAAGAAAAACTCAAATTTGGGAAGAAGTTACCAAAATAATAAATTTGCCGGATGAGTCAAAGAAAATCCTGTTTTGTTATAAACTATTATTCTAAAGTATTATAAATATATGCAGAAGAAAGCTGTAGAAAACGATGGAAAGGACAGCGTGACACGTACAAAAAACGTAAGTGTGCGCAGTGACTAGCTGCTGGCAGTGTTGCTCCGACTCCATTCAAAACATTGAAATATATGGAAGCATTGCGTTTTTGGACGGCTTAAGTGATTATCGAGAGTAAATATCACATTTGTCTTATTTGTATTCTTGTAATTCAATCTTTTCCATTTAATAGAACCATCGGCGACGAACCTTTTGACCTAATTGAGGAAGAAACAGGGTGTTCTACTTCTTCAAGTACTAATACTCTAGAAGGTTATTACACTTCTCCAAATGCTTCAGCGCCAAAACAAAAAAAATGGAAGGGGATGAAATAAACACATCGTCACTTTTGTTCAAAAGCTTGGCGAGAAGTAAAGGTAAGGCTAACTTAACCTGTACGGCAAATTGAGTCGAAAGTTGTAGCTTTAGTATATAATGAGTTAGGAAACTAGAAATTACATGTGTTTGACTGAAGTAAATTCTTTATGTAAATAATATATTATGTTTTTAGTGCAATACGTTTGTTTTATTTTATTTGAATTTTTACACATTATATTTACATATTTCTTATGAATTGGCTTCTGTTACACTATAGTGGAATTGTTGTTTTCAAATAAGAACGCTTTATGTTATTTTATATGAATTTTACTGAATAAAAAAGAAATTTAATGAAAAATTAATAAAATTTTACAAAATACTGGCTTAATCGTTAAATAAATTTTCCGCCAATTCATATCTCGATGCAAACGCCTCCGCTGTTGAACGGTTGGCTTGTGGGAAATTCGGAAAGTTGGAATTTGCGAAGTTGTTCGCCTCCAAATTCCAGGAACGATATCACCATTTACGAATCGTCCACCAACTCTTCATAGAAGGCAATATTATGTTTCCTCTTAATATGATTTTCCCAAAAGCCTTTCTGGCAAAAATTTCGCCATCGCTTTGACTTCCTACTGCCCTAACATCAACAAAAGTAAATGTATAGTCGGAGTCACAAGCTGCCATTAAAACAATGCTGAATGCTTTTTTATAAAGATAAAAAAGTGAACCACTACGTCTCGGGCAAACTATCTTAATATGTTTGCCATCACCTAACAGTGCGGCAGGCAAAAAGTTCATTTATAGAATAAATTTTTATTATTTATCCATAGATTTTAGCGGTTCAAAACAAATACCATAAAACTCTAATTTCTTTCTTATTAAATTCACGGGTCGTATCCACCATCTTCTTCTTGAAAGCGATTTAAAATTTATGTATGTCTTAGATAGATTAATTTTGAGATATGCACCGCGACCTATGGTCTATTGTGCTATGTATGTCTTACACATGGTTAACATTATAGATGCAATTTTTAAAATTTGTATAAATCGAAAAATTCACGGATTCATGTTTTCTTTTATTTACAAGCACTAGAATTAGAATGGTATGAGGTTTGCACCTTCTCCTCAATCACATGTATTCCCAAAGTCCAAGCACCGTCACAAACTCCAGAAACCTGCCGGGTGCTATTGAGTTAATGTGATCCCTGTCCATATAAAGGCCTTAAGCCTGCGTCTACAAATTGCTGTGCAATTTAGAAGTACAGTTGACAAGCACTGACAACTGCGGCGAAAATCGTCCTTATTGTGTGTTACACGGCGTTGCCGAGTACGACGAATATTTGTCGTTGCCCGTATTGTGTTTAAACTATAACGAACACTTTTATTACAGAGATGCAGTATGCGTATGCAATAGTTAAGCTTTAACCACATAGACGAGACAGCGAAATTTTCTTGTCGGAAAAAGTCGTCTTGAAGCTAGCTTGTTGAACATTTTGAAGACGGCAGCGACATATCACAGAGCTGATGTACAGAACTTCGTTGTTACCGTTGGACCAACCAGGGTTATTTATTTTGATAATATTGTAATACTCTGTTGCATTTGGGAACCTTATTTTCACATTTTTATGCTCCATCACAAGTTTCCATATACATACATATGTCTTATATTTCTGGATATGCTAGACTGACTTATGGCATATAAATGGCTATTTCAAATGCAGTATTGGTGCTCATTTGAAAAAATTTTTGTACTGACACGAACTAAAAATAGTATGCCAATATTTAGTAAAATTAATCTTCATTTAAATGCATGAACAATCACCCGAATCTCAAAAGGAATAGCTATTCTCCGGAAATGATTATTATGGTGTTTCAAATCTGGTATCAGTTCCAGAATAAAAATCAAAATTCAACAGATCTGGCATACCTAAATAAAAGCGTTGAGGGTCGCGTTTTGTACCTCTCAGCGTTAACCGCGACGCGGCACATCTAAATATTGCGGCAACTTTATGTAAAGTTCTCACTTAAATTCTAAAATTAGTACAAAAGAAATAAAATACAAAACGAATTAATCTGTGGCATGAGGAATTTTTGACAGTAATTTGCCGCTGTCGCTTTTATTTAGGTATGTTATGTCCTGCGTTCGGTAATCACATGCAAAACTTATTAAACAGATTAATTATGTGACAGTACTCAACTATGACAGTGCTATATTATGTATGCATAACTGTGCCTTTACCATTGGATAAGCCTACAAGTAAACCAAGTTGTTAAACTACATTTCTTTTATTTACATCTCTGTGTCTAAAAAAGGCAGATTCGATCAGCTGATCTCAGCTGTGTTACACACATAGGAAAACAGCTGATTCTTTTGTTACTTGTAGGATTATAGAATGGTCGCATAATAGCTTAAACACAATACGGGTGACGACGAATATTCGTCGTACTCGGCGACGCTGTCGGTGATTAGAACACACGATTGTATATGAAGATGAACACAATACGTGACGGCGGCGAATTTGGACAACCATGACGATTTTTGAGATAGAGCTATTTCTAATTTTATCGCCGACCGCGGCGACAAAAACGGCATTACCATATCAAAGAAAGATTATTTTCAGTAAAAATCTTTAGAATTTTTAAAAAATTAAGAAAATGTCTGCGTTTGCAATATTAAGATTGATTATGTTTGGTTTCGTCATTTATTGTGATATTTTTGAGTGCGGAGTACACACTAGATGTCCATAAGCAAATAAAATGGATGTAAACGAAAAATTAATAGAAGAAATACGAAAATACAAGTGCCGCTACAATTTGTCTTAAGCGGACTATAAAAATGTGTTAAGAAAAACTCAAATTTGGGAAGAAGTTACCAAAATAATAAATTTGCCGGATGAGTCAAAGAAAATCCTGTTTTGTTATAAACTATTATTCTTAAGTATTAAATATATGCAGAAGAAAGCTGTAGAAAACGATGGAAAGGACAGCGTGACACGTACAAAAAACGTAAGTGTGCGCAGTGACTAGCTGCTGGCAGTGTTGCTCCGACTCCATTCAAAACATTGAAATATATGGAAGCATTGCGTTTTTGGACGGCTTAAGTGATTATCGAGAGTAAATATCACATTTGTCTTATTTGTATTCTTGTAATTCAATCTTTTCCATTTAATAGAACCATCGGCGACGAACCTTTTGACCTAATTGAGGAAGAAACAGGGTGTTCTACTTCTTCAAGTACTAATACTCTAGAAGGTTATTACACATCTCCAAATGCTTCAGCGCCAAAACAAAAAAAATGGAAGGGGATGAAATAAACACATCGTCACTTTTGTTCAAAAGCTTGGCGAGAAGTAAAGGTAAGGCTAACTTAACCTGTACGGCAAATTGAGTCGAAAGTTGTAGCTTTAGTATATAATGAGTTAGGAAACTAGAAATTACATGTGTTTGACTGAAGTAAATTCTTTATGTAAATAATATATTATGTTTTTAGTGCGATACGTTTGTTTTATTTAATTTGAATTTTTACACATTATATTTACATATTTCTTATGAATTGGCTTCTGTTACACTATAGAGGAATTGTTGTTTTCAAATAAGAACGCTTTATGTTATTTTATATGAATTTTACTGAATAAAAAAGAAATTTAATGAAAAATTAATAAAATTTTACAAAATACTGGCTTAATCGTTAAATAAATTTTCCGCCAATTCATATCTCGATGCAAACGCCTCCGCTGTTGAACGGTTGGCTTGTGGGAAATTCGGAAAGTTGGAATTTGCGAAGTTGTTCGCCTCCAAATTCCAGGAACGATATCACCATTTACGAATCGTCCACCAACTCTTCATAGAAGGCAATATTATGTTTCCTCTTAATATGATTTTCCCAAAAGCCTTTCTGGCAAAAATTTCGCCATCGCTTTGACTTCCTACTGCCCTAACATCAACAAAAGTAAATGTATAGTCGGAGTCACAAGCTGCCATTAAAACAATGCTGAATGCTTTTTTATAAAGATAAAAAAGTGAACCACTACGTCTCGGGCAAACTATCTTAATATGTTTGCCATCACCTAACAGTGCGGCAGGCAAAAAGTTCATTTATAGAATAAATTTTTATTATTTATCCATAGATTTTAGCGGTTCAAAACAAATACCATAAAACTCTAATTTCTTTCTTATTAAATTCACGGGTCGTATCCACCATCTTCTTCTTGAAAGCGATTTAAAATTTATGTATGTCTTAGATAGATTAATTTTGAGATATGCACCGCGACCTATGGTCTATTGTGCTATGTATGTCTTACACATGGTTAACATTATAGATGCAATTTTTAAAATTTGTATAAATCGAAAAATTCACGGATTCATGTTTTCTTTTATTTACAAGCACTAGAATTAGAATGGTATGAGGTTTGCACCGCGACCTAGGGTATATTGTGCCTTCTCCTCAATCACATGTATTCCCAAAGTCCAAGCACCGTCACAAACTCCAGAAACCTGCCGGGTGCTATTGAGTTAATGTGATCCCTGTCCACATAAAGGCCTTAAGCCTGCGTCTACAAATTGCTGTGCAATTTAGAAGTACTAACAGTTGACAAGCACTGACAACTGCGGCGAAAATCGTCCTTATTGTGTGTTACACGGCGTTGCCGAGTACGACGAATATTTGTCGTTGCCCGTATTGTGTTTAAACTATAACGAACACTTTTATTACAGAGATGCAGTATGCGTATGCAATAGTTAAGCTTTAACCACATAGACGAGACAGCGAAATTTTCTTGTCGGAAAAAGTCGTCTTGAAGCTAGCTTGTTGAACATTTTGAAGACGGCAGCGACATATCACAGAGCTGATGTACAGAACTTCGTTGTTACCGTTGGACCAACCAGGGTTATTTATTTTGATAATATTGTAATACTCTGTTGCATTTGGGAACCTTATTTTCACATTTTTATGCTCCATCACAAGTTTCCATATACATACATATGTCTTATATTTCTGGATATGCTAGACTGACTTATGGCATATAAATGGCAATTTCAAATGCAGTATTGGTGCTCATTTGAAAAAATTTTTGTACTGACACGAACTAAAAATAGTATGCCAATATTTAGTAAAATTAATCTTCATTTAAATGCATGAACAATCACCCGAATCTCAAAAGGAATAGCTATTCTCCGGAAATGATTATTATGGTGTTTCAAATCTGGTATCAGTTCCAGAATAAAAATCAAAATTCAACAGATCTGGCATACCTAAATAAAAGCGTTGAGGGTCGCGTTTTGTACCTCTCAGCGTTAACCGCGACGCGGCACATCTAAATATTGCGGCAACTTTATGTAAAGTTCTCACTTAAATTCTAAAATTAGTACAAAAGAAATAAAATACAAAACGAATTAATCTGTGGCATGAGGAATTTTTGACAGTAATTTGCCGCTGTCGCTTTTATTTAGGTATGTTATGTCCTGCGTTCGGTAATCACATGCAAAACTTATTAAACAGATTAATTATGTGACAGTACTCAACTATGACAGTGCTATATTATGTATGCATAACTGTGCCTTTACCATTGGATAAGCCTACAAGTAAACCAAGTTGTTAAACTACATTTCTTTTATTTACATCTCTGTGTCTAAAAAAGGCAGATTCGATCAGCTGATCTCAGCTGTGTCACACACATAGGAAAACAGCTGATTCTTTTGTTACTTGTAGGATTATAGAATGGTCGCATAATAGCTTAAACACAATACGGGTGACGACGAATATTCGTCGTACTCGGCGACGCTGTCGGTGATTAGAACACACGATTGTATATGAAGATGAACACAATACGTGACGGCGGCGAATTTGGACAACCATGACGATTTTTGAGATAGAGCTATTTCTAATTTTATCGCCGACCGCGGCGACAAAAACGGCATTACCATATCAAAGAAAGATTATTTTCAGTAAAAATCTTTAGAATTTTCAAAAAATTAAGAAAATGTCTGCGTTTGCAATATTAAGATTGATTATGTTTGGTTTCGTCATTTATTGTGATATTTTTGAGTGCGGAGTACACACTAGATGTCCATAAGCAAATAAAATGGATGTAAACGAAAAATTAATAGAAGAAATACGAAAATACAAGTGCCGCTACAATTTGTCTTCAGCGGACTATAAAAATGTGTTAAGAAAAACTCAAATTTGGGAAGAAGTTACCAAAATAATAAATTTGCCGGATGAGTCAAAGAAAATCCTGTTTTGTTATAAACTATTATTCTAAAGTATTATAAATATATGCAGAAGAAAGCTGTAGAAAACGATGGAAAGGACAGCGTGACACGTACAAAAAACGTAAGTGTGCGCAGTGACTAGCTGCTGGCAGTGTTGCTCCGACTCCATTCAAAACATTGAAATATATGGAAGCATTGCGTTTTTGGACGGCTTAAGTGATTATCGAGAGTAAATATCACATTTGTCTTATTTGTATTCTTGTAATTCAATCTTTTCCATTTAATAGAACCATCGGCGACGAACCTTTTGGCCTAATTGAGGAAGAAACAGGGTGTTCTACTTCTTCAAGTACTAATACTCTAGAAGGTTATTACACTTCTCCAAATGCTTCAGCGCCAAAACAAAAAAAATGGAAGGGGATGAAATAAACACATCGTCACTTTTGTTCAAAAGCTTGGCGAGAAGTAAAGGTAAGGCTAACTTAACCTGTACGGCAAATTGAGTCGAAAGTTGTAGCTTTAGTATATAATGAGTTAGGAAACTAGAAATTACATGTGTTTGACTGAAGTAAATTCTTTATGCAAATAATATATTATGTTTTTAGTGCAATACGTTTGTTTTATTTAATTTGAATTTTTACACATTATATTTACATATTTCTTATGAATTGGCTTCTGTTACACTATAGTGGAATTGTTGTTTTCAAATAAGAACGCTTTATGTTATTTTATATGAATTTTACTGAATAAAAAAGAAATTTAATGAAAAATTAATAAAATTTTACAAAATACTGGCTTAATCGTTAAATAAATTTTCCGCCAATTCATATCTCGATGCAAACGCCTCCGCTGTTGAACGGTTGGCTTGTGGGAAATTCGGAAAGTTGGAATTTGCGAAGTTGTTCGCCTCCAAATTCCAGGAACGATATCACCATTTACGAATCGTCCACCAACTCTTCATAGAAGGCAATATTATGTTTCCTCTTAATATGATTTTCCCAAAAGCCTTTCTGGCAAAAATTTCGCCATCGCTTTGACTTCCTACTGCCCTAACATCAACAAAAGTAAATGTATAGTCGGAGTCACAAGCTGCCATTAAAACAATGCTGAATGCTTTTTTATAAAGATAAAAAAGTGAACCACTACGTCTCGGGCAAACTATCTTAATATGTTTGCCATCACCTAACAGTGCGGCAGGCAAAAAGTTCAATTATAGAATAAATTTTTATTATTTATCCATAGATTTTAGCGGTTCAAAACAAATACCATAAAACTCTAATTTCTTTCTTATTAAATTCACGGGTCGTATCCACCATCTTCTTCTTGAAAGCGATTTAAAATTTATGTATGTCTTAGATAGATTAATTTTGAGATATGCACCACGACCTATGGTCTATTGTGCTATGTATGTCTTACACATGGTTAACATTATAGATGCAATTTTTAAAATTTGTATAAATCGAAAAATTCACGGATTCATGTTTTCTTTTATTTACAAGCACTAGAATTAGAATGGTATGAGGTTTGCACCGCGACCTAGGGTATATTGTGCCTTCTCCTCAATCACATGTATTCCCAAAGTCCAAGCACCGTCACAAACTCCAGAAACCTGCCGGGTGCTATTGAGTTAATGTGATCCCTGTCCACATAAAGGCCTTAAGCCTGCGTCTACAAATTGCTGTGCAATTTAGAAGTACTAACAGTTGACAAGCACTGACAACTGCGGCGAAAATCGTCCTTATTGTGTGTTACACGGCGTTGCCGAGTACGACGAATATTTGTCGTTGCCCGTATTGTGTTTAAACTATAACGAACACTTTTATTACAGAGATGCAGTATGCGTATGCAATAGTTAAGCTTTAACCACATAGACGAGACAGCGAAATTTTCTTGTCGGAAAAAGTCGTCTTGAAGCTAGCTTGTTGAACATTTTGAAGACGGCAGCGACATATCACAGAGCTGATGTACAGAACTTCGTTGTTACCGTTGGACCAACCAGGGTTATTTTTTTGAAGCGCGGCCGAAGGCCGCCAGGTCAGAAGGTAGTTCGACGCGAAATAATTATGAACACCCCGGTTTTGGAATGACCAGGGTTTTTCTTTTAAGCGCGGCCGAGGCCGCTAGTGCAAAAAGGAGCTACCACGCGAAAGAACATGTAAAAAGTGTGTTAATATTTTGATTTTTTTTGTAAAAATTAATTTTTTCAAAAATTCTCCACATATATAATTATTGAATGAATCGACTTTCCGCTCACGCATTTGTAATCCTCGCGTCAAAATAAGACGATTTAGCCTTTTTCGGTGGGGGACCTAAACTATACATTTACACGAAACACTAGTAAATAGGTCGATTTATTTGTTTAAAACTATCAATTGTTATTACAAATGATGTATCAGAACTATTTTATGTTTCTGTTGGTAAAATAACGTCAGACTTGTTAGAGCTTTGGATAATTTTACATATCACATATTAGTAGCATCACTTCAGCTGCTCATTGTTGTTGGCAAAATTAGAAATTGTTTTAATTTGGCGAACGCTACAACTGCAAGCCTGTGGCTAAATAACTGTGCCTATAAGAACGTGATCATTTTAATATTTGACAGATGCTGCCTGTCGTCTGCCACCTTCATTGTCTTTCATGTACTACGCTGCGGCACAACATGCCAGTAAATCGTTGCTAGTGAATACAACGTGTTATTGCCGAAAATATTCGAACTGGGATGCAACTTTCTTGTGCGACCATATGTGCCAGGGCAAGTTCATTTACGAGTAACCGAATGTTAGTAGTAGTGCCGCATTTGTTGATAACACGAATATATATTGCGCACCCATATGCGAGAATCGATGCGTCACAAAATCCATGTATCTAAAGAGACTCCACATCTGTCAAAAAACAGGACCTCGGCACTTTAATTAGTAAAAGATCCGATAAGCAGTTAAGACATTTTTCCAAGCAAATTCAATGTTCTGAGGTTCAGATTCATCCCAATCAAACTTCAGTAGCCATATTTCTTGCAACAAAATGTTTGATGTTATAACAACAGGAACCAAAAATCCAAGTGGGTCGTAAAGTGATGATGCAACAGAAAAAATGGAACGTTTTGTAAGACGACCTTTCAGTGCTAGTTTTGCTTCAAATGAAAATATAAAGCATTTGTAAATTTAAACTGTCCTAATTCTAACAGTTGTATTACCTCTTGCTTTATCTGTAAAAGTTCGGTTAGAGTATCAGCACCACAGCGTAGGTCGTCTACGTAGAATGAGGACTTCACGATTTTTGCGCCAATTATAAATTGTTCTAAATGCTGGTTAGCTAAATAGAACAAACTCCGCATAGCAAGATATGGTGCAGCAGCCATTCCATACGTTACAGTATTAGTTGATACGTGAAATTAAATAATTTTTGGGATATGATTCGACAGGAAGCGTCAAATACGACTCGAAGCTTTGTTTTTGTACTTCTCGGTTTTAGCACACAATGATGTAGTATAAAATAATGCGGTTTGCTGAGATTTGGATTTTTTACAACGCTCATATGACCCAAACTCTCGTAGTCGCTCATAAATTCAACGTATTGTGCTTTCAATTGTGGTGATTCGGTTAATCGACGTTCTTGTGCATTGAATCGTCTCAATGCCATAGAATATGACTTGCCCAAACACGTCGAATCATCTTTGAGGGTAATTTGAAAACTATTCTGCCACAAGGTCTTCTTTACAAAGTTGAATTGTATATGTGATCGCAACTCTGTTGTTCACGAGTCCATGCCTCTGGTATGGTTTCCACAACTCTTCCAATTTTGCATCTGAAGATTCATTGGCTAAAAATAAACAAGATGGTTTAGATATGTTGTCACTGCCCGTCTTATAGCGTAACGAAACAATCCAGCCCAAGAGTGTTTTTTGCAAGATTGGTAAATTAGATCCAAGATTGATTTGTCCTACAGATAGAAGACTGAAGAACGTTTCTGTACCCAGCAACATGCCGATTTTCTTTGGTATATAGAATTCATCATCGGCGAGCGCTATATTGTGTGGAATATTCCATATTGATATTGATTTCAGGATCTGGTTGATAAGCAATGTGTGATGTAATACAAAAAGTCAATGGAAGTTCGAAACCAGTGACTTGCGACTTAGTTGAAGTTTTGAATTTAATATTTGTTGACGATGAACCGATGCTTTGAATCTGTATGTTTTGTTTACTTCTTGGCAGAAGAAACTTTTGCGAAAAATCATCTGTGATAAAATTTACCTGTGAACAGGGATCTAGCAGCGCTGTACCCAATCTGTAGCTCCCCGATGCATCACGAACGAAAATTTTTGCTGTTGCAAGGATGACGTTATCCAACGATGAATTATTCCTGTGTGTATGCGCGACTGCCTCTTGTGTTGTAAATACCTGAGTAGATGTTTGTTGGACTGGAGTAGAACCGCGGCGCAGTAAACTGTGGTGTTGTCGTGCACAAACCTTACACCTGTGTGATGATGCAATGGGATAAGCAATTGTTGCAATTTTCTTTGCATGGTCGAAACGTTGAGTAATGTTTATTACGATATTTGGCTATCGGTCCCTAGTGATGTCAAGGAACCATAAATAGCTGAAGACTTATCAATTAAACTTCTTATCTGAATGCCATTTGGTTTCATAACTGCTCGTAAATCAAATAACGAGTTTATTCCTTCCAAAAAAATTAGTGTTTTGTTGTCATACCATACCTTCAACCGTTCTAACGCCTTTGGGTAGTTTTCATTTGTCACTTGAAACGCATTTACAGTTTTTAAGGCTTGAACTTGGAGACAATTTAGCAAATGGTTAAATTTTTCAATATTAGCTCACGATCGGTTATTTGCTTGAACGAAGTGATAAAATTTTGATAATTCGAATACTTGCCATCGAACGTAGGAAGCTTAAGTGGTGGAAAATGAAACTTTGTTATCTTCTGCCAGTTGCGATTGGATAACCAATTTAGTTGTGATGTAAAGCTCTTCCAGATCACCACGTCCTCCATTCCAATGCCCAAACGGCATTTGTATTCCGCAGCTGAAAGAGCCTTTCCACCTGGTCGCAATCTGGCGTCGACGATATTTTTAATGCGTGTAGTATTTTTCTTGGTGCTCGCGCGTTGTCGTCTTAGCTCGTCCAAAGACAGTGCAGATCAAGATCTTGTGTATGCTTTATAGAGCCTTCAAAATTATTTTAAATAACAATAATTATACTTCTAGTGAGTAGTTAAGCAATAAGTGATTAGTTTATTTTACCGCAAAAAATTAAAAAAACCAAGTTATACTTATGTATGGGTATGCATATATGAGTTTCAGGCAATGGTAACGACGAGGCTTAGCAGTGGAAAACTGGTGTGCTGCGCTGTGTGGGAGCAATGCTGGTGACTCCAATGTTTAATGTGTCCAATGGTTGTGAAGTCCAATGGAGGTAATTTCCAATGATGATAATATCCAATGAAGATAATGTCCAACGATGCAGTCTGATACTGACCACACTCCGAAATGATGTGCGAAAGAACAAAAAACTCACTCGTGCCCCACGTTGAGTGCCAAAAAATGTGGGGCTACAAAGATTTTTTTTGTAACCGTGCAAATATCGAAAAAGCGAAAAGTTTAAGCGAAGTTGCAACAACGATAATATACAAAGGGCCGAGTAATGACGCTATGTGTTGTCAGCTATTAGACTAACTTTATTTGCAAAATTCTTTTCCTTATATAATATTCTAAGCAGTATTTCAAAACCGTTCAATACATAGTTTCCGCTAAATACATAGTTTCGTTTGCTATTAATGCATATATACATAAGTATGTAAGTTATATAAATTTAACAGTTCATAAAAGGAAAATAACCCAAGTACATACTTCACCATTGTATAAATCTACAAGTAGCCACTCCTAAGATTTTCACTTATATGCTATAAACACAATACGGGCGACGGCGAATATTCGCCGTACTCGGCGATGCCGTCGGTGATTCGAACACACGATTGTATACGAAGATTAACACAATACGCGACGGCGCCGAATTTCGCCCACCATGACGATTTTTGATTCAGAGCATTGCCATATCAAAGAAAGTTTATTTTCAGTAAAATCTTTAGAATTTTCAAAACAAATGCAAGAAAATGTCTGCGCTGGCAATATTAAGATTGTTTCTGTTTGATTTTATTTCAATTTCAAAATCAAAACATTGTGATATTTTTAAACGCGAAGTACGCACTAGGTGGGTGAAATGGATTTAAACGAAAAACTAATAGAGGAAATCCGCAAATATGAGTGCATTTACAATTTATCCTCACCGGATTATAAAAATGTATTTAAAAAAACCCAAGTTTGGGAAGAAGTAGCGAAAATAGTAAATTTGCCGGGTGAGTCAAAGAAAAGCCTGTTATATTATAAACTTTATTCTAAAGTATTATAAATATTAGAACAATGCTGAACGTTTTTTTATAATTATAAAAAAGTGAACCACTACGTCTCGGGCAAACTATGTTAATATGTTTGCCATCAATAGCACCTAGGCAGTGCGGCATTCCGGTTTTTATATAAAATCTACGAATAAAAAAATTCATTTATGGAATCAATTTTTATTATTTATCAAAAATGTAAAGCCCACCTTTCAGAAATGTTTCTCCATTCGGATTGGTTTGGTTGAGCAACATAAACTGTGTGTAATTCATTCCAAACTGCATCGCAGGTTTCGTAAATAATTTTCCTCACCGTTGAAAGTCCAATTTTGTGAGACCATGCCAGAAATTTAAGACAGCATCCTTGAGATAAGTACCTAAATATAACTGCCTGTTATTTACAATGCTAATATAAATTATAAATATTAATTACATCAATGTAATTCCCAAACGTGTTTCTTCATTTATCGGTTCTCTTCTCGAACACCGATGGAGCTTGTCTTTTAACAAACAAAGAAGAGCATTAAATTTGTGAACACTCATCCTTGTTATTGGAAAAAGTGCTATTTATCCATTGATTTCAGCGGTTTAAAACAAGTATCATGAAACCCTAATTCCTTTCTTGTTAAATTCACGGGTCGTATCCACCATCTTCTTCCTGAACGCGATTTAAAATCTATGTATATTTTACACATGTTTAACATTACATTTAACATTTTTAAAATTTGAATTAAACGAAAAATACGCGGATTCATATTTTTTTAAACTCACAAGCACCAGTTGACAAGCACTGACAGTTGCAGCGAAAATCGTCCGTATTGTGTTTTACACGGCGGCAACACTCGGCGAAAATCTGTCCGACGGCATCGCCGAGTACGAAGAATATTCGCCGTCGCCCGTATTGTGCTTATAGTATTACACTCGCAAAAATATCCCACTTGGTACGGGTTACCTCGAAAATTCTACTACTAAAATCACACTTGGTACGGGTTGCCAACCAATATTCTGCTACTAAAGTCACACTTTGTACGGGTTGCCAACCAATATTCTGCTACTAAAACGTCCAAATGACAGAAATCTGCTATAGTGTGTTGCCGTGTTATGTTTTTAAATATATAACTTTAAGAATGTTTATATTACATATTCAAATATTTTTCGGTTGTTTCAATTCCTAAAGATTAAATTTACATATTATTATTTAAATTAATATTTATTGGGTTGAAATATTATTAAATGTTTCCAATTTTATCAAATATATTATTGTGTAACGGTTTCTAAATTCTATGAATTTCGTGCAACTGTGTGATGTCAAAAATCATTTCAACGGACATTTTTTTAAGCTTAAGAAGCTTTAAAATAAATTCAGTTCACTGTTAATAATTGCAGTGTTAATTATTTCAGTTTAGTGTTATTTGTTATTCAAGGAGACAGCCGGAGTGAGTATGATAACATTAATTTATTAGATTTGTTAATATTTGTGTAATAATTTTTAGGATGCCTAGAAGAAAGTGTGTTGCTGGTTGCGATTTGGAGGTACCGCTATATCCCTTCCCATCAGAAGGGGAAGTGTCCAGGTGAGTTTTATACATAAAAATAAGTGAATATAAGTCTTTAATATTATAGTATATAAATAGGTTTAATAAATAGTTATATTAAATAGTGCAAATAAAAAAGTGAATAGGGTCGTCCTAAACCGTTATTTTATAAAAAACAAAAAGAGTTTTAAAATCGTGTTAAATTTTATAACATTAATTTTAAAGTATTTGCTAATAGTGAAATAAAATGAGTAGTTTAATGCAAAGTGTGCTTACCAATAATAGTTCTAAAGATATTGATATTGTAACGGATTTCTCGATAAATCGTCTACCTGTAACTCACTTTTGAGTTCGATCACTGGATTGTTAAATAAAACTCCCCAATTTAATGGCTACACACTTATCTATATTTCTAATTCCAACAACTTAACACTTATTGCTCGTTATACGATCTTACAACTTCTTGCTTATGTCTCAATTGTTCTTATCACGACAACACTCTAACTAGAACTGTCCTTGCTGCACAATCCGGCAGCCCTTATATAGTAAATCTGTAACAAAACATTGATTCTAGAACATTCTGGCCACTACGAATTCGCTAACTACTTTACTACTAGAACATTCTGGCAACTACGAATTCGCTGTCTAGTTGCTTCTGGCAATTTATCGTCGATTCGATTTTGTTCTATCATCCGTGTTCGTCACACTGCCCTCCACCTAAGTCTGATCGTCCCGATTAGACATATTTGCGATACCAAACACAAAGCTTTTATGTCCCCCATCTCGTCTTCTAGGCTGGTGCTGACATCGTTAGCCGTCCTTCTCTTCTTGGAGTTAATTCCATCCGTTTTCCGGATACTTAGTTTCTGGTACATCCCTTGACTTAAAGCTGACTCGAGATTCCATTCTTGATCAGAACATAACTCCATTGGAACACCAAATCTCGTTACCCACTTGTTGATGAATGCCTCCGCCACTGGTTCAGTCTCTTGGTTAGGAATTGTGTATACTTGTGGCCATTCATTGAAATGGTCCTTGACTACCAAAACATGACTATTTCCTAATTTATTGGTGGGGAATGGACCATCTTCATACACGCCTACTTTCTCAACTGGCGCACGCGAATTGTGCTGTTTCATCTGCCCCTGACTCCTGGACCTTGATCCTTTAGCTACAATGTTCTCAGCATATTTCGCAATCCTTTCTATAGCTGATTGACAACCAGTCCAATAAAATCTTTGCTTCAAATGCTCCAAGGATTTCATGTCTCTCAAGTGCCCTCCTCTTCGACATTTGTACTGCACGTTAAGAACATCAGGAATTCCAACCCTTGGAACAACCATAAGTACTCGGAAGGGTTGCTTATTTTCGCTTTTCCATACTCGATGCAAACAGCCATACACTAACTTTAAACTGCTCCGTTCTGTCCAATATGATTTTGTGACTGGCCTTCCTGTAGTTATTTCTCCAATCGTTGTACATTGGTTCAACTCCACCTTATGTAATGCACCTTCCAATTCTGGATCTTCTTGCACAGAGTCATCCGTTTCAGGTTCAATTTTATGCTGATCTTCCACCTGTGATGGTATACACGCTTCCTGCTCTTCCAACTGTAAGGACACTTGTGCTGGTATCCAAGCTTTTTGCTCTTCTAACTGTGAGGAACCTTTTATTGGTTCACACGCTTCCTCCTCTTCCAACTGTGGGAACACCTGCCCTGACATACGCAGTTCCAGCTCTTTCGCTGTGAGGACCCTTGTACTGGTACACACGCTTCCTCCTCTTCCGACTGTGAGGACACCTGCGCTGGCATACGCCCGTTCAGTTCTTCCGACTGCGAAGACACTTTTGCTTGTATACAAGCTTTTTGCTCTTCATACTGTGAAGATCCTGGTTCACATGCTTCCTCCTCTTCCAACTGTGAGGATACCTGCGCTGACATATGTACGTCGAGCTCTTTCGGTGCTGACAACTGTGCTGAAAAAAGTGCATGTTGCGCTGCGAACAGCTCTTCCAAATGCGTTGACAATCGCGTTTCTAACTGCGTTGACATCTGAGACATACGTGTATCCTGCTCTTTAAATTGTGTCGACATTTGCGTTGACATCTGCGTCCCCATCTGCGATATTGCAGAAAAAAGCATGTTCATGTCCACGATCTTTGACGAGCATTGAGCCTCTTCCTTTTCTTCTATCTTTGTTGTCTCTTCTTCTAATTCCATGTGAAAGACATATTCCTCAACATTAATGTTTTCCGCCTCCATGGCCTCTCTCAACCGTGATTGTAATTCAGTTTTTAATCCATTTGTCGCCAAACCACGTTGTTCCAGCTCCTTTTTCAGTTGTGGAATCTTCAGATCGTTAAACTTGGCCATTTTTAAATAATTATCTCCTTGGGAATTTATTTGACAATCCCACTTCTGACACCAACTGTAACGGATTTCTCGATAAATCGTCTACCTGTAACTCACTCTTGAATTCGATCACTGGATTGTAAAATAAAACTCCCCAATTTAATGGCTACACACTTATCTATATTTCTAATTCCAACAACTTAACACTTATTGCTCGTTATACGATCTTACAACTTCTTGCTTATGTCTCAATTGTTCTTATCACGACAACACTCTAACTAGAACTGTCCTTGCTGCACAATCCGGCAGCCCTTATATAGTAAATCTGTAACAAAACATTGATTCTAGAACATTCTGGCCACTACGAATTCGCTAACTACTTTACTACTAGAACATTCCGGCAACTACGAATTCGCTGTCTAGTTGCTTCTGGCAATTTATCGTCGATTCGATTTTGTTCTATCATCCGTGTTCGTCACAATATTTTCTCTTAGTTTAGTTACGTTAACTTACATGTTTATGTTTTTGTGAGTGAAAATTATTTGTCTGTTGAATATTTAAATTTTTAGTTTACCGGTTTAGTTAATGTACGTTTTTTTTGTTTAATTTCAATTAGGCGCCACGAATGGATCAAGCTGTTGGACGTAATGAATCCAACGGCAAAATATTTGTTTGCGTGCCAAAGACATTTCTCGTTAAAGATGAGGAAGGGACGGCTTCTGTCCAAATTGGCTGTACCAGATTTATATTTAAGAATATTATCACCTGCAGTGAAAATAGACAGGGCATTAGGTTGTAGACAAGTAGGTAGTATAATTGACCAAGTCGGACAAGACATTCAATTAGGTAGTGAAAGTTTAAAGCCGATTCATCTTAGCTCTTCCCCAGTTAGAACTGTCTCGACTTCAAACACTAATATGTTTGAAGTTGAGACCTTGGGTAAATTCCTTTAACCCCTATATAATGAAGATCACACATGTTCTTCCTCTTTAGGTAACTCTCAAATAGTTAAAACATCGGCACATAGTAGGCAAACGCAAACAGAGCGATATTTGACAGAAGGGACACCTAGGAAAAGAATGTATCGGCAGGAGCTAGACGAAAAATCGCAGGAAATAGAATTTTTACGCAATAAGGTGAGAGCTTTAGAAAGTAAAATAGAAATTTTAGAAAGTAAAAAAAAATGTGTCTATAGTTGGGCAGGAAGAAAATAGACAAATAACAGAGCTTTGCGACAAACTTCCTCCACATCTTGCGATATGTGTGAGAAATTGTCTAAAAACTTCACTCCGTAATTCTAAGGCTTTTATGATAGGGAATTAAAAATGTTAGCTCTGGCTGTTAAATTTCTATCACCTATTACGTATAGGTATTTACAGCCCATTTTTAATTGACCATCATAAGTTACCCTCGAACAATTAGTTTAGGGTTGGCCACGTAACCCTGGCTGCAATTTTAGCAGTATTAAAGCCCTGGAGTTGAGAAGCCGTGGTTTCACAGACGCACAGAGATATATTTCGATATGCTGTGACGAAATGTCTCTGAAAATTCATCTTCAGTATGAGAGAAATAGGGACTGGATTATTGGGTTGGAGGTGATGAAAATCGTACCTCTCGAGTAGCTTCTTGTAAACTTGGACCCACCCTATAGCATATTTTTTTGTGCACAAAGCTTGCAAAGGAGATATCAGGGTATTGGATTACGTCCCTGCAAATCGTTAGCGACCAAGGGTCAAATTTTGTAAATTTTGCTAGGTTAGTAGGAGTATGTAAAGATAGGCCCTATTTCGAAGTGATGACTCTGAAGTCATTTACTTCTTTGATTCTCCTCATCTCTTAAAAAGTTCACGAAACTGCTTAGAAAATAAAAAGAATAAAGTCGTTGTTAATGGGCGTCCAGTGAAATGGTCTGATATCGTTCATGTATATGAAAATGGTACCACAAGCGACATTAGTTGCACCCATAAGTTGACCTCGGCACACATTGCCCCTAAACCCTTTCAAAAAATGAGCGTGCAATTAGCTTCTCAAGTTTTTAGTCATTCTGTTGCAAGTGCTATGTTTGCGCTTCATAGCTCCGGGAAACTCAATACTTCTAAGTCTCCATCTTTTATTAATACAGCCGAGTTCGACCTTTTTTTTGATAATTCAAAATTTCAATATTTTTAATAGTAATGTCTTTGGAGCAGTAGAGAATTTTAAAGAACCCTTTTCGACAACTGCGGACCAATTAAAATTTCTTGAAGAAGCCGATGAGTTTCTTAACTCTATAAAAGTGTACGATTTTTTCGGTCGCGAAACAACAAACACTTTTAGCTTTATAAAAGGTTGTCTTCTTAATATAAGTAGCTTAAGACGTTTGTGGCGCTTCTGGTCATATAAGAGATTCACACATTTAATGACTAGAAAACTGACTCAGGACAGACTAGAGAATTTTTTCGGACATATACGTAGAGGGGGGGGATTTGATGTGAGAATAACTCCGCAGCGTTTCTCATATCTTTTCAGACAAGCCTGGGGCATAGGATATATTCGATGTGTAGACAAAGGGAATTGCGAACTCTTGCCAGTTGACCAGTGTGAGTCATTTTGTAATAGCTCCCTCCAAAGCGCCTGTAACGACACTTTGGTTCAAACGCCTCTTGGTAAACATTTCAAGGTTTACCAAGGCCTACCAATTCTACCTCATTTCAAAATATACAAATCGAGGTAAATGTGGATGTAGACGAAAGCAGCTTTCTGCATAAAAATGCTTTTGTATATTTTTGCAGATACTTGTATTATAAATATTTTAAACAACATAATTGTTTAATGCCTTTGCCAATATTTGATGGTGGTATTAGCAATATAGTAATTGCCATATAGTAAAACAACTCTCTGAGTTTATAGATTTTCTGTCAAAAATCGAAGATATTTATACACAACAATTTGATTCAACTTGTCACAGGATCGGCTTTTCCAAATTATTATTTGAAAAATGGTGTACGTAGAACCATACTATTATTGTGAAAATTGTAATTTCGATAATATAAAATGTCTATTCATTGGAATTAGAACATATTTCTTAGTAAATGCTTTTAACAAAAAAGTGAAACAAAGTGATTTTAAAAACATTAAGTTCTTACTACATATTTTTTTGTTTTCTAAGTATTTTCGTATACCAAGTATAGGACCCTTCTATCCACCACTATTCCTTTGATAGGGTTTTTTTATTTAGTATTTCGTTGTGGGTGATTTAGAATATTTTGTAAATATTATTTATTACTTAGTAGATTGTTTTGATTATTGTTATTGTTACTGAATTGTACCTCATTTTTTATATTTATTTTTGTTTTTGCTAAAATTAATACAAGTAGATTGTTTTCACTATATATAATATATTATATATTTGTTCATGAATACAATTGAATTGTACATGATTTTTATATATTTATTTTCGTTTTTGTTCAAATCAAGTTGAATATTTCAACTTATATTGTTAATGCTATATTGTTAATGTAATTAATATTCATGTACCTGATTTTATGTATATATCTTTTCGAGTTATAATTGTTATGAAAAGTAGATTGTTTTAGAACTGTATATATTATATGGGTGGATATAGGCCTCCTGGGGAACCGAACACCCAAAAAAGATCGGTAACGCGCCTATATTGCAACCTCAGAGGTAGTGAGGAAAAGCAATAAATATTTAATAATCTTTTGTTTCGAAAATTTTCTTGAAAGTTTTCATTATTATTTTCATTACAAATATATGGGCGGATAGAGGAGGTCCTCCAGATCAAGAATATATATAGATATAGCGGCGCGAAACTTATAGTTTATATGGGTTACAAATTGTTAAACAACATCCTTTTATTTATTCGATCAGGTGATCACGGCTGTTTCACACACATAGGAAAACAGCTGAACGCAGCATTGCAAAAGGCTGCTTACATATTAAGCTTAGTACGTGTTAAATGGGACTAGCTAATGTACACCAACAAATATTCATTTAATTGTGTGGACGAAAACAAAGCGGTAGCATGCAAGCAAATATGTACATATGTACACAATGCAAATACAATTATTATATTAACTTCATTGAGTTAAATGACTTCTAATGCTTGCCCTTGAATATTAGGCAAATAAATAGAGAACTAGAAATAGCAAAAAATATATTAGAACATATGACCGTATAGATTCTCAATCGGTGACCCAACATGAATAATTACATGATATTCGGATATTTAGGCGTTATTACTTATTATTTTTAATGAAATATGCTTATTTAAATAATGATAATAAAGTACAAAAGAGTCCCAGTCTGAACGCCGTCTATGCTGCTACTGTGTTAGATCTGGCAACTTTTAATATGTCCACGTGTTTATTAAGAGAATTATGCATGGAATTATGATTCTAATCAACTGTGGCAATGGCGTTGAAAAGATTGAAAAGTTTGTATTTATAATAAAGTTAAAGATATACTATATTATTAGTTTCTTTTTATATCAGCTAAAAAGTCTAAACGACTTTCTGGACGACTAAAACATAAAATTGAAAAGAAAGTGCGAGAACACAATAGAAAAATTCGGCGAGAAACAAAAAAAAATCTTAAATCAGGACGCAAAAAACAAAAAATTATACAAATACCTAATATATGCCCTTTTAAAGAAGATATCTTAAAAGAAGTAGAAGAATCTAAAAAACGTCTTGTTGAGGAGAAAATACGACGTCGTAAAGCCTTTGAACACCAAAAGAAGGAAAATAAATTCAAATACCTTGAAGACTTGGTTCAGGATGCGACTACTCGTGGTGAAGTTCATATATCTACTCAAGTGGACAATATCGGTGCCGAGGTTTGTTTATAAATTCAGGAACCAAAGAAATTAAATTAAAAAAATAGCATCATATTTATATATTCTTGGTAAATGTATAGTTTAGATCCGCCAACTAACGAGGGCTCAAAAATGATTTTTTTTTTAATCGTCTTATTTTTACGCGAACATCTCAATCCGTGAGCGGAAAGTAAATTTTTTCAATAATTTATTTATATATTTACAAATATGGGTCGGCTTTAGTATAACGTCCCAGGCTTTCGAGGATAAAATGAGTATGAGCGGATAGAGGAGGTCCTCCAGATCATGAATATATATAGATATACCGGCGGGAAACTTAGAGTTTTCGAGATATTTACGTTTAAGTTTGAAAATTTCAACTATTTAAAGTACGTATTTTTGCGGTTTAAAATGAATTATACACTTATATTTTTCACTTTTATATCCACTAACACATGTCTAATTCGTTTCAACACATTTATTTTATATTATATAAAGCAAAAATAGTTTAATTCAATAATTAAATTATAGTTAAATTCTACCTTTAGTTGAACAAAACTATTATACTGTGTAGCAACATGTTGCGTGAGTATTAAAATCATATTTTCATACGAGTATATTAACATTAAGCCAATAAGTATGTTTTGGATAATTATGCAAAATCTTGGCATGTAAGTATTTTGTTGAAAAGGTCAGTTACAAGTAAAAAGTTTAGAATCATGGTTAACATTTTATATAAAAGTTATTTCAGCATTTTATGTACATGCTTATAAATACAAAAGTAAAATTGTAAACAAACTTATAAATTAAATATATATTTTAAACAGAAGGGGTATAGTCCAGCTATAAGCAAGGAACAATCTCTTAAACAGTACTTCAAGGAATTTAAGAAAGTAATTCAGAACGCTGATGTAGTTTTAGAAGTGGTAGATGCACGTGATCCTCTCGGGACTCGATGCAATGAAGTCGAAAGAGCTGTACGATCTGCTTCAGGAAATAAGCGCATAGTATTAATATTAAACAAAGCTGATTTGGTACCACGCGAAAATCTCAATAATTGGATTCGGTATTTTCGACGATTTGGTCCAGTTACTGCTTTTAAAGCCTCAACCCAAGATCAAACATCTAAATTAGGTCGGCGAAAATTTAATCAAATTAAAACAGATAAGGCTATGCAAGGATCTGTGTGTGTGGGAGCTGAGTTACTAATGTCGATGCTTGGAAATTATTGCCGCAATAAAGGTATTAAAACATCAATCCGCGTGGGTGTCGTAGGAAATCCAAACGTTGGAAAAAGTTCTATAATAAATTCTTTGACCCGCGGCAAAACGTGTTCTGTTGGTTGCACCCCAGGTGTTACAAAGTAAGTTTGAATAATTATATTTCAATAAAAAATTCATATTATTTCCCCGTATCTTTAGAGTCATGCAGGAAGTTGAACTTGATACAAAAATAAAACTTATTGATTGCCCAGGTATTGTTTTTACAAATCCAGGAAAAGAGAGTTCTGAAGGAGTTGTTTTAAAGAATGTTCAACGTGTTGGCGACGTTAAAGATCCTTTTACTATTGCCGAAAATGTGTTGAAGCGCGCCAGTAAACAGTACTTTTGTAAACTCTACGATATTTCCGAGTATGACAGTTTTGAAGAATTTTTTGCTAAAAAGGCCACTCGAATGGGTAAGTTGAAACAATAACTTTAAATAAATAAAGGACTTTATATTATATATTGAATTATGTAAATATGGTATATAACCAATTATAGGTAAATTTTTAAGAAAAGGGGTGCCAGATGTTGTTGCAGCTGCACGCAGTGTACTTAATGATTGGAATAGTGGTAAAATTAAATATTGTACTCAACCTCCTGTAACAGAGCAAAGAAATGATGTCCATGTTAGTGCTGCCATAGTTAACTCTGATGCTCGCGAATTTGATGTTGATAATTTTGAAGCGATGGAGACGGAAATTCTCAACAATTGTATCGTAAAAAATGAGGAAGTATTGGAAGTCATTTTAAGTGGACCTGTGAAAATGAAAATGTCCTTTGATGATGAAACGAAAAAGTCCACATATACCATAGTGAATGAAAGCCAAATTTCTAATAAAAAAAGAAAACTAAAAGATGCAAGCGATACATCGACTGTGGATCCCGTAATGAATTTAGAAGGTAACATATGTATAGGCTACGCTGTAATTAAGTTTAATAGTATTCTATAGTATGTGACTATTGTCTAGATTTCAAAAACATAATTACAAAAGGTTTTATCCAAAGGTCTTAATAAGATTTCTATTTTTTTCGAAAGATTCTACTATTAATTAAATTTTTTTTGAAATCCGTACTACTATTGTTCTTCCTTGTTGTTGTAGCGGCAGAATTCTGCCGAGTTGACAGTCCTCGGCCGGAATAAATCCGGGTCCGTTCCGGTTACGTAGACCCGACTGTCGTGGGAACGGTGTTCTTTTTCCTTGTCATTTCGATTTCGGTTATGTAACCGCCTAAGTGACCTTAGCACTAGAACTACGAAGATTTACCTTATGCCTATTTCAAATAGGTCTCTCTCTTAAAATTGGAAGCGTAAGAACAGCATAATCTAGAATATTATTCTATACACAAATTTAATAAAACTCATGACATTATCGTAAAATATTAAATAGGAATAAAGAGGAAATGGCATAAATAAATGATGCAACCGGTAATTTTGACCGGTTCGTATTTCTAGTGTTAATGACAGTCACAACTGCAGTGACCGTGAAACTAGTGTTGATTGAGAATTGACCACAACGTCAACCTCAAACCATTCACGTAGATACTCACTGTCCCTATCCTCCAACGCAGAGCGTAGAGTTCTACCAGGAGTTTCTTCGGCGACGTAGTGATCTAAATAATCGGTGATGGCGTCGGAGTATCTAACTATTATATTTTAGAGTGATAAAAATAAGACGTTCTTAGCCCTTAGTTTTGATAGCAACTTTCACCTATGCATATAACCAAATTGGCATTGACTACTCATTGCATTATAGTTGGTGTCGTTTGCGGGCTCACCCTTTTGGTGGATTTGGTGAGGTTCATAACAGTTGCATAGCAGGCATGTTTTCGTCCGACCATGTATGTAGCTCATATCTTTTCTACATTGGTTTTCTAGCTTTTTTTCTCGCTAATTGTTAGTCGGTTAAGGTGATATGAACTTATGGTTATCATCAAACAAAAATATACCATTAGTGATTTGTGGTCTTTTTGAATTGAAGTTTTCTTATTCTGTGGTGGGTTTCAAGATCACGACGAAAATTGGAAAACAAAATAAGGTACTTTTGGAAGTATCCATGACCGGATAGTAGCTGCGTTATGTAGAAGTCGATTTCTCCGAATTTACGACTTGTCCATAAGTTTAGGTCTCTTATAAGTCTGGCCGTCCATCTGCCGCGACTCTCATTCTCCCATCTTCGTTGCCATGCTGATATCGTGTCTTTCTTTATATGGTCTAATGCGCTCTTGTTGTATTCAGACATTTTCTTTAGCTCCCACAGCTTTTTCCTTTCGTATGCCAGAAGGTCAATTGGGGCATTTCCGCTTATGACTAATATTGCATCACCTGACACCGTTCGGTAAGCTGATGCAACTCTGAGGGCTGCGGTGCGGAATACTCTAGCCAATACCTTACGCCGGTTTTCCTTTTTTAACACATCTGCCCAAATCTCTGCTCCGTATAATAGGACGCTGATGGTCGTGGACATTAGAAGCTTTCTCTTTTCTTGGCTGGGCCCCCCTATGTTGGCCATTAGTCTGCTGAGTTGGGAGGTGATTTTCGCTGCTTTTCCTGCAGCGTGCTGGATTCGTACACAAAAAGTTAATCCGGGGTCCAGTCTTACGCCTAGGTAGTTCACCGGTTCTTGTTTGCATACTTATTTCGAGAGGTATCTGCTTATTTGTTAGCAGAAGTAGTTCTGTTTTCTCCGTAGCGAGCTGGAGGTTGTGTCAGTCAAGCCATGTTTGTGTCCGTATCATGACCTGGTTTAGCTTTCTTCGCGCATCTTCTGTGTCTCGGGCTGTAATTACTGCTGCAATGTCGTGTGCGTAGCCAATTAGGTACGATTCGTCTGACATTTCGAGTTTTAGTATGCCGTCATAGTTGATGTTCCACAAGTCTGGGCCTAAAATGGATCCTTGTGCAGCTCCTGACGTAACTGCTATCTGTCCTGATCCCTCTCTAGTTTGGTACAGCAGATAAAATATCTATTGCTTAGGTAGCTCCGCACCACAGCTCTGAGGTAGTTGGGGATTTTAAAGGGGATTCAAGAGCGTCGATCATGTCCGCCCATCTAGCGCTGTTGAAGGCGTTTCGGACGTCTAGAGCCGCCAGCAAAACTATTCTTTTGTATTTATGGCATCTACGCTGTGCGGCTTCTACGCTTTCAATGATGCATCTTATAGCTCCTAAAGTTGACTTGCCGGGTCTAAAGCCGTGTTGTCTAGGGGAGAGGCCTCCGGCTTCGCTGATGGCCGCTTCGAGTCTGGGTTTAAGTAGACTTTCATAAAGTTTTCTCGCTGTGTCAAGCATACATAGTGGACGGTATGCTGATGGTAAGTTGGGATCACCTTTTCCCTTCCAAGGTTCAGGGAATATTCCGGCTTCGAGGCAGGCGTTGTACATATTCAGAAGTAATGCCGGTCGCTCTGCGGCGATTTGCAGCTCTTCGAGGGTGAACTGGAGGATTTGCAGAAGTCTTGTTGTCTGTTCTGGATCACTAATCCTGTTTTCGTGTGTGGGGAATAGTGCGCTTACGATATGATCCATTTTGGCAGCGGTTAAGTCAGGTGGTTTTGCTCGAACTCCGAGTTTCTTCATTACTATTTTGTACCCGAGTCCCCAGGGGGTTTTTTTAACGTCCTCGCGTATTTCCTCCCATTTTCTCTTTTTGCTATCATCGATGGCGTGCTTCAGCTCCTTTTTCGCCGCTTGATATTGCTCGGCTTCTTGAGATGCGGCTCCTCTTCGCCTGGATTTCGTATACGATCTACGAAGGCGAAGGCATGCGCGTTTGAGTTGGGCAATATTATCTGTCTACCAGTAAACTGCCGCTTTATGTTTGCTGTGGGCAGCCTTGGGCATTGATTTGTGACATGCTCTTGTTATATTAAGCATTGTGTGGTCGACAACTTTTCTTGCATTTTTAGGGGAGCTGCTAGATGGGTTATGGTCGTCTATTGCGGAGATTAATTTCGAAGTGTTTAGTTTAGAGACGTTCCATTTTCGGGCTCCAGTATTTTATCTGTACTGGTGGGCGTTTGTTCCGGTGTCCACCTCAAAAAAGATGTACTGATGATCGCTGCCAGTGTAATCTTCTAGGACTCTCCATTTCTTTATTAAGCCAGCCATGCGTTCTGTTGATAGGGTGATGTCTGGTGTGGTTTCCTCGCAACCCGGTCTTCTAAACGTGGTTGCATTTCCCGTATTAAGCACTATTAGACCAAGCCGCGCAGCCGTTTCTTGAATGCGCTTTCCTCTCGAGTCCGTGTTTGGCATACCCCACTCTATGGCTTTCGAATTCAGGTCACAGGCGATAATTAATTGACATTCTATAGACCTGGCTGTATCCTCAATATTGTCGAGCTTTTCTTGAAATTCTTGTATGCTGTCGCTTGGCGTCAAGTAGTATTAAGTCGTAACCGTTCTCTGTCACCATTTGCGAGAGTAAAGCGTCAGCAGCCTTGCATCTATGCATATTGGCCTGTAGAATATTAATTTATTCCGAAGATTCCTATATACCGTACATGCACTCGTTTGTGCACTCTTTTAATTTGTGACCTGTTTGGCCGCATTTTATGCAAATACCTTGCCCTCTCCTGTCGGGCCCTTTGCAGTCCCAGGTCAAGTGCCCTGGTCCAAAGCAGCGGTAGCACCTTTTGGCGTTTTCTTTCAGTCGCAGCCTGCAGTTAACCCAGCCAATTTTAATGCGTGTCTTTCGCATCAGTGTTTCAGCTTTATCCTGATGAAGCGTTATATACGCCCTTACCTACTCTCTTGGGCTAGGTGCAGTTATGATTATTGTCAAGTCTTCGAAGGGGTCCTGTACCACTTCTTTTACGGCTCTGCGACTTCGTTTTTTGTTGTGAGTGAATCGAGGTCTCTAATCTCAATAGTAGCTTTTGGTTTAAGGTCGGCCACTGTTGCGGATTTTTGAAGGGTGTGCTTGAGTGCCTCACAGAAGTTGGCTTTTGCAGTCTGTCCCTTCTCCAGCTCTAATAGTAGCGCCCCGGGTCTTGTTTTGCGGATCCCTTTAATCTTAACATCTGCTTCTTATAGATTTACTTGCTACGGATGTTCTTAAGGACCTCGGCGTAGCTGTTGCCTTCTGCTGGCTTAATAATTACGGCCTCTGATTGTCGCTTGGCTTTATAATATGCTCTCTGACTTGCAGCTATATTCTTCCCTTGTTACCTCTCTTCTGTGGCTTTGAGTGCTTCCACCACCTTGCCTCCTTCTGCGTGGGTCTTCTTCGTCCTTTTGTGCAAAACTTTTTGCCACTGGTCCTCCTTTTCATTCAGTGGGCGCACTGTCTCTCGAGGCTCCACAGGGCTTGTCGCGCGCCGCTTCGAAGTTATTGGCTCGGGGGTCGTGATGCGGCTGCTTGAATGTCCCCCTCTTTTCTCGGTTTCAGCAATGAGCCAGTTTCTACGGTAACTCTTGATTACGTCAAAGAGTTCGTCTAGCTGTGCCGCTCCGTTCTTAACGTCCATGCTGACATTTTTCTGTTTGGCCATCGCCATCTTCGTTATTTGCACGATGCTCTTGCACTTTTCTAAGGATTCCTCTTCTGCCTATGATGGCAGCTGGGGTGCGCTTCCTTCTCCTTGTTTTGCCAATCCTATTTGCGAAGCCGGGGTTTTATCCAGCTGTTTTGGAGTGGTGGAAAGTATAGGGGATCTAAGAATCCTACTACTCCTACGGAAGACGGTCCGGTTTCCACGTCTTGGCCATCTTTATTTTGTTGTGTTTTTTCTTGTTGTTCTTCTTGTTGGGGCTTTTGTTGTTGTTGTGGTGTACTCATTTTGTTCTGATGGGTCTCCGCTTCAAGCCGCTATCTCCGCGCGTTGTAACAGTTGCCCTAAATGAACCCCGTGGTTATCTATGCAAGCAGGGAGGCTACGCGAGGGTTGACACATGTCCTTATGGGAGCTTATGTTCAGAGCCAGGTTTGGGCACAAATCAGGAGCTCGTCTCAACTGAAACTGTACGGCCAAGAATATATGGCGACGTGCATTGAACGTACTTTGCCATGGTTTTAACGAGACGGAGATGAGGACAGTATTAGCCTACCAACCATTTCGGTGAGATGTCACTCTTACCTACTGAGGTGGTAGAATGCTGCTCCTTTCCGGCTTTCCAGTATACCATAATCAGAATCTTACTGGCCTCGATTCTGATGGGCGCTTGCCCAGGGTTTTCATCCGCATCCGTACACATTGGGTACTGTCGCTGTATTGATCCCTCGTCGCTTTGTTGCCTCCCTTTCGTGGGTAGGTTCTCCCTCGGTGCAGCCCTGGTGGGGGTTGGGGACGCTTATTTAAAGGCGGCATCTGTTCGCCTCTTCGCCGGAGGTTCATTGGGCGCGTGAGGTATTTTGAGCCAAACCCTCCTCTCCTGCAGCTCTTGGTCGGGGGCTGCGTATTACTATTCGCAGCTAACCAACTTAGCGTAGGCCGTCCACTATCCGCCAACTGTGACCCCGGTAGTAGCCTGAGCTCAGCCTTACCAACCAATCATTCGTAGCATCCATTATTGAGCTTAACAAAATTGATTGATTCATTACCGCGGCCAACAAAAAAAATTATTTTTGGTTACTGTTTTCATGTTCAAATTCTGAGTCTGGACATTGAAAAACACACACTTTAAGTTTGATTTTGCCTTATACGAATGGGCCTGATTTGCTCATACAAACATAAAAGAAATACGAAAAATATTAATTTTTAAACATTAATTTCTTGTTGGTTTACATTTATATACTATTGTTTATCACAAATTTCAAATAAAAAAGACTGATATACAGCTTTCTTCTTAACATAACTTAAAGTATAATTATAAAAAATATGAAAATCACTTATTTTTGCCGAAAAATTTAAAAGTTACACTTGTTCCTGCAAATGAAAACTTCGAAACAAAAAAATTTCCCCTTTATTTTGGGTGTACGAGAAACTAAAATTTAACTTGCAGAAGTAAGGTGTGGTTGTCCACTGGAATAAAGTCGGGAGGTTTCTTGATCGAGCTAATTATGGGCAAGTGGTCTGATGCGAGAGTTAGCATAGGTTGCCAGGTCATGCTATTTATCAGACCACCGCTAGCGATGGTAATGCAGAATGTCGACGTCTACCTGTTCCGCCAGCTCCATCCCCCTACAATCGTTTGACAGGCAGGAGTAACAAAGATCGTGGTGCGCGTGAAAGTCACCTAGCACCTAACGGCTTTCACCACGAAGTAGCGCACATATGTTTGGGTGATATACTATTGGGCAACATGTAACCGGGGGGATGTATATATTATTAAATATCTCGAGCTCGACATCTCCTGACTGGATAGCTATACCCTGACATTCTAGTGTAGTGTACTTACGGTCGATGTCGGAACACGACGGAAAGTGAAACCAGCCAGTACAAGAATTGCACTTGACTGATGCGACGTATGACGGTATTACACACGAAACAGAATGTGCGAGAAACCAGGAGTTGCTGAGAGACTCTGGCACGAGAATTAGAGCGGGATGAAGGTTGGGGGGGATTGGTCAGACTGGGAGTCATGCTGCCCTCGTGAGCTCCTTAAGGCTTCGGAGGCTTAGGGCGACTGGAGTGGTGAAGATTGCACAGCCGTTGATGCAGGTATCGCAGTTGTGCGTTGGTATCATGGGGCCACGTAACTTGTGGTCCACTCCCTATGGGCCTTAAGGCCTAAACAGATCTTAAGATGGTTCTACCCATACCATGTGTTCCACCTACTCGAGGTGGAGTTTGGATGGAACCTATTCGCGCAAATTCAGCAATAGAATTCCTCGGGGCCCGGGTTGAGCTCGATATTAGCACGGGCCAGGAGGATACGAAGCAACCCTGCTGCTAGGTGTTGCTCTAAAGACGACAAATTTAAACTAAAACTTATTCATCACAACAGGGTTAGATCGCCGAAATAAAAGCCCTTGGCCGGATAAAATCCGGGTCAATTCCGGTAACGTAGAACCGGTTGTTGTGGGAATTGTATATACCATATAATATGACAGTTGGCCCAGGGCTGCAATTATTTTGCTGCATTTCATTGCACGAAAATTAACATTGGTTTTGAAGAGGCGAACTTTGCAGTTGTTGCATTTCACAAATTGGAAAATTCTACAAAACTCATACTGAAGAAGCTCAACATGTTCCACAAAGTAGAATAATATTGTTCGTGTAACGGTTGTTTCTAACAAAAAAACCTAATCGAGATTGGTAGGTATATGGTAATTACAAATGATCAGGATGACAAGACGAGTTGATTTCCGAATATCTGTCAGCCACAAGCAAGATAATTTGAGTAAAAATGAGATATCTTGATAAAACTTGGCAGACGCGATCCTTGGCACTCTGAAAGGATCGGTGTTGTTGTTATATTAGAGACGGGCTAAACAGGGCAATTACACGAAAAGTATATGATATAATATAAAATTCTATAACTAAACTAAAAATTAATCCACAAAATTTAAATTTTATATAATAATAGTAGATAAGATTATCGGGGTTAAGAAATTTTTGAAAAGTGGCCCCCATTTGGTAGTATGTACATTTCTTGCAAATTTTCAAGGCTATATAAACCAAAATTGCTTGAAACATGTCACAAATCGGATAATAACTGAACCAACTGTTTACATGTCTACTTAACTTAATGGGAACACACAAAATTTTGTTTTTACTTAAATAACCATTAGAACTCAATAAAAGCATAAAGAAAGATATAAGGTCGATCGAGGTACGTAAAACGATGTCCAGCTCCCTGTCTGATCGAGTAAACGGAGATGTGTAGCGCGCCGGATCGCCGTTTTATCGCAGAGTAGAATTGAATGTATAAGCGAATGAGGTGTGGGCGATGATCCCGTCATTTTTGTCAAGTTTGTGTATGTAGTGTTCTCAAATGTTGAGTGTGGTGTTGGCATCGTATGTGGTGAGATGCTGTGAGTGTTCTCAGGTGTGGTATGTTGTATTAGGGTGCGCCAATTTGTTCACGGATAGTCTGGTGTGTTTATTTACTGAGGTTTAGCTCATTTAAACACCCTCAAACAAAGGTTATGTTGAATAGTGCTATAACTCTACAAAACACGTTAGAAGCATCAATTTTTACAATAGCCTTATTGTAAACTTCGTGTGAATAAATCATTACCATGTATTTTTATTTTCTCGCGAACGAAAAATTCGTTCTACGAATTTCGTGTGAAATGTTCGAAAACTTTGTAAACTTTTAAAGACAATTTTGCGACTGTTTTAGCTAAAACGCGTATTTTTATTTTTAATTATATTATATATCGTACATATCGTTTTTGATCTAATTGGTATTAGCTGGCATAAATTATGCAGAAAACAATTTTTGGATGGTATATTTGCAGGAATAATGGATTTAACACTTATGTTAGTAACCAAATTTACCGACGTCTTTTAGCAGCCCCCCCCTGAGTACTATTATTATTTTGTTTATTTATTAAAAAAAATTTTCTTCAAATATTAATAGTCAATTTTTTTAAGGTATTCACACAAATACACCGCATAACATAAGGGTTAAAAAAGACTTCTTTAATGACCTCACATTGGGTAGCAACTATTGGAAAAATCTTGTAACTTCTTTCAAAATACATCCACTTTCTCGTTGTTTTATTTTTTAAAATCCTTCCCAAAAATGTCAATTGTATTTTCTTAATAGGCCTTAGTTCATATAAAACACTTTTTAAAATCAAGTAAATAGTCATTAAAGTATGCTTATATTTTATTTATAGTTGTTCCCAACTAACAGTTTTGTGAACCAATTTTCTGGATTAGCGTGGAAAAAAATTTTATTTGCGATTAGGGAAATTTTCGAATACGGTAGATTTTTCCCATGTGAAGTTCACGATAAGAAAAACACAAATTTATGAATATTTTAATGGGCAATGGCGTTGACACGATAGGTAGTAGAAATTGGGCATTAGCTGTGTCACCACGTATTTTAAGGTATTGTTTTTGGTGATCGCTATAATGATAATATGAAATTGAGTAATTTGGATCAATAAAAAATTATTTTAATGAATTACAGTGAAAAAAAGTTGATGAATGACATTTGGTCTTTGTTTTTCTTATCCCATTTGTTGGAATAAAGGATTATATATCTCTATTAAATAGATGGCGAGCACAAAATTCCAAAATGAAGCTTAAACTTTCAAAATTATTTACAATTTTATTTTCTTTTAGATTGCATCCTATTAAATTAATGAAAGTAATAATAATATAATTTTATTTATTGATATATCATTTAGGTAATCTGTCATTGAATAAAAATATGAAGGAACAAATTAAGAAGAAAAAAAAACAGAATGTACGGAACGAAAAAAATATTTCTCAACTAACCGATGTTCTTGATGGATTCAGCTTGGAGACGAGTACCGATTACGAATATGATTTCAACAAAGACTACATAATTGAATAAACCAAATAAATGTTTTATAATATTGAGATACGATTAGGAGTAGAACATGTGGCTACAAACAATAACAACTAAAGTTGATTTTGGGAAAATTTCGATAATCCTTCAATCATATGCTTGCTTTTAAATTCTTATATGTTTGTACTTTCAATTTTAAATTGGCGTCAATACATTTAAAATTTTCTTATGTCGGTTAATTATGTGGCTTGAGTTTGAGCTTAATCCAACTTAAGCAGTTATCCACAGAAATATTGTATCTGTAAATATATATCAATAATGTTTTTGTTAATATGCTTTTTATGTTGAAAATATATTAAATAGAAAATTTTGTATACGGTTTTCTCGAAATGTCCATTATACTGCATTTCGTTAGATTGCAACGTTGAAAATTGGACATGCACAAGTTATATTTGCAGTAGTTTTCTAGTGGCTACTGTGTTATGGTTCTTACTTCTGCTTAATTTCCAATTTTCTTTGGAAATGAAGGTCGTGACTTTGAAAGATTGATGGAACCGATTACGATTCATATCATAATCTATCTCTTCGTAAAGCGAAAAATATGGGACAACATGTAAAAAAGACGCACTAAATACACTATAGAAATACCTCACAAGTGGAGTTGAAATACAAAGTAAAATCAGCAGTCGCACATACTGACGTGAGGTATATGGTAAGTAAGATAGTTAAGGTTAATAAAATATAACAAAAATATTGCAAAAATTTAAAACATTGATTTCCAGGACTGGTGATCACATAGCTGATATGGTTATAGACGAATATAATGCCAAGAAGAAAATATTTGATGTAATAATTCAGACTACAAATACTTTCTTATCACTTCTTGTCTTTAAGGTTATAATCGGTAAACTAAAGTTTACCAAATAATAATAATTTTCAGGTAAATGATAGATAATTAAAATAAATTATTCCAGATATAAAAATTATTCCCAAATTCGGATTATATTTCCCAGACTTTTTTTCTCTTGCCTTCTGAAAAGCGCAGATAACGAGATATACATAAATGTAATATTTGTGTGGAATTTACTCACGGTATATACTTGGTAAGGATAAACAAAAGAAAGTTTGACTAAAGACCCACTTCTGTAGCCTCTATGGCTGTTTATTTTTATACTCTCTCAACGTTGCAACATGTAGTAACTAGTTTTGCTCTCCTAACGGTTGTTTGTATCATCTGAAACTAATCAAGTGAGATATAGGATTATGTATATATAAATGATCGGGATGAAGAGATGAGTTGAAATCCGGGTGACTGTCCGTCTGTGCAAGCTGTAACTTGAGTAAAAATTGAGATATCTTTACTAAACTCGGTACACATGTTTCTTTGTACCGTAAGACGGTTGGTATTGTAGATGGGCGTAATCGGAGCACTGCCACGCCCACAAAACGCCATTAATAAATATCGAAAATAAATTTAATAATATAGGGAGGGGCATCTGTAGTAACATTTTTTTTAAAAGTTGGCGTAGTCCCGCCCCTAATAGGTTTAATGTGCATATTTCCCAAACTGCTTAAGCTATAATAACAAAACTCACTGAAAACCGTTTGGTGCTAGGCGACTTTAACGCGCATCACGATAAAGAAGATACCCTGCGAGAGGACGATCCTCGTAGCGTTGGACTTATCGAAAGCCTTCGACACCGTCAACCACACAAGGCTACTTGAGGACATCGAACAATCTACGCTCCCTCCAGGGCTGAAGCGGTGGACTATGAACTACCTGGGCGGTCGGCATTTATCCGTACTGTTTCGAGGTCAAAACTCCAAACTTAGGAAAATTAAACAGGGGGTTCCGCAGGGCGGTGTCCTCTCCCCACTGCTGTTTAATTGTTATATTTCGAAACTCCCGCAGCCACCAGCGTGAATTTCAGTGACCTAGTACGCTGATGACTGTACGATATTGACGTCGGGAAATGGAATCGATGGCATGTGTTCAATAGTAAACAACTACCTCTCCGATCTTTCTCGCTCCTTCTCTGCAAGGAGCCTAACACTCTCTCCCACTAAATCCACAGCGATCATCTTCACAAATTGGACGAAGGAGTACAGACTGGACCTGAATATTTCAGTCGATGGCACAAAAATTCCGACAGTAAATACTCCTAAAATTATTGGCGTCATTGCCAAAGTACAGAGCCGCAACAAAATCCTCAAGTCGCTTGCCGGCAGCTCTTGGGGAAAAGACAAAGAAACGTTGTTGGCAACATACAAGGCAATCGGTCGGCCGGTCCTAAATTACGCAGCCCCAATATGGTCGCCTGGATGCAGTGACACGCAGAAGAAGAAGCTTCAGACCTGTCAGAACACTGCACTCCGAACTATCACGGGATGCCTCTTGATGTCTCCAATCGAACACCTACATAGTGAGGCCCGTATGCTTCCAGTTAAGAAACACAACGAACTCCTCTCCAAGCTGTTTCTACTGGGGTGTTTTCGTAGAAACCGACCGGACTTCGGAGGCAACGAACTTCAGACAGGCACTGACCGCCATTCACAGTGGAGCCATTAACACCTTCACAGACTCCCTCTCAGTGAATGGCGTAATTGGAGTCAAACCACCACCCATAGCAGACATAGGGCTCGAGTTGCCTCGCGAAACCACAGTGACCCTCGCGCAACTTCGTTCGGATACTGTAGCAGGTTAAACTCCTACTTATCCAGAATAGACCCCGACATACTAAACACATGTCCTGCGTGCAATGAGTCTCCGCATGACACTAACCACCTCTTTGCATGTCCAACAAACCCCACCCATCTAACACCCTTCTCCCTATAGTCCGACCCCGTCGAAACATCTCGTTTCCTGGGCCTCCCGTTAGATGACCTCGACGACAACGAATCTGGAATTTATCACCCAAACGGGGACTAGGTAACCGTTACAACAACAACAGTGTGAAAATAAGTGAAATCGGGTGACACCAATTTCTATGTTATGTGCGAATATGGGCAAAATCGGACTACAACCAAGCATATTTCCCATATATCACCGTTTGTTCAAATTGATTCCTTCACTTTCCAGTATGCAAATCAAGCAACAATGATTATATCGGCGTAAAACTTTGCGTGAATAATGCGTTTAAAGTATGTCACCTTGTGACCAAAAATTCTCTAAACTGTTCAAGCCCCGAGGTACTGAATATGTGGACCCCAGTGCTTATAGTTGACTTTTTACCGAAAATATCGTTCAATGTATAAGATATATAATTGAAATTCATATAATAAATCACTTGATAATGATATATTTTTGTGTCAAAAATGGGTTGAATCGGATCAATACTTCGTATAGCCCTCATATACCTAATATAAAGATTTTTGAACTTCCGGGTGTCTTTATACCGCGTATATCGGCCAGAATGTGTGTTATCTCAATGAAAATGAGAGAGCGTGTTTTACTCTTACTTACTTAGAATGAAATTAGTATATACCTTGGTCTAAACCTCACACCTTCATATAATGAATTCCGATTCTCTGGTAGACGTTTGCCACATTTTAATATAATTTTAAGCCACTTTGGCCGAGTTAATATCACATTCATACTTATCTATATCGCACTTCAAGATGTTTTTTTTTTAAATATACTTTTCGCTGACGCGAGTATAGCAATAAAACTGAGGCCAAGTTCATGGCCTTTAATATAAGTCAAGAAGATACCAAATTTGATTGTAATTTCATCACGATTTAATTTAATAATGCATGTTTAATTCTTTCTCAACATTTTTTAATATAAGGGTATGTCACACCTGAAGGAATTTCCAGGCCTTTGGTTCTTGCGAACCGGGGATATATTGACCCTAGCTCCAACATAATTTTTGTAAAAAATTCAAACTTCCGTTTGGATTTATATAAATGTCAAATATTAGATATACAATAATTGAATGCCGAAAATGTGAGAAATTGGTCCACGAATTTCTCAAGCTTACATGTACTATTTATGGTATAATTTTTTTCCGTTAATTTGATAATTTAATGAAACTAAATGGAAAGTTTTTCTTAAAAATAATGTGGTTTATCGCTGCATATGAATGAAATAGGAATATACCTTTGTTTAAACCTTATAACCCTAATATACTTATTTCCGTTCTTCTGGTACAATAAGCAACCTCATATACCCCACATGTTAAATCTAACCCCTTTGGTTCAGTTTATATCACATATATCATGTTTGAGTTAAATAGCTTCTTTTTATTAAAGTTAACATTTCGGAGAAACACATGTTAAATCTAACCCCTTTGGTTCAGTTTATATCACATATATCATGTTTGAGTTAAATAGCTTCTTTTTATTAAAGTTAACATTTCGGAGAAAAAAAAATAGCATTGACACTAAATAAATCTATGATCATTAACATAAGTTAATAAGATACCAAATAATAATCGAATAATAAATGTTGAATTCTTTCGAAAATTTTTTTTACTTTCGCAACATGTTGCAACAGAGTATAGTTTTGTTCATCAAACGGTTGTTTGCATCACCTAAAACTAATCGAGATAGATATAGATTTCTATATACAAATATTTATTCTAATATTTCGTGATAATCAGTGGATAAGTATATTTTCTCAGCCATCATGTTGAGCCTTTAACAAAATATACCAGACAAAAATGTAAAAAAGTTTCTTAGAGTGCTGGACTTTGTATAGGGCAAAAATATCTTTCTAGAATATAAATATTAGTAGTGTAGTATCAAAAGGGCTAAATACCCTTTTTATGTGGTAATAGATAATCAGCGACCCCATCGGTTTAAATGCTACTGTCTATTATTTCAGTTTTGCGACACATTTTAATATGAAGGTCATGAGGTGAACTGTAAACTCAAGAAAATTACATTTTTACTCAGCGACCTTGGCTGCTTATGAAAGGTTTAGATATTAAGACAGAGAGATGAAAATCTACATATCTGCTCTACATACATATGTGTATACCATATTTAATTATCGGTGCGTTCGAGCTACGTAATTGCAGCAGTACAGCTACTGTGTTGCATATTTGCTGATGTGCAGACAAAAATTTAGTGTTGCCGATTATTTGCATAAATTGCGCGCAAAAAGTAACAGCAAAACGTGATGCTGTTGCAAGTGTTGCCAAAAATTCACGCAGAACGTGATACTTTGACAAAGTTGCAACACTGCTGTCGTGATTGCCATCTCGAACGCACCCTATATGTAAGTTATTGTTTTTTAGCCTTCAAGAGCAGACCTTTCAGGTACCTAGGTACCATTAATTCCCATGTTTTAAAAAGCGTTAGACAAAAGCAATTTACGGAGGGGTTTTCCGAGCACTTAATTTCAATACAATGAAATAAACTACTAATTTCTAAAATATAAATATAACTAAATATTATGTATTATTATGCTTGTGAATATCTAAGTAATATATAGGTATACAAAAGTACGTAAGCTGTGTGTACAAAAATATATAATACCATAACTAAACCAAACTATTATATTCTGTAGCAACATGTTGCAAGAGTAAAATAAATATCAGTACACTGTGTTTGTAGTTTCAGTTACATAAGATTTCTTCATACATATGTGCACACATTTACACCAGTATATTCAACCTATACACCGAACAGGAAAGGAGTCATAGCAAGTACTTACAAAGAATTACAGTGAAAGAGAGCAGCACCTAGGATCCATCTTTTCACACCCGGACGGACGTCATTATTTAAGTATTTTATATATTTTGATAAACCATTTATTATTTACGTCTAGATTAAGTAGAAGGTCTGTATTACTAAGTCGTCTTCAGAATAGAAGACGTATGAGAGTTTTTCGTGAAACTCTTTATATAGAGATATTGAGCAGTCAAAAAACTCTAAGTCATGCTAATCGTAGATTATATTCCGATGTACGTCTGTCGGAACAAATTATCAATACAAATCAACATAGAACCAGGCGGGAAAATCTCGATTTGCGGTCTTTTGAAGAAAATTTAAATACTGTTCAACATAGGGCAAGACGTCTAAATCCCACAATCCGCTCTGAAGAGCAAAGCAGAAATACTCGGGGACATAGATTTCGGCGCGAAAATCTCGAGGTTCGATCTGTTGAGCAAGTTTTAAATACTGTTCAACATAGAACAAGGCGGCAAGATCCCCAAATTCGCTCTGAAGAGCAATTAAGAAATACTCGAGGTCATAGATCTCGGCGCGAAAACTCCGAGGTACGATATGTTGAGCAAGTTTTAAAAACTGTTCAACATAGGACAAGGCGGCAAGATCCACAAATTCGCTCTGAAGAGCAAATAAGAAATACTCGAGGTCATAGACCCGAGGTACGATATGTTGAGCAAGTTTTAAATACTATTCAACATAAAACAAGGCGGCAAGGTCCACAAATTCGCTCTGAAGAGGAAATAAGAAATACTCGAGGTCAAAGATCTCGTCGAGAAAATCCCGAGGTACGATATGTTGAGCAAGTTTTAAATACTGTTTAACATCGAACAAGGCGACAAGATCCACAAATTCGCTCTGAAGAGCAAATAAGACTAACTCAAGATCATAGATCTCGTCGAGAAAATCCCGAGGTACGTTATGATGAACAAAGTAGGAACACTAGGGATCATAGAGAAATTGGTGCGCCGTATTCAACGTGTTCGCCCCGAATATCGCGAAGATGGAAGTTGGCGTTTGTTGCACGATAATCCGCCGTCTCATCGATCGACGCTGGCATATAACAGATTCCGATAATAGTGGCAATATAACAGATTTCAAAAACATTTATTTCCAAAATATAAAGAAGGGCCCTACTAAAATATGTATTTGCTGTGGCGGATTATGGTTTTCACACCAAGTTCGCAAATTAAATTTCGGAACTATTGCGCAAGGTCACCCGAATGTTGCATCCGCGTTCTTTTTAATGCAAAAATTTCCTTCGGAAGATGGAAATTATAATTTTTGTGCTACTTGCAAAAATATGTTTAGCTAACGATCTAGCCTTTCCTAAAATACCGGATTGTTTCAATGATTTAACCCCAATTAAAGAACAAAGACCAATTGACATAATTCAAGATAATAATTCAGAAGAGTTGTCATTTGGAACAATATACGTTGGGCAGAAACGTACATGCTCTGAAACATATAGCAAGATAATACGTTCTGAAATTCGCCGTTTTGACAGAATGATTGTGATTACAAAAATTAGAATTGCTACAAATTAGGAATAGTAGATCCATTTGTCTTAGAAAGTTTTCAGGTCGCTATCGAGTTACGGCCCAAAATCTATTAAACGAAAACTTTGTTCAAAACTTGATTCAACACGATGATGGTTACAAGGTTTTGAAAGGCGTTAGATCCTCTCCTGCGCACTGGGAAGCTGAGAAGAAAGCTTCCTTCTTTATCACTTTATCGGCTGCAGAATCTCAGTGGGTGGAGCTTTTAGTCATCCTCTCTAAAACTGTTGATTCTAAAGATATTTCGGAAGAGGAAGCCAACAGTTTAACAACTCAAGATATATATCACTTAATTCGGTCAGACGCGGTTACTTGTGCTAAATATTTTGACTACCGCTATCGACAAATTCTTAGGCTAGTTAAAGATAATGCCGGCATTTTGGGAGAGCATTATGTCACAAATTTCTACTGGAGAGAGGAGCTTCAATAGAGAGGTTCCCCGCATGTACAAGGTTTTACATCACATATATATATATTGGCTTAATAATCCTCCCGGGATCAACCTTCAAGATCCTCAGACATTCCCTGATGTCATTAGTTTTATTGACAATTATATTTCTACAGATGGTTCGGTCAGCCAGGTTAGAGAATTATTTGGGTTATCAGAAGCATACCACAGTCGGTCTTGTACTAGGGAAATAAGAGGACTACAGTTTTGTCGTTTTGGTATACCATATCCAACAATGCCTTCAACGCAAATACTGTTACCTCTTACAGAAATAAGTCAAAATTCAGAAAGACACAAGGAAAACTTTTTCAAAATTCAAAACGTTTTAAATTCAAATATGACTACAGAAGACATTTCTAATATAAACGATTTTGAATATTTCCTGTCTGATAGAATATATATGTCTTTGATGACTATTTGTTAGCCCTTAGATCAAGTTTAACACAACCCACAATTTTTCTAGAAAGAAAACTACAGGACGCTTATAATTCTCTGAATTTGGAACTCCATAGAGCAAATACAGATATTCAATATATACTGGATGCGTATGCTTACTGTTCATATGTAATTAATTATATTAATAAGTCTAACAGGGGAATTTCTAGGCTCTTAAATGAAGCTATATCAGAGGTAAATGCTGGAAATTAAACTGTTAAGCAAAACTAAAACATCTACATAAGTCACAAATATCTGCACAAGAAGCAATACACTGCTACATTGGGCTTCATCTTTCGGAAGTAAGTAATGCAGAAATATTATGGTTTAAATACATCTCGGCCTGAAGAAAGTGTGTGAATTGTAAAACAGAGCGGAACTTCAAAACCTTCCTTCAGGTTCGACTGAAATATTCGTCGCCGGTATTTTAGACCGTTATGTTCAAAGACGCGGGCAGCAACTCTTTGTTTAGCTGATTTTGAATCTACGTATAAATATTTTAAATCCAATAGAAGAGCACAAGACAGTGACCATGAGGAAGAAGAGTGGAAAGATGATAATTTAAATGGTGGGATTGTCATGCTTTTTAAAGACGGTAGCCTTCTGTTTAAAAATGTATTAAACCTTGTATAATTCGGTATAAAAGGTTTAACCCAGATTTGGCGAGAGTTGAGTATTTCCGCGAAATGGATTACTTGCTTTCCTATCCATGGCGTAATGAACACCAAGATCTCATTGTAAACGATAAGGAGCAAACTTGCATAACACATCGTCTTCTCATTTAGGAAAATCAAAAAAAAGATGATGTTTTTGAGCAAAGAGAACTTGAAAATGTTCTAGAAAATCTTTATAATGAAATAGACTTAGAGAAAGGTGCTCAAAATTAACTACCTATCGTGGAAAATGAGTTCAGAGTGTTGGCACTTCCAGAAATAAACCCAAATATAAATTTGCCATACTTGCATGGTGCAGATTCAACAGAAAATGGCGCTGAATATTAGACTTATTAAACTACCCCCCCTAATTCCAGTTGAGGAATTATTTTCATTAGTTCAAAGTCTAAATACTAAGCAAAGAACCTACTTGACACATTTGAGGCACCAGCTAAAAACAAATCGATCATTTTATGAGTTCATTGGTGGCGATGCAGGTGTAGGAAAGAGTCCTTTGATATCTGCAATATATCAAGCACTTAACCATCGTTACAATTCTACACCTGGATCCAATCCAAGTTCCTTAAAAGTCTTCTTTGCGCACCTACAGGTAAAGCAGCATTCGGAATAGGTTGAATGACCCTTCATTCAATATTCTCTTTACCTGTTAATCAGTTGAATAGAGAGTTAAGGCCACTTAGCAATGACACAGTTAATTCAATGTATTCCAGATTTAAAATTAATCATAATTGATGAAATATCTATGGTAGGTGCTCGTGTGTTTAGCTCTGTTGATGCGAGATTAAAACAAATTTTCGAAACAGACAGCCCCTTCGGTGGTATACCGATCATAGTGTTTGGTGATTTGAAGCAACTCTTACCTGTTGGAGATAGGTGGATATTCTCTCTCCTAATATCCGTCCCCTTTGTGGGAGTTATTTAAATACTTTGGGAGGATCATGCCTTTGCAATTGCATTAAATCATATGGCATCTGGTACTATGACAAATGAGGACATATCACTCATTGAAACTCGAGTAGTTAATTTCGAAGAAGTTCCCGATGATGCCATACATTTATTTTGGTTCAATGAAGAGACAAATAATTTCAATGCCCTTAGCTCAGTCGAATCCCAACAGAAGCTTTCCTTTTAACTGCAAAAGACTCAGTTAAAGGAATTGGTATAAGTGAAAATGAGAGTATTTTGGAAATAAGGAAAAGAGTTAAACTTTACAAAATTTCTGAAACGCAGGGAGTGCCCTATGAATTGACACTAAAAGCATCCGCCAAATATATGATTACAGTGAATATAAACACGTGTGATGGCTTGGTTAATGGGGGAGCTGGATAACTTATGTTATTGATTTCCATTGTTCTTTTCGAACAACTCTGTGTACTAAATTTTTGGAACCTTCTGTTGGTTTGATAGCACGATCAAAATAGCCTCATCCTCTAGAAAGTTCTTGGACACCAACTGAAAAAGTTCTTTTCAATATTAAAGAAATGAACAAATTTCTATTGAAAGTAATCACTTTCCAAATTTTCTGAATCGGATCCTGTATTTAGGCAACTGAGGGAATTACACCCAAATAAAGCTCTGGCAAGAAGTTTGAATTTTATGATTTCCCGAACATCAGGACATCACATTTTATTCCATAATGTTCAGAGTCTTCACGCTCACAATAATAATATAAAAATCGGCTGTTTGATGCTATCCTCAGATATTTTATGTTTTGTAGAAACTTGGAGCTATCCTTGAGAAAATTTTGATATACCAGGACTTACTCCAATTGAAGAGCTGAGGATAGATAGCGCGGAAGCAAGCAACAGAAATCAACGGGGTATTATAATATATGCAAAGCATAGTATTGCTAGCTCTATAGAACCAAAGGCTGTAAAGAAAATTTATTCAGGCCGCAAAGTTTTAGAAGCGGTTTTGTTTAAATATTTCGGTATTAATATTCTGGTTCTATACAGAAATTCAGCTTTCTCTGTCAGACATTTAATTGTAGAACTTCAGAAAGTCCTTACTTCTGAGTTATGTAATCAAAATGTGCTATTTTTTGGAAATTTTAACATATGTTTAATGTCTACAGGGACACTAATTTATTGGGCATTTTCAAACATGGATCCTTCCCATGTTAATGCATTTACTTTTAAGACAGTACAGAACTATCAAGACAAAATTTGTGTCCCTATATCAACCTAAAGTTTTCAGACTTAGTGCAAAAGTAAAATTTTGACAGTAGTTTTTAAAACTATTTTAAGAAAAATATGTAAATAATCTAATTTAGAAAATTTAATCTAAATGTATAATTTGTTATTATATAAGACATTATTGTATAAATATATGATAGAAATTAAATAGTATAAGAAGAAAAGAAACATAATTTAATTATATATGTATAAGAATCTCTATAAAAATTTATGTTTAATGTTTATGTTTAATTGTTAATATTTATTATTTTTAAGCTAAAGATGTATAATAATTTCGATATAATAGATAAAAAATGTTAATTATGGCCCAAAAACGATTTCTTTTCATATTCCTCAATATAGTTGTAATGTAAGCGTATACAACAAAACACAATAACGATTTCTCATAATTTGAGTAAATTTAGTTTAAAAATTGCTCTAATTCATTTCACTGTGAATGTAAATAACTCGGGCAACAGTTCCTACTTGCAATTATTAAAATATATAAAGAAATCTCAAACGAGTAGTATTTTTTACGGTTTTTTTTCTTTTAAAGAAAATTTCCGTTACGTGTTTGTTTCAGATTTATCACCCATGAATTGATTTCCTAACTTTCTACTCGAACACAATGATGGAAGATGAAGTCCTATTCATTTCTCAATTCGTGAAATAAACTTAATTTATTTTAGTGAAATATACAGAAAAATGTTATAATATTTTTAAATAAATACATTTACATACGTCAATTGACAAATCGGCATTCTTGTCACCACTGACAGTCAAATGAACAGTAAAATAACTGTCAATGTTTACGATTTTTCCAAAAGCAAATTTTTTAATACAAGTATATACGTCGAAAAGAGACGGCACACATTTCCATAGGAGTTTCGAGAAGTTGTAAAGTATCTATGTAGCTGTTATTCCGTGCAATAAACCAAAAGTGGTGCGTGCTCTTGTGCAATAACTCTTTTCGTGTTAAAAAAATTAATAAATAAGAAAGAAGTTTTCAAATATAATATACGTAAGTTATTATTAAGTTTCAAATCCAATTATATATTTAGTTAATTTCCATTTTTATTAAGGCATTTTTAAATTCTGAAATATACATGAACTGAAGAAAGACGTACAGCAGAGCTTTTGAGTGAAGCAAGCAGGGAATGAAAATTTCTTTTCATAATTTATTATTTAATTATTTTTTTGGTGCACTCCTTTTTTATATTGTATGTGTATTATTATAATTAATTTTTATTAAAAGTTTTCAATTTATTAAAGAAATCAAAATTGTATTATATACTTCGCAAAAGAATTGTTCACTTGTAATAAATTTACAGTCATAACTGACAAATTTCTGCTATGATAGCTTTTCTGTCATAACTGACAGTTTTCAGCTTTGATGGATTTATTAACAGCAATGACTCGGGAAAAGGCAAGAGAGTGAGAGCAGTATAGATATATAGTGAATCAATTCCGAAGAAACATGTGTTAAAGAAAGATGCAAAATCCCGCGCATGCGTTTGTTTACATCAGTTTTTGCACAAGGCTCTTAAGAAAATGATAGCAACTTTGTTCTGCTTTGACTGTCAATTAGCCATTTGAAAAAAAATTTGAACAGCTGTAAGTAAGTTGTGTATAATACTTAATTGTTAATTTTTATAATGTTTATTAAATTAAACTATTTTTAAATGAGGAAACCAACAAATGAAGATCATTGTGATATAATGCTATATACTTTTACAAAGAGTTTATATAATATGTACATATATATGTATATGAAAAGTTTATAGTGAGAAACCAATTTGGTAAGTATGGTTATGTTAAAATTGCTGTAATAAAATATCTTACAAGGTGCGTTCCAAAGTAAACAGTAAAAATGTAATAAAGTAAACTCTAGTGGCGCCATCTATATGTCGACTAGTGCGTTAGAATCTGCTATCCTTTATCGACTTCCAGTAAAAATTTCATGACCTTTCATTTATTGGAAGTGAAGCTATTTTGTCATCGGTGCGAAAATGAGCTTCGAACAAAGAGCCAACATTAAATTTTGTTTTAAAATTGGTAAAACTTTTACCGAAACGTTTCAATTGATGAAAAAAGTTTATGGCGATGATTGCCTATCCCGTAGCAGAGTGCACGAGTGGTTTCAACGTTTTCAAAGTGGTTGTGAGGACATAAATGACGATGAACATGTGGGCAAAAAATCGCGCCTGGAGAAATCAAAAGTGAAGACAATGCGGATTTGTTTTTATGATTCCAAGGGTATTGTCCACAAAGAATTTGTTCCACCCGGACAAAACGTTAATGCGGTATTCTACCTTGGAGTTTTGAAGCGTTTGGTGCACCGTATTCAACGTGTTCGGCCCGAATATCGCGAAGATGGAAGTTGGCGTTTGTTGTACGATAATGCGCCGTCTCATTGATCGACGCTTGTGGCCGATTATTTGACCAAAAATCGCATTTTAACAATCAACCACACCTCGTATTCATCGTGCGACTTCTATCTTCTCGGAAAATGCATTTGCCGATGAAAGGAAAGCGTTATGCAGACGTGGAGGCCATTCAAAAGGCTTGCACCGGCATACTGGCGGCCATACCGGGCAACGAGCTTAAACACTCGTTCGACATGCTTTTGGACCGTGCAAAAAGCTGTATTAAAGCAGAAGGAGACCATTTTGAATAAAATTAATTGATTTTGCCGATAAAAACATTTGTTCTGTATTTTTTTAAAAGTCCTATTTAATTTGGAACGCACCTTGTATATGGATATTATATACTAATATATTATGAATATCTTTATGTTTTTTGGATTGCAGTTGAATTTAACTAAATTTAAAATAAAATTGTGCGCAAATTGTTGTTTTTTTTTTGCGGGTGAGGGGGTGGAAAATGCCTTCCGCATCATCACTGCTGTCGTCGCAGCAGCGGTGTGTGCCGCTTGCAGGTCACTAAAAACCGCCCCTCTACGGAACCCACCCTGGAACCACGTTTGCATCACTTCATGATGGCGTTCCATTTTCCTCATTCAGAGATTTACATCTGCACACCTGCGTCCAGGTCCCGCTTTTTGCTGCGTAGCAAAGTTGCAGCCAATTTCTGGATGATCCCCCAGTTTTCTTCGCGCTCCAGCATGACGCTGATTCAATTTTCCGTGTTTATTGGACCAACCCGGTCTTCTACGGCGTTACGTTCCCGTTGCCATCGCGTACATTCAAAGAATGTGTGTTCAGCGTCGTCTTCTGTCGCGTCGTTGTATGGGCATGGCGGCTCTTCTACTATTCTCATTCTGTGGGGATACTTTTTGAAGTATCCGTGCCCGGATAGCAGTTGTGTCGTGTAGAAGTCGACTTCCTCAAATTTCCGGCTTGTCCATAAGGTTACATCTTTTATGAGTCTGGCCGTCAATCTGTAAGGGCTGCGGTGCGGTGTACTTTGGCCAATACCTTACGCTGATTTTTCTTTTTTAGCACATCTGCTCAAATCTCTGCTCCGTATAATAGGACGATGATGGTCGTGGACATTAGGAGCTTTCTCTTTTCTTGGCAGGCCCCCCTCAATGTTGGCCAATGGTCTGCTGAGTTGGGAGGTTATTTTCGCTGGCTTTCCTGCGGCGTGCTGGATTTGTACCCAAAAAGTTAATTTGGGGTCCAGTCTGACGCCTAGGTAGTTTACCGCCTTTTGCGTCTTTAGAATATCCGTAGTCGTTTGCATACTTATTTCGAGAGGTACGTGCTTGTTTGTTAGCAGTAGTAGCTCTGTTTTCTCCGTAGTGAGCTGGATGTTATGTAAGTCAAGCCATGCTTGCGTCCGTATCATTACCTGGTTTAGCTTTCTGCGATGTCGTCCGCGTAGCCAATTAGATAATATTCGTCTGTCGAGTTTTAGTATGGCGTCGAAGCTGATGTTCCACAAGTCTGGGATTAAAATGGAACCTTGTGCTGTTATTGACGTAACCGCTATCTGTCGTGATCGCTCTCAAGTTTGGTACAACAATTTTCTCTTGCTAAGGTAGCTCCGCACCACCGCCCTGAGGTAGTCGGGGATTCTGAAGCTTCTTTCGAGAGCGTCGATTATATCCACCCATCTAGCGCTGTTGAAGGTGGTTCGAACATCTAAGGTCGCCAACAGAACTATTCATTTGTACTTATGACATCTGCGCTGTGCGGCTTCTACACTTTTGATGACGCATCTAATAAATCCTTAGGTTGACCTGCCGGGTCTAAATCCATTTTATCTAGGGGAGAGTCCTCCAGCTTCGTTGATGGCCGCTTCGAGTCTGGGTTTAAGTAGCCTTTCATAAAGCTTTCCCCGCTGTGTCGAGCATGCATAGTGGACGGTATGCTGATGGCAAGTTGGGATCTCCTTTTCCCTTACCGATTAGAACCAGCCACTGTTTGAAGTCTTATGGTCTGTTCTGGATCGGTAAGCCTTTTTTTTGTGTGTGGGAAATAGTGCGCTTACGATGTGGTCCATTTTGACAGCGGAGTGCGGCTCCTCTGCGCCTGGATCTCGTATACAACCTGCGAGTGCGACGACATGTGCGTCTAAGTTGGGCGATATTATCTGTCCACCAATAAACTGCCGCTTTGTGTTTGCCGTGGGAAGCTTTGGGTATTAATTTGTTACAGGCTCTTGTTATATTAAGCATTGTGTGTTCGACAATTTTCATTGCGGTTTTGGGAGAGCTGCTAGATGGGTTCTGCTCGTGTATTGCGGAGATTAATTTCGAATTGTTTAATTTCGAAACATTCCACTTTCGGCTCGAAGTATTTCTTCTCTGGCTTTTATCTTAGATGCCGTTGTAAATCGCGAAGGAGATGTACTGATGATCGCTGCCAGTGTATACTTCTAGTACTCTCCATTCCTTTAATTAGCCTGCCATACGTTCTGATCATAGGGTGATGTCTGGTGTAGTTTCCTCACACCCCGGTCTTCTAAACGTAGTCGCGTCTCCGCACAATTAGATCGAGACGCGCTGCAGTATCTAGTATGCGCTTACCTCTCGAGTCGGTATCGTATCGTACCCCACTCTATGGCTTTCGAGTTTAGGTCTCCGGCGACAATTAAATGGCCCGCTAAAGACCTAGTCGTGTCTTCAATGTCGTTGAGCTTTTTCTGGAATTCGTGTATGCTATCGCTTGGCGTCAGGAAGCAGCTTATTATTGTGAAAAGGTAGCAACTGGCCTAGACGAAACCGTTGCTGTTCCCTTTACCTGTGATGGTGATTTTACTTCTTGGGGTAGCCATATAGTGGCGGTTGAGCTGCTATCTTCTAGCCAGGTTCCACTTACTTTTTTCCTGTTATGTTCGCTTATGACGATTAAATCATAGCCGTTCTCCATCACCATCTGGGAGAGTAGTGCGTTAGCAGCCTTTCATCTGTGCATTTTGGCCTGTAGGATATTCATTTATTCAGGTATTTCCTATATACTACGCATTCCGGTATATGGTCAACTAGTTCGTGTTTGGCTTCTGAACAGAGGCAGCATGATGAAGGCTTTGTGCACTCTCTCAGTTTGTAACCTGGTTGGCCGCATTTTATGCAGATGCCTTGCCCTCTTCTATCCGGTCCTTCCCAGTCCCAAGTTAAGTGTCCTGGTCTTTGCGTTTTCTTTGAGTCGCAGTCTACAGTAAACCCAGCCAAGTTTGATGCGTGCCCGTCGCATCAGCGCTTCTGTTTTCTCATTATGAAGCGTTATGTACGCCCTTACCTGCTCTCTTGTGTTAGGTGATGTCAAGTTTATCTTGATGTCTCCGTTAAAGTCCTGAATCGCCTCTTAGTCTTTGGTTTAAGGTCGGCCACCATTTCAGATTCTCGAAGGGTGGTTTTGAATGCCTCGCAGAATATGGCCTTTGTAGTTTGCCTCTTTTCCAGTTCTAGTAGTATCGCCCCGGCTCTTGTTTTGCGGATTTCTTTGACCTTAACACCTGATTCTTTAAGATTCAAGTTGCTCCGGATATTCTTTAGGACCTCGGCGTAGGTATTACCTTCTGTTGGCTTAATGATCACGGCCTCTGATTGCCGCTTGATCCTGTTATTTGTTTTCAGATTTGCAGCTGTGTTCTTCTATTGTGGTCTTACTTCTACCTGTTTAAGTGCTTCCGTAACATTTCCTCCATCGGCCTGGGGTTTTTTAATTTTTTTTAGGCAGAACTGTTTGCCTCTCGCCAGTCCTTTTCGTTTCGCGGTCGCACTATTTCGCGAAGTTCCACAGGGCTTGTCGCGCGTCGCTTAGAGGTTGTTGACTCTGGGGTCTGCTTAGATGCCCCCGTCTTGGTTCTTTTTCTGCGATACGCTAGTTTCTGCGATAACTATTGATTAAGTAAAAGAGTTCGTCGAGCTGTGACTTTTCATTCTTGACATCCATGCTAACATTCTTTTCGCCATCTTCATTTTTTGTACGATACCCTTGCACCTCTCTAGAGACTCCTCTTCTGCCCGTCTCATTTGGGTAATGTACTATTCCTTCGGTGAATTTTGAATGGCACGAGGTTCTGCTGTGATGACAGTTGGAGTGCTCCCCGCTGCTGTTTGCTTTGCGGTTCCTGCTTGTGGAGACGCAATTTCCCTGTCCGTCTTTCTCTCTGTCTTTCCTTCTTTGTCCGGTTGTTTTGGTGTAACGATTAGTGTAGGGGACCTAAGTATCCTGCGACTCCTGCGGAAAGCTGTGCCGCATTCCTCGTCTTGGTTGTCTATGTTTCGCTGTGTTTTTCCGTATTGTTCTTTTTCTTGTGGTTTTTGTTGGCTTTATTGTGTTGGTGTATTAATTTTATGCTATTGGGTCTCCGCTTCAAGCCGCTATCTCCACACGTTGTAACAGCTGCCCTGTGTGAACACCGTGGTTATTATGCAAGCAGGGCGGCCACGCAAGGGTTGACACAAGTCCTTATGGGAGCTTGTGTTCAGAGCCGGGTTCGGGTACGAATCAGGATTTCGTCTTAACTGAACCTATACGGCCAATATAATGGCGACGTGCATAGAACGTACTTGAAGACCTGCCAGGGTTTTAACGAGACGGAGGTGATTACAGCATTAGCCTGTCAGCCATTTCGGTGAGATTTCACTCTAACCTACTGAGGTGACAGAATGCTGCTCTCACCAGCCCCTTGTCTACCTAATCCGTTCCGTGTTTCCAGTATACCATAATCAGAATCTTACTGGCCTCGATTCTGATGGGCGCTTGCCCGTAGTTTCTGTGACGTCTATGTACATTGAGTGCTGATCGCTGGATTGGTCCTTTGTTGCTTTTTTGCCTGCTTCTCATAGGTAGGTTTTCCTTCGATGCAACCCAGGTGGGGATTGTGGACAGGCGGCATCTATTCGCCTCCTCGCCGGAGGTTCATTGGGCGCATGAGGCTTTTTGAACCAAGCCCTCCTCTCCTGCAGCTCTTGGTCGGGGGCTGCGTATTATTATTCGCTGCTGACCTTAGTGTGGGACGAGCTGTGAACCCGGTAGTAGCCTGAGCACAGCCCTACCCCTGTGCAAAGTGTGTTTAACACAGTAAATTAGCATTCATTAGTTTGCATAAAAATTAAAAACTATAAGTTTTATTTAATTTATTACTATAATTATTATTAAATTTATTTGTTGAAGTTTTACTTTAAGCGCTTTCATTATTGATTGCGAATTTATTATTTTCTTTTTTTTTTATCTTTTTAGTCCCAACAATTGTGATAACCAAAGAAATAGCGATTACTTCCCCATCAGTTTGAAAGTTCAAAAGGATGGCATTATCTTAGTTTGAATCAAGAATAATGTGGGCCTGAAGACTAGTACAGGAACAAATTAATAAAATCAAACAATATTAATATAACTCTTTCACAGGTTTAGCTCGTGTTGTCACCAGAATCTCGAAGGCTTTCACCAATGATGTGATCAAAGAGTTGAGCGAGAGCGGCAATGCGTTGTCCGAACTGGAAATGAGTAAGATATTTCCCAATGATGGTTCCAAGGTAGGTTGGATTATTTTCTGCTTTAAGGTTGGTTACCCCAATAACTTACATTTTCTGGCCTCCTCTAGGTTGTATAACCTTGCAGGGATGTGTCATCGTGGTAGGCAACGATCATCTTTCGAAACAGACCAATGAGAACGCCGCACTACTGTTTCAGTGTTTGGTTGGCTATTTTATTATTTCACATCATAAGCGTGTGTCCAGGTAAGCATTGCCGTGTAAATTCTTAAATTAACTACTTATTTATTTAATTTTTGTATTTTTGTTATTGTTTTTTAGGTGACACTAAACCTTTTCATTTTGCTGGTGTGCCGTCAAATAACATACAATTGGGTGTGCGGCGTCTAAAGGAAATCATTAATATCTCCAACAAACCAAGAATCTCTAACATTATTCATTACTGATGGTGCAGCGCGGGACGCCAAAAAGATGTATTAACGAGTCGTTTAATATCTGCAATATATCAAGCTCTTAACCATCGTTAGAATTCTAAACCTGGATCCAATCCAAGTTCCTTAAAAGTTCTTCTTTGCATTTCTACGGGTAAAACAGCATTCGAAATAGGTGGAATGATCCTTCATTCAATATTATCTTAACCTGTTAATCTGTTGAATAGAGATTTGAGGCCACTTAGCAATGACGCAGTTAATTTATTGTATTCCAGACTTATCGAACTTTGAAAACAGACAGCCCCTTCGGTGGTATACCGATCATCGTGTTTGGTGATTTGAAGCAACTCTCATCTGTTGGAGATAGGTGGATATTCTCTCCTAATCCCAATGATGCATACTGCACTTTAGTTGGTTCCCTTTTGTGGGAGTTATTTAAATACTTTGAATTAACAGGAAATAATGAGACAACGGGAGGATCAGGCCTTTGCAATTGCATTAAACCATATGGCATCTGATACTATGAGAAATGAGGACATACATATCACTCATTGAAACTCGAGTAGTTAATTTCGAGAAAGTTCCCGATGATGCCATACATTTATTTTGGTTCAATGAAGAGACAAATAATTTCAATGCCCTTAAGCTCAGTCGAATCCCAACTGATGCTATCCTGTCAACTGCAAAAGACTCAGTTAAAGGAATTGGTATAAGTGAAAGTGAGAATATTTTGGAAAAAGTTTAACTTTTCAAAACTTCTGGAACGCCGAGACTGCCCTATGAATTGACACTAAAAACCTCCACCAAATATATGATTACAGTGAATATAAACACGTGTGATGGCTTGGTTAATGAGGCAGCTGGTCAACTTATGTAAATTGATTTCCATTGGTAGCAACACTTCAAGCTCTTAAGCTGTAATTTTTTAGCTGTGTACATTTGTGTTTTTATTTTAAAAAATTCTTGAAGTTTAATAGATTTTTATTACCGTGGTAATACAAATTTTTAGTGATTAAACTCTCAGTTTCATGATAAGTATTAAATGTTCTGTTTCGTGCGGTATTAAAAAGTATTAAAAAGTTTAAACTTTCCAATTTTTGGTGCCGAGTCAGCCTTTTGTTTCATTTTGTTTTATTCTTTTGATTTATTCTATTTTCTCACTTTGTTTATCTTATTTACTTCTTTATTCACAACTGTGTTGCGTTTAGCTTTTTATTTGTTACAGTGCTTCTAAAACTGCTCGCTATATTGCTTCTTCAAATTGTCTTCGTTTTAAACTTTGATAAAAAAAAATTGTTCTTAATTGAATTTATTATTATTAATATTTTATTAACACACTAATTTATTATTTAACTATTAAATTTTGTTCTACCTACTCTTTTATTTGATCTTCATTCTTGTGGTTTATTATGTCTTGTAACTTCCCCAATTGTAACATTAAAGGCGAGTCAGATCGCTACGTTTCATGCTGGCTTTGTGATGGGCTTGCCCATATTAAATGTGCTGGACTGACTGGTAGAATCTTAGATTCTATTATCGACTGTAAGGGATTGCGTTGGTCCTGTTTAAATTGTAGATCTATTGAAATCGATCTATTTAAAGTTTATAGAGAGACACGCAATGGCTTTAACGAAATCGGTCGTGATCTTGTAACCCTCACTGAAAAATTTAGGCACTATGAAAAATTGTTCAAATCTTTTAAGTGCCTGAATGATTCTCACGAATCCTCTAAACCTGCTCCTAAGCGTAAACGTCCTTCCGATGAAGTAACACTTAGTTCTTCTGTTCAGAAAAGAACGTCTCCTCCCAATGACCTAATAAATCTCTCTTCTCCTTGCCCTCAAGGTGATAAGCCGTCAACTTCCAAAGAGCTCAATTCCCCAAAAGTTCTATCTAATAGTAATAAGTGTCTCACAATTCCAGAGGCTCCACCTATTAACTTAGTAGCATCAGTTAATAATTTGATAGTTATTCCACCTATAAAGTCTATATTTATTTCGAGACTTGCCAAAGATACCTTGGTGGAGGACATTAAATCTTACATTTCGTCACGTTTAAAAATCGATGATATCAATATACGTAAATTTAACTTCAATTATGATAGAAGTATATCATCGTTTAAAATAGACGTATCTCTTGAAACATTCAAAAAGATCTTAGATAGTTCATTCTGGCCACCTGGGACTTTTGTACGCGAATTTAAACCTAAACTTAGAAGTCAAACTGAGGAAAACATTGTTAAATTACCAAAAGCAACCACCGATATAAAAAACTGATTGGTAGAAATTCGCTAAGCATTCCTTATCAAAATGTTAGAGGTCTTAATACAAAATTAACTGACTTGTATTTGAACAGTTCCAATTTTAATTTCCATATAATTGGATTTACAGAAACTTGGTTAAAACCTCACATTTTTGATAATGAATTTCAAATTTTTAGATGTGATCGACTGAACAGAATCGGTGGAGGTGTTCTATTTGCCGTGCATTCCTCTATCCCATCTGAAAATATTCTTGTTCCAGGGACCGACTCATTTGAATTTAAATGCATTAGAGTATACGTTAATAGTTGCCTCATTTATTTAACCCTATCTTATATACCACCCCATTCGGACTTATCTGTATACATGCAGCATGCTTCTTTAATAAATAGTGCTACCTCGATGGTAAATAATGCAGATTCAATAATTGTATTAGGTGATTTCAATTTACCGTGTGCTTCGTGGAAAAATTTCGATGACTATATCGTGCCGATTTGCAATCGGTCATGTTTTAATGAGTTTTTCGAAAAAATGTCCGAGTTGGGTCTGAACCAAATTAATTTGATTCCAAATAAATTTGGCAAATGCTTAGATTTAGTATACGTTGACCTCTGCAAAGTGTTCCGTTATTCAGAGTAATCCTCTTGTTCTACCAGAGGACTCATATCATCCTGCTTTGGAAATATCTGTCGAAGTCTCAGGCATTGTACGGGATAATAATCATCAAACTTCGTGCTTCTGTATTCGGTTTAACTTTGCAAAAGCTAATTTAAAAAATTAAATACAGAACTTTCTACAATAACATGGCCTAATTATAATGGTGACATTGAATTGAGTGTCTCTCATTTTAATAACATTATTATGAAATTATTTGAAAAGTATGTTCCAATAGTAATTGTTAATAAAAGCAAAAGTATAAGTCCGTGGTTTTCGAAAGAGTTATATAAATTGAAAAACAGAAAAACTCGAGCCTTTAAACATTTTAAAAAAACCGGTTCACTTGTCGACTATTTTAAATATTCTCTATTGCGTCGATAATATTTTGACCTAAACAAAAAATGTTATAATAATTACTTAAATAAAGTAAAAAAAAATATTGTAAGTAATCCAAAATCGTTTTATGATTTCGTCAACTCCAAACGCAGGATTTCCAAATTTCCGTCCGCAATGAAATACAAATCTATCATTTCAAGTGACAATGATATTATATCCAATATGTTTGCAGAATTTTTCAAGTCAAACTACTGTAATAATTCTTCCAAAACTTTTTCTTATCAGCAAGGGCTGTATTCGAATACTTTAATTAACGCTCCAGTTATTTCTGAAGAAGACGAACTTTTTAATTTAAATAAGTTAAAACCATCTTTTAGTTATGGCCCAGACATGATACCCTCATGCTTCCTAAAAAATAGTGCCAAATATATTTACTTGCCTTTGACAAGGATATTTAATTCCTCTCTTAAACATGGTATATTTCCTTCAATATGGAAACAGTCATTTATAATCCCTTTGCATAAAAGTGGATTTAGATCCAACATTGAAAACTATAGAGGTATCGCAAAACTATCAGTTATACCTAAACTTTTTGAAGCTATCATCACTGACCATATAACCTTTTCGATTTCTCCGTTAATTTCCTCATCTCAGCATGGATTTCGTAAAGGGAACTCGACTATAACAAACTTACTTGAATTTGTAAACCATGTATCATTGGGTTTTAGGGAACATAAGCATACGGATGTTATATACACAGACTTTAGCAAAGCTTTCGATAAAGTAAATATCTCGATTCTCACACATAAACTTGATCTGCTGGGCTTTCAGCCAAGATTCCTTTAATGGGTATCTTCCTATCTTTATAATAGAACACAACGAGTGATATTTGAGGATACACCTTCAGATACAATTAATGTTTCTTCTGGTGTTCCGCAAGGTAGTCATCTTGGCCCGATTCTGTTCTTGTTGTTTATTAACGATATCTCTTCAGTAATAGAATTCTCAAAAATTTTATTATACGCTGACGACGTAAAGCTTTTTAAATCATACACTTCAACTGAGGAAAGGTGTCTGTTGCAAACAGACTTAAACAATTTGGTTGCATGGTGTGATAGAAATGATTTGCCATTGAATCTCAATAAATGTAAGACGATGTGCTTTTCCCGTAGATCTGTGCACCCCTCTTCTTATGTAATAAAACACCATATTCTAGAGCAAGTTTTAAACTATGTTGATTTGGGAGTTAATATGGACCCTAAGCTTAATTTCAGTCTTCATATTGATACCATGGTCTTGAAAGCAAAAGCTGTCCTCAGTTTTGTTAAACGTTGGTCTAAAGAATTTAGAGATCCGTATATTACTAAAACACTTTATACAACTTTGGTTAGACCTATATTGGAATATGGCTCTGTGGTATGGAACCCTAGCTACCAAATCTATTCTGACAAGTTAGAGTCGGTTCAAAAACAATTTTTACTTTTCGCCTTAGCGCATTTCCGATGGGATGCTAGGGTAAGTCTACCTCCATACACTAGTCGTTTAAAACTTATTAATCTATCCACACTTTCTAGTTGTAGGGAAATGCTTGGCATAACATTCTTAGTGAAACTTTTGAATGGAACTGTTTGCAGTTCTTTTCTCTTGTCTGAAATTAAATTTAATATCCCGGTTCGCCTTTCGAGGCAGTTTAGACCTTTACTGCTAAAATCCTGTAGATCAAATTTTGAACTAAACGAGCCATTCCGCCGTATATGTCATGATTTTAATTCTCATTCCAGCACATTTGACTTATCTGACTCACTTTTCAAAATTAAAAAGACTTTATTGTTTTCTCTTAATAAATGAAAATGTAACAATTTATTATATTGTAACTTTAGATCTTAGCTGTTGAAATTTTTGTTTCTGTAGCTGAGCAGTTTTAGATCTCAACACTTAAAAAACTCTCTTGCCTTTTCTGACTCGGCTAATTCCGCACGTATGCGGATTGCGCCCCTCGCGTCGGTTGGGCGGGAGGAGGGTAATCGTTGGGTTATTAAATTAAATTAAATTGTTCTTTTCGAACAATTCTGTCTATTAAATTTTCGGAACCTTCTGTTGGTTTAATTGCACGATCAAAAAGCCTCACCCTCTAGAAAGTTATTGGACACCAATTGAAAAAGTTCTAAAATCTTTTCAATATAAAAGAAATGAACGAATTTCAATTGAAAGTTATCACTTTTCAGTTGTTTTGGCTGAGGGAATAACTGTACATAAAGGTTAGGGTTACATTTAATAAAGTTGTTGTTCATTTTCCACCCAGAAGGCCTAGCGTTTCAACAGCTTGTCGTCGAGCTACTACTGCAGAAGGTTTAATCATGATAGGATTTTTTTTCCTTCTAACAAATTTTCTGAATCGGATCCTGTATTTAGGGAACTGAGGGAATTAAACACAAAAATTGCTCTGACTACAAGTTTCTATTTAATGATTTCCCCAACATCTGGACATCAAATTTTATTCCATAATGTTCAGAGTCTTCACGCTCACAATAATGATATAAAAGTCGGCTGTTTGATGCTATCTTCAGATATTTTATGTTTTGTAGAAACTTGGAGTTATCCATGAGAAAATTTGACGAGCTGAGGATAGATAGCACGGAAACAAGCAACAGAAATTAACGGGGCATTATATTAGGTAAAGTAAAAAGTTCGTTCGGTTTTTTATTGATTTTTCAAAAGATGATAACTTTGTGTACATTTGTCCGATTTAAGTCAAATATGCGCCGTTTTGTTCATAAACTTGTTGCCAACGAGATGCCAACTTCATTATACCCCTCTCGTAGAAGACTGCGTGCCTATTGCCAAAAAACTTGGAGAGCCAATTTTCACAGGCCTCACTTGAGGCCAACTTCTCACCATTAAGCGCGTTCGCCATGGACAGGAGAAGATGGTAATCACTTGGTGCCAGGTCCCGACTATAAGGTGGGTGCATTAGAACCTCCCATCCGAGCTCCAGGAGCTTCTGGCGAGTCACCAAAGACGTGCGTGGCCTGGCGTTGTCCTGATGGAACACAATGCGGCCTCTGTTGATCAACGATGGCCTCTTCTGGATGAGTGCTGGCTTCAAGCGGTCCAGTTGTTGGCAGTAGAGGGCCGAATTGAGCGTTTGGCCATAGGGGAGCAGCTCGCAGTAGATGATTCCTTGCCAATCCCACCAAACACACAGCAAAATCTTCCTGGACGTCAACCAGGTCTTGGGCACCATCTGGGCCGCTTCTCCGAGCTTTGACCACGACCGTTTGCGCTCGATGTTGTCATAAGTGACCCATTTTTCATCGCCAGTCACAATCCGCTTCAGAACCGGGTCGATTTTGTTGCGATTCTTTATCTTCTTATCTTTAGTTCCTCAGCAATTAAATAAGTGATCACGTGACGGTCTGTTTCCACTATTTCCATGATTTTATCGCAATTCTCGACGGCAGACCTCCCGACGCGTGGTGCATCTTTGACATCGAAATTACCGGAACGGAACCTAGCAAATCACTTTTGTGCTACACGTTCGTTTACAGTATCGGGCCCATAAACTAAATTAATGTTTTCAGCCGCTTTGGCTGCTTTTTCGTTTTGATCGAAAAAAAATTGTAGAATAAAGCGAATTTTCTCTTTGTTGGTGTCCATCTTTGACGAGCGCTCACAACGAACTGAGTAAATCAATCGAAAAACTGTCAAAGACAAACTTTTAGCGCGAATAAACACGTTTTCAGCGTATATATGACATGATGCGACACGTAACACTAGTACTATAGTCAATAACGCCATCTCTTAGATAAAAACCGAACGAGCATAGTATTGCTAGCTCTATAGAACCAGAGGCTGTAAATAAAATTTATTTAGGCCGAAAGGTTTTATAAGCGGTTTTGTTTAAATGTTTTAGTATTAATATTCTGGTTCTATACAGAAATTCAGCTTACTCTGTCAGACATTTAATTGTAGAACTTCAGAAAGTCCTTACTTCTGAGTTATGTAATCAAAATGTGCTATTTTTTGGAGATTTTAACATATGTTTAATGTCTACAGGGACAAAAATTTATTGGGCATTTTCAAACATGGATCCTTCCCATATTTATGCATTTACTTTTAAGACAGTACACAACTATCATGACAGAATTTGTGTCCCTATATCGAACTAAAGTTTTCAGACTTAGTGCAAAAATAAAATTTTGACAGTAGTTTTTAATACTATTTTAAGAAAAATATGTAAATAATCTAATTTAGAAAATTTAAACTAAATGTATAATTTGTTATTATATAAGACATTATTGTATAAATATATGATAGAAATTAAATAGTATAAGAAGAAAAGAAACATAATTTAATTATATATGTATAATATAAGAATCTCTATAAAAATTTATGTTTAATTGTTAATATTTATTATTTTTAAGCTAAAGATGTTTAATAATATCGATATAATAGATAAAAAATGTTAATTATAGTCCAAAAACGATTTCTTTTCATACTCCTCAATATAGTTGTAATGCATTCTATATAAAATCGCTTATACTTGTAAGCGTATACAACAAAACACAATAATGATTTCTCATAATTTGAGTAAATTTAGTTTAAAAATTGCTCTAATTCATTTCACTGTGAATGTAAATAACTCGGGCAACAGTTCCTACTTTCAATTATTCAAATATATAAAGAAATCTCAAACGAGTAGTATTTTTTACGGTTTTTTTTCTTTTAAAGAAATTTCCGTTACGTGTTTGTTTCAGATTCATCACCCATTAATTGATTTCCTAACTTTCTACTCGAACACAATGATGGAAGATGAAGTCCTATTCATTTCTCAACTCGTGAAATAAACTTAATTTATTTTAGTGAAATATACAGAAAAATGTTATAATATTTTTAAATAAATACATTTACATACGTCAATTGACAAATCGGCATTCTTGTCACCACTGACAGTCAAATGAACAGTAAAATAACTGTCAATGTTTACGATTTTTCCAAAAGCAAATTTTTTAATACAAGTATATACGTCGAAAAGAGACGGCACACATTTCCATAGGAGTTTCGAGAAGTTGTAAAGTATCTATGTAGCTGTTATTCCGTGCAATAAACCAAAAGTGGTGCGTGCTCTTGTGCAATAACTCTTTTCGTGTTAAAAAAATTAATAAATAAGAAAGAAGTTTTCAAATATAATATACGTAAGTTATTATTAAGTTTCAAATCCAATTAAATATTTAGTTAATTTCCATTTTTATTAAGGCATTTTTAAATTCTGAAATGTACATGAACTGAAGAAAGACGAACAGCAGAGCTTTTGAGTGAAGCAAGCAGGGAATCAAATGTAAATTTCTTTTCATAACTTATTATTTAATTATATTTTTGTTGCACTCCTTTTTTACATTGTTTGTGTATTATTATAATTAATTTTTATTAAATGTTTTCAATTTATTAAAGAAATCAAAATTGTATTATATACTTCGCAAAAGAATTGTTCACTTGTGATAAATTTACAGTCATAACTAACAAATTGCTGCTATGATAGCTTTTCTGTTATAACTAACAGTTTTCAGCTTTGATGGATTTATTATCAGCAATGACACGGGAAAAGGCAAGAGAGTGAGCAATGTAGATATATAGTGAATCAATTCCGAATAAACATGTGTTAAAGAGAGATGCAAAATCCCGGGCATGCGTTTGTTTACATCAGTTTTTGCACAAGGCTCTTAAGAAAATGATAGCAACTTTGTTCTGCTTTTACTGTCAATTATCCATTTGAAAAAAAGTTGTATTATGTATTATACTTAATTGTTGATTTTTATAATGTTTATTAAATTAAACTATTTTTAAAACAGGAAACCAACAAACGAAGATCATCGAAGAATTTTTTGTTATCAGTTTGGTGGGATTATAAAGAAATTGTCTACTTTGAACTCTTACCACCCAACCGAACGATCAATTGTCTACATTGAACAACTAACGAAATTAAACAATGCAGTTGAAGAAAAGCGGCCCGAATTTATATATCGAAAAGGTGTTGTATTCCATCATGACAATGCAATACCACACACAGCTTTGGTCACTCGGCAACCATTATTGGAGCTTGGTTGGGATGTTTTGCCACATCCACCATATAGTCCTGACCTTGCACCATCGGATTACTCTTTGTTTCGATCTTTACAAAACTTCTTGAATGGTAAAAGTTTCAATAATGATGATGATGTCAAATCGTATCTGATTCAGTTTTTTGCTAATAAAAACCAGAAGTTTTATGGACGTGGAATTATGATGCTGCCTGAAAGATGGCAAAAGGTCATTGATCAAACTGGGCAATACATTACAGTATAAAATGAGTGATTCCATGAAAAAATTGTCTTTGATTAAATAAAAAAAATCCGAAATTACTTAGTTGCCAACCCAATATATACTTCATTTATTGGAATTTTTATTAAAAATTGTTTATTCTGTTAAAACAATGTTAAGGTAACCAAGAAAAAAGTGTTACGGGAAGTAGACAATGTTAAAATTTCAGTAAAAGCTTTGACGTTTCTTAACGTGTAGCCAAGGTAACGAACCTACGTTAAGTAACATGTTAAATTTTTTATAATAGCCGTAAAATCGCATAAAATATGTTTAATGGTCTCCTCCTCTTCTACCTCCTGACAGCTTCTGCAATAGTCGTTATATGGCGTTCCAAGTATACTTGCATGTCAGTGGCCTGTTAGTACTTCTACTAGAGTTCTCATATCATTCAGTTTGACATGCTTGTCGATTAAGTATCTACAAGTAGCCAGAGACATATACATATATGTCCTCCTTACCAGAACCTAGTTGTAGGGTGGTGCCTGTTGTTGCTAGGGGATATCACTGTTTCCTGGGACACATTGAAGGCTTATCGTTAAATAAGATGTTAGATCCGTTGGGATATCAAGCATTCTTTCACTGTCTTTGACGAGATCTTATGAAACATGAGAGATTTCAAAGCCGCCTGGCTGTCCGTATATATAAATATTTTTCTTGTTGTGATTACTCTCCTTGCCTCTGGTCTGGAAGCCACCACTGCCTACTTGGTTATCTAGTTTGGAACCATCCGTATAGAAGCTAGTCCCTGCTACCATGTCCACCACGCCTCTTTCCCACAGCTCTCTGGAGGGGAAGGCAACATTAGGGACCGGATTTAGATTCAGCCCTGTAAGGTTTTGAAAATCCGCGGTTATGGGAAGAAACGGGAACTTCCTAAGTATCATAGAATGACCCTTCTTACTGGCGACTAGTAGGGAGAATTTCCTCAAATTCAGAGCTGATTTCGTTGACATTTGCTTGAAAAACAGTTTTGTTGGCAGTAAGTGTAAAATTACGTTTACATGGCATTGTTCTTTCCATACTTCTAATCGGGCATTTCTTTTCTGTTATTGACCACCATACCAATATAATAAACGTCATAATCGGCTTTACAATTGCTGCGTAGAGCCTGTGAGCTACCCGAGGCGTTAGGATTTAGATTCAGCTCCGTAGGATTTCGGAAATCCGTGGTTATGATAAAAAAACTGGAACTTTCTAAGTATCATAGAATGCCCCTTACTACTACCTTTGTATACTTTCCATACCAATATACTGTACGTCATAATCGGCCTTACAATTGATGTATAGAGCCAGTGAGCTACCCGAGCCGTAAGTTTCCATCTGGGCCCCATCATTATTTTACACAAGTAAAATGCTGCAGCTGCTTTCTTTACCCTATCATCCAAAGTTTCGTTTCCACGAAAGCTTTCTGTCCAAAATTAGTCCCAAGTAGCTTGCTTTATCTCCTATCGTTAGCCTGTCAGGATCCAGAGAAGTGGGGATAACACGCCTCCTTGGGGTGTAGCCCTTTGGACGGTCCATCATGTTTTTTGCGTTAGTTCGTGTGACACCCAAACATAGAGCTTCTTTTTGAATCCAAGGTTATGCAAATGGTTCCAAACGGTTCACTGGCTTATCTTTAGTTCCTCAGCAATTAAATAAGTGCTCACGTGACGGTCTGTTTCCACTATTTTAATGATTTTATCGCAATTCTCGACGGCAGACCTCCCGACGCGTGGTGCATCTTTGACATCGAAATTACCGGAACGGAACCTAGCAAATCACTTTTGTGCTACACGTTCGTTTACAGTATCGGGCCCATAAACTAAATTAATGTTTTCAGCCGCTTTGGCTGCTTTTTCGTTTTGATCGAAAAAAAATTGTAGAATATAGCGAATTTTCTCTTTGTTGGTGTCCATCCTTGACGAGCGCTCACAACGAACTGAGTAAATCAATCGAAAAACTGTCAAAGACAAACTTTTAGCGCGAATAAACACGTTTTCAGCGTATATATGACATGATGCGACACGTAACACTAGTACTATAGTCAATAACGCCATCTCTTAGATAAAAACCGAACGAGCATAGTATTGCTAGCTCTATAGAACCAGAGGCTGTAAATAAAATTTATTTAGGCCGAAAGGTTTTATAAGCGGTTTTGTTTAAATGTTTTAGTATTAATATTCTGGTTCTATACAGAAATTCAGCTTACTCTGTCAGACATTTAATTGTAGAACTTCAGAAAGTCCTTACTTCTGAGTTATGTAATCAAAATGTGCTATTTTTTGGAGATTTTAACATATGTTTAATGTCTACAGGGACAAAAATTTATTGGGCATTTTCAAACATGGATCCTTCCCATATTTATGCATTTACTTTTAAGACAGTACACAACTATCATGACAGAATTTGTGTCCCTATATCGAACTAAAGTTTTCAGACTTAGTGCAAAAATAAAATTTTGACAGTAGTTTTTAATACTATTTTAAGAAAAATATGTAAATAATCTAATTTAGAAAATTTAAACTAAATGTATAATTTGTTATTATATAAGACATTATTGTATAAATATATGATAGAAATTAAATAGTATAAGAAGAAAAGAAACATAATTTAATTATATATGTATAATATAAGAATCTCTATAAAAATTTATGTTTAATTGTTAATATTTATTATTTTTAAGCTAAAGATGTATAATAATATCGATATAATAGATAAAAAATGTTAATTATAGTCCAAAAACGATTTCTTTTCATACTCCTCAATATAGTTGTAATGCATTCTATATAAAATCGCTTATACTTGTAAGCGTATATAACAAAACACAATAATGATTTCTCATAATTTGAGTAAATTTAGTTTAAAAATTGCTCTAATTCATTTCACTGTGAATGTAAATAACTCGGGCAACAGTTCCTACTTGCAATTATTCAAATATATAAAGAAATCTCAAACGAGTAGTATTTTTTACGGTTTTTTTCTTTTAAAGAAATTTCCGTTACGTGTTTGTTTCAGATTCATCACCCATTAATTGACTAACTTTCTACTCGAACACAATGATGGAAGATGAAGTCCTATTCATTTCTCAACTCGTGAAATAAACTTAATTTATTTTAGTGAAATATACAGAAAAATGTTATAATATTTTTAAATAAATACATTTACATACGTCAATTGACAAATCGGCATTCTTGTCACCACTGACAGTCAAATGAACAGTAAAATAACTGTCAATGTTTACGATTTTTCCAAAAGCAAATTTTTTAATACAAGTATATACGTCGAAAAGAGACGGCACACATTTCCATAGGAGTTTCGAGAAGTTGTAAAGTATCTATGTAGCTGTTATTCCGTGCAATAAACCAAAAGTGGTGCGTGCTCTTGTGCAATAACTCTTTTCGTGTTAAAAAAATTAATAAATAAGAAAGAAGTTTTCAAATATAATATACGTAAGTTATTATTAAGTTTCAAATCCAATTAAATATTTAGTTAATTTCCATTTTTATTAAGGCATTTTTAAATTCTGAAATGTACATGAACTGAAGAAAGACGAACAGCAGAGCTTTTGAGTGAAGCAAGCAGGGAATCAAATGTAAATTTCTTTTCATAACTTATTATTTAATTATATTTTTGTTGCACTCCTTTTTTACATTGTTTGTGTATTATTATAATTAATTTTTATTAAATGTTTTCAATTTATTAAAGAAATCAAAATTGTATTATATACTTCGCAAAAGAATTGTTCACTTGTGATAAATTTACAGTCATAACTAACAAATTGCTGCTATGATAGCTTTTCTGTTATAACTAACAGTTTTCAGCTTTGATGGATTTATTATCAGCAATGACACGGGAAAAGGCAAGAGAGTGAGCAATGTAGATATATAGTGAATCAATTCCGAATAAACATGTGTTAAAGAGAGATGCAAAATCCCGGGCATGCGTTTGCTTACATCAGTTTTTGCACAAGGCTCTTAAGAAAATGATAGCAACTTTGTTCTGCTTTTACTGTCAATTAGCCATTTGAAAAAAAGTTGTATTATGTATTATACTTAATTGTTGATTTTTATAATGTTTATTAAATTAAACTATTTTTAAAACAGGAAACCAACAAACGAAGATCATCGAAGAATTTTTTGTTATCAGTTTGGTGGGATTATAAAGAAATTGTCTACTTTGAACTCTTACCACCCAACCGAACGATCAATTGTCTACATTGAACAACTAACGAAATTAAACAATGCAGTTGAAGAAAAGCGGCCCGAATTTATATATCGAAAAGGTGTTGTATTCCATCATGACAATGCAATACCACACACATCTTTGGTCACTCGGCGAGGCGTAAGTTTCCATCTGGGCCCCATCATTATTTTACACAAGTAAAATGCTGCAGCTGCTTTCTTTACCCTATCATCCAAAGTTTCGTTTCCACGAAAGCTTTCTGTCCAAAATTAGTCCCAAGTAGCTTGCTTTATCTCCTATCGTTAGCCTGTCAGGATCCAGAGAAGTGGGGATAACACGCCTCCTTGGGGTGTAGCCCTTTGGACGGTCCATCATGTTTTTTGCGTTAGTTCGTGTGACACCCAAACATCGAGCTTCTTTTTGAATCCAAGGTTATGCAAATGGTTCCAAACGGTTCACTGGCTTATCTTTAGTTCCTCAGCAATTAAATAAGTGCTCACGTGACGGTCTGTTTCCACTATTTTCATGATTTTATCGCAATTCTCGACGGCAGACCTCCCGACGCGTGGTGCATCTTTGACATCGAAATTACCGGAACGGAACCTAGCAAATCACTTTTGTGCTACACGTTCGTTTACAGTATCGGGCCCATAAACTAAATTAATGTTTTCAGCCGCTTTGGCTGCTTTTTCGTTTTGATCGAAAAAAAATTGTAGAATATAGCGAATTTTCTCTTTGTTGGTGTCCATCTTTGACGAGCGCTCACAACGAACTGAGTAAATCAATCGAAAAACTGTCAAAGACAAACTTTTAGCGCGAATAAACACGTTTTCAGCGTATATATGACATGATGCGACACGTAACACTAGTACTATAGTCAATAACGCCATCTCTTAGATAAAAACCGAACGAGCATAGTATTGCTAGCTCTATAGAACCAGAGGCTGTAAATAAAATTTATTTAGGCCGCAAGGTTTTATAAGCGGTTTTGTTTAAATGTTTTAGTATTAATATTCTGGTTCTATACAGAAATTCAGCTTACTCTGTCAGACATTTAATTGTAGAACTTCAGAAAGTCCTTACTTCTGAGTTATGTAATCAAAATGTGCTATTTTTTGGAGATTTTAACATATGTTTAATGTCTACAGGGACAAAAATTTATTGGGCATTTTCAAACATGGATCCTTCATATATTAATGCATTTACTTTTAAGACAGTACACAACTATCATGACAGAATTTGTGTCCCTATATCGAACTAAAGTTTTCAGACTTAGTGCAAAAATAAAATTTTGACAGTAGTTTTTAATACTATTTTAAGAAAAATATGTAAATAATCTAATTTAGAAAATTTAAACTAAATGTATAATTTGTTATTATATAAGACATTATTGTATAAATATATGATAGAAATTAAATAGTATAAGAAGAAAAGAAACATAATTTAATTATATATGTATAATATAAGAATCTCTATAAAAATTTATGTTTAATTGTTAATATTTATTATTTTTAAGCTAAAGATGTTTAATAATATCGATATAATAGATAAAAAATGTTAATTATAGTCCAAAAACGATTTCTTTTCATACTCCTCAATATAGTTGTAATGCATTCTATATAAAATCGCTTATACTTGTAAGCGTATACAACAAAACACAATAATGATTTCTCATAATTTGAGTAAATTTAGTTTAAAAATTGCTCTAATTCATTTCACTGTGAATGTAAATAACTCGGGCAACAGTTCCTACTTTCAATTATTCAAATATATAAAGAAATCTCAAACGAGTAGTATTTTTTACGGTTTTTTTTCTTTTAAAGAAATTTCCGTTACGTGTTTGTTTCAGATTCATCACCCATTAATTGATTTCCTAACTTTCTACTCGAACACAATGATGGAAGATGAAGTCCTATTCATTTCTCAACTCGTGAAATAAACTTAATTTATTTTAGTGAAATATACAGAAAAATGTTATAATATTTTTAAATAAATACATTTACATACGTCAATTGACAAATCGGCATTCTTGTCACCACTGACAGTCAAATGAACAGTAAAATAACTGTCAATGTTTACGATTTTTCCAAAAGCAAATTTTTTAATACAAGTATATACGTCGAAAAGAGACGGCACACATTTCCATAGGAGTTTCGAGAAGTTGTAAAGTATCTATGTAGCTGTTATTCCGTGCAATAAACCAAAAGTGGTGCGTGCTCTTGTGCAATAACTCTTTTCGTGTTAAAAAAATTAATAAATAAGAAAGAAGTTTTCAAATATAATATACGTAAGTTATTATTAAGTTTCAAATCCAATTAAATATTTAGTTAATTTCCATTTTTATTAAGGCATTTTTAAATTCTGAAATGTACATGAACTGAAGAAAGACGAACAGCAGAGCTTTTGAGTGAAGCAAGCAGGGAATCAAATGTAAATTTCTTTTCATAACTTATTATTTAATTATATTTTTGTTGCACTCCTTTTTTACATTGTTTGTGTATTATTATAATTAATTTTTATTAAATGTTTTCAATTTATTAAAGAAATCAAAATTGTATTATATACTTCGCAAAAGAATTGTTCACTTGTGATAAATTTACAGTCATAACTAACAAATTGCTGCTATGATAGCTTTTCTGTTATAACTAACAGTTTTCAGCTTTGATGGATTTATTATCAGCAATGACACGGGAAAAGGCAAGAGAGTGAGCAATGTAGATATATAGTGAATCAATTCCGAATAAACATGTGTTAAAGAGAGATGCAAAATCCCGGGCATGCGTTTGCTTACATCAGTTTTTGCACAAGGCTCTTAAGAAAATGATAGCAACTTTGTTCTGCTTTTACTGTCAATTAGCCATTTGAAAAAAAGTTGTATTATGTATTATACTTAATTGTTGATTTTTATAATGTTTATTAAATTAAACTATTTTTAAAACAGGAAACCAACAAACGAAGATCATCGAAGAATTTTTTGTTATCAGTTTGGTGGGATTATAAAGAAATTGTCTACTTTGAACTCTTACCACCCAACCGAACGATCAATTGTCTACATTGAACAACTAACGAAATTAAACAATGCAGTTGAAGAAAAGCGGCCCGAATTTATATATCGAAAAGGTGTTGTATTCCATCATGACAATGCAATACCACACACATCTTTGGTCACTCGGCGAGGCGTAAGTTTCCATCTGGGCCCCATCATTATTTTACACAAGTAAAATGCTGCAGCTGCTTTCTTTACCCTATCATCCAAAGTTTCGTTTCCACGAAAGCTTTCTGTCCAAAATTAGTCCCAAGTAGCTTGCTTTATCTCCTATCGTTAGCCTGTCAGGATCCAGAGAAGTGGGGATAACACGCCTCCTTGGGGTGTAGCCCTTTGGACGGTCCATCATGTTTTTTGCGTTAGTTCGTGTGACACCCAAACATCGAGCTTCTTTTTGAATCCAAGGTTATGCAAATGGTTCCAAACGGTTCACTGGCTTATCTTTAGTTCCTCAGCAATTAAATAAGTGCTCACGTGACGGTCTGTTTCCACTATTTTCATGATTTTATCGCAATTCTCGACGGCAGACCTCCCGACGCGTGGTGCATCTTTGACATCGAAATTACCGGAACGGAACCTAGCAAATCACTTTTGTGCTACACGTTCGTTTACAGTATCGGGCCCATAAACTAAATTAATGTTTTCAGCCGCTTTGGCTGCTTTTTCGTTTTGATCGAAAAAAAATTGTAGAATATAGCGAATTTTCTCTTTGTTGGTGTCCATCTTTGACGAGCGCTCACAACGAACTGAGTAAATCAATCGAAAAACTGTCAAAGACAAACTTTTAGCGCGAATAAACACGTTTTCAGCGTATATATGACATGATGCGACACGTAACACTAGTACTATAGTCAATAACGCCATCTCTTAGATAAAAACCGAACGAGCATAGTATTGCTAGCTCTATAGAACCAGAGGCTGTAAATAAAATTTATTTAGGCCGCAAGGTTTTATAAGCGGTTTTGTTTAAATGTTTTAGTATTAATATTCTGGTTCTATACAGAAATTCAGCTTACTCTGTCAGACATTTAATTGTAGAACTTCAGAAAGTCCTTACTTCTGAGTTATGTAATCAAAATGTGCTATTTTTTGGAGATTTTAACATATGTTTAATGTCTACAGGGACAAAAATTTATTGGGCATTTTCAAACATGGATCCTTCATATATTAATGCATTTACTTTTAAGACAGTACACAACTATCATGACAGAATTTGTGTCCCTATATCGAACTAAAGTTTTCAGACTTAGTGCAAAAATAAAATTTTGACAGTAGTTTTTAATACTATTTTAAGAAAAATATGTAAATAATCTAATTTAGAAAATTTAAACTAAATGTATAATTTGTTATTATATAAGACATTATTGTATAAATATATGATAGAAATTAAATAGTATAAGAAGAAAAGAAACATAATTTAATTATATATGTATAATATAAGAATCTCTATAAAAATTTATGTTTAATTGTTAATATTTATTATTTTTAAGCTAAAGATGTTTAATAATATCGATATAATAGATAAAAAATGTTAATTATAGTCCAAAAACGATTTCTTTTCATACTCCTCAATATAGTTGTAATGCATTCTATATAAAATCGCTTATACTTGTAAGCGTATACAACAAAACACAATAATGATTTCTCATAATTTGAGTAAATTTAGTTTAAAAATTGCTCTAATTCATTTCACTGTGAATGTAAATAACTCGGGCAACAGTTCCTACTTTCAATTATTCAAATATATAAAGAAATCTCAAACGAGTAGTATTTTTTACGGTTTTTTTTCTTTTAAAGAAATTTCCGTTACGTGTTTGTTTCAGATTCATCACCCATTAATTGATTTCCTAACTTTCTACTCGAACACAATGATGGAAGATGAAGTCCTATTCATTTCTCAACTCGTGAAATAAACTTAATTTATTTTAGTGAAATATACAGAAAAATGTTATAATATTTTTAAATAAATACATTTACATACGTCAATTGACAAATCGGCATTCTTGTCACCACTGACAGTCAAATGAACAGTAAAATAACTGTCAATGTTTACGATTTTTCCAAAAGCAAATTTTTTAATACAAGTATATACGTCGAAAAGAGACGGCACACATTTCCATAGGAGTTTCGAGAAGTTGTAAAGTATCTATGTAGCTGTTATTCCGTGCAATAAACCAAAAGTGGTGCGTGCTCTTGTGCAATAACTCTTTTCGTGTTAAAAAAATTAATAAATAAGAAAGAAGTTTTCAAATATAATATACGTAAGTTATTATTAAGTTTCAAATCCAATTAAATATTTAGTTAATTTCCATTTTTATTAAGGCATTTTTAAATTCTAAAATGTACATGAACTGAAGAAAGACGAACAGCAGAGCTTTTGAGTGAAGCAAGCAGGGAATCAAATGTAAATTTCTTTTCATAACTTATTATTTAATTATATTTTTGTTGCACTCCTTTTTTACATTGTTTGTGTATTATTATAATTAATTTTTATTAAATGTTTTCAATTTATTAAAGAAATCAAAATTGTATTATATACTTCGCAAAAGAATTGTTCACTTGTGATAAATTTACAGTCATAACTAACAAATTGCTGCTATGATAGCTTTTCTGTTATAACTAACAGTTTTCAGCTTTGATGGATTTATTATCAGCAATGACACGGGAAAAGGCAAGAGAGTGAGCAATGTAGATATATAGTGAATCAATTCCGAATAAACATGTGTTAAAGAGAGATGCAAAATCCCGGGCATGCGTTTGTTTACATCAGTTTTTGCACAAGGCTCTTAAGAAAATGATAGCAACTTTGTTCTGCTTTTACTGTCAATTAGCCATTTGAAAAAAAGTTGTATTATGTATTATACTTAATTGTTGATTTTTATAATGTTTATTAAATTAAACTATTTTTAAAACAGGAAACCAACAAACGAAGATCATCGAAGAATTTTTTGTTATCAGTTTGGTGGGATTATAAAGAAATTGTCTACTTTGAACTCTTACCACCCAACCGAACGATCAATTGTCTACATTGAACAACTAACGAAATTAAACAATGCAGTTGAAGAAAAGCGGCCCGAATTTATATATCGAAAAGGTGTTGCATTCCATCATGACAATGCAATACCACACACATCTTTGGTCACTCGGCAACCATTATTGGAGCTTGGTTGGGATGTTTTGCCACATCCACCATATAGTCCTGACCTTGCACCATCGGATTACTCTTTGTTTCGATCTTTACAAAACTTCTTGAATGGTAAAAGTTTCAATAATGATGATGATGTCAAATCGTACCTGATTCAGTTTTTTGCTAATAAAAACCAGAAGTTTTATGGACGTGGAATTATGATGCTGCCTGAAAGATGGCAATAGGTCATTGATCAAACTGGGCAATACATTACAGTATAAAATGAGTGATTCCATGAAAAAATTGTCTTTGATTAAATAAAAAAAATCCGAAATTACTTAGTTGCCAACCCAATATATACTTCATTTATTGGAATTTTTATTAAAAATTGTTTATTCTGTTAAAACAATGTTAAGGTAACCAAGAAAAAAGTGTTACGGGAAGTAGACAATGTTAAAATTTCAGTAAAAGCTTTGACGTTTCTTAACGTCTAGCCAAGGTAACGAACCTACGTTAAGTAACATGTTAAATTTTTTATAATAGCCGTAAAATCGCATAAAATATGTTTAATGGTCTCCTCCTCTTCTACCTCCTGACAGCTTCTGCAATAGTCGTTATATGGCGTTCCAAGTATACTTGCATGTCAGTGGCCTGTTAGTACTCCTACTAGAGTTCTCATATCATTCAGTTTGACATGCTTGTCGATTAAGTATCTACAAGTAGCCAGAGACATATACATATATGTCCTCCTTACCAGAACCTAGTTGTAGGGTGGTGCCTGTTGTTGCTAGGGGATATCACTGTTTCCTGGGACACATTGAAGGCTTATCGTTAAATAAGATGTTAGATCCGTTGGGATATCAAGCATTCTTTCACTGTCTTTGACGAGATCTTATGAAACATGAGAGATTTCAAAGCCGCCTGGCTGTCCGTATATATAAATATTTTTCTTGTTGTGATTACTCTCCTTGCCTCTGGTCTGGAAGCCACCACTGCCTACTTGGTTATCTAGTTTGGAACCATCCGTATAGAAGCTAGTCCCTGCTACCATGTCCACCACGCCTCTTTCCCACAGCTCTCTGGAGGGGAAGGCAACATTAGGGACCGGATTTAGATTCAGCCCTGTAAGGTTTTGAAAATCCGCGGTTATGGGAAGAAACGGGAACTTCCTAAGTATCATAGAATGACCCTTCTTACTGGCGACTAGTAGGGAGAATTTCCTCAAATTCAGAGCTGATTTCGTTGACATTTGCTTGAAAAACAGTTTTGTTGGCAGTAAGTGTAAAATTACGTTTACATGGCATTGTTCTTTCCATACTTCTAATCGGGCATTTCTTTTCTGTTATTGACCACCATACCAATATAATAAACGTCATAATCGGCTTTACAATTGCTGCGTAGAGCCAGTGAGCTACCCGAGGCGTAAGTTTCCATCTGGGCCCCATCATTATTTTACACAAGTAAAATGCTGCAGCTGCTTTCTTTACCCTATCATCCAAAGTTTCGTTTCCACGAAAGCTTTCTGTCCAAAATTAGTCCCAAGTAGCTTGCTTTATCTCCTATCGTTAGCCTGTCAGGATCCAGAGAAGTGGGGATAACACGCCTCCTTGGGGTGTAGCCCTTTGGACGGTCCATCATGTTTTTTGCGTTAGTTCGTGTGACACCCAAACATCGAGCTTCTTTTTGAATCCAAGGTTATGCAAATGGTTCCAAACGGTTCACTGGCTTATCTTTAGTTCCTCAGCAATTAAATAAGTGCTCACGTGACGGTCTGTTTCCACTATTTTCATGATTTTATCGCAATTCTCGACGGCAGACCTCCCGACGCGTGGTGCATCTTTGACATCGAAATTACCGGAACGGAACCTAGCAAATCACTTTTGTGCTACACGTTCGTTTACAGTATCGGGCCCATAAACTAAATTAATGTTTTCAGCCGCTTTGGCTGCTTTTTCGTTTTGATCGAAAAAAAATTGTAGAATATAGCGAATTTTCTCTTTGTTGGTGTCCATCTTTGACGAGCGCTCACAACGAACTGAGTAAATCAATCGAAAAACTGTCAAAGACAAACTTTTAGCGCGAATAAACACGTTTTCAGCGTATATATGACATGATGCGACACGTAACACTAGTACTATAGTCAATAACGCCATCTCTTAGATAAAAACCGAACGAGCATAGTATTGCTAGCTCTATAGAACCAGAGGCTGTAAATAAAATTTATTTAGGCCGCAAGGTTTTATAAGCGGTTTTGTTTAAATGTTTTAGTATTAATATTCTGGTTCTATACAGAAATTCAGCTTACTCTGTCAGACATTTAATTGTAGAACTTCAGAAAGTCCTTACTTCTGAGTTATGTAATCAAAATGTGCTATTTTTTGGAGATTTTAACATATGTTTAATGTCTACAGGGACAAAAATTTATTGGGCATTTTCAAACATGGATCCTTCCCATATTAATGCATTTACTTTTAAGACAGTACACAACTATCATGACAGAATTTGTGTCCCTATATCGAACTAAAGTTTTCAGACTTAGTGCAAAAATAAAATTTTGACAGTAGTTTTTAATACTATTTTAAGAAAAATATGTAAATAATCTAATTTAGAAAATTTAAACTAAATGTATAATTTGTTATTATATAAGACATTATTGTATAAATATATGATAGAAATTAAATAGTATAAGAAGAAAAGAAACATAATTTAATTATATATGTATAATATAAGAATCTCTATAAAAATTTATGTTTAATTGTTAATATTTATTATTTTTAAGCTAAAGATGTATAATAATATCGATATAATAGATAAAAAATGTTAATTATAGTCCAAAAACGATTTCTTTTCATACTCCTCAATATAGTTGTAATGCATTCTATATAAAATCGCTTATACTTGTAAGCGTATACAACAAAACACAATAATGATTTCTCATAATTTGAGTAAATTTAGTTTAAAAATTGCTCTAATTCATTTCACTGTGAATGTAAATAACTCGGGCAACAGTTCCTACTTGCAATTATTCAAATATATAAAGAAATCTCAAACGAGTAGTATTTTTTACGGTTTTTTTCTTTTAAAGAAATTTCCGTTACGTGTTTGTTTCAGATTCATCACCCATTAATTGATTTCCTAACTTTCTACTCGAACACAATGATGGAAGATGAAGTCCTATTCATTTCTCAACTCGTGAAATAAACTTAATTTATTTTAGTGAAATATACAGAAAAATGTTATAATATTTTTAAATAAATACATTTACATACGTCAATTGACAAATCGGCATTCTTGTCACCACTGACAGTCAAATGAACAGTAAAATAACTGTCAATGTTTACGATTTTTCCAAAAGCAAATTTTTTAATACAAGTATATACGTCGAAAAGAGACGGCACACATTTCCATAGGAGTTTCGAGAAGTTGTAAAGTATCTATGTAGCTGTTATTCCGTGCAATAAACCAAAAGTGGTGCGTGCTCTTGTGCAATAACTCTTTTCGTGTTAAAAAAATTAATAAATAAGAAAGAAGTTTTCAAATATAATATACGTAAGTTATTATTAAGTTTCAAATCCAATTAAATATTTAGTTAATTTCCATTTTTATTAAGGCATTTTTAAATTCTAAAATGTACATGAACTGAAGAAAGACGAACAGCAGAGCTTTTGAGTGAAGCAAGCAGGGAATCAAATGTAAATTTCTTTTCATAACTTATTATTTAATTATATTTTTGTTGCACTCCTTTTTTACATTGTTTGTGTATTATTATAATTAATTTTTATTAAATGTTTTCAATTTATTAAAGAAATCAAAATTGTATTATATACTTCGCAAAAGAATTGTTCACTTGTGATAAATTTACAGTCATAACTAACAAATTGCTGCTATGATAGCTTTTCTGTTATAACTAACAGTTTTCAGCTTTGATGGATTTATTATCAGCAATGACACGGGAAAAGGCAAGAGAGTGAGCAATGTAGATATATAGTGAATCAATTCCGAATAAACATGTGTTAAAGAGAGATGCAAAATCCCGGGCATGCGTTTGTTTACATCAGTTTTTGCACAAGGCTCTTAAGAAAATGATAGCAACTTTGTTCTGCTTTTACTGTCAATTAGCTATTTGAAAAAAAGTTGTATTATGTATTATACTTAATTGTTGATTTTTATAATGTTTATTAAATTAAACTATTTTTAAAACAGGAAACCAACAAACGAAGATCATCGAAGAATTTTTTGTTATCATCTTTGATTAAATAAAAAAAATCCGAAATTACTTAGTTGCCAACCCAATATATACTTCATTTATTGGAATTTTTATTAAAAATTGTTTATTCTGTTAAAACAATGTTAAGGTAACCAAGAAAAAAGTGTTACGGGAAGTAGACAATGTTAAAATTTCAGTAAAAGCTTTGACGTTTCTTAACGTCTAGCCAAGGTAACGAACCTACGTTAAGTAACATGTTAAATTTTTTATAATAGCCGTAAAATCGCATAAAATATGTTTAATGGTCTCCTCCTCTTCTACCTCCTGACAGCTTCTGCAATAGTCGTTATATGGCGTTCCAAGTATACTTGCATGTCAGTGGCCTGTTAGTACTCCTACTAGAGTTCTCATATCATTCAGTTTGACATGCTTGTCGATTAAGTATCTACAAGTAGCCAGAGACAATTACATATATGTCCTCCTTACCAGAACCTAGTTGTAGGGTGGTGCCTGTTGTTGCTAGGGGATATCACTGTTTCCTGGGACACATTGAAGGCTTATCGTTAAATAAGATGTTAGATCCGTTGGGATATCAAGCATTCTTTCACTGTCTTTGACGAGATCCTATGAAACATGAGAGATTTCAAAGCCGCCTGGCTGTCCGTATATATAAATATTTTTCTTGTTGTGATTACTCTCCTTGCCTCTGGTCTGGAAGCCACCACTGCCTACTTGGTTATCTAGTTTGGAACCATCCGTATATAAGCTAGTCCCTGCTACCATGTCCACCACGCCTCTTTCCCACAGCTCTCTGGAGGGGAAGGCAACATTAGGGACCGGATTTAGATTCAGCCCTGTAAGGTTTTGAAAATCCGCGGTTATGGGAAGAAACGGGAACTTCCTAAGTATCATAGAATGACCCTTCTTACTGGCGACTAGTAGGGAGAATTTCCTCAAATTCAGAGCTGATTTCGTTGACATTTGCTTGAAAAACAGTTTTGTTGGCAGTAAGTGTAAAATTACGTTTACATGGCATTGTTCTTTCCATACTTCTAATCGAGCATTTCTTTTCTGTTATTGACCACCATACCAATATAATAAACGTCATAATCGGCTTTACAATTGCTGCGTAGAGCCTGTGAGCTACCCGAGGCGTTAGGATTTAGATTCAGCTCCGTAGGATTTCGGAAATCCGTGGTTATGATAAAAAAACTGGAACTTTCTAAGTATCATAGAATGCCCCTTACTACTACCTTTGTATGCTTTCCATACCAATATACTGTACGTCATAATCGGCCTTACAATTGATGTATAGAGCCAGTGAGCTACCCGAGCCGTAAGTTTCCATCTGGGCCCCATCATTATTTTACACAAGTAAAATGCTGCAGCTGCTTTCTTTACCCTATCATCCAAAGTTTCGTTTCCACGAAAGCTTTCTGTCCAAAATTAGTCCCAAGTAGCTTGCTTTATCTCCTATCATTAGCCTGTCAGGATCCAGAGAAGTGGGGATAACACGCCTCCTTGGGGTGTAGCCCTTTGGACGGTCCATCATGTTTTTTGCGTTAGTTCGTGTGACACCCAAACATCGAGCTTCTTTTTGAATCCAAGGTTATGCAAATGGTTCCAAACGGTTCACTGGCTTATCTTTAGTTCCTCAGCAATTAAATAAGTGCTCACGTGACGGTCTGTTTCCACTATTTTCATGATTTTATCGCAATTCTCGACGGCAGACCTCCCGACGCGTGGTGCATCTTTGACATCGAAATTACCGGAACGGAACCTAGCAAACTTTTGTGCTACACGTTCGTTTACAGTATCGGGCCCATAAACTAAATTAATGTTTTCAGCCGCTTTGGCTGCTTTTTCGTTTTGATCGAAAAAAAATTGTAGAATATAGCGAATTTTCTCTTTGTTGGTGTCCATCTTTGACGAGCGCTCACAACGAACTGAGTAAATCAATCGAAAAACTGTCAAAGACAAACTTTTAGCGCGAATAAACACGTTTTCAGCGTATATATGACATGATGCGACACGTAACACTAGTACTATAGTCAATAACGCCATCTCTTAGATAAAAACCGAACGAGCATAGTATTGCTAGCTCTATAGAACCAGAGGCTGTAAATAAAATTTATTTAGGCCGCAAGGTTTTATAAACGGTTTTGTTTAAATGTTTTAATATTAATATTCTGGTTCTATACAGAAATTCAGCTTACTCTGTCAGACATTTAATTGTAGAACTTCAGAAAGTCCTTACTTCTGAGTTATGTAATCAAAATGTGCTATTTTTTGGAGATTTTAACATATGTTTAATGTCTACAGGGACAAAAATTTATTGGGCATTTTCAAACATGGATCCTTCCCATATTAATGCATTTACTTTTAAGACAGTACACAACTATCATGACAGAATTTGTGTCCCTATATCGAACTAAAGTTTTCAGACTTAGTGCAAAAATAAAATTTTGACAGTAGTTTTTAATACTATTTTAAGAAAAATATGTAAATAATCTAATTTAGAAAATTTAAACTAAATGTATAATTTGTTATTATATAAGACATTATTGTATAAATATATGATAGAAATTAAATAGTATAAGAAGAAAAGAAACATAATTTAATTATATATGTATAATATAAGAATCTCTATAAAAATTTATGTTTAATTGTTAATATTTATTATTTTTAAGCTAAAGATGTATAATAATATCGATATAATAGATAAAAAATGTTAATTAAAGTCCAAAAACGATTTCTTTTCATACTCCTCAATATAGTTGTAATGCATTCTATATAAAATCGCTTATACTTGTAAGCGTATACAACAAAACACAATAATGATTTCTCATAATTTGAGTAAATTTAGTTTAAAAATTGCTCTAATTCATTTCACTGTGAATGTAAATAGCTCGGGCAACAGTTCCTACTTGCAATTATTCAAATATATAAAGAAATCTCAAACGAGTAGTATTTTTTACGGTTTTTTTCTTTTAAAGAAATTTCCGTTACGTGTTTGTTTCAGATTCATCACCCATTAATTGATTTCCTAACTTTCTACTCGAACACAATGATGGAAGATGAAGTCCTATTCATTTCTCAACTCGTGAAATAAACTTAATTTATTTTAGTGAAATATACAGAAAAATGTTATAATATTTTTAAATAAATACATTTACATACGTCAATTGACAAATCGGCATTCTTGTCACCACTGACAGTCAAATGAACAGTAAAATAACTGTCAATGTTTACGATTTTTCCAAAAGCAAATTTTTTAATACAAGTATATACGTCGAAAAGAGACGGCACACATTTCCATAGGAGTTTCGAGAAGTTGTAAAGTATCTATGTAGCTGTTATTCCGTGCAATAAACCAAAAGTGGTGCGTGCTCTTGTGCAATAACTCTTTTCGTGTTAAAAAAATTAATAAATAAGAAAGAAGTTTTCAAATATAATATACGTAAGTTATTATTAAGTTTCAAATCCAATTAAATATTTAGTTAATTTCCATTTTTATTAAGGCATTTTTAAATTCTAAAATGTACATGAACTGAAGAAAGACGAACAGCAGAGCTTTTGAGTGAAGCAAGCAGGGAATCAAATGTAAATTTCTTTTCATAACTTATTATTTAATTATATTTTTGTTGCACTCCTTTTTTACATTGTTTGTGTATTATTATAATTAATTTTTATTAAATGTTTTCAATTTATTAAAGAAATCAAAATTGTATTATATACTTCGCAAAAGAATTGTTCACTTGTGATAAATTTACAGTCATAACTAACAAATTGCTGCTATGATAGCTTTTCTGTTATAACTAACAGTTTTCAGCTTTGATGGATTTATTATCAGCAATGACACGGGAAAAGGCAAGAGAGTGAGCAATGTAGATATATAGTGAATCAATTCCGAATAAACATGTGTTAAAGAGAGATGCAAAATCCCGGGCATGCGTTTGTTTACATCAGTTTTTGCACAAGGCTCTTAAGAAAATGATAGCAACTTTGTTCTGCTTTTACTGTCAATTAGCCATTTGAAAAAAAGTTGTATTATGTATTATACTTAATTGTTGATTTTTATAATGTTTATTAAATTAAACTATTTTTAAAACAGGAAACCAACAAACGAAGATCATCGAAGAATTTTTTGTTATCAGTTTGGTGGGATTATAAAGAAATTGTCTACTTTGAACTCTTACCACCCAACCGAACGATCAATTGTCTACATTGAACAACTAACGAAATGCAGTTGAAGAAAAGCGGCCCGAATTTATATATCAAAAAGGTGTTGCATTCCATCATGACAATGCAATACCACACACATCTTTGGTCACTCGGCAACCATTATTGGAGCTTGGTTGGGATGTTTTGCCACATCCACCATATAGTCCTGACCTTGCACCATCGGATTACTCTTTGTTTCGATCTTTACAAAACTTCTTGAATGGTAAAAGTTTCAATAATGATGGTGATGTCAAATCGTACCTGATTCAGTTTTTTGCTAATAAAAACCAGAAGTTTTATGGACGTGGAATTATGATGCTGCCTGAAAGATGGCAAAAGGTCATTGATCAAACTGGGCAATACATTACAGTATAAAATGAGTGATTCCATGAAAAAATTGTCTTTGATTAAATAAAAAAAATCCGAAATTACTTAGTTGCCAACCCAATATATACTTCATTTATTGGAATTTTTATTAAAAATTGTTTATTCTGTTAAAACAATGTTAAGGTAACCAAGAAAAAAGTGTTACGGGAAGTAGACAATGTTAAAATTTCAGTAAAAGCTTTGACGTTTCTTAACGTCTAGCCAAGGTAACGAACCTACGTTAAGTAACATGTTAAATTTTTTATAATAGCCGTAAAATCGCATAAAATATGTTTAATGGTCTCCTCCTCTTCTACCTCCTGACAGCTTCTGCAATAGTCGTTATATGGCGTTCCAAGTATACTTGCATGTCAGTGGCCTGTTAGTACTCCTACTAGAGTTCTCATATCATTCAGTTTGACATGCTTGTCGATTAAGTATCTACAAGTAGCCAGAGACATATACATATATGTCCTCCTTACCAGAACCTAGGTTGGCAAGAATCCCCCACTGAACCCTCCCCGAGGGTGCCGACTGGAAATAGATACCACAGATTCACGACACAAGCGGGGACGGGCTGGTAACAGTCCGCCCTGGCCGTAGACGTGAGGAATCTAGCTAAGGTCAGACTTCTTATCGGTGTGTTCGATGTTCCTCAATAGCACAGCATACAGATAAGGAGCCTTACCATGGTCGGGGGTAAAGGGCTGGATCAAGGTGTCATGCGACCCGTGCCGAGGATCAACCTGGCTGGGGGCCCTTAAATAGCCCAGTCTCGAACGGAGCTTACGGATACCTGGCGCCCTCCGTAATAAGATAGCCTTGCTTGCGCAGCGGGGGCTATGCGCAAGTCGACATACGTTCCCCCACACTCGTGGGACCAAAAATGAACCAAAACAAAAATAAAGAAACGAAAACAAAAAATCGGAGAGAGCCCGGATCTCCAAGAAAAAAGCCGGAGGGAGCGAGTTGCTCCCACAAAAGAGCAGCGTTTGGAGCGAGCTCAACTAACACGAAGAGGACAGGAGCGAAGCTTGGTCCAGAAGACAAGGCAAGCACTAGTAAAGGGGCAGAAGCTAAAGCTGGCCCACAGAAAGTGGTAGCGCTGGAGGCAGCCAAACTCGAACCCTGCGGCCAAAACACGGCTGAAAAGCAGGGGGAGAGAGGAGATGCCAAAAGGTCTACCGCCGGAAGTGCATCTGCCAGGGAGTGGCCTGCATTTAGCATGCAGGACCCGTCAAAGGCAAAATATGCGGAGAGACGACGCGCCGCATACTTACTAAGGTTGGTAGAGCTAAAGCCGCCAACGAAAGAGGAGCTAACGAAGGAGCTCCAAGCATCAATTGACTGCGCGAGAGCAGTCATACCCAACTTTAAGTTGGAGCCGCCGGTAAAGGCAGCCAAGCGACAGAGGTCAGCTGAAGAGGCAAAGCCGTCAGCTAAGAGACCGAAGACCAAGGGTGTAACGCCCGCAAAATCATTTGCAGAAGTGGCCCGGAACCGAATAGTCATTGGCGTTCTGGATGAGGGAGATCCCGAAGGAAGAATCCCCAGAGCCCAATGGAAATGGGTGCAGGCTGCGCTGACAAATGTGGCGCTGGAAGTGCTATTAAGCAATCCGGGTCCGCCACCGTCATGCGCAGATGCCGGCTGGTACCAGGGCCAGATCAAAATGATTGCGTGCGACGACGAAAGATCGGTCGCACTATACAAAGCTGCTATAGCCAAGGTGGGAGAGGTATACCCCGGGGCAAAATTGGTAGCAGTGGACAAGAAGGACATACCATCCAGACCAAGGGCAAGGGTATGGATTCCGGCTACACCAACTCAGCCGGACCAAATTATGCAGCTCATAAGAGCCTGCAACCCGAGCCTACCCACTGAAGGGTGGAGGTATGTCAAGACTTTTGAGGACAGCGTAGCGGAATCTGGCGTGGAGACCAAAAGGGCCACGATGCAGATTCTGCTGCTTTTAACGAAAGAATCCATCGAACCGCTGGCGAAGAGTGGCGGGGAGATAAATTACGGGTTCACGAAAGTAAGGATAACGCCTTACAAGTCGGACGCCGATGCTGCAGACCATCTGGCATCGGGGAAAGAGATATGCGAAGTAGAGGAAGATCCCATGGAGTCCTCGAGCGACGCGGAAAGCATGGAGCAAGGTGAGTGTTCTTCTTCCGAGTCTGAGCTTGCGGCCAGACTCTCAAGCTTGTATACTGAGAAAGAGCTTTTAAGCGACTCTCAGGAAGACGCAGATATAACAATTGTTAATGCGTCTTCTACAAATTAATCTCCATCATAGCAAACTAGCTTCAGCAGCCCTAATTAACCGCGTGGCAATGGACCAGCCTGAATTCGTCCTCATTCAGGAGCCATGGGTTAATGGGGGGCGTATTTGCGGACTGAGGGCGCCGAACTATAAGTTGCTGATGGCTAACTGTGAAGGTAAAATCAGAGCCTGCATAATGGCAAAGAAAAACCTTAATGTTTTTATATTACATAATTACAGCAACAACGACACAGCAACAGTAAGCTGGGAAACGGGCTCAAGCAGTTACCGGCTAGTGTCGTGTTATATGCCGTATGAGCAGGAGCTGGTGCCACCTCTGATAGTAAAAGAGGTGGTACGGGATAGCGAGGCATCCAAGTGCATGACGATACTTGGATGCGACTCAAATGCGCATCACACAATCTGGGGCAGCACAGATGTAAACGAGAGAGGTGAGTGTCTCTTTAACTACCTACTAGGTACTAAGTTACTGGTGTGCAATAAGGGAAGCACGCCAACATTTATTACAAGAAACCGACAAGAAGTGCTGGATATCACACTTGTGTCGGAAGAACTAATTGACAGGGTAACCCAATGGAGGGTTCTCGAAGAACATTCCTTTTCGGATCACCGATATATCGAATGTACAATAGAGGAAAGGGCCGATAAAGGCATTAACTTCAGGAATCATAGGAGAACGAACTGGCAGGTGCATATGCAAGAGCTAGAGAAACGTATCCCTATGATTCTACCGTTTCAGCCCAATAGCAAGGAGGGTCTAGATATCCTCGTTAATCGACTCACGGAATCGTGCCGGCAAGCACTAGAAGTGGCTTGTCCAATAACACGAAGCAGGGGTAGAATAAGGCCCCCCTGGTGGTCTCTAGAACTTAAAAAGCTACAGAAAGAATGCAGAAAGCAGTTCAATTTAGCAAAGCACTCCCAAGACGAGTCAGACTGGGATTATTATTACAACCTCCTTAGGTCATACAAAAAGGAAGTTAGGAAAGCAAAAAGAAATTCATGGAAATCGTTTTGCAATGATATCGAGAACACGGCGGAAGCGTCTCGACTTAGGAAAATAATGGCACAATCGGTGCATAGTATCGGGTATCTTCAGAAGCCAGACCGAAGTTGGACGGTATCCAGTGAAGAGTCCTTGAGGCTACTAATGGATACCCACTTCCCAGGCAGCTCTGAAAGCCATACTGCAGAATATACTCAAGACAGTGGAGCAGAAATGAGCCCCACTCTCATAAACATAGTGTCAGAAAGCAACGTACGCTGGGCAATAAACAGCTTTAAGCCCTTCAAGTCGCCGGGATCAGACGGTATATTCCCGGCTCAATTGCAGCAGTCGCAGAATCACATAATGAATTGGCTAATTGCCATCCTTAAAGGGGTGCTGCAATTAAACTATATCCCTACACTTTGGAGGGAAGTCAAGGTAATATACATACCAAAGGCAGGCAAAAGCTCGCATACAAGTCCAAAGGACTTCAGGCCGATTAGCCTCTCCTCTTTCCTTCTAAAAATCCTGGAAAGACTTATAGAATTACATATTAGAAACAAACTGAAACCGGAAAAGTTGGCTGGTTCACAGCATGCGTATTCTAAAGGAAAATCCACAGAAACAGCACTAAGCTCTGTGGTGGCGGAGATTGAAAAATCTCTGGAAGCCAAAGAATACACTCTATTTGCCTTCTTAGACATAGAAGGAGCCTTCAATAATATCCAGCCTAGGGCCATACTGAGTGCGCTTAAAGATCTGGACATCTCTGAACCTCTCAGGAAATTAATTGAACAGATGCTCTTGAGCAGGTCAATAATTTCAACGATGGGAGCGTCAACGATGTGCAGATCTGTCCAAAGAGGTACGCCTCAAGGAGGCGTGTTATCCCCACTTCTCTGGGTCCTGACAATGAATAAGTTGCTGGTGGATCTAGAGAAGAAGGGGGTACATGTAGTGGCCTACGCTGACGATGTGGCAGTATCGGTCAGAGGCAAATTCCTCGAATACTCTCGCAGACCTTATGCAAACGATATTGGACGATATAAATCGCTGGGCAGTATCGTGCGGATTAAATTTAAATGCTGGTAAGACAGAGATCGTATTGTTCACCAGAAAACATATTACTCCAGAAGTTACGGCGCCAATAATAAATGGTTGCAGACTAACAATTGGAGATAAGGCAAGCTACCTGGGACTAATCTTAGACAGGAAGCTCTCATGGAAACAAAACTTGGATGCTAGGGTGAAGAAGGCAGCCACAGCACTCTACACCTGTAAAAGGATGGTGGGCCCCAAATGGGGACTTACACCTCGGGTAACTTATTGGCTCTATACAGCAGTAGTCAGACCAATCATGACATACGGTATATTGGTATGGTGGCCAGTAATGGAAAAGAAATACGCGGTAAAGCGTATGGAAAGCATACAGAGAGCAGCCAGCATATGCATTAGTGGAGCTCTTAGAACAACGCCAAGTCAGGCTCTTAACGTCATTCTACACTTACTGCCAACAGACCTGTTCTGTAAACAAGTGGCAGCAAAGTCAGCTCTTAGACTGAGGGAATCCTCCCAACTAGTCGCATGCGACAAGGGGCATTCAAGGATACTCAGTATATTCCCGTTTCTACCCAAAACCACGGATTTCCGTAATCCAACAGAACGGATGCTAAATTCGGTCCACAATATTGCCTACCCCACAAGAGAGAAGTGGAAAAGGGGCGAGGTGGACAGGAATACAGAAATTAGCATCTACACGGATGGATCCAAACTGGATCATAGAGTGGGAGGTGGTGTCTTTTGCGCAGCATTAAACACCAAAATTGCCTTCCGGTTGCCAGACCACTGCAGTGTCTTCCAGGCGGAGATCACAGCAATTAAAGAAAGCCTAGTGGTATTGACAAAAAGTGTGCTCACAACAAGGAGCATATATATATACACGGATAGCCAAGCGGCCTTGAAATCACTCAAGTCTCCAATGGTTTCATCCAAGCTAGTGAAAGATTGTCTTGATCTATTAGAGGATCTGACATCCTACTTCACAATAAACCTGCAATGGGTTCCAGGACATAGCGATATTCCTGGTAACTGCGAAGCAGATGAACTAGCCAGAACAGGCACCACTTTGCAACTAACCCCTGAAAAAGAGAGTATCTTTATGCCTCTGGCAACTTGCAAACACCTAATCGGCGAATATGCTATAAATATAGCTGAGTCTCGGTGGAGACAATCAATAACCTGCACAACCAGCAGACTAACGTGGCAGGAATGGAGCGTGAATCGCACAAACCGACTACTAAAATTTAAAAGGAGTGATATAAGAACTCTGATAGGAGTACTAACAGGTCACTGCCTAATTGGCAGACATGCAAGTAGGCTAGGTGTACCATACAACGACTATTGTAGAAGCTGTCAGGAAGCAGAGGAAGAGGAGACTGTAAAGCATCTTCTATGCGAATGTAAAGCTCTATATAGGAAAAGAATCGCAACTATCGGTCGTGGATTCCTTGACGACGTATCAGAAGTTGCTAATATAAAATTATTTGTACTGATGAACTTCATCAGGAGCACAGGTTGGTTCAGGGAGGAGACGATAGAGTGAGGGAACATTAGTCCCGGTGGTATCACAATGGGCCTCCTATAGGCCTAGGTGCGTCATTGGACAGCCACTCTACCTACCTACCTACCTACCAGAACCTAGTTGTAGGGTGGTGCCTGTTGTTGCTAGGGGATATCACTGTTTCCTGGGACACATTGAAGGCTTATCGTTAAATAAGATGTTAGATCCGTTGGGATATCAAGCATTCTTTCACTGTCTTTGACGAGATCCTATGAAACATGAGAGATTTCAAAGCCGCCTGGCTGTCCGTATATATAAATATTTTTCTTGTTGTGATTACTCTCCTTGCCTCTGGTCTGGAAGCCACCACTGCCTACTTGGTTATCTAGTTTGGAACCATCCGTATATAAGCTAGTCCCTGCTACCATGTCCACCACGCCTCTTTCCCACAGCTCTCTGGAGGGGAAGGCAACATTAGGGACCGGATTTAGATTCAGCCCTGTAAGGTTTTGAAAATCCGCGGTTATGGGAAGAAACGGGAACTTCCTAAGTATCATAGAATGACCCTTCTTACTGGCGACTAGTAGGGAGAATTTCCTCAAATTCAGAGCTGATTTCGTTGACATTTGCTTGAAAAACAGTTTTGTTGGCAGTAAGTGTAAAATTACGTTTACATGGCATTGTTCTTTCCATACTTCTAATCGGGCATTTCTTTTCTGTTATTGACCACCATACCAATATAATAAACGTCATAATCGGCTTTACAATTGCTGCGTAGAGCCTGTGAGCTACCCGAGGCGTTAGGATTTAGATTCAGCTCCGTAGGATTTCGGAAATCCGTGGTTATGATAAAAAAACTGGAACTTTCTAAGTATCATAGAATGCCCCTTACTACTACCTTTGTATGCTTTCCATACCAATATACTGTACGTCATAATCGGCCTTACAATTGATGTATAGAGCCAGTGAGCTACCCGAGCCGTAAGTTTCCATCTGGGCCCCATCATTATTTTACACAAGTAAAATGCTGCAGCTGCTTTCTTTACCCTATCATCCAAAGTTTCGTTTCCACGAAAGCTTTCTGTCCAAAATTAGTCCCAAGTAGCTTGCTTTATCTCCTATCGTTAGCCTGTCAGGATCCAGAGAAGTGGGGATAACACGCCTCCTTGGGGTGTAGCCCTTTGGACGGTCCATCATGTTTTTTGCGTTAGTTCGTGTGACACCCAAACATCGAGCTTCTTTTTGAATCCAAGGTTATGCAAATGGTTCCAAACGGTTCACTGGCTTATCTTTAGTTCCTCAGCAATTAAATAAGTGCTCACGTGACGGTCTGTTTCCACTATTTTCATGATTTTATCGCAATTCTCGACGGCAGACCTCCCGACGCGTGGTGCATCTTTGACATCGAAATTACCGGAACGGAACCTAGCAAATCACTTTTGTGCTACACGTTCGTTTACAGTATCGGGCCCATAAACTAAATTAATGTTTTCAGCCGCTTTGGCTGCTTTTTCGTTTTGATCGAAAAAAAATTGTAGAATATAGCGAATTTTCTCTTTGTTGGTGTTCATCTTTGACGAGCGCTCACAACGAACTGAGTAAATCAATCGAAAAACTGTCAAAGACAAACTTTTAGCGCGAATAAACACGTTTTCAGCGTATATATGACATGATGCGACACGTAACACTAGTACTATAGTCAATAACGCCATCTTTTAGATAAAAACCGAACGAGCATAGTATTGCTAGCTCTATAGAACCAGAGGCTGTAAATAAAATTTATTTAGGCCGCAAGGTTTTATAAACGGGTTTGTTTAAATGTTTTAGTATTAATATTCTGGTTCTATACAGAAATTCAGCTTACTCTGTCAGACATTTAATTGTAGAACTTCAGAAAGTCCTTACTTCTGAGTTATGTAATCAAAATGTGCTATTTTTTGGAGATTTTAACATATGTTTAATGTCTACAGGGACAAAAATTTATTGGGCATTTTCAAACATGGATCCTTCCCAAATTAATGCATTTACTTTTAAGACAGTACACAACTATCATGACAGAATTTGTGTCCCTATATCGAACTAAAGTTTTCAGACTTAGTGCAAAAATAAAATTTTGACAGTAGTTTTTAATACTATTTTAAGAAAAATATGTAAATAATCTAATTTAGAAAATTTAAACTAAATGTATAATTTGTTATTATATAAGACATTATTGTATAAATATATGATAGAAATTAAATAGTATAAGAAGAAAAGAAACATAATTTAATTATATATGTATAATATAAGAATCTCTATAAAAATTTATGTTTAATTGTTAATATTTATTATTTTTAAGCTAAAGATGTATAATAATATCGATATAATAGATAAAAAATGTTAATTATAGTCCAAAAACGATTTCTTTTCATACTCCTCAATATAGTTGTAATGCATTCTATATAAAATCGCTTATACTTGTAAGCGTATACAACAAAACACAATAATGATTTCTCATAATTTGAGTAAATTTAGTTTAAAAATTGCTCTAATTCATTTCACTGTGAATGTAAATAACTCGGGCAACAGTTCCTACTTGCAATTATTCAAATATATAAAGAAATCTCAAACGAGTAGTATTTTTTACGGTTTTTTTCTTTTAAAGAAATTTCCGTTACGTGTTTGTTTCAGATTCATCACCCATTAATTGATTTCCTAACTTTCTACTCGAACACAATGATGGAAGATGAAGTCCTATTCATTTCTCAACTCGTGAAATAAACTTAATTTATTTTAGTGAAATATACAGAAAAATGTTATAATATTTTTAAATAAATACATTTACATACGTCAATTGACAAATCGGCATTCTTGTCACCACTGACAGTCAAATGAACAGTAAAATAACTGTCAATGTTTACGATTTTTCCAAAAGCAAATTTTTTAATACAAGTATATACGTCGAAAAGAGACGGCACACATTTCCATAGGAGTTTCGAGAAGTTGTAAAGTATCTATGTAGCTGTTATTCCGTGCAATAAACCAAAAGTGGTGCGTGCTCTTGTGCAATAACTCTTTTCGTGTTAAAAAAATTAATAAATAAGAAAGAAGTTTTCAAATATAATATACGTAAGTTATTATTAAGTTTCAAATCCAATTAAATATTTAGTTAATTTCCATTTTTATTAAGGCATTTTTAAATTCTGAAATGTACATGAACTGAAGAAAGACGAACAGCAGAGCTTTTGAGTGAAGCAAGCAGGGAATCAAATGTAAATTTCTTTTCATAACTTATTATTTAATTATATTTTTGTTGCACTCCTTTTTTACATTGTTTGTGTATTATTATAATTAATTTTTATTAAATGTTTTCAATTTATTAAAGAAATCAAAATTGTATTATATACTTCGCAAAAGAATTGTTCACTTGTGATAAATTTACAGTCATAACTAACAAATTGCTGCTATGATAGCTTTTCTGTTATAACTAACAGTTTTCAGCTTTGATGGATTTATTATCAGCAATGACACGGGAAAAGGCAAGAGAGTGAGCAATGTAGATATATAGTGAATCAATTCCGAATAAACATGTGTTAAAGAGAGATGCAAAATCCCGGGCATGCGTTTGTTTACATCAGTTTTTGCACAAGGCTCTTAAGAAAATGATAGCAACTTTGTTCTGCTTTTACTGTCAATTAGCCATTTGAAAAAAAGTTGTATTATGTATTATACTTAATTGTTGATTTTTATAATGTTTATTAAATTAAACTATTTTTAAAACAGGAAACCAACAAACGAAGATCATCGAAGAATTTTTTGTTATCAGTTTGGTGGGATTATAAAGAAATTGTCTACTTTGAACTCTTACCACCCAACCGAACGATCATTTGTCTACATTGAACAACTAACGAAATGCAGTTGAAGAAAAGCGGCCCGAATTTATATATCAAAAAGGTGTTTCATTCCATCATGACAATGCAATACCACACACATCTTTGGTCACTCGGCAACCATTATTGGAGCTTGGTTGGGATGTTTTGCCACATCCACCATATAGTCCTGACCTTGCACCATCGGATTACTCTTTGTTTCGATCTTTACAAAACTTCTTGAATGGTAAAAGTTTCAATAATGATGATGATGTCAAATCGTACCTGCTTCAGTTTTTTGCTAATAAAAACCAGAAGTTTTATGGACGTGGAATTATGATGCTGCCTGAAAGATGGCAAAAGGTCATTGATCAAACTGGGCAATACATTACAGTATAAAATGAGTGATTCCATGAAAAAATTGTCTTTGATTAAATAAAAAAAATCCGAAATTACTTAGTTGCCAACCCAATATATACTTCATTTATTGGAATTTTTATTAAAAATTGTTTATTCTGTTAAAACAATGTTAAGGTAACCAAGAAAAAAGTGTTACGGGAAGTAGACAATGTTAAAATTTCAGTAAAAGCTTTGACGTTTCTTAACGTGTAGCCAAGGTAACGAACCTACGTTAAGTAACATGTTAAATTTTTTATAATAGCCGTAAAATCGCATAAAATATGTTTAATGGTCTCCTCCTCTTCTACCTCCTGACAGCTTCTGCAATAGTCGTTATATGGCGTTCCAAGTATACTTGCATGTCAGTGGCCTGTTAGTACTCCTACTAGAGTTCTCATATCATTCAGTTTGACATGCTTGTCGATTAAGTATCTACAAGTAGCCAGAGACATATACATATATGTCCTCCTTACCAGAACCTAGTTGTAGGGTGGTGCCTGTTGTTGCTAGGGGATATCACTGTTTCCTGGGACACATTGAAGGCTTATCGTTAAATAAGATGTTAGATCCGTTGGGATATCAAGCATTCTTTCACTGTCTTTGACGAGATCCTATGAAACATGAGAGATTTCAAAGCCGCCTGGCTGTCCGTATATATAAATATTTTTCTTGTTGTGATTACTCTCCTTGCCTCTGGTCTGGAAGCCACCACTGCCTACTTGGTTATCTAGTTTGAAACCATCCGTATAGAAGCTAGTCCCTGCTACCATGTCCACCACGCCTCTTTCCCACAGCTCTCTGGAGGGGAAGGCAACATTAGGGACCGGATTTAGATTCAGCCCTGTAAGGTTTTGAAAATCCGCGGTTATGGGAAGAAACGGGAACTTCCTAAGTATCATAGAATGACCCTTCTTACTGGCGACTAGTAGGGAGAATTTCCTCAAATTCAGAGCTGATTTCGTTGACATTTGCTTGAAAAACAGTTTTGTTGGCAGTAAGTGTAAAATTACGTTTACATGGCATTGTTCTTTCCATACTTCTAATCGGGCATTTCTTTTCTGTTATTGACCACCATACCAATATAATAAACGTCATAATCGGCTTTACAATTGCTGCGTAGAGCCTGTGAGCTACCCGAGGCGTAAGTTTCCATCTGGGCCCCATCATTATTTTACACAAGTAAAATGCTGCAGCTGCTTTCTTTACCCTATCATCCAAAGTTTCGTTTCCACGAAAGCTTTCTGTCCAAAATTAGTCCCAAGTAGCTTGCTTTATCTCCTATCGTTAGCCTGTCAGGATCCAGAGAAGTGGGGATAACACGCCTCCTTGGGGTGTAGCCCTTTGGACGGTCCATCATGTTTTTTGCGTTAGTTCGTGTGACACCCAAACATCGAGCTTCTTTTTGAATCCAAGGTTATGCAAATGGTTCCAAACGGTTCACTGGCTTATCTTTAGTTCCTCAGCAATTAAATAAGTGCTCACGTGACGGTCTGTTTCCACTATTTTCATGATTTTATCGCAATTCTCGACGGCAGACCTCCCGACGCGTGGTGCATCTTTGACATCGAAATTACCGGAACGGAACCTAGCAAATCACTTTTGTGCTACACGTTCGTTTACAGTATCGGGCCCATAAACTAAATTAATGTTTTCAGCCGCTTTGGCTGCTTTTTCGTTTTGATCGAAAAAAAATTGTAGAATATAGCGAATTTTCTCTTTGTTGGTGTCCATCTTTGACGAGCGCTCACAACGAACTGAGTAAATCAATCGAAAAACTGTCAAAGACAAACTTTTAGCGCGAATAAACACGTTTTCAGCGTATATATGACATGATGCGACACGTAACACTAGTACTATAGTCAATAACGCCATCTCTTAGATAAAAACCGAACGAGCATAGTATTGCTAGCTCTATAGAACCAGAGGCTGTAAATAAAATTTATTTAGGCCGCAAGGTTTTATAAACGGTTTTGTTTAAATGTTTTAGTATTAATATTCTGGTTCTATACAGAAATTCAGCTTACTCTGTCAGACATTTAATTGTAGAACTTCAGAAAGTCCTTACTTCTGAGTTATGTAATCAAAATGTGCTATTTTTTGGAGATTTTAACATATGTTTAATGTCTACAGGGACAAAAATTTATTGGGCATTTTCAAACATGGATCCTTCCCAAATTAATGCATTTACTTTTAAGACAGTACACAACTATCATGACAGAATTTGTGTCCCTATATCGAACTAAAGTTTTCAGACTTAGTGCAAAAATAAAATTTTGACAGTAGTTTTTAATACTATTTTAAGAAAAATATGTAAATAATCTAATTTAGAAAATTTAAACTAAATGTATAATTTGTTATTATATAAGACATTATTGTATAAATATATGATAGAAATTAAATAGTATAAGAAGAAAAGAAACATAATTTAATTATATATGTATAATATAAGAATCTCTATAAAAATTTATGTTTAATTGTTAATATTTATTATTTTTAAGCTAAAGATGTATAATAATATCGATATAATAGATAAAAAATGTTAATTATAGTCTAAAAACGATTTCTTTTCATACTCCTCAATATAGTTGTAATGCATTCTATATAAAATCGCTTATACTTGTAAGCGTATACAACAAAACACAATAATAATTTGAGTAAATTTAGTTTAAAAATTGCTCTAATTCATTTCACTGTGAATGTAAATAACTCGGGCAACAGTTCCTACTTGCAATTATTCAAATATATAAAGAAATCTCAAACGAGTAGTATTTTTTACGGTTTTTTTCTTTTAAAGAAATTTCCGTTACGTGTTTGTTTCAGATTCATCACCCATTAATTGATTTCCTAACTTTCTACTCGAACACAATGATGGAAGATGAAGTCCTATTCATTTCTCAACTCGTGAAATAAACTTAATTTATTTTAGTGAAATATACAGAAAAATGTTATAATATTTTTAAATAAATACATTTACATACGTCAATTGACAAATCGGCATTCTTGTCACCACTGACAGCAAATGAACAGTAAAATAACTGTCAATGTTTACGATTTTTCCAAAAGCAAATTTTTTAATACAAGTATATACGTCGAAAAGAGACGGCACACATTTCCATAGGAGTTTCGAGAAGTTGTAAAGTATCTATGTAGCTGTTATTCCGTGCAATAAACCAAAAGTGGTGCGTGCTCTTGTGCAATAACTCTTTTCGTGTTAAAAAAATTAATAAATAAGAAAGAAGTTTTCAAATATAATATACGTAAGTTATTATTAAGTTTCAAATCCAATTAAATATTTAGTTAATTTCCATTTTTATTAAGGCATTTTTAAATTCTGAAATGTACATGAACTGAAGAAAGAAGAACAGCAGAGCTTTTGAGTGAAGCAAGCAGGGAATCAAATGTAAATTTCTTTTCATAACTTATTATTTAATTATATTTTTGTTGCACTCCTTTTTTACATTGTTTGTGTATTATTATAATTAATTTTTATTAAATGTTTTCAATTTATTAAAGAAATCAAAATTGTATTATATACTTCGCAAAAGAATTGTTCACTTGTGATAAATTTACAGTCATAACTAACAAATTGCTGCTATGATAGCTTTTCTGTTATAACTAACAGTTTTCAGCTTTGATGGATTTATTATCAGCAATGACACGGGAAAAGGCAAGAGAGTGAGCAATGTAGATATATAGTGAATCAATTCCGAATAAACATGTGTTAAAGAGAGATGCAAAATCCCGGGCATGCGTTTGTTTACATCAGTTTTTGCACAAGGCTCTTAAGAAAATGATAGCAACTTTGTTCTGCTTTTACTGTCAATTAGCCATTTGAAAAAAAGTTGTATTATGTATTATACTTAATTGTTGATTTTTATAATGTTTATTAAATTAAACTATTTTTAAAACAGGAAACCAACAAACGAAGATCATCGAAGAATTTTTTGTTATCAGTTTGGTGGAATTATAAAGAAATTGTCTACTTTGAACTCTTACCACCCAACCGAACGATCAATTGTCTACATTGAACAACTAACGAAATGCAGTTGAAGAAAAGCGGCCCGAATTTATATATCAAAAAGGTGTTGCATTCCATCATGACAATGCAATACCACACACATCTTTGGTCACTCGGCAACCATTATTGGAGCTTGGTTGGGATGTTTTGCCACATCCACCATATAGTCCTGACCTTGCACCATCGGATTACTCTTTGTTTCGATCTTTACAAAACTTCTTGAATGGTAAAAGTTTCAATAATGATGATGATGTCAAATCGTACCTGATTCAGTTTTTTGCTAATAAAAACCAGAAGTTTTATGGACGTGGAATTATGATGCTGCCTGAAAGATGGCAAAAGGTCATTGATCAAACTGGGCAATACATTACAGTATAAAATGAGTGATTCCATGAAAAAATTGTCTTTGATTAAATAAAAAAAATCCGAAATTACTTAGTTGCCAACCCAATATATACTTCATTTATTGGAATTTTTATTAAAAATTGTTTATTCTGTTAAAACAATGTTAAGGTAACCAAGAAAAAAGTGTTACGGGAAGTAGACAATGTTAAAATTTCAGTAAAAGCTTTGACGTTTCTTAACGTGTAGCCAAGGTAACGAACCTACGTTAAGTAACATGTTAAATTTTTTATAATAGCCGTAAAATCGCATAAAATATGTTTAATGGTCTCCTCCTCTTCTACCTCCTGACAGCTTCTGCAATAGTCGTTATATGGCGTTCCAAGTATACTTGCATGTCAGTGGCCTGTTAGTACTCCTACTAGAGTTCTCATATCATTCAGTTTGACATGCTTGTCGATTAAGTATCTACAAGTAGCCAGAGACATATACATATATGTCCTCCTTACCAGAACCTAGTTGTAGGGTGGTGCCTGTTGTTGCTAGGGGATATCACTGTTTCCTGGGACACATTGAAGGCTTATCGTTAAATAAGATGTTAGATCCGTTGGGATATCAAGCATTCTTTCACTGTCTTTGACGAGATCCTATGAAACATGAGAGATTTCAAAGCCGCCTGGCTGTCCGTATATATAAATATTTTTCTTGTTGTGATTACTCTCCTTGCCTCTGGTCTGGAAGCCACCACTGCCTACTTGGTTATCTAGTTTGAAACCATCCGTATAGAAGCTAGACCCTGCTACCATGTCCACCACGCCTCTTTCCCACAGCTCTCTGGAGGGGAAGGCAACATTAGGGACCGGATTTAGATTCAGCCCTGTAAGGTTTTGAAAATCCGCGGTTATGGGAAGAAACGGGAACTTCCTAAGTATCATAGAATGACCCTTCTTACTGGCGACTAGTAGGGAGAATTTCCTCAAATTCAGAGCTGATTTCGTTGACATTTGCTTGAAAAACAGTTTTGTTGGCAGTAAGTGTAAAATTACGTTTACATGGCATTGTTCTTTCCATACTTCTAATCGGGCATTTCTTTTCTGTTATTGACCACCATACCAATATAATAAACGTCATAATCGGCTTTACAATTGCTGCGTAGAGCCTGTGAGCTACCCGAGTCGTTAGGATTTAGATTCAGCTCCGTAGGATTTCGGAAATCCGTGGTTATGATAAAAAAACTGGAACTTTCTAAGTATCATAGAATGCCCCTTACTACTACCTTTGTATGCTTTCCATACCAATATAGTGTACGTCATAATCGGCCTTACAATTGATGTATAGAGCCAGTGAGCTACCCGAGGCGTAAGTTTCCATCTGGGCCCCATCATTATTTTACACAAGTAAAATGCTGCAGCTGCTTTCTTTACCCTATCATCCAAAGTTTCGTTTCCACGAAAGCTTTCTGTCCAAAATTAGTCCCAAGTAGCTTGCTTTATCTCCTATCGTTAGCCTGTCAGGATCCAGAGAAGTGGGGATAACACGCCTCCTTGGGGTGTAGCCCTTTGGACGGTCCATCATGTTTTTTGCGTTAGTTCGTGTGACACCCAAACATCGAGCTTCTTTTTGAATTCAAGGTTATGCAAATGGTTCCAAACGGTTCACTGGCTTATCTTTAGTTCCTCAGCAATTAAATAAGTGCTCACGTGACGGTCTGTTTCCACTATTTTCATGATTTTATCGCAATTCTCGACGGCAGACCTCCCGACGCGTGGTGCATCTTTGACATCGAAATTACCGGAACGGAACCTAGCAAATCACTTTTGTGCTACACGTTCGTTTACAGTATCGGGCCAATAAACTAAATTAATGTTTTCAGCCGCTTTGGCTGCTTTTTCGTTTTGATCGAAAAAAAATTGTAGAATATAGCGAATTTTCTCTTTGTTGGTGTCCATCTTTGACGAGCGCTCACGACGAACTGAGTAAATCAATCGAAAAACTGTCAAAGACAAACTTTTAGCGCGAATAAACACGTTTTCAGCGTATATATGACATGATGCGACACGTAACACTAGTACTATAGTCAATAACGCCATCTCTTAGATAAAAACCGAACGAGCATAGTATTGCTAGCTCTATAGAACCAGAGGCTGTAAATAAAATTTATTTAGGCCGCAAGGTTTTATAAACGGTTTTGTTTAAATGTTTTAGTATTAATATTCTGGTTCTATACAGAAATTCAGCTTACTCTGTCAGACATTTAATTGTAGAACTTCAGAAAGTCCTTACTTCTGAGTTATGTAATCAAAATGTGCTATTTTTTGGAGATTTTAACATATGTTTAATGTCTACAGGGACAAAAATTTATTGGGCATTTTCAAACATGGATCCTTCCCATATTAATGCATTTACTTTTAAGACAGTACACAACTATCATGACAGAATTTGTGTCCCTATATCGAACTAAAGTTTTCAGACTTAGTGCAAAAATAAAATTTTGACAGTAGTTTTTAATACTATTTTAAGAAAAATATGTAAATAATCTAATTTAGAAAATTTAAACTAAATGTATAATTTGTTATTATATAAGACATTATTGTATAAATATATGATAGAAATTAAATAGTATAAGAAGAAAAGAAACATAATTTAATTATATATGTATAATATAAGAATCTCTATAAAAATTTATGTTTAATTGTTAATATTTATTATTTTTAAGCTAAAGATGTATAATAATATCGATATAATAGATAAAAAATGTTAATTATAGTCCAAAAACGATTTCTTTTCATACTCCTCAATATAGTTGTAATGCATTCTATATAAAATCGCTTATACTTGTAAGCGTATACAACAAAACACAATAATGATTTCTCATAATTTGAGTAAATTTAGTTTAAAAATTGCTCTAATTCATTTCACTGTGAATGTAAATAACTCGGGCAACAGTTCCTACTTGCAATTATTCAAATATATAAAGAAATCTCAAACGAGTAGTATTTTTTACGGTTTTTTTCTTTTAAAGAAATTTCCGTTACGTGTTTGTTTCAGATTCATCACCCATTAATTGATTTCCTAACTTTCTACTCGAACACAATGATGGAAGATGAAGTCCTATTCATTTCTCAACTCGTGAAATAAACTTAATTTATTTTAGTGAAATATACAGAAAAATGTTATAATATTTTTAAATAAATACATTTACATACGTCAATTGACAAATCGGCATTCTTGTCACCACTGACAGTCAAATGAACAGTAAAATAACTGTCAATGTTTACGATTTTTCCAAAAGCAAATTTTTTAATACAAGTATATACGTCGAAAAGAGACGGCACACATTTCCATAGGAGTTTCGAGAAGTTGTAAAGTATCTATGTAGCTGTTATTCCGTGCAATAAACCAAAAGTGGTGCGTGCTCTTGTGCAATAACTCTTTTCGTGTTAAAAAAATTAATAAATAAGAAAGAAGTTTTCAAATATAATATACGTAAGTTATTATTAAGTTTCAAATCCAATTAAATATTTAGTTAATTTCCATTTTTATTAAGGCATTTTTAAATTCTGAAATGTACATGAACTGAAGAAAGACGAACAGCAGAGCTTTTGAGTGAAGCAAGCAGGGAATCAAATGTAAATTTCTTTTCATAACTTTTTATTTAATTATATTTTTGTTGCACTCCTTTTTTACATTGTTTGTGTATTATTATAATTAATTTTTATTAAATGTTTTCAATTTATTAAAGAAATCAAAATTGTATTATATACTTCGCAAAAGAATTGTTCACTTGTGATAAATTTACAGTCATAACTAACAAATTGCTGCTATGATAGCTTTTCTGTTATAACTGACAGTTTTCAGCTTTGATGGATTTATTATCAGCAATGACACGGGAAAAGGCAAGAGAGTGAGCAATGTAGATATATAGTGAATCAATTCCGAATAAACATGTGTTAAAGAGAGATGCAAAATCCCGGGCATGCGTTTGTTTACATCAGTTTTTGCACAAGGCTCTTAAGAAAATGATAGCAACTTTGTTCTGCTTTTACTGTCAATTAGCCATTTGAAAAAAAGTTGTATTATGTATTATACTTAATTGTTGATTTTTATAATGTTTATTAAATTAAACTATTTTTAAAACAGGAAACCAACAAACGAAGATCATCGAAGAATTTTTTGTTATCAGTTTGGTGGGATTATAAAGAAATTGTCTACTTTGAACTCTTACCACCCAACCGAACGATCAATTGTCTACATTGAACAACTAACGAAATTAAACAATGCAGTTGAAGAAAAGCGGCCCGAATTTATATATCGAAAAGGTGTTGCATTCCATCATGACAATGCAATACCACACACATCTTTGGTCACTCGGCAACCATTATTGGAGCTTGGTTGGGATGTTTTGCCACATCCACCATATAGTCCTGACCTTGCACCATCGGATTACTCTTTGTTTCGATCTTTACAAAACTTCTTGAATGGTAAAAGTTTCAATAATGATGATGATGTCAAATCGTACCTGATTCAGTTTTTTGCTAATAAAAACCAGAAGTTTTATGGACGTGGAATTATGATGCTGCCTGAAAGATGGCAAAAGGTCATTGATCAAACTGGGCAATACATTACAGTATAAAATGAGTGATTCCATGAAAAAATTGTCTTTGATTAAATAAAAAAAATCCGAAATTACTTAGTTGCCAACCCAATATATACTTCATTTATTGGAATTTTTATTAAAAATTGTTTATTCTGTTAAAACAATGTTAAGGTAACCAAGAAAAAAGTGTTACGGGAAGTAGACAATGTTAAAATTTCAGTAAAAGCTTTGACGTTTCTTAACGTCTAGCCAAGATAACGAACCTACGTTAAGTAACATGTTAAATTTTTTATAATAGCCGTAAAATCGCATAAAATATGTTTAATGGTCTCCTCCTCTTCTACCTCCTGACAGCTTCTGCAATAGTCGTTATATGGCGTTCCAAGTATACTTGCATGTCAGTGGCCTGTTAGTACTCCTACTAGAGTTCTCATATCATTCAGTTTGACATGCTTGTCGATTAAGTATCTACAAGTAGCCAGAGATATATACATATATGTCCTCCTTACCAGAACCTAGTTGTAGGGTGGTGCCTGTTGTTGCTAGGGGATATCACTGTTTCCTGGGACACATTGAAGGCTTATCGTTAAATAAGATGTTAGATCCGTTGGGATATCAAGCATTCTTTCACTGTCTTTGACGAGATCCTATGAAACATGAGAGATTTCAAAGCCGCCTGGCTGTCCGTATATATAAATATTTTTCTTGTTGTGATTACTCTCCTTGCCTCTGGTCTGGAAGCCACCACTGCCTACTTGGTTATCTAGTTTGGAACCATCCGTATATAAGCTAGTCCCTGCTACCATGTCCACCACGCCTCTTTCCCACAGCTCTCTGGAGGGGAAGGCAACATTAGGGACCGGATTTAGATTCAGCCCTGTAAGGTTTTGAAAATCCGCGGTTATGGGAAGAAACGGGAACTTCCTAAGTATCATAGAATGACCCTTCTTACTGGCGACTAGTAGGGAGAATTTCCTCAAATTCAGAGCTGATTTCGTTAACATTTGCTTGAAAAACAGTTTTGTTGGCAGTAAGTGTAAAATTACGTTTACATGGCATTGTTCTTTCCATACTTCTAATCGGGCATTTCTTTTCTGTTATTGACCACCATACCAATATAATAAACGTCATAATCGGCTTTACAATTGCTGCGTAGAGCCTGTGAGCTACCCGAGGCGTTAGGATTTAGATTCAGCTCCGTAGGATTTCGGAAATCCGTGGTTATGATAAAAAAACTGGAGCTTTCTAAGTATCATAGAATGCCCCTTACTACTACCTTTGTATGCTTTCCATACCAATATACTGTACGTCATAATCGGCCTTACAATTGATGTATAGAGCCAGTGAGCTACCCGAGGCGTAAGTTTCCATCTGGGCCCCATCATTATTTTACACAAGTAAAATGCTGCAGCTGCTTTCTTTACCCTATCATCCAAAGTTTCGTTTCCACGAAAGCTTTCTGTCCAAAATTAGTCCCAAGTAGCTTGCTTTATCTCCTATCGTTAGCCTGTTAGGATCCAGAGAAGTGGGGATAACACGCCTCCTTGGGGTGTAGCCCTTTGGACGGTCCATCATGTTTTTTGCGTTAGTTCGTGTGACACCCAAACATCGAGCTTCTTTTTGAATCCAAGGTTATGCAAATGGTTCCAAACGGTTCACTGGCTTATCTTTAGTTCCTCAGCAATTAAATAAGTGCTCACGTGACGGTCTGTTTCCACTATTTTCATGATTTTATCGCAATTCTCGACGGCAGACCTCCCGACGCGTGGTGCATCTTTGACATCGAAATTACCGGAACGGAACCTAGCAAATCACTTTTGTGCTACACGTTCGTTTACAGTATCGGGCCCATAAACTAAATTAATGTTTTCAGCCGCTTTGGCTGCTTTTTCGTTTTGATCGAAAAAAAATTGTAGAATATAGCGAATTTTCTCTTTGTTGGTGTCCATCTTTGACGAGCGCTCACAACGAACTGAGTAAATCAATCGAAAAACTGTCAAAGACAAACTTTTAGCTCGAATAAACACGTTTTCAGCGTATATATGACATGATGCGACACGTAACACTAGTACTATAGTCAATAACGCCATCTCTTAGATAAAAACCGAACGAGCATAGTATTGCTAGCTCTATAGAACCAGAGGCTGTAAATAAAATTTATTTAGGCCGCAAGGTTTTATAAGCGGTTTTGTTTAAATGTTTTAGTATTAATATTCTGGGTCTATACAGAAATTCAGCTTACTCTGTCAGACATTTAATTGTAGAACTTCAGAAAGTCCTTACTTCTGAGTTATGTAATCAAAATGTGCTATTTTTTGGAGATTTTAACATATGTTTAATGTCTACAGGGACAAAAATTTATTGGGCATTTTCAAACATGGATCCTTCCCATATTAATGCATTTACTTTTAAGACAGTACACAACTATCATGACAGAATTTGTGTCCCTATATCGAACTAAAGTTTTCAGACTTAGTGCAAAAATAAAATTTTGACAGTAGTTTTTAATACTATTTTAAGAAAAATATGTAAATAATCTAATTTAGAAAATTTAAACTAAATGTATAATTTGTTATTATATAAGACATTATTGTATAAATATATGATAGAAATTAAATAGTATAAGAAGAAAAGAAACATAATTTAATTATATATGTATAATATAAGAATCTCTATAAAAATTTATGTTTAATTGTTAATATTTATTATTTTTAAGCTAAAGATGTATAATAATATCGATATAATAGATAAAAAATGTTAATTATAGTCCAAAAACGATTTCTTTTCATACTCCTCAATATAGTTGTAATGCATTCTATATAAAATCGCTTATACTTGTAAGCGTATACAACAAAACACAATAATGATTTCTCATAATTTGAGTAAATTTAGTTTAAAAATTGCTCTAATTCATTTCACTGTGAATGTAAATAACTCGGGCAACAGTTCCTACTTGCAATTATTCAAATATATAAAGAAATCTCAAACGAGTAGTATTTTTTACGGTTTTTTTCTTTTAAAGAAATTTCCGTTACGTGTTTGTTTCAGATTCATCACCCATTAATTGATTTCCTAACTTTCTACTCGAACACAATGATGGAAGATGAAGTCCTATTCATTTCTCAACTCGTGAAATAAACTTAATTTATTTTAGTGAAATATACAGAAAAATGTTATAATATTTTTAAATAAATACATTTACATACGTCAATTGACAAATCGGCATTCTTGTCACCACTGACAGTCAAATGAACAGTAAAATAACTGTCAATGTTTACGATTTTTCCAAAAGCAAATTTTTTAATACAAGTATATACGTCGAAAAGAGACGGCACACATTTCCATAGGAGTTTCGAGAAGTTGTAAAGTATCTATGTAGCTGTTATTCCGTGCAATAAACCAAAAGTGGTGCGTGCTCTTGTGCAATAACTCTTTTCGTGTTAAAAAAATTAATAAATAAGAAAGAAGTTTTCAAATATAATATACGTAAGTTATTATTAAGTTTCAAATCCAATTAAATATTTAGTTAATTTCCATTTTTATTAAGGCATTTTTAAATTCTGAAATGTACATGAACTGAAGAAAGACGAACAGCAGAGCTTTTGAGTGAAGCAAGCAGGGAATCAAATGTAAATTTCTTTTCATAACTTTTTATTTAATTATATTTTTGTTGCACTCCTTTTTTACATTGTTTGTGTATTATTATAATTAATTTTTATTAAATGTTTTCAATTTATTAAAGAAATCAAAATTGTATTATATACTTCGCAAAAGAATTGTTCACTTGTGATAAATTTACAGTCATAACTAACAAATTGCTGCTATGATAGCTTTTCTGTTATAACTGACAGTTTTCAGCTTTGATGGATTTATTATCAGCAATGACACGGGAAAAGGCAAGAGAGTGAGCAATGTAGATATATAGTGAATCAATTCCGAATAAACATGTGTTAAAGAGAGATGCAAAATCCCGGGCATGCGTTTGTTTACATCAGTTTTTGCACAAGGCTCTTAAGAAAATGATAGCAACTTTGTTCTGCTTTTACTGTCAATTAGCCATTTGAAAAAAAGTTGTATTATGTATTATACTTAATTGTTGATTTTTATAATGTTTATTAAATTAAACTATTTTTAAAACAGGAAACCAACAAACGAAGATCATCGAAGAATTTTTTGTTATCAGTTTGGTGGGATTATAAAGAAATTGTCTACTTTGAACTCTTACCACCCAACCGAACGATCAATTGTCTACATTGAACAACTAACGAAATTAAACAATGCAGTTGAAGAAAAGCGGCCCGAATTTATATATCGAAAAGGTGTTGCATTCCATCATGACAATGCAATACCACACACATCTTTGGTCACTCGGCAACCATTATTGGAGCTTGGTTGGGATGTTTTGCCACATCCACCATATAGTCCTGACCTTGCACCATCGGATTACTCTTTGTTTCGATCTTTACAAAACTTCTTGAATGGTAAAAGTTTCAATAATGATGATGATGTCAAATCGTACCTGATTCAGTTTTTTGCTAATAAAAACCAGAAGTTTTATGGACGTGGAATTATGATGCTGCCTGAAAGATGGCAAAAGGTCATTGATCAAACTGGGCAATACATTACAGTATAAAATGAGTGATTCCATGAAAAAATTGTCTTTGATTAAATAAAAAAAATCCGAAATTACTTAGTTGCCAACCCAATATATACTTCATTTATTGGAATTTTTATTAAAAATTGTTTATTCTGTTAAAACAATGTTAAGGTAACCAAGAAAAAAGTGTTACGGGAAGTAGACAATGTTAAAATTTCAGTAAAAGCTTTGACGTTTCTTAACGTCTAGCCAAGATAACGAACCTACGTTAAGTAACATGTTAAATTTTTTATAATAGCCGTAAAATCGCATAAAATATGTTTAATGGTCTCCTCCTCTTCTACCTCCTGACAGCTTCTGCAATAGTCGTTATATGGCGTTCCAAGTATACTTGCATGTCAGTGGCCTGTTAGTACTCCTACTAGAGTTCTCATATCATTCAGTTTGACATGCTTGTCGATTAAGTATCTACAAGTAGCCAGAGATATATACATATATGTCCTCCTTACCAGAACCTAGTTGTAGGGTGGTGCCTGTTGTTGCTAGGGGATATCACTGTTTCCTGGGACACATTGAAGGCTTATCGTTAAATAAGATGTTAGATCCGTTGGGATATCAAGCATTCTTTCACTGTCTTTGACGAGATCCTATGAAACATGAGAGATTTCAAAGCCGCCTGGCTGTCCGTATATATAAATATTTTTCTTGTTGTGATTACTCTCCTTGCCTCTGGTCTGGAAGCCACCACTGCCTACTTGGTTATCTAGTTTGGAACCATCCGTATATAAGCTAGTCCCTGCTACCATGTCCACCACGCCTCTTTCCCACAGCTCTCTGGAGGGGAAGGCAACATTAGGGACCGGATTTAGATTCAGCCCTGTAAGGTTTTGAAAATCCGCGGTTATGGGAAGAAACGGGAACTTCCTAAGTATCATAGAATGACCCTTCTTACTGGCGACTAGTAGGGAGAATTTCCTCAAATTCAGAGCTGATTTCGTTAACATTTGCTTGAAAAACAGTTTTGTTGGCAGTAAGTGTAAAATTACGTTTACATGGCATTGTTCTTTCCATACTTCTAATCGGGCATTTCTTTTCTGTTATTGACCACCATACCAATATAATAAACGTCATAATCGGCTTTACAATTGCTGCGTAGAGCCTGTGAGCTACCCGAGGCGTTAGGATTTAGATTCAGCTCCGTAGGATTTCGGAAATCCGTGGTTATGATAAAAAAACTGGAGCTTTCTAAGTATCATAGAATGCCCCTTACTACTACCTTTGTATGCTTTCCATACCAATATACTGTACGTCATAATCGGCCTTACAATTGATGTATAGAGCCAGTGAGCTACCCGAGGCGTAAGTTTCCATCTGGGCCCCATCATTATTTTACACAAGTAAAATGCTGCAGCTGCTTTCTTTACCCTATCATCCAAAGTTTCGTTTCCACGAAAGCTTTCTGTCCAAAATTAGTCCCAAGTAGCTTGCTTTATCTCCTATCGTTAGCCTGTTAGGATCCAGAGAAGTGGGGATAACACGCCTCCTTGGGGTGTAGCCCTTTGGACGGTCCATCATGTTTTTTGCGTTAGTTCGTGTGACACCCAAACATCGAGCTTCTTTTTGAATCCAAGGTTATGCAAATGGTTCCAAACGGTTCACTGGCTTATCTTTAGTTCCTCAGCAATTAAATAAGTGCTCACGTGACGGTCTGTTTCCACTATTTTCATGATTTTATCGCAATTCTCGACGGCAGACCTCCCGACGCGTGGTGCATCTTTGACATCGAAATTACCGGAACGGAACCTAGCAAATCACTTTTGTGCTACACGTTCGTTTACAGTATCGGGCCCATAAACTAAATTAATGTTTTCAGCCGCTTTGGCTGCTTTTTCGTTTTGATCGAAAAAAAATTGTAGAATATAGCGAATTTTCTCTTTGTTGGTGTCCATCTTTGACGAGCGCTCACAACGAACTGAGTAAATCAATCGAAAAACTGTCAAAGACAAACTTTTAGCTCGAATAAACACGTTTTCAGCGTATATATGACATGATGCGACACGTAACACTAGTACTATAGTCAATAACGCCATCTCTTAGATAAAAACCGAACGAGCATAGTATTGCTAGCTCTATAGAACCAGAGGCTGTAAATAAAATTTATTTAGGCCGCAAGGTTTTATAAGCGGTTTTGTTTAAATGTTTTAGTATTAATATTCTGGGTCTATACAGAAATTCAGCTTACTCTGTCAGACATTTAATTGTAGAACTTCAGAAAGTCCTTACTTCTGAGTTATGTAATCAAAATATGCTATTTTTTGGAGATTTTAACATATGTTTAATGTCTACAGGGACAAAAATTTATTGGGCATTTTCAAACATGGATCCTTCCCATATTAATGCATTTACTTTTAAGACAGTACACAACTATCATGACAGAATTTGTGTCCCTATATCGAACTAAAGTTTTCAGACTTAGTGCAAAAATAAAATTTTGACAGTAGTTTTTAATACTATTTTAAGAAAAATATGTAAATAATCTAATTTAGAAAATTTAAACTAAATGTATAATTTGTTATTATATAAGACATTATTGTATAAATATATGATAGAAATTAAATAGTATAAGAAGAAAAGAAACATAATTTAATTATATATGTATAATATAAGAATCTCTATAAAAATTTATGTTTAATTGTTAATATTTATTATTTTTAAGCTAAAGATGTATAATAATATCGATATAATAGATAAAAAATGTTAATTATAGTCCAAAAACGATTTCTTTTCATACTCCTCAATATAGTTGTAATGCATTCTATATAAAATCGCTTATACTTGTAAGCGTATACAACAAAACACAATAATGATTTCTCATAATTTGAGTAAATTTAGTTTAAAAATTGCTCTAATTCATTTCACTGTGAATGTAAATAACTCGGGCAACAGTTCCTACTTGCAATTATTCAAATATATAAAGAAATCTCAAACGAGTAGTATTTTTTACGGTTTTTTTCTTTTAAAGAAATTTCCGTTACGTGTTTGTTTCAGATTCATCACCCATTAATTGATTTCCTAACTTTCTACTCGAACACAATGATGGAAGATGAAGTCCTATTCATTTCTCAACTCGTGAAATAAACTTAATTTATTTTAGTGAAATATACAGAAAAATGTTATAATATTTTTAAATAAATACATTTACATACGTCAATTGACAAATCGGCATTCTTGTCACCACTGACAGTCAAATGAACAGTAAAATAACTGTCAATGTTTACGATTTTTCCAAAAGCAAATTTTTTAATACAAGTATATACGTCGAAAAGAGACGGCACACATTTCCATAGGAGTTTCGAGAAGTTGTAAAGTATCTATGTAGCTGTTATTCCGTGCAATAAACCAAAAGTGGTGCGTGCTCTTGTGCAATAACTCTTTTCGTGTTAAAAAAATTAATAAATAAGAAAGAAGTTTTCAAATATAATATACGTAAGTTATTATTAAGTTTCAAATCCAATTAAATATTTAGTTAATTTCCATTTTTATTAAGGCATTTTTAAATTCTGAAATGTACATGAACTGAAGAAAGACGAACAGCAGAGCTTTTGAGTGAAGCAAGCAGGGAATCAAATGTAAATTTCTTTTCATAACTTATTATTTAATTATATGTTTGTTGCACTCCTTTTTTACATTGTTTGTGTATTATTATAATTAATTTTTATTAAATGTTTTCAATTTATTAAAGAAATCAAAATTGTATTATATACTTCGCAAAAGAATTGTTCACTTGTGATAAATTTACAGTCATAACTAACAAATTGCTGCTATGATAGCTTTTCTGTTATAACTGACAGTTTTCAGCTTTGATGGATTTATTATCAGCAATGACACGGGAAAAGGCAAGAGAGTGAGCAATGTAGATATATAGTGAATCAATTCCGAATAAACATGTGTTAAAGAGAGATGCAAAATCCCGGGCATGCGTTTGTTTACATCAGTTTTTGCACAAGGCTCTTAAGAAAATGATAGCAACTTTGTTCTGCTTTTACTGTCAATTAGCCATTTGAAAAAAAGTTGTATTATGTATTATACTTAATTGTTGATTTTTATAATGTTTATTAAATTAAACTATTTTTAAAACAGGAAACCAACAAACGAAGATCATCGAAGAATTTTTTGTTATCAGTTTGGTGGGATTATAAAGAAATTGTCTACTTTGAACTCTTACCACCCAACCGAACGATCAATTGTCTACATTGAACAACTAACGAAATTAAACAATGCAGTTGAAGAAAAGCGGCCCGAATTTATATATCGAAAAGGTGTTGCATTCCATCATGACAATGCAATACCACACACATCTTTGGTCACTCGGCAACCATTATTGGAGCTTGGTTGGGATGTTTTGCCACATCCACCATATAGTCCTGACCTTGCACCATCGGATTACTCTTTGTTTCGATCTTTACAAAACTTCTTGAATGGTAAAAGTTTCAATAATGATGATGATGTCAAATCGTACCTGATTCAGTTTTTTGCTAATAAAAACCAGAAGTTTTATGGACGTGGAATTATGATGCTGCCTGAAAGATGGCAAAAGGTCATTGATCAAACTGGGCAATACATTACAGTATAAAATGAGTGATTCCATGAAAAAATTGTCTTTGATTAAATAAAAAAAATCCGAAATTACTTAGTTGCCAACCCAATATATACTTCATTTATTGGAATTTTTATTAAAAATTGTTTATTCTGTTAAAACAATGTTAAGGTAACCAAGAAAAAAGTGTTACGGGAAGTAGACAATGTTAAAATTTCAGTAAAAGCTTTGACGTTTCTTAACGTGTAGCCAAGGTAACGAACCTACGTTAAGTAACATGTTAAATTTTTTATAATAGCCGTAAAATCGCATAAAATATGTTTAATGGTCTCCTCCTCTTCTACCTCCTGACAGCTTCTGCAATAGTCGTTATATGGCGTTCCAAGTATACTTGCATGTCAGTGGCCTGTTAGTACTCCTACTAGAGTTCTCATATCATTCAGTTTGACATGCTTGTCGATTAAGTATCTACAAGTAGCCAGAGACATATACATATATGTCCTCCTTACCAGAACCTAGTTGTAGGGTGGTGCCTGTTGTTGCTAGGGGATATCACTGTTTCCTGGGACACATTGAAGGCTTATCTTTAAATAAGATGTTAGATCCGTTGGGATATCAAGCATTCTTTCACTGTCTTTGACGAGATCCTATGAAACATGAGAGATTTCAAAGCCGCCTGGCTGTCCGTATATATAAATATTTTTCTTGTTGTGATTACTCTCCTTGCCTCTGGTCTGGAAGCCACCACTGCCTACTTGGTTATCTAGTTTGGAACCATCCGTATAGAAGCTAGTCCCTGCTACCATGTCCACCACGCCTCTTTCCCACAGCTCTCTGGAGGGGAAGGCAACATTAGGGACCGGATTTAGATTCAGCCCTGTAAGGTTTTGAAAATCCGCGGTTATGGGAAGAAACGGGAACTTCCTAAGTATCATAGAATGACCCTTCTTACTGGCGACTAGTAGGGAGAATTTCCTCAAATTCAGAGCTGATTTCGTTGACATTTGCTTGAAAAACAGTTTTGTTGGCAGTAAGTGTAAAATTACGTTTACATGGCATTGTTCTTTCCATACTTCTAATCGGGCATTTCTTTTCTGTTATTGACCACCATACCAATATAATAAACGTCATAATCGGCTTTACAATTGCTGCGTAGAGCCTGTGAGCTACCCGAGGCGTTAGGATTTAGATTCAGCTCCGTAGGATTTCGGAAATCCGTGGTTATGATAAAAAAAATGGAACTTTCTAAGTATCATAGAATGCCCCTTACTACTACCTTTGTATGCTTTCCATACCAATATACTGTACGTCATAATCGGCCTTACAATTGATGTATAGAGCCAGTGAGCTACCCGAGCCGTAAGTTTCCATCTGGGCCCCATCATTATTTTACACAAGTAAAATGCTGCAGCTGCTTTCTTTACCCTATCATCCAAAGTTTCGTTTCCACGAAAGCTTTCTGTCCAAAATTAGTCCCAAGTAGCTTGCTTTATCTCCTATCGTTAGCCTGTCAGGATCCAGAGAAGTGGGGATAACACGCCTCCTTGGGGTGTAGCCCTTTGGACAGATCTGCAATCTTTGAAGCTCCCAGCCTTGAAATAATTGACCTACTCAAGAGCATCCGTTCAATTAATTTCCATAGAGGCTCAGGGATGCCCAAATCTTTAAGCGCGCTAAGTATGGCCCCCGGGTCGATGTTATTGAAAGCACCTACTGTGTCTAAGAAGGCTTTGAGGGTGTATTCTTTTATCTCCAGAGGCTTTTCAATCTCTGTTACCACTAAGCTTAACGCCGTTTCTGTGGATTTACGCTTGGTATACGCATGCTGCGAAACTGCCATTTTTCCTGGGTTCAGTTTACATTAGCCTCTCTCCGCTTTAAGCATGGTTGTTAACCAGTTTATAATGTAGCTCTGGGACTGCTGTAACTGAGCCGGGAATAACCCGTCTGGTCCCGGCGATTTATAAGGTTGGAAGCTGCCTATCGCCCAATAAACATTATTACCTGACACCATGTCTACTGGGGTGACTCTGCTACCACTTCACTCTTCAGCGCATGATCCAATATGTGGTTCTCAGAACTGTCTGGGAAGTGAGTATCCATTATCCTAGAGTATCTTCACTGGTTGCCGTCCAACTGTGGTCTGGCATCTGAAGGTTTCCAATGTTATGTTTCGACTGTGTCATTACTTTTCGAGGTCGAAGTCGATTATCGATGTCATTACAAAAATATTTCCACGAATTGCTTTTTGCCCTACCGACCTCTTTTTTGTATGACCTTAGGAGGTTATAATAGTTATCTCACTCGTCTTCTCTTTAGGATAATTTGAAAAATTTAACTACTTCCTGCAATCTCTCTGCATGTTCTTAAGTATGGAAGACCACCAGGGGAGCCTAATTCTTCCCCTACTGTTCGTTAATGGACAAACCACCTCTAGTGCTTGACGACAAGAATCTGTGGACTGTTTGACGAGGATGTCTAGGTCCTTTTTTTTCTCTGGTTGAAATGGTGGAATCATAGGAATACGCTTTTTTAGCTTCTGCATGTGCAACTACCAGTTCGTTTTTCTATGATTTTCTCTTTCCTAACTACATTACCTTCAATTATACACTAAATGTAGCGGTGATCTGAGAAGGAGTGTTCCTCGAGTACCCTCCAATGTGTCATTTTATCCACCAGTTCTTCCAACTAAAGTGTTGCATAACAAAAGCTTATTTCCTATTAAATAATTAAAGAGCAACTCACCCCTTTCATTGATCTTCGTGCTGCCCCATAGTGTACGGTGCGCGTTGGACTCGCACCCAAGTGTAATCGAGCACTTGGATACTTCAGTGTCTCCTACCATCTCTTTGATCAGTTGCGATGGTACTGCTACCTCGTCATACGGCATGTATCGTTATTACTATAACTGTGTAATAAAAAGACATTAAGCTTTTTACTTGCCAATATACATGCCTAACCTACGCAGCCTGCCATGTATAAATTATACCCCGGTGTCCACAGATCGGCCCTTCATTAACCCATGGCTCCTGAATGAGGAGGAAGTCAGGCCGTTCTTCGGCCATGCGGTTAACTAGGGCTAGAGAAGCTAGTTTGCTGTGGTGTGGATTAATTTGGAGAAGACGCATTAATTAGTGAAATGCTCGCTCTCAGTGTAAAGTTAAAAGAGTCTGACTGCAAGCTTAGACCCCGAAGTACACTCACCTTGTTCAGAGCTCTCCACATCACTCGAGGACTCCATTGGATCCTCCTCAACTTCGCATTCCGATTCCGGTGCCAAGTTTTCTCCTGCATCGACGTCTGACTTGTAGGTCATTACCTTCACCTTAGTGAATCCATAGTTGATCTCATCGCCACTTTTCGCCAGCGATTTTTTTGTTAGCAAAAACAGAATCTACATTGTGGCTCGTTTCGTTTCCACACCAGAATTCGCTGCGGGCTCATCGAAGACCTTGACAAATTGCCATCCCCAGTTGGCAGATTCGGGCTACAGGCGCTGATGAGCTGCATTATCTGGTCCGGTTGCGATAGTGTAGCCGGAATTCATACCCTTGTCCTCTGGGATGGGATATCTTTTTGTCTACCGCCACTAGTCTGGCTCTGAACCTACAATCTACAATCTTAAAGGAAGACCATTCTCTGGCTTACGCACTACTGGCAGCATTAGTATGCTGCCTCCGGTGCTGTTGCTCTCTTGGAGCCAGCTTTGGCTTCTGCTTCTTTAATAGTGTTTGCCTTTGCTCCAGGACCAAGTTTCGCTCCTGTCCTCGCCTCGGCAGTTATCGAGCTCGCACCATACCCTGCTCTTCTCTGGGAATAGCTCGCTTTCCCCTGGCTTTTTACCGGAAGTCCGGACTCCTTTTTGTTTTTATTATTTTTATTTTTGTTTATTTGGTTCATATTTTGGACCCACGAGTGCAGGGGATTATATGTTCGCTTACACATAGCCTCCGCTACGCAAGTAAGGCTATCCTATTATGAAGGGCGCCAGGTATACGTAAGCTCCGTGCGAGACTGGGCTATTTAAGGGCTCCCAGCCAGGTTGATCTTCGGCACGTGTCGCATGACACTTTGATCCAGCCCTTTATACACCTCCTACCATAGTAAGACCTTCTATATGGATGCTGTACTATTGTAACAAACCCCAAATAGAAATCTGACTTTAGCTAGATTCCTCACTACTACAAGAGGGGCGAATTGCCAGCACGTGCCCACCTACGTCGTAAAACTGTGGTATCTATTCCCAATCGGCACCCTTGTGGTGGAAATTATAAATGCTTAACAATCAATATGAACTATCTATAATTCATGTATAAGGTTTATAAAAAATTATGGTAATGTAGTATATATGATATTTAAATGTTAGCCAAAAAAAATATTGTAAGAAAGAAAATTTAGTTTGTAATATATATATGTATATGTATAAATGCTAATATTTGAAATATAATCTAAAATAAATACTAAAAACTTCTTAAAATTATTGTAAGAATAAAATTTTGTTTGTTATATGTATATATACATATAAATGCGATTATTAAAAGCTAAACTAATATAATTACTAAAAGTTTGTAAAAATTGAAAGGAAAAATAGAACCATAATGTACAATAAAACCATGTAAATTAAAAAAAGTTAAAGGAATAAAAATTAAATGAGAATCTCAATTATTTTATTTTAAAAAAAAAGGTAACCAATAAATAACCCTTAGGAACTGACGAGGTAACCGATCAACCAGTTTTCTGTAATCAATGGATAACCAAACAAATAACTTATGAACCAGTTTCCTGTAACTTATAGGTAACCACAGCAATAACCAATCCAAAACAGTTGGCAAAGTAGATCAGTAAAATATATGTAACATTTTGCGCAGAATCAATGAGTGAGAGCAAGTTAGATAATCACACCGATGTGTTACAAAAGAGGAGAAATACTTACTTTTTTCACGAAGCTAGAACAAAAGTAACTTGCCGGATAACTAATTCATTAAGTACTCATAACCTATCGGTAACCAGTTAGCTAATTTTTATCAGAGAACGTATGTATATCATAGAGAAGGTTCACGGCGCAGAGAACGAAAACCTAATATCGTGCTACTCGGCAACGATGAGCGTGTTTCACCACAGCTAGCTTGGAAGGAGAAATTTTAGCAGTGGCGCGTGAACAGAACTAGGTATTGAATGAAAATTATGCCCAGAGACGTACTCTGATATAACAGCCGTACGTTAGCCTCTTGGCTTATTTTTATACGTTTATATGCAATCAAATGCCTTGAAATGATTATCATTTTGTGAATATTTATGAATACACAATTAATATATTTTTTCAAAGCAATATGTGATTTATTTTTATTTCTTAAGTTTGATAATATAATATAACTAGCGACCGGCTTTGCACGGGTGCAATGCTGATACTAAATACACTACAGAACTGTGAACGTTATATATAAAAACATAACGGCCCGCTCCGGCTGCCAACGGGTATAAAATATATAGCCTATCTCACTCAACGAAAAAATGATTAAAATCGATCCAGTAGTTTTGATTTATTCATTACTGCCCGTGGTCCGCATGCGTTAAATTTGGAGTAAAACATTGCCACTTTTTCTATACCATGAAGATTTCCTGCTATCTTTGGAAAATCAAAATTCATACACTACATTTTAACTTATTTACTTTTTACATTTTTACCTATTTATTTTATTTTCACAACAATTAATATATTACAGAATTTCTTCATATACAACGTTCACAGTGTTCTTGTCATTACACAATACAAACATGTTTTCTCTAGTAGTTACTCTTGAAAGAGCGACATACAGTTGGCGATGTGCAAAACAGTCAACGCTCAAATCTAAGCCTGCAACGTTGAAGTTTGTCCCTGCGATTTATTAATCCTCATTGTAAAAGATGTATTTACCGGAAACTGTAAACGTTTAAATTGGAAGGGTAAATCCTGTGATATCAGATGGATTCGGGGAATCAATACATCTTCTCTGTTACCACATCCTGTGAGTATTGTGCACTCTATTATGAAAGTTTTCAGTGATTTTACCAGCAAATGAGTGCCACTGCAAAGTTTAGGTGGATTCATGTTTCTTAATAATATAACAGGACAACCTACTTTCAACACCATTTTGTGAGGAGGGGTTCAAAGAGTTTAGAAAATCTATAGTATAGAGTTTAGAAAAATACAGTATCGACCGACTATTAATAAGCAGTCACGCTTCAATTTTCCTGTATTGCTCTGTTTAGAAACACTACAGATACTTATCAAAATTCATACACAACATTTTTACTTATTTACTTTTACATTTTTACCTATTTATTTTATTTTTACAACAATTAAGATTGTATATTACAGAATGCCTTCATATACAGCGTTCACAGTTTTCTTGTCATTACACAATACAACCATGTTTTCTCTAGAGGTTACTCTTTAAAGAGCGACATACAGTTGCCGATTTTTCGAGCTCCCGGAGCTTCTGGCGTGTCACCAAAGACTTGTGTGGCCTGACGTTGTCCTCTCTTGATCAAAGATGGCCTTTTCTGGATGAGTGCTGCCTTCAACCGGTCCAGTTGTTGGCAGTAGAGGGCCGAATTGAGCGTTTGGCCATAGGTGAGCAGCTCGTAGTAGATGATTCCTTGCCAATCCCACCAAACACACATCAAAATCTTCCTGGCCGTCAATCCGGTCTTGGCCACCGTCTCGATGTTGTCGTAAGTGACCCATTTTTCATCGCCTGTCACAATCCGCTTCAGAAATGGGTCGATTTTGTTGCGATTCAGTAGCGATTCGCAGATCGAAACTCGGTCCATCATTTTTTTTTGCTTTAGTTCGTATGGCACCCAAACATCGAGCTTCTTTTTTAATACAAGGTTATGCAAATGGTTCCAAACGGTTTACTGGCTTATCTTTAGTTCCTCAGCAATTAAATAAGTGCTCACGTGACGGTCTGTTTCCACTATTTCCATGATTTTATCGCAATTCTTGACGGCAGGCCTCCCGACGCGTGGTGCATCTTTGACATCGAAATTACCGGAACGGAACCTAGCAAATCACTTTTGGGCTACATGTTCGTGTACAGGATCGGGCCCATAATATAAATTAATATTTTCAGCCGCTTTGGCTGCTTTTTCGCCTTGATCGAAGAAAAATTGTAAAATATAGCGAATTTTCTCTTTGCTGGTGTCCATCTTTGACGAGCGTTCATAACGTACTGATTCAATTTATCGAAATACTGTCAAAGACAAAGCGCGAATAAACACGTTTTTAGCGCCGTATAGTATGTCATGATGCGACACGTAACACTAGTGCTATGGACAATAACACCATTTCTTAGATAAAAACTGAACGAACTTTTTACATGACATAATATTTCTCAAGTTGACCCAATCGGTGGTACATCTCGGCGCAAAACAGAGTCATGGATGAACTACTATTGCTACTGTATAATGACAGGACGTAACAATTTCAACGCTTTGCTTAGATACTTGGTAGATCACTTTAATCTGAGAGATTGGTCTGCATACGTGATAATCAAACTAAATTGAGAGCCGAAAATTACGTTCATCTTCAGTATGCTTTACAGGCGAATGAACACCGCAACGGCATTGGGACGTTTGTTATACTTCCTTCATCATTCAACTACAACATGTAACCCAAATTGGCCGGAAATCAAAGAAAATATTAAAACCAATGTAACTCCACAAGACAGATACGATATAGCTAACAGAGTCTTCCATTTAAAAGTACAGAAACTCCTGCATCTCATTAACAAGTCTCTTACAAGTATATAAAGCCCGCCGCGCTGTCATATGTAGACAATAGAATGGCAGAAACGTCGCTTGCCACATGTACACCTGCTGGTATGGTTAGTGAACAAAATTAGACCCAACCAAATTGACAGGGTTATTTCAGGTGAGTTATTAGATAAAGATGAAGATCCAATCCTGTACCAAATCGTAAAGAAACATATGGTACATGGCCCTTGCGAGACTTTAAACCCGAATTCTCCATGTATACGATATTCTAATTGCAGCAATAACATTCCGAATTCGTTCCAAACACAAACAAGTACTAATGATGACGGATATCCTAAATATCGCCGACTATCGCCAGAACAGGGTGGGCAAAATGCTACCGTCCGAAACCATGATATTGATAACCGATAGATCATTCCCTATAATCCGTTTCTTTTTGAAAATTTTTGATGCCCACATCAACGTGGAGTTATGCAATTCAATAAAGTCAATTCAATATGTTACTAAGTGCATTAATAAAGGCAGTAATCAAGCCACTTTCAGCATACAATCGCGAAATGAAGTGGAAAAATATCAGTCTGGACGTTAAATCTGCGCGGGATATAACATTGACAGCATTCTTCAAGTTATGTGCTCAAGATGATTTCGCGAAAACACTGACACATGACAGAGTTCCAAGTTACTATACATGGAACCAGAGTTCTAAAACTTTTCAACGGTGAAAACAAGGTACTGGGGTTGATGGTTTCCCCGGATGCTCTTGGCAGAGTCTACGTGATTCACCCCAACAACAGCGAATACTTTTATCGGAGAATATTATTGCATATTGTAGAAGGACCGACGTCATTCGCACACCTAAGAACTGTACAAAGCGTTTTTTACAATACTTATCAAACAGCATGCAAAGCTATGGGGCTCTGGGTAGACGATTCTCACTGGGAAAATACAGTATCAGAAGCAGGTGTTTGTAGTTCAGCTACATCATTCAGATATTTATTTGCCGTCATAGTAGCATTTTGTCAAGTAACTGATTCTATTAATCTATGGAATAAATTTCAAGAAAATATGGCCAGTGATATTTGGTCTCGGTGACGGCGAGAGTAAAGTTCAGATGATCTACAACATGATCAAAATATATTATTTGAATTGAACAAAGTAGTGCAATTACTTTCATGTAAATCGATCAAGGATTTTGGGCTACCGATGCCAGCTTATACTAGTAACCCAGATTTAACTAACAGCGCCGAATACACAAGAGAAACATCATACGATAAAACGAGACTTTTACAAAAAATAGCTCAATATGAGCCATGATTAAACATCAGAAAAAAGTATTCGGTATAAGTATAAATGGAAATTGTTTTTTTTTGATGACTCAGGAGTTACATGAAAAACATTTTTAATAAATCTGCTTTTAAAAAAAGTGAGTTTAACCGGAAAAATTGCGTTAGCTGTTGTATCATCCGGCATTGCCGCTACGCTTTTGGAAGGAAGCCGAACCGCACACTCTACATTCGAGTTCGAGCTGAAAATCGCCACCGATGATGATAAGTATCTGTAGTGTTTCTAAACAGAGCAATACAGGAAAATTGAAGCGTGACTGCTTATTAATAGTCGGTCGATACTGTTCTCGATTTGGAAGAAGCTGTTCATTTTTCTATAGATTTTCTAAACTCTTTGAACCCCTCTTCACAAAATGGTGTTGAAAGTAGGTTGTCCTGTTATATTATTAAGAAACATGAATCCACCTAAACTTTGCAGTGGCACTCATTTGCTGGTAAAATCACTGAAAACTTTCATAATAGAGTGCACAATACTCACAGGATATGGTAACAGAGAAGATGTATTGATTCCCCGAATCCATCTGATATCACAGGATTTACCCTTCCAATTTAAACGTTTACAGTTTCCGGTAAATACATCTTTTACAATGAGGATTAATACTTCAACGTTGCAGGCTTAGATTTGAGCGTTGACTGTTTTTCACATCGCCAACTGTATGTCGCTCTTTCAAGAGTAACTACTAGAGAAAACATGTTTGTATTGTGTAATGACAAGAACACTGTGAACGTTGTATATGAAGAAATTCTGTAATATATTAATTGTTGTGAAAATAAAATAAATAGGTAAAAATGTAAAAAGTAAATAAGTTAAAATGTAGTGTATGAATTTTGATTTTCCAAAGATAGCAGGAAATCTTCATGGTATAGAAAAAGTGGCAATGTTTTACTCCAAATTTAACGCATGCGGACCACGGGCAGTAATGAATAAATCAAAACTACTGGATCGATTTTAATCATTTTTTCGTTGAGTGAGATAGGCTATATATTTTATACCCGTTGGTAGCCGGAGCGGGCCGTTATGTTTTTATATATAACGTTCACAGTTCTGTAGTGTATTTAGTATCAGCATTGCACCCGTGCAAAGCCGGTCGCTAGTTATATTATATTATCAAACTTAAGAAATAAAAATAAATCACATATTGCTTTGAAATAATATATTAATTGTGTATTCATAAATATTCACAAAATGATAATCATTTCAAGGCATTTGATTGCATATAAACGTATAAAAATAAGCCAAGAGGCTAACGTACGGCTGTTATATCAGAGTAAGTCTCTGGGCATAATTTTCATTCAATACCTAGTTCTGTTCACGCGCCACTGCTAAAATTTCTCCTTCCGAGCTAGCTGTGGTAAAACACGCTCATCGTTGCCGAGTAGCACGATATTAGTTGTTCGTTCTCTGCGCCGTGAACCTTCTCTATGATATACATACGTTCTCTGATAAAAGTTAGCTAACTGGTTACCGATAGGTTATGAGTAATTAATGAATTAGTTATCCGACAAGTAACCTTTGTTCTAGCTTCGTGAAAAAAGTAAGTATTTCTCCTCTTTTGTAACACGTCGGTGTGATTATCTAACTTGCTCTCACTCATTGATTCTGCGCAAAATGTTACATATATTTTACTGATCTACTTTGCCAACTGTTTTGGATTGGTTATTGCTGTGGTTACCTATAAGTTACAGGAAACTGGTTCATAAGTTATTTGTTTGGTTATCCATTGATTACAGAAAACTGGTTGATCGGTTACCTCGTCAGTTCCTAAGGGTTATTTATTGGTTACCTTTTTTATTAAAAATAAAATTATTGAGATTCTCATTTAATTTTTTATTTATTTAACTTTTTTTAATTTACCTGGTTTTATTGTACATAATGGTCTTATTTTTCCTTTCAATTTTTACAAACTTTTAGTAATTATATTAGTTAAGCTTTTAATTATTCGCATTTATATGTATATGTACATACAACAAACAAAATTTTATTCTTACAATAATTTTAAGAAGTTTTTAGTATTTAATTCAGATTATATTTCAAATATTAGCATTTATACATATACATATATATATTATAAACTAAATTTTCTTTCTTACAATATTTTTTTTGGCTAACATTTAAATATCATATATATTACATTACCATAATTTTTTATAAACCTTATATATGATTTATAGATAGTTCATATTGATTGTTAAGCATTTATAATTTCCACCACAAGGGTGCCGATTGGGAATAGATACCACAGTTTTACGACGTAGGTGGGCACGTGCTGGCAGTTCGCCCCTCTTGTAGTAGTGAGGAATCTAGCTAAAGTCAGATTTCTATTTGGGGTTTGTTACAATAGTACAGCATCCATATAGAAGGTCTTACTATGGTAGGAGGTGTATAAAGGGCTGGATCAAGGTGTCATGCGACACGTGCCGAAGATCAACCTGGCTGGGAGCCCTTAAATAGCCCAGTCTCGCACGGAGCTTACGTATACCTGGCGCCCTCCATAATAGGATAGCCTTACTTGCGTAGCGGAGGCTATGTGTAAGCGAACATATAATCCCCTGCACTCGTGGGTTCAAAATATGAACCAAATAAACAAAAATAAAAATAATAAAAACAAAAAGGAGTCCGGACATCCTGTAAAAGCCAGGGGAAAGCGAGTTATTCCCAGAGAAGAGCAGGGTATGGTGCGAGCTCGATAACTGCCGAGGCGAGGACAGGAGCGAAACTTGGTCCTGGAGCAAAGGCAAACACTATTAAAGAAGCAGAAGCTAAAGCTGGCTCCAAGAAAGCAACAGCACCGGAGGCAGCCCATACCAATTCCTACCAAGGCTTGGCTGCAAAGCAAGGGAAGGAGGGAGATGCCAAAAGTTATGCTGCCAGTAGTGCGTCAGCCAGAGAATGGTCTTCCTTTAAGATTGTAGACCCAGCGAAGGCAAAGTATGCAGAGAAGCGACTAGCTGCATACTTGCTGAGGAAGGTGGAGCTGCAACCGCCAACTAATGAGGAGCTTACAAAAGAGCTCCAAGAGTCCATTGATTTCGCGAGAGCTGTCTTGCCTAACTTTAAGCTGGAAGCGCCGGGAGTGGCAACTAAGAGACAAAGGTCAGCTGAAGAGGCTAAGTCGTCAGCCAAGAGACCGAAGACTAAGAGCGTGCCGCCCACAAAATATTTTGCTGATGTGGCCCGGAAACGCATTATCCTTGGGGTGCTGGATGAGAGAGATCCGGTAGGAAAAACCTCAGACCACAATGGAAGTGGGTGCAAGCCGCACTGACGAGTGTGGCATTGAGAGTGCTATTAAGCAATCCAGGTCCGCCCCCATCATGAACGGATGCCACAGCAAACTAGCTGCTCTAGCCCTAGTTAACCGCATGGCAAAAGAACGGTCTGACTTCGTTCTCATTCAGGAGCCATGGGTTAATGGAGGGCCTATTTGCGATCTGAGGACACCGGGGTATAATTTGTACATGGCAGGCTGCGTAGGTAAGACATGTATATTGGCTAGTAAAAAGCTTAATGCCTTCTTATTACTTAGTTATAGGTAATGACCTACAAGTCACACGCCGATGCAGAAGAAAACTTGGCATCGGAATCGGAATGCGAAGTCGAGGAAGATCCAATGGAGTTCTCGAGTGATGTGGAGAGCACTGAACAAGGTGATTTTACTTTGGGGTCTGAGCTTGCAGTCAGACTTTCTAAACTTTACACTGAGAGTGAGCTTTTGAGCGACTAATTAATGCGTCTTCTCCAAATTAATCTCCACCACAGCACACTAGCTTCTCTAGCCCTAGTTAAACGCATGGCAAAAGAACGGCCTGACTTCGTCCTCATTCCGGAGCCATGGGCTCATTTCCGGTCTGAAGGCGTCGGTGTATAATTTATACATGGCAGGCTGCGTAGATAAGGCTAGGATATTTATATTGGCTAGTAAAAAGCTTAATGTCTTGTTATTACACAATTATAGTAATAACGACACTACAGCAGTAAGTTGGGAGACGGACGGAAAGAAATACCGGCTGGCATCATGCTACATGCCGTATGAAGAAGTAGCAGTACCATCGCAGCTGATCAAAGAGCTGGTACAAGACACTGAAGTATCCAAGTTCTCGATTACAATTGGGTGCGAGTCCAACGCGCACCACACACTATCTTGCAGCACGGACATTAATGAAAGGGGTGAGTTGCTCTTTAATTATTTAATAGGAAATAAGCTTTTGTTTTGCAACAAAGTTAGTACCCAAACTTTTATAACCAGAAACCGACAAGAAGAATTAGATATAACACTTGTGTCGGAAGAACTGGTGAATAAAATGGCACATTGGAGTGTACTAGAGGAACACTTCTTCTCAGATCACCGCTACATTGAGTGTATAACTAAAGATAATGTAGTTTAGGAAGACAAATTTAGGAATCATAGAAAAACGGACTGGCAGTTGCACATGTAGGAGCTAAAAAAGCGTATTCCTCTGATTCCACCATTTCAAACAAAGAACAAAGAGGACCTTGACATCATCGTTAAACAGTTCACAGATTCTTGTCGTCGATTGCAGGAAGCAATTCAATAAATAGGAGATAAGGAAGGCAAAAATAAATTCGTGGAAGTCTTTTTGTAATGACACCGAGAGCACGGCAGAAGCATCTTGACTTAGAAAAATAATGACACAGTCGAAACATAGCATTGGATACCTTCAGAAGCCAGATAAAAGCTGGTATCCAGTGAAGAGACTTTAGGCCTGCTTGTGGATACTAGTTTCCCAGACAGTTCCGAGAACCACACATTGGAACATGCGCAGGAGAGTGAAGTGGTAGCAGAGTCCGCTCATGTAGACATAGTGCCAGATAGTAATGTTTATTGGGCGATAGACAGCTTCAAGCCTTTTAATCGCTGGGAACAGACGGGTTATTCCCGGCTCAGTTACAGCAGTCTCAGAGCTATTAACACTATATTCTCTCGGTATGGAGGAAAGTCAAAGTGATATATATACCAAAGGCGGGCATAAGCTCACATACTAATCCACAGGATTTTAGACCTATTAGTCTTTCCTCGTTTCTCATAACAACGCTGGAGAAGCTAATATAAATACACATAAGGTAAAAACTGAACCCAGGAAAAATGGAAGTTTCGCAGCATGCGTGTGCCAAGGGTAAGTCCACAGAAAGGGCGTTAAGATCAGTGGCAACAGATATTAAAAAGTCTCTGGAGATAAAAGAATACATCCTCATAGCCTTCTTAGACACAGTAGGTGCTTTCAATAACATTGACCCGGGGACCATACTTAGCGCGCTTAAATATTTGGACATCTCTGAGCCTCTCCGAAAATTAATTGAAAAGATGCTCTTGGGCAGGTCAATTATTTCAACGCTTCCACGCTAACGATAGATAAAGCAAGCTACTTAGGACTTTGGACTGGAAGCTTTCGTGGAAACAAAACTTGGAAGCTATGGTAAAGAAAGCAGCTATAGCACTTTACGTGTGTAAAAGAATGGCCCCAGATGGGGATTAACGCCTCGGATAGCTCACTGGCACTACACAGCAATTGTAAGGCCGATTATGACGTACAGTATATTGGTATGGTGGCCAATAACAGAAAAGAAATACGCGATTAGAAGTATGGGAAGCATACAAAGAGCAGTCCATAATTGCAGCAGTGGAGCTCTCAGAACAACGCCGTGCCAGGCGCTAAACGTAATTTTACACTTCCTGCCAACAAACCTATTTGCAAGCAAATGGCAGCGAAGTCAGCTCTGAATTTGAGGAAATTCTCATTACTATTGGCCAGTAAGAAGGGTCGTTCTATGATACTTACGAAGTTCCCGTTTCTTCCCATAACCGCAGATTTTCGAAACCCTACAGGGCTGAATCTAAATCCGGTCTTTAACGTTGCCTTCCCCTCCAAAGAGCAGTGGGAAATAGGCGTGGTGGACATGGAAGCAGGGACTAGCTTCTATACGCATGGTTTCAAACTAGATAACCGAGAAGGCGATGGTGTCTTCTCAGCTAAACTAGATATCAAAATCGCCTTTCGGCATCCATACCACTGCAGTGTATCCCAAGCGGAGGTCACAGCAATTAAAGAAAGCCTTCTTGTAATGACAAGGAGTGTGATCACAACAAGAACAATATTTATATATACGGACAGCCAGGCGGCTTTGAAATCTCTCATGTCTCATAGGATTTCGTCAAAGCCAGTGAAAGAATGCCTTGATATTCTAACGGCTCTGACATCCTATTTCACGATAAGCCTGCAATGTGTCCCAGGACACAATGATATCACCGGGAACTGTGTAGCAGGTGAACTAGCCAGAACAGGCACCACTCTACAACTAGATTCTGGTAAGGAGGACATATATGCATATGTCTCTGGCTACTTGTAGATACTTAATCGACAAGCATGTCATAATGTTAACTTATCGCCTCTATTACATATACTTAGATTTCTATTTAGTATGTATTTTAAGAGTGACTCACCACTGATGTTCGTACTGGAGCTGTCCCATAGAGTGTGTCTTCTGTGTGCCTCACACCCTATTAGGATGTCTTCCGCGTTGCCATCAGTTAGTTTTTTTAAATTGCTTTAGGTGGCCATGTAGGCTACTTCTCTTTTCTTCCACATTTACCACTGTGGTATATGTTGTGAGGAAATTATAACAAAGATATTCCGTTATATTTTTATTGGTAAGAATGCAAGCCCTTGGTATTCATTCATTTCTTTTGTAAAAGATGTTATAATTGCTGCAGTTCAGCCTTTTCACGGTGACATGTCTGACCCAGGGCTTCTGTATAAAGCTAATGTCGATGCCACCCTCATTCATGACGGTTATCAGACTAGCTGTAGCACTTTTCGAGTGCTGCAGAATTAGCTGTACGTATATTAAGTGATTGCTCATCGCCGATTCTTTGTTGACAACATCTCTTAGCAACTGCCTGTTGCCGCCTTGAAATATTTTCATCCTGGACTTGCGTATACCGAAGCTAATTTTGCTGTCAGCTTTCGATAGAGTCTATATTGACTATTCGCAGGTAGACCCTAGATTGGCTTGATTTATTCGGCTTCTTCCCCTTAATTAGCTGCCATTCGTCGCTGCATGAGTTATGCCGATACAATTTTTAGGATGTATTGGTATATTTGAAGGAATAATCGATTTAAAAAAATTATCTTAATCAAATTAGTCATTAAAGTATACATTTAATTGATAGTTGTTCCCAACTAACAATTTTGTGAACAAATTTCATGGATTCGCGTAAAAAAAATTTCAATTTGGATTAGAGAAAATTTTCGAATATGGAAGATGAAACTCACGATAAGAAAAACACAAATTTTTTAATTTTTCCATGGGCAATGGCGTTCACACGAAGCTTACATTAAGGCTGAATAAAGCATTAAGAAAAGTCGTAGAAATTGGACAATAGGTTTACTATATAGTTTTGTGCATAACATATCTTGACAATCCTATGTTATGTTGTGGAATTGGATTAAAACCACGCCACGTCCCATGTATCAAAATTTTAAATTTGATGTAATTCTTTAATTTTACAACATATAAATTAAGCACCAATGAAGATATCGGAATAAAGCTTTGCACAAACAATGCTTTTAAGTTATAATATCGGTTAGTCTGTGACATATATTGTTTTGCTTTTAGATGGCGATATAATGAATACGATTATTCTAGCTCTAAATTTTGAGTTATTTATATAAATTTAAGTGAAAATATGTATATTCTCAATATTTGTTCTCGTCTATACTTTAGTTTATTTGCGAAAGTAAATGATATCAGCTCAGACCTTCTGCTAGTTTCAATATACCCAATATAGTGATATCCAACTTACTTAAAATTGTTTTCGTTGACCGTTATGTCGATATTATGAAATTAAGAAATTGGGATTTAATGAATTGTAGTTAAAAAAAAACTGCAAAAAGCAGTTGAAGAATGAATCGACTTTTGGCCTTTGTTTGTCTTATTCCATCTGTTGGAATGGAGGATTAATTATCTCTATTAAATAGATATGCTGAACACAAAATTCCTAAATGAAGCTTAAACTTTTAAAATTATTTACAACTTTATTTTCTTTTAGAAAGCAACATATTAAATTTATATAAGTAATAATAATTTAATTTTTTTTTTTGCAATATCATTCATGTAATCAGCCATTGAATAAAAATATAAAGGAACAAATTAAGAAGAGAAAAACACATTTTTGTACTTTCACTTTTAACACACACGCCAATTGAAGCATTTCGTATGGCGGTTAATTATGTGGCTTGAATTTGAGCTTGAGTCAACGTAAGCACTTATCTCACAGAAATAGTGTATCTGATATGCTTGGTATGTTATGTTGAAAATATATTAAAACCAATATTGTGCATACATATACATATGTCATAGAAATGTTTTATTTTATAAAAAGAAAATTTTGTTTATTGTTTTCTCAAAAATGTCGTCCAATGTACTGCATATTATTAAGCCGCAACGTTGAAAATTGGACATACACAAGATATTTTTGCAGTAGTTTTCTCGGATTTCTAGTGGCTACTGTGTTATGGTCCTTACTTCTGCTTAGTTTCCAATTTTCTTTGGAAATGAAGATCGTGACATTGGGGATAATCATTACTTTGGTTGGTAAGGACATTTCAAAAGTTATAGTTCTCTATTCGATATATGATATTATTCTCGCGACAGGAATCGGATTTTTATTTACTTCGAGTTTAAAGTGTATTACTTTTTTAATATTTATGGGAATGGCAGGAAAATCTGGACGGAGTTATTTGCGAGCTCTGAGTTTCGCCTACATAATTACAGGTAAATTGAAACTACGCTATTTTCTCCCATAATTCGTTTTGAAAAAATTCAGGTCCTATAACAAATTTGGCTGCAAATGGTGGAGAAGTTGTCCGAGTATTTGCATGTGCCACAACGCTTACATACAATTTGACCAAGACCCGATTAGATCTTATGACAAAACCATTTCAAAAAACATTATCTTCGATGGAAAATGATTTAATTGGTGTAGAAAAGTCGTTTGAAAAGATGAATGAAATCCTTTTACCAATTCGCGTCGAAGTTGATGGAGCCGATTATCATTCATATGATCATTTATCTCTTCGTAAAGCGGAAAATATGGAACAACATGTACAAAAGACGTATACAAAAAAATTTAAAGTTCGTTGTAAAAGGCAGGTAGTAAAAGGGAAAAAACGCTGCCGTGAAGCATTTGCCAAAGCTCACACAGAATGTGCGAACAAGTTTCCCCGCATAGTTCGAACTTTGTTGTGTTGGCCTTTCCAAGTGGATTTTATATGTTACATGAATTTATTGGGAAACCCAGACAATATTTGTAAACCAAATGAAGTGCTGCCAGTCAATTTTGGAGATAACTATGCTCAATTGGATTATGCACTAAATACACTTTACAGAAATACCTCACAAGTGGAGTTGAAATACAAAGTAAAGTCAGCAATTCCATATGCTGACGTGAGGTATAATTGAGATAATTAAGATTAAAAAATATAACAAGACTATTGCAAAAATTGAAAACTTTGATTTTCAGGACTACTGATCACATAGCTGATATGGTTGTAGACGAATTTAATGCCAAGAAGAAAATATTTGATGTAATAATGCAGATTACAAATATTTTCTTATCACTCCTTGTCTTTAAGGTTATAATCGGTAAACTAATGTTTACCAAATATTTATTTTATTATAATAAGTTGAATTTATTTTAAGCCGCTATAGTATATCATAAAAAGTACTTAAGCAACATAGATTTTGATAATGTGTATGTAACGAAATACTTTCGCCAAGTTGATGACCGCCGAAAACGCAATAAAAAACCAACAATATTACCATTAACCAAGGTATGATTTCATATACTTGTACATCTGTATATTGCGCAAAAAAGTAAGTGATCCTTCTTTTACTTAGTTGGAAAAAAACGATGTGGTGGACCTAGAGTGTGCATGCCAACGAACTGAAAAAGAATCGAAGATCATTCTTTTCTATTTTATACAATTCTCATTGGAAATCTTAACCGCATGCTTCTTCCTAATGCTTGACCATTTGACTGTTACGTTACTCAATATAATACGACTCAAATCTCTTATTACTTATGCACAGGAAGGAGAACACAAAATTAATTGTCAGGTAAATTACACATAATAATTAAAATAAATTATTCCAGATTTAAAAATTATTCCCAAGTTCGGGTTATATTTCCCTCACTTTTATTCTCTTGCCTTCTGAAAATCGACAAGAGTCACATTTTAAGATTTAAAAGCCAGCAGATTTGGTGGTGAATATACATACATAAAAGCGCGAAATTTTACACATTAAAATCATTCACATACTTTTTTTTGTCGAATTTGAACTTTTTGCAATTTACAGTATACACTTGGTAAGGATAAAAAAAGAAAATTTGAATAAGGATCCACTTCTCTTGCCTCTATTGCGTTTTATTTTTGTATCCCTCATTTTCATATCAATTTGTAAATTAACTTATGTGATTAAGTATTTTTAGAAAACTTCCGGTTACTTTATTTTAGGTGTTGTTTTTAAAGAAATTTCCGCTACGTATTTGTTTCAGATTGATGGGTGATCTTGCCTAACTTTCTACGCAAACACAATGATGAAAGGCTTACTTTTTCACTACCAAACTTTCGTGCTAATAATAACGTAACACTTTTCAGTTCGTGAAATACTAGCTGATATATACTAACTGAACGTATTTGAAATCACCTGACAGGAGAAACAGTGCCGCGAAATTCGCGGTCGTAAGTTAATTTTTGTTCATTATTTAGTAGTGGCAGTTGCGAGTAACAGTCGCTGCCAATTTGACAGTGTCATATTGCGCTTCCCGATTTCCCTGTGTTATATTAAATCAGATGCGTTCCGATTTGGTGAACTCATACCGAAGTGGCTGATTGGTAAAATCGCAATGACATTGCGTGACTGAATGATATCGTTAGATCGTTGCACCTTGCACGATGTCAATATAATATATCCTCAGTCATCGAATTTTTATGATTATCCTACAACATTTGTGTTTGGATCGGAAAACATGTCATCAGTATTAATTTGTGTTCCTGTGCAATTTCTTGTTTATGAATTTGGAAATCGAAGATACGTCGGGCTACTTCATTGGAGCTGATATGTATTTACAATAGTATTTTCAATTATAAATTCACTTCCTTTATTCCCATTCTTGCAAATATATTTTATGCTCTTCATCGTATTAATATTAATATCGTATAAGTATTGAATGATTTACTTCGCAGAGGAATATGTACCACCCAATAATTGTCAAAGTCAATGTCTGTGATATCGATATTTTTGGCATTAAGAAATAATGTTAAATTCACTAAAAGAATAAAATCAACCTGAGAGTTACACAGAATAATTAAAATCATACGTATAACAGTCACTGATACGATCGAGACACAAATAAGATCAAATAAATAACAAGGACAAATATTGTATACAGAATGAAAAAAGGGAAGCCGGCTTAGTTTTCCTCCCTACTCCGTAATGTTTACTGGTTCAGAAGTGACAACGAGAGACACCTGACGGGGATAACTGATTGATTGATATAACTACACCTGGAAATTATAGTATACTACAATTATTTTTCATATTCGATTGCCATCTTGGGGATCTGTGAATGGAACGGAATAATAAAAAATTGCAATTAAAAATCAGGGGTTAATCTTATAAGGGTAAAAATATAGAGTTACATGTATTTTTCAATGCTGAATCATGTAAAAATAAAAACAAAAAAGTTGTTCTAACCACCGTTAACATTTAGGGGTATAAAAATAGATATTGGCATATTTTTAGACCTACCCGATAAGCACTATATAACCGATATCTGATTTGTGATAGAGCTGGGCACTCACAAAAGAATTGTAGCACCGTTTCCTTGCTGCCTTAGAGTTTGCAGCTACGGCAAGTATTATATAATATTATTATAGGGCATACCCAGTTTTAATGCATGTTCTCCAAATGGTCAATGCCCCATTATGGTAAGTCCATACATATTGTAATTATTTGGCCATATTTGTTTCGCTATCCTGCATTTGGTTGCAGACACGGTATTGTCTCTGCCTCGGATTCGTCTAAAGAGGTTTCTGACTTAGCCAACTCGTCTGCTTTTTCATTACCGAAAATGTTCTTGTGACCGGGAACCCAAATTATGGACAAGTTCAGTTGTCGTGCTAGTGAGCTTAAAGCCTTCCTCGCTTTGTTTTTTTTAGTTGATCTTTGGCGATGACAAGGCTAGTAGTACCGCCTGGCTGCCTGTGTAAATGGTCTCTTTCTGTATCCTCCCGTAGTTGTTCAGTAGAACTTCTCTACGTCTAGTTCTTCCGCTTGGAAGATTTTTGGTAGAGATATCAAGATCTTCGGTGTATTTGAGCAGAAAATGTTGCCAGTGTCCGTATGAAAATATCTATGAGTAGTTGTTGCTGGAGCATATTCAGTGCATCTTTCGCTTTTCGAGTGCTGCAGATTTATCTGTACGCATCTTTGGTGATTGCTCATTGTCTATTCTTTGTTGACAACATCTCTTAGCTACTGGCTGTTGTCGCCGACCTCTTCCGTGCGTTCTTCATCAGCCGCTTTGTGGCCTTGAAATATCTTCATCCTGACCTTGCGTATACTGAAGCTGATTTTGTGCCCAGCTTTCGATAGAGTCTGTATAAACTCTTCGCAGATGGCCACTACTTTCGTATTCCTAAAATATTCGCTTTATCTCTTCGATATGAAGACTGTCCTCTGGTGCCGTCCAGTCAGTGTAATCTGGTTGGTAGTCGCCGTAGAGGTGGATGGTTCCATATTTAGGATTAGGGTACTTTGGTTGGTACCAGGGAACTGCAACGAATAATACATTTTTGTTCATACTCAAGTACTGTTCGGTTACTCAAGTACTGTTCCGTTGCTCAGACTGATTCTGTCAGTTTAATACATGTACACGAATCGAACCGTTGGTTTTCAAATCAGCGATAAAGAACAAATTTGAATCAGTAACGATCAACCTATACTTGATTTGCTTATGAGCTTCGCTTTTTCAGACAATAACTGTAAATTAATTTTACTCATATTTGTATGATTTAATTGTTTTACCAGAGATTGTAAAATATAAATTCTTCTAAGTTCTCTGTATCGACTTCAAATAATCGAGACTTGAAATCCGGATGTCTGTATGTCTGTCTGTCCGTCCGTCCGTGCAAGCTGTAACTTGAGTAAAAATTAAGATATCTTGCTGAAACTTGGTACACATATTCCTTGGCACCATAATTAGTTTTTTTATTGTAGATGGGAGTAATTGGAAAACTGCTACGACCACAAAACACCATTAATCGAAAGCTTATAAAAAGTCTTAACTAATACTATGTTCGCACCGAATTGAAATCCTCTTGAAAACACAATTTGTGGATTGTGGAACCAAAGTCGTTCTGACCGACATTGTGTGTTTTCGATGAGTTTTCATTGACAGTTCACACATCTATTTGTTTATATTTGTTATGTACCCTACAGGAACAGTGACGGTCATCTGATGGGTAATATGACAGTCATAGCTGAACAAATTTTGTCAGCGCGCAGAACGAAGTTTCTATCATTTTCTTAAGAGAGTTGTTTTCTTTTTGTTTGTTTGTTTTGTTTTTTCTGAGTCATTGCTGACCATAAATCCGTCATACCTGAAAATTGTCAATTATGACTGAAACGCTATCAGAAGTGAAAAATTCTTTTGCGCAGTAGATAATATAATTTTAATTCTTTAATAAATTTCAAACTTTTAATCAAAATAAGTTATAACAATATACTTAAATATAAAAAGGAATGCAACAAAAAATATAATAAAATATGAAAATACACTACCTTCGACTTGAAAATAGATGAAATCAGATGATAACCCCGCCCACTCCCTATAAAACGTTTTTGTTTAAAACTATTAAAAGTGCGATAAATCAATAAATAAATGTGTCACACATTAAATTTTACATTCGGGATAGAACGGGCTTTAAAGGAAGCGTTGTCAAGATTGGACGATGGGCGTGGCACCGCTCACATTTAGGCGAAATCATATATCTCATGAACTACTTGATCAAAATTATTTTAACAATCCCATCTCACAATGAGAAAACGAGCGAAATATAACTACAACCACGCCTACTTCCTATCTACACATTTTTAAATTCCATATGATTCTTTCACTTTCCGGTACACAAATCAAGCACCAAAGAATATATTAGGGGAAGACTTTGCTTATGAGGTATACCATCTCAAGTCTAAAATTGTCAAAATTGAACCATTACTAAACAAGTCTCCAGTGTTTGGAGCTAACTTTTTCCCGGAAATAACGGTCAATCTGTGAGATATATTATTGCAATTCGAAGAGAGTTACTTTCTGATAATAGTATGCAAGTATGCCAAAATGGTTTAATCGGGTCAATACTTTCCTTAGCCCCTATATACCTTATCGAATTATTTTCAAACTTCTGGCTTACTTCATATCGCATATGTACTTGTATCAGAGAACTTAGAAGAGCGAGAAGGTGCAAATTGAATTTTGTGTGATGCTCGATTGAACGGCTAATAGAGCTAAAAAATTGAGATCAAGGAGTTCACCATTTTCTGTAATATTTAACACATGGTATGAAAATGCCGACGACAAAACACAATTCTGTACTTTTGTGACTCCATAAAATAATTTGGCTGCAATGATTGTATTTTTTCTATTGGCTCATATACTTACATTTGTACGCATATATATGTATGTATATATGTAGATTTGCGTATGCATATATGTACATATATAAATTATTAATTCTGTAACAATTGAAATTAGAAAATTATAAAAAAAGTAAAACATATTTTTTTGCATGATCTTTCGCTTTTTATCATGCCTCATTTGTGCAAAAAAAATCAATTTTTATCATAAAAATCGTTTATATGACAAAAAATAATCATGCACATGTATTTTTTGTTTAAAGTGTTTAATTTTTCTCTTTATGTTAGGAGATACGTATTTTGTCAGAGAACGTTGTTATAAATTCTCATTTCTGTTCAATAACAGCAAATATTACAGAAAATGGTAAACTCCTTGATCTCAATTTTTTAGCTCTGTAACCGTCCAATCGAGCATCTAAGTTCTCTGGTTTAACAACACTTCTAACGAACTTTATGCCGAACATGTCGTTCAATGTACATATGTATTATATGTTTATAAAATTGCTAAAAATATGATCTCAAGTATACCTCAGCAATGTCAAAATTAATTTAATCAGTCCATCGCTTTCTCTCTCATATATAGCCTGTATAATATTTCCGACATTCCACCAAGCAAAATGTGTGATACTTTAATAAAATTTAATAAAGATGTTTTCTTAAAAATTGTGTGGGAATATGAATAAAATTAGTCTACACTTATGTCCAATCCTTGTATCCCTAAAATAAGGAATGGCGATCCTCTGTTTGACGCTTTCACATCAACACCTTTTATTAAATTCAGCTTCTTCAGTTGAGTTTATATCCCATATATCTCATTTGAAGATGATTTTAATACAATTTTAGCTGACGCGAAGTAAATTATAATAATAAAACTAAGTAAGTATATGACCTATAATATAACTTAATAAAATGCCGATTTGATTGTAATCCATTGACGATTTCGTCGAATAATAAATGTTGAATTGTTTCGCAACATTTTTTAATATAAAGTTTCCTAAAACCTGAAAGTATTTTTTTTGCTTTGATCCCTGCAAGTTGCAAGAGTATAAAATGTTTGGTTCCACCCGAACTTAGGCCTTCCTTACTTGTCTGAAATAAAATTCAGCCAACATCTGAAGGTATTTTCCCGGATTTGATCCTTGCAAGTTGCAAGAGTATGAAATGTTCGCTTACACCCTAACTTAGCCCTTCCATGCTTGTTTACTTTTTATTTTATGTAATTAAAAAAAAATTAAACATTAAGGGAATCGAACATTATTTTAATGAAATGTGTTTATTAGTTTTTAATATAAAATGCATGGAACAAGAAAAATATGTATTTTATGCTTTCTTTTTAATTTTAATTGGAAGTTCTTAAAATAATTAAATTGTTTATGGCAATGTGTTAAGTTCTTCCGATTTCAAATATATACTGACACAGATGTTCTTACGCATTGAAACCTTACAACTTGCGCTCGTACCCAAAGTTTGTATATTTTTACTCGATCATGCCTCACATGATTTAAATAAATCTTACAATACTCGCGTAACTTTGCTTGTACTTGCAAGTGCGGGAATTCTCACATTTCCCACAATAGGTGATAGGCATAAAACCGAGAGTTTAATCAACCGTATCTCCATATTGTGTGAATTATGAGATATCCCTCTTAGTTAGATAGATGAGATGCGCCCATTACTATTACTTACTCCCCTTCACCACGGCAAGGCAAGTGCAAAATATTTACAAAGTGATGCTTTTGCAAAATATTTTGCAGCTGCGTCTTCCATGTCATGGATCTGCCATAGAAATAAGAACGATTTGGCCAATGGCTTGACGGCATCGATTCTGGCAGATCACCATGTATTATTAAGTGAAGTGAATTGGGTATTTTGGACTTCAGAATTTTTTTTACTGAAAATATTGAAAATTATTTGGGGTCGGCTTTAGAATAACATCCCAGGCTTTCGGGGATAAAATGGGTATGGGCGGATAGAGGAGATCCTCCAGTTCAAGAATATATATAAATATAGCCGCGGGAAACTTATAGTTTTCGAGATATTTACGTTTAAAGTTGAAAATTTCAACTATTTAAAGTACGTATTTTAGCGATTTAAAATGAATTATACACTTATATTTTCCACTTTTATATCCACTAACACTTGACTAATTCGTGTTTAGAAATTTTTTTTATTTTAGATGCTGCTAAAATAGCTTTATTTCAATATTTAAATCATTCTTCAATTTTATTACAATATTTTTTTTTTGACAATAACAAAATTGTTGTGAATGTCAAAATATCAGTGTTGCCATACTAATATATTTTGTAAACGAAGAAAAATAAAATAAACAGAGAGATTGTACCCTAGATACAGGAAACAACGCAAAAAGAATTTCTGCGCGTAAAAACTTTGGTACACCCCGGTGTTGGATCGACCAGGGTTATTTTTTTTAAAGCGCGGCCGAAGGCCGCCAACGCAAAAAAAAAAAAGTTCTGCGCAAACAAACCTGGATACACCCCGGTGTTGGATCGACCAGGGTTATTTTTTTGAAGCGCGGCCGAAGACCGCCAACGCAAAAAGGAGTTCTGCGCAAAAAAAAAACCTTGATACACCCCGGTGTTGGACCGACCAGGGTTATTTTTTTTGAAGAGCCAACGCAAAAAGAAGTTCTACAAGAAAAAAGTAATATTGTTATAGAGGGTATAACATAATACTTAACATCAATGCTTTGTAATAGTTTATTTTTCTAGGTTTTGGATTCCTTTATTTGGGGTATTATCTGTTTTAATTTCTTTCAGTTCAATTACAAAAGATGTCGATAAGGTAACACTGGTTATTTGAAATTTTGCAACCCTTTTGTTATTGTCAGAATTAATAGAATTTAACAATTATTTAATTATTGAATTAAACTATTTTTGCACTATATACTGTAAAATAAATGTGTACAAACGAATTAGTGAAGTGTTAGTGGATATAAAAGTGGAAAATATAAGTGTATAACTCATTCGAAATGGGAAAAATGCGTACTTTAAATAGTCAAAATTTTGATCTGGAGGATCTCTTCTATCCGCCCATACCCATTTTATCCCCGAAAGCCTGGGACGTTATACTAAAGTTTTCCCAATATATGAACGGCACCAAAAAATGCACCAAATAATTACATACTTATTTTTACGTTGAATATCATTTTACGCTCCTTCATATTTTCCGATTATATTATTACGATTATCGAATCCCTATCCACGGCAATTTTCCAATGTTTTGAAAATTCAAGCGGCAATAGCTATGCCGGTTTTTTCGTGACAATCTACAAAAGCGAGAAAACGTTTTTTTATCGGTAATAACAAGGTTTAAATAAAGGTTCGAATTAATCACATATCAAAAGTATTCTAATTTTTAACTATTCACCTAATTTTTGCAAAATACGGGCTCCTTCGTGAACTCCGGGCACAGGGGAATCAACTCCAGTATTTATTTAAAAATGACCAAAAACTAATCTTTTAAGTATATTTCACGAACTAACAAAAGTGTTTACAATTTGCATACTGTTCTATGCATCTCCTTTTCATTTCAAGAGAATTACGTCACAATATGGGGTATACCGAAATTTGTTTTTGTAACAATTGTCACAGCCAAAACCGAAAAAAGTAACAGTAAATACTTGTCGTAATCTTGTATTCTATCTTTTTTGGAGATATTGAGCACAGAGATTTAAATAAAAGGAGTGTAATATAATAACCTTTATTTCAGAAAAGGTATTTTCAATGGAATATATTAATGTAAACTTTTAAGAATATATAGAATAATATGGAAATATATATGTATATAAAATGAGGTACAATTCAGGCACAACAATAATAATAATAAAAAAACCAATACATTAAGTAATATTTAATATTTATGAAATATCGTAAAGAACGGTTCTACGTCCACTATTATAATATTATTTGGGAAAATCTGATTCCATGTAGAATCAAAATGTTATGTAAAAATATCTTCGGTTTTTGGTAGAAAATATATAAACTAAGGGGATGCTTTTACTACTCGGTAAATTACTATATTGTTTAAACAATCAATTTTAATAACATTCAATTAATAAGTTATAATACAAGTAACCACAAAATTATACGAAAGAATTTTTATGTAGAAAGATGACTTCACCTATCTCCAATTTACCTCGATTTGTATATTTTGAACATTTAGATACAACATATAATTTTTTTTATCAAAACTTGGTAAGTTTAATAATATTTGAAAATGTACTAACAAGATACTTACATTTTTTTATTTTACTATATCAGATTTGAGCCTTTTTCGAGTCATTTGGACGTTGCCAGAAGCAACTAGACAGCGAATTCGTAGTTGCCAGAATGTTCTAGTAGCGAACTTTTGTTAAAAATTTATTATATAAGGGCTGCCGAAATGTGCAGCAGGGACAGTTCGAATTAGAGTATTGTCATGTAAAAAGCAATTAAGCTATAAACAATAAGTTGTAAACTCGAATAGCGAGCAATAAGTGTTAAGTTGTTGGAATTGGAAATAAAGATAAGTGTACAGCATTAAATTGGGACTTTAATTTAGCAATCTAGTGATCGATTCAAGAGTGAGTTACAGGTAGACGATTTATCGAGAAATTCGTTACAATTGGTGTCAGAAGTGGGATTGTCAAATAAATTCCCAAGGAGATAATTATTTGAAAATGGCCAAGTTTAACGATCTGAAGATTCCACAACTGAAAAAGGAGCTGGAACAACGTGGTTTGGCGACAAAAAAATTAAAAAATGAATTACAATCACGGCTGAGAGAGGCCATGGAGGCGGAAAATATTAATGTTGAGGATTATGTCTTTCACATGGAATTAGAGGAAGAGACAACAAAGATAGAAGAAAAAGAAGAGGCTCAATGCTCGTCAAAGATGGTGGACATAAACCTGATTTTTGCTGCAATATCGCAGATGGGGAAAGAGCAGAATACACGTATGTCTCAGATGTCAACGCAGATATCAACAGAAATATCGACACAATTTAAAGAGCAGGATGCACGTATAACCCAACAAATAGCAGAGGAATCATCACAAATGTTGACACAACAATCCCAATTGTCCTTGTTAGAAACGCGGTTGGAAGAGCAGTTCGCCGAATCAATCATCTGAGTTTTGGCAATTGCTTGCCGAATGCCCTAGTATTACACGTCCCGATGGTGAACCCAAAAAAATTTCGCCCAAACCGCAGCATCACATAAAGACAACTCCTGGCGTAGGTCTCAAAGAAATCGAGTTTCTAGGGCATACCATTTCCGCCCATGGAATAAAACCACTTGCGGAACGAGTCAGTCATCATCGACTACCCCAATTTCTACCGCAAATTTATTAAGCACGCAGCAAACTTACTCGCGCCACTTAACAAGCTACTCGAAGGTCCTGAAATCAATGGAAAACCTTCAATAAACCGGACCACATCGCTTTAAAACGCATTTTCTCTCGCTAACGCAACGCTCTTGACACACCCGGACAACGACGAGTGGGCCATATTTTCAGACGCATCCGAATTCGGAATTGGTGCCGTTCTTCAGCAACGCATTAGCCAATCTTGGCAACTACTTCCTTTTTTTAGTCGCAAACTTGCACCATCTGTTCAAATACAATCAACCTACGATCGTGAAGTCAATGCCATTTACGAATTAGTTATAATTTTCGACTTATTTTTGAAGGACGACACATCGCAATCTACACAGATCACAAACCCTTAATGCACGCATTCAAACAGAAGCCCGAACGAGCTTCACCATGGCAATTTCGACGACTCGATTTTATCAGTCAGTTTACCACCAACATACGGCATATATCTGGTTCAAACAATATCGTTGCGGACGCCTTACCTCGAGTCGATGCTATTCACACAGCAGTTACATCCGAAGAACTTGCTTGTGCTCAAACCAACGATGTAAAACTTCAACAACTACTCCGCAACTCTAACACACCACTACAGCTACGGAAATCAATAGTAATACCACAGACATTTCTATATACTGCGACATATCCACAGGTACAGCACGTCTGTTCGTTCCACAACAACTAAGACGGCGAATCTTCGAGAATCTTCATTCAGTCGCACACCCAGGTGGTCGAGCTACAAGACGCCTCATCACAAAAAGAAATTTTTTGTCGTCAATCAACAAGGACTGCATTACATGGACAAGTATGCATTCAATATCAACGCAATAAAATTTCACGCCTTATGATTTCGCCCATCGCAACATTCCAACCAAGCTGGCGTCGGATTGAACACATTTATATATACTTGGTGACACTCCCGCTTTCTAACGGAGACACCAAATGTCTTACAATAATTCACCGATTCACACGCTATCCAGCAGCCGCACCACTTATCGACGGCACAGTCCACAGAGTAGCACATGCACTCATGCAAACTTGGATATCCTACTTTGGAGTTCCACTTAGAATAACACCAACCTTGGAGGACAATTCGAGTCAGACCTTTTCAGGAAACTCGCTGATCTTCTCGGTTTCAAACATCAACGAACAACGAGTTATCACCCACAATCAAACAGATTTATCGAACGATTTCACCGACAGTTTAAATTATCTCTTCTCTGCCACAATAGCAGTTGGTACGATAAACTCCCTGCAGTTCTTCTAGGACTACGAGCTGCATTTAGAGAAGACGTCTAAGCCACTCTAGCAGAAATAGTTTTTGGTGAGCTAGTCCGACTCCCGGGTGAGTTTTTTACACAATTGAAGCACCTGAACTCGTTAAAATGCTAAAAGAAGCATTTCAGAGAGAAAATCTTTATTTCGAAGAACCTCGTAAGTTTAACACACGTTTTTATTCGAAACAACAAAGTCAAATAATCATTTTCATCACCATACCACGTTTCCCAGTCAGTGAGCGATACGAAAAATAATACAAAGTGCTACTATATGGAAACCCTGCACACATATCCATCGATGGGCTAAAACCAGCTTATCTATGTAGTGACGATATCGAACACCTAATATCTGGATACAACTTATGCAACACAGGTACCAGCGACACTAATCGTGATCCTTCTACTACAATACATAGAAGTCAAAAAATAATACGCTTAAAATTTCGTCATAAAACAAAAAATTATATTATCATTTGCATTTTTTTCGCGCAGGGGAGATATGTGGTGCCATCCACATTAAACATATTGTGACGAACACGGATGATAGAACAAAATCGAATCGACGATAATTTGCCAGAAGCAACTAGACAGCGAATTCGTAGTTGCCAGAATGTTCTAGTAGTAAAGTAGTTAGCGAATTTGTAGTGGCCAGAATGTTCTAGAAGCAATGTTTTGTTACAGATTTACTATATAAGGGCTGCCGGATTGTGCAGCAAACACAATTCTAGTTAGAGTGTTGTCGTGATAAGAGCAATCAAGCTATAATCAAGAAGTTGTAAGCTCGAATAACGAGCAATAAGTGTTAAGTTGTTGGAATAAGAAATAAAGATAAGTGTGTAGCCATTAAATTGGGACTTTTATTTAACAATCCAGTGATCGAACTCAAGAGTGAGTTACAGGTAGACGATTTATCGAGAAATCCGTTACAATATCTTAAAATTTATTTAATTCATATACACAAGTTCATATTAAATTCATTTATATTAGTACAACTAAGAGTTAGGTTATCCTACATTCTACTTTACATTGTTATCCTAAAGTTTACACTACTACTATCTCTCTTACATATGTACATTAATTAAGCTAACATAATAATGCATTACACATTAAGAGCATCATCACCTGCTGCTGATCACTGTTACCTAAATACTAGTATAATATATTGTGGCGAACACGTGTACCAGAACAAATCAGAATGGACGATAAACTGCCAGAAGCAACTAGACAGTGAATTCGTAGTTGCCAGAATGTTCTAGTAGAGAACTTTTATTAAAAATTTACTATATAAGGGCTGCCGGATTGTGCGGCAGGGACAGTTCTAATTAGAGTGTTGCCGTGTAAAGAGCAATTAAGCTATAAACAATAAGTTGTAAATCCAAATATCGCGCAATAAGTGATAAGTTTTTGGAAATAAAAGTAAAAATAAGTGTATAGCCATTAAATTGGGACTTTAATTTAACAATCTAGTGATCGAACTCAAGAGGGAGTTACAGGTAGACGATTTATCGATCCGTTACAATATTAATAAGCAACCGGTATCAAATGCCTACCTGTTGCCGTTAGTTTGCGTAAGTATTAGTGAAAAATTTACGATTGGATACTTGTAGGCTTACACCAAGAATGATAGAATACAAGATTACGCAAATCGCCCTCTTGTGACGTAATTCTTTTGGAATGGGAAGAGACGACATAGAAAAACTGTTAAATGGCCTGGAAATTGTAGACACTTTTGAATTCGTGAAATAGACTTAATTTATTGGTCTCATTAGTTATTAGTTTCAAAATCAATTTATTTTTTACTTATAAATTTTAAATAAATACAACCATCGCCATCACCTTCCCTTCTACTTATTCACTTAATTGACAATTTGTTGTCAATATATAAATGTATTTAATTAAAAATTACCAAAACATTTTATTTTTGATTGTAATCTTGTTTGTTTGCCTTGCATCAGCATTATGATATCCGGTAGGAAAAACTAACAATATGATAATGTACAGTCCCTTCCCAGAGCACAAATATATATGATTGAATATACAGCGGAAACTCTATATAACGAAATTATATATTATATAACAAAAAACTCGATATATATACTACATAGTTGATATTTTTTCCAGCTAATACAACTAGTGTCCAACCAGAGAACTTAAAACAACGAGAAGGTGCAGGTTCGACAGCGAACAATTTATAGGATTTTATCAAGGAGTTCACCTCACATGTACAGAATCTCTCATAAAAGTACAGAATTGTGTTTTGCCGTCGGCATTTTCATATCATGTGTAAAAATATTTGTAAATTTGTCTACAAACAACATATGTATGTAGATATGAACATTCATTACTTCATGTGAAATCTCCGTTGACACGGTCAACCAATGATCGAAGCTCACGTTCTTTGCTTTTATGTCAAAGAGTCAATCTGTCGAAGGACTGACGCGACGACAAAGCGTGTTCTTGGTAGAAAATCCGAGATGTGCCGAAAAATAAACGAACTCTCGCCGGTTGTCACCGCTTCCCTTGCCGCTCTAACAGCTTTACCCACAAATCATTGTAAATATGTATTTTTATATAATATATGAGCATGCATACACATTGACGCAGATTTTTGCGAGTCACGGAAAAATATTTTAGAATTGTAAAATATTTTAAATCGACAAGAGCTTTGTTGCCACTTTTGTCACTTTTTTCTGTGTTTTCTGTGTTTGCAGGGTTGTCACTTTTCCCTTCTAGAGGGAACATCAGAAAGATGTTCAATTTATAATTTCTAGCTTTTGCCATCGTCGCGAAAAGACGCTTACATGCGTTTGCCTGCTCGGGGAGATGTGTAAGGCGTTTGCTTTTATGAATGAATCGACTTAGCTTATGGATTGTGCGCCAGCGTTCATGAATGAAAATGTTGTTGGTGTGTGATTTACTACAGATGTAGGATTTGTCAATTTGGCTGCCATATTGATTTCTGGTGCTGATGCTATTTGAGACAATTGTTGTTTTTGTACAACAATGTTTGTATTTTGCCTATTGACTGACGTACTTACATTTGTACGCTTAAATGTATGTAGATTTGTGTATGCATTACTTATTTTGCGCGGTCATACGCATATTTGTACATACATACTTACATATAGAGCAGTGCGCTCACATGTTTTTATTGATAATTGATAATATATTATTACAAGTATATTATATAATATAACATATTGATGTACATATGTACATAAATAAATTATTAATTCTGTAACAACTGAAATTAGAAAATTATGAAAATAGTAAAATATCATTTCTTGCATAATCTTTCACATTTTATCAATGTAGCATTTGTGCAAATAATCATATTTTATCAATTTTTCATCATAAAGATCGTTTATATGGCAAAAAATAATCATGCATATGTGAAGTGGCATTTGTATTTTTTGTTTTCTCATTCATTTCATTTCATTTTTCTCTTTGTGTTGGGAGGTACGTAATTTGTCAGAGAACGCTGTTAAAAATTCTCATTTCTGTTAAATAACAGCAAATATTACAGAAAATGGTGAACTCCTTGGTCTGAAATTTTCAGCCAACCAATCGAGCATCATACAAAATTCACTTTGCACCTTCTCGTTCATTTAAGTTCTCTGGTCCAACAACCAATAAAACAAAGTGCTTGATTACCATCAGAGATAAAGACTCAGGCAACTATTAATGTTCAGGTGGTTTTGACGTTTAGCCGTTGGAAAAAGAGGGACGGCTAGATTGAAATCCTATTAAAAAAAATGTGAATAGAGAGATTTGTTGCCGCTGTTGAAGCAGAGAACTTAGAAGAATGAGAAGGTGCTGGTTCGACAAGCGAACATTTGAAAATTTTTATCAAGGAGTTCACCTCACACGCAGGAGAAACAAATAATATTTATCGCTTTTATAACAGCGGTGAATCTGTAAACATACGCTCTCTTAACATAACCAAACGGCGAATATTGAAGAGAATAAAATATGTATGCCAAACTGGCAATATTGATATATATGAAATATATTGTATTCTCTTTTATTGAACTATTATTTATTATTTTTTAAATTAGTTTATGTTAGTTAATTTTTACTTTATTATAAGAAATATATCAAAATACTTTTAAATTATTACTAATAAATTATTTTGATATATTTCTTAAAATAATTCATGTACATGACACCATTATGGAGTCATAAGAGTACAGAATTGTGTTTTGCCGTCGGAATTTTCATATCATGTGTACATGTAAAGAAATATGAAAGAAAAATATTTGTAAATTTGTCTACAAACAACATATGTGTGTATGTATGTACACTGATTACTTCATGTGAAATCTCCGTTGATACGGTCAACCAATGATCGAAGCTCATGTTTTTCGCTTTTATGTCAATCTGTCGAAGTACTGACGCGACGACAAACCGTCACAGCTTTGTGTTTTTGGTAGAAAATCCGAGATGTGCCGAAAAATAAACGAACACTCGCCGATTGTCATCGCTTCTCTTTTTCTTCTAAGTTCTCTGGTTGAAGATCACTAACAAATATTGGAAAACAATGAAAATGAAAGAAAACGCGAAACTGAAATGTATGTGATGTTTTGTGACGCCATGCTTAGTAGTATTAATTTTCAATTGAAAATTATAAAAAACATTTATTAATTGAGAGCTATTACATTTAGTATTCTTCTTTTTAAATATATTCTTTTTATTAAATATTGAAAGTTGGAAAATCAATTGTTTTTACTATATTAAAAAAAAGGGTTTAAATGGTTGCTGCATATGTTTAACGGATACACGTAATATAAAATAAATGTTGGGTATTTTAATATAAAAGCCCAAAAATTATTCTTTTGTCCGATCTGGCTTCAATTAAAAATGTTAAAAACCGCTAATTTTGAGGCGCTCTCACACTGGAATAAGTTCGACATCCTTTTAGCCCTGATTACCATTGTACAGGCACAGGAAAACTTCGACCAACCTGTGGCATGCATAACCAATATGTTCAAGGCTTTGGAAGAGGTAACACCAAGGTAAGACCTAGCCAGAACAGAAAAGATGGTCTTCCGATTTTTTAAAACTTTGGTAAATAATAGTCGCGGTTTTTGATGCGTTTTAAAATTACAAAAAAAAAACGGTTTGTAAGATAAAAATCTTAAGAAGCGACAACGGGCGTGAATTTATAGCGAATACGTTTGAACAATTTTTAAAAGAAAATTGTATTAAGAGGCAGCAGAATGGGGTAGCAGAACGTGCCAACAGAACCCTAGTGGAAATAGCTAGATCCATGATCAATTATTCGCAGCTCGGTGAGTATTTTTGGGCGGAGGCAGCTATGACGGCAGCATATCTGGGCAATAGAACAGTGACGCAAGTACCCGTAGATAAAACGCCACACGAACTATGGACAGGCGCAAAGCCAAGTGTGTCACATCTAAAAATATTCGGCTCAAAAGTTATAGCGCTCGATAAAAGGCATAAGAACAAATTTCGTCCAAAGGAAAAATAATATTCCATGATTGGTTATTCTGAAGAAGCCAAAGCTTGTAAGTTTTTTGACTCTGACAGTCAACTGACAAAGTTATTGCCAATCGAGGCGCTATTTTTATTGAAAATGTTGACGTTAGTAGGGAGCGCGCAACAAGTCTAATATGTTTCGAAAATGTTGACGGGGAGGCCGAATTGCTGTAATCGGATTGGACATCAAAAGTGGAGGATTACATGATTGCTAAAAATATTGATGCAGTCTTAGTAGCAAATGAAAAACAGTATAACGTACTAAGCTTGATATTCGAAGATTTAATTTAACTTCAAACAGTGTGGTCGTTTATATGAAGCAATCAGAGTGCGTTGTAGACAGCAGTCCGGATAGAGTTTTAAAGCTGAAGAAATCCTTGTACGGATTATAACAAAGTTTTCGCGAATAGAACTCAAAGCTAGATGCAATTCTTCGAGACATTGGTTTTTTACCATGCCCTAGTGAACCACGTCCTTTCATCAATAATCATGGCGAAGTACGCAATTCAATATCAGTATATGTAGATGATCTCATCACTGCCAGTTCATGTAAGTCTATTGCAAATCAAAGCGAAAATGTCAAAGAAGTTCCGAGTGGTTGATGGTGGTCAACTAACGCATTTCCTTGATATGGATTACTTAAAAAAGAATACTGTATGTCCGATTTCTGAGATACCGGAACACAATTGGATGCGGGTTTCATCACTCAATGCAGTAAAGCGATGTGTAAGAAAGTCGATAAGACAGTGATACTCCATCGTTAGAGTGTTAATTAACCTGGCAATATCAACACGTCCTGATATATTACATTCTGTTTGTAAAATATCACAGCCCAATGCGAATCCACATGCAGAACATGAAGCAGCAGTTAAGCATGTACTTCTTTACTTGGCGAAGACATCAGACTACAAGTTGCATTTTCATCACACTGGTTATCCAGTTGTGTGTTTCGTTGTTGTTGTTGTAGCGGCAGAATTTTTCCGAGTTGACAGTCCTTGGCCGGAAAAAATCCGGATCCGTTCCGGTTACGTAGACCGGACTGTTATGGGAACGGTAACGTCACTGCCCATTGGTTTGGCGACGTCAGTGATCGTAAGTCATATTCAGAGTATGTTTTTGTAGCAGCTGGAGCAGTTTTTTCGTGGGAATCAAAGAAACAGAGCGTGGTAACACTTTGCAGCACAGAGGCTGATATACTCAGCGCTTTCTACAGCAGCGAAAGAAGCAGCCTACATCAACAAATTGTTAGACGCAATGGGTTTCCTACAGTCCGGTCCAAAGATACTGAACAACTATAACTTGAGCACGCAACAGCTGGTAAAGAATCCAATTTACCATGCGCGTAGTAAACATATTGATTTTAGATATCATTATTTTTAACTAAGACGAAACATGTTAAATTCTCAAAAGAAATGAATTTATTTTGATTTAATATCAAAATGCAAAGTGTTGAGAAGGAGTATCAGATATATGAATTACTAAATGTGTGGCAACACTTCTCTTCAGTCTTGCGAATAACTTTGTAGAAGAGAGGTATCTTTGGTGTCTTTATCCTTTATCATTCATTCCTTTTTTAATTACTAATAAATAATAAATAAAAAACATAAATAATGATTTTTTGTGATTTTTATTTTGCTCAAAATAAAATTAATTTTTAGATAAAAGGATTTTTGTGAAGTTTTTTCTCAATTTAATCTATTATGTTTTTGCAACGTCCCTTTTTCTAATTCGAATATAAATCTTAATTTTTGAGCTAGGGCCTCAAAGTTTCACCGACAGGAAAGCATGACTGATGCAAATATTATGGCTATCGGTGCATGAAAGTTATTAAAAAATTAAGAAAAAACATTAACTTTACAAAAGATTAAGAGTATCTCGTCAAATGAAAAAGTTTTCCATGCAAGCACTTGATTCGGATCGTTCAATTTGTATGAGAGCTATATACTATAGTGATCCGATATGAACAATTTCTTCGGATATTACATTATTTCCTTATACAACACCTCGTGCTTAATTACGTGAAGAAACCTCGTCAAATTAAAAAAAATTTCCATACAAGTACATACTTGATTCCTATCGTCAGTTTGTATGGCAGCTATATGCTCTAGTGGTCGGATATCGGCAGTTCCGGCAAATAAGCAGAAAGTGTGCAACATTTTAAATCGATATAAAAAACTGGGAGACTAGTTCGTGTATATACAGACAGACGGACATTGCTAAATCGACTCAGCTCGTCATGTGAACTTTGCAGTAAATTTAATATACCCTGTTCAGGGTATAATAATTTCTGGCGGCAAAACGGGTTCATTGGAGTAATAACTTCTTACCAAATTTTTGTGTTTTCAAGTTTTTGCTTCTTTTAAAACCAATGATTGTTTTTCAAGTAGGAAAATATGCAAAGATGTAAACAGTTAAGCCTCTAAGACAAGTAAGAAATGCCCACTTGACTGTGAGTGATTCTGAATTACTTACCGTTACTTCTCATGAATTTGTTCATTCTTTTTGCGTAGATTCTATTGTGTTTTAAAATAATTAGTCGTTTAAAGAGCTCATGACGCGTTTTAATAATATTTAAAAAAATGGAAACCAAACGAAAAGAATTTAGTCTGTCGGAAAGAAAAATTATCATTAAGTTGTGGAAAGATGGCGAAAGTTTCAGAAAAATAGGGCAAACTATTGGAAGAACGTATTCTTCTGTCCAGCGCGTCGTAAACAATTTAAAAAAAAACCGGAATTTTAACGTCAAAACCGCGATCTGGCCGTCCAAAAATATAATCAGCCCGGGAAGAACGGTAAATAATAAATAAGGTGAAAGTTAACCCTCTAATTAAGTCCACAAAGATTATTGAAAACTTAAATATACCCATTAAAAAAACAATTTGTGCCGAAACTGCTAGAAAAATTTTACGAAAAGCTGGATATCATGGTAGAGTCGCTCGGAAGAAACCGTATATTTCACTTGTAAACAGGCAAAAGCGCATTGAATTTGCTCATAATTATATAAATAAGTCGCCGGAATTCTGGAGACAAGTAATATTTTCGGATGAAAGTAAATTTTGCATTTTTGGCATTAAAGGTCGACAAATTGTGTGGCGCAAGTCAGGAACTGCCCTTGAAAAGCAAAATCTTGTTGGTACAGTTAAAAACGGAGGTGGCGGAATTGTGGTGTGGGGTTGCATTGCGGCTGGTGGTATGGGTCAGCTTGAATTTATCCACAATGGATAGATAAATGGGGTTATTTTAACATTTTAAAAACAATTTAAAACAAAGTGCAGAGAATCTTGATACAATAACAAGTAAAGAGGCTTTGCGAAGTGGTATGAAAGAAGAATGGTCCCAGATTACAGCTGAGGAAACAGATAAGTTGGTAAGATCAATGCTAAATCGATTGAGCGAGGTTTTAAAACAACGCGGCTATCCAACAAAATATTGAATTTAATTTTTCTTTGTCATTTTTAATACTTTTGTAACTAATTTTAAAGCTGAACGCAGACTTACTGGTGCCTATGTTTACTTCTCCTTGGCCGGAAAAAATCCGGATCCGTTCCGGTTACGTAGACCGGACTGTTATGGGAACGGTAACGTCGATGCCCATTGGTTTGGCGACGTCAGTGATCGTAAGTCATATTCAGAGTATGTTTTTGTAGCAGCTGGAGCAGTTTTTTCGTTGGAATCAAAGAAACAGAGCGTGGTAACACTTTGCAGCACAGAGGCTGATATACTCAGCGCTTTCTACAGCAGAAAGAAGCAGCCTACATCAACAAATTCTTAGACGCAATGGGTTTCAATCAGTCCAGTCCAAAGATACTGAACAACGATAAATTGAGCGCGCAACAGCTGGTAAAGAATCTAATTTAACCAGAGAACTTAAAACAACGAGAAGGTGCAGGTTCGACAGCGAACAATTTGTAGAATTTTATCAAGGAGTTCACCTCACACGCAGGAGAAACAAATAACATTTCTCCCTTTTATAACAGCGGTGAATCTGTAAACATACGCTCTCTTAACATAACCAAACGGCGAATGTTGAAGAGAATATAATATGTATGCCAAACTGGGAATATTGATATGGTATTTGAAACATATTCCCTTTTATTGAACTATTATTTATTATTATTTTTAAATTATTTTATGTTAATTCATTTTTACTTTCTTGTGAGTTATTAATAATAATTAAAACATATTTTGATATATTTCTTAAAATAATTCAAGTGCTTGACACCATTACGGAGTCATAAAAGTACAGAATTGTGTTTTGCCGTCGGCATTTTCATATCATGTGTAAAAATATTTGTAAATTTGTCTGCAAACAACATATGTATGTAGATATGAACATTCATTACTTCATGTGAAATCTCCGTTGACACGGTCAACCAATGATCGAAGCTCATGTTCTTTGCTTTTATGTCAAAGAGTCTATCTGTCGAAAGACTGACGCGACGACAAAGCGTGTTGTTGGTAGAAAATCCGAGATGTGCCGAAAAATAAACGAACTCTCGCCGATTGTCACCGCTTCCCTTGCCGCTCTGACAGCTTTGCCCACAAATCATTGTAAATATGTATTTTTATATAATATATGAGCATGCATACATATTGACGCAGATTTTTGCGAGTCATGGAAAAATATTTTAGAATTGTAAAATATTTTAAATCGACAAGAGCTTTGTTGCCACTTTTGTCACTTTTTTCTGTGTTTTCTGTGTTTGCAGGGTTGTCACTTTTCCCTTCTAGAGGGAACATCAGAAAGATGTTCAATTTATAATTTCTAGCTTTTGCCATCGTCGCGATAAGACGCTTGCATGCGTTTGCCTGCTCGGGGAGATGTTCATCATGAAAATGTTGTCGTTCATGAATGAAAATGTTGTTGGTGTGTGATTTACTACAAATGTAGGATTTGTCAATTTGGCTGCCATATTGATTTCTGGTGCTGATGCTATTTGAGACAATTGTTGTTTTTGTACAACAATGTTTGTATTTTGCCTATTGACTGACGTACTTACATTTGTACGCTTAAATGTATGTAGATTTGTGTATGCATTACTTATTTTGCGCGGTCATACGCATATTTGTACATACATACTTACATATAGAGCAGTGCGCTCACATGTTTTTATTAATAATTGATAATATATTATTACAAGTATATTATATAATATAACATATTGATGTACATATGTACATAAATAAATTATTAATTCTGTAACAACTGAAATTAGAAAATTATGAAAATAGTAAAATATCATTTCTTGCATAATCTTTCACATTTTATCAATGTAGCATTTGTGCAAATAAATCATATTTTATCAATTTTTCATCATAAAGATCGTTTATATGACAAAAAATAATCATGCATATGTGAAGTGGCATTTGTATTTTTTGTTTTCTCATTCATTTCATTTCATTTTTCTCTTTGTGTTGGGAGGTACGTAATTTGTCAGAGAACGCTGTTATAAATTCTCATTTCTGTTAAATAACATCAAATATTACAGAAAATGGTGAACTCCTTGATCTCAAATTTTTAGCCAACCAATCGAGCATCATACAAAATTCACTTTGCACCCTCTCGTTCATTTAAGTTCTCTGATTTAACATGCGCGTAGTAAACATATTGATTTTAGATATCATTATTTTTAACTAAGACGAAACATGTTAAATTCTCAAAAAAAAAATGAATTTATTTTGAATTAATAATGTGTGTATAAATAATAAATAAAAAACATAAATAATGATTTTTTGTGATTTTTATTTTGCTCAAAATAAAATTAATTTTTAGATAAAAGGATTTTTGTGAAGTTTTTTCTCAATTTAATCTATTATGTTTTTGCAACGTCCCTTTTTCTAATTCGAATATAAATCTTAATTTTTGAGCTAGGGCCTCAAAGTTTCACCGACAGGAAAGCATGACTGATGCAAATATTATGGCTATCGGTGCATGAAAGTTATTAAAAAATTAAGAAAAAACATTAACTTTACAAAAGATTAAGAGTATCTCGTCAAATGAAAAAGTTTTCCATGCAAGCACTTGATTCGGATCGTTCAATTTGTATGAGAGCTATATACTATAGTGATCCGATATGAACAATTTCTTCGGATATTACATTATTTCCTTATACAACACCTCGTGCTTAATTACGTGAAGAAACCTCGTCAAATTAAAAAAAATTTCCATACAAGTACATACTTGATTCCTATCGTCAGTTTGTATGGCAGCTATATGCTCTAGTGGTCGGATATCGGCAGTTCCGGCAAATAAGCAGAAAGTGTGCAACATTTTAAATCGATATAAAAAACTGGGAGACTAGTTCGTGTATATACAGACAGACGGACATTGCTAAATCGACTCAGCTCGTCATGTGAACTTTGCAGTAAATTTAATATACCCTGTTCAGGGTATAATAATTTCTGGCGGCAAAACGGGTTCATTGGAGTAATAACTTCTTACCAAATTTTTGTGTTTTCAGGTTTTTGCTTCTTTTAAAACCAATGATTGTTTTTCAAGTAGGAAAATATGCAAAGATGTAAACAGTTAAGCCTCTAAGCCAAGTAAGAAATGCCCACTTGACTGTGAGTGATTCTGAATTACTTACCGTTACTTCTCATGAATTTGTTCATTCTTTTTGCGTAGATTCTATTGTGTTTTAAAATAATTAGTCGTTTAAAGAGCTCATGACGCGTTTTAATAATATTTAAAAAAATGGAAACCAAACGAAAAGAATTTAGTCTGTCGGAAAGAAAAATTATCATTAAGTTGTGGAAAGATGGCGAAAGTTTCAGAAAAATAGGGCAAACTATTGGAAGAACGTATTCTTCTGTCCAGCGCGTCGTAAACAATTTAAAAAAAAACCGGAATTTTAACGTCAAAACCGCGATCTGGCCGTCCAAAAATATAATCAGCCCGGGAAGAACGGTAAATAATAAATAAGGTGAAAGTTAACCCTCGAATTAAGTCCACAAAGATTATTGAAAACTTAAATATACCCATTAAAAAAACAATTTGTGCCGAAACTGCTAGAAAAATTTTACGAAAAGCTGGATATCATGGTAGAGTCGCTCGGAAGAAACCGTATATTTCACTTGTAAACAGGCAAAAGCGCATTGAATTTGCTCATAATTATATAAATAAGTCGCCGGAATTCTGGAGACAAGTAATATTTTCGGATGAAAGTAAATTTTGCATTTTTGGCATTAAAGGTCGACAAATTGTGTGGCGCAAGTCAGGAACTGCCCTTGAAAAGCAAAATCTTGTTGGTACAGTTAAAAACGGAGGTGGCGGAATTGTGGTGTGGGGTTGCATGGCGGCTGGTGGTATGGGTCAGCTTGAATTTATCCACAATGAATAAATGGGGTTATTTTAACATTTTAAAAACAATTTAAAACAAAGTGCAGAGAATCTTGATACAATAACAAGTAAAGAGGCTTTGCGAAGTGGTATGAAAGAAGAATGGTCCCAGATTACAGCTGAGGAAACAGATAAGTTGGTAAGATCAATGCTAAATCGATTGAGCGAGGTTTTAAAACAACGCGGCTATCCAACAAAATATTGAATTTAATTTTTCTTTGTCATTTTTAATACTTTTGTAACTAATTTTAAAGCTGAACGCAGACTTACTGGTGCCTATGTTTACTTCTCCTTGGCCGGAAAAAATCCGGATCCGTTCCGGTTACGTAGACCGGACTGTTATGGGAACGGTAACGTCGATGCTTGGTTTGGCGACGTCAGTGATCGTAAGTCATATTCAGAGTATGTTTTTGTAGCAGCTGGAGCAGTTTTTTCGTTGGAATCAAAGAAACAGAGCGTGGTAACACTTTGCAGCACAGAGACTGATATACTCAGCGCTTTCTACAGCAGAAAGAAGCAGCCTACATCAACAAATTGTTAGACGCAATGGGTTTCAATCAGTCCAGTCCAAAGATACTGAACAACGATAAATTGAGCGCGCAACAGCTGGTAAAGAATCTAATTTAACCAGAGAACTTAAAACAACGAGAAGGTGCAGGTTCGACAGCGAACAATTTGTAGGATTTTATCAAGGAGTTCACCTCACACGCAGGAGAAACAAATAACATTTCTCCCTTTTATAACAGCGGTGAATCTGTAAACATACGCTCTCTTAACATAACCAAACGGCGAATATTGAAGAGAATATAATATGTATGCCAAACTGGGAATATTGATATGGTATTTGAAACATATTCCCTTTTATTGAACTATTATTTATTATTATTTTTAAATTATTTTATGTTAATTCATTTTTACTTTCTTGCGAGTTATTAATAATAATTAAAACATATTTTGATATATTTCTTAAAGTAATTCAAGTGCTTGACACCATTACGGAGTCATAAAAGTACAGAATTGTGTTTTGCCGTCGGCATTTTCATATCATGTGTAAAAATATTTGTAAATTTGTCTGCAAACAACATATGTATGTAGATATGAACATTCATTACTTCATGTGAAATCTCCGTTGACACGGTCAACCAATGATCGAAGCTCACGTTCTTTGCTTTTATGTCAAAGAGTCTATCTGTCGAAGGACTGACGCGACGACAAAGCGTGTTGTTGGTAGAAAATCCGAGATGTGCCGAAAAATAAACGAACTCTCGCCGATTGTCACCGCTTCCCTTGCCGCTCTGACAGCTTTGCCCACAAATCATTGTAAATATGTATTTTTATATAATATATGAGCATGCATACATATTGACGCAGATTTTTGCGAGTCATGGAAAAATATTTTAGAATTGTAAAATATTTTAAATCGACAAGAGCTTTGTTGCCACTTTTGTCACTTTTTTCTGTGTTTTCTGTGTTTGCAGGGTTGTCACTTTTCCCTTCTAGAGGGAACATCAGAAAGATGTTCAATTTATAATTTCTAGCTTTTGCCATCGTCGCGAAAAGACGCTTGCATGCGTTTGCCTGCTCGGGGAGATGTTCATCATGAAAATGTTGTCGTTCATGAATGAAAATGTTGTTGGTGTGTGATTTACTACAAATGTAGGATTTGTCAATTTGGCTGCCATATTGATTTCTGGTGCTGATGCTATTTGAGACAATTGTTGTTTTTGTACAACAATGTTTGTATTTTGCCTATTGACTGACGTACTTACATTTGTACGCTTAAATGTATGTAGATTTGTGTCTGCATTACTTATTTTGCGCGGTCATACGCATATTTGTACATACATACTTACATATAGAGCAGTGCGCTCACATGTTTTTATTGATAATTGATAATATATTATTACAAGTATATTATATAATATAACATATTGATGTACATATGTACATAAATAAATTATTAATTCTGTAACAACTGAAATTAGAAAATTATGAAAATAGTAAAATATCATTTCTTGCATAATCTTTCACATTTTATCAATGTAGCATTTGTGCAAATAAATCATATTTTATCAATTTTTCATCATAAAGATCGTTTATATGGCAAAAAATAATCATGCATATGTGAAGTGGCATTTGTATTTTTTGTTTTCTCATTCATTTCATTTCATTTTTCTCTTTGTGTTGGGAGGTACGTAATTTGTCAGAGAACGCTGTTATAAATTCTCATTTCTGTTAAATAACATCAAATATTACAGAAAATGGTGAACTCCTTGATCTCAAATTTTTAGCCAACCAATCGAGCATCATACAAAATTCACTTTGCACCCTCTCGTTCATTTAAGTTCTCTGATTTAACATGCGCGTAGTAAACATATTGATTTTAGATATCATTATTTTTAACTAAGACGAAACATGTTAAATTCTCAAAAAAAAAAAAGAATTTATTTTGAATTAATAATGTGTGTATAAATAATAAATAAAAAACATAAATAATGATTTTTTGTGATTTTTATTTTGCTCAAAGTAAAATTAATTTTTAGATAAAAGGATTTTTGTGAAGTTTTTTCTCAATTTAATCTATTATGTTTTTGCAACGTCCCTTTTTCTAATTCGAATATAAATCTTTTTGAGCTGGGGCCTCAAAGTTTCACAGACAGGAAAGCATGACTGATGCAAATATTATGGCTATCGGTGCATGAAAGTTATTAAAAAATTTAGAAAAAACATTAACTTTACAAAAGATTAAGAGTATCTCGTCTAATGAAAAAGTTTTCCATGCAAGCACTTGATTCGGATCGTTCAATTTGTATGAGAGCTATATACTATAGTGATCCGATATGAACAATTTCTTCGGATATTATATTATTTCCTTATACAACACCTCGTGCTTAATTTCGTGAAGAAACCTCGTCAAATTAAAAAAAATTTCCATACAAGTACATACTTGATTCCTATCGTCAGTTTGTATGGCAGCTATATGCTCTAATGGTCGGATATCGGCAGTTCCGGCAAATAAGCAGAACGTGTGCAACATTTTAAATCGATATAAAAAACTGGGAGACTAGTTCGTGTATATACAGACAGACGGACATTGCTAAATCGACTCAGCTCGTCATGTGAACTTTGCAGCAAATTTAATATACCCTGTTCAGGGTATAATAATTTCTGACGGCAAAACGGGTTCATTGGAATAATATGAAATATACAAAATGAATTTATTTTGAATTAATAATGTGTGTATAAATAATAAATAAAAAACATAAATAATGATTTTTGGTGATTTTTATTTTGCTCAAAATAAAATTAATTTTTAGATAAAAGGATTTTTGTGAAGTTTTTTCTCAATTTAATCTATTATGTTTTTGCAACGTCCCTTTTTCTAATTCGAATATAAATCTTTTTGAGCTGGGGCCTCAAAGTTTCACAGACAGGAAAGCATGACTGATGCAAATATTATGGCTATCGGTGCATGAAAGTTATTAAAAAATTTAGAAAAAACATTAACTTTACAAAAGATTAAGAGTATCTCGTCTAATGAAAAAGTTTTCCATGCAAGCACTTGATTCGGATCGTTCAATTTGTATGAGAGCTATATACTATAGTGATCCGATATGAACAATTTCTTCGGATATTATATTATTTCCTTATACAACACCTCGTGCTTAATTTCGTGAAGAAACCTCGTCAAATTAAAAAAAATTTCCATACAAGTACATACTTGATTCCTATCGTCAGTTTGTATGGCAGCTATATGCTCTAATGGTCGGATATCGGCAGTTCCGGCAAATAAGCAGAACGTGTGCAACATTTTAAATCGATATAAAAAACTGGGAGACTAGTTCGTGTATATACAGACAGACGGACATTGCTAAATCGACTCAGCTCGTCATGTGAACTTTGCAGCAAATTTAATATACCCTGTTCAGGGTATAATAATTTCTGACGGCAAAACGGGTTCATTGGAATAATAATTTCTTACCAAATTTTTGTGTTTTCAGGTTTTTGCTTCTTTTAAAACCAATGATTGTTTTTAAAGTAGGAAAAAATGCAAAGATGTAAACAGTTAAGCCTCTAAGCCAAGTAAGAAATGCCCACTTGACTGTGAGTGATTCTGAATTACTTACCGTTACTTCTCATGAATTTGTTCGTTCTTTTTGCGTAGATTCTATTGTGTTTTAAAATAATTAGTCGTTTAAAGAGCTCGTGACGCGTTTTAATAATATTTAAAAAAATGGAAACCAAAGGAAAAGAATTTAGTCTGTCGGAAAGAAAAATTATCATTAAGTTGTGGAAAGATGGCGAAAGTTTCAGAAAAATTGGGCAAACTATTGGAAGTACGTATTCTTCTGTCCAGCGCGTCGTAAACAATTTAAAAAAAAACCGGAATTTTAACGTCAAAACCGCGATCTGGCCGTCCAAAAATATAATCAGCCCGGGAAGAACGGTAAATAATAAATAAGGTGAAAGTTAACCCTCGAATTAAGTCCACAAAGATTATTGAAAACTTAAATATACCCATTAAAAAAACAATTTGTGCCGAAACTGCTAGAAAAATTTTACGAAAAGCTGGATATCATGGTAGAGTCGCTCGGAAGAAACCGTATATTTCACTTGTAAACAGGCAAAAGCGCATTGAATTTGCTCATAATTATATAAATAAGTCGCCGGAATTCTGGAGACAAGTAATATTTTCGGATGAAAGTAAATTTTGCATTTTTGGCATTAAAGGTCGACAAATTGTGTGGCGCAAGTCAGGAACTGCCCTTGAAAAGCAAAATCTTGTTGGTACAGTTAAAAACGGAGGTGGCGGAATTGTGGTGTGGGGTTGCATGGCGGCTGGTGGTATGGGTCAGCTTGAATTTATCCACAATGGATAGATAAATGGGGTTATTTTAACATTTTAAAAACAATTTAAAACAAAGTGCAGAGAATCTTGATACAATAACAAGTAAAGAGGCTTTGCGAAGTGGTATGAAAGAAGAATGGTCCCAGATTACAGCTGAGGAAACAGATAAGTTGGTAAGATCAATGCTAAATCGATTGAGCGAGGTTTTAAAACAACGCGGCTATCCAACAAAATATTGAATTTAATTTTTCTTTGTCATTTTTAATACTTTTGTAACTAATTTTAAAGCTGAACGCAGACTTACTGGTGCCTATGTTTACTTCTCCTTGGCCGGAAAAAATCCGGATCCGTTCCGGTTACGTAGACCGGACTGTTATGGGAACGGTAACGTCGATGCTTGGTTTGGCGACGTCAGTGATCGTAAGTCATATTCAGAGTATGTTTTTGTAGCAGCTGGAGCAGTTTTTTCGTTGGAATCAAAGAAACAGAGCGTGGTAACACTTTGCAGCACAGAGGCTGATATACTCAGCGCTTTCTACAGCAGAAAGAAGCAGCCTACATCAACAAATTGTTAGACGCAATGGGTTTCAATCAGTCCAGTCCAAAGATACTGAACAACGATAAATTGAGCGCGCAACAGCTGGTAAAGAATCTAATTTAACCAGAGAACTTAAAACAACGAGAAGGTGCAGGTTCGACAGCGAACAATTTGTAGGATTTTATCAAGGAGTTCACCTCACACGCAGGAGAAACAAATAACATTTCTCCCTTTTATAACAGCGGTGAATCTGTAAACATACGCTCTCTTAACATAACCAAACGGCGAATATTGAAGAGAATATAATATGTATGCCAAACTGGGAATATTGATATGGTATTTGAAACATATTCCCTTTTATTGAACTATTATTTTTAAATTATTTTATGTTAATTCATTTTTACTTTCTTGTGAGTTATTAATAATAATTAAAACATATTTTGATATATTTCTTAAAATAATTCAAGTGCTTGACACCATTACGGAGTCATAAAAGTACAGAATTGTGTTTTGCCGTCGGCATTTTCATATCATGTGTAAAAATATTTGTAAATTTGTCTGCAAACAACATATGTATGTAGATATGAACATTCATTACTTCATGTGAAATCTCCGTTGACACGGTCAACCAATGATCGAAGCTCACGTTCTTTGCTTTTATGTCAAAGAGTCTATCTGTCGAAGGACTGACGCGACGACAAAGCGTGTTGTTGGTAAAAAATCCGAGATGTGCCGAAAAATAAACGAACTCTCGCCGATTGTCACCGCTTCCCTTGCCGCTCTGACAGCTTTGCCCACAAATCATTGTAAATATGTATTTTTATATAATATATGAGCATGCATACATATTGACGCAGATTTTTGCGAGTCACGGAAAAATATTTTAGAATTGTAAAATATTTTAAATCGACAAGAGCTTTGTTGCCACTTTTGTCACTTTTTTCTGTGTTTTCTGTGTTTGCAGGGTTGTCACTTTTCCCTTCTAGAGGGAACATCAGAAAGATGTTCAATTTATAATTTCTAGCTTTTGCCATCGTCGCGAAAAGACGCTTGCATGCGTTTGCCTGCTCGGGGAGATGTTCATCATGAAAATGTTGTCGTTCATGAATGAAAATGTTGTTGGTGTGTGATTTACTACAAATGTAGGATTTGTCAATTTGGCTGACATATTGATTTCTGGTGCTGATGCTATTTGAGACAATTGTTGTTTTTGTACAACAATGTTTGTATTTTGCCTATTGACTGACGTACTTACATTTGTACGCTTAAATGTATGTAGATTTGTGTATGCATTACTTATTTTGCGCGGTCATACGCATATTTGTACATACATACTTACATATAGAGCAGTGCGCTGACATGTTTTTATTGATAATTGATAATATATTATTACAAGTATATTATATAATATAACATATTGATGTACATATGTACATAAATAAATTATTAATTCTGTAACAACTGAAATTAGAAAATTATGAAAATAGTAAAATATCATTTCTTGCATAATCTTTCACATTTTATCAATGTAGCATTTGTGCAAATAAATCATATTTTATCAATTTTTCATCATAAAGATCGTTTATATGACAAAAAATAATCATGCATATGTGAAGTGGCATTTGTATTTTTTGTTTTCTCATTCATTTTTCTCGTTGTGTTGGGAGGTACGTAATTTGTCAGAGAACGCTGTTATAAATTCTCATTTCTGTTAAATAACATCAAATATTACAGAAAATGGTGAACTCCTTGATCTCAAATTTTTAGCCAACCAATCGAGCATCATACAAAATTCACTTTGCACCCTCTCGTTCATTTAAGTTCTCTGATTTAACATGCGCGTAGTAAACATATTGATTTTAGATATCATTATTTTTAACTAAGACGAAACATGTTAAATTCTCAAAAAAAAAATGAATTTATTTTGAATTAATAATGTGTGTATAAATAATAAATAAAAAACATAAATAATGATTTTTGGTGATTTTTATTTTGCTCAAAATAAAATTAATTTTTAGATAAAAGGATTTTTGTGAAGTTTTTTCTCAATTTAATCTATTATGTTTTTGCAACGTCCCTTTTTCTAATTCGAATATAAATCTTTTTGAGCTGGGGCCTCAAAGTTTCACAGACAGGAAAGCATGACTGATGCAAATATTATGGCTATCGGTGCATGAAAGTTATTAAAAAATTTAGAAAAAACATTAACTTTACAAAAGATTAAGAGTATCTCGTCAAATGAAAAAGTTTTCCATGCAAGCACTTGATTCGGATCGTTCAATTTGTATGAGAGCTATATACTATAGTGATCCGATATGAACGATTTCTTCGGATATTACATTATTTCCTTATACAACACCTCGTGCTTAATTTCGTGAAGAAACCTCGTCAAATTAAAAAAAATTTCCATACAAGTACATACTTGATTCCTATCGTCAGTTTGTATGGCAGCTATATGCTCTAATGGTCGGATATCGGCAGTTCCGGCAAATAAGCAGAACGTGTGCAACATTTTAAATCGATATAAAAAACTGGGAGACTAGTTCGTGTATATACAGACAGACGGACATTGCTAAATCGACTCAGCTCGTCATGTGAACTTTGCAGCAAATTTAATATACCCTGTTCAGGGTATAATAATTTCTGACGGCAAAACGGGTTCATTGGAATAATAATTTCTTACCAAATTTTTGTGTTTTCAGGTTTTTGCTTCTTTTAAAACCAATGATTGTTTTTAAAGTAGGAAAAAATGCAAAGATGTAAACAGTTAAGCCTCTAAGCCAAGTAAGAAATGCCCACTTGACTGTGAGTGATTCTGAATTACTTACCGTTACTTCTCATGAATTTGTTCATTCTTTTTGCGTAGATTCTATTGTGTTTTAAAATAATTAGTCGTTTAAAGAGCTCGTGACGCGTTTTAATAATATTTAAAAAAATGGAAACCAAAGGAAAAGAATTTAGTCTGTCGGAAAGAAAAATTATCATTAAGTTGTGGAAAGATGGCGAAAGTTTCAGAAAAATTGGGCAAACTATTGGAAGTACGTATTCTTCTGTCCAGCGCGTCGTAAACAATTTAAAAAAAACCGGAATTTTAACGTCAAAACCGCGATCTGGCCGTCCAAAAATATAATCAGCCCGGGAAGAACGGTAAATAATAAATAAGGTGAAAGTTAACCCTCGAATTAAGTCCACAAAGATTATTGAAAACTTAAATATACCCATTAAAAAAACAATTTGTGCCGAAACTGCTAGAAAAATTTTACGAAAAGCTGGATATCATGGTAGAGTCGCTCGGAAGAAACCGTATATTTCACTTGTAAACAGGCAAAAGCGCATTGAATTTGCTCATAATTATATAAATAAGTCGCCGGAATTCTGGAGACAAGTAATATTTTCGGATGAAAGTAAATTTTGCATTTTTGGCATTAAAGGTCGACAAATTGTGTGGCGCAAGTCAGGAACTGCCCTTGAAAAGCAAAATCTTGTTGGTACAGTTAAAAACGGAGGTGGCGGAATTGTGGTGTGGGGTTGCATGGCGGCTGGTGGTATGGGTCAGCTTGAATTTATCCACAATGGATAGATAAATGGGGTTATTTTAACATTTTAAAAACAATTTAAAACAAAGTGCAGAGAATCTTGATACAATAACAAGTAAAGAGGCTTTGCGAAGTGGTATGAAAGAAGAATGGTCCCAGATTACAGCTGAGGAAACAGATAAGTTGGTAAGATCAATGCTAAATCGATTGAGCGAGGTTTTAAAACAACGCAGCTATCCAACAAAATATTGAATTTAATTTTTCTTTGTCATTTTTAATACTTTTGTAACTAATTTTAAAGCTGAACGCAGACTTACTGGTGCCTATGTTTACTTCTCCTTGGCCGGAAAAAATCCGGATCCGTTCCGGTTACGTAGACCGGACTGTTATGGGAACGGTAACGTCGATGCCCATTGGTTTGGCGACGTCAGTAATCGTAAGTCATATTCAGAGTATGTTTTTGTAGCAGCTGGAGCAGTTTTTTCGTTGGAATCAAAGAAACAGAGCGTGGTAACACTTTGCAGCACAGAGGCTGAGCGCTCAGCGCTTTCTACAGCAGAAAGAAGCAGCCTACATCAACAAATTGTTAGACGCAATGGGTTTCAATCAGTCCAGTCCAAAGATACTGAACAACGATAAATTGAGCGCGCAACAGCTGGTAAAGAATCTAATTTAACCAGAGAACTTAAAACAACGAGAAGGTGCAGGTTCGACAGCGAACAATTTGTAGGATTTTATCAAGGAGTTCACCTCACACGCAGGAGAAACAAATAACATTTCTCCCTTTTATAACAGCCGTGAATCTGTAAACATACGCTCTCTTAACATAACCAAACGGCGAATATTGAAGAGAATATAATATGTATGCCAAACTGGGAATATTGATATGGTATTTGAAACATATACCCTTTTATTGAACTATTATTTATTATTATTTTTAAATTATTTTATGTTAATTCATTTTTACTTTCTTGTGAGTTATTAATAATAATTAAAACATATTTTGATATATTTCTTAAAATAATTCAAGTGCTTGACACCATTACGGAGTCATAAAAGTACAGAATTGTGTTTTGCCGTCGGCATTTTCATATCATGTGTAAAAATATTTGTAAATTTGTCTGCAAACAACATATGTATGTAGATATGAACATTCATTACTTCATGTGAAATCTCCGTTGACACGGTCAACCAATGATCGAAACTCACGTTCTTTGCTTTTATGTCAAAGAGTCTATCTGTCGAAGGACTGACGCGACGACAAAGCGTGTTGTTGGTAGAAAATCCGAGATGTGCCGAAAAATAAACGAACTCTCGCCGATTGTCACCGCTTCACTTGCCGCTCTGACAGCTTTGCCCACAAATCATTGTAAATATGTATTTTTATATAATATATGAGCATGCATACATATTGACGCAGATTTTTGCGAGTCACGGAAAAATATTTTAGAATTGTAAAATATTTTAAATCGACAAGAGCTTTGTTGCCACTTTTGTCACTTTTTTCTGTGTTTTCTGTGTTTGCAGGGTTGTCACTTTTCCCTTCTAGAGGGAACATCAGAAAGATGTTCAATTTATAATTTCTAGCTTTTGCCATCGTCGCGAAAAGACGCTTGCATGCGTTTGCCTGCTCGGGGAGATGTTCATCATGAAAATGTTGTCGTTCATGAATGAAAATGTTGTTGGTGTGTGATTTACTACAAATGTAGGATTTGTCAATTTGGCTGCCATATTGATTTCTGGTGCTGATGCTATTTGAGACAATTGTTGTTTTTGTACAACAATGTTTGTATTTTGCCTATTGACTGACGTACTTACATTTGTACGCTTAAATGTATGTAGATTTGTGTATGCATTACTTATTTTGCGCGGTCATACGCATATTTGTACATACATACTTACATATAGAGCAGTGCGCTCACATGTTTTTATTGATAATTGATAATATATTATTACAAGTATATAATATAATATAACATATTGATGTACATATGTACATAAATAAATTATTAATTCTGTAACTACTGAAATTAGAAAATTATGAAAATAGTAAAATATCATTTCTTGCATAATCTTTCACATTTTATCAATGTAGCATTTGTGCAAATAAATCATATTTTATCAATTTTTCATCATAAAGATCGTTTATATGGCAAAAAAAGACGAAACATGTTAAATTCTCAAAAAAAAAAATGAATTTGTTTTGAATTAATAATGTGTGTATAAATAATAAATAAAAAACATAAATAATGATTTTTTGTGATTTTTATTTTGCTCAAAATAAAATTAATTTTTAGATAAAAGGATTTTTGTGAAGTTTTTTCTCAATTTAATCTATTATGTTTTTGCAACGTCCCTTTTTCTAATTCGAATATAAATCTTTTTGAGCTGGGGCCTCAAAGTTTCACAGACAGGAAAGCATGACTGATGCAAATATTATGGCTATCGGTGCATGAAAGTTATTAAAAAATTTAGAAAAAACATTAACTTTATAAAAGATTAAGAGTATCTCGTCAAATGAAAAAGTTTTCCATGCAAGCACTTGATTCGGATCGTTCAATTTGTATGAGAGCTATATACTATAGTGATCCGATATGAACAATTTCTTCGGATATTACATTATTTCCTTATACAACACCTCGTGCTTAATTTCGTGAAGAAACCTCGTCAAATTAAAAAAAATTTCCATACAAGTACATACTTGATTCCTATCGTCAGTTTGTATGGCAGCTATATGCTCTAATGGTCGGATATCGGCAGTTCCGGCAAATAAGCAGAACGTGTGCAACATTTTAAATCGATATAAAAAACTGGGAGACTAGTTCGTGTATATACAGACAGACGGACATTGCTAAATCGACTCAGCTCGTCATGTGAACTTTCAGGGTATAATAATTTCTGACGGCAAAACGGGTTCATTGGAATAATAATTTCTTACCAAATTTTTGTGTTTTCAGGTTTTTGCTTCTTTTAAAACCAATGATTGTTTTTAAAGTAGGAAAAAATGCAAAGATGTAAACAGTTAAGCCTCTAAGCCAAGTAAGAAATGCCCACTTGACTGTGAGTGATTCTGAATTACTTACCGTTACTTCTCATGAATTTGTTCGTTCTTTTTGCGTAGATTCTTTTGTGTTTTAAAATAATTAGTCGTTTAAAGAGCTCGTGACGCGTTTTAATAATATTTAAAAAAATGGAAACCAAAGCAAACTATTGGAAAAACGTATTCTTCTGTCCAGCGCGTCGTAAACAATTTAAAAAAAACCGGAATTTTAACGTCAAAACCGCGATCTGGCCGTCCAAAAATATAATCAGCCCGGGAAGAAAGGAAAATAATAAATATGGTGAAAGTTAACCCTCGAATTAAGTCCACAAAGATTATTGAAAACTTAAATATACCCATTAAAAAAACAATTTGTGCCGAAACTGCTAGAAAAATTTTACGAAAAGCTGGATATCATGGTAGAGTCGCTCGGAAGAAACCGTATATTTCACTTGTAAACAGGCAAAAGCGCATTGAATTTGCTCATAATTATATAAATAAGTCGCCGGAATACTGGAGACAAGTAATATTTTCGGATGAAAGTAGATTTTGCATTTTTGGCATTAAAGGTCGACAAATTGTGTGGCGCAAGTCAGGAACTGCCCTTGAAAAGCAAAATCTTGTTGGTACAGTGGCGGAATTATGGTGTGGGGTTTCATGGCGGCTGGTGGTATGGGTCAGCTTGAATTTATCCACAATGGCAATGTAAAACAGAGTGCAGAGAATCTTGATACAATAACAAGTAAAGAGGCTTTGCGAAGTGTTATGAAAGAAGAATGGTCCCAGATTACAACTGAGGAAACAGATAAGTTGGTAAGATCAATTCTAAATCGATTGAGCGAGGTTTTAAAACAACGCGGCTATCCAACAAAATATTGAATTTAATTTTTCTTTGTCATTTTGAATACTTTTGTAACTAATTTTAAAGCTGAACGCAGACTTACTGGTGCCTATGTTTACTTCTCCTTACACGAAAATCCCGTTATTACAAAAATGAAAAGAGGAATATACATTTTCGTTTTTGCATTTTGAACTTTAAAATATAAAGAAGAAATACATGTAGAAAATTTGAACTGAATTACCATTAACATTGTGTTTTTACTTCACTTGAAAAATAGTGTCCGGTGAACGCAGACTTTATTGGCTACGTGTATGTATAATACCTTGCAAGCCACCTATCGGTTAAATAACCGGTTAATTACCCAACTGCGCTACCAAAGATTTCTGTTAAAGTTTCTTAAGGCCCAATTGACAATTCTAATCGAAGTTCCTGTGTACGTGTGACCGTTCATCCCTTTCTTACATAAAATCCTTATGAGTTGTAGAGTGTGTAGGAATGCGTTATTTTCCGCGCTAATTCTTTCAATGCATAAACAGTCCGGTCAATTTAGACATTTGAAGTTTCAAAAATTCACAACAAGCTGAAAATTGGTGAGATCGTTTAAAATATATTTATAAGTAAAAGTTCAAAGTTCCCATCTTTTCCTACGAGCCACTATTTTGGAGATACGATTATTACGATTCAAAAACGTAGAAAAGTTCTAATCGTTATAATATGCATGAGTACGCCTCGTATATACACATTTTCAGAGTTGTGATACAGTATTACCTCGATAAATTAAAGTCCAATGGAAACACAAAATATTTTAAGTTATAGAAGTTTTAAGTTATCCAGGGGCTATGTTAGGGATAGGTTTATATGGAAGTAGGTATGTACATATGTATGTATGTTCCCTTGTTCCTATTTTGACCCGAATGCGTCAGAACGATTGGTTCAATAAAATGAGTGTTGTTAGTTTTCTTTTAGAACTAATTTTAACACAGTTTTATCCCACAGTAGGTAAAGCGATGTTTCCGGGACAATGATCAAAAATGTTGTTGGCTTAAGGCTAACCACCGCAAAGCTTTAAATAATTTCGAAGAAGCAAACAATAGGCGACATATGTATTGGTTACGTTACACTTAAAATATATGTTTTCATAGTTGTAAGCAGTGTAGCGCTGTATCGTTATTTAAGTCAGTGCACTTATTATTTGCTGACTATTGATTATGCGGGGACATTGTTGCCATCTATTATTTGCATTAAAATTAATTAATGACAACAATTCTTGTCGAGTTTCGAAATGGGCCGCAAGCGTAATCCTACTCGGCGCATTTTATTTTACATTTCACGTGGAAAGAAATGAGTCACAATGCAATATGTGCAAGCCAAATTTCTCGGGAAAGTATGTGTGTAATTTAACGCGGAATTTAAAAGTTAACCATAAAAATGAGTTATGACTGAAGTGGATGCAAGTAACGATTGCCAAGTAGAGGGAAAACTTCTTTTAGGAAAACTTTAGTACACCATCCCACGATTTCAGGGTTAAAAGGAGTATGGTAAGATAGAGGTGATTCTCCAGATCAAGAATGATTGCCGCCTGAGACTTATAGTTTTCGAGACATTATATTTGCATTTTAAGTTAAAAATTTTGTTGTTTGTATCACCTAAAACTAATCGAGTTAGATATAGGGTTATGTATATATAAATGATCAGGATGAAAAGACGAGTTGAAATCCGGGTGACTGTCTGTCCGTCCGTCCGTTTGTCCGTCCGTGCAAGCTGTAACTTGAGTAAAAATTTAGATATCTTTATGAAACTTGGTAGACATGTTTCTTGGTACAGTAAGACGGTTGGTATTGCAGATATGCGTAATCGGACCACTGCCACATTAGGGAGGGGCATCTGCAGTTAAACATTTTTTTTAAGTGGGCGTGGTCCCGCCCCTAATAGGTTTAATGTGCATATCTCCTAAGCTACTAAAGCTATAATAACAAAATTCACTGGAAGCAAATGTTTTTAGCCTCTACCTACGGTGTGAAAATGGGTGAAATCGGGTGACAACCCCGCCCACTCCCCATGTAACGGTACTGTTAAAACCTACTAAAAGCGCGATAAATCAAGCAGTAAACACGCCAGTGACCTTAAATTTCAGGAATGGTATGAGATGACTTTATAGGAACCGCGTTCAAAATTAGACAGTGGGCGTGACACCGCCCACTTTTAGGTGCTAACCCATATCTTGGGTTCTTTTTAACAGATTTCAACCAAATTTGGTACATAACATTCTTTTTATATTACTATGTTATGGTGCGAAAATGGGCGAAATCGGATTACAACCACGCCTATTTTCCATATGACACCATTTTAAATTCCACTTGATTCTTTCTCTTTCCACTATGCAAATCAAGCATTAATGATTATATCGGCGTAAAACTTTGCGTGAATAATACGTTTAAAGTATGCCACCTTGTGACCAAAAATTCTCTAAATCGAACCAAAACTGTTCAAGCCCCTAGGTACTGAATATGTGGACCCCAGTACCTATAGTTGACTTTTCACTGTAAATATCGGCCATTGTGTAAGATATATAATTGAAATTCATATAATAGAATAAATAAATGAAACTATCGATAATAGTATGTCTTTGTTTCAAAAATGGGTTGAATCGGATCAATAGTTCTTGTAGCCCTCATATATCTAATATAAATATTTTTGAACTTTTGCGTGACTTTATCCCGCTTATGTGAGTTATCTCAATGAAAATGAGAGAGCGTGTTTTACTCATAACAAGATCAAATCGGGTGAAAATTTTCCTTAGCCCCCAGATAACTAATATCAGGATTTTCGAACATTCGTCTGACTTTACTCCATTTGATTGGTGATGGTATGTGAGGTACCTTAATGAAACAGTGGGAGCATTTTATTAGTCTGTGGCATGTTAGTAGTATATATTATTGGAAAAAATTAATAAAATCGGGTTAATACTGCCCTCAAATTCCATATACTACTTATTATGCTTTTCGTTATTCTAACCAGTTTTATGCCGAATATGTCGGTCAGTGAGTATTAATATTTTTGTTTATATATAAAATTGCTTCAAAATATGTTCTCGAGTATAGCTGAGCAATGTCAAAATTAATATATTATATTTCTCTATCCCCAATATATATATGATTTCCGTCTTTCCACCTGACTTTACATCGTTCCGGTTGATCAACGTGATATTTTAACGAAATTAAGTGGAAAAGATTTCTTAAAAATTATGTGGTTTGACTCTGAATTAGAATGAAATTAGTATATACTAAGTCTAAACCTCACACCTTCATATAATGAATTCCGATTCTCTGGTTGACGTTTGCCACCTAAGCTTATAATATAAAATTTAGCCACTTTGGTGGAGTTAATATCACATTCATACTTATGTATATCTCACTTCAAGCAATAAAACTGAGACTAAGTTTATGGCCTTTAATATAAGTCAAGAATATACCAAATTTGATTGTAACTTAATCACGATATCATTTAATAATGGATGTTTAATTCAACATTTTTTAATATACGGTTTGGAGGAATTTTCTGGTCTTTGATTTTCCCAGCTCACATGTACTACTTATGGTATAATTGTTTTCGTCAATTTGATAATTTAATGAAATTAAATGGACCGTTTTTCTTAAAAATAATGTATATCGCTGCATATTAATGAAATTGGTCTAGACTTTGTTTAAACCTTATAACCCTAATATACTGATTCCCGCTCCTCTGGTACAACAGCAACCTCATATACCCCACATATTAAATCTAACCCCTTTGGTTCAGTTTATATCACATATACCATGTTTGAGTTAACTAGCTTCCTTTTATAAAAGTTAACATTTCAGAGAAAAAAATAGTATTGACACAAAATAAATCTATGATCAATAACATAAGTTAATAAGATACCAAATAATAATCGAGTAATGAATGTTGAATTCTTTCGCAACATGTTGCAACAGAGTATAGTTTTGTTCACCAAAGAGTTGTTTGCATCACCTAAAGTGATAGATATAGATTTCTATACACATATATTTCTTCTAATATTTGGTGATAATCAGTGGTTAGGTATATTTTCTCAGCCATCATGTTGAACTTATTATAAAATATACCAGTCAACAATGCTAAAAAAGTTTCCTAGAGTGCTGGAGTTTGTATAGAGCAAAAAAATCTTTCTAGAAAAAATTGCATAAAATAAATATTAGTAATGTAGTATCAAAAGGGCTAAAGACCCTTTTTATCTATTATTTCAGTTTTGCGACACATTTTAATATGAAGGTCATGAGGTGAACTGTAAACTCAAGAAAATTACATTTTTACCTAGCGCCGTTGGCAGCTTATGAAAGGTTTAGATATTAAGACAGAAAGAAGAAAATCTACATACCTGCTCTACATAGGTATGTGTATACCATACTTAATTATATGTAAGTTATTGTTAATTTAGCCTTCATGGGTAGACCCTTCAAAATAGGTACCATAGATCCCCCTGTTTTAGAAAGCGTTTAACCAAAGTAATTTACGGAGGGGTTTTCCGAAAACTTAATTTCAATACAATGAAATAAACTACTAATTTCTAAAATATAAATATAACTAAATATTATGTATTATTATGTTAGTGAGTAGCTAAGTAATATATAGGTATACAAAAGTACGTAAGCTGTACCAACATGTTGCAAGAGTATAATAAATATCAGTACACTGTGTTTTGTAGTTTCAGTTTCACTAGAAGTCTTTACAAGCAAAGTGCTTTATTCAAACTAATTTTAGTGTATTACACAGTACAGTGTATAGTGACGAGCAATATCATAGCAAGGACTTACAAGGAATTACAGTGAAAGAGAGCAGCACCTAGGATCCCATTTTTAACACCCGGACGGACTGAATTATATAAGTATTATCTATAAGTAAATCTATATTACTAAGTCGTCTTCAGAATAGAAGACGTATGAGAGTTCTTCGTGCAAACTCTTTATATAGAGATAGTGAGCAGTCACAAAATACTGTAAGTCACGCTAATCGTAGATGTACGTCTGTCCGAAAAAATTATCAATACAAATCAACATAGAAGGCGGGCAAATCCGCAAATTCGCTCTGAAGAGCAAATAAGAGATACTCGAGGTCATAGCTCTCGGCGTGAAGACCCCGAGGTTCGATCTGTTGAGCAAGTTGCAAATACTGTTCAACATAGAACAAGGCGGCAAGATCCCCAAATTCGCTCTGAAGAGCAAATAAGAAATACTCGAGGTCAATCCCGAGGTACGTTATGATGAACAAAGTAGGAACACTAAGTATCATAGAGAACCTCGCCCAAGAAATCCTGAGTATAGGAATTTAGAGCGCATTCGTGATCAAATGCAAAGGGAACATGCAAGAAGAAATCCTGAAATAAGGAGAGAGGAGCGTGATAGAGAAACACAACGTCGACAGCTTAGTGGGAGGGGTATGAGGGAAGAAATTTTGAATCAGTGACGTCTTAGACAAGGTCAAGTTCGCCTTCGTAGAGATCACCCACTCAACAGACAAGTTGAAAACCAAAGGCAGTGCCAACGAATCCGATTAACGAGAGAAAATAATGTTATAGAAACTGATAATAGTGGCAATTTAACAGATTTCAAAAACATTTATTTCTAAAATATAAATAAGGGCCCTACTGAAATATGTATTTGCTGCGGCGGCTTATGGTTTTCACACCAAGTTCGCAAATTAAATTTCGAAACTATTACGCAAGGTCACCCGAATGCTGCATCCGCCTTCTTTTTAATGCAAAAATTTGCTTCAGAAGATGAAAATTACAATTTTTGTGCTACTTGCAAAAATGCGATTGTTAAAAAGAACGTTCCAAAAATATGTTTAGCTAACGGTCTAGACTTTCCTGAAATACCGGATTGTTTGAAAGGTTTAACCCCAATTAAAGAACGTCTCATAATGCCTAGATTGCCTTTTATGACAATCCGTCCGTTAGGATATCAAGGTCAGAGTTTGCTCAAAGGTGCTGTTGTTAATATACAAATTTCTGTTAACAATATTGTGACATCTCTACCAAGGTCCTTTGATGAGGCTCATGTTATACAAATTCACTTAAGAAGGCGTTTGGAATACAATCATGATTACATGATCGATACCATACGCCCCGCAAAGATTATGGAAGCTTTAAAGTTCTTAGTGAATACCACTCTGTATCGTGAGCACAATATACATATTAATGAAAACTGGATTTCAGAATTTAATAACCAAGAAGAAGTTCCGTTTGTTGCATCTGCAGAGAATTCCCGATTGGTTTAATCTTTTCATGCGACACAAACTTCTCATGATAATCCCTCAGGTAATAATACTCCCACGGGTCTTTTACATTCAGAGCTAAATCCAGGCGGTCAAGAAACTCTTTTGGACAATATTCCTGTAGAAAACTTAGACTATAACCGTTTAGTTATAGCGCCAGGTGAAGGGCAAAGACAAATTGACATAATTCAAGAAAATAATTCAGAAGAGTTGTCATTTGGAACAATATACGTTGGGCAGAAGCGTACATGCACTGAAACGTATAGCAAGATAATACGTTCTGAAATTCGCCGTTTTGACAGAAGAGCGTGTACCATTCCAAAGTTGTTCTATGATTACAAAAAATTAGAACTGCTACAAATTAAGAATAGTACATCCATTTGCCTTAGAAAGTTTTCAGGTCGCAACCGAGTTACGGCCCAAAATCTATTAAACGAAAACTTTGTTCAAAACTTGATTCAACACGATGATGGTTACAAGGTTTTTAAAGGCGTTAGATCCTCACCTGCGCACTGGGAAGCTGAGAAGAAAAAGGCAATCGCTATGATTCGCCAATTTAGGCTTCCATCTTCTTTATCACTTTATCGGCTGCAGAATCTCAGTGGGTTGAGCTTTTGGTCATCCTCTCTAAAACTGTCAATTCTAAAGATATTTCGGAAGAGGAAGCCAACAGTTTAACAACCCAAGATAGATACCGCTTAATTCGGTCAAACGCTACTTACTTACTTGTGCTAGATATTTTGACTACCGCTATCGACAAATTCTTAAGCTTTTTAAAGATAACGCCGGCATTTGTGGAGAGCATTTTGTTACAAATTTCTACTGGAGAGTGGAGTTTCAACAGAGAGGTTCCCCGCATGTACATGGCATGTATTGGCTTAATAATGCTGATGTCATTAGTTTTATTGACAATTATATTTCTACCGATGGTTCGATCAGCCACTTAGAAAATTTTTGGGTTATCAAAAGCATAACCACAATCGGTTTGTACTAGGGATATAAGAGGACAACAGTTTTGTCGTTTTGGTATACCATATCCACCAATGCCTTCAACGCAAATACTGTTACCTCTTACAGAAACAAGTCAAAATTCAGAAAGACACAAGGAAAACTTTTTCAAAATTCAAAACGTTTTAAATTCAAATATGACTACGGAAGACATTTCTAATTTAAACGATTTTGAACACTTCCTGTCTGATAGTAGAATAAATATGTCTTTTGATGACTATTTGTTAGCCCTTAGGTCAAGTTTAACAAAACCCAAAATTTTTCTAAAAAGAAAATTACAGGATTTATAAACGCTTATAATCCTCTGATTTTGGAACTCCATAGAGCAAATATGGATATCCAATATATACTGGATACATATGCTTGCTGTTCATATATAATTAATTATATTAACAAGTCTAACAGGGGAATTTCTATGCTCTTAAATGAAGCTATATCAGAGGTAAATGCTGGAAATTATACTATTAAGCAAAAACTTAAACCTATAGGTCACAAATTTATATCAGGCACAGAAATATCTGCACAAGAAGCAGTATATTGCTGCATTGGGCTCCATCTTTCGGAAGCAAGTAATGCAGAAATATTTATTTCAGGTGTAGGAAAGAGTCGTTTGATATCTGCAATATATCAAGCTCTCAACCATCGTTACAATTCTACACCTGGATCCAAGTTCCTTAAAAGTTCTTCTTTGCGCACCTACGGGTAAAGCAGCATTCGGAATAGGTGGAATGACCCTTCATTCAATATTCTCTTTACCTGTTAACCAGTTGAATAGAGAGTTGAGGCCACTTAGCAATGACACAGTGAATTCATTGTATTCCAGACTTATCGATTTAAAATTAATCATAATTGATGAAATATCGATGGTAGGTGCTCGTATGTTTAGCTCTGTTGATGTGAGATTAAAACAGATTTTCAAAACAGACAGCCCCTTCGGTGGTATACCGATCATAGTGTTTGGTGATTTGAAGCAACTCTCACCTGTTGGAGATAGGTGGATATTCTCTTCTAATCCCAATGATGCATACAGCACTTTAGTTGGTTCCCCTTTGTGGGAGTTATTTAAATACTTTGAATTAACAGAGATAATGAGACAACGGGAGGATCAGGCCTTTGCAATTGCATTAAATCATATGGCATCTGGTACTATGACAAATGAGGACATATCACTCATTGAAACTCGAGTAGCTAATTTCGAAGAAGTTCCCGATGATGCCACACATTTATTTTGGTTCAATGAAGAGACAAATAATTTCAATGCCCTTAAGCTCAGTTGAATCCCAACAGAAGCTTTCCTTTCAACTGCAAAAGACTCAGTTAAAGGAATTGGTATAACTGAAAATGATAATATTTTGGAAAGAGTTAAACTTTTCAAAACTTCTGAAACGCAGGGACTGCCCTATGAATTGACACTAAACCAAATATATGATTACAGTAAACATAAACACGTGTGATGGCTTGGTTAATGGGGCAGCTGGACAACTTATGCAAATTGATTTCCATTGTTCTTTTCCAACAATTCTGTGGATTAAATTTTTGGAACCTTCTGTTGGTTTGATAGCACGATCAAAAAAGCCTCATCCTCTAGAAAGTTCTTGGACAGCAATTGAAAAAGTTCTAAAATTTTTTTAATATAAAAGAAATGAACAAATTTCAATTGAAAGAAATCAGTTTCCAGTTGTTCCGGCTGAGGGAATAACTATTCATAAAAGTCAGGGTGCCACATATAATAAAGTTGTAGTTCATACTCGACCCAGAATGCCTAGAGCTTCAATATATGTCGCTTGTAGTCGAGCTACTTCTGCAAAAGGTCTATTCATCATAGGAAATTTTATTCCTCCTAACAAATTTTGTGAATCGGATCCCGTATTTAGGGAACTGAGAGAATTGAACACAAATAAAGCTTTGACAACAAGTTTCAATTTTATGATTTCCCGAACATCAGGACATCAGATTTTATTCCATAATGTTCAGAGTCTTCACGCTCACATTAATGATATAAAAAGCGACTGTTTGATGCTATCTTCAGATATTTTATGTTTTGTAGAAACTTGGAGTTATCCTTGCGAAAGTTTTGATTTACCAGGATTTACTCCAATTAACGAGCTGAGGATAGATAGTACGGAAACAACCAACAGAAATAAACGGGGCATTATAATATATGCAAAGCATAGTATTGCTTGCTCTATAGAATCAAAGGCTGTAAAGAAAATTTATTCAGGCCACAAAGTTTTAGAAGCGGGTTTGTTTAAATGTTTCAATATTAATATTCTGGTTTTATACAGAAATTCAGCTTTCTCTGTCAGACAATAATTGTAGAACTTCAGGAAGTCCTTACTTTTGAGTTAGGCAATGTGCTAATTGTTGGAGATTTTAAAATTTGTTTAATGTCTACAGGGACTGCAATAAGAAATCTGCTCCAAGAAAAAAACTTTAGTTTCCTGCTTGGTACAGAATATTCAACTACACCTGCCGGTACACAAATTGATTGGGCATTTTCAAACATGGATCCTTCCCGTGTAAATGCAATTACTTTTGAGACAGTACACAGCTATCATGACAGAATTTGTGTCTCTATTTCGAACTAAAGTTTTCAGACTTAGTGCAATAGTTCTTCATTTTTTTCTCCAAATATAATCGAATTGGGATGGTATAGGAATTTGGACAGTAGTTTTTAAGACAATTTTAAGAAAAATATGTAAATCTAATTAAGTAAATTTAAATTATATATATAATTGGTTATTATATATGACATTATTGTATAAATATATTATAAAAATTAAATAGTATAAGGAAAAAAGAAATATAATTTGGATATAGGTATGTATAAGAATATCTACAAAAATTTTTGTTTAATATTGTAAATATTATATACAAATTAATATAATAATATTATATCATTTTTAAAGTTGTTAATATTTATTATTTTTAAGCTAAACATGTATAATAATATCGATATAATAAATAAAAAATGTTATGCATTGTTTAAAAACGATTTTTTTTTTATACTTCTCAATACAGTTGTAATGCATTCTATATAAAATCAATTATAAGCATATACAAAAAGCACAAGAACGATTTCTCATAATTTGAGTGAAAAGTAAATAACTACTAGTAAACTAAGGCAACAGTTCCTACTTCTAATTATTAAAATATATAAAGAAGTCTCAAACGAATATACCATTTAACTTTGCGAGAGTATAAAATGTTTGGTTACATCCGAACTTAGCCCTTCCTTACTTGTTAACACTCAAATTGTTATTGACAGACTAAAGGTGCAACCCCTCAAGTCAGTCACTGTCAAAAGTACTTTTTGTAAATATTTAATATTTAACGGTTGTTTGTATCACCTAGTTATAGGTATATATATCGAGATAGATATATATACATGTATGTAAATGGTCATGATGACGAAACGAGTTGAAATCCGGGTGACTGTCTGCCCGTCCTTCCGTGCAAGCTGTAAATTGAGTAAAATTAAAGATATGATGAAACTTGGTACACATGTTCTATTGCACCATAGGAAGTTCGGTATTGTAGATGGGGGAATCGGACCAGTATAACGCCCACAAAACACCATTAATCGAAAACTTATAAAAAGCCTAACTAAGCACTAAATTAAGATATATAACTGTAATTTGGTACAACATATTGTATTGGGGTGCGGCATCTATGGCTGAAAAACTTTTCAAAGTGGGTGTGGGCGTGAATATTTCTCTATTGCGCCATTCATGCTATATAACCCAAATTTGCACAGAATAAATAATTTTGACACTTTCTTCGACAGTGTGAAAATAGTTGAAATCGGATGATAGCCCCGCCCACTCCCTTATATAATGGTTTTGTTAAAAACTACTGAAAGTGCGATAACTCTTTAACTAAATGCGTCGGAGACATTAAATTTTGCATCCGGGATGGCATAAAGGGAGTTTTAAAGAAACTTGTCAAAATTCGACGACGGGCGTTTCACCGCCCACATTTTAGCGAATTTATATAAAACGGTCAATCTGTGAGATATATTTTTGAAATTCGGAGCGAGTCTCTTTCTGCTAATAGTATGCAAGTCTGTCAAAAAAGGATTGTCAATACTTTCCTTAGCCCTATATACTTTATCGAAATATTTTCGGACTTCCGGTTTACTTCATGCCGGATACATCGGCTGATATGTGAGATGTTTCAAAAAAATTAAGTGGATGTATTTTCCTTATAATGCTTCATCTTTGTGCCTTAAATGTGAAAACTTGTCCCTCATATAGCGAATCACAAAATTTTCAAACATCTGGTTGATTTTACTCCTCATATGTTGGAGCAGAGAACTTACTTTATGTTATTTCATTTATACTTTCTTGTGAGTTATTAATAATAATTTAAACATATTTTGATATATTTCTTAAAATAATTCAAGTGCTTGACACCATTACGGAGTCATAAAAGTACAGAATTGTGTTTTGCCGTCGGCATTTTCATATCATGTGTAAAAATATTTGTAAATTTGTCTACAAACAACATATGTATGTAGATATGAACATTCATTACTTCATGTGAAATCTCCGTTGACACGGTCAACCAATGATCGAAGCTCACGTTCTTTGCTTTTATGTCAAAGAGTCTATCTGTCGAAGGACTGACGCGACGACAAAGCGTGTTGTTGGTAGAAAATCCGAGATGTGCCGAAAAATAAACGAACTCTCGCCGATTGTCACCGCTTCCCTTGCCGCTCTAACAGCTATGCCCACAAATCATTGTAAATATGTATTTTTATATAATATATGAGCATGCATACATATTGACGCAGATTTTTGCGAGTCACGGAAAAATATTTTAGAATTGTAAAATATTTTAAATCGACAAGAGCTTTGTTGCCACTTTTGTCACTTTTTTCTGTGTTTGCAGGGTTGTCACTTTTGCCTTCTAGAGGGAACATCAGAAAGATGTTCAATTTAAAATTTCTAGCTTTTGCCATCGTCGCGAAAAGACGCTTGCATGCGTTTGCCTGCTCGGGGAGATGTGTAAAGCGTTTGCTTTTATGAATGAAACGACTTAGCTTATGGATTGTGCGCCAGCGTTCATGAATGAAAATGTTGTTGGTGTGTGATTTACTACAAATGTAGGATTTGTCAATTTGGCTGCCATATTGATTTCTGGTGCTGATGCTATTTGAGACAATTGTTGTTTTTGTACAACAATGTTTGTATTTTGCCTATTGGCTGACGTACTTACATTTTTATGCTTAAATGTATGTAGATTTGTGTATGCATTACTTATTTTGCGCGGTCATACGCATATTTGTACATACATACTTACATATAGAGCAGTGCGCTCACATGTTTTTATTGATAATTGATAATATATTATTACAAGTATATTATATAATATAACATATTGATGTACATATGTACATAAATAAATTATTAATTCTGTAACAACTGAAATTAGAAAATTATGAAAATAGTAAAATATCATTTCTTGCATAATCTTTCACATTTTATCAATGTGGCATTTGTGCAAATAAATCATATTTTATCAATTTTTCATCATAAAGATCGTTTATATGGCAAAAAATAATCATGCATATGTGAAGTGGCATTTGTATTTTTTGTTTTCTCATTCATTTCATTTCATTTTTCTCTTTGTGTTGGGAGGTACGTAATTTGTCAGAGAACGCTGTTATAAATTCTCATTTCTGTTAAATAACAGCAAATATTACAGAAAATGGTGAACTCCTTGATCTCAAATTTTCAGCTAACCAATCGAGCATCATACAAAATTCACTTTGTACCTTCTCGTTCATTTAAGTTCTCTGACTCTCCAACATTAAAGGATTTCACCACAAACCAATTATAAGCGGATTTCACCAGAATTGCGGAGTGCAAAATAGCAGAATTGAGCATTTTGAGTGTTAAATGAGAAAAATAATGCTAATTTCAATGTTAAGAAATGTACGCTTACAGATTCGTATATTTGCAATGCGCATACGACTTTGCATATAATTTTAAGATGTTCTGCATATACAGGGCGGCTCACGAATCGTGCTACAAAAATAAACCGTAATAAGTTTCTTTTTTTTTTGCAATTTTTTTTGTATTGTATAGAAAATTTTAATCTTATTTTATACAATTCATTATTCCTCCATGCTTAGCCACGCATATGCGACACCTAATTAGAAAATTAATGCGGACTGAAGGTTGAAGTCGGGATATCAAATATGTATTTAATGGACTGCTTCAGTTCAGTCAGATTTCTGGGTTTGATTTCGTTCACCTCTTGCTTGACATAACCCGATAAGAAAAGACCAAGCGGTCCCAAATATTCTTATACAAATATAATATATTTGTATAATTATGTGTGCATGTAAACAAATATCAAGGTACCCATTATAATTGTTAATTTGTCTATATGCAACGTATGTATGTAAATATGTACACTCATTGTTTCGTGCGAAATCTCCGTTGCCACGGACAACCAAGGGCTGAAACTCACGTTTTTTGATTTCTTGTCAAAGAGTCATTGTGTCGAAGGACTGACGCGACGACAAAGCGTCACAACATTGTGTTGTTGGTAGAAAATCCGAGCTATACCGAAAAAAAAAATAACGAACGGCCGCCGATTGTCACCCCCTTGCCGCTCTAACAGCTTTGCCTACAAATCATCGTAAATATGTATGCTTATATTATATATGAGCATGCATACATATTGACGCAGATTTTTGTCATTCACGAAAAAATATTTCAAAATGGTAAAATATTTTAAATCGACAAAAGCTTTGTTGCCGGTTTGGTCAATTTTTTCTGTGTTTTGTGGGTTTGCGGGGTTGCAACTTTTTCCTTCTAGAGGGAGCATCAGAAATTTGTTCAATTTATGATTTTTAGCTTTTGCCATTGCCGCGAAAAGACGCTTGTAGACCAACGCATGCTCGGGGAGATGAGAGGGTGTCTGTTTTTATGAATGAAGCGAGGTTGCTTGTTAAAAGTACGCCTGCGTTCATGAATGAAAATGTTGTTGTTGTGTAATTTACTATAAATTTGGGCTTCGCCTATTTGGCTGACATATTGACTCGTGACGATTGTTGTTTTAGTACAACAATGTTCGTAGTTTTTGCGGGTGACATATTTACATGTGTGCGCATATACATATATATGTATGTTGGTTTGTGTATGCATTATTTGTTCGGAAATTTTATGTATACATATAAATAATTGGCGTATACATATAAATCAATGCGCGCACATATAGTGTATTGATAAGTAATAAAATCATGATTTGGTTTTGGCACTTAACTATTTTAAGAATTAAGCAAAAAAGAAAATTGTATAAATAAGAGTAAATTTAAATAAAGAGATTCAGTTATCCATCAGGATCACTCAAACCATAATTTTTGATTTCTTCCGCGCTGGCTAGATGAGTTACGCCTCCCCCCTCCATACACGCCACTGCGCGCCAACACACCACATCAACACGATCCACAACAAGACATCACACCACGCAGACATCACACCACTCAGACCACCCTCACATACACATCACACCACAACTCTACACAACCCAACACTCAAAAGGGACTAACAGAGGACCAGATGGTCTCTTTTTCGTTAGCAAATCGAATCGACCAGACGTACGCAAGTTTCCGCCCGTGTTTTTTCAACAAGCCTTTCATAAGCCGTATCCGTTTTTAATTTTTTAATTAAATTGGTGCAAATAAGTGCAAAAGGTGAGTGCGCAAGCGAAGCAATTATTTATTGGTCCTTCGAGCCGGATTGAGCGGCACTATGCAGTGGAAAAAAAAAACTATGAAATCGAAAAAAAATAAGAATAAATTATTATATATTTGATGACTTATGTGAGAAACAAAGAAAGTGGCTAAACGTTTATATACACACGATAAAAAAAAGAAATAAAAACAAATAGTGCTGTGCAGTGCAGTGACACAAACATATATACATATACAAAACAAAAGAGTAACAAAACAAAAAAAAAATATATATATATATGTATATATATATGAAAGATAGAAGTGCGGTGAAGTGAAGTGACACAAACATATTATAACAAAAAAAAAAAGAAGAAAAAACCACAACGTGCGCGAAATAAAAAGAAATTACGTACGGGCGCGAATTTAAACAAAAAACAACAAAAATACATACATAAAAAGACAGAACGGGCGCGAACTAAATAAATAAAAAACCATACCAGCTAGCAACAACAACCACACCAGCTCACCAAAGTCACCCACCGCAGCTAAGCAGCAAAGGACTGGGCAACAGAACGAAAGGCACACGCACAGGCACATATAGAACATTGTCCCCAAAACCCCTTGGCGGAAACCCCAAAGTGAGTCGTATCGATTCCATTTAGTATATGTATATATCCTCTTATTATATATATGTTGAAATTTATGCCTTTGCGGTTTATTTTTTACAAAAATCCGTCTTAATAAAGGCAATAACAAAAAAGAGCGGCTACCAAACTGTTTCTATATTTCGGTTTATTTTCCGGTAAAAACCGAAATACCGCTAACAGATAAAACAGTTTGGTAAAAAAAATATATCCAACGAACTCTTGATTGCCTAACTGCTTACCGTTGTGTTCAAATACACAAAAATATCTCTAAAACTAAATAATTCAAGTATTTACTAATTTCCAGCAGTACCCCTTATACTTAATCAAGTATAAGCAGGATTGCGTAAAATAAGCAAAGGCAAATCAAAAAAAAAAAAAATAACAAAAAAAAAAAGCGAAAGCGAAAGCGAAAACGTACAAAATAAATTTAAACATACATATATATATTATATTTAACATATATAAATATATACATACATACTATATTAGGAGAAAGCCTCCGTTTCAAGCATTAACATATGTATGAAAACATACAAACATACATACAATGCTAATAATTGCTATACATACATATATCACTAAAAATTTATATACATACATATACAAAAATTTTATTCAAATAACTGCGGTATATTCTTTCCTTTTCGCGGTCTTTTCGCACTGTGTACATATAAACATGCTTAGGTATGCAAACATACATAAGTACTTGCTTCAAAGTCCACATTGGCAAATATTCCGCAATACCCCTTGTCCTTGTTAAACAAAAACAAGTAGGATTGCATATCTCTCTATTATATATAAAAGTTTTCTGCTGCTGTCGAGAATCAACTAACATAAGAGCGAGCTAGCTCGCGCTCGGCGGGAGGCGGACGTAGGCGATTCGAAGTCCTCATTGGCACATATTCGCAATACCCGTTGTTCTTTGACCAACAAAAACAAGCAGGATTGCGCAAACCATATTAAAACATAATATATTACATGCATATGTACATATGTACAAAGTGCATTGATCTCTAAGACGAGCTCACAATTGCGCATAACGTCAAGTACATATGTATCAGCTGATCCGCTTATAGGTATACCCTATAGGAATTACGGACACATAATACATAGAAATAAAAGTAAAAATAAAAAACATTTGCGTTTAATATTAATCAATTAAATAATATTAAAGAAAAAAAAGCGATAAAACCCGAATACGCGTAATATATTCATTTCTTTAAATAAAAACTCTTATTATCATAAAAGAGCTAGGTACTCATACGAGTTTAAAAACGTTATTAATTTGTTAATTTTTTTTCAAAAAAAAACAAAAAAAAACCCTTATTTTCTTAAAAGAGGTTTCAAATATACATATATTTCTTACATTGAAAATATTTTATTTTATTTTAGCACATCTCTTAAATGAGCTCAGACTCGAAAGATTCTAAAACAACTCAGTTGCTAAAAGTTCCAAAAATGATTTCTGACGAAAGAAGTCCATGTACACCTGCAGAAGCTACACGCTCAAAGCAAGGTGCTACAAAGCAAAAAAGGGGGAAAGACATTTATTACACAAAATTCATTTCGGAAAGTGACAGTTTAATAAGATACTGCACTAGATTCTCATCTTCGGCGATTCAGGATAATTCTGAATCGGTATTAGAAATCAAAGAAGACAATCTTGACAATTTTTGGTCACGTCTCCAAGCTGCATATGACGCAATTGTAGAATCTGACGACTCAGATCTACCAGAAAATTTCAAATCTTCGGCTTACGCCATTTACGAAAACTGCTTAGACCAATTCGAAGAAACTAAAACAATGATTTTTGATCAACTTAAGCTAATAAAAGCAACTGCACCTACTCCACATCAGCGAGTAGAGCTGCCACAAGTACAAAGTCATGAGACAAGTTCAGGCATCCATCTCAAAGTGCCCACATGCGATACAGAAATCTTTCATGGTGGTTATGAACAATGGCCGTCCTTCCGGGACATGTTTACAGCCGTTTACATAAACCACCCAAAATTAACAAATGCGCAAAAATTGTATCACCTCCGATACAAAACAAAAGTTCAAGCAGGCGTCATAGTCAAACAGTTCGCACTAAATGACGATAATTTCAATCTGGCTTGGGAAGCTCTAAAATCAAGGTACGAAAATGAAAGAATATTGGTCGATAAGCAAGTAACGATACTAATGAACTTGCCTAAAATTCAGAAAGAAACAAGTGATGAATTTATTAGACTGCAATCCACTGTTTCTAATTGTTTCTCGGTTTTATCGACTCAAAATATTCCCACAGACAGCTGGGACCCTATTCTGGTAAATATATGCACCGCGGCATTACCAGAAAAATCGTTACTTTTGTGGGAGCAATCGCTCTCATCTCGGAAAAAATGGCCAACGTGGCAACAGATGAAAGACTTTTTAATAACCCAATGCGAAATCGCAGAAAGGGTAGATAAAAAAATGGTCAGAACGAAAACCGTTCAACACGACCTAAATAGAAGCTTCTACAAACCTCAAGCCAGTAGCAACAACAATTTAAACAGAAGCTTCAGTACAAGCAAACGTCATGCGAACTATGTACAGGGGGGCATAAGCTCAAATCTTGCGAGAGATTCAAAAAGATGAATATTATCGATCGAAACAATTTTATAAAAACGAAAAGACTTTGTACAAATTGCCTATCACATGCACTTAAAGAGTGCGAAAGCAAATTTAATTGCGTTTATTGTCATAAACGACATCATTCAATGCTGCATTACAACACATTTTCCAGCTCACCCCCAAACAGCGCAAATATGAAAAGAGCCACGGGTTTAGTTGCAACAGCAAATCCCGAAGTGCGAAATCCCGATAATTGCCAAGAAGCACCATTCTGCTAAAAGGCATTAAAAACCCAAGCGCTTCACAGCGAAAATCAAAGTAGAGTACTACTACCCACAGCAGTCGTCTCCATCGAACACCGAGGAGAACTGTTTAAACTTAGGGCCTTAATTGACCAAGGATCACAACGATCTTTCATAGCGTCTAGGGCTCAAAATAGGCTACAACTGCCAACAAAACTAGCCAATTTTGAAATCACGTGAATGGGCGGAAGAGTAGTCCGAAAATCAAATAAAATCTGTCCCATTACCCTAATTTCCCCCCAAGCGAATAAGCACATACAAGCAGAAGCTATAGTCTTACCGCAACTTACAAATTCGCTTCCAAGCTATCACATAAATAGCAAGCATTGGCAAAAGGTTTCACACCTAAAGCTAGCAGATCCCAACTGCAACACTCCCGCTCAAATAGACCTTTTATTAGGCAGCGATCTCATAAGGTATTGAGAAAATTTCAAATACATTTCTGGCACAAAATACTATTTTTGGGTGGATCCTAAGTGGACTAGTTTCGGAACCAGTTACCACCATTCCCACTCAGATTGAGGAAATCTCAAACGAATACCTCAATTCACAATTGAAAAAATTTTGGGAGTTAGAAGAACTCCCCCCCATATAAATCACAACCCCTGAAGATCAGTATTGTGAAGACTTTTACAAAGCCACAACTACTAGATCAGATAATGGTCGGTACGTCGTACGACTACCACTAAAACAACAATATCCTAACACACTCGCCTTAGGTCACTCTCGCACCTCTGCAATACAGCAGTTTTTAAGTATGGAAAAGAACTTACTTAAAAAAAGTGAGCTTAAGCCAAAATACGATGGCGTGTTAGAAGAATACCTCCATTTAGACCACATGGAGGAAGTAAGCCCATGCGAAAAAATCATAAATGGCAAATATTACTCATTTTACTTACCTCATCACGCAGTAGTAAAGTCAGACAAAAAAACAACTAAAGTAAGAGTTGTCTTTAATGCATCAAGATCTACTAGCTTTACGAGACCCACGCTCTAACCAGATTTAATGTTACTAATTTTAAATTGGCGTATATTCAAATACGTATTTAACGGAGACGTCGAAAAAATGTATAGACAAATAGTCGTACATAAAGACGATCAAGATTTTCAGCGAATTATTTTCCGAAAATCTCCCAATAGTCCACTCCGCGACTATAAATTGAAAACAGTTACCTTTGGCGTCAACTGTGCTCCATATTTAGCCATTCGAACACTGCACGAATTGGCAGAAAATACCAAGTCAGAATTTCCTCTGGCAACCCAGGTGTTAAAAACACAAACGTATGTAGACGATATCCTGTCTGAAAGTCACAGTCTTCCGCAAGCATACGAGTCACTAGCACAAGTGACACAAGCCCTCAAAACCGCAGGGTTTCCGTTAAAAAAGATAATGGCGAACCACCCTAATATCTTAAAGGATATGCCTAAAGAAAATCTGTTGGACACTAATTTCCTTAAATTCGAAAAGGAAAGTACAACAAAAACGAATAGAACGCGATATCTGACCAGTTTTCATACACTACAGAGTCAATATCTGCATTATCCGCCATAAAAAAGCGCCAAATTTTATCCTCTGTGGCAAAACTTTTCGACCCCGCAGAATGGCTTTCGCCAATTATGATACAAGCGAAAATCTTGATACAAGAATTATGGCTAGACGGAACCGACTGGGACGCACAAGTGAAACCTTTTCGCTTAGAAAAATGCTCCCAGTTCGCAAACAATCTGGAAAACATTTCCCAGATACAAATCCCACGATGGGTAAACTATTTCCCCGAACACAAAGTCTAAATACACGGCTTCTGTGATGCCTCGGAGAAGGCATACTGTGCCACTATCTATGTGCGCACACAAAGCGATACTGCGACCACAAGCCAATTATTAGTAGCAAAAGCAAAGGTGGCTCCTTTAAAAACGCTAAGTCTACTTCGACTTGAGCTCTGAAATTATTCTAGGCAGGTTGGAAAAACCACCACATGCATGGAAGACGTACATTGCTAATCGAACGTCGCAAATACTTGACCTAGTGGGATCAGCCACTTGGCGACACGTAGCCAGTGTTGACAATCTTGCCGATCTAGGTACAAGAGGGTGCAAACCGCTGCACCTTACCACCACCATCCTCTGGTGGAATGGTCCCCGATCAGTGGCGGGGCAAGACCTAAATTTGATGTGGGCAAGACAGATTTCGCGAGGCCCTGTTCTATGGCGACCTGAAGACGGATTTTATAAAACAAACAAAACAATTAACACTACCAAGTTTTTATTCATAAAAATACAAATTAGATTAATAAGTATTAATGAAAAATTACAAATCGTTAATATAAAGGTGGAGATATACATTTCTTAAAGTGTATACTTAAAAACATTAGATTTCTTTATTAAAGGAACAGAAATTTCCTGCTTTTAACATTACTAAATTCCTTAATTATGGTATCGTAATTCAGCCTAGATGCCAAATCTGATTCAATTGATAAAACAGCCAAAGCTGAAAGTCTTTCTTGGCTCATTGTGTTTCTCAAATAATTTTTTATTAATTTTAATTTTGAAAAAATTCTTTCAGCAGAGGCTGTACTTACCGGAATTGTGAATAAAATTCGGATGACAATGTAAATATTTGGGTAAATTTCTTTCAAGCTATTTTCTGTTATGTATGACAGCAGCTGTTTCACGTCTTTAATGAAGTTGGGTAAATTCGGGATCATTGTATTTAATTCTTCATATAATTCAAATGGTTGGAAGTCACTGCTCTCACCCACACGCAGGACGTTATGTAAATCGTTACAGTGTTTTAATATTTGCTCCCGTGGCATATTTTTTAGCGCGCTTAAATCATAGAGAAAACCAAAATCTTCAAAATGTTTTAAAGACGTAAATCTTAATTCCATACTGGTTATTATAGAATCAATCACGGCGTAAAAAAATCTGTTTGATACCGGATTTTGCGAGACTGTATAGGTTCATCGCTGCTTTCATAATCGAACATCCTTTTCTTTTTGGCTACTCTTTTATTCCTAAACTCTTTTGGCAGGTCATAACAGCTTCGCTCAGTAAATTTCCGAACATCAGACAGGGATTTCTCAAATCCAGTTTCCCGATACTCTTTTATCCATTCACAAAATGTGTGTAAATGTTCAAGAGCAATGCTAAATGAATTTGTACTGATTGCCATAATTTACTTATTATATTAACACGCGATAATATCTCATACCACACATATAAAGATACGATAAATTCTAAACTTAACATTTCATTTAGTATTGAATCGCAATCACTGAGAGTGTCTGATTGCTCCGTTTGATTTTTTAAGTTTTCGATGCATTCAATCACTTCATCAAATTGCAATAATACGGCCTTTACTGCTTCGACTCTACTTTCCCATCTTGTGTCTGATAAAGGTAAGTAAGTTTTAATTTGCCGTTTATAAAATCCCAGCGCTTGCTTGAACTTGAAAATAGCAAATACATTTTTTTAATGAAACCAAAAAAAGTTTTTGCTGCCATAGATGAGTTCGCTGCATCTACCAACAGTAGATTCCAACTATGACAGCCACAAGGTGTGAAAAATGCCCTAGGGTTAATATTCAATATTCGTGTTTTAACTCCACTATTTACACCTACCATATTTGCACCATTGTCGTATCCCTGGCCACGGCAGTCTTGAATATTTAAGTCATATTTTTCTAGGTGTTCCAGTATAGCATTGGCTAAATATTCTCCAGTTGTCTGAGTAACAGCTAGAAATCCCATAAAATGTTCGACTATTGTACCAGTTGACGTATCACAAAATCTTAAGATAACCGACATTTGTTCAACTCTACTACAATCTCTAGTGCAATCGAGCAAAAAAGAATAATACTTTGCTTCTTTAACCTTACGAATAATATCATTGGCAACTGTTTTTGACATCAATGTGATCAATTCATTTTGAATATCGTGACTTAAATAATGGTGTGAAAGTTGTTTGTCACTAATGCGTTTCATGTGTTCACGTAAAGTAGGATCAAATTTTGATATCAGTTTAAATAAATCTATGATATTACCGGAATTCTTAATACCGTCACCTGTCTTGAGAGATTCTCTGTGACCTCTAAATGCAAGATTATGAGAGGCCAAAAAATTTATTATGTCAATTATTCTCTCTAACAACAATTTGTGCCAATGTTTTTGTGATTCACGTATTAGCCTTTCGTTTTCTTGGTCTATTGTTTTGCCTTGATTTATTCCTTTCTCTAAAGTTAACCAGTGGAACATATGTGCCATATGTTCTTTGGTATTCTCATGTCTATGTAAAATGCTACTTAAATGTTTCCAGTCACAACACCCTCCTTGCACCACCTGAGTTTGTGAACTGCTAAATAGTCTGCATGGAAAACAGTAAACTTTATTTTGGGAATTGGAATAAACTAACCAGCGACGATGTTGAGTTTCACCATTATTTAGTTTTCTCGAGAAATAGAAATTGGAAAAGTGTCTGTTATCATCACCTTTGGGATAATATTCATCACCGCTATTTAATTGCGGCCGCTTCGAACTATACGCTGTGTATCCGTTATGGGAAACGTCCACAATCCTGGATCCGAATTAACAAGTACTTGCTGAACTGTGGCGCTGGCGTCGTCGCTGCGAATTGAAGAATCTATGTCAATCTGTTCTTCTTGACTGCTAGATGACAGCACAAGAGTTTCAGCGTCAAATTTTGATTGGCTAGAAGATGATCCAAGCTCTACGTCTAACTGACGTTCGCTCACGGTATTCAGTGCATCTGGAGCATTTTCCAACGGTATCTCGGACGTTTGTTGTGTAGAAGTTGAAGCTATCGATTCAGAAGGTTCTGTACTACCAGATGCAGATTGGTTGAGGAACTTCATCAAATTTAAACTCAAAACTTGGTTGGTTGCAGTTCTTTCAGCTTTTCTTTTTCTTTTTGCTGATCCAGACTCCCATTTTCTTCCAATATCTCTACCTCGGCCGGACATGTCGATAACGTCGTATCTATAAACTGTAAACGAAAGCAATAGTTAACATTTTTTGCAGTTTTATCTACATAATATTGTAAAACCTAAATTTAAATTAGTTTTCAAATAAAAATCTTTAAGATAGCTCTTACTACCTGCTAGTTTTAAAAACTTAAAAAGTCGATACGTTTTTTACCTTAAAGATTTTTTGGTTTCCTTCAAAATATATTATTAAGCGTATTTTATATACTAGTAATTACTGCGTTATATACTTATTACCAATTAAATATTTCTTACCTTATGTAAAATAGACGAGTACAGGTACCGGTGTGTTACAAATCACAAAGAAAACAAAAAACAATTTAAAAAAGTCACTGTTTTCAAATTTTAGGTCAGTTTACAGGAGCAATCAATATACCTAAACACTATCTATTTATTCACTAAATATTATTAAAACATTGAACACACTATTGTTATCAAAATAGGTACGTAGTCATAAAAATAAACAATATTGAATAACACAATTATACGTTTCTATTGATATGCGCCTAGCGACTGCGTTGACTTCCTTGTAAAGAAAGTAAACAAATAAAACCGGGGATTCCCCGCACTCCGGTCGGCGGCAAATGTTGCCAGACTAAGAAAACATGTTTCACAACAAAATTGATTAATATATATTTTTTGTTTTATTCTTGTTTAAAAAATTTTTGAGTCGCGAGGCCCCTTGTACCGCGAGGCCGTAGGCGGTGGCCCACGTCGCCCACGCCTTACGCCGCCTCTGTCCCCGATGGTTAACAGAATCTCCCTATTTTTGGCCACAATCACCCATGCGCAATTTAATAGCCGCAGAAAGTCGAAAAAGAGACTCCTTTCACACAGCAGTGGAGGATACTGACATCCTTGAGCGATTTTCATCGTTCTCCCGAGCCCTCAGAGTAGTCGCCTATATGTTAAAGTTCATAGAGCGGCTTAAAATTAAAATAAGGGAGTTCCCTCAGAGTACCCCCAATGCGATACATTGACGCACCTAGAATTGCAAAAGGCAAAGGTCGCTCTAATCGCATCAACTCAAACGCGCTACTTCAGCCGCGATATAACACTATTAAGCGAATCAAAACCCATTGACAATAGGAGTTCACTCTTAGTTCTTAACCCATTCCTCGACACGAAAGGTCTGCTTCGTTCAAATGGTCGGCTTGCCAATTCAAGCCCCACGTATAATGAACGCCATCCTCTAATCATACCAGAGAAATCTCGACTTGCCACTTTGCTCCTCAATTATATCCACTTACTTATGCTCCACGCAGAACATCGCCTAATGCAACATACAGTCCGCCAAGAGTTCTATATTCCCCGACTTAAGCCCCAAATAAAAAAATGCATTTTCATGTTCAAGATCTGCACTCTGCATAAGCAGAAGTTGCGAACGCAGATTATGGCAACACTTCCACCGGAACGCTGTAACTTCGCTCTGCCTTTCACAGTCACAGGTGTCGCTTTTGCTGGGCCTTTTCAAATAAAGGCATCCATGCTAAGGTCGCCCACCATAATGAAAGGATATGTGGCTGTCTTTGTCTGTTTTACGATTTGCTGCTTTGTCGGACGACGGGGCTTCCCCTCAAAACTAATGAGCGATAACGGCAAAACCTTCATTGGAGCCCAAAGAGCCACTGAAAAACAGTTTGTGGATTTTATTAAACAAGTATCACCTGAAGTTGTTCAGAAGTATGCTCCCCAAGGCATTAATTAGCAGTTTATCCCCCCAAGCGCTCCTCATATGGGTGGGTTATGGGAATCAGCTGTAAAAAGCTTCAAATCCCACTTCAAAATAGTAGCTGGAAATTATAAATTCAATTATGAAGAATTCACTACCTTATTAATCTGAATTGAAGCCCTGCTCAATTCACGGCCACTCACAACACTCTCGCAAGATCCCTCCGACTTCACAGCCCTAACTCCAGGGCATTTTCTCAAAGGAGCACCCATTCTGGCCATACCTGAGCCAGGCGTGGGGTCGCTATCCCTATTAAATCGATTTAAAAGAATCAAAATTCTCCATCATGATTTCTGCCAACCGCATCTAATGACAAAACCGCAAATAACAAACAATCTGCCGATATTACCGCGACGCAAATGAATTAGTCGTATAACTAACCAATAAACCCGCAAATGACAAAACAGTTGTAAACCAACCATTCTAACCGCAATGATCGATCAAATTGACGATCCATTCCTGCCACATACCGTGGCACATGCGCCATAAATTTACATGCCACAAATGTATAATCATTCCAACTTCTTTATACAGATAAAAATGGAAGTAGATATGGCAGCAACACCAACGCCAGCTGTGAAGTCCGCCATCAATGTGCCGCGCCCTGTGGCAACTCCAACACCACGAACCGCAGCGGCAATCGTTCCTGCAACCGCTCCCCGTAATGGCCCGCGACCACTACCACCTTCATCACCGGCAACGGTACCTCAACGCAGCCGATGCCCACTGTGTTGACGCACACAACGGCTGCAACACTGCAGCATTTTTAGAAGTATGCTGCCCCTCCAACGTCAGCAGGTTGCCCAGGCTCACGGGCACTGCCTTAACTGTTTGGCTACGGTCCATACCACGTCTGAGTGTACGTCGGTTACGCTTTGTCAAATGTGCAATAGGCAGCACCACACCATGCTACACCGCACCTAAAAGCGGGCCGTCGGGTGACAACTCGCCCCAAGCCGTAGATCGCAGCAGATCAGCCATCCGGATCGCCCCCGAAGACAGGCAGCTTCACCTCCCTCCAGACCAAGGCGACAGGAGGCATCAACGCGGCGTCGGCAGCCCAGGTCAACATACCGCCGCTCCACTGGCCTCAGCAGTGTTGTTACCACGCTGCAGCAACTATAGCGATTACTAGGCTAGAATTCGCCTAGGGGGGCCGGGATGGCTAGATGAGTTACGCCTCCCCCTCCACACATGCCATTGCGCGCCAACACACCACATCAACACGATCCACAACAAGACATCACATCACTCAGACCACCCACACATACACATCACATCACTCAGCAAATGGACACAACCCAACACTCAAAAGGGACTAACAGAGGACCAGATGGTCTCTTTTTCGTTAGCGAATCGAATCGACCAGACGTACGCAAGTTTCCGCCCGTATTTTTTCAACAAGCCTTTCATAAGCCGTATCCGTTTTTAATTTTGTAATTATATTGGTGCAAATAAGTGCAAAAGGTGAGTGCGCAAGCGAAGCAATTATTTACGCGCGTTTGCGGAATCATATATTTTTTTAATACCTCCATAAAGAAGGAAGTTAATTTGCAGACAAATTAACAATTATAATGGATACTTTCATATTTGTTTACATGTACACATAATTATACATACAAATATATATATGTATAAGAATATTTTCGACCGCTTTTTCTTTTCTTATCGGGTTATGTCAAGCAAGAGGTGAACAAAATCAAACCCATAAATCTGACTGAACTGAAGCAGTCCATTAAAAACATATTTGATATCCCGACTTCAACCCTTCAGCCCGCATTAATTTTCTAATTAGGTGTCGCATATGCGTGGCTAAGCATGGAGGAATAATGAATTGTATAAAATTAGATTAAAATGTTCTATACAATACAAAAAAAATTGATAAAAAAGAAACTTATTACGGTTTATTTTTGTAGCACGATTCGTGAGTCGCCCTGTATATGCAGAATATCTTAAAATTATATGCAAAGTCATTTGCGCATTGTAAATATACGAAACTGTTTGCGTACATTTTTTAACATTGAATTAAGCATTATTTTTCTCATTTAACATTCAAAATGCTCAATTCTGCAATTTTGCGCTCCGCAGGGGTAAAATTCTGGTGAAATCAGTTTATAATTTGTTTGTTGTGAAATTCTCTAATGTTGGCGAGTAACCCTCCGTCAAGAAGAACATTTTGACAATCGGCACACCATTAACCTTCTCTATGATATACGTTCTCTGTAAGGGAGTAGCGAAAGTGCCCATTCACAGTAGTTTCGCCACCTCCGAGGCGTACGTTCACAATAAAACCAACATGGCCGCCTCTGGTGAGTTAGGGTGGCGGGGAGTTAAATCGGGTTGCGCATAACACAAAACGTCGTAGAATTATTTATAAATATTTTAAATTTGGTTATAGAATGATGTTCAATGCTGTTAACAATATATGACATCATACCATGTTGATATAGATAAATATGCGATATATTTTTAAGAATTTTAATTAACTTATTAAAAGAACTCTGAAAAGTTTATTTAAATATTAGTGGACTGGCAGAAATAACTATTGTAACAGAATTTGATATTGTAAGTTATTGTAATTCATATAGTCAATAAAGCATAAATTATCGTTGATATATCAAGAAATAATTATTGAGCCGATGTTTTCTCTAATTTAGGTATACATTTATTAAATCACAAATTTTATTTACGTTTTATAGTTAAGCATTTAGTGATGAAAATATGTACCATATTTCATTAACAGTTCTTTACATAAAAATTTTCTATATTCTTATATAGTTCTAAATTTATTTTTCAAATATATAGACTTTTTTAATAAATTGTTTGTTGAAGTTGCAATATCATTATAGTATAAAATATGGTAGGTATACCCGGTAACTGTGTTTCATTATTGAGTGATAAAAATATAATATGTATAATATTTTATTAATAACTCCTTATTTCTTTGCTTACAATATTGTTATATATAAGTTTAGTTTTTAAATATTAGATCAAGTAAAAAGTTCGTTCGGTTTTTATCTAAGAGATGGCGTTATTGTCCTAGTACTAGTTTTACGTGTCGCATGTGTTTATTCGCGCTAAAAGTTTGTCTTTGACAGTTTTTCGATTGATTGACTCAGTACGTTGTGAGCGCTCGTCAAAGATGGACACCAGTAAAGAGAAAATTCCTTATATTTTACAATTTTTCTTCGATCAAGGCGAAAAAGTAGCCAAAGCGGCTAAAAATATTAATTTAGCTTATGGGCCCGATACTGTACACGTATGTGTAGCACAAAAGTGGTTTGCTAGGTTCCGTTCCGGTAATTTCGATGTCAAAGATGCACCACGCGTCGGGAGGCCTGTCGTCGAAAATTGCGGAAATAGTGGAAACAGACCGTCACGTGAGCATTTATTTAATTGTTGAGGAACTAAAGAAAAGCCAGAAAACTGTTTGAACCATTTGCATAACCTTGGATTCAAAAAGAAGCTCGATGTTTGGGTGCCACACGAACTAACGCAAAAAAACATGATGGACCGAATTTCCATCTGCGAATCGCTACTGAATCGCAACAAAATCCACTCGTTTCTGAAGCGGATTGTGACTGGCGATGAAAAACATCGAACGCAAACGGTCGTGGTCAAAGCTCAGCGAAGCGGCCCAGACGGTGGCCAAGACCGGATTGACGGCCAGGAAGGTTTTGCTGTGTGTTTAGTGGGATTGGCAAACAATCATCTACGACGAGCTGCTCCCCTATGGCCAATCGCTCAATTCGGCCCTCTACTGCCAAGAACTGGACCGCTTGAAGGCAGCACTCATCCAGAAGCGGCCATTTTTGATCAGAGGCCGAATTGTGTTCCATCAGGACAACGCCAGGCCACACACGTCTTTGGTGATGCGCCAGAAGCTCCGGGAGCTCGGATGGGAGGTGCTAATGCACTCACCTTATAGTCCGAACCTGGCACAAAGTGATTACCATCTTTTCCTGTTCATGGCGAACGCGCTTAACGGTGAGAAGTTGACCTCAAGAGAGGCCTGTGAAAATTGGCGCAGCCTTTTACGAGAGGGGTATAATGCAGTTGGCATCTTGTTGGCAACAAGTTTACAAACAAAACGGCGCATATTTAACTTAAATCGGACAAATGTACACAAAGTTATCATCTTGTGAAAAATCAATAAAAAAAAACCGAACGAACTTTTTACTTGACTTAAAAAGTAGTCTTCTTAAATAAAATAATTAAATAAGTTATTCGTTGAAGTTCCAATAACTTTATATTAAATATACGGTAAATATATTTCTATCCTAAAAAGTTGTTTAAAATTAGCTTACGCAACACTGTTACGCAACACATTTGATTATTTCTGAAATTTACATTGGTGAGTATTGTTTTTAATATAATAATTATTTTGGTATAAATTTATAAAACTTGTTTCCAGTTTCGTTGAATAAGCATTTTCTGGATTTCACATGGGTGCTTAATTGAACCTTACGATTTACTGTGGTGAATTTTTATTAATTTACCACAGTTAAAAAGAGGCATAAATAAATATCTTAATTATTCTGGAATTAGCCAATAATAGTCGCTCCTTAAGGAATATATTTATATTAAAATTTACTGATGCTATTTTGAAAAAATATTAAAGTTTTACATATAAACTATATTTTTGGGACAACTTTTTCATAAATTAAAAGAAAATATCAATATGCAACCATTTTCCGCTTAAAACTCGGTCATCTTGGTTGCCAATAGAAACTCAACTAATAGACGGACTTGACATTTCTCCATGGACACCTCTCAGCTGTTGCTTTGTTTGCATCTGATCAGCTGATAGTTTCTCTACTCCCTCTTTACGATGGCCAAAACCCAACTGACATGCTTAGCTCAGAATTTAATATTGTAACGGATTTCTCGATAAAACGTCTAACTATAACTCACTCTTGAGCACGATCACTGGATTGTTAAATTAAAGTCCCAATTTAATGCGATACACTTATCTTTATTTCCAATTCCAACAACTTAATACTTATTGCTCGCTATTCGTTCTTACAACGTATTTCTTATAGCTTAATTGCTCTTTACACGGCAACAATCTAATTAGAACTGTGTCTGCTGCACAATCCGGCAGCCCTTATATAGTATTTTTGTATTATTGAGTCGTTTAATAACCTGGTATGGTCCTTCCCAATTACACTGTAATTCTTTCGTTGTGGGTTATATAACAATACCCAATCGCCTTCAATAAAACCCTCAGAGTTTATTTCCTTGTCGTATTTTGTTTTCATCTTATCGCTCATAATTTTGGTGCGCTGTCTCACCATAGCATGCATATCCCTCATCTCGTCTTCTAGGATGCTATTAAATTCCTTAGTATTCCTTCCTCTTTTGGCGTTAATTCCAAATTTTAAATCAATCGGTAGTCGAAGATCATTACCAAAAATTACCCTTGCTGGAGTCTGCCCCGTTGTTTCATGTACAGCAGACCGATAAGCCATCATTAACAAGGATATATGGGTATCCCAATCTTTTTAATACTTGTCCACAACTTTTCTCAAATGTTCTTCAAAAGTTCGATTGAATCGTTCTACCATGCCATCGGACTGCGGATGTAGGGCAGTTGTACGGATTTTCCGGATACCCAGCTTCTGGCATATCTCCTGTATTAGAGCTGATTCAAAATTTCTCTCTTGTTTAGAATGTAATTCTATTGGAACACCATATCTCAATACCCAATTGTTGATGAATAAATCCGCTACTGTTCCTGCCTCTTGGTTAGGAATTCCGTATACCTTTGTCCATTTGCTGAAATAGTCGTTGACTACCAAAACATATCTGTTTCCTAATTTACTGATAGGAAATGGACCAGTTACATTCATGGCTACTCGCTCAAACGGCGCACCTGAATTGTACTGCTTCATCTGACCATGACTCCTGGACCGCGGCCCTTTAGCAGAAATGCACTCGACAGCAAATCTGGATCCCCTTGCTGACATTTCCGTAGCTTCTCCGGATCCCAGTCTGATGTTATAGTCATTAATCGGACATCTATAATGTCTTCTTTGGCCTCAGCTTTTGAGCAATGTCTGCATTCCAGGATACAGGGACGGCAAAACATGGCATCAGCATTTCCATGACTACTACCTTTCCGATGTTCTATAGAGAAGTCGTAACTTTGGAGTCTCTCAATCCACCGTGCCAACTGTCCTTCTGGGTTCCTGAATTGTAGAAGCCATTTTAATGCTGCATTATCTGTCTTCACCCGAAATCGCTGGCCATAAAGGTAGCTATGAAAATGTTTGATGCACTTCATTAACGCCAGTAATTCCCTCCGAGTAACACAATAATTTCTCTCTGGCTTGCTTATGGTCTGGCTGTAATACGCACCCACTTTCTCATGCCCATCAATCACTTGTGATAGAACGCCTCCTACTGCAAATCCACTAGCATCCGTATCCAAAATAAACGTTGATCATTGGACCGGGTATGCTAACATTGGCGCAGTACTTAACCGTTTCTTCAGAGTTTGGAAAGCTACTTCCTGTTCCTTATTCCATTCAAAAACTCATTTCTTTTTCGAGAGTTCATGGAGGCTACTAGCTACGCTGGCAAAATTTGGAACGAATCGTCTATAATAAGTACACAGTCCAAGGAAACTCCGCAATTCATGTAAATTTTTAGGAGTGGGCCAATCTCTTACTGCCTCGATCTTTTCATTAGCTGTGCAAATGCCCTGCGTTGTCACTTTGTGTCCTAAGTAGCTTACTTCCTTTTTGAAAAGGGAGCACTTCTTTGGACTCAGCTTCAGACCAGCGCTAGCTATCCGTTGGAGAACCTCTTCCAAGTTCTTAAGGTGTTCATCGAAGCTTTTACCCAGCACGATGATATCGTCGAGGTATACTAAACAGGTCTTCCAGTGTAATCCTTTTAGTACCTGGTCCATAAGTCTATCAAGGGAGCAGAAGCGTTACATAATCCAAAGGGCATTACGGTAAAGTGCCATAGACCATCTCCAGCGCTGAAAGCCGTCTTTTCTTTGTCTTCTTCGTTTACCATTTTGTGCCCGTTAACGAGTCCAGGTATCATCGATTCTAGGTAGTGGATAACTGTCTTTCTTCGTTACAACATTCAACCTTCTATAGTCCACACAAAATCTCATGTTGTCATCTTTCTTCTTCACAAGTACTACAGGTGAGCTCCACGGACTCTCTGATGGTTCGATTACGCCGCTTATGTTCATTTCACGTATGGTCTGGCTTACAACTTCACGTTTTGTTAAAGGAATGCTCCGAGGAGCCTGGCGGATTGGTCTTGCATCACCTGTGTTAATAAAATGTTTCCCAACTTTGGTTCTTCCTGGCTTGGTATCGTCTTTATCAAATATGGATGAGTATCTGAGACGAAGTTCTTTAGCCGTAGTTTGATAGTTTGCCTCTAGCTCCTCGGTCCATGCGTTAATTTCACTCGATATATCGTTTTCGTTCATGGAATCTTCCTCAAGACCTATTTCGCAATTTATCACGGCCTCAACCTCTTGACACTGCCCTAATACAGCTCCTTTGGAGAGTTTGATTAGTAACTTGCGCTCATTAAGTACTCTTATTGGAACACTTTTATCTTGTCTTGTCATAGCAAGGGGTTTGCCCATAAGTAGATTATTTTGTGGCATCAACATTCCACCACTTGTTTGACCCATAGACTCTACATCTATTTCTGCCCAAATAACTGCTTCTGATGTTAATGGAATCTGCTGGCTCTCTGTTGTTATTACTCGTCTAACGTTGTACTTATTATCGTAACCGAACATAAGTGGCACTTCCATATTTCTATAGGACATAATCCTGTTTTTCATGTCAATTTTGATTCCTTGATTCGCTAAAAAGTCTACTCCAATTATGACTTCGTCAACGATATCTGCCACTATAAAATTGTGTAACACGGCTGCCTTTCCAATTACGATCTCGCACGTTACCTTTCCGAAAACTAGGGTATCTTCTCTAGTTGCAGTACGCAACTTTGCCCCAGCTAACGGTCTCACTTCTTTCTCAACCAGATCAGATCGAATTATGGAATGTGATGCGTCCGTATCCACAGTCAGTATGCGCTTTTTACCGTCTACACATCCACTAACGGTAACGTTACTCGTATTCCCGGTTATTTGTGAAATGGAGATTACAGGGCATTTGCTTGCGGGAGCCAGCCCGTGCCCTTTTCGGCTGGTTCGCTTTAGTTTAACGATTGGTTTGATTTGACATTTGCTTGATCTTCCTCAGCTTTGCGTTTACGTCCAACTGGATTATTGGGCTGGTTACAGTTGCGTGCAATATGTCCACTTTTTCCGCAGTTGAAGCATTTAAGCACACCATCATTGTTCTTATGCGATTCCGTAGATTTTTCCAGTGCTTTCTGTATGTTGTCAATTTTTTCCAGTAATTGGTTCCCCCAAGTGTGTTCCTCTATTTCTACTTTGTGAGCTTTAAATATTTGATTGCATACGAAACGGTTTCTGCAAACATTAATTTTGGACATGCTACTGCAGCGAATCGTGTAGTGTTATCTCGTATTCCATTGACGAAAGTCTGAATTTTCGTGTCCTCGATGTATTCCATGGATTTATGTGCATAAGCTAAGTGAGTTAAGCTCTCAATCTCTGTAGAAAACTCCTGCAGAGACTTATTGGCTTTCTGGTGGCGATTTTGCAACTTGATTTGAAAGATCTGCTTCCTGTGCTCACTACCATACCGTCTTTCTAATGCACCCATCAACGTTTCATAACTACTCGCCTCGCAGTTTGGAATGGTCTGTAATATCTCTGCTGCAGCTGGCCGATTTAATTGTAGCTCACGGAGACGATCTCTCAATTCATCCACTTCAATTTCAATTCTATCCCGCTCTTCCGAAATCTTTGAGAACCCTTCTGCTGGAGGTCACCTGCGATATCCGTGTATCCTGCTCTTTCAACTGTGAGGACACCTGTACTGATATTCGTGCATCTTGCGCTGCGAACTGCTCTTCCAAATGCGTTGGCAATCGCGTTTCCATTTGAGACATACGCGTATCCTGCTCTTTAAATTGTGTCAGAGACATTTGCGTTGACATCTCTTTCCCCATCTACGATATTGCAGCAAAAATTATGTTTATGTCCACAATCTTTGACGAGCATTGAGCCTCTTTCTTTTCTTCTATCTTTGTTGTCTCTTCCTCTAATTCCATGTGAAAGACATATTCCTCAACGTTAATGTTTTCCGCCTCCATGGCCGCTCTCAACCGTGATTTTAATTCAGTTTTTAATCCATTTGTCGCCAAACCACGTTGCTCCAGCTCCTTTTTCAGTTGTGGAATCTTCAGATCGTTAAACTTGGTCATTTTCAAATAATTATCTCCTTGGGAATTTATTTGACATTCCCACTTCTGACACCAATTGTAACGAATTTCTCGATAAATCGTCTATCTGTAACTCACTCTTGAATCGATCACTAGATTGCTAAATTAAAGTCCCAATTTAATGCTGTACACTTATCTTTATTTCCAATTCCAACAACTTAACACTTATTGCTCGCTATTCGTTCTTACAACTTATTGCTTATAGCTTAATTGCTCTTTACACGGCAACACTCTAATTAGAACTGTGTCTGCTGCACAATCCGGCAGTCCTTATATAGTCAATTTTTAACTAAAATTCGCTACTGGAACAGTCTGGCAACTACGAATTCGCTGTCTAATTGTTTCTGGCAGTTTATCGTCAACTCTGATTTGTTCTGGTACTCGTGTTCGCCACAATATATTATACTAGTATTCAGGTAACAGTGATCAGCAGCAGGTGATGATGCTCTTAATGTGTAATGCATTATTATGTTAGCTTAATTAATGTACATATGTAAGAGAGATAGTAGTAGTGTAAATCTTAGGATAACAATGTAAAGTAGAATGTAGGATAACTTAACTCTTAGTTGTACTAATATAAATGAATTTAATACGAACTTGTGAATATGAATTAAATAAATTTAAAGATATTTTTAATGTGGATGGCGCCACATATCTCTCCTGCGCGAAAAAAATGCAAATGATAGCATAATTTTTTGTTTTATAAAGAAATTTTAAGCGTATTATTTTTTGACTTCTATGTATTGTAGTAGAAGGATCAGGATTAGTGTCGCTGGTACCTGTGTTGCATAAGTTGTATCCAGACGGTAGGTGTTCGATATCGTCACTACATAGATAAGCTGGTTTTAGCCCATCGATGGATATGTGTGCAGGGTTTCCATATAGTAGCACTTTGTATTATTTTTCGTATCGCTCAATGACTGGGAAACGTCGTATGGTGATGAAAATGATTATTTGACTTTGTTGTTTCGAATAAAAACGTGTGTTAAATTTACGAGGTCCTTTGAAATAAAGATTTCCTCTCGGAAATGCTTCTTTTAGCATTTTAACGAGGGTGCTTCAATTGTGTTCAAAACTCACCCGGGAGTCGGACTAGCTCACCAAAAACTATTTCTGCTAGAGTGGCTTAGACGTCTTCTTTAAATGCAGCTCGTAGTTCTAAGCGAACTGCAGGGAGTTTATCGTACCAACTGTTATTGTAGCAGAGAAGAGATAATTTAAGCTGTCGGGGAAATCGTTCGATAAATCTGTTTGATTGTGGGTGATAACTCGTTGTTCGTTGATGTTTGAAACCGAGAAGATCAGCGAGATTCCTGAAAAGGTCTGACTCGAATTGTCCTCCAAGGTTGATTGTTATTCTAAGTGGAACTCCAAAGTAGGATATCCAAGTTTGCATGAGTGCATGTGCTACTCTGTGGACTGTGCCGTCGATAAGTGGTGCGGCTGCTGGATAGCGTGTGAATCGGTGAATTATTGCGTTGACATTGAATGCATACTTTTCCGTATAATGCAGTCCTTGTTGATTGACGACCAAACATTTCTTTTTGTGATGATTCGTCTTGTAGCTCGACCACCTGGGTGTGCGATTGAATGAAGATTCTCGAAGATTCGCCGTCTTAGTTGTTGTGGAACGAACGGACGTGCTGTACCTGTGGATATGTCGCAGTATATAGAAATGTCTGTGGTATTACTATTGATTTCCGTAGTGGTGTGTTAGAGTTGCGGAGTAGTTGTTGAAGTTTTGCATCGTTGGTTTGATCACAAGCAAGTTCTTCGGATGTAACTGCTGTGTGAATAGCATTGACTCGAGATAAGGCGTCCGAAACGATATTGTTTGAACCAGATATATGCCGTATGTCGGTGGTAAACTGACTGATAAAATCGAGTCGTCGAAATTGCCATGGTGAAGCGCGTTCGGGCTTCTGTTTGAATGCGTGCATTAAGGGTTTGTGATCTGTGTAGATTGCGATGTGTCGTCCTTCAAAAATAAGTCGAAAATTTTGAACTAATTCGTAAATGGCATTGACTTCACGATCGTAGGTTGATTGTATTTGAACAGATGGTGCAAGTTTGCGACTAAAAAAAGCAAGTGGTTGCCAAGATTGGCTAATGCGTTGCTGAAGAACGGCACCAATTCCGAATTCGGATGCGTCTGAAAATATGGCCCACTCGTCGTTGTCCGGGTGTGTCAAGAGCGTTGCGTTAGCGAGAGCTTTCTTGCAGTTTGAAAATGCGTTTTCAAGCGATGTGGTCCAATTTATTGAAGTTTTTCCATTGTTTTTAGGTCCTTCGAGTAGCTTGTTAAGTAGCGCGAGTAAGTTTGGTGCGTGCTTAATAAATTTGCGGTAGAAATTGGGGTAGTCGATGATGACTGACTCGTTCCGCAAGTGGTTTTATTCCATGGGCGGAAATGGTATGCCCTAGAAACTCGATTTCTTTGAGACCTACGCCAGGAGTTGTCTTTATGTGATGCTGCGGTTTGGGCGAAATTTTTTTGGGTTCACCATCGGGACGTGTAATACTAGGGCATTCGGCAAGCAATTGCCAAAACTCAGATGATTGATTCGGCGAACTGCTCTTCCAACCGCGTTTCTAACAAGGACAATTGGGATTGTTGTGTCAACATTTGTGATGATTCCTCTGCTATTTGTTGGGTTATACGTGCATCCTGCTCTTTAAATTGTGTCGATATTTCTGTTGATATCTGCGTTGACATCTGAGACATACGTGTATTCTGCTCTTTCCCCATCTGCGATATTGCAGCAAAAATCAGGTTTATGTCCACCATCTTTGACGAGCATTGAGCCTCTTCTTTTTCTTCTATCTTTGTTGTCTCTTCCTCTAATTCCATGTGAAAGACATAATCCTCAACATTAATATTTTCCGCCTCCATGGCCTCTCTCAGCCGTGATTGTAATTCAGTTTTTAATCCATTTGTCGCCAAACCACGTTGCTCCAGCTCCTTTTTCAGTTGTGGAATCTTCAGATCGTTAAACTTGGTCATTTTCAAATAATTATCTCCTTGGGAATTTATTTGACATTCCCACTTCTGACACCAATTGTAACGAATTTCTCGATAAATCGTCTATCTGTAACTCACTCTTGAATCGATCACTAGATTGCTAAATTAAAGTCCCAATTTAATGCTGTACACTTATCTTTATTTCCAATTCCAACAACTTAACACTTATTGCTCGCTATTCGTTCTTACAACTTATTGCTTATAGCTTAATTGCTCTTTACACGGCAACACTCTAATTAGAACTGTGTCTGCTGCACAATCCGGCAGTCCTTATATAGTCAATTTTTAACTAAAATTCGCTACTGGAACAGTCTGGCAACTACGAATTCGCTGTCTAATTGTTTCTGGCAGTTTATCGTCAACTCTGATTTGTTCTGGTACTCGTGTTCGCCACAATATATTATACTAGTATTCAGGTAACAGTGATCAGCAGCAGGTGATGATGCTCTTAATGTGTAATGCATTATTATGTTAGCTTAATTAATGTACATATGTAAGAGAGATAGTAGTAGTGTAAATCTTAGGATAACAATGTAAAGTAGAATGTAGGATAACTTAACTCTTAGTTGTACTAATATAAATGAATTTAATACGAACTTGTGAATATGAATTAAATAAATTTAAAGATATTTTTAATGTGGATGGCGCCACATATCTCCCCTGCGCGAAAAAAATGCAAATGATAGCATAATTTTTTGTTTTATAAAGAAATTTTAAGCGTATTATTTTTTGACTTCTATGTATTGTAGTAGAAGGATCAGGATTAGTGTCGCTGGTACCTGTGTTGCATAAGTTGTATCCAGACGGTAGGTGTTCGATATCGTCACTACATAGATAAGCTGGTTTTAGCCCATCGATGGATATGTGTGCAGGGTTTCCATATAGTAGCACTTTGTATTATTTTTCGTATCGCTCAATGACTGGGAAACGTCGTATGGTGATGAAAATGATTATTTGACTTTGTTGTTTCGAATAAAAACGTGTGTTAAATTTACGAGGTGCTTTGAAATAAAGATTTCCTCTCGGAAATGCTTCTTTTAGCATTTTAACGAGGGTGCTTCAATTGTGTTCAAAACTCACCCGGGAGTCGGACTAGCTCACCAAAAACTATTTCTGCTAGAGTGGCTTAGACGTCTTCTTTAAATGCAGCTCGTAGTTCTAAGCGAACTGCAGGGAGTTTATCGTACCAACTGTTATTGTAGCAGAGAAGAGATAATTTAAGCTGTCGGGGAAATCGTTCGATAAATCTGTTTGATTGTGGGTGATAACTCGTTGTTCGTTGATGTTTGAAACCGAGAAGATCAGCGAGATTCCTGAAAAGGTCTGACTCGAATTGTCCTCCAAGGTTGATTGTTATTCTAAGTGGAACTCCAAAGTAGGATATCCAAGTTTGCATGAGTGCATGTGCTACTCTGTGGACTGTGCCGTCGATAAGTGGTGCGGCTGCTGGATAGCGTGTGAATCGGTGAATTATTGCGTTGACATTGAATGCATACTTTTCCGTATAATGCAGTCCTTGTTGATTGACGACCAAACATTTCTTTTTGTGATGATTCGTCTTGTAGCTCGACCACCTGGGTGTGCGATTGAATGAAGATTCTCGAAGATTCGCCGTCTTAGTTGTTGTGGAACGAACGGACGTGCTGTACCTGTGGATATGTCGCAGTATATAGAAATGTCTGTGGTATTACTATTGATTTCCGTAGTGGTGTGTTAGAGTTGCGGAGTAGTTGTTGAAGTTTTGCATCGTTGGTTTGATCACAAGCAAGTTCTTCGGATGTAACTGCTGTGTGAATAGCATTGACTCGAGATAAGGCGTCCGAAACGATATTGTTTGAACCAGATATATGCCGTATGTCGGTGGTAAACTGACTGATAAAATCGAGTCGTCGAAATTGCCATGGTGAAGCGCGTTCGGGCTTCTGTTTGAATGCGTGCATTAAGGGTTTGTGATCTGTGTAGATTGCGATGTGTCGTCCTTCAAAAATAAGTCGAAAATTTTGAACTAATTCGTAAATGGCATTGACTTCACGATCGTAGGTTGATTGTATTTGAACAGATGGTGCAAGTTTGCGACTAAAAAAAGCAAGTGGTTGCCAAGATTGGCTAATGCGTTGCTGAAGAACGGCACCAATTCCGAATTCGGATGCGTCTGAAAATATGGCCCACTCGTCGTTGTCCGGGTGTGTCAAGAGCGTTGCGTTAGCGAGAGCTTTCTTGCAGTTTGAAAATGCGTTTTCAAGCGATGTGGTCCAATTTATTGAAGTTTTTCCATTGTTTTTAGGTCCTTCGAGTAGCTTGTTAAGTAGCGCGAGTAAGTTTGGTGCGTGCTTAATAAATTTGCGGTAGAAATTGGGGTAGTCGATGATGACTGACTCGTTCCGCAAGTGGTTTTATTCCATGGGCGGAAATGGTATGCCCTAGAAACTCGATTTCTTTGAGACCTACGCCAGGAGTTGTCTTTATGTGATGCTGCGGTTTGGGCGAAATTTTTTTGGGTTCACCATCGGGACGTGTAATACTAGGGCATTCGGCAAGCAATTGCCAAAACTCAGATGATTGATTCGGCGAACTGCTCTTCCAACCGCGTTTCTAACAAGGACAATTGGGATTGTTGTGTCAACATTTGTGATGATTCCTCTGCTATTTGTTGGGTTATACGTGCATCCTGCTCTTTAAATTGTGTCGATATTTCTGTTGATATCTGCGTTGACATCTGAGACATACGTGTATTCTGCTCTTTCCCCATCTGCGATATTGCAGCAAAAATCAGGTTTATGTCCACCATCTTTGACGAGCATTGAGCCTCTTCTTTTTCTTCTATCTTTGTTGTCTCTTCCTCTAATTCCATGTGAAAGACATAATCCTCAACATTAATATTTTCCGCCTCCATGGCCTCTCTCAGCCGTGATTGTAATTCAGTTTTTAATCCATTTGTCGCCAAACCACGTTGCTCCAGCTCCTTTTTCAGTTGTGGAATCTTCAGATCGTTAAACTTGGTCATTTTCAAATAATTATCTCCTTGGGAATTTATTTGACATTCCCACTTCTGACACCAATTGTAACGAATTTCTCGATAAATCGTCTATCTGTAACTCACTCTTGAATCGATCACTAGATTGCTAAATTAAAGTCCCAATTTAATGCTGTACACTTATCTTTATTTCCAATTCCAACAACTTAACACTTATTGCTCGCTATTCGTTCTTACAACTTATTGCTTATAGCTTAATTGCTCTTTACACGGCAACACTCTAATTAGAACTGTGTCTGCTGCACAATCCGGCAGTCCTTATATAGTCAATTTTTAACTAAAATTCGCTACTGGAACAGTCTGGCAACTACGAATTCGCTGTCTAATTGTTTCTGGCAGTTTATCGTCAACTCTGATTTGTTCTGGTACTCGTGTTCGCCACAATATATTATACTAGTATTCAGGTAACAGTGATCAGCAGCAGGTGATGATGCTCTTAATGTGTAATGCATTATTATGTTAGCTTAATTAATGTACATATGTAAGAGAGATAGTAGTAGTGTAAATCTTAGGATAACAATGTAAAGTAGAATGTAGGATAACTTAACTCTTAGTTGTACTAATATAAATGAATTTAATACGAACTTGTGAATATGAATTAAATAAATTTAAAGATATTTTTAATGTGGATGGCGCCACATATCTCCCCTGCGCGAAAAAAATGCAAATGATAGCATAATTTTTTGTTTTATAAAGAAATTTTAAGCGTATTATTTTTTGACTTCTATGTATTGTAGTAGAAGGATCAGGATTAGTGTCGCTGGTACCTGTGTTGCATAAGTTGTATCCAGACGGTAGGTGTTCGATATCGTCACTACATAGATAAGCTGGTTTTAGCCCATCGATGGATATGTGTGCAGGGTTTCCATATAGTAGCACTTTGTATTATTTTTCGTATCGCTCAATGACTGGGAAACGTCGTATGGTGATGAAAATGATTATTTGACTTTGTTGTTTCGAATAAAAACGTGTGTTAAATTTACGAGGTCCTTTGAAATAAAGATTTCCTCTCGGAAATGCTTCTTTTAGCATTTTAACGAGGGTGCTTCAATTGTGTTCAAAACTCACCCGGGAGTCGGACTAGCTCACCAAAAACTATTTCTGCTAGAGTGGCTTAGACGTCTTCTTTAAATGCAGCTCGTAGTTCTAAGCGAACTGCAGGGAGTTTATCGTACCAACTGTTATTGTAGCAGAGAAGAGATAATTTAAGCTGTCGGGGAAATCGTTCGATAAATCTGTTTGATTGTGGGTGATAACTCGTTGTTCGTTGATGTTTGAAACCGAGAAGATCAGCGAGATTCCTGAAAAGGTCTGACTCGAATTGTCCTCCAATTTCCCCATCTACGATATTGCAGCAAAAATTATGTTTATGTCCACAATCTTTGACGAGCATTGAGCCTCTTTCTTTTCTTCTATCTTTGTTGTCTCTTCCTCTAATTCCATGTGAAAGACATATTCCTCAACGTTAATGTTTTCCGCCTCCATGGCCGCTCTCAACCGTGATTTTAATTCAGTTTTTAATCCATTTGTCGCCAAACCACGTTGCTCCAGCTCCTTTTTCAGTTGTGGAATCTTCAGATCGTTAAACTTGGTCATTTTCAAATAATTATCTCCTTGGGAATTTATTTGACATTCCCACTTCTGACACCAATTGTAACGAATTTCTCGATAAATCGTCTATCTGTAACTCACTCTTGAATCGATCACTAGATTGCTAAATTAAAGTCCCAATTTAATGCTGTACACTTATCTTTATTTCCAATTCCAACAACTTAACACTTATTGCTCGCTATTCGTTCTTACAACTTATTGCTTATAGCTTAATTGCTCTTTACACGGCAACACTCTAATTAGAACTGTGTCTGCTGCACAATCCGGCAGTCCTTATATAGTCAATTTTTAACTAAAATTCGCTACTGGAACAGTCTGGCAACTACGAATTCGCTGTCTAATTGTTTCTGGCAGTTTATCGTCAACTCTGATTTGTTCTGGTACTCGTGTTCGCCACAATATATTATACTAGTATTCAGGTAACAGTGATCAGCAGCAGGTGATGATGCTCCTAATGTGTAATGCATTATTATGTTAGCTTAATTAATGTACATATGTAAGAGAGATAGTAGTAGTGTAAATCTTAGGATAACAATGTAAAGTAGAATGTAGGATAACTTAACTCTTAGTTGTACTAATATAAATGAATTTAATACGAACTTGTGAATATGAATTAAATAAATTTAAAGATATTTTTAATGTGGATGGCGCCACATATCTCCCCTGCGCGAAAAAAATGCAAATGATAGCATAATTTTTTGTTTTATAAAGAAATTTTAAGCGTATTATTTTTTGACTTCTATGTATTGTAGTAGAAGGATCAGGATTAGTGTCGCTGGTACCTGTGTTGCATAAGTTGTATCCAGACGGTAGGTGTTCGATATCGTCACTACATAGATAAGCTGGTTTTAGCCCATCGATGGATATGTGTGCAGGGTTTCCATATAGTAGCACTTTGTATTATTTTTCGTATCGCTAAATGACTGGGAAACGTGGTATGGTGATGAAAATGATTATTTGACTTTGTTGTTTCGAATAAAAACGTGTGTTAAATTTACGAGGTCCTTCGAAATAAAGATTTTCTCTCTGAAATGCTTCTTTTAGAATTTTAACGAGTTCAGGTGCTTCAATTGTGTAAAAAACTCACCCGGGAGTCGGACTAGCTCACCAAAAACTATTTCTGCTAGAGTGGCTTAGACGTCTTCTTTAAATGCAGCTCGTAGTCCTAAGAGAACTGCAGGGAGTTTATCGTACCAACTGTTATTGTGGCAGAGAAGAGATAATTTAAGCTGTCGGTGAAATCGTTCGATAAATCTGTTTGATTGTGGGTGATAACTCGTTGTTCGTTGATGTTTGAAACCGAGAAGATCAGCGAGATTCCTGAAAAGGTCTGACTCGAATTGTCCTCCAAGGTTGGTTGTTATTCTAAGTGGAACTCCAAAGTAGGATATCCAAGTTTGCATGAGTGCATGTGCTACTCTGTGGACTGTGCCGTCGATAAGTGGTGCGGCTGCGGGATAGCGTGTGAATCGATGAATTATTGTAAGACATTTGGTGTGTCCGTTAGAAAGCGGGAGTGTCACCAAGTATATATGAATGTGTTCAAGCCGACGCCAGGGTGGTTGGAATGTTGCGATGGGCGAAATCGTATGGCGTGAAATTTTATTGCGTTGACATTGAATGCATACTTGTCCCTGTAATGCAGTCCTTGTTGATTGACGACCAAACATTTCTTTTTGTGATGAGGCGTCTTGTAGTTTGACGACCTGCATGTGCGACTGAATGAAGATTCTCGAAGATTCGCCGTCTTAGTTGTTGTGGAACGAACGGACGTGCTGTACCTGTGGATATGTCGCAGTATATAGAAATGTCTGTGGTATTACTATTGATTTCCGTAGCTGTAGTGGTGTGTTAGAGTTGCGGAGTAGTTGTTGAAGTTTTGCATCGTTGATTTGAGCACAAGCAAGTTCTTCGGATGTAACTGCTGTGTGAATAGCATCGACTCGAGATAAGGCGTCCGCAACGTTTTGTTTAAACCAGATTTATGCCGTATGTCGGTGGTAAACTGACTGATAAAATCGAGTCGTCGAAATTGCCATGGTGAAGCGCGTTCGGGCTTCTGTTTGAATGCGTGCATTAAGGGTTTGTGATCTGTGTAGATTGCGATGTGTCGTCCTTCAAAAATAAGTCGAAAATTTTGAACTAATTCGTAAATGGCATTGACTTCACGATCGTAGGTTGATTGTATTTGAACAGATGGTGCAAGTTTGCGACTAAAAAAAGCAAGTGGTTGCCAAGATTGGCTAATGCGTTGCTAAAGAACGGTACCAATTCCGAATTCGGATGCGTCTGAAAATATGACCCACTCGTCGTTGTCCGGGTGTGTCAAGAGCGTTGCGTTAGCGAGAGCTTTCTCCCAGTTTGAAAATGCGTTTTCAAGCGATGTGGTCCAATTTATTGAAGTTTTTCCATTGTTTTTAGGACCCTCGAGTAGCTTGTTAAGTGGCGCGAGTAAGTGTGCTGGGTGCTTAATAAATTTGCGGTAGAAATTGGGGTAGTCGATGATGACTGACTCGTTCCGCAAGTGGTTTTATTCCATGGGCGGAAATGGTATGCCCTAGAAACTCGATTTCTTTGAGACCTACGCCAGGAGTTGTCTTTATGTGATGCTGCGTTGTGGGCGAAATTTTTTTGGGTTCACCATCGGGACGTGTAATACTAGGGCATTCGGCAAGCAATTGCCAAAACTCAGATGATTGATTCGGCTGTTGGAATTTGATCGACTGTACAGTCACGCTTCTGGTTGTGCCTGAGGTGCATAGTCGAGTGTTTGTCGTTGATTTTTGAGGTCGACGAGGATGCCGTAATATGAGAGTAAATCGGCACCAATAATGAAACGCCTTGTTAGCGCTCTGCAAAGGCCGATTTTTAAACCGATTGTTATGACACCATAAGTATTAATGGGTGTTTCGTTAACTGCGATGAGTTGGTAGGGTAAACTGAAACTTCGGAACCTGTGTCCACCAGAAACTGCTTTCCGCCGCTAACGTCTCTCTGGTTCGTTTCCCGCTTTTTTGCAACCAGGTGTGCATTTTTGAGGCAGGTTGCCAAACTTTTTGTGGTACCAGCACTTGTTGCTGGTTGACATGACAGGAGAAACCGATCTGCTTCTGTTGATATTATGTGAACAAAACGTTTTCGTTCAGTGGTTTGATGGGTGTCCAAAATCTTCTGAAGATATTGCATGATGTGAGTGAGTTGTTGTTCTACGTCTGTAGGATTGGAGTCTTAAGTTTTTGTAAGCGATGTTGCTGCAATGTGTTGCCCTTGAGAAGGTTTGAGAACATCTTGTAAACGATCCGCGGCTTCGCTTAATGGTTGTAGCTCGGCCGTGCATTGTGAAAACAAACATGTTCGCGTTTGGTTGTCGAAGATGTAGGAAGGACGTTCTGTCGCCGAGACACTCACCGTCCAGAAGTTGTAGGATTTTGCTTCTCTCGACTTTTAGTAGCAAGCATAAGTGCAGTTTTTAAACGTTGGTATGGCTTATCGGTTGGTGGATTTAAAATGATGTCTTCAGCGTCGGCAGCTATGCGTGTGTCAACGAGATTGTGTGGTGGAATTTGTCCACTTCGCTCGTGACGTTATGATTGAGGAACTGTGATTTTAGTTGTGCGAACCAGGGGGCTGGGCTGTCTTGATTGAAGCGTGGAACACGTAAGTTATGTGTACACTATCATCCCAACCAGACACCACACAACAAAATATTGTAAATTGGACAAAATAAAAGATTAAAGAAAAACAAGTTAACATTACAAAAAATAAGATAACAAGTAGAGATAAAGAACATAGTGCAAATGCATACAAACATGTTTTGGTCCTTATGTTTGACTGTAATGATAACCCAGAGATTATCGGGTAAGCCACACAATTATGTTTGTTTGCATTCAATAGAAAATAAGATTACATTTAACAAATATTGTATTTCATAAGAAAATAGAAAAACAAAGAAATAGATTAAGAAAATTGTAATCATTTTAGTAGTTATATAAGCAGAACATAATTTGAAAAAGAAACAGAATAAAATATAATGTCACAGAAGTAACATCGTCGGCATTTTTATTTTTCCTCCGCTCGAACAACCAAAACTGGCGCAGTCGGTAAAAACAAACTGCAAAGTTAAGCGATACTAAAAACTGAAGTTTTTTAAGTTTCGTAAGCTTTAGCAACGGGAAGCAAATCCTAAGATTAGCTCCCATTTTAAAGATCTCTTATATATACACTCGCCAGAAAAATTATCCGTACACCTCGACATGAAAACAATAAACTGATACATTTGTGATCAAATAACTTATTATGTATAAAAATAGTATACAAAAGTTTTATTTAATATTTTTACTACACTTTCCATACGTTTTTTACTTTTAGACAAACACTTTAAAAGAATTCCCAGAACAAAAACTATACACAGTTACTTAAATTCAACGGAAAAAGTATTCGTACATATCAAAACGGGATAATTCCCTTGTAATATGGTGACAAATACATTCCCTTAAGCGCTTATATTGTATTGTATAATTGATCTCGAACCCTGACGGTTGACCTTAAAGTAATTATAATTTTTCATTGTGCATAAATTCGCGATGACCCCTAAAATTAAAGAAGTTAGTGCTGACGAAAGAAAAATTATTCTTCAACTCAGAAAAGAAGGAAAATCATTCCGAGAAATAGGTAAAATGATAGGAAGGACACATTCTTCTGTGCAGTATGTGGTGGAAGCATTCAAAAAAACTAAGTCGATTGTGCCAAAGCCACGCTCTGGTCGGCCGAGTATATTAACCGTTCGAGAAAAACGAACAATATTACAGTCAGTAAAAGCAAATCCTCGACTTACTGCATCGAAAATATGTGAAAATATTAAAAATTTGTTCGACAAGGATCTCCATGAAGATACTGTACGAAAATTTTTGAAGAAAGATGGGTATCACGCACGTGTAGCGCGTACGAAGCCCTTTATATCCGAAGTAAATAGACAGAAACGTATGGATTTTGCAAACAAATATTATATATCAGCAAGCCTCGGGAGTTTTGGGAACGTGTCTTATTCACCGACGAAAGCAAGTTTTGTGCTTTTGGCATTAAAGGAAAAAAGTTGGTGTGGCGTAAGAGTGGTACTGCACTTGATAAAGAAAATCTTTTACCCACCGTCAAACATGGCGGAGGAGGTGTGATGGTATGGGGGTGTATGGCGGCAGAAGGAGTAGGCAAACTCGTTTTTATAGATACAATAATGGATCAATTCGGCTATTTAAGTATTTTAAAAAATAATTTGAAGGAAAGTGCTCAGCAGTTGGGCTTGGTGATGATTTTTGTTTCCAACAGGATAATGATCCAAAGCACACGGCGCACAATACCAGGCTTTGGTTGCTTTATAAAATAAAAAATCAATTGCGCTCGCCACCTCAATCTCCAGACCTCAACCCCATCGAGCATTTGTCGGATTTACTGGGGCGCAGAATCCGCCAACACACCATAACCTCCAGAGAAATGCTCAAAAATGTGATCATAAATGAATGGGCGAAAATTACAAATCATGAGACATCCAAACTAGTTCATTCAATGCCACATCGACTTGCCGAGGTCCTAAAACGTAAGGGCTATCCTACTAGTTATTAGGATATTAAATTTTTCCAAAATAATTTAATTATATTTAATTATAATCAAAATGTACGAATACTTTTTCTGTTTCATTATGTGACCTTTTTTTGTTTTTGTTCTGTGAAATTTTTTTTAAAGTGTATGTCTAAAAAAAAAACTCATGGAAAGTGTAGTAAAAATACTGAATAAAACTTTTGGATACTATTTTTTACATAATAAGTTATTTGATCACAAATTTCTCAGTTTATTGTTTTCATGTCGAGGTGTACGGATAATTTTTCTGGCGAGTGTATATATATAAATATATAAGTCGGTCGGCACAGATAGCCAAGTTTCATAAACTTAAGTTTCTACACAAGTTATCTGGAACGTCGGAGAGCGACTCCGAGGATTACAATTTGTGAAGGCGAAGAATAGCTTCATTCCGCCCATCAACATTACCAGGAAAAGTGGGATTAAAGATTAATGCCCCACACACAGAAGACGCAGAGAGAGCGAAGTGCACCATACAAAGCAACAACAACAAGTTCAGTTGTATCAAAAGAGGATACATCAGCAATGAATCCAGGTGAGCAGCAACCACTTCAGATGACAGGATCGCAAATTTTGAAGGAAGCTTCAAGAATCATGGACTTTGACGGCAGAGATTTATCATCGTTCATCAGGGAAGTTGACATGATCCTTCCTTTATTCAACCCCAACCCATCAATGTTGGAATTTGTAACGCAGCGACACGTCAAAACAAAAATTAAAGGAAAAGGAGCAAGTGTCATCCGGCCTTTAGGACCTACACCAACATGGCAGCAAATGAGAGAAGAACTCATAAAGAATTACCACACCCTCTACAATCAGGCGATTGTACTACGAAACTATAACGTAAGTCAATATTTTCAAAATTTAAAAGATATTTCGGATCAACTAAATTTAAAACATGAATTCGAGAGGATAAAGCCTATAGAATTTTCTCCAAGTTTAATTCTAAAAACATTTTTAAATAGGATACACCCCAACTTAAGCAGTGTAGTGATTAGTAGAAATATAAGCACCATTAGAGAGGCTTTTAGCGTTCTTCAAGAGACAGGTTTGCTAATACAATTTGATAAAAGACAAAACAATTATCAAAGAAATAATTATAGAAATTTTTCAAATAGAAATTCTTTGGCTCACAATTTTGGCAATTTCAATATTAAAGAGTATATGCAAAGTTCCAATAATTTTCAATTTGGACAAAATCAGCAGAGAGAATTTCGTAACAATTCTAACCAAAATGACAATTATCAACAATTTAACTTTGGACAAAGTAGACAAAATAATTCTGAGCAATTTAGCTTTGAACAAAATAGGCAAAATAATTCTCAACAATCTAGAAGATATAATTCACTCCAAAGGAGACAAAACCCCCCCGAACCGATGGAAATAGATCACGTTCAAGAACAAGCAAATTTTCGGTTGCCAGCCCAAAACAATCGTTACCGATAATAGAAGTGACCATAAAAAATTCAAAAATTAAATGTCTTATTGACACAGGGTCTACAACATCATTATTGAAATATAATGTGTTAAAAGATTATGAATGCATTGAGCTTGATAAACCAATACACTCTAGCACCATTAAGGAAAATTTTTCCCTAAATAAAGAGTTAGTCACCCCAACCCCAAACGAATTCAATGAAAAAAGTTATATACCTACATTGGAAACTAACCAACATAAAAAATAATAACTTTGATGCTATAATAGGACAGAATATTTTAAAACCTATTAAAGCAATAATTAATTTAGAAAAGGAGTATGTAGAAATAAACGGCAACAAAATTAAATTTATAAACTCATGCCCTTACAATTACGAAGATATTAATATACTTACAGAATGTAAGGAGAATTTGCTAGATATTTTATCAAATAGTGACATGAATGAAGGAGAAAAGCAAAAATTAGAATACATTCTAAAAGCAAATAGCGATTTATTTTTCCAAGAAGGTAAATACCTTTCTTATACTCATGAAATTCAGCATGAAATTGTTACAAAAACAAGTAGACCAACTTATAATAAAATTTATAGATATCCCCAAATTCATGAAGAAGAAATTAGTAGACAGATGAACGAGATGTTGCGCCAAGGTATAATTAAAGAAAGTAATTCCCCGTACAACTCGCCTCTTTGGATTGTACCGAAAAAGCAAGACAATTCAATGAAGAAAAAATGGAGAATAGTTATTGACTACAGGAAGCTAAACGAAGTCACTATAGATGACAAATTTCCAATACCCCATATAGAAACAATACTCAACAAACTTGGAAGAGCTCAGTATTTTACAACATTAGATCTTGCAAAAGGCTTTCATCAAGTATTAATAAAAGAAGAAGATAGACCAAAAACAGCTTTCTTTACACCCCAAGGACACTTTGAATTTATAAGATTCAGGTAGATAAATGCAAATTTTTCGCGAAAACAACTGAATTTCTAGGTCACACTTTAACAACAGAAGGAATACAACCAAATTTAAGCAAAATCGAAAACATATAAAAACTAAAGTTGCCTACTACATCAAAGCAAATTAAATCATTTATAGGTATAACAGGTTATTATAGAAAATTTGTAAGAGATTACGCTAAAGTAGCACATGGTTTAACAAAATATTTAAAAAAGGATATTAAAATTAATACTCGCGATCCTCAGTACATATCATCCTTTGAAAAACTTAAAAATCTATTAGTAAGCCCACCAATATTGAAATATCCAGACTTTAACAAAAAATTTGGCATTTCAACTGATGCAAGTGACTTTGCAATTGGCGCAGTATTAACCCAGGACAGTCATCCTATAAGCTATGCTAGTCGAACACTTAACAAACACGAAGGAAATTATTCCACTACAGAAAAAGAACTACTGGCTATTGTCTGGGGGGTGACATATTATAGACCATACATTTACGGCAGAGCAATTGATCTCTTAACCGATCACCAACCACTTAAGTGGCTCCAAATAAAAAAAAAGGGAAAAGACATTAACCCAAGATTGCAAAGATGGTTAATTAAACTAGGTGAATACAATATTAATATAAATTACGTGAAAGGAAAGGAAAATAACGTAGCCGATTTTCTAAGTAGAATAGATAGTAACACAGGCGAGATTCATTCATTGGAAGAAGACAACATAAGCACAAATGCTACAATCCACTCTCAAGAGGAGGAACTAACTGATCATTTTCCAATTTTACATACTATTGTAAATCGCTTCAATACACAAATCATTTTAACAAAAAAGAAAATTATGGAATCTGAAGAACTAGGCAACATTTTTATTAGCGCAGAAGATATAAAAAATAATAATTTCATAGATCTTTGTCGTAGGCTCATAAATAGTGGAAAAGTAGGTATTTTTTCTTATTTAACCGATAATCAGTACAATATAGTTCAGCAAAAGCTTATCCAAATATTTAATAGACAGGTAAAGTTTTTTAGATGTGAATTCCATGCTAAAGATATGAAAAATGAAGAACAAGTTTATAAACAAATTGCTCAATATCATTAAAATGAAACAGGCCATGCAGGTATTAATGAAAATTATGAAAAATTGAAAAAACTAATATACTGGAAAAATTTGAAAGTTTTGATTCAAAAATATATAAATAATTGCGATGTTTGCAATAGAGCAAAATATAATAGAAAACCTTTAAAACCAAAATTTCAATTAACGAAAACACCATCAGATATAAATGAAATAGTTCACGCAGATATATACATAATTAAAAAATGTTACTTCCTTACTTTTATAGACAAAATTGCGAAATTTGCTATGGCATTTCAGCTAGAAGATAGAAACAGTATAACTATTATAGAAAAGCTCAGATTATTCTTTTCTATCAAAGGAAGACCCAGAAAGTTAATATTAGATAATGAATTCAACTCAATTAACATAAAAGAAATAGAAGTTCATTTTACAAAACCAAACAGTCATACTGGGAATTTAGATATCGAAAGATTTCATAGTCTCTCTCCGAAAGAATTAGAGTCCTAGAAATTGAAAAACCAAGCCTTTCGACAGCGGAAAAAGTATTTCAAAGCATAGAATGGTATAACAAATCTTATCATTCTACAATTAAAACCACACCTCTTGAGGTCATAAATGGAAAAACTGATAAAAATTTGATCAAAGACACTATTCAGAAGACTAAAGAAAAATGCATAGGAAAACTAAATAGAAATAGAGAAGAGTTTAATAACACTCAAAAAGAAGGTTACGTAAAAAATTATAAAGCGGTTCAGCACAAATACGAACCAAGGTATAGAAAATTGCCATTAGATAATATTCACCCGACAAATATTAAACGTCCAAACAAATTTTTTAGGTCAAATACATCTTCAAAATAACATTGATGATAGCAATTGTAATAATTAGTAATGCAGCCAAACTGGAAGTACATCAAATACATACCGACAATGGATACGCAGAAATTATCACCAACACTAAACAGATTGTTACATCATCTGACCTCGTAATTCACATAATTGACCCTCGGGAAATTCTTTACATACTAAGTAATATAACAAAAATCTCGCAAACATATTCACATCTACATTACTACACCCTATCTAATGAAATTGAAATCTTGAGAGGTAAAATCAAAACATTAATCCCAAGAAAAGAAGTTAGTAGAAACAAGTAAGGAAGAGCTAAGTTCGGATGTAACCGAACATTTTATACTCTCGCAAAGTCAAATAGTATACTCGTTTGAGATTTCTTTGTGGATTGACTGATATTTTCGGTAGAAGGTCAACTATAGGCACTGGGGTCCACATATTTAGTACTTAGGGGCTTAAACAGTTTTGGTTCGATTTAGACAATTTATGGCCACAAGGTGGCATACTTTAATCGCATTATTCACGCAAAGTTTTATCCCGATACAGTCATTGTTGCCTGATTTGCATAGTGGAAAGTGAAAGAATCAGATGGAACTTAAAATGGTGTTATATGGGAAGTAGGCGTGGTTGTAGTCCTATTTCGCCCATTTTCGCACTATGACATAGAAACATGAAAAGAACGTTATGCACCGAATTTGGTTGAAATCGGTTAAGCAGATCTCAAGATATGGTTTTCACCTAAAAGTGGGCTGTGCCACGCCCACTGTCTAATTTTGAACGCGGTTCCTGTAAAGTCATCTCATACCATCCCAGAGGTAAAATTTAATGTCTCTGGCGTGTTTAGTGCTTGATTTATCGCGCTTTTAGTAGTTTTTAACAGTACCGTTATATGGGGAGTGGGCGGAGTTGCCACCCGATTTCAACTAGTCTCACACCGTCAATAGAAGTGCTTAAAACATTTGCTTCCAGTGAATTTTATTATTATAGCATTAGCGGTTTAGGAGATATGCACATTAAACCTATTAGAGGCGGGACCACGCCCACTTAAAAAAAAAATTTGACTGCAGATGCCCCTCCCTAATGTGATCCTGTGTACCAAATAACAGTCTTGTATCTTATTGCGGAGCTTAGTTATGGCAATTTATTTGTTTTTGATTAATAGCGTTTTGTGGGCGTGGCAGTGGTCCGATTACGCCCATCTGCAATACCAACCGTCTCACGGTACCAAGAAACATGTGTACCAAGTTTCATAAATATATCTCAATTTTTACTCAAGTTACAGCTTGCACGGACGGACAGACGGACGGACGGACAGACAGTCACCCGGATTTCAACTCGTCTCTTCATCCTGATCATTTATATATATAGGTATAACCATATATCTAACTCGATTTGTTTTAGGTGATACAAACAACCGTTAGGTGAACAAAACTATTATACTCTGTAGCAACAGGTTGCGAGAGTATAAAAAGAGAGGTTTAATTAACGGTATAGGTTCTGTACATAAATTTCTATTTGGAACGATGGATGATGGAGATAGAATAGATATTGAAAATCACCTTAAGAAAGTAGATGAAAATTTACATAATTCAATTACAGCTCTCAACCAGCAAATAAAAATTAATAATTTCTTTTCGAACACGTTCACAAAATTAAAACAAATTATTGAAGACGAAAGAAAGAATTCTTTAATGTATCAAGAGAGAACAGACAAAATATTGATTCTTCATGAACAAACAATAAAGATAAACATTTTCAAAGACACAGTAAACCAGATTCAGGAAAACATTATTTAAGCAAAAAGTGGTATTTTTCACCCAAGCATTTTAACAAATGAAGAAATTTATAATTACAACAAAGACCTCAACAAACTTCAATATATAAAATTATGCGCCTTGGAATATAAAGAAAATTTGTTAATGTTCGTGGTCAAAATCCCAAAAGAATTTAAATCGGTACAATTAAAAACTTTTATTCCTATACCAAATACAGCAGGCAAAGAAATAACAGCAGAAATTGAAAATGTTTTTGAATACAAAAATGTCATTTATAAATTCGAAGAAGCTAAAACACTCTATGAACTACAAATTTCTAAACATTGCATCTACTTATTAAATTGTGAACTTATCAAAAATAGCATTACAGAAATTTTTCAAATTGATGAAGAAACTATTTTAATAAAAAATGCAAATGGCATAGAGCTAAACCAGAACTGCGACAACAGAAAAATTAAGTTGAAAAACACTACATTGATTCATTATAATAACTGCACAATTTAGATCCTATACCAAACATTCTCATATACTGAAATATCATACAATCAAAGATTTTATTATCCAAACTATGATACTCACAATTTCACTAACAAAATTACAATTAACGACCTTGTATTTAAAAACGAAGAAAATTTAAAAGAAATTAATGACTTTAAATATCACAAAAATATCTCTGATATTGGAATATCAATTTTAAGTTTTATTGTGATTATAATAATAATTTTAATATCTTGTAAAATTAAAAAAAGAAAAACAATACTATTCAAACTCAGGAGAGTTTTCAATTAAAGGAGGGAGGAGTTATGTGTACACTATCATCCCAACCAGACACCACACCAAATTTTGTAAATTGGACAAAATAAAAGATTAAGGAAAAATAAGTAAATATTACAAAAAATAAGATAACAAGTAGAGATAAAGAATATATTTATTGCAAATGCATACAAACATGTTTTGGTCCTTATGTTTGACTGTAATGATAACCCAGACATTATCGGGTAAACCACACAATCATGTTTGTTTGCATTCAATAGAAAATAAGATTACATTTAACAAATATTGTATTTCATAAGAAAATAGAAAAACAAAGAAATAGATTAAGAAAATTGTAATCACTTTAGTAGTTATATAAGCAGAACATAATTTGAAAAAGAAACAGAATAAAATATAATGTCACAGAAGTAACATCGTCGGCATTTTTATTTTTCCTCCGCTCGAACAACCAAAACTCGTACTGTCGCAGGGTGGAATTGTTTGCCAGGAATATGGAAGCTTTCGGTAGGTGTGGTGTGTCATCGCCGGCAGGCATTTTGGATAATATTTAATTCATAAAGATAGAAAATAATGAAATAATAGTTACGAAATGTTTGTAATGCAATGCAAAACGCTGCCAGATAATGGTTAGGTGGTGTGACTTTAGCCTGATGCACCTTCAGTAGTGTGGCCATTATTGGTAATGGGGTGCTTACTATAAATTCCACCGTTGATCCAAGGCTACCGCTAAAGTCCACGTCGGGGTCACCAATTGTGGTATATTGGTTTATTTATACACATCTAGGCGACGTGATAGCCAAAATCCAACTGACATGCTTAGCTTAGAATTTAATATTATATATCAATATTTAGGTAACGGTGATCAGCATCAGGTGATGATGCTCTTAATGTGTAATACATTATTAGTTAGCTTAATTAATGTACATATGTAAGAGAGATAGTAGTATTGTAAATCTTAGGATAACAATGTAAAGTAGAATGTAGGATAACTTAACTCTTAGTTGTACTAATATAAATGAATTTAATATGAACTTGTGAATATGAATTAAATAAATTTAAAGATATGTTTAATTTGGATGGCGCCACATATCTCCCCTGCGCGAAAAAAATGCAAATGATAGCATAATTTTTTGTTTTATGAAGAAATTTTAAGCGTATTATTTTTTGACTTCTATGTATTGTAGTAGAAGGATCAGGATTAGTGTCGCTGGTACCTGTGTTGCATAAGTTGTATCCAGATGGTAGGTGTTCGATATCGTCACTACATAGATAAGCTGGTTTTAGCCCATCGATGGATATGTGTGCAGGGTTTCCATATAGTAGCACTTTGTATTATTTTTCGTATCGCTAAATGACTGGGAAACGTGGTATGGTGATGAAAATGATTATTTGACTTTGTTGTTTCGAATAAAAACGTGTGTTAAATTTACGAGGTCCTTCGAAATAAAGATTTTCTCTCTGAAATGCTTCTTTTAGAATTTTAACGAGTTCAGGTGCTTCAATTGTGTAAAAAACTCACCCGGGAGTCGGACTAGCTCACCAAAAACTATTTCTGCTAGAGTGGCTTAGACGTCTTCTTTAAATGCAGCTCGTAGTCCTAAGAGAACTGCAGGGAGTTTATCGTACCAACTGTTATTGTAGCAGAGAAGAGATAATTTAAGCTGTCGGTGAAATCGTTCGATAAATCTGTTTGATTGTGGGTGATAACTCGTTGTTCGTTGATGTTTGAAACCGAGAAGATCAGCGAGATTCCTGAAAAGGTCTGACTCGAATTGTCCTCCAAGGTTGGTTGTTATTCTAAGTGGAACTCCAAAGTAGGATATCCAAGTTTGCATGAGTGCATGTGCTACTCTGTGGACTGTGCCGTCGATAAGTGGTGCGGCTGCGGGATAGCGTGTGAATCGATGAATTATTGTAAGACATTTGGTGTGTCCGTTAGAAAGCGGGAGTGTCACCAAGTATATATGAATGTGTTCAAGCCGACGCCAGGGTGGTTGGAATGTTGCGATGGGCGAAATCGTATGGCGTGAAATTTTATTGCGTTGACATTGAATGCATACTTGTCCCTGTAATGCAGTCCTTGTTGATTGACGACCAAACATTTCTTTTTGTGATGAGGCGTCTTGTAGTTTGACGACCTGCATGTGCGACTGAATGAAGATTCTCGAAGATTCGCCGTCTTAGTTGTTGTGGAACGAACGGACGTGCTGTACCTGTGGATATGTCGCAGTATATAGAAATGTCTGTGGTATTACTATTGATTTCCGTAGCTGTAGTGGTGTGTTAGAGTTGCGGAGTAGTTGTTGAAGTTTTGCATCGTTGATTTGAGCACAAGCAAGTTCTTCGGATGTAACTGCTGTGTGAATAGCATCGACTCGAGATAAGGCGTCCGCAACGTTTTGTTTAAACCAGATTTATGCCGTATGTCGGTGGTAAACTGACTGATAAAATCGAGTCGTCGAAATTGCCATGGTGAAGCGCGTTCGGACTTCTGTTTGAATGCGTGCATTAAGGGTTTGTGATCTGTGTAGATTGCGATGTGTCGTCCTTCAAAAATAAGTCGAAAATTTTGAACTAATTCGTAAATGGCATTGACTTCACGATCGTAGGTTGATTGTATTTGAACAGATGGTGCAAGTTTGCGACTAAAAAAAGCAAGTGGTTGCCAAGATTGGCTAATGCGTTGCTAAAGAACGGTACCAATTCCGAATTCGGATGCGTCTGAAAATATGACCCACTCGTCGTTGTCCGGGTGTGTCAAGAGCGTTGCGTTAGCGAGAGCTTTCTCCCAGTTTGAAAATGCGTTTTCAAGCGATGTGGTCCAATTTATTGAAGTTTTTCCATTGTTTTTAGGACCCTCGAGTAGCTTGTTAAGTGGCGCGAGTAAGTGTGCTGGGTGCTTAATAAATTTGCGGTAGAAATTGGGGTAGTCGATGATGACTGACTCGTTCCGCAAGTGGTTTTATTCCATGGGCGGAAATGGTATGCCCTAGAAACTCGATTTCTTTGAGACCTACGCCAGGAGTTGTCTTTATGTGATGCTGCGTTGTGGGCGAAGTTTTTTTGGGTTCACCAGCGGGACGTGTAATACTAGGGCATTCGGCAAGCAATTGCCAAAACTCAGATGATTGATTCGGCTGTTGGAATTCGATCGACTGTACAGTCACGCTTCTGGTTGTGCCTAAGGTGCATAGTCGAGGGTTTTCGTCGATGAGTCGTTGATTTTTGAGGTCGACGAGGACGCCGTAATATGAGAGTAAATCGGCACCAATAATGAAACGCCATGTTAGCGCTCTGCGAAGGCCGATTTTTAAACCGATTGTTACAACACCATAAGTATTAATGTTAAGTTAAGTGTCTTAAGTTTTTGTAAGCGATGTTGCTGCAATGTGTTGCCCTTGAGAAGGTCTGAGAACGTCGTGTAAACGATCCGCGGCTTCGCTTAATGATTGTAGCTCGGCCGTGCATTGTGAAAACAAACATGTTCGCATTTGGTTGTCGAAGATGTAGGAAGGACGTCTGTCGCCGAGACACTCACCGTCCAGAAGTTGTAGGATTTTTCTTCTCTCTCTCGACTTTTAGTAGCGAGCATTAGTGCGGTTTTTAAACGTTGGTATGGCTTATCGGTTGGTGGATTTGAAATGATGTCCTGAGCGTCGGCAGCTATGCGTGTGTCAATCAACGGCATTGTGTGGTGGAATTTGTCCCCTTCGTGCGTGACGTTATGATTGAGGAACTGTGATTTTAGTTGTGCGAACCAGGGGGCTGGGCTGTCTTGATTGAAGCGTGGAACACGTACTGCCGCAGGGTGGAATTGTTTGCCAGGAATATGGAAGCTTTCGGTAGGTGTGGTGTGTCATCGCCGGCAGGCATTTTGGATAATATTTAATTCATAAAGATAGAAAATAATGAAATAATAGTTACGAAATGTTTGTAATGTAATGCAAAACGCTGCCAGATAATGGTTAGGTGGTGTGACTTTAGCCTGATGTCACCTTCAGTAGTGTGGCCATTATTGGTAACGGGGTGCTTACTATAAATTCCACCGTTGATCCAAGGCTACTGCTAAAGCCCACGTTGGGGTCACCAATTGTGGTATATTGGTTTATTAATACACATCTAGGCGACGTGATAGCCAAAATCCAACTGACATGCTTAGCTTAGAATTTAATATCTTATATCCGTATTTAGGTAACGGTGATCAGCATCAGGTGATGATGCTCTTAATGTGTAATACATTATTATGTTAGCTTAATTAATGTATGTAAGAGAGATAGCAGTAGTGTAACTCTTAGGATAACAATGTAAAGTAGAATATAGGATAACTTAACTCTTAGTTGTACTGATATCAATGAATTTAATATTAACCTGTGAATGCATGAATTAAATTTAAAGATATGCTTAATGTGAGTGTAATCACATATATTTGTAAATTTGTCTTATGTATGTAGATATGTGCACTCACTACTTCATGTGAAATCTCGGTCAACCAATGACCGAAGTTCACGTTTTTTGCTTTCATGTCAAAGAGCCAATGAGTCGAAGGACTGACGCGACGACAAAGCGTCCCAACATTGTGTTGTTGGTATAAAATTCGAGATGTGCCGAAAAAATAAATGAACGCTGATTTCTAGCTTATTGCATGTGCGCCAGCGTTCATGAATGAAAATGTTCTTGTGAGATTTACTACAAGTTTAGGATTTGTCAATTTGGCTGCCATATTCATTTCTGCTGCTGCTCATACTATGTAAGAGAATTGTTGTTTTTGTACAAGCAGGTTTTTACTTTTTCTATTGGCTAATGTAGGGCTACAAAGCTTTTTTTGTAGCCGCGTGAATATCGAAAAAGCGAGATATTTTAGCAATAAATATGTAAGTATGTACACAATGCAAATACAATTATTAACTGCATTGAGGTGACTGACTTCTAATGCTTGCCCTTGAATATTAGGCAAATAAGTAGAGAGCAAGAAATAGCAAAAATATATAGAACATATGACCGTATAATGCATTGGTTCTCAATCGGTGACCCAACATCCCGGCCCAGTTGAAAGGCATTTCAAACAGGTAGAAGGGCTAGCTTGTGAACTGGTCGCCGAATGATTCCCTTCGTTGTTCGAATGTCCACCACACGCACTTTAGAGTCCTTTCCTGGAATACAGTTTATAACTCTTCCAATATTCTATTTTTGTGGTGGTAAGTTGTCTTCATGGATGATAACCATTGAGTTGTTGTTGATGTTTGGTCGCTCCGTAAATCACTTTGATCGTACTTAAAGTTCGTTTGTGTATTTATTTGACCACCTGTTCCAAAACATCTGTTTAATGCTTGTGACCTGATTCCATCGTTGTACGTTACTGATGTTAGCTGACAATCTCCACGCTGGGAGTGCCCTAAGTAAACTACCAATAATAAAATGCCCCGGAGTTAATACTTCATAATCATTTGGATCCGATGACATTGGTGTTATTGGACGAGAATTTAATACAGCTTTTATCTCAACCAGGACTATTGTTAGTTATTCAGCTGTGAGTCTTGCATTTTTGATGGTGCGGTTGAGATGACCCTTAGCCGATTTGACTGCTGCCTCCCAAATACCGCCGAAATGAAGGGCTCTTGGAGGAATAAAATTGAAATTTATAAATTCATTAGCACAATATTTTACAATTGCATCTTTGTTTTCGATTTTAAATAAAAATGACTTTAATTCAGCTAGTTTGTTGCAAAGACCCACAAAATTTGTTGCGTTATCGCAAAAGATGTCAGAGGGTAGACCTCTTCTTCCAATCATGCGCTTCAATGACGCTAAGAATGCGTCCGTGGATAGATCCGATACTAGTTCGATGTGAACCGCCTTTGTCGCTAGACAAACGAAGATCCCAATGTACGCTTTAAAAGGTGTTTTGCCTCGAATACGCAAATATACGTTGACTGGTCCTCAGAAATCAATACCGCACCGCGCAAAAGGACGAGATGGAGTTAAACGCTCGACAGGTAACTGTCCCATTACTTGGTTCATCAGCTTTGGCTTGTAGCGTATACAATGTGTGCATGATCTGATGATACGTCTTGCTAAATCGCGCGCATTGACTATCCAAATTTGAAGTCTTATCAGTGCTACGAGTGCCTTTCGTCCTGCATGGTAGTGTTTCCGATGTAGATGACTAACGTAATGCACAACAAATTCGCTTTTGTTTGGCAACATTCCAAAATGTAATTTGTGCTAACAATTGTTTTGAATGCTGTTCAGCTAGATATAACAAACTCCGTATAGCAAGATATGGTGCAGCAGCCATTCCATGCGTTACAGTATTTAGTTGATACGTGCGAATATCTTCAGTTGGTGAACTTCTCCACAGAATATACTGGAACTTTTGATCATCTTCGTGCATTAGTACTTGGCGATTCATCTTGACTATGTCGGCAGTGAGTGCAAACCTGTGGAATCGAAAACGAATAAGAAGAAGAGAAAGTTCGCATTGAATTTTAGGGCCAACCATCTGAATAACGTTCAATGATTTTTGGGATGTGGTTCGACAGGAAGCGTCAAATACAACTCGAAGCTTTGTTGTTGTACTTGTTGGTTTTAGCACACAATGATGTGGTATATAATAATGCGGTTCGCTGAGATTTGGATTTTTTACAACACTCATATGACCCAAACTCTCGTAGTCGCTCATAAATTCAACGTATTGTTCTTTCAATTGTGGTGATTTGGCTAATCGACGTTCTTGTGCATTAAATCGTCTCAATGCCGTTGTATATGACTCGCCCAAATATGTCGGATAGTCCTTGAAAGGTAATTTGACAACTATTCTGCCGCAAGGTCTTCTTGACACAGTTGAATTGTATATGTGATCGCAACTTTGTTGTTCGCGAGTCCAAGGCTCTGGTATGGTAGTGATTTCTTCCAATTTTCACAACTTTTCCAATTTGGCATCTAAAGATTCATTGGCTAAAAATAAACAAGATGGGTTGGATATGTTGTTACTGCCCGTCTTATAGCGTCCCGAAACAATCCAGCCTAATAGTGTTTTTTGCAAGATTGGTAAATTAGATTCAGTTGAAATATTGATTTCAGGTTCTGGTTGATAAGCAATGTGCGATGTTATGAAAAAAGTCAATGGAAGTTCGAAACCAGTGACTTGCGACTTGATATTAGTTGGGGTTTTGAATTTAATATTTGTTGACGATGAACCGAAGCTTTGAATCCGTATGATTTGCTTACTTCTTGGCAGAAGCAACTTTTGCGAAAAATCATCTGTGATAAAATTTACCTGTGAACAGGAATCTAGCAGTGCTGTACCCAATCTGTAGCTCCCCGATGCATCACGAACGAAAATGTTTGCTGTTGCAAGGATGACGTTATCCAACGATGAATTATTCCTGTGTGTATGCGCGACTGCCTCTTGTGATGTAAATACCTGAGTAGGTGTTTGTAGGACTGGAGTAGAACCGCGGTGGAGTAAACTGTGGTGTTGTCGTGCACAAACCTTGCACCGGTGTGATGATGGACAATTGGTTACTCGATGTCCTTTTGATAAGCAATTGATGCAAAGTCCAATTTTCTTTGCATGTTCGAAACGTTGAGTAATGTTCAGTGACTTAAAGCGTTCGCAATTAAAAACCTGATGGTTGTTACTGGAACAGAAATTACACGATATGTTGGAGCAGGAAAATGTATAGCGTCTTGGTTGATTCCTTGATTTCGAAGAGGGATATTTGTTAGAACCTTGAGTTGACGAGGTACTAACATGCGTGTTGTCCAGTGATTCCAGGTATTGGCAGTGTCTCTCCAAAACTGCGATGCAATTCTCCCATGATGGCAGCGTTCTGAAATCTAGCGACTCCTTCCACTTTTTGTTGGTCTGTTCATCAGACTTCTGCAAAATTAAATGAATAAGCATAGCTTGCCATATTTGGCTGTCGGTACCTAGCGATGTCAAGGAACCATAAATAGCTGAAGCTTTATCAATTAAACTTCTTAGCTGAATGCCATTTGGTTTCATAACTGCTGGTAAATCAAATAACGAATTTATTCCTTCCAAAAAAATTAGTGTTTTGTTACCATACCGTACCTTCAACCGTTCTAACGCCTTCGGATAGTTTTCATTTGTCACTTGAAACGCATTTACTGTTTCTAAGGCTTGACCTTGGAGACAATTTCCCAAATGGTTGAATTTTTCAATATTAGTTAAATTAAATTCACGATCAATTATTTGCTTGAACGAAATGATAAAATTTTGATAATTCGAATACTTGCCATCAAACGTAGGAAGCTTAAGTGGTGGAAGTTTTGAACTTGATTGTACCACTCAAGTTGTGTCCGAAAGTGAAACGTTGTTATCTTCTTCCAGTTGCGATTGGATAATCAATTTAGTTGTGATGTAAAGTTCTTCCAGGTCAGCACGTCCTCCATCATCAGCATCCAATCTGTCGATGACAGTTTGAATTGAGAGAATCTGCTTAAAATAAGACTCCAGGATGCCCAAACGGCATTTGTATTCCGCAGCTGAAAGAGCCTTTCCACCTGGTCGGAAGCTGGCGTCGACGATATTTTTAATGCGTTTAGTAAAGATTTCTAACGGTGACTAAGTTTAATGATGACAAAGTCCAATGTCGGTAATTTTCAATGACGATAATGTCCAATGACGATAATGTCCAGCTACGATAATGTCCAACGATGCAGTCTAATACTGACCACACTCCGAAATGATTTGCGAAATAACAAAAAACTCACTCGTGCCCCACGTTGGGCGCCAAAAAATGTAGGGCTACAAAGCTTTTTTTGTAGCCGCGTGAATATCGAAAAAGCGAAATATCTTAAGCGAAGTTGTAACAGCGATAAAATACAAAGGGCCGAGTAATGATGCTATGTGTGGTCAGTTATGAGACTAACTTTATTCGCATAATTCTTCTCCTTAAATAATATTCTAAGCAATATTGCAATACCGTTCAATACATAATCCGCTAAGTACATAGTTTCGTTTTCTATTAGTGCATATATACATAAGTATGTAAGTTATATAAAAACAGTTCATAGAATAATCCAAGTACATAAAAGAGAAATAAAAAAATGGGAACGCAGCATTGTAAGAGGCTGCTTACATATTAAGCTTAGTACATGTTAAATGGGACTAGCTAATGTGCAAAACAAATATTCATATAATTGCGTGGACGAAAACATAGCGGTAGCATAAGTGTACAAAGCAAGCGCAAGAAAGCAATAAATATAATATGTAAGTATGTACACAATGCAAATACAATTATTAACTGCATTGAGGTGACTGACTTCTAATGCTTGCCCTTGAATATTAGGCAAATAAGTAGAGAGCAAGAAATAGCAAAAATATATAGAGCATATGACCGTATAATGCATTGGTTCTCAATCGGTGACCCAACAGCTAACATACGTACATTTGTACGCATATCGATACATATGTATGTAAATTTGTATATGCATTACTAATTTGCGATGTCATACGTATATTTGTATATACATACTTTCATATAAAGCAGTGCGCGCGCATGTATTTATTGATTAGTGACAAACAGTGTACGTAAAATTTACCTATAAAATACTACAATAATATACTAATATTTCGTTGTGAATTAAATTTTCGTTAAAAGTAAAAAAATTCAATTACTCCTTATTTCGTGGTTGTTGTTGATATTGTCGATTCAACCAACTACATTTAATTGAACTTTGGAAATTTTTTTGAATAATATTAACTATCACACAAATTAATCTGAAAATGTCTAACTCACCAAAATAAAACGAATGATATCAAAGGTTATTTCCACTTCAATGTGCTTTTTTTTAACAAACACTTCCTAAAATTTAATATGCATTAAAAATGTAATTGTAACAGAATTCCGCGTTGCAACACGCAAAGTCCAAACCTAATTAAAAGTGGAAAAAATCGCAACCAGAAATCCGCCGTAAACGATACACAATTATCCAATATACGAATACATATGTATTTGCATCTTATAAAGAACAGGGATGAAATGTATTCTTCTTTCCAACGGTGTTATTTTAATCAATTTGTCAACGGCAACACAGTCAAAAAGGGAACGGATCATTAGTTCGACTCGGCATAAACATAACTATATAAGTATTGAATGTTTTACTCAACAGAGGCGAATATGGTACCATTCAACGATTGTCAATGTCAATGTCTGCGATATTGATATTTTTAGCACTAAGAAATACTATGAGAATAAAATTAACTTGAGAGTTGCAATGGAAAATTAAAACAAGAAAAATTGTTAACTTCGGTTGCACCGCAGCTATAATACCCTTTACAAATACAAAAGGCTCGTTACAAGAACTTGATTCCGATCGTTCAGTTTATATGACAGCTATATGCTATAGTGATCTGATCTGAACTATTTCTTTGGAGATTACATTATTGCCCTTAGGAATAACTCATGGCGAATTTCGTAAAGATATCTAGTCAAATTTAAAGCCTTTCCATGCAAGCACTTTATTCCGATCGTTCATTTAATATTGCAGCTATATACTATAATGACCCGATAAAAAAAGTTATTAGGTGATTCTATTTATCCCTTAAATAATGATCAATGCCAAATTTCGTGAAGATACTTCGTCAAATAAAAAAATTTCGCATACAATCACTTGAACCTAATTGTTCAGTTTGTATGGCAGTTATATGTTAGGCTTCATAGTGAGGAAAGTACAGGTGCAAAATTTCAGATCGATAGCTTAAAAACTGAGGGACTAGTTCGTATATGGTATATACAGACAGACAGACGGAAATGGCTAAGTCAACACCACTCAACATGCTGATCATTTATGTATATATTTTATAGGGTCTCCGACGTTTCCTTCTGGGTGTTACAAACTTCGTGGCAAACTTAATATACCCTGTTAAGGGTATACTGATACGTATAACAGTCACTGCTACTATCGACACACAAATTAGAGCAAAAAAAATGGGCGAACACTGTATAGAGTGTTTTCATCCTATACAATAGTAGACTAGAATGGTTGCATTTGAATTATGGTATTATATTCGATTGCCATTTTGTGGATCAGTGGATGGAACGGTATAATATAAAAATTGCGATTAAAAATCAGGGGTTGATCGTATAGGGGTGAAAATTTAGAATACTAAGTATTTTTCAATGCTGAATCATGTAAAATATAAACAAAAAATTTCTTCCAAAAAAGAAAAAATATATAAATATTTAGGTTGGACCACCCCTAACATTTAGAGGTATAAAAAGTAGATGTTGGCCGATTCTCAGACCTACCAGATAAGCACACCAAATTTCATCAAAATCGGTTTAGCCGTTTGGGAGGAGTTTGGCAAAAAACACCGTTACCCGAGAGTTTTATATATTAGATTAGAAAGCGAATAACAATTTTACAAATAATTTTCATATTATGGTTATAACCAAGTTTTCGTTGCCCATTAATAAGAGGATTAGAGCTAAAAAGCAACCGGTTCATTAAATCTGTATTTGAAGTTTTTTCAGTTCAGGAGAAAACAGAATTTGAAATTACAATTTCAACACAAAAGTAAAAAAAAAATTAAAGCCGAACACAAAAATACAGCACAACAACAGCAGCGGCGTTGTCGACGTTAGTATATGTAATATGTAAATATGTTAAAGACACACATAAAAACTAAAGTATCGATATGAACTTCTGATCACTATTGACTTCGCTTTTGTCGCGAAATATTCACGCTGCGTGCCACTGCGCTTAAATTACAGTTTTGTACCTTAATTACGTGCTTAGTTATGGCTGTTTATATGTTTTAGTTCAATGGCGTTTAGTGGGCGTGGCATCAAGGATATGAGGTTTAGACCATGTTCTAGACCAACTCCATTCATATTCAGCGCTAAGCAGTTAATATAATTTTATAACTTTTAGAAAACTTGTCGACTTAACTTCTTTAAAATATCAGAAATTTTGACGGTTTAAAGTCAGCTAGAAATCACTATACAAGATATATTGGCGGCAGAGAAAGGTCTGTGATTGTTGCATTAATCTTTGGCATTTCTCAAGCATACTCAAGAACATTGTAAAGCAATTTTATTAATAAATAACTCACGCACTGACCGACCTATTCGTTATTAATCCATATATTCGGTACCGGTGGAATTGAAAAGTTTTGGCTCGATTTGGGCAATTTTTGTTCATAAGGTGGCATACTTTGAGGGCATTATTCATCCAAAGTTTTATCCCGTTATATTTATTTGTGCTTTATTGACTGGAAAGTGAAAGGATCAGATAAAATTTAAAATTGGGTTATATCGGAAATAGGCGTGGTTGTAGTCTAATTTCACCCTTTTCTCACTGTAACATAAAAATAACAGAATAATGTTAACTACCGAGTTTGGTTAAAATCGGTTCAGTAGGTCCCGAGATATGGGTTTTCACTTAATGTGGGCGGTGTTACGCCCAAAGTCCAATTTTGACAGCGGCTCTAATAAAGCCTCGGATGTAAGATTTTATGTTTCTTACGCATTTATTCATAGATTTATCGCACTTCTAGTAATTTTAATCAAAACCGTTTTATGGAGAGTTGACGGGAGCATTATATTAGTAAGTTGGCAAAAATAGATATGTAAAATCTGATCAATACAACCCTCAACTCCCATATACTACATATAATGTTTTTCGTTTTTCGAACAAGTTTTATGCCGAATTTATTAATGCAATCAGTCAGTTCCTTTCGCGGCATCCAACATACCCCATATAATGATTACCGTCTTTCCACCTGATTTTAAACCGTTTAAGTTGGTCAAAATGTGATATTTTAATGAAATTAAGTGGACAAGTTTGCTCGAAAATTATGTAGTTTACCACTGAACATAATGAATTCCGATCCACTGGTTGACGATAATAAATATTGAATTTTTCGCAACATTATTTAATACAAAATCTTGCCAGCACCTAATCAATTTCCCGGGCTTTAATTCTTGCAAGTACAAGTATAAAATGTTCGGTGACACCGGAAGTTAGCCCTTCCTTACTTGTTTGATTTGTGAATGGTCTTGGAAGTGTTCAGCGTCCGCTTTTAACCGACTTATGGATTTTTGAATGTTTTTAAAACCGAAATACACTTGGAGGTTTGTCAGTAACTATCGAGACCGCTATTGGAAACCCGGTATGAGGTTGGTCGGAGCTGGTATCGAACCTAGTTATGTTATTAAAAATATATATAGCATATCTGTTCTGGTTATTATGAAAATATTATTTTGTGAACCGTGTATAAAAATTATTCCATAGTCAAAGCTGGGTATAATAAATATGTATGTTTTACTACAGCTTGCAAAAATCTTTATCGCTATTACGTTAATTTAGATATTTGCAGATAAGTAAATTTTTAATTATATTAACTTAAATATTGCATTTCTAACACGAAGGTCAAAGGCTCGGGACTTATGGCAAGAATACTTCGTACAACTCTAAAAAATTTTAATATTCACGAAAAAATTTCCACGTATCTTACTAATGAGTCTTGCTTACCAAATCCCCACATATTGCCGAAAAGGTCGTCAGGTTAATATAATTTTGAAACGATATTTTTAATGTATCCTATTTTGCAGATTTTATTTGAAGTTAGCTGCGACAAATATTATAATTATTGTTCTTATATATAAATGCCACTACTTTATGCGCATGAGACGAATTATTTGCAGTTACTTCTATGGTAAATGCGAGAAGCAACGCATATTATATTTATACAATAGCTTGCTTAGAAAGCGAAAAACTGTTCGCGAAGTAATGCGAAGGATTGCAGAATCTAATGTGCATAAGCGGCAGATACGTCGACGGATCAACCTTTTATTGGTAGATAATGGGTTACATCTATTTCAGTTATTTAATTGATTATTATTTTATTTTAGAGTATTCGATTGAAATGTCCAAATTATTGCAGTTGGTTTAAATGCTGTGCTGCTGCCCGCCTTAAATGCTTGATTTGTGATGGATTGGAAGGTAATATATTGGTAATATTTTACATAAGTTCATGGCTTCGCTCCCTTGCCATAACAAGCAGAAATTTAAATCTCTTATGCATTTTCAATTGGTTTTGTATTATATATGTTCGCAAGGAAACTATGCATACACTGCTGGTTACAGTCAATCCCGCTCAAGTGCCAATCCCTCTGCCTGTGTCTTACTGCATCTCACGCCTACAAACACATGAAACGTGTCCCTGTGTTAATCAAAATTTGGTTTGTAAAAAATATGATTTTATATTGCATTAAGTATAATGCTAAATTTTGGTTTTTAATCCTTTGTCTTTTTAATTAATATTTAATATTGCTAAAGGACTGCATATTTCTGTTTTTATTAATTTAAACCGTATAAAAAAAGTTACATCCTTATATTTTTAATGAATGTTTTTACCAAACCGAACGTAGTACCATATTGTACTTAAGCGGGATTCTTTTAAGTGCCATTCCATCTTAAAAACACCAAAAAGCTGCATCTTTGCTTGTGGCACTTAACCGGGATTGACTGTATATACTGACTTGACTTTGTTTTGGGAAAAAATAGTAAAATAATGCTTTATTACCTTAGTCTTTTTTATAGCCGTAAGAAAATACATTATTTTTGTTTTATAATTGGATATAAATTATTTAAGGGGAATACATCTACATAAAATCTTAATATTATTGAGATCATGTTAAAATTTTCCCCGTCCCAAATCTTTTGAAAACCGGACACAACCACGCCTACCTCCACTCTAATATCATATTGAATCCCACCAGATTATCTAATTTAATATAAAACTCTCGTATCACGGTGTTTGTTGCAAACTCCTTCGAAAAGGCTGGACCGATTTTGATGAAATTTGGTGTGATGAACGTGTAGGTCTGAGAATTGTTCAACAATTATTTTTTATACTCCTAAGTGTAAGTGTAACATTCGCTTGGGGCAATGGAAGGATATTAAAAGATATAAAAACAACAACAAACTCAATACTTTCAGTTGATTTCAGACAGACACTTCCCGTTATTCCACGTCCAACTTCCTTCAAGATCCTGCCAAACTTTCTCATAACAATTGTTAGATATTTGCAATGAAAAGGCAGCTGTGTATGAAAATACTGGATACACAAAATTACCACAAGCATAACTTAACCCTGTGGAAGGTTACCACACACTTGTTGTGATAGTTGTTTTTAAAAATATTTCTTAAAAATAACATATATGGCAAAACAACGTTTGTCGGGTTAGCTGGTTCCATAATAAAATTTAAAGTTTGTCACTTCGCTTTAATTTACATTGCATATTATATATATCAGTCAATAATGCTAAATGTTATATTAAACGAATTAATAAAACTGGCGCATGAAGTTCAAGCCTAACCTGATGATAAAAAGGTACTACGAACAGAAGTCATTCGAAAAATGTAGCACAACAAAAAATAAGCAATATTTATTACTTATGGCTAAGATATCTTACAAATTGACCAATATGTATGGCATAAAGCCAACCGAAAATTTCCATTTCTGTTATTACGATTTTTATATTTTGTGTGTACACTGGGAAATATTATATAATGTCGATGAGAGTATTTTGAGAATTGATGATTACGCAGAAATCAATCGGTAATTTTATGTATCCAGTATATTGATGTATAGCAACTTTTCTATTGCTAATATCTAAGTTGTTCTGAAAAATTTTCGACAGATGGATCTTGAAGCATATGAACGCACATGTTCACTATCAGTTGTACTCTTTCAACATTACGTACGTACGATGATAATATCCAATGCCCCACGCGAATGTTTGTGCCATAGAGGCAAAATAGATGTAAGTTGTGATAATTTTGTGCTGTTTCAACACTGTAGCCATGGGCGATTGTTTTTTTATGTTGCACACTGCAGCTGGGTTATTTTAAAGTTTAATGACATCTTAAATGCTGAATGCCAGATGATGCAACGGATCTGTGGATGGAACGAAATAATATAATAATTGCAATTAAAAATCAGGGGTTGATCGTATAATTGAAAGTTTATAATGTTATGTATTTTTCACTGCTGAATTATGTAAAACTAAAAACAAAAAATTTGGTCCAAATAAGAAAAAAATAATAATATTTGGGGTGAACCACCCTATACATTTAGGGGTATTAAAAATAGATGTTGGCCTATTATCAGACCCACCCGATAAGCACACTAAATTTCATCAAAATCAGTCTAGCCGTTTCGGAGGCAACAAACACCGTGACAGGAGATTTTTATATATAATATATGATGATACTTGTATAACCCTATATCTAACCCGAATAGTTTTAGGTGATACAAATTTTCGAAGAAAATTTAGTATATGCTACCTCATATGTGGTACTTTTATGTGGTATACGGGATTTGGGGTGGTTCGTAGATCGATGACGCAAATCTTCGGCATCAAGCTGTATCCAATATTATACTTTTATTTAATTGACATTGACCGATATATACGATATAATGCTAACCGGAAGTTGAAATTTTGTTTTTTTTTTATATATATGGGGGGCTAGAAATTTTTTTAACCCAATTTTATCCAGTTTCGGTAATTGAACATATCATTACTAGAGATAAGAAATTTCACAGATTGACCAATTTATATATATATATATATAGATATACCTATAAGGTGTAAAGTCAAGAAGATGTTTGCAAATCCGTATATTGGGTATAGAGGAACCAAGGGAAGTATTGCCTTATTGCATCCATTGTAGGCAAGAGGATACACTGTTATTAGAAACAGGGTTCTCTAAATTTGATTAAGATTTCTTATATATTGACCGAATAATGCGGTATAAAGCCAACAAGAAATTTGAAAATTTTTATATTATGTATATCGGGGCTAAGGGAAGTATTGACTCGATTTGACCCATTTTTGGCACAAGGGCATGTGTCACCATATAAATATTCTCCCCGAATTTCAATAGGCACTTTACATGTTTTCGATTGTCAGACAGTCACTCGGATTTCAACTCATCTCGTCATCCTGATCATTTATATATACATATGTATATCTATCTCGATTATTTTTAGGTGATCCAAACAACCGTTAAAGAAACCACTGGTTAATAACTTGTTGGGTATCCTTTACGTTTTAAAACTTATGCTAAATGCTTTGGCATAGATTATACCTTTTCGATTCTTCTGAAGAAGTTTTATTACATTCTTCGAAAAGGATCCTTTTTATCCCAATTAGTGCTCAATAGAATTGAGATTTAGAGATTGTGGAGGTGTATGTAATTGCTTTGGCAAGTCATATAATTATACGTTCGGTATGTTTCGGATCGTTATCCTGTTGAACATGAAACACATTTTCGAAGCCAATTTTTGAGCACTTTGCTTTAAGTTTGCCTTTAGAATATCAAGATACAACCTCTGAACAAATTAGCATCAACAAATTGGAGATTACCGTGGCGTACTACCACTCGGCATGTATCGCTACAACATAACGTGCTTAACAATAGTTATTAGGTTTTCTTAATTTAATTTCTTTTCCCAATTTTGATACCCGCTCCCATGAAACCCTTCTGTAACATCTGGATGTGAAATTTAATGCTTCTGATGCGTTTATTCAGCCAGTTATCGCACTTTTCAGCTTAACCGTTATGTTGGGAGTGGGCGCGGTAGCCATTGGATATCTCATAGCATTTTCACTTCTCACAAAATTTTGGCATTTATTCTGCCCAATACCCGGGCTGTCAGATTTGCGTGTTCGTTTCTCAGAACGTTGCCTTCCTACTTTTCCAGATAGTAGTATGTCTGTATGTTAAAAATATGTTGAATCGGATCAATAATTCCCTTAGCCTCCGTAAACCTAATTGAAAGATCGGCCAATATTTGAGTTATCTTAATCATATGTAGTGAGCGTTTTTATTTGTGACCAAAATGGAATGAAAACTTGTCATGGTCGCCATATATCTAATATCAGGATTTTCAAACATCTAGTTGACTTTATACCGCATATATTGGTGATGGTATGTGAAGTACTTTAATTATATATGTAGAAATGCCGAGATTTTCAGACCGGTTGACTTTATTCTATATATATTGATCAATATGTAAGATATCTTAGCTAAATCAACTGAACGTATAATATTGGATATACTCTACTTTAATGCCGAAAATATTTGAAATTGTTCAACGAATTATTATGTTTTCAAGTATACCTGTCATATAATGTCGAATGTTTTTGCAATTAAGCCATATCTTTTCTGTCCCCTATATACCCTATATAGTGATTTTCGACTTCTAATCTGTCTTTAAATCGTTCAGGTTGGTCAAAATGTGTGATATTTTAGTGAAATTAAGTGGACAAGTTTTCTTAAAAATAATGTGATTTAGCGCTTAATATGAATGGAATTGGTTTAACTTGAACTTGATCCAAACCTCATATCCCTAATGTAATGAATTCCGGTCCTCTGGTTGACGTTGAACATCACCGTAAAATATTAAATTTTGAGTTTTTGTCAGATTTTTCTTATTTGAGGATGATTTTCGCTAGTCATAACATAACAAATTTAATTACATACCAAATTTGATTATCGTCCATTTACGATTTCGTCGAGCAATGAATGATGAATTCTTTCACAACATTTTTATACTCTTGCAACATGTTGCTACAGAGTATAATAGTTTTTTCACCTAACGGTTATTTGTATCTCCAAAAACGAATCGACATAGAATAGAGTTATATATATATATTAATAATCGGAATAAAAAGACGAGTTGAAATCCGATTGACTGTCTTTCCGTTCATGCAAGCTGTAACATGAGTAAAAATTTAGATATCTTGATGAAACTTGGTACACGAATTTCTTCGCACCATAAGAAGTTCGGTAGATGGTTAATCAAACAACTGACAAGCCCCTAAAAGGCCAATATTCGAAAACTTATAAATTGCTATAACTAAGACCCAAATTAAAATATGTTACTAAAAGTGCGTTAATCAATAACTTAATGCGTTACAGACATTCAATTTTACACATAATATTGTAGGATCGAACTTTATAGGAGGCAATGTCAAAATTTGACAATGGGCGTGGCACCGCTCACCTTTAGATGGAAACCTATTTCATTGGGACTAATTGACCAATTTCAACCAAACAGGTAACATAATCTTGGCATACTTATGTTACTGAGCGAAAATTGTCGAAATCGGACTTCTACTACTTCCCATATAACACCAATTTATATTAAAACTGATTTTTTCACTTTCCAGTAGACAAGTCAAGCACCAATGAATATATCGGTATATAAAACTTTGCACAAATAGTGCCCTTTAAGATATGCCATCTCAAGTCTGAAAATTGTCAAATTGAATCATAACTGTTCAAGATCGCAGATACTGAAAATATGTACCCTAGTGTCGATCGCTAACTTTTTACTGAAAATATATGTGTATGTGTGAGATATATAATTGAAATTTAGAGAGAGTTCTGTACTTATAATAGTGTGACTATATGTCGAAAATTGTGTTGAGCCGGGAAGTCCCGTAGTCCCCATATACCTTTCTCTGCCTCCAATATACCTTGTACAGTAATTACCGACTTTCCAAATGGCTTTAAACCGTTTAGGTTGGTGAAATTGTGTGACCTAATAATGAGATTATGAAATATTAATGGAGTTGGTCTAGGTCTTGGTTTAAACCTCATATCCCTAAAATAAATAATTCCAATCCTCTGGTTGACGTTTTCGCATTAACTCAATATATTAATTAAGCCTTTTTCGTTGCGATTATGTCACATATATCTCATTTGAAGATGATTTTATTATAATCTTAGCTAACGCGAAGTAGAACATGGTACTGAAACTAAATGTGTCTATGACGTATAATTTAACTTAATAAAATACCAAATTTAATTTCGCAACATTTTTATACTTTCCCAACATGTTGCTACAGAGTATAATAGTTTTGTTCACCTAACGGTTGTTTGTATCACCTAAAACTAATCGAGTTAGATATAGGGTTATGTATATATAAATGATCAGAATGAAGAGACGAGTTGAAATCCGGGTGACTGTCTGTCCGTCCGTCCGTCTGTCCGTCAGTGCAAGCTGAAACTTGAGTAAAAATTGAGATATATTTATGAAACTTGGTACACATGTTTCTTGGTACAGTAAGACGGTTGGTATTGCAGATGAGCGTAATCGGACCACTGCCACGCCCACAAAACGCCATTAATCAAAAACAAATAAATTGTCATAACTAAGCTCCGCAATAAGATACAAGACTGTTATTTGGTACACGAGATCACATTAGGGAGGGGCATCGGTAAAATTTTTTTATTAAGTGGGCGTGATTCCGTCCCTAAAAGGTTTAATGTGCATATCTCCTAAACTACTAAAGCTATATTAACAAAATTCACTGGAAGCAAATGTTTTTAGCACCTCTACCTACGGTGTGAAAATGGGTGAAATCGGGTGACAACCCCGCCCACTCCCCATGTAACGGTACTGTTAAAAACTACTAAAAGCGCGATAAATCAAGCACTAAACACGCCAGAGACCTTAAATTTCATCTCAGGGATGGTATGAGATCACTTTATAGGAACCGCGTTCAAAATTAGATAGTGGGCGTGGCACCGTCCACTTTTAGGTGAAAACCCATATCTTGGGATCTTTTTAACCGATTTCAACCAAATTTGGTACATAACATTCTTTTTATATTACTATGTTATGGTGCGAAAATGGGCGAAATCGGATTACAACCACGCCTATTTTACATATGACACCATTTTAAATTCCACTTGATTCTTTCTCTTTCCACTATGCAAATCAAGCAACAATGATTATATCGGCGTAAAACTTTGCGTGAATAATACGTTTAAAGTATGCCACTTTGTGACCAAAAATTCTCTAAATCGAAGCAAAACTGTTCAAGCCCCTAGGTACTGAATATGTGGACCCCAGTACCTATAGTTGACTTTTCACTGTAAATATCGGCCATTGTGTAAGATATATAATTGAAATTCATATAATAGAATAAATAAATGAAACTATCGATAATAGTATGTCTTTGTTTCAAAAATGGGTTGAATCGAATCAATAGTTCTTGTAGCCCTCATATATCTAATATAAAGAACTTCCGCGTGACGCGATGTTGGCCTATTATCAGACCCACCCGATAAGCACACTAAATTTCATCAAAATCAGTCTAGCCGTTTCGGAGGCAACAAACACCGTGACAGGAGATTTTTATATATAATATATGATGATACTTGTATAACCCTATATCTAACCCGAATAGTTTTAGGTGATACAAATTTTCGAAGAAAATTTAGTGTATGCTACCTCATATGTGGTACTTTTATGTGGTATACGGGATTTGGGGTGGTTCGTAGATCGATGACGCAAATCTTCGGCATCAAGCTGTATCCAATATTATACTTTTATTTAATTGACATTGACCGATATATACGATATAATGCTAACCGGAAGTTGAAATTTTGTTTTTTTTTTATATATATGGGGGGCTAGAAATTTTTTTAACCCAATTTTATCCAGTTTCGGTAATTGAACATATCATTACTAGAGATAAGAAATTTCACAGATTGACCAATTTATATATATATATATATAGATATACCTATAAGGTGTAAAGTCAAGAAGATGTTTGCAAATCCGTATATTGGGTATAGAGGAACCAAGGGAAGTATTGCCTTATTGCATCCATTGTAGGCAAGAGGATACACTGTTATTAGAAACAGGGTTCTCTAAATTTGATTAAGATTTCTTATATATTGACCGAATAATGCGGTATAAAGCCAACAAGAAATTTGAAAATTTTTATATTATGTATATCGGGGCTAAGGGAAGTATTGACTCGATTTGACCCATTTTTGGCACAAGGGCATGTGTCACCATATAAATATTCTCCCCAAATTTCAATAGGCACTTTACATGTTTTCGATTGTCAGACAGTCACTCGGATTTCAACTCATCTCGTCATCCTGATCATTTATATATACATATGTATATCTATATCGATTATTTTTAGGTGATCCAAACAACCGTTAAAGAAACCACTGGTTAATAACTTGTTGGGTATCCTTTACGTTTTAAAACTTATGCTAAATGCTTTGGCATAGATTATACCTTTTCGATTCTTCTGAAGAAGTTTTATTACATTCTTCGAAAAGGATCCTTTTTATCCCAATTAGTGCTCAATAGAATTGAGATTTAGAGATTGTGGAGGTGTATGTAATTGCTTTGGCAAGTCATATAATTATACGTTCGGTATGTTTCGGATCGTTATCCTGTTGAACATGAAACACATTTTCGAAGCCAATTTTTGAGCACTTTGCTTTAAGTTTGCCTTTAGAATATCAAGATACAACCTCTGAACAAATTAGCATCAACAAATTGGAGATTACCGTGGCGTACTACCACTCGGCATGTATCGCTACAACATAACGTGCTTAACAATAGTTATTAGGTTTTCTTAATTTAATTTCTTTTCCCAATTTTGATACCCGCTCCCATGAAACCCTTCTGTAACATCTGGATGTGAAATTTAATGCTTCTGATGCGTTTATTTAGCCAGTTATCGCACTTTTCAGCTTAACCGTTATGTTGGGAGTGGGCGCGGTAGCCATTGGATATCTCATAGCATTTTCACTTCTCACAAAATTTTGGCATTTATTCTGCCCAATACCCGGGCTGTCAGATTTGCGTGTTCGTTTCTCAGAACGTTGCCTTCCTACTTTTCCAGATAGTAGTATGTCTGTATGTTAAAAATATGTTGAATCGGATCAATAATTCCCTTAGCCTCCGTAAACCTAATTGAAAGATCGGCCAATATTTGAGTTATCTTAATCATATGTAGTGAGCGTTTTTATTTGTGACCAAAATGGAATGAAAACTTGTCATGGTCGCCATATATCTAATATCAGGATTTTCAAACATCTAGTTGACTTTATACCGCATATATTGGTGATGGTATGTGAAGTACTTTAATTATATATGTAGAAATGCCGAGATTTTCAGACCGGTTGACTTTATTCTATATATATTGATCAATATGTAAGATATCTTAGCTAAATCAACTGAACGTATAATATTGGATATACTCTACTTTAATGCCGAAAATATTTGAAATTGTTCAACGAATTATTATGTTTTCAAGTATACCTGTCATATAATGTCGAATGTTTTGCAATTAAGCCAGATCTTTTCTGTCCCCTATATACCCTATATAGTGATTTTCGACTTCTAATCTGTCTTTAAATCGTTCAGGTTGGTCAAAATGTGTGATATTTTAGTGAAATTAAGTGGACAAGTTTTCTTAAAAATAATGTGGTTTAGCGCTTAATATGAATGGAATTGGTTTAACTTGAACTTGATCCAAACCTCATATCTCTAATGTAATGAATTCCGGTCCTCTGGTTGACGTTGAACATCACCGTAAAATATTAAATTTTGAGTTTTTGTCAAATTTTTCTTATTTGAGGATGATTTTCGCTAGTCATAACATAACAAATTTAATTACATACCAAATTTGATTATCGTCCATTTACGATTTCGTCGAGCAATGAATGATGAATTCTTTCACAACATTTTTATACTCTTGCAACATGTTGCTACAGAGTATAACAGTTTTTTCACCTAACGGTTATTTGTATCACCAAAAACGAATCGACATAGAATAGAGTTATATATATATATATTAATAATCGGAATAAAAAGACGAGTTGAAATCCGATTGACTGTCTTTCCGTTCATGCAAGCTGTAACATGAGTAAAAATTTAGATATCTTGATGAAACTTGGTACACGAATTTCTTCGCACCATAAGAAGTTCGGTAGATGGTTAATCAAACAACTGCCAAGCCCCTAAAAGGCCAATATTCGAAAACTTATAAATTGCTATAACTAAGACCCAAATTAAAATATGTTACTAAAAGTGCGTTAATCAATAACTTAATGCGTTACAGACATTCAATTTTACACATAATATTGTAGGATCGAACTTTATAGGAGGCAATGTCAAAATTTGACAATGGGCGTGGCACCGCTCACCTTTAGATGGAAACCTATTTCATTGGGACTAATTGACCAATTTCAACCAAACAGGTAACATAATCTTGGCATACTTATGTTACTGAGCGAAAATTGTCGAAATCGGACTTCTACTACTTCCCATATAACACCAATTTATATTAAAACTGATTTTTTCACTTTCCAGTAGACAAGTCAAGCACCAATGAATATATCGGTATATAAAACTTTGCACAAATAGTGCCCTTTAAGATATGCCATCTCAAGTCTGAAAATTGTCAAATTGAATCATAACTGTTCAAGATCGCAGATACTGAAAATATGTACCCTAGTGTCGATCGCTAACTTTTTACTGAAAATATATGTGTATGTGTGAGATATATAATTGAAATTTAGAGAGAGTTCTGTACTTATAATAGTGTGACTATATGTCGAAAATTGTGTTGAGCCGGGAAGTCCCGTAGTCCCCATATACCTTTCTCTGCCTCCAATATACCTTGTACAGTGATTACCGACTTTCCAAATGGCTTTAAACCGTTTAGGTTGGTGAAATTGTGTGACCTAATAATGGGATTATGAAATATTAATGGAGTTGGTCTAGGTCTTGGTTTAAACCTCATATCCCTAAAATAAATAATTTCAATCCTCTGGTTGACGTTTTCGCATTAACTCAATATATTAATTAAGCCTTTTTCGTTGCGATTATGTCACATATATCTCATTTGAAGATGATTTTATTATAATCTTAGCTAACGCGAAGTAGAACATGGTACTGAAACTAAATGTGTCTATGACGTATAATTTAACTTAATAAAATACCAAATTTAATTTCGCAACATTTTTATACTTTCCCAACATGTTGCTACAGAGTATAATAGTTTTGTTCACCTAACGGTTGTTTGTATCACCTAAAACTAATCGAGTTAGATATAGGGTTATGTATATATAAATGATCAGGATGAAGAGACGAGTTGAAATCCGGGTGACTGTCTGTCCGTCCGTCCGTCTGTCCGTCCGTGCAAGCTGTAACTTGAGTAAAAATTTAGATATATTTATGAAACTTGGTACACATGTTTCTTGGTACAGTAAGACGGTTGGTATTGCAGATGAGCGTAATCGGACCACTGCCACGCCCACAAAACGCCATTAATCAAAAACAAATAAATTGTCATAACTAAGCTCCGCAATAAGATACAAGACTGTTATTTGGTACACGAGATCACATTAGGGAGGGGCATCGGTAAAATTTTTTTATTAAGTGGGCGTGATTCCGTCCCTAAAAGGTTTAATGTGCATATCTCCTAAACTACTAAAGCTATATTAACAAAATTCACTGGAAGCAAATGTTTTTAGCACCTCTACCTACGGTGTGAAAATGGGTGAAATCGGGTGACAACCCCGCCCACTCCCCATGTAACGGTACTGTTAAAAACTACTAAAAGCGCGATAAATCAAGCACTAAACACGCCAGAGACCTTAAATTTCATCTCAGGGATGGTATGAGATCACTTTATAGGAACCGCGTTCAAAATTAGACAGTGGGCGTGACACCGTCCACTTTTAGGTGAAAACCCATATCTTGGGATCTTTTTAACCGATTTCAACCAAATTTGGTACATAACATTCTTTTTATATTACTATGTTATGGTGCGAAAATGGGCGAAATCGGATTACAACCACGCCTATTTTACATATGACACCATTTTAAATTCCACTTGATTCTTTCTCTTTCCACTATGCAAATCAAGCAACAATGATTATATCGGCGTAAAACTTTGCGTGAATAATACGTTTAAAGTATGCCACCTTGTGACCAAAAATTCTCTAAATCGAACCAAAACTGTTCAAGCCCCTAGGTACTGAATATGTGGACCCCAGTACCTATAGATGACTTTTCACTGTAAATATCGGCCATTGTGTAAGATATATAATTGAAATTCATATAATAGAATAAATAAATGAAACTATCGATAATAGTATGTCTTTATTTCAAAAATGTGTTGAATCGGATCAATAGTTCTTGTAGCCCTCATATATCTAATATAAAGAACTTCCGCGTGACGCGATGTTGGCCTATTATCAGACCCACCCGATAAGCACACTAAATTTCATCAAAATCAGTCTAGCCGTTTCGGAGGCAACAAACACCGTGACAGGAGATTTTTATATATAATATATGATGATACTTGTATAACCCTATATCTAACCCGAATAGTTTTAGGTGATACAAATTTTCGAAGAAAATTTAGTGTATGCTACCTCATATGTGGTACTTTTATGTGGTATACGGGATTTGGGGTGGTTCGTAGATCGATGACGCAAATCTTCGGCATCAAGCTGTATCCAATATTATACTTTTATTTAATTGACATTGACCGATATATACGATATAATGCTAACCGGAAGTTGAAATTTTGTTTTTTTTTTATATATATGGGGGGCTAGAAATTTTTTTAACCCAATTTTATCCAGTTTCGGTAATTGAACATATCATTACTAGAGATAAGAAATTTCACAGATTGACCAATTTATATATATATATATATAGATATACCTATAAGGTGTAAAGTCAAGAAGATGTTTGCAAATCCGTATATTGGGTATAGAGGAACCAAGGGAAGTATTGCCTTATTGCATCCATTGTAGGCAAGAGGATACACTGTTATTAGAAACAGGGTTCTCTAAATTTGATTAAGATTTCTTATATATTGACCGAATAATGCGGTATAAAGCCAACAAGAAATTTGAAAATTTTTATATTATGTATATCGGGGCTAAGGGAAGTATTGACTCGATTTGACCCATTTTTGGCACAAGGGCATGTGTCACCATATAAATATTCTCCCCAAATTTCAATAGGCACTTTACATGTTTTCGATTGTCAGACAGTCACTCGGATTTCAACTCATCTCGTCATCCTGATCATTTATATATACATATGTATATCTATATCGATTATTTTTAGGTGATCCAAACAACCGTTAAAGAAACCACTGGTTAATAACTTGTTGGGTATCCTTTACGTTTTAAAACTTATGCTAAATGCTTTGGCATAGATTATACCTTTTCGATTCTTCTGAAGAAGTTTTATTACATTCTTCGAAAAGGATCCTTTTTATCCCAATTAGTGCTCAATAGAATTGAGATTTAGAGATTGTGGAGGTGTATGTAATTGCTTTGGCAAGTCATATAATTATACGTTCGGTATGTTTCGGATCGTTATCCTGTTGAACATGAAACACATTTTCGAAGCCAATTTTTGAGCACTTTGCTTTAAGTTTGCCTTTAGAATATCAAGATACAACCTCTGAACAAATTAGCATCAACAAATTGGAGATTACCGTGGCGTACTACCACTCGGCATGTATCGCTACAACATAACGTGCTTAACAATAGTTATTAGGTTTTCTTAATTTAATTTCTTTTCCCAATTTTGATACCCGCTCCCATGAAACCCTTCTGTAACATCTGGATGTGAAATTTAATGCTTCTGATGCGTTTATTTAGCCAGTTATCGCACTTTTCAGCTTAACCGTTATGTTGGGAGTGGGCGCGGTAGCCATTGGATATCTCATAGCATTTTCACTTCTCACAAAATTTTGGCATTTATTCTGCCCAATACCCGGGCTGTCAGATTTGCGTGTTCGTTTCTCAGAACGTTGCCTTCCTACTTTTCCAGATAGTAGTATGTCTGTATGTTAAAAATATGTTGAATCGGATCAATAATTCCCTTAGCCTCCGTAAACCTAATTGAAAGATCGGCCAATATTTGAGTTATCTTAATCATATGTAGTGAGCGTTTTTATTTGTGACCAAAATGGAATGAAAACTTGTCATGGTCGCCATATATCTAATATCAGGATTTTCAAACATCTAGTTGACTTTATACCGCATATATTGGTGATGGTATGTGAAGTACTTTAATTATATATGTAGAAATGCCGAGATTTTCAGACCGGTTGACTTTATTCTATATATATTGATCAATATGTAAGATATCTTAGCTAAATCAACTGAACGTATAATATTGGATATACTCTACTTTAATGCCGAAAATATTTGAAATTGTTCAACGAATTATTATGTTTTCAAGTATACCTGTCATATAATGTCGAATGTTTTGCAATTAAGCCAGATCTTTTCTGTCCCCTATATACCCTATATAGTGATTTTCGACTTCTAATCTGTCTTTAAATCGTTCAGGTTGGTCAAAATGTGTGATATTTTAGTGAAATTAAGTGGACAAGTTTTCTTAAAAATAATGTGGTTTAGCGCTTAATATGAATGGAATTGGTTTAACTTGAACTTGATCCAAACCTCATATCTCTAATGTAATGAATTCCGGTCCTCTGGTTGACGTTGAACATCACCGTAAAATATTAAATTTTGAGTTTTTGTCAAATTTTTCTTATTTGAGGATGATTTTCGCTAGTCATAACATAACAAATTTAATTACATACCAAATTTGATTATCGTCCATTTACGATTTCGTCGAGCAATGAATGATGAATTCTTTCACAACATTTTTATACTCTTGCAACATGTTGCTACAGAGTATAACAGTTTTTTCACCTAACGGTTATTTGTATCACCAAAAACGAATCGACATAGAATAGAGTTATATATATATATATTAATAATCGGAATAAAAAGACGAGTTGAAATCCGATTGACTGTCTTTCCGTTCATGCAAGCTGTAACATGAGTAAAAATTTAGATATCTTGATGAAACTTGGTACACGAATTTCTTCGCACCATAAGAAGTTCGGTAGATGGTTAATCAAACAACTGCCAAGCCCCTAAAAGGCCAATATTCGAAAACTTATAAATTGCTATAACTAAGACCCAAATTAAAATATGTTACTAAAAGTGCGTTAATCAATAACTTAATGCGTTACAGACATTCAATTTTACACATAATATTGTAGGATCGAACTTTATAGGAGGCAATGTCAAAATTTGACAATGGGCGTGGCACCGCTCACCTTTAGATGGAAACCTATTTCATTGGGACTAATTGACCAATTTCAACCAAACAGGTAACATAATCTTGGCATACTTATGTTACTGAGCGAAAATTGTCGAAATCGGACTTCTACTACTTCCCATATAACACCAATTTATATTAAAACTGATTTTTTCACTTTCCAGTAGACAAGTCAAGCACCAATGAATATATCGGTATATAAAACTTTGCACAAATAGTGCCCTTTAAGATATGCCATCTCAAGTCTGAAAATTGTCAAATTGAATCATAACTGTTCAAGATCGCAGATACTGAAAATATGTACCCTAGTGTCGATCGCTAACTTTTTACTGAAAATATATGTGTATGTGTGAGATATATAATTGAAATTTAGAGAGAGTTCTGTACTTATAATAGTGTGACTATATGTCGAAAATTGTGTTGAGCCGGGAAGTCCCGTAGTCCCCATATACCTTTCTCTGCCTCCAATATACCTTGTACAGTGATTACCGACTTTCCAAATGGCTTTAAACCGTTTAGGTTGGTGAAATTGTGTGACCTAATAATGGGATTATGAAATATTAATGGAGTTGGTCTAGGTCTTGGTTTAAACCTCATATCCCTAAAATAAATAATTTCAATCCTCTGGTTGACGTTTTCGCATTAACTCAATATATTAATTAAGCCTTTTTCGTTGCGATTATGTCACATATATCTCATTTGAAGATGATTTTATTATAATCTTAGCTAACGCGAAGTAGAACATGGTACTGAAACTAAATGTGTCTATGACGTATAATTTAACTTAATAAAATACCAAATTTAATTTCGCAACATTTTTATACTTTCCCAACATGTTGCTACAGAGTATAATAGTTTTGTTCACCTAACGGTTGTTTGTATCACCTAAAACTAATCGAGTTAGATATAGGGTTATGTATATATAAATGATCAGGATGAAGAGACGAGTTGAAATCCGGGTGACTGTCTGTCCGTCCGTCCGTCTGTCCGTCCGTGCAAGCTGTAACTTGAGTAAAAATTTAGATATATTTATGAAACTTGGTACACATGTTTCTTGGTACAGTAAGACGGTTGGTATTGCAGATGAGCGTAATCGGACCACTGCCACGCCCACAAAACGCCATTAATCAAAAACAAATAAATTGTCATAACTAAGCTCCGCAATAAGATACAAGACTGTTATTTGGTACACGAGATCACATTAGGGAGGGGCATCGGTAAAATTTTTTTATTAAGTGGGCGTGATTCCGTCCCTAAAAGGTTTAATGTGCATATCTCCTAAACTACTAAAGCTATATTAACAAAATTCACTGGAAGCAAATGTTTTTAGCACCTCTACCTACGGTGTGAAAATGGGTGAAATCGGGTGACAACCCCGCCCACTCCCCATGTAACGGTACTGTTAAAAACTACTAAAAGCGCGATAAATCAAGCACTAAACACGCCAGAGACCTTAAATTTCATCTCAGGGATGGTATGAGATCACTTTATAGGAACCGCGTTCAAAATTAGACAGTGGGCGTGACACCGTCCACTTTTAGGTGAAAACCCATATCTTGGGATCTTTTTAACCGATTTCAACCAAATTTGGTACATAACATTCTTTTTATATTACTATGTTATGGTGCGAAAATGGGCGAAATCGGATTACAACCACGCCTATTTTACATATGACACCATTTTAAATTCCACTTGATTCTTTCTCTTTCCACTATGCAAATCAAGCAACAATGATTATATCGGCGTAAAACTTTGCGTGAATAATACGTTTAAAGTATGCCACCTTGTGACCAAAAATTCTCTAAATCGAACCAAAACTGTTCAAGCCCCTAGGTACTGAATATGTGGACCCCAGTACCTATAGATGACTTTTCACTGTAAATATCGGCCATTGTGTAAGATATATAATTGAAATTCATATAATAGAATAAATAAATGAAACTATCGATAATAGTATGTCTTTATTTCAAAAATGTGTTGAATCGGATCAATAGTTCTTGTAGCCCTCATATATCTAATATAAAGAACTTCCGCGTGACTATATACCGCATATGTGAGTTATCTCAATGAAATGAGAGGGCGTGTTTTACTCATAACAAGATCAAATCGGGTGACAATTTTCCTTAGCCCCCATATAACTAATATCAGGATTTTCGAACATTCGTCTGACTTTACTCCATTTTATTGGTGATGGTATGTGAGGTACCTTAATGAAACAGTGGGAGCATTTTATTAGTCTGTGGCATGTTAGTAGTATGTGGTATTGGAAAAAATTAATAAAATCGGGTTAATACTGCCCTCAAATTCCATATACTACTTATAATGCTTTTCGTTATTCTAGCCAGTTTTATGCCGATTATGTCGGTCAGTGAGTATTAATATTTTTTTTATATATAAAATTGCTTTAAAATATGTTCTCGAGTATAGCTGAGCAATGTAAAAATTAATATATTATATTTGTCTATCCCCAATATATATATGATTTCCGTCTTTTCACCTGACTTTACACCGTTCCGGTTGATCAACGTGATATTTTAACGAAATTAGGTGGAAAAGATTTCTTAAAAATTATGTGGTTTGGCGCTGAATTAGAATGAAATTAGTATATACTAAGTCTAAACCTCACCTAAGCTTATAATATAAAATTTAGCCACTTTGGTGGAGTTAATATCACATTCATACTTATGTATATCTCACTTCAAGCAATAAAACTGAGACCAAGTTTATGGCCTTTAATATAAGTCAAGAATATACCAAATTTGATTGTAATTTAATCACGATATCATTTAATAATGGATGTTTAATTCAACATTTTTTAATATACGGTTTGTAGGAATTTTCTGGTCTTTGATTTTCCCAGCTCACATGTACTACTTACAGTTTTTCTTAAAAATAATGTATATCGCTGCATATGAATGAAATTGGTCTAGACTTTGTTTAAACCTTATAACCCTAATATACTGATTTCCGCTCCTCTGGTACAACAGCAACCTCATATACCCCACATATTAAATCTAACCCCTTGGTTCAGTTTATATCACATATACCATGTTTGAGTTAAATAGCTTCTTTTTATAAAAGTTAACATTTCGGAGAAAAAAATAGTATTGACACAAAATAAATCTATGATCAATAACATAAGTTAATAAGATACCAAATAATAATCGAGTAATGAATGTTGAATTCTTTCGCAACATTTTTATACTTTCGCAACATGTTGCAACAGAGTATAGTTTTGTTCACCAAAGAGTTGTTTGCATCACCTAAAGTGATAGATATAGATTTCTATATACATATATTTCTTCTAATATTTGGTGATAATCAGTGGTTAGGTTTATTTTCTCAGCCATCATGTTGAATTTATTATAAAATATACCAGTCAATAATGCTAAAAAAGTTTCTTAGAGTGCTGGACTTTGTGTAGAGAAAAAAAATCTTTCTAGAAAAAATTGCATGAAATAAATATTAGTAATGTAGTATCAGAAGGGCTAAAGACCCTTTTTATGTGGTTATAGATAAACTGCGACCATCGGTTTACATGCTACTGTCTATTATTTCAGTTTTGCGACACATTTTAATATGAAGGTCATGAAGTGAACTGTAAACTCAAGAAAATTACATTTTTACCTAGCGCCGTTGGCAGCTTATGAAAGGTTTAGATATTAAGACAGAAAGAAGAAAATCTACATACCTGCTCTACATATGTGTATACCATACTTAATTATATGTAAGTTATTGTTAATTTAGCCTTCATGGGTAGACCCTTTAAAGTAGGTACCATAGATCCCCCTGTTTTAGAAAGCGTTTAACAAAAGTAATTTACGGAGGGATTTTCCGAGAACTTAATTTCAATACAATGAAATAAACTACTAATTTCTAAAATATAACTAAATATTATGTATTATTATGTTAGTAAATTGCTAAGTAATATATAGGTATACAAAAGTACGTAAGCTGTACCAACATGTTACAAGAGTAAAATAAATATCAGTACACTGTGTTTGTAGTTTCAGTTTCACTAGATGTCTTTACAAGCAAAGTGCTTTATTCAAACTAATTTTAGTGTATTACACAGTGTATAGTGACGAGCAATATCATAGCAAGGAATTACAGTGAAAGAGAGCAGCACCTAGGATCCCATTTTTAACACCCGGACGGACTGAATTATATAAGTATTATCTATAAGTAAATCTATATTACTAAGTCGTCTTCAGAATAGAAGACGTATGAGAGTTCTTCGTGCAAACTCTTTATATAGAGATAGTGAGCAGTCACAAAATACTGTAAGTCACGCTAATCGTAGATGTACCTCTGTCCGAAAAAATTATCAATACAAATCAACATAGAAGGCAGGAAAATCCGCAAATTCGCTCTGAAGAGCAAATAAGAGATACTCGAGGTCATAGGTCTCGGCGTGAAGACCCCGAGGTTCGATCTGTTGAGCAAGTTGCAAATACTGTTCAACATAGAACAAGGCGCAAGATCCCCAAATTCGCTCTGAAGAGCAAATAAGAAATACTCGAGGTCAATCCTGAGGTACGTTATGATGAACAAAGTAGGAACACTAAGTATCATAGAGAACCTCGCCCAAGAAATCCTGAGTATAGGAATTTAGAGCGCATTCGTGATCAAATGCAAAGGGAACATGCAAGAAGAAATCCTGAAATAAGGAGAGAGGAGCGTGATAGAGAAACACAACGTCGACAGCTTAGTGGGAGGGGTATGAGGGAAGAAATTTTGAATCAGAGACGTCTTAGACAAGGTCAAGTTCGCCTTCGTAGAGATCACCCACTCAATAGACAAGTTAAAAACCAAAGGCAGTCCCAACGAATCCGATTAACGAGAGAAAATAATGTTATAGAAACTGATAATAGTGGCAATTTAACAGATTTCAAAAACATTTATTTCTAAAATATAAATAAGGGCCCTACTGAAATATGTATTTAGTGCGGCGGCTTATGGTTTTCACACCAAGTTCTCAAATTAAATTTCGAAACTATTACGCAAGGTCACCCGAATGCTGCATCCGCCTTCTTTTTAATGCAAAAATTTCCTTCAGAAGATGGAAATTACAATTTTTGTGCTACTTGCAAAAATGCGATTGTTAAAAAGAACGTTCCAAAAATATGTTTAGCTAACGGTAGACTTTCCTGAAATAACGGATTGTTTGAAAGGTTTAACCCCAATTGAAGAACGTTTCATAATGCCTGGATTGCCTTTTATGACAATCCGTCCATTAGGATATCAAGGTCAGAGTTTGCTCAAAGGTGCTGTTGTTAATATACCAATTTCTGTTAACAATATTGTGACATCTCTACCAAGATCCTTTGATGAGGCTCATGTTATACAAATTCACTAAAGAAGGCGTTTGGAATGCAATCATGATTACATGATCGATACCATACGCCCCGCAAAGATTATGGAAGTTTTGCAGTTCTTAGTAAATACCCCTCTGTATCGTGAGCACAATATAAATATTAATGAAAACTGGATTTTTCTTTTAGACAATATTTCTGTAGAAAACTTAGACTATAACCGTTTTGTTATAGCGCCAGGTGAAGGACAAAGATCAATTGACATAATTCAAGATAATAATTCAGAAGAGTTGTCATTTGGAACAATATACGTTGGGCAGAAGCGTACCTGCTCTGAAACGTATAGCAAGATAATACGTTCTGAAATTCGCCGTTTTGACAGAAGAGCGTGTACCATTCCAAAGTTGTTCTATGATTACAAAAAAACTGCTACAAATTAAGATTAGTACATCCATTTGCCTTAGAAAGTTTTCAGGTCGCAACCGAGTTACGGCCCAAAATCTATTAAACGAAAACTTTGTTCAAAACTTGTTTCAACACGATGATGGTTACAAGATTTTGAAAGGCGTTAGATCCTCGCCTGCGCACTGGGAAGCTGAGAAGAAAAAGGCAATCGCTATGATTCGCCAATTTGGGCTTCCAACCTTCCTTATCACTTTATCGGCTGCAGAATCTCAGTGGGTTGCGCTTTTGGTCATCCTCTCTAAAACTGTTGATTCTAAAGATATTTCGGAAGAGGAAGCCAACAGTTTAACAACCCAAGATAGATATCGCTTAATTCGGTCAGACGCTACTTACTTGCTTGTGCTAGATATTTTGACTACCGCTATCGACAAATTCTTAAGCTTTTTAAAGATAACGCCGGCATTTTTGGAGAGCATTTTGTTACAAATTTCTACTGGAGAGTGGAGTTTCAACAGAGAGGTTCACCGCATGTACATGGCATGTATTGGCTTAATAATGCTCCCAGGATCAACCTTCAAGATCCTCAGACATTCCCTGATGTCATTAGTTTTATTGACAATTATATTTCTACCGATGGTTCGATCAGCCACTTAGAAAATTATTTGGGTTATCAAAAGCATAACCACAGTCGGTCTTGTACTAGGGAAATAAGAGGACAACAGTTTTGTCGTTTTGGTATACCATATCCACCAATGCCTTCAACGCAAATACTGTTACCTCTTACAAAAACAAGTCAAAATTCAGAAAGACACAGGAAAACTTTTTCAAAATTCAAAACGTTTTAAATTCAAATATGTCTACAGAAGACATTTCTAATTTAAACGATTTTGAACACTTCCTGTCTGAGAGTAGAATAAATATGTCTTTTGATGACCATTTGTTAGCCCTTAGGTCAAGTTTAACAAAACCCAAAATTTTTCTAAAAAGAAAATTACAGGATCGTTTTATAAACGCTTATATTCCTCTGATTTTGGAACTCCATAGAGCAAACATGGATATCCAGTATATACTGGATGAATATGCTTGCTGTTCATATATAATTAATTATATTAGCAATGCTAACAGGGGAATTTCTAGGCTCTTAAATGAAGCTATATCAGAGGTAAATGCTGGAAATTATACTATTAAGCAAAAACTTAAACATATTGTGACCTATATCACAGGCACAGAATATATCTGCACAAGAAGCAGTATATTGCTGCATTGGGCTCCATCTTTCGGAAGCAAGTAATGCAGAAATATTTATAAATACCTTTCGACCTGAGGAACGTGTTCGAATGGTAAAACCTAGAGCGGAACTTCAGAACCTTCCTTCAGGTTCGGCTGAAATATTCGTAGCCGGTATTTTAGTCTGTTATATTTAAAGATCCGATCAGTTAGAAACTCTTTGTTTAGCTGATTTTGCATCTAGGTATAAATATTTTAAATCTAGTAGAAGAGCACAAGATAGTGATCATGTAGAAGAAGAGGGGGATGACGATAGTTTACCAGAGAGCGGGGTTGTCATGCCTCTTAAAGACGGTAGCGGTTTTGTGAAAAAACGTACCAAACCTTGTAATATTCGGTATAGAAGGTTTAACCCAGATTTGGCCAGAGTTGAGTATTTCCGCGAAATGTTAATGCTTTACTATCCTTGGCGGAATGAACAGCAAGATCTCATTGAAAACGATAATGAGCAGACTTGCATAACACATCGTATTATAATTGAGGAAAATCAAAGAAAGTATGATGTTTTTGAGCAAAGAGAACTTGAAAATGTTCTGGAAAGTCTTGAATAGACTTGGACGAAGGTGCTCAAAATGAACTACCTATCGTGGAAAATGAGTTCAGAATGTTGGCACTTCCAGAAATAAACCCAAATATAAATTTGCTGGACTTGCATGGCGAAGATTCAACAGATAATGGCACTGAATCTGATTGCAATATTAGACTTATTAAACTACCCCCTTTAATTCCAGTTGAGGAATTATTTTCTTTAGTTCAAAGTCTAAATACTAAGCAAAGAACCTATTTGACACATTTGATGCACCACCTAAAAACAAATCTCCCAATTTATGAGATCATTGGCGGCGGTGCAGGTGTAGGAAAGAGTCGTTTGATATCTGCAATATATCAAGCTCTTAACCATCGTTACAATTCTACACCTGGATCCAATCCAAGTTCCTTAAAAGTTCTTCTTTGCGCACCTACGGGTAAAGCAGCATTCGGAATAGGTGGAATGACCCTTCATTCAATATTCTCTTTACCTGTTAATCAGTTGAATAGAGAGTTGAGGCCACTTAGCAATGACACAGTGAATTCATTGTATTCCAGACTTATCGATTTAAAATTAATCATAATTGATGAAATATCGATGGTAGGTGCTCGTATGTTTAGCTCTGTTGATGTGAGATTAAAACAAATTTTCAAAACAGACAGCCCCTTCGGTGGTATACCGATCATAGTGTTTGGTGATTTGAAGCAACTCTCACCTGTTGGAGATAGGTGGATATTCTCTCCTAATCCCAATGATGCATACAGCACTTTAGTTTGTTCCCCTTTGAAGCAACTCTCACCTGTTGGAGATAGGTGGATATTCTCTCCTAATCCCAATGATGCATACAGCACTTTAGTTGGTTCCCCTTTGTGGGAGTTATTTAAATACTTTGAATTAACAGAGATAATGAGACAACGGGAGGATCAGGCCTTTGCAATTGCATTAAATCATATGACATCTGGTACTATGACAAATGAGGACATATCACTCATTGAAACTCGAGTAGTTAATTTCGAAGAAGTTCCCGATGATGCCATACATTTATATATATATATAAATGAAAATGATAATATTTTGGAAAGAGTTAAACTTTTCAAAACTTCTGAAACGCAGGGACTGCCCTATGAATTGACACTAAAAACCTCCGCAAAATACACTCGCCAGAAAAATTATCTGTACACCTCGACATGAAAACAATAAACTGAGAAATTTGTTATCAAATAACTTATTATGTATAAATATAGTATACAAAAGTTTTATTTAATATTTTTACTGCACTTTCCATACGTTTTTTACTTTTAGACAAACACTTTAAAAAAATTCCCAGAAAAAGTCTACACAGTTACTTAAATTCAACGGAAAAAGTATCCGTACATATCAAAACGGGATATTTCCCTTGTAATATGGTGACAAATACATTCCCTTAAGCGCTTATATTGTATTGTATAATTGATCTCGAACTTGACGGTTGACCTTAAAGTTATTATAATTTTTCATTGTGCATAAATTCGCGATGACCCCTAAAATTAAAGAAATTAGTGCTGTCGAAAAAAAATGTATTCTTAAACTCAGAAAAGAAGGCAAATCATTCCGTGAAATAGGTAAAATGATAGGAAGGGCACATTCTTCTGTGCAGTATGTGGTGGAAGCATTAAAAACAACTAAGTCGATTGTGCCAAAGCCGCGCTCTGGTCGACCAAGTATATTAACCGTTCGAGAAAAACGAACAATATTACAGTCAGTAAAAGCAAATCCTCGACTTACTGGCACGAAAATATGTGAAAATATTAAAAATTTGTTCGACAAGGATCTCCATGAAGATACTGTACGAACATTTTTGAAGAAAGATGGGTATCACGCACGTGTAGCGCGTAGGAAGCCCTTTATATCCGAAGTAAATAGACAGAAACGTATGGATTTTGCAAACAAATATATCAGCAAGCCTTGGGAGTTTTGGGAACGTGTCTTATTCACCGACGAAAGCAAGTTTTGTACTTTTGGCATTAAAGGAAAAAAGTTGGTGTGGCGTAAGAGTGGTACTGCACTTGATAAAGAAAATCTTTTACCCACCGTCAAAAATGGCGGAGGAGGTGTGATGGTATGGGGGTGTATGGCGGCAGAAGGAGTAGGCAAACTCGTTTTTATAGATACAATAATGGATCAATTAGGCTATTTAAGTATTTTAAAAAATAATTTAAAGGAAAGTGCTCAGCAGTTGGGGCTTGGTGATGATTTTTGGTTCCAACAGGATAATGATCCAAAGCACACGGCGCACAATACCAGGCTTTGGTAGCTTTATAACATAAAACATCAATTGCGCTCGCCACCTCAATCTCCAGACCTCAACCCCATCGAGCATTTGTGGGATTTACTGGAGCGCAGAATCCGCCAACATACCATAACCTCCAGAGAAATGCTCAAAAATGTGATCATAAATGAATGGGCGAAAATTACAAATCATGACACATCCAAACTAGTTCATTCAATGCCACATCAACTTGCCGAGGTCTTAAAACGTAAGGGGTATCCTACTAGTTATTAGGATATTAAATTTTTCCAAAATAATTTAATTATATAATATTTAATTATAATCAAAATGTACGAATACTTTTTCTGTTTCATTATGTGAGCTTTTTTTGTTTTTGTTCTGAGAAATTTTTTTAAAGTGTATGTCTAAAAAAAACCTCATGGAAAGTGTAGTAAAAATACTGAATAAAACTTTTGGATACTATTTTTATACATAATAAGTTATTTGATCACAAATTTCTCAGTTTATTGTTTTCATGTCGAGGTGTACGGCTAATTTTTCTGGCGAGTGTATATGATTACAGTGAACATAAACACGTGTGATGGCTTGGTTAATGGGGCAGCTGGACAACTTATGCAAATTGATTTCCATTGTTCTTTTCCAACAATTCTGTGGATTAAATTTTTGGAACCTTCTGTTGGTTTGATAGCACGATCAAAAAAGCCTCATCCTCTAGAAAGTTCTTGGACACCAATTGAAAAAGTTCTAAAATCTTTTCAATATAAAAGAAATGAACAAATTTCAATTGAAAGAAAGCAGTTTCCAGTTGTTTCGGCTGAGGGAATAACTATTCATAAAAGTCAGGGTGCCACATATAATAAAGTTGTAGTTCATACTCGACCCAGAATGCCTAGAGCTTCAATATATGTCGCTTGTAGTCGAGCTACTGCAGAAGGTCTATTCATCATAGGAAATTTTATTCCTCCTAACAAATTTTCTGAATCGGATCCCGTATTTAGGGAACTGAGGGAATTGAACACAAATAAAGCTTTGACAACAAGTTTCCATTTTATGATTTCCCGAACATCAGGACATCAAGTTTTATTCCATAATGTTCAGAGTCTTCACGCTCACATTAATGATATAAAAAGCGACTGTTTGATGCTATCTTCAGATATTTTATGTTTTGTAGAAACTTGGAGTTATCCTTGCGAAAGTTTTGATATACCAGGATTTACTCCAATTAACGAGTTGAGGATAGATAGCACGGAAACAATCAACAGAAATAAACGGGGCATTATAATATATGCAAAGCATAGTATTGCTTGCTCTATAGAATCAAAGGCTGTAAAGAAAATTTATTCAGGCCGCAAAGTTTTAGAAGCGGTTTTGTTTAAATGTTTCAATATTAATATTCTGGTTCTATATAGAAATTCAGCTTTCTCTGTCAGACAATTAATTGTAGAACTTCAGAGTTAGGCAATCAAAATGTGCTAATTGGTGGAGATTTTAAAATTTGTTTAATGTCTATAGGGAATTCAATAGGAAATCTGCTCCAAGAAAAAAACTTTAGTTCCCTGCTTGGTGCAGAATATTCAACTACACCTGCCGGTACACAAATTGATTGGACATTTTCAAACATGGATCCTTCCCGTGTAAATGCAATTACTTTTGAGACAGTACACAGCTATCATGACAGAATTTGTGTCTCTATTTCGAACTAAAGTTTTCAGACTTAGTGCAATAGTTCTTCATTTTTGTTTTCCAAATATAATCGAAATGGAATGGTATAGGAATTTTGACAGTAGTTTTTAAGACAATTTTTAGAAAAATATGTAAAGAATCTAATTAAGAAAATTTAAATTATATATATAATTTGTTATTATATAAGATTATCTAAATATATAATAGAAATTAAATAGTATAAAGAGAAAAGAAATATAATTTGGATATATGTATAAGAATATATATAAAAATGTATGTTTAATATTGTAAATATTATATAGAAATTAATATAATAATATAATTTTTAAAGTTGTTAATATTTATTTTTTTAAGCTAAAGATGTATAATAATATCGATATAATAGATAAAAAATGTTAATTATAGTCCAAAAACGATTTCTTTTCATACTCCTCAACATAGTTGTAATGCATTCTATATAAAATCAATTATAAGCGTATACAAAAAGCACAAGAACGATTTCTCATAATTTGAGTAAATTTAGTTTACAAATCGCTCTAATTATTTTCACTGTGAGTGAAAAGTAAATAACTAAGGCAAAAGTTCCTACTTCTAATTATTAAAACATATGAAGAAGTCTCAAACGAATATACCATTTAACTTTGCGAGAGTATAAAATGTTTGGTTACATCCGAACTTAGCCCTTCCTTACTTGTTTAATGTAGAGTTTTGCCAACACCCGAAGTTATTTCCTTGGTTCATGCTTGCGAGTTGCAATAGTATGAAATGTTCGGTTACACCCGAACATAGCCCTTCCATACCTGTTTAATATAAAATTTTACCAACACCTGAATGTATTTCCCCGGCTTTGAACTTTGTAAGAGTACAAAATGTTCGGTAACACCCGGTTGACTTGGACAATAATCCATGCCAAATTTCGTAAAGATATCTTGTTGATAGTTAATTATTTTAAATCAAGTTATTCTGCTAAAATTAATGAATCACTCAATTTTGTTAAGCTCAGTGATAGATTTTGCGAATGAGTTGGTTGGCATTTTTTTTTTTGTTCTTTTGTCATGTATAGGCAACATTTTCATCTAGATAAGAAAACGCTATAAATTTTTACTCAAGTTATTACTTGCACTGACGGACGGACGGAAAGTAACACAGATTTTAACTCGTCTCGTCATGCTGATCTTGTATATGTCAATATCTCTTAAGACTCTATATCAATTTCGATTAGTTTCCGGTATTGAAAACATACCATAGGAGAACAAAAGTAAATATTATAGTCTGTAGTAACATACTTGTATGTTTTCTGGTAATAGCATGCCGGGCTGCCAAAAATGATAAAATCGGACCAATACCATGTAACCCTTGCCCCATATTTACTTTAGTTTACTGCCGAGAATGTGTGTTTAGAAAGTACTTTTAGGTGTTTACTTATATTAAAGATATATGATGAAAAAGCCACCCAAATAAAGTCATGTTATTAGGGATGTGAGGTTTATAGCAAGGTCTAGACCAATTTCATTCAAATTCAGTGCTAAAGTATATTATCTTAACCATTAACATTGAAATTGCATTAAAATATATTGTATAAAGGAAGAGGGAAAGGCAAAATTAATAGAAATCACTATTTTATATCGCATATATTGGAGTTAGGAAATGATCTGAAATTAATTATTCATATATATATCAAGTATATTGTAGTTATCAAATACCGAATACATTTATTTCAGTCCCATTCAATTTCCAATTATTTTGATGATACATTAAAAGTAGTTATTTAAATATGATCCAAATATTGCCCCTATACTAACTAGTATGTAGATCCGGCCACGTGTTGCTGTGGCGGTAGTATACATTAAATACTATTATAATAAACTATTCAATAAAGTTAAAATATTATTTACGAAAACGACGAAAACCGTATTTCCAGTATCAGAATCCAAGGGATTGTACTTGAGGTTTAATTTTTATAATGATTGTTACAAATATTTGTCAATGGGAAAAATAATAAATTTTCCATTTGGAATTTTACTCATAATTACAGTTATTTTTATGAAGGGTGTTTTTTTAGAGAAATAGATAGAACTTTAAATTGCAATAAAACAACGATGGATTATTCAATTGACATGAATTTTATTTATCCGAAAGATAATCTTGTGGCATTACATTTTAAATATGATTTCTGGCATATGACCGCCACGGCTGGATCGAACATAATCCAATCTGGACGTCCAATTTTCAATGACTTATTCCAAGATTTGTGGCCGTATATCGGCAATAACACGGCGAATGTTGTCTTCCAAATGGTTAAGCGTTTGTGGCTTATGCGCATAAACCAATGACTTTACATAACCCCACAGAAAGTAGTCTAGCGGTGTTAAATCACAAGATCTTGGAGGCCAATTCACAGGTCCAAAACGTGAAATTAGGCGGTCACCAAACGTGTCTTTCAATAAATCGACTGTGGCACGAGCTGTGTGACATTTTGCGCCGTCTTGTTGGAACCACAGGTCCTGGACATCATGGTTGTTCAATTCAGGAATGAAAAAATTAGTAATCATGGCTCTGTACCGACCACCATTGAAGAAGTACGAACCAATGATTCCACCAGCCTATAAAGCGCCAAACAGTCAGTTTTTCTGGATGTAACGGTGTTTTTACATACACTTGAGGATTAGCTTCACTCCAAATGCGGCAGTTTTGTTTATTGACGTAGCCATTCAACCAGAAGTGCGCTTCATCGCTAAAAAAAAATTGTCGACGATAAAATAAACGTAGTGCGCGATACGTATTCTGCACAGAACCATTATTTTCGAAATAAAATTGCACTATTTGCAAGCGTTGTTCAGACGTGAGTCTATTCATGATGAATTGCCAAACCAAACTGAGAATAAATCACTTGACAGCTGTTAAATCGGTCGCCATCTAGAATAATGCCACTTAAAGCTCTATACCTCGAAAAAGCGCTCGTTTGTATTGCAACGTGTTGCTACACAGAGTGGCGTTTTGTGGGCGTGGCAGTGGTCCGATTACCAACCGTCTTACGGTACCGGGAAATATGTGTACCAAGTTTCATAAAGATATCTCAAGTTTTCTCAAGTTACAGCTTGCACAGACGGAGGGACAAACGGACAAATACTCATCCAGATTTTAACTCATTTATATATTATATATATAACCCTATATCTAACTCGATTAGTTTTAGTGATACAAACAACCGTTAGGTGAACAGAACTATTATACTCTGTAGCAAGATGTTGCGAGAGCAAACTTTTCTTGAATTAAGTAATTTTAAGATCGGCATCGCAATAGAAGCTAAACGAGAGCTCGTGGTAAATTTGTATTTAAAAAATTTAAATATGTTCAAAATTACTAAAAAGGGTAAACCGCTCGACATTGGGAAAAGTTTATAGAATTATAAAACAGTATAAAGGAAGAGGAGTTTTGAAATAAAAAATATAAAACTAGACGAAAGCAATCCGTTTAAACCGAAGCTATCGTAAAATATGTGAGAGAAAGGATAAGACGAAATGCATCTCCATCGAATCGTTCTATGGCTAAGGGAGTAGTGGTATCGAAATCATCAATGCAGCGGATACTTAAAAATGATCTTGGACTCACAGCTTACATGAAACAGCGAGCAAAGCCTAACTGTGGCTAAAAGATGCCCCCAGAGACAAATTGGCTGTGAAATGATACCAAAAGGTGGCAACACTTCAAGCTCTTAAGCTGTAATTTTTTAGCTGTGTACATTTGTGTTTTTATTTTAAAAAATTCTTGAAGTTTAACTGATTTTTATTACCGTGTTAAGACAAATTTTTAGTGATTAAACTCTCAGTTTCATGATAAGTATTAAATGTTCTGTTTTGTGCGGTATTAAAAAGTATTAAAAAGTTTAAACTTTCCAATTTTTGGTGCCGAGTCAGCCTTTCTTTCATTTTGTTTTATTTTATTATATTTTCTCACTTTGTTTATCTTATTTACTTCTTTATTCACAGCTGTGTTGCGTTTAGCTTTTTATTTGTTACAGTGCTTCTAAAACTGCTCGCTATATTGCTTCTTCAAATTGTCTTGGTTTTAAACTTTGATAAAAAAAAATTATTCTTAATTGAATTTATTATTATTAATATTTTATTAACACACTAATTTATTATTTATCTATTAAATTTTGTTCTACCTACTCTTTTATTTGATCTTCATTCTTGTGGTTTATTATGTATTGTAACTTCCCCATTTGTAACATTAAAGGCGAGTCAGATCGCTACGTTTCATGCTGGCTTTGTGATGGGCTTGCCCATATTAAATGTGCTGGACTGACTGGTAGAATCTTAGATTCTATTATCGACTGTAAGGGATTGCGTTGGTCCTGTTTAAATTGTAGATCTATTGAAATCGATCTATTTAAAGTTTATAGGGAGACACGCAATGGCTTTAACGAAATCGGTCGTGATCTTGTAACCCTCACTGAAAAATTTAGGCACTATGAAAAATTGTTCAAATCTTTTAAGTGCCTGAATGATTCTCACGAATCCTCTAAACCTGCTCCTAAGCGTGAACGTCCTTCCGATGAAGTAACACTTAGTTCTTCTGTTCAGAAAAGAACGTCTCCTCCCAATGACCTAATAAATCTCTCTTCTCCTTGCCCTCAAGGTGATAAGCCGTCAACTTCCAAAGAGTTCAAATCCCCAAAAGCTCTATCTAATAGTAATAAGTGTCTCACAATTCCAGAGGCTCCCCTATTAACTTAGTAGCATCAGTTAATAACTTGATAGTTATTCCACCTAAAAAGTCTATATTTATTTCGAGACTTGCCAAAGATACCTTGGTGGAGGACATTAAATCTTACATTTCGTCACGTTTAAAAATCGATGATATCAATATACGTAAATTTAACTTCAATTATGATAGAAGTATATCATCGTTTAAAATAGACGTATCTCTTGAAACATTCAAAAAGATCTTAGATAGTTCATTCTTGCCACCTGGGACTTTTGTACGCGAATTTAAACCTAAACTTAGAAGTCAAACTGAGGAAAACAGTGTTAAATTACCAAAAGCAACCACCGATATAAAAAACTGATTGGTAGAAATTCGCTAAGCATTTATTATCAAAATGTTAGAGGTCTTAATACAAAATTAACTGACTTGTATTTGAACAGTTCCAATTTTAATTTCCATATAATTGGATTTACAGAAACTTGGTTAAAACCTCACATTTTTGATAATGAGATTTTAAACAGCGAATTTCAAATTTTTAGATGTGATCGACTGAACAAAATCAGTGGAGGTGTTCTATTTGCCGTGCATTCCTCTATCCCATCTGAAAATATTCTTGTTCCAGGGACCGACTCATTTGAATTTAAATGTATTAGAGTATACGTTAATAGTTGCCTCATTTATTTAACCCTATCTTATATACCACCCCATTCGGACTTATCTGTATACATGCAGCATGCTTCTTTAATAAATAGTGCTACCTCGATGGCAAATAATGCAGATTCAATAATTGTATTAGGTGATTTCAATTAACCGTGTGCTTCGTGGAAACCTTTCGATGACTATATCGTGCCGATTTGCAATCGGTCATGTTTTAATGAGTTTTTCGAAAAAATGTCCGATTTGGGTCTGAACCAAATTAATTTGATTCCGAATAAATTTGGTAAATGCTTAGATTTAGTATACGTTGATACCTCTGCAAAGTGTTCCGTTATTCAGAGTAATCCTCTTGTTCTACCAGAGGACTCATATCATCCTGCTTTGGAAATATCTGTCGAAATCTCAGGCATTGTACGGGATAATAATCATCAAACTTCGTGCTTCTGTACTCGGTTTAACTTTGCAAAAGCTAATTTAAAAAAATTAAATACAGAACTTTCTACAATAACATGGCCTAATTATAATGGTGACATTGAATTGAGTGTCTCTCATTTTAATAACATTATTATGAAATTATTTGAAAAGTATGTTCCAATAGTAATTGTTAATAAAAGCAAAAGTATAAGTCCGTGGTTTTCGAAAGAGTTATATAAATTGAAAAACAGAAAAACTCGAGCCTTTAAACATTTTAAAAAAACCGGTTCACTTGTCGACTATTCTAAATATTCGCTATTGCGTCGACAATATTTTGACCTAAACAAAAAATGTTATAATAATTACTTAAATAAAGTTAAAAAAAATATTGTAAGTAATCCAAAATCGTTTTATGATTTCGTCAACTCCAAACGCAGGATTTCCAAATTTCCGTCCGCAATGAAATACAAATCTACCATTTCAAGTGACAATGATATTATATCCAATATGTTTGCAGAATTTATCACGAAAGGAAATTTAAAGATCGGCTGAGGAAAATTTAGGATGAAATGGACTAAGATATGTGGCGTGCTGCTTCTAAATCGTTCTTTAAATTAATTCTTTTTCGATTAAAGAAAAAGAGAAAATCTTTAAAGTATTCGTGTTTCAATATAAAAAAATCATGAAATTCTATTAGTTTCTTTAATTTTTATTGCACTTTGTTTAGGTGACACTTATTCCGGGTCACAGTGCGATAAAGCAACAACTAAATGCGTCATAGACATTAAATTTTACATCCGGGATGGTACAGGGGGCTATTATAAGAGCCGATGTTAAAATTGGATCGTGAGCGTGGCCCCGAACACTTTTGTGAAAACACAGATCTCCGAGACTACTTGACCAATTTCTACGAAATTTAGTACATAAGACTATTTTAAGATTCCCATGTTCCAGTACACAAATCAAGCACCAAAGAATATAGGTATATCGGAACAAAAATTTGCAAAAATAGTGACATTGAGGTATACCAGTTAGAGTCTAAAAATTGGCAAAATCGGACCACTAACTGATCAAGTCCCCAGTAATAGAATAGGGCCTCAGTGCCTGATGCTAACTTTTCCCCGGAAATAAAGGTCAATCTGTGAGATATATTATTGCAATTCGGAAAGAGTATCTTCCTGATAATACAATAGTTTGCAAGTATGGAATAAAAGAATGGAATCGGGTCAATACTTTCTGTAGCCCCCATATACTTTATCGAAATATTATCGAACTTCCGGTTTACTTTATATATCAGATAATATATGAGTTATTCTAATAAAATTAAGTTAATTTATTTTTCTTATAATGTTGCATTCCTGTGCCTGAAATGAGTAAAATCGGATGAAAAATTGCCTTAGCCCCCATATAACTAATCACAGAGTTTTCGAACATCTGGTTGATTTTACTCCATGTATGTGGGAGTGGAAACCGTGGGTAAAAGGTCCACACGTAGGGGCTGTGCCTTGTTATTACTTCTCTTACCAAACTTAACGAGGACACAGATTTAAAATATGGACGAACTTTTAAAAAAAAAGCGAAAGATGATCAGTTGAGTCGAGGCAGTTGAAGACAGCGCATTGTATAAGCCTACAAGTAACCAAAGAATCAGCTGTTTTCCTATATGTGTGAAACAGCCGTGATTACTTGATCGAATCTGCATTTATTTGACACAGCGATGTAAATAAAAGGAAAGGAATTTGTGAACATGTATTTGTAATGGAGAATATTAATGAAAACTTTCAAGAATATTTTCGAAACAATAGATTATTATATATTTATTGCTTTTTCTCACTACCTCTGACAACCACTACTCACACTAAACAACCAAAAAATATTTGAATATGTAATAAAACATTCTTAAAGTTATAAATTTTAAAACATAACAAGACAGCACACTATAGCAGATTTGTGTCATTTGGACGTTTTAGTAGCAGAATATTGGTTGGCAACCCATACCAAGTGAGACTTTAGTAGCAGCATATAAGAAGACAACCCGTACCAAGTGTGATTTAGTAGTAGAATTTTCGAGGCAACCCGTACCAAGTGGGACATTTTTGCGTGTGTATTAGTAAAAATCTTAGAATTGGTAACTTGTAGATTTATACAATGAGACAGCGGCATCAAACGCTAATTAAGTTAAGTGTAAAATATAACACAGTGTAAATTTAAACAGAGTGGAATTTTAGTAATAACAATTGCTTAAGAAAACCTTAATGAATTGAATAAACTGCATTAAATGTTACAATAACTAATTGTAATGATTTTAATAAACTGCATACATATATGTATTTAATAAACTACAAATGGGGGCTCAACCAAGATGTAAGCGTATGTGAAAAAAAAAACCTGTCCAAATGTGCAGAAATAACTTTTCATAGAAGCTTAATCTTACAAGAAATCGAAGTGGCAGTTGGCATAAAAATTTGCAAGAATAAGGAAACTTTGACGAAAGAGTGAGCTTACTGAGAATAAGAAAGAGAAAATTGTGCAAAACATCAATTTGGCAATTACGGAGAATGTTTCAGTGGAGGGGCTAATGCTTTAACCAGTTTGTCAAAAGTTATGCCCGTAGTTGCAACGCAGAATTCAGTTGATCTCTCTTGTTTTCACTTCACCAATGTTACCATTGTTCTATTTGTATACACAATTTTTCACACACTTAGTTTTTTAGTTATAATTTTCCATAATGTAAGGCTCAAAATGATTAAAAATGGTTTACCTATTTATAAATAAATGTATTCAACTGTGACTATTTTAGGAATATTTCAAATATATTCAAGTTACTTTTATAATTACCACACTGCGTTGCAAGAGATTGCTCTCTCACACCCAGATCACACGTTTCTAAAATTCCAATTTTCGCGGATATTCTACGGTACGGTCTGTATGAACGGAAATGATAATTTAGAACAACGTTCTCTGACAAAATACGTATCTACCAATATAAAGAGAAAAATTAAATACTTTAAACAAAAAATACAAATGCCACTTCACATATGCGTGATTACTTTTTGTCATATAAACGATTTTTATGATGAAAAATTGATAAAATATGATTTTTTTTGCACAAATGCGGCATAATAAAATGCGAAAGATTATGCAAACAAAAATATATTTTACTAATATTATAATAATTTTCTAATTTCAATTGTAACCAAATTAATAGTTTATGTATGTAGATATGTACATCAATATGGAGTTCATTATCATTCTCTGGTATGTACACATGGAGGAATAGAATTTTTGATATTATCACTGATCAATAAATACATGTGCGCGCACTGTTCTATATGTAAGTATATAGGTACAAATTTGCGTATGACCTTGCAAAATAAGTAATGCATACACAAATCTACATACATATAAGCGTATAAATGTAAGTGACAAGTCAGAAAATATAAAAAAAAAAACATTGTTATACAAAAACAACAATTGTCTCAAAAAGCATGAGCAGCGTCAGAAATCAGTATGGCAGCCAATTGATAAACCCTAAATTTGTAGTAAATCACACAACAACATTTTCATTCATGAACGCTGGCGCACATGCAATAAGCTAGGTCGTTTCATTCATAAAAGCAAACGCCTTACACATCTCCCCGAGCATGCGTTTGCCTACAAGCGTCTTTTCGCGACGATGGCAAAAGCTAGAAATCATAAATTGAACAACTTTCTGATGTTCCCTCTAGAAGGGAAAAGTGACAACCTTGCAAGCCCACAAAACACAGGAAAAAGTGACAAAAGTGGCAACAAAGCTTTTGTCGATTTAAAATATTTTACAATTCTAAAATATTTTTCTGCTTTTTAAACATATGTACATATTTACAATGATTTGTAGGCAAATCTGTTAGAGTGGCAAGAAAAGCGATAACAATCGGCAAGCGTTCGTTTATTTTTCGGCACATCTCGGATTTTCTATCAACAACACAATGTGGTGAAGCTTTGTCGTCGCGTCAGTCCTTCGGCAGATTGACTCTTTGACATGAAAGCAAAAAACGTGAGCTTCAGTCATTGGTTGACCGTGCAATGTACATATGTACATATGTACATATGTGATTTTAGACAAATTAACAAATATTTTTCTTTCATATTTCTTTACATGTACACATAACATGAAAATGCCGACGGCAAAACACAATTCTGTACTTTTGTGACTCCATAATGGTGTCAAGTACATGAATTATTTAAAGATATATATCAAAATATTTTTAAATTATTACTAATAACTCACAATAAAGTAAAAATGAATTAGGATAAAATAATTTTAAAAAAATAATAAATAATAGTTCAATAAAAGGGAATATACTTCAAATGGCATATCAATATTTCCAGTTTGGCATACATATTATCAGAGAATGTTAATAAATAGAGAAGGCGCAAATGTTAAAAAGTACTAAATTGAGTTTTTCACAGGAAGGAACATCTAAAAATACAACTTCGACGCTTTTGAAATACACCACGCAATGATCGAAACGGAAAAGGCTATAAATAGATACAACGAATGTTCTTAAATGAGTTATGCGCATGCTGATTTACATTTGCAAGTACACGTACGCTGATGCTTGCTTTTCTTGCCCCGCACAAACAATGACATTTGTCTACACTTTTTGCTTTTTGCGAGAAGCAAGTTGAACAATGGCAAGCAATGAGGGATCAGGGGTGCACTGCCACAAAATATATATCAGTATTTATATTTTTACGAAAATATTATAATATTGCGTAACTAAGCCCTAAGATATCGGTATTTTTCTATACAAATTAAGCAATATAATATGATAAAAATCCTCCGTTGAAACGCCTCTGACCATAATGGCACGCCATGGAAGTAACGGCGAGTTCGCGCTGAGACGATGCGAAGCAAAAAATAGAGTTCGGACAAAACGTTGAAAAAAACCAAATGACAACTTTGAAGACAAACAGCCCCGAGTTGACAAAATTTGTTTCAATAGACCATTTTGCGACAATGTCAGTCGGCTATGTTGTCGCGTTTGTCGTTTTTGCAGTGCTTTGCTATTGAAAATTGACTTTTGAAATACTACGACTACCGATTGGTGTGCATTTTCGTAGCGTCGTATTTCGATAAAATGAGCTAAATCGAAAATCTCTGAAATAATGATAATAAGTAAACATATAAAGGTAATATATGCAGTGTGCTTAGAATATATAGAAGTAGTTAAAGATTTCATATGAATGGCAATTTTATATAAATTTTATGATATATGTCATATATAATGCATAATATTAAATAAATTAAAATAATATTTCAAATCGCTTATAGACCATGTTGCCAATTCTCCTTTTTGAAGGGAACATAAGACAAATTCTTCAATTTCTGATTTTTAGCAAATGTTGTAAGGAAGCAGCTTGTGGGCAACATACAAATGCGAGGGGGATGGAAGAATTTACAGTGATACAAATTGTAAAATTAAAATTTTGCTCATTCTTTAATTTTACTGAAGCCATTCTAATTTAATTCATTTTTATTTAAGCTTAATTTTTGCGCATTTGCGGTAGGAATTCAATATGAAAACCAAATTTGGTTGACCAGGAGCACAGAAAAAATAGCGCAGTGCAGAGTTATAAACGATCGCACTTCGTTTTGTAGCATACGCGCGTTCCTTATGAATAAATTTGTTAGCGTTGGAATATGTGTTGTAATTGAACATTCGAATTTGCGCATTTTCGATGTTCCCTTTTAATAGTTTACATTTTAGCACAGCGAACATTTGCGAATTCTCTATTTATTAACATTCTCTGATAAGAGAAGGTATGTGTACAGATTCACTGCTGTTATAAAAGCGAGAAATGTTATTTGTTTCCCCTGCGTGTGAGGTGAAATCCCCAATCGAAATTTTACAAATGTTCGCTGTTCTCTGGTCTAACGATATAAATCATCTTCATGGAATAGGAAATAGTATCCTTACAACTATTGGTGATTTATTAATTAAAGTTAGAGTAGATGAAGTCGAATTGTACCTTTATAACGATATAAACCATCTTCGTGGAATTGGAAATAGTATCCTTACAACTACTTGTATTGGTGGTTTCGTAATTAAAGTTAGAGTAGATGAAATCGAATTGGATATCACCTTCCATGTTGTGCGTGAGCGTAACTTTATTAACGAAGCAATAATCGGGAACAATGTATGAAAGCTGGTCATAACAGAAGGAGAGGTGGAATTTAAAGCAAAAACTAAGGAAATGAAAGTCCCAAACCCCAAAGGAGAGGAAAGTGAGGGTAAAATAGGCGTTCTTAATGAGTTTAAAGACTTGTGTATGGCCGAAGAAGTAATGTCAGAGAAAACTTTGCAGGTAGATTTATCGCATCTCCAAGGAGAGCAAGAAAAAGAATTAGAAGCCATTGATGTAGTTACTGGATTAGTAAGCAGCACAATTCCTCAGTTTCCATGAAAGTTTGTTTGACTGATGATACTCCGTCATTTCAAGGGTCAAGACGTATATCCTACTCCAAAAGGTGCATTGTCAATAAACATATGGATGGACCAAGGCATAATCTAGCCTGGCGTTTCCGAGTGTGCATCGCCGATTATACCAAACGTTTGTGTTGTTACTACCGACGGTTGAAAGAAAAATCATGAGAGATAATTTTCTAATGCCGCTCCTGGATGACCTTATCGAAAGATTACAAGGCACAAAAGTATTCAAAACGTTAGAATTACGATGCCGATAGAGCGAAGTTGGCGAAAATATACGTCATTCGTGGCCCAAGAAGGTCAATAGGAGTTCATTTAGGTCCCCTTCGGTATTTTCAATTCCCAAGCATTATTCACTCGGTACATTTTCGCATTTAGTGAGGGATGGTGTTGTGGTAACTTACATGGACGAACTTATGATCCTCAGGATAAAGTGGGAGAAATGTCAGTTCCTGAAGACGACTGCGACAAAAGCGAAGACTCAGGCAGTAAAAAATTTTCCGACGCCTATGTATATAAAAACGGTGCAAAGATTCTTGGGGCTTACTTCTTATTTTCGCCGTTTCATAGAAGGGTATGCAATAGCCGCCAAACTACTGTCAGACCTATTGCGTAAGGATGTAGCCTTTGTGTTTGGAAACAAACAGCAGGCATCACTGCAAAAACTGTATATCCTTCGGGGCTCACTTCAAAATTGTTACTGATTGCAACACGTTCGCAATGACTATAAAAAATAAGGATATTGCGCTAAGAGTATCCCGGGTCGGCCATACTATCGCAAGACTTTAACTATGAAATAGAACACCTTTATCGCTCGAAGATGAGTCACGTTAATACGATAAGTGGAATAGTGTGTCTTATGCTAGAAGATTCCTTGGTGCATAGGCTAAGGCAGGCTCAGCAGCAAGACGAATGTATTTGAACAGAGTGTAAAGCCTTGGAAACAACTGAATACGATAATTTTTATTTGAAGTATGGACTACTGCATAAGGATCCAGTAAGAGAGCTGATAGTGATTCTGTCGCTGATGGAGGATGAAATGATTGATGAGTCACTTCTCTGTGAATAAGACACAGTTAAGGAAGATCGGCGACTAAGCACTCTTCCATTAGATCATGGCGGTCCCATGGACCAGACGAAGAAATATGTTCCTGTTAGGGTAGATGCTTTTTCGTAGTTTGTGTGGTTGTACCCGGTAAAAGACTCTGGTGCCGAGGCAATCGTTGATTGTCTCGAAAACTATAGAGGCTAGTTTCGGTAACCAATGGAGAATTATAACTGAGAGGGGTGCTGCGTTCACAGGAAATATCTTTAAAGATTATTATGTGATTGAAGGTATGGAACATCTCGTAATAGCTACAGGTGTTACTCGGAACATTGGGAAAGTATAGTGAATGCACCAAATCGTAGTACCGATGATATCAAAGATGGAAAGAATCTGGGAATTGGTATAGGCACGTAACTAGGGCACAAAATTTTATTAACAACACTCCGACAACAACAGGGACTTAGTATTTCAGCGGACTTAGGTTAAGGCTTAAATATTTTGATCCCAATAAGATTTCGATCACGATAGATACGAGGTCGAGAAGCTCGGCGAGGGTCCCAGGCGCACGACCACTATCGTCGAGTTCAAGAAGAGATGGAAACCTTCGGTCGAGCCGAACGAATAAGTCAGGAAGACTGAATTAATCCCACATGCTCCTGCTCGTATGCAACCCTGACCTGACATATATCATAAGCACGTATGCAACGCTACACACTCGCATCGACTTAACGAAAAGACTTGACGAAAGGACAGAGGACAACGACAGCGACGGATAACAATGAGATACTCGTTGAATTTTACACGCATGTGATATAATGCGCCCGCATTTGACTGATATACTTTGAATAATAAACTTGGTGAAATAAATTTTGTATAACCTAATTAAACAAAATAAGTGAATAAACTAATTGTGTTTACTAAATATAAATCCTAAAGTGTGGTTTTCATTTAAAACCACATTTATATTACCAGAGTATAAATGTTTGGGTTTACCCCAATTTAGCTTTCCTTTACTAGTTTAATGTAAGATTTGCCAACGCCCAAAAATATTTCCCTACCTGTGAACTAGGGATGGTAACAGCGCGCGAAAAGTCGACTTTCGATTTTAGAGTCGAATTGGAATTTTATGCCTCTTAAAAATTAAACAATTATATTTCCGTCAGTTATGTTATACTATGCTTATTTAAAACGGTTACCAAGGATACCAGCGATGATGTTTATTTTTGTCTAATCAGAAAGAAGTTAGTTTAACGATAAGCTACCATCGAATGTTATAACTGTTGACAGAAAAGTTGACAGCGAAGTCATCGAGTGAGAATCGATTTTAATTGACTTGAAGCATTCAAACTCGATTCTAAAAAGTCGATTATTTTATGTTAAAGATCGATTCTTGACCAAAGTCAGAGTCGACTTTCCTATCCCTACTGTGAACCTTGCAAATTGCGACAAAAAAAAATAGTTTATTTTAGAAATATTGCACATCTCAGACATTATTTGTTTACATTTTTCTTGTAAAGAAGAATAACCAGAAGAATCTTAGGGAAAACTTTAGTTTAGCATCCCACGATTTCAGGGTTAAGAGGGGTATGGTTGGTTAGAGGAGACTCTCAAGATCTCGAATATATATAATTATTGCAGCCGGAAACTTATAGTTTTCGAGATATTTGCATTTTAAGTTGAAATATTCACAAATTTCATTTTACAATTTCTCGATTTATGGTTATCTTTTCTTTTATATTATGCACTTATTACACAGTAACACTTCACTACAATGTTTCTACATATTTATTTTATATTAAATATTTAAGTATTTGCTTTAAATAAGCATTTAATTTTTACACAATTTTCGTAATATGAACAATAACAAATGGGTTCCATGTTGTCAGATAATAAGTGTTGCCATATCCAAACGGATGAAAGCAATGAAAATAAATAAAAAACCCAATCACCCTCTACAAAATATTATGAACTTAATTTTCCATTTTAATAAAAGAAAAAGGTTTTATGGCTTAAACGTATGTTTTATTGCATCTGATAATTTCACAAATGGATCATGATGCTGATTTACTATATTTTTACGCCATATGTATTCATATATCAAATTTTCAAAATCTTTTCTCTGTTATTATAATTATCTTAATAAAAATTGAAGTTTATAGAGAGTGATATATTCTCTTTAACATTGCTTTTTTTTGTAAAGATTTTTTATTTGCACTGGCGGCCTTCGGCCGCGCTTCAAAAAAATAACCCGGGTCGGTCCAACACCGGGGTGTTCATAATTCAATCGCGTCAAACTTCTTTCTGCACTGGCGGCCTTCGGCCGCGATTCAAAAAATAATCCCTGTCGGTCCAACACCGGGGTGTTCATAATTTAATCGCGTTAAACTTCTTTCCGCACTGGCGGCCTTCGGCCGCGCTTTAAAAAAATAACCCTGGCCAATCCAATACCATAATTTATCAATAGAAGGGAATAAACAAAATAATAGTTCATGTATTTGGGGTATAATCCTCTTTTATTGTTCATTTTAATTCGCTTTCAAAATATATATTTATATATAGATATGGCAACACTTATTATCTGACAACATGGAACCCATTTGTTATTGTTCATATTACGAAAATTGTGTAAAAATTAAATGCTTATTTAAAGCAAATACTTAAATATTTAATATAAAATAAATATGTAGAAACACTGAAGTGAAAAGTTAGTGTATAACAAGTGCATAATATAAAAGAAAGTATAACCATAAATCGAGAAATTGTAAAATGAAATTTGTGAAATTTTCAACTTAAAATGCAAATATCTCGAAAACTATAAGTTTCCGGCGGCAATAATTATATATATTCGTGATCTGGAGAATCTCCTCTATCCAACCATACCCCTCTTAACCCTGAAATCGGGGGATGCTAAACTAAAGCCCTCCCGAATCTTATGAAATTCGAAGTGTTTCTCCTAAAAATTGTAGAATATTATTATGATTCGATGAGTTTATAATTGGGGCTTTTTGGAATCGGTATTTATACATTTCGTCCGTACGGATTTTAATTTTTGTGTGATATTTAATAACAAATTTTTTGAGCGCATCGTAAAATGATAGTAATTTTTAAAATGACTAGAAAAGTCTAGAAATTATGTGAAATCAATTAAAGTATATTATTTTTTCGATTAACATAACAGCTAACTCAATAGCTTAATAAAAGTTGATAAAATGTTCAATTTTAATCAGAAAAAAAAAATTTTATACTGTAAGAGTATGTTTCGATTATAAAAGTTATGGAAGACCGCATTGCTTACTAGCGTCAAAAAATCTAATTTTTCAGTTTTATGACTTCAAAGAAATAATCTTTATAAATGTATAAATAATATTTATTTACAGATAACAATTTTATTATTTGCAAACACGCCAAATGTCAAATGGGGTATTGTTACGAGTGTTGGAGAGATCTTGGAGTATTATGCATATCCTGCAAATCCGATATAAAAACAATTGAAATACTAGATTTTAATGTATTCTTTGAACTTGTTAAACCAATGTAGTATTTCTAGGATCTATGTATGTATGTATATCAAAATATGGTTTTGGTATTTCATATGGAAATTTAAATAAATACCAAAAAAATAAATATTAATTATAATATATAATATAGGTGAGAAGTATTTTAAATACAGGGTGAACCAAAAATTGTCATCATGCTAAATACGACGTAAGCTGATATTAACAGTTTCTAGATCACTTTAGTAATTTTAATCAATATTATAAATTATTATATAACTAAACATTTTATTTATGACACCTGGAGTACGATGGCTTTTTATTTATGTATACGGTGCCTTGCACTTTAATTATTAGCATCAGTCACTCGCCTAGGGTGATCAGAATTTATAATTGGCAAAAATTCACAAAAGTACATTGTTTCGTTACCCAGCTAACAGCGTTTTAGTTGGCCTAGAAGGTGGAATGTACTTCCATTATCTAGATAAATATATAGACTGTAATACAAAAAACTTCAAGCACGTACTATCGGCGAAGGGATAAACATTTCCGCTAAAAATACACTAACACAATTCGATAGCGGGATTTAAATAAAGTATTCTTAACTTGGAAAAACCAAGTGAATAAAATTTTAACAAGAATCGAGTAGTAGTATATGAAATACCCAAATATATAAACAGTAGCATACTTTTAAATTGGAGTCAAACAAAAAAACATAAGAAACCTTAACTAATCGTAACATGAATCCTCCATTCAGTTAATGAAAAATAAAGAAAGGTAAACCAGGTACCTGAAACCTACGACAGTGCAGATCCATTGTACGCCAGATAAAAAAGCCTCGAGAGAAATATAAACTATGCTCGATATATCCATTTAAACCTGTAAATAGAGTATTCAGCATATTTATTTGCATTAAATTAAAAACAGTGAATTGAAAAGTTGCCTGTTGTTTAAATAGTGATAAAGTATAGGCAACAAACTGTGATTGGCCTTAGATGCAAAACAATGGACGTTCAAGCCATACTGGCACTCTTTAATGATGCAATTCGCAGAATTTAGTGTCTGATATATACATAGCTTAAATTTTTTCAAGGATATGTGGAAAGCTACTTACATATATCGTTATCAAGACGTTGGTATGATCACAAATATACTCACAAGTTAAAAGTATATCCTTATACTTTTTTATACTCATGTTGCTATAGAGTATAATATTTTTATTTACCTAACAATTGTATGTATAACTTAAAACTAATCGAGATAGATATAGAGTTTAATATATGTATATATATATCGGGTGATCCATACAATAGCCTGTTTTTGATAGACCATACGTGAGTCGGGTCAAGCTGTCATATTATTTTTGTTCAGTATTGTTTGGCATTCCATTATGGAAAGACTTGCACCTGAACAACGTTTACAATTGTTCAACTTTAACGAAAATTCACGTTCTGTACAGAATGTGTTTCGCGCGCTTTGCTCAACTTATGGTCAACATAATCGGCCTACTGAGCGTACTCTTCGCAACACCATCACCCATCTTGAGACCTAGCACTCATTATTGGATAATATTCGACCGAATATTCAGCACGCAGTGAATAAAATATAGCGGCCGTAGCTAAGAGTGTACACGAAGACCGTGGAGAGTCCATTCGGCGCCGTTCGCAGCAACTCGGCCTGACGTATTTTACATCGAGATCCTAAATTGAAAGCGTACAAAATACCTTCTCAAGCGACATCGCTTCGCTCTATAGGCTCTTGAAAAGTTCGAAGAAAATCCCAGAAGATTCGACGTTTTCGAACCAAATTTTGTTCAACGATGCGACCCATTTCTGGATCAATAGGTATGTAAACAAGCAAAATTGTCGCATTTTAGATGAAGAGCAACCTAAAGAGATTCAAGAACTCCCATTTCATCCAGAAAAAACAACAGTTTGGTGTAGTGTGAGAGCTGGTGGAATCATCGGTCCATATTTCTTCAAAAATGATGCCGATAAGAACGTAACCGTCAATGGGGACCGTTATCGCGCCATGATAACTGACTATTTCATGATTAAAATTGACGCTCATGATCTCGGCAGCATTTGGTTTCAACACTTTCCACACCGCATCAATCAATGGATTTATTAAGAGAATACTGCGGTGAGCCGATCGATTGGCCACCAAGATCGTGTGATAACAGACCGCTAGACTTTTTCCTGTGGGGATATGTAAAGTATATGTGGACAATCCCGTTTCGATTCAGGACCATTAAATTCGAATTTTCTGTTTCTTTTTTCTTTAAGAAAGTGGGGAACTACGAAAGGGATCACCCTTTATAAAAAATCAGCAAGACGAGTCGATCTCCCAAACTGTTCAAGATTTATCACACAACTTAGCATAGGACAAATATATTCGACACTTCTTACGACAGTGTGAAAAAATGGAAATCGGATGATAACCCCACCCACTCCCAATGTAACGGCTTATACCGAATATATAAGTCAATATGTAAGATATCTTAGCAAAATTGACTGAGTATTAAACTATAGTATATCTAACATTATACCATAGATATGGTATAGTTTAATGCTGAAAATATGTGAAATTGGTCTAAGTATTTCTTCGGCTACCATATACTAAATATGATATAATAATTTTCGTTATTCTCACCAACCTTATGTCAAATATGCGGTCAGTGTCTGAGTTTTATATTATTAATATTGGTTTGAAATTTTCTTCTAAAGTATACTTAAGAAAAGTTAAAGTTAATGCAATCTTAGGCAGACCTTTTTTTGTTCTATATATACCCTATATAGTGATTATAATAAATTGTTACGATTTTTTACGAGAAAGCAATATAGTTTTTTTAACTTTTAAAAGTGAGTCAGATAAATCAAATGTGCAGGAATGGGAATTAAAATCTTGATATTTGCAGCGGAATGGTTCGTTTAGTTCAATCTTTGATCTACAAGACTTTAACAGTAAGGGTCTAATCTGCCTCGAAAAGCGAACCGGAATATTGCTTAAATTTAATTTCAGACAAGTAGACCAGGGTAGATAATTTTTTAAAACAAAAAAAATCATAGTAGGATAAAACCCATCGGAGTCAAAAGATTAAATAAAAGAAAATTTAAGGAAATATAATTTACGGGAGATTGGGAAGAGGAAGGGGAGGGGCGTGGTTGAATTTAGAAGTGTTAAAAATGGTTTATCACGATTTCTGTCAAAGCTACAAGTCCTATAGTTGTACGACTATATTGTAGATAATGAAAAGATCAATAACTTTTGTTTATAGACTCTTTTTACATAACCTCAAACATTTTTTTTTCATGAAGTTTGGGGTAAACTTACCTCCTTATATTCCAAACACACTGTATTTTCTTTACATTTAAAGTATTTCTTTTTTCTCTATGTATAACAAAACGCAGGACCAAAGGTAAAAACACGTCTGTTTATTGCGGCGATCGAAGAAGAAGAAACTCTTACAGGAATAGTACAATAGTTAAAGCAAATAACTGATGAATGATAGGAAATAGAAAAAACTTTGCTATGTATGATATGAAATCCAAAAATTGAAAATAAATCTTAAACATCCTGCCCGGTCGAAGCCAATGATTCGAAATCATTGGGTTGTAAGAGTAAGCAGTTTCTGCACTGCCCGGATGGATCTCTGCTATGCAGCCCAATCGCCAATGTGTTGGGGGGAGGTTTTCATGTCTGACTAGAACAATATCTCCAACCTGAATGTTTTCGGTACGTCTCCGCCACTTCGTGTTTGTAGAGCCGCTAAATACTCTCCACTCCACCGGTGTCAGAACTGTTTATGCATTCGTCGTAAACACTGCCAGTGTTTTAGTTAGTTAACTGGAATTCCCACTACGGTTGGTTCTCGCACTGCGATAAGGGGAGCCCCAATGAGAAAGACTTCAGGTTTTGCGCATATTTGTCTTCAGTGTTATCAGTCAGCGGTTTTTGTGGACGCGAATTCAAACAGGCTTCAATTCGTGCCGCCAGTGTCTGTAATTGCGATTGCCACATCGCCTGCTTACCTATGACCCGTACCAGATGTCGTTTCGCGGACTTGACAGCAGCCTCCCACAATCCACTTTGATTGAGGGCACTAGGTGTTATAAAGTGCCAACTCGTCCCAATGTTGGCAAGATATTGTTGATTCTGTTCTGATCAGTAAAAAAGGACCGCAGTAGTCGACGCCTGACACCTGGAATGGCCGAGATACACAGACCCGATGTCGTAGTAATGAGGCCATCTGTTGAATAACTCCACGGTGTCTACTAGCTGTGAGAGCAGTTGCGTATCTTCGGGAACGGTAAAGGATATCGTTCCACGAGTTCTGAATGGTTGGACCCACACGCTGTATATCATTAAGAGAAACACCATTTGACGTTGGTGCTGAAGCATTAAAAACGACGCGAAAGTCCCTAGGTCGATGAACTCCTTCATGAAAGCAATATATTTGTTACGTAATAGTGTATCGGAGGCCAGTCGATGCTCCAAACGATAGAATTGTCTTAAGGCACTGCCATAAGAGTCGCCTAGAGGTGATGCGTTAGCTTGCATTAGTAAGCGCACCATGTAACGCCTTTCTAATGTTCGTGAGTGTGACATTGAAAATATTCGCTCACATTCATCATAAACAATCTCGTCTGCATGAGACCTCTCGTCGAGCTTCCAAAACCTGCTTAGTCTCGTCCAAACGAGACTCTTTCAAAATTTCAGGGCAACCCTGAATTATTTATTGAAGATGTAGATGCGGGCCCAAAAATAACCCAACTCGTAAGTTGTGCATGTGGTTCGCTAGGATCACCCTTGATAGGTCTCCCTTCAAAATGAGACCCCAGACGTCAGCTTCTAGAAGAAGATCAATGCTTTCTGGAGTACCAAACCCGCGTTTTGCCATTTGCAGACCAGCCAAGTGTTTATACTGATTACTAATGAGGCAATAGATTTAATGACGAAGCCATGAATTGCCACTGAACATTGCAAGTCAGTTGACTTGAGTGTTATTGCCACGACGCCCTTGGTGCGTGTACGGGATAATGCCCCTATACATTCGACTGCTACATCATAGCTACTTCTGTGGAGATTCAAAGCATTAGTAAAGCGTTCGGCAATAAAACTTACTTGTGATCCAGGATCACATAAAATCTTCACCAGTCGATCTTTCGAGTTGTCCCCAGAGACACATGCACACGCTGTAGCAAGAAGTAGGATCTGGTCACCCCGAGCATGGCATCCTATTACAGAGCCGTAGTGCATCACGTAGTTTGAGCCGGTGCTTACGGTATACAGGGCTGCGGTTTAGAACTGGTAGTAGTTTCCCCTCTCCTAGTGGCAGGAAGCTAAGCAGAGTGCTGTGATTCTCGACAAAAAAATGTGTTGTGTTTACAGCCACATTGGCGACATCTTTCAGAGGGACACTGTTTAGACATATGCCCTGACCTTAAGCAGTTAAAGCATAAGCCTGATTTCCTGAGGACATCGAAACGTTTCTCTGATTATAAGTCCAATAAGGTTGGACAACGCATAATCTTATGAGGGCATTGACAATACTGACAATTTGATTCTTCCATTGAATGGTTGCATTTGACGGAAACTTGGTACACTTGTTCCTTGGCAAAGAAAGTAAGGAAGATTTCGTAGTTTGGCGTAATCAGACCACTTCATGCCCACAAAACGCCATTAAATGAAAACCTAGAAAGTGCTATTACTAAGCCCTAAATTAAGATATAATATATAACTGTAATTTGGCCCATGGGATTGTAGTAGATAGGGACACCTGCAAGCCAAAAAGTTTAAAAAAATGGGCGGGGCCCCATTCAAGCTAAAATAATCAAATTCGCTCGAAACAAATCTCTTAAGCGCCATTACCGACGCTGTAAAAATGAAGGAAATCTGGTGTTAGCCCCGCCCACTCCCCATATAACGGTACTGTTAGAAACTACTTAAATTGCGATAAACCAATAACTAAATACACTAGAGACATTACATTCTACCCCTAAATAGTTTGAGAAAATTTTTTGGATCCGTGGCCAAAATTGGACGATGGGCGTGACTCTGATGACTTTTAGATGAAATCACATACATACATATGTATATCGGGAACTGCTTTAAGTTCCATCTGATTCTTTCACGTCCCAGTATGCAAATCAAGCATCAAAGAAGATATCGGGATAAAATCTTGCATGAATAATGCCTTTAAATTATACCACCTTATAACCAAAAATTGTCTAAAACAAATCAAAACTGTTCAAACCCCAGATACTGAATATGTGGACCCCAGTACCTATAGTTGACTTTTTAACGAAAATATCGATCAGTTTATGAGATATATAATTGAAAATCAGAGATCCTTTCGTAATAATAGAATGTCTGTATGACGGTCAATACTTCCCTTAGCCCCGCATTTATCGGCTAATATGTGAATTATCTCAATAAAAATTAGAGAACGTGTTTTAATCGTAATAGTGTGTCTAAAATGGATAAAATTGGGCGACAAATTTACCAAGCTCCCATATAACTAATATCAGGATTTCGAACATATGGCTGACTTAGGTGAGTATTATTTGGCCTTATATATCTTAGCAAAATTAACTAAACGTATAATATTGAACATACTATAGTCTAATGCCAAAAATATGTGATATTTGATTCCGAATTTCCCAAACCCCCATACTCATAAAGATTTTCGTTTTTCTCACAAACCTTATTATGTTAATGGTTTAACTATAAACATCAACAGAGTTGGCCTAGACCTTGGTCTTCTGATTGACGATTTGCACATCAAATATTAAATTTAGCCTCTCTGGTCAAGTTTATGTTAAGTATATCTCATATGAGGATGATTTTAATATAATTTTCACTGACGCGAAATAAAATATAGTTTTAAAACTAATTGAGTCATGACCTATAATATAACTTAATAATATACCAAATTTAATCGTAATGCATTCACGATTTCGTCGAATAATGAATATTGAATTCTTTCGAAACATTTTTAATAAGTTGCATAAGTATAAAATGTTCGTCCACCCGAACTTAGATTGTTTATGTTTCCACTTTATCTTTCGTTTTCGATGGATTTCATTCTTTTTTCTCATTTTCAAAGGCACTAGTCTAAAGAGAAAAGAACTGCAAACTGTTCCAATCAGGAATTTTACTAAAAATTTTCCTACCACTATTGTATGGAGGTAGACTTAACCTATAATCCCTTAGGAAATGTCCTAAGGCGAAAAGTAAAAATTGGTTTTGAACAGACTCTAACTTTTCGGAATGGATTTGGAAACTAGGGTTCCATACCACAGAACCATATTCCAACACAGGCTTAACCAAAGTTGTGAAAAGAGTTGTTGTAACATACGGATCTCTAAATTCTTTAAACCAACGTTTGACAAAGCCGAGAACACCTTTTGCTTTCAAAACCATGGTATCAATATGAAGACCAAAATTAAGCTTGACCTACATAGTAATTCTCAAATCAAGAAAGTTAAAAACTTGCTCGAGTCTTTAGTTTCTTATTAAATAAGTAGAGGGGTACACAGATCTACAGTTAAAGCACATCGTCTTCCTTTTTTTGTGATTCAACCAGATTGTTAATAGTCTGTTTGCAACAGACACCTCTCATCAATTGAAGTTTAAAAAGCTTTACGTCGTCGGCATACAATAAAATTTTTGAGTATTCTATTACAGAAGGGATATCGTTAATAAATAACAAGAACAGAATCTGACCCCCTTGCGGAACACCTGAAGAGACGTTAATTGAATATGAAAGAAGATCACTGAATATCACTCGCTGCGTTCTATTGTAAAGATAAGAAGATACCCATTGAAGAAATCTTGGCTGAATACCAAGAAGATCAAGTTTATGTACCAGAGTCGAAAGATTTACTTTATCGAAATCTTTGTTAAAGTCGGTGTATATAACATCCGTATGCTTATGTTCCCTAAACCCCAATGATACATGGTTTACAAATTCAGTTAAATTTGTTAGGGTAGACTTCCCTTTATGCAATCCATGCTGAGAAGAGGAAATTAATTGAGAAATAGAAAAAGGTATTTAGTCAGCGATGATAGCTTCAAAAATTTAGCTATAACTGATAGTTTTGCGATTCCCCTATAGTTTTCAATGTTGGACCTAAATCCCCTTTTATGCAAAAGTGTTTAAGAGAGGAATTAAATATTGTTGTCAAAGCTAAGTAAATATATTTGGCACTATTTTTTAGGAAGCATGAGGGTATCATGTCAAAAGTACGTGTGGCACTCCTGGCCTGCGGCGGTAAAGCTATTCCATAGCAATTTTTAGCAACTTACGCAATTATATAATATTATAATTATTTATTTATTTTTTATGCAGTATTTTTTTCTCTGATATTAATTCAAGTTCAAAAACATTGAATGCTACTTGTGTTTTCGAACGCACCTTTGGATTATGTTTGGAAGTGTCTCAAGTAAAATCTGGGCCGCAATAATCAATATTTCTTTCATAAACATGCCTAAAACCATAAAACAACATGAAAATTCTATGGCTATTTGAGACATCTAAATAAAAAACTATATAAATTCTCCGTTAACTCTTAGACAAAACAAAACTAAGAAGGTAGATGCTGAACTTATTAAAAAAATTAAAAGGGATTTGCTACTTAAATAGGAAGCATTCTAGATAAGATTATTTTATAAAATTGTGTCAAATAGCTCCACTTGATGGTTATTCAATCAAAAAATTTAAATAACAAGAACGATATTAAGAGCTTGATCATCGAAATTCGCCTGCATTTGTGATAACAATAAAATGTATGTATTTATACAGAGTACTCACTAATTTTCTTTTCCTATTTTTTCATCACTTTCTTCCCTAATAAATGCACTTTGTTTATATATATTATTTATACTTTATATACAAATTTTACGCGTACTCCCCGAACATGCGTTTGCCTACAAGCCTCTGTTCGCGTCGATGGCAAAAGCTAAAAATCATAAATTGAACAACTTTCTGACGTTCCTTCTGGAAGCGAAAAGTGTCAACCCCGCAAACACGGAAAAGGTTGACAAATATGGCAACATAGTTCTTGTCGATTTAAAATAATCGCAAAATCTGCGTCGATATATAATATATGCATGCTCATACATAAACATTTCGCATGAATCAATTAGTGTACATATTTACATACATACAAGTATGTTGCATGTAGACAGATATACAAACATTCTGCGTGTTTATTTTCGTTAGCTTTAAAGCCATGCAATATCTTAACAATAATGTTGCTAATATTATGACTCTTAAAATTTAATAATTTACTTTTATTTATTAAAATTTTATTAAATTCCACATTTTTACTTGCCAGTACAAAATTGTCCTTTAAATATTAGGTCAATCAAGTAAAAAGTTCGTTCGGTTTTTATCTAAGAGATCGCGTTATTGTCCACAGTACTAGTGTTATGTGTCGCATCATGTCATACTATACGGCGCTGAAAACGTGTTTATTCGCGCTAAAAGTTTGTCTTTGACAGTTTTTCGATTGATTTACTCAGTCCGTTGTGAGCGCTCGTCAAAAATGGACACCAACAAAGAGAAAATTCGCTATATTTTACAATCTTTCTTCGATCAAATGCGAAAAAGCAGCCAAAGCGGCTGAAAACATTAATTTAGTTTATGGGCCCGATACTGTAACCGAACGTGTAGCACATAAGTGATTTGCTAGGTTCCGTCCCGGTAATTTCGATGTCAAAGTTGCACCACGCGTCGGGAGGCCTGTCGTCGAAAATTGCGATAAAATCATGGAAATAGTGGAAACAGACCCTTACGTGAGCACTTATTTAATTGCTGAGGAACTAAAGATAAGCCAGAAAACCGTTTGGAACCATTTGCATAACCTTGGATTCAAAAAGGAGCTCGATGTTTGGGTGTCACACGAACTAACGCAAAAAACATGATGGACCGAATTTCCATCTGCAAATCACTGCAGAATCGCAACAAAATCGACCCGGTTCTGAAGCGGATTGTGAGTGGCGATGAAAAATGGGTCACTTATGACAACGTCGAGCGCAAACGGTCGTGGTCAAAGCTCGGGGAAGCGGCCCAGATGGTGGCCAAGACCTGATTGACGGCCAGGAAGATTTTGCTGTGTGTTTGGTGGGATTGGCAAGGAATCATCTACTACGAGCTGCTCCCCTATGGCCAAACGCTCAATTCGGCCCTCTACTGCCAACAACTGGACCGCTTGAAGGCTGCACTCAACCAGAAGAGGCCATCTTTGATCAACAAAGGCCGAATTGTGTTCCATCAGGACAACGCCAGGTCACACACGTCTTTGGTGACGCTCCAGAAGCTCCGGGAGCTCGGATGGGAGGTCCTAATGCACCCACCTTATAGTCCGGACCTGGCACCGAGTGATTACCATCTTTTCCTGTCCATGGCGAACGCGCCTCAAGAGAGGCCAACTTCTCACCATTAAGCGCGTAATATCATAATTTCATTGATTTTCGATTTAGCCCATTTTATCTAAATTCAATGGCATGAAAATGCAGCCCAATCGGAAGTCGTAGTATTTCAAAAGAGCATAAGTCAACTTTCAATTGCAAAGCACTGCAAAAAGGACAAACGAGACAACATAGCCGACTGACATTGCCGCAAAATTGTCTATTGAAACAAATTTTGTCAACTCGGGGACGTTGCGCAAAATTCGGCGTCAATATGTATGCGAGCTCGTTTGTATATGTGTTTGTCGGTAAAGTTGTCATTTGGTTTTTTTCAACGTTTTGTCAAAACTCCATTTTTTGCTTCGCCCCGTCTCCGCGCGAACTCGCCGTTACTTCCATGGCGTGCCAACATGAACAGAAGCGTCTCAACGGAGGATTTATATCATATTATTTTATTGCTTAATTCGTATGGAAAAATACTGATATCTTAGGGGTTGTTTACGTAATAATATAATATTTAGGTAAAATATAAATACACATAAATTCGTACTTATTTAAACGTTTTTAAAAAAAAGGGCCCCTGACCCCTCCTTGCTTGCCGTTGTTCAACTTGCTTCTCGCAAAAAGCAAAAAGTGTTGACAAATGTTATTGTTTGTGCGGGGCAAGAAGAGCACGCATCACCGTACGTGTATATAAGAATGTATGTGTGATTATCACATTTGTGTACATACGCATAAATAAGGGTATATGCAATAAACCTAAACATATGAACATACTTCCTGAATAATTTGAATTGTCTCAGGAAGTAAAATATGCTATTAAAGTAATTGAATTGAAATTAGCTAAAATCTCAAATAATAAAATGAAATCAAAAATAAGGATTTATGATTTACAGAATTCGCTCGTAAGCGTTTCGGAATGGCTTAACTCCTTCACGCTTACGACCTGAGCCACCGCAAAAGTGGAATCGCGGCCGCTTAACCACTGTTTTATTATTATGCTTTGTCTATTAGATATTTTCCATGCAACGCACAAAAATGTGTTGAAGAATTTATCTATTAATTACTTATTTTGTTGTTAATTCTGCGGCTTTAACCAATAATCCTCTTGAGTATATAATTTGAAGGATTATTTTAAATTACAAAAATTATGATTTTTGGTAATATGCAAATGTAAATCAGCATGCGCGTAATTCATTTAAGAACATTATTTGTGTCTATTTATAGCCTTTTCCCCGTTTCGATCATTGCGTGGTGTATTTCAAATGAGTCGAAGTTGTATTTTTCGATGTTCCCTCTTGTGAAAAGCTCAATTTAGTTCTTTTTAACATTTGCGCCTTCTCTATTTATTAACATTCTCTGCTTACGGATATGTATATCACCAATTTTTAAAAGGAAGAGCAGTCATTTTCTGAACAGAAAAGCTAGGTAGGACTTCGTCGGAAGGACGTTTGCCCTAAGGGACAAGATTAGAGGATTCGTGAGAATCATTTAGGCACTTCAAAGATTGGAATATTTTATTTTTTATTTATTTATTAAAATACAATTATAAATAATTATACTACCTATAAAATATAACAGCACTAGCGACAAGGCCTTCAGCTGTAAGATTGGAATAATTGTTCGTAATGCCTATATTTATGGGTTAGAGTTTCAAGATCTGGACCGATTTTTTTGAAGCCATTGCGCGTCTGCTTATAAACTCATGAATAGAATCTAAGATTCTACCAGTCAGGCCCGCACATTTAAGATGGACAAGCCCATCAGAAAGCTAGCATGGGATAGTGATCGCCTTTAATGTTACAGTTATGAAAATTACACAACATAATAATAAAACAATAAAGATTAAAAGAAGATCAAAACAAGAAGTAAGTAAAATAAAATCTAATATACATATAATAAAATTGTAATTAGTGTATTAATATAATATTAATAATAACGAACGCAAAAAAAACCAATTGTTAATCAAAGATCAAGACCAAAGAGTTTGAAAAATCATTGTAGCGAGCACTTTTAGATGCTCTTAGATAAATAAAAAAACTACACGCAACTCAGCTGTGAATGGAGAAATAGAAGAGATTAATTAAGAGAGAAAATAAAATAAAATGAAACAAAAGATGACTCGTGACCGAAATACAAATATTTAAGCTTAAAGTTGATGCACAAAACTTAAGAACACTTATACTTAACTTGAAAACCCAATCAAATCCCTAAGTAATTATCAATTAGAGTTAAAGTTATTAAAATTTTCCCAATATAAAACACAGCATATAATATTACAGCTTGAAGTGTTACGACCTTTCGAAAATACTTGCTTTAAAATCGGTGTCGATGGCCACTCACACTCAAACACATCAACGTATATGTTGTGCAAATATCTGCTTAAAGAAATGTGAGCGAGAGAAACATTTAAGCACCTCGCGTATTTGCTATTGCGCGTAGTTGTATTTCTTTTTCACACTTATCGTTTTTATTTGCACAGACTTGGGGCGGTTGATAAGCAAGCAAAATATGATTAAGAAAACTAAAACTCATGGCAAGCAGAGACAAGTAAAAGAAATACATGTGATCAGTAGCGGGGGTACCTATGCATTTGATCTTTATTTACGTTGTATTTTTTTCTTGTGTTTTAGAGTTTATAGCATTGTTTATTAAGAACTGTTAAAATTTTTGTTGTACATAAATGTTAGCCGCATTTTTAAATTGTATTATTTGTTTTAAAATATTCCGACGCAAAACCGTACGGTAGGATATTTGCGAAAATTAAATTTTTCAAATGGAGATGAGTGAGCTGATTGCTCTCTTACAACCATTGTATAGTCCTTCAAGTAAAAAAAAATCAGCTGTTTTCCTATGTATGTCACACAGCTAAGATCACCTGACAACTTTCAAAATAATTTTCGAAACAAAATTTTATTGCATATTTACTGTTTTTCCTCACCACCTGTGGGGATTCAATATAAGCGCGTTACCGATTTTTGGGTGTTCGGTTCCCCAGGAGGCCTATATTCACCCATATTATATAAACAGTTCTAAAACAATATACTTTTAGAAACACAGGTACACTTCATGAATAATAATTACATTAACAATATAAGTCGAAATAATCAACTTAATAATAATATTACAACAATAATAATTATCCATACAATGTACTAATTAATAAATAATATTTTCAAAATATTCTAAATCACCCACAGCGATATACTTATTTAATGTAAATTTAGTCTTTAGGAATTAAATAATCGAAAAATATTTGAATATGTAATAAAATTCTTAAAGCTATAAATTTTAAAACATAAAACATAAACCAAGTGTGACCTTAGAAGTAGTATTTTTGGGGAACCCGTACCAGAGAACGTATATCATAGAGAAGGTTCATGGTGTGCCGATTGTCAAAATGTTCCTCTTGACGGAGGGTTACTCGCCAACTTAAAAGGATCTCACCTCAAACAAATTATAAGCGGATTTCACCAGAATTTTATCCCTTCGGAGCGCAAAATAGCAGAATTGATAATTTTGAATGTTAAATGAGAAAAATAATGCTAAATTCAATGTTAAGAAATGTACGCTTACAGATTCGTATATTTACAATGCGCAAACGACTTTGCATATAATTTTAAGATATTCTGCATATACAGGGCGGCTCACGAATCGTGCTACAAAAATTAACCGTAATAAGTTTCTTTTTAGTCAATGCATTACTTACATTTTTTTTGTATTGTATAGAACATTTTATTTTATTTAAACAATTAATTATTTCTCCATGCTCAACCACGCATATGCGACACCTAATTCGGGATTGCATCATCTATCTATTTAATGGACTGCTTCAGTTCAGTCAGATTTCTGGGTTTGATTTTGTACACCTCTTGCTTGACATAACCCGATAAGAAAAGACGAAGCGGTCCCAAATATTCTTATTCAAATATATATGTATAATTATGTTTGCATGTAAACAAATATGAAAGCATGCATACATATTGACGCAGATTTTTGTGAGACACGGAAAAATATTTTAAAATTGTAAAATATTTTAAATCGACAAAAGCTTTGTTGCCAGTTTTGTCAATTTTTTCTGTGTTTTGTGGGCTTGCGTGGTTGCAACTTTTCCCTTCCAGAGGGAATATCAGAAATTTGTTCAATTTATGATTTTTAGCTTTTGCCATCGTCGCGAAAAGAAGCTTGTTTTTATGAATGAAGCGAGGTTGCTTGTTAAAAGTGCGCCTGCGTTCATGAATGAAAATGTTGTTGTTGTGTAATTTATTATAAATTTGGGCTTCGCCTATTTGGCTGACATATTGACTTGTGACGATTGTTGTTTTTGTAGAACAATGTTTGTAGTTATGCGGGTGACATATTTACATGTGTACGCACAGACATATGTAGGTTGGTTTGTGTATGCATTATTTGTTCGGCAATTTTATGTAGATATATGCGTGTACATATAAATCAATGCGCGCACGTATAGTGTATTGATAAGTGATAAAATCATGATTTGACTTTCTGAATGCGTACATTCAAATACATACGTACATACATATGACTATATAAGATTAATGTGATAAAAGATGTACATACATACATATATTGTAATAAATTTAATCTCTATTATTATAATATTAAATATTTATTAGGAATGTATATTAGGTAAAAACTAAATAAAATTATTAAATGCCCAAATTGACTATAAATATTATTTCGAAATTTCATAATTTAAAAGATCTTATCAGTTTTGCATGCATTCATAAAAATTCGCAAAATGATATTCATATCAATAAATATTATATGATTGCATATAAAAGTATAAGCCAAAAGGCTAACATGCAGCTGTAATATCAAAGCAAGTCTCTGAGAATAATTTTCATTGAATTCTCAGCTCTGTTCACTCTCCACTGTTAAAATTTCTCCTTCCGAGCCAGATGTGGTGAAATCCACTATTCAAATCTTGTTAGGTTTTGACAATTCACACGCTGGTCCGCAATTGAACCTTCTCTATGATATACGTTCTCTGCCCGTACCAAGTGAGACATTTTTGCGTAGGCGTTAGTGAAAATCTTACGATTGGTTACTTGTAGATATATAATGGGCTGGAATCAGCAGTTGATCGAAAGAACGAAGGTCTATATTTTACGTATGAAATTAAAGTAATTGTCCAAGGTGTAATTCAAAAGTTTCAGGACTTTTATTAAAAAACGAATATTATTTGTTTTTTTTTGTAAATTTATTGGTCGCCTTCAAAATAGTCTCCTGCCGCCTGAATACAACGTTTTGCACGTTCAAGAAGGTTATCGAATGACTTTTTTAGGTCATTTGTCGGTATAGCGTTGAGGATGGCGGTCGTCGCCTTTTGGATGGCATCAACGTCAGCATAGCGGTTTCCTTTCATGGCCAAATGTAGTTTTCCGAACAAATAAAAATCGCAGGGTGCCATATCAAGCGAATAGGGTGAATGGTTGATGCTATGAATGCGATTTTTGGTCAAAAAATCTGTCGTGAGTGTCGAGGTATGAGGTCTTTGTCGTGTTGTGCGGGACAAATCAAGAACAAACCTTTCTGAGGCCCAAATTTTCTGTCAAAATACGATAAATCGACGCTGCGGATATTGATAATTCCGATTCCATATATTTAAGCGATAATTTCGGCTCTTTTTTTAATGAATTCACGTACAATTTCCGTGTTTTTTTCGTTCACAACATCTTTTGGCCGGTCCGAACGTTCGTCGTCTTCCAAGTCTTCCCGTCCCTCTTGAAAACGTTTAAACCACTCGTGAATACGGCTACGGGATAGACAATCATCGCCATAAACCTGTTTCATCATTTGATGAGTTTTGGTAAAAGTTTTACCAAGTTTAAAACAAAACTTAATGTTGGCTCTTTGTTCGATGCTCATTTTCCGACCGACACTACAAATGTAATGTCACATGTAGCGCGATATCTCAGCTGTTATACAAGTCAGCTGTTATATAAATTTTATACGGCAACACTGAAGAATACACAATTGAGGGATAACAATTTCAGACAGATGGCGCCACTAGAAGCCGCGTTGTTTAAAAAGTCCTGGAACTTTTGAATTGTTCCTTGTAAAACAAGCGGATGTTTAAAAATTCTCCACCACCAAAGACATGTGTGGCCTGGCGTTGTCCTGATGGAACACAATTCGGACTCTTCTGGATGAGTGCTGCCTTGAAGCGGTCCAGTTGTTGGCAGTAGAGGGCCGAATTGAGCGTTTGACCATAGGGGAGCAGCTCGTAGTAGATGATTCCTTGCCAATCCCACCAAACACACAAACCTTCCTGGCCGTCAATCCGGTCTTGGCCACCGTCTGGGCCGCTTCCCCGAGCTTTGACCACGACCGTTCGCGCTCGATGTTGTTGTAAGTAACCTATTTTTAATCGCCAGTCACAATCCGCTTCAGAAACGGGTCGATTTTGTTGCGATTCAGCAGCAATTCGCAGATGGAAATTCGGGCCAATTGTGTTTTTTTGAGTTAGTTCGTGTGGCACCCAAACAAATGGTTCCAAACGGTTTTCTGGCTTATCTTTAGTTCCTCAACAATTAAATAAGTGCTCAGGTGACGGTCTGTTTCCACTATTTCCATGATTTTATCGCAATTTTCGACGACAGGCCTCCCGACGCGTGGTGCATCTTTGACATCGAAATTACCGAACGGAATCTAGCAAACCACTTTTGTGCTACACGTTCGTTTACAGTATCGGGCCCATAAACTAAGTTAATTTTTTCAGCCGCTTTGACTACTTTTTCGCCTTGATCGGAAAAAATTTTTAAAATATAGCGAATTTTCTCTTTGCTGGTGTCCATGTTTGACGAGCGCTCACCACGTACTGAGTCAATCAATTGAAAAACTGTCAGAGACAAACTTTTAGCGCGAATAAACACGTTTTCAGCGCCGTCACTAGTAACACTAGTACTATGGACAATAACGCCATCTCTTAGATAAAAATCGAACGAACTTTTTTTGACCTAATATACGAGGACTAGGGGAAGTATTCATTTTAGGCACAAAGAACTACTGGTTATCTTTATAACAATTTTTCGAGTATACTTGTGTAATGTCCTGATCTTCCCTTAGCCCCAATATACGAATGTAGTGACTTTACACCTGACTTTAAACGGATTTTGTTCGTCAATATGTGATATTTTTATGAAATATAGTGGACAAGCTTTCTTCAAAATATGTTGGTTTAGCGTTGAGTATGTGTATGGATGAAATTGTATTCAATTTCGTTTTATTGGTAGAAGAGTTTATATCACCTAAAAGGTGTGCTCCCAAGACTACCACTGTTACAAAATTAATAGTTTTGTTCAGCTAACAGCAACTAATCGAGATGGATAATATATAGCAAATCGAATTAGAAGTAGGGAGGGCCATTTGGGATTTGGAAATTTTTAACAAATTTGTATGGCTCCGACACCTAATACGCTTAATGTAAATATCTCTAATAATAACTAACCTATTCACTATTTTGCCTAATAAGGATTTAATATTATATTTGCAACATTTTTATACTCTCTTGCCTAAAATGGCTGAAATCAGGGCAACACTTCCTTTAGTTCCCATATACTAAATATACGCATTTTCAAATATCCGCTTTCACTTTATCTATAATATAAAAATGAATCGCAAAATGTGTTGGTAAGCGCATAACTCAACAACGCCTGGACCAATTTAGCTAAATCTTTTTTTTAAATTTTCGTTGAAGTTCAAGGATGGTTTTTACGGCGATAAAAATTAGAATTATTGCTGGAAAAACCCTAAAAATAGCCCTTTTCTTTTTCCCATACAAATGATTTGTAACTAAAACGTAGTCAATTTGAGCTTTATTGCTATGGTATAAAGTTCATATTAAATTACAAGCACTCACTGTTGTCTAAGCAATGTAGGTGTGTTCCTAACGTCAAAGATCATATCTAGTGCTCATATCGTGATTAGTGAAAAAATAATTTATATTTGATATGCCTCCTATAAGACGAAGCAATTTAGGTAGAAGAACCAGAAATGCTACAAACCAAGCTAATTACCGATCTAATCGTACTGCACAAGAACGTGACGACGGAAATGAACGTGAAAGAATTCGGATATCACAAACGCGTGAAGCGCGAGCGCGACATTCAACTAATAATCGCGCAAGTTTGAATCGAGCTGCTTTCAGTTACGATGTGTCAATTGACTACAGTAACTACCAATGTGTTGTTATTGGTTCTATGAACTCGGTTTGCTCACACTGTAAGGCATTAAAATACAAAAACGAAGCCAATGGATTGTGTTGCGCAAATGGTAAAGTGAAATTGATACCATTGGATCCACCACCAGAACCATTGTACTCATTGGTTTCAGGAATAGGAACAGATTCTATACACTTTTTGACACATATCCAACAATATAACAATTGCTTTCAAATGACTTCATTTGGGGCAACAAATGTAGTTCGGGAAAATTTTATGCCAACTTTCAAGGTATGTATTATAGCAGTTACTCATAATTATTTTAGCGAACAAAATTTTTTGGCACCAAAGTTAAGATGTGTCACTAATCTTCAATTTCTTAATCACTTATATATCACTTAGTCATCATATTATATGGGGATTTAGTTTCAGTGACACTTTTATTATATTTTATATTTAATAGATATTAGTTAAAACTAAATATATACATCCAATCCATTAATTTATACCACACCATAATATTTTTTTTTTATTTACAGATACAAGGGCAAATATATCACAGAGCAGGTTCACTGTTACCAGTGTCAGATAACGACAACAAATTCCTGCAAATTTATTTTATGGGCAATTCACCACAAGAAATTGATCTGCGTTGTGCACATAACAATTTAGTAAAGAGGTCTATTGTAGAACAATTACAAACTTTATTTCATCAACTTAATCAATTGATTATATTGTTTAAAACTGCCTTGGATATGATGCCATCCGATAATCACAAAATTGTAATCAGAGCTGATAAAACACCTGCAGGTCAACATACAAGACGTTTTAATGCACCAACTATTGATGAAGTTGCTATCGTTGTAGTTGGAGAAAACTTGGAATCCCGTGATATTGTTTTACATCGTCGGAATGATCAATTACAACGTATATGATGCACTGCAATATCCCATTATATTTTGGCAAGGTGAAGATGGCTACGATTTCTCAATAAAAATGATAAATCCCATTACAGGTAACTAAAATATCTCAGTCATTATATTATGTATTTTGAATGTTATTAAAATAAAATCTATTTACAGGTTCTGAAACCAACAAAAAAGTCAGTTCAATGAACTATTATTCATACCGCCTAATGATTCGGGAAAATGAAGATAATCACATATTGAAATGTCGGCGATTATATCACAAATATGTTGTTGATATGTATGTTAAAATTGAAACGGAGAGATTAACATTCATCAGGTTGAATCAAACTAAACTCCGATCTGAAGAGTATGTTCACCTTCGAGATGCGATTAATACTGATGGAAATGCACAGAATGTCGGTCGGATGACTATTCTTCCAGCAACATACATCGGAAGCCCTCGGCATATGCACGAATATGCTCAAGATGCCATGTCGTATGTTCGTCATTATGGTACAGCAGATTTGTTCATCACATTTACATGCAATCCACAATGGATAGAAATCAAGCAGGAGTTATTCCCTGGGCAATCACCCATTGATCGTCATGATATTACAGCCAGAGTCTTTAGACAAAAGTTGAAATCTTTAATGGATTTCATCGTAAAACATAATGTGTTTGGTGAGACACGCTGCTGGATGTATTCTGTGGAGTGGCAGAAACGAGGATTGCCACATGCACACATTTTGATTTGGTTGGTTGAAAAGATAAGGCCAAATGAAGTTGATGCAGTGATATCAGCTGAAATCCCTAATGTACAAGTAGATCCTGGATTGCATGAGGTAGTTATCAAAAACATGATACATGGTCCCTGTGGAACTCTTAATCAAAATTCACCGTGTATGATGGATGGTAAATGTTCAAAACGATATCCACGGACATTAATATCGGAAACAATTACTGGTAATGACGGTTATCCATTGTATCGTCGCAGATCGACAGCAGACAATGGAAAATCAACAATTGTCAAATTAAATCAACAAGATATTGAAATAGATAATCGTTGGATTGTTCCATATTCACCCATTTTATCAAAGACATTCAAAGCACACATCAACGTTGAATCTTGCCATTCAGTGAAATCTATTAAATACATTTGCAAATATGTAACCAAAGGGAGTGATATGGCTGTGATTGGAATTGGTGCAGAGAATTCCAATGATGAAGTTACCCAATACCAAATGGGCCGCTACGTCAGTAGTAATGAAGCAGTTTGGCGAATATTTTCTTTTCCTATTCATGAGAGACACCCTTCTGTTGTTCACTTAGCTGTGCATTTAGAAAATGGACAAAGAGTGTATTTTACAGCACAGAACGCAGTACAAAGAGCTGCTCAGCCACCATCTACTACATTAACCAGTTTTTTTGAGACATGCCAAAACGATTATTTCGCACAAACATTGCTATATTCTGAAATGCCAAAATATTATACCTGGAATCAATCCTCAAGGAGATTTATACGACGGAAACAAGGAAAACCAGTTCCAGGATATACAGATGTATATTCCACCGATGCGATTGGCCGGATTTATTCAGTACATCCAAGCAATGATGAATGTTTTTACTTACGACTGCTATTAGTCAATGTACGTGGCCCAACATCATTCCAACAGTTACGAACTGTTGATGGTGAATTGTGTGGATCCTACAGAGAAGCCTGTCAACGTTTGCAATTGCTTGAAAATGACGCTCATTGGGATCAAACTCTCAATGATGCTGTAATATCATCACACGCTCACCAAATACGAACATTGTTTTCTATAATCATATCTACATGCTTCCCATCAAACCCAATTGATTTGTGGATCAAGTACAAAGATTATATGTGTGATGATATTTTGTATCAAATACGGAATAGAATGGGAAATCCAAATATACAAATCAGTGAAGAAATTTACAATGAAGTATTGATTTCAATTGAGGACATGTGCTTGATAATGTCAAACAAACTATTAATTCAATTAGGCCTGACCGCGCCCAATCGTCCAATGCATGACGCTTTTAACCAAGAGCTGCATCGAGAAAAACTGTATGATCTCAACTCTTTGAAAGAATTAATTCAAACAAATCTTCCACTGTTAAATGAACAACAGAAGTATGTATTTGAAACTCTTATGAAAGTAACAAATGATGAAACTGGAGGCATTTACTTCTTAGATGCACCTGGTGGTACAGGAAAAACTTTTTTGATTTCATTAATATTAGCAACAATTCGCTCACAAAATAAAATTGCACTTGCACTAGCTTCGTCGGGAATCGCAGCAACTTTGCTTGAAGGTGGTCGAACAGCCCATTCAGCACTAAAATTGCCATTAAATATGCAAAGCAATGAAACTCCAACCTGCAACGTTTCGAAGAACTCTGCAATGGCAAAGGTTTTGCAGCAATGTAAATTGATTGTTTGGGATGAATGCACGATGGCACATAAAAAATCTTTGGAGGCTTTAGACAGAACCTTAAAAGATCTACGGAGCAATAATAACCGATTTGGTGGTGCAATGATTTTATTAGCAGGAGATTTTCGTCAAACATTGCCAGTGATTCCACGATCAACGCCAGCTGATGAACTCAATGCATGTCTAAAGTCCTCCAATTTGTGGAAACATGTCAAAGTACTTCATTTAAGTAAGAATATGCGTGTCGAATTGCAAAATGACCAATCTGGAAACATATTCTCTAAACAACTCATTGACATTGGTAATGGCAAATTTCCTATAGACATGTTGACTGGCTGCATTAACTTTCCTCAAAGTTTTTGTCAGTTAACTCGATCAAAAGATGAACTTATTCAGAAGGTGTTTCCAGATGTTTCTCAAAATTACAGAAACCATGATTGGTTGAGCGAACGAGCTATACTGGCTGCAAAAAACATAGATGTAAATGAATTAAATTTCAAAATTCAAGAACAAATTACAGGCGAATTGAGGATATATAAATCAGTTGATTCGGCTACTAATCAAGATGATGTAGTCAACTATCCACCGGAATTTTTAAACTCGCTGGATTTGCCAGGATTGCCACCTCACAATCTTCAATTAAAGGTTGGATCGGTGGTTATAATGTTGCGAAATATCAACCAACCGCGTCTTTGCAACGGTACACGGTTAGCGATAAAAAAATTACTAAACAATGTGATAGAAGCAACTATACTCAAAGGAAAGTATAAAGGAGAAGATGTTCTTATACCGCGCATCCCAATGATTCCGACTGATGTGCCATTTGAGTTTAAACGACTACAGTTTCCAGTGCGGCTTGCTTTTGCTATGACTATAAACAAGTCCCAGGGGCAATCATTAAGTGTTTGTGGTATTAATCTAGAAAACCCATGTTTCTCACATGGTCAATTGTATGTTGCCTGTTCCCGTGTTGGAAAACCATCAGATTTGTTTATCTATGCGCCAGGTAATCAAACAAAAAACATCGTATACCACAAGGCACTACAGTGATAATAATAATAATTATGATTCACATGATTAACAATAAAGCGATTACTTATTTTTAAATCCTTATATATGTTTTATTTAATTATTTTTTATTCACAACGCCCTATCACCAGGGTGACGGTTCTGTTCAGGAGAATTTTTTAAAATACGTAGGCGAAAAAAATGCCAAATTACAAATCTTTTTGACAGGACGAAGTCTGTCGGGTCAGCTAGTCTATAATATAAAAATGAATCGCAAAATGTGTTGGTAAGCGCATAACTCAACAACGCCTGGACCAATTTAGCTAAATCTTTTTTTTAAATTTTCGTTGAAGTTCAAGGATGGTTTTTACGGCGATAAAAATTAGAATTATTGCTGGAAAAACCCTAAAAATAGCCCTTTTCTTTTTCCCATACAAATGATTTGTAACTAAAACGTAGTCAATTTGAGCTTTATTGCTATGGTATAAAGTTCATATTAAATTACAAGCACTCACTGTTGTCTAAGCAATGTAGGTGTGTTCCTAACGTCAAAGATCATATCTATCAAAACAATGTGCGTGTGTGCGTTGGAGCTCAGAATATATAGTTGGAGGAGTTTAATGTGGCGTTCCGAAACTCGCGGACCAACAGTGTTTTATTATTTTTAATATCCAAATTTTAAGTACGGCTTAAAAGGATTTGACTTCAAGTCATATAAAATTTAAAAAGAAAAAAGTTGTCTGTTACCTAATCTACTGAGTTTGCTTTTGACGACTGATACACGAAACAAATTCGTATATAGTTTTTTGTGCAGAGTGTTTACTTAGTTAGTGTTTGTTTAGTTCGTGATTAGTGAAAAAATAATTTATATTTGATATGCCTCCTATAAGACGAAGCAATTTAGGTAGAAGAACCAGAAATGCTACAAACCAAGCTAATTACCGATCTAATCGTACTGCACAAGAACGTGACGACGGAAATGAACGTGAAAGAATTCGGATATCACAAACGCGTGAAGCGCGAGCGCGACATTCAACTAATAATCGCGCAAGTTTGAATCGAGCTGCTTTCAGTTACGATGTGTCAATTGACTACAGTAACTACCAATGTGTTGTTATTGGTTCTATGAACTCGGTTTGCTCACACTGTAAGGCATTAAAATACAAAAACGAAGCCAATGGATTGTGTTGCGCAAATGGTAAAGTGAAATTGATACCATTGGATCCACCACCAGAACCATTGTACTCATTGGTTTCAGGAATAGGAACAGATTCTATACACTTTTTGACACATATCCAACAATATAACAATTGCTTTCAAATGACTTCATTTGGGGCAACAAATGTAGTTCGGGAAAATTTTATGCCAACTTTCAAGGTATGTATTATAGCAGTTACTCATAATTATTTTAGCGAACAAAATTTTTTGGCACCAAAGTTAAGATGTGTCACTAATCTTCAATTTCTTAATCACTTATATATCACTTAGTCATCATATTATATGGGGATTTAGTTTCAGTGACACTTTTATTATATTTTATATTTAATAGATATTAGTTAAAACTAAATATATACATCCAATCCATTAATTTATACCACACCATAATATTTTTTTTTTATTTACAGATACAAGGGCAAATATATCACAGAGCAGGTTCACTGTTACCAGTGTCAGATAACGACAACAAATTCCTGCAAATTTATTTTATGGGCAATTCACCACAAGAAATTGATCTGCGTTGTGCACATAACAATTTAGTAAAGAGGTCTATTGTAGAACAATTACAAACTTTATTTCATCAACTTAATCAATTGATTATATTGTTTAAAACTGCCTTGGATATGATGCCATCCGATAATCACAAAATTGTAATCAGAGCTGATAAAACACCTGCAGGTCAACATACAAGACGTTTTAATGCACCAACTATTGATGAAGTTGCTATCGTTGTAGTTGGAGAAAACTTGGAATCCCGTGATATTGTTTTACATCGTCGGAATGATCAATTACAACGTATATGATGCACTGCAATATCCCATTATATTTTGGCAAGGTGAAGATGGCTACGATTTCTCAATAAAAATGATAAATCCCATTACAGGTAACTAAAATATCTCAGTCATTATATTATGTATTTTGAATGTTATTAAAATAAAATCTATTTACAGGTTCTGAAACCAACAAAAAAGTCAGTTCAATGAACTATTATTCATACCGCCTAATGATTCGGGAAAATGAAGATAATCACATATTGAAATGTCGGCGATTATATCACAAATATGTTGTTGATATGTATGTTAAAATTGAAACGGAGAGATTAACATTCATCAGGTTGAATCAAACTAAACTCCGATCTGAAGAGTATGTTCACCTTCGAGATGCGATTAATACTGATGGAAATGCACAGAATGTCGGTCGGATGACTATTCTTCCAGCAACATACATCGGAAGCCCTCGGCATATGCACGAATATGCTCAAGATGCCATGTCGTATGTTCGTCATTATGGTACAGCAGATTTGTTCATCACATTTACATGCAATCCACAATGGATAGAAATCAAGCAGGAGTTATTCCCTGGGCAATCACCCATTGATCGTCATGATATTACAGCCAGAGTCTTTAGACAAAAGTTGAAATCTTTAATGGATTTCATCGTAAAACATAATGTGTTTGGTGAGACACGCTGCTGGATGTATTCTGTGGAGTGGCAGAAACGAGGATTGCCACATGCACACATTTTGATTTGGTTGGTTGAAAAGATAAGGCCAAATGAAGTTGATGCAGTGATATCAGCTGAAATCCCTAATGTACAAGTAGATCCTGGATTGCATGAGGTAGTTATCAAAAACATGATACATGGTCCCTGTGGAACTCTTAATCAAAATTCACCGTGTATGATGGATGGTAAATGTTCAAAACGATATCCACGGACATTAATATCGGAAACAATTACTGGTAATGACGGTTATCCATTGTATCGTCGCAGATCGACAGCAGACAATGGAAAATCAACAATTGTCAAATTAAATCAACAAGATATTGAAATAGATAATCGTTGGATTGTTCCATATTCACCCATTTTATCAAAGACATTCAAAGCACACATCAACGTTGAATCTTGCCATTCAGTGAAATCTATTAAATACATTTGCAAATATGTAACCAAAGGGAGTGATATGGCTGTGATTGGAATTGGTGCAGAGAATTCCAATGATGAAGTTACCCAATACCAAATGGGCCGCTACGTCAGTAGTAATGAAGCAGTTTGGCGAATATTTTCTTTTCCTATTCATGAGAGACACCCTTCTGTTGTTCACTTAGCTGTGCATTTAGAAAATGGACAAAGAGTGTATTTTACAGCACAGAACGCAGTACAAAGAGCTGCTCAGCCACCATCTACTACATTAACCAGTTTTTTTGAGACATGCCAAAACGATTATTTCGCACAAACATTGCTATATTCTGAAATGCCAAAATATTATACCTGGAATCAATCCTCAAGGAGATTTATACGACGGAAACAAGGAAAACCAGTTCCAGGATATACAGATGTATATTCCACCGATGCGATTGGCCGGATTTATTCAGTACATCCAAGCAATGATGAATGTTTTTACTTACGACTGCTATTAGTCAATGTACGTGGCCCAACATCATTCCAACAGTTACGAACTGTTGATGGTGAATTGTGTGGATCCTACAGAGAAGCCTGTCAACGTTTGCAATTGCTTGAAAATGACGCTCATTGGGATCAAACTCTCAATGATGCTGTAATATCATCACACGCTCACCAAATACGAACATTGTTTTCTATAATCATATCTACATGCTTCCCATCAAACCCAATTGATTTGTGGATCAAGTACAAAGATTATATGTGTGATGATATTTTGTATCAAATACGGAATAGAATGGGAAATCCAAATATACAAATCAGTGAAGAAATTTACAATGAAGTATTGATTTCAATTGAGGACATGTGCTTGATAATGTCAAACAAACTATTAATTCAATTAGGCCTGACCGCGCCCAATCGTCCAATGCATGACGCTTTTAACCAAGAGCTGCATCGAGAAAAACTGTATGATCTCAACTCTTTGAAAGAATTAATTCAAACAAATCTTCCACTGTTAAATGAACAACAGAAGTATGTATTTGAAACTCTTATGAAAGTAACAAATGATGAAACTGGAGGCATTTACTTCTTAGATGCACCTGGTGGTACAGGAAAAACTTTTTTGATTTCATTAATATTAGCAACAATTCGCTCACAAAATAAAATTGCACTTGCACTCGCTTCGTCGGGAATCGCAGCAACTTTGCTTGAAGGTGGTCGAACAGCCCATTCAGCACTAAAATTGCCATTAAATATGCAAAGCAATGAAACTCCAACCTGCAACGTTTCGAAGAACTCTGCAATGGCAAAGGTTTTGCAGCAATGTAAATTGATTGTTTGGGATGAATGCACGATGGCACATAAAAAATCTTTGGAGGCTTTAGACAGAACCTTAAAAGATCTACGGAGCAATAATAACCGATTTGGTGGTGCAATGATTTTATTAGCAGGAGATTTTCGTCAAACATTGCCAGTGATTCCACGATCAACGCCAGCTGATGAACTCAATGCATGTCTAAAGTCCTCCAATTTGTGGAAACATGTCAAAGTACTTCATTTAAGTAAGAATATGCGTGTCGAATTGCAAAATGACCAATCTGGAAACATATTCTCTAAACAACTCATTGACATTGGTAATGGCAAATTTCCTATAGACATGTTGACTGGCTGCATTAACTTTCCTCAAAGTTTTTGTCAGTTAACTCGATCAAAAGATGAACTTATTCAGAAGGTGTTTCCAGATGTTTCTCAAAATTACAGAAACCATGATTGGTTGAGCGAACGAGCTATACTGGCTGCAAAAAACATAGATGTAAATGAATTAAATTTCAAAATTCAAGAACAAATTACAGGCGAATTGAGGATATATAAATCAGTTGATTCGGCTACTAATCAAGATGATGTAGTCAACTATCCACCGGAATTTTTAAACTCGCTGGATTTGCCAGGATTGCCACCTCACAATCTTCAATTAAAGGTTGGATCGGTGGTTATAATGTTGCGAAATATCAACCAACCGCGTCTTTGCAACGGTACACGGTTAGCGATAAAAAAATTACTAAACAATGTGATAGAAGCAACTATACTCAAAGGAAAGTATAAAGGAGAAGATGTTCTTATACCGCGCATCCCAATGATTCCGACTGATGTGCCATTTGAGTTTAAACGACTACAGTTTCCAGTGCGGCTTGCTTTTGCTATGACTATAAACAAGTCCCAGGGGCAATCATTAAGTGTTTGTGGTATTAATCTAGAAAACCCATGTTTCTCACATGGTCAATTGTATGTTGCCTGTTCCCGTGTTGGAAAACCATCAGATTTGTTTATCTATGCGCCAGGTAATCAAACAAAAAACATCGTATACCACAAGGCACTACAGTGATAATAATAATAATTATGATTCACATGATTAACAATAAAGCGATTACTTATTTTTAAATCCTTATATATGTTTTATTTAATTATTTTTTATTCACAACGCCCTATCACCAGGGTGACGGTTCTGTTCAGGAGAATTTTTTAAAATACGTAGGCGAAAAAAATGCCAAATTACAAATCTTTTTGACAGGACGAAGTCTGTCGGGTCAGCTAGTCTATAATATAAAAATGAATCGCAAAATGTGTTGGTAAGCGCATAACTCAACAACGCCTGGACCAATTTAGCTAAATCTTTTTTTTAAATTTTCGTTGAAGTTCAAGGATGGTTTTTACGGCGATAAAAATTAGAATTATTGCTGGAAAAACCCTAAAAATAGCCCTTTTCTTTTTCCCATACAAATGATTTGTAACTAAAACGTAGTCAATTTGAGCTTTATTGCTATGGTATAAAGTTCATATTAAATTACAAGCACTCACTGTTGTCTAAGCAATGTAGGTGTGTTCCTAACGTCAAAGATCATATCTATCAAAACAATGTGCGTGTGTGCGTTGGAGCTCAGAATATATAGTTGGAGGAGTTTAATGTGGCGTTCCGAAACTCGCGGACCAACAGTGTTTTATTATTTTTAATATCCAAATTTTAAGTACGGCTTAAAAGGATTTGACTTCAAGTCATATAAAATTTAAAAAGAAAAAAGTTGTCTGTTACCTAATCTACTGAGTTTGCTTTTGACGACTGATACACGAAACAAATTCGTATATAGTTTTTTGTGCAGAGTGTTTACTTAGTTAGTGTTTGTTTAGTTCGTGATTAGTGAAAAAATAATTTATATTTGACTAGCTGACCCGACAGACTTCGTCCTGTCAAAAAGATTTGTAATTTGGCATTTTTTTCGCCTACGTATTTTAAAAAATTCTCCTGAACAGAACCGTCACCCTGGTGATAGGGCGTTGTGAATAAAAAATAATTAAATAAAACATATATAAGGATTTAAAAATAAGTAATCGCTTTATTGTTAATCATGTGAATCATAATTATTATTATTATCACTGTAGTGCCTTGTGGTATACGATGTTTTTTGTTTGATTACCTGGCGCATAGATAAACAAATCTGATGGTTTTCCAACACGGGAACAGGCAACATACAATTGACCATGTGAGAAACATGGGTTTTCTAGATTAATACCACAAACACTTAATGATTGCCCCTGGGACTTGTTTATAGTCATAGCAAAAGCAAGCCGCACTGGAAACTGTAGTCGTTTAAACTCAAATGGCACATCAGTCGGAATCATTGGGATGCGCGGTATAAGAACATCTTCTCCTTTATACTTTCCTTTGAGTATAGTTGCTTCTATCACATTGTTTAGTAATTTTTTTATCGCTAACCGTGTACCGTTGCAAAGACGCGGTTGGTTGATATTTCGCAACATTATAACCACCGATCCAACCTTTAATTGAAGATTGTGAGGTGGCAATCCTGGCAAATCCAGCGAGTTTAAAAATTCCGGTGGATAGTTGACTACATCATCTTGATTAGTAGCCGAATCAACTGATTTATATATCCTCAATTCGCCTGTAATTTGTTCTTGAATTTTGAAATTTAATTCATTTACATCTATGTTTTTTGCAGCCAGTATAGCTCGTTCGCTCAACCAATCATGGTTTCTGTAATTTTGAGAAACATCTGGAAACACCTTCTGAATAAGTTCATCTTTTGATCGAGTTAACTGACAAAAACTTTGAGGAAAGTTAATGCAGCCAGTCAACATGTCTATAGGAAATTTGCCATTACCAATGTCAATGAGTTGTTTAGAGAATATGTTTCCAGATTGGTCATTTTGCAATTCGACACGCATATTCTTACTTAAATGAAGTACTTTGACATGTTTCCACAAATTGGAGGACTTTAGACATGCATTGAGTTCATCAGCTGGCGTTGATCGTGGAATCACTGGCAATGTTTGACGAAAATCTCCTGCTAATAAAATCATTGCACCACCAAATCGGTTATTATTGCTCCGTAGATCTTTTAAGGTTCTGTCTAAAGCCTCCAAAGATTTTTTATGTGCCATCGTGCATTCATCCCAAACAATCAATTTACATTGCTGCAAAACCTTTGCCATTGCAGAGTTCTTCGAAACGTTGCAGGTTGGAGTTTCATTGCTTTGCATATTTAATGGCAATTTTAGTGCTGAATGGGCTGTTCGACCACCTTCAAGCAAAGTTGCTGCGATTCCCGACGAAGCGAGTGCAAGTGCAATTTTATTTTGTGAGCGAATTGTTGCTAATATTAATGAAATCAAAAAAGTTTTTCCTGTACCACCAGGTGCATCTAAGAAGTAAATGCCTCCAGTTTCATCATTTGTTACTTTCATAAGAGTTTCAAATACATACTTCTGTTGTTCATTTAACAGTGGAAGATTTGTTTGAATTAATTCTTTCAAAGAGTTGAGATCATACAGTTTTTCTCGATGCAGCTCTTGGTTAAAAGCGTCATGCATTGGACGATTGGGCGCGGTCAGGCCTAATTGAATTAATAGTTTGTTTGACATTATCAAGCACATGTCCTCAATTGAAATCAATACTTCATTGTAAATTTCTTCACTGATTTGTATATTTGGATTTCCCATTCTATTCCGTATTTGATACAAAATATCATCACACATATAATCTTTGTACTTGATCCACAAATCAATTGGGTTTGATGGGAAGCATGTAGATATGATTATAGAAAACAATGTTCGTATTTGGTGAGCGTGTGATGATATTACAGCATCATTGAGAGTTTGATCCCAATGAGCGTCATTTTCAAGCAATTGCAAACGTTGACAGGCTTCTCTGTAGGATCCACACAATTCACCATCAACAGTTCGTAACTGTTGGAATGATGTTGGGCCACGTACATTGACTAATAGCAGTCGTAAGTAAAAACATTCATCATTGCTTGGATGTACTGAATAAATCCGGCCAATCGCATCGGTGGAATATACATCTGTATATCCTGGAACTGGTTTTCCTTGTTTCCGTCGTATAAATCTCCTTGAGGATTGATTCCAGGTATAATATTTTGGCATTTCAGAATATAGCAATGTTTGTGCGAAATAATCGTTTTGGCATGTCTCAAAAAAACTGGTTAATGTAGTAGATGGTGGCTGAGCAGCTCTTTGTACTGCGTTCTGTGCTGTAAAATACACTCTTTGTCCATTTTCTAAATGCACAGCTAAGTGAACAACAGAAGGGTGTCTCTCATGAATAGGAAAAGAAAATATTCGCCAAACTGCTTCATTACTACTGACGTAGCGGCCCATTTGGTATTGGGTAACTTCATCATTAGAATTCTCTGCACCAATTCCAATCACAGCCATATCACTCCCTTTGGTTACATATTTGCAAATGTATTTAATAGATTTCACTGAATGGCAAGATTCAACGTTGATGTGTGCTTTGAATGTCTTTGATAAAATGGGTGAATATGGAACAATCCAACGATTATCTATTTCAATATCTTGTTGATTTAATTTGACAATTGTTGATTTTCCATTGTCTGCTGTCGATCTGCGACGATACAATGGATAACCGTCATTACCAGTAATTGTTTCCGATATTAATGTCCGTGGATATCGTTTTGAACATTTACCATCCATCATACACGGTGAATTTTGATTAAGAGTTCCACAGGGACCATGTATCATGTTTTTGATAACTACCTCATGCAATCCAGGATCTACTTGTACATTAGGGATTTCAGCTGATATCACTGCATCAACTTCATTTGGCCTTATCTTTTCAACCAACCAAATCAAAATGTGTGCATGTGGCAATCCTCGTTTCTGCCACTCCACAGAATACATCCAGCAGCGTGTCTCACCAAACACATTATGTTTTACGATGAAATCCATTAAAGATTTCAACTTTTGTCTAAAGACTCTGGCTGTAATATCATGACGATCAATGGGTGATTGCCCAGGGAATAACTCCTGCTTGATTTCTATCCATTGTGGATTGCATGTAAATGTGATGAACAAATCTGCTGTACCATAATGACGAACATACGACATGGCATCTTGAGCATATTCGTGCATATGCCGAGGGCTTCCGATGTATGTTGCTGGAAGAATAGTCATCCGACCGATATTCTGTGCATTTCCATCAGTATTAATCGCATCTCGAAGGTGAACATACTCTTCAGATCGGAGTTTAGTTTGATTCAACCTGATGAATGTTAATCTCTCCGTTTCAATTTTAACATACATATCAACAACATATTTGTGATATAATCGCCGACATTTCAATATGTGATTATCTTCATTTTCCCGAATCATTAGGCGGTATGAATAATAGTTCATTGAACTGACTTTTTTGTTGGTTTCAGAACCTGTAAATAGATTTTATTTTAATAACATTCAAAATACATAATATAATGACTGAGATATTTTAGTTACCTGTAATGGGATTTATCATTTTTATTGAGAAATCGTAGCCATCTTCACCTTGCCAAAATATAATGGGATATTGCAGTGCATCATATACGTTGTAATTGATCATTCCGACGATGTAAAACAATATCACGGGATTCCAAGTTTTCTCCAACTACAACGATAGCAACTTCATCAATAGTTGGTGCATTAAAACGTCTTGTATGTTGACCTGCAGGTGTTTTATCAGCTCTGATTACAATTTTGTGATTATCGGATGGCATCATATCCAAGGCAGTTTTAAACAATATAATCAATTGATTAAGTTGATGAAATAAAGTTTGTAATTGTTCTACAATAGACCTCTTTACTAAATTGTTATGTGCACAACGCAGATCAATTTCTTGTGGTGAATTGCCCATAAAATAAATTTGCAGGAATTTGTTGTCGTTATCTGACACTGGTAACAGTGAACCTGCTCTGTGATATATTTGCCCTTGTATCTGTAAATAAAAAAAAAATATTATGGTGTGGTATAAATTAATGGATTGGATGTATATATTTAGTTTTAACTAATATCTATTAAATATAAAATATAATAAAAGTGTCACTGAAACTAAATCCCCATATAATATGATGACTAAGTGATATATAAGTGATTAAGAAATTGAAGATTAGTGACACATCTTAACTTTGGTGCCAAAAAATTTTGTTCGCTAAAATAATTATGAGTAACTGCTATAATACATACCTTGAAAGTTGGCATAAAATTTTCCCGAACTACATTTGTTGCCCCAAATGAAGTCATTTGAAAGCAATTGTTATATTGTTGGATATGTGTCAAAAAGTGTATAGAATCTGTTCCTATTCCTGAAACCAATGAGTACAATGGTTCTGGTGGTGGATCCAATGGTATCAATTTCACTTTACCATTTGCGCAACACAATCCATTGGCTTCGTTTTTGTATTTTAATGCCTTACAGTGTGAGCAAACCGAGTTCATAGAACCAATAACAACACATTGGTAGTTACTGTAGTCAATTGACACATCGTAACTGAAAGCAGCTCGATTCAAACTTGCGCGATTATTAGTTGAATGTCGCGCTCGCGCTTCACGCGTTTGTGATATCCGAATTCTTTCACGTTCATTTCCGTCGTCACGTTCTTGTGCAGTACGATTAGATCGGTAATTAGCTTGGTTTGTAGCATTTCTGGTTCTTCTACCTAAATTGCTTCGTCTTATAGGAGGCATATCAAATATAAATTATTTTTTCACTAATCACGAACTAAACAAACACTAACTAAGTAAACACTCTGCACAAAAAACTATATACGAATTTGTTTCGTGTATCAGTCGTCAAAAGCAAACTCAGTAGATTAGGTAACAGACAACTTTTTTCTTTTTAAATTTTATATGACTTGAAGTCAAATCCTTTTAAGCCGTACTTAAAATTTGGATATTAAAAATAATAAAACACTGTTGGTCCGCGAGTTTCGGAACGCCACATTAAACTCCTCCAACTATATATTCTGAGCTCCAACGCACACACGCACATTGTTTTGATAGATATGATCTTTGACGTTAGGAACACACCTACATTGCTTAGACAACAGTGAGTGCTTGTAATTTAATATGAACTTTATACCATAGCAATAAAGCTCAAATTGACTACGTTTTAGTTACAAATCATTTGTATGGGAAAAAGAAAAGGGCTATTTTTAGGGTTTTTCCAGCAATAATTCTAATTTTTATCGCCGTAAAAACCATCCTTGAACTTCAACGAAAATTTAAAAAAAAGATTTAGCTAAATTGGTCCAGGCGTTGTTGAGTTATGCGCTTACCAACACATTTTGCGATTCATTTTTATATTATAGATATGCCTCCTATAAGACGAAGCAATTTAGGTAGAAGAACCAGAAATGCTACAAACCAAGCTAATTACCGATCTAATCGTACTGCACAAGAACGTGACGACGGAAATGAACGTGAAAGAATTCGGATATCACAAACGCGTGAAGCGCGAGCGCGACATTCAACTAATAATCGCGCAAGTTTGAATCGAGCTGCTTTCAGTTACGATGTGTCAATTGACTACAGTAACTACCAATGTGTTGTTATTGGTTCTATGAACTCGGTTTGCTCACACTGTAAGGCATTAAAATACAAAAACGAAGCCAATGGATTGTGTTGCGCAAATGGTAAAGTGAAATTGATACCATTGGATCCACCACCAGAACCATTGTACTCATTGGTTTCAGGAATAGGAACAGATTCTATACACTTTTTGACACATATCCAACAATATAACAATTGCTTTCAAATGACTTCATTTGGGGCAACAAATGTAGTTCGGGAAAATTTTATGCCAACTTTCAAGGTATGTATTATAGCAGTTACTCATAATTATTTTAGCGAACAAAATTTTTTGGCACCAAAGTTAAGATGTGTCACTAATCTTCAATTTCTTAATCACTTATATATCACTTAGTCATCATATTATATGGGGATTTAGTTTCAGTGACACTTTTATTATATTTTATATTTAATAGATATTAGTTAAAACTAAATATATACATCCAATCCATTAATTTATACCACACCATAATATTTTTTTTTTATTTACAGATACAAGGGCAAATATATCACAGAGCAGGTTCACTGTTACCAGTGTCAGATAACGACAACAAATTCCTGCAAATTTATTTTATGGGCAATTCACCACAAGAAATTGATCTGCGTTGTGCACATAACAATTTAGTAAAGAGGTCTATTGTAGAACAATTACAAACTTTATTTCATCAACTTAATCAATTGATTATATTGTTTAAAACTGCCTTGGATATGATGCCATCCGATAATCACAAAATTGTAATCAGAGCTGATAAAACACCTGCAGGTCAACATACAAGACGTTTTAATGCACCAACTATTGATGAAGTTGCTATCGTTGTAGTTGGAGAAAACTTGGAATCCCGTGATATTGTTTTACATCGTCGGAATGATCAATTACAACGTATATGATGCACTGCAATATCCCATTATATTTTGGCAAGGTGAAGATGGCTACGATTTCTCAATAAAAATGATAAATCCCATTACAGGTAACTAAAATATCTCAGTCATTATATTATGTATTTTGAATGTTATTAAAATAAAATCTATTTACAGGTTCTGAAACCAACAAAAAAGTCAGTTCAATGAACTATTATTCATACCGCCTAATGATTCGGGAAAATGAAGATAATCACATATTGAAATGTCGGCGATTATATCACAAATATGTTGTTGATATGTATGTTAAAATTGAAACGGAGAGATTAACATTCATCAGGTTGAATCAAACTAAACTCCGATCTGAAGAGTATGTTCACCTTCGAGATGCGATTAATACTGATGGAAATGCACAGAATGTCGGTCGGATGACTATTCTTCCAGCAACATACATCGGAAGCCCTCGGCATATGCACGAATATGCTCAAGATGCCATGTCGTATGTTCGTCATTATGGTACAGCAGATTTGTTCATCACATTTACATGCAATCCACAATGGATAGAAATCAAGCAGGAGTTATTCCCTGGGCAATCACCCATTGATCGTCATGATATTACAGCCAGAGTCTTTAGACAAAAGTTGAAATCTTTAATGGATTTCATCGTAAAACATAATGTGTTTGGTGAGACACGCTGCTGGATGTATTCTGTGGAGTGGCAGAAACGAGGATTGCCACATGCACACATTTTGATTTGGTTGGTTGAAAAGATAAGGCCAAATGAAGTTGATGCAGTGATATCAGCTGAAATCCCTAATGTACAAGTAGATCCTGGATTGCATGAGGTAGTTATCAAAAACATGATACATGGTCCCTGTGGAACTCTTAATCAAAATTCACCGTGTATGATGGATGGTAAATGTTCAAAACGATATCCACGGACATTAATATCGGAAACAATTACTGGTAATGACGGTTATCCATTGTATCGTCGCAGATCGACAGCAGACAATGGAAAATCAACAATTGTCAAATTAAATCAACAAGATATTGAAATAGATAATCGTTGGATTGTTCCATATTCACCCATTTTATCAAAGACATTCAAAGCACACATCAACGTTGAATCTTGCCATTCAGTGAAATCTATTAAATACATTTGCAAATATGTAACCAAAGGGAGTGATATGGCTGTGATTGGAATTGGTGCAGAGAATTCTAATGATGAAGTTACCCAATACCAAATGGGCCGCTACGTCAGTAGTAATGAAGCAGTTTGGCGAATATTTTCTTTTCCTATTCATGAGAGACACCCTTCTGTTGTTCACTTAGCTGTGCATTTAGAAAATGGACAAAGAGTGTATTTTACAGCACAGAACGCAGTACAAAGAGCTGCTCAGCCACCATCTACTACATTAACCAGTTTTTTTGAGACATGCCAAAACGATTATTTCGCACAAACATTGCTATATTCTGAAATGCCAAAATATTATACCTGGAATCAATCCTCAAGGAGATTTATACGACGGAAACAAGGAAAACCAGTTCCAGGATATACAGATGTATATTCCACCGATGCGATTGGCCGGATTTATTCAGTACATCCAAGCAATGATGAATGTTTTTACTTACGACTGCTATTAGTCAATGTACGTGGCCCAACATCATTCCAACAGTTACGAACTGTTGATGGTGAATTGTGTGGATCCTACAGAGAAGCCTGTCAACGTTTGCAATTGCTTGAAAATGACGCTCATTGGGATCAAACTCTCAATGATGCTGTAATATTATCACACGCTCACCAAATACGAACATTGTTTTCTATAATCATATCTACATGCTTCCCATCAAACCCAATTGATTTGTGGATCAAGTACAAAGATTATATGTGTGATGATATTTTGTATCAAATACGGAATAGAATGGGAAATCCAAATATACAAATCAGTGAAGAAATTTACAATGAAGTATTGATTTCAATTGAGGACATGTGCTTGATAATGTCAAACAAACTATTAATTCAATTAGGCCTGACCGCGCCCAATCGTCCAATGCATGACGCTTTTAACCAAGAGCTGCATCGAGAAAAACTGTATGATCTCAACTCTTTGAAAGAATTAATTCAAACAAATCTTCCACTGTTAAATGAACAACAGAAGTATGTATTTGAAACTCTTATGAAAGTAACAAATGATGAAACTGGAGGCATTTACTTCTTAGATGCACCTGGTGGTACAGGAAAAACTTTTTTGATTTCATTAATATTAGCAACAATTCGCTCACAAAATAAAATTGCACTTGCACTCGCTTCGTCGGGAATCGCAGCAACTTTGCTTGAAGGTGGTCGAACAGCCCATTCAGCACTAAAATTGCCATTAAATATGCAAAGCAATGAAACTCCAACCTGCAACGTTTCGAAGAACTCTGCAATGGCAAAGGTTTTGCAGCAATGTAAATTGATTGTTTGGGATGAATGCACGATGGCACATAAAAAATCTTTGGAGGCTTTAGACAGAACCTTAAAAGATCTACGGAGCAATAATAACCGATTTGGTGGTGCAATGATTTTATTAGCAGGAGATTTTCGTCAAACATTGCCAGTGATTCCACGATCAACGCCAGCTGATGAACTCAATGCATGTCTAAAGTCCTCCAATTTGTGGAAACATGTCAAAGTACTTCATTTAAGTAAGAATATGCGTGTCGAATTGCAAAATGACCAATCTGGAAACATATTCTCTAAACAACTCATTGACATTGGTAATGGCAAATTTCCTATAGACATGTTGACTGGCTGCATTAACTTTCCTCAAAGTTTTTGTCAGTTAACTCGATCAAAAGATGAACTTATTCAGAAGGTGTTTCCAGATGTTTCTCAAAATTACAGAAACCATGATTGGTTGAGCGAACGAGCTATACTGGCTGCAAAAAACATAGATGTAAATGAATTAAATTTCAAAATTCAAGAACAAATTACAGGCGAATTGAGGATATATAAATCAGTTGATTCGGCTACTAATCAAGATGATGTAGTCAACTATCCACCGGAATTTTTAAACTCGCTGGATTTGCCAGGATTGCCACCTCACAATCTTCAATTAAAGGTTGGATCGGTGGTTATAATGTTGCGAAATATCAACCAACCGCGTCTTTGCAACGGTACACGGTTAGCGATAAAAAAATTACTAAACAATGTGATAGAAGCAACTATACTCAAAGGAAAGTATAAAGGAGAAGATGTTCTTATACCGCGCATCCCAATGATTCCGACTGATGTGCCATTTGAGTTTAAACGACTACAGTTTCCAGTGCGGCTTGCTTTTGCTATGACTATAAACAAGTCCCAGGGGCAATCATTAAGTGTTTGTGGTATTAATCTAGAAAACCCATGTTTCTCACATGGTCAATTGTATGTTGCCTGTTCCCGTGTTGGAAAACCATCAGATTTGTTTATCTATGCGCCAGGTAATCAAACAAAAAACATCGTATACCACAAGGCACTACAGTGATAATAATAATAATTATGATTCACATGATTAACAATAAAGCGATTACTTATTTTTAAATCCTTATATATGTTTTATTTAATTATTTTTTATTCACAACGCCCTATCACCAGGGTGACGGTTCTGTTCAGGAGAATTTTTTAAAATACGTAGGCGAAAAAAATGCCAAATTACAAATCTTTTTGACAGGACGAAGTCTGTCGGGTCAGCTAGTACTTTATATATTGATCAATATGTGAGGTTTCTTAATGAAATTCAAAGGGCATTTATTTCTGGTAATAATACGTCGTAACTCCAAAACTGGATAAAATCGGGTAAAAATATTCCCTAGACCCCATCTACCTTATCTAAGAAAATCGATAAGAATTTCAAACTTCCGGTTGGCTTTATACCATATATATCGGTCAATATGTAAGATATATTATAAGTGAAAGTTTAATATTGGATATACTATAGTTTAATGCTGAAATGTGTTACATCGATCCACATATTACCCCTTCTCTCCCATATACTACATTACTACATATGTAGTTGTTCTTTTATAGTCCAGAATGAAATTGGGATTTCGCATTCTTTGGTTGATGCTTTTTTAATACTTGTAGACCCCATATATTGAATTTTGTTTGGATTGAGTTTATATCACATATATCATATTTGAGTTAATTAGGTTGAATTGTTTCGCAACAAAATTAAATATAACGCTTAACCTTAACAACACCTAAAAGTATTAACCCGTCTATGATCTTTTCAAAATGCGAAAGTATAAAATATTCGTTTATACTCGAACTTGCCCTTTCTTTTTTTTTTTTTTTTTTGTAAGGTTTTCCACCTTTGATTCTTACGTCTTGCGAAGGATAGTAATCTAAGTATAATTTTTTCTTTGATGATTCGTTTTACTTCAGTGGCAATGCATGTTTATCGACATGTTTCACTTTCTATTTGTTACAATATACAAAATTCAGCTGCAAAGAAAAATTTAAAACTAAATATATGAAGAAATGTGGAGAAAAAATATACACATTATTTTATATTTTTTTAATACGTTTTTATTAGCTTGAGTTGTATGTATGTAATGGAATCTTAGAGCTCATTTTTCACCGGTTTCCAGTAGTTTGATTCACGTGAAACTTTGCAGACGTGTCAAGGACCGATGACAATGCAATAAATGGTTTAATGTATATATCTTCCAAACCGCTAAAGCTAACTCAACCAAACTTGCTGAGAGGAAGTCCTTTAGCCGTCATACGCTGTAAAAATGGGCAAAATCAGATAATAACCACGCCCACTCCCCATATAACAGTTATGTTAAAATATACTAAAGTGCGATAACTGACGAAATAAATGCGCCATAAGCATTAAATTTCACAAACAAGATGGTAGGGAAGAGCTTTATAGAAGGATGTGTAAAAATTGTAAAATGGGCGTAGCACACGCAACCTTTAGGTGAAATAATATATCTCAGAAACTATCGAAAAGCGTGTTTTTTTAGTTTTTTTAAATTGTTATTTATTATATTTATCGTGTCGATTCAAAGTTTGCTTTCAAAGCTTACGTTTCATTGTCCACTGCTGTTTGTTTTTGAAACTGAATGCCCAATAACATAGTTGGTTATATTGACATTTGTGAAGTTGTATGTTAAAATCGTCTTCGCTCTGCAGCGATTACACTGTCTAGGAGCGGTTGATCGTTGGCCAAATGGTACCAGCAAAGTTGATTTTATTTTTCGTTTATCTGATACTTTGTACTTAATTTATTTTAGGGTGGAATGGATAATGTGGAAATCGCTCGAATATACTATTCCCAAGCCCTGAAATTAAATCCAAATAATTTACGTGCACTATATGGTTTATATTTGGTAAGTTCGATATGTCGTAAAAGATTGTCTGAATATGTATATATATTTGTTTGTTATGTTTTCCAGTGTTGCAGTTACATTACCAATTCTCGCGTCTTGGGGTCGAAGCGCAAAGAAGCTCAAAAAATAGCACAGTGGGCTTTGGAGAGTGCAGGCGTTCGAACAATTACATCGTCGAAAATTTCTAGCAACGATAAATTAGTTTCAAGTCTAGAATGTGCATTGGGAAGCTTAGATATTAAATCTAATTGACATTATTCTTAATCATTGTCGTAAAATGTATAAAAGATAATATTAATTGTCATCCTATTTGATTTCTCACTATATAACTGTGGACTTTACTAATGGTATAAAAGAAGTACGTAAAAATTTTAGTTTGTTTACCATATTTAAAGATATCTAATCAAACCAAATTTATATATTCGATGAGTAACGTTCTGAAACTAGGTTTTACGGTTTGGTTTCATGGTTCATTATTTGAAATAAATTTATTTGAATACAATTTATATATTTACATTTATTTTTATACTCTCCCAACATGTTGCAACAAAGTATAATAATTTTGCTAAAGTAACGGTTGTTTGTAACGTGTGTGTCGTGAAAGTACATATTTCTCAAGTCACTAAATATATATAAACCAAGTTTGTGAGTATAATCTGTTCGGCACCTCCTCAGACAGTGTGAAAATAGTTGAAGTCGGATGATATCCCTGCCCACTGGTATCATATTATGGTTATGCGGAAAACTTCTAGTTAAAAGTGCGATAACTCACTAAATAAATACGTCAGAAGGCTACGTCAATACGTCAGTCACCACCCACTAGGGTTAAATCATCTATTTTAGGAACCACTCGACCAATTTCAACCAAATTTGGTGCATAATATTATCCCGAATTTCATCTGATTTTTTCACTTTACGATATATAAATCGAGAACCAATGACTTAAGTGATACCAAACTTTGCACAAATAAAGTTAGTGTGGCAAGGCATGCCATATTTAATCTAAAAAAGGTCAAAAACGGACCATAACTTTTCAAGCACCCAGATATGGAAATACGGAACATATGGAACACAGTGCCTTCGGTCAACATGTAAGATATAATAATAAACTTATATTATATTTTTCTATAGTCTATATTTTTCTGGTAATAATATGCTGTAATGCCAAAAATGAATAAAATTAGGTAAATACTACCCCTAGTCGCCACAAACTCACGATTGAAATTATATTGTGTATATATATGGTATATATAGCGAAAGGTCTGGCTTGACTGCAGTAACTTTTGACATTACTGAAGTATACTTGGAACATGTTTCCATGCAATTTTCTGAAGATAAGTCACATACTGACAGACATATTCATAATAAAGTCTGCTGAGCTACACGTTCACTTAATTTTGCAAATATATATAGAAAGTGAAAGAATATATAGAATTTATAAATTTTTTATATGAGAAATGAGCGAGGTTATTGTCCGATTTTGTTCATTTTAACAATGTAACATAAGAATATCATGATAATGTTATGCACAATTACGAAATTTTAAATAGGATGTGAAATCTAATGCTTCTTCGTGTTAAATTAGTGAGTTATCTCAACAACATATCCGTTATATGTGGAGTGTACGTTTTTACAATCGATTTTTATTTTTAATTTTATATACCAATTTTTACACTGTGTGAGGAGGAGTTGGCTAGACTTGTCCTCAAAAATGTTTTCTGATTATCTATAGTGGTTTGTGCGACACATAACATACATTACACTTGTTAGTGAGCATATCTCCGCCCAGATTTTAAAATGTTTTAATTTTGGTTTAGTTATAGCCCTTTAAAATGTTTCACGTTTTGTGAGCGTAGCACCTGTTCAATACCGCCCATATGTGATATCATACTCCTGAGGGTACCAAAGAATACATGTATAACTTTTCATCAAGATATCTCAATATTGAATCAAGTCATCGTTTGTACGGACGGACGGGCAGTCAGCCGGAATGCGACACGTCCCGTCATTCTGATCATTTATATATTATAATATGTATTTCTATCTCGATTAGTTATAGGTGTTACAAACAACTGGTAGGTGAACAAAACTATTATACTTTGTGGTAACAGATTCCGAGAGTATAAAAAATAATTATTAAGTTCTATAGATAAACGCATGTATATACAATACATACATATATGCAATTAAAAAGCATAAAAGAATTTTATAAACCAGAAAAACGACTAACAATATATATATAGAGTAAATTATGTAACAATAGATAAAAATATTAACTATTTTTTTCAAATCTTCATTAGGTACAGTGATTTTTGAAAAAAAAGCTTCGATCAGGCCCAGGAATATCTATTTATAAATCTCCAAGGACTTATGATTGTCACCGCGAGGACCCTTTTTTGACAGTGGGTCAACCCAGACAGCTATAACTTTGGAAATTAAAATTTTTTTTTGAAATTTTCGTGACTTCAAGTCAAAACATTATATAATAAGGCTATATTACTACTTTTGTAAAATAACAAAAAAAATACTGAAAATTCTAATTTTTTCGTGCCTTTGACTACCCCTAACCACGTAAGGTGAGAGGATTGTTAACTAAAATGTCATTTGATGGTGCTCCTTAAAACTACTGTCTACGTTGAGTTTAAAGCTGCTCGCTTAATTTTTTGTCTATGACTTTTTAAGGGTCGCATCTAAAGGGACCGCTTAAAAAAGGAGATTTTTGAAATTTTTACGATATACACAATTCACAACATCAAAAGAAAAAATAACAGTTATATAGTTATTCGATATTTTCCAAGTTTCCAAAAAAAGTCCTTCGGCTTTCATCGTATTTGAAAACAAATAAATAAAAATTCAGACTTTGAAAAAATAAACACGAATTTCATTCAAAATTACAATATTTCATGCAATCGAAAAACTGGTGTACAGAGAAACGTCTACAAAATTATGCAGAGAAAAATCGAAGCGATCGGATGAATTGTCTTTGAGTTACATCTGCATCATGTAACCAAATATGATAACAATACATATAATTTAACTCTTTTGAAAATACCGATGTTTTCATGCATTTGTACTCTTTGTCGAATCCACCATATGTATACAAGTATGTAAGATAGGTTGCTTGTAAGTTTCGTTTTTGAGGCGAATCGAATCAGCAAATCCTGGTTCCTCGCGCAGTTTGTTCCGTGTGTCAGACCGTCATACGCCGGAACGTCGCATCAGTAAAGGCAAGTCTTGTACTGGCTGGTGTCACTTTCCGTCGTGTTCCGGCCTGCGTACCACACGCGAGTGGAGTGCGTATGTTGCCCCGTGCAATATCGTCTAAACGATGTTGACATCGACCCTTGAATTTCAGGGTATAGCTGTCCGGTTAGGCGATGTCGAGCTCGAGATATTTAATATATACAACCCTCCCATTACATGTTGCCCAACAGGATATCATCCGAACATAGTTCGTGGTGAAAACCGCTTGGTGCTAGGCGACTTTAACGCGCATCACGATCTTTGGCACTCCTGCCTGTCAAACGATCGTAGGGGGATGGAGCAGGCGGAACAGATTGACGATTCGACATTCTGCACAATGAATGACGAAGCACCCACCAGAATTATGAGCACCTGTAATAGCTCGCCAGATGTTACCATCGCTAGCGGTGGTCTGATAAATAGCATAACCTGGCGACCTATGCTAACTTTCGCATCAGACCACCTGCCCATAATTATCTCCATCGAGAAACCTCCTGACTTTATTTATGTGGACAACCACACCTTTGTTAACTTAAGCAAAGCTAACTGGGTCGGCTTCACAGAATTTACCGATTCCTACGGACGTCATCGTTGGCGAGCGTCAATTCCGCAAGGTGATCGCTGCTCCTACCGCTCGCTTCATAGCGGCTGGAAGAATCGCGGAACTCCGCCCCAATTTCCTAGCCGAAGCAGCTGTTTTAGCCAACGTGCGCGACAGCTTACGCATTGCCGATTCCTGTGAACCCTGAATAAGAGATCTCAACCTGGAGATTTGAAAAAAAGTAACAATAGCGGACAAAATGGGTAGAGAATTTGAAGTCCTGCAACTTCCACCGGTGTAAGTAAGCTTTGGAATACCGTCAAGGTCTTGTCTAATCCGAGAAGACATGACGGCCGGGTTGAAATGGGTACAGCATTTGAAGACCTGCAACTTCCAACAGTGTAAGTAAGGATGCGTTCGAGCTACGTAATAATTGTAGCAGTACAGCAACTCTGTTGCACATTTGACACTTCGTTGCTGATGTGCTGTTTGTGTTGCCAAAATTATCATATTAACTTATTTTGAAGTTCATAGACCCACTTAGTTTTATAACTATATTTTGATTCCCGCCACCGAAAATTATATTAAAATCATCCGCAAATGAGAAATATGACATACCTTGTCAAACGTCAACCAAATACAATAATTGGAATTCATTATATTAGAGACAATGTAATTTTTTAACTTTTAAGAAAACATGTTCATTTACTTTCATTAAAATATGACACATTTTGAACAACCCAAACGGTTTAAACAACACAAAACACGATCTCTCAATTTCATTAAAATAATTCCATCATTGGACGATATATGTGGTATAAAGTCAACTGGAAGCTCGAAAATCGTTATATTAGTATATGGGGCTAAGGAAGTATTAAGCTGATTCAACCCATTTTTAGTACAAGGGGATACTATTATCAAAAAAACATTTTCCCCGAGTTTCAATAATATATCTCAGTTTGACTGATATTTTTGGCAAAAAGTCACCATACACACTGTAGTCCACCTATTAGGTATATGGGGGCTTGAACAGCTATGGTCCGATTTTGAAAATATTCAGACTCGGAATGGTAAACTTCAAAATCAATATTTGTGTAAAGTTTCATCTGAGTATATTCATAGATGCTTCATTTGTGTCCTGAAAGAATCATATGGAATTTAAAATTGTGCTATATGGGAAGGAAGCGTGGTTATAGTCCGATTGCGCCCATTTTTACAAATTAATATAGGGTCACCAAGATCATGTTCCGATTTTGGTGAAAATTAGTCGACTATGTCCGGAGATATTGACTTCACCTAAGTGTGGGCGGCCCCACACCCATTGTCCAATTTTGGCACCGGCTGCTATAAATTGTATTTATTTATTGATTTATCGCGCTTTTAGTAGTTTTAAACAAAACCGTTATATGGTTAGAGAGAGGGGGGTTTTATAATCCGATTTCATCCATTTTAAGATTTTCGATAGGGGTACTTTAGGATTTATCCTAAGCGAATTTGGTTAGTGCAGCTGTAGTGGTTTAGGAGATATGCACATTAAAGATATTGGATTATAGATTTTTAAATCGTAGGTGTTTTATACGTTTTGTCCTTATTTTTTTGCGTTTTGATTATTCGATTTGGTCCATATTAGGCACACAGATACAAGTATATTATCATTAGTAAAACACGCTCTTTCATTTGCGAATATATGCGCTTTGAATTAGGTATATAGCAGCTAAGAGAAGTCTTCATCCGATTCAACCCGTTTTGACATATAGGCATACTGTTATCAGAAAAGGATTCAAATCTGGAGACGAAGGGGCCATTCATCCGCTGAAATTAAACTGGGCTTATTGTCTTTGCACCGCTGCTGAATAATTCTTGCTTTATGAATCGGGGCAGAATCTTGTTGAAAGCAGTTTGGACTATCGCGTAACATACTGGATACATGAGCAGAGAAGTTTCCAACAAACACTTCCTCCAAATAATATTTTGCATTAAGTTTTACGCCTTTATCAATGAAAATGAGATTGAGTTTTGCTTTTGGAGATATGGCACCCCAAACCATAACAGAGGTTGTGTTTTAATACCTTTCAATAGTTCTTTTATCAGCTGGAATATCAGACATACTGTTTACATAAACGCGGTCATTTTGTGAATTGTGGCTTGCCTGTAACACAAAAAGTTTCTCATCAGAAAACAAAATCTCACAATGTGCGTGTCACCGAAGAACCAAATCATTTATTACTCTTCTCATTTATTTTTCTCGTTCCGTTAGACAATGAATTCGTTCTTTCCTATAAGCCTTCATTCTGAAATTTTTGTTAATAATATTTCTGATAGTTTTTCGGCTCATACTGAGATCCATAGGGTGCAGTGTACATTGCCGGCTGAAATAGCTCGCTCCCTTCTTTGGGTGCGACGAGGCATGGCCATCGAATTGAATTTCAACCCGGCCGCCATGTCTTCTAGGATTAGACAAGGCCTTGACAGTAGTCCAAAGCTTACATACACCGGTGGAAGTGGCAGGTTTTCAAAAGCTCTACCCATTTTGTCCGCTATTGTTACTTTTTTTCAAATCTCCAGATTGAGATCCCTTATTCAGGGTTCACAGGTATCGGCAATGCGTAAGCTGTCGCGCTCGTTGGCTAAAACAGCTGCTTCGGCTAGGAAATTGGGGCGGAGTTCCGCGATTCTTTCAGCCGCTATGAAGCGAGCGGTAGGAGCAGCGATCACCTTGCGGAATTGACGCTCGCCACGATGACGTCCGTAGGAATCGGTAAATTCTGTGAAGCCGACCCAGTTAGCTTTGCTTAAGTTAACAAAGGTGCGGTTGTCCACATAAATAAAGTCAGGAGGTTTCTCGATGGAGATAATTATTGGCAGGTGGTCTGATGCGAAAGTTAGCATAGGTCGCCAGGTTATGCTATTTATCAGACCACCGCTAGCGATGGTAATATCTGGCGAGCTATTACAGGTGCTCATAATTCTGGTGGGTGCTTCGTCATTGTGCAGAATGTCGAATCGTCAATCTGTTCCGCCAGCTCCATCCCCCTACGATCGTTTGACAGGCAGGAGTGCCAACGACGGAAAGTGACACCAGCCATTACAAGAATTGCACTTGACTGATGCGACGTTTCGGCGTATGACGGTCTGACACCCGGAAAAGACTGTGCGAGGAGTTGCTGAGTGGTTCATATTTCACCTAAATCTGATAATTCCAACTATCCGAAATAAAACCTTCGTTTTAATGGAGAAATAATGGATTATTTTTTACTAGACTTAGTTTCATTATTATATTATGCTTTATGTACGATGTGACAGAAACTAAACCAAAGTGGTTAAATTGAAATATTAGGGATAAAGGACTTCGAACATTTCATATCATTGAAATATCACATATATTGACCAACATAAACGGTTTAAAGTCATCTGGAAACTGAGAATCATTATATCGAAGTTTACTGGAAACATGTTCCCATACAATTTTATGAAGATAACTTACACACTGACCGATATATTTAGTATTAAGTTATACATATATTATATAATATATAGAATAACGAAAATTATTATATTGTGTATACGGGAGGTAGGGTAATTTGTTGATCGATATCAGACAGTTTCGGCACTATACTATATTCAGTATTATGCGTTCACTTAATTTTGCTTTGAACTCTTACATATTAACTGATCTAAGTACATATGTACGTAATCGGTATTAAGCCAACCTGAAGGCTGAAATTTGCAATTCAAAAGTTTCAGGATTTTTATTAAAAAACGAATATTATTTGTTTTTTTTTTTTGAAAAATTTATTGGTCGTCTTCAAAATAGTCTCCTTCCGCCTGAATACAACGTTTTGCACGTTCAAGAAGGTTATCGAATGACTTTTTTAGGTCATTTGTCGGTATAGCGTTGAGGATGGCGGTCGTCGCCTTTTGGATTGCATCAACGTCAGCATAGCGGTTTCCTTTCATGGCCAAATGTAGTTTTCCGAACAAATAAAAATTGCAGGGTGCCATATCAGGCGAATAGGGTGAATGGTTGATGATATGAATGCGATTTTTGGTCAAAAAATCTGTCGTGAGTGTCGAACGTCTGAGGTCTTTTTTGTGTTGTTTTAAAGTGTGCGGGACAAATCGAGCACAAACCTTTCTGAGGCCCAAATTTTCTGTCAAAATACGATAAATCGACGCTGCGGATATTGATAATTCCGATTCCATATATTTAAGCGATAATTTCGGCTCTTTTTTTTAATGAATTCACGTACAATTTCCGTGTTTTTTTCGTTCACAACATCTTTTGGCCGGTCCGAACGTTCGTCGTCTTCCAAGTCTTCCCGTCCCTCTTGAAAACGTTTAAACCACTCGTGAATACGGCTACGGGATAGACAATCATCGCCATAAACTTGTTTCATCATTTGATGTGTTTTGGTAAAAGTTTTACCAAGTTTAAAAAAAAACTTAATGTTGGCTCTTTGTTCGATGCTTATTTTCCAACCGACACTACAAATGTAAAGTTACATATAGCGCGTTATCTCAGCTGTTATACAAGTCAGCTGTTATATAAATTTTATACGACAACACAGAATATACAATTGAGGGATAAGAATTTCAGACAGATGGCGCCACTAGAAGCCGCGTTGTTTAAAAAGTCCTGGAACTTTTGAATTGTACCTTGTATTTATTCCAACCTTTTGGAATTGTTGCACTCACCACTCTTCAATATCATATCGCCACAATTGAATGAAATGAAATTATAATATTATACAATATATTTAACACCCACTTAATATAACAATCACTTGCGACGCAGCGCAAAAATGTATAAAAATGTTTTATATAGAGAAAAAAAGGGAATTGTCCGGCTCAGGTCCGCTGATGTAAAACATTGCGACGGGAATCAAACGTTGACGAGGTGTCCGCTTCGAATTGGATACGGCAAAAGAGCTCAGCCGCTTCCAACGTCTATGGTTTTGTAGATGGCTGGTGGGTGTTGGGTTATCCTGGGTGGTAGTGTCGTTGTGTGAGGTGTATGTTGCGTGAGGGGAGGTGGTGAATGTTACGTGTTAGTGATGTGTGATGTAGATTGTGTTAGTTGATGTAGGAGGTGTGTTGGTGTCTATAGCTTTCGGGACAACGTAGGCTCATTTAGCCACTAATTATTACCCGAAAATTACACATAGCCCCTTTTCAAATTCCAAATTGTTCAAATGAAATCTAATTATCACACAACCTGAAATAATATTAATTTTGATACATTCATTTGTACGTGCAAATATTCAGTCCAGCATAGATCCACTGACTCGCTTTTTCACACAGTAAACGCACTAACACAATGTCATTTTGTGAGAGTCGTTTGGTTGTGGTCGTGTCCATCCCTGGATATAACACTCATTCACTTCGCAGAATTTCTGGTATTTGCTCGTTTCCTCCCGCTCCGCTTCCTGAGAGCTTGATGATGATTCAGAGCTGGAGCTAGGTGGCATATCATCTCGGCACTCCCGATCATTATCTCTTCTTCATTTTGTAATTATTGAAAAACCTGAAAAGAATTTCTTTCAGCACAAATGTAAGACTTACAAATACTTTCGTACTTAATTTAAAATGTCGTTGTTTTCCATTTCAATTTTAGATATTACACCGCCTTTCACTTGCTTTCGTTTTTAAAAGTTATCTTTTTTATTATAAAATGAACTGTCAAACAGCTCAGTGCAACCAAACATATATTTATCCTTTTCAGTGCTGCCAGTCTGTCTAAGGTGTTCGATTGGCTACTCTACATCGCTTGGCAAATCAAAGAGAGCTTATGAATGATTTATGGGATTTGGAATTACATTTTGTATTTCCTTTACTTAAGGGCAATAACATTAAGGTATTTATAGTCTAATATATTTATTTTAATCGTACAATATATAAAGAAGCATGAGGGTACTTGTTTAAACAAAGAGTGAAAGAGATTCACAAAATTTAAGGTAACAGGGTTCTTACTGGGTTAAAAACATTTCTAGCTCACCTACACAGTCGCAGTGCCTTCGTGCCGACCACTGATGTATTGTCAAGGATGAAATGATGCGAGACTCTTTGAATCGAGAGAGAGCTGTCAAAACCCACATTTTTTATAACATTTTCCAATCATGCCACTGTCGAAAGGAAATAGATTGGGTATTATAAAAAAGCTTTTGGGTATTCTGCATATCGATATTATTTTTAGGTGCTCCGTCCCCGAGTATGCCTATATAACGCATATACATCCCTATATACGTGTATTTATATTATAAAATTTTTAAAAACTCATATAACATAAAAAAATAGCATATAAATAAAAAAAATTATAACAAAGAAACAATACAAGTCATAATAAAAGATCATGGTTTTATGATGAACGTTTCAAATTAAATTAACAAATAAAATTTACTTGCACGTTATTCAAAAGTATTTGTGTCGTTCCTTGAAATTTCGTTTCGCACTGCTTTTGTTAGCTATTTTTAGCGGGTTTATTTCTGTCATCCCGCCTTTTTTGACATCCCTGATTTTAATAATCAGGGAAAGAGAATAACAGAAAAATCAGCGAAAATGAGAGAGTCTCGCATCATGTCATCCTTGGTATTGTATATACACCAGAGAACTGAAACGGTGCACACCAACCAAGAGTGCACCTCATGATTGCTTGTGTATGTTTTTAACATATACAGCGTTCATATGGGGACTCTTTTGTCGCTCATTATCGGCAAATTCCTTTTTGGTGCCATTCTGTGCGTTCACACGAGCGAAAAGAATTCATTCATAAAATTTTCGCAGATATTTGTGCGGTTCGCCTACGTGACACTTAGAGCGTTCTGCACAGTTCATTTGTATATTGGTCTCACATTTTACTTACAAGGAATTATTATATATATTACAAAATGCATAATACCCGCTTAATAGTTTCGAAAAATTACTTAAGTCGGGAATTCCCTAGTCCATCAGAATGTAGACTTAAAAGAAATAAATATAGAAAAATGTGGGAGTTAAGCCGTGTATGAGTAGTGAATTAATGTATTTAGAAATATAATTCGGGTATACGACAAGAGTTTATTGTACGTGTGATATACATTGGTTACTAGTGAACGACTACGATTGATTTCATATTTTGTCTTCTCCCTGTTTGCTGTTTCGGTAGATTGACGCCGTCGGGTTGCGCAGCAGCGCTGCTCGCGGTAGTGTACGTGAATATTTTGCGTATATGTATGTGTGCGTATCACTATATTCCACACTCTCCCTTGATACGTACACGTACAAATTCGTATTCTCTGATGTGGATCATTATTGCGGAATCTCACTCATGCCCAGCGCTCGAGTGAGTTCTTCATGCCTGTCTCGTGGCAAAGTTTTGGTAAATATGTCTGCTATCATTTCTTTAGTTTGCAGATGCACGACATGGACTTGTTTACCTTCTACTGATTCTCTGACGAAATGAAAGTACATTCAAGCGTGTTTGGTGCGCTCGTGGTGTCCCATCGATGTTGTCAATTGCACCGCGCCTAAATTATCACAGTAAATTAGACCGTTTGACAGATGAGATAATCCTATCTCGCCGAGTAGTCCTCTCAGGTACATGGACTCTTTTGTTGCTTCAGTCAGTGCTCTGAATTCAGATTCTGTTGTTGACAGTTCAACTGATGGTTGCTTTTTTGCTTTCCAACTGATCGCCGCTCCTCCCAGCATGAATGCGTATCCACCATAGGATCGTGAGTCGTCGTCGTCGCTTCTCCATCCTGCGTCTGTGTAGCCAATTAATTTTCGATTTTTTCATTGAATACCAGTCCCTTGTCAGGTGATCCATTCAGGTATCTCAACACTCTCTTTGCTGCGCCCCAGTGTTCCTCAGTGGGTTTTTCATTGAATTGGCTCAGCCCGCTCACTGTGTGTGCAATGTCAGGTCTTGTTGCCACTGCCAAATACATCAGGGAGCCTACAAGTTCTCTGTACTGTGGGTTCTTTGTGGGCTTGTTTGGATCTGTTGACGCTCTTAACTTTGATGTCGGGCTTGCCGGTGTACGGTGGGAAGTGCAGCCCTTCATACCGAATTTTTCTACTATTTCTCTAACATATTGCCGTTGATTTAGACTTATCCGTCCAACTTGTTGCTCGAACTCAATTCCCAAGCAATATCGAGCTTCTCCCATGTCTTTTATTTTTAACTCTCGGTTAAATGCTATCTTGAAGTCTTCGATTATTTTTGGGACGTTCGCTGTTGCCAGTGCATCGTCCACGTGAATAGCGACAGTTAATATCTTGCTACCTTGTCGTGTAAATAAGCATGGATCTGATATTGTTGGCTTTAAACCAAGTTTAGCGAATATTGCACATAGTTTTTTGTACCATTTCCTTCCTGATTATTTCAGCCCGTATAGTGATTTTTGAAGTTTACATACTTGATCTCCTTTTGTCAAGTCCTTCAGCATTTCTTTTGCTCGTTTTTGTATCTTTGAGTCGCGTCGTTCATCTCTTATGATGTCTTGAAGAATTTCTCTCAGCCTTGACGGAGTTTCCATGTATAATTCTTCGTCAAGTTCAGCGTTCAAGTATGCTGTAACTACGTCCCATTGGTATATTTTTGATTTCATACCTGCTGCTAATGATGCTAGTAGTCGAATCAACTCCTGTTCATTCTTTCCATCGGCCTCTTGATACTCTGGTGACTCTTCGCGGCCGCTGTGTTGATCTCGTCTTGCTCTTTTATCTTCTGGGAACAAAGATGTATCCAATGGTCTCTTTTTACGGTGATTTTTGTCGTCAGTTGCTTGCTCAAATACATCGTCTCGTTGCTTATCATCTCGCTTGATCTCAGGTACCTCGTTCTCAGATAAGTTCTCCTGACTCGATGCTACGCTTGATAAACTGACATATCGGAAAATTTTTGCTGGTCTTCCTCGCATTCCGGTCTTTCCTTTTGCAGGTCTTCCTGGTTTGCGTCGTAAACCAATTATTGGAGGTCTCGTTAGATGCTCGTCGCATTTTTCTTCATTTTGAGTTACTTTCCCTGGCTCTCGAGTTTCTTCGTGTGGTTGATTGTAGTCAATGTCCACCGGTATTATTTCTTTAGGAGATAACATGCTTTTCTCAATTATTTGGACGTCTCTGGTCTCAATAATTTTTCCCGTGTCGTTTCTTTTTATTCTATATGCTTTTGCCGTGCGTGAATATCCGACTAGTGCGCCTTCAATACCTGACTTTTTCATCTAGTTTTCGTCGTCCAGGTCCTTTATCAAGTACAAATGCCTTTGATCCGAATACTCTAAGGTGACGTAGGAGTGGTCTGGTACCAAACCATAGCTCATACGGTGTCTTCCCTTGGTGACTTCTGCTTGGGCTTCTGTTCCTCAAGTAGTTCGCGGTCAGGATAGCTTCACCCCAATACATCGTGGGCAATTCTGATTGGATTAACAAGCATCTGGCCATTTCGACGATCGTTTTGTTCATACGTTCAGCTACTCCATTTTGCTGAGGTGTGTATGGCGTTGTCAGGCGTCTTTGTATGCGTTCCTGCTTCAAGTAGTCGTCGAATGGTTTGTTGCAGTATTATCGACCATTGTCTGATTGCAATTTCTTGATCTTCTTTCCTGTTTGACGTTCTGCGAAGTTTTTGTATTCTTTGAAAGCTTGGAATACTAGATCTTTGCTTTTTAGTAAGTACAGCTCGCACCAGCCACTGTAGTCGTCAATGAATGTTACGAATTATCTGTTTCCACCTTCTGATTTAGTATTAGAGGGTTGGCACAAGTCTGAGTGCACTATCTCGAGTAATTTTGTGCTCCTCTCAGTTCTTGGTTCGAAAGGATTTCTTGTCATCTTTCCTCGATGACATATATCGCACGGTGTCCTTCCAGAAGTTAATCTCTTGATTCCTGTTGCCTGTCCTCTTGACAGTTTAACAACTGCATCCATGTGTAGATGCCCCAGTCGCGCATGCCACAGCTGAGCATCTACACGTTTCTTGTGGTGTCACAGCTCCAGCTCGTTCATCAGGCTCTCGTAGGTAATACAGGTTTCCAACTCGATCTGCTATCATTACTGTTTCTCCTTCTTGGTCCATAATAATAGCATCATCTTCCTTGAATAGTACCTCTCGATTATTTCGAGTGAGTTTTGGCACAGAAATTAAATTAGTACGGAGATCTTTAACTAGTAGCGTATTACTTAAGTTTAACTTTACCTTGTGATTGTCTGTCTGTGTGATGACGTGTGCTGTACCCTTTGCGCGTGCTGTTGTTGATGCTGAATTTGCCATATTTAATGTCGCTGTACATTCTTGCAAATCGGTCATCAACTGTTCACTGGAACACATGTGCGATGTGCAGCCGCTGTCTAAGCACCATCTGGTCATCGTTGTCACGTTCCTTACCCCATCAGTTTTAATATCTCCATGTAGTTGCTTTCTACCTTCTCAACCTTCTTAACTGAGTTTTTACCTCGTTCTGGACATTTTGCTGCACAATGTCCTATTTTACCGCATATGTAACATGGCTGTTTGGATTTTGCTTTATTTTTACCTGGGTGTCGGTATTTATGTCGTCGATCACCTACACACAAAGCATTATCTTCGTTGTCAGCTTCCGTTGTGTTTCTGATTCTTTTTTCATCCAGAATTTTACCAATTAAGGTTTCTGTTTTGGGTAATTCATCTTTGGATCTTATTGCGCATCGAAAATTCTCGAAGCTTTGAGGTAGTCCTTTGAGAATTAGTACAACTAACATATCATTTGGTATTTCTACTTTCATATCTTCTAAGTGTTCGACGGCACTCACGAAGCTGTCCAGGCGTTCCCTGAAGTCGTCGTCCTCGTCGATTTTGAATGATGTGACGTCGGTCAGCAGCTCTATCTTCCTAACTGGACCTTTTGAAGCATGTACTGACTGTAATTTGTCCCAGACTTCTTTAGATGTCTCACGTTTGGACACTGTCTTAAGTTCGGCGTTTCCTATCGATAGTAGGAAGTCTGCCTTTGCTTTTTCATCTTCTTTTCTCCACGATGAAATATCACGCTCTGTCGCAGCATTTCCTACAGGTCTTGTAATTTCACCGTTTATATATCCCCATCGATCATGCTTTACTAGAATGGATCTCATACGTATTTGCCAAACGTCGTAATTTTGCTTGTCTAGCATTTCAATTCTCGATGATCCGTTGTGTGCCATTTTAAGGTTATGTTTTTCCACGCGGTCAATTACACTCCGACTTTTTTCTTTTTCTTATTATTTTAATTAGCACTTTACTCGCTGCGTTAATCTACGATCACTGGGCCCATAACCTGTGGGAGTTAAGCAGTGTATGAGTAGTGAATTAATTTATTTAGAAATATAATTCGGGTATACGACAAGAGTTTATTGTACGTGTGATATACATTGGTTACTTGTGAACGACTACGATTGATTTCATATTTTGTCTTCTCCCTGTTTGCTGTTTCGGTAGATTGACGCCGTCGGGTTGCGCAGCAGCGCTGCTCGCGGTAGTGTACGTGAATACGTTGCGTATATGTATGTGTGCGTATCACTATATTCTACAAAAAATAAATAAAGCGTCTTAATATTTTACTTGAATATATTTGAAATATTCTTAAACTAACTCAAAATCATAGTCGAATACAATTATTTATAAATAGGTATAATAGGTAATAGTTGTTGGATTTTAGTTTTAAGCTTTTACATTATGAAAAATTATTACAAAAAAAATAAATATGTGCAAAATCATGTATACAAATTGAGCAATGCAGCATTGGTGAAATGAAAACAAAAGAGAACATCTGATTTCTACGTTGGCGAAAATTTCCGATTTTTAACTATCAGTGTGCACACAAGTAGTATGTCGTGTAAGGGATTGTGTGCACACAATTGCTCATTAGGAAAACAAATAGTGACAATATTAATGTAAAATTAGCTGCCTTCGATTGGTCATTTCTCTACTCGCTTCTACTATCTTGTCAAAAAATTTACATATTAAAGCAACAACAAAATTATCGAGTTGAATTGAAGCAAGAGTGTATGAATAGAAAAAAATAAATGTTGGTATAATGTACTGTCTAAATCAGTGGTCGGCTTTCTTAGCACAAGTGTGCATGTGGACTTCACACATACACTTATGGCCAATTCGCATAGAACCTTTGCTTCGCTTTGCGTCAGGAATTTGTTTTGACAGAAAAGCTCAGTGTATGCGTACGTTCACATAAAAAGTTTTCGAAGCGAATCCAAGCAAAATTTTGGGCAACTCTCATCCTTTTAGGCTTTGCCGAGCAATCCTCGCTATTTTTATTAGAGAGAAACTCTGAAAGCAAAGCGTTCATTGTGACATACTATTTGTTTTCAGCGCTTCGTTGTTTTAGTATGGTTCGTGCCGCTAAAGCTTATGTACTCTGCACCAAAATCTTTATGATTATGCATGCATTTTGGTGTTCTAAAAAACATTTTGTGTTTTAAGTTATTTAAAGACAATAAAGTTAAGGTCTTTAGGTTCCAACATGATTTTTTTAATCATTAATATATATAAAATTAAAATTTAAAGTTACATAGTGTTTACTTTGTTAACGAAGAATTCTCTTCACTTTGCTCCCGAACACACAAGGTTCAAAAGATAGAAAATTCCGTTTTTTATTTCTAATAAAATGATAATTTTAATTTGTTTCCCAAACGTTATGAAAATGTATTCACAATATATAAATACTTGATTTCACAATATATAAGCTATTGTGAAAACGTCAATGCGGACGAACGAGGGAAAAAAAGTTAATGTTGATGTGGGGTGTTGATCATCAGTGAAATCTGCAAGTGAGGTGTTATCGTGGATGTTGTATTGTGTTTGTGTTGGTGCGTGTTGTAATGATGTGGAATGTGAATTGTGATATGGTGAATACGGCATGTCAGTGTTGTACGACTGAATAATGTTGTGTGCTAATGTGGTGTGTTGAAGCTCATTTTGCCATCCCGGCCCCATTAGGCGAATAGTTATCGTAGGAGTCGCTGAAGCTGCTGCAAGGTGGCCACCACGTTGCTGAGGCCTATCCTGCGGCGAGATTGTGGCCTTAATGGTTCGTGCCGCATCAAAGTGCCATTGTGTGGAGGCCAGATGCGGGGTCAACCGTCATAGTGAATAAGTACACAATCTCCAGGCTGTGGCGCCTTTTCTGACGTTTTCAATCGGTACCTCTTGTGTTCTTTAAATAATCTTCATCCATCGGTTTCATTTTGATTCTTTCCCATCGGTTTAGTAAGGATAGAGACTCCACGTCTGGCTCAGGTATGGCCAGAATGGGTGCTCCTTTGAAAAGGTGGCCTGGAGTTAGGGCTGTGAAATCTGAGCGATCTTGCGACAGTGTTGTGTGAGGCCGTGAATTAAGAATGGTTTTAATTCGAATTAATAATGTTATGAATTCTTCATAGTTGAGGTCGTAGTTTCCAGCGACTTTTTTGAAGTGGAATTTGAAGCTTTTTACAGCTGATTCCCATAAATCACCCAAATGAGGAGCGCTTGGGGGGATAAATTGCCAATTAATGCCTTAGGAGCATATTTTTGTACAATATCAGGTGAAACTTATTTAATAAAATCCGCAAACTGTATTCTGTGGCTCTTTGAGCTCCAATAAATGATTTTTTTTGTCGCTTGTGAGTTTTGACGGAAAACGGCGTCGTCCACTGCTTTTTTCGTAAAATAGACAAAGACAGCCACATAGCCTTTCATCATGGTGGGCGACCTTGGCATGGATGCCTTTATCTGAAAAGGCCCAGCAAAATCGACATCTGTAATTGTGAAAGGCAGAGCGAAGTTGCAGCGTTCCGGTTCTGCCATAATATACGTTCGCATCACATGAAAATGCATTTTTTTATTTGGGGCTTAAGTCGGGGATTATAGAACTCTTGGCGGACTATATGTTGCGTTAGGCAATGTTCAGCATGTAGCATGAGTATGTGGATATAACTGAGTAGTAATATGGAAAGTGTTGATATTTCTGGTATAATTATGGGATGTCAAGCCGACCATTCGCTCAAAGCAAACATTTCGTCGCCAGAAATTGATTAAGTACTAATAGTGAGCTCCTTTTATCAATCGGCTCCGATTCTCTTAGTAATGATATCTTGCGGCTGAAGTAGCGCGCTTGAATAGATGCGATAGGAGCTTCCTTTGTTTTTGAAAGGCCAGATGTGTCACTGTATCGCATTGGGAGTATACTGAGGCTACTACCTTAACTTTAGTTTTGAGTCGCTCTATGAACTTAAGCATGTAAGCGATTGCCCTGAGGGCTCGGGGTCACGATGAAAATCGCTAAGGATCATCCAATGTTGTGTGAAAAGAGTCGATTTTTCGACTTTCTGGGGCAATATTATTTCGCATGAGCGATTGTGGCCCAGAATCGGGAGATTCTGTTAACCATCGGGGGCCATTCCATCAGAGGGTGCTAGTGGCAAGGTGCAGAGGTTTGCTCCCTCTTGGCTGACCCTACTAGGTCAAGTATTTGAGACGTTTGCCATGCATGTGGTGGTTTTTCTAACTATGCTAGCACAATTTCGGTATTGGTCCGCCACAGATATAATTTGTATTTTGCCATGTTTAAATGCATTCGCTCCATGGATACTAGTTTGATTTTGTGAAAAAGCTTATATTTTAGTTGTTGCTCAACCAATACATATACATATGTGTGTATACATATATACTTTTGTGTTGTATTTATTATTAACCCGTTTTATACAGAGTTTTCCAATAAGAGTGATATGATTTTAAAAAAACACACACACACTAATTGTTAAGGATATTCAAATGTTTTATATTTACGAACGAATTCGATTAACCTAATTTTCGAGTACCTCTTCCACTAAATCAAGTCGTATGGCATGAATACCACGTTCAATATTGACTTCTAAAGAATGAAGAGAGTCTGGGTTATTGCTAAAGCGCAATGACTTCAAATAACCCCACAAAAGGTACTCTAATTTTGTTAAATCACAACTTATTGGAGGCCATTCAATGTCACAATTTCTTGAAATTATCGAATCTCTAAACTTTTCTCGCAATTATTCGGATGTGTGGGACGTAGCCCTATCTTGTTGGAACCAGATGTTGTCAAGATCAACTTCTTCCAATTACGGTCATAAAAAGTTGGTTATCATCGATCTATACCGCTCTCCATTGACAGTAACGGTGTCACTTTGAAAGAAGTACGGGCCGATGATTCCACCATACCAAAACCAACACCAAACTGTCGATTTAGGTGCATGTATTGGTTGTTCATGAATAACTTGTGGATTATCTTCGCACCAGAATCGACAGTTTTGCTTATTTACCGCACCCCTCAGATGAAAGTCAACTTCATCGGAGAAGATAATTTTCTTAAAAAAATCATTATCGTTTTCAAATTGTTCCAAGGCAAAATCAGTTCTTTGTTCTTGCGTATATCTTTCCATGATGAAATTGTAAACTTTACTGAATACAATGATAAACAAGTAAGGAAGGGCTAAGTTCGGATGTAACCGAACATTTTATACTCTCGCAAAGTTAAATGGTATATTCGTTTGAGATTTCTTTATATATTTTAACAATTAGAAGTAGGAACTGTTGCCTTAGTTATTTACTTTTCACTCACAGTGAAAATAATTAATGCAATTTGTAAACTAAATTTACTCAAATTATGAGAAATCGTTCTTGTGCTTATTGTATATGCTTATAATTGTTTTTATATAGAATGCATTACAACTGTATTGAGAAGTATGAAAAAAAATCGTTTTTGAACAATGAATAACATTTTTCATTTATTATATCGATATTATTATACATGTTTAGCTTAAGAATAATAAATATTAACAACTTTAAAAATGATATAATATTATTATATTAATTTGTATATAATATTTACAATATTAAACATAAATTTTTGTAGAGATTCTTATACATATATCCAAATTATATATTTTTTTTCTTTATACTATTTAATTTCTATAATATATTTATACAATAATGTCATATATAATAACAAATTATATATATAATTTAAATTTTCTTATTTAGATTAAATTAAATCAAAATTCCTATACCATTCCAATTCGATTATATTTGGAAAAAAAAATGAAGAACTATTGCACTAAGTCTGAAAACTTTAGTTCGAAATAGAGACACAAATACTGTCATGATAGCTGTGTACTGTCTCAAAAGTAATTGCATTTACACCGGAAGGATCCATGTTTGAAAATGACCAATCAATTTGTGTACCGGCAGGTGTAGTTGAATATTCTGCACCAAGCAGGGAACTAAAGTTTTTTTCTTGGAGCAGATTTCCTATTGAATTCCCTATAGACATTAAACAGATTTTAAAATCTCCACCAATTAGCACATTTTGATTGCCTAACTCAGAAGTAAGGACTTCCTGAAGTTCTGCAATTCATTGTCTGACAGAGAAAGCTGAATTTCTATATAGAACCAGAATATTAATATTGAAACATTTAAACAAAACCGCTTCTAAAACTTTTCGGCCTGAATAAATTTTCTTTACAGCCTTTGATTCTATAGAGCAAGCAATACTATGTTTTGCATATATTATAATTCCCCGTTTATTTCTGTTGGTTGTTTCCGTGCTATCTATCCTCAACTCGTTAATTGGAGTAAATCCTGGTATATCAAGACTTTCGCAAGGATAACTCCAAGTTTCTACAAAACATAAAATATCTGAAGATAGCATCAAACAGTCGCTTTTTATATCATTAATGTGAGCGTGAAGACTCTGCACATTATGGAATAAAATTTGATGTCTTGATGTTCGGGAAATCATAAAATTGAAACTTGTTGTCAAAGCTTTATTTGTGTTCAATTCCCTCAGTTTCCTAAATACGGGATCCGATTCAGAAAATTTGTTAGGAGGAATAAAATTTCCTATGATGAATAGACCTTTTTGCAGAAGTAGCTCGACTACAAGCGACATATATTGAAGCTCTAGGCATTCTGGGTCGAGTATGAACTACAACTTTATTATATGTGGCACCCTGACTTTTATGAATAGTTATTCCCTCAGCCGGAACAACTGGAAACTGATTTCTTTCAATTGAAATTTGTTCATTTCTTTTATATTGAAGAGATTTTAGAACTTTTTCAATTGGTGTCCAAGAACTTTCTAGAGGATGAGATTTTTTTGATCGTGCTATCAAACCAACAGAAGGTTCTAAAAATTTAATCCACAGAATTGTTGAAACAGAACAATGGAAATCAATTTGCATAAGTTGTCCAGCTGCCCCATTAACCAAGCCATCACACGTGTTTATGTTCACTGTAATCATATATTTGGCGGAGGTTTTTAGTGTCAATTCATAGGGCAGTCCCTGCGTTTCAGAAGTTTTGAAAAGTTTAACTCTTTCCAAAATATTATCATTTTCATTTATACCAATTCCTTTAACTGAGTCTTTTGCAGTTAAAAGGAAAGCTTCTGTTGGGATTCGACTGAGCTTAAGGGCATTGAAATTATTATTCTCTTCATTGAACCAAAATAAATGTATGGCATCATCGGGAACTTCTTCGAAATAAACTACTCGAGTTTCAATGAGTGATATGTCCTCATTTGTCATAGTACCAGATGCCATATGATTTAATGCAATTGCAAAGGCCTGATCCTCCCGTTGCCTCATTATCTCTGTTACTTCAAAGTATTTAAATAACTCCCACAAAGGGGAACCAACTAAAGTGCTGTATGCATCATTGGGATTAGGAGAGAATATCCACCTATCTCCAACAGGTGAGAGTTGCTTCAAATCACCAAACACTATGATCGGTATACCACCGAAGGGGCTGTCTGTTTTGAAAATTTGTTTTAATCTCGCATCAACAGAGCTAAACATACGAGCACCTACCATCGATATTTCATCAATTATGATTAATTTTAAATCGATAAGTCTGGAATACAATGAATTCACTGTGTCATTGCTAAGTGGCCTCAACTCTCTATTCAACTGATTAACAGGTAAAGAGAATATTGAATGAAGGGTCATTCCACCTATTCCGAATGCTGCTTTACCCGTAGGTGCGCAAAGAAGAACTTTTAAGGAACTTGGATTGGATCCAGGTGTAGAATTGTAACGATGGTTGAGAGCTTGATATATTGCAGATATCAAACGACTCTTTCCTACACCTGAACTAAATATTTCTGCATTACTTGCTTCCGAAAGATGGAGCCCAATGCATCAATATACTGCTTCTTGTGCAGATATTTCTGTGCCTGATATAAATTTGTGACCTATATGTTTAAGTTTTTGCTTAATAGTATAATTTCCAGCATTTACCTCTGATATAGCTTCATTTAAGAGCCTAGAAATTCCCCTGTTAGACTTGTTAATATAATTAATTATATACGAACAGCAAGCATATGCATCCAGTATATATTGGATATCCATATTTGCTCTATGGAGTTCCAAAATCAGAGGATTATAAGCGTTTATAAAACGGTCCTGTAATTTTCTTTTTAGAAAAATTTTGGGTTTTGTTAAACTTGACCTAAGGGCTAACAAATAGTCATCAAAAGACATATTTATTCTACCATCAGACAGGAAGTGTTCAAAATCGTTTAAATTAGAAATGTCTTCTGTAGACATATTTGAATTTAAAACGTTTTGAATTTTGAAAAAGTTTTCCTGTGTCTTTCTGAATTTTGACTTGTTTCTGTAAGAGGTAACAGTATTTGCGTTGAAGGCATTGGTGGATATGGTATACCAAAACGACAAAACTGTTGTCCTCTTATTTCCCTAGTACAAGACCGACTGTGGTTATGCTTTTGATAACCCAAATAATTTTCTAAGTGGCTGATCGAACCATCGGTAGAAATATAATTGTCAATAAAACTAATGACATCAGGGAATGTCTGAAGATCTTGAAGGTTGATCCTGGGAGCATTATTAAGCCAATACATGCCATGTACATGCGGGGAACCTCTCTGTTGAAACTCCACTCTCCAGTAGAAATTTGTAACAAAATGCTCTCCACAAATGCCGCCGTTATCTTTAAAAAGCTTAAGAATTTGTCGATAGCGGTAGTCAAAATATCTAGCACAAGTAAGTAAGTAGCGTCTGACCGAATTAAGCGATATCTATCTTGGGTTGGTAAACTGTTGGCTTCCTCTTCCGAAATATCTTTAGAATCAACAGTTTTAGAGAGGATGACCAAAAGCTCAACCCACTGAGATTCTGCAGCCGATAAAGTGATAAAGAAGGTTGGAAGCCTAAATTGGCGAATCATAGCGATTGCCTTTTTCTTCTCAGCTTCCCAGTGCGCAGGTGAGGATCTAACGCCTTTCAAAACCTTGTAACCATCATCGTGTTGAATCAAGTTTTGAACAAAGTTTTCGTTTAATAGATTTTGGGCCGTAACTCGGTTGCGACCTGAAAACTTTCTAAGGCAAATGGATGTACTATTCTTAATTTGTAGCAGTTCTAATTTTTTGTAATCATAGAACAACTTTGGAATGGTACACGCTCTTCTGTCAAAACGGCGAATTTCAGAACGTACTATCTTGCTATACGTTTCAGAGCATGTACGCTTCTGCCCAATGTATATTGTTCCAAATGACAACTCTTCTGAATTATTATCTTGAATTATGTCAATTGGTCTTTGTCCTTCACCTGGCGCTATAACAAAACGGTTATAGTCTAAGTTTTCTACAGAAATATTGTCTAAAAGAGTTTCTTGACCGCCTGGATTTAGCTCTGAAGGTAAAAGACCCGTGGGAATATTATTACCTGAGAGATTAGCATGAGAAGTTTGTGTCGCATGAAAAGATTGAACCAATCAGGAATCCTCTGCAGATTCAACAAACGGAACTTCTTCTTGGTTATTAAATTCTGAAATCCAGTTTTCATTAATATTTATATTGTGCTCACGATACAGAGGGGTATTTACTAAGAACTGCTAAACTTCCATAATCTTTGCGGGGCGTATGGTATCGATCATGTAATCATGATTGCATTCCAAACGCCTTCTTAAGTGAATTTGTATAACATGAGCCTCATCAAAGGACCTTGGTAGAGATGTCACAATATTGTTAACAGAAATTGGTATATTAACAACAGCACCTTTGAGCAAACTCTGACCTTGATATCCTAATGAACGGATTGTCATAAAAGGCAATCTAGGCATTACGAGACGTTCTTCAATTGGGGTTAAACCTTTCAAACAATCCGGTATTTCAGGAAAGTCTAGACCGTTAGCTAAACATATTTTTGGAACGTTCTTTTTAACAATCGCACTTTTGCAAGTAGCACAAAAATTGTAATTTCCATCTTCTGAAGGAAATTTTTGCATTAAAAGGAAGGCGGATGCAGCATTCGGGTGACCTTGCGCAATAGTTTCGAAATTTAATTTGCAAACTTGGTGTGAAAACCATAAGCCGCCGCAGCAAATACATATTTTAGTAGGGCCCTTATTTATATTTTGGAAATAAATGTTTTTGAAATCTGTTAAATTGCCACTATTATCAGTTTCTATAACATTATTTTCTCTCGTAAATCGGATTCGTTGAGACTGCCTTTGGTTCTCAATTTGTCTATTGAGTGGGTTATCTCTACGAAGGCGAACTTGACCTTGTCTAAGACGTCTCTGATTCAAAATTTCTTCCCTCATACCCCTCTTACTAAGCTGTCGACGTTGTGTTTCTCTATCACGCTCCTCTCTCCTTTTTTCAGGATTTCTTCTTGCATGTTCCCTTTGCATTTGATCACGAATGCGCTCTAAATTCCTATACTCAGGATTTCTTGGGCGAGGTTCTCTATGATACTTAGTGTTCCTACTTTGTTCATCATAACGTACCTCAGGATTGACCTCGAGTATTTCTTATTTGCTCTTCAGAGCGAATTTGCGGATCTTGCAGCCTTGTTCTATGTTGAACAGTATTTGCAACTTGCTCAACAGATCGAACCTCGGGGTCTTCACGCCGAGACCTATGACCTCGTTTATCTCTTATTTGCTCTTCAGAGCGAATTTGCGGATTTTCCGCCTGGTTCTATGTTGATTTGTATTGATAATTTGTTCGGACAGACGTACATCTACGATTAGCGTGACTTACAGTATTTTGTGACTGCTCACTATCTCTATATAAAGAGTTTGCACGAAGAACTCTCATACGTCTTCTATTCTGAAGACGACTTAGTAATATAGATTTACTTATAGATAATACTTATATAATTCAGTCCGTCCGGGTGTTAAAAGTGGGATCCTAGGTGCTGCTCTCTTTCACTGTAAGTCCTTGCTATGGTATTGCTCGTCACTATACACTGTACTGTGTAATACACTAAAATTAGTTTGAATAAAGCACTTTGCTTGTAAAGACATCTAGTGAAACTGAAACTACAAACACAGTGTAGTGATATTTATTATACTCTTGCAACATGTTGGTACAGCTTACGTACTTTTGTATACCTATATATTACTTAGCTATTCACTAACATAATAATACATAATATTTAGTTATATTTATATTTTAGAAATTAGTAGTTTATTTCATTGTATTGAAATTAAGTTCTCGGAAAATCCCTCCGTAAATTACTTTTGTTAAACGCTTTCTAAAACAGGGGGATCTATGGTACCTACTTTAAAGGGTCTACCCATGAAGGCTAAATTAACAATAACTTACATATAATTAAGTATGGTATACACATATGTAGAGCAGGTATGTAGATTTTCTTCTTTCTGTCTTAATATCTAAACCTTTAATAAGCTGCCAACGGCGCTAGGTAAAAATGTAATTTTCTTGAGTTTACAGTTCACTTCATGACCTTCATATTAAAATGTGTCGCAAAACTGAAATAATAGACAGTAGCATGTAAACCGATGGTCGCAGTTTATCTATAACCACATAAAAAGGGTCTTTAGCCCTTCTGATACTACATTACTAATATTTATTTCATGCAATTTTTTCTAGAAAGATTTTTTTTCTCTATACAAAGTCCAGCACTCTAAGAAATTTTTTAGCATTGTTGACTGGTATATTTTATAATAAATTCAACATGATGGCTGAGAAAATAAACCTAACCACTGATTATCACCAAATATTAGAAGAAATATATGTATATAGAAATCTATATCTATCACTTTAGGTGATGCAAACAACTCTTTGGTGAACAAAACTATACTCTGTTGCAACATGTTGCGAAAGAATTCAACATTCATTACTCGATTATTATTTGGTATCTTATTAACTTATGTTATTGATCATAGATTTATTTTGTGTCAATACTATTTTTTTCTCCGAAATGTTAACTTTTATAAAAAGAAGCTATTTAACTCAAACATGGTATATGTGATATAAACTGAACCAAGGGGTTAGATTTAATATGTGGGGTATATGAGGTTGCTGTTGTACCAGAGGAGCGGAAATCAGTATATTAGGGTTATAAGGTTTAAACAAAGTCTAGACCAATTTCATTCATATGCAGCGATATACATTATTTTTAAGAAAAACTGTAAGTAGTACATGTGAGCTGGGAAAATCAAAGACCAGAAAATTCCTACAAACCGTATATTAAAAAATTTTGAATTAAACATCCATTATTAAATGATATCGTGATTAAATTACAATCAAATTTGGTATATTCTTGACTTATATTAAAGGCCATAAACTTGGTCTCAGTTTTATTGCTTGAAGTGAGATATACATAAGTATGAATGTGATATTAACTCCACCAAAGTGGCTAAATTTTATATTATAAGCTTAGGTGAGGTTTAGACTTAGTATATACTAATTTCATTCTAGTTCAGCGCCAAACCACATAATTTTTAAGAAATCTTTTCCACCTAATTTCGTTAAAATATCACGTTGATCAACCGGAACGGTGTAAAGTCAGGTGGAAAGACGGAAATCATATATATATTGGGGATAGACAAATATAATATATTAATTTTTACATTGCTCAGCTATACTCGAGAACATATTTTGAAGCAATTTTATATATAAAAAAAATATTAATACTCACTGACCCACATAATCGGCATAAAACTGGCTAGAATAACGAAAAGCATTATAAGTAGTATATGGAATTTGAGGGCAGTATTAACCCGATTTTATTAATTTTTTCCAATACCACATACTACTAACATGCCACAGACTAATAAAATGCTCCCACTGTTTCATTAAGGTACCTCACATACCATAACCAATCAAATGGAGTAAAGTCAGACGAATGTTCGAAAATCCTGATATTAGTTATATGGGGGCTAAGGAAAATTGTCACCCGATTTGATCTTGTTATGAGTAAAACACGCCCTCTCATTTCATTGAGATAACTCACATATGCGGTATATAGTCACGCGGAAGTTCTTTATATTAGATATATGAGGGCTACAAGAACTATTGATCCGATTCAACACATTTTTGAAATAAAGACATACTATTATCGATAGTTTCATTTATTTATTCTATTATATGAATTTCAATTATATATCTTACACAATGGCCGATATTTACAGTGAAAAGTCATCTATAGGTACTGGGGTCCACATATTCAGTACCTAGGGGCTTGAACAGTTTTGGTTCGATTTAGAGAATTTTTGGTCACAAGGTGGCATACTTTAAACGTATTATTCACGCAAAGTTTTACGCCGATATAATCATTGTTGCTTGATTTGCATAGTGGAAAGAGAAAGAATCAAGTGGAATTTAAAATGGTGTCATATGTAAAATAGGCGTGGTTGTAATCCGATTTCGCCCATTTTCGCACCATAACATAGTAATATAAAAAGAATGTTATGTACCAAATTTGGTTGAAATCGGTTAAAAAGATCCCAAGATATGGGTTTTCACCTAAAAGTGGACGGTGTCACGCCCACTGTCTAATTTTGAACGCGGTTCCTATAAAGTGATCTCATACCATCCCTGAGATGAAATTTAAGGTCTCTGACGTGTTTAGTGCTTGATTTATCGCGCTTTTAGTAGTTTTTAACAGTACCGTTACATGGGGAGTGGGCGGGGTTGTCACCCGATTTCACCCATTTTCACACCGTAGGTAGAGGTGCTAAAAACATTTGCTTCCAGTGAATTTTGTTAATATAGCTTTAGTAGTTTAGGAGATATGCACATTAAACCTTTTAGGGACGGAATCACGCCCACTTAATAAAAAAATTTTACCGATGCCCCTCCCTAATGTGATCTCGTGTACCAAATAACAGTCTTGTATCTTATTGCGGAGCTTAGTTATGACAATTTATTTGTTTTTGATTAATGGCGTTTTGTGGGCGTGGCAGTGGTCCGATTACGCTCATCTGCAATACCAACCGTCTTACTGTACCAAGAAACATGTGTACCAAGTTTCATAAATATATCTAAATTTTTACTCAAGTTACAGCTTGCACGGACGGACAGACGGACGGACGGACAGACAGTCACCCGGATTTCAACTCGTCTCTTCATCCTGATCATTTATATATACATAACCCTATATCTAACTCGATTAGTTTTAGGTGATACAAACAACCGTTAGGTGAACAAAACTATTATACTCTGTAGCAACATGTTGGGAAAGTATAAAAATGTTGCGAAATTAAATTTGGTATTTTATTAAGTTAAATTATACGTCATAGACACATTTAGTTTCAGTACCATGTTCTACTTCGCGTTAGCTAAGATTATAATAAAATCATCTTCAAATGAGATATATGTGACATAATCGCAACGAAAAAGGCTTAATTAATATATTGAGTTAATGCGAAAACGTCAACCAGAGGATTGAAATTATTTATTTTAGGGATATGAGGTTTAAACCAAGACCTAGACCAACTCCATTAATATTTCATAATCCCATTATTAGGTCACACAATTTCACCAACCTAAACGGTTTAAAGCCATTTGGAAAGTCGGTAATCACTGTACAAGGTATATTGGAGGCAGAGAAAGGTATATGGGGACTACGGGACTTCCCGGCTCAACACAATTTTCGACATATAGTCACACTATTATAAGTACAGAACTCTCTCTAAATTTCAATTATATATCTCACACATACACATATATTTTCAGTAAAAAGTTAGCGATCGACACTAGGGTACATATTTTCAGTATCTGCGATCTTGAACAGTTATGATTCAATTTGACAATTTTCAGACTTGAGATGGCATATCTTAAAGGGCACTATTTGTGCAAAGTTTTATATACCGATATATTCATTGGTGCTTGACTTGTCTACTGGAAAGTGAAAAAATCAGTTTTAATATAAATTGGTGTTATATGGGAAGTAGTAGAAGTCCGATTTCGACAATTTTCGCTCAGTAACATAAGTATGCCAAGATTATGTTACCTGTTTGGTTGAAATTGGTCAATTAGTCCCAATGAAATAGGTTTCCATCTAAAGGTGAGCGGTGCCACGCCCATTGTCAAATTTTGACATTGCCTCCTATAAAGTTCGATCCTACAATATTATGTGTAAAATTGAATGTCTGTAACGCATTAAGTTATTGATTAACGCACTTTTAGTAACATATTTTAATTTGGGTCTTAGTTATAGCAATTTATAAGTTTTCGAATATTGGCCTTTTAGGGGCTTGTCAGTTGTTTGATTAACCATCTACCGAACTTCTTATGGTGCGAAGAAATTCGTGTACCAAGTTTCATCAAGATATCTAAATTTTTACTCATGTTACAGCTTGCATGAACGGAAAGACAGTCAATCGGATTTCAACTCGTCTTTTTATTCCGATATTTAATTTTGGTGATACAAATAACCGTTAGGTGAAAAAACTGTTATACTCTGTAGCAACATGTTGCAAGAGTATAAAAATGTTGTGAAAGAATTCATCATTCATTGCTCGACGAAATCGTAAATGGACGATAATCAAATTTGGTATGTAATTAAATTTGTTATGTTATGACTAGCGAAAATCATCCTCAAATAAGAAAAATTTGACAAAAACTCAAAATTTAATATTTTACGGTGATGTTCAACGTCAACCAGAGGACCGGAATTCATTACATTAGGGATATGAGGTTTGGATCAAGTTCAAGTTAAACCAATTCCATTCATATTAAGCGCTAAACCACATTATTTTTAAGAAAACTTGTCCACTTAATTTCACTAAAATATCACACATTTTGACCAACCTGAACGATTTAAAGACAGATTAGAAGTCGAAAATCACTATATAGGGTATATAGGGGACAGAAAAGATCTGGCTTAATTGCAAAAACATTCGACATTATATGACAGGTATACTTGAAAACATAATAATTCGTTGAACAATTTCAAATATTTTCGGCATTAAAGTAGAGTATATCCAATATTATACGTTCAGTTGATTTAGCTAAGATATCTTACATATTGATCAATATATATAGAATAACTCAACTAGATGTTTGAAAATCCTGATATTAGATATATGGCGACCATGACAACTTTTCATTCCATTTTGGTCACAAATAAAAACGCTCACTACATATGATTAAGATAACTCAAATATTGGCCGATCTTTCAATTAGGTTTACCGAGGCTAAGGGAATTATTGATCCGATTCAACATATTTTTAACATACAGACATACTACTATCTGGAAAAGTAGGAAGGCAACGTTCTGAGAAACGAACACGCAAATCTGACAGCCCGGGTATTGGGCAGAATAAATGCCAAAATTTTGTGAGAAGTGAAAATGCTATGAGATATCCAATGGCTACCGCGCCCACTCCCAACATAACGGTTAAGCTGAAAAGTGCGATAACTGGCTAAATAAACGCATCAGAAGCATTAAATTTCACATCCAGATGTTACAGAAGGGTTTCATGGGAGCGGGTATCAAAATTGGGAAAAGAAATTAAATTAAGAAAACCTAATAACTATTGTTAAGCACGTTATGTTGTAGCGATACATGCCGAGTGGTAGTACGCCACGGTAATCTCCAATTTGTTGATGCTAATTTGTTCAGAGGTTGTATCTTGATATTCTAAAGGCAAACTTAAAGCAAAGTGCTCAAAAATTGGCTTCGAAAATGTGTTTCATGTTCAACAGGATAACGATCCGAAACATACCGAACGTATAATTATATGACTTGCCAAAGCAATTACATACACCTCCACAATCTCTAAATCTCAATTCTATTGAGCACTAATTGGGATAAAAAGGATCCTTTTCGAAGAATGTAATAAAACTTCTTCAGAAGAATCGAAAAGGTATAATCTATGCCAAAGCATTTAGCATAAGTTTTAAAACGTAAAGGATACCCAACAAGTTATTAACCAGTGGTTTCTTTAACGGTTGTTTGGATCACCTAAAAATAATCGATATAGATATACATATGTATATATAAATGATAATAATATGTATATATAAAGATGAGTTGAAATCCGAGTGACTGTCTGACAATCGAAAACATGTAAAGTGCCTATTGAAATTCGGGGAGAATATTTATATGGTGACACATGCCCTTGTGCCAAAAATGGGTCAAATCGAGTCAATACTTCCCTTAGCCCCGATATACATAATATAAAAATTTTCAAATTTCTTGTTGGCTTTATACCGCATTATTCGGTCAATATATAAGAAATCTTAATCAAATTTAGAGAACCCTGTTTCTAATAACAGTGTATCCTCTTGCCTACAATGGATGCAATAAGGCAATACTTCCCTTGGTTCCTCTATACCCAATATACGGATTTGCAAACATCTTCTTGACTTTACACCTTATAGGTATATCTATATATATATATATATAAATTGGTCAATCTGTGAAATTTCTTATCTCTAGTAATGATATGTTCAATTACCGAAACTGGATAAAATTGGGTTAAAAAAGTTTCTAGCCCCCCATATATATAAAAAAAAAACAAAATTTCAACTTCCGGTTAGCATTATATCTTATATATCGGTCAATGTCAATTAAATAAAAGTATAATATTGGATACAGCTTGATGCCGAAGATTTGCGACATCGATCTACGAACCACCCCAAATCCCGTATACCACATAAAAGTATCACATATGAGGTAGCATACACTAAATTTTCTTCGAAAATTTGTATCACCTAAAACTATTCGGGTTAGATATAGGGTTATACAAGTATCATCATATATTATATATAAAAATCTCCTGTCACGGTGTTTGTTGCCTCCGAAACGGCTAGACTGATTTTGATGAAATTTAGTGTGCTTATCGGGTGGGTCTGATAATAGGCCAACATCGCGTCACGCGGAAGTTCTTTATATTAGATATATGAGGGCTACAAGAACTATTGGTTCGATTCAACCCATTTTTGAAACAAAGACATACTATATCGATAGTTTCATTTATTTATTCTATTATATGAATTTCAATTATATATCTTACACAATGGCCGATATTTACAGTGAAAAGTCAACTATAGGTACTGGGGTCCACATATTCAGTACCTAGGGGCTTGAACAGTTTTGGTTCGATTTAGAGAATTTTTGGTCACAAAGTGGCATACTTTAAACGTATTATTCACGCAAAGTTTTACGCCGATATAATCATTGTTGCTTGATTTGCATAGTGGAAAGAGAAAGAATCAAGTGGAATTTAAAATGGTGTCATATGTAAAATAGGCGTGGTTGTAATCCGATTTCGCCCATTTTCGCACCATAACATAGTAATATAAAAAGAATGTTATGTACCAAATTTGGTTGAAATCGGTTAAAAAGATCACAAGATATGGGTTTTCCCCTAAAAGTGGGCGGTGTCACGCCCACTGTCTAATTTTGAACGCGGTTCCTATAAAGTCATCTCATACCATCCCTGAGATGAAATTTAAGGTATCTGGCGTGTTTAGTGCTTGATTTATCGCGCTTTTAGTAGTTTTTAACAGTACCGTTACATGGGGAGTGGGCGGGGTTGTCACCCGATTCACCCATTTTCACACCGTAGGTAGAGGTGCTAAAAACATTTGCTCCAGTGAATTTTGTTATTATAGTTTAGGAGATATGCACATTAAACCTATTAGGGGCGGGACCACGCCCACTTAAAAAAAAAATTTAACTACAGATGCCCCTCCCTTATGTGATCTCGTGTACCAAATAACAGTCTTGTATCTTATTGCGGAGCTAAGTTATGACAATTTATTTGTACATGCGGGGAACCTCTCTGTTGAAACTCCACTCTCCAGTAGAAATTTGTAACAAAATGCTCTCCAAAAATGCCGGCGTTATCTTTAAAAAGCTTAAGAATTTTTCGATAGCGGTAGTCAAAATATCTAGCACAAGTAAGTAAGTAGCGTCTGACCGAATTAAGCGATATCTATCTTGGGTTGTTAAACTGTTGGCTTCCTCTTCCGAAATATCTTTAGAATCAACAGTTTTAGAGAGGATGACCAAAAGCTCAACCCACTGAGATTCTGCAGCCGATAAAGTGATAAAGAAGGTTGGAAGCCCAAATTGGCGAATCATAGCGATTGCCTTTTTCTTCTCAGCTTCCCAGTGCGCAGGTGAGGATCTAACGCCTTTCAAAACCTTGTAACCATCATCGTGTTGAATCAAGTTTTGAACAAAGTTTTCGTTTAATAGATTTTGGGCCGTAACTCGGTTGCGACCTGAAAACTTTCTAAGGCAAATGGATGTACTATTCTTAATTTGTAGCAGTTCTAATTTTTTGTAATCATAGAACAACTTTGGAATGGTACACGCTCTTCTGTCAAAACGGCGAATTTCAGAACGTATTATCTTTCTATACGTTTCAGAGCATGTACGCTTCTGCCCAACGTATATTGGTCCCAATGACAACTCTTCTGAATTATTATCTTGAATTATGTCAATTTGTCTTTGTCCTTCACCTGGTGCTATAACAAAACGGTTATAGTCATTATATATATTAGATGTCACAATATTGTTAACAGAAATTGGTCTATTAACAACAGCACATTTCAGCAAAATCTGATCAAGGTCCTAACAGACGGATTGTCATAAAAGGCAATCTAGGCATTATGAGACGTTCTTCAATTGGGGTTAAACCTTTCAAACAATCCGGTATTTCAGGAAAGTCTAGAACCTGACCTGTCTAGCTAACCATATTTTTGGAACGTTCTTTTTAACAATCGCATTTTTGCAAGTAGCACTAAAATTGTAATTTCCATCTTCTGAAGGAAATTTTTGCATTAAAAAGAAGGCGGATGCAGCATTCGGGTGACCTTGCGCAATATTTTCGAAATTTAATTTGCGAACTTGGTGTGAAAACCATAAGCCGCCGCAGCAAATACATATTTCAGTAGGGCCCTTAATTATATTTTGGAAATAAATGTTTTTGAAATCTGTTAAATTGACACTATTATCAGTTTCTATAAAATTATTTTCTCTCGTTAATCGGATTCGTTGGGACTGCCTTTGGTTTTCAATTTGTCTATTGAGTGGGTTATCTCTACGAATTCGAACTTGACCTTGTCTAAGACGTCTCTGATTCAAAATTTCTTCCCTCATACCCCTCCTACTAAACTGTCGACGTTGTGTTTCTCTATCACGCTCCTCTCTTCTTATTTCAGGATTTCTTCTTGCATGTTCCCTTTGCATTTGATCACGAATGCGCTCTAAGTTCCTATACTCAGGATTTCTTGCGCGAAGTTCTCTATGATCCCTAGTGTTCATACTTTGTTCATCATAACGTACCTCAGGATTTTCTCGACGAGATCTATGACCTCGAGTATTTCTTATTTGCCGCCTTGTTCTATGTTGAACAGTTTTTGCAACTTGCTCAACAGATCGAACCTCGGGGTCTTCACGGGGTCTTCAGGTCAGACCTATGACCTCGAGTATCTCTTATTTGCTCTTCAGTGCGAATTTGCGGATTTTCCCGCCTGGTTCTATGTTGATTTGTATTGATAATTTGTTCGCACAGACGTACATCTACGATTAGCGTGACTTACAGTATTTTGTGACTGCTCACTATCTCTATATAAAGAGTTTGCACGAAGAACTCTCATACGTCTTCTATTCTGAAGACGACTTAGTAATATAGACTTACTTATAGATAATACTTATATAATTCAGTCCGTCCGGGTGTTAAAAGTGGGATCCTAGGTGCTGCTTTCTTTCACTGTAATTCCTTGTAAGTCCTTGCTATGCTATTGCTCGTCACTATACACTGTACTGTGTAATACACTAAAATTAGTTTGAATAAAGCACTTTGCTTGTAAAGACATCTAGTGAAACTGAAACTACAAACACAGTGTAGTGATATTTATTATACTCTTGCAACATGTTGGTACAGCTTACGTACTTTTGTATACCTATATATTACTTAGCTATTCACTAACATAATAATACATAATATTTAGTTATATTTATATTTTAGAAATTAGTAGTTTATTTCATTGTATTGAAATTAAGTTCTCGGAAAATCCCTCCGTAAATTACTTTTGTTAAACGCTTTCTAAAACAGGGGGATCTATGGTACCTACTTTAAAGGGTCTACCCATGAAGGCTAAATTAACAATAACTTACATATAATTAAGTATGGTATACACATATGTAGAGCAGGTATGTAGATTTTCTTCTTTCTGTCTTAATATCTAAACCTTTCATAAGCTGCCAACGGCGCTAGGTAAAAATGTAATTTTCTTGAGTTTACAGTTCACCTCATGACCTTCATATTAAAATGTGTCGCAAAACTGAAATAATAGACAGTAGCATGTAAACCGATGGTCCCAGTTTATCTATAACCACATAAAAAGGGTCTTTAGCCCTTTTGATACTACATTACTAATATTTATTTCATGCAATTTTTTCTAGAATTTTTTTTTTCTCTCTATACAAAGTCCAGCACTCTAAGAAACTTTTTTAGCATTGGTGACTGGTATATTTTATAATAAGTTCAACATGATGGCTGAGAAAATATACCTAACCACTGATTATCACCAAATATTAGAAGAAATATATGTATATAGAAATCTATATCTATCACTTTAGGTGATGCAAACAACTCTTTGGTGAACAAAACTATACTCTGTTGCAACATGTTGCGAAAGTATAAAAATGTTGCGAAAGAATTCAACATTCATTACTCGATTATTATTTGGTATCTTATTAACTTATGTTATTGATCATAGATTTATTTTGTGTCTATACTATTTTTTTCTCTGAAATGTTAAGTTTTATAAAAAGAAGCTATTTAACTCAAACATGGAATATGTGATATAAACTGAACCAAAGGGGTTAGATTTAATATGTGGGGTATATGAGGTTGCTGTTGTACCAGAGGAGCGGAGATCTGTATATTAGGATTATAAGGTTTAAACAAAGTCTAGACCAATTTCATTAATATGCAGCGATATACACTATTTTTAAGAAAAACTGTCCATTTAATTTAATTAAATTATCAAATTGACGAAAAAAATTATACCATAAGTAGTACATGTGTGCTGGGAAAATCAAAGACCAGAAAATTCCTCCAAACCGTATATTAAAAAATTTTGAATTAAACATCCATTATTAAATGATATCGTGATTAAATTACAATCAAATTTGGTATATTCTTGACTTATATTAAAGGCCATAAACTTAGTCTCAGTTTTATTGCTTGAAGTGAGATATACATAAGTATGAATGTGATATTAACTCCACCAAAGTGGCTAAATTTTATATTATAAGCTTAGGTGGCAAACGTCAACCAGAGAATCGGAATTCATTATATGAAGGTGTGAGGTTTAGACTTAGTAGATACTAATTTCATTCTAATTCAGCGTCAAACCACATAATTTTTAAGAAATCTTTTCCACTTAATTTCGTTAAAATATCACGTTGATCAACCGGAACGGTGTAAAGTCAGGTGGAAAGACGGAAATCATATATATATTGGGGACAGAGTAATATATTAATTTTGACATTGCTCAGCTATACTCGAGAACATATTTTGAAGCAATTTTATATATATAAAAAAATATTAATACTCACTGACCGACATATTCGGCATAAAACAGGTTAGAATAATGAAAAGCATTATAAGTAGTATATGGAATTTAAGGGCAGTATTAACCCGATTTTATTAATTTTTTCCAATACCACATACTACTAACATGTCACAGACTAATAAAATGCTCCCATGTTTCATTCAGGTACCTCACATACCATCACCAATCAAATGGAGTGAAGTCAAACGAATGTTCGAAAATCGTGATATTAGTTCCATGGAGGCTAAGGAAAATTTTCACCCGATTTGATCTTGTTATGAGTAAAACACGCTCTCTCATTTTCATTGAGATAACTCACATATGCGGTATAAAGTCACGCGGAAGTTCAAAAATATTTATATTAGATATATGAGGGCTACAAGAACTATTGATACGATTCAACCCATTTTTCGATAGTTTTATTTATTTATTCTATTATATGAATTTCAATTATATATATTACACAATGGCCGATATTTACGGTGAAAAGTCAACTATAGGTACTGGGGTCCACATATTCAGTACCTAGGGGCTTGAACAGTTTTTTTCGATTCAGAGAATTTATGGGCAAAAGGTGGCATACTTTAAACGTATTATTCACGCAAAGTTTTACGCCGATATAATCATTGTTGCTTGATTTGCATAGTGGAAAGTGAAAGAATCAAGTGGAATTTAAAATGGTGTCATATGGAAAATAGGCGTGGTTGTAATCCGATTCACGCTCATTTTCGCACCATAACATAGAAATATAAAAAGAATCTTATGTACCAAATTTGGTTGAAATCGGTTAAAAAGATCACAAGATATGGGTTTTCCCCTAAAAGTGGGCGGTGTCACGCCCACTGTCTAATTTTGAACGCGGTTCCTATAAAGTCATCTCATACCATCCCTGAGATGAAATTTAAGGTATCTGGCGTGTTTAGTGCTTGATTTATCGCGCTTTTAGTAGTTTTTAACAGTACCGTTACATGGGGAGTGGGCGGGGTTGTCACCCGATTCACCCATTTTCACACCGTAGGTAGAGGTGCTAAAAACATTTGTTCCAGTGAATTTTGTTATTATAGTTTAGGAGATATGCACATTAAACCTATTAGGGGCGGGACCACGCCCACTTAAAAAAAAATTTAACTACAGATGCCCCTCCCTTATGTGATCTCGTGTACCAAATAACAGTCTTGTATCTTATTGCGGAGCTTAGTTATGACAATTTATTTGTTTTTGATTAATGGCGTTTTGTGGGCATGGCAGTGGTCCGATTACGCCCATCTGCAATACCAACCGTCTTACTGTACCAAGAAACATGTGTACCAAGTTTCATAAAGATATCTCAATTTTTACTAAAGTTACAGCTTGCACGGATTTCAACTCGTCTCTTCATCCTGATCATTTATATATATAATACATAACCCTATATCTAACTCGATTAGTTTTAGGTGATACAAACAACCGATAGGTGAACAAAACTATTATACTCTGTAGCAACATGTTGCGAGAGTATAAAAATGTTACGAAACAATTCAACATTCATTATTCGGCGACATCGTCTACGGATTACAATCAAATTTGTATTTTATTAAGTTATATTATATTTTACTTCGCGTCATCTAAAATTGTATTAAAATCATCTTCAAAGGAGATATATGAGATATAAACTCAACTGAAAAAGCTAAATTTAATATAATGAGTTGATGTGAAAACGTTCCACAATTTTTAAGAAAACTTTTTCTTTTAATTTTATTAAACTATATTTTCGGCATTATATTTATATAGGTATATATTATAAATATTATATGTTATATCCAATATTACATACTCTTAATAGAATAAAATACTCCCTGATTTTCATTACCATCACCAACATACATAACATGGGCTTGTTCAAAATTGGTACTACATGGCATTAAATTAGAAAACTTATATAAAATTGCCATTAATATGAAATCCCATATTACTTCTATATATTCTAAGCACACTGCATACTGTACTCTTATACAAGTATATTTACTTATTATTGTGTCATTATTTCATAGTTTTTCGATTAGGTTTCATCTTAATGTGGCGCTATGAAAATTCAGCCCAATTAGCAACCGTAGTATTTCGAAAGAGCATAAGTCAATTTTCAATAGCAAAGCACTGCAAAAACGAAACATAGCCGACCGACATTGTCCCGAAATTGTCAATTCAAACAAATTTTTTCAGCTCCGCGACGTTGTGCAAAACTCGGCTCCAATATGTATGGAGCTCGTATGTATGTACATATGTTTGTCGGCAAAGTTGTCATTTGGTTTTTTTCAACGTTTTTTGCTCCGCCTCGTCTCCGCGCAAACTCCATTTTTTATTATATTAAAATATTGCTTAACTTATATTGAGAAATACTGATATCTAAGAGCTTATTTTCATAATATAATATTATAATTTTTACCTAAAATTGTAAATACACATAAATTCATACTTATTTAAACATTTTGAAAATAAATTTGATTAATAACAAGTAAGAAAGGGCTCGAATGTAACCGAACATTTTATACTCTCGCAAAGTCAAATGGTATACTAGTTTGAGATTTCTTTGTGGATTGACCGATATTTTCGGTAGAAGGTCAATTATAGGCACTGAGGTCCACATATTCCGTACCTAGGGGCTTGAACAGTTTTGGTTCGATTCAGGCAATTTTTGGTCACAAGGTGGCATACTCTAAACGTATTATTCACGCAAAGTTTTACCCCGATATAATCATTGTTGCTTGATTTGCATACTGGAAAGTGAAACCGAGCACCTGATTTTACTCATTTTAGGCACAAAGATGAAGCATTATAAGGAAAATACATACACTTATTTGTATTGAAATACATACTTGCATACTAATATCATAAAGAGATTCTCTCCGAATTGCAATAATATATCTTACAGATTGACCGTTATTTTAGGTAAAACGTTAGCACCAGGCACCCATATTTCGTTAGTGGGCGCTTGAACAGCTACGCGAGATGGTATACCTCAAAAGCACTATTTGTGCAAAGTCTTGCACTAATATATTTTCTGATGCTTTACTTATATACTCTAAAGTGAATATATTATTTTATACTTTAAAATTGTGCTATATAGAAAGTAGGCGTGGTTGTAGTCTGCTTTTGCTCATTTTCTCATCAAATTTTGTTGAAATTGATCAAGTAGTTCCACTAAATTTTATTGAAATAGCTCACATTTTAGCCGATATGTGGTGTGAAGTAAACCAGAAGTCCGAAAATATTTCGATAAGGTATATGGGGGATAGAATTCTCTCTCCGAATTGTAGTAATATACCTCACAGATTGACCGTTATTTCAGGTAAAAAGTTAGCACCAGGCACCCATATTCCGTAACTGGGGGCTTGAACAGTTAAGGTCCGATTTTGACAATATTTAGACGTGAGATGCTATACCTCAAAAGCACTATTTGTGCAAAGGCTTGTCCTAATATATTTTTTGGAGCTTGATTTATATAGTAAAAAAGTAAAACAAATCATATGGAATTTAAAATTGTGCTATAAAGGAAGTAGGCGTGGTTGTATTCCGCTTTCCCTTATTTTCTCATTGCAAGATGGGATTGTTAAAAAATTTTATGTACCAAATTTTATTGAAATTGATCAAGTAGTTCCTATCGTCCAATTTTGACAACGGTTCCTCTATAACCTCCTTGTGCCATCACGAATGTAAAGTTTAATGTCTCTGACGCATTTAGTTATTGCTTAATCGCACTTTTAGTAGTTTTTAACAAAACTGTTTTGGGCGGGGTTATTATCTGATTTCATCCATTTGCACACTGTCGATGGAAGTGTCAAAAATATTTATTCTATGCAGTTTTGGGTTATATGCTTTGAATGGTCTAGGAGAAACATGCATTTAACTTATTAGGAGTCGGGGCCACGCCCACTTTTCAAAAATGTTTCAACAATACAGACCCCAATACAATCTTCTGTACCAAATTACATATATATGTATGTGTATCTTAATTTAGTGCTTAGTTATTTTATAAGTGTTCGATTAATGGCGGTTTGTGGGCGTGGAAATGGTCCGATTACGCCCATCTAAAATACCAAACTTCTTATGGTTCCAACTAACCTGTGTACCAAGTTTCAGCAAGATATCTTAATTTTTACTCAAGTTACAGCTTGCACGGACGGACGGACGGACAGACAGATAGACATCGGGACTTCAACTCGTCTCGTCATCCTGATCATTTATTTATACATATATAACCCTACTAGCTGACCCGACAGACTTCGTCCTGTCAAAAAGATTTGTAATTTGGCATTTTTTTCGCCTACGTATTTTAAAAAATTCTCCTGAACAGAACCGTCACCCTGGTGATAGGGCGTTGTGAATAAAAAATAATTAAATAAAACATATATAAGGATTTAAAAATAAGTAATCGCTTTATTGTTAATCATGTGAATCATAATTATTATTATTATCACTGTAGTGCCTTGTGGTATACGATGTTTTTTGTTTGATTACCTGGCGCATAGATAAACAAATCTGATGGTTTTCCAACACGGGAACAGGCAACATACAATTGACCATGTGAGAAACATGGGTTTTCTAGATTAATACCACAAACACTTAATGATTGCCCCTGGGACTTGTTTATAGTCATAGCAAAAGCAAGCCGCACTGGAAACTGTAGTCGTTTAAACTCAAATGGCACATCAGTCGGAATCATTGGGATGCGCGGTATAAGAACATCTTCTCCTTTATACTTTCCTTTGAGTATAGTTGCTTCTATCACATTGTTTAGTAATTTTTTTATCGCTAACCGTGTACCGTTGCAAAGACGCGGTTGGTTGATATTTCGCAACATTATAACCACCGATCCAACCTTTAATTGAAGATTGTGAGGTGGCAATCCTGGCAAATCCAGCGAGTTTAAAAATTCCGGTGGATAGTTGACTACATCATCTTGATTAGTAGCCGAATCAACTGATTTATATATCCTCAATTCGCCTGTAATTTGTTCTTGAATTTTGAAATTTAATTCATTTACATCTATGTTTTTTGCAGCCAGTATAGCTCGTTCGCTCAACCAATCATGGTTTCTGTAATTTTGAGAAACATCTGGAAACACCTTCTGAATAAGTTCATCTTTTGATCGAGTTAACTGACAAAAACTTTGAGGAAAGTTAATGCAGCCAGTCAACATGTCTATAGGAAATTTGCCATTACCAATGTCAATGAGTTGTTTAGAGAATATGTTTCCAGATTGGTCATTTTGCAATTCGACACGCATATTCTTACTTAAATGAAGTACTTTGACATGTTTCCACAAATTGGAGGACTTTAGACATGCATTGAGTTCATCAGCTGGCGTTGATCGTGGAATCACTGGCAATGTTTGACGAAAATCTCCTGCTAATAAAATCATTGCACCACCAAATCGGTTATTATTGCTCCGTAGATCTTTTAAGGTTCTGTCTAAAGCCTCCAAAGATTTTTTATGTGCCATCGTGCATTCATCCCAAACAATCAATTTACATTGCTGCAAAACCTTTGCCATTGCAGAGTTCTTCGAAACGTTGCAGGTTGGAGTTTCATTGCTTTGCATATTTAATGGCAATTTTAGTGCTGAATGGGCTGTTCGACCACCTTCAAGCAAAGTTGCTGCGATTCCCGACGAAGCGAGTGCAAGTGCAATTTTATTTTGTGAGCGAATTGTTGCTAATATTAATGAAATCAAAAAAGTTTTTCCTGTACCACCAGGTGCATCTAAGAAGTAAATGCCTCCAGTTTCATCATTTGTTACTTTCATAAGAGTTTCAAATACATACTTCTGTTGTTCATTTAACAGTGGAAGATTTGTTTGAATTAATTCTTTCAAAGAGTTGAGATCATACAGTTTTTCTCGATGCAGCTCTTGGTTAAAAGCGTCATGCATTGGACGATTGGGCGCGGTCAGGCCTAATTGAATTAATAGTTTGTTTGACATTATCAAGCACATGTCCTCAATTGAAATCAATACTTCATTGTAAATTTCTTCACTGATTTGTATATTTGGATTTCCCATTCTATTCCGTATTTGATACAAAATATCATCACACATATAATCTTTGTACTTGATCCACAAATCAATTGGGTTTGATGGGAAGCATGTAGATATGATTATAGAAAACAATGTTCGTATTTGGTGAGCGTGTGATGATATTACAGCATCATTGAGAGTTTGATCCCAATGAGCGTCATTTTCAAGCAATTGCAAACGTTGACAGGCTTCTCTGTAGGATCCACACAATTCACCATCAACAGTTCGTAACTGTTGGAATGATGTTGGGCCACGTACATTGACTAATAGCAGTCGTAAGTAAAAACATTCATCATTGCTTGGATGTACTGAATAAATCCGGCCAATCGCATCGGTGGAATATACATCTGTATATCCTGGAACTGGTTTTCCTTGTTTCCGTCGTATAAATCTCCTTGAGGATTGATTCCAGGTATAATATTTTGGCATTTCAGAATATAGCAATGTTTGTGCGAAATAATCGTTTTGGCATGTCTCAAAAAAACTGGTTAATGTAGTAGATGGTGGCTGAGCAGCTCTTTGTACTGCGTTCTGTGCTGTAAAATACACTCTTTGTCCATTTTCTAAATGCACAGCTAAGTGAACAACAGAAGGGTGTCTCTCATGAATAGGAAAAGAAAATATTCGCCAAACTGCTTCATTACTACTGACGTAGCGGCCCATTTGGTATTGGGTAACTTCATCATTGGAATTCTCTGCACCAATTCCAATCACAGCCATATCACTCCCTTTGGTTACATATTTGCAAATGTATTTAATAGATTTCACTGAATGGCAAGATTCAACGTTGATGTGTGCTTTGAATGTCTTTGATAAAATGGGTGAATATGGAACAATCCAACGATTATCTATTTCAATATCTTGTTGATTTAATTTGACAATTGTTGATTTTCCATTGTCTGCTGTCGATCTGCGACGATACAATGGATAACCGTCATTACCAGTAATTGTTTCCGATATTAATGTCCGTGGATATCGTTTTGAACATTTACCATCCATCATACACGGTGAATTTTGATTAAGAGTTCCACAGGGACCATGTATCATGTTTTTGATAACTACCTCATGCAATCCAGGATCTACTTGTACATTAGGGATTTCAGCTGATATCACTGCATCAACTTCATTTGGCCTTATCTTTTCAACCAACCAAATCAAAATGTGTGCATGTGGCAATCCTCGTTTCTGCCACTCCACAGAATACATCCAGCAGCGTGTCTCACCAAACACATTATGTTTTACGATGAAATCCATTAAAGATTTCAACTTTTGTCTAAAGACTCTGGCTGTAATATCATGACGATCAATGGGTGATTGCCCAGGGAATAACTCCTGCTTGATTTCTATCCATTGTGGATTGCATGTAAATGTGATGAACAAATCTGCTGTACCATAATGACGAACATACGACATGGCATCTTGAGCATATTCGTGCATATGCCGAGGGCTTCCGATGTATGTTGCTGGAAGAATAGTCATCCGACCGACATTCTGTGCATTTCCATCAGTATTAATCGCATCTCGAAGGTGAACATACTCTTCAGATCGGAGTTTAGTTTGATTCAACCTGATGAATGTTAATCTCTCCGTTTCAATTTTAACATACATATCAACAACATATTTGTGATATAATCGCCGACATTTCAATATGTGATTATCTTCATTTTCCCGAATCATTAGGCGGTATGAATAATAGTTCATTGAACTGACTTTTTTGTTGGTTTCAGAACCTGTAAATAGATTTTATTTTAATAACATTCAAAATACATAATATAATGACTGAGATATTTTAGTTACCTGTAATGGGATTTATCATTTTTATTGAGAAATCGTAGCCATCTTCACCTTGCCAAAATATAATGGGATATTGCAGTGCATCATATACGTTGTAATTGATCATTCCGACGATGTAAAACAATATCACGGGATTCCAAGTTTTCTCCAACTACAACGATAGCAACTTCATCAATAGTTGGTGCATTAAAACGTCTTGTATGTTGACCTGCAGGTGTTTTATCAGCTCTGATTACAATTTTGTGATTATCGGATGGCATCATATCCAAGGCAGTTTTAAACAATATAATCAATTGATTAAGTTGATGAAATAAAGTTTGTAATTGTTCTACAATAGACCTCTTTAGGCGTGGTTGTATTCCGCTTTCCCTTATTTTCTCATTGCAAGATGGGATTGTTAAAAAATTTTATGTACCAAATTTTATTGAAATTGATCAAGTAGTTCCTATCGTCCAATTTTGACAACGGTTCCTCTATAACCTCCTTGTGCCATCACGAATGTAAAGTTTAATGTCTCTGACGCATTTAGTTATTGCTTAATCGCACTTTTAGTAGTTTTTAACAAAACTGTTTTGGGCGGGGTTATTATCTGATTTCATCCATTTGCACACTGTCGATGGAAGTGTCAAAAATATTTATTCTATGCAGTTTTGGGTTATATGCTTTGAATGGTCTAGGAGAAACATGCATTTAACTTATTAGGAGTCGGGGCCACGCCCACTTTTCAAAAATGTTTCAACAATACAGACCCCAATACAATCTTCTGTACCAAATTACATATATATGTATGTGTATCTTAATTTAGTGCTTAGTTATTTTATAAGTGTTCGATTAATGGCGGTTTGTGGGCGTGGAAATGGTCCGATTACGCCCATCTAAAATACCAAACTTCTTATGGTTCCAACTAACCTGTGTACCAAGTTTCAGCAAGATATCTTAATTTTTACTCAAGTTACAGCTTGCACGGACGGACGGACGGACAGACAGATAGACATCGGGACTTCAACTCGTCTCGTCATCCTGATCATTTATTTATACATATATAACCCTACTAGCTGACCCGACAGACTTCGTCCTGTCAAAAAGATTTGTAATTTGGCATTTTTTTCGCCTACGTATTTTAAAAAATTCTCCTGAACAGAACCGTCACCCTGGTGATAGGGCGTTGTGAATAAAAAATAATTAAATAAAACATATATAAGGATTTAAAAATAAGTAATCGCTTTATTGTTAATCATGTGAATCATAATTATTATTATTATCACTGTAGTGCCTTGTGGTATACGATGTTTTTTGTTTGATTACCTGGCGCATAGATAAACAAATCTGATGGTTTTCCAACACGGGAACAGGCAACATACAATTGACCATGTGAGAAACATGGGTTTTCTAGATTAATACCACAAACACTTAATGATTGCCCCTGGGACTTGTTTATAGTCATAGCAAAAGCAAGCCGCACTGGAAACTGTAGTCGTTTAAACTCAAATGGCACATCAGTCGGAATCATTGGGATGCGCGGTATAAGAACATCTTCTCCTTTATACTTTCCTTTGAGTATAGTTGCTTCTATCACATTGTTTAGTAATTTTTTTATCGCTAACCGTGTACCGTTGCAAAGACGCGGTTGGTTGATATTTCGCAACATTATAACCACCGATCCAACCTTTAATTGAAGATTGTGAGGTGGCAATCCTGGCAAATCCAGCGAGTTTAAAAATTCCGGTGGATAGTTGACTACATCATCTTGATTAGTAGCCGAATCAACTGATTTATATATCCTCAATTCGCCTGTAATTTGTTCTTGAATTTTGAAATTTAATTCATTTACATCTATGTTTTTTGCAGCCAGTATAGCTCGTTCGCTCAACCAATCATGGTTTCTGTAATTTTGAGAAACATCTGGAAACACCTTCTGAATAAGTTCATCTTTTGATCGAGTTAACTGACAAAAACTTTGAGGAAAGTTAATGCAGCCAGTCAACATGTCTATAGGAAATTTGCCATTACCAATGTCAATGAGTTGTTTAGAGAATATGTTTCCAGATTGGTCATTTTGCAATTCGACACGCATATTCTTACTTAAATGAAGTACTTTGACATGTTTCCACAAATTGGAGGACTTTAGACATGCATTGAGTTCATCAGCTGGCGTTGATCGTGGAATCACTGGCAATGTTTGACGAAAATCTCCTGCTAATAAAATCATTGCACCACCAAATCGGTTATTATTGCTCCGTAGATCTTTTAAGGTTCTGTCTAAAGCCTCCAAAGATTTTTTATGTGCCATCGTGCATTCATCCCAAACAATCAATTTACATTGCTGCAAAACCTTTGCCATTGCAGAGTTCTTCGAAACGTTGCAGGTTGGAGTTTCATTGCTTTGCATATTTAATGGCAATTTTAGTGCTGAATGGGCTGTTCGACCACCTTCAAGCAAAGTTGCTGCGATTCCCGACGAAGCGAGTGCAAGTGCAATTTTATTTTGTGAGCGAATTGTTGCTAATATTAATGAAATCAAAAAAGTTTTTCCTGTACCACCAGGTGCATCTAAGAAGTAAATGCCTCCAGTTTCATCATTTGTTACTTTCATAAGAGTTTCAAATACATACTTCTGTTGTTCATTTAACAGTGGAAGATTTGTTTGAATTAATTCTTTCAAAGAGTTGAGATCATACAGTTTTTCTCGATGCAGCTCTTGGTTAAAAGCGTCATGCATTGGACGATTGGGCGCGGTCAGGCCTAATTGAATTAATAGTTTGTTTGACATTATCAAGCACATGTCCTCAATTGAAATCAATACTTCATTGTAAATTTCTTCACTGATTTGTATATTTGGATTTCCCATTCTATTCCGTATTTGATACAAAATATCATCACACATATAATCTTTGTACTTGATCCACAAATCAATTGGGTTTGATGGGAAGCATGTAGATATGATTATAGAAAACAATGTTCGTATTTGGTGAGCGTGTGATGATATTACAGCATCATTGAGAGTTTGATCCCAATGAGCGTCATTTTCAAGCAATTGCAAACGTTGACAGGCTTCTCTGTAGGATCCACACAATTCACCATCAACAGTTCGTAACTGTTGGAATGATGTTGGGCCACGTACATTGACTAATAGCAGTCGTAAGTAAAAACATTCATCATTGCTTGGATGTACTGAATAAATCCGGCCAATCGCATCGGTGGAATATACATCTGTATATCCTGGAACTGGTTTTCCTTGTTTCCGTCGTATAAATCTCCTTGAGGATTGATTCCAGGTATAATATTTTGGCATTTCAGAATATAGCAATGTTTGTGCGAAATAATCGTTTTGGCATGTCTCAAAAAAACTGGTTAATGTAGTAGATGGTGGCTGAGCAGCTCTTTGTACTGCGTTCTGTGCTGTAAAATACACTCTTTGTCCATTTTCTAAATGCACAGCTAAGTGAACAACAGAAGGGTGTCTCTCATGAATAGGAAAAGAAAATATTCGCCAAACTGCTTCATTACTACTGACGTAGCGGCCCATTTGGTATTGGGTAACTTCATCATTGGAATTCTCTGCACCAATTCCAATCACAGCCATATCACTCCCTTTGGTTACATATTTGCAAATGTATTTAATAGATTTCACTGAATGGCAAGATTCAACGTTGATGTGTGCTTTGAATGTCTTTGATAAAATGGGTGAATATGGAACAATCCAACGATTATCTATTTCAATATCTTGTTGATTTAATTTGACAATTGTTGATTTTCCATTGTCTGCTGTCGATCTGCGACGATACAATGGATAACCGTCATTACCAGTAATTGTTTCCGATATTAATGTCCGTGGATATCGTTTTGAACATTTACCATCCATCATACACGGTGAATTTTGATTAAGAGTTCCACAGGGACCATGTATCATGTTTTTGATAACTACCTCATGCAATCCAGGATCTACTTGTACATTAGGGATTTCAGCTGATATCACTGCATCAACTTCATTTGGCCTTATCTTTTCAACCAACCAAATCAAAATGTGTGCATGTGGCAATCCTCGTTTCTGCCACTCCACAGAATACATCCAGCAGCGTGTCTCACCAAACACATTATGTTTTACGATGAAATCCATTAAAGATTTCAACTTTTGTCTAAAGACTCTGGCTGTAATATCATGACGATCAATGGGTGATTGCCCAGGGAATAACTCCTGCTTGATTTCTATCCATTGTGGATTGCATGTAAATGTGATGAACAAATCTGCTGTACCATAATGACGAACATACGACATGGCATCTTGAGCATATTCGTGCATATGCCGAGGGCTTCCGATGTATGTTGCTGGAAGAATAGTCATCCGACCGACATTCTGTGCATTTCCATCAGTATTAATCGCATCTCGAAGGTGAACATACTCTTCAGATCGGAGTTTAGTTTGATTCAACCTGATGAATGTTAATCTCTCCGTTTCAATTTTAACATACATATCAACAACATATTTGTGATATAATCGCCGACATTTCAATATGTGATTATCTTCATTTTCCCGAATCATTAGGCGGTATGAATAATAGTTCATTGAACTGACTTTTTTGTTGGTTTCAGAACCTGTAAATAGATTTTATTTTAATAACATTCAAAATACATAATATAATGACTGAGATATTTTAGTTACCTGTAATGGGATTTATCATTTTTATTGAGAAATCGTAGCCATCTTCACCTTGCCAAAATATAATGGGATATTGCAGTGCATCATATACGTTGTAATTGATCATTCCGACGATGTAAAACAATATCACGGGATTCCAAGTTTTCTCCAACTACAACGATAGCAACTTCATCAATAGTTGGTGCATTAAAACGTCTTGTATGTTGACCTGCAGGTGTTTTATCAGCTCTGATTACAATTTTGTGATTATCGGATGGCATCATATCCAAGGCAGTTTTAAACAATATAATCAATTGATTAAGTTGATGAAATAAAGTTTGTAATTGTTCTACAATAGACCTCTTTACTAAATTGTTATGTGCACAACGCAGATCAATTTCTTGTGGTGAATTGCCCATAAAATAAATTTGCAGGAATTTGTTGTCGTTATCTGACACTGGTAACAGTGAACCTGCTCTGTGATATATTTGCCCTTGTATCTGTAAATAAAAAAAAAATATTATGGTGTGGTATAAATTAATGGATTGGATGTATATATTTAGTTTTAACTAATATCTATTAAATATAAAATATAATAAAAGTGTCACTGAAACTAAATCCCCATATAATATGATGACTAAGTGATATATAAGTGATTAAGAAATTGAAGATTAGTGACACATCTTAACTTTGGTGCCAAAAAATTTTGTTCGCTAAAATAATTATGAGTAACTGCTATAATACATACCTTGAAAGTTGGCATAAAATTTTCCCGAACTACATTTGTTGCCCCAAATGAAGTCATTTGAAAGCAATTGTTATATTGTTGGATATGTGTCAAAAAGTGTATAGAATCTGTTCCTATTCCTGAAACCAATGAGTACAATGGTTCTGGTGGTGGATCCAATGGTATCAATTTCACTTTACCATTTGCGCAACACAATCCATTGGCTTCGTTTTTGTATTTTAATGCCTTACAGTGTGAGCAAACCGAGTTCATAGAACCAATAACAACACATTGGTAGTTACTGTAGTCAATTGACACATCGTAACTGAAAGCAGCTCGATTCAAACTTGCGCGATTATTAGTTGAATGTCGCGCTCGCGCTTCACGCGTTTGTGATATCCGAATTCTTTCACGTTCATTTCCGTCGTCACGTTCTTGTGCAGTACGATTAGATCGGTAATTAGCTTGGTTTGTAGCATTTCTGGTTCTTCTACCTAAATTGCTTCGTCTTATAGGAGGCATATCAAATATAAATTATTTTTTCACTAATCACGAACTAAACAAACACTAACTAAGTAAACACTCTGCACAAAAAACTATATACGAATTTGTTTCGTGTATCAGTCGTCAAAAGCAAACTCAGTAGATTAGGTAACAGACAACTTTTTTCTTTTTAAATTTTATATGACTTGAAGTCAAATCCTTTTAAGCCGTACTTAAAATTTGGATATTAAAAATAATAAAACACTGTTGGTCCGCGAGTTTCGGAACGCCACATTAAACTCCTCCAACTATATATTCTGAGCTCCAACGCACACACGCACATTGTTTTGATAGATATGATCTTTGACGTTAGGAACACACCTACATTGCTTAGACAACAGTGAGTGCTTGTAATTTAATATGAACTTTATACCATAGCAATAAAGCTCAAATTGACTACGTTTTAGTTACAAATCATTTGTATGGGAAAAAGAAAAGGGCTATTTTTAGGGGTTTTCCAGCAATAATTCTAATTTTTATCGCCGTAAAAACCATCCTTGAACTTCAACGAAAATTTAAAAAAAAGATTTAGCTAAATTGGTCCAGGCGTTGTTGAGTTATGCGCTTACCAACACATTTTGCGATTCATTTTTATATTATAGACTAGCTGACCCGACAGACTTCGTCCTGTCAAAAAGATTTGTAATTTGGCATTTTTTTCGCCTACGTATTTTAAAAAATTCTCCTGAACAGAACCGTCACCCTGGTGATAGGGCGTTGTGAATAAAAAATAATTAAATAAAACATATATAAGGATTTAAAAATAAGTAATCGCTTTATTGTTAATCATGTGAATCATAATTATTATTATTATCACTGTAGTGCCTTGTGGTATACGATGTTTTTTGTTTGATTACCTGGCGCATAGATAAACAAATCTGATGGTTTTCCAACACGGGAACAGGCAACATACAATTGACCATGTGAGAAACATGGGTTTTCTAGATTAATACCACAAACACTTAATGATTGCCCCTGGGACTTGTTTATAGTCATAGCAAAAGCAAGCCGCACTGGAAACTGTAGTCGTTTAAACTCAAATGGCACATCAGTCGGAATCATTGGGATGCGCGGTATAAGAACATCTTCTCCTTTATACTTTCCTTTGAGTATAGTTGCTTCTATCACATTGTTTAGTAATTTTTTTATCGCTAACCGTGTACCGTTGCAAAGACGCGGTTGGTTGATATTTCGCAACATTATAACCACCGATCCAACCTTTAATTGAAGATTGTGAGGTGGCAATCCTGGCAAATCCAGCGAGTTTAAAAATTCCGGTGGATAGTTGACTACATCATCTTGATTAGTAGCCGAATCAACTGATTTATATATCCTCAATTCGCCTGTAATTTGTTCTTGAATTTTGAAATTTAATTCATTTACATCTATGTTTTTTGCAGCCAGTATAGCTCGTTCGCTCAACCAATCATGGTTTCTGTAATTTTGAGAAACATCTGGAAACACCTTCTGAATAAGTTCATCTTTTGATCGAGTTAACTGACAAAAACTTTGAGGAAAGTTAATGCAGCCAGTCAACATGTCTATAGGAAATTTGCCATTACCAATGTCAATGAGTTGTTTAGAGAATATGTTTCCAGATTGGTCATTTTGCAATTCGACACGCATATTCTTACTTAAATGAAGTACTTTGACATGTTTCCACAAATTGGAGGACTTTAGACATGCATTGAGTTCATCAGCTGGCGTTGATCGTGGAATCACTGGCAATGTTTGACGAAAATCTCCTGCTAATAAAATCATTGCACCACCAAATCGGTTATTATTGCTCCGTAGATCTTTTAAGGTTCTGTCTAAAGCCTCCAAAGATTTTTTATGTGCCATCGTGCATTCATCCCAAACAATCAATTTACATTGCTGCAAAACCTTTGCCATTGCAGAGTTCTTCGAAACGTTGCAGGTTGGAGTTTCATTGCTTTGCATATTTAATGGCAATTTTAGTGCTGAATGGGCTGTTCGACCACCTTCAAGCAAAGTTGCTGCGATTCCCGACGAAGCTAGTGCAAGTGCAATTTTATTTTGTGAGCGAATTGTTGCTAATATTAATGAAATCAAAAAAGTTTTTCCTGTACCACCAGGTGCATCTAAGAAGTAAATGCCTCCAGTTTCATCATTTGTTACTTTCATAAGAGTTTCAAATACATACTTCTGTTGTTCATTTAACAGTGGAAGATTTGTTTGAATTAATTCTTTCAAAGAGTTGAGATCATACAGTTTTTCTCGATGCAGCTCTTGGTTAAAAGCGTCATGCATTGGACGATTGGGCGCGGTCAGGCCTAATTGAATTAATAGTTTGTTTGACATTATCAAGCACATGTCCTCAATTGAAATCAATACTTCATTGTAAATTTCTTCACTGATTTGTATATTTGGATTTCCCATTCTATTCCGTATTTGATACAAAATATCATCACACATATAATCTTTGTACTTGATCCACAAATCAATTGGGTTTGATGGGAAGCATGTAGATATGATTATAGAAAACAATGTTCGTATTTGGTGAGCGTGTGATGATATTACAGCATCATTGAGAGTTTGATCCCAATGAGCGTCATTTTCAAGCAATTGCAAACGTTGACAGGCTTCTCTGTAGGATCCACACAATTCACCATCAACAGTTCGTAACTGTTGGAATGATGTTGGGCCACGTACATTGACTAATAGCAGTCGTAAGTAAAAACATTCATCATTGCTTGGATGTACTGAATAAATCCGGCCAATCGCATCGGTGGAATATACATCTGTATATCCTGGAACTGGTTTTCCTTGTTTCCGTCGTATAAATCTCCTTGAGGATTGATTCCAGGTATAATATTTTGGCATTTCAGAATATAGCAATGTTTGTGCGAAATAATCGTTTTGGCATGTCTCAAAAAAACTGGTTAATGTAGTAGATGGTGGCTGAGCAGCTCTTTGTACTGCGTTCTGTGCTGTAAAATACACTCTTTGTCCATTTTCTAAATGCACAGCTAAGTGAACAACAGAAGGGTGTCTCTCATGAATAGGAAAAGAAAATATTCGCCAAACTGCTTCATTACTACTGACGTAGCGGCCCATTTGGTATTGGGTAACTTCATCATTGGAATTCTCTGCACCAATTCCAATCACAGCCATATCACTCCCTTTGGTTACATATTTGCAAATGTATTTAATAGATTTCACTGAATGGCAAGATTCAACGTTGATGTGTGCTTTGAATGTCTTTGATAAAATGGGTGAATATGGAACAATCCAACGATTATCTATTTCAATATCTTGTTGATTTAATTTGACAATTGTTGATTTTCCATTGTCTGCTGTCGATCTGCGACGATACAATGGATAACCGTCATTACCAGTAATTGTTTCCGATATTAATGTCCGTGGATATCGTTTTGAACATTTACCATCCATCATACACGGTGAATTTTGATTAAGAGTTCCACAGGGACCATGTATCATGTTTTTGATAACTACCTCATGCAATCCAGGATCTACTTGTACATTAGGGATTTCAGCTGATATCACTGCATCAACTTCATTTGGCCTTATCTTTTCAACCAACCAAATCAAAATGTGTGCATGTGGCAATCCTCGTTTCTGCCACTCCACAGAATACATCCAGCAGCGTGTCTCACCAAACACATTATGTTTTACGATGAAATCCATTAAAGATTTCAACTTTTGTCTAAAGACTCTGGCTGTAATATCATGACGATCAATGGGTGATTGCCCAGGGAATAACTCCTGCTTGATTTCTATCCATTGTGGATTGCATGTAAATGTGATGAACAAATCTGCTGTACCATAATGACGAACATACGACATGGCATCTTGAGCATATTCGTGCATATGCCGAGGGCTTCCGATGTATGTTGCTGGAAGAATAGTCATCCGACCGACATTCTGTGCATTTCCATCAGTATTAATCGCATCTCGAAGGTGAACATACTCTTCAGATCGGAGTTTAGTTTGATTCAACCTGATGAATGTTAATCTCTCCGTTTCAATTTTAACATACATATCAACAACATATTTGTGATATAATCGCCGACATTTCAATATGTGATTATCTTCATTTTCCCGAATCATTAGGCGGTATGAATAATAGTTCATTGAACTGACTTTTTTGTTGGTTTCAGAACCTGTAAATAGATTTTATTTTAATAACATTCAAAATACATAATATAATGACTGAGATATTTTAGTTACCTGTAATGGGATTTATCATTTTTATTGAGAAATCGTAGCCATCTTCACCTTGCCAAAATATAATGGGATATTGCAGTGCATCATATACGTTGTAATTGATCATTCCGACGATGTAAAACAATATCACGGGATTCCAAGTTTTCTCCAACTACAACGATAGCAACTTCATCAATAGTTGGTGCATTAAAACGTCTTGTATGTTGACCTGCAGGTGTTTTATCAGCTCTGATTACAATTTTGTGATTATCGGATGGCATCATATCCAAGGCAGTTTTAAACAATATAATCAATTGATTAAGTTGATGAAATAAAGTTTGTAATTGTTCTACAATAGACCTCTTTACTAAATTGTTATGTGCACAACGCAGATCAATTTCTTGTGGTGAATTGCCCATAAAATAAATTTGCAGGAATTTGTTGTCGTTATCTGACACTGGTAACAGTGAACCTGCTCTGTGATATATTTGCCCTTGTATCTGTAAATAAAAAAAAAATATTATGGTGTGGTATAAATTAATGGATTGGATGTATATATTTAGTTTTAACTAATATCTATTAAATATAAAATATAATAAAAGTGTCACTGAAACTAAATCCCCATATAATATGATGACTAAGTGATATATAAGTGATTAAGAAATTGAAGATTAGTGACACATCTTAACTTTGGTGCCAAAAAATTTTGTTCGCTAAAATAATTATGAGTAACTGCTATAATACATACCTTGAAAGTTGGCATAAAATTTTCCCGAACTACATTTGTTGCCCCAAATGAAGTCATTTGAAAGCAATTGTTATATTGTTGGATATGTGTCAAAAAGTGTATAGAATCTGTTCCTATTCCTGAAACCAATGAGTACAATGGTTCTGGTGGTGGATCCAATGGTATCAATTTCACTTTACCATTTGCGCAACACAATCCATTGGCTTCGTTTTTGTATTTTAATGCCTTACAGTGTGAGCAAACCGAGTTCATAGAACCAATAACAACACATTGGTAGTTACTGTAGTCAATTGACACATCGTAACTGAAAGCAGCTCGATTCAAACTTGCGCGATTATTAGTTGAATGTCGCGCTCGCGCTTCACGCGTTTGTGATATCCGAATTCTTTCACGTTCATTTCCGTCGTCACGTTCTTGTGCAGTACGATTAGATCGGTAATTAGCTTGGTTTGTAGCATTTCTGGTTCTTCTACCTAAATTGCTTCGTCTTATAGGAGGCATATCAAATATAAATTATTTTTTCACTAATCACGAACTAAACAAACACTAACTAAGTAAACACTCTGCACAAAAAACTATATACGAATTTGTTTCGTGTATCAGTCGTCAAAAGCAAACTCAGTAGATTAGGTAACAGACAACTTTTTTCTTTTTAAATTTTATATGACTTGAAGTCAAATCCTTTTAAGCCGTACTTAAAATTTGGATATTAAAAATAATAAAACACTGTTGGTCCGCGAGTTTCGGAACGCCACATTAAACTCCTCCAACTATATATTCTGAGCTCCAACGCACACACGCACATTGTTTTGATAGATATGATCTTTGACGTTAGGAACACACCTACATTGCTTAGACAACAGTGAGTGCTTGTAATTTAATATGAACTTTATACCATAGCAATAAAGCTCAAATTGACTACGTTTTAGTTACAAATCATTTGTATGGGAAAAAGAAAAGGGCTATTTTTAGGGTTTTTCCAGCAATAATTCTAATTTTTATCGCCGTAAAAACCATCCTTGAACTTCAACGAAAATTTAAAAAAAAGATTTAGCTAAATTGGTCCAGGCGTTGTTGAGTTATGCGCTTACCAACACATTTTGCGATTCATTTTTATATTATAGATATCTGTCTCGTTAGTATATTTGCAGCAATTGTTAGAGAGGGTGAGACTTTTTTCAAAGCAAATACGAAAGCGATGATCGTGGTTTTTGGCTAATACCCAGTGATTTTGGATGCGTTTTATAATCATTTTTGTTAACTTCGTTAAGAGGTCCAAGTAAAATTTTATATTAAACAAGTAAGGAAAGGCTAAGTTCGGATGTAACCGAACATTTTATACTCTCGCAAAGTTAAATTGTATATTCGTTTGTGAATTCCTTATATATTTTAATAATTAGTAGTAGGAACTGTTGCCTTAGTTATTTACTTTTCACTCACAGTGAAAATAATTAGAGCGATTTGTAAACTAAATTTACTCAAATTATGAGAAATCGTTCTTGTGCTTTTTGTATACGCTTATAATTGATTTTATATAGAATGCATTACAACTGTACTGAGAAGTATGAAAAGAAATCGTTTTTGAACAATGAATATATTTTTTATTTATTATATCGATATTATTATACATGTTTAGCTTAAAAATAATAAATATTAACAACTTTAAAAATAATATAATATTATTATATTAATTTGTATATAATATTTACAATATAAAACATAAATTTTTGTATAGATTCTTATACATATATCCAAATTATATTTCTTTTTTCCTTATACTATTTAATTTCTATAATATATTTAACAATAATGTCATATATAATAACAAATTATATATATAATTTAAATTTTCTTAATTAGATTATTTACATATTTTTCTTAAAATTGTCTTAAAATCTACTGTCAAAATTCCTATACCATTCCATTTCGATTATATTATATTTGGAAAAAAATATGAAGAACTATTGCACTAAGTCTGAAAACTTTAGTTCGAAATAGAGACACAAATACTGTCATGATAGCTGTGTACTGTCTCAAAAGTAATTGCATTTACACGGGAAGGATCCATTGAAAATGCCCAATCAATTTGTGTACCGGCAGGTGTAGTTGAATAGTCTGCACCAAGCAGGGAACTAAAGTTTTTTTCTTGGAGCAGATTTCCTATTGAATTCCCTATAGACATTAAACAAATTTTAAAATCTCCACCAATTAGCACATTTTGATTGCCTAACTCTGAAGTTCTACAATTAATTGTCTGACAGAGAAAGCTGAATTTCTATATAGAACCAGAATATTAATATTGAAACATTTAAACAAAACCGCTTCTAAAACTTTTCGCCCTGAATAAATTTTCTTTACAGCCTTTGATTCTATAGAGCAAGCAATACTATGTTTTGCATATATTATAATTCCCCGTTTATTTCTGTTGGTTGTTTCCGTGCTATGAAGATAGCATCAAAGAGTCGCTTTTTATACTCTCGCAACCTGTTGCTACAGAGTATAATAGTTTTGTTCACCTAACGGTTGTTTGTATCACCTAAAATTAATCGAGTTAGATATAGGGTTATATATATATAAATGATCAGGATGAAGAGACGAGTTGAAATCCGGGTGACTGTCTGTCCGTCCGTCCGTGCAAGCTCTAACTTGAGTAAAAATTGAGATATCTTTATGAAACTTGGTAGACATGTTTCATGGTACCGTGAGACGGTTGGTATTGCAGATGGGCGTAATCGGACCACTCCACGCCCACAAAACGCCATTAATCAAAAACAAATAACTTGCCATAACTAAGCTCCGCAATAAGATACAAGACTGTTATTTGGTACACAGGATCACATTAGGGAGGGGCATCTGCAGTTAAAATTTTTTTTTTTAAAGTGGGCGTGGTCCCGCCTCTAATAGGTTTAATGTGCATATCTCCTAAACCGCTAATGCTATAATAACAAAATTCACTGGAAGCAAATGCTTTTAGCACTTCTATTGACGGTGTGAAAATAGTTGAAATCGGGTGGCAACTCCGCCCACTCCCCATATAACGGTACTGTTAAAAACTACTAAAAGCGCGATAAATCAAGCACTAAACACGCCAGAGACATTTAATTTTATCTCTGAGATGGCATAAGATGACTTTATAGGAACCGCGTTCAAAATTAGACAGTGGGCGTGGCACAGCCCACTTTTAGGTGAAAACCCATATCTTGAGATCTGCTTAACCGATTTCAACCAAATTCGGTGCGTAACGTTCTTTTCATGTTTCTATTTCATAGTGCGAAAATGGGCCAAATCGGATTACAACCACGCCTATTTTCCATATGACACCATTTTAAATACCACTTGATTCTTTCACTTTCCACTATGCAAATCAAGCAACAATGGTTATATCGGCGTAAAACTTTGCGTGAATAATGCAATTAAAGTATGCCACCTTGCGGCCAAAAATTGTCTAAATCGAACCAAAACTGTTCAAACCCCTAAGTACTAAATATGTGGACCCCAGTGCCTATAGTTGACCTTCTACCGAAAATATCAGTCAATCCACAAAGGAATCTCAAACGAGTATCCCATTTGACTTTGCGAGAGTATAAAATGTTCGGTTACATCCGAACTTAGCCCTTCCTTACTTGTTATATCTATATTAATGTAAGCGTGAAGTATTGGAGTAAATCCTGGTAAATCAAAACTTTCGCAAGGATAACTCCAAGTTTCTACAAAACATAAAATATCTGAAGATAGCATCAAACAGTCGCTTTTTATATCATTAATGTGAGCGTGAAGACTCTGAACATTATGGAATAAAATCTGATGTCCTGATGTTCGGGAAATCATAAAATTGAAACTTGTTGTCAAAGCTTTATTTGTGTTCAATTCTCTCAGTTCCCTAAATACGGGATCCGATTCAGAAAATTTGTTAGGAGGAATAAAATTTCCTATGATGAATAGACATTCTGCAGAAGTAGCTCGACTACAAGCGACATATACTGAAGCTCTAGGCATTCTGGGTCGAGTATGAACTACAACTTTATTATATGTGGCACCCTGACTTTTATGAATAGTTATTCCCTCAGCCGGAACAACTGGAAACTGATTTCTTTCAATTGAAATTTGTTCATTTCTTTTATATTGAAAAGATTTTAGAACTTTTTCAATTGGTGTCCAAGAACTTTCTAGAGGATGAGGCTTTTTTGATCGTGCTATCAAACCAACAGAAGGTTCCAAAAATTTAATCCACAGAATTGTTGGAAAAGAACAATGGAAATCAATTTGCATAAATTGTCCAGCTGCCCCATTAACCAAGCCATCACACGTGTTTATGTTCACTGTAATCATATATTTGGCGGAGGTTTTTAGTGTCAATTCATAGAGCAGTCCCTGCGTTTCAGAAGTTTTGAAAAGTTTAACTCTTTCCAAAATATTATCATTTTCATTTATACCAATTCCTTTAACTGAGTCTTTTGCAGTTAAAAGGAAAGCTTCTGTTGGGATTCGACTGAGCTTAAGGGCATTGAAATTATTTGTCATTCATTGAACCAAAATAAATGTATGGCATCATCGGGAACTTCTTCGAAATTAACTACTCGAGTTTCAATGAGTGATATGTTCTCATTTGTCATAGTACCAGATGCCATATGATTTAATGCAATTGCAAAGGCATGATCCTCCCGTTGTCTCATTATCTCTGTTAATTCAAAGTATTTAAATAACTCCCACAAAGTGGAACCAACTAAAGTGCTGTATGCATCATTGGGATTAGGAGAGAATATCCACCTATCTCCAACAGGTGAGAGTTGCTTCAAATCACCAAACACTATGATCGGTATACCACCGAAGGGGCTGTCTGTTTTGAAAATTTGTTTTAATCTCGCATCAACAGAGCTAAACATACGAGCACCTACCATCGATATTTCATCAATTATGATTAATTTTAAATCGATAAGTCTGGAATACAATGAATTCACTGTGTCATTGCTAAGTGGCCTCAACTCTCTATTCAACTGATTAACAGGTAAAGAGAATATTGAATGAAGGGTCATTCCACCTACTCCGAATGCTGCTTTACCCGTAGGTGCGCAAAGAAGAACTTTTAAGGGACTTGGATTGGATCCAGGTGTAGAATTGTAACGATGGTTAAGAGTTTTATATATTTCAGATATCAAACGACTCTTTCCTACACCTGCACCGCCGCCAATGAACTCATATAATGGGAGATTTGTTTTTAGGTGGTGCATCAAATGTGTCAAATAGGTTCTTTGCTTAGTATTTAGACTTTGAACTAAAGAAAATAACTCCTCAACTGGAATTAAAGGGGGTAGTTTAATAAGTCTAATACTGCAATCAGATTCAGTGCCATTATCTGTTGAATCTTCGCCATGCAAGTCTAGCACATTTATATTTGGGTTTATTTCTGGAAGTGCCAACACTCTGAACTCATTTTCCACGATAGGTAGTTCATTTCGAGCACCTTCGTCCAAGTCTATTTCATTATAAAGACTTTCTAGAACATTTTCAGGTTCTCTTTGCTCAAAAACATCATATTTTCTTCGATTTTCCTCAATTATAATACGATGTGCTATGCAAGTCTGCTCATTATCGTTTTCAATGAGATCTTGCTGTTCATTCCGCCAAGGATAGTAAAGCATTAACATTTCGCGGAAATACTCAACTCTGGCCAAATCTGGGTTAAACCTTCTATACCGAATAATAAAAGGTTTGGTACGTTTTTTCACAAAACCGCTACCGTCTTTAAGAGGCATGACAACCCCGCTTTCTGGTAAATTATCGTCTTCCCTCTCTTCTTCTTCATTATCACTATCTTGTGCTCTTCTACTAGATTTAAAATATTTATACCTAGATGCAAAATCAGCTAAACAAAGAGTTTCTAACTGATCGGATCTTTGAATATAACGGTCTAAAATACCGGCTACGAATATTTCAGTCGAACCTGAAGAAAGGTTCTGAAGTTCCGCTCTAGGTTTTACCATTCGAACACGTTCCTCAGGTCGAGAGGTATTTATAAATATTTCTGCATTACTTGCTTCCGAAAGATGGAGCCCAATGCAGCAATATACTGCTTCTTGTGCAGATATTTATGTGCCTGATATAAATTTGTGACCTATATGTTTAAGTTTTCGCTTAATAGTATAATTTCCAGCATTTACCTCTGATATAGCTTCATTTAAGAGCCTAGAAATTCCCCTGTTAGACTTGTTAATATAATTAATTATATACGAACAGCAAGCATATGCATCCAGTATATATTGGATATCCATATTTGCTTTATGGAGTTCCAAAATCAAAGGATTATAAGCGTTTATAAAACGATCCTGTAATTTTCTTTTTAGAAAAATTTTGGGTTTTGTTAAACTTGACCTAAGGGCTAACAAATAGTCATCAAAAGACATATTTATTCTACTATCAGACAGGAAGTGTTCAAACTCGTTTAAATAAGAAATGTCTTCTGTAGTCATATTTGAATTTAAAACGTTTTGAATTTTGAAAAAGTTTTCCTTGTGTCTTTCTGAATTTTGACTTGTTTCTGTAAGAGGTAACAGTATTTGCGTTGAAGGCATTGGTGGATATGGTATACCAAAACGACAAAACTGTTGTCCTCTTATTTCCCTAGTACAAGACCGACTGTGGTTATGCTTTTGATAACCCAAATAATTTTCTAAGTGGCTGATCGAACCATCGGTAGAAATATAATTGTCAATAAAACTAATGACATCAGGGAATGTCTGAAGATCTTGAAGGTTGATCCTGGGAGCATTATTAAGCCAATACATGCCATGTACATGCGGGGAACCTCTCTGTTGAAACTCCACTCTCCAGTAGAAATTTGTAACAAAATGCTCTCCAAAAATGCCGGCGTTATCTTTAAAAATCTTAAGAATTTGTCGATAGCGGTAGTCAAAATATCTAGCACAAGTAAGTAAGTAGCGTCTGACCGAATTAAGCGATATCTATCTTGGGTTGGTAAACTGTTGGCTTCCTCTTCCGAAATATCTTTAGAATCAACAGTTTTAGAGAGGATGACCAAAAGCTCAACCCACTGAGATTCTGCAGCCGATAAAGTGATAAAGAAGGTTGGAAGCCCAAATTGGCGAATCATAGCGATTGCCTTTTTCTTCTCAGCTTCCCAGTGCGCAGGTGAGGATCTAACGCCTTTCAAAACCTTGTAACCATCATCGTGTTGAATCAAGTTTTGAACAAAGTTTTCGTTTAATAGATTTTGGGCCGTAACTCGGTTGCGACCTGAAAACTTTCTAAGGCAAATGGATGTACTATTCTTAATTTGTAGCAGTTCTAATTTTTTGTAATCATAGAACAACTTTGGAATGGTACACGCTCTTCTGTCAAAACGGCGAATTTCAGAACGTATTATCTTTCTATACGTTTCAGAGCATGTACGCTTCTGCCCAACGTATATTGGTCCAAATGACAACTCTTCTGAATTATTATCTTGAATTATGTCAATTTGTCTTTGTACTTCACCTGGTGCTATAACAAAACGGTTATAGTCATTATATATATTAGATGTCACAATATTGTTAACAGAAATTGGTCTATTAACAACAGCACATTTCAGCAAAATCTGATCAAGGTCCTAACAGACGGATTGTCATAAAAGGCAATCTAGGCATTATGAGACGTTCTTCAATTGGGGTTAAACCTTTCAAACAATCCGGTATTTCAGGAAAGTCTAGAACCTGACCTGTCTAGCTAACCATATTTTTCGTTATAACGTTCTTTTTAACAATCGCATTTTTGCAAGTAGCACTAAAATTGTAATTTCCATCTTCTGAAGGAAATTTTTGCATTAAAAAGAAGGCGGATGCAGCATTCGGGTGACCTTGCGCAATATTTTCGAAATTTAATTTGCGAACTTGGTGTGAAAACCATAAGCCGCCGCAGCAAATACATATTTCAGTAGGGCCCTTAATTATATTTTGGAAATAAATGTTTTTGAAATCTGTTAAATTGCCACTATTATCAGTTTCTATAAAATTATTTTCTCTCGTTAATCGGATTCGTTGGGACTGCCTTTGGTTTTCAATTTGTCTATTGAGTGGGCTATCTCTACGAATTCGAACTTGACCTTGTCTAAGACGTCTCTGATTCAAAATTTCTTCCCTCATACCCCTCCTACTAAGCTGTCGACGTTGTGTTTCTCTATCACGCTCCTCTCTTCTTATTTCAGGATTTCTTCTTGCATGTTCCCTTTGCATTTGATCACGAATGCGCTCTAAGTTCCTATACTCAGGATTTCTTGCGCGAAGTTCTCTATGATCCCTAGTGTTCATACTTTGTTCATCATAACGTACCTCAGGATTTTCTCGACGAGATCTATGACCTCGAGTATTTCTTATTTGCCGCCTTGTTCTATGTTGAACAGTTTTTGCAACTTGCTCAACAGATCGAACCTCGGGGTCTTCACGCCGAGACCTATGACCTCGAGTATCTCTTATTTGCTCTTCAGAGCGAATTTGCGGATTTTCCTGCCTGGTTCTATGTTGATTTGTATTGATAATTTGTTCGGACAGACGTACATCTACGATTAGCGTGACTTACAGTATTTTGTGACTGCTCACTATCTCTATATAAAGAGTTTGAACGAAGAACTCTCATACGTCTTCTATTCTGAAGACGACTTAGTAATATAGATTTACTTATAGATAATACTTATATAATTCAGTCCGTCCGGGTGTTAAAAGTGGGATCCTAGGTGCTGCTCTCTTTCACTGTAAGTCCTTGCTATGCTATTGCTCGTCACTATACACTGTACTGTATAATACACTAAAATTAGTTTGAATAAAGCACTTTGCTTGTAAAGACATCTAGTGCAACTGAAACTACAAACACAGTGTACTGATATTTATTATACTCTTGCAACATGTTGGTACAGCTTACGTACTTTTGTATACCTATATATTACTTAGCTATTCACTAACATAATAATACATAATATTTAGTTATATTTATATTTTAGAAATTAGTAGTTTATTTCATTGTATTGAAATTAAGTTCTCGGAAAATCCCTCCGTAAATTACTTTTGTTAAACGCTTTCTAAAACAGGGGGATCTATGGTACCTACTTTAAAGGGTCTACCCATGAAGGCTAAATTAACAATAACTTACATATAATTAAGTATGGTATACACATATGTAGAGCAGGTATGTAGATTTTCTTCTTTCTGTCTTAATATCTAAACCTTTCATAAGCTGCCAACGGCGCTGGGTAAAATGTAATTTTCTTGAGTTTACAGTTCACCTCATGACCTTCATATTAAAATGTGTCGCAAAACTGAAATAATAGACAGTAGCATGTAAACCGATGGTCGCAGTTTATCTATAACCACATAAAAAGGGTCTTTAGCCCTTTTGATACTACATTACTAATATTTATTTCATGCAATTTTTTCTAGAAGTTTTTTTTTCTCTCTATACAAAGTCCAGCACTCTAAGAAACTTTTTTAGCATTGTTGACTGGTATATTTTATAATAAGTTCAACATGATGGCTGAGAAAATATACCTAACCACTGATTATCACCAAATATTAGAAGAAATATATGTATATAGAAATCTATATCTATCACTTTAGGTGATGCAAACAACTCTTTGGTGAACAAAACTATACTCTGTTGCAACATGTTGCGAAAGTATAAAAATGTTGCGAAAGAATTCAACATTCATTACTCGATTATTATTTGGTATCTTATTAACTTATGTTATTGATCATAGATTTATTTTGTGTCTATACTATTTTTTTCTCTGAAATGTTAAGTTTTATAAAAAGAAGCTATTTAACTCAAACATGGAATATGTGATATAAACTGAACCAAAGGGGTTAGATTTAATATGTGGGGTATATAAGGTTGCTGTTGTACCAGAGGAGCGGAAATCTGTATATTAGGGTTATAAGGTTTAAACAAAGTCTAGACAAATTTCATTAATATGCAGCGATATACATTATTTTTAAGGAAAACTGTCCATTTAATTTAATTAAATTATCAAATTGACGAAAAAAATTATACCATAAGTAGTACATGTGTGCTGGGAAAATCAAAGACCAGAAAATGTCTCCAAACCGTATATTAAAAAATGTTGAATTAAACATCCATTATTAAATGATATCGTGATTAAATTACAATCAAATTTGGTATATTCTTGACTTATATTAAAGGCCATAAACTTAGTCTCAGTTCTATTGCTTGAAGTGAGATATACATAAGTATGAATGTGATATTAACTCCACCAAAGTGGCTAAATTTTATATTATAAGCTTAGCTGGCAAACGTCAACCAGAGAATCGGAATTCATTATATGAAGGTGTGAGGTTTAGACTTAGTATATACTAATTTCATTCTAATTCAGTGTCAAACCACACAATTTTTAAGAAATCTTTACCATTTAATTTCGTTAAAATATCACGTTGATCAACCGGAACGGTGTAAAGTCAGGTGGAAAGACGGAAATCATATATATATTGGGGATAGAGAAATATATTAATTTTGACATTGCTCAGCTATACTCGAGAACATATTTTGAAGCAATTTTATATATAAACAAAAATATTAATACTCACTGACCGACATATTCGGCATAAAACTGGTTAGAATAACGAAAAGCATTATAAGTAGTATATGGAATTTGAGGGCAGTATTAACCCGATTTTATTAATTTTTTCCAATACCACATACTACTAACATGCCACAGACTAATAAAATGCTCCCACTGTTTCATTAAGGTACCTCACATACATAAGGAAAATTTTCACCCGATTTGATCTTGTTATGAGTAAAACACGCTCTCTCATTTTCATTGAGATAACTCACATATGCGGTATATAGTCACGCGGAAGTTCTTTATATAATATTAGATATATGAGGGCTACAAGAACTATTGATTCGATTCAACCCATTTTTGAAACAAAGACATACTATTATCGATAGTTTCATTTATTTATTCTATTATATGAATTTCAATTATATATCTTACACAATGGCCGATATTTACGGTGAAAAGTCAACTATAGGTACTGGGGTCCACACATTCAGTACCTAGGGGCTTGAACAGTTTTGGTTCGATTTAGAGAATTTTTGGTCACAAGGTGGCATACTTTAAACATATTATTCACGCAAAGTTTTACGCCGATATAATCATTGTTGCTTGATTTGCATAGTCGAAAGTGAAAGAATCAAGTGGAATTTAAAATGGTGTCATATGGAAAATAGTCGTGGTTGTAATTCGACTTCGCTCATTTTCGCACCATAACATAGAAATATAAAAGGAATGTTATGTACCAAATTTGGTTGAAATCGGTTAAAAAGATCCCAAGATATGGATTTTCCCCTAAAAGTGGGCGGTGTCACGTGCTTGATTTATCGCGCTTTTAGTAGTTTTTAACAGTACCGTTACATGGGGAGTGGGCGGGGTTGTCACCCGATTTCACCCATTTTCACACCGTAGGTAGAGGTGCTAAAAACATTTGCTTCCAGTGAATTTTGTTATTATAGCTTTAGGAGTTTAGGAGATATGCACATTCAACCTATTAGGGGCGGGACCACGCCGACTTAATAAAAAAAATTTAGCTGAAGATGCCCCTCCCTAATGTGATCTCGTGTACCAAATAACAGTCTTGTATCTTATTGCGGAGCTTAGTTATGACAATTTATTTGTTTTTGATTAATGCCGTTTTGTGGGCGTGGTAGTGGTCCGATTACGCCCATCTGCAATATCAACCGTCTTACTGTACCAAGAAACATGTGTACCAAGTTTCATAAAGATATCTCAATTTATACTCAAGTTGCAGCTTGCACAGACGGCCGTATAGACAGTCACCCGGATTTCAACTCGTCTCGTCATCCTGATCATTTAAATATATATTTATAACCCTATATCTAACTCGATTAGTTTTAGGTGATACAAACAACCGTTAGGTGAACAAAACTATTATACTCTGTAGCAACATGTTGCGAGAGTATAAAAAGACAGATCACGACACATTAAAAATGGCCGAAACGACACTTAGAAATCATATCATCAATATTGGAAAACCCGATATTTTGTGCTTTTAACCAAATTAAAATTTGTGTAATTTCCGTTTAATTTGCGAAATGTTACGATTACTTTTTCGAACGATTGTACCCTATGTATTTAGGGTATACAGGCATAAGCACATTGTATGATGTATGTAGGTATGTACATATATGCGTATTATTTTCGCGGTACAAATTTAGAGAGCAGAGAATTGATAAAATACAGGTATTTTACCGTCTGCACTTTTATACGTATAGATATGTGTAAATATATAACACATATTTAAATTTGTGCGTGTGCAAATAAGCAGCGCCTTTTGCTTTTGCTCTCGCTTTTGCAATTTTGCACTTAGGAATCATGTAGGTATGTCATGTTTAATCAATGTAAATTATGGTTAATATAACAAAAGTTAGATTTGCATATACAGAGTGGCTCACGAATCATGATACAACTATAATAACAAAACCAACTGTAATAACTTTTTTTTTAATCATTGCTTTACATTTTTTTTTTTTATTGTATAGCAAATTTTATTTTATATAATTAACTATTTTAACCCCATAAAAAAGTCTGGTGCAGTCAGGTCAGGTGACCTTGTGTGCCAGCGGAAAGAGGAGTTTCTTGATACTAATTTGTTGTTTTTGTCCATCTTAAAACCAAACGCTACTGAACGTCTTTGCCGCATCTGGGAAAAAAAACTCTTTCAACTTCTTTAAACAACGGTGCTCATTGACAGTTACTGTTACACTGTTTTCTTCAAAGAAGTATGGCTCAACCAGAGAACTTAGAAGAACGAGAAGGTGCAAATTGAATTTTGTATGATGCTCGATTGGACGGCTAACAGAGTTGAAAAATTGAGATCAAGGAGTACACCATTTTCTGTAATATTTTTAATAATTTTCTAATTTTAATTGTTACAGAATTAATGATTTATGTATGAACATATGTCCATCAATATGTTATATTATATAATATAATAATATATTATCACTTATCAATAAATACATGTGCGCGCACTGCTCTATATGTAAGTATGTTTGTACAAATATGCGTATGACATTGCAGAATAGGTAGTGGATGCACAAATCTATATACATATAAGCGTACAAATGTATATACCTATGTCAGCCAATAGGAAAAATACAAACATTGTTATACAAAAACAACAATTGTCTCAAATAGCATGAGCAGCGTCCTAAATTTGTAGTAAATCACACAACAACAACATTTACGACGATAGCAAAAGCTAGAAATCATAAATTGAACAACTTTTTTATGTTCCTTCTAGAAGAGAAAAGTGACAACTCTGCAAGCCCACAATACACAGAAAAAAGTGACAAAAGTGGCAACAAAACTTTTGTCGATTTAAAATATTTTACAATTCTAAAATATTTTTCCGTGACTCGCAAAAATCTGCGTCAATAGTATGCATGCTCATATATAAACATACATATTTACAATAGTTTGTGGGCAAAGCTGTTAGAGCGCCAAGGGAAGCGGTGACAATCGGCGAGAGTTGGTTTATTTTTTGGCATATCTCGGATTTTCTACCAACAACACAATGTTGTGAAGCTTTGTCGTCGCGTCAGTCCTTCGACAGATTGACTCTTTGACATGAAAGCAAAAAACGTGAGCTTCGGTCATTGGTTGACCGTGTACATATCTACATATGTACATATGTATGTGGTTTTAAGACAAATTTACAAATATTTTTCTTTCATATTTCTTTACATGTACACATGATATGAAAATGCCGACGGCAAAACACAATTCTGTACTTTTGTGACTCCATAAAAATAATATATAAAAAGAAATATATCAAAATATTTTTAAACTATTACTAATAATAAATTCATAAAGTAAACATGAATTAGCATAAAATATTTAAAAGAAAAAATTAATAATAGTTCAATAAAAGGGAATATATTTCAAATGGCATATCGGTATTCCCAGTTTGGCATACATATTATATTCTCTTCAATATTCGCCGGTTGGTTATGTTAAGAGAGCGTATGTGTACAGATTCACCGCTATTATAAAAGCGAGAAATGTTATTTGTTTCTCCTGCGAGTGAGGTGAACTCCTTGATAAAATTTTACAAATGTTCGCTGTCGAACCTGCACCTTCTCGTTCTTCTAAGTTCTCTGGTTGACCTGCCAATAAGCTTAAAGCCTTCCTGCAATTGTTTACCACACTGGAATTAATCTTTTGCGTCGACAAGGCCAGCAGTGCTGCCTGGCTATCCGAGTATATGGTTGCTTTCCGTATCCTCCCGTAGTTATTCAATAGAACTCTATACCTAGTACTTCCGCTTGAAAGATGCTGGCTGAATTTGGTAGGCGGATAGAAAGAGAGATGTTAAGATCATTGGAGTGTACTCCTGCCCCTACTCTGCGGTCTATTTTGAACCCGTCGATGACGATTGAAATCTAACCTTGGGAGGATATACTCTGATTTATTTAGGTTAAATTGGTTCAGGATGGCGCTATGTTCATATTCTTTCCGGTGCCAGTCTAATGTATCTTTTATTCTAAAAGCAGAACGTGCTGCTAAGTTTTGAGTGAACATCTATGGGCAGTTGATGCAGGCGCATATTAAGCGTCTCGGTCGCATATGACTTAATTGCCCAGATAACCCCTGCACAGGCTGCTCTTTAGATAATATTTAGTTTCTTGATAGTATATTGTTAATATATCTTGCTGACCACCAAACCAGTGATCCAGTTGGTCTAATAACGGCCGTTTACATCCACATAACTATATTTGGTTTAAGATCCCAGTTCCTGTTAAGTATTCGCTTACAGGTGTGGGAGGATACGATTTGTTTATTCGTTTTTCAACGTTAATTTTAAAATTTAGTTTGGTATCGATTTCAACCCCTAAGTAGTCTGCCGTGGGTGGCAGAAAAATTGTTGTACCACTGAATGAGGCAAGATTAAATTGAGGTAGTTTTGTTTTACTCCTGAAAAGTATCAGTAGTTTTATTAGGGTTTAACCCCAGTCCGTTGTTTGCGGCTCATAGGGGTAACCTTCCTAAGACTCTTTCCACAATCTCATTGATTGTGGAAGGAAACATCCCTGATACCATCAACACTATGTCGTCTGCATATGAGACTGCGTTCACTCCTTCTTTGAGTAGAAGTAGTACTCCATTCAGCGCCACCATGCCTTTCAGTGGCGAAAGTACACCTCCCTGGGGAGTTCCTCTGCTTACGTAGCTTAAGTGTGTCGCTGAGCCATTTGATGCAATCATTCTGTTCATTAGAACGTCAATGTCGCCACGTGACAGTGAATCGATAATCGTGCTCATTTCCATTTTGTTGAGTGCTCCTTCTATGTCAAGAAAGGAAGCCATTGTGTACTGTTTATGATGTAGTCACTTTTCAATTATAATCAATATATAACATATTGTACATTCGATAATGTATCTCCTAGGATTGCTTTTAAGTGTATATCCATTAACTTTTCTAGAATCTTTATCATGAAAATAGTGAGGCTTATTGGTCTAAAGTCTTTTGCGTTATCGTGTATTCTCTATCTGGTGTGGAAAGGAACACCACTTTGACTCTTTTCCAGCTTCTCGGTATCTAAGATAAGATGATGCTGGCTTCAATTTTACGTAACCACAAGTAAAATAAAAGCACAAAGTTTATCTTCAAAAATGAATATATTTGCGACATTCTTAAATTGTTTATTTCTGGAATCTTTTAGTTGCATATTTAATTTATTTACAAGATAAGATGGGTACATCTGACATGTCAGATTAGTAAACTGTTTCAACAAATCAATTTTTTTTTTCAGTTCATATAATCTTCCCAACATATCACCTTTCGATAGCCATCGAACTTCTGTATGAAAGAGAAGTGCCTCATGGTCAGAGTCCATTTCAATGCGCAATTGTTTAAAAAGGCGTGTATTTAAGGCGCTCCTATTGATAACATTTAGAACTTTTATGGCCATTCGCAGTGTATCATTGAGGCATCTACGAAGAGTTTTTGAAGCTAACGCTTGGCGATGTATGATACAGTGCGTTGTAATTACATCGATACCTTTTGATGTTGTCTCCAGTTCCCGTGAAACCAATAATTCTTTTTTAATTATGTTTTCGTCGTCTAAAAAGCGAACAAATACAAGTAGTTGATAACAATTTGAAATGTCGGTCGATTTATCACACTGCAAAGCGAACATAGGCTTAACATAGGTTTAATTCGAGCTTTGACCGTGTTATTGGACAGAGTTATATCTTGTATTTTTTTCTTGACCTCTTATCCCAAAACTTCTTCGACAGCTTTGTTCAAACACGTTTTCACGAGTGTTTCCCCAACTGTGTGTGGTATTTTAGATTGTGCTATTATTTAGAAATTCCAAACGATGCTACTAATAATTTTTCCGATGTTGCAAATCTTGAAAGAATTTAAGCGGGCGATTAAAAAAAACTGGATATACCGTTTCTAAGTGGCGTTTTAATTTTGCTGGTTTCAACGCTTTCTTTGCGAGAACGGTTAAGCTTATAACACAGTGGTTTTATTTCTCCGTTACTTTCTATCGAGGTAAATCCAAATTTTATATAATTGTTGTCATATTTTCTCTTAGGCGCCATGTTTTGAAAATAAGGTACAAAAAATGAAACCGAATACAAACTAAGAAAACAAAAGCGTAAGATTAGGTATTATAATATGATCGTGTAAGCTAGCTTACATAAAAATATTTTAGAAATGATACCCAAGGTAGTTTTAGTTTACAAATGATATACTACTTTAAATCTAATTTTTGAGGAAAATTAATTTAAACCACCAGCAGGATTCAAACCTGAAATAAATTTAGTTTACGCTTATCATAGCGAAAATGAATAAATAACAAGAAAAATGTTAACTTCGGTTGCACCGAAGCTATAATACCCTTCACAAATACAAAGGCTCCTTACAAGAACTTGATTCCGATCGTTCAATTTGTATGGCAGCTATATGATATAGTTATCTGATCTGAACAATTTCTGCGGTGAACAGTGTGTTGCCTCGTGCCTAATTTCGTGAAGATACCTTGTCAAATAAAAACCATTTTCCATGCAAGCACTTTACTGCGATAGTCATCCGATCTATACAATTTCTTCGGCGATTGAATTAATACCTTAAATAATAATCCATTCAAAATTTCGTGAAGATACCTCGTCAAATGAAAGACTTTTTATACAAGCACTCGATTCCGATTGTTCAGTTTGTATGGCAGCTATATGCTATAGTCATCAATTTCTTCGAAAAATACATTGTTGCCTTAGAAAATATCTTATTCCTAATTTCGTGAAGATACCTCGTCAAATAAAAAAAGTTTCCCATACAAGTACTTGTTTCCGATTGTTCAGTTAATATAGCAGCTATATGCTATAGTCATCCGGTCTAAACAATTTCTTCGGCGATTGTATTAATGCCTTAAGTAATAATACACGCCGAATTTCGTAAAGATACCTCGTCAAATGAAAGACTTTTCCATACAAGCACTTTGATTCCGATTGTTCAGTTTGTATGGCATAGTGGTCCGATGTCGTTCCGACAAATGAGCAGCTTCTTGGTGAGAAAAGGACAGGTGCAAAAGTCTAGATCGATAGCTTTAAAATTGAGGGGCTAGGTTGTATATATACAGACAAACGGACAGACAGACGGGCATGGCTAAATCAACTCAGCTTGTCATACTGAACATTTATGTACATACAAGTATATATTTTATCTCCGGGTCTCCGACGTTTCCTTCTGGGTGTTACAAACTTCGTGGCAAACTTAATATACCCTGTTCAGGAGATACAACTTAATATATCAGGGTATAAAAATATCCTACTTTGCCATACGATGCAGCAAAAAGAAATAAACAAAAATCGACGCATTGAAAATGTTTATTAACGATAAGGATAACGATAACGACCCGAAAATCATCATTTTTAATACCCAGAGATAGGTTTAGCGAAACAAAATGTTCACTCACCTGTTCTGACAGCCTATTTCAAGAAATCAAGTTAAGAACAACGATCAGTAACAAATGATTAACTTCCTCGCACAGTTAAGTAATAAGTAGTTATTACTGACACTGAAACAGGTAAATCCAATGGCAGCAAAAGGCGTAGGCAATTTGTTTGACGATACACATCAAATTGTAGGCAGATCGAAGACATTGTATCGTATTCGCAGAGAAGCGCGGCGGGTCCGCGTACCTCCCCCTCCACCCGCACTCTTCTTACAGCGCGCGGCGGCTCTTCACGGCCACAGACGGCTCACCGCCCGCGAACGATTTAAATTTGGCGGCCCCGCCCGCTTAATTGTATGGCAGTTATATGATATAGAAATCTGATCTGAACAATTTCTTTGAAGAATACATTGTAGCCTGAAACAATAACTCGTGCCTAATTTCGTGAAGATACCTCTTCAAATAAGGAAGTTTTCCATGCAAGCACTTTATTCCGATCGTACAGTTAATATGGCAACTATATGCTATAGTCATCCGATCTGTACAATTTTTACGGACTTTGAATTATTGCATTCAATAATAATCCATGCCTAATTTCGTTAAGATACCTCGTCAAATGAAAAAGTATTCCAATCAAGCACTTTACTTCGATCGTCAGTTAATATGGCAGCGAAATGCTCTAGTGATCCGATCTAAACAATTTCTTCGAAGATTACATTGTTGCCTTAGAAAATATCTCATCCCAAATTTCGTGAAAATATTACGTCAAATAGAAAAGTTTTCCATACAAGAACTTGATTCCGATTGTTCAGTTTGAATGCTATAGTGGTCCGATATCGGCCATTGCGACAAATGAGCAGCTTCTTATAGTCCAGTCATTATAGTAAGTTCACCTCGGAATTCGAAATACCCAGCTGTAAGTCTGTAAATACTTGTATATTGACACCCTAACAGTTGTCTCAAAACCTAAATATGGTAGGGTTTAAGCAACTATTAAATTTCAATGTCAAAGGTCACAAAAATCGGTTTTTTGCGCTTTTTTTGCAAATATCTCATTTCCTATGGGTTTTTTGCTATTGGTATTTATTATCAATATTGTAGAATACAAAATTCTCTACGAATTTTGTTTACAAAATTTTTCAAACCGTTTTCGAGATAGAGGGCAGAGAGCGCGCGGTCACGGCATCACTTCAGGTCAACCGGTACCTCCGATCAAAAACGCGCCATATATAGTTGATGAACTATCGATAAATCAATGATTATAAATATTTGTCAATTTTTATTAACTATTATATTATATTTTATAATTTTTTCCTAACCTATCCACTTTTTATTCAGTATTAATTTATTTAACAACACTTACCTGCCCATGAAATTGCAGAATTGTTAATGAAAATATAGGAATTATATTTGAATTTAAACCTTATTAATATTAATAACTTCTTACATGATAAAAAAAAAATAAAAAAAATTTATTAAAAAAAGAGAAGATACTTTTTTATTATTTTTGATAAATACATAAATTCTTTGCAAAGGCATTACAGTTCCAAAATAATTGTTGTATTTGACGCATATTCAGACTACAGTAAGAACGTAAAAGCTATGGAGCAGCAGAGAAGAACTGCTGCACTTTCAAAAACGTATGAAGTCTGTTTCGATGAAACAATAGTTGTACCTGTTACTCAAGAAAAATTCTTATCAAATCGAAAAAACAAAGATAGGCTCATTAACATGTTAATTGGAAAATTACAAGCTGCAAATATTACTACTAAACAAGCATGGACAATTACTTATAACAAGCTAAACATTATGGATAGGTTAGGAAAAAATTATAAAATATAATATAATAGTTAATAAAAATTGACAAATATTTATAATCATTGATTTATCGATAGTTTATCAACTATATATACGGCGCGTTTTTGATCTGAGGCACCGGTTGACCTGAAGTGATGCCGTGACCGCGCGCTCTCCGCCCTCTCTCTCGAAAACGGGTCACCGTATGAAAATTTTTTTTAAACAAAATTTGTAGAGAATTTTGTATTCTACAATATTGGTAATAAATACCAATAGCAAAAAACCCATAGGAAATGAGATATTTACAAAAAAAGCGCAAAAAACCGATTTTTGTGACCTTTGACCTTGAAATTTAATAGTTGCGTACACCCTATCATATGTAGGTTTTGAGACAACTTTTAGGGTGTCAATATACAAGTATTTACAGACTTACAGCTGGGTATCTCGAATTCCGAGATTCTTACTTAATTTAAGCTTAAATGACTGGACTATTCGTGAAGCAACGACAAGTGCAAAATTTCATAACTATAGCTTAAAAACTGAGGGACTAGTTCATATGTATACAGACAACTTGCGTTATAGATTAACGTGAGTACCTGCCGGCGACGGCCTTACCCCACGGTGCTCAAGAGCACGGCGTATCAAATCCTGCTATTGATAAACGCCCCAAACAATACGAGCTTTTTGCAAGTATTATTTGGATACCAATGGCAGTGTGTCTGGGTCGACACTACCATCTTGGTATGATTCGAGGCCGACCTAAAACCTCTTCCGTTTTCGGGTACGCCACCCAGTTGCTTGTGCAACTTCTTTTTTCGAACTGAAAGTTCAGTTCTTCCAGCATTTAGGTTTAAACCACAGCCACCACGATACTCCCCAAAGGGCCGAACCCAATGAGCAGATTGAACAGAAGTCCAAGGGCTTTCTGCTCCCTTTGTCGCTTGAACTTCAAATGTCTTTTTATTCGCTTTTTCATTTAAAGTGTTTATAATATCAGTTCAAGCTGAGTATTATAGCACTATTCCTAAACATACTATGCTGATATTACTGAGCAATGTACATAATAACAGTCATAGTGCATATTGGCTTTTAGTCGCCTCTTACGACAGGCATGCCTTGCCGCGGGCATATTCTATCCCCTGCCCGCAGGGGTATGTATACAGACAGAAGGACATGGCTAAATCAACTCAGCTCATCATGCTGATTAAATGCCCGCCCCCAATGGGTTTAATGTGCATATCTCCTAAGCCGCTTAAGCTATAATAACAAAATTCACTGAGAACAAATGTTTTTAGCACTTCTATCGACAGTGTGGGTGAAATTAGGTGACAATACTACTAAAAGCGCGATAAATCAAGCACTAAACACACCAGAAACATTCAATTTTATCTCTGGGATGATATGAGATTGCTTTATAGGAAAAGACTTCAAAATTTGACATTGGGCGTTGCACCGCCCACTTTTAGGTGTAAACCCATATCTTGGGATCTGCTTAACCGATTTCAACCAAATTCGGTGCACAATATTCTTCTCATATTTCTATGTTATAGTACGAAAATGGGCGAAATGGGATTACAACTACGCCTACTTCCCATATAACACCATTTTTATCCATCAGATTCTTTCACTTTCCACTATGCAAATCAAGCAACAATGATTGTACAGGCTAAAACTTTGCGTGAATAATGCCACCTTGTAACCAAAAATTGTCTAAATCGAACCAAAACTGTTCAAGCCCCTAGGTACTTAATATATGGACCCCAGTGCCTATAGTTGACTTTTTACCGAAAATATCGTGTGTAAGATATATAAGTGTAAGATATATAATTGAAATTCATATAAAAAAGAAATAAAAGAAACTCTCGATAATAGTATGTTTTTGTGTCAAAAATGGGTTTAATCGGATCAATACTTCCATTAATATAAAATTTTGCCAACACCTGAAGTAATTTCCCGGGCTATGGCCCTTGCATGTTTCGAGAGTATAAAATGTTCGGTTACACCCGAACTCTGAACTTCCTTACTTGTTTTTTATTAGCTTTTGATAATTCACACAATTTGAACCTTCTCTATAAATCATCTACATTCTTTGGCACATACAAGGAGCGAATTAAAACACGTATGTACGACGTCAGAACGTCGTGTCTAGTTTTAAACTATGAACTCGACAATCCGGCGGATCTTCATCCGGAGTTTGACTTCTTAGAAACCGTTATTAGCTAGAACATCATCAAGTGCACCGAACAGGGCAGGGAACAGAAATTGTCTAAATCGAACCAAAACTGTTCAAGCCCCTAGGTACTTAATATATGGACCCCAGTGCCTATAGTTGACTTTTTACCGAAAATATCGTGTGTAAGATATATAAGTGTAAGATATATAATTGAAATTCATATAAAAAAGAAATAAAAGAAACTCTCGATAATAGTATGTTTTTGTGTCAAAAATGGGTTTAATCGGATCAATACTTCCATTAATATAAAATTTTGCCAACACCTGAAGTAATTTCCCGGGATATGGCCCTTGCATGTTTCGAGAGTATAAAATGTTCGGTTACACCCGAACTCTGAACTTCCTTACTTGTTTTTTATTAGCTTTTGATAATTCACACAATTTGAACCTTCTCTATAAATCATCTACATTCTTTGGCACATACAAGGAGCGAATTAAACAACGTCAGAACGTCGTGTCTAGTTTTAAACTATGAACTCGACAATCCGGCGGATCTTCATCCGGAGTTTGACTCCTTAGAAACCGTTATTAGCTAGAACATCATCAAGTGCACCGAACAGGGCCTGAAACGTGGCAGTCGTGAGCGAGCGAGTATTCGTATCGAGTGAAATTTCGTAACGTGTCCAGTAAGCAGATCGCCGCGCTTGGTACGAAACAAATAAAAACTTTATGCAATAACATTCCTGGTTCCCTGCGAGTACAAAACAAAACAAAAAGGTATTTAAATTGAAATTAAACGTATGTACATATTCAAATTTATTATACGTTTATATAGAAATTTATTAAATTTAGTTTTTGCAGGCACTAAATAAACCCTATAGGGTTTTTTTATACAAGTTCATAAGATTCAGATGGCTATAAGGTGCAAGATTCGGGCTTACCTGAAGCAGCGTAAGAAAATATATAGTACCTATATATACCGCTAAAATTAGTATTTTAAGCAATTTACATATAAGGAAGCGGTTTAGATTGGTGACGGTGATTAGATAGGTGTGCAAATAACTATACAAATTTTTAGTTATCGGATGATGAATTTTGCTGACTTTCCTTTGTATGGAAACATTTTGCGCAGAGGAGATTTTTGGAGGAAGCATGCGATCAATAGTTGCAAAATGACTGGATTTTGGATATTACGAGTATATCCACTTATAAAGCTACTCTAGAAATATAGATGTATCTACGTATTTTCTCAATTGACAGGATATTTTGGATATCCCTTGGAGCCATGGTGTTTGACACCATTCAGAAACCTGAGGATGGCTCGCCAAGCGCTGTTTAATGAAATCCATGCAAAAGCACTGGATTGTTGGACGAATCATTGGTATACTGAAGGGCCAATGGCCTTGATGCTGTAAATCATCGTACTACGCGACGCCTTTGTCTTGTTTGGGGTATAGATGACTGGCAGCTGATTAAGGAGGAAAAACCCAACATAGCGAGTACCCATACTAGTAGCTATTTGCGAGGTGTCGATAGGAGCTCTATCGCAGGCTGATATTAAAATCAGCTTGGGTATTCGCAAGGCCAAATTGACGCCAATGCGAGACACACCATGTTTTACGCTATCAGTAGAAACAGATAGCCTGGTCGTCGAAGACTGGAGCGTACCCGAAAAACTATCCACATACGATCACTCCTAGATACTCTTCAGCTTTCGCGAGAAATCCAGTACTCCCTTCGATGAAAGTTATAAGAACAAAATTTTGAAAGATAATAGCATATGAAGCAACACAAAGTCGTTAGAAAGCTGCAAAGAATCTGCTAGACTGAGTAAGACACTATCTATGGAACATATTGATAAATCTTATTTAAAGACGGGAAGACGAATGTTTTGAGGAACTCCTGAAGACGCCCTTCCCCAGAAGGCAGCAAACCGCAGTGGGGCTACAACCGCAACTATTTCCAAATACAGCAGATCGATCCGACCTCATAGTAAGTAAGAAGAAAATTATTCACGCTATGAACTGCCTTATGCCATTTAAAGCGACGTGTTCGGATGGGATTATTCCCATTTTTATTCCAGAACGAATAGTTACCGACAATCTGGTAAAGAGTTAAGGTGTTCCTCTTAACACCGGGTAGAAGAATACACGATTACGCAAAAGACTTTAGACCAATAAGCCACTACTTTCAGGATATACACTTAAGAGTAATCCCAGAAGATACGTTATCGAATGCACAATATGTTTACATAAAAGGTAGATCAACCGAAACTGCCCTACACCAAGTGATTAACGTAATTGAAAAGTCACTACATCACAAACAGTACACAATGGCTGCCTTTCTTGACACTGAAGGAGCTTTCAACAAAATAGAAATAAGCAAGATTATTAATTCTCTGTCACATGGCGACATTGACGTTCTAATGAACAGAATGATAGCATCAAATGGCTCAGCGACACACTCAAGTTACGTAAGCAGAGGAACTCCCTAGGGAGGTGTACTTTAGCCACTGTAATGGGTGGTGGCGCTGAATGGAATACTACTTCTACTCAAAGGAGGAGTGAATGTAGTATCATATGCAGACGACATAGTGTTGATGGTATTAGGGATGTTTCCCTCCACAATCAATGAGCCCCTATCAACGGACTGGGGTTAAAACCTAGTAAAACGGCACTGGTACTTTTCAGGAGTAAACTTAAACTACCTCAATTTAATCTTCCCTCATTCAGTAGTACAAAAATTTTACTGCCCCCACGGCAAATTACTAACTATGCTCCTACACCTGCAAGCGAATACTTAGCAGAAACTGGGGCCTTAAACCAAATATGGTCACGAGGATGTATACAGCCGGTATTAAACCCATTCTAACGAATGGAGCATTGGTTTGGTGGTCAGCATTAAAAAATAATAAATTATCAGGAAACCAAATATTATCTAAAGAGCAGCCTGTGCAGGGGTTACCGGGGCAATTAGGTCCTATGCGACCGAGGCGATTAATATGCTCCTGCATCAACTGCCCATAGTTGAGTTCACTCAAAACGTAGCAGCAAGTTCTGCTTTCAGGGTAAAAGATATAGGAGATTGGAACTGGAAAGATTATGAACATAGTGCCATTCTAAACCTGCTTATTCTAAGTAAATCAGACTACATCCTCCTTAGGTTAGACTTCAAAAGTCATTTTCGGGTGAGAATACCTATTAGACCGGAAAGGAGAAGAGGTTTAGTAGGGAGAAAGATCCTACCTCTAACTATACCGATGGGTCCAAAATAGACTGCGGAGTAGGGACAGGAGCATACTCCAATGATCTTGACATCTCTCTTTCTATCCGTCTACTAATCCCAGCCAGTATCTTCCTAACGGAAATAGAATAGGAAAGTATATAGAGGGCCTGTTTAGTTCTATTGAATAACTACGGGAGGATACAGAAAGCAACCATATACAGGGGTAGCCGGGCAGCACTGCTGGCCTTGTCGACGCAAAGGATTAATTCCAGTGTAGTAAACAATTGCAGGAAGGCTGTAAGCTCATTGGTAGATCAACTCCACTTATCCATTATTTGAGATCCCGGTCATAGGAACATTTCCAGCAACGAAAAGGCAGATGAGTTGGCAAAGCTAGGAGCCTCTTTAGACGAATCCGAGGCGGAGTTAATGCCATGTCCGCTGGGACGATCAAAAAAGAGCTCTATATGCGTTTCGTGCAAAAAGCACAGAACAGATGGAAATCAATAACAAACTGCAAGATAACAAAACAGATATGGCCCAAGTATAACAATAATAGAACCAATTATTTATTAAGTAAGCCCAGAAATAGTACAATATATTTAGACTTGCCGGGTAAGGGTATGGATCCCGGCTTCACCATCGCAGCCGGACCAAATAATGCAGCTCATAAGAGCCTGCAACCTGAATCTGCCAAACTGGGGGATGGAGATTCGTCAAGGCCTTTGACAAGTCAGGTGCCGATGCAGGAGAAAACTTGGCATCGGAATCGGAGTGCGAAGTCGAGGAAGATCCAGTGGAGTCCTCGAGCGACGCAGAGATCACAGATCAAGGTGAGTGTACTTCGGGGTCTGAGCTTGCGGACAGACTCTCTAAACTTTACACTGAGAGTGAGATTTTAAGCGACTCTCATGATGATGCAGGGAAGACAATAACTAATGCGTCTTCTCCAAATTAATCTACACCATAGCAAACTAGCGTCTCTAGCCCTAGTTAATCGCATGGCAGAAGAACGGCCTGACTTTGTCCTCATTCAGGAGCCATGGGTTAATTGAGGGCGTATTTGCGGTCCACCAGGATATAATCTATAAGCGAATGATTGTGTAAGTAAGCCTAGGACATGTATATTGGCTAGAAAAAAGCTTAATATCTTTTTACTACACAGTTACAGTAGTAACGACACTACAGTGGTAAGCTGGGAGACGGGTAAGAAGAAATACCGGCTGGCATCATGCTACATGCCGTACGACGAGGTAGCAGTACCATCGTAGCTATTCAGAGAGATGGTACGAGACACCGAAGCATTCAAGTGTTCGATTATACTTGGGTGCGACTCCAATGCGCACCACACACTATGGGGAAGCACGAATATTAATGAAAGGGGTGAGTTGCTCTTTAATTATTTAATAGGAAGTAAGCTTTTGTTATGTAACAAAGGTAGTACGCCAACATTTATAACCAGAAGCCGACAGGAAGTATTAGATATAACACTGGTATCGGAAGAACTGGTGGATAAAATAACACGTTGGAGGGTATTGGAGGAACACTCCTTCTCAGATCACCGCTAGATTGAGTGTATAATTGAAGAAAATGTAGTTAGGGAAGGGAAATTTAGGAATCATAGAAAAAAGAACTGGCAGATGCACATGCAGGAGCTAAAAAAGCGTATTCCTATGATTCCACCATTTCAATCGGAAAAGAAAGAGGATATAGACATCCTCGTTAAACGATTCACACATTCTTGTCGGCAAGCACTAGAGGTAGCTTGTCCATTAACATACAGTAGGGGAAGAATTAAACCTCGATGGTGGTCTCCAATACTTAAGAACATGCAGAAAAATTGCAGGAAGCAATTCAATTTTGCCAAACTATCCCAAGAAGATATAGAGTGGGATAACTATCATAACCACCTTCGGACATACAAAAAGGAGGTAAGAAAAGCAAAAAGAAATTCGTGGAAATCTTTTTGTAACGACATCGAAAATACGGCAGAAGTGTCTTGACTGAGAAAGATAATGACACAGTCGAAACATAGCATCGGATACCTTCAGAAGCCAGATCACAGCTGGACGGTATCCAGTAAAGAGACTCTGGGCCTACTAATGGATACTCACTTCCCAGACAGTTCCGATAACCTCATAGGGGAGCATATAATGGAGAGTGAAGTAGGCTCAGAGTACCCTCCGCTAGACATAGTGTCAGATAGCAATGTTTATTGGGCAATAGGCAGCTTCAAGCCTTATAAAACGCCGGGACCAGACGGTTTATTCCCGGCTCAGTTACAGCAGTCCCTGAGCTACACAATAAACTGATTAACAACCATGTTCAGAAGGGCACTGAAATTAAACTATATTTCTTTGGTATGGAGGGAAGTCAAAGTGATATATATACCAAAGGCTGGCAAAAGCTCACACATTAATCCAAAGGATTTTAGACCAATTAGTCTTTCATCATTTCTTTTAAAAACGCTGGAGAGACAAATACAAATACATATAAAGGACATACTAAACACAGGAAAAATGGCAGTTTCGTAGCATGCGTACTCGAAGGGTAGATCCACAGAAACGGCATTAAGCTCAGTGGTAGCAGAGATTGAAAAGTCTCTGGAAATAAAAGAATACACCCTCGTAGCCTTCCTAGACATAGAAGGTTCCTTCAACAACATCCAGCCGAAGGCCATATTGAGCGCGCTTAAAAATCTGAGCATCTCTGAGCCTCTCCGGAAATTAATTGAACAGATGCTCTTGGGCAGGTCAATTATTTCAACGCTGGGAGCTTTAACGATGCACAGATCTGTCCGAAGGGGTACACCCTAAGGAGGCGTGTTATCCCCACTTCTCTGGATCCTGACAATAAATAAAATGCTTGTGGGTCTAGAAAAGAAGGGGGTACATGTTGTGGCCTACGCTGATGATGTGGCAGTCTCGGTTAGGGGCAAGTTCCCGAACACCCTCGCTAGCCTTATGCAGACAATATTAAACGATATTAATCGATGGGCCGTATCATGCGGACTGAATTTATATGCTAGCAAGACAGAACTAGTATTGTTCACAAAGAAGCACAGTACTCCAGAAATCACGCCGCCATTTTTAAATGGCACCAGGCTAACGGTAGGAGATAAAGCAAGCTACTTGGGACTAATCTTGGACAGGAAGCTTTCTTGGAATCAAAACTTGAAAGCGAGGGTAATGAAAGCAGCTACAGCGCTTTACACATGTAAAAGAATGGTGGGGCCCAGATGGGGACTGACACCTCGGGTGGCTCACTGGCTGTTCACAGCAATTGTAAGGCCGATCATGACCTACTTTATAGTAGTATGGTGGCCAATTACAGAAAAGAAATATGCGATCAGAAGCATGACTAGAAAGTATACAAAGAGCAGCTAGTATTTGCATCAGTGGAGCTCTCAGAACTACACCAAGCCAGGCACTCAACATAACTTTACACTTGCTGCCAACAGATTTGTATTGCAAGCAAATGGCGAAGTCAGCTCTGAGACTGAGGGTTTCCAGCAACAAGGGGCATTCTATGATACTTAGAAAGTTCCCGTTTCTTCCCATAACTACGGATTTTCGCAATCCTATGGAGCTGAACCTAAATCCGGTCCTCAATATTGCCTTCCCCTCCAGAGGGAGGTGGGAAAGGGAAAAAGTAGTGGACAAGGAAGCAGGGATAAGCTTTTATACGGATAGTTCCAAACTGGATAACCGCGTAGGCGGCGGTGTCTTCTCGGCTAAACTAGATTCCAAAAATCGCCTTCCGGTTACCAGACCACTGCAGTGTCTTCCAAGCGGAGGTCACTGCAATTAAAGAAAGCTTTCTTGTACTAACAAAAAGTGTAATCACAACACGAAGTGTATTTATATATACAGAGAGCCAGGTGGCTTTGAAATCTCTGATGTCTAATTGGATTTCATCGAAGACAGTGATAGATTGCCATGATCTTCTAGCGGATCTGTCATCCTATTTCACGGTAAATCTGCAATGGGTCCCAGGACACAGTGACATCCCTGGGAACTGCGTAACGGATGAACTAGCCAGAACAGGCACCACCCTTCAACTAGATCCTGGTAAGGAGGACATAAATATGGCTACTTGTAGATACTTAATCGACAAACATGTCATTAATATAGCCGAGTGTCAATGGAATCAGTCCCTAACCTGCTCAACTAGCAGGCAAACGTGGCAAGAATGGAATATGAGCCGCATATGCCGACTGTTAAAATTCAAAAGGAATGATATAAGAACTCTAGTAGGAGTACTAACAGGCCACTGTCTAATAGGCAGACATGCAAGTAGACTTGGCACGCCATATAACGACTATTGTAGAAGCTGTCAGGAAGTAGAAGAGGAGGAGACCATTAAACATCTTCTATGCGATTGCGCGGATCACAGTCCCAGTGGTATCACAATGGGCCTCCTAAAGGCCTAAGTGTGTCGAATGACAGCCACTTTACCTACCTACCTACCTACCTACTCAAGTTATCGCTTGCAGAAACAGACAGACGGATCTCAACTCCTCTTGCCATTCTGTAACCTACATGTTGCAAGAGTAGGTTAAGAGGTCGATCCTAAGAAGGATCTCACTTGGACAGCTTAGAACACCGGGTCGTTGTGGGACGTAAAACTCCTAAAAAGCTGGATCATAAGCCCCTAACAGATCGACAAAACGCTTTGAGCCTATCACAAATTTGTTAGACGGCCAATATCAGTTTCGTCTATGTTTTCTGGTTTGCCGAAGATAAGATTCCCGACATGTTTCAGTCTCAGTCTTACAAAAGCCGGACAGTAGAGGAGAAAGTGTCTGGATGTTTCTACCTCACCTTCTTCCATACAACTTTGACAACTATCGTCGGGTAAGATCTTAAACCTTACCGCCTGAATGCCTATTGGACATGTCCAGTAAGAACTCTTACGATTGCGGCGTGATGAACTTTGCTCAGGGCGAGTAGTTCACTAGATCTTTTACGTTCTACTCTAGGCCAGAAGGATCTCGCATTCGCACAAGAGCTGATCGTCGGCCAGCGTCTGCTAGGTGCGCGCGCAAGACGCTAATGAAGATCCAACTCGGTCCCATTCCGGTGTGAGCGGGTCAAAGGTGTCCCCTCTGGTTAGCTCATCGACATTGCAATCGCCAACGATTCCGTTATGACCAGGCCTCCAAACGAATCTAATGTTAAAGTAGCTAGATGCTATTTTTAGTGAAACTGGCACTCCTTGACTTAAACGCACGGTAGCTCGCTCAAAGATGCTGCAATTCGTAGCAGTATGTCTACCGCCATCTTGATAGCAGCCACTTCCGCCTGAAAAACACTACAGTGGTCCGATAGCCTAAAGCTAAGATTGACGGACACTTTACTAAACCCAGCTTCTCTGAGCCTAAGAGCACACTTCGCGACAATCTACCTGCCGCCAATGTCCACGGATGCTATGTTTAAAATAGCATTAAGTGATATTGTTGGTGTTGTCCGTAGTGCACCGGAGATTCCAATGACAGCCGCTCACGCCGCAGACAAATACACCATAGAACATTATTGGCATGACTACAGTTTCTAGAGCCAAAACACAAATTTTGATGAGATTCCCTACCTTTTCTCTATAGCTTCTCTGCAGCAATATAAGGCAAAAATGAGCTCTAGGTGTTTCACCTCTTCAATCTTATCCTCGAGTTCTTTACATAGGTCGTTTAACCTTTCGGGATGTCTTAGCTCTACCCCACTCCGTTACGACCGTTCTGTCGCAAAGACTATAATAATGTTATATAATAAACTTTTCGAAGGCTAACCACCGCCTTTGACTGCAAAATGTTTAAGCTCGATATCGAGAAAGATGCCTGCAACAAATTCTTTGTGCATAATAACTCCGTCCAACCATGTAAAGCAGTGTCAACCGACCTGCATTTGATAGAGGCATGATGGACCCTTAATAGTTTACCCCTCGGTATTCGATTCCTTATATACAGATTCATGAGTCCCTATAACGTTTCCACGATTCAACGGAAAATGAACATCTAGGAGGAGCTTCAACGACTCCTCGCTACTCACTGTCCAACTACTATCCGCATTTCTCAGATACTCCAGCAAAAATGCGCCTAAACTGTGAAGACTCATGACAACCCCCTACACTGCCGCAGAAGGCTCCCCACTCTCTTGCCTTTCCTCAACTCGAACTTGTACATATTATATATATTCAGTCCGGCCTTAAACAGCGCCCAGTCACCACTTTTACGGGCTTTATTGAAGAGTCTTCTGTTTAAAGATTTGATCTCCGCTAGCTCCGATATTCACCAGAGGGGTTTCCTTTATCTTTTCGAGTTTTTAAATGACAGGAGCTTGCAAGAGTAGTCCTACTGACAGTGCTGAAAACCTCGATGAGCTCATCAATCGCGCAAGCAGATAGGATTGGATCCATGTCGGGCGCAGTTGGAAGAGCTGACCGAGCTTCCTACAGTATAGGTCCCAATTGGTATTTCTGAAATTTCTATAGGCTTTGTACTCCGGGCGCAAGTCGTCCAAGCTGAAACTAATGTATATATGATCACAGAAGCAATGGTCGTCTAAAACTCTCCAGACCGAGGTCCAGGGAGCAATTTCTCGAGAGACTAGCGCATCTTCAAGGACTACCACCCTGTTAGCAAATAGAAGGGTTTTCACCGCATATAAAATCAAAAAGTGACTCGAGCTTCCCCAGACGGTGTGCCTTGAATTGGCAATCGAGCATATTATAACTCCGGCTCTTCATCGTTTGGCCTCTGTCAAAGCTCTCCTCATCAGGTTTGGAGGTGATTCCACCTCGTCGCCATGCGGCGTATAGAAGACAAACCAGAGTTCTCCACCACTGTCCTCCAGCTAGCAATCTTCCAAACTCTTCTCCAGCAGTGCGAGTTCCGCACTATGATGGTTACCGACCCCAGGCTGTGAACAGGTGCTGGAGACTGATGACGGATCTATCATAAACTAACGATCTGACCCTATATTCGAGTGGATATCTTTCCCTTATCTTCCGTCCCTGCTGAAGGCAGCTGGTCCTCCGCCCTGACTTCTGTCATGAGTATCCTGGGAACCACCCTCTTTAAGTATAGCTTAACTTACTCCTAGTTTAAGAGTATCAGCGCTTGCCGGTATAACTTCTCGGTCCTCTCTAGCACAATCACCCTCCAGTCTTGAGTGGGAAGAAAAGGATTGCAATAAAGCAATATCTCTTCAATTTTAACGGGGTTTGGTTGGAAGCCAGACACGAGCACGAGCCGCATCGGAAGATCCGATTTGATCTCCGCCTCGAGCGTTGCTCTCTTCCACATTTCCCTTCCTTGGCTACCGCCTTTTTACCGACCACTCGTCGGCACACCTTATAGCTTGTACATGCCGAGGTGCCACCCAGCACTCTCACATCTAGGGAGTGGTCCAGGGCATTCCGCTGACCACCTTCATAAAAACAGCAGAAATAGCAGCCGCTACTCGCTGCTTCTTTTTCTTGGGAGATGGCTCCATCCCTCGTGCTGCGGTCGATTTCGATAAACATCGGTGCGCACCAATCTGTGGCTTTATACTAAAGGATGATTCGTCCTGTCAGATTGCTGATCAGCCTGCTTGCCACCGCAGCGCTTCAAAATATTGGCAGCTAACCGACTGTCTGGCTTCAGATTTTTAGCTGCGGTCACCCGCTTTCTCCTAGAGCCCTTAGTTTTCGATTAATGGCGAGGCAGTGGTCCGATTACGCCCTTCTATGAACTCGTTCTCAAGGAATACGTGTACCAAATTTCATTAGGACATCCCAATTTTTACTCAAGTTGCAGCTTGCACAGACGGCCGGATAGACAGTCACCCGGATTTCAACTCGTCTCGTCATCCTGATCATTTAAATATATATTTAGAACCCTATATCTAACTCGATTTGTTTTAGGTGATACGCACAACTGTTAGGTGAACAAAACTAATATATTTTGTAGCAACATGTTGCAAGAGTATAAAAATTTTTCGGAAGAATTCAGCATTCATTATTCGACGAAATCGTGTATGGATAATAATCAAATTTGATATTTTAATAAGTTATACGAGGGCTGCTATATAGCTGGCTGGCCTAGGCAACACTAAGTGTTGCCAAGTGCAATCTGACATTTCCATTGGAAAGTTTGACATTTTTTAGCATAACAGCACTCAGAACGTTTTGTCATTTAATCGTGAATTGTTTTATTTACAGGGAATTAAAAAATTCATCTCGGCCAAAAAATGGAATTAACTCGTGAACATTTTCGTACGATCATTTTTCACAACTTTCGACGTGGATTATCACGACGAGAGTGCATCGATGAACTAAAATCTTTGTATGGCTATGAAGCACTGTGAAAACTGGTACAACGAATTCAATCGTGGCCGACGCTCGCTCAAAGACGAATTCCGTGAAGGTCGTCCAAAAACAGCCGTTGTGCCAAAAAACATCGATGCCGTACGTGAACTGATAATGCAAGACCGTCATGTAACATACCTTCAGATAGAGGCATGCCTATGCATTTCTCCCACCAGCATACATTCGATATTGCATGAACACCTGGCCGTAAAAAGGGTTTGTTCTCGTTGGATTCCGCACAATTTGACAATCGCTTAAAAAAAGGCTCGTGTGGATTGGTTTAAAGAAATGCTGAAAAGATACGATCGCGGTGCTTCAAAAGACGTTTATAAGATCGTAACAGGTGACGAATCATGGATCTATGCGTATGAGCCCGAAACAAAACAGCACAAACCAGCAATCGACCGAAAAAACCATTTTCGTTGGTAAATATTTGTATTTTCATTATTAGGCCAGAAATATATATAGCAGCCCTCATATTATAGGTCATAGGTATATACCGTAAGGGAAAATTATATTAAAATCATCCTCAAACGACATATATCTGACATAAACTTTACCGAAGATGCTTCCTTATATATATTGAGTTGATGTGCAAAATGTCAATCAGATAATCGGACTATACTGGGAATATGAGATTAAGACTAAGGTCTATATAATAAGGTTTGTTAGAATAACGAATTATTGACCGATTCTGGTGTTTATCACCAGAAAAAAGGTTTTATTAATTATTATTATGTTGTGAAGCATGGTAACAAGAAAAAAAGGGTTGCCACGACGAATAAAGTTTTTATTTTAGAGTTGTAATATTAAGGCTTTGTAAGGCCGTAGATGTTGCGATGAAGGCGAGTTTTTGGCGATCGATGGAAACTTTGACCTTGCTAACATTGACTTCGACAACGAAGTACTTAGGAGTGCGGCTGACAACCTTAAATAGGCCTCTGTAGCTGATAATGATAGTCGAATAGAGTCATCTCGAATGAAGACGTAGCGACTTGATTCTAGCTTGCTGGGAACGAACCTTTTTGTTAGGGTATGCCAAGAAGTATCGACTTCCATGACGCGACGTAGTTCTTTCATTGTCTCTACCTCGTTTGGTTTGCTGTTGTATTTGATGATAAAATCCGAAGGCAGGTGAAGCATTGTGCCCCAAATGAGCTCCGAAAGGGTACACCCCATGTCCACCTTAAAGGTTGCACGTAACCCTAATAAAATAATTGGTAGAAAAGACGTCCACTGGCCTGTATTGTGGCACAGAATGGAAAATTTTAATGTGCGGTACCATCGCTTAATTAGATTATTGCATTGCGGATGGTACGGTGTTGTTCGTAAATGTGAAATACGGCCATCAGACATGATGTCGATGGGAATGCCAAAACGCGCAATCCTTAGTGGCTGGCAAGGCCTTAGCAACTACTGGTGTCATCATGTTTGATATTGGTAAAAACTCTGGCCATCTTAGCAAACAATTTATTGTTACGTTGAATTCTGGCCAAACAAATCGCTTGACCATCATCCTTGCAGCAGCCCGTATACCAGGATGTGACAAATTGTTTGTTGCTTGCAGGAATGCTGAGTGAAACTTCGATGTGACAAATAGACGTAGACGATCCGTAGAGACATTGCAAACGACTCTCTTGGAGCTGACAGGTAAACAAAAATTCTTTAGCTTAAGAGAATGATGGATTATACCATTGAGATACGAGTTTAATTCTCCATCGTCGACTTAATTCTCGGCTAACTCATCGTAATTGATTACAGCAGCGGTCAACGATTGTATTCGTGAAAAAATTTCAGCGGCGACGCTTCACCTTTAACAATGACGTAAATCGGTAGTGATTTGCGATATAAAGTCGAGCGGCCTTGCTTGTCGAAACGGCTAACGAAAGTGGCTAAAAGCAAAAAACAGTGCTGTCAGCTCTCGATCATAAGTACTGTAGCGAGTCTCAGTTTGGTGAAAAATTGCGTGAAAAAAACCCAGTGGCTGAAGAGAACCCTCAACGATTTGGTTCAGAACAGAACCGGCTGCGGAATAGGACGTGTCTACCCAAAGTGATAGCTCTGCATTAGGCAGCGGATGAGCTAGCATAGACTTGCAGGCTTCAAAGTGGCGTTTAGTTACTTCGCTCCAATGAAGGATCATGGCAAAAAATGGAATTGGATGTTCCAGCGCGTTTGGCAAGAATCGACGATAAAAGTTCAGCATAGGTCAAAAACGCTTAAGTTTCTTGGCGACAGTCGGAAGTGGGATCTGCGTTAAGTCTTCTACAGGGCTACGAAGTGGGCGGAACCCATCGTACGTGATGGAATAGCCCAAGAATTCGAGCTCGGAAACTCCAAACTTTGATTTTGAGACGTTTAAACGAAGATGTGTCTTATGCTCGTCAAAGGACGTTGATGCAATACAAACGTCGTCAATGTAAGTGAAAACAAATTCTTAACCTCGGAACACCTCGTTAGTTATGCGCTGGAACGATTGAGCGGCGTTTCTTAACCCAAACGTCATATAATGAGCTCATATAGTACAAACGTCGTTATAATGGCAGTATTGCAAATATCATCGGGATGTATTGGCACCTAATGAAAGCCTCTTTGAATATCAATCTTTGAAAACACAGTTTTACCTGCTAAGATTGTAAAAAAGTGCTACAGTAACGGTCCAGTACTGCCACGGCGTTCAGCGCTCTATAATCGCTGCACGGCCTCCACGACCCGACAGCCTTGCGCACTTAGTGTAATAGACGCACCCAATTGCTGTTGGAAGGACGACAAATGCCCAGTTTAATTAACATCTCAAACTGTGACGGTGCCCGGTCGTGATAATACGATGAACTACAGATGTGTTAGTTCGAAACCCAAGTAGTGTCGGACTCACCGCAGCTAAGTACAGGTAAGCCATTTCCAGCAAACAGTTGCATTGAGGTAGGGCATCCTCGATCTAGCTTCGTTAACTTTGGTACGACAGAAACGTCTGCCCCCGAATCAATTAAAAAATGCATGATGGCCGATGTATCGTAAACACAAAGTCGAAAACTGTTTTTTAGTACCAAAGTGTTTGCCAACCTCTGATACTACTAATCTAGCTAAGCTGGCCTATTGTGAGGTGCCAGTTGCAACCAAAAATCAAGTTAGTAAAAATATGCCCCGGTATTATCTTCCGACATCGTTGAAAGCGAGGAGGAGGATCCGTGGCAAGAAAATGTTTGTAAAGAGAGAGAAAGACGGCATCCGTAGTACTTTCACCATCGGTTACAAGCGTGCTATCGTTCAGGCTGATGTTAAAAAACGTTGAATAATGTTGAAGAGCGTCGGGGTCACCAATTTGGTGGTTTGCACCAAAAAAAGTCTTTATTAGCTTTACAATAAGGAAACAGGGAAAAAAGCGCTGTCACGACGAATAAAGTTTTTATTTTAGAGTTGCAATTTTAAGGCTTTGTCAGAATTGCACTGCGCACAGGGTGATTACGCCACATACGGTATACGGCCAATCGGAAGTTTTCTTTTCTTAGGTATATGAGATATAGGTGTAGTATTGACCCGATTTTGTCATTAATATAATATTATATACCAATACTTATTACTAACAAAAACAAATGCTCTCTGAGTTTCATTCATAATATATTATATAAGGAGTAAAGTCAACCGGTTGTTTGAAAACCCTGATATTAGTTAAATAGGAGTTATTGCAAGTTTTCACCCGATTTTATTCATTTCAGTCACAGAGATGCACCGTTAGGAGAAACACGCTTACTCAATTTAATTAAGATAACTCACATATTGATCGATATATGGGATATAAAATCAGCCGGAAGTTCGAAAATCTTTCTAGGTATGTGGGGGCTAAGGCAACTATTGACTCGATTTAAACAATTTTTGACATACAGGCATGTTATTATCAGAAAAGGATTCTCTCCGATATTTTCGGTAAAAAGTCAGCCATAGGCTCCACCCCCCACATATCCGGTATCTGGGGCTTGAATAATTATGGCCCAATTCTGACAATTCTTAGACTTAAGATGGCAAACCTTAAAGGCACTATTCGTGGAAAGCCCAGATACATTAATTGGTGCTTGATTTGTATACTGCAAAGTGAAAAAATCAGATGGAACCGGAACATGGATTTCTCCTAAATGTGGGCGCCCATTGTCCAATTATGACGCCTGTTCCTTTTTAATGCCTTTGAGTCATTTTGTTATTGATTATCGCACTTTTCGTAGTTTTTAACAAAACCATCATCGGATTTCACATATTTTCACATTGTCGTAAGAAGTGTCGAATGTATTTGACCTATGCAAACATACACATCAATAAGGGAATATTCAATAAACCCAAACATATGAACATAATATGCTATTTAAGTAACTGAATTAAGATCAGCTATAATGTCATATAAAAAAAGAAAATACAAATAAAAATTAAGATTTAAGATTTACAGGATTGGAACGTAAAGGTTTGTATTTAGAATTGCTCAACTCCTTCACGCTTACGACCTGAGCCACCGCAAAAGTGAGAACGCGGCCGCTTAGCTATTGTTTTATTGTTATCCTTTGCCTATTAGATATTGTTCATGCAACGCACAAAAATGTGTTGAAGAATTTATATATTAATTATTTATTTTATCATAAATTCTGGGACTTTAACCAATAATCCTCATATATGCGGTGATTGCGAGGTGTATTTCTAAAGTTTCGAAGTTGTATTTTTCGATGTTCCCTTTTGTGAAAAGCTCATATTAGTACTTTTTAACATTTGCTTCTCTATTCATTAACATTCTCTGTTTTAAGGGTTAATAAACACAACTACAAGTAAAAAAAAAAGGGAAATGAACTTAGATAAAAGCATATACACAAAAGCTCTTCTAAACATTCTGTTAAAATGACTTAAAAAATTAATTAGTTACTAAGAAAGTAGGAAAAAGACGCGTATTTATTTGGGTACTGCTGAAACGAAATCCTTAATTGAAGTTTGAAGCTAAAATATTGAAAAACTGAAGGAAGATTTGCGCGCAGATTGAAAAAGAGCATTAAAGTATTTGAATAAATCCTTAGAAAATGGGGAAGATTTATAAATTCACTTAAAGAACACAGCACTTTACTTTCTGCGCTTATAAATAAATCAACTTTTTATATTTATATGTACTATATACATATCTATGCATATTGTAGTGGTATTAACTGGTACAAAATGGCGCCACCAACGCATTTCTAATAACAATTCTACTGTTTTGCTTCCTTAAGGCTGCTGCCTTGGCTGGCTGTCTGTTTGCCGAATCCAACGCTAATTAATTTTATCAAATCTGTTGTTGCAAATGTTATGAAAAATACAGCAACTTTGTGTTATTGTGTTCACATTGCCTTGCGTTTTCAGCAACATGTTGGCAGATAATTTATTGAATATTTTTATTCCCTCGCACTAGCAAAATGTTGTTAGGTAGTTTTATTCACCTAACGGTTGTTTGTAACACCTAAAACTAATCGAAATGGATATGCTGTTACATATATATAATACAGTATGGGGAAATCAGACTAAAACCACGCCTACTTCTCACATATCAAAATTTTAAATTCCATATGATTCTTCCATTTCCCCATTTTGGGATGTAGAGCAGGTTCGCCTCCGCGCGGTGCATCCTGGGTAACGCCAAATGACCTGCGGCCTTTACGGCCTTTTTGAACTCCTGATCTGAGGCGGAATCGCCAGCACTACCAGAGGAACATCTGCTAAGTTCATTGGGGCCACGGGGTCCTCGGCGAACGCTTAGGACGTTTTACCTAATTTCAGCAACGAGGACGTCGTCACTGCTAGGCTAGAGCACAGTGCTAGAGAAATCTGGCTTGTCTCAGCCTATCTGATGCATGACGACGAGGTGGAACCACCTTCGGGCCTGCTGAGGATGGCTATGGCAGAGGCCAGGCTCAAAGGAGCCGCGGTCCTAATAGGCTCGGATGCCAATTCATGACAACCCGTCTGGGGGAGCTCGGACACAAACGCAAGAAGTGAGTCACTTTTTGATTTTATTTGTGATGTAGATCTTTTTATCTGTAATAGGGGAAACTGCCCTCGTTTGTGACAGCTAGCAGGGCGGAAGTCCTTGACGTCACGCTAGCCTCTAGGGAAAGTGCTCCCTTGATCTCGAAATGGAGAGTCCTAGACGACCACTCCTTTTCTGAACATAAATATATTGGGTTCAGCTTGGACGCCTCGCGCCCGAAGCAGGGATTCGATCCTATCTGCGGACGCGATTGAGGAGCTAGAAGGGAAACCCCCTTGGTGGACTTCGGAGTTAACGGAGATTAGATCTTCGAGTAGAAGACTCTTCAATAAAGCCCGTAAAAGTGGCTCTAGTGACGACTGGGCGTTGTACAAGGCCGGACTGGTTGGGTTAAGGTTACGAGCGGCGCTCATCGGAATCTCCGGTGCACTGCAAATCACACCAACGATAGCTCTCAACGCTATATTAAATATAGCACCTGTGGACATTGCCAGTAGGTGCATTGCTGCGAGGTGTGCTATTAGGCTCAGGGAAGCTGGGCTCTTGAAGAGGTCCGAACAAGGACACGCCACAATTCTCTCCTCCTTCAGCTGAATTTCTGAAAATTTGGATCACTGCATCACAGCGGCCACACGAGGCGGCTTTTTCCCTGCTCATAACCCGACGAGGGAGATGTGGAGGGGAAGAAGCCGCTTGAGAAGAGGCGCGATGATTTTTTTCACGGATGGGTCGATGCTAGGAGGAAAAGTTGGAGGGGGGGTTTTCTGTAAAGAGCTCTCCGTCAATCTTTGCTTCAGGCTACCGGACCACTGTAGCGTTTTTCAGGCGGAAGTGGCCGCGATCAAGGGGGCGGTAGAAGTACTGGTACGTAGTGTAGCTTCGTTTAGAGAGGTGAGCATTCACTCCGACAGCAGAGCGGCAATACAAGCCCTGAGTGCGCGAACCGTGCATTCAAAGCTAGTCAAGGAGTGTCTGTCCTCACTAGAATTAGCATCAGGCTCGTTTGGGTGCCTGGTCACAGCGGAATCGCTGGGAATTGCAAGGCCGATGACATCGGAATGGGATCGAGTTGGTTCTCCGCTAACGTCTTGCATTCTGGCTCTGGACCAATGGGCCTCGCATGCGCTCAGCAGACGCTGGTCGACGACCAACTCCTGTGCGACTGCGCGGTCCTTCTGGCCGAGAGTGGATCGCAGGAGGTCGGGGGATCTTCTCGCCTTGAATAAAGTTCACCTCGCCGCCATGGTAGGAGTTCTCACTGGGCACTGTCCAATGGGAACTCATGCGGTGCGGCTTAGAATACAACCCGATGGTAGTTGTCAAAGCTGTATGGAGGAGGGTGAAGTGGTAACATCCCGGCACTTTCTCCTCCACTGTCCGGGTTTTGCTAGGCTGAGAATGAAACATCTCGGCAATCACACCTTTGGCGGACCAGAAGATTTGGCCGAAACGGATATAGGCCCTCTCAACAAGTTGTCATAGGCACAAAGCGCTTTGCCGGCATGTAAGGGTCTACTGATCTGTCTCATAGGAGTTTTGGGTACCAAAACGGACCAAGTGTGATCCTTCTTGGGATCGACCCTCTAACCTAACCTAACCTAACCTAACCTAACCTTCCATTTTCCAGAATACGAAAACGGTTGGATCCATATATATTGGTCAGTATGTGAGATATCTTAGCAAAATTATGTTAACGTATATTATTGAAAATACTATAGATTAATGCGGAAAATGTATAAAATCGGTTAAAAAATTATCTAGATCTTGGTCTAAACCTCATATCCCTAATGATTTACGAACCTCCTAATCCATATCTACAATTTAGCCCATTTTATTGAGTATATATCACATATATCTCAATTAAGTTAATTAGCTTGATTATAATATAAATATTTCGGACAAGCAATATGTAGTAATGAAACTAATTGAGTCTTTGACCAATAATATAAGTTCATAAGATATCACATTTGATTGTAGTCCTTTCGGCTTCTTCGAATAGTGCATGTTGATTTTTTACGCAAAAATTGTTTAGTAGAAAGTTTAGCCAACAGCTAAGAGTATTTCCCAGCCTTTAATCGTTGAAAATTGTGAGAGTATAAAATGTTCGATTACGCCCAACTTAGCCCATCCTTACTTGTTTTGATCTACGATTACTAAAAACTTATAAGGCAGTGCAAATTTAAATTCAAATTTATAAAAATGGGGAAACTTTAGTATACCATCCCACGCTTTCAGGGTTAAGAGGGGAGATTCTCCCGATCACGAATGTATATAATTTTTGCCGCCGGAAACTTATAGTTTTCGAGATAATTTCATTTTATATTGAAAATTTCACAAATTTTATCTTATAATTTCTCGATTTATGGTTAACTTTTCTTTTATATTATGCACGTATTACACACTTCACTACAATGTTTCTACATATTTATTTTGTATTAATTAATTAATATTAAAATTACCGTAAATAGAAACAAAATTTTCTTGCCGAGTTTGGTGTTCGAAGCTTTGATACGCATTCACACTATTAGAGGGCAAGGTCATGTCCATTTTGCACAACCTTTATAACCACGCTTGCCTCTTTCCACTGCCCCTCTGTGTCAGATTTGTAACTCAATTTGTGACTTATCACAATTTGACTTTTGTTGGGAGAAGTGATAACAGATTACAACTTACCTTGGATTATCAAACTATAAGAAATTTAATAGATAAATTTAGCGCCTTTCAACAATTATTTAATGAATGATTAATTAAAATATTTACATACAGATTAATGAGCAAATAAAAGTGGTACATGAAGAGCTTAAGAAAAGTCGTTACACCGGATTTGATCTAGAAGTGATTCTTGAAGAAAGAGAGTCAACACAATCTATAGTATCTAAAACATCCATACATGATAGCGCCAATGCAATTTTAAAATATGTTCTCGTATTACCATTAATCGTAAAATAATATTTAATTAAAAAGTATAAATATAAACTTTAAATTCCGTTATGCATAAAATTATCAATGCCACGGTATTCAATATACTTTATTTAGCTACTGGTCAATGCTACATTTAGTTTTGATGATTTGTTTTACTTATTGTGGGATGTACACATTATACTCGTACGTAGTTAATTATTAAAGGGGAAAATAGAAAAACGCAGAGCAGGACGCAATTAATATTCGGTTCATGGAAGCTCATAGAGACATTGTGAAGGGTGACAAAACTAAAGTCGATGCGCTCTTGAAGGAATTAGTTAAAGTGCTTAATGTACTTTTAAAAAGGTAAAAAACAAAAATTTCCCTCTTACCACCCACAACACTCCCGAAGCTAGAGCAACTGGTGGAGGTAAATTATGCCCCAGAGCACAAAGTCGAACTACACGGCTTCTGGGACGCTTCTGAAAAGGCATATTGCGCAACTATATATGTTCGCACACAAAGCGACACTGCGACCACAAGCCACTTACTAGTAGCAAAAGCAAAAGTGGCTCCTTTAAAAACAATAAGACTACCACGACTTGAATTATGTGGAGTGCTACTACTAGCCAAACTCGTGTCAATTGTACAAACGCATTTAAACATGGCACAATATTAATTATATCTATGGTCCGATTCCGAAATTGTTCTAGCCTGGTTAGAAAAACCACCACATGCATCGAAGACGTATGTTTCTAACCGAACGTCTCAAATACTTGACCTAGTAGTATCAGCCACCTGGCGACATGTAGCCAGTGCTGACAAATCTGCTGATCTAGGTACAAGAGGGTGCAAACCCCTGCACCTTGTCACCACCATCCTCTGGTGGAATGGCCCCCGATGGTTGACAGAATTTCCTGATTCTTGGCCACAATAGCCCATGCGCAACATAATTGCCCCAGAAAGTCGAAAAATCGACTCCTTTCACGCAACATTGCAGAATGATGACATCCTTGAGCGATTTTCCTCGTATCCCCGAGCACTCAGGGTAATCGCTTACATGCTTAAGTTCATAGAGGGAGTAACTTCGTTATACTCCCAATGCGATACAGTGACTCACCTAGACTTACAAAAATCAAAGGTCGCTCTTATCGCATCTACGCAAGCGCGTTACTTCAGCCGAAAAATATAATTACTAAGAGAATCAAAGCTAATAGATAAAAAGAGCTCACTCTTAGTCCTAAATCCATTCATTGACACGTAAGGAGTACTCCGTGCGAATGGTCGGCTTGCCAATTCAAGCCTGACGTATAACGAACGTCATCCCATATTTATCCCAGAGAAATCGCAACTTGCCACCTTATACCTTAACTATGTCCACGTGCTATTGCTACACGCAGAACATCGCCTCATGCAACAAATAGTCCGTCAAGAGTTTTATATTCCAAGACTCAAGCCCAAAATAAAGAAATGCATTTCCATGTGCAAAATCTGCACTATATATAGGCAGAAGATGGGAACGCAGATTATGGCAGCACTTACACCGGAACGCTGTAACTTCGCTCTGCCAATCTCTATTACAGGTGTCGACTGTGCTGGTCCTTTTCAGATAAAGGTATCCATGTTAAGGTCTCCCACCCTCATGAAAGGATATGTGGCTGTCTTTGTCTGTTTTACGACAAAAGCAGTACACCTCGAGCTATGTACAAATCTGACAAAGGAGGCTTTTTTCGCGGCATTTGCTCGCTTCGTCGGAGGACGCGGTTTTCCGTCAAAACTCATCAGCGACAATGGCAAAATATTTATAGGAGCTCAAACAGCCACAGAAAAACAGTTCGTGCATTTTGTCAAACAAGTCTCACCTGAAATTGTACAAAAGTACGCTCCCCAAGGTATTAACTGGCAGTTTATCGCTCTAAGCGCTCCTCATATGGGTGGTTTATGGGAATCAGCTGAAAAAGCTTCACATCCCACTTTAAAAAAGTAGCTGGAAACTACAAATTTAATTATGAAGAATTTACAACATTATTAATTCGCATTGAATCAATTTACGGCCACTAACGACACTCTCGCAAGATCCCTCAGATCTCACAGCCCTAACTCCAAGGCACTTTCTAAAAGGAGCACCCATTCTGGCCATACCTGAGCCAGGCATGGAGTCGCTATCATTACAAAATAGATGGGAAAGAATTAAAATTCTCCATCATGATTTCAGGTGCCGATGGAAGGAGGAGTATATATACCTTCATAAAAGGTACCGCTGGAAAACTCCCGAAAAGGCGCCAAAGCTTGGATATTCTGTCTTAATCCATGACGATTGTCTTCAACCTACAGAATGGCGGCTTGGTTGCATAAAGAAGCTACATCATGGTTCCGACGGTCATATACGAGTAGTTGACCTCCGTACTTGAAAGGGAACGCTAACCAGACCGCTCGTTAAACTATGCTTCCTGCCAATCTCAAATAATAGCTAAAACGCAAGTAGTAAACCATCCGTTCAATAATACCTACAAGCAAAAATCGAAATATCCGTCTAATAACCGAAAACCGAAATAAAAAACCGCAAATATAATATGACAAATTACAATCATATATACTAATAGAATAATGGGTAGACTAGTACGATCACCAAACCAAATAAAGTTGGTTACATATAGAAAGATATCCATACTCTATACCACTGAATCGTAAATAAACACGCCTTTTTCTCCATACAGGTAAATATGGATACAGAAATGAATTCAATCCCAACGCCAACAATGCGGTCGGCCATAGTGTGCCTCGCCCTGGGGTTATTCCAACAGCGGCGCCCCGAACATCAGACGCAACCGCACCGTCAACCACCGCTGGTATACGAGCATCTGCAGCTGTTTCGTCTCCTCCAGAGGCGCCCTATCGCATCCGCCCCCTTTGTCGCCGTCCACACAAACTTCAGCACTGCGGTCTCTTCAAAGGCATGTCGCCGACACAACGCTAGCAAGTTGCCCAGGCGCAGGGTCATTGTCACAATTGTCTGACCCATACACACACAACGCAGGAATGCGACTCCGGGGCTATGTGCCAAATGTGTGGCAGGCAGCATCACACGCTGCTTCACCGTACCCCGAGACGAGCGGTCAGTCGGCAGCCTGCCACACGAATCCGCGGCGCAAACAGACCGCAGTAAACCAATCGCCCCGAAGAACTCAGACATACCGCACACAAGACAACACTGGCACACACACCACACCTGGAAACAACAGAACACCAACACACCACACGCAACTCATCATACAGCCGCACACACACACACAGACTAGGATCTCTACACAACACACAGTACAAAACATCTGTCCTCGAAGCGGATAGCCCCTTCCTCTCAGCGACTTTCTTTTGGCGCGAGTGTCATTTCATTCCTTTTATCAACCATTTTTTATACGCAACTTATTACATACATTTTTCTTACCTCTCCACTGGTATGCGACCAGGGAGTGCGAATCTTTGTGCTAATTATTTAAAACAAATAAATTTTGTGAACATTTTTAAAAAAACAGAAAAAAAAAACATATAAACCGAATTTCTTTTGAATATACATGGAGTGAACGTGGCAAGTAAGTGCTGGTGTTAACAGAAAGTGTATTGTGATGTTCCAATACCTCTAAACGAAGTTATAAAGCGTATCCAAAATCACCTAATAGCCAAAAACGACGATCATCGCTTCGTATTTGTTTTGAAAAAAGTCTCACCCTCTCTAACAATCGCTGCAAATATACTAAACGCACTCATTTTTATACTCTTGCAACATGTTGCTACAGAGTATAATAGTTTTGATCACCTAACAGTTGTGCGTATCACCTAAAACTAATCTAGACAGATATAGGCTTATATATGTATAAATAAATGATCAGGATGACGAGGCGAGTTGAAATCCGGATGTCTGTCTGTCTGTGCGTCCGTCCGTGGAAGCTGTAACTTGAGTAAAAATTAAGATATCTTGCTGAAACTTGGTACACATGTTAGTTGGCAACATAAGAAGTTTGGTCAGAGAATGTTAATAAATAGAGAAGGAGCAAATGTTAATTGAAATCTTTTTGAGTACTAATTTATTATTCCAGATGAGAGAAATCGAAAAATATAACTTCAAAAAAGAAAAATACACCACGCAATGTGCAAAATGCTATAAATAGACACAACGAATATTCCTAAATGAAAAATCGTTGCGCATACCTATTTAGATTTATGTTTTCAATTTCTATGATATGACAAATTTATAATTATGAAAAGCCTTCTGAATTAAAAATCTGTATTACCGGTAAAAACCTCAGAATTCATAATAAAAAAACATTTAATAGGCCATTTTTCCAACTTATGTATGTGCGTTGCGTGAGTAATTGCTTATTGAACAAAGGATAACAATAAAACGGTGGCTAAGCGGCCGCGTTTCCACTTTTGTGGTGGCTTAGGTCGTAACCGTGAAGGAGTTAAGCTCATTCCGAATACGAGCATATAAGTTCGAATCCTAAAACTCATGTAAATTATATTTTATTTAATTTTTTTATTTTATTAATTGGAGTCTAAGCATATCATTCATTCATAGTATGCAAGTATGTATTTCAACAAAAATAAGTGGATGTATTTTCCTTATAATGCTTCATTTTTGTGCCTAAAATGAGTAAAATCAGGTGCTCGGTTTCACTTACCAGTATGCAAATCAAGCAACAATGATTATATCGGGGAACTGTGATGGCACAAGGAGGTTATAGAGGAACCGTTGTCAAAATTTGACGATAGGAATGGCACCGCCCACATTTAAGCGAAACCATATATCCCCGGAACTGCTTGATCAATTTCAACAAAATTTGGTACATAAAATTTTTTAACAATCCCATCTTGCAATGAGAAAATAAGCGAAAGCGGAATACAACCACGCCTACTTCCTATATAGCACAATTTTAAATTCCATATGATTTGTTTTACTTTTTTACTATATAAATCAACCTCCAAAAAATATATTAGGACAAGCCTTTGTACAAATAGTGCTTATGAGATATACCATCTTGCGTCTAAAAATTGTCAAAATCGGTCTGTTCAAGCCCCCAGTTACGGAATATGAGTGCCTGGTGCTAACTTTTTACCGGAAATAACGGTCAATTTGTAAAATATATTATTGCAATTCGAAGAGAATCTCTTTATGATATTAGTATACAACTATGCATTTCAATAAAAATAAGTGGATGTATTTCCTTATAATGCTTCATTTTTGTGCATAAAATGAGTAAAATCAGGTGAAAACTTTCCCTAGCTCTCATATAACAAATCACAGAATTTTCAAACATCTGGTTGGTTTTATTCCACACAACACATGGGCTGACTTTGATCGGGCCTCACTCATAGATAGCGTTAGTTTTTTTGAATTCGTCTCATTATCAGTTAGTACTAACCTTCGAAAAACCGCTGTTAAAATTTCATGATATTCTATTCATTAGTTTGCGAGTTATTGTGCTAAGAGTGACGCTGCTTTTGTTATTTTGAAACAATGGATAATAAACAATTTCGTGTTTTAATTTTACACTGCTTCTTGATGGGAAAAAATACCGTTCAAGCGATAATCCAATAACACAGTGGGCGTCCAAATGTGGCTGCAACAGTGGTATTGTGTTGCTCTTGATGGAGATTATATTGATGCATGAAGCCAATTTTGAACAAGCCAATGTGTTATGTATGTTGGTGATGGTAATGAAACTCAGGGAGTATTTTATTCTATTAAGAGTATGTAATGTAGGAAGTGTATGGATATAACATATAATATTTATAATATATATATAAATATAATGCCGAAAATATACTTTAATAAAATTAAAAGAAAAAGTTTTCTTAAAAATTGAACGTTTTCACATCAACTCACAATATTAATTTTAGTTTTTACAGTTTAGTTTATATCTCATATATCTCCTTTGAAGATGATTTTAATACAATTTTAGATGACGCGAAATAAAATATAATATAACTTAATAAAATACAAATTTGATTGTAATCCGTAGACGATGTCGCCGAATAATGAATGTTGAATTGTTTCGTAACATTTTTTAATATAAAATTTTCCTTAGACCTAATGGTATTTTCCTTGCTTTGATACTTGCTAGTTGCACGAGTATAAAATATTCGGTTCCACTAGAACTTAGCTGATGCTTACTTTTTATTATTATTTTGATCTATTTTATTTTTTGAATAATTTAAAAGCTTTTATTCATTTGTAAGATGGGATAAAAACGAGATCAAAAATTAACAAATTGCTCGTATTTCAGAACACCAAAACCAAATTCACTCGGTTTTATATTCATTTAATTTTCACTTTCACTCGGATTCCAGAACCTGCCTGATTACCTCCAAATTTTAAAATGATTGATGAGTAATTTTCAAAGTTTTTAGTTGATAACATTTGAGATAATGAAAGAGAAAGATCATTCTTAATTTTCAACAATAATATTTAACATTTTTACTAAAAACATTTACATATTTAATTTAATTCAGTCCTATTCGTAACGTACATTTTAACAGTGTCATTGCACAACGGGGCAACAGGACAATTTCTCCATTTATTTTTTTAGTCGAATTGGTTGCTTCAATAATATTTCTTGTAATCTTTTTGATTACTAAACCTGTACCGTGGCATAAATGAGGTGGTTTGAAATTACGCTGAATAATAAATAATAGGTAAACCAATTTTCAAGCAAAGATTATGTCAGAGAATGTTAATGAATAGAGAAGGCGCAAATGTTAACTGTACTAAAATGTAAATTATTAAAAGGGAAAATTGAACATGCACAAGTTGTAAAATAAAATTACACCACGTCAAAAAGGAACCTTACCTTCTTTATAAGCGAACTCAACAAACAACACCACTCTAAGAAGGAACCAAGCAAATTTTCACCACCTCATAAGGGAACGGCAAATGTATGTATGTGCAGATGTTCTCTGGCATTTGCCTATTAACAACAACAAATGATAGATATATACGTAGATGTAGATAATTGATAGAAATAACAGTAGCCTAATCGGTAATCGAAGTATTTAAAATAATTCAATTTTCAATTGAAAAACACTGCAAAACGACAAACTTGACAACATAGCCGACCGACATTGTCGCAAATTGTCCATTCAAACAAATTTTGTCAACTCCTTTTGTTAGAACTCAATTTCTTGCTACGCCCGGTCTCCGCGCGAACTCGCCGTTACTTCCATGGCATGGCCCCATGGACAAAGGCGTTTCAACGGATCATTATATTGCTTAATTTGTATAGAGAAATACTGATATCTTAGGGCTTATTGACATAATATTATCATACTTACATAAAAATATAAATACAATACACATAAATTCATACTTCAAACGTTTTTAAAAACTGACCCCTCCTTGCCTGCGATCGTTCTACTTGCTTTTCGCATAAAACAAAAAGTGAAGTATTTGTTTGTGCGGGGCAAGGAGAAGCAAGCATCAGCGTGGGCTTACGAATGATGTGTGATCTTCATATTTGTGTAAATATGCATCAATAAGGGAATATTCAACAAACCTAAACATATGACCATATTTTCCGGAAATATTCTAATTATTTTATAATATTATTATTCTGGGAAAATATGCTATTAAAGTTATTGAATTGAGTTATGATTTTTTGGTAATACATTTGCATATTACCAAAAAATCATAAGCATGTGCATAATTCATGTAAGAACATTCTCTGTATCTATTCACAGCAATTTCCCCGTTTCGGTGATTGTAGCAGTGGTGTATTTCTAAAGTTACGAAGTTGTATTTTTCGATGTTCCCTCTTGTGAAAAGCTCCAATTAGTACTTTTTAACATTTGCGGCTTCTCTATTTATTAACATTCTCTGTTTTCAGGATTAAGAAACACAACTAAAAAAGGGTAATGAACTTAGATAAAAGCTTATACACAAAAGCTTTTCAAAACATTCTGTCAAAATGACTTCAAAAAATAATTAGTTAAAAGGAAAGTAGGAGAAATACGCGTATTTATTTGGGTACTGCTGAAACGAAATCTTTAATTGAAATATTGAAAAACTGCAAGAATATTTGCGCAAAGATTGAAAAAGAGCTTAAAAGTATTTGAATAAATTCTTAGAAAATGGGGAAGATTTATAAAATCACTTAAAGAAAACAGCACTTTACTTTCTGCGCTTATAAATAAATAAACATTTTATATTTATATACACCATTTACATATGTACATATCTATTATCATTAACTGGTACAAAATGGCCAACACATTTCCTATAACAATTCTACTGTTGTGCTTCCTTGGGGCTGCTGCTTCGGCTCTATTTGACGAATCCAACACTAATTATTTTTATCAATTCTTTTGTTGCAAATGTTATTCAAAATACAGTAAGTTTGTATTATTGTGTTCACATTGTTTATGTTAACCTCCAAGCCTTGCGTTTTCAACAACATGATGGCAGATAATCTTTTATTGAATATGTGAAATCGATCAAAAATTATCTAGATCTTGGTCTAAACCTCATATCCCTTTACGATCCTCCTAATCCATATCTAAAATTTAGCCCATTTGATTGAGTATATATCACATATATCTCATTTGAGATAATTAGCTTGATTATAATATAAATATTTCGGACAAGCAATATGTAGTTCATAAGATACCAAATTTGATTGTAGTCCTTGTGGCTTATTCGAATAGTGCTTGTTAACTTTTTACGTAACATTTTTTTATTAGAATGTTTAGCCAACACCTAAAAGTATTCCCCAGCCTTTGATCGTTGAAACTTGCGAGAGTATAAAATGTTCGGTTTACCCAACTTAGCCTAACCTTACTTGTTTTGATCTACGATTATTAAAAACTTCATATTTTTGTACTTCTCACAGCTGCCGTATATTTTATTGGTGCAATATTTTTTGGACCTTAAATAAATTCATCTGTGAAAGAATTATAGTTCTTTTCTTTGTAAATAAATTGTTTTTTCAGTGAAAACTTGTTCAAACATGATCATTTAATTTCAAAACTTTTAATAATTGTCGATGTATTAATAAACCAAAAGGAGTTATAAGAGTAATTGGGATACCAAATCAATAAATCAATATAGAACCGTGCAACAGATGCAACTGCGTCAAGGAAACTCGGCATATTTGTGTAACCATCCGGAAGTGTGCATATGTTAGAATTTTTAGATCCGAGCTATAATACGAGTACTCATTTGTGAGGCCATAAATGAAAAAACAGAAAATTTTCCTCAATTTATTGCCAATTTATTCAGTTGTGGGAATGCGCCTCGTTTGAAGATAATGGTGAGTGATATTATTGTTAGGGGATGCTAAGCACATTCATTTAATGATATGATATAAAATTAAATTTTAATATATTTTACATAAATATTGTACACCAACATGAAGTCAGCAATAGGTTTTGAACGAACTTTTAATCACATAATTTGGGCACCGAATACATTTTATATACATATGTATTTACATGAAATGCTTCTGTATCATAACTTTGCTTTTCTTCATTTTCACAGTGCACCGTGAATAGAAACAAAATGTTCTCGCCGAGTTTGGGGTTCGAAGCTTTGATACGCATTCACGCTATTAGAGGACGAGGCTAAACTTTTCTAGTGTTTGAGTGAAGTGAACGTATTTTTTAGCGCTCTAGGAATACTTGCTACATACCACTAGTTTTGTATAGTGAAACCTTTATAGTTCTTCTTAGTGACTCACCGGGAGACTGGACCTTCTAAGAGGATACGAAACCTAAAGAAATAGATAAGTACAAATCAGATTAAATTAAAAATTTATTTGCACGTATCTGCCCCTTTTTCGCGGTAAATTTGTTGAAATATAAATTAAGTTACAATTTCCCCTAATAACAGCATATCAAAACGTGCACTCAATTTTATTCTGCCGTTTTGTTTTTAACAATCAGCTGTTTCTCCGTGTTTGTTTCTCCTTCTTTGCTATTCCTTTTTCGTTTGCTTTTGGTTACGGCATTGCCAACTATCAAAAAGACGAATAAGGTTTTTTAGGACGAAGGACTAAACATACCTATTGACAGGTGTCCCCAACGATTCTCTAGCAGAGTTATGGCCTCTGAAATTAGACCACCAGAGAATCCTTTTCGGAGGAACTCTAAAATTTTGAGAACGCCTCCAAAAGAAAAGAATGAGGAATCCACCGCTGCTGGACCAAACGGAAATTAGTGGCAATGCCGCCCAAACGAGCGATGGTGGTAAAATCGGGAAAGAAAAGAGTAGTGATACTACCAATATTTTCAGCAAACTTGGCATGAAAATCAAGGAGCTTGAAAGCATGATGTCTGGTCAGATACACATAAATCAAGCTATGCGCGACCTTGTAAGCGGTATATCATGCCTATATGACAAGACTGAAAAATCAGAGAATCCATCGAAAAGAGTTATGGTAGGGAAAGCGTCGCAAGTCTCCCCTATTCATAAAGATAGAAACACGCCAAAAAGACTACGTGAGATATCAGGCTATTTACCTCCAACAAAAAAGCCTAAAAAGGCCTAAGGTACATCAGGAAAACCCTCAAAGGAGATCTGCTTTTAGAATTAAAAAACCAAGCAGACAAAAGAGCCGACATGTTCGAGAGTGCCCTAGAAGGAGTGATTGGTGAGATGGCGGTAATACAGCCAAAAACACATCATGTTACCATTATGTGCAAGGACTTAGATGAGATAACCACTCCCGAAGAAATCTGCGACGCATTACAAAAGGAGTGTGGGATTCAAAATCTAAAGAAAGAAAATGTTAAAAGTATGCGAAAAACCAGAAGCGGCACACAAATAGCGCTTATATGTCTGCGTGCCGAGGATGCCAAGACTGTACTTAAACAAGGCAAAGTAAAGATTGGGTAGTCTATTTGTCGCCTCCGAGAATATTCATCTATCGCTCGCTGCTTTAGGTGTTTCGAAGTGGGGCATATGGCGCATAAATGTCGCAACCCCATTGACAGGTCTTCCCTCTGTACACACTGCGGAACCTCAGGACACGTGGCAAAAGTATGCACTAATGCCCCGAGCTGTATGCTTTGTAAAGGGAAACACTCTGTCTTGAGTACGGCCTGTCCTAAGTACCTAGATATGAAAAAGTCAATGGAAAAATGAAGATCTTACAATTAACTCTTAACCATTGCGTTGCAGCACAAGACCTGCTAAAACAGACGGTGCTAGAAGAAAATATAGATGTCGCCCTGCTAAGCGAGCAATGTACTCAGCGTTCGGAAAGCACTTGGATTAAAGATATAAGTGTCAAGGCAGCAATATGGTCCTGGAAAGGGCAAGCCTTCACATCGTGCTCCAGAGATGCCCAAAATGGCTTCACATGGGCGAATATACATGGAATATATCTTTTAAGTTGCTATGCTCGCCCTAGTGCTTCAATAAGTGAGTTCGAACACTTTCTCCTGCAGCTGTCTCTAATGACAAGAAGCAAATCCCCGATAATAATAGCGGGAGATATTAATGCCTGGTCTACTGCTTGGGGTAGCAGAAGCACGAATCATCGTGGACGTCTTGTCCTAGAATTCTTGAGTCAAACGAACCTTACAATAAAAAAGGGCAATAAAGGTTCCGTAATAGACCTAATGTTTGCTAACGACGCGCTAAGCAGGCACATTAAGTGGACGGTGTCAGACATATACACAAATAGAGACCACATGGCCATAATTGCTGAAGTTTTGTTCTCCCGAGAAACGGAACCCCTCAGTAGAAATACCTCTCGAAAACGAAGTTGGAGACAAAAGGAGTTCGATACCGACGTTTTCGATATCGTCTGGAGTACGGCAAAGGCACCAGGCGGCGACGCCGCCCACTTGGTATCCGCTGTGCAGAAGGAACTAGTTGCAGCATGCGACGCAACTATGCGCAGGACGAGATACAATAACAAGCGAAAACCAGTGTACTGGTGGAACGAAGAAATCGCCACGCTGAGAAAGCTCTGTCACTCAGCTAGACGTCGCAGAGAAGCATTTAAACGCCAAAAAAAGCTCCTGAAGTCAGCAATCACTCGTAGCAAAAGAGGTTGTTTCGAAAAGCTTTGTGAAGAAGCAAACATAGACCCCTGGGGAACCGCGTACAAAATATGTATGTCAAAATTTAAAAATATGCCGCAGCAACCTAAGGATGCATCATTTATGAGAAAAGTCGTCGACGCATTATTTCCAACACATGAGACCATTTCCTATGCTATGCGTAACGATGTTACAGAGCCCCCTCTATTAGTTACACAAGAAGAACTACTGGCCATTGCGAAAAAAATTAAAAACTCCAAACCGCCTGGAATAGATGGTATACCAAGTAGAGCCCTAAAAGAAGCCATGACTCTGAGACCCAGTTTGTTCGTTAAAATGTACAATGCGTTTATACTGGAAGGCGTGTTTCCCGACCCGAGGAAGGTGCAGCGTCTGGTTCTACTTCCAAAACCGAAAAAGCCACCTGAAGAACCTTCATCATATCGACCTCTGTGCATGCTCGACACGATTGGTAAAGTGTACGAAAGCATAGTAAGAAACCGCTTGGAGTTAACAATCCAAAAAGCCGGCGGATTATCAGAGAGACAATACGGCTTTATAAAAAAGAGGTCCACTATTGACGCACTAATTGAAGTCGTTGATATTGCGAAATGTGCAATAAGTGGCAAAAGATGGAAAGGTGACACCAAGGCATATTGCGCGCTAATTACCCTGGATGTGAAGAATGCATTCAATTCTGCGAAATGGGCAAATATCATCAAGGCCCTGTACGAAATACGCGCTCCCCAATACCTTATAAATATTATTATGAATTATTTTGAGAACAGAAGGCTGCTTTTCGACACAGATGAGGCTACCAAGAGCTACTCTATCTCGAGTGGAGTACCACAAGGTTCGGTCTTAGGCCCCCTTCTTTGGAACCTGATGTACGACGCCTATGCGGATGACCTCATAGTGGTAGCAGTAGCGAAACATCTAGATGACCTCCGGGTCAAATGCAATGATTGCATAAATGGTATACGACGGTGGTTCGCAACCATGAGTCTAGAGGCTGAGCAGAAAACAGAGGTCTTGCTCATTAGCTCCAGGAAAATTGAAGAAAAACTATCGCTCACCATAGGAGAATGTCAGATAACTTCACAGCCACAGCTAAAGTATCTTGGCGTTATATTGGACTCAAGGCTAAAATTTAAAGAGCACTTGGAAAACACGACGAGTAACGCAAATAAAATCTATTGTATAATTATTTATCTAGAATGATGGCAAATAGAGGCTGTGTGCGTTCCAGCCGACGATTTCTAATAGCTAAGGCAAAGAGATCCGTTATACTGTATGCGGCTCGAATATGGATCCAGGCGCTAGACACAAAATCATATGCTAAACCAATAAGCACAGTGCATAGGCTTTCTGCGATACGCGTGATAAGTGCTTTCCGAAAAAAAAAGTGGGCGAGGTCATGTTCATTTTTCACAACCTTTATAACCACGCTTGCCTCTTTCCACTGACCCTCTGTGTCAGATTTGTATTTTGTAACTCAATTTGTGACTTATCACAATTTGACTTCTGTTGGGAGTAGTGATTACAGATTACAACTTACCTTTGATTATCCTTTTAACAATTATTTAATGAATGAATAATTAAAATATTTACATACAGATTAATGAGCAAATAAAAGTGGAACATGAAGAGCTTAAGAAAAGTCGTTACACCGGATTTGATCCAGAAGTGATTCTTGAAGAAAGAGAGTCAACACAATCTATAGTATCTAAAACATCCATACAATATAGCGCCAATGCAATTTTAAAATATGCTCTCGTGTTACCATTAAACGTAAAATAATATTTAATTAAATTTATAGTATAAATATAAATTTAAAATTCCGTTATACATAAAATTTTCAATGTCACGGTATTCAATATACTTCATTTAGCTACTGGTCAATGCTACATTTAGTTTTGTGGATTTGTTTTACTTATTGTGGGATTTACACATTATACTCGTACGTAGTTAATATTAATTATTGGGAAAATAGAAGAACGCAGAGCAAGACGCAATTAATATTCGGTTCATGGAAGCTCATAGAGACATTGTGAAGGGTGACCAAACTAAAGTCGATGCGCTCTGGAAGGAATAGGTTAAAGAGCTTAATGTACTTTTCGAAAGGTAAAAAACAAAAATTTCGCTTTTCTAAAGAAGTTTTCTTAAGCTAACATTTCATAAGGTTTGGATGGATTGGAAGGCTTTCTTCAGGAAAAAAGTTACCCACAACACTCCCGAAGCTAGAGCAACTGGTGGAGGGCCATTTAATAAATACACACTAACCGCAACGGCATATACGATTGCCCAGTTGTGCGACATATACACCGTTGTGGAAACTTTTAATTAAAAACAAGTAAGGAAGGGCTAAGATGTAACCGAACATTTTATACTCTCGCAAAGTCAAATGGTATACTCGTTTGAGATTTCTTTGTAGATTGACTGATATTTTCGGTAGAAGGTCAACTATAGGCACTGGGGTCCACATATTTAGTACTTAGGGGCTTGAACAGTTTTGGTTCGATTTAGACAATTTTAAGTCACAAGGTGACATACTTTAAACGTATTATTGACGCAAAGTTTTACCCCGATACAATCATTGTTGCTTGATATGCTTAGTGGAAAGTGAAAGAATCAGATAGAATTGAAAATTGTGTTATATGGGAAATTGGCGCGGTTGTAGTCCGATCTCTCCATTTTCGCACATAAAACATAGAAATATAAAAAGAACGTTATGCACCGAATGTGGTTGAAATCGGTTAAGCAGATCCCAAGATATGAGTTTTCACCTAAAAGTGGGCGGTGCACATTTGCTCCCAGTGAATTTTGCTATTATAGCATAAGCGGTTTAGGAGATATGCACATTAAACCTATTAGGGGCGGGACCACGCCCACTTAAAAAAAATTTAACTCCAGATGCCCCTCCCTAATGTGATCCTGTGTACCAAATAACAGTCTTGTATCTTATTGCGGAGCTTAGTTATGGCAATTTATTTGTTTTTGATTAATGGCGTTTCGCGGGCGTGGCAGTGGTCCAATTGCGCCCATCTGCATTACCAACCGTCTCATGGTGCCAAGAAACATGTCTACTAAGTTTCATAAAGATATCTCAATTTTTACTCAAGTTAGAGCTTGCACGGACGGACGGACAGACAGTCACCCGGATTTCAACTCGTCTCTTCATCCTGATCATTTATATATATATACCCCAAAATATCTAACTCGATTAGTTTTAGGTGATACAAACAACCGTTAGGTGAACAAAACTATTATACTCTGTAGCAACAGGTTGCGAGAGTATTAAAAATAAAGTTTTAATTTTCAAATCCACATATTAATATTTGTACTATTTTTGCATACGCTCATAATTTTCCGATTTTGTATGAATGGATATATTATTTCGCATTTCTGTAGCCTCTCCATTTAGTATGGTCTCGTATGTCACTCCTTCATTCACAGTGTGCCCACTTACATCATCTATGGAGTCATACTCTACGAATTCATGCACTTTATAGTATTTGCAAATATTATGCAGATTGAAAGTGTATTGTGATGTTCCAATACTTGGACCTCTTAACGAAGTTAACAAAAATGATTATAAAACGCATCCAAAATCACTGGGTATTAGCCAAAAACCACGATCATCGCTTTCGTATTTGCTTTGAAAAAAGTCTCACCCTCTCTAACAATTGCTGCAAATATACTAACGAGACAGATATAGGGTTATATATGTATTAATATATGATAAGGATGACGAGACGAGTTGAAATCCCGATGTCTATCTGTCTGTCCGTCCGTCCGTCCGTGCAAGCTGTAACTTGAGTAAAAATTAAGATATCTTGCTGAAACTTGGTACACAGGTTAGTTGGAACCATAAGAAGTTTGGTATTTTAGATGGGCGTAATCGGACCATTTCCACGCCCACAAACCGCCATTAATCGAACACTTATAAAATAACTAAGCACTAAATTAAGATACACATACATATATATGTAATTTGGTACAGAAGATTGTATTGGGGTCTGTAACATTTTTGAAAAGTGGGCGTTGCCCCGACTCCTAATAAGTTAAATGCATGTTTCTCCTAGACCATTCAAAGCATATAACCCAAAACTGCATAGAATAAATATTTTTGACACTTCCATCGACAGTGTGCAAATGGATGAAATCAGATAATAACCCCGCCCAAAACAGTTTTGTTAAAAACTACTAAAAGTGCGATTAAGCAATAACTAAATGCGTCAGAGACATTAAACTTTACATTCGTGATGGCACAAGGAGGTTATAGAGGAACCGTTGTCAAAATTGGACGATAGGAACTACTTGATCAATTTCAATAAAATTTGGTACATAAAATTTTTTAACAATCCCATCTTGCAATGAGAAAATAAGGGAAAGCGGAATACAACCACGCCTACTTCCTTTATAGCACAATTTTAAATTCCATATGATTTGTTTTACTTTTTTACTATATAAATCAAGCTCCAAAAAATATATTAGGACAAGCCTTTGCACGTCTAAATATTGTCAAAATCGGACCTTAACTGTTCAAGCCCCCAGTTACGGAATATGGGTGCCTGGTGCTAACTTTTTACCGGAAATAACGGTCAATCTGTGAGGTATATTACTACAATTCGGAGAGAGAATTCTATCCCCCATATACCTTATCGAAATATTTTCGGACTTCTGGTTTACTTCATACCACATATATCGGCTAAAATGTGAGCTATTTCAATAAAATTTAGTGGAACTACTTGATCAATTTCAACAAAATTTGATGAGAAAATGAGCAAAAGCAGACTACAACCACGCCTACTTTCTATATAGCACAATTTTAAAGTATAAAATAATATATTCACTTTAGAGTATATAAGTAAAGCATCAGAAAATATATTAGTGCAAGACTTTGCACAAATAGTGCTTTTGAGGTATACCATCTCGCGTAGCTGTTCAAGCGCCCACTAACGAAATATGGGTGCCTGGTGCTAACGTTTTACCTAAAATAACGGTCAATCTGTAAGATATATTATTGCAATTCGGAGAGAATCTCTTTATGATATTAGTATGCAAGTATGTATTTCAATACAAATAAGTGTATGTATTTTCCTTATAATGCTTCATCTTTGTGCCTAAAATGAGTAAAATCAGGTGCTCGGTTTCACTTTCCAGTATGCAAATCAAGCAACAATGATTATATCGGGGTAAAACTTTGCGTGAATAATACGTTTAGAGTATGCCACCTTGTGACCAAAAATTGCCTGAATCGAACCAAAACTGTTCAAGCCCCTAGGTACGGAATATGTGGACCTCAGTGCCTATAATTGACCTTCTACCGAAAATATCGGTCAATCCACAAAGAAATCTCAAACTAGTATACCATTTGACTTTGCGAGAGTATAAAATGTTCGGTTACATTCGAGCCCTTTCTTACTTGTTATTAATCAAATTTATTTTCAAAATGTTTAAATAAGTATGAATTTATGTGTATTTACAATTTTAGGTAAAAATTATAATATTATATTATGAAAATAAGCTCTAAGATATCAGTATTTCTCAATATAAGTTAAGCAATATTTTAATATAATAAAAAATGGAGTTTGCGCGGAGACGAGGCGGAGCAAAAAACGTTGAAAAAACCAAATGACAACTTTGCCGACAAACATATGTACATACATACGAGCTCCATACATTTTGGAGCCGAGTTTTGCGCAACGTCGCGGAGCTGAAAAAATTTGTTTGAATTGACAATTTCGGGACAATGTCGGTCGGCTATGTTTCGTTTTTGCAGTGCTTTGCTATTGAAAATTGACTTATGCTCTTTCGAAATACTACGGTTGCTAATTGGGCTGAATTTTCATAGCGCCACATTAAGATGAAACCTAATCGAAAAACTATGAAATAATGACACAATAATAAGTAAATATACTTGTATAAGAGTACAGTATGCAGTGTGCTTAGAATATATAGAAGTAATATGGGATTTCATATTAATGGCAATTTTATATAAGTTTTCTAATTTAATGCCATGTAGTACCAATTTTGAACAAGCCCATGTTATGTATGTTGGTGATGGTAATGAAAATCAGGGAGTATTTGATTCTATTAAGAGTATGTAATATTGGATATAACATATATTATTTATAATATATACCTATATAAATATAATGCCGAAAATATACTTTAATAAAATTAAAAGAAAAAGTTTTCTTAAAAATTGTGGAACGTTTTCACATCAACTCATTATATTAAATTTAGCTTTTTCAGTTGAGTTTATATCTCATATATCTCCTTTGAAGATGATTTTAATACAATTTTAGATGACGCGAAGTAAAATTTGATTGTAATCCGTAGACGATGTCGCCGAATAATGAATGTTGAATTGTTTCGTAACATTTTTATACTCTCGCAACATGTTGCTACAGAGTATAATAGTTTTGTTCACCTATCGGTTGTTTGTATCACCTAAAACTAATCGAGTTAGATATAGGGTTATGTATTATATATATAAATGATCAGGATGAAGAGACGAGTTGAAATCCGTGCAAGCTGTAACTTTAGTAAAAATTGAGATATCTTTATGAAACTTGGTACACATGTTTCTTGGTACAGTAAGACGGTTGGTATTGCAGATGGGCGTAATCGGACAACTACCATGCCCACAAAACGCCATTAATCAAAAACAAATAAATTGTCATAACTAAGCTCCGCAATAAGATACAAGACTGTTATTTGGTACACGAGATCACATAAGGGAGGGGCATCTGTAGTTAAATTTTTTTTTAAGTGGGCGTGGTCCCGCCCCTAATAGGTTTAATGTGCATATCTCCTAAACTATAATAACAAAATTCACTGGAACAAATGTTTTTAGCACCTCTACCTACGGTGTGAAAATGGGTGAATCGGGTGACAACCCCGCCCACTCCCCATGTAACGGTACTGTTAAAAACTACTAAAAGCGCGATAAATCAAGCACTAAACACGCCAGATACCTTAAATTTCATCTCAGGGATGGTATGAGATGACTTTATAGGAACCGCGTTCAAAATTAGACAGTGGGCGTGACACCGCCCACTTTTAGGGGAAAACCCATATCTTGTGATCTTTTTAACCGATTTCAACCAAATTTGGTACATAAGATTCTTTTTATATTTCTATGTTATGGTGCGAAAATGAGCGTGAATCGGATTACAACCACGCCTATTTTCCATATGACACCATTTTAAATTCCACTTGATTCTTTCACTTTCCACTATGCAAATCAAGCAACAATGATTATATCGGCGTAAAACTTTGCGTGAATAATACGTTTAAAGTATGCCACCTTTTGCCCATAAATTCTCTGAATCGAAAAAAACTGTTCAAGCCCCTAGGTACTGAATATGTGGACCCCAGTACCTATAGTTGACTTTTCACCGTAAATATCGGCCATTGTGTAATATATATAATTGAAATTCATATAATAGAATAAATAAATAAAACTATCGAAAAATGGGTTGAATCGGATCAATAGTTCTTGTAGCCCTCATATATCTAATATAAATATTTTTGAACTTCCGCGTGACTTTATACCGCATATGTGAGTTATCTCAATGAAAATGAGAGAGCGTGTTTTACTCATAACAAGATCAAATCGGGTGAAAATTTTCCTTAGCCCCCATGTAACTAATATCAGGATTTTCGAACATTCGTTTGACTTCACTCCATTTGATTGGTGATGGTATGTGAGGTACCTGAATGAAACAGTGGGAGCATTTTATTAGTCTGTGACATGTTAGTAGTATGTGGTATTGGAAAAAATTAATAAAATCGGGTTAATACTGCCCTTAAATTCCATATACTACTTATAATGCTTTTCATTATTCTAACCAGTTTTATGCCGAATATGTCGGTCAGTGAGTATTAATATTTTTTTATATATATAAAATTGCTTCAAAATATGTTCTCGAGTATAGCTGAGCAATGTCAAAATTAATATATTTCTCTGTCCCCAATATATATATGATTTCCGTCTTTCCACCTGACTTTACACCGTTCCGGTTGATCAACGTGATATTTTAACGAAATTAAGAGGAAAAGATTTCTTAAAAATTATGTGGCTTGACGCTGAATTAGAATGAAATTAGTATCTACTAAGTCTAAACCTCACACCTTCATATAATGAATTCCGATTCTCTGGTTGACGTTTGCCACCTAAGCTTATAATATAAAATTTAGCCACTTTGGTGGAGTTAATATCACATTCATACTTATGTATATCTCACTTCAAGCAATAAAACTAAGACTAAGTTTATGGCCTTTAATATAAGTCAAGAATATACCAAATTTGATTGTAATTTAATCACGATATCATTTAATAATGGATGTTTAATTCAACATTTTTTAATATACGGTTTGGAGGAATTTTCTGGTCTTTGATTTTCCCAGCACACATGTACTACTTATGGTATAATTTTTTTTTGTCAATTTGATAATTTAATGAAATTAAATGGACAGTTTTTCTTAAAAATAATGTATATCGCTGCATATTAATGAAATTAGTCTAGACTTTGTTTAAACCTTATAACCCTAATATACAGATCTCCGCTCCTCTGGTACAACAGCAACCTCATATACCCCACATATTAAATCTAACCCCTTTGGTTCAGTTTATATCACATATTCCACGTTTGAGTTAAATAGCTTCTTTTTATAAAAGTTAACATTTCAGAGAAAAAAATAGTATAGACACAAAATAAATCTATGATCAATAACATAAGTTAATAAGATACCAAATAATAATCGAGTAATGAATGTTGAATTCTTTCGCAACATTTTTATACTTTCGCAACATGTTGCAACAGAGTATAGTTTTGTTCACCAAAGAGTTGTTTGCATCACCTAAAGTGATAGATATAGATTTCTATATACATATATTTCTTCTAATATTTGGTGATAATCAGTGGTTAGGTATATTTTCTCAGCCATCATGTTGAACTTATTATAAAATATACCAGTCAACAATGCTAAAAAAGTTTCTTAGAGTGCTGGACTTTGTATAGAGAGAAAAAAAAATTTCTAGAAAAAATTGCATGAAATAAATATTAGTAATGTAGTATCAAAAGGGCTAAAGACCCTATTTTATGTGGTTATAGATAAACTGCGACCATCGGTTTACATGCTACTGTCAATTATTTCAGTTTTGCGACACATTTTAATATGAAGGTCATGAGGTGAACTGTAAACTCAAGAAAATTACATTTTACCCAGCGCCGTTGGCAGCTTATGAAAGGTTTAGATATTAAGACAGAAAGAAGAAAATCTACATACCTGCTCTACATATGTGTATACCATACTTAATTATATGTAAGTTATTGTTAATTTAGCCTTCATGGGTAGACCCTTTAAAGTAGGTACCATAGATCCCCCTGTTTTAGAAAGCGTTTAACAAAAGTAATTTACGGAGGGATTTTCCGAGAACTTAATTTCAATACAATGAAATAAACTACTAATTTCTAAAATATAAATATAACTAAATATTATATATTATTATGTTAGTGAATAGCTAAGTAATATATAGGTATACAAAAGTACGTAAGCTGTACCAACATGTTGCAAGAGTATAATAAATATCACTACACTGTGTTTGTAGTTTCAGTTTCACTAGATGTCTTTACAAGCAAAGTGCTTTATTCAAACTAATTTTAGTGTATTACACAGTACAGTGTATAGTGACGAGCAATACCATAGCAAGGACTTACAGTGAAAGAGAGCAGCACCTAGGATCCCACTTTTAACACCCGGACGGACTGAATTATATAAGTATTATCTATAAGTAAATCTATATTACTAAGTCGTCTTCAGAATAGAAGACGTATGAGAGTTCTTCGTTCAAACTCTTTATATAGAGATAGTGAGCAGTCACAAAATACTGTAAGTCACGCTAATCGTAGATGTACGTCTGTCCGAACAAATTATCAATACAAATCAACATAGAACCAGGCGGGAAAATCCGCAAATTCGCTCTGAAGAGCAAATAAGAGATACTCGAGGTCATAGGTCTCGGCGTGAAGACCCCGAGGTTCGATCTGTTGAGCAAGTTGCAAATACTGTTCAACATAGAACAAGGCGGCAAGATCCCCAAATTCGCTCTGAAGAGCAAATAAGAAATACGCGAGGTCATAGATCTTGTCGAGAAAATCCTGAAGTACGTTATGATGAACAAAGTAGGAACACTATGTATCATAGAGAACCTCGCCCAAGAAATCCTGAGTATTTTAGAGCGCATTCGTGATCAAATGCAAAGGGAACATGCAAGAAGAAATCCTGAAAAAAGTAGAGAGGAGCGTGATAGAGAAACACAACGTCGACAGCTTAGTAGGAGGGGTATGAGGGAAGAAATTTTGAATCAGAGACGTCTTAGACAAGGTCAAGTTCGCCTTCGTAGAGATAACCCACTCAATAGACAAATTGAGAACCAAAGGCAGTCTCAACGAATCCGATTAACGAGAGAAAATAATGTTATAGAAACTGATAATAGTGGCAATTTAACAGATTTCAAAAACATTTATTTCCAAAATATAAATAAGGGCCCTACTAAAATATGTATTTGCTGCGGCGGCTTATGGTTTTCACACCAAGTTCGCAAATTAAATTTCGAAACTATTGCGCAAGGTCACCCGAATGCTGCATCCGCCTTCCTTTTAATTCAAAAATTTCCTTCAGAAGATGGAAATTACAATTTTTGTGCTACTTGCAAAAATGCGATTGTTAAAAAGAACGTTCCAAAAATATGTTTAGCTAACGGTCTAGACTTTCCTGAAATACCGGATTGTTTAAAAGGTTTAACCCCAATTGAAGAACGTCTCGTAATGCCTAGATTGCCTTTTATGACAATCCGTTCATTAGGATATCAAGGTCAGAGTTTGCTCAAAGGTGCTGTTGTTAATATACCAATTTCTGTTAACAATATTGTGACATCTCTACCAAGGTCCTTTGATGAGGCTCATGTTATACAAATTCCATTAGGAAGGCGTTTGGAATACAATCATGATTACATGATCGATACCATACGCCCCGCAAAGATTATGGAAGCTTTGCAGTTCTTAGTGAATACCCCTCTGTATCGTGAGCACAATATACATATTAATGAAAATGGATTTCAGAATTTAATAACCAAGAAGAAGTTCCGTTTGTTGCATCTGCAGAGGATTCCCGATTGGTTCAATCTTTTCATGCGACACAAACTTCTCATGATAATCCCTCAGGTAATAATATTTCCACGGGTCTTTTACCTTCAGAGCTAAATCCAGGCGGTCAAGAAACTCTTTTAGACAATATTTCTGTAGAAAACTTAGACTATAACCGTTTTGTTATAGCGCCAGGTGAAGGACAAAGACCAATTGACATAATTCAAGATGATAATTCAGAAGAGTTGTCATTTGGAACAATATACGTTGTGCAGAAGCGTACATGCTCTGAAACGTATAGCAAGATAATACGTTCTGAAATTCGCCGTTTTGACAGAAGAGCGTGTACCATTCCAAAGTTGTTCTATGATTACAAAAATTAGAACTGCTACAAATTAAGAATAGTACATCCATTTGCCTTAGAAAGTTGTCAGGTCGCAACCGAGTTACGGCCCAAAATCTATTAAACGAAAACTTTGTTCAAAACTTGATTCAACACGATGATGGTTACAAGGTTTTTAAAGGCGTTAGATCCTCAACTGCGCACTGGGAAGCTGGGAAGAAAAAGGCAATCGCTATGATTCGCCAATTTGGGCTTCCAACCTTCCTTATCACTTTATCGGCTGCAGAATCTCAGTGGGTTGAGCTTTTGGTCATCCTCTCTAAAACTGTTGATTCTAAAGATATTTCGGAAGAGGAAGCCAACAGTTTAACAACCCAAGATAGATATCGCTTAATTCGGTCAGACGCTACTTACTTACTTGTGCTAGATATTTTGACTACCGCTATCGAAAAATTCTTAAGCTTTTTAAAGATAACGCCGGCATTTTTGGAGAGCATTTTGTTACAAATTTCTACTGGAGAGTGGAGTTTCAACAGAGAGGTTCCCCGCATGTACAAATAAATTGTCATAACTTAGCTCCGCAATAAGATACAAGACTGTTATTTGGTACACGAGATCACATAAGGGAGGGGCATCTGTAGTTAAATTTTTTTTTAAGTGGGCGTGGTCCCGCCCCTAAGAGGTTTAATGTGCATATCTCCTAAACTATAATAACAAAATTCACTGGAGCAAATGTTTTTAGCACCTTTACCTACGGTGTGAAAATGGGTGAAATCGGGTGACAACCCCGCCCACTCCCCATGTAACGGTACTGTTAAAAACTACTAAAAGCGCGATAAATCAAGCACTAAACACGCCAGATACCTTAAATTTCATCTCAGGGATGGTATGAGATGACTTTATAGGAACCGCGTTCAAAATTAGACAGTGGGCGTGACACCGCCCACTTTTAGGGGAAAACCCATATCTTGTGATCTTTTTAACCGATTTCAACCAAATTTGGTACATAAGATTCTTTTTATATTTCTATGTTATGGTGCGAAAATGAGCAAAATCGGATTACAAACACGCCTATTTTCCATATGACACCATTTTAAATTCCACTTGATTCTTTCACTTTCCACTATGCAAATCAAGCAACAATGATTATATCGGCGTAAAACTTTGCGTGAATAATACGTTTAAAGTATGCCACCTTTTGACCAAAAATTCTCTAAATCGAAAAAACTGTTCAAGCCCCTAGGTACTGAATATGTGGACCCCAGTACCTATAGTTGACATTTCACCGTAAATATCGGCCATTGTGTAAGATATATAATTGAAATTCATATAATAGAATAAATAAATGAAACTATCGATACTAGTATGTCTTTGTTTCAAAAATGGGTTGAATCGGATCAATAGTTCTTGTTGCCCTCATATATCTAATATAAATATTTTTGAACTTCCGCGTGACTTTATACCGCATATGTGAGTTATCTCAATGAAAATGAGAGAGCGTGTTTTACTCATAACAAGATCAAATCGGGTGAAAATTTTCCTTAGCCCCCATGTAACTAATATCAGGATTTTCGAACATTCGTTTGACTTCACTCCATTTGATTGGTGATGGTATGTGAGGTACCTGAATGAAACAGTGGGAGCATTTTATTAGTCTGTGACATGTTAGTAGTATGTGGTATTGGAAAAAATTAATAAAATCGGGTTAATACTGCCCTCAAATTCCATATACTACTTATAATGCTTTTCATTATTCTAACCAGTTTTATGCCGAATATGTCGGTCAGTGAGTATTAATATTTTTTTATATATATAAAATTGCTTCAAAATATGTTCTCGAGTATAGCTGAGCAATGTCAAAATTAATATATTTCTCTGTCCCCAATATATATATGATTTCCGTCTTTCCACCTGACTTTACACCGTTCCGGTTGATCAACGTGATATTTTAACGAAATTAAGAGGAAAAGATTTCTTAAAAATTATGTGGTTTGACGCTGAATTAGAATGAAATTAGTATCTACTAAGTCTAAACCTCACACCTTCATATAATGAATTCCGATTCTCTGGTTGACGTTTGCCACCTAAGCTTATAATATAAAATTTAGCCACTTTGGTGGAGTTAATATCACATTCATACTTATGTATATCTCACTTCAAGCAATAAAACTAAGACTAAGTTTATGGCCTTTAATATAAGTCAAGAATATACCAAATTTGATTGTAATTTAATCACGATATCATTTAATAATGGATGTTTAATTCAACATTTTTTAATATACGGTTTGGAGGAATTTTCTGGTCTTTGATTTTCCCAGCACACATGTACTACTTATGGTATAATTTTTTTTTGTCAATTTGATAATTTAATGAAATTAAATGGACAGTTTTTCTTAAAAATAATGTATATCGCTGCATATTAATGAAATTAGTCTAGACTTTGTTTAAACCTTATAACCCTAATATACAGATCTCCGCTCCTCTGGTACAACAGCAACCTCATATACCCCACATATTAAATCTAACCCCTTTGGTTCAGTTTATATCACATATTCCATGTTTGAGTTAAATAGCTTCTTTTTATAAAAGTTAACATTTCAGAGAAAAAAATAGTATAGACACAAAATAAATCTATGATCAATAACATAAGTTAATAAGATACCAAATAATAATCGAGTAATGAATGTTGAATTCTTTCGCAACATGTTGCAACAGAGTATAGTTTTGTTCACCAAAGAGTTGTTTGCATCACCTAAAGTGATAGATATAGATTTCTATATACATATATTTCTTCTAATATTTGGTGATAATCAGTGGTTAGGTTTATTTTCTCAGCCATCATGTTGAACTTATTATAAAATATACCAGTCAACAATGCTAAAAAAGTTTCTTAGAGTGCTGGACTTTGTATAGAGAGAAAAAAAAATTTCTAGAAAAAATTGCATGAAATAAATATTAGTAATGTAGTATCAAAAGGGCTAAAGGACCCTATTTTATGTGGTTATAGATAAACTGCGACCATCGGTTTACATGCTACTGTCTATTATTTCAGTTTTGCGACACATTTTAATATGAAGGTCATGAGGTGAACTGTAAACTCAAGAAAATTACATTTTACCCAGCGCCGTTGGCAGCTTATGAAAGGTTTAGATATTAAGACAGAAAGAAGAAAATCTACATACCTGCTCTACATATGTGTATACCATACTTAATTATATGTAAGTTATTGTTAATTTAGCCTTCATGGGTAGACCCTTTAAAGTAGGTACCATAGATCCCCCTGTTTTAGAAAGCGTTTAACAAAAGTAATTTACGGAGGGATTTTCCGAGAACTTAATTTCAATACAATGAAATAAACTACTAATTTCTAAAATATAAATATAACTAAATATTATGTATTATTATATTAGTGAATAGCTAAGTAATATATAGGTATACAAAAGTACGTAAGATGTACCAACATGTTGCAAGAGTATAATAAATATCAGTACACTGTGTTTGTAGTTTCAGTTGCACTAGATGTCTTTACAAGCAAAGTGCTTTATTCAAACTAATTTTAGTGTATTATACAGTACAGTGTATAGTGACGAGCAATAGCATAGCAAGGACTTACAGTGAAAGAGAGCAGCACCTAGGATCCCACTTTTAACACCCGGACGGACTGAATTATATAAGTATTATCTATAAGTAAATCTATATTACTAAGTCGTCTTCAGAATAGAAGACGTATGAGAGTTCTTCGTTCAAACTCTTTATATAGAGATAGTGAGCAGTCACAAAATACTGTAAGTCACGCTAATCGTAGATGTACGTCTGTCCGAACAAATTATCAATACAAATCAACATAGAACCAGGCAGGAAAATCCGCAAATTCGCTCTGAAGAGCAAATAAGAGATACTCGAGGTCATAGGTCTCCGCGTGAAGACCCCGAGGTTCGATCTGTTGAGCAAGTTGCAAATACTGTTCAACATAGAACAAGGCGGCAAGATCCTCAAACTCGCTCTGAAGAGCAAATAAGAAATACTCGAGGTCATAGATCTTGTCGAGAAAATCCTGAGGTACGTTATGATGAACAAAGTAGGAACACTAAGTATCATAGAGAACCTCGCCCAAGAAATCCTGAGTATAGGAATTTAGAGCGCATTCGTGATCAAATGCAAAGGGAACATGCATGAAAGGAGCGAGGAGTGAAAAAAGGAGAGAGGAGCGTGATAGAGAAACACAACGTCGACAGCTTAGTAGGAGGGGTATGAGGAAAGAAATTTTGAATCAGAGACGTCTTAGACAAGGTCAAGTTCGCCTTCATAGAGATAACCCACTCAATAGACAAATTGAGAACCAAAGGCAGTCTCAACGAATCCGATTAACGAGAGAAAATAATGTTATAGAAACTGATAATAGTGGCAATTTAACAGATTTCAAAAACATTTATTTCCAAAATATAAATAAGGGCCCTACTAAAATATGTATTTGCTGCGGCGGCTTATGGTTTTCACACCAAGTTCGCAAATTAAATTTCGAAACTATTGCGCAAGGTCACCCGAATGCTGCATCCGCCTTCCTTTTAATGCAAAAATTTCCTTCAGAAGATGGAAATTACAATTTTTGTGCTACTTGCAAAAATGCGATTGTTAAAAAGAACGTTCCAAAAATATGTTTAGCTAACGGTCTAGACTTTCCTGAAATACCGGATTGTTTAAAAGGTTTAACCCCAATTGAAGAACGTCTCGTAATGCCTAGATTGCCTTTTATGACAATCCGTTCATTAGGATATCAAGGTCAGAGTTTGCTCAAAGGTGCTGTTGTTAATATACCAATTTCTGTTAACAATATTGTGACATCTCTACCAAGGTCCTTTGATGAGGCTCATGTTATACAAATTCCATTAGGAAGGCGTTTGGAATACAATCATGATTACATGATCGATACCATACGCCCCGCAAAGATTATGGAAGCTTTGCAGTTCTTAGTGAATACCCCTCTGTATCGTGAACACAATATACATATTAATGAAAACTGGATTTCAGAATTTAATAACCAAGAAGAAGTTCCGTTTGTTGCATCTGCAGAGGATTCCCGATTGGTTCAATCTTTTCATGCGACACAAACTTCTCATGATAATCCCTCAGGTAATAATAATTCCACGGGTCTTTTACCTTCAGAGCTAAATCCAGGCGGTCAAGAAACTCTTTTAGACAATATTTCTGTAGAAAACTTAGACTATAACCGTTTTGTTATAGCGCCAGGTGAAGGACAAAGACCAATTGACATAATTCAAGATGATAATTCAGAAGAGTTGTCATTTGGAACAATATACGTTGTGCAGAAGCGTACATGCTCTGAAACGTATAGCAAGATAATACGTTCTGAAATTCGCCGTTTTGACATAAGAGCGTGTACCATTCCAAAGTTGTTCTATGATTACAAAAAATTAGAACTGCTACAAATTAAGAATAGTACATCCATTTGCCTTAGAAAGTTGTCAGGTCGCAACCGAGTTACGGCCCAAAATCTATTAAACGAAAACTTTGTTCAAAACTTGATTCAACACGATGATGGTTACAAGGTTTTTAAAGGCGTTAGATCCTCAACTGCGCACTGGGAGGCTGAGAAGAAAAAGGCAATCGCTATGATTCGCCAATTTGGGCTTCCAACCTTCTTTATCACTTTATCGGCTGCAGAATCTCAGTGGGTTGAGCTTTTGGTCATCCTCTCTTAAACTGTTGATTCTAAAGATATTTCGGAAGAGGAAGCCAACAGTTTAACAACCCAAGATAGATATCGCTTAATTCGGTCAGACGCTACTTACTTACTTGTGCTAGATATTTTGACTACCGCTATCGAAAAATTCTTAAGCTTTTTAAAGATAACGCCGGCATTTTTGGAGAGCATTTTGTTACAAATTTCTACTGGAGAGTGGAGTTTCAACAGAGAGGTTCCCCGCATGTACAAATAAATTGTCATAACTTAGCTCCGCAATAAGATACAAGACTGTTATTTGGTACACGAGATCACATAAGGGAGGGGCATCTGTAGTTAAATTTTTTTTTTAAGTGGGCGTGGTCAGGCCCCTAATAGGTTTAATGTGCATATCTCCTAAACTATAATAACAAAATTCACTGGAGCAAATGTTTTTAGCACCTTTACCTACGGTGTGAAAATGGGTGAAATCGGGTGACAACCCCGCCCACTCCCCATGTAACGGTACTGTTAAAAACTACTAAAAGCGCGATAAATCAAGCACTAAACACGCCAGATACCTTAAATTTCATCTCAGGGATGGTATGAGATGACTTTATAGGAACCGCGTTCAAAATTAGACAGTGGGCGTGACACCGCCCACTTTTAGGGGAAAACCCATATCTTGTGATCTTTTTAACCGATTTCAACCAAATTTGGTACATAAGATTCTTTTTATATTTCTATGTTATGGTGCGAAAATGAGCAAAATCGGATTACAAACACGCCTATTTTCCATATGACACCATTTTAAATTCCACTTGATTCTTTCACTTTCCACTATGCAAATCAAGCAACAATTATTATATAGGCGTAAAACTTTGCGTGAATAATACGTTTAATGTATGCCACCTTTTGACCAAAAATTCTCTAAATCGAAAAAACTGTTCAAGCCCCTAGGTACTGAATATGTGGACCCCAGTACCTATAGTTGACATTTCACCGTAAATATCGGCCATTGTGTAAGATATATAATTGAAATTCATATAATAGAATAAATAAATGAAACTATCGATAATAGTAAGTCTTTGTTTCAAAAATGGGTTGAATCGGATCAATAGTTCTTGTAGCCCTCATATATCTGATATAAATATTTTTGAACTTCCGCGTGACTTTATACCGCATATGTGAGTTATCTCAATGAAAATGAGAGAGCGTGTTTTACTCATAACAAGATCAAATCGGGTGAAAATTTTCCTTAGCCCCCATGTAACTAATATCAGGATTTTCGAACATTCGTTTGACTTCACTCCATTTGATTGGTGATGGTATGTGAGGTACCTGAATGAAACAGTGTTAGCATTTTATTAGTCTGTGACATGTTAGTAGTATGTGGTATTGGAAAAAATTAATAAAATCGGGTTAATACTGCCCTCAAATTCCATATACTACTTATAATGCTTTTCATTATTCTAACCAGTTTTATGCCGAATATGTCGGTCAGTGAGTATTAATATTTTTTTATATATATAAAATTGCTTCAAAATATGTTCTCGAGTATAGCTGAGCAATGTCAAAATTAATATATTTCTCTGTCCCCAATATATATATGATTTCCGTCTTTCCACCTGACTTTACACCGTTCCGGTTGATCAACGTGATATTTTAACGAAATTAAGAGGAAAAGATTTCTTAAAAATTATGTGGTTTGACGCTGAATTAGAATGAAATTAGTATCTACTAAGTCTAAACCTCACACCTTCATATAATGAATTCCGATTCTCTGGTTGACGTTTGCCACCTAAGCTTATAATATAAAATTTAGCCACTTTGGTGGAGTTAATATCACATTCATACTTATGTATATCTCACTTCAAGCAATAAAACTAAGACTAAGTTTATGGCCTTTAATATAAGTCAAGAATATACCAAATTTGATTGTAATTTAATCACGATATCATTTAATAATGGATGTTTAATTCAACATTTTTTAATATACGGTTTGGAGGAATTTTCTGGTCTTTGATTTTCCCAGCACACATGTACTACTTATGGTATAATTTTTTTTTGTCAATTTGATAATTTAATGAAATTAAATGGACAGTTTTTCTTAAAAATAATGTATATCGCTGCATATTAATGAAATTAGTCTAGACTTTGCTTAAACCTTATAACCCTAATATACAGATCTCCGCTCCTCTGGTACAACAGCAACCTCATATACCCCACATATTAAATCGAACCCCTTTGGTTCAGTTTATATCACATATTCCATGTTTGAGTTAAATAGCTTCTTTTTATAAAAGTTAACATTTCAGAGAAAAAAATAGTATAGACACAAAATAAATCTATGATCAATAACATAAGTTAATAAGATACCAAATAATAATCGAGTAATGAATGTTGAATTCTTTCGCAACATGTTGCAACAGAGTATAGTTTTGTTCACCAAAGAGTTGTTTGCATCACCTAAAGTGATAGATATAGATTTCTATATACATATATTTCTTCTAATATTTGGTGATAATCAGTGGTTAGGTTTATTTTCTCAGCCATCATGTTGAACTAATTATAAAATATACCAGTCAACAATGCTAAAAAAGTTTCTTAGAGTGCTGGACTTTGTATAGAGAGAAAAAAAAATTTCTAGAAAAAATTGCATGAAATAAATATTAGTAATGTAGTATCAAAAGGGCTAAAGACCCTATTTTATGTGGTTATAGATAAACTGCGACCATCGGTTTACATGCTACTGTCTATTATTTCAGTTTTGCGACACATTTTAATATGAAGGTCATGAGGTGAACTGTAAACTCAAGAAAATTACATTTTACCCAGCGCCGTTGGCAGCTTATGAAAGGTTTAGATATTAAGACAGAAAGAAGAAAATCTACATACCTGCTCTACATATGTGTATACCATACTTAATTATATGTAAGTTATTGTTAATTTAGCCTTCATGGGTAGACCCTTTAAAGTAGGTACCATAGATCCCCCTGTTTTAGAAAGCGTTTAACAAAAGTAATTTACGAAGGGATTTTCCGAGAACTTAATTTCAATACAATGAAATAAACTACTAATTTCTAAAATATAAATATAACTAAATATTATGTATTATTATATTAGTGAATAGCTAAGTAATATATAGGTATACAAAAGTACGTAAGATGTACCAACATGTTGCAAGAGTATAATAAATATCAGTACACTGTGTTTGTAGTTTCAGTTGCACTAGATGTCTTTACAAGCAAAGTGCTTTATTCAAACTAATTTTAGTGTATTATACAGTACAGTGTATAGTGACGAGCAATAGCATAGCAAGGACTTACAGTGAAAGAGAGCAGCACCTAGGATCCCACTTTTAACACCCGGACGGACTGAATTATATAAGTATTATCTATAAGTAAATCTATATTACTAAGTCGTCTTCAGAATAGAAGACGTATGAGAGTTCTTCGTTCAAACTCTTTATATAGAGATAGTGAGCAGTCACAAAATACTGTAAGTCACGCTAATCGTAGATGTACGTCTGTCCGAACAAATTATCAATACAAATCAACATAGAACCAGGCAGGAAAATCCGCAAATTCGCTCTGAAGAGCAAATAAGAGATACTCGAGGTCATGGGTCTCGGCGTGAAGACCCCGAGGTTCGATCTGTTGAGCAAGTTGCAAATACTGTTCAACATAGAACAAGGCGGCAAGATCCCCAAACTCGCTCTGAAGAGCAAATAAGAAATACTCGAGGTCATAGATCTTGTCGAGAAAATCCTGAGGTACGTTATGATGAACAAAGTAGGAACACTAAGTATCATAGAGAACCTCGCCCAAGAAATCCTGAGTATAGGAATTTAGAGCGCATTCGTGATCAAATGCAAAGGGAACATGCAAGAAAGGAGCGAGGAGCGAAAAAAGGAGAGAGGAGCGTGATAGAGAAACACAACGTCGACAGCTTAGTAGGAGGGGTATGAGGAAAGAAATTTTGAATCAGAGACGTCTTAGACAAGGTCAAGTTCGCCTTCGTAGAGATAACCCACTCAATAGACAAATTGAGAACCAAAGGCAGTCTCAACGAATCCGATTAACGAGAGAAAATAATGTTATAGAAACTGATAATAGTGGCAATTTAACAGATTTCAAAAACATTTATTTCCAAAATATAAATAAGGGCCCTACTAAAATATGTATTTGCTGCGGCGGCTTATGGTTTTCACACCAAGTTCGCAAATTAAATTTCGAAACTATTGCGCAAGGTCACCCGAATGCTGCATCCGCCTTCCTTTTAATGCAAAAATTTCCTTCAGAAGATGGAAATTACAATTTTTGTGCTACTTGCAAAAATGCGATTGTTAAAAAGAACGTTCCAAAAATATGTTTAGCTAACGGTCTAGACTTTCCTGAAATACCGGATTGTTTGAAAGGTTTAACCCCAATTGAAGAACGTCTCGTAATGCCTAGATTGCCTTTTATGACAATCCGTTCATTAGGATATCAAGGTCAGAGTTTGCTCAAAGGTGTTGTTGTTAATATACCAATTTCTGTTAACAATATTGTGACATCTCTACCAAGGTCCTTTGATGAGGCTCATGTTATACAAATTCCATTAGGAAGGCGTTTGGAATACAATCATGATTACATGATCGATACCATACGCCCCGCAAAGATTATGGAAGCTTTGCAGTTCTTAGTGAATACCCCTCTGTATCGTGAGCACAATATACATATTAATGAAAACTGGATTTCAGAATTTAATAACCAAGAAGAAGTTCCGTTTGTTGCATCTGCAGAGGATTCCCGATTGGTTCAATCTTTTCATGCGACACAAACTTCTCATGATAATCCCTCAGGTAATAATATTTCCACGGGTCTTTTACCTTCAGAGCTAAATCCAGGCGGTCAAGAAACTCTTTTAGACAATATTTCTGTAAAAACTTAGACTATAACCGTTTTGTTATAGCGTTAGGTGAAGGACAAAGACCAATTGACATAATTCAAGATGATAATTCAGAAGAGTTGTCATTTGGAACAATATACATTGGGCAGAAGCGTACATGCTCTGAAACGTATAGCAAGATAATACGTTCTGAAATTCGCCGTTTTGACAGAAGAGCGTGTACCATTCCAAAGTTGTTCTATGATTACAAAAAATTAGAACTGCTACAAATTAAGAATAGTACATCCATTTGCCTTAGAAAGTTTTCAGGTCGCAACCGAGTTACGGCCCAAAATCTATTAAACGAAAACTTTGTTCAAAACTTGATTCAACACGATGATGGTTACAAGGTTTTTAAAGGCGTTAGATCCTCAACTGCGCACTGGGAAGCTGAGAAGAAAAAGGCAATCGCTATGATTCGCCAATTTGGGCTTCCAACCTTCCTTATCACTTTATCGGCTGCAGAATCTCAGTGGGTTGAGCTTTTGGTCATCCTCTCTAAAACTGTTGATTCTAAAGATATTTAGGAAGAGGAAGCCAACAATTTAACAACCCAAGATAGATATCGCTTAATTCGGTCAGACGCTACTTACTTACTTGTGCTAGATATTTTGACTACCGCTATCGACAAATTCTTAAGCTTTTTAAAGATAACGCCGGCATTTTTGGAGAGCATTTTGTTACAAATTTCTACTGGAGAGTGGAGTTTCAACAGAGAGGTTCCCCGCATGTACAAATAAATTGTCATAACTTAGCTCCGCAACAAGATACAAGACTGTTATTTGGTACACGAGATCACATAAGGGAGGGGCATCTGTAGTTAAATTTTTTTTTAAGTGGGCGTGGTCCCGCCCCTAATAGGTTTAATGTGCATATCTCCTAAACTATAATAACAAAATTCACTGGAGCAAATGTTTTTAGCACCTCTACCTACGGTGTGAAAATGGGTGAAATCGGGTGACAACCCCGCCCACTCCCCATGTAACGGTACTGTTAAAAACTACTAAAAGCGCGATAAATCAAGCACTAAACACGCCAGATACCTTAAATTTCATCTCAGGGATGGTATGAGATGACTTTATAGGAACCGCGTTCAAAATTAGACAGTGGGCGTGACACCGCCCACTTTTAGGGGAAAACCCATATCTTGTGATCTTTTTAACCGATTTCAACCAAATTTGGTACATAAGATTCTTTTTATATTTCTATGTTATGGTGCGAAAATGAGCAAAATCGGATTACAAACACGCCTATTTTCCATATGACACCATTTTAAATTCCACTTGATTCTTTCACTTTCCACTATGCAAATCAAGCAACAATTATTATATAGGCGTAAAACTTTGCGTGAATAATACGTTTAAAGTATGCCACCTTTTGACCAAAAATTCTCTAAATCGAAAAAACTGTTCAAGCCCCTAGGTACTGAATATGTGGACCCCAGTACCTATAGTTGACATTTCACCGTAAATATCGGCCATTGTGTAAGATATATAATTGAAATTCATATAATAGAATAAATAAATAAAACTATCGATAATAGTAAGTCTTTGTTTCAAAAATGGGTTGAATCGGATCAATAGCTCTTGTAGCCCTTATATATCTAATATAAATATTTTTGAAATTTCGCGTGACTTTATACCGCATATGTGAGTTATCTCAATGAAAATGAGAGAGCGTGTTTTACTCATAACAAGATCAAATCGGGTGAAAATTTTCCTTAGCCCCCTTGATCCTCTGGTACAACAGCAACCTCATATACCCCACATATTAAATCGAACCCCTTTGGTTCAGTTTATATCACATATTCCATGTTTGAGTTAAATAGCTTCTTTTTATAAAAGTTAACATTTCAGAGAAAAAAATAGTATAGACACAAAATAAATCTATGATCAATAACATAAGTTAATAAGATACCAAATAATAATCGAGTAATGAATGTTGAATTCTTTCGCAACATGTTGCAACAGAGTATAGTTTTGTTCACCAAAGAGTTGTTTGCATCACCTAAAGTGATAGATATAGATTTCTATATACATATATTTCTTCTAATATTTGGTGATAATCAGTGGTTAGGTTTATTTTCTCAGCCATCATGTTGAACTTATTATAAAATATACGTCAACAATGCTAAAAAAGTTTCTTAGAGTGCTGGACTTTGTATAGAGAGAAAAAAAAATTTCTAGAAAAAATTGCATGAAATAAATATTAGTAATGTAGTATCAAAAGGGCTAAAGACCCTATTTTATGTGGTTATAGATAAACTGCGACCATCGGTTTACATGCTACTGTCTATTATTTCAGTTTTGCGACACATTTTAATATGAAGGTCATGAGGTGAACTGTAAACTCAAGAAAATTACATTTTACCCAGCGCCGTTGGCAGCTTATGAAAGGTTTAGATATTAAGACAGAAAGAAGAAAATCTACATACCTGCTCTACATATGTGTATACCATACTTAATTATATGTAAGTTATTGTTAATTTAGCCTTCATGGGTAGACCCTTTAAAGTAGGTACCATAGATCCCCCTGTTTTAGAAAGCGTTTAACAAAAGTAATTTACGAAGGGATTTTCCGAGAACTTAATTTCAATACAATGAAATAAACTACTAATTTCTAAAATATAAATATAACTAAATATTATGTATTATTATATTAGTGAATAGCTAAGTAATATATAGGTATACAAAAGTACGTAAGATGTACCAACATGTTGCAAGAGTATAATAAATATCAGTACACTGTGTTTGTAGTTTCAGTTGCACTAGATGTCTTTACAAGCAAAGTGCTTTATTCAAACTAATTTTAGTGTATTATACAGTACAGTGTATAGTGACGAGCAATAGCATAGCAAGGACTTACAGTGAAAGAGAGCAGCACCTAGGATCCCACTTTTAACACCCGGACGGACTGAATTATATAAGTATTATCTATAAGTAAATCTATATTACTAAGTCGTCTTCAGAATAGAAGACGTATGAGAGTTCTTCGTTCAAACTCTTTATATAGAGATAGTGAGCAGTCACAAAATACTGTAAGTCACGCTAATCGTAGATGTACGTCTGTCCGAACAAATTATCAATACAAATCAACATAGAACCAGGCGGGAAAATCCGCAAATTCGCTCTGAAGAGCAAATAAGAGATACTCGAGGTCATAGGTCTCGGCGTGAAGACCCCGAGGTTCGATCTGTTGAGCAAGTTGCAAATACTGTTCAACATAGAACAAGGCGGCAAGATCCCCAAACTCGCTCTGAAGAGCAAATAAGAAATACTCGAGGTCATAGATCTTGTCGAGAAAATCCTGAGGTACGTTATGATGAACAAAGTAGGAACACTAAGTATCATAGAGAACCTCGCCCAAGAAATCCTGAGTATAGGAATTTAGAGCGCATTCGTGATCAAATGCAAAGGGAACATGCAAGAAAGGAGCGAGGAGCGAAAAAAGGAGAGAGGAGCGTGATAGAGAAACACAACGTCGACAGCTTAGTAGGAGGGGTATGAGGAAAGAAATTTTGAATCAGAGACGTCTTAGACAAGGTCAAGTTCGCCTTCGTAGAGATAACCCACTCAATAGACAAATTGAGAACCAAAGGCAGTCTCAACGAATCCGATTAACGAGAGAAAATAATGTTATAGAAACTGATAATAGTGGCAATTTAACAGATTTCAAAAACATTTATTTCCAAAATATAAATAAGGGCCCTACTAAAATATGTATTTGCTGCGGCGGCTTATGGTTTTCACACCAAGTTCGCAAATTAAATTTCGAAACTATTGCGCAAGGTCACCCGAATGCTGCATCCGCCTTCCTTTTAATGCAAAAATTTCCTTCAGAAGATGGAAATTACAATTTTTGTGCTACTTGCAAAAATGCGATTGTTAAAAAGAACGTTCCAAAAATATGTTTAGCTAACAGTCTAGACTTTCCTGAAATACCGGATTGTTTGAAAGGTTTAACCCCAATTGAAGAACGTCTCGTAATGCCTAGATTGCCTTTTATGACAATCCGTTCATTAGGATATCAAGGTCAGAGTTTGCTCAAAGGTGCTGTTGTTAATATACCAATTTCTGTTAACAATATTGTGACATCTCTACCAAGGTCCTTTGATGAGGCTCATGTTATACAAATTCCATTAGGAAGGCGTTTGGAATACAATCATGATTACATGATCGATACCATACGCCCCGCAAAGATTATGGAAGCTTTGCAGTTCTTAGTGAATACCCCTCTGTATCGTGAGCACAATATACATATTAATGAAAACTGGATTTCAGAATTTAATAACCAAGAAGAAGTTCCGTTTGTTGCATCTGCAGAGGATTCCCGATTGGTTCAATCTTTTCATGCGACACAAACTTCTCATGATAATCCCTCAGGTAATAATATTTCCACGGGTCTTTTACCTTCAGAGCTAAATCCAGGCGGTCAAGAAACTCTTTTAGACAATATTTCTGTAAAAACTTAGACTATAACCGTTTTGTTATAGCGTTAGGTGAAGGACAAAGACCAATTGACATAATTCAAGATGATAATTCAGAAGAGTTGTCATTTGGAACAATATACATTGGGCAGAAGCGTACATGCTCTGAAACGTATAGCAAGATAATACGTTCTGAAATTCGCCGTTTTGACAGAAGAGCGTGTACCATTCCAAAGTTGTTCTATGATTACAAAAAATTAGAACTGCTACAAATTAAGAATAGTACATCCATTTGCCTTAGAAAGTTTTCAGGTCGCAACCGAGTTACGGCCCAAAATCTATTAAACGAAAACTTTGTTCAAAACTTGATTCAACACGATGATGGTTACAAGGTTTTTAAAGGCGTTAGATCCTCAACTGAGCACTGGGAAGCTGAGAAGAAAAAGGCAATCGCTATGATTCGCCAATTTGGGCTTCCAACCTTCCTTATCACTTTATCGGCTGCAGAATCTCAGTGGGTTGAGCTTTTGGTCATCCTCTCTAAAACTGTTGATTCTAAAGATATTTAGGAAGAGGAAGCCAACAATTTAACAACCCAAGATAGATATCGCTTAATTCGGTCAGACGCTACTTACTTACTTGTGCTAGATATTTTGACTACCGCTATCGACAAATTCTTAAGCTTTTTAAAGATAACGCCGGCATTTTTGGAGAGCATTTTGTTACAAATTTCTACTGGAGAGTGGAGTTTCAACAGAGAGGTTCCCCGCATGTACATGGCATGTATTGGCTTAATAATGCTCCCAGGATCAACCTTCAAGATCTTCAGACATTCCCTGATGTCATTAGTTTTATTGACAATTATATTTCTACCGATGGTTCGATCAGCCACTTAGAAAATTATTTGGGTTATCAAAAGCATAACCACAGTCGGTCTTGTACTAGGGAAATAAGAGGACAACAGTTTTGTCGTTTTGGTATACCATATCCACCAATGCCTTCAACGCAAATACTGTTACCTCTTACAGAAACAAGTCAAAATTCAGAAAGACACAAGGAAAACTTTTTCAAAATTCAAAACGTTTTAAATTCAAATATGACTACAGAAGACATTTCTTATTTAAACGAGTTTGAACACTTCCTGTCTGATAGTAGAATAAATATGTCTTTTGATGACTATTTGTTAGCCCTTAGGTCAAGTTTAACAAAACCCAAAATTTTTCTAAAAAGAAAATTACAGGATCGTTTTATAAACCCTTATAATCCTTTGATTTTGGAACTCCATAAAGCAAATATGGATATCCAATATATACTGGATGCATATGCTTGCTGTTCGTATATAATTAATTATATTAACAAGTCTAACAGGGGAATTCCAGGCTCTTAAATGAAGCTATATCAGAGGTAAATGCTGGAAATTATACTATTAAGCAAAAACTTAAACATATAGGTCACAAATTTATATCAGGCACAGAAATATCTGCACAAGAAGCAGTATATTGCTGCATTGGGCTCCATCTTTCGGAAGCAAGTAATGCAGAAATATTTATAAATACCTCTCGACCTGAGGAACGTGTTCGAATGGTAAAACCTAGAGCGGAACTTCAGAACCTTTTTCAGGTTCGACTGAAATATTCGTAGCCGGTATTTTAGACCGTTATATTCAAAGATCCGATCAGTTAGAAACTCTTTGTTTAGCTGATTTTGCATCTAGGTATAAATATTTTAAATCTAGTAGAAGAGCACAAGATAGTGATAATGAAGAAGAAGAGAGGGAAGACGATAATTTACCAGAAAGCGGGGTTGTCATGCCTCTTAAAGACGGTAGCGGTTTTGTGAAAAAACGTACCAAACCTTGTATTATTCGGTATAGAAGGTTTAACCCAGATTTGGCCAGAGTTGAGTATTTCCGCGAAATGTTAATGCTTTACTATCCTTGGCGGAATGAACAGCAAGATCTCATTGAAAACGATAATGAGCAGACTTGCATAACACATCGTATTATAATTGAGGAAAATCAAAGAAAATATGATGTTTTTGAGCAAAGAGAACCTGAAAATGTTCTAGAAAGTCTTTATAATGAAATAAACTTGGACGAAGGTGCTCGAAATGAACTACCTATCGTGGAAAATGAGTTCAGAGTGTTGGCACTTCCAGAAATAAACCCAAATATAAATGTGCTAGACTTGCATGGCGAAGATTCAACAGATAATGGCACTGAATCTGATTGCAGTATTAGACTTATTAAACTACCCCCTTTAATTCCAGTTGAGGAGTTATTTTCTTTAGTTCAAAGTCTAAATACTAAGCAAAGAACCTATTTGACACATTTGATGCACCACCTAAAAACAAATCTCCCATTATATGAGTTCATTGGCGGCGGTGCAGGTGTAGGAAAGAGTCGTTTGATATCTGCAATATATCAAGCTCTTAACCATCGTTAAAATTCTACACCTGGATCCAATCCAAGTTCCTTAAAAGTTCTTCTTTGCGCACCTACGGGTAAAGCAGCATTCGGAGTAGGTGGAATGACCCTTCATTCAATATTCTCTTTACCTGTTAATCAGTTGAATAGAGAGTTGAGGCCACTTAGCAATGACACAGTGAATTCATTGTATTCCAGACTTATCGATTTAAAATTAATCATAATTGATGAAATATCGATGGTAGGTGCTCGTATGTTTAACTCTGTTGATGCGAGATTAAAACAAATTTTCAAAACAGACAGCCCCTTCGGTGGTATACCGATCATAGTGTTTGGTGATTTGAAGCAACTCTCACCTGTTGGAGATAGGTGGATATTCTCTCCTAATCCCAATGATGCATACAGCACTTAAGTTGGTTCCACTTTGTGGGAGTTATTTAAATACTTTGAATTAACAGAGATAATGAGACAACGGGAGGATCATGCCTTTGCAATTGCATTAAATCATATGGCATCTGGTACTATGACAAATGAGGACATATCACTCATTGAAACTCGAGTAGTTAATTTCGAAGAAGTTCCCGATGATGCCATACATTTATTTTGGTTCAATGAATGACAAATAATTTCAATGCCCTTAAGCTCAGTCGAATCCCAACAGAAGCTTTCCTTTTAACTGCAAAAGACTCAGTTAAAGGAATTGGTATAAATGAAAATGATAATATTTTGGAAAGAGTTAAACTTTTCAAAACTTCTGAAACGCAGGGACTGCTCTATGAATTGACACTAAAAACCTCCGCCAAATATATGATTACAGTGAACATAAACACGTGTGATGGCTTGGTTAATGGGGCAGCTGGACAATTTATGCAAATTGATTTCCATTGTTCTTTTCCAACAATTCTGTGGATTAAATTTTTGGAACCTTCTGTTGGTTTGATAGCACGATCAAAAAAGCCTCATCCTCTAGAAAGTTCTTGGACACCAATTGAAAAAGTTCTAAAATCTTTTCAATATAAAAGAAATGAACAAATTTCAATTGAAAGAAATCAGTTTCCAGTTGTTCCGGCTGAGGGAATAACTATTCATAAAAGTCAGGGTGCCACATATAATAAAGTTGTAGTTCATACTCGACCCAGAATGCCTAGAGCTTCAGTATATGTCGCTTGTAGTCGAGCTGCTTCTGCAGAATGTCTATTCATCATAGGAAATTTTATTCCTCCTAACAAATTTTCTGAATCGGATCCCGTATTTAGGGAACTGAGGGAATTGAACACAAATAAAGCTTTGACAACAAGTTTCAATTTTATGATTTCCCGAACATCAGGACATCAAATTTTATTTCATAATGTTCAGAGTCTTCACGCTTACATTAATATAGATATAAAAAGCGACTGTTTGATGCTATCTTCATAGCACGGAAACAACCAACAGAAATAAACGGGGAATTATAATATATGCAAAACATAGTATTGCTTGCTCTATAGAATCAAAGGCTGTAGAAGCGGTTTTGTTTAAATGTTTTAATATTAATATTCTGGTTCTATATAGAAATTCAGCTTTCTCTGTCAGACAATTAATTGTAGAACTTCAGAGTTAGGCAATCAAAATGTGCTAATTGGTGGAGATTTTAAAATTTGTTTAATGTCTATAGGGAATTCAATAGGAAATCTGCTCCAAGAAAAAAACTTTAGTTCCCTGCTTGGTGCAGAATATTCAACTACACCTGCCGGTACACAAATTGATTGGGCATTTTCAATGGATCCTTCCCGTGTAAATGCAATTACTTTTGAGACAGTACACAGCTATCATGACAGTATTTGTGTCTCTATTTCGAACTCAGTTTTCAGACTTAGTGCAATAGTTCTTCATTTTTGTTTTCCAAATATAATCGAAATGGAATGGTATAGGAATTTTGACAGTAGTTTTTAAGACAATTTTAAGAAAAATATGTAAATAATCTAATTAAGAAAATTTAAATTATATATATAATTTGTTATTATATATGACATTATTGTTAAATATATTATAGAAATTAAATAGTATAAGGAAAAAATAAATATAATTTGGATATATGTATAAGAATCTATACAAAAATTTATGTTTTATATTGTAAATATTATATACAAATTAATATAATAATATTATATTATTTTTAAAGTTGTTAATATTTATTATTTTTAAGCTAAACATGTATAATAATATCGATATAATAAATAAAAAATGTTATTCATTGTTCAAAAACGATTTCTCTTCATACTTCTCAATACAGTTGTAATGCATTCTATATAAAATCAATTATAAGCGTATACAAAAAGCACAAGAACGATTTCTCATAATTTGAGTAAATTTAGTTTACAAATCGCTCTAATTATTTTCACTGTGAGTGAAAAGTAAATAACTAAGGCAACAGTTCCTACTACTAATTATTAAAATATATAAGGAATTCACAAACGAATATACAATTTAACTTTGCGAGAGTATAAAATGTTCGGTTACATCCGAACTTAGCCCTTCCTTACTTGTTTAATATAAAATTTTACTTAGACCTAATGGTATTTTCCTTGCTTTGATACTTGCTAGTTGCACGAGTATAAAATGTTCTGTTCCACTCGAACTTAGCTGATCCTTACTTGTTATTATTATTTTGATCTATATTTTTTTTTGAATAATTTGAAAGCTTTTATTCATTTGTAAGATGGGAGAAAAACGAGATCAAAAATTAACAAATTGCTCGTATTTCAGAACACCAAAACCAAATTCACTCGGTTTTATATTCATTTAATTTTCACTTTCACTCGGATTCCAGAACCTGCCTGATTACCTCCAAATTTTAAAATGATTGATGAGTAATTTTCAAAGTTTTTAGTTGATAACATTTGAGATAATGAAAAAGGATAGATCATTCTTAATTTTCAACAATAATATTTAACATTTTTATTAAAAACAATTACAAATTTAATTTAATTCAGTCCTATTCGTAACGTACATTTTAACAGTATCATTGCACAACGGGGCAATAGGACAATTTCTCCTTTAACTTTTTCAGTCGAATTGGTTGCTACAATAATATTTCTTGTAAAATTTTTGATTACTAAACGTGTACCGTGGCATAAATGAGGTGGTTTGAAATAACGCCGAATAATAAATAATACGTAAACCAATTTTCAAGCAAAGATTATGTCAGAGAATGTTAATGAATAGAGAAGGCGCAAATGTTAACTGTACTAAAATGTAAATTATTAAAAGGGAAAATCGAAAATGCACAAGTTCAAAAATAAAATTACACCACGTCAAAAAGGAACCTTACCTTCTTTATAAGTGAACTCAACAAACTAAACCACTCTAAGAAGGAGCAAAGCAAATGTATGTATGTGCACATGGTCTCTGGCATTCGCCTATTAACAAAAACAAATGATAGATATATACGTAGATGTAGATAATAGATAGAAATAACAGTAGCCCAATCGGTAATCGTAGTATTTGAAAAGAAAATAATTCAATTTTCAATAGCAAAGCACTGCAAAACGACAAACTTGACAACATAGCCGACCGGCATTGTCGTAAATTGTCCATTCAAACAAATTTTGTCAACTCCTTTTGTTAGAACTCAACTTCTTGCTCCGCCCGGTCTCCGCGCGAACTCGCCGTTACTTCCATGGCATGGCCCCATGGACAAAGGCGTTTCAACGGATCATTATATTGCTTAATTTGTATAGAGAAATACTGATATCTTAGGGCTTATTGACATAATATTATCATACTTACATAAAATATAAATACAATACACATAAATTCATACTTCAAACGTTTTTAAAAACTGAACCCTCCTTGCCTGCGATCGTTCTACTTGCTTTTCACATAAAACAAAAAGTGAAGTATTTGTTTATGCGGGGCAAGGAGAAGCAAGCATCAGCGTGGACTTACGAATGATGTGTGATTTTCATATTTGTGTAAATATGCCTCAATAAGGGAATAAAAAATAAAATTACACCACGTCAAAAAGGAACCTTACCTTCTTTATAAGCGAACTCAACAAACTACACCACTCTAAGAAGGAACCAAGCAAATTTTCACCACCTCATAAGGGAACGGCAAATTTATGTATGTGCAGATGTTCTCTGGCATTTGCCTATTAACAAAAACAAATGATAGATATATACGTAGATGTAGATAATAGATAGAAATAACAGTAGCCTAATCGGTAATCGAAGTATTTAAAATAATTCAATTTTCAATAGCAAAACACTGCAAAACAACAAACTTGACAACATAGCCGACCGACATTGTCGCAAATTGTCCATTCAAACAAATTTTGTCAACTCCTTTTGTTAGAACTCAACTTCTTGCTCCGCCCGGTCTCCGCGCGAACTCGCCGTTACTTCCATGGCATGGCCCCATGGACAAAGGCGTTTCAACGGATCATTATATTGCTTAATTTGTATAGAGAAATACTGATATCTTAGGGCTTATTGACATAATATTATCATACTTACATAAAAATATAAATACAATACACATAAATTCATACTTCAAACGTTTTTAAAAACTGAACCCTCCTTGCCTGCGATCGTTCTACTTGCTTTTCACATAAAACAAAAAGTGAAGTATTTGTTTGTGCGGGGCAAGGAGAAGCAAGCATCAGCGTGGACTTACGAATGATGTGTGATTTTCATATTTGTGTAAATATGCCTCAATAAGGGAATATTCAATAAACCTAAACATATGACCATATTTTCCGGAAATATTCTAATTATTTTATAATATTATTATTCTGGGAAAATATGCTATTAAAGTTATTGAATTGAGTTATGATTTTTTGGTAATACATTTGCATATTACCAAAAAATCATAAGCATGTGCATAATTCATGTAAGAACATTCTCTGTATCTATTCACAGCAATTTCCCCGTTTCGGTGATTGTAGCAGTGGTGTATTTCTAAAGTTACGAAGTTGTATTTTTCGATGTTCCCTCTTGTGAAAAGCTCCAATTAGTACTTTTTAACATTTGTGGCTTCTCTATTTATTAACATTCTCTGTTTTCAGGATTAAGAAACACAACTAAAAAAGGGTAATGAACTTAGATAAAAGCTTTTACACAAAAGCTTTTCAAAACATTCTGTCAAAATGACTTCAAAAAATAATTAGTTAAAAGGAAAGTAGGAGAAATACGCGTATTTATTTGGGTACTGCTGAAACGAAATCTTTAACTGAAATATTGAAAAACTGCAAGAATATTTGCGCAAAGATTGAAAAAGAGCTTAAAAGTATTTGAATAAATTCTTAGAAAATGGGGAAGATTTATAAAATCACTTAAAGAAAACAGCACTTTACTTTCTGCGCTTATAAATAAATAAACATTTTATATTTATATACACCATTTACATACATATCTATTATCATTAATTGGTACAAAATGGCCAACACATTTCCTATAACAATTCTACTGTTGTGCTTCCTTGGGGCTGCTGCTTCGGCTCTATTTGCCGAATCCAACACTAATTATTTTTATCAAATCTTTTGTTGCAAATGTTATTCAAAATACAGTAAGTTTGTATTATTGTGTTCACATTGTTTATGTCAACTTCCAAGCCTTGCGTTTTCAACAACATGATGGCAGATAATCTTTTATTGAATATGTGAAATCGATCAAAAAATTATCTAGATCTTGGTCTAAACCTCATATCCCTATTGATTTACGATACTCCTAATCCATATCTAAAATTTAGCCCATTTGATTAAGTATATATCACATATATCTCATTTGAGATAATTAGCTTGATTATAATATAAATATTTCGGACAAGCAATATGTAGTTCATAAGATACCAAATTTGATTGTAGTCCTTTCTGCTTCTTCGAATAGTGCTTGTTAACTTTTTACGTAACATTTTTTTAATAGAATGTTTAGCCAACACCTAAAAGTAAACTTGCGAGAGTATAAAATGTTCGGTTTACCCAACTTAGCCTAACCTTACTTGTTTTGATCTACGATTATTAAAAACTTATAAGGCAGTCCAAATTTAAATTCAAATTTATAAATTATAAGTCACAGCTGCCATATATGTATGTTATAGGAGCAATATTTTTTGTATTGTTACAACCTTAAATAAATTCATCTGTGAAAGAATTATAGTTCTTTTCTTTATAAATAAATTATTTTTTCAGTGAAAACTTGTTCAAACATGATCATTTAATTTCAAAACTTTTAATAATTGTCGATGTATTAATAAACCAAAATGAGTTATACGAGTAATTGGGATACCAAATCAATAAATCAATATAGAACCGCGCAACAGATAAAAAAGCAACTGCGTCAAGGAAACTCGGCATATTTGTGTAACCATCCGGAAGTGTGCATTTGTCAGAAGAAGTAAATATGTATGTTTATTTAAAGATGAATCTCTATATTTTTAGATCCGAGCTATAATACGAGTACTCATTCATGAGGCCATAAATTAAAAAACACAAAATTTTCCTCAATTTATTGCCAATTTATTCAGTTGTGGGAATGCGCCTCGTTTGACGATAATGGCGAGTGATATTATCAGAGAATGTTAATGAATAGAGAAGGAGCAAATGTTAGCTGTACTAAAATGTTAAATACGATGAGGGAACATCGAAAACGCGCAATTTCGAAAATAAAATGTCACCACACCTATCAATTTACGCAACGAACTACACCACTCTATAATCAAAATGTATATAAATACGTATGCGCAGATGTTCTTTGGTATGCGCATAAACAAAAATTGAAATAATAAAAACGAAAGTAATTGACTTCCGACAAGAAACTATAAATAATGAGGGAAATAATATTAAAATAGAATTCAAATATCATTTAATAAAAAAGGGTTATAAAAATAAAAAAAAGACTATAAAAAAATATGATAGGATTTGAACTTAGGCAAAATTTTTCACATTGCAATAAGGAAGTGTGCTATACAAAAACATCGAAAACGCGCAATTTCGAAAATAAAATGTCACCACACCTATCAATTTACGCAACGAACTACACCACTCTATAAGCAAAATGTATATAAATACGTATGCGCAGATGTTCTTTGGTATGCGCATAAACAAAAATTGAAATAATAAAAACGAAAGTAATTGACTTCCGACAAGAAACTATAAATAATGAAGGAAATAATATTAAAATAGAATTCAAATATCATTTAATAAAAATGGGTTATAAAAATAAAAAAAAGACTATAAAAAAATATGATAGGATTTGAACTTAGGCAAAATTTTTCACATTGCAATAAGGAAGTGTGCTATACAAACAGCACCACAAACGATATTCAAGCAATTTTGTCTACTTGAACTCAAACAACCATTGTTGTTTACTTGCTTCAAATGTTCATATGTCTATATGTAAATATTCTTGAAACTGCCTTCCTTCATTCGCATGTCCAAATATATTTGCATATATGTACACATATGTACATACCTATGTATGTCCCTCAATATGTCGCATACATATTGACGCCGAATATGCGCATCGTGGTGAAGCTGACAAAATTTGTTTGAATCCGCATTTCGGTCGGCTATGTTGTATCGTTTGTCCTTTTTGCAGCGCTTTGCTATTGAAAATTGACTTATGCTCTTTTGAAATACTACGATTTTCAATTGGGCTGCATTTCCATAGCGTTGTTTTTAGGTAAAATGGGCTAAATCAACAAACTATGAAACAATGATAATAAGTAAACATATAAAAGTACGATATGGAGTGTGCTTAGAATATATAGAAGTGGTTAATGATTTCATATAAATGTCAATTTTATATATATTTTATAATTTAATACCATATATATGTCATAATATGAAAAAAATTAAAATATTATTTAAACTCGCTAATAGGTCATGTTGCCAATTCTCCTCTCGGAAGCGAACATCACACAAATTCTTCAACTTCGACTTTGTCGACATACATACATATATACCTACATATGAGCTCGCATACATATTGACGCCGAATTTTGCGCATCGTGGCGGAGTTGACAAAATTTGTTTCAAGGGACAATTTTACGACAATGACGGTCGGCTATGTTGTCTCGTTTGTCCTTTTTGCAGTGGTTTGCTATTGAAAGTTGACTTATGCTCTTTTGAAATATTGCGCTTTCCGATTGGGATGCATTTTCATAGTGTCGAATTTAGATAAAATGGGCTAAATCGACAAACTATGAAATAATGATAATAAGTAAACATATAAAAGTACTATATGCAGTGTGCTTAGAATATATAGAAGTATTTAATGATTTCATATGAGTGGCAATTTTATAGAAATTTTATAATTTAATGCCATAAATAGTGCATAATATGAAAAAAATTAAAATGATATTTCAAGCGCTAATATGTTGCCAATTCTTTTTTCTGAAGGGAACATCAGACAAATTCTTCAATTTCTGATTTTTAGCAAATGTTGTGAGGAAGCAGCTTGTGGGCAACATACAAATGTGAGGTGGTAGGATTTTCAGTGATATAAAGTGTAAAATTATAATTTTGCTGATTCTTCAATTTTACTGAAGACATTCAAATTCAATTTCATTCATTTTTATTTTCGCGCATTTGCGGTAGGAATTCTATATGAAAACCAAATGAGGTTTACCAGGCGCACAGAAAAAATAGCGCGGCGCATGAACGAACGCACTTTGCTTTGAAGCAGACGCACGGTTCCTTATGAATGAATTTGTTGTCGTTGTAATATTAAATACTAAGAAAATAAGCCGCGAGTTCGCTTAAATATTATTGACCGATGATGGTGCGTGTACGGTTTTTTGTCACTTGCGCGAATGTTTAAGTTTTTGCGAAAGACATATTGAGGGACATACATATGTACATATGTGTACATATATGTAAATACATTTGGACATGCGAATGAAGGAAGGCAATTTCAAGAATATTCACATATGAACATTGAAGCAAGTAAACAACAATAGTTGTTTGAGTTCACAGATTAGACAAAATAGCTCGAATATAGTCTGTGGTGCTGCTTCTATAGCACACTTCTTTATTGCAATGTGAAATATTTTGCCTTCTATTTGCTTATTTGCTTCTTCAGAAAAAAAGTTTCCCACAACACTCCCGAAGCTAGAGCAACTGGTGGAGGGACATTTAATAAATACACACTAACCGCAACGGCAGATACGATTTCATAAGGTTTGGATGGATTGGAAGACTTTCTTCAGGAAAAAACTTACCCACAACACTCCCGAAGCTAGAGCAACTGGTGGAGGGACATTTAATAAATACACACTAACCGCAACGGCAGATACGATTGCCCAGTTTACACCGTTGTGGAAATTTTGAATTTAAAACAAATAAAGTTTTTACTTTGAAATCCACATATTAATATTTGTACTATTTTAGCATACGCTCATAATTTTCCGATTTTGTATGAATAGATATATTATTTCGCATTTCTGTAGCCTCTCCATTTAGTATGGTCTCGTTTGTCACTCCTTCATTCACAGTGTGCCCGCTTACATTATCTATGGAGTCATACTCTACTAATTCATGCACTTTATAGCATTTGCAAATATTATGCTGATTGAAAGTGTATTGTGATGTTCCAATACTTGGACCTCTTAACGAAGTTAACAAAAATGATTATAAAACGCACCCAAAATCACTGGGTATTAGGCAAAAACCACGATCATCGCTTTCGTATTTGCTTTGAAAAAAGTCTCACCCTCTCTAACAATTGCTGCTAATATACTAACGAGACAGATATAGGGTTATATATATATAGATAAATGATCAGGATGACGAGACGAGTTGAAATCCCGATGTCTGTCTGTCTGTCCGTCCGTCCGTGCAAGCTGTAACTTGAGTAAAAATTAAGATATCTTGCTGAAACTTGGTACACAGGTTAGTTGGAACCATAAGAAGTTTGGTATTGTAGATGGACGTAATCGGACCACTGCCAGCCCACAAACCGCCATTAATCGAACACTTATAAAACAGGTTAGGTTAGGTTAGGAGGTCGATCCCAAGAAGGATCCCACGTGGACAGCTTAAGACGCCGGTCCGTTGTGATACCTACAAAACTCCTATAATCTGGATCAAAAGACCCTTACAAGTCGACGAAACGCTTCGTGCTTACAACAAACTTGTTAAGACGGCCAATATCCATTTCGGCTAAGTATTCAGGTCCGCCAAAAGTGTGATTGCCGAGATATTTCAATCTCAGCCTAACGAAAGCCGGACATTGGAAGAGAAAGTTCCGGGATGATTCCACCTCGCCCTCCTCCATGCAACTTTGGCAACTAGCATCGGGTAGTACTCTACGCCGTACCGCATGAGTGCCCATTGGAGATTGTCCAGTGAGAACTCCTACCATAGCGGCGAGATGCACTTTGCTCAGGGCGAGAAGTTCCCCCGACTTCTTGGGCTCCACTCTTGGCCAGAAGGATCTCGCGGTCGCACAGGAGTTGGTCGTCGACCAGCGTCTGCTGAGTGCACTCGAGCTCCATTGATCCAAAGCTAGAGCGCAAGACGGAGATCCAACTCGATCCCATTCCGATGTGAGCGGGGCAAGGGTGCCCCCCTTGGCTAGCTAATCGGCTTTGCAGTTTCCAGCGATTCCGTTGTGACCAGGCACCCAAACGAGCCTGATGTTGAAATGGCCGGATGCTATCTCTAGTGAGGACAGACACTCCTTGACTAGCTTTGATTGCACGGTTCGCGCGCTCAAAGCTAGTATTGCCGCTCTACTATCGGAGTGGATGATCACTTCTACAAACGAGGCTACACTACGCTGTACTTCAACCGCCACCTTGATAGCAGCCACTTCCGCCTGAAAAACACTACAATGGTTCGGTAGCCTGAAGCTAAGACTGACGGAGAGCTCCTTGCAGAAAACCCCCCCTCCAACCAATTTCGAAGTGTCCTTGTTCGGACCTCTTCATAAGCCCAGCTTCCCTGAGCCTTAGATCACACTTCGCAGCAATGCACCTACCGGCAATGTCCACAGGTGCTATGTTTAAAATAGCATTAAGGGCTATTGTAGGTGTGGTCCGCAGTGCACCGGAGATACTGATGAGCGCCGCTCTTTGAACCCGCTCAAGCTTTTTAGCCAGTGTGGACCTTTCGAGCGCCCTCCACCAGACGAACACACCATAGAACAATATTTGCCTAACTACGGTTTCGTAGAGCTACGGTTTCGTGAGGTTCGATTCCACCTCAAACTTTTCGAGGGCTTTAATCACTGCCTCTGGTAGCACGTTATTGAAGGCCCCCTCGATGTCGATAAGGGTGCCCACAGCAAATTCCTTGTGCGTGAGAGCTATTTCTAGGAATGCCACTACATATGCAAAGCAGTGTCGACCGACCTGCCTTTGATATAGGCATGCTGCGCGCGTAACAGTTTACCCCTCGGTATTCTGCTCCTAATGTACAGATCCATAAGCCTCTCCAATGTTTTCAACAGAAACTAGGAAAGGCTGATGGGTCTGAAATCCTTTGCACCGATAAAGGAGCTTTTGCCGGCATTCGGAATAAAAGTAACCTTAACCTGTCTCCAGACCTTCGGGACATGGCCCAACCTAACACAGTTCGCGTAGATGGGGGCCAGCCAGCTGCATGACATCTTAATCGTACGCTGTAATTGCGCTGGAATAATGCCATCGGGCCCCGGGAACTTAAAGGGTTTAAAGGATTTCACCGCCCAGATAAGGTGACAATCGTCCAGAAGGTCCAAGAAGGCTGTACAGCCCTCCTGAATCTCCCCCAGTGGTACTTCTTCAGCAGAGTGATAAAGTGGAAAATGAGCATCCAGAAGTAGTTTCAACGACTCCTCGCTGCTCGTTGTCCAACTACTATCTGCATTTTTTAGATACCCCGCTGGAGTAGGATTTTTTGCAAGAATGCGCCTGAACCGTGAGGACTCATGACAGCCCTCTACATTACCGCAGAAGGCTCTCCACGAAGCCCTCTTGGCTTTCTTCAACTCGGACTTGTAAAAGTCGTCACTAGAGCCACTTTTACGGGCTTTGTTGAAAAGTCTTCTGCTCGAAGATCTGATCTCCGTTACTTATAAAATAACTAAGCACTAAATTAAGATAAATTAAGATACACATACATATATCTGTAATTTGGTACAGAAGATTGTATTGGGGCCTGTATTGTTGAAACATTTTTTAAAAGTGGGCGTGGCCCCGACTCCTAATAAGTTAAATGCATGTTTCTCCTAAACCCCTATAATCCAAAAATGCATAGAATAAATGTTTTTGACACTTCCATCGACAGTGTGCAAATTAATGAAATCAGATGATAAACTACTAAAAGTGAGAAAAAGCAATAACTAAATGCATCAGAGACATTAAATTTTACATATGTGATGGCACAAGGAGGTTATAGAGAAACCGTTGTCAAAATTGGACGATAGGAATGGCACCGCCCACATTTAAGCGAAACCATATATCTCCGGAACTACTTGATCAATTTCAACAAAATTTGGTACATACAATTTTTTAATAATCCCATCTTGCAATGGGAAAATGAACGAAAGCGGACTACAACCACGCCTACTTCCTATATAGCACAATTTTAAATTCCATATGATTTTTTTTACTTTTTTACTATATCAATCAAATCAAGCTCCAAAAAATATATTAGGACAAGCCTTTGTTCTGTTCAAGCGCCCACTAACAATCTGTAAGATATATTATTGCAATTCGAAGAGAATCTCTTTATCATATTAGTATGCAAGTATGCATTTTAATAAAAATAAGTGGATGTATTTTCATTATAATGCTTCATCTTTGTGCCTAAAATGCGCGTTTTCGATGTTCCCTCATCTTAATTAACATTTTAGTACAGCTAACATTTGCTCCTTCTCTATTCATTTACGTTCTCTGGTAGGATCAATTGTAAAATTGAAACTTCTTCAATTATACTGAAGACATTTCAAATTCAGTTTCATTCATTTTCGCGCATTTGCGGTAGGAATTCTATATGAAAATCAAATGTGGTTTACCAGGCGCACAGAAAAAATAGCGCGGCGCAGAGTTATGAACGAACGCACGTTCCTTATGAATGAATTTGTTGTCGTTGTAATATGAAATACTAAGAAAATATTCCGCGAGTTTGTTGGAATATTATTGGCCGATGATGGCGTCTACGTTTTTTTGTCACTTGTGCGAATGTTTGATTTTTTGCGAAAGACATATTGAGGGACATACATATGTGTACATATATGCAAATATATTTGGACATGCGAATGAAGGAAGGCAATTTCAAGAATATTCACATATAGACATATGAACATTTTAAGCAAGTAAACAACAATAGCTGTTTGAGTTCACAGATGAGACAAAATTACTTGAATATCGTTTATGGTGCTGCTTGTATATACATAATTATTGCAACTGCATACTTAATTATTGCAACGTGAAATATTTTGCCTAAGTTCAAATCCTATCATATTTTTATATAGTCTTTTTTTATTTTTATAACCCTTTTTTAATAAATGATATTTGAATTCTATTTTAATATAATTTCCCTCATTATTTATATTTTCTTGTCGGAAGTCAATTACTTCCGTTTTTATTATTTCTATTAGTAAAATATTATTTTCGAACTTGTGCGTTTTCGATGTTCCCTCATCGTAATTAACATTTTAGAACAGCTAACATTTGCTCCTTCTCTATTCATTAACATTCTCTGGCGCTACTAGTATTATTTCGCGTCGTGCTCATCTGTGGCTATATTCATTTCAAAGGTACTGTCATTTCGCGTCGTTCTCAGTAGCGTTTTTTGCGGGGAGTTCTTCTTCGTTACTTTAACATACAGAAAAGTGCTACCGAAAGTCATCGTATTTTACTGGACGTCTATGGTGACCGTGCTTTAGCCGAACGAACGTGCAAAACGCGGTTTGCACGGTTTAAAAGTGACAATTTCGACTTAGACAACGGAGAACGACCCAGACAGCCAAACAATTTTCAAGACGAAAAATTGGAGACATTGCTCGACGCAGATGCATACCAGACGCAAGAAGAACTTGCAACAGTATTAGGAGTTGATCAAGTGAAATCGGGTCAGACGATCAATGGGGACCTCTACCGAAAACAATTGATTCATTTGAAAAAGGCCATCGCGGAAAAACAACCAGAATATGCGACCAGACACGAATCAATAATTTTTCATCATGACATTGCTCGGCCTCATGTTGCAAGGCCAGTTAAAATCTATTTGAAAAACTGTGGGTGGGCGGTTCTACCTCACCCGCTTTATAGCCCAGACATAGCACCTTCCGTTTACCACTTGTTGAGATCAATGCACAATGCCCTCACCGGAGTACGCTTTATTTCAGAACAGGGTATCATTGGCTCGATTCTTTCTGACCTCCAAGCCGGAGAAGTTCTTTTGGGATGGAATCCACAAACTGCCAAAAAGATGGGCAAACATCGTAGCTTCCGATGGGCAATACCTTAAACATTAAATGTATAACAATTTTTTCACAATAAAGTCTTAATTTTCGAAAAAAACCGCACGAATTTATGCATACACATGAAGTCAACATTAGGTTCTGAACGAACTTTTAATCACAGAATTTGGGCACCGAATACATTTTATATACATATGTATTTACATGAAATGCTCCTGTAGCATAACTTTGCAGCATATACATATACACTTTTAGTGTTTCGGACATTACAGTTAATGAAAGGTAAAAGTTATTATCCCCCGATTTCCTTCATTTTCACAGTGCGCCGTGAATAGGAACAAAATGTTCTCGCCGAGTTTGGTGTTCGAAGCTTTGATACGCATTCACACCATTAGAGGGCGAGGTCATGTCCATTTTTTACAACCTTTATAACCACGCTTGCCTCTTTCCACTGACCCTCTGTGTCAGATTTGTTTTGCAACTCAATTTGTGACTTATCACAATTTGACTTTTGTTGGGAGTAGTGATTACAGATTACAACTTACCTTTAATTATCAAACTGTAAGAAATTTCATAGATAAATTTAGCGCCTTTTAACAATTATTTAATGAATGAATAATTAAAATATTATATTTACATACAGATTAATGAGCAAATAAAAGTGGTACATAAAGAGCTTAAGAAAAGTCGTTACACCGGGTTTGATCCAGAAGTGATTCTTGAAGAAAGAGAGTCAACACAATCTATAGTATCTAAAACATCCATACATGATAGCGCCAATGTAATTTTAAAATATTCTCTCGTATTACCATTAATCGTAAAATAATAGTTAATTAGATTTATAGTATAAATATAAATTTTAAATTCCGTTATACATAAAATTTTCAGTGTCACGGTATTAAATATACTTCATTTAGCTACTGGTCTATGCTCCATTTAGTTTTGACGATTTTTTTTACTTATTGTGGGATGTACACATTATACTGTACGTAGTTAATTATTAAAGGGGAAAATAGAAGAACGCAGAGCAAGACGCAGTTAATATTCGGTTCATGGAAGCTCATAGAGACATTGTGAAGGGTGACCAAACTAAAGTCGATGCGCTCTGGAAGGAATTGGTTAAAGAGCTTAATGTACTTTTAAAAAGGTAAAAAACAAAAACTTCGCTCTTCTAAAGAAGTTTTCTTAAGCTAACATTTCATAAGGTTTGGATGGATTGGAAGGCTTTCTTCAGAAAAAAAGTTTCCCACAACACTCCCGAAGCTAGAGCAACTGGTGGAGGGACATTTAATAAATACACACTAACCGCAACGGCAGATACAATTTCATAAGGTTTGGATGGATTGGAAGGCTTTCTTCAGAAAAAAAGTTACCCACAACACTCCCGAAGCTAGAGCAACTGGTGGAGGGACATTTAATAAATACACACTAACCGCAACGGCAGATACGATTGCCCAGTTGTGCGGCATATACACCGTTGTGGAAATATTGAATTAAAAAAAAATAAAGTTTTTATTTTGAAATCCACATATTAATATTTGTACTATTTTAGCATACGCTCATAATTTTCCGATTTTGTATGAATGGATATGTCACTCCTTCATTCACAGGGTGCCCACTTACATCATCTATGGAGTCATACTCTACTAATTCATGCACTTTATAGCATTTGCAATTATTATGCTGATTGAAAGTGTATTGTGATGTTCCAATACTTGGACCTCTTAACGAAGTTAACAAAAATGATTATAAAACGCACCCAAAATCACTGGGTATTAGGCAAAAACCACGATCATCGCTTTCGCATTTGCTTTGAAAAAAGTCTCACCCTCTCTAACAATTGCTGCTAATATACTAACGAGACAGATATAGGGTTATATATATATAGATAAATGATCAGGATGACGAGACGAGTTGAAATCCCGATGTCTGTCTGTCTGTCCGTCCGTCCGTGCAAGCTGTAACTTGAGTAAAAATTAAGATATCTTGCTGAAACTTGGTACACAGGTTAGTTGGAACCATAAGAAGTTTGGTATTGTAGATGGACGTAATCGGACCACTGCCAGCCCACAAACCGCCATTAATCAAACACTTATAAAACAGGTTAGGTTAGGTTAGGAGGTCGATCCCAAGAAGGATCCCACGTGGACAGCTTAAGACGCCGGTCCGTTGTGATACCTACAAAACTCCTATAATCTGGATCAAAAGACCCTTACAAGTCGACGAAACGCTTCGTGCTTACAACAAACTTGTTAAGACGGCCAATATCCATTTCGGCTAAGTATTCAGGTCCGCCAAAAGTGTGATTGCCGAGATATTTCAATATCAGCCTAGCGAAAGCCGGACATTGGAAGAGAAAGTTCCGGGATGATTCCACCTCGCCCTCCTCCATGCCAGAAGGATCTCGCGGTCGCACAGGAGTTGGTCGTCGACCAGCGTCTGCTGAGTGCACTCGAGCTCCATCGATCCAAAGCTAGAGTGCAAGACGGAGATCCAACTCGATCCCATTCCGATGTGAGCGGGGCAAGGGTGCCCCCCTTGGCTAGCTAATCGGCTTTGCAGTTTCCAGCGATTCCGTTGTGACCAGGCACCCAAACGAGCCTGATGTTGAAATGGCCGGATGCTATCTCTAGTGAGGACAGACACTCCTTGACTAGCTTTGATTGCACGGTTCGCGCGCTCAAAGCTAGTATTGCCGCTCTACTATCGGAGTGGATGCTCACTTCTACAAACGAGGCTGCACTACGCTGTACTTCAACCTGTAAGATATATTATTGCAATTCGAAGAGAATCTCTTTATCATATTAGTATGCATTTTAATAAAAATAAGTGGATGTATTTTCATTATAATGCTTCATCTTTGTGCCTAAAATGAGTCAAATCAGGTGAAAACTTTCCCTAGCTCTCATACGAGGGCTGCTATATATATTTCTGGCCTAATAATGAAAATACGAATATTTATCAACGAAAATGTTTTTTTTTTCGGTCGATTGCTGTTTTGTGCTGTTTTGTTTCGGGCTCATACGCATAGATCCATGATGCGTCACCTGTGCGATCTTATAAACGTCTTTTGAAGCGGCGCGATCGTATTTTTTCAGCATTTCTTTACACCAATCCGCACGAGCCTTTTTTTGAGCGATTGTCAAATTGTGCGGGATCCAACGAGATCAAATCTTTTTTACGGCCAGGTGTTCATGCAATATCGAATGTATGCTGGTGGGAGAAATGCATAGGCATGCCTCTATCTGAAGGTATGTTACATGACGGTCTTGTATTATCAGTTCACGTACGGCATCGATGTTTTCTGGCACAACGGCTGTTTTTGGACGACCTTCACGGAATTCGTCTTTGAGCGAGCGTCGGCCACGATTGAATTCGTTGTACCAGTTTTTTACAGTGCTATAGGATGGTGCTTCATAGTCATACAAAGATTTTAGTTCATCGATGCACTCTTGTCGTGATAATCCACGTCGAAAATTGTGAAAAATGATCGCACGAAAATGTTCACGAGTTAATTCCATTTTTTGGCCGAGATGAATTTTTTAATTCCCTGTAAATAAAACAATTCATTCTTAAATGACAAAACGTTCTGAGTGATGTTATGCTAAAAAATGTCAAACTTTCCAATGGAAATGTCAGATTGCACCTGGCAACACTTAGTGTTGCCTAGGCCAGCCAGCTATATAGCAGCCCTCGTATAACAAACACATAACATAATATTCCACAAAACAAATGGGCTGATTTTGATCGAGCCTCACACCTAGATGGCGTTAGTTTTTTTGAATTCACCTCATGATCAGTTAGTACTAACATTCAAAAAACAGCTGTTAAAATTTCATTATATTCAATTCATTAGTTTGCGAGTTATTGTGCTAAGAGTGACGCCACTTTTGTTATTTTAAAACAATAGATAATAAACAATTTCGTGTTTTAATTTTACACTGCTTCTTGATGGGAAAAACAACCGCTCAAGCGAAGCAATGCAAATGGTGTTATGAGGATTCAGCACCATCAGAAACCGCAATAAAACGTTAGTTTGCTGACTTCAAACGTGGTCGTAGAGACACCAATAATGCAAAACACAGTTGGCGTCCAAATGTGGCTATAACAGTGGTATTGTGTTGCCCTTGATGGAGATTGTATTGATGCATGAAGCCAATTTTGAACAAGCCCATGTGTAATGCATGTTAGTGATGGTAATGTAACTCAGGTAGTATTTTATTCTATTAAGAGTATGTAATATTGGATATAACATATAATATTTATAATATATATATAAATATAATGCCGAAAATATACTTTAATAAAATTAAAAGAAGAAGTTTTCTTAAAAATTGTGGAACGTTTTCACATCAACTCATTATATTAAATTTAGCTTTTTCAGTTGAGTTTATATCTAATATATCTCCTTTGAAGATGATTTTAATACAATTTTAAATGACGCGAAGTAAAATATGGTAATAAAACTAAGTGAGTATATGACCTATAATATAACTTTGACTATAATAAAATTTGATTGTAATCCATAGACGATGTCGCCGAATAATGAATGTTGAATTGTTTGGTAACATTTTTTAATATAAAATTTTCCTTAGACCTAATGGTATTTTCCTTGCTTTGATACTTGCTAGTTGCACGAGTATAAAATATTCGGTTCCACTCGAACTTAGCTGATGCTTACTTTTTATTATTATTTTGATCTATTTTATTTTTTGAATAATTTAAAAGCTTTTATTCATTTGTAAGATGGGATAAAAACGAGATCAAAAATTAACAAATTGCTCGTATTCAACACCAAAACCAAATTCACTCGGTTTTATATTCATTTAATTTTCACTTTCACTCGGATTGCAGAACCTGCCTGATTACCTCCAAATTTTCAAATGATTGATGAGTAATTTTCAAAGTTTTTAGTTGATAACATTTGAGATAATGAAAGAGGATAGATCATTCTTAATTTTCAACAATAATATTTATCATTTTTACTAAAAACATTTACAAATTTAATTTAATTCAGTCCTATTCGTAACGTACATTTTAACAGTATCATTGCACAACGGGGCAATAGGACAATTTCTCCATTTATTTTTTTAGTCGAATTGGTTGCTACAATAATATTTCTTGTAATCTTTTTGATTACTAAACCTGTACCGTGGCATAAATGAGGTGGTTTGAAATAACGCTGAATAATAAATAATAGGTAAACCAATTTTCAAGCATAGATTATGTCAGAGAATGTTACTGAATAGAGAAGGCGCAAATGTTAACTGTACTAAAATGTAAATTATTAAAAGGGAAAATTGAAAATGCACAAGTTCAAAAATAAAATTACACCACGTCAAAAAGGAACCTTACCTTCTTTATAAGCGAACTCAACAAACAACACCACTCTAAGAAGGAATCAAGCAAATTTTCACCACCTCATAAGGGAACGGCAAATGTATGTATGTGCAGATGTTCTCTGGCATTTGCCTATTAACAAAAACAAATGATAGATATATACGTAGATGTAGATAATAGATAGAAATAACAGTAGCCTAATCGGTAATCGAAGTATTTAAAATAATTCAATTTTCAATTGAAAAACACTGCAAAACGACAAACTTGACAACATAGCCGACCGACATTGTCGCAAATTGTCCATTCAAACAAATTTTGTCAACTCCTTTTGTTAGAACTCAATTTCTTGCTACGCCCGGTCTCCGCGCGAACTCGCCGTTACTTCCATGGCATGGCCCCATGGACAAAGGCGTTTCAACGGATCATTATATTGCTTAATTTGTATAGAGAAATACTGATATCTTAGGGCTTATTGACATAATATTATCATACTTACATAAAAATATAAATACAATACACATAAATTCATACTTCAAACGTTTTTAAAAACTGACCCCTCCTTGCCTGCGATCGTTCTACTTGCTTTTCGCATAAAACAAAAAGTGAAGTATTTGTTTGTGCGGGGCAAGGAGAAGCAAGCATCAGCGTGGGCTTACGAATGATGTGTGATTTTCATATTTGTGTAAATATGCATCAATAAGGGAATATTCAACAAACCTAAACATATGACCATATTTTCCGGAAATATTCTAATTATTTTATAATATTATTATTCTGGGAAAATATGCTATTAAAGTTATTGAATTGAGTTATGATTTTTTGGTAATACATTTGCATATTACCAAAAAATCATAAGCATGTGCATAATTCATGTAAGAACATTCTCTGTATCTATTCACAGCAATTTCCCCGTTTCGGTGATTGTAGCAGTGGTGTATTTCTAAAGTTACGAAGTTGTATTTTTCGATGTTCCCTCTTGTGAAAAGCTCCAATTAGTACTTTTTAACATTTGCGGCTTCTCTATTTATTAACATTCTCTGTTTTCAGGATTAAGAAACACAACTAAAAAAGGGTAATGAACTTAGATAAAAGCTTATACACAAAAGCTTTTCAAAACATTCTGTCAAAATGACTTCAAAAAATAATTAGTTAAAAGGAAAGTAGGAGAAATACGCGTATTTATTTGGGTACTGCTGAAACGAAATCTTTAATTGAAATATTGAAAAACTGCAAGAATATTTGCGCAAAGATTGAAAAAGAGCTTAAAAGTATTTGAATAAATTCTTAGAAAATGGGGAAGATTTATAAAATCACTTAAAGAAAACAGCACTTTACTTTCTGCGCTTATAAATAAATAAACATTTTATATTTATATACACCATTTACATACATATCTATTATCATTAATTGGTACAAAATGGCCAACACATTTCCTATAACAATTCTACTGTTGTGCTTCCTTGGGGCTGCTGCTTCGGCTCTATTTGCCGAATCCAACACTAATTATTTTTATACTCTCGCAACCTGTTGCTACAGAGTATAATAGTTTTGTTCACCTAACGGTTGTTTGTATCACCTAAAATTAATCGAGTTAGATATAGGGTTATATATATATAAATGATCAGGATGAAGAGACGAGTTGAAATCCGGGTGACTGTCTGTCCGTCCGTCCGTCTGTCCGTCCGTCCGTGCAAGCTCTAACTTGAGTAAAAATTGAAATATCTTTATGAAACTTGGTAGACATGTTTCATGGTACCGTGAGACGGTTGGTATTGCAGATGGGCGTAATCGGACCACTGCCACGCCCACAAAACGCCATTAATCAAAAACAAATAACTTGCCATAACTAAGCTCCGCAATAAGATACAAGACTGTTATTTGGTACACAGGATCACATTAGGGAGGGGCATCTGCAGTTAAAATTTTTTTTTAAAAGTGGGCGTGGTCCCGCCTCTAATAGGTTTAATGTGCATATCTCCTAAACCGCTAATGCTATAATAACAAAATTCACTGAAAGCAAATGTTTTTAGCACTTCTATTGACGGTGTGAAAATAGTTGAAATCGGGTGGCAACTCCGCCCACTCCCCATATAACGGTACTGTTAAAAACTACTAAAAGCGCGATAAATCAAGCACTAAACACGCCAGAGACATTAAATTTTATCTCTGAGATGGTATAAGATGACTTTATAGGAACCGCGTTCAAAATTAGACAGTGGGCGTGGCACAGCCCACTTTTAGGTGAAAACCCATATCTTGAGATCTGTTGAACCGATTTCAACCAAATTCGGTGCATAACGTTCTTTTCATATTTCTATGTCATAGTGCGAAAATGGGCGAAATCGGACTACAACCACGCTTACTTCCCATGTAACACCATTTTCAATTCCATCTGATTCTTTCACATTCCACTATGCAAATCAGGTAAAAATGATTATATCGGGGTAAAACTTTGCGTGAATAATGCAATTAAAGTATGCCACCTTGCGGCCAAAAATTGTCTAAATCGAACCAAAACTGTTCAAACCCCTAAGTACTAAATATGTGGACCCCAGTGCCTATAGTTGACCTTCTACCGAAAATATCAGTCAATCCACAAAGAAATCTCAAACGAGTATACCATTTGACCTTGCGAGAGTATAAAATGTTCGGTTACATCCGAACTTAGCCCTTCCTTACTTGTTATCAATTCTTTTGTTGCAAATGTTATTCAAAATACAGTAAGTTTGTATTATTGTGGTCACATTGTTTATGTTAACCTCCAAGCCTTGCGTTTTCAACAACATGATGGCAGATAATCTTTTATTGAATATGTGAAATCGATCAAAAATTATCTAGATCTTGGTCTAAACCTCATATCCCTTTACGATCCTCCTAATCCATATCTAAAATTTAGCCCATTTGATTGAGTATATATCACATATATCTCATTTGAGATAATTAGCTTGATTATAATATAAATATTTCGGACAAGCAATATGTAGTTCATAAGATACCAAATTTGATTGTAGTCCTTTCGGCTTCTTTGAATAGTGCTTGTTAACTTTTTACGTAACATTTTTTTAATAGAATGTTTAGCCAACACCTTAAAGTAAACTTGCGAGAGTATAAAATGTTCGGTTTACCCAACTTAGCCTAACCTTACTTGTTTTGATCTACGATTATTAAAAACTTATAAAGCAGTCCAAATTTAAATTCAAACTTATAAATTATAAATCACAGCTGCCATATATGTATGTTATAGGAGCAATATTTTTTGTATTGTTACAACCTTAAATAAATTCATCTGTGAAAGAATTATAGTTCTTTTCTTTATAAATAAATTGTTTTTTCAGTGAAAACTTGTTCAAACATGATCATTTAATTTCAAAACTTTTAATAATTGTCGACGTATTAATAAACCAAAATGAGTTATACGAGTAATTGGGATACCAAATCAATAAATCAATATAGAACCGCGCAACAGATAAAAAAGCAACTGCGTCAAGGAAACTCGGCATATTTGTGTAACCATCCGGAAGTGTGCATATGTTAGAAGAAGTAAATATGTATGTTTATTTAAAGATGAATCTCTATATTTTTAGATCCGAGCTATAATACGAGTACTCATTCATGAGGCCATAAATTAAAAAACACAAAATTTTCCTCAATTTATTGCCAATTTATTCAGTTGTGGGAATGCGCCTCGTTTGACGATAATGGCGAGTGATATTATCAGAGAATGTTAATGAATAGAGAAGGAGCAAATGTTAGCTGTACTAAAATGTTAAATACGATGAGGGAACATCGAAAACGCGCAATTTCGAAAATAAAATGTCACCACACCTATCAATTTACGCAACGAACTACACCACTCTATAAGCAAAATGTATATACATACGTATGCGCAGATGTTCTTTGGTATGCGCATAAACAAAAATTGAAATAATAAAAACGGAAGTAATTGACTTCCGACAAGAAACTATAAATAATGAGGGAAATAATATTAAAATAGAATTCAAATATCATTTAATAAAAAAGGGGTATAAAAATAAAAAAAAGACTATAAAAAAATATGATAGGATTTGAACTTACGCAAAATTTTTCACATTGCAATAAGGAAGTGTGCTATACAAACAACACCACAAACGATGTTCAAGAAATTTTGTCTACTTGAACTCAAACAACTATTGTTGTTTACTTGCTTAGAATGTTCATATGTCTATATGTGAATATTCTTGAAACTGCCTTCCTTTATTCGCATGTCCAAATATATTTGCATATATGTACACATATGTACATATGTATGTCCCTCAATATGTCGCATACATATTGACGAAGAATTTGCACATCGTGATGGAGTTGACAAAATTTGTTTGAATCGACATGTTTACGACAATGTCGTTCGGCTATGATGTATTGTTTGTCCTTTTTGCAGCGCTTTGCTATTCAAAATTGACTTATGCTCTTTTGAAATACTACGATTTTCAATTGGGCTGCATTTCCATAGCGTTGTTTTTAGGTAAAATGGGCTAAATCAACAAACTATGAAACAATGATAATAAGTAAACATATAAAATTACTATATGGAGTGTGCTTAGAATATATAGAAGTAGGTAATGATTTCATATAAATGTAAATTTTATATAAATTTCATAATTTAATACCAAATATAGGTCATAATATGAAAAAAATTAAAATATTATTTTAACTCGCTAATAGGTCATGTTGCCAATTCTCCTTTCTGAAGGGAACATCAGACAAATTCTTCAATTTCTGATTTTTAGCAAATGTTGTGAGGAAGCAGCTTGTGGGCAACATACAAATGTGAGGTGGTAGGATTTTCAGTGATATAAAGTGTAAAATTATAATTTTGCTGATTCTTCAATTTTACTGAAGACATTCAAATTCAATTTCATTCATTTTTATTTTCGCGCATTTGCGGTAGGAATTCTATATGAAAACCAAATGTGGTTTACCAGGCGCACAGAAAAAATAGCACGGCGCAGAGTTATGAACGAACGCACGTTCCTTATGAATGAATTTGTTGTCGTTGTAATATGAAATACTAAGAAAATATGCCGCGAGTTTGCTGGAATATTATTGGCCGATGATGGCGTCTACGTTTTTTTATCACTTGCGCGAATGTTTGATTTTTTGCGAAAGACATATTGAGGGACATACATATGTACATATGTGTACATATGTGCAAATATATTTGGACATGCGAATGAAGGAAGGCAATTTCAAGAATACTCACATATAGACATATGAACATTTTAAGCAAATAAACAACAATAGCTGTTGAGTTCACAGATTAGACAAAATTTCTTGAATATCGTCTGTGGTGCTGCTTGTATAGCACACTTAATTATTGCAACATGAAATATTTTGCCTAAGTTCAAATCCTATCATATTTTTATATAGTTTTTTTTTTATTTTTATTACCCCTTTTTTAATAAATGATATTTGAATTCTATTTTAATATAATTTCCCTCATTATTTATATTTTCTTGTCGAAAGTCAATTACTTCCGTTTTTATTATTTCAATTTTTGTTTATGCACATATCAATGAACATCTGTGCATACGTATGTATATACATTTTGCTTAGAGAGTGGTGTAGTTCGTTGCGAAAATTGACAGGATGGTGAAATATTATTTTCGAACTTGTGCGTTTTCGATGTTCCCTCATCGTATTTAACATTTTAGTACAGCTAACATTTGCTCCTTCTCTATTCATTAACATTCTCTGGCGCTACTAGTATTATTTCGCGTCGTGCTCATCTGTGGCTATATTCATTTCAAAGGTACTGTCATTTCGCGTCGTTCTCAGTAGCGTTTTTTTGCGGGGAGTTCTTCTTCGTTACTTTAACATGAAGAAAAGTGCTACCGAAAGTCATCGTATTTTACTGGACGTTTATGGTGACCGTGCTTTAGCCGAACGAACGTGCAAAAAGCGGTTTGCACGGTTTAAAAGTGGCAATTTCGACTTAGACAACGGAGAACGACCCAGACATCCAAAAAATGTTCAAGACGAAGAATTGGAGACATTTCTCGACGCAGATGCATATGCAAATATATTTGGACATGCGAATGAAGGAAGGCAATTTCAAGAATATTCACATATAGACATATGAACATTTTAAGCAAGTAAACAACAATAGCTGTTTGAGTTCACAGATGAGACAAAATTACTTGAATATCGTTTATGGTGCTGCTTGTATATACATAATTATTGCAACTGCATACTTAATTATTGCAACGTGAAATATTTTGCCTAAGTTCAAATCCTATCATATTTTTATATAGTCTTTTTTTATTTTTATAACCCTTTTTTAATAAATGATATTTGAATTCTATTTTAATATAATTTCCCTCATTATTTATATTTTCTTGTCGGAAGTCAATTACTTCCGTTTTTATTATTTCTATTAGTAAAATATTATTTTCGAACTTGTGCGTTTTCGATGTTCCCTCATCGTAATTAACATTTTAGAACAGCTAACATTTGCTCCTTCTCTATTCATTAACATTCTCTGGCGCTACAAGTATTATTTTGCGTCATGCTCATCTGTGGCTATATTCATTTCAAAGGTACTGTCATTTCGCGTCGTTCTCAGTAGCGTTTTTTTGCGGGGAGTTCTTCTTCGTTACTTTAACATGAAGAAAAGTGCTACCGAAAGTCATCGTATTTTACTGGACGTTTATGGTGACCGTGCTTTAGCCGAACGAACGTGCAAAAAGCGGTTTGCACGGTTTAAAAGTGGCAATTTCGACTTAGACAACGGAGAACGACCCAGACATCCAAAAAATGTTCAAGACGAAGAATTGGAGACATTTCTCGACGCAGATGCATGCCAGACGCAAGAAGAACTTGCAAAAGTATTAGGAGTTGATCAAGCAACCGTTTCCAGACGATTAAAATCATTAGGATTCATCCAGAAGCTTGGAAATTGGGTGCCTTATGAATTAAAGCCAAGAGACGTCGAACGTCGATTCTGCATGTCGGAAATGTTGCTTCAACGCCACCAAAAGAAATCATTTTTGCATCGGATTGTCACTGGCGATGAAAAATGGATTCATTATGATAGCCCAAAGCGCAAGAGATGGTATGTGAAGCCCGGCCAACCATCGACATCCACGGCAAAGCCGAATATCCATGGTGCCCAGGTTATGCTATGTATTTGGTGGGACCACAAGGGTCCTATTATGAGCTATTGAAATCGGGTCAGACGATCAATGGGGACCTCTACCGAAAACAATTGATTCATTTGAAAAAGGCCATCGCGGAAAAACAACCAGAATATGCGACCAGACACGAATCAATAATTTTTCATCATGACATTGCTCGGCCTCATGTTGCAAGGCCAGTTAAAATCTATTTGAAAAACTGTGGGTGGGCAGTTCTACCTCACCCGCTTTATAGCCCAGACATAGCACCTTCCGATTACCACTTGTTGAGATCAATGCACAATGCCCTCACCGAAGTAGGCTTTACTTCAGAACAGAGTAACATAAATTGGCTCGATTCTTCCTGACCTCCAAGCCGGAGAAGTTCTTTTGGGATGGGATCCGCAAACTGCCAGAAAGATGGGCAAACATCGTAGCTTCCGATGGGCAATATCTTAAACATTAAATGTATAACAATTTTTTCACAATAAAGTCTTAATTTTCGAAAAAAACCGCACGAATTTATGCATACACATGAAGTCAACATTAGGTTCTGAACGAACTTTTAATCACAGAATTTGGGCACCGAATACATTTTATATACATATGTATTTACATGAAATGCTCCTGTAGCATAACTTTGCAGCATATACATATACACTTTTAGTGTTTCGGACATTACAGTTAATGAAAGGTAAAAGTTATTATCCCCCGATTTCCTTCATTTTTACAGTGCAATAGAAACAAAATGTTCTCGCCGAGTTTGGTGTTCGAAGCTTTGATACGCATTCACACCATTAGAGGGCGAGGTCATGTCCATTTTTTACAACCTTTATAACCACGCTTGCCTCTTTCCACTGACCCTCTGTGTCAGATTTGTTTTGCAACTCAATTTGTGACTTATCACAATTTGACTTTTGTTGGGAGTAGTGATTACAGATTACAACTTACATTTGATTATCAAACTATAAGAAATTTCATAGACAAATTTAGCGCCTTTTAACAATTATTTAATGAATGATTAATTAAAATATTTACATACAGATTAATGAGCAAATAAAAGTGGTACATAAAGAGCTTAAAAAAAGTCGTTACACCGGATTTGATCCAGAAGTGATTCTTGAAGAAAGAGAGTCAACACAATCTATAGTATCTAAAACATCCATACATGATAGCGCCAATGCAATTTTAAAATATGCTCTCGTATTACCATTAAGGTAAAAAAGAAGTTTTCTTAAGCTAACATTTCATAAGGTTTGGATGGATTGGAAGGCTTTGTTCAGAAAAAAAGTTACCCCCAACACTCCCGAAGCTAGAGCAACTGGTGGAGGGACATTTAATAAATACACACTAACCGCAACCGCAGATACGATTGCCCAGTTGTGCGGCATATACACCGTTGTGGAAATTTTGAATTTAAAAAAAATAAAGTTTTTATTTTGAAATCCACATATTAATATTTGTACTATTTTAGCATATGCTCATAATTTTCCGATTTTGTATGAATGGATATGTCACTCCTTCATTCACAGTGTGCCCACTTACATCATCTATGGAGTCATACTCTACTAATTCATGCACTTTATAGCATTTGCAAATATTATGCAGATTGAAAGTGTATTGTGATGTTCCAATACTTGGACCTCTTAACGAAGTTAACAAAAATGATTATAAAACGCATCCAAAATCACTGGGTATTAGGCAAAAACAACGATTATCGCTTTCGTATTTGCTTTGAAAAAAGTCTCACCCTCTCTAACAATTGCTGCAGATATACTAACGAGACAGATATAGGGTTATATATATATAAATAAACGATCAGGATGACGAGACGAGTTGAAATCCCGATGTCTGTCTGTCTGTCCGTCCGTCCGTGCAAGCTGTAACTTGAGTAAAAATTAAGATATCTTGCTGAAACTTGGTACTCAGGTTTAACACGCCATTAATCGAACACTTATAAAACAGGTTAGGTTAGGTTAGGTTAGGAGGTCGATCCCAAGAAGGATCCCACTTGGACAGCTTAAGACGCCGGTCCGTTGTGATACCTACGAAACTCCTATAATCTGGATCAAAAGACCTTTACAAGTCGACGAAACGCTTCGTGCTTACAACAAACTTGTTAAGACGGCCAATATCCATTTCGGCTAAGTATTCAGGTCCGCCAAAAGTGTGATTGCCGAGACATTTCAATCTCAGCCTAGCGAAACCCGGACATTGGAGGAGAAAGTGCCGGGATGATTCCACCTCGCCCTCCTCCATGCAACTTTGGCAACTAGCATCGGGTAGTACTCTAAGCCGTACCGCATGAGTGCCCATTGGACATTGTCCAGTGAGAACTCTTACCATAGCGGCGAGATGCACTTTGCTCAGGGCAAGAAGCTCCCCCCACCTCTTGCGCTCCACTCTTGGCCAGAAGGATCTCGCGGTCGCACAGGAGTTGGTCGTCGACCAGCGTCTGCTGAGTGCACGCGAGGTCCATTGATCCAAAGCTAGAGCGTAAGGCGGAGATCCAACTCGATCCCATTCCGATGTGAGCGGGGCAAGGGTGCTCCCCTTGGCTAGCTAATCGGCTTTGCAGTTTCCAGCGATTCCGCTGTGACCAGGCACCCAAACGAGCCTGATGTTGAAATGGCCGGATGCTATCTCTAGTGAGGACAGACACTCCTTGACTAGCTTTGATTGCACGGTTCGTGCGCTCAAAGCTAGTATTGCCGCTCTACTATCGGAGTGGATGCTCACTTCTACAAACGAGGCTGCACTACGCAGCAGTACTTCAACCGCCACCTTGATAGCAGCCACTTCCGCCTGAAAAACACTACAGTGGTCCGGTAGCCTGAAGCTAAGACTGACGGAGAGCTCCTTGCAGAAGACCCCCCTCCAACCAATTTCGAAGTGTCCTTGTTTGGACCTCTTCATAAGCCCAGCTTCCCTGAGCCTTAGATCACACTTCGCAGCAATGCACCTACCGGCAATGTCCACAGGTGCTATGTTTAAAATAGCATTAAGAGCTATTGTAGGTGTGGTCCGCAGTGCACCGGAGATACCGATGAGCGCCGCTCTTTGAACCCGCTCAAGCTTTTTAGCCAGTGTGGACCTTTCGAGCGCCCTCCACCAGACGAACACACTATAGAACATTATTGGCCTAACTACGGTTTCGTAGAGCTACGGTTTCGTGAGGTTCGATTCGCTGCCTCTGGTAGCACGTTATTGAAGGCCCTCTCGATGTCGATAAGGGTGCCCACAGCAAATTCCTTGTGCGTGAGAGCTATTTCCAGCCATGCCACTACATATGCAAAGCAGTGTCGACCGACCTGCCTTTGATATAGGCATGCTGCGCGCGTAACAGTTTACCCTTCGGTATTCTGCTCCTAATGTACAGATCCATAAGCCTCTCCAATGTTTTCAACAGAAACTAGGAAAGGCTGATGGGTCTGAAATCCTTTGCACCGATGTGAGAGCTTTTGCCGGCATTCGGAATAAAAGTAACCTTAACCTGTCTCCAGACCTTCGGGACATGGCCCAATCTAACACAGTTCGCGTAGATGGGGGCCAGCCAGCTGCATGACATCTTAATCGTACGCTGTAATTGCGCTGGAATAATGCCATCGGGCCCCGGGGACTTAAATGGTTTGAAGGATTTCACCGCCCAGGCAAGGTGACGATCGTCCAGAAGGTCCAAGAAGGCTGTACAGCCCTCCTGCAGCTCCCCCAGTGGTACTTCTTCAGCAGAGTGATAAAGTGGAAAATGAGCATTCAGGAGTAGTTTCAACGACTCCTTGCTGCTCGTTGTCCAACTACTATCTGCATTTTTAAATACCCCGCTGGAGTAGAATTTTTTGCAAGAAAGCGCCTGAACCGTGATGACTCATGACAGCCCTCTACATTACCGCAGAAGGCTCTCCACGAAGCCCTCTTGGCTTTCTTCAACTCGGACTTGTAAAAGTCGTCACTAGAGCCACTTTTACGGGTTTTGTTGAAAAGTCTTCTGCTCAAAGATCTGATCTCCGTTACTTATAAAATAACTAAGCACTAAATTAAGATAAATTAAGATACACATACATATATCTGTAATTTGGTACAGAAGATTGTATTGGGGCCTGCATTTCTTTACACCAATCCGCGCGAGCCTTTTTTTGAGCGATTGTCAAATTGTGCGGGATCCAACGAGATCAAATCTTTTTTGAATTCGTTGTACCAGTTTTTCACAGTGCTATAGGATGCTGCTTCATAGCCATACAAAGATTTTAGTTCATCGATGCACTCTTGTCGTGATAATCCACGTCGAAAGTTGTGAAAAATGATCGCACGAAAATGTTCACGAGTTAATTCCATTTTTTGGCCGAGATGAATTTTTTAATTCCCTGTAAATAAAACAATTCATGCTTAAATGACAAAACGTTCTGAGTGATGTTATGCTAAAAAATGTCAAACTTTCCAATGGAAATGTCAAATTGCACTAAGTGTTGCCTAGGCCAGCCAGCTATATAGCAGCCCTCGTATAACAAACACATAACATAATATTCCACATAACACATGGGCTGATTTTGATCGGGCCGCACACCTTCACCTCATGATCAGTTAGTACTAACATTCAAAAAACAGCTGTTAAAATTTCATTATATTCAATTCATTAGTTTGCGAGTTATTGTGCTAAGAGTGACGCTACTTTTGTTATTTTAAAACAATAGATAATAAACAATTTCATGTTTTAATTTTACACTGCTTCTTGATGGGAAAAAATACCGTTCAAGCGAAGCAATGCAAATGGTGTTATGAGGATTCAGCACCATCAGAAACCGCAATAAAACGTTAGTTTGCTGACTTCAAATGTGGTCGTAGAGACACCAATAATGCAAAACACAGTTGGCGGCCAAATGTGGCTGTAACAGTGGCATTGTGTTGCCCTTGATGGAGATTATATTGATGCATGAAGCCAATTTTGAACAAGCCCATGTGTAATGCATGTTAGTGATGGTAATGAAACTCAGGTAGTATTTTATTCTATTAAGAGTATGTAATATTGGATATAACATATAATATTTATAATATATATATAAATATAATGCCGAAAATATACTTTAATAAAATTAAAAGAAGAAGTTTTCTTAAAAATTGTGGAACGTTTTCACATCAACTCATTATATTAAATTTAGCTTTTTCAGTTGAGTTTATATCTCATATATCTCCTTTAAAGATGATTTTAATACAATTTTAAATGACGCGAAGTAAAATATGGTAATAAAACTAAGTGAGTATATGACCTATAATATAACTTTGACTATAATAAAATTTGATTGTAATCCATAGACGATGTCGCCGAATAATGAATGTTGAATTGTTTGGTAACATTTTTTAATATAAAATTTTCCTTAGACCTAATGGTATTTTCCTTGCTTTGATACTTGCTAGTTGCACGAGTATAAATGTTCGGTTCCACTCGAACTTAGCTGATCCTTACTTGTTATTATTATTTCGATCTATTTTATTTTTTGAATAGTTTAAAAGCTTTTATTCATTTGTAAGATGGGATAAAAACGGGATCAAAAATTAACAAATTGCTCGTATTTCAGAACACCAAAACCAAATTCACTCGGTTTTATATTCATTTAATTTTCACATTCACTCGGATTCCAGAACCTGCCTGATTACCTCCAAATTTTAAAATGATTGATGAGATGATGATTACTTTTAGTTTATAACATTTGAGATAATGAAAGAGGATAGATTATTCTTAATTTTCAACAATAATATTTGAGGTTTTTAATTAGAAACATTTACAAATTCAATTTAATTCAGTCCTATTCGTAACGTACATTTTAACAGTATCATTGCACAACGGGGCAATAGGACAATTTAATTTTTTCAGTCGAATTGGTTGCTACATTAATATTTCCTGTAATCTTTTTGATTACTAAACGTGTACCGTGGCATAAATGAGGTGGTTTGAAATTACGCTGAATAATAAATAATAGGTAAACCAATTTTCAAGCAAAGATTATGTCAGAGAATGTAAATGAATAGAGAAGGCGCAAATGTTAACTGTACTAAAATGTAAATTATTAAAAGAGAAATTGAAAATGCACAAATTCAAAAATTAAATTACAGCAAGTCAAAAAGGAATCTTACCTTCTTTATAAGCGAACTCAACAAACTACACCACTCTAAGAAGGAACCAAGCAAATTTTCACCACCTCATAAGGGAACGGCAAATGTATGTATGTGCAGATGTTCTCTGGCATTTACGTACTAGGGAAAATAAGAATAACAAAAACATAAGCTCCAGGACGCTCGCTTCGCTCGCTCGCCTACGTCCGCCCCCCGCCGAGCGCGAGCTAGCTCGCTTTTATGTTAGTTCATTCTCGACAGCAGCAGAAAACTTTTATATATAATAGAGAGATATATACATACGTAGATGTAGATAATAGATAGAAATAACAGTAGCCTAATCGGTAATCGAAGTATTTAAAATAATTCAATTTTCAATTGAAAAACACTGCAAAACGACAAACTTGACAACATAGCCGACCGACATTGTCGCAAATTGTCCATTCAAACAAATTTTGTCAACTCCTTTTGTTAGAACTCAACTTCTTGCTCCGCCCGGTCTCCGCGCGAACTCGCCGTTACTTCCATGGCATGGCCCCATGGGCACAGGCGTTTCAACAGATCATTATATTGCTTAATTTGTATAGAGAAATACTGATATCTTAGAGCTTATTGACATAATATTATCATACTTAAATAAAAATATAAATACACATAAGTTCATACTTCAAACGTTTTTAAAAACTGGCCAATCCTTGCCTGCGATCGTTCCACTTGCTTTTCGCAAAAAACAAAAAGTGAAGTATTTGTTTGTGCGGGGCAAGGAAAAGCAAGCATCATGTACTTACGAATGATGTGTGATTTTCATATTTGTGTGAATATGCATCATTAAGGAAATATTCAATAAACCTAAACAGAGAATGTTAATGAATAGAGAAGGAGCAAATGTTAGCTGTACTAAAATCAGAGAACGTAAATGAATAGAGAAGGAGCAAATGTTAGCTGTACTAAAATGTTAATGAAGATGAGGAAACATCGAAAACGCGCAAGTTCGAAAATAAAATTTCACCATCCTATCAATTTACGCAACGCAACTACACCACTCTATAAGCAAAATGTATATATGTACATACATATGAACAGATGTTCTTTGGTATGCGCATAAAGAAAATTTTAAATAATAAAAACGAAAGAAATTGACTTCGGACAAGAAAATATTAATAATGAGGGAAATAATATGAAAATAGAATTAAAATATCATTCAATAAAAAAGGGTTATAAAAATAATAAAATAGTATATAAAAATATGATAGGATTTGAACTTAGGCAAAATATTTCACGTTGAAATAAACAAGTCTGCTATACAAGCAGCACCACAGACGATATTCGAGCAGATTTGTCTAATCTGTGAACTCAAACAGCTATTATTGTTTACTTGCTTCAAATGTTCATATGTCCATATGTGAATATTCTTGAAATTGCCTTCTTTCATTCGCATGTCCAAATATATTTGCATATATGTACACATATGTACATATGTATGTCCCTCAATATGTCGCGCAAGTGACAAAAAAACGTAGACGCCATCATCGGCCAATAATATTCCAGCAAACTCGCGGCATATTTTCTTAGTATTTCATATTACAACGACAACAAATTCATTCATAAGGAACGTGCGTTCGTTCATAACTCTGCGCCGCGCTATTTTTTCTGTGCGCCTGGTAAACCACATTTGGTTTTCATATAGAATTCCTACGCAAAAGTTTATAAAAAATGAATGAATGAAATTGAATTTTGAATGTCTTCAGTAAAATTGAAGAAGTTTCAATTTTACAACTGATCCTACCATTCCCCTCGCATTTGTATGTTGCCCACAAGCTGCTGCCTCACAACATTTGCTAAAAATCAGAAATTGAAGAATTTGTCTGGTGTTCCCTTCAGAAAGGAGAATTGGCAACATGACCTATTAGCGATTTGAAATATTATTTCAATTTTTTTCATATTATGCACTATTTATGGCATTAAATTATAAAATTTATATAAAATTGCCATTCATATGAAATCATTAACTACTTCTATATATTCTAAGCACCCTCCATATAGTACTTTTATATGTTTACTTATTATCATTATTTCATAGTTTGTCGATTTAGCCCATTTTACCTAAATACGACGCTATGAAAATGCATCCCAATCGGTAATCGCAATATTTCAAAAGAGCATAAGTCAACTTTCAATAGCAAACCACTGCCAAAAGGACAAACGAGACAACACAGCCGACCGTCATTGTCGTAAAATTGTCCCTTGAAACAAATTTTTGTCAACTCCGCCACGACTCGCAAAATTCGGCGTCAATATGTATGCGAGCTCATATGTATATATGTATGTTTGCCGACAAAGTCGTCATTTGGTTTTTTTCAACAACACAATGTCCGCGGGAACCCGCCGTTATTTCGTCGCTTGCCACCAGGCACAGAGGCGTGTCAAGTGAGGGCTCATAATATATTAATATGTTGCATAATTTGTATTGAAAAATACTAATGCATTAATGACCTATTGACGTAATATAATTAATAGATACGTAAAAATATAAATACAAATATATTCATACTTATAATCGTTTTTAAAATAAATTCGATTAATAAAAACTATCTGAAATAATTATGTGGCAGTGCGCCCCTGACCCCTTCTTGCTTGCGATCGTTCAACTTGCTTCTCGCAAAAAGCAAAAAGTTAGGACAAAAGTCATTGCTTGTGCGGGGCAAGCATCAGCGTACGTGTATTTAAGAATGTATGTGTGATTATCACATTTGTGTAAAATTCGCATTATAAGGAAATATTCAATAAACCTAAACATATGAAGATATTTTAATTATCTCAGGAAGTAAAATATGCTATTAAAGAAATTGAATTATGATATGCTTAGACTCCAATTAATACAATAAAAAAATTAAATAAAATTTCACTATCATGAGTTTTACGGTTCGAACGTATAGGCTTGTATTCGGATTGTGCTTAAACCCTTCCCGCTTACGACCACAGCCACCTCAAGGTGGAAACGGGGCCGCTTAGCCATCGTTTTATTGTTATGCTTTGCTCAATAAGCATTTGCTCACGCAACGCACATATATAAGTTGGAAAAATTGCCTATTAAATGTTTATTTTATTATGAATTCTGGGGTTTTTACCGATAATACAGATTTTTAATTCAGAAAGCTTTTCATAATTATAAATTTGTCATATCATAGAAATTGAAAACATAAATCTAAATAGGTATACGCAACGATTTTTCATATAGGATTATTTGTTGTGTCTATTTATAGCATTTCGCATATTGTGTGGTGTATTTTGCTTTTTCGAAGTTATATTTTTCGATGTTGCCTCATGTGGAATTACAAATTAATACTCAAAAAGATTTCATTTAACATTTGCTCCTTCTCTATTCATTTACGTTCTCTGCTAAAATGTTAATTACGATGAGGGAAAATGAGCAAGTTCGAAAATAAAATGTCACCACACCTATCAATTTTCGCAACGAACTACACCACTCTATAAGCAAAATGTATATGCATACACATGCACAGATGTTCTTTGGTATGCGCATAAACAAAAATTTAAATAATAAAAAGGAAAGGGAAATAATATGAAAATAGAATAAAAATATCATTTAATAAAAAAGGGTTATAAAAATAAAAAAAGAGTATATAAAAGTATCTGATAGGATTTGAACTTAGGCAAAATATTTCACATTGCAATAAAGAAGTGTGCTCTAATAGACGATATTCAAGTAATTTTGTCTAATCTGTGAACTCAAACAGCTATTGTTGTTTACTTGCTTCAAATATTCATATGTCTATATGTGAATATACTTGAAATTGCGTTCCTTCATTCGCATGTCCAAATATATTTGCATATATGTACACATATGTACATATGTATGTCCCTCAAATGGGTGGACGTTGTTAAAAAGAGGAAACCGATTCAGAAGGATATAAGGATGAAACCGGACGCCATCATCATAACCAAAAAGGAAGGTGCGTCATACGCTGATATTCTCCGGAAGATAAAAAGCGACAGCGGTCTTGAAGAGTTAGGTTCAAGCGTGACCTACATACGGAAAACCATGAAAGGAGACCTACTGATTGAATTAAAAAATCAGGCAGACAAGAAAGCCGAATCGTTCCAAAGCGTCTTAGAGGGTGCGGTGGGTGAAATGGAGGTGATACAACCAATATCCCACAACGTCACAATAGTGTGTAAGGACCTAGAAGAAATTACAACTTCTGAAGAAATCTGCGCGGCACTACACAAGGAGTGTGGGATCCAAAACCTAGAAAAAACAAGCGTCAAAAGCATGAAAAAAACCCGTAGTGGCACACAAATTGCTCTTGTATGCCTGCGTGCTGAGGAGGCCAAGGCTGCACTAAAACTGGGCAAAATTGGGAAAGGGTGGTCGATCTGTCGCCTCCGGGAATATTCGCCTATTCCGCGTTGTTTTAGGTGTTTCTACCTGGGACATATGGCACGAAAATGTTTCAACCCGACTGACAGGTCGTCTCTTTGCACGCATTGTAGAACTGGAGGACACGCTGCAAAGATATGCACAAACGCTCCAAAGTGCATGCTATGTAAAGGGTGCCCGAAATATCTGGAGATGATGACGTCACTAAAAAAATGAAGATATTGCAGCTAAATTTAAATCACTGTGTTGCAGCACAAGACCTGCTCAAACAAACGATTATAGACAAAAATATTGATATCGCGTCATTAAGCGAACAATACTGCCAGCGTTCGGAAAGCACTTGGATCACAGACAGTACTGGCAAGGCAGCAATATGATCTTGTAAAGGAAAACCTTTTACGTCGCATTCCAGGCAAGCTCATAGTGGTTTCACATGGGCAAAAGTAAAAGACATATATTATGTAAGCTGCTATGCCCGTCCCAGCGAATCCATTAAAGAATTCGAGGACTTTCTCCTGGAACTGTCCCTGGAAACCAGAGGCAAATCGCCAATAATAATAGCGGTCGACTTAAACGCATGGTCTACTGCTTGGGGCAGCAAAAGAACAAACCATCGTGGGCGTCTTATTTTAGAATTCCTGAGCCAAACTAATCTCACGTTAATGAATAGCGGCACGAAAAATACTTACCAAAAAGGAAATAAAGGTTCCATAATAGACCTAATGTTTACTAATGACACATTGAGCAGACGCATTAAGTGGGAAGTGTCAGATATCTACACAAATAGCGATCACTTATTTTCGTAATATAATTAATATATACGTAAAAATATAAATACACATAAATTCATACTTATAATCGTTTTTAAAATAAATTCGATTAATAAAAATATATCTGATATAATTATGTGGCAGTGCGCCCCTAACCCTCCTTGCCTGCGATCGTTCAGCTTGCTTCTCACAAAAAGCCAAAAGTGTAGACAAAAGTCTTTGTTTGTGCGGGGCAAGAAGAAGCAAGCTTCAGAGTACGTGTATTTAAGAATGTATGTGTGATTGTCATATTTGTGTAAATTGGCATAAATAAGCGTATATTCAATAAACCTTAACATATGAACATATTTTAATTATCTCTGAAGTAAAATATGCTATTTAAGTAAGTAATTTAAGTAAGGGCTAAGTTCGGATGTACCCGAACATTTTATACACTCGCAAAGTCAAATGGTATACTCGTTTGAGATTTCTTTGTGGATTGGCTGATACTTTCGGTAGAAGGTCAACTATAGGCACTGGGGTCCACATATTTAGTACTTAGGGGCTTGAACAGTTTTGGTTCGATTTAGACAATTTTTGGTCACAAGGTGGCATACTTTAAACGTATTATTCCCGCAAAGTTTTACCCCGATACAGTCATTGTTGCTTGATATGCATAGTGGAAAGTGAAAGAATCAGATGGAAATCGAAAAATATAACTTTGAAAAAGAAAAATACTCCACACAATATGCAAAATGATATAAATAGACACAACGAATATTCCTAAATGAAAAATCGTTGCGCATACCTTTGTAGAATTATGTTTTCAATTTCTATGATATGACAAATTTATAATTATGAAAAGCCTTCTCAATTAAAAAGCTGTATTACCGATAAAAACCCCAGAATTCATAATAAAATAAACATTTAATAGGCAATTTTTCCAACTTTTGTATGTGCGTTGCGTGAGCAATTGCTTATTGAGCAAAGGATAACAATAAAATGGTGGCTAAGCGGCCGCGTTTCCACTTTTGAGGTGGCTTAGTTCGTAAGCGTGAAGGTATTTCTTGCGTGGTGTATTTTTCTTTTTCGAAGTTATATTTTTCGATGTTCCCTCATCTGGAATTACAAATTAGTACTCAAAAAGATTTCATTTAACATTTTCTCCTTTCATTTACGTTCTCTGATATTATTGTTAGGGGATGCTAAGCACATTCATTTAATGATATGATATAAAATTAAATTTAAATGATTTAAAGTGTATGCATTAATTCTTGCGATTTTCTAAGAGAGGGCTCTACCAGAGAATGTTAATGAATAGAGAAGGAGCAAATGTTAAATGAAATCTTTTTGTGTACTAATTTGTAATTCCAGATGAGGAAACATCGAAAAGTATAACTTCGAAAAAGAAATATACACCACACAATATGCGAAAAGGATAACAATAAAACGGTGGCTAAGCGGCCGCGTTTCCACTTTTGTGGTGGCTTAGGTCGTAAGCGCGAATTAGTTAAGCTCATTCTGAATACGAACCTATACGTTCGAATCCTAAAACTCATGAAACTGAAATTTTATTTAATTTTTTAGTTTATTAATTGGAGTCTAAGCATATCATAATTCAATTTCTTTAATAGCATATTTTACTTTTTGATATAATCAAAATCTATCAGGAAAATATGTTCATATGTTTAGGTTTATTGAATATTTCCTTATAATGCGAATTTTACACAAATGTGATATTCACACATACATTCTTAAATACTCGCTCACTGATGCTTGCTTCTTCTTGCCCCGCGCAAGCAATGACTTTTGTCCTAACTTTTTGCTTTTTGCGGGAAGCAAGTTGAACGATCGCAAGCAAAAAGGGGTCAGGGGCGCACTGCCACATAATTATTTCAGATAGTTTTTATTAATCGAATTTATTTTAAAAACGATTATAAGTATGAATTTATGTGTATTTATATGTTTACGATGATTATTATTATTATTATACGAAAATAAGTCATTAATGTATTAGTATTTTTCAACACAATTAAGCAACATATTCATACAATATATTAAGAGTCCTCACTTGACACGCCTCTGTGCATGGTGGCAAGCCAACGAAATAACGGCAAGTTCGCGCGGACATTGTGTTGTTGAAAAAAACCAAATGACGACTTTGTCGATATACATACATATATACATATGAGCTCGCATACGTATTGAAGCCGAATTTTGCGCATCGTAGCGGAGTTGACAAAATTTGTTTGAATCGACAATTTTACGACAATGTCGGTCGCCTATGTTGTCTCGTTTGTCCTTTTTGCAGCGCTTTGCTATTGAAAATTGACTTATGCTCTTTTGAAATACTACGATTTTCAATTGGGCTGCATTTCCATAGCGTTGTTTTTAGGTAAAATGGGCTAAATCAACAAACTATGAAACAATGATAATAAGTAAACATATAAAAGTACTATATGGAGTATGGTTAGAATATATAGAAGTAGTTAATGATTTCATATAAATGTCAATTTTACATAAATGTTTTAATTTAATGCCATATATAGTGCATAATATGAATAAAATTAAAATATTATTTTAACTCGCTAATAGATCATGTTGCCAATTCTCCTTTCTGAAGTGAACATCAGACAAAGTCTTCAATTTCTGAAGAGTTATGAACGAACGCACTTAGCTTTGAAGCAGACGAACGTTCCTTATGAATGAATTTGTTGTCGTTGTAATATGAAATACTTAGAAATAAGCCGCGAATGTGTGATTTTTTGCGAAAGATATATTGAGATACATACATATGTACATATGTGTACATATATGCAAATATATTTGGACATGCGAATGAAGGAAGGCAATTTCAAGAATATTCACATATAGACATATGAACATTTGAAGCAAGTAAACAACAATAGCTATTTGAGTTCACAGATTAGACAAAGTAGCTTTAATATCGTCTGTGGTACTGCTTGTATAACACATTCAATTATTGCAATTTAGTATTTTGCCTAAGTTCAAATCCTACCAGATATTTTTATATACTATTTTTTTATTTTTAAAACCCTTTTTTTGACTGACATTCATTCAATCAAATTCAATTAATTAAGCTCTATTTGTATCGTACGTTCTGACAGCTGGAAAACGAGGTAAGAAGACCATTTCTCCATTAAATTTTCCAGTCAAAATAGTTGCTACAATAATATTTCTTGTAACCTTTTTGATTTTCAAAGTTGAACCGTTGCATAATTGAGGTGAATTGAACTAGCTCTGAATAATTTTCAACCAAAGATTATGTGATGTCATTCCGAATATATCTAGATAATTTACGTTTTCATTCACATTACAACAGTAGCGAATTATTTAAAATTTTATGCTATCCCCTCATCAATTTAAAGCCAAATCGGTTAAGCCATTCATAAATTATAAATATTGTAGCTAACACTTCATTTCGCGCTTCACGTTGCTCATCAGTTTGATTTGCTCTTATATATTTTTGACTTGCTGTATTTCGAGTTCTGCGGCCTAAGTTTGTACGTCTGCTTGGTGACATTTTTAAAAACGAAAATCCAACTGAAAATAAAAAATTACTCCCTTATATTTTCTGTTTAACCGTGTATACCAAATTTTAATATTGTGTAGTCATCAAAAGTTACCAAAAATCGATATTAAGCTGCGAACTTACCGTGGTTAACAAACACTTATTAGCAAACAACAAACTTCTTAGTCTTTAAAACAAAACAAACTTTATAAAAAACTTAATGAAATTATTGTTAGCGCTATGTTAGGTTATGTGCGTCAGATTACCACAGATTACTTAATAGGTTATGCGAAGTTTGTATACTGCATTCTGAAATCTAACACATAGTATACATATTTTATTATTATTAAATACTTACATTAAACTGAAATCAACACTGGTATTATTAATATTATCGTCAAAGTCGGTACATTTAATTGTGGCAAGTAATTTTCAAAAATTATTAAATTAGTGCGATATAGTTTAATTAGTTAACCACATTTCCGAACATGCGATACTCTTTCAATATAGTCTATGGCTGTGAATGACGATGACAAAAAAAAACAGAAAAATCGGGGTAGCCGTTCTCAAGTTATGGCGTGACAACGGGAAACGGGTTTCATTTTTATATATATAGATTGTTTTTTCAGTGAAAACTGGCTCAAACATGATCATTTAATATCAAAACTTTTATTAATTGTCGATGTATTAATAAACCAAAATGAGTTATAAGAGTAATTGGGATAGCAAATCAATAAATCATTATAGAACCGTGCAACAGATAAAAAAGCAACTGCATCAAGGAAACTCGGCATTTTGTGTAACGGAAGTGTGCATATGTTAGAAGAAGTAAATATGTATGTTTATTTAAAGATGAATCTCTATATTTTTAGATCCGAGCTATAATACGAGTACTCATTCATGAGGCCATAAATGAAAAAACAGAAAATTTTCCTCAATTTATTGCCAATTTATTCAGTTGTGGTGGGCGCCTCGTTTGACGATAATGGTGAGTGATATAATTGTTAGGGGATGCTAAGCACATTCATTTAATGATATGATATAAAATTAAATTTTAATATATTTTACATAAATATTGTACAACATGTCAACAATAGGTTCTGACCGAACTTTTAATCACATAATTTGGACACCGAATAAATGTTATTGTGATTACAGATTACAACTTACCTTTGACTATCAAACTATAAGAAATTTCATAGATAAATTTAGCGCCTTTTAACAATTATTTAATGAATGATTAATTAAAATATTTACATACAGATTAATGAGCAAATAAAAGTGGTACATAAAGAGCTGAAGAAAAGTCGTTACACCGGATTTGATCCAGAAGTGATTCTTGAAGAAAGAGAGTCAACACAATCTATAGTATCTAAAACATTCTTACATGATAGCGCCAATGCAATTTTAAAATTATTACCATTAATCGTAAAATAATATTTAATTAGATTTATAGTATAAATATAAATTTTAAATTCCGTTATACATAAAATTTTCAATGTCACGGTATTCAATATACTTCATTTAGCTACTGGTCAATGCTACATTTGTTTTGATGATTTGTTTTACTTATTGTGGGATGTACACATTATACTCGTACGTAGTTAATTATTAAAGGGGAAAATAGAAGAACGCAGAGCAACACGCAGTTAATATTCGGTTCATGGAAGCTCATAGAGACATTGTGAAGGGTGACCAAACTAAAGTCGATGCGCTCTGGAAGGAATTGGTTAAAGAGCTTAATGTACTTTTAAAAAGGTAAAAAACAAAAATTTCGCTCTTCTAACGAAGTTTTCTTAAGCTAACATTTCATAAGGTTTGGATGGATTAGAAGGCTTTCTTCAGAAAAAAAGTTACCCACAACACTCCCGAAGCTAGAGCAACTGGTGGAGAACATTTAATAAATACACACTAACCGCAACGGCATATACGATTGCCCAGTTGTGCGGCATATACACCGTTGTGGAAATTTTGAATTTAAAAAAAATAAAGTTTTTATTTTGAAATCCACATATTAATATTTGTACTATTTTAGCATACGCTCATAATTTTCCGATTTTGTATGAATGGATATATTATTTCGCATTTCTGTAGCCTCTCCATTTAGTATGGTCTCGTATGTCACTCCTTCATTCACAGTGTGCCCACTTACATCATCTATGGAGTCATACTCTACTAATTCATGCACTTTATAGTATTTGCAAATATTATGCAGATTGAAAGTGTATTGTGATGTTCCAATACTTGGACCTCCTAACGAAGTTAACAAAAATGATTATAAAACGCATCCAAAATCACTGGCTATTAGCCAAAAACCACGATCATCGCTTTCGTATTTGCTTTGAAAAACTTCTCACCCTCTCTAACAATTGCTGCAAATATACTAACGAGACTGATATAGGGTTATATATGTATAAATATATGATCAGGATGACGAGACGAGTTGAAATCCCGATGTCTGTCTGTCTGCCCGTCCGTCCGTCCGTCCGTGCAAGCTGTAACTTGAATAAAAATTAAGATATCTTGCTGAAACTTGGTACACAGGTTAGTTGGAACCATAAGAAGTTTGGTATTGCAGATGGGCGTAATCGGAACACTGCCACGCCCACAAACCGCCATTAATCGAACACTTATAAAATAACTAAGCACTAAATTAAGATACACATACATAATATGTAATTTGGTACAGAAGATTGTATTGGGGCCTGTGTTGTTGAAACATTTTTGAAAAGTGGGCGTGGCCCCGACTCCTAATAAGTTAAATGCATGTTTCTCCTAAACCATTCAAAGCATATAATCCAAAAATGCATAGAATAAATGTTTTTGACACTTCCATCGACAGTGTGCAAATGGATGAAATCGGGGTTATCATCTGATTTCATCCACAACAGTTTTGTTAAAAACTACTAAAAGTGCGATAAAGCAATAACTAAATGCGTCAGAGACATTAAATTTTACATCCGTGATGGCACTAGGAGGTCATAGAGGAACCGTTTTCAAAATTGGACGATAGGAATGGCACCGCCCACATTTAAGCGAAACCATATATCTCCGGAACTACTTGATCAATTTCAACAAAATTTGGTACATAAAATTTTTTAACAATCCCATCTTGCAATGAGAAAATGATGGAATACAACCACGCCCACTTTCTATATAGCACAATTTTAAATTCCATACGATTTTTTTTTTTTTAGTTTTTTACTATTTAAATCAAGCTCCAAAAAATATATTATAGGGTTAATTTATTACAATTCGGAGAGAATCTCTTTCTGATAATAGTTTGCAAATATGTCAAAAATCGATTGAATCGGGTCAATACTTTCTCTATCCCCCATATATCTTATCGAAATATTTTCGAACTTCTGGTTTACTTCATACCTCATATATCGGCTAAAATGTGAGCTATTTCAATAAAATTTAGTGGAACTACTTGATCAATTTCAACAAAATTTGGTGAGAAAATGAGCAAAAGCAGACTACAACCCCGCCTACTTTCTATATAGCCCAATTTTAAAGTATATAATAATATATTCACTTTAGAGTATATAAGTAAAGCATGATAAAATATATTAGTGCAAGACTTTGCACAAATAGTGCTTTTGAGGTATACCATCTCGCGTAGCTGTTCAAGCGCCCACTAACGAAATATGGGTGCCTGGTGCTAACTTTTTACCGAAAATAACGGTCAATCTGTAAGATATATTATTGCAATTCGGAGAGAATCTCTTTATGATATTAGTATGCAATTATGCATTTCAATAAAAATAAGTGGATGTATTTTCATAATGCTTCGTCTTTGTGCCTAAAATGAGTAAAATCAGGTGCTCGGTTTCACTTTCCAGTATGCAAATCAAGCAACAATGATTATATCGGTGTAAAACTTTGCGTGAATAATACGTTTAAAGTATGCCACCTTGTGACCAAAAATTGTCTGAATCGAACCAAATCTGTTCAAGCCCCTAGGTACGGAATATGTGGAGCCCAGTGCCTATAGTTGACCATCTACCGAAAATATCGGTCAATCCACAAAGAAATCTCAAACGAGTATACCATTTGACTTTGTGAGAGTATAAAATGTTCGGTTACATCCGAGCCCTTTCTTACTTGTTATTAATCAAATTTATTTTCAAAATGTTTAAATAAGTATGAGTTTATGTGTATTTACATTTTTAGGTAAATATTATGTAAATAAGCTCTAAGATATCAGTATTTCTCAATATAAGTTAAGCAATATTTTAATATAATAAAAAAACGAGTTCGCGCGGAGACGAGGCGGAGCAAAAAACGTTGAAAACAACCAAATGACAACTTTGCCGACAAACATATGTACATACATACAAGCTCCATACATATTGGAGCGGAGTTTTGCGCATCGTCGCGGAGTTGAAAAAATTTGTTTAAATCGACAATTTCGGACAATGTCGGTCGGCTATGTTTTCAAGGTTGTCGTTTTTGCAGTGTTTTGCTATTGAAAATTGACTTATGCTCTTTCGAAATACTACGATTACTGATTGCACTAGGCATTCCATATGAAAACCAAATATGGTTGACCAGGCGCACAGAAAAAAGAGCGCAGTGTATAGTTATAAACGATCGCACTTCGTTTATCGTTATATGAAATATTTAGAAAATATGGCGCGTGATTGCTCGAATCTTCTTGGTCGATGATGGTGTGTCCGCGCTTTTTTTGCCTACCATCGATATTTCATCTTTCCCTAGCTCTCATATAACAAATCACAAAATTTTCAAACATCTGGTTGGTTTTATTCCACATAACACATGGACTGATTTTGATCGGGCCTCACACATTGATGGCGTTAGTTTTTTTGAATTCGCCTCATTATCAGTTAGTACTAACTTTCAAAAAACAGCTGTTAAAATATCATGATATTCTATTCATTAGTTTGCGAGTTATTGTGCTAAGAGTGACGCTGCTTTTGTTATTTTGAAACAATGGATAATAAACAATTTCGTGTTTTAATTTTACACTGCTTCTTGATGGGAAAAAATACCGTTCAAGCGATAATGCAATAACACAGTGGGCGTCCAAATGTGGCTGCAACAGTGGTATTGTGTTGCTCTTGATGGAGATTATATTGATGCATGAAGCCAATTTTGAACAAGCCCATGTGTAATGCATGTTAGTGATGGTAATGAAACTCAGGGAGTATTTCATTCTATTAAGAGTACAAGTACAGTAAGAGTGTTGGATACAACGTATAATATTTATAATATATATATAAATATAATGCCGAAAATATACTTTAATACAATTAAAAGAAGAAGTTTTCTTAAAAATTGTGGAACGTTTTCACACCAACTCATTATATTAAATTTAGCTTTTTCAGTTGAGTTTATATCTCATATATCTCCTTTGAAGATGATTTATACAATACATATTTAGCTGACGCGAAGTAAAATATAGTAATAAAACGTAAGTGAGTATATGACCTATAATATAACTTAATAAAATACAAATTTGATTGTAATCCATAGACGATGTCGCCGAATAATGAATGTTCAATTGTTTCGTAACATTTTTTAATATAAAATTTTCCATAGACCTAATGGTATTTTCCTTGCTTTGATACTTGCTAGTTGCACGAGTATAAAATGTTCGGTTCCACTCGAACTTAGCTGATCCTTACTTGTTATTATTATTTCGATCTATTTTATTTTTTGAATAATTTAAAAGCTTTTATTCATTTGTAAGATGGGATAAAAACGGGATCAAAAATTAACAAATTGCTCGTATTTCAGAACACCAAAACCAAATTCACTCGATTTTATATTCATTTAATTTCCATTTTCACTCGGATTCCAGAACCTGCCTGATTACCTCCAAATTTTAAAATGATTGATGAGTAATTTTCAAAAGTTTTAGTTTATAACATTTGAGATAATGAAAGAGGATAGATCATTCTTAATTTTCAACAATAATATTTGACGTTTTTAATTAAAAACATTAACAAATTCAATTTAATTCAGTCCTATTCGTAACGTACATTTTAACAGTATAATTGGACAACGGGGCAGTAGGACAATTTCTCCATTAATTTTTTCAGTCGAATTGGTTGCTACAATAATATTTCCTGTAATCTTTTTGACTACTAAACATGTACCGTGATTATGTCAGAGAATGATAATGAATAGAGAAGGTGCAAATGTTAACTGTACTAAAATGTAAATTAATAAAAGGGAAAATCGAAAATGCACAAGTTCAAAAATAAAATTACACCACGTCAAAAAGGAACCTTACCTTCTTTATAAGCGAACTCAACAAACTACACCACTCTAAGAAGGAGCCAAGCAAATTTTCACCACCTCATAAGGGAACGGCAAATGTATGTATGTGCAGATGTTCTCTGGCATTTGCCTATTAACAAAAACAAATGATAGATATAATATATACGTAGATGTAGATAATAGATCGAAATAACAGCAGCCTAATCGGTATTCGTAGTATTTAAAATAATTCAATTTTCAATAGCAAAGCACTGCAAAACGATAAACTTGACAACATAGCCGACCGACATTGTCGCAAATTGTCCATTCAAACAAATTTTGTCAACTCCTTTTGTTAGAACTCAATTTCTTGCTCCGCCCGGTCTCCGCGCGAACTCGCCGTTACTTCCATGGTATGGCCCCATGGACACAGGCGTTTCAAAGGATCATTATATTGCTTAATTTGTATAGAGAAATACTGATATCTTAGGGCTTATTGACATAATATTATCATACTTACATAAAACTATAAATACAATACACATAAATTCATACTTCAAACGTTTTTAAACACTGACCCCTTTTTCCAGCGATCGTTCTACAAAAAGTGAAGTATTTGTTTGTGCGGGGCAAGGAGAAGCAAGCATCAGCGTACGTGTACTTACTGATGATGTGTGATTTTCATATTTGTGTAAATATGCATCAATAAGAGAAAATTCAATAAACCTAAACATATGACCATATTTTCCGGAAATATTCTAATTATTTTATAATATAATATTATTATTCTAGTAAAATATGCTATTTAAGTTACTGAATTAAGTTTTCTTATACAATTTGAAGGATATTTTAAATTACAAAAGTTATGATTTTTTGGTAATATGCAAATTTAAATCAGCATGTTCATAATTCATGTAAGAACATTCCTTGTATCTGTTTATAGCATTTTCCCCGTTGCGGTCATTGCGTGGTGTATTTCTAAAGTTTCGAAGTTGTATGTTCCCCCTGATGCTCAAATTAGTACTTCTTAACACTTGCACCAGAGAATGTTAATAAATAGAGAAGGCGCAAATCTTAAAAAGTACTAAATTGAGCTTTTCACAAGAGGAAACATCGAAAAATACAACTTCGACTCTTTTGAAATACACCACGCAATGATCGAAACGGAGAAAATGCTATAAATAGACAGAAAGAATGTTCTTAAATGAATTATGCGCTTGCTGATTTAAATTTGCATATTATCAAAAAATTATAATTTTTGTAACATAAAATCATCCTTCGAATTATATGAGAGGATTATTGGTTAAAGCTCCAGAATTTACAATAAAATAAGTAATTAATAGATAAATTCTACATCACATTTTTCGCGTTGCATGCACAATGTCTAATAGACAAAGGATAGCAATAAAACAGTGACTAAGTTAAGCCATTCCGAATACAAACACTTACGTTCAAATCCTGTAAATCATAAATCTAAATTTTTATTTATCTTTTATTTTATTATTTGACATTTTAGCTGATCGCAATTCAGTTACTTAAATATCAAATTTTAAACACTGAAATAATTAGAATATTTCAGGAAAATACGTTCATATGTTTGGGTTTATTGCATATTCCCTTATTTATGCTTATTTATACAAATGTGAAAATCACACATACATTCTTAAATACACGTACGCTGATGCTTTCTTCTTCTTACCCCGTACATACAAAGACTTTTGTCTACACTTTTTGCTTTTTACGAGAACAGCTAGAACGAAGCAAGTTAAACAATCGCAAGCAAGGAGGTGTCCGGAGGTGTACTACCACATAATTAGTTCGGATATATTTTTATTAATCGAATTTATTTTAAAAACGGTCAAATAAGTATGAATTTATGAGTATTTATATTTTATACGTAAATATTATAATATTTGGTAACTAAGCCCTAAGATATCAGTATTTTTCTATACAAATTAAGCAATATAATAATATGATAAAAGTCCCCCGTTGAAACGCCTCTGACCATGATGACACGCCACGGAAGTGTTCGTGCGGAGACGGAGGTTGAAAAAAACGAAATGAGAACTTTGCCGACAAACATACATACATACGAGCTCGCATACATATTGACGCCGAATTTTGCGCATCGTCGCGGAGTTGACAAAATTTGTTGTCATGTTTGTCGTTTTGCAGTGCTTTGCTATTGAAAAGACTTATGCTCTTTTGAAATACTCCGTCTACCGATTGGGCTGCATTTTCATAGCGTCATATTTAGATAAAATGGGCTAATTCGAAAAACAATGAAATAATGATCTTAAGTAAACATATAAAGGTACTATATACAGTGTGCTTAGAACATATAGAAGTAATAAAGGATTTCATATAAATGGAAATTTTATATACATTTTATAATTTAATGCTATATATAGTGAATAATATGAAGTGAATTAAAATAATATTTCAAGTCGCTAATAGACCATGTTGTCAATTCTCCTTTCTAAAGGGAACATCAGACAAATTCTTCAATTTCTGTTTTATAGCAAATGTTGTGAGGAAGCAGATTGTGGGCAACATACAAATGCGAGGGGGATGGTAGGATCAATTGTAAAATTGAAATTTTGCTGATTATTCAATTTTACTAAAGACAAATTTATTTTTTTGATTAAGTATTGAATATTCAAAAATCAGTTTTTTTAATATATCACAAAATCACAGAAATATAGTTAAATTGTTTCTCCATGTGCTAAACGATTACATATATAATAAGTACAAATCTTAATAATTGTTGGGTGTTTTAATTTAAATGCCCAACAATTTTTATTTTGACTCATCTGGCTATAATGCACAATGTTACAAAAAACGCTAATTTTGAGGCGCTCCCACACTGGAATAAATTGAACATTCCTTTATCCCTGGTCGTGCCGCTAAAAGAAATGTGCCCTGCGCCTAATTTTTTGTCATTATGAATTCTCTATGGTGTTATAAAATACATTTTGTATTTTACGATACTTAAAGACAATAAAATACAGTATTTTAGGGTCTAATACATTTATTTGATCGTAACATATAAAATAATTCAGGTAGAAAGTACTTGTTTAAAAAAAAGAATAAAAAATATTCACAAAATTTGTGGAAACAGAGTTCTCACTCGGTGTCTTTAATTTCGTACTCACCTACACAATCGCAGTTCCTCTCATGTCGACCACTGGTCTAGACCGTGGCCTAAGCCCCTTTAGTGAGTTTAGATCACACACATGAGTTAATTTGTTTGATTTTAATACCAATATTTCGGATATGAATTGTTTAATATAAAGTTTTGCCAACGCCTGAAAGTATTTCCCCAGTTTTAATCTTTTCGAGAGTATAAAATGTTTGGTTACACCCGAAATTAATCTTATTTGTTTTTTCTATGTCTTTGTACAAAATAACAGATTGAAATAGTTTAAAATTATATATAATATAAAATAGTTTATTTGCATTCAAATAGTTCGCTGTGTTCCATAACCTGAAGCCCACAGACCTCGCTGTGTAAGTGTTCGGCCGGAGACATCAAGAAACATCCCATGATAGTCCGGAGTGCAGTATTCTGGCATGTCTGTAGCTTCTTTGTCTGTGTTACACTACAACCAGGCGATCATATCGGGATGTTGCCTGCAACATTTCGTTGTCTTTTCACCATGAGCTGCCGGCAAGCGACTTGAGGATTTTGTTGCGTCTCTTTACTTTGGCGGTCGTATGAGCAGTGAAGGAGCACGGGTTGACAAATGTTACACCTAAAATCTTAGGGTTATTGGCCGTCGGAATTGTAATACCATCGACTGTAATGTATAGATCCAGTCTGTACTCATTCGTCCAGTTAGTGAATAAGGTCGCTGTGGGTTTTGTAGAAGAAAGTGTTAGGCTCCTTGTAGAGAAGAAGCGAGAAAGGTCGTAGAGATAGCCGCTTACTTTTGAGCACATGCCATCGATTCTGTTGCCCGACGTCAATATATGAATATCGTCCAATCATCATCGTACGAGGTGATGGAAATTGCCTCTAGTGGTTGGGAGAGTTTCGATATATAGATATTAAACAGTAACGGGAAGAGGAAACCACCCTTTGATGATGTTTTAGCCTTGTCGATGACACCCTTAACCTCCTCATCGGTGACGCGCGACATTTTGGCATTTTACGCAGCCGTCGAGTAAAACATCGTTTGACCTTGTCTGTCGAAGGCTGGCTAAAATAGCTCATGCTCATCTTCGGGTCCGAAGAGGCATGGTCATCGAATTGAATTTTCACCCGATCGTCATGTTTCCTCGGATTTCACATGGGCTTGACAGTATTCCATAGCTTACACCGGTGGAGAGGTTGCAAGACATAAAATGCTCTTCCCATTTCGTCCGCCTATGCTGATTTACCATCTGCCAAATCTCCAAATTGAGACCCCTTATTCGGGGATCACAGAGATCGGCATAGCATAAGGTGTCGCGCTCGTTAGCAAACCAGCTGCTTCGGCTAGGAAATTATTCTGGAGTTCCGCGATTCTTCCAGACGGTATGAAGCGAGCGGTAGGAGCAGCGATCACCTTGCGGAATTGACGCTCGCCAACGATGACGTCCGTAGGAATCGGTAAATTCTGTGAAGCCGACCCAGTTAGCTTTGTTTAAGTTAACAAAGGTGTGGTTGTCTACAGAAATATAGTCGGGAGGTTTCTCGATCGAGATAATTATAGGCAGATGGTCCAATGCGAGAGTTAACATAGGTCGCTAGGTTATAGTATTTATCAGATCACCGCTAGCGATGGTAATATCTGGCGAGCTATTACAGGTGCTCATAATTCTGGTGGGGGCTTCGTCATTCATTGTGCAGAATGTGGAATCGTCAATCTATTCCGCCTGCTCCATCGCCCTACGATCGTTTTACAGACAGGAGTACCAAAGATCGTAGTGCGCATTAAAATCGCCAAGCAAAGAACGATTTTCACCACGAAGTAGCGCACTTATGTTCGGATGATATCCTATTTGGCAACATGTAATAGGGCGATGTAAGTATATATTAAATATCTCGAACTCGACATCGTCTGACCGGTGCTTGGACCGAAGCTATCGATACGCGTTCCTGCAACAGCCGGTTCTACATTACCGGAATTGACACGGATTTTATCCGGCCAAGGGCTGTTATTTCGGCGATCTAACCCTGTTTGGATCGGTAAGTTCTAGGTTAAGTTTGTCGTCATTGGAGCAACGCCTAGCGGTAGGATTGCTCCGTATCCTCCTGATCCATGCTGGCATCGAGTGCAACCCGGTCCCCGAGGAATTCTACTGCTGCGTTTGCGCTAGAAGGCTCCATCCAAACTCCACCTCGGTTAGGTGCAATACATGCAATGGATGGAGCCATCTTAAACCGGCTCAGGCCTTAAGACACATAGGGAGTGGATCACGAGTTACGTGGCCCCATGCTGTCAACACAATACTGCGACAACCTGCAACCTGCACCATGTTCGCGCACTGCGCCGCCACCCCAGTCGAGTGGCCAAGATAGGACCTCCACGGCCCTAAGGAGCTCACACAGACAGCATGACCCCCAGTCTAACTAACTAACCTTTCCCCAGTAGTGAAGACACTTGCGGCCTTGTTACTCCCGACGTTCACTCACCACCTTAGTCTAGAAGAACATCAGCATGGCTTCCGGAAAGTGCACAGCACCACCACAACACTTATCGTCATAAACGCCCAGATAATTCATGGCCTAAACCAGAAGATACCCTGCGAGAGGACGATCCTCGTAGCGTTGGACTTATCGAAAGCCTTCGACACCGTCAACCACACAAGGCTACTTGAGGACATCGAACAATCTACGCTCCCTCCAGGGCTGAAGCGGTAGACCATGAACTACCTCAGCGGTCGGCATTCATCCGTACTGTTTCGAGGTCTAAACTCCAAACTGAGGAGAATTAAACAGGGGGTTCCGCAGGGTGGTGTCGCTCCCCTTTACTGTTTAACTTCTACATTTCGAAACTCCCTCAACCACCAGAGGGAATTTCCGTGACCTCGTACCCTGATGACTGCACGATATTGACGTCGGGCAATGGAATCAATGGCATGTGCTCGAAAGTAAACGGCTATCTCTCTGATCTTTCTCGCTTCCTCTGTGCAAGGAGTCTGACACTCTCCCCCATTAAATCCACAGCAACCATATTTACGAACTGGGCGAAGGAGTACAGACTGGATCTAAACATTTCAGTCGATGGCACCAAAATTCCGACGGTAAACAACCCTAAAATTTTAGGCATTACACTAGACAGTCTTTGCTCCTTCACTCCTCACACGACCGCGATAACTGCCAAAGTACAGAGCCGCCACAAAATCCTCAAATCGCTTGCCGGCAGCTCTTCGGGAAAAAACAAAGAAACGTTCCTGGCGACATACATGACAATCGGCCGGCCGGTCCTAAATTATGCAGCCCCAATATGGTCGCCTGGATGTAGTGCCACGCAGATGAAGAAGTTCCAGACCTGTCAGAACACAGAACTCCGGACTATCACGGGATGCCTCTTGATGTCCCCAATCGAACACCTACTTAGTGAGGCCCGTATGCTTCCGGTTAAGGAACATAACGAGCTCCTCTCCAAGCAGTTTCCTCTGGGATGTTTTCGTAGAAACCACCCCTGCAGTCACCTGCTTGTAGCGGAGCCGCGTCCTAGGAACATCAAGAGGTATTCCCTTGATTACGTCGACGACATTAGACAGTACGCCGACCGGACTTCGGACGCAACGAACTTCAGACAGGCACGGATCGCCATTCACAGTGGAGCCATCAACACCTTCACCGACTCCCTCTCAGTGAATGGCGTATTACCAGTCAAACCACCACCCATAGCAGACGTAGAGCTCGAGTTGCCTCGCGAAACCAGAGTGACCCTCGCGCAACTTCGTTCTGGACAATGTAGCAGGTTAAACTCCTACTTATCTTGAATAGACCCCGACATACCAAACACATGTCCTGCGTGCAATGAGTCTCCGCATGACACTAACCACCTTATTGCATGCCCAACAAACCCCAATCATCTAACACCCTTTTCCCTATGGTCCGACCCCGTCGAAACAGCTCGTTTCCTGGGCCTCCCGTTAGATGACCTCGACGACAACTAATCTGGAATTTATCACCCAAACGGGGACTAGGTCGTTGTTACAAAAACAACATACGCGTTCCCGTCTTATAAATGCAACTATCTCCTCGATCTTCGGGTCTTGAGGCCTGAACAGGTCTTTGGATGGTTCCATCCATTGCATGTGTTGCACCTAACCGAGGTGGGATTTGGATGGAGCCTTTTGGCGCAAACGCAGGAGAAATATTCCTTAGGACCCTTTCCCGGGTCGGACTCGATGAGAGCACGGGTCAGGAGGATGCGGAGCAACTCTACTACTAGGAGTTGCTCCAATGACGACAATCTTAATCTATTACTTACCGGTCCAAACAGGGTTAGATCGCCAAAATAGCAGCCCTTGGCCGGATAAAATCCGGTACCGTATTAGTGGCTGTCTTGGGAGTATACTAGTCAACCCCATCGGCAGAGTGAAAACCATATTACCATGAAGTTGGAAAGCACTTCAACATACATTTTTTTTTTGGCGAATTGAGTTGACATCGACAATATTGAATTTCAAACTTCAACCGAAAAGTATAGTTGAAAACCGTTTTAGGGGCTAAGATTACCACGATTTATTATTCCATATTAGTGTCACCATCCGCACAGCATTCCAATGAATGGACATGCACCAATAAATTTTTAATAATAAAAGTTTATTTTCAATGACAAAAAATTATATTTTCAAATCTAGTTATCTAATCATGTCATGTCTAATCTACCCAACAAAAGCATTATCGTAAAACAAAATATTGGAAAAATAACTCACAAAACCTTGAACATTACAAAGGAAAGTCAGCCATTTTGAAAACTAGAGTAAAATATATAAACTGACAAAACTTCGAATGAATGTAAGGAAAATTATATTAAGAAAACGATACCATCAGCAACCATTACTTGATTGTCTTCAGTCATTTGATTCATGGCAGCTTCAATTTCAGAACTTGAGAATTGTTTCGAATTATTTTCATTGATAGCGTTTGTAATTCGTTCCAGAGATAAACTCTGTTCCCGAGCCTCTCGGAACAATCGTTGCAAACTATGTTTGAAGACGCTCAATCTAGTATCTGATATGGTAGGAGATATATCTACACTTGTATGGGATGTACTTTCTTCGTGCCTTTGATTGGCCACTCCAACAGCTGTAATCGACTTTGGACCTGAAATCGACTTAATTGTTTCACGCCGAGTTAAATCACCTGCGTCTCGTGGAGGCGCTTCAATTTCTTCATCAGTATCATATGCATTACTTTCCGACTCCGTTTGTAATGTTTCTGTGCGAGTCCGTTTACTTTTCCTGGTTAGGGATTTCGGGTTTTCTTTAATTTCATCTTCATCAGTTGAAGCATCCCCACGTCGTCGTTTGTTACCTTTTTCTTTTTCTAAAACTTTCTTAAAATATGCAAACTGCACCAATTCTATAGCACTCTGTGCGTCATCGGCCGTTACGGTTTTGGACAATCTAGCACGGGCATGTGCTGTGGCAAGTCGTATAAGAGTTTCTAATGTTCGAGCTGTTACTGGTTGAGTACGAGCAACATCGGATTGTATATTTTCTTGGGAGCGCAAGGATGAGTACTCCGTTGCAATAGCTTCACAAGCTTGTTCGCTTAATTTTGGCTTCATGCATTTTGCAATATGAATATATTTACGCATAAATTCGACAGATAAAATTTTTTCTTGTCGCTTTCTTGACTTACCATGTAGCAATGGATCATATTTTTCAAATATTTCTATTTCTTTTTTCTGTGAATTGTAAAAAAATGCATATATTATTTCTTAAATGCGTAAATATGTACTACCTCATCAGAATTTGCAGTGAATGCTAAGGAATCTGCATATGAGCTACCCATAGAAAGAGGTTCACCATCTGTTTCCTTTGGGTTACTGAAATACATAGTGATATTAATCAATAACTAAACAATACTTGAAAAATATGTTACCGGTAACGGTGCATACGCACAACATGATCCGAAATCATTTGGTCAATATCGCTATCAATTACATCCAACATCACGAATAGTAAATCAAAACGAGAAAGCAGCGAATCTTGGAGGCCAATATTTTCCATTGGAGTTTTATACTGATCATACTAAAAAATTTTTTTTAATTTATATTAAAAAAAAGGTTGCAAATTAACTATTTTTACATTACCCTTCCATAGACTGGATTTGCGGCCGCTAATACCGAACAACGTGCATTTAAAGACGCATGTATTCCCGCTTTTGAAATTGTGACACGACCTTGTTCCATGACTTCGTGAATTGCGGTACGATCGATGTCACTCATTTTGTCAAATTCGTCAATACAAACAACACCCCTATCGGCCAAAACCATAGCGCCTGCTTCTAATCGACGCTCACCAGTTTCTTGATCAGTCGTTACAGCAGCCGTTAAGCCTACTCCACTTGAGCCTCGACCAGTGGTTGGTATTGCTCTTGGCGCTGTATTTAATACATACCTTAATAATTGGGATTTCGCCACACTTGGATCTCCAATAAGAAGGACATTGATGTCACCCCTCAACCGAGTACCATTTGGTAAAACCTTTTCTACTCCTCCTAATAAGAGACATAAAATTGCTCTCTTTACGAAAGAATGTCCATGAATAGAAGGAGCCAAACTCTTAGCCAACAAATCAAAAATATCATTATTTTTGGCCAGTTTTTTACATAAGATAATATCTTCACGGCAAATAAGCATATTACTATCTTTGCTTAATAGAGAAATATTGTTGGCTAATAACACAGTACGGAATGTGCCAGAGGTATATCCTCCAAACTTTCCTGGTAGACAGCGATAACTTCCTACTATTTGAACACGATCGCCGGGTTTGCATCGATCAACCATATCATCATCACATATAATATCAACAGATCGAGGCAACTGACCTGCTGGTGCTTTTTCAGGCATTTCTTGTATCGTAACAGTTTGATGATCTTTATATATTGAAAGCCCAAACTCAGTTTCTAAAAAATTTCCCTCATCATCTTTTGTGGGATAGACAGCGCTAGAAGGAATTGCTTCAAATGAAGTCAAATCTGTATATTTCCTTTCCATAACTTTTTTCGTTGCAGGACAGTAGTGAATACTGCGGACCACTTTTGGATGTATTAAAGAAACCTTTGTAACAATACCTTCCACACAAACTAAATTCCCCAAATAGCTAAAATTAATTATTTAGTTTTGTTTGACTACAATAATAGAAAAAACTTACATTGAAGTCAAAGAACGTGGAGTAACATGACGATTTCCAAAACAGCCTTCAAACCCAACAAAAAAATCTTCATGTTGTTTTGCATAGGTAGGATCCACCGATGCAACATATTCCTTTAGAGCTCTTCCAAATGCTAATTGCTCATCACATGCATTTGATAAAAGCCCTTGAACTCGTTGAGGATTTTTGCGCTTCAGATCACTTATGTTAACTATTAGACGCCGTCCCTTTTCAGCAATCATATCTTTAATAAGCCCGGAATAAATTCCTTGGTCCTCTTCGTCATCTAAAAAATCTACATATTCTCGTTGTATTTCCCTAATATAATGCTCTGCCTCCGCCATAATTAGTGCTATGAATCGAAAAAATTAGTTTAACGAATTAATATAACATTAACGTTCTGTAAAACATATGCCAACTTCCCGCGCTTTCAAATTTATATAATGATCGTGTTACCAGATTACACGATACAATAATTGTCACATAACTACTTTCTCCATAGGCACCTAGAACACTTTCAATATTTATTGTGATATTTGAATCGTGATCCCTAATGAGAAGGGATATCACACCAGTATTTAATTGTAACATAACGTGTTATTAAAGAATACAAAAAATAAAATATTTTGCTTTATTAATAATTTCAACAAATAATCATAAGAAACCCGAAGAAAAGCATGTTTGGTTTAAAAAAACAATTCAAGGACAACATTGGAAAAAAAATGAGATGATCCATTGTGAAAAATGCACTAGATCTTTGAAATTACTAAAATTAAAAATATATACAAATATATATGTAAATAAATGTTTAATAAAAACTGCATGTGCCATTCACGATCCGCGCTCCGGTTTTCAAAATATTTAAATATTTCCTGATATGGATCGCGAACCCTTAATCTACTATACTAAACCTGTAACAAATATCGCAATCTTGAGTCGGGGTCAATACTCTGCAAGGCGGAGGTTACTCATATCAGATATACAATGACACTTGTAAAACTATTGTAACGGATTTCTCGATAAATCGTCTACCTGTAACTCACTCTTGAGTTCGATCACTGGATTGTTAAATAAAAGTCCCAATTTAATGGCTACACACTTATCTTTATTTCTAATTCCAACAACTTAACACTTATTGCTCGTTATTCGAGCTTACAACTTCTTGCTTATACCTTAATTGCTCTTATCACGACAACACTCTAACTAGAACTGTGTTTGCTGCACAATCCGGCAGCCCTTATATAGTAAATCTGTAACAAAACATTGCTTCTAGAACATTCTGGCAACTACGAATTCGCTAACTAGTTGCTTCTGGCAGTTTATCGTGTTCGTCACACTATAGATAATCAAGCATATCGATATTAATATTGTGACGAACATGGATGATAGAACAAAATCGAAACGACGATGCCCGAAGCAACTAGAGAGCGAATTCGTAGTTGCCAGAATGTTCTACAGACGAAGTCTTGTTAAAGTTCTACTATATACGGGCTGCCAGACTGTGCAACAAGGACAGTTTTAGTTAGAATGTGAGCGTGTTAAGTGCAATTGAGACATAAGCAAGAAGTGATAACAGCTCGCTGCTACAGAATTCGGCATTCTTTTTCAATTTGAAATTCCTTTATGGTTGCAACTGCGCTCGGTTTCAAATGAATATATACGAATCGTTCAGAAATTTCAAATTTGAATTTTGTTACCTATTTTTTGTAGGTAATATGCAAATATGCATAGAGTAATAAAAATATTTTGAAAAATTGTGAATAAGTATAAAGTTAATATACTCAAAATTATTTAATTTAAATATTTATTAATATTTAGCAGTATAAAATGTAATAATCTAAACTTACACTTCTTTTGGAAGCGAATTCATTAACTGATGTTGTATAATTTGGAGATGCCTACGACATGTAGGGCATGTCCAGACGAGAGACTTTACTTGAGCTCGTGCCCCTATAAGCCAAAAACGTTGTCTAAGAAACTGTAGCATTTGTTGTATACCCCCATGTAGACAACGTGTATGCGCATCAGAGTCTAGTAAGTAAGTCAGGGCCCACGTGGAAATATAATTTGATGTCGGTGTTGGTGAGTCGACCACCTACTCTCAGTATGCCGTCAGTATCCAGGAAGGGATTGAGTGCTATGATTTGACTACGACCCACAATTTTAGAATGCAATGCAAGCGATTTAGTTTCGTGTTTAAAATTATTACCTTGTGCTTGTCGAACGCGCAGACGTAACGCCCAGTGCTGCTCTTTAACAGCAACTACATCGTTCCTGTAACCACGATATTTCGGTAACCATCGCCTTAACTAAACAGTGGTGTTGAGTAAACGACTCAATTTGCTAAATTACACTACGAGAGGTATCCGCTTGTCTTTTTGGATGTCATAATCCATTGGTAATCAGATCTAGAAATGAAGATGGAGACCGGACGAGATTCAGCTATGGAGAGTTGCTCTTCCTCTTCCGTCAAAGTAGTAGGTAGGCTCATTGTGTATGCACGTCGGTCCCGTCTACCAAAGGTGATGCTCTGCTAAGAGAGCAGGAGATAGGCCCCTGCTTTCACAATCGGCTGGATTCGATTCCGAGCGAATGTGTTTCCAAGCATTAATGTCTGAATTGGCTTGGATGTAAGCTACACGATTGGACACGTATTGCTCAAACGTTGATGGAGTTTTGCGGATCCTACATAAAACGATAGTGGAATCGCTCCAATACGTACATGGGACGTCCTATAAATCTAGAGCCTTACGTACGTTATTCAGCGCCTTGGTTAGAAGATGAGCACCACACAGTTTGAGGCACGGTATAGACACATCCTTAATTGGTGCTATCTTCGTCTTCGCTGAAACAAGAACGGTGCGTGACGTTCCGCTGTTATCGATGATTTGAATATATATAACTGCTGCATATGCTTTACTACTAGCATCGCAAAGACTGTGTAAATGCACCAAAGAGCCCACTCGTATACCCAGCCAACAAGGAATACGAAGCCGTGCAATATCTTGCAAGCTATTGTGAAATATCAACCACGTATTGAGCAGCTCTGCTGGGAGTTCGGCATCCATAGCAGACCAGCCATCCATAAGTCCTGTATGAAAAGTTTGGCCAACACGACTACAGGTGCTGATACCCCAGTTGGATCGTAAATTTCGTCACGTCACTCAAAGCCCTTCATTTAGTATGCATTGAGGTGTCGTCAACCATGCTTACCTTGAAGAAGAGTTTGTCACTGACTGGATCCCAGTACCTTTGCCGTGGAGTTGTCTAACTCCAGTTCCGATGCAGAAACTGTTGTACCGCTTATCGTAGATAATACATGTGTAGAGTTGGAATTCCACTTTCCCCAAAATAAATTGCCCTTGTTCCAAAACAGTTGCTATGTCTTGAGCACGAGTAACGGCAAGTTCGTCGCTGTCGACGCTATCCAAATAGTCATCAACGTAGAAATTATAAAGTATGCTATGACGCGGTGCGGCAGCCTGGCTTGGGTCATAGATGATTTTATAATTGTCATTCGCACATTAACGCAGTGCGCGTATTGCGTTGAATGGGCTACAAGCCATTCCATAAGTTACCGTCTTTAATTCATATACTTGAAGAGGTTTATTTGGTGAATCACGCCAGAGTATTTGCTGCCATTTACGATGTCGTTTGTCTACCAATATTTGTCGGAACATTTTCTTAATGTCTGCAGTAATATCTACGTTGAATTTGCGAAAACGGTTAAGAATGGCGACAATATTTGTATGTAACTGTGGTCCGGAAAGCTGTGTATCGTTTAAGGATGTCCCATTAGAAGTCTTCGCGGAAGCGTTGAAAACCACGCGAAATTTTGTGGTTAGCGCATGATGAGGTATGAAGTAACCAGTTTCTTTGCCGATGAAGGTTTCTTTGCTAACCTCCATATGATCGAGAGCAATGTATTCTCGCATAAATATGATGTAGTGCTCACGAAGACATGGGTCGTTTATCAGCCGACGCTCGAGTTGTAAAAACTGGCGCATTGCCGATTGATGAGATTCGCCAAGTGCAGGAGCATCCGGTCGAAATAAAATTTGCACCTGGTACCTGCCGTCTGCAGTGAGAGATGTGTGTGATGTAGTGTGAGCGGAACTTGTGACTGGTCTGAATACTACCCAGCCAAGACAGGTGTTTAAAGCGCAAGATTGCTCTGGAGAACCCTGTTTTAAACCCTCTTGAAAGATATTCGTCTAGACGTCAGCACCAAGTAGCAAATCCACTTGACCCGGAGTGCCAAATGTTGAGTCGGCTAGCGGAAAATCCTTCGAATGGCTCTAGGCTTCTGCGTCTTTTTTAGTATCTGGAGTTACTGAGGTTATTTTCGGCACGGCAAAAGCCTCCAGCTTAAAGTTACTGCTGTTGTCAAAAGCAGCCTGCATCTGAACCGTTATATGGCCCTTACTATAGACTGCAGCGTTAGAACCAATGCCTTCAATTCAAGACACATACGTTTTGTAGTAGCATCGTTAATGAGACTCACCTGAGAGCCCAAGTTGCAGAGAGCGCGACATGCGAATTGTCTTCCGTTGTGGTCAATAAGGATGACCTTCGCAGTCGCTAATAAAATGGTTCGGTCTCCATTTACGAGAAACGACCGGACCTTCCTCAAATGTCACTGTTGTAGTGGATATACCTGTGGCACCTGTGTTAAAGGTGCATCTCTGGGTATATTCCGATCTGGAATTTGGCTGTTAATGTCTTCTCCCATAGTCGTACGTTGGCTTTGCAAAACATAGTATGATGGCGATGATGGCATCTTAAACAATCACGCGATGTACAATCGCACGATCCATGATCAGCCCCAAGACAATTGAAACATAATGAGAGCCGCTTAACTGTATTCCACCATTCGGGTATTGAAAGATTGATGAACCGTTGACATTTATATACTCGGTGCCCGTTAGAACAAAGTTGGCAAACAACCGTTGCACCTTTCCCGGAATGTAACGGCTCGAATGAATTTACCGCTGCCACATGAGCTTTAACGGGACGGGCTGGTCTCTGATGAGTAGTTGTTGTACCGTTCGTTGCTTCTTGAACCAAATTGTTGGCACGCTTCTCAATAAATAATAAATAAAAGTCCAGAGTCATTGGGATGTTGTTCGTCTGAAGGCTCATCCCCCACTCATATCTGGTGGTTGTAGGCAATTTGGGCAGCAGAAGTGGTACCAATAGGGCGTCCCACTGATTTACCGGAAAGCCCATAACACTTAGGGCTCGTATCACATTTTGCACCGTGTTGACTTTTTGGAGCAAGCACTTCTGAGATTCGTCGGGTTGGTTGGGCAAATCCAGAATACGTTGCACGTGAGATTCAACCAACAACCGTGGATTGTCAAAACGCCGTTTCAGTTCCTGCCACATGTCCTCATAACTGCCTGTATATAACTTACTTAATTTGTAACTGGAATCCAGATCTGTACGATTGTGAACAAGTGCCTCAAACAGGAATCTTAATTGGATCTAATCCCATGTCCAATTGATTTGTTACACGATAATCACCTGCACTTGCGCCACATATCCGACGCAGTCGAATACATATTTGTGTGTACAGCAATCCCATTGCAGCCAAGAATTCGTCATGCGTGGTCAATTCACTGGCTTGTGCTGTGGAAACCAAGGCAGTATGATACTCCATGAACCTCCCGAAATGTTAATCCAATTGCCCGCGAATGACGTCGCACTCAATGATGTCTGGATCGTAAGTAGCTGCTTCTGTCAGTTTTCCAATACGCAAAATCGCGGCTTGCGCTGAAGTACGTAGATTCAGGCTTGCCAAACTTATAAATCTTACTTTGAATCAGGATCACAAAGTTCCTCACAGGAGGCACCAAAAAGATGCACAAAAGTTGTGTTAACTTCCACCAAATAAAAGAAGTCGTCTTGATCTTACACCAGTCTGTCACGGAATAGGTCGCTTCTTTATTGAACTCCTTCTTAAATATACATTTGGTCAACGGGATATAGCAGCACGCCATATGATGCATATGTAGATATATATATGGACAGTTTGGATGTTTAAATTTAACATTTACATTCCCTACGCTAGAGTGGAATGACTGGTCTACAAATCCAATGCTAAAAGGAGGACACAATTATGCAGATCATTCAGCATTCAGCAATCAGCTGACTGGTATTGGTTTGTGTCTTTGCGAATTATGCGCAGGACTGCATTCTAATGTACTTAAACCTTGAACAGCGGGTATTCTAAATATTGTTCTACAACTTTCATGATAACTCCTTGTAAGCAAAATATGAGACCACCATACCAACATACAAATGAAATATGCAACACGCTCCAAGTGTCGCGTAGCCGAACCGCACAAATATTTGCAAAAATGTTGTAAAAAGAAACGACAGAAAAACTCTATTCGAGTTGCTGGATTTTTTTCGCTCGTGTGAACACACAGAGCGCCATGAAAGGAGAATTTGCCGATAATGAGCGAAAAAAGAATCCTAATGTGAACGCCACGCACACAAAACTCTTTGAATCGATAGAGTGCTGTCAAAGTTCACATTTTTTACAACAGTTTTATGGGTATTTTACAGAAAAATATACATAATTAAATTTAGTTTAAGAAGCTAGATATCCTATATGAGGCCAAACACAAAGCATTTATGTCTCTAATCTCGTCTTCTAGGATGGTGTTGATATCCTTAGCCGCCCTTCTCTTATTGAAGTTAATTCCATTCGTTTTCCGACAACCTGGTTTCTGGTACAACCCTTGACTTAAAGCTTATTCGAGATTCCATTCTCGATCTGAACGTAATGCCATTGGAACACCGAATCTCGTTACCCACTTGTTGATGAATACGTCCGCTACTGGTTCAGCCTCTTGATTAGGAATTGTGGATACCTCTGATCCTTTGGTGGGGTAGTCCTTAACCCCCACAACGCATTTATTTCCAAATTTATTTGTGAAAATTGGATCATCCATACTCATGCCAATTCGCTAAAATGGTGCACCCGGATCGTACTGCTTCATCTGGCCATGACTCTTGAATCTTAATCCTTTAGCTGCAATGCACTCAGCATATTTCGCAATCCTCTCCATAGCTGATTGATGACAATCAGTCCAATAAATCCTTTGTTTCAATTTCTCCAAGGCATTCGTGATTCCCAAGTGCCCTTCTCCTGGACCTTTGTACTGCACGTTAAGAAATTCAGGAGTTCTAACCTTCGAAACATCCATAAGTACTCGGGAGCTTTGCCCGTTTTCGCTTTTCCTGTAGTTATTTCTTCACTCATTGCACATTTGTTCCACTCCACTTCATGCATTACACCTTGCAATTATGGATCTTCTTGCAAAGAGTCATCCGTTTCAGCTTTAGTTTAGGCCTGCTCTTCCACCTGTGCTGGTATACACGTTTCATGCTCTCCCGACTGTGAGGATTCCTGTATCGGTACACAAGTTAAAGCCAGCATCCACAGCAGCTTTATGGTAACTGTAAACGAAATTTTTACTTAAGCTTTGTAATAATGCAGACGTATAAATTACGCTTCCTACTCTTCCGACTGTGAGGACCCCTGTATTGGTATACACGTTTCCTGCGTTTCCAACGGTGAGGACACCTGTGTTGATATACGTGCATCTTTCATTGCAAACCGTTCTTTCAACTGCTTTGATAACATCTGTGATATACGTGCATCTTGCTCTTTCCCTAGGGTTGATATTTGCGTTGTGATCTGCGGTATTACAGCAAAAATCTTATCCATGTCCACAATCTTTGACGAGCATTGCGCCTTTTCCTTTTCTTCTATTTTCGTAGTCTCTTCCTCTAATTCCAATTGAAACACATATTCGTCAACATTAATGTTTCCTGCTTCTATGGCTACTCTAACCGTGATTGTTATTCGGACTTTACTCCATTTGTTGCTAAATCACGCTTTTTTAGCTCCTTTTTCAGTTGTAAAATCTTTCGAGCGTTAAACTTAGCCATTTTCGAACAACTCTCTCTTTACGAATTTATTTGACAATCCCACTTCTGATTCTAACGGATTTGCCGATAAATCGTCTACCATGTTACTCACTCTTGAGTTCGATCACTGAATTGTTAAATAAAAGTACCAATTTAATGGCTATGCACTTTTCTTTATTTCTAATCCACACAACTTAACCCTTCACTACTCATAATCCCAATTCACAACTTCATACTTATATCTTAATTACTCTTTACCTTGCAACACTCTAGCTAGAAATGTCTCTGCTACATGTCCTCTTGGACATTCTGGCAACTATGAATTCGCTAACTAGTTTATTCTGGCAGTTTATCGTCCATTCGATTTTGTTCTGTCATCCGTGTGCGTCACAGTATAGCCGAGCGTCGTGCACCTCAAAAACCACACCGCTATCGGAAAGTTTTGGACGCGTCGGTGGTATTTTCATAGGTATTGGGCAACTATTTAGTGACCATTATTGGACCGTTTGCATATCTACAGATAATACGACACGAAAATTAGTTTTTGATTAGTTACATATGCATAAGGAATTAACTGAATTGACCTTGTGTCTAGCTTGGAGATACCATAAAAGCCGATATTTCATTATCTTCTGACTGGTATTGGATTAATTACTCTACGGTTATCGTGTTTGCATTTAAAATCTTATCTAGTGTCATATCTGTTTTGTATGTTACTACTATTTGCCACTATCTAACACACTTATCAATCTCGCTCATTACTTAAAAATATATGCATACATACGTGCATATACATTTGTATATGTATACTTATACCAGAGAATGTTATTATATAGAGAAGGCGCAAATGTTAGCTGTACTAAAATGTAAGTTATTAAAAGGGAGCATCGAAAATGCGCAAGCTCGAAAACAAAATTACACCACGTCAAAAAGAAACCTTCCCCTCTTTATAAGCGAACTCAACAAACTACACCACTCTTAGAAGGAACCATGCAAATTTTCACCACCTTATAAAGGAACGGCAGATTTTTGTATTATTTAGAATAACAAAAAGAAATAATAGAAATGGAAAAACATTTAAATTGCCTTTCATTTATGCGCATGTCCAAACATATTTTCTTATATGTAAACATACATATATACATGTCTGTATGTGCCTTAATATGCCTTTTGTAAATAATCAAACCTTCGCGCAAGCTACAAAAAAAAAATCGCAGATCCAATAAGATTCTAGCAAGCAAAATTATGCTCTTTTTTCTGTGTGTCTGTTCAACTACATTAGGTTTTCACATGGAATTCCTAACGCAAATGCGCGATTGATTTGATATGAATGTGTTCAGTAAAATTGAAGAATCAGCCAAAATTTCAACTTGACAATTTGTACCACTGAACATCCTACCATCCATCCCTCGCATTTGCATGTTGCTCACAAACTGCTTCCTCACGATGATGCTAAAAATCAAAACTCGAAGAATTTGTCTTTTGTTCCCTTCAAAAGGAAGAATTGGCAACATCGCCTATTCGCGACTTGAAATATTATTTAAAATTATTTCATATTATGCACTCACTATATATGGCATTAAATTATATTGTACAATCTCTGTACAGTTACCACTCATATGAAATCTTTACCTAATTTTATATGGGCAGCGCCCTCAACCACCCAAGCCGCGAAGCGGACAGCTGACGCCGCAGGAGCCGCCCAACCCGTACGAGTTTTCGGCGGCCTCGGCGGTTATCACGAGCAGGTTCACAACGGATCCAGGAGCCATGGGTCAATAAAGAAGAGGTCAGAGGCCTTAAAATGGAGTCGAATAAGGTAATCTGGAGAAAAAGACTTCGTCATGGCAGCGGCCTACTTTCCGGGGGAGACTCCGACAGCACCCCCAGAGACAGTCGGCAACCTGGTGAAGTATTGCAGAAGGAATAAGCTGACCCTCCTCCTAAGTTGTGACGCCAACGCCCACCATGCGGAATGGGGCAGCACGGACACACGGGGTGAGTCTATCATTGAATTTATAATTAGTAAAAACCTAAACATTGCGAGTGGGTTGCGAGCCCTCCTTTGTAACTAGTGTTAGAAGAGAGATGCTGGACATCACTCTTAGTAACGAGTCTATGGCTGAATTGATCTCACAATGGAGAGTGTCATCAGAACCCTTCATGTCAGATCACCAGCTGGACAACAGTGCAACTATTTCTGGACTGGAGAGCAGGTAGTCTGCGCTAAACCAGTCCATTATAGAGGCATATCACAGCAGCTGCCCCTAAAGACGACTACCAAGAGCCGCAGCTGCACCTGGTGGTCTAGTAAACTCTCAGAACCAATGAAAATGGTACGCAAAATACAATATTTAACAAGGTTAAGTGTACTGAGAACTGGGAGAGAGCTTTAGGAAGTTCTGTAAAAGCGTCTCCTTAACGCCAGAGGCAGCAAGGCTGCATAAGGTTCTGGCTAGAGTCAAGATGAACACAGAACCACGGCTTTTCTACTTGCGCATTTCCCGAGAAGATCAGATCCGACCTATGGTCGAACGAAAGCAATCTCGCTTAGATTGGATAGTCGGAAAACAGCTCTTCACTGCAGACTCCATCAAGTGGGCTTTGGCCTCCTTCGAAAAATATAACTTAGGGATGATTTACATAATATTATAGTATTTACGTAAAAATATAAATACAAATAAATTCATACTTATTTAAACGTTTTTAATATACATTTTTTAATAAAAAAATATCTGAAATCATTATGGGGTAGTGCACTCCCTGACCCCTCCTTGCCTGCGATCATTCAACTTCCTTCTCGCATAAAGCAAAAAGTGAAGTCTTTGTTTGTGCGGGGCAAGGAGAATCAAGCATCAGCTTACGTGTACTTCTAAATCCAAGTGTGATTTTCACATTTGTATAAATATGCACCAATGAAGAAATATTCAATACCCCTAAACATATGAACATGTTTTCCTGAAATATTCGAATTATTTTAGTGCGTAAAATATGATATTTAAGTAACTGAATTGAGATCAGCTAAAATGTCAAATAAAAAATAAAAGTTAAGATTTATGATGTACAGGATTCGAACGTAAGCGTTTGTATTTGGAATAGCTTCCCTTCTTCATTTTTACAACGCATAAAAATGTGTTGAAGAATGTATCTATTAATTACTTATTTAATTGCAAAATCTGGGGTAATATGCAAATGTAAATAGCATGTGCATAATTCCTGTAAGAACATTCTTTGTATCTATTTATAGCCTTTTCCCCCTTTCGGTCATTGCGTGGTGTAAATCTAAAGTTCGAAGTTGTATTTTTCGATGGTCCCTCTTGTGAAAAGCTCAAATTAGTACTTTTTAACACCGGGATACAGTGATCGTCTCCGCGAGCTACAATTAAATTGGCCATTTTATCGTCTGCTTCTGCCAAGGTAAAACCTCCATCCTTTGATGCCACTGTTCCGTTCCATGTTTTTAAGCTTTAATTCGAAAAGACGGCATTTTCATATAATTGGAACGCTGATCATAAAGTAACTGCATTGTTCGTTGCAGCAAAGACATTACAGACCATTCCAAACTGCAATGTGACTAGTTATGAAACGTTGTTGGGTGCATTAGAAAGACTGTATGGTAGTGAGCACAGGAAGCAGATCTTCCAAATGGAGCTGCGAAATCGCCGCCATATTTCAGCAAATGGCCAGAAGTATACGCAATTTCTAATCAAGAAGCAGGAACAATAGCGGAAGTATTCATCAACAATATGGTGTTCCAATAGAATAATATCACCAAGGGAGAAATTTTGAATCAGCCCTAATTCAGGAGATGTGCCAGAAACAGGGTATCCGGAAACCTCGCACAACTGCACTACATCCGCAGTCCGACGGCATCGTAGAATTCTCGAAGTTCAATCGAAGTTTGGAAGAATATTTGAGGAAAGTTGTGGACAAGTATCAAAAAGATTGGGATACCCATATATCCTTGTTCCTGATGGCTTATCGGTCTGCTGTACATGAAACAACGGAGCAGCTTCCAGCAAGGGTAATTTTTGGTAATAATCTTCGATTACCGATTGAATTGAAATTTGGAATTAGCTCCAACGGAGGAAGCAAGGCTAAGGAAGTTAGCAGCATCCTAGAAAACGAGATGAGGGATATACATGCTATGGTGAGACAGCGCACCAAAATTATGAGCGATAAAATAAAAGCAAAATACGACAAATTAACTCTGAGAGTGTTATTAAAGGTTTTTTATTATATAACCCACACCGAAAAAAATACACAACAATATAATTGGGAAGGACTGTACCAGGTAATAAAACGGAAGGAACCAAGGAATAAAATGAGGGTAGTTCATCTGATACGGCTTGCAGCGTTTGGTACCGGTTAGGTAGAAATAAATTTAAGTGTATAGTATTAAATTGGGACTTCAATTTAACAATCTAGTGATCCAACTCAAGAGTGAGTTACAAGGTTGACGATTTATCGAGATATTCGTTACAAAATTGACGCCGAATTTTGCGCATCGTCGCGGAGTTGACAAAATTTGTTTGAATCGCCAATTTTGCGACAATATCGGCTATGTTTTCACGTTTGTCCTTTTTGCAGTGCTTTGCTATTGAAAATTGACTTATGCTCTTTTGAAATACTACGATTACCGATTGGGCTGCATTTTCATAGTGTCGTATTTATATAAAATGGGCTAAATCGAAAAACTATGAAATAATGATAATAAGTACTGTTTAAATAATATTATATAAGCCACCCCTAGATATACACACCACTCTACTCGGGTAAAATTTACACACCATAATGAAACACACCACACTGCACTCAACATTGAGAACACTACACATGATGACACCACCACACTCAATCCCTGAGTACAACATGCACAAAGACGCCTAACAAAAAGGACGGGAACATCGCTAAATCATCATTCGCTATATACAATTGGACAGCGCAATCATTTCGATCGACATCAGTCCACGCATCTTAAACATTCGTTTTGTTAACGGGCCTGAGAGCCAGATTAAATTCTCATTCAGTCAACTGTTTTTGGATCTACACATTTATTTTTGGACAACACCGATCCGATAATATATAAACTTAAATTTTTTATTTATATTTATAATAATATTCTGATAGTAATCTAAATTGCGCATTTTAATTACTTATAATTATACAAGTGATAGTGCTGCTGTGGGATGTGCTCCCTAATGTATTAAATACAAATATGTTCAAGTACATATAAAAGTACTATATGGAGTGTGCTTAGAACATATAGAATTAGGTAAAGACTTCATATGAGTGGTAATGTTGCCAATTCTCAAGGCAATTTCGAGAATATTTGAAACAAGCAAACGACGATAGCTGTTTGAGTTCACAGATTAGACTACAACTCCTTATTACAAATTAACTATTTGGACAGAGTTCAAACTCTATCACATTTTAATTAAATATAAATTAATTTAATTTTCATTTTTCCATCATTAAATACATGTTCTTCAATTTCTATTATTTCTTTTTGTTATTCTAATTTTCCTTAATGCCCATGCCAAAGAACATCTGCGCATACATAAATTTGCCGTTCCCTTATAGGGTGGTGAAAATTTGCATGGTTCCTTCTTAGAGTGGTATAGTTTTATGAGTTCGCTTATAAAGAGAGGAAGGTTCCGTTTCTTTTTGCCGTGGTGTAAAATCGAACTTGCGCATTTTCGATGTTCCCTTTTAATAATTTACATTTTAGTACAGCTAACAATTGCGCCTTCTCTATTCATTAACATTCTCTGGCAATGGGTTACCTTTTTTCCACTCGCTGAACAAAAGTAATAATTTTTTTAACTTATACACGAGTGCACAATAACAAGTAATTAATACGTTTACTAACAGATACCCCTCTTGCAGAGTACACGAGTGAAAAATAACAAGTATTTAACACGTTTGCTAACAGATACCCGTCTTGCAGAGACGTGTGGCAGCCGCAGAAGATTACAATAAACGTGCGTTTATACTAAAGCTTTCAGTTACTATGATATACTATGTAATTATGGCTGTGCGCCAAACGGGAACCAGTTTTGACAACCTATAACAAATAAGGAATTTAAAAAACCACCGCATACATATAAATATAACTTTCACTTGTTATATAACATGTTAGTTATAAAATGTGCTATTAGTTCGAAATTTTTTATTTTTTTATGTTATTATTTATTCCATTCAAAACCGAAATTATACTTTTAATAGAGAAATATCTTGTCTTCTTTAGCATTTTTGTTATTTGATAAAGAAGTAAGCAAATGTAATATTTTGGTAAAGATCTACTTGTAAGGACTCCCGGATGGTGCAGCAAGTGCACAGTTCTATTTAGAGTGTTGCCGTGTAAAGAGCAATTGAGCTATAAGCAATAAGCTGTAAACTCGAATAATGAGTTATAAGTGTAAGTTGTTGGAATTAGAAATAAAAATAAGTGTAAAGCCATTAAATTAGGACTTTTATTTAACAATCCAGTGATCGAACTAAAGTGTGAGTTACAAGGTAGACGATTTATCGAGAAATCCGTTACAATCGGTGTCATAAGTGGGATTGTCAAATAAATTCCCAAAGAGAGAGCTTGAAAATGGTTAAGTTGAATAATCTGAAGAGTTCACAACTGAAAAAGGAGCTGGAGCAACGTGATTTGGTAACAAATGGAGTAAAGGCCGACTTACAGTCATGGTTACAAGAGGACATGGAAGCAGAAAATGCTAATGTTGAGGTACACGTCTTTCAATTCTAATTACAGGAGAAGACAACAAAGATACAAGAAAAGGAATATACTCAATGTTCAACAGAGGTTTTTTTTGCTGCGTTGGGAGCGTTTAGAGAACGTTTGTCAGCAGCGTTGGAAACAGGGTTTAGAGCAGCGTGGAAGAAGCAGGAGGCACGTATAGCACAACGAAGTCATCACAAAGGATGGCACAACTATCCCAATTGTACTCACAGTCGAAAGAGGTGGGTGTGCGTATCTTAGCACAGGTGTCCTCACAGTTGGAAGAGCAGGAAGCGTGTGAACCAGTTAAGGGCCCTCACAGTCAGAAGAGCAACTTGTATACAAGCACAAGTGTCCTCAAAGTTTGAAGAGCAGGAAGCTTGTATACAAGTACAAGGGTCCCCACAATCGAAAGAACTGGACGTGCGTACGTCAGCGCAGGTGTCCTCACAGTTGGAAGATCATGAAGCGTTTGAACCAGTAAAAGGGTTCTTGCAGTCAGAAAAGCAAGAAGTTTGTATACCAGCACAAGTGTCCTCACAGTCGGAAGAGCAGGAAGCGTGTATCCCAGTACAAGGGTCCTCACAGTCAGGAGAGCACGTAATGTGTATACCAGCACAGGTGGAGGAGGTTAAAATTAAAGCTGAAACGGATGACTCTTTGCCAGAAGATCCAGAATTGCAAGGATCAAGGTGTAATGCATGAAGTGGAGTTGAACCAATGTGCAACGAGAAGAGAAATAACTATAGGAAGGCAAATCGCAAAAACATATTGGACAGAGCGGAGGGTTTAAAGTTATGTGACAGTTTGCATCGAGTATGGAAAAGCGAAAATAGGCAAAGCTCCCGAGTAGTTATGGTTGTTCCGAAGGTTAGAATTTCTTAAGTTCTTAACGTGCAGTACAAAGGACTGGTTGTCGTCAATCAGCTATGGAGAGGATTGCGAAATATACCGAGAGCATTGAAGCTAAAGGGTCAAGGGCCAAGAGTCATGGCCAGATAAAGCAGTACAATTCGGGTGCGCCAGTTGAGCAAATCGGAGTACATGAAGATGGTCCATTTCCCACCAATAAATTATGAAATAGTCATGTTTTGGTAGTCAAAGACCATTTCACTGATGGCCAGAAGTATACACAATTCCACCAAGAGGCTAAACCAGTAACGGATGCATTCATTAACAAGTGAGTAACGAGATTCTGTGTTTCAATGGAGTTATGTTCTGATCAAGAATGGAATCTCGAGTCAGCTTTAAGTCAAATTATGTACCAAAAACCTGATACCCGGAAAACGGTTGGAATTAACTCCAATAAGAGTAGTGGACGCATGCACCAACCAGTGGGTAACGAGATTCGTTGTTCCAATGGAGTTACGTTCTAATCAATAATGGAACCTTGAGTCAGCAAGGGGTGTACCAGAAACTAAGTATCCGAAAAACGGATGAAATTAACTCCAATAAGAGAAGAATGGCTAAGAAAGTTAACACCATCCTAGAAAACGAGATGAGAGACATAAATACTTTGTGTTTGGGGACGATTAGACTTAGGTTGAGGGCAGTGTAACTAACACGGGTGATAGAACAAAATCGAATCGACGATAAATTGCCAGAATCAACTACTTGTAGATAGCAAATTCGTAGTTACTAAAATGTTTTAGTGGCGAACTTTTTGTAAAGATCTACTTATAAGAGCTGCCGGATTGTGCAGCAAAAACAGTTTTAATTAGAGTGTTGCCGTGTAAAGAGCAATTAGGCTATAAGTAATAACTTGTAAACTCAAATAAAGAGTAATAAGTGTTAAGCTGTTGGAATTAGAAGCAAAGATAAGTGTATAGCCAAAAATTGGGACTTTTATTTAACAATCTAGTGATCGAATTGTCGACCTTAAAACAATTACTTATATGTTAGTCGGGTTACAGAGGAAATATAAAAAAAAAATACTTACATCTCTAATTTTTACATTTAACAGTAATATGTCATAATATATGAAAATAAAAAACATTTAATAAACTTAAAATCAATAATATGATATCGAATCTTTAATCATAAATTTGAAATTACAAGAGTTTAAATTTTGACTTTCCATATAGAGTGAAATGTGTAGAAATTTGTTAACATGCTTAAAGGATGTAATGCTCGATTAAATATAAACAGTAACTCAAAAACTTTGTTAAAAAATGAATATGAAGATATGTTTATCGCATACAAGTAGAGTAGTAGTGCGCTAGCACTTTGTTTAAAATTTTGAATTATTAACAAATCTTTAAATTAATGCATTTTTCTAGTTTCAGTAATATAACTAGCAAAGCAAAGCATTATTTCGAATTCATTTTATGATAGTACATATCTAATAATTTAATCAACAGGATATTCGTTTGCCCCTTTTTTTGAAATATCAATTACATTCCATTTGCCACAGCAAAATGTAAAATTTATTTACATTGTAGTGAATTTTTTCATCCTTATTCAACACGGAGAAAAAAGCTTCCGATTGGCGCACAGAATAAGTTGCTATGGATTATGTGCCCATTGGTACCCTTCAAGTTAGCTATCGGTGAAATAATACCAGAAATTATAATATTATTAATTAGTAAAAATTAATTTATTAATATTATGATTTACTTTACTTAAAGAGAATTTTGCAGAAATGCTACTAATAATATAGTAAGATATATATATTATCCTAATAGTTTTTATCATAAAATCTGCAAATATCGTCAATAGTGCCTTGCAAAATTTTAGTGCAGATATCAGCATACCCAGAAAACACAAAAAACATGACAATTTTGCATTTTGAACAACCTCTGTCACACGATCTCGTGCGACGTGGTTGCAAATGTGTTAATATAGCAAAAAAAACAAACCAACTGCCGTCCCGGCAGCAGTAAATTACTGTCAAAAATTCCTCATGCCCATAGATTTTGTATAGCGCAAACCTAAATAAACGCTGCGACAACGCTGAGTGTTGAAAAGTTCGATTTTGACAGCGCGTTAAGAAGTGCTGCAGAAAACCAAGAAATTGTAACTTTTCTGTAAAATTTCTTGATGTGATGTTTAATGCTTGTACAATTGGATGTAGGTGTTATTAATAAATTTCTTTTGTACTTATTTTAGAATTTAAGTGAGAATTTGACGCAAAATTGGTGTTTTATTTAGGGATGCTGCGTCGGCGTTAACGCTGAGCTGTAAAAAACGCACCACTCGACATTTTTATTTAGGGGCGACAGTAACACAGTAAATTGAAGTAAGTAAACGTAATATTATACATATGAAGTTGGTTAGCAGATTTGGATAAACTTCCGTATAACATATTTTCGTGTGAAGAAATCATATGAATGAAATTGTAGTGCCCATGTCCGTCAAAAAGGAGTTCAAAAGCATGATATTGAGAAAGTCAAAGGCGTTTTCGATCTCTAACGAGGCATTACCCTTTAACACTTCGGTCACTGCCACGATCCACACAATAGATAATAAACCAATCTACAGGGAACATTTTTCAAAGAACCATTGACGACATTTTGAGGGAAGGGAATAGGAAAGATATGCTACGTTTACGTGGATGACGTCATAATTTTTCCGAAAATGAGTTCGACCACGTGAAGCATATCGACACAATTTTAAAATGTTTATGCGAGGCCAATATGAGGGTACACAAGAGAAAATGAAGTTTTTTAAAAAGAGCATCGAATTATTGAGCTATGTAGTAACCAAAAACGGGGGAAAAACTGACCCCGCAAAAGTTAGAGCCATACAGGAATATGTTGAGCCTAAAAACTTATTCAGTTTACGATCATTCCTTGGCCTAGCTAGTTATTACAGGGGATTCATTAAGGACTTCGCGTCAATAGCGAGGCCTTTGACCAACATTCATAAAGGAGAAAATGGAACGGTGAGCAAATATGTGTCGCAACGAAGCGCCTTTGAAAGTTTGAGAAATATCCTGGCATCCGAGGAAGTTATTCTCATGTACCCAGAATTCAAACAGCCTTTTGACTTAACCACTGACGCCTCTATGGACAGCTTCGGTGCGGTTCTGTCTCAAGGAGGCAAACCAATTAACATAATTTCGCGAACGCTAAAACAAAGCGAAGCGCACTATGCCACAAACGAAAGGGAGTTGTTAGCCATTGTCTGGGCTTTGGGTAAATTGCAAAATTATCTATATGGGTCAAAAGAAATCAACATTTTTACAGACCACCAACCCCTCACCTTCGCTGTATCTGATAGGAACACAAATGCGAAAATCAAAAGATGGAAATCATACATTGATGAACACAATGCAAAAGTGCTCTACAAATCCGGCAAAGAAAATTTTGTGGCGGATTCTCTGTCCCGACAGAATGTGAAAAATTTGGAAAATGAAGTGCAGTCAGATGCTGCGAAAATTCACAGTGAAATACCATTATCCTACACGATGGATTCGACAGAAAAGTCTTTAAATTGCTTCAAGAACCAGTTCGTTCTCGAAGAAGCCAAATTACGGTTAAAAAGATATATCATACTCTTCGGCAGAAAAATACGCCACCTAATAAATTTTACAGAAAAACGCTCTATTCGAAATAATTAAACCACTCGTTCGTAACAACTCAGTAAACGCGATTAACTGACGTTAGTCAGTATACAACATGATTTGGTGTTAAATTTTCCGGCAACTAAGTTCTGGCACTGCAAGAATATCGTTGTCGACATTACAAACAAAGGTGAACAAACTGAAATTTTCATCACTGAACACAATCGCGCACATAGGGAAAATATTAAACAAATCCTTCGTGATTATTATTTTCCGAAAATGGCAAAATTAGCCAATGAGGTGGTGTTTAATTGCAAAACATGTACCAAAGCGAAACACGACACGGATAACCCCAATTCCATCATATGCTGGAGAAATGCTCCGCATTGACATTTTTTCAACGGTCCGAAGTTTGCCGTTGTACAACCGATCGCGTCTCACACAATTTATGGATGTACAAATGTCCATTATCCAACTTCTTGTTTCCTCAAACAAAACCAATTTATTGCGACAATGAAGCCACTTTCAATTCGGAGACAATTAGATCACTGTTAAAAAACGGGTATGACATAGACATTGTGAATTCACCACATCTTCACAGTTGTTCAAATGAACAAGTGGAACGCTTGCATGGCACTCTTGCGGACATAGCTAGATCTTTTAAACTAGAAAAAATGTCTGATGACACAGCCGAGTTAATTTTGAGGACAACAATAGCCTACAATCGATCCATACACTCGGTCACAAGCCGAACCCCGATCGATATGATTCACGCAGCATCTAGCGAACTCAGGCGGACCATAAAAAATAAAATCGCATCAGCCCAACATGATAACATTGAAAGATCTAACCCGGATAGGCAAAATAGAGTTTTTGAAGTTGGCGAAAAAGTGTTCGTAAAAAACAATAAAAGGAATGAGTTGGTTGACACACCGCATTTATATGAAACATTATTAACGAACAATAGAATGTTAATAAACCAGATTTCAAACTTGATTCTCACAATTACATTGGCTAAGGCTAACATAATAAATTCCACTATTTTTGATCATGAAGATTTGGAGAGAATCTTAAAGGAACAACAGGAGAATCCTAACTGAAGCATCCAAGATTAAAGTCCTACAGTCCGAGAATATAATTCATATAGCCTCAGAGTCACCATTTTCCCGTACTAGCGGTTAACGAATGCCTAACAACAACATTCGCATTCGTTTGCAAGTTAACAGCACAAGACACCTGTGCACGATGGCCCAGAGATCCCGTTTCTCCGCAATCATCAATGTAACGAAATATGTGAACCAGCGAGAGATACTAAATAGGAAGCCAGGCATAGCGGGCTGTACCTGATTACTAGGTCAGCTGCGGTAACCTGATATTTGATTATGCTGCAAATATCTACGTTATCGCTTATGCTGAGACATATTCCATTGACGCATGAGTTCAGTGGCCTGACTAACTAGGTCAGCTGCTGTAGCCTAATATTTGACTATGCTGCAAATGTCTACTTTATCGCTTATGCTGAGTCGGCTTGCCGGCTGTAGCTTTGCACTTATGAGTTCAATTTTTAGGTTTAGCTTTAAGTTGATTTTGTAATGTAAATTAGTTCTAATCAGACTCAATAAAGCACAGAAGTGCACTACACCATAACTTATATGCAAGTACTTTTGTCAACAATTGCGAAACTGTACGCGCATTAAACGCAACACCGCTTAAAAATGCTGCACAGACGCAACAGTTAATTTGGAGCATACTAAATAACATAACTTATATATAAAATAACTGAATTATTTAAGCATAAATATTGTTTTATTCGTACATGTATTAATACATACCTACATATTTTCAAATTAAATCTTGACCGAATTATTTAAACATAGATGCCTTTTTGTCCTATTTCAAAAAAAAATATTTACAAATTTGTTTAAAACTATTGAAATAAACGAAACATACACAACTGTTTTGGGTGTGAGGGTGGTGACTATTGTGAAGGCATCTGAACAGAGCTTTTAATTAACATCCAAAATGTTGTGACGAACACGGATGATAGAACAAAATCGAATCAACGATAAACTGTCAGAAGCAACTAGTTAGCGAATTCGTAGTTGCCACAATGTTCTAGAAGCAATGTTTTGTTACAGATTTACTATATTGGAATTAGAAATAAAGATAAGTGTGTAGCCATTAAATTGGGACTTTTATTTAACAATCCAGTGATCGAACTCAAGAGTGAGTTACAGGTAGACGATTTATCGAGCAATCCGTAACAATGTGTTATAAAAGTGAGAGGAATTGTTTAAAAAACATCTAGTGGGCAAAATTACGATTCTTTTGGCGCCACGATCCGATGACACCGACCCATTTTTTATAACAAAATATGTGGCTACACTGATATTTGTCATGAATGTACACACAAAAATTTCTTGAAACTATGAGTGAACAAAGCAATTTAAAATGTATATTTGTTTTCTTAAAAAATGCACAATAAATCTATATTTTGAATATATTTCAATGTATACAATGTAATTAAAAATATATGAGTTGTAAAATTTGTGGAAAATGTTTTAAATATAGTGTAATGCATGCATTACTTTAACAAATTCGCAAATATTTCGCCAACTATAACCCTCACATCGCGGCGATAAAAGAATCACAATCATTCCATCTAGTGATTATTTTTTATATTATTGTTTTTTGAAGCGCGTCCGAAGGCCGCTAGTGCAGAGAAGAGTTCATCGCGAAAGAACTATGAATACCATGGTTTTGGACTGACCAGGGTTATTTTTTTGAAGCGCGACCGAAGTCCGCTAACGCTGAAAGGAGTTCCACGCTAAATAATATTTTACGTATTTTTTTTTATTAAATAATATCTATATATATAAAAATTACATGTCACGTTTTCTCCGGGGTTAACCGCTAAACTACTGAAGTTGAGTAAAATTTAGCACACTATGTCCATTTTGGTCCAAATTAAAAATATAGTATAGATTATATTTCATTTATGTTCTTGATAATCAAAAATAGTTTGAAGATGCCGTTGTCATGGAAACGGTTTAAAATGTTTGAAAATTTTGCACGAAATTAATAATATAATGGATTGATATATTTATATTTTGATATCAATCCTGAATATAACGAAATATTCGTATTCCCCACAAGTGCATGTCAATTATTTTTAAAACTCTGTGATCAGCTGTTTTAACTTGCCACTCGACTTGAATGAGAAAATTGATGTACAAGTTTGAAAATTGAGAGTAGGGTAGTAGAAAAGTGTGAGTGTATTGCAATTGAAAGCAATTTCTTGATCGTGTAACGTCTAGGAAAACCCAAACATTCCAAAACACGTTTATGTGCGCCATCTTTTGGTAACATAGCCTCCTCTTGCGGAGATTGTTTGAGTCTAATAAATTTGGTGTTTAATCAATAATTATTACTCCGAACTAAATTTTTCTTGAATTTTAAAATCACAATGGCGTACAATTTTAAGGAAATAAGTTGGACAGGTGTGGGAAATTTTTTGAAAAAATTAATTATGAAATTTTATTTTTCCAATCCAATACCATACATTAATCTAAAATTTTTATAGATGTTCGTGACCAATTTCGGAAGTGGCGTGAGGACAATGAGCGTCGGAGTGATGAAGTAATACAACTATGGGAAGCGCTTTTGGAAAGTCGTGTGCAAAAAACTGGCAACGAGATGCATCTCATATTGGAGCAAGTGCTAATTGCAGCTTTTGACACTTCTCGGTTGGATATTGCGGGGAAATGCATTGAAACACTTAGCATAGAATTTCCGGAAAGCATGAGAGTTATGAAATTTGAAGCTATGCGTTTAGAAGCTTTGCAAATGTATGATGAGGCGACTGATTTGCTAGATGAAATTATTGTCAAAGATGAAACAAACGCTGCACCCCGTAAGCGCAAAATAGCTATTTTAAAAGCAAGGGGAATGAGATCCGAAGCTATTAAAGATTTAAATGAATATTTAAAAACGTAAGTGTACGCTATCAGGGTAATTAATATAAATTTATTTATTTATATTAGACAATTTGGGAAAACTTTAGTATGCCGTCCTAGGCTTTCGGGGTATGGGCGGATAGAGGAGATCCTCCAGATCAAGAATAAATATAGATATAACCGCGGATAACTTATAGTTTTCGAGATGGGAAAACTTTAGTATACCGTTTAAAGTTGAAAATTTCAACTATTTAAGGTATGCATTTTTCCGATTTCAAATGAATTATACACTTATATTTTTCACTGTTATATCCACTAACACTTTACTGATTCGTTTATACACATTTATTTTGCATTATATAGTGCAAAAATAGTTAATTCAATATTTAAGTTATTGTTAAATTCTATTAATTCTGACAATAACAAAAGGGTTGCAAAATGTCAAATAACCAGTGTTACCTTCTAGACATATTTTGTAAATGAACTGAAAGAAATGAAAACAGATAATACCCCAAAAACAGGAATCCAAACCTAGAAAAATAAACTATTAGAGAACTTTGATGTTAAGGATTATGTTATACCCTCTATGACAATGTTGTTTTTTCTTGTAGAACTTTTTTTGCGTTGGTTGTTGTTGTTGTTATAACGATTATCTAATCCCCGTTTGGGTGATAAATTCTAGATTCGTTGTCGTCGAGGTCATCTAACGGAAGGCCCAGGAAACGAGCTGTTTCGACGGGGTCGGACCATAGGGAAAGGGGTGTTAGATGAGTGGGGTTTGTAGGGCATGCAAAGAGGTGGTTAGTGTCATGCGGAGACTCATTGCATGCAGGACATGTGTTTAGTATGTCGGGGTCTATTCTGGATAGGTAGGAGTTTAACCTGCTACAGTATCCAGAACGAAGTTGCGCGAGGGTCACTCTAGATTCGCGAGGCAACTCGAGCTCTGTGTCTGCAATGGGTGGTGGTTTGACTCTTATTACGCCATTCACTGAAAGGGAGTCGGTGAAGGTGTTAATGGCTCCACTGTGAATGGCGGTCAGTGCTTGTCTGAAGTTAGTTGCGTCCGAAGTCTGGTCGACGTGCTGTCTGATGTCGTCGACGTAGTCAAGGAAGGACCTCTTGATGTTCCTAGGAGGCTGCTCCGCTGCAAGCAGGCGTCTGCAGGGGTGGTTTCTGCGAAAACATCCCAGCAAAAACTGCTTGGAGAGGAGCTCATTATGTTCCTTAACCGGAAGCATACGGGCCTCACTGTGTAGGTGTTCGATTGGGGACATCAAGAGGCACCCCGTGATAGTCCGGAGTGCAGTGTTCTGACAAGTCTGGAGCTTCTTATTCTGCGTGTCACTACATCCAGGCGACCATATTGCGGCTGCATAATTGAGGACCGGCCGGCCGATTGCCTTGTATGTTGCCAACAACGTTTCTTTGTCCTTTCCCCATGAGCTGCCGGCAAGCGACTTGAGGATTTTGTTGCGGCTCTGTACTTTGGCAGTTATCGCGGTCGTGTGAGGAGTGAAAGAGCACAGACTGTCCAAAGTGACGCCTAAAATTTTAGGGTTATTTACTGTCGGAATTTTTGTGCCATCGACTGAAATGTTCAGGTCCAGTCTGTACTCCTTCGTCCAATTGGTGAAGATGGTCGCTGTGGATTTAGTGGGGGAGAGTGTTAAGTTCCTTGCAGAAAAGAAGCGAGAAAGATCGGAGAGGTAGCCGTTTACTTTTGAACACATGCCATCGATTCCATTGCCCGACGTCAATATCGTACAGTCATCTGCGTACGAGGTCATTGAAATTCCCGCTGGTGGCTGGGGGAGTTTCGAAATGTAGAAATTAAACAGTAGCGGGGAGAGGACACCGCCCTGCGGAACCCCCTGTTTAATTTTTCTGAGTTTGGAGTTTTGACCTCGAAATAGTACGGATGAGTGTCGACCGCTCAGGTAGTTCATGGTCCACCGCTTCAACCCTGGAGGGAGCGTTGATTGTTCCAGGTCCTCAAGTAGCGTTGCGTGATTGACTGTGTCAAAAGCTTTTGACAAGTCCAACGCTACGAGGATCGTCCTCTCGCAGGGTGGCTTCTGGTTCAGGCCATGAACTATCTGGGCGTTTATGACGCTAAGTGCTGTGGTGGTACTGTGCACTTTACGGAAACCATGCTGATGGTCTGCTAGGCTCAGGTGGTGGGTGAATGACGGGAGTAACAAGGCCTCAAGTGTCTTCACTACTGGGGAAAGGAGAGTTATCGGGCGATAAGACTCCCCTTTGTTGGCGGGTTTCCCAGGTTTCAGTAGTGGGACCACTCTTCCGACTTTCCACACATCGGGTATTTGAAGAGTGGATATCGACAGGTTGAGGACCTTGGTGAGGTAGTTTACTCCCGTTGGGCCTAGATGTTTTAACATCAGCATGTTTATTCCGTCAGGGCCGATGGATTTGGATGATTTCGCCTTTTTGATGACATTCTGAACCTCCTCATCGGTGAAAGTAAGTGGTGCGCAGTCTTTTGGCATTTTGCGCAACCGTCGGGTAACACATCGTTTGGCCTTGTCGGTCGAAGGGTGCAGTATAAACTGCCGGCTAAAGTAGCTCGCGCACTTCTTCGGGTCCGAGGAGGCATGGCCATCGAATTGGATTTCAACCCGATCGTCATGTTTCCTCGGATTTGACAGGGCCTTGACAGTAGTCCAAAGCTTACTCACACCGGTGGAGAGGTTGCAGGACTTCAGGTGCTCTATCCATTTTGTCCGCTTATGATGGTTTACCATTTGCCGAATCGTCAGATTGGGAGTTGTGCTGTCTTTGTGAGCTCCTAAGGACCGTGGACGTCCTATTTTGGCCACTCGACTGGAGTGGCAGCGCAGTGCGCGAACATGGTGCAGGTTGCACGGCCGTTGAGGCAAATGTCGCATTATTGCGTTGACAGCATGGGGCCACGTAACTCGTGGTCCACTCCCTGTGTGTCTTAAGGCCCGAGCAGGTCTTAAGATGGCTCCATCCATTGCATGTATTGCACCTAACCGAGGTGGAATTTGGATGGAGCCTTTTTGCGCATACGCAGCAGTAGAATACCTCGGGGCCCGGGTTGGACTCGATGCCAGCACGGGTCAGGAGGATACGGAGCAACCCTGCTGCTAGGCGTTGCTCCAGTGACGACAAACTTAATCTAAAACTTACCGATCCAAACAGGGTTAGATCGTCGAAATAACAGCCCTTGGCCGGATAAAATCCGGGTCAATTCCGGTATCGCAGAACCGGCTGTTGTGGGAATTTTTTGCGTTGGTCGCACTGGTCGGTCTAACACCAAGGTGTACCAAAGTTTTTTTTCGCGCAGAACCTCTTTTTGCGTTGGAGGCCTTCGGCCGCGCTTCAAAAAAATAACTGGTCGGTCCAACACCGGGGTGTACCAAGGTCTTTTCGGCTAGAACTTTTCGCGTTTGAATGATTTAAATATTGAAATAAAGCTATTTTTGCATCATATAATATAAAATAAATATCTAAAAATTAATTAGTGAAGTGTTAGTGGATATATTGCGTAAGTGAAAAAATATAAGGGTATAATTCATTCTAAATCGAAAAAATACGGACTTTTAATAGTTGAAATTTTAAACTTTAAACGTAAATATCTCAAAAACTATAAGTTTCTTGCGGCTATATCTATATATATTCTTGATCTGGAGGATCTGCTCTATCCGCCCATACCCGTTTTATCCCCGAAAGTCTGGGACGGTATACTAAAGCCGACCCGACAATTTTACGGATTTGTGATTTGCAACATCTTGAACTATGTGAACACAAATATAACAAGTAAGGAAGGCCTAAGTTCGGGTATAAACGAATATTTTATACTCTTGAAACTTTCAAGAATCAAAGCCCGGGAAATTCCTTCAGGTACTGGCATAAGTTTATAATAAAAATTGTTGCGAAATAATTAAGCATCTATTATTCGATGAAATCGTGAATAAATTATAATCGATTTTGGTATCTTCTTGACTTATATTCAAGGCCATAAACTTAGACATAGTTTTATTGCTATATTTTAATTTGCATCAGCTAAAATTATATAAAAAACACCTTCAAATGAGACATATGTATGTGATATTAACTCGATCGAAGAGGCTAAATTTAATATATTGAGTTGACGAAAACGTCCACTAGAGGATTCATTCATTATATTAGGGATATGAGGTTTAGACCAAGGTATAGACCAATTCAATACAAATTCATCGCTAAACCACATAATTTTTAAGAAAACGTGTCCATTTAATTTCACTATTCACATTTTGACCAGCCTAAACGTTTAAAAGACAGGTGGAAAGACAGAAATCATTTTACCATGTATATTGGCGATAGCGAAAGTTTGCAGGAAGATTGCATTAATTTTGACATTGCTCAGGTATTCGCAAGAACATTTTGAAGCAATTTTATATATACATAAATAATATTCACTGACCGATATATTCGCCATAAAACTTGTTAAATAAATCATTATAAGTAGTATATGTTAGTTGGGGGCAGTATTGACCCGATTTTATCAATTTTTGCCAATACCACATACTACTAACATGCCACAGACTAATAAAATTTTCCCAGGGTTTCATTAAGGTACCTCACATACCATCACCAATCATATGGAGTAAAGTGAGCCGAAAATCCTAGTATTAGTTATTAGGCTAAGTTTTCGCCCAATTTTATACATTTAGACACAAAAATACATTATCATAAAAACAGGTTCTCTAATTTTCATTGAATAACTCACATATTGTCCGATATATGCGGTATAAAGTCACCCGAAAGTATAGAGGGGCTAAGGGAAGTATTGACCCGATTCAACCCATTTGATACATACAGACATACTCTGTATCTCTCTGAATTTTAATTATATATCTCACACATTGACCGATATTTTCAGTAAAACGACAAGTATGTGTTCTGGGGTCCACATATTCGGTACCAGTTTTGGTTCCATTTGGACAGTTTTTTGGTCATAAAGTGGTATGCTATAAAGACATTATTCGTGCAAAGCTTTATACCACTACTTTGCTTGATTTGGATACTAGAAAGTGAGAGAATGAGATGGAATTTAAAATTGTGTTATATGGAGAAAGCGTGTCTGTAGTCCGTTTTCGCACTGTAACATAGCAATGTCAGAAAAATGTTACATATCGAATTTGGTTGAAATCGGTCGAGCAGGTCCCGAGATGTGGGCTTTCCCCTAAAGGTGGGCGGTTCCACGCCCCTGGTAAAATTTTGATGACTGCACGATATTGACGTCGGGCAATGGAATCGATGGCATGTGCTCGAAAATAAACGGCTATCTCTCCGACCTTTCTCGCTTCTTCTCCGCAAGGAGCCTGACACTTCCCCACTAAATCCACAGCGACCATATTTACAAACTGGACGAAAGAGTACAGACTGGATTCAGACATTTCAGTCGATGACATTAAAATTACGACAGTCAATAACACTAAAGTTTTAGGCGTTATACGTGACAGCCTTTGCTTCTTCACTCCTCACACGACCGCGATAACTGACAAAGTACAGAGTCCCAACAAAATCCTTAAATCGCTTGCGGGCAGCTCGGGTATAAACGAATATTTTATACTCTTGAAACTTTCAAGAATCAAAGCCCGGGAAATTCCTCAGGTACTGGCATAAGTTTATAATAAAAATTGTTGCGAAATAATTAAGCATCTATTATTCGATGAAATCGTGAATAAATTATAATCGATTTTGGTATCTTCTTGACTTATATTCAAGGCCATAAACTTAGACATAGTTTTATTGCTATATTTTAATTTGCATCAGCTAAAATTATATAAAAAACACCTTCAAATGAGACATATGTATGTGATATTAACTCGATCGAAGAGGCTAAATTTAATATATTGAGTTGACGAAAACGTCCACTAGAGGATTCATTCATTATATTAGGGATATGAGGTTTAGACCAATTCAATACAAATTCATCGCTAAACCACATAATTTTTAAGAAAACGTGTCCATTTAATTTCACTATTCACATTTTGACCAGCCTAAACGTTTAAAAGACAGGTGGAAAGACAGAAATCATTTTACCATGTATATTGGCGGTAGCGAAAGTTTGCAGGAAGATTGCATTAATTTTGACATTGCTCAGGTATTCGCAAGAACATTTTGAAGTAATTTTATATATACATAAATAATATTCACTGACCGATATATTCGCCATAAAACTTGTTAAATAAATCATTATAAGTAGTATATGTTAGTTGGGGGCAGTATTGACCCGATTTTATCAATTTTTGCCAATACCACATACTACTAACATGCCACAGACTAATAAAATTTTCCCAGGGTTTCATTAAGGTACCTCACATACCATCACCAATCATATGGAGTAAAGTCAGCCGAAAGTCCTTATATTAGTTATTAGGCTAAGTTTTCGCCCAATTTGATACATTTAGACACAAAAATACATTATCATAAAAACAGGTTCTCTAATTTTCATTGAATAACTCACATATTGTCCGATATATGCGGTATAAAGTCACCCGAAAGTATAGAGGGGCTAAGGGAAGTATTGACCCGATTCAACCCATTTGATACATACAGACATACTCTGTATCTCTCTGAATTTTAATTATATATCTCACACATTGACCGATATTTTCAGTAAAACGACAAGTATGTGTTCTGGGGTCCACATATTCGGTACCAGTTTTGGTTCCATTTGGACAGTTTTTTGGTCATAAAGTGGTATGCTATAAAGACATTATTCGTGCAAAGCTTTATACCACTACTTTGCTTGATTTGGATACTAGAAAGTGAGAGAATGAGATGGAATTTAAAATTGTGTTATATGGAGAAAGCGTGTCTGTAGTCCGTTTTCGCACTGTAAAATAGCAATGTCAGAAAAATGTTACGTATCGAATTTGGTTGAAATCGGTCGAGCAGGTCCCGAGATGTGGGCTTTCCCCTAAAGGTGGGCGGTTCCACGCCCCTGGTAAAATTTTGATGACTGCACGATATTGACGTCGGGCAATGGAATCGATGGCATGTGCTCGAAAATAAACGGCTATCTCTCCGACCTTTCTCGCTTCTTCTCCGCAAGGAGCCTGACACTTTCCCACTAAATCCACAGCGACCATATTTACAAACTGGACGAAGGAGTACAGACTGGATTCAGACATTTCAGTCGATGACATTAAAATTACGACAGTCAATAACACTAAAGTTTTAGGCGTTATACGTGACAGCCTGTGCTTCTTCACTCCTCATACGACCGCGATAACTGACAAAGTACAGAGTCCCAACAAAATCCTTAAATCGCTTGCGGGCAGCTCGGGTATAAACGAATATTTTATACTCTTGAAACTTTCAAGAATCAAAGCCCGGGAAATTCCTCAGGTACTGGCATAAGTTTTTAATAAAAATTGTTGCGAAATAATTAAGCATCTATTATTCGATGAAATCGTGAATAAATTATAATCGATTTTGGTATCTTCTTGACTTATATTCAAGGCCATAAACTTAGACATAGTTTTATTGCTATACTTTAATTTGCATCAGCTAAAATTATATAAAAAACACCTTCAAATGAGACATATGTATGTGATATTAACTCGATCGAAGAGGCTAAATTTAATATATTGAGTTGACGAAAACGTCCACTAGAGGATTCATTCATTATATTAGGGATATGAGGTTTAGACCAATTCAATACAAATTCATCGCTAAACCACATAATTTTTAAGAAAACGTGTCCATTTAATTTCACTATTCACATTTTGACCAGCCTAAACGTTTAAAAGACAGGTGGAAAGACAGAAATCATTTTACCATGTATATTGGCGGTAGCGAAAGTTTGCAGGAAGATTGCATTAATTTTGACATTGCTCAGGTATTCGCAAGAACATTTTGAAGCAATTTTATATATACATAAATAATATTCACTGACCGATATATTCGCCATAAAACTTGTTAAATAAATCATTATAAGTAGTATATGTTAGTTGGGGGCAGTATTGACCCGATTTTATCAATTTTTGCCAATACCACATACTACTAACATGCCACAGACTAATAAAATTTTCCCAGGGTTTCATTAAGGTACCTCACATACCATCACCAATCATATGGAGTAAAGTCAGCCGAAAATCCTAGTATTAGTTATTAGGCTAAGTTTTCGCCCAATTTTATACATTTAGACACAAAAATACATTATCATAAAAACAGGTTCTCTAATTTTCATTGAATAACTCACATATTGTCCGATATATGCGGTATAAAGTCACCCGAAAGTATAGAGGGGCTAAGGGAAGTATTGACCCGATTCAACCCATTTGATACATACAGACATACTCTGTATCTCTCTGAATTTTAATTATATATCTCACACATTGACCGATATTTTCAGTAAAACGACATGTATGTGTTCTGGGGTCCACATATTCGGTACCAGTTTTGGTTCCATTTGGACAGTTTTTTGGTCATAAAGTGGTATGCTATAAAGACATTATTCGTGCAAAGCTTTATACCACTACTTTGCTTGATTTGGATACTAGAAAGTGAGAGAATCAGATGGAATTTAAAATTGTGTTATATGGAGAAAGCGTGTTTGTAGTCCGTTTTCGCACTGTAACATAGCAATGTCAGAAAAATGTTACATATCGAATTTGGTTGAAATCGGTCGAGCAGGTCCCGAGATGTGCGGTTCCACGCCCTTGGTAAAATTTTGATGACTGCACGATATTGACGTCGGGCAATGGAATCGATGGCATGTGCTCGAAAATAAACGGCTATCTCTCCGACCTTTCTCGCTTCTTCTCCGCAAGGAGCCTGACACTTCCCCACTAAATCCACAGCGACCATATTTACAAACTGGACGAAGGAGTACAGACTGGATTCAGACATTTCAGTCGATGACATTAAAATTACGACAGTCAATAACACTAAAGTTTTAGGCGTTATACGTGACAGCCTTTGCTTCTTCACTCCTCACACGACCGCGATAACTGACAAAGTACAGAGTCCCAACAAAATCCTTAAATCGCTTGCGGGCAGCTCGGGTATAAACGAATATTTTATACTCTTGAAACTTTCAAGAATCAAAGCCCGGGAAATTCCTCAGGTACTGGCATAAGTTTATAATAAAAATTGTTGCGAAATAATTAAGCATCTATTATTCGATGAAATCGTGAATAAATTATAATCGATTTTGGTATCTTCTTGACTTATATTCAAGGCCATAAACTTAGACATAGTTTTATTGCTATATTTTAATTTGCATCAGCTAAAATTATATAAAAAACACCTTCAAATGAGACATATGTATGTGATATTAACTCGATCGAAGAGGCTAAATTTAATATATTGAGTTGACGAAAACGTCCACTAGAGGATTCATTCATTATATTAGGGATATGAGGTTTAGACCAATTCAATACAAATTCATCGCTAAACCACATAATTTTTAAGAAAACGTGTCCATTTAATTTCACTATTCACATTTTGACCAGCCTAAACGTTTAAAAGACAGGTGGAAAGACAGAAATCATTTTACCATGTATATTGGCGGTAGCGAAAGTTTGCAGGAAGATTGCATTAATTTTGACATTGCTCAGGTATTCGCAAGAACATTTTGAAGTAATTTTATATATACATAAATAATATTCACTGACCGATATATTCGCCATAAAACTTGTTAAATAAATCATTATAAGTAGTATATGTTAGTTGGGGGCAGTATTGACCCGATTTTATCAATTTTTGCCAATACCACATACTACTAACATGCCACAGACTAATAAAATTTTCCCAGGGTTTCATTAAGGTACCTCACATACCATCACCAATCATATGGAGTAAAGTCAGCCGAAAGTCCTTATATTAGTTATTAGGCTAAGTTTTCGCCCAATTTGATACATTTAGACACAAAAATACATTATCATAAAAACAGGTTCTCTAATTTTCATTGAATAACTCACATATTGTCCGATATATGCGGTATAAAGTCACCCGAAAGTATAGAGGGGCTAAGGGAAGTATTGACCCGATTCAACCCATTTGATACATACAGACATACTCTGTATCTCTCTGAATTTTAATTATATATCTCACACATTGACCGATATTTTCAGTAAAACGACAAGTATGTGTTCTGGGGTCCACATATTCGGTACCAGTTTTGGTTCCATTTGGACAGTTTTTTGGTCATAAAGTGGTATGCTATAAAGACATTATTCGTGCAAAGCTTTATACCACTACTTTGCTTGATTTGGATACTAGAAAGTGAGAGAATGAGATGGAATTTAAAATTGTGTTATATGGAGAAAGCGTGTCTGTAGTCCGTTTTCGCACTGTAAAATAGCAATGTCAGAAAAATGTTACGTATCGAATTTGGTTGAAATCGGTCGAGCAGGTCCCGAGATGTGGGCTTTCCCCTAAAGGTGGGCGGTTCCACGCCCCTGGTAAAATTTTGATGACTGCACGATATTGACGTCGGGCAATGGAATCGATGGCATGTGCTCGAAAATAAACGGCTATCTCTCCGACCTTTCTCGCTTCTTCTCCGCAAGGAGCCTGACACTTTCCCACTAAATCCACAGCGACCATATTTACAAACTGGACGAAGGAGTACAGACTGGATTCAGACATTTCAGTCGATGACATTAAAATTACGACAGTCAATAACACTAAAGTTTTAGGCGTTATACGTGACAGCCTGTGCTTCTTCACTCCTCATACGACCGCGATAACTGACAAAGTACAGAGTCCCAACAAAATCCTTAAATCGCTTGCGGGCAGCTCGGGTATAAACGAATATTTTATACTCTTGAAACTTTCAAGAATCAAAGCCCGGGAAATTCCTCAGGTACTGGCATAAGTTTTTAATAAAAATTGTTGCGAAATAATTAAGCATCTATTATTCGATGAAATCGTGAATAAATTATAATCGATTTTGGTATCTTCTTGACTTATATTCAAGGCCATAAACTTAGACATAGTTTTATTGCTATACTTTAATTTGCATCAGCTAAAATTATATAAAAAACACCTTCAAATGAGACATATGTATGTGATATTAACTCGATCGAAGAGGCTAAATTTAATATATTGAGTTGACGAAAACGTCCACTAGAGGATTCATTCATTATATTAGGGATATGAGGTTTAGACCAATTCAATACAAATTCATCGCTAAACCACATAATTTTTAAGAAAACGTGTCCATTTAATTTCACTATTCACATTTTGACCAGCCTAAACGTTTAAAAGACAGGTGGAAAGACAGAAATCATTTTACCATGTATATTGGCGGTAGCGAAAGTTTGCAGGAAGATTGCATTAATTTTGACATTGCTCAGGTATTCGCAAGAACATTTTGAAGCAATTTTATATATACATAAATAATATTCACTGACCGATATATTCGCCATAAAACTTGTTAAATAAATCATTATAAGTAGTATATGTTAGTTGGGGGCAGTATTGACCCGATTTTATCAATTTTTGCCAATACCACATACTACTAACATGCCACAGACTAATAAAATTTTCCCAGGGTTTCATTAAGGTACCTCACATACCATCACCAATCATATGGAGTAAAGTCAGCCGAAAATCCTAGTATTAGTTATTAGGCTAAGTTTTCGCCCAATTTTATACATTTAGACACAAAAATACATTATCATAAAAACAGGTTCTCTAATTTTCATTGAATAACTCACATATTGTCCGATATATGCGGTATAAAGTCACCCGAAAGTATAGAGGGGCTAAGGGAAGTATTGACCCGATTCAACCCATTTGATACATACAGACATACTCTGTATCTCTCTGAATTTTAATTATATATCTCACACATTGACCGATTTTTTCAGTAAAACGACATGTATGTGTTCTGGGGTCCACATATTCGGTACCAGTTTTGGTTCCATTTGGACAGTTTTTTGGTCATAAAGTGGTATGCTATAAAGACATTATTCGTGCAAAGCTTTATACCACTACTTTGCTTGATTTGGATACTAGAAAGTGAGAGAATCAGATGGAATTTAAAATTGTGTTATATGGAGAAAGCGTGTTTGTAGTCCGTTTTCGCACTGTAACATAGCAATGTCAGAAAAATGTTACATATCGAATTTGGTTGAAATCGGTCGAGCAGGTCCCGAGATGTGCGGTTCCACGCCCTTGGTAAAATTTTGATGACTGCACGATATTGACGTCGGGCAATGGAATCGATGGCATGTGCTCGAAAATAAACGGCTATCTCTCCGACCTTTCTCGCTTCTTCTCCGCAAGGAGCCTGACACTTCCCCACTAAATCCACAGCGACCATATTTACAAACTGGACGAAGGAGTACAGACTGGATTCAGACATTTCAGTCGATGACATTAAAATTACGACAGTCAATAACACTAAAGTTTTAGGCGTTATACGTGACAGCCTTTGCTTCTTCACTCCTCACACGACCGCGATAACTGACAAAGTACAGAGTCCCAACAAAATCCTTAAATCGCTTGCGGGCAGCTCGGGTATAAACGAATATTTTATACTCTTGAAACTTTCAAGAATCAAAGCCCGGGAAATTCCTCAGGTACTGGCATAAGTTTATAATAAAAATTGTTGCGAAATAATTAAGCATCTATTATTCGATGAAATCGTGAATAAATTATAATCGATTTTGGTATCTTCTTGACTTATATTCAAGGCCATAAACTTAGACATAGTTTTATTGCTATATTTTAATTTGCATCAGCTAAAATTATATAAAAAACACCTTCAAATGAGACATATGTATGTGATATTAACTCGATCGAAGAGGCTAAATTTAATATATTGAGTTGACGAAAACGTCCACTAGAGGATTCATTCATTATATTAGGGATATGAGGTTTAGACCAATTCAATACAAATTCATCGCTAAACCACATAATTTTTAAGAAAACGTGTCCATTTAATTTCACTATTCACATTTTGACCAGCCTAAACGTTTAAAAGACAGGTGGAAAGACAGAAATCATTTTACCATGTATATTGGCGGTAGCGAAAGTTTGCAGGAAGATTGCATTAATTTTGACATTGCTCAGGTATTCGCAAGAACATTTTGAAGCAATTTTATATATACATAAATAATATTCACTGACCGATATATTCGCCATAAAACTTGTTAAATAAATCATTATAAGTAGTATATGTTAGTTGGGGGCAGTATTGACCCGATTTTATCAATTTTTGCCAATACCACATACTACTAACATGCCACAGACTAATAAAATTTTCCCAGGGTTTCATTAAGGTACCTCACATACCATCACCAATCATATGGAGTAAAGTCAGCCGAAAGTCCTAGTATTAGTTATTAGGCTAAGTTTTCGCCCAATTTTATACATTTAGACACAAAAATACATTATCATAAAAACAGGTTCTCTAATTTTCATTGAATAACTCACATATTGTCCGATATATGCGGTATAAAGTCACCCGAAAGTATAGAGGGGCTAAGGGAAGTATTGACCCGATTCAACCCATTTGATACATACAGACATACTCTGTATCTCTCTGAATTTTAATTATATATCTCACACATTGACCGATATTTTCAGTAAAACGACATGTATGTGTTCTGGGGTCCACATATTCGGTACCAGTTTTGGTTCCATTTGGACAGTTTTTTGGTCATAAAGTGGTATGCTATAAAGACATTATTCGTGCAAAGCTTTATACCACTACTTTGCTTGATTTGGATACTAGAAAGTGAGAGAATCAGATGGAATTTAAAATTGTGTTATATGGAGAAAGCGTGTTTGTAGTCCGTTTTCGCACTGTAACATAGCAATGTCAGAAAAATGTTACGTATCGAATTTGGTTGAAATCGGTCGAGCAGGTCCCGAGATGTGGGCTTTCCCCTAAAGGTGGGCGGTTCCACGCCCCTGGTAAAATTTTGATGACTGCACGATATTGACGTCGGGCAATGGAATCGATGGCATGTGCTCGAAAATAAACGGCTATCTCTCCGACCTTTCTCGCTTCTTCTCCGCAAGGAGCCTGACACTTCCCCACTAAATCCACAGCGACCATATTTACAAACTGGACGAAGGAGTACAGACTGGATTCAGACATTTCAGTCGATGACATTAAAATTACGACAGTCAATAACACTAAAGTTTTAGGCGTTATACGTGACAGCCTTTGCTTCTTCACTCCTCACACGACCGCGATAACTGACAAAGTACAGAGTCCCAACAAAATCCTTAAATCGCTTGCGGGCAGCTCGGGTATAAACGAATATTTTATACTCTTGAAACTTTCAAGAATCAAAGCCCGGGAAATTCCTCAGGTACTGGCATAAGTTTATAATAAAAATTGTTGCGAAATAATTAAGCATCTATTATTCGATGAAATCGTGAATAAATTATAATCGATTTTGGTATCTTCTTGACTTATATTCAAGGCCATAAACTTAGACATGGTTTTATTGCTATATTTTAATTTGCATCAGCTAAAATTATATAAAAAACACCTTCAAATGAGACATATGTATGTGATATTAACTCGATCGAAGAGGCTAAATTTAATATATTGAGTTGACGAAAACGTCCACTAGAGGATTCATTCATTATATTAGGGATATGAGGTTTAGACCAATTCAATACAAATTCATCGCTAAACCACATAATTTTTAAGAAAACGTGTCCATTTAATTTCACTATTCACATTTTGACCAGCCTAAACGTTTAAAAGACAGGTGGAAAGACAGAAATCATTTTACCATGTATATTGGCGGTAGCGAAAGTTTGCAGGAAGATTGCATTAATTTTGACATTGCTCAGGTATTCGCAAGAACATTTTGAAGCAATTTTATATATACATAAATAATATTCACTGACCGATATATTCGCCATAAAACTTGTTAAATAAATCATTATAAGTAGTATATGTTAGTTGGGGGCAGTATTGACCCGATTTTATCAATTTTTGCCAATACCACATACTACTAACATGCCACAGACTAATAAAATTTTCCCAGGGTTTCATTAAGGTACCTCACATACCATCACCAATCATATGGAGTAAAGTCAGCCGAAAGTCCTAGTATTAGTTATTAGGCTAAGTTTTCGCCCAATTTGATACATTTAGACACAAAAATACATTATCATAAAAACAGGTTCTCTAATTTTCATTGAATAACTCACATATTGTCCGATATATGCGGTATAAAGTCACCCGAAAGTATAGAGGGGCTAAGGGAAGTATTGACCCGATTCAACCCATTTGATACATACAGACATACTCTGTATCTCTCTGAATTTTAATTATATATCTCACACATTGACCGATATTTTCAGTAAAACGACAAGTATGTGTTCTGGGGTCCACATATTCGGTACCAGTTTTGGTTCCATTTGGACAGTTTTTTGGTCATAAAGTGGTATGCTATAAAGACATTATTCGTGCAAAGCTTTATACCACTACTTTGCTTGATTTGGATACTAGAAAGTGAGAGAATGAGATGGAATTTAAAATTGTGTTATATGGAGAAAGCGTGTCTGTAGTCCGTTTTCGCACTGTAAAATAGCAATGTCAGAAAAATGTTACGTATCGAATTTGGTTGAAATCGGTCGAGCAGGTCCCGAGATGTGGGCTTTCCCCTAAAGGTGGGCGGTTCCACGCCCCTGGTAAAATTTTGATGACTGCACGATATTGACGTCGGGCAATGGAATCGATGGCATGTGCTCGAAAATAAACGGCTATCTCTCCGACCTTTCTCGCTTCTTCTCCGCAAGGAGCCTGACACTTTCCCACTAAATCCACAGCGACCATATTTACAAACTGGACGAAGGAGTACAGACTGGATTCAGACATTTCAGTCGATGACATTAAAATTACGACAGTCAATAACACTAAAGTTTTAGGCGTTATACGTGACAGCCTGTGCTTCTTCACTCCTCATACGACCGCGATAACTGACAAAGTACAGAGTCCCAACAAAATCCTTAAATCGCTTGCGGGCAGCTCGGGTATAAACGAATATTTTATACTCTTGAAACTTTCAAGAATCAAAGCCCGGGAAATTCCTCAGGTACTGGCATAAGTTTTTAATAAAAATTGTTGCGAAATAATTAAGCATCTATTATTCGATGAAATCGTGAATAAATTATAATCGATTTTGGTATCTTCTTGACTTATATTCAAGGCCATAAACTTAGACATAGTTTTATTGCTATACTTTAATTTGCATCAGCTAAAATTATATAAAAAACACCTTCAAATGAGACATATGTATGTGATATTAACTCGATCGAAGAGGCTAAATTTAATATATTGAGTTGACGAAAACGTCCACTAGAGGATTCATTCATTATATTAGGGATATGAGGTTTAGACCAATTCAATACAAATTCATCGCTAAACCACATAATTTTTAAGAAAACGTGTCCATTTAATTTCACTATTCACATTTTGACCAGCCTAAACGTTTAAAAGACAGGTGGAAAGACAGAAATCATTTTACCATGTATATTGGCGGTAGCGAAAGTTTGCAGGAAGATTGCATTAATTTTGACATTGCTCAGGTATTCGCAAGAACATTTTGAAGCAATTTTATATATACATAAATAATATTCACTGACCGATATATTCGCCATAAAACTTGTTAAATAAATCATTATAAGTAGTATATGTTAGTTGGGGGCAGTATTGACCCGATTTTATCAATTTTTGCCAATACCACATACTACTAACATGCCACAGACTAATAAAATTTTCCCAGGGTTTCATTAAGGTACCTCACATACCATCACCAATCATATGGAGTAAAGTCAGCCGAAAGTCCTAGTATTAGTTATTAGGCTAAGTTTTCGCCCAATTTGATACATTTAGACACAAAAATACATTATCATAAAAACAGGTTCTCTAATTTTCATTGAATAACTCACATATTGTCCGATATATGCGGTATAAAGTCACCCGAAAGTATAGAGGGGCTAAGGGAAGTATTGACCCGATTCAACCCATTTGATACATACAGACATACTCTGTATCTCTCTGAATTTTAATTATATATCTCACACATTGACCGATATTTTCAGTAAAACGACAAGTATGTGTTCTGGGGTCCACATATTCGGTACCAGTTTTGGTTCCATTTGGACAGTTTTTTGGTCATAAAGTGGTATGCTATAAAGACATTATTCGTGCAAAGCTTTATACCACTACTTTGCTTGATTTGGATACTAGAAAGTGAGAGAATGAGATGGAATTTAAAATTGTGTTATATGGAGAAAGCGTGTCTGTAGTCCGTTTTCGCACTGTAAAATAGCAATGTCAGAAAAATGTTACGTATCGAATTTGGTTGAAATCGGTCGAGCAGGTCCCGAGATGTGGGCTTTCCCCTAAAGGTGGGCGGTTCCACGCCCCTGGTAAAATTTTGATGACTGCACGATATTGACGTCGGGCAATGGAATCGATGGCATGTGCTCGAAAATAAACGGCTATCTCTCCGACCTTTCTCGCTTCTTCTCCGCAAGGAGCCTGACACTTTCCCACTAAATCCACAGCGACCATATTTACAAACTGGACGAAGGAGTACAGACTGGATTCAGACATTTCAGTCGATGACATTAAAATTACGACAGTCAATAACACTAAAGTTTTAGGCGTTATACGTGACAGCCTGTGCTTCTTCACTCCTCATACGACCGCGATAACTGACAAAGTACAGAGTCCCAACAAAATCCTTAAATCGCTTGCGGGCAGCTCGGGTATAAACGAATATTTTATACTCTTGAAACTTTCAAGAATCAAAGCCCGGGAAATTCCTCAGGTACTGGCATAAGTTTTTAATAAAAATTGTTGCGAAATAATTAAGCATCTATTATTCGATGAAATCGTGAATAAATTATAATCGATTTTGGTATCTTCTTGACTTATATTCAAGGCCATAAACTTAGACATAGTTTTATTGCTATACTTTAATTTGCATCAGCTAAAATTATATAAAAAACACCTTCAAATGAGACATATGTATGTGATATTAACTCGATCGAAGAGGCTAAATTTAATATATTGAGTTGACGAAAACGTCCACTAGAGGATTCATTCATTATATTAGGGATATGAGGTTTAGACCAATTCAATACAAATTCATCGCTAAACCACATAATTTTTAAGAAAACGTGTCCATTTAATTTCACTATTCACATTTTGACCAGCCTAAACGTTTAAAAGACAGGTGGAAAGACAGAAATCATTTTACCATGTATATTGGCGGTAGCGAAAGTTTGCAGGAAGATTGCATTAATTTTGACATTGCTCAGGTATTCGCAAGAACATTTTGAAGCAATTTTATATATACATAAATAATATTCACTGACCGATATATTCGCCATAAAACTTGTTAAATAAATCATTATAAGTAGTATATGTTAGTTGGGGGCAGTATTGACCCGATTTTATCAATTTTTGCCAATACCACATACTACTAACATGCCACAGACTAATAAAATTTTCCCAGGGTTTCATTAAGGTACCTCACATACCATCACCAATCATATGGAGTAAAGTCAGCCGAAAATCCTAGTATTAGTTATTAGGCTAAGTTTTCGCCCAATTTTATACATTTAGACACAAAAATACATTATCATAAAAACAGGTTCTCTAATTTTCATTGAATAACTCACATATTGTCCGATATATGCGGTATAAAGTCACCCGAAAGTATAGAGGGGCTAAGGGAAGTATTGACCCGATTCAACCCATTTGATACATACAGACATACTCTGTATCTCTCTGAATTTTAATTATATATCTCACACATTGACCGATATTTTCAGTAAAACGACATGTATGTGTTCTGGGGTCCACATATTCGGTACCAGTTTTGGTTCCATTTGGACAGTTTTTTGGTCATAAAGTGGTATGCTATAAAGACATTATTCGTGCAAAGCTTTATACCACTACTTTGCTTGATTTGGATACTAGAAAGTGAGAGAATCAGATGGAATTTAAAATTGTGTTATATGGAGAAAGCGTGTTTGTAGTCCGTTTTCGCACTGTAACATAGCAATGTCAGAAAAATGTTACATATCGAATTTGGTTGAAATCGGTCGAGCAGGTCCCGAGATGTGCGGTTCCACGCCCTTGGTAAAATTTTGATGACTGCACGATATTGACGTCGGGCAATGGAATCGATGGCATGTGCTCGAAAATAAACGGCTATCTCTCCGACCTTTCTCGCTTCTTCTCCGCAAGGAGCCTGACACTTCCCCACTAAATCCACAGCGACCATATTTACAAATTGGACGAAGGAGTACAGACTGGATTCAGACATTTCAGTCGATGACATTAAAATTACGACAGTCAATAACACTAAAGTTTTAGGCGTTATACGTGACAGCCTTTGCTTCTTCACTCCTCACACGACCGCGATAACTGACAAAGTACAGAGTCCCAACAAAATCCTTAAATCGCTTGCGGGCAGCTCGGGTATAAACGAATATTTTATACTCTTGAAACTTTCAAGAATCAAAGCCCGGGAAATTCCTCAGGTACTGGCATAAGTTTATAATAAAAATTGTTGCGAAATAATTAAGCATCTATTATTCGATGAAATCGTGAATAAATTATAATCGATTTTGGTATCTTCTTGACTTATATTCAAGGCCATAAACTTAGACATAGTTTTATTGCTATATTTTAATTTGCATCAGCTAAAATTATATAAAAAACACCTTCAAATGAGACATATGTATGTGATATTAACTCGATCGAAGAGGCTAAATTTAATATATTGAGTTGACGAAAACGTCCACTAGAGGATTCATTCATTATATTAGGGATATGAGGTTTAGACCAATTCAATACAAATTCATCGCTAAACCACATAATTTTTAAGAAAACGTGTCCATTTAATTTCACTATTCACATTTTGACCAGCCTAAACGTTTAAAAGACAGGTGGAAAGACAGAAATCATTTTACCATGTATATTGGCGGTAGCGAAACTTTGCAGGAAGATTGCATTAATTTTGACATTGCTCAGGTATTCGCAAGAACATTTTGAAGCAATTTTATATATACATAAATAATATTCACTGACCGATATATTCGCCATAAAACTTGTTAAATAAATCATTATAAGTAGTATATGTTAGTTGGGGGCAGTATTGACCCGATTTTATCAATTTTTGCCAATACCACATACTACTAACATGCCACAGACTAATAAAATTTTCCCAGGGTTTCATTAAGGTACCTCACATACCATCACCAATCATATGGAGTAAAGTCAGCCGAAAGTCCTAGTATTAGTTATTAGGCTAAGTTTTCGCCCAATTTGATACATTTAGACACAAAAATACATTATCATAAAAACAGGTTCTCTAATTTTCATTGAATAACTCACATATTGTCCGATATATGCGGTATAAAGTCACCCGAAAGTATAGAGGGGCTAAGGGAAGTATTGACCCGATTCAACCCATTTGATACATACAGACATACTCTGTATCTCTCTGAATTTTAATTATATATCTCACACATTGACCGATATTTTCAGTAAAACGACAAGTATGTGTTCTGGGGTCCACATATTCGGTACCAGTTTTGGTTCCATTTGGACAGTTTTTTGGTCATAAAGTGGTATGCTATAAAGACATTATTCGTGCAAAGCTTTATACCACTACTTTGCTTGATTTGGATACTAGAAAGTGAGAGAATGAGATGGAATTTAAAATTGTGTTATATGGAGAAAGCGTGTCTGTAGTCCGTTTTCGCACTGTAAAATAGCAATGTCAGAAAAATGTTACGTATCGAATTTGGTTGAAATCGGTCGAGCAGGTCCCGAGATGTGGGCTTTCCCCTAAAGGTGGGCGGTTCCACGCCCCTGGTAAAATTTTGATGACTGCACGATATTGACGTCGGGCAATGGAATCGATGGCATGTGCTCGAAAATAAACGGCTATCTCTCCGACCTTTCTCGCTTCTTCTCCGCAAGGAGCCTGACACTTTCCCACTAAATCCACAGCGACCATATTTACAAACTGGACGAAGGAGTACAGACTGGATTCAGACATTTCAGTCGATGACATTAAAATTACGACAGTCAATAACACTAAAGTTTTAGGCGTTATACGTGACAGCCTGTGCTTCTTCACTCCTCATACGACCGCGATAACTGACAAAGTACAGAGTCCCAACAAAATCCTTAAATCGCTTGCGGGCAGCTCGGGTATAAACGAATATTTTATACTCTTGAAACTTTCAAGAATCAAAGCCCGGGAAATTCCTCAGGTACTGGCATAAGTTTTTAATAAAAATTGTTGCGAAATAATTAAGCATCTATTATTCGATGAAATCGTGAATAAATTATAATCGATTTTGGTATCTTCTTGACTTATATTCAAGGCCATAAACTTAGACATAGTTTTATTGCTATACTTTAATTTGCATCAGCTAAAATTATATAAAAAACACCTTCAAATGAGACATATGTATGTGATATTAACTCGATCGAAGAGGCTAAATTTAATATATTGAGTTGACGAAAACGTCCACTAGAGGATTCATTCATTATATTAGGGATATGAGGTTTAGACCAATTCAATACAAATTCATCGCTAAACCACATAATTTTTAAGAAAACGTGTCCATTTAATTTCACTATTCACATTTTGACCAGCCTAAACGTTTAAAAGACAGGTGGAAAGACAGAAATCATTTTACCATGTATATTGGCGGTAGCGAAAGTTTGCAGGAAGATTGCATTAATTTTGACATTGCTCAGGTATTCGCAAGAACATTTTGAAGCAATTTTATATATACATAAATAATATTCACTGACCGATATATTCGCCATAAAACTTGTTAAATAAATCATTATAAGTAGTATATGTTAGTTGGGGGCAGTATTGACCCGATTTTATCAATTTTTGCCAATACCACATACTACTAACATGCCACAGACTAATAAAATTTTCCCAGGGTTTCATTAAGGTACCTCACATACCATCACCAATCATATGGAGTAAAGTCAGCCGAAAATCCTAGTATTAGTTATTAGGCTAAGTTTTCGCCCAATTTTATACATTTAGACACAAAAATACATTATCATAAAAACAGGTTCTCTAATTTTCATTGAATAACTCACATATTGTCCGATATATGCGGTATAAAGTCACCCGAAAGTATAGAGGGGCTAAGGGAAGTATTGACCCGATTCAACCCATTAGATACATACAGACATACTCTGTATCTCTCTGAATTTTAATTATATATCTCACACATTGACCGATATTTTCAGTAAAACGACATGTATGTGTTCTGGGGTCCACATATTCGGTACCAGTTTTGGTTCCATTTGGACAGTTTTTTGGTCATAAAGTGGTATGCTATAAAGACATTATTCGTGCAAAGCTTTATACCACTACTTTGCTTGATTTGGATACTAGAAAGTGAGAGAATCAGATGGAATTTAAAATTGTGTTATATGGAGAAAGCGTGTTTGTAGTCCGTTTTCGCACTGTAACATAGCAATGTCAGAAAAATGTTACATATCGAATTTGGTTGAAATCGGTCGAGCAGGTCCCGAGATGTGCGGTTCCACGCCCTTGGTAAAATTTTGATGACTGCACGATATTGACGTCGGGCAATGGAATCGATGGCATGTGCTCGAAAATAAACGGCTATCTCTCCGACCTTTCTCGCTTCTTCTCCGCAAGGAGCCTGACACTTCCCCACTAAATCCACAGCGACCATATTTACAAACTGGACGAAGGAGTACAGACTGGATTCAGACATTTCAGTCGATGACATTAAAATTACGACAGTCAATAACACTAAAGTTTTAGGCGTTATACGTGACAGCCTTTGCTTCTTCACTCCTCACACGACCGCGATAACTGACAAAGTACAGAGTCCCAACAAAATCCTTAAATCGCTTGCGGGCAGCTCGGGTATAAACGAATATTTTATACTCTTGAAACTTTCAAGAATCAAAGCCCGGGAAATTCCTCAGGTACTGGCATAAGTTTATAATAAAAATTGTTGCGAAATAATTAAGCATCTATTATTCGATGAAATCGTGAATAAATTATAATCGATTTTGGTATCTTCTTGACTTATATTCAAGGCCATAAACTTAGACATAGTTTTATTGCTATATTTTAATTTGCATCAGCTAAAATTATATAAAAAACACCTTCAAATGAGACATATGTATGTGATATTAACTCGATCGAAGAGGCTAAATTTAATATATTGAGTTGACGAAAACGTCCACTAGAGGATTCATTCATTATATTAGGGATATGAGGTTTAGACCAATTCAATACAAATTCATCGCTAAACCACATAATTTTTAAGAAAACGTGTCCATTTAATTTCACTATTCACATTTTGACCAGCCTAAACGTTTAAAAGACAGGTGGAAAGACAGAAATCATTTTACCATGTATATTGGCGGTAGCGAAAGTTTGCAGGAAGATTGCATTAATTTTGACATTGCTCAGGTATTCGCAAGAACATTTTGAAGCAATTTTATATATACATAAATAATATTCACTGACCGATATATTCGCCATAAAACTTGTTAAATAAATCATTATAAGTAGTATATGTTAGTTGGGGGCAGTATTGACCCGATTTTATCAATTTTTGCCAATACCACATACTACTAACATGCCACAGACTAATAAAATTTTCCCAGGGTTTCATTAAGGTACCTCACATACCATCACCAATCATATGGAGTAAAGTCAGCCGAAAGTCCTAGTATTAGTTATTAGGCTAAGTTTTCGCCCAATTTGATACATTTAGACACAAAAATACATTATCATAAAAACAGGTTCTCTAATTTTCATTGAATAACTCACATATTGTCCGATATATGCGGTATAAAGTCACCCGAAAGTATAGAGGGGCTAAGGGAAGTATTGACCCGATTCAACCCATTTGATACATACAGACATACTCTGTATCTCTCTGAATTTTAATTATATATCTCACACATTGACCGATATTTTCAGTAAAACGACAAGTATGTGTTCTGGGGTCCACATATTCGGTACCAGTTTTGGTTCCATTTGGACAGTTTTTTGGTCATAAAGTGGTATGCTATAAAGACATTATTCGTGCAAAGCTTTATACCACTACTTTGCTTGATTTGGATACTAGAAAGTGAGAGAATGAGATGGAATTTAAAATTGTGTTATATGGAGAAAGCGTGTCTGTAGTCCGTTTTCGCACTGTAAAATAGCAATGTCAGAAAAATGTTACGTATCGAATTTGGTTGAAATCGGTCGAGCAGGTCCCGAGATGTGGGCTTTCCCCTAAAGGTGGGCGGTTCCACGCCCCTGGTAAAATTTTGATGACTGCACGATATTGACGTCGGGCAATGGAATCGATGGCATGTGCTCGAAAATAAACGGCTATCTCTCCGACCTTTCTCGCTTCTTCTCCGCAAGGAGCCTGACACTTTCCCACTAAATCCACAGCGACCATATTTACAAACTGGACGAAGGAGTACAGACTGCATTCAGACATTTCAGTCGATGACATTAAAATTACGACAGTCAATAACACTAAAGTTTTAGGCGTTATACGTGACAGCCTGTGCTTCTTCACTCCTCATACGACCGCGATAACTGACAAAGTACAGAGTCCCAACAAAATCCTTAAATCGCTTGCGGGCAGCTCGGGTATAAACGAATATTTTATACTCTTGAAACTTTCAAGAATCAAAGCCCGGGAAATTCCTCAGGTACTGGCATAAGTTTTTAATAAAAATTGTTGCGAAATAATTAAGCATCTATTATTCGATGAAATCGTGAATAAATTATAATCGATTTTGGTATCTTCTTGACTTATATTCAAGGCCATAAACTTAGACATAGTTTTATTGCTATACTTTAATTTGCATCAGCTAAAATTATATAAAAAACACCTTCAAATGAGACATATGTATGTGATATTAACTCGATCGAAGAGGCTAAATTTAATATATTGAGTTGACGAAAACGTCCACTAGAGGATTCATTCATTATATTAGGGATATGAGGTTTAGACCAATTCAATACAAATTCATCGCTAAACCACATAATTTTTAAGAAAACGTGTCCATTTAATTTCACTATTCACATTTTGACTAGCCTAAACGTTTAAAAGACAGGTGGAAAGACAGAAATCATTTTACCATGTATATTGGCGATAGCGAAAGTTTGCAGGAAGATTGCATTAATTTTGACATTGCTCAGGTATTCGCAAGAACATTTTGAAGCAATTTTATATATACATAAATAATATTCACTGACCGATATATTCGCCATAAAACTTGTTAAATAAATCATTATAAGTAGTATATGTTAGTTGGGGGCAGTATTGACCCGATTTTATCAATTTTTGCCAATACCACATACTACTAACATGCCACAGACTAATAAAATTTTCCCAGGGTTTCATTAAGGTACCTCACATACCATCACCAATCATATGGAGTAAAGTCAGCCGAAAATCCTAGTATTAGTTATTAGGCTAAGTTTTCGCCCAATTTTATACATTTAGACACAAAAATACATTATCATAAAAACAGGTTCTCTAATTTTCATTGAATAACTCACATATTGTCCGATATATGCGGTATAAAGTCACCCGAAAGTATAGAGGGGCTAAGGGAAGTATTGACCCGATTCAACCCATTTGATACATACAGACATACTCTGAATCTCTCTGAATTTTAATTATATATCTCACACATTGACCGATATTTTCAGTAAAACGACAAGTATGTGTTCTGGGGTCCACATATTCGGTACCAGTTTTGGTTCCATTTGGACAGTTTTTTGGTCATAAAGTGGTATGCTATAAAGACATTATTCGTGCAAAGCTTTATACCACTACTTTGCCTGATTTGGATACTAGAAAGTGAGAGAATGAGATGGAATTTAAAATTGTGTTATATGGAGAAAGCGTGTCTGTAGTCCGTTTTCGCACTGTAACATAGCAATGTCAGAAAAATGTTACATATCGAATTTGGTTGAAATCGGTCGAGCAGGTCCCGAGATGTGGGCTTTCCCCTAAAGGTGGGCGGTTCCACGCCCCTGGTAAAATTTTGATGACTGCACGATATTGACGTCGGGCAATGGAATCGATGGCATGTGCTCGAAAATAAACGGCTATCTCTCCAACCTTTCTCGCTTCTTCTCCGCAAGGAGCCTGACACTTCCCCACTAAATCCACAGCGACCATATTTACAAACTGGCGAAGGAGTACATACTGGATTCAGACATTTCAGTCGATGACATTAAAATTACGACAGTCAATAACACTAAAGTTTTAGGCGTTATACGTGACAGCCTGTGCTCCTTCACTCCTCACACGACCGCGATAACTGACAAAGTACAGAGTCCCAACAAAATCCTTAAATCGCTTGCGGGCAGCTCGGGTATAAACGAATATTTTATACTCTTGAAACTTTCAAGAATCAAAGCCCGGGAAATTCCTTCAGGTACTGGCATAAGTTTATAATAAAAATTGTTGCGAAATAATTAAGCATCTATTATTCGATGAAATCGTGAATAAATTATAATCGATTTTGGTATCTTCTTGACTTATATTCAAGGCCATAAACTTAGACATAGTTTTATTGCTATATTTTAATTTGCATCTATTATTCGATGAAATCGTGAATAAATTATAATCGATTTTGGTATCTTCTTGACTTATATTCAAGGCCATAAACTTAGACATAGTTTTATTGCTATACTTTAATTTGCATCAGCTAAAATTATATAAAAAACACCTTCAAATGAGACATATGTATGTGATATTAACTCGATCGAAGAGGCTAAATTTAATATATTGAGTTGACGAAAACGTCCACTAGAGGATTCATTCATTATATTAGGGATATGAGGTTTAGACCAATTCAATACAAATTCATCGCTAAACCACATAATTTTTAAGAAAACGTGTCCATTTAATTTCACTATTCACATTTTGACCAGCCTAAACGTTTAAAAGACAGGTGGAAAGACAGAAATCATTTTACAATGTATATTGGCGATAGCGAAAGTTTGCAGGAAGATTGCATTAATTTTGACATTGCTCAGGTATTCGCAAGAACATTTTGAAGCAATTTTATATATACATAAATAATATTCACTGACCGATATATTCGCCATAAAACTTGTTAAATAAATCATTATAAGTAGTATATGTTAGTTGGGGGCAGTATTGACCCGATTTTATCAATTTTTGCCAATACCACATACTACTAACATGCCACAGACTAATAAAATTTTCCCAGGGTTTCATTAAGGTACCTCACATACCATCACCAATCATATGGAGTAAAGTCAGCCGAAAGTCCTAGTATTAGTTATTAGGCTAAGTTTTCGCCCAATTTGATACATTTAGACACAAAAATACATTATCATAAAAACAGGTTCTCTAATTTTCATTGAATAACTCACATATTGTCCGATATATGCGGTATAAAGTCACCCGAAAGTATAGAGGGGCTAAGGGAAGTATTGACCCGATTCAACCCATTTGATACATACAGACATACTCTGTATCTCTCTGAATTTTAATTATATATCTCACACATTGACCGATATTTTCAGTAAAACGACAAGTATGTGTTCTGGGGTCCACATATTCGGTACCAGTTTTGGTTCCATTTGGACAGTTTTTTGGTCATAAAGTGGTATGCTATAAAGACATTATTCGTGCAAAGCTTTATACCACTACTTTGCTTGATTTGGATACTAGAAAGTGAGAGAATGAGATGGAATTTAAAATTGTGTTATATGGAGAAAGCGTGTCTGTAGTCCGTTTTCGCACTGTAAAATAGCAATGTCAGAAAAATGTTACGTATCGAATTTGGTTGAAATCGGTCGAGCAGGTCCCGAGATGTGGGCTTTCCCCTAAAGGTGGGCGGTTCCACGCCCCTGGTAAAATTTTGATGACTGCACGATATTGACGTCGGGCAATGGAATCGATGGCATGTGCTCGAAAATAAACGGCTATCTCTCCGACCTTTCTCGCTTCTTCTCCGCAAGGAGCCTGACACTTTCCCACTAAATCCACAGCGACCATATTTACAAACTGGACGAAGGAGTACAGACTGGATTCAGACATTTCAGTCGATGACATTAAAATTACGACAGTCAATAACACTAAAGTTTTAGGCGTTATACGTGACAGCCTGTGCTTCTTCACTCCTCATACGACCGCGATAACTGACAAAGTACAGAGTCCCAACAAAATCCTTAAATCGCTTGCGGGCAGCTCGGGTATAAACGAATATTTTATACTCTTGAAACTTTCAAGAATCAAAGCCCGGGAAATTCCTCAGGTACTGGCATAAGTTTTTAATAAAAATTGTTGCGAAATAATTAAGCATCTATTATTCGATGAAATCGTGAATAAATTATAATCGATTTTGGTATCTTCTTGACTTATATTCAAGGCCATAAACTTAGACATAGTTTTATTGCTATACTTTAATTTGCATCAGCTAAAATTATATAAAAAACACCTTCAAATGAGACATATGTATGTGATATTAACTCGATCGAAGAGGCTAAATTTAATATATTGAGTTGACGAAAACGTCCACTAGAGGATTCATTCATTATATTAGGGATATGAGGTTTAGACCAATTCAATACAAATTCATCGCTAAACCACATAATTTTTAAGAAAACGTGTCCATTTAATTTCACTATTCACATTTTGACCAGCCTAAACGTTTAAAAGACAGGTGGAAAGACAGAAATCATTTTACCATGTATATTGGCGGTAGCGAAAGTTTGCAGGAAGATTGCATTAATTTTGACATTGCTCAGGTATTCGCAAGAACATTTTGAAGCAATTTTATATATACATAAATAATATTCACTGACCGATATATTCGCCATAAAACTTGTTAAATAAATCATTATAAGTAGTATATGTTAGTTGGGGGCAGTATTGACCCGATTTTATCAATTTTTGCCAATACCACATACTACTAACATGCCACAGACTAATAAAATTTTCCCAGGGTTTCATTAAGGTACCTCACATACCATCACCAATCATATGGAGTAAAGTCAGCCGAAAATCCTAGTATTAGTTATTAGGCTAAGTTTTCGCCCAATTTTATACATTTAGACACAAAAATACATTATCATAAAAACAGGTTCTCTAATTTTCATTGAATAACTCACATATTGTCCGATATATGCGGTATAAAGTCACCCGAAAGTATAGAGGGGCTAAGGGAAGTATTGACCCGATTCAACCCATTAGATACATACAGACATACTCTGTATCTCTCTGAATTTTAATTATATATCTCACACATTGACCGATATTTTCAGTAAAACGACATGTATGTGTTCTGGGGTCCACATATTCGGTACCAGTTTTGGTTCCATTTGGACAGTTTTTTGGTCATAAAGTGGTATGCTATAAAGACATTATTCGTGCAAAGCTTTATACCACTACTTTGCTTGATTTGGATACTAGAAAGTGAGAGAATCAGATGGAATTTAAAATTGTGTTATATGGAGAAAGCGTGTTTGTAGTCCGTTTTCGCACTGTAACATAGCAATGTCAGAAAAATGTTACATATCGAATTTGGTTGAAATCGGTCGAGCAGGTCCCGAGATGTGCGGTTCCACGCCCTTGGTAAAATTTTGATGACTGCACGATATTGACGTCGGGCAATGGAATCGATGGCATGTGCTCGAAAATAAACGGCTATCTCTCCGACCTTTCTCGCTTCTTCTCCGCAAGGAGCCTGACACTTCCCCACTAAATCCACAGCGACCATATTTACAAACTGGACGAAGGAGTACAGACTGGATTCAGACATTTCAGTCGATGACATTAAAATTACGACAGTCAATAACACTAAAGTTTTAGGCGTTATACGTGACAGCCTTTGCTTCTTCACTCCTCACACGACCGCGATAACTGACAAAGTACAGAGTCCCAACAAAATCCTTAAATCGCTTGCGGGCAGCTCGGGTATAAACGAATATTTTATACTCTTGAAACTTTCAAGAATCAAAGCCCGGGAAATTCCTCAGGTACTGGCATAAGTTTATAATAAAAATTGTTGCGAAATAATTAAGCATCTATTATTCGATGAAATCGTGAATAAATTATAATCGATTTTGGTATCTTCTTGACTTATATTCAAGGCCATAAACTTAGACATAGTTTTATTGCTATATTTTAATTTGCATCAGCTAAAATTATATAAAAAACACCTTCAAATGAGACATATGTATGTGATATTAACTCGATCGAAGAGGCTAAATTTAATATATTGAGTTGACGAAAACGTCCACTAGAGGATTCATTCATTATATTAGGGATATGAGGTTTAGACCAATTCAATACAAATTCATCGCTAAACCACATAATTTTTAAGAAAACGTGTCCATTTAATTTCACTATTCACATTTTGACCAGCCTAAACGTTTAAAAGACAGGTGGAAAGACAGAAATCATTTTACCATGTATATTGGCGGTAGCGAAAGTTTGCAGGAAGATTGCATTAATTTTGACATTGCTCAGGTATTCGCAAGAACATTTTGAAGCAATTTTATATATACATAAATAATATTCACTGACCGATATATTCGCCATAAAACTTGTTAAATAAATCATTATAAGTAGTATATGTTAGTTGGGGGCAGTATTGACCCGATTTTATCAATTTTTGCCAATACCACATACTACTAACATGCCACAGACTAATAAAATTTTCCCAGGGTTTCATTAAGGTACCTCACATACCATCACCAATCATATGGAGTAAAGTCAGCCGAAAGTCCTAGTATTAGTTATTAGGCTAAGTTTTCGCCCAATTTGATACATTTAGACACAAAAATACATTATCATAAAAACAGGTTCTCTAATTTTCATTGAATAACTCACATATTGTCCGATATATGCGGTATAAAGTCACCCGAAAGTATAGAGGGGCTAAGGGAAGTATTGACCCGATTCAACCCATTTGATACATACAGACATACTCTGTATCTCTCTGAATTTTAATTATATATCTCACACATTGACCGATATTTTCAGTAAAACGACAAGTATGTGTTCTGGGGTCCACATATTCGGTACCAGTTTTGGTTCCATTTGGACAGTTTTTTGGTCATAAAGTGGTATGCTATAAAGACATTATTCGTGCAAAGCTTTATACCACTACTTTGCTTGATTTGGATACTAGAAAGTGAGAGAATGAGATGGAATTTAAAATTGTGTTATATGGAGAAAGCGTGTCTGTAGTCCGTTTTCGCACTGTAAAATAGCAATGTCAGAAAAATGTTACGTATCGAATTTGGTTGAAATCGGTCGAGCAGGTCCCGAGATGTGGGCTTTCCCCTAAAGGTGGGCGGTTCCACGCCCCTGGTAAAATTTTGATGACTGCACGATATTGACGTCGGGCAATGGAATCGATGGCATGTGCTCGAAAATAAACGGCTATCTCTCCGACCTTTCTCGCTTCTTCTCCGCAAGGAGCCTGACACTTTCCCACTAAATCCACAGCGACCATATTTACAAACTGGACGAAGGAGTACAGACTGCATTCAGACATTTCAGTCGATGACATTAAAATTACGACAGTCAATAACACTAAAGTTTTAGGCGTTATACGTGACAGCCTGTGCTTCTTCACTCCTCATACGACCGCGATAACTGACAAAGTACAGAGTCCCAACAAAATCCTTAAATCGCTTGCGGGCAGCTCGGGTATAAACGAATATTTTATACTCTTGAAACTTTCAAGAATCAAAGCCCGGGAAATTCCTCAGGTACTGGCATAAGTTTTTAATAAAAATTGTTGCGAAATAATTAAGCATCTATTATTCGATGAAATCGTGAATAAATTATAATCGATTTTGGTATCTTCTTGACTTATATTCAAGGCCATAAACTTAGACATAGTTTTATTGCTATACTTTAATTTGCATCAGCTAAAATTATATAAAAAACACCTTCAAATGAGACATATGTATGTGATATTAACTCGATCGAAGAGGCTAAATTTAATATATTGAGTTGACGAAAACGTCCACTAGAGGATTCATTCATTATATTAGGGATATGAGGTTTAGACCAATTCAATACAAATTCATCGCTAAACCACATAATTTTTAAGAAAACGTGTCCATTTAATTTCACTATTCACATTTTGACTAGCCTAAACGTTTAAAAGACAGGTGGAAAGACAGAAATCATTTTACCATGTATATTGGCGATAGCGAAAGTTTGCAGGAAGATTGCATTAATTTTGACATTGCTCAGGTATTCGCAAGAACATTTTGAAGCAATTTTATATATACATAAATAATATTCACTGACCGATATATTCGCCATAAAACTTGTTAAATAAATCATTATAAGTAGTATATGTTAGTTGGGGGCAGTATTGACCCGATTTTATCAATTTTTGCCAATACCACATACTACTAACATGCCACAGACTAATAAAATTTTCCCAGGGTTTCATTAAGGTACCTCACATACCATCACCAATCATATGGAGTAAAGTCAGCCGAAAATCCTAGTATTAGTTATTAGGCTAAGTTTTCGCCCAATTTTATACATTTAGACACAAAAATACATTATCATAAAAACAGGTTCTCTAATTTTCATTGAATAACTCACATATTGTCCGATATATGCGGTATAAAGTCACCCGAAAGTATAGAGGGGCTAAGGGAAGTATTGACCCGATTCAACCCATTTGATACATACAGACATACTCTGAATCTCTCTGAATTTTAATTATATATCTCACACATTGACCGATATTTTCAGTAAAACGACAAGTATGTGTTCTGGGGTCCACATATTCGGTACCAGTTTTGGTTCCATTTGGACAGTTTTTTGGTCATAAAGTGGTATGCTATAAAGACATTATTCGTGCAAAGCTTTATACCACTACTTTGCCTGATTTGGATACTAGAAAGTGAGAGAATGAGATGGAATTTAAAATTGTGTTATATGGAGAAAGCGTGTCTGTAGTCCGTTTTCGCACTGTAACATAGCAATGTCAGAAAAATGTTACATATCGAATTTGGTTGAAATCGGTCGAGCAGGTCCCGAGATGTGGGCTTTCCCCTAAAGGTGGGCGGTTCCACGCCCCTGGTAAAATTTTGATGACTGCACGATATTGACGTCGGGCAATGGAATCGATGGCATGTGCTCGAAAATAAACGGCTATCTCTCCAACCTTTCTCGCTTCTTCTCCGCAAGGAGCCTGACACTTCCCCACTAAATCCACAGCGACCATATTTACAAACTGGCGAAGGAGTACATACTGGATTCAGACATTTCAGTCGATGACATTAAAATTACGACAGTCAATAACACTAAAGTTTTAGGCGTTATACGTGACAGCCTGTGCTCCTTCACTCCTCACACGACCGCGATAACTGACAAAGTACAGAGTCCCAACAAAATCCTTAAATCGCTTGCGGGCAGCTCGGGTATAAACGAATATTTTATACTCTTGAAACTTTCAAGAATCAAAGCCCGGGAAATTCCTTCAGGTACTGGCATAAGTTTATAATAAAAATTGTTGCGAAATAATTAAGCATCTATTATTCGATGAAATCGTGAATAAATTATAATCGATTTTGGTATCTTCTTGACTTATATTCAAGGCCATAAACTTAGACATAGTTTTATTGCTATATTTTAATTTGCATCTATTATTCGATGAAATCGTGAATAAATTATAATCGATTTTGGTATCTTCTTGACTTATATTCAAGGCCATAAACTTAGACATAGTTTTATTGCTATACTTTAATTTGCATCAGCTAAAATTATATAAAAAACACCTTCAAATGAGACATATGTATGTGATATTAACTCGATCGAAGAGGCTAAATTTAATATATTGAGTTGACGAAAACGTCCACTAGAGGATTCATTCATTATATTAGGGATATGAGGTTTAGACCAATTCAATACAAATTCATCGCTAAACCACATAATTTTTAAGAAAACGTGTCCATTTAATTTCACTATTCACATTTTGACCAGCCTAAACGTTTAAAAGACAGGTGGAAAGACAGAAATCATTTTACAATGTATATTGGCGATAGCGAAAGTTTGCAGGAAGATTGCATTAATTTTGACATTGCTCAGGTATTCGCAAGAACATTTTGAAGCAATTTTATATATACATAAATAATATTCACTGACCGATATATTCGCCATAAAACTTGTTAAATAAATCATTATAAGTAGTATATGTTAGTTGGGGGCAGTATTGACCCGATTTTATCAATTTTTGCCAATACCACATACTACTAACATGCCACAGACTAATAAAATTTTCCCAGGGTTTCATTAAGGTACCTCACATACCATCACCAATCATATGGAGTAAAGTCAGCCGAAAATCCTAGTATTAGTTATTAGGCTAAGTTTTCGCCCAATTTTATACATTTAGACACAAAAATACATTATCATAAAAACAGGTTCTCTAATTTTCATTGAATAACTCACATATTGTCCGATATATGCGGTATAAAGTCACCCGAAAGTATAGAGGGGCTAAGGGAAGTATTGACCCGATTCAACCCATTTGATACATACAGACATACTCTGTATCTCTCTGAATTTTAATTATATATCTCACACATTGACCGATATTTTCAGTAAAACGACAAGTATGTGTTCTGGGGTCCACATATTCGGTACCAGTCTTGGTTCCATTTGGACAGTTTTTTGGTCATAAAGTGGTATGCTATAAAGACATTATTCGTGCAAAGCTTTATACCACTACTTTGCTTGATTTGGATACTAGAAAGTGAGAGAATGAGATGGAATTTAAAATTGTGTTATATGGAGAAAGCGTGTCTGTAGTCCGTTTTCGCACTGTAACATAGCAATGTCAGAAAAATGTTACATATCGAATTTGGTTGAAATCGGTCGAGCAGGTCCCGAGATGTGGGCTTTCCCCTAAAGGTGGGCGGTTCCACGCCCCTGGTAAAATTTTGATGACTGCACGATATTGACGTCGGGCAATGGAATCGATGGCATGTGCTCGAAAATAAACGGCTATCTCTCCGACCTTTCTCGCTTCTTCTCCGCAAGGAGCCTGACACTTCCCCACTAAATCCACAGCGACCATATTTACAAACTGGCGAAGGAGTACATACTGGATTCAGACATTTCAGTCGATGACATTAAAATTACGACAGTCAATAACACTAAAGTTTTAGGCGTTATACGTGACAGCCTGTGCTCCTTCACTCCTCACACGACCGCGATAACTGACAAAGTACAGAGTCCCAACAAAATCCTTAAATCGCTTGCGGGCAGCTCGGGTATAAACGAATATTTTATACTCTTGAAACTTTCAAGAATCAAAGCCCGGGAAATTCCTTCAGGTACTGGCATAAGTTTATAATAAAAATTGTTGCGAAATAATTAAGCATCTATTATTCGATGAAATCGTGAATAAATTATAATCGATTTTGGTATCTTCTTGACTTATATTCAAGGCCATAAACTTAGACATAGTTTTATTGCTATATTTTAATTTGCATCAGCTAAAATTATATAAAAAACACCTTCAAATGAGACATATGTATGTGATATTAACTCGATCGAAGAGGCTAAATTTAATATATTGAGTTGACGAAAACGTCCACTAGAGGATTCATTCATTATATTAGGGATATGAGGTTTAGACCAATTCAATACAAATTCATCGCTAAACCACATAATTTTTAAGAAAACGTGTCCATTTAATTTCACTATTCACATTTTGACCAGCCTAAACGTTTAAAAGACAGGTGGAAAGACAGAAATCATTTTACAATGTATATTGGCGATAGCGAAAGTTTGCAGGAAGATTGCATTAATTTTGACATTGCTCAGGTATTCGCAAGAACATTTTGAAGCAATTTTATATATACATAAATAATATTCACTGACCGATATATTCGCCATAAAACTTGTTAAATAAATCATTATAAGTAGTATATGTTAGTTGGGGGCAGTATTGACCCGATTTTATCAATTTTTGCCAATACCACATACTACTAACATGCCCCAGACTAATAAAATTTTCCCAGGGTTTCATTAAGGTACCTCACATACCATCACCAATCATATGGAGTAAAGTCAGCCGAAAATCCTAGTATTAGTTATTAGGCTAAGTTTTCGCCCAATTTTATACATTTAGACACAAAAATACATTATCATAAAAACAGGTTCTCTAATTTTCATTGAATAACTCACATATTGTCCGATATATGCGGTATAAAGTCACCCGAAAGTATAGAGGGGCTAAGGGAAGTATTGACCCGATTCAACCCATTTGATACATACAGACATACTCTGTATCTCTCTGAATTTTAATTATATATTTCACACATTGACCGATATTTTCAGTAAAACGACAAGTATGTGTTCTGGGGTCCACATATTCGGTACCAGTTTTGGTTCCATTTGGACAGTTTTTTGGTCATAAAGTGGTATGCTATAAAGACATTATTCGTGCAAAGCTTTATACCACTACTTTGCTTGATTTGGATACTAGAAAGTGAGAGAATGAGATGGAATTTAAAATTGTGTTATATGGAGAAAGCGTGTCTGTAGTCAGTTTTCGCACTGTAACATAGCAATGTCAGAAAAATGTTACATATCGAATTTGGTTGAAATCGGTCGAGCAGGTCCCGAGATGTGGGCTTTCCCCTAAAGGTGGGCGGTTCCACGCCCCTGGTAAAATTTTGATGACTGCACGATATTGACGTCGGGCAATGGAATCGATGGCATGTGCTCGAAAATAAACGGCTATCTCTCCGACCTTTCTCGCTTCTTCTCCGCAAGGAGCCTGACACTTCCCCACTAAATCCACAGCGACCATATTTACAAACTGGCGAAGGAGTACATACTGGATTCAGACATTTCAGTCGATGACATTAAAATTACGACAGTCAATAACACTAAAGTTTTAGGCGTTATACGTGACAGCCTGTGCTCCTTCACTCCTCACACGACCGCGATAACTGACAAAGTACAGAGTCCCAACAAAATCCTTAAATCGCTTGCGGGCAGCTCGGGTATAAACGAATATTTTATACTCTTGAAACTTTCAAGAATCAAAGCCCGGGAAATTCCTTCAGGTACTGGCATAAGTTTATAATAAAAATTGTTGCGAAATAATTAAGCATCTATTATTCGATGAAATCGTGAATAAATTATAATCGATTTTGGTATCTTCTTGACTTATATTCAAGGCCATAAACTTAGACATAGTTTTATTGCTATATTTTAATTTGCATCAGCTAAAATTATATAAAAAACACCTTCAAATGAGACATATGTATGTGATATAAACTCGATCGAAGAGGCTAAATTTAATATATTGAGTTGACGAAAACGTCCACTAGAGGATTCATTTATTATATGAGGGATATGAGGTTTAGACCAAGGTATAAGGTTAAGAAAACGTGTCCATTTAATTTCACTATTCACATTTTGACCAGCCTAAACGTTTAAAAGACAGGTGAAAAGACAGAAATCATTTTACCATGTATATTGATGACCGGGGTGTACCAAGGTCTTTTCGGCTAGAACTTTTCGCGTTTGAATGATTTAAATATTGAAATAAAGCTATTTTTGCATCATATAATATAAAATAAATATCTAAAAATTAATTAGTGAAGTGTTAGTGGATATATTGCGTAAGTGAAAAAATATAAGGGTATAATTCATTCTAAATCGAAAAAATACGGACTTTAAATAGTTGAAATTTTAAACTTTAAACGTAAATATCTCAAAAACTAACGTTTCTTGCGGCTATATCTATATATATTCTTGATCTGGAGGATCTGCTCTATCCGCCCATACCCGTTTTATCCCCGAAAGTCTGGGACGGTATACTAAAGCCAACCCGACAATTTTACGGATTTGTGATTTGCAACATCTTGAACTATGTGAACATAAATATAACAAGTAAGGAAGGCCTAAGTTCGGGTATAAACGAATATTTTATACTCTTGAAACTTTCAAGAATCAAAGCCCGGGAAATTCCTTCAGGTACTGGCATAAGTTTATAATAAAAATTGTTGCGAAATAATTAAGCATCTATTATTCGATGAAATCGTGATTAAATTATAATCGATTTTGGTATCTTCTTGACTTATATTCAAGGCCATAAACTTAGACATAGTTTTATTGCTATACTTTAATTTGCATCAGCTAAAATTATATAAAAAACACCTTCAAATGAGACATATGTATGTGATATTAACTCGATCGAAGAGGCTAAATTTAATATATTGAGTTGACGAAAACGTCCACTAGAGGATTCATTCATTATATTAGGGATATGAGGTTTAGACCAATTCAATACAAATTCATCGCTAAACCACATAATTTTTAAGAAAACGTGTCCATTTAATTTCACTATTCACATTTTGACCAGCCTAAACGTTTAAAAGACAGGTGGAAAGACAGAAATCATTTTACAATGTATATTGGCGATAGCGAAAGTTTGCAGGAAGATTGCATTAATTTTGACATTGCTCAGGTATTCGCAAGAACATTTTGAAGCAATTTTATATATACATAAATAATATTCACTGACCGATATATTCGCCATAAAACTTGTTAAATAAATCATTATAAGTAGTATATGTTAGTTGGGGGCAGTATTGACCCGATTTTATCAATTTTTGCCAATACCACATACTACTAACATGCCACAGACTAATAAAATTTTCCCAGGGTTTCATTAAGGTACCTCACATACCATCACCAATCATATGGAGTAAAGTCAGCCGAAAATCCTAGTATTAGTTATTAGGCTAAGTTTTCGCCCAATTTTATACATTTAGACACAAAAATACATTATCATAAAAACAGGTTCTCTAATTTTCATTGAATAACTCACATATTGTCCGATATATGCGGTATAAAGTCACCCGAAAGTATAGAGGGGCTAAGGGAAGTATTGACCCGATTCAACCCATTTGATACATACAGACATACTCTGTATCTTTCTGAATTTTAATTATATATCTCACACATTGACCGATATTTTCAGTAAAACGACAAGTATGTGTTCTGGGGTCCACATATTCGGTACCAGTTTTGGTTCCATTTGGACAGTTTTTTGGTCATAAAGTGGTATGCTGTAAAGACATTATTCGTGCAAAACTTTATACCACTACTTTGCTTGATTTGGATACTAGAAAGTGAGAGAATCAGATGGAATTTAAAATTGTGTTATATGGAGAAAGCGTGTCTGTAGTCCGTTTTCGCACTGTAACATAGCAATGTCAGAAAAATGTTACATATCGAATTTGGTTGAAATCGGTCGAGCAGGTCCCGAGATGTGGGCTTTCCCCTAAAGGTGGGCGGTTCCACGCCCCTGGTAAAATTTTGATGACTGCACGATACTGACGTCGGGCAATGGAATCGATGGCATGTGCTCGAAAATAAACGGCTATCTCTCCAACCTTTCTCGCATCTTCTCCGCAAGGAGCCTGACACTTCCCCACTAAATCCACAGCGACCATATTTACAAACTGGACGAAGGAGTACAGACTGGATTCAGACATTTCAGTCGATGACATTAGAATTACGACAGTCAATAACACTAAAGTTTTAGGCATTATACGTGACAGCCTGTGCTCCTTCACTCCTCACACGACCGCGATAACTGACAAAGTACAGAGTCCCAACAAAATCCTTAAATCGCTTGCGGGCAGCTCGGGTATAAACGAATATTTTATACTCTTGAAACTTTCAAGAATCAAAGCCCGGGAAATTCCTTCAGGTACTGGCATAAGTTTATAATAAAAATTGTTGCGAAATAATTAAGCATCTATTATTCGATGAAATCGTGAATAAATTATAATCGATTTTGGTATCTTCTTGACTTATATTCAAGGCCATAAACTTAGACATAGTTTTATTGCTATATTTTAATTTGCATCAGCTAAAATTATATAAAAAACACCTTCAAATGAGACATATGTATGTGATATTAACTCGATCGGAGAGGCTAAATTTAATATATTGAGTTGACGAAAACGTCCACTAGAGGATTCATTCATTATATTAGGGATATGAGGTTTAGACCAAGGTATAGACCAAGTCAATACAAATTCATCACTAAACCACATAATTTTTAAGAAAACGTGTCCATTTAATTTCACTATTCACATTTTGACCAGCCTAAACGTTTAAAAGACAGGTGGAAAGATAGAAATCATTTTACCATGTATATTGGCGATAGCGAAAGTTTGCAGGAAGATTGCATTAATTTTGGCATTGCTCAGGTATTCGCAAGAACATTTTGAAGCAATTTTATATATACATAAATAATATTCACTGACCGATATATTCGCCATAAAACTTGTTAAATAAATCATTATAAGTAGTATATGGTAGTTGGGGGCAGTATTGACCCGATTTTATCAATTTTTGCCAATACCACATACTACTATCATGCCACAGACTAATAAAATTTTCCCAGGGTTTCATTAAGGTACCTCACATACCATCACCAATCATATGGAGTAAAGTCAGCCGAAAATCCTAGTATTAGTTATTAGGCTAAGTTTTCGCCCAATTTTATACATTTAGACACAAAAATACATTATCATAAAAACAGGTTCTCTAATTTTCATTGAATAACTCACATATTGTCCGATATATGCGGTATAAAGTCACCCGAAAGTATAGAGGGGCTAAGGGAAGTATTGACCCGATTCAACCCATTTGATACATACAGACATACTCTGTATCTCTCTGAATTTTAATTATATATCTCACACATTGACCGATATTTTCAGTAAAACGACAAGTATGTGTTCTGGGGTCCACATATTCGGTACCAGTTTTGGTTCCATTTGGACAGTTTTTTGGTCATAAAGTGGTATGCTGTAAAGACATTATTCGTGCAAAACTTTATACCACTACTTTGCTTGATTTGGATACTAGAAAGTGAGAGAATCAGATGGAATTTAAAATTGTGTTATATGGAGAAAGCGTGTCTGTAGTCCGTTTTCGCACTGTAACATAGCAATGTCAGAAAAATGTTACATATCGAATTTGGTTGAAATCGGTCGAGCAGGTCCCGAGATGTGGGCTTTCCCCTAAAGGTGGGCGGTTCCACGCCCCTGGTAAAATTTTGATGACTGCACGATATTGACGTCGGGCAATGGAATCGATGGCATGTGCTCGAAAATAAACGGCTATCTCTCAAACCTTTCTCGCATCTTCTCCGCAAGGAGCCTGACACTTCCCCACTAAATCCACAGCGACCATATTTACAAACTGGACGAAGGAGTACAGACTGGATTCAGACATTTCAGTCGATGACATTAGAATTACGACAGTCAATAACACTAAAGTTTTAGGCATTATACGTGACAGCCTGTGCTCCTTCACTCCTCACACGACCGCGATAACTGACAAAGTACAGAGTCCCCACAAAATCCTTAAATCGCTTGCGGGCAGCTCGGGTATAAACGAATATTTTATACTCTTGAAACTTTCAAGAATCAAAGCCCGGGAAATTCCTTCAGGTACTGGCATAAGTTTATAATAAAAATTGTTGCGAAATAATTAAGCATCTATTATTCGATGAAATCGTGAATAAATTATAATCGATTTTGGTATCTTCTTGACTTATATTCAAGGCCATAAACTTAGACATAGTTTTATTGCTATATTTTAATTTGCATCAGCTAAAATTATATAAAAAACACCTTCAAATGAGACATATGTATGTGATATTAACTCGATCGGAGAGGCTAAATTTAATATATTGAGTTGACGAAAACGTCCACTAGAGGATTCATTCATTATATTAGGGATATGAGGTTTAGACCAAGGTATAGACCAAGTCAATACAAATTCATCACTAAACCACATAATTTTTAAGAAAACGTGTCCATTTAATTTCACTATTCACATTTTGACCAGCCTAAACGTTTAAAAGACAGGTGGAAAGATAGAAATCATTTTACCATGTATATTGGCGATAGCGAAAGTTTGCAGGAAGATTGCATTAATTTTGGCATTGCTCAGGTATTCGCAAGAACATTTTGAAGCAATTTTATATATACATAAATAATATTCACTGACCGATATATTCGCCATAAAACTTGTTAAATAAATCATTATAAGTAGTATATGGTAGTTGGGGGCAGTATTGACCCGATTTTATCAATTTTTGCCAATACCACATACTACTATCATGCCACAGACTAATAAAATTTTCCCAGGGTTTCATTAAGGTACCTCACATACCATCACCAATCATATGGAGTAAAGTCAGCCGAAAATCCTAGTATTAGTTATTAGGCTAAGTTTTCGCCCAATTTTATACATTTAGACACAAAAATACATTATCATAAAAACAGGTTCTCTAATTTTCATTGAATAACTCACATATTGTCCGATATATGCGGTATAAAGTCACCCGAAAGTATAGAGGGGCTAAGGGAAGTATTGACCCGATTCAACCCATTTGATACATACAGACATACTCTGTATCTCTCTGAATTTTAATTATATATCTCACACATTGACCGATATTTTCAGTAAAACGACAAGTATGTGTTCTGGGGTCCACATATTCGGTACCAGTTTTGGTTCCATTTGGACAGTTTTTTGGTCATAAAGTGGTATGCTGTAAAGACATTATTCGTGCAAAACTTTATACCACTACTTTGCTTGATTTGGATACTAGAAAGTGAGAGAATCAGATGGAATTTAAAATTGTGTTATATGGAGAAAGCGTGTCTGTAGTCCGTTTTCGCACTGTAACATAGCAATGTCAGAAAAATGTTACATATCGAATTTGGTTTAAATCGGTCGAGCAGGTCCCGAGATGTGGGCTTTCCCCTAAAGGTGGGCGGTTCCACGCCCCTGGTAAAATTTTGATGACTGCACGATATTGACGTCGGGCAATGGAATCGATGGCATGTGCTCGAAAATAAACGGCTATCTCTCCAACCTTTCTCGCATCTTCTCCGCAAGGAGCCTGACACTTCCCCACTAAATCCACAGCGACCATATTTACAAACTGGACGAAGGAGTACAGACTGGATTCAGACATTTCAGTCGATGACATTAGAATTACGACAGTCAATAACACTAAAGTTTTAGGCATTATACGTGACAGCCTGTGCTCCTTCACTCCTCACACGACCGCGATAACTGACAAAGTACAGAGTCCCAACAAAATCCTTAAATCGCTTGCGGGCAGCTCGGGTATAAACGAATATTTTATACTCTTGAAACTTTCAAGAATCAAAGCCCGGGAAATTCCTTCAGGTACTGGCATAAGTTTATAATAAAAATTGTTGCGAAATAATTAAGCATCTATTATTCGATGAAATCGTGAATAAATTATAATCGATTTTGGTATCTTCTTGACTTATATTCAAGGCCATAAACTTAGACATAGTTTTATTGCTATATTTTAATTTGCATCAGCTAAAATTATATAAAAAACACCTTCAAATGAGACATATGTATGTGATATTAACTCGATCGAAGAGGCTAAATTTAATATATTGAGTTGACGAAAACGTCCACTAGAGGATTCATTCATTATATTAGGGATGAGGTTTAGACCAAGGTATAGACCAATTCAATACAAATTCATCACTAAACCACATAATTTTTAAGAAAACGTGTCCATTTAATTTCACTATTCACATTTTGACCAGCCTAAACGTTTAAAAGACAGGTGGAAAGACAGAAATCATTTTACCATGTATATTGGCGATAGCGAAAGTTTGCAGGAAGATTGCATTAATTTTGACATTGCTCAGGTATTCGCAAGAACATTTTGAAGCAATTTTATATATACATAAATAATATTCACTGACCGATATATTCGCCATAAAACTTGTTAAATAAATCATTATAAGTAGTATATGGTAGTTGGGGGCAGTATTGACCCGATTTTATCAATTTTTGCCAATACCACATACTACTAACATGCCACAGACTAATAAAATTTTCCCAGGGTTTCATTAAGGTACCTCACATACCATCACCAATCATATGGAGTAAAGTCAGCCGAAAATCCTAGTATTAGTTATTAGGCTAAATTTTCGCCCAATTTTATACATTTAGACACAAAAATATATTATCATAAAAACAGGTTCTCTAATTTTCATTGAATAACTCACATATTGTCCGATATATGCGGTATAAAGTCACCCGAAAGTATAGAGGGGCTAAGGGAAGTATTGACCCGATTCAACCCATTTGATACATACAGACATACTCTGTATCTCTCTGAATTTTAATTATATATCTCACACATTGACCGATATTTTCAGTAAAACGACAAGTATGTGTTCTGGGGTCCACATATTCGGTACCAGTTTTGGTTCCATTTGGACAGTTTTTTGGTCATAAAGTGGTATGCTGTAAAGACATTATTCGTGCAAAGCTTTATACCACTACTTTGCTTGATTTTGATACTAGAAAGTGAGAGAATCAGATGGAATTTAAAATTGTGTTATATGGAGAAAGCGTGTCTGTAGTCCGTTTTCGCACTGTAACATAGCAATGTCAGAAAAATGTAACATATCGAATTTGGTTGAAATCGGTCGAGCAGGTCCCGAGATGTGGGCTTTCCCCTAAAGGTGGGCGGTTCCACACCCCTGGTAAAATTTTGATGACTGCACGATATTGACGTCGGGCAATGGAATCGATGGCATGTGCTCGAAAATAAACGGCTATCTCTCCGACCTTTCTCGCTTCTTCTCCGCAAGGAGCCTGACACTTCCGCACTAAATCCACAGCGACCATATTTACAAACTGGCGAAGGAGTACAGACTGGATTCAGACATTTCAGTCGATGACATTAAAATTACGACAGTCAATAACACTAAAGTTTTAGGCGTTATACGTGACAGCCTGTGCTCCTTCACTCCTCACACGACCGCGATAACTGACAAAGTACAGAGTCCCAACAAAATCCTTAAATCGCTTGCGGGCAGCTCGGGTATAAACGAATATTTTATACTCTTGAAACTTTCAAGAATCAAAGCCCGGGAAATTCCTTCAGGTACTGGCATAAGTTTATAATAAAAATTGTTGCGAAATAATTAAGCATCTATTATTCGATGAAATCGTGAATAAATTATAATCGATTTTGGTATCTTCTTGACTTATATTCAAGGCCATAAACTTAGACATAGTTTTATTGCTATACTTTAATTTGCATCAGCTAAAATTATATAAAAAACACCTTCAAATGAGACATATGTATGTGATATTAACTCGATCGAAGAGGCTAAATTTAATATATTGAGTTGACGAAAACGTCCACTAGAGGATTCATTCATTATATTAGGGATATGAGGTTTAGACCAAGGTATAGACCAATTAAATACAAATTCATCACTAAACCACATAATTTTTAAGAAAACGTGTCCATTTAATTTCACTATTCACATTTTGACCAGCCTAAACGTTTAAAAGACAGGTGGAAAGACAGAAATCATTTTACCATGTATATTGGCGATAGCGAAAGTTTGCAGGAAGATTGCATTAATTTTGACATTGCTCAGGTATTCGCAAGAACATTTTGAAGCAATTTTATATATACATAAATAATATTCACTGACCGATATATTCGCCATAAAACTTGTTAAATAAATCATTATAAGTAGTATATGGTAGTTGGGGGCAGTATTGACCCCATTTTATCAATTTTTGCCAATACCACATACTACTAACATGCCACAGACTAATAAAATTTTCCCAGGGTTTCATTAAGGTACCTCACATACCATCACCAATCATATGGAGTAAAGTCAGCCGAAAATCCTAGTATTAGTTATTAGGCTAAGTTTTCGCCCAATTTTATACATTTAGACACAAAAATACATTATCATAAAAACAGGTTCTCTAATTTTCATTGAATAACTCACATATTGTCCGATATATGCGGTATAAAGTCACCCGAAAGTATAGAGGGGCTAAGGGAAGTATTGACCCGATTCAACCCATTTGATACATACAGACATACTCTGAATCTCTCTGAATTTTAATTATATATCTCACACATTGACCGATATTTTCAATAAAACGACAAGTATGTGTTCTGGGGTCCACATATTCGGTACCAGTTTTGGTTCCATTTGGACAGTTTTTTGGTCATAAAGTGGTATGCTATAAAGACATTATTCGTGCAAAGCTTTATACCACTACTTTGCTTGATTTGGATACTAGAAAGTGAGAGAATCAGATGGAATTTAAAATTGTGTTATATGGAGAAAGCGTGTCTGTAGTCCGTTTTCGCACTGTAACATAGCAATGTCAGAAAAATGTTCCATATCGAATTTGGTTGAAATCGGTCGAGCAGGTCCCGAGATGTGGGCTTTCCCCTAAAGGTGGGCGGTTCCACGCCCCTGGTAAAATTTTGATGACTGCACGATATTGACGTCGGGCAATGGAATTGATGGCATGTGCTCGAAAATAAACGGCTATCTCTCCGACCTTTCTCGCTTCTTCTCCGCAAGGAGCCTGACACTTCCCCACTAAATCCACAGCGACCATATTTACAAATTGGCGAAGGAGTACAGACTGGATTCAGACATTTCAGTCGATGACATTAAAATTACGACAGTCAATAACACTAAAGTTTTAGGCGTTATACGTGACAGCCTGTGCTCCTTCACTCCTCACACGACCGCGATAACTGACAAAGTACAGAGTCCCAACAAAATCCTTAAATCGCTTGCGGGCAGCTCGGGTATAAACGAATATTTTATACTCTTGAAACTTTCAAGAATCAAAGCCCGGGAAATTCCTTCAGGTACTGGCATAAGTTTATAATAAAAATTGTTGCGAAATAATTAAGCATCTATTATTCGATGAAATCGTGAATAAATTATAATCGATTTTGGTATCTTCTTGACTTATATTCAAGGCCATAAACTTAGACATAGTTTTATTGCTATACTTTAATTTGCATCTATTATTCGATGAAATCGTGAATAAATTATAATCGATTTTGGTATCTTCTTGACTTATATTCAAGGCCATAAACTTAGACATAGTTTTATTGCTATACTTTAATTTGCATCAGCTAAAATTATATAAAAAACACCTTCAAATGAGACATATGTATGTGATATTAACTCGATCGAAGAGGCTAAATTTAATATATTGAGTTGACGAAAACGTCCACTAGAGGATTCATTCATTATATTAGGGATATGAGGTTTAGACCAAGGTATAGACCAATTCAATACAAATTCATCGCTAAACCACATAATTTTTAAAGTGAGAAAACGTGTCCATTTAATTTCACTATTCACATTTTGACCAGCCTAAACGTTTAAAAGACAGGTGGAAAGACAGAAATCATTTTACCATGTATATTGGCGATAGCGAAAGTTTGCAGGAAGATTGCATTAATTTTGACATTGCTCAGGTATTCGCAAGAACATTTTGAAGCAATTTTATATATACATAAATAATATTCACTGACCGATATATTCGCCATAAAACTTGTTAAATAAATCATTATAAGTAGTATATGTTAGTTGGGGGCAGTATTGACCCGATTTTATCAATTTTTGCCAATACCACATACTACTAACATGCCACAGACTAATAAAATTTTCCCAGGGTTTCATTAAGGTACCTCACATACCATCACCAATCATATGGAGTAAAGTCAGCCGAAAGTCCTAGTATTAGTTATTAGGCTAAGTTTTCGCCCAATTTTATACATTTAGACACAAAAATACATTATCATAAAAACAGGTTCTCTAATTTTCATTGAATAACTCACATATTGTCCGATATATGCGGTATAAAGTCACCCGAAAGTATAGAGGGGCTAAGGGAAGTATTGACCCGATTCAACCCATTTGATACATACAGACATACTCTGTATCTCCCTGAATTTTAATTATATATCTCACACATTGGCCGATATTTTCAATAAAACGACAAGTATGTGTTCTGGGGTCCACATATTCGGTACCAGTTTTGGTTCCATTTGGACAGTTTTTTGGTCATAAAGTGGTATGCTATAAAGACATTATTCGTGCAAAGCTTTATACCACTACTTTGCTTGATTTGGATACTAGAAAGTGAGAGAATCAGATGGAATTTAAAATTGTGTTATATGGAGAAAGCGTGTCTGTAGTCCGTTTTCGCACTGTAACATAGCAATGTCAGAAAAATGTTACATAACGAATTTGGTTGAAATCGGTCGAGCAGGTCCCGAGATGTGGGCTTTCCCCTAAAGGTGTGCGGTTCCACGCCCCTGGTAAAATTTTGATGACTGCACGATATTGACGTCGGGCAATGGAATCGATGGCATGTGCTCGAAAATAAACGGCTATCTCTCCGACCTTTCTCGCTTCTTCTCCGCAAGGAGCCTGACACTTCCCCACTAAATCCACATCGACCATATTTACAAACTGGACGAAGGAGTACAGACTGGATTCAGACATTTCAGTCGATGACATTAAAATTACGACAGTCAATAACACTAAAGTTTTAGGCGTTATACGTGACAGCCTGTGCTCCTTCATTCCTCACACGACCGCGATAACTGACAAAGTACAGAGTCCCAACAAAATCCTTAAATCGCTTGCGGGCAGCTCTTGGGGAAAAGGCAAAGAATCGTTGCTGGCAACTTATACGGTCTTAAACTATGCTGCATTAATATGGTCGAAGAAGCTTCAGACTATACGGAATGCCTCTTGATGTCTGCAGTCGGACACCTACTTAGTGATGCCGGTATGTTTCCGGTTAAGGAACGTAACGAGCTCCTCTCCAAGCAGTTTCTGCTGGGATGTTTTCGTAGAAATCAACCCTGTAGTCATCTGCTTAAAGCGGAACCGCCTGCTAGGAACATCAAGAGGTCCTTCCTTCATCACGTCGACGGCATTAGGCAGTACGCCGACTAGGACTTCGGACGCAACGAACTTTAGACAAGCATTGACCGCCATTCACAATGGAGCCATCGTCTTCCTCTCAGTGAGTGGCGTACTAGGAGTCAAACCACCACTCATCGCAGACGTAGAGCTCGATTTGCCTCGTGAATCTAGAGTGACCCTCGCGGAACTTCGTTCTGGATACTGTAGCAGGTTAAACTTATACTTATCCAGAATTGACCCCGACATACCCAATATACAGCTGTGTTCACAAAAATAGCAGTGCGAGAAATGCAATCAAGTAATGTCATTTTTGTTCAAGTTTCGTTACGATTATTCCAACGTCTACGCATTGTTGTCGTAGAATGGAATGTGTATAAGGAAGAAACGAAAAAATCCCGTTACATTCGCGAGATTTAAGCAAATGAACAACTCTTTTTGCTAGAAGCACCAGTCTTTGGCTGTTCATTAAAATAGCAGAGCGTATCTTGATAAGCCAAAAAAATTTTGTTAAGACGTTTAATTGATAAAAAGTAAGTGGTTTTGTGTTAGTGACTATTATTAACATTAGAAAACACTAAAATAAATATATATTTTTTAACTTAGTGGGCAGGGGCAAACATTGTACTCCTGAAAAAAGAAATATTATAGTGCAACTAAGAAACCTGGGAAAAACATATAAAGACATCCAAGAAATATGTGGATGTTCTGCTAAAATGATTCATAATGCTTTAAACTTTAAAGAAATGCCCGAAAATCGTGGTATCCAACGTAAAACCACACCTCATGAGGACCGATCTATTGTGCGATATAGCAGGGCGCAGCCTTTTGCATCGTCCAGCAAGATAAAAAATGACTTAAGCTTGAATGTTAGTGGCGTTACTATTCGGCGACGTCTTAAAGAACAAAATCTCAAAGCGTCCCATCCACGAAAAGTTCCACTGTTAGCCACCAGACATGTCAAAGCACGTTTGAAGTCACCTTAATTGGCCCATTACAAAGTGGCGAAATATTTTATGGAGTGACGAAAGTAAAATTGTGTTATTTGGTGGAAAGGGCTCTAGACAATATGTCAGACGTCCACTTAACACAGAGTACGATCCTAGGTACACTTTGAAGACAGTTAAACACGGCGGATTGAGTATTATGGTATGGGCCTGTTTTTCTTACAGTGGAGTGGGCCCTATATTCATGATTGATGGGATCATGGATCGATCTGTATATGTCAACATATTAGAAAATGTTATGTTCCTTATGCCAATTGGGAAATGCCACTAAAATGGACGTTTCAACAAGATAACGACCCCAAACATACAAGCAAACTGGTCAAAAGCTGGATGGCATCAAAGCGGATCGATCTTATGTCATGGCCTGCGCAGTCTCCGGATTTAAATCCAATTGAAAACCTATGGGGAGATGTTAAACGATATGTTGGAAATGCAAATCCAACATCTCGATCACAACATTGGGAGGTTGTTCAAAAATCATGGGAGCGGATCCCTGTCAAGCGCTGCCAGGACTTGGTGGATTCTATGCCTCGCAGTTGCCAGGCCATAATAAAAAATAATGGGTACACGACTAAGTACTAACCCAAGCAAACAAATTAAAATAGTTTTTTGGACTTTAACAATGTTTTTTTCAACTAATTCCACTGTTTTCATTACTCACTGCTACTTTTATGAACAGCTGTAGACAGCACCTTTTTGTTTAAATCAATAATGTAAAAAACAACAACATTTGAATAATAAATTGATGTGTTTTTGTTTAAAATAATCACAAAGTTAAAACAAAATTAAATTTGTGAACATTCATTTACTTTTTGATACATAAAATTAAGTTTAAGGTTGTAGCTCATGAGCACTGCTATTTTTATGAACACAGCTGTATGTCCTACATGTAAAGAGTCTCCGCATGACACTAACAAAAATTTTCGACAGTAACGGAATATTTGCCTTTTTTTGGGGAAAGGTTAAGAATAATATGTTATATTTTAGGAAAGATGAGATCATTGAAAATTTGGCCCATAAAAAACCGAGAAATACAACATTTAATTTAAACGATGGTCGGATTTTATTATGAATCTTCGTCCGAAAAGATAGGGCCGAAAATATATTGTTGCCCAAATAATAGCAAGGAGTTCTATCTCGATCGTGCTATAATTCTTTTCGTGCCCGTTAAGAGATCTGCTAGCATAGCAAACTACTTTGTTCGATTGCATTAAGACTGATCCTAGGGCAAAGTTACTAGCATAGGTAATGTGAAGGGTTTTTGAAAATCGGGGTGTATGAGGATTGGTTTTTTTAATTTCTTAAATGCTTCTATAAATTCTGTGTTTTTGTTATTAACTTTTGTATTTTTCTTTAAATATTTTACGAGTGGGTATGCTACTTAAGAATAATCCCGGATAAATCGCCTGTAATAACCCATTATGCCTAAAAATCGTTTGTATCCTTTTTTGGTTTTGGCGAAGCCTAATTTTGCCTTTTTATACTCTCGCAACCTGTTGCTACAGAGTATAATAGTTTTGTTCACCTAACGGTTGTTTGTATCACCTAAAACTAATCGAGTTAGATATAGGGTTATATATATATAAATGATCAGGATGAAGAGACGAGTTGAAATCCGGGTGACTGTCTGTCCGTCCGTCCGTCTGTCCGTCCGTCCGTCTGTCCGTCCGTCCGTCTGTCCGTCCGTCCGTCTGTCCGTCCGTCCGTCTGTCCGTCTGTCCGTCTGTCCGTCCGTCCGTCTGTCCGTCCGTCCGTCTGTCCGTCCGTCTGTCCGTCCGTCCGTCTGTCCGTCCGTCTGTCCGTCCGTCCGTCTGTCCGTCCGTCCGTCTGTCCTTCCGTCCGTGCAAGCTCTAACTTGAGTAAAAATTGAGATATCTTTATGAAACTTGGTAGACATGTTTCATGGTACCGTGAGACGGTTGGTATTGCAGATGGGCGTAATCGGACCACTGCCACGCCCACAAAACGCCATTAATCAAAAACAAATAACTTGCCATAACTAAGCTCCGCAATAAGATACAAGACTGTTATTTGGTACACAGGATCACATTAGGGAGGGGCATCTGCAGTTAAAAATTTTTTTTTTAAAGTGGGCGTGGTCCCGCCTCTAATAGGTTTAATGTGCATATCTCCTAAACCGCTTATGCTATACTAACAAAATTCACTAGAAGCAAATGTTTTTAGCACTTCTATTGACATTGTGAAAATAGTTGAAATCGGGTTGCAACTCCGTCCACTCCCCATATAACGGTACTGTTAAAAACTACTAAAAGCGCGATAAATCAAGCACTAAACACGCCAGAGACATTAAATTTTATCTCTGGGATGGTATGAGATGACTTTATAGGAACCGCGTTCAAAATAAGACAGTGGGCGTGGCACAGCCCACTTTTAGGTGAAAACCCATATCTTGAGATCTGCTCAACCGATTTCAACCAAATTCGGTGCATAACGTTCTTCTCATGTTTCTATGTCATAGTGCGAAAATGGGCGAAATCGGACTACAACCACGCTTACTTCCCATGTAACACCATTTTCAATTCCATCTGATTCTTTCACTTTCCACTATGCAAATCAGGTAACAATGATTATATCGGGGTAAAACTTTGCGTGAATAATGCAATTAAAGTATGCCACCTTGCGGCCAAAAATTGTCTAAATCGAACCAAAACTGTTCAAGCCCCTAAGTACTAAATATGTGGGCCCCAGTGCCTATAGTTGACCTTCTACCGAAAATATCAGTCAATCTACAAAGAAATCTCAAACGAGTATACCATTTGACTTTGCGAGAGTACAAAATGTTCGGTTACATCCGAACTTAGCCCTTCCTTACTTGTTTTTTATCTCTTTTTGGTTTTTGGGAAGTCTAATTTTGTCAATTGCTTCAACTTTCTTTGGGTGTGGTTTTATTCCTTCATGAGTGAGAACGTGCCCTAAAAATTCAGATTGTTGTTTTAAAAAGTTACACTTGGTCACTTGGACTTTTAAATTTGCTTTTTGTTGGCAGTATAAAATTGTATGTAGAGATTCTATGTGTTCTTCTACGCTTGCAGAAAACACAAGTATGTCATCTAAGTATACTATACAAATTTTTCCGATAGACTCTTTCAGAACTTCATTCATTAGTCTCTGAAAAGTGGCTGGTGCGTTACGTAAGCCGAAAGACATAAAGATCGTTGGCTGTAGAAAATGTTGTTTTATGGATATCGCTTTCACCCATTTCGATTTGGTGAAAGCCTTCTCCAGGTCGAGTGTTGTTAAGTAAAGTCATCTCCCTAGTTTATCAAATATATCTTCTATATTTGGAATACTTAATCTGTCTTCTACAGTGATGTTATTCAACTTTCGGTAGTCGATGACGATGACGCCACTTTAATTTATTAGACGCGTCAAGCTTCTTCGGAACGGGCTCTTGTAAAGACAGGGCTGTTGTGTCGAATTATATCCTGTTCTAGCATTTCCTCGATTTGTTAATCTATTTCGGATATATGAATCCATGGGTACCTGTACATTTTGGAATAAATGGCAATATCGTTGAGTGTCGGTATTTTATGTTTTATTATACTAGTGAATGACAGACTGCCGTTTTAATGATAAAATACATCTTTGTATCTTCTTAACAATGTTAATAATTTATTTTTGTCCCCTACGTTAAGGTTATCTGACTTATGTGTTCCAAATTTTTTTTTATCTTTTACGGTGTTTATAAGCATTTCTATCTCACTACTTTTAAAATTGGTATTCGATACGCTTCTTCCTCTTATTCATAAAAATGTATGATTGATTTTCTTGTACTCAAAGTTCGGTAGTTAGTATTACAATCGATTTCATTCAGAATATCGTTTCCTAACAGTCCATCGAAAGGTTTACTGAAATTGCATTCAAGGAATTGAAATGTGTTATTTTCTTCGCTGAATTCTTTAAAACTGGGTGCTGTGCATAAAGTCTTAATTTCGTGTTATTTGCCCATTGCTGTTATTGATTCTTTCCATTTAGGGTTGCGAATTCCCTCATTTATTAAACTGAATAATTATTTTTTCCCGGGTTATTGCTAAAATTCCTATTTGTTTGGGCAGTTGAATTTCTACATATGGCTCTGTAGGAAGTATAGGCGTGATGTCTCGCTTCTGCGATTATTTTATAAGCGTTTTCTAACGTTTCGGGATTTCTTGCATAAATTATTTTCTTTATCGGCTCTGGTAGATTTTCTTTAAACACTTTAAGAGCTATTTTGTTGACTTCGTCAGTCGTGGAAAGTCAGCCCTTATGTGTTAGGTTTCTGTTGTGAATTCTATTTACGAGTTTATTTATTTTGAAGTAATAGTTTTCGATTTTTCCTTGTAATCTGCATGTCGTTTATAAGTCGTCCATAAGATCTTCGCTGTTCGATTTTACGCCGAAGCTATTGATTAATATATTTCTTAAAGTGTCTCCGGAAGTTACATTTGTGTGTCGGTGAATTGCTTCTCTGGTTTTACCAACACATTTATTTTTGACAAAGCCAAAAAGTATACTATTATTGTTATCGTCAAGAAAAATGTATTTTTTCCACTAAATTACTCTGATCTACTGGTTATGAGTTTCAAACAACTATTTCAATAGAGTTTCGATTTATAAAATAATTTGAATTTGAAATGATTTGAAGAACAAATTTATTAAAATATGAAAGTTTATTTGTTTAATGTGAGTAAGAAAACGATATAACATCTTTATTCAATAAGACAAAACAATTGCAAATCAAAGAAAACGGTAAATTATTTTTAATAAATAAAAGAAAACCTTAGTTTTTTGTATCAAACCCATTACTCTCAATACCTGCTTTGCATCGCCGCGGCATTGAAGCTATAAGGTTATCCACTATAGTTTGGGGTATATATCTCCATGCCTCCAGGACTCTTTGAAAGAACTGATCAACATTGGCCACATTACTGCGATTAATTCTCTTTCTTATAATTCCCTATTGGGTTAAGGTCTAGGGATTGTGTGGGCCACACCATTACCATTATTGCTTTGGGTCGTTGTTCTGTTGGAAGACCCACTTAAATGGCATTTCCCATTCAGTATGTGGCAGCATTGCGGATTTTACAATGTCTCTGTAGACGTACCGATATATGATACCATTAATACGATGAAGTGGTCCCAAACCACAAACAGAAAAGCATCCCCAGACCAAAATATAGCCACTAAATTTGTTTTCATACAATACGAATTTGAAGACGTTTGTTTGTGGGCGTCGAACATAACACACGCCATCCTCTTCCTACCAAATTAAATTTGGACTCATCACAAACCGACCGTTTCTTCGCGGGTCGGTTACTGCGTTAATCAGCGTCATTCAGGCGACGAGCGGCCGTTCTTAAGCAGATTGGTAACCAAGCTTCTTTACCAATTGCGAAGCACTTTTAAATGGAAATGCGCAAAAATTATGATCAGTAAGTGTTTCAATCAATACAAACTCAAATCAGTTAGAAAAAGAAACGAAGTTGGAGTATTTTTTTACAGTTATATAGTTATCAAATAGAGTTGCAATTGTTTTGTCGCGGTGTATTGACATACATGTTAAATTGTTTTCAAATATAACCGGCAAAAGAAAAAAAAAAGACCGCAATAAACATTTCAAAATATGTAATTTAAAAACAAGAAAGAAAAAGCAAATCGAAGGAAAAATGGCATTGTAAGAGAAAAAAAGCGTGGACTTCGCTCTAGCTGCAAATGTTTTGTCCAATACTGTACTTATTTTCATATCAGTTGTTACATGTCGCATTTTTCCAACTCAAGAAAGATATTTCTCGTTTCTTTTTTATATTTCCCTTCGCATATTTCTTGTTTGTTTTTGGTGTTGGTATCGTATCATCATCGTTGCTTCATCTGTTATATCCTTGTTTTTTGTCCTTTTCGCTTGTTTCTACTGGACGTACTAGTCGTTGAATAATTTAGCGTTTCGCTTTTCGTTTGCGTGCTCATATTTCGATTTAAATTTAATTTTTTTTTCGTCGTGGATTTTTTTTTGTCTTTTCTTATTGTATTTGAATTTGTTTCAATTTTTGCTTATTTTCGTGTTTTACAATTTCATTTTGCGTTTCACCGTCTTTTCGTATGTTATTTTAATATGTTTTACTTCTTGCTTATTTTTCGATTTAATTTTGCGTTTCGCCGTCTTTTCTATGTTATTTTAATTTGTTTCACTTTTTGCTTATTTTCCTTATTTTTCGATTTCATTTTAATTTGTTTCACTTTTTGTTTATTTTTCGATGTTATTTTGTGTTTCACTGTCTTTTCTTATGTTATTTTAATTTGTTTAACTTTTTGCTTATTTTCGTATTTTTCAATTTCATTTTTCACAGACTTTGTCTTGTGTTATTTTACATTTCACTCATCTTTGTATTTTTCTCCAATATTTTTTTTTTCTTTTAGTTGCGAATTTCCTTAATTTTTATTGGCTGCTTTTTCCGTAGTCTCACTTGTTTGACGTTGCTTTTGCGTGTTGCCATGTATGTACCCGTGTGGTTGGTCACAACGGTTCACGTTTTTTCTAGGTGAGGGCTGCGGTACATTTTACACAAATTGTAAGTTGGGAGATTAGCAATTTTACGCCGAAGTGTAGGACGCGTTACGTGACTATATGCAAAAGCAGACAGCATGATAAAAGTATTACTGAAATTGTTCATTTACACTGGAGAGAGTCATAAATTGCCGGCACATATGTGTAGAAATACTTTGATTTATTTTGTTAGGGTGGGAATGACTCTTAGTAATTTTTATGCTCTTGCAACATGTTGCTACAGAGTATAATAGTTTTGTTACCTAACGGTTGTGCGTATCATCTAAAACTAATCGAGATAGATATAGGGTTGTATACTTGTATATATAAATGATCAGGATGACGAGATGAGTTCAAATTCGGATGTCTGGCCGAAGAAATTTGGTATTGTAGATGGGCGTAATCGGATCACTGCCACTCCCACTTAACGCCATGAATCGCAAATATATTAAACACCATAACTAAGCACTACGTTAAGATATATATCTGTAATTTGGTACAGAAAATTGCATAAGGGACGGGCATCTATCTATGGTTAAAATATTTTTGAAAAGTAGGCACGTAACCCAAACTTGGACAGAATAAATATTTTTGACACTTTCTTCGACAGTGTGAAAATGGATAAAATCAGATGATAACCCCGCCCACTCCCTATATAACGGTTTTGTTAAAAACTACTACAAGTGCCATAAATGCGTCAGAGACATTAAATTTTACATCCGGTATGGCACAAGGGGGTTTTAAAGGAACCGTTGTCAAAATTGGACGATAGGCGTGGCAGCGTCCACATTTAAGCGAAACCGTATATCTCCGGAACTACTCAATTTCAACGAAATTTGGTGCATAAATTCTTTTTAACAATCCCATCTCACAATGAGAAAATGAGTGAAATCGGACTACAACTTCGCCTGCTTCCCATCTGGAACAATTTTAAATTCCATATGATTATTTCATTTTACAGTATATAAATCAAGCACCAAAGAATATATTAGGACAAGACTTTGCACAAATAGTGCTTTTGAGGTATACCAAGTTGTCAAAATGGGACCTTAACTGTTCAAGCAGTTACGGAATAGGGGTGCCTGGTGCTAACTTTGTTTGTATGTCAAAAATCGATTGAATTGGGTCAATACTTTCCTTAGCCCCATATACCTTATCGAAATATTTTAATTTTGTGTGCCCAAAATAAGTAAAATTGGGTGAAAACTTGCTCTAGCCCTCATATAACAACTCACAGAATTTTCAAACATCCTGTTGAATTTACTCCACATAACACATGGGCTGAAAATGGTCGGCCCTCACACATAAATGGCGTTAGTTTTTTTGAAATCGCCCCATTATCAGTTAGTACTAACCTTCAAAAGACAGCTGTTAAAATTTCTTGACATTCATTCATTAGTTTCCGAGTTATTGTGCTAAGAGTGACGCTACTTTTGTTATTTTAAAATCAATGGATGATAAACAATTTCGTGTTTTAATTTTACACTGCTTGTTGGTGGTGAAAAAATACCGTTCAAGCGAAGAAATGCAAATGGTGTTATGAGGATTCAGCACCATTAGAAACCACAATAAAACGTTGGTTTGCTGACTTCAAACGTGGTCGTAGAGACACCAATAATGCAAAACACAGTGGGCGTCCAAATGAGGCTGTAATACCAGAAAACATTAAAAAATCCACAAAATTGTTCTGAATGATCGGAAAGTGAAGTTGCGTGAGATAGCTGACATCGTAAGGATTTCAAAAGATCGTGTTGGCTTTATATTGCATTAGCATTTGTCCAAAAACAGCAACGTGTTGATGATTCTGAGTAGTGTTTGGCCATGTTTAAACGTAACAAACCGGAATTTTTTTTTGCTCCCAGCGACCTCAAAAAAATGCTCGCCGGTAAGAAATTTCGCTCGACTGAAGGGGTTGTCACTGAAACTGAGGCCTATTTTGAGGCAAAAGATAAATCGTTCTACAAAAGTGGTATTGAAATGTTAGAGCGGCGCTGGAATAATGGAGATAATATTGATGAATGAAGCCAATTTTTAACAAGCCCATGTGTTATGTATGGGACGGTATGTGAGGTATCTTAATGAAACTCAAAGAGTATTTTATTCTGTTAATAGTATGTAATATTGGATATACTATAGTTTAACGTATAATATTTATAACTATAGTTGTATTGATTTTCGTTATTCTATTCAATGTATGAATTATGTATTTATAAAATTGGTTGAAAATATGATCTCAAGTATACCTTAGCAATGTCAAAATTAATTTAATCAGCCCATCCCTTTCTCTGTCTCCAATATATCCTGTATAATAATATCCGACTTTTTTCCTGACAAAATGTGTCATACTTTGATAATATTAAAAAAAAAAGTTTTCTTAAAAATTTTGTGGGAATATGAATGAAATTCGTCTACACTTTTGTCCAAACCTTGTATCCCTAAAATAAGGAATTGCGACCCTCTGCTTAACGTTATCACATCAACTCATTATATTAAATTTAGCTTTTTAAGTTGAGTTTATATATATATATATATATGAAGATGATTTGTATACAGTTTTAAATGAAGCGAAGTAAAATATAGTAATAAAACTAAGTGTGTATATGACCTATAATATTATATAACTAATGATTGGAATCCATTGACGATTTCGTCAAATAATGAATGTTGAATTGTTTCGGAACATTTTTTTATCTTTTGCTTTGATCCTTGCAAGTTTCACGAGTGTAAAATGTTCGGTTCCACCCGAACTTTGCATACTTGTTTATATTTGTATTAGTACGCATTTGCACCAACATTTATATGAATGACTTAAGGGGGCATTCTGGTTTAGAAGCCCGAATTTTAGGCTCTTTCGGACCCGATAAAAAAAAAACAAGAAATATTTTTACCATACATTTTTTTATATGTTTTTTATTAATATTTAATTTGTGCTCTAATCATTTATAACATTAAAAAAAAAATTCCAGGCCGGCAAAGTGGGGATTGATGAAAAAATGGCGTGTCCTGATGTGCAAGAAATCAGGACTGCCAGTAGCTCGAAATGGAAATTGTTGAGTGATCCTTAAAGATGAAGGATGTAGTTATAGCACGACGAGAGGATTTTGGCGGCAAAATGGTGGCTGTTTGAAAAATATGTTTCGCTATTTCCCTGTTTTTTTGCCGTTCGGAATTAAAAAAAAAAAATCCAAAAATCCTCTCGTAGTGCGATAGTATAATGTATAAAGAAGCTCTGTATAAAATTGCAAGTAAATCGATTGAATAGAACTTGAGATATCATGCACACCGTTCCTAAAAAAGTAGTTCAGAGAAAAACGTCTTTAAAGCTCGCGCTGAGCTGCCAGTCGTTTTTGTCGGCGCAACACAAAATGAGCTGTAACTCCGAAAACAACTGAAAATTCAAAAAATCTTTTTGGGGACACATTCTTAAAGGGTTACACTACAATAATATGCAAAAAAAGATGTTTTTCAAATTTCTAAACTGGAATAATTTTATTAGTACTCATCTCTGCTCTGTACTTTGGTAATAATTGCGGCCATACGCACAATGAAAGAATACAGGCTGTCGAGTGTAACACCAAAAATCTTAGAGTTGTTAACAGTAGGAATTTTAATGTCATCTACTACAATGTCGATGCAGACCGTATAATTTAGACTCCTTGCAGAGAAGAGAGAAAGATCAGTGAGATGGTTGAGTTTATCTTCGACTTTCCACACATCGGGTATATTAAGAGTGGTTACGGCAGATTAAGGACTTTTGATAGATATTTTAATCAGGTCGAGCCAAGATGCTTCAGTATAAACATCTGTCTGCCGTCTGGTCAGATGGACGCAGACGATTTTGCATTGTTGATAAGTTTTTGAACCTCCTTTTAATAAGTGGAGCTCATTGGCATTTTGCGCAACTGTCGGGTAGCACCTCTTTTGGTTTCGTCCGTTGAAGGGTGCAATGTAAACTGGCGGCTAAAATAGCTCGCGCATTTCTTCGGGTCCGAGGTGACATGGCCATCGAATTGAATTTCAACCCGGACGTCATGTCTTTTCAGATTAGACAGGACTTTAATAATAGTTGAAAGCTTACTCACACCGATGGAAAGGTTACAATACTTTATGTGATCCACCCATTTCGTCTGTGTTAATTTACCATTAGCTGAAGCTCCAAATTGAGATCCCTTATGGATCGGCCTGGCGTAAGGCATCGTGCTCGTTTACTAAAACTGTTGCTTCGGCTGAAAATTTAGGTGGAGTTTCGCAATTCTTTCACCCGGGATGAAGCGTGCGTGGCCTGCCTGCTGCGGGGCAGACTCCTGCAGCACGGGGCTAGTTTCGCAGCTGTGCTTTGGTAGTATGATGCAACAGAACTTGTGGTCCACTCCCTATGTGTTTTAAGCCCTTAACAGGTCTTAAGATGGCTCCACACATTGCATGTATCACACCTAACCGAGGTTTGGATGGAGCCTTTTGCTGCAAATGCAATTTAAATAAAAATACGTTATTTTTCATAATAACCTCAACAAATTTTGACATTAGCGGTTTTTTTTTAGAAACTAGGTTCAAAATTTTACAAACGAAAGATATTCTATTGCATAAGTGATAAAAAAAGAAAATTCTAAAATTTCACATCAATCTTAAAATTTTTCGCAATTTTGAATTCCATTATGTCCCCCAAAAGGAACAGATGTACATGTAGCGTTTGTAATACAGTCGCCAGTGCTAAATCTCCTAGTGTCCTATGTACAAATTGCCGTGTATAGACTCACCTCAAATGTACAGGACTTACCAGAACTGAATTAACCGGGTTAGAAAATAAAATAAAATCACAGGTTTCCTTTGGAAATGTGTTTTTCTGCAATTTGGAAGTTAGTGTCGTCAATTAGGATGATTTTGATCTCGATAATGACGAAGATGATAGCATTACCATGAATAAGCTTAATCGTCGGTTTGATAACCAATGTTTGAAGCTCACCACATCCTTTGAAAATAAATTCAACAGTTTTAAGTCGGCAATAGAAAAGAGCATCACAGATATCAGGAAGGATGTCAGAACAAACGCATGGGTGATAAATGTACCGGACTTCATAGCAGACTTACATAAGTTGAAAATAGGCTCAAAACGTCCATCAGTGTTTCAGCACCCACGGAAGAAATCATAGCGGAGTTCTCCGAAACTAGTTGACAAAAACTTTCGCCCGCTCAATGAAAAGGGAAACTCGTGAGAGGACTACGCATCAAGATCGGCAGTTTTTTTATAGCGACAGCAATTATGACTCCACCCAGCCATTCACGATGGGGAAGTAATAGACGACTCATTTAATATCTTCAGTAAGGATAGAAGTCGTTCCCCTAGTAATAGCGAAGGTGGTGGAGCCGTTTTCATCCGAATATATCCACGCAGGAGTATTCCCATGCTCGATTATAATATCGAACAAATCTACATAAAAATTAAGTGCAATAATTGCATTGCATTCCGAGCAACACCTGACGCCTACAAGACATTCATCGACACGCTCCAATATCTGAAAGAAATACACAAAGACACCAATCTCCTTATGACTGGTGATTTTAACCTCGTATTGACTGTCAGAATCATCTCTATGAAGGATTTTCTTTAATGGAATGCCGACAGTTTAATACTGTTCAAATCGACAATACTAACCTTCTTGAGCTCTGTTTTAGTAACCTGAGCATTCATGTAGAGCACACCTAGGCGATTACCACAATGGACTTGTACTTTATATCCTTATTGAGCTCCAGCCTAGTCTCAAGCCAGCAATTTTGTCACTCTTTGACTTCAATAACGCTGAATACGGCAACCTTAATGCCTCTAAACACCAATTGGTCGAATCTATACTCATCACCTTCCCTTGACAGCTAAATCAGAGTCCATATGACATGATTCACGAAGATTATATATAAACAAAGTTAAACAGCAATGAAGATTCTTTTCAGTGTTCGGCATTAATTGAAAATGAGCCTGTGCTGATTGTTATCTTTAGAGAGGTTGAAGTTAGCATCAACGACGTCTACAAAGCACTGTTGTCATAGAATACGAGGGAGGGCGCTGGTCCGCTTGCCAAATATCTTCCTCAAAAATTGAGCTACAAGCCTCAGTGAACACAGTTTCACTCCAAAATTGTTCATTACAACTACTTGGAAATCTTACTATGTCTGTTCTATTCACAAGGATGGCCCAAGGATCACACCTAAGTCCAACTCTCTTTAATACTTTTGTAAAAGATATTGGTGATAACTTTCAGTCTAAATAATTACAATAATAATCTAAATATTACAATAGTTTTGCTCTATGCTGACGATGTGAAGATCTTCAGAACGATAACTAGTTATCTGGTGCCACAAAAACAATCTATATTTGAACATCAAAAAGTGCGTAGTCGCGATCACACTTGAACGCCTGCAAACTATAACCTAAACAATGAGGCAATAAGAGAAGTTGATCACATAAAGGACCTGGACATCATTATAGATAATAAACTGATATTCAACAAGCATATCGATAAGATCACTCACGAGGCTTTCAAAGTTTTAGGTTTTATAACTAGGACTAGCAAGGATTTCACTCACTACTACCATTTTTTCATCTCTAGTTCTTCCAGTTTTGGAATACGTAATTTGGTCTCCATTCACCGACCCCGCAATAAAACGTATCGAAAAAATACAAATCAAACTCTGTAAGAGCTTGGGTTACCGTTATGGCCTATCTGGAGGACATAGCTCAATAAATGACATATACGTCCATTTCAATGTCAATAACCTGCAAGAACGTCGTCAGTTATTATTTTTTTTTAATGTCGAAAATAACTTAATTGATGTGCCTGACATTAACAGTTGTTTTGAATTTACGCCTGTGGTTCTCGTTAAGACGAAATCGTCTGCTAAAAACTACAAGAGCTACCAAGAAGTATGTATTTAACGGCCCTCACAACCGCGTTGGCTAGCTCGTCAACTTACTGCACAACGAAGTGGACTTCTATAGTGGTTCGCTCAGTGCCATTATTCCGGAAATTAAACTACGTCTATTACAATACCGCTAGTTCAATGATACTTTTAATTGTCGATTTAATAAATTATTGATCCTTAACCTCATAATCCTTAATAAATTCTTATTTTAGTTGTGTAATGCCATCTATATATTTAAATAAATAAATTATTATTCTCTTGCAACATTTTGCTACACAGTACAATAGTTTTGTTCACCTGACGGTTGTTTGTTAAGAGTGGTTTATATATATTAGTTGTAGTAAAAATAAATCCATTATTTATTGCATGAAATTGAATGCTTTAATTATTACTTTTCGTATCCAGCCTTATTCAAATGGTTCCAAACGGTTTTTTGTGCAATGTTTAGGTCCTGGACAATCGTAATCGATGTTTGGATTGGCGATTTCCATTATTTGATAGATTTTTTCGATAATTGGTCATCCAGAGCGTGGTGCATCTTTGACATCGAAATTACCGGAACGGAATCGACGAAACCAAAATTGCGCATGATTGGCTGTTACAGTATCAGGACCATAAACGCTATTCACATTTTCAGCCGCCTGGCTTGCGTTTGCCCTTATCGAAGAAAAACTGTAACATATAGCTTCTTTTTGCTAGTGTCCATCTTTGTCGCGCGCTCAAACTAAACTGAATCAACCAATCACAAAACTGTCAGAAAAGCTTTTTTTAGTACGAAATGTCATCTTTCTAACGCCTTCTAGCCGACCCCGATGGGACTTATACAATGCGAGATGCTTATTTATCTGTATCATCTGAGCCATCTCTTGGAAAAATAATGGAGTTATTTTACTACACCTGATATATAATATATGTACAAATAATCTGCAGCACGAGCTTGGTGCCGCCTTTTAAGGAGTTTACGGTAAAGAGTGTTTTTGTTCGAGAAAATCTTCCTTAAAGTGGATGGACCCAGCTCGCGCGAACCGAGTCATTATTTTGGTAATAAATTTACAAAATTTGCAAACGTTGTACCGGAGTAAGTTTGTTCATGAAGAACGAAGAAAGAATTGCTTCATTGGAAACCACCAAACAAACCAAAAAAAAAACATCCGTTACAAATCTCACAAACAATTACAGCTACATCAGGAAAACTTGCTGTGGACGAATACTACGGGAAACCGTATTACAACCGCGCCAATTTCCCATTTATAAAAATTATAAATTCCGTATGATACTTTCATTTTACAGTCAAGCACCAATAAAGTTATCGAAATAATACTTTTCAGCATAGTATCTTTAAGGTAATCTATCTCACGTCTAAAAATTGTCGAAATCGAACTATAATTTGTCAAACCCCCAGATACCGAATATGTGGATTCCAGTGCCTATGGCTGACTTTTTACCGAAAATATGGGTTAATTTGTGAAATCTAGTGTTCCAATTCGGACAGAACTTTTTCCAAATAAAAGCATGCTATTCTGTCAAAAATGGATAAAATCGGATCAACATTACTCCAAACCCCAATAATATAAAGATTGTCCTACTTTCGGTTGACTCAATACCGTATATATTTGACAATATGTAAGTTATTTCAATGACATTTAAAAAGCATATTTTTGTGAAAATAATATATTATCACGTCAACATTGGGTAAAATTGGGTCGATTTCTATACAATGATTTTCAAACTTCCGTTTGACTTTATATCTTTTATTTCGGCCAATCTGTTAGATAATCTAAAAAACTAACCCTAGCACTCATATACCTAATATAAGAATTTCAAACTTTCGTTTGGCTTTATTGGAATATGTAAGATCTTGGCAAAATTAAATGAATGTATAATACTGGATATACGAGTACTACAGCCACCATATACCACATTACAAACTGGATACCCGTACTAAAATTTTAACTAAATATTTTCAATAAAATATAGCCGATAAGTTCAGTTTATCTAGAAACGCATTTTTATCAAAACTACATTTTTCAAATTACCTGCAGTTGTAACTCAGACCAGTCTATCCGATTGAACTGTTGTCACGCCCACGAAATGGCATTACTCTGAATCCTATAAAGTGTCATTACTAAGTCCCATATTAATATACAAAACAAATTTGGTATAAAGGATCGCATTAGGGAGGCATCTATGGTAAAAAAAAAGATACGTGTGGCACTCGTGGACTGCCGCGGTAAAGCTATTGCATAGCATTTTTTACAACTTATGCAATTATAATTATTTTTTTATTTTTTATGCGGTATTTTTTTCTTTGATATTAATTCAAGTAACACTTTTTGAGCGTGGTTACCGATAATTAAAAATAAAATTTCTTTTATTGAATAAATGAGAAGTTAATATTGTTTAAAATATTTTTATAACCTTACGATACATGTAGGCTATTCAGGAACTTTTATCATTGAAACCAGGGATAAAGGGATGCCCAACTTATTGAAGTGTGAGAGCGCCTCAAAATTAGCGTTTTTTGTTATAACATTTTTTATTGTAGCCAGATCGGACAAAATAAAAATTTTCATGAATTTAAATTAAAATACCCAACATTTGTTATTATTAAATATTATGCATATGTTTAATGGATGAATGTATAATCCGTTAAACATATGCAAAAACTATTTAAATCCTTGTTTGTGATTTTGTAATATATTAACACAATTGACTTCTGAAATTTCAATACTTAATCAAAAGATTAAATGTATTAGCTCTCAATTGATAAATGGATTTTATAATTTTCAATAGAAAATTAACACTACTAAACATGGCATCACAAAAGATTTCATCAGATACATTTCAATTTAGCGTTTTCTTTAATTTTCATTGTTTTCCAATTTTGTTAGTGATCTTTAACAGCAGCAACAAATCTCTGTTCACATATTTTTCTGTAGGATTTAAATTTGGCCGTCTCTTTTTCCAATTGCTAAACGTCAGACCTCCTGAACTTCAACAGTTGCCTTAGTTCGGGCGGTTTTGACGGCAATTGCGCTCTCATTTACAGTAGGAGATGAGTTGAGCATCTCTTTATCTCTGATTAAAACTATAGGTTTATGGTAATCGATATAAGAAACATAAGTTAGAGACTTGATATTCTATAAATATCTGGAAAATACCGCGTTAATGGTGGTCCCATATATTGTTGTGGATCATTATTCATTTTCAAATTCAATATGTCCGAAAGAAAGAAGTTGATGTTGAAATCGCCAGCCAAGATAAGTGGAATTTTATTACCATTGATAATCCGATTGAAATACCTATGTTCAATTTATTGTTCAATTCAAACGAGATACTGTTCCATAAGGTGGGGTAGCTATTTACCAAAATATTAATAATGTTACTAATATTATGACTCCGAATATTGAATAATTTATTTGTTATTAATTAAATTTGTATTAGATTCCATATTTTTATTTGCTATTAAAAAAATTGTATCTCAAATATTATTATTTTTTGAATCACTCTGCTGTCTCTTCAATTCGTTTGTCCCGCTTGAAATATGCGAAAATATGCATAAAAATATGCAAACATTTCGCACGCCCGCGATAGAAGCTATGCAATAGCTTAAAAATTAAAAGGCACTTGCTACTTAAATAGCAAACATTCTAGACAAGAGTTTTGTATAAAATTGTGCCAAAGAGCCCCACTTTACGGTTATTCATTCAAAAAATTTGAACAAAAAGAGCGATATTAAGAGTTTGATCATCGAATTTCGGCTGCATTTGTGATAAACATAGAAAAAAAGTAAAATAAATGGCAACATAGTTATTGTCGATTTAAAATATGTTACAGTTCTAAAATATTTTTCCATATATATATATATATATGCATGCTCATACATAAACATTTCGGTTATTCATTCAAAAAATTTGAACAAAAAGAGCGATATTAAGAGTTTGATCATCGAATTTCGGCTGCATTTGTGATAAACATAGAAAAAAAGTAAAATAAATGGCAACATAGTTATTGTCGATTTAAAATATGTTACAGTTCTAAAATATTTTTCCATATATATATATATATATGCATGCTCATACATAAACATTTCGCATGAATCAATCAGTGTACATATTTACATACATATGTTGCATGTAGACGGATATACAAACATGCGTGTAGGTTTATTTCCGTTACGGAATTGTTTGATTCGGTCGCCGCTAAAACAGCTATGCAATAGCTTAATAATAATGATACTAATATTATGAGACCGAATATTGAATAATTTATTTGTATTAACTAAATTTTTATTAAATTCCATATTTTTATTTGCCATTTAAAAAATTGTATCTTAAATATTATTATTTTTGAATCACCCTGCTGTCTCTTCAATTGATTTGTTTCGCTTGAGATATGCGAAAATACCTAAAAGTGTGCAAACATTTCGCGCGTACTTTGTGATCATGTAAGGTTCATTTCCGTTACGGAATGTCTGGATTCAGTCCCCTCGCTGAAAGCCCGCGATAGAAGCAATAGCTTAAAAATTTTAAGTGGATATTGTTTCGCTCTCTAATAGGTTTAATGTGCATATCTCACTACTAAAGCTATTATAACCGAATTTTCTGAAAAAAACCTTTCTAGCACTTCTTCATACACTGGAAAATGGATGAAATCAGATGATAACCACACCCACTTCCGATATAATTGGTAGGTTGAATACTCATAAAAGTGTGATAACTCACTAAATAAATACATTAAAAGCATTAAATTTTACATCCTACATAATATATGGTATAAAGGCCTCATAGGACTCCATATAAAATTGGACTTTTTTCATTTCGAATATACCATGGTAAACATGTTATTGCTCTAACATAATACAGTCAATGTTGGTTGTACAGCGGTCGTAACCCACCGCGTTGTATCAGTTTATAACATTAAGGTAATTTAATAATTAGTCCTTAATATATTTTTATCGAAAATCCCTTATAATGATTTATTACATGCTTTCGATAGGCGCCGAATATAATTGATTTGAAAAATAAGTAATTGAACGTTTCAAATGTTTTTCTGTTTTATCTTGTTCACTTTTTAATTTTGTATGCCTTGCTCTCCATTTGTTTTGCATTTTTTTAGGTGGAATTGTTTAAAGTACTTCGAGGAAAAATTTCAACTTCAATGATTAGAAGTTCGCTTGACCGTCGTAAGCAATAACTTTAGTAAAAATGGAGATATTTTGACTTAAATTGTATACATCTTCCTTGTGATTTTAAGCATATTGCTATTGCATCTAGACAAAATCGGTTATTGAAAAAAAAGTTCTTAAACTCAGACTTCAATTAAGCTACAAAACTAGAGTTTAGAAGAGGGTTTCATCGTGGGAAGGAGTATGAGTGATTTAACTTGTTGGACAGTGACTCCCAAATTACTAAAGCTGAGTCTTCTGAAAGTGCGATAAATCAAACATCATCAAAAACGTGAGAAACATTAAATTCAATAATAATGACTATTGAGCAGTCCTAAATGTAAACTATCCCAATAAAATTTGGGTCTTAAAATTTTTATCGTATCCTTATGGTACAGTTTCGGTTATAACCGCACCTACTTCACATTATTTATGTCATTAGATCATATGCGAAATCCCCAAATATATTCTTAAAAAGACGGTTTTTTTTCAATTCGTTCTGTTTTTTTTTTTTTAATTTCTAAACCCGGAACGGCCGGGACGCTCGGAATCCGGACTGTCCAGGCCAAACCGGGACGAATGGATAGCTAAGCTTAGACCTTTGGTTAATATATTATGTATCTTAATGAAATGAATGTTTTAATAAACATGGTAATAAATCGGTGATATCATTTAAGAACTTTGTGTTATATGGGTAGGCGTTATTTTAGTTTGATTTCGACCATTATCAAACTGTAACATTGGAAAGTCCAGATAATGATATGGTCCAAATTTGGTTGAAATTAAGCGGTGCCACACCCATTAACCATGTTCTATACCGATTCACATGAACGCCTTCCGTACCATATTTCCTCTCAAATTCAATTCTTCCAACTTGTTATAAAGGTTATAATCCGATTTCATATATAAAAATACGTTGTTTGATTAAGTACTACAGAGAAATGTTTTCAGCAAGTTTGGGTATATACATTAATCCTATTACAGGACGGGGCAAGCTGTTGTTAAAAATGCGCCACACCACTAAAATCTTATGTGCAAAATTTCAATTTTGTAGTTTATTTTAACTTTATTATACGAATTGATAGGTTTTCGCTTAACGAAATTTTTGAGATCTGAATTCTTACTTAAGTTATCGCCTGCACACACAGACAGACACACATCCGGAATTCAATTCGGTTCGTTAGCTTGAACAATTTGGTATAAATAAATCTATATCTATCTCGATTAGTTTTAGGTGTTACAAACATCATTTAGGTGAACAAAAGTTTATATTACCAATTGCTGGAAATCTTTCAATCGTATTGAAATCTTGCAAATTACAGTATCTATATACTACTTTTAATTAGAACGCTTCTAATCCAAATGCTTTTCAAAGGTTTATGTCTGATCAGGAAGCTTGGCATGAGTTATGTGGACTTTATTTGGCGGAAGGGGACTACTCTAAAGCGGTTTTCTGTATGGAAGAACTTTTACTACACAATCCACACAGTCATCTAATTCATCAGAGAATTGCGGAAATCCGGTATACAATGGTAATTATATGTTTATGTTAGTCGAAATATATGTACGTATATATACAGTGCCTAACGGAACTATCTGTGCTTAGTTTATTATAATTTCTTTTTACATAGGAACTACGGAAATTAATAAATAAATTGAAGCAAATTGGCATTAGTTGAGATGCCTCTGTTATGGCCAATTCACATAGAACTTTTGCTTAGCTTTGAGCCAGACATTTGTTTTGACAGAAATATTTGATGTACGCTTTTGTATGAGTACGTTCACATAAAAAGTTTTCGACGGGTAGTCAAGCAAAATGTTGGGCAACTCTAATCTTTTTTCGCTTTGGCAAGAAACAGTCGCCATTTTTTTTAGAAAAACTGAAAGCAAAACGTTTACTGTTGCATACACTTCGTTTCCTGCGTTTCGTTGTACGAACTGTCACGCAAAGCGAGGAAAGTGAAAGGAAAATCTTCTTGATTAGCTCCACATTGGGTAGCAACTTGAAAATCGATGGTTATCTTTTTTTATTCTGATATTCTTGCTATTGGAAGAATAATGTAACTTCATTCAAAATATATGCACTTTCTAGTTGTTTTCTTTTTTTAAACGCTTTTTCACGGCCTTACTGTTGAACAAAAACGTCAACTGTATTTTGTTAATAGGTCTTATTTCATATAAAAACGTTTTTAAAATCAAGTAAATAGCTTATAAACTATCTAAACTGGATTACCAAATTTGATGGTATCATATTAACTTATTTTGAAGTTCATAGACCCACTTAGTTTTATAACTATATTTTGATTCCCGCCACCGAAAATTATATTAAAATCATCCGCAAATGAGAAATATGACATACCTTGTAAACTCAACCGAAGAGGCTAAATTTAATATATTGAGTTGATGTGAAAAACGTCAACCAAATACAATAATTGGAATTCATTATATTAGAGACAATGTAATTTTTTAACTTTTAAGAAAACATGTTCATTTACTTTCATTAAAATATGACACATTTTGAACAACCCAAACGGTTTAAACAACACAAAACACGATCTCTCAATTTCATTAAAATAATTCCCTCATTGGACGATATATGTGGTATAAAATCAACTGGAAGCTCGAAAATCGTTATATTAGTATATGGGGCTAAGGAAGTATTAAGCTGATTCAACCCATTTTTAGTACAAGGGTATACTATTATCAAAAAAACATTTTCCCCGAATTTCAATAATATATCTCAGTTTGACTGATATTTTTGGCAAAAAGTCACCATACACACTGTAGTCCACCTATTAGGTATATGGGGGCTTGAACAGCTATGGTCCGATTTTGAAAATATTCAGACTCGGAATGGTAAACTTCAAAATCAATATTTGTGTAAAGTTTCATCTGAGATTCATAGATGCTTCATTTGTGTCCTGAAAGAATCATATGGAATTTAAAATTGTTCTATATGGGAAGGAAGCGTGGTTATAGTCCGATTGCGCCCATTTTTACAAATTAATATAGGGTCACCAAGATCATGTTCCGATTTTGGTGAAAATTAGTCGACTATGTCCGGAGATATTGACTTCACCTAAGTGTGGGCGGCCCCACACCCATTGTCCAATTTTGGCACCGGCTGCTATAAATTGTATTTATTTATTGATTTATCGCGCTTTTAGTAGTTTTAAACAAAACCGTTATATGGTTAGAGAGAGGGGGGTTTTATAATCCGATTTCATCCATTTTAAGATTTTCGATAGGGGTACTTTAGGATTTATCCTAAGCGAATTTGGTTAGTGCAGCTGTAGTGGTTTAGGAGATATGCACATTAAAGATATTGGAGAGTGGGGTCACGCCTATTTTTTTTTTTTTTTTTTATATATTTTTAAATCGTAGGTGTTTTATACGTTTTGTCCTTATTTTTTTGCGTTTTGATTATTCGATTTGGTCCATTTTAGGCACACAGATACAAGTATATTATCATTAGTAAAACACGCTCTTTCATTTGCACTAAGGTAATGATATTGGCGAATATATGCGCTTTGAATTAGGTATATAGCAGCTAAGAGAAGTCTTCATCCGATTCAACCCGTTTTGACATATAGGCATACTGTTATCAGGAAAGGATTCAAAACCGGAGACGAAGGGGCCATTCATCCGCTGAAATTAAACTGGGCTTATTGTCTTTGCACCGCTGCTGAATAATTCTTGCTTTATGAATCGGGGCAGAATCTTGTTGAAAGCAGTTTGGACTATCGCGTAACATACTGGATACATGAGCAGAGAAGTTTCCAACAAACACTTCCTCCAAATAATATTTTGCATTAAGTTTTACGCCTTTATCAATGAAAATGAGATTGAGTTTTGATTTTGGAGATATGGCACCCCAAACCATAACAGAGGTTGTGTTTTAATACCTTTCAATAGTTCTTTTATCAGCTGGAATATCAGACATACTGTTTACATAAACGCGGTCATTTTGTGAATTGTGGCTTGCCTGTAAGACAAAAAGTTTCTCATCAGAAAACAAAATCGCACAATGTCCGTGTCACCGAAGAACCAAATCATTTATTACTCTTCTCATTTATTTTTCTCGTTCCGTTAGACAATGAATTCGTTCTTTCCTATAAGCCTTCATTCTGAAATTTTTGTTAATAATATTTCTGATAGTTTTTCGGCTCATACTGAGATCCATAGCCAGTTTCCTTCCAGAAATTGCACAATTTTTCCTTATTTGCTCACGTACAATCTTCACCAGATTTGGAGTTCTGACCGTGTAACTCCGACCATTTTTCTTTGATATTTTAACACTTGTTGTTTTTCCTTGAAAATGTAACTTTTTCCCCAGCTTTCTTTTTGATTCCATTAGTCACAAAAACTGAATACCAATTGATAAAACTTAAAATTATGTAATGTATATTTAAAATATATGTGGCAATAAAAATGTGTAAAGGGAAAATGGTAAAACTTACTTAGCTCGGTCTAACGAAGCTTCAAACAAGTGCGACAGTTATAAGGGCCCACGCTGTATATAACTTCATATTTATCTCGATTAGTTTTAAGTAATACAAACAACCGTTAGATGAACAAACCTATTATACTCTTTAACATGTTGCGAGAGTATAAAAAAACAGTATATATTAATGAAAAATATAATACTAACAATTATTTAAAGTAAAACTAAAGTATTACTTATTCATTTCATTTGATATATGAAGTTGACGAAATTCGCGTATATATAAAGTTTTTGAAACTTTCCATCTCGATTTCAAAGTTTAAATTATCGCTAGATCTCACATTGCCATTCATGAATATCTTTTAGGTAGTATTTATAAATAGCAAGCAATAAAGTATGATTTTTTTTAACGAACAAATCTTAAGATCAACTTTAATTGTAAATACATCTGATTAAAAATATTGTCTACCAAATCCTTTTGCCTACCGAGCCTAGGTGTTTTAGAATCAGCATGCTTATTCCGTGCGCGGTCTTTTGGCATTTTGCGCAGCTGTCGGTTAACACATCGTTTGGTCTTGTCTGTCGAAGGGTGCAGTGTACATTGCCGGCTGAAATAGCTCGCTCCCTTCTTTGGGTGCGACGAGGCATGGCCATCGAATTGAATTTCAACCCGGCCGCCATGTCTTCTCGGATTAGACAAGGCCTTGACAGTAGTCCAAAGCTTACATACACCGGTGGAAGTGGCAGGTTTTCAAAAGCTCTACCCATTTTGTCCGCTATTGTTACTTTTTTTCAAATCTCCAGATTGAGATCCCTTATTCAGGGTTCACAGGTATCGGCAATGCGTAAGCTGTCGCGCTCGTTGGCTAAAACAGCTGCTTCGGCTAGGAAATTGGGGCGGAGTTCCGCGATTCTTTCAGCCGCTATGAAGCGAGCGGTAGGAGCAGCGATCACCTTGCGGAATTGACGCTCGCCACGATGACGTCCGTAGGAATCGGTAAATTCTGTGAAGCCGACCCAGTTAGCTTTGCTTAAGTTAACAATGGTGCGGTTGTCCACATAAATAAAGTCAGGAGGTTTCTCGATGGAGATAATTATTGGCAGGTGGTCTGATGCGAAAGTTAGCATAGGTCGCCAGGTTAACCAAAGTGCTATTTATCAGACCACCGCTAGCGATGGTAATATCTGGCGAGCTATTACAGGTGCTCATAATTCTGGTGGGTGCTTCGTCATTGTGCAGAATGTCGAATCGTCAATCTGTTCCGCCAGCTCCATCCCCCTACGATCGTTTGACAGGCAGGAGTGCCAACGACGGAAAGTGACACCAGCCAGTACAAGAATTGCACTTGACTGATGCGACGTTTCGGCGTATGACGGTCTGACACCCGGAAAAGACTGTGCGAGGAGTTGCTGAGTGGTTCATATTTCACCTAAATCTGATAATTCCAACTATCCGAAATAAAACCTTCGTTTTAATGGAGAAATAATGGATTATTTTTTACTAGACTTAGTTTCATTATTATATTATGCTTTATGTACGATGTGACAGAAACTAAACCAAAGTGGTTAAATTGAAATATTAGGGATAAAGGACTTCGAACATTTCATATCATTGAAATATCACATATATTGACCAACATAAACGGTTTAAAGTCATCTGGAAACTGAGAATCATTATATCGAAGTTTACTGGAAACATGTTCCCATACAATTTTATGAAGATAACTTACACACTGACCGATATATTTAGTATTAAGTTATACATATATTATATTATATAATATATAGAATAACGAAAATTATTATATTGTGTATACGGGAGCTAGGGTAATTTGTTGATCGATATCAGACAGTTTCGGCACTATACTATATTCAGTATTATACGTTCACTTAATTTTGCTTTGAACTCTTACATATTAACTGATCTAAGTACATATGTACGTAATCGGTATTAAGCCAACCTGAAGGCTGAAATTTGCAATTCAAAAGTTTCAGGATTTTTATTAAAAAACGAATATTATTTTTTTTTTTTTTTTTGAAAAATTTATTGGTCGTCTTCAAAATAGTCTCCTTCCGCCTGAATACAACGTTTTGCACGTTCAAGAAGGTTATCGAATGACTTTTTTAGGTCATTTGTCGGTATAGCGTTGAGGATGGCGGTCGTCGCCTTTTGGATTGCATCAACGTCAGCATAGCGGTTTCCTTTCATGGCCAAATGTAGTTTTCCGAACAAATAAAAATCGCAGGGTGCCATATCAGGCGAATAGGGTGAATGGTTGATGATATGAATGCGATTTTTGGTCAAAAAATCTGTCGTGAGTGTCGAACGTCTGAGGTCTTTTTTGTGTTGTTTTAAAGTGTGCGGGACAAATCGAGCACAAACCTTTCTGAGGCCCAAATTTTCTGTCAAAATACGATAAATCGACGCTGCGGATATTGATAATTCCGATTCCATATATTTAAGCGATGATTTCGGCTCTTTTTTTTTAATGAATTCACGTACAATTTCCGTGTTTTTTTCGTTCACAACATCTTTTGGCCGGTCCGAACGTCGTCTTCCCGTCCCTCTTGAAAACGTTTAAACCACTCGTGAATGCGGCTACGGGATAGACAATCATCGCCATAAACTTGTTTCATCATTTGATGTGTTTTGGTAAAAGTTTTACCAAGTTTAAAAAAAAACTTAATGTTGGCTCTTTGTTCGATGCTCATTTTCCGACCGACACTACAAATGTAATGTCACATGTAGCGCGATATCTCAGCTGTTATACAAGTCAGCTGTTATATAAATTTTATACGGCAACACTGAAGAATACACAATTGAGGGATAACAATTTCAGACAGATGGCGCCACTAGAAGCCGCGTTGTTTAAAAAGTCCTGGAACTTTTGAATTGTTCCTTGTAAAACAAGCGGATGTTTAAAAATTCTCCACCACCAAAGACATGTGTGGCCTGGCGTTGTCCTGATGGAACACAATTCGGCCTCTTCTGGATGAGTGCTGCCTTCAAGCGGTCCAGTTGTTGGCAGTAGAGGGCCGAATTGAGCGTTTGACCATAGGGGAGCAGCTCGTAGTAGATGATTCCTTGCCAATCCCACCAAACACACAAACCTTCCTGGCCGTCAATCCGGTCTTGGCCACCGTCTGGGCCGCTTCCCCGAGCTTTGACCACGACCGTTCGCGCTCGATGTTGTTGTAAGTAACCTATTTTTAATCGCCAGTCACAATCCGCTTCAGAAACGGGTCGATTTTGTTGCGATTCAGCAGCGATTCGCAGATGGAAATTCGGTCCATCATGTTTTTTTGAGTTAGTTCGTGTGGCACCCAAACAAATGGTTCCAAACGGTTTTCTGGCTTATCTTTAGTTCCTCAGCAATTAAATAAGTGCTCAGGTGACGGTCTGTTTCCACTATTTCCATGATTTTATCGCAATTTTCGACGACAGGCATCCCGACGCGTGGTGCATCTTTGACATCGAAATTACCGAACGGAATCTAGCAAACCACTTTTGTGCTACACGTTCGTTTACAGTATCGGGCCCATAAACTAAGTTAATTTTTTCAGCCGCTTTGACTACTTTTTCGCCTTGATCGGAAAAAATTTTTAAAATATAGCGAATTTTCTCTTTGCTGGTGTCCATGTTTGACGAGCGCTCACCACGTACTGAGTCAATCAATTGAAAAACTGTCAAAGACAAACTTTTAGCGCGAATAAACACGTTTTCAGCGCCGTCACTAGTAACACTAGTACTATGGACAATAACGCCATCTCTTAGATAAAAATCGAACGAACTTTTTTTGACCTAATATATGAGGACTAGGGGAAGTATTCATTTTAGGCACAAAGAACTACTGGTTATCTTTATAACAATTTTTCGAGTATACTTGTGTAATGTCCTGATCTTCCCTTAGCCCCAATATACGAATGTAGTGACTTTACACCTGACTTTAAACGGATTTTGTTCGTCAATATGTGATATTTTTATGAAATATAGTGGACAAGCTTTCTTCAAAATATGTTGGTTTAGCGTTGAGTATGTGTATGGATGAAATTGTATTCAATTTCGTTTTATTGGTAGAAGAGTTTATATCACCTAAAAGGTGTGCTCCCAAGACTTCCACTGTTACAAAATTAATAGTTTTGTTCAGCTAACAGCAACTAATCGAGATGGATAATATATAGCAAATCGAATTAGAAGTAGGGAGGGCCATTTGGGATTTGGCTCCGACACCTAATACGCTTAATGTAAATATCTCTAATAATAACTAACCTATTCACTATTTTGCCTAATAAGGATTTAATATTATATTTGCAACATTTTTATACTCTCTTGCCTAAAATGGCTGAAATCAGGGCAACACTTCCTTTAGTTCCCATATACTAAATATACGCATTTTCAAATATCCGCTTTCACTTTATACTTTATATATTGATCAATATGTGAGGTTTCTTAATGAAATTCAAAGGGCATTTATTTCTGGTAATAATATGTCGTAACTCCAAAACTGGATAAAATCGGGTAAAAATATTCCCTAGACCCCATCTACCTTATCTAAGAAAATCGATAAGAATTTCAAACTTCCGGTTGGCTTTATACCATATATATCGGTCAATATGTAAGATATATAATAAGTGAAAGTTTAATATTGGATATACTATAGTTTAATGCTGAAATGTGTTACATCGATCCACATATTACCCCTTCTCTCCCATATACTACATTACTACATATGTAGTTGTTCTTTTATAGTCCAGAATGAAATTGGGATTTCGCATTCTTTGGTTGATGATTTTTTTATACTTGTAGACCCCATATATTGAATTTTGTTTGGATTGAGTTTATATCACATATATCATATTTGAGTTAATTAGGTTGAATTGTTTCGCAACAAAATTAAATATAACGCTTAACCTTAACAACACCTAAAAGTATTAACCCGTCTATGATCTTTTCAAAATGCGAAAGTATAAAATATTCGTTTATACTCGAACTTGCCCTTTCTTTTTTTTTTTTTTTTGGTAAGGTTTTCCACCTTTGATTCTTACGTCTTGCGAAGGATAGTAATCTAAGTATAATTTTTTCTTTGATGATTCGTTTTACTTCAGTGGCAATGCATGTTTATCGACATGTTTCACTTTCTATTTGTTACAATATACAAAATTCAGCTGCAAAGAAAAATTTAAAACTAAATATATGTAGAAATGTGGAGAAAAAATATACACATTATTTTATATTTTTTTAATACGTTTTTATTAGCTTGAGTTGTATGTATGTAATGGAATCTTAGAGCTCATTTTTCACCGGTTTCCAGTAGTTTGATTCACGTGAAACTTTGCAGACGTGTCAAGGACCGATGACAATGCAATAAATGGTTTAATGTATATATCTTCCAAACCGCTAAAGCTAACTCAACCAAACTTGCTGAGAGGAAGTCCTTTAGCCGTCATACGCTGTAAAAATGGGCAAAATCAGATAATAACCACGCCCACTCCCCATATAACAGTTATGTTAAAATATACTAAAGTGCGATAACTGACGAAATAAATGCGCCATAAGCATTAAATTTCACAAACAAGATGGTAGGGAAGAGCTTTATAGAAGGATGTGTAAAAATTGTAAAATGGGCGTAGCACACGCAACCTTTAGGTGAAATAATATATCTCAGAAACTATCGAAAAGCGTGTTTTTTTAGTTTTTTTAAATTGTTATTTATTATATTTATCGTGTCGATTCAAAGTTTGCTTTCAAAGCTTACGTTTCTTTGTCCACTGCTGTTTGTTTTTGAAACTGAATGCCCAATAACATAGTTGGTTATATTGACATTCGTGAAGTTGTATGTTAAAATCGTCTTCGCTCTGCAGCGATTACACTGTCTAGGAGCGGTTGATCGTTGGCCAAATGGTACCAGCAAAGTTGATTTTATTTTTCGTTTATCTGATACTTTGTACTTAATTTATTTTAGGGTGGAATGGATAATGTGGAAATCGCTCGAATATACTATTCCCAAGCCCTGAAATTAAATCCAAATAATTTACGTGCACTATATGGTTTATATTTGGTAAGTTCGATATGTCGTAAAAGATTGTCTGAATATGTATATATATTTGTTTGTTATGTTTTCCAGTGTTGCAGTTACATTACCAATTCTCGCGTCTTGGGGTCGAAGCGCAAAGAAGCTCAAAAAATAGCACAGTGGGCTTTGGAGAGTGCAGGCGTTCGAACAATTACATCGTCGAAAATTTCTAGCAACGATAAATTAGTTTCAAGTCTAGAATGTGCATTGGGAAGCTTAGATATTAAATCTAATTGACATTATTCTTAATCATTGTCGTAAAATGTATAAAAGATAATATTAATTGTCATCCTATTTGATTTCTCACTATATAACTGTGGACTTTACTAATGGTATAAAAGAAGTACGTAAAAATTTTAGTTTGTTTACCATATTTAAAGATATCTAATCAAACCAAATTTATATATTCGATGAGTAACGTTCTGAAACTAGGTTTTACGGTTTGGTTTCATGGTTCATTATTTGAAATAAATTTATTTGAATACAATTTATATATTTACATTTATTTTTATACTCTCCCAACATGTTGCAACAAAGTATAATAATTTTGCTAAAGTAACGGTTGTTTGTAACGTGTGTGTCGTGAAAGTACATATTTCTCAAGTCACTAAATATATATCAACCTAGTTTGTGAGTATAATCTGTTCGGCACCTCCTCAGACAGTGTGAAAATAGTTGAAGTCGGATGATATCCCTGCCCACTGGTATCATATTATGGTTATGCGGAAAACTTCTAGTTAAAAGTGCGATAACTCACTAAATAAATACGTCAGAAGGCTACGTCAATACGTCAGTCACCACCCACTAGGGTTAAATCATCTATTTTAGGAACCACTCGACCAATTTCAACCAAATTTGGTGCATAATATTATCCCGAATTTCATCTGATTTTTTCACTTTACGATATATAAATCGAGAACCAATGACTTAAGTGGTACCAAACTTTGCACAAATAAAGTTAGTGTGGCAAGGCATGCCATATTTCATCTAAAAAAGGTCAAAAACGGACCATAACTTTTCAAGCACCCAGATATGGAAATACGGAACATATGGAACACAGTGCCTTCGGTCAACATGTAAGATATAATAATAAACTTATATTATATTTTTCTATAGTCTATATTTTTCTGGTAATAATATGCTGTAATGCCAAAAATGAATAAAATTAGGTAAATACTACCCCTAGTCGCCACAAACTCACGATTGAAATTATATTGTGTATATATATGGTATATATAGCGAAAGGTCTGGCTTGACTGCAGTAACTTTTGACATTACTGAAGTATATTTGGAACATGTTTCCATGCAATTTTCTGAAGATAAGTCACATACTGACAGACATATTCGTAATAAAGTCTGCTGAGCTACACGTTCACTTAATTTTGCAAATATATATAGAAAGTGAAAGAATATATAGAATTTATACATTTTTTATATGAGAAATGAGCGAGGTTATTGTCCGATTTTGTTCATTTTAACAATGTAACATAAGAATATCATGATAATGTTATGCACAATTACGAAATTTTAAATAGGATGTGAAATCTAATGCTTCTTCGTGTTAAATTAGTGAGTTATCTCAACAACATATCCGTTATATGTGGAGTGTACGTTTTTACAATCGATTTTTATTTTTATTTTTATATACCAATTTTTACACTGTGTGAGGAGGAGTTGGCTAGACTTGTCCTCAAAAATGTTTTCTGATTATCTATAGTGGTTTGTGCGACACATAACATACATTACACTTGTTAGTGAGCATATCTCCGCCCAGATTTTAAAAAGTTTTAATTTTGGTTTAGTTATAGCCCTTTAAAATGTTTCACGTTTTGTGAGCGTAGCACCTGTTCAATACCGCCCATATGTGATATCATACTCCTGAGGGTACCAAAGAATACATGTATAACTTTTCATCAAGATATCTCAATATTGAATCAAGTTATCGTTTGTACGGACGGACGGGCAGTCAGCCGGAATGCGACACGTCCCGTCATTCTGATCATTTATATATTATAATATGTATTTCTATCTCGATTAGTTATAGGTGTTACAAACAACTGGTAGGTGAACAAAACTATTATACTCTGTGGTAACAGATTCCGAGAGTATAAAAAATAATTATTAAGTTCTATAGATAAACGCATGTATATACAATACATACATATATGCAATTAAAAAGCATAAAAGAATTTTATAAACCAGAAAAACGACTAACAATATATATATAGAGTAAATTATGTAACAATAGATAAAAATATTAACTATTTTTTTCAAATCTTCATTAAGTACAGTGATTTTTGAAAAAAAAGCTTCGATCAGGCCCAGGAATATCTATTTATAAATCTCCAAGGACTTATGATTGTCACCGCGAGGACCCTTTTTTGAAAGTGGGTCAACCCTATAACTTTGGAAATTAAAATTTTTTTTTGAAATTTTCGTGACTTCAAGTCAAAACATTATATAATAAGGCTATATTACTGCTTTTGTAAAATAACAAAAAAAATACTGAAAATTCTAATTTTTTCGTGCCTTTGACTACCCCTAACCACGTAAGGTGAGAGGATTGTTAACTAAAATATCATTTGATGGTGCTCCTTAAAACTACTGTCTACGTTGAGTTTAAAGCTGCTCGCTTAATTTTTTGTCTATGACTTTTTAAGGGTCGCATCTAAAGGGACCGCTTAAAAAAGGAGATTTTTGAAATTTTTACGATATACACAATTCACAACATCAAAAGAAAAAATAACAGTTATATAGTTATTCGATATTTTCCAAGTTTCCAAAAAAAGTCCTTCGGCTTTCATCGTATTTGAAAACAAATAAATAAAAATTCAGACTTTGAAAAAATAAACACGAATTTCATTCAAAATTACAATTTTTCATGCAATCGAAAAACTGGTGTACAGAGAAACGTCTACAAAATTATGCAGAAAAAAATCGAAGCGATCGGATGAATTGTCTTTGAGTTACATCTGCATCATGTAACCAAATATGATAACAATACATATAATTTAACTCTTTTGAAAATACCGATGTTTTCATGCATTTGTACTCTTTGTCGAATCCACCATATGTATACAAGTATGTAAGATAGGTTGCTTGTAAGTTTCGTTTTTGAGGCGAATCAAATCAGCAAATCCTGGTTCCTCGCGCAGTTTGTTCCGTGTGTCAGACCGTCATACGCCGGAACGTCGCATCAGTAAAGGCAAGTCTTGTACTGGCTGGTGTCACTTTCCGTCGTGTTCCGGCCTGCGTACCACACGCGAGTGGAGTGCGTATGTTGCCCCGTGTAATATCGTCTAAACGATGTTGACATCGACCGCAGGGATACTACCCTTGAATGTCAGGGTATAGCTGTCCGGTTAGGCGATGTCGAGCTCGAGATATTTAATATATACAACCCTCCCATTACATGTTGCCCAACAGGATATCATCCGAACATAGTTCGTGGTGAAAATCGCTTGGTGCTAGGCGACTTTAACGCGCATCACGATCTTTGGCACTCCTGCCTGTCAAACGATCGTAGGGGGATGGAGCAGGCGGAACAGATTGACGATTCGACATTCTGCACAATGAATGACGAAGCACCCACCAGAATTATGAGCACCTGTAATAGCTCGCCAGATGTTACCATGCTGGTCTGATAAATAGCATAACCTGGCGACCTATGCTAACTTTCGCATCAGACCACCTGCCCATAATTATCTCCATCGAGAAACCTCCTGACTTTATTTATGTGGACAACCGCACCTTTGTTAACTTAAGCAAAGCTAACTGGGTCGGCTTCACAGAATTTACCGATTCCTACGGACGTCATCGTTGGCGTCATCCTACCGCTCGTTTCATAACAGCTGGAAGAATCGCGGAACTCCTCCCTAATTTCCTAGCCGAAGCAGCTGTTTTAGCCAACGTGCGTGACAACTTATGCATTGCCGATTCCTGTGAACCCTGAATAAGGGATCTCAACCTGGAGATTTGAAAAAAAGTAACAATAGCGGACAAAATGGGTAGAGAATTTGAAGTCCTGTAACTTCCACCGGTGTAAGTAAGCTTTGGAATACCGTCAAGGCCTTGTCTAATCCGAGAAGACATGACGGCCGGGTTGAAATGGGTACGGCATTTGAAGACCTGCAACTTCCAACGGTATAAGTAAGGATGCGTTCGAGCTACGTAATAATTGTAGCAGTACAGCAACTCTGTTTCACATTTGACACTTCGTTGCTGAAGTGCTGTTTGTATTGCCAAAATTATGCCAAAAAAATTTGCTGAATGGAAATTCATTTAATTGTTGATGAAATGGAAAAAAGTGAAGAACACTTTATTAAATTTTGAAAAAAAGAAGAATCGACAGAATGAAACGGAATCTTTTATTGGAATCAATTTTGGAAAAAAGACGGTAAGAAAAGTAAACAATTTCTTCAACACAATTGAGCAGTACGATAACGATGTATTCGTAAGTATTGTAATTAAAAACCTATTGTTTATAATACAACCAATGTTTTTGATTTGTTTAGAAATTGACGCATGCTCTGCAGCCGCATTGGTTAACCTTTGACACTCGCTACTCCCTGAAGCAATCGCTGTATATTTCTTTATGGAAGCTAAGCAATAGTCGCGTACATAAACTTTTTTTCATGACCATCAAAGCCATATGCCAACTAAAAAATGAAATACCTTGGCTCACGCTTGTGGAGCAACAAAGAATTATGGAAGAGTTCCAACCAAAAAGATCAAATCCGTTTCCATTTGTGGATGGATGCATGAATGGAATCCATTTTAAAATAAACATCCCCAAAAAAGATGCAATCTGCTATTATGATCGTAAAGGAAATTTTTCGAAACTTATAGAGGTAAAACGATGTATTATAAATATACCCTATTACAATGTACAATTTTTGATTTATTTTTCTATCTAGGCTATTTGCGATAGCAACCTACGATTTATAGACGTCTTCATTGGCTTTCCTGGAAGCTGTCACGACGCTAACGTCTGGCAAAATAGTCCAATTTACGAAAAGATCACCTCCGGAGAAGTTCAGCGACCACGGTCGTAATATTAGCAGATTCGGCTTATCTGCTATCAAAATATTTGATGGTCCCGTAATTGTAATGGCCTGTACTATATTACATAATTTATATTAGCCCACAGCGGTGATGCAACTTCAGACGATGTCAATTTCTACCAATATAACAACGATACAGTGGCTGTTGCCGAAAACATTAACGAAAGTAGTGAAGGTATTATAAGAAGGAGTGAATTAAAAATGTTATTTTCGTCATAAATATTTTATTTAAAAATAAATAGGATTACAAAAAAATGTTTTACATGTTTTTTGAAAGATCACATTCATGTTTGTACAAGTTTGCAAACAAAATTTAAATTTATGTGAGATCATACACTTCAGGTAATCATTGTATTCAAATCCTCTTCGCCAGAATTTCTCGCAACGCACTTAAAACGCAAATTTTTTCCTTCTCGATTTCTAACTTCTATCTAGTTTTACTAGTTCTTCATGGCGTTTTTGCTCCTGACTAGATTCCGCCTTAAAAATGCTAATGCCTCGTTTTGCGATTTTTTTGGAGCGTTTACTTGCACTTCCAAGGAAACTGTCCGAGTCACCGCAATCCGAGTCTTCGTACGTGGGACTTCCTAGGGAGGATAGCAAGTTCTCCAACAGAGGCTCCATTGAGTGGCGGCTGCCATAAACAGCATTGAATTCTTCGAAATACTCCCAGCTGGTGGCATCCCTTCCTGTGGATTTATTCCTCTTTTTTATCTTCTTGTACGAGGCCAACATATTCAAAAATTTCCTCTGAATTGCCTCCTTTGAATCCTTTACTTTGGGATTCACTGCTTTCATAGAGTCTAGAACTCCACCCCAAAGGACTGCTTTTTTCTTTTTGCCGGCTGCAAATTCGGCCTCCATATCGAGCCGGCATATTAGTAACTTTATTATTGAACCCGATCTTTCGCTACAAATAAGTAAAACCACAATAAGTTAAAAATTTGTGTATATAAATTGATAAAATATGAAATAAATCACAATTACACTAACCTTTCTTCGTCCATACTGTTGTGTTGCTGAAATTTTGAGAAATTGCGCGCAAAAAGGGACAGTAGAACGTTATGCTGTTTCAAGTGTTGAAAAAAATTCTCGCAGAACGTGATACTTTGACAAATTTGCAACACTGTTGTCGGGATTGCCATCTCGAACGCACCCGAAGCTTTGAACTACTGTCAAGGCCTTGTCTAATCCGAAGAGACATGACGGCCGGGTTGAAGTTCAATTCGATGGCCATGCCTCGTCGCACCCAAAGAAGTGAGCGACCTATTTCTGCCTTCAATTCACACTGCACCCTTCGACAGAAAAGACCAATCGATGTGTTAAACGATAGCTGCGCAAAATTCCAAAGGACTGCGCGCCATTTTCTTCCATCGATAGGGAGGTTCAGAGTTGATGCTAAAACATCTAGGCTCGACGGGAGTAAGCTATCTCACCAAGGTCCTCAACCTGTCGCTGACCACTCTTCAAATACTCTATGTGTGGAAAGTTGGAAGAGTAGTCCCACTACTGGGGACCTGGGAAACCAGCCAACAAAAGGGAGTATTATCGTCCGATAACTCTCCTTTCCCTAATAATAAAGGCACTTGAGGCCTTGTTACTCCAGACATTCACCCACCACCTGAGTCTAGCAGACCACCAGCATGGCAGTTCCGAAAAGTGCACAGCACCACCACAACACTTGGTGTCATAAACGCCCGCATAGTTCATGGCCTAAACCAAAAGGCACCCTGTGAGAGGATTTTCCTTGTAGCGTTGGACTTCCCAAAAACTTTTGACACAATCATTCATACAATGCTACTTGAGAACATCGAACAATTCACGCTCCCTCCAGAGCTGAAGAGGTGGACTAAGAACTACCTGAGCGGTCGGCATTCATCCTTACTATTTCGTGGTCTAAAATCCAAGCTGAGAAGGATTAAACAAAGGGTTCCCGCAGGGTGGTGTCCTCTCCCCGCTACTGTTTAACTTCTCGAAACTACCTACCACCAGAGGGAATTTCCATGACTGGGCAATAGAATCGATGGCATATGCTCAAAAGTAAACGGCTATCTCTCCGATCTTTCTCGCTTCTTCGCTGCAAGGAGCTTAACACTCTCTAACTACTACCACTAAATCTACAGCGATCATACTTACAAACTGGACGAAGGAGTACAGACTGGATCTAAACATTACAGTTGATGGCATTAAATCCCGAGGGTCAATAACCCTAAATGTTTAGGTGTTAGATTTGACAGCCTGTGCTCCTTCAGTCCTCAAGTCGCTTGCCGGCAGCTCATGGGAAAAAGACAAAGAAACGAACGAAGAAGCTTCAGACATGTCAGAACACTGCACTCCAGACCGTCACGGGATGCCTCTTGATGTCTCCAGTCGAACACCTACTTAATGATGCCTGTATGCTTCCGGTTAAGGAACACAACAAGCTTCTATCCAAGCAGTTTCTGATGGGATGTTTTCGCAGAAGCATCTAGCACCTTTCTCCCAATGGTCCGCCCACATCGAAACAGCTCGTTTCCTGGGCCTCTCGTTAGATGACTTCGACGACAACCAAACTGAACCCTACCACCCAAGCGAGATTAGATAACCGTTACAACAACATAAAATCTCCTAGAATAAGAAAATATATCTGTCATTATGTGAACTGGGGTAATTCACGAACCGGCGTCTTTTCTTACGGTTATTATTATATTTTCTGTAATTTGACTTCGGCCAAAGATATCTCAAATATATTTGTAGGTTATTTTTTGTTGCGAAAATATATATAAAATTAAAAACAAAATAATGCAACTTTAACTAGCTGTTTTTATGTGAATGTAAAAACATTGTATAGAAAGGCTATGGTGTGTACGGTAATGCCGGCATATTTGCGGAAATTGCAAGTTCGAAAAAGCATCACTGTCGTAGCTGTTGCAGAAAACCTCGCAAAACTGGCAATATTTGAAAAAAAGATAGATAAATTAAGCCAAAACCATCTGCGCTAGCTAAAATTGTAAGTGATTTATATTAAATGTAAATTTAATATTATTGTTCTATTATCAAGTGCACTAAAGCTTTGACTTTAAAGGTATTTGCAATTAATATTTTTTTTTACACGATTCATTCTCTTTTTATATTTTTCTAATAGAAATCGATAATTTTTTGTATCTAACTTGTCAGTTAAGGTATTAATAAGAAATATTGCACATATGTTTATGTTTGAAAATGCAAATTTTCAAATGCGCAGTTTTTAACAGTTTCATGCAAGGGATCAGCCAGCATAAAATCAGCAATGAAAACTGCGCAGTGTTGCCAGTATTTACTGAATTACCGAAGAAGCCCCTACGTTCGGATGTATCGGAACATTTTATACTCTTGCGACTTGCAAAGACCAAGGGAAATGTCTTTAGGAGTGGCAAAACTTTATATTGAAAAAATATTGCGAAAGAATTCAACAATAATTATTCGACGAAATCTTGAATGGATTACAATAAAATTTGGTATTTTTTTAAGTTTGTAAAACAAAAATCATTGTATGTACATATGCATGTAATATATGGGTATTGGGTATTTCGTACACAAAATTCACACTTTTTCGGCGTTAGACTTAGTATAACCAATACCAAACGTTTATATAAGTTTTCTAACGATATCGTACATACAGACAGATATATGCTGAATAAAGCCAACCGGAAGTTTGAAAATCTTGTATTAGGTATTATATATGGGAGATAGGGGTAGTATTGGCCCGATTTTGTCTATTTTTGGAATTACTACATTTTGCTAACGGAACAAATGCTCTCTGGGTTTCATACCATCACTAACATATTAGGAGTGAAGTCAACCGGATGACCGGATCCTGGTATTAGTTAAATGGTGGCATGGGCAAGTTTTCACCGATTTTATCAATTTTAGGCACAGATGTGCCGTTATTAGAAAAACATGCCCGCACAATTTTATTACTTAGAATATTGGCCGATATATGCGGTATTAAGTCCGGAAGGTATTGGTCTGAATTTCAATAACATACCTCACAGATTGACCGATATTTTCGATAAAATGTTCGCTGTAGGAACTGGGGTCCACATATTCGGTATCTGGGGATTGCACAGTTGTAGTCTGATTTTGGCAACTTTTGGTCACAAAGTGGCCAACACAATTGGTACTTGATTTGTTTACTGGAAAGTAATAGAATCAGATGGAATTTAAAATTGGGTTATATGGGAAGTAGGGGTGGCTGCAGTCCGATTTCGCCCATTTTCGCACTAACATAGTCATCATAATGTTATCTACCAAATTTGGTCCAACTTTTATATTGGCTCTCATTAGGCTTAATTGAATCATTATATGTGTGAAATTTAAAGTATTTGACTTCTTTATTGTGGACGGGGTTATCACCCGATTTCATTCCTTTTCACACAGTCGATAGAGGTGCCAAAAAGATTTGTCCTGAGTGAATTAGCTTTAGTGGTTTAGGAGATATGCACATTAAACCTATTAGAGGACGGGGCCACTCCCCCTTTTTGAAAAGTTTTTAAACTGAAAATGCCCCTCCCTGATGCTTTTCGTTATAACAAACAATAGTCTTGTATCTTATTGTGTACCTTAGTTATGGCAATTTATTGGTTTTCGCTTAATGGCGTTTTGTGGACGTAGCAGTAGTCCGATTACGTCCATCTGCGGAATACTTCTTACTTTTTTTGACAAGGAACACGAGTACGAAGTTGAGTTAAGATATCTCAATTTTTACTTAAGTTACAGCTTGCACAGACGGACGGACAGACAGCCAGGGCCCGATATAGCTATTTAGCCGCTCTGGGTAAAGATCATTTTCACCGCCCTTAACATACACAAAGCTATGTAAGTCATGAGCTAGTTTTGTTGAGGGATGCTAAGTATACAAGTATCTACATAAAATACGTGATATTGGTGGGATTATATTATATTAACGTCAGTGAAGAAGTACCTATACGAAAGTTGATGAGCGTTTTTATGTTAGTAAGTATACAATGTATGTCTTTATAAGGAATTTCACAGAAATTGATATATTTTTTTTCGACATGATTATGTACCTTTCAACTTTATCATCATCATTAACCTATTGCGACTCACTGCTGCGTATGGCCCTTTTTTCCCTTGTGCTACAATACTTTTCCCTGTTTTGGACAATAAACATTTTTCATCAAAATCGTTTCAGAAGTTAAATTAAGAAGTTAGGACCAAGCTGTTTAATTGTTTATTATGGTCAATCGGTTCATATAATTTATGTTAAGGTTCATACGGTACGTATAAAAAAGACACAACAAAAGATTTGTTTCAAAATTTAATACTGATAAAAAACAATTATGATACTACAAAACAAATCAGTTATTTTTTTAAAATAATGAAACCAAAAATTAAACAGTTTTTCAGTGAATATTTAATCCTACCTCGTAATTATAGTAATTTTCTTCGCACTTTTTGTTCTACATCTTTAATAACATCTAATAAATTTATACTGACGCAAACCTTGTGTGCTATTAAAATCATAGCCTATTCAGATAATCTATTCTGTGTCATGGTGGATCGCAGATAATTTTTTATTGCTTTTAATTTAGAAAAGCTTCTTTCTTGCAACTGCTATTGGTAAAGTTAAAAGGATCCTGAGCGCAATACTGATATTTGGACCAAATCTTAAATCTGTTACAAATTTTAAAACATCTTGAGGAGATAAATTACTATTTAAAAACATACAAAGGACTGACAACTCCTCACAAAGTTCTTACGCATTTATATCGCTTGAGTTCTCATGAGTTAAAATAGCCTCGAGATTCTTACAATGTTCTAACAATTCATCTTTTGGGAGTTCTCTTAAGGCATATATGTTATACAAAAAAGGTAAATGTTTACTGTGATAAGAAATCTGGGAAAATCTTAGTTCTAAAGAGTTTATAGCTGAATCCATTTTTTACTTAATTGATAAAAATAAATCTATTTAATAGGAAAATAGGAACCAATCACGAGAAACTAGCAACACACGCTCTAAACATAAGCTATTGTCTATATAGAGGGGTAGTCTCCTACGACCCAAATCTAATGATGTCACTTAAATTTTGTTCAAAGTATCGATACCTCAAAAATATCGAACAAACGGTTGAAAGATAGAAATAATTAAATTTTGTCGCCCCTCATTTTGTGGTGCTCTGGGCAAATGCCCGGCTTGCCCCCCTTAGATCGGGCCCTGCAGACTGCCACCCAGATTTCAACTCGTCTCTTCATCCTGATCATTTATATCATTATGGGAGGAAAAGTTTCTGCTCTCACTAAGGAATAGCACTACTAGCTCCAAATTTTTTTCTTAAGTTGATACAGCTGTCATGAGAACGCATGCAAAGTTACAAGTCATTTTGTCAATTAATTCTTTGTTTACAAGGCATTTGAAGTTGACGTGTCAGAGTATTTTTTTAATATGGAAAAAATTAAATATCGCGCAGTGATTAGATTCTTTGTTTTAAAAGGTTTAAAAGGTAGATACTTAAGCAACTCGTACTTTAATTTGTTGAATTTTGTCATTATTAAAACACCTTTGTAAGCAGGTGCGTTGTCTTGATAAAAAATTATTTTTTTTTTGCAGCAAACCAGGTCTAACGAATCGTTTCATCCAGCTGATGCAAAAGGCTGCAATAATTTTCAGAGTTGGGAGGTCGGGAAAAACCGAAAACAGTTTGTTAATATATATACATACTCATATCCACATACATATACACATGGCGAATAAAGTCTGCGTTCACCCGACAATATTTTTTAAGAGAAGTAAAAACACAATTTACAATAAATAGGTAATGCAGTTCAAATTTTCTACATGTATTTCTTCTTTATATTTTTAAGTTCAAAATGCAAAAACAAAGATGTATATTCCTATTTTCATTTTTGTGATAACGGGATTTTCGTGTAAGGAGAAGTAAACATAGGCACCATTAAGTCTGCATTCAGCTTTAAAATTAGTTACAAAAGTATTAAAATGACAAAGAAAAATTAAATTCAATATTTGTTTGGATAACCGCGTTGTTTTAAAACCTCGCTCAATCGATTTGGCATTGATCTTACCAACTTATCTGTTTCCTCAGCTGTAATCTGGGACCATTCTTCTTTCATAACACTTCGCAAAGCCTCTTTACTTGTTATTATATGCTGACGAATTCTTATTTCCAACAGGGGGCGTTTTAAGTTGTCTACGAGCATTATACAAGAACCAAAGTCAAACTATTTCCGCAGTATACTTCGGGTCATTATCTTGTTGGAACCAAAACGTCGAAGATAATCCAAGATTCTCTGCATTTTGTTTCAAATTGTTTTTTAAAATGTTAAAATAACCCCATTTATCCATTGTGGATTAAATAAATTCAAGCTGACCCATACCACCATAATTCCGCCACCTCCGTGTTTAACTGTACCAACAAAATTTTGCTTTTCAAAGGCAGTTCCTGACTTGCGCCACACAATTTGTCGACCTTTTATGCCAAAAATGCAAAATTTACTTTCATCTGAAAAAATTATTTGTCTCCAGAATTCCGGCGATATATACAGAGTTGGAAAAAATAATAGGGACAAAAGGATATGTTTACAATTTTCAATTATATGTTTAAATTAAACAATATACAATAAAATAATTCAAATATTATCTTTCATTGAGACAATTAACTAACATTTAAGTAGTTATTTAAGGCAAACATTCATTCATTTTGTTTTTGGACTATTTTATTTAATTATTACTTTTCTTCCGTTCAGATCTAATATTTTGTTTACGCTTCTTTCATTTTAACCACCTGCTGACATCCTCGCGGCATGGGGCTGACAAGGTTAGGCAAGTTGTGACTGGTATTGAATTCCATGATTCTTGAACTTTTCTCCATAATTCGTGCTTAATATAAAATAAAAATTATAATCGTATATCTATACGTTACGTTACGTTGATCCGGCGAGGCAGACATGGCATCAGCGTTTTATACGTCTTGTTAACTCCTCCCCCTTTAAAACGTGCAACGTCCTCGTTGACCTATTATACGCTTGGGATTATTGTTAGTGTATCTTCTTGCAGGGGGTTTGAATCCTGGTTCTGTGTTTTGTTCGTAAGTTTTTTCTTTAAATATCCTTTTTCCGCTGCTGCGAGGATCAGGATTATGACTATTATAGTTGTGGCGGAGCCCGCCCAAAGACTGGTCCTATATTTTGTTTTCAGCAGGCCTATTTCTATGTACGTTTAGTTCTTGTAGCAATTGCAAGGATAGAATTTCATCGGTTTTGTGGTAGAGTTTGTTGATTGTCTGATCGCTGGTAATGGGTTGGCAAGTGATGCCTCTTTATTGGAATAACTTTTGCCTTGGATATTGATAGTGAAGTTGACATAATTTATGATGAAGGTTCCCGTTAACTCTAGTGGGTTGCCATCTATCTTTATTGTTGTAACCATGAATAAGTAATGTTCCTAGGAGGATTACTTCCTGCATTGGGTTGTGCTGATTGTTGATGGTTGTGCAGTTTGAAGGTTGCCCTTTAAGCAATCGTGGAATACAGATTGTTTTTGAAATATCATCTAATGGCTTTTGCTTACAAACTATTATATTATTAAACTTTTTACAATTATTCTTAATTCCATCAGTTTTATCTTGACATATCATTAATTTTTCAAATGAAATTTTTATTATTTTTTTATTTTCTTTTACTGATTTTATTACAATTTTTTTGCATATTTCATTCTTCGTTATAGGTATACTTATAATGTAAATAATATTAGATTGATTCGACACAATTTTAACGTCACTTAATTCAATAATCAATATTTACTAATTCTTCTTTCAATATTCTAATTTTTCTTTCGATAATTTTTGCCAATTCGTCTTTTAATTCATTGCTTGATTTTACATTATTCAAGATCATATTTGTTACACTAGTTAACTTATTAATTTTTTCAATATTTGACTTATTTATTACAACTTGATGATTGTTATTTTCTAATACATTGTTAATCTTATCACTAATTATATGGAAGTCCTCGTGTTCTGGTGAACAGCTATCCACTTCCATGTAGTTCCTAATGTTTCTATCGGTCTTTTAAGTCTATTAGGTTTCAATTGGAATAATAAGGATTTTACAGCTTCTGTTTCGTGGGATGGGAATGGGTAAAGGGAATTCTTTTTAGTTATATCATGTGTTATCGAGGTGTCTAGTTGTTCTTTTATCTCGTCGTACTGATCTAGGTTTATTGAATGTATCAGTTATAAAGTTCCTGTTTGGAGTTTTGCGTTTCCTGTTGCTATGGTCTCAATTTTGCTGTTTGTATAGTCCAGTATTTGTGTTTCAGCATTGCACAAGGCAATTAAATATGCTATCCTGTAATGGTAATGTAGATATTCCTTAATTTTTAATGTGGTTTTTGTGCACAATTCGACCTGATTTTGTTACTATTGTACATCCTTTATCTTCCTGTACTAATTAGTTTTTATACTGTTTAAATGAGTTTAAACTCCCTCCTCCAAGTACACCATCTGCTCGGGAAAAAGTGGCACACCCTAATGAAACACACCACACCTGTGAACACTCAAGGAATTTCACCCCACACGACGGCACCACCACACTCAACCTCTGAGAACAACATGCACGAAGACACCTAACAAAAAGGACGGGATCATCGCTAAATCTACATTCGATTATATACGTCAGTCAACACGGTTCCTGCTTGCTGCCTTTATTCGTTTTTGCGACAACTACAATCCTGCGCGCTACAACTAATTTGTTTGGGTTTGCAAACGCATTACAATTATTGTATAAATAATTTAAACCTGTGCGGTTATAAATAAAAATTTATTAAGCTTTTGTATACTAATTACACGGGCGTTTTTGTTTACAATAATTTATGAGAGTGTATAATTTATTCATGGTCCTTCGAGCCTTACCGAAAGGCAAATTCGGATTTTTATAAAAAAAAAAAATTATGTAGAAAAATAAAATATAATATTAAAAACAATTGTGGTGACAAAAAACAAAACAAAGTTCAATTATACCTAAAAAATATATATACATACATATAACTTAAGAGGAAAAAAGGGCTGTGAAGTGGCTTAACGTTCTTATATACACATAAAAAAGGCCAGTGACATGTAGTTTCATGTATAAACCAATAAAAACAATAAACGGGCGCGAAACTTAAAAGCACCTAAACACACTAACATAAATAAAAACAAGAGAAAACGCTATCTTCGGCTGCGCCGAAGCTATAATACCCTTCACAGGTGCATTTCTTTTAGTAACTACTATATGTATGACTACATTTGAAAACGTGACTTGCCAACGGTTTGCATCCAACGGAAAGCATTTTGCCAGTTCTTTCTAGCCAGGTTCTTTGCTACAAACAATCTTCTATTCGAATTAAGGTTAGTTATTGAGGTAAATAGATCTTTCAGACATTTACATAAATTTTAATTTTTTAAGCTGATTGATTATTCACATTAATTAATGGAAAACAAAACAAATTATAATATTTATAGAAATTAGAAAATATATAACATATAATAATATTTATTATTCTATAATACTTTTTTATATAATATATAAATTACTATAATTACATCTATGACTTACACTTTATATAATAATACAAACTTAAATTTAATAATATTGAATCTAACATACATCTATATATATAACTAGCTTTTGCCCGCGACTTCGTCCGCGTGGAATAGTGACTTCCGGCAGATTTTTGGTTCTTCCCACATAGTTCCCGTTCTTGCGGGATTTTCGGAATGGTCGAGTTCCCGCAAAATTTTCAGGATAAAACCTATGTTTTTTTTCGAGTTCCAAACTATATCTGTACAATTTTTAAAGTAAATTTTATTATTTTAAAGAACTTTTGCATATACTACATTTTTTGTTTTATTATCTTGTGGCAGAAGAACATATTGATTTTCGCCACAACCCAATCTTGATAACGCGACATATAACTGGCCGTGCGAAAAACAGTCTTGGCGTAAATCGATCCCCACGTGTTTGAATGTTTGCCCCTGTGATTTATTTATTGTGACTGCGAAAGATAATTTAAGCGGAAATTGTATTCTTTTAAAATTGAAAGGTAAGTCGTTGGGTATCATTGGGATGCGGGGTATGAGGACTGTTTGACCAACTGCTGGACCAGTCAAAACTATTGCAACGATGACGTTATTGCGCAGAAATTTTACTTGAAGTCGGGTCCCGTTGCATAAATTTGGTGGTTTGAGATTTCTTAGTAAAATTATTGGGGCACCTATTTTTAACTTAAGAGAATGTGGGGGAAGGCCGCTTGGGTTCAAGGAATTGAGGAACTCCTGTGGGTAATGAACTACATCTTCTTGATCCATCACGGTATCAATGGATGTGTAGGTTACAATATCTCCTGGGAGTTTACTCAAAATGATATCATTTATTTCGTCAACGCTACTATTTCTTGCCGCCAATATTGCTCTTTGACACATCCATTGATGGTCCTTGTTTTCTATTTGGCTGATGTCAGGGTATACCTTAGTTACTAATTTCTCGATGTTACCCACTTTTACTCCTAAATCGCAATCAATTTCAATTTTATTATTAGAATGAGGTATTTTCCCGTCTCCTACAGAAAGTAATTTTGAAGGGAAAGTTATACTACCTCCCCCCAAATGTGCTCATACTTGTCGATAATTTTAAAATATTTACAAATTTCCATAATGGAGAACTTTTAAGGCAAGCCTTCACAATGTCTGCTCTAGTTCCCCTTACTATTACCGGTAAAGTTTGGCGAAAGCTTCTAAGATCTCTAAGAGTTCTGTCTAGAGCTTCTACGTGAGCTCTATGTATCATGGTACATTCGTCCAAGTTTATTAGACTGACGTCTTGTAAAATTTTCCCCAAAGGGCCATTTTTGCGTATAGAGCACACGCTATCTTTCTCTAAAGACACGGTTAGGGGCAGTTTAAAAGTGGAATGAGCTGTGCGTCCACCTGCTAATAAGGTTGCAGCAATACCTGACGACGCTACTGCCAAGGCTAGCTTTCCTAGAGACCTTACTTTTGCTAATATAAAATTAGTGATAAACGTCTTGCCGGTCCCACCGGGAGCATCCAAAAAGAAAATTCTTCCTTCATTAAAACGAACACTTTTCATGACACAAGTATACGTTGCCACCTGGTCATTAACTAATCTTGGTTCATTTTGTGTGATATACTCATTTAATTCATTTATGTTATATGGTTTTCGCAACGCTACTTCTAACGGGTCCAGAAGCGAATTATTTCTTTTTGCTGCAGGAAGCCCATAGTCGGTTAGGGATTTATCTGAAATCTCATGAATTTTATCTTCAATTATGATTAGTCCATCATTGTATATATTATCATAATATGCTAATGTCATATCCTGATTCTCATTACGCATTCTGTTTAATATATCTTCACATAAAGCATCACGAAATTTATTCCATAACTCTAAGGGGTCAGATGGTTGGCAAAATATAAGGATAGTGGTAAATAACTCTCTTAATTTTGTAGCTGGCTCGGATATGATAGCATCGGATATGGTATTTTGCCAATGTTCATCTCCCTCCAGTAAACCTAATTCCTTGCAAGCGCCTTGGTACGTTTGGAAAATAACACAATTCACGGTTCTTAGATGTTGAAATGACATTGGACCGCGAACATATTGCAATAACATTCTTGAATAAAAACATTCAGTTTGAGTTGGATGAATGTTATAAACAAAAATCGTCGCTTTTGCAGAGATCAAAGAACGCTGTAAGTGTCGTTGATGAAGGATTGTTCACACGATCTTGGAGATTTTCATTATTATAAAAATATACTCTTTGTCCATTTTCCAAATGAACGGCTAAATGAACTACTGCCGGAAAACGTTCATGAATAGAAAATTGGGAAATTCTCCAAAACGCCTCCGAGGAACTTATATAGCGACCATTTAGATATTTTTCTACTTCATCGTTATTACTTTGTAACGAAAATGTGGCTTGATCAGAACCTTTATGAATATACTTACAGATGTATTTAATAGCTTTGACCGATTGACAAAACTCTACGTTAATGTGTGCATTGAAAATTCGTGATAGCAGTGGATTATAGGGAACCACCCAACGATTATCCACGCTCATTTCTGTACCTTTTACACGAATTATAGCTGTGTTTCCACCAATATCTGGAGACCTGCGTCTGTAGGTTGGATAACCGTCATCTCCCGTTTGTGTTTCCGAAATAAAATGCCTAGGGAACTTTTTAGAACAAACGTTTTCTTTCAGGAAACGGTAGGATTATGAAATCCGCAAGGACCATGTATCATATTTTTTATGACAATATTATGAAGAATCGGTTCTTGTTGTATGTCAGGTATTTCAGCCGATATTATTGCATCTATAGAATCTGGTTGAACTTTGTTAGCCAGCCACAATAAAATGTGGGCGTGAGGTAAACCTCTTTTTTGCTATTCTACACTGTAAACAAAGGCTTTCGATGGGCCAAAAATATTTTTCTTCGTTAATAGGTCTATCATTTTCTTGAGTTTTAAATGAAATACCCTAGAAATTAAATCATGTCTATCATAAGAATGTTGATTGGGCAATAACTCACTTTTTATTTCTGACCATTCGGGGTTACATGTAAATGTAATGAAGAGGTCAGGTCTTCCAAATTTCCTGACATATGTCATGGCATCTTGACTTTTTTCATTCATGAATCTGGGGGATCCTGTAAATGACGACGGCAATATAACGTGCTGGCCAATATTAGAAGCGTTTATATGTCCATCATTTACGACGGCATCTCTTAAATGAATGTACTCTTCTGCTCTCAATTTTTTTTGATTTCTTTTGATGAAGTCTAGCCTCTCAGAGATCATTTTTGCCGCCATATCAATACAATATTGGTTGAATAATCCTTTGAAATAATGTATACTGTTAAAGTCATTTATTCTCACCATGAATCTAAATGCATAAAACTGCATACATGAAACAGTTTTAAATGTAGCCGTAGTATTCTGCTGTGGAATATTAATACAGTATCCGTCGTTTCCAAAGGGAAACAGTAAGGGATATTGAAGCGGGTCATAAGATCTATGAATTTCAGAAACTGGTTGAAGTCGACCATCTCTCGCAGTCAATACAATATCACGGGGACCTTTGTCTTCATCTATCATTAGAACAGCTACTTCATCTACTACCGGCGACCTCTATGCTCATTAGGAGGTTTTACATCAGCATGAATGATAAGTTTTAAATCATTCGGTGGTCTATTTTCTAGATTGTACTTAAAACTTTGAATATACGTATTATGATCATGAAGATATGTTTGGAGAACGTCGATAAGATCGATTTGCAAGCTTGGGTTTAAATTTGAGCGCAAGGATACCTGATCTGCATGGGAAACAAAATATATTTGCAGGAATTCGGGTTGTGCCCCTACAGATGGAAGTAAGTCACCGATTAAATGATAAACTTGCCCTTGGACTTTAAAAGTGGGCATAAAGTTTCCCTCACGAATTTCTTTGGCACCAAATGAAGTCATCTGAAATAATGTATTATATTGTCTTGAGTGATTTAAGAAATGCTTAGATGATGGATGTGAGCCTGATATCAGTTCCTTTAAAACGGATGTTGGTTCCGGAATTATAGGTATATTTACTTTGCCACCACTACAACACAGTCCAGGAGTTTCAGCTGCCCATTTTTTTGCTTGGCATAAGTTGCATATTTTATCCATTCTACCAATATCAATATCATTTAGCTCAGAATAGTTAACGGTACAATCATAAGCAAAAGCAGCATTTAATAAATTATGTTGTCTGCGAGTTCTATTCCTAGTTGATCGGGCATTTTGCTGTGCTAATCGATGGGATCGTTCAGCGCTTGATTCCCGATCGCGGTTAGCCAATGTTCGGGCATTCTGTGAGGCCAAACGTTGAGAACGTTCAGCACTCGATTCCCGATCGCGGTTAGCCAATGTGCGGGCATTCTGTGAGGCCAAACGTTGAGAACGTTCAGCACTCGATTCCCGATCACGGTTAGCCAATGTTCGGGCATTCTGTGAAGCCAAACGTTGAGAATGATCAGCACTCGATTCCCGTTGCCGGTTCGCCAAAGTTCGGAAATTTTGTGAGGCTAAACGCTGCGAACGTTCAACGCTTGATTCCCTTGCACGGTTTTGTTCAGTAATTGCTCGTTGTGTAGCCAACCTGTGTATATTTTCATCCTCAGTTTCATTGCTGCGCAAAACTCGCAGCCGCTTTGCAGTAGCAGTTTGCCGAGAAAGCTGAGTTCTTTTTCTCGGCATTATAGTGATGAAGAAAAAACGTAGAAAATGAAAACTTAACTAAAGCGTATCTCGTAATAAAAAAAAAGAAACGTAAGATTAAGAAGATTAATAATTAGGAACCTAATTACTTTTATTTTTAACGATTATGTCAAAAGAACAACCGTAAAATGAAAATAAGGTAAACTAACTTTATGCTTGAGCTTAACCCTAATCTAATGAGAATAAATAGGTAGACCACACCTATTTGCAGGTTTTATCTAAAGCAAAAAAAAAAATTAGAAACTGAATACGTTAAACTAAACCCTAATCTAATAAGAAAAATTAAGTAGGCGACACCTATTTAGGTACCTACAGGTATTATGTACCACAAAAAAAAAAATATTAGAAACTAAATACTATTTTTAAAACAAACAATACTATAATACTATACTTATAGAAAACACATACTTATAAATTAATAATCTACATGAAAACAAAAAAGTGTTATTATTGTGTAACTAAATACTATCCTAAAACAAATAAAGTACCTACTATATAGAAAACAACTACAAAATGAAACTGTGTTTAAAAAGTAATATTACGATGATAATTATATCGCATAAACAAATTAGCGCTGCATTCAACCGTTCAGTACAATCATACTTTATTTCTCTGATATTTCTTCGTTTATCCTGGACGCCATTACGCTTCGATGTTTCCTTACGACTGGAAAAATATACTGCGTGCATTAGCCCTTTTAAACAAATACTCTTTTGAATCCCAAAAATATGGAGTAAAGAAATTATGAATTTTTGATACATAAATATTAGGAAACTCCTGTTATAAATTTGGCCTTGAAAATATTTAGCCCTTTTGAACAAAGACTTTTGAATCCTAAAAATATTGAGTAAAGAAATTATGAATTTTTGATACATAAATATTAGGAAATTCCTGTTATAAATTTAGCCTTGAAAATATTTAGCCCTTTTAAACAAAGACTTTTGAATCCTAAAAATATTGAGTAAAGAAATTATGAATTTTGATACATAAATATTAGGAAATTCCTGTTATAAATTTAGCCTTGAAAATATTTAGCCCTCTTAAACAAAGACTTTTGAATCCCAAAAATATTGAGTAAAGAAATTATGAATTTTTGATACATAAATATTAGGAAATTCCTGTTATAAATTTGGCCTTGGAAATATTAAGCAGGTAGGTATTATGCATATTGTTCTACCACATTCATGCTAATTCATTGCAAGCAAAATGTGGGACCACCATCCCAACATAAAAATGAAATATGCAACATACTCTAAGTGTTGCGCATTCGAACGGCACAAACAGACAGAAAAACTATACTCGAGTCGCTGGACTCTTTTTGCTCGCGTGAAAGCAGAGCATGATGCAAACGTTTACACCATAAAACATGTTCATAACAACATCATGTTTTTAAAATTTTTTAAAAACCATCACACATGTATGACATACACGAATTTATTATGTTTACACGCTCATTCTTCTCATCACGCCGCACATGCTTGCATACAAAAATGACCGTGTAAAGGCCGTTTACGGGAAAAATCCAATTTTCGCGGATATCATACCGTACGGTCTGTTGTAGCGGACGGTAGAAGCGGTGGTGACTGATCATTTACATTGCGATCTCATAAGATAGGTTGCATCAGCTGATGCGGGACACGGTTTTGCGTCGGTGACTGTTTGTGCCTTGAGCCGCGCGGCATGGTATCTCGTTGAGCTACACCCCCTCCCGGCTTGCCCGCAAGTACCGCCACTCTCCCGCCGCGCCGGCCAGCGCAGAGAGCGAGTTGGTTTTGTTTCGGAGTTATTTATCATTGTAATCTTTAAAGTTTTTTGTTGAAATTAAGTTATGTCAAAGACAATTTTATTCACAATGAAGTACTCTTAACCAACAACATATTTATTTGAATAAAGATTAATATTATTATGTTGATACAACTTAAACAAATTATTTCGACCAAATTAGGTACCATAAAAACGGTTTTTGTGACTTAATCTTAAAAGATAGCCATATACTATCGCGGACTGTTTTTTAGATCATTAAAAGAGCTATTATTCTTTGATACATATTTTTTGTGTATCTTGAACCGTTTTCACAGCGCACGCAACGGAAGGCTTCAAAGTTCATTCAAAATTTCTCCCGTTTTTTACACATTTACCACTATATCTTTGCTCCTATTGGTCGTGATGTTATATAGCCTATAGTCTTCCTCGATAACTGGACTATCCAACACAAAAAGAATTATTCAATTCGAACCAGTAGTTTCGGAGATTAGCGCGTTCAAACAAACAAACAAACTCTTCAGCTCTATAATATTAGTATAGATATATCTATTTTCTAAAGCTTAAAAATATTCCGTCATGATCACTATATGGTGTTTACATGAGGTCATTGCAGAATCCATGTTTGTCCATACCCAATCTATTGATGTTTCCTGTTTTGTTGTGGCGACCTTAGCCAATGAAGATTGAAATCCTAACTGTTGCAATCGAGCCTCCAAATCATCAGTTGCTGTTAGGCGACATATGTTAAAGTCACCAAGGACTACTGACGGTCCATTATACTGTTCAGTTATCTGACGGATATTATTTTCCACTTGGTTTCTAAATTCCGGAAGTCTATAGCGGGGGTTCCTGTACACAAGTGATATGGAAACTGTTGAATTGTTTACGTTTAACAGTTGGTAAACGTTTGTTGCACCGGTGTCGTTTTTTGAAAATGATCCTTCTGATAGACCTGGGCACCTATCTTGTTTGTAGTATATTATAAGGCCGTTGGCAGGGCGTCGTCAGGATGATCTTGTTTCTCCATCAAGGCGTGCAGTAACACTGTAGCCTTCTATTGGGAATTCTTCTTGAGATAAGGCCCATGTCTCGGCAAAGCACAGAATATCAGCAGAACAAATCAGCTTGTCTGATCTAATATCTTCAATATGCTTGTTTAGGCTCCTTACATTTTGATAATAAATATCTAGGCGTTGTTCCGATTTTTCAGTCAAAAATCTGTAGCATGTCGTCAATGCTCCTTCTGTCTTCAACCTATTAAGTTGAGTTTTAATTGGATCCTGCGGTCCAAATGGGTTCGGGGGAGAAAATGTCCCGATTATATACAATCCATTGGCACTTGTGGCTCTGCTACATCCTACATATAAAGCTGATCTGCTTACTCTACCCTCCAGATGAACAGCAACTTGTGTGTATGTTCCACCTTGACTTTTATGTATCGTGATGGCTTCAGCTGGAATGACCGGAAACTGTCTGCGTTCTATGGTTATTTGCTCATGTATCTTGTATTAGAATGATCGGACCACGCTCATGATTGGTGTCTAATCTGCATTGCAACTGTGAGGCTGCTTGGAACGTGCAAAGCTTCCAACTCTTGATTCTGCGAATTTTATCCATAGTCGCACCACTGAACTTTCAGATCTATGTGATTCGGAATCAACCTGCATTAGTTCGCCGTAGCACCATTGACGAGACCATCACTTATGCTTATGTTGACTGTCGCCATATATTTGATCGAAGTCTTGAGCTGCAATGTATAAAGCATTCCTTGTGTTTCCGATGGCTTAAAAGACTTCACAGCTTCTAAAATGTTTGCCCTGCTACGTTCTGTTAGGGAACTTGACTTAATTGTATCCTTCGCAGTCGAAATGAACTCCTCGGTCATCGTGTTCGCCAGTTTAGTTAAATTAAAATCATTTGCTCTAGCATTTGAATAAAATAGATGGATGGCTTCGTTCGGTATCTCATTAGAGGTCTTTTCCCTGCTTTTGATTAATTGGATGTCAGCGTGTGTGATATTTCCCTCTGACACGTTATTTAAAGTCAATGTCAAATGCTTGATCTTCACGCTGGCGCATTATTTCAGTGAGCTCAAAGTACCGAAATTGATTCCAAAACGGTTTTCCTGTAATTGTACTGTAATGATCATTCCTATTCGGCGCAAATATCCATCGATCTCCTACTGGCGGCAGCTGCTTTAAGTCACCAAACACGATAATTGGTATGCCTCCAAAGTAAGCGGTGCTCCTCAAAATTTGCTTTAGCCTGCAATCTAAATATGCAAACATCTTTGCTCCAACCATTAAAATTTCGTCAATTATAATAAGCCTAATATCTATGAGATTGGCATGAATTGTGTTTAATGTGGTACTATTTAGTGGCCGAAGATCGCCGGAAGACTGGTTGACGGGGAATGAAAAAACCGAATGAAGGATTAGGCCCCCAATTCCAAATGCTTCTTTGCCAGTGGGTGCGCAGAGTAACACCTTGGCTGTTTCGGGGTTGGTTCCTGGTACACTATTAGCTCGCAATGTCAACGACTGATATATAGTTGTTATAAGCCGACTCTTGCCCACTCCAGCACCGCCTCCGACATATTCGAAGAAGATTTCCCTTTTACTGACATTGTGCATTACAATGCAAAGTATTCCCTCTGTTTGCTGTTAAGTGACTGCACCATTGCCAGTAAATGGTTTTCTAATATTAGAGGTGGGAGTTTAATTAATCGAACCGCCTCTTCCTCTTCCTCTGTATTGTTGTGCTCTTGAAAAGCATTAATGTCTCCTGTTTGCTCTAGAACGGCTTCCAAAATCCGTTCTAGTTCGTTCGATGAAAATTTGTCATATTTGAGCTTATTCAGCTCAATTTGCGCCTTGTGTGAATTGCAAATACTCTCGACGTCATTATTTAATAAGTCTGTTTCCTCATTTCCTTAGAAATCCTGATCCATCCTTTAATGCCATTGGAAGTGCAGCTGTCGTGTCATCCTCGTTCTCTACTTCGTTGTATTCTTCGTTATTATCAGAAACATTTCTGCTTGTTTTGCAAAATCTGAACCATGCTGCAAAATCTGCTAAGCATAGTTCTTCCAATTGATCGGGCCTTTGAGAGTAGTGCTCCAGCACACTCGACACATATATGTCCGTAGAGTCCTCCTGTAAAGCATTCAATTCAAGTCGGGGCTTTATCATCCTTACTCGGTTGTTTGGATGTGATGTATTTATAAATATTTCCCCATTACTGGCTTCTGATAGATGCAGTCCCAAAATATTATAACCTGCTTCTTGAGCCGATATTTCTGATCCATTTACAAATTTGTTTCCGATGTGCTGCAGTTTTTTAATGGAGAAATTCCCTGCATTTATTTCCTCCATGTCTTGTCTCAATAATGTTGATACTCCTCTATTGGATTTATTTATATAATTAATGATATAGCTGCAGCAAGCGTATGCGTCCAGAATGAATTGAATATCCATATTTGCTCTATGCAATTTAAGGATATTTTTATTATAGGCATTTAGAAGCCTGTCTGAAAATTTTCTCTAGGAAAATGTGTGGCTTTTTTACAGATGAGCGAAGAGCAAGCTTGTATATTTCATAGACAGTGTTGATTCGCTCATCCGCCAAAAAATTTTCGAAGCAGTTCAACCGTGTTAGATCAGTTAGAGTTAATAGTTCCTGTATTTTTTGGAATTGAGCTTTGTGTTGCTCAATACCTTCCTCATTCTCCAAAGTTAAAAGTATATCTGTCCGTGGCATCGGCGGATATGGCATGTTGAATCGGCACACTTGTTTTCCATGTAGGTCTCTTAGGCAAGCTCGACCAAGTCTGTGTTTTTGATACTGAATGAATTCCAGTAAGTCCAAATCATCCCCATCGGTTGTGATGTGTCGATCGATGAATGTTTCAACATCATTTGTGTTGGTGATTCCATCACTTTAAAATTGTGGTGCGTTACTTAGCCAGTACATGCTGGAATTCAATTCTGTAGTAGTAACGGACTACTAAATTCTCTCAAAATAGTCCTTTTTGTAATAATTTTAGCATTTGGCGGAATCGATTGTCGAAATACCTGGAACATGTAACTGGATCTGTCCTTATCAGTCTCGCCTTTTCAGAGCTTGATAGAGCAGTAGTTCCTCTTCCGAAATATCTACTTTATCCACGAGTTTCTTCAATATGACTAACAACTCAGGCCATTTTGTTTCTGCAGCAGACATTGTGATAAAAAATGTTGGCAAACCAAACTGGCGGATCATGGCTAAAACTTTCTTCTTTTCAGCCTCCCAATGTGCAGGTGAGGATCGAAGTCCTTTGAGTACATGATAGCCTTAAGGTTGCTGACAAAATTTTCGTAGAACTTATAAATATACAGGAGCACGTCCACGCGCACACAACGCCGATCATAGCGTCGAATTTCAGAACGTACAATTTTACTATAAGTTGTTGTAGATGTCTTCTTTTTTCCGCAGTAAATCGTTGGATACGACAATTCCTGAGCATCGTCGTCGGTTGTAACGTCCCTTGGGCATCTACCTTGTCCTGGTGCCATTGCAACCCGTTCAATGGATCGATTTTCAACGTTCATTGTCCATTAAAGTCTCCTGACCACCTGGAAATAAATCCTCTTCCATTTCGAGCGGTACATTTTCCTGACGGGCATTAAGAAGGTCTCTTACTTCTGCCTCATCTGCAGGATCCGCAATAAATGGCACAGTTTCCTCGTTTCCAGCATTTGCCAGCCAATCACTTGACATTTGGATATTATGCTTGACGTAGAGCTCTGTACCCAGCAGATAGTTTAGTGCCTCCAATATTTTTGCTGGTCGCACTGTCTCCGTCATAAAATTTTGTTCATATTCCAATCGACCTTTCAAGTGCACTTGAATAATATGGCTGTTATCAAATCTTCGTGGAAGCATGGTGACTGTCTCTACAACTGAAATGAGGATATTCACCACTGCTCCACGAATAGCACATTGTCGTTCATATCCTAAGGAGATGATGCGCATAAATGGGATCCTCGGTGATATCAGTCTTTCTTCCAGACACGTTAAACCCAGAAGGCATTCCCGAATATCAGGAAACTCCAATCCTTCCGATAGGCAGATATCTTCCTAACAATACGATAGCATGTGTTGCAAAAGTTGTACTTTTGGTTCGAAGACGGAAACTTTGATGACAGATAAAACACTTTTCTAGCATCTTCTGAGCGCGCAAATTTTGTTGAAGTCTGACATTTTTCTAGTTTTTTCACTTGATGAGGGAACCAAGTGCCACCGCAACACACGCATATTTCAGTGGGTCCTTTCTTTATCAGCAATGCGTACATATCAAAAATATTGGCAGCTCGACGTTGACGTTCTTGTTCTTCTAGCTGTGCATCAGGAGAAAGTTCACGACGTCTTCTTATATTCCTCCTGGTTTGCCTCTCGCTTTCTAACTGACGATTTGCGGGATCCGATCTATGCAATTGTACTCTTTCCAACGTTGATTCATGCTCGTTCGCTAGTTGTTGCCTGGTTTGCTGGCTTCTTCTTTGAGAAGAATTTAAAATTTGCTCACGACGTCTTCTTATTGGATCTTCTCGACGACTTTTAATCAATGATGCATCCCGTTGCCTCTCTTCTTCCCTTATTATTGCATTCTGACGCCGTACAGAACGTTCCATTGTGTTGCGCTCCAGCTCCGCTGCTCTATAATCCGGATTGGTTCTCCTATTTAAATGTTCCGCGGTGTTGCGTTCCTGCTCTTCAGTTCTATATTCCTGATCCAAGCGCCTGTTCGAATGTCCTATTGTGTTGCGCTCCTGCTCCGCTGCTCTATATTCCGGATCCAAGCGCCTGTTCGAAGGTCCTATTGTGTTGCGCTCCTGCTCCGCTGCTCTATATTCCGGATTGGTTCTCCTATTTAAATGTTCCGAGGTGTTACGTTCCTGTTCTTCAGTTCTATATTTCGGATCCAAGCGCCTGTTCGAATGTCCTATTGTGTTGCGCTCCTGCTCCGCTGCTTATATTCCGGATTGTTTCTCTTATTTAAATGTTCTGCGGTGTTGCGTTCCTGTTCTTCAGTCCTATATTCCGGATCCAAGCGCCTGTTCGAATGTCCTATTGTGGATTCAAACGTCTGTTTGAATGACCTACTGTATTACGCTGCTGCTCTGTGAAGTAGGTTCTGTCGTCTAGTGGAACGTGCAGAACTGTCACGAGTTCTCTCCTCATTGCCAAATTTGAGCTGCGTAATTCGGCATTATAGTCGGCGTTCCTCTGTCTATTATTTTCCAAATTTTGACTATATTGTTGTTGGCTTCGATTCAGAGCATTGCGACGTCTTTGTTCCCGCAATTGTCTAGATACTCTTGGCATTTTTATAAATTAATAAGATATTTATACAAATAAAAAATATACTAAAAATAAACAGTGAAAAAATTATAATAGAATCAAAATAATGTTTATTCTTAAAAAATAATAATATTTTTAAAATAATGCTTATTATTTGAAAAGGATTTTTTTCGTTGTTTTGAAAGTGTGCCTTGTTGAAAGTTTAAGCTGCTCGCGTAAACTGAAGTGATCCGATGTGTTGGGCCCTATTTATTGAATGCTTTAGAGCCCGACTTCACATCTGCAAACTCTTTTGCCCTTCTTGGTATCATCAAGGAATTTTCGAAGAAATGTTAAGGCGTTAATTACAAAAGTTGCATTGTAGAGGTTCTTTTTTACCTAGGTTATATTTTCTACCTCCCCTACGGACTATGTTTACTTTCTACCTAGGTACTTACCTCCATACCAAAATTTATTTAGATCGATCAGTTTGTATGGCAACTATATGATACAGTAATCAGATCTGAAAAATTTCTTATGATATTTTATTGTTAGCGTGGCCAATAATCCATGCCAAATTTCATCAAGTAATTTTAGTGGAAATATTAAGACGTTAAATTCAAAAGGGGCATTATTTTTTTACCTAGGTTATGCTTTTGAGCTACGCTTCGAACAATGTTTATTTCCTACCTGTTATTCTACCTAGAATGTTTTGTACCTACCCATCAGTTAATTAGGGTTTTAAAACTGAATAATTATGTTTTCAAAGTTAGTGTTCTATTATTATTAATAAATAATAATATTATATATCATGAATAATTAGGGATTTGTTTATTTTATGGTTAATTAAAGAATATTTTTGCTCCTTACTCATATGTATCCATTCTTAACACAATTTTCAACTTATTGCCCCAATTAGCTACCTTACTTTTGGCACAAGCAAAACAGTTTTTGGCAAATATAAGAAAAATTTGATTGAAAGCTCAAATTGGACAGTATAAATTATTAATTAATCTGATTTGTTTATAATATATTTTTTGTAAAGTGGTTAAATCTGATTACAATGTAAATATATTGGAGAAGATTGATTAGTTATGTTACTCACTATTTACCATATAGGAAAAATTTAAGGGTTTAATTTTCTATTTCATTTTCAATGGGTTCTTTTTTTAATCTTTGTCATATAAAAAAATTGCCCATACAAGATCTTGATTTTAATCAGTCAGTTTCTATGACAGCTGTATGCTATAGTGGTCCGATCTTAACAATTCGTTCGAAGATTGAAGTCATATCTTAAGCAATAAGCCATACTAAAAACTTCCATACAAAAATTTATTTTGATCGGTCCGTTTCTATGATAGCTGTGGTCTGATATGAACAATTCGTTCGAAGATTGTAGCGATATCTTGGACAATCATCATCCATGCCATATTTCGTGAAGATAACTTGTCGTAAACAATTTTTTTCATATAAGAACTTAATTTAGATTGTCAGTTTGTATGGCAGCTATATGCCATTGAGAGGTAAGGCTGAGCTCAGGCTACTACCGGGGTCACAGTTGGCGGCCTACGCTAAGGAGGTTAGCTGCGAATAGTAATACGCAGCCCCCGACCAAGAGCTGCAGGAGAGGAGGGCTTGGCTCAAAATGCCTCACGCGCCCAATGAACCTCCGGCGGAGAGGCGAACAGATGCCGCCTTTAAATAAGCGTCCACAACCCCCACCGGGCTGCACCGAGGGAGAACATACCCACGAAAGGGAGGCAACAAAGCGACGAGGGATCAATACAGCGACAGTACCCAATGTGTACGGATGAAGATGAAAACCCTGGGCAAGCGCCCATCAGAATCGAGGCCAGTAAGATTCTGATTATGGTATACTGGAAAACCGGAAAGGATTAGATTGACAAAGGGCTGGTGAGAGCAGCATTTTACCACCTCAGTAGGTAAGAGTGACATCTCACCGAAATGGCTGGTAGGCTAATGCTGTCCTCATCTCCGTCTCGTTAAAACCATGGCAGGTCTTCAAGTACGTTCAATGCACGTCGCCATATATTCTTGGCCGTACAGTTTCAGTTGAGACGAGCTCCTGATTTGTGCCCGAACCTGGCTCTGAACATAAGCTCCCATAGGGACTTGTGTCAACCCTCGCGTGGCCTCCCTGCTTGCAAAGATAACCACGGGGTTTATACAGGGCAACTGTTACAACGCGCGGAGATAGCGGCTTGAAGCGGAGACCCATCAGAACAAAATGAATACACCACAACAACAACAAAAACCCCAACAAAAAGAACAACAAGAAAAAACACAACAAAATAAAGATGGCCAAGGCGTGGAATACGGGACCGTCTTTAGTAGGAGTAGTAGGATTCTTAGATCCCCTATACTTTCCACCACTCCAAAACAGCTGGATAAAACCCCGGCTACGCACACAGGATCGGCAAAACAAGGAGAAGGGAAGCGCACCCCAGCTGCCATCATAGAAGAACCTCGGGCCACTCAAAACTCACCGAAACAGGAGTATATCACCCAAATGAGACAGGCAGAAGAGGAATCCTTAGAAAAGTGCAAGGGCATCGTGCAAATAATGAAGTTGGCGATGGCCAAACAGAAAAATGTCAGCATGGACGTTAAGAACGGAGCGGCACAGCTAGACGAACTCTTTGACGTAATCAAGAGTTACCGTAAAAACTGGCTCATCGCTGAAGCCGAGAAAAGACGGGGACATTCAAGCAGGCGCATCACGACCCCCGAGCCAATAACTTCGAAGCGGCGCGCAACAAGCCCTGTCGAGCCTCGAGAAACAGTGCGACCACGGAATGAAAAGGAGGGCCAGTGGCAGAAAGTTTTGCACAAAGACGAAGAAGACCCACGCAGAAGGAGGCAAGGTGGTGGAAGCACTCAAAACCACAGAAGATAAGCAACAAGGGAAGAGTATAGCTGCAAGTCAGAGAGCATATTATAAAGCCAAGCGACAATCAGAGGCCGTGATTATTAAGCCAACAGAAGGCAATAGCTACGCCGAGGTCCTTAAGAACATCCGTAGCAAAGTAAGTCTAAAAGAAACAGATGTTAAGATTAAAGGGATCCGCAAAACAAGAGCCGGGGCGCTTCTATTAGAGCTGGAGAAGGGACAGACTGCAAAAGCCAACTTCTGTGAGGCACTCAAGCATACCCTTCAAAACTCCGCAACAGTGGCCGACCTTAAACCAAAGGCTACTATTGAGATTAGAGACCTCGATTCACTCACAACAAAAAACGAAGTCGCAGAGGCCGTAAAAGAAGTGGTACAGGACCCCATCGAAGACTTGACGATAAACATAACTGCACCTAACACAAGAGAGCAGGTAAGGGCGTATATAACGCTTCATCAGGATAAAGCTGACACACTGATGCGAAAGACACGTATTAAAATTGGCTGGGTTAACTGCAGGCTGCGACTGAAAGAAAACGCTAAAAGGTGCTACCGCTGCTTTGGACCAGGGCACTTGACCTGGAACTGCAAAGGGCCCGACAGGAGAGGACAAGGCACTTGCATAAAATGCGGCCAACCAGGTCACAAATTAAAAGAGTGCACAAAACCCCCCTCATGCTGCCTCTGCGAAGAGGCTAAACACCAAAAAGTCGACCATATCCCGGGCTCCGCAAAATGTACGGTATATAGGAATCATCAGAACAAATGAATATTCTACAGGCCAATATGCATAGATGCAAGGCTGCTGACGCTTTACTCTCGCAAATGGCGACGGAGAACGGTTACGACTTAATCATCATAAGTGAGCAATATAAAAAGAAGGAGAGTGGGACCTGGTTAGAAGATAGCAGCTCAACCGCAGCTATATGGCTACACCCAAGAAGTAAAATCACCATCACAGGTAAAGGGAACAGCAACGGTTTCGTCTGGGCCAGTTGCGACCTTTTCACAGTAATTAGCTGCTACCTGACGCCAAGCGACAGCATACAAGAATTTCAAGAAAAGCTCGACAATATAGAGGATACAGCCAGGTCTATAGAAGGTCAATTAATTATCGCCGGAGACCTGAATTCAAAAGCCATAGAGTGGGGTATGCCATACACGGACTCGAGAGGAAAGCGCATTCTAGAAACGGCTGCGCGGCTTGGTCTAATAGTGCTTAATACGGGAAATGCAACCACGTTTAGAAGACCGGGTTGCGAGGAAACCACACCAGACATCACCCTATCAACAGAACGCATGGCTGGCTCAATAAAGAAATGGAGAGTCCTAGAAGATTACACTGGCAGCGATCATCAGTACATCTCTTTTGAGGTGGACACCGGAACAAGCGCCCACCAGTACAGAAAAAATACTGGAGCCCGAAAATGGAATGTCTCGAAACTAAACACTTCGAAATTAATCTCCGCAATAGACGACCATAACCCATCTAGCAGCTCTCCAAAAAATGCAAGACAAGTTGTCAAGCACACAATGCTTATTATAACAAGAGCATGTCAAAAATCGATGCCCAAGGCTTCCCACAGCAAACATAAAACGGCAGTTTACTGGTGGACAGAAAATATTGCCCAACTCAGACGCACATGCCTTCGCCTTCGTAGATCGTATACGAGATCCAGGAGAAGAGGAGCCGCATCTCAAGAAGCCGAGCAATATCAAGCGGCGAAAAAGGAGCTGAAGCACGCCATCGATGACAGCAAAAGGAGAAAATGGAAGGAACTACGCGAGGACGTTAACAAAAACCCCTGGGGACTCGGGTACAAAATCGTAATGAAGAAACTCGGAGTTCGAGCAAAACCACCTGACTTAACCGCTGCCAAAATGGATCATATCGTAAGCGCACTCTTCCCCACACACGAAAACAGGATTAGTGATCCAGAACAGACAACAAGACTTCTGCAAATTCCCCAGTTCACCCTCGAAGAGCTGCAACTGGCCACTGGAAAGCTCAAAACTAATAAATCACCAGGCCCGGACGGGATCCCAGCAGAAATCCTTAAAAAAATCGCCGCAGAGCGACCGGCATTACTTCTGAATATGTACAACGCCTGCCTCGAAGCCGGAATATTCCCTGAACCTTGGAAAAAACAACGGCTGGTGCTAATCAGTAAGGGAAAAGGTGATCCCAACTTACCATCAGCATACCGTCCACTATGTATGCTTGACACAGCGGGAAAACTTTATGAAAGTCTACTTAAACCCAGACTCGAAGCGGCCATCAGCGAAGCCGGAGGACTCTCCCCTAGACAACACGGCTTTAGACCCGGCAAGTCAACTTTAGGAGCTATAAGATGCATCATTGAAAGCGTAGAAGCCGCACAGCGTAGATGCCATAAATACAAAAGAATAGTTTTGCTGGCGACTCTAGACGTCCGAAACGCCTTCAACAGCGCTAGATGGGCGGACATGATCGACGCTCTTGAAAAAAGCTTTAAAATCCCCAACTACCTCAGAACTGTGGTGCGGAGCTACCTCAGCAATAGATATCTGCTATACCAAACTAGAGAGGGATCACGACAGATAGCGGTTACGTCAGGAGCTGCACAAGGATCCATTTTAGGCCCGGACTTGTGGAACATCAACTACGACGCCATACTAAAACTCGAAATGCCAGACGAATCGTACCTAATTGGCTACGCGGACGACATTGCAGCAGTAATTACAGCCCGAGACACAGAAGATGCGCGAAGAAAGCTAAACCAGGTCATGATACGGACACAAACATGGCTTGACTCACACAACCTCCAGCTCGCTACGGAGAAGACAGAACTACTACTGCTAACAAATAAGCACATACCTCTCGAAATAAGTATGCAAACGATTACGGACACTCTAAGGACACAAAAAGCGGTGAACTACCTAGGCGTAAGACTGGACCCCAGATTAACTTTCTGAGTACAAATCCAGCACGCCGCAGGGAAAGCAGCGAAAATCACCTCCCAACTCAGCAGACTAATGGCCAATATAGGGGGGCCCAGCCAAGAAAAAAAAAAAAGCTTCTAATGTCCACGACCATCAGCGTCCTTTTATACGGAGCAGAGATTTGGGCAGATGTGTTAAAAAAGGAAAACCGGCGTAAGGTATTGGCTAGAGTATACCGCACCGCAGCCCTCAGAGTTGCATCAGCTTACCGAACGGTATCAGGTAATGCAATATTAGTCATAAGCGGAAATGCCCCAATTGACCTTCTGGCATACGGAAGGAAAAAGCTGTGGGAGCTAAAGAACATGTCTGAATACAACAAAAGCGCAATATCAGCATGGCAACTAAGATGGGAGAATGAGAGTCGCGGCAGATGGACGGCCAGACTTATAAGAGACCTAAACTTATGGACAAGTCGAAAATTCGGAGAAGTCGACTTCTACATAACGCAGCTACTATCCGGTCATGGATACTTCAAAAAGTATCTCTACAGAATGGGAAAAGTCGAAGAGCCGGCATGCCTATACAACGATGCGACTGAAGACGACGCTGAACACACATTCTTTAAATGTGAGCGATGGCAAAGGGAACGTACCGCCGTAGAAGACCTGGTCGGTCCAATAAGCGCAAACAACTTAATCAGCGTCATGATGGAGAGCGAAGCTAACTGGTCTATTATCCAGAAATTCGCAGAAACTTTTCTTCGCAGCAAAAAGCGGGACCTGGACGCAGGTGAATATAAGGTAAAATAAAATATGCCATTGAGAGAAATCCATGCCGGATTTCGTGAAGATATCTTATCTAATGAACAATTTTTCCATGCAAGCACTTGATTCCGATCGTTCTAGCAATAACATATGCCAAATTTCGTGAAGATATCTCGTCAAATGAAAAAGTTTTCCATGCAAGTATTTAATTCCGATCGTTCAGTTTATATGACAGCTATATGCTATAGTCATCCGATCTATACAATTTCTTCGGCGAATAGATTATTGCCTTAAATAATAATCCATGCTAAATTTCGGGAAGATACCTCGTCAAATGAAAGAGTTTTCCATACAAGCACTTCATTCCGATTGTTCAGTTTGTATGGCAGTTATATGCTATAGTCATCCGATCTGAATAATTTATTCGGAGATAACATTGTTGCTTTAAATAATAATCTGTGCCAGTTTGTATGTCAGCTATATGCTATAGTCATCCGATCTAAATAATTTCTTCGGAGATTACGTTGTTGCCTTAAACAATAATCCGTGCCAAATTTCGTGAAGACACCTCGTCAAATGCAAGAGTTTTCCACAAACACTTGATTCCGATTGTTCAGTTTGTTTGGCAGCTATATGCTATAGTGGTCCGATATCGGCCGTTCCGACAAATGAGCAGCTTCTTGGTAAGAAAAAGACTTGTTTAAAATTTCAGATCGATATCTCAAAAACTGAGGGATATAAAATTTTTTTGCTTATATACGCTTAACATCGTATATTTAAATACACAAAATTCAACAAAAAATAAATAAATAAATAAAACAAAACATACAAACATATATGCATACCTTAGTGCAAAAATATATATGCTTTCATACATATACATTCTTTATACATATAATTGCTAAGCGCAATATATACCATATATTGTATATTTATTTCATATATATTAAAAATCGAAATTTAGAAACTGCTGTACCATATAGTTGTACATACGTGACAAATACAAATTTGCACATTGAAATATTTACCTATAGCCAAGTGCAGACGGTAAACCTGTGCATTATCAATTCTGTGCTCGCTTTTTTCGTACCGCGAAAATAATGCGCATATTCACCATATACATACATACGGCACTCAATCTGCCTATGCTTATACATATACCTTATATACATTGGGTCAATTTGATATGGAAATTTTATAAAATTATTGAAAAAATTACATATTATTTCAAAAATAAATAAAAAACAAATAAATTATTACAAAAAAAAAAATGATATATAATTTATCAAAAAATAAAAAGCGCGGTTAAACAAAAATTATTAATTTGAACAATATATTGTACATACGTACATACATATTAAAACATTTACATTTGTAGTTGTACATATAATATTTCAAACTCCACATTGGCATATATCCCGCAATACCCCTTGGTCTACTGCTTGGGGTAGCAGAACACGAATCATCGTGGACGTCTTGTTCTAGAATTCTTGAGTCAAACGAACCTTACAATAATAAACAGTGGCACGTAAAATACCTTTCAAAAGGGCAATAAAGGTTCCGTAATAGACCTAATGTTTGCTAACGACGCGCTTAGCAGGCACATTAAGTGGGAGGTGTCAGACATAAACACAAATAGTGACCACATGGCCATAATTGCTGAAGTTTTGTTCTCCCGAGAAACGGAACCCCTCAGCAGAAACACCTCTCGAAAACGAAGTTGGAGACAAAAGGAGTTCGATACCGACGTTTTCGATATTGTCTGGAGTACGGCAAAGGCACCAGGCGGCGACGCCGCCCACTTGGTATCCGCTGTGCAGAAGGAACTAGTTGCAGCATGCGACGCAACTATGCGCAGGACGAGATACAATAACAAGCGAAAACCAGTGTACTGGAGGAACGAAGAAATCGCCACGCTGAGAAAGCTCTGTCACTCAGCTAGACGTCGCTTTCAGCGTAACCAAGGAGGCAAGAATGGAAATCGCCTCAGAGAAGCATTTAAACGCCAAAAAAAAGCTCCTGAAGTCAGCAACCACTCGTAGCAAAAGAGGTTGTTTCGAAAAGCTTTGTGAAGAAGCAAACATAGACCCCTGGGGAACCGCGTACAAAATATGTATGTCAAAATTAAAAAATATGCCGCAGCAACCTAAGGCTGCATCATTTATGAGAAAAGTCGTCGACGCATTATTTCCAACACATGAGACCATTTCCTATGCTATGCGTAACGATGTTACAGAGCCCCCTCTATTAGTTACACAAGAAGAACTACTGGCCATTGCGAAAAAAATTAAAAACTCCAAACCACCTGGAATAGATGGTATACCAAATAGAGCCCTGAAAGAAGCCATGACTCTGAGACCCAGTTTGTTCGTTAAAATGTATAATGCGTGTATACTGGAAGGCGTGTTTCCCGACCCATGGAAGGTGCAGCGTCTGGTTCTACTTCCAAAACCGAAAAAGCCACCTGAAGAACCTTCATCATATCGACCTCTGTGCATGCTCGACACGATTGGTAAAGTGTACGAAAGCATAGTAAAAAACCGCTTGGAGTTAACAATCCAAAAAGCCGGCGGATTATCAGAGAGACAATACGGCTTTATAAAAAAGAGATCCACTATTGACGCACTAAGTGAAGTCGTTGATATTGCGAAATGTGCAATAAGTGGCAATAGATGGAAAGGAGGCACCAAGGCATATTGCGCGCTAATTACCCTGGATGTGAAGAATGCATTCAATTCTGCGAAATGGGCAAATATCATCAAGGCCCTGTACGAAATACGCGCTCTCCAATACCTTATAAATATTATTATGAGTTATTTTGAGAACAGAAGGCTGCTTTTCGACACAGATGAGGCTACCAAGAGCTACTCTATCTCGAGTGGAGTACCACAAGGTTCGGTCTTAGGCCCCCTTCTTTGGGACCTGATGTACGACGGGGAACTAAGACTACATCAACAACAATCCGTCAAACTAATCGCCTATGCGGATGACCTCATAGTGGTAGCAGTAGCGAAACATCTAGATGACCTCCGGGTCAAATGCCATGATTGCATTAATGGTATACGACGGTGGTTCGCAACCATGAGTCTAGAGGTTGAGCAGAAAACAGAGGTCTTGCTCATTAGCTCCAGGAAAATTTAAGAAAAACTATCGCTCACCATAGGAGAATGTCAGATAACTTCACAGCCACAGCTAAAGTATCTTGGCGTTATATTGGACTCAAGGCTAAAATTTAAAGAGCACCGGGAAAACACGACGAGTAAAGCAAATAAAATCTATAATTCTTTATCTAGAATGATGGCAAATAGAGGCTGTGTGCGTTCCAGCCGACGATTTCTAATAGCTAAGGCAATGAAATCCGTTATACTGTATGCGGCTCCAATATGGATCCAGGCGCTAGACACAAAATCATATGCTAAACCAATAATCACAGGGCATAGGCTTTCTGCAATACGCGTGATAAGTGCTTTCCGAACCGTATCAAGCGACGCTGCGGAATTAGCCAGTATGGTGCCCATTGACATCCAGGGAAATGAATACGCGCGCTTATACCAGCTATCGGAACCCTCTACAGCAACAAAAAGAGAGGAAAGAACCAAGAGCATTACGCTGTGGCAGCAACGGGGGCAAACCTCATCCAAAGGACGGTGGACTCACAGACTGATACCAGGCATCAGACCGTGGATAGATAGACAGCATGGGGACCTAGATTTCCACCTGACCCAAATGCTAAGTGGACATGGGTGCTTTAGAAGCTACCTTTACAAATTTCGTCATGACTACAGTCCGTACTGTCCGACGTTTACAGAGTGTATTGAAGACTCTGAACATGTTTTTTACCGTTGCCCTCGGTTCTCAAGTATAAGAGAAAATCTGAAAACCACACTTGGCGGTAGTTTCTCGGGGGAAAATTTGACAGCACTTATGTGTGAGTCCTCTATTAAATGGAAAGCAGTCAGCGAAGCGTCAGCTTTGATAATGACAAGATTGAGACACTTACAACAGATTAGGAGTCAGTTAGTCCGTACCGTAGAGGAGACTTAAATGTCTTCTTCCTCCCATGAAGTAATACTTTGTCCAGTGGTTCCGTGGGAGAGATTTGGGTTGGGAGTAGGTTAGGCTTAGCGCATTAAAGTTCCGCACTTCGACTTTCGATGCTTCCTCCTACTATAAAAAAAAACAAAAAAAAAACCCCTTGTAACAAACAAGTAGGATTGCGTACAAAAATAAACTAAGAGCATATTGATCTCTTCAACGAGCTCTCAATTGCACAGGCACATAAATATATACATAGAAGTTCGTGTAATCGGGTGTACCAAAATACATCAACATAAGGACATAAAAAGTATTGTTAAAAACGCGGTTCTTAATAATTAAATTAAGAAAATATAATTTACAATCGGGATAAATAATAAAAATACAAGCAAGTAAATACAAAACGGTATTATTAACCCTAAATACACGTTTTTAAAATATAATCCGAAATATCAAACTCTTATTCACCTAAAAGAGTATTCGGTAAAAATTATCATTTATCGCTTCATATACATAAATCGGTTTACACTGAGAAAAATTTAATTCGTTTTGACAAATATTTTAACATATTACAAAAATGATGAATGTGGAAAAAAATCAAATTACACCTGCAGAAGCTACACGCGCAAGACAGGTTGCCACAAAGCAAATAAAAGGCAAAAATATTTGTGCCACCAAATTCATTTCTGAGAGTGACAAATTAACACGACACTGCACTCGATTTTCATCTTCAATTCAAGACATCACTGAATCGTTATTGGAAATAAAAAACAAAATATTGACAATTTTTGGACTCGTCTCCAAACGGCTCATGACGCCATAGTAGATTATGACAATTCAGATCTACCACATAATTTTAAATCACTTCGCAATATACGAAAACTGCTTAGACCAGTACGAAGAAACAAGAGCTATGATTTCTGATCAATTAAAGCTAATAAATGCAATTGCACCTACTCCACATCCCAAAGTAGAGCTGCCACAAATACAAAATCAAGAGGCAAGTTTAGGCATCCACCTCGAAGTGCCCGCATGTGACACAGAAACCTTTTATGGAGGTTATGAAGAATGGCCGTCCTTCCGGGACATGTTTACAGCCGTATACATCAAACATCCAAAATTATCACAAGCACAAAAATTGTATCACCTCCGGTACAAAACAAAAGGTCAAGCAGGCGTAATAGTCAAACACTTAATGACGAAAATTTCAATTTGGCTTGCGAAGCTCTAACATCCAGATATGAAAATGAAAGAATATTGGTCGATAAACAAGTAACGACACTAATAAACTTGCCTGAAATTCAAAAAGAAATAAGTGAAGAATTTGTTAGACTACAATCCACTGTTTCTAATTGTTTGTCGGTTCTATCCACACGAAATATTCCCACAGGCAGCTGGGACCCTATTCTGGTAAATACATATATGCACCACAGCATATTTATAGAAAAATCGTTACTTTTATGGGACCAATCGGTCTCATTACGAAATAAATGCCCTACGTGGCAACAAATGAAAGACGTTCTAACTACCCAGTACGAAATCGCTGAACGGGTAGATAAAAAACTAATCAAAACAAAAATTGTTCAACACAACCTAAAAAGAAGCTTCAACAGACCCCAAGCCAGCAACAACAATATAAACAGAAGCTTTTATAAAACGCAATCGTTCACATCCGAACAGAAAAAACATACGTCATGCGAACTATGCACAAGAGGGCATAAATTACAATGGTGTCAAAAAAATTTTAAACGACCCTTTAGCCCAAAATACTATATTCGGTTGGATTCTAAGTGGAACTACAACCTCATAAACCCGCAAAATAAAGTTCCTTAAAAGTACTACATGCACATCAAAATGCATACAAAATATGCTCTTAAAACCAAGGCCGTTTTATACGAACTGGATATGGATATACCACTACTTCATCGCCGGGCTCTCAGCTACTCCATCAGCAGTACGCCGCATACGTACAGCACATACGTGTAATACTAGGCTAAATATTCGCCTAGGGGGCCCAGGATGTTTAAATGAGTTTAAACTCCCTGCTCCAAGTACACCATCTACTCGGAAAAAACTGGCATACCCTAATTAAACACACCACTCCTGTGAACCTTCAAGGAATTTCACCCCACACGACGACACCACCACACTCAACCTCTGAGAACAACATGCACGAAGACACCTAACAAAAAGGACGGGATCATCGCTAAATCTACATTCGATTATATACGTCAGTCAACACGGTTCCTGCTTGCTGCCTTTATTCGTTTTTGCGACAACTACAATCCCGCTACATCTAATTTGTTTGGGTTTGCAAACGCATTACAATTATTGTATAATTAATTTAAACCTAAGCGGTAATAAATAAAAGTTATTAAGCTTATGTATACTAATTACACGGGCGTTTTTGTTTACAATAATTTATGAGAGTGTATAATTTATTCAATAGTTAGGTGTAAGTTTGTTCAATAGTCTTTTATTGATCTTTACATAAACGGTATCATCAGTATTGTATGCCTTAAATTCTGTCCTGTTCTTATTGTGATAATTTAAGTCTTTTTCCTGTTTGTCACGGATGTTAGTAACCGAGTACCCGAATACCCACCGCGGTGTATTTGTATGAATAGGTTAAAAAAAATTCAATGTTTCATCTTAAGCTCTCAAATCGTCGTTTTTTAACTTAAAAGAAAGCTATTTGTGAGTTCATTTAATTGATTTATTTTTTTAAATAAGTTTAAACTCTAGCCATCGCCCTATTAGCAGTGGAAAACATAGGAAAAAAATTGTATATAATTTCAATTAATGCATGCAACTAAATTTTATTAAAAAAATAAAGAAATATTACACTTTTTTTTATAATTAATGACATTGAACACATTGTACACGATTAACTGAGTGCTCGTCACACACAGGTTGGTGACAATTGGCCAAGCCCTTACGTGCCTTTCGCCGTCTTCTTATTGGCAAAGCATTGCAGACATGACAAGATCCTGTTACTTTTTTCCTTCCGGTTTTATCTTTTGGAGTCTCTGGACCAGGATTTATCACGACTGTTTCTGTCAGTATATGGCCTAATACATTTTCAATGGCAATCTTTGTTGAGAAGTGGCGCATTACTTGTGGATTCGCCGTGCGATGTTCAATCATCGGCAATGCTAGTTCTTCACTTAGTTTACGCATAAATTGACGAAGTTCTGTCGTTTTTTTGACAATAATTTTATTATTTTCATAATAAATTATATATGCCGCAAGTGAAGAAATATCTAGCATGTTGAATAACACTGCCATTGGCCATCTCGAAGATCGTCGTTGACTGGTGTATCTCCGCATCATTTGGTCCATTGTGTCAATTCCAGCTTTATATTTATTATAAAAATTTATTATTTCTGGTTTACGTTTAGCGTCATCACCAACCATATATCTGAATTCATTGTAGATATCAGAATGACAGCTTTATTTTTTTTAGGAACGTAGGAACACATGTTAACCTTTTCGTGAAATCCAAAAACTGTCGAATACTGCTCCTGTGTCTTATTTGCTGCCATAACACTAGGGTTGTAAGGTTAATTCTTTTTTAGCGTGCCAACAATGGTAATATTCCACGACCACAAATGTTTAGCAACTGGTACAGTAGTAAAGAAGTTATCCATGCAGATGTTTCTACCACTATCTCGGTACGGAGCCGCCAATTCTTTCACTACTCTTTCACCCTGATTTTTTTCTCAAGTATTATCTGTTTTACCAGTGTACATAATCCCTTGCAAAGGATATGCGTTTTCTGCATCACAAATCCACCAGATCTTTATACCATACTTAGCTGGTTTCGATGGAATATATTGAGTAAATCCAGTACGGCCACGGTATGGATAAAGCTGTTCATCAATCGTCAAGTTAGCTGTTGGTTTCTACATATGAGCTAAATTTGAATTCAACATCACATTGAGTCCACACATCACGAATTGGAGCTGCCTTGTCTTCTTTTTTACGTTCACTTCGAGTATTACCATCGTCGAATCGCAAAAAACGCAGATTATTATGGAGTCTCGTCAATCCCATCGTCGCGCGATACAGCGGATAAGAATTGGAGTGCCTCATGTCAAATGTATGATCTGTATTATTTATACTGACTATCTGCATCGAAGCCTGCAATGCACACCTGTAACTTACGTCCTGCAGTCACACACCGCCTGAAATTTTTTGACGGGCTCTCTAAACATAATTTTTTGATAGACACCGGAGCAGACGCCTCCATAATTCCTAAAATCGTCCAAAACAACATGAAATCATCGACGGTAAAGTTATACGCTGCGAACGGTACACCGTTGACCGCATACGGCGATTCTTTTGGAATTTTCTCATCGCTGACGTTACGTGCGGAGTTATAGGAGCCGACTTTATAAGCCACTATGGGCTACTGTTCTACTTAAAAAGGAAACGAGCGTCGATAGGAAAACTTGTCAGTAGCGAAGCCTCAGTAAAAACATTTGACACGTCCTGCGAATATACGGGCTTACTTAAAGAGTTTGGTAACATAACACGGTTGCCGCAACTCGGAAGCCCAGCTATGTCCGAAGTGGTCCATCACATAGAAACTCGTGTTTCGCCCTTATCAGCACGACCAAGATGTCTTTCTCCAGATAAACTGGCAGCGGCTAAGGCAGAATTCGATAGTCTAATAAAACTGGGCATTTGCCGTCCATCGTGCAGCAGTTGGGCTAGCCCTCTTCACATGGTAAAGAAAGCAGACGGTATATGGCGGCCATGTGGAGATTTCAGATCACTCAAGACTGTTACAATCCCAGACAGGTATCCAATACCATATCTTCAGGATTTTACTAGCAATTTAAGAGGTAAGACGATCTTTTCCAACATCGATCTACAAAAAGCCTTTTATCAAGTTCCTGTAAATCCAGAAGACGTACCGAAAACGGCAATCATCACACCTTTCGGCCTATTCGAATTTTTGTATATGCCCTTTGGTCTTCGTAATGCAGCGCAGACATTACAAAGGCTTATACACGCAGTCCTACAAGGACTAGATTTTGTATTTCCGTACATTGAAGATATCTGTGTAGCATCATCATCTCGAGAGGAACATCTATTACACCTTCACCGATTTTTTAAATGTCTACAGAAGCACAATTTAGAGAACAACGCTGTCTTCGGAAAAACGGAAATTATCTTTTTAGGTCATACTGTCTCAGCAGAGGGAATAAGACCACTAAGGCATCGCGAACAAGCTATTATAGATCTTGAAAAACCAACTACCGTCAATGGCTTCAAGCGATTCTTAGCCACAATTAACTTCTACAGACGATTTATTCCACACGCCATCGAAAAGCAAATACCACTGTTAGCCATGTGCCCTGGAAACAAAGAAAATGATCGCTATCAGCTCCAATACATGCGGATACAGCCGCAGGAGCTGTTTTGCACCAGGTAACAGGAAGCAACTTTGAAGCGTTAGCATACTTCTCCAAAAAATTCGACAAAACTCAGGTACGTTACAGCAATTATGACAGAGAACTCACAGCGATGTTTATGGCCACTTTAAATACATGCTGAAAAGACGAACATGTCACATATATAGCGTTCATAAACCACTAATCTATGCATTCCAGAAATATCCTGAAAAATGCTCGAGTCGTCAAACTCGCCAGCTTGATTACATTTCTCAAAATAACCACAAATATTCGCCACGTAGAGGGGAAAGCTAATGTAACAGCTGACATGCTTTCAAGAATAGCACAAATTCACGCAACTAGCATAGACTACTACAAACTTGCCGAAGACCAGCAAGTTGATCAAAAGCTCAAATTCCTTCGCCAGAACAACAGTAATTCATCCTTCAGTCTGCGGTTCGTCAACTGGCAACATTAGACCATTCATTACAAAGAAGTTTCGTGCTGAGGTGTTACGATCAACTCAAGGGCTATGCCATCAGGTACACGTGCTACAGCGAAACTCCTAACCAGCAGATTCGTCTGGCCTGGAATCCAAAAAGACAGTATAGCTTTCGCAAGAGCATGCGAGCAATGCCAAAGAGCTAAAATAACTCGACACACATTTACGCCTCTTAAACGCTACGAATCGGGAGACACGCGATTCGATCATATTAACGTCGACGTCGTAGGTCCCTATCCTTTACACGCCGGTAACCGCTACTGTCTCACAATCATTGAACGTGTCTCAAGATGGCCAGAGGCGACTCCCATACCTGACATGACAGCGCCAAACAACGCAAAAGCGGAGTTCCAGCCGTCATTACATCAGATCGGGGTCATGAATTCACATCCACCCTACTTACAGAGCTGACAAGTTCGCTCGGCATAACGCATCTGAAGACAACATCGTATCACCCACAGGCTAACGGAATAGTAGAAAGATGGCATCGAACCTTAAAATCATCAATTTTAAGCATCAACTCAGAACGTTGGACCGACTTCCTGCCTACTATACTCCTAGGCTTACGAACCGTCTACAAGCAAGACTTAGGAGCATCACCGGCCGAACTAATTTACGGTACGATATTGCAAATTCCTTCAGAATTTTTTATACATGACAGCCGACTTAAAACGCAAACAGAATTCGTTACTCGATGCAGAGACGTAATGAACACAATCAGACCATCGAAGATAGCATGGCATGGACAGAGGAAAGTATTTGTGCATCCCGACCTTGCGACTCGCCCAAATGTCTTCGTAAGAAACGATTCAGTTCGTCCATCATTTTCGAAACCTTACGAAGGACTGTACACAGTTTTATCTCGCGCGGAAAAATATTACACAATTGCAATAAAAGGCAAAGCAGAAAACATTTCCATAGACCGATTAAAACCAGCATACCTTCCGTACGAGGATTTATCGCCACCGACCCGTCAAACCATATCAACTGGGCAAGAACGTCGTAAAGTAACCTTCGTTACACAGGACTTACGATCATAAGCGATCGCCCAGTCTGGAGGGGGATACTGTGACAACATCATACACTACCGACACTAAACGTCAAAATGCACAACACTACCGACCGGCAACCCTTTCCTACATTTTTGTATTTAAAGTCATGAGCAACCCCATTTTCCTTCATCCTGCAATTCTTCCCTTTTCTCACGGACACCGAGCTGATCAGACGTGCTAGCAGCAGCAACCATTAAATATATATAACGTTTACTTACCAAGCATAGTCAGCTCTCGATAATTGTTCCATAGCTTTATCTTTCACTGTCAAGAGAACACCAAATGAAACACGATCCCACCAAAAATCTGTTACTCAATAAAAAATGCTCGAATCTAGTGCCCGATAGAAAACAAAGAAATAACCTTGAGTTTTTTTTCTCTCTCAAACGGCATCTGCTCGGCTGCGAACAATAAAAGCTGGCCGACTACCATGGGTGTCCCAACTAGGTTTCAGATGTCATCCACGATTCTACGTTGTTTTTTTTCTTTAAATTGTCACTGACTATTAATATTTGAAGAAATAATTTTTTAGGGTAGGTACCCCAGGACTCGGTTGATAAAAGACGTCGGTATAGTTGGTTACTAACATAAGGGTTAATGTTGTCTAGTCTGTCTTTTTCTACTTGTACTGGGTTAATGGTAACTCTTCGTCCGAAAAAGGCTTCTACGGGTTTTTTATTGATGGTTGAATGAATCGAATTGTTATATTTGTGAATGGCTCTGAAAAGTAAATCTTCAAATGAATTATGGGGGTTTTTGCTTTTTATACAGCGCATTATTTCTGTTAATGTACTGTGAAATCGTTCTATTTGTCCATTACGGTACTAGTGTAGGGGGGTGTTTTGTATATCTGAATTCCATATTGGTTTTCTAGCATGAATTTTATTGGGGCTGCACTAAGAGATTTTTCATTATTTATTGCTATGTTTACGGGTATGCAAAACATTGTGAGGAGTTCCTGCAGGGGTAATTTTATATCTTCTGAAGCTCTGGACTTCCCTATCTTTGCCTGAGCATATTTAGAAAATTTATCTATTGCTGTAAGTATAACTTTGTTATTAGTGTGATACAGATCAATGTAAACGATTTGGCCTGGATATTCTGGGATTGGGGAAGCTTTCAATATTGGTTTTGCCGGGTGTCTCTGATATTTATTTTCTCGACAATTTTACATTGTTTTTTGATATTCTTAATTTTCGCGTTCATCTGAGGGAAATAGTATTTTTCAAGTAGTTGAATTTTGTTCTCAATCGCATTCCTATGTGCTCTGTTATGTTCTATTATAATTTCCGTTTCTTGTTCTGATTCATTTGTTAGATCTTTTACTATTTTTCGCGTGTATTTTACTCTATATCTGCTAAAGTAGATAGTAGTGTGAGTAGATATTTTGGATTTTTCCTAAGATGTTGTCTTCCGTTTTTATTGCATTGGTGACTGTAAGATTGAGAAATATTTTTCCATCATTTTAATTTAGTATTGGTGTTTTTGTTATTGAGGGCATATGTAAATGGCTGGTGATCTGTAAATATTTTGCCTGCGGTTTAGCCGTATAAGTAATTCCGTAATGATTTTAATGACCATATTATTGCTAGCATTTCTTTTTCATTCATCGCGTAGTGTTCTTCTGTTTTCGTCAGTGTTCGTGATATAAAAGTTATTGGTTTGCCGTCCTATTTCAGTATTGCACCTATTGCATATGTAGAGGCGTCGGTTGTTAGGTGAAATTCTTTGTTGAAGTTAGGGAATTCTAACATTACTTCGTTTGAAGTAAGTGAATTATTGATTTTGTTGAATGCTTCTATTGCTTATTTGTTTAGTGTTACTGCTATTTTGGCTGACATATTTTTGGACATTCGTCCCTCTTCCCCTCTCAAAAGAAGAGTTAGGGGTTTCGCGAGTTTGGCGTAATCCTTAAAGAAATGTCTGTAAAAGCCAGACATTCCCAAGAATGACCTAAGTTCTTTTAACGTTTTTGGAATCGGAAATTCACGGATTGTAGCTATTTTTAGTGGGTTAGTTTTTAATCCTTGAGTGGAAACTCAACTAAATACTCAACTTCTGATTTTAAAAATTAGCATTTATTTAACTGTACTACCATATTAGCTGTTTGTAGTGTGTGAAATATAGTTTCTATATTGCGAAGACGTGTTTCTTCGTCTTGTCCAAAAATTATTATATCGTCATTGTAAACGTAACATTTTGTCCCTATGTGTTCTCTAAGTATGTCGTCTAGTCCTTTGAAATATAGCGGGTGCGTTTTTTAAGCCAAATGGTAAACGGGTATATTCGTATTTAGCGTTGTTAATCGAAAATGCTGTTTTTTGAATATTCTTTTCATTTAGGGGTATCTGGTGAAAACCGCTTTTAAGGTCTAACACTGTGAAGAATTTGTTTTTCCCAAGTTGGGTGAGTACTTCATTTATTTCTGGGATGGGGTATTTGTCTGGTGTTGTTACACTGTTTAGTTTACGGTAGCCTATTACCATTCTGTATTTTTTCTCCTCTGATGCATCGAGTTTCTTTGGTATATCCAGATTGGTAAGTTGTAAGGTGATCTTGAGTGTCTGATTATGCCTTGATCTACCAATTCTTTGATTTGTTTTTCAACTTCGGCCTTAATTGCCATTGGGTAGGGGTAGTATTTTGAATAAACTGGCCTATCTGTTGTTGTTTTTATTTCTGCTACTACTGTCGTTGTTCATGTCAAACTGATTTGGATATTTGCTGCTTTGTCGTCTGATGTGTATATAACTGCGTTTAGCTGTTTTAGGCTATCGTTGCCAAGAATTGCGTGAAAGGATTTAAGTGTGGGTAAGATAAAAAATTTGTGTTTTTCTTCCTTGAGTCCGAAAAGGTTGAGTTCGGTGTGTTGTGATATTTCGATATTGCCACCTACTGATTTTGTGAAAAACATTTTTTCATTGGGTTTGGGGTTTTTTACTAATGAAGTTGGAATGTAATTCTTATTTGAACCGGTATCTATTAGAAATTTTAATATATTTCCATCGCTCGTCCTACACTCGAAGTAAGGTAGCGATGAGGAGGTTAGTCTAAAAAATGAACGTCTACGAATCCATTAAAATTATTTCCTGGATTGTCCTGCTCTTTTCTCATATATTAGTTGTTGTATTCTTTCCATGGTTGCATTTCCTCATATTGGGTGGTATCTTCTTCGTAGTCTTTATTATATTCGTTAGTATCTTGTGCAATATAGTTGATTCGTTGAAATTTGTTCGGGTAGTTGACTGCTCTTGTTTGTTGCGAATGGTCTATATCCATTGGAATTGACTTGGGCTGTGGTTTTGGTCCGTGAGATCTTGGTGGTTGAAAATTTTGTTGATACTGTTGGTATTGTGGTCTACCGTATTGGTTTTGGCCGATAAGTTGTCTCTTGAAGTAATTTTGTGTTGTGGATAAAATGGTTGTTTTAGAAACTGCGGTTTCCTTGGAGGTATGGGAGGTTAATAAGTTTTACGGCTTGAGTTTTGGTTGTTATATATGTATTGTGCTCTCTATCCTTGATTCTCCAATTTTAAACAGAGATGAAGGGCTTGTGGTAGGTCTATTGGCTCCTTTATTCCTAGGAGTTTAGGAAAATCTCCATTGAGTCCTTTTATAATTGTATCTAAAGCTTTGTTCCTATAGGTTTGTGTTAAAAGGTGAAGGGCTTCGGGACCCATTTCAAGACTCGATAAATTATTGAGAATGAGAGAAAGGTGATTGTAAAGTTCTTGGTAAAACTCTGGGATAGTTTTCCGTCCCTGTACTACCGCGTAATGGATTGTTAGGCAGTGTGAGATAGCTTTCCAGTCAAGTGGAGTATTATACGATTCTAGGACAACGTCGGCGTTGCCTACAATTTTATTTCTAATAACGCTTAAGATACCGAAGTACTTTGGGGTACCTCTGATGCCTTCGTAGATCTTAAGCATGCGGTCTACACTTTTTCTCCACGAGTTAAATTCGCCAGGGTTGCCAGAGAATTCTCGCAGGCTTCGTATAATGTCGGGTATTTTGTCAAGATCGTCTAATCGTCCACGGTATTTTGGGTCAATAGTCTGGTCAATTGCGTTAGTCAGTATGCTATTTGGGTTATTCGCTATAATCTCTCAAACTACAATTTCCTTAACAATTCTACTGATAAGGGCTTCTAGTTTGGGAGTCGTATTGGTGTTTTGTGGAGGGGAAACATTTAGGTTTCGTGGAGGGGGAACGTTTGGATTTAAAACGGGTGGTCTACTTGTAATAATGTTTTGATTTTGCATTTTTGTTTTAATGGTCTAACTTAAATGAAATCAATTAATTTAAGTTATTCTTTTTTTTTCTTTACTTTTTCTAACTAATTTAAGTGATCAATCTCTGGAGGGTCTCTTTGGTGGTGAATCGCAGAGTTGTTTTGTGTTATAAAGCCGGAGGGTCCCCCTTAAAGGTGCTGAATCGCGGCCTTGCTTTTATTTAATTATTGGCTGTACAAGCCTTTAATAGTTACTTATTATTATATATTATTTTAATAATTAATCTTTTTTTTTTTCTTTTTTCATATAGTTTCTAATGAATAATTATTTTCAAAATTGAATATTATTCCCTTTCGTTAATTTTAATTGGTATATTTAGCTTTTCTTTTCTACAAGTATATATTTTTTATTTTATATATATATCTTCTATGAAATGTTTTTCTTTTTATGTTAAATTTGATATTTTCCGTTTTTATTAATTTTAATTTGAATATTTCACTTTTTCTTTTCTCTTTTTTTCCCACTTTTACTTTTTTATCTCTATTACTATTTCGTTTTTCGAGAAACTTCTATAAACTTTATTTTCACGATATTTTCCTATTTTCTTTCGCTTACTTCTATAACTGAATATGTTTTCTATTATTGTTTTTTTATGATATCTTAGTCTATGCTTACAGTAAGATCATCCCGCGGCGGAGTGGATCATCCTGTTTGTTTTCCACTACTAAGGTCCACTCTTTTTTCGCACTCTTTGCGTTAGTGCGTTCTGCTGTCACAGGAAACTGCACTGTTGCTGCTACTTGAGGAGCTGTTGTTGTCACCGTTGTTGCTGCTACTTGAGGAGTTGTTGGTGTGGGTTGCGTTGTCGCGGTACCGATATTGGCACTACATTTAAATTTTTTTACGGCGATCGCGACTGGCATTTTGGCGCCAGTTATTATATTTTAAGTTACGAAGCCGTCTTTATTGAACCAAAGTAAAACTTAGACTAATTTTACAATATTAACTTCTTAACATTAAACTTCTGCATCACGTTGCGGGCACAGGTGACTTATTGCTGAATTGGCCGAATGGATGCGCGTGTACTGGCTATTGTTACGTTGATCCGGCCAGGCAGACATGGCATCAGCGTTTTATACGTATTGTTGTTGTTGGTGCGCTTCAGTATCGTGGGAAACGTATAGTTCAAGCTTTTGAGTGTTAACAACGTTAACTTACATAATTACGCTAACAAAAAAGTGTGTTTGTGTTCCCTTTTTGACTGTGTGCCGGAGACAATATACATATATATATGGAGAAAATTTATACAGTTGGAAAGGAGAAGAAGTACGTTTCATCGCTATTCTGTATAAGTTGCAAATACATATGTACATATATGGTGCACAATGCGAATTGTGACCTCATTATTGAATAATAACTGCGATCAATTGAAGATTGAAAGCGATCAATCAAAGGATCAACGTGATAAATTGCGTCAAAATGTTAATTTGGAAAAAAAGTTCTTCAGAAGAAGGTGTTGCTCTACGAAATTCTGGATTCCTATGCCATTACTTTCCGATATCACCTGAAGAACAAATGTACGCAGCAGAAGACAAAATAATTTCTTTGTTGAAAAGATTTCAAAATGGAGCATCAGTTCAAAACTTCATCGATATTTCATTCAAGCAATTCATCAATATTTTATACTAATTATTTGGACATCGTTTCGCAGGTGCATACGTGGCCACATGTGATGGCAAATTCAAAATGGTCGATTTAGTTCGATTGTTCATTCAAGAATTAATCAAGCCAAAACGAGAAACAGTACAAATTATGATGCACGAGAAAGAATTATAATTTAAAATTTTTTTTTTTTAAATTAATTTTTGTAAATTGGTTTCTACAACTTTCTTTAAATGTTGTTCACATTTTGTTCAAATAAGAAATAAAATTCAATTACTATTAGCATTGTTAATAAATTGTATTTTCTATTTGTCGAATTTCGAACACTGGCGACCCTAGTTATTAATTAAGCTGCGGTAAAAAAAAAAAGATTTCTGACACACGAAATTAATATTAATATATATACTTACATACAAACATAGATTTAAGTATATTATGTAATGGAAAAGTGCAGTAACTAAAAAAAAAAATAAGAAATACGAAAGGGTTTAACAAACTAACCCAAAAAACCGGAGTTGTAACAAGAAATCCGTTTTTACCAACATACAAAACGGCACCAAACTGATATAAATATCGAAATCGAAATTCCGCTGATATTTAAACCAGTTTAATATAATATATAAATCCAAATACTTATATAAATGATTGCATATTAAGTGCTTTTAGGCTTACCTTTGTGTTTTCAAACACAATTATTTCACAAACCCAAAAAAGAAAATTATTCAAGTAATTACTTTCTTACAAGAACAGTGACAGTCATCTGACAGTCACAGCTGAAAAAATTTTGTCAGCGCGCAGAACAAAGTTTCTATCATTTTCTTAAGAGCCTTGGGGAAAAACTAATGTAAACAAACGTATGTACGTACGTACTATATATCTGCAAACTCTCATGTTTTTTTCTGAGTCATTGCTGACCATAAATCTATCATAGCTGAAAATTGTCAATTATGACTGAAACGCTATTATAGCTGCAATTTGTCAGTTATGGCTGTTAATCTATCACAAGTGAAAAATACCTTGCGCAGTAGATAATATCATTTTTATTTCATTAATAAATTCAAAACTTTAAATTAAAATAGTTATCATAATATACATTAATATAAAAAAAAGTGTAACAAAAATATAAATAAATAATAAATTATAAAAAGAAATTTTCACTTAATTCCATGCTTGCTCCTTCCAAAAGCTCTGCTGTTCGTGTTTCTCCAGTTCATGAATATTTCGGAATTTAAAAATGTCTAAATAAAAATAAAAATTAACTAAAAATATATTTTTATTTTAAACTTAATAATAACTTACGTATATTATATTTGAAAACTCCTTCGTTATTTATTTATTTTTAATAAACAAAAAAAATTGTACAGTACTGACATAATAAATGTGAGTTGCTAATATCATCCAGCAACACCCCTTGCTCTTTGGTAAACAAAACACAAGCAGGATTGCGTACATAAAAAAACGCGCATTGATTTCTTCTACTAGCTATCAATTGCATAAGAATATAAAACATATGCATATGCACCAACAATTCGTGCATACTCATATACAAAGCGCATTGATCTCTTCAACGAGCTCTCAATTGCATAGGAACATAAATACTCGTACATACATACTTAAATACCTAAACATAAGGACATAAAAGTATTGTTTAATTAAAAGTGCGGATTTTAATAAAAAAAAATTACAATCACATAAAAATAAAATCAAATTTATTTTGCAAGTATATAAGTACTAAGTATAGTAATCATATACGTAAACGAGTATTCGGTTTAAATTATACTTTATTGCTTCATTTAAATCAGTACACACGTAATAGTAAAACTTAATGCACTTGCCTAAAATTCAAAAAGAAACTAGTGAAGAATTTATAAAAATAAAATCCACTATTTCAAATTGTTTGACGGTTCTATCGATACAAGGTATTATATATTCGGTTACACCGAAGCTATAATACCCTACGCAAGATTCCTTAGAAGAACTTGATTTTTTAGTTTGTATGGCACCTACAAGTATATGCTATAGTGATCCGATAGACCCCAAGGTAGTAACAACAACAACTTAAATAGAAGCTTCTTCAAATAGCAAACGTTCACATCCGAACAGTACAAACAAACGTCATGCGAACTACAAATGCACAGGACGGCATATGCTGAAATTTTGCGAGAAATTCAAGAAATTTAATATCGATCGAAACAATTTTGTATAAACAAAAAGACTTTGTACTAACTGCCTGTCACATGCGCATACAAGCAAAGAATGCGAAAGCAAATTTCATTGCGTTTGGTGTCATAAACGACATCATTTAATGCTTCATATAAATCGTTTTTCCAGCTCAGCCCCAAACAGCGGAAATATGAAAAGAGCCACTGGTTTAGTTGCAGGCTCAAATCCCGAAATGCTACACAGCGAAAACCAGAGTAAGGTACTACTCACAGCAGTTGTCTCCATCGTACACCGAGGAGAACTGTTTAAACTTAGGGCCTTAGTAGACCAAGGATCACAACCATCTTTCATAGCGTCCAAGATACAAAATAAGTAAAAACTGCCAAAAAAACAAGCCAATTTCGAAATTAAGGGATGGGCGGAAGAGTAGTTTAAAACTAAAAAAAATCTGAACCACACACCTTCACACCTAAAGTTGGCAGACCCCAACTGCAACACCCCCGCTCAAATAGATCTTTTATTAGGCAGCGATCTCATATAGCGTATTGAGAAAATTTCACCCCACCTCTGGCACAAAATACTATTTTCGGATGGATCTAAGTCTACGTGGACTAGTTAAGGAACAAATTACCACCATGAAAACTCAAGTTGAGGAAATCTCAAATAAATACCTCAATTCACAAATAAAGAAATTTTGGGAATTAGAAGATTTAGCCAAAAAGACACAAGCCCTTAAAACCGCAGGTTTTCCATTAAAAAAGATAACGGCGAACCACCCTAATGTTTTAAAGGACATACCTAAAGAAAATATGTTGGACACTACTTTCCTTAAATTCTAAAAGGAAAGTACAACAAAAACTCTGGGGATTCAATGGAATGTGATATTCAGTTTTCATACACTACTGAGTCAATACCTGCATTATCCGTCCTCTGTGGCAAAACTTTTTGACACCGCAGGATGGTTGTCGCCTATTATAATACAAGAATTACGGCTAGATGGGACGAACAAGTAAAACCACTTCGTTTAGAAAAATGGTCACAGTTCGCGAGCGATCTAAATGATATTTCACTGGTAAAAGTCCCACGATGGGTAAATTATGCTGCTGAGCACAAAGTCGAACTGCACGGCTTCTGTGACGGCATATCATATGTTCGTACACAAAGCGACACTGCGAGCCCAAGCCACTTACTAGTAGCAAAGCAAAAGTAGCTCCTCCAAAAAAATAGCCAAACTAATATCCATGGAGCAAATACATTTAAAAAAGGCCAAATACAAATTATATCTGTTGTACGATTCTCAAATTGTATAAGCATGGTTAGAAAAACCACCACACGCATGGAAGACGTATATTTCCAAATGAACGTCTCAAATGATTGACATAGTAGGATCAGCAACGTGGCGACACATGGTCACTGCTGACAAACCAAAGCCCTGCACCTTGCTTCCACCACAGAAAGTCAAAAAATCGACTCTTTTCATACAAAATTTGATGATACTGACATCTTTGATCGATTTTCATCGTTCCCGAGCCCTCAGGGTAATCGCTTACATGCTCAAGTTCATAGAGCGACTGAAATTAAAGTTAAGGGAGTAACCTTTGTACACTCCTAATGCGATACATATGATGTACCTAGACTTACAAAAAGCAAAGTCGCTCTTGTCGCATCTACCCAAGCGCACTACTTCAGTCGCGACATTCGAATCCGATTGATAAAAAGAGCTCACTCTTAGCACTAAACCCATTTCTGAACACGAAAGGTCTACTGCGTGCGAATGGTCGGCTGGCCAACTCCAGCTGACATACAACGTGCGCCACCCTATATCTATCTCCGAAAAATCACAACTTGCTTATATCTCAACTATGTCCGCGTAGTAATGCTACACGCCGAACATCGCCTCATGCAACAAATACTCCGTCAAGAATTTTATAAGCATAAGCAGAAGATGCGTACGCAGATTATGGCAGCACTTGCACCGGAGCGCTGCGACTTCGCTCTGCCTTTTACAATTACAGGTGTTGATTTTCTGGGCCTTTTCAAATAAAGGCGTTCATGCCTCATGGTGGGCCTCCCACCCTCATGAAAAGATATGTGCCTTTGTAGGTTTTGCGACAAAAGCAGTTTATCTCGAGCTATATACTAATCTGACACATGATATGAGGCTTTTCTTGCGGCGTTTGCCCGCTTTGTCGGACGACTCGGTTTTCTGTTAAAACTCATGGGCGACAATGGCAAAACATTTATCGGAGCTCAAAGAGCCGTAGAAAAACAGTTTGTAGATTATATCCAACAAGTCTCACTTGAGATTGTAAAAAGTACGCTCCCCAAGGTATTAACTGGCAGTTTATCGCATCAAGCGCTCCTCATATGGGTGGCCGTTCTCAATTCACGGCCGCTTACGACACTTTCGCGAGATCCCTCAAATTTCACAGCCCTTACTACAGGGCACTTCCTCAAAGGAGCACATTCTGGCCATCCCTGAGCCAAGCGTGGAGTCGCTATCCTTATTTAATCAATGTCAAAGAATTAAAATTCTCCATCACGATTTCAGCCGCCGATGGAAAGAAGAATACATAAAGGATCTCCATAAAAGATACTGTTGGAAGACTCCTGAACAAGCCCCAAAAGCTTGGAGATTGTCTACCCCACATCGAATCGCGGCTTGAAAAAAGCTACATTACGGCTTCGACGGTCATATACGCGAGGTTGATCTCCGTACCCAAAGCGGAACGCTGACCAGACCGCTCGTGAAGCTGTGGTTTTTACCAACCGCAGATAATAACAACAAAGCAAGTGATAAACGATAAACCGATAATAGTCCCGAAGACGTAAATAATAACCAATTCAATGCCCACTTCAACTTATATCTAACAAATTTATAAAAACCAATAAATTTTTTTACACAGATAACTATGTATTACGCAGATGACCTCAGGCCAACACCTGCTATCCGTTCGGCTTTAAATATGCCGCCCCTGAGGATACTCCAGCGCCCCGAGTTACAACTGCAACCATTTCTGCAGCCATTCCTAGAAGTGGCACGCGACTATTACCAACACCGATCACGGAACCACAATGTGGGCCGCCGCCCACACCAACTACAGCACTGCAGCATCTTCACAGTCATGAAACTGATGCCACGCCAGCAGATTGCCCAGGCTCATGGGTACTGTCTCAATTGTTTGACAGCGGCACATGATACGCAAGAGTGCACATCAGTCAATCTGTACCAAATGTTCGGCAGGCAGTATCATACACTGCTTCATCACACCACAAGACGCGATATCCCGCGCAGCCACCCTGCAGGCAGACAGCAACTAACAACTCTAACAGCTGCAGCGACTCCTAGGCCAAACATTCGCCTAAGGGCGCCGGGATGGCTAAACGAGCTAAACTTCCCTCTATCGTACATCACTCTACATGCAACACTGACACATTCCAATCCACCAAAACAATACAATCCACAACTGAGAACACCAATCCATATTTATAATACACCACACCCGAAGACAACAAACTCATATTGTACATCACCACACGGGACAACACAATACACCACAACTCCGCGTTTGTACACCACCAGCTAACAAAAGGGACGGGATCATCGCTCCCACGACATTCGCAAAAATATTTCGATCGACATCGTTACGCCTTGAAGAACCACTTTCTCCAATTCGATCCTGAGTGCCACATCAACGTCATTCTGCTTCCTAATCGGATTCTTGCCGTCCGGCTCGTCGACATTCATTTCTTTTTTTTTATAATTTAAATATAAATTCGATAGTTCAAATAAAGTTGTGAAAATAAATTGAAAATATGATAGATAGTTAATCGAAAAAATACATCTAACTCTAACAGATACATTGACCTTTCCAACTTGAGAATTTACGACTTTGTTTGGAGTTTTTCGAGTGCCAAGAATGCTGTGCTCGGTGCTTCGAGAAAGAAATTCATTCGCTAAAAGCCAAAGCAATTTTGTGAACTTGCAGTTCCATAAAGTGAGCTGAAATATTATATTTACAAACAAATTTTCATAGCTTTATGAAAATATACGTGACTCAGACGGGCCAGTAAAAAAGGACCCGTCTGCCGTATAAGCAGCTAGAAATTTTATGAACACTGTTATGAAAAACTGAATTTCTCTCTCGGTGTTATCGTCTCCATAGAAATTTCAGCAACACTCGAATGAAGTATCAATGAAAAACCGGGTCTGTTTGCTAATACATAAATAATGTATGAAAATATGTGTAAAAAAGAGTTGTAAAAAGGCAATCGATACAAGATCGCGCGATTTTACCGACCCCAATTTTCCCGGTAGTAGCGCAAATTGTCTCTTCTCCTCCTCTTTATATTTACGATTTAATTTATCGTAATTTTTTTGGGGAAAACATAAGAATAAAACACAAAATGTCATATCTTTTGAGTTTATGGAAAAAATACAGATATTTTTATAGGATTTACATAACGTAATGAACGTAATTTAACACCGAAATTCGTCTATATTCAGTAGATAATGTGATTCTTATAAATCTGTAAAGTAAGTATGTACCATATACAAGGTGTGTTCCAATGAAAAGATGAATTTTGAATTTTTTGGAAAATACTTATTTATTCATTAATAGCTATTTTGTCTTCTTCAAAGTAATACCCCTAAGACATATTATACTTGTGTCTTATACATTCCTCGAATCACTTCTGAAATGCGTTTTCGGTATGGCCTCAGCTCTTTCTTCGATTCTGACTTGATCTGATCAATTGTGGCAAAACGCTTTCCTTCCATTGGTTTCTTCAGTTTTGGGAATAGGAAAAAGTCACAGGGAGCCAAATCTGGTGGCATACGGTGGTGGTTGACGTCATTTAACAACTCCTGAGCGACATTAATGTGACATTGCTTTTGCTCACGTTTCATGTCCAAAACATTCGAGAAAATTGAATGGCATGAGCCGATTGATATGCACTCCTGTAGGGAGTAGGGAGAAACATTCCCCTGCATGGCATGCAACCATGGTTATATGGGGGCTAAGGCAAGTTTTCGCCTGATTTTATCCATCTTAGGAAAAAAAATACACTGTTATTAGAAAAAGACGCTCTCTCAATTTCATTAAAATAACTCCTACATTAACCGATATATGTGGTCTAAAGTAAAGTGAAAGTTTGAAAATCTTTATCAGGGCTGTTATAGAATCTGATAGTTGTCTAAATCGGAATCGAGACCGATAAAAAATTGTAGTAGGTGTCATGAATTCAGATATTATTGGTTTGATGTCCGAAATTGTATCGGTTTTGAGTGTCACGGCAACCAATTTTCAGTTAATTTATTTTATTGTTACGAATAAACTTATCTTTATTGCGAATGAGAATTTAACATATGCACACATTCTAAATCTGATGATGGATAAATTCGCAATCACATCAGTGATCAGCTCGTCATAATTGTCAGCCCTATGGGTTTCAAGGAAACCATGTATTACAGCTTTAAAACTGTTCTAGCCCTCTTCTCCTTATTGCTAAGAAAATTCGGGATAATGTCACCAGAGAATGTTAATGAATAGAAAATTTAACACAACGAATGGGCTTAAATGAATTATAGATGCGCATACTTATTTAGATTTATGTTTTCAATTTCAATGATATGGCACAATTTATAATAATGAAAAGCCTTTTGAATTAAAAAGTAGGATTACTCGAAAAAAACACAGAGTTTATAATAAAATATACATTTAATAGACAATTTTTTCAACTCATGTATGTATGTGCGTTGCGTGAGCAATAGCTTATTGAGCAAAGGATAATAATAAAACTGTGGCTAAATCAACCTAGTTCTCACTTTTGGGTGAGCTTAGGTAGTAAGCGTGAAGAAGTTAAGCTCAATGCTAATATGAGCACTTACGTTCGAATCCTGAAAATCATGAATCTTTTAACTTTTATTTTCCCTTGTATTTTATTAATTGAAATCTTAGCAAATCTCAATTCAATTACTTTAATAGCATGTATTACTTACTGAGATAATTAAAATATAATATGTCAGGCAAATATGTTCATACGTTAATGTTTACGAATGTTGCATGTGTATTTACATAAATATGACAATCGCACATACCCAACAAGAACAGTGACACTCATCTGATCGGTCATATGACAGTCATAGCTGAAAAAATTTTGTCAGCGCGCAGAACAAAGTTTCTATCATTTTCTTAAGAGCCTTGTGCAAAAACTGATGTAAACAAACGTATGTGTGTACGTCATGTACGTCAACGCAAGTACATTTATCGGATAATTGTGTATCGTTTACAGTGGATTTGTGATTGCGGTTGCAACACTGAATTCTGTTGCATTTACATTTTTAACGGACATTAAATTTCAAGTATTGTTTGTTAAAAAAACAAACACATTAAAGTGGAAATATCCTTTGACATTATTTATTTTATTTTGGTGAGTTAAAATTTTTTACATTAATTTCAAGTGCATTGTGTGAAAGTTAATTTTTTGAAAAATTTTTTTCCAAGGTCAATTTTATGTTGTTGGTTGAATCGACAATATCAACAACAACGACGAAATTGCTGATTTCTATGCCATTACTTTCCGATATCACCTAAAGAAAAAATGTACGCAGCAGAAGACAAGATAATTTCTTTGTTGAAAAGATTGCAAAATGGAGCATCAGTTCGAGACTTTATCGGTATTTCATTCAAACAATTCATAAATATTTTAAACTAATTATTTGGACATCATTTCACAGTTGCATACGTGGCCACATGTGATGACAAATTCAAACTGGTCAATTTGATTCGATTGTTCATTCAAGAATTAATCAAGCCAAAACCAAAAACAGAACAAATTATGTTGCAAATTTTTTTAAAAATATATTTTCTTTAGATGTTGTTCACATTTTCTTCAAACTCTTAAATAAAGTTCAAATACTATTAACATTGTTAATAAATTTTATTTTCTATCGGTCGAATTTCGACCACTGGCGACCCAAATTTATTTTAAACTTTCATTTTAGACATCCTGTGTGTGTCCTTATGAGTAGGAATTCCATATAAAAACGAATTGTGGCTGACCAGGCGCACCGAAAAATGAAAATTTGTATCAGACGTGCGTTCCTTATGAAATAATTTGTAGCCGTTGTAATATGAATAATTTTGAAAATATAAAAATATAATAAATATTTTACAAATGGCATATTGGGGATGCCCATGAAGGAAGGGCAATTTCGAGAATATTCACATACAAATTGGTCATTTGAAAGTCTGAAATCTGTCCCTCCATCTGCCTGTGCAAGCTGTAACTTCAGTATTCAGGTATCGTAATGAAGCTTTGTTCACATGTTCCTTAGCAAAAAAAGGGAGGACGAGTTTGTAGCTGAGCGTAATCGCACCACGGCTACGCCCACAAAAAGTCATAGATAAAAATAAAATGACATAACTAAGCACTAAATTAAAGTATAAAACTGTAATTCCGTTCTAGAGATTGCAGTAGCAAGGAGCACCTGTGGGCTATAAAAAATGGGCCTTGCTCCGCCTATAATAAGTTTAATGTACATTGTATCTAAACCATTAAAGATATTATATATAACCCAAATTTGCACAGGAAAAATCCTTTCCACACCTTTTACGACAGTATGAAAATAGGCAAAATCGAATTATAACCCCACCCACTCCCCATATAGCGGTTTTCTTAAAAACTATTTGAAGCGCAATAAATCAATAACTAAATGCGCCACATTTAATTTTACATCCAGGCTGATACAAAAGTGTTTTATAGGAGCCGGAGTCAAAATGGGACGATGGGTGCGACCCCGTCCACATTTAGGTGAAATCACATATCACCAGATATACTCGACCAATTTCAACCAAATTCGGTACATTACATTGTCCTGATGGTGCTATATTGTGTAAATGGGTGCAATCACGCCCACTTCAAATATAACACAATTTAAAATTCCATATGATTCTTTCTCTTTCCAGTACACAAATCAAGCACCAATTTATATATTCGAAAAAAACTTGGCAAAAATAATGCCTTTGAGGTATGCCATGTCGAGTCTAAAACTTGTCAAAATCGACCCTGTTCAACTGTTACCGAATATGTGAACCCCAGTGCATGTGGCTCACTTTTTGCTGAAAATATCGGTCCATCTGTGGGATATATTATTAAAATTTGGGAAAAATGTTTTTTTGATAATAATATACTCAAAAATGGGTTGAATTGTCTCAATACTTTTCTTAATCCCCATATATGTACCTAATATAAAGATTTTCAAATTTCCAGTTCACTATATACCACATACATCAGCCAATGTGTGAGTTATATTAATGAAATTGTGCCTAAAATAGATAAAATCGGGCGAAACCTTGCCTTAGCCCCCATTATCTGATATTCAGAATTTTGAAACGTCCGGCTGACTTTACTCCATACATGTATATATTTATGTTTATATATTTATAAAATTGCTTGAAAATAAGTTCTCAAGTATACCAGAACAATGTCAGAAATTAATGCAATCAGCCATTTTATTTCCCAATATATTCTATATAATTATTTTCGACTTTCCACTTGACTTTAAACCGTTTAGGTTGGCCAAAATGTATGATATTTTAATAAAATTAAGTGGACACGATAACTTAAAAGTTATAAACTTATATTAAAGGTTTGGCGCTCAATATAAATGAAATGTGTCTGGGTCTAAGCCTATTATCTATAATATAATGACTTCCGATCCTCCGGTTGAGTTTATATCACATATGTTAATCTCATTTAAGGATGATTTAAGTATAATTTTCGCAGACGGGAAGTAAAATATAGTAATAAGTGAGCCTATGACCAAATTTGATTTTAATCCCTTCACGATTTCGTCGAACAATGAAGTTGTACCAGAGAACTTAGAAGAACGAGAAGGTGCAAATTGAATTTTGTATGATGCTCAATTGGACGGCTAACAGAGCTGAAAAATTGAGATCAAGGAGTTCACCATTTTCTTTAATATTTGCTGTTATTTAACAGAAATGAGAATTTATAACAACGTTCTCTGACAAATTACGTGTCTCCCAACATAAAGAGAAAAATTAAAAGAAATGAATGAGAAAACAAAAAATACTAATGCCACTTCACATAGGTATGCATGATTATTTTTTGCCATATAAACGATTTTTTTGATGAAAAATTGATAAAATATGATTTTTTTGCACAAATGTTACATTGATAAAATGTGAAAGATTATGCAAAAAATGATATTTTACTATTTTCATAATTTTATAATTTTAATTGTTACAGAATTAATAATTTATGTATGTACATATGTATGTACATCAATATGTTATATTATATAATATAATAATAATATTATCACTTATTAATAAATACATGTGAGCGCACTGCTCTATGTATATGCAAGTTTGTATGTACAAATATGCGTATGACCGCGCAAAATAAGTAATGCATACACAAATCTACATACATTTAAGAGTACGAATGTAAGTACGTCAGCCAATAGGAAAAATACAAGCATTGTTGTGCAAAAACAACAATTGTCTCAAATAGCATCAGCACCAGAAATCAGAATATGGCTGCCAAATTGACAAATCCTAAATTTGCAGTATATCACACACCAACAACATTTTCATTCATGAACGGCAGCGCACAAGCAATAAGCTAAGTCGGTTCATTCATAAAAGCAAAACACATCTCCCCGAGCATGCGTTTGCCTACAAGCGTCTTTTCGCGACGATGCCAAAAGCTAGAAATCATAAATTGAACTAAGGTTCCCTCTAGAAGGGAAAGGTGACAACCCTGCAAACGCAGAAAAACAAGTAAGAAAGGGCTAAGTTCGGATGTAACCGAACATTTTATACTCTAGCAAAGTTAAATGGTATATTCGATGGAGACTTCTTTATATGTTTTAATAATTAGAAGTAGGAACTGTTGCCTTAGTTATTTACATTTCACTCACAGTGAAAATAATTAGAGCAATTTGTAAACTAATTTTACTCAAATTATGAGAAATCGTTCTTGTGCTTTTTGTATACGCTTATAATTGATTTTATATAGAATGCATTACAACTGTACTGAGAAGTATGAAAAGAAATCGTTTTTGAACAATGAATATATTTTTTATTTATTATATCGTTATTATTATACATGTTTAGCTTAAAAATAATAAATATTAACAACTTTAAAAATGATATAATATTATTATATTAATTTGTATATAATATTTACAATATTAAACATAAATTTTTGTAGAGATTCTTATACATATATCCAAATTATATTTCTTTTTCCTTATACTATTTAATTTCTATAATATATTTATACAATAATGTCATATATAATAACAAATTATATATATAATTTAAATTTTCTTAATTAGATTATTTACATATTTTTCTTAAAATTGTCTTAAAAACTACTGTCAAAATTCCTATACCATTCGAATTCGATTATATTTGGAAAAAAAAATTAAGAACTATTGCACTAAGTCTAAAAACTTTACTTCGAAATAGAGACACAAATACTGTCATGATAGCTGTGTACTGTCTCAAAAGTAATTGCATTTACACGGGAAGGATCCATTGAAAATGCCCAATCAATTTGTGTACTGGCAGGTGTAGTTGAATATTCTGCACCAAGCAGGGAACTAAAGTTTTTTTCATGGAACAGATTTCTTATTGCAGTCCCAGTAGACATTAAACAAATTTTAAAATCTCCACCAATTAGCACATTTTGATTGCCTAACTCAGAAGTAAGGACTTCCTGAAGTTCTGCAATTAATTGTCTGACAGAGAAAGCTGAATTTCTATATAGAACCAGAATATTAATATTGAAACATTTAAACAAAACCGCTTCTAAAACTTTTCGGCCTGAATAAATTTTCTTTACAGCCTTTGATTCTATAGAGCAGGCAATACTATGCTTTGCATATATTATAATGCCCCGTTTATTTCTGTTGGTTGTTTCCGTGCTATGAAGATAGCATCAAACAGTCGCTTTTTATATCTATATTAATTCAAGCGTGAAGACTCTGAACATTATGAAATAAAATTTGATGTCCTGATGTTCGGGAAATCATAAAATTGAAACTTGTTGTCAAAGCTTTATTTGTGTTCAATTCCCTCAGTTCCCTAAATACGGGATCCGATTCAGAAAATTTGTTAGGAGGAATAAAATTGCCTATGATGAATAGACCTTCTGCAGAAGTAACTCGACTACAAGCGACATATATTGAAGCTCTAGGCATTCTGGGTCGAGTATGAACTACAACTTTATTATATGTGGCACCCTGACTTTTATGAATAGTTATTCCCTCAGCCGGAACAACTGGAAACTGATTTCTTTCAATTGAAATTTGTTCATTTCTTTTATATTGAATAGATTTTAGAACTTTTTCAATTGGTGTCCAAGAACTTTCTAGAGGATGAGGCTTTTTTGATCGTGCTATCAAACCAACAGAAGGTTCTAAAAATTTAATCCACAGAATTGTTGGAAAGGAACATTGGAAATCAATATGCATAAGTTGTGCAGCTGCCCCATTAACCAAGCCATCACACGTGTTTATGTTCACTGTAATCATATATTTGGCGGAGATTTCTAGTGTCAATTCATAGGGCAGGCCCTGCGTTTCAGAAGTTTTGAAAAGTTTAACTCTTTCCAAAGTATTATAATTTTCATTTATACCAATTCCTTTAACTGAGTCTTTTGCAGTTGAAAGGAAAGCTTCTGTTGGGATTTGACTGAGCATAAGGGCATTGAAATTATTTGTCTCTTCATTAGACCAAAGTAAATGTATGGCATCATCGGAAACTTCTTCGAAATTAACTACTCGAGTTTCAATGAGTGATATGTCCTCATTTGTCATAGTACCAGATGTAATATGATTTAATGCAATTGCAAAGGCCTGATCCTCCCGTTGTCTCATTATCTCTGTTAATTCAAAGTAACTCCCACAAAGGGGAACCAACTAAAGTGCTGTATGCATCATTGGGATTAGGAGAGAATATCCACCTATCTCCAACAGGTGAGAGTTGCTTCAAATCACCAAACACTATGATCGGTATACCACCGAAGGGGCTGTCTGTTTTGAAAATTTGTTTTAATCTCGCATCAACAGAGCTAAACATACGAGCACCTACCATCGATATTTCATCAAGTATGATTAATTTTAAATCGATAAGTCTGGAATGCAATGAATTCACTGTGTCATTGCTAAGTGGCCTCAACTCTCTATTCAACTGATTAACAGGTAAAGAGAATATTGAATGAAGGGTCATTCCACCTATTCCGAATGCTGCTTTACCCGTAGGTGCGCAAAGAAGAACTTTTAAGGAACTTGGATTGGATCCAGGTGTAGAATTGTAACGATGGTTAAGAGCTTGATATATTGCAGATATCAAACGACTCTTTCCTACACCTGCACCGCCGCCAATGAACTCATAAAATGGGAGATTTGTTTTTAGGTGGTGCATCAAATGTGTCAAATAGGTTCTTTGCTTAGTATTTAGACTTTGAACTAAAGAAAATAATTCCTGAACTGGAATTAAATGGGGTAGTTTAATAAGTCTAATATTTCAATCAGATTCAGTGTCGTTATCTGTTGAATCTTCGCCATGCAAGTCCAGCAAATTTATATTTGGGTTTATTTCTGGAAGTGCCAACACTCTGAACTCATTTTCCACGATAGGTAGTTCATTTCGAGCACCTTCGTCCAAGTTTATTTCATTATAAAGACTTTCTAGAACATTTTCAAGTTCTCTTTGCTCAAAAACATCATATTTTCTTTGATTTTCCTCAATTATAATACGATGCAAGTCTGCTCATTATCGTTTTCAATGAGATCTTGCTGTTCATTCCGCCAAGGATAGTAAAGCATTAACATTTCGCGGAAATACTCAACTCTGGCCAAATCTGGGTTAAACCTTCTATACCGAATAATACAAGGTTTGGTACGTTTTTTCACAAAACCGCTACCGTCTTTAAGAGGCATGACAACCCCGCTTTCTGGTAAATTATCGTCTTCCCTCTCTTCTTCTCCATGATCAGTATGTTTTGCTCTTCTACTAGATTTAAAATATTTATACCTAGATGCAAAATCAGCTAAGAAAAGAGTTTCTAACTGATCGGATCTTTGAATATAACGGTCTAAAATACCGGCTACGAATATTTCAGTCGAACCTGAAGGAAGGTTCTGAAGTTCCGCTCTAGGTTTTACCATTCGAACACGTTCCTCAGGTCGAGAGGTATATATAAATGTTTCTGCATTACTTACTTCTGAAAGATGGAGCCCAATGCAGCAATATACTGCTTCTTGTGCAGATATTTCTGTGCCTGATATAAATTTATGACCTATGTGTTTAAGTTTTTGCTTAATAGTATAATTTCCAGCATTTACCTCTGATATAGCTTCATTTAAGAGCCTAGAAATTCCCCTGTTAGACTTGTTAATATAATTAATTATATATGAACAGCAAGCATATGCATCCAGTATATATTTTATTTTTTTATATTTTGATAACCCAAATAATTTTCTAAGTGGCTGATCGAATCATCGGTAGAAATATAATTGTCAATAAAACTAATGACATCAGGGAATGTCTGAGGATCTTGAAGGTTGATCCTGGGAGCATTATTAAGCCAATGCATGTCATGTACATGCGGGGAACCTCTCTGTTGAAACTCCACTCTCCAGTAGAAATTTGTAACAAAATGCTCTCCAAAAATGCCGGCGTTATCTTAAGCTTAAGAATTTGTCGATAGCGGTAGTCAAAATATCTAGCACAAGTAACCGCGTCTGACCGAATTAAGCGATATCTATCTTGGGTTGTTAAACTGTTGGCTTCCTCTTCCGAAATATCTTTAGAATCAACAGTTTTAGAGAGGATGACCAAAAGCTCAACCCACTGAGATTCTGCAGCCGATAAAGTGATAAAGAAGGTTGGAAGTCCAAATTGGCGAATCATAGCGATTGCCTTTTTCTTCTCTGCTTCCCAGTGCGCAGGTGAGGATCTAACGCCTTTCAAAACCTTGTAACCATCATCGTGTTGAATCAAGTTTTGAACAAAGTTTTCGCTTAATAGATTTTGGGCCGTAACTCGATTGCGACCTGAAAACTTTCGAAGGCAAATGGATGTACTATTCTTAATTTGTAGCAGTTCTAATTTTTTGTAATCATAGAACAACTTTGGAATGGTACACGCTCTTCTGTCAAAACAGCGAATTTCAGAACGTATTATCTTGCTATACGTTTCAGAGCATGTACGCTTCTGCCCAACGTATATTGTTCCAAATGACAACTCTTCTGAATTATTATCTTGAATTATGTCAATTGGTCTTTGTCCTTCACCTGGCGCTATAACTAAACGGTTATAGTCTAAGGTTTTTACAGAAATATTGTCCAAAAGAGTTTCTTGACCGCCTGAATTTAGCTCTGAAGGTAAAAGACCCTTGGGAGCCGCCGCAGGAAATACATATTTCAGTAGGGCCCTTATTTATATTTTGGAAATAAATGTTTTTGAAATATGTTAAATTGCCACTATTATCAGTTTCTATTACATTATTTTCTCTCGTTAATCGGATTCGTTGGGACTGCCTTTGGTTTTCAAATTGTCTATTGAGTGGGTTATCTCTACGAAGGCGAACTTGACCTTGACTAAGATTCAAAATTTCTTCCCTTATACCCCTCCTACTAAGCTGTCGACGTTGTGTTTCTCTATCACGCTCCTCTCTCCTTATTTCAGGATTTTTTCTTGCATGTTCGCTTTGCATTTGATCACGAATGCGCTCTAAATTCCTATACTCAGGATTTCTTCCGCGAAGTTCTCTATGATCCCTAGTGTTCCTACTTTGTTCATCATAACGTACCTCAGGATTTTCTCGACGAGATCTAAGACCTCGAGTATTTCTTATTTGCTCTTCAGAGCGAATTTGGGGATCTTGCCGCCTTGTTCTATGTTGAACAGTATTTGCAACTTGCTCAACAGATCGAGCCTCGGGGTCTTCACGCCGAGACCTATGACCTCGAGTATCTCTTATTTGCTCTTCAGATCGAATTTGCGGATTTTTCCGCCTGGTTCTATGTTGATTTGTATTGATAATTTGTTCGGTCAGACGTACATCTACGATTAGCGTGACTTACAGTATTTTGTGACTGCTCACTATCTCTATATAAAGAGTTTGCACGAAGAACTCTCATACGTCTTCTATTCTGAAGACGACTTAGTAATATAGATTTACTTATAGATAATACTTATATAATTCAGTCCGTCCGGGTGTTAAAAGTTGGATCCTAGGTGCTGCTCTCTTTCACTGTAATTCCTTGTAAGTACTCGCTATGCTATAGCTCGTCACTATACACTGTACTGTGTAATACACTAAAATTAGTTTAAATAAAGCACTTTGCTTGTAAAGACATCTAGTGAAACTGAAACTACAAACACAGTGTACTGATATTTATTATACTCTTGCAACATGTTGGTACAGCTTACGTACTTTTGTATACCTATATATTACTTAGCTATTCACTAACATAATAATACATAATATTTAGTTATATTTATATTTTAGAAATTAGTAGTTTATTTCATTGTATTGAAATTAAGTTCTCGGAAAACCCCTCCGTAAATTACTTTTGTTAAACGCTTTCTAAAACAGGGGGATCTATGGTACCTATTTTGAAGGGTCTACCCATGAAGGCTAAATTAACAATAACTTACATATAATTAAGTATGGTATACACATATGTAGAGCAGGTATGTAGATTTTCTTCTTTCTGTCTTAATATCTTAACTTTTCATAAGCTGCCAACGGCGCTAGGTAAAAATGTAATTTTCTTGAGTTTACAGTTCACCTCATGACCTTCATATTAAATTGTGTCGCAAAACTGAAATAATAGACAGTAGCATGTAAACCGATGGGGTCGCAGTTTATTTATAACCACATAAAAAGTGTCTTTAGCCCTTTTGATACCACATTACTAATATTTATTTCATGCAATTTTTTATAGAAAGATTTTTTTGCTCTATACAAAGTCCAGCACTCTAAGAAACTTTTTTAGCATTGTTGTCTGGTATATTTTATAATAAGTTCAACATGATGGCTGAGAAAATATACCTAACCCCTGATTATCACCAAATATTAGAAGAAATATATGTATATAGAAATCTATATCTATCACTTTAGGTGATGCAAACAACTCTTTGGTGAACAAAACTATACTCTGTTGCAACATGTTGCGAAAGTATAAAAATGTTGCGAAAGAATTCAACATTCATTACTCTTATGTTATTGATCATAGATTTATTTTGTGTCAATACTATTTTTTTCTCCGAAATCTTAACTTTTATAAAAAGAAGCTATTTAACTCAAACATATACCATGTGATATAAACTGAACCAAAGGGGTTAGATTTAATATGTGGGGTATATGAGGTTGCTGTTCTACCAGAGGAGCGGAAATCAGTATATTAGGGTTATAAGGTTAAAACAAAGTCTAGACCAATTTCATTCATATGCAGCGATATACTTTATTTTTAAGAAAAACTGTCCATTTAATTTCATTAAATTATCAAATTGACGAAAAAAATTATACCATAAGTAGTACATGTGAGCTGGGAAAATCAAAGACCAGAAACCTCCAAACCGTATATTAAAAAATGTTGAATTAAACATCCATTATTAAATGATATCGTGATTAAATTACAATAAAATTTGGTATCTTCTTGATTTATATTAAAGGCCATAAACTTAGTCTCAGTTTTATTGCTTGAAGTGAGATATACATAAGTATGAATGTGATATTAACTCCACCAAAGTGGCTAAATTTTATATTATAAGCTTAGGTGGCAAACGTCAACCAGAGAATCGGAATTCATCATATGAAGGTGTGAGGTTTAGACTTAGTAGATACTAATTTCATTCTAATTTAGCGTCAAACCACATAATTTTTAAGAAATCTTTTCCACTTAATTTCGTTAAAATATCACGTTGATCATATATATATTAGGGACAGAGAAATATATTAATTTTGACATTGCTCAGCTATACTCGAGAACATATTTTGAAGCTATTTTATATATATTGAAGCAATATTAATACTCACTGACCGACATATTCGGCATAAAACTGGTTAGAATAACGAAAAGCATTATAAGTAGTATATGGAATTTGAGGGTAGTATTAACCCGATTTTATTAATTTTTTCCAATACCACATACTACTAACATGCCACATACTAATAAAATGCTTCCACTGTTTCATTAAGGTACCTCACATACCATCACCAATCAAATGGAGTAAGGTCAGACGAATGTTCGAAAATCCTGATATTAGTTACATGGGGGCTAAGGAAAATTTTCACCCGATTTGATCTTGTTATGAGTAAAACACGCTCTCTCATTTTCATTGAGATAACTCACATATGCGGTATAAAGTCACGCGGAAGTTCAAAAATATTTATATTAGATATATGAGGGCTACAAGAACTATTGATCCGATTCAACCCATTTTTGAAACAAAGACATACTATTATCGATAGTTTCATTTATTTATTCTATTATATGAATTTCAATTATATATCTTACACAATGGCCGATATTTACGGTAAAAAGTCAACTATAGGTACTGGGGTCCACATATTCAGTACCTAGGGGCTTGAACAGTTTTGGTTCGATTTAGAGATATTTCATTGTTGCTTGATTTGCATAGTGGAAAGTGAAAGAATCAAGTGGAATTTAAAATGGTGTCACATGGAAAATAGGCGTGGTTGTAATCCGATTATTCCCATTTTCGCACCATAACATAGAAATATAAAAATAATGTTACGTACCAAATTTGGTTGAAATCGGTAAAAAGGATCCCAAGATATGGGGTTTCACCTAAAAGTGAGCGGTGTCACGCGCACTGTCTAATTTTGAACGCGGTTCCTATAAAGTCATCTCATACCATCCCCGAGATAAAATTTAATGTCTGTGGAGTGTTTAGTGCTGGATTTATCGCGCTTTTAGTAGTTTTTAACAGTACCGTTACATGGGGAGTGGGCGGGGTTGTCACCCGATTTCACCCATTTTCACACCGTTGGTAGAGGTGCTAAAAACATTTGCTTCCAGTGAATTTTGTTATTATAGCTTTAGTAGTTTAGGAGATATGCACATTATACCTATTAGGGGCGGGACCACGCAAACTTAAAAAAAATTTTTAACTCCAGATGCCCCTCCCTAATGTGATCTCGTGTACCAAATAACAGTCTTGTATCTTATTGCGGAGCTTAGTTATGACAATTTTTTTGTTTTTGATTAATGGCGTTTTGTGCGCGTGGCAGTGGTCTGATTACTCCCATCTGCAATACCAACCGTCTTATTGTACCAAGTTTCATAAAGATGCACGGACGAACGGACAGACAGTCACCCGGATTTCAACTCGTCTCTTCATCCTGATCATTTATATAGGTATACATAACCCTATATCTAACTCGATTAGTTTTAGGTGATACAAACAACCGATAGGTAAACAAAACTATTATACTCTGTAGCAACAGGTTGCGAGAGTATAAAAATCATATATTAGTTGGAGACTTCAATATAAATTTAAATGATGTAGACTATCACTCAGATCTACTACTATCAAGTGTTTTAGATATAAATTATGTACAGTTTTTTAAATAATACTACCATGCCTTATAGTGAGAATGGATCATGTATAGACAGAGAACTTAAAACAACGAGAAGGTGCAGGTTCGATAGCGAACAATTTGTAGGATTTTATTAAGGAGTTCACCTCACATGCACGAGAAACAACTAACATTTCTCGCTTTTATAACAGCGGTGAATCTGTAAACATACACTCTCTTAACATAACCAAACGGCGAATATTGAAGAGAATATATGTATATGTATGCCAAACTGGGAATATTGATATGCCATTTGAAATATATTCCCTTTTATTGAACTATTATTTATTATTATTTTTAAATTATTTTATGTTAATTCATTTTTACTTTCTTGTGAGTAATTATTAATAATAATTTAAACATATTTTTATATAGTTTTTAAAATAATTCAAGGGCTTGACACCATTATGGAGTCATAAAAGTACAGAATTTTTTGTGTTTTGCCGTCGGCATTTTCATATCATGTGTAAAAATATTTGTAAATTTCTCTACAAACAACATATGTATGTAGATATGAACACTCATTACTTCATGTGAAATCTCCGTTGACACGGTCAACCAATGATCGAAGCTCACGTTCTTTGCTTTTATGTCAAAGAGTCAATCTGTCGAAGGACTGACGCGACGACAAAGCGTCACAACATTGTGTTGTTGGTAGAAAATCCGAGATGTGCCGAAAAATAACCGAACGCTCGCCGATTGTCATCGCTTCCCTTGCCGCTCTAACAGCTTTGCCCACAATCATTGTAGGTATGTATGTTTTTATATGAACATGCCTACATATTGACGAAGATTTTTGCGAAAATTTAGTATAACGTCCCACCCTTTCGGGAATAAAATGGGTATGGGCGGATAGATTAGATCCTCCAGATCAAGAATATATATAGATATAGCCGCGGGAAACTTATAGTTTTCGAGATATTTGGGTTTAAAGTTCAAAATTTCGACTATTTAAAGTACGCATTTTTCCCATTTCGAATGAGTTATACACTTATATTTTCCACTTTTATATCCACTAACACTTCACTAATTCGTTTGTACACATTTATTTTACATTATATAGTGCAAAAATAGTTTAATTCAATAACTAAATTATTGTTAAATACTATTATTTCTGACAATAGCAAAAGGGTTGCAAAATTTCAAATAACCAGTGTTACCTTATCGACATCTTTTGTAATTAAACTGAAAGAAATTAAAACAGATAATACCCCAAATACAGGAATCCAAAACCTAGAGAAATAAACTATTACAAAGCATTGATGTAAAGTATTATGTTATACCCTCTATGACAATATTACTTTTATCTTGTAGAACTTCTTTTTGCGTTGGCGGCCTTCGGCCGCGCTTCAAAAAAAATAACCCTGGTCGGTCCAACACCGGGGTGTATCAAAATATTTTTTGCGCAGAACTCCTTTTCGCGTTGGCGGCCTTCGGCCGCGCTTCAAAAAAATAACCCTGGTCGATCCAACACCGGGGTGTATCAAGGTTTTTTTGCGCAGAACTTATTTTGCGTTGGCGGCCTTCGGCCGCGCTTAAAAAAAAATAACCCTGGTCGATCCAACACCGGGGTGTACCAAAGTTTTTACGCGCAGAAATTCTTTTTGCGTTGTTTCCTGTATCTAGGGTACAATCTCTCTGCTTATTTTATTTTTCTTCGTTTACAAAATACATGGCAACACTGATGTTTTGACATTCACAACCATTTTGTTATTGTCAAAATAATAAAATTGAAGAATGATTTAAATATTGAAATAAAGCTATTTTTGCAGCATCTAATATAAAAAAAAATTTCTAAAAACGAATTATTCAAGTGTTAGTGAATATAAAAGTGAAAAATATAAGTGTATAATTCATTTTAAATCGCAAAAATACGTACTTTAAATAGTTGAAATTTTCAACTTTAAACGTAAATATCTCGAAAACTATAAGTTTCCCGCGGCTATATCTATATATATTCTTGATCTGGAGGATCTCCTCTATCCGCCCATACCCATTTTATCCACAAAAGCGTGGGACGTTATTCTAAAGCCGACCCTTTAAATCGACAAAAGCTTTGTTGCCACTTTTGTCATTGATTTCTGTGTTTGCAGGGTTGTCACTTTTCCCTTCTAGAGGGAACATCAGAAAGATGTTCAATTTACGATTTCTAGCTTTTGCCATCGTCGCAAAAAGACGCTTGTGGGCAAACGCATGCTCGGGGAGATGTGTAAGTCGTTTGCTTTTATGAATGAAACGACTTAAGTAGCTTATTGATTGTGCGCCAGCGTTCATGAATGAAAATGTTGTTGGTGTGTGATTTACTACAAATTTAGGATTTGTCAATTTGGCTACCATATTCTGATTATAGCTAATGCTATTTGAGACAATTGTTGTTTTTGTACAACAATGTTTGTATTTTGCCTATTGGCTGACGTACTTACATTTGTACGCTTAAATGTATGTAGATTTGTGTAAATCATTTCTTGCATAATCTTTCACATATTATCAATGTAGCATTTGTGCAAAAAAATCATATTTTATCAATTTTTCATCATAAAAATCGTTTATATGGCAACAAATAATCATGCATATGTAAAGTGGCATTTGTATTTTTTGTTTTCTCATTCATTTCATTTAATTTTTCTCTTTATGTTGGGAGATACGTAATTTGTCAGAGAACGCTGTTATAAATTCTCATTTCTGTTAAATAACAGAAAATATTACAGAAAATGGTGAACTCCTTGATCTCAAATTTTCAGCCAACCAATCGAGCATCATACAAAATTCAATTTACACCTTCTCGTTGTTTTAAGTTCTCTGGTTGAATATTGTATGTGGTGCTGCTTGTATAGCAGACATGTTTATTGCAACGTGAAATATTTTGCCTAAGTTCAAATCCTATCATATTTTTATATAGTCTTTTTTTTATTTTTATAACCCTTTTTTATTAAATGATATTTGAGTTCTATTTTAATATTATTTCCCTCATTATTTATATTTTCTTGTCGAAAGTCAATTACTTTCGTTTTTATTATTTCAATTTTTGTTTATGCGCATACCAATGAACATCTGTGCATATGTATGTAGGTATATACATTTTGCTTAGAGAGTGGTGTAGTTCGTTGCGTAAATTGACGGGATGGTGAAATATTATTTTCGAACTTGCGCGTTTTCGATGTTCCCTCATCGTAATTAACATTTTAGAACAGCTAGCATTTGCTCCTTCTCTATTCATTTACATTCTCTGGTTTAACTGTACCCTTATAAGGGGAATGGGCGGGGTTGTTACCCGATTTCACCCACTTTCACACTGTCGATAGAGGTGCTAAGAACATTTTTCTCAGTGAATTTTGTTATTATGGCTTTAGCGGTTTAAAAGATATGAACAATAAACTTATTAGGGGACGGGACCACGCCCACTTCTAAAACAAATTTCACACTGCAAATGTCCTTCCCTAATTTGATCCTGTATTCCATATAACAGTATTGCATCTAATTGTTGAGCTTAGTTATGGCAATTTATTTGTTTTTGATTAATGGCGTTTTGTGGGCGTGGCAGTGGTCCGATTACGCCTATCTGTATTACCAACCGTCTTACGGTACCATGAAATATGTGCACAAAGTTTCATAAAGATATCTCAATTTTGACTCAAGTTACAGCTTGCACAGACGGACGGACGGACAGGCAGTCACCCGGATTAACTCGTCTCTTCATCCTGATAATTTATACATATATACATAACCCTATATCTAACTCGATTAGTTTTAGGTGATACAAACAACAGTTAAGTGAACAAAACTATTATACTCTGTAGCAACAGGTTATAGGACTATAAAAACAGGGATATACATACTTCAGATGATGTTTTCCATTTTCTGGAACAGCAATACCACAACGAATACCTACATTTTTTACAGCTACACAAAAAACTTTTGTATTCTGCAAAGTACCCGGGCATCAAATTTTTGAATGCAAATAGTTCCAGGCATTGAATATGATGAATCGTAAGATATTCAGTACAAACAACCAACTATGCTATAATTGCTTGATTATGTACATACTTATATGGAGGCAAGTGTAATCATAAAGAAAAATGTAATAGTGTGAAAGAAATCATCATAATTTACTGCATTATAATAAATTCAAAAAAGGAATGATAACGAAAAACTCCGAAACGACAATACTTCTAGCAACAGCTCAAATAAGAGTGAAGGCAGCAAATGGAGAGTACGTGACATTGCGAGCTCTAATCAATCAAGAATCATAAAAAACCACAATTTCCTAAGAAGCAGTTCAAATACTACATTTTCCAAAAAGAAGAGAAGTAACTGAACTACAAGGCTTAGGAAATATTTCAGTGGGAGTATCGGAATTCGAAATAAATTGTATTTTGTGTCGCACAAAATACAACGTGAGAGTTGGACTCTGATTTACCGTTACTTTTTTCGGTTTAGGCTGCGACAATTGTTACAAGAACAAATTACACTATACCGGCATCTTGTGACGTAATTCTCTTGAGATAAGAAGAAGAAGCTTAGAACAACATTGTGGGGACTTACGTTACCACATATGTAAGTATCTTTATTTAATTAATTTTTGTTACAAACATTTCTTAAAATTAAAACTGAAAATGGAAGTTTAACTTAAAATTTAAAAGTTTTATGATTATGTAGCCTTGTACAAGTATAATACTACAAGTAACAAGAGAATCAGCTGTTTTCCATGCACAGCTGAAAACACTTGATCAAAATTTGCCTTTTTTGACACAGAGATGTAAATAAAAGGACTGTAGTTTAACAACTTTTTTGTGGACAGGTATGGAATATTTTCGCAACAAAAGTTTATTGCATATTTATTGTAATGTAGGTTCAATGTAGGCACGTTACCGATATTTTTTGGGTGTTCGGTTTACCAGCAGGCCTATATTCACCCATATAATATATACAGTTCAAATATAACTAGAAAAAAATAATGCAATAATAATAATCCAAACAATATACTAATTAGTAAACAATATTTACAAAATATTCCAAATCACCAACAGCGATATACTTATTAAATGTATATTTATTCTTTAGGAATTTCAATAATCGAAAAATATTTGAATATGTATAAAAACATTTTTAAAGTTATAAATTTTAAAACATAACACGGCAGCACACTGTAGCAGATTTAAAGCATTTGGACGTTTTTGTAGTAGAATATTAGTAGGCAATATTACTAATAGTAAATTATTACCTTTAGGCAATTTGGTCTTTAGTAGAAGAATATTAGTAGGCAACCCGTACCAAGTGAGACTTTAGTAGTAGAATATTTGGGGCAACACGTACCAAGTGTGAAATGTTTGCGTGTGCATTAGTGAAATCTTAGGATTGGTTACTTGTAGATTTATACAATGACTACGAGTGAGTTGTAGAAAAAATAATAGTTCTTAGAAAAATCCTGCTTCGGATAATTGTAAGAAATTAACAGTTGTAACAGTTGGGATATTTCCTCGAATTCTGGTGTGAAGAGAAAACAAAGATTAATGGCATAAAAATTTGTGCTGCCAGATGTGTTGGGTAATGTAAAGCATGTAAACAAAAACGTAAACATTTTTGTTAATGCGTGAGAGAGACTCAATTTATTAGCTTATAGTAATGAATAGAATAATGTTACGGGAAAATATTTGGGTAATTTTTAAATAAATACATTTATTTATTGGATTTATTTTAGGATTGTGACTGCGAAGGTTGTATTTATATAAATAGGTAAAAATATATAAATGGCGAGTTGGAATAACTATTATGAAAATAAACCATTAAGAAGGAGTTTTTTTAGTTCTCCTTTGGATAAAAAATTTGCCAAAAAATGTGTAATATTTTGTAGGCGAAATGAATTTCGTAATCATAATAATTATAATTTCTTTTAAATACATCAGAACTATTATTGAGATACATATAATATATAAGAAACTACTTCTGGATACTTCGCAATCACAATTCCTTTTAATCATCCACTTAATTGTCAATTATATTGTCAATAGTTAAATTTATTTATTCGAAAATGACTCAAATATTTGGACGCAACATTATTGATTTATTAATTTTTATATTAATTTCTCTAAAACTTTTTCACTACAAACTAATAAATTAAGCTTATTTGGCGAATTAACAAAATTGTTTACGTTTTTGTTTACAATTTACATACTGTGCTATGCATCATATCATCTCAAAAAAATTACGTCACAAAATGGCGGTTGGTGTAATTTTGTATTCTATTATTCTTGCATATGGGCCGATATATGCGATATAAAGTCAACCGGAAATTCGAAAGTTTTTATATATTACCTATCACCTAAAGATGGGCAGTGCCACACAAAATGTGCAATTTTGATACCGGTTCCTAAAACGCTTTCTTGTATCATCTCGGGTGCAAAATTAAGTGTCTCTGACGCTAATATTTATTGAGTTATCGCATCGTTTAGTAGTTTTCAACTTAATAGTTTTTTCGCACAGGAATTAATTGATCAATTATCCGGCCTTTGCTCAATTATAACGCTAATTTAGATCGATTTACAATACAAAATAAAAATCATATTTACTACATTAATTCTTCATCGAATAGAAATAGAATTGAAACTAGAATGTAACTCTGCGGGTTGCTATCCACGCCGTAAATTTGGCTATGTTTATTGATAAGGTAACATTCAGCTGATGAATTTTAATCATCAGTAAAAATACAAAAGTAAGAACGCACGTACATAAGCATAACAGCTGATCGTTAATCGAGTAGCTGGTTGTGCGAAAGATAACTGGTTTCTCAATTATAATCTTAACACCCTAAATTAATTTGTCTGTGTGAAAAAGGCTAAACCGGTTATATGGGGAGTTGGCTGGGTTATTTTCCGTTTTTACACTTTTGGGAGGTTCTGAAAGGATTTGTCCTGAGTATGTTTGTTTAATTTAGCTTAGGTAGCTTAATGCGATTCGTTGTACCAAATAAAAGTCTCATATGTTATTGTGCAGCTTATTTATAGCAATTTATAGAATTTCGATGAATGGCTGTGGTGGGCGTGACAACGGTCGGATTACGCTCTTCTGCAATACCAACCTCTTTTTGGTGCCACCGAACACGCGTAACAAGTCTCATCAAGGTATCTCAATTATTATTCGAGTTACAGCTTGTACAGACGGACGGAGAGACAGACTCGCGGATTTCAACTCGTTTCGTCATCCTGATCATTTATATATGTATGTATATATACATAACTCTGTCTCTATTTCGATTAGTTTTAGGGGACCGTTAGGTGAACAAAACTATTATACTCTGTAGCAACATGTTACAAGAGTATACAACTTATGGACAGTTTAGTTTAAAAAGTTTGATTTGATAATTTTGTATAACATTAGTGTGTATCATTGACCTATAACGGTACACTTCAACAAAGAATACACCGCATGCTTACTTGTGTATTTTTCTTGCTTACTCCGTATCTCCACAGCCAATGTACAATACATCAGTGGTCGCCATGAGACGAACTGCGACTGTGTGAGGATGAAGTTAATGACATCCAGTGAGAACTTCGTTACCTTCAAGTTTGTGAATCTTTTTCATTCTTTAGTTAAACAAATACTTTCATGCTTCCTGAATTATTTTATATTACGATTAAATAAATATATTATCCTAAAAACCTTTAATTTTTTGTTTTTAAGTAACGTAGAACACTAAATGAAATTCATAACACCATAAAGCATTCATAATGACAAACAATTTTGTGTGGGGCACAGTTGCCTTAGCGACATGATCATGCACGATATTATTTCGTCGCTGTCTCGATAACGACTAAACGATAGAGCGTAAGGGTACGTGTGATGCTTCAAACAGTCACCGACATTCCTCCCTTCCGTACTTACCGCCCGTATCCAACCGAATTTGTCAAAAGTTATGCCCGTAGGTGCAAAGCAAAAATCAGTTGTTCTCTTTTGTTTTCATTTCACCAACGTTGCTATTGTTCAATTTTAAAGCTCAAAACTAAAATCCAACTAATAAAAATAGTCTACCTATTTAAAAATTAATGTATTCGAATGTGATTTTGAGTTATTTTAAGATTATTTTAAATACTATATATTCAAGTTTATTTTTTAATTACTACAAAATATCGAGACTGCCAACCCTGCGTCGAAAGAGATTGCTCTCTCAGCGGTGATGACTGTTCATTTACATTGCGCTCTCATAAGATAGGTCGTATCAGCTGATTCGGTCCACGGTTATGCGTCGGTGGCTGTTTGAACAATGAAGTTAGCTTGCCCAATTGTGGTATAAAATACCGACCGGTGAGAACTCTGTTACCTTAAAATTTGTGAATATTTTTCGTTTTTTGCTTAAACAAGTACTTTCATACTTTCTTATTTATTTTATATTCATAAATATAATTTATAACACCATGAAGCATTCATATTGACAAAAAATTTTGTGTAGGCCCCATTTCCCTTAGCGGCATGACCATGCACGATGTTGTCTCGCCAACGTCTAAGCGTACGTGTGAAGTTACCTTACATAATTGTGCTATAAATTGCCGACTACTGATTTAAAGAGACAACAACACATCCAATCATCCAGCCGAAACTGGGTCGCACTTTTCACATGGATGAACCCAAAGCAGATAAACAAACTCAGCAACAAAGTAAGCGAACATGCATGAATTCTCCAAAAACTTAGGTAAACGCGAATTTGATGGGTCAAGCTAAGCGATCAGTAATAACAAATGACCGCGCTATACCTCAAAAGAGCTGTAAAACCGCTATCAACGAGACTTTTGGAAACACAGCGTACCAAAGATGTAGGTAAAATTCTAATGACCCTCAAACTCCAATAAAAGAGCCGTGGAATATTGTAGCTAGAAAAGCTAAACCAAAAACCGCTTACCCCTAAAAAACGAAAACCCAGGCGATATTACATTCTAAAAATGGAAATCTTACCTGTCCTGAGATTCTTAGGAAAACTAAATCCGCTTATAGAATTCGAAAAAAAAGTTACCCGGATACGTAAAACGCAAGGCGGTAAACGCTGCTGTAATTAAGCGATTCACCAATGTCAGTCGACTCGTAGGAAATAATGAGAAAATGTCTTGGTGACAAAGAAAGCAATAAAGTATTGACCCAGGAGACCCTTATAGAGTGTAAAGACTTGGCTGCATTACAACGACCTTGTCCTCAATGCGCTACAGAGAGATTGGGTAACAACGATCTGACGATCTCAGCTATAAATAACATAAGAAAGTCCTACAGAGACACCAAAACAGCACTCATAAAAATCCCTGTTTAAGACACCAGAAAATTGCTTCAATCCAAGAAATTGGAAGTAGGATGGGTACAATACAAGCAGCGATACAAGTGCTTCAGATGCCTTCATTGCCAAAAGTTGTCACAGGAAAAAGTTGCAAAAACAAAGATAGATCAAAATTTGTAGAAGATGTGGTGAGAATGAACACCAGGCTACGGACTGTACCAATAAGCCAAAACGCTTGCTTTGCTTGAACGCAGTATCTGGTGAAACTGATCACTGTACTGGGTGTGTCAGATGCCCGGTTTACAAGAAAACGGCATAATCCCTAAAATGAAGAAAAGGTTTTTTGCAACTTAACCTAAATCACTGTCAAGCAGCACATGACCTATTAAATTAGTCAGTCCTTGAGAAGAAGATCGTGTTCGGTTTAGCAGGAGGCCTATATTCACCCATATAATATATACAGTTCAAATATAACTAGAAAAAAATAATGCAATAATAATAATCCAAACAATATACTAATTAGTAAACAATATTTACAAAATATTCCAAATCACCAACAGCGATATACTTATTAAATGTATATTTATTCTTTAGGAATTTCAATAATCGAAAAATATTTGAATATGTATAAAAACATTTTTAAAGTTATAAATTTTAAAACATAACACGGCAGCACACTGTAGCAGATTTAAAGCATTTGGACGTTTTTGTAGTAGAATATTAGTAGGCAATATTACTAATAGTAAATTATTACCCTTAGGCAATTTGGTCTTTAGTAGAAGAATATTAGTAGGCAACCCGTACCAAGTGAGACTTTAGTAGTAGAATATTTGGGGCAACACGTACCAAGTGTGAAATGTTTGCGTGTGCATTAGTGAAATCTTAGGATTGGTTACTTGTAGATTTATACAATGACTACGAGTGAGTTGTAGAAAAAATAATAGTTCTTAGAAAAATCCTGCTTCGGATAATTGTAAGAAATTAACAGTTGTAACAGTTGGGATATTTCCTCGAATTCTGGTGTGAAGAGAAAACAAAGATTAATGGCATAAAAATTTGTGCTGCCAGATGTGTTGGGTAATGTAAAGCATGTAAACAAAAACGTAAACATTTTTGTTAATGCGTGAGAGAGACTCAATTTATTAGCTTATAGTAATGAATAGAATAATGTTACGGGAAAATATTTGGGTAATTTTTAAATAAATACATTTATTTATTGGATTTATTTTAGGATTGTGACTGCGAAGGTTGTATTTATATAAATAGGTAAAAATATATAAATGGCGAGTTGGAATAACTATTATGAAAATAAACCATTAAGAAGGAGTTTTTTTAGTTCTCCTTTGGATAAAAAATTTGCCAAAAAATGTGTAATATTTTGTAGGCGAAATGAATTTCGTAATCATAATAATTATAATTTCTTTTAAATACATCAGAACTATTATTGAGATACATATAATATATAAGAAACTACTTCTGGATACTTCGCAATCACAATTCCTTTTAATCATTCACTTAATTGTCAATTATATTGTCAATAGTTAAATTTATTTATTCGAAAATGACTCAAATATTTGGACGCAACATTATTGATTTATTAATTTTTATATTAATTTCTCTAAAACTTTTTCACTACAAACTAATAAATTAAGCTTATTTGGCGAATTAACAAAATTGTTTACGTTTTTGTTTACAATTTACATACTGTATACTATGCATCATATCATCTCAAAAAAATTACGTCACAAAATGGCGGTTGGTGTAATTTTGTATTCTATTATTCTTGCATATGGGCCGATATATGCGATATAAAGTCAACCGGAAATTCGAAAGTTTTTATATATTACCTATCACCTAAAGATGGGCAGTGCCACACAAAATGTGCAATTTTGATACCGGTTCCTAAAACGCTTTCTTGTATCATCTCGGGTGCAAAATTAAGTGTCTCTGACGCTAATATTTATTGAGTTATCGCATCGTTTAGTAGTTTTCAACTTAATAGTTTTTTCGCACAGGAATTAATTGATCAATTATCCGGCCTTTGCTCAATTATAACGCTAATTTAGATCGATTTACAATACAAAATAAAAATCATATTTACTACATTAATTCTTCATCGAATAGAAATAGAATTGAAACTAGAATGTAACTCTGCGGGTTGCTATCCACGCCGTAAATTTGGCTATGTTTATTGATAAGGTAACATTCAGCTGATGAATTTTAATCATCAGTAAAAATACAAAAGTAAGAACGCACGTACATAAGCATAACAGCTGATCGTTAATCGAGTAGCTGGTTGTGCGAAAGATAACTGGTTTCTCAATTATAATCTTAACACCCTAAATTAATTTGTCTGTGTGAAAAAGGCTAAACCGGTTATATGGGGAGTTGGCTGGGTTATTTTCCGTTTTTACACTTTTGGGAGGTTCTGAAAGGATTTGTCCTGAGTATGTTTGTTTAATTTAGCTTAGGTAGCTTAATGCGATTCGTTGTACCAAATAAAAGTCTCATATGTTATTGTGCAGCTTATTTATAGCAATTTATAGAATTTCGATGAATGGCTGTGGTGGGCGTGACAACGGTCGGATTACGCTCTTCTGCAATACCAACCTCTTTTTGGTGCCACCGAACACGCGTAACAAGTCTCATCAAGGTATCTCAATTATTATTCGAGTTACAGCTTGTACAGACGGACGGAGAGACAGACTCGCGGATTTCAACTCGTCTCGTCATCCTGATCATTTATATATGTATGTATATATACATAACTCTGTCTCTATTTCGATTAGTTTTAGGGGACCGTTAGGTGAACAAAACTATTATACTCTGTAGCAACATGTTACAAGAGTATACAACTTATGGACAGTTTAGTTTAAAAAGTTTGATTTGATAATTTTGTATAACATTAGTGTGTATCATTGACCTATAACGGTACACTTCAACAAAGAATACACCGCATGCTTACTTGTGTATTTTTCTTGCTTACTCCGTATCTCCACAGCCAATGTACAATACATCAGTGGTCGCCATGAGACGAACTGCGACTGTGTGAGGATGAAGTTAATGACATCCAGTGAGAACTTCGTTACCTTCAAGTTTGTGAATCTTTTTCATTCTTTAGTTAAACAAATACTTTCATGCTTCCTGAATTATTTTATATTACGATTAAATAAATATATTATCCTAAAAACCTTTAATTTTTTGTTTTTAAGTAACGTAGAACACTAAATGAAATTCATAACACCATAAAGCATTCATAATGACAAACAATTTTGTGTGGGGCACAGTTGCCTTAGCGACATGATCATGCACGATATTATTTCGTCGCTGTCTCGATAACGACTAAACGATAGAGCGTAAGGGTACGTGTGATGCTTCAAACAGTCACCGACATTCCTCCCTTCCGTACTTACCGCCCGTATCCAACCAAATTTGTCAAAAGTTATGCCCGTAGGTGCAAAGCAAAAATCAGTTGTTCTCTTTTGTTTTCATTTCACCAACGTTGCTATTGTTCAATTTTAAAGCTCAAAACTAAAATCCAACTAATAAAAATAGTCTACCTATTTAAAAATTAATGTATTCGAATGTGATTTTGAGTTATTTTAAGATTATTTTAAATACTATATATTCAAGTTTATTTTTTAATTACTACAAAATATCGAGACTGCCAACCCTGCGTCGAAAGAGATTGCTCTCTCAGCGGTGATGACTGTTCATTTACATTGCGCTCTCATAAGATAGGTCGTATCAGCTGATTCGGTCCACGGTTATGCGTCGGTGGCTGTTTGAACAATGAAGTTAGCTTGCCCAATTGTGGTATAAAATACCGACCGGTGAGAACTCTGTTACCTTAAAATTTGTGAATATTTTTCGTTTTTTGCTTAAACAAGTACTTTCATACTTTCTTATTTATTTTATATTCATAAATATAATTTATAACACCATGAAGCATTCATATTGACAAAAAATTTTGTGTAGGCCCCATTTCCCTTAGCGGCATGACCATGCACGATGTTGTCTCGCCAACGTCTAAGCGTACGTGTGAAGTTACCTTACATAATTGTGCTATAAATTGCCGACTACTGATTTAAAGAGACAACAACACATCCAATCATCCAGCCGAAACTGGGTCGCACTTTTCACATGGATGAACCCAAAGCAGATAAACAAACTCAGCAACAAAGTAAGCGAACATGCATGAATTCTCCAAAAACTTAGGTAAACGCGAATTTGATGGGTCAAGCTAAGCGATCAGTAATAACAAATGACCGCGCTATACCTCAAAAGAGCTGTAAAACCGCTATCAACGAGACTTTTGGAAACACAGCGTACCAAAGATGTAGGTAAAATTCTAATGACCCTCAAACTCCAATAAAAGAGCCGTGGAATATTGTAGCTAGAAAAGCTAAACCAAAAACCGCTTACCCCTAAAAAACGAAAACCCAGGCGATATTACATTCTAAAAATGGAAATCTTACCTGTCCTGAGATTCTTAGGAAAACTAAATCCGCTTATAGAATTCGAAAAAAAAGTTACCCGGATACGTAAAACGCAAGGCGGTAAACGCTGCTGTAATTAAGCGATTCACCAATGTCAGTCGACTCGTAGGAAATAATGAGAAAATGTCTTGGTGACAAAGAAAGCAATAAAGTATTGACCCAGGAGACCCTTATAGAGTGTAAAGACTTGGCTGCATTACAACGACCTTGTCCTCAATGCGCTACAGAGAGATTGGGTAACAACGATCTGACGATCTCAGCTATAAATAACATAAGAAAGTCCTACAGAGACACCAAAACAGCACTCATAAAAATCCCTGTTTAAGACACCAGAAAATTGCTTCAATCCAAGAAATTGGAAGTAGGATGGGTACAATACAAGCAGCGATACAAGTGCTTCAGATGCCTTCATTGCCAAAAGTTGTCACAGGAAAAAGTTGCAAAAACAAAGATAGATCAAAATTTGTAGAAGATGTGGTGAGAATGAACACCAGGCTACGGACTGTACCAATAAGCCAAAACGCTTGCTTTGCTTGAACGCAGTATCTGGTGAAACTGATCACTGTACTGGGTGTGTCAGATGCCCGGTTTACAAGAAAACGGCATAATCCCTAAAATGAAGAAAAGGTTTTTTGCAACTTAACCTAAATCACTGTCAAGCAGCACATGACCTATTAAATTAGTCAGTCCTTGAGAAGAAGATCGTGTTCGGTTTAGCAGGAGGCCTATATTCACCCATATAATATATACAGTTCAAATATAACTAGAAAAAAATAATGCAATAATAATAATCCAAACAATATACTAATTAGTAAACAATATTTACAAAATATTCCAAATCACCAACAGCGATATACTTATTAAATGTATATTTATTCTTTAGGAATTTCAATAATCGAAAAATATTTGAATATGTATAAAAACATTTTTAAAGTTATAAATTTTAAAACATAACACGGCAGCACACTGTAGCAGATTTAAAGCATTTGGACGTTTTTGTAGTAGAATATTAGTAGGCAATATTACTAATAGTAAATTATTACCCTTAGGCAATTTGGTCTTTAGTAGAAGAATATTAGTAGGCAACCCGTACCAAGTGAGACTTTAGTAGTAGAATATTTGGGGCAACACGTACCAAGTGTGAAATGTTTGCGTGTGCATTAGTGAAATCTTAGGATTGGTTACTTGTAGATTTATACAATGACTACGAGTGAGTTGTAGAAAAAATAATAGTTCTTAGAAAAATCCTGCTTCGGATAATTGTAAGAAATTAACAGTTGTAACAGTTGGGATATTTCCTCGAATTCTGGTGTGAAGAGAAAACAAAGATTAATGGCATAAAAATTTGTGCTGCCAGATGTGTTGGGTAATGTAAAGCATGTAAACAAAAACGTAAACATTTTTGTTAATGCGTGAGAGAGACTCAATTTATTAGCTTATAGTAATGAATAGAATAATGTTACGGGAAAATATTTGGGTAATTTTTAAATAAATACATTTATTTATTGGATTTATTTTAGGATTGTGACTGCGAAGGTTGTATTTATATAAATAGGTAAAAATATATAAATGGCGAGTTGGAATAACTATTATGAAAATAAACCATTAAGAAGGAGTTTTTTTAGTTCTCCTTTGGATAAAAAATTTGCCAAAAAATGTGTAATATTTTGTAGGCGAAATGAATTTCGTAATCATAATAATTATAATTTCTTTTAAATACATCAGAACTATTATTGAGATACATATAATATATAAGAAACTACTTCTGGATACTTCGCAATCACAATTCCTTTTAATCATTCACTTAATTGTCAATTATATTGTCAATAGTTAAATTTATTTATTCGAAAATGACTCAAATATTTGGACGCAACATTATTGATTTATTAATTTTTATATTAATTTCTCTAAAACTTTTTCACTACAAACTAATAAATTAAGCTTATTTGGCGAATTAACAAAATTGTTTACGTTTTTGTTTACAATTTACATACTGTGCTATGCATCATATCATCTCAAAAAAATTACGTCACAAAATGGCGGTTGGTGTAATTTTGTATTCTATTATTCTTGCATATGGGCCGATATATGCGATATAAAGTCAACCGGAAATTCGAAAGTTTTTATATATTACCTACCACCTAAAGATGGGCAGTGCCACACAAAATGTGCAATTTTGATACCGGTTCCTAAAACGCTTTCTTGTATCATCTCGGGTGCAAAATTAAGTGTCTCTGACGCTAATATTTATTGAGTTATCGCATCGTTTAGTAGTTTTCAACTTAATAGTTTTTTCGCACAGGAATTAATTGATCAATTATCCGGCCTTTGCTCAATTATAACGCTAATTTAGATCGATTTACAATACAAAATAAAAATCATATTTACTACATTAATTCTTCATCGAATAGAAATAGAATTGAAACTAGAATGTAACTCTGCGGGTTGCTATCCACGCCGTAAATTTGGCTATGTTTATTGATAAGGTAACATTCAGCTGATGAATTTTAATCATCAGTAAAAATACAAAAGTAAGAACGCACGTACATAAGCATAACAGCTGATCGTTAATCGAGTAGCTGGTTGTGCGAAAGATAACTGGTTTCTCAATTATAATCTTAACACCCTAAATTAATTTGTCTGTGTGAAAAAGGCTAAACCGGTTATATGGGGAGTTGGCTGGGTTATTTTCCGTTTTTACACTTTTGGGAGGTTCTGAAAGGATTTGTCCTGAGTATGTTTGTTTAATTTAGCTTAGGTAGCTTAATGCGATTCGTTGTACCAAATAAAAGTCTCATATGTTATTGTGCAGCTTATTTATAGCAATTTATAGAATTTCGATGAATGGCTGTGGTGGGCGTGACAACGGTCGGATTACGCTCTTCTGCAATACCAACCTCTTTTTGGTGCCACCGAACACGCGTAACAAGTCTCATCAAGGTATCTCAATTATTATTCGAGTTACAGCTTGTACAGACGGACGGAGAGACAGACTCGCGGATTTCAACTCGTCTCGTCATCCTGATCATTTATATATGTATGTATATATACATAACTCTGTCTCTATTTCGATTAGTTTTAGGGGACCGTTAGGTGAACAAAACTATTATACTCTGTAGCAACATGTTACAAGAGTATACAACTTATGGACAGTTTAGTTTAAAAAGTTTGATTTGATAATTTTGTATAACATTAGTGTGTATCATTGACCTATAACGGTACACTTCAACAAAGAATACACCGCATGCTTACTTGTGTATTTTTCTTGCTTACTCCGTATCTCCACAGCCAATGTACAATACATCAGTGGTCGCCATGAGACGAACTGCGACTGTGTGAGGATGAAGTTAATGACATCCAGTGAGAACTTCGTTACCTTCAAGTTTGTGAATCTTTTTCATTCTTTAGTTAAACAAATACTTTCATGCTTCCTGAATTATTTTATATTACGATTAAATAAATATATTATCCTAAAAACCTTTAATTTTTTGTTTTTAAGTAACGTAGAACACTAAATGAAATTCATAACACCATAAAGCATTCATAATGACAAACAATTTTGTGTGGGGCACAGTTGCCTTAGCGACATGATCATGCACGATATTATTTCGTCGCTGTCTCGATAACGACTAAACGATAGAGCGTAAGGGTACGTGTGATGCTTCAAACAGTCACCGACATTCCTCCCTTCCGTACTTACCGCCCGTATCCAACCAAATTTGTCAAAAGTTATGCCCGTAGGTGCAAAGCAAAAATCAGTTGTTCTCTTTTGTTTTCATTTCACCAACGTTGCTATTGTTCAATTTTAAAGCTCAAAACTAAAATCCAACTAATAAAAATAGTCTACCTATTTAAAAATTAATGTATTCGAATGTGATTTTGAGTTATTTTAAGATTATTTTAAATACTATATATTCAAGTTTATTTTTTAATTACTACAAAATATCGAGACTGCCAACCCTGCGTCGAAAGAGATTGCTCTCTCAGCGGTGATGACTGTTCATTTACATTGCGCTCTCATAAGATAGGTCGTATCAGCTGATTCGGTCCACGGTTATGCGTCGGTGGCTGTTTGAACAATGAAGTTAGCTTGCCCAATTGTGGTATAAAATACCGACCGGTGAGAACTCTGTTACCTTAAAATTTGTGAATATTTTTCGTTTTTTGCTTAAACAAGTACTTTCATACTTTCTTATTTATTTTATATTCATAAATATAATTTATAACACCATGAAGCATTCATATTGACAAAAAATTTTGTGTAGGCCCCATTTCCCTTAGCGGCATGACCATGCACGATGTTGTCTCGCCAACGTCTAAGCGTACGTGTGAAGTTACCTTACATAATTGTGCTATAAATTGCCGACTACTGATTTAAAGAGACAACAACACATCCAATCATCCAGCCGAAACTGGGTCGCACTTTTCACATGGATGAACCCAAAGCAGATAAACAAACTCAGCAACAAAGTAAGCGAACATGCATGAATTCTCCAAAAACTTAGGTAAACGCGAATTTGATGGGTCAAGCTAAGCGATCAGTAATAACAAATGACCGCGCTATACCTCAAAAGAGCTGTAAAACCGCTATCAACGAGACTTTTGGAAACACAGCGTACCAAAGATGTAGGTAAAATTCTAATGACCCTCAAACTCCAATAAAAGAGCCGTGGAATATTGTAGCTAGAAAAGCTAAACCAAAAACCGCTTACCCCTAAAAAACGAAAACCCAGGCGATATTACATTCTAAAAATGGAAATCTTACCTGTCCTGAGATTCTTAGGAAAACTAAATCCGCTTATAGAATTCGAAAAAAAAGTTACCCGGATACGTAAAACGCAAGGCGGTAAACGCTGCTGTAATTAAGCGATTCACCAATGTCAGTCGACTCGTAGGAAATAATGAGAAAATGTCTTGGTGACAAAGAAAGCAATAAAGTATTGACCCAGGAGACCCTTATAGAGTGTAAAGACTTGGCTGCATTACAACGACCTTGTCCTCAATGCGCTACAGAGAGATTGGGTAACAACGATCTGACGATCTCAGCTATAAATAACATAAGAAAGTCCTACAGAGACACCAAAACAGCACTCATAAAAATCCCTGTTTAAGACACCAGAAAATTGCTTCAATCCAAGAAATTGGAAGTAGGATGGGTACAATACAAGCAGCGATACAAGTGCTTCAGATGCCTTCATTGCCAAAAGTTGTCACAGGAAAAAGTTGCAAAAACAAAGATAGATCAAAATTTGTAGAAGATGTGGTGAGAATGAACACCAGGCTACGGACTGTACCAATAAGCCAAAACGCTTGCTTTGCTTGAACGCAGTATCTGGTGAAACTGATCACTGTACTGGGTGTGTCAGATGCCCGGTTTACAAGAAAACGGCATAATCCCTAAAATGAAGAAAAGGTTTTTTGCAACTTAACCTAAATCACTGTCAAGCAGCACATGACCTATTAAATTAGTCAGTCCTTGAGAAGAAGATCGTGTTCGGTTTAGCAGGAGGCCTATATTCACCCATATAATATATACAGTTCAAATATAACTAGAAAAAAATAATGCAATAATAATAATCCAAACAATATACTAATTAGTAAACAATATTTACAAAATATTCCAAATCACCAACAGCGATATACTTATTAAATGTATATTTATTCTTTAGGAATTTCAATAATCGAAAAATATTTGAATATGTATAAAAACATTTTTAAAGTTATAAATTTTAAAACATAACACGGCAGCACACTGTAGCAGATTTAAAGCATTTGGACGTTTTTGTAGTAGAATATTAGTAGGCAATATTACTAATAGTAAATTATTACCCTTAGGCAATTTGGTCTTTAGTAGAAGAATATTAGTAGGCAACCCGTACCAAGTGAGACTTTAGTAGTAGAATATTTGGGGCAACACGTACCAAGTGTGAAATGTTTGCGTGTGCATTAGTGAAATCTTAGGATTGGTTACTTGTAGATTTATACAATGACTACGAGTGAGTTGTAGAAAAAATAATAGTTCTTAGAAAAATCCTGCTTCGGATAATTGTAAGAAATTAACAGTTGTAACAGTTGGGATATTTCCTCGAATTCTGGTGTGAAGAGAAAACAAAGATTAATGGCATAAAAATTTGTGCTGCCAGATGTGTTGGGTAATGTAAAGCATGTAAACAAAAACGTAAACATTTTTGTTAATGCGTGAGAGAGACTCAATTTATTAGCTTATAGTAATGAATAGAATAATGTTACGGGAAAATATTTGGGTAATTTTTAAATAAATACATTTATTTATTGGATTTATTTTAGGATTGTGACTGCGAAGGTTGTATTTATATAAATAGGTAAAAATATATAAATGGCGAGTTGGAATAACTATTATGAAAATAAACCATTAAGAAGGAGTTTTTTTAGTTCTCCTTTGGATAAAAAATTTGCCAAAAAATGTGTAATATTTTGTAGGCGAAATGAATTTCGTAATCATAATAATTATAATTTCTTTTAAATACATCAGAACTATTATTGAGATACATATAATATATAAGAAACTACTTCTGGATACTTCGCAATCACAATTCCTTTTAATCATTCACTTAATTGTCAATTATATTGTCAATAGTTAAATTTATTTATTCGAAAATGACTCAAATATTTGGACGCAACATTATTGATTTATTAATTTTTATATTAATTTCTCTAAAACTTTTTCACTACAAACTAATAAATTAAGCTTATTTGGCGAATTAACAAAATTGTTTACGTTTTTGTTTACAATTTACATACTGTGCTATGCATCATATCATCTCAAAAAAATTACGTCACAAAATGGCGGTTGGTGTAATTTTGTATTCTATTATTCTTGCATATGGGCCGATATATGCGATATAAAGTCAACCGGAAATTCGAAAGTTTTTATATATTACCTATCACCTAAAGATGGGCAGTGCCACACAAAATGTGCAATTTTGATACCGGTTCCTAAAACGCTTTCTTGTATCATCTCGGGTGCAAAATTAAGTGTCTCTGACGCTAATATTTATTGAGTTATCGCATCGTTTAGTAGTTTTCAACTTAATAGTTTTTTCGCACAGGAATTAATTGATCAATTATCCGGCCTTTGCTCAATTATAACGCTAATTTAGATCGATTTACAATACAAAATAAAAATCATATTTACTACATTAATTCTTCATCGAATAGAAATAGAATTGAAACTAGAATGTAACTCTGCGGGTTGCTATCCACGCCGTAAATTTGGCTATGTTTATTGATAAGGTAACATTCAGCTGATGAATTTTAATCATCAGTAAAAATACAAAAGTAAGAACGCACGTACATAAGCATAACAGCTGATCGTTAATCGAGTAGCTGGTTGTGCGAAAGATAACTGGTTTCTCAATTATAATCTTAACACCCTAAATTAATTTGTCTGTGTGAAAAAGGCTAAACCGGTTATATGGGGAGTTGGCTGGGTTATTTTCCGTTTTTACACTTTTGGGAGGTTCTGAAAGGATTTGTCCTGAGTATGTTTGTTTAATTTAGCTTAGGTAGCTTAATGCGATTCGTTGTACCAAATAAAAGTCTCATATGTTATTGTGCAGCTTATTTATAGCAATTTATAGAATTTCGATGAATGGCTGTGGTGGGCGTGACAACGGTCGGATTACGCTCTTCTGCAATACCAACCTCTTTTTGGTGCCACCGAACACGCGTAACAAGTCTCATCAAGGTATCTCAATTATTATTCGAGTTACAGCTTGTACAGACGGACGGAGAGACAGACTCGCGGATTTCAACTCGTCTCGTCATCCTGATCATTTATATATGTATGTATATATACATAACTCTGTCTCTATTTCGATTAGTTTTAGGGGACCGTTAGGTGAACAAAACTATTATACTCTGTAGCAACATGTTACAAGAGTATACAACTTATGGACAGTTTAGTTTAAAAAGTTTGATTTGATAATTTTGTATAACATTAGTGTGTATCATTGACCTATAACGGTACACTTCAACAAAGAATACACCGCATGCTTACTTGTGTATTTTTCTTGCTTACTCCGTATCTCCACAGCCAATGTACAATACATCAGTGGTCGCCATGAGACGAACTGCGACTGTGTGAGGATGAAGTTAATGACATCCAGTGAGAACTTCGTTACCTTCAAGTTTGTGAATCTTTTTCATTCTTTAGTTAAACAAATACTTTCATGCTTCCTGAATTATTTTATATTACGATTAAATAAATATATTATCCTAAAAACCTTTAATTTTTGGTTTTTAAGTAACGTAGAACACAAAATGAAATTCATAACACCATAAAGCATTCATAATGACAAACAATTTTGTGTGGGGCACAGTTGCCTTAGCGACATGATCATGCACGATATTATTTCGTCGCTGTCTCGATAACGACTAAACGATAGAGCGTAAGGGTACGTGTGATGCTTCAAACAGTCACCGACATTCCTCCCTTCCGTACTTACCGCCCGTATCCAACCGAATTTGTCAAAAGTTATGCCCGTAGGTGCAAAGCAAAAATCAGTTGTTCTCTTTTGTTTTCATTTCACCAACGTTGCCATTGTTCTATTTTGAAGCTCAAAACTAAAATCCAACTAATAAAAATAGTCTACCTATTTAAAAATAAATGTATTCGAATGTGATTTTGAGTTATTTTAAGATTATTTTAAATACTATATATTCAAGTTTATTTTTTAATTACTACAAAATATCGAGACTGCCAACCCTGCGTCGAAAGAGATTGCTCTCTCAGCGGTGATGACTGTTCATTTACATTGCGCTCTCATAAGATAGGTCGTATCAGCTGATTCGGTCCACGGTTATGCGTCGGTGGCTGTTTGAACAATGAAGTTAGCTTGCCCAATTGTGGTATAAAATACCGACCGGTGAGAACTCTGTTACCTTAAAATTTGTGAATATTTTTCGTTTTTTGCTTAAACAAGTACTTTCATACTTTCTTATTTATTTTATATTCATAAATATAATTTATAACACCATGAAGCATTCATATTGACAAAAATTTTTGTGTAGGCCCCATTTCCCTTAGCGGCATGACCATGCACGATGTTGTCTCGCCAACGTCTAAGCGTACGTGTGAAGTTACCTTACATAATTGTGCTATAAATTGCCGACTACTGATATAAAGAGACAACAACACATCCAATCATCCAGCCGAAACTGGGTCGCACTTTTCACATGGATGAACCCAAAGCAGATAAACAAACTCAGCAACAAAGTAAGCGAACATGCATGAATTCTCCAAAAACTTAGGTAAACGCGAATTTGATGGGTCAAGCTAAGCGATCAGTAATAACAAATGACCGCGCTATACCTCAAAAGAGCTGTAAAACCGCTATCAACGAGACTTTTGGAAACACAGCGTACCAAAGATGTAGGTAAAATTCTAATGACCCTCAAACTCCAATAAAAGAGCCGTGGAATATTGTAGCTAGAAAAGCTAAACCAAAAACCGCTTACCCCTAAAAAACGAAAACCCAGGCGATATTACATTCTAAAAATGGAAATCTTACCTGTCCTGAGATTCTTCGGAAAACTAAATCCGCTTATAGAATTCGAAAAAAAAGTTACCCGGATACGTAAAACGCAAGGCGGTAAACGCTGCTGCAATTAAGCGGTTCAGCAATGTCAGTCGACTTTCGACTCGTAAGAAATAATGAGAAAATGTCTTGGTGACAAAGAAAGCAATAAAGTATTGACCCAGGAGACCCTTATAGAGTGTAAAGACTTGGCTGCATTACAACGACCTTGTCCTCTATGCTCTACAGAGAGATTGGGTAACAACGATCTGACGATCTCAGCTATTAATAACATAAGAAAGTCCTACAGAGACACCAAAACAGCACTCATAAAAATCCCTGTTTAAGACACCAGAAAATTGCTTCAATCCAAGAAATTGGAAGTAGGATGGGTAATATGCTATATGCCAACAATACAAGCAGCGATAAAAGTGCTTCAGATGCCTTCATTGCCAAAAGTTGCCACAGGAAAAAGTTGCAAAAACAAAGATAGGTCAAAATTTGTAGAAGATGTGGTGAGAATGAACACCAGGCTACGGACTGCACCAATAAGCCAAAACGCTTGCTTTGCTTGAACGCAGTCTCTAGTGAAACTGATCACTGTACTGGGTGTGTCAGATGCCCGGTTTACAAGAAAGCGGCATAATCCCTAAAATGAAGAAAAGGTTTTTTGCAACTTAATCTTAGTCACTGTCAAGCAGCACGTGACCTATTAAATTAGTCAGTCCTTGAGAAGAAGATCGTTTTGGCCTTACTCAGTGCATCATATAAAACCGGTGAAGTTGCTGACTGGACGAGCGACTCAAGAAATAATATGGAAATGTAACCCTAACCCTCCGCAAATGGAAAATCTTTACCCTTCAAATGACTTTGTTCGAGCAACAGTTAGCGATATTAATATACATGTGTATATAGTTGCTTTTCGCCTTTAAGCATCAATGATGAAGAATTTAAGAACATCATCGACCGTCTAGTGACTGATGCCCGAAGTAAAACTAATCTGGTAATAGTCGGCGATTTAAATGCCTTGGCTATTGAATGCAATGGGATGCCAAAGAAGAAATAATAGGGGTCAAAACCTTAGTAGAAGCTTTTGCCTCCCTTGATCTCGAGCTGATAAGCTCCAACCAACTCATATTCTACAAAGGGGGGCCGTCAATAATATATTTGGTTTTCGTCCAAGCAAATCTAGTTCGCAGATCTCAATGGAAAATAAGTGATTGGTTTACTTTTAGTGATCACTACGCTATTGTATTTGAAATAAATGCCGAACACAAACTGCAGAGTGAACAGACTCTAGCCAGATGTTCATGGCGAACTAAAACTTTTGAGTAAGACCTCTTCGAAGAGGCCTTTAAACCCACAACTCTACCCGATAATATGCTTTCGTCAAAGAGTTCCGTCTCCATAATTATGAGCCATCTTAAGAGAGTATGTGACGCATCAATGTCCAAGCATCCACAACGCAATCATCACCCCAGTATATTGGTGGAAGTGGAACGAAACAATTGCCAATATAAGCCAATGCGATAAGAATGCCAGCAAGCAAGACGTTCATATCAAAGGTCCCGTGGCAGCTCTAAGCATGTACCCCTACAAAGACTCTTCAAGGACAAAAGGAAGTTAGTAAAGCAGTCTATTAAGAAAAGCAAACGAGAATGCTTTCTGAGACTCTGCGATGACGTTGAAGACAATGCCTGGGAGTCCTCGTGGGCAAATACCAATCTCCCCCTCAATCTTGGGAAGGATAGTATCGGTACTCTTCCCAACCCAACCCCAACTTTATCAAGATATTATGGACGTAGCCCAAGATATACCGACTGTTTCGAATGAAGAGGTTCGAGAAGCATGTGACCGGTAAAACAGATCTAAAGATCTGGGCCCAGAACGAATTTCTAATTTAGCGCTGAAAACATCGATTATTAAGAACATAGACTATTTCCGAATAATGTATGAAACATGAAGTAAGGAAGACTGCTTCTCTAATCTATGGAAAAATCAGCATCTAATATTACTACCTAAACCAAACAAGCCTTTGACAGACCCGTCCCATTTCTGGCCACTCTGCATGTTAGACCCCGCTGGAAAAATCCTTGAGCGAATTATATACCAACGCCTAAATAAAGCGATAAATGACTCTGGCGGCTTATCTCCGAATCAATTTGGATTCAGAAAGGCAAGTGATGGAAGAGCGGCACAATACAATATTTACCTTTACAAAATAGTCGTAAGCCACTTTAATAAAAGAACTCTGACCTACTATACACGCAACGGCTATAAGGAATATAAAGTCACCGGTAGTGTACCACGGGGATCTGTACTCGGACCGCTACTCTGGAACATAATGTACGACGGAGTACTGCGACTCAAAGTACCAAAAAATGATCACATCATTGGATTTGCAGATGACAGTGCAGTTGTGGTGATAGCCAAGCACAAGGAAGATACAGGGTTTTCCAATAAGGGTGATATGATTTACAAAAAAAAAACACTATATGTTAAGGAAATTCAAATATTTTTATTTAATTTGTAGTACAATCGATACAATTAAGTTCTAAATATAACATCATTCAAATGGCCTTCTTTTGCAGGAACGAATTCGATGAACCCAATTTTCGAGTGCTTTTTCCAATAAATCAAGTCGTATGTTATGAATAGCACGTTTAATATTGACTTCTAAAGCTTGAAGAAAGTCTGGTTTATTGCTAAAGACCAACGACTTCAAAAAACCCCACAAGAAGTAGTCCAATGATGGTAAATCACAACTTCTTGGAGGTCATTCAATGTCGCAATTTCTTGAAATTATTGAATCTCCAAACTTTTCTCGCAATTATTCGGTTGTTTCACGTGTTGTGTGGCACGTAGCCCCGTCTTGTTCTAACCAGATGTTGTCAAGATCAACTTCTTCAATTGAGGTCATAAAAAGTTGGTTATCATCGATCCATATCTCCATTGACAGTAACGGTGTCACCAGCTTCATTTCGAAAGAAGTACGGACCGATGACTCCACCTGACCGAAAGCCACACTAAAATGTCAATTTAGATGATTGTAATAGGTATTCATGAATAATTTATAGAATTTCTTCGTACCAGAATCGATAGTTTTGTTTATTTACCGCACCACTCAGATGAAAGTGAGCCTCTTTGTAGAAGATGAAATCAGCTTTAAAAAAATCGTTATCGTTTTCAAGTTGCATCAAGCCAAAATCAGCAAATTCAGGATGTTTACGGTGGTCCTATGGCTTCAGTTCTTGAGCGAAAACAATTTTATACAGATGCAAGTCCAAACCCTTTCTCAAAATTCGGCAGGTTGTGGTTTGATCCGAGAACGTAAATGGGCGAGAAGGTGTAAATTGAATTTTGTATGATGCTCGATTGGGCGGCTAACAAAGCTGTAAAATTCCGAGCAGGGAGTTGACAATTTCTGTAGTATTCGCTGCTACAAGTATTTAACAGAAATAAGAATTTATAACCACGTCCTCTTTCAGAAATACGTATCTACCAACATAAAGAAAAAAATTAAATATTTTAACAAAAAATACAAACGCCACTTCTCATATGCGTGATTATTTTTTGTCATATAAACGATTTTTATGATGATAAAATGCAAAAGATTATGAAAAAAAAAATATTTTTCTTTTTTAATAATTTTATAATTTCAGTTGAATGGAAAGATAAGTGGGATTGTTCATATTATCATTTTATTTAAATACGGGCAAAACTGGCGGCAAATACTGATGGATAAAATTTTGCAAACACAATTAAAATTTTTACGGGCTAAAATATTTTAGAACAATTATAAATTTTTACTTATGACCAATGTGCAATTTTTGAAACAAAATTTGTGTTAAAAAATTTCATAAATTAAATTTTTTATAAATTTAAGATAAAAAAAATAAGCTAAATGTTAGATTAAGAAAACCATTCACTCTACGGGATAAATCTCATAAATAGCAACATATTCAAGTGATCAGGCATTATTCGACCGCGAATTTGATTCGCAAATAAACCAGTATAAAATCTATCATTAAATTTATAAAATTAGTAATATACAAATACAATTAAAGAGAAAGACAAAGAAAATGGTCTAAATTTGAAGGTTGTAAATATAAATATATTTACTTACTTGTTTAGGTTGTGAAATCGATAATGTTTCATTGTCACTGTCTTTCTAATTCGTTGTGCGATTACAATTAGCAACATATCAATTTTATTTGTTTTATTAAGATGTTTAATCAAACTAGTCGTACTGTTATTAAATTTAGCTGCTTCGCCCATTTATTACACTAGACATTAGATTCAATATTTACTTTATTAAAATAAATCCACACGGCGCTAAGCTCCATTTTAATAAATATGTACATATGTATATCGAAAAAATAATAATATTTTATATAAATATATAAGTAATAAGTACTGGAAATAAATAAATATATATTTGTATGACTTTCTATCACAGAGTTTGTTATGATATTATAATGGTACTTGAAACTAGCCACCTAACCGTAAAATCGAATGTCAAGAATCGATTCTTGATCGATTTCGGAACGTTAAGGTCAACTCCGAAAAATCGATTATCTTTTGAGAAAAATCGACTATCGAGTAGAATCGGTTCGAGTTTGCCATTCCTATTACGGGCACGAAAAGTTGCATTTGATCAGAGAAAACTACGTAAATATATTTTGTTATTTTGTTAACAGTCACCGACTAACCCTCGTGCCAAAGAAATCATAAAAATCACAGAACTACGCGACGGAAGTCTTTGCCTATTACTAAAAGACAAATCAACCGCCGAAAAGTTCATTCGTACTCAATTTTTACACGGTGTCTGTGAAGTGAATACAAAATACCATGAAAAACTTAATTATATTAAAGGCACAATATATGCCCCATACCTAATCGACCTAAGTGAAGAGAAAATCATTAAAAACTTATCTGACCAAGGAGTTGTTAAAGTGTACAAATTTTCCAAAAACATAGATGGAAAACCAAAACATACCGGAGTCTGTCTCCTTACTTTTGATAAGTACCAACTTCCCAACCACATAGATGTCACATGGCATTCTGTTAAGGTTAGACCATATTTTCCAAACCCAATGCGATGCAAAAACTGCGGGAAATTAAATCATACTGCAAAACGCTGCAACAACCCAAAAATGTGCGATCGCTGCAATCTACCCCCTCATAACCCTGACGCGTACAATGTGTACAAACTGCGCAGGAGAGCACCCATCTTTTGACAGATCTTGTCCCAAATTTTTGCAATCTAAAGAGATTTTGAAATTGCAAGTACAAAACAAATGTACAATGAGAGAAGCGATAAACATATATAAAAATCAATGCCCATCTATTGTTGGTGGTCCTTCATTCTCATCTATTATCAAAAGCCCAATAATAAATAACAACCAAAAACACATTCCAAAGCAAACTAAAAAACGTAAGCGGAAAAACCAGTTTTAAGCATACTTCTGATCAACAACAAAATCTAACATCGAACATCACCTCCTTTCCACAAATCCCAAACAGTGATAACGAACTATACGAATTTTTATCACAACGAATAATCGATTACCAAAACATTCTACCTGCACAAGAAAACAATGAAATTCCTTCCCAAAACAACAATGCAACCGAAAACAATACTACTCCTTATAGACTTGCCTACAATAACAACCCACAACATATAAGCATCGAAAAAGCACAATATTCTAATCCAAATGATTCACACAATTCTTCTTTCACCAGTCCTTCTTCCCACTCCAACAACAAAACTTCATTATCTATAGAAAACCTAGCCCCACAACACTAATCATATATACACATATATAATAACATAATTCTCCCACAATTCTCTTAATTCTTAATGATTTCAATTTTGCAATGGAATATCCACGGATATTTTAATAATTATCACGAATTGCAGAAACACATATACGCCATAATTTCGACCCTAAACCTCCATATGGCTATAATGGTTATTTCCTTAATAGCCCTCAATACCAATACAGCAAACAAGGTGTTGCAATTTTGGTAAAAGAAGACATACCTCATAAAATTGTTTTTACCAATATCACCTTACTCACTATTGCGATTGAGATATTATTTAATCCAAAACTAACAATAATCAAAACCTACATCCCTCCCAAGCAAAGTTTCTCTTGCTCATATATCTTAAATATTTTAAATAAAACGCAAAATCCTATTCTTTGGATGGGTGATTTCAACTCATGGAGCTCGATCTGGGGTTCTCCTCTATCAAACGATAGAGGTACAAAGATTGAAGACGTCTTATTAAGCAGCAACCTCATAGTTTTAAACGATGGTAGTCCTACACACTTCTCCACCCATCAATCGTTCACTCATGTAGATGTCACGACATGTTCCTCAAATATCTTTCCGTTATGTTCTTGGAAGGTCCTTAGGGACCTCCATGGTAGTGATCATTTCCCATTGATGATAGAAATCGGATTTCACCCAGACATGTCCACGAAAAAGTTTAAACCAATTTTTCTTACACATAAAGCCAAAGATCTCTGCTCCTCAATATCTAGTAAATTCATTGTTTCGAGTAATATTAATCAAGAGGTCGCAGTTGTAAGAAAAATAATATGTTCGTCAGCACACCACACCATCCCTCAAACCAAGAATACATATCAACACCGATATAAACCATGGTGGAATAGTGAACTAGAAATCCTTCGAACACAAAAACGCAAAAGTTGGTATAAATATAAAAAAACACGCAACCTTCTTGATCTCTTAACATATAAACGCGACAATGCTATCTTTAAACGACAAACCAAAAAGGCTAAGAAAATATGTCTGGAGGAATTTACTAAAAATATTAACACCAAAACCTCTCCTCAACTTATTTGGCGTGACATAAGACGCCTGTCTGGCGTGAAAAAACCTATAACAATCACTTACTTAAACACCCAATCTGGATTAAATAACGACCCAATTATTATAGCGAACGAGTTCGCCACGTTCTGGAGCGCTTATTCAAGTGACTCTACTTTCACAAAACAGTTCGCAGCTGAAAAACAAAAATCTTTAGGCCATAAACTTTTACCTAGCGGAAATCTTAGTAATCCAGCGCTAAGTTTAGAATCTAATATTTCCACTGATGTGACGTCGCACTATCAAACTCCAGAGGTAAAACAGCAGGTATCGACAGGATTACCTATGACATGTTAAGACACATCCCACATGACGTTAAAAAAAGGATAGTAAATCTTTACAATAAAATACTTTCAAACGGTATATACCCCCAAAGTTGGAAAATCGCTGAAATCGTCCCAATACCGAAACCTGGAAAATCTTCATCAGAACTCACAAGCTATAGGCCTATTTCGCTGCTCTCTTGTTTAGGAAAAGTTCTGGAGAAAATAATCTCCAAACGTTTAATGTGGTACGCAGAGAAGAGTAGACTAATCACTCACAACCAAGTCGCATTCAGAAAAAATCAAGGTACAATGGATGCCCTTTTACACTTTGAGCACCATTCTTCCAAAATTATCTCAAACAAGAGGCACGTTACCTGCCTTAGCTTAGACTTTGAAAAAGCGTATGACCGTATCGGACTGCATAAAGTTCTACAACAATTAGCAAAATGGAAATTGGGACCAAAATGTTGCAACATACTTAAAAATTTTTTAACAAATCGAAGATTTCGGGTTAAAGTTCATAATCATTTTTCTCACTGTTTGCCTTTAGAAAATGGAGTTCCTCAAGGTTCCCCTTTGTCTGTGGTCATATTTACAATTGTATTTAATGAAATCAGCGAGATACTATCCAATTTCCCAGTCTACTACTGTATGTATGCAGACGACATTCTGATATTTTCAAAACAACTGGATCTGAATAACGTCAAATTAACTTTTACGGAAATACTTAATAATATATCTAACTGGTCGCTCACATCCGGGGCTAAGTTATCCTTAGATAAATGCAATATCTTACATATGTGTCGTAAAAAAAAATGTGATAATATTACTTTCTCTTTTAATAACATAAAAATACCTACTGTAAATGAAATTAAAATTTTAGGATTAATTTTTGACTCTAAGTTTAAGTTCAAAAAACATTGTTTTTATATAAGAAAAAACTGTTCGATAGGTTAAATATAATAAAGTTTTTAGCTTCACGACATTCTTTTGTTCATCCTACAATACTTATCAATATCGTGAGATCTTTACTACTCTCAATTATCGATTATGGACTACCAATATACGGATATCACGCCGGCAGCGAGCTAAAGAAACTCTATGCGCCTTATCACATGGCAGTAAGACGTAGTCTTAGGGCATTCCCAACTTCGAGCATCAAAAGCATTCTCGCTGAATCCGGAATGCCACACATTAACGAAAGATTGGAGATTAACACATTACGACTGATTCCAAAGGTATATCTAGGCTCTAACCCGAATTTGCTCAACGACATACGTTCGGCCACCCGTAAAAAACGAACATCCAAGTTCCCATCAACAATACACCTAATTCTAAAGTACGTTGATGAACTTGATATTCACCTTTCACCCAAACGTTCGAAGATTAGCAAACATCCTCCATGGGCTCTAGACTCTTCTGTTATAGAAGATAAACTGATGACCTGGAACAAAGCCTACACTAACTACGAGGTGTATAAACAAGCATGCAGCGCAAGACAGATCTCTATTCAGAAGGATGGAAATTTATTTACACCGATGGGTCAAAAAATCCCCACAACACCGCATATGCAGTGGTTTCCGAGAACTGGGAAATCATTAAATATGGATTACTTTTGTCACCATCTTCTGTTTTTACCGCAGAAGCATACGCAATAAAAGAAGCTATCCAATGGATCACGTCTTCCAAAGGAAAATATGTTATCTGTACCGACAGCCTTGCAACAGTCACAGCTATTCGAAATACATCCAACAGCAGCCCTCTAATCAGTGAAATTCGGGACAAATTGATTGATAGCCGAAATAAAATTAAAGTAATGTGGATTCCAGGACACTGTGGCATTCCAGGCAACGAACTCACTGATAAGGAAGCAAAAAACGCCACTCTTAGTCCATGTATTTACGTGAGAACTAATGAAAGCAACGACATTTTGCGATTTGTTGTAAATTTCTCAAAGCTTAAAGCTAAAGCGGAATGGTATACTTACGACAACCGTTACCGGCTCGTTAACCCCGAACTAAGAAAAGTAGTATACCCCTCTACATGCAGCATCCCGGAGAATTTTTACACGACTTCGTTTAGGACACACCATCTTAACGCACCAACATATTCTGGACCGCAACATAACGACTGGCTGCCGGCTATGCAACAGCCCAACAAATTCCGTAGAACACATACTGAACATATGTCCTACCTTTCGTCATATAAGACGGGACTATGTCGAGTCTTCTCCTTCGAAACTCCTCAAAGAACCGTCAACTGCCAACATAAAAGAAATCTACAACTTCATCTCCAGAGCCCAACTAAAGCATCTCATCTAAAACCACCATAATAAAATTTGACCACAATTTTCCTATACTAACATATATTGCTACCTCTTAATTCTAAGCAAAAGCATAGACATTAGTATTTAAGTATAACCATAAGTATTACTACATACTTGTACATACATATTCATAAGTAAAATCTCATACAAAAAAGTACAAGTAAAATTAAGCCCACAGCTGAAGGCCTTGTCGCTAGTGCTGTTATATTTTATAGGTAGTATAATTATTTATAATTGTATTTCCTTTAATAAAATAAAAAAAATAAAAAAAATATTTTGTTAACGCAATTTTCTGTACCAACACGATTTATGAAGCGGTCACGGGATCAAAACCACTGGTGGAACTTACAAAAACCACAGAATAAGGAAATTTTTTATGAACATTTTCGTATGAATGCTACTGCGTTGCAGACGCTTTGCACCAAGTTGGATTCATTACCAATACCACCTCTTCCGTTTGCGAAACAAGTGGCAATATACATAAGTGTGTTTATAAATTAGATGCTTGTCCTGAGTACCGAGTAGTAGGAGATGTTTTTGGGGTTCATAAAAGCACCGTATACGAATATTTTCATCGGGTAATTGACGCTATTTTAATTTAGTATATAAAATTTCCAAGAGAAGATGCATTAGTTATTGCTGGGTGAATAAATAATCACTTATGTTCGCCACTTACCGGTATTTAACTTTTGGAAAGAAAAACGATTTTAAAATTAAAAAAAGATTTATTCATTTTGTTCACTACTCGGTGATACTATGACGAACGTTGTGGTCGGTTGGATGTCCAAAAGAAAAAGGGGTGTTGTATGTTTGTGTGTGTTAGTGGGTGAAGTCTTTTTGTGGATTGTGTTGATATGGTCTGTTGGCGCTCAGTGGTGTGCATGGAGGGGTAGGCGTAACTTAACTAGCCACTGGGAAATTTGATTATTTAATATTATTGGTGCTATAGATGGTACGTATATATACATAAGTATATATCATTCGAAGATGATGGTGCCTGGTGTTGCATTGTTGCCACCATTGAGTTGAACATATCCATTATTTCTACGCGGTCTTTTTTTATCATTTTGGATATTTTATCTCTATGCTCCTTTAGAATGTTGCGCTCATTCTGCTGATCTACCATAAGAAGTTTAATAGACGTAATCGGAAAACTGTCACGCCCATAAAACGCCATTGATCGAAAATTTATAAAACGCAATAACTAAGCACTAAATTAAGGTAATTTGGAACAAAAGATTATATTGGGGAGGGGCATCTATGGTCGAACATTTTTTCAATAGTGAGCGTCGCCCCGCCTTCTAATAAGTTAAATGTATATTTCTTCTAAACCATTTAAGCTATGTAACCCGAATTTGCACAGAATATTTTCGTAACTTCCTTCGACAGTGTGAAAATGGATAAAATCGGATGATAACTCCGCCTACTCTCTATATAACGGTTTTGTTAAAAACTACTAAAAGTGCGATAAACCAATTAATAAATGCGTCAGAGACATTAAATTTTACATCCGGTATGGCACAAGGGGGTTTTAAAGGAACCGTTGTCAAAATGGGATGATGGGCGTGGCACCGCCGACATTTAGACGATATCATATATCTCCGGAACTACTGATCAATTTCAACAAAACTTGGTACACAAAATTATTTTAATATTCCCCATTTCATAATAAGAAAATAAGCGAAATCGGACTACAATCACGCCTACTTTCTATCTAGCACAATTTTAAATTTCATATGATTTTATCACTTTCCAGTAAACAAATCAAGCACCAAAGAGTATATTAGGACAAGACTTTCCACAAATAGTGTTTTTGTTGTGTAACATCTTAAGTCTAAAAATTGTCAAGATCGGACCGTAACTGTTCAAGTGCCTTTTTACCGGTAAAACGGTAACGGTAAATCTGTAAGATATATTATTGCAATTCGGAGAGGGTCTCTTTCTGATAATAGTATGCAAGTATTGCAAAAATGAATCGAATCGGGTCAATACTTTCCTTAGCCCCCATATACCTTATCGAAATATTTCGAACTTCCGGTTTACTTCATACCGCATATATCGGCTAATATATAAGCTATTTCTATAGCTATAAAACTCAGTGGATGCATTTCCTTATAATTCTTCAACTTTGTACCTCAAATGAATAAAATCGGGTGAAAGCTTGCGCTAGCCTTTATATTATATAACAAATCACAGAATTTTTAAACATCCGGTTGATTTTACTCCACATATGTTGGTAATGGTATTTAAGGTACCATAATGAAACTCAGAGAGTACTTTATTTTGTTAATAGTATGTTGTATTGCCAAAAATAGATAAAATCGGGTCAATGTTACCCCAATCTCTCAAATGAGGCAGATTGGCCTTATGGTGGCATATATATGTATATATGGTTGAAAAGTTTCTGCTTTCACCAAGAAATAGCACTACAAGCTCGAAATTTTTTGTCTCAAGTTGGTACATCTGTTGGTCGGCAGAAATCCTCCACTGAACCCTCCGCGAGGGTACCGACTGGTAATAGATACCACAGTTTCACGACGTAAGCGGGGACGAGCTGGTAATAGACCGCCTGCCGTAGACGTGACGAATCTAGCTAAGGTCAGACTTCTTACCTGTGTGTTCGTTGTTCCTCAACAGCACAGCATACAGATAAGGAGCCTTACCATGGTCGGGGGTACTATTAAGGGCTGGATCAAAGTGTCATGCAACCCGTGCCGAGGATCAACTTGGCTCGGGGCCCTTAAATAGCCCAGTCTCAAACGAAGCTTACGGATACCTGGCGCCCTCCGTAATATTATTGCCTTACTTGCGTAGCGGGGGATATGCGCAAGCGGACACACATTCCCCACACTAGTGGGACTAATTATATACCAAAAACTAAATAAAATAAACCAAAACAAAAACAAAAATCAGAGAGAGCCCGAATCTCACAAAAAAAGCCGAAGGGGGCCAGTTGCTCCCGAAAAAGAGCAGGCAAGCACAAGTGAAGCGGCAGAAGCTAAAGCTGGCCCCAAGAAAGTAGTAGCGCCGGAGGCAGCCAGACCCAAACCCTGCAGCCAAAACACGGCTGAGAAGCATCGATTGACTGCGCGAGAGCAGTCATACCCAATTTTAAGCTGGAACCTCCAATAAAGGCAGTAAAGCGACAGAGGTCAGCTGAAGAGGCTAAGCCGTCAGCCAAACGACCGAAAACAAAGGGCGTGGCGCCCGCAAAACCATTTGCAGAAGTGGCCCGGAACCGAATTATCATTGGCATCCTGGATGAGAGGGACCCCGAAGGAAGAATCCCCAGAGCCCAATGGAAATAGCTGCAGGCTGCGCTGACAAATGTAGCGCTGGAAGTGCTACGAAGCAATCCAGGTCCGCCACTGTCATGCACAGATGCCAGCTGGTACCAGGGCCAGATTAAAATATTGTTGTTATTGTAGCGGCAGAATTCTGCCGAGTTGACAGTCCTTGGCCGGAATAAATCCGGGTGAATTCCAGTTACGTAGACCCGACTGTCGTGGGAACTCAAGGAGGCGTGTTATCCTCACTTCTCTGGATCCTGTTGGATCTAGAAAAGAAGGGGGTACATGTTGTGGCCTACGCTGACGATGTGGCAGTATCGGTTAGAGGTAAATTTCCGAATACTCCCGCAAACCTTATGCAAACGATCTTGGACGATATAAATCGTTGGGCTGTATCGTGCGGATTAAACTTAAATGCTGGTAAGACGGAGGTAGTAATGTTCACCAGAAAGCATAATACTCCAGTAGTTAAGGCGCCATTATTAAATGGTTGCAGACTAACAAGTGGAGATAAGGCAAGCTACCTAGGACTAATCTTAGACAGGAAGCTTTCAGGGAAACAAAATTTGGATGCTAGGGTGAAGAAAGCAGCCAAAGCACTCTGCACCTGTAAAAGGCTGGTGGGCCCCAAATGGGGGCTAACGCCTCGGATAGCTTATTGGCTCATGTTGTATTTATACATATATATACGGATAGCCAAGCGGTCTTGAAATCATCTTTATCTATTAGAGGATCTAACATCCTACTTCACGATAAACCTGCAATGGGTTCCAGGGCATAGTGATATCCCTGGTAACTGCGAAGCAGATGAACTAGCCAGAACAGGTACCACTCTACAATTAACCCCTGAAAAATGGGGTCTTTTTATGCCTCTGCCAACACTTAATCAACGAACATGCAATAAATCTAGCTAAGTCTCGGTAGAGACAATCAATCACCTGCTCAACCAGCAGACTAACGTGGCAGGAATGGAACGTGAGTCACAAAAACCGACTATTAAAATTCAAAAGGTATGATATAAGAACTCTGATAGGAGTACTAACAGGTCACTGTCTAGTACCTTACAACGACTATTGTAGAAGCTGTCAGGAAGTAGAAGAAGAGGAGACTGTAAAACATCTTCTATGCGAATGTAAAGCTCTATACAGGGAAAGAATCGCAACCATCGGTCGTGGGTTCCTTGACGACGTATCAGAAGTTGCTAATATAAAATTATTTGTACTGATGAGCTTCATCAGGAGCACAGGTTGGTTCAGAGGGGAGACGATAGAGTGAGGGAACATTAGTCCCGTTGGTATCATAATGGGCCTCCTATAGGCCTAGGTGCCTCGTTAGACAGCCACTCTACTTACCTACCTGGTGTATCTGTCATGAGAACACATGCAAAGTTACAAGTGATTCTCTCAATCAATTCTTTGTTTACCAGCAATGTGAAGTTGACGTGTCAGAGTATTCAAAACGCACCATTGAATTTTGTGCTGGTGAATTTAAACGTGGTCGTAATACGCTTGAAGGCGATCCCCGCGAAGGACGACCGAAAGCCGCAACCACACCCGAAATCATTGAGCAAGTTCATAATATTGTTAGTGAAGATCCAAGTTTGACTAAGCGTGGAATTTCGAATGTCATAGGCATCTCAAACGAACGAGTACTTCATATTTTACATAGGGTATTGCATATGAGAAAGCTGTTTGGAAAGTTAGTGCCGCACACGTTAACAATTCAACAAAACTGGATCGAAAACAAATTTCTCAGCATAATTTGAAAAATTTTTAGCAGAATAAAACCGAATACTTACATCGTTTTATAACTATGGATGAGACTTGGATCTACCACCATGATCCAAAATTGAAACAAGAACGGTTACAGTGGACTAAAGCTGGTTGTTCAGCTCCAAAGCAGGTGAAGTCACAACGATTAGCAAAAAAGGTTATGGCATCAGCTTTTTGGGATGCAAAAGGAATTTTGTTGATTGATTATCTGCAGAAGGGTGAAACAATCAACTATGAATACTATTGTGTGTTTTAACAACGACAAAATTCAACGAATGAAAGTACGAATCGCTTGTGCATCCATCATATTCACCAGATTTGGCTCCCAGCGACTACTACCTCTTCAGAAACCTGAAGCAATTCTTCCGTGGAAAGAGTTTTTCGTCGAATGAAGAAGCTATATATAAATCCAACTATTAAAAATAGTTTACCTATTAGTGCATTCGACTGAGATTTTATCTTAAAATATTTTAAGAATATTTCAACTATATTCAAGTTAATTTTTTAATTACTACAAAATATCGAGATTGGCAGCCCTGCGTCGAAAGAGATTGCTCTCTCCCTCTCAGCTCACTCGTTTCTATGGAAAAAATCCAATTTTCGTGGATATCCTACCGTACGGTCTGTTAAAGCGGACGGTAGAAGCGGTGGTGAGTGTTCATTTACATTACAGAGTTTGGCATCCTTTATCTCTGTTAAGTATTGGATATATTTTGAAGTAAAATCTCAATTTGTGACAAGTTACACGATACAGTATCCAGTCTTTAGTCACAAAATACTTTCTCAAAATTATCCCCTCATCGTGTGCAGGTCACAAAACTTATAAGATTTTTAGTTTTCCATTTTGAATATACTGACATTTCACTTATAGAAATCATCATAGATATATATCGATTTTCGGTTTTAATTATTAAAAATTAAAATAAATTTCGTAACTATAGAAAATTTATTATTTGTCATCGACATTTTATTCTCATTCTGGTTTTATATACATCTTTAAATGACGACCTGTAACAGCTGATTAGATATGTTCGTATTCAATTGAGAAATTTTTATGACGCTCGAAAATTGTCTCTAATTTAAAAATCTCAAATTAAGAGACTTGGGACTGTATCAATGTACTGAATTCCGATATAAATACAAAACAGTCCCGACGCAATCAACACAAAAGTAGACCTAATGGGGACTTTTCAGTTAAATAAGATAGTGATGGCAATGAAATTTCTGTGTACTTATGCAGATCAGTGTATTACTAATTGATATATAGAAAAAAATAGATTTTGAAAATTTTTGAGTTATGACTCTTTTGTATTTGGTGTGGGATATATTCCGTTCAAGAAACTGCTAATGGGTTCACCAATCCACTCACATTTATTATGTCAGTACTGACAGTCATATGAACAGTAAAATCTTAAAAAAAAATGTTTACGATTTTTCCAAAAGCAAATTCTGTAGAAGACAGCATATATTTCCATAGAAGTTTCGAGAAGTTGTGAAATACTTATGCAGCTGGTATTTCGTGCGATAAACCAAAAGTGTTCCGTGCTTTTTTTTATTAAAAATAAATAAATAAAGAAGGAGTTTTCAAATATAATATACGTAAGTTATTATTAAGTTTCAAATAAATTTATATTTTTACTTAATTTTCATTTTTATTTAAGCATTTTTAAATTCCGAAATATTTATGAACTGGAGAAATACGTACAGCAAAGCTTTTGAAAGGAGCAAGCATGGAATTAATTAAAATTTTCTTTTCATAATTTATTATTTAATTATATTTTGGTTGCACTCCATTTTTATATATGTATATTTATATTATTATAATGAATTTTAATTAAAAGTTTGGTATTATTAAAGAAATAAAAATTATATTATCTACTGCGCAAAAGAATTTTTTACTTGTGATAGATTTACAGTCATAACTGACAATTTTCAGCTATGATAGATTTATTGTCAGCAATGGTTTAGAAAAAGACATAAGAGTAAGGAGTATAGATATATAGTGAATCAATTCTGAACACCCATGCATAAGATGCAAACTCACACACATACGTTTGTTTACATCAGTTTTGCACAAGGCTCTTAAGAAAATGATAGAAACTTTATTCTGCGCGCTGATAAAATTTTTTCAGCTTTGACTATCATATGACCGGTCAGATGGCTGTCACTATTCTTGTAGGGTTAACATACATATGTATTAATATACAATACATAGTACGAGTATATAAGATGTCCATTGTTTGTATTAAATTGAGAGGGTTGTCGGATAGAAAGCTAGTAAGACTATGTAATGTTGATGAACAGTCGGGGGTTCGAATTCAAAGTGGGGGCGAGAGCATAAAAATGAGCTTAGTATTTGGGTATAGATGAAATGGTAAATAGGTTCGCTCGGTAGTTGCACTCTGTAGACGCGTTCGTCTAGTACATTTAATATCGTTCGCTTATTAATGAATTTTTCTTTCGTTTCTGTTAATTGTCAGTCAATGGAAGTTTTCAATGTATGAATACCTTTAAATAAATTCATATTAAGTAAGTACGCTTAGTTCAGTGTGATTTTTCATTCGCGAAAATTCGTGTTTTTATGTCCAATATTTATATATATATATATGTATATACATATATAGCTAAAGATTAAAAAGTTTGTTATTGAAATGGTTATGTCATATGCCTAATTGGTACATTTGCAAATAATTCACAAAGTGTGTTGTGAACATTCGGATTTATTTAAACTGTTTTATCTATGCTTATTTGCACGTAAGTGTATGATATTTGAACGGATAAATATATGTAAATAAAATTTTTTACCATAATTACAATTTTATCCATTACTTTGTTGATTTGTTTAGATTTTTGACATGAAAAATTTTCATTTTAATAATAGTTAGAATACCTGATATTCTAATATCATTCAAATTTCTGAATTTGTTAACGTCAATCTGAATATACATATGTATACTTATGTTCCTATGTAAGTACGTGCTAACCTATGTATGTGTATACTATAATAGTGCTACGAGTACATTGTATTATGTGCAAAAGTACAACTATTTTTCAATGTTTGCTAAACTTTGTCAAAGCAATTTCGACAGTAGAAAGTGTATGCATACCTAAGTACGGCCATGTTCAAAATAATTGGAGTGTTAATACCAGCTATATTTAAATAAACGTTTTTATAACAATTAGTAGGTAAATCCAGCAATACAAGCCTAGCGGCATATCTAACGATATCCTGTAAATAGCATTTGATGCGATAGAACTACTGTGTTACTATTCATTTGTAACTGTGGATTGCGTGTCGGTCGTTCCCCTTATGAAAATCGAACTCATCAAAATACACCACTCTAAGCAAGAACCAAGTAAATTTTCACCACCTTATAAAGAAACGGCTAATATATGTATGTATGCGCAGATGTTTTTGGGCATGCTTGTTAGGGAAAATTAGAATAACAAAAGGAAATAATAGATTTTGAAGAACATTTATATAATGAGGCCAAAATTAAATGTAAAGTAAATTCAATAAAAAAGGTTTATAAAAATTAAAAAGAAATAAAACAACATCTGTGATAGGATTTGAACTCAGGCAATATATTTGATGTAAATTTGCAATAAGGAGCTGTGCTATACAATCAGCACCACAAACAATTACTGAACGGACTGCTCTAATGTACATATGAACATTATCATTTTTGCTTGTTTCAAATAACTTATTTGTATGTGAATATTCTCGAAATTGCCTTTCGACCATTCGCATATCTAAATATATTTGCATATATGTACACATATGTATGTATGTCCTTCAATATGCCTTTTGTAAAAAAATCAAAATCGCGCAAGCGACAAAAAAACGTAGACGCACCATCATCGACCAATAAGATTCGAGCAAGCTTGCGCTTTATTTTCTTCATATTTCATATTACAACGCCAACCAATTCATTCATAAGGAATGTGCGTCCGCTTCAAAGCAAAGTGCGTTCGTTCATAACTCTGCGCCGCGCTATTTTTTCTGTGCGCGTGGTCAACCACATTTAGTTTTCACATGGAATTCCTATCGCAAATGCGCAAATAAATGAAGTTTAAATAAAAATGAATGATATTGAATTTGAATGTCTTCAGTAAAATTGACGAATCAGCAAAATTTCAATTTAACAATTTATATCACTGAAAATCCCACTATCCCCCTCGTATTCGTATGTTGCCCACAAGCTGCTTCCTCACAACATTCGCTAAAAATCAGAAATTGAAGAATATGTCTGATGTTCCCTTCAGAAAGGAGAATTGACACCATGGTGTATTAGCGACTTGAAATATTTTTTAAATATATTTCATATTACTCATTATATATAATATTATTAAATTTATATAATATTGCCATTTATATGAAATTCTTTATTACTTCTATTAGTTCTAAGCACATTTCATATGGTGCTTATGCATGTTTACTTAATATCATAATTTCATTGATTTTCGATTTAGGCCATTTTATCTAAATTCAATGGCATGAAAATGCAGCCCAATCGGAAGTCGTAGTATTTCAAAAGAGCATAAGTCAACTTTCAATTGCAAAGCACTGCAAAAAGGACAAGCGAGACAACATAGCCGACCGACATTGTCGATTCAAACAAATTTTGTCACCTCCGCGACAATGCGCAAAACCCGGGTCAATATGTATGCGAGCTCGTATGTATGTATGTTTGTCAGCAAAGGTGTCATTTGGTGTTTTTCAATGTTTTGTCAGAACTCAATTTTTTGCTCCGCCCGGTCTTCGCGCGAACTCTCTCCATGGACAGAGGCGTTTAAACGGAGGATTTTATTATATTATTATATTGATTAATTTGTAATGAGAAATGCTGATATCTTACGGCTTATTTACGTAATAGTATCATATTTGAGTAAAAATATAAATACACATAAAATAAACTCGATTAATAAAATTATATCTGAAATAATTTTGTGGCAGTGTGCCCCAGATCCCTCCTTGCCTGCGATCGTTCAACTTGATTCTCGCAAAAAGTGACGAATAAAAGTCATTGTTTGTGCGCGGTAAGAAGAAGCAACCATCAGCGTATGTCTAGTCAAGAATGTATGTGTGATTTTCACATTTGTATAAATACTCATAAATAGGGGGATTATGCAATAAACCCAAACATATGAACATATTTTCCTGAAATATTTTAATTATCTCAGGAAGAAAAATAAGCTATTCAAGTAATTTAATTGAGATAAGCTAAAACCTCAAATAATAAAATAAAATCAAAATAAAACTTAAGATTTATGATTGACAAGATTCGATCGTAAGGAGTGGCATAACTCCTTCACACTTACGATCTGAGCCACCGCAAAAGTGGAATGACGGCCGCTTAGCCACTGTTTTATTGTTATCCTTTGTCTATTAGATATTGTTCATGCAACACACAAAAATGTGTTGAAGAATTTATCTATTAATTACTTATTTTATTTCAATTCTAGGGCTTTAACCAATAATCATCTTATGTAATTCGAAGGATTATTTTATATTACAAAAATTATGATTTATTTGTAATATGCAAATGTAAATCAGCATGCGCATAATTCATTGAAGAACATTGTTTGTGTCTATTTATAGCCTTTTCCCCGTTTCGATCATTGCGTGGTGTGTTTCATATGAGTCGAAGTTGTATTTTTCGATATTCCCTCTAGTGAAACGCTCAAATTAGTACTTTTTAACATTTGCGCCTTCTCTATTTATTAACATTCCCTGCTATAACCTTTTATTTAAAAGAATTCTTAAAGAGATTGAATGATAAGTAAATTTGAGAAAGTGATGGCTATGTTTTCAAAAGCACCTCATTTTAATACTAGTAACAGAAAACAGTACAACAAGAATATGTATGAAATCATCAAACAATTTTGAAAAAAGGCAATGAACCACGCCTTAAATTTACAAAAGAACATATTGTCTAAGGAAAAATGAAGCAATATTTTATGGATAGACCATTTAATGACACAGAATAACGATCCGAAACATATGAATAGAACTCTAAAAAATGGTTTCACCTAAATGAAATTGATACTACGATCTTGCCAGTCTCTTCGCTTGATCAGAACTAGAAAATCTATAGACAGACATTAAAAGAAGTGTAGTCGAACACAGATTCGTTTAAATATTTCATTTGTTTTATTTTAACATAAAATTTAAGGCAACTAAAGTTGAAAAAAAAAATTTACGGAATAAATTCCAGATCTTCACTGCAGAACGTAATAAGCGCTTTGTCGCTCTGTTGGGGACACTCCTACTATTTTGAACATAACTGTATATATGTATGTAAATGTATTAATGTAAAAATTGTTATGGACATAGTCCGATATTTTTTAATACATTGTTTACATCGTCCAAATTATTGTGTATGAGACCTAGCGTGTCTCATACATTATCGTATATCGTGTGTATATGAAAGTATGATTGAAATATACTCACCATATTAGCAAAGTTCTCTTAATAAAATTTTATATTGTGTTCGTAGATGTGATTGAGTGGGCTTGAGTAAAGAATTTCTAGGTTTCTTAATCTTTCTTCTACTTTACTTGTTATCGTTTACGTGAAAGTCGGCGTTTACATGGAGACTCTTTTGTACCTCATTATCGGCGAATTCTCTTCGAGCGAAAAGAGTGCAGCATCTCAAGTCGAGTTTTTCTGGCTTTCCTTTTCACAAAATTTTCGCAAATGCTTATGACATGACACATGACGTGACACTTAGCGTGTTGCATATTTCATTTGTATGTTGGGATGGTGGTCTCACATTTTTCTTACAAGGAACTACCATGCATGTGATAGAACAACATTTGGAATGTCCGATTTTAATATTTTCAAAGAAAAACTTATGATTGAAGTTCCCTTATCCATCAGAATGTATAAAATACCCGCTATTAATATTTTCAAGGCCAAAACTATGGCAGGAATTTCCTAATCCATCATCGGGAAGTATATTATTTTAATTTTTACAAAACATTCATGAATTAATTATATATTTGGTTTTAAATAAAATAATATTCGAACTTTACGTTTATCACATCATCTAAACACATTTAGGTAAATATAAAATAGTAAAAGTAACTCCGTTTTTATTAAAATTCATTTATAAATATTGTTACATTTAATACTGCTAAATGTTATTAAATATTTTTGAGTTTCCTATTTTTATTGTTATTTATCATTTTCCAAAATATTTTTATTATTTCATTTATATTTGCATATTAATAGATAATAAAATTCGAATTTCTGAACGAATCCAACGGATTTTCATTTGAAACCGAGCGCTCTTGCAACCATTAATAAAATTAGAAAATGAAAAGAAAAGCAGAAATGAGTAGAAGCGTACTGTTACGATCAAGAACTCAAAGCGTCCCACCCGAACACGGTCCCTTCGTCTTTCCTCGACGTCCCTTCGCCAACAATAAACCGGTTTGGTTTACAATAGAGGATGTGTATGAACTGGGACTAACAAAACTGTAGATATTTATTCATGCTTGTCTGACGTTCTATCCATCTTAATGTCTCTCTTAACGAATTTGGTCTCAGAGAAAAATACAATGCAAGCCAGTTCAACTTAACTGTACAAAATTAATTAAAATGTGTGAACTTTATTTTCTTTAAGCAGCACAACGTTTCGAATAGCTGAATTATCATTTGGACATACAGACTTTCAATGTAAAATACAACACAATAAATTAAAGACAGCTTGTACTGCGCCTGTATTCATTAATTTCATCTGGCCCAGTTAAATACAATAATTTATGAAGATATTATTAGAAATATGTAAGTATGTACATATATAATACATACATATGTATAATTTCAATCTAAAGCATTTATTTCGAAACTGAGTTATTGTTAAATTTAATAAAGTTGCGTGTTAGCACAAACATGGGAGCCTAGTTTTAAAATGGAATGTTAATTCGTTCAAGTATTAGAAAAGTTTGGAGGCTAATGCAACTTGCAAGGATCAAAGCCGGGGAAATACATTCAGGTGTTGGCATAACTATATACTTACAAGTAAAGAAGGGCTAAGTTCGGATGTAACCGAACATTTTATACTCTCACAAAGTCAAATGGTATACTCGTTTAAGATTTCTTTGTGGATTGACTGATATTTTCGGTAGAAGGTCAACTATAGGCACTGGGTCCACATATTTAGTACTTAGGGGCTTGAAAAGTTTTGGTTCGATCTAGACAATTTTTGGTCACCAGGTGGCATACTTTAAACGTATTATTCACGCAAAGTTTTACCCCGATATAATCATTGTTGCTTGATATGCATAGTGGAAAGTGAAAGAATCAGGTGGAATTTAAAATGGTGTTATATGGGAGGTAGGCGTGGTTGTAGTCCGATTTCGCCCATTTTCTCACTATAACATAGAAATATAAAAAGAATGCTATGTACCGAATTTGGTTGAAATCGGTTAAGCAGATATCAAGATATGGGTTTTCACCTAAAAGTGGGCTGTGCCACGCCCACTGTCTAATTTTGAACCCGGTTCCTATAAAGTCATCTCATACCATCCCAGAGATAAAATTTAATGTCTCTGGAGTGTTTCGTGCATGATTTATCGCGCTTTTAGTATTTTTTAACAGTACCGTTATTTGGGGAGTGGGCGGAGTTGCCACCCGATTTCAACTATTTTCACACTGTAGGTAGAGGTTCTAAAAACATCCAGTGAATTTTGTTATTATAGCATTAGTGGTTTAGGAGATATGCATATGAAACCTATTAGGGGCGGGACCACGCCCACTTTAAAAAAAGATTTAACCGCAGATGCCCCTCCCTAATGTGATCCTAGGTGCCAAATACCAGCCTTGTATCTTATTGTGGAGCTTAGCTATGACAATTTATTTGTTTTTGATTAATGGTGTTTTGTGGGCGTGGCAGTGGTCCCATTACGCCCATCTGCAATATCAACCGTCTCCCGGTACCAAGAAACATGTCTACCAAGTTTCATAAAAATATCTCAATTTTTACTCAAGTTAGAGCTTGCACGAACGGACGGACAGACGGACGGACAGACAGTCACCCGGATTTCAACTCGTCTCTTCATTTTGATCATTTATATATATATAACCTTATATCTAACTCAATTACTTTTAATTGATATAAACAACCGTTAGGTGAACAAAACTATTATACTCTGTAGCAACAGGTTGCGAGAGTATAACAACATTTTATACTTTCGCAACGTGTTGGTAAAATTTTATATTAAAGGAAGTATTGATCTGATTCAATCCATTTTTGACACAAAGGCATACCATTATCGAGAGTTTCATTTATTTATTTTATTATATGAATTTCAATTATATAATATATCTTACACATTGACCGATATTTTCGGTAAAAAGTCAACTATACTCACTGAGGTCCATATATTCAGTACCTAGCGGCTTGAATAGTTCTGGTTCGATTTAGACAATTTTTGGTCACAAGGTGGCATACTTTAAACGCATTATTCACGTAAAGTTTTACCCGGATACAATCATTGTTGCTTGATTTGTATAGTGGAAAGTGAAAGAATCAGATGGGATTCAAAATGGTGTTATATAGGAAATAAGTGTGGTTGTAATCCGATTTTCGCCCTATAATATAGAAATATGAGAAGAATGTTATGTACCGAATTTGGTTGAAATCGGTTAAGCAGATCCCAAGATATGAGGTTTCACCTAAAAGTGGGCGGTGACACGCCCACTGTCTAATTTTGAACGCGGTTCCTATAAAGTCATCTCCTTTCATCCTAGAGATAAAATTTAATGCCTCTGGCGTCTTTAGTGCTTGATTTATCGCGCTTTTAGTAGTTTTTAACAGTACCGTTATATGGGGAGTGGGCGGGGTTGTCACCCGATTTCACTAATTTTCACACTGTCGATAGAGGTGTTAAAATCTTTTATTCTCAGTATATTTTGTTATTATAGCTTTAGCGGTTTAGGAGATTACACATTAAGCCTATTAGGGGCAGAAGCCCCTCCCTGATGTGATCCTGTATATCAAATAAGAGTCTTGTATCTTATTGTGGATCTTAGTTATGGCAATTTATTGGTTTTTTAATGGCGTTTTGTGGTCGTGGTCCTCTTACGTCCATCTGCAATACCAACCGTCTTGCGGTATAAAGAGACATGTGTACCAAGTTTCATAAATATATTATATCTTAATTTTAAAAGTTACAGCTTGCACAGACGGACGGGCAGACAGACGTCTCTTCATCCTGATCATTTATATAGGTATATGGTTATAACCCTATATCTAACTCGATTAGATTTAGGTGATACAAACAACCGTTAAGTGAACAAAACTGTTATACTCTGTAGCAACGGGTTGCGAGAGTATAAAAACAACGACAAACCATTTGGCGGCACTCAGATCGATTCAATTTGCGACGCCAACGAAGAGGTGAATTATCGAATTTAGTTTTTGAATTTATTGGATATGACTGAAGGTTGGATCTCCGGTTATTTTGCTTCGTATTTTGAATCCGCTTTGGAATGGCGCAAGATAAGTCATTAACAAATTAATGAAAAACATGGTCTAAGCCACCAATTTGATTGGTATTTACCGAGGCGAAAATCTATTGCTGCAACGAATCCCTATGATTCTTAAAGATGTGCTGATTGAATTCAATCACAATTAACTTCTGTTGAGATTGGCAATGATGATCAGTCACTCACAAGGCCAAAAGTTGTCAGTTTGTGGCTTAGATTTGGGTACACCATGCTTTTCCCAAGGACAACTTTATATGGCCTGTCCTCGCGTGAGCAAAACATGTGTTTGTTTGTATTCCCTAAAGACGGACTGACCCAAAATTTTAATCTTTGCTTATTTTCAATTAGTAGTAGAACAAATTTTCGAAGCAAATATAGCTATCAATAACTGTAATTTAATATATATTTTATTACTTTTTTAAAGAATAATTTAATAGCTTAAATAAAGTATACTTTAATTATCTACAACTCTTCATTCGTCTTTGAATTATAATTACATTTATAGTGATAGTTGTTTTTAAAAATATTTCATAAAAATAACGTATTTGGCAAAAAAAAAAAACGTTTGCGGAGTCAACTAGTAAATATAAGTAAAAATTTAAATACGTTATATATATAAATTCAGCCGGACATATGTATATGGGTGCTAAGACAAGTTTTCAAGATTTTATTTATTTGAGATTTTATTCGGTTGAGTAAGTCCTGAGATTTGGTTTTTCATCTAAATGTGGATTGTGCCACGCCCATCTTCCAATTTCTACAGCGGATCCTAAAAAGACCTCTTGGTGTAAAAGCTTATAACAAAACCGTTATACGGAAAAGGGTGGAGTTATAGTCCCATTGCATCCTAAGCGTGTTTGGATACTTATTTAATGTTAAGTAATTGCTTGGAAATATATTATATTTACGAGTATACCTGACTTTAAACAGTTAAAGTTGGTCAAAATGTGTGACATATCTGATAAAATTAAGTGTACAAACATTTTTTATAAATTATGTGACCTTGGTGTAAACCTCATACCCGTAATGAATTGAGTTCTGATTGTTAGTTGACGTTTTTTATATCAACTCAATATATCAAATTTAGCTGCGTCAGTTGAGTTTATATCAGATATTTGTATATCTCATTTGCAAATGATTTTAATAGAATTTTAACTGACGATAAGTAAAATATACTTATCAAACTAATTGAGTCTATGACTTGTAATGTAAGTTAGTAATATACAAATTTTGTTGTAATCCATTCCTCGAATTCGTCAAACAATGAATTCTGAATTCTTTCGCAACATTTTTTTACTCTTGCAAGATGTTGCTACTGCTCGGAGTCATCAGTGCGATACGTCATCTAGACTTTCAAAAAAACGGGAATTATTACTTCAAGGCCTCGATCTGGACGTCCGACTGATCGGGAAACACGCAAAGTTGTATCTCTAGTAAAGGTTAATCCGCGTTTAATTGCTTCCCAAATAGCAGAAGATGTAAAACTACAATTTAATAAAACAATATGCAGCAACACAGCAAGAAAAATATTAAAAAGGGCTGGTTATCATGGGCGAGTTACACGTAAAAATGGAATGAAGCGCATTGCATTCGCAAACGAACATATAACCAAGCCCATCTCTTTCTGGGAATCGGTTTTATGGTCGGATGAGATCAAATATTGTGTATTTGAAATAAAAGGAAGACAGATGGTGTGGCGAGAAACTGTTCAATTGAGGGGGTGTATGGCAGCAAGTGGAGTTGGTGGCATTGAGTTTATCGAAAATATAATGAATAAATTTGTTTATCTAAATATTTTAAAACGACAAATGAAGCAAAGTGCTGACAAATTAGGATTGCCAAACGTGTTTTATTTCCAACAGGACAATGACCCTAAGCATACAGTGGAACTTGTTTGCCTTTGGCTTCTTTACAATGCTACAAAACAGCTACATTCACCTCCACAATCACCTGACCTCAATCCAATTGAGCATTTATTGGCTCTATAGGAGCGCAGAATTTGCACACATACGATTACCAGCAAAGAAATGCTCAAGACCGTTATATTGGACGAATGGAGTAAAATGTCAGCCCAAGATACGAAAAAATTAGTACATTCCATGCCTAAACGTCTAGCAGAGCTCTAAAATTTCGAGACTTTAACTTTTTATAATTACTTGATATTATTGTGTTCTGGTTGATGAGCGGAGACTTTTTTGTTTAAGTTAATTGTTTTTAAAATGAAAATGAACTCTGTGGCTTTTGTTTATTGAATAATTAAAAAAAAAAAGTAAACAAACAGTAACACAAAAAAAATTTCTTAATTGGTCAATTGGTCAAACTTTTATTTTAGTTCAAAACTTTGTACCCAGTAAGTGGAGACTTTTTCTACCTAGTGTATGTTCATTTGCACCGAAGGAGGGCTGGATTGCAGATGGGCGGAATCGCACCATTGCTACACCCACAAAACGCCATTAATCGAAAACCTATAAATTGTCACAACTAAGCATTAAATTAAGATTCAAAATTGAAATTAGAATTTTTTTATGGTTGAATGGTTAAATGTACCTACATATGTATCTTCCAAATCGCTGAAGCTAACTCAACCAAACTTCCGGAGAAGAAGTCTGAACGATAAGTTTGTCGTTGGTTTTTATATCTTTCAATTTCCTATCCATTGCCTTAAGCGATTGTTTGTGTGCCATGCAATCATCCCAAATGAAATTTTACCCTTTTTCAGTACGGTGGCCATGGATGGTTGTTTTTTATGTTGCCCACTGCATCTGTGTTACTTTGAATGTTCAATGTAAGCTAAAATGCTGGATGAGTTGCTGTAATACCAGATTGTCCAACGAGTGCGATGACATTTTTTGATCGTATCTGAGCAATAAGAAATGAATGAAGGAATGTTTTTACAGTTCCATCATGGTGACTGTATATACACGACCTAAATTATTTGATTTGAGTAACCCGGGACATGCATCAACTGGTGTGCCTTGCTTGCGGGGGATCCATTTTTTCGATTGAACCCATGTGAAATAGCGTAGCACTTTTAAATAGAGCGGTGTTTGTGCAAAGGATAACAAGTATCAGTTGCGCTGGTAAATAAAAATCACGTTCAAGACACGAACTTCGGTTTCATCCCTACTCCGTGTTGTGTGCTGGTTGAGAAGTGACAACGGGAGACACATGGCGGGAATAAGTGATAGAACTATACATTAAAATTATAGTGTACTACAATTACTATATTGGGTTACTATCTTGTGGATCTGTGGATTGAACAGAATAATATTAAAATTGCGACTAAAAATCAGATGTTGATCGTATTAGGGTGAAGTTTTAGAATACATGTATTTTTTAATGCTGAATAATTAAAAAATAAAAACAAACAAAAAATTAAATTTTTGGGCTGTGCCATCCTTTATATTTAGGGGTATGAAAAGTTTATATTTAATTCGATATGCTAAAATTATATTATTTTAGTAAGTTTATCAGTAGGAAAATTCAACTCAACGACTGCTCCGCGACGCTTCACTTTTTCCTCTCTCTCTTTCTATATAATGCCCGACTCCATGAGCTTTGCCTATAATTTCACGTTCCATTATTTAAGGTACAACAAGCAAATCATTTCCTTTGACAAACTTCTCCCTTCACTTTAAAGTCGTTCTTCCAATATCGTGCGTATGGCCTGAATATATTCGTCTTTTTGTTGTGCAGCCTTCAACCGACAAGATATCTCTGACGATACGATAAAAATCTCGTTCGTATAACGGCTGAGACAATCCACGTGACGCATTCTTTCACCCGCCCGATGCTCCGTCTTGAAGTCGAAGTCTGCCATGTACAAAATCCATTCTGCTACCTCGAAATTTCTTCATAGCTAGATAAGCAGCCTTTTCTTCCAAAATATAACTGTTTCGTACTGATTCACTTGTGCTCGTCTTTTTGCTCCAATGAAATATAGGGTGCAATTGATTTGAACAATGTGGCACCAAACCCGTCCTTTGAAGCATCTGTGTGCAACTCCGTCGATGCACCTCTACAATAAATCCTTAAAACGGTGGTTTCACAAAATACACGCTTTAGACTCCAATTGGAAAATGGCATCCTTTTTTAACAGATTGGTCAAAGGTCTCGAAATAATGGCATAGTCTTTCACAAAATTCCCGAAGAATCCCGTTAGACCCAAAAAAGATTGAACAGCTTTCACATTCTTATGTACTGCAAACTGTTTCACGGCAACTGTTTTTTCTTTGCCAGGCCAAACCTTTCCATCTTGTACTGCATGTCCTAGGAAGTGGATTTTGTTAACAAGGAAATGACATTCCTTCCACTTTATACGTTGACAGAACTTAGCTGATTCAGATAACACCAACTTGAGTTTCTCAATACATTCGTTGTTAGTCTTATTATAATATCATCCTTGTAAAGCTGTAGAATTTCTCGTGATACAAACTTCAGAAATATGTGGTTTATAAATCTTATAAACGCCGCAGGAGAATTGCAGAATCGGAATGGTGTTCTAGTGAACTCATATAATCCTTCTTTGGTGATGGATGTGAAAATAACTGTTCTCTAAGACCAATGACACAAACACCTTGGCGGATTCACAGGATAAGTGGTGTCTTTTTTTTCACTACGACGGTTCTGCTGGAAATATATGGTCAAACGATTCCTTCTTCCAACCAATCATCTTGCTTTTTAACGGCTTCAGCTTCAACTGGAGGATGTCGACTTGGTTGATGGCGAAACGGTTTAATTTTGTCATCCGGCACAACTCTTAGCTGCACAGGTGACCCAGCAAGCAGCGAGGTTGGCCGATATTCCTCTATCCGTATCATGGGGGCAAACTGGAGAGGAGCATTCACATTACTTACAGTACAATCATAATAATGAATACTTATCTGATTAACGTCAGCTATTTCCGGGCAAGCTGACAACGACAAAAAATTTAACCTATTTGTATCCAGTGTAAATTGAAACTTTTCGAGAAAGTCATATCCCAGCAGAGCATCATCTTCTATTTTTTCATCTGCCACCTCGATGAAATTTTGCACAGTCTCTATATCGTCTATTTGAACACACTCCCAGCGGCACAGTGCCCGTTTTGCCCAATCCACGCAACAAAGAACGACATAGACTTAACACAACATCCAATAGCTTCCTGCAATCGTAACATCAGCACCTGTGTCAACCAGGCACGTAACTTCAACACCATTTAGTATAATGCTTTTGAGCCGTTTTCAATCTTTAACCACTCGCACCAATTTTACTGACTGCGGGCAACTCGTTGATATATGGTCTTCAGCGTCACACTTTAAGCACTTCGTTCCAACATTACAATCTTTCTTCATGTGTTCAGGCGATCCACAATTGAGCGTCCAAACAGCCACTGACATTCCTCGCTTCCTTACTTACCGTCCTATCAACCCAAATTTGTCAAAAGTTATGCCATTGTTCTATTTGTATACACGATTTCTCACACATTCAGTTTTTTAGTTATAATTTTTCATAATGTAAAAGCTCAAAACTAAAATCCAACTATTAACAAGTAAGGAAGGTTTAAGTTCGGATGTAACCAAACATTTTATACTCTCGCAAAGTCAAATGGGATACTCGTTTGAGATTTCTTTGTGGATTGACTGATATTTTCGGTAGAAGGTCAACTATAGACACTGGGGTCCACATATTTAGTACTTAGGGGCTTGAACAGTTTTGGTTCGATTTAGACAGTTTTTGGTTACAAGGTGGCATACTTTAAACGTATTATTCACGCAAAGTTTTACCCCGATATAATCATTGTTGCTTGATATGCATAGTGGAAAGTGAAAGAATCAGATGGAATTGAAAATGGTGTTATATGGAAAATAGGCGGGGTTTTAGTCCGATTTCGCCCATTTTCACCTAAAAGTGGGCGGTGACACGCCCACTGTCTAATTTTGAACGCGGTTCCTATAAAGTCATCTCCTTTCATCCTAGAGATAAAATTTAATGTCTCTGGCGTGTTTAGTGCTTGATTTATCGCGCTTTTAGTAGTTTTTAACAGTACCGTTATATGGGGAGTGGGCGGAGTTGCCACCCGATTTCAACTATTTTCAGACTGTAGGTAGAGGTTCTACAAACATTTGCTTCCAGTGAATTTTGTTATTATAGTATAATATTAGCGGTTTACGAGATATGCACATTAAACCTATTACGGGCGGGACCACGCCCACTTAAAACAAAATTTTAACTGCAGATGCCCCTCCCTAATGTGATCCTATATACCAAATAACTGTCTTGTATCTTATTGCGGAGCTTAGTTATTGCAATTTATTTGTTTTTGTTAGAGCTTGCATGGACGGACGGACAGACAGTCACCCGGATTTCAACTCGTCTCTTCATCCTGATCATTTATATATATATAACCCTATATCTAACTCGATTAGTTTTAGGTGATACAAACAACCGTTAGCTGAACAAAACTATTATACTTGCGAGAGTATAAAAATAGTTTACCTATTTATAAATAAGTTGGACTGTGATTTTAAATTATTTTAAGAATATTTCAAATATATTCAAGTTCATTTTTTTTTGTTTTTTTTTATTACTACAAAATATTGAGATTGGCAACCAGGCGTTGCAAGAGATTGCTCAGCTCACTCGTTTCTACGGCAAAAATCCAATTTTCACGGATATCCTACCGTACGGTCTGTTAAAGCGAACGTGAGGCAGCAAATAGGTCCTTTAATGCTAGGTGGGAGATTAGGGGAGGGTGGGGGTTGAGTGACCATAACTTGATTCAAATTATGGTTACTCCTAAATCTCCTCCCTCAGCGTATGTAAGTCCGTTGCGGCGATGGCCTACCTCAGGTATCGTCTGGAACCAATATGGTCAGTGTGTTAGGGAAGCGGTATTAGAAATAGTTTGAAGGCTTTGGGGTGGACGAGCAAATTTCTCGGCTAAGTAGTGTGGGAAGTGAACAACAGTGTTCTCGGAAAGTTCGAAAGCTTCAGAGTGAGAAAACTTAAGTGGTGGACGAAAGAGCTAACGCTGAAGAGGAGAGCTGTCCGGCGATTGAGACGAAAGTTTCAACGCGCTAGACAGTCAAACTCTGATAGGCTGTCCCAGATTAGGTATGAATTTAGTTGTGTGATGAGGGAGTACAAACAAATGCTAGGCAAAACCAAGGAAGAGGAATGGAGGAGTTTTGTAGGGGAGAATAGGAACGACCCATGGGGTCAGGTCTACAAGATCTGTAGGGGTCGTAAGAGGGAGGATATCACCTCTCTCCGCGTTGGTGATACTGTGTTATCAACGTGGAGAGACTGTGCGGGGGTTCTGTTAGGAGCGTTCTTTCCTAGGGCGGAGGCTCAGGTACCTCAAACGTATGAGGTACCTGTTCCTCCGCTAGATGATGGGGAGCTGGGATACGCCTTTGGCCTGGTCAGGTGTAAACGATCCCCAGGTTTTGATGGTTTGAACGGAGAGATGTGTAAAAGCATGTGGAAGTTCATTCCGGAATACTTGGAGGCCATTTACAATAAGTGCGTGTGGGAGGGATATTTTCCACGGGAGTGGAAAAGGGCTAGGGTCGTTCCTCTCCTGAAGTCCCCTGATAAGATCAGGAGTGATCCTCGTTCTTATCGGGGCATCAGTCTCCTTCCAGTGCTTGGAAAAGTACTGGAGAGAGTTATGGTGGAACGACTTCAGGATCAAACGCGGGATATGTGGTCGGATAGGCAGTATGGTTTCAGGAAAGGACGCAATGTAGAAGATGTCCAGAGTGCCGTTAGGGAGAACGTCAACGAATATGTCCTTGGCATATTTATTGACTTTAAGGGAGCTTTTGACTACCTAATCTGGGATAGGGTGATCGAACGATTGGAGGAGCTCGGCTGCCCGGAAGTTACTCTCTGGCGGAGCTCCTTTTCGGACAGAAAAGCCGCAATCGTAGGAATGAATGGGAGTGTTGAGATTGGGGTGGCTCGGGGCTGCCCGCAGGGATCCATCTGTGGTCCATATATTTGGTATGCAAGTGTTGTGCGTACGCGGACGACCTTCTTCTTTTAGTTGAAGGTCACTCAAGGTCCGAAATAGAGCGAGCGGGAGGACGATTCTTAGAAATTGTCCACAGTTGGGGTGTAGGTGTTGGTGTGGACATATCAAAGGACAAAACGGTTACAATGCTGCTTAAGGGCAGATTGTCGCCGGCTCGCCCACCGATTGTCCGTGTAAATGGGGTCAGCATCAAGTACGTGACGCAAGTCAAATACTTGGGGTTGACCATGAGGGAAAGGATGTGTTTCACTCCACACTTGGTGAGCGTAAAAGAGAGACTGCTGGCGATTGTCGGCAAGGTCAGGCGCGTTTTACGGAGTGATTGGGGCCTCGGACGTCGTGCGGTTCGTACCATATATCGTGGCTTATTTGTGGCCTGTGCCACTTATGGAGCTGCTGTATGGTGGGAATTAGCCACGACGGCCTTGGGTCGCCAAAAACTACTCTCCGCGCAGCGCTGTATGATGCTAGCCTGTTTGCCAGTGTGTCGCACCGTCTCAACTGATGCGATGCAGGTATTGCTAGGTGTGCCACCTCTTGACCTGATTGTTAGACAGCGTGCTGTCACATTCAGGTTAAGAAGAGGCTTGGGTGTGTCCTTGCTTCAGAATAATCTGATTTCCGACCTTGATGTGGAGAGGGAAGGATATCTAGAAAACCCAGACTTCCGATTCTGTCTGAGCCTGGGTTTTCTGCTTACGGGACATGGTCCTCTGAACGCATTTCTGCATCAGAGGCGCCTTTCTGACACGCCGGAGTGTATGTGTGGGGCGCGTGTTGAAGATTGGGCGCATGTTATTGCGCACTGCCCGATGTACTCGGACATTAGGAACCTTGAGGGAATGGGGATTAGTTGGACTAATGGACGATTAGACGTCAGCGGTGTGATCTTCAATAGTCCAAATACCGAACAGTCAGGGTCGTTTGATAGGTTTGCGCGTGAATTGTTTAGGCGGCGGAGACAATAAGCTGAATATAGGGGTTAGTTTTTCTTGGGTGATAGATGAGGGGTAGGGATTTAATCCCTGGTCACCAGTACAGAGCAGTATGGAAGCTCAACTGGTAGTAGTTTCGGCTACGAGGTCTGACCGGAGACTTAATTCTGGTACCACGGGGAGCAGGGGCCCTTGGAGTTCGCTCCAACCTGCTCATGCGGACTGGCTATTCGAAGAGTATCGTGGTAGTTGTGGTTGATGCCCAAATGCGGGAAGAGTGTTTTGATCACTCAATGTGGAGTTGCACTGCAAACGGGTGCCGGACCCAAAGTACGGCAGAGGTGTTAAATAGGCCTAGAACCCCACCAAGGTGTGTAGTGTGTCCATTCCACACTACCAAACAGTACTGAAAAATGCCTGGCATTTTCGGGGCGCTGATCAACGCATTTCATTGATACGCCGTGCTTTTTAGCACCGTGAGGTAAGGCCGTCGACGGCAGGTACTCACGTAAAACACACCGGACGCTGTTAAAGCGGACGATAGAAGCGGAATGGTGTTCTAGTGAACTCATATAATCCTTCTTTGGTGATGGACGTGAAAATAACTGTTCTCTAAGACCAATGACACAAACACCTTGGCGGATTCACAGGATAAGTGGTGTCTTTTTTTTCACTACGACGGTTCTGCTGGAAGTATATGGTCAAACGATTCCTTCTTCCAACCAATCATCTTGCTTTTTAACGGCTTCAGCTTCAACTGGAGGATGTCGACTTGGTTGATGGCGAAACGGTTTAATTTTGTCATCCGGCACAACTCTTAGCTGCACAGGTGACCCAGCAAGCAGCGAGGTTGGCCGATATTCCTCTATCCGTATCATGGGTGCAAACTGGAGAGGAGCATTCACATTACTTACAGTACAATCATAATAATGAATACTTATCTGATTAACGTCAGCTATTTCCGGGCAAGCTGACAACGACGAAAAATTTAACCCATTTATATCCAGTGTAAATTGAAACTTTTCGAGAAAGTCATATCCCAGCAGAGCATCATCTTCTATTTTTTCATCTGCCATCTCGATGAAATTTTGCACAGTCTCTATATCGTCTATTTGAACACACTCCCAGCGGCACAGTGCCCGTTTTGCCCAGTCCACGCAACAAAGAACGACATAGACTTAACACAACATCCAATAGCTTCCTGCAATCGTAACATCAGCACCTGTGTCAACCAGGCACGTAACTTCAACACCATTTAGTATAATGCTTTTGAGCCGTTTTCAATCTTTAACCACTCGCACCAATTTTACTGACTGCGGGCAACTCGTTGATATATGGTCTTCAGCGTCACACTTTAAGCACTTCGTTCCAACATTACAATCTTTCTTCATGTGTTCAGGCGATCCACAATTGAGCGTCCAAACAGCCACTGACATTCCTCGCTTCCTTACTTACCGTCCTATCAACCCAAATTTGTCAAAAGTTATGCCCGTAGTTGCAACGCAGAAATCAGTTGTTCTCTTTTGTTTTCATTTCACCAATGTTGCCATTGTTCTATTTGTATACACGATTTCTCACACATTCAGTTTTTTAGTTATAATTTTTCATAATGTAAAAGCTCAAAACTAAAATCCAACTATTAACAAGTAAGGAAGGTTTAAGTTCGGATGTAACCAAACATTTTATACTCTCGCAAAGTCAAATGGGATACTCGTTTGAGATTTCTTTGTGGATTGACTGATATTTTCGGTAGAAGGTCAACTATAGACACTGGGGTCCACATATTTAGTACTTAGGGGCTTGAACAGTTTTGGTTCGATTTAGACAGTTTTTGGTTACAAGGTGGCATACTTTAAACGTATTATTCACGCAAAGTTTTACCCCGATATAATCATTGTTGCTTGATATGCATAGTGGAAAGTGAAAGAATCAGATGGAATTGAAAATGGTGTTATATGGAAAATAGGCGGGGTTTTAGTCCGATTTCGCCCATTTTCACCTAAAAGTGGGCGGTGACACGCCCACTGTCTAATTTTGAACGCGGTTCCTATAAAGTCATCTCCTTTCATCCTAGAGATAAAATTTAATGTCTCTGGCGTGTTTAGTGCTTGATTTATCGCGCTTTTAGTAGTTTTTAACAGTACCGTTATATGGGAAGTGGGCGGAGTTGAAACCCGATTTCAACTATTTTCAGACTGTAGGTAGAGGTTCTACAAACATTTGCTTCCAGTGAATTTTGTTATTATAGTATAATATTAGCGGTTCACGGGATATGCACATTAAACCTATTACGGGCGGGACCACGCCCACTTAAAACAAAATTTTAACTGCAGATGCCCCTCCCTAATGTGATCCTATATACCAAATAACTGTCTTGTATCTTATTGCGGAGCTTAGTTATTGCAGTTTATTTGTTTTTGTTAGAGCTTGCATGGACGGACGGACAGACAGTCACCCGGATTTCAACTCGTCTCTTCATCCTGATCATTTATATATATATAACCCTATATCTAACTCGATTAGTTTTAGGTGATACAAACAACCGTTAGCTGAACAAAACTATTATACTTGCGAGAGTATAAAAATAGTTTACCTATTTATAAATAAGTTGGACTGTGATTTTAAATTATTTTAAGAATATTTCAAATATATTCAAGTTCATTTTTTTTTGTTTTTTTTTATTACTACAAAATATTGAGATTGGCAACCAGGCGTTGCAAGAGATTGCTCAGCTCACTCGTTTCTACGGCAAAAATCCAATTTTCACGGATATCCTACCGTACGGTCTGTTAAAGCGAACGTGTGGCAGCAAATAGGTCCTTTAATGCTAGGTGGGAGATTAGGGGAGGGTGGGGGTTGAGTGACCATAACTTGATTCAAATTATGGTTACTCCTAAATCTCCTCCCTCAGCGTATGTAAGTCCGTTGCGGCGATGGCGTACCTCAGGTATCGTCTGGAACCAATATGGTCAGTGTGTTAGGGAAGCGGTATTAGAAATAGTTTGAAGGCTTTGGGGTGGACGAGCAAATTTCTCGGCTAAGTAGTGTGGGAAGTGAACAACAGTGTTCTCGGAAAGTTCGAAAGCTTCAGAGTGAGAAAACTTAAGTGGTGGACGAAAGAGCTAACGCTGAAGAGGAGAGCTGTCCGGCGATTGAGACGAAAGTTTCAACGCGCTAGACAGTCAAACTCTGATAGGCTGTCCCAGATTAGGTATGAATTTAGTTGTGTGATGAGGGAGTACAAACAAATGCTAGGCAAAACCAAGGAAGAGGAATGGAGGAGTTTTGTAGGGGAGAATAGGAACGACCCATGGGGTCAGGTCTACAAGATCTGTAGGGGTCGTAAGAGGGAGGATATCACCTCTCTCCGCGTTGGTGATACTGTGTTATCAACGTGGAGAGACTGTGCGGGGGTTCTGTTAGGAGCGTTCTTTCCTAGGGCGGAGGCTCAGGTACCTCAAACGTATGAGGTACCTGTTCCTCCGCTAGATGATGGGGAGCTGGGATACGCCTTTGGCCTGGTCAGGTGTAAACGATCCCCAGGTTTTGATGGTTTGAACGGAGAGATGTGTAAAAGCATGTGGAAGTTCATTCCGGAATACTTGGAGGCCATTTACAATAAGTGCGTGTGGGAGGGATATTTTCCACGGGAGTGGAAAAGGGCTAGGGTCGTTCCTCTCCTGAAGTCCCCTGATAAGATCAGGAGTGATCCTCGTTCTTATCGGGGCATCAGTCTTCTTCCAGTGCTTGGAAAAGTACTGGAGAGAGTTATGGTGGAACGACTTCAGGATCAAACGCGGGATATGTGGTCAGATAGGCAGTATGGTTTCAGGAAAGGACGCAATGTAGAAGATGTCCAGAGTGCCGTTAGGGAGAACGTCAACGAATATGTCCTTGGCATATTTATTGACTTTAAGGGAGCTTTTGACTACCTAATCTGGGATAGGGTGATCGAACGATTGGTGGAGGTCGGCTGCCCGGAAGTTACTCTCTGGCGGAGCTCCTTTTTGGACAGAAAAGCCGCAATCGTAGGAATGAATGGGAGTGTTGAGATTGGGGTGGCTCGGGGCTGCCCGCAGGGATCCATCTGTGGTCCATATATTTGGTATGCAAGTGTTGTGCGTACGCGGACGACCTTCTTCTTTTAGTTGAAGGTCACTCAAGGTCCGAAATAGAGCGAGCGGGAGGACGATTCTTAGAAATTGTCCACAGTTGGGGTGTAGGTGTTGGTGTGGACATATCAATGGACAAAACGGTTACAATGCTGCTTAAGGGCAGATTGTCGCCGGCTCGCCCACCGATTGTCCGTGTAAATGGGGTCAGCATCAAGTACGTGACGCAAGTCAAATACTTGGGGTTGACCATGAGGGAAAGGATGTGTTTCACTCCACACTTGGTGAGCGTAAAAGAGAGACTGCTGGCGATTGTCGGCAAGGTCAGGCGCGTTTTACGGAGTGATTGGGGCCTCGGACGTCGTGCGGTTCGTACCATATATCGTGGCTTATTTGTGGCCTGTGCCACTTATGGAGCTGCTGTATGGTGGGAATTAGCCACGACGGCCTTGGGTCGCCAAAAACTACTCTCCGCGCAGCGCTGTATGATGCTAGCCTGTTTGCCAGTGTGTCGCACCGTCTCAACTGATGCGATGCAGGTATTGCTAGGTGTGCCACCTCTTGACCTGATTGTTAGACAGCGTGCTGTCACATTCAGGTTAAGAAGAGGCTTGGGTGTGTCCTTGCTTCAGAATAATCTGATTTCCGACCTTGATGTGGAGAGGGAAGGATATCTAGAAAACCCAGACTTCCGATTCTGTCTGAGCCTGGGTTTTCTGCTTACGGGACATGGTCCTCTGAACGCATTTCTGCATCAGAGGCGCCTTTCTGACACGCCGGAGTGTATGTGTGGGGCGCGTGTTGAAGATTGGGCGCATGTTATTGCGCACTGCCCGATGTACTCGGACATTAGGAACCTTGAGGGAATGGGGATTAGTTGGACTAATGGACGATTAGACGTCAGCGGTGTGATCTTCAATAGTCCAAATACCGAACAGTCAGGGTCGTTTGATAGGTTTGCGCGTGAATTGTTTAGGCGGCGGAGACAATAAGCTGAATATAGGGGTTAGTTTTTCTTGGGTGATAGATGAGGGGTAGGGATTTAATCCCTGGTCACCAGTACAGAGCAGTATGGAAGCTCAACTGGTAGTAGTTTCGGCTACGAGGTCTGACCGGAGACTTAATTCTGGTACCACGGGGAGCAGGGGCCCTTGGAGTTCGCTCCAACCTGCTCATGCGGACTGGCTATTCGAAGAGTATCGTGGTAGTTGTGGTTGATGCCCAAATGCGGGAAGAGTGTTTTGATCACTCAATGTGGAGTTGCACTGCAAACGGGTGCCGGACCCAAAGTACGGCAGAGGTGTTAAATAGGCCTAGAACCCCACCAAGGTGTGTAGTGTGTCCATTCCACACTACCAATCGGTACTGAAAAATGCCTGGCATTTTCGGGGCGCTGATCAACGCATTTCATTGATACGCCGTGCTTTTGAGCACCGTGAGGTAAGGCCGTCGACGGCAGGTACTCACGGACGATAGAAGCGGTGGTGACTGATCATTTACATTGCGCTCTCATAAGATAGGTCGTACAGCTGATTCAGGACACGGTTTTGCGTCGGTGACTGTTTGTGCCTTGAAGCAACGAGCCGTTCTTTTATTGCCGCTGTTATGATTTTGCTGGCCGCCACTTATATTAGGCTTTGATACCCAAGTCCGTTAACTACATAACGTATCACTGACTTGATTTCAACATTGCCCAGTGCGGCTATTTTCTTCATTTATAAAACATATTCGTGGAAACTCTCTGTTTGCAGTTTCTTCCTATTTGCCAGTTTCTCATGTACCTCCGTACTTCCTAATTTTCGTTGAAACTCTGTCAACAGCGTTGTTTTTAATTCTACGTACGAGCCAACCAGCTCCGATTCCAAGAACAACTGCGCTGTTTTTGTCATCTTTGACCGCGCTTGAGCATATTTTTGCCTCTCGTTTATCCCATACGCATCAGCATTTAACTCGAAATTTTTAAGCCAATTTTCGACCGGCACTGTCTCGCCGTCAAAATCTGCTACAACTTTACCAAAACCCTCCATTGAGACTTTTGGAGTGTTTTGTGCCACCTCATCACTGGTCCTTGCCTTTGTATATTTATTTGTCGCGACGTTTTTGGTGTTTCACTGTCATCTGCTATTGTTTCTTTTACACATCTTTTTCTTGCAGTCGTTTTCGAAAGCGGCGTACTTGGCATTTGTCTGTCTGTCAAAGAGTATATTACAATATACATGTATGTATAAATAATAATTAAGATTGTTAATATTATCAACAAACTTTGGTTGGTAAGACTCTCCATTCCAACATATTTAGTTACATTTTTTATTTTTCATTTTACTATGCTTTACTGATCTCCTGAATACTTTATATGTTTTATTAAAAATTTCTTTAAGTAAACTTTGTTATATAAAGTAAGTACATATAAGCCTATTCATCATTAATAATTATATTATTTTGTAATATTAAAGTTTGAGTATAAATAGATAAAAATGTCTGATATACATTCAATATAATTTGCAGGCAATACTCCATATAGAGATAATTCCTGTAAATTATATTAAGCATTAATTAAATTTTATTAAAATAAAATGCTGGTAGCGCTAAGATTCATGGCTTCATTTCGCAAATAATGGGACGACTGTTTCACTTCAAATTCTACTTTCAAATTGAACGTACCTAGCTTTCTTTTGCTCGAATTGCCAAGCAAACGTGTTTACTTAAAATGCTCCATAGGCGTACTGACAATGAACCTTAAATCCTAAACTATTTTAACTACGTGTACTCATTGTTAACGTTAAATACTATAATTCTTCTGAGCTTTCCTAAACATTCAGCGAAAGTTAATGCCAATTTCGTTATATATAACTTATTAAATGAAGTATATGTGAATCAATATTAGTTACAATAATTAATTTATGAATATATTTGCAATGAGTTACCAAATAATTAGTTATATTTAAAAATAGTTGTATTTAAAGAAAAATCCCAATCCTTCTGTTGTAATCTTTTTTTACAGCATTGCTTTGTTTTTGGTTATGGATCATATCCAATAATACATACATACATATATCTTCGAATTGAACTCAAATGAAGCCAAGATTTTCGCTAATTTCTGATACAGAGAAATTAGTTACAAAAAAAATGTATTAAAATGTTAGATATTCAAATAAAGTTTCAACTTTCTTTTAAATGAAATTAGCGTTTTTGTGAAGCTCTGGAATTACAGTTACATCAATTTAATCATGATCTCTAATTTAATAATATAACGTTTTTACTTAGAATGTACTGATAAATATTAGGCACTATAAAAATTTGCTTGATTGGTCACTCGCAACATTTTTAGTGTAAGATTGGTTGGTTTTAAGAGACCCAATAATCAGATTTGAAACCATCAGCGACCAAAGGTAAGGAACCGTCTTCGTCTCTCAAAACCTTCATGATTTTCTGGGTGACAGTTAAAATTTAATTTCAGTGAGAAAATATAAGAATAGAAATTTTTAAATCAGAACCTTCTCGAGGACTTCTTACGAAATTTTGAAATGATCAATAAAGTTATTCCCATATTTTTTTTCTACTTACAAAAAAATTAAGGGTGTTTCATCTTTAAAAACAGATTATATTGTTGACAGTGATATGGCTACTATTTGTTGATGGGCTTTAGTATTTCTCAAAATATATTGAAAACCGATTAATGATAATTCAAATATTCGAACAGATGTAAAAGTAGTCTTTATCGCAGACTTGTGAAACAGTTTTTCTCGATTTATGCCAAACTAATCTTATATTTCGCACTACAAACATTCCTGTATTCTTAATTCTATACGTGATTCTAAAACTTACATATTAGATTACAATATTTACTAAATCTAAAGTGTACAATATGATTATATAATAAAGTTGAACAAATAATATCAGTATATATAGTTGTAAACCTTTTCTAAGTCCTTTGAATGATTGCTTGTGAAAAGTTATGCAATTTTTTCATATTTTTATACTCTCGCAACCTGTTGCTACAGAGTATAATAGTTTTGGTCACCTAACGGTTGTTTGTATTACCTAACACTAATCGAGTTAGATATAGGGTTATATATATAAAAATGATCAGGATGAAGAGACGAGTTGAAATCCGTGTGACTGTCTGTCCGTCCGTATGTGCAAGTTGTAACTTGAGTAAAAATTGAGATATCTTTATGAAATTTGGTACACATGTTTCTTGATACCGTAAGACGGTTGGTATTGCAGAAGGGCGTAATCGGACCACTGCCACGCCCACAAAACGCCATTAATCAAAAACAAATAAATTGTCATAGCTAAGCTCCACAATAAGATACAAGGCTGGTATTTGGCACCTAGGATCACATTAGGGAGGGGCATCTTTAGTGAAAGCCCTTATCTTAGGATCTGCTTAACCGATTTCAACCAAATTCGGTACATAATATTCTTCTCATATTTCTATACTATAGGGCGAAAATTAGCGAAATCGGATTACAACCACGCCTATTTCCCATATAACAGCATTTTAAATTCCATCTGATGTTTTCACTTTCCAGTATGCAAATCAAGCAACAATGATTAAATCGGCGTAAAACTTTGCGTGAATAATACGTTTAAGGTATGCCACTTTGTGATCAAAAATTGTCTAAATCGAATCAAAACTGTTCAAGCCCCTAGGTACTGAATATGTGGACCCCAGTGCCTATAGCTGACTTTTTACCGAAAATATCGGTCAACATAGAACCAGGCGGCAAGATCCACAAATAAATCTAAAACGAGTATTCCATTTGACTTTGCGAGAGTATAAAATGTTCGGTACATCCGAAATTAGCACTTCCTTACTTGTTTAGTATTCTTTTTAAATAATATAGCTTGTATATACTACTAAATATTATATTTCGTGCGGAAATAACAATAAATGAATGAAGTGAATTCATTATTCATTTATTTTTGGAATGAAAGATTGTTAGGTATATCTTCCTGGGCATTGCCTTTTGTGTAATTTGGTCAAAAAATTTATTAGCTTATAAACTACATTAAAGAAAAATATCTGTAAGTCAATTATTCGTGATTTTGTAAATTTAAAACACGTTTTACAAATAACGAATTAGTTAAAAATATCAGTATTGAATTAAATATAGGTTCGATTCGGGAAGAATTTAAAAGTATGTTCGAAATTTGTCGTTAGGCCCTAAATTTAGTGACTTAAACAGAGCATCGGTCACTTGGATTTACGGCAAGATTCAATAGCCGTATCTACGAAAAATTACACTGGTAAACACTGTTTTTGTCACATGAACTTTGCTACAATATATAATAATTTTGTTTGAAGCACGTCCAGTTTTTTTGTGACATCTACATATTCATTTCTGATCTCATACACATGTCTTTTTTAATAATCTTCATTTATGTGACTATATGTACGTTTGTTACATCATAAACACGACACGAAAGTGTTCTAAAGACCCCGATAGTTTTTCTTATATGTGTGGAAAATTAGTTTTTAAATCTCAGCGTTGTAATTTCACGTCATTAATTGAACAGTGTTATTTAGGTTATTTTAAATTACCTATGAGGAATCACGATAAATCCTGGGTTTCACATAAATGTTGTGTAACCTATGTGAGATTGCTATTAGGTTGGGCTAAACAAGAACCCAGACATATGCCATTTGTTATACCAATGATTAGGACCGAACCAAAGGATCATGTAAATGATTGGTAGTTTTGTTTGACTCAAACAAAAGGCATTACAACCAAGTCCAAACACACTGTATCCATACTTGTATTCGGTACACAGACCCATACTACGTAGTCGCGAACAGTGTGTGCCAAAGCCTTCAAATCGATCAGAAAATCAGGTTTCTGGATTTGTGTATTTTAAAGAGAAATTCTCCTGAAAACCTGAATGATCAGGAAAAACTCGCCTAGAAATTTTTTGTGAACGTTGTCCAAATATTTTTAGAAAACGATAAATCGGAAAATTACAAAGACTTAATAAATGAACTAAAAATTACGTATAAAGCTTTGGGGTGTAATATGCCTTTAAAAATACATATGCTACACTCTCATCTGGATTTCTTTCCGGCAAATTTGGGTGTTGTTTCCTTAATGGAGAAGCGCTATCAAGGGAAAAGCGCAGGAATGCTAGCAGAAGCCAAATATTTACGAAAATCATAAGTATCTTTTCTATATTAAGCAATAATTTCTCCAAATGTAGATGTCTGTACTTTTTAAGAAAATATTCGTTTTGATGTCACAAGAAAGTTTGAAGTGTAAATTTTTTTTTATTCACATATTATTGTCTGTCCATTCAAAATTTGATATGAGTTTTCATGTTTTCACAAGAAAGTTTGAAGTGTAAATTTTTTTTTATTCACATATTATTATCTGTCCATTCAAAATTTGATATGAGTTTTTATGTGACAAAAAAAAGTTTAAGTGTTGTTGAGTAGTGTTATTATATATTATATATTCATAAGTTATAAAAAAGTCAGTCTATAGAAGCGCATTTTACGAAAAAATCAACCTTATGTTCACCACATATTGCATTTTCACATTTGCTTTTCTCTTATTACTTGGACGTGTCTGTTGGTTGAACGATATAACTGGATGATGCCTGTACTTGACTTTTACTTTGATCACTTTCGAATGTTAAAACATCTGTGATTTTGTTTTTGATGTGCGTCGGCATGGTACGAATTTCAAGTCGAACTTTTACTTTAATAATTGAGATGGTTCCCTGGAAATGTGAACAATATTGATTACTGACGTCTTTCGAAGTTTGTCCTTTGCTTGTAGCTGAAATACAATGGTACCGACTGTGAATGGTACTACTTGGGAATGACAGATTACTCGGATCATTGCCTCCGCTGTGTACTGGTGGGGGAGGTGATTAGACCTTCAACACGTCATGCGTCAAAGCCGTATAGACACGGTCTCCATCGTCGGAAAAAACATCATCTACCTCCACATTTTCGCTAGCTGACAATCACGCTATATGTTCATCCGACAGCAAACGCCATGATAAAAACTTCAAAAGAAAAAAAATCATAATAGTTAAAAATTCTAACACAAAACTTAACCATTCATCGAAACTACGAGCATTATCGTAATATCAAAATCTTCACTTACCAGCCGCACATGTCCAAACGAAAAAAGCGAATACTAAGTTCACAATTAACTTTGTGACAGAAAACACATAGATAGAAAATTTTCAATAGCGTACTCGTCGAATCGGCGAAGGTTAGGTGTCTAAGGTTAACGTTAGGCCGCTAATTTCCTTATATTACGAACAATGAGAAAGGCTTTGATTGCAATTTCGTCGCCTTCACAAGCTTGAAGGATACGTCAAGTTTTATAAGTGCATTTGTACGTATAGGTCTACGCTTAATTTATCATATCATAAGAGAATTCACAAATCTCGTTTTCTTGGGAATCTAGCAGTAGTTCCGAAGTCTTATCAATTACGGGCTTTTTAGAAAATGCTATTTACGCAACAAGTGTTAAATATATCAAATCAGGTACTGCACCCACGGTAAGACTCTTCGTTATTTTCTAGGCACAACCATGTTAAAAACTGAAGAACGTTGTCTATTATTATTTGATATGTTCATAAATTAACAGTACTGAATACCAAATTTTGTATTAAACCATAAACCGTTGTGGCAATGACAGGAAACCAATATGGTGAAATTCTTTGTTCTAGTTATTATGTATTATCCTATTATATTGAGTTGTTAGTAAAAATTTCTAGGGGAACAAAACTGTTAGTATATTCTACTGCGAGAAATTCTACAATTAAGCAAAAATGCATTGTAAATTAGTACGGAAGGACTAAGTTCGGGTGTAATCGAACATTCTATCGCAAGGTAAAGTGATATACGAGATTTTCGTATATATTTTAATTAAAAGTAGAAAGTTTTGAATTCATTTGTCACAGGCAAGAAGATACACTATTTTTGGAAAGAGATTCTTTGGGAATTTACTTAAGATTTCTTACATATTGACCGGTAAAAGCGGTATAAAGTCAATCGGAAGTTCGAAAATATTTATGTTCAGTATTTGAGGGGTTAGGGAAGTATTGACCCGATTTAACACATTTTTGGCAAGGGACATGCTGCTATCACAAAAATATTCTCCCCGAAAATCAACACTAGAACTCACAGACTAACCTTAGGTGACCATATTTTTTCCGGCGAAATTCGGGACGATTGTTTTAGTAATCGATTTTTTCCATATTATAATTCACTGAAAATCGCGACGTATAATAGGTGAGAGAGCAACACAATTTTATTTAAAAATAATTGAAATGATAAAAGAGAGAGAAGGCAAAGTAATATTAAAAATTTAAAAGATTCAATCTCTGTCTGGTTCGATCGTTTGTAACGTTTGTAAAGAAAATTTTAAATTATTCTTCACTAATAAAATCGATTTCATCGGTTATTATCGCTTCACTGTTTGTTCTTGAGCATGAAAATTTTTTCATTTGGAAACAGGTTCGAAATATTTTGGTTGCGTAGTCGTTTGACCTACAATAAAAACTTTATTTTTTAATCGGACGATAACTGCTGTTTTTCAATTGATTTTTTGAATAGCAAACCTGAAACTGTGATTCTGGTTTCTTGTTTTGAAGATAAGCATTTGCTGCTACTTTGGGCTTCTTTGCCTTCAAATGATTTTCAATATCATTGCCTCCACCAGCAGCAAGCGAAAAGTTACAACGAACGTTGGAATCGTCGTAAGTGACTCTTAAAAAATTATATTTTTTCATCACATTATCTTTGAAAACATACTTTCGTTTCGCCATTTCACAAAGTAATATTTAATCGTAAATATTAATACTTTAAACTCACAAAAGTATCTTATGTTTCACTTAGAATGTTGAATGACAGTAATGAGCTGTCTTTGAACAATTCTGACGTTCGCGCCTAAATCTACTACAGAGTTCAATACATTCAAACCGAATGTAGAATGTAGAAATAGAACATGCATGGTGGGCCATCTACATTGTGGTATTTTTGTCCCTTTTATTGAGAAATTTTCTTCTTCCAGGACGCCCGGGACGCTTTACTCGGACTGTCCCGGACAAACCGAGACGAATGGTCAGCTAAGACTAACCGATATGTTCGGTAAAAAATCAGCCATATGCACTGGTCTCCACATATTTGCTGTCTGGGTCCTAGAAAAGTTATAGTCCGATTTCGACAGTTTTTAATTAAATACCTTGAGGATACTATATGTGCAAATTTTACACTAATAACTTCATTGATGTTTACTGTAAAGTGAAAGAATCAGTTGGAATTTAAAAGTTTGTTATATGGGAAGTAGGCGTGGTTGCCAACCGACTTTGCCCACTTACTTAGTGTACAATAGTAATAACTGAATAACCACACACAACAAATTGGGTGTGGGATATAGGATTTCGCCTAAAAGTGGGTGGTGCCACGCCCATTGTCCGTAAAGTCCTTCCCTGTCATCCTGATTGTAAAATTTAATTCTTGTGGCTCATTTATTCAGTGGGTTATCGTACTTATAGTAATTTTCACCATAACGGTTATATGGGGAATGGGCGTGATTATTACCTGATTTTATCCTATTTCTCAGCAAGTTTGGCTGAGTTAGCTTCAGTGGCTTGGAAGATATGTACATTTAACAATTTAGAGGGCGCGGTCACGCCCACTTAAAACAATGTTTAGCAAGTGCATCTCACTTCTGCGATCCCTTGTGCCGAATTACAGTTTTTATATCTTAATTTAGTGCTAAGTTATGACCAGCGATGGGCAGGACCACAATCAAACGAGCATCACAAGATGAGATCCTACCCAAAAAACACAAGTGAATGGAGAAATTTGTTGCCGCTAACTAGATCACTAAAAGTGGTAGAACAAAAATTATTAAAGAAAACGGGAAATTGAAATGTATTTGATGAAATCTTATGTGATGTTATGCTTTGTAGTATTAAATTTCAATTAAAAATTACAAAAAACATTTATTAATTGCGAGCTATTACTTTTAATTCACTTTATTTACTATTACACGTTCCAAAATCAGTTGTTTTAATATATCACAAAATCGCAAAAAAGAATTTAAATAGTTTCTCCTTATGTTAAACGGATATACATATAATAATTTTTAATCTTAATAAATTTTAGGCGTTTTAATTTAAATGTTTAAATATTATTATTTTGACTGATCTGGCTACAATGCAAAATTTTATAAAAAGCGCTAATTTTGAGGCGCTTTCGTACTGGAATAAGTTGGGCATATCTTTATTCCTAACGCAGGTCTATGGCACACGAAGTAGCACATGTACGAATGTACATACATACAAGTACATATATACGAATACATATGGCAATAAATATACATAAACAAGAAAAAACAATAGCTTCGGTACCCTTCACAAATGCAAAGGTTCCTTACAAGAACTTGATTTCGGTTGTTCAATTTGTATGGCAGCTATAGGATATAGTGATCTGATCTGAACAATTTCCGCGGAGAATACATTGTTGCCTTAAACTATTCCCCTTGCCTAATTTCGTGAAGATATTACGTCAAATTAAAAAGCTTTCCATGCAAGCCCTTTATTCCGATCGTTCAAATAATATAGCAGATATATGCTATTTTCATCCATTCTATACAATTTCTTCGGAGATTACTGGTTAAATAGGTAAGCGCATACCACTGTAAAGTTTTGATGTGGCACTTACAGTCGCGGTTAATGTGACAAATGAAAAGATTTCCGATCCGAAATAAATGGTAATTTATTTATTGTTACAAAAGATTCTAACTTTAACACTTATTTAAATAATGATAAATATAGCCGTGTAGAGCTGATGTCGAACGAAATGATGGCAGTTGACGGTTACATTATCGAAGCGAATTATAACGCACTTGATCGATTTCGTATTGATGTGTTAATAAAACGAAACGAATGTGTTGTTTACGCGGTGCGGTGTGCTAACGAATAATGTTGATGTGGCGCTCAGGCCCGTAGACGATAAGAGAATGAAATGGTATGTTGTGTTGTCCTGTGTGGTGTCATCTGGTGTGGGGTGAAATTCCTTGAGTGTTCACAGGTGTGGTGTGTTTCACTAGGGTGTGTCAGTTTTTCCCGAGTAGAGTGGTGCACTTGAAGGAGGGAGTTTAAACTCATTTAAACATCCTGGGCCCCCTAGGCGAATATTTTGCCTAGTATAACACATATGGGCTGTATTATGCATTTCGGCGTGCTGTTGATGAAGTAGCCGAGGGCGAGAATATTAGCTGTAAGAAGCAATTTTGGTTTTAAAGTTGGCAATACAATAAGTCGTGTTTGTATTTACGATTTTTTCTTTTATCAATTTTTTATGCGGGTTGTTTATGATTTGCCTTTTCTGTATTATCAGCAATTATTTGCAATCTCTTTATTATCGGCTTATGAGGATAGCGACTCCACGCCTGGCTCAGATATGGCCAGAATGGGTGCTCCTTTCAAACCTTTGAAGAGGGATCTTGCGAGAGTGAGATTTGTGATTTTCGCCCACTTTTTTGAAGTGAGATTTACAACTTTTACAAGTGTTTCCCATAAACTATCCGTATGAAGAGCGCTTAGATAGATGCGATAAGTGCGACCTTTACTTTTGTAAGTCTGGGTGCGTCACTGTATCACATTGCAAGTATGGTGATTCCTTAACTTAAATTTTGAATTGTATTTGATTATGAAAATTTAGGCAACTATGAGGCACTATAGTAAGAGAAAAGTAGATTTTTGGACTTTCTATGACAATTACTCGTATGTTGCGGACGATACTATGTATGGAAGTGGGCGATTGTGGCCAAGAATCGGTAGATTCGGATATCGTTAAGATTGTTTGAGGATTGTGACCATTTTTCTAAGTGAAAAAGAATTAAGATTTTTGTTTGTATCATAATTGGCGAAAGCCATCCTGCGGGGTCAAAAATGTTATTGCGGATAATGCGGATATTGATTCAGTAGGATATGAAAGCTGATCAGATATCGCATTCCATTGGATCCCCTGTATTTTTATGTTGTACTGCCCTTTTCAAATTTAAGGAAATTAGTGTACAACAAATTTTCTTTTCAAATACTTAGTAATATATCTCGATGATTTGGTTGAATTATAGATATTTGTGTTTTTAACACTGGGGTTGTCAGAAGAAACTCTGAAATGGTTTTTTGTGCCAATTTGTAGAGTGTTGGAAAATTGTGGCTTTGGTGGTAGTCGTACGACGTACCGGCCATTATTTGATCGAGTAGTTGTGGCTTTGTAAAAGTCTTCACAATACTGATCTTCAGGGGTTGTAATTGATATCAGGGGGCGTTTTTCTAACTCCCGAAGTTTCCTTAATTGTGAATGAAGGTATTCTTTAGAATATTCGTCAACTTGAGTTGATGTTGTGGAAACTGGTTCTGTAACTAGTCCACTTAGCATCCAACCGAAAATAGTATTTTGTGCCATTAGTTTGTTTGAAATTTTCTCAACACCCTCGAGTATTATCTGAGGTATGAGATCGCTGCCTAATAGAAGGTCTATGTGAGCGGGAGTGTTGCAGTTGGAATCTGCTAGCTTTAGGTGTGAAACCTTTTGCCAATGCTTGCTATTTATGTGATAGCTTGGAAGCATATTTGTAAGTTGCGGTAAGACTATAGCTTCTGCTTGTATGTGCTTATCCGCTTGGGGGGAAATTAGGGTAATGGGGCAGATTTTATTTGAGTTTTGGACTACTCTTCCGCCCATTCCCGTAGTTTCAAAATTGGCTAGTTTTGTTGGCAGTTGTAGCCTATTTTGAGCCCTAGACGCTATGAAAGATCGTTGTGATCCTTGGTCTATTAAGGCCCTAAGTTTAAACAGTTCTCCTCGGTGTTCGATGGAGATGACTGCTGTGGGTAGTAATACCCTATTTTGTATTTCGCTGTGTAGCGTTTGAGTTTTTTGTGCCTTTGAGCAACATGGTGTCTTTTGGCAATTTTTGGGATTTCGGTTTTTGGGAGTTGTTGTTACCACTAAACCTGTGGTTCTTTTTGTATAAGCGCTTCTTTGGGGTGATATGGGAAATTCGCTATAATGAAGCATTGAGTGGTGTCTTTTGTGACAATATAAGCAATTGAACTTGCTTTTGCAATTTTTATACTTATGCGCATGCGACAAGCAATTTGTACAAAGTCTTTTTGATCTGACCAAATTATTTCGTTCGTTAACTTTTAAGTTATTAAACTTCTCGCAAGATTGTAGTTTATGCCCTCTCGTGCACAGTTCGCATGACGCAAGTATATTCTGTTCGGATGTGAACGATTGCGTTTTGTAAAAGCTTCTGTTTAATTTGTTTTTGCTACTAGCTTGGGGTCTATTGAAGCTTCTTTTTAGGTCGTGTTGTACATTTTTTGTTTTAATTAGCTTTTTGTCTACCCTTTCAGCGATTTCGTACTGGGTAGTTAGAAAGTCTTTCATTTGTAGCCACGTGGGGCATTTCTTTCGTGATGAGAGCGATTGCTCCCATAAAAGTAACGATTTTTCTGGTAATGCGGCAGTGCATATGTTTACCAGTATAGGGTCCCAGCTGTCTGTGGGAATATTTTGTGTCGATAAAACCGACAAACAGTTTGAAACAGTGGATTGTAGTCTTATAAACTCTTCACTGGTTTCTTTTTGAATCTTAGGCAAAGTTATTAGTGTTGTTACTTGGTTATCGACCAATATTCTTTCATTTTCATATCTTGCTTTTAGAGCTTCCCAAGCCAAATTGAAATTGTCGTCATTAAGTGCGAACTGTTTGACTATTACGCCTGCTTGACCTTGCGTTTTGTATTGGAGGTGATACAATTTTTGCGCTTTTGATAATTTTGGATGGTTGATGTAAACGGCAGTGAACATGTCCCGGAAGGACGGCCATTCTTCATAACCTCCATAAAATATTTCTGTGTCACATGCGGGCACCTCGAGATGGATGCCTGAACTTGCCTCTTGATTTTGTACTTGTGGCAGCTCTACTCTCGGATGTGGAGTAGGTGCAATAGCTTTTATTAGCTTTAATTGATCAGAAATCATAGCTTTTGTTTCTTCGTACTGGTCTAAGCAGTTTTCGTATAGTGCGTAAGCCGACGATTTAAAATCGTGTGGTAGATCTGAATTGTCATAATCTACTATGGCGTCATGAGCCGTTTGGAGACGAGTCCAAAAATTGTCAATATTTTGTTTTTTTATTTCCAATAACGATTCAGAGATGTCTTGAATCGGTGAAGATGAAAATCGAGTGCAGTAGAATGTTAATCTGTCACTCTCAGAAATGAATTTGGTGGCACACATATTTTTGCCTTTTATTTGCTTTGTGGTAACCTGTCTTGCGCGTGTAGCTTCTGCAGGTGTAATTTGATTTTTATCGTGATTAACCATTTTTGTTATGTTATTTATTACTATATGTGTCAAAGTTATTGTAATTAAAATTTTCTCAGTGTTAACTGATTTAAACGCAGCAATAAATGATAATTAATACCGAATACTCTTTTATGTATACTTGTATACGAGTTTTTTTCGGACTAGATAAATATTTAAATGCGAAATAAATTTTTTAATTTGTAAATTATTTTAAATATTTTGTTGTGAGTGTAATTTAAATATTCTTAATTTTATTATTAAGAATCGCTCTTTTAATTTAACAATATTTTTTATGTCGTTATTGTTGATGTATTTAGGTACACCCTAATACACGGACTTGTTAGTATATATTTATGTGCTCGTGAAATTGAGAGCTCGTTGAAGAGATCAATACACTTTGTACATAAGTATGCACGGATTGTTTGTGCGTATGTATGTATATTTTCTAATGCAATTGAGAGCTCGTTGTAGAGATCAATTTGATTTTACTTTTGTGTACGCAATCCTGCTTGTTTGTAACAAGGGGTATTGCGGGATGTATGCCAATTGTGGACTTTGAAAATATGTACAATTATAATTGAATATGTTTTAATATGTATATATATTTAAATATTATTTTTGTTTGTGTGCAATTGAGAGCTCGTTAGAGAGATCAATGCGTTTTTGATTTTGATTTGCAATCCTGCTTGCTTGTGTTGTAACAAGAACAAGAGGTTTTGCTTGAATAGATGTACATATGCGTATGTACTTTAGTTCTTGTTAAAAGAATATTTTATGTATTTATATATATATATATATTTTTTTTTTTTTGTTTTTTTTTAAGAGTTTGTTTGCTTTTTAAAAAAAAAAATTAAGGAAATTTTATTTCACTTTGTTTATTCATTCGCAATTTGAAAATCACTTTTTAGTGAATGTTTAAAATTTTAATAATTTAATATTACCCAATGTTGAGTATGGTATAAAAATATAGGTAGATTGTATGCCGTATGTATGTATAAACGGGGCTTCTATATTTTGCAATAGAAAGAGAGCGCGAAAAAGGAATTGATAGTGTGCAGGTATTCTCCGTATGCACATATATGGATGTAAATATGTACTTGGTTTTTGAAAATATATAAATATGTCGTTTGTATTTATTTTGTTTCTCTTTCTTTGTCTTTAAATTTTTGTTATATATATGTTTGTGCCTTTGCTTACTTATTTAAGGCAATCCTGCTTACTGTGTTTGTTAAAAATAAGGGGTATTGCCGGAAAATATTTGCAAGTAAATACTTGAATTCTGTTTTTGTTTTTTGTGTTTGTGAAAGATGTGTGTTTGAAAACACAAAGGTAAGCTTATAGGCATACAATAATTATTTACATAATATATATTATATTTGGATATATATATTGTACCAAACTGGTTTTAATGTCAGCGGTACTTCGATTTGTACCGTGATCTATACCAGTTTGGTAGTCTTATTTTATACTAGTGTATAAAATAATAAGTGAAATAAATACGCTCACTTTGGTTTTCCTCAAGGGGCTTTTGGAGGGCGTATATCTGTATATACAAGTTACGTGCTTGTGCGTTTGTCCCAGTGTCTGTCTTCTTCGGCATCCAGTTGGCTAGATCCTTATGCGTGTTTGTTGTTTGTATTTTTGTGGATAAATTTGCTCGCGCCCGAATATGTGTTTTTGTTTGGATTTTGTTGTATGGTGCTTTAGTTTCGCGCTCAATTTATGTATGCTTTTAGTTTGTTTTAGTTTTCGCGCTCGATTTGTGTTGTATTAGTTAGTTGAACCCTTTTTTGTTTGTGTTTTGACATTCACTTTATATAAATTCGTTATTTAATATGTTTTTTTTTTTCTTTTTTTGTATTTTACTGCACTTGCTAGACCTATATGTCAGGCTATTGGTGATTTTTTTTTGAAGTTGGCTTTGTATATTTTAAAATATTTGTATATGTAGCCATGCATGTACATATGTATGTACATATATATTTTTTTTTCGTGTCACTGCACTTTTTGGCTTTTTAGCTCACTGCTCTCTTCCGATTTATATATTTCATATAATTTTTCTATATGTTTCTTAATAGTTTTTATTGTTTTTTTTATAACAATCCGAAGGTGCCTTTCAGTAAGGCTCGAAGGACCATGGTTAAATAGGTAAGCGCATACCACTGTAAAGTTTTGATGTGGCACTTACAGTCGCGGTTAATATGACAAATGAAAAGCAGATTTCTGATCCGAAATAAATGGTAATTTATTTATTGTTACAAAAGATTCTAACTTTAACACTTATTTAAATAATGATAAATATAGCCGTGTAGAGCTGATGTCGAACGAAATGATGGCAGTTGACGGTTACATTATCGAAGCGAATTATAACGCACTTGATCGATTTCGTATTGATGTGTTAATAAAACGAAACGAATGTGTTGTTTACGCGGTGCGGTGTGCTAACAAATAATGTTGATGTGGCGCTCAGGCCCGTAGACGATAAGAGAATGAAATGGTATGTTGTGTTGTCCTGTGTGGTGTCATCTGGTGTGGGGTGAAATTCCTTGAGTGTTCACAGGTGTGGTGTGTTTCACTAGGGTGTGTCAGTTTTTCCCGAGTAGAGTGGTGCACTTGAAGGAGGGAGTTTAAACTCATTTAAACAATTACATTGTTGCTTTAAAAAATAACTCATGACAAATTTCTTAAAGATATTACCTCAAATGAAAGAGTTTTCCATACAAGCGCTTGATTCCTATCGTTCAGTTTGTATGGCAACTATATGCTATAGTGATCCAATCTAAACAATTCGGAGATTATCGTTCAGTTTGTATTGCAGCTATATGCTATAGAGGTCCGATATCGGCCGTTCTGACAAGTGAGCAGCTTTTTAGTGAGGAGAGGACAGGTGCAAAATTTCAGATCGATAGATTAAATACTGAGGGTAGTCTCTTGTATATATACAATATATATATTTATATATACACACAGACGGACATGGCTAAATCAACTCAGCTCATCATGCTGATCATTTATGTATACATTATATTTTATAGGGCCTCCAACGTTTCTTTTTGGGTGTTACATACTTCGTGGCAAACTGAATATACCCTGTTCATGGTATAATTAATGATATTTCAGGATGTCCCTCTCCATTTGGAACGAAATTAACTTTCATTTAGTGGACGAGTATTTTTATTAAAATCAACCTATTTTACTAAACTTAGAAATATTTGATATAAAGTCTAGTCAATCCAAAGATTTCATATATGATGTAGTGGGTCCATTTATATTCATTTAAATATACACTTTGACTAATACAAAAAGTTTACAGTTGCATTGGGGCTAGGGGAAAGTCAAGCATACTCGAGAAGATGTTTCCACATTATTTTATATAAATAACTTACACATTGACCGATATATTCGGTATGCAGCATAGGCAGCTAGGGTAATTCATGGACCGATTTCAGACATTTTAAACATTAAACTATGGTATAACCATGATTGAAATTCTTTACACTCTCACTTAATTTTGCTAAGATATCCTACACATTGACTAATATACACGCTATAAAGCCAACCCGATGACCCGATTTTATTAATGTTTGGCCTAAAGAAATATTATTACCAAAAAAAGATGACCGCTGAGTTTTGTTAGGATAACTCACATATTGACCGAGATATATGGTATAAAGTCAACTTGAGTTTTGAAAATCCTTATATTAAGTATAAGGGAACTATAGAAAGCATTGATCCGATTTTACCTTTTTTTCGCGCCAGGGCACATTATTATCAGGAAAAGACGTTCTCTTAGTTTCTTTGTTATAACTTATATAAATATGCGTATATATATATATGTATATATATATGTATATATATATATCTTTTTACATATTCGGCGAAAAGGTTCGTTGGTTAAAAATTTAATATACAAGATTTTAGCAATAAAGGTCTAAACTACGTCGATAAGCGAGCCGGTATAATAAATTAAACATCCGACAAGAGAAAAGAACTACAAATTGATTTATTCAACATTTTCACTAAGAATATTATGCCAAGAATTTCCCTACGACTAGTGAGTGCAGGTAGATTTATTAGTTTTAAACGACTAGTATATGAACGAAGACGTATCTTTAAATCCGTAAAAAGTAAAACGACTATTTGTGAAAAGTGTTATTTCATTACCTTCGTTGATGCTATTTATATACATATGAAGTAAAGTTAAGGAAGTAGGCGTGGTTGTATTTCATTTTAGTCCATTTTCACACTGTAATATAAAACGTCAGGATATTGTTATGTCCTGAATTTGGTAGAACTTTGTCAAGTAGTTCTTGAGGTATAGGATTTCACCTAAAGATGAGCGGTACCCCGCTCATTGTCCAATTTTTACCATACATACATAACAAGTAAAAAAGAGCTAAGTTAAGGTGTAACCGAACATTTTATATTTTCGCAAAAAAACCGGGGACGAATTTATGTCTTCACCAGTGGTCGACATGAGAAGAAATGTGACTGTACAGGTGAGCACGATACTTAAGACACCCAGTAAGAAGTCTGTTATCTTAAATTTTGTGAATCTTTTGCATTCTATGTTTAAACAAGTACTTTCATGCTTCCTGATTTATTTTATATATTGTACGACTAAAATAAATATATTAGACCATGAAAACCTCCATTTTATTGTCTTTAAGTAACGTAAAACACAAAATGTAATTCATAACACCATAAAACTAGAAACCCCTTTACGATGCTAGAAACAACTACCGACGTTCACAATAAAACTAACATGGTGGCCATGGTGAGTTAGGCTGGCGAGGGGTTAAAACGGGTTGCGCTTATCAGAAAACGCCTAAATAATTATTTATAAATATTTGAAATTTTGGTTATTATACCATGTTGATATAGGTAAATATGCCCCTTTACGATGGTTCCGCCTTCTCATACTTACCGCCCGTATTAAACAAAATTTGTTAAAAGTGATGCCCGTAGTGGCAACGTAGAAATCAGTTGTTTTCTTTTGTTTTCATTTGACCAATGTTGCCATTGCTCAATATGTATACATTGTTTTGCATACATCTAGCTTTTAAATTATAATTTTTTATAATGTAAAACATCAAAACTAAAACCCAATTATTAAAAATAGTTTACCTATTTATAAATAATTGTATTCGACACTAATTTTGAGTTAGTTAAAGAATATTTCAAAAATATTCAAGTTTATTTTTTAATTACTACAAAACATCGAGGCTGGCAACCTTGTGTGTAAGAGAGCAATCAGCTCTCTCGTTTCTACGGGAAAAATCCAATTTCAGCGGATATGCTACCGTACGGTCGGTAGAAGCGGACGGCAATGATGACATGATGCTAGACTCTCTCATTTTCGCTGATTTTTCTGTTATTCTCTTTCCCTGATTATTAAAATCAGGGAATTTCGAACAGCTGATGTCAAAAAAGGCGGGATGCCAGAAATAAACCCGCTAAAAATAGCTAACAAAAGCAGTGCGAAAAGAAATTTCAAGAAACGACACAAATACTTTTGAATAACGTGCAACTAAATTTTATTTGTTAGTTTAATTTAAAACGTTCATTATAAAACCATGATCTTTTATTATGACTAATATTGTTTCTTTGTTAAAATTTTTTTTATTTATATGCTATTTTTTTATGTTATATGATTTTTTAAAAATTTTATATTAAAAATACAAGTATATAGGAATGTATATGCGTTATATAGGCCTACTCGGGGACGGACCACCTAAAATTAATATCGAAATGCTAAATACCCCCAAGTTTTTTTTATAATACCCAATCCATTTTCGTTCGACAGTGGCATGATTGGCAAATGTTATAAAAAATGTGGGTTCTGACAGCTCTCTTTCGATTCAAAGAGTCTCGCATCATTTCATCCTTGCGGACGGTACAAACAGTGGTGAGTTTTCTTTTACATTGCGCTTTCATAAGATAGGTCGTATCAGCTGATTCGGTCAACGGTTTTGCGTCGGTGACCGTTTCCAGCATAAAGCATTCTTAATGACAAAAAATTCTCTGCAGGACATGTGTCCGGCATGACCATGCCCGATGTTGTCAGGGATAAAGGGACTCCCAACTTATTCCTTATCGTTTTTTATAACATTTTTCATAGTAGCCAGATCAGTCAAATAACAATTTTTGGGCATTTAAATAAAAACATCCAATATTTATTAAGATTAAGAATTATTATATAAGTATGTATCTGTTTAACATATGGAGAAGTTATTTAAATCATGTTTTGTGATTTGGTCATATGCATATTAAAACAACTGATTTTTAAACTTTCCATACCTAATAAAGTGAAGTATTAGTTCGCATATAATAAATGTTTTTTTTTTATTGATTTCAAATGAAAATTAATACTACGAGGCATGACATTACAAAAGATTTCATCACTTCTTTTTTGTTTGTGATCTTGAACAGCGGCAACAAATCTCTCCGTTTACATATTTTTTTCGTAGAATTTCAATCTGGTCAAGTCACTTTTTCCAATTGCGAAACGTCAAAACCTCCTGAACTCAACTGAACTGTCAAACTTCAGGAGGTGATTTAAGATATGTATACAGCTTTGTGATTAGTGGTGGTTTGTAGCAGAGATAAATCCCAGAGAATTATCCCTGGTTTGTAGTCTGATCAACGACAGCTGAACGATGTATTGTCTACATAAGAAAGCTGAGAAGCTAACCCTAGAAGAACAGTGGCAGTCATCTGACCGGTAATATGGCAGTCAATGCTGAAAAAATTTTGTCAGCGCTCAGAACAAAATTTCTATAACTTAATTAAGAATCTTGTGCAAAAACTGATGTAAACAATTGTATGTGTGTGAGTTTGCATCTCTCTTTAATATACGGGTATTTGGAATTTATTCACTAGACATCTAGACTGCTCACTCTCACGCCTTTTTCTGAGTATAATATCATAAATCCATTCTTTTAATTAAAACTAGTTATAGTAATATGTATACGCAAATATCAAGAAGGAATGCAACAAAAAATATAATTAAATAATAAATTACGAAAAGAAATCTCCAATCGAATCCATCTCCTCCTCTCAATAGCAATGCGTTCGTCTTTCCACAATAAATGCATATTTCGGAATTTAAAAATGTCTAGATAAAAACTTACGTATGTATGTTATATTTGAAAACTTTTCTCTTGCATAAAAATGTATATTTTTAAAACAAATCCCAAGAGTTATTTCACAGAAGCATGTAACACTTTTGGTTATGGCAACGAAAAACGGCTTGGTATTTCACAACTTCTCTAATGGAAATGTCTGCTGTCCCTTTTCATCAAAAACAGTGACGGTCAGTTGACAAGTTAACTGAACGTTACCCATCAGTAGTTTCTTGTAGGTTAGTGTCGCTCGCGAGCACATGGCGTGGGCATAGCTGCCCTACATCTATCTCGTTCAGTTTTTGGTGTTACAAATAACCTTTGAATTAACAAAACATGCATACGAGTATATACTCCGTGCAAAATATTGCGAGAGCATACACAAATAAGACTTTTGAATACCTTATATATTTTATATATACATATATTTTACGGATAAAGTTCATTCACTTTCTAAATAATACTGCTAATATTATATTTATATTATATTTCAGATCACCCATTTCTAATATGAAGGGGACACGTAAGTATTTCTCCAGTTATTTTAATTTAGATTATTTATATAATGAAATAAAACAAAGATTTCGTAGTTTAACAAAATTTTCTTTCTCATACCTTGTTTTGACAAAAAAATATTATTTCTACGCAATTATTATCACATTATTAACAAAAATTTTATAACGCCGAATCTCCACAGGCAATTTAACCATCTGTCAAATATATTACCATTAAGGTTAGCAATGTTCTTGTGTGGACATTTGTTATCATGAAATATTCATTCTCGAAATGGCGTCGGCTAGGTATGTACAAGTATACTTGTTGTACCTGTATGTTCCAGCTGATATAGCGCATGTTTAAGCTCTTGAACCGTTTAAAAATTTTATGAGAATGACAAACATTTATGTAGAGAAAGAAAAAATTGTAAATCTTCTTTTCTCTACAAATGTTTTTTCGAAAAGGATTTCATAAACATCAATGATATTTACATCTGATAACAATCATTAAAATATTAACCATACATATGTACATACAATACTTATGTATGTATTTAATTAATATTTTTCATGTTTTGTCAAAATTTTTGTTTTGTTGCGTAAAACTATACACGTACATGTTGCCGCTTCAAAATTTGTGTGGAAATAAAAACCAGAGAACTTAGAAGAAACTCTCTGTAAAAACAGCTCTGCCAAAACACCAAAATGACAGTTCATTGCTAGCAACAGATGCCATGATATATATTTAGACCAGAGAATATACAACATTGTATAAGCTTACAAGTAGCCAAAGAATCAGCTGTTTTCCTATGTGTGTGAAACAGCCGTGATCACCTGATCGAATATGCCTTTTCTTGACACAGAGTTTTAAATAAAAGGATGTAGTTTAACAATTTGGTAATGAACATGTATTTGTAATGGAAATAATAATGAAAACTTTCAAGAATATTTTCGAAACAAAAGATTATTATATATTTATTGCCTTCCCTCACCACCTCTGAGGTTGCAATATAGGAGCGTTACCGATCTTTTTTGGGTGTTCGGTTCCCCAGGAGGCCTATATTCACTCATATAATATATACAGTTCTAAAACAATCTACTTTTCATAACAATTATAACTCGAAAAGATATATACATAAAATCAGGTACATGAATCAGGTTCATGAATATTAATTACATTAACAATATAACATTAACAATATAAGTTGAAATATTCAACTTGATTTAAACAAAAACGAAAATAAATATATAAAAATCAGGTACAATTCAATTATAAAAGAATATATTTGATAAAATTGGAAACATATAATAATATTTCAACACAATAAATATTAATTTAAATAATAATATGTAAATTTAATCTTTAGGAATTAAAACAATATAATATATAAAAATATTTGAATATGTAATAAAAACATTCTTAAAGTTATAAATTTTAAAACATAACACGGCAACACACTATAGCAGATTTCTGTCATTTGGACGTTTTAGTAGCAGAATAATGGTTGGCAACCCGTACCAAGTGTGATTTTAGTAGTAGAATTTTCGAGGCAACACGTACCAAGTGGGATATTTTTGCGTATGGATTAGTGAAAATCTTGGGATTGGCTACTTGTAGATTTATACAATGACATACAAGAACGAGAAGGTGCAGGTTCGACAGCGAACATTTGTAAAATTTCAGTCAGAGAATTCACCTCACAAGCAGGAGAAACAAATAACATTTCCATTGTATAAGCCTACAAGTAGCCAAAGAATCAGCTGTTTTCCTATGTGTGTGAAACAGCCGTGATCACCTGATCGAATCTGCCTTTTTTTTGACACAGAGATGTAAATGAAAGGCTTGTTTGTGAACATGTATTTGTAATGGAGAATATTAATGAAAACTTTCAAGAATATTTTCGAAACAAAAGATTATTATAAATATATTTATTGCTTTTCCTCACAACCTCTGAGCTTGCAATATAGGTGCGTTACCGATCATTTTTGGGTGTTCGGTTCCCCAGGAACTCTATATTCGCCCATATAATATATACAGTTCTAAAATAATCTACTTTTCATAACAATGCCCAAAAATATTTGAATATGGAATAAAAACATTCTTAAAGTTATAAATTTTAAAACATAACACGGCAACACACTAGAGCAGATTTCTGTAATTTGGACGTTTCAGTAGTAGAATATTGGTTGGCAACCCGTACCAAGTGTGATTTTAGTAGTAGAATTTTCGAGGCAACCCGTACCAAGTGGGATATTTTTGCGTGTGATTAGTGAAAATCTTAGGATTAGTTACTTGAAGATTTATACAATGAACATTTCTCGCTTTCATAACAGCGGTGAATCTGTACACATACAGCAGGGATAATGGGATGCCCAACTCTTTCCAGTGTGAAAGCGCCTCAAAATTAGCGTTTTTTATAACATTATCCATTGTAGCCAGATCGGACAAAATAATAATTTTTGGGAATTTAAATTAAAATACCCATCATTTATAAAGATTAAATGTTATTATACATGTATCCGTTAAACATATCCAAAAACTTTTTATACTCTTTTTTTGTGATTTTGTGAGATATTAAACAGTTGATTTTTGAACTTTCAATACGTAATCAAAAGAACAAATGTATTAGCTCTCAATTAATAAATGTTTTTAAAAATTTTCAATTGAAAATCAATACCACTTAGCATGACATCATAAAAGATATCATCACATACATTTCAATTTCGCGTTTTCTTTCATTTTCATTGTTTTCCAATTTTTGTTAGTGATCTTCAACAGCAGCACACATCTCTCTGTTTACATATTTTTCTGTAGGATTTTAATCTGGCCGTCCCTCTTTTTCCAATTGCTAAACGTCAGACCTACTGAACTTTGACAGTTGCTTGAGTTCAGTAGGTTTTGACGTTTATCAATTGCGCTCTCATTTCCAGTGAGAGACGAGTTGGGCATCTCTTTATCTCTGCATACAGTCCGTCGAATATTGAAGAGATGACATGCCATTTGAAATATATTAACTTTTGTTGAACTTTTATTTATTATTTTTTAAATTATTTTATGTTAATTAATTCTTACTTAATTATGAGTTATTAGTAATAATTTGCAAATGTTTTGATATATTTCTTAAAATAATTCATGTACTTGACACCATTATGAAATCACAAAAATACAGAATAGCGTGTTGCCGTCGACATTTCTAATTTCTTATGTGTACATGTAAAAAAAAAAATTAAAGATAAATATTTGTAAATTTGTCTACAAACAACATATGTATGTAGATATGTACACGCATTACTTTATGTGAAATATCCGTTGACACGGTCAACCAATGACCGAAGCTCACGTTTTTTGCTTTCATGTCAAAGAGTCAATGTTCCGAAGGATTGACGCGACGACAAAGCTTCAGTTGGTAGAAAATTTGAGATATGCCGAAAAATCAAACGGATAAGTTGATAACATTAAAAATAAAAAACTTGTAGTACATTTAATATGTTTTTTTCTAAAAAATAATACTATAAACTAAAAAAGGAACATGTTTTTTATGCTCTCCACAGAGGTTTTTTCGGCATTTTGCGCATATTTTTCTTTTTTTTTTACAATATTTTCGCTTTTTATTTCTTGATTTTTATCAACAGTAATAACATTTTCAATAATCGATCGCAACGACGTAAACAATATTGGCAATCCAAGCCTACCTCTCAAATGACGTTCGAGAAGTGAAGAATGTAATTTTTTCATAAAAGCTGGGCGACTGAGAGGTTTTTTATTTATTTGAAACATGTTATGTCTATATATAATATAATGTAGCTATTTATAAAAGCCATGTTCAACATGCCAAAAAGATGTACAACATTTAGACCATGGCGATGTGACTTGTCTTTTTGTGTTGCCAAGTTTTGTTTATTTTTCCCACGCAAAATAATTTTCTTCAAACTATTTTATCAAATTCTTTTGGAATTGGTTTGCAAGGAATTAAAAGGCGCAACTTAATTTAGTATTCGAATTTTTATCATAAAATTTTGCACAATAAAATTCCATAATATAATATATAAGTTTATATATTATCGGATCGCTAAATGTAGTGTCGGCGCGTGCGGAACGGCGCTGCTACGAAGTGTAGATCCAAAAAAAGTTGACAAATCGAGTTGGTGTTGGCCGCAGGATCGCCATTGTATCGAGAAGGTGTTGACGCGGCGCAGTGTACACTTGAATGTCTTGAGCTGTCGAATTTTATATAGCGAATGAATTGAATTGAAGATCCAATTCCTTTTTTTTATTGTTGATTGTGTGGAGTGTCATCGTGTGTGGTGGTAACTTCTGTGGTGATATCCTGTGTAGTGTGATCGTGTATGTTGTGAGTGTGAGTTGTGTTCCAAGATGTGGTGTGTTGTATTAGGGTGTGTCATTATTTACCCTGATGGAGCGGTTTACTTGGAGAGGGAGTTTATAGTAATTTAAACATCCTGGGCCCCTAGGCGTATATTTTGGCTAGAAGTACATACATAGTATATGCTGTAAATATCCCAGGTAGGACGGCGTACTGCTATTGGAGTAGCCGAGGGCGCGGTATGCATGATAATGCAGTAGTGTTACATCCATATTTATCTGTAGGCATACTATAAGAGGAGATTTTGGTTTTATATCAAGCCCGTTTTTTATTATTTTGGTACTAGTGCTTAGAAAATATAAGCAAATTTATTGTGCGTGAAGGGGTCATATTGAAATACCATTAATATGAAGTTTCTGGCTTGAAAACTTATTATTATGTGATACTAGTATATACGTTATTTTTATTGGCGGTTATTTATTATTTCTGTATTATCGGCTTAAAGGATATCAACTCCACGTCTGGCTCAGATATGGCCAGAATGGGTGCTCCTTTTAAACCTTTGAAGAGGGATCTTGCAGGAGTACAGTGATTAACCGTGAATTGAGAATGGCTTTTTTCGAGTTAGATGTGGTAAATTCGATACATTTATGTTTGAAATACCCATATACTTTTTTGAAGTTGGATTTGAAGCTTTTTATAGCTACGGTGATCCCTTAATTTTATTTCTGAATTGTTTTATAATCATGAAAATTTCGGCAACTATGAGGTACTATAGTAAGATAGATGTCGATTTTTCGACTTTCTAGGATAATTACTATAATGTTGCGTACGATATTATGTAGGCGATGGTGGCCAAGAATCGGGAGATTCTGATACGTTTAGAATGTTTGAGAATTGTGACAATTTTTCTAAGTGGAGAAGAATTAGGATTTTCGCTTGTCTTACAATTGGCGAAAGCCATCCTGCGGGATCGAAATTCTTATTGCGGATAATGCGGATATACAAGGAGCATTCCAAAGTAAAAAGGACTTAAAAAAAAAGACAGAACAAATGGTTTTATCGGCAAATAATAATAAAATTATATTTAATACAGCTCTTTGCACGGTCCAAAAGGTTGTCGAACGAGTGTTTTAGCTCGTTGCCCGGTATGGCCGCCAGTATGCCGGTGCAAGCCTTTTGAATGGCCTCCACGTCTGCATAACGCTTTCCTTTCATCGGCAAATGCATTTTTCCGAAAAGGTAGAAGTCGCACGGTGCCATATCAGGTGAATACGAGGAGTGGTTGATTGTTAAAATGTGATTTTTGGTCAAATAATCGGCCACAAGCGTCGATCGATGAGACGGCACATTATCGTTCAACAAACGCCAAATAATAGCGAATTAACGTTTTGGCCGGGTGGAACAAATTCTTTGTGGACAAAACCTTTGGAATCATAAAAACAAATCAGTAGGGTTTCGGCTCGTCCGGCGCCTTCCATTTAGCACTCTGGCATTTCGTTTCGGAATCATATTGAAAACACCACGTTTCGTCACCAGTCACAATCTTGTAAAGGAAGTTCGGGTCTTTTTTTTTACCTCTTTAACGATGTCCTTCGAATGTTGAATTCTGAGCAATTTTTGGTCGTCAGTCAATTTGTGCGGAACAAACCGTGCACCCACCTTTTGTAAGCCCAAATGTTCGGTCAAAATGCAATAAATCGATGTTTTAGAGATGTTCGATTCTGTTTCCACGAATTTCAATGATGATTTCGGATGAAATTTTCGGTGATCACGAATTTTGGTTGGCCCACATGTTCATCGTCATTTATGTCCTCACGACCACTTTGAAAACGTTGAAACCACTCGTGCACTCTGCTACGGGATAGGCCATCATCGCCATAAACTTGTTTCTTCAATTGAAACGTTTCGGTAAAAGTTTTACCAATTTTAAAACAAAATTTAATGTTGGCTCTTTGTTCGAAGCTCATTTTCGCACTGATGACAAACTTCCAATAGATGAAATGCCATGTAATTTTTACTGGAAGTCGATAAAGAATAGCAGATTCTAACGCACTAGTCGACATATTATATAAATGGCACTAGTCGATATATTATATTGGGTAATTAGAAAATCTTTCATTAGTTGCCACGTTGGGAATTTTTTTCGAGATGAGAGCGATTGCTCCTACAAAAGTAACGATTTTTCTGGAAATGCGGCAGTGCATATGTTTACCAGTATAGGGTCTCAGCTGTCTGTGGGAATATTCTGTGTCGATAAAACCGCCAAACAATTAGAAACAGTGGATTGTAGTCGAATAAATTCTTCACTTGTTTTTTTTTTTAATCTTAGGCAAGTTTATTAGTGTCGTTACTTGTTTATCGACCAATATTCTTTCATTTTCATATCTTGCTTTTAGAGCTTCCCAAGCCAAATTGAAATTGTCGTCATTAAGTGCGAACTGTTTGACTACTATGCCTGCTTGACCTTCTGTTTTGTATCGGAGGTGATACAATTTTGCGCTTTTGATAGTTTGGGATGGTTGATGTAAACGGCTGTAAACATGTCCCGGAAAGACGGCCATTCCTCATAACCTCCATAAAATGAGAATTGATAATGCGTAGGTAGTTTACCGTCCGCACTAAGCTATAAGTAAATATTTTAATGTGTAAATTTGTAGGTCACGTATGTACCATATAGTTTGCAGTTTCTAAACTTCGTATTTTAATATATGTATATGAAATATATATAAATATATGACATATATTGCGCTTAGCACTTATATGTATAAAGAATATATACGAATATATGTACGTGTTTAATTCTATACACAATTTGCGTAGGAGCACACACCAGTGATCCAACACTAACACTCGATTCAATATAAAATAAAAGTAAGTGGCTCGGTAAATCAATAATTTTAGTTTATTCCGCATTTACCAACAATATATTTTACACAAACGAAATTAAATATATAATATAATAATTTGAGGATGGAATCGAAAACAGTGGGGGTCGTATTGAATTGATGCGGTAGCACGCAGGAACTGTTGTCTGAACGAATTATTTTAGCGAATGTTATGATGTGGTGCTCAGCCCCGTGGACGATAAGCCAATGAATCTGTGAGGGCGATGATCCCGTCCTTTACAAACAAACATACGTGAACAAATAAATAAAAGTGAAATGAATACGCTCACTTTGATTCTGTAGGGTATTTTTTAGAGGGTGTAGGGATGTACGTTGCCTTTGTGCCTTTTTGCGTTTTGTTGCTATTCCTGTGCTTCAGCTGGCTACCTTCTTCTGCTGTTAGTTTAACCGCGCTTTTTGTTTTATACTCTCGCAACTTGTTGCTACAGAGTATAATAATTTCGTTCACCTAACGGTTGCTTGTATCACCTAAAACTAATCGAGTTAGATATAGGGTTATATATATATATACATAATCAATATGAAGAGGCAGTTGAAATCCGGGTGCCTGTCTGTCCGTACGTCCGTCTATCCGTCTGTCCGCCCGTCTGTGCAAGCTGTAACTTGAGTAAAAATTTTGATATCTTTATGAAACTTGGAACACATGTCTCTTTATACTGCATGACGGTTGGTATTGCAGATGGACGTAATCGAACCACAGCCACGCCCACAAAACGCCATTAATCAATAACAAATAAATTGCCATAACTAAGCTCCGTAATAAGATACAAGACTGTTATTTGGTATACAGGATCACATTAGAGAGGGGCATACGCAGTTAAAAAATATTTTTAAAGAGGGCGTGGCCTCGCCCCCTAATAGGTTTATTGTGCATATCTCCTAAACCCCCAATGCCATACCAACAAACCGATTTCAACCAAATTCCGTACATAACATTCTTTTCATATTTCTATGTTATAGTGTGAAAATGGGCGAAATCGGATTACAACCACGCCTATTTCCCATATAAAACCGTTTGGTAATTGTAGACTTTCACGGTCACCTGGTTTTTTGGCTGTTAAAAATTGAAAAATTAACTTTTTCATAATTTTTTTTTTTGAATTTGTTTATTTTTACTTCGGATTCAATATAAAAATTTTAGAAATTTTGTAAAATTAATATTTGATATAGTTTTTTCGCTTGCAGCGAACGAACGGTAAATTTATAGTTTAGGTCCCCCAACTAAGGAGGCCTCAAAAATTAATTTTTATTTTAGATCGTATTATTTTTACGCATAGATTACAAATACGTGAGCGAAAAGTGAATTTTTTCAATATTTATATTTTTTTTAAATTAAAAAAAAAATCACAAAAAAACGTTTTTTTTTTCATCGAACTTCTTTGGGCACTGGCGGCCTTCGGCCGCACTTCAAAAAAATAACCCCTGGTAATTATTCAATCGCGTCAAACTCCTTTTCGCTGCTGTATTATCGGATCGCTAAATGTAGAGTCGGCGCGTGTGGAACGGTGTTGCTACGAAGTGTAGATACAAAAAAAGTTGACGAATCGAGTTGTTGTTGGCCGCAGGATCGCCTTTGTATCGAGAAGGTGTTGACGCGGTATAGTGTATACTCGAATGTCTTAAGCTGTCGAACTGTATATAGCGAATGAATTGATTTTTCATTGTTGATTATGTGGGGTGTCATCGTGTGTGGTGACATCCTGTGTAGTGTAGTCGTGTAAGTTGTGAGTGTGAGTTGTGTTGTGGTGTGTTGTATTAGGGTTTGTCATTATTTGCCCTGATGCAGCGGTGTACTTGGAAGGAGGGTTCATAGTCATTTAAACAATTTGTTTTCTCCATCTGTTTCGGTTGAATCTTCTGACGAACTTGCGTCTTCGAAGCTTTCGTTCTGCTCGATCTCTGCTTTAGATTCCAATTCGCTGGTGTCTTCTTCTTCGTTTAGTTTATACTCATCGTCACATGCTGCCAAAAATTTTCCAATTTCTTCGTCAGTATAAAGTTTGGAGACACTCATTTTGTATTAAAACTTGAAAAGCCTAATATATATACAAGAAAATAAAATTTAAGAAAATCACTTTGAAACGAAAACTTACAGAAAGTACATCGCTCGTCGTTTCGACTACGCGCATTAAAAACAATTACTTACTGAAAGCGCATGAAGCTGACCAACTGCACACAACTAAACCCCAACACCGACTAGTGCAGTGCGAAAAATCAGGCCAAGATACACAAAAGAAAAATGCGGAAACGGTAAAGTAAAAACTCGCGTCCTCGAAACAACGAACCATAGCCTTTCAGGGTTAATAGACAATTTTCAACTCATGTAAGTATGGGCAATGCATGTTGCATGGGCAAACAATGTTCCAAGCTCATCACTTTCGATTTCAACGGTTAGAACGGTTAGTTAAAAACACTTAATTAAGTATGAATTTATATGTATTTATATTTTTACGTAAATACTATAATATTACGTAAATAAGCCCCAAGATATCATTATTTCTCAATACAATTTAAGCAACATAACAATATGGTAAAACTCCTCTATTGAAACGCCGTAGAAGTAATTAAAGATTTAATATGAATGTCAATTTTATATAAATATATTTTATAATTTAATGCCATATTAAGTGCATAATATGAAATAAATTAAAATCATATTTAAAGTCGCTAGAAAGCCATGTTCCCAATTCTCCTTTCCGAAGGAAATATTTGACAAATTCTTCAATTTATGCAAGTGCGAGGGGATGGTAGGATTTTCGATGGTGGTTCAGTTGTAAAATTGAATTTTAGGCTGTTTTCTTTAATTTTAATTGCGAAAAGGAATTCCATATGAAAACCAAATGTGGTTGACCAGACGCACAAAAAAATGAGCGCGACCCAGACTTATTAGAAAATATGGCAAACTTGCTCAAATCTTATATTGGTCGATGCTGGTGCGTCTGCGCTTTTTTGGTCGCATGCGCGAATGCTAAATTTTTTACAATGGCATAATTACACTACGCACATATGTATATTTGGACATGCCCATGAAGGAAAGGCAATTTCAAGAATATTCACATTTGACACAAGTAAACAAGAAAAAACGTTAACTTCGGTTGCACCGAAGCTATAATACTCTTCACAAATACAAGGGCCCCTTACAAGAACTTGATTCCGAACGTTCAATTTGTATGGTAGCTATATGATATAGTGATCTGATTTGACCAATTTCTGTGGAGAATAATTTGTTGCCTTCAGCGATGACTCGTGCCTAATTTCGTGAAGATACAAAGTCCAATTCAAAAGTTTCAGGACTTTTATTAAAAAACTAATATTATTTGTGTTTTTTTTTTGAAAAATTTATTGGTCGCCTTCAAAATAGTCTCCTTCCGCCTGAATACAACGTTTTGCACGTTCAAGAAGGTTATCGAATGACTTTTTTAGGTCATTTGTCAGTATAGCGTTGAGGATGGCGGTCATCGCCTTTTGCATAGCGGTTTCCTTTCATGGCCAAATGTAGTTTTCCGAACAAATAAAAATCGCAGGGTGCCATATCAGGCGAATAGGGTGAATGGTTGATGATATGAATGCGATTTTTGGTCAAAAAATCTGTCGTGAGTGTCGAACGGTGAGATGGTGCATTATCATGCAATAATCGCCAGCTTCCTTCTTCACGATATTCCGGCCGAATGCGACGAATTCGTGCTACCAAACGCTTCAAAACACCAACATAAAACACCGCGTTAACCGTTTGGCCAGTTGGGACGAATTCTTTATGAATAATGCCCTTGGAATCATAAAAACAAATCAACATTGACTTGATTTTTGACTTCTCTTGACGAGTTTTTTTCGGCCTCCGCTCCTCTGAAGATAATAATTTGAGGATGGAATCAAACACAGTGGGGGTCGTATTGAATTGATGCGGTAGCTCGCAGCAACTGTTGTCTGAACGAATTATTTTAGCGAATGTTATGATGTGGCGCTCAGCCCCGTGGACGATAAGCGAATGAATCTGTGAGGGCGATGATCCCGTCCTTTTTGTTAGGTGTACAGGTGCGGTGTTATGGTGTGTTGTGTGGTGTGGTTTCATCGAGTGGTGAGAACCTGTGAATGTTCTCTGGTGTGGTGTGTTGCATTAGGGTGCGCCAGTTGTTACCGGAGAGAGTGATGGTACTGAGGCTTAGCTCATTTAAACAGTACGTGTTATGATATACTTGTATATGTATGTAAATATATATATTTTTGCACTAAGGTATGCATATAGGTTTGTGTGTTTAGTAATATTTTTTTGTTGTTGAATTTTGTGTATTTAAATATACGATGGTAAGCGTATATAAGCAATAAAATAACTATTTCTGGTTGTTTATGTAACTGACTGTTTAAACCACTCGTGAATACGGCTACGGGATAGATAATCATCACCATAAACTTGTTTCATCATTTGATGAGTTTTGGTAAAAGTTTTACCAAGTTTAAAACAAAACTTAATGTTGGCTCTTTGTTCGATGCTCATTTTCCGACTGACACTACAAATGTAATGGCACATGAAGCGCGATATCTCAGCTGTTATACAAGTCAGCTGTTATATAAATTTTATACGACAACACTGAAGAATACACAATTGAGGGATAACAATTTCAGACAGATGGCGCCACTAGAAGCCGCGTTGTTTAAAAAGTCCTGAAACTTTTGAATTGCACCTTGTACCTCGTTATCTCAATTTACAGAAAATTGTTCAAGACATGAAAAGTGAAGAACGCATATGTTAATTAGTTTTCGACGAAGTATCAATTAGAAAAGATCTCACATATAATAAAGTTCGAGATTTAATTGATGGCTTTGTCGATAATGGAGAAGGTCACCGAGAAAGCGTGATCGGCAATAAGTGCTGCTTTTTTATGCTAAAAGGCTTAGTCGGAAAATGGAAATATGTACTTTCCTATTATGTGGCAAAAGATGGCGTGAAAAGTACGCAATTGATGAAATTGCTCAAGAGCAATATAAATGCCTCGGCGAAAATCGGGCTAAACATCAAGACAATAGTTTGTGATCAAGGTACTCAAAATCTAAAATTGAGACAACTATTGGGCGCAACGCTAGAACAGCCGTATTTTTTTCATAATGAAAAAAAAATATATTTTATGTTCGATTATTGCCATTTAATTAAATGCATACGCAATGCGATAGTAAAACATGACATAAAAACACGTGATGGCATAACAACTTTTGAAGTTGTTAGAAAAATATATGCCATCGACCAAGCGAATGTTAATGTGTACCCCGGGACTTTCGATAAAATGTCTGTCTCAAAAGCTACCCAACTGCTCAGTAATTCGGTCGCGGCAGCAATCGGAATGGCGATTAAAGAAAATATGTTGGGCTCCGATGAGCATATTAATAAATGCGCCAAAGCAACTCAACTGCTTTTTAAAAAAATGAATGACCTTTTCGATGAATTGGATTGTAAAACACTTTACAATCCAAATCCGTTAAGGCGGCCAATACAGAGAAATTGTATTGCTAAAATTAATCGGTTGAAAGATCACATCGATTTTATTAAAGCCATAATAAAGCCAAATAATATAATATCATGCTTCGATTCCACTGTATTAACAATCAATGCAATGATTGCTTTGAGCGGCGATATATTTAATGAACATTTAAATATATCATTTATACTCTTAGGGAAGATGAACCAGGATGCCTTAGAAAACTTTTTTTATAAAATACGGGCAAACTTGGGATGCAATAATCATCCCTCCGCACATGAAATGCAATATATTGTTGCAAGGCTACTATCTATGCACATATTGCGTCGAAAATTCTCACAAACTGGCAGCAATTGTGAAGAAGACGACGATATTAACCTGGAATGGAATATTGGCCAAGAAGACGACCTGGGAGATAATTTAAAACCAGCTGAGCAACTTGCCGTGGAACAAATAGATATTCCAGATGAGCACTTTGCGAATACTGAGATACAGGTACATCGGTACTATACCGGATATGCCATATACCAGAAGGTCTTGTGTAGATTGAAGTGCCAAAAATGTGTGAGTGTAATGAAGAAGAGTGATAACTCTCTAGAAGACTCATCGGAAGCCCTTATAAGATTTAAAAATTATAAAAGTCCCGATGATCTAAGGCTGGTCAATCCCGAGGATAGAATATTTCAAATAAGCCGCCTTCAAATGAGCTATTACAAAGAGCTCTTCTTGAAGAATTCATGCAGAGTGGGTATAAAAACATTTATAATAACCCAGATTACTGCAAAAACAGAGGAAGAATACCCAGAGTGGTATAACGAAGCGGGTGATTGCCTAGGGCACAGGCATCAATTTTTAGATTTTTTGATAACAGTTTTGTTATACAAAAACTCAAAGTGGCTGGCTCAGCAAACGGAAGAGCTTCACCACAAAGTTATCAAGGAACGTTATTTTAAAAATAAAGAAAAATTAAAAAAATTGGTAACGTAGACTGCAGGCCAGTACAAATTTTTGGAACAACTTCCGGGTTAAAATAGGTAAAATAAATGTTAATTGAATACATCAGTTTAATAACTAATACACATTTCTCTCTTTTATTTCAGATACTTAAAAAACTAATAGCGTTTTTTTTTTCTTTCAGGGTAGAATTAAGTTGTAAATAGTTAGTTTAATAGTTTGTAGTAGTTTTGGTATTTGTTATTGTTAGTTAGTTATAGTAGTTTGTTATTGTTAGTTAGTTTTTAGTAGTTAACAATACACGTGAGCCAAGCTCTGCAAAAAGCTGGTGAAAAAGATCTAATCTTCAATGATTAGGTTGTGTGAGAATTTGCTGTATGTTGGTAGGCAAATTCTGAAAGTCGTGTTTTATTAAAATTATATACTATTAATAAATTTATATATTTTTCTTTTTATTTTTCATTCCAGATTTTTTATAAATTTAAATTAATTAAATGTTTATATAAACATGTATTCTTTCAATATTATTTTTAATAAAATTTTAAAAAATATATTATTGCTCAAAAGTCTATTTTATTTCAATACTAATTTCAGTTGATTTTCCTATAGAAATTTGACTGGCGTAGAAGCAAATGTGCAACAGGACATACATATATTATGTCGTTTACACATTTGTATGTATTTTTATGTAGATATGTACACTCATTACTTCATGTGAAATCTCCGTTGTCGAAGAACTGACGCGACGACAAAGCGTCACAACATTGTGTTGTTGGTAGAAAATCCGAGATGTGCCATACACACTCTTACAAACATACATCGCATATGGGCAAGTGCAAAGTCAATGTGTGTACAAAAAATTCGAACGTACTTACGTAAATTCTTTGACAAATACAGTCAATCCCGGTTAAGTGCCAAAACCAAAGATTCAGATTTTTTTTGCTTTGTAGTACATAAGCGATTGTGGTACTTAAGCGAGTGGTACCAAAAAAAAATATTTCTATGTATTTAAAAAAAAATTACCGTTTTCTTTAAAAAATTAAGAAAAAAAAAGTGAGATGCAGCAAGACACCGGCAGATAAGAGGGATTGGAGGAGTGATACTTAACCGGGGTTTACTGTATACATAAATCAGAGGAATATTGAATATTTTCTTTAAAAAGTTTCTTGAATTGTAAATCGACAAATTTACTATGTTGTCACTTTTATTCTAAAATATTTTAATACTCATATTTGAAGGGTTGTCACTTTTCCCTTCTAGAGGGAATATCAGAAATTTGTTCAATTTATGATTTTTAGCTTTTGCCATCGTCGCGAAAAGACGCTTGTAGGCAAACGCATGCTCGGGGAGATGTGTAAGGCGTTTGCTTTTATGAATGAAACGACTTAGCTTATTGCTTGTGCGCCAGCGTTCATGAATGAAAATGTTGTTGGTGTGTGATTTACTACAAATTTAGGATTTGTCAATTTGGCTGCCATATTGATTTCTGCTGCTGATGCTATTTGAGACAATTGTTGTTTTTGTACAACAATGTTTGTATTTTTCTTATTGGCTGACGTACTTACATTTGTACGCTTAAATGTATGTAGATTTGTGTATGCATTACTTATTTTGCGCGGTCATATGCATATTTGTACATACATACTTACATATAGAGCAGTGCGCTCACATGTATTTATTGATAATTGATAATATATTATTATATTATATAATATAACATATTGATGTACATACATAAATTATTAATTCTGTAAATATTGAAATTAGAAAATTATGAAAACAGTAAAATATCATTTTTTGCATAATCTTTCACATTTTATCAATGTAGCATTTGTGCAAAATAATAATAATTTATCAATTTTTCATCATAAAAATCGTTTATGTGGCAAAAAATAATCATGCATATGTGAAGTGGCATTTGTATTTCTTGTTTTCTCATTCATTTCATTTCATTTTTCTCTTTATATTGGTAGATACGTATTTTGTCAGAGAACGTTGTTAACATTCTCATTTCTGTTAAATAACAGCAAAACTGTACAGAAACTCCTTGATCTCAAATTTTCAGCCAACCAATCGAGCATCATACAAAATTCAATTTGCACCTTCTCATTGTTTTAAGTTCTCTGGTTCAACCAGCGAACAATTTGTAGGAATTTATCAAGGATTTCACCACACATGCACGAGAAACAAATAACATTTTTCGCTTTTATAACAGCGGTGAATCTGTAAACATACGCTCTCTTAACATAACCAAACGGCGAATATTGAAGAGAATATAATGTGTATGCCAAACTGGGAATATTGATATGCCATTTGAAATATATTCCCTTTTATTGAACTATTATTTATTATTTTTTAAATTATTTTATGTTAATTCATTTTTACTTTATTATGAGAAATATTTCAAAATACTTTTAAATTATTACTAATAAAGTATTTTGATATATTTCTTAAAATAATTCATTAATTGTACTTGATACCATTATGGAGTCATAAAAGTACAGAATTGTGTTTTGCCGTCGATATTTCACATTCATGCTTCAATTTTTCTTTTCAAATGCATGTGTAAAAGTAATTATGTACGTAAATATGTACTTCTTTTTCGTGTTGGCACATTTTACATATGTATTTATTAAAGCAAGTGTCAGTTATTGGGCCAAAATCAAAGAAATACACATTTACATATCACATGCATACCAGAGAGTAAATATGTAATATGTAAATATGTATTGAAAGTGTCTAGCTTTCTTTGTTCCGCATAGGTGAAATTGTCAAGTGTCGATAATTGCGCCAAAATCAAATACATTATGTATTAATTTACATATGTTTTAAGCTTACATAAAATTGAGAAGTGTCAATAATTCCGCCAAAATCCATAAAGTTTGTGATTTTGTGCGGTGCGGTTCGATTTTTTATTTACTCGTCCGTTGTTTAATTGTAATAAGTGCTATTTAAGAAAAATGCCTAAAGTTAGGAAGTGTCGTGTTCGCGGTTGTGAAAGTACCAGCGGTGGGGTACTTCGGTTATTTGGTTTCTCAAATGAAAGGGAGCTGGCTGAAAAGTGGAAGGAGAATTTGAAAATTTCTCCCTCTGACCACTTTCCAACCACCTTCTCATTCATTTGTGAGAAACATTTCGAAAAAGAGGCAATTGGCCAAAAAAAATTAAAGAAGTTTGCGCTACCAACATTGCATCTGGGTAAGTGCAAATGCTTATATTTAAATATTAATTGTGTGTGTGTGTGTTTTGTTGTTTATTTATGGGTGCCCATATAATCTAGTTTGTGTGTGTGTTTTTTTCTATGCTTGTGGGGGTTCATGTAATTTTGTGTGCATGTTTTGTGCTTTGCTTGTGGGTGCCCATTTAATAGTGTTTAGCACACATTAGGGATGAAAAAAAATTAGTTATGTATTATTTTATATATTTATGTGTGTATATAGCAATAAAAACATTTTTTTGCAATTAATTAATCTTTTTTAGATGAGGCCCCTACCCATTTATTTCAACCGGCACCTGTGTCAAAAAGTTGCTGTGTTCGCAACTGTGCCGGTTGGGAGAGCAGGAAGCTGTTCCATTTTCCTCAAACGGAAGTTGCTCGAAATAATTGGGCAAGGGCCTGTAATCTACAGTTGCCAATCTCAAAAAATGTATATATATGTGGAAGACACTTTCACAAAGATGACGTTTCATCGAATAAAATTCTAAATGAAGCTCTTCCGGTTTTGCATATAAAAACCGAGGATGACGGAGACAGTGTGTCATCGCAGTGGAGTTTGCTACCGGTTGAAAAAACTTATGGGCAGATAGAAAATGCACCACTTAATGATATCTCATTGCAAGAGTTTGAGAGATATTCACGCCTTCATGAGATAGAAATGAAGTGCAAAAACAGTGAAGAGATCACTGTTAGTGGTCATAAGCATTACGCTCGGGTAGCTAAAGGGTACCAAAGGAATGCTTTGAAGCAATCCAGAACAATTCAAGAGCTGAAAAGGAAAATTTTCCGATTGACCAAGAAGTGTCAAGCTCTAGAAAAAAATGTTATAATCACAGGAGATGCAAGCGTACATGCGATAATATTCGCAAAAATGATTTTAAGTAAAAAAAACTCTTATACTGAAGAGGAGAAAGTAATGGCTCTAAACATAAATTATATGTCGACTAAAGCCTATAATTTTATGCGTGAGGACTTGGAATTCGCCTTGAATCACAAAAAAACTCTTTTGCGTTGGCGTCCGATCCGGTATGCCTCCCCCGGTATCGACGCGAAAGTCTTGAACAATTTACAGAAAATTGTTCAAGACATGAAAAGTGAAGAACGCATATGCCAATTAGTTTTCGACGAAGTATCAATTAGAAAAGATCTCACATATAATAAAGTTCGAGATTTAATTGATGGCTTTGTCGATAATGGAGAAGGTCACCGAGAAAGCGTGATCGGCAATAAGTGCTGCTTTTTTATGCTAAAAGGCTTAGTCGGAAAATGGAAATATGTACTTTCCTATTATGTGGCAAAAGATGGCGTGAAAAGTACGCAATTGATGAAATTGCTCAAGAGCAATATAAATGCCTCGGCGAAAATCGGGCTAAACATCAAGACAATAGTTTGTGATCAAGGTACTCAAAATCTAAAATTGAGACAACTATTGGGCGCAACGCTAGAACAGCCGTATTTTTTTCATAATGAAAAAAAAATATATTTTATGTTCGATTATTGCCATTTAATTAAATGCATACGCAATGCGATAGTAAAACATGACATAAAAACACGTGATGGCATAACAACTTTTGAAGTTGTTAGAAAAATATATGCCATCGACCAAGCGAATGTTAATGTGTACCCCGGGACTTTCGATAAAATGTCTGTCTCAAAAGCTACCCAACTGCTCAGTAATTCGGTCGCGGCAGCAATCGGAATGGCGATTAAAGAAAATATGTTGGGCTCCGATGAGCATATAATTAAATGCGCCAAAGCAACTCAACTGCTTTTTAAAAAAATGAATGACCTTTTTGATGAATTGGATTGTAAAACACTTTACAATCCAAATCCGTTAAGGCGGCCAATACAGAGAAATTGTATTGCTAAAATTAATCGGTTGAAAGATCACATCGATTTTATTAAAGCCATAATAAAGCCAAATAATATAATATCATGCTTCGATTCCACTGTATTAACAATCAATGCAATGATTGCTTTGAGCGGCGATATATTGAATGAACATTTAAATATATCATTTATACTCTTAGGGAAGATGAACCAGGATGCCTTAGAAAACTTTTTTTATAAAATACGGGCAAACTTGGGATGCAATAATCATCCCTCCGCACATAAAATGCAATATATTGTTGCAAGGCTACTATCTATGCACATATTGCGTCGAAAATTCTCACAAACTGGCAGCAATTGTGAAGAAGACGACGATATTAACCTGGAATGGAATATTGGCCAAGAAGACGACCTGGGAGATAATTTAAAACCAGCTGAGCAACTTGCCGTAGAACAAATAGATATTCCAGATGAGCACTTTGCGAATACTGAGAAAACAGCTGAGATACAGGTACATCGGTACTATACCGGATATGCCATATACCAGAAGGTCTTGTGTAGATTGAAGTGCCAAAAATGTGTGAGTGTAATGAAGAAGAGTGATAACTCTCTAGAAGACTCATCGGAAGCCCTTATAAGATTTAAAAATTATAAAAGTCCCGATGATCTAAGGCTGGTCAATCCCGAGGATAGAATATTTCAAATAAGCCGCCTTCAAATGAGCTATTACAAAGAGCTCTTCTTGAAGAATTCATGCAGAGTGGGTATAAAAACATTTATAATAACCCAGATTACTGCAAAAACAGAGGAAGAATACCCAGAGTGGTATAACGAAGCGGGTGATTGCCTAGGGCACAGGCATCAATTTTTAGATTTTTTGATAACAGTTTTGTTATACAAAAACTCAAAGTGGCTGGCTCAGCAAACGGAAGAGCTTCACCACAAAGTTATCAAGGAACGTTATTTTAAAAATAAAGAAAAATTAAAAAAATTGGTAACGTAGACTGCAGGCCAGTACAAATTTTTGGAACAACTTCCGGGTTAAAATAGGTAAAATAAATGTTAATTGAATACATCAGTTTAATAACTAATACACATTTCTCTCTTTTATTTCAGATACTTAAAAAACTAATAGCGTTTTTTTTTTTCTTTCAGGGTAGAATTAAGTTGTAAATAGTTAGTTTAATAGTTTGTAGTAGTTTTGGTATTTGTTATTGTTAGTTAGTTATAGTAGTTTCTTATTGTTAGTTAGTTTTTAGTAGTTAACAATACACGTGAGCCAAGCTCTGCAAAAAGCTGGTGAAAAAGATCTAATCTTCAATGATTAGGTTGTGTGAGAATTTGCTGTATGTTGGTAGGCAAATTCTGAAAGTCGTGTTTTATTAAAATTATATACTATTAATAAATTTATATATTTTTCTTTTTATTTTTCATTCCAGATTTTTTATAAATTTAAATTAATTAAATTTATGTTTATATAAACATGTATTCTTTCAATATTATTTTTAATAAAATTTTAAAAAATATATTGTTGCTCAAAAGTCTATTTTATTTCAATACTAATTTCAGTTGATTTTCCTATAGAAATTTGACTGGCGTAGAAGCAAATGTGCAACAGGACATACATATATTATGTCGTTTACACATTTGTATGTATTTTTATGTAGATATGTACACTCATTACTTCATGTGAAATCTCCGTTGTCGAAGAACTGACGCGACGACAAAGCGTCACAACATTGTGTTGTTGGTAGAAAATCCGAGATGTGCCATACACACTCTTACAAACATACATCGCATATGGGCAAGTGCAAAGTCAATGTGTGTACAAAAAATTCGAACGTACTTACGTAAATTCTTTGACAAATACAGTCAATCCCGGTTAAGTGCCAAAACCAAAGATTCAGATTTTTTTTGCTTTGTAGTACATAAGCGATTGTGGTACTTAAGCGAGTGGTACCAAAAAAAATTATTTCTATGTATTTAAAAAAAAATTACCGTTTTCTTTAAAAAATTAAGAAAAAAAAAGTGAGATGCAGCAAGACACCGGCAGATAAGAGGGATTGGAGGAGTGATACTTAACCGGGGTTTACTGTATACATAAATCAGAGGAATATTGAATATTTTCTTTAAAAAGTTTCTTGAATTGTAAATCGACAAATTTACTATGTTGTCACTTTTATTCTAAAATATTTTAATACTCATATTTGAGGGGTTGTCACTTTTCCCTTCTAGAGGGAATATCAGAAATTTGTTCAATTTATGATTTTTAGCTTTTGCCATCGTCGCGAAAAGACGCTTGTAGGCAAACGCATGCTCGGGGAGATGTGTAAGGCGTTTGCTTTTATGAATGAAACGACTTAGCTTATTGCTTGTGCGCCAGCGTTCATGAATGAAAATGTTGTTGGTGTGTGATTTACTACAAATTTAGGATTTGTCAATTTGGCTGCCATATTGATTTCTGCTGCTGATGCTATTTGAGACAATTGTTGTTTTTGTACAACAATGTTTGTATTTTTCTTATTGGCTGACGTACTTACATTTGTACGCTTAAATGTATGTAGATTTGTGTATGCATTACTTATTTTGCGCGGTCATATGCATATTTGTACCAGAGAACTTAAAACAATGAGAAGGTGCAGGTTCGACAGCGAACAATTTGTAGGAATTTATCAAGGAGTTCACCACATATGCACGAGAAACAAATAACATTTCTCGCTTTTATAACAGCGGTGAATCTGTAAACATACGCTCTCTTAACATAACCAAACGGCGAATATTGAAGAGAATACAATATGTATGCCAAACTGGGAATATTGATATGCCATTTGAAATATATTCCCTTTTATTGAACTATTATTTATTATTTTTTAAATTATTTTATGTTATATATCAAAATACTTTTAAATTATTACTAATAAAGTATTTTGATATATTTCTTAAAATAATTCATTAATTGTACTTGACACCATTATGGAGTCATAAAAGTACAGAATTGTGTTTGCCGTTGGTATTTCACATTCATGCTTCAATTTTTCTTTTCAAATGCATGTGTAAACATATGTAACAGGACATACATATATTATGTCGTTTACACATTTGTATGTATTTTTATGTAGATATGTACACTCATTACTTCATGTGAAATCTCCGTTGACACATTTTTTGCTTTTATGTCAAAGAGTCAATCTGTCGAAGAACTGACGCGACGACAAAGCGTCACAACATTGTGTTGTTGGTAGAAAATCCGAGATGTGCCATACACACTCTTACAAACATACATCGCATATGGGCAAGTGCAAAGTCAATGTGTGTACAAAAAATTCAAACGTACTTACGTAAATTCTTTGACAAATACAGTCAATCCCGGTTAAGTGCCAAAACCAAAGATGCAGATTTTTTGTGCTTTGTAGTACATAAGCGATTGTGGTACTTAAGCGAGTGGTACCAAAAAAAATTATTTCTATGTATTTAAAAAAAATTACCGTTTTCTTTAAAAAATTAAGAAAAAAAAGTGAGATGCAGCAAGACACCGGCAGATAAGAGGAATTGGAGGAGTGATACTTAACCGGGGTTTACTGTATACATAAATCAGAGGAATATTGAATATTTTCTCTAAAAAGTTTCTTGAATTGTAAATCGACAAGTTTACTATGTTGTCACTTTTATTCTAAAATATTTTAATACTCATATTTGAGGGGTTGTCACTTTTCCCTTCTAGAGGGAATATCAGAAATTTGTTCAATTTATGATTTTTAGCTTTTGCCATCGTCGCGAAAAGACGCTTGTAGGCAAACGCATGCTCGGGGAGATGTGTAAGGCGTTTGCTTTTATGAATGAAAATGTTGTTGGTGTGTGATTTACTACAAATTTAGGATTTGTCAATTTGGCTGCCATATTGATTTCTGGTGCTGATGCTATTTGAGACAATTGTTGTTTTTGTACAACAATGTTTGTATTTTTCTTATTGGCTGACGTACTTACATTTGTACGCTTAAATGTATGTAGATTTGTGTATGCATTACTTATTTTGCGCGGTCATATGCATATTTGTACATACATACTTACATATAGAGCAGTGCGCTCACATGTATTTATTGATAATTGATAATATATTATTATATTATATAATATAACATGTTGATGTACATACATAAATTATTAATTCTGTAAAAATTTAAATTAGAAAATTATGAAAATAGTAAAATATCATTTTTTGCATAATCTTTCGCATTTTATCAATGTAGCATTTGTGCAAAATAATAATAATTTATCAATTTTTCATCATAAAAATCGTTTATGTGGCAAAAAATAATCATGCATATGTGAAGTGGCATTTGTATTTCTTGTTTTCTCATTCATTTCATTTCATTTTTCTCTTTATATTGGTAGATACGTATTTTGTCAGAGAACGTTGTTAACATTCTCATTTCTGTTAAATAACAGCAAAACTGTACAGAAACTCCTTGATCTCAAATTTTCAGCCAACCAATCGAGCATCATACAAAATTCAATTTGCACCTTCTCATTGTTTTAAGTTCTCTGTTTGTACATACATACTTACATATAGAGCATTGCGCTCACATGTATTTATTGATAATTGATAATATATTATTATATTATATAATATAACATATTGATGTACATACATAAATTATTAATTCTGTAAATATTGAAATTAGAAAATTATGAAAACAGTAAAATATCATTTTTTGCATAATCTTTCACATTTTATCAATGTAGCATTTGTGCAAAATAATAATAATTTATCAATTTTTCATCATAAAAATCGTTTATGTGGCAAAAAATAATCATGCATATGTGAAGTGGCATTTGTATTTCTTGTTTTCTCATTCATTTCATTTCATTTTTCTCTTTATATTGGTAGATACGTATTTTGTCAGAGAACGTTGTTAACATTCTCATTTCTGTTAAATAACAGCAAAACTGTACAGAAACTCCTTGATCTCAAATTTTCAGCCAACCAATCGAGCATCATACAAAATTCAATTTGCACCTTCTCATTGTTTTAAGTTCTCTGGTTCAACCAGCGAACAATTTGTAGGAATTTATCAAGGATTTCACCACACATGCACGAGAAACAAATAACATTTTTCGCTTTTATAACAGCGGTGAATCTGTAAACATACGCTCTCTTAACATAACCAAACGGCGAATATTGAAGAGAATATAATGTGTATGCCAAACTGGGAATATTGATATGCCATTTGAAATATATTCCCTTTTATTGAACTATTATTTATTATTTTTTAAATTATTTTATGTTAATTCATTTTTACTTTATTATGAGAAATATTTCAAAATACTTTTAAATTATTACTAATAAAGTATTTTGATATATTTCTTAAAATAATTCATTAATTGTACTTGATACCATTATGGAGTCATAAAAGTACAGAATTGTGTTTTGCCGTCGATATTTCACATTCATGCTTCAATTTTTCTTTTCAAATGCATGTGTAAAAGTAATTATGTACGTAAATATGTACTTCTTTTTCGTGTTGGCACATTTTACATATGTATTTATTAAAGCAAGTGTCAGTTATTGGGCCAAAATCAAAGAAATACACATTTACATATCACATGCATACCAGAGAGTAAATATGTAATATGTAAATATGTATTGAAAGTGTCTAGCTTTCTTTGTTCCGTATTTTGTTCTTATTAATTTACATATGTTTTAAGCTTACATAAAATTGAGAAGTGTCAATAATTCCGCCAAAATCCATAAAGTTTGTGATTTTGTGCGGTGCGGTTCGATTTTTTATTTACTCGTCCGTTGTTTAATTGTAATAAGTGCTATTTAAGAAAAATGCCTAAAGTTAGGAAGTGTCGTGTTCGCGGTTGTGAAAGTACCAGCGGTGGGGTACTTCGGTTATTTGGTTTCCCAAATGAAAGGGAGCTGGCTGAAAAGTGGAAGGAGAATTTGAAAATTTGCCCATATAATCTAGTTTGTGTGTGTGTTTTTTTCTATGCTTGTGGGGGTTCATGTAATTTTGTGTGCATGTTTTGTGCTTTGCTTGTGGGTGCCCATTTAATAGTGTTTAGCACACATTAGGGATGAAAAAAAATTAGTTATGTATTATTTTATATATTTATGTGTGTATATAGCAATAAAAACATTTTTTTGCAATTAATTAATCTTTTTTAGATGAGGCCCCTACCCATTTATTTCAACCGGCACCTATGTCAAAAAGTTGCTGTGTTCGCAACTGTGCCGGTTGGGAGAGCAGGAAGCTGTTCCATTTTCCTCAAACGGAAGTTGCTCGAAATAATTGGGCAAGGGCCTGTAATCTACAGTTGCCAATCTCAAAAAATGTATATATATGTGGAAGACACTTTCACAAAGATGACGTTTCATCGAATAAAATTCTAAATGAAGCTCTTCCGGTTTTGCATATAAAAACCGAGGATGACGGAGACAGTGTGTCATCGCAGTGGAGTTTGCTACCGGTTGAAAAAACTTATGGGCAGATAGAAAATGCACCACTTAATCATATCTCATTGCAAGAGTTTGAGAGATATTCACGCCTTCATGAGATAGAAATGAAGTGCAAAAACAGTGAAGAGATCACTGTTAGTGGTCATAAGCATTACGCTCGGGTAGCTAAAGGGTACCAAAGGAATGCTTTGAAGCAATCCAGAACAATTCGAGAGCTGAAAAGGAAAATTTTCCGATTGACCAAGAAGTGTCAAGCTCTAGAAAAAAATGTTATAATCACAGGCGATGCAAGCGTACATGCGATAACATTCGCAAAAATGATTTTAAGTAAAAAAATTTCCTATACTGAAGAGGAGAAAGTAATGGCTCTAAACATAAATTATATGTCGACTAAAGCCTATAATTTTATGCGTGAGGACTTGGAATTCGCCTTGAATCACAAAAAAACTCTTTTGCGTTGGCGTCCGATCCGGTATGTCTCCCCCGGTATCGACGCGAAAGTCTTGAACAATTTACAGAAAATTGTTCAAGACATGAAAAGTGAAGAACGCATATGCCAATTAGTTTTCGACGAAGTATCAATTAGAAAAGATCTCACATATAATAAAGTTCGAGATTTAATTGATGGCTTTGTCGATAATGGAGAAGGTCACCGAGAAAGCGTGATCGGCAATAAGTGCTGCTTTTTTATGCTAAAAGGCTTAGTCGGAAAATGGAAATATGTACTTTCCTATTATGTGGCAAAAGATGGCGTGAAAAGTACGCAATTGATGAAATTGCTCAAGAGCAATATAAATGCCTCGGCGAAAATCGGGCTAAACATCAAGACAATAGTTTGTGATCAAGGTACTCAAAATCTAAAATTGAGACAACTATTGGGCGCAACGCTAGAACAGCCGTATTTTTTTCATAATGAAAAAAAAATATATTTTATGTTCGATTATTGCCATTTAATTAAATGCATACGCAATGCGATAGTAAAACATGACATAAAAACACGTGATGGCATAACAACTTTTGAAGTTGTTAGAAAAATATATGCCATCGACCAAGCGAATGTTAATGTGTACCCCGGGACTTTCGATAAAATGTCTGTCTCAAAAGCTACCCAACTGCTCAGTAATTCGGTCGCGGCAGCAATCGGAATGGCGATTAAAGAAAATATGTTGGGCTCCGATGAGCATATTAATAAATGCGCCAAAGCAACTCAACTGCTTTTTAAAAAAATGAATGACCTTTTCGATGAATTGGATTGTAAAACACTTTACAATCCAAATCCGTTAAGGCGGCCAATACAGAGAAATTGTATTGCTAAAATTAATCGGTTGAAAGATCACATCGATTTTATTAAAGCCATAATAAAGCCAAATAATATAATATCATGCTTCGATTCCACTGTATTAACAATCAATGCAATGATTGCTTTGAGCGGCGATATATTGAATGAACATTTAAATATATCATTTATACTCTTAGGGAAGATGAACCAGGATGCCTTAGAAAACTTTTTTTATAAAATACGGGCAAACTTGGGATGCAATAATCATCCCTCCGCACATAAAATGCAATATATTGTTGCAAGGCTACTATCTATGCACATATTGCGTCGAAAATTCTCACAAACTGGCAGCAATTGTGAAGAAGACGACGATATTAACCTGGAATGGAATATTGGCCAAGAAGACGACCTGGGAGATAATTTAAAACCAGCTGAGCAACTTGCCGTGGAACAAATAGATATTCCAGATGAGCACTTTGCGAATACTGAGATACAGGTACATCGGTACTATACCGGATATGCCATATACCAGAAGGTCTTGTGTAGATTGAAGTGCCAAAAATGTGTGAGTGTAATGAAGAAGAGTGATAACTCTCTAGAAGACTCATCGGAAGCCCTTATAAGATTTAAAAATTATAAAAGTCCCGATGATCTAAGGCTGGTCAATCCCGAGGATAGAATATTTCAAATAAGCCGCCTTCAAATGAGCTATTACAAAGAGCTCTTCTTGAAGAATTCATGCAGAGTGGGTATAAAAACATTTATAATAACCCAGATTACTGCAAAAACAGAGGAAGAATACCCAGAGTGGTATAACGAAGCGGGTGATTGCCTAGGGCACAGGCATCAATTTTTAGATTTTTTGATAACAGTTTTGTTATACAAAAACTCAAAGTGGCTGGCTCAGCAAACGGAAGAGCTTCACCACAAAGTTATCAAGGAACGTTATTTTAAAAATAAAGAAAAATTAAAAAAATTGGTAACGTAGACTGCAGGCCAGTACAAATTTTTGGAACAACTTCCGGGTTAAAATAGGTAAAATAAATGTTAATTGAATACATCAGTTTAATAACTAATACACATTTCTCTTTTTTATTTCAGATACTTAAAAAACTAATAGCGTTTTTTTTTTTCTTTCAGGGTAGAATTAAGTTGTAAATAGTTAGTTTAATAGTTTGTAGTAGTTTTGGTATTTGTTATTGTTAGTTAGTTATAGTAGTTTCTTATTGTTAGTTAGTTTTTAGTAGTTAACAATACACGTGAGCCAAGCTCTGCAAAAAGCTGGTGAAAAAGATCTAATCTTCAATGATTAGGTTGTGTGAGAATTTGCTGTATGTTGGTAGGCAAATTCTGAAAGTCGTGTTTTATTAAAATTATATACTATTAATAAATTTATATATTTTTCTTTTTATTTTTCATTCCAGATTTTTTATAAATTTAAATTAATTAAATTTATGTTTATATAAACATGTATTCTTTCAATATTATTTTTAATAAAATTTTAAAAAATATATTGTTGCTCAAAAGTCTATTTTATTTCAATACTAATTTCAGTTGATTTTCCTATAGAAATTTGACTGGCGTAGAAGCAAATGTGCAACAGGACATACATATATTATGTCGTTTACACATTTGTATGTATTTTTATGTAGATATGTACACTCATTACTTCATGTGAAATCTCCGTTGTCGAAGAACTGACGCGACGACAAAGCGTCACAACATTGTGTTGTTGGTAGAAAATCCGAGATGTGCCATACACACTCTTACAAACATACATCGCATATGGGCAAGTGCAAAGTCAATGTGTGTACAAAAAATTCGAACGTACTTACGTAAATTCTTTGACAAATACAGTCAATCCCGGTTAAGTGCCAAAACCAAAGATTCAGATTTTTTTTGCTTTGTAGTACATAAGCGATTGTGGTACTTAAGCGAGTGGTACCAAAAAAAATTATTTCTATGTATTTAAAAAAAAATTACCGTTTTCTTTAAAAAATTAAGAAAAAAAAAGTGAGATGCAGCAAGACACCGGCAGATAAGAGGGATTGGAGGAGTGATACTTAACCGGGGTTTACTGTATACATAAATCAGAGGAATATTGAATATTTTCTTTAAAAAGTTTCTTGAATTGTAAATCGACAAATTTACTATGTTGTCACTTTTATTCTAAAATATTTTAATACTCATATTTGAGGGGTTGTCACTTTTCCCTTCTAGAGGGAATATCAGAAATTTGTTCAATTTATGATTTTTAGCTTTTGCCATCGTCGCGAAAAGACGCTTGTAGGCAAACGCATGCTCGGGGAGATGTGTAAGGCGTTTGCTTTTATGAATGAAACGACTTAGCTTATTGCTTGTGCGCCAGCGTTCATGAATGAAAATGTTGTTGGTGTGTGATTTACTACAAATTTAGGATTTGTCAATTTGGCTGCCATATTGATTTCTGCTGCTGATGCTATTTGAGACAATTGTTGTTTTTGTACAACAATGTTTGTATTTTTCTTATTGGCTGACGTACTTACATTTGTACGCTTAAATGTATGTAGATTTGTGTATGCATTACTTATTTTGCGCGGTCATATGCATATTTGTACATACATACTTACATATAGAGCAGTGCGCTCACATGTATTTATTGATAATTGATAATATATTATTATATTATATAATATAACATATTGATGTACATACATAAATTATTAATTCTGTAAATATTGAAATTAGAAAATTATGAAAACAGTAAAATATCATTTTTTGCATAATCTTTCACATTTTATCAATGTAGCATTTGTGCAAAATAATAATAATTTATCAATTTTTCATCATAAAAATCGTTTATGTGGCAAAAAATAATCATGCATATGTGAAGTGGCATTTGTATTTCTTGTTTTCTCATTCATTTCATTTCATTTTTCTCTTTATATTGGTAGATACGTATTTTGTCAGAGAACGTTGTTAACATTCTCATTTCTGTTAAATAACAGCAAAACTGTACAGAAACTCCTTGATCTCAAATTTTCAGCCAACCAATCGAGCATCATACAAAATTCAATTTGCACCTTCTCATTGTTTTAAGTTCTCTGGTTCAACCAGCGAACAATTTGTAGGAATTTATCAAGGATTTCACCACACATGCACGAGAAACAAATAACATTTTTCGCTTTTATAACAGCGGTGAATCTGTAAACATACGCTCTCTTAACATAACCAAACGGCGAATATTGAAGAGAATATAATGTGTATGCCAAACTGGGAATATTGATATGCCATTTGAAATATATTCCCTTTTATTGAACTATTATTTATTATTTTTTAAATTATTTTATGTTAATTCATTTTTACTTTATTATGAGAAATATTTCAAAATACTTTTAAATTATTACTAATAAAGTATTTTGATATATTTCTTAAAATAATTCATTAATTGTACTTGATACCATTATGGAGTCATAAAAGTACAGAATTGTGTTTTGCCGTCGGTATTTCACATTCATGCTTCAATTTTTCTTTTCAAATGCATGTGTAAACATATGTAACAGGACATACATATATTATGTCGTTTACACATTTGTATGTATTTTTATGTAGATATGTACACTCATTACTTCATGTGAAATCTCCGTTGACACATTTTTTGCTTTTATGTCAAAGAGTCAATCTATCGAAGAACTGACGCGACGACAAAGCGTCACAACATTGTGTTGTTGGTAGAAAATCGGAGATGTGCCGTACGAACGTACTTAAGTAAATTCTTTGACAAATACAGTCAATCCCGGTTAAGTGCCAAAACCAAAGATGCAGATTTTTTGTGCTTTGTAGTATTATTGTTTTAAGTTCTCTGGTTCAACCATGAATGAGAAGGTGCAGGTTCGACAGCGAACAATTTGTAGGAATTTATCAAGGATTTCACCACACATGCACGAGAAACAAATAACATTTTTCGCTTTTATAACAGCGGTGAATCTGTACACATACGCTCTCTTAACATAACCAACCGACGAATATTGAAGAGAATATAATATGTGAGCAAAACTGGGCATATTGATATGCCATTTGAAATATATTCCCTTTTATTGAACTATTATTTATTATTTTTTAAATTATTTTATGTTAATTCATTTTTACTTTATTATGAGAAATATATCTAAATACTTTTAAATTATTACTAATAAAGTTTTTTGATATATTTCTTAAAATAATTCATTAATTGTACTTGACACCATTATGGAGTCATACAAGTACAGAATTGTGTTTTGCCGTCGGTATTTCACATTCATGCTTCAATTTTTCTTTTCAAATGCATGTGTAAACATATGTAACAGGACATACATATATTATGTCGTTTACAAATTTGTATGTATTTTTATGTAGATATGTACACTCATTACTTCATGTGAAATCTCCGTTGACACATTTTTTGCTTTTATGTCAAAGAGTCAATCTATCGAAGAACTGACGCGACGACAAAGCGTCACAACATTGTGTTGTTGGTAGAAAATCGGAGATGTGCCGTACGAACGTACTTAAGTAAATTCTTTGACAAATACAGTCAATCCCGGTTAAGTGCCAAAACCAAAGATGCAGATTTTTTGTGCTTTGTAGTACATAAGCGATTGTGGTACTTAAGCGAGTGGTACCAAAAAAAATTATTTCTATGTATTTAAAAAAAAAATACCGTTTTCTTTAAAAAATTAAGAAAAAAAAGTGAGATACAGCAAGACACCGGCAGATAAGAGGGATTGGAGGAGTGATACTTAACCGGGGTTTACTGTATACATAAATCAGAGGAATATTGAATATTTTCTTTAAAAAGTTTCTTGAATTGTAAATCGACAAATTTACTATGTTGTCACTTTTATTCTAAAATATTTTAATACTCTTATTTGAGGGGTTGTCACTTTTCCCTTCTAGAGGGAATATCAGAAATTTGTTCAATTTATGATTTTTAGCTTTTGCCATCGTCGCGAAAAGACGCTTGTAGGCAAACGCATGCTCGGGGAGATGTGTAAGGCGTTTGCTTTTATGAATGAAACGACTTAGCTTATTGCTTGTGCGCCAGCGTTGAATGAAAATGTTGTTGGTGTGTGATTTACTACAAATTTAGGATTTGTCAATTTGGCTGCCATATTGATTTCTGCTGCTGATGCTATTTGAGACAATTGTTGTTTTTGTACAACAATGTTTGTATTTTTCTTATTGGCTGACGTACTTACATTTGTACGCTTAAATGTATGTAGATTTGTGTATGCATTACTTATTTTGCGCGGTCATATGCATATTTGTACATACATACTTACATATAGAGCAGTGCGCTCACATGTATTTATTGATAATTGATAATATATTATTATATTATATAATATAACATATTGATGTACATACATAAATTATTAATTCTGTAAATATTGAAATTAGAAAATTATGAAAACAGTAAAATATCATTTTTTGCATAATCTTTCACATTTTATCAATGTAGCATTTGTGCAAAATAATAATAATTTATCAATTTTTCATCATAAAAATCGTTTATGTGGCAAAAAATAATCATGCATATGTGAAGTGGCATTTGTATTTCTTGTTTTCTCATTCATTTCATTTTTCTCTTTATATTGGTAGATACGTATTTTGTCAGAGAACGTTGTTAACATTCTCATTTCTGTTAAATAACAGCAAAACTGTACAGAAAGTGGTGAACTCCTTGATCTCAAATTTTCAGCCAACCAATCGAGCATCATACAAAATTCAATTTGCACCTTCTCATTGTTTTAAGTTCTCTGGTTGAACGATCGCAGGCAAGTAGTCATCAGGGGGTGCACTAGTACATATTTTAAAAACATTTAAATAAGTATGAATTTAAGTGTATTTATATTTTTACGCAAATATTATAATATTACGTAAATATGCCCTAAATACTAGTATTTCTGAATACAAATTAAGAAATATATTAATACAAGTATTTTATAAATCTTCTGTTGAAACGCCTCTGTTCATGCTGGCACGCCATGGAAGTAACGGCGAGTTCGCGGGGAGACGGGGCGGAGCAAATAATTGAGTTCTGACAAAACCTTGAAAATAAAAAAATTACAACTATGCCGACAAACATATATACATACGAGCTCGCATACATATTGACGCGGAATTTTGCGCATTGTCGCGGAAGTGACAAAATTTGTTTGAATGTCGATCGGCTATATTGTCACGTTTGTCCTTTTTGCAGTGCTTTCCTATTAAAATTTGACTTATGCTTTTTTGAAATTTGCTACGTATATTTAAGTTCTCGGGCTTTAACCAATAATCCTCTTATATAATTTGAAGGTTTATTTTAAATAACAATAATTATGATTTTTTGGTAATATGCAAATATAAATCAGCATGCGCATAATTCATTTAAAAACATTCTTTGTGTCTATTTATAGCCTTTTCCCCGATCATTGCGTGGTGTATTTAAAAAAGTTCCAAGTTGTATTTTTCGATGTTCCCTCTAGTGAAAAGCTCAAATTAGTACTTCTTAACATTTGCGCCTTCTCTATTTATTAACATTCTCTGATTCAACTGTATAAAAATTACAGCGAAAATCCAAACATCGTGAAAACAACAACAACATCGAACCAAATTCTGACCGATCAAAATCAATATAATTATATTCATAAAAGATTTTTGTTTCCTTATTAAGTGACCTTAATTTGGCCTGGCAGTTGTTTATATCAAGAAATGTTTCTAGAAAGAACAAGCAAAACGTTTTCCGTTGGATGAAACCGTTGGCAGGTTACGTATTCAGATTTAGTTATCCATATAGTCGCTAACTAAAGGAAATGAACCTGTAAGGGGTAACGAGTTGGGTGAAACCGAAGTTAACGTGTCTCTTGTACTAGATACATTGATAAATTAAGATTATATGCAGACTGAAATAAAAAATTTTAATTTGGATATCTTGTCAACTAATATTAATTCCATTATTAATTATTAAGTTAAAATAAAGATGCGATTTTTAAACCTAAATCGAAAAATTTTTCGAATGATTTTCAACCTGTATACCTACAATCTGTAAAGATTTAACTTTCGTCGTGGTTTCATAAAACCACACACTCTTGTTTATTATTGTATATTAATAAATTGAAATTATTGAACAATACTTGGTTAACAAATGTTTGTAAATCTTTACAGCTCAGGATCCTAAATGGAGTTTGGAACGACGTGAGTCATCAGGACACTTGGTTTGGCGGAAGGAGTCTCCTAGTTCTAAAGTACGTTTTCGTTTTGATGTTGAAGTATTGGAATTTGAGAAACAGCCTCATGAAGATAGTGAATACAGAAAAGGCGGATATTCTGCTAGTAATATTACTTCAACTATAGCACTTTGTGCTACATGTGTTGCGGCGGTTGCTGCAAGTGTTTTTTTACCATGGTATATTATGGATAAGGCGCTATCAAGGAGTTCATAGTTTTGTTCTTTTATGGTGCATTGGAATTTTATACACAACTTTAATCCAATTTTTACACATCAAATTGTTTTATGCTAAGAGAGCGAAAATGTATACATGTTGACCATTTTAAGCGAAGTTATACTTATCGAATTTATTTTTATAAAGAGAAATTTTCTCTGTTCTTTAGCGTGCTATAGAAAAAATGTGTACCAAATCGGAATCATATAAATAAGAATTTCAGTTAAAATTTTTGAACATGTAACAAAATCTACCAAGTATAATCAATTAAATTACTCGCAAATTGATCTATATGAATTTACGCTTAAATATTTATACGTCATACATTATAATTAGTATTGTGTAAAGATAAGTGCCTTAAAACGAATTAAGAAATATTTAAAGTTTATGCTAATTTTAATACTAGTGAGTTAAATCTGTGATCTTGAAAGCATCGCCCAATATCAATATTTACTGATGTTGTAGACTTAATAAATATTTAAATTTCAAGTATAAGATTTTCAATAAATAAGAACCTTAATTTAATATACACAGCTTAAGATAATATAATTATATTTGGCATTATTATTTTTAATAAACTTTTGTAAAGAACATGATTAAACCCCAGAAGTTGGTCAAAACTAAGAAGATGTTAACGTTCTATTAAAAAAATTCCTTAAAACTAAATGAAGGATTTACTTCGAAATGAGTAATAATACTATATACCTATTGGCACTTAAGCTATTTAGCTTAAAGTAAAATACTCGTAGTTTGTAATCACACATTAATGAATGAAGTATTTAAGAACTAATCTAAAAGTGTGTTTATGTGCTTACATACATGCATACATATGTATGTATGTATCAAAGAGTTCATAATTAAAACATGAAGCTTTAAGGGGTTAGATGGGTCTACCCGGGCAAAAAACAGCATATTTAAAAAAAAAAATTTATAATATAAGAAATGAAATATTTTATTCAAACTTTTTATTAATACAAAGATACATATTTTACAAAGACTTTGACAAATTTGCAAAAAAAAAGGTACAAAACTCGAACATTACGACGTCGATTCCGGCAGTACCTCGGAAAAAATGTGCCTCCGTGATAGCAAAGCTTCTTATAGGATCATCTGAAGTAAAAACAAAAAATACGAGTTAATTAGTTGAGACTATAACCAAGGTATTGGACAAAGGGGAAAAAAGTGAGAGCTGCATTTTTGGCAGACGATTTTACAAAAAGTACCAATTTTGATTAGAATTTCTCAAGGTGTTTTTATAAGTAGTTGTAATTGAAAAAAAAAATATCCTTCGTTCAAGCCCATGTAAATTATTACAAGTACATATCTCGAAGACCGTCGCACTCGTAAAAGAATTAGCATTTACCTCAGGATTTTTCGGATTAAACGACTGTTTCCTTTTCTTAGGTCTATCTTTTCTACGAGCACTAGAAACTTTTAACGGCATTTTTAAACGAATAAAATTGATAACGAACACTTATAACCTCAAAATAAACCTCGTGATTCAACGAGAAGTTACCAACTGAAATATTTCTAAGTAGTTTCCCTTAGAGAATGAAAGAAGGGGACAATAATTACGCGTAACAATAGACAAGCAGCTGCTCCGTTATACCTGGGCGCTAAGCCTAACTGACCTCGAACGCACAACTATTCAAGGCTGTATCTCCACAACTATTATTCGGATCAACTTGAGCATTTAGGACAATACTCTAGAGAAATTATAAAATTAAACAAGACAATAAAAAAATTGATTTTTCAAACCGTGAAACATATGTAACCCCTTAATACTTGAAGTTATAGAACAAAGTATGTATGGTAAATATATGTATGTATGTATGTGTCATCAGATTCTAAATTTTCGTACTATGTTGCTCTGAAAAGGCCAAATCATCTCCCCGAACACTTACGATCATCATTATTATCATTGTAGTGCGATGTCCATACGGTTGAGCATATTATAAAACATCTGAGATTACCATCGAAATACTGCGATAGATACGTTCAGGCAGACAATTACTGACTCTTCGACATGTGAAGAAACTTAAAATATGCATTTTATATACACATGTATGTATGTTTTGTTTCAGATATCGTTTCTGAGTTTGCATTGTGAACGTATTTTTTATAATAAATCATATTATATTGTATACATGGTTAAGTTAAATTACTATTGAACCTTTTAATAAATGCGTGCAATTATGAATCAATCAAAATATTTTAGCAGGGCAACGTTGTGCTTTATATATGTATAATAATAAATCCTAAAGGTAACTAACAAATTTAAGAATGCCTAAACATAAAAAAACTCTTTCCAATCTGCCTATTAGACGAACCTTTTGGATAGTGAATTATTAAACCCAATTAGCATTTCTATGGTATTATACAAATCAATTTATATCTGTTTTAATAGTTGGTGTACATTAAGTTAGATTGCCCGAGGAATACTAATAAGTGAGTAAAATTTGTGTACGATTTAAATACATAAGGAAATTATTTCAAATCTGTTGATTAAAACACATTTGTATTTACAACGTACTGTTCATTTTTATCGTTATCTCGCCGAGTTATGAGAATAATTGCACGAAATGCGTACACATCAAGCGAAAGTTTGTAATTTTTAATTAATGGCAGTTCAAATAAGGTTTAGGCTATATTATGTCACTGGATAGTGGCTGAATTTTCAGTGGCTCGATGAAGGCTAAATATTCAGTCGTATTTTCATGAAAGGACATTTGAGTGTTTACTTTCTATTAAATAGCGATTTTCGTATTTATGATCATCGGTGATCATATATCAGATTATATCAACGGTGATTCGGCTTGTTCTTGAATGTATATATCGATTAATTCTTGTTTGTACACATTGAAATAAGGTTTTTGTAGTATCATAGTTGGCAAGACAACCATTTCTAGGGCAACTGGAAATTGTTCCATTCAGAAATAACAGGATTTTATATTATTCTCTTGAATATTATACTTACAGTTATATTTACAAACGAATTATATTTTTCATCAATTATATTTACAAACGAATACCCACAATAGTCAAATTTTTGAAATGAAACTAGTAAGAAAGGGCTAAGTTCGAGTGTAACCGAACATTTCACACACTTGCATCTTGCAAGGATCAGAGCCGGTTAAATACTTTCAAACTTTATATTAAGAAATGTAGCGAAAAGGTTCAACTTCATTGTTCGACGAAATGGGGATTGGATTACAATCTGAGATGTTATAAAGCCTATTTGTTTCATCTAATCTATTGAACTTTTAGTAGTTTTTAACAAAACCGTTGTATGGGGAGTGGGCGTGGTTATCCTCCGATTTCTCCTATTTTCATGCTGTCGCAAGACGTATTGAAATGGTATGTCTTTTGCAAATTTGGGTGATATAGCTTGAACATTTATAAACCACAGATGCCACTCAATATTGCGATTCGTTTTACCAAATTACGGTTTAGTATTATATCTTAATTTTCGGCTTAGTTATGACAATTTATAGGTTTTCGATTCACAGTCACTCGGAATTCAACTCGTCATACTGATATACATATATACATATATAACTCCTATAATTAAACGAAAGTATTTGCGATATATGGGTAAATATATTTCCAAGTAATTACTTTTCCATCTCCTAAATTCTTTGACATACTGAAGATCACATATTACACTCATCATACTGCTTTTCAAGAATGTGTTTTTAATTCGATCAAAAGTCAGGGCAGTAAAAGGAGTTACCAGAGTCCAAAATTTGATTTCGGATACGGGACAAACCCTTCTTATAAGCAGCACCTCAAATATAATGATTGAACGATTTTATATCCCCGTCATCTGATTTAATAAAAATTCAATATTTTACAGATAAAAATCAAATTCGGATAGAATTCTTCATGACGGCAGATTGGATGAGATTAGTCATACTAGCTTTCCAAAAATCGTCCAATCTATATGGCAACCCAACCAATTCTGCATCGGAAAGATAAATCGCGATTCTCTCGATGACAATACGTAAAAAAATATACTCACATCAGCCATATAAGTTTCCTGCTACTAAACTCTCATTGGTTTTCGAGATTGGAACATAAGCACATATAAACAAGGAATATCATAATGATTGCGTATATAAAGCGTTCAAGTATTATGTGGAAAACATAGTGATATCTCATCAAAATTATGAAAAATACTCACCTTGCTAAAGAAAAAGAAGAAAAGTGAGCTTTAGAGCAGGAAATATCTTTTAGAGGTGATTACGATAGTGGCACTTTTTCATGGACACGACCTCAAAGAAAAAATGGAAACTTTCGGGCCCTTTTACGTGTAAGAACCGAATCTAGTGGCAGAGTTTTGGAAACCCATGTTATTAACAGCACAAAAAATTTACTTATTTGATTCCGCAAATACATAACGAAATTGTTCAAATTTGTTCTGATATCGTCACTGGTAAAGTTACTAATAAAATCAATAAATCGGCGTTGAAACCATGGATATTTCGGACGCTGAACAGCTTTCACTATATCTACGTTATGTCGATTTTTCGAAGAATGTTCCTGTTCTAAGAGAATATTTCATTGGATTTCGAGATCTTAAACTTAAAGTGTACAAAATATAGCTTGTGCAAGAACTGAAGAAGCTCTTAAAAAATTCCAAGAAGGATCCGACGTTTTCGAGTCAAATTTTGTTCGTCGATGAGGCCCATTTCTGGCTCAATGGGTATATAAACAAGCAACATTGCTGAATTTGGGACAAAGAGCAACCTCAAGAAGTTAAAGAGCTGCCATTTCGTTCATTCTGACATTTACTATTTCTGAGTTTTTTTCTTTAAAAAAGTAGAGAATGTCAAAATGGATCACCCTATAGGTCATTGACTCAATCAGTTTTAAAACTATACGTTACTTCTCGTCAGCGAAAATTATATTGAAATCATCCTCAAATGAGATATACTTAACATAAGCTTAAGCGGAGAGGCCAAATTTTAAATATGATGTGCAAAACGTTAACCAGAAGACCAAGGTCTATGCTAGATCAACTCCACTCACTAAGGGAATTATTGATCCGATTCATCCAATTTTGATACACAGGCATACTATTATCATAAAATGATCCTCTCCGAATTTCTATAATATATTTCACAGATTTACCGATATTTTCGATTAAAAGTTCGAAATAGGAACTGGGGTCCACACATTTGGTACCTAGGAGCTTGAATGGTTTTGGTTCGATTTGAATAATTTTTGGTCATAAGGTGGCAAATTTCAAGGCAGTAGTCGTGAAAAGTTTTATCCCATTTTATTCAATGATTTGTATTCAGGAGAGTGAAAGAATTAGATGGAATTTAAAATTGTGTTATATGGGAAGTAGGCGAGGTTGTAGTCTGATTTTGTCCGTTTTCATACCGTAACATTAAAATATAATAAGAGTAGGTCTGGAGATATGGGTTTTCACCTCAATGTACACGGTGCCACGCCCAAAGTACAATTTTGACATCGGCTCTAATAAAGTCTTCTTGTATCATTAAGGGTGTAAGATTTGATGTCTCTGGCGCATTTATTTAAAGACTTTTCGCACTTTAAGTAGTGTTTAGCAAAACCGTTATATGGGGAGTGAGCGGGGTTATCATCCAATTTCACCCATTGGACACACTGTCAATAGGAGTGATAAAAATATTTACTCTGTGTGAATTTGGTTATTATAGTTTCAGCGGTTAAGGGGATATGTACATTAAACCTGTTTGGAGGCGATTCGTCACACCAAATAATAGCTTTGTATCTTATTGTGGAGCTTAGTTATGGCTATTTATTGGTTTTCGATTAATGGCCTTTTGTTGGCGTGGTCCGATTACGCCCATCTACAATATCAACCGTCTTACGCTGCATGGGAACATGCGTATCAAGGGTCTACGACCATTTTCAACAATTTTTGGGCGACAAATGGAATACTTTGAGGCCAATATTTGTGCAAAGTTTTACTCTAATAACTTCATTGATGTTTGATTTGTTTCTGACTGTAAGGTGAAGAAATCAGATTGAATTTAAAAGTTTGTTATATGGGAAGTAGGCGTGGTTGTCAATCGATTTCGCCCGTTTCCACAGTGTATAATAGGAGTGATTGGTTTACCGATTGGTTTTTTTCGTTTACAGGATTTTTGGCCACCTGCAATAGCGACCCTCCTAATCTAAGATATCTAAATTTTTACTCAAGTTATCGCTTGCACAGACAGACGGACAGATAGTCACCCGGATTTCAACTCGTCTTGACATCCTGATCATTTATATAATTGAACATTTGTTGTGAACGGGCCTGAATTTTTTTTCTGTTTGGTTGAAATGCCATCTGTCAAACATATTCAATAACTTTACAGTCATTAATAAACAACATAATATTTTTTCATTTTGTTGAAAATCTCAAATTTTGTACCGAAAAGTGATGATTTGCGGAAAGCAATAATTTTTTGTTTCCATTTGAAGAAAAGTGCATCAGAGTCCCATCAAATGTTTCAATGGTTCAGAGATAATGATTTTGAAGACCATCAAAAAAGTTTGAAGACGCCAAACTACAAGCAATATTGGATGAAGATGATACTTTGAGTCAAAAGCAAATGGAAGCCATGTAAATTTTGCACAACAAACAATTTGAGAAAGTTGGGAAAGCTATGAGAAAGATCCAAAAGTGTGGAAAATTGGTGCCACATGAATTGAATGAAAGACGAATGGAAAACCGAAAAACGCTTGTGAAATTTTGCTTTAAAGATATGAAAGAAAACCAGTTTTGCATCGAATTGTAACTGGCAATGAAAAATGGAGATATTATAAAAATCTTAAATGGAGAATCATGGGTTAATCCGGGTCAACCGTCAACATCGATGGTCGACAAAAGCAGATGTTAATAATAATCGCTTCAGACAACAAATGATCAATCTGAACATTGCATTGATCGAAAAATGACCAGAATGGGCCAGAAGACACGGCAAAGTAATTTTGTTACACTAAAATGCACCTGCACAAAAAAGCAAAATCGGTTCAGCATACAATCAAAACATTTGGCTGGAAGCTGCTAGCCCACCCGTCGTATTCATCAGACTTGGCACCCTCCGATTACCATTTGTTTTCATCGATGGGACACGGATTGGCTGAGCAGCATTTCGATTCCTACGCAGATGTCGAAAATTGGGTGTCTAATTGGTTTGCTTCAAAAGACGAACATTTCTATTGGCATGGCATCCACAAATTGCAAGAAAGATGGTCAAAATGTGTAAAAATCAATTCTCAATACTTTGAATAAATTTGTATTACTTTCCCATTCAAAATTAGTATTTCATTTTCACAAAAATGAATTTCGCTACAAAGTATAATATATATACCTGACGGTTGTGCGTATCACTTTAAACTAATAGATATAGGTTTACATATTATATGAATGATCAGGATTAAGAGACGATTTGAAATCCAGATGTCTGTCTGCCTGGAAGTTGTAACTTCAATAAGAATTAAGACATCATGATTAAACTTAGTCCTTGGCAAAAAAGTGGTAACGAGTTTGTAGATGGGCGTAATAGGAATACTGCCACGCCCACAAAACGCCATCAATCGAAAATCTATAAAACGTCAGTACTAAGCACTAAATTAAGATACAAATCTGAAGCTTTGTACAGAAGATTATATTTTTTTAGAAGTGGTCGTGGCCCCGCCTCCTAATAAGTTAAACGCATATATCTCTTAAACCATTTAAGCTATATGACCAAAAATAGCATAGAATAAATATTTTTGACTCTTCTTCCGACAGTGTGAAAATGGATGAAATCGGATGATAACCCCGCTCACTTCCAATATAACGGTTTTGTTAAAAACGACTAAAAATGCAATAAATCAAAAATTAAATGCGTCAGAGACATTAAATTTTATATCCGGGATGGCACAAGGCAGTTTAAAAGGCCGTTGTCAAAATTTGACGGTGGGCGTGGCATGGCTAACATTTAGGCGAAATCATGTATAGGTATACTTCATAAACTAAATATCGGCCAACATGTGAGCTGTTTTAATAAAATTCAGTAAATGTATTTTCCTTATAATTCTTCATATTTGTGCCCAAAATAAATAAAATCGTAATCGTAATCATATATGTAACTAATCACAGAATTTTCAAACGTATTCACAGTGGTTTCGCTTGTATGGGAGTCGCGGCTATTAATACTTTTAAATGAGATATCGTTTTGAAATTTTCACCAAAAGTCTATAAAAATATGATAAATGTTATTGGACGTCTATATCCTATAGTTCATAGTCAGTAACGGCTCGATCAATGTTTTATTTATTTTATTTTGAGGGAAGTTGGTCGTGGATTTACTAATAATAATACAACACAAAAGTAAAATACACACTTTCAAGAATGTTCGCATTGTTTGGTGGTACTAAAAGTGTTGTGATAACAGAAAATTAAACCAAGAAAAACATTTATATATTATAATTAGAAAGCGAACAACAATTTAATAAATAATTTTCATATTGTCTCATCAAGTAAATCTTTAGTTGACTTTAGTGGCGTTGATTTATGGTTCTAAGCAAGTTTTCGTTGCCCAGTAATAAAGGGATCAGAGCTTAAAATCAATCTGATCATTAAATCTGTATTTGAAGCGACGCGTGGAATTTTCCGTGTATGTTGTAATTGAAACCTTTTTATACTCTCGCAACATGTTGCTACAGAGTATAATAGTTTTGTTCACCTAACCGTTGTTTGTATCACCTAAAACTAATCGAGTTAGATATAGTGTTATATATACATATATAAATAATCTGGATGAAGAGACGAGTTGAAATCCGCCTGACTGTCTGTCCGTCCGTATGTGCAAGCTGTAACTTGAGTAAAAATTGAGATAGCTTTTTGAAACTTGGCACACATGTTTCTTGGTATCGTAAGACGGTTGGTATTGCAGATGGGCGTAATCGGACCACTGCCACGCCCACAAAACGACTTTAATCAAAAACAAATAAATTGTCAAAACTAAGCTCCACTATAAGATACAGGACTGTGATTTGGTATACAGGATCACATAAGAGAAGGGCATCGGCAGTTAAGTTTTTTTTTTAAGTGAACGTGGTCTCGCCCCCTAATAGGTTTAATGAGCATATCTCCTAAACCGCCAACGCTATACCAACAAAACTCACTGCCAATAACTTTTTTTAGCACTTCTATAGACAGTGTGAAAGTGGGTGAAATGGGAGACAACCCCTTCCACTCCCCATATAACGGTACTGTTAAAAACTACTAAAAACGCTATAAATCAAGCACTAAACACGCCAGAGACCTTAATATATCTCTGGATGGTATAAGATGATTATAGGAACTTCGGTACATAACATTCCTCTCATATTTCTATGCAATAGTGCGAAAATCGGCGAAATCGGATTACAACCACACTTATTTCCTATATAACACCATTTTGAAATCCATCTGATTCTTTCACCTTCCACTATACAAATCAAGCAACAATGGTTGTATCCGGGTAAAACTTTACGTCAATAATGCGTTTAAAGTATGCCACCTTGTGACCAAAAATTGTCTAAATCGAACCAAAACTGTTCAAGCCCTTAGGTACTGAAAATGTGGACCCCAGTCCATAAAGTTGACTTTTTACTAAAAATATCTGTCAATGCGTAAGATATATAATTGAAATTCATACAATATAATAAAATAAAAAAATTAAACTCTCGATGATAGTAGGTTTTGTGTCAAAAATGGGTTGAATAGGATCAATACTTCCTATAATGTAAAATTTTGCCAACACCTGAAGTAATTTCCCGGGCTTTGATCCTTGCAAGTTGCGAGAGTATAAAATGTTCGGTTACACCCGAACTTAGAGCTTCCTTACTTGTTTGATAGAAAGTTTTCCTAACAAGTGAGGGTATTTTTTCTGCTTTGTTTCTTTCTTTGTGATCCCGTATTTCTTTAGGATTCAAATTATTTTCTTGAATAATTTGTAATGAAGTGTTATCCTGAGGCGGGAATATATTCATGTTGACCAAATATGCAAATATTGTTCTTTATTTTCTTCTACAAAGTTATGTAGTATCATGCACGCTAGTACTACTCATAGAAGAAAGTTAGGTGCTAAATCAATTATTTTGCAAATAGCTCTCTACCGGCCTTTTAACCTACCAAATGCATTGTCTACGACAATTCGAACACTACTTTGATAGCAATTAAAAGATTCTTCGTTACTTAATGTGCCGATGTATATTTCCTACAATCACCGCAATAGTGGGTACGTTACATCACCAACAATTACAAATATCATTTCGATATTAGAAACCCCCATATCGTCCTTTGGTATCAGCTTGGAAGAATGTTTATACAGTCCGAATTGTTTTCCAACCGCTGCATTGTGTTCACTTCCAGGAAATTTAGCACTTACGTCTCTGAACCTGCAAAGTCATATACATATGTAGGTAAAAGTAAGTAGTCGTCGTCGTTATATGCGTACTTAGCACAAATAACATTCGGTATGTGCGATATCTTTTCAAATTCCCCAGCAATAACTAATGCCTCTTCTTCTCTTATTCTGGTACGGTGCTTTTATGGACCCCAAAAACATCTCCTATTACTCAGTACTCTGCGCAAGTACCTAATTTATAAATGCATATTGCCACTTGTTTCGCAACCGGAAGAGGTGGTATTGTACAATCATTTGTTTATTTGAAGCAATGGTTCCAACTTGATGGATAGAGTATGCACTCATACGAAAATTTTCATAAAAAACTTCCATATTCTGTGGTTTTTGTAAGTTGCACCATTGGTTTTGATCCCGTGGCCGCTTCATAAACCTTCGAGACCGTGACACAAGGAGTGAAGAAAATCGAGTTGGTACAGAAAATTGCATTAACATGATATGTTTACATAGTTTACTCCGTTCAAATGCAGATTTGCAATGGTTTTGCATAATTTTATCTATCAGCATTTGCCACCTGTTTTGCACGTATTTAAAGAAAATTATAAAAAAATTCACTTGTATTTCCATTAAAAAGATATTAAAAAGTAGATTTCCTATCAATATGATTAAACAGGGCTCCCGTATTGCTAACTTTTGCCAAAAATATAATTATTTACCAAAATTACAACCAAAATCCATTATACTTGTAGGTCACAGAGTCACTTAGTTTTATTACTATATTTTACTTCGCGTCAACTAAAATTGTATTGTAATCATCTTTAAATGAGATAAGTATATGGATATATATATTTATAAGGATATAAACTCAACTGAAGAAACTAAATTTGATACAATGAGTTGATGTGAAAACGTCAAGCAGAGGATCGCAATTTCTTATTTTAGGAATACAAGGTTTGGACAAAAGTGTAGACTAATTTCATTCATATTCTCAGACAATTTTTAAGAAAACTTCTTCATTTAAGTTTAAAAGTATCACACATTTTGTCAGGTGGAAAATCGGAAATTATTATACAGGCTATATTGGGGACAGAAAAATTGATGAGAATTTTATTAATATTATATATAACTTACACATTGAAAGACATGTATAAAATTTGATAAAATAGCGAAAATCAATATAGGTGATATTTGGGAGTTATGGGTAATTCGTAGACTAAGTTCACATATTTTCGGAATTGAGTTATAGTCCAATATTATACGTTGATATTGAATATTAATAAGTTAATTTTGCTAAGATATCTTACATATTGACTGATACATATGACATAAGGCCAACCGGAAGTTTAAAAATGTTATGTTAGTTACATAAGAGATAGAGATAGTATTGACGCGACTTTATTCATTTTTGGCAATACAATTATACTATTAACAGAATAAAATGCTCCCTGAGTTTCATTAAAGTACCTCACATACCGTCACCAATATATATGGTACAAATGGAGTAAAATCAAACGGATGTTTGAAAATTATGTGATTAGTTATATGGGGGCTGGGGCAAGTTTTTACCCGATAAAAAATAAATAAATAAAATCAGTAAACATTTTAGGCACAAAGATACACTGTTATTAGGAAAATACGCTCTCTCATTTTTTTTTAAATAACTCACATATTAGCTGATATATGCGGTATATGGGTGCTAAGCTCTTTCAGAATTTCAATTATATATCAACACGTATTCGGTACCTACGGGATTGAACAGTTTTGGTTCGATTTGGACAATTTTTGGTCATAAGGTGGCAGATGGACTTTAAAGTTGTGGTATATAGGGGGAGAGGAGGAGAGTTTTTATACTGTAGCATGTGAATATTATAAGAATGTTATGTAATGAAATAAAATTGGTTGAAAACGGTCAATCAGTCCCTAGATATGTGATTTCACCGTCCAATTTTGATACCGGCTCCTATAAAGCCCTCTTTTGCCATCTTGGGTGTAAAATTTAATGTATCTGACTCTATAAATGCTTATTTGTTGATTTATCACACTTTTAGTATTTTTTAACAAAACCGTTATATGGGGAGTGGGGCGGATTATTATCCGATTTCACCTATTTTCACACTATCGTAAGAAGGGTTGAAAGTATCTGATGTGTGCAAATTTGGGTGATATAGCTTTTTGGTTTTTGGGATATAGGTTGGCGATTTGATTGCACAGTTTGCGCGCTCAAAGCTAGTATTGCCGACCTACTATCGGAGTGGATGCTCACTACTTCTACCGCCACCTTGATAGCAGCCACTTCCGCCTGAAAAACACTACAGTGGTCCGGTAGCCTGAAGCTAAGACTGACGGAGAGCTCCTTGCAGAAAACCCCCCTCCTAGCCTCGATCCATCCGTGAAAAAGCTCACCGCGCCTTTTCTCCAGCGGCTTCTTCCCATCCACATGTCCATCGTTGGAATATGAGCAGAGAAGGAGCCGCCTCGAGTAGCCACAGTGACGCAGTGATCTCAATTTTCCGGAATGCAGCTGAAGGAGGAAAGAATTTCGGAGTGTCCTTGTTCGGACCTCTTCATAAGCCCAGCTTCTCTGAGCCGGAGATTCCGATGAGCGTCGCTCTTTTTTCGTAGAGCCAGAACACCACCATAGGTGAGAGTCCCCACCTTTTCCCTATAGCTCTTTGCAGCAGTATAAGGCGACCGATGCCTTCTTAACTCTCTCCTCAATGTTTGGCCTCCAGGAAAGTTTTCTATCGAGGATAAGCCCTAGGTATTTCACTTTATCGACAGGTTGAAGAAGTGAACCCCCGAAGGAGGGGAGAGGCACATTTGGGATCTTATACCTGCTAGTAAATAAAACCATTTCGGTTTTACTTGGGTTGATGGCTAGGACGCTTCTATTCGCCTAGCTAGATACCACGTTCAGGTACCCCTCGGTGAGCTCGTAGACTGTATTCAGGAATTGTCTCTTAACCATAAGAACCACATCATCAGCATAGGCTGTCACCCGACAGCCTTGCGCCTCGAGTTCTATAAGTAAGTCCTTTACCACCAGTATCCAGAGTAGTGGGGATAGTACTTCCCCTATTCACTTTTCTGGTTGTCTTGGCACCACCCCACTCCGCTGCGACAGTTCTGTCACAAAGAAGACTAAAAATAAGGTGCTTGAGGTGCGATTCCACCCCAAAATTTTCGAGGGCTTTAACCACTGCCTCTGGTCGCACGTTATTGAAGGCCCCCTCGATGTCGAGAAAGGTGCCCACAGCAAATTCCTTCTGCTTGAGAGCTACCTCCAGCCATGAAACTACATCATGCAAAGCTGTGTCGATCGACCTGCCTTTGATATAGGCATGCTGCGCCCGTAACAGTTTACCCCTCGGTATTCTGCTCCTAATGTATAGATCCATAAGCCTCCCCAATGTTTTCAACAGAAACGAGGATAGGCTGATGGGTCTGAAATCTTTTGAACCGACGTGAGAGCTTTTGCCGACCTTCGGAATAAAAGTAACCTTAACCTGTCTCCAGACCTTCGGGACATGGACCAGTCTGACACAGTTCGCGTAGATGGGGGCCAGCCAGCTGCATGACTTCTTAACCGTACGCTGTAGTTGCGCTGGAATAATGCTATCGGGCCCCGGGGACTTAAAGGGTTTGAAGGATTTCAACGCCCAGGTAAGGTGACGATCGTCCAGAAGGTCCAGGAAGGCTGTACAGCCCTCCTGCAGCTCCCCCAGTGGCACTTCTTCAGCAGAGTGATTTAGTGGGAAATGAGCATCCAGGAGTAGCTTCAACGGCTCCTCGCTGCTCGTTGTCCAACTACTATCTGCATTTTTTTGATACCCCAATTGAGTAGGATTTTTTGCAAGAACGCGCCTGAACCATGAGGACTCATGACAGCCCTCTTCACTACCACAGAAGGCTCTCCACGAAGCTTTCTTGGCTTTCTTCAACTTGGACTTGTAAATGGCCAGTCCGGCCTTGTACAACGCCCAGTCGTCACTAGAGCCACTTTTACGGGCTTTGTTGAAAAGTCTTCTGCTCGAAGATCTGATCTTCGTTAGCTGCGAAGTCCACCAAGGGGGTTTCCCTTTGATTTTCTGAGTTCTCAGAGGACAGGAGCTGTCAAGAGTAGTTCTACTAACAGAGCTGAAAACCTCGACGAGCTCATCGACCGCATTCGCAGATAGGATCGAGTCCTTGTCGGGTGCGGTTGGAAGAGCTGATCGAAGCTTCCTGCAGTACAGGTCCCAGTTGGTTTTCCTTAAATTTCTATAGGTTTTGAGCTCCTGGCGTGAGGCTTTCAAGCTGAAACCAATATATTTATAATCAGAGAAGGAATTATCGTCTAGAACCCTCCATTCCGAAATCAAGGGAGCGATTTCCCTAGAGGCTAGCGTAGCGTCAAGAACTTCCGCCCTGCTAACTGTCACAAAGGTAAGACTGTTCCCCCTATTACATATAGGAAGGTCTACACTACAAATAAAATCAAAGAGTGAATCTCCTCTTGCGTTGATGTCCGAGCTCCCCCAGACGGTGTGCCTTGAATTAGCATCCGAGCCTATTAAGACTGCTGCTCCTTTGCGAAGGATTCTCCACCTCGTCGTCGTGCGGCATGTAGGCTGAGACAAGCCAGAGTTCTCCAGCACGATGCGTTGCTGGTAAGTGCGTTTCTGATCAACAAGCAGGCTCTGGTTCTACCTGTGCTGCTTACCGCCAGGAGCTTGTGGCTTATTGTCCTTAAACCAGAGATACCGTTGCTGCTCAGCCACGGTTCCTGTATAAGGACAACGTCGGCTTCGTATCGTCCTAGACGAATCAGTAGATCGGCGGAGGCCGCCTTTGAGTGCTGGAGGTTAATTTTGAGGATCCTCATCCTCCAAACTCCTCTCCAGCAGTGCGAGTTCCGCACCATCATCCGTATTATCGACCCCAGCCTCCTCAAACAGGCGCTCGAGGCTGAAGACGGGTCGATGTCCATTTTCGAGTGGGTCGCTCTCCCACTCTCTTCCACCTTAGCTGGAGGCAGCGGGCCATCAGCCCTGGCTTCAGTTGGGAGAATCCTAAGGACGACCCTCTCGAAGCCATAGCTTATGACCCCTTTTGCAATGCTGAGAGGAGCGAGGGACTCCTTGTTTAGGAGTATCAGCGCTCGCCGATATGGTTCCTCGCTCCTCTCCAGCCTAACCACCTATTAGTCTTGGGTGGGAAGAGATGGATTGCAGTACCGCAATATCTCTTCAATTTCGGTCGGGGTAGAAGGTTAGGCTGGATACCAGACACGAGCACGAGTTCGCATCGGGAGATCCGATTTGGCCTTGCTTCGGCTTCTTGCCGAGGGAGGATTCCCGCTCCTACGACCTCTGTCGCTTCACCAAGGTGTGGGGCTCGCTCAACCCCACTTTCCCGTCATTAACGTCACTTAGCACCCTTTTGGCCCTCTCAAGTGTGCTAGCATTCTGATCAGAATTTTAATCAGCCCGCTTGCCACCATTGCGCTCCAAAATCTTAACAGCCAGCCGGCGGTCCAACTTCAGCTTTTTACCTGTGACCACGCGCTTCCCCCCCGAACCCTTAGCGTTCGCTGAGGACCCCGCGCCCCCAATGAACTTAACGAGAGGCAGAGGCCTCTGCTAGTGCTGGCGATTCCGCCGCGCACTTCCGCCCTGCCTAAGGTGTCAGTCGGCAGATTCCTACCCACTCCCCCGCCTTACCGCCCCCAGTGACGGTAAGCCAGACACTCCCGGAATTTTTCTCCTCACCCTTTAGCGGGGACGGTTTCGTCCCCATAGGTGAGAATGTCCCCCCCAGGGAACTGACCACTTTTGAAGAGGTCGGTTTCGACCTGCTTCCTCCCTCGTCCTTGGTTGTGTAGTTATTGTCAGTATTCATTTTGATTGGGTCCCCACTTAGAGCGGCTATCCGTCTCCTGGAAAGGTAGTCGCCTATAAATGGTCCCAAGGTTGTCTCAGTTACGAGGCTAAGGCGAGGGTTGACGCACGCCCTTATGAGGCAGTGCGTTCAGAGCCGACCAGCGCAAAGAAGGAGTCATCTCAACAAACACCTACCACACCAACTTAATGATGACAGGAGGGGAACGAACTCTGAGGCCTGACATTCTTTAACGGGACGGAGGCGGCCTTGGCATTAGCCCATCAGCCATTTCTGCAGGGTGTCACCCCTGCATACTCAGGTGACAGAATACCACGACCACCAGCCCAGGGTTCAAACCGATCCATCTAAGAGTCCAAGCTTTGTCCGTGCCGAGTAAAGGTCAAATCCGTAGGAGTTGTAGAAAAGGCCGCAGGTCATTTAGCGTTACCCAGGATACACCGCGTGGAGGCGAACCTGTTCTACATCCCTTTTTTTATCCATTTTGGGATATACATATACAGTAAAATTATTGGGGGCGGGGCCACGCGCACTTTTCAAGATTTTCAAACCACATTTTTTTGATTAATGGCGTTTTGGGGGCGTGGCAATGGTCCAATTACAGCCATCGACGAACCTTACTTTTTTGCCAACGAACGTGTGCACCAAGTTTCATCAATTTTTAGTCAAGCAACAGCTTCGGATTTCAACTCGTCTCTTCAACCCGATCATTTATATATATATAACCCTATATCTAACTCGATTAGTTTTAGGTGTTAAAAACAACCGTTACGTAAGCAAAACTTGTAGCAACAGGTTGCACGGTATAAAAATAAAATTTTAAAACATTAAAGCATAAAAGATCGCATGACTCACCAGAACCACCTAAAACTGCAAAAGGCAGCCTCTTTTAAGTACAAAATACTTTGCTTTAATTATAAATTTGATAAAATAAGATATTAGAGAATTCTGAATCCATCTTGATTGTAAACATAAGGGTGTAGAAAAATATATATTTATACGAATACGAATTTGTTACAAATAGTGGATGTACGTAGGTTGAATTATGGTATACTTTCATATCCTATAGCGATATATAATATAAGAGAACGCTGTCATTGCATTAATACATATGCATGTATGTATACTTAAGTATGTATTATCTTGTACTTGTATTTGATTTGCAATGAATCATATCAAAAAATAATGGTAAAAAGTTGTTTTTAACTAGTTGATGTTACTGCAGAGTACCTCTTTATGTTTAACGTGGTGCAACCTTTTATAATTCAGTTTCAGTCATTAAGGAATGAAGTTGTGTCACCTTTCCTATTGCCTTTTATTCAAATTTAATCATCCCTTAGCTAGTCGCAATGGACATTAAATATCATTCATACTCCATTATCTTATTTTATTATACTACTTGTACTATCAGTGGATCTTAAAATGGCAGTTTTTACTCTACGTGGAATTAGTTAATAAGTTTGCATACAAGTTAACGGCAGCCTCTACACAGCAACTTTACGGTAACTGTAAATTAAATTGTTACTTAAGGGGGGAAACCAGTTTAGGAGGCCGAAATTCGAGTGTTTTTCGTGATTTTTTTTAACTGAGAAAGAATACTTAGAATTCGTTTAAACTTGCAGGGTAGTTTATTCCTATTTTGAACTACACTTTTAAATTTTTAGCTGCCATTTCCGGCTGAAGTGGTGGAGTTAGAGGGTGGTGCCCATTGACGATCGCCATCAGAGTTGACTGCCAGCGGGACACCTGGAGGTCACAGTTTCGATCTGAAATCATTATTTTTTTTCATTCGTTAGTAACATATTTTTTAAGAATATGAACCAAACTCTGGCCAAAAGAGTTGAAAATTAAATGTTTTGGAGGTGTTTGAACAAAATTTTATGTTTTTATATAATTTTTTTTACCTTTCTTACATAAAAATATATATATTTCACTTAATTATATCATTTTGGAATTTGGTTTTCGGACTTGAAGGATATTCACACAAATTTTCAAATCGCTTTGTCAATAACTTTTCGAGCTAGCATTCCCGTAATTTGAAAAAAAGTCGTTTCGAGAAAAACGCATTTGAAAAAAAGATCGCTTTGGCACTTAGTTGACCGGTGTACCTTAGCGCTCATATCATCGGAACTAATTGGAATTTCGTTTAGAAACTTAAGCAACATATTCTTGAACAATTGTACTATTAATTTATGCAATAAAAAAAATCGAATTTTTTAAATCATCTTAACTGGTTTTCGCCTTTAAGTTTTTTAATAATGCAGTCCCTTAAATTATTACAAAATTACAAGTATCTTTAGCAGAAAGGATAATAGACCATACAGTGGACAGTGACGCGTGTCGAAAACAAAAAAAAAATATTTTAACAAACAAGTATCTTATCGGGAGGAGAAAAGAAAAAACTAAAGAAAAGTGAAGTGTTTCAAACTAACTGAAATGATGAGAAACAACTAAACTGTAACGAATTCAAAATTGGTAATCAACAAAGTAAAAAATTTAAATCAATGAAACCATAAAAACCAATAAGAAAAATTAAGGCATTGCACGCTAAGCCGAAGCGTTGCCAACGAGGGACAAATTCTAAGGTAACTACAACGAAGGACAACGAGGGAAAAAAATTCTAAGGTGGCTACAAAAAGAGACAGTCTGTAAGTTGCTTATATATAATATTAAAATTTCTCTTATTATTAATTTAATAATATAAATAAAATAGTTTATTCAAAATAAAGGCTCGACCAGCCATATAACAAAATATTTTGAAACCGCGATTCCCACCGCTAGGGATGCCCTCCAGTTTATAATATAAGCACAATTCACATACTATTATCGAGAGTTTCATATATAATTATTATATTATAAGAATTTCAATTATATATCTTACACATTGACCGATATTTTCGGTAAAAAGTCAACAATATATACTGGGGTTCACATGTTCAGTACCTAGGGGCTTGAACAGTTTTGGTTCGATTTAGACACATTTTGGCCACACGGTGGCATACTTTAAACGCGTTATTCACGAAAAGTTTTACCCCGATACAACCATTGTTGCTTAATTCGCATTGTGTAGAGTGAAATAATCAGATGGAATGAAAATGGTGTTATATGGGAAATAGGCGTGGTTGTAATCCGATTTCGCGATTCCTATAAAGCCACCTCAGACCATCCCAGAGATAAAATTAAATGTCTCTGGCGTGTTTAGTGCTTGATTTATAGCGCTTTTAGTAGTTTTTAACAGTACCGTTATATGGGGAGTGGGCGGGGTTCTCACCCGATCTCACCCTTTTTCACACTGTCGATGCTAAGAAGATTTGTTTTCAGTGAATTTTGTTAGGTGATACAGACAACCGTTAGGTGGACAAAAAAATCTTATGTCCAAAACTTGGACGAAAATGGCAGACGCCTTACCAACTGAATCCAATGTATGCCGGAAGTTATTAATTATATAGGGAAAAAAAAGCTCCAATTGAAGATTATCAAAAAAGGAATAAAATTTTTAAATGGGAATAATTCAAGTACACCAAAATATAAAAAGCTGTACTATTGTAATCATTGCAAGGACAAGCAAAGAACTGAAACTTTTCCATATTTAAAACATAGGAAATCTAAAAAATATTAATTAATAGATTGGAAGTAGAGGAGTTGCGAAGGCAGCTACAGGATTTAACGCAATCACCTCCAGGAGTTGATTACAAAATAGATTTGATCCATCCACATATCAATTGGGATGAGTCGCTGGAGGTGGTCAAGTCACTACCAGAATTATCTGGAAAGCAAAATAAGTATGTTAGTTGAAGAGAATCAGCCAGTAATGTAATAAGTTTGTATGTAAGGGGTTGCCTTAGATATTTTGCTGCATTAACAATAATGAGAAATAAAGTTACACATGATGCTAATGACATATTATTTAATCACGGAACGGTACTTAATTTCTATGACATTTTGGCGCGACTCGATTTCGCTTACGCGGACAAGCGACCAGCTCATATTATTGAACAGGAGATGAGTGTTTTGCATCAGGGCAATTATTCAATTATTGAATATTATAATAAGGTTAATGAGAAATTAACCTTGCTAATTAACAAAACTAGAATGACTTACGGATCGGGTAGTGCCATAACTAAAGAATTAAACGCAAAAAATAGGCGGGATGCTTTGCGTATATTTATAGCAGGTCTAAATGGAAATTTAGCAAATATATTATTTTCATTATCACCAAGTGATTTGCCAAATGCGTTAGCAAAAGCACACGAGCTAGAATCAAACAATATGCGAGCAATTTTCGCCTCACGATTTGGGAAAAATCCGAATCATTATAGGCATTAACGGGAATTTTAATAATAATTTACGGTTTCCATAAACCCAACTTCGAAGAGGCCACGGCCTATCCCAATGGATGTCGATCCAAGTATTCAAGTCCAAAACCGACCGTATTATAACATAAATAATAATGTACAGCATACACGAATGAATACTGTAGATAAACGGCCATACGCCAGCGCAAAACTAAGTACTCAATCACTAAATAAAACACAAATAATAAATAATATTAAAGAGGATACTTTTTTAGATCAAAACTAACTCTGCCATATATTTTCCTACATGACAGGGTTAATGGCCAAAACTTAAAATACTTGTACTGAGAGTAAAGGGAATTTAAAAGATAAAAACATTAAGAAAGATATAATTACTTTTTATACCAGCACAATAAAGATATTAATTACAAAAATAAAAAAATTACTGTGGAACGAAAAAGTTCTACAACCACCATAACACTTAACGTTCTACCGAAATATGCTGTACAAGCTAAAAATGTATTGACACTTTCTTTGTTCGAAGATTCAATCATTATTGTGAACTAGCTTTAAGTAAATAAGAAAACATGTATTTTATAAATAAGGCTAAGTTGAAAATAAAGTAAGTTTTCCATTTGGACAACCGAAGTTATCAAAAGTGTTTTCATTTTTCCGCGCGTTCGCGGATAAACTATATTTTTTAATCCTTCCCTATGTAGGTAAGTTAATTTGCAGATGGTTTTCAGAAAATATACTTTCTTAGATAAGTTTGACTTTTCATGATTACTATGTTTATACGTTCTGCCGAAATATGCTGTACAAGCTAAAAATGTAATTGAAAGAAAAAAAAAGAAAAAGTTTATAAATAAGACTAAGTTGAAAATAAAGTAAGTTTTCCATTTCGACAACCGAATTAATCAAAAGTGTTTTCATTTCTTCCGTGCGTTCGCGGATAAATTATATTTTTTAATCCTTCCCTATGTAGGGAAGTTAATTTGCAGATGGATTTCAGAAAATATACTTTCATAAGATAAATTTGACTTTTCATGATTACTATGTTTTAAAAAATATGGTATATTTAAAACCCTGTAGATTAAACAAGTGACTTGTGATAACTTCACAATTTGAAGATGCAATAACAAGTAATAGAGACAAATCTCCCTAGTGTACCTGCTTTGTCTCGATGGTCGAGCTTTTCTGGTACAATAAACGTTTTTTGCTCTAAACGATAAATAAAAATACAACTTCGACTGTTTTATGAAATTCGAAATATTTGGAAAGTTATTGCTATTTATACCAAAAGCCACACTAAACTGTCAATTTAGGTGAATGTAATGATTGTTTATGAATAATTTGTGGATTTTCTTCGAACCAGAATCGACAGTTTTGTTTATTTACCGCACCACTCAGATGATAAAAATCGGAAGATGATTTTCTTAAAAATATCGTTATCGTTTTCGAAATCAGTTTTTGGTTTTTGCGTATATCTTTTCATGATGAAATTGTAAACATTACTGAATACAATGAAAAAAGATTACATATCATGACACATTAAAAATGGCCGATACGACACTTAGAAATCATAGCATCCCTATTGGAAAACCCGATATAAACGAAATCGGTTCGGTCTGTTAAGAGAAAATAAATATTTTCCAAAATCTTGCAAAAAAATATATGTACATAGTATATTTTATCTATCGTTCAGAACCAAAATATGGTTGTTCTACGAGAAAAGCTCGGCCATCGCAAAAAAGGAGGTGTACTCAATATAAGACAGTGAAACTTCCCAAAATCGGACGTGACGGTTCCACTATTTCTGTCCGCTTATGGGGAGTGCCCACTTATAGGAGTGGACACATACAAATTCAACTAAAATATATACACACACTTCTTCATAAATGCATTCGATTTCTTGATAATTTGATTTGCATATTTCATTTTTATTATGATATGTATTATAGTTACAATATATTGGTTTGTTTACATACATACCCTGCAAAGCGGAGGTAACAGATTGCACATACACATTCAAACATTTCCAGCTGTTCACCCCCGAAATTTTTCTGCAATTTTTAATTAAGTGGGAGGAACCTTAAGTGAGAGAGAGAACAACTATCGACATTCTAAATGTATTGTAATATTAATATGCTAAAATACGATAAACGAATATACAATTTTCCAGGAAGAAGAAAAAAGCTAAAAAGTTGGCTTTTAAAGAGATAATTTCTTCTTTTTATAAATATATTATAAAATTATTATTTATTTATGTTATTATATTTATATAGTTATGCAATTCACAAGATTTATCTTATGTCGTATTTCAATAGCCTTAAAAAATACGTGAGCACCCCTTAATCGTTGTATGTCATATTGTGTAATGTTTCTACACTTCACCAGCTGGTAGTGAAAAATTAAGACTACAAAAATGCCACGAGAAACTGGAAAAATAAAATTAAAGATTCTTTATGTAAAAACTGCATAAAATGATTTCCAACCACAGAAACAACAAAATATTTTTATTTTTCGCTTTTCTTCAACTTAATTTACCTGAATATGTGGCGTCCTTCCATATTATTAAAGAAATTGTTGAAATATATTTAATTTATTTTTAGACACTAACGACGCACCTAGGCCTATAGGATGCCAACTGTGATACCACCGGAACTAATGTTCCCTCACTCTATCGTCTCCCCTCTGAACCAACCTGTGCTCCTGATGAAGCTCATCAGTACAAATCTGATATGTCGGCAAGGAACCCACGACCGATAGTTGCGATTCTTTTCCTGTATAGAACTTTACATTCGCATAGAAGATGTTTTACAGTTTCCTCTTATTCTACTTCCTGACAGCTTCTACAAAAGTCGTTGTCATGCACGTTTGCCAATTAGACAGTGACCTGGTAGTACTCCTATTAGAGTTCTTATGTCATTCCTTTTGAATTTTAATAGTCGGTTTGTGCGACTCACGCTCCATTCCTGCCACGTTAGTCTGCTTATTGATTGTCTCCACCGAGACTCAGCTAGATTTGTAGCATGTTTGCTGAGTAAGTGTTCGGAAGTTGCCAGAGGCATAAAAATACCCTCTTTTTCAGGGGTTAATTGTAGAGTGGTACCTGTTCTGGCTAGTTCATCTGCTTCGCAGTTACCAGGGATATCACTATGCCCTGGGTTATATTGCAGGTTTATCGTGAAGATAGGATGTTAAATCCTCTAATTGATCAAGATATTCTTTCACTATCTTTGATGAGATCATAGGAGACTTGAGTGATTTCAAGGCCGCTTGGCTATCTGTATACTTATATAAGTTATTTTTTATTTGTATTTCCTGTTAGTTTATTTGGTAGCGACAATGTTGTCGACTACCTACGAACTATTTAAATAATATTCCGTTTATGCGGTAGCGACAGTGTTGTCGACTACCACGAAATTATTTTATTTTAAATGATAACGATTTGAGTTCCGTTCTAAAACTAATTTATTAAAATTATATTTCCCTTATTTATAACCTACTATTACAACTAGAACTACCGCTGCTGCCGTTTACGCTGCTAATGTTTCTGCTGAGTTCAATACCTGTATTGAGTTACACCTGACGGTCACACGGTTGACGGCTACTGTAATGTATTGAATTGTAGTTGCCGGTCATACAGAAATCCAGACTGCATAGGTGGCAATTTTGGCAATTCAAGAAACTGATTTAGTTAACTACTGTTAACTTGTATTGAATTGCGGTTGCCGGTCATACAGTTCATTTGACTCATGCGCGATCCAACTGCATGGATTGCAGTTTTGGCAGCTCAAAAGGCTAGTATAGTTAACTATTGTTAACTACTCCCCCTTTCAAAACATGGGCGTCCTCGGCCATATCCCAACTTTCCAATACTCGACGCTCAGCCTCCGAAGTTTCCTTTCGTCGCTTACGCAAGTAAGACGATTAACCCAGTCATGATTGCGGAGATAATGGCACAGATTACGGCGGTAACGAATGGTGTAGCAATTGCTCGTTGCGTAATTTAGAGATGCGTTGCAAGTTCTTTTCACTGAACTTGTGTAGAAAGGGTAAGCTTAGCAGGGCATGATGGTAGGTTACGTTACGCTAAAGTCGTCAGTTGGGGACGTCTCTTTGGTTAGTGATTTAAGTTGACATAACTTGTACCATTGATAAAGGCGGTGCGTTTAAACGTCACAAGGTAAGTGCCGTTCACAAACACTTCAGGGACATCATCTACGCTCACCTCGACCAGCGCATCATTTACCAACACTATACCATCGTCTATGACAGTTCCATCTCTGGACCTGGTGGCACAGTGGACTACGATGCCAGAACGTTATCATGTTGTCAATGCAGGAAGTAACAGCGGTGATGCTACCTTCACAGTCAGCTACGGTGTTATCTAACAAGTGCAATATACGGCCAGCATGCGATACGGGAAAAATGGTAATATTTTTACATAATAACTTAGGTCTATTGAAGTTGATTACAAATTTTATTATATTCTTATTCGCTAAAATCTTAACTCTCTAGCTATGCTAAGTAATTGGGTTATTGTAACTCACGTGAAACCCTCCTTCATAACCGCCTCCAAGTCATTTGCGTCAATAATGGCAGGGTTTACTATATTAAACTTTGACAAGAGTTAGAATCCTGTTCCGTTAGTCTTGTATGCATTAAAACATCAAGGTCAGAGGTGCCAGCTATTACCTTTAGGGCCGATCCTAAGAAATTTAAGCTCCGAGAATGTCTATGGTGAACTCCTAAAGTCCCTAACGATTGTGGAAAGACCTTAATCAATTCTGTGATCTCTTGTATGTATTGTCCATATTCGGTTAAGTTCGATATATGCCCTATATAAGTCGTTTCGTTCCAAATTATTGCAGTACCGTCTGTTAATTTAGAGTCTGCCAACGCAGCCTAAGTCAAAAATACGTATTTATACAAATGCCTGAAATTTAATTAAAAGGAACTGTATCAAAATAACTGTATCAGAAGTTTTGATTTGAGGTTGTTCTTGTGAACCACCCTTCCCTTAATAAGAACGGGTATTCCTAAATAAGCGAAGAGAACGTTGTTCAGTATACAATGGGCTGACCTTGTCGCCCAACCTCTTGTTGGGTTTTTCTCCCACTTAGAAGACCATATTCTGGCGATAAGTGATGCCCCGATCTATTTGCCTGTTGGGCTCTTTGTAGACTCGCAGCAATATTCGGGAAAATATGTGAACTGGCATGGAGGATCTCAATCGCTTTCTTGCCAATCACAGAGTGGAACGTCCTAATATATTCTACAGCCGTTTGAAGAAAAAGTTCCACTACGTCTTGTATTTGTCTTTGCAATTCAAGACATCTGGCGATCTCCACAAGGATACCGTGGAATTTTGCCACCTTTCCGTTCGACGTATTATGTAGCGGTGGTGCATTCACTATTTCAATGTCATATTGGGTTTTTAAGCAGGGATTCTCCGCTAACAAATTAAGAGCATCTGTTTCATAGCCGGCTTCGTTTTCAGCTTCTATTTCTGCCGCTGAATCATAAGCAGCTTGATCGTATTGATTTTCATTGGGATACATTATTTTTTTCTTGCGTCAAATAATTTACCTGCAGGGGTCTGTAATCAGACGTTCTTTGAGATGCTTCCTCCCGCCAGGACACATATTGTTCCTGTGAGCCACCGAACTCTGGGACCGACTTAACTGCATCCAGACCTTCGTGACATTCGACACCGTCTATAATTTTTATTGGCTTGTAGGCCTTGATTTCAGGGGCTGTCACAGTTGTGGATTGGTTTGTAAGCTGCTCTATGCTGGCTTTGAATTGTTTTCTTTGAACCTGCAGTGCGGCGCTAACGGCCGTATATATAATACCTTGCTTGATTTGTTTTGAGGTCGACAGTTACACAGTCATACAGTTACAGTCAATACAAATACAACTAAAGAGTCGATATATGGCGGATATGAAAAGGGGTTTAACTTACATAATTATATTGAAATTATCTTTCTTCTACGTTGATTGTGATCTTCTTTCTTCCTCCTTGCTTGCGATCATCCTTCTTCCACGTTGATTGTAATTTTCTTTCTTTCACGTTGGAATAGCAATTTGCGGATTAATAATTCAGTACTTTTCTCATAACGACGAATTTCATGTACCGGGACAAAAACGTTGGGGTTTTTTTGTTTTTAACAGCACTTTTCATGAGCCCCACGTTGGGCGCCAGTTATTTTTTATTTGCATTTCCTGTTAGTTTACTCGGTAGCGACGGTGTTGTCGACTACCACGGAATTATGTTTGAATATTTCCGTTCGCTATGAGTGGTAGCGACGGTGTTGTCGACTACCCACGAACTATTTAAATAATATTCCGGTTATGCTGTTGTCGACTACCACGGAATTATTTTATTTTAAATGATAACGATTTGAGTTCCGTTCCAAAACTAATTTATTAAAATTATATTTCCCTTATTTATAACCTACTACTAGAACTACAACTAGAACTACCGCTGTTGCCGTTTACGCTGCTAATGTTCCTGCTGGGTTCAATACCTGTGCGAGGTATTGAGTTACACCTGACGGTCACACGGTTGACAGCTACTGTAATGTGTTTAATTGCAGTTGCCGGTCATACAGAAATCCAGACTGCACAGGTTGCAATTTTGGCAATTCAAGAAACTGATTTAGTTAGCTACTGCTAACTTATATTGAATTGCAGTTGCCGGTCATACAGTTCATTTGACTCATGCGCGATCCAACTGCATGGATTGCATTTGTGGCAGCTCAAAAGACTAGCATAGTTAACTACTGTTAACTTATATAAATTCTCCTTATTGTGAGCACACTTTTGGTCAATACCATAAGGCTTTTTTTGATTCTTTGATTGCTGTGATCTCCGTCTGGAAAACACTACAGTGGTTTGGTAAACGGAAGGCGATTTTGGTGTCCAATGTTTCGGGAAAGACGCCACCTCCCAGTCCATTATCTAGTTTGTATCCATTCGTGTAGATGCTAATTCCTGCATTTCTGTCCACCCCCTCCCTTGCCCACTCCTCTCTGGTGGGGAAGGCAATTTTGTGGACCGAATTTAGCTTGAATTCTATTGGATTGCGAAAATCCTTTGGTTTAGGTAGAAACGGGAATAAACTAAGTATCCTAGAATGCCCCTTGTTGCAGGCGACTAATTGGGCGGATATGTTGTTAGAGCCAATAAGCTACCCAAGGCGTGAGCCCCCATTTGGGGCTCACCATCCTTTTACAGGTGTAGAGTGCCGTTGCTGCTTTCTTCGCCCTAGTATCTAAGTTTTGTTTTCGTGAAAGCTTCCTGTCTAAGGTTAGTCCTAAGTAGTTTGCCTTATCTCCAATTGTTAGTCTGCTATTATTTAATACTGGCGGCGTCGCTACTGGAGTATTATATTATGTTTCCTGGTGAACAATACTAGCTCTGTCTTACCAGCATTTAAGTTTAGTCCGCACGATATAGCCCAACGATTTATATCGTCCAAGATCGTTTGCAGTAGGTTTGCGAGAGTATTCGGGAATTTACCCTTAACCGAAACTGCCACATCGTCAGCGTAGGCCACACAACTAATTCATTGTCAGGATCCAGAGAAGTGAGAATAACACGCCTCCTTGAGGTGTACTCCTTTGGACAGATCTGCACATCGTTGACGCTCCCAGCGTTGAAATCATTGACCTGCTAGTGAGCATCTGTTTAATTAATTTTCTGAGAGGTTCAGAGATGTCCAGATCCTTAAGAGCACTCAGTATGGCCCTAGGCTGGATATTATTGAAGGCTCTTTCTATATCTAAGAAGGCAATTAGTGTGTATACTTCCAGAGATTTTTCAATCTTCGTCACCACAGAGCTTTGCGCTGTTTCTGTGGATTTTCCTTTAGAATACGCATGCTGCGAACCAGCCAACTTTTCTGGTTTTAGTTTGCTTCTTATATGCAGTTCTATTAGCCTTTCCAACGTTTTTAGAAGGAATGAGGAGACGCTAATTGGTCTGAAGTCTTTTGTACTTTTATACGAGTTTTTGCTTGCCTTAGGTATGTATATTACCTTGACTTCTCTCCGAAGCGAAGGGATATAGTTTAATTGCAGCGCCCCCCTAAGAATAGTAACTAACCAATCTAGTATATGATTCTGCGGCTGCTGTAGTTGAGCCGGGAATAAACCGCCTGGTCCCTGCGACTTGAAGGGTTGGAAGCTATTTATTTGGTTGGCGGAGCTTTGACATACCTTGCCTTTGCCGGGTACTGATTACTAAATGCAGGAACTCTCTGCCAGATGCGCTTCCAGCAGCAGCCCCTTTGGCATCTCCCTCCTCCTTTGCTTTTCAGCCGTGTTTTGGCTGCAGGGTTTGGGTCCGTCTGCCTCCGGCGCTACTACTTTCTTGGGTCTAGCTTTAGCTTCTGCCCCTTTACTTGTGCTTGCCTTATCTTCGGGACCAAGCTTCGCTCCTGTCCTCTTGCTGGTTGTTGCCGAGCTCGCTCCAAACGCTGCTCTTTTTTGGGAGCAACTAGCTCTCTCTGTCTTCTTTGCGGAGATCCGTTCTATCTCATATTTTTGTTTTTGTTTTTATTTATTTTATTTGGATGTAGGTTCATATTTGGTACCACGAGTGTAGGCGAAAGTATGTCCGCTTGCGCATAGCCCCCGCTACGCAAGTAAGGCTATCATATTACGGAGGGCGCCAGGTATCCGTAAGCTCCATTCGTGACTGGGCGTTCCCGGTCAGGTTGATCCTCGGCACGGGTCGCATGACACCTTGATCCAGCCCTTTATAGTACCCCCGACCATGGTATGATGTGCTATTGAGGAACAACGAACACACAGGTAAGGGTCTGACCTGGTAGCTAGATTCCTCACGTCTACGGCAGGGGCAGTTTGTTGCCAGCTCGTCCCCACTTACGTCGTGAAACTGTGGTATCTATTACCAGTCGGCACCCTCGGGGAGGGTTCAGTTGAGGATTTCTGCCAACAATTTTAGACACTTAAAACATACCTCGCCCTGCTCTATTTGTGGTATTTCAATTTTACTTGGTAAACAACAACAGTGTTGATATGACAGTCATAAAAAAATAAGACAATATGACGATATGACACCTTGTGAATACCCTAAGTAAAAGTAATTTATTTTACTTTATACATAAAATAACGGGACACAAAACCGATCAATAAGGTAAGCATTGTGGTTTGTGTTTTGTTTGTATAACCAAAATTTTTTATTCTTACAAAAAAATTTGCTGTATTGCGGAAAAATTGCATTCCTAGATTAAAAACCAATTCAGGTGAGTAAACTATTAATCAATAACTCTAAAAAGTGAAAAAATTTAGTTAGTTAACTAATATTTAATACAAAAAATGTTTTAGGTTAAGACAAGGTCCTTTGTGCCTAGCTTGTATATACTTGAAAATCTGATATTTAAGAATCTTCTGACTGTCATTAGAGTAATTAATCTAATTTCTAATTCACTTATCAATCTCGTTCATTACTTAAATTTTTTATTTCAGAGGTGTCCTCCACAGTTTTCCTTACATTCTCTAAACACAAATGCGTGCGATGCAAAAGCGCAAAGAATGCGAACGTTTAACCTTTGAGCATAAGATAAACAATGCCCAAATGACCGATGTGAATCGTCGCACCGATGTTATTTCCTATGATGCTATGGCTGAAATGTTGGATTTTAAAGAAGAACGTGATACACATATGAAACAGGCGCTTAAATAATTTATAGTCGAATTTTTGGCAATAATGTACAACCACTCTCCGTATTCACCTGATGTGGCACCGTCCGACTTCTACTTTTTCGGAAAAATGCATTTGCCGATGAAAGGAAAGCGTTATGCAGACGTGGAGGCCATTCAAAAGGCTTGCACCGGCATACTGGCGGCCATACCCGGCAACGAGCTAAAACACTCGATCGACATGCTTTTGGACCGTGAAAAAAGCTGTATTAAAGCAGAAGGAGACTATTTTGAATAAAATTAATAGATTTCAAACTATTTGTTCTGTCTTTTTTTTTAAAAAAAAGACGAAAACTGTTTGGACCAGTTTGAAGAAACTAAAGCAATGATTTCTGATCAACTAAAGCTAATTAAAGCAATTACACCTACTCCACATCAGTGAGTAGGTAGTCAAGAGGCAAGTTCAGGTATCCATCTCAAGGTGCCCGCATGTGACACAGAAATATTCCATAGTGGTTAGGAACAATGGAACGACCATGTTTACAGCCGTTTACATAAACCACCCAAAATTATCAAATGAACAAAAATTGTATCACCTCCGATACAAAACAAAATAGTAATAGTAAAACAGGACTAAATGACGATAGTTTCAATTCGGCTTGGGGAGCTCTTAAATCTAAATATGAAAATTAAAGAATATTGGTCGATAAGCAAGTAACGATACTAATAAACTTGCCTAAGATTCAAAAGGAAATAATTGAAGAATTTATAAAACGCAATCCACTGTTTCTAATTGCTTGTCGGTTCTATCGACACAAAAAAACAGACAGCTGGGACCCAATACTGGTAAATATATGCACCGCCGCTTTACCAGAAAAATCGTTACTTTTGTGCAAGCAATCGGTCTTATCTCGAAAAAAATTCCCAACGTGGCAACAAATGAAATAATTTCTAATTACCCAATACGAAATCGCAGAAAGGGTAGATAAAAAAAATGGTCAGAACGAAAACTGTTCAACACGACCTAAATAGAAGCTTCCACAGACCCCAAGCTAGCAGCAACCACAACTTAAATAGAAGCTTCTTCAAAACGCAACCGTTCTCATCCGAACAGTAAAAACAAACGTCATGCGAACTATGTACAAGAGGGCATAAGCTCAAACCTTGCGAGAGATTCAAAAAATTGAATATTATCGACCGAAACAATTTTGTAAAAACAAAAACACTTTGTACAAACTGCTTGTCACATGCGCATACACTTAAAGAGTGCGAAAGCAAATTTAATTGCATTTATTGTCATAAACGAAATCATTCTATGTTACACATTAAAAATTTTTCCAGCTCACTCCAAACGGCGCAAATATGAAAAGAGCCACGGGCTTAGTTGCAACAGCAAATCCCGAAGTGCGAAATCCCGAAAATTGCCAAAAAGCACCATGCTTCTCAAAGGCATTAAAAACCCAAAAGATACACAGGGAAAATCAAAGTAGAGTACTACTACCCACAGCAGTCATCTCCATCGAACACCGAGGAGAACTGTTTAAGCTTACGGCCTTAATAGACCAAGGATCACAACGATCATTTATAGCATCTAGGGCACAAAACAGGCTACAAATGCCAACAAAACTAGCCAATATTGACATTATAAGAATGACCGCAACTAACAAATATGCTTCCAAGCTATCACATAAATAGCAATACTCGAAGGTATTGAGAAAATTTCAAATACACTTCTGGCACAAAATACTATATTTGGTTGGATCCTAAGTGGTCTAGTTACGGAACCAGCTACCACCATGACCACTCAAGTTGACGAAATCTCAAACGAATACCTCAATTTACAATTAAAGAAATTTTGGGAGTTAGAAGAACTCCCCCCATATCAATTACAAAACCAGAAGATCAGTATTGTGAAGAATTTTACAAAGCCACAACTACTAGATCAGATAATGGTCGGTACGTGGTACGACTACCACTAAAACAACAATTTCCTAACACACTCGCCTTAAGTCACTCCCGCACCTCTGCAATACAGCAGTTTTTAAGTATGGAAAAAACTTATAAAAGGTGAGCTAAAGCCAGAATACGATGGCGTGTTAGAAGACTACCTCCATTTAGACGCAGGCGAAAAAATCATTAATGGCAAATATTACTCATTTTACTTGCCTCATCACGCAGTAGTAAAGCCAGAAAAAAAAACAACAAAAGTCAGAATAGTTTTCAATGCCTCAAGATCCACTAGCTCAGGAAATTCTCTAAATGATATTCTATTTACGGGACCCACACTCCAACATATTAAATTGAGGTATATTCAAATACATATTTAATGGGGACGTTGAGAATATGTATCTACAAATAGTTGTACTTAAGGACGACCAAGATTTTCACCGAATTATTTTCCACTGTGCGACTATAAATTAAAAACAGTTACCTTTGGCGTCAACTGTGCTCCATATTAAGCCATTCAAACACGAATTGGCAGAAAACATAAAGTCAGAATTTCCTCTGGCAACCGAAGTGTTGAAAACTCAAACGTATGTAGACGATATCCTGTCTGGAAGTCACAGTCTTCCGCAGGCATACGAATCCTTAATACAGGTTATATCAGCCAAGGAAAGTACAACAAAAATTCTGGGGATCCAATGGAATGCGATATCTGATCAGTTTTCATACACTACACAGTTAATATTTGCATTATCCGCCAGAATAGAGCGACAAATTTTATATCTATGGCCAACCTTCTTGACCCCGCAGGATGGCTTTCGCCAATTATGATACAAGCCAAAAACCCTGATACAAGAATTATGTCTACATGGAACAAGTAAAGCCTCTTCCCTTGGAAAAATGGTCCCAATTCGCAAACGATCTGGAAGACATTGCCCAGATACAAACCCCACGATGGGTAAACTATTTCCCCGAACACAAAGTCGAATTACACGGCTTCTGTGATGCCTCTGAGAAGGCATACTGTGCCACTATCTATGTGCGCACACAATGCGATACCGTGACCACAAGCCACTTATTGGTAGCAAAAGCAAAGATGGCTCCTCAAAAACGCTAAATCTACCTGGACTTGAGCTCTGTGGCGCGCTACTACTCGCAAAATTAGCTTCCATGGTGCAAACCAGTTAAACATGAAGAAATATAGATTGTATCTCTGGTCCGATTCTGAAATTGTTCTAGCTTGGTTGGAAAAACCACCACATGCGTGGAAGACGTACATTTCTTATCGAACGTCTCAAATACTTGACCTAGTGGGATCAGCCACTTGGCGACACGTAGCCAGTGCTGACAATCCAGTCGATCTAGGTACAAGAGGGTGCAAACCGCTGCACCTTACCACCCTCTGGCAGAATGGTCCCCGATATGTAACAGAATATAATATAATAACCCAACGATTACCCTCCTCCCGCTCAACCGACGCGAGGGGCGCAATTCGCATACGTGCGGAATTAGCCGAGTCAGAAAAGGCAAGAGAGTTTTTTAAGTGTTGAGATCTAAAACTGCTCAGCTACAGAAACAAAAATTTCAACAGCCAAGATTTAAAGTTACAATATAATAAATTGTTACATTTTCATTTATTAAGAGAAAACAGTAAATTCTCTTTAATTTTGAAAAGTAAGTCAGATAAGTAAAATGTGCTGGAATGAGAATTAAAATCATGACATATACGGCGGAGTGGTTCCTTTAGTTCAAAATTTGATCTACAGGATTTTATCAGTAAAGGTCTAAACTGCCTCGAAAAGCGTACCGGTATATTAAATTTAATTTCAGACAGGAGAAAAGAACTGCAAACTGTTCCATTCAAGATTTTCACTAAGAATATTATGCCAAGCATTTCCCTACGACTAGAAAGTGTAGGCAGATTAATAAGTTTTAAACGACTAGGGTATGGAGGTAGACTTACCCTAGAATCCCATCGGAAATGCGCTAAGGCGAAAAGTAAAAATTGTTTTTGAACAGACTCTAACTTGTCAGAATGGATTTGGTAGCTAGGGTTCCATACAAGAGAGCCATATCCAATATAGGTCTAACCAAAGTTGTATAAAGTGTTTTAGTAATATACGGATCTCTAAAATCTTTAGACCACCGTTTAACAAAACTGAGGACAGTTTTTGCTTTCAAGACCATGGTATTAATATGAAGACTAAAATTAATGGAAAACAAAACAAAAATTTACAATACTTTAAACAATGTGTAATATAAAGTGTAAGTCATAGATGTCATTATTGTAACTTACACATTATATAAAAAAGTATTATAGAATAGTGTTATATGTTATATATTTTCTAATTTCTGTAAATATTATAATTTGTTAATATATTAATTCAAGTTACACTTAATTTAATGTGAATAATCAATCAGTTTAAAAATTAATGTTTATGTAAATTTTTGTTTTGTTTTCCATTAATTTAATATGAACAATCAATCAGCTTAAAAAATTAAAAATTATGTCAATGTCTAAAAGATCTATTTACCCCAATAACTAACCCTAATTCGAATAGACTATTGTTCATAGCAAAGAACCTGGCTAGGAAGAACTGGCAAAATTCTTTCCGTTGGATGCAAACCATTAACAGGTTACGATTTCAAATGTAGTCACACATATAGTAGTTACTAAAAGAAATGCACCTGTAAAGGGTATTATATCTTCGGCGCAGCCGAAGTTAAAGTTTTCTCTTGCTTATGCAGTATTTTTGTTTTTTTTCTTTGATTTTAATTCAAGTTTTTTCTTCTATATTAATCCAGGTTACACTTTTTGAGCGTGATGATCGATAAGAAATGAAATTTTTTTCTTTTTTCTTAAAGTATACAATACGAATTATATTTAATTATATTGAATCTAACATATATCCATATATATAATATATCTATTTTCTAAAGATTAAAAATATTCCGTCATGATCACTATATGGTGTTTCATATGTGATACATGAAGCAGAGAGCGTATATTATAGAGAAGGCATAGAACGTAAATGGACGAGAAGGTGCTGGTTCGACAGCGAACAATTTGTAGGATTTTATCAGAGAATGTAATTGAATAAAGAAGGAGCAAATGTTAAATGAAATCTTTTTGAGTACTAATTTGTAATTCCAGATGAGGGAACATCGAAAAATATAACTTCGAAAAATAAAAATTCACCACACAATATGCGAAATGCTATAAATCAGCTATACTCTAAGTGTGTTCCGCGGAACCCTAGGGTTCCGTGATACCTCTGTCGGGGTTCCACAAGAATTTAGAAGAAAAAATCAAAACACCTCTCTCTGGTCGCTGCGCGGCTGCACGGACTCCGCGGCCGCGCGGAGACAAAACGCTATGAACGTTATTTATTTTTTTATTTGTATTTGTACAAACATGTGTTACAATAGCTGGTACAAAATGTCATAAGTTTGGTATCAACAATTTTATACTTGTACAACCCGTTCGCTTTAAGTTTGCCGGTCTGTGGAATGCGCGTACCCTCCCCCATGTGACAACAAAACTTATAATGTGTCATAGTTTTACCCAAATACATACACAATTTTTGTTGTTACAATTAAACGCCTCACCTCTCTGCATGCTCTGTAGTAAACTGCTTCCTAATAGTTCCATGGCACCTGCCAAATTGCGCCGACATTTAGAAACTGTACACCCCGAGTCTAAAGACAAGAATAAAGAATTTTTTGTTCGCAAAAAAGATCAGTTATTAGAAAGTCAAAAAAATATGATGCATGTAACACAAACTATCAACGAAAAGGCCACGGTGGCATCATATTTAGTTAGCTATCGCATTGCACAAGCAAGTGAAGCGCACACTATCGCTGAGAATTTAATAAAACCATGTGTGTTAGACATAACAAAATGTATGCTCGATGAAAAATCTGCAAAGCATCTATCTACTGTTCCGCTATCAAAAGATACTGTTTCATGATCTGGCAAGCTACGTCAAACAAGATAAAAATAATTAATTTTATCAAATCACGACCACTACAATCCCGATTGTTCTCATTACTGTGTGAAGATTATGGCAGCAAACATAAAACACTGCTGCTCCATACAGAAGTGCGATGGCTGTCTCGGGATAAAACTTTAACAAGGCTATTTGAACTCAGAGCCGAGTTACAAATGTTTCTTTCCGCAGGTACTTCTTTTAATTTGAAGGACCGTTTGTATGATAAAAATTGGTTGTTTCGATTGTCTTTTCTGGCGGATATCTTTCAAAAACTTAACGAATTGAATTTATCGTTGCAAGGCAAACAGGTAACAGTGTTTCAGGCCTATAATAAAATAACTGCTTTTAAAAGAAAATTAGATTTTTGGATCATTTGCATTGGTAATAAAGAAATAGAAAGCTTTACGTTATCCAGTGAGTTTATAAGCGAAAACGACTTTTTTACCTAATTTGGAAAAGCCTGAAAACATGTCAAACGAGATATATGAATCTCTTTTAGAAATGTCATCCGATACAAATATGGAGTCACTATTTAAAACGACGCCTCTCAATGATTTTTGGTGCAGAATCCAAGATGAATATGCAATGCTTGGCCAAATGGCTCTGGATATTCCTCTCTCGTTCCCAACTACATAATTGTGCGAAACAGGATTTTCTACTTATGCAGCCACAAAAATAAAATATCGCAATAGATTGGACGCCGAAGCTGATATGAGACTCCAACTTTCTTCCATCAAACCTGATATCAACCAATTGATGAAAAATAAAAAACAGTTTCATACCTCCCACTAGTTAGATTTTTTCTTTTTTAAAGTTTTCTATTATCGTCCTTGCCAAGTGGTGAAGTAAATAATAATTAGTCACTGTTACATTTTACTTTTATTATGCTGATTAATAAAGAATACACTTATAAAAACAATTGTTTTATTGCAGGGTTCCATCAAGTATTTTGCTTCCCAAAGGGGTTCCGTCATTAAAAAAGTTTGAGAACCACTGCTATAAATAGACACATCGAATATTCCTAAATGAAAAATCGTTGCGCATACCTATTTAGATTTATGTTTTCAATTTCTATGAAATGACAAATTTATAATTATAAAAAGCCTTCTGAATTAAAAATCTGTATTATCGGTAAAAACCCCAGAATCCATAATAAAATAAACATTTAATTGGCAATTTTTCCAACTTATGTATGTGCGTTGCGTGACCAATTGCTTATTGAACAAAAGATAACAATAAAACGGTGGCTAAGCGGCCGCGTTTCCACTTTTGTGGTGGGTTAGGTCGTAGGCGTGAACTAGTTAGGCTCAATCCGAATACGAGCATATACGTTCGAATCGTAAAATACATAAAATTAAAATTATATTTAATTTTTTTATTTTATTATTAGGAGAAGAAAGGTAGGTTTTGACAAACTTTGTCAAATTGGAGTATTGTTTGGCATTAGCTGCCGCCCAGAATAAGGGTCGCAAGTGCGATCAATTCGCACTGACTTGAGATAAAAATCCAGCTCACAGGTTATCGCATTTCTTTCTTTACGTTGCACTTGGTCAGTGTTGTTTTCATTTGCTACTTCATCAAAGCAGTCCCAAAATATGTCATGAGCTTTGCAAGATACAGTTGGCTCTGTTTCCTCTCCTCTACTCTTTTTAGCCGGTGTTGAACATGAACTGCTACTAGAAGACTCTTCACAAGACATTTTCAAATATTCCAATAAGATCTCCTGGCGTGCTTTTGCAGCTTCAATCACCCCCAAGTAGTTTGTTTTGAATCTAGGGTCTAGATAAGTTGCAATCAAGTAGTTTGAGTCTTGACTTATGGAGGTAAAACGAGTTTCTAACTCAGCTTTTAACGAGGCTCGCATATGTGATAAATCAGGAGTTCTTTGCTCAGTTCCAGTTTTATCTAAGTATTTTTTTAAAGCAGTAACGTGTGGTATAACTTCCGACACGCATGATAGTCCAAAACTTGTTATTTTAGTAATTTCTTCGAAGGGCTTTAATAAATTGATACACTGCTCCATCAAATTCCACTGTTGAGCTGTCAAATTTATGAGCGTATCGTGATCAGCAACATACAATGATATGGCCCGCTTCTGTTCTAACAAACGCTCAATCATGTAAAAAGTGGAATTCCACCTAGTGCTAACATCTTGCACTAACTGATGCTCGGGTAAACTTAGCTCTTTCTGGATCCTCAACAGTTTTTCTTGAGCTAGACCTGAGTGATTGAAGTGCGTCACAAGTCGCCTTCCAGCAGCAATTGTAGCTGTTACTTCAGTCTGGATTTTGAGCGACTCGTTTATGGCTCTTTGAAGCGTATGTAAAAAACATCTCGCAGAATCGTATTTAGCCAAACGAACACCCTTCACTATATTAGCACCACTGTCATGAATGAACAAATGTATTTTAGTGTGCTCAATATCCCAGCGGTTTGCGATATTGTTGAGTTCCATTGCTATATTTTCTCCTGTGTGTGAACCTGAGAAAGGCTTTATTGCCAGAACTCCGTGTTCTAGTTTAAACTCAGGTGATATCCAATGAGCTGTAAAACTCAGAAAGCTAGCATTATTGTGTAAGCAAGTCCATATGTCAGATGTCACTGAAATAGCGAAGGCACTCGAAATGTTACGTTTGATTTTCTCGTAAATTCTATCATACATCTCAGGAACGATTTTTCGGGCAATATAAGTCCGGCTTGGTAGTTTATAGCGGGGTAAAGCTTGTTCTAAGAGCCTGGTAAAACCGGTTCTTTCCAGTATGGATAATGGCTCGGTAGTTTATAGCTGGGTAAAGCTTGTTCTAAGAGCCTGGTAAAACCGGTTCTTTCCAGTATGGATAATGGCTCGTTGTCGAGTGCAATCATTTCAGCTAATAAATAATGGTACTTTGTCGCTTTAGTATCATTTATATCCCAGAGCAATTTCCTTTCGTAAGATTCTGTCATAGTCAATTGCTTTTTTGCTACTGAAGATGAACTTGTCCCCGCAATGGCTAAAGAAACTGTAGTAGGCTCAACAGCTTTCTTGTCTTTATTCAAAGCACGAAATTCATCTGGATGTTTTGATTTTAAATGATTTTCATTGCAGAAGTACTTATGTGCCTAACAACAACTAGATACTCGTAGATGGATAAACGATAAATTACAATAAAAAAACACAGCTTCATAGCTACCACTACCAGTCGTTTAAATAAATAATAATAAATAAATAAATAAATATCCCACAACATCACATACATTGATCTGACCCAAAAGTAAGTAGCACTTAAGCACTTGTGTTATGGGAATCAGAACAACAGTGGAATTACAGATATATACTTAGATATACACATAACACAGTGTAAATAATACCTATGAAAAATAACCAAAACAAAAACGAAATACCCCGAAATCAATAATTATCGAATATGTTACGAAACTTGCAAGATATCATTTTACTTGAAAGGTATTAAAATTATTGCAATTAGATTAATTATTATTAGATACATACCTGCTTTTTTCCCTTCGCCACCACGAGAAATATTAACATTGCATAATAAACAAAGAGCTAACTTTTTATTTTCACTGCTTATGTCAAAGTATTCCCATAGAGGCGATCTTTTCTTCATCGATGCCATTTCTCGTTGCTAAATCTTTTAGACTTATGTATATATGTAATTATGTATGTACTTCAAATAATAAGAGCACAAATAAAATTATAACCTAGAAACGATCACACACGTGCCTGCACTGCATGCAATCGACACAATGAATGGTACAATTGTTAACTTCACTCATCTACGAAAAGACACGAATGGAACCGAGTACACCCGATCGTTCGCGCGACGCCTCCGCAAACGGCTAAGTTTCGCCGGATATTCGGCTATCCGGCCACTTGGTCGGCGGAATATCCGGTATCCGGCCAAACTGCTATCCGTTTCATCTCTAGTTATTTCTTTCTCGTGCATGTGAGGTGAACTCCTTGATAAAATCAGAGAATGTTAATGAATAGAGAAGGAGCAAATGTTAGCTGTAAGGAAGTTTGCCATACAAGCAGCACCACAGACAATATTCGTGCAGTTTTGTCTAATTTGTGAACTCAAACAACTATTATTGTTTACGTGCTTCAAATGTTCATATGTCTATATGTGAATATTCTTGAAATTGATTTCCTTCAGTCGCATGTCCAAATATATTTGCATATATGTACACATATGTACATATGTATGTCCCTCAATATGTCTTTCACAAAAATTCAAACATTCGCGCAAGTGACAAAAAAAAAAAGTAGACGCACCATTATCGGCCAATAATATTCAAGCGAACTCGCGGCTTATTTTCTAAGTATTTCATATTACAACGACAACAAATTCATTCATAAGGAACGTGCGTCTGCTTCAAAGCGAAGTGCGTTCGTTCATAACTCTGCGCCGCGCTATTTTTTCTGTGTGCCTGGTAAACCACATTTGGTTTTCACATAGAATTCCTACCGCAAATGCGTGAATGAAATTGAATTTGAATGTCTTCAGTAAAATTGAAGAATTTTCAATTTGCTGTACTTGCATGACTCCATAATGGTGTCAAGTACAATTAATGAATTATTTTAAGAAATATATCAAAAAACTTTATTAGTAATAATTTAAAAGTATTTAGATATATTTCTCATAATAAAGTAAAAATGAATTAACATAAAATAATTTAAAAAATAATAAATAATATTTCAATAAAAGGGAATATATTTCAAATGGCATATCAATATGCCCAGTTTTGCTCACATATTATATTCTCTTCAATATTCGTCGGTTGGTTATGTTAAGAGAGCGTATGTGTACAGATTCACCGCTGTTATAAAAGCGAAAAATGTTATTTGTTTCTCGTGCATCTGTGGTGAACTCCTTGATAAATTCCTACAAATTGTTCGCTGTCGAACCTGCACCTTCTCATTGTTTTAAGTTCTCTGGTTAACCAATGATCGAAGCTTACGTTTTTTGCTTTTATGTCAAAGAGTCAATCTGTCGAAGGACTGACGCGACGACAAAGCGTCACAGCATTGTGTTGTTGGTAGAAAATCTCAGATGTGCCGAAAAATAAACGAACTCTCGCCCATTGTCACCGCTTCCCTTGCCGCTCTAACAGCTTTGCCAACAAATTATTGTAAATATGTATGTTTATATATGAGCATGCATACATATTGACGCAGATTTTTGCGAGTCACGGAAAAATATTTTAGAATTGAATATTTAGAATTGTTGCTACTTTTGTCACTTTTTCCTGTGTTTTGTGGGCTTGCAGGGTTGTCACTTTTCCCCTCTAGAGGGAACATAAAAAAGTTGTTTAATTTATAATTTCTAGCTTTTGCCATCGTCGCGAAAAGACGCTTGTAGCAGAGAACGTAAATGAATAGAGAAGGAGCAAATGTTAAATGAAATCTTTTTGAGTACTAATTTGTAGTTCCAGATGAGGGAATATCGAAAAATATAACTTCGAAAAATAAAAATACACCACGCAATGTGCGAAATGCTATAAATAGACACAACGAATATTCCTAAATGAAAAATCGTTGCGCATACCTATTTAGATTTATGTTTTCAATTTCTATGAAATGACAAATTTATAATTATAAAAAGCCTTCTGAATTAAAAATCTGTATTATCGGTAAAAACCCCAGAATTCATAATAAAATAAACATTTAATTGGCAATTTTTCCAACTTATGTATGTGCGTTGCGTGACCAATTGCTTATTGAACAAAAGATAACAATAAAACGGTGGCTAAGCGGCCGTGTTTCCACTTTTGTGGTGGGTTAGGTCGTAGGCGTGAACTAGTTAGGCTCAATCCGAATACGAGCATATACGTTCGAATCGTAAAATACCTAAAATTAAAATTATATTTAATTTTTTTATTTTATTAATTGGAATTAATTAGCATATCTCAATTCAATTACTTAAATAGCATATTTTACTTCTGATATAATTAAAATATATCAAGAAAATATGTTCATATGTTTAGGTTTATTGCATATTCCCTTATTATGCGTATTTACACAAATGTGATAATCACACATACATTCTTAAATACACGTACGCTGATGCTTGCTTCTTCTTGCCCCGCACAAGCAATGACTTTTGTCCACACTTTTTGCTTTTTGCGAGTTGAACGATCGCAGGCAAGGAGGGACTGGGGCGCACTGCCACATAATTATTTCAGATATATATTTTATTTATCGAATTTAGTTTAAGAACGATTATAGGTATGAATTTATGTGTATTTATATATATATATATAATATATATTATATTACGAAAATAATTCATAAATGCATCAGTTTTTTTCAATACAAATTAAGCAACATAATAATATACTAAGAGCCCTCAGTTAGAACGCCTCTGTGTATGGTGGCAAGCCAACGAAATAACGGCGAGTTCGCGCAGACATTGTGTTGTTGAAAGTAACCAAATGACGATTTTGTCGACAAACATACATATATACATATGAGCTCGCATACATATTGACGCCGAATTTTGCGCATCGTGGCGGAGTTGACAAAACTTGTTTCAATCGACAATTTTACGACAATGTCGATCGGCTATGTTGTCTCGTTTGTCCTTTTTGCAGGGCTTTGCTGTTGAAAATTGACTTATGCTCTTTTGAAATATGAATATTTGAAGCAAGTAAACAACAATAGCTGTTTGAGTTCACAAATTAGACAAAATTGCACGAATATTGTCTGTGGTGTTGCTTGTATAGCAGACTTGTTTATTGCAACGTGAAATATTTTGTCTAAGTTCAAATTTTATCAGATATTTTTTTATACTCTTTTTTTATTTTTATAAAGGAGGATTACTGGCAAAAAACCCAGAATTCATAATAAAATAACCTTTGATATGCAATTTTTCCAACTTTTGTATATGCGTTGCGTAAGCAATATACTTATCAAACAAAAGATAACAATAAAACAGCTTCTAAGCGGCCGCGTTTCCATTTATATAGTGGCTTAGGTCGTAGGCGTGAAGGAGTTAAGCTCAATCCGAATACAAGCATATACGTTCGAATCGTAAAATACATAAAACTCAAAATTTAATTTAATTTTTTTATTTTATTAATTGGAGTCTAAGCATATCATAATTCAATTTCTTTAATAGCATATTTTACTTCCTAATATAATTAAAACATATCAGGAAAATATGTTCATATGATTAGGTTTATTGAATATTTTCTTATTATGCGTATTTACACAAATGTGATAATCACACATACATTCTTAAATACACGTACGCAGATGCTTGAACGATCGCAGGCAAGGAGGGATTGGGGCGCACTGCCACATAATTATTTCAGATATATATTTTATTTATCGAATTTAGTTTAAAAACGATTATAGGTATGAGTTTATGTGTATTTATATATATACACTCGCCAGAAAAATTATCCGTACACCTCGACATGAAAACAATAAACTGATACATTTGTGATCAAATAACTTATTATGTATAAAAATAGTATACAAAAGTTTTATTTAATATTTTTACTACACTTTCCATACGTTTATTACTTTTAGACAAACACTTTAAAAAAATTCCCAGAACAAAAACTATACACAGTTACTTAAATTCAACGGAAAAAGTATCCGTACATATCAAAACGGGATATTTCCCTTGTAATATGGTGACAAATACATTCCCTTAAGCGCTTATATTGTATTGTATAATTGATCTCGAACTTGACGGTTGACCTTAAAGTTATTATAATTTTTCATTGTGCATAAATTCGCGATGACCCCTAAAATTAAAGAAGTTAGTGCTGGCGAAAGAAAAATTATTCTAAAACTCAGAAAAGAAGGAAAATCATTCCGAGAAATAGGTAAAATGATAGGAAGGACACATTCTTCTGTGCAGTATGTGGTGGAAGCATTCAAAAAAACTAAGTCGATTGTGCCAAAGCCACGCTCTGGTCGACCGAGTATATTAACCGTTCGAGAAAAACGAACAATATTACAGTCAGTAAAAGCAAATCCTCGACTTACTGCCTCGAAAATATGTGAAAATATTTAAAATTTGTACGACAAGGATCTCCATGAAGATACTGTACGAAAATTTTTGAAGAAAGATGGGTATCACGCACGTGTAGCGCGTAGGAAGCCCTTTATATCCGAAGTAAATAGACAGAAACGTATGGATTTTGCAAACAAATATTATATATCAGCAAGCCTCGGGAGTTTTGGGAACGTGTCTTATTCACCGACGAAAGCAAGTTTTGTGCTTTTGGCATTAAAGGAAAAAAGTTGGTGTGGCGTAAGAGTGGTACTGCACTTGATAAAGAAAATCTTTTACCCACCGTCAAACATGGCGGAGAAGGTGTGATGGTATGGGGGTGTATGGCGGCAGAAGGAGTAGGCAAACTCGTTTTTATAGATACAATAATGGACCAATTCGGCTATTTACGTATTTTAAAAAATAATTTGAAGGAAAGTGCTCAGCAGTTGGGGCTTGGTGATGATTTTTGGTTTCAACAGGATAATGATCCAAAGCACACGGCGCACAATACCAGGCTTTGGTTGCTTTATAACATAAAAAATCAATTGCGCTCGCCACCTCAATCTCCAGACCTCAACCCCATCGAGCATTTGTCGGATTTACTGGAGCGCAGAATCCGCCAACACACCATAACCTCCAGAGAAATGCTCAAAAATGTGATCATAAATGAATGGGCGAAAATTACAAATCATGACACATCCAAACTCGTTCATTCAATGCCACATCGACTTGCCGAGGTCCTAAAACGTAAGGGCTATCCTACTAGTTATTAGGATATTAAATTTTTCCAAAATAATTTAATTATATTTAATTATAATCAAAATGTACGAATACTTTTTCTGTTTCATTATGTGAGCTTTTTTTGTTTTTGTTCTGTGAAATGTATGTCTAAAAAAAAACTCATGGAAAGTGTAGTAAAAATACTGAATAAAACTTTTGGATACTATTTTTATACATAATAAGTTATTTGATCACAAATTTCTCAGTTTATTGTTTTCATGTCGAGGTGTACGGATAATTTTTCTGGCGAGTGTATATATAATACATATTATAGTACGAAAATAATTCATAAATGCATCAGTATTTTTCAATACAAATTAAGCAACATAATAATATACTAAGAGTCCTCAGTTAGAACGCCTTTGTGTATAGTGGCAAGCCAACGAAATAACGGCGAGTTCGCGCAGACATTGTGTTGTTGAAAGTAACCAAATGACGATTTTGTCGACAAACATACATATATACATATGAGCTCGCATACATATTGACGCCGAATTTTGCGCATCGTGGCATAGTTGACAAAATTTGTTTCAATCGACAATTTTACGACAATGTCGATCGGCTATGTTGTCTCGTTTGTTCTTTTTGCAGGGCTTTGCTGTTGAAAATTGACTTATGCTCTTTTGAAATATTGCGATTACCGATTGGGCTGCATTTTCATAGCGTCGTATTTGGATAAAATGGGCTAAAGCGACAAACTATGGACTATATGGAGGGTGCTTAGAATATATAGAAGTAGTTAATGATTTCATATGATTGGCAATTTTATATAAATTTTGTAATTTAATGCCATAAATAGTGCATAATATAAAAAAAAATTAAAATAATAATTCAAATTCCTAAGAGGTCATGTTGCCAATTCTCCTTTCTGAAGTGAACATCAGACAAATTCTTCAATTTCTGATTTTTAGCAAATGTTGTGAGGAAGCAGCTTGTGGGCAACATACAAACGCGAGGGGGATGGTAGGATTTTCAGTGATACAAATTGTAAAATTGAAATTTTGCTGATTCTTCAATTTTACTGAAGACATTCAAATTCAATTTCATTCATTTTTATATTCGCGCATTTGCGGTAGGAATTCTATGTGAAAACCAAATGTGGTTTACCAGGCGCACAGGAAAAATAGCGCGGCGCAGAGTTATGAACGAGCGCACTTTGCTTTGAAGCAGACGCACGTTCCTTATGAATGAATTTGTTGTCGTTGTAATATAAAATACTTAGAAAATATGCCGCGAGTTCGCTTGAATATTATTGGCCGATGATGGTGCGTCTACGTTTTTTTTGTCACTTGCGCGAGTGTTAGATTTTTTGCGAAAGACATATTGATGGACATACATATGTACATATGTGTACATATATGCAAATATATTTGGACATGCGAATGAAGGAAGGCAATTTCAAGAATATTCACATATAGGCATATGAACATTGAAGCAAGTAAACAACAATAGCTGTTTGAGTTCACAGATTAGACAAAGTTGCGTTAATATCGTATGAGGTGCTGCTTGTATAGCACACTTCCTTATTGCAATGAAATGTTTTGCCTAAGTTCAAATCCTATCATATTTTTATATATTATACTATTTTTTATTTTTATAACTCTTTTTTATTAAATGATATTTGAATTCTATTTTAGTATTATTTCCCTCATTATTTATATTTTCTTGTCGGAGGTCAATTACTTTCGTTTTTATTATTTCAATTTTTGTTTATGCGCATACCAATGAACATCTGTGCATATGTATGTATATACATTTTGCTTATAGAGTGGTGTAGTTCGTTGCGTAAATTGACAGCTGTGGTGACATTTTATTTTCGAACTTGCGCGTTTTCGATGTTCGTTCTTAGCAATTAACATTTTAGTACTGCTAACATTTGCTCCTTCTCTACTCATCAACATTCTCTGCTTATAGAGTGGTGTAATTCGTTTCGAACTTGCGCGTTTTCGATGTTCCCTCATCGTAATTAACATTTTAGTACAGCTAACATTTGCTCCTTCTCCATTCATTAACATTCTCTGATTTAAGAGAATTGTTGTTTTTGTGTAACAACGTTTGTATTTTTTCTATTGGCTCATATACTTACATTGGACGCATATATATGTATGTATGTAGATTTGCGTAGGTATTACTTATTTTGCAATGTCATACGCATATTTGTACATACATACTTACATATAGACAGAGAACGTAAATGAATAGAGAAGGAGCAAATGTTAAATGAAATCTTTTTGAGTACTAATTTGTGGTTCCAGATGAGGGAACATCGAAAAATATAACTTCGAAAAATAAAAATACACCACGCAATGTGCGAAATGCTATAAATAGACACAACGAATATTCCTAAATGAAAAATCGTTGCGCATACCTATTTAGATTTATGTTTTCAATTTCTATGAAATGACAAATTTATAATTATGAAAAGCCTTCTTAAAAATCTGTATTATCGGTAAAAACCCCAGAATTTATAATAAAATAAACATTTAATAGGCTATTTTTCCAACTTATGTATGTGCGTTATGTGAGCAATTGCTTATTAAACAAAGGATAACAATAAAACGGTGGCTAAGCGGCCGCGTTTCCACTTTTATGGTGGCTGAGGTCGTAAGCGGGAAGGGGTTAAGCACAATCCGAATACGTTCGAATCCTAAAACTCATGAAACTGAAATTTTATTTAATTTTTTATTTTATTAATTGGAATCTAAGCATATCATAATTCAATTACTTTAATAGCATATTTAACTTCCTGAGATAATTAAAATATTTCAGGAAAATATGTTCATATGTTTGGGTTTATTGCATATTCCCTTATTTATGCGTATTTACACAAATGTGATAATCACACATACATTCTTAAATACACGTACGCTGATGCTTGCTTTTTCTTGCCCCGCACAAGCAATGACTTTTGTCCACACTTTTTGCTTTTTGCAAGTTGAACGATCGCAGGTAAGGAGGGATTGGAGCGCACTGCCACATAGTTATATCAGATATATATTTTATTTATCGAATTTAGGTTAAAAATGATTATAGGTATGAATAAATGTGTATTTATATATGTATATAATATATATTATATTACGAAAATAATTCATAAATGCATCAGTATTTTTCAATACAAATTAAGCAACATAATAATATACTAAGAGTCCTCAGTTAGAACGCCTCTGTATATGGTGGCAAGCCAACGAAATAACGGCGAGTTCGCGCAGACATTGTGTTGTTGAAAAAAACGAAAAGAGGACTTTGTCGACAAACATACATACATAAAACCGAGCCCGCATACATATTGACGCCAAATTTGTTTGATTCGCCAATTTTGCACCAGAGAACTTAAAACAATGAGAAGGTGCAAATTGAATTTTGTATGATGCTCGATTGGTTGGCTGAAAATTTGAGATCAAGGAGTTCACCACTTTCTGTATAGTTTTGCTGTTATTTAACAGAAATGAGAATTTTTAACAACGTTCTCTGACAAAATACGTATCTACCAATATAAAGAGAAAAATGAAATGAAATGAATGAGAAAACAAGAAATACAAATGCCACTTCACATATGCATGATTATTTTTTGCCATATAAACGATTTTTATGATGAAAAATTGATAAATTATTATTTTTTTGCACAAATGCTACATTGATAAAATTGAAAGATTATGCAATAAATAATATTTTACTATTTTCATAATTTTTTAATTTCAATTTTTACAGAATTAATAATTTATGTATGTACATCAATATGTTATATTATATAATATAATAATATATTATCAATTATCAATAAATACATGTAAGCGCACTGCTCTATATGTAAGTATGTATGTACAAATATGCATATGACCGCGCAAAATAAGTAATGCATACACAAATCTACATACATTTAAGCGTACAAATGTAAGTACGTCAGCCAATAGGAAGAATACAAACATTGTTGTACAAAAACAACAATTGTCTCAAATAGCATCAGCACCAGAAATCAATATGGCAGCCAAATTGACAAATCCTAAATTTGTAGTAAATCACACACCAACAACATTTTCATTCATGAACGCTGGCGCACAAGCAATAAGCTAAGTCGTTTCATTCATAAAAGCAAACGCCTTACACATCTCCCCGAGCATGCGTTTGCCTACAAGCGTCTTTTCGCGACGATGGCAAAAGCTAAAAATCATAAATTGAACAAATTTCTGATATTCCCTCTAGAAGGGAAAAGTGACAACCCCTCAAATATGAGTATTAAAATATTTTAGAATAAAAGTGACAACATAGTAAATTTGTCGATTTACAATTCAAGAAACTTTTTAAAGAAAATATTCAATATTCCTCTGATTTATGTATACAGTAAACCCCGGTTAAGTATCACTCCTCCAATCCCTCTTATCTGCCGGTGTCTTGCTGTATCTCACTTTTTTTTTCTTAATTTTTTAAAGAAAACGGTATTTTTTTTTTAAATACATAGAAATATTTTTTTTTGGTACCACTCGCTTAAGTACCACAATCGCTTATGTACTACAAAGCACAAAAAATCTGCATCTTTGGTTTTGGCACTTAACCGGGATTGACTGTATTTGTCAAAGAATTTACTTAAGTACGTTCGTACGGCACATCTCCGATTTTCTACCAACAACACAATGTTGTGACGCTTTGTCGTCACGTCAGTTCTTCGACAGATTGACTCTTTGACATAAAAGCAAAAAATGTGTCAACGGAGATTTCACATGAAGTAATGAGTGTACATATCTACATAAAAATACATACAAATGTGTAAACGACATAATATATGTATGTCCTGTTACATATGTTTACACATGCATTTGAAAAGAAAAATTGAAGCATGAATGTGAAATACCGACGGCAAAACACAATTCTGTACTTGCATGACTCCATAATGGTGTCAAGTACAATTAATGAATTATTTTAAGAAATATATCAAAAAACTTTATTAGTAATAATTTAAAAGTATTTAGATATATTTCTCATAATAAAGTAAAAATGAATTAACATAAAATAATTTAAAAAATAATAAATAATAGTTCAATAAAAGGGAATATATTTCAAATGGCATATCAATATGCCCAGTTTTGCTCACATATTATATTCTCTTCAATATTCGTCGGTTGGTTATGTTTAGAGAGCGTATGTGTACAGATTCACCGCTGTTATAAAAGCGAAAAATGTTATTTGTTTCTCGTGCATCTGTGGTGAACTCCTTGATAAATTCCTACAAATTGTCCGCTGTCGAACCTGCACCAGAGAATGTTGATGAGTAGAGAAGGAGCAAATGTTAAATGAAAACTTTTTGAGTACTAATTTGTAATTCCACAAGAGGGAACATCGAAAAGTATAACTTCGAAAAAGAAAAATACACCACACAATATGCGAAATGCTATAAATAGACACAACGAATATTCCTATATGAAAAATCGTTGCGCATACCTATTTAGATTTATGTTTTCAATTTCTATGATATGACAAATTTATAATTATGAAAAACCTTTTGAATTAAAAATCTGTATTACCGGTAAAAACCCCAGAATTCATAATAAAATAAACATTTAATAAGCTAGTTTTCTAACTTATGTATGTGCGTTGCGTAAGCAATATACTTATTAAACAAATGATAATAATAAAACGGTGGCTAAGCGGCCACATTTCCACTTTTGTGGTGGCTTAGGTCGTAAGCGGGAAGGGGTTAAGCACAATCCGAATACGAGCCTATACGTTCGAATCCTAAAACGAATTTTATTTAATTTTTTTATTTTATTAATTGGAGTCTCACTTTTGTGGTGGCTTAGGTCGTAAGCGGGAAGGGGTTAAGCACAATCCGAATACGAGCCTATACGTTCGAATCCTAAAACGAATTTTATTTAATTTTTTTATTTTATTAATTGGAGTCTAAGCATATCATAATTCAATTTCTTTAATAGCATATTTTACTTCCTGAGATAATTAAAATATATCAGGAAAATATAATATGTTCATATGTTTAGGTTTATTGAATATTTCCTTATTATGCGTATTTACACAAATGTGATAATCACACATACATTCTTAAATACACGTACGCTGATGCTTGCTTCTTCTTGCCCCGCACAAGCAGTGACTTTTGTCTACGCTTTTTGCTTTTTGCGAGTTGAACGATCGCAGGCAAGGAGGGATTGGGGCGCACCGCCACATAATTATTTCAGATATATATTTTATTTATCGAATTCAGTTTGAAAACGATTATAGGTATGAATTTATTGCTATATATATATATATATAATATGTATTATATTACGAAAATAATTCATAAATGCATCAGTATTTTTCAATACAAATTAAGCAACATATCAATATATTATGAGCCCTCACTTGACACGCCTATGTGCATGGTGGCAAGCCAACGAAATAACGGCGAGTTCGCGCGGACATTGTGTTCTTGAAAAAAACCAAATGACGACTTTGCCGACAAACATACATATTTATATACATACATACAAACGAGCTCGCATACATATTGACGCCAAATTTTGCGCATCGTCGCGGAGTTGACAAAATTTGTTTCAATCGACAATTTTGCGACAATGTCGATCGGCTATGTTGTCTCGTTTGTCCTTTTTGCAGTGGTTTGCTATTGAAAGTTGACTTATGCTCTTTTGAAATATTGCGATTACCAATTGGGCTGCATTTTCATAGCGTCGTATTTAGATAAAATGGGCTAAATCGAAAAACTATGAAACAATGATAATAAGTAAACATATAAAAGTACTATATGGACTGTGCTTAGAATATATAGAAGTAGTTAATGATTTCATATACATGTCAATTTTATATAATTTTTTTAATTTAATGCCATATATAGTGAATAATATGCAAAAATATAAATATTATTTAAACTCGCTAATAGGTCATGTTGCCAATTCTCCTTTCTGAAGTGAACATCAGACAAATTCTTCAATTTCTGATTTTTAGCAAATGTTGTGAGGAAGCAGCTTGTGGACATACAAATGCGAGGGGGATGGTAGGATTTTCAGTGATACAAATTTTAAAATTGAAATTTTGCTGATTCTTCAATTTTACTGAAGACATTCAAATTCAATTTCATTCATTTTTATTTTCGCGCATTTGCGGTAGGAATTCTATATGAAAACCAAATGTGGTTTACCAGGCGCACAGAAAAAATAGCGCGGCGCAGAGTTATGAACGAACGCACTTTGCTTTGAAGCAGCGCACGTTCTTTATGAATGAATTTGTTGTCGTTGTAATATGAAATACTTAGAAAATATGCCGCGAGTTCGCTTGAATATTATTGGCCGATGATGGTGCGTCTACGTTTTTTTGTCACTTGCGCGAATGTTTGATTTTTTGCGAAAGACATATTGAGGTACATACATATGTACATATGTGTACATATATGCAAATATATTTGGACATGCGAATGAAGGAAGGCAATTTCAAGAATATTCACATATAGACATATAAACATTGAAGCAAGTAAACAACAATAGCTGTTTGAGTTCACAGATTAGACAAATATGTTCTAATATCATCTGTGGTGCTGCTTGTATAGCACACTTCCTTATTGCAATGAAATGTTTTGCCTAAGTTCAAATCCTATCATATTTTTATATATTATACTATTTTTTATTTTTATAACTCTTTTTTATTAAATGATATTTGAATTTTATTTTAGTATTAGTTCCCTCATTATTTATATTTTCTTGTCGGAGGTCAATTACTTTCGTTTTTTTATTTCAATTTTTGTTTATGCGCATACCAATGAACATCTGTGCATATGTATGTATATACATTTTGCTTATAGAGTGGTGTAGTTCGTTTCGTACCCTGATAGTTGTGGTGAAATTTTATTTTCCAATTTGCGCGTTTTCGATGTTCCTTCTTAGCAATTAACATTTTAGTACTGCTAACATTTGCTCCTTCTCTACTCTTCAACATTCTCTGCCTGCACCTTCTCATTGTTTTAAGTTCTCTGTTTGCACAATGTCGGTCGGCTATGTTGTCTCGTTTGTCCTTTTTGCAGTGGTTTGCTATTGAAAGTTGACTTATGCTCTTTTGAAATATTGCGATTACCGATTGGGCTGCATTTTCATGGCGTCGTATTTAGATAAAATGGGCTAAATCGAAAAACTATGAAATAATGATAATAAGTAAACATATAAAAGTACTATATGCAGTGTGCATAGAATATAAAGAAGTAGTTAAAGATTTCTTATGAATGGCAATTTTATATAAATTTTTTAATTTAATGCCATACATAGTGCGTAATATGCAAAGATATAAATATTATTTTAACTCGCTAAGAGGTCATGTTGCCAATTCTCCTTTCTGAAGGGAACATCAGACAAATTCTTCAATTTCTGATTTTTAGCATCGTTGCGAGTAGGCAGCTTGTGGGCAAAATACAAATGCGAGGGGAATGGTAGGATCAGTTGTAAAATTGAAACTTCTTCAATTTTACTGAAGACATTCAAATTCAATTTCATTCATTTTTATTCTCGCGCATTTGCGGTAGGAATTCTATATGAAAACCAAATGTGGTTTACCAGGCGCACAGGAAAAATAGCGCGGCGCAGAGTTATGAACGAGCGCACTTTGCTTTGAAGCAGACGCACGTTCCTTATGAATGAATTTGTTGTCGTTGTAATATGAAATACTTAGAAAATATGCCGCGAGCTCGCTTGAATATTATTGGCCGATGATGGTGCGTCTACGTTTTTTTGTCACTTGCGCGAATGTTTGATTTTTTGCGAAAGACATATTGAGGTACATACATATGTACATATGTGTACATATATGCAAATATATTTGGACATGCGAATGAAGGAAGGCAATTTCAAGAATATTCACATATAGACATATGAATATTTGAAGCAAGTAAACAACAATAGCTGTTTGAGTTCACAGATTAGACAAAGTTGCGTTAATATCGTATGAGGTGCTGCTTGTATAGCAGATTTCTTTATTGCAATGTGAAATATTTTGCCTAAGTTCAAATCCTATCATATTTTTATATTGTCTTTTTTTATTTTTATAACCTCTTTTTATTAAATGAAATTTGAATTATATTTTAATATTATTTCCCTCATTATTTATACTTTCTTGTCGGAGGTCAATTACTTTCGATTTTATTATTGCAATTTTTGTTTATGCGCATATCAAAGAACATCTGTGCATATGTATTGTATATACATACATTTTGCTTATAGAGTGGTGTAGTTCGTTGCGTAAATTGATAATTGTGGTGACATTTTATTTTCGAACTTGCGCGTTTTCGATGTTCCTTCATCGCAATTAACATTTTAGAACAGCTAACATTTGCTCCTTCTGATAATATATTATTATATTATATAATACAACATATTGATGTACATATGTACATACGTAAATTATTAATTCTGTAACAATTGAAATAAGAAAATTATTAAAAAAGTAAAATATATTTTTTTTTTGCATAATCTTTCGCATTTTATCATGCCTCATATTTTATCAATTTTTATCATAAAAATCGTTTAATCAAAAAATAATCATGAATATGTGAAGTGGCATTTGTATTTTTTGTTTTCTTATTCATTTCATTTCATTTTTCTCTTTATGTTGAGAGATACGTATTTTGTCAGAGAACGTTGTTATAAATTTTCATTTCTGTTAAATAACAGCAAATACTACAGAAAATGGTGAACTCCTTGATCTCAATTTTTCAGCTGTTAGCCGACCAATCGAGCATCATACAAAATTCAATTTGCACAGAGCCACATAAATCAAGCTATGCGCGACCTTGTAAGCGGTATATCATGCCTATATGACAAGACTGAAAAATCAGAGAATCCAGCGAAAAGAGTTATGGTAGGGAAAGCGTTGCAAGTATCCCCTATTCATAAAGATAGAAACACGCCAAAAAGACTACGTGAGATATCAGGCTATTTACCTCCAACAAAAAAGCCCAAAAACGCAGATGATAAAGCGCAGGCTGCATATAGTGAGGTTTCAAAAGTAATGCAGAAAGACAGCTCAGGAGATAAGCCCGCAGGCGATAAATGGGTGGACGTAGTTAAAAAAAGGAAGCCGATCGAAAACAGAATCAGATCGAAACCTGACGCTATTATTCTAAAAAAAAAAGAGGGAGCGTCATATGCGGACATTCTAAAAAAAATTACATGCGATAGTGGCCTTGAAGAGTTGGGCACAAACGTAAGGTACATCAGGAAACCCCTCAAAGGAGATCTGCTTATAGGATTGAAAAACTAAGCAGTCAAAAGAGCCGACATGTTCGAGAGTGCCCTAGAAGGAGTGATTGGTGATATGGCGGTAATACAGCCAAAAACACATCATGTTACCATTATGTGCAAGGACCTGGACGAGATAACCACTTCCGAAGAAATCTGCGACGCATTACAAAAGGAGTGTGGGATTCAAAATCTAAAAAAAGAAAATGTTAAAAGTATGCGAAAAACCAGAAGCGGCACACAAATAGCGCTTATATGTCTGCGCTCTGAGGATGCCAAGACCGTACTTAAACAAAGCAAAGTAAAGATTGGGTGGTCTATTTATCGCCTCCGGAAATATTCATCTATCGCTTGCTGCTTTAGGTGTTTCGAAGTGGGGCATATGGCGCATAAATGTCGCAACCCCATTGACAGGTCTGTACGCGGTGCGGACACGTGGCAAAGGTATGCACTAATGCCCCGAGCTGTATGCTTTGTAAAGGGACACACTCTGTCTTGAGTACGGCCTGTCCTAAGTATCTAGATATGAAAAGGTCAATGGAAAAATAAAGATATTACAATTAAATCTTAACCATTGCGTTGCAGCACAAGACCTGCTAAAACAGACGGTGCTAGAAGAAAATATAGATGTCGTCCTGCTAAACGAGCAATATACTCAGCGTTCGGAAAGCACTTGGATTAAAGATATAAGTGGCAAAGCAGCAATATGGTCTTGCAAAGGACAAGCCTTCACATCGTGCTCCAGAGAAGCCAAAAACGGCTTCACATGGGCGAACATACATGGAATATATCTTGTAAGTTGCTATTCCCGCCTTAGCGCGTCAATAAATGCGTTCGAATACTTTCTCCTGCAGCTGTCTCTAATGACAAGAAGCAAATCCCCGATAATAATAGCGGGAGATTTTAATGCCTAGTCTACTGCTTGGGGTAGCAGAAGCACGAATCATCGTAGACGTCTTGTCCTAGAATTCTTGAGTCAAACGAACCTTACAATAATAAACAGTGGCACGCAAAATACCTTTCAAAAGGGCAATAAAGGTTCCGGAATAAAAGAAATGTTTGATAACGACGCGCTTAGCAGGCACATTAAGTGGGAGGTGTAAGGCATGAACACAAATAGTGACCACATGGCCATAATTGCTGAAGTTTTGTTCTCCCGAGAAACGGAACCCCTCAGCAGAAACACCTCTCGAAAACGAAGTTGGAGACAAAAGCAGTTCGATACCGACGTTTTCGAGATAGTCTGGAGTGCGGCAAAGGTACCAGGCGTCGACGCCGCCCACTTGGTATCCGCTGAGCAGAAGGAACTAGTTGCAGCATGCCACGCAACTATGCGCAGGACGAGATACAATAACAAGCGAAAACCAGCTGAGAAAGCTCTGTCACTCAGCTAGACGTCGCTTCCAGCGTAACCAGGGAGGCGAGAATGAAAATCGCCTCAGAGAAGTATTTAAACGCCAAAACAACTCCTGAAGTCAGCAATCACTCGTAGCAAAAGAGGTTGTGAACGTAGTGTTTGTAGCAAAAGCTTTGTGAAGAAGCAAACATAGACCCCTGGGGAACCGCGTACAAAATATGTACATATGTCAAAATTTAAAAATATGCCGCAGCAACCTAAGAACGCATCATTCATGAGGAAAGTCGTCTACGCATTATTTCCAGCACATGAGACCATTTCCTATGCTATGCGTAACGATGTTACAGAGCCGCCTCTATTAGTTACACAAGAAGAGCTACTGGCCATTGTGAAAAAAATTAAAAACTCCAAAGCGCCTGGAATAGATGGTATACCAAATAGAGCCCTAAAAGAAGCCATGACTCTGAGACCCAGTTTGTTCGTTAAAATGTACAGTGCGTGTATACTGGTAGGCATGTTTCCCGACCCGTGGAAGGTGCAACGTTGGGTTCTACTCCCAAAACCGAACAAGCCACCTGAAGAACCTTCATCATATCGACCTCTGTGCATGCTCGACGCGATTGGTAAAGTGTACGAAAGCATAGTAAGAAACCGCTTGGAGTTAGCAATCCAAAAAGCCAGCGGATTATCAGAGAGACAATACGGCTTTATAAAAAAGAGGTCCCTATTGACGCACTAAGTGAAGTCGTTGATATTGCGAAATGTGCAATAAGTGGCAAAAGATGGAAAGGTGTCACCAAAGAATATTGCGCGATAATTATTTAATTCAATACTGCGAAATGGGCAAATATCATCAAGGCCCTGTACGAAATACGCGCTTCCCAATACCTCATAAATATTATTATGAGTTATTTTGAGAACAGAAGGCTGCTATCCGACACAGATGAGGGAACCAAGAGCTACTCTATTTCGAATGGAGTACTACAAGGTTCGGTTTTAGGCCCCCTTCTTTGGAACCTGATGTACGACGGGGTGCTAAGACTACATCAACAACAATCCGTGAAACTAATCGCCTATGCGGATGACCTCATAGTGGTAGCAGTAGCGAAACATCTAGATGACCTCCGGGTCAAATGCAATGATTGCATAAATGGTATACGACATTGGTTCGCAACCATGAGTCTAGAGTTGGCTGAGATTGAAGAAAAACTATTGCTCATCATAGGAGAATGTCAGATAACTTCACAGCCACAGCTGAAGTATCTTGGTGTAATATTGGACTCAAGCTAAAATTTAAAGAGCACTTGGAAAACAGGACGGGTAAAGCAAATAAAATCTATACTTATTTATCTAGAATGATGGCAAATAGAGGTTGTGTGCGTTCCAGCCGACGATTTTTAATAGCTAAGACAATGAGATCAGTTATACTGTATGCGGTTCCAATATGGATCCAGGCGCTAGACACAAAATCATATGCTAAACCAATAGTCACAGTACATAGGCTTTCTGCAATACGTGTGATAGGTGCTTTCCGAACCGTATCAAGGGACGCTGCGGAAGTATTAGCCAGTACGGGAAATAAATTCGCGCGCTTATACCAGCTATCGGAACCCTACAGCAACAAAAAGAGAAGAAAGAACCAAGAGCATTACGCTGTGGCAGCAACGGTGGCAAACCTCATCCAAAGGACGGTGGACCCACAGACTGATACCAGACATCAGACCGTGGATATATACACAGCATGGAGACCTGGATTTCCACCAGACCCAAATGCTAAGTGGACATGGGTGCTTTAGAAGCTACCTTTAAAAAAGAGAAGAAAGAACCAAGAGCATTACGCTGTGGCAGCAACGGTGACAAACCTCATCCAAAGGACGGTGGACCCACAGACTGATACCAGACCTCAGACCGTGGATAGATAGACAGCATGGAGACCTGGATTTCCGGTGGAAAATTTGACAGCACTTATGTGTGAGTCCTCTATTAAATGGAAAGCAGTCAGCGAAGCGTCTACTTTACTTTGTCCAGTGGTTCCGTGAGCGAGATTTGCGTTGGGAGTAGGTTAGGATTAGCGGATTAAAGTTCCGCACTTCGGCTTTCGATGCTTCCCCCTACTATAACAAAAAAATGTGTACAAATGTAGGCATATGAGCCAATAGAAAAATACAAACGTTGTTATACAAAAACAACAATTCTCTTAAATAGCATGAGCAGCGTCAGAAATCAATATGGCAGCCAAATTGACAAATCCCAAATTTGTAGTAAATCACACAACAACAACAACCTTTTCATTCTTGAACGCTTTCGCACATGCAATAAGCTAAGTCGTTTCATTCATAACAGCAAACGCCTTATACATCTCCCCGAGTATGCGCTTTCCTACAAGCGTCTTTTCGCGACGATGGCAAAAGCTAGAAATCATAAATTGAACAACTTTTTTATGTTCCCTCTAGAACGGAAAAGTGACAACCCTGCAAGCCCACAAAACACAGAAAAAAGTGGCAACAAAGCTTTTGTCGATTTAAAATATTTTACAATTCTAAATATTCAATTCTAATACTATGTTCGCACCGAATTGAAATCCTCTTGAAAACACAATTTGTGGATTGTGGAACTAAAGTCGTTCTGACCGACATTGTGTGTTTTCGATGAGTTTTCATCACATATCTATTGGTTTACATTTGTTACGTACCCTACAAGAACCGTGACGGTCATCTGATGGGTAATATGACAGTCATAGCTCAAAGATTTTGTCAGCGCGCAAAACAAAGTTTCTATCATTTTCTTAAGATCCTTGTTTTCTTTTTGTTTGTTTGTTTTGTTTTTTCTGAGTAATTGATCACCATAAATCCTGCTGAAAATTGTCAGTTATGACTGAAACGCTATCAGAAATGAAAAATTCTTTTGCAAATGTAAATTAACAGTACTGACATATCAAACGTGAGTGTATTGGTGAACCCATCAGCAGTTTCTTGTAGGGTACGTTTAGGCTAATTATGGAATGTAAACAAATTGTCAACTGACATTTAGGGCTGGCAAAATATGTCTTCTAATAATATCGATTAAACTAGAGCAGGCACCGATTATAATGAGTGGAATGTAAGTTTTCTAGGGGTTTTCAGCGAAAACTGTGCTTTTGTTTGACAGATTTTCTATGGATGAAAACACAAGTTTTCGCGTGAAAACCTCTTTTGTTTATGAAAACACGAATTTTGTGTCGGTGCGAACATAGTATAAAATATTTTTCCGTGACTCGCAAAAATCTGCGTCAATATGTATGCATGCTCATATATAAACATACATATTTACAATAATTTGTTGGCAAAGCTGTTAGAGCGGCAAGGGAAGCGGTGACACAATTCTGTACTTTTATCAGAGAACGCAAATGAATAGAGAAGGAGCAAATGTTAGCAGTACTAAAATGTTAATTACGATGGAGGAACATCGAAAACGCGCAAGTTCGAAAATAAAATGTCACCACAATTATCAATGTACGCAACGAAGTACACCACTCTATAAGCAAAATGTATGTATAAACATATGCACAGATGTTCATTGGTATGCGCATAAACAAAAATTGAAATAATAAAAACGAAAGTAATTGACCTCCGACAAGAAAATATAAATAATGAGGGAAATAATACTAAAATAGAATTCAAATATCATTTAATAAAAAAGAGTTATAAAAATAAAAAATAGTATAATATATAAAAATATGATAGGATTTGAACTTAGGCAAAACATTTCATTGCAATAAGGAAGTGTGCTATACAAGCAGCACTACAGATGATATTAGAACATATTTGTCTAATCTGTGAACTCAAACAGCTATTGTTGTTTACTTGCTTCAATGTTAATATGTCTATATGTGAATATTCTTGAAATTGCCTTCCTTCATTCGCATGTCCAAATATATTTGCATATATGTACACATATGTACATATGTATGTACCTCAATATGTCTTTCGCAAAAAATCAAACACTCGCGCAAGTGACAAAAAAAACGTAGACGCACCATCATCGGCCAATAATATTCAAGCGAACTCGCGGCATATTTTCTAAGTATTTTATATTACAACGACAACAAATTCATTCATAAGGAACGTGCGCTGCTTCAAAGCAAAGTGCGTTCGTTCATAACTCTGCGCCGCGCTATTTTTTCTGTGCGCCTGGTAAACCACATTTGGTTTTCATATAGAATTCCTACCGCAAATGCGCGAAAATAAAAATGAATGAAATTGAATTTGAATGTCTTCAGTAAAATTGAAGAATCAGCAAAATTTCAATTTTACAATTTGTATCACTGAAAATCCTACCATCCCCCTCGCGTTTGTATGTTGCCCACAAGCTGCTTCCTCACAACATTTGCTAAAAATCAGAAATTGAAGAATTTGTCTGATGTTCCCTTCAGAAAGGAGAATTGGCAACATGACCTATTAGCGAGTTAAAATAATATTTATATTTTTGCATATTATGCACTATATATGGCATTAAATTAAAAAATTTATATAAAATTGCCATTCATAAGAAATCATTAACTACTTCTATATATTCTAAGCACAGTCCATATAGTACTTTTATATGTTTACTTATTATCATTATTTCATAGTTTGTCGATTTAGCCCATTTTATCCAAATACGACGCTATGAAAATGCAGCCCAATCGGTAATCGCTATATTTCAAAAGAGCATAAGCAGAGAACGTAAATGAATAGAGAAGGAGCAAATGTTAACTGAAAACTTTTTGAGTACTAATTTGTAGTTCCAGATGAGGGAACATCGAAAAATATAACTTCGAAAAATAAAAATACACCACACAATATGCGAAATGCTATAAATAGACACAACGAATATTCCTATATGAAAAATCGTTGCGCATACCTATTTAGATTTATGTTTTCAATTTCTATGATATGACAAATTTATAATTATGAAAAGCCTTCTGAATTAAAAATCTGTATTACCGGTAAAAACCCCAGATTTCATAATAAAATAAACATTTAGTAGGCTATTTTTCCAACTCATGTATGTGCGTTATGTGAGCAATTGCTTATTAAACAAAGGATAACAATAAAACGGTGGCTAAGCGACTACATTTCCACTTTTGTGGTGGCTGAGGTCGTAAGCGGGAAGGGGTTAAGCACAATCCGAATACGAACCTATACGTTCGAATCCTAAAACTCATGAAACTGAAATTTTATTAAATTTTTATTTTATTAATTGGAATCTAAGCATATCATAATTCAATTACTTTAATAGCATATTTAACTTCCTGAGATAATTAAAATATTTCAGGAAAATATGTTCATATGTTTGGGTTTATTGCATATTCCTTTATTTATGCGTATTTACACAAATGTGATAATCACATATACATTCATGAGTACACGTACGCTGATGCTTGCTTCTTCTTGCCCCTCACAAGCAATGACTTTTGTCCACACTTTTTGCTTTTTGCGAGTTGAACGATCGCAGGCAAGGAGGGATTGGGGCGCACTGCCACATAATTATTTCAGATATATATTTTATATATCGAATTTAGTTTAAAAACGATTATAGGTATGAATATATGTGTATTTATATATATATATAATATATATTATATTACGAAAATAATTCATAAATGCATCAGTATTTTTCAATACAAAATAAGCAACATAATAATATACTAAGAGTCTTCAGTTAGAACGCCTCTGTGTATAGTGGCAAGCCAACGAAATAACGGCGAGTTCGCGCAGACATTGTGTTGTTGAAAGTAACCAAATGACTATTTTGTCGACAAACATACATATATACATATGAGCTCGCATACATATTGAACGAATTTTGCGCATCGTGGCTGAGTTGACAAAATTTGTTTCAATCAACAATTTTACGACAATGTCGATCGGCTATGTTGTCTCGTTTGTCCTTTTTGCAGGGCTTTGCTGTTGAAAATTGACTTATGCTCTTTTGAAATAGTGCGATTACCGATTGGGCTGCATTTTCATAGCGTCGTATTTGGATAAAATGGGCTAAAAACGACAACTATGAAATAATGATAATAAGTAAACATATAAAAGTACTATATGGACTGTGCTTAGAATATATAGAAGTAGTTAATGATTTCATATGAATGGCAATTTAATATAAATTTTGTAATTTAATGCCATAAATAGTGCATAATATGAAAGAATATAAATATTATTTAAACTCGAATAGGTCATGTTGCCAATTCTCCTTTCTGAAGTGAACATCAGACAAATTCTTCAATTTCTGATTTTTAGCAAATGTTGTGAGGAAGCAGCTTGTGGGCAACATACAAATGCGAGGGGAATGGTAGGATCAGTTGTAAAATTGAAACTTCTTCAATTTTACTGAAGACATTCAAATTCAATTTCATTCATTTTTATTTTCGCGCATTTGCGGTAGGAATTCTATATGAAAACCAAATGTGGTTTACCAGGCGCACAGAAAAAATAGCGCGGCGCAGAGTTATGAACGAACGCACTTTGCTTTGAAGCAGCGCACGTTCCTTATGAATGAATTTGTTGTCGTTGTAATATGAAATACTTAGAAAATAAGCCGCGAGTTCGCTTGAATATTATTGGTCGATGATGGTGCGTCTACGTTTTTTTTGTCACTTGCGCGAGTGTTTGATTTTTTGCGAAAGACATATTGAGGGACATACATATGTACTTATGTGTACATATATGCAAATATATTTGGACATGCGAATGAAGGAAGGCAATTTCAAGAATATTCACATATAGACGTATGTACATTGAAGCAAGTAAACAACAATAGCTGTTTGAGTTTACAGATTAGACAAATTTACTCCAATATCGTCTGTGGTGCTTCTTGTATAGCAGACTTGTTTATTGCAACGTGAAATATTTTGCCTAAGTTCAAATCCAATCATATATTATAGTCCTTTTTTATTTTTATAACCCTTTTTTATGAAATGATATTTTAATTCTATTTTAATATTATTTCCCTGATTATTAATATTTTCCTGTAAGAAGTCAATTTCTTTCGTTTTTATTATTTCAATTTTTGTTTATGCGCATATCAAAGAACATCTGTGCATATGTATTTGTATACATTTTGCTTATAGAGTGGTGTAGTTCGTTTCGTACCCTGATAGTTGTGGTGAAATTTTATTTCCCAATTTGCGCGTTTTCGATGTTCCTCCATTGTAATTAACATTTTAGTACTGCTAACATTTGCTCCTTCTCTATTCATTTACGTTCTCTGCTTATTCCTGGCATAATATGGAATAGAGAAGGAGCAAATGTTAGCAGTACTAAAATTTTTTTGAGTACTAATTTGTAGTTCCAGATGAGGGAACATCGAAAAATATAACTTCGAAAAAGAAAAATACACCACGCAATATGCGAAATGCTATAAATAGACACAACGAATATTCCTAAATGAAAAATCGTTGCGCATACCTATTTAGATTTATGTTTTCAACTTCTATGATATGACAAATTTATAATTATGAAAAGCCTTCTGAATTAAAAATCTGTATTACCGGTGAAAACCCCAGAATTCATAATAAAATAAACATTTAATAGGCAATTTTTCCAACTTATGTATGTGCGTTGCGTGAGTAATTGCTTATTAAACAAAGGATAACAATAAAACGGTGGCTAAGCGGCCGCGTTTCCACTTTTGAGGTGGCTGAGGTCGTAAGCGGGAAGGGGTTAAGCACAATGCGAATACGAACCTATACGTTCGAATCCTAAAACTGAAATTTTATTTACTTTTTTTATTTTATTAATTGGAGTCTAAGCATATCATAATTCAATTTCTTTAATAGCATATTTTACTTCCTGAGATAATTAAAATATATCAGGAAAATATGTTCATATGTTTAGGTTTATTGAATATTCCCTTATTATGCGTATTTACACAAATGTGATAATCACACATACATTCTTAAATACACGTACGCAGATGCTTGCTTCTTCTTGCCCCGCACAAGCAATGACTTTTGTCTACACTTTTTGCTTTTTGCGAGAAGCAAGTTGAACGATCGCAGGCAAGGAGGGATTGGGGCGCACCGCCACATAATTATTTCAGATATATATTTTATTTATCGAATTTAGTTTAAAAACGATTATAGGTATGAATAGATGTGTATTTATATATATATATAATATATATTATATTACGAAAATAATTCATAAATGCATCAGTATTTTTCAATACAAATTAAGCAACATAATAATATACTAAGAGTCCTCAGTTAGAACGCCTCTGTGTATAGTGGCAAGCCAACGAAATAACGGCGAGTTCACGCAGACATTGTGTTGTTGAAAGTAACCAAATGACGATTTTGTCGACAAACATACATATATACATATGAGCTCGCATACATATTGACGCCGTATTTTGCGCATCGTGGCGGAGTTGACAAAATTTGTTTCAATCGACAATTTTACGACAATGTCGATCGGCTATGTTGTCTCGTTTGTCCTTTTTGCAGGGCTTTGCTGTTGAAAATTGACTTATGCTCTATATTTTCTTGTCGGAGGTCAATTACTTTCGTTTTTATTATTTCAATTTTTGTTTATGCGCATACCAATGAACATCTGTGCATATGTATGTATATACATTTTGCTTATAGAGTGGTGTAGTTCGTTTCGTACCCTGATAGTTGTGCTAACATTTGCTCCTTCTCTATTCATTTACGTTCTCTGGCATAAGTCAATTTTCAACAGCAAAGCCCTGCAAAAAGGACAAACGAGACAACATAGCCGATCGACATTGTCGTAAAATTGTTGATTGAAACAAATTTGTCAACTCCGCCACGATGCGCAAAATTCGGCGTCAATATGTAAGCGAGCTCATATGTATATATGTATGTTTGTCGACAAAATCGTCATTTGGTTTTTTTCAACAACACAATGTCTGCGCGAATTCGCCGTTATTTCGTTGGCTTGCCACTATACACAGAGGCGTTCTAACTGAAGACTCTTAGTATATTATTATGTTGCTTATTTTGTATTGAAAAATACTGATGCATTTATGAATTATTTTCGTAATATAATATATATTATATATATATATAAATACACATATATTCATACCTATAATCGTTTTTAAACTAAATTCGATATATAAAATATATATCTGAAATAATTATGTGGCAGTGCGCCCCAATCCCTCCTTGCCTGCGATCGTTCAACTCGCAAAAAGCAAAAAGTGTGAACAAAAGTAATTGCTTGTGCGGGGCAAGAAGAAGCAAGCATCAGTGTACGTGTATTTAAGAATGTATGTGTGATTATCACATATTTGTAAATACGCATAATAAGGAAATATTCAATAAACCTAAACATATGAACATATTTTCCTGAAATATTTTAATTATCTCTGAAAGTGAAATATGCTAAATAAGTTATTGAATTGAGATATGCTAATTAATTCCAATTAAATAAAAAAAAAAATTAAATAAAATTTCAGTTTCATGAGTTTTAGGATTCGAACTTATATGCTCGTATTCGGATTGAGCTTAACTCCTTCACGCCTACGACTTAAGCCACTATATAAACGGAAACGCGGCCGCTTAGCCACTGTTTTATTGTTATCTTTTGTGCAATAAGCAATTGCTCACATAACGCACATACATAAGCTGGAAAAATAGCCTATTAAATGTTTATTTTATTATGAATTCTGGGGTTTTTACCGGTAATACAGATTTTTAATTCGGAAGGCTTTTCATAATTATAAATTTTTCATTTCATAGAAATTGAAAACATAAATCTAAATAGGTGTGCGCAACGATTTTTCATTTAGGAATATTCGTTGTGTCTATTTATAGCATTTCGCATATTGTGTGGTGTATTTTTCTTTTACGAAGTTATATTTTTCGAGGTTCCCTCATGTGGAACTACAAATTAGTACTCAAAAAGATTTCATTTAACATTTGCTCCTTAACATTCTCTCCTTCTAAATAATTGGTTATTGAACAAAGGATAACAATAAAACGGTGGCTAAGCGGCCGTGTTTCCAATTTTTCGGTGGCTTAGGTCGTAAGCGTGAAGGAGTTAAGCTCATTCCGAATACGAGCATATAAGTTCGATTCCTAAAACTCATGTAAATTCAATTTTATTTAATTTTTTAATTTTATTAATTGGAGTCTAAGCATATCATAATTCAATTACTTTGAATGTTATAATTACACATACATTCTTAAATACACTTACGCTGATACTTGCTTCTTCTTGCCCCGCACAAGCAATGACTTTTGTCCACACCTTTTGCTTCATATTATTTCCCTCATTATTTATATTTTCTTGTAAGAAGTCAATTTCTTTCGTTTTTATAATTTCAATTTTTGTTTATGCGCATACCAAAGAACATCTGTGCATATGTATGTATGTATATACATTTTTCTTAGAGAGTGGTGTAGTTCGTTGTGTAAATTGACAGGATGGTGAAATTTTTTTTTCGAACTTGTGCGTTTTCGATGTTTCCTCATCGTAATTAACATTTTAGTACAGCTAACATTTGCTACTTCTCTATTCATCAACATTCTCTGATATTATATTCTCTTCTATATTCGCCGTTTGGTTATGTTAAGAGAGCGTATGTATACAGATTCACCAGAGAATGTTCTCTGACTCGCCAACATTAGAAGATTTCACCACAAACAAATTATAAGCGGATTTCACCAGAATTTTACCCTTTCGGAGCGCAAAATAGCAGAATTGAGCATTTTGAATGTTATATGAGAAAAATAATGCTAATAAATGAAAAATATATGTGAGAGACAGCCAATGATGGGAAAAGCTAATATATACATATGTATGTATTACCATATATGCAGGTGCTTTTTTCTAACTTTTTCTAATATATGTATGTTTTAGTGGGGAAATCCCGGCAAAACGAACCACAGAAGCTAATACCAGAGAATGTTAATGAATACGGAAGGAGATAAATGAAATCTTTTTGTGTACTCATTTGTAATTCCTGATGAGGGAACATCGAAAAATATAACTTCGAAAAAGAAAAATACAAAAACAATATGCGAAAAGGATAACAATAAAACGGTGGCTAGCGGCCGCGTTTCCACTTTTGTGGTGGCTTAGGTCGTAAGCGCGAAGGACTTAAGCTCATTCTGAATACGAACCTATACGTTCGAATCCTAAAACTCATGAAACTGAATTTTTATTTAATTTTTTAATTTATTAATTGGAGTCTAAGCATATCATAATTCAATTTCTTTAATAGCATATTTTACTTTCTGTCTACACTTTTTGCTTTTTGCGAGTTGAACGATCGCAGGCAAGGAGGGATTGGGGTGCACTGCCACATAATTATTTCAGATATATATTTTATTTATCGAATTTAGCTTAAAAACGATTATAGGTATGAATTTATGTGCATTTATTTTAGACTCTTAGTATATTATTATGTTGCTTATTTTGTATTGAAAAATACTGATGCATTTATGAATTATTTTCGTAATATAATATATATTATATACATATATAAATACACATTTATTCATACCTATAATCGTTTTTAACCTAAATTCGATAAATAAAATATATATCTGATATAATTATGTGGCAGTGCGCCCCAATCCCTCCTTACCTGCGATCGTTCCACTTGCAAAAAGCAAAAAGTGTGGACAAAAGTCATTGCTTGTGCGGGGCAAGAAGAAGCAAGCATCAGCGTACGTGTATTTAAGAATGTATGTGTGATTATCACATTTGTGTAAATACGCATAAATAAGGGAATATGCAATAAACCCAAACATATGAACATATTTTCCTGAAATATTTTAATTATCTCAGGAAGTTAAATATGCTATTAAAGTAATTGAATTATGATATGCTTAGATTCCAATTAATAAAATAAAAAATTAAATAAAATTTCAGTTTCATGAGTTTTAGGATTCGAACGTATTCGGATTGTGCTTAACCCCTTCCCGCTTACGACCTCAGCCACCATAAAAGTGGAAACGCGGCCGCTTAGCCACCGTTTTATTGTTATCCTTTGTTTAATAAGCAATTGCTCACATAACGCACATACATAAGTTGGAAAAATAGCCTATTAAATGTTTATTTTATTATAAATTCTGGGGTTTTTACCGATAATACAGATTTTTAAGAAGGCTTTTCATAATTATAAATTTGTCATTTCATAGAAATTGAAAACATAAATCTAAATAGGTATGCGCAACGATTTTTCATTTAGGAATATTCGTTGTGTCTATTTATAGCATTTCGCACATTGCGTGGTGTATTTTTATTTTTCGAAGTTATATTTTTCGATGTTCCCTCATCTGGAACCACAAATTAGTACTCAAAAAGATTTCATTTAACATTTGCTCCTTCTCTATTCATTTACGTTCTCTGTCTATATGTAAGTATGTATGTACAAATATGCGTATGACATTGCAAAATAAGTAATACCTACGCAAATCTACATACATACATATATATGCGTCCAATGTAAGTATATGAGCCAATAGAAAAAATACAAACGTTGTTACACAAAAACAACAATTCTCTTAAATCAGAGAATGTTAATGAATGGAGAAGGAGCAAATGTTAGCTGTACTAAAATGTTAATTACGATGAGGGAACATCGAAAACGCGCAAGTTCGAAACGAATTACACCACTCTATAAGCAGAGAATGTTGATGAGTAGAGAAGGAGCAAATGTTAGCAGTACTAAAATGTTAATTGCTAAGAACGAACATCGAAAACGCGCAAGTTCGAAAATAAAATGTCACCACAGCTGTCAATTTACGCAACGAACTACACCACTCTATAAGCAAAATGTATATACATACATATGCACAGATGTTCATTGGTATGCGCATAAACAAAAATTGAAATAATAAAAACGAAAGTAATTGACCTCCGACAAGAAAATATAAATAATGAGGGAAATAATACTAAAATAGAATTCAAATATTATATTTAATAAAAAAGAGTTATAAAAATAAAAAATAGTATAATATATAAAAATATGATAGGATTTGAACTTAGGCAAAACATTTCATTGCAATAAGGAAGTGTGCTATACATGCAGCACCGCAGATGATATTAGAACATATTTGTCTAATTTGTGAACTCAAACAGCTATTGTTGTTTACTTGCTTCAATGTTCATATGTCTATATGTGAATATTCTTGAAATTGCCTTCCTTCATTCGCATGTCCAAATATATTTGCATATATGTACACATATGTACATATGTATGTCCCTCAATATGTCTTTCGCAAAAAATCAAACATTCGCGCAATTGACAAAAAAACGTAGACGCACCATCATCGGCCAATAATATTCAAGCGAACTCGCGGCTTATTTTCTAAGTATTTCATATTACAACGACAACAAATTCATTCATAAGGAACGTGCGTCTGCTTCAAAGCAAAGTGCACTCGTTCATAACTCTGCGCCGCGCTATTTTTTCTGTGCGCCTGGTAAGCCACATTTGGTTTTCATATAGAATTCCTACGCATATGCGAAATAAATGAATAAAATTGAGTAAAACGAGAAAAATTCAATTTTACAATTTGACAGCCACCACTGAAAATGCTACCATCCCCCTCGCATTTGTATGTCCACAAGCTGCTTCCTCACAACATTTGCTAAAAATCAGAAATTGAAGAATTTGTCTGATGTTCACTTCAGAAAGGAGAATTGGCAACATGACCTATTCGAGTTTAAATAATATTTATATTTTTTCATATTATGCACTATTTATGGCATTAAATTATAAAATTTATATCAAATTGACATTCATATGAAATCATTAACTACTTCGATATATTCTAAGCACAGTCCATATAGTACTTTTATATGTTTACTTATTATCATTGTTTCATAGTTTTTCGATTTAGCCCATTTTATCTAAATACGACGCTATGAAAATGCAGCCCAATCGGTAATCGCAATATTTCAAAAGAGCATAAGTCAATTTTCAACAGCAAAGCCCTGCAAAAAAGACAAACGAGACAACATTGTCGTAAAATTGTCGATTGAAACAAGTTTTGTCAACTCCGCCACGATGCGCAAAATTCGGCGTCAATATGTATGCGAGCTCATATGTATATATGTATGTTTGTCGACAAAATCGTCATTTGGTTACTTTCAACAACACAATGTCTGCGCGAACTCGCCGTTATTTCGTTGGCTTGCCACCATGCACATAGGCGTGTCAAGTGAGGGCTCATAATATATTGATATGTTGCTTAATTTGTATTGAAAAATACTGATGCATTTATGAATTATTTTCGTAATATAATATATATTATATATATATCTATATATATATATATATATATACCAATAAATTCATACCTATAATCGTTTTCAAACTGAATTCGATAAATAAAATATATATCTGAAATAATTATGTGGCGGTGCGCCCCAATCCCTCCTTGCCTGCGATCGTTCAACTCGCAAAAAGCAAAAAGTGTAGACAAAAGTCATTGCTTGTGCGGGGCAAGAAGAAGCAAGCATCAGCGTACGTGTATTTAAGAATGTATGTGTGATTATCACATTTGTGTAAATACGCATAATAAGGAAATATTCAATAAACCTAAACATATGAAGATATTATATTTTCCTGATATATTTTAATTATCTCAGGAAGTAAAATATGCTATTAAAGAAATTGAATTATGATATGCTTAGACTCCAATTAATAAAATAAAAAAATTAAATAAAATTCGTTTTAGGATTCGAACGTATAGGCTCGTATTCGGATTGTGCTTAACCCCTTCCCGCTTACGACCTCAGCCACCACAAAAGTGGAAATGTGGCCGCTTAGCCACCGTTTTATTGTTATTCTTTTTTTAATAAGCAAATGCTCACATAACGCACATACATAAGTTGGAAAAATAGCCTATTAAATGTTTATTTTATTATAAATTCTGGGGTTTTTACCGATAATACAGATTTTTAAAAAGGCTTTTCATAATTATAAATTTGTCATATCATAGAAATTGAAAACATAAATCTAAATAGGTATGCGCAACGATTTTTCTTATAGGAATATTCGTTGTGTCTATTTATAGCATTTCGCATATTGTGTGGTGTATTTTTCTTTTTCGAAGTTATACTTTTCGATGTTCCCTCTTGTGGAATTACAAATTAGTACTCAAAAAGTTTTCATTTAACATTTGCTTCTTCTCTACTCATCAACATTCTCTGGTATTACCATATATGCAGGTGCTTTTTTCTAACTTTTTCTAATATATGTATGTTTTAGTGGGGAAATCCCGGCAAAACGAACCACAGAAGCTAATACCAGAGAATGTTAATGAATACGGAAGGAGATAAATGAAATCTTTTTGTGTACTCATTTGTAATTCCTGATGAGGGAACATCGCAAAATATAACTTCGAAAAAGAAAAATACAAAAACAATATGTGAAAAGGATAACAATAAAACGGTGGCTAGCGGCCGCGTTTCCACTTTTGTGGTGGCTTAGGTCGTAAGCGCGAAGGACTTAAGTTCATTCTGAATACGAACCTAAGTATACGTTCGAATCCTAAAACTCATGAAACTGAAATTTTATTTAATTTTTTATTTTATTAATTGGAGTCTAAGCATATCATAATTCAATTTCTTTAATAGCATATTTTACTTTCTGTCTACACTTTTTGCTTTTTGCGAGTTGAACGATCGCAGGCAAGGAGGGATTGGGGTGCACTGCCACATAAATCTATCAGATATATATTTTATTTATCGAATTTAGCTTAAAAACGATTATAGGTATGAATTTATGTGTATTTATTTTATATATTATATTACGAAAATTCATAAATGCATCAGTATTTTTCGATACAAATTAAGCAACATAATAATATACTAAGAGTCTTCAGTTAGAACGCCTCGGTGTATGGTGGCAAGCCAACGAAATAACGGCGAGTTCGCGCAGACATTGTGTTGTTGAAAGTAACCAAATGACGACTTTGTCCACAAACATACATATGTATATACATACATACATATATGAGATCGCATACATATTGACACCAAATTGTGTGAATCGTCGCGGAGTTGACAAAATTTGTTTGAATCGACAATTTTGCGACAATGTCGGTCGGCTATTTTGTCTCGTTTGTCCTTTTTACAGTGGTTTGCTATTGAAAGTTGACTTATGCTCTTTTGAAATATTGCGATTACCGATTGGGCTGCATTTTCATAGCGTCGTATTTAGATAAAATGGGCTAAATCGACAAACTATGAAATAATGATAATAAGTAAACATATAAAAGTACTATATGGAGGGTGCTTAGAATATATAGAAGTAGTTAATGATTTCATATGAATGGCAATTTTATATAAATTTTATAATTTAATGCCATAAATAGTGCATAATATGAAAAAAATTAAAATAATATTTCAAATCGCTAAGAGGTCATGTTGCCAATTCTCCTTTCTGAAGGGAACACCAGACAAATTCTTCAATTTCTGATTTTTAGCAAATGTGTGAGGCAGCAGCTTGTGGGCAACATACAAATGCGAGGGGAATGGTAGGATCAGTTGTAAAATTGAAACTTCTTCAATTTTACTGAAGACATTCAAATTCAATTTCATTCATTTTTATATTCGCGCATTTGCGGTAGGAATTCTATGTGAAAACCAAATGTGGTTTACCAGGCGTACAGAAAAATAGCGCGGCGCAGAGTTATGAACGAACGCACTTTGCTTTGAAGCAGACGCACGTTCCTTATGAATGAATTTGTTGTCGTTGTAATATGAAATACTTAGAAAATAAGCCGCGAGTTCGCTTGAATATTTTTGGCCGATGCTGGTGCGTCTCCGTTTTTTGTCACTTGCGCGAATGTTTGATTTTTTGCGAAAGACATATTGAGGGACATACATATGTACATATGTGTACATATATGCAAATATATTTGGACATGCGAATGAAGGAAGGCAATTTCAAGAATATTCACATATAGACATAGGAATATTTGAAGCAAGTAAACAACAATAGCTGTTTGAGTTCACAGATTAGACAAAATTGCTCGAATATCGTCTTTAATCTAATTTCATTATTATTTCCCTCATTATTTACATTTTCTTTTCATAAGTCAATTATTCTCCATTTTATTACTTTAATTTTTGTTTATGCGCATATCAAAGAACATCTCTGCATATGTACGTATGTACATTTTGCTTATAGAGTGGTGTAGTTCGTTGCGTACCCTGAAAGGTGTGGTGACATTTTATTTTCGAACTTGCGCGTTCAGATCGACACCAAAAGAGAATTTGCCGATAATGAGGATCAAAAGAGTCACAATGTTGTCTTCTTTTAAATAAAATGATATTCGAACTAAATCCTTTGTGGTTAAAACAAATAAATAAGACAGAATCTTAATATTTTATGTAAATTAGTAAAGTTACCATTTTTATTGGAATTCTTTTATGTATACTGGTATATTATTACATTTAATACCGCTATATGTTATTAAAAATGTAAATTGAATATTTTTGAGTAACTTGTAACTTAATTTTCTCCTTATTTACAATTTTGCAAAATATTTCTATTATTCTGTGCATTCATATTTGGACATTATGTACAAAAAATAGATAACAGAATTAAAATTTCTGAACATATGGTATATATTCATTTGAAACCGAGCGCTCTTGCAACCATTAAAAGCATTTAAAAGGAAAAAGGAATACTGAAAAGGGTAGGAGCGAGCTGTTACGAACAAGAACACCAAACGTGCCACCCGAACACGAGTGGCACGGTCCCTTTCCACCGGTTTGGGTTACAAAAGAGTCCCAATGTAAACACACTATATGCTGCGACGCACCGATTAAGTGTCGCCCCTTGGCACGAACGCACATGTTCAAATTTAACAGCGCATCTCCATTAAGGAAATGTCCTGATGGAAATTTTCCGGAAAGAAATCCAGATGAGAATCCAGCATATGTATTTTTAAGGGCATATTACACCCCAAAGAATTTCACTTTCAGATATACAAATCCACTGCCATATCTAGGTACAGCTTTTACAAAAATTTTTATCAGGCCGAGCTCTATGATATATGCAATGGCCGAAGACAAGTTTGGATACTGGGTAGTGTGTTAGGACTTAGTTTTAATGCCTTTTGTTTGAGTCAAACAAAAATAACAATCACCAGCATGATCCTTTGGTTCGGTCCTAATCATTAGTATAGCAAATGGCATATGGCTGTCACGTTACACAACATTTATCTTGATTCCTCACAGGAAATCCAAAATAGTCAAAAAAATTGGACGTGATTAAAAAAAAATTAGTATATGTTGTTAATGAGTGTACACCAACATAAACAAAAATCATCAAAAAGTTCATGTGACAAAAACAGTGTTTACCAGTGTTATGATTTAGCTTAGGCATTTACAACAGATTAGATGTCTGTCAGTCTGAACCATAGAGGAGACTTAGAACAGGGATAATGGGATGCCCAACTCTTTCCAGTGTGAGAGCGCCTCAAAATTAGCGTTTTTTATAACATTTTCCATTGTAGCCAGATGGTACAAAATAATAATTTTTGGGAATTTAAATTAAAATACCCATCATTTATTAAGATTAAATATTATTATACATGTATCCGTTAAACATATGCAGAAACTTTTTATACTCTTTTTTTTGTGATTTTGTGATTTATTAAACAATTGATCTTTGAACTTTCAATACGGAATCAAAAGAATAAATGTATTAGCTCTCAATTAATAAATGTTTTTAAAAATTTTCAATTGAAAATCAATACCACTTAGCATGACATCACAAAAGATATCATCACATACATTTCAATTTCGCGTTTTCTTTCATTTTCATTGTTTTCTAATTTTTGTTAGTGATCTTCAACAGCAGCACAAATCTCTCTGTTTATATATTTTTCTGTAGGATTTTAATCTGGCCGTCCCTCTTTTTCCAATTGCTAAACGTCAGACCTACTGAACTTTGACAGTTGCTTGAGTTCAGTAGGTTTTGACGTTTATCAATTGCGCTCTCATTTCCAGTGAGAGACGAGTTGGGCATCTCCTTATCTCTGCTTAGAATGTCTTGCCGCTTCCACGAAGGAATACTTAATTCGGTGGTTCAGTGGAAAAGCCTTGAGCTAGGAGTAGGTTAAGTTTAGCGAATTAAAGTTCCTCGGTTTTCGATGCTTCATCCTACTAAAAAAAACATCATAATATACTGCGTATTTAATGACTGTAGTTTAACCTATGTTATTGGACCGTATGGTTGAAATATTTTAAATTACAGTATGTAGTATGTTAAAGTAATTAAATTATACAACAACTCATGACTACCGAAACTTCAATCCATTCAAAGATTATGCATGTAAACTAACACATACTCACGTTGCAATTTATTAGCCCTAGGCATAAGAAAGGGATGAACTATTACAGGTACACATACTTATAACCAAATGTTAAAAAATTTGTGATTGACGGGAAGCATTTTTTCGATATTTGTTCTTTCTTTTAAAGATGGGCCTCCGTATCAAAATTTATGCCTTTCAGCGATTTATATTTGGTGAACAAAATTGTTATACCTTGTGCAACATTTATGATAATATAACGTTTTTGAAGTATAGGAAAAGAAATAAAATATTTTGGCTGTTTAATTCCTACCAAAAAGGAATATTCGTAAAGTTTCTATGTCATCCTCTACAATTTTAGTAACCTTATTTTTAAAATTTTGTATGCTATACATATATATATGTATGTAGATGTAGATACATACATACATATATGCTTACGCATAACGGAGACTTAATGTAAATATTTTTATTCTCAAGCAATATTTCGCAAAAGTGCATAATAATTTTCTTGAGCTAATTGTAGTTTGTAACACCTAACACTAATTAATATAGAAAATATAATAAATTCCTTAATAAAACGATGAGGATACCAGCCCATGGTGGTGTAAAAGGTGAGATTGCTTATATTTTTTCTTAGCTTCGCCTTACGCGTTATTATCATATCCATCTTTTTGCTTAGATTTATGGGCAGTATGCGATTCCTTTAGTACTAATAATATGAGCATAATACTAATAACATATTTATAATACAATTTCGCAGACACCTGAATATACATATAATATATCACACGCTTCAATTCTTTCAAATTACTCGAATAAATATTGCTCGGCTGCACTCGAACTTAGCTTATTATTGAAATTGATGTTATTATCAACGTATTCAAATGTCCTCCACTCCCCATACCACCCTGACCGACAAACGCGTATTCTACGTGAGAAAAAAGAGGTTTAGTACGAGTATAAATAATTTTACAGGTACGGCGATAGCAATACGAAATATATACTTATGTATAACATAATAATATCATTGCAGCTTACCATAATCGTATTGTACTTTATATATGATCACTCTCGGTACTGTTAAAGTCAGTTAGAAACTTACATCAGTCGCGAGTGCACGGTTAATGTATAAACACTATAATCAAAACATAGCGCTTTTCGATCTTGATAGGGTATGACACTACTTGATTGTGAACAATCTTATTTCGTGGCTTAAATTAAATTTACTACGGTGCGAACAGGTTCCAGTGTTATCCGAATTTAGCTAGATGAGATGCACAAACATATATGTATATGTACTCTTTGCAAGCTATTTTTGACAAATACATAAGTTTCTAAACATAATAAGGGACAGTGTTTATAACAAAAGTTTTGGGATTAAACATCAAAGAGTGATCGACCACTTAAAGCATTCAACATTGTTAGGAATACGCATTCATCCCATATTTTTTCCACTGCAGTTAAAGAAATTTCATTAATCATAATTTCTAAAAGCCATAAGAAAAACTTCTAGTATATAAGTATATTAGTCATGTGATTGGAGATTGATCTGAGCCGCACTACAGTATGCAGTACACATCAATCACATACATTCTTGTATGTACGTATAAAGGTATATGTATAGAAGCTTCGAATAGATAGACAAGGTACAAATATACAACATGAATAGTGATCAATTCGCGGTCGCATTTGATATTTTGGTAATGAGTTATGCAAATCAAATTTAAGTATTTTATTGCTGCTAATGCTTTAAGTCACGAGTGGATCATTACGCTTAAAATTTAGCTCGTTTGATGCGTCTGAAAAAACTTGTACGTACGGTGGCATGTACATACATATGTACTCGTATGTGTGTACGTATGTAAGAACTTGTATACGCGTTTAAGCATGTGACATTAAAGCTTAAACCTGTAAATATTTGAATGAATAATAGCATATTGTGGTAGTGAAACTTAATGCATTTTTCAGAAATTTATGTAAACTCTAAAAAACAAATTGAGCGAACTATAAATATGAATATTTCAAAAATGGCTTCAGAAACTCCAATATCGGACTTGGGTTTCGGTGATAAGGTAAGGGAGTATAACTAATTTCTATATATGTGTGTATATATACATATTTAATTACATACCATGTACATATGTATGTGAGATACATATATAAATATAATAAAATGAATAACATTTCGCTTAGCATAATGATTGATTGCAGGTGCTTAGCTTCACATGGTACTATTATGATTAATATATGATTACAGTTAAATGGTTTTACCCCTGTGGTATAAACGGTATAATTTATCCTCACAACATTTTTTAAGTAAAGTTTTGCTGACAGCTGGAGTATAATAGTTTTGTTCACCTAACGGCTATTTTCATCACCAAAAACTAATCAAGATAGATAGTATTGTATTGATAGAAGATCTGTACATCGAGCGAGCACAGCCCACAGCCCACCTTTATGAGAAATCTCATATCTAAGGAAATACTTGACCAATTTCAACTACTTCCCATATACGAGGTGTGTTCAAAGGAAGAGGTGAATTTTGAATTTTTGGAAAAGTACTTATTTATTCATCAATATCATAGTAATTCTCCGTGGATATAATACACTTGTGCCAACGCTTTTTCCAATCCTCGAAGCACTTCTGAAATGTGCTTTTCGGTACGGCCATCAGCTCTTTCTCCAATTCTGACTTGATCTCATAAATTTTGGTAAAACGCTTTCCTTTCATTGGTTTCTTCAGTTTTGGGAATAGGAAAAAGTCGCAGTAAGCCAAATCTGGTGAATAAGGTGGTTGAAGCATGATAACGGTTTAGTTTTTAAATCCGTTTACATATCCTACATATTGTTCGATATAATTATATACGGTATAACAACAACCGGAAGTTTGAAATTCTTATGTTAGGTATAAGTACTAGGAGCAGTATAAACACGATCTTATCTATTTTGGGCATCACGATGTATTACGTATTACTAGAAAAATATGCTTATTTATTTTCAATAATATGCCTCACGTCCTTCTATCAATTTTTGGAACAATTGCAGGAAAAGAGTTTCTCTAAATTTCAATAATATATTCAGAGATTTATCTATAGGTGTATGCATTAATTCGTGCTGTTTTTGTTTTTATTAAGACTTTATTGTGAAAAAATTGTTATACATTTAATATTCAAAGTATTGCCCATCGGAATCTACGATGTTTGCCCATCTTTCTGGCAGTTTGTGGATCCCATCCCAAAAGAACTTCTCTGGCTTGGAGGTCAAGAAAGAATCGAGCCAATTTCTGATACCCTGTTCTGAAGTGAAGCGTACTCCGGTGAGGGCATTCTGCATTGATCTGAACAAGTGGTAATCGGAAGGTGCTATGTCTGGGCTATAAAGCGGGTGAGGTAGAACTTCCCACCCACAGTTTTCCAAATAGTTTTTAACTGGCCTTGCAATATGTGGCCGATCGTTGTCATGATGAAAAATTATTGATTCGTGTCTGGTCGCATATTCTGGTCGTTTTTCGCGATGGCCTTTTTCAAACGAATCAATTGTTTTCGGTAGAGGTCCCCATTGGTCGTCTGACCCAATTTCAATAGCTCATAATAGAGCACACCCTTGTGGTCCCACCAAATACATAGCATAACCTTGGCACCATGGATATTCGGCTTTGCCGTGGATGTCGATGGTTGGCCGGGGTTCACATACGCTTTCTTGCGCTTTGGGTTATCATAATGAATCCATTTTTCATCGCCAGTGACAATCCGATGCAAAAATGATTTCTTTTGGTGGCGTTGAAGCAACATTTCCGACATGCAGAGTCGACGTTCGACGTCTCTTGGCTTTAATTCATAAAGCACCCAATTTCCAAGCTTCTGGATGAATCCTAATGATTTTAATCGTCTGGAAACGGTTGCTTGATCAACTCCTAATACTTTTGCAAGTTTTTCTTGCGTCTGGCATGCGTCGAGAAATGTCTCCAATTCTTCGTATTGAAATTTTTTTGGCTGCCCGGGTCGTTCTCCGTCGTCTAAGTCGAAATTGCCACTTTTAAACCGTGCAAACCACTTTTGGCACGTTCGTTCGGCTAATGCATGGTCATCTTATACGTCCAGTAAAATGCGATGGCTTTCGGTATAACTTTTTTTTCATGTTAAAGTAATGAAGAAGAACTCCCCGCAAAAACACTTTATCTGGTACAAATTTCGACATTTTCAAATGAATGAAACAAATTGTTGTTCACGCTAACACAAATGACATCTACTGAACACGACGCGAAATAATACTAGTAGAGCCCTCTCTTAGAAAACCGCTCGAATTACTGCATACACCAACAAAGCTTTTGTCGATTTAAAATATGTTACAATTCTAAAATATTTTTCCGTGGCTCGCAAAAATCTGTGTCAATATGTATGCACTTTCATATATACATATTTACAACGCCTTGAAGGCAAAGCTGTTAGAGCGGTAAGGGAAGCGACGACAATCGGCGAACGTTCGTTTATTTTTTCGGCACATCTCGGATATAGTATGTGGAGAGAAAATTGAATATGCTGACATCAAAATGCAAAAGCATACATACATATTTGCAATACATATTATAGTACACCTATACATTTATTTGATTCACTTTCATCACATCGATTTTAGATTTGCTGAAAAGATTTAAGTACGGAGGAAAATTTATTACATTTGGGTATAATTTTTGGTAAATAACTATATTTTTGTCAAAAAATTTGCAATACGAGAGCCCGGTTTTAATTATCTTAAACGGAAATCAACTGTTTAATATCTTCTGAATGAAAAGACAATTGGTTCAGTCAAGTATCAGTTATAGACACTGAGGTCATAAGTATATTCAGTATCTGAGGGCGTGAAAAGTTATAGTTTATTTTCAGAATTTTTAGGAATAAAACGCTATAAAAATATTAGATTTTCGATTCAGAATGTCCCAAGATCCTTGGAATTACTAAAGAATTTAATTTTTAATTCGAAAATCAAAATTAAAAATTGATATAATATAAATCGTTTAAATGTGTAAATTTGCAGACCAGTGCTCTAGAGCGTATTTAAGATGAGCTCTAGTCAAATCGGTACAAGTACGGAATGGCGAATAAATGTAAATCCTAAAACAATTTCTTTTTTATACTCTCGCAACATGTTGCTACAGAGTATAATAGTTTTGTTCATCTAACGGTTGTTTGTATCACCTAAAACTAATCGAGTTAGATATTGCATTATATATAATATATATAAATGATCAATATGAAGGGACGAGTTGAAATCCGGGTGCCTCTCTGTCCGTCCGTCTGTGCAAGCTGTAACTTGAGTAAAAATTGAGATATCTTTATGAAAATTGGTACACATGTATCTTTATACCACAAGACGGTTGGCATTGCAGATTAATCGGACCACGCCCAAAAAACGCCATTAATCAATAACAAATAAATTGCCATAACTAAGCTCCGCAATAAGATACAAGACTTTTATTTGGTATACGGGATCACATTAGAGTGGGGCATATGCAGCTAAAAATATTTTTAAAGTGGGCGTGGTCCCGCCACTAAAAGGTTTAATGTGCATATCTTCTAAACCGAAGTGCGAAAACGGGTGAAATCGGATTACAACCACGCCTACTTCCCATATAACACAATTTTAAATTCCATCTGATTCTTTCACTTTTCACTAAAGAAATCTCAAACGAGTATACTCCGTTTGACTTTGCGAGAGTATAAAATGTTCGGTTGCGTCCGAACTCTCGCAATTTGCAAGAATCAAAGTCGGGGAAATGCATTCAGGTATTGGCAATATTTTAGCGTAGGAATTCAATATTCTTCATTGGACGAAATTAACCTTAAATGAGATATATGTTACCATATGGGTAAGTAGTTTGCACGTAAACTCAATTAAAAGAAATTTTCAAATAGGCAAAAAGACTACGTTTTTTTCGTCTATCTTTATAACATTATTCTTCGTTGTCGAATTGTCAAATTTTCTCGTACTTTGCATCGGTTCGAAACTATGTCTCGTATGTGAATTTAGGTTTTGCGCGGGTAGAATCGTATGTATAGAAAATTGTACACAAAGCAAAGACCGCATTAAAGAGGTGTTAAGAAGAATACACAAAGCGTGCGAATCGGAGTTTGAACGGTGTGAAACTCAGCGAATCGACGTTGTGAGAATTTGTTAACAGTGCATTATACATCAGATTTACCAACATTATGGCGGACGACACTGACATCGCGGATGAGAGCGGTAAAGTTTTTAAATGTCACTCAAATTTGAGAGTACCTAAAATAGTAATCTGTCTAGTGTGCGAAAATGTGTATCATGTTAATGACTTTATTCGGTTGTCCAAGGAAAAAGGCAAATTTATAAGTGAAATGTTCGCAGTATGTCCAGAGCACCATGGTAACATAACCTCAGACACAGATAATGTAAACATTGAATTCAGCGAAGAGGCGAGATTGCTAATTACAGGAATAAAGTTATACGAAAAAGAAAAATGTAAGGAAGATATTAACAAAAGCATTACCTCAAGTCTTACCAAGGATACATTATTGTTGGACAACACAGTAATCGAAGATGATCTAGCTCTGCTAAGAGTAGAAAATGAGCTATTAAAGCAGCTCAATCAAGAAATACAAGATAAAAATGCGCTTCTACAGGAATTACTTGCATGCAAAAATAATAATATAGTGTACCAAGATGTAACCAGTTATGCAGATAAAGTTAAAAAAGATAAGAGCAGCACTAGAGAGGTTATTCCTAATATTATTGTAAAAGCCAAAAATAATAATAATACTAAAACTATGGAACATGTAAGAAATAAGATCCTAGTTGATATTGCAGTTCCAATTAAAAAAATTTTTGCTAACAAGAATGGAGAAGTAACGATTAAATGCCAAAATAAAATAGATGTAACAAGAACTACTACTCTATTAAGTGAAAAAAACAGTCAATCTACCTAGAGTGAAAATACATGATGTACAAAATGACATGAGTATACAAGAAATAGAAGAGGACATAAAAAACAGAAATTCATTTATGCTTAGTGATAATTTCTCCTTAATATCTGATCACAGAAACGCTAGAAAACAGAGAATTATAATAATGGAAGTCTCCCCTGGGATTTATGAAAACATTGTCAAAAATAATTACAAATTATTTGTCGGTTTTCAATGTTGTAAGTTGTATGACATTGTTAACTTAAGCCTATGTTTCAAATGTGGACAGATCAACCACAACAGTAAAAAATGCAAAAATGAACCTAAGTGTCTAAAATGTGCTGGTGACCACCTAACAAGTGCCTGTAATTCAAATACACTGAAATGTCTAAATTGTGACTTCTATAATAAAAAGTATAAGCAAAATAAATGCACAAATCATCACCCAAATGATACATCAGGCTGTGAGTATATCAAGCATAAAATTCAAAAACTCATGAAAGAAACAGATTACCCTACTTTACCAAAAATACCTAAATATCTAGGTAAAATACCGGGTCAAGTACTTATTTTATCCTCAAGCGCAATCAGGAAATAATTTTTATTGAGCGATTTAAATGGAAGAATTTAGTGAATATAAAGAAGCAAATAATATAGAAAGACAAGTGAATAGTGTGCAAGAGTTGAATAAAATATTGTTGCCAAGTGATATGCATATAATACACCTAAATGTCAGAGGTTTAAAATCTAACCATAGTAATGCTGAAGTGTTGATTAAAAATATGGATATTAAACCAGATGTAATTGTATGCTCTGAAACATGGAATCTAGAGTTCCATCATTTATATAACATAGACATGTATAAAACATACTATAATAAAGGAAGTATCAACAAAGCCGATGGAGTGGTTATCTACGTAAAATCGTCTCTGATACAAGAAACTAAGACAGAGGAGATAGGATCCTGTAAAATACTAACAACTACTATTAAAACTGTAAACAATTCATATATTAAAATCTCAGGATTATACAGAAGTCATGATATAACAAAAGAAAATTTTATTAAAGATTTCTACAATTATTTAGTCCGTAGTAAAAAAATAAAAAACCACTGTATAGTTGGAGATTTTAATATTGATATACTGAAATCTGATAATAACTCTACTACATTTTTAACAAATCTATTAGAAGCAGGTTATATTCCTTACTTTAGTTGAATTACCAGACCTAGTTCTAAAAACATGGAAGGCTCCTGTATAGACAATATATTTGTTAAATCGTCAATAATGAATATAAAATCTTATACATATACGAATATCTTTACAGACCATTATCCAATCCTGATATCAATAGATTGGAAAAGCGAAAAAAGAAAAACTAATTACAAGAAGACAATAGATTATAAAAAAACTAAACACACTAAGTCATAGTACTGATTTGACAAATATATTAGAAATACAGGATCCAAATCAAGCCTTGGAAACATTGATACACGAAATAAAGAATTTAACAAATAAAGCTATAGTAAAAAATAGCAGCCAAAATAAAAAGAAAGACGATATTCCAAGAAATAACTGGATAACGAAGGGAATCATTATATCTTGTAATAAAAAAGAAACTTTATATAATATAAGGTTGTAAAATATCTCCCTTCCGCTTTTTTGTCTTTTGAATTTCGCGGCTATGTACAAAGCGCTACAGAGCTCGTATCTGGCAACACTATACATAATTTGAAAGGTCTTGACATAACCTACAAAACAACGCTATGCATGATTAGTTTGGATATTGCGTTCAACAGTTATAGACGTGTAAACATGGAGTTTTCCTTCGTTAAAGGCAAATCCGCTAGAGAAACGTTCCGTGAGATTAATGGTGTTTTGGGGGATGGTACTCTATCACTTCGAACCGCGGAGGAATGGTTTCGACGATTCAGAGCCGGTGAAAACGACACCATGGATAAGCCAGCCGGCGGAAGACCTGTGACGACAAATACCGATCAAATCATGGAATACATCGAGTTAGACCGGCATATGGCATCTCGTGACATCGCCCAGGAGATGGGAGTTAGTCACCAAACCATTTTGAACCATCTGCAGAAGGCTGGATACAAAAAAAGGTTGATGTTTGGGTGCCGCATAATTTGACGCAAAAAAAACTTCTGGACCGAATCAACGCCTGCGATATGCTGCTGAAACGGAACGAACTCGTCCCATTCTTGAAGCGGATGGTGACTGGCGACGAAAAATGGATCACATACGACAATATCAAGCGAAAACGGTCGTGGTCGAAGGCCGGTGAATCGGATCAGGAAGGTTTTGCTGTGTGTTTGGTGGGATTGGAAGGGAATCATCCACTATGAGCTGCTCCCATATGGCCAGACGCTTAATTCTACCATCTACTGCGAACAACTGGACCGCTTGAAGCAGGCGATCGACCAGAAGCGTCCAGAATTGGCCAACAGGAAGGGTGTAGTGTTCCACCAGGACAACGCCAGACCACACACTTCGTTGATGACTCGTCAGAAGCTACGGGAGCTCGGATGGGAGGTTTTATCGCATCCACCATATAGCCCGGGCGTAGCGCCAAGTGATTACCACCTGTTCCTGTCCATGGCGAATGCCCTTGGTGGTGTGAAGTTGAACTCAAAAGAGGCTTGTGAAAAGTGGCTGTCCGAATTCTTCGCAAATAAGGAGGGGGGCTTCTACAAGGAAGGTATTATGAAGTTGCCGTCTAGATGGAAACAGATCATCGAACAAAACGGCGCATATTTTAACTAAATCCGATCACTGTAACACTTTTTATAAAGCATTGAATGAAGAGCAAAAAAGCGGAATATTTGACAACCTTATATATGGAAGTTAGATAAGAATAACGTAAATACTAAAAAAGAATATAATCAATATTGTAAAATGCTAAACAACGACATTAAATGTGCTAAAATAAAATATGAAAAAAATTTAATAAGCTAAAATATGCATAATAGTAAAAAACTATGCCAATACTTAAATATAAAGTTAGGTAGAAATGAAAAAACTGAGACTAAAATTGAATGTCTAAATGTAAACGATAAAATAGTAACGACTACGGAAGATATTGCAAATACATTGAATGAATTTTTAGTGAAGTAGGCATCAAATTAGCGAATAATATAGGGTTAGATAAAAATATAATAAACAATGCGTCAAATGGCATTCCACATAATAGCAAATCGATCTTTATACAACCGATAACTGTGAATGAAATCTTAAAAGCTATAAATAAAATGAAAGACAAAGCGGGTGGACGAGATGAGATTAGTACTAAGATAATAAAAAACTTAGATCACTGGGTTAGCCAGCCTCTCGAATATATTTTTAATCTATGTATTTCTAAAGGAATTTGGACAAAAGCCCTGAAATCAGCGCTGATAGTACCGATTTTCAAAGCAGGTAAAAAGGATAATCCAAGTAACTATAGACCGATCTCTTTGATATCTAATATAGCTAAACTGTTCGAAAAGCTGATGCATAAAAGAATATACGATTTCATGGAGAAGTGCAATATTTTCTCAGATAAGCAATACGGTTTCCTAAAGAACAAAAGTACAGCAGATGCTCACTCTTATATTACTAACTACATATATGAAAATTTTAATAAAGATAATAAAACTGCAATAGCTTTCCTAGACCTAGCCAAAGCGTTCGACACAGTGAACCACAAGATACTACTAGATAAATTAAAAAAGTATGGTATAAGAGGGATAGCACTTGACTTAATAAAAGATTTTCTGAGTGAAAGAACTCAAGTAACTAGATATAGAGATAGTGTAAGTAGTGATAAATATTTAAAAATAGGTGTGCCCCAAGGTACAATCTTGGGTCCACTATTTTTTGTATTGTATATTAATGATATATTTAAATATGTAGAAAGAGGGTCAATCATTTCATATGCGGACGACACTACTATATTATGTACTGAGAAAAACTGGGATGATGTTAAAACCAAGATGAATATAAGATTATCTAATATTTGTAAATGGCTAAGAAATAATCAACTAACCATGAACGTTGATAAAACAGTATATATAACTTTCTGTGGTAATAAACGTAATATCCCAGATAAATTAATATTAAATATAAACAACAAAGAAATAAAAAGAGTGAACAGTAATAAGTATCTAGGAATGAACATCGATTACCTAATGAAATGGGATATACATATAAAAGAAGTAATTAAAAAGTCAGATATTTCGAATTTATAATTCATAAATTAAAACAAATCATGGAAAGTAAGACCTTAAAAATTTTATACCATGCATTATTTGAAAGCATAATAAACTATGGCATCATAGCGTGGGGGGGTGCTTACAGAAATGTAATTCAGCCACTCTTGACCATGCAACAAAGAATACTAAAAAAACTTGACTTAGGACAAAATTCACCTTTAAACATTAAACTAACCTTTGTAATAAATAGTTTATTGTACTTCTATAATGCATGTAAAATATTGTATATCAACTATGAGGGAAGATCAAGGCATAAAAATATAAAACTGTGTAAAGTCAACAAAACAATATATAGTAAAAATTCGTATTATGTAGCTATGAAATATTACAATCTAATGCCGACTGAATATAAGAATCTCAATGTTATAAATAAGCCGAATAAATTTAAATTGAAACAGTGGTTATTGGATACACAGAGTCATTTAAAATAAAGTTTTAATTATTAGAAACTAAAAATGAAAAACTATTTAAAACACTCAAAAGGGAGTGACATTATACATTTATACATTCATATATTTACATACTTATAGTAATATTATACATGTACGATAGGCCTAGGCTTATCTTTTCCCTACCCTATCAACAGGCAATTGTTTTTTGTCTCTATAGGGTTTAATATGTAGTTCAACTGTATATTTAATTGGGAAATAAATAAATAAATAAAAAAATGTGGTATAAACTAAACCAAAGCGGATAAATTTAATATATTGTGATGTGAGGAAATAGTCAACTAGAGGTTCAGAAATTATTATATTAGGCATATGAGGTTACTACCAGATTAATTTATATTTAGCGCCAAGCCACATTATTTTTAAGAAAACTGGTTCACTTAATATCTACTCAAGTTTACTTGAGACCACGTTTTAATTAAACTTTATTATAGAAGATTCATGAAGTTTAATTGTTGGCATCACGACATACTATTACTGAAAAAAGAAGTTCTCTGAGTTTCGTTACGATACCTCACAAATTGACCGATATATATGGTATAAAGTTCATCAGAAGTTTAAAAGTATTTATGTTGGAAGCGAAGTATTCAGGCTATAGTTTAGGCACAAGAACACACTGTTATTACAAAGATAACCTTTCTGTTCAATAATATACATACAGAGCACTATTTGTGCAAAGTTTTATTAGTATATACTTGTATTCATTGTTACTTCAGTTGTATATATAAAGTGAAATAATCATATGGAATTTAAATATATGATATATGGAAAGTAGGCGCATTTTCAATGTTAAAATATTGCTATGTTCTAAATTTGATTGCAATTCTTCAAGTAATACCGGAGATATAAGATTTCACCTAAACCTAGGAGGTATCTCGCCCATTGTCCAAATTTTATTCTTTCTCCTATCATGTCTCTGACGTATTTATTTATTGAGTTATCGCATTTCTAGTAGAATTACCGTTATGTGGAGAGTTGGCTATTCACCCATTTTCACACAGTAGCAGAAGATGCTAGCAATACTTGTTCTCGGCAAGTCAGGTGGATTTAGCTTTAGTGGTTTGTGAGGTATGTACATTAAATTAAAGGTTTCTGTTTTATTTTTATGGCTTAGTTATAGCACTTTATAAATTTTTGCTTAATGGCAGTGGTGGCTTTCTCAATATTTGCTTTTATTGCTTTCACGGACGGACGGATACCAGGAATTCAACTCGTCTCCTCATCCTTACCATTTATATATACAAAAGTATATATCTATCTCGATTAGCTTTAGGTGTTACAAACATCCATTAGGTGAACAAAACTATTATACTCCCTAACATTTTGCGAAAGAATTCAACAGTTATTATTCGACTAAAGCCTGAATGGATTACAATAATACTTGGTATCTTATTAACTTATAAGTATTTATGTTATAGGCCATGTACTGACTTAATTTTATCACTACTTTTTCCTTCAAGATCGAGGTACTAATTTGTATAATCAACCTAATTAACTCAATTCAAATATATTTGATATAAACTCAAACAAAGTGGAGTAATTTAATATATTAAGCAAATGAAAAAAAAAATAATAACCAGAGAAACGGAAATCAATATAATAAGAATAAGGACTTCCACCTCGGTCTAGACCGATTTCATTCATATTCAGCGCTAAATCACATTAATGGTATTCACACCATGCTATACTGAGGAACACGGTTCCATACAATTTAATAAAAATAACTTAGACACTGACCCACATATTCGGCATAAAGTCTGCCAGAATGGCGAAAATCAATATTCATATTTAGTATACGGGTACTGGGGTATTTAGTGGACATATTTCACGTATTTTCGGCACTAAACTATAATATATTCATCATTATGCGTTCACTTAATTTTGCTACGATATCTTGCATATTGACCGATTCATACAGTGTAAAGTCAACTTGAAGCTCGAAAATCTTTATATGAGGTATTCTAGTGGAAGTTTTTACCCGATTTTACCCCTTTTTGGTACAAGGGCACCCTATTATATAGAAAATATTGAATAAAATATCTCACAGATTACCCTACTTACAACTTGCGTCTTTGTATAGAATAAATGCTCATTATATTATTAAAAATCTCCAAATAATGTTTTTACTCGTTTGATACCTCAGCCAACATTTTAATAGAAAAATTTGTATCGTTACCAATAATTTTACAGACTAGAATAGGATTATAGATTGAATCGTTTTATATTTGTTAAAGAATCTACTGTAATATCAAATTTTAGATCTCGACGAAATTAAAAACTAAAGACATACATTGTATAATATTTGCATCAATTTCCACCAAATAAAAAATAAGTCGTCTGGATCTTACACACGTCTGTCACGGAATAGGCCGCTTCTTTATTCAATTCCTTCTTAAATATACATTTTGATGAACGGGATATAGCATCACGCCATATGATACATATTTACATATACATAAGGATAGTTCCCATTTACATTCCCTACGCTAGAGTGGAGTGACTAGTCTAAGAATTCAATGCTAAAAGGAGGACACAATTATGCTGATCATTCAGCATTCAGCAATCAGCTGACTGGCATTAGTTTGTGTCCTTGCTAATTGTGTACAGGACTGCATTCTAATGTACTTAAATCTGGAACATCCTGCCCGGCTGAACCCTCGCGGTTCAGTAATTCTTCTGCGGGACCTGTTAGGCGGCATAATTTTTGCACCGGTCGCTGACACCGCTGTTTAATAGGAATTCCATCCGATGATCTCTGGTTTGCATTGTACTCTATCGTCACGGTACGTACCAGGCCATCACTGCCCGGGTGAACGTCAATAACACGTCCCATACGCCAAACCGATGGTGGTAGATTTTCACCACGTATAAGAACGATGTCACCACGCTGCACATTGGGTTCCGCTCTAGTCCATTTATTCCGAGTTTGGAGAGTTTGTAGGTATTCGGATTGCCAGCGACGCCAAAAGTGCTCCAGCATTTTCTGGAGTCGTTGCCAATATCGAAGACGATTTTCTGGAGCTTCAGGTAATGGGGGATCTGGGCGGCAATTAAGTGGACGCCCGATCAGGAAGTCCCCCGGAGTTAGAGCTATCCCACCTTCAGGATCATCATAGAGAGCTATCAGTGGTCTCGAATTCAGACACGCTTCAATGCGAGCCAAGAGAGTGGACAACTCAGTGTAACGCAGCGTCTGGCTGTCCATGACCCGCAGTAGATGCTTTTTAGCCGAACGAACTGCCGCCTCCCATAGACCTCCATGATGAGGTGCAGAAGGGGTTATGAACTTCCAACAGGTACCTTCAGCTGCCAAATGTTGTTGAGCATATGTCGCTACCCAATTTCTTAAGTCCTCCTGCATTTGACGATTCGCGCCTACGAATTGTGTTCCATTATCACTGTATAAAGTGGTGCATATACCTCTTCGACTAATAAAGCGATCGTAAAGATCTATAAATGCCTGTGTACTCAAGTCCTCTGCCAGCTCAATATGTACCGCTCGTGAAGCCATACAAACAAATATGGCACCGTATGTTTTTGTAGTCGGTAGCACGATGCATTCCCACACGGACATGGAATGGCCCGCAGTAATCCAATCCGCTACGAGAAAATGGTGGTGCCACTAATACTCGTTCTTTTGGAAGCGAAGCCATTTGCTGGCGTTGTAGAATTTGAAGATGCCTACGACATGTAGTGCATGTCCAGATGAAAGACTTTACTTGAGCTCGTGCCCCTATAAGCCAGAAACGTTGTCTAAGAAACTGCAGCATTTGTTGTATACCACCATGTAGGCAACGTGTATGCGCATCAGAGACTAGCAAGTAAGCCAGGGCCCCACGTGGAATTATAATTGGATGTCGATGAGCTTCATCTAAGTCGGTGTTGGTGAGTCGACCACCTACTCTCAGTATGCCGTCAGTATCCAAGAATGGAGTGAGTGCTATGATTTGACTACGACCCACAATTCTGGAATGCAATGCAAGCGATTTAGTTTCGTGTTTAAAATGATTACCTTGTGCTTGTCGAACGTGCAGAAGTAACGCCCATCGCTGTTCTTCGAGAGAAACTACATCGTTCCTGTAACCACGATATTTCGGTAACCATCGCCTTAACCAAACAGTGGTGTTGAGTAAACGACTCAATTTGCTAAATTTCTCTACGAGAGGTATCCGCTTGTCTCTCGTGGATGTCATAATCCACTGGTAATCAGCTCTAGAAACGAAGATGGAGACCGGACGAGATTCAGCTATGGAGAGTTGCTCTTCCTCTTCCGTCAAAACGGGTAGGCTCATTGTACAGCCCACACCTCGATGTATGCACGTCGGTCCCGTCCACCAAAGGTGATGCTCAGCTAAGAGAGCAGGAGATAGACCCCTGCTTGCACAATCGGCTGGATTCGATTCCGAGCGACCCAATACGTACATGGGGCGTCCTGTAAATCTAGAGCCTTACGTACGTTATCCAGCGTCTTCGTTAGAAGATGAGCACCACATAGTTCGAGGCGCGGTATAGTCACATCCTTAATTGGTGCTATCTTCGACTTCGCTGAAACAAGAACGGTGCGTGACGTTCCGCTGTTATCGATGGTTTGAACATATACGACTGCTGCGTATGCCTTACTACTAGCATCGCAAAAGCCGTGTAAATGCACTAAAGAGCCCACTCGTATTCCCAGCCAACGAGGAATACGAAGCCGTGAAATATCTTGTAAGCTATTCCGAAATATCAACCATGTATTGAGCAGCTCTGCTGGGAGTTCGGCATCCCATGGTAGACCAGCTTTCCATAAGTCCTGTATGAATAGTTTGGCCAACACGACTACAGGTGCTAATACGCCAGTTGGATCGTATAATTTCGCCACGTCACTCAAAACCCTTCGTTTAGTATGCATGGAGGTGTCGTCAATCATGCTTACCTTGAAGAAGAGTTCGTCACTCACTGGATCCCAGTAAAGACCCAATACCTTTGTCGTTGAGTTGTCTAACTCCAGTTCCGATGCGGAAACTGTTGTACCGGTTATTGTAGATAATACATGTGTAGAGTTGGAATTCCACTTTCCCAATATTAATTGTCCTTGTTTCAAAACCGTTGCTACGTCTTGAGCTCGGGTAACGGCAAGTTCGTCGCTGTCGACGCTATCCAAATAGTCATCAACGTAGAGATTATAAAGTATGCTATGACGCGCTGCGGCAGCCCGGCTTGGGTCATAGATGACCTTATAATTGTCATTCGCACATTGACGTAGTGCGCGTATTGCGTTGAATGGGCTACAAGCCATTCCATAAGTTACCGTCTTCAATTCATATACTTGAAGAGGTTCATCTGGTGATTCACGCCAGAGTATTCGTTGCCATTTACGATGTCGTGTGTCTATCAATATTTGTCGGAACATTTTCTTAACGTCTGCAGTAATTGCTACGTTGAATTTGCGAAAACGGTTAAGAATGTCGACAATATTTGCGTGTAACTGAGGTATCGTTTAAGGATGTCCCATTAGAAGTCTTCGCGGAAGCGTTTAAAACCACGCGAAATTTTGTGGTTACAGCATGATGAGGTATGAAGTAACCAGTTTCTTTGCCAATGAAGGTTTCTCTGCTAACCTCCATATGATCGAGAGCAATATATTCTCGCATAAATGTGATGTACTGCTCACGAAGACATGGGTCGTTCATCAGACGCCGCTCGAGTTGTAAAAACTGGCGAACTGCCGATTGATGAGATTCGCCAAGTACAGGAGCATCTGGCCGAAATAAAATTTGCACCTGGTATCTACCGTCTGAAGTGCGGGTGACTGTGTCGTTGAAGATCTTCTCGCAGTCATCAACTTGGACTTCGGATGTTAATGTGGGTTCTTCGAGTTCCCAGAAGCTCCTAAGTAACTTGTCCAGCCGTTGTTCGTTGACGCATTTCGCAGTAAGAGATGTGTGTGATGTGGTGTCAGCGGAACTTGTGACTGGTCCGAATACTACCCAGCCAAGACGGGTGTTTAAAGCGCAAGGTTGCTCTGGAGACCCCTGTATTAAACCCTCTTGGAAGATATCCGTCAGTACGTCAGCACCAAGTAGTAAATCCACCTGACCCGGAGTGCCAAATGTTGGGTCGGCTAGCGGCAAATCCTTCAAATGGCTCCAGGCTTCTGCGTTTATTTTAGTATCTGGCGTTACTGAGGTTATTTTCGGCACGACAAAAGCCTCAAGTTTGAAGTTACTGCTGTTGTCAAAGGCAGCCTGCATCTGAACCGTTATATGGCCCTTACTATAGACTGCAGCGTTAGAACCAATGCCTTCAATTCGTATCTCTCCTGGATGCCTACGAAGACACATACGTTTTGTAGTAGAATCGGTAATAAGACTCACCTGAGAGCCCAGGTCGCATAAAGCGCGACATGCGAATTGTCTTCCGTTGTGGTCAATAAGGATGACCTTCGCAGTCGCTAATAAAATGGTCCGGTCACCATTTACGAGAAATGACCGGACCTTCCTCAAATGTCACTGTTGTCGTCGATATACCTGTGGCACCTGTGTGGAAGGTGCTCCACTGGGTATATTCCGATCGGGAGTTTGACTGTTAATGTCTTCCACCATAGTCGGTGAATTGTTCGCAACGTTGTCTTTGCAAAGCATAGTGTGATGGCGACAAGACAATTGAAACATAATGAGAGCCGCTTAACTGTATTCCACCGTTCGGGTATTGAAAGATTGATGAACCGTTGGCATTTATATATTCGGTGCCAGTTAGAACAAAGTTAGCAAACAACCGTTGCAACTTTCCGGAATGTAACGGCTCAGATGAATTTACCGCTGCCACATGAGCTTTAACGGGACGGGCTGGTCTCTGATGGATAGTTGTTATACCGTTCGTAGTTCCTTGAACCAAATTGTTGGCCCGCTTCTCAATAAATAGTAAAAAGTCCTGAGCCATTGGTATGTTGTTCGTCTGAAGACTTATCCCCCACTCATACCTAGTGGTGGTAGGCAATTTGGGCAGCAGAAGTGGTACCAATAGAGCGTCCCAATGACTTACCGGAAAGCCCATAACACTTAGGGCTCGCATCACATTTTGCACGGTGTCGACTAGTCGGAGCAAGCACTTCTGGGATTCGACGGGTTGGTTGGGCAAATCCAGGATACGCTGCACGTGAGATTCAACCAACAAACGCGGATTATCAAAACGCCGTTTCAATTCCTGCCACATGTCTTCGTAGCCGCCTGTATATAATCCGCCAACCAATGGTACGCTGTCTGCATTTACATGTTGGCGTAACTTACTCAATTTGTAACTAGAATCCAGATCTGTACGATTATGAACCAGTGCCTCAAACAAATGCTTAAAAGGCAGCCAATTCGCTGGATCACCATTGAACACAGGAATCTTAATTGGATCTAATCGCATGTCCAATTGATTCGTTACACGATTATCACCTGCACTTGCGCCACATATCCGGCGTAGTCGAATACATATTTGTGTGTACAGCAATTCCGTTGCAGCCAGGAATTCGTCATGCGTGGTCAATTCACTGGCTTGTGCTGAGGAAACCAAGTCAGTATGATACTCCATGAACCTCTCGAAATGTTTATCCAACTGTCCGCGAATCACATCGCACTCAATGCTGTCCGGATCGTAAGTAGCTGCTTCTGTCAGTTTTCCAATGCGCACAATCGCGGCTTGCGCTGAAGTACGTAGATTCAGGCTTGCCATACTTATCAATCTCACCAAAAAGATGTATAATATTTGCATCAATTTCCACCAAATAAAAGAGAAGTCGTCTGGATCTTACACACGTCTGTCACGGAATAGGCCGCTTCTTTATTCAATTCCTTCTTAAATATACATTTTGATGAACGGGATATAGCATCACGCCATATGATACATATTTACATATACATAAGGATAGTTCCCATTTACATTCCCTACGCTAGAGTGGAGTGACTAGTCTAAGAATTCAATGCTAAAAGGAGGACACAATTATGCTGATCATTCAGCATTCAGCAATCAGCTGACTGGCATTGGTTTGTGTCCTTGCTAATTGTGTACAGGACTGCATTCTAATGTACTTAAATCTGGAACATACATAAATAAATCGATTATTTTGCCTTGTGGCGCACCGTAAAAAAAAGCTTTTAGGAGTCGCTTGCGTAGATTTTCTATTATTGGATTAATTTTTCAAAATTTTGTAATGAAAGTTTACTGTGTTATATGATAAACTAATAAACTTTAATAGTTTATTGTCTCTTAACTCCGAGACCCTAACACCAACTTTGAGAAATCTAAATTAAAAAAGTAGAATTAACTTCCAATAGAATTAGTCGGGCTAACTTTAATAAAATAATTTATAATTTAATTACAAAAACAGAAGAACAAATTTGTAGATGTCGAAGTAATAATTAAATAAGTAACTTAACATGTATTCAAATTATCAGCTATGAGTTCCGTCCGTTTACACACTAAGTATTTCTGAAGATGTATTATTTCATTAAACTACTTAAATAATCATTCAATTAAGATACAGACCTCACTCCAACGTGTTTGCTTATAAACTGTCTTAAAAATATTACTTGCCTTCAAAAAATTTATTTAATTTGTGTCTTAAACAAGTTAAAGGCCATTCCTTTGCATACGAGTGAATTTAGAGTGAGCAAAACTCCAAGCGGATTTAGGTATAACACGCATAGCTTAGTGGCGTTACATACTTTTGTAAAGATTCTACAGAGTCAATTATATTATACGTTAAATTATATTGTAGTAAACTATATTATTTATAATTAAAGAAGAAAACGATATAGTCTTTACAACAATATACGAGACTTAGAAATTTTAAAAAATTTACGAATTTGATTAAGAAATAATAATAAAGTTAATATAATATTATGTCAAAATTAACGTAAAATATTAAATTTTATGTTTTTAAAATCATACATGGATTCACTTTTGTAGCAAATCAGTAAATTTCTAAGTCGTTAGTTGATGATATGTAGTCTTTAATTTTAGAAATGTGGTAAGTAGACTAAGTAGATCTCTATGTTGTAACATAGCACACCAGATTTGATTTTGGTTGAGCACCTAACTAGAGTTATACAAGTATATATCAAAATGATGCGGATGACCAGGCGAGTTAATTTCTTAAAAATTTCTAGAAATTTTCCCATATAACGGTTATGTTGAGGACTACTAAAAGTGCCATTACTCACAAAATAAATACTTTAGTAGTATCAAATTCCACATCAGAGATGACACATACATACATACCGATTGGTGAGCGGAGACTTTTTTTACCTAGGGTACATATAATATATCACAATTTTTAATTCCATTTGATTATTTCACTCTACAGTGCCTAAATCAAGAACCAAATAAGACATCGGAACAAAACTTTGCAAAAATATTTTCTTAAAGCTATGCCATTTTTATGCGAGATTTCCTTAAATAGGACTATCACTTTTCAAGATCCAGATACCGTAGTATCGTTCATTTCAGCAAATTAGGTTAATTTCAAAATAAATATGTATCTTGGACTCGAAACAAAATGTAACATTGAAACTAATAGCCTTTTCGCACAGGAGTTAATTGATCAAATAACCGGCCTTTGCTCAAGTAAAGTGATAATTTAGACCAATTTACCATGCAAAAAAAAATTTAGTTTTACATTTAAATTGAGTTGAAACTGGAATGCAACTCTACGGGTAATTGTCCACACTATAAATTTGGCTCTGCGGGTTGTTGTCTAGGCTGAGAATTTGGCTGTGTGTGATGATAAAATAACAATCAGCTGATGAATTTTAATGATTACAAAAAATACAATATGAAGAAAACAAGCATGTATAACAGCCTATCGTTAATCGAGTAGCCGACTGTGCAAAAGGCAAAAACTCTATTCTCTATTAAAATCTTAATGTACCACATCAATTTGGCTGTGAAAATAGACTATAAGTGAGTCTATGACCTAATATTATATAATTCTGTAGGTAACATTTTTCTGACATTCGTATGTCACAGTGAGAAAATGGGCGCAATTAAACTACAATCATACAATATACTACATATAAAACAAATTTGAATTTCCTCTGTGCTTTTTACTTTCCAATATCGAAATAAAGCACTAATGAATATATCGGGGATTAACTTTGCATAAATAGTGTCTTTAAGGTATGTCATGTCAAGTATATATAATTAAAATTCGGAGAGAATTCTTTCCTGATAATAGTATGCCTGTATGTCAAAAATGGGTTAAATCGGAACAATACTTTCCTTAGCCCCCATATGCCTAATATAAAGACTTTCGAACTTCCTGTTTACTTTATAACGCATATATCTGCCAACATGTGAGTTATCTTAATAAAATTTAATAGGCGTGTTTTTCTAATAACGTTTGCATCTTTGGATAAAATCAGGTAAAAACTTTCTCTGTCCCAATATACTTTGTATAGTGATTTTGATCTTTCCACCTGACTATAAACCGGTTAGGTTGGTCAAAATGTGCGATATTTTGAATATGTAAGGAGTTGGTGTAAACCTTGGTCCAAACCTCATGACCCTATAATGACTTTGGTCAATTGGTTGACATTTTCCAAATCAACTCAATATATTAAACTAAGCCGCTTCGGTTGAGTTTATATCACATACTTATGTATATCTCATTTGAATATGAATTTAGTAAATATTTAGCTGAAAAAAATATTGTAATAAAACAAAGTAAGTCTGTAACCTATAATATATCTTAATTAAATACCAATCACGATTTCGTCGAATAATGAATGTTGAAACCCAATGGGGTTTGGTATTGCAGATGGGCGTTAACCGTTAACCAAAAACATAAGTATATGTACATTTATAAATAATAATTTGGTAGAGGGAATCATAGTAGAGAGGGACACCTGTGGGCTACAAATTAACCGTAAATGGTTTAATGTACATATATATCGATCAAGCTTAAGCGTCCAAATTTGAGGAGTTCTTTTAGCACTTCCTTGTACATTGTGAAAATGGGTAAAATCAGGTAATAACCACGACCACTCCCTATATCGCGGTTATGTTTACAACTACTAAAAGTGCGATAACTCACTAAATAAATGCGCCGCCTACCTTTAGATAATCCTATGTCTCAAGAACTACTAGACCAATTTTAACTAAATTTGGGATGTGACGTTATCGAAGCATTTTCAGATTACATTGTGGAAATGGGTGAAGTCAGATGACAACCACGCTTACTTCCCATTTATACAACTTTTTAATTTTTTCACTTTGCAGTATACAAATCAAACATCAATGAGAATATCAGAATAAAACTTTACGAAAATTGTGCCCTCAAGGTATTTCACCTTATTCCCAAAAATTGTCTAAACCAGCCTATAACCTTCCAAGGACCCAGACGCCATATATGTGCGACCCCAGTGACTATGGCTCATTTTTTACCGAATCTATTGGTCAATCTATGAGGTCTAATATAGAAATTTTGGGAGAATATTTTTGTGATGATAGCATATCCTTATGACGAAAATGGGTGGTGTGCCCATATTTCTAATATACATAAATATTTTCGAAGTTCCGGTTGACTTTTTCCGCATCTATCGGTCAATATGAAAGAAATCTTAGTGAAAGTCAGAACGAATATCTGTCTAATAATAGTTTATCCTCTTGCATAAAATGGATGAAATCAGAGCAATGCTTCCCCAAGTTCCCAAGTCCCCATATAGCTATCATTCGGATTTTCAAACATCCGTTTGACTTTTTACCATTTATATTGGTCAATCTGTGACGTTTCTTAATGAAATTCAGAGAGCTTTTATTTCTGGCAATTATATATCGTAATACCAAAACCGGATAAAATTGGGTCAAAATATTTCCTAGCCCCCATAAACCTTATATAAGAAAGTTGGTCAGAATTATATAAGAATTTCAAACATCCGGTAAGCTTTATACCGTATTGACCGATATACATATGTTACTATTAAGATATCTTAGCAAAATTAAGTGAAAGTAAGATATTGGATATACTATAGTTTAATGCTGAAAATGTGCGATATCAATCTACGAAAATGCTATAATTAGTCCAGAATTAATCTTGCTTTAATCAACAACATGTATTGATTTCAAATTCAAAGTCTCCTATTTTTAAACAGCTTATTTTTTCGTGTGGTATGATTCACAATATGTATTTACAAATTAAAAGTTGTTGGTAAAAAAGATACATTTTATTATTACATCACCCATCTCTAAAAATTTGTTATCTATATGCTTTGTTTTATAGCAAGAATCTAAGCAACCGAGTGCTTTGAAAATGGCCAGTATGACCAGAAGGCGTTCATCGGCAGCATCTACATGTTCATATAGCTCTGGTAAATTAGTTCAATTTTAAACTGACTTTAATTAATGACAGTTTTTATAAATACTTAGCTTGCTATACCGGTAGCTCAGATGAAGATAATGTGTGCCCGCGGGAAAAAAGGCAACGTAATACTGCAGGTAGCTCAGATTTTTGTGTAAAAAATATAAATTCACAGCAAGCCTTCGGAAGGAGAGAAATCGAAATAGCAGAAAAAGAAATGCCGGGGATATTGGCACTTCGAAAGCGCGCCTCAGAGGATAAGCCCCTCAAAAATGCCCAGATTGTAGGTTGCACGCATATAAATGCCCAAACAGCTGTACTTATTGAAACATTAGTAGAGTTGGGAGCTTCCGTTCGCTGGGCAGCTTGTAATATATACTCTACGCAGGTAATATTCTTACATATTCTTACTACTATACACCAAAAAAGTTAGATTTACTATAGTTGAAACTTAACTACGCGCCTTAGTCTATCGCGCTTTTGACAGAGATGATTGTAAGTATTGTTTATGAAGCAACTTAACAGAATAACTCCAAAAACTTTAGTCGAAATGTTTCTCTTGTCATGAAATAACGCGTGAGGTCCTTCATATGGAGAATTGAATGGGTGATGCCCTCTTGATGGTACATATGCTCGCTGCGTAAACAATTTAGCGGAAGCTCGTGCTGTGGAGAGCGTCGAATCGTGTTGTTCTCTCTGTATACGTTGCCGAAGTTCGTCGTCTTCGGCTTATGCTTGGATAAGTTCGTTTAAGGATACTGCCGTTGATATTTCTTACGGGAAAGAACATATAAGTTGTAAACTGGCTGATAAAATCCAGGCGGTGGAATTGCCAAGGTGTCGCTCTATCCGGGTCCTGATCAAAAGAGTGTAACAAAAGTTTCTTATTCGTGAAGATTGTGACATGCCGTGCTTCGAAAATATAACGAAAAAGCGTCATACACAGATAATATGAAATTCCGTTCATATGGACAGTGTTTCCTCAGAGCGGGATGAAGCTTTTGGTTGAAGGACCGGGTGAGAACCTTTTATTAAAGCCCCGTGAATATAAATGATTGCGTCGAGGGATTCCTGTTGTTGTAATATTTTTGGGGCGACTATCAGTACTTTAGTATCTCAAATGATATTGGATACTGATAAATTACATACGACTATGTATCCAATTATCTGGTCGATAAGGCAGCTGTTCTTAAGGTCGGACAACAAACGAACAGTTGGGGTGATCTTTGTGCAATAACGAAAAGCTGTATTAAATAAGATATTATATGTATTAAATAAGATATTATATATATATATATATTATATAATATCTTATTTAATATATATATAGTCTCATAAGGTTAATTTATTTCTTATTTTCTCCAATATATAAGATGTAAACAAATGACGTAAACTGGACGTTATTTCGTCTTTGGAAAAAAAGCGAAATTAATTTTCAAAATCTGTTCTCCTGCTGGCAGAAACTGCGTGCACATCTTATTTAATAAAGCTTTTCGTTATTGCACAAAGATCACCACAACTGTTCGTTTGGTCGACGTGATGTAATATTGAAGATATTCTTATATATAGATATATCTTTTTTCTAAATATTTTCTACACATTAATGTTCTGTGATAGTATCTGTACATATACGCATATATATTTATTCCCATAATATTATACTTAATAGAATGCGGTAGCTGCAGCTCTTGCTGAAGTTGGTATTCCGATATTTGCATGGCGTGGTGAGACTGAAGAAGACTTCTGGTGGTGCCTTGACAAATGTGTCAACTCCGATAATTGGCATCCAAATATGATATTGGATGATGGTGGTGATGCCACTCACTTAATGTGGAAGAAATATCCAATCATTTTCAAGGCGATCAAGGGCATTGTCGAAGAGAGTGTGACCGGTGTGCATAGATTGTACCAATTGGTGAAAACCGGAAAACTGACAGTGCCTGCAATAAATGTCAACGATTCCGTAACAAAAGCAAGGTTCGATAACTTCTATAATTCAAAAGATTCAATTTTGGACAGGTATGCCAATTTATTAAATTCAACGAAAGTATAGAATGAATGAGTCCTCTAACTTTTAGTCTGAAGCGATCAACAGATATTATGTTAGCTGGCAAACAAGTAGTCGTTTGCGGCTATGGGGATGTTGGAAAAGGTTGTGCACAAAGTCTTCGAGGACAAGGCTGCATTGTATATATAACCGAAATTGATCCAATATGTGGATTGCAAGCCAGGTACGCCCTTAAATACTATAAAGATAGCATTTCATTTGAAAAAATTGTATGTATGTTTCCAGTATGGATGGATTTCGCGTAGTTCGTTTGAATGAAATTGTTCGTCAAGTGGACATTGTCGTTACGGCTACTGGCAACAAGAATGTGGTTAGCCGAGAGCACATGGATCGTATGAAGTCTGGTTGCATTGTTTGTAATATGGGTCATTCTAATTCCGAAATCGATGTGGTATGTGTTCTTTTGTATGTTTTCCCGATATAAACATTTATTTTAAAGTAATCTACCAACGAACCGGAATTAAAGAATATTATATTTCAAAATAAATGTCAACAAACTTTAGAATAGTTTGCACTCTGCTGAACTGTCGTGGCTGAGAGTGCGTTCTCAGGTAGACCACATAATTTGGCCCGATGGTCGTACAATTATTCTTTTAGCAGAAGGGCGTCTTGTTAATTTGGCTTGCTCGACGGTTCCATCATTTGTGGTATCAGTTACAGCTGCAGCGCAAGCGTTGGCTCTCATAGAGTTATTCAACGCACCGGCTGGGCGGTATAAATCGGATGTCTACCTGTTGCCTAAAAAAATGGGTATGAATGAGACTGAGTATTTAAATATTCATTTATGTTGAAAATTGGATATGTTTCAGATGAATATGTGGCAAGTTTACATTTACCCATACTAGATGCTCATTTGACAGAACTTACCGATGAGCAAGCGAAGTACCTAGGACTAAATAAGACTGGGCCATTTAAGCCTAACTATTATAGGTTGGTATTTACATACTCAATATTCTGAAAAAAATCTGTAGAATATTTTTTTCTTCTTAGATATTAAATATAATAAGGCTTTAGTAACAAAGTCTTTTTACATATACGTATGAATATTCATGTGATCATTATTTTAATATATGTATGTATAAGACACACGCTGTTGTACGTTTGAGCTATTCTTATTTGGTTTTAAAAATATAACTTCCATGTTAATATATAAATTATTGTATAAATAATATATGAATGGCAAGATAAGTAAGTAATTGCACGATGTTAAACCCAATAAGATGACAACTATATTGTATAAATAAAACCAATACAAATTACAGGGGATAGAAATCAATTAATATGAAAACGTATCAATTGGAATGTTATACCTTATATAGAACATACGGATAGGCTTTATACCGTATATAGCCATCATAAAGTCAGATATGGGATAGAAAAATTAGGTGGAAATGTGTGAATGCAGTTCTCAAATTACCCCAACTTATTCTAGAATACTTTATTATTACGTTAGGCTATGTTACGTTATTTTCATAAAAAGTACCGATGCTATATAATCCATGCTGCTTGATGACAAAATCCATGCCAAAGTTCGTGAAGGTAGCTTGTCAAATAAAAATTGAGTTTGATCGGTCAGTTTGTATGCAACAGTTGTCAGGTATCGGCGATTCCGACAAATGAGCAGCTTGGTAATAAAGGAACGTTTGCAAATGATCCATTATTTCTGTAAGACCAGAAAGTTTCCGGAAATTGTAAATAAAACAAAAAATTGTTAATCTTCATCATTGTTTATTTTGTCGTCCTCAAAATATGCTCCTTCCGAAGCGATACACATATGTCACTTCTTTTCCAATCAGCGAAGCATGCATTGTAGGCGCTGTCCGGGACCGTCCTCATTTCCCTCTGCGAGTTTTCTTTTACGGCCTCAATCGAGTCAAAACAGGTTCCACGGAATGGTAACTTGAGTTTTGGAAACAAAAAAAGTCGCATGGGGCCAAATATGGTGAATACGATGGTTGATCGATGGTATTGAACGAATTTTTGGTCTTAAAATCGTTCATAACAAAAAAACAACTTCCGGAAACTATCTGGTCTTAATGTATACAGACGGACAGACTCAGCCCGCCACGCTGATCATTTACATATGATATAAATATGTACGAGATGTGTTCAAAAAATGTAGGAAATTTTAAAATTTCGCTTGTTTGGAGAATCGAATAGTCAACATTATTTACAATAATATAAATATTTATAATTCATTATATTGATGTACATGCCCCTGAAGTACTAAATTTTTAGTTGTATTCATTGCTTACTTTGTCTGTAGCAGCTATGAGCTTGGCGATTCTCGTTTGTTAAAAGAAATGGATACAAGAAAAAACGTTAACTTCGGTTGCGCCGAAGCTATAATACCCTTCACAAAAACAAAGGCCCCTTACAAGAACTTGATTCCGAACGTTCAATTTGTATGGCAGCTATATGATATAGTGATCTGATCTGACCAATTTCTGTGGAGAATAATTTGTTGCCTTAAGCAATAACTCGTGCCTAATTTCGTGAAGATACCTCGTCAAATAAAAAAATGTTCAATGCAAGCACTTTACTCCGATCGTTCAGTTAATATGGCAGCTATATGCTATAGTCATCCGATCCATACAATTTCTTCGGAGATTAGATTAATGCTTTAAATAATAATACATGCCAAATTTCGTGAAGATACCTCGTCAAATGAAAGAGTTTTCCATACAAGCACTTCATTCCGACTGTTCAGTTTGTATGGCAGCTATATGCTATAGTCATCCGATCTGAATAATTTCTTCGGAGATTACATTGTTGCCTTAACTAATAATCTGTGCCAAATTTCGTGAAGATACCTCGTCAAATAAAAGAGTTTTCTATACAAACACTTGATTCCGATTGTTCTCTTTGCATCGTTGACTTCATTTAGTGATTCCTGAACAACTTTAACGGATATGACGTTGAAACTAAGGCTCAATCGTCCCAACACCCAGAAGGAAACGTCGAAGACCATAAAAAGTATATATATAAATGATCACCGTGACGAGCTGAGTTGATTTAGCCATGTCCGTCTGTCTGTCCGTCCGTCCGTCTGTCCGTCTGTATATACGCGAACTAGTTCCTCAGTTTTTGAGATATCGATCTGGAATTTTGAACACTTCTTTTTCTCCCCAAGAAGCTGCTCATTTGTCGGAACGGCCGATATCGGTCCACTATAGCACATAGCTGCCATACAAACTGAACAATCGGAATCAAGAGTCACTGAAGAAGAGGCTCAGTGAGCTTTTTCACGGATTGGTCGAAGCTAGGAGGGAAGGTTGGAGGTGGATTATGTAAGAAGCTCTCCGTCAATCTTAGCTTTAAGCTACCAGACCACTGTAGTGTTTTTCAAGCAGAAGCGGCTGATATTAAGGTGGCGGTAGACGTACTGTTATGAAATGCAGCCTCATTCAGGGCGATGAGCAATCAATCCCACAGCAGAACGGTAATACTACTAGAACACTAGAAGTAGCATCAAGCTACATTATCATCTGATTCGTTTGGGTGCCTGGCCATAGCGGAATCGCTGGCAACTGCAAAGACGCTCACATCGGAATGTGACTGAGTTGAAGATCCATTGGCGTCTTACGTTCTAGTACTTGAGCAATGGACCTTGCGAGCGGTTAGCAGGCGCTGGTAGACGACTAACTGCTGTGCGATTGCAAAATTAGCAAAGTTCAGGTTCTTCCTGGACATTGTCCAATAGGCATTCATTCGGTAAGACTAAAAATCTTGTCGGACGCTAGTTTTTAAAGTTGTATGGTCCATTGTCCAGCCCTTGCAAGACTGAGGTTGAAAAATCTCTGCAGTCTTGGGAATAAATTTGTGATATGCTCAAAGCGCTTTCTCAAGTTGTAAGGATCTTATGATCTATTATATTGGAGACCACAACGAACCGGTGTTCTAAGCTGTCCAAGTGAGATCCCTCTTAGGATCGACCTTGTAACCTAACTTAACCTAACACCTTTCCTTTTCTTTAAGCCAATCGAATATTTTTAGTCAGCCCGTTTTCGCAAGCATACATATATCACAATAAAGTTAAGTTGTTATTGACATGTCGCAAATGTTTTCATTTACTTAACGTCGATATCATTTTTTTCGCTTATTGCGGAGGTTTTAGGTACTTTATCTTATACATAAAAAACCAGATGAGAAGATGTTAATATTAACAATTATTTAAAGTAAAACTAAAGTATTTACTCGCTCATGGGCCCATTTGAGCCCAAGTTGAAGAAATGCGCAAATAAATATATCATTGAGCTGATGACTCCCAGTCATAACTATTTTTTAGTTAGTATGAAAAACAATTAAGATAGTATCCAATTTTGAGACAACAAATCTAAAGATTCATTCTAAATACACCTGATATACATGCCTACCAAAACCTTTTGTCTAATATGTCCGATCGGACTTATTGATTGTTTCCTTTGCCTTTGGTAGTTTGGGTGGTAGGTATATTCAAACAAAGTGTGGTTTCACAGGTACACCCGTTACTATTTAATTCGATATAAGATCTACAAATAATTATGTATATACACAAATGGGGGCTAACGCCTCGGATAGCTTATTGGCTCTATAAAGCAGTTGTCAGACCAATCATGACATACGGTATATTGGTATGGTGGCCAATAATGGATAAGAAATACGCGGTGAGGCGTATGGAAAGTATACAAAGAGCAGGTAGTATATGCATTAGTGGAGCTCTCAGAACAACGCCTAGCCAGGCACTAAACGTCATTCTACATTTATTGCCAACAGACCTGTTCTGTAAGCAAGTGACAGCAAAGTCTGCTCTCAGACTAAGGGAATCCTCCCAATTAGTCGCCTGCAACAAGGGACATTCTAGGATACTTAGATCCTTCCCGTTTCTACCCAAAACCACGGATTTCCGCAATCCAATAGAATTTAAGCTAAATTGCGCCCACACTATTGCCTTCCCCACCAGAGAGGAGTGGGAAAGGGACGAGGTGGACAGGAATGCAGGAATTAGCATCTACACGGATGGATCCAAACTAGATAATCGAGTGGGAGGTGGTGTCTTCTCTGCAACTTTAGACACCAAAATCGCCTTCCGCTTACCAAACCACTGCAGTGTTTTCCAGGCGGAGATCACAACGTGTCCTAAAAATAACCGAACTTTTTGGATATTGAATAAGTTGCACATGACACATTATCTTTGAAAGTTATTATTTATACAAAATAGGTTCCATTAGACTCAATACAGCGTTTGAAACGATCAACCAGCGTATGCATACATTTTTTATGTCATTCATAGGAAGGTTCTTCACCACCTCGGTTACGGTTGCTAGAATGGCTAGGATATCATCATAAAATGCTCTTCGCATGTTGGTTTTCAGTTTTGGAAATAAAAAATAGTCACATGGTGATAGATCAGACGACTACAGAGGTTGATTGATAAGACCTCTCTTTTACCCAAATCTTCAGTTAAAATTCTCTAAACAGTGTTTTTGCTCCTATTTATTCCTTCAGCCAACATTCTCGTAAGAGAAGTGAGACTTCTGGCCTTTGGTCGTCATTTAAATCCTCACGACCATTTTTGATTCGTATAAACTTGAACCATTTCTCAAGTTTAACACAAAATATTTTATTTGCTCTCTGTTCCATTTTCCTTTTGCAACATTTTAACACTTTTTTTATTGACATAACTGTAACTTTAACATCTGTCATCTGATTTAGATAAAGTTGGATGCGTTTAATACCGCAAATTTTCAATAGATAGTGTATAATTATTTAAATACTAAGTTAGGTTATTTATGAGTGTGGTTATGTTATTTATGTGAATGTATTAGTTGTAATATACATATAGGAACAAAACCTGCACATGGATACATGGAGCTACGAGAATTTGATATGATACTTGTAGAACCAGAGTTTAGGGCTAAAAAAGCTCTATATCTGACTATAGTTTAAAATATCAAAAGAAGATTATCTTATTATATATATATATATATTATTAATAATTGGGGCAAATTAAGGTGCAAAACTGCATTTGGTACAGGAAAGGCTACAAGTTTTTTTTTTTAAGTGGACCAAATGGTTTAGTATACATATCTTTCAAATCGCTTCAGATATATCATCATAACTTATTGAGAAGAAGTGATTTTATCACCTCTTCAAACTCTGTGAAAATGGGTAAAATCGGATAATAACCACACTCACTCCCAATATATCGGTTATGTTGAAAACTACTAAAAGTTCTATAACTCACTGATTAAGTGAGTCACAAGCATTAAATTACACAACCAGGATGGTAGGAAAGGGCTTTTTAGGATCTGATGTGAAAATTGGACAAGGGGCGTGCAACCGCGATTAGACGCTGCAAAGAATGCGAAATCGGATGGCAACCACGCCTAATTCCCATATAACAAATTTTTCAATTTCTATTCTTATTCTTTCACTTTACAGTATACAAACCAAACATCAATAAAGTTGTCAGAATAAAACTTTGCTGCAATAGGGACCTCAAGGTATTTCATCTTTCGTCCAAAAGTTATCGAACTCGCACCATAACTTGTGCCAAAAATGGGTAAAAGCAGGTCAACAATTCTCTTAGCCTCCATATACGAGTATCTAACATAACTATTTTCGAACCTCCGGTTCACTTATACCGCATCTATAGGTCAATAGGAATCTTAATGAAATTCAGAAAGCATATTTTTCTAATAACAGTGTATCCTCTTTCCTTAAATGAATGAAATCACGGCTATATTTTCCTTAGTTTGATATAAAGTTTTGCCGAACCATAATGGTGCTCCTGCGCCTTTGTTTCTTGCAATTTGCAAGAGTATGAAATATTCGGTTACACCCGAACTTAGCTCTTCCTTACTTGTTTTAGTTAAATTTTATCGCAATTTTCAGTATTTGCCAACTTAGCAATACAAAATCATGTTATTGAGATTTTTGGAGAGGAATAAGAAGAACACCTACCTAACTAATAGGTAATCGCAAGGACATGTGAAAAATAAGCAACTTTTTAAGATAGCCCACGCTTTGATCGATATATTCGAAATGAAGTCCATTAGGCTAATGAACAACATTATATTATATACATATAAAATAAAAGTTTGACCAATTAAAATATTAAAATTTTTTTTTTGTGTTATTAAACCATATCTTTTCGTTTAAAAAAATTCAAATAATTTAATAAACAAAAGACACAGAATTCATTTACTTAAATGGAAAAAGTCTCCGCTCATCAAACTGAACACAATAATATCAAGTAATTATGAAAAGTTTAATAGCTGGTGGGGTAGCCTCGAAATTTTAGAACTTCTGGTAGACGTTTAGGCATGGAATGTACTAATTTCCTCGTATTTTCAGCCGGCATTTTACTCCATTCATCCAATAAAACGGTCTTGAGCATTTCTGTGCTGGTAATCGTATGTGTGCGAATTCAGCGCTCCATTAGAGCCCATAAATGCTTAATTGGAATGAGGTCAGGTAATTGTGGAGGTGAATGTAGCTGTTTTGGAGCAGTGTAAAGAAACCAAGGGCGAGTTCTGCTGTATGTTTAGGGTTATTGTCCTGTGGGAAACAAAACACGTTTGGCAATCCTAATTTGTCAGCACTTTGCTTCATTTGTCGACTTAAAATATTTAAATAATCAAATTTATTCATTATATTTTCGATAAACTTAATGCAACCAACTCCACTTCCTGCCATACACCCACACACTAGAACTTCATCCCCACCATGCTTCACGGTTTAAGTAAGATTCTTCAAAATTCTTCAAAAGCCGTACCAGTTTTTTGCCACACTATCTTTCTTCCTTTTATTCCAAATATACAATATTTCGTCTCATCCGACCATAAACCCGATTCCCAGAAAGGTATAAGCATGGTTATATTTGCGAAAAAATGCGCTTCATACGATTTTTTAAGGAAATTAATAGCTTTTTGCGTGCCACTCGCCCATGATAACCAGCCCTTTTCAATATTTTTCTTGCTGTGTCGCTGGATACTGTAGTTTTACATATTCTGCTATCTAGGACGCGATTAAAAGCGGATTAACCTTCACAAGAGATACAACTTTGCTTGTTTCCAGATTAGTCAATACTCTCGGACGTTCAGATTGAGACTTTGAAGTAATAATTCCCGTTTTTTTGAAAGTCTGGATGACGTATCGCACTGATGACTTTGCTCTGTTGACAACTTGTCCAATTTCACGAAAGCTTTTACCGTACCCCCTAAATTTTATCTTATATTATTGTCTTTTGCACTCATCTCGATTAACGCTGAATAATTCGAAACACTTACACAAAAATTGCAGATTTTTCCTTCGCTTGCTTGCTTATTCTGTATTAGTAGAATTAAAAAAATGCCCTTGATCTTGCAAACGCACATACGAATTCCATGCAATTTGGCGACTGTAATGATATTAGCATACGCATCTGATATTCTGAAAAGAACTTCAAAAACGCACATATTTATACTCTCGCAACCTGTTGCTACAGAGTATAATAGTTTTGTTCACCTAACGGTTGTTTGTATCACCTAAAACTAATCGAGTTAGATATAGGGTTATATATATATAAATGATCAGGATGAAGAGACGAGTTGAAATCCGGGTGACTGTCTGTCCGTCCGTCCGTCCGTCCGTGCAAGCTCTAACTTGAGTAAAAATTGAGATATCTTTATGAAACTTGGTAGACATGTTTCTTGGTACCGTGAGACGGTTGGTATTGCAGATGGGCGTAATCGGACCACTGCCACGCCCACAAAACGCCATTAATCAAAAACAAATAACTTGCCATAACTAAGCTCCGCAATAAGATACAAGACTGTTATTTGGTACACAGAATCACATTAAGGAGGGGCATCTGCAGTTAAAACTTTTTTTAAAAAGTGGGCGTGGTCCCGCCTCTAATAGGTTTAATGTGCATATCTCCTAAGCCGCTAATGCTATAATAACAAAATTCACTAAAAGCAAATGTTTTTAGCACTTCTATTGACGGTGTGAAAATAGTTGAAATCGGGTGGCAACTCCGCCCACTCCCCATATAACGGTACTGTTAAAAACTACTAAAAGCGCGATAAATCAAGCACTAAACACGCCAGAGACATTAAATTTTATCTCTGAGATGGTATAAGATGACTTTATAGGAACCGCGTTCAAAATTAGACAGTGGGCGTGGCACAGCCCACTTTTAGGTGAAAACCCATATCTTGAGATCTGTTTAACCGATTTCAACCAAATTCGGTGCGTAACGTTCTTTTCATGTTTCTATGTCATAGTGCGAAAATGGGCGAAATTGGACTACAACCACGCCTATTTCCCATATAACACCTTTTTCAATTCCATCTGATTCTTTCACTTTCCACTATGCAAATCAGGTAACAATGATTATATCGGGGTAAAACTTTGCGTGAATAATGCAATTAAAGTATGCCACCTTGCGGCCAAAAATTGTCTAAATCGAACCAAAACTGTTCAAACCCCTAAGTACTAAATATGTGGACCCCAGTGCCTATAGTTGACCTTCTACCGAAAATATCAGTCAATCCACAAAGAAATCTCAAACGAGTATACCATTTGACTTTGCGAGAGTATAAAATGTTCGGTTGCATCCGAACTTAGCCCTTCCTTACTTGTTTATTAATATTTTTATTGACACAAATTCCACGAATTGGTGAACGGAGACTTTTTGTACCTAGTATATATATAGGGGATAGAGTCAACCAGAACAACCAAAATCATTTAGTAATAAACGACAGTACTGTTCTAAATGAAATTTTCACTTTTTTTCATTAGGAAATGTAATATGGGTAAAGCATATTTTCGGTGTAAAGTCAGGCGTATGCATTGAGATCCTTTTGTATATTCGATGTCTGGGAGAAAGGAAAGTTATAGACTAATTAAAAATTTATTAGTTCACGAGACATGTACCCTATATTACGCCAGATCTCCACAGGCAATGTACATTGCAAACCATCTGTTAAATACATTACCATTGAGGTTGGCAATGTTCTTGTGTGGGTATTTGCTATCATGCATTCATTCTCGAAATGGCGTCGAGTAGGTATGTTCGAGCCGATATAGCGCATGTTTGAGCTCTTGAACCTTTTAAAAATTTTATGAGGATGACAAAAATTTATGTGCGGGATAAAAAAAGTTGAACTATTTTGGAAAAATAAGATTTTATGTTTTAAGACTAAAATAATTTTTGCGTTAAGTTTATTTACCAATTCGCTAACAATTATGATTAAAATATTAATCATACATTTGTAGGTATAATATTTAATAACTATTTTCCATGTTCTGTTAAAATTTAAAAGCATTGGCATTTCACCTTTGCTGGGATTATGCCACCGAAGCTATACATATACTTATATATGTACAAGTATATGTTGCCTCTTCAAAATTTGTGTGCAAATGAAAACAGCTCTGTCAAACTACCAAAATGACAGTTCATTGCTAGCAATGTATGGCATAAAATGTATTTAAACATCAATTGCTAAACATTAGCAATGTGCAGTCAGTCTCCATTGCCAATGTTGCTAGCAATTTAGATTTTTCGCAATTTTTTAATTGCCTGTCGAGATGTCCTTTAGGGTGGGTCAAAAATCCTGAATATTTTTTTTCGCTTCGTACTCTACAAAATAGGTTCGCAGACACTTCTAAGAAAGTTTATTCAAGTATGAGCTCTAAATTGTAACAGAACGGTCCTCCGCCTTACAGCGCCTAACGGTTGAAGTATGGTAATTTTCTGGCAATTTTTTTTCTTATGAATTTTATAACTCAATGAAAAATATTAATTATAAATCGGAATACTCATAGTTTATGGGAAATTTACAGCTCTACAAAAACGGTCTCTAATAATAAAAAAAAAGATATATATATATATATGTATACTAGAAGACCCGACCATGCGCTCCTGTAGATACGGTATACATAAGTATATTAAATTTTATTATTATAAACTATTCAATATAGTAAATGGTATTTGTGCATAAAGACGAAAACGTTAAAGTCGGTACAGTACCATTGGAATACTTGACAACAGGCCAGTCCTAATGGTTACTTCAGTCAAATTTCCTGTAATCTCTTTGATTATAATGATAATTATCAAACGTGTACCGTTTAATACTCGAATTGGATACAAATTCCTCTAAATAATAATAGGTGAACCATATATTTAGAAACACAATTTGGCATTTTTTTTTCATTTTAATTCCCGTCAACAAAATTAGCGATTGATTAAAAATACATCGGAGCACCTGCCAACAACTGTTGTGTTCAGAAATAAATTTCGTCAACATCTACATTTGTTTCCGCTATTGTAGCCCGAGTACTGATGATTCAAATAATAAATTTTTATTTCCAGAAAAATACTCTTAATCTCGTGAACAGGGTGTAGAAATTGTCTGGCAATTTAATACATTGTGTATTTGGGTGTAGTTCTATTATACCATTCCCAATTTCTAGCAATTGTTCGGAATACTTGTATATTTTTGCTGGTTATTTAATTTGTAATTGCATACCGATAATTAATGTTAATCAAATCGTCTCAACACTTAACTATAAGAACGATTGTTTAAAGTTTAATATTGAATTAATTTAAGCGAAGAATGATCGATCTGTCGGAACTGCCGAAGCCATTTTCTGTTGTGAAGAATTGTCTTGCCGGTTCCATATGGTACGTCCAAGAAAAAAAAACCACATTGTTCACAAATTACTTGCAGTAGCTATATTTGTAAGATGAAATTTTAACTCCTGCTTATGATTTGATACATACGTTTTTTTTATTTATGAATATTTTTGAATTTTAAAAGATAAAAAGAATCCCATGTCCGTCTGCTGATTAGAAGCTATCTCCCACCAATTTGCAGCCAACTCGGTTCATGGCTGTAGATCATAATACCGTGGATTGGCGTCTACACGATCAATGACTTAAGCGCAAAGAAACTTTAATGATGGATAAAACTCCAACAGAAGCAAGCATGTACTCATTAATTTGGACATTTTCGCATTTTCATTTTATAAGTTATGTATTATAGTTCTTTCTGTTATTTAAAGAAAATCAAATCTTTCCTGGACCACAAATGATAACCGATACCCTCCAGCCTTAGTTATAAGAATTAATTGCATCACCTTTTTTAATTTTTAAGGGAATTTAGTTTATATTTTGTTTTTTATTTCTTTAGATGTACACTGGCTTACGAATCGTGCTACAAAAACAAACTGTAACAACTTTGTTTCTAATCAATGCATTAAATTTTTTTTATAGCTAATTTTATTTTATATAATTAATTATTCTTAAAAATTATGGAACGTAAATGGCCTTCATGCTCAGCCACGCATATGCGCCACCTAATCAGAAAATTATTTATTGCGGCCTGAAGGGTTGAAGTCGGGATTTACCCAGTTATCAATTTAATGGTCTGCTTCAATAGAGTCAGAGATCTAAGTTTTGTTTTGTACACTTCTTGCTTAATATAACCCCATAAACAAAGTCTGGTGCAGTCAGGTCAGGTGACCTTGGAAGCCTACGGAAAATGGAGTTTCTTGATGTTAAGTTGTTTTCAAATTTTCGTTGGAGCTCTGCAATAATCGCTATGTGTGCAGTTGCTCCATCTTGCTGGAACCAAACGCTATTGAAAGGGATACGTCTTCGGCGCATCTGGGTAAAAAAACTCATCCAACATCTTTAAATATCTGTGCCCATTGACAGTTACTGCTACACCTTTTTCTTCAAAGAAACAACTCATTCTGGGTGAGGTTCTGTCTCTTGCATTATTTCTGGATTTGATTTACTCCGTATATACCAATTTTGCTTATTTATATTTCCGTTTAGATCAAAATTGGTTTCATCAGCCATAAATAGGCTAAATTGCCAAGTTTGTGTCTTCTTCGGCCATTTCAATAATTTTTTGGCAAAATTCCAAGCGAAAAGGTAAATCTAGAGGGTTAAACCGGCTTGTTATTTGAACTTTGTATAGAAACAGGTTTAAGGTATGACCGTCTGCTATCTCCAAGTTGCGCCGATAAGTTGCGAATCGAAACTCATGGATTTCTATATCGATGGTACGGTCTTCTTACGATACTTCCAGATCCGACAAACATGTTTACCAATCTCATATGGACCATATACTCGGGGGAGTGCCGCCAAAATACCGTCAGAATTCCCTTTTGACGGAAAATACGGACTGCAAACCCTCTTTTTCTCTATTAAAAAATTTAAACAATAACCAGCCAAATAAAATCACTCTGAAAAAAAGTTATTACGGTTTGTTTTTGTAGCACGATTCCTGAGCCACCCTGTATTATCAATAGTAAAAGTATGTAAAATAATATGTACATATGTAATAAATAAATAATTTTATATTTAAAAGTTTTGTTTGAAATTTTAAAATTAGAAATCCGAAAAAGCAACCCTACGTCAGCAGACGATTAGGGAAATTAAAGCAGTTCAGCTATATATTTTTTGTATGACACTGCCAAATGAGAGCAACAGGGATGTATGCGCGTGTAAGGAGAAAGTGGTGAAGATTGTTACGCCGCCTATGGCGTGTTCACCACCTTTTTCACCAGTTTTGAGGGTTTGGAAACACTTTTGCCTGGAAAGGTAAGTTCTTTAATATTGTAGAACATAATATTATAAGCCTACAAGTAGCCAAAGAATCAGCTGTTTTCCTGTGTGTGTGAAGCCTTTTTTTGACACAGAGTTTTAAATAAAAGGAGTAGTTTAACAATTTGGTAATGAACATGTATTTGTAATGGAAATAATAATGAAAACTTTCAAGAATATTTTCGAAACAAAAGATAATTATATATTAATTACTTTTTCGCACCACCTCTGAGGTTGCTATATAGGCGCGTTACTGATCTTTTTTGGGTGTTCGGTTCCCCAGGACTTAACCGGTAAACTAAGAATTTAAATATTCAACATACAAAGAGTTTTCACTCACAAAAACATAAACATATAAGTTTAAAAAGATAAAATTGGAAACATTTAATAATATTTCAATACACTAAATAATAATTTAAATAATACTATGCAAATTTAATCTTTAGGAATTAAAACAACCGAAAAATGTTTGAATATGGAATAAAAACATTCTGAAAAATATAAATTGTAAAACATAACACGGCAACACACTATAGCAGATTTCTGTCATTTGGACGTTTTAGTAGTAGATAATTTGTTGGCAACCCGTACATAGTGTGACTTCAGTAGCAGAATATTGGTTGGCAACCCGTACCAAGTGTGATTTTTAGTAGTAGAATTTTCGAGGCAACCCGTACCAAGTGGGAAATTTTTGAGTGTGTATTAGTGAAAATCTTAGGATTGGCTACTTGTAGATTTATACAATGGTTTACGCAATGCATGCGACGAAAGACGTTTTAGAGCATTTCTTTATACTACAGAGTATAATAGTTTTGTTCACCTAACGGTTGTTTGTATCACCTAAATCTAATCTAGATAAATTTGAAGTTATATATAGTTTAAAGATTATGAGGATGATGAGACGAGTTGAATTCAGAGTGACTGTGTGTCCGTCCGTTCGTCTGTGCAAACGATAATTTGAGTAAAAATTCGTAATGAACCTTGGTACACGTATTTCCTGCAACTAAATGAGGCCGAGTTCATAAATGGACGATTCCTAATCGGACCACTGCCACGCCCACTAAACGTAATTAATCTAAAACATATAAATTGCCATAACTAAGCCAAAAATTAAGAATCAAAACCGTTATTTGGTTCATTGAATCGCAATAATAAGGGGCATCTGTGGTTTGAACACTTTTTAAAAGTGGACGTGGCCATGCCCATTAATAAGTTTAATGTTTATATCTCCAAAACTATTCAAGCTATATCACCCAAATTTGCAAGTTTCGATACCTCTTGCGACAGCATGAAAATAGGTGAAATCGGTAAACTACTAAAAGCAAATGGGCGAAATCGTACAACAGGACTTTAAGCTCCATCTGATTTTTTCAATTCAATATACAAATCAAGCACTAATTAATATATCGGAAAAAAAATTTGAATATTTCCTTTAAAGTATGCCATCTCAGGCCTAAAATTTTTGAAAATTGGACCATAACTTATTAAGTTCCCAGATACAGGAATTGTGTACCCCAGAGCCTATGGCTGACTTTTTGCCGAAAATATTGGTCAATCTGTAATATAAATAATTGATATTCGGAGAAAATGTTTTTGTTAATAATGATACTCCCCTTAGCCCCCATATACCTAATAAGAAGATGTTTGAACTTCCAGTTGACTTTACACCAATGTGCTCGTTAATTCAATCAAATTAAGAAAGCGTATTTTTCTAATCACAGTGAATATTCGTGAATAAAATGGCAAAAATGGATAAAATGAGTCGAAAACTTGCCTTAGCCCCCATATGCCTGGTACTAACGATTTTGAAACGTCCGGGTGACTTTACTCCACATATATGTTTATATTTATATATTTATGAAATTGCTTGAGAATTAATTCTCACGTATAGGTACCTCAGCAATGTCAAAAATTAATGAAATCAGCCCTTGCATTTCTATGCCTCCAAATGAGTTTAGCATAATTTTCGCTGACGGGGAAGTAAAATATAGTAATAATACTAAGTGAGTCTATAACCTTCAAGATAATTGAATATTTCGTAAACGCTTAACGTAATCGAAAAATTATATGCACCCTTTTTTTTATTGAGCTGTAAATTTCCTACAAACTTATGAGTTTCCCGATTTATATTGTTTTCTTTTTCATTGAGTTTTAAAATTCATAAGAAAAAAAATTTGATTTAAAATAATCAAATTTCAATATTATGATTACATACTAGACCATATTTTAGAGCAGTAAATTTATTACAAACCTATGAGTTTTCGAATTTATAATGTTTTTTCATTAAGTTGCAAAATTCATAAGAAAAAAAAAATTGTTCCTAAATTGCCTAAGTCGGAAAAAAATTTGAATTTCTATTTATTATTTTCAATTTCTCGGATACAGGGCTATTAACCGGCAGATGGCGCAAAAAAGAAATGCAAAATACCAATCAAGATGTGTGTAGCCGTTTTAAGTAGTAGAATCGAAAAACATTTAATCTCTTACATTATATATTGCGAAATATTAAAATATGACAAAATTTGAACAAAAGAAGCAGAAATGCCATTAAGGTTAAATAAGAAGCAAACAATTCGAATATAGCGAGTACCAAAAAATGGTTAAAATTTCTTTATTTATATTCTTTTCAGCTTAAAGATGATATTGTTATATTAAGAATAACACTCTTGTTTTAACAACTTTATTGATTGTTGAAAACATTTTTCCTAAGCTGTTTTAGAAAGCGTAAAAAAGAGAAAAGGGTGTAACATTTTGAATCATCTCTTTACAATTTCTTAGTTACAGGCTATTCTCCAGGATTTTGCTTTCGCTGATTTGTTTTTATACTCTCGAAATAAGTTGCACATAGGGAAAAAGTTTTCTTTACCTTCGATTGTTTGTAACAGCTAAAACTAATATAGAAATTAGATAAGATTGTCTATTAAATAAGACATATTCCCTGTATTAGACATCTCTAAGAAAGTCTCTCCAACCCTTAATTGTAACGCTTTATAGTTTTCTACTTTTTTCTTATGATCAAAAAGAAAAATTCTAATTTTGTATGAAATTGCATGCTCTACGAAAAATGTCTCACGAACCGTTTAAACGATATTAACGGTTGAAGTGTTTTTTTATTTTAAGGAACAATTTATTTATTTTTTCTTATGAATTTTGTAACTTAATGAAAAAAACATTATAAATTCGAAAACTCGTAGGTTTGTAATAAATTTACTGCTCTTTACTAAATTGTCTAGTATGTAATCATAATATTGAAATTTGATTATTTTAAATCAAATTTTTTTTCTTATGAATTTTAAAACTCAATGAAAAAGAAAACAATATAAATCGGGAAACTCATAAGTTTGTAGGAAATTTACCGCTCAATAAAAAAAAGGGTGCATATAATTTTTCGATTACGTTAAGCGTTTACGAAATATTCAATTATCTTGAAGGTTATAGACTCACTTAGTATTATTACTATATTTTACTTACCCGTCAGCGAAAATTATACTAAAATCATTTGGAGGCATAGAAATGGAAGGGCTGATTTCATTAATTTTTGACATTGCTGAGGTATACGTGAGAACTAATTCTCAAGCAATTTCATAAATATATAAATATAAACATATATGTTCTCAAGCAATTTCATAAATATATAAATATAAACATATATGTGGAGTAAAGTCACCCGGACGTTTCAAAATCGTTAGTACCAGGCATATGGGGGCTAAGGCAAGTTTTCGCCTCATTTTATCCATTTTTGCCATTTTAGGCACAAATATTCACTGTGATTAGAAAAATACGCTTTCTTAATTTGATTGAATTAACGAGCACATTGGTGTAAAGTCAACTGGAAGTTCAAACATCTTTTTATTAGGTATATGGGGGCTAAGGGGAGTATCATTATTAACAAAAACATTTTCTCCGAATATCAATTATTTATATTACAGAATGATCGATATTTTCGGCAAAAAGTCAGCCATAGGCTCTGGGGTACACAATTCCTGTATCTGGGAACTTAATAAGTTATGGTCCGATTTTCAAAAATTTTCAAATTTTTTTATTTCCGATATATTAATTAGTGCTTGATTTGTATATTGAATTGAAAAAATCAGATGGAGCTTAAAGTCCTGTTGTACGATTTCGCCCATTTGCTTTTAGTAGGTTACCGATTTCACCTATTTTCATGCTGTCGCAATAGGTATCGAATTTGCAAATTTGGGTGATATAGCTTGAATAGTTTGGGAAATATAAACATTAAACTTATTAGGGAGCGGGGCCACGTCCACTTTTAAAAAATGTTCAAACCACATATGACCTTTAGTATTGCGATTCAATGAACCAAATAACGGCAGTGGTCCGATTGCGAATCGTCCATTTATGAACCCGTTCTCATTTATTTGCAGGGAACACGTGTACCAAGGTTCATTAAGATATCTAAATTTTTACTCCAATTATCACTTGCACAGACGGACTGACAGACAATAAATGTGTAAATAACAAACTTGTAGGAAATTTAATTTCTTACAAAGAAGTCTCCGACACCAAATCAATTATTAGTACCCTTTGAGATACAGAGATTTTAAGTTGAAGCGGTACGGAAATTTTAAGTTGAATTGTTAAATTAGAATTCCGTACCACATTTTACAATTTTCCTCTCGCTAGTGTTGTTTACGAGGTAAAACCAAAAAAACGTCAATTTCATGGAAAAATTCGGTTTGGGGGCCCGTACTACCCCGCAGGTGCAAGTTATAACTTTACCGCAATGGAGACTTTTGTAGAACGTTCAATTCTGAGGAATACCTAATGAAGGGTGAGATAATTCCATCAAAGGCCGCTGAGTTATAAAAAAAAAAAAAAAATCTAGTTTTACGTGTATTTTAGATTGAAAATCTTTACAGGCCTTGGTCTAGTACTTAATATTAATATTAAGAGCTCAAACTTTCAGGGAATTTTTTTTTTTGGTATTTCCAACAAAATTTCACTATGGGATTGAAAAAAAAAATAGTTAAAAAAAATCACTCTAGTATGCATACATATATTGGTTGATACATAAGATGTCTTAGCAAAATTAACTGAACGTATAATAGTGCTTCGATTTTCGTTATTATAACAAACCTTATGCCAAATATGTCGGTCAGTTTTGAGTTATTATTTATAAATTTGCTTGAAAATATGTTCACGAGTATACCTGGATAATGTCAAAAGTTGGTGCTATCATCGTTTACCTTAGCAAATCTTACTAACGAGACTCTGATTTAATCGGGAATGATTTAACATGATCATGCGTCAAAAACTGTGCCAAAAATGTATGTAATTGGAAACTACTTTTTTATAGCCCATGTACAAGTATAACCAAAGATACGAGTACTTTCCATCCTCGATTAATTTATACTAAGTAATACTACATACTACTACACTATAAATAGATAAGTCTGTTATCTTACTCATATTAGGAGTAGATTTCCAAATTTCATTAATATAATAAGAGGGGCAAATTACGCAATAAGACAATATTATACTATTAGATCAACGACTGGTACCTTTGAATGTTGAATGTGTACATACATATATAATGCAAGAGATTGCGTTTATTAAACAAATGACACGAGTTGTCTATGTTACGTGTTTCTCTGAAAGTTACTTATGAGGATGTGCAGATATTATACAAGATTGGTGGCAAAAAGCTGAGTGTGCCAGGTGGCTGTACGAAAATGATTCCTCTCGCTTATGCTAAAATGTGAAATGACACTATTGAGTTTCTTTGACATTTTAAATGAGTTAAAAATCGAGTTGTTAACCTCTAGGTAAATTATCCTTATTGAATAATGATGGAATTACCAACACTAGCCAAAAGTGAAGGCGACGATGCTAATATAAAGAGAAATGAGAGCTTCAGCTAATGTTAAATTTTCCTCTAGGACAGGTTGGAGCTTGTCTTTTGAACCATCTAACTATTGTCATCACGATCTTATAAGCATCTTTCCATGGATTTTTTTCAACTCTTTTGCAGAGCAACAGCCTTTACTTATTATTGCCTTTTTAAGGTTGTTCCGTTTCCTCCTTTATGCATAAAACACATTAAAGATAGCATGCGACCGACAGTATCTGTCAAATATTAAAATACACAGTTCTTTAGACAACAGCGTGACTTCACGGCAGCAGGCTTGCAGTTGTTGCCGTCGCCAAATTAAATCTATTTTTAATTTTGTCGACGACAATAGGCAGCTGTAGTGGCGCCACTGATAAACAAATGAAATGTAAAATTATTCAAAGCTTTAACAAGTTTAACTATATTTTACAAACTTAAGAATAAAATAGCTCTGATATACCATTTGTAATAACAATTGATGATTTAAAACAAATAAATTGACCCATTTACCTTTCTCTGCACAAAAAATTTCACTTTGAACTAAATATTCACATTTCATTCAAGTAAAAAATTGTAGAACGGCAACGAAATTGTGTACATTAGGTGTTTGATATGTTGCTGCCGTCTTTAAAATGTTTAAGAAGCTGGCGTCAAGACGCCATATGCAGACAAAGAAATTTCGCTATCGCTATGTCGTGAAGTGCAGTAGTCTATGTGTTTGGAGCTTTAGTCTTGGGGATTCTGTCAATTGCCGTCCACTTTGGCACTGACAGCTCGCTTTGTGGCATTCGCTTCTTAGAGTATCAATGCACTAGCACAATCTTATTCCATTAGCTTTCGTCAAGGATTTCCAATTTGTTTCTTTAGTTTGCGCCTTCTAAAGGGGTTGAAATCTTTCGAAAGACTCTTGGTTATAACTTTCAAAAATGGCTAGATGCTAGAAAATAACCTGCGCCAGGGAGCTGATAGTGAAGTGATGTCAATCACAGAGCCCGGCTGTTCAATCAAAAGTGATCTTCTGAGTTCTCCTTTCCACTTTATTTACACGCACCGTAAGACGGTTTCTTGTCACATGCCTTCGCGAGGTGCCCCTTCTTCCCAAATTTTAGACAGTAGGCTGAAAACAGCCGTTTGTGTGTCCGCGCGCGCTGCTTTGATGTTTTTGATTCATCGTTAATCAAAATCACCTAGTTCCTTTATTTTTGCGCTGATAATGTTATTTCGTTTTGATGTCGGATCTCCACCGTTTTCTCGTGAGTAAGTACTTTTATTGTTTCCTGGTTTGCAAGCACTTTAACAGTATCCTTGGTGTAATCATCAGTATTAACGCATCCTATAGCTGCAGTAACATTTCTGCTGGAGGGCATCCTCTTTCTTGGCCGCTCTTACGATGTCACTATAGCATATATATATAGTTGCTTCCTGTGATGGAGGTTTGTACGCTGCCTGTCCTCTGGCACACCATCTTATTTTTAGTCAAATATTTCTTTTGTAGCGGTGATGGGCCTTCCCTCTTTTCTCTTTTAGTTTCCTTAGCTCCTTTTCTTTTTTGGTGGGGTTCGTCATTTTGTCAGTTTTTGTCACTGGTCTCTTTGACGTAATTTCGATTGTCATATAGCGTTACTATGTGACTGTGGAAATCTTTTACGTTGATATTGATGGTACGTTGTAGTTAAAATATCATCTCCACAATCCTAGATTTTATCTCCCAACTCATTCAAATAGTCTTCATATGATTTTTATCAAGTATACGGTGTACTCTCTTGCAACACTCGCGCTGAGCATCATTGTAAGTGATCTACCGATCTTAGGCAGGCTTAAGAATCATCTATATCCTTGCCTGATGTACTTTCGAACAAACACAGTTCGTCCCTGGCTACTGATTTTTGTGGCATAAATTTTGTTGCTATTATTGTTGATGTTACTGTTTTTTTTTTATATATGTCATGTTTTAGAGGAATATAGAATCAAATGAAGCAGTTGACATTTTATTTATTATTTTACGCAACGTTTCGCATTGTTTTATTGCTTCTTCAGGCGAAAATCAACTTTGTCTATCATAAAGTTGCCTTGCCACATACATATGGCATCTTTATTTTTTGGTTGTTTATCTTGCAATTTCTTTCTTTTTAGTTTTTTAAAAAAGTTAAATAAAAAATAAAAGCTGAAAGTAGTAAACAAATTTAAACTTGATCAATGTTTTTTGACGGTTACGTAAAACTAATCGGGATAGATATAGAGTTATGTATATGTAAACGATCGAGATGACGAGGCGAGTTGAATTCTGGGTGACAGTTTAACAAGGTCGGTAATGGAGATGTCCTATCGGCCCATTCCCAAACTCCATAAAGTGTCGTCATTGTCGTCATTCGAAAAAATGGAATACCATGCCCCGTCTTCTTATAAATGTTTTGTTGAGACCTGCTAAAAGCGCGATAACTTACGATATAAATCCTCTGACAACAAGTTTTCCTGACAATAATTGCTATTGCTCCCCTAGCTACCATCTTCGAAATTTAGAGAGCGTTTCTTTTTAAAAGCAGTGTATTCTTTTGCCTAAACTGGATAAAATTCAGTATTCACCCAACTTCTTCTAGATCGCATATAACCTATATAAAGATTTTTAAACTTACGCTTTGGCTTTATAACGTTTATATGTATCTGTAAATATGTAATATATCCTAGCAAATTTATAAAATTGGATAAACTATAAACTATAGTTTAATGCCGAAAATGTGTGAAACCCATCCACGAATTAGCCCTGCACCCATATTCCACATATTATATAATATAAAAATGTTCGTCTTTCTAGCAGACTTTATGCCGAATATGTGGGTAAGTGTGTGAGTTATATTCATTAAATTTGGTGGAAACATGTCTCAAGTATATTTGAATACTGTTTTTTTTTCTTTGTTAATAACGGGTAATCCAAGTAGAGGTATCTTTTTCAATAGCCTTTTTTGACAGATCATGCGTTTATTCACTATTGTTTGGCTTTTCATCATGGAAAGACTTACACCTGAACAACGTTTAGAAATCGTTTAACTTTATTACGAAAATTCTCTTGACACCCAGCATGCATTATTGGCTCTTGAATAGTTCAAGAAGATCCGATGTTTTCAATCCAAATTTTGTTCAGCGCTGAGGCCCATTTCTTGCTCAATGCGTATGTAAACAAACAAAATTGACGCATTTGGGACGAAGAGCAACCTGAAGAAGAAGGAATATTGTAGAACAAAACTCTCTGTACTTCAATGCCTATCTAATTTCATTAGTAATTCTATTTACTTGCTCCACTGTGTCATGTTTTTCACTAAACCCGAATTGGTGCATTGGAATTGTATTATTTTCATGGAGGAAAGGACACATCTTTGTTAGTAATACTTTTTCAAATATTTTTGAAAGTCAGGGCAGGAGGTTTATTGGTCTGTAAAAAGACGAATGTGTTAAGTCTTTGCCGGCTTTATCCATGATGATCTGCGACTTACTCCATTAGCATTTTTGCAGTAATTTTATCGTATCCTGATGACTTTTTTCGACTTATATCTTTTATTATATTTCTAATTTCAAAAGTTAAAGTCTTAGTAGACGAAAGCGATAATATTTTACAATTAGACCAATTCTTCCCCTATGCCCATATACCCAATATAGTGATTTCCAACTTTAAAGCTGGCTTCAAACCGTTTATGTTGGTCAATATGTGGAATATTTTAATTAAATTAAGTTGAAAATATTTCTTCTCAATGTTTTTTAATATAAAATCTTGGTAATATATGAAAATATGCTTCCGGCTTTGACCTTTGTTGCAAGAGTATAAAATGCTAAGTTACATCCGAAGCCCTTTCTTATTTCTTCCTATTAATTTATTGTATATAATTCTTTTGAAAACATACTCTTGAAATAAATTTGAAATAGTTTAATTCAAATGGGAGACATTAAATTCAATATTTTCATTGTAGTCTGAGTAAATTAAATTCGAAAATTCTCTATTCAACTTTTCATACTCTCACACCATGTTGCAACAGAGTCTAGTAATTTTTTTCACGTAACACCTGAAACTAATATAGAGGTTTATACATACATATGGAAATCAAAATGATCAGAGTTCTGATAAGAGTTGAATTCAGGATGTTTGTCTGTCCGTCCATACAAGCGATAATTTGATAAAAATTTAGATAACACGATGAATATACGATGATAATACGATCGCGGTATGCGATGTATTATAAAGTGCTTTAACTAAGCCAGAAACTAGTTCACATGACTTAATGGTTAAAAATGGTTAAAAGAGTTGCCTTTGTCTCGCTTTGTTGCTAATTTAAAATCTATACATATCTCACAAACGGCTGAAGCTACATCACATATATATATTGGTACATCACATACATATATTGGTTGATACATAAGATGTCTTAGCAAAATTAACTGAACGTATAATAGTTCTTAGATTTTCGTTATTATAACAAACCTTATGCCAAATATGTCGGTCAGTTTTGAGTTATATATTTATAAATTTGCTTGAAAATATGTTCACGAGTATACCTGAATAATGTCAAAAGTTTGTGCAGTCAGCCCGGACCTTTTCTGACCTCAATATACTATATATAGTGATTTACAACTTCCCACCTCTCACTAAATCGTTTAGATTGGTAAAAATGTTCTGTAACACCCGAATTTAGCCCTTCCCTACTTGTTATATAAACACTTATCTCAAACTTCGGTGGATTATATTTCATTGAAAAGATGTCCAAACAATTTGATCAGTCGAACAGGTTCAATATTCAGTCGAATTATTTAGATTACTATAATGGTTTACCTTAGCAAATCTTACTAACGAGACTCTGATTTAATCGGGAATGATTTAACATGATCATGCGTCAAAAACTGTACCAAAAATGTATGTTATTGGAAACTACTTTTTTATAGCCCATGTACAAGTATAACCAAAGATACGAGTACTTTCCATCCTCGATTAATTTATACTAAGTAATACTACATACTACTACACTATAAATATATAAGTCTGTTATCTTACTCATATTAGCAGTAGATTTCCAAATTTCATTAATATAATAAGAGGGGCAAATTACGCAATAAGACAATATTATACTATTAGATCAACGACTGGTACCTTTGAATGTTGCATGTGTACATACATATATAATGCAAGAGATTGCGTTTATTAAACAAATGACACGAGTTGTCTAATCATGTTACGTGTTTCTCTGAAAGTTACTTATGAGGATGTGCAGATATTATACAAGATTGGTGGCAAAAAGCTGAGTGTGCCAGGTGGCTGTACGAAAATGATTCCTCTCGCTTATGCTAAAATGTGAAATGACACTATTGAGTTTCTTTGACATTTTAAATGAGTTAAAAATCGAGTTGTTAACCTCTAGGTAAATTATCCTTATTGAATAATGATGGAATTACCAACACTAGCCAAAAGTGAAGGCGACGATGCTAATATAAAGAGAAATAAGAGCTTCAGCTAATGTTAAATTTTCCTCTAGGACAGGTTGGAGCTTGTCTTTTGAACCATCTAACTATTGTCATCACGATCTTATAAGCATCTTTCCATGGATTTTTTTCAACTCTTTTGCAGAGAAACAGTCTTTACTTATTATTGCCTTTTTAAGGTTGTTCCGTTTCCTCCTTTATGCATAAAACACATTAAAGATAGCATGCGACCGACAGTATCTGTCAAATATTAAAATACACAGTTCTTTAGACAACAGCGTGACTTCACGGCAGCAGGCTTACAGTTGTTGCCGTCGCCAAATTTAATCTATTTTTAATTTTGTCGACGACAATGGGCAGCTGTAGTGGCGCCACTAATATAACAAATGGAATGTAAAATTATTCAAAGCTTTAACAAGTTTAACTATATTTCACAAACTTAAGAATAAAATAGCTCTGATATACCATTTGTAATAACAATTAATGATTTAAAACAAATAAATAGACCCATTTACCTTTCTCTGCACAAAAAATTTCACTTTGAACTAAATATTCACATTTCATTCAAGTAAAAGATTGTAGAACGGCAACGAAATTGTGTACATTAGGTGTTTGATATGTTGCTGCCGCCTTTAAAATGTTTAAGAAGCTGGCGTCAAGACGCCATATGCAGACAAAGAAATTTCGCTATCGCTATGTCGTGAAGTGCAGTAGTCTATGTGTTTGGAGCTTTAGTCTTGGGGATTCTGTCAATTGCCGTCCACTTTGGCACGGACAGCTCGCTTTGTGGCATTCGCTTCTTAGAGTATCAATGCACTAGCACAGTCTTATTCCATTAGCTTTCGTCAATGATTTCCAATTTGTTTCTTTAGTTTGCGCCTTCTAAAGGGGTTGAAATCTTTCGAAAGACTCTTGGTTATAACTTTCAAAAATGGCTGGATGCTAGAAAATAACCCGCACTAGGGAGCTGATAGTGAAGTGATGTCAATCACAGAGCCCGGCCGTTCATTCAAAAGTGATCTTCTGAGTTCTCCTTTCCACTTTATTTACACGCACCGCAAGACGGTTTCTTGTCACATGCCTTCGCGAGGTGCCCCTTCTTCCCAAATTTTAGACAGTATTGCCTCCCATCATCGGGAATACTCAAGCTTTCAGTATATGGCCATATTTCAGACAACTAACACACTTTTGTAGGTCTTTCCATAACCTCCGATCCAACCTAGCTGATTTTTAATTTCTTCATCTCTGGAAGTGGCCTTGCCTGTAGAGCTAGGGGCTGAAAACAGCCCTTTGTGTGACCGCGCGCGCTGCTTTGATGCTTTTGATTCATCGTTAATCAAAATCACCTAGTTTTCTCGTGAGTAAGTACTTTTATTGTTTCCTGGTTTGCAAGCACTTTAACAGTATCCTTGGTGTAATCATCAGTATTAGCGCATCCTTTAGCTGCAGTAACATTTCTGCTGGAGGGCATCCTCTTTCTTGGCCGCTCTTACGATGTCCCTATTGCATATATACTTATATAGTTGCTTCCTGTGATGGAGGTTTGTACGCTGCCTGTCCCCTGGCACACTGTCTTATTTTTAGTCAAATATTTCTTTTGTAGCGGTGATGGGCCTTCCTTCTTTTCTCTTTTAGTTTCCTTAGCTCCTTTTCTTTTTTGGTGGGGTTCGTCATTTTGTCTGTTTTCGTCACTGGTCTCTTTGACGTAATTTGATTGTCATATAGCGTTACTATGTGACTGTGGAAATCTCTTACGTTGATATTGATGGCACGTTGTAGTTGAAATATCATCTCCACAAGCCTAGATTTTATCTCCCAACTCATTCAAATAGTCTTCATATGATTTTATCAAGTATACGGTGTACTCTCTTGCAACACTCGCGCTGAGCATCAGCAGGCTTAAGACGCATCTATATCCTTGCCTGATGTACTTTCGAACAAACACAGTTTGTCCCTGGCTACTGATTATTGTGACATAAATTTTGTTGCTATTATTGTTGATGTTACTGTTTTTTATACTCTCGCAACCTGTTGCTACAGAGTATAATAGTTTTGTTCACCTAACGGTTGTTTGTATCACCTAAAACTAATCGAGTTAGATATAGGGTTATATATATATAAATGCTCAGGATGAAGAGACGAGTTGAAATCCGGGTGACTGTCTGTCCGTCCGTCCGTCTGTCTTGTAGTCTTGATAGACATGTTTCTTGGTACCGTGAGACGGTTGGTATTGCAGATGGGCGTAGTCGGACTACTGCCACGCCCACAAAACGCCATTAATCAAAAACAAATAAATTGCCATAACTAAGCCCCGCAATAAGATACAAGACTGTTATTTGGTACACAAGATCACATTAGGGAGGGGCATCTGCAGTTTAAATCTTTTTTTTTAAAGTGGGTGTGGTCCCGCCTCTAATTGGTTTAATCTGCATATCTCCTAAATCGCTAATGCTATAATAACAAAATTCACTGAAAGCAAATGCTTTTAGCACTTCTATTGACGGTGTGAAAATAGTTGAAATCGGGTGGCAACTCCGCCCACTCCATATAAATTTTATCTCTGGGATGGTATGAGATGACTTTATGGGAACCGCGTTCAAAATTAGACAGTGGGCGTGGCACAGCCCACTTTTAGGTGAAAACCCATATCTTGAGATCTGCTTAACCAATTTCAACAAAATTCGGTACATAACGTTATTTTCATATTTCTATATTATAGTGCGAAAATGGGCGGAATCGGACTACAACCACGCCTATTTCACCATTTTCAATTCCATCTGATTCTTTCACTTTCCACTATGCATATCAAGCAACAATGATTATATCGGGGTAAAACTTTGCGTGAATAATACGTTTAAGGTATGCCACTTTGTGATCAAAAATTGTCTAAATCGAACCAAAACTGTTCAAGCCCCTAAGTACTAAATATGTGGACCCCAGTGCCTATAGTTGACCTTCTACCGAAAATATCAGCCAACCCACAAAGAAATCTCGAACGAGTATACCATTTGACTTTGCGAGAGTATAAAATGTTCGGTTACATCCGAACTTAGCCCTTCCTTACTTGTTTTATATATGTCATGTTTTAGAGGAATATAGAATCAAATGAATCAGTTGACATTTTATTTATTATTTTACGCAACGTTTCGCATTGTTTTATTGCTTCTTCAGGCGAAAATCAACTTTGTCTATTATAAAGTTGCCTTGCCACATACATATGGCATCTTTATTTTTTGGTTGTTTATCTTGCAATTTCTTTCTTTTTAGTTTTTTAAAAAAGTTAAATAAAAAATAAAAGCTGAAAGCAGTAAACAAATTTAAACTTGATCAATGTTTTTTGACGGTTACGTAAAACTAATCGGGATAGATATAGAGTTATGTATATGTAAATGATCGAGATGACGAGGCGAGTTGAATTCTGGGTGACAGTTTAACAAGGTCGGTAATGTAGATGTCCTATCGGCCCATTCCCAAACTCCATAAAGTGTCGTCATTCGAAAAAATGGAATACCATGCCCCGTCTTCTTATAAATGTTATGTTGAAACCTGCTAAAAGCGCGATAACTTACGATATAAATCCTCTGACAACAACTTTTCCTGACAATAATTGCTATTGCTCCCCTAGCTACCATCTTCGAAATTTAGAGAGCGTTTCTTTTTAAAAGCAGTGTATTCTTTTGCCTAAACTGGATAAAATTGGGTGAATACTTCTTCTAGATCGCATATAACCTATATAAGGATTTTTAAACTTACGCTTTGGCTTTATAACGTTTATATGTATCTGTAAATATGTAATATATCCTAGCAAATTTATAAAATTGGATAAACTATAGTTTAATGCCGAAAATGTATGAAACCCATCCACGAATTAGCCCTGCACCCATATTCCACATATTATATAATATAAAAATGTTCGTCTTTCTAGCAGACTTTATGCCGAATATGTGGGTAAGTGTGTGAGTTATATTCATTAAATTTGGTGGAAACATGTCTCAAGTATATTTGAATACTGTTTTTTTTTCTTTGTTAATAACGGGTAATCCAAGTAGAGGTATCTTTTTCAATAGCCTTTTTTGACAGATCATGCGTTTATTCACTATTGTTTGGCTTTTCATCATGGAAAGACTTACACCTGAACAACGTTTAGAAATCGTTTAACTTTATTACGAAAATTCTCTTGACACCCAGCATGCATTATTGGCTCTTGAATAGTTCAAGAAGATCCGATGTTTTCAATCCAAATTTTGTTCAGCGCTGAGGCCCATTTCTTGCTCAATGCGTATGTAAACAAACAAAATTGACGCATTTGGGACGAAGGGCAACCTGAAGAGATTCAAGAGCAGCAATTACATCCAGAAAAAACCACGGTTTGGTGTGGTTTCTGGGCCGGTGGAACCATCGGTCTCAGCCAGCCCTTATCATCAGTTTATCTGATATGAAATTAGCCACTTTAACAGTAAATCTCCTATTTTTTAAATACGACTTCAATGTTTTATACAATTCGAAAGGAAAAAATGTTATTGTTTTATATAAAAGGCTTACATGTCTCACCGTATCGAATCCATGAGCAACATCAAGGAATATTGTAGAACAAAACTCTCTGTACTTCAATGCCTATCTAATTTCATTAGTAATTCTATTTACTTGCTCCACTGTGTCATGTTTTTCACTAAACCCGAATTGGTGCATTGGAATTGTATTATTTTCATGGAGGAAAGGACACATCTTTGTTAGTAATACTTTTTCAAATATTTTTGAAAGTCAGGGTAGGAGGTTTATTGGTCTGTAAAAAGACGAATGTGTTAAGTCTTTGCCGGCTTTATCCATGATGATCTGCGACTTATTCCATTAGCATTTTTGCAGTAATTTTATCGTATCCTGATGACTTTTTTCGACTTATATCTTTTATTATATTTTTAATTTCAAAAGTTGAAGTCTTAGTAGACGAAAGCGATAATATTTTACAATTAGACCAATTCTTCCCCTATGCCCATATACCCAATATAGTGATTTCCAACTTTAAAGCTGGCTTCAAACCGTTTATGTTGGTCAATATGTGGAATATTTTAATTAAATTAAGTTGAAAATATTTCTTCTGAATGCTTTTTAATATAAAATTTTGGTAATATCTCAAAATATGCTTCCGGCTTTGACCTTTGTTGCAAGAGTATAAAATGCTAAGTTACATCCGAAGCCCTTTCTTATTTCTTCCTATTAATTTATTGTATATAATTCTTTTGAAAACATACTCTTGAAATAAATTTGAAATAGTTTAATTCAAATGGGAGACATTAAATTCAATATTTTCATTGTAGTCTGAGTAAATTAAATTCGAAAATTCTCTATTCAACTTTTCATACTCTCACACCATGTTGCAACAGAGTCTAGTAATTTTTTTCACGTAACACCTGAAACTAATATAGAGGTTTATACATACATATGGAAATCAAAATGATCAGAGTGCTGATAAGAGTTGAATTCAGGATGTTTGTCTGTCCGTCCATACAAGCGATAATTTGATAAAAATTTAGATAACACGATGAATATACGATGATAATACGATCGCGGTATGCGATGTATTATAAAGTGCTTTAACTAAGCCAGAAACTAGTTCACATAACTTAATGGTTAAAAATGGTTAAAAGAGTTGCCTTTGTCTCGCTTTGTTGCTAATTTAAAATCTATACATATCTCACAAACGGCTGAAGCTACATCACATATATATATTGGTACATCACATACATATATTGGTTGATACATAAGATGTCTTAGCAAAATTAACTGAACGTATAATAGTGCTTAGATTTTCGTTATTATAACAAACCTTATGCCAAATATGTCGGTCAGTTTTGAGTTATATATTTATAAATTTGCTTGAAAATATGTTCACGAGTATACCTGAATAATGTCAAAAGTTTGTGCAGTCAGCCCGGACCTTTTCTGACCTCAATATACTATATATAGTGATTTACAACTTCCCACCTCTCACTAAATCGTTTAGATTGGTAAAAATGTGCGTTATTTTTAGAAAATTAAGTGAACAAGCCTTCTTAAAAATTATGAAGTTTTTCCCTGACTTTGATCCTCGCAAGTTGCAAGAGTATGAAACGTTCTGTAACACCCGAATTTAGCCCTTCCCTACTTGTTATATAAACACTTATCTCAAACTTCGGTGGATTATATTTCATTGAAAAGATGTCCAAACAATTTGATCAGTCGAACAGGTTCAATATTCAGTCGAATTATTTAGATTACTATAATGGTTTACCTTAGCAAATCTTACTAACGAGACTCTGATTTAATCGGGAATGATTTAACATGATCATGCGTCAAAAACTGTACCAATAATGTATGTAATTGGAAACTACTTTTTTATAGCCCATGTACAAGTATAACCAAAGATACGAGTACTTTCCATCCTCGATTAATTTATACTAAGTAATACTACATACTACTACACTATAAATAGATAAGTCTGTTTTATCTTACTCATATTAGGAGTAGATTTCCAAATTTCATTAATATAATAAGAGGGGCAAATTACGCAGTAAGACAATATTATACTATTAGATCAACGACTGGTACCTTTGAATGTTGCATGTGTACATACATATATAATGCAAGAGATTGCGTTTATTAAACAAATGACACGAGTTGTCTAATCAGGTTACGTGTTTCTCTGAAAGTTACTTATGAGGATGTGCAGATATTATACAAGATTGGTGGCAAAAAGCTGAGTGTGCCAGGTGGCTGTACGAAAATGATTCCTCTCGCTTATGCTAAAATGTGAAATGACACTATTGAGTTTCTTTGACATTTTAAATGAGTTAAAAATCGAGTTGTTAACCTCTAGGTAAATTATCCTTATTGAATAATGATGGAATTACCAACACTAGCCAAAAGTGAAGGCGACGATGCTAATATAAAGAGAAATGAGAGCTTCAGCTAATGTTAAATTTTCCTCTAGGACAGGTTGGAGCTTGTCTTTTGAACCATCTAACTATTGTCATCACGATCTTATAAGCATCTTTCCATGGATTTTTTTCAACTCTTTTGCAGAGAAACAGTCTTTACTTATTATTGCCTTTTTAAGGTTGTTCCGTTTCCTCCTTTATGCATAAAACACATTAAAGATAGCATGCGACCGACAGTATCTGTCAAATATTAAAATACACAGTTCTTTAGACAACAGCGTGACTTCACGGCAGCAGGCTTACAGTTGTTGCCGTCGCCAAATTTAATCTATTTTTAATTTTGTCGACGACAATGGGCAGCTGTAGTGGCGCCACTAATATAACAAATGAAATGTAAAATTATTCAAAGCTTTAACAAGTTTAACTATATTTCACAAACTTAAGAATAAAATAGCTCTGATATACCATTTGTAATAACAATTAATGATTTAAAACAAATAAATAGACCCATTTACCTTTCTCTGCACAAAAAATTTCACTTTGAACTAAATATTCACATTTCATTCAAGTAAAAGATTGTAGAACGGCAACGAAATTGTGTACATTAGGTGTTTGATATGTTGCTGCCGCCTTTAAAATGTTTAAGAAGCTGGCGTCAAGACGCCATATGCAGACAAAGAAATTTCGCTATCGCTATGTCGTGAAGTGCAGTAGTCTATGTGTTTGGAGCTTTAGTCTTGGGGATTCTGTCAATTGCCGTCCACTTTGGCACGGACAGCTCGCTTTGTGGCATTCGCTTCTTAGAGTATCAATGCACTAGCACAGTCTTATTCCATTAGCTTTCGTCAATGATTTCCAATTTGTTTCTTTAGTTTGCGCCTTCTAAAGGGGTTGAAATCTTTCGAAAGACTCTTGGTTATAACTTTCAAAAATGGCTGGATGCTAGAAAATAACCCGCACTAGGGACCTGATAGTGAAGTGATGTCAATCACAGAGCCCGGCCGTTCATTCAAAAGTGATCTTCTGAGTTCTCCTTTCCACTTTATTTACACGCACCGCAAGACGGTTTCTTGTCACATGCCTTCGCGAGGTGCCCCTTCTTCCCAAATTTTAGACAGTATTGCCTCCCATCATCGGGAATACTCAAGCTTTCAGTATATGGCCATATTTCAGACAACTAACACACTTTTGTAGGTCTTTCCATAACCTCCGATCCAACCTAGCTGATTTTTAATTTCTTCATCTCTGGAAGTGGCCTTGCCTGTAGAGCTAGGGGCTGAAAACAGCCCTTTGTGTGACCGCGCGCGCTGCTTTGATGCTTTTGATTCATCGTTAATCAAAATCACCTAGTTTTCTCGTGAGTAAGTACTTTTATTGTTTCCTGGTTTGCAAGCACTTTAACAGTATCCTTGGTGTAATCATCAGTATTAGCGCATCCTTTAGCTGCAGTAACATTTCTGCTGGAGGGCATCCTCTTTCTTGGCCGCTCTTACGATGTCCCTATAGCATATATACTTATATAGTTGCTTCCTGTGATGGAGGTTTGTACGCTGCCTGTCCCCTGGCACACTGTCTTATTTTTAGTCAAATATTTCTTTTGTAGCGGTGATGGGCCTTCCTTCTTTTCTCTTTTAGTTTCCTTAGCTCCTTTTCTTTTTTGGTGGGGTTCGTCATTTTGTCTGTTTTCGTCACTGGTCTCTTTGACGTAATTTGATTGTCATATAGCGTTACTATGTGACTGTGGAAATCTCTTACGTTGATATTGATGGCACGTTGTAGTTGAAATATCATCTCCACAAGCCTAGATTTTATCTCCCAACTCATTCAAATAGTCTTCATATGATTTTATCAAGTATACGGTGTACTCTCTTGCAACACTCGCGCTGAGCATCAGCAGGCTTAAGACGCATCTATATCCTTGCCTGATGTACTTTCGAACAAACACAGTTTGTCCCTGGCTACTGATTATTGTGACATAAATTTTGTTGCTATTATTGTTGATGTTACTGTTTTTTATACTCTCGCAACCTGTTGCTACAGAGTATAATAGTTTTGTTCACCTAACGGTTGTTTGTATCACCTAAAACTAATCGAGTTAGATATAGGGTTATATATATATAAATGCTCAGGATGAAGAGACGAGTTGAAATCCGGGTGACTGTCTGTCCGTCCGTCCGTCTGTCTTGTAGTCTTGATAGACATGTTTCTTGGTACCGTGAGACGGTTGGTATTGCAGATGGGCGTAGTCGGACTACTGCCACGCCCACAAAACGCCATTAATCAAAAACAAATAAATTGCCATAACTAAGCCCCGCAATAAGATACAAGACTGTTATTTGGTACACAAGATCACATTAGGGAGGGGCATCTGCAGTTTAAATCTTTTTTTTTAAAGTGGGTGTGGTCCCGCCTCTAATTGGTTTAATCTGCATATCTCCTAAATCGCTAATGCTATAATAACAAAATTCACTGAAAGCAAATGCTTTTAGCACTTCTATTGACGGTGTGAAAATAGTTGAAATCGGGTGGCAACTCCGCCCACTCCATATAAATTTTATCTCTGGGATGGTATGAGATGACTTTATGGGAACCGCGTTCAAAATTCGACAGTGGGCGTGGCACAGCCCACTTTTAGGTGAAAACCCATATCTTGAGATCTGCTTAACCAATTTCAACAAAATTCGGTACATAACGTTATTTTCATATTTCTATATTATAGTGCGAAAATGGGCGGAATCGGACTACAACCACGCCTATTTCACCATTTTCAATTCCATCTGATTCTTTCACTTTCCACTATGCATATCAAGCAACAATGATTATATCGGGGTAAAACTTTGCGTGAATAATACGTTTAAGGTATGCCACTTTGTGATCAAAAATTGTCTAAATCGAACCAAAACTGTTCAAGCCCCTAAGTACTAAATATGTGGACCCCAGTGCCTATAGTTGACCTTCTACCGAAAATATCAGCCAACCCACAAAGAAATCTCGAACGAGTATACCATTTGACTTTGCGAGAGTATAAAATGTTCGGTTACATCCGAACTTAGCCCTTCCTTACTTGTTTTATATATGTCATGTTTTAGAGGAATATAGAATCAAATGAATCAGTTGACATTTTATTTATTATTTTACGCAACGTTTCGCATTGTTTTATTGCTTCTTCAGGCGAAAATCAACTTTGTCTATTATAAAGTTGCCTTGCCACATACATATGGCATCTTTATTTTTTGGTTGTTTATCTTGCAATTTCTTTCTTTTTAGTTTTTTAAAAAAGTTAAATAAAAAATAAAAGCTGAAAGCAGTAAACAAATTTAAACTTGATCAATGTTTTTTGACGGTTACGTAAAACTAATCGGGATAGATATAGAGTTATGTATATGTAAATGATCGAGATGACGAGGCGAGTTGAATTCTGGGTGACAGTTTAACAAGGTCGGTAATGTAGATGTCCTATCGGCCCATTCCCAAACTCCATAAAGTGTCGTCATTCGAAAAAATGGAATACCATGCCCCGTCTTCTTATAAATGTTATGTTGAAACCTGCTAAAAGCGCGATAACTTACGATATAAATCCTCTGACAACAACTTTTCCTGACAATAATTGCTATTGCTCCCCTAGCTACCATCTTCGAAATTTAGAGAGCGTTTCTTTTTAAAAGCAGTGTATTCTTTTGCCTAAACTGGATAAAATTGGGTGAATACTTCTTCTAGATCGCATATAACCTATATAAGGATTTTTAAACTTACGCTTTGGCTTTATAACGTTTATATGTATCTGTAAATATGTAATATATCCTAGCAAATTTATAAAATTGGATAAACTATAGTTTAATGCCGAAAATGTATGAAACCCATCCACGAATTAGCCCTGCACCCATATTCCACATATTATATAATATAAAAATGTTCGTCTTTCTAGCAGACTTTATGCCGAATATGTGGGTAAGTGTGTGAGTTATATTCATTAAATTTGGTGGAAACATGTCTCAAGTATATTTGAATACTGTTTTTTTTTCTTTGTTAATAACGGGTAATCCAAGTAGAGGTATCTTTTTCAATAGCCTTTTTTGACAGATCATGCGTTTATTCACTATTGTTTGGCTTTTCATCATGGAAAGACTCACACCTGAACAACGTTTAGAAATCGTTTAACTTTATTACGAAAATTCTCTTGACACCCAGCATGCATTATTGGCTCTTGAATAGTTCAAGAAGATCCGATGTTTTCAATCCAAATTTTGTTCAGCGCTGAGGCCCATTTCTTGCTCAATGCGTATGTAAACAAACAAAATTGACGCATTTGGGACGAAGGGCAACCTGAAGAGATTCAAGAGCAGCAATTACATCCAGAAAAAACCACGGTTTGGTGTGGTTTCTGGGCCGGTGGAACCATCGGTCTCAGCCAGCCCTTATCATCAGTTTATCTGATATGAAATTAGCCACTTTAACAGTAAATCTCCTATTTTTTAAATACGACTTCAATGTTTTATACAATTCGAAAGGAAAAAATGTTATTGTTTTATATAAAAGGCTTACATGTCTCACCGTATCGAATCCATGAGCAACATCAAGGAATATTGTAGAACAAAACTCTCTGTACTTCAATGCCTATCTAATTTCATTAGTAATTCTATTTACTTGCTCCACTGTGTCATGTTTTTCACTAAACCCGAATTGGTGCATTGGAATTGTATTATTTTCATGGAGGAAAGGACACATCTTTGTTAGTAATACTTTTTCAAATATTTTTGAAAGTCAGGGTAGGAGGTTTATTTTTCTGTAAAAAGACGAATGTGTTAAGTCTTTGCCGGCTTTATCCATGATGATCTGCGACTTATTCCATTAGCATTTTTGCAGTAATTTTATCGTATCCTGATGACTTTTTTCGACTTATATCTTTTATTATATTTTTAATTTCAAAAGTTGAAGTCTTAGTAGACGAAAGCGATAATATTTTACAATTAGACCAATTCTTCCCCTATGCCCATATACCCAATATAGTGATTTCCAACTTTAAAGCTGGCTTCAAACCGTTTATGTTGGTCAATATGTGGAATATTTTAATTAAATTAAGTTGAAAATATTTCTTCTCAATGCTTTTTAATATAAAATTTTGGTAATATCTCAAAATATGCTTCCGGTTTTGACCTTTGTTGCAAGAGTATAAAATGCTCAGTTACATACGAAGCCCTTTCTTATTTCTTCCTATTAATTTATTGTATATAATTCTTTTGAAAACATACTCTTGAAATAAATTTGAAATAGTTTAATTCAAATGGGAGACATTAAATTCAATATTTTCATTGTAGTCTGAGTAAATTAAATTCGAAAATTCTCTATTCAACTTTTCATACTCTCACACCATGTTGCAACAGAGTCTAGTAATTTTTTTCACGTAACACCTGAAACTAATATAGAGGTTTATACATACATATGGAAATCAAAATGATCAGAGTGCTGATAAGAGTTGAATTCAGGATGTTTGTCTGTCCGTCCATACAAGCGATAATTTGATAAAAATTTAGATAACACGATGAATATACGATGATAATACGATCGCGGTATGCGATGTATTATAAAGTGCTTTAACTAAGCCAGAAACTAGTTCACATAACTTAATGGTTAAAAATGGTTAAAAGAGTTGCCTTTGTCTCGCTTTGTTGCTAATTTAAAATCTATACATATCTCACAAACGGCTGAAGCTACATCACATATATATATTGGTACATCACATACATATATTGGTTGATACATAAGATGTCTTAGCAAAATTAACTGAACGTATAATAGTGCTTAGATTTTCGTTATTATAACAAACCTTATGCCAAATATGTCGGTCAGTTTTGAGTTATATATTTATAAATTTGCTTGAAAATATGTTCACGAGTATACCTGAATAATGTCAAAAGTTTGTGCAGTCAGCCCGGACCTTTTCTGACCTCAATATACTATATATAGTGATTTACAACTTCCCACCTCTCACTAAATCGTTTAGATTGGTAAAAATGTGCGTTATTTTTAGAAAATTAAGTGAACAAGCCTTCTTAAAAATTATGAAGTTTTTCCCTGACTTTGATCCTCGCAAGTTGCAAGAGTATGAAACGTTCTGTAACACCCGAATTTAGCCCTTCCCTACTTGTTATATAAACACTTATCTCAAACTTCGGTGGATTATATTTCATTGAAAAGATGTCCAAACAATTTGATCAGTCGAACAGGTTCAATATTCAGTCGAATTATTTAGATTACTATAATGGTTTACCTTAGCAAATCTTACTAACGAGACTCTGATTTAATCGGGAATGATTTAACATGATCATGCGTCAAAAACTGTACCAATAATGTATGTAATTGGAAACTACTTTTTTATAGCCCATGTACAAGTATAACCAAAGATACGAGTACTTTCCATCCTCGATTAATTTATACTAAGTAATACTACATACTACTACACTATAAATAGATAAGTCTGTTTTATCTTACTCATATTAGGAGTAGATTTCCAAATTTCATTAATATAATAAGAGGGGCAAATTACGCAGTAAGACAATATTATACTATTAGATCAACGACTGGTACCTTTGAATGTTGCATGTGTACATACATATATAATGCAAGAGATTGCGTTTATTAAACAAATGACACGAGTTGTCTAATCAGGTTACGTGTTTCTCTGAAAGTTACTTATGAGGATGTGCAGATATTATACAAGATTGGTGGCAAAAAGCTGAGTGTGCCAGGTGGCTGTACGAAAATGATTCCTCTCGCTTATGCTAAAATGTGAAATGACACTATTGAGTTTCTTTGACATTTTAAATGAGTTAAAAATCGAGTTGTTAACCTCTAGGTAAATTATCCTTATTGAATAATGATGGAATTACCAACACTAGCCAAAAGTGAAGGCGACGATGCTAATATAAAGAGAAATGAGAGCTTCAGCTAATGTTAAATTTTCCTCTAGGACAGGTTGGAGCTTGTCTTTTGAACCATCTAACTATTGTCATCACGATCTTATAAGCATCTTTCCATGGATTTTTTTCAACTCTTTTGCAGAGCAACAGCCTTTACTTATTATTGCCTTTTTAAGGTTGTTCCGTTTCCTCCTTTATGCATAAAACACATTAAAGATAGCATGCGACCGACAGTATCTGTCAAATATTAAAATACACAGTTCTTTAGACAACAGCGTGACTTCACGGCAGCAGGCTTACAGTTGTTGCCGTCGCCAAATTTAATCTATTTTTAATTTTGTCGACGACAATGGGCAGCTGTAGTGGCGCCACTAATATAACAAATGAAATGTAAAATTATTCAAAGCTTTAACAAGTTTAACTATATTTTACAAACTTAAGAATAAAATAGCTCTGATATACCATTTGTAATAACAATTAATCATTTAAAACAAATAAATTGACCCATTTACCTTTCTCTGCACAAAAAATTTTACTTTGAACTAAATATTCACATTTCATTCAAGTAAAAGATTGTAGAACGGCAACGAAATTGTGTACATTAGGTGTTTGATATGTTGCTGCCGCCTTTAAAATGTTTAAGAAGCTGAGGTCAAGACGCCATATGCAGACAAAGAAATTTCGCTGTCGCTATGTCGTGAAGTGCAGTAGTCTATGTGTTTGGAGCTTTAGTCTTGGGGATTCTGTCAATTGCCGTCCACTTTGGCACGGACAGCTCGCTTTGTGGCATTCGCTTCTTAGAGTATCAATGCACTAGCACAGTCTTATTCCATTAGCTTTCGTCAATGATTTCCAATTTGTTTCTTTAGTTTGCGCCTTTTAAAGGGGTTGAAATCTTTCGAAAGACACTTGGTTATAACTTTCAAAAATGGCTAGATGCTGGAAAAATCAAAATCACCTAGTTCATTTATTTTTGCGCTGAGAATGTTATTTCGTCTTGATGTCGGATCTACACCGTTTTCTCGTGAGTAAGTACTTTTATTGTTTCCTGGTTTGCAAGCACTTTAACAGTATCCTTGGTGTAATCATCAGTATTAGCGCATACTTTAGCTGCAGTAACATTTCTGCTGGAGGGCATCCTCTTTCTTGGCCGCTCTTACGATGTCCCTATAGCATATATACTTATATAGTTGCTTCCTGTGATGGAGGTTTGTACGCTGCCTGTCCTCTGGCACTCTGTCTTATTTTTAGTCAAATATTTCTTTTGTAGCGGTGATGGGCCCACTTTTAGGTGAAAACCCATATCTTGAGATCTGCTTAACCAATTTCAACAAAATTCGGTACATAACGTTATTTTCATATTTCTATATTATAGTGCGAAAATGGGCGGAATCGGACTACAACCACGCCTATTTCACCATTTTCAATTCCATCTGATTCTTTCACTTTCCACTATGCATATCAAGCAACAATGATTATATCGGGGTAAAACTTTGCGTGAATAATACGTTTAAGGTATGCCACTTTGTGATCAAAAATTGTCTAAATCGAACCAAAACTGTTCAAGCCCCTAAGTACTAAATATGTGGACCCCAGTGCCTATAGTTGACCTTCTACCGAAAATATCAGCCAACCCACAAAGAAATCTCGAACGAGTATACCATTTGACTTTGCGAGAGTATAAAATGTTCGGTTACATCCGAACTTAGCCCTTCCTTACTTGTTTTATATATGTCATGTTTTAGAGGAATATAGAATCAAATGAATCAGTTGACATTTTATTTATTATTTTACGCAACGTTTCGCATTGTTTTATTGCTTCTTCAGGCGAAAATCAACTTTGTCTATTATAAAGTTGCCTTGCCACATACATATGGCATCTTTATTTTTTGGTTGTTTATCTTGCAATTTCTTTCTTTTTAGTTTTTTAAAAAAGTTAAATAAAAAATAAAAGCTGAAAGCAGTAAACAAATTTAAACTTGATCAATGTTTTTTGACGGTTACGTAAAACTAATCGGGATAGATATAGAGTTATGTATATGTAAATGATCGAGATGACGAGGCGAGTTGAATTCTGGGTGACAGTTTAACAAGGTCGGTAATGTAGATGTCCTATCGGCCCATTCCCAAACTCCATAAAGTGTCGTCATTCGAAAAAATGGAATACCATGCCCCGTCTTCTTATAAATGTTATGTTGAAACCTGCTAAAAGCGCGATAACTTACGATATAAATCCTCTGACAACAACTTTTCCTGACAATAATTGCTATTGCTCCCCTAGCTACCATCTTCGAAATTTAGAGAGCGTTTCTTTTTAAAAGCAGTGTATTCTTTTGCCTAAACTGGATAAAATTGGGTGAATACTTCTCCTATATCGCATATAACCTATATAAGGATTTTTAAACTTACGCTTTGGCTTTATAACGTTTATATGTATCTGTAAATATGTAATATATCCTAGCAAATTTATAAAATTGGATAAACTATAGTTTAATGCCGAAAATGTATGAAACCCATCCACGCATTAGCCCTGCACCCATATTCCACATATTATATAATATAAAAATGTTCGTCTTTCTAGCAGACTTTATGCCGAATATGTGGGTAAGTGTGTGAGTTATATTTATTAAATTTGGTGGAAACATGTCTCAAGTATATTTGAATACTGTTTGTTTTTTTTTTTTGTTAATAACGGGTAATCCAAGTAGAGGTATCTTTTTCAATAGCCTTTTTTTGACAGATCATGCGTTTATTCAGTATTGTTTGGCTTTTCATCATGGAAACACTTACACCTGAACAACGTTTAGAAATCGTTTAACTTTATTACGAAAATTCTCTTGACACCCAGCATGCATTATTGGCTCTTGAATAGTCCAAGAAGATCCGATGTTTTGAAGCCAAATTTTGTTCAGCGTTGAGGCCCATTTCTTGCTCAATGCGTATGTAAACAAACAAAATTGACGCATTTAGGACTAAGAGCAACCTGAAGAGAATCAAGAGCAGCAATTTCATCCAGAAAAAACCACGGTTTGGTGTGGTTTGTGGGCCGGTGGAACCATCGATCTCAGCCAGCCCTTATCATCAGTTTATCTGATATGAAATTAGCCACTTTAACAGTAAATCTCCTATTTTTTAAATACGACTTCAATGTTTTATACAATTCGAAAGGAAATAATGTTATTGCTTTATATAAAACTCTCTGTACTCCAATGCCTATCTAATTTCATTAGTAATTCTATTTACTTGCTCCACTGTGCCATGTTTTTCACTAAAACCGCATTGGTGCATTGGAATCGGTGCAATTGTATTATTTCTATGGAGGAAAGGACACATTTTTGTTAGTAATACTTTTTCAAATATTTTTGAAAGTCAGGGTAGGAGGTTTATTGGTCTGGAAAAAAACGAATGTGTTAAGTCTCTGCCGGCTTTATCCATGATGATCTGCGACTTATTCCATTAGCATTTTTGCAGTAATTTTATCGTATCCTGATGACTTTTTCAAACTTATATCTTTTATTATATTTTTAATTTCAAAAGTTAAAGTCTTAGTATACGAAAGCGATAATATTTTACAATTAGACCAATTCTTCCCCTATGCCCATATACCCAATATAGTGATTTCCAACTTTAAAGCTGGCTTCAAACCGTTTATGTTGGTCAATATGTGGAATATTTTAATGAAATTAAGTTGAAAATATTTCTCAACATAATGTGGTTTGGCTCTGAATGTGAGTGTAATCCATTGTAATCCATTCATAATTTCGTAGAATAGCCAATGTTGAATTCTTTCTCAATGTTTTTTAATATAAAATCTTGGTAATATCTGAAAATATGCTTCCGGCTTTGACCTTTGTTGCAAGAGTATAAAATGCTCAGTTACATCCGAAGCCCTTTCCTATTTCTTCCTTTTAATTTATTGTATATAACTCTTTTGAAAACATACTCTTGAAATAAATTTCAAATAGTTTAATTCAAATGGGAGACATTAAATTCAATATTTTCATTGTAGTCTGAGTAAATTTAATTCGAAAGTTCTCTATTTAACTTTTCATACTCTTACACCATGTTGCAACAGAGTCTAGTAATTTTTTTCACGTAATACCTCAAACTAATATAGAGTTATATACATACATATGTATATCAAAATGATCAGAGTGCTGATAAGAGTTGAATTCAGGATGTTTGTCTGTCCGTCCATACAAGCGATAATTTGATAAAAATTTAGATAACACGATGAATATACGATGATAATACGATCGCGGTATGCGATGTATTATAAAGTGCTTTAACTAAGCCAGAAACTAGTTCACATAACTTAATAGTTAAAAATGGTTAAAAGAGTTGCCTTTGTCTCGCTTTGTTGTTAGTTTAAAATCTATACATATCTCACAAACGGGTTTAAACTCGTTGAGAACAAGTCTTTCCAGCTCCTCCTCATACAGCATGCAAATAGATAAAATAGGACGATAACCACATACACTCCTATTATTAAACTTAACCATTTTGCATTAATACTTTTTCACAATAAACTAATAAACTATGTTTATTTCACGCGTTAGCAAAAGTGGTCACGTTTTAGTTTAAAGTTTACTGGCCATTTGACAGTTCTCAGTCTATAGTTCATGACGTCTTTGGTATTTAGATGGTGATCTTGATTCTATATCGCCTGTCATACGTTCAAAATTAATTGTGATAGTATTTATATCGTGATCCATATTGATGATTTGCTTTATTGTTCGTTTAATTCTTTGTCCGGTTTTTTATAAAATGTCGAAAGAAAAAAGGAAAAAAGTTTTTATGGTTCTAGCAGCCTTTGTAAAGAATTCAACGGATCTGTGGAAATACTAATATTTTAATATACATGTACATAAATAAATATTACAATTTCAATAAAATTCGCATGATGGTGGTGTGTGATTTACTACAAATTTAGGTTTTGTCAATTTGGCTGCCATATTGATTTCTGGTGCTGATGCTATTTGAGACAATTGTTGTTTTTGCACAACAATGTTTGTATTTTTCCTTTTGGCTGACGTACTTACATTTGTACGCATAAATGTATGTAGATTTGTGTATGCATTATTTATTTTGCGCTGTCATACGCATATTTGTACCTACATACATACACATTGCGCTCACATGTATTTATTATTAAGTGATAATATATTATTATATTATATAATATAACATATTGATGCTCATATGAACATACATAAATTATTAATTCTGTAACAATTGAAATTAGAAAATCTTTCGCATTTATCATGCCTCATTTGTGCAAAAAAGATCATATTTTATCAATTTTTATCATAAAAATCGTTTATATGACAAAAAAAGCTATTGTGTGGTTTTATGAAACCACGCTAAAAGTGAAACTTATTTTCATATCGTAGACATTAAATTAATAATTTTTGGAATAATATTCTATTAAGGGTATTGCAATGGCATGATCAATTTCAATTTTATTTTTGGAAAATCGGAATGGTAATGGAAAATGATACAAGCAGATTAGTTTTCCCAGTAACACTTTTTTTATTCAACTCTGTGTTTTAGGATACTCTTAAATTAAATAATTTTTAACATTTATTTAGATGATATACAAACATTAAAGAACTGAAAACAATATTAATTACAGTCGTTAATTTCAATTATTACCTATTTTTAATTATTGTCAATTATTCTATTGTCAATACCATCTTCATCCTGAGTTTCACAGTTTATAAATGTAACAAATATTTTATGGTAACTAAAATACGTAAACAGTGACTTACATTCAATTTTTTCAATGTATCTAGTAAAAACCGCATCGATCGTTGTACCATATCTCGTGGTGGGTATATTTCTAACATTTAACATTTGGAGATTAAATACTTCTTTTAAGTATTCAATAAGTGGAGCAGATTCTTCTTTCTTAAAGCCTGTATTGAAATCACCAGACAAAATAATAGGCATTCGTGAATATATTTCTCGAGAACGGAAGATTTGTGCTGATGACGTACCAATTGGAGCTAGATGAAAACCCAGGAAATCCATCACATCATCTATTTTTTGATTTACTTTAATATAAATTGAAGCAATTACGAATTTTCTGTTTTCATCAAATTGACAAATAGATGCACAAAAATCTCCTACAGCAGATTCGGAAGCAGTTGTTTGACTTACACTCATGCTACTAATGTATGCTTGCATTTCTGAATAAAACCTCAACGAATTATCATTGTTTTTTAGTATAGCTACTCCACCATATCGAGAAGTACTATGTTTGTGTCTACTCACGCATTGAAAATTGGGGATATTTATTTGCTCATTATTTCTCAAATTAGTTTCACATAAAACAAGTGTGTTAATCGATTTTGTCAGACTTGCAGAAATATCTTCTGAATGAGTTCGTAAGCTTTGTACATTGAATGATACCATCGAGAATCCCCGTCGACTCATAATAAAATTTGAGATTTCATTGGTGATAGTAATCAGTGGATTTAACGAAAGTCGCTCCAATTCTATTCTCAAATCTTGTGTTTGTTTAGTAACTCGACAACCAGTGTGATGAAATTTTTTGTTACCATTTTCTGACATGTTACCATTTCATGAGCATGACTTTTTTCGTAATGATAAACAACTTCACTATACGTTCCCCCTTGCGCTTTATGAATTGTTGATGCATTGAAAGCTGATAATAGAAAATGTGTTCGTTTTATTACAGTATTACGTTGACGAGAGTTAATTGGTGATGAAGTTAATAATAACTTGATTGGCACGGAGTATCTATTAATATTTAATTTCTCGATACGATGAGCAAATTTTTGTCGGATTTTTTTCCCCACATTCTTGTCCGGGAACAGTAACCACACTCTTATTAATGTAGTATTGTCAAATTCAAGATGTATCAATTTCCCTACATTACCGTTAGCGATTCCATCTGAAACGTCAATATTTTTTGTTATGACGTACGGTAAATCATAAACAAAAATTATTTTATGAGGCAGTCCACCAGCATCAACGGGTGTTTTTTGTGCAAATGCATCTAAATATTTCTGAGCAAGTACCGGGTCATCACAGTTCATAATTATGTCCTCAGCAATTGACTCGTATTTTTCATCATACGTCGATAGGATTGAATTGTTATAATTTTCAACTTTCTTAACTTGAAAAAATAATCGTATTCCTGATGGACACATTCGTTTAGCTTCGTCTTCAGTAAACATCCTTGATTCGATAATATTTGTTTCCTCTAAACTTAACTCTGATCCACTACCAATTTTTGTTAAAATAGACGAAAACACTCGATCTTCTTGACGCATAACTTCATGTAACGGATAAAATTGTAGTTTTCGCCAGAGCATAGGCCCTGCGATACTTTGTTTTGGTTGCTTGTAAATTGCAGTGTCGCGTACAGGTGGAACGAGCAGTGGAAGGGAGCGAAGGGAGTTACATATATATATTTGGTATCACAGGACATAAGTATATAGCACATATTCACATAATATATTTATTTGCTTTGATCATTAAAAGCTTTGATAACATCTGAAAAGACCAAGCGGTCGCACATATGCTCATATATATATAAATATATGTATAATATATAATTATGTGTGCTTCTAAACAAATATGAAAGAACGCATACTTTTTGTATATCTGTCTATCTACAACATATGTACATATGTATGTAAATATGTACACTAATTGCTTCATGCGAAATCTCACGTTTTTTGCTTTCATTTCAAAGAATCAATGTGTCGAAGCCAAATTTATAGTAAATCACACAACAACAACATTTTCATTCATGAACGCAGGCTTACTCTTAACAAGCGAAGTTGACTCATTCATAAAAGTAAACGCCATACACATCTTCCCGAGCATGTGTTTGTCCACAAGCGTTTTTTCGCGACAATGGCAAAAGCTAAAAATCATAAATTGAACAACTTTCTGATGTTCCTTCTTGAAAGGAAAATTGTCAACCCGGCAAACACAGAAAAAAGTGACAAAAATGGCAACATAGCTCTTGTCGATTTAAAATATTTTACAATTTTAAAATATTTTTATATGGCTCGCAAAAATCTGCGTCGATATACATACATATATGCATGCTCATACATAAACATACATATTTACGATGGTTTATTGGCAAAGCTGTTAGAGCGGCAAGGGAAGCGATGACAATCGGCAATCGGTTGTTTGTTGTTTTCGACACAGCTCGGATTTTCTACCAACAACACAATGTTGTGACGCTTTGTCGTCGCGTGAGTCGCTATAGCAATTTGGCTGTCATATTGACATGTGTGTGTGCTGCTTATGCTACTTGAGACGAATGTTGTTTTTGTAGAACAATGTTTGTAATTTTTGCCGGTGACGTATTTACATGTGTACGCATATGTGTACGTAGGTTTGTGTATGCATATGTATAGAGCATTACAAAAACGACATGCAAACGCAGCCCAAAAAATTTGAGACGATGTAATAAAAGTTTCACTTTAAAAATAATCATGCATATGCATGATATATAATATCCATTTACGTTCCCTGATTAGACTACCTCTTGTGGGGTTATTTGAAATCATTGGTCTTTGGTAATAAACCAGACTCTCCTCACGCTTTAGAAGTCAATATTGAACGTTCTATTTCTTTTCTAAAGGTACTCGAAAATTGGGTTCTTCGAATTACTTCCTGCAAAAGATGTCGTGGAGGCCATTTGAGTGATATTATATTCCGAACCTAAATGTATCGATTGTACTTCACATTAAATAAAAAACATTTGAATTTCCTGAACAATTAGTGTGTTAAAAAAAAAAAAAAAAAATCATATCATCGAATATTTTTAACCACTCCCTTCGAAATTTTCCCAAACATGTCGCACACATTCAATAAGTTTACATTTACCTGACCTCGATACTGCGGAGGGCTTAGGTACTTTATTTACATACCTTAAACAACTTAAACTTAACAACTTAAAAAGTATAATGTTATTTAAAGAAATACTAAAATATTCACTTGTCCATGAAGCCTCCTTTTCTTTCATTTGATGTATGAGGTTGAAGAGATGCGCACAAATATCAACTTTTTGACACTTTCATCTTTATTGCACACATTTAATTATAGCTAGATCGCTCATATTCTTCACATGGTTGCCAATTATGGCTATTTTTAGGTTAGTATAGTAGCAAGCAAGAAAGTATGATTTTTAAAAGCGATCAAATCTAAAGATTAACTTTCATTTCATATTTTATACTCAATTTGCCATTTGCAAGGATCTAAGCCTGGGAAAGACTTTCAGATGTTGGCAAAACTTTGCAATCAAAATTCAACATTCATTGTTCAAAGAAACCATAAGAATTATAATCAAATTTGGTATCTAATAAACTTATGTGTACATACATACATAAGTATGTATGTTATAAGTTGTAGACTCACTTAGATTCATTACTACAATTTGCTTCGTGTCGAAAATATCTATTTTAAAATCAATGTTATTAACTTAAATGAGATATACATAATAACATCACGCTCAACTAATAATTTTATCTAAATTTAACATACGAGTATTCTATATATTGTGAGAAAAATTCAAAGAAGTCATTACATTAGGAATATGAGGTTTAGGCCAAGGTCTTGACCATCATTTTTAAGAAATCTACGTAATTTCATTAAAATATCTCATCACTATCAGCTTACTTAATTACTGATATACCATAAACACTATTAATTCAACCGGAAGTTTTAAGTATATTAGAAAATGGTAGCTACGGTTATTATTGCCCCGATTTTATCCATTTTAGGCACAAGGACACTCTCTTATTAGAAAAAGAAGTTCTCTTAATTTCTTTAAGATCCCTCACATATTAACCGGTGTATACGAAATAAAGTTAACATAATGTTCGAAACCCTTTCTATAAGGGGGAAGTATTGAAGAAAAGGAAGACCCTGACTTTCATTAAGGTATCTCAGAGATTGACCGATATTTACGGTAAGAAGTCAGTTTATATATTTCGACGCGTGAGTCTTCATACCTTAAATACACTTTGCAAAGTTATGTTATATTTCAATAACGTCATTTGCTCTCGATTTATACTGTAAAGTGAAGGAAACACATGGAATTTAAAATTGTGATATAATAGAAGTATGTTATGCTATGCACGAAATTCGGTTGAAATTGGTTAAGTAGTTACTCAGATATAGGATTTTAGCTTCAGGTTTGATACCGGCACCAATGAGGCTCCTTCAGGTCATATATAATCTGAAATTTAATTATTCTGATGTACTTATTTAGAGAGTTATAATCCGTTTTAGTAGTTTTCAACTTAACCGTTATATGGAGATAGGCCGTGGTTTTCATCTATTTGCACAACATTTTTTTAGCAAGCTTGGTTGAAAAAGCTTTAATAATTTGTGAGATAGAAGGTGCGTTCCAAAGTAAACAGTATGCCGGTGCAAGATTTTTGAATGGCCTCCACGTCTGCATAACGCTTTCCTTTCATCGGCAAATGCATTTTTCCGAAAAGGTAGAAGTCGCACGGTGCCATACCAGACGGGGAGTGGTTGATTGTTAAAATATGATTTTTGGTCATATCATCGGCCGCAAGAGTCAATCGATGAGACGGCGTATTATCGTGCAATAAACGTCAACTTCCATATTCGCGATATTCGGGCCGAACACGTCGAATACAGCGCACCAAACGCCTGAAACCACTCGTGCAGTCTGCTACGGGATAGGCAATCGCCGCCATAAACTTGTTTCATCAATTGAAACGTTTCGGTAAAAGTTTTACCAATTTGAAAACAAAACTTAATGTTGGCTCTTTGTTCGAAGCTCATTTCGCACCGATGACAAAAACATACTGACACTTAAAATGCAATAACTTCACTTCCAATAGATGAAATTTTTACTGGAAGTTGATAAAGGATAACAGATTCTAACGCACTAGTCGACATATAGATGGCGCCACTATAGTTTACTTTGTTACTTTTATACTGTTTACTTTGGAACGCATCTTGTATGTACATTAAACTTAATAGAGGACAGGATCACACCCACTTTTTAAGATGTTTTAAAAACATATGAGTATTCATAATCCAATACACTGTATGAAATGACAGTTCCGTGTCTTAATTTGTGAGTTAGTTATCACACTTTATAAGTTTTCGGTTAACGGCGTTTTTGGGGAGTGGTCATATGCAATACCAACCTCTTTTGGGTGCCAAGCAACACTCGTACCAAGTTACATCGCGATACGTCTATTTTTACTATAGTTATCGCTTGAACGGACAGACGGACGGACAGAGAGTCAGGCGGTTTTGTCTTCCTTAACTCTTATATATATTATATAACTCTATGTCTACATCGATTACTTTTAGGTAACATGATACTCTGTAGCAACATGTTACGAGTGTGTGAAAATTTCAGTTCTTAAAACAATGATTCCTAAGATTTAAAGCAGTAAATGCATATATTTTGCAAAGAAGCGTAGACTTGTGAGGGCTAGTACGAGTATGTATGTCACATAAATTTGTATTTTCTGTTCAACTTCTTCCAGTCCAACAGTCGTTTTTAGACATTTCTGCTAAATAGTAGCGAATATGTCACAAAATTTAGAATTTTTTATACTATGTTCGCACCGACACAAAATTCGTGTTTTCATAGGCAAAAGAGGTTTTCACGCGAAAACTTGTGTTTTCATCCATACAAAATCTGTCAAACGAAAACACAGTTTTCGCTGAAAACCCCTTGAAAACTTACATTCCACTAATTATAATCGGTCCCCGCTCTAGTTTAATCGATATTATTAGAAGCCCTAGCTTGTCAGCCCTAAATGTCAGTTGACAATTTGTTTACATTCCATAATTGGCCTAAACGTACCCTACGAGAAACTGCTGATGGGTTCACCAATACACTCACATTTGATATGTCAGTACAGTTAATTTACATTTGCATTTTTAAATTCAGAACTATCCACTGATTGGAGAAAGACGTACGCAGAGCTATTGAGAGGAGGAGATGGCATCAAGTAAAAATTAATTTTTATATATTCATATTTTATTATATTTTTTGTTGCATTCCTTTTTATATTTAAGTATATTATTATAACTAATTTTGATAAAAAGTTTGAAACTTATTAAAGAAATAAAAATTATATTATCTACTGCGCAAAAGAATTTTTCACTTCTGAAATAGGCGTGGTTGTAGTCCGATTCCGCCCATTTTCGCACTATAATATAGAAATATGAAAATAACGTTATGTACCGAATTTTGTTGAAATTGGTTAAGCAGATCTCAAGATATGGGTTTTCACCTAAAAGTGGGCGGTGCCACGCCCACTATCTAATTTTGAACATGGCTCCTATAACATTATCTTATACCATCCCAGAGATAATATTTAATGTCTCTGGCGTGTTTAGTACTTGATTTATCGCGCTTTTAGTAGTTTTTAACAGTACCGTTATATGGGGAGTGGGAGGAGTTGCCACCCGATTTCAACTATTTTCACACCGTCATTAGAAGTGCTAAAAACATTTGCTTCCAGTGAATTTTGTTATTATAGCATTAGCGATTTAGGAGATATGCACATTAAACCTATTAGAGACAGGACCACGCCCACTTTGTAAAAAAATTTTAACTGCAGATGCCCCTCCCTAATGTGATCCTGTGTACCAAATAACAGTCTTGTATCTTATTGCGGAACTTAGTTATGGCAATTTATTTGTTTTTGATTAAAGGCGTTTTGTGGGCGTCGCAGTTGTCCGATTACGCCCATCGCCAATACCAACCGTCTTACGGTACCAAGAAACATGTCTACCAAGTTTTATAAAGATATCTCAATGTTTACTCAAGTTACAGCTTGCACGGACGGGCAGACGGACAGACAGTCACCCGGATTTCAACTCGTCTCTTCATCCTGATCATTTATATATATATAACCCTATATCTAGCGCGATTAGTTTTAGGTGATACAAACAACCGTTAGGTGAACAAAACTATTATACTCAGTAGCAACAGGTTGCGAGAGTATAAAAATATAATGAAATTGGTATAAAATTTTGCAAATATATTCGCGTAAAAAAGTTGTTGTTATTAGTTATTATTATCCAGAAGTTAATAATACCATATACTTCATTACATGCTCGAACTTTGTGCCTTAATGATAAATTTCTGAATTCTTGGACATTTAGGCTATGCCACATTATTGGGTGGAACAGAAACGTAAATATGCATATGACGCTTTGTACATGTGATGAAAATGATTTAACATAGAAAGAGTACGTTGTCTAAATAAATGAAAAGGCATTAAAAAAGTGAAAGGGTGACCATAGATAACAAAAATCACACTTTTTGAATTTATGTCAGATCCAACATTGTTAGCAATACACACATGCCTTTTTTGAACCTTTAATACACATTTTTCTGATGTGAATCACACGTCATATTAAAATACACAAGCAAATACAATTTGAATTTGTTGTTATGTTAGCATAACTCTAATTTTTCAAGAACAAAAGTTAGTATACATATGTATATGTACATACAACAGAAGTCCCTACCTAGTTATGTATGTATGTATTTTTTAACTATTCCCTCAGTTCTCTCAAATCAGCCGCCACTAAATGGATAAAGGGTGTGAAATTATACATACACGACGTTCGGAAAGTATTGGGTTTTACGGAAATAACTCGTAAAAACTATTTGTTTACATGAGTTGCAAATCACACTTGGTTTCCCAGTAAAAATACCACATGTACATAAACCGAAGTCGTCTAATTTAATTGTTACTGTCCTTTGTTTTCCCCGTTCCATAATAAATTGATTTTGAACGATTTGAAGTATGGTTTGCCTACCGTTTGGCTATTGTATTGTATTGATAATGTATATACGAGTACCCTTTTATAACAATTTTAATATTAGAGCAATATAAGACGATCGGGAGTTGAAAACAAAGTCGTTACAAGTTTTGTTTATTTTAGATGGATTATTCGGGTTGCCCATATGTACAGTACATAAACCTTACATTTAAATAAAAAACAGAAAAGGAAGGAACTGACCAATATCTTTAGTATAGATTTGAAAATTGTCTTTCACTTCACTTGAATGAACTCAAAACTTTAACATTAACATTTTATTAAAAATAAAAACACCAAAGGTTTAACTTGATTAATTAAAAATATTATAGTTAGTATTATAATAAAAAAGTAAATTATTTAAATATTTTCGTGCCTTTAATTCGGAAAAATCAGACAAAACTGTTTAAATGTTAGGAGTTTGTGCCACTTAATTTTTAATAGATAATGTTACCAAGCCTGGCCTTTTTTTACACATTGTAGGTTTTGATAAGTTTCAGTTTAGAGAAACTGACACAGGAAGTGTTAGCAACACCTGCAATGCCATAAATAAACCACTGGATGCTTCTATTTACGAATTAACAATACTCCCGTTGTTGTTATGAAACTACAATATGATTTTTTATTTTACATAAAAGTCAAATAAATAATGTAATTTTTTTTTAATTTTGTAAATTACTTTATTTATTATTTAAATAAAATAAAATAAATAAATAAAATAAGGAAAGAAAATTTGCTAAAATTGTCTAATACACCTATGCGGGCGGGCCGGCCCTGAATTTCAGCTACACTGAGATGGCGGTATAGAAACGTTATTGACAAACTCTTCAATTCGAACTACAAGATAAATTCAATGAATGGATTACAATCACAATTTGGTATCATATTAACTTATTTTTAAGGTTATAGGCTCACTAAGTATTATTACTATATTTTACTTTCGGCTGATTGCATTAATTTTTGACATGGTTCAGATATACTTGAGAACTTATTTACAAGCAATTTTATTAATATATAAATATAAACTTATATATGGAGTAAAATCAGCCGGACAATCGTGAATATCAGTTATATGGGGGCTAAGGCAAGTTTATGCCCGATTTTGTCCATTTTAAGCACAAAGAAGCACTGTTATTAGAAAAACACGCTTTCTTAATTTTATTAAAATAACTAGCAGATTGGCCGATATATGTGGTATAAAGTCAACTGAAAGTTTAAAAATCTTTATATATATACAAGTACTTATATGGGAGCTAAGGGAAGTATTAATCCGGTTTAACCCATGTTTGACACAAGGATATGTTATTATCAAAAAAACATTTTCTCCGTTTTTTTCACTAAATGCGTCAGAGACATTAAATTTTACTTCCAGGATGGAACGAGAGGGTTTTGTAGGCGCAGGTGTCAATATTGGACGATGGTTGTGGCACCGCCCACTTTAAGGTGAAATCACATATCTCGGGACCTGCTTGATCGATTTAAATCAAATTCGGTACATTACATTCGTCTTATATTTGTATATTATAGTCAACACTGATTGTATCGGTGTAAAACTTTGCGTGAATAATGCGTTTAAAGTATGTCACCTTGTGACCAAAAATTGTCTAAATCGAACCAAAACTGTTCAAGCCCATAGGTACTGAATATGTGGACCTCAGTTGACTTTTTACCGAAAATATCGGTCAATGTGGAAGATATATAATTGAAATTCACATAATAAAATAATTAAATGAAACTCTCGATAATAGAATGTCTTTGTGTCAAAAATAGGTGGTATCGGATCAATACTTTCTTTAATATAAAATTTTGCCAACACCTGAAGTAATTTCCCGGGCTTTGATCCTTGAAAGTTGCGAGAATAAAAAATGTTCGGTTACACCCGAACTTAGAACTTCCTTATTTGTTTTATAAAGTTGTCCCAACACCTGAATATATTTTCCCATTTTTGACCGTTGCACACTGCGAGAGTATAAAATGTTCGATTACACCCGAATATAGCCGTTTTTACTTGTTTCGATATATAATTCGTTAACAATCTCGATTAGGTGTTACAAACAACCGTTAGGTGAATTAATTAAACTAAATTATTATACTCGGTGCGACATGTTGCAAGAGTATATAAATTATATAAAAGGTCGAAAATTATTCGCATTTGTTTAGCGACATTCCCAGTATGTACTCTTGATACAGTCTGAAAATAGGAGTAATATCTGATACCTCTTTTCATAAGCTATCATATTAAACCAATAAACCATATGTATATTCATTAGGAAAAGAGTAAATGTTTTGGAAACCTTTTTTATTTAGCAATTTTGGAAACTTTAAAATTATTGAAAATTAAGAATTTTATGGTTTGTGTTTGTTTAGCAAACACCGAAGTTCTTAATGGTTAAGTAACTTTGTAATGGAATTGGAAAAATCAATCAGAAGAAGTACAAGAGCGTACATACATATGTACATATGACACCAATGCAAAGAAAAATTTGAAGTGCCATGTACATAAAGTATGTACAAGTCTATGTTCCTACAAAATAATATATTACAATAATGTGTAAGATATTTTCTACATCAAATTCCCCAAATGTGTACGCTTAACACTTTAAATGCACCCTTATTTCCAATTTATTAGCAATGCGGCCATCTTGTTCACATTGCGTCATCCACAGAGGCCATTCGTGTGGAAATACACAGCCTCTTTAATGATTTATGTTTTTCGCTTCATATGTTTGTATATGTATATACATAAATATATATATATATATAAGTAGATTTTTATATACAAACCGAGCACACGCAAAATCGGTAAGCAACCCTACACTGTATTGCTAGCACACACAAAAAAAAATAAAATTTTCATCGCCATTACAGCAGTAAAATGGATTTTCTGTTTATCAGCATACGCAATAATATTTTATAACATTCACATTTGTTGTTCTTGGATACAGTGGTGTATTTAGCACTCTGGTTACAAATATGCAATTGTTTCGGTATATTATGTATAATTTATACATATATATGTATGTGTACTTCACAGTTTTGTTTTTATTCGCAAAATGGCTATAATTTTGCTCAACAAAAAGAAGTTTTCTACCTACAGTGAACTGGAGAACAATTTTATGTGAATACAGTTTCCTTTTTCAACACAATCTCGAGCGTAATAAAATGAGGAAAGTTCGTCTCATAAACTTTTATAGCCTTAGGAAAATATGAGAAAAGTAAATCGAAGGACTTTCAAGGAATGGGTGACGAAATATATTTGTATGTATGTATATAGAATTTTGCACAAACATATTGATTTTGTTTTTATTTTCCCGGAGTTTCAAGATTCAGTTACAAAATCCTTTTTTAATTTTAAGAAAAGAACATGTAGTTACTGCATTTCGCACACGGCATCTCAAACTAGCTAGCAATTACATATTATATTGTTGTAAATTGTTTGATAAAATATCTTGACCAGCCTCTACATAAACGAATTTAGATTTTTCAAATTTTCGTAAACATCTTTTATTTATTCAATATGTTTTTATAAACACATTCTTAATTCTATTTCATATCAATCCGTTGAACAAAATAAAATATTGGTAGAATGGCTGAAATGTATCTAAAATTTTTAGAAAGAGTTGAAAAATATTGGTTGCTAACATTCCAATATAAAAATTAAAGAACTAATATTTTTGTATTTTGTCAAAAAACATTACATGAACTTTGTATAGATTCTTAATTATTTAACCAGATGAATATGGTACTCGTAACAATCAAGAAAGGGCTAAGTTCGAGTGTAACAGAACATATTAAACTCTCACGTAAACGTTAATAGTTATATAAGGAAAATAATTAGAGGATCGAAAATTGGTTTATTAGGGATACGTAGTTAAGATCAAGGTCTAGATTCATATGCAGCTCTAAACTACATTGATTTTAAGAAAATTTATCCGCTTAATTTCACTAAAATATCACACATAGTGACCATTAAACCGTGGTATTATATAACCAGTATTTTACGTTCACTTAATTTCCTAAGATATCTTGCTGATTGACCGATATATATGGTATAGTCAACGGGAAGTTTGAAGTTCCTCTCATTAGGGGATACTAGTTTTTCGATTAATGTCGTTTTGTAGGCGTGACAATATTACGCCCATCTGCAATTCCATTCTCCCCACTGCACAATGATAGTAACGGCTGATGTAACGGCGGTTTATTTAACTAAATTTTCAAAACAAAAATTTGCGACCATACACTTTTGTTATCAATTAATTATATATGGTATCTGACTGGTCAAAAAACTTTTTGATTTTGTTTTGATCTCAATATTTGCACAGTGGAAATGCTTCAAACAAAAAATGTGTTCCATCAGCTACTGCCAACAACTGTACCGCCCTTTTTCCTACTTGCTGTAATTTGTTATAGAATTTATTTTAATTAAAAAAGTGTTTGTGACCTGTGATTATATTTCGTTCTAAAAATCGATGTTAATTTTTATGATAGTAAGAGGTGTACTATTTATTAATAATTTAAGCTTTCATAGAGTTGAACTTCCGAGGTTCGACTGGGTTCGGTATCAATATTGTTTTAAAAATTAGTTGAATATTTTAAGTTGCGAAAATGTCGGAAATGAGTTGCACGATATAATCCAATAAAATTTTTCAGCAATACTTGTAATGTCAGTGTCCAAGCGAGGAAGAGGAAGAGGAAAATAACTCTTACAAAACACTTCTAGCGGTGCAGACATACATTTATAATAATATAATTGAAACAAGTAGATGCATGAGAAGGAACTCATTCATGGCAACATTGCTCAAATGAAAACAACTTATTGTTCCTAACTGAAGCATTACACTCTGTAGCAACATGTTGCGATAGTAACTTGGTAAATTGAATGAAACTTAAGATATCTTGATGAAGCTTGGTACACATATTCCTTGGTAGAAGTTCGGAGAAGGGCGGAAACTGACCACTGCCACTCTCCCAAATACTGTTGATCGGAAACCTATTAAGGCCATAAATAAGCTCCACAATAATTCACCAAACTGTAATTTGGTAAAACGAATCGTAATGGGGAGGGACATCTGCGGTTTGAAAATTTTTGAAAAAGGGGCTTGAAACGGTTCCCTAAGATATTTAATGTACAACTCTACTTATGTACTTCCTTCGACAGTGTGAGAATGGTTTAGAGTTAGTTGACCATTGGTCCCGGCTGTCCCGGGCTTAGAAATTAAAAAAAAAAAATAGAATAAAATTTTGTTGCTGTCTCATTTATTATATGTCGCGATTTTCAGTGAATTATAATATGGAAAAAATCGTTGACTAAAAAAAACCGTCCCGAATTTTGTCGGGACAAATATAGTCACCTAAGTTTAGAGGATGCAAATTGGACAATGGGAAAGATATTTCCCAAATTTATTATATGTAATTGTATATGCTTCTCTTACAGTGTGAAAATGGACCGCAATTTCCCATATAACAATTTTAAATTTAATTTGATTCTTTGTCTTTACAGTTTATAAACCTGTTCCTAGTTCCTCTTCCAAAGTTATCAAAAGTATCTGTCAATCTGTGAGGTCTAGTATTGAATATTTGTATGATAACACCATACCCTCCTAATAAAATGAATAAATTCGGGTGAATAATTCCTCTATTCCCCTATACCTAATACAAAGATTTTCGACGTCCGGTTGAGTTCATTTTGTAAGTAGATATTGAACAATATGTAAAGTGTTTTAGCGAAATGAAGTAACTAGTAGTAGTAAGATACTGGATATACTCGTAATATAGTATATTGCCGAAAATGTGTGAAACCGACCGCGAATTATCCCAGCTATTCTAGTTGATTGAATTCTGAGTATGACAGTCAGTGTGCGAGGTATCTTCATAGCATTGCGTGAAAACATGCTCGTAGTATACTTACATAAGTAATACCAAGAGTGAATGCGATCAGTTCAGATCTTCTTTTGTTTGATGTTTTACTCATATACCTAGTGTATTAAATTTGGCCCTTGGGTTGAGTTTATATTAAATATTTCTGATTTGAATGTTAGTTTAAGTTTAAGTTGGTTAAGAAGGTATTTCCCGCCTTTGATCTTTGCAAATTGCGAGTGTATAAAATGTTTAGTTTTACCCGGGCTAAGCCCTTCCTTACTTGCCTATATTTGTTTAAATTTTTGGGTCAAAGTATAATTTAGTGTTCTAAAAATATTTTTCATATGTATTCGTTTGAGATTTTAGTTGTGGCTTCACAGTAATATCATGCAACATTTTTATAAAGAACTTACCACAGAACCATAATAAATTTTCAAAGCTTCATAGCTAAAGAATAGAAAAAACTTAGTTTCATCGTTACTTATTCCGAACTTCTACTTTGATCTATTGCCAGGCTGAATTTTTTTTAAGAGTTCATTCTGAACCCTATTTTAAATAAATAAAAGTAAACTTTCTTTTGCTTGATCTTCCATCCATTACCCATTAGCAAATCAATACCAACATTTTTTTATAGATTCACTTCTGTTGAAGCCGTCTTTATGCTAGCTATTTATCTTTTGCCGAAAAACTTTGGAAGAAACCTACCGTTATGACTTCGAGCTCTATTGCAAAATGTTTGACCTTCTGAGGTACAGCGATTGATGAAAGAAACATATCGAGGTGGCCAAAAATTGTTTCGAGAATAACAAGATTTCTAACTAAAGGATATAACATTTCTTTAAAAACACAATTCCTGTATTCTCACATAAGTTTTTTTTCGAAAATGTCACAGCATTGAGCGCGAAGTATGTACAGTGCATTTAAAATATGTATATGTTTTCCGAAATGTAGGCAGCGTTTATTGGGAAAAATGTTGTAATTATAGAAAATACATTGTTTTTTATAGCTGACGTTTATTCAATACTTTCTTCAATCTCCCGCGATGATTATTATAGCCTGACATCTTTGATGGCAACTTGTAACTAAATTTTCTGCATATTCCACAGAAAGCGACCTCCAGATATGTTGGAGCAGCCGAATGAAATATTTTGTTCACGTTAAATGTTTTCATGACATTTTGGTTTTCATTAAAGTTCAAACATTCTTTTGGATTGGCGTCTGGGGACAGCGATGGCCAATCTAAAAGATGTTTTGTTAGAAAGGCTGCTTCAAAACGTTTTTTATACTGAGCACTTTATTTTTGGCGTTCCGACAAAAACAATGATAGAAAAAGATGCTGCCTGAGTTTAATTTAGATACTTCATAGATTGACCAATATGTAAGGCAACCGAATGTTTATAATCCTTGTATTAGGCATATATAGAGCTAGGGAAACTAATTACCAGATTATATCCGTTTTTGGTAATAGGCTCTCTGAATTTCAATACGATAACTCGTATACTGATCGATTTTTGCGGTATAAAGTCGACAGAAAGTTCGAAAATCTTTATATGTATTAGGAAGATGGGGATAAGGGCATAGTGTTATCATAATAAGGTTTACTCCGAATTTTAATTAATACTTTATAGATTGACCAAAATTTTCAATTCACCATACAGTTTTTTTATGAATTCGTATGTCTCAGGAATTTTTTTTTCAAGTTCAAGTTGTTGTTTTCAATAGATAACGCTGCTTGTTGTATGCCTATTTCAATAAAATATTACATGGGTCCACATCGGTATCTGGGAGTTTAAAAAGTTATGATTCGATTTCGACTGTTTTTTTTTAAGTGAGGTGGTATACTTTGGAAGCAATATTTATGTTAGGGTTTATTCTAATAACTTCGTTGGTGCTAGATTTATATTATTTATATTCCGTGAAATGAAAGTCTGATATGTAATTAGATTTTTGTTGTCCGATTTCGCCCATTTTCACAATATGATAAGGATAAGTAGGAATAATGTTAGGATACGAATTTGATTGAACTGGTCAAATATTTTCTGAGATATAGATAGCATTTCACTCAAAGAGGCGGGATTTTAATTAAATTTTGAAATACGTATCCTAAAATCCTTGTTCTCGATAGAAAGCTTTCATAGAGGCCAAATATTGAGGTTAGGTTAGGAAGGCATCGGTTGCCTTATATTGCTGTAGAGGAGCTATAGGGAAAAGATGGGGTCTCTCACCAAAGGTGGTGTTTTGGCTCTACTGAGGGATATATGGATGAGGAGAAATCGCTGGAGAATAGGCGGAGTGAGCTTTTTCACGGATGGGCCAAAGCTAGGATGGAACGTTGGAGGAGGAGTTTTTTGTAAGAAGCTCTCCGTCAATCTTAGGTTTAGGCCTCCGGACCGCTGTAGTGTTTTTCAGGCAGAAGTGGCTGCTATTAATGTGTTAATGGTAGACGCACTGCTACAATGTCCTGCTTCTTTCAGGGAAGTGAGCATTCCCTCCAACAGCAGAGTGCCAATACTATCGCTGAGCTCGATATTTGTGCGCTCAAAGCTATTGGAGCTAAGAAGTGTCTGTCCTCACTAGAAATAGCAGCAAGCTACTTCATCATCAGACTCGTTTAGGGGTCTGATCACAGCGGAATCGCTGGAAAGTGCAAAGCCGATGAGCTAGCCACAGAGAGCCCCTTGTCCCGTTCACATTAGAATGGGACCGAATTGGATCTCCATTAGCGTTTTGTGTTCTAGCATTGAACCAATGGATCTCTCGTGGGCTTAGCAGGCGCTGGACGAACACTGGAGATTTACTGAACCACTAGCCTTGAGCAAAATTCATCTTGCCAGAATCGTATGAGGTCTTATTGGACACTGTCCAAAGACATTCATGCGTTAAGGCTAAACATCTTGGCGGATGCTAATTGTCAAAGTTGTATGAAGGAAGGTGAGGTGGAAAAATCTTCTTTCTTAGCCTTTTTATCATTTCTTCATACACTGTGAAAATGAGTAAAATCAGATTATAACGCCCAGTCCTCATATAACGGTTATGTTGAAAGTTACAAAAAGTGCGATAACTCATTGAATAAATGGACCACAACCATTAAAACTCACAAGCAGAGTGGCAGGGAAGTGCTTTATAAGAGTCGGTATCAATATTGAACCATGTACACCGTTCACTTTTAGGGGAAATCGTATATATCTCAGGACCTACTAGACCAACTTCAATCAAATTTGGTGTGTGGGAAATGGGCGAAATCGGTTGACAACCACGCCTCTGTCCATATAACAAACTTTCAAATTCCATCTGACTCTTTCGATTTACAGTATACAAACCACACACGAATGAAGTTATTAGAGTAAAGTTTTGCACAAATAATATTCTTAAGGTATTTAATCTAACCCCAAAGAATGTCGAAATCGGACTAAGCTTTTCAAGGACACATACATCAAATATGTGGATGCCAGTGCATATGGCTGATTTTTTACCGAACATATCGGTCAGTCTGTGAGTTCTAGTATTGAAATTCGAGGAGATTATTTTTGTGATGAAAAAAAATAATAAGGTCAATACTTTCCTGAGCCCCTGTTACCTAATATAAAAATTTTCGAACTTCCGGTTAACTTTCTACCAAAATCGGACTCCAACAGTTTAACCTCCCAGATACGGAATATGTATATATACGTATATACGTATTCCTACAGCGAACATTTTATCGAAAATATCGGTCAATCTGTAAGATATAATATAATTATAATAAACCAAACGATTACCCTCCTCCCGCCCAACCGACGCGAGGGGCGCAATCCGCATACGTGCGGAATTAGCCGAGTCAGAAAAGGCAAGAGAGTTTTTTAGGTGTTGAGATCTAAAACTGCTCAGCTACAGAAACAAAAATTTCAACAGCTAAGATCTAAAGTTACAATATAATAAATTGTTACATTTTAATTTATTAAGAGAAAACAATAAAGTCTTTTTAATTTTAAAAAGTGAGTCAGATAAGTCAAATGTGCTGAAATGAGAATTAAAATCATGACATATACCGCGGAATGGCTCGTTTAGTTCAAAATTTGATCTACAGGATTTTAGCAGTAAAGGTCTAAACTGCCTCGAAAGGCGAACCGGGATATTAAATTTAATTTCAGACAGGAGAAAAGAACTGCAAACAGTTCCATTCAAAAGTTTCACTTAGAATATTATGCCAAGCATTTCCCTACGACTAGAAAGTGTAGGTAGATTAATAAGTTTTGAACGACTAGTGTATGGAGGTAGAGTTACCCTAGCATCCCATCGGAAATGCGCTAAGGCGAAAAGTAAAAATTGTTTTTGAACCGACTATAACTTGTCAGAATGGATTTGGTAGCTAGGGTTCCATACCACAGAGCCATATCCCAATATAGGTCTAACCAAAGTTGTATAAAGTGTTTTAGTAATATACGGATCTCTAAATTCTTTAGACCAACGTTTAATAAAACTGAGGACAGCTTTTGCTTTCAAGACCATGGTATCAATATGAAGACTGAAATTAAGCTTAGGGTCAATATTAACTCCCAAATCGACATAGTTAAAAACTTGCTCTAGAATATGGTGTTTTATTACATAAGACGAGGGGTGTACAGATCTACGGGAAAGCACATCGTCTTACATTTATTGAGATTCAATGGCAAATCATTTCTATCACACCATGCAACCAAATTGTTTAAGTCTGTTTGCAACAGACACCTTTCCTCAGTTGAAGTGTATGATTTAAAAAGCTTTACGTCGTCAGCGTATAATAAAATTTTTGAGAATTCTATTAGTGAAGAGATATCGTTAATAAACAACAAGAACAGAATCGGGCCAAGATGACTACCTTGCGGAACACCTGAAGAAACATTAATTGTATCTGAAGGTGTATCCTCAAATATCACTCGTTGTGTTCTATTATAAAGATAGGAAGATAACCATTGAAGGAATCTTGGCTGAAAGCCCAGCAGATCAAGTTTATGTATGAGAATCGAGATATTTACTTTATCGAAAGCTTTAGTAAAGTCTGTGTATATAACATCCGTATGCTTATGTTCCCTAAAATCCAATGATACATGGTTTACAAATTCAAGTAAGTTTGTTATAGTCGAATTCCCTTTACGAAATCCATGCTGAGATGAGGAAATTAACGGAGAAATCGAAAAGGTTATATGGTCAGTGATGATAGCTTCAAAAAGTTTAGGTATAACTGATAGTTTTGCGATACCTCTATAGTTTTCAATGTTGGATCTAAATCCACTTTTATGCAAAGGGATTATAAATGACTGTTTCCATATTGCAGGAAATATACCGTGTTTAAGAGAGGAATTAAATATCCTTGTCAAAGGCAGGTAAATATATTTGGCACTATTTTTTAGGAAGCATGAGGGTATCATGTCTGGGCCATAACTAAAAGATGGTTTTAACTTATTTAAATTAAATAGGACGTCTTCTTCAGAAATAATTGGAGCGTTAATTAAAGTATTCGAACACAGCACTTGCTGATAAGAAAAAGTTTTGGAAGAATTATTACAGTAGTTTGACTTGAAAAATTCTGCAAACATATTGGATATAATATCATTGTCACTTGAAACGATAGATTTGTATTTCATTGCGGACGGAAATTTTTACTTTATTTAAGTAATTATTATAACATTTTTTGTTTAGGTCAAAATATTGTCGACGCAATAGAGAATATTTAGAATAGTCGACAAGTGAACCGGTTTTTTTAAAATGTTTAAAGGCTCGAGTTTTTCTGTTTTTCAATTTATATAACTCTTTCGTAAACCACGGACTTATACTTTTTCTTTTATTAACAATTACTATTGGAACATACTTTTCAAATAATTTCATAATAATGTTATTAAAATGAGAGACACTCAATTCAATGTCACCATTATAATTAGGCCATGTTATTGTAGAAAGTTCTGTATTTAACTTTTTAAAATTAGCTTTTGCAAAGTTAAACCGAGTACAGAAGCACGAAGTTTGATGGTTATTATCCCGTACAATGCCTGAGATTTCGACAGATATTTCCAAAGCAGGATGATATGAGTCCTCTGGTAGAACAAGAGGATTACTCTGAATAACGGAACACTTTGCAGAGGTATCAACGTATACTAAATCTAAGCATTTACCAAATTTATTCGGAATCAAATTAATTTGGTTCAGACCCAACTCGGACATTTTTGCGAAAAACTCATTAAAACATGATCGATTGCAAATCGGCACGATATAGTCATCGAAAGGTTTCCACGAAGCACACGGTAAATTGAAATTACCTAATACAATTATTGAATCTGCATTATTTGCCATCGAGGTAGCACTATTTATTAAAGAAGCATGCTGCATGTATATAAGATAGGGTTAAATAAATAAAACAACTATTAACGTATACTCTAATACATTTAAATTCAAATGAGTCGGTCCCTGGAAGAAGAATATTTTCAGATGGGATAGAGGAATGCACGGCAAATAGAACACCTCCACCGATTCTGTTCAGTCGATCACATCTAAAAATTTGAAATTCGCTGTTTAAAATCTCATTATCAAAAATGTGAGGTTTTAACCAAGTTTCTGTAAATCCAATAATATGGAAATTAAAATTGGAACTGTTCAAATGCAAGTCGGTTAATTTTGTATTAAGACCTCTAACATTTTGATAATAAATGCTTAGCGAATTTCTACCAATCAGTTTTTTATACCGGTGGTTGCTTTTGGTAATTTAACAATGTTTTCCTCAGTTTGACTTCTAAGTTTAGGTTTAAATTCGCGTACAAAAGTCCCAGGTGGCCAGAATGAACTATCTAAGATCTTTTTGAATATTTCAAGAGATACGTCTTTTTTAAACGATGATATACTTCTATCATAATTGAAGTTAAATTTACGGATATTGATATCATCGATTTTTAAACGTGACGAAATGTAAGATTTAATGTCCTCCACCAAGGTATCTTTGGCAAGTCTCGAAATAAATATAGACTTTTTAGGTGGAATAACTATCAAATTATTAACTGATGCTACTATGTTATTAGGGGGAGCCTCTGGAATTGTGAGACACTTATTACTATTAGATAGAGTTTTAGGGGAATTGAGCTCTTTGGAAGTTGACGGCTTATCACCTTGAGGGCAAGGAAAAGAGAGATTTATTAGCCTTCGAGAGACAAGGCATTTTTTCAGGGCATATGTAGCAAGGCGGTGTCGTATGCGACACTTTCCCCAAATGCACCCTTTACGTAATTACTGATAGTTTTTTTCAGGCAACATGAGTACAAACACAATCTCTGAACCCATTCAACTCTCTCTCGAAGGTTAGGTCATTGGGAGGAGACGTTCTTTTCTGTACAGAAGAACTAAGTGTTACTTCATCGGAAGGACGTTTACGCTTAGGAGCAGGTTTAGAGGATTCGTGAGAATCATTCAGGCACTTAAAAGATTTGAACAATTTTTCATAGTGCTTAAATTTTTCAGTGAGGGTTACAAGATCACGACCGATCTCGTTAAAGCCATTGCGTGTCTCCCTATAAACTTTAAATAGATCGATTTCAATAGATCTACAATTTAAACAGGACCAACGCAATCCCTTACAGTCGAGAATAGAATCTAAGATTCTACCAGTCAGTCCAGCGCATTTAATATGGGCAAGCCCATCACAAAGCCAGTATGAAACGTAGCGATCTGACTCGCCATTAATGTTACAATTGGGGAAGTTACAAGTCATAATAAATAACAAGAATAAAGATCAAATAAAAGAGTAAGTAGAACAAAATTTAATAGATATATAATCAATTAGTGTGTTAACAAAATATTAATAATAATAAATTCAATTAAGAATAAATTAAGAATTTTTTTTTTTTTTATCAAAGTTAAAAACCAGTTTGACAGTTTGAAAAAGCAATATAGCGAGCAGTTTTAGAAGCACTGTAACAAATAAAAAGCTAATCGCAACACAGCTGTGAATAAAGACATAAATGAAGATAAATAAAGAAAGACAATAGAATGAAATAAAACAAAATGAAACGAAAAGCTGACTCGGCACCAAAAATTAGAAAGTTTAAACTTTTTAATGCTGCACAAAACTGAAGAACATTTAATACTTATCTTGCAGCTCCGAGTTAAAATCACTAAATATTGAGCTAAATCACTAAAAAATCAATTAAAGTTTAAGAAATTTTGCAAAATTAGACACAATATTTCAGAGCAAAAAAAGTACAACTTTACAGCTTGAAGTGTTGCCAGATGATGTTATTGAAATTCGAAGCAAATCTTTTCCTGATAACAGTCTATGTCAAAAATGGGTTGAATCAGATGAAGGCATCTCTTAGCCGCCGGTTTACCTAATACAAAGAATTTCGAACTTTCGGTTTACTTTATACCGCATATATCGGCCAATATGTGAGTTATCTTAGTAAAAACGAGCGTGTTTTACTAATAACAATGTAACTTTGTGCCTAAAATTGATAAAATCGGCTGAATACTTGCCCTAGCACCCATATAACTAATATCACGATTTTCGAATATCCGGCTAACTTTATTCCATATATTATATAATGGTGATGGTAAGTGTACGTGGCATGTTAATAGTATGTGGTATTCCCAAAACTAGATAAAATCGGCTCAATTCATCCCATAAACCCCATATATCTAATATACAATTTTCAAACTTCCGGTGGGCTTTATACCATATATATGAATTACCGCCCCCCCTCTTTTATACTACATAATTATAATGGTTTTCATTTTTCTAACAAGCCTTATGACGAATATATCATTTAATGCGTTAGATATATATTTATTTACCACACACAATCACATTTTCGATTTGGAAAACTTATCGGGTCCGATTCTGTTTTCTAAAATGATTGCAATTAAGAGATTGCTCTCTAAAGTCAGTCTCATAAAATTGTTTCTGATCACCAAATAAAGTGATATTATGGAAATATTGGTCGAACCATTAAGATTCTTAATTATATAACAAGTTTTTATTGTTAATCCTTAAAGTACTTGCTAGTTTCCGTACAGATTTACGTATATGGAGTAAATTAGGATTTTACTCTAAAAAATCGTTCTCACCAAATTATTGATCCTTTTTACCATTTGGTAAGATTGTGTGCTTATTTGTTTACACTAAAAGTTAAGCCCAAAAAGATTTAGAATCGTACTAAAAGGAATAAAATCGTAAAAATGGAATCAGGTGTACTTTCATTAGATTATTTTGATACATAATATGGTCGTAGGGACACTTCGTATGATTCCTTATTTGTGGGTGATGTGTTGGCATAAGCCTAAACGTGTTCATTACTTTTAGTGATTGATCAACGTCTTTTGATTCCAATCGATTTGGATATATGATATATTTTGAAACTTGGAAGTTATACCTAAAAAAAAACGATAGCTGACAGTTTAGGTTTAATAAAATATGGTCAGAATAGTGTTTTAACTTCGTCAACTTTGAAGAGATTAATGGAAAAATTCCGGAGGCAAGATCCGTTGGAGACGTCAAACACACTGGTTGTCCAAAAGTCGTTCAAATGACAATGTCGCAGCAGTGCGTGAGAGTGTCGGGGACAATCCGGGAACCTCAATTCGGCGCCGTGGACAAAAATTGCAAATTTCAAGAGGCTCTTTACAGCGTATACTCACTTAAGATCTGTGTCTCCATGCTTAACTCAACAACTGAAGCCCTAATTCCAATCGGTCTGTATACATGGTCCCTCAGTTTTTGAGATTTCGATATGAAATTTTGCACTTTTTTCCACCTTAGCTGCCTTGCAAAGTGATCGATCAAACTCAAGGCATTGTATGGAAAACTTCTTTATTGAGCCAATTTAAAAATAATCTAATCTAACAAGTAGTGACCGATAAGAAAGGTGATTTTTGGGAACTTTTTTAAGATAAACTATTTTAAAATTTTGAGGATATGTTAATTAATTGATATACACAAAAATGAAAAAAATATATAATTTTTAGCGAGTTGATCGCTATTTCTCAAGCTATTAAAAAAAATTTCTCCATTGCTACCGTTATTGCAGCCTAATCGTATTTAAAACTAAAAAATTAAATTTTTCTCAAGAGGGATATTTTTTTTGACCCACCAAAATTACGTTTTATACAAAACCAGCAGAAAATCAAAGCGTTTGGATGATTTGTCTTCGATTGTCAACTGCATACATGTTGAAAAATGTAGTTTTGAAAAAACGCATTTAATGATAGAAAAGGTAACTTTTCTGAGCGGTCACGCTTTAGAACACCGTTACTACAAAAATTTAGAAATATTTATTTAAATTATTACTTTTAGTATATTATTTTAAAGGTATAGACTATCTAAATTTCACACTACGTCTTTCCCGTTATAAATGTTCGGAGAGCTGTTTCCCTATTTTTGTATTTACAGCAAGTTATATCTTCAGTAAAAATTAATATGAAACTTGGTATACGTGTTTCCTGGTATTATGAGAAGGTTGGTCTTGCATATGGGCGAAATGCGACTTAATTTAGACCCAAAAAACACAGAAATTTGGCATAGGGGATCGCAGAAATTAGGGGCACCTGTGGGCTTCAATCTTCCCAAAAGTGAGCGTGGCTCGCCCCTCATTAGGTTCAATGCACATATGTCACAAACGCCACTGGAGTTATTTCGACTAATTCGCTCAGGAAGAATATTTTTGAGATCTCCTTATATAGTGTGAAAATGGGTGAATCGTATTTTAACCGCGCCCACTTGCCATATAACGAATCACAAGCCTTAAATTTTACACCTAAGATGGTGCTTAAGGATTTCAAAGGAGCCGCTGTAAAAATTGGACAATTGGCATGGCCCCACCATCCTTAGCCATAATTTTGTGTCTTAAAAATTTCAACTAAATTTCGTGCATAAGATTATATTAGTATCGTTATATTTCAGTATGAAAATGGGCGAATCAGACAACACCAAGTCTACTTCCTGAATATCACAATTCCATCGTTCTCATTCTTTTACTTCAAAGTATATTTGTAAATCGGGAGAAAATGATGCTATCGAAATAAAATTTTGCCAAATAGTGGCTTTAAGGTATGCTAACTCAATTCTAAAAATAGTCGAAATCAGACCATTATTTTTTAGGCTCCTAGTTACCGAAAGGTGGATCCGAGTGCCTATGGCTGTGTTTAAAATCGGCAACTTGGGTCAATATCCACATATACCAAATATCTAGATTTTCGAATTTTCGTTTGACTTTATACCATATATATCAAGCAACCTGTCAGGTATTTTAATGAAACTCAGAGAGCATCCTTTTCTTGTTCTTGTTATTTTATGATGCCAAAAATGTGCCTAATATACTTGTAAGAAATTAAAAAAATTGTGATATCAGTACTTCTAACAGATCTTATGCCGAATATATTGGAAAGAGTACGAGCTATCTTTATAAACGTAATGGCAAAAGTTACTGCAATTAGTCTGCACCTTTCCTTAGTCCAAATACAGCCGAGATAATGATTTTCGGGTTTCCAGCTGTCTTTGAACCGTTTCTGTTTTTTAAAATTTGTGATAATTTAATGAAATTAAGTGGACAAGTTTTCTTAAAAATCATGTGATTTAACGCTCAATATGAATGCAATTTCTAGACCAATTTCTAAACCTCATGTTCTAAACCTTATACCCCTAATTAATATAATATATTGATTTCCATTCCTCTGGTTGATTTTTATACTCTCGCAATTTGTTGCTACAGAGTATAATAGTTTTGTTCACCTAACAGCTGTTTGTATCATCTAAAACTAATCGAGTTAGATATAGGGTTATGTATGTTATGTATTAAATAATTAGGATGAAGAGACGAGTTGAAATCCGGGTGACTGTCTGTCCGTCCATCTGTGCAAGCTGTAACTTGAGTAAAAATTGATATCTTTGAGATATCTTTATGAAACTTGGTACACATGTTTCATGGTACCGTAAGACGGTTGGTATTGCAGATGGGCGTAATCGGACCACTAACACGCCCACAAAACGCCTTTTATCAAAAACAAATAAGTTGCCAAAACTTAAATCCACAACAATATATAAGACTCTTGTTTGATATACAGGATCTTATTAGGGAGGGGCATCTGCAGTTTACATTATTTTATTAAAGTGAGCGTGGTCCCGCCCCTAATAAGTTTAATGTGCATATCTCCTAAACTGCTAAAGCTATAATAACAAAATTCATTGACCTCTAGCACCTCTATCTACGGTGTGAAAATGGGTGAAATCGAGTCACAACCCCGCCCACTCCTCATATAACGGTACTGTTAAAAACTACTAAAAGCGCGATAAATCAAGCACTAAATACGCCAGAGACATTAAATTTTATCTATGGGATGGTATAAGATGATTTTATAGGAACCACGTTCAAAATTAGATAGTGGGCTTGACACTGCCCACTTTTAGGTGAAAACCCATATATTGGGATCTGCTTAACCGATTTTAACCAAATTCGGTACAGAACATTATTTTCATATTTTTATATTATAGTGCGAAAATGGGCGCAATCCGATTACAACCACGCCTATTCCCCATATAACATCATTTTTAATTCCATCTAATTTTTGCACTTTCCAGTATGAAAATCAAGCAACAATGATTAAATCGGCGTAAAACTTTGCGTGAATAATACATTTAAGGTATGCCACCTTCTGACCAAAAATTATCTAAATTGAACCAAAACTGTTCAAGCCCCTAGGTACTGAATATGTGGACCCTAGTGCCAATAGTTGACTTTGTACCGAAAATATCGGTCAACATAGAACAAGGCGGCAAGATCCACAAAGAAATCTAAAACGAGTATACCATTTGACTTTGCGAGAGTATTAAATGTTCGGTAACATACGAGCTTAACTCTTCCTTACTTGTTTGCTCATATGCCTAATATAATAATTATTAAAGTCACTTTCATACAGTTTCTATCAAATATATATCCTTTGAGTTAATTAAGCTAAAAGGAATTGTTAATTTTCCCGAAAAAAATTAAAAAAAAAAGTTTTTCCAACGCCTTGAAATATTTTCTCGCCTTTAATCCTTGCAAATTTATAAAATGTTCAGTTATGTTACACTCGAAGTTTGCAGACACATGCAAATATTTCTAAGCCTTGGTTTTTATGAAAAGAGAGTACATAATACTGGTGCTGTTTTTCCTTAATTTGATTTCTAACATTTATGATTTTGTTGTGTTTAAAAATATAGTGATTCATTTCTGTTACCTAAAGGCGTTTGGCTGTGTGTATACGTATTCACTAAAAGACATTGGAATATTTACAACTATTTATTAACACTAGTGTTTACTATTAAATGGTGTTAAAATTCTGGAACCATGCCTTTGTTAGCTAAGAGCTTTGTTTGTCAAACTTATTAGACTTTATCAGCGCGTGTGCATAACTGCATAAAGTGTACATATGGACATATAACATACATATATATAGAAGCATTCATACTTCGGAAAATGCTATTTACTAACACACATACATACGAATAGGTAACTTGTAATGATAATTATTTGCTAATTCTAAATAAAAATTATAGACGCGAAGACAATGGTTCTTAGTTATAAATAAAGAGATGTGGCTATGTATGCATATCTCTATGCACATACATATTTACCGAAATACGGGGCTGTTCAAACCTGAATTATGTGCTCAGTTTAGTTTTTTGCTTAAATAATAAAGGAGTGTTCTACATTAAGAGCTATATGAATTTAGTAATACGACAAAAGTCGTGTAGATTAGATGATGTAGGCAACAATATGCAAATGGTTCTAACCAAATCATTTATTTCATTACACATGGGTTGAAAAGTGACTTGCCTGATCAAGAGATCGCCATAAAAGAATGTCTATCCCTTAGGGTACTAGGCTTAGTTATTAGAATAATCCCAAAGTTTCATAATACATACTTCATTCAATGGCTCCCAAAGTATTAGTCTCAAAGTAAGTTAAATTTCCTGTTTTGATAAAACTTGTTTCCTGTTGATGCAAAACATTACGACCTAATTTGCTGAATTTTGTCGTAAACGTACCAGCACAAACGGTAAAACCTATTCTGGGTAGTCAGAAGATATTCTATTTCGATTTTGAAGGCTGACTGAATTTGAATAGAATGAGCTTTGGTTCTAAGTGCTATAAGCTAATCTTAATGTTAAGTGAAATAAAAATACATAATTCGCATCGTCGTCAAGTATTAAACCAAAGATTAAAGCAATCGAACCTAAGTATTATAAATTTGCAAATAAAACAACTTCCATAAGTGATCAAAAAAGAAAAAACATACTTAGTTTATTGCAAAATTTTTATAGAATTGAATAAATTTGCAATTAGTGGCTCTAAATTGTTGTAAAAACTAAAAAAAAAAATCTTAAAAGTTTAAAAAAATGAAAATATTTATCATTGATTCTGGAAATTTTGTGAATATTACTGCATCAACAAATGCATCGACAACAAGTACAATATCAAGAAAAAGATTTTTACCAATTTAACATCACCCTACGATATATGAACGATTCATACAATCGTTATATTTGAAGGGCATTTATAAATGCTGTGAATACTATTGTACTTTGTCAAGCAAATCAAGAGCTTCTACAGCATCGTAAAAGAGTACCTTCTACCAAGGATTTCGTCTCAAGAGAACTTACGCCGAAAAATTGAACTTACGTAAGTCAGTTTAAGTAATTGATCTAAACGAATTATTTGAGGTATTTAAAAACTCTAAATTTGAAATAAACGAAAATTTTCTATTTGAGCCAATTAAACCGGGTATTTATAAACCAGAAAATGTAGATAGAGATGTAGTAGACAGTATATATTGGTCAAGTAAAAAGTTCGTTCGTTTCTTTATAGATTTTTCAAAAGATGATAACTTTGTGTACATTTGTCCGATTTAAGTCAAATATGCGCCGTTTTGTTCGTAAACTTTTTGCCTCGTTGTCTCGTAGAAGGCTGCGTCCTTATTGGCAAAAAACTCGGAGAGCCAATTTTCACAGGCCTCTCTTAAGGCCAACTTCTCACCATAAAGCGCGAGATGGGTGAATTAGGACCTCCCATCCGAGCTCCCGGAGCTTCTGGCGCGTCACCAAAGACGTGTGTGGCCTGGAGTTGTCCTGATGGAACACAATTCGACCTCTGTTGATCAAAGATGGCCTCTTCTGGATGAGTGCTGCCTTCAAGCGGTCCACTTGTTGGCAGTAGAGGGCCGGTTCGATTTTGTTGCGATTCAGCAGAGATGGAAATTCGGTCCATCTTGTTTTTTTGCGTTAGTTCGTGTGGAATCCAAACATCGAGCTTCTTTTTCAATCCAAGGTTATGCAAATGGTTCCAAACGGTTTTCTGGCTTATCTTTAGTTCCTCAGTAATTAAATAAGTGCTCACGTGACAGTCTGTTTCCACTATTTCCATGATTTTATCGCAATTTTTGACGACAGGCCTCTCGACGCGTGGTGCATCTTTGACATCGAAATTACCGGAACGGAACCTATTAAACCACTTTTGTGCTACACGTTCGTTTACAATATCGGGCCCATAAACTAAATTAATCTTTTCAGTCGCTTTGACTGCTTTTTCGCTTTGATCGAAGAAAAATTGTAAAATATAATATAATATATACCTATATATAAAATATGCGACACGTAACACTAGTACTATTGCCAATAACTTAGATAAAAACCGAACGTACTTTTTACTTGACCTAATATTAGAATAAAAAGAACTTTCTTTGACAAAAATGACATTGCTAACGAAAATGTCAGTTATATTATAAGATTACCAAATGGTAAAAGCAGAATATATTCACCAAAATATTACGTATATCTAATAAAAATAAATTTAAATACACAGAAACATTCAGATAGAGCGGTTAAAGAAATACTTTAACTGTTAGCATTATAGCGCTTAATTTCGAAGTAAATTACCAATGCAAACACGAAGGGCGAAAGTAATTAAGCTTTACAACAATAGTTTTCATAGCACTATTAAATTATTTAAAGTAAAAACTTATTTATTTAAAAACTTTGTCAAATAACCGAAATGACTTTAACATTTTTGTTTAGGCTGGAAGTTTACGTAAAAAACTATTCGAACTCGAGACGCAAAAAGCAACCCAAATAAAGAAAATCTAAATACGGAAATCTACACGAATACAATATAAACAAGTAAGGAAGGGCTAACTTCGGATGTAACCGAACATTTTATACTCTCGCAAAGGCAAATGGTATACTTGTTTGAAATTTCTTTGTGGATTGACTGATATTTTCGGTAGAAGGTCAACTATAGGCACTGGGGTCCACATATTTAGTACTTAGGGGCTTGAACAGTTTTGGTTCGAATAGACAATTTTTGGTTACAAGGTGGCATACTTTAAACGTATTATTCAAGCAAAGTTTTACCCCGATATAATCATTGTTGCTTGATATGTATAGTGGAAAGTGAAAGAATCAGATGGAATTAAAAATGGTATTATATGGGAAATAGGCGTGGTTGTAGTCCGATTCCGCCCATTTTCGCACCATGATATAGAAATATGAAAAGAACGTTATGCACCGAATTTGGTTGAAATCGGTTAAGCAGATCCCAAGATATGGGTTTTCACCTAAAAGTGGGCGGTGCCACGCCAACTGTCTAATTTTTAACGCGGTTCCCATAAAGTCATCTCATACCATCCCAGAGATAAAATTTAATGTCTCTGACGTGTTTGTTTTTTGGTTTATCGCGCTTTTAGTAGTTTTTAACAGTACCGTTATATGGGGAGTGGGCGGAGTTACCACCTGATTTCAAATATTTTCACACCGTCTAAAAACATTTGCTTCCAGTGAATTTTTTTATTATAGCTTTAGCGGTTTAGGAGATATGCACATTAAACCTATTAGGGGCGGGACCACGCCCCCTTAAACAAAATTTAACTGCAGATGCCCCTCCCTAATGTGATCCTGCGTACCAAATAACAGTCTTGTATCTTATTGCGGAGCTTAGTTGTGGCAACTTATTTGTTTTTGATTAAAGGCTTTTTGTGGGCGTGTCAGTGGTCCGATTACGCCCATCTGCAATACCAACCGTCTCACGGTACCAAGAAACATGTCTACCAAGTTTCATAAAGATATCTCAATTTTTACTCAAGTTAGAGCTTGCACAGACGGACGGACGTACGGACAGACAGTCACCCAGATTTCAACTCGTCTCTTCATCCTGATCATTTATATATATATAACCCTATATCTAACTCGATTAGTTTTAGGTGATACAAACAACCGTTAGGTGAACAGAACTATTATACTCTGTAGCAACAGGTTGCGAGAGTATAAAAATCTTACTCTGAGTTATTACTCTGATATATCTCGGATAATGGATAGACAAGTATCAATAGATATAAATTCTAGTTATGGACATATTATTGCATCTATTAAAAAGTTGCGAGTCTCAAAAATGTTTTCGAATCTCTGTTAAACAACCCTATTATAATTGGAGGTTGGAGTGTGTGCAATGCGCATGTGTGAATAAAAGTGGATATATATGTATAATATAAATATACATATATATACCTATACATCTAATTGGACAGACTGAATGCGCGAAAATCATTGGCTGGTTATATATTTACCATTGGTGTGCTGATTTATATAACTATGTACTAAATAATGGTATACTAACTTGTGTATTCTACAAGTATCGTCCAATTCGCAGACAGTTTTGCATCGAAATTGGCAAGCAGTAGGGCTGAGATACTAACTTCAATTGACTTAGATGCAAGTTTCACATACATACATATATATTTACACAGCGATAGTTAGAAATGATGTATCTGATAAGTTCTTTTAATATAATTTAATCAAAAATAGTTTATATAATTAGAAACTTCATTATATTTTTTAGAAGAGACGATATTTTCCACTCATATCCCTTTTTATATTTTTTGTTTCCTACTACTGCCGCGCAGCCTCGTTTGCCACAGTTGTTCAATATACATACATACGTTTGTGCACCGTAACGTACATTTGTATGTGGATATGTATAATTTGTGCATACTTGTACATACATATCTATGTCGTTGTAAGCAAGCAGAGTGAGATATTCGCCGAGTTCCTGGAATCTAATAACAAATTCACAAGTAAAACAAAATCACACTTCATTCACCGACAGAGCGTTTTACGAAGATGAACACATCACACTGTTAACAGAAACGTTCGCAATCGCAAATCAGAATTTACTAATTTATCAAAACCAATTTCAAGCCAAGATATCTGTTTGCAGAGATACCTTGTTAATATAAATTACTTTGCTGCATTAAAAAATTGCAATAAAAACAAGCATATAGGAATCACCGGCGCAACGACTTTTTTCATTTTATGGTGTCCGACGCTTCGACTATTATTTTATGAGTTCGCGTTATTGACACCTCTTTTTCGGCCGCCAATAGGAATACATGAATAATTGTTTATAGTGTTATAGTGCTAATAAATTTTAACGCCTTCTCTGGTAAAAGCAATAACAATTAATGTGTCATAACAACAGTAGCAAAAAGAACAACATAATGTATGGGTGTGACTTTACGATTTGTGTTGATGGTATTTGGCGGTTTTAAAGTTGAATAATTTGAATAACACAACTTGAAGTCTCGTGCATCGTTTTCTTGTTCCTGTTGCTTTATTCGCTGTAATTGTTGAACACAATTCAGACTGAATGTGCTTGTACCATATTTTGCTGTTTACTTGTATACATAAACATAAATACAAACATATGTGTGTATGTATCTATAAAACATATATGCCAGAATACTACTTACCAAGTCATTAAGTGTTCAGTGAATATCTATTTAACTTTAAAGTCAATTAACATTGAATTTTTAAATATCATCTGGACATGTACATATAAACACATTCACTGATGTCAACCGTAGCTGAATAAAGTATGTGGATTGTTATTAAGTGTAAGTAAGTACAATTAAGGTATTCGCTTCTATACATTTCGTATACGCTAACCTAAATCTTAAAAATTTCAAAATATTCAGATTTTTTAATTAATACTTAATGGCTGTTTAAATAATAGTAATAACTAACCAAATATTTAAAAAAAATAATTAAAAACAAGTAAGGAAGGGCTAAGTTCGGATGTAACCGAACATTTTATACTCTCGCAAAGTCAAATGGTATCTCGTTTGAGATTTCTTTGTGGATTGACTGATATTTTCGGTAGAAGGTCAACTTCAAATTCAGTACTTTGGGGCTTGCACAATTTTGGTTCGATTTAGACAATTTTTAGTCACAAGGTGGCATATTTTAAAAGCATTATTCACGCAAAGTTTTACCCGGATACAGTCATTGTTGCTTGATATGTATAGTGGAAAGTGAAAGAATCAGATGGAATTAAAAATGGTATTATATGGGAAATAGGCGTGGTTGTAGTCCGATTCCGCCCATTTTCGCACTATGACATAGAAATATGAAAAGAACGTTATGCACCGAATTTGGTTGAAATCGGTGAAGCAGATCCCAAGATATGGGTTTTCACCTAAAAGTGGGCGGTGCCACGCCCACTGTCTAATTTTTGATGCGGTTCTCATAAAATAATCTCATACCATCCCAGAGATAAAATTTAATGTCTCTGGCGTGGTTAGTGCTTGATTTATTGCGCTTTTAGTAGTTTTTAACAGTACCGTTATATGGGGAGTGGGCGGAGTTGCCACCCGATTTCAACTATTTTCACACCGTCTAAAAACCTTTGCTTGCAGTGAATTTTGTTATTATAGCTTTAGCGGTTTAGGAGATATGCACATTAAACCTATTAGGGACGGGACCACGCCCACTTAAAAAAAATTTAACTGCAGATTTCCCTCTCCAATGTAATCCTGTATACCAAATAAGAGTCTTGTATCTTGTTGTGGAGCTTAGTTATGGCAATATATTTGTTTTTGAATAATAGCGTATTGTGGGCGTGGCAGTGGTCCGATTACGCCCATCTGCAATACCAACCGTCTCATGGTGCCAAGAAACATGTCTACCAAGTTTCATAAAGATATCTCAATTTTTACTCTTAGAGAGAGCTTGCACGGACGGACGGACGGGCGGACGGACGGACAGACAGTCACCCGGATTCAACTCGTCTCTTCATCCTGATCATTTAAATATACATAACCCTATATCTAACTCGATTAGTTTTAGGTGATACAAACAACCGTTAGGTAAACAAAACTATTATACTCTGTAGCAACAGGTTGCGAGAGTATAATAAAATTAGTTATTTTATTGTCAACAATTCTGATGCTCCTTTACATAAGTTGATTGTTAGCAACATGTGTGTCTAAAAATTTAACCAAATTTCATTAAATTTTTGGTTTGTGTGACTACGTTTGTGCTTATTCGACATTCCAATCTTTATTACAATTCACTCACAATTTTCAAAGATCAAAGCCGGTGTTTCAATACATTTTTAGGTGTAGAAAATAATATTATTAAAATATGCTGCGTAAGAATTTAACATTCATCATTTATATTTGGTATGTTATTAACTTATATTATAGGCTCACGTAGCTTCATTACTGTATTTTGCTTATTATACTCTTGCAACATGTTGCAACAGATTATAATAGTTTCGTTCACCTAACGATTGTTTGTATCACCTAAAACTAATCGATATGGATATCGAGTTAGTTACTATATAAATGATCAGTATGACGAGACGAGTTGAAATCCGGGTGACTGTTTGGTTTTTTTTTGTTAAAAATTTAGATATCTTGATGAAACTTGATACACATATTCATTGTCATTCAAGAGAGATTGGTATTGCAAAAAGGCGGAATCGGACCACTGCCATGCCCACAAAACGCCATTAAACGTAAACTTTTAGCAAATTAAGATACAAAACTGTAATTTTTTATAGCGGCTCCGTTTCCTCAATGGTTTAATGTACATATCTTCCAAACCGCTTAAAATATATCAACCTAACTTGCTGGCAAAAAGTAATTTTAACACCTCATCAAATTCCGTGGGTAAAATCGCCATGCCCACTAGCCATATAACAATTATGTTGAAAACTACTAAAAGTACGATTACTCACTTAATAAATATGCCGCAAGTATTAAATTTCACAACCAGTATGGTAAAGCAGGGCTTTATATGATCTGCCTACCTTTAGGTGAAATCCTATATCTCAGGATTTACTTGACCGATTTCAACCTCATTTGGTGTGTACCCAAAGATTCATTTTAGACACTGCAAAAATCGACGAAATTGGATGGACACCCGCCTTCCCGTATAAAAAACTTTTAAATTCCGTCTGATTCATTCATTTTACAATATATAAATCAAACATCAATAAAGTTATCAGAATAAAACTTTGTATAAATAATGCCCTATAGGTATTTTATCTTACATCGAAAAATTATCGAAATAACACCATAAGTTGTGCCAAAAATGGGTAAAGGCATTTCAGCACTTCACTTATCCCCATATACCTAACATAAATATATATTCGAACATCCGGTCAATATGTAAGAAATCTTAATGAAATTCAGAAAGAATCTTTTTCTAATAATAGTGTATCCTCTTTCCTTAAATGAATAAAATCACGGCGATATTTTCCATAGTTTGATATAAAGTTTTGCCAGAACCTGAAGGTGTTCCTCCGCCTTTGTTCCTTGCAAGTTGCAAGAGTATGAAATGTTCAGTTACACCAGAACAAGACAGCAAGCACCAAATCTTGAATGGCTGTCCACAACAAGCATAGTGGACATAAGTAGTTTTAATGAGAGCACCAAATGGTTTGAGTGCAGTGATGAAACGAGGTAGCAAGATTATAGAGGTCCGACGATAGTGCATCAAAATGGCGCATTCAGCATTAATTGAGCACAAAGGGGCAGTACTTTTACCTACCTACACCCGAATTAAGCCCTTTTTTACTTGTTTTATATTAAAATCAACCAAATTTACTGAAATAATATCTACATATATATTATATGTTTTTTATACTCAAACCAAAGAGACTACATTTAATATACTGATAATATACTTTAGATTTAGGTCGATCTGATTTCACACATATTCGGCGCTAAACCAGTTTATGGTATGTTTAAGAAAACATATCCGATTTCATACATTTTCTGTATTAAACTAAAATACTAACATTCAATTTCGCTGAGATATCTTACATATAGACCGATATTTACGGTATAATGCCAACCGAAATTTGGAATTTTTATATTAGCTAGGATAAGTATCTGAAAGCTTCGAAAGTTATGGTCCGATTTAGAAAATTTTTAGTTGTGAAATGGCATACCAAAGGCATTGTTTGTGTAAAGATTTACTCTGATTACTTTAGTGGTGTTGGATTTACATATATAAATTTAAAATTGTAATATATGGGATGTAGGAGTTGTTTTACCCCGACAGCGCTCTTTTACACTGTGACATTAGATTATTAGGACAATTATGCACCAAGTTTGTTGAAATTGGTCGAGTAGTTTCGGAGATATAGGATTTAAGCTAGAGGTGTTCAACTTCGACATATATAACCCTATAACCACTTAAGCACTACTTATTAAGCAGAAAAGATTTTTATTTTAATATTGATACGGCGGATGGTAGCTCTATGCTAAAGGGGTCCGATTTAACCGATTTGTTTAGAGATTTTAGCGTTGTCTTATTCAATAATCTATCTTGACATCCACCGCAGGAACACTACCCTTGAATGTCAGGGTATAGCTGTCCGGTCAGGCGATGACGAGCTCGAGATATTTAAGATATACATTACCCCAGTAACCTGGCGACCTATCTAACTTTCGGATCAGACCATCTGCCCATGATTATATCGATCGAGAAACCTAACGACATTATTTCTGTGGACAACCGCACCTTTGTTAACTTTAAAAAAGCTAATTGGGTCGGCTTTAGAGAATTTACCGAGAGCACCTTCACCGCTCTACCCATTCCTACGGATTTCGCTTCATACCAGCTGGAAGGATCGCGGAACTCCGCCCTAATTTCACACCCGAAGCTGCTTTATTAGCAAACGAGCGCGACATCTTACGCCATGCCGCTCCCTGTGATCCCCGAATAAGGGATCTCAATTTGGAGATTCGACAAATGGTAAATCAGCATAAGCGGACAAAATGGATAGAGCATCTAAAGTCCTGCAACCTCTCCACCGGTGTGAGTCAGCTTTGGACTACTGTTAAGGCCTTGTCTAATCCGAGGAAACATGACGATCGGGTTGAAGTTCAATTCGATGCCCATGCCTACTCGGACCCGAAGAAGTGCGCGAGCTATTTTAGCCCGCAATTTACACAGCACCCTTTGGCTGACAAGGCCAAACGATGTGTTATCAACAAGGCCGAATCGTCCAAATCCATTGACCCTGACGGAATAAGCATGCTGATGCTAAAACAACTAGGCTTGACGGGAGTAAGTAACCACACCAAGGTCCTTGTCGATGACCACTCTTTAAATACCCGATGTGTGGAAAGTCAGAAGAGTGGTCCCACTACTTGAACATGGGAAACCCACTAATAAAGGAGAGTCTTATCGTCCGATAACTCTCCTTTCTCCAGTAGTGAAGACACTTGAGGCCTTGCTACTCCCGACAACCACCAGAGGAAATTTCTATGACCTCGTACGCTGATGACCGCACGATATTGACGTCGGGAAATGGAATCGATGGCATGTGCTCGGTCTTAAACTATGCTGCTCCATTATAGTCGCCTGGATGAAGTGCAACGCAGACGAAGAAGCTTCAGACTTGTCAGAACACTGCAGTCCGGACTATCACGGGATGCCTCTTGATGTCCCCAATAGAACACCTGCATAGTGAGGCCCATATGCTTCCGGTTAAGGAACAACTCTTCTCCAAGCAGTTTCTGCTGTGATTTTTTCGTAGAAATCACCCCTGCAGTCGTCTGCCTGAAGCGGAACCGCCTGCTAGGAACATCAAGACGTCCTTCCTTGATTACATCGACGACATTAGACAGTACGCTGACCAGACTTCGGACGCAACGAACTGTAGACATGTACTGGCCGCCATTCACAGTGAAGCATTGGAGGCTTATGCTATATTGGTCGGATATTGGCGGTTCAGATAAATGAGCACATTTGAAATCTTTTTAACTTATATTATAGGTTTTCGTGTCCGAAATATTTATACTAAAATTAACATAAACTTACATATTGACCGATATATACGGACGTTTGAAAAATTTAATATTAGGTATTTGGAGGCATATTGGTAGTACTGACCCGATTTTATCAACTCATAGTATCACAACATACTACTCTGATCAAAAAGTAAGGTTAATTTGTTTACAAAATGAAAGTTTTTTAATAATTTTTCCAAATCGATTTTATCCCCATCAAAGTAAACCTCGACCTTTTCTAATCGGGTTTTATCTTCTCAATCGTGTCAAAACCCCAAATTAGCCTTTTGAATTTGCTGACTAGTTAGAAGTCGCTGGAGGAACCAAGTTGTTCGCCCATAATTCTGGCCGTTTCAGACGAATAGCTTGACACAAACGACGCATAACGATCAAATACTATTCATTATTAACAGTTTGGCCCCCCGGTGGAAGGAACTCATAGTGCCCCAAGCCACGATAACCACCTCATCTTATTTTTTGATCACAGTAGTATTATTATCAGAAGAAGACGGTTTCTGAATTTCATTTAGTATCGAAAAAAAGTTGTATTACGGTGCCCTCTTAACTTGATGCTGGATCATCTCAAAAATCTAGGTTCATTCGTTATATAATAGTTTTCTCCAAGTAACACTGAGAAGATTTTTCGCACTTTCAATTTTCAATATTTTTGGAACATTTAGAAGGAAAACACGCGATTTTTTTGCCAAAGAATTTTATTTCTTTAATGTGAAGAAACCCTCAGCTGTCGTCGTATTTTAGTAGAAGTTTATGGTGAACATGTAGTAGCTGAGCGAACGTGCCAAAAGAGGTTTGCACAATTTAAAAGGGGTGGTTTTGGCTTGGAAGATGAAGAATATCTTGGGGGGCCAAAAAAGTTTGAAGATGAGGAACTGGTATCATTACTCTATGAAGATTGTTGCCAAACACAAGAATAGCTCACAGAATATTTGGGAGTCACTCAAGCAGCCATTTCAAAACGTTGAAAAGCATCCGGATACATTCAAAAGCAAGAAAATCGGGTGTCATATGAATTTAAGCTAAGAGAAATTAAAATACGATGTCAAAATTTTGATTTTTGCATCGAATTGTAACTGGTGATAAAATGAATAAGAAACGCTACCGACAACAACTCACTAAATTGAAGCGTGCGATTACCGAAAAATGGCCGGAATTTGCGACTAGACACAAGGTAATGCTTTTCCATCATGACAACATTCAGCCTCATGTTACTAGACTGGTTAAAAACTATTTGGAAAACAGCGGCTGGAAACTTTTTCCTCCACCCGCCCTGAGAGGTGCATGGTATTTAAATTTTTTATTTTGTATTTTTCATTTTATTTATTTTTATCGAAAGTATACTCGATTTGAAATTTGGACACAATATTCTTGAAGTGTTATGCATTCAATTGACAAAATAAAAAAATACAGAATAAACAAATTTTAAAACCCATTAATGTATATACATATACATCACAAACCACTAAAGTTATATCAATCACACCACACTATCTGAGAAGAAGTCTTTCCAGCTCCGTCTTATATAATGCGCAAATGAGTGAAATCATATAATAACTACGACCTCCTCGCATAGAACGGTTATGTTAGAAACTACTAAAAGTACGATAACTCACTAAATAAATGCGTTTTAGAAGCATTACATTTCACAACCATGATGGGGATTAAAGTCTTCATGAATCAGTACCACTGAAGTTAACGGTACAAACCTTTGCGCAAAGAGTACTCTTAGCGTATGTCTTTTCAGTTTTCACCGAGAATATTGATCATATCTGTCAATGAGATTTGTCGTTGAAATTCAAAGTTGAAAATAATGCCTTTTGTCAAAATTAGGTTATACCTAATAGGAAGATTTTCGAAGTTCTGAAAGTTACAGAGTATCTTTTTCTGTTAAAATCATTTCGTGATACCAAAAATGGATAAAATCGGCTCAATACCTACTATAAGGATTTCAAATTTACGTTTGGTTATATACCGTATATATCGGTCAATACGTAAAATACTTAACCTTTAACTAGTGACTTGTAGTCTCACAGGCGTCGCGTGTTTTACAATTTCTCAGAATTGACCACTTCTCCCCGCTTGCCACGACCCGCGTCTTAGTAGCTCTTTTTTTAGTGCCTAAACGACCGCGGAAGGAAACAGATGTGTTGTCCGTTGTTTAACAGATAAGTAATACTAATTAGAAAATCGGCCGTAGCCTATAAGGCTACATGTCCCTAGTTGTCATACAAATATCAATCAATTGAAGAGGAATTCAATGCCCTCTTGCTGGCTTCAGACCAATGTGTCAGTGAAAATGACGAGTTGTTGGTTTCCAATGATCTATTACAGTTTCGTGACCAAGATGAAGATTTAGAGGAGAATATTCCAAAAGTGGATAGCAGCAATGAGAGGAGCGCTGGGTTCGCACACTTCAACATAATATCCTAACTCTTGGTCGTGCCTCGAAATTGACAGACGCGGATACTAAAGACCCTATCACCATTTGGCTTATATTATTTGACGAAGCAATGCTTCAACAAATATTGACTTGGAAAAACAGAAAAATGTCTTCTATATTCTATGTAGAATAAAGTTTGCTCGTCAGAATAAACCTGAACTGAAAAACATAGACCTGACTGAGCTGAAGGCTTTTTGGGTTTTTTACTTTATTCAGCTGAAATCTAACCACGAACGCACAAGTTACTTATTTGCTAGGGATGGCACAGGGTGTAAAATATTTAGATACGGCATGTCAGAAAATAGATTTGTTATTTTGTTACTGTGTTTGCGTTTCGATAATCCAGACGATCGCGGTGAAAGGCAAAACGATAATAAGTTGGCAGCTAGGTCCTTTATTTTCAACAAATTCGTCAACAATTCTCAACTCTAAAAAGTCAGAAATTATTCTGTATTGTAACAACAAAAGGAGGCGTTGATGAAGCAGATAAAAAATGCTCAATTTTTTCCAGCAGCCGCCGAACGGGAAGGTGGGTAATGGTTCTACCGCATTGTGGACTTGAGCGGCATGTCAATTATTTGTTTATTTTTGCCCGCGTATGAAATGTATTAATGCAATTTATTTAACTTAATTGTTATATGTATATATTTGAATAACAATAACTTTTTTAAAAACATCCAAAGTATTCGCCGATGAGTGGTGCCCGTAACGAATACAACAATTAGTTGTAGCGCGCATGATCTTTTTCGCAATGAATGTGGTGGGGGCGATGATCTCGTCCTTTTTGTCAGTTTGATGTGTGGTGTTGTGATGTGTCATCGTGTGTGGTGACATCTTGCTGGTATGGTGTGTTGCATTAAGGTACAAAGGTATACATTTTTTTCAACACCTGCCTACGGCTTCGATCCTTACAAATTTTAAGAGTCTAAAATGTTCAGTTACACCCGTACTAAGCTCTTCTTTACTTGTGATTAAATATTTATTATCTGATCAAATTGAACTGGTCCATTTAAACTTGCGAACAAACCGAATTGATAAAAATTTTTTATGTTTGTGCGAAGTTTGATTTCCATAAATCAGTATGTGTTTATTAGAGTTTGTCTGGCGATTATTACCATGGAAGAAAGTTCAACAACGAGTTTGCTTTAAATTTCGTATTTCCAGTGGAATCACGGCTACGGAATCGGTGAAAATGTTGCAGAACTGTTTTGGAGAGTATATTTATCACGAACACAAGTATGTAAGTGGCACAAAGCATTCAGTGAAGGCCGTGAAGTTATCGAAAAATTGCTCCATGCAAGTTGTCCATCCACCTCTGTTAATGCCAATAGCATAGAAAGAGTTAAAAAACAATGATTTAAAATTGTCATGTTGGCATCAGAAAAATAGCAGAGGATCTCAACATATCTTAGTGATCGACTCCACATATTGTGGTTATTGTATTCGGTATTAAACGTGTCAATGCTGGACTCGTACCAAAAAAACCTACCTACGTAGCTAAGAACCTTACAATCATGAAACTTGTTACCACTAGTGCCTAGACGTGGGTTTATGAATATGACGTGGAAACTGTCTAATAATTAAGCGAATGGCGCTCCAAAAATTAGCCTAGGCCGAAAAAACCAAAATTCGCTCAAGTCACTGAAAGCCATCCAAGCCGATGCTATAACAAGTGTACGGAAAATTGGATTGGAATGCTTTCCCCTACCTCTATATACATCATACAATTATTTGCCACCTTTCGGTTGACTTAATTTTACAATAAATATCTTGTATATATAGGGATATGGAGTAATGGAATAAATAAGAAAATGATTTATAGATAAACTTTGTATAATAATTTATATTGAATTCACACGTAAAATTGTTAATAATATAGTTTTTCGGACGGTTTTGAATATTTCGCACGCCATTTTATTCTTACAAATGGGAATAGTGCCTGTAGTTTTCTATTTATATTACACTTTCATTGTCCACTTCCGTCCACATCTTTTGAGCAAAGATTTATGGAGGGTTTAAAAAGTCCTCTATTTGTATATAAATGTACACATATACATAAGAATAAAAAGGTTTACGTTTATCTAGTGTAGATTTCGGATTTAAGTAAGACTTCCGGTGAAATAGTTGTTTTTATTTTCAAATTTAATTCCATGCAATTCAGCACTTTTAGGAGTTCAAGAATTTCACCGAAATGGTAGTCACTTTTCTCTAAATTAATCTCTTCAAATAAAATCGGCAGCACGTACAAGATCTTTTAATGTCTCTCTCTCTCATATAATTCATTTTAAGCATGGCAATGCGTTCCGTACACTATTACATTAGATGTATTTATATACTCTCATATTTTAGCTCGATAAATTTAAATATACATAGGTATATATTTTTTCCTTATATGTATAAGTATATGTGTATATGTAGAAAGGGGGTCTAAATATCTATATGAAAACACATGTGGCCTTGCTACTCAAGTTATAATGATCAAAAAATTATTATAATTAGTAGTACAATAAAAAATTTTTATTTATTTAAATGTTTTCGTGCTATTTTGAAAAAATAATACACAACTTTTTATTGTTAATAGTTTGAGCAACTTCATTTTCAGTTGGTAATGTTGCTAAGCCTGTCGGCAATATATCCTTTATATATTAAATAAAAATTCAAAGTTTCAACTGATCGTATCTTTCATCGATTGAAGATAAGCGTATTTTGCTTAGTATAGCGAATTAGTTCATCTTCCCTTCATAATCGAACTGTTTTTTCTGTTGTCTCAAACGAACTGTTTCTGATTCGAATGTATGTGATATTTTGTGTGCAAATCAATGGGTGGTACTATTAAAAAAAAATTAACAATACTCCTGTTATTGTTTATAATTTGTATTAATTGCGAAAATATAACACTGTGATTTTTGTATATTATATAAATATAAAATAAATAAAGTAATTTTGTAAATTATTTTATATTTATTTAAATAAAATAACACAAGTAAGGAAGTTCTGAGTTAAGGTGTAACCGAACATTTTATACTCTCGCAACTTGCAAGGATCAAAGCACGGGAAATTATTTCAGGTGTTGGCAAAGTTTTATATTAAAGAAATTATTGATCCGATTCAATCCATTTTTGACACAAAGACATACTATTATCGAGAGTTTCATTTATTTATTTTATTATATGAATTTCAATTATATATCTTACATATTGACTGATATTTTCGGTAAAAACCTAAGGCAATGGGGTCCACATATTCAGTACCTTGGGGCTTGCACAATTTTGGTTCGATTTAGACAATTTTTATTCACAAGGTGGCATATTTTAAATGCATATCGCATTATCGCGCTTTTCGTAGTTTTTAACAGTACCGTTTTATGGGGAGTGGTTGGGGTTTCCACCCGAACTCACCCATTTTCACACTATCGATAGAGGTGCTAAAAAATTTATTCTCAGTGAATTTCGTTATTATAGCTTTGGCCGTTTAGGAGACATGCACTTAAAAAAAAAAAATTTTTTAACTCAAGATGCCCCTCCTTAATGTGATCTTGTGTACCAAATAAGAAGCTTGTATCTTATTTTGGAGCTTAGTTTTGGCAATTTATTTGGTTTTGATTAATGGAGTTTTGTGGGCGTGGCAGTTGTCCAATTACGCCCATCGGCAATACCAACCGTCTTACGGTACCAAGAAACATGTGTACCAATTTTCATAAAGATATCTCAATTTTTACTCAAGTTACAGCTTGCGCAGACGGACGGACGGACAGACAGTCACCCGGTTTTAGCTCTTCTCTTCATCCTGATCATTTATATATGTATATATAACCCTATATCTAACTCGATGAGTTTTAGGTGATACAAACAACCGTTAGGCGAACAAAGCTAATATACTCTGTAGCAACATGTTGCGAGAGTATAAAAAAATAACAAATAAATAAAATATGTTAAGCAAATTAGCCAAAGGGCGCCCTACAATTGTTGCGCCCTAGGCAATTGCCTAACTTGTCTATAAGGATGGGCCGGCTCTGCTTTCAACTGTACCGGAAGACATCGATCAATCATTACTTCCTCCAGCGCTGAAAAGATGGATCATGGCTTATTTAAGTGGTCGGAAATCAACAGCATTGGTTCGATGTAAAAATTGTAAATTAATAATAATTAAAACTATTTATCTTCCATAATTTGAAACTTCGCCAACCATAAGGGAAATTTTCTGTCACCTCATATGCCGAGAAGGTACAATAATGACGTTGGGCATTGAAATCGACGATAAGTGTTTGAAAGTAAACGGCTATCTACACCACCTTTCTCGCGTCTCCTCTGCTACATCCACAGCAAAAGGAATGTTGTTGACAACTTACAAGGCATTCAGCCGGACAGTCGAAAACTACATATACGACGGCAGCACGCTTCAGAAGAAGATACAAAGTGGTTAGAACACGGGCCTCCGGAAAATTGAAGGATGCCGCTGATGTCTCTTAAAGAGCACATCCACCATTGGATTTCTACGCTTACAGTTAAGGAGCATAACGAGCGCCTTTCCAAGCCGATTCTGCCGGGATCTTTTCGCATTCATCTTCGCTCTGGATACTGCTGTAAACTAAACTCTTTCTACAAAGAACTGTTAACCTTGCGCTGGGCAATGGCTTTCTATTGAAAATATTATTTACGAATAAAAACAAAAACGTTATTTCCGGTATAAGAATTCAATGGCTGAGGTTTGATTTTGAAAATGATAAATTATTATTTTCAAAATCTAAACCGAAATTTTATATTTTTGGCTTTAAGACTTATTTATAGATATAACGAACGTTAAACCAATAAAAAACTGTAGCCTTCTGAAGACTGGTCTGCTGCAACAGAACGATTTCTCCATTAAAATGTTTGGTCGAAATGGGTGCTTTAAAAATATTTCCGGTAATGTTTTTGATGTTGAAACTGTTTTTTCACCAGCACCACCGAATAGTTAATCGTTGCTATTAAACCTAGCATTGTTATGTGCAATGCTTTGAGTGGTTCTTGATTTACTACAAATTTCATTGTTAGGACTTTTCTGCGACGGACACATCGCTCGTTTAGGACTGTAATCAAATTCACAAGCTTTAAGCAGCACTCTAGGTAGCTTAAAAAATGTCGATTTTTGGAAATTAAAAGAAAACTCCTGTATCAAAATTTTCAGAGTATATTCATACAAGTTTCAAGTATACACAGTGAAAATTTTGAAAAATACAATAAATTAAATTTTTATTGATTTATACGAGATCTCCGACGGCGCTGAACATGCAGTGATTTCGGCCTTCTCCGTGGTAGCAACCTAAAAATATAAAATTCTCGACTAGAAGACATTCTCCGTATAAAAATATATATGATAATATTATAAAACATAAAAGTACACAAAATGGCAACATTTAAAAAATAAAAAGTTTACCCCAAGTTTTGGCCTGCCATTTTTGATCAGATCAAAAATCCGATATTTGTATGTAGAATTATATACAGGCAAGCAGAAAAAATGTCATGTTAGACAGTATATAAAAATCTTATCAGTAATGGGACCTGTCCCGATCAACTAAAATATAGCCATTTTTTTAAGTTTAAAGAACAATTTTTAATTGCTTACAATTACAATTCTTAGTTTATAATTAAAATTTAAAGGCTTCAAAATCTCTACACAAAACTTAAAAATATTAAATTTAAAGTAATAAAAAAGCTATATACATATTATAACTCACGCAGAACAAATTTTTTTTGTATTATTTGTGTAAACGCGGCTGCCGACACAAATTTAGCCAATATTACCATATATAATATAAATTTATGTTGTTTTTACAATTATTGTACTACTATAATAATGTTGTTCTTTTACTGTTTTAGAAAAACAGTCTTAATTACATGGAAAATTAATTGATAGAATATCAATAAAACAACTAAGGACAATTCATATACAACTCATTTTTTTTTTCATAGCTTTTTATGTCTCTGTTCCCACTTTAACGCCGACATGGTGTATTTTACTTTCTCGGCGTGGTGTATTTGCTCTTGCAAAAATTCTGCTGCTGGATTGGATATACTATCAGCGCCATCTAGGAATATTTTACAAGACTTTAGCTAAAACAGCCACATTATTTATCAGCGCCATCTTACGGGAAAATTAAGAATTTTTGGCCTTCGTTAGAGGTCGCTTGCGTAAAAAAGGCGGAGCCTAAATTCCATGATGGCCGTTGTTAATCATTATTGCAGTGAGTGCTGATTTTTAATTCGCTGCTTAGGCGAACGATATGTTGTAAATTTATCGGAAAACTTATTCAATCGCACATAATTTAGGGTTATTGCATATTTGGTAAAGAGCATATAAATGCACTCGTTCTTGGAAATATTTGCTGCCAGTATTTGAAGTGCATTGGAGAAGTGAAGTTATAATAAGAACAAATAATGAGAGTTATTCTATTTGAATGAATGCTTACGCATTAACACGTAAATTGTGGAAAAGCATGCCGCTTTTTGCAAAGTTTTCTAATTTAAGCACTATGTGTAGCCGAGAATTTCGATACATAAGTGATGCATTTAATAGGTTTAAATCTTCTATTTTTGGTTGAGCGAAGAAGTTTAAGAAATTGAATATGATCTGATAAGTTCCCTGATTTCCTGTGAAAACTCTATGACAAGAATTCTCTTTCCAGATATTTTAGCAACTGAGATTTATATTTTGTATGTGTATATTCCTGTGCAATTGATATCTTGAGTAAAAATTAGGAAATAAAAATTCTTTATATTGAGAAACACTTGTTACACTGCACTTCCTTAGTGCTTTGAAAAGGTTGATATTGCCGATGAGTAAAATTGGGGAATTGACACCATCACGAAATATCGTTTAACAAAAAATGATAAATTGTGTAATAACTAACACTCCAGCTAGCAAAATGTACGATTCGTTGGCCGACGAAGAAAAGGGCAATCCAAACTTAGATGGAAGGATCAAGTGGATGCAGACCTGGTAAAACTTGAAATCTCCAACTTTTGCCGCCGTGCGCACCAGTTGGCTTATCGACGCGGTCAAAAGCGACACCCAGTTGTAGTGCCAACCTGATAATGATGATGATAACATAGTCATTAATTAATCTAAAAACTGTAGTCTGATACAGGCAATCGCAGTAGGGAACCACATCTGTGGTCCGTATTTCGAAAAAGTTGATATTTGAGTATTGTATAAATTTACTAAAACATTAATCTGGCAGGAACTTGAATCTGAAATGTGAAGCTACAAAAATAATAAAAAAAACTGTTTTCTAAGGTCATATAAATGGAAAATAAAAAGTTAGGAACAGGCACATCTGCATATTAATATTAAGAGCCTTCGTTTCCTACCTTCTTGAAAGTTTTTAGTCCGTTTGAGTTGAAAAAAGTTGTTATATGTAGTTATATTATTATTAATATAACTCATTACGACCATATGTAAATAATTCCCTGAAAATAAAAGATATTACATAACCTTTCTGGATTCTTTTAATATTTTTTATTATAGTTATTTTGAAATAAAATTTGCATATGAGATAAAGGTGATGCAGGAACCTACTTGGACAGCTGTGAACGCTGACCTTTGTAATTCTCAAAACTCCAAGATATGGGTAGAGATCGACGAAACGCTTTGAGCCTACCACAATTTTGTTAAGGCGGTAAATAGCAAAAAAGGGATTAAATGTGTTCAGAGTTAATGTAGGATTCCCGAAGCTCTCCAAGGGGTGTCCCTTCCGTAGATTGGTTACATGGAAAGTGAGCGTCCAGGAGTAACTTTAGCGACACCTCACTGCTCAATGTCCAGTCACCAGCCACATTTCCCAAATACCCCAAACGGTTAGGAATCTTAGCGAAAATACCTCTAAACACAGAGGATTCATGACAGCACTCTATACTTTTGCAGAAGGATTTGCAGGTACAGGTCGTGAGTTAACAGAGATGCACTGCAATATCGCTGACCAGCGCAAAGAGAGAGAGTCCTCTCAACCAACACCTATCACATAGTCCTAATGATGACGGGAGACGATCGTACTCCGAGGCCTGTAAGGGTCTTAACGGTGATCAACGCATTGATTTGATCCGCTGTGCTTTTGAGCACCATGGGGTAAGGCTGCCGTCAGCAGGTAACCACGGTAAACACACCGCACGTTGACCCATTCACTCTACATAACCGTTAGTATATATTGTGTTTCAACTATATCTAATATGATTTAAAAGAAATACAATCTTCTGCAGTGGAAATAAGTTTATTCAATTTTAAATTAAATTTTATGTTGCCCTGCATTGGCAATGCTATTGCAGAAAAATTAGAGAGTTTCATATAAATTGATCTTTGACAACACATACTTATGTAGTTCTCACTCTATTAGTAATCTTTTACATGTGTTTACTTGGTTGCGGCATGCAATAAAGGCAATTCGTCTATTCTTGAGTTTTTAAAATATTTTACGATTATTACCCATTTTGCGAAATTTGAACTACGAGCACAGCCAATCAGTTAAACAACTGATCACTAAACTATTTTAATGGTTTGTTAATGGATGTCCATTCAGAGTAGATTAGTGACATGACCTAACCTATGTTTTTTCCAGTAAGTCAAATTACGTAAATATTGTTTAACTAACAGTCGAATGTATGGCCTTGACACTAACCCTTTTTCCATTTATATTATGTGGATGTTTAATGTTTGTATGTATTTTTGTACAATTATAATTCACACCTTGAATTATTAAAACAATAAAGCATTAAGATAATGACATTGAAAACTAATCAGTATTAGTCAAAGCTCTTTCCACGAAGAACGGAATAAAGGGACGGTAGTGTTTGCTATATGGTGAGTGTAGCGGACAATTTGCAACAACATTTCTTAAATGTGCCTCACTGTAATACTCAACGTTGGTAAGGTTAACTTCGCTGCCAATATGCTATTTTTATACCATATATAAAAATTACGTTTACTCTTGCAGTAGCTTTGTAGGTATCGGTGTTTAATTTTTTTGAAGTAATGATTCTTACATGAATTTTGAACACATGCTCGCTTATGATTTGAAATATTTTATTTATTTATGAATTATATTAACTTTTAACATAATTGAGATTAAACTATCGTATCTTATAAGTTGGAATAACTGACAGTGACTTAATTTTACTAAAAGTTGCGTTCTGCTATAAGCATCTCGTCAATTTTAGATTTAAAAGTAACCGTAAGGTGAACTAAACTATTTTTCATTGTGGAACATGTTGCCAAAATATAAAAATTTACATAAATTCACCGAAGGTGCCATATCGAATTTTCACTCACATAATAGCTTTGACCACAAAACGATTGTTTGTAACCTTATAATATATACATACATAAATATATGAAAATACATACATACATATATATATATATATATATATATACTACATATGTAATGTATTTGTTACACTGAGCCGTCTGCATTAACTGCGGTTGGTATTGCAAATGGGAGACATAGAAACTAGCCATGACCCTGAAATAATCTCTAAATAAAATATTCAAAAAATATGGGATTCTGCACTTAATGAAGATAAAAATCTTTAGACACATATGCAAAAGTACTTAATACTTTTTAATACAGAATATCTCTTAATAAGAAAAGACCACAAATACAAAATCTTACAAAGTACCAGAATTTTGTTGTTGCTTGGTAGTGAATGTATGTAAAAAAAAATTTAAATTACTTAAATTCTTTCCCAGAGGTCAAAGCTCCGATCCATTATACAATATAAAGACGATGTATGCATCTTAAGAAAGCCGTAAAATCTTAGAACCTAAGCTAATTAAATTAATTAATGAACCAGAAGCTACGACATCGAAATGCTGCAATTACAATTGCTCAAAGAAAGCTTAAAGATCTCAAAAAGGAAATGAGCTGTATTTGTCGAAAGAGGAAAATAGATATAACGAAAAATATGTGTGTGTAAGGATTGATGTATTGGGTGACGCCCTTCATTTGCAGATAATATTCTGGTTTGTCGACTTGAGTAAATTCCTGTAAGAATGCAATTGAGGTATGGCTAACCTAGAATTACTGCGTGATAAATGGAAGAAATTTTACGGAATTGACGACCACTTCAAAAATAGTACTAGATTTGATCTGAACTGTCAAGAAGAAAGATATTACGTTAAAGTTAAAGTTTAGTTTAGTTTAATAATAATTAAAGGTTTGGATTCACCGTCGATGCATATCCACTTGCTAATAGATTTATAACTTTAAATTAAATATGCGATGTTGAAGAAAATTATTATTTTTTATCACATGAAAACCATTTTTTATTCCAGTGTTTTCCAGAAGCTTAATCCCTTCAAAATTTTACGATCCAATTCCTCCGCCAACGTTGTTTTATTTTTAATACGTGTAATATCATTTGTTTTTGTTGTTATCTACACCATTCGCCTTCGTAATCTACATATGTAAATACATGGTATACGTACAAATATCTGAGCCGACATTGGGGTTGTTATGTGGGAGGGGTTAATGTAATATTAATTTCTTCTGCTTCTCTGCTCTACATTGCATAACATTCAAAACAGGAAATTAGAAAAAACCAACATAAAAGAAAATCTCTGGATTAAGTGTTCTGCGTAATGCAGCTTTCTCCTTGTTTATATTCTACCTTTCATCCAATCACCGTTAAGTTACGATGTTGAATCGTAAAATGAGCGTCCGCTTGCTGCTTCAACCGCATACATATATGGGTGGTCGCATATGCAGTAAAAGCTCTTATAAGCGGACAACGACGTTTACGCTCTATATGAACATATAGAGATGTTCGCTTACGAGGGTTTCGTAAAAAATATGAAAACATAAACGAATGTATACTTAAAGATGTATACATATGTATGTATATGTGAATATGATTATAACTTTTATTTGCACATAATTACATGTAATAATATTTGTCAGTCCAGAATTTGGTACATAATCGTTATTTGAATAAAAGTCTGCTATCGTAGCTATACCAAAATACTTTTCGGTAACTTCAACTTGCGACGCTACTTATTTACAAGTAAAGATCGATTATAGTAATTTTTCTCTAAATTATGTCCTTAAAGGCAAAAATAATTTAATATTTTTTCCATATTTCGTGTGGTAAAATCTACTCATGAATTAAAGGGTTTTCAAATGAGGAAACATTCTTCAACAATCCTGGCTTACGATCGCTTTTTTTTTTACAAATAAAACAATTAATTTAATTCATTTAGAGACTCTTTAAGACTTAAGGATTTTTCAGTATACCTCTGAACTGACAGAACATGTTCACGTATTTTAATACAAATTATTTTCAAGGCAATACAAGCACTGAGTTAATTGCTTTCAGCGAATGAATTCTATTGGCTTCAAAACAAAAAAGTCAGGAAACAGTCACAGGGAACCAACCAAATCTGGCAAATACGGTGGCACAACATAGACTCTCGCTTCGTGTCAAAAGGTCAGCCACAATCATGCTAGTATATGACGGCGAATTTCATCGAAAATATATGCATTTTCTGCTCACAAATCCGGTTGTTAACGACAAAATGGTTCACGTAGGCGCCTTAAAACGGCCAAGTAGTATTCATTATTGACCGTCGAGTCTTATGTAACGAATTCGTGGTAAACCACTCCACGGTAATCAAAGAAAACTATGAGCATGATCTTGATTTTTGACTGACTATGACGTGGTTTTATCGGTTTAGGTTAATTTTTGGAGCGTCATTCGCTAGATTGTTGGACAGTTCTCATCACTAGTAATGATGAGTTTGCTGAATTTAAGGTCCCCTTCTACATTGTAAAGCATCTTTTTTGCGACCTCTACTTGGCGTCGTTTTTGCATTGACACGTCTCATTCTCAAACCATCAACCAAAATGTGTTAAGTCGATCCATAAGATATGTTGAGAACCTTGCTGTCCCTCTGATGCCAGCACGACGAATTTCAAGCACTGTTTTTATTTTTAATTTTTCGATGTTTTCCTCATTAACAGAGGTGGATGGACAACTGACATGAGGAAAGTTTTCGATGACTTCACGTTTTTCATTGAATGCTTTGTGCTATCAAATACTAAAACACAGCTGCAACAATTTCAACGATTCCATTGCCGTGATTCCATTGGTAACACCAAATTCCAAGGAAACTCGTTGTTAAATTTTTTTCCATAGTAAAAATAGCCAGACAATTTCATGAGTTATCGCAATTTTGGTAGTTTCCAACATAACCGAAAAGGGCTAAGTTATCATCCGGTTTCACCCAGTTTTAAACGCGTTGATGACTGGCGAAAGGATTTGTCTTAGTAATTTTTTTGCGCCCAACCGACGCGAGGGTCGCAAACTGCATACGTGTGGGACCAGCCGAGACATGAAAGGAAGAGGATTTTTAAGCATTGAGATCTAAAACTGTTCAGCTACATAATTTATTGTTTGAAAAGCTATGGTTTGAGAAATTGTAACAATTTTATTTATAAAGAGAAATTTTTTTATTTATTTAAAAAGTGAGTCGGATAAATCAAATGAGAATTAAAAATATGACATATGCGTCGGAATGGTTCGATTGATTTGAAATTGTATTTACATTATTTTAACAGAAGGTGTAAACGCCTCGATAAGCGAGACGGGATATTAAATTTAACTTTCGCCAAGACAAAAGAAATACAAACTGATTAATTTAGGAGTTTCCATAAGAATGCTATGCTAAGCTTTTCCATAATTAGTGAGTTAGGTAGATTTATAAGTTTTAAATGACTAGTGTCTGAAGGAAGACTTAACCTAGAATCTTATAGGAAAGTCCTAGGGGCAAAAAGTAACTTGTGAAAATGGATTTGATAACTAGGGTTTCATATCACAAAGCCATATTCCAATATTGGAATATTATAAAACAAAAAATGAAGTAACATACGAACTTTTAAATTCGTGCGACCATCATAGCAAAAAAAAAAAAGAACACTTTTAGCTTTCAAAACCACTTTATTAACATGAATACTGAAATTGAGCTTAGGGTCCATAGCGACTCCCAAATCAACAAAGTTTATTGCTTGCTGTGCTGTGCTGTGCTTGTGCTTTCTATAGTCCCTGTATATAACATAAGTATGCTTATTCTCCATAAATCTCATGAATACCTGGTTCAAAAAGAGTACAAGTCCTTTTACGAAATCCACGCTGAGAACTTGAAATTAAAATATAAATCGAAAAAGTTATTTGATCTGTGATAATAACTTCGAAAAATTTAGGCAATGGCGATATTTTTACGATTCAGCATAGAAATATTATTATACCTTATTTATAATTATTATAACATTTATAGTTTAGGTCCGAATACTGTCGACACAATGCTGAATATTTTGAATAGTCTACAAGTAAATCAGTCCTTTTGTAAAGCACAATTTTTTCTATTTTTTAATTTATATATATAATCACCGATTTGTACTTTATCTTTTTGTAATATACTTATCAAATAAATGTATAGTAGTTTTATTGTAATGTGAGATACTAAATTCAATAGAAATTGTTATCTGATCAAGCTAATTATAAAGTTCTCCATTCAACTTTTTATACGCTTACAACATGTTACTACAGAGTATAATAGTTTTGTTTTTCTAACGGTTGTGGATATCACCTAAAACTTATCGAGATAGATATAGGGTTATAAATATGCAAGCAGTAACTTGAGTAAAAATTATGATATCTAGCTGAAACTTGGTACACATGCTCCTATAAGAAATTTTGTATTGTAGATGGGTGTAATCGAACCACTGCCACACCCACAAACTTATAAAACGCCATAACTAAGCCCTAAATTAAGATATATGTATATCTGTTATTTGGTACAGAAGATTGTATTGGGGAGGGGCATCTATGGTTGAAAAATATTTCTAAAATGAGCGTGGCCCCGCCTCCTAATAAGTCAAATGTATATTTCTCCTAAACCATTAAGGTTTTATAGCCAAATTTGGACAGAATAAATGTTTTTAACACTTCCTTCGATAGTGTGAAAACGGATGAAATCGGATGATAAAGCCGCTATCTCCCAATATAACGGTTTTGTTAAAAACTGCTAAAAGTGCGATAAATCAGTAAATTAATGCGTCAGATATATTAAATTTTACATCCGAATTACATTTAGGCACAATCATATACTCGTATCTCCGGACTTGATAAATTTTAAAAGCATTTGGTGCATAAAATTATTTTAACAATCCCATCTCATGAGCGAAATCGGACTACAACCACGTCTGCTTTCTATCTAGCAAAATTTTAAATTCCATACGATTGTTTCACTTTCCATTATACAAAGCAAGCACCGAAAATCATATTAGGACAAAACTTTGCACAGTGATTTTGAGGTATACCATCTTAAGTCTAAAAATACTGTATTCATTGGTTTTCGTTAACAAACCTATGTCGTTCAATGTGTTTATTACATATTTATAAAATTGCTTGAAAATATGATCTCAAGTGTTCCTCAGCAAGGTCAAAATTAATTCAATCAGCCCATCCGTTCTCTGTCTCCATTATAGCCTGTATAATAATTTCCGACTTTCCACCTGACAAAATGTGCGATACTTTAATAAAATTAATAGAAGAAGTTTTCTTAAAAATTGTGTGGGAATATAATTGAAATTAGTGTACACTTTTGTCCAAACCTTGTATCCCTAAAATAAGATATTGTGAATCTCTGCTTGACATTTTGATTTTAATACAAATTAAGCTGACGCGAAGTAAAATATAGTAATAAAACTAAGTTAGTAAATAATAATATAACTTAATAAAATAAAAATTTGAATCTAATCCATTGACGATGAATGTTGAATTGATTCGCAACATTTTTTAATATGAACCCGAACTTAGCTCTTCCTTACTTGTTAAAGTTAGCTTTTGCAAAGTTAAACCGGGTACAAAAGTTTGAAGTTGGATATCTATTATCTATTATTAAGACAGATGTTTCCAAAGCAGAACGATCAAAATCCTCTGACGTAACAAGAGGATCACAGCGAATTATGTTATCAAAGCTTAATAAATCTAAGAAATGATCGAATTTGTTCGAAATTATATTAATTTGATTAGGACTGACCAGCTGACCCGGCAAAAGTTGTTTTGCCATAAACATGCGTTATTGTTAGGAAATGTTTTTTAAAGAAATATTTTCTTTAGGAAAGACTTTTCGAAATACTTAAGTGTTTAGTGATTTAATTATAATTGAAACAGGAATGAAGAGTTGTAGACAATTAAAGTATACCATACTTTATTTAAGTTAATAAATTATTCTTTATCAAAGTAACAAATACCATATAAACAACATCATTGGTAGCTATCTATATATCGAAAATAGTCAAATTTTCTACTATTAATTACGATTAAAACAAAAAAATATTAATCTCTCAATGCAATGAAATGTAAAATATTTTTGGTGGGTCTTAGCGAAAACAAACAAAATGGATGTTTTGCTCAAGCAAGTCATGTCACATAAAGATGACCGTGGGAAAAACATGGTGTACCCAAATCTAAGCCACAAACAGTTAATGTTTGGTCTTGTGACTTATTTATCGTCATTGCGAATGATAATCTAATTGGAAATGGATAGCATTAAAATTTAATTGGCGATTGGCACATTTGTTTTCGATTATTTTTATCGGTAATTTTTTAATTACAATCTTGTGCCATTGCAAAACTGTGTTCACATGAGTTCAAATTATTAACCAAAATACCAGGATTCAAAAAATCAATTAGATAATTCACAGCTTTCTTGACGTCGATAGATTTGTATGACATCAAGTCCCCTGGCAACAACTGTTGTATCCATTGACGTCCTCATTTTATCTGCCAAAATCACCTAAAATGAGTAACAGAGTACCGCCAAATAATTTGTCGTTTTTTTTTTTTATATTTTGCAATATCCTATCTAATGCCCCAAGCGAATGTTTGGTGCTATTTTAGATGTAAAGATGATACTTTTAAACTGTGTCAGCAGTGTGGCCATAGACAACTGTTTTTTTTTATGTTGACCACTGCATCTGAGTTATTTTGAATGTTTAATGGCAGCTTAAATGCTGAATGAGTTGTTCTGCCTTCATCTGAAAAGTTGCTGCAATGTCAGATGATGCAACGGCCAAAGCGAAGCCAGTTTTAATCGTATCTCAGCAAGAATTATCGAAACAAATAATGTTTATGCACTTCCAACTTGTGCGTTCAAAAAAAAAAAAACGAATCCTCCTTGCCCTGCCGAAACAGCCAGCATAATGCGGTCATAAGTTAATTTTTGTTCATCATTTAGTAGTGGAACATTGCGAGTGCCAGTCGCTGCTAATTAGACAGTATCATACTGCGCTTCACGACTTATATCTGTGTTCATTGAGTAAGTAGCACTCCGAGGTGGTGAACCATGTGGATACAATATATCATCAGTCAGCGAATGTTTATGATTATCCCACAACATATGTGCTCGAATCTGGAAACATGTCATCATTACTATAGCAAGTAGTAGACAAATTATGTTCTCGTGCAATTTCATGCAGCTCCTGTCCCAATGATTATCATCTTCTAGCAATCCAAGTGCAAGACATGCATTTGTATAGGTTGGATACAGTTGTCCATTTCTTTACGAGTATTTTGAAATGACAATGATCCGGTGACATTAACCAATAACAGTCTCAGACAAAAGCACTCAGTCGGCCTTGGATTGACTATATATACACGACCCAATCATTATAGCACGATCTCTCGATGCACAACTAAATGGATAACTGCAATTTGGCAATTCGTTATTCCTCATGTTCATTTATTGGACGCGCATTTACATTAGTATTTTCTATTCGAAATTCATTTCATTTATTCACATACTTGCAAATATATTTCGAACTGCAGAACTCAAAATTAATATAGGCATTGAATGTTTTGCTCAGCAGAGGTGAATATGGTGCCCAGCAACGATTGTCAATGTCTGGGATATCGATATTTTTAGAACCAAGAAATAATGTTAAATTCATTATGGTCAAAATGTAAGGTAAGGTAAGGCAAAATTAACTGAACGTATAATATTGGATATAATTTAGCTCAATACAGAAAAAATGTGAAATTGATCCACGAATTATCCAAACTCCGATATACTACATATAGAATAGTGATTTCCGACTTTCCAGCTGACTTTAAACCGTTTAGGTTAGTAAAAATGTTTGGTATTTTAATGAGGCTAAGTAGACAAGTTTTCCACATTAACTCAATGTATTAAATTTAGGCTCTTTGGTTGAATTTATATCACATATATCTCATTTGAAGAAAATTTGAATATAATTTTAGCTGATGCGACATAAATTATAACAATAAAACTAAGTGAGTCTATGACCTATAATATAAGTTAATAAAATACCAAACTTGGTTGTTATCCATTCACTATTTGATCGAATAAAGAATGTTGTATTCTTTCGAAACATTTGCTACAGAGTATAATATTGTGTTCATCTAACGGTTGTTTGTATCACTTAAATGAGACAGATATAGGGTTATATATATATAAAAATGGTCAAGATGATGAGACGAGGTGAAATCCGGCTGACTGTCCGTGCAAGCGATAACTTCAGTAGGAATTGAGATATCTTGATGACCATGGTCATGTGATCTTTGTCAAAAAAGTAAGGAAGAGTTCGTAGATGGAAATAAACGGACCACTTTCACGCCCACAAAACGTTATTAAGCGAAAAAATAAAAAGTTCTATAACTAAGCTCCAAATTAAGATACAAAACTGTGATTTGCTGCAGAGGATTACAGTGATGAGGGCCCCTCATAGGATTAAGGAGTTTTCGTGTAACGGCCGTCTTTTTAAAGACTTTTTAGGAATTTTTTATAGTGAAGAGAAAAAATACAGATCTTCCAAATTTTATTTTATATTTATTAAGCCTTAAGCTATAATTTTAGCGAAAAGGTTAAACTTCATTGTTGCACGAATTGGTGAATGGATTACAATCAAATTTGGTATCATGTTTTTGAAGGTCATAACCCACTTAGTATTATTACTATTTTTTACTTTCTATTAGCGAAAATTATACAAAAACCATTGGAGGCATAAAAATGGAAGGGCTGATTGCATTAATTTTTGACATTACTCAGGTATACTTGAGAACTTATTTTCAAGCAATTTTTCACATATATACATATAAGGGGGACCCATTTCGAGGTTCCCTACTCTTTTAAAGAAAAAAAAACACAGAAAATTCAAATTTAATAGGGAATTCTTATTATCATTCGAAATAGCATTCTTTGGAATTTATGGTTTGAAGATTGTTTTTTTCAAATGTTGGCCGCGGCAACGTCTAAGATGGCCCATCCGTTGAGTCCAATTTTCGATGACTCGTTCGAGCATCTCGACTGGTAACTAGCGAATGACACGCATGGTGCTTTGCTTCAAGGCCTGAATTGAAGCGGAATTGTCCGCATAGACTTTAGTCTTTACATATCAACACATTAAAAACTGTAACGGTGTGATATCACACGATCTTGGTCGCCAATCGACCGGCCTAAAACGTGAAATTATCTGCTCACCGCAGTGTTTGCTCAATAAATCCATTGATTTATGCGATGTGTGGGAAGTGGCGCCGTCTTGTTGAAACCAAATTCAGACATCAAATAGTTGGTTATCAAGGCGCGATAACAGTCGCCATCGACGGTTACATTCTCACCGGCATCATGTTTGAAGAAATATGGACCGATGATTCCACCGGCCCACAAACCACTCCAAACTATTGTTTTTTCTAGATAAAATGGCAGCTCTTGAATCTCTTTAAGTCGTTCTTCGTCCAAAATGCGGAAATTTTGCTTGTTTACATACCAATTGAACTAGAAATAGGTCTCATCGCAGAACAAAATTTGGCTCGAAAACGTCGATCTTCTTCGAACTTTTCAAGAGCCTATAGAGCGAAACGATGTCGCTTGGGAAGGTCGAGCAGTTTCAGTTCTTGCACAAGCTGTATCGTGTACGCTTTCAATTTCAGCCAAAATGCGCCAAGTTGTTCCATACGTCTGTCCGAGTTGCTGCGAACGGCGTCGAATCCACTCTTCACGGTCTTCGTGTACACTCTCAGCTGCGACCGTTATATTTTCTTCACTGCGTGCTGGACGTGGTCTATTCGGTCGAATATATTTACTAAAGTTAAACAATTTGTTAACGTTGTTCAGGCCTGAGTCTTTCCATGCTGAAATGCAAAACAATACCGAACAGAAATGACATGAAAGTTTGACACGACTCACGCGTGATTTGTCAAAATCCATTACTTGGATCACCTGTTATATAAAGTAAAGTCAAGCGGACGTTTCAAAATCGTGAATATCTGGTATATGAGAGCTAAGGCAAGCTTTCGTCCGATTTGATCCATTTTAAGCACAAAGATAGCCTGTTATTAGAAAACCACGCTTTCTTAATTTCATTATATAGAACATTGGCCGATATAGGTGGTACAAAGTCAACTGGAAGTTTGACAATCTTTATAATAGGTATATGGTGGCTAAGGGAAGTATTAATCCGATTAAACCATTTTTGGCACAAGGATATATTATAATCAAAAAACATTTACTCCGGATTTCAATTAAATATCTGACAGATTGACCGATCTTTTCGGCAAAAAATCAGCCATAGGTTCTAGTCTCCTCATTTCTGATATTTGGGGGCTTGAATAGTTATGGTCCGATTTTGACAATTTTCACCTGTGATAGCACATGTTGAAGGAACTATTCGTGCAAAGTTTTATCTCGATGTATTCATTGGTGCTTGATTTGTACCATATACTGGAAAGTGAAAGAATCAGATGGAATTTAGTTAGAAAGTAGTTGTGTTTGATATCCCATTTCAATTCTCGCACTGTCATATAGGACTGTCAAAATAAAGTTATGTACAAAATTTGGTTGAAATTGGTCGAGCAGGTCTCGAGATATGGGGCACGCACTTTAAGTAGTTTTCATCATAACCGTTATATGGGGAGTGTGCAGGGTTATAATCCGATTTCAACCATTTTTACACCGTCGAAGGCTCTAGATACCGAATATGTGAACCACAGTTCTTATTGAAAGCTTTTTATCGAAAATATGTCCCCGGCTTTCATCCTTTCGTTATAAATACAGTTCGGGTTGTTTGTTTTTCTTATTTGAAAAAATATTTCTTAAAATATCCGTGCCCGAATAACATTTGTGATACATAATAACTTACTTCCCCGAAGTCCTTATTGATCTCTTTGTGTATATTTGTTATTAACTTTTGCGTCCATTGCGTCTAGACTCATTTGTCCACTTATTTTGCCACATTGTTAGAGTTTCTCCCTTACTTCTCGCTTTGTATTAGGATTACTGCTATGTTGCCAATGACATTCCAACTTCCAGATCTTTTTGCTCTGAATATTCAAAAGGTCAATTTGTATGCTCCCACTTATTACTAGAGCTGCCGCCTGCGACACTATTTGGTAAGTTGAGAACGGTTTCAGGACTGCTATACGTTACACTCTACTTAATATCTTGCATCGATATTTTCTGCGCCATATAGTAGGATGCTTGTGGTGGTCGAAAAGAGCAATTTTCTCTTTTTTTGGGTTGGTCCTCAAATGTTAGCCAAGGCTAAGTTGCCCTGTTATCTTCTCAGCTTTTGATGCGGTGTATTGTATTTGTGTCCAGAACGTCAATCTAGTCTTATGCCAAGGTAGTTTATGATTATTTTTGTCTCGAAAGTAGCAGATATAGCCTGTAGGCTTATTTATAGTGGTATGTGCTTATTTGTTAGCAAAAACCTCTCGATTTTCTCCGTGGTTAGCTTGAGGTCATGCGTGTCTAGCCAGATTTGAGTTCTTACCATTCATTACTTGGTTAATTTTCCTGTGCGCATCTTCGGTGTTTCTAGCAATAATAACAGCAGCAATATCATCTGCCTAACTAACTAAAAAGTGTTATCCGGCATTTTTAATTTTAATATCCCGTCGTAACTTACATTCGAGAGGACTGGATGAGTAGGGATCCAAACGCTGCGACTGAGGTAATGTTTTTTTCCCAAGGGCCATCAGTTGTCTGATACACCAGCACCCGAGTTTTCATATAACTGCTCATAAGATAGTTAGGTATCTTGAAAACATCTTCTTCGCTTCATTTAGTACTGTTGCCTTTTCCTTTGCTGATTAGCACAAGCTGCTGCCTCTCTAGGTATTGAAATGCATGGTACATTGTACCGTTTCGGTAACATTTGAAAGAAAACTTTTTACCGAAGTGGATTTTAGTGGTTTTTTTTTAAGTATTGATGATCACTTCCAGTGTAGTCACCGAGTACTCTCCAGTTTCTTACAGACCTCCCTAGTCAGAAGTTCGTCTCAACAATTTTGCGCCGAACCCTCCCTTCCTGTCATTCTTGGTCAGGGGCTGTTAATTGGGTCTTCGCAACTAGCCTAAGAACTTAGGCCTACAGCCCACCAAGTCTTGAGCTCAGCCGAACTTATAATACCACTGTGAGAATAATGACCTGAAAATTTGTGCAAATAATTAGAATAATAAATGCAAGTTGTATATTTAAATAATATTTCTAACTATTATTCTAAAAATAATACACAATATTCAGAAGTAAGAAATCTACTTTATCCAGTAATGTGTTTATCTGTTAAATATTACGATATCTACAAGTATATATAGAAATGTATGCAAAAATACATTTGAGTTTATTCGAAATTTTGGAAATTCTCGGCTAATTCCATTCTTTCTATGCAATAAAACATTGGTTATGGTTTAAACGCCAATCGCGGTGAAATGGCGTAGTGGTTGTAGCAACACTGCAATAAAGCCAGTATAACAGTAAATGCAATAAAGTCAGTGCAGTACATGTGTTATACTTTATTTTTAGCATTAACAAAGACAACAAAAAATTATTAAAACTACTCAGGCAACCCATGTACAAACATTTGCAACCAACACGGGAGTAACTATGATTTATATAATAACTACAACAGCGAGAAAACTATGACCATACAACAACAATAAAAACAATAATAAAAAAGTGAGCACAATGTGTGCAGAGAATAATAAAAACGGTTATAGACAATTAAACAAAATAATAAAATTATTTACTGGTATTTTGTATTGAAGTACAAGTTGAGGTATTGCAGCAAGCCTAGTGGAGTTGAGCTGATACTTCCTAAACTGTGACGTTTTGCGGTAGTAATGCAGACATCAACTGCAGCAATAATTCGCTAACTAATGGCATACATTTTTATTTTATTTTTTGTATGTATTGCATTGTATTCTATGCCATACTTATCTGCGGATTGCACGTTTGGTTCGCCAGTAAGTCTCCTCTTGTGTTTCCACTTGCCAAGTGAGATTATAGTGCTTTGCCGCACTCAGTACTCTTTTCGCCATGCTGTAGATTGATTACTTTGTTATTACCATTGCTAATATTACTGCCTAGATTGTTGTTGCAGTGATAGCTTTCAACAGTGGTAGCGATAAATGTATACTTATAAACAATTCCCATTGTGTTTGCTGTCTCCTTCAGCCAGTGATAATTGTTATTATAACGATCGACAATAAAATTTTGATGGCTCAGACTAAGAGGACAGAAGGAAAGATCGAAGAACTTGGCATTTGTGCGGGGCGGAGAATGGCAAGGAGTCGCTGGGGCTATCACTCATTCATAAAATGGTTAAAGCTATGAACATATATATGTATGTTACACGTACATGCATAGACATCGGCGGTATTGCATAATTACAATTATGACGGCTGCGTTGTGATTATTGGTAATAGTATTGAAACAAAAATGCTCTACGATTTCAGATAAATCACTCGAAACTATTTTTAAATTTTCAGATAATATCGTAGATACAATAGCAAATTAGTTTTTCACGTACTTTAAAGTGTGTCTTTATATAATATTTAAATGATTACACACTACTAAACTAATGAACCGATTTTGGTAAAATTAAGGATACTGTTTCAATTTTGATTCAGCTTAAAAGAAGATAATAGTTTATATTTCAATTATGCTAAAAAAGAAAATAATTCATAAATACACATTAAAGTTAAACAAAAAAAACAATTTTATTATTATTATAATTTTTGGTTTCTATCATTCTATTTGTTTCTATTATTTTCAAAATTAAACTTAAGTACAAACCCTATACAAACGGGGCTAGAAATGATCTCTTTGATAAGCGCTTGATGAACATAATTCTAAAATGCTTTAATTTAGCCATACTTTTGTATACTCTCGCAACCTGTTGCTACAAAAGCGCGATAAATCAAGCACTAAACACGCCAGAGACATTTAATTTTATCTCTGGGATAGTATGAGATGACTTTAGGAACTTAGGAAGCGCGTTCGAAATTATACATATCTTGGGATCTGCTTAACCAATTTCAACCGAATACTGTACATAACATTCTTCTTATATTTTTATGTTATAGTGCGAATGGGCGAAATCGGATTAAAACCACGCCTATTTCCCATATAACACCATTTTAAGTTCGATCTTATTCTTTTACTTTCCACTATGCAAAGCAAGAAACAATGATTGTACTGCGGTTAAACTTTGCGTGAATAATGTGTTTAATGCGAAAATATCGGTCAATGTGTAAGATATATAATTAAAATTCATATAATAAATGGTGGTGTCAGTAAATAACTGAGGCAACAGTTCCTACTTCTAATTATTAAAATATATAAAGAAATCTCAAACAAGTATACCATTTGAATTTGCGAGAGTATAAAATGTTCCATTACATCCGAACTTAGTCCTTCTTTACTTGTTCTTTTAAAAGTTACTACTTAATCCAGCTGGTTTTAAGGTGGTGCAATTGAAGTACTATTATTGGGTCTGTAACTATATTCATGCGGCTTTTTTTTAAATAAAGGAAAACATGTATAAGAGTATTATTCAAAGCTATACCCAGCAGAAGCTATAACATTTTCTTATCTTTTGGCAAGCCTATCGATAGGAATAAATGGTAGTCTGAGGGGTCAAAGTCTATAAATAGGCAAAACTTCACTGCCGCTGTTTTCCAAATAGTTTTTTAGCCGGTCTTGTAACATGTGGCCAAGCGTTGTCATGATGAAAAATTATTGCCGTTCTTTTCAATTTGAGGAGTGTTTGTGATTAGCGTATCCCATTAATTAGGTATGCATACATATACACCTAATATAAAGATTTACATACATTATATATTTTTATTTAAGGATTTTATGCCTAATATATTGGTCAAGATATCATGTATCTCATTGCCAGTTTGCGATCATATTTTTCTAATAATAATTTTCCGTGTGCCAAAAATGTATTAAATCGGATGCGGTTGTCTTTATAACGTATATTGTACAATATATTAGTCAATATTAAGATATCTCTGAAAAATTAGGGGAGAGTATAATATTGGATATACTATAGTTGAATGCCGAAAATGTGAGAAATCAGTCAACATATTACCGTAGCTCCCATATATTATTCATAATATAAGACCTTTTGCTATTCTGGCAGAGTTTATGCCGAATACGTCAGTCAATGCATGATTTGTATTCATAAAATAGCGTTCTTGAGTAGACTTGAATAATGTCAAACGTTTATAAAATCTGTACAGATTTTCCCTTAGCCCCAGGCGATATTGTGATTTCTATTTATATTCACTTTCACAGTTTAAAGCGCTTATGTCGGTCAATATTTCTTAAAATAACTTGGTTTAGTGCTGAATACCGTAATATACAGATTTTCAATGCACTGGCTGATGTTTTTCTCATATAGCTCATACATAATTATTTAGCCCCTTTGTTTGAATTCATATCACATACATACGAGTAATCAAGTAATTAACTCATTTGAGTTAGATACTTGATTTTAATATAAATATTTCGGTCAAACAAAATGTAATGATGTTCAAAATCGCCTTTCAACGTCTTGATGGTTTTCGGCTGAGGTTTTATTCATATTAATGTAATGAAAAGCAACTTCCCGAAAAACACTTACAGTAGCTTTTTAACACATGTTCGGAATATTGTACAGTACAGTTACTTAATGAAACGTAAATAAAGTGAGCCCGATATGGATTTTTGTAAAGTAGTTTATATATTAAATTTATTGTTTAAAATCAATTAAAGTGTTTTTCTTCAAAATTTGTATTGGAAAAAGGCACCAGTTGTACACCTGTCCTGTGCAGCTTATTTTCTACCCTTTGTGAAGCTGAAAAGTCGTACAGTGAAATTCCAAAGAACGTTTATTGCTCAAAAATTTTGGTTTAAAAACTGTTTAAAATTGTTGTTAATCTTGTACGCCAGATTATCCCTGGAAAAGACCGCAGTGTAAAAAATATATAATATAACTAAAATTCAAAGAAACCAAAAAAAGTTCTATTGGACTCTGATAATCCAAGCTCTGCTCCCATAAATCAATAATTCGAACCTATCTCTGTTTCAGACAGAGTGATGATATGTTAAAGAATGTTATGCTGCCGCAGTTGGGGAAAATTTGATTAATATATGGAAATTTTAACAGGATAACGACAGTTAGCCGAAAAGTTTTTCGACAAAAATCCTTTGTTTTGGAATGTCCATCAGCCAGTTCAGATTTGATCCCAATAGAACCTTACCATATTCCAAATATGGAAGGTCTTTTTGATAAAGTGAGAACGGTATGGTGATCAATATCACTGGCATGCTCGCGGAATCTTATTACATCAATGCACAATCGATGTGAGGGAGTGTTAAATACTACTACTAAAAGTAAACGAATTAACTTAATATCAGTAAGTTTATCTTAAAATTAATTTAAAAAAAGAATATTATACTTTTTTTTTGTTTTCTTTTTTGCAGTTTAGAGTTACCTTAGTACAAATAACACGCAATTAATATTTTTTTTCAAATGGTAATAAGTTCATATGTAAAGTTCTGAATATTCGCTCATCTCTTTTATTCAGAATATAATGAACCTAATACGCATTTTAGGCCTATTTGTGATTGAAATGCTAAATATTATTCAACCATTTCCAAAGTAGCATGGCTGCCACTGACTGTGAATTTCAACCCATTCCAATGAACAGATAATGTGATATGAAACTTTGTATTTGTTTGGGTTGTGATTACATTTTGAGCGTCTGCGCAGGAGCAGAGGCAGGGTTGAAAGAGAGGTATACATATGTGTATATCTGTATATAAATAATCCAATATACCCATATGTTAGGTGTAAGTAAAATGATTTTTCTGCAGCCATGTTAGTGCCGCAAAGTCGTAAATTTTGTAGCTGTCACTCTTTAATGGAGCTGCCCTAAATTCATGCAACAATCAGCCGCGGCGGCATCACCAATAGTCGCACATATTCGAACGAAACTACGAATGGGTATGATGCAGTACAACAAACACTTAAATATTGTCGACGCAATGTTCCAATGCAATACGAAATCGAATAGTAAGAATTTGGTTATGGGTGTCCTTCACTTTAAACAACATCTACTGAGGCTGAGCCAGTTATTCAAATGGGGCATAAGGGAGGATAGCGCAAAAGAATATGGAAAGAAAAATGCGATAATTTATAAGTCGTAAAATGTGTCGCATTCAGACAATGAAACGAACCAGTCACAGCAAGAAAGAAAATAATTAAATTAAACAAGTAAGGAAGGGCCGAGTTCGGGTGTAACAGAACACTATATACGCTCGAAGTTTCGAAAGATAAAACTTTATATTAAAAAATGTTGCGTATTAGAGGGCAATAGTATGATACACATATATAACTCTATATCAATCTCGATTGATTTTAGGTGTTACAAATAACTGTTAGGTTAAAAAAACTATTATAATCTGCAGCAACATGTTACGAGAGTATAAAAAACAACTAAAATGTGAATTCACATATATACATAGCTTCTTGCGCATATGTTATTTCAAGGAGTAAATATATATTTGATATTGTGCAGTGGAACAAAAGTGGTATTATTATAGTATAAAGTAATTTATTCGCTTCAATGATTGTGACAATTGAGAACGTAAATAGATACCGATCGAAGAGAAGAGCAAAAAACCCTCAGCACGCAAAATAAAATGGACCAGCGGTTGGACTTACAATTCAAAATCTTCTACACACTCATATAAGGTTTTTAATATTTTCTTTAAAAATTTTCTCTGTTGTAAACATAGGACATCATTTTTTATTTTTATTTTTAATTTGAACTATTTATTTTTAAATGTTCTAAATTCTGTTCTAAAATCGTCGAAAATTAATACAGTTTTTACGTGAGAATTAAAAAAAAGTGAACATTTGTGCTTGTTTTCTTGTATTTATCTTCGGAATAGTTTTCAAATATTACAGCTGTTAAATTCTAAGTATATATTTTTTTGCTCTTACGCAGAGAAGTAATTCTTTTTCTTTGTGTTGTTTTACATTTCTTTCGTACTAGTACTAAGTGAATAATCGTGTCGTTAGATTCACTTTATTGTACATATGTATGTAGCGAGTAGCATCACTTCTAATTGTAAATCATTTATATATTTTATTTCGTTATAGTATTAATCAGCTTATATTAATTCCTCCTATACGTACTTTTCTTTAAGCATTCAACAAGACAAGACGTGTTTCGTTCCGTGCTTAACATTTAATTTATAAATAAAGTAAAATATTAAGTAGCAAGTTGATGTTTGTATTACTTATTTACACCTCAACTGCTTGATGTACTATGTAGAGGCGGATTTCGATTGTAGTTATTAAGAGTATGAAATTCGTTTCTGTAGCATCTTCATTATATTCATAAATCTGATTTTCTAGCTTTGTCTCGTATTTGTAATGTTCTATTAGCTTTTCTCCTATATTGGCGAAAAATGCTTATAAATGGATTCCACATTTATATATGTATATATAAATTAAATCACGTTATGACCGGCCTTAACTCCTGAACTAAGTAGCGGTGTAAAATTTAGCACAATGTGTCTAATTTGATCCAATTTGAAAGATGTTTTGAAACATGTTTTGTGACTGACATATTGGGCAATAAGTCTGCTAGACTAACGAACATTTGGTGTGTAGTATATAAGAGCTGGGGTAATTAGTTAATCGATTTCGCACTTCGGCTATAGTTTATCTAGTGTTACACGTTTACTTAATTTTTCGTAAGATATTTTGCATATTTACCGATATATACAGTATAATGCCAACCGGAAGTATGAAATTCTTATCGAAGGTATATGGGGGCCTAGGGGTTTTTTTCAGTTTTGATATTACGACATATCATTAATATAAAAATATGCTCTCTGAGTTTTGTAAGAATATAAAGTCCTTATAATAGTTTAATAAGGGAAATACTACCCGATTATTTCCTATTTTGGTTATTAGATATCTTACATATTGATCGACAGTATTGCATGCAATATATATTGTAGCATAAAGTCAACCGGAAGTATTGATCGGATTTTATCCATTTTAGGCAAAAGGAACCACAATCATTAAATAGAGATGTTCTCTTAATTTCTTTGACAAATCTCACTCATTAACCAGTTAAAAATCTTTATATTAGGTATATGAGAACGAGGATATACTAATATCGGGAAAAAATGCTCTCTGAACGTCAAACTATATCTCAGAGTTTTACCGATATTTTTGATCAAAAATTAGCTATAAAAACTGAGGATTACATATTTGGATTGGAAAGTTAGTACGCTTTAAGGGCAAAAGTCATGAATCAACATATAAAGTAAGTGATCAGTATAGTGGAAAGTGACGAAAGATACAGTTACGTATATTTTAGTTTCCTGCCGAAAATAGGTGAAATCAGACCAGGTTTTCTTAACATCAATATAAGATATTAAGTTCTTTCCTGTCTTCGATTGACTTAATTTTGTATATACATATACAGTAGGGGCACAAATGAGTACATGTTTGTGATTCGTATATTTATTCCTGCATAATGGTAGAAATAGCAAAGAAAATTGTAAAAGTTTTTTTCCCTTTTAATATAATTCTTATACTCTCGCAAAACGTTGTTTAGAATATAATAGTTAAAGTTTAAATATATGGTATAATAAAAGTTATATAATGATTAGGACGATAAAATGAGTTTAATTCCGGTTGTTTGTTTGCCTATCCTGGCGCTGACTGCCTGCACGCTGATGATGTAGGTAATGCGTGTGTTATACCATACGCAAAATCAAACTATTCCCACACTTAAAAAATGTCGTAGAGTGAAATACCTTAAAGCCCTATAGCGAAACTTCAAATTAAAATACAAGTTCCATATTTCAGCAACTACTTGACCTATTTATCCAAATTTGCAAAACTCCGAACTTAGCTTCCATTTCTAATTTTAAAATATATAGACTCCGGGAGATATTTCAATGTTTGTGATTCTAAAAAATTGCGAATATACTGAAAGAATACAGCATAGCGTTTTGTTACAATATATATTTAACTATCTACTTAGATTAATTTTAGGCGTTACCAACAAAACTATTATACTCTGAGGAACTTGTTGCGAGAGTGTCAGAGAATAGGTATAGTTTTAAATGTATCAGTTATAATTACATTTAAATAAAGAAATATTTATGGTACGTGCAGTTGTTCAAATTTTATTATTCATTTGTGATTACTATTTTTACTGAGAGTATCAGTTGAAATAATCATCGGATTTATATGTATAAATGTAAGTTGGTTAATATGGAAACAATAATTTTTTGGTTTCAACAATTTTGAAGCGTTATTTGGGGGTTACATGGGTTTCGTCGGGAAAAATAGGGCCTTTTTATAATAATTTTTTTTTTGAATAAAACATTAAATATTTTATACACACTTCTTATTATTCCAAAGATACATATTTTACAAAGATAATGTGAAATTTTCAAAGAAAAATATTTAAAATTCGGCCATTACGACGTCATTTCAGTAGTTCCTTGGTACAAAGGTGCCTCCGCGACAGCAGAACTTCTTACAGGTTCATCAAAAGTAAAAAGAAACAAGTAAGGAAGGGCTAAGTACCGATGTAACTGAACATTTCATACTGTTGCAACTTACAAAGAACAAAGACGGAGGAACACCTTCAGTTTTTTGCAAAACTTTGTATCAAATTAAGGAAAGTATCGCCGTAATTTCATTCATTCATGGAAAGAGGATACACTGTTATTAAAAAAGATTATTTCTGGATTTCATTAAGATTTCTTACATATTGACCGATAGATGCAGTATAAAGTGAACCGGAGGTTCGAAAATCTTTATGTTAGGTATACTTTGAATGTATGTAACAATATATGTATACTTTGAAAGTATGTATACTTTGAATATAGGGGCTGAAAAGTGTTGAGGGCAGTACTTGTCTAAATTTTATTCTGATAACTTTATAATGTCTGATTTGGATACTCAAAAGTAAAATAATCAATTTACAAATTAATTATATGGGAATTAGGTGTGGTTGTCATCCGATTTCGCCCATTTTTGCAGTCTAAAGGGATATTAAGGTTACCTCGCACACCAAATATAGAATTTCACCTACAGGTGGGCGGTGCCACGACTTTGTCCACGTTTCACACCAGATTCTAAAAAGCCCTTCTCTACCATGCTGGTTGTGAAATTTAGTGGTTGTGGCTCATTTATTCATTGAGTTGTAGTACTTTTAGCAGTTACCGTTATATGGGAAGTGGGCGTAGTTATTATCCGATTTTACTCATTTTCACAGAGTTTGAAGAGGTGTTAAAATTACTTCTTCTCAGCAAGGTAGGTTGCTATATATTAAGCGGTTTGGAAGACATTTACATTAAGCCATTTAAGAGACGGACGGACAGACGGACGGACAGATGGTCTCCCGAATTTCAACCCGTCTCGTCATCCTGATCAATTATATATATCCTTATTACTTTTAGGTGATACAAACAACCGTTAGGTAAACAAAACTATTATAGATACATACTTTAATTAAGACCATAAATAGATATTGGACGAAGGAAAAACAAGAAAAGTGAAAATTCAAATTTTGGTGAAAATTTCTCAACGTATTTGTTTTTTTCAAATAATTGTAATTGACCAAAAAAAATCCTTCTTCGAAGACCTTGCAAATTATATCTCGAAGTCCTCTGTTTCATTAATATCGATTGAGTAGCTCGCGAGAAATCTTGACAACCAACTTTGATCACACAGTTTCGAGAAAAACTTAAAACTTTAATTGACTATATAGCTGAACGCCAAACTTTTCAAGCTTGTATCTCCAAAACTGTTACACGCATCAACTTGAGAATTTAGGATAATATTGTAGAAATGTTATAGATTTAAATAAAACAATTAAAAAAAAAATTTTTGAAGCCGTGAAACCCATGTAACCCCTTAAATAAACACAAATGCATGCTCAAATTTTGTTTGCTTTACCGTTAGAAAAGGTAGCTTAGAATTTAAACTTCATAAGCTTCAAAATCTCCGCTGTTCTTACTATTACCAAGTTGCAAAGGGAGAGTGGTAAGTGGTTGCGCTACTCAAGCTAAAAATTCCAACTAAGAGAAAGAAAAAATAGACGACTAGAATCTCGTATTCAATTTCGAATGATGAGTTGTGTATACGCCTCCAGCTTGCTGTCGTGATTGCAGCGGAAAATTCCAAGAAATTTAATTTTCAATGCCAATGTTCGTGACTCCAGTGAAGCAAGAGAAAAGTATACTTAACAGAGAGTAGGGTACAGCTAAAGGCGGAACCAAGGAGGTGGAGGTAGTGGCGTCGTTTACCTCGACTCACTGATTCGATTCATTGAATGAAGAAGTCATTAAGCCGTTAGAGATGGAACTGGTTATTGCTGAAGTGTATACACACTCGAACATTTAATGATCACTAAATACCATGTTAGAATCGATTACGGATATTTAGAGCAAAGTAATCAAACCCTGAAATAGTATATATATTATATTATTATTATATTAGCGAAACACGTTCTGCTATCAACGTTAATTTATAATGCTGGCTAAATCTTTTTGAACTGATACACGTTCCTCCATACTGTTTTGTAACACTGCAAAATAGATTTTCTTTATCAAGTATTATTTTGGCTTCGTGTCTGCGGCGCTAAACCATCTTAAATATTGGCCAATACATAGTCAACCAGTAGTTCTTGAACACAACACCACAAAACGCCATTAATTGAAAAGCTATAAACTACCATAACTAAGCCCCACAATAAGATACAATACTGTTATTTATATAGTATAACGAATCACATTAGGAAGGGGCATCTGCCGTTTACAGTTTTTTGAAAAAGTGGTTGTAATCCCGCCTTTAATAGGTTTAATGTTCATATCACCTAAACCGCTGAAGCTATAATAACCAAATTCACTCAGTACAAATTGCACCCTATCGACAGTGTTAAAATGATGGTGATAAACCCGCCTACTTCCCATATAACACAATTTTAAACTCCATCTGATTCTCTCGTTCTAATGAACGTGTCGGGATAAAACTTTGCATCAATAGTGCCCTTGAAGTTTGCCACCTTTTGACCACAATAGTCCAAATCGAACCCAAACTGTTTAAGACCCTAGGTACCAAATAAGTGGACCCCAGTACATATAGTTGACTTGTTACCAAAATATCGGTTAAAGTGTAAGATATATAATATAAATTCAGTGAGGATGTATGTCAAAAATAGGTTGAATCGGGTCAATATTTCCCATAGACCCCATATACCTTATATAAAGTTTTTGAACTTCCGGGTGATTTTAAACCGCATATAACGGGAATATTTAAGTTATCGCAATGAAAATTAGAGACCGTATTTTAATTTAACAGTGCATATTTGTGTCTAAAATGAAAATTGAGTTAAAACTTGACCTAGCCCCTCATATAACTAATATCAACATTTTCAAACATCTGGCTGATTGGTGATCGTATGTGAAGTACCTTAATGAAACCATGGATGCATTTTATCAGTCTGTGGTATTGGCAAAAATTAATAAAATCGTGTCAATACTACCCCCAACCCCCATATACTACTTATAATTATTTTGGTTATTCTAACAAGTTTTATACCGAATATGTCAATCAGTGAGTATTATTTATATGTTAAATTGCTTCAAAATATGTTCTCGAGCATACCGGAGCAATGTGAAAATTAATGCAATCAGCACGTAATTTCTCTATCCCCAATACCATAAAAAACCAAAAAATAACTGTTCAAGCGCATATGTATTGAAGACGTGAGCCCTAGTGCCTATGACTGACTTTCTACCAAAATGTGCGAGAAATAGAATTGATACTCGGAGAGAATTCTAGTATATCTATATGTCAAAAAAAGGGTTGAATCAGAATAATACTTCCTTTAGCCCCCATGTAACTAATATAAAGATTTTTGAACTTCCAGCTTACTTGATACCGCATATATCGGCCAATATATGAGTTATCTTAATAAAATTGAGTGCGCGTTTTTACGGTGCATGTTTGCATCTTTGGATAAAATCGGGTAAAAACTTTCGCTACCCCAATATACCCTGTATAGTGATTTCGATCTTTCCAACTGACTTTAAACCTTTTAGGTTGGTCAAAATATGTAGGTATTTTGGTAAAATAAAGTGGACAAGTCTTATTAAAAAATATTAATGGTTTAGCACTGAATATGTAAGGAGTTGGTGTAAACCTTGGTTTAAACTTCATACCTCTAATATAATGAATTCCGATCATCTGGTTGACAATTTCCACATCAACTAAATATATTAAATTTAGCCACTTCGATCGAGTTAAAATCACATACATATATCTCATTTGAAGGTGTTTGCAATATAATTTTATCTGATGCCAACTAAAATATAGCAATAAAGCTAAGTCTAAGTTTATGGCCTTCAATAGAAGTCAAGAAGATATAAAATTGGATTGTAATTTATCCACAATTTCATCGAATAATGGGTGCTTTATTCTTTCGCAACATTTTTTAACACAGAGTGGAATTTCCCGAGCTTTGATTCTTGTAAGTTGCAAGACCCGAACTTAGCCCTTCCTTACTTGTTCCGTCAATATTTTATGAGTAGGTTGGATTGCAGCGTCAACAAAATTACTTAGAAATAAGAAAAAACGTTAACTTCAGTTGCACCGAAGATATAATACCCTTCACAGGTGCATTTCTTATAACACTATACATGTACATACACTGCGCTATTTCAGGTTAGCACACAACAGGATTAAAAAGTTTATGCAAATTTCTATCAAAACTAAAGAAACTAAAAAATTCTAAATTATTAGCGATTATTAACGAATACATTTTCTACTAAATAAAAAAACTGTGTTACCTGTTTTTATATCCTGAAAAGGGTATATTATGTTTGCCACGAAGTTTGTAACACCCAGAAGGAAACGTTCTGAGACCCTTTAAAATATATACATAAACAATCTGCATGATGAGCTGTGTTGATTTAGCCATGTCCATCTGTCTGACCGTCCGTCTGTCTGTCTGTATATACGAGAACTAGTTCCTCAGTTTTTAAAACATCGGTCTACAAACATCTCTCATATAAACTGAACAATCGTAATCAAGTACTTGTATGGGAAACTTTTTTATTTGACGTAATATCTTCACGAAATTGCGGTTGAGTTATTGTTTAATGAAACATTGTATTCTTCGAAGAAATTATTCAGATCAGATCACTATATCATACAGCTATCATATTAAATGAACGATCCGAATAAAGTGCTTGTATGGAAAACTTTTTTATTTGACTTTTTTTCACGAAATTAGATCGGAATCAAGTTCTTGTAAGATATTTGTGAAGATTTTATATCTTCGGTGCAACCTCGCAACATGTTGCTACAGAGTATAATATTTTTGTTACCTAGCGGTTGTTTGTATCACCTAAAACTAATCGAGTTAGATATACTTGTAGGGTTCTATATATATAAATTATCAGGATGAAGAGACGAGTTAAAATCCGGCTGACTGTCTGTCCGTCCGTCCGTCTTTCTGTCCGTATGTACAAGCTGTAACTTGAGTAAAAATTGAGATATCTTGATTAAACATGGTACACATGTTTTATGGTACCGTAAGACGGTTGGTATTTCAGATGGGCGTAATCGGGCCACTGCTATGCCCACAAAGCGCCATTAATAAAAAATAATAATAAATTGCCATAACTAAGCCCACAATAGATACAAGACTGTTATTTGGTTTACAGGATCACATTAAGGAGCGGCATATGCAGTTTAAATATTTTTTAAAAGTGGGCGTGGTCTCGCCCCCTAATAGATTTAATGTGCATATCTCCTAAACCGTTAAAGCTATAATAACAAAATTCACTGAAAACGAACGTTCTTAGCACCTCTATGGACAGTGTAAACATGGGTGAAATCGGGTGACTCACTCCCACTCCCCATATAACGGTACTGTTAAAACTACTACGATAAATCAAGCACTTAACACGCCAGAGACATTTAATTTTATCTCTGGGATGGTATGAGATGACTTTATAGGAACCGCGAAATCGCATTACAACCACGCCCATATCCCATATAACACCATTTTAAATTCCATCTGATTATTTCACTCTACACAATACAAATCAAGCAACAACGGTTGCGGGTTAAAACTTTGCGTGAATAACGCATTTAAAGTATGCCACCTTGTGACCAAAAATTGTCTAAATCGAACCAAATCTGTTCCAGCCCCTAGGTACGAAATATGTGGACCACAATGCCTATAGTTCACTTTTTACCGAAAATATCGGTCAATGTGTAAGATATATAATTGAAATTCATAATATATTCATAAAATAAATATGTGAAAATCTCGATAATAGTATGTTTTTGTGAATCGATGCATTATCGTGCCGTGCAAATTTCGTAACAAAGTTTTGTAAATTGGGAAAAACAGGTTCCACTTGGTTTTTTAACTTCCCGCTAAGAAAATGGAAAATTTTCTAAAAATCGGGAAGATATTGGTTTCACCCCATTTTGCAAAAATCGAGTTCTCAACAGATCTCGACGTTCTGAGGGTCGAGGAAGCTTCCCCGAACATTTCTACGATGATGTCCGTATGTCTGTATGTATGTGTGGATGTATGTGTGTGTGTGTGGATGTATGTGACCCTCTTATAACTATTAAACTGCTCAACCGATTTGAATAAACTAAACGGCATTCCAAAGGGTTTCATTGCACTTGAATTTCGTGTAAGTTTGGACCCAATCGGACCAGTAGATTTCGAGAAATCTCAAAAATAAAAATTTCGTTTTGACCGATCGACACCAAAAACTAATCAGTTCTAAACCTTGAAGAAACACATCGTTTGCCGCAAACCGGGTCGAAATCGGTTGATTTACTTGCTAGATATCGAAAACGAAAAATTTCGAAGAGCTCAAAAGCAATGAAAAAAGCGAAATTTGAACGTTAGCGTATGAAATTAGAGGGAAGTTGCAGGGATGGCCCTTGAGGCCAACCATTTTCCACATATTTTTTACGTGTTTTCATTAATATTTGTATTATGTTCTATTAGCATTCAAAAATTGCAGTTTTCACATACGATATTAGATATCGCATGACGATGTAGTCGTTTCAACTAATGTTTGTAATAATTATATTCATCAGATCGTTCAAAATTAAATTTATTTTCATCAGAAAAGACAACGTAGTAAAAATCTATTTTCAGGCAGGAAATGCAATCATGATTCTCTTCGAGCGTAGTAAATTCGTGGTTTTTTTAGTTTTAATATGTTCAAATATATAGTATTTATTATAACTTTTTGATTTCTGCCGACTTTTTTTGATATTTTTATGATTAAAAGCTGTAACTTTTGATTTGCTTCGCTTATTTCTTTTCCTTCAACCGATAGCGATTCTTTTACCCGACACTTTTCAACTACGAAAATATCAAAAATGGGTCATTCTTATCGCATTCTCATCATCATCATTCTCTTTACTAGTGACTATTCATACAAAGATGAGAAAATCACAAAGCAATCGAGTAACTGCACGTTTTAAACAAAAACAAGTAAGAAAGGGCTAAGTTCGGATGTAACCGAACATTTTATACTCTCGCAAAGTTAAAGGGTATACTCGTTTGAGATTTCTTTGTGGATTGACTGATATTTTCGGTAGAAGGTCAACTATAGGCACTGGGGTCCACATACTTTAAACGTATTATTCACGCAAAGTTTTACCCCGATATAATCATTGTTGCTTGATATGCATAGTGGAAAGTGGAAAGAATCAGATGGAATTGAAAATGGTGTTATATGGGAAATAGGCGTGGTTGTAGTTCGATTTCGCCCATTTTCGTACTATGACATAGAAATATAAAAAGAACGTTATGAACCGAATTTGGTTGAAATCGGTTAAGCAGATCCCAAGATATGGGATCTAACACCTCTTTCACCTAAAAGTGGGCGGTGCCACGCGCACTGTCAAATTTTGAACGCGGTTCCTATAAAATAATCTCATACCATTCCAAAGATAAAATTTAATGTCTCTGTCGTGTTAAGTGCTTGATTTATCGCGCTTTTAGTAGTTTTTAACAGTACCGTTATATGGGGAGTGGGCGGAGTTGCCACCCGATTTCACCCATTTTCACACTGTAGGTAGAGGTTTTAAAAAAAAATTTTTTTTGCTTCCAGTGAATTTTGTTATTATAGCTTTGGCGGTTTAGGAGATATGCACATTAAACCTATTAGGGGCGGGACCACGCCCACTTAAAAAAAAATTTAACTGCATATGCCCCTCCTTATTGTGATCCTGTGTACCAAATAAGAGTCTTGTGTCTTGTTGTGGAGCTTAGTTATGGCAATTTATTTGTTTTTGAATACTGGCATTTTGTGAGCGTGGCAGTGGTCCGATTACGCCCATCTGCAATACCAACCGTCTCACGGTACCAAGAAACATGTCTACCATGTTTAATCAAGATATCTCAATTTTTACTCAAGTTAGAGCATGCACGGACGGACGGACGAACGGACAGACAGTCACCCGGATTTCAACTCGTCTCTTCATCCTGATCATTTATATATACCTATATAACCCTATATCTAACTCGATTAGTTTTAGGTGATACAAGCAACCGTTAGGTAAACAAAACTATTATACTCTGTAGCAACAAGTTGCGAGAGTATAAAAATCAGAAGCAGTTGTATTACGTTGACGAAAGTGTGCTAACCTGGTAACGCGTATGTATAACTAGAAAAATCTGAAAAAGTAACCGTTTGCATCAAACAAATGCTAGAACTTTCCACCCACATTTGATGTAAACAACCTTCGAAACGAATTAAAGGTTTCTTAATAAGGGAAAATATCTTTCACAAATACCTTTATATTGATAGTGATCGATCAGTTTGAATGGCAGCTATATGCTGTGGGGGTCCGATTTGATTTGTTCGGAGATTGTAGCGTTTCCTCATATTTCCTAATATAATCGTATAACTATGCCAAAGTTTCAAGATATCTTGTTAAATAAAAAAGGTGTCCATACACAAACTTGATTTTGATCGGACAGTTTGTATGACAGATATATGCTATAGTGGTCCAATCCGAACAATATGTTTGGAGATTGGGGATATGTTTCCTTCAGGGTGTTAAAAACTTCGTGGCAAACTTTATATACCCTGTTCAGGGCATACAAAAATTATACCAGCCAATTGTTTTCCGCAAATTGGTTAGCAGTTTTGAGCTTATTTAATTTATCTGTAGTTGTTGCTCAGATAAGAGCGCAATATAATTTTGCCTCTAAAATCTACAAAATTTTTTCTGATTCTACTGTTTAACATACAACCAACGTAAGATGGAAAACGTTAAAAAATTGGTATCTTGCATCTCATCATTTAACTAGTTTTGAGTAAACGTTATTGAAAATCATAGTCACAGCCAATATACTGTAAGGATTTCTTCGTTTAATTTAAGTTATTAATAGTCACACCATCAAAGTAAACTTTTTGTTCTGTGCATGACATAAGCATGCATATCCATATGTTTCTTTTAATTACTATCATCTCATTGTTTCATAACATAATTTGGGATCTATGGTTTGCCTTTATATATTTTTTCATGAGTTTAGAGTCAAAAATAATTCATATCGAAAAAGCAACAAGCTTTTCCCTAAGTTCTAAGGTATAAAGGAAAAAAATTTAAATCATTAATTAAAATAATTAAACCACAATTAAAATAAGGCTGAAATGACCTTTCAAGTGAATGGCAATTTTAGTTTCTTTTAAAATGGAAGATTACGGTGCTGACCGTAACCAATGCAATGCACATTTATTTTACTTGTAAAATAATGCATTACCAAAGGATAGAACACTTTTTTAAGTAAATATAGCCTAATTTAAAAGTTTATTTATAGGTACTTTGGACTGATTCCTTGAAAATATTTGTATACTCAGGCTTGCAAAATTTTTAATATTTTTATTACGGTTTTGACATGAGTTCCCACAAAATATATGTTAAGTTATCTTATATTCTATAACCTAAGTATTTTGTTCCTTGTTACGAATCGTATACAAGTTAGTTTTAGTTGGTTAATCACGTAATCATACGTAAACATGTGTATTGCAAAACCAAATGTAGGTACATTTCATTTCATCCATCTAATCGTGTTTCGATTACAAAATAAAAATAATTGTATAGAATATGAAGTTTGCTGGCGTTTTTTCTAATTTCTAAGGTTCATTCGAAGTAGCTCTGTTTTCTCATACCGTTTATAGTTTTTTATGTAAAATTATGTTTTGTATATAATATAATGACGGTCATACAACATATACATTTTATAGATTTTCGAGGAATAATATTTCATTAATAATTATTAAGAAAAATGGAATGTATCATTCAAGTAAAAAATATACTGAAGAACTAGAAATAAACGCAGAAGGAAAAAAAACAAGAAATATTATATATAGGGTTTTCCAATAAAAGTGATATGATATTTAAAACAAACAAAAAATACGAAATGTTGCAATTGGAGAACGACTATTCCGATAATAAAATTGAATACGACACTTCGAAATCATATCATTCCTATTGGAAAACCCGATATAATAATACCCTACATAAGTGTGCATTCTTTTAACACGAAAGGATATACAAATATCTTTATCATGATTTTATTTGTAGTGTTGTCTTGGACAAAAATTCATATCAAATTTCGTGAAGACATCTTGTCAAATAAAAAAAGTTTTCCATGCAAGGACTTGAGTGGGAAGTGGACAAAATTTTAGATCGACATGGCTAAATCGACGCAGCTCGTCACGCTGATCATTTATAAGCGTATATACGTATATACTTTAAAAAATCTCCGACGTTTGCTTCTGGGTTTTACTAATTTCGTGGTAAATTTAATACCCTGTTCAGCTTATGTATATGGCAGTAGGTCAATATGTGAAAAATCAAGTACAATTGAGGCGTAGATGTGTCGTCAATATATCTCATGTCACCCGTGAGTAAGTTGTGAATATTTAGTACGTATTTCCATATATGTTTAAAAATTCATACATCCACACATTATTATTCTTTGTATTCTGCAAATAATCAACTGATTGCTTTAGAATTCACATGAGTTTTTACATATTTATCTTGTTTATGTTTGTTCGTGCCTTTGAGACATTTGATTAACTTATGCATTTGTCATCGCTTAAATAATTAAGGAGGCGGTTTTTTTTTGATTGGTTAATGACACAAAGTATGTAAAATTCCAATCAACTGTCCTAACTTATAAATATTTAAAATATGTGACATATTAGACCAGGGGTGATTTTAGGTGCAGTTTTCCTTCCTTTCCTTTTTATGCTAAGAAATTCGAATATACAAAGATTATTTTTTACATATCAGATGTATAGGAAGAGGGATTTGTCACTTTTTCTAAGCCAACCAATATTTAATTTATAAGGTATAACTATATTTTCAAAAGAATATTTTATTTAAATGTGTACATATATATGTTTGTATGGAAATTTGTGCAGTTTAATAGTTAATACCTTAGCAGTCATTAAGTATGGCTTTGTCAACTCAATTTGGGATCACAAAATCTACTCCATCGTGTGAATATTAAAAAAATTTAATGACTGAACTAAACGCTTCGACAGTAAACCGAATTGGACTAAAATTACTTTTGCACTATTTCAATAATATAATAAAAAAAAATTTTGGACCCCAAGGTGTTCTTTAAGCAAAACAACTCAAATTTGTTTGAAAATATACTGGCCCAGCCCTTAAGTTTTGTCATAACAAATGGTACTGAGTTATTGAGAAAAAAATCACATTTTTCTTTGAAGTTATTGGAATTTGAAATATTTGTAAAATTTAAATATTTATTTTCACAAAAATTGTATTTATGTGTTGTATTAAAATACAAAAACTGTGTGAACGAAGTAGTGATATTGTGTATATGTTTTCAGATTGCCACTCTGGTGGAAATTACTTTAAAATTGAAGAAATGAAGATATTTGAAAATAACCTGCTTATGCAATATTTACAGTCGTTGAAGTGGCATCGCGGACATAATCCTCAACAACATCATTCAAATACGTCGAATGACCGGGTATCTGTCAAAATTTGAAAGGTATTAAAGAAAAGTGATTGGATTTGACAAAATGGCTGTCCAATCGTCTTTTCTTCAGTTTGAATCGATAGAACTCCAATTGTATCATCAGGCCAACTTTAGAATAGCAAAGCTATCGTACACAAATTGGCTGAATAGAAATAGGGTATTTCTAATTTTATACAAATAAGTGGTAAACATTTAGGACTAATGCAAGGCTGAAATTTATCAAATTAGATAAAGATCCATACGTTCACACACTAGTATAGTGGGAATCATCACATCAGTCGCACGATGTTTGTATTTTTTAAATAAGTTTTTATCATATTTTTTAGTTTGTTTTTGTGGGAAATGAATGAATATGAAAAGAAATAATGGAGAAATCCATTTATTTTTCACGAAGTGTATATAGTAAATGCTTATACGAGTAGGCAAGAAGGGCTGAAATAAGTTTATGGAATCATATATAGAAATCTTATGAAAGTCGTAAAACTAATATATGCCATTTTAAGTTGTGCTGTCAAGTTTCGCACCCATGTTTATAAAATCCATATTAAGGGATGAATGCGAGAGTATTTTGAGGAATTGAGAGAAAAGGCTTATACATATGTGATTCAATTTATACGACGTTGCTAAGGAAACTAAATAATGGTAGGCTAAGAGATCTGGCACATATGGTATAGATGGGGTAGTTTTCAAAAGATGGGGCATAAAGCCTATCTTATGGTTATCGAGCTCCTGTTTCTAGGTAAAAAAAATCGAATTCATATAAAGGTATGTATAATGGAATTACCTTATATGATATATCATATCATACTTCATAAACCTAATCAAAATCAAAGAAGTATATATTATTTGGAAATTTGTTCACGAATATTGTACGAATTTGAGGAGATGGAATTGATGAAGTCGCCAGTGTATAATTTATATATAATATTAATATATGATGCTGATATTGCACTTATATTAAAGTCCCCAGTGAATAACTCATATATAATATTATTATATGATAATACTACATACTACTCCGCTACGTGTTTGCACGTTATAGCATTTTGGTGAAACAGTTTTTAAACATGCCTACATATACCTATATGCTTATGCTTTACTTACATTTCTGATTCATACTGAAATATTTATATTTATATGGATTTCGTGTGTGTAAATGTAAGAATTATTTGTTATTCTCATTACATATTTTTGGTATCTGAGTTGGGGCATTATCGTTTAATTTCTATTTCCCTCACAGCAAGGGAATCGACGTCAGCGTAAGAAGCGCAATCAAGTTTCTCAGCTCATGGTAATATTTTCAATGCAGGCGTGTATACAAATTAAACTAATATTCCAAACAACACAGTTAACTTAAGAAAATAATACACAAGCAAACACTAACAACGAATTTGAGCAGTATTTTCCAAAACTTGTTTTCATTCCCTTAATGTATGTATATGTATATATATTACTTTATATACTTTTACATATGCATATAGCTATTGTATATAAGAATATACACAACCAATGCCTTTGCTTATTGGAAATCATTGGTGTGACAGAGAGAACAGTAAATAAAAATTGTATACGAAGCATGGAACGAGAGATCAAATGGAAGAGTTTAAAGGATTCGAAGAAAAAATGTATACAAAAATATTTATTTATATGTGTAAATACAATAAATGGATTTATCTGAAGGGTGAGTTAGCTATCGAATTTACATACCTTTGTTGGCGCGTTGGTGGCTGGGAAGATTCTGAGAAAGCCAAACGTCTCAATTGTAATAAATTACACTCTCGAGTAGCTGTGATGGTAAAGCTTTTTTAATTGTATATAAAGTGAGTTACGAGAGACTTGCGAGAGCCAGTGCCGAAATAGCTCAATAACAGCAGAACTCACAATCAACTTTAAATACGAAGCCGCACACAAATTGGTTGTTGCGTTAAACTGTGAAAATGCATGTGGATGTATACATAAATGTTTGTCTCCATTATATATATATAAATTTCTATATATATATATATATATTTTATATACACATACTGACTAAGGTCCGCCGATTAGTGGATAAAGAAAAATTTGAAAATTGAAGTAATCTGAACATATAAATGAATGGCAAAGAAGAAAAGAGAGCGCCACAAGAGTACAAAAGAAGTACAAAGCACATTTTCCAACCTCAACAAGTTTTACGGCGAATTTTTATTTGGCATTTGGTCGTAAACTTCTAGTTGGTGTGGAGTGTGCGGCGCGCTACATCCAGTGGTTGGAATTGTTAATCGAAAAATCGAAGCAAACGCTGGCGCTATGCCATAATCATTTTAATAGAATATAATTATACTCCGTCGGGAAAATTTCTAGGCCTACTTGGTTAAAACTGTAGTCCCAAGTACTGGTGGAAATCGCCGCGCATCGACCTTCTACTTTGGAAACGAAATCTTTGTTTGATATCCTGAATATTAGTGCAAAACTGCGTCCTTTGGACAAGTGTTTGGAAAATCCTATATATATATGCTAAAAGATGATATCACTAATAATTCAATCACAGCCAGTGTTTCTTATTTGACAAAACCATTTAAAACCATATAGTGAATTTATGTATATGTGTAGTCATAATGTGTTATCATGCACTTACAATATATTTGCGAGACATTGATTCCAAGAATTAGTTTCAACAAATTGTGTTACTCTGCCGTCGCTATATAAAAAAATTCATTAACAAACGAAAGTCATAGTTTCGATTGCCTTGAAACTTGTGAACTGAATACGTCATACACTGGCATACATTGCGCATAAATTCATTATTATGACAAACACAGGATACACAACTAAGAGTTCTATCTATTACACTTAGAGGTCACTGTAATTTGCAATCCTTTTTGTGTAAAACTCCAAAGGAAATAGAATAATAAATTGTAAACAATAGCTATGTACTCTGCATAAACACTAAAAACTTATGTGAGTATTTTGTGAACTTTATTCTTCTTTGGGATGGTTAGGTTTATTTAATTATAAAATGCCCTTTCGTAAACATAGCAGACAATAGCTGTGGAAAATCGGAGAAATAGTACGTAACATTACAAGTTGACACGATTTCCTGCTGAATATACATATTTACTTTCTAATGTTGTATTTTTGAGCCTTTTAAAGCAAGTAAGGAAGTTCTAAGTTTGGGTGTAACCTAACATTTTATACTCTCGTAACTTGCAAGAATTAAAGCTCGGGAAATTACTTCAGGTGTTGGCAAAATTATATATTGAAGGAAGTATTTATCCGATTCAACTCATTTTTGACACAAAAACATACTATTTACGAGAGTTTCATTTATTTATTTTATTATATGAATTTCAATTATATATCTTACACATTGACCGATATTTTCCGTAAAAAGTCAACTATAGGCATTGGTATCCACATATTCAGTACCTAGGGGCTTGAACAGTTTTGGGTCATCCGATTTCACCCATTTTCACACCGTCTATAGAGATGCTAAAAACATTTGTTCCTAGTGAATTTTGTTATAATAGCTTTAGTTGTATAGGAATGCCGCTCCCTAATGTGATTCTGTAAACCAAATAACAGTCTGGTATCTTATTGTGTAGATTAGTTATGGCAATTTCTTCCAGTGTTCTGTATATTTAAAAATTACACATTAATTTTATCCTTTACTTGAAGAATTTTTTGGTGTTATTTTTAACGTTGAGTTAATGAGCTCTCTTAAAAAGTTATCGTCAATGAGGTAACTGCTTTTCTTCGTAGAAACGAGACTCTATTTATAACTTACTTCCTCCTTCACTTCACAATCAATTAAGTAAAGTAATGACAGCGATCGTTTTTCGAAAATTAATAAACCTCGCTATATTTTTACAGTATTTTTGTAGAAATACTAAATTTTGTTTAGTTGACATCGATAATTTAATAATATACTTTTAAATTTACACGAAAAATTGATGTATAAAACTTTTATTGTCATAATTCTATAGTTAAAACCTTTGTTTAATTTTTAATAAAATCGTATTGCATATTATCTATTCAAAATATTAAAATAACAGCTTACTAATTTTTAACATCTCTTTTAAAACCAGATTACTTTAAGACATAAAATTCTAACACTCCGGATTACTTTGGGAACCTGTGGGGAGTGTAAAGATTTTATAGGATTATCTTAAAACAATGTAACTAATAAACTCTTTATTTAATTGATCTATGAAAACTGCAGTTATTCTTTACTATTATACTCCCGCAACATGTTGCTTCAGAGTATAATAGTGTTGTTCACCTATCGGTTGTTTGCACAATATCACCTGAAACTAGTCGAGATATAGCGTTTTATATATATAAATGATCAGAATGAAGAGACGAGTTGAAATCCGGGTGACTGTCTGTCCATCTGTCCGTCCGTCCGTTCGTCTGTGCAAGCTATAACTTGAGTAAAAATTGAGATATCTTTATGAAACTTTGTACACATGTTTTTTGGTACAGTAAGACGGTTGGTATTGCAGATGGGCGTAATCCAGCCACTGCCACTACCACAAAATGCCATTAATCAATAACGAATAAATTGCCATAACGAAGCTCCACAATATGATACAAGACAGTTGGTATTCAAAATTCACTGATAACGAACGTTCTTAGCACCTCTATCGACAGTGTGCAAATGGGTAAAATCGGGTGACAACCTCGCCCACTCCCCATATAACGGTACTGTTAAAACTACTACAATCGCTTTACACGTACTAAACACGCAAAAGACATTAAATTTTATCTCTGGGATAGTATGAGATGACTTTATAGGAAGCGCGTTCAAAATTAGACAGTGAGCGTGGCACCCCCTATTTTTAGATGAAAACTTATATCTTGGGATCAGCTTAACCGATTTCAACCAAATTCTGTACATAACATTCTACTCATATTTCTATGTTATAGTGTGAAAATGATCGAAATCGGTTGACAACCACGCCAATTTCCCTTATTATATGTGTTATATGGTTTTATTTACTTTACACCATATGAATCGCAGTTTTGATGCATTGTTGTTATGCGTGTAACAAAAATGCATTGACAGCCACAAGAAACTATTATCGTAATTATGCACTGTGAAAGTCCTTTTCACCGCTTATGTGTTGAAAATTTGAAAAGATCGTAAATGCTTAAATCCTTTTAAATACGATCATCTTTACTTGTTCATTGGATGGTTTGTCATAACTACGTAATCGTCATTCCTTTGACTTTCCTATCTGCAGCGAAAGGAGTGACCATGTTATTAGCAATAAACTGAAATAGTTCGCAGCGTTAAAGTCAATTGTAGTATCGCAGTATAAATTAGATCAAGAATATGGCGATTTATGAAAGTGGTTAAACCGTAATGGCAGTGTCTGCACATTAGAATACTGAAACTGGATTACGAACATTAATAGCATTCACAGCCATAATACTAATTACGAAGGTGTTAAATGAGATGTTTGTGAAAAGCAGTCGAAATTACTCTTTTTGTTGAGCACAAGAATATCGTTATAGACCGCCCTAAAATTATTAGTGCCTTTTAGAAACTATAGTATGATAAATAATTATATCGAAGAAAAGATTTTGACTTCAATAATTTAATTTAATTATTAAAATTGGTTAAATACATTCGGTTTAGTAGTACAAATAATAAAATGAAATTGATGATGGATTAACGAGTAGCAAAGAGGGTGTGTAGTTAAACACTTAATAAGTAAGCGTTTTATACCTACACTTACTACGTTAGACTTCATAATGATCTTTTATATCGTGATAATTAACTGAACTTCAAACAATTAAACTAACAAGTATGAATTAATAAATATAATAGTGTTAATGTGTTTTGGAAAACTGGTGTGAAATTACATCCATCTTAGATTCATATCGTTATAAATTTAATAACTTTTTATAGTTATAGTATAGGCGTTCTAAATAATGGAAAGGTAGTTGTGGTTTCCAAAAGTTTTCCCATGACTGAACCATTTTTTTTTTTAATTTACAAAACCTTGTACTTTACAAAACCTTGATTCGAGTTGAATATTATTTACGTGTTACTTTGCATTTGGACGAAGTTCCATCAATTCTATTATTTCCTTAGATAAATATAAAAGTTCATATTGTATGACAAAATTGGGCTGAATAGAATAATCAGATGTCGACATCACATCACTATCCATACATAAGCAAAAAAGTTGATAATGATTGATTGCAAAAAAGTTGATAATGCTGAAAAGGTTTTATACCGCTAAAAAATATACTCCAACTTTTTTTAGTTTTAAAATATAACATACATGGAGATGAACGCTGGATGGGAAAATAATGAAAATTTCCATTTCGCAGCCACCAGACCTTACTGATACTTTCCCATAGCTCCCATAACCAAATATAAGTATTTTATAAGCTCAGGTTGACTTATTCCATTTATGTTATATCAGTCAATAATATATGTATATCTTAGCAAAACTAAGTGAAATAGAATCACAATAGAAGTTATTTCAAAAAAGTTGAGCGAGAATATTTCCATTGGCGTTTTGTCATTCGATGAACATAGTGATTTTATTTGGTTAAATAGATTTTAATATAATAGTAATTAAACTAACAAATATGATTGTAATATATTCACAATTTCGTCAAATTATGAATTCCTTCATTACGTTTTTTAGTATAAAGTATTGTCAATACTTGAAAGAATTTCCCCGACTTTGATACTTGCAAATTGGGAGAGTATAAATGTTTCATTACACCCTTCCTTGTTTGTTTTACTTAGCCCTGAAAGCCGTTAGTATAAACATGTAACTATAATATACTAAAGCGTTGTGTAGTAGTATGATTATTTGAATTTAATAAATTACGTATATTTATGGTTTTAACAAAGAGGAAAACGGTCCAATTTTATATATTTAATTTGGAATTTGAACATCTGCCATTAAAGAAATTCAATTCGTCATTTTCCTCCCTTGAGCGGCCATGTTATGACGATATAACACAAGCCCCACAAGTGGCAGATTCTTGCTATTATAGGATAAAATGAGACAACATTATATTCGCCCAACTTGAGGTGGGATGAGACAGCAAGTGAAAGGTCTATATATATATATATATATATATATATGCATCAGACTGGGTATGCCTTTATTTACTTATGAGCGCTTATACATATATAGGGAACAGTGGTCAATTCATATGCTTTACACAATAAAATGTTTGTTCATTTTAAATTGTAGTAATTATTAATAATAATATAAACCTTATTATTAACTTTGAAATTATGTACATAAGCAAATATATACATATTCGAATTTATAAAGCTAATGCAATTTACGAATGTACAATTTATATTTTTCCTGACATATGCATATTAAAAATGTAACTTTTTTAAAAATTGTTGAGTTAATGGAATGACTTTGTGCTATATTACGCTATGTTTATTGGCTAATCTATAATTATAAATAATTGTTTTATACATACAAACATATGCCCAGAAAAAAATTCAATTTATTTAAAAAATAACAAAGAATAACATAGGTGATTAAAAGGAAGTTGGAAAGCTACAGCATCGTTGCTGACAATTTATAGTGGTGATCAGATAAAATATCAAAAGTGAAAAATTGGATTAGAATGTGACGCGGAAATCAAACTAAAATGTTAAATATTTTTCATATACATATATTTATACATATATGCAATAATAAAAAATGTGATAGCAAACTACAAGTAGGGTTCGAAATTTTCTGTTATGATTGTCCTCTTTCAATAATTCATTTTCTGCATTCGTAGTTATTCTTTCAAGATCCCAAAACATTTCAACAGTAAAAGGGAAAATGTAGTGAAAAATTTTAACAATTTAAATTTTAATTGCTTTCCAGATGTTACTTTAGATTCATCTCTCAATAGTATCGTTTCCTTACTTGGAGAGTTAAATTATACATGAGTTTTAAACCATGTTCATGCATATACGAAAAAAGTATGTTAACACATACACATGCGCTAATAGTTATTTCTCCTTGTCTGTCCTCGTCACAACCAATGAAAAAACGAAATATTTATGTGAGAACAGTCGGAATGCTATAAGTAGTACGAGCGTAAGCACACATAGGTCAGAAGCTGATTGAAACCTTTATTATTGAATTCTGTTTAACACAATTTTAACATGTTATGATATGTAGATATTACTTAATATCATATCGATATTTTTCATTACAAATCCTGCGTTATTCTTAATAGTTAAGCGTCAGTTGAAAAGCCTCTATGCTTGGTGGCAGTTCGAAGGTACTTTGTTCACAATAGGACTCTTTTTGTTGCAAAACCGGTTTTTAAAGGCGTGGGAACGACTAGGATAGGCTAAGCGACCGTTCCGCTCGTGCTCGGGTGGCACACTTTGCACCCTTGTTTGTAAGATTGCGTTCAGACGGCCTCATTATCGGCCATTTGTCTTTTGGTGTTGCTCATTGCGTTCACACGAGCAACACGAATGTGATAACTTGAGTCGGAAAATTTTCTGCAATCACCCCTTTCTAAAACATTGCTATTATAGCATAATTTAAATATTCATTTGAAACGGAGCGCTATTGCAATCATGAAAAGAATGAGGAGGAATGCCGAATTGCGTTGAAAATTTTTCTGGAATCATTTGTATTTCTTTGACATTTTCTGGAATATTTATATGCTGAGGCAATTTAGCTCACCCTGTGCCAACTAGGTTTTGTTATTATGAGCGAAGGTCGAAACCGCAGTAATTATCTACTTTGTAGAATGTTCCAGCAACTTTTTGCAGCAGAGGGCGCCATGCACAGTAATGCATACCAGTGCATATACGGAAAGTAGGGAAAGTGTTACAATAGACCATAGGTCGCGGTGCATACCTCAATCACTATCTATATATGAACTTGAGATGCCAACCTCGCCAAACATATACAGTCGGACCCCTCTAGAACGAACTACCCTAAAGCGAAGACTTGTCTATGAGGAAGTTTTTGTAGGAATTTGTGTAAATGTTTAGCATGATCATTTACACATGTATATTGAGTTCATAACGACTTCGTTACTTAAATACGTTTATCCATTATTCACAATCAGTATTGCCACGATAATTTTTTCGGAAAAATATACATTTAGTACTTTGTTTTTTCTATCAATAGCATAATAGTGTCTTTATTACTTGTCAATAATAGAATATTTACGTTTTGTGAATGAATGTATAGTGTTTAAACAGCTGATACGATAAATCTATATATATATATATATATATATATTTACACGCTGTAATAGTATTGCAGAAAAGCATTACCAGAAATTAAAGGACCGGATGTGTCCAAAGCTTTAATAAACATGTCAATTAGGTTGTTAATTATTATTGCGCATTAAAACTGTGCAGACTTAGAGTTCGACCACAACTTCTGGCTAAAATCAAAAAACCCAGACTAGTATTAAAATATTTTTACTTAACAAGAGCAGCATTTAATAATATTGAAAAAATAAAAAAGCTTATACCGGGTTGTCATTTGTTTTCTTATAAGTATAATATATAGATAATAACTCGTATATGTATAAGATTTGTACCTCTGAATTCAGTAAGCCGATTTCTATTGTGAGCCTTTATATATAAACTAGCAAAAAATTTCCTTTGAGTTTAATTAGGACACCTCCACATATATGTAGATATATTACGTTTAAAAATCCTGACCGCTTCTTCTTTATTTCTTTACATTGACTCCCCTCCCGTGCGTCAATTATGCCTACATCTTATATAATATTACATATGTTCGTGATATCTTTTCGGAATATCCGCATCGAATAATTCAAAAAGTTGTATAAAGGTATTGAATCAATCTTGAATACGAAGTAATTAATTTTGATAAGGATTAATATCAAGGTATGGTATAAATAAAAAGCTTTTACAGAGGTGGCATTTACATTTTTTTAATAAAAAAACGCTTATTGTGACGTAATTATAACAGTTAGACATACGATGTCGCGACATTTTATGTAGATAATTATATATTCTGCAAAGTCGAAGTACATTATTTTGTTCTATAATCAAGAGTATTCGCAGTGCACGCCTTTGTACGGATATAGCATATGTTCACGGTAGATAGTGTAGCTTTGCAACGGTGAACATATTGTTCCAATTCGTCAAGTATGTTAGTTTCTAAGTCTATTTAATTCAAACAAATAATCAAATATTTTCTCTTTATAACATGAGTATAGATTTAGCAGAACGTTCGCTATTATGTAGAGATTATATTAACTCTTCAGGACTTGCATTTAATCGAAATTTCCATAATTAAAGGCTTTCCTTACATTAACTTGTTATACACTCTCTTATTTAATCAAAAGAAATTACTATTGATTATTTTAATATGACTACTAAATTAAGTGTGTGACTAAAAAGTGCGTGATAAAATGATCAAACCTAGGTCTAAGGAAAGGTTCAAGGATATTTGCTTGAAATGATTTCACGATATTATAATAACTTTAACCGTTTTGTTAAAGCAGTTTAATAAGTCGTGTTTTTTCTTAATCATACATATGTATGTAATTAAAAACTAGTCTAAAATTATATTATACAAGTATATACTTGGATTTCGCTCCAGAGAAAGGGTAACGTTTTCAGAACACTTCCTTTCACAAAAAAAGCGAGTGCAATGTAAAAACAGATACGAAACTCTGTAACGAAAAGGATTGAAAAAGCAGTTAAAAAAAGAAAGGTGCAGGTAAAGGTTTTGATACCATGTGCAGAAGAGGAAATTTAAAAAACAAGATTACATTTACATATATATGCATGTATATGCATATGTAAATACACACATACAATATTATATGAGATTACGCACAAAGCGCTATATAATTATGTAAAAATATATTTGAGCTCGTTCAAATTTTTTAGAAACATTACTGATAACGAATTTGCTAAATACAATTCCATGCAAAACACACCTAAATGTACATTACTCGCATAACATGTTGCAACAGAGTATAATAGTTTTGTTTATCTTAGGGCTGTTTGTAACACCTTAAACTAATTCAGATAGACCTAGATTTATATATACATATGTATATAAATGATTAGGATGACGAGATCAAGTGAAATCCGGGTGACTGTCTGTCCATCTGTCCGTGAAAGCTGCTACTTGAGTAAAACTTAAGACACCTTATTAAAACTTAGTACATAATATATATATATCTTTAACCCATTACTCGTTCGGTGATTGTCACGCTCACAAAATGCCGCTAATCGAAAATCTATAATATGCCATAACCAAGAAAAAAATTATAAAAACTGAAATTTCATATAGCGAATTGCAGTAGGGAGGGCCATCTGCGGTTTGAAAATACATATGAATCTCACGAATCAACCGAATTTCCTCAGGACAAATCTTTTGAAATCTTGAAATCGGATAATAACTCCACCCACTCCCTATATAAAACTTCTAAAAGTGCGATATCTTAGTGAATAAATGCGTCAGAAGCATTAAATTTTACATGCTATATTATATAGAAGGACATCATAGGAGCTGGTGACAGAATTGGATACTGAGAGTGACGCCGCCCACCTTTAGGTGAAATCATATATGGTTACTGCTAGACCAATTTCAACTAAAATTAAAATGACGCCTACCTCCCACATATACAGTTTTTTAATTTTATCTAATAAAATTTTACACAACAAGTACCAAACACGAGGACCAAAGTGCCTATAGCTGCTTTTTTATCCAAAATATCGGCCAATATAAGAGATGTTTTTCGAAAATTTGGAGAGAATCATTTACTGATAATAATGTGCTCTCGTGTCAAAAATGGGTAATATTGGGTCGATCATTAACCTAGCCTCAATATACCTAATATAGAAATATTAGAGCTTCCGGATTTTGTACTGCTTATATCGGTCAATATGTGATTTATCTTAATGAAATTCAGAGAGATTCCTTCTAATAACAGTGTACCTCCAATGAATAAAATCGGGTGAATACTTCCCTAGTTCTCATATACATAATATAAATATTTCCAAACATCCGGTTGACTGTATATCTTATAAAGGTTGTCAAATATCTCCCTTCCGCTTTTTTGCTCTTCATTCAATGCTTTATAAAAAGTGTTACAGTGATCGGATTTAGTTAAAATATGCGCCGTTTTGTTCGATGATCTGTTTCCATCTAGACGGCAACTTCATAATACTTTCCTCGTAGAAGCCCCCCTCCTTATTTGCGAAGAATTCGGACAGCCACTTTTCACAAGCCTCTTTTGAGTTCAACTTCACACCACCAAGGGCATTCGCCATGGACAGGAAAGTGATTACCACCTGATCACTTGGCGCTACGTCCGGGCTATATGGTGGATGCGATAAAACCTCCCATCCGAGCTCCCGTAGCTTCTGACGAGTCATCAACGAAGTGTGTGGTCTGGCGTTGTGCTGGTGGAACACTACACCCTTCCTGTTGGCCAATTCTGGACGCTTCTGGTCGATCGCCTGCTTCAAGCGGTCCAGTTGTTCGCAGTAGATGGTAGAATTAAGCGTCTGGCCATATGGGAGCAGCTCATAGTGGATGATTCCCTTCCAATCCCACCAAACACACAGCAAAACCTTCCTGGCCGTCAATCCCGGCTTGGCCACTGTTTGGGACGATTCACCGGCCTTCGACCACGACCGTTTTCGCTTGATATTGCCGTATGTGATCCATTTTTCGTCGCCAGTCACCATCCGCTTCAAGAATGGGACGAGTTCGTTCCGTTTCAGCAGCATATCGCAGGCGTTGATTCGGTCCAGAAGGTTTTTTTGCGTCAAATTATGCGGCACCCAAACATCAAACTTTTTTTGTATCCAGCCTTCTGCAGATGGTTCAAAATGGTTTGGTGACTAACTCCCATCTCCTGGGCGATGTCACGAGATGCCATATGCCGGTCTAACTCGATGTATTCCATGATTTGATCGGTATTTGTCGTCACAGGTCTTACCCCGGCTGGCTTATCCATGGTGTCGTTTTCACCGGCTCTGAATCGTCGAAACCATTCCTCCGCCCATTAATCTCAAAACACCATTAATCTCACGGAACGTTTCTCTAGCGGATTTGCCTTTAACGAAGGAAAACTTTAAAATAGTGAACTTCATGTTTACACGTCTATAACTGTTGAAGGCAATATCCAAACTAATCATGCATAGCGTTGTTTTGTAGGTTATGTCAAGACCTTTCAAATTATGTATAGTGTTGCCAGATACGAGCTCTGTAGCGCTTTGTACATAGCCGCGAAATTCAAAAGACAAAAAAGCGGAAGGGAGATATCTGACAACCTTTATATTGATTAATATTGGGTAATATGTGATGTAGCTTAATGAAACTGACAGAGTATCTTTATCTCGTAATGATAAGTGTCGTAATGCAAAAACTGGAAAAAGTCAATACTTCCCGCAGCCCTATGTATATATACTATAATTAATATTACTATAATATTAGAACTTCAAACTTCTATTGTACGTAAGATATCTTAGCAAAATTAAGTTTACGTATAATACTGTGTGATGTGTGAAATCGGTTCGAGATTATCCCACATCCCATGTAGTACATGTCATAATTTTTCTTATTCCAAGCGGACTGTGTGTCAGTCAGTGTGGGACTTATCTTCATAAAATTGCGTGGAAACATGTTATCGAGTCCAATTAGGTAATGCATTCAGTTCAGATCTTCTTCTTGTTGATTTTTCCCTCCTATATATATTCAATTTAATCTCTTTGGTCGAGTAGAACGAGTGATTATCTGACGTCTGACCGTGCAAGCGATAACGTGTATATAAATTAATATATCTTGATTTAATATGGTAAACTATTGTATAATATATAGTTTCTTGGTACTCAAGAGAGGATGATATTGTATATAAGCAGTATCGGACCATTGCTACATCTACAAAATGGCGTTAATCGAAAACTTATAAAGTGCGATACCTAAGCCACAAATTACTTTGAAAACGCACTACTTTAAAGTAGCGATACAGTCCGACTACAGTATTTATATAACGTCTGTATGCAATGAGTCGTGTAATTTGACGTTACAGAACACTTTTTCTGCAAAGTTTACTTTCGCGAAAAGCTGTTTTGCTTTTGCGAGTGTATAAAGAAAATGTTAAGACAAAATATTTTAATTATAAATAATTTCTTCTGTTTCATCGAAAATACAACCACAACATCATTCAAAAATAGGGGAAAATGAATAATACTTTTGCAATTATATGTTAAGTAAATTTTTTGTCATAATCTCTGAATTTATTACAAATTTGATATATATTAAAAAGCGTCAACTTTATTTGTGATGCGCGATTTTTCCTGTCACTGCGCATTAATTGCCGTTTTAATGTGTTTCCAAACATGATGCAATGTAAAAAATATTTCGTATGCTTTACAGAACATGATACTTTGTTCTTATACATTGCAATTGACGTTTTCAAAGTCAGCCAGTGTCTAGGAGTCGGTATTAAAAATGGACAATGGACGTGGCACTGCCTACCTTCTGGCGAAATACAGTATTTCAGGAACTACTTAATCAATATCAACCATCATCAATATTTAACAACCATCAATTTTTTATATTGTAAAAATGGGCGAAATCGAAAAACAACCACGCCTACATCTTTCGCAACAGTCTGGCCAACAGGTGAAAGTATTTCCCCGACTTTGATTTTGTAAATTGCTAGTGCATAAAATGTTCGCTGGCAACCGAACTTAGTCATTCGTTACGAGTTTATTTTGATAACTTGTATATTAGTTATATACTGTACATAGATATACATACATGTACAAAGTACAAAGCAGCAACAGTTCATCTTTCTAAATATATGAATATAAGTAAAAACAAATTCATACACATTGATTTTTGGTTTGACTTTGCAGGTTGCACATAAAAGTCATTATTATCGTTTTTAGTTTCGTTCCGTTTTATTGCATAGTGAGAATTTTACTTCAAATATATATATATATTTTTTTTTTAAATTTTAAATCATACTGATTGAAAGTTATTACTATTATTATATTATATTTGTTACATACTATATGTTTACATATATGTTTACATAATGTGGAAATACTATATATTAGGAAATAATCTGAATATTTCTTTCATTCCACCTTACGTTTTGTTATTGTGACTTTGTGTAATAAACATTATGTTCTGATGATCACCACTTCGATTTTTTATCTATTTTTGCTGACAGCTATATGAGTACGCATATAAATGTGGGTTGTTGGTATAGCGTCTATGTTTTATAAAATATTAATAGTTAAGAAAGGGAAACCATCATTGGTTATATTGAAGCTACAGCAGGTTTCATCATATACCTAAATTTGCTGATTCAATGTTAGCATATTGGGTAAAAGTATTTACAATACGGAGGGTTGTTTAAATATGAATATAACTATGTTCGAATGAAATTTTGAACACTCAGTCTGCCGCACATGATGCCGATATTTAACATCAGAAGCGGAAAGCGAGGGTAGACACAAAAGTGACAGTGAAAAAGTTACGCAAAGTAATACCATTAATACGGATCAGAAGTTACGTAATATATATCAAAGTCAAATATCAAATAGTATATAAGTATATAAGTATACCGAAATAAAGAGATGCCTACTTGCCGTGTAGTCAGACAGCAGGGTGCAAAGGGGCGAAGATTGTACAAAATGTAACAGTTCATATTGCGAGCAAACGTGATTTCATTAAAGCAAGAAAAGGTCTACAAGATATGGGGATGAATCACAAAGACCTTTGGCAACGTTTATATACCTAAGCACTCGTGCATACATTAGGGTGTTTTTAATTTCTAGCTGATTGAAATATAAACAAATTTAGTTTATTAATATTACAATATTGGTTCAATAAAAATTATTTCAGCTTGTCAGCATTCATTATTCATAAACGGTGTTTAACTTTTATAATTATACTAGTAGACCCGGCCAAATGTTGCTGCGGCTATGGTATATATAAACTGTTATAATTAACTATTTAATACATTCATTTGAAGCTTTGCATTAGTTATCGTTTGTAATATACAAGTAAAAGTGCTGCCTTAATACTGTATTATTGTTTGTATGTACCTATATATTATATTATATCTAAAATGAGTGAGGGTCAGACTTTAAAATCGCGTGCTTCTCAGTCAAAAGACGAAGCAAAGATATTATGTATTAAAGAAAGGGATGAAAACATTGAGCGTTGCGAGTGTTGTTTTTATATATGATGGCTAAATATTAATGAAGAACAATGGTTATTTTGCACTAACACTCGATTTTTTGAACGTACCATAATAGCATATAAACACAGAAAAACTTCATCGGAGATACAAAAACTGCTAAATATTCCTTAATAAGTCGTTTTTCATTTGACATCAAACTAGACTATTTCCTTAAACAACTAAATGTGCACGTAATTTATTATTATCAATGTCGTTTTCTACTATACTTGTTTGCATTAATCATTTATAAAGCATTTTCATTATGATTTTGGCTTACTTTAACTTTCAGATTTTGATTTTAATACGTACGGCAAGATTTATTTGTTTTCACTTTTTTAATCACCTATTGACGGTAAAAATGACGGCAGTTAAAATGAAATTAATTACTATTACGCCCGTTATGCTTCTTTTTAATTTGCTTGTACATAATTCAAATGTTTTGAACAATAATAGTTACTTATGAAAGGTAAAGGGGTTTAACGACCATTTGTTTGATGTTTGTATTTATTGCAAGATGTGACCAAAGTTTATGAAAGAATTTCTAATAACATTAAAATGAATTATTCGAAAATGGAATGGTTTAAAGTTGAATTAAAACAACAGTAATTTTAAATTGCAATCCTTTACTAAGTATCCATTGTTTTTATAACAAATTATATTATATGATACAAAAAATAATAATTAAGTTCGGGTTCAGCAAAATATTAGAAACTCTCGCATTTGAAAGAATTAAAGACGAGCGATATATTTCCAGGTGTTGCGATAAATGGGAAGGTTTGGATAGAGTATTTAGCACCAGATCATATTATTGTGAAAAATACAAAAGATTCATAATTGAAAACGGGAAAAATATATTAAAATAACATCCTATCTCAAATATGGAATCGATGAAACCATAAATGACATATTACAATTTATTTATAGTATTGCAGATAACAAAGTTATTAAACAGTATGTTCTGAAAGTATACATATATTACTTAAAAATTTTACGTGAGAACCAAATATATAAGGACAGTAAAATTTGTTGCTCAATGCTCGATGCATTCAACATCCATTGTTGTGTATCGATTTCACCGCCATTTGCTTTTATAATAAATGTATATACATATGTATGTATGTATGTTATGGATGTGCGTATGTATCAATATATAAATACAATATAAGAACAGAACTTCGTATCTTATTTGTAAAGAAGAAAGTAAGGGTAATATCATCAACAAAATATCTACATTGATCAATACATTTCACTGCAGTGAAATCCTCAAAGAAAGTATATACAGATAATAGAAAAAATATATATTTGTAACGGGAAAATAACAGTAAATTATGTATTGAGAATACTACACTGCTTGCCATAGTTTAGACGCTCCAAATTTAGTCTTTAGATGAGGAGTTGCTTTCAACAAAGTTGGCAGTAAAAGAGTATGTGCATGACTTGGAGTGTAATTTAGATGATCCCGATAACTTCCAATACTATTTTCATGGTTTACACAAAAAAGAGCTATGTTTAAGCCACCCGAGAAAGTGGGGTAATGGTATGGGGTACCATCACTTTTTATGGAGCAATTGATTTAATTTTTATTGATCAGAATAAGAACGCTGAGCGCTTCAAAATAATGTTGGAATCAGTTTTTCCATTATTAAAAGGTTTATTCGGAGCTATCCTATGGATTTTTTTTCAGCAAGTTAATTCTCCGGATCTTAACGCTTGAGCAGTTAGGTCATTTATTACGAGTCGGAACGTTAATATCATGACTTGGGCACCGAATATTCCGGATCTTAACGTAGTTGAAAATGTTTGAGGCTGCCTTACAAGGAAAGCTTATGAAAGAAGAAGAAGAAATCCAAAGATAAAGAAACATTAATGGTAGCAATTAAACTTCCATGGAGCGAGATTTCGCTAAACTATATAAACTCTTTCTCGTCTCTTCATCCTGATCATTTATATATATGTAACCCTATATCTACCACGATTAGTTTTAGGTGATACAAACAACCGTTAGGTGAACAAAACTATTATACTCTGTAGCAACAAGTTGCGAGATTATAAAAAGGAAGCAGTACTGAAAATACTTTTTATACTACATACTAGACATGTTTCTTGGTACCGTGAGACACTTGGTATTGCAGATGGGCGTAATCGGACCACTACCACGCCCAAAAAACCCCATTATTCAAAAACAAATAAATTGCCATAACTAAGCTCCTCAACAAGATACAGGACTCTTATTTGGTATACAGGATCAAATTAGGTAGGGGCATCTGCACTTAAAATTTTTTTTTAAAGTGGGCGTGGTCGCGCCTCTAATATGTTTTATGTGCATATCTCCTAAACCGCTAATGCTATAGTAACAAAATTCACTGGAAGCAAATGTCTACCTACAGTCTGAAAATAGTTGAATTCGGGTGGCAACTCCGCCCACTCCCCATATAACGGTACTGTTAAAAACTACTAAAAGCGCGATAAATCAAGAACTAAACACGCCAGAGACATTAAATTTTATCTCTGGGATGGTATGAGATGACTTTATGGGAACCGCGTTCAAAATTAGACAGTGGGCGTGGCACAGCCCACTTTGAGTTGAAAACCCATATCTTGAGATCTGCTTAACCAATTTCAACTAAATTCGGTACATAACATTCTTCTTATATCTCTATGTTATGGGAAATCGGATTACAACCACGCATATTTCCCATATAACACCATTTTAAATTCCATCTGATTTTTTCACTTTCCAGTATGCAAATCAAGCAACAATGATTGTATCGGAGTAAAACTTTGCTTGAATAATGCGTTTAAAGTATGCCACCTTGTGACCAAAAATTGTCTAAATCGAACCAAAACTGTTCAAGCCTCTAAGTACTAAATATGTGGACCCCAGTGCCTATAGTTGATCTTCTGCCGAAAATATCAATCAATCCACAAAGAAATCTCAAACGAGTATACCATTTGACTTTGCGAGAGTATAAAATGTTCGGTTACATCCGAACTTAGCCCTTTCTTACTGGTTTATATTATCTTTATATTTCAAATTTACATATATTTAGAAAATCGGCTTATTTATAGTTGTTTGAAAAACATATTTTTGTAAATTTTCTCAAAGCTTTTAAATATTATCCTCGAAGTATTACTGTTTTTGCATATTAATTATTATTTAATTTAATTAAAAATAAACGTTGCAACGCTAATATCCTATTTAGGGAAAGTATGGGTGCGTCTAATCTATTGACGAGGAGTGTATAATGATAAATATACTTATTATATATATATTTATTTTTACATACCTTGATGCATTGGAATACAAAAAAAAAATTACCAAATTTGTGATATAATTATTGCAGGTTTCAATTATTTGTATTATTATCTAACATCTAATTCGCTAAAAAAAAACGTCAGAATCAAAAACCACTCGACCAATTTATACCAAATTTATTTCGTAATCTTATCTTTATATTACAGTTAGGAAATGGTTGAAATCGGATTACTATCGCACCATATCTCCATTTCTTTCACATTACAATATACATAATTCAAGTACCGATGAAGACATCGCAATAAAATTTGGCACAAATATCGCTTTTAAAGTACGCCGCATCTTACCTAATTGTCGAAATCGGACTTTTCAAGATCCCTAGTAACCGAATATGAGAACCTCATGAAATATCGATCAATTAATAAAATTCAGAAAGTGTCCTTTATTGATGATAGTGGGCTCTGATACCAAAAGTCGACAAAATCGGGTCAAAATTTCGATTGTCGATTGAAGAAAAATTTACGAAGTTACAAGTATTTTTATTCCTGCTTTATGACTTTTTATATGTATCAGATTCGAAGTGCATCGATCCTTTTGAAATTTTTAACAGTTTAATTTACGAAGTAACGCCGGAAAATTCTTTCCAAATTTGTTAATAATTTCTACTTTGCAATAACAAATTACCCGATTAATAGGATACAAAAGATGACAAGTATAAATTTTATGTCAACACTTCAAAATACGTTCCACCCTTTAAGTCTTGTGCCAATTTCAATCATTTTGTTTTGGTATGGTAGTCTGGTGTTTCATTTTAGAAATTTAGTATTATTTTGGATTCCCTATCTAACACCACATACTAAAACTACTATTGGAATAGGTGGGTGAAATTATTGTGGGAATATAGTCTACAGTTTATTTGTTCAAATATATGGAACAATTACTTAAACCTAAATACTTTTGTTAATTGTAGAAAACCATCTCATTCCAGAAACTATTTTATAATTCATAGAGGTCAATTATACATATTTTATATTTACATACAAGTATGTATGTATTTCTAGGAATGGCAATATATAATACAAGGAAATACAAATATAAAAATATTATATATATTCCATTCGAAAGGAATATGTAGGGTCCTATTTATGGACTATCAGTTATTTACAATTAAAACGATAAAAAAACGATAAAAAAAGACACAAAGCAACGCTTGACTTGGTAAAGTAAAGTAAGATGTTATGTGATTTCGCAGTGCATCGACTACATGACATAATAGACAAAAGAGGCTTTATTAGAATTCTTGCTCTAAACGCTAAATGCACCGGTATCAATATATCGAACACAGCAAAAAATACATATATTTGATGTGCTGGCAGGTTGCCATATTTCGCTTTGATACAATAGTTCTGCTTGAATATTTAGCCTATACATATTAAGGGTTATTTCCTTAATAACTGGTCGTAATTGTCACCTGGCGTGATAAGCAATTCATTCTGTAAACTGTACTTTTCTCTCATTTGCAATTCAATGTAAAGTAAATAATGGGTAGCACGGAGCAAGACACACATCCTAGCCGAACTGAATAGCACTGCCTTTGTGTACATGTAAAACTTAGCGGCCATCGATTTTTAACAATGTTGCAGCTAAAGTGAAGTAGAATATTAATTGCATTTTATAGGCCTGACTCTCGCTATTGAGGCATTTGCATTTTTTAATTTTTATGCCGCATAATAAAGTGCGACTTACAGCCACAAGCCTCATAGCAGCCGATAAACTAAAAAAAAGAAGAAAAAAAGATAAAACACTGGTACTCATCGCTTTTGTTTTCGCATATACTATTACTACTGGCTGTCTTTTCACGCCATAAATGACTAAATTTTTTGGTTAAGCTTAAAACATATAATATATACTAATTAGAAATATCGTATAACTTGTTTGAAAGCAATAACCGCGACTGTATGTACTTACTCATATATTATAATACATATATGTATGTTTATATATTTTTACTAATGTAGTTATCTATTAAAAATGGAAATGTTAAATGTTATAAGAGGTGATAAGAGCTGAAGCGAAAGGTCTTGAAACGTCATGTGACCCAGAGATCTCATTAAAAAATGTAAGAGGAGAACGTTAATCGAAAGGCGGGTGTCACTTTTTCGCACACATTATTTTTTAGGATACTATATTCGAAATAATTAGTAATTACTTTAAGACGAAAATGATGTAATATAGAATTGATTGGATAGAAAATATTTGTTTTTGGTGATAATAGAAGGAATAGCCAGTATACTGAATATGATATAAATAAAAGTATAAAAGCAAGAGCAAAGAGAAATTGCCTATAATTCTCCGAAGCTAAGTTATCCAAGAGTCCGTACTTTGTTATACAAAACAAATCTGATACAATTTTAGGTATCATTAACATATTTCTGACTCAGGACAGAACCATATTCTTAATCCTTACATAATATCAGAGCATTTCAAGTATTAAATATTCATATTTCTTCTAAAATTATACTCAAAGAATTTTTGTGGGCGACGTGTTTAAAAACAAAACAAGAGAGGAATGTGTTAGTTCGGGCGTAGCCAAACATTATATACTCTCGCAAATTGCAAAGCTCAAAGGCGTGGAAATACTTTCAGGTGTTAACAAAACTTTATGATGAGAGAGAATTCAATATTCATTATTCGATGAAATCGTGAATGGACTACGATCAAATTTGGTCTTCTATGAAGTTATATTATAAGTAACAGGCTCATTTAATTACTATAGAATGGATGGAATAGATAGTTACTGTGGAAAACGTCAACACAAATATGGGAACTCATTATATTAGGGATATGAGGTTTAACCAAAAGTCTAGATCAACTCTATTCATATTCCGCGCCGAACCATAACTCGATTTTTATCTATATTTGGCATGACTACATATTACTAACAGAAAAAGATGTTCTTGGGTTTCATTGAGCTGCTCACATACCATCACCAATATGTAAGGAGTAAAGTCAGCTGGATGTTTGAAAGTTTTGATATTAGTTATATGAGTATGGTAAATAGGGATTTCGCCTAATTCATCTAATTTAGACGCAAAAATACACTGTTATTAGAAAAACTCGCACACTCACTTTTGCTAAAATAACTCACATATTGGCCGATATATGCGGAATAAACTACGGGAATACGGGAAGTATTCCACCGTTTCAACCCATTTTAACCCACAGTTATGATCCGATTTGAACAATACTTAGACTTGAGATGGCATACTACTAGGTAATACAGTTGCAGTCTGATTTCGCCTCAAATTTGGTATCTTGTTTACATAGGTATATCATTCATCATATACTTACATAGTCTAATTACTATATATTGCGTTTCCGAACTATTTATTTTAAAATTAAATAAAAAATTAACGTAAATAAGATATATGGGTGTATATGAGGACAAAATCAACCAGTGGATGGGATATCAGCATATTAAGAACATGGAGTTTAGACCAAGGTCTCCATTCATATACAGCGCTAAACTACATTCATTATTTTTTACATGTGTCCGATTCTACATATTTTCGGCATTAAACTAATGTATCTAGTACTATACGTTCCCTTAATGTTCCTTGTATTATGATCGGAAGTTCGAAAATATTTATATTAGCTATATGAAGACTAGGAGAAGTATTGACCTGACTTTACCCATTTGTTCCATGGAAATATATTATTACCAAAAAAAAAACAAAACAGACGCTCCCAGAGTTTCGTTAAGATAACACTCATATTTACCCATATGAATATTGGTATGGACATATTTCTATTTTGGCTTGGTCAGCTAATTAAGGACAATTGAGGTCTTTGGTATATATATTAACAATAATACTGAAAAACTGTGATTAAAAGATAATGTTTTAAGTTAGTATTTAGTCGTATAGCCTTTTGATTCATGCACATTTTGCATACATCTTCTAGGCAGAATACCAATTAATAGCTAAAATCTCTCAGTTGATATGCTCTGCTATATATCCTTTACATTTTGGAACTCGACAACATTTTCGTTTGATTTCTTTCAAAACCCCTTTGGACATCTGCACAGAAGCTTTTGATTGGGTTTAAGTGCAGACTATGGGCAGGCCAATGCAAAACCGTAATGTTTTCGGACGAAAACAAAAGTTTGTATAAAAATATATGTTTTAGGCATGTGTTCTGCAAATGGCTTCATTGTAGCCTCCAATATATCTTTATATAAATACTGGTACGTTCCATAATACTTCCTCCACCATCCTTAAACGTTTTTAAACTATAAATAGGCTAAACTTGAATTCATCGGTCCACAGTATTTGTTTCCAAAAATCTAAGGGTTTTCTAATATGCTCCTTTGCGACTTAAATACAACGCTTTAAGTTTTTGTGACACGTGTGATTTTTTCCTTCCAATATCTCGTTGTCTATTTTCACGAAGATGGTCTGTGTTGATGCTCCGTTGGCCAGTTGAGCAGTAATTTTGCCGAGAATTTGCCTGGAAGTTAAAAAGAATTCGCCTTGCTAACTGTGAAAATTAGACGATCGTCCCCGAAGTGGTTTTTCTCGGTTGTTATATTATTATCTTATTCCCAGTACCACCCGTACTCTCATTGTTATAGCTATAGCTCTAATAGCCTTTTTTCTTTCAATCACTTGTAAATAATAATTTTTCATAGTTCTGGAGAACAACTCGTTTTACGACCCATGTCTAAAAAATTTGTAACTTTAATTTGAAGATTTAGCTTATATACAAAAGATTTGCACAATTTAAAAAATTTGGTGTCCTTAATTATGTGACCTAGGGGGAACACACTCAAAATACAACAAACAAACATACATCGTTGCTCAAGCACGTGTTAAATTTTTGTGTTATAATATACTACCAGATTTTACCGTGAGTCTCTAGGTGAAAATTTAATGCTAAAAACATTGAACTGAAACGCGTGCTTTTTTGACCCCAATTTATACTTATAGTAAAAGGTCAACCGGAACTTTGAATACCCGTTCGTTAAGTATATGCGGAATAGGGGAAGTATTGACCCGACCGATTTTTAGAACCAGGACACATTATAATCAGGAAAAGACATTCTCTAAGTTTCATAGTTTATCTTAAAGATTTGTACAAAGTTTTCTTCCGATAACTTCAGTGATGTTTAATTTGTATACTGTATGCAGGAAATAGATGGAATTTAAAATTTTGTATATGTGGCTGTATTCTTGAGTATTTTCTGAGATATACCATATGATTACACCTGAATGGACACATCCGTCCATTATACATTAATTATTGACTAAAACTGTCCGGTTCTAATATACTATAGCCTTTGGATTATCATTCGGTGTATTACAAATAGGCAACGTTGTTCAAAAATATTTGCGGGGTAACAATAAACATTTAACTATATCGAAGAGCAGAAACATTCTATTAAATAGGTGAAAAGGTTGATAAATTAGTAATGTTAACAACAAGAACAAATTGTTTATGTAACTACATGGATCAACCTGAAAGTAATGGTTGATATTCAAATTAAATAGTACTTAAAATCAATGCATTTAAACCCACGGAAAGTTCCATTAGACACGACTAGAAAAAGTTCTTTGTGAACTCATACTGCAGTCGATATATTTGCTTTATACGTATGAACACGGAAAGAGTACTTATTTAAATGCAAATAATTTGAAACGTTTTATTGAATTAAAATTAGTCAGAAAGTAAGTGTGGCAACAGAATTTTTAAATAGAAAACAAGTAAACAAAGGGCTAAGTTCGCATGTAACCGAATATTTTATACTCTTGCAACTTGCAAGAACCAAATGGCTTCTGGTGCGGGCAAAACTTTATATTAAAAAATGTTGCGCAAGAATAAAACAACAAATTTGGTATCTTTTTGACTTTGATCATTAAGTTAGACTTAATTTTATTGCTATATCAACTCAACCGAAGAGGCTAAATTTTATTTATATTGAGTTGATGTGGAAAACGTCAATCAGAGGATTGGAGGTCATTATACTAGGCATATGATGTTTAGACCAAGGTCTAGACCAATTGCATTCTAATTCAGCGCTAAACCACAAAATTTTTAAGAAAACTTGTCTATTTGAATTGAACGGAAAGACAGAAATCATTATATGGGGTATATTGCGGGCAGAGAAGTGACCGCATCAAATAAAATGCTCCCTGGTTTTCATTAGGTTATCTCACACACCATCACCAGTCAATATGGAGTAAAGTCTGCCGAGTGTTCGAAAATTATGATATTAGTTATATAGGAGCTAGTCAAGTGTTCACACTGTTCGCACTGTACTGCACTGTAACATAGGAACATCAGAAGAATGATCAGTCAAAATCATCAAATCAGTCGAGCAGGTTCCGAGATATGTGATTTTACCTAAGAGTGGCTGGTGTCAAATTTAGATGATATAGCTTTATTGGCTTGGAAGATACATATATACATTAAACTTATTAGGAGGCGGGGCACGCCCAATTTTTAAAGATTAGCAAACCGTAGGAGCCGATGATTCGTTGTGCCAAATTTTAGTTTTGTATCTTCATTTAGTTAAGACAATTTATATGTTTCGTGGGCGTGGCTGCGGTTCACTTTCATTAAGATATCTTATTCTCAACTCATCTCGTGATCCTGATCATTTATATATACAAGTATATAATTCTATATCTAACTCGATTATTTTTAGGTGATACAAACAACCGTTAGGTGAGCAAATCTATTATACTCTCTAGCAACATGTTGCAAGAGTATAATAAACGTGTTCGAAGATTCGACTTATCTTAATTATAAATATAAATCGATTTAAAACCGATCACACAATTAAGTACACTAAAATATATAATTTTTACATTATTATTTTTTTGTTGGCATTTTTTTCCTTATTTTATAACATGTCACTTATAATCATATACGTATTTAATAACGAAAAAAAAATTGATCATTCCGACGGAACAATGAAGTGATATTTTCATAAAATGTAATTCAAACCATGATTCGTCAAACTTGTATATGGGTTAATTTTCTGATTTTACGCATACGTACTATAGTATTATACAATGCAGCATTAAGCGTCAATACATTGAAATGTGCTATGAGCATTTTTTATTAGACTTTGGCTCACTAAATAGAAGTCTCTTGTATACATAAAATAAAATTGTTGTCTTCAGCTCTTCAAGTTAATCATAGTCACCAAATTAAATTGTGAACATATGTAAATCTGGTGCTTTAATTTATAGAGTTTGATATACGCCTTTACTAATAGGAAACATATTATAATATTGATATTACAACAGCACACAGTTACGTGAGTTATGTCTACGCAATTAAAACAAAAATTCGTAGGAAATAACTTTCAATAAATAAAAATAAACAGTTCCTGTTGTAAATATTATGCATGTCTAAATAATGATTAGGCAAATATTAGAAACACACATTTATTTTATCTAAGAACTATTTATGCTTTTTTTAAATTTTATCTAAAATATTGTTTCAATTAAGGATGTATCATGTATCAAAAAGATCACTGACCACAATGGTTGAAGAAGGATTCATTTGTGTAAATGTAATATATACAAAAATCGATGGGTATTACTTTGACCTTCAAAACAACAATATTTTTAATGACTTTTTCACAGCATTCTTTTTATTTTTTTTCGTTCAACGGGTTGAACTCATATATCAGTTGTCATTGTTATAGCAAACAATATACTTCCATGTGATTGAAAAAATAAGGACAGAAAAATTGGGAAGGTACAGGCAAAACGGTGGGCAGTAATGTGCGTTTCATCTGCCAACGCATTATGCAAGAGTTTCGCTTAGCTAAAATCAGCTACCGTGTCGCGCAATGTGGTGTCGACATAAGATACATTTTAAAGAAAAGTATAATTTGTTGTATCAGAATATGTCAAATCCAACAATGCAAACAATATAAATATGTTTTGGAAATGTAAAGTGACTATGACAAAGTCATGAAATACTAACAATATACCACCCGCGTCGGAAAATGGTGTTTTCTATAAGGTTATCGGACTTATTGTGTTCCAATTTTAATGAAGGTTTGACCACTTTTTGTGTTACTAAAATTGTTTTAGCTTGTACATTATGATGATCTTAAAATTGAATCAGAAATTCATAAATATTAAAGACACAGAAAAGCGTTAGAATATTTAATAATTTATTGAAACATTTAAGTGTGTTTCAGAAAACAAAGATAGAGCATTATTTTCTTACAGCTGCCAAAATTTCATCTAAATAAAATTTCGCTGAAGAAATGTGTACCAATATTAAAAATATACTTAAGAAATGACATTTCCGTGCCCTTAAAACTATATACATACAAAATTTGTAACTTGATCCATAAAAAAATTATGCAGGAAATAATATATTATATAAATTTCTTCTTGAGGTCTACTAAGCTCATCTTCGATATGCAGCTGTTCAGTAACTTAACTTGTTTTTTCTTAAATTATCCCCTAGACACAACTTATGTCCCAAATGTAATGTATTGTTTTTAATTTAAAATATTTATTTTTCTATCTTTCTTGGCTTAATATCGGGAAAAACACCTTTTTTCAATCGCAAATTCTCACGTCGAAATAACAGAGTGCATTAAAAAGTCAGTAGACGTTAGATTTGTTAAAATATTAGCTTTTTGGTGGCATAAAAAATATTTACATTAATTTGGTACATTTTCTCAGAAAATGAAAAAAATACCTTACTAAACTATTCAAGAGCTGCTTTGTATTTCATCAACCTATTATTTCGTAGTATCATCCGGATATGGAGATTTCAACAAACATAAGGCCTACTGACTTCTTAATAAACTCTGATATTTCGACGTAAGAATTTGCGATTAAAATTACGTTTTTGTCCGATATTAAGTCAAAAATAGTGGAAAATAAATATTTTAAAAATAAAAAAAAATATAGTGTAAAAATAAAAAAACCCAAAAATAGGGATATTTGAATTTTTCACATACATTTTGAGGTTATGTGAATATGGGGTTAATACAAAAGTTGTATATTTTTTCAATACCATATAACATTTTTCTATAGGACTCGTAGTTTTGCCGTAAATCAAGACAAACGGTTTATAATCCTTAAAATTCAAACACGCCGCTGCCCTTTCTCTTCTTGACCTCAGATCGCCCGAAAATTATTTTTCCTTTAATTTTTGTTATTTTATCTTTCGTATCCAAAGGGTTTTATCCTACTATGAATTTATATAATTTTTTGCCATTCAAATATTTCTGCACTAGTCTAAACCCGAAGTTTTCGGCACTATGCTATTATTTGTTTCTTTTGAACAAGTTAACACTTTTTTATTTCATATCCGAAGGGAAATATAATAATGTATTGGATACTAGGGCTCTTGATTTCTGTATACCAGAGTTTAATTTTTTTTACGTTTGAATATTTTATCAAACAAGTTTACGTTTTGTTAATTCTTTTTCATAATTTATAAAAAATGTTCTAGACTATCCATAATAAATTAAAAACAAATAAATGAAAAAAACTTTTAAATAGTTACTAGTGCAAAGTACTGGCAATGACAAAAAAACTGATTTAAATAGCCGATTAGTGTTAATTGGAATAAGTACAATTGCTACCGTTTCATCCTTTTAAGTAAAGCCATGATGGCAATTAGCTGTCCATTAGGATGTATGCATATAATATATATACATACAATACATATATAGTTTTCTGCCAGCTTAAGCTTGATAGCATACCAACTCAAGTTTTCTTGTATAGCTTCTATAAGTTAAGTGGACCATAACTCACTTACTCAAACGCAACACCAAGGTATCATAAAATTTACTTACAATGCCAATTCCATAATGCAATATTACGGAAAGCGTTGCTAGAAAAAATACTACAAACAGTAACAGTAACGTCGCTCAGTCAGGCGTACATATTTATTACTTTTTACAATCGTTTAAGAAGATATGAAAAATTACGTCTAAAAAATATATGTATTGTAGTCATCTTCGTAAACAACAAATATTAAATATTTTTACAAATATTAACACCAATGCCCTTTTTCTCGGTGTAGCTATTTATATACTTTCTTTATAAGACTTTGGAAAAAATCATTTAAGCAAGAAAAATTTATATTTTTAATGAAATAATTTGGCAAAACATCATCATCAGTGCTTTCTACATCTTGACCATCAGTAGTAGTAACACCTACATATATCAACTATCGTGTTTTGTAATCAATTATCAAGATCATGTATTAAATGAACATATGAACATTCGCATAACAAAGGGCTTCTACGAAGTTTCCACTTGTGCGCGAAAACTCGCATTTTATTTAGATCTTTTTCAATAACATTAATAATAAATACGTTAAGTGTACACCAAGCAATTTCAGCATTAGAAAAATCTTCACTTCTTAATATTTCGCCCGTCAAAAATACTATAATAGTAAATATATTATCCATGTTACTTTTAAAAATATATTTTTGTGGCATCATTAGTTTTTACAATCATCAAATGATCTTTTTCAATATCACGCCATTTTTTAACTCATTATCATGATACTATGTGTAAGTCTTTGTCAAAACTCTCAATGCTTTGATTTACGGCATACGAGATCAATTTGGTGTTGAACGTATAGCCCTATAACCATAGTTAACATTACGTTATTTCATTTATATAAATAGTGTTAAATCTCAATGGCTGATTATTTAAAACTTAAAATTATTAAATTTATTTAAATTTCGTGTATCATGTCATTTTCTAGCATAATGAAGTTTTTACTATAAACTCGTATTTTATGTAATTCGTTTGAGAGTTAGTCTATGTACATATGAATCGGTTCTGGTTAGTACTGTGAAGTTAAAACGAAACTAATATTCACAGTGTATATAGTAAATATACCTATATACACATATATAGATACGAACAAACATATTCGGATGAAATGTATACTTACATATGGTCAGACTTATGATTCATAAAATATCAATACTTTTTGGTGTGGCGCCACCTTTCAAATCGTTTAGTCCAGCTTCTCATGTACGTTTTGTTCACAGACAAGACAAAACCTTGTATTTTATTTTAATTTACGTCCATGTAAATTTGACAAAAAAATCGTTGAAACTATTAATGTATTGTACTATAAACTTACAGTGACAAAACGAATCGTTTGAAAAGCTAATTGGCGTCAAGATATTGTAATGGAGATGCTAGTATATTGACACTTATGCTGAAATAATGAGAGAGATGAAATGAATTTGATTATATTTAAAAACTATTAATTTTATAATAGTAAATTTCTTTGTAATATAGAGGCAGAGAATATATCTCAACATATTTAGTATCTAATATCCATGTTTAAGTACAGTTTGATTATATATTGTAATACACAGTTGATCAATAATAACTAGAGCTGATCTGGTCAGGTTTTTCATTGATGTAATTTTTGTTCGAATATTGTCATTAATCAAATCTAGAGTCAACATTTTTCTCGGATATTTCCAAGAAGTGAAATTCTTAAGCTCTAGTAAAACCATAGCTGGGATCAAAATTAACAAATGGGAGGCGCACTGCTCTTACAATTTTAAACGATCATGCTTTCTTTATTCAACAAAGACAAATATTCATTGGCTTGTGAGAGAATTGACATAATAATAAGTTGAGATAATGAACTCTGAAAAGCAGCAAGGCAGTTGCTATTCGTTGGCGAGCACGATCTCCACGCATGAACATACACAACCGTACGCACTCTCATATACATTTATTGATAATATAATATGAGAATGAACCATGTTTGCTCAACAGGTCGTAATCAAATAGATAGGGCTATGGTTAAAAATATACAGTCGGTTCGCTGAAACGCCTCGAAACTCACTCGGCAGCCATTTGTTTTTTGTCTCTTTTTCTCTTTCTTTTGAACGGTGCTTTACTCGGTAGGTGTAGATTATACTTCTTATACCAACAGCATGGTTGCGTGCCGGTGGTGTGTTTATTTTCATGGGATCAGCCATGTGTGGTGAGTATATAATAAAAGGTGAGCTTAGGAGACGAATTTATTGTGTGTGACCAGTGTAAGAAATAATGGTCGGACAAGTGTTTACCAAACATATGCACATATTATATATGTACGTACACAGGTATTGAATAATTAAGTCAAAATATGGTAATATATACATAAGTGTGAATACATACAAATACGTTTATACGAATTTTTCAAACCACGAATAGATTGTTAACAGAACATGACGAAGAGCTCCTATTCCACTCCAAATAAATTTTTAACTCAGGAATTTATACAATTACACAGATTTGTAATCCTGACTCAAACATTTTCTGAGAATGTATTTGTTACAAAAAACGAAATGGATATAAAAAAAATACGTGCCCAATATTTTGCCTCAAAGAAAAAACAAAATTAATAAAAATAAAATTTGTACTGGGAATTCGAAGCATCTTATTATAGTCAGAAAGAAAATGCAAATGAAAATTGAAAAACGAAACATATTAAATTATGTTATTCATCCTACGTATATAAGTAACAATGGTTTTTGCAACATCATTTATACTTTTCATATATCCTAAATGATTGCACTTGTATTCATTTTTATGCAGTAGCAAAAGTAGTAAGCTCTTATATATAGTAAACACACTAAAAACTGAAATATATTCAGCCATACAGACTTACATACATATATACAACACATAAAAAATCAAGTGCGTTCATATTTGGTGAGTCCACTGCTTGTATGATAGAGCTTTACGATTTGAGTTTCGTCTACTTAGCATTAACTAGCAATCACATAATGCCACAGAAGTTGTAATTGAAAAAACCCGTTTAACAACATTGAAGAGCTAAGGCGAGAGATGGTATAGTTGGAGTGCTGAAGGGCCACATCGAGTTGCGCGTTATTTTTATTGAATGAATAAGCGGCTTGGAGGCAAAATGGCGTATAAAACACTTTTAATAGTGGCAAAACCACTGACAATTATTTTTACGCATTTACATAAATTTGCCGCTTGACTATGCGGAATTGTAGATGAGTTTTAATTACACAGTTGCAAGACTCTTGTACGATTGCAAAATTTTTCTAATTAAACAAAGTTTTTTCAGGTTTTTCTTGTACTCTACACTTTCTACTAACGTTGTTAAATCGGTTTGAGCGCTAAGACTTATGAAACACGTTCTTTGATATGGAAATAAACTAAAAACAAGTAAGGAAGCCTAAGTTCCGATGTAACCGAACATTTTATAGTCTCGCAATTTTCAAAGATCAAAGCCGGGCACATATATTTTGATGTTGGCAAAACTTTATGTTAAAAAACAAAAATGAATTAAATTGAAAAAATGAAAGAATTGTATATTCATTATGCTATAAAATTATGAATGGATCCCAATAATATTTGGTATCTAACATAAGCCATAGGTCATAAAATCACTCACTGCGATATATAATATTAAAGTCAATCTAACACACAAATCTATATATTCATTATATTATTGCTGGAGAAAGATACCTACTGTTGTCTACAATTCTTGTTTCGTATATATTCTTGCTTATGTTAATTGAAACATCTTTTATTGATATATAAGAGATATAAATTCAGTCAAAAAAGTTTAAAATATTGAGAATATGTGTAAAAGTAATTGAAGGTGTGATACCTTTATATTAAGGGTTTGGGTTTGAACCGAAAAACACTTAATTTCGTTACAAGAAAGAACATATTGATCTAAATAAACTATTTAGAGTCAACTGGGTTGCTGGAAATCAATATATTAAATATATGGGGGCTGGAAGAATTATATCTATAAAGTAAAAATATTATATGGAATTCAATATTGTGATATACCTATATCGTCGTGGAAGAAATCCGATTTCGACAGCATAATATAAGCACGTCCGCATAATTTCATGCTCTGAATTTGTTTGATATTGATAGGTTAGTTCCTGGGTTATGGAATTTCATATAAAAGTGGACGATCCTCGTCCCCTATCAAATTTTCACAACGAGTCATATGTAACTATATTGTACCATCTCGGATTTGAAACCTAATGTTTTTGGTGTATTTATTTAGTCGCTCTTTTAATAGTTTTAACCATAACTGTTTTATGGCGGGTGGGCGTGATTACAAAGCGATTTTGCTCATAAGGAGAAGCTAGAAAAACTTCTTAACAAGCTTGAATGATTTAGCGTTAAAGGTTTGTGAGATTTATACTTTCAGCCTATCAAGAGGCGGGGCCTTCCTGACTTTTTTGAATATTCTCAAATCACAGATGCTTCCCTATACATCGGTGCTTTGTACCAAATTACAGTTTCTGATTCCGCCCATATGTACCAACCTCTCTAGGTTTCCAAACAAAGCTGCCACATCTACTGCTCTGTAAATTTGCACATCGAAAGGAAAGTGACGGGACGGTGAGTTGGAAAATCCGGCTTTACATATATATTTACATTTTAAATTAAAAGCATAGCAAGATTCATATTTACATGTACACTTGTGTAATCTATTATATTCGAAAGTGTGATGTTTTTTTTATTTTCAGGTGGTGCTTCTCTCTCAGTTTAAAAAAGGTTTCTGGAGCTTATACATACTACATATTACTTTAACATTGGAATTCTCAAAAATAAAAGTTTGAAAACATCATTTAGTCAAATTTAGCTCTAAAACATTCTTTAAAAATGATGTCCATATCGAAAATTGATTAATATTCACTAAACATCTTTACTGTGATAAATTACTGAAATTGTCTCTGTTGACAAATTATTGCGCTTTTTGTGTTATTAAAATTGATTTGGGATAAAATTCTCTCACAATTAGCGGATTAGAATATGGCAGTATCGTCGCCAAGTGTTCTAGCAGGGAAGTTCTCCCAGAAATTCAGAGGGCGTGCGCCGTCCTGAAACAATATTTTTACTGCTGTAGATTCGTTGTGAGTTTTCTCTAGATGGAATCTGAAAAAATTAGCAATTTTGCCATATTTGCGGCAAATGATTTGGATGTAAAAAAGGAAGGGCTTGCAGCAACTGAACATCTTGTTCAGCAAATGGGAAACGCTTGTAAATTTCTGTAGCCAAACTTATGTAAAATTACCTGAATTTTTAACGGAAGGAATCGATCTCTTGATTAGTCGCATGGAATTGGTGATCTTTTACCAGACGATTTAATTACTTACATTTACTTTTGGCCCAACATCCAAATCTCGCAAAGCTCCCAATTCAATTGATTGCAGTGCTAAACAAAATTACACCTTTTTGTGTTATGAAGTTTATAAACTGCTTCTTACTAATTTGAAGTCGCTGATTTCAAGTCTACCCTCAATTTCTTTCTAGCAGCTCTAGTTTAAGTGATACAGGTACTTTTTGAAATATCGTTACTCGACTTTTGAATAAATTTTTAGGGCAAAAAATTACTTAATTTCATAAATAAACTGCTATATCTACATTAAAAGGAAATTGTTTAAATGATCCGAATAGGTTTTATGATGTTTGTGGTGTCCTATTTGGACTACTTTGGGAAGCCATTACAAGTGTTTAGTAAGCTGATATGCGTCGATATCAAACTGGTAAATTTTCTTTTGTGTCAAGAAGGAGGATATATCAAATACCCCTGTTTCATGTGCTTATGGGATATCTGAGTCAAAACAGAACACCAGACTAACAAAGTTTGGACTTTGGGAGCGAATTTAGTATCGGGTAGTATGAATGTGATGAATGCCCCTCTAGTAGCCATAGACCGCATTATATTATCCCTTCTTCATATAAAGTTAGGTGTGCTGAAACAGCTCTAAACAAGGATAGGAAATGTTTAAATATATTAGTAAATATTTATTTAATTGAGTACAGATTAAAGGTAGTATTTTTGACGGTCCTCAAATCAAGGAACTATGTTAATAAAGTACCAGCGTTTTACTGATTGTATGACAGATAAGAAGAAATCTGCATGGATTGAATTTAGTTGGGTGGTGCGAAAATTTTTAGGAAATAAAACGTCTCCAGACAACATTCAACATATTGAGCAGCTTATGTTGCACTTCCAGAGACTAGAATGTAACATGAGTATCAAGATGGACTTTCTTCTCTTCAGCCATTTAGACCGCTTTCTAGAAAATTTAGGCGACTTAAGCGAAGAACAAGGAGAACGCTTTCATCAGGATGAAGGCTGATTACTGCTGGAGCATTCAAAACAAGATTAATGTTTCTACTCATGCAACAAAAGCACATAAAAGACTGGTTTTTTTATGTTAAGTAGGAGCAATATATTTTTAAATTCTGAAATTGTAGTATATTTGGATAAAAGTGTAATATGTTCATATTTCAAAAACCAGGGCTGATAGAGAAAAACTGACTACAGATCGGATATAGATTTTGTCGACATAATCTTCAGGAAGCAGGAAGCTACTCTTCTGAACATGCCTTTCATTCGTCTATAATATATACTTAGCATAAAACATAAGGATACTTACTGCTTCTAAGTGTTGATTGATTTTCAAAATTATTTAAGCTAACACTTTTCAATTTTACACGTTTCAAATTTATGTTAATCAAACATCGAATTCAGCAATACCGTATATACAGAACTATAAGAGAGTGCGAGAAAGATAGGAGACAAGGGAGCAAATGAAAGTAAGAGAGGTCAGATTCCGACTGCGTTCAGTTTTTTTGATCGACCGAGTAAAGCATGTGTTTTTTTTCTTTGTTCGCTTTTTGAAAAGAGAAACAGTAAAGAAAATATATCTTTTAACATGAAACGTTAAAAATCCGGAAAAATCCGGGAAAATCGTAAAATCTCGGTATAAACCCGTGAGACCTTTTGCAGGCTCGAAAAGTCCGACAAATCCGGAAAAATCCGCAGATCAAGTTATCGCTTGCACGGACGCACATACGGAGAGTCAATAGGAACTCGACTCGTCTACATATATGAATAAATATATATCTATCTATTAGTCTTGCTGAGTCCAACATGCATGTATGTAGTGTTCAGTGGATAAATATTTTAAATAAGAAAAAAACTATACAATAAAAGGCACATTTTCATATGAGTGTACTCGTATTTCAGAGTTTCAACTTTAATATATTAATAACTTTTAATTTTGTTGGTGCCTTTTACAGTTGTTAAAATTCGTTCAAAAGAAAACTGTAATATCTGAAAACGGGATCACTTTCTACCAAAGCAATATGATTGTGCTTAAATCCATGGAATTATATTATAATGAACTGTAAGAATTTTTTCTGAATTTGTGTTTTTAATCTTACATTCTTTTTTGTGCATCAAAACTTAAAGTAGTGTATCTACATTCAAAATAAGGCTTAGCGTACTGTCGGAAAAAGATGGAAAGTGTCGAAAGTATTTTTATGGTAGTTCATGGTATTTTGTTATTTGAAAGTAGTAGTTAATTAGTCTACATTCTGTATCGAATATTTTAATTAGCTTTGCATAGAGTTCATATTATTTTTATTTGTGTTAAGGGGTGAAGTATATGCATTTTTTATGAACAGCGCCAATAAATATAAATTAGAACTTTAAAATAGGACAAAGAGAAATTTTATTTAATTTAAGGTTATAGAAAGCCGCGAACCAGTGTTATTTTAAACTCGAACAAATATATTTAACCGATTCTTACCTATACGATATTTTCATCTAAGGTTTTTTTTATAACAAATTCTTTTAAAATTTTGGTAAAGTAAAGTAAAATAAAAATCTTTATATAGTTTGTTTCAAATTTTTAAGTATACCCAGGTTTTTTATTCAAGAAATGAAGACATTCAGGAAAAAAATAAACTGTTACATGTTAAAATTACTTTAAAAATATGGGTGAAGTACGTTACTATAAAAAGATATTTCCAAAAATGCAATTAGCAGTGAATAAAATTATAAGTGGATAATCGACACGACTTCTCCATGATAGTTTGTTTTTCATTTCCAGCAGTGGTACTTATGGTAATAGTATGTGTACATAGCCCATAAATTTCCACCACCATAAATTATTCAATGAATCATAATTTTATGATTAATTATTATTTTGCGATTAGTCTTTGAAGAACAGGGCACTCAATTTGTCAGTTTTATTTATAAAAATGTTTAATAAAAGGTCATGAAATATTAATTAACATAGAAAGTGAATGCTGCAAAAGCTCAAATAAACTGCTGTTTACTTTTTCATTTTAATAACAGATGAACAGTGAATTAAGTTTAATTAGCTGTTTGATATTTGATTACTGAAAATGAACTCATTTACACAATCAATGATTTATTTTGTCTTTATTAATATGTATTTTTCCTTTTATTTCGATAATTCTATTTGGTTTGATTGATAATTGTAGTTGCATTTGCCGGTTGAATATATGAGTAGTTTCTTCGCAATAATAAATCGATTGGATACGGTTTTGTCTGGAAAATGGATTTAGGTATGAATTATGGCTTCATTGGTAAATAAAGTAATTTTCGACGCTAGAGAAGAGTACAAAATCTCAAAGAGAACATAATACACATATGTATATATGTAAATATATGGCTAAGTTGGTACAAGTTAAACTTTTTCCTGGTTGCTATTATGTTTGGATGAATTATCTATTTAGTTTTCTGTCCATACAAATACTGAATGGCTTATCCGCTCAACATCATTTGGTTTGGTTTGTCTTATCTCTCAAATCACATGCCAAATATGGATGCTTGCATGTTGGCACTTTCTGTTTTCGTAATGCTGTTTCATGCTTCGAAAATAAAATCACAAATATAAACTTAGCACCGCATAAATATGTAAGACTAGAAATAACATAAAAAAATTACCGTTGTTTAGCCCTGCCGTCAAGTTTTTTCGGATTTTAACGTAGATAAATTGCTGACCAGTGGTTTAACAGCTCAGCAAATGTTTTGCTATCGTCGGACAGGATGGTCTAACTACAGTGGGCTGTTACAGATATGGCCGGCGGTTGAGAAACTTTATATTTGTGAAAATTCATTTAAGTGAATGAAAACTGATTTACTATTATATATAAATACAAGCATTAACGACTATTTAACTACTTATACATAACTACCTAATTGATAATAATCGGCTTAAAATTTTTTAGATTAGTTTGTGATTAAGAAAATAGCATTGAATATAGACTATGAATTGGTGCAAACCTATCGCTAGGTAATATTTAACTTAACGGTATAAATTTAATTTTTTTAAATCTCATTTGTAATGCATATTTATGCCTTTACGTTGTATTCTATTTGCGTTAAAAAAACTTGACGGTTAGCAACATAAACTGGCGTCTATCGCTTTTGCTACGGCAACCTTCTAAGTCTCCACCACTTTCCAGTATACATCTAGCAACTTTGTTTATGTTAATTTGTCTACACACATACACATGGATATACAAAGAATACATAAATATGTTTGTGTAGATGTATTCCTTTTCGGCGCCTGCTTTTCTTTTGGGTAAAAACCTCAATATACGACAATGACTGTAAGCAAGCGGTGCTGATCAGTGGATAAGCGGCATGCTACGGACTCACAAGTGTGCATGTTATAAATGTGAATAGCGACAAAGTCAACAACAGCAGTAAATATGTATATATGAGTAAGTACAAGGGGTGTATAATTGCAGAAGCGGATCAGAACGGGGGGTCGCCTAGATGCGGTCGCTTTGACTTACTTTTGATGGTGTGAGTATGTAGGTATATACGAGTTTTTACTCTTTGCTCTTAATGAATATTTGTATGTATGAATTTACTAACATATATATTTACGTACTTTTATATAGATATATATGTATAAGTGCTTAAGTATGTATATATATAGATATATAAATATGTACTTAAGCGATGGAGGTGTTCAACACTCACTGGTGACGCCAGCTCATATATTCGCTATATACGGTGGTCCGCTCATTGCTCACCGCTCATGTGTGAAATATTTGCGCGTTTGCTTTTGCTTTTTGTCTATAGCAAAATATTGAATTTAATTTTTTGTTAGTAGCAATTTAACAATTTTCGAGTGGTTATCGCATGCGCGTCGCAGTTGTGAATTTGGTGTGCGCTAACTTCTTTTGTTTATTATCGTCGAGCTTTCATATTCGCATTTATCTGTCAAATTGCAAATGTGTTTATCGCTCACATCTCTTGTTTTTTTTGCAAAATTTCCATCAATGCATATTTCGAATTTTGGTTTCCGAAAAAAAAAAAAAATTTGTGTTTTATGATTTTTGGTGTAGCCAAAGTGTAACCCTAACACAAACAATTTATTGGAACAACAGGAGGTCAGTCGGCGTCATCAGTAGTCAGAGGGGAAATCCAATATATTGTTATAAGTTTGTTAGAAATTGTGGTTTTCGTAGTGCCTTGCAATATTAACAACTCCGGTCGGTAGTTTTAGTTTCCTCACAATATAATGTTTTCGCAACTAAATGCATATAGTGATGAGTTTTAGTTATTAAAAAACATTTCAGAGCAACATAAGTTTAATTATCTATAGTATGATTATAATGCACAGTGTTAACCATCCGTATATGTGTGTGGTAACGTAGTGTGCTTCTAACCTGTTCCTAGGAAAGAAAAGTTCAATCGTAAGTATTTCGATCAATTGCACACTAATAATTATTTGACCAGCAACCTTAAGCGTTTATTAGCTTCCAAAGCATATGTTTTTTCTTACTGACACCGAGTTAATAATATTAATATTATTTTGAACATATGATGTGCGAATACATGATATATGTAAATATATTTCGATATATACTTGATGATACTTATTTTAATTCATGACAGTTAACTGAAACTGAAATTATTGATTATTGTACGCAAAACTAAAATTGCTAATTATTTGATTGAATTGCACTTTTCATTTTAATAAATCATTATGAATTTTAATTCTGAATGCGTCTTCTTACGTCCTACAATAATGTTTTGATCCCCGAATAACATATTGATATATTGAAATCAACACAAAATATTCATTATTTTCGCCGTTAATCATTACTTGAATTGAAATTATAAGCAATATAATAATATATATGTATATCAATATAATTGATAAAAAGCATTTTTTTTGTTATTACAGATGTTCTGTAGAGGAAAGCTTGGAAATCGCTGCAAAATTTAGAATATAAAAGCAACCAACTTACGAGGCGAAACAACAATTTAATTAGAAACACTTTACGGTACGTAAATTTTACTTGTATGTTTGATAAATTAAGCGCCTAAGCGAAATAAATTAAGAAAATCAATTCGATTGGGCATGTTTTAGAATTTTACCAAAAATACCGAATAAGGAAAGAAAACTGTACAGAAATTAAGTCATAATAAAACCCAGACGAATTAAGACGCGACTACCATGGTTAGATTGACGAAATAGTGAATATAAAGATGAAAAGTCGAAAGAGGTTCTCAATATAGCTGAAGTTGATGGACGATGACTTTGTGCTTTTGGTAATAAAATATAGTGTTTCTAATTGCACTCAAGCGAATCGTATGACCGAGTAACTGAAAACAAACAAAAAAACAAGTAAAAACGTTAACTTTGGTTACACAGAAGCTATAATACCCTTCATAAATACAAAGTTTCCTTACAAGAACTTAATTCCGATCGTTCAATTTAAATAGCAGCTATATGATATTGTGATCTGACCTGAACAATTTCTTCGGAGAATCCATGGTTGGCTTAAACAATAACTCGCGCTTAAAATTGTGAAGATAACATGTGAACAAAAAAAGTTTTCCATGCAAGCACGTTCTGATCGTTCAGTTAATATGGTAGCTATATGCTATAGTCATCCGATCTATACAATTTCTACGGAGATTACATTATTGCCTTAAGTAATAAACCTCTTTTTTTCGAAGAATACATTGTTGCCTTAAACAATACATAATGTTCAATTTCGTGAAGATACCTCGTCAAATAAAAAATTTTTCCATACAAGCCCTTGATTCTGATTGTGCAGTTTGTATGGCAGCTATATGCTATACTGGTCCGATATCGGCCGTTGCAAATGAGCAGCATCTTAATGAGGAAAGGACAGGTACCCAATTTCAGAACGATAGCTTAAAAACTGAGGGACTAGTTCGTATATATACAGAGAGACGGACATGGTTAAATCAACTCAGCTCATCATTACTGATCGTTTATGTATATATTTTATAGGGTCTCCGACGTTTGCTTCTGGGTGATACAAACTTCGTGGCAAATTTAATATACCCTATTCAGAGTATAAATTCGAAATAATATTTGCATTTTTGCAAGTGAGAAAATGATATTTCGTAAATATATTAAACCGAAATAAATGTTTACAATGTCAACGACTTTTTAGGTAAATATTCTGCATCGCAGTAATTAAGTCGATTTTTTCTATTATCTTCTAATAGGAACTTTCACTCCCTTTTATATATACAACATTAACGATGTCTATTTTCGATCATTTCAATATAATATCGAAAATAAGAGAATTGCATGTTCATGCATCATTTGTGCAAGTATATATTAATACTGTGATTATTTTATTACAAACAGTGCGCAGGAGAGAAAGTGCCGCTAAGAGAAAATATATTAAGTAACGCTAGTTACCTGGTTTATGCATTGTACTTTACTTTTCTTTATCAATAAAAGTTACTTACAATCACGAGTAAAAAGTTTACATACAACGAAAGCGCTAGGGTGAAGTATTAAAATAACCATAAATGAAATAAAGTATTTCGATTACATGATTTTCCTGTTAGAAACGGCGCCATAACAAAGAAATACGCATTGAATAAAAATTAAATATGAAAGCATTCAATCTAGACATGTAGCATGTTTCCAGCGATTTACATCGATGGCCTTAGGTGAATTATTACGTTACAGTTCTTCTGCCAAATTTTTAAAGTCATGACAGTCATGAGCCCAATTTACGTCCTGCGAATTGCTGCAGTGTTGATGTGGCGCGATATTATGCGACGTGTGGGCAATTGTGGTAAAACGGAGTTAAAGGAGGCAATAAAATGATGCTATAAAAACCTTTAAATGGCACATTAAATCAATTGCCAAAAAATCTCAAACGAAATATTTTTCTTTACGCTAGCCACGACACACATAATATTTGTGTATATGTATATGAAGGAATTGTATACGAATATATAACTCTTTAAAAGTCTAATCAAGTGTAGAATGTAGATGGTTAGATGATTAAAAATAATACGAATATATAGAACTCAATATTTTTAAAACACAAACATTGAATACGAAAGGTCCAGGACAATTTTATAATTTTAAATTCAGCTCGAACAATTATTTGCATATTTTTGCCTGTGATTTAAAAGGGTGTGTTTGCTGAGTTATTGACAGTATCTTTAGAGCTAGTGACACAAGTCCTATGTAATCAATTATACATAATTAGTACATATTTGGTACTCAAACAAAAAAGTATTCATTGAAGAAACCCTGTTTAATTTCAGAATGGCATTTTAGAAGTTCCACACAATTTGATTGATAGGCGTGGTTGAGCATGTTAATAGAACCACCATTTTCTTCTAAAGTGTTCGGCGTCAAGTGCCTGTCAAAGAAATATTAACAGTCGTCGTGCTCTTTAGTAATAATAGCATGTTTATTAGTTTTGATATTTACAGTCTGAATTCAGTTTTGTATGCTTAGTTTTAAATGCATAATTCTTCTTTTTCCGTGTTTCTATGCTGAGTGTATTTTGAATTTTTTATATAAAAAAAAAGTTTACGACTTCTCTTCGAAGAAAAGCGGGCGGTGGTCTCTGATCACATAAAATTCATGACTGCTTTATCGCCGTTGAAGATCTTTTCAGGCTTGATAATGTATTTTTATTTGGTAGCCAATAATGGAGATATGCAACGAATGTTTTTGTTTTTTTACGGGATGTGAGGTTCTGCAGTGTTTAATTACTTTCACCAAGGCATTGTACACTTGTGGTAATAATATTGCCATCAACTATTCTATTTTAAAGCAGTAATACAAAATTATAACAAAAACAATACAGCTGTCCAGCAGCCGCAGCAATATGAGATAAAATGGTGGACTGTAGAATGAATTAAATAAAAGATAGCCACAGGTTAAATTCAGGGGAAATTGAGCTCGTAAGACCATTTCGATGACTTCATTACCGTTTTTAAGGGTGTTGGTTTTTGATGGTTGCTTGCCATCTTATGTCGAATAACTTTAAATTATTTCACTTGTTTTCCTATTTAAATAATCGTTAAACTATTTTGTGTCTATCAGGTAAATGGAAAATATTAATAAGAAGAAGTTGCACAATACATGAGTAGGAAAAAGTAGGAAGATATCTTACCTCTTTGGTTCTATATAAAAAAAAACTACAATAATAATAACCATTTTTAACATTTCTTTTTACTCATATAAATTTAGAAAGTATGCACTATAAATTGTATGCCACCTCTAGCTTACAATTCTATCAGTATCATCCTCATGGAATATTCCTTTTAAATATTCTTGGTTATTTGTAAAACTATTTTTATACTCTCGCAACCTGTTGCTACAGTGTATAATAGTTTTGTTCACCTAACGGTTGTTTGTATCACCTAAAACTAATCGAGTTAGATATAGGGTTATATATATATAAATGATCAGGATGAAGAGACGAGTTGAAATCCGGGTGACTGTCTGCATGTCTGTCCGTCCGTCCGTGCAAGCTCTAACTTGAGTAAAAATTGAGATATCTTTATGAAACTTGTAGACATGTTTCTTGGTACCGTGAGACGGTTGGTATTGCAGATGGGCGTAATCGGACTACTGCCACGCCCACAAAACGCCATTATTCAAAAACAAATAAATTGCCATAACTAAGCTCCACAACAAGATACAAGACTCTTATTTGGTATACAGGATCACCTGCAGTTATAATTTTTTTTAAAGTGGGCGTGATCCCGCCCCTAATAGGTTTAATGTGCATATCTCCTAAACCGCTAATACTATAATAACAAAAATTCACTGAAAGCAAATATTTTTTGAACTTCTACCTGCAGTGTGAAAATAGTTGAAACTGGGTGGCAACTCCGCCCACTCTGCATATAACGGTACTGTTAAAAACTACTAAAAGCGCGATAAATCAAGCACTAAACATGCCAGAGACATTAAATTTTATTTATGGGATGGTATAAGATGACTTTGTAGGAATCGCGTTCAAAATTAGACAGTGGGCGTGGCACAGCCCACTTTTAGGTGAAAACCCATATCTTGAGATCTGCTTAACCAATTTCAACCAAATTCGGTACGTAACGTTCTTCTCATATTTCTATGTGCAAAAATGGGCGAAATCGGATTACAACCACGCCTATTTCCCATATAACACCATTTTCAATTCCATCTGTTTCCTTTACTTTCCAGTATGCAAATCAAGTAAAAATGATTGTATCGGGATGATTTGCGCAAATAATGCGTTTAATGTATGCCACCTTGTGACCAAAAATTGTCTAAATCGAACCAAAACTGTTCAAGCCCCTAAATACTAAATATATGGACCCCAGTGCCTATAGTTGACCTTCTACCGAAAATGTCAGTCAATCCACAAAGAAATCGCAAACGAGTATACCATTTGACTTTGCGAGAGTATAAAATGTTCGGTTACATCCGAACTTAGCCCTTCCTTACTTGTTAATTATAAGAATCGTTAGATTTTCAAATTGTGCTATAACAGGTGCAATGATTAGCGGGATTTTCGTTTTCATCCTTTTGAATTAAGGTTAGTTTATTTTTTGTTTAGGTTTTCAGTTTTATTACTTACGATTTTTTACATGTGCAAAGTTTGCCAACGGGAGGGTAATCCTTCTTTTATCTTAATAAGAAGATTTGACTTATACTTTGAATATTCGGTAATCGGTTGCTAACATTATGCACATGTGGTATATTACCGATAATATAATATAAATATTATGCCTATAAATGAAAAGTAGATATTATTCTTATTTTTTTACTACATGTATGTGCTTAACTGATCGCCCTATGAGTGGTAGTTATTTAGTGGATTTCCAACAGCTTCTTAAAAACTGTTGAGGCACGAATCACGTAGTCAACGCCACTCAAACAGTGAGCATTGGGTAATAAACTTTAAAATTTATATTTCAATTAATATTGTCGTTGGTGAATTGGACGTGGAAGAAAAGGCTTCAGAGAGAAAATGCGGCGACATATGCATATAATTACTTGCTTGCATGCAAAGACACTTTGACGTGGCTGCAATTAAAACCAATAAAAAGGTAGAAATGCATGAATATATATAGGAATCAAAGACAAGAAAACGTCAGCAGACAACGAATAGCGAATATCAGGCAACAAATCAAGCACTTTAATGCATTTACTGCGCTTCATTTCAATTCGATCTCCTTGTATGAAGTTGGTTTACGATTGTTGGCTGATTCTGCCTTGTTGAAAGGTCCATTCTCGTATGTGTGAAGGTGTATTTGTTGAAGCACACATAGCTGTTAACTTTTTTCTATTACTATAAAAATATTTCTAATATCTATACATTTGATAACCTAATGTTTACCACTGATTTCAACTGCTTGGAAATAATCTTTCTACTAAGAATTAATAATCTCTCAAAAGCAAAAGCTTACTTTAATTTTACTTTCATTGTTTTCTAGAAATTAATTCATTTATAAATAAAGAAGTGGACTATGTAGGGATGTTCGTAAGAAGTTTAAGGATACAGGGATCTGACTATCGGCCATCTTATTTTTTATGAAATAATTATGTAGGAGAATCAAATTCATTATTCATAATAACTGTATTTGAGATATCCGAATATAAATGTTTACATACATCTGAGGTGATATTTTGCTGAAATCAAATGAAATAATTTTTAAAACAAAAGAATGCGTGTTATTGTAAAGCACTCATTATTATTGAAATTTAAATATATATTTATATATATATATATATATATATATACTTACTTTACAATAAAAAAAACAAATATATATATATATATATATATACTATCAAGCTAAGCTTCCTGGTACGAAGAAGTGGAAAGAGTATTGGACTGGAAGAACAGACAGTATGAAGTAATAGTCGAATGTTGCTTTGACTGTTTGTTTGTGTGTATAAGATCATTGTGTTGAGTCAACCACGTAGAGGGATCAATATTTCTCCCTCTTTGCGGTATGAACGATGCGGATGAATAACGTTTGCGGTCTTGAAAACAGTACACAGCGATGGTAGACATAACAGTCATGACTACACACAAAATATATTGCAAAGAGGGTGAAATGTTAACGCAATTGGAGCATGTTGGATTGTGTCCGTGACGTCAGTTAGTCATTTAGCGCCCATTTCGTTTTCGAGGATTAGGTTGTTTTCGAATTTTGGAAGTATGTCGCCTGTAATATTTTAAATATTATTGGGGTGTTATTTGGCTTAGGTTTTGTTGGTTTTTAACAAATATTTTTGCAGGCAGTGAAGACTACGCACAGTTCCGTAGACATTTTCTTGTATAAGATATAGTATCACAAAGAGTGAATATGGGGTGATTGTTATTTTCGCCAAGGTCAAAACTGAGTAAAATGACTTTTTGTAGTACTTTTATAACCTTTGCGAGTATTGGTGAATCTTTAAAATTGAAATTACTAGTGGGATTATACTCCTATAAATATAAAAGTTATTTTACAGTTTTCATCTTGGTTACACATTCATATTATTGCATACATATATATTTATATATTCATACATATTACATATATTTGTGTTAACATGTATAAAGTATTAACCTTCTGAGCTTTTGAATGAATTAATATATAACTCGTCCTTAAAGTATCATTACCATTAAGTCAATTTCATTTGAATCCTTTAAGACAAATAAGTAAAAAATATATAATTTCCCGTTTTAAACCCTAATACTAATATTATGAAATTTAATAAAATTCTTAAAACTTTCAAGGAAAATATGCCATAATACGCGTTCCACGAAAATGGTGTTAAGTTGCTTAAAAGTAAGAAATAAACTGAAAATATGTAGTATAAAAGGATAGATGGCAAATAATCTGGACCAAGAATCATTGAATTATTTAGGAGCCAAAAAAGTAGTAGCCCACAGAAGGATAAGGGCGGGTTCAGGGAAAATTAGAAGATAATTGTTAGAACCCAATTTAAGTCAGTCAGCACTCCACACAAATTTATATTTTTAAATATGTATCTGACACTAAAAATACTGATTGTTTTTTGCGAATAATCACATAAAGATATAAAAGTCAAAATGACGACATATTTCATGAATGGATGAAATTAAAATAAAAATCTTCAGTATTGAATGTTGACAGAAATAAGCTCTAATATTCAATATTGCTGTAATAGCTGTGGTATAATGTTATCACCGAGAAGGACCCTTACACAATGGCTTGCCGCTGCTTCACACTCTGGGACGGTTGGTTATTATATATCTAATTATATCAAAGTATTATATATCAGATGATAGAATAATATACGTTTCAGTATATAGAAAAAGAAATGTCGTAAAGTCGAATGACTTAAAGCATACAAGGAGATGTGCATAGAATTCGATAAGAGAGAACATAGATTGATGAAAAAGAGCAACTAGCTCTATCCCTTGACTTGAATTCTTTCAAAAATGCATGAAGAGATAGCATGTACTATGTTTCGGGAAAATACTGGCTAACAAAACTATTTATGAAATGTTGACCCGCAATTAGTCCGAGGGATAGATGTAGGAGTCTATCGATACAAGAGAAGCTATTTTATTTTCTCATTCTCAAATTGGTACTGCTACTTTCTTGAACCGAGTTTTATATAATTATGGCAAAAGCTTTACCTCAAAAACGTTATTTTGCTAAAATGAGCTGATTGGTCTCTTAATATTAATTGCATAATTTAGTTAAAGTTGTTGTCAAGTTTTTCTATTGAATAGCTTCAATCAATTGAATTGCTGTATTCTTAATCCTAACCCTGAATAACTCAATATAAATCAAACATTTCATTGCCTTTTAATCGTTCTTTCATGCTCTCACTGGCACACTTCACTCAATTACTAACATTGCCATAAAACGAGCTACCATAAACATACTATAATATTAACACATTATAAAACAATTAACACAGTAAACTTAGCCGTAAACAACCAAATGCATATTAATATCAAATAGGTAGTTAAAAGTCGAAATGTAATAAACACTCTGAAATAATAAATAAATAAACATGGGCTGGCTAAAAAGAACTTATACTACGTATAAGTACTATAAAACAATAAAACATAAGTAAATAATAACAAGTAAGGAAGGCTTGACTTCGATGGGAGCCGAACATTAGATTATTTAGCATTTTCTCAGGATAAAAGGCATATGAAATATTTCGACGTGTTCGCAAAACTTTGTTTTGAATATCGCATATGAAATTTGTATTTGTTTTCAATTTCATTAAGATAGGGATTAATATGTGTAACTTCATCAATAACAAGTAAGGAACTGCTAAGTTCAGGTGTAACCGAACATTTCATACTCTTGCAACTTCCAAGAATCAAAGCCCGGGAAATTCCTTGAGGTGTTGGTAAAACTTTATATTAAACAAGTAAGGAAGGGCTAAGTTCGGATGTAACTGAACATTATATACTCTCGCAAACTCAAATGGTATACTCGTTTGAGATTTCTTTGTCGATTGACTGATATTTTCGGTAGAAGGTCAACTATAGGCACTGGGGTCCACATATTTAGTACTTAGGGGCTTGAACAGTTTTGGTTCGATTTAGAAAATTTTTGGTCACATGTTGGCATACTTTAAACGTATTATTCACGCAAAGTTTTACGTCAATAGAGGTGCTTTTATTTGGTTATTATAGCTTTAGCGCTTTAGGAGATATGCACAATCAAATTATTAGGGGCGGGACCACGCCTATTAAAAAAAATTTGTAACTGCAGAAGCCCCTCCCTAATGTGATCCTTTGTCCAAATAACAGTCTTGTATCTTATTGCGGAGCTTAGTTACGGCAACTTATTTTTTTTTGATTAATGGCGTTTTGTGGGCGTGGCAGTGGTCCGATTACGCCCATCTGCAATACCAACCGTCTTACCTGAAAAGGTAAGAAACATGTTTCCAAGTTTCATGAAGAGATCTCAATTTTTATTCAAGTTACAGCTTGCACGGACGGACGGACGGACAGATTTCAACTCGTCTTTTCATTCCGATCATTTTTATATACATAACCCTATATCTAACTCGATTAGTTTTAGGTGATACATACAACCGTTAGGTGAACAAAACTATTATACTCTGTAGCAACAGGTTGCGAGAGTATAAAAATTGTGCGAAAAAATTAAACACCCCTGAATGGTTTAAGATCAGGAGGACGGAACACAAATCATTATACGGAAGTATTGACCTGATTTTATGTATTTGTGCCAATACCACATACTTTTAACATGAAACATACTAATAAAATGCTCCCTGGATTTCATTAAGGTACGTCATATATGTTATGTTAATATTACCAACTTATATGGAGTAAAGTCAGTCGGATGTTCGAAATTATTGATATTTATTATATGGGGGCTAGGGAAAAACTGATTTTATCCATTATACACACATAGATACACTCTTATTAGAAAAACACGTTCTCTCATTTTTATTGAGATAACTCACATTTTTATTGAGATAACTCAGAGATACAAGAATTAAGTTCTTGCAAGGAATCTTTTGTATTTGAGAAAGTTATTATAGCTTCGGTGCTACCGAAGTTACTGCTTTTTCTTGTTTTATTTTGTTTTTAGCAGTTAACAGTGATTATAAAGTGTGATATTAAACCTTTAAAAATGGTTATCGGTCTAAATATATGTTTTCCTTACATTGTCACCAGTCCTAGTTTATGGTATATCTCATCGAAAATTTCTTGTCTTCTTTGCTTCACTCAATTTGGAATTTTCACATGTTTGTTGTCTGGCAACGCGTCCAATTACAGTACTCTATAAAAACGCACAAATAGTTTTAACATTAATGATCCGGAAACAGCTTTAAACTTCGTTCAAAGAATATTTTTCTGGATTTTATATCTGATGTTAAATTCCATGGAATTTTAGGTAGGTATGTTACTGAGTCTATATGTATATATGATTCTATGAATCTTACTCTTTTGAGTAAAGAATAAAATATATACATACTTATACATATATATTTTGTATGTGTACGCATGTAAGTTTAAACTTATATGTGATATTTGTGTTTATTTGAATATGCATACAAGAAAACACATATACCTACATAGAACGGGTGTTTTTTTCGAGGTATAGAACTTTAAGTTGGCATTACTGTTCAAGATGGCTACCAATTTAATAGCTGTCAAATGATTTCTTCTCAGTTTGGTTTGGCAATTCATCATGAATAGACTCACGCCTGAACAAAGCTTGCAAATAGTGCAATTTTATTTCGAAAATAATGGTTCTGTGCGGAATACGTATCGCACACTACGTTCATTTTATCGTCGAAAATTTTTTTAGGGATGAAGCGCACTTCTGGTTTAATGGCTACATCAACAAACAAAACTGCCGCATTTGGAGTGAAGCTAATCCTTAAGTATATGTCGACGCACCGTTACATCCATAAAAACTGACTGTTTGGTGCGCTTAATGGGCTGGTGGAATCATTGGTCCGTACTTCTTCAAAAACAATGATGGCCAGAACGTTACAGTCAATGGTGATCGGTATATAGCCATGATTACTAACTTTTTCATTCCTGTGGTTCCAACAAGACGGCGCAATATGTCACACAGCTCGTGCCACAATCGATTTATTGAAAGACACGTTTGGTGACCGCCTAATTTCATATACCTGTCGGTATATACAGGTGGGTTGAAAAGTTTCTGCGCTCGAAATGAAAAAGAAATGATTTTGGTACGAAATATATCTTCAATATACTTATTCCAAGCTTTGCAAAATATCCGTCTACGGCTATAAACACTTTCCACAAAGGGATTGTTTCAGGATTCTTTAGAGGTAGTAGTCTCTGGTTATATCGTCACTAACAATATTATGAACTTGCTCAATGATTTTTGGTGTGGCTGCGGCTTATGGTCGAGGGTGCGTTTTAAATAAAATAAATTTCCTTTGCTTTTAAACTTTTCAAACCAAAGGATCTAATCGCTGCATGATATTCAATTTTTTTCAATATTAAAAAAATACTGTGACACGTTGATTTCAAATGGCTTTTAAACAAAGAACTAATTGACAAAATGCTTGTCACTTTGCATGTGTTCTCACGACAGATGTATCAACTTGAGAAAAAAAAAATTAGAGCTAGTAGTGCTATTTCTTGGTAAGACCAACCATCTTTTCAACCAACCTGTATGCGAACTAGTCCCTCAGTTTTTCAGTTTTTTTTCTCTCAGTTTTGCGAACGTCGTTTTCTCCCTATGAAGCTGTTTGTCGGAACCGCCGATATCGCTACAATCCTCGAAATTTTTTTGGATTGGACCACTATAGCATTAGCTACTATACAAATGAAAATATCAAAACCAAGTTCTTGTATGTAAAACTTTCTATTTGACAAGATATCCTTTTGTGATTATTTATATATATATACATAATTTTTTATATATTTATACATAATTCTATAGCTAGGTGAACTAATAGTTTTGTATCAACATATTGCGAGAGTACAAAGATATTGCAAACGAATTTAAAATTTTAAATAGATTACAATATTTAAAACCTTAAAATCATTTAATAAAGATTGGGGCCGCTTTCATTCACACTCAGGGTTTAAAGAAAACATGTATGTGCCAGATGAATCGTATCTTACTACTTTGAAAAGAACTGTCAAAATCGTAAGCAATTTTCTTGATCATAGTTATTCAACTTCTAGTTTTTACACTCGGTTTATCTTTGAAAAAGTTAGCTGAGCTAGCTGACACTGAATGAATGACATAATTTGCTTATAATGTTTTATGTAAATATGATATAAAAGTACGTATTATGTATTATATATCATATACAAGAAGCAAAAATATGTATATACATATAATGTAATCTATGCAATTAATTCGCTTTAATGAAGCTTAATGGCGCAAACTGTACTTGTTTAGTCTTTGTTTCTGTTTTAGTTGTAAAGTGTTGTATGTGACTAGGGTAATATTTTGCTTTGGTTCCTCAATTCAATGTGATTTTTCAATATTCTTTCTTCATTATCATATAATTATCCTTAAAGTTTTTTGCCAGAAAATCCTTTAACTACGCAAACTCATAAATATATATACACATAGTATGTGGTAGTATCAAATATATAAATGCATACTCGTATATCTTTTATTAAAAGGTGTGGGCATAGCCAAGCATATACACATATACATACACTCATGCTATTTGTTCGTAGAAAGGAAGCTTATCATAGGATAAATCATAAGTAGACAATAACAGAGTTTGTTGGCTTCGATATACTGCCAATGTTTAGATATAGATGGAGCCCTTTGATTCAATAAGTTTACAAAGTTGAACGCAGCCATATGACTCAAATGTGGATGCGCTCTTTATAAACCTTTTCTCCTATGGCGAGAGTTTCAGTTGTTGAATCTATAAAGCGCATGCGCTACTTTATGTATCCGTTGAGTAATAATTTACTAGTAATATACAAATCTGAACAGGTAAGTGTAGGTATACTTCAAATGTTTTGAATTAATTTCAAAACTAATCGATTTTTGTTTTTGTTGTTATTTGAGTAAATATATATAGAATGTAAACAAAAGCTTATACAATATTTTGAAACTTATTGCTACAATTTTAATGAATATTGTAATATATGAAGATATGTCTTGTTGTATGTTTGAAAGCGGAAATCAAATTTCCGATGTTAAATTTCGTTTTGAGTTCAAATTGATTTTGAAAATCTTACGTAACGAGGTGCAATCAGAAACGTTGTAAGAGCACAATTCACTGCTCTTTATTGTAGAGAGCATTTATTCGTAAGGTGAGAATTCAATGTCATGGCAACGTTTTCTTCGGCCAGCGTCAATATTCAAATTGAGCGTTTCAAGTGGGGAGAATGCCTAATCGACACAAATACACTTCAATATTTATGTACGTGATCGTATATGTATACGAAATACGTGTGAAGTGTAGCGAAAGCGCGTCTAAGAATATAATATAAGTATTGGGTTGAGCTCTGTTGATTGCAAGTAAATTTTAAATTTTATATACATCTAATACATGTGATTGGATTAATATATACCTTTTAAGTCAATCAGTTATAGGACCGGCGCTCCTTAAAAATTCCCATAAAAGAGTGTAAGACAGTTGTACAGAAAGAATTTGCATTACAATGGGGTAAGGTATCGTAGTTGTGAGAAAATCATATCTTCAAAGCACACGTGTACTCGTACAGTGTGAACCCAATAACTGTGTTCTATGTTTGGGTGAGAGAACATCCTGTCGTGTGCTCATAAATGTGTGTTTGCCAATGTTCACGTATTGCAACTCGCACTGTTTGAATATTACGTATACATATACGAACGGCACATATGCAAGATGTGTGGCTTGTTGGGAGCTCGCTCACGCTAGTGGAGGAATTGCTTGACTAACTTGATATAGCTGCCGTTTGCCTTTGTTCGCACATCGAGTGCGCCGGAGTGTTATATCTTAGCGACGAAGCTGGCGCTGTTTCAAAGTATGCTCGCTAGTGGTGGCCTTGCGCATAGTGTATTGAGGCGCGAGCATTTAGAAGTGGTGCGGTGCTGCGCGGAGGAATGTCGCAGGCAAACGGTCATTTCGATTCAATTGTGTGTTGCGTGTGTTGACAAAAGAATCTCTGTTTTCAGTGTAAATTTGTACTCCGCATAGCACAGTACGAAACATAGCTTGAAGCGGTATTTGTAACGTGTACTATAACACAATAATAGCTGCGTCGAAACCAATTGATACGTCGGAGATTCATCAATAAGCTAAAAAAGTGTAAATTTTTTAATTCAAATCGACATCGCGTTGTATTATTAATAGAAAAAAAGGGGAAACAGTTTATAATGATTGCAAGCATTAAATAATATTATTCAATTTCAAATAAAAAATGTGGTGTCAAAATAGTCGGTATTTTTGGTGAATAAAAAATGTACCTAGTATATAGGAGTACTTAAATTTATGATATAATCAAGCGTATAAAGCTAATGAGTTTCTTTATAAACATTGAACTAAACAATTCGCTTTTTTTCTTTCAACAATATTATATTGCCACCCAAATTGGAATCCACCTGCGCCACCGATACATATATCTGTGCCACAATTATTTGAACATCTTACGCATTCTCTATTAAATAAAACAATAACAACAACGGAAACCACTCAACGTGTAATCAATCGGAAATCTGCAAAAAATTACAAAATTAAAAAAATATAAATTTGTGTTTGTTTTGATCGTTAAATGAATTTTATTATCGACACCGGCAAAAATATACGGCGGTCATAAACGCTTGGACATATGCTCTGCCAATATAATTAATATACAACAAATACAAATAAATAAATATGGAAACAAACAATAATAAAAATACAAAACTTCGAGTTGCTTGTGTAATTTGTTTCCCTTGAATGGACTACTTCTTTATTGGGAACCATAAACTCACGCGTCGCGCTTGTACATATGTCATTTTATGGGCATTGGAATACCCCCAATAAAAATATTTGCTACACTTCAAAATAAACAACAACACAATCAACGAATGTGACAACTCATGGAAAACAATCATTAAATGACTCCAAATTTCAAAACGCCGTTAACTATTTTTAAAATAAATGATTTAAATTCTAATAATAAATAAATTTGGAATACAAACTTTTCGACTTACCAAAATAAATAAAAAATAAATTAATTAAAATTATGAGATAATTAATGTAACTATTATAAAATAAAATTAAATGTGAACATGTAATAAATCATAAAAAATACGTTAAAACGTTTGTACTAACTTGAACAAAACACATTCTAACCCATGGGCCCAGCTGTAAACATTTGCTCTTGTCTACCGTTTGCCAAAAAAAATTATTGCACACTCATACTGCTGCTGAATAATTGCACCACCGTCGACAACGTTTTCTCTTTTATAATTCTCTTCATTCACATCAAATATTCTCTCTCTGACTTAACGCTTTACCACTCGTCTGCATATATTACGTATATTATTCTCTTTGATAACGGTTGCCGGGTTGTGAAATCATTTTATTTGTTTTGTAAAATCACACAACCGATTAATGCAATTGATCGCATAATTATTTATCATACATCTTAATATATAAACACCACGCCTGGGAAATCCGCGCTCGCGCTATACAATTGTCTCGGTTGTTTGCTAAAATACTTGTTTTTGCTTTATCCGAATCGCTCTCAAAATAACCGTAATTATTCCACCACTCCCCCAAACCCCAACAATCCCGCTGGCGTGTGCTCTCTACGACCCCCACGATGTCTCGGCAGTCGGGTCGCACGCCGCTGCCGGGACTTGGTGGGGGCCACATCATCACGCTCCACATCCAACCGCTACTGCTTCGTCCACCGTCTCCGCTGTTTCGGTTATCAATCAACAACCTGCAACAAATACTATCAATCAATTGCACCACCACCCGCATCACCATCATCACCATCCGCATCTGCAACATCATCATCATCATCTCCAACACACTTTGCCGACTGTGTCGGCGAATTCAACCTCACTTATACCGACGGTCGCTGTGCTTCCCCAACAACAACAAACGACACCCACGTCACATTCCACGCCTACTAATGCGGTTATGTATGAAGATCCCCCTCCAGTGCCAATTGCTTCCGTGCAACAGCAACAGCAACAGCAACAACAACAGCAGCAACATCTCCTGCCCACTCAACAGCAGCAACAGCAGCTCGCAGCTGCACCAATTGGTACTGCCCACAGTCCTTCCCAAACATCTTCAGGTGCACAACCTCAAGCACAGCAACATCTCACCTCTCCACACCACCAACAGCAACAACAGCAAACGAATAGTGTGCCTCCTAGTGCGTCTACGAACCTCCAGCAACAACAAAATTCAGCAGTGGCGTCCGGCCAAACACAGATTGTTGCGCCGTCAACGGCGAGTGTTTCCCCCTCCAGTGTTAGTTCCCAACCCCCAGGTAAGTAAAAACAAATCTTAGATATGAACAGCTTAAAACTTCAAAGTAATTGATAAATATAAATTAACAAGTTACACAATTTTTCTAGTTTCTTAAATTAATAATTTTTACAAAGTTTAATTCATTGACAAATTAGTAAACTTTAGCTTTTTAGTAAACAGAATGTAATGTAAAATACACATGAAAAACTTTTAAGGTTTTGAGAAAACTATATTTATATGAATCAACATTTCTCAACAGATTATCATAAAATAAATTACATATTAATTTTTGCACAAATATTATCTTTGATTTAACTTATATCCGAGGAATGTAAAATATAATTTTTCGTTCGTATAAAACATTACTGCAACTAAAGGTTTAACTACTCAAACAAGAAATTAAAACACATAACTCTTGTTACAATTCGAAATTATTTCATACTTTTAATATAATATTTCTCAGTCCTTTAGTATTATCATTTCCTTTATTAGAAATAATATATTCCCTAGCAGTTTGAAAATCGAATTCCTAGCAAATTGTTTTCCAGAGTCCATTCAAAGTTCTTGGCCTTATATTTATACACAGCTTTAAAATGTGTTCTATTTGATTTAACAATCCCAATGCAAAGATATTACTAATCTCTTTAGCGAACTTTAAATTGACTAACCTCAGTCGAAATTTAGCAGATTTTATATAGCGTATTCTTAATTGGATATGCAAGAAACCATTGAAAAACATATTATATAATATTTTAATTACATTTTTCTAGAACAATCATATACCATTTTATATAAAAATGTATGCATACTTTTATTTAAACAAATTTTCGAGGTGTTAATCAATTGTTTCTGAATTTCTTAATTTCAGATATGTCATTGTTAGCACCTCTGCACATACCCGCGATTCGACCTGGCTTTGAGGCTGATGCGACGGCAACAGTTAAAAGACATCCTCATCCTTGGGCTTACGACGGTGATGGCTTCAGCTCAGCACAATATCACGCATCACAATACTTTTTAGACCGAGACCGAAAGCCGGTTTTTTATGGTTACCCCGAAACACAATATCAGGTTGAATGATGCTTAAATAATATTTTAGATACATTTTTTACTATCGCGCAAGACCTAAGAATGAATTTGTTTAATCTTTCGATTATATTTTCTAATCGATTGTAGCCGTATTGGAATTACCGGGAACAACCTACACCTGCTGCAGCGGCCTACATGAGCGCTAGTGATGAACGACATGCTGCCGCAGCTGCTGCCCGCCAATCCGTCGAGGGCACTTCGCAGTCTAGTTATGAAACGCCAACGTATTCTTCACCAAGCGGGCTGCGTGGGTACCCAAGTGAAGCTTATTCAAGTTCAGGTAAAATATTATAAAACTTGTTTATTTATTCATACTAAATTTTTCATAAAACTGCTATTAAGAACACTACTTACACTGTATCCTAATTGATATGATTGAAAATTGGTAAAAACTAAATACGACTGTTATTAAGTCTGGCACAAAATTTCGGATGTGGGAATCGTCTATTTATCGACCCGTTCATTTAGTATAAAATATTTTACCAAATTACAAACTAACCGAAATTATTAGAATTCGTTCACTATATCACAGTGAGCAACTTTTTCATTGTCTTACAAGTCAATCATTGGAAATCCCTTAAAGTGCATTCACTCACTCAGTGATGATTTTATATATAAACAAACATATAGTATTTTATGTATTTTAAGTTTTTATGTTGTTTATGCATGTTCATTATGATTTAATTTTAAGGTGGAACTGGTGGCATTCCTGTTGGTACAGTTGGACCTTGTACTCCCACTAATGCCCTACATGAATGGACTGGACAAGTTTCGGTGCGAAAAAAGCGCAAGCCCTACTCGAAATTTCAAACCCTTGAATTGGAGAAGGAGTTCCTTTACAACGCGTACGTTTCCAAACAAAAACGTTGGGAGCTAGCAAGAAATTTAAATCTTACTGAACGGCAGGTAAGCGTTGAAAATATAATTAAATTAGGCTTATTAATGCTTTTTCCTAATTTATAATGCAGGTAAAGATTTGGTTTCAAAATCGTCGTATGAAAAATAAAAAGAATTCACAACGTCAAGCCTCCCAACAGAATAACAATAACAGCGCCAATAGTAATCATAATCATGCGCAATCGACGCAACAACATCACAATACTCATCATATGAATTTGGGATTGAGCATGGGGCATCATACCGCGAAAATGCATCAGTGACCTTTGGACAACAGCAGTGCCAGCGCCATGGGCTTCCCCACCTACTAGCATTTGGTGAACATAAAAACCGAAATACAGCCGGAATTTCAGTAAATGACAAATTCAACCTACATCTTTATGTACATCAAGATATTGCCGTAACTTAATAACTTCAATATATTAGTAGAAAGTTGCTTACAATCTACACATTTATACATATAGACAATTAAAGTTCAGAAATATTATCGTGAAACAACAGTAATCAGAGAGATTACCTGTTGAACCCTTTATTGCAAAGAAATAATCATTGTATCTAAAGTTCTTATTTTTTTATTGCTTGTTTGAATTTTTGTGTATTCAAACCTTTTACCAGTGTAATTTCTGCTAAGGGAGTGTTGCAATCCATAGCTTTTTATGTAAAGTTTAAATTACTTTTATTCGGTTTAAATAGACAGTTTCATTGATTTGATTAATAAGATTTTTTAAAAGTTTAAGTACAATATATAGAGAAAGTAAGGGTAAAACAATGGCAAATAAACCCAGTAATTTGAATTTTACAATATATCATAGGCAATACATTTTTTGCAGGTTGCTAGGCTGATGTTCGCTTATTGCATGCAAATATTATAGTATGCAATTTGTAAAGACATGATAGAGGCACTGCTACAGTCAAAGTAATGTTTGAGGTAGACTATAACTAATAACAAATATCTTAAATATATTTAAACTTTAACTATATCTAAAATAATAATTAAGTAATTTATATCTAATGTGGAAGTGTAGTTTAAATAGTTGGCTCTTAAAAATGATGTATAAAAGTTTTGTCAAATTCTCATAAAAACCTATTTAATATACATATGTATCTTAACTAATATATGATTAAACCACAATTATATTTAAAGAATAATAAAACAGGTTAAACTTATTAGTGAAAGCAAGTATTGAGAAAAATCATTTAATATTTATGAGAGTCAATAACAATGTTAAACAGAAATAAGCATTATCTAAGAGTGTAATCTCGTAAAGTTGGAATATAATGCGCACATAAACACTCACGTAATATTTGCACATACTTATGCAAAGGAATACTTCTATAAAAATGACTGCATACGATTGCAGTCATCCATGTAGGCAAACATACGTACATACATGTGTTACTCATTAATCCACTATATTATGCAACATAAATGAGAAACAGAAGAAGAAATAAAAATATTCCAATATCAAAACTGCTTGTACTTCTAAATGTATTTGCAATGAACGTGTCATATATTGTCGCTGTGCACTACATGTATTTGTCGTCTTTGTATTGTATTTTAAAATAATTATTGTAAATACATAAATTATGAATGTACGTATATTAACAATATTTGAAACCAAAAATTATAAAAATTAGTACCGATTAAATTTCAGGACTAGTTTCGCTGTTTATTCTAAATAAAATGCAGAAAAAGGCTGGCAATTTAAAAATTTGACTATAACTTGAATTAGGTAATGAAAGCTATTTGCACTCTTCCAGAGTAGCGTAGTTTTACGGGCAGATATTCTTTTCTTAATTATTGGGCATTTAATCATGGAACTGGAACAAGTATTTGCATTCACTGCTTTAAGATTTAAATATACTTCTTTTATTCATTCAATTTGTATCTTATTGACAAAATATTGCATTAATTTTCCTTGGCATAGTCAGTCACATTTAAAGAGCTCCACGTCCGTAATATTATTGTGTTAAATGTCAGTTGCATTATTTTTATGTATCAAAAATAATTTGTACCGCTTCTTTCGATGGCATAATATCGAATTGCAAATATTTTAAATAAAAAACTGATATACAGGCTTGAAGACAAAGCGAAAATTTTATATAATTCCGGAAAAAAATGAAGACTAAAGTGAATATAAAATTAGTATATTGTAAGATGTATGTGTGTTTGTCTATTAGTAATTAGAACGAAATCATATCTAGTGATTTTTTATTAGCTATGTTAACTACGTAAAGTTCTGCAAGTAAAATATAAAAGAAATATATATAAAAGTATTATATGTTCAGATATATAATAATTATACATATTTCAGGCAACTTAATAAAGATACAGACAATTATTCATCGTTGGTCGCCAATTTCAATTGCATAAGTGTGTTTCTAGATCTAAATTCAATTACATTTGATTTTTGTTACGGTTGTTCACTTAATTAGTTGCAAATTGATCGCATATTTGGAAAAAAATATCTTACGATGAAGTGATTAACGTGTATATCTCCACATATATCGTATATACCAAAAGCTAATATACTTATTAATAATGCCTCTAAATTTTTGTAATACTTTTTGTTTAAGTTAGACATTTATAATAATTATTTTATGTTGATATTTATGTTAGTCTGCGTATTAAATTGCAACATGTGTAATTTTTTATAGCGAATTTAGTAGTTACATTGGTTTAGTTGCATCTCTCTACGATACATTATATACTGTACTACATTTTTTCTAAGACAAAGTTATTGTGAAATATCATGATAAAATAGTAATAAATAACAATGAATTAATTAAAAAATTGGCTCCCCTTTACTATTATTTCACTAATAAACGTTAGTAGTAGCGTTTTATTTCCAACCACCCAATTTTGAAAAAAATTATTGTAGTTATGTTTTGCTTTTACAGTTCATTTTAATTAGTTTTCAACCAACAGGTTAAAAGCCACATATGAAAACAACGGTTTGCGTAACATAAACATTTTTGGTAAGTAACAATGTCAAAATAAGTTAAAATATAAGTTGAAATATAATTTATAAATAAAAAAATGTTCTACTCAATTAAAACCCAGTATGTTATGTAGTTATAAATGCAATGTAACCTCTCGTTATCGAATTTATATACGTACATATAAAAAATAATGCGATTGTACATAAAGCAAATAAAATCATAATCCAGCATTTTCAATCACATTAGTGAAAAATGTAGTCAAATTAAATAAGTGATCCACATTAACCGGCGGTTATATGGCAGTTACATAAACTATACATGCAATACATATATTACATGAAAAAGTATAGTATCACAGGATCGAGTAAACGAAATAACTGCATACATCACAATATTAGGCAACATTAGAAAAACAAAAAAAAAATTTATATTAAGGTTTATCAAATAAAATTTTAAAATTTACTGTTGCAATTCAAATGTATTTATATCCATTCATAAATATTGCAATATTATGTTTCCCTTAAAAAAGTTTCTTTAATTTGTATTATGCAGTCAATTTATTTGAACTTTACTCTAATGGCGTTTGTATTAAGATTAAATAAAAAAGCAATTGTTTTTCATTTTAGTTACTAGTTTTATTACAAATCAGATTTTAATACTTTATTTTTTATTTATTTGTAACCAAAGAACTTAGGTACATAAAAAGTAAAATGAGAAACTAATTGATTTTGCTAATAGACGCTTGTTGGATGCAATAAGATACGGACCGGCCCTAGAAACCACAGTCAACCGTAAACTATGTGACAGAGGCTAACTATTTTATTAAAGATACCTTCAAAAGAGAAACGATTTTCTCGCTTTTAAGAAAAAATACAAATTAAAGCAAATAATATTTGATATTTCTAGGTATAGAAATGAAAAGAGTAAAGGTTCTTTACTATAGTAGTTTACTTCAGGTAGCACAAGTGTATTTCCTCGAAATAATTAAATCGAACATTTGGAAGTGAATATGCGATTATAAGCTAAACATGCCTGAATTAAATTAGTATTGCTAATGTACCTACATGGAAATCCATCCTCTCTTCATTAGAATACAGAATCGCAGCTCCTAATTTATACAATTCTGAGGAATCAGGTTTTGCTCATTCGAACTTTGTGCACTGCCGTGCTACTTACATATATTGCATATATGCATATGTAATATCAAAATGGGATTAATTGATTTCTGGATGTTTGTCTATCCATTCGTTTGTACACCAGTTACTTCAAGTACAAGGTTAGGTTAAGTTAGGCTAGATGACAAATCCCTCAGCATATCGACAATGCTCACTGAACCTATCACAAATTTGCTAAGCTGTTTTATTTCTATTTTTGCTAGTTCATCTGGATGTCTAATTGTATGAGATCCGAGGTGTTTTTGCCTTGATCTTTTAAAAGTGGGACATTCGAGGAGGAAGTGTTGAGATGTTTCTATCTCATATTTTTCCAAACAGCTGGCATCCGGTAAGATGTTCAATCTTACTGCATGAATCCCGATCGGATAGTGTCCAGTTAGAACTCCTACAACCATTGAAAGGTGAACCTTACTTCAAGTATAAACTTTAGCAACAATTTAAACGAATGTATATTCGGATTCTAAGAAAGCTGAGATAAGAGCATGTTGTTCATGAGGTTAAAAAATGGCAGAATTCATGTTCGGCATAAAGGTCTCTCCTCCACACACGTATTTGATTAATATTTCTTCATGATATCTCTAATATTTATTACATTTTTGAATTACATTAAACTTGGTTAAGAAGTATTACTCTCGTCGTTAGATTACCAATCTTACTCAATTAGTGTAAAGTTAATTGGCTAAAATTTAAAGCTAAATACAATAAGTAATTCAGTACAAGGACAAAGTTATCTCATTTCATTGGTTGGCGGTCGAGGTATTCCATCTCCTGAGTGTGGCAGCGACATGCTGCAGAAATTGTTGTCGGATTAATACCGAGACTGCCTCCGTCCCATTAAAACCTTGCCGGCCTCGGGTTATGTTTCTCTCCCGTCATCATTAAATAAATGTGGTAGGTGTAAGTTGAGAGGACTCCCTACGTATGACCCCAAAAAGACGTGCATCAACCCTCGATTTGGCTACTTAACAGAGAATACCTTCAGACTATTAAAGGCGACTACCTTCCGGGAGCTGGATAGCGGGTGTGAGTGGGGACTAAACAGACATGAATAAAAAAACTATAAGAACGGTTTTGGGTGGAAGTAGGTCAGAACCGACCTTAAAATCGGACAGTGTTCCGCCTGGGTACTGCCTGAAATGACGGAATCGTCTTCCATGAAGAAGCCTGCCGGCTGGACACGTAGATAGGGCGGAGGTGCGAGGCGGAATCGCCAGCACCACCAAAGTAACCTCTGCTAGATTCATGGTGGATTCGGGACCACAGAAAATACAAAAATGAAATGGCTTGAATGCCGAAGTCGAACCGCCGCATGGCGGATAAAATAGTACCTCCCTACGGTGGTAGGCAGACTATGTTGGTCCGAAACGAACTAAATACTTTTCTTTTACCTGATTTCAGAAACGAGGATGTCGTGACTGCTAGGCTTGAAGGCGAAGCCGGAGAACTCTGGCTCTTCTCGGCCTAAATGCCGCACGATGGCGAGGTGGAATCACTTCCAATGATAGTGAACTCAAGGAACGGTCTGACGAAGCTCGGACATAAACGCTAGGGGTGCCTCACTTTTTAATTTCATTTGTAGTGAACCATACAAACCTTGAGAAACACTTACTGGGAACTTTACAGTAAGAAGCTTTGCGCAGCTCTAAAGAAGAAGGAAAGTAAACAGGGGAACCTCTCAAGGTGGTGTCCATTCCCCTTTGCTCTGGATTCTAGTGGTGAACGACCTGCTAAAAGAACTCGAGGAACGAGGCTGCCAGGTGGTTCGATTACGATCTTGCCCAAGGGTATCTAAATGTGGTTACCAAGTGGGCAGAGAGAAATGGATAAGCCATAAATCCAAATAAAACTGAGCTAGTTTTATTTATAAGGAAATATAAAATCTCTGATGCTACTCTCCCCTCGTTGGCTCTCTTCTTCAACCGGTGGATCGGGTGAGGTACTTGGGGCTCATTCTTGATACGAAGCTGTCATGGACGCAAAATATTGATGAGAGAGTGAGGAAGGCATCGGTCGCCTTATACTGTTGTAGAGGAGCAATTGGGAAGAAGTGGGACCTCTCACCAAAAGTAGTGCTCTGGTTCTATAGAACCATAGTTGAGCAAATAATGTTTTATGGGATTGTTGTTTGGTGGAGACGATTAAAAAAACCACACTAGCTAAGCAGCTGGAGCGTGTTAAAAGGGAGGCCCTCATCGGCATCTGTTATGTATTAAGGCACATTGCCATTCTACACGTTGCACCGGTAGACATGACTGATAGGCGTTGGCGGGGAATGTTGCTATTGGACTTAGGGAAGCTGTTGGAGAAGCGGTGTAGTGAGCTTCTTCACGGACGGATCGAAGTTAAGGGGAAAAGTAAGTGGTGGAGTTATCTGTTGGAAGCTCTCCATCAGCTATAGTTTCAGACTATCAGACCACTGCAACGTCTTCCAAGCGGAGAGAGCTGCCATGAAGGCATCAATAGATGTACTGCTCCGGAGTGCAGCCTTCTTCAGAGAAGTGTGCATCCACTCCGACAGCCGAGCTTCTATACCAGCTTTGATCTCGCTGACTGTGCGCTCAAAACTAGTTAAGGAGTGCATGACATTATTAGCAATAGCTTCAGGCTTCTTCCATATTAGACTAGTATATGTGCCCGGCCACAGCAGAATCGCTGAAAACTGCAAAGCCGATGAGCTGGCTAGGGAGGGCACCCTTTTCTCAATGTTATCCAGTTGGAGTCGAATCGGTTCTCCTATGTCTGCTTGCGTTCTGGCGTTGAAAAATTGGACCTCCAGTGAGCTCCGCAAGCGCTGGTCAACAACCAGAACTTGTGCGACTGCGAGATCTTCCTGGCCTGGAGTGGCCTGTAAGAGGTCATCCCATCTACTGGCTCTTAGCAAAGTCAATCTCGCCACACTTATAGGCCAAAGCTATATAGAGGAAGGTGAGATGGAATCATCTTATCACTTCCTTCTCTATTTCTCAGGTTTTGCCAGACAGAGATTGAAATATCTCGGTAGACATACCACACGGACACGAACCCAGTGTATTTGCTAGGATCGATATTAACCGCCTAAATAAGTTTGTGGTAAGCACACAACGATTCGTCGATCGTTGTGGATTTGGTGATCTACCTTAGGAATTTTTGGGTAACACAAAGTACGAATTTCTGTCCAAGTGAGATTCATCGAGTTTGGATCAACCCCACGACCATACCTAACCTAACGTACTCATATTCTATTTTCTCTTGAATTTGGTGCATATGATCATAGTAGAGAGCAGCAACCCGAATAGGTTTAGGAAGCTTATTAAAAGGCGATAAAACTTTAACTAAAAGTATCAAAAACGAGAGATAGTACAGCAGGTTCTCATATGAATCGAAATAAAAATTTGACAATGGCGTGGAACAACAAACCTGTGAGTGAATCTCAAATCTCAGAAACTCGATTAATAATTAAATTAATTATTTGCGAACTTCTAAAAAGATCTATTCCGTATATGTCCGCCGTATATGTAATATATGTTACCTTAAGTGAACATAGTTTCTAAAATTAATTTTAACTTCATGTCGAAAATGGGTGACATCTGTCTATGAATTATCCAAATTATTAAAAATAATAAAATTGTATGTGAAATGTACTTTCGTTAATAATTATTCTTTATGAACATGAGTCAAACTCTCTAATTACTCCCATATTCGCATTGCTTTTATATCGTAATGTCAACTATTAAAGGTCAAAATTTATAATAATAATATATCTGGTAAAGAGGTTAAAATGGAAATGGGGATTCATAATGTCTGACAGTAAGAACTCTGAGTTGTTTAGATTGCGAGATTTTCCCCCAGGTTCTTCGGAGCGGTATTACACACTTTTAGGTATCTGAACTTAGTACTACAAGTCACACTTCACGGAACACATATTATTATTATCTCTTAAAACTGCCTTCAATTCTTAATAAAAATCAAGAGAGGTTATTTGAGTTACTAAATATGGAAACATACGTTCCGTGGGTATTGAATGCTTGGTAGTGCCTAACTGTAGTAATTATTAATATAAGCTAAATGACTACCGTCTAGCAATGTTAGTCAAAATTATATAATAATCTATCTACGATCGGAAAAACCCTATATGTTCTTCAACAAGTCGAGAATAAATTTACTTTAAAGTAGATACAGGTGTGATTTACAAATATAATATCTACGGTATCAATATTTCACCACTTCGGCGTGTTTAGGTAAGACACCAATATAAACAAATAAACCAAATACATAATAATGAACCATCTCTTTTTGCGTCAAGTTACTTTATTTACTGATATTATTTTTACTTATAAATCAGAAATAAGTATTCATAGATATCTATATACAAATATCAACATATGGAGATACAATATGTACAATACAAAAATTGATACTACTATTTGCTTTAAATGTAAAATCTCGTACACGCGGTAGTTGTATCGGCATACCAATTCTGGATTCGGTTTGCTTATAACTTTTTGTTGCGTGTGCTATGTGTCCCAGGAGAAATAATTGGTGCCGCTTTTTTACCACGATCTTAATAGACACTTACATGCGTAGAATAAATATAACTTATTTAGATGAATGGGTATATACTCTATCATACCATTCCTATTATGTACAATGAGTATTTGAATAAAATCTAACTATCTAAGGGTTGGAAAAGTTTATATTGAACAAGTAAGGAAGACCAAATTTCGGGTGTAACCGAACATTTCATACTCTTGCAACTTGCAAGGATCAAAGCCGAAGAAATACCTAAAGGTGTTGACAAAACTTCATGTTAAACAAGTAATGAAGGACTAAGTTCGGGTGCAACCGAACATTTTATACTCTTGCAACTTGCAATGAGCAAAACCGAGGAAATAATTCATTTTGGCAAAACTTTATATAAAAAAATGTTGCGAAATAATTCAACATTCATTGTTCAACATAATTGTAGATGAATTATAATCAATTTTGGTATCTTATAAACTTATATTGAAGGTCATAGACTCACTTCGTTTTATTACTATATTTTACTTGGCATCAACGAAAATTATATTATATTAAAATAATCCATCAATTAAAATTATGTGATATAAACTCAACTAAAGAAGCTAAATTTAATATAATCAGTTAAATAAAAATAAATAGTTGCTACCTATGTTCTCAATATTTTTAAGCAATTTTATAAATCTATAACTCACACACTAAACGACATATTCGGCATGGGAGTGAAGGTAAATTCAAATATTTTCGGCTTTAAACTATAGTATATCCAATATTATACGTTCAGTTAATTTTGCTAAGATATCTTGCAATAAAAAGTTAGCACCAGGTACCGGGGTCCCCATAGTCGGTAACTGGAATGCCATGAAGGAAGAACGGGGTAAACCAAGCACCCTCGTACTGGTGGTCTGAAGATATCGCTCAGCTAAGAACTGAATGCTTCAGGTTTCGGCGTAGGCAACAACAGGCTAGAGGAAGACGCGACTTTGAGGAACTCCACGTCGAATTTCGAAAATAGCGGAAATAGCTTCATAAAGCAAGAAAACGCTTTCAACCTGCTCCTTTCACAGTTAGAAAATTACCCTTGGGGAAAAGCTTATCAGATGGTGATGAAGAAATAGGAATATCAAGAAGACCCCTTATATCTCCTATTATCTTGCGTGAGGCTGTTCGTGCCCTGTTTACAAGATATGAACCCATGCGAGTGGCAGTTTTTCGATTAAACATGGGGGAAATCCCGAAGGTGTCCCATGAGGAACTGAAACTTGCTGTGGCAAGAATAAAGATCAAAAAGCACTTGGTCTGGACAGAATACCACCTTTGCTATGAAAAAGAAAACCCAAACTGTTTTGTCAAGCATATACAATTTGTTTGAGGGAAGGGGTTTTTCCACAAGACTGGCAGCGGCAACGGCTCGTTCGGCTCTTCAAGGGTGAACCCTCATCGTATCGCCCTATCTGCATGCTCAATACGGCAGAAAAGGTTCTGGAAACTATAATATGTAGACGGCTTGAGAAATACACTGAAGGAGACTGTGGATTGGATTCAAAGCAGGTTGGTTTCCGGAAAGAACGAAGCACCGTGGATGCAATAGACACCGTCACAAAAATAGCAAAACAAAGCATTGAAAGAGAGTAGACGGCGATGAGGTGATAAGCAATACTTCCTTGTCATTACCCTCGACATAAAGAACGCCCTCAACTCGGCTAAATGGACGCTAATTATAAGGGCTCTGAAAGAGCTAAAGGTCCCGGATTACCTTTGTCGAATTGTGGAAAATTATTTCGAAGACAGAGTTCTTATATGAGAGAATTGGTCTCAATACACAGACTAGCATTACTAAGGACGTGCTGTGCGTTTAGAACTGTATCATATGATGTAATTAGTGTTATCTCAGGTAGACTATCCATGGACATAGCAGCTTTGCGTTGTTCATTAGTGCGTGACATTTGACTCGTCAAAACATCCAACTAGCATGCTCAAGAACTTGGAAAAATCGACGAGAAGTGTCTCGCTCAATGGCAGAAAAGGTGTAATACTTCAAGTAAGGGTAGGTGGATCCACTCCTTGATACCCAATATTCAATAGTGGATTATGCGCGAACACGGCGAGGTGAATTATTACCTCTTATAGTTTTTATAGACCATATCTTTATAAATAAAAGCACCTTGAAACACCTAACTAACCATGTACTGTGAAAATTACATTGAAACGGCAGATCACCTCGTCGTAAAATGTGTCCGTTTCCGAAATGAAAGACGAATGCTCTCTCAGGAACTAGGGAAACCTCTACCAATACGCTCCAACGATGTTGTGGGTCATACGCTATCCTCCCAAATTGACTGGGATACGCTGTAAAATAACGTATATTATGCAAAAGGCTAGCGAAGATGAAATTGCTGAAAGACCGAGAGCACAGTCCCGAGATACTGCAAGACAAAAAAACCGGATGTATCCAAAATTTTTTTTATTTTAGTAATCCATTATCGAAGCTCTGGGTCATGTTAGTTCAGGAATAGGTGAAAATATATTTTTATTAACTGAGATTTTTCCAAAATCGATACATTTTTTAATATAATTATTCATACATAATTTTCGATGAAACAATAAAGAAAATTGAAGGCGATTATATTCCAGCAATTGCAATTTACAAACACTTGCAACATTTAATGAACAATTAGCAAACTAACACAATTACTTTCTGTTGCAAGTAAAAGAGGAAATGGAGAACCTGATGAAAGAAAACTATGACTTAAAGCAATTTGAAGTAGAGAAAAAACAGTTTCGAAGTAAATTTTTAATTTTACACCTCGGTTTACGTTTTCTCATGTTTAATTGTCTTTAATATGCTACGAATATTTTGAGGCATGTACTCAACAGTTTGCTCATGTAAAACTATTTGGTTGGGTGCTACTCACTGATAAATTTGACTTGGAAAAAATTGAGAAAACTTTTATATTCCTTACAAAAAATATTATTTTGAATGCATCAGGAACTACTTCACATAAGTTGTTCGAACACTTCACTTATATATCTCAGTATATACGTGACAAGCGAATTGATGAATGGAGCAAAGAGCAGACATTCGTTGACAAACGTTGCGTTCAATGTTTACTTTTCTGTTGAAGCAAAACATACCAGTCGGTGAGCTTTCAGAGATCGTTGAATATGCTCCGAAACTTCCAGGAACATCGGCACCAGTGGAACGCATATTTCCAACCATCAACAGAATGTGGACTTACGAAAAAACTCGTAAAGCTTTTTAAATCATACACTTCAACTGAGGAAAGGTGTCTGTTGCAAACAGACTTAAACAATTTGGTTGCATGGTGTGATAGAAATGATTTGCCATTGAATCTCAATAAATGTAAGACGATGTGCTTTTCCCGTAGATCTGTGCACCCCTCTCTTTATGTAATAAAACGCCATAGTCCAGAACAAGTTTTTAACTATATTGATTTGGGAGTTAATTTTAGTCTTCATATTGATACCATGATCTTGAAAGCAAAAGCTATCCTCAGTTTTGTTAAACGTTGGTCTAAAGATCTTAAAGATCCGTATATTATATTATCCGTAAGTCTGCCTCCATCTGCTAGTCGTTTAAAATTTATAAATCTGCCTACACTTTCTAGTCGTAGGGAAATGCTTGGCATAATATTCTTAGTAAAAATCTTGAATGGAACAGTTTGCAGTTCTTTTCTCCTGTCTCAAATTAAATTTAATATCCCAGTTCGCTTTTCGAGGCAGTTTAGACCTTTACTGTTAAAATCCAGTAGATGAAATTTCGAACTAAACGAACCATTCCGCGTATATGTCATGATTTTAATTCTCATTCCAGTACATTTGACTTGTATATATGGCTCACTTTTCAAAATTAAAAAGAATTTATTGCTTCCTCTTAATAAATAAAAATTTAACAATTTATTATATCGTTACTATAAATCCTAGCCCAACACTTAAAAATCTCTCTTGCCTTTTCTGACTTGGCTAATTCCGCTCGTATGCAGATTGCGCCAATCCTGTCGGTTGTGCGGAAGGAGGGTAATGGGTATTATCATAGTAGAAGATGCTAAAGAATGAGAGTTAGGTTAGATTATGTTGTTGTTCTCATGATGCTTGCAATTTTCGTTGTATTTCACATATGTGTACATTAGTTTTGCGATAGACTGACAAAACTAATGTACACAAGCAAGCTTGTGTGTTTTTGATAGCGCATTTGGTAATGTGTATATATAAATGTACTTACATATGTAAGTATTTATGTAAATGTAGAGAGCTGTAATGCGACAAATGGACGATATTTAAACGATAAACAAAAAGTTTTACTTTAAATATATTTTTAGAAAATTTGTGTGTACAAAAATTTTTCACCATTATAAAATACGGTCCTGCTAAAGTGTGTTAAGAAAATCTTATTGGAAGAAAAGTTTTTTTTTGTTACTTTGACTGCTTTCGATTGTTTTGTATTCATTCTCACTTAGATCAAAACATTTGTTTCTTATATATAATAAAACCCCCTATATATATAATATTGTACCACCCGTTAAGACTTAACTCTGAACATGAACAAGAAAGTACATATGAAAGGGGAGTTTCTATTTACAAACATGCATATATTCGTATACATATAGCAGATGCATCTTTACACAAGTGTTTTAATCGTATATAACGTTATATCTTCCATACCGTCGCCATATCAAGAAGGAAAACTTGTATATCTTTTATTACCCTGCATTTTTTTTTGTTTCGCTAACATATTTTGTTACTGTTCGTTCTTTAATGGATAGCTGTTGTTGTTTCATTCGATTTCGCTTTTTCCCTTCTTCACTTGTGCGTTTGTAGTTTAATGAGGGTATTTTATATGAACCAAGTTGAATGAAATGAGCGACAACGTTCTTGTACGATCGGGCCAGTTCACCCCAGTTAGGTGTATTTTTTTAAATCCATTTTTAATATACCTTGAAGCTTTTAGTATTCAGCTGCATACGCACAACTTTTAGTAAATGTATGTACAAACCCTTACATTCATCAAATTGTGAGAGTAAAAACAGGAATAATAAGAAACACCACCAGCACAACGGAACGCTGAAAGAGTCGATGTGTCCAACCTGTTTGAAAACATCCTGCTAGTTTCTGGTACAACCATAAGTGCTAAGTCTCATCTTCTTAAATTTTCAAAAAAAATAATACTTTTAGTTTTTTGACTTCGAACATTATAATATCTGCCCTAAAATTTGATAACGATGCCTCTGACTATGACAATAACGGTGGATATGCGGTGAGAGGAACGAGCTATTGGCTACGTTTCAAACAACTATGGTGTATGTTAAATAATCGTACGAATAGTTTTTATTGTAATGTCGTTGATGCTTTCGTTTTCCTTTTTTTATTCGCGTTTGTCGATTCTCATTCGCTCGTTTTCGTGCACATTAATGTTTTGTATCTTGTTTCGGCAACTTTTGTTGCTTCTGCTGGTTACCACCGCTGCTATACTCTTCGTAGTAGCATTACTGGTGCGCGACCCTTCACCGCTGTCGGTGAGCGTTCGCTGCAATACACATCCAAGCATATGAGTGTTTTTCATCGAAGATGAACTGAACAAAAGAGCAGTAAAGATATTCGTATTCTGGACATTTTTCGCCGATAGGTTGAGGCGAATGAGTCCTGTCGCTGTTGCTGCTTTTCTATTGTATCCTCGGCTGCCGAACTCGATTTGTTTGATAATATTTGCGCCTCAAGAAAGTTAAAGCTTTCCAGCTAGCCGCAAATAATGGCATAAACTCTAGTGAACTTAACCAATCTAAGCGGCCGCGCTGAATTTACGTTGAAGAAATATTGTAATAGTTAAAAGAAAATTTTTGTGGAATTTCAAAAGAATCATATTGAAAAGAAAATCCAAGTGCAACAAACCAAAGATTTTAAATCATATGTGGCGAATTGTCAATGTACTAGAACTAAAACTAATTTATTCACAATTGCAATGTGCTCATATCTACTTCTGAATAACGATTTTCTGGTGTCGTGGGATGCCGATTTCAATTTTAATAAAGTGAAACATATATTAGTACAATAAATAAATTATATTTTAGATTTTAGATAAAGTTTTGAAATTTTCAATTTAGAAGAAAACCATAAAAACGATAATAATGCAATTGGAAAAGAGAAACTTCTCGTTTTGCAGCGGGACATTCTTTTCATGCAGCAATCGCAAATGTGTGCATATAATTTCATCCGTTATTTCGCCGTTGTCAGGATTTGTGGTTTCAATTTTCTTATATTGGACTGATTTTTTTATATAATATAATACAAAATCAATTAACATGCCGACAACAAAATATACAAAATAATTATAAAATAATCAATGGAGTGGTTTTTTACTGAAAATGCTATAAAAAACTAAAACAGAGTAATGAAAATACAGTGCGTAAATGAAGTACGAAAATTCTACTTAATTCAAAGCTTTGTTTAAGGTGAGTCTTGTGCATACTAATATAATACATAATTCAGTCAAGGGATTTTAAAGATTGGCCGTTCCAATCGAGTTATTTATTCTCACTTGATCCACATTTTTTGTAACATAAAAAACAAAAATGAAAATTTGAAACAAAATAATTTTCGTTCTCAAGATGGTGGAGTGCACCTTCAATGAAAGGTATAAAATAATGTTCTGAAACTTTTTGAAACTTATTTGCGTTTATAGTTCCATCAATAACTGCCAAATATTCAACTCGATAATAAGAAAAACAGAACGTATTTTTGATCGACTCTCCGAATTTAGTATGGCATACCATCTAAATTAAAAAGTTTTATTTTAAGAACTAGGTTTTTTTCACAAATACACCTTTGGAAAACAAAACTCGGCATTAAAAAATAAAAAAAGTTCAAACTGATTTAAATATTTTGAATTCTATCGCTCCTAATCAAAGTTCTTCAATTGCTCGTTACTGTCCTTATTTTTTTATATTCGCTAAGGTATATTCTAATGAATGTATACAATTTTGTTGATTACTATGTCCAAACATGTACTAGCATTTGTGATCTGATGGTCATGAGAATTTAGTGATTGCTAATGTACCAGGTAGATCACAATATACAATTTAATTAAATATACTAGAATCCATAATCCAAATAAAAAACACATAAATTCAATTTCGTACACAATGCAGACAGATATAGTAATTATAGTTATTATACTCTTGCAATATGTTGCTCCAGAGTACTATAGCTTTGTTCACCTAACCGTTGTTTGTATCACCCAAAACTAGTCGAGATAGATATAGATTTAAATATATATATATAAACGCTCAGCTTGACAAGACGGTTTAACTGTCGGGTTGGAATTCCAGATTAGCGAAATCCCTCCACTGACACGCCACCAAAATGCTGTTAAGCGAAAAAATATATGGGGCTATAATTAAGCTCCAAGATATTAAGATACAAAACCGTTATATGGTAGAAGGTCTCGTCGTCGAAAGGCGCATCCGTGGGTTGAAAATTTTTATTAGGTGGCATGACCACGTCCTCTAATAAATTTAATGAGAATATTTCAAAAACTACTCAACCTGTTTTAACCAAACTTGTTAAAAGGTGGCCTTTAAAATGGTCTTTATGTACTGTGAAAACCGGTTAAATCACATGATAAACACGCCCACTTCCCGTATAATGGTTATGTTAAAAACTACTAAAAGAGCAAAAACTCAATAAGAAAAAAATTTACATCCAAGATGGTACAGAAGCACTCCATGGGAGCCGGTATCAAAATTGGACAATGGCATTGTACTGCCTATCTTTGGGTGAAAACCCATATTTTTCAGAAACTACTTAACCGATTTTAAACAAATTCTGTACATAATAAAATTTTGACTTTTTTATGTTATGTGTTATTCGGGATCGAAATAGGGCCATAACTTTTCAAGTTCCGCGATACCGAATATGTGGGATTAAGTGGCTAAGGCTATTACCGAAAATAGCAGTCAATCTGTGAGGTACCTTAACGAAAGTAAAAAAGAATCGATTTTTGAAAAAATAGGTCGTGTTGTAAAAAATGGAAAACATAGGTTCCATACTGCCCCCAGCCCATATAAACGTAATATAAGGATTTTCAAACATTCACTTGACTTTATAACTTATAATATATTGATCAATATGTGAGGTATCTTAATAAAACTGAGAGAGCATAGTTTCCTAGTAGCAGTATGCTGTAGTGTCGAAATGGATAAAGTCGGTTAAATCCTAGCCCAAATACATCCTGACTTTAAAGCGATTATGTTCGACAATAAAAGTGAGTAGATTTTTATATATCACATGTATCTCATTTGAGTTGACTAGGTTAATTTTAATTTTAATATCTTAGATATGGAGCAAATTATAGTAATGACACTAAGCGAGTCTACAACCTATAATATAAATTAATACGATACCAAACATGATTGTAGTCAGTTCGTCCTTTCGTCGAATAACGAATGTTGAATTCTTTCACAATATAATTTAATATAGAGTTTTGTATACACCTAAAGACATTTCTGGCTTTGATCCTGGAGCGAGCATAAAATGTTCAGTAACACCCGAACTTAGCCCTCCCTTACATGTTCATAAACTTGGCTTTTCTATGCATATACTTAGATTGCATAAGTTGAGAGTAATTGTTTCGAAACAGGTGGGAATATACATATTACAATAAGTAATATTGGGACAATTATGATCCATTTTGGATTTGCTTACGCATTCCAGATAAAAATTGCATAAATATTTTGTGAAAAAAATAAATAAAGAACAGAATGACGCACAACAACGGCAGGCTCAATTAGTATTTATGACTTTGACTACCTACAGCAAAAAAAAAATATTTATGCTAAAAATCATCTATTATCTGCTAATTCTGACCTGTACTTTGACAGCCAAACTCAAACCACTGGTATACAAAGAAAATAACCAGTAAGAAACGTGCAGCAGAGAGTTAGAAAAATTTACCGGGATCTTCTCCGAATCTATACTAAACATTTTTACCGATAACAAAACATAAATAATTTGAATATGTATTTACATATAAACGTCACACTTTTCTTTGAAATACCCTCTCTGCGTATCTTTTTGACAACCTTTGAATTTTTGTTGCTTTTGTGGAAATTCGAATGTGCGAAAGGGTAAGAATTGTGCATTGCATCATACACACAGCATGCGGCCACAATAAGCAAATAGAGGATGCTACAATTTTAAATGTTGTGGCACCAACGTAGAGCGAAAAAAATTAAGAATTCTTGGTACTTAGTTACGCTCCAATTAGGATTAGCCAAAAGGTGTATACCTGATGTTTTACGGTTGAACTCTTAGATATAGGTTTAAAATATATTTTAGAGGAAATATGTACAGAAATGAAAAGTTTGAGTGCAACCAAACATTTTTATATTTTCCTAATTTGCAGGGGTTAAAGACAGGAAAATATTTTCTGATATTGGCAAAACTTTATTTCAAAAAAGAAGGATACATTTTGTGTCTAACCCATCACTTTATACTCCCGTAATTTTCAAGGATCAAAGCCAGGCCTATATTTTCAGCTGTTGACAAAACTTTATACTACAAAATGTTTCAAAAGATGTTAACCTTCATTATTCGAGGGAACTGTGAATGGATTATAATCGTATTTGGTATATTGTTAATCAAATAAAATTTTGTTAAGAATAATATGTGCACTTAATTTCATTAAAGTACAACAGATATTGACCAATAGAACGGTTTAAAGCCAGCTGAAAGAATATGTTTCCTGGCAAGTGTGCTAGAATTCCGAAAACCATTATATGTTCATAGTGAATGTTAACTGCGGTAATTCGTAGACCGATTTCACACATCTAACTATAGCATATCCAATACTATATGTTTATAGAACCAACTGGAAGTTTAAATTTCTTATATTAGGTATAGGAGTGCTTATACTCCTAACCCGATGGTTTCCATTTTTGGCATCACGACATACTGTTACCAGAAAAGATGCTCTCTGAGTTTGGCTATGAAATGCTAATGCTAGGAGCAATGTTTAATGATTTAACTCACTTTGAGTAGTTTCCCGTTTTATGGAAGTGCACATGGTTATCATACGATTTCACCAATTTTTATACCGTCGGAACAAGTTTCAGATCGTGCTCAGGTTTCGTATATATGCTTTAAGTGGTTTGTGAGATATGTAAATTAAAGCTATTAGGCATCTATGGTTTAAAATGTCACCAACTTTTTGAACATTTTTAAACCACAGATTCCCCTCCCTACTGCGATTCACTGTACGCGATTTTAGTTTTTTTTCTTATTTTGGAGCTTAATTATATAATTTTACAAGTTTTCGATTAGCTTCATTTTATGGACATAAAAAAAGTCCGATTTCGCACCATCTGCAGTACCAGTGCTAAAAATTCACAACACATATTAATATATAAATATAACTCATGTGTACCTTGATTAGATTAAGGCGTAACAAATAACATTTAGGTGAACACAACTACTATACTCTGTTGTAACATGTAGCGAGAGTAATAAATATGTTGCAAATAAAATTGTTACGATATTTGTTATTAGACCATATACAATAATTTATGTAATAAAAATAAACCACCAATTCCCCATCTCATTGTGATCCTGTATTCCAAATTATATATAATTATATATTGTATAGCAGTCTATAATATTTCGCTTTTCGGCATTTAAGATGGTGACAATTTGCTCATCAATTCCGTTTAGCTAAGAGTTAAACACGATTTAGTACACATAAGCGAAATGCACAGGTAAGCAAACAGAAAAAATGTATTTGTGTTTTATTTTATTTAGAAAAAGTTAGTACATTTTAGTTAATGAAAATAATTTTGCTTATGAAAAATAATTAGTAATTTTACTTTGGGTTTTTTTGGTTTTTTTTTGCTTTCACTAATCTTGCAATCATTTCATCCATTTCGAAAATTTCAAAGATTAATTCAATACTGTTTTCAATAAAGATTTTGTCCAAAGTATTTAATGTAGTTAAGGTCTTCTTAACACTTGCAATCATTATTGTTTTCACAGTTTATCATATATTGCTATTACTGATAATTGTTGCGGACCTATGCGATATTTCATCATTTGTAAAAAATCCGCTACATTAAAGTTAGTCATCACAACGGATATATTCTTGGAGGTTTGGTCTTTCCTCGAAAACACCCAGTTCAATTTCGCAGCTCACACCGTCAGAATTGCTGGTATGACGATTTTTGCCTTTTTAAAACAATTAAAAAAATTTTCAGGTTTCACCAACCATCACCTGAATATAATGAAAAACGTCCAATAATTATTAAGATAAATTAGATAAAAGTTTTCATTAAAGTTCCTCGTTCAATTGGAATAATTTTTAAATTAAAAGTTTTTTATTTCTGCTCTGTCTTGGTCAAGAGGATGAATCAGAGCAGTGGTGTTAGGTGGAAAAATTGTTACCAACGAACAACATAATTTTTTTGTCTTTGCCGATAATTTCACCATCAAGTTCTTGAACACTTTCGCTCCACAATACTGACGTCATTCAGGCTTTTACCAGAAGAAAATAAGGCAATGGTTTATTATTTTTTTTAAACAGCCACGGTTCTTAAACTTGCCAATTTCGTACATTTTTTTAAATGTTCCTGTAACATTACACAAAAATAGCATAGTAAATCGAGATTTTTGTGTGTTTCCACCCAGTTGGTTCGATTTGACAGAGCTTTGTCAAAAGTGCACTTTCATTGGCATTAAAGATGTGATCAATCCTGCAGTTCTTAAGAATAATATGTAGAATATCTTTTGAAAAATTTATTGAATTTAATTCAATTTAATACCGTAGCGTTGATGCTATCTCCATAACCAGCTTTGTACGGGATCAGATAATCTTTCCACTCTATTGGAAATCCTTTTGCTTTATATAAAAGATTTATTTAGAAGAACTTCACTCGATAACAGAGCATGTTTTGCTCGCTATTGATTGCATCAAATGTGTTGAGCAAGTGCAATTTTAAATATTTGTCGGTTTCAGTCTTTCGTCGGCTTATTAATCCACTTCATAAATAAAGAACTTTCGGTCAAGATCGCACATGAGAGATTTTTACTTTCGGAATATTGTGTACAAATAAACAATAATTCAAAAACCAAAATATGGGCATAAGCATAATAAACTGTTTCATAGGATCCATCTTATTGCATGTTTTTCAACTGCGACGATATTCACGATAAAAATAATAAATTCAAGAAAGTTTTTATTGACAATAGGGTGATTTACACACATGCTCAACCGCAATAGTATCCTTCTTTAAGTAGTAAAATGAGATAAATGTGTATGTATAATTTAGTATGTTTTAAGCAAGAAGGACTTTTGAAATTTTTTTTGTGCTGCCAAGCGTAGTTTGTTTCATGCAAATCAAACAAAACTTGCTCAAAATCAGAGCTGTTAAAAGGGAAGGGGTTGTTAAGCGACATTGCAGCTAAACGAAAAAATTTCATATAAAATTCATTTGGAAGCAGTATTTTGGCAAAATTGTGGAAAGTTCACAAAAGCGAATATGCAGTTTAGCCGAATAAACTGTGTACAATTGCGGACAAAGAAATCTGGATATTCAGAAAAATATACGTTTTACTAATTTTCTTTGAAAGTATTTATTGTTTGACAATATTATTATAATTTTTTTCTGTCTTCAGAAATGTATACAACAAATTGCGATAATTTAATAAAACGAAAGGACATAAACATTTTTTTTTAATATTTGAGTGTAAGTTGTAACTAAAAAAACACTATAGGATACTTTCCAAAATTTAGTCAAGCTTTTCTAAAGTTAAGGGTTTCTTCTTCGTTACTTTATCTTTGAAAGTAAGCCAAAGGTTCTTGATTGGATTCATATCACAGCTATTGATTGGCCTTTCCTATCGAGTTATTATTCTTTCGTAAAATATATTTTTACTAAGAAACAAAAACAACAAAACTCAAGAAAAATTAGAAGCTTGGTTGTCTTTAATTTAAAAACTAAACAAAATAAATGGAAATGTAAAACAACGTTATGGGAAGGGACAGAATCTTCCTAAAAATATCACTTTCGGCTTGTGAAAAATGCTCCCCAATGGAGGTCATAAGATTGCAAGTATATTCTTAAATTTGTTTATACTTTTCCGCAGTTTTCTATTAGTGCCAGATCTCCAACCACATATTAAAATAGCATCCGCAAATCATACCGGATTCCCCGCCCCTTACGGTTTTTTGAACCGTTCTCTAACTTTACGTCACAAGTAGGAATATAACATTTCTCCCATCGTTTAAGGTCCGAGATTTTTGTGTTTTATCCCTTTTTTATGCATTTTAAGAGTCAATATTTTTAGTTGGCCGGCGTCCTTCAGGCTTCTTTAGCTGGCTTTGTATAAACCAAGTGCTAATTTTGATTCCATCCGATTTAAGCGGATTTGACATTTTTATACGCTCTTGGATATGATCCACTAGGTTGTTCTTTCTACCAGTACAAGAGTTTTGCTAAAAGTACCGGTTTTTTCAAAATTACTCAAAAAATTACTAATAGAAGATTTACTAAAACAACTTTAGTGCTTATATCACGAAAGCCTGATTCAGTGATTTCCGAAATTAATACTGATTCAATAAATTTAAAGTTAAAAGAAAATGTAATATTCAATATATAAGAACAAAAAATATCTAAACTGATTAAAACCTTTCTACTTCTATCGTGCCGATTGAAAGTTCGCATACGAAGGTCATACGTTGGTGTATGCACTTCTTTGTCCGTCGCTGTGAAAGACATTTTAATAGAGTTTTCATATTAAAATCAACCTAAATGACAAATATCACTATATTCATCATACTAGTTTCTTAGAAAGTTACACACGGGGTCATACATTTTTATTTGTATTTGAGATACCCACCTTTACTACCGGTACCTACGATATCTCGAACCAAAATTAATCAAAGGCACGAAATTTAATATTTTCGGTATATGATCACTTGCACAGACAGATGGATAGCCAGACATTCAGAACTCAATTCGTTTCGTTATCTTGACCATTTTGATATACACAACTCTTTATCTATCTCGACTTGTACGCTGTGTCCTCTACTCTGTTCAACATGTTGATTTACGACTTTTTTCTGTTTCATAGGCTATCGGCTTGTAATAAATAATTACCTGAAAGACAGGAACAATGACAAAACTAGAATGTTGTTGAGAATTCTTTGACTATAAGAGAGGTTATTTGATTACTTCTTTTAATATTATTTTATCATTTTTGAAAACTAAAATGTTGTTAAGTGAAAACAAGTAAGGAAGGTCTAAGTTCAGGTGTAACCGACCTTGTTAAACTCTTGCAACGTCAAAACGGATCAAAGCAGGGAAAATACCTTGATTACTTTATATTAAACAAGTAAAATCATCTTCAAATGAGATATATGGGATATAAACTCAACTGAATAAACTAAATTTAATACAATGAGTTGATGTGAAAACGTCAACCAGAGGATCGCAATTCATTATTTTGAGGATATAAGGTTTAGACCAATTTTATTCATATTCAGACACAATTTTTGAAATAACTTGTTCATTTAATTTTAATAATAAAGTATCACACATTTTGTCAGGTGGAAAGTCGGAAATTATTATACATGATATATTGGGGACAGACAGTGAAAGGGGTGGGCTGAATTAATTAATTTTGACATTGTTGAGGTATACTTAAGATCATATTCAATTTCATAAATATGTAACTCACGCATTGAACCACATGTTCGGTTTAAGATTTGGGGTATTTCCAAGACTAAAATCACATATTTTCGGCATTAAACTATAATATATTATATCCAATATTATATGTTAAACTATAGTATGGTATAGCCAATATTATAGGTTCAGTTAATTTTGCAAAGGTATCTTACATATTGACTGATATACATATATATATGGCACAAGGCTAAATGGAAGTTTGAAAATCTTATATTAGGTATATGAGAGACATGGGTAGTATTGCCCCGATTTTTATCTATTTTTGGCACTTCAACATACATATTAACAGTATAAAATGCTTTCTAACTTTCATTAAGATATCTCACGTACCATCACCAATATATACTATATGGAGTAGAATCAACCGGATGTTTGAAAATTCTGTGATTAGTTGTTTGGGGGACAGAAAATTGTTCACCTGATTTTACTAATTTTAGGCACAAAAATGCACAAATATAAGAAAAATACATCCACTTCATTTTATTAAGATATCTCACATATTGGCTGATATATGCGGTATGAAGTAAACCAGGAGTTCGAAAATATTTCGATTAGTTATATGGGTGCTAAGGGAAATATTGACCCGATTATATCCACTTTTGACATATAGACATATTTATATCAGAAAGAGACTCTCTCCGAATTGCTATAATATATTTCACAGATTGACTGTTATTTCCGATAAAAAGTTATCACCAGGCAGTGGGGTCCCTATATTCGGTAACTGGTGGCTTGAACAGTTATAGTCCGATTTTAACAATTTTAAGCTTGATATGGTATAACTTTTATAATATAGTATAGTATAGTATAAGTTTTACTCCGATATATTCTTTGGTGCTTGATTTGACCTTTTGTCACATTGTAACATAGGATTTTCAGAGTAATATAGAGAGTTATATATCAAATTTGAATAAAACTGGTCAAGTAGGTCCCGAGATATGGGTTTTCACCTAAATGTGGGCGGTGCCACCCCTATCGTCCAATTACAAGTATAACATCGGCCCTTATAAAATTCACATGTGCCATTCCGGATATAAAATTTGAATTTTCTGACGGATTTAGTTATTGATTTACTGCAGTTTTAGTAGTTTTTAACAAATGCGTTATATGAGGAGTGGGGGGAAGGGGGGTTATCTTTAAATTTCGTCAATTTTCATACTGTTGAAGGAAAAGTATTTATTCTGTAATTTTGACTTATACACGAAATTCGACTATTATAAAATTGCCGTTGCCGAGTTGCTAGTATCTTTGTTTCTTACATAGCTATTTTTTTTTTTATAAATATTAAAGCAACTTCATCAATTTTCCTACATCGGTCCATTATTTTGCATTTTTGTCAACACGGTTAAATTTAGTACACGTGGAATTTTCTTTGAAGCTTCTTATAATTTATATGTACATATATTTATTAGTATATAAAATTTCAACGAATTATTTTCAAAATAAATGAGAATAAGTGGCTGTACTTTTTCATAATTCTATTAACTTCAAACGTTTCACGTGTTTCACGTAGCCTTCCTAAAAATAATATCTTGAAGCACAAATATATGCTATAGTATACTATAATATAGTTTAGTTTTATCGATTCCACATGTGTATGAGTAATTTGCTTAATTTCTGGACAAAAGAAATAATTCTGATCAAATGTTATTAGTTCAAAATTCTGAATTCGATAGTTTTTTATATGATTGAGTTGTTTTTTCGTTTATTTTCTGAACTCAATCATATAGGAATGGTGTCTATTGAGTTCACCACTCACTAACTCTATTCTAAAGTCTAACCCACCCTATGTAGAAACCAACGGCAGCTGAAATTGACTAACCCTCTACCTAAATATGAGAATAAGCCACGCCTCTTTTAGAATGGCTGCTTTCGCTACAAAACAAACTCGTACTGACTTACCACCAACAACATTCATGTGGGATGACGACTATAAACGATGCTAATAGTAGGTAAGGCGTAAATGAGACGCATGCGCATATCGGTCGGAGTATAGAAGAGAAACATGGAAACAACGTAAGATAAGTTGATGACAGTCTGCTGGCTTACAAATATGTTAGCCTACAGATATATGTACCTAAGGAAATATGTACATATGTATATACCCATAATGATATGATCCTTTGAAATTTATAAGAAGAAGGGAACGTCTTAGAACATGTAAATTGTAAATATTATACATTGTATATAAAATATTTTTGTGTACGCATGTTGCGTTGCAAATATTCGTAATTAATTAGCCAGTCAGTCAGACAATTTAATTTCATTATCTAATAATTAAAGTGACATAAGGAAAGACTTGAATACCACATTTTAAATAATTTAAATTATACAACTCAATTAGAAAATGAGGTAATGTATAAGGTCAAGTAAAAAGAAATCCACTATTTTCACATTAAATTGAAGGTTTTATTTAGTATAGTTAAAATGATCCAATTTAGGTCAAATATGTACCATTTTGTTCGATACCTTGTTTTCATTTTGATGATAATTTCATAATGACCCTCTCATCAAAACCCTCGTTCCTATTGGTAAAAACTGGGACAGTTGATTTTCACAAGCTTCAGACAGGAAAAAGTAATAATCACTTGGTGCTAGATCCGGACTATGAGGCGGATGGATAAGAACTTCCCAACCAAGCTCCAGGAGCTATTGGCGAGTCACTACCGAGGTGTGTGGTCTGGCGTCGTCCTGATGTCTATCGGACTACTGCCACGCCCACAAAACGCAATTAATCGAAAACCAATAAATTGCCATAGCTAAACTCCACAATAAGATACAAGACCAATATTTGGTATAACCAATCGCATTATAGAGGGGCAACTACAGTTTCAAATATTTTCAAAAATTGGGCGTGGCCCCCCCCTCTAATAGGTTTAATGTGCATATCTCCTAAATTACACAAATACACTCAGGATAAATCTTGTTAGCACCTCTACCGACAGTGTGAAAATGGGTGAAATCGGGTGATAACACCGCCCACTTCCCATATAACGGTTTTGATTAAAACTAAAATAGCGATAACTCATTAAATAAACAAGTCAGAGACTTTGAATTTTAAACATAGGATAGTACAATTAAGCTTTATTGGAGCCAATAAAAAATTTGACAATGGGCGGACCACCGTCCACCTTTAGGTGAAAACTCATATTTTGGGATCTAGTAGAACCCGAGTTCAACCAAATTTGGTATGTAACATTATCCTATGTTACAGTGCAAAAAGGGGTGATGGATTAAAACCACGCCTACTTCATATACAATATAACAAACTTTAAATTCTAACTAATTTTTTGACTTTTCAGTATACAAATCAAGCACGAAATAAAGAAAAAAGTGCCTTCAAAAAATGCCATGTCAAATCTAAAAATTGTCGATATCGGGGCATAACTGGTCCCGTATACCAAAAATGTGCACCCCAGTCTCCATGGTTGACTTTTTACCGAAATTATCTTTCAATGTATGAGATATATAACTGGAATTCGGAGAGAATCATGTCCTTATAATATTATGTCTGCTTGAATGGATTGAATCGCGTCAATACTTCTCTTAGCCCCCATATACCTGAATATATTTTTAAACTTCCGTCTGACTTCTTACTACATATACTTGTATTAGCCAATATGTGAGTTATCTTAATAAAATTGTCAGGGCGTGCTTTTCTAATAATAACGGTACATCTGTGTGGCTAAAATGGATGAAATCGGGTGAAAATTTGTCTTAACCCCCATATAACTAACATTAGGATTTTCAAACATCCGGTTGACTTTACTGTTTATACATATATTGGTGATGATATGTGGGGTTTCTGAATGAAACTCAGAGAGCAGTTTTTGCGTTAGTAATATGTAGTAATGCCCAAAACAGATCAAATAGGATCAATACTACCCCTATATCCATATGTACATAAGATGATTTTTGTTATTTTTACAAACCTTATACCGAATATGTCGGTCAGTGTGTGAGTTATTTATTTATAAAATTGCTTGAAAATATGTTCTCGAGTATAGCTTAACAATGCAACAAGCTCAGACTTTTCTCTGCACTTAATATACCCTGTATAGTGATTTCCAACTTTCCAGCTAACTTTAAACCGATTAGGTGGATCAAAATGTGTGATATTTTAATGAAATTAAGTGAACGAGTTTTTTTAGAGTTATAAAATTATATTAATGACTTAGCACTGAATATGTAAAGATTTGGTGTAAACCTTGATATACCTAAACCTCACATCCTACCAACACCTGAAGGAACTTATCCCTTCCTTACTTGTTTAAATAACGGTTATTTTGAACACTTCAAAATAAACAAGTACATTAGTATAGTCGTCTCATAACTTTCCCAACAATTAACACTATCGTTAATGCGAATGGAGCATTAAGGAATCTGTTATGTCAGTTGTGCAGAATTACACCATTACCACAAAATTTTTTTATTTTACGACAGGTGTAATTATTACCAATTGAGCACAGTAAAATTTTTAAAGAAAAAATTAAATACTTTTTAATTTACTCGCGATCTCAGACGGCGCTAAAAAATGTCCTATCCTTCTGCAGTGATTCAAACCTATTCCGTAGATAAAAAAGCGACCTTTCTAAAAAAAAGACGAATTTTACCAAAAGTAACCAATTACTGTCAAAAACTATTTGGTATTCGAATCAAAGTTTTAATATGTTATTTTGAAAGAAAAATATGAAATAAAACAAATTTTTTTATACAACATGTCTACCAAGTATTAAAAAAATAGCCACAACGTCGAAGTGAAGATTTGATTGACTTCTGCAATATATTGCACAACGGTTCTTCGTATTATATACATCAAACTGGTGGGAAGGATGACAATAATTAATTTCCAGATGTCTGCCATCTCCATCCATCCATTCGTCTGTTCGGGCAAGCGATAACTTATATTTTGATAATACTTCTTATTTTGCAAGTGGTATTACAAATTTGCAGTATCGGACTGTTTTCACCCTTACAAAATGCCCTTAATCGATGAAATTTTAAGTCCTATAACAAAGTCTCAAATTAGCACTTCTCACGCTGTAATAACCAACCCTTGTATAAAAAGGCCTCACTCAAAAGTTATGGTAAACAAAGAATACAAAAAAGTTAGAATACCCTTCACAAATAAAAACATTTCCATACACGAACTTGACGTGGTCCGATATCGGAGGTTTTTCTAAGGTAGAAAAGAAAGTCTGCAAAATTTTAGATCGATATTTTTTTAATAAAAACTGAGGGACTAGTTCGCGTATATACCGACCCACAGACGGACATGACTAAATTGACTCAGTTGGTCACAACAGTGATGTGGGTTATGTAGTTTTCTTTAAGGAGTTACAAACTTTGTGACCAACTAAATACACCCTGTTCAGGATATAAAAATTCAAAAACTTTCTGAGAAAACACAATAGCAGCATTAAATTTTACCATAAAGATAGTACGATAGGTAGGAATGCGAACTGCTATAATAATTGGATATTAATTTCCGTCATATCCATTAATTTTACAATATCTAAATCAAGCAGCAATTATGACATGTGGATAATTTTTTCTAATAATAGTGTGGCCGGGTGCTAAAAATGCGTAAAATCGGTTCAGTGTTTCTTAGTTATTTAGCTAAATGGTAAATACAACTCATATGGCCTCAATGTACCCCATACAATAGCTGTCAGCTTTCCGGTTGACTTTAAAGCAATGTCAATGTGTTCGAAATTTTACTGAAATTTTATTTAGCACCTTTACACTAATTCACACTCTAGTTGACTCCTCTTCACATACCCGATATGTTCAATTTCGACCTTATCGTTTGTTTATATCGGTATTAGCATAAGATATCTCAATAAAAATAGCCAATAATAATTAGGTTAAAGTAAAACTTTTTCATATACCTTCACATAACACCAATAGGAAGAAAATAGTGATTTCTGTTAGTTTGGTAAATTTCACTGTCGCAAAATATTGTACAGAGTAAAATGGTTTTGTTCACTTAACGTTTGTTTGTAACACCTAAACTTAATCAAAATTTGTATAAATAAAATTATGTTTAACAAGTAGATCAGTGCGATGAGACACACTGAACAAAAATTGAGATATCTTTAGGAAATTTAGTTTACGTGAATTTACTGCCACGCACACAAAATGCAAATAAAGTGTTATCACAAAAATAAAGAAAAGAAAAGCTACATGGGATTTAATTTTAAAGTAAAGACGGCACAGCGAAAATGCATGTGAATGGCTGTTAAAATTGCTCAATGCGCACGTCACCGCCCATGTTTTGGTGAAATCTCATATCTTAACAACTAATCTACAGAATTGACTCAAATTTTGTAGAAATTAATACCCTGCTATGTTCATACCACAGTGTGAAAATGGAAATCGAAATTGTGAAGATATCGGAATAACACTTTTTACAAGTAGTGCCTTCAAAGTGTGGCACCATTCTGTAACTAATCAAAGTCCGACTATAACTTTTCAATCCCCTAGATAGCAAATATAAGGATCTCAATGTTTATGGCTGACTTTGTGTCGAAAATATCGGACAACTTGTAAGATATCATTATGAATTTAAGTGGGCGTTTTCTCTTAAAAATATTCTGACTTAATTCCAAAAATTAAAAATAATTGAATCAGTAATCCTTCTATACTTAATAAAAAGTTTTTCAACCCTCGGTGAACTTTATACCGTATATGTCGTTCAATATGTAAAATACCTTAGCAAAGATAAGTGTCATTACAATCTCGGATTTACTGTAGTTTCGGTCCATGAATTACCACGGCCCCATTATTGCATATATGATTTTTATTTTTAATGGACTTTATGTCGAATATATTAGCCTATTTGTTAGATTATTAATGCATTACATTTAAATATGTTATCCAGCAAACTTTTAATTAATGACTGGAGTAAAATGGTTTTATCGGTTAATCTGTTCGATATTGTGTTCCATTGGTCGAAACCTTGGTCCACATATTTTAATGACTTGTACTTCTATTAAATATGTGAGAAATTCAAGTGACCTTAAATGAATAAGTTATATAACAATAATGCGATTATCATCAAAATATTATTTACTTTTACTTCATATTATACACTGTATATTATATTAAATTATACAATTTCTGTACAATTACCATTCATATGATATTCTTTATTACTACCATGAGTTTTAAGCACACTCCATATAGTGCTTTTATAGGTTTACTTATTATCATTATTTCACAGTGTTTCGACTTAGCCCATTTTATCTAAGTACGAGGCTATGAAAATGCAGTCCAATTGGTAATCGCATCACTTCAAAAAAGACTGCACAATGAACAAAAGTTTTAACATAGCCGACGATTCAAACAAATTTTGTCATCTTGGCGGCAATGTGCACAATTCAGCGTCAATATGTATGCAAAATCGTATGTATGTTTGTCGGCAAAGCCGGTTTTTTTCAACGTTTTATCAGAACTCAGTTTTTTGCTCCGCCTCGACTCCGCGCGAACTCGTCGTTACTTCCATGGCATGTCACCATGAACAGAGGAGTTTCATCCAAGGATGTAATTGAAATATTAAGGGATTATTTTCTTAATGTAATAAATAATATTTACCTAATAATATAAATACAACCAAATTCATACTAATTTAAAAATAAAAAATCACTTTAATAAAAAAATAGCTAAAATAATTGTGCGGCAGTGCGCCTCCTGACCTCTCTTAGCTGTCGATATTTCAACTTGTTTCGTTGTTATTGTGTGTATTTTTTGTGTAAATATGTATGTATAAATAAGAAAACATTCAATAAACCTAAACATATTATATTTTCTTGAAATATTTTAATTATCTCAGTAAGTAAAATATGCAATTAAATTAGCCGAATTGAGATCTGCTAAGATTCTAATTAATAAAATAAAAAGGGATATAAATAAAATGTAAGATTCGTGATTTTCAGGATTCGAACGGAAATGCTCGTTTCGCATTAAGCTTAACTCCTTCACGTTTACTACCTAAGCGAACTCAATAACTCAGTTTTATAATAATAATCCTTTGCTCAATAAGCATATTGCTCAGGAAACGCACATAAATGTGTTGACAAATTTTCTTCTTTCTTAGTTCTTAGATTTTTACTAATAATCCTCTTTTTTAATTGAAAATATTTTTTTTTCTAGTATGCAAATGTAAATAGGCATGCCTATAATTAATTTAAGAACATTTGTTGTGTAAGTAACATTTTCCTTATGTGAAAACTACAAATTAGTACTCAAAAAGATTTGATTTAACATTTGCGACTTTTCTATTCATTAACATTCTGGTAATTAGCGTCATCTTCTGTTGGAAGTTACTTAGCGGATACGTATTGTTGCATTTACTCACACAAAGATGGCGCCGCTGAATTAGCAAAAAAACATTCAGGCCAGCATCTTGTAGGCAAATCTCTCATTTACTCAACTCTTTTGAGAACTATGACAGCAGTTCTCTTAGTCACTAAATCGCTCACTAACACAAATGCAACGCTACCTAAAATTCTCCGCACTATTTCGCTCACAAACACGTATAAACATTTGCGGTTGTGTAAGTACGTAAAATTCAAATGCAACTTTGCATAATATCTATGAAATAATTTGAACAAGTCGAATCAGAATGTTCTATAATCAAGCAATATTATATTCTATAACAATATTTCCAATAAGAATATGCACTTTATTCGACATCAACATGTATGGTTGTACATATATATTTTGAAAGTAAATTTGTTCAGTTGTTTTGTCATACGACATAGTTTACACTCCTTATACATATATTCTGTTTAATGTGTAGTTCCGCACAAACTTTTATATTTAATAAGTTTTATCGAGATATGTATGGTACATACCTACTAGATTTCCCTACTGCACGCTGTCAAAGATGAACAAACTGAATTATATTATTTATCATACATAATATGATTCTGTATTCACAAAAAATCTTGCGTTTTAATTTGGATAATGCTTTTCGACAAAATTAGTATTGTAAAAATGTGTAGTAATGCGAAGCTAGCTTTTTAGTTTTAAACATTTCTTCTCAAAGTGTCTGTAGATAGTTTTTCATCAAGATCGCATTATCTAGTATATCTGTAAGTTTGAGTTTTTTATTTGCACAACCATTGTTATGAATTGTGACATACAATACCTACTTTGTATCAATAATATAACTTTTAACTATGGTATACTAAGAAATACATTCAGTCAAAGAGTTTTTGATCTCTTTACACTCATTATCTTTACACGATAATAGGTAAGAAAATGCCTATTAGGACGCAAAAGGTTGAAAACAGATAAGAATGTAAAATTCAGTTCATATAAAAACTGCAGAGTTATACAAATAGTAAGAAAAAAGTTATTTTATCATTATTTCTGTATTCATATGTTATTGTAGACCAAGACCTTGAACGAACAATATTGTTTTGGATGAAAATAAAAACTAGATACTATTAGTTTTTTTTTCGATGGTTATTACCCTTGGGACAGTTGTTTAATGGTATGAACTTAGCTTACTTACTGAAATATAGAATGTATTAGTTTTATGTCAGTATGTTTCTATATGTACATAGTATATGTATATGTACTTGTATATGTATACCTTTGTGAGTTTTAATATTTTATTGAATTATAATATGTTGTAATAATTTGTTTCCTGTCAATTCCGTGTTCGTGACTTCGGGAAGGATTAAATTTAAACACATTCCATAGTATGTAACTTCTCCTCATAAAGATTTTAATAAATTGATGCATAACTTATTAAGACACCTCTTTCAAAAGTAATAATGTACTTGCAATATTGCTGGAGGTCTACTTGACCTGTGCCGGGCAGATAATGATTTAAGGGCTGATCGCTGGCGGAAGTAGAAATACATAACTGCAACTCACATTTTCATATATCTAAATACTTTAGTGATAATTTGATCTGAGAAAATTTTAGGAGGACCGAACTTCCTATATGCATTTACATGTATGTTTCTTTGTATTATTGATTATATATTTTGTATTCTAGTGAGAGTAAGTACTTTCAATTTATTTGAATTTATGGCTTAAATTTAACATTGACATTTATTTCCACACAAGAAAAAGGGAATACCTTTTTTATAATACTTCAATGAATATACATATTTAAAAATAATATCTTAATGTGACTGTATCCGAATGTGCCTTACAAGTGTCCGCTTTATGTTTATCATTGAATTTCTTTATATTATTTTATTTTGACGGGGTGTGTTTATTGGAATATGTTTATTACATGGACATACCCTAGCAATGACGGAGCCTAAATTTATAATGGCTTCGCCATATTTATCGTCTGCATTTATTGATGTAGCTAATACTTCACCGCGTTTGTTACATTGTATATATTTATTCCACTTGAATTTCTCTTGATTTTGAACTCAGTTTTTGTTTGCTGCTTTAGTTTCAATATTTGAAAACAATCTTGAGAAATCCATTCTAGAAAATTTTCAGAACTGGTTTCATGTTGGCAGGTCGACAAAATCTGCATCAGTTTTTAATGTACATATGTATATAAATAGTTGTGAAACTGTTTAGATAAGCAAAACATGTTTACATTAAATTGGTTCTTCAAAACATTCTCTTATTTTATACTTATATTTGCCGCAAAGTTTAAGACATACATTTTATAAATTTTAAAAGAGCCATTAAAGTCTTATAAATAAATATTTATATACAATATATACATATAATATATAATATATTATATATATATATATATATATATTAGTATATCATTCACTCGGGTACTTTCCTGGCAAATTGTGATTACTATTAGCTTTTGTTTGGAATACAAATTAATATATAGTAAATATATACCATGTATCTACAAAGTGAAGCTCATTTGTATACATGGGGATATTTATATTTATAACAAAGAACACTAAAATTAGTATTTACTGAAAATTATATTTGAGTTGGCGCCAAACATAATTTTATTATCTTGTTCACTGCTACGTTTCTCCTGACCACCGTCTTATTGATAAGACAGTTTGTGTGGGTGTTACTTGCATCATAATCCGTTTCTATATATGTACATATGTACTTACATCATAATCCGTTTCTATATATGTACATATGTACTTACATCATAATCCGTTTCTATATATGTACATATGTATTCATCTCTCCGTACACCAAATATCACCTACTGTATATGAATTTTTACATTTTTCGACTTAAATTGTATTACTACTCATTTTGAAAATATAAAAATGCTAATAAGAAACTATTTGGAAATGAGGGTTATACTTCCAACTTCGTTAATCTGTCAGTTGCTCTCCATTGTCCTTTCTATCTTTTGTCGTTGTGTACACTTTTAGCAAATTCTTCTGCAAATTTGATTGAAACTGGTTTCACTTTTGCTATAGCACTACTCATACTACTAAAGCGGTCTTGCATGTTTTGCTAAAAATAATCCAACTAAACGTCGACTCCATTAACGATGTAGATGGAAATATATGGCTCAAGTGGAAATGGATTTTTTCCATTATCCAAATGAAAAATTTACTAAATTATTCGTGTTCAGTACTGCTCTATTATCCAAAGGGTGAGTTCTATAGTTCAGAGGATAACATAATAAAAAATATATGTTTGTATTGAATGTGGATAGTATAAAAGCTTTCTTTATAAAATGGTGGAAAGGAAGATCATAAAGGGGCTATTATAATATATATTCATGTTTGCGATTCTGAGTTCTTATACCTTAATATTTGTTAACTGTGTATAAAGTAGTTAAATATTGCATAATTTTATGCTTTAGTTTTGAGATAACTTTTTGCAGAAATGCAGAAATTGAACATTTTAGTTCAAAAAATTTTCTTTTGTAGAGAAATGTCCCCAAGAATTAAAGGATCTACCAACAATAACGACGTGATGTTAAAATTAAATAAAACTCTAACGCTTACGTTAATTTTCAATGACCCGACGTAGCATTTCGGAAGAAATTTCGGCTATAGTGAGCTGGATGATTAGCGTAAACCTTTGATTTAACATATCCCGAGAGAAAATAATGTAGAGGCGTTAAATTGCGTGATCTTGGCGGCCATTTGACTGGGCTATTTCTCGAAATGAAAGAGTCCCCAAACTTTGCACGCAATGTGTTCATCCATGCTTAGACATGAAACATGTGGCGGCGCATCGTTGACAAACTGTAAAGGCTATAACTAAACCACAAATTAAGACAAAAAACTGTTATTTGGCAAACGATATTGAAGTCTGAGGTGAATCTCTTGAAGGACGAGATAATTTAAATTTCTGGATTTCTGTCTGTCCGCCCGTCGGTCCGTGTAAAGAAAATAGTAGACGTAGCATATTTCGCCTTTTTAGTGGATATAAGGAAATTTTCTTTAAAATTTTTGTATACCTTATTTTGATAGAGCACTTCAGCAGGATATCTTATGAAGCCGATATATTTTTGATTTCTAGTTTTGTTCGATCACCTAATTTACTTAAGTAAATATTATTATATGTAAATGCTACTAAAATAATAAAGATTCTTTTATAGGATGTAGTATAGGATGTTTTAGTTCAATTTCTTCCAATTTAACGTAACACATAAACTCAACAAGCTAAACATTTAAAATTCATTTGGAGGTTGGAGTGAGTTCAATGAATTCAGCTTTACATACACACACACCCTTACAATTCGTTTTTCATTTTCTTCATTTGGCTGCAATGCGTTTAGTATTGTACTGAGCAGCATGTTAATTGTATTCAAGGCCTGAATCGAAAAAAATCATCAACTAGTATTTATAAGTATGAGTGTGCGTTAACGAATGAACATTCAAATATAGATACGAGTGCAATGTTGGCAAATGGCGATTGATAATACTCGGTTTTCGTGACTTGGCACTTACAGTGGTGCAACATTGTTGCGGATTTTCTTAATTGGTAATGCGGGAAGAATTTAAAGCATTGAAGTGAGACGGTTTCCCGATGTTGAGCTTTGGATGTGAGTGCAGATGAACGTTGCGCTAATATGACAAAATTTTAATGAAACTAAGCAAGTTATCCAACTACATATATGCAAAACGAATGTGACAAAGAAATTAAAAAAACGACAATTGCAAATGAGACCAATAAAAATGTGCAAATAACTTCATGTGTTTCGCTGCGCAAATTGGCCATTTTTTTACAAATTTATGACGACAAGTAGCGATTTCTGAAGTCGGTATATTTTCGCCGACTGCCATGGGCATACGCTTTGACTAGATGACCGACCACCAACTGTTGACCAGAAACCGAGATAAACACTATGCTACAACAGTTGCAAAGGCAACTTTTAGGCAAATTAAATGAACATTCTTAGCAAATACATGGTACCGCTCATTTACCAGTATACAGTTGGTGGACATCCACACTGAACGTGCAATCAGCCGTCCAACAATACTAAAAAACACTACAGAATTGTTGCTTAATTAAAATCTAATAAGCGCAACAATGTTTTACCTACCGATTTTGTTGCTGCGGTAGATTTGTTGACATTGTTAAAGGAGAAAATTGGCACCATATGCAGTATTTGTAGAAAATACGAATAAGCCGTTTAACTCAAAACATATCAAGTTACATGTTAATATATGTAACCATTTCAAATTCCAATATACATTTTCATATTTCAGTTTTGAACAAAATAGGTCTAAAACAGTAACATATCATAAAAGTGTGCTTGTTCAATTATAAACAAATTAAGGTTTCTTCTTAAGATATCTTAAGATTTCAAGGAAATTGAATCCATTATAACAAGTATGGCAGGGTTATTAATTTTTATACCCTCGCAACATGTTGAGACAGAGTGTTAAATACTTTTGTTCATCTAACGGTTGTTTGTATTACCCAAAACAAATCCAGATAGATATAGGGTTAAATATATATATAAGTATATATAATGCTCAGGATGACGAGGCGAGTTGAAATCCATCTGTCTGTCTGTCCGTCTGTCTGTGTAAGCGATAGCTTGAGTAAAAAGGAAGATATCTTAATGAAGCTTGGTGTGTTTCTTGGTGGAATCGGTTCATTGTCACGCTCAAAAAGTGGCATTAAGCGAAAACAACAATTAATATACAAAACTGTATATTTGAGAAACCTGTGAGCTAAAATTTTTTTAAAAGTGGCAACCTAAATTTAATACTTAATGAACATATTTTACAAACCGCTAGAGCTAAATCAACCAAACTTGCTGACAAAAACTATTTTTATGGGTAAACTCTGATAATAACCATATAACGGTTATTTCGAAAACTAATAAAAATTCGATAACTCGCTGAATAAATGCGGCACAAGCACAATTTCACAACCAAGATGGTGCGGAAATATTTTATAGGAGCAGGTATAAAAACTGGACAAGGGGCGCGACAATGCCCACCTTTAGGTAAAATCCTATATCCCAGGAACTACTTGACCGATTTCAACTAAATTTGGTGGGTAAATGGGCGAAACCCGATGACAACCACGCCTACTTCTCTTATAATACATTTGTAAAATACATTTATTTTTTCACTTTAGAGTTTATAATTTAGCTTTATTAAGTTATCAGAACAAAACTCTGCCAATTAGGGCCCTCAAGGTATTTCATGTCACGCCCAAAAAAGTCGAAATCGGACTATAACTATTTCAGGATGCACACATCAAATATATGGACCCCAGTGCATATGGTTGATTTTTTACCGAACATAACGGTCAATCTGTGAAATTTAGTTTTGAAATTTTGGGGGAATGTTATTGATATGATAGCATGCCCTTGTGCCAAAAATGGGTAAAATCGGATATACTTTTCCCTTAGCCCCCATATACCTAGTATACATATTTTCGAGCTTCCGGTTTATTTTAAACCGCATCTATTGTTCAATATATAAGAAATTTTAATGAAATTAAGAAAAAAACTCTCTTTAATAACAGTGTATTCTTTTGCCCAAAATAAATTAAATGATGCATGACTTCCCTTAGTCCCCATATACCTAATATTTGGATTTTCAAACATTTGCTTGACTTTACTTCTTATAAAGGGTGTCTCAAAATTAACGCAAGATTGGAATTCAAAGAAAACACAGTTTTTACTTTAGTTAGGGTTATTTATGGAATAACACATCGAGCAAATGGCCTCCACGGCTTTCCATATAGATACGAACTGGGGTATCATGTCGCAATATCGAGCCCAAAATCTACACCAAACAGTGACAGGTTGTGGATGCATTTGTTTTTCGATAATCACACGTGGGTTGTAATTCTAGCGATTAACAGGCCCATCAAGGTGAAAATGTGTTTTTGTGTGAAATTTTCGAACTGCGGCCGGCAAGCTTGATTTTTCAATTATTGTTATTATTTTACAATAATGAAGACACATTGTTCTAACGTGTAACGTACGCAGCCCAAATTGTCAGCTGTCGATTTGTTTTTTTTAGGATACTACATAAATGGCGGCAAATTCAGATATTGCGTCAATTTTGGGACACCCTGTATATTAATCAATCTGTTAGGTCTCTTAATTCGCAAATTGTGAGAGTATAAAATGTTCGGTTACACCCGAACTTGTTTAAATATCATTTATTAGAATATAAAATAAACTTCTTGCAAGAACACTTGTGTAGTACTCACATTGCCTGATGTAGAGTTCATTGGAATGCCATGTTACTTATACATAGTCTAAGTGAATTTGTGAACGGAATGACCATTTAGTACCAACTTTAACATCTACACTTATTTTTATTCAATCATTAGCATCCTCCTACGGTTGGATTTCCTTTCTTTTTAGAGATATTTATTGTCAAATTCTCTCCAAAAGATTATTTCTTATATACTTGCTTTCTCGTATATTATGGTTTTTTACTCTTAATCAATGATAATGTCTTGTCGCTTGGAAGAGATGATGAACATACATATACTGAATTAAAAAACTGAATGCAGATTTATACCGTGCTCAGGTTGTTTGTCTACATAAATTGCTAAACTATTATCTGCGATATTGGGTTTGCCATTTCATAATGTCACGTTTCACTTTGGTACTACGCTTGAAAATTGTCCCGTTCTCCGAAAAAGCCAACAAGCAAAATTTGTCAGTTTGTGAGTCAAATTTTTGTGTGGTACATAACAAAAAAAAAACAGAACCCCTTTTGACCAAATTTGAGTGTTTTATTTCATTTTAACATCACGTTGTTCTCGTTGGTAGACTCTGTAGTATATTCTATAGTAGGCATATTATTGAAGTAAGTGACATTTAATGAACTATTTAAATAAGCACATACTTTCTTTAAATTTCTAAATTTTGTATTATCACTGTATTCTAATGTATCAAAATATAAACGATGATTTAAACCAAGTACATATAGACCTTACATAGCAATCGCTGATTTCGAAAGTTAATTATGTATATCGTTGAAACCAAGTGAATATGTTACTATTAATATTATATTATCATACAAGTATATAGAATGGTATAAAGCGATCTTAAAAAAGATTTTATTTGTAGGCACCGTATATTTATGTTAACTTGAAAAATATATAAGTATATTTGGTTTTTTCATCTTCGTTCTCCGGGTCAACAAACTTTGATAATCTTGAATAGAAACAAATTCGTCACTTTCTCTTTCTTAAGTTTCTTTCTTTGTACGTACGTACTGTAATGTTGTTATGTTAAACGCTTTAATACCCTGCGATGTTGTTACGCTTTCAATGCATGTATTGAAACTTGTATGAAAATACTTTTACATACATATGTATATCGGTTCTCGCTGTTTGTTAGCCTATTTACTCGCTATACACAAAGAAATGAATGAGTTGAAAGCCATAAAACTATTTATGGGTGTCATTAAATCATTATTATTACCGCGGTGACCTTGAGTAGTTAGTTAAGCTGCCAGTAAGGGCTTATTTAAATTTCTACTACACCAGCTACAGCCGGTGTTAATATTGATGATATTATTTCAATTATGAATATGGTGTCATCGGTGTTTTTAACTCTTTCGTTTATATCTTGCAATTGTATTACAAGTAAGTGTTCGAGTTGGTTTTTCATATGAAAATGTATAGGTAAATAGAAATAGAATTTTAAACAGTTGCATTTATTTAAATATTCACAATACACACAAGTTATGACATAATAATTCAAGCATTGTCTTATGCGACTAATTGAATGTACATGGTAAACTCTAACTATTGGATTATTTACATGGTAGACAGCCGTCGGTTATGATTACGCTTCATACTGTTTGGAGTAGACGAACTAAACTGAATAAATTTTTTAACCGGTTTAATTTACAACTTCTAAATTCCTACCACGCCACCCATTAATTGAAAATTGCGTATCTCACAGATTTCTTTTAAAAGTAGATACACTGTTCTAGTAACGTATTCTGACGATAGGTGGACACATATTTAAAATGCTATCAGTTTATTTGAATTTGTAAGCCTGACAATTTTCACACATACTGACCAACATATATGGTATTAAATCAACCGGAAGTTTACAAAAATGTAAACCCTTGTTTAGATATAAGAGATAAATCGATATTTTCGGTATAAAGTCAGATACAAGCATTGAGGTCCATACTTGTACATTCGGTATTGGGAGACTTGAAAATTTATGATCTGATTTTGACAATTTCTAAATGTAAAATGGTGTACATTGTAGGCACTATTTCTGGTGTTCGATTTATAATTGTAAAGTGAAAAAATCATATGGCATTTAAATTTGTTATATATAGAAAGTAGACGAAGTTATAGACCGACTTTTCGCACTGTATAATAAGAATATTAAGATAACATTACGTAGTTCCCGAGGTATAAAATTACCCCTAAATTTGGGCGCCATTTGCCTGACATTTTTATTAACTAAGTTATCGTAATTTTAGTAGTTTTCAACATTCCTGTTACATAAGAGGTAAGAATCGTAAATTTCACCAATCTTCATGGTGACCTAGAATGACTTGTTTTAAGCTTTCTGATCAACAAAATGACTATAACTTTATAATTATCTCAATTAGTTATAGGTGCTAAGAACTTGGAAAAACTATTTACCCTGTGCATCATGTTGTGAGTGTCTCAACTGAAATAAGTAAGGAAGGGCTAAGTTCGGGTGTAACCGATCATTTTACACTTTTGCAACTTGCAAGGATAAGATCAGGGAATATACGAAAATACCTTCACTTTATATCAAAAAAAGTTTTTTGACGAAATCAAGAATGAATTACAATCAAATTTGGTATTTTATTAACTTCATAGACTCACTTAGATTTATTACTAAATTTTTTTCGTTCGCGTTAGCTAACATTATATTATGATCAACATCAATTGATATATGTGTGAAATAAACTCAACCGAAGAGACTAAATTTAATACATTGAGTTGATGTGGAAAACGTCAACCAGCGGATTGGAATTTTTTATACATATGAGGATATGGGACAAGGTCCAGACCAACATCATTCGTATTCAGGGGTAAATCATTAATAATAACTAGTAAATTTTGCTATGGTATTTTAAACATTAATCAATACATACGGTATAAAGTCTGACGGAAATTTGAAAATCTTATATTAGGTATGCAATGGATAGTATTGACCAGATTTTATTTATTTTTGGCATTACTACATATTATTAACATAAAAAGAAGCTCTCTGAGTTTCATTAAAGCAACTCACATACCATCCTCAATATATAAAGAGTAAAGTTAACCGAATGGCAGACATGCAAGTAGACTTGGCGCGCCATATAACGACTATTGTAGAAGCTGTCAGGAAGTAGAAGAGGAGGAGACCATTAAACATCTTCTATATATATATATATATATAGGAAAAGAATCGCAACCATGGGTCGTGGGTTTCTTGACGACGTCTCGGAGGTTGCACAGATAAAACTTGTCACACTGATGAAGTTCATCAGAAGTACGGGCAGAGAGCGTCTTTTTCTGGCAATAATGTATCGTGATACGAAATGTGCATAGAACCGCATCAATACAGAACCTAGTTCTCATATCCTTAATATAAGAATTTCAAACTTCCGGATATAAAATGTATTAGCTAAAGTAAGTGTAGGTATAATGTTGGATATACTAAAGTTTAATGCCGAAAATGTGTGAAATTGGTACACCAATTACCCCAAATCATAAAAGTATATATAAAATATAACGTGTTCGTTAATTTCGCAGATTTATTTTTCATAAAATTGCATGGAAACATGTTTTCTTATATACTTAAGTAATGCCAAAAGATAATGCAATAATTTCACACCTTCCTCTATATACATTATATATATCCGGCATTCCTCTGGCTTTAAACCGATTATATTGGTCAGTATTATTAACATAATGATTTCCGATTCTCTGACTACCGTTTTAGTCTCTTTGGTTGAATTTATATCACATACAAGTATATATCATTTGAGTTAATGAGGTTGAATGAAATATACATATTTTGGAGACGAAGTAAATTATAGTTATGAGTATTTGACCAATAATATAAATTAATAACATGCCAATTATGTTTGGAATCCTTTTACGGTTTCGTCGAATGAAAAACTTTTTGAATTTTTATATATTTTACTATAAAGTTTGGCTACACCAGAAAATATTTCCACGCCTTTGATCTTTGCAAGTTGCAATAGTATAAAATGTTTGGTTACACCGGAACTTAGCCCTTTCCTATCTGTTTATATCTTCATTTCAAATCCAGACTAATATCTATTTGTTATATTTGTTGTTTATATTCATATATATGTATACAAGTATTTGATACTAAAAGATAACCCTAATTTTGACATGCACAATTTCATAACTCATGTAGAACGTAAATATAGTTATAATATAATGTAATAATGTTCCTTCTATTAAATGTATATTATTAATATTGGGTCTATAGCTTTCTAAGATTCAAATCTACATATGAAAAAAAATACGTGTGGCACTCAGGGACTGCCGCGGTAAAGCTATTGCATAGCATCTTTTTTATCAACTTATACAATTATAATTATTTATTTATTTTTGATGCAGTATTTTTTTTTTTAAATTAATTCCAGATGTTTCTTTGATATAATTATTTTTAGTCAAAAAAAGTTAATATTGTTTAAAATATTTTTATTATCTTACAATACATGTAGGGTATTCAGGAATTTTTATAATTGAAATTAATGGTTTATGGTAACTGAAATAAGAAACATAAATTTGATATTTGATATCCTCTAAATATCTGAAAAATACCGCATTAATGGTGGTTTGTTGTGGATTCTTGTGGATCTTTATTTATTTCCAAGTTAATTTTTTCCGAAAGAAAAGTTGTCAATCGCTCTGATTTTATCAGTGAAGTTGATGTTGAAATCGCCGGCCAAGATAAGTGGAAATTTTTGATCATTGATAATCCGATTGAAGTACATTATTTCAATTGTATTGTTCAATTCAAACGAGATACTCTTCCAAAAGGTGGAGTGTTTATTTACCAAAATAATAATAGTGTTACTAATATTATTACTCTGAATATTGAATAACTTATTTTTTTAAAATTAAATTCTTCTTTATTAAATTCTATACTTTTATTAGCCATTAAATAGTTTTATCTTAAATATTAGCGTGTTAGGTTTATTTTCGTTACGGATTTGCTTGATTCGGTTCAAAGTCGGCAAAAAAAGCTATGCAATAGCTTAATAATAATGTTACTAATATTATGACTCCGAATATTGAATAATTTATTTTTATTAATTGAGTTTTTATTAAATTCCATATTTTTATTGGCTATAAAAAACTTGTATCTTAAATATTGTTATGTTTAAATCGCCCTGCTGTCTCTTTACTTGATTTGTTCCGCTTGAGCATATGCAATGAATGAATATGAAAATACGCCAAAAAGTATGAAAACATTTTGCGCATACTTTGTGATCGTGTTAGGTTTATTTCCGTTACGGAACTTCTTCATACAGTCCTCGCCCTCAAAGCCCTTGATAGAAGCTATGCAATAGCTTAAAAATTAATAACTGGCAAGCTTGAATATTTTAGAACTTTTCTAAATTGCTTATATTATAATAATAATATCGTAGACATTAAAAGTCGTTGACTCTGTTGAAAATGTTGGATTCAGCGCCAGCCATCAAAATTGATTTTCGCAACTGTTTCTATGCTGGGGCATATAATCTTAAGTTTAAACTATACAACTACTTTTTAATGTTTTGTGTATGTATGTACAAGTTTGAGCAAATATCTCCCAATTCGTACTCGTACATAAGTAACATATACTTTTATAAATGTGTATTAGAATTATCACAGAACCACGCCCTGTCTGCGCATGATTATAGGCGTGTGCTTGCTCTTTTTGTTCTTCTATAAGATATTTGTATGCATACATACATGCGTAGATACCGACGGCAATGGCAGCAGAATCGGCCATGCTATGGTTCGGTTATGTAATTGTTCGGCCACAGAAATCTCACACAATAGGTACACATTGGTTTATTTCTCCCGTCGGGTAAACAGTTTGCACGGTTAGTGTGCATATATATATCCCGAGCTCTACCTCTTATTCACAAAACAAAGGAAGTGGTGCATTGCGTAAATATTAAATGAAGTAAAGAAGCGGGAAAAGTGCCTATAAATAAATGTGCCACTTCTATAGTCTCAAAGCTAAAAATTTTTATGATAGATACATAGGTTATAGATGCTGACCGGGACAGGTACTTCTAAAGATCTTAATTTTTGAAGTAAAAGCAAAAAAAAGTATCTTTCATCCAACTGTTCATAATCAAAAAGTTTTTGAATAAAAAGGTTGTTACACAAGCAAAAACATTAGAAATCAAAAGTAACCCATGCCATAGGTACAAGACACCGTTTGTGTATGTTTTTTCTAAGTGCAATGAAAACTTTAGATTTTAAATTGTTTGTCTAAGAACATAATTTTCTGCGTGGTCTTTTAGTAGTATTATGGTGCTCAACTGCTGCTTAGAATAACAAAATTTCTTGAGTGAAATGAGGTGGAAATGGGTGACATGTGGCTGATATCGTATTACTTACCTTCCTGTTATTCTAACATTGATATTTTATAAATCATGAATAAAGTTTAATCTTAAAACGAAGGCCTTTGTTTTGCTATTTATTATCCATACTCCATACGTAAGATGTTGCGCAAGAGTATACTATTTTTATCCATCTAATCTTTATGTAGTCATCTAATCCGTCGATACCAATCGCAAAAGTTTCTGAAAACACTGTACTTTATTACTCTATGTCAACCTTAGTAACTTTGCGGTTTATTTTAAATCAATTAAGTTCACATTTCAGAAGCAAGGGGACCAATAAATTACTAATACACTATTAAAGTCAACAAAATAAAAGTTAACACATACGAGTATATGTTTAGACAAATGTGAACTTAAACAAGTAAGGAAGTGCTAAGTTCGGATGTAACCGAACATTTTATACTCTCGCAAAGCAAATGGTATACTCGTTTGAGATTTCTTTGTGGATTGACTGATATTTTCGGTAGAAGGTTAACTATAGGCACTGGGGTCCACATATTCAGTACTTATGAGGCTTGAACAGTTTTGGTTCGATTTAGACAACTTTTGGTCACAAGGTGGCATACTTTAAACATATTATTCACGCAAAGTTTTACCCCGATATATTCATTGTTGCTTGATTTGCATAGTGGAAAGTGGAAAGAATCAGATGGAATTGAAAATGGTGTTATGTGGTAAATAGGCGTGGTTGTAGTCCGATTTCACCCATTTTCGCACTATAACATGGAAATTTTGAACACGATTTCTATATAGTCATCTCATACCATCCCAGAGATAAAATTTAATGTGTCTGGCGTGTTTAGTGCTTGGTTTATCGCGCTTTTAGTAGTTTTTAACAGTACCGTAATATGGGGAGTGAGCGGGCTTGTGACCCGATTTCTCCCATTTTCACACCGTCAATAGAGGTACTAAAACAATTTGCTTCCAACGAATTTGGTTATTACAGCTTTAGCAGTTTAGGAGATATTCACATTAACCACGCCCACTTTAAAAAAAAAATTTAACTGCAGATGCCTCTCTCTAATGTGATCCTGTGTACCAAATAACAGTCTTGCATCTTATTGCAGAGCTTAGTTATGGCCATTTATTTGTTTTTGATTAATGGCCTTTTTTGGGTGTGGCAGTGGTCTGATTACGCCCATCTGCAATACCAACCGTCTCACGGTACCAAGAAACATTTCTACCAAGTTTCATAAAGATATCTCAATTTTTACTCAAGTTAGAGCTTGCACGGACGGACGGACGGACAGACAGTCACCCGGATTTCAACTCGTCTCTTCATCCTGATCATTTATACCTATATATATAACCCTATATCTAACTCGATTAGTTTTAGGTGATAAAAACAACCGTTAGGTGAACAAAACTATTATACTCTGTAGCAACAGGTTGCGAGAGTATAAAAAAAATAACCCAAATGAGGTAGTTGAACTTTTTTTGTGACATTAATATAGCTTGATGCCAAAATTAGATGGAAATTGTTATTTTTCTTCTTACCCGGTATTCCTACTGTAATGATTTCTATTCCTTTATAGACTTAACACAACATATTAAATGCCAGATTATGAATATCTTAATAAAGTTAATTGGAAATGGAACACGTTGCATAATATAATATACAGTCCTTGGCCATTGTACTATGAATAAGAGTTCTAAGAGTATATTCAACAATTGTACAAATTGTGTTTGCAAGTACTGTGGATGAAGAAAATGAATTAAGAAAGAACTATTTTATTTAAACAAGTGAGGAAGGGATAAGTCGCCAGCGAAAATTATATTAAAATCATCCTTTATTGAGATATATCTGACATAAACTTAACCGAAGAGGCTAAATTTAATATATTGAGTTGATGCGTAAAACGTCAACCAGAAGATAGGAATTGATGATAATAGGAATATGAGATTAAGTAAGTTTGAAAACTTTTTTTTAGGTATATGGGAAATAGGTGTAGTATTGACCCGATTTTATCTATTTTTTGCATTACTACATATTATTAACAGAAACGGACTCTCTCTGAGTTTCATGAAGGTATCTGATATACCATCAACAATATAAGAAGTAAAGTCAAGCGGACTTTTGAAAATCCTGATATTAGTTATATGGGTGCTAGCGCATATTGTCATTCGATTTCATCCATTTTATGAACACAGTTGCATCGTTAGGAAAAAAACACGCTCACTTAATTGAATACAGATAACTCAGATATTTACCGATAAATGGGTTATAAAGTCAGCCAGAAGTTCAAAAATCTATCTCACACATTGACCGACATATTCAGTAAAAAAGTAAGTAGTAGACTCTGGGGTCCACATTTCCGGTGTCTGGGGCTTGAATAGTTATGGTCCGATTTTGAAAATTTTTAGATCTAAGATAGCATACCAGAAAGGCACTATTTATGCAAAGTTTTATACCGATACAAATCTTAATTGGTGCTTGATTTACATTCTAGAAAGTGTTGCGAAGGAGACGTGAGTAGGTGATTTCGCCCATTTTCGCAACGTATAATGGAATGTAAAAGTAATGTTATGTACCAAATTTGATTTAAATCGGTCGAGCAGGTCCTGAGATATGTACTTTCACCTAAATTAGTGTAAAAATTTATGTCTCTGACGCATTAATTTATAGATTTTTGGCACTTTTAAAAGCTTTTAGCAAAACCGTTATATGGAGAGTGGGCGTGGTAATCATCCGATTTCACATATTTTCAGGCTATCACGGAGCCACGCCTACTCTTTAAAGCTCTTGGTATTGCGATGCGTTGCACTAAATTACAGTTTTATATCTTATGTTGCTTTGTTAGTCACCATTCAATGTAGGGTTGTTAAATATTTCGTTTCTTAGTTTCAGTACTTTGTTACAAACTGCCTGTGTCTATATCGCGTTGAAATCTTGGATTGAATTGCAAGTTAGTTAAAAGTATGGATAACCAAGAACGACGTATATATACACTGAATTTCGGTGCAGTACTATATAATTTTATATTGGCATGTCACTAACTGCAGGTTATATACTGATGTGAAACTTGTTATATTTTTGCGGCATTGATAATAGTGGCATATCGGCAAAGGTTGTAATAAAAGTCGAATGTTTTCGGAATTAAAAGATTAAAAAGGCATTATATTTTATTACATTTCGTAATTAAGTCAACTCATTTGAAAAGTTAATTTAAAAATCTTTCATAGAATAAGGAAGAATATTAAATAAATAGTACAACAGCAAAAATAGTATACTAAAAATAATTCGAAGAGAATGGCTCAACGTCTTTATTTATGAAAATAATGTAATATCTTAAAACCAAGCAAAACTATTTTAATCTATTCTGGATTTTGTTTGTACTTTTTTATACTCTATAAATCATATTACCTTGAAATAGACTACATTTCGGTAATAACTTGCATATTGAGTTAGAAATAAAAATTGACTAAATGCTAATGCATGTGTATTTGTTTTTTCTTTATTTAGTTTACTGATATAGATTTTACCACAAAATACTTACTTATTAAATTTTTAAACACCTCTCATCCATTAATGAGGTATTTATTCTATTAAAATATCTCCGCTTAGGCAAAATTTTGAAGTAATTTGAATATTCTCTATAAAATCTGAATCATGAAACACAAATATTTCCATCTATTGTTTCCTCAGATTATTTTGTGGTAGACGTAAAACATAGCGCTTTATGGGAGTAGATGACATTTGTATATAAGAAGACGAATTAAAAACAAATTTATTACTTATATTCAAATATATCTAATTGTTGATTAATCTGCTGTTTTCCCCCTTACATAAACTGTGTTTGTTATGCACCACTTACTTACATTTATTTGTAAATAGAAACATACATAGATAGGTCTATTACAAATTAGAGCAAATGAACTAGGGGCACTTTAAATACACAAATTGATCACGTAAGTTGCTTAAACGAATTTTATAAAGCCTTAAGTCAAGCAAAATATTTGGTTATTTTCCTTAGCTTGTCCTCTCTTGATGAAATTAGCAATTTTCCAAGTTATTCGTTTTTATTCCTTTCCTCTTCGCATCCCATGTTGATATACTATCTAATCTTGCATCTAATAAGCATTTTCAATCAGCTTTTATGAGAAAGCTGTAAAATGGGAATCAAGTACTACGCACCGGAGCATATTCGCTGTTCACATAATATAAACCCAAACCCGTTTATGCAGCGGAAATGTACTTTTTTACATTCAAGTTCTATTGGAGAAAAGGAATGACATGAATACGCGCTCAATTACGCCATATATTCCAACTCTCAACAACTTAATCCGTAAATATTTTAAAATGTCAGCAATGCCAGTAACAGAGGTTTTAAAACTTCTTAAGATACGGTTTGCAGATATTTGGATTAATAGCATTGCATATCTTATTTTATATACGTATTGTATATTTCATTTAGAACAGGTATAAAATAAACTTTTTCAAATATTTTGTCATATCTGTACTGCCTCATATGTGAGAAGTGGCAACAAGCGACAGGCACCGCGTACACAATTGCGTTCATATCTTTATTGTATACGTAGAATAAGTGAATTGAACCGATGAAACTTAGAATTCCAATTGTGCCACACTTATAATTGTTCAAAGCACACGACACGTGCCATTTATATTTGTTATTATTTTTCATCATACGTTGGAAGCACCTAATTCGCCATATTTTGAAACCAGGAAGTGCCAACTCGTCGGAAGAAGTAGAAAAGGAGCTATACTATATTTGCTCAGAGGATCTGCAAATACATGGTGAAGCTAATGCTATCTAAAATCACATAGTACCTTATATAATATTATGATAAAAATTAAAACAAACTGAAACCTTTATATAAGTAAGTACTCCAATTTGCTGGATATAGTCTTTAAAATTATCAGTTCATATCTTTTTACTGCAATATCACTGAAGGTAGAAAGAAGAAATCACATCTCTTCCATACACATACATAAAAATGAGTGCATTAAATGACTACAATGTATGATTTTAGTACTTTTCGCCTTTGTATTTTAAGATATTTATATAAGGAAAACGTTGTACAAGTATTAACGTTGGAAAGTGTTGTGGAAGCACAAAAAGGTATGATTGGACTTAAGTATTTCTCTAAGTTCATATTTCTTCATGTATGTTAGGTGCGCATACTTTTAACCTTAAACTTTTTTATTTGTTATTTTATATCTTTATTCATTTCTTCTACTATATAGTAGGGATTCAATTTCTGACGTTCTATTCGTCTTGAAATTCATTTCGAATATACAGTATTTGTTTGTTTTATGAATTCAACCTTTACTTAAATGCACATTTGTGTTTTGAACATCATAAGAATCTGTCAATAGATGTTTTGTATTTGAAATTGTTCTTGAAATGGTTGGTGCGATAGCCTCTTTGCAATAACATGGCTGCTAACTTTTATGGCTAATAACAAATAGTCACTTTAGCGGAAATATATGTACATACAGTGGAATATTGTTTGCCTTCGTTTAATTTATCATTTTACTTATTTTATGTGTACATAATCCTTTCCCCCCCATTGTCTTTGGAATTACTGAAAGCGAACTTCGTACAAAAGTAAACATGTCAAAATAAATACATCTTTCAAAGTATATATGGCCTAAAACAATTGCTTTTGATTTTTTTGTTATTCGTTTTCAGCTTCTTTATTGCTTTTTAATTTTATCATATTTGTATGAGCAATCACTGCTAAAGAAAAAATGCTAGAAGAATGTACCGTTATATGGTTTTTGCTAGTTTTATACCCTGAACAGGGTATATTAAGTTTGACATGAAGTTTGTAACACTCAGAAGGAAACGTCGGAGACCCTATAAAATGTATACATATATGATCAGCATGATGAGCTGAGTTGATTTAGCCATGCCCGTCTGTCTGTCCGTCCATCTATCCGTCCGTCCGTCTGCATATATGCAAACTAGTCTTTCAGTTTTTAAGCTATCGACCTGAAATTTTTCACCTGTCCTTTTATCACAAAGAAGCTGCTCATTTGTCGGAACGGCCGATATCGGACCACTATAGCATATAGATGCCATACAAACTGAGAAATCGGAATCGGGTGCCCATATGAGATATTTTTTCATTTGACGTAATATCTTTACGAAATTTGGCATGAGTTATTTCCTAAATCAACAATTTAAACTCTGAAGAAATAGCTTAGATCGTATTACTATAGAAAATAACTGCCATATTAACGAACGATCGGAGTAAAGTACATGCATGGAAAACTTTTTCATTTGACGAGATATCTTCACAAATTTGGCATGGCTTATTGTCAAAGGCAATAATACAATATCCGAATAAATAGTTCAGATCAGATTACTATATCATATAGTTCATGCAAACTGAACGGTTGGTATCAAGAGCTTATATGGAAAACTCTTTCAGTTGAGGAGGTATCTTCACGAAATTAGATCGGTATGAAGATGTAAGGAACCTTTGCCTATGTGAATGTGTACTCTTTTTCTTTTTTGTATTGCCTAAGTGCTCTATTTTCTTTAATATGGCGAAAAGAAACTTGTTATCGGTTGAAGAGAAAGCAATAATTGAAGCTTATGAAGAGTTACAGCTTTCAATAATTGAAATATCAAGAAAAGTTGGCAAAAGTCGAAAATTTATATTTAATTTTTACGTAATAATTCGGACTGCGGTCGAAATTTTAATGGCGGTAACAATAAAGTGATTTCTAATGTTCAAAAGAGAGCAATTTTGAGAAAAGTATCTAACTCTCATGAATCGACAACCAAGATCGCGCCAAATGCTGGTGTTAAATTGAGCTTATATACTGCTTAAAGGATGCTAAGGAATTCTTGATACTTGAAACTAAAGAAAAAACTACCACTTAAGATTCCCCGAAAAGAAGCCGTCAAGTCTGATTGGCGCTATGTTGTATTTTTAAATGAAATACAAAATTATTGGAAGGGCTGATGGATGTAATTATTATTTCTATGATATTCGGAAGGAGAAACATTAGTTGGAACGACTACGTAGTCGAACTGTAATTTTTGAATACTTATATAAATGCAAATGCGTATAAAAACTACTGGAAACTGCTTTTCTCCATTTTAAAAATTTGTGTTAAACGATACAATAAAGCACCGATTTACACTGTTCGTGTATTTAAATCTGGGATTGAAGGACAAAACGTTAATTTAATGCAGTGGGTATCTTACTCACCTGGCAGCAATATAAAAGAAAAGGTGTGGGGATGATTGGCTCGCAAAGTTTTCGAGTTTGGCCGGAAGTGTTCTCTTAAAGAGGACATAGTTGATGGTATTAAAAATGTTTGATCATCGATTTCCTTAAGTTACATTGGAAAATTGTACGAATCGCTACCCAATCGAATCTTAGAGATCTTTCTCAACAAGGCGGGATCGACTCATTATTAAATAAGTATACAAATGTTTAAATTAGTTAATTTAAGACGATTTTCAAGTACCGTTTCTTTAAATTTTTCGATTCAAATGCTTGTGTTAGTGATAAAGTAGACTCCGCAAAATATTTCTGCCATATTTTCATTATTAACACACAAGAGTTGATTTTTTCATGGTAAAAATCGCCAGTCAAACAGCTGCCAAACTCACACTTATTGATATATAGAGATCAAGCTTCACACGAAAATAAAGGTTGTTCCAATCTAAGAACAAATCTTTTATCGATTCGATCTGCGCGCGTAGTTTATATGAACCACTCCGGGTTAATTTTAATCAGATGGTACAGTAGTGTACCCTTCGTCAAATGAAAAAGTTTTCCATATAAACACTTGATTCCGGTATTTCAGTTTGCATGGCAGCTATAAGCTATAGCAATCCGATCTGAACAATTTCTTCGGAAATCCCATCATTATCTTACACAATAATCCATGCGAAATTTCGTGAAGATATTATATATACAGACAGGCGGACATGGCTAAATCGACACAGCTCGTCATGCTGATTATTTATGTATATATTTTACTCATTTGTGAGTTTCCAGAATAAAATTCAGAATTAGTATAATCACGAATAAGTATTTAAATAGAGTTTTGAATATATTTCTATTTGTTTTTAATTTTCTTTGTATATGTATATTTTTATGGTATATGTTTAACGATATGTAATATAGTCTTTTAGAACCCTTTGATTAATATTTATTCTATATTTAAAGTGCTCTTAATAATTTTCATTTATAAAATGTCTCTTATTCGATATTACAATGAAATGGATCCGCTGGTATAATAATCAGTTATACCCAACAGTGCAAGACAGAGTCGACGTCATTTGAATGTTGCCACACTCTGGACAATTTTTATGATTTTATAAAAGAACTGAAGTGCGGGCAATAAAATCCAACAGAACACACTGATTATGCCAAATGTGAATATTAATACGGATGCATTTTATAAATGGATGCTTGCATACATATTTAGAATTCGAAAATCTACCAATAAACATAGTGATACTTCGTTTTCGTCCATACTACGTGTGCTATGTCAGATGGGTTGCAATTTTTTCGGGGAGCAGCGAAGGGGAAATATTCTAAAAATGATAATCGTTGCTGTGATGGGGGTACATAGTAAAAATTTTATTGCAATATATATATATATATGTATATTAGTATATACATACTATACTATTTAAAAATATTGCAATAAAATATATGTATATATATATATAGCTGACATTTACCTCCAAATGAAAAGGAACTTGCATTCACACTTTCGGCTTTTACGACTTTTCAGATTTAGCCGAATGAAGTTCAATAATGTTTCAATTTTAATGTGATATACCCAGACGTCATTGAAAAGCTTGGCGTAGTGAGATTTTCATTTAGTCAGAATTAATTTCAAACACAGCGGGAAATGGAAAACGGACTGACATAAAACTATTGCGCTAACGTATAGAAGCTAACGTAAGGCCCATACATTTACCATTCACATACATACATTTTTCTTGTTAATTTCTTGCATATGAAATATTTTTGGTAGAGATGCCGAGTTTATTAAGGAAACCCATTGGACGTAAAAGAAACAACTTTTAGTTCTTCTAATATGTTAGCTGAATTTTTAAATTCAATGGTTATCCAATCATAACTGCATGAAACAATATCGTTTAAATTAATATGAACTCCTACCATGTACTTCTAACTATTTTTTCCGTTTTCTGAAATCACTAAAAACAGCATTTCAGGCACGGTACTTACCAGATCCTCACGACTTTGCTCACGCATTGTGAGCATTACATTTGTGGCCTTTGAAAGCTTCATATTATTCGTCCTAACTAATCTGAAATATACTCAGAAATATGTTTCCATGCAATTTTCTTAAGATAACTCACACACTGACCGACACATTCGACATAAAGTATACTAGAATAACGAAAATCCGTATATCTAGTTCCGGGATCAATTTCACAAATTTTCGACATTAAACTATAACTATATCTAATGTTATTTGTTCACTTAATTTTGCCAAGATATCTTTTATAGATATATATGGTACAAAGAAGAGTTTTGTATCTTAATTTGTGGCTTAGTTATAGCCCTTTATAGTTATTGGCTTAACGACATTTACTTGTTTGGTCGGAAGTGCATAATTGCGTCGTAATCAGTACATTGCCACACCCACAAAATGCCATTCAACGAAAACTTATAAAGTGCTATAACTCAACTCTTAATTAAGATATAAAATAGTAATTCTATACAGAGGATTTTTAAAATTTGGGCATGGCTTCGCCGCCTAATAGGTTTAATGTCCATATCTCACAAACCATTTTAGATATTTTAACCAATTTTTCTCAGGTCAAATGATTTTAGCACCTACGTTGACAGCGTCAAAATAGGTGAAATCGGGTTGCAACCCATAATATCATATCCCCATATAATCGTTATATTGAAAACTACTAAAAGTAAAAACTACACTCACATACTGTGAGCAAACAAGTCAAGATATCAGTACAAGACCTAAGAAATATTAAATAGACATATAATATATATATATCAACTGTTAGAAGCTGAGCAACTGGCTTGTTTGGACTTTTTTGGCCGCCTGTCTGGCTGGTCGTCAACTCACTTGCAACACCAACATTGATGGCAGAAATTTCAATCATTTTTTACTGCAGCTCTGTATCTTTGGCATAATGTCGTTCGAGCTAGCAAGAAAAACAAAAAGCAGACAAGATATTGAAGCGGAGGGAGGGCCACGCTAACGAACCTGTAGTTGAGCAGCATAGTTCCATGGTTCTGGGGCTAAATATGACAAACGAACAGAATATTATTGACAATGTAACTTATGTACAAGTATAATATACTTGTAAGCAACCCGTCTCAAAAAGGCCAGGATATATAAAAATTGCAGCTTTTGCAAGCAGTCCAGCGCATGAGAAACCCAAAATCGACAATCCCAAAAAAAAAACACAGAGAAAATACACAACATAAAAATAAAAATATAAAAAACCGAAATTTAGAATATTTTATACAAACTTTCGTGTTGCAAACTGGTGACAGAAATAGGCACTGACAACAAAAACGAAATATGTTTGGGGCTGGCAGTAGATACGCATACTATGCGCAGTCAAACAACTGGGAAATTCTTACTCTGATTCGCTTTGGAAACAGGAGTCTGGAAATATGACGTGGAGAGAAGGGAATAATATTACAAAAATATTATATCAATTCCTATAATTGACATTCTTATCGTAAAAAATCGTATGGAAATAGTTGAATTGAATAAACTTTTTTATGTATATAATTGATGTTTCATAGTACCTACACATCATAGAAATTGTCTTACAATTTGAACATAACTTAAAACCATGACTGATTCAAAATTATTGAAAGCGTAAAAGCTTCTATTCCAAATGAAAACGTCTAGTAACATCAATTATCTTTTCTATAAATATATTTTCTATACATTTTGAGCGTTTTGGCCAATTCATGGGAAGCAATTGATATTTTTATACTCTCACAACATGTTGCTACAGAGTACTCGTATAATAGTTTTGTTCACTTAACCCTGGTCATAGATCAGACCCCTTTAGATTTCGCCGAAACTTTTCTAGTCTCTTCTACCCTTTAAAAAATATTTTTGAGAATTTTTTCAAATTTTTTTATCAAACCCAAAAAAAGTTACGAATTTTTCAAAAACACGGCCTGTTTATTTTCAAATAGCCATAACATTTTCAGGCATCGACTTTTGGGTACCTTTTTTTTAAGTTTTTGTTTTTAAATAAACTTTTTGAAAAAATACATCAGAAAATTAGATATAAATTCTTCAAGATAATCGGTTTTTTTTCACCAAAATCGTTATTTTTTTGAAGTTTGACATTTTTTATTATTTTGTTTGTTTTCTCAAAAAAAGCTTCTATTGATATGACAACTTTTCCCGCTTATCCTGGAGGGGTTCGATAATTTAAATGTTTTGTGGTATGATTTCCGTAATTTATAATCAAAATGCAGCATCTGGTTTTCACTGAAATAATGATCAGGCGACAGTTTTTCCAGCAGTAATTTATTATAAAGTAAATGACAAACATGAACACACAAGTTTAGTAATTATTTCAGACTGTAATAATCACGATGCTGTTGCTGTTCATGTTGTCATCAAAATAATAACTGATGATGTGAAAAGTCTTCCTGATCGCTGTAACAAGATTTATTATTTTTCTGATGGGGCTCCTCAACAGTTTAAGAACTTTAAAAATTTTGTAAATTTATACTACCATGAAGATGATTTTGATATTCCTGCTGAATGGCATTTTTTTGCAACTGCCCATGGCAAAGTTCCACGTGATGAAATTGGTGGAATCCTCAAACGACTTGCAGCAAGAGCAAGTCTCCAACTTTTGGTAGATAAACAATCTAAAGGGGTCGGATTTAAAACTTGTTGATTTGGCGTGGAATACCCCATATATAAATGATCAGGATGGCGAGTTGAAATCCGAAATCTTGATGGAATTTGCTAGATATGTTCCTTGGTGTCCAAGGAGAGTTAATATTGCAGATGAGCGGAATCGGATCATTATCACGCCCACAAAACGCCAATGATCGACACTTATAAAGTGCTATAGGTAGGTAGGTAGGTAGAGTGGCTGTCTTACGACATATTTAGGCCTTTAGGTGGCCTATAGTTATACTACCGAAACTTAAGTCCCGTCACTTTATTGACTACTCTCTAAACCACCCCGTGCTTCTGATGAACTTCATAAATATGACAAGTTTTATCTGTGTAACCTCCGATACGTCGTCAAGAAACCCTCGACTGATGGTTGCGATTCTTTTCCTATAGAGAGCCTTACAATCGGATAGAAGACATTTAACGGTATTTTCATTTTCTACCTCATGACAGCTTCTAAAATAGTCGTTATATGGCGTTTCTAGTCTACTGGCATGTCTGCCTATTGAAAATGGCTTTTTAGTACTCCTACGAGAGTTATATCATTCCGTTTGAATTTTAATAGTCGGCATGTGCGGCCCATATTCCAATCCTGCCACGTCTGCCTACTTGTTGAGCAAGTCAAGGATTGATTCCATCGAGACTCTGTTATAACATGTTTGTCAATTAAATATCTACAAGGAGCCAGATGCATATATATTCCCTCTTTTCCGAACTTTAAATGAAAGGTGGCGCCTGTTCTGGCTAGTTTATTTACTACAGAGTTATCACTCCACCTGGGACTCATTGCAGGTTTATGAAATGAGATGTTAGTTCCACTAAGATCTGAAGGCAATCTTTCACTAAGGTGAATCCCCATCTGGGCCCCACCATTATTTTACACGTGCAAAGTTCTGTAGCTGCTTTCATTACCCTAGCTTCAAAGTTTGGTTTCCAAGAAAATTTCCTGTCCAAAATTAGACCCGAATAGCTTGCATTATCTTCTATCGCTAGCCTGGTACCATTTAATAATGGCGGCACGATTTCTGGAGTACTGAGTTTCTTAGTGAACAATACTAGCTGCGTCTTGCTAACATTCAGGTTCAGTCCACATGATACGGTCCATCGATTAACATCATTTAAGTCATCAGTTAGCGAGGGTATTCGGCGAATTAACCTCTAAACGAAACTGCCACATCATCAGCGTTGGCCATAGCATGTATCCCCTTCTTTTCCAGATATACTAACATTTTGTTCATTGTTAAGATCCATAGAAGTGGAGATAACACGTCGTTGAAGCTCCCAGCGTTCATATAATTGACCTGCCCATGAGCATCTGTTCAATTAATTTCCTGTGAGGTTCAGGATGCCCATTATGCCTCCATTATTGAAAGCGCCTTCTATGTCTAAGAAAGCTACAGGGGTTTATTCGATCTCTGCTAAGTGCAATGGCCCTTTAAGCATGGTTATTAACTAGTTTATTATATAGCTCTGGGACTGCTGTAACTGAGCCGAGAATAAACCGTGAGGTTCCGACGATTTATAGGGCTTGAAGCTGCCTATCGCTCAGTAAACATTACTGTCTGACACTATGTCTGCAGGAGGGGTCTCTGCTTCCACTTCACTGCCCAGTGTATACTCCATTGTGTAGTTTTCAGAGCTGCCTGGGAAGTGAGTATCCATTTCCAGGTATAGAGATTCTTCACTGAAAACCGTTCAGCTGCTATCCAATGTTATCACCGATTGTGCCATTATTTTTCGAAGTCGAGACGCTTCCGCCGTATTCTCAATATCATTAGAAAAGGATTTCCACGAATCTCTTTTTGCTCCTTCTTTTTTGTATGACATTAAGAGGATATGTTATAATAGTTATACCATTTCTCGTTTCTTTGGGATAATTTGGCTAAATTAAAATGTGGTGGTCCGAAAAGGAGTGTTCTTCAAGAACTCTCCATTGAGTTGACATATTTATCAATACTTTCTACATGACTGTATTGTCTAATACCTCCTGCCGGTTTCTCGTTATAAATGTTGGCATATTACATCTATTACATATCAACAACTTGTACCTAGTAGATAGTTAAAGAGCAACTCACATCTTTCGTTGAAATCCGTGCTGCCAAATAACGTGTGGTGTGCATTGGAATCGAAGCTAAGTATATTCAAGCACCTGGATGCTTCACTGTCTTGTACCAGCTCTTTCAGCAGCTGCGATAGAACCTCTACTTCATCATACGGCACGTAGCATGCTACCAGCCGGTATTTGCTGCTGTCCGCCTCTCAGCTTACTGCTGTGGTGTCTTGATTACTATACCTATGACTATACCTATGTAATAAGAATACATTAAGATTTTTATTAGCTATGATACATGTCCTAACCTTACCTACGCCGTTTGCCATGGATAAATAATAACCCGGTGTCCTCAGTCCGAAAATACGCCCTCCATTACTCTATGGCTCCTGAACGAGGACGAAGTCAGGCTGTTCTACTGTCATGCGGTTAACAAGAGCTAGAGAAGCTAGTTTGCTGTGGAGGAGAATAATTTGGAGAATACGCATTAATTATTGTCTTCTCTGCGTCTTCTTGAGAGTCGCTCGAAAGCTCGCTCTCAGTGTATAGTTTAGAGACACCAGATTCTGCTGCGTGGTCTTCGAAGGCCTTGACAAATCTCCATCCCCCAGTTGGCAGATTCAGGTTGCAGGCTCTGATGAGCGGCATTATCTGATAGGGCAGCGGCGATTTGCTGGGATATACAATTTTCATTTACTTTCGAACTTAGTTCTTCCTAACTAGTTATTAATTTATTTAATTTATGGACCGCAGTACATAATATTCGAAATTAATTTTGTCATCTTGATAATTTTACAAATGTAAAATGCCTAACTCTATGTTCTTAAACTTTTATATAGAGTACTTGTAGGAACCAAAATATTTTTAAATGAATCTATGTAGAGGTTAAGTTAGGGTAAATGTGTAATAAGTAAGTGCTACCTGCCTTTCACTCCATTCTATACGCCGATATATGGATTTGATAGTATTTTTTCTTTAACTGCGTTTGCGCAACAGTTTACTCACATAGAATCTGGTCACACGAGGGCTCTTTTGTCACCCGGTTAGTTGTAGGCGAGGAAATACAAAGGGACCGTGCCACTCCTGCTCGGTTTCCACGCTTTCCGTTCTTGCTCATAACAATTCACTGTTACACAATCGGCATTCCTTTTCATTTTAAAATTCTTTTGATGGTTGGAATAGCGCTCGGTTCAAATGAATATTTACCTTATATTCGGAAATTTGAGTTTTATTATGTATTTTTGTTATGTAATATGAAAATATGTATACAGATATCCAAAACATAGGAGCAATGTTTTAGAAAAGGGTGAATGAGGAAAAATATTACCGCGTACGTGAAACGTATAAAAATTTGAGAATGTGATGTGAAAAGGAATTACTGCATTCCGACTCAAGTTGTCGGACTCTTGTCGCTCGATAATGATCGACAAAAGAGCCCTCGTGTGAACGCAGTCATATTGAACGAAACTCCACCGGTTTAAAGTTTTCTGCTTTTAAACATTTTTCTCTCCCTCAATCAATGGTAGTTCAAAAGTGGTTGATTTCCATGCATCAACTGCATTCATTATCAGAATTTCCAACCTTTGCAAGAGGCGAAAAGAATGTGAGTGTTTGTAGCAAAGTCTCGCTTGAAAATTGAAACACACCTTTAATATATAATAAATTTCTATATATATCTTATAAAATTCTAAAATGTTAGAACCATTTATGCATATACGCAAATAAATTAATAATTACGTTTTTGGTGTGAGTCTTGATGTTATCGCGCAAATTCCGGAATTTGCAAATGTGAAGCATAATACATATCTATATAGGCATGCACTACATACGAATTATAATCCAATAAAAAAAACAATAAAATAATACTCTGGTCAACCCACTAGTATTAAAAAACTATCTCAGAGAAATTATAGTTTTGTTTACTTAACGAAGCTTGTAACACGTAAAACTAATCGAGATCGATATGGAAATAATGTATAATAGATCAGAATGACGAGACGAGTTGAATTCCGGAATGTGTTATATATCCACCTACTCGAGCAAGCAACAACTTGAGTAAAAATGTATACATTTTAAACTTTTTAATGGTTAAATTTTGCCATGCTGCTAAAAAGCAGTTTTTGGAAACAATTCAAGATTTATATAACAGAAATCAAATTGACAGTAAAACTTAAAATAAACTTAATATATAGCATAACAGGAGGAGAGATTAAGGAGGAGATTTAAAAATGCTCAAAAGTCAGCACGGCCCCGCCTTCTAATATATTTAATGTAGACACTTGGTGGAAGTTTTTATACTATCCCAAACTTATTAAAGCAGAGGGTGTAAAAGCCTTGTACACCTATTGGTAGGTTTGTAACACTTAAACTTAATTGGGATAAATATAAAATTATATATGTATATATACAATATATAAATAATCAGGATGACGAAACGAGTTGAAATCTGGTTGACAGTCTGTCCATCTGTCTATCTGACTGTGCAAGCTGTGTTGAATAAAAATTTAGATATCGTCCTGAAATTTTGTACACGTGTTCCTTGGCCAAATCGGGTTCCTTGGCCAAATCGGGAGTATTTGTAGGTATAGCGTTGAGGATGGCGGTCGTCGCCTATTGGATGGCATCAACGTCAGCAAAGCGGTTTCCTTTCATGGCATGTAGTTTTCCGAAAGGGTAGAAGTCGCACGGTGCCATATCAGGTGAATACGGGGAGTGGTTGATTGTTAAAATTTGATTTATGGTCAAATAATCGGCCACATGCGTCGATCGATGAGACGGCGCATTATCGTGCAACAAACGCCAACTTCCATCTTCGCGATTCGGGCCGAATGCGACGGATACGTTCTACCAAACGCCTCAAAACTCCAAGGTAGAATACCGCATTAACATTTTGGCTGGGTGGAACAAATTCTTTGTGGACAATACCCTTGGAATCATAAAAACAAATCAGCATTGTCTTCACTTTTGACTTCTCCAGGCGCGATTTTTTGGGTTTCGACTCATTTCTCATTTATGTCCTCACGACCACTTTGAAAACGTTGAAACCACTCGTGAATACGGCTACGGGATATACAATCATCGCCATTAACTTGTTTCATCATTTGATGAGTTTTGGTAAAAGTTTTACCAAGTTTAAAACAAAACTTAATGTTGGCTCTTTGTTCGATGCTCATTTTCCGACCGACACTACAAATGTAATGTCACATGTAGCGCGATATCTCAGCTGTTATATAAGTCAGCTGTTATATAAATTTTATATGACAACACTGAAGAATACACAATCGAGGGATAACAATTTCAGACAGATGGCGCCACTAGAAGCCGCGTTGTTTAAAAAGTCCTGGAACTTTTGAATTGTACCTTGTACATATCTTACAAATCACTAAAGTTATATCAACCAATATTGCTCGAGACAAATATTTCAGCGCCTCCTTCGACAGTGAGTGTGAAAATTGATAAAATCGAACGATAACCACGCTCACTCTCCATATAACGGTTATGTTACAAGCTACTGATTATGCGCTAACTTACTAACTAAATAGAGTGAACCGAAAAAAAATGTGTACAGGGATGTGCTGACTTTGAGACCATTATCTCTTAAACTATTAAAACTTTTGAGTTGCATCCGAAAGTGAGGAAAAGGTCGCTTTATTAATTTTCAAAAGGGAATTGATTTTAAAACTCCTGTTTTCTCGAAAAAGTTTAAAAATCCAGATCGACTCCGTTTTTGACCCCCACCATTTAAATTGAGTTTAGCTTCTAACCAGGTCATATTTAGTTTTTATAATGCTAAGTAGCCTATTCTTTTCATAGTCCTTCGATGACGCCATTTGCTCCCATTGCACTCCATTTGCTCCTATCGCAACCCACACCATAATGCAGCTTCCACCATGCTTGACAGTATTATTCAAAGTTTTATTTTTCAGCGCTTAAACTTAGTTAAACCATGTAAATCGACGAACATCAGATCCAAATAAACTAAATTTGGACTCACCTGTAAAAATTACAGAATCCCAAAATTCATTATCACGATGGATATACTTTTTGGAATATTTTCGTTTCGCAGCATTTCTTTACGAGAAATGTATTGTTTCGTGGTGTTTACGCTTAAAAATTAAGTGAAAGCAAACAGTTCCGAAGAATTTGAGCGTGGACATTTCCAATTCCAGCTTCTTTCAATTCCCTGGCGATAGCGACATCGGATATTTTGAGTTTTTTCTTAATACTCCGAGCAACTTTACTTTTAGCCTGAGGCGTGCAGATTTTTTTGAATTTAGAAATAATGTAATTAATGTAATGCCCATTTTGTAAGTACTTTGGGTTTCTTGCCATTACAAGAGGTGTTTGTTTGTTCACTTTTTATTTAAAAATTACAACCGCACTAAAGAAATTCGCTTACCAAATTAGACAGTTTAAACACACCCAAATAATAGCAGACTAAAATAACAGTACCTCCTAGATAACGGCATTTAAAGTGTTGCTAATGTAAGTGAGATATTTTAATTTTTTGCATTGGTTAGCATTAAACTTGATTTGGTATTGATTTTTTATAAAAAACGAAAAATACATAAGATTAACATTTTGTTACTATTGATTGTAGCTTTAAAGCTGAAATAGTTTAAGAGAAAAATCAATTCAAAGTCAAAACATCGCTCTGAACAAGTTTTTTTTGGTTCACTGTACTACGTCAGAAGCATTAAATATCACTACCAAGATGGTAGGACAGAAAGTATAAAAGTTGGACAATGGGGAGCCATAACTTATCAATCCCCCAGAAATCGAAATGTGGCTGACCTTTTTCATGTTGCAAAATTAAGTGAACGTATAATATTGGATATTATTTAATAGATCAATGCCGAAAATATGTGAAATTATATTATAATACATATAATGAGTTTCGTTATTCTAACAAACCTTATGCTGAATATCTGGGTTAGTGTTGGAATTATTTATTTATTTAATTGCTTGAAAATATGGTGTCAACTCATTAGAGTTTATGTCACATATGTTACACCATATTTAAGGAAGATTTAAATATAATTTTTTGCCGTCAAATTAAATATAGTTATAAATCTAAGTGAGGCTGTGACGTATAATATAAGTTAATAGGATAAAAATTGTATCCATCGGTTACACCTGAACTTAGGCCTTCGTTACTTGTTTAATATAAGTTTTGCCACACACCTGAAAGTATAGCTTCGGCAATGACCTGTGCAAATAGTGAGAGTATAAAATGTCCAAAATATAGCACTGAATTTCTTAATAAACAAAATAGGAATGACTCTGTCGCAGCAGCATAACACTCCCACGAATACGCAGCATCAACTAACGGGATTAAATATTAGGTTTGTTTCACAACATTTCTTAGCACTAAAAGCTAGCAGAAGGGAGTACAAGTTAAGAGCAAAAGAAGCAAAGAGAGCTGTTGGTTTCTGCTAGTAGAAAATAGCTACTGCCATATGAAAAAACAACTGGCAAAACACATGTATAAACAAGCGATATTTGACTAATTTGCCTTGATATTGTTTATTTTAATAATTTTAAATTGTAAAAAAAATTATATTGATTAATTTTCGAGCGTTAATATGATGTGATTATTAAAAACCAGATTTTCATAATTTCTGCCAAGTTTTACTAATATTCCGTTTCTTAACATTTTCATTATATCGTTTCTTGTTAGAGTAGATTGCATTCTTGTTCTTCCTGATAGCCAGCAACTACTAGTAGTTATGAAACAAACCATTGTTGTGCTAGAAAATTCAACAGATTGTTCTGCAGTTTTTCTGTCTGTTAAAGCACGCCTTTAGGTGAAATCCTATATCTCAAGAACCACATAACCAACTAAATTTGGCGTGTACTTTCCATATAATAAACTTTTAAATTTCATCTGATTCTTTTATTTTACAGTATACAAATCAAACATCAATGATTTAACAAAAGAAAACTAATCGCAAATGGTGCCCTCAAAGGATTTCATCTTACACTCAAATATTGTAGAAATCGAATTATAACTTTTCAAAGATCCAGACACCAAATTTGTGAATCCCTGTGCATAAAGCTGATTTTTTACCGAACATATAACAATTTGTGAGGTCTAGTCTCCAAATTCGGGGAGAATAGTTTTAGGATGACAGCATGCTCTTGTGCCAAAAATGCGTAAAATCGGGTCAATACTTCCCTTACCCCCACATACCCAGTATACATATTTCCGTGCTTCCGGTGAACTTTGTACCGCCTCTATAGGTAAGGCTAGCCGGAAGTTTAAAGTTCTTTTATTAAGTATAAGCGGGCTAGGGGTAGAAATGAATCGAGTTTTCACATTTTTGGTAGCACGATATATTACTGATAGAAAAATTAAAGATACTTCACAGATTGACCGATATATGGTATAAAGATAGCCGGTTGTTTGAAAATTCTTATACTACCATAGGTAAATGGGCGCTTTAGGGAAATGTTTTCTACATATTTAAATAATGGCCAATATTTTTTGATAAAAAGTCAGCCTTAGGTGCTGCAGTCTACATATACGGTATCTGGGGGCTTGAAAAGTTATTGTCTATTTTGACAATTTTTAGACACGAGAGACATCACGAGTATTTGTGCCAAGTTTTATTTCGATAGCGTCATTGGCTCTCGATTTATATACTAAAAAATTGGGTGGAATTAAAAATTATAATACATGGAATTGTAGTTCGTTTTCGCTCATTGTTACACTGTAGAAGGAAATATCGGAGTAATGTTATGTAGCAAATCTATTCCTCTGTTGAGTATTGCCCCTTAGTTTTAGGTATGAAAATTCTTCTTCTACTACGGGCGTTATTATATAAAAAAGATAACATATTAAGCCTCTAAAAATGCAGTGTAGTAATTACAGACGTGAATACATACATTCAAATATTGTATTGCGGTGTAAACAAAGGTATTATTATAGGCATTACATATGAACAGGGTGACCTAGTTGTTAATAGACTACTAGCAAAGGGTAATATTGCCGTAATTTGTACACTCCATATTATTTTCTGACAATTATTGTTTGGTTTATCAATGTTCAAATGTGCACAGGAGTTTTCAGAAACAACTAAACTGAAGAAAATGGATATATGACGTTCATTAAATAATAAATTGTCATATTAATAATATAAATTTAATTAATTATCTTTAAATCAATATTGAGCTCTTACGAACTTATACAATATTGTGAACTTATAAATTTAAATTTTGAATGTAATTATAAGTTTTAGAAGTCCTTGTTTTAGAACTGTAGCCGTCGGTCAATAATCGTTCGTCAAACGTAATTCTAATTTTACTATTCGGCTGCCTTTCGTCTACAAGTCAATCGTTAGTTTTCATACAAATTAAGGGTATATATTTGGGGGTATTACCGAAATTAAGATTTTATTCAGTAATACCACCAATAACTAATAACTGAATAACCAATAACTAATAAATTAATAATAACTTGATATTTGTATTGGCATTAACGTATTTACAAAGTGTATAAGTATAACGCTATACATAAGCTTGTATTATTTTATCAATATCTCAATGGATAAAGTAATATTTTTGGAGAAATTACAGAACTAACTAGTTGTTATTGGTATAATAATCCATTTATTTTAACGATGTTGTTCAGCACGCCTCGACAGACATTATATTGCGAACATAAACAAAAGTAACTGACAGCTTCTTATATATGACTACTCACTAGCAATACCATTCAAAATTCACAAATTCAGTTCTATTTGCCTGACGCCGTCCGTTTTATTTTACGTGCAGACAAACAAATATATAAATATGATAAACAAGGCACACTTCTTGCAACTGTTTTAATAATACCGACTGGTATTTACTTCCCATAATTTATTTCGATGACGACGGCAACATGAATTTCAAATGAAAAAGTAGGCAAAGCAAAACTAATGGTTAGTATCCAAATTTAGCCATAAGCAGAAAGTAATATATATATATATATATATATATATAATACATATATAATATACAACGCTAATATTCTTCTTTCATTTTAATTAAATTGATTAAAATCGACATTCGCTATAGGTATGTATAGGAATCTATTCTTTAGGCTATAAAGCTATGCCATACATGTTTATGTCCTTCGGTACTACTCCTAGTGTACAAACAGGTAAATATATGTAGCATATGATCTCCTTAGTTTTTAATTCGTCGTTTAAAGGCTCACTAACGAAAACTTGAGAAAGAACTAATTTCAAAAGCAGTCGAACAACGATTGATTTAAAAAAAATAAGGAAGGTTTGACGAACGTTTTTGACGTGGGAACAACTTTGTATTGAAAATGTTGGAAATCAATTGAACATATTTTACATTCTAAATATTAATATTAAAAGTACACACCCACAAATCCCGCTAGAAAAATAAAACATCATTGGTTGCAGTATAATGCGATTGGGCATTTCTTGGGCCAATTTCAAGCATTTTACAAATCTAATTGGCTTGGGCTTGAAACGAACCGGTTGTTCCGATTTCGAACGTTGTCAGAAAGAATCTAACCGAGCGAGATGCCGTGCCCATTCTTACCCAGATTAATTTTGTACAGTATATTACAGTGCTACTAATGTTTTTCATTAGCTAAGAAATGAATTTAGTAATTTTTGTACCCTAGCAAAATGTTGCTATAATATAATTATATATATAATAGATATTTATAAACAATAATATATATAAAGTGGTTTCTTACAAACAATTATGTAAATTAACTTAAACCAAACTCACAGGAAATAAGTTTTGCAAGCACTTCCTCATTCTGCGTGAAAACGGATGAAATCGGAAATCGCTTCATTGGAGCCGGTATAAAAATTGGACAATGGCTTTGCACCGCCCAACTTTACTTGAAATCGTATATTTTAGGAACCCCTCGACCGATTTTATCAAAATTTGGTGCTACATATTATACAGACTTTCTTTTTTACAATGTAAAAATTACTAAATCGCATCACGACCACGCCCGTAAATTTTCAAAATTCCCTCTGATACTTTCGTTTTACAGTTTATAAATCGAGAGGCAATGCCCTTATCGAAACAAGACTTTGCACACTGGTAGTGTCTTCTAGGTATGCCATCTCGGGTTCAAAAATTATCGAACTCGAACCCTAACTCTTCAAGCGTGGGAACAATGAGCGTTTGTATCAAAACTGTACGCTCGGCTGTCATTTTGATATATTATACATAACATTCGTTTCTTCGTTATGTTTAGGTGTTACAAACTCCCCTTAGGCGAACCAAACTAGTATACTCTGCTCAATGTGTTGTAGAATAAATTATACATAAAGCTGAACTCATTGAATTTGCCTATAGACATAAGTAAGGCGCCGGAATTCTAGTATATCATGCCTGACATTTATCGGATTCAATCATGTGCCAAGTTTAATGCATATAGTTACATGGACAGACATGAATATCAAATAATTTAAAGTTATGTTAAGGTTTTAATACATGTTATGTTTTGAATATCTCTAAAACATATCTACATACATATTTCGTTCTGTTCTCGATAAAATAAAAAATTGTAAAACTAATAATTCGGGGGTTTAAGAAAAATTTCAGTATAATTTAGAACAGGAAAACCAATTTGTGTTAAGAACAATATTTTGCTTGTAAGAGACTGAAATATTGGCATAATATTGCTATTAGAAGTATATAGTACTGTATATATATATATAATAGAAACCTTAGTGATGTACCAAGTTACTCACGTACGACGTGGGCGTGATAAAGTAGACAGCTGTTTTACTATTTATGCAAAGTATACATGTATATGTTGTTATCGCATCCACATACAAATAGTAGACAACTTACTTTATCGTTAAGCCGAGGAGGTACAATATAACAAGTTATATGAAAATAATACGTTGAATTGCGAGTGAGTACGTGCCAAACATATGGAGTTTTTATGAAAGTAATTTACAGAATTCTTGATTTAAGTAAAATATATTTAAGACTTTTTATGAGATGTAAGAAAATGTAATTTACTACTACGTTGTAGAACATGCTATTCGACGGCGATAGTGAAATCCAAGTAAAATCAGAAGAAAAGCGACAAATTATATTTTTAGCACCCGGAGTGCATACTCATTTGTTGATATGTACTATTATATTATATAGTATACAAATATGTCCACATATTCTGGTTATTTTCAAGTATATGTTACCTTATGCTTGTTTGTTTGTGTAAGTAAAATCACGTACACGACCAAAAAGACTGAGAAGCTTTCTGCAAATAATACATACCATTTTAATGTATTTCAAGTGTGTGCTTCATGTTCTGTGTCATGTATGGGGAGCATATTTCGAAGCATGCCTACCATAATCAAGATTCAAATCATTTAAATTTTACTTTTAAAAATTACCAGGATACATATTTATATTTTTTTATCATATAATAGTTTGTAAGGAGAAATACAATAAATGTGTCTCCGATTTGCCAACGTAGTGTAATATGGAACTACCAATTGTGGTCTTTGCCTTCTATAATGTGATAAGTATAAAAAAAAGCAGTTGCTGAAGCTTAATTAAATCAAGATCATCTAAATTATTAAAATTTGTCCTTGATATTCCGAAATGAGGTGTCATTATAATAATTTGTAATAATTAAATAGTTCTATAAAACAGATAAATTGTCCATCTTAGCAACTACGTTACAACTCTAACGGTATACTAGTATACTGTGGATCAATTGTTTGTGTGATTTCTCTATTTAACTATGCGGAGTATTGCACTTTGTGTATAAACAAAATCATTTTAGTGTAGCAGATATTATAAAATTTATGGTATTTTGCAACTTTTAGCGATATTAATCGCAAAAACAATATTATTAAAAATTATTCATCTGTAGCGACTCTTATAGTTCAGTTTATTCAGTAGTATATTTTTGTTGAATACTTACGGTGATCAGCGGGTTCCTCCTGTATTCTAAGTAAGTTAATATGTTTATGGTTTAATAATACATATTTATCATATACTTGTTTAATATAGGGTCAATACTATAAATTTCTTGAATATAGTGGAACATTTTTGGAAATACGGATTAAATTCCATATTTTCGTTAAACTATAATTTGCTTATTGAGAACGTTAAATTTAATTACACGTGATGAATTCGAAGTTTATTTTTGTTTTTAATAAAGTTGAACATCGCTTTTGCACTAAAGTAATGTTAATTGTAGAACTCTTCACTGAGGCGATGAAGAATGCTAAAATTTAACAATAATGTTTCCGCAGTCATGAAGTTGTCAAAATGCCTCTATTTACAAAAAAAAAAAGTTATGATATGTTCGTTATGACAAATACATAGTAAATATTTCTTGTACAATGGAAGTATAAATTTGCGGTGTTATTTTCGGATGCCTTGTTTAAAAAATGATATTTGTTTTTGTTGCTACAGAGTATTATAGTTTTGTTCACCTAACGGTTGTTTGTATCACCTAAAACTAATCGAGTTAGATATAGGATTATGTATATATAAATGATCAGGATGAAGAGACGAGATGAAATTCGGGTGACTGTCTGTCCGTCTGTCCGTCCGTGCAAGCTGTAACTTGAGTAAAAATTGAGATATCTTTATGAAACTTGGTAGACATATTTCTTGGTACCGTAAGACGGTTGGTACTGCAGATGGGTGTAATCGGACCACTGCCATGACCACAAAACGCCATTAATCAAAAACAAATAAATTGCCATAACTAAGCTCTGCAATAAGATACAAGACTGTTATTTGGTACACAGGATCACATTAGGGAGGGGCATCTGCAGGTAAATTTTTTTTAAAAGTGGCCATGGTCCCTCCCCCTAAAAGGTTTGATGTGCATATCTTCTAAGTCGCTAAAGCTATAATAACAAAATTCACTGAGAACAAATGTTTTTAGCACTTCTATTTACAGTGTGAAGATGGGCGAAATCGGGTGACAACCCCGACCACTCCCCATATAACGGAACTGTTAAAAACTACTAAAAGCGCGATAAATCAAGATGGTATGAGATGACTTTATAAGAACCGCGTTCAAAATTAGACATTGGCGTCGCACTGCCCACTTTTAGGTGACAATCCATATCTTGGAATCTGCTTAACCGATTTCAATCAAATTCGATACATAACATTCCTCTTATATTTGTATGTATAGTGCGAAATCGGATTATAACCACGCCTATATCCCATATAACACCACTTTAAATTCCACCTGATTCTTTCACTTACCACTATGCTAATCAAGCAACAATGATTGTATCCGTGTAAATCTTTGCGTAAATAATGCGTTTAAAATATGCCGCCCTGTGGACAAAAAATGTCTAAATCGAACCAAAACTGTTCAAGCCCCTAGGTATGATTGATTTTCGGTCAATGTGTAAGGTATATAATTGAAATTTATATAATAAAATAAATAAATGAAACTCTCGATAATAGCATGTCTTTGTGTCAAAAATGGGTTGAATCGGATCAATACTTGCTTTAATATAAAATTTTGCCAACACCTGAAATAATTTCCCGGACTTTGATTCTTGCAAGTTGCGAGAGTAAAAAATGTTTGATTACATCCGAACTTAGAACTTCCTTACTTGTTACTATACATTTTTGAACAAGATATTAAATCGTTTTAGGAATAATTGTCTGATAACCGCCAATTATTATGACAAGTTCTAAAAAACTCGATAGAAAACCTTTCCGCAGCCGGATGTGATTTCGGTGGTTTTTCGACTTACACTGGGCAGTAACCTTTCAGCGGATGGTACGTAACGATTTGAACATCTGATGCGTAATGACATATCCATGTTTCACCCATTGCAAACTGATCCAAAAACAGATTGTTATTGCGTCTTGTGTTAGTCGGATACCATTGTCTTTTTGGCCGATTTTCAAAAAAACGCGGTAACTGACCGTTGAATATGCTGTGGCAGATTTGCCGTAATAGTTCTCAAGCCATTGCTTTGCATAAATGGTGTTTTTTAAATCAGGAAACAAAGTTTGATGAAAACACGAAATAAACTTCTTCCATTGTTAATAGAAATAGTATACACTTTGAGAACGATTGAAAGAAATGTTTTCTCAGTATGACAACTAAGGTTTGTACTCTAAGATAAGGATCAATTTTTTTCTACAGCTCAATTTATCTTTAACAACAATAAAAGAAACAAATTTCAGCTAACAACATCTATATCATCTGGTTAATGAAACTGTGGCTATATAAATTGTATATAAAATTTTATACAGTAAGAAATAGCTGAATATTAACCGTTTGACACCTAAGGAGGTTTACCATGTTTAGGCGAATAGAAATATATTTCTGTTTCTAATTTGAGATATATAGGTTTCTTATTTATCCATCACACAGTTTAAGTATTTATTTATCATATCTGACATAGAATTTTGCCCATGTGTAAAATATTTCCTTTCCTGTGCATTATCTTATAATAATCGTCTAATAATCAAACCTGGAATATAGTAGATAGAAAGTAGTTAGAAAGTATAAGCGCTTATACTTTTACAACTAATTACTTTCAAGTTTAACAAACAATGGGCAGTTTTTTTGAGAATATCGAATACAATTCACTTTCATTGTTGCTCAGTTGTGTAAAAAACATTAAAATGAACCAAATACGTAGCTGGGCAATTTGCTGTCAATTCTTAGATGACCTCGAATATAGAAAAATGTGAGGTCTCTACAATCGTCAGCAAATGTTTTACTTAAGGTGATTAAAAATATTATATGTTTGGCAGTGTTGCCGTAACGCGAGGCATTTAAAGCAATTGTAGCACCAAAAATGGTAACACAGTTTTAATCATATACTTACTGGAAATCCTGTCGCTACCATTTGTTTCGCTCTAATTCTAACTGTGGCCTTCCACAAACTAAATCTGAGGAACAACTAAGGCACAGGCAGATTGCTTCCCATCACTAATATTATATTACAGTTAGAGCACATTAAGGAGCGGGCATAGAAAATAACTCGTTTTTAATTTTTATTTATGAAGGCCATTTGAAAGAGTGAAATAATTCAAGAGTGATTGATAAAATTTTGTATGAGATTTTCAACTGTATTGTAATAATGAATATGGTTTCTTTTCACTTACGAGTTCAAATAGAGTATAAAAAGCTGACAGCTGATGCTCATTATAAATTGCTCTTCATTATCCTAATAATGAAATATCGCCGAAATCGTGAATGGATTACAATCAAATTTGGTATATTATTTTGGAGGTCATAGGCTCCTTTCGGTTTATTTCTATATTTTACTTCTCGTCAGCGAAAATTATACTAAAATCATGGAAGGGCTGATTGCATTAACTTTGGCATTGCTCAGGTATATTTGAGAACTTATTATCAAGTAATTTTATAAATATATAAATACAAGTATATTTCACGTTTTAAAATCCTGAATATCAGTTACATGAGGGCTAAGACAAGTCTCAGCCCGATTTTATCCATTTTAGGCACAAATATACACTGTTACTAGAAAAACACGCTTTCCCAATTTCATTAAAATAAGTAGCATATTGGCCAATATATTATACTTGTATGTGGTATGAAGTCAACTGAAAGTAACAAAATCTTTATATTTAGTATATGGGGGCTAGGGAAAGTATTAATCCGATTCAACCGATTTTTGACACAAGGGTATATTACTATAAAAGAAACATTTTACCTGAAGCTCAATAATATATTTCACAGATTGACCGATATTTTCGGCAAAAAGTCAGCCAAACGCACTTTTGTCCATATATTCTGTATGTGGAGGCTTGAACAGTTATGATTCGATTTCGAAATTTTTTGGGTGTAAGATAAAACACCACAATTGTGCAAAATTTTTGCAAAATTTAAATGAAAGCGGTGCCACGCATACTATTCGGTTTTGACCGCGGCTTCTTTAAAGCTCTCCCATACCATCTCGGGTGTAAAATTTTATGTCTCTAAAGCATTAAGTTATTGATTTATTTAGCTTTTTGTAGTTTCTAACAAAAACGTTAAATGGGGAGATGACGGGGTTATAATCATATTATCTATTTTATAGTTTTTCGATTAATGGAGTTTTGTGTGCGTGGTTCTATTACGCCCATCTACGAATCAATTATACGTCCTCAATTTTCATCAAGATGTTTATTTTTACTCAAGTTATCGCTTGCACGGATTGACGGATAGACAGTCACACAGATTTTAATTCGTCTCGTCATCGTGATCATTTATATATACTCAATTATTTTTAGGTGATACAAACAACCGTTAGGTGAGCAAAACTATTATACTCTTTTTATGGCCCCAGGGTGAATTATTTATCAATATATATACACATATATATACATCGACCTTCCCAAGCGACTTTTATGGGCTCTTGAAAATTCCGACTTTTTTGAGCCAAATTTTGTTCAGCGATGAGGCCCATTTCTGGCTCAAACAAGCAAAATTGCCGCATTTGGGACGAAGAGCAACCTAAAGATACTAAAGAGCTGACATTTCATCCAGAAAAAATAGCGGCTAGCATTGGTCCATATTTCTTCACAAATGATGCCGGTGAGAACGTTACCGTCAATAGAACCGTTATCGCGCCATGATAACCGATGATGCCTGAAATCGAAGCTCGTGATCTCGGCGAAATTTGGCTTCAATAAGACGGCGCCACTTCCCACACATCGCATCAATCAATGGATTTATTGAGAGAACACTTCGGTGAGCAGTTAATTTCACGTTTTGGGCCGGTCGATTGGCCACCAAGGTCGCCGTTAGAATTTTTCCTGTGGGGTATGTAAAGTCTAAAGTCTATGCGGAAAATCCCATCTCGATTGAGGCCTTCGAACAATACACGCGTGTCATTCGCCAGGTACCAGTCGAAATATTCGACCGAGTCATCTAAAATTGGACTCAACGGATGGGCCATCTGAAGCGTAGTCACGGCCAAGATTTGAAAGAGATAATCTTCAAAAAATAAATGCCAACAATTTTTTTTCGAATGATAATAAAAATTCCCCAATACATTCGAATTTTCCGTTTTTTGTACAACACTTTAAAAAATTAGGTCACCTCGAAATGGATCACCCTTTATATTTATATATGCATATCACCCAGTATTCAGTTTACATGCTGTGAAGAATCACAAGTTTTATTTAGCGGTGCATAATTCCAAAACATATGGATGACCCGAAGAAAAATTCATTCATGACGTTGGTATACCGTAGATATAATGGAAATCTTGCTTGCTGTTTTATTAATTTATATACAATTAAAAAAAGCATTTGAAACTTTTAAATTAATATTAAATTAATTTCAGTTGCTTACATTAATATACCAATTGGCAGAAACTGTACCGTAATTGCTTATAAATAAGTATTGTAGATATATCAAATTACCCATGATATATTATATATCTCATCTACAGTAGGTGTAATAATAATATTCTATATAATATGAGATATAAGTTATGCATACGCTAAATGTAGAATGTATGTATGTAATTGATAGTACAAACACAATACGGAGAGCATGAAAATATTCGTTATACCCTAAGAATTAGTTTGCAAAAGCACAATAAAGTATATACGAGGTGTGTTTAAAAAAATAAGGGGAATTTCTAAATGAAATCAATGACGAAGCAGACTAACTGAAACGTGTTATAAAAGGTTACGGAGCATGAATTTACGGATATGACGTTGAAACTAAGGCTCAATCGTCTTTATTTTATCCATCACCTTAGCAGCTGCTACAGACAAAGTAACCAATAACTACAGCCTATCACACTTCAGGTGCATGCATGTAGGTATATCAATATAATAAAAAAGTTTTAATAATTTTCTAATCCCGTGAAATTTTAAAATTCTCGATATTTACTGAACACACCTCGTATATGAAGCTCCTAATTAACTAAATCTATCAAGAACTTTGACATTAATTAAATTTTTAAATTTGAAGCTGTTCCAAAAAGTGCTACATAGATTTGTTAAATTATAAATATGTATGTTCATAACTATTTGTGTAAACTCTCCTCTACTGAATCAGTTGTGAATATGGAATAACAATTTTAAAGGGTTATACAAATGAAAGAAATGAATGAATAGAGGAAGCTTTGACTTTGCAAAAGCTTCAAGTGATTACGTACATAGTAGTCTCGAGCTGCTTCAACGTTTCCTATTAGTCATCCTTTAAAAAATACCCTGTTAGAAAGTGATGATTTGTATCTTACGAGTATTTTTTATTCACTGTCGCAACATTTGTAGTCTGTTCCCGTTTGGTTAATTTATTTTCTGCACACGAAATATACGAATTTCCTGAAAATTTGTCTTAAAGGAATCGTCAACAAACTGACCTTTTATTTTTATTTTACCGTCAAGTGCTTAAATATAAACATTGTTTTCGGCATATTATATAAGAAGTAGCACGCATTGATGCATCGATTCGAAATTCCTTCAAAATGTAGTGCTATGCTGAAAAATATCAAACCGGAGGTAGTTTTTGAAATTCACGCAACATTGTGCCACTTTGTGCACCACCATTGCTCGATATATTTCGATAACTGTGAGTGGAAAATTATGATGACATTAAACTCGTATTAAAACACATTTAGTTTACCCACAATACACACACACATTATTAAATCGTTCAAGAATGCTGTAGGGTCTAAACTGATTGCGACTTTGCGTACAAACATGCTATGTATATACATATTAGAAGATAAATAGAAAAAAATAAGCATACAGCCACCTAAGTAACCACCCACTTGTTTCGGCATTTTCGTATTTTATTCGCGTAAAAAAGTAAAATTCGCTTAGTTTAACATCGTTAAAGGTGTCGAAATCCGTATTGTATATAATTTTAGAGCAAAAGGCTTTTTATTTTATTTTTATTATCCTATGTCAGTGCAGCATTCATTTAGTCTTCATACTCAAACTGTTTCGGTCAATTAAGTGTTCCTACTTGTATTTCTTGTCTAAGGTATGTGCCGTTTCGTTTCCATTGTTGCGTTCAATAATCAACAATGTAGTGAGAAATTAGTATTAGTAAGACGTGAGTATGATAGTAAGATGTGTGAAACTATGGGCGGTGTCAGAAAAGTTTCTTCTACAAGTAAATAGAGGAAGGCGTGAACAAAATCTATCCATCTTTATTGTGAGATATTGATAAATAAGCGATTAATTCTCATATGGGTTTTTTAAGATGTCTCACTTGCCAAATTATATAGTGAGGTGCACAAAAATACATTAACTTCATAGCTCTTTAAAATAATAAAGAAGCTATTACCACACATTGAAGACAGTATTATAGCCATGACAAGAACGGGATCTTCCACAGGAACTATAGCTAAAGAGCATGAAAAAAGTCCACCAGTGATCATAAGAGTGCAGAAAAGCGACCTATTGTCCCCAAAGCACAAGCCAGGGGCCTCAAAAAAGTTTTGACGGATGCAGACGCACTTCTCATGATAAGACATATGAAAAGGAACAAGCACTTGACACCAAAGAACGCATTTATAGAAATAAAAAAACCTGTTAGTAGATGGATTGCAAGAAGAGCTAATCGCGACATTGCCCATCGTCCCATGGAAAACATTATTTCTAGCAACACCCTATGGTGACCATCCAAAGGAACCATGAAACAGTGAAGAAGGGGCCGTCATGGTATGTGGTTGCTTCACATGGTGGTATGTTGTACCTTTGCAAAAAATTGATGTAATAACGAGTAAAGAGACTATCTGCATATTTTGCAGACCCATATACCCGGTTTTGTGGAGAGCAGCCTTATCTTAAAGAAGAAGTCAAACTTCAATAGATGGCGACCCAAACCATACCTCCAAAATCGTGAAGTAATGGCTTGCCGTACAAAATTTCTCACTGATTCAGTGGGCAGCCCAATGTTCTAACTTCAATCTGATTGAAAATTTGAGGTCAATCGTGAAAAGAAGGTTAGGAAAATGCCGATCAACCCCAATGAATCTTGATGAGATTTGGCAGCGGATACAGCAGAAATGGAAATTAAATTCCAAATGAAATTTTACAGAATTTGGTGGAAAGTATGCCAAACTATGTAAAAAAAGTGTTTTATGTAATAAAGGGTTATGGACTTAATATTAGAAATTATATATTTTCTGAAAATTTCTGAAAGGTGCAAACTTGAGTACATGCGAGTTGTTTCAGTTTTATTTGTTTTTTCCTTAAGAATTCGTTATTTTCTTTCTTGTATTGTTAGCAATTTTGTTTATAATTGAACATGAACTAAAAGAAAAAAATATTTTTAAATGCACAAACTTGTACTCATTTGTGCTTCCCACTGTATATACTATGTTAAAATAGCAAACGGAGCTATCTAAATTTAATAGATCTAAAGGAATGGTCCTTAGGGTTGATATTAACTTTGTAGTAAAATTCAAAGCTCATGGCGTAATAGTCTTTGTAGATGTGTCAATAGTCGAATTATATGGAAGTCGTCAGATTATCAGAGAACACGTGTACCAGGTTTGAGAAATCTATGTATTAACATAAGCTGTCGCTTGAATGGACAACGTCATTAACAAAGAGACATAGATAGTATTTGCGAAACTCAGTTTATTTACATTTATTTTATCAATATAAACGGCAATTGCTTCTGCGTCTTACAGGTATTTTTTAAATGCTTTTAATCCATCCTTGCTCCTAAACAGCTTGGAGTGGTGGATGAAAATGTTCGCACGCGCAGGAACATGGAATAGTATATGATTTTGTCTTCTTTGTGGGAGGATCTGTTTATCTTATGGCCTGGGTACTTCTTTAGACAAAGTAATTTATTTAATCAACAATGTTTCAAAGCAACAAAACTTTAAGTTCTATTTTCAAAAATTGGTCTATTTTAAACCGGCACTGTGTGAAAGAATTGCATTGGAAGTTGTGAATTGATTTGATATTCTGAATGGAAAAACAAAGGAAGTGGGCTTTATGCCAATATATGTGAAATCAATCGTAATTTAATATGTGTGCGGTTGTTTGATATAAGTAAAGCACATTCCACTCATTAAATTTCAACTTGAAATCGCAAGTGCTACATTCCCGGAGTCAAACATTAATAAAACAGATGTCGCCAAATTCCGATCCTGGGAGCTTAACAACAGTGTTTCCAGGAGTGGCTCGAAAGAGTAAAAGTTTACCCACCACCTGCTAATACGAAACACTACGATCGAAACGGGACGTTTGGTGAAACGGACGTTGTAGACTATGCAAATCTGGGATTCCATTGCCTAAATACCTTAAGTGTCGTGTTCGTCTTTGCTACAACAACAAGAAGACTGTTTTTTAAGTTTTCACACATAAAAAAATAATAAATGAAACAATTTAAATAAAGCTTTTTCTCATGAAATTAAAATATTAGTTTTATAATTTTTGTATACCACCTTTGCCCAATGTTGTTCACAAGCAACTTTCGGTACCGATCATAATAAAAGGTGTGGCAATATAAAATTTTGTTTGTAAGCTTTTTTTGCCATAATTTTCTAGTCCTAATAGAAACAAAATCTTTACACCCACAGAATAGTTTCATACACTTACATATAAAAAATAATAACTGATATTTAATTTTCATAAATATTTACACATGTATATACGTATAGATGTAGTCATGCATAAATATCAATAGAATGAACAGTCATTAAAGATTTGCTTTGTACCTGCCATAGATTGAAAAATCGAAAAAATTTTGTTGAGATATAATACTGATATATAATATAATACTATGCTCTTAACAGATAAGATGTGTGTAAAAGTTTTTGAAAAAAAGTCGAATTAATAATTATTGTGATTTACATGCCTTTAATAATTGTTGTATTAATATGCTGCCCTAAGTATAGCATTGGCAAACAAAATTAAACTTTTTTGTTTTAGGAAGTTTCTAAACTGTTTTTTACTAATTTGAAGTTGCAGGTTTCAAATCAAATTTTAGTTTCTTTCTAGCAGTTTTGGTGCGGTTTGTCGTGACTATATGTTTGCCTTGTAATGCATGTGATTCTATAAAAACAGTCTATTTGTGATGGAGGAAATAAAATACATAGAACATAAGTGGCTAATATGTGCCGATCTTAAAACGGTAATTTTTCTTTTGGATCAACAAGGAGGATATATCAAATACCCCTGATTTATGTGCTTATGGAATAGCCGAGCCAAGACAGAACACAGGACTAAAAAGTTTGGCCTTTGAGAGTGAATTTTGTATCGGGTAGTATGAATGTCATGAATGCCCCTCTAGTAGCCCCCTCTAGTAGCCAGGGATCTCCTCTTCATATAAAGTTAGGTCTGATAAAACAGATTGTAAAAGCTCTAAACAGAGATGGGGAATGTTTTGAATATATATCGGTCAAATATTTCCGAAATTGAGCACAGCTTGTTTTTGTGCGGTCCTCAAATTAGGGAACTAATAAAGGACCATCATTTTACTGATTGTATGACAGATAAGGAGAAATCTGCATGGATTGAATTTATTTGGATTGTGAAAAATTGCTTAGGGAATAAAAAGTCTCCAAACTACATTTAACACATTGAGCAGCTAAAAATATAATATGTTCATATTTCGAAAACTAGAGCTGCTAGAGAAAAACTGGCTACAGAAGAAATCGGGTAAGAAACTTTATAAAACAAAACTACTGTCTCCCAGTGTATTAGTTCTGCTCACTTAACGGAACATCTTAAACGAATCGAGGTAAATATCCTATTAAAATAAATTAGTACGAGTTGAGTTGATTTCAGATAACTTAAACAAAAAAAGCGATATCATGATATAATGAAGTACACGTATCCCCTGTCTCTCTGAAGAGACTGACATTGCAGATGGATAAAATCTGATCATTGCCACTGTTACATAATGCCGTTAATTGCAAAATTATAATTATGGTAAAAATTTTAGTTTTCTAACTGACCTTTAAAACATTACTATTAGTAAATTGCTTAAAAAAAATAAACGGTACACTAATTCAAATAAATATAATATATATGTATATTTAACAGAAACCTTGAAAATACTTTTAACAGAAACATTTTTTCTGATAGATATTTTAGAATTTTTCAAAATATTTTCCGTTGACTACACATTTGCATGTTTTTATATCTTTTTGTTCGTATATATAAAAGTGTGCAGAGAATTCAGTAACTGAAATGTAATAAGCAAATCATGTAAAAAAAGTAGTTTAATACGGCTGTGAGCTAGTTTGAGTATGTGTGTATTGATTTTGTTAGCCATGATATAAGAGCAAGTAGATTTGGTGAGAACCAAGAGAAAACGAGAATATAAGATTCGAGCTTTGCGCATTCTGCAATTGTGACTGACAGCAATCAGATTGCTCATGGGTCAGGGCAAATGGGGGGTTACAATAGTCAATATTCTAATCAAGCCGTTGTACATTGCTGGATCGGTGATTACTTGAATTTAATTAAATAATTTGTGAGTTTTCATTCATACCAAACGTAACCAAACGGTTGTGAAACGTTAAGAACTGCTAGCGAGTGAAAATCGGGTTTGTTGCAGTTCTGTCACTGGAAAATGAATGTTGTTCTTTTTCTAAAAAATAAATGGAACAGCTTTTAAATGCTGAGGGATGAGTGCTGATATTTCATTTCGATACAACTTTGGTCCTATACTGGCGTTTGCGCACTCAACTCGCGGAGAGACATCGCAGAGGTTCAGACGCTGATTCGTTCACCGTTTCAGTTATCACTAGCCGGCGGTACTTAAGGTCTCCATCGATTTCATATAAAAACTACGTTACGCCTTCACGAATCATTGTTACCACGAGAATGCCACACAGTTATAAAGTGAGCAGTCAGTGACAAGGGCTGGTGCGCATGCAACAATGTCAGGTAAATGAATGAAATACAGCAAGCTAGAGCAAAAGAGGTTTCGACATCGAAGCCATTGTACCGTTGCCATGGCAGCGGCCACAATATATATTTATACCAAGCCATGGGACTGGGCTGAGTGAGAATGAAATGGAATGAATTTCAAACATGTGTGAAAGAACAGGATGTAGAGTTGTGCGACGCCATTATAGTTCCAATTAGAAAATACGACAGTGTGTGCCAACTCAACAGTGCCAATGAAAATTAGCTTGTGACGTCTAGATGTCCATATTTATTCAAGAATTGTGTTTACAAATATGTACCCAAGAACACAATTGTTCATTTATAAGGGTTAAAACACACACAAAACGGCACAAGTTGCAAAAAAGTTAACGAGAGTATTGAAAAACTTAACGAATGTAAAAAAGCGAGTAAATTTTGATAGTCAGTAGTGTAGACAGAAACCTTAGTAGGTGTGTCTTAACTAAATACCAAAAGAAAAAAAAAGGAATATATAATTAAGAATTCTTAATTCGAAATATGTTCAAGTCGGTGGAATGAAAGTATTGCCCATTTTCATGATTTATGTACATTTAAAGAACGGATAATGAATAATACTGTATACGTATTTACATACTTATATGTACATACATATTTACGAAGTAACATACATGTGTTTTTAAACTCCGAAATATGTGATGTGCTTTGGAGCAGGTCTAAATTATTGTTAATAAAAATATGTAGCTCAATATTTGTTTCTCACTATTGAGCAATTATTGCATTTTGTTGTTGTAAAAAAATTATTTGAAGTCTAAATTTCATCGATATTGGTGTTAGAATTAGAAGATATTGAATGCAAATTCTTATTATAAGGTAGCTAATTTTATAGAATAACAAAATCTGAAATTCTTCTAATTAATTTTTGGATAAAAGGCAAATGTCTATTGTAGCCATTCGACTTCAGTCGATGTCTGGGACAATAAATAAGCTATGCAAAAGTTAATTGCTATTAAACATAGGACGTTCACTTCACAGATAATTCTGTTAGCGACTTTCATCATTTTAAACCAAATATTTGCTTTTACGAGTCATAAATTCGTATGTATGAGTAACCAAAAAATTACAAAATCTATGTTAAACGTTTTTAAATCAAAATAGTATTGGTCAAATATATCATAGACAATTTTTTTTTTTTTTTTCTATAATATTAGTGCTTCAAACGAGTATTAAACTGATTGTACCAAACAGTTGTGTTACATTTGCAATATATATACAATTTTTTTTTACTTTTTCAATAAAAATATATAAATAATTCGATGGTTGCCCACAAATAAAAAAGTTATACTTTAAGAATGTAAACATACACCAAACTGTCGCCGACGACCGTACTCACAAATACTAACGCACATATTAGTGCTCTTTCACTTGAAAGTGTGCGTGCGATTGAGAATGTGTAAGTGGCGCTCTACTATCGTAGTGTAAGTGAGTAAAAACTGCACTTCTCCACTCTCTTTAATAATTCTCTTCAGAATTCTATATATCTCTTTAAAATAGTTCGCTTTCAAATTGCAGTCGCTCCTTTATGCACCTGTTCATCAGAAATATTTCATACCTCAAAATGTAGCGTTAAATATTCAAGAAAATCATACAGTAATATAATTTGATGTTAAGTGGTTATTTTGCTTTATATCTAAATCTGCAATTTAATTTAAATTACATATATTTATGTATGTATGTATGTGTGTATATGCTACGAGTATACTTGGGTTAATTTTTTAAATTTCTGGCCTAACGTCCAGTGCGTATACCTATGTATATTCAACTACGCAAATATCGGCTTGACTCAAGTTATTATTCCTATCGACGCACCCAACCACCACTATTGTGCTTAATCGAAAGGAGAACGTCGAGAAAAGTAACCCCTAAATTATTATTATATTCAGTTGTTTTGCTCTTTTACAGCAAATAACCAAGTCTCACTGTATACATTCATGCAAAACCTATTTGAGCAAATGTTGGCGCATATGCAGTTTTTCACATATAAATACATATAGGTACATACTATGCACATACATATATATGTTTAGCCAATGCAATAATGCCACTCGCCTTATACAAAATCTTATTAGATTTTATAAGAATACCCCAGACTCCTACCTTCTTTTCAAATAAGATATTACCGGTTTTCTGAAGGATGAGACAACTTCCAACTATAATGCGACATGAGCCGATATGTCATGACTTCTGATCGATCCTCACTATTTACAACCAAATATAGGGCCTATGATTTCTGATCCGTAGTCACCTTTCCTTTTCATTTCCCTCCACCATGCTAACTTAACCCCTCTCATTTCTGGGGGCCAACTTTCAACTTTCAACATTCCTGTATTCTGCTTTTTATGCAACATACTTGTGCAGTTGTTGAAGACATGTTGAAAAGTAGATTTTAAGTTTCTTCTTTCAATATATATGACAGACAAGACGTCATGTGTGTATATATATACATAAGTAGATTTTTGTTGTTTTAAAATTTCTATTTTAGGATACAAATGTATCACATGCAATAAAAAGTAATCTTTCGGAAAGGCTTATACTGGATTCCAATTAGCAACAGTTTTATTCCATCCTCTACTTGAAAATATAAGTATGTCTAATCGAGAAGCTGGAAAATAGCGCTACCAATCAGGTATTATGCGTATAATTATATATTTTTTTTTTACTTATGAAATATTTTGGGTTATATAATGAATTCTTCTAATTTTCATTGTTGTTCAAAATTCATCTGAAAGGCCACCTATTTGATAAATGATAAAGTTTGCTATCGACTAGAGAGTGATTAGATAAGGGATTTTCTCTTATCTGTAATGCTAGAGAATTTCTCGAGAAATTATTTTTAAAAAATATTTCTCAAAAAATAAAACATGAGATTCCAATCAAGAACATATTAGTTCATCAATCGAATTCTAGTTTACCACTCTAAAGTAAATCTAATTTGAATTTTAAACACTGTCCACTTCAAATACAAATTCTATCTTGTTAGTTACATGAATTCTAAGTGGTTTTTTATTTATCCAACCAATGTTGTGATAGTGGTTTAATGACGCTGGATGCAAAGAGCAACTTCAATTCGCATGTTAGTGATGGACCCTTGTCTACTGCTCCTAAAATATTGAATTAAACGATGTTCTGAGGAAGTTATCAACGTATATTTTTTTCCTATTATGCCCAGGGGTAAAAAGGTCGGAGCCCCCTCTTTTCAGTAGTGTTTCTAATACTTTATAAATTTTATTAACTATCTTCCCTTATACTATTTCAATATTTTTGAAGAATAAGTCAAATACGACGTAGTGAACAAATTTCTTTTGTACGAATTTGAAAAGAAACATCTCCTTCAAACAATTATTTATCGATCTAAGTAATGAAAAATCTGTGGACTATCACGATTAAGTTTTTAAATATGCGGTTTGAAATCCTCCAATCTTCAAATATTTGGAACTTAGAAGTGAGCTTTGGCGGCAGCGAATGCATTGATAATAGTCTGTAAATTTAACTTAGTGGCTAATTTTGCCAATAGGAAAAGAGTAGCTAGTCTTGAAATCCTGCCCAATGATGAGCATGTTCGATGAAAATTTTTTACCCTTGAAACGGGTAAAGTGCAATATATTCTCAAAGCGATGCAAATATTTAAGAAAAGTTTTCCTAATTTTCAAATATTGATGCCATTATGATGAATGGAGTATGACGGGTTTCAAAATTTGCATCGTAAACGTGCCTGAGGTTAAAAGCTTCATTGGACAACTTATCAGATACATCGACGGCATCGATTCTGTCAGACCACCTTCGATTAGAAAGACAGTGAAGTGAATTAGGTATTTTGGATTTCAGAATTTCTCAACGTTGTGTGCTGCTACTGAAAATATTGAAACATTTTTGAACGACATCAAAAAAAGTTATTGCTCGAGGACAGCATTCAGCCGAGTCGACTCCAGCCAAATTCAGAATGTGAGCACCACGGAGCGAAAGAACTGCATACTTATTTTTACGTTGGATTTGATTTTGCGCTCCTACATATTTCTCGCTCATATTACTTTTATGTTTTGTATTTATGTCAAATTAATGCGGCAATACCTTTGCCGGTTAATCTACAAAAGTGGAAAAATGTTACTTTATCGGTAATCACAACGTTTAAATAAATGTTCGAATTAACAGCTTATCAAAAGAATTCTAATATTTACTAACTAATTTTAAATATAAAGTTAATTTTTAAAGAAATACGGGCCCCTTCGAATACTTCGGGCCCGATGGAATCACCTCTAACCCTCTCCCACTGTAGGAATGTATTAGGGTGGGTATGTTGAATGTATGTAATGAATGTTTTTTCGTATGGTACTCTGAAAAATAGGTTCTTAGGCACCTCTAAGAAAGAAGGACCAAATATGAGCTCTTAATTGTAACGGGAAGGTTTTCCGCCTTACAGCTTTCTATTTTTTTTTATTACCATATAGAAAAATTCAAATCTCGCTTCCGACTACTTGAAAAATATCTCGTTTTATAATTAAACATAAACCTCCCCTTATTTTAAGGCAAACTTTTTTTAAAATTAATTTTATAACTCCGTGAAAAAAAATCATAAGAAATCGGAAAACTCATAGTTTTTAAAAAAAATATACTGCTCTACAAAATGGTCTATATTTTTTCAGATAGTTGGAAACGATTTTTGAATGTTCTGTCTGATAATAAGAAAAAAATAGAAAGCTTATGTTTCAAAAATATATATTCAATTATACTCGTATTTCTGTATACATTTTTATGTTATAGATTCCTTACAAAAAATATTGCAGTACAAACACTGTGGGCAACTTTATACCAAATTGTATTTGCGACTGAAATCATATTTTTTAGTTCTAGTAATTTTGATTAGTAAATTATTTTTTATGTGTATTTAAATTCTTTTTTATCTTTTAATGATGTAAGTCATTAAATTATGTGATAAGATCTAAGAATGTTTTCATCCGCATTGCATATTCATAAATTGAATATAGATCTTTCGCAATGATGTTGGTTATATCAACAATTCTGATGGTCATTTGAAAATATGAATTTAAAAGTTTAAAATAACTATGTCAAACACGTGGTATATAATTCGTTGTAATTTGAATTATAGATAAAAAAAAGTTAGTGATAATAGTTTGAGGGATAATATTGAAACAAAACTAATTTTCATGTAATAGAATTATCAAATTTATAGTGGGTAGTTTAGCTGTCAAATATATACTTAATATATTGTATAATAAATTATATTAGTGTGAACATGCTTTTCCCAGAGTTCCTAGGCGGAACATAGGGCCTCAACGATAATATAAAATTTACATCCGAAAATATAGTATGGTTGCTTGTTGATAGGCGTGCCGGAATGGCTTGTTTAAGCGATAATTTTGTTAATAAATTATATGTGCTACATGTCGTCAAGTGCGACGTAATAGTATGTACAACAAAAAAGACAAGTGCAGGGACAACAGTGGAATGACAAATCGCTTGACAGTAAGCAGTGAAACATAAATACAAAGGCGACAACTTCCATATACACTGTATTGCTTGTTTATATGCATAGAAACATTCATATACTTTTTCGTCGTAAAAATTATCGTTGTTATGTTTTTTTCTTTATTATTGTGACTTTTCGCATTGTTCTTTCGTAGTTTACTAATGAGTAATATTCGATACGCCTCTTTTCAATGGCGGGTCGAATGAAGCGTTATCATTGTTAGTACAGCTCATGCAACTGCCTGTTGAATGAATATGATATTTAGTATCTGCTTTGGAAAAACGAGCAAAACACGATAACTGATATTGTGGACGCAGAATATACAGTTTGCATTGGTTTTCAGCGCTCTGCTTTGTTTACGTTGATAATATCGGGTGCTTTAAATTGACATTATGAATTATAATGAAAAGCATTTACACCAAAAAAGAAATGTTCTATTATTAGGGTAAGTAATTAAAAATTTCTAACAATTTAACTTGGTGTTTTCAAATATAAAAAATAGTTAGTAAGTGTAAAACAGTTTAATTTGTAAATATATTGTAACTAATCCAGTGTTTAATATATTTCTATTGTTATGAAATTGTGTTACTTTTCAATTTACGGCAATTTATAAACAGATGTGGGTAAAAACATAATATATAATTGCGGTCAATACATTCTGCGTTACGAAACACTCAATAGTATCATTAAGTCTTCTTAGTTACTGTATATATGTATACATATAATCTGTTGCCAGTTTGTCTAAAGTAAATTTTACAATGAACCTGCAACTTGAACGCGCGTAGAATAGAAATAGCTGACAATGTGCAACTTCAAACAACAGACATTGCATGTCAGATTTCCACTCTGTCAGTTCGCGGGTATAAGTACAATTCTTTTAACAAGTACGTTGCTTATAGTAATAAAATATAGCCGCTGATTGACGTTAACCGGTAGTGACGGTGTTAGAAACTCAAACTTCAGACTATGAAATAAATTAATATATACTTTTCATGAATGTTAAAGATGTACAATAAGAATGAGACGAATATTTCACAAGGCAAGAAAGGCTAAATTCGGATGTTTTCGAACATTTTATACTATCGCAATTTTCGGAGAAATATTTTCAGGACGATAGAGTGAGGGAACAGTGGACCCGGTGGTATCACAATGGGCCTCCCATAGGCCTAGGTGCGTCGTTAGACATATTATAATCGTTTTTATGATTATTGGGGTTGGAGTAATACGTAAATCAATTTCCCCTAATTTCGGCACCAAACTAAAGTACATATATACAAAGTTACAATTTCACTTAAGTTTGCTAAGACATATCTTTGATTGCTCGATATACTTAAATACGGAAAAAATCAACCGGAAGTTATATACCTATATTAGGTATTTGGAGTCTAGGGTAAATATTAACCCCTTTAATTCATTTTCGTGACCGCGCCACGCCATTGCCAGTAAGAGATTACTTCAGAATTTCATTGAGATATATCCATGATTGATATCGATAAAAAGTTAGCCATAGGCACTGAGGCCCACACTCGAGCGAATTTTGACCATTTTTAGAAGGTAGATGACATACTTTGAAGTAAAGCGATATGCCGTACCTGTTTGCAGTTTAATTACAGAATTTTTTAGTTTAATGGCCTTTTGTAGACGTGGCGACGGTCCGATTTCGAGCATTTGTAATATCCACCTTCTGTTAATTCCAAGGAACAGGTGTATCAAGTTTCATCAATTTTTACTCAGGTTATCGCTTGCAAGAGCAAATAGGCAGGCATCCGGAATTTTACTAGACTTAATGTTTATACCATAACTCTATATCTATCTTAAATTAGAAACAACCGTTATGTGAACAAAACTAATATACTTTGTGGAAATATGTCGCGACAGAATAAAAGTTGCCTGACTATAATAAAACTATTTAGATCCAGAATTTATTCAAATTAATACCGTAGCGCGCCACGATTTTGACTGCCAAGCGGCGGTCTGATATCTGCTTCCTAGCTGGTGTTGTTTTGCCCCTGTAGAGGCCCTGTGGGCGATTCCGCCGAGTATGAAGACACTACATACGTTACTTGCCGGCGGGTTCCCACTGACTACTCCCGACCTAACGTTCCACGAAGGTCCTGCTGTCTTTCAATTATTGGGGTAGCGGTCATTCCACTACCTTTATTTAGTGACAGTTTCGACGCCCTAAACGCAGTGCGCCTCTCCCGGAACGAATCTGGGTGTCGGTTTCGACGTTCCTTTAACTAACATGGTCTCCTTCCTGTCAGGGTTTTTGTTTGTGTTTGTTTTTTGTTGTATTTTTTTTTTTGTTTCTCCATGTTGATTGGGTTCCCACCCAGAGTCGCCATTCCTCCTTTAAAAAGGTAGTAGAGGCCAAGGCGAGGGTTGACGCATGCCTTTATGAGGCCAATAATTGTCGCTTGCACAGGCAAGTTATCAACTCGTTTTCTCATCATGGTTTTTCTATACATATGTATATAACTCTATACCTATCTCGGTTAGTTAGGTATTACAAACAACCGTTAGGTGATCAAAACTATTCTATAATATGTTGCAAAAGTATGAAAAATGCACTTGTTATAGAAAGAGATCCAATACACAACGTGACTCTTGTGGGTAAATAAATACGTTTTACCCTTAAACGCCTGGCAACCACCACTATTTTTGTAAAATTTTCATGTATAAATTGCATTTTTAAATATTGCATCACGTGACATATTGCTTGGATATATCCGTAAACTTTTAGTTCAGTCGCCACGTGTGCGTGAGCTTTGCTGTCATTTACGTTTTTAATTTAGTAAGAGTGCATCGAAAAAATAATTTCAAGGTAAATTTTGTACATTTAAGTGACTAGTGCAAAAATAATAGGAATTAATTTGTGATGGAAATTTGAAATCTTCATCACAATTTAATTTGATTTAAATATTGATAAAAATTTTGCAAATTTAAATTTAAATTTTTTGAAATAAAACTTAAATGGTCCTTCGAGGAACCAGTATGCACGTATGCAAATTTATTGCATAAACTGTGGTATATCTCTTTATTTATCGTCACAGCAAAATTTCCATATTAACTAATGTATCTTTTATCAGTTTTCTAATAATTTTAATCGAATTTCAATAAAATATGGATTTTTGTAAAAGTATATTCTTAAAATGAGCACCTAGTGGTTTCTCAAATGACCAACAAAAGAATCATTTTTAAGAAAACTCGTATTTTTTATATTGTTTGTAGCCAACAATTACCCAACTTTTGAATTAATTGGAGCTATCAGGCTTTTAAGGGTTAATATTATTTCAATATTTTATTAGCATAAGCCTCAGTAGTTCTTAAACATTCTGGAACCTTATTTAAAGAAAGATCTTAATACATAATATTTAATGTATCACTTTATTAATTTCATATAAAATTAATTTTATTTGGCAGAAAGTTTTCCATTGTAGGGGTGCATGGATCTTATGGATCCTATCAGGAAAATCAGATGACCAAAACTCATGTTCTTAATATTATTACTATTACTTCTTCACCGACTTTCTGGAAGGAAGATATGGGAAAACTTTAGTTTAGCATCCAACGATTTAAGGGTTAAGAGGGGTATGGTTGGATAGAGGAGATTCTCCTGATCACGAATATATATAATTATTGTCGCCGGAAACTTATAGTTTTCAAGATATTTGCATTTTAAGTCGAAAATTTCACAAATTTTATTTAACAATTTCTCGATGTATGGCTATTTTCTTTTATATTATGCACTTATTATACACTAACACTTCACTACAATGTTTCTGCATATTTATTTTATATTAAATATTTAAATATTTGCTTTAAATAAGCATTTTATTTTTACACAATTTTCGTTACATCCAAACGAATGAAAGCAATTAAAATAAATAAGAAAACCTATTACCCTCTACAAAATATTATGAACTAAATTTTCCATTTTAATAAAAGAAAAAGGTTTTATGGCTTAAACGTATGTTTTATTGCATCTGATAATTTCACAAATCGATCATGATGCTGATTTGCTATATATTTACGCCATATTTATTCATATACCAAATTTTCAAAATTTTCACTGTTATTATAATTATCCTTAATAAAAATTGCAGTTTAAAGAAAGTGATATACTCTCTTTAACATTACTTTTTTTTTTGTTTAGATTTCTTATTTGCACCGGCGGTCTTTGGCCGCGCTTCAAAAAAATAACCCTGGCCAATCCAATACCATAATTTATGAATAGAAGGGAATGAACAAAATTATAGTTCATGTATTTGGGGTATAATCCTCTTTTATTGTTCATTTTAATTCGCTTTCAAAATATAAATATATATATATATATATAATAGATATGGCAACACTTGTTAGCTGTCAACATGGACCCCATTTGTTATTGTTCATATAACGAAAATTGTGTAAAAATTAAATGCTTATTTAAAGCAAATACTTAAATATTTAATATAAAATAATTATGTAGAAACATTTAAGTGAAGTGTTAGTGTATAATAAGTACATAATATAAAAGAGAAGTTAACCATAAATCGAGAAATTGTAAAATAAATTTGTGAAATATTCAACTTAAAATGCAAATATCTGGAAAACTATAAGTTTCCGGCGGCAATAATTATATACATTCGTGATCAGGAGAATCTCCTCTATCCAACCATTCCCCTCTTAACCCTAAAATCGTGGGATGCTAAACTAAAGCCGACCCGAAGATATACTCACTCGTTCCTCTCATTATTAACAAAGTGTTTGTTACCTATTTTACAAATGAGAATCAATTGCTGTGGTTGACATCTTGCATAATTTTCTGAACTATTACTTTAATCAGTGAAGTTAAAGTTATGGTTGTAACTTTATAAGGGTTCGCATGTCTTTTGACAATACCTCATTGCAACTATATTTGGTACATTTCGAATATGCGGCAACTTAGAAAATGAAATAAACGAGTTGAGTAATAAAAGCTTTACGCTAATACTTATCACCTCTTCCACAGAGATTTTTAATGAATAGTATTTTGTCTGGGAGTAATCAGGGCCTTTTTAACTAAATTAATCATAGGCTTATCTTAATATAAACTCGATTGGGAAATAAATAAATTTGTTTACAAGAACTTTGAATGTTAATAAAAATGTAACATGTAAAGAATTATGTACATAGACAGACAACAAATTCTTCAAAATACTACACAATTAAAAAATCTACACTTATACGAAAAATAATTTCTTCCCTATTACATACATGTTTTTGTACTTATATACATATTATATTCAAATATAATTTACGCAGATACGAATTCTATTTTCATTTCGGAGGATGTTTTTTGTGATTTATATCAAAAGTCGGAACTTGATATTATGATTTTTGAACTATAAAGAAAAATATGAGAAAAAAATTTGACGAATTTTGTGTACACTGTACAAGAATTTCAAATGGCTTAAAATGCATCTATCGTCAATTTAACTTATAGCCAATCGATCGCGTCGTCTCTGGCAATCAACATCATCTGCTTGTCATTTGATTTTCTCATTTACGAGTATTGCGAATATGATTTGTGGCACTGGGCACCACCATCTGTGCTGTGGTTTATTAATTAGTTTGGTCAGCAATACAAAAAGAATGTCTGGTAGCTTCATCATGCCAATTGCCAATGAGTTTATTCAACTGCAATAGCAGATCAGCAGGAGTCACTGCATTTATGTATGTTGATTGCATGAACATATACGATATACATGTTTTCGATTGCAATATGAACTTATTCCATATTTTATATGATCTGAATTGTTCATTTTCTTGAATAGTAATTTTCCGGCATATATATATATATATATATATATACTAAATAGTTTCGATTAAACCCAAAAATTAATGCTAATGAGGGAAGAGAAAAAAATTGATAAACTTGTAAGCTTTAAAAGCTAAAATTAATTTTGCTCACAGTTGCTGTTATGAAGATGTCTACTTCGTGGATATCTACAAGCTGTTTTTTTTATCGATTTTATTTATAGCTTCGGTCGGGAGATGTCAACCTTGCAAATTATGCGGTTGGTTCTTTTTATTTAATTTTGAACCCCAAATCCTACCTTAACTTAAAAGTGATATATTTGAACGAGTAAAAGAATTTAAAAAGTAAAGCTTTCGTGTAATAAAAGCAAAATTCTTTTTACCTATATAATAATATTATTTTCTGAAAACAGCTAATATTTTGTATAACAGTAATATTTTAAATACAGTAGTAAAGTGGAATTAGGTAAGAATTTTGTTATCGAAAGGCAGTTACTTTCATTAATTTGTTTGTTCACATCGTATAAATGCATTATATCTGCTTACAGTGAATTGTTTACTATGCAAACCTTTTATTACCATTTCATATTATCTCATCAACTCTTCCCTCCAAATGCATTTATAAATAGAATTTAATTAAGTTGTACTTTTTTCCATAATATATTGGGGTGTATTACGCATTATGCGTAGCTGCTTTCACATTCCGGCTAAAAGATAATAGTGAGTTGTTTCAATTTTTGGCACACAAAAATTAAACAGTATTCAATGTTAGAGCCTCGTTGACCAGATGGAAAATAATTAAGGCTAAAGGCTAAGATATTCGAATTAGATCAGTTCTACATTTTTTATTTTATTGCAAATGAAAAAAATCTAAATTAAATTCATCCTTAAAAATTTGTACAATATCGATATTCGTATACCCGTTAATATATATAGAATGATTTCGTCGATGAATTGTGGAAACGGATTTCGAGAATGTGATAAGCCTTTAATGTTTAGATTGACAACATTAAATTTGAATGGGTGTAGAATCCTTGTTCAAACATAACTTGGGGTAGATTTGTAAATGAAATCCTGTTTATTTAAATTTTTAATTACAAAGTCTACAGCGTATGTACCATAATTTTAGTTTTAGACAAGTTTGTTGCTGATTTCCTGCAGGGAAGTGTCATTTGTATTTATTTATATTTATATTAACGTATGTATATACGTATGTTCATATACTTTTTTACTATTGTTTATTTGCATGTGCGAGTGTTTTTGCGAGTTTTTGAGATCTGTCCAGACTTAATATACATATGAAAAAAAATATGTATGTTAAACAAACTATCGGGCCGTGTCGATTGATATAATTTGCATTTCAAATCAATTGACGGGGTGAAATTCATTCCGTGTTATTTCATCATCTTCAGTTCAGGTTTATTATGTTGGTTAGATTGTAATTAATTTTGATCGAGCCACCGTGCTTTTAATAATTTTGTTATGGTTTTTGTTCTGCTTTTTGATGTTAAAAATATCAATAATATAATATAATGATTTTATATAGTTGCTCTTCAGTTCTTCAGTTTGTGTATAAAAAGTGAACTAATAAATATTCTTAATTAAAGTGTTAATTCGTCACAAATCCCCTAATTTTATTTGCTATTAATGTTTTAATAAGCACGCACAAAACGATATAGACATTGCTTCGCATATAGCGCCTCACCTTTATGTCAGCCAGTGGAATGTGTTGTTATTCGTGAGATGTTGGAGAAGCTGAGGGTTTTACTATTGCGACTTCAGATGCCACTATAAATACGCGGGATTAATAATAAACACATATTATTCGTATATGTTTTATTTCACATACACTTCCTACATCTGAAGTTTTTTAAAATTAAATCCAAATGAAAAACGGAAGCCAACGGAAATCAAACAAGTAAGGAAGATTAATTCTGATGTAACTGAATGTTTATAAGTAATACACTCGCAATTGGTAGGGATCAATGCTAGCGCTATAATATCAGGTTTCGGCAAAACTTTATATTAAAAATTTTTTCGAAAAATACAACATTTATTTTACACATTGGTAACATATCTTATTAACTTATATTATTGGTCATATACTGACTTAGTGTAATAATTATATTAATATATCCCACTTCTGGTTGGTTTTGTACTTTATATGTTGATAAATTTTTAAGACATCTCAGCAAAATTGAAAATAATATGGTTTAAGGGCAAAAACTCGAGAATACTGACTTCGAACTTTCCAGCGAACTTTAGACCTTTTATATTAGTAAAAATGTGAGATATTTTTATGAAATTAAGTGGGTATGTTTCCTAATATGGTTTAGCGCTGCATGAAATATATAGATTAGTTGATTTCAAGAATAAATATTGTGGAACTGAAACTGAAATAGTCAAAAAATTGTTGAAATCGGACCACAAGGCCTCAGAGAGCAAATATGTGAACTCCACTGTCAAATGTCGTTTTATCTGTGAGATATATTAATGATATTAAGAGAGAATCTTTTCATGGTAATAATGTGTCCTTATGTGAAACATAGTTAAAATCGGGTCTATACTTTCGCTAGCCCTTAAATACTTATTGTAAAGATTTTTAAACTTCCGTTATATACCATATATATCGGCCAATCTATCAGGTATTTTAATGAAACTCAGAGAACTTTTTTTCTGGTAATAATATGTTTTGATGCCAGAGGATAGTATCTTACCAATATTACCACATATACAAACTTAACTTTGACTTTATACCGTACATATCGGTCAATATGCGAGTTATCGTATTGAAAATCAGAGAGTGTTTTAAACTGGTGTTTGTGTATCACGGTAATTAAAATTTGAATTTGGTTTATTCTAACAAGGACCTCACTACTTAGAACGCCCACTCGTTGTAGTATCTAAAAGCTTCTATATATTGGATCATAAAACCCTTACAAATCGACAAGGTCTTTGAGCTTATAACAAATTTGTTGAGACGGCTAATGTCAGTTTTAGCTATGTCTTCTGGGTTGCCGAAAGTTAGACTACCGAGATGTTTCAGGCTCAATCGTCCAAAGGTTGAAAAATTAAGCAACAACGTCAGTAGATCTCCTGCGTTCTACTCTAAGTCAAAAGGATCCCGCAATCACATAAGAGCTGGTCTTCGACCAACGCATGCAGTGCTAGAACACAAGACGCCAATGGAGATCCAACTCGGTCCTATTCCGATTTGAGCGGGGCACTGGTGCTCCCCCTGGTTAGCTCATCGGTTTTGTAGTCGCCAGCGATACCGTATGACCAGTCACCCAAACGAGTCTGATGATGAAGTAGCTTGTAAATGGATATAAACTCAATACTACCTCTAGCAAACCACAGTACTTGAGTAACATCTAAAGTTAATACAATACATCCAGGCCTTCCTTTAGCTGCAATATACCCAATACAGAAATGTCCGACGTTCCAGCTGATTATATGACTATTGTTTGTGACATTTTTATGAAATTAAGTGGACATATTTTATTAAGGAAATTTAAGTTTAAAGCTTAATATGAAAATTTTTTTATTGAATTTATATCACATATATTTTTAAATTATATCACTTACTCAACATTTTTTTATTATAACACCGGAAACTGACTTCGAGCCTTGAAAATTGCTAGAATATCATATATTCGGTTTCAGCCGATATTATTATAATTTGTGTCTAAAACCAATAGAATATAAAATATATGCTTTTCATATACATCACTGATATATATTTTTGCTGAGCTTTCTGGGCTGAACTATTTCGGATTGAAATATTTGATCGTTACTAATTGTATCCCTTTGAATCGCTACAATTTCTTTGTTTCTGTTAAACGCAATTAGACAAATAAACTTTTACTACATAAAAAGGTTTGGCGAATTTAAAATGGTAAAATATAATTAAGAAAGTGAGTGCAAAGTAAAATTCTGTTACACAATAACATTACGAAAACGTATATGCAAGAAATGTATATAATATATTAGATGAATCGTTCATGTCCGTATATCTTCTATAAAGACAACTAATGTGCCGGTAGACTGACGGATTTGTTCAGCTTGACTCAGCTTTGACGGCCGCTTTCAAATCTATATGATTAACTATGTACGCAAAACCGCAAGCTGCACACTTCACGGATAGATTTTTAATATTCTCGCAACATATTGTACAAAGCATAAAAGCAGGTTTTCACGTACATAACAGTAAAGAATAAAATACTACAATTATAAGCATAATCAGAAAAAAAATGAATTTCTTTTGCGATGTTTTCCTGTTCACCCGACTTCCTAAAAGCTGTGCAATTAGTTACTAAGAGGAGTGGCATGTATGGTTTAAAATTACTTGAAATGTGAACATGTCTACACCTTCTAGAAAGTTTATCTATGTATCTCATAAGCTAGTAATTTAGCTTAACAACGCATACAGCGCTACCTTATGGCACGATGGAGAAAATTTGTATATAGTTTATTCCAACTCACATATAAGGGTATTATTTAAAACTTTCTCAATAATCATATAATTAGGGCCTTTCGTATGAGTCAGCCAGCTTTTTTAGGTTCAAATTTATACACTACGTACAACTCAAAATTTAGTCCTTACACAAGTTATAATAATATAATCAAACCAATCCTAGTTCCCATAGAGCGCCAATTTCTTTCATTTCATAACTTTACATAACTAATAAATTAGTATATTTAGCTACCATATACCGAATTTGAAGAGTCGTGCCTTAATGTAGCTGTTCCTTACCTGTGAATTTTGGTTAAACGTTTAAAATTTTGTATTATAGTATTTAATGATCTCTGTCACTCAAACTTAGACCTTGATTACAGACTTCATATATAATATATGGCCATTTTCTCGTAAGTAGACTTCTCTACACATATATTGTGGGCTTATATTTATTTAAATGGGCCAATAACGTATATAATATATATTCACAAAAAGAAGAGACTCTGTTGGGATGCATGGCCATTATAGTGTCGTTGGCATTTCGTTGCAGCCACAAAAGGCATCCAATACAATGTGATCCGAATCAACACACCAGAGCTTCGGAGACTAACAAAAACGAAAGTTAAGTGGCAAGAATAAATTTACATGTGAAATGGAACATTGTGAGAAAAAAATTAAAAACAAACACATAGACAACTTTATTTAATTTATTAATTTTAGTAAACAAATATATATGGAATAACATACTTATACATTGTGTATTTAACAACTTTTTTGTTATTATGCAAAATTGTTTTACTACAACTAAAATTATAACAAAGGAACTTTTATTGGTTTTATTAAAAAAACGCACTTTTCGATTAACGCATTCTTCACAATAGATATAACTATATTCATATTTCAATATAAGTACAGTGAATATATAAATTGTAATATAAGACAAACCAGTTTAAAGTTCTAAACTTTGCACAGTGTATTTGGCTACCAATGGGTAGATAGTAGTCCTACGCTTTATAAATTTATTATTTTGCTTATCTGCTTTATACAATATTCTGGTTGAATGAACTTAGGTATACATTTTTTCACGTATATGTCTCAGTCGGATGTGACTCCTTAAAGTAGATGTACGGACTTAAATCATATAAGAATTTGCAGTCAGTCCATATGTGATATCTTATCAAACTACTTGAGCTGATCAAACATATCTCTATATTGCGGTACAGCAAAGCAATTATCCAAGCGTGTTTTACCGCCAATGATGTCAAAGTAAACGAAAATTTAAAGTTTTGAATTTGGCTTGGTAACTACCTGTGTAAACAGTGTTATGTTCTGATTATACATGCACATGTGGCTTAACATAAACACCCTATCCGAATATTAATAGTATATGAAAGCAATATACAAGTGATCGATTTTTTGGTTTCGTTGTATGCTTGGAGTTATAGTGATTTAATTACTGTCAGACATATTGTTCAAGCAAGCTCTTAGGTAAACGTTTGCATATATCTTATACACAAATATGCATACAAACTCAAGTATGAATCATATATGCTATACTACAGAAGTGGGAAAGTGTAGTACTCATGTATAAACACATATCTCTCAAACTGCGAACTATGTTTTGTTTCTTTTTTTTAATATTCTTTTTTGGTATTTCACTTTCACTTTTTCACGCACTACATGGGTTCTTCCCTGCTGAGGAAATGTATCGCCATGGTCCGTATTAACAGTAAAAGACAAGTTCCTTTGGCATACATTTTAAAAAGTAAATTTTCCGTATATTTTTGGTTTATTAAATGAAGCGAATCTAATTTGTGTCCTGAAACAAAAAAAATGCTTTATTCCTAAAACTAATGCAGTGCACTATAAACAGAGAATGCAATGCGCGAGAAAGCGAGGGTACACACAATAATTTTTAAGACTATAAGTTTCAGCATAAGGTAAAGGATTCATTCAATAGTTCACATACCTGCATTAGATATTTTACGATTTGTGAATAATTCAATTTTTTCAATTCCGTTGAACAGGGATATCAGACTGTTAAATTGCTTTTCAGATTAGCTATTTGTCTAACAAGTTTCATTAATTTTTACATTCTATCTTTACGCCTTCACAGCTTTCTTAAGTTTGCTTCTATCTGGTACTTTTTATATTCTGAACAGGGTATATTAAGTTTACCACGAAGTTTGTAACACCCAGAAGGAAACGTCGGAGGCCCTATAAAATATATACATAAATGATCAGCATGATAAGCTTAGTTGATTTAGCCAGGTCCGTCTGTCTGTTTATATACGAACTAGTCCCTCAGTTATTAAGCTATCGTTCTGAAAATTTTCACCTGTCCATATAGCTGCCATACAAACTAAACAATTTGAATCAAGTGCTTGTATGGGAAGCTTTTTTTATTTTACGTAATATCTTCACGAAATTTAACATGAGTTATTTTTTACGGCAACAATGTATTCTTCGAAGAAATTGCTCAGATCAGATCCCTATATCATATAGCTGCTATATTAACTGAACGATCGAAATCAAGTGCTTGTATTGAAAACTCTTTCATTTGACGATATATCTTCACGAAATTTGGTATAAGATATTATTTAAGGCAATAATGCAATCTCCGATGAAATTGTATAGATTAAATGACTAAAGCGTATAGCTGCCATATTAACCGAACGATCGGAATAAAGTGCTTGCATGGAAAATTTTTCTATTTGACGAGGTATCTGTTACGAGATTAAGCGGGAGTTATCGTTAAAGGCAACCATGTATTCTCCGAAGAAATTGTTCAGATCAGATCACTATATCATATAGCTACCATACAAATTGAACGACCGGAATCCAGTTCTCGTAATGAACCTTTGTAGTTTGAAAGGTATTATAGCTTCGGTGCAACCGAAGTTAGCATTTTGCAATGAATTTACTAATATAGCTACCAATTCCGGGCATTGTCTTGTGTTCCAACATTGTTTGAACATGTTTAAAAGTCTTAAAAAACTAAAGTATAAACAATTTAGCCACTACACATTTTCAGTTTCACTTAGTTTCACTCTTTTTCATATATAAATTTGAATAACCTTTTAACGAAAATTAGATTTGTTTTTGTATTCTTGTATTATATTCGGTTCTAAAAAAGGGTTAATGTGAAAATTTACGCTTTCTTGCCACATGCAAAGGGCAAATGTAAATATTTATGCTACTGGATCACAGAAAAGTGCCACAGTCATTGGTGTCCTAAATATAAGCCAAAGTTGCACTAAAGTCAGCTTAATGCTTTCAGTTTCAGATTGTTAAAAAGTATATCGATTCTTAATATATGTTTATCGAATATAGGCTTACAATAAAAATTCGGTTATATTACAATATATTTGTGTAGTATTTAGATACACAATAAGATGATACCTCCTATATAGCAATCAACTGCTGGTATGCAACCAATGAATGGGTAAGCAGATCTCTGCATTAAAAATGAGTAAAGTATATAATAATTAAAAAATAAAAGTAAATAGTCCCATTAAATCTATAATGTATTCAATTTATTTGCGAGGTAGGCGCATGGCATTGATTCGAGAGCAAAACGTAATTAATAAATGGTGTGTAGCATTTTCGTATAATAATCAGAAAGAATACGAGTATACACGTGAAGCGTTTACAACTCAAATATGATGCAGTTAGGCCACGAATAAAATATAATATTTATTGCTCACAATTTATTTATCACTATTTTTACTGCAGGCCACCAACGGACACATATGTATATAAACTCGGCACTTGCAGAAGATGTACAAGTATAGAGACAAAGAATAGACTACGAATTACTTGATTGTTCTTAACACAAGAGGAATAGTAAAGCCTTCGTGCAGTACATATGTAAAAACTTGTCCTGTCAGGAACCTGTATTGAGATCCAATGAAAAAGAGTTCAAAATAATTTTTCGACGTAAAAATACTTACATGCATGTTTGACTATGTGATTCAGGTTCGTTACTGCCCAAAACTACAAATAGAAATACATCGACAAGGTTCAATGAAAATAAAAAACCTTAGTAACCGAAAAAAATAGGTGCCCACGTTTAAATTAAGTATATATAATCTAAGTATATATAATATATGAATTATAAATTTAAAAAAATAGAGTTATTGTCCAGGACTAAGTGAGTTCACCACTAATTTCATCAAATTTATTCTTTCTATTCGGCTAAATCTGTTTCAAATATATACTTTTAAAAAAAATATCTACAAATTATTGAAGTCACTTCAAACTTTGTTTTTAAATTAATTGTTAGTATATTGGTAGTATAACATTTTTGTTCACCCAACGGTTGTTTATAACTTCTAAAACTAATCGAGATAAAAACGGAATTATGTAAATATAAATGATCAGTATGAAGAAACAAGTTTTGATCTTTTTGGGGAATCAAACCATTACGACACCCATAAATTGCCGTTAAGCGAAAAATTATAAAGGTCTATAACTAAGCCAAAAATTAAGACACAAAACTAGAATTTGGTGCGGGACAACGAAGCGAAACTTGCTTAGTTGAAATCTTTTACGCCCAATCCAATGTGAAGACGGACATGTTGATAACTACTCAAAGTGCGATAACTCATAAAAAAACATTCTACATAATAAAGAAGGGCCTCATAATATCATAGACAACACGCATACTTTTTATCACAATTCTAACAGAAATTCTATAAAATGTCTTCACTTTACAATATGCCTATGTATAAAACGAGAGGCGATGGTATCAAAAAAAACTTTGCACAAATAGTGCTATTAAGGCATGCTATCTCATGTTTAAAAATGATCTCTGTATGTCTATAACTGACTTTTAACCGAAAATTCCAATCAATCTGTGCGACGTATTATTAATATTGAGAAATATTTTTGTTCTGATAATAATATGTACTTGTGTCAAAAAATAAATGTTGGCTTTATACCATATACGAGTATATTTCTTAATATGTAATATGTCATACAGAAGCATTAAAAGAACATATAAAACTCGATATACACATTACAAGTATAGTTGTATAGTTAAACGCTGAGAATGCGTGATATGGTTCTTCAAATACCCAGCTTCCAAATATTACATTTTTAAAGTGATTTTCGTTACTCTAGCAAACTTTATGTTCTTTAGTATACTGGAATGTTAAAAGTTTACATAAAAAATTCAAACCCTTTTCCTAGTGAGTATATGAAATATGTTGTAATATAGGAATAAAATACCAAATTTAATTGAATTTTGGGGAAAATGTTTTTTAATAATAATATACCCTCGTGTTAAAAAAAGGATGAATCGGATTAATACTTCCCTTTGCTCCATACATCTAATATAAAGATTTCCGAACTTCCCGTTAACATATAGCTCAAATCGGGAGATAACTTGCCTTAGTACCCATACAACGGATATTCACGATTGTGAAACGTCCAGCTGACTTTACTCCATATATATGTTTATATTTATTTATTTATTGCTTTAAAATAAGTTCTCAAGTATAACTGAGCAATGGCAAATTTAATACAATCAGTCCTTCCATTTCTTTGTCCCCAAATAATTTTGCTGTAATTTTTGCTGACAGGAAGTAAAAATATATATGTAAATAAACTAAATGAGTCTATGACCTTCAAAACAATTAATATGATACCAAAATTTGATTGTTCATTCACCATTTCGACGTACAAAGAATTTGAACCTTTTTGCTACATTTCTTAATATAAAGTTTTGCCAACACCTGAAGGTATTTCCCCGGCTTTGGCCCGTGCAAGTTGCAGTAATATAAAATGTTCGGTTACATCCAAATACCCGTTACACTTCTATGTCCTGCACCAAATTCCAGCAATTAAGGCCATTTTATGGGTTTCGCCGTGGTTTGATGCCCCCCATCTGCAATTTCTTGGGTACCGATGACCACCAGTACCAATATCATCAGGATATCTTGATATTTACTCAAGTTATCCCTTGTTCGGACAGACTTGTCTCGTCATCCTAATAATTTATATGTGTATATACTATACACGTATATTAACATCGATTAATTCTAAGTGTTACAAACAACCATTAGGGAACAAAAAATATTATACTGCGTTGCCACATGTTGCGAGTATAAAATTAACATATGTAGTAGTCTGATTCTCATATGACGCAATTTGAATTCTGTAAATTTTGCATTTACAATACTTCTGAGATTAGGTTAACAAGCATATTCAGTATTTGTCATGTGTGTTTTGTTTTAACATTTATCACATCCACTTGTATCTCAATACAAAAGGGTTTTACGTTTAAATACAAACTTAAATTTGATTTAAATTTCAATTTGATGTTTAATTGAGCCAAATTAACGACTAAATATAAATATTGAATATTATTCCGGCGTCGCTTTTCTGAAAATATTTCAAATAGGTTTTGTTAGGGTAAGCGCTTTGTTAAATGTAATTACATAAAAAATTCCCACAGCACGCGCCACTATGAACACACAGGCTTGAAGATTTAAGATTGCTGCAACAGTGTATTTTTCTATATCCTTCTATCACCTCACTCCTCATTTCAATTATTTAGCTACTTTTCTTACATACATACATTTTTATGTACAGATGTTTGTAAATTATTAACATAATTTCTGGAACCATTGTTTTTCTATACTTTGCAAAGTACTTTCCCATGTTGCGGGACACCAATAAATAATTCGCATTTATACTAACAAGAGTTCCTTCTACACATATGAATGAATATGACTAATATATACATACGTATATAAATACTTGTATATATACATATGCGATAAATAGATGTGTGTATATTGCAGTTTTATAAAGTTGGTTGAACAAAATATTTGATGTCTCAAGCGTGTTTCTGTTTTTTTGTATTTCCCTTTAACGACCCGCAGTGGACACACAAATAATAATTTGTGAGCCGAAGGAGCAAAATTATAAAACGTGTGTGCCAATACTATACATATGTATGTAAGTAGTAGAAGTGTAAGTATGTACCATGCTTTGTACGTGGTAACAGTAGCCATGTTATTATACAAAATTTAGATATGATGCCAGGATTTACAACGTTGTTACTGTGAATATTGATGCGGGCAAGATTGTAATCACATCTCCTTAGCGGTTATTTCCTTTATTTTTCTAATGTTTCGATATTTCACTGCTGCATAAATATTCGAGGTAGGGACTATAAAAATTAAGAATATTTACCTATATTTATGTAAATGGGCTAAGTAAAATTTGTCTTAGAATTACTTAAAAATTGTGGCTTACTTACATCAAATGTTTTATTAACATTATAAATTAGCTAAAATAGCGAATTAAAAATTTTCTGTCACTAGCTTCAAAACGATTTCTCCTAAATCTATATTTTGTAATGTCTCAATGTTGAAAAGCTACATAAAGTAGTATTTTATGGGATCTCAATACACTAAAAACTTACACAGTAGTGAAATGAGGATATCAATAAGCTTTTAAAGATAATCATCATAGCCCCACATCCTGTTAGTATTAGAACAAAACTATGTATTGTAGCATATATTTTGAAAATAATATGCCTTCGTATTAAAAATTAATAAAATCAGTTCAATACCTCCACTAGGTACCATATATCTTACATATTGATTTCATATGATTTTAGCGGTAAATTGTAAGATATTTTATTGATTCACAATTTCATTTAATAATGAATGATTAATTCTTATCCATCATGTTTATCTCCACGCCTATCGTTCTTATAAATTGTGACAATATATAACGTTCAGCGGCACCCGAACTTAGGACTTCTATATTTATATATTTTTTTTAAATTTCGTTATTGCAAAATTAGTAAGTACGTTCACAACACTATATTTTGGTTTTTTTAACCAAAGCTATAATTATCTAAAATAATTTTTTAACCGTTTACATAAAACCCTTACTTAATTCAAATCCATTAAATTTAAGATCATTGGTTGGAAATCATCCATTCGGTAATTGTATTATTAAATAAGCGAAATTTGAACTTAATTATATGTTTTTTGTGTAAGGAATAAAATAAAAGTCAATGGCGGAAAGCATTAGTTCTCAAAAAAAAAAGATTTGATAAAATTTATATTTTACAAATACTGAAACATTACATAAACATTTTTTATACTAGACTAACAATGGAATGGATAATGGACAAAGTTGTATTATAGTTTTTTATTACGTTTATTGGATAAGTAAGTAATATTGAATAAGATGAAATCTTAGAATTGTATCAACGTGAAATGGTAATAATGAGTAGGGAATAAGCGTTATATAATTGGATCTACCAGCATATTCTCGTACACTAAAATGATAACGAATATATTAAATAGTTAGGCTTGAAAGTTTTGGTGTAAAATGTTTATGTTTATATATGCATGATTATACAAAGTTTGTTATAGTTTAGTCAGAGTAGGATTTATAGAAATTTGTCCGAAGTGGAGTGAAACACAAATAGGAGGATACCTCCAATCATATGTACATAATTTTATTCTTTAATTGTATTAATAACCTTATTTTTGATATAAGTTTAATTTATATTCTTACCTTTCCAGTGACTGAAATATAAACTAGAAAGCGGCTCAAGATAATTTCGGAAATACGTAAGTATTTTATATTTATCGATTTATTTATAAGGGCCTAATAAATTATTATTATTAATTAAGTTTACTTTTCGAGTATGCAATCAACAATAGTTTTTAAACTGTTCGGTTTTTTATCACCATAGATATAAGATATTATTACATACACAATGATATGAACCGATTTTTACTATTTTTAAATAAAATATCATCCATATATCAGAATCATTCTAAGTGCAAACTTTTATTCCGATATCGGCATTGATGCTTGATGCAAAGTGAATCTGATGAAACTCCAAATGTAAAAGAGTTACATGGGAAAAGAACGTAGCTATAGTCCGCTTTAGCTTGTTACAAAAGTGTAGTACCAGGATGCAATTCAGATAGGCATGTTAGTTTTAGGTGTAACAATCAGTCGATTGCTGAACAAAACGAAATGCTACATGTAGTGAGAACATAAGGAGAACAAGTTGTGTGATTTGAATATATATCAATTTTGGTTTGATTCATCCTAATATGAAACAACACGCACTGACATTTCACCTGATCCATTCATTTGATTTCAAAAATTGATTGCGTCGCAGTCGTTTTGAGATATAAGTCTAACGGTCATAGTTTACTGTATTTTAAGAAAAACCGGAGAATATGTTCGTACATAAGTTAAATGTGTTTTGGTATTGTCCCATTGCAATAGAATAAATTGAGAGTACTATTCCGTGTGAGAAGGCAATACAATATTTTGTACAAGTTACCATATCCAAAGATAACAAGATGTTCTGAAGTTTAATTTAAACCGAAATCTGCAGCATTGGTTCGTTGTTGTATGATGAGACTCAATGTAGAATAATATAATGGATTTAGTGTTGCCTTCCTCTCTAAATTTATTTAATAAATGTTAAGGGGGGTATTGTAACCCCATTCGAATATATCCTGTCAACTAAACTTTGGATAATTTTATTGGTTAAGTTAGATATTTGTTTGCTTGGCACGTGACGTGCGGCAGGATTCATTAGGGTAGACAATGTTACATGAAATTTTTGTTTAAATAAGCGTGTACTACCGAGTTTTCTTCTTTATTTTTTAAGACTTTGAGAATGCACGTTATATTCTTATATAATTATTCTACAATTTCTTTATTCAACCGAAATACAAAAGCATTTAAATGATAGATAGTATTTAATAAAAATTATCCCAGAATTTCTATAACATATTTTAATTTAAGTGGCGATTTATATAGTTTTAGATTTTAAATCGTTATTTATATACCCTGAACAGGGTATATTAAGTTTGGAACGATGCTTGTAACACTCAAAGAACACGTCAGATACTCTATAAAGTGTATATATAAATGATCAGCGTGAGAAGCTGAGTCGATTTAGCCATGTCCGTCTGTCGGTTCGTCTGCCCATACACAGACGGAAATAATTCCTCAGTTATTGAGATATCAACTAGAAATTTTGCACAGGTACTTTTCATTTGTCGAAACCGCCGACAGCTATGGAATATAGCTGCCCTATAAACTGATCGATTAAACTCAAAATCTTGGATGGACAAATTTTCTATTTGAAAAGCTATCATCATGAAGTTTGCTACAGACTATTATCTCAGGTAGTGCGACAATATCCGAACATATTGTGCAGATTGGACTACTATAGCATATAGCTGTCAATTAATCTGACCGATCAAAAACAAGATAAAGATATTTTTATAGCATTTTATGCCATAAAACATGCACCAGTGAAAGGTACTATAGCTTCGGTGCAGCCGAAGTTAATTTTATTTTTGTATAGTACAAATTTACTGTTTTGATATAGCTTTTGCTTCCATTTCTCTTTTCTCTAAGTAGAAAAAAAGTAAAAGTGATTATTGATTGATAACACTATTAATTTGTTTTGTTAATTATATACATAATTCAATAATACATCAATATATCTATTACTTGTTTAAAATTCATTATAATAATTCTCTTAAGAGTTAATTCTCATACGCTTTTCAATTATGATATCATTTTATATTCATTTGCAATACATCGCACAGAAAGTATCATAGTTTTTTCGCATATAGTTTCTTGAAATAGCTTCAAATAATCGAGTTACATTTAGGAATGTATATAAAACTATTCAGAATAGCGATAACGAAGTGATTTATGATTGTCCATTTCTCTATAAGTTGATGAAATTTGAAGAGATTGGGCATATTCGAAACATTGCCACTCCCATGTAACGATGCTGGTTTTACTTTTTGTATTTGACAATCATTTATCCGAAGGGTAAAATAGATTTATGTATATCTTCTACAATACTAGATTTTATATATCTAACAAAATCATAAATAACAGGTGTCTTACTAAAATTAGGATGTTCCTACATGCCGAATATTCTGACCGCCTTTGTTCAGTTAATTTTAAAATGGATAAATGCCAATATTACCAAATGATAATAGATAGGCATGTTGCATGGAACCATCGTTTTCGTTATAACCTATGTGACAGTATTGTATATTTAGACGGCATATTCCAACAACAAAAACATATTTATTATTCAAATAAAAAAAATTGTTTATTTACAAAGCTATTTACTTATGTATTGTATATACAAGCAAATTAGCGACTGCTTTGGTAAAAGTATTTGCGTCATATTAACGCTGAATGTGGGATTTCGCTCCAAGTAATTATGACTTGGAGATGCCTAATTAAGTTAAATTAAATTATTTACATTTTTGAGAATACTATTGAAATAGCCAGCAGAGGAAAATGGGTCGACCTAATTAGATATTCGGTAGCTATATGCCAATGAACAGAGGGAGAAGAAAATATTAACACACTTTTGCACACTATAAATAGAACAAAAGCATTCCACACTGTCATCATATTAACTTTTTTATTTAGGACAGGCTATCTTCATACACCCTGTGATGAATTTAATTTTGTTTAATTTAATTGTTTTTTTAAGGTAAAAGAAATTATTAACACTAAAGTCAGTTGGAAAAGAATGCATTTTAAACTGTTCACTGCTAAAATTAGGGTTAGAAACTTCCAGTCTTACTTGTAAACATATTATTTGTGAATCTGTTCTCAAAAAGTATATGAATGTCTGTAGACTGGATTTAATTATTATTGTGGAAGTATCGAAAGCGTGTAGTGTATGTTTCATATATTTTTACAGCTAATCAGGCAGATATGAATTACTGAATGCATTTAAATCACTAGTGCACTTAAACATATGCGGTAGACAGGTGGGGGTACATTTAAAGTAATTCATATGCATATGTACAACTACTGTTTTATGTAACTATTATTACTCAAATATGTTGTGTTTATATTCCATTTATAAGTGTATGATGAATATAATAATGTACTATAATGACCGCCCCAACCCTCATTTAAATGTATGGACATATTTTTGTCACCTTCAATTTTATTACGCTTAAAAATAATGTAAAACTATTAGAGTATTTAATAATAATTACATATAGTTACTAACTAATAAACCAGTTATTTAATCAAGTACGCTTTTACTTATGCTCCACTGTTTAGTTAACGCTTTACTTTATGGAATTCCTATCAACACGGTGCATGATATGCATATTTTCAAAGCCACAAATACACATGTTTCTACATATTTATACACATTCACATTCCCATGTTTTGTTTTTCTTCTGAGTTGATGTCAGCCATCCATGCTTAAAAATTCTTCCATCATCTGCCTACTAGTTCTTAGCTGCTCGATCTTTGCTCTTTCGTTCGCGCTCACATGACTAGTGTTGTATTTCCATCCCCATCTCAAGAGAAAGACAGCGCTCACAACATTCCGGCCATATAGAATTTTTGTTTGTTATTCTTCGGCGGCCATTGAAATCACTAAAGCCATTTCGAGTTACTCTCCACTGTCATGTTTTGTACTCTCCTTTTGTTTTATATTTTCGGATTTGTTTTTGTTATTGCTATTATTGTGTTATCTTGCACAGCAGTAATTTAGATTCGTAGTCACTATGCTCGTGTGCAGCAAGGCAGTGGGTAGTGAAAAACGGAAATAGTTATGGAAAAGTCAAAGAAGCATTTACGCATTTCATTTTGCTGCTGTATTTTCACTAAGGTTTTTGTAGTATTTTTATGCTATTAAACGCATAGATTTTATATGCGCAGGAGTTTGATTGTAGAGAGCTGCAAGGTGAATAGTTTGATATGGGGTTAATTTAAACTCTAGCTGTTGTTCTTTCATAATAACATCACAGGCCAAAACTACGATACTCACTTCATGAAAACCACCCAAACTTGCCACACGTATCCAACAAAATGTACGAAAATGTGTTCACATGAATGTAGCTACAGTATCATGTTGAAAGAGTAAACGAAAATATGAAGAACCTAAGGATTGAGTGAACGAGAGGGTGCTTTTATTTGTTAATTGAAATCATTTTTTTAAGTTTATTTTCTAGATGCTTCAAGTATTCCATTAACAGAAAATGGTTAAATATTGCTCTAATATCAAAAAAAAACCTTAATTTTGTAAGTATTAAACGGATTAGTCATTTAAAAAGCTTACTTGAAATTGTTAAATTTTAAATATTAAGGCCATAGCTATGAAGGCTATATTATAAATTATAATCATAATCACAAGTTGCTCGATTATTTGAATTCGGTTTTAGTAACTCACTAAATTATTTCAAGTTAATTCAAAGAAATTTCGCTTCTCGTTGCATCACTAACAGGTAAGGAAGTGCTGAAATTGTTCGAATCTGATTACTTGATACTCTTGCAATTCATAAGAACTAAAGGCGTGTGAAATTAATTTGTTTGTTCATCCTGGTCTTTTTATACATACATGTAATACTTTCGATGATCAATTTATCTCGATAAGATTTAGGTGTTATAAATTAGTGTTAGGTCAAAAAAGCAGTTAGTCTTAGTGCGACATGTTGGGACACTACAAATAAGTTGCAAATGTGCATTTAAAGATTGGCTCCTAACCAAACAAGTCTATTGGAAGTCGAGCATCTAAAAATGACTGCCTATATTTTAAACGTTTGCAATTCACATGGATTAAAGGCGGGTAAATATTTAGCTAAATGCTAGCAAAATTGTTAAATGTTAAAAATATTTCTTATTATTTCAAATTCAGTATTCATTGTATTTATAAATGGATTTTAATCAAGTTTGGTATCGCACTAACTTATATTATATTATGTAATTTTTGTTAAAATCGACCTAACTAACATAATTTATATATCACCTGGTTAGTGCTTAGGAAAGTTACATACCAATACCACTTATTTTTACTAACGGGTCACATAATGCTAATCGAAATGTTTTCGCTTAAAGTTATTTAGATATCTTGTACTTTAACAAAAATATGCGATATACAATAATATAAACTAATATAGAGGGTTGAAACTTAAAATATTGGATATATGGGAGATAATTCACCCAGAGAGCCAGAGGCTATGTTATTGGGCATAAGAGAGCTAGACAAAAGCTTGGCAGATTTCATTCATCTTTAATTTCTGCCACAATAGTATTCAATAAATTTTGTACATATTGTTTAATATATAAGATATAAAGTAAACTGGAAAGTCGGAAATTGCTATTTTTGTTATATTGGAGGAGCAAGTCTGTACTGATTGCATTTACTTGTGGCTTTAAACTAGAATATACTCAAAAAATATTTCCAATATATTAAGATAACTTCTGCAATTGTCTCTATATTCGTAATTAGCAAAAATATACTAAAACAAGAAAAAATGTTAACTTTGGTTGCACCGAAGCTATAATACCCTTCACAAATACAAAAGATTTCGTTCAAGAATTTGATTCCGATCGCTCAGTTTGTATGGCAGCTATATGCTATAGTGGTCCATATCGGACGTTCCGACAAATAAACAGCTTCTTAGTGAGAAAAAGACGTGTGCAAAATTTCAGACCGATATCTTTAAAATTGAGCGATTAGTTCGCGTATATACAAACGGACAAACATGGCTAAATCGACTCAGCACGTTACGCTGACCATTTATGTGTATATACACTTTATAGGGTCTCCGACGTTTCTTTTTGGGTGTTACAAACTTCGTTCAGTGTATAATAACAAAAATCAATATATATACTATATATGGCTATTCTGATCCCCTGTACCTAATTTATGTTTTATAGACTTAAGAAATGAGGTCTGTTGACAGTATTTTTTGTATGTTGCAATGGAAAATGGATAGAGAACTTATGTATCAGTTGTTGTCGTTTTAATGGAGGGACAGATGGGCGAACTGACATATAACCGGAATTCACGTCATTCTGAACATTTTGATAATTCTGATAATTTATTAGCTAGCCAAACTTGACTTAAATATCGGTAATCCTTTATTTCCTGGTAGAATCTCGATTAATAATCTAATATATCTTCTAAGTGAAATAAAAGAGTATAACAAGTTATCACCGTACAATTTTATTTCATATTAAATAATTAATCACAATATATGATTGTATATCGTGTCAGTTTTCATTAAGTGTTATCACTCCCAATTTTAATGTAAAAAACAAAAAATACCAACTGATTTCCATTTCACAAATTTTAATCAATCTGCATTGTTAGAAATTACTCGAAATCAGCATATCTCTTTTAGACTTGTGGTAGTCTACAAATTCTACACCTTTGAATTAAATAATTCTTAAATTTTTAAACCCACTTACACATTAAACGACCTAATAATCTTTGCTTATATTCTTCCTTAAAATTTTCAAAGTTAGATTATGTAATAATTACATATGAATACTATATATGAAGTTTAATTTGGATTCTCACCGACTGATATATATATTTTTTGTTGAAATAACCGTGTGGCCATCCTATAAATTCTCTTCATATAGTCATATAATAAATAGTAGGTAATTCTCTCGTCTCTTATAAAGTAAAGGTATAATCAAAATAATTGAAATTCAATTATTGTAAATGATAAAGAAAATCTGTTTTATTTATTTTCAGTGCAATAATAAAATATATAATTGCTTAAAACGTAAATATTTGTAAACAAGTAAGGAAGGGCTAAGTTCGGATGTAACCGAACATTTTATACTCTCGCAAAGTCAAATGGTATACTCGTTTGAGATTTCTTTGTGGATTGACTGCTTTTTTCGGTAGAAGGTCAACTATAGGCACTGGGGTCTATATATTTAGTACTTAGGGGCTTGAACAGTTTTGGTTCGATTTGGACAATTTTTGGCCACAAGGTGGCATACTTTAATCGCATTATTCACGCAAAGTTTTACCCCGATATAATCATTGTTGCTTGATTTGCATAGTGGAAAGTGGAAAGAACCACAAGGAATTTAAAATGGTGTTATATGCATTTTCGCACTATAACATAGAAATATGAAAATAACGTTATGTACCGAATTTTGTTGAAATTGGTTAAGCAGATCTCGAGATATGGATTTTCACCTTAAAGTGGGCTGTGCCACGCCCACTGTCTAATTTTGAACGCGGTTCCTATAAAGTCATCTCATACCATCCCAGAGGTAAAATTTAATGTCTCTGGCGTGTTTAGTGCTTGATTTATCGCGCTTTTAGTAGTTTTTAACAGTACCGTTATATGGGGAGTGGGCGGAGTTGCCACCCGATTTCAACTGTTTTCATAACGTCAATAGAAGTGCTAAAAACATTTGCTTCCAGTGAATTTTGTTATTATAGCATTAGCGGCTTAGGAGATATGCACATTAAACCTATTAGAGGCGGGACAACGCCCAGTTTTAAAAAAAAAATTTAACTGCAGAGGCCCCTCCCTAATGTGATTCTGTGTACCAAATAACAGTCTTGTATCTTATTGCGGAGCTTAGTTATGGCAATTTATTTGTTTTTGATTAATGGCGTTTTGTGGGCGTGGCAGTGGTCCGATTACGCCCATCTACAATACCAACCGTCTCACGATACCAAGAAACATGTCTACCAAGTTTCATAAAGATATCTCAAATTTTACTCAAGTTAGAGCTTGCACGGAGGGACAGACGGCCGGACGGACAGACAGTCACCCGGATTTCAACTCGTCTCTTCATCCTGATCATTTATATATACATAACCCTATATCTAACTAGATTAGTTTTAGGTAATACAAACAACCGTTAGGTGAACAAAACTGTTATACTCTGTAGCAACAGGTTGCGAGAGTATAATAAATGAAATATGATTAATGGGGTTCAAGCCTAGCGGCAAAAATGTGAATTAGATATTTGTTGACGGCTTATTCTTCTATATTTTCATTCCATCATATTTGAGTTTCATGCTTCTTTCAATGAATTTGACGTTCTCTGGTTGTACCAGAGAATGTTAAAGCAGAGAACAGAGAATGTTAATGAATAAAATGAAAACATTCTCTGGTTAAAGAATACTTCTCTGAATCAGAGAATGTTAAAGAATATTCATTGAAATACCATCTGAGATAAATTACAGTGCAGTTTTCCGTCAGATGGCCCACCTTGCAGTACGTCAAATTAGCTACATTTTGAACAGCATTCCGCAGCAGCTTTATCTTGGGTGACGTAGCTTGATTATATTCTCCATAACAACTTCTCTTATATACACAAAAATGAAAAAAAGCATCGCCCAATAGTTGAAAAGAGAATCAGGGCATGAAGAAAGAGATAGTTATACTGCTTCTTTGCTTATCCAACATTTTAGCCGTATGCCGATGTTTACCGCTATCCTGCTTTCGCCAGGAAATCTTTTATAACAAGGAATGGCATTTATGTTTATATGGCTGAATCATATAATACGGTTGGTGAAGTTAACCATACTAATACTCTGTAGTATACTGTGCTCCAGCATGCCCACCAAATTTTGTGCTGTATATCGTCATAGGTATATCGTCAGCGTTGCTGGCTTTTAACTAAACTACTCCGTGTCTGACGTTGAAATTCGTCGCTTAAAAACGGGAAAAAAAATATTTTATTCAAGAATATTTTATAAAAAATTTTCACTTTTAACGCATTATTTAAGAGTTTCTAAGAGCTGCAATATATATATGTATATATGTATGTACCTGTTTTTGTATAAATTCGCTGCTATGACAATACAAAAATATGGTAAAGTATGTAGTTATAATGTTATAGTTTGCAAATACAAGTGTAAAGAACTTTTATATATCTTTTAAATTAATTTATTTTATATAACTTGGTTCTTCATTTTGTCTTTTATTTAGTTAGATGAGACTCTTTTATATAGTGGTCTCATCTGCAAGATATACTTGATTGTAAATATTATCAAAGAAAACAGGTGAAGGTTAAGACAATTTAATGGTAGCAATCACCAATTGTCTGAAGAAGTTGCTTGTACTCGTATGTACCTAAGTTTCATATATATATATACATACATAGCCTATCAGGGCGCCGAGTTGGTTGATAATGCTCAGGCAACACGCTTTGTGCTTCGGAATATAATTTTTCGAAACAAACAGCAAAAGTCTTCGTATGTGAACTCTATATGAGGGACCTTAAGATCTAGGGCTTAAGGAATGACAAATGCTGGCTGTGCCACTTTGATGTTGTTTAACGGATTCAATTGTAATTGTTGTGGGGCAGACTAGTAAAACATATGGCGACATATAAAGGACTCCATGAATAGAGCGCAAATAATAACACTAGCTGGAACACATTTGTAAATAACTGATGTTATATTCCATTGTATTCCGTATTAAAAACCCAAGTTGAAAGACTGTGTTTCGTACCGAAGTTGGAACTAGAACGAGGAGAATGGTAGAGGTAGGCAACATGATCTGGGCTGGGACTCCTTAAGGCGTATGTATGTATATTGGCCACAGAATAGGTACATTGTTTTAATTTCATTATATTTTAGATAAAGTCAAAGAAATCATCAATTGAAGTACCGCCTACGTCTTTTTCTAAAAGTTATAGTGGTAAACTTCTTTTTTCACCTTCATGATTTTATTTATGTTATGGTTTAGTAGTAATAATTGGTACTAATTTTTTCTTAATAATTTAATATCTTACAAATTTATTTGCCAAACTTTATTCTATTCTCATTTCGCAACTTCAGTTTATGATTTCCTCTTCAAGGAGTTGGAAAGTTTATCCTCCTCTATTGACACTACAAGGCAAAGTATACTTTCAAAGTTGGAGTATCGCACTATTTCAGTTTAGTGAAGTTTGACAGTGTAATCATCAAGCTTCTAAAGAAGACAATATATTTCTTAAACAAATGTAGAAAAAAATTACTCGAATGTGTTTTTGACCTTGTTTTAAGATAAGCAAAGAGATAATAGAGATATTGTAGATTGAATCGCTTAGAAACGTATAATGCACGTAAAAGGAACTATTTAATATCAAGCTGTGAAATTTTTGACAAAGCCAATTCTCCTGCGGCTTGCGTCATCGAAACGAGTGAAAATATTTGCATATACATACATATATAAGTAAATATGCAACATATTGTAACATATGTTATGTCTCTAAGCAAATATTTTGTACTACAAGTATGTATTTGCATTTTAACAAGAGAACGCACATTTTTCCCACTTATCATCTCCGCTCTATCCTTTAACCTCTCTCTTGCTCTATCTTTAACCATCAAATCAAAGCATAGTTTTGTCAACTTTCTCAATCCTTGGAAAATATATTTAAGTTATTTGATTACATCCTAGCGGAACGCTCTGACGAATTGGAATAATCATAAAACTTTCCTGCTACAATCATGAAAGGAACCAAAAATTAGAAAAAGTTAAATAAGTAACAAATCAAATAATATAGAAAACACTAAACTAAATCCATATGAAAACATCCCTATTGAAATTTCAATCTCCGTAATAACTAGAAAAGGGGGAGTAAACAAAAATTTAGATGAATACATTAATTATATTAGAATAAATTTCGCGAAAATCTGGGAATAAGGAAATTACATACATATTTTTAAAAAAAAGAAAAAAATTGTTTAATGCAGCCATTTACTAAAATTGTATTATATATTATATTTGAAGATATTACCGAAATCGGTGGGACACAGGTCTAAGAATCTATTCTTGGATCATTTTATTTACTCATAGTATGTAATACTTTTGCTCATGATTTTGAATCATGACCGCCCAACAAGCTAGAAATAACTGAGACAATTGTCTTACTGAAAGTGGAAAGGCAGGAGCCAGTACTATATATAAATAACTAAATAATGACACATTTCCTTTGTTAGATGTCAGAAACTTCTCTATCAACCAAATTTGTTGAGAACAAATCCTTTCGATACTTTATCAAACATTGTCAAAACCGGATAATAACCACGCCCCGTTCCCATAAAGGGTTATGTAGAAAACTACTAAATACGCCATAACTCAGTAAGTTAATATGTAATGCATATTAGAAGCATTGAAATTCGCAATCAAAATGTTGGTTAAGGCCTTCCAAGGAATCGCTGTAAAATTTGGTCAACGGTCTCAAGAACGACTAAACTATTTCCAATGAAATAGTGAATTTCACTATTTCATCTTTCTTATATTCCATATGATTATGCCGCTTTTTAATATAAATCAAATTCATGTTAAAAAATAGTCGAAATCGGACCACAACTTTTCAAGTCCCCAGATGCCGAAGAATTAGATCTCGATGCCTAAAGCTGTAAGCCTCTGACATATATTATTGAAATTCAGAGAATTTATTTTCTGGTAATAATATGTCGTGATACCCAAAAGGAATAAAATCAGATCAATACTACTCCTGGCCTCCGTATGTAAGATATCTTAATGAGAGACAAAAAGCATCTTTTTCTAATAATGAGACGTGGCCGCTAGTCACCATATATATACACACCAAATATACGAATAGCAAACTTCCGGTTGAATTTTTAGCATATATATGTATTTATAATTTCCGGAAATTTGTAAAATTGGTTCACGAATCACACCGACTTGTCATTATATTATATATAATATAAAGAGTGATCCATTTCGAAGTTCCTTTCTTTTTAAAAAAAAAATACAAAAAATTCAAGGTTAATTGAGAATGTTTATTATCATTCGAAGGAACATTCTTTGGCATTTAGTTTTTTAAGATTATCTCTTTCAAATGTTGGCCGCGGCTATGTCTCAGATGGTCCAACCGTTTAGTCCAAGTTTCGATGATGCGTTCAAACATTTTGACTGGTAACTGGCGAATGATACGCGTGATATTTTGATCCAATGCCTTTAGACTTTACATATCCTCACAGGTCTAACGGTGTGATATTACACGATCTTAGTTGCCAATCGACCGGCTAAAACGTGAAATTATCTGCTCACCGAAGTGTTCCCTCAATAAACTCTCTAACGGTGGCCATTGACAGTTACGTTCTCACCGGCATTATTTTTGAAGATATATGGACCGATGATTCCACTGGCTTAAAAACCACACCGAACCGATGTTTTTTCTGGATGAAATGACAGATTTTGAATCTCTTCAGGTTGCTCTTCGTCCCAAATGCGGCAATTTTGCTTGTTTACATACCCATTGAGTCAAAACTGGGCCTAATCGCTGAACAAAATTTGGCGCGAATGGGATTACCCATTATAATAATTTTTGTTATTCCAGTGTTAAATTACACTAAGTAAGTATACCTAAAATGTTGACCAGAAAAGAGCAAGTCGAAATTTGAAACCGGTTTCATTGAGGCTGCAGTTCTGAAATCGACAGAGGTACAGATATCAATAAATCATTTTTCAATTAAACGTTAACATAAATTCGATATATTGAGTATTTAAGTCAAGTTCTTTCAAATATACTATTAAACTCAATACATTTAATAAACATATTTTATATTCTCAAGCAACATGTTTATATTTTCTTCCTTTTTTGCTTTTTGACGTCACCATTATTTCTGGTTTCCGTTTACTCTTGCATTAGCTATGAAGAGCCAGAGACATTTTTTCACTCTTCTACCGGGCCCTTTTGTTACTCTCGGCGGATATTTGGTGCCTTAATAAATTATACTAAACTACAATTTAGTATTTTATAACAGAAATATTTATATTGAAAAATTATGAAAAGAAATAAGATTTGACAAATCTTGCATTCACAATGATTTACAATGATGTGTTCTACACATAGATTTAAAATACTATGTCATATAATTTTCAGGAAAATATGCCCCTCGATTAAGATCATTCACAAACAGTAACAAAAAATTCTAAATCTCACTGGAGGTTCCGTCTTTGTAAAAATTCTGTACTTATTTTCTTTCAAATCTGCAGTATTATCCTCACCGTTATCTTTAATGCTTATGCAGTAACCGCACTTTAAGTAGCTTAGAACAGTGTCGCTATATACATCTATATCGATCTATAGCATAAAAAAAAATTAAAAGATTCCAATAAAATCGGTTTGCTTTATAAGTTATGAAGCACGATAATTAAACTTTTTAGAAAAGGGGTTACTCCCACTTAAAAAAAAAACGCTGCGAGTCAAAGGTTTGGTAGTTTTGTAATCGGATACCTAGTTGCAAGATATAAAAATTTGTATTTTGATAGACAAGCAGCAACATAAAACAAGTAAGGACGTAAGTTTGGGTTTCAATAGAATATTTTATACTCTCATAATATTCGCGCATGCGCGTTTAATAGGCGATAAATATTATAAGATGTTTGCCAAACTTTATATTAAACAAATAAAGAACATTTTATACTCTCTTAATTTACAGGGCTCAAAACTTATTTCAATAACTTCATTGCTGTTTGATTTGATACTGTAAAGTAAAATATTAATAAAAATTGTGATAAGTATATCGGGGTTGTAATGTAATTTAATTTGGTTAAAATTTATCGAGTTGTTCTTGAGGCATGTTTTTGAGATATATTTCTTTATAAACTTTCCAATAATGGGATTTTCTGGGGGCAGTGGCCGTGTTCCGACGCTGCCCTGCATTACCAACCTTTTTCTGGTGCCAAGAAACACCTTTCATCAATATATCTTCATTTTAACTCAAGGTTTGGCTTGCCCGGTGTTTTTGTTTTATTATATCACTCTTATTGGAAAACCCTGTATATGGTACATATATGTACAATTTTTAAATAACTCTATATCTATGTCGATTAGTGTGTTCCACCCAACCATTAGGTGCACAAAATTCCAATACTCAAAAAATGTAACAACAAATTTCAATAATTTTCTACCTCAGTGGTTTTATTCTATCACACCAAACTTATCAAAGTGGCAATTGAACTGAGCTATGCTAAAATTTATTTCGGATGTCTCCTTGAATTACCAAAAACTCCGATATTCATTAAATAGTAACATGTACTCGTATGCAAGTAGACGTGAATGTTTTTAATTTTCATACATATGATATACCTATGCTACAATATACGAAAACTTTCCATTAGAGGATGCTGATAAATGCAGGTGTGGGTCTTTTATTTCATTCACTAAGCGCCCACTCGTACCGTCGTTGCATTTGCTGCAGTTTTCACATTTGCCTACTTTGCCTTTTAGGAATTTTACTGCGGCTTTATTTTATTTGCTGTATTAGGGTGCATTCACACACGTACATTATTGTAGCTCATCACCGGGAAATTACTTCAGGTGTTGGCAAAATTTTATGTTAAAGGAATTATTGATCCGATTCAACCCTTGTTTGACACAAAAACATATTATTACCAAAGATTTTCATTCATTAATTTTATTATATGAATTTCAATTATATATTTTACACATTGACCGATATTTTCGATAAAAGTCAACTATAGGCACTGGGGTTCACATAATCAGTACCTAGGGACTTGAACAGTTTTGGTTCGATTTAGATCATTTTTGGTCCCAAGGTGGCATTAAACGCATTATTCACGCAAAGTTGTATCCCGATATAATCATTGTTGTTTGGTTTGCATAGTGAAAAGTGAAAGAATCAGATGGAATTTAAGGTTTGAGGTGTTGTATGGGAAATAGGCGTGGTTGTAATCCCATCTCGCCCATTTTCGCACTATAACATAGAATCTTATGTACTAAATTTGGTTGAAATTGGTTTACCAGATCCCAAGGTAGAGGCTTTCAACTAAAATTGGCCGGTGCCACGCCCACTGTTTAATTTTGAACGCGGTTCCTATGAAGTCATCTCATACCATCCCAGAGGTAAAACTTAATGTCTCTGGCGTGTTAAGTGCTTGATTTATCGTGCGTTTAGTAGTTTTTAACAGTACCGTTATATAGGGAGTCGGCGTGGTTGTCACCCGATTTCACCACTGTGGGTAGAGGTGCTAAATATATTTGTACACAGTGAATTTTGTTATTATAGCTTTGGCGGTTTAGGAGACATGCACATTAAACCTATTAGGGGCGGGACCACGCCCACTTTTTAAAAAATATTTGACCGCAAATGCCTCTCTCTTATGTAATCCTGTATACCAAATAACAGCCTTATATCTTATTGCGAAGCTTAGTTATGGCAATTTACTCCTTATTGATTAAAGGCGTTTTGTGAGCGTGGCAGTCGTCCGATCTTACCGTAACAAGAAACATGTGTACCAAGGTTCATAAAGATATCATAATTTTTATTCAAGTTACAGCTTGCACGGACGGACGGACAGATAGACAGTCGTCCGGATTTCAACTCTTCTCTTCTTGCTGATCATTTATATATATTTAACCCTATATCTAACTGTATTAGTTTTAATTAATACAAACAACCGATAGGTGAACAACACTATTATACTCTGTAGCAACATGTTGCGGGAGTACAAAAAGAATCATGTTCCCGAACATATTGTAAATATTCTTTGGAAACTGAGCGCAATTGCAACCATGGAAAATGTTTCAAACAGAAAAGGGTGCTCACCCGTGCACGAGCGACACGGTCCCTTCATCTTTTCTCGTAGTCCCCTTGACCCAAAAAAATTAAAAATAAGTGACAAAAGAGTCCACGTCTGAACCGATGAACTGATGTTAAATTCCGTGAGGGTACTGGGATTAAGAAGTTGCCAAATTGCGTTTATATCACATACTTCATAACTTACTAAATTTTTGCTCAATCAATTGGATTGACAAAGCCATATACATATGAAGATATCAAATAAATATGTGGAATTAAAATAACATCCTATAACATGTTAAAGTTTCCCTTTAAATTGGAACTATATAACCTTTACATTTTCTCAAAATGTTAAAATTTTATATACAAGTTATTTGAAATATAACATTATAGAAAAAGGAGGTAATGACAAACTGAGTGATTTTCAGTTTTTTTAGGTTTATTTGTTAGATACAATTTTTTTTTCGTCTGCTTGACAGTCAATGCTTTGATATCTTAGTTTGCTGCTTATAAGTAAATTTAATATGTACGATTCAATATCAATTTAAAAAAACTACTTTCATAAAAATAATAATTTGCTACTTCCTTACATTTCATACAGAATATGTACATACATATATTTTTAGATAGCTCGTTCATTTACATACTCATCATCCATGTTTTAAGAGCGTTAATTTTATGTTGAAAACCTAACCCTAGAATTAATCTGCAATAATTTAGAGTTTTTATATTTCTATAGTTTCAGAATTAATTTCTCACGATTATATAACAAACATTTATAAGTATATAATAATGTATTTACACAAGTTATCACTATTGTTCTGTTTAATCATCCTTGAAAGTCCCCTAGTTTCTTGCATATGTTTAAATGAAATGCTTTTTTTTGCTTGAAAGAAAACGAACGGCGAGCGGTACACAAACGATTAAAACAGAATCAAACAAGTTTTTGCGTTGTGATACTAATGACAGACAGTTGTAGTTTTGGAATGAAGAATAAGGTTTACTTCACTCGTTTAAAACACGTGTGAAAGCCATGAAAATTTGGAGTAAAATTCGTACAGTTTAAAATTCTAAACATGTTTAAAATATGTTTCTACGGAAAAATGTATTCCCTGAGCATTTATATATATTTATAAAACTGAATGGTGCATTATTGAATAAACTGAAGTTTTTTGCTCTTAACTAAACCGTCTAAGGTTAGTCTCTGTCGAATATGTCACTATCACAAATTACTTAAACGTATACATTTCCATAGCCTCTACAGCTTAATAACAGAAAGTACGCCCATATCTAAATTTTACCTTAAGTATGCGTAGATTTAAAACTAATGATCGTTTGGGAAATAAATGAAACGTTGTATGTTTTGATTATAGGTAAAATGCTATAACTTTCTTTCATATAGAATATTAAATAGTATTAAAATTAATTAAATATTTTTGCTTCTTTCCACTATTTTTCTAAGAATATCCGAAAAATATTTACCTTAATTTGCCATCTCCGCCCCACTGTTTAAATATGATACTTTGCGAAGAGTATGTGTCTTCATTCTGTTTATTAAATAAATTAAACAATTTATTTTTGAATGTTAATTATGAAATGGATTGGCGAACGCCAGCTTTATGGCCTTTGTGCAACCTACCCTCATCAGTATTAACCTACGTATTTCTGGTAACAGCAACTACTGCGAGAGAAGATTTACATAAAAGTCAGCTTGACAAACATTAATTCATGAACAAATGTAATTATGATAAACAAAAATACTTAGTAAAAAGCAGCTTCCCCATTTCAGATAGGCAATGCCGCTGTTGCTTTTCAGTCGCATACAAGTATACAGCATTACCGTTAAGTGGTGACTCCACTAGAACTAGGCTGATCAGTATCGTCTGGATTGACAATGAACTCTTTGCGGAGTCAACTATAGCGACTATATTTTAATAAATTTATTTATGCGACTTACATACTAATAAGCTGCGTATTTCATTTGCATTCCTTTCTCAAAGTTACAAAAAAAAAAGAATGAAATATGAACACTGTAGTCACTAAAAAATTATACAATTATGCTCTCTTTTGTTTCCACTCCATCCAAAGGGCTCCATATGAATATGCCTTTTTTTGGGTACCGACATACGAGCTATCATACCAGGTACCTAATGCATATATGAGATGGCGACAATCAATTGATTTATAAACGGCTCCTATCTCGCAGATACTGTTCGCTACAACACACACTATTGCTATACATTTCAGAGTAGTCGTGACATCTATAACTTACTTGCTTGTAGATACCGGTTCAATGAATAACATTAAAATATAAATTTACATCGACCGGTTGTGGCGGATACACTTTGTACAAGGCGATCACGTATTATTTGTCATGTATTTAAATTCTTTTCTAAAACGAAAAAAGCAAAAAATAATGTGGGTACATAGATATGTTGTAGATGTAAAGAATACATTTATGGCTTTCTTGCTATGGGATACAATTAAAATTAATTCTTACCGTGCGAGTCATAATTGAAACAAGTCAATGCAGTAAGCACATAATCGAGTATTACATAGGTATGTGTGGACTTTGGATTGATTATGCTCATAATATTTATTTTATTTGCATATTCGTATGTATGGTATATAATTATGTTTCGAACATTATTAAACTCAAACTTTTTATTTCTATCCCTTTGTTTTCGTAATTGCTCTTCTGACGAATGTGACTAAATACTTTTTTCATCATTCATAATAACCGAGTTTTCCCTTCATATATTTACAGCAAGAGTCCATCCTTTCATATTAAAGGCTAAGTTATTGTTCAGTTTTTCAAGTAAGTATCCTACAAGAACAACAAAAATACAATAAGCGAAAATGAGCTCAAAATAAATAACATTTTGGCCTTGAGTATACACTTTTGCTATTGAAAGGGTTGTCCAAGGACAAGAAGGAGAGTATTAAAAAAACCAAAAGATACCTAGTCCATATAGCGTTTTGAAGGTTATGGGTAGGCCTGTCAATTGTTATGGAATTTAACAGACAATCACGCATATTCTCAAGGAGCAATTTAGTTCATACTCGCTAGTAAACCGATATCGGATAAATAATTCATAAAGTAATAGTCTTACACTAAGAAAAATAAAATATTTCCAAATATATATTAAAGGTATAGCATAATAAATCCAAACTACCTTAAAAAATTAAATTTTGAAGTTTATGGATTGCTCATTTGATTGCTTAGAATTACAACTTTAGAGCTTACATTCATACCTGCGTAAATTTACAATAAACCATATAGATAAAAGAAAATGTATAACTATGAATAATTTTATAAACATATATTATTTATAAAGGCTTAGTTATATAGTAAGTAATCATTTCTAAATAATAATTATATAATTTTGAAATTAATTTGTTTTAAAAATACATAATTTGTTTCCATATTCGAGTAAGCCAATTCATTTTATTGAATGCAAATACAACAAGAAATAAGTGCTAAGAGCTAAGGGCTGCAACCGAATTGTTTGTACTCTTGCAATTTTTGCAGTTGAAAGGTGTATACTATTTATTTTTATGTGTTGGCAATACTTTTAGTCACATTATTAATTTAAGCTATAGACCATATACTCACATAGTTATATTAATAATTTTTGCGTCATGTTGGAATCGGAAGTTAATTTAATTTTTTTGAGACAACAAAAGTCATTCATATTTAGTACTAAACCTCTTAATAGTTATGAAAACATATCCATTAAATTTCATTAAAATATCGAGCATATTGACTATTATAAACTGTATAAAGTCAACCGGAATTTTAAAAATTGTCGTAATAGCTATGTTTAGGGTTTAGGGAAGTACTCTACAATAAACTGTATCTATGCAATAACAGCTAAAATTACTAACAGAAAAACGTGCTCCTCGAATTTCATTACTATATATCACAGCTTGGCCGATTTTTCCATCAAAAGTCAATATAATACATATGTTCAAAGTTTTAGTCCGATATCTTAAAAAAAAATTATATTATATGCTTAATTTTACTTTCGCTGACATTGGTCAAATCGTTGCTGATATACAATATGAACATTCGACTAAAAGCGGGCGATGTGACCCCTATTGTCCAATTTTAACGAAGGCATTAAAGCGTCGCAGTAGTTAAATTTGCCCAAAAAATATGTGTACCAAGTTATCCAAATACATATATTTAAATGTTGTTCAAGTTATCGCTTGCATGGATCGATGAAAAAACAGGTTGAACTCATCTAGTCATACTGATCAGTTAGATATAAAGAACTTTATATCTGTCTCAATTAGTTTTTGGTGTTATAAACTACCGTTATGTAAACACAATACTATTATATTCTATGAAACATATTGCGAGACCCATACAAATACAAAGTACATTTTATTTCAGCTATTTCAAACCGGCGAGCAGTGAGGGTATATTAAAAAGTCATAAGTGCATGTTAATGGAAGAGGCCAACATAGGCTGCGCTCACCGGCAGTAACAGCTGATCACTTTCATCACTGTTTAGCATTTTTTCAAACCACAATTTACTTAACTACAACGGCCAGGCTCCGTTGTACTAAGATGTTTACTGTTTGTTGTAATCCATTTGGCATTGAAACATTGTTGTTGGGTTTGACATTATTGTTGTTGGCATTTCAACAGTTATATGGTTAGTGTTAAAGCGTGTCACATATCTTTAACGTTGCAGACTTTTCTGTCTATAAAAAGTGAGAGCCATTAAGAATTTTTTACTGCTTTCCAAGGTCGAACAGTGAATTTTATGTTTACTTTTATGATCATTTCTATAAGCGTTGGTTGTATTCACACTTACTATACCCTTGTATATGTTTAATTTTTCTCTGTGGTGTCTACAGTTTATTTAATTTAAGCACTGTATCTTATATTTTGTTAGATGCAAGAAAAATATGAGATTCATTCGTAAATGTCTAGCGAATTTAGGTCATATTACTTATTAGTATAAATGACAGTGAAAAATTAAAATTATTTATTAAAATAAAAGGATTTTCTTTTAAAAATAAATTTTAAGAAGTAAAGAAGGGCTAAGTTCGGATGTAACCGAACATTTTATACTCTCGCAAAGTCAAATGGTATACTCGTTTTAGGGGCAGTTTTGGTTCAATTTATACTATGTTCGCACCAACACAAAATTTGTGTTTTCATAGACAAAAGAGTTTTCATGCGAAAACTTGTGTTTTCATCCATACAAAATCTGTCAAACGAAAACACAGTTTTCGCTGAAAACCCCTTTAAAACTTACATTCCACTCATTATAATCGGTGCCTGCTCTATTTTAATCGATATTATTAGAAGACATATTTTGCCAGCCCTAAATGTCAGTTGACAATTTACATTCCATAATTGGCCTAAACGTACCCTACAAGAAACTGCTGATGGGTTCACCAATACACTCACATTTGATATGTCAGTACTGTTAATTTACATTTGCATTTTTAAATTCAGAACTATCCACTGGTTTGATTGGAGAAAGACGTACGCAAAGCTATTGAGAGGAGGAGATGGCATCAAGTGAAGATTTAATTTTATATTTTCATTATTTATTATATTTTTTGTTGCATTCCTTTTTATATTTAAGTATATTATTATAACTAATTTTCATTAAAAGTTTGAAATTTATTAAAGAAATAAAAATTATAGCGTTTCAGTCATAACTGACAATTTTCAGCTATGACGGATTTATGGTCAGCAATGACTCAGAAAAAACAAAACAAACAAACAAAAAGAAAACAAGGCGCTGAAAATAGTTTTTCAGCTATGACTGTCATATTACCCATCAGATGACCGTCACTGTTCTTGTAGGGTACATAACAAATGTAAACAAATAGATGTGTGAACTGTCAATGAAAACTCATCGAAAACACACAATGTCGGTCAGAAAAACTTTGGTTCCACAATCCACAAATTGTGTTTTCAAGAGGATTTCAATTCGGTGCGAACATAGTATTAGATAATTTTTGGTCACAAGGTGGCGTACTTTAAACGTACTATTCACGCAAAGTTTTACGCCGATATAATCATTGTTGCTTAGTTTGCATACTGGAAATTGGAAAAATCAGATGGAATTTAAAATGATGTTATATGGGAAATAGGCGTGGTGGTAATCCGATTTCGCCCATTTTCGTATTATAACATAGAAATATGAGAGGGATATTATATATTATATTATAAAAGTGGGCGGTGCCACGCCCACTATCTAATTTTGAACATGGTTCCTATAAAATCATCTTATACCATCCCAGAGATAAAATTTAATGTCTCTGGCTTGTTTAGTGCTTGATTTATCGCGCTTTTAGTAGTTTTGAACAGTACCGTTATATGAGGAGTAAGCGGGGTTGTCACCCGATTTCACCCACACCGTCGATAGAGATGCTAAAAACATTTGTTCCCAATGAATTTTGTAATTATAGCTTCAGTGGTATAGGAGATATGCATACTAAACTTATTAGGGGGCGGGACCACACCCACTTTAAAAAAAACTCTAAACTGCAGATGCCCCTCCCTAATGTGATCCTGTATACCAAATAAGAGATTTCTATCTTGTTGTGGGGTCACCCGGATTTCAACTCGTCTCTTCATCCTGATCATTTATATATGTACTTCTATAACCCTATATCTAATTCGATTAGTTTTAAGTGATACAAACAACCGTTAGGTGTAGCAACAAGTTGCGAGAGTATAATAAAAAATTAAACTACAATAATGCCTTAGAACATGATTTTGAACAACCTCAAAAACAGCATTATATTTAAAGTAGTTCAATGACTTTTAATTTGCATTATTTTCACAGTCTTTACGTTAAGATATGTTGCAACGAAGGTGGTACTGTTACGAAATGATACAATGTAAAGATTAGTAAAATGTAAATTAGAACTTTCGAAACTTATTTGTGAGAACTTGTAGAGATAATGATAAATATTGCATCATCTCTTAATATGTTATTGAAGGTAATAAAGATGAAACAATTTTAATTAATTATTCACTCATATTGTTTGTAAAAGTGAAACACTATCATTACTTAAGCACTTAGTTTACGTGAATTTCAACTAACGTAAAGTTTCTTCGCTAAAAGCAGTTACTCTTAACCAAAAAATATTTCCGATAGGAGACGTTGGAATCGAAATACTGCTCAAAACCAGCTTTAAATAAATTTACTCATAATATTAAATATAAAGATTTGATTCCTTTTGGAATACTTCACTGAAAAGTAAACAATCGATAACAATATTGTATGAAAGGGAATTTTCTTGTTGTGATTGTTTACATGAGTTAATTTTCGCTTTGGTGCTTGAGTATCTATAAGAAATAAAACGTCGCATCATTTTATATTTGTAAAATCACATGAATGCATATTCCCTTTCCGTATGTTGTTTTGTAACAACGAATTTAGTATATTAGGACAAATCATATATTTGAAATTCAGAGCATAAAGCTGCATTAGCGAAATATACAAACAACTTATTTAACATGGTGCAAACGTTAAGGAAGCTTTCTAATGTCTCACGCATTCCATATTCTGATAAAAATGTATCCAATGCGTTTATACGTTTGTAAATTTATCACAAAAAAATTGAAAAAATCACTTTGATGCTACTTGTAAATTCATGAAACATGGTAAACGAAAGAACAGAATGTGAAAGCGAACATATCCACACCACCGGAATACGCCAGTAACTCTACCTCAAACCATATCATCTGACTGACTTCAAGCTAGCCGTCTATTAGTATATACTAGTGTTATGTTTGCAAGTTGAACTTGAAGCAAAGATACGTGAAGCAATCACTCGAAATTTCACTCACCGTCAAATACTATCAACCCCACTTCTATTCCAACAATCATCACGCAAGGGCCAATGACCAATTGTTGTTTAGAGTAGTGAGTATATTTTGCAATATTCTTTAAATTACATTTGGGAATATTGTTTTTAGAATAATGTAATCTACACATTCAGCAGATTGGCATGCAATGCTTTTCCAAAGTCTAGGATTATTTATTAAATTACGGTTAAGGGAAAGTAGAGAACACAACGAAAGTTGTAAATATAGGTATTATTAAAGAACGAAATATTTTGATACCTTTCGAAAATGTACGTAATGTGTAATGTAAGCAGAACTAGTAATTCATTTCATTAAAAATGCCATATTAAATTACTGAAATAAAATTTTAAAAGGAGTTGTGCATATATGTATGTATATATACTGTATGCTTTTGAATACTAACTTAATGTAAAATTTAACTTATATACCTATAATATTACCATTACTGATTACATTGTAGTATATATAATTATTATCTGAATGTAATTAACCTATACAACATTTTGCGATTATTGTTAAGCGAATTTGTTTACCATGGATTAGTTAAAGATACAATGAAAATTATTTTAAAATAAACTATAAACTTAAAATCTTCTATACAATGTGACCACAAAGCTTCAAATGTTTTCACAGCCAACGTGAAATAAAAAAGTTCTTGTTCTGGACTACTTAAAAATATAACTTAAAAACCATAATTTAAATATTATTTTATTCTTTCATAATTTTATTTTATTTATTGAAAAAAGTTTTTAAGATATCACACTGAAAACATTTGGGAAAAATCAATAACGTCGCAGAACTAAAATTTAAATAATCTCAGACATTTTAGGATTGTTAAAAGCAATAAATATTATATACATATGTATGTAAAGTCTTTAATTTATATTTGTATGTGTAAATAATGTTTTTCGTTCATTAGTGGCTAATACTATGCAAACGTTACAAAATGCATGAACTTGCACTTATCGTTAAAGAGCACTCCCATGAACATATATTAAAAATATTTTAAATGAAAAAGTTTATACGAAATTCGGAAAGTTCGTGATTTCCATATATTTGATTTCAAACTGAAAAATCATCCCTAGAGCATGCATTTAACCGAACCTCATTTCATTATATAACTCAGTGCCTTACACATCCACTTATACTCACACCACTCATCAACATTTGGCTGTAGAACATGTGCAACCTTATATTAAGCCAACTTGGGGTAGTTGTACTCTTCCGACGGTGATGTGACTGATATGCAAATGTTAGTTCAACGTATACGGGATTTCGCCCATTCAGTTCCACTACACTTCATTCAACACACGTACATAAGCCAATGCTTTGGAGAATTAAAAATGTTCGACTCAACTGAGTGCACTCCACATCATCTTCCCTTCTTTACACATCTCCAACATATCCGTTGTGCATCATAATAATGACGTGCTTCGTAAATTTTTGGCAAAAGATCAAAATTGTACGTTTAAAGTTAAAAGCCTGGATTCGTTCACGTAACGTTTATACCTTGGTTTATCTAAACTGCAACCCTTATAGGACGTGTGAGGAAAACAAGAAGAGGGTGAACATCATGCAAGTATAATTGCACTGTTTACCAAATATATTTATATATGTAAATAATGTACAAAATTCAGTAGACAAAATAAAAATAAAAACTAAAGCTATGGACTGACACCGAAATTTGCAACCACCTCTGTATTTCACTTTTTTATAACATTATTATTTATTTTCTAAACGAATACATTTAAAATAGACAAAATATTATTTATTATAAAATTAAAAAGTTTTCAGCATTTGCTAAAGCTTATGTTTGTGTTTAACTACTATTCATAAGCATAGCCTGCTTACGACCTATCCCACCCCTAAGGCAATGAAAATTTAGTATCTCTTCGCCAAATTTTTGTTTGTATCATTTTTTCCAACGGCAGCCATTATTTGCACGATTGCTTCATAACAGCAGCTGTCCATCCCTTAGCATTATTCGGCACAGATGTGAACTTTCTGTTTCTTGAAACTCTTTTATTTAATATCTCTTTAATTTAATCCATTTTGAGACGTACAGCACTGAGCTTGACATATGCTTCTAATAAAATGTTTTCGTTTTTCTCCTCAAATCTACCCAAAACCATAGTATTAAAGACCATACATACATAAATATATAAAGTCATTTTGCATTACCCGTACAAAAAAATCACATTTTTCATCAGTTTCTATTAATTAACTTAAATAGTCACAATGATTTTTGCACACTACAACATTGAATAATTTATCTGAATTTCTGTCTGGGATTTGTACGTCTGATTCCTTTCTCCTCGCTTCTATCTTCTCAAAACATTCAAATTCAGCAGTATTTCTTCTTCGTTAACTTCATCTATGCCCGCTGCTGTAGCTGTGCGAAAATTGTTAGCCCAAGATAAATAATAAAACTCGTTTTCTTTTTCTAAAATTCCATTATGAAATGTTGAAGAAGAACCCAAAGTGCTATGTAATTCTTCTTCTTCTTCTTCTTCTTTAAAAATTGTTGTATTAAGACTATTTGTTGCAGTGCATACCGCATCTGCAGACAAAGGTGGCATATTCACAAACTGAGCATTTGTTGGCAGAAAACTGTCAGTTCTGTGAGCTTGCGTAGAAGACGCCTCAGCGCTTGCTACTTGATATTGTCGCGGTGGTAATAATAATACCCAAATGTGTTGTCAAGGAGTCACAACAAAACAAAGTGCATTTCTCTTTTATTCACTGTACATCTACTCTAAATTGTATGTGTTATGTATTAGCAAACCTTAGGCTTTTTATGACATATGAACTACATTTGCAGTTTTTGCGTTGAACTATAAATCACATTAATAATTTATATAAACTATTTTAAAACTCAAGTTTTTCTCCAGTAATTCTTTAAATTGTAATTGCTAATATATTTTCAGTTCACTTGCGTGAAAAAATAATAAATATTAAATTAAAATAAAAACATTTTTTTTTCTTATATTTTTGAACAGCAGTTTGTCTTTCTGGTCATCAGTGCAAAGGCAATGATTCTACGCAAACACGGAAATAATGAACAAAGGGTAGCCCAAAAATATTCCAAGTGAAGAAAAGCTAACAGCAAAGCTTCACTCTGTGGAAATGAAACAATTTTTGTTTCCTTCATATCCTTCTCTGACCCTTATATTCGTCTAAGAAATTCGTAATGTCTTTCTCTTTATAAAAATCATCTACAAAAGAAAAATACGAGGAGAGGAGAAGCTCTTATGAGTGCAATGTGTTCGAAAATATTGTATTTTCTACTCTTCGCTTCTGTTGCAACATCCTCTATACTTCATATAAATGATGGCATTGCCATTGGCAAAAGTAACTATTGTTCTGATCATCAATTAGTTTACCACAGACAAATTAAATGGACCGCTCGTCATAACGGTGTCGGGTGTTCGTTGCTGAAATTTACAGACACCATTAGTTATTTTTTAAAATTACTGGATGCAACAAATTCTCGTTTAATATAAGTTTATATGACACCTTAGGATCACACGCCACTACTACTGTATACTATTTCGTATTCGAAAATATATATATTGATTCGAGTTAAATATTACGTAAAATAAAATATGTAGTTTATTTCAATACTTTACATTTTTTTATCTAGCCCTCCAATATACATTGTTTGTTATAACGTATTTTTATACATAGAATAGGGAATATTAAGTTTTCCACGAATAGACCAATATAGCTATAGCTGCCATACAAACTGAACGATCAGATTCAAGTTCTTGCATGCAAAAATTTTTAATTTGACGAGATATATTCAGGAAATTTTGCATAGGTTATTGTCGAAGACAATGGTTCAATTTCTGAAGAAAATTTTCAGATCGAATCAGTAGCATATAGCGGCCATGCACACTGACCGATCAAAATCAAGTTCCTGTAAGGAATTTTTTGTATTTGTGTAGGGTATTATAGCTTCAGTGCAAGCAAAGTTAACGTTTTTTCTTGTTTAATTTTTCATTATTATGCGAACATATTATTATATTATAGACATTGGTTTTTATACTCTCGCAACCTGTTGCTACAGAGTATAATAGTTTTGTTTCACAAAACGCCATTATTCAAAACAAATAAATTGCCATAACTAAGCTCCACAACAAGATACAATACTCTTATTTTTTATACAGGATCACATTAGAGAGGGGCATCTGCAGTTTAAATTTTTTTTTAAAGTGGGCGTGGTCTCGCCCCTAATAGGTTTAATTTGCATATCTCCTAAACGACTAATGCAATAACAACAAAATTCACTGGAAGCAAATGTTTTTAGAACTTCTACCTACAGTGTGAAAATGGGTGAAATCAGGTGGAAACTTCGCCCACTCCCCATATAACGGTACTGTTAAAAACTACTAAAAGCGCGATAAATCAAGCACTAAACACGCCAGAGACATTAAGTTTAATCTCTGAGATGGTATGAGGTGACTTTATAGGAACCGCGTTCAAAATTAGACAGTGGGCGTGGCACAGCCCACTTTTAGGTGAAAACCCATCATCGATTTCAACTAAATTCGGAGCATAACGTTCTTTTTATATTTCTATGTCATAGTTCGAAAATCGGCTAAATCGGACTACAACCACGCCTACTTCCTATATAACACTATTTTAAATTCCATTTGATTCTTTCACTTTCCACTATGCAAATCAGGCAACAATGACTGTATCAGGATAAAACTTTGAATAATGCGATTAAAGTATGCCATCTTGTCGCCAAAAATTGTCTAAATCGAACCAAAACTGTTCAAGCCCCTAAGTAGTAAATATATGGACCCCAGTGCCTATAGTTGACCTTCTACCGAAAATATCAGTCAGTCCACAAAGAAATCTCAAACGAGTAAACTATTTGACTTTACGAGAGTATAAAATGTTCGGTTACATCCGAACTTAGCCCTTCCTTACTTGTTTAATGTAAAACTAATCATATATACTCTATATATAAAAAAGGGACGTGTGCAAAATTTCAAATCGAATCATAAAATAAGGACTAGTAGTGCTAGTTATCCGTCCGTCTGTCCTTTCAAGCTGTAACTTGAATAAAAATTGAGATATCGTCATAAAGCTTTGTACACGATTGAATCGAGAGAACGTTTTCCTAGATGGGTGTAATCGGACCAATGACACGCCCGCAAAACGACATTTACCGAAAACCTATAAACTGTCATAACTAAGCTGCAAATAAAGATAAAATAATTATATTTGGTACAACGAACCAAAATAACAAGGGACACGTGTGGTGAAAATCTTTAAAAATTTAATTGATTTAATGTATATTTCTCTCAAACCTATCAAACTATTTCACCACAATCACAAATCATTTTAACATATTCTGCGACAGCGTGAAATCGGTTGATAATCACGTTCACTGTCTATGTAATGGTTTTTTTTTAACTTCTAAACGTGCAATAAATCAAAAACTAAATGTGTGATGATCCGGGATGGCACAAGAGGGCTTTATAGGAGCCGATGTCCAAATTGAACGATAGGCATGTCACCTCCCACATTTATGAAAAAGCCTATATGTCAGGAACTCATAGACCAATTTCAACCAAACTTGGTACAAAAGATTGTTTTGACATTCCTACTTTATAGTGCGAAAATGGACTGCAACCATGGCTTTTTTTTTATACAACATAACTTTAAATTCCATACGATCTTTTCCCTTTCTAATATACAAATGAATTGGATCCATATGCCTAATAGAAAGATTTTGAAACTTCCGGCTAACTTTATACGCTATATCAGCCAATATGTGAGATATCTTGACTAAATTAAATGAGCGTTTTTTCATCTTAACGGTGCATCTTTGTGCCTAAAACAGATAAAATCGGGTGAAACCTTGCCCTAGCCCCAATATATCTAATATCAGGATTTTACTCCGCATATATTGTTGATGATATGTAAGGTACCTTAAGGAAACTCAGAGAGCATGTGTTTAAGTTAATAATATGTAGTAATGCCACAAATTCACAATATTGAGTCTACCTAATAATTAATTTTCAAATTTCCAATATGTAAGATATCTTAGACAAATAAGCTGAATGTATAATATTGGAAGTACTTACTTTAATGTTGAAAGCATGTGAAATTATAATATATTACATATAATAATTCCTATAATTCTAACAAACCTTATCATATTAATGGAATTGAATGGAATGGAATTGGTCTATATCTTGGTCTTTATCTCATATCCCTAATATCAATAATTCCGATCTTCTGGTTAACGTTTTGTACATCAATTCAATATATTAAATTTAGCCTCTTCGGTTAAGTTTACGTCAGATATATGTCATTTGAGGATGACTTTAATATAATTTTCTGTGACGGGAAGTACAATATTGGTTTAAAACCAATTTCGTTTATGAACGTTTGTATTTATAACGTAATAAAATACAAAATTTTTTTTTAATTCACTCCCGATATTGTCGAATAATGATTATTGAATTCCTACGCAACATTTTGTAAAACAAAGTTTTGCCAACATCTAAAGGTATTTGATCCTTGCAAGTTGCAAGAGTATGAAATGTTCAGCCATATTTGAACATAGGTTTAAAGGTTCGAAAAAAACGAAAAACACGTTAATCCAAATCGCGGCCGCTGTTGTTGTTAATATGATCAACGCTATACAAAACATTTTGTCCATGCTTACATTAATTAAATCGGGCTGTAAGAATGAAATGATATTGAAGAGTTGGTTGAGAGTTGCAAAATGCAAGCAATACTTGGTCTTAAAAGATTACTAAATTACACTGAATAATTATCCTTTAATTAGGTTACTAAGGGGATCTTTAGATATACGTATATGAAACTGAAAAATTTATCAGTACCCTTTAAATTTTGTTCCTTTGTTTGAAAATCTTTTGCTGATTTTTTGTTTTATCAAAGAATTAAAAAAAAATACAATATTAAAAATTTATTCAATTTCATAACAATTGTAATATCTTTCTTCCGGATTTACCAATGCTTTAATTTGATATATTTTCAATTGCAGCTTCCGAGATTTATTTCATTAACCGTTATGACCTATCACAACACACATATTTTTTCTTTTTCTGTTTCGCGCCGCTCATTTATTTACCGACTGTTTGTTTCCACAAATTTTATGACACATTTATACATAAAATATAGGTAGCAGAATCATTAACACATCACCGTTTTTATCCACCATAAAACATTTTTATAGTTGCACTTATTACGTCGACTACGGAAGCACGACAGTTTATTTATTTTTATTGTGCGTGGTTTCTACTTAGAGTAAGAAAATTTGGTTTTTGTTAATGTGTAGTTGTGGAAACCTACATACCATTGAGCATTTCTCACTTAAGTAATTTTTTTATTTTAAAACGACCCGCCAATGGCCTACTGCTTATATGAACATCCTTACTTTCAACTAAGCATACGGCAAGCAATTTGTGTAAGAGTTTCAGCACAAATATTTAATGACTTTAATGATTTTTATGATTCGTTTAAAACTCTAATTATTCATATGGGTGCGTATTAAAATTAGACACAGCGTCTGATGGGTGTTTAACTGGTACATTTAACACATCATAACGATGTCATAAAATCAAAACAAAATACTTCAAATTCCGCTTAGCGCCACATGCCTTAGATTTTACCAATTGGTCAGGTGTGTTATTTGTGGTCGCTAATATATATGCTCATGCAAGAGGTCATCTTCGATCTATAAATGAATGGCTTTAAAAGTCATAAATATACAACACCCGTAAGGTCTATGGTTACTAACTGTAACAAACCACGTGCAAGGAATAACTCGCAAAATTATGTAAGCACGCAGAAAAGCATTCAACGGTAAGAGACAATACGTTAACACCTGTTTTTATGAGACTCATAAGTGCCAATTTGCGCAGCTGACATATGTAAATATATTTGTGTGAATGTTGATTTCGATATAAATTAATATTTTTTGCTTTTTGGAAATCGATATAAATTAATATATATACATATATATATACATTTTTTTTCGAAACTGTCTTTAAATAACAAATGGATTGTTTCTGCTACTGTTTACAATATATTGGAAACCATTTAAATTTCAAAAATTAATAGGTAATTTAGCTGAAGTATACCTATGTTTATAGTGTGCATTGAAGTTCGAATTATTTTATTAAATAAAGGAATATAGTTCGTCTAATTAAAATTAGAAGAAGTACCAGTGGTACTTTGGTAACATTGCAAAATTTATACGGAAGACCTAATATTATATTTTTTTTATTCATATTTACATATGTCTTTATGTTAGGTAAACATAAGCACGTGGCGCTGTAAGTAGGGGAAAATAATTTGATTTAATTTGTGTGGAATTGACATGCGTATGTACATATATTCGTTTCTGTCCACTAATACATGTGAACCCATGGTATTACCACATCTTTTGTTAAATTTTAACGCGCGTAGAACGCGTTTTTTGTTTTTATGAAAATGTGTATATAGTGTATATCGTACCGTTTCTTTGCTTTTTATTTTATTTATTTATGTCTTCTCGAATGAATGTTATTTGTTTCTTGCTATTATTGCCTTTGTTGCTTGAATAGTATTCCAAGTTTTGTTAACAAAAATGTCGTTGATGTTTAGTTAATTTTATTGTTTTTCGTATCCCTACTTAATATATTTATGTGGGACATTAATCGCACAGTGGTTTATATGCGAGTGTCTAAAAAGATGGTTTTGTCACTGAATAAAATAGAATTGGTATATTATATAAAAACATATTAAATAATAACAAACTTACACGATGCTATATGTCTTTGTTTTGAGGCTTATTTCTTCAGATCTATAAATGGCCACAGCGATTCTTGATTATTTATTAATACCTGAAGTACAAAAACTTTACCATTACCTTAACTTGTAAAACCTTCCATGACTTCAAAAGCGCACGTCACAAATAAAAGGCGTGTACTATCTAAATTAGGACGGGTACTAATAAATTGAAAGAGTATAATTCTCAGTACAGTTGAATAATATATTAATGATTCCGAGTGTTTAGTGTTTATATATAAATTGTGTTTGACTATTTGATATCGTTAATACATAATATTAAATCGAAAATATGAATTTTATCTTTACGACTGTTTCTTGTCTTTTAAGGGTTATGCAAATAACCTTACAGAAACAAAATTTTTATGCATGAGCTCAGTGCTACTATCATAAGTACTGACATTTTCTTAACTCTTCATTTTTTTCTGCGAGACATACAACGTGGCAGAGAAAGTTTTCTTTTAATTTTGTTAAAAAAGTATTGAATGTAGCTGTCTTAAGTGCCCCCCGCCCCCCTGAAAAGGTGGGTAAAAAAACTGGTATTGCCGTGTTGAGTTCATATAGATTACTTTGTTATTGCTTTCAGAATGTGGCGGTCTGTCGTGCTGTCTACTAATTTAACCTACCGTCCAAAACTGTGGAATTAATTTAATTTATTGTTCGAAATTTTTTGTATTCAAATACTTTAAACATACTGTATATATATAAAATTAAAGGTGGATTTTTAATATACAGTAATATATATTCTTTAATATATCAATATCAATATGCAAACATTTCTAATAGTTGTTTTTCTAAAGTGATGCATAATACTGCGAATGAACTTCAACAATACAATTATTAGACCAAAACAGAGCTTTCTGTTAGACAACTGTCATCAAATCAATTTTTTTAAAATCTATGTAATTATATAGTCGGGAAGTCAGGGTGCCTTTAACCAAATGCAGCAACTTTCTATAGTCAAACCGCTGTACCGACTCCGTGAAGGCAAATAGAACATGGCTGTTAGACACCCCAGTCTTTTTATAAATATAACTGGTTCATTAGGCAGAAAGAAAAGGAAAAATCTTTGTAAAGCAGCCGCCTTCTCGTACATGCCGTCTGCTGTAGAAGGAGGTTTGCCGTCGTTATGACAACGGCCAATGGCAAAAGTGTTCAGGTTTTGAGGGAAATATGTCACCATTTGCGATAGTAGTTGTATGGTTGGTTAGTATTTGTTCTGTCGAGAAGGAGAGAATCACTTGTTTGAATGTGTGAGAACTGGTGCCGGTACAAATGTGAGAGAAGTTGTAAATTGACATACTCAACAGAAGGGACATTTTCTCTCTATGTTTTACTAAAGAAGGCATCCGTGGATAGTTACGTCTGTAAAGAGTCATCACCAACTTGCGGAAAAATTGCCAAACTGTTACTGTTACTCTTACTCACAGAGGGCGCTACTCATTACCCTAAGCTTATGTCTCCGATTTTGTAGTTGAGGGAAATGTTAAATCTGACAAGGTTAATGCAGAGAATGTTAATTAATATAAAAAACCTTCTCTGCTTATTCCTTGTTTGCCTACGGATCGCAGAGCTTTTATTTTGGGTGCAGCAATGGTTTACTCTAAAACAATCGTATTATAAATTTATATTAGAAATGAACATGCGCACAATTTTATTTAGTTAAGTGTATATATGTATGGACATATATGTTCCTACCGCACCCAACAGCTAAGTACATAGCTGAATACATGTAAATACACTATTACATCTGCTACGGAGTAAATAGTATGATAATTGATATATATAAATATATATATTATATATTGAACTTTGAAGAACCGTATTCCTTAGTTTAGATATACATACATATATATGCATATATAGGTAGAAATAGTGGCATTACTTACCGTATGTAATGTGTATATAATAGATGGAAACGTTAAAACTATAGCTATGAACGGAGTGAAGTTTTACCATTTTGAGAAGAATAAGATGCCGAAAATCGATTACATTATTTTCGTCGATTATTTTGAACTGTTCATTTATCATTTCAATTATCAAACTATATACGATTATTATATAATCTTCAATAGTACAATGAAGTATGAATATACAATAGCTTAAAATTTGTTCACAAATTTTCAAAACTATGACTTTCTACCTTTTATATGTGAATTAATATTAAGTATCGTACTCTCCATAGTCTTTTTTCAATTTTTGCAAAAATTTTTATATATAAACATGGGGTTTGTAGTTATACATTTATTTATTAATACTTATATATGGCTATTTGTCAGGTTGCTACTTTAAATTCATCGTATAATAACATAACTGATTTATAAAGTTCATATAATGCAATTAAATTTTGAATGTTTAGTTCTTACTCGTACCTATCTTTATTTTAAATATTACTGGTTAGATATTTCCACAAATACTATATCATATTTGCATAACACGTATATATATGCTGAAGTGTCTCTTTCGATTGGTTGTGCGTCTGTCTTTTAAGTTTCAATTTCATATAAAAATAACATTTTATTACGGCACCACTGTCAGCATTTCAGGAAAACGTTTGATTGCAAATGAAGCGTCGGTATCACGTTTCGTTAACTGAATTCACGGTTAGTAACAAATTGAATTCGAAACGGTATTGTGATATTCTAATAAATTGAAGTAGTGAAATCAGTCCAGGCCTTGGTCTATCATTTCGATTTACGCCCGCTTTAGTATACTTTTTACAATATACACAATATCATATATCAAATTTACGTCCTTATGGCTGAGTTTAAATCGCATATAGGTATTAATATTATTGCAAGATATCTCCAAAAAAATTTAGCGAGAATATTTAGACTTGTGTCATTTGGTTACCCAAATTGGTATCTAATTTCCCACAGCGGTAATACGAGTATTATGAATTTATGTTATATTGATTGTAATATAAATATTAGGGACATAATGGTTGACTATATTTAAAGTTAATAATATTTCATATATAATTGTAATCGATTATCATACCACCATTTCACGGTATCAAATTCGAGAGCCAATGACTTCATCGTAATTGAAGGACCAACTAACTTCTAAAAATTGTTGAAATCGGGCCATAACTTTGCAAGCCTTCAGACACCGAATGTGTGGATCCCAGTACCAATGGCTGTTGGCTATTAATAAAATTCAGAGTGAATCTTTTCCTGATAATAATGTCGCCTTGTATCAAATCGGGGTAAAATCGGGCCAATACTTGTACTAGCCTCCATGTTCCTAATATAAAGATCTGTGAACTACCAGTGGACTTCACACCGTATATATTGGTCAATATGGGAGTTATCTTAATAAACTTCAGACAGAAACTCTCTATTAACAGTGTCTTGTTTTAGATAAAATGGAGAAAATCGGGTCAGTGCCCTTCTTCCCTTAGTTTTCATATACTTAATATAAGTATTTTCTCACATCCGGTGGGGCTTATATCATATATTCAAAGCGAATATTTTCCTAGATAAAAAGCCTTTTTGCCCAAATGGGTAAAATGGGGCCAATACTTTTGCCAGCTTCCATATACTCAATATAAGAATTTCAAACTTTCTGATTTGTAACGTATATAGCGATCACTCTGTAAGATAGCTCCCATAAACTACATCTAATGATGTCCGAAAGACTTTATGCCAGATGTGTCGGTCAGTGTGTGAGTTATATTCAAGCATCTTATCTACTATACTTGAGTAATGTCAAAGGTTAATGCAATCACTTTATGTATTGATTTTCGTATTTCCACCTAACTTTAAACAGTAATGATTTTCGTTTCTCTATTTGACGCTTTCATGTAAACCCTGTATACAAAATGTAGCCTTTTTGGTTAAGTTTATATCACATATATTTAAGTGGAGTTAATAAGGTTGATTTAAATATAAAGACCTCGGACACGAAGCCAAATGTAGTAATGGTTGTAATCCATTGGCCATGGGATTGCGGCATTGGGAATTGCGAGAGTATAAAATGTTTGGTTCGGTTGAAATCGGTAACGCAGATCCCAAGATATAGGTTTTTACCTAAAAGTGGGCGGTGCCATACCCACTGTCTAATTTTGAACGCGGTTCCCACAAAGTCATCTCATATCATCCTAGAGATAAAATTTAATGTCTCTGGCGTGTTTAGTGCTTGATTTATCGCGCTTTTAGTAGTTTTTAACAGTACCGTTATATGGGGAGTGAGCCGATGCCTTGCCACTCGATTTCATCCATTTTTACACTGTCGATAGAAGTGTTTAATATATTTGTTTTCAGTGAATTTTGTTATAACAGCTTTAGAGGCTTAGGAGATATGTACATTAAACCTATTAGGGGAAGGGACCACGGCCACTTTTTAAACAAATTTTTAACAGCAGATGCCCTTTCCTAATGTGATCCTGTATACAAAATAACAGTCTTGTATCTAATTGTGTAGCTTAGTTATGAGAATTTATTTGTTTTTGATTAATGGCGTGGCAGTGGTCCGATTAAGCCCATCTGCAATAAAAACCGTCTAACGGTACCAAGAAAGTGTGTTCCAAGTTTCGTAAAGATATCTCAATTTTTACTCTATTTACAGCTTGCACAGACGGACAGACAGACGGACGGACAGTCATCCGGATTTCAACTCGTCTCTTCATCTTGATCATTTATATATATATAACCCCATATCTAACTCGATTAGTTTTAGGGGATACAAACACCCATTAGGTGAACAAAACTATTATACTCTGTAGCAACATGTTTTAAGAGTATAAAAATAATTGGCAAGCGTCAGATAATTTAAAAATATTAAAGCAGGGAAATATAATCGGAGTTCCGACTCAAATTACAAATTTCAATGAATGTAAAACAATGAACAAACGTTGAAACAGGAATTAACGGAAATCGTACTTCAAATATATTATAATTAAAGTGTTTGAAAAGTCATTCGAAACCAAGATAAAAGTAACAATTCTAAAAGAAATTTCTTTGTATAATTCAACTTAGGCATTACAAATGAAGAAAACATTGCCGCTTTGGGCGATGACGAAAGTGTTGATGATAAAAATATGAAATCTCAAGTACTATGGTTGGAATGTTTTCATATTTTATTACAAGCGTCATGTCTACACACAGACACACATAAATGTTCATATATTTCTAGTATAAATTAAAAAGGGCTTATGGCAGCGAGCTACGATGAGCAAACGATCGACCAAAACGAGGAAACAAACAATAGAAGCCATTTGCTGGTCGATTCTCAATGGCCAGTAGAAACACTAATGGAACCTCTACAAATATTTGTAATAAGGAAATACTTGTATGCACACACATTTCTAAAATTTCTTACACAAATATTAATGGCGCATGGCATTGTTGAACAAAAGTTGTATTGACATTGGCGTATCAAGAGATCTACATAGACTAAAATACATGTTTGGTAAGTTTCTATATTTTCATTTTATAAAACATTTGCTTTAGTAAGAAATTGTATTTAACCGCAGTAAAGTACTCTCACTTGATTTATATAATTTAAAGTGTTAAGGTGAACAACTTTAATAACATTAATACTCAAAGAGTATTGGTAATTGCAAACGCATACATAATATAATCATTTTTATATCCTGAGCAGGGTATATTATGTTTGACACGAAGTTTGTAACACCCAGAAGAAAACTTCGGAGACCTTATAAAATATATACATAAATGATCAGCATGATGAGCTGAGTTGATTTAGCCATGTTCGTCTGTATATATGCTAGTCCCTCAGTTTTTAAGCTATCGTTCTGAAATGTCCGATATCGGACCACTATAGCATATAGCTGCCATACAAAGTGAACAATCGGAATCAAGTATTTGTATGGGAAACTTTTTTATTTGACGTAATATCTTCACGAAATTTGGCATGAGTTATTTTCTAAGTTAACAATGTAGTCTCCGAAAATTGTACAGATCGGATGACTATAGCATATTGCTGCCATATTAACTGAACAATCGGAGTAAAGTGCTTGCTTTGAAAACTTTTTCATATGACGAGGTATCTTCATGAAATTAGGCATGAGTTATAGCCTAAGCCAACAATGTAATCTCCGAAGAAATTGTTGAGATCAGATCACTATATCATATAGGTGCAATACAAATTAAACGATCGGAATCAAGTTCTTGTAAGGAACCTTTGTATTTTTGAAGGGTATTATAGCTTTAGAAGGTATGTTTTTTCATGTTATTTGTTATTTTTTAGAGAAGATGGGTTATATCGATGTTATATAGTATTGTTTATATAAATGGATGTATTTTAACATATGAAGAACCTGGAGCAAAAATTCGAAAATAAAAAATTGTATAAGTACTTTAAAACATATTAAATGGTATTTTAATACATTTAATTTGTTATTGTATTTTATATTCGTATGTACATATATATCGTCGAATTAAAGTGTGGTATTAATAATTTAGAGAGGAGATCAAATCACTGCAAACACTTTCTCCGAATAATAATACAAATATTTTGACCAATCTAATAAGTAGAACCTTCACACTATATACTTTTAGTCTCTTTTTTTTTCTATCTACTTATTTTGCTATTAATGTAAATATGTTTTTTTATTTTGAGTACAATTAATGCACTAAGTAAATAGGTCTTATTCATCTAAGCCATGTTTACAAAAGATATTAATATGCCCACAAAATAGGATTTATAAAAGTATATGTTAGAAAACTCAGAGTGACTTCAGGCAGCAAGTCATGCAACTTATATGGTATTTTGTTACTTAGTTGCACCAAATACTTCCGTTATTTACTTTGCTGTTTCTTTCGGATTTAGTCTTTCCTTGATTTGTTAGCATATTTTTGCTAAGTTGCGCAGAAGTTTGCAAGTCGTAAATATTTGCTCCAAATTGAAATACAAATATACTCCGCCGTCGGAACGAAATAATATAATGTTCCAACTTTGATAATACTTTGTATTTAAGCAGCGAATGAAAGCTAATACAAATTTCTGAGTTAAGTTTCTTTGGCCAAATACTTATAATATATAGGAATACATAGGAAAAGAAAAATTGCTAATAGAATTGTAACCAGTCTTTTTAAACTAAATATGTATTTATAAATATTTATTTATAATTTTTCTAAAAATACCAATATCGATGAAAATTTTTAAGCAAAAATTGTTGCAATAGCAATGAATAAATGAATTTTTAATTCTGGTCCACTGACAACCCATCATCATATGTATATCAATTATGTTGTCTTTTTATTGACTATTTAGCATTTCACTTGAGTCTCACACGGCTCGTCAGTAGACTCTCCTATTTGCAATTTAATGTTACGTATTTTCATCCTTGGTTGGGAGATCACTTTATTGCACCGGAACTGTGAGTTAAATATTTGCCAACTGTAGAAGTAGCATCCATTCGGATGAAGTTTCCTAGCCTCTAATTCGCTCAATTATTTTTACGTCTTTATTAAATTAGAGGGAATTGGATAAATATCTGTTTCTGTTGGATAAAATGATCCTAGCAATAAATAATCACAACTTAAAGAAATTAATAAAACTAAATTTTAAGCAGTATAAAAGTATCATTATATGTACATATGTATTAGGTTAGTAAAATCTCTTTAAATTTTGTAATTATCAGATCTCTTTGCGTGTATACAATTGGAATATGCTACCCGATTAAATTATGTAAATTTAAAATTACATATTTTGAATCATTTCTAGAACTAAAACATAACATAAAGGCTCACATTGAATAGGATTGTTATACCACTTATATTTGCCAATATTTCTGATATATCAATGAAACAAAACGATAAAATGTCACATAATATAAAGTGATAATGGACTTGTATGCCGAATATACTACTTTTATGGAGAAGGTTGGCATTGCAGGCAAGCGAAATCGGATCATTGCCATGCTCACAAAACGTTAAAAACGTTTTGGTTAAAACCCTAAATAAGGTCATAACTAAGCTGTACATTAAAATATAAAACAGTAATTTGGTACAACGGATCGAATTTAGGATGAGCATCCGTAGTCTGAAAATTTAAAAAAGTGTGCGTGCTCCCGCTTACCAATAGGTTTAATCTACATATCTCACAAATCACTAGAGCTATACCAACCAAATTTGTCAGGATAAATACTTCCGGCACCTTATTTTACATTGTGAAAATGGATGAAATCAGATTATAACCCCACCCACTCTTCATAAAAGTATATTGATAATGTTGAAAACTACAAAAAGTACGATACCTCACTAAATAAATACGTCAAAAGAATTAAAAGTCACAGCCAAGATGCTGCGGAAATGTTTTAGAAGCCGGTGTCATAATTGGACACTGGACATGGCACCGCCCACCTTTAGGTGAAATCCCATATCTCAGAATCTGTTATACCAATTTCAACCAAATTCAGTACATAACATTGTCCTGGCATTCCTATATATTACTCACACCGGGCGAATGCGGACAACCTACTTCCATATAACACAATTTTAAATTCCATCTAATTATTTCACTTTACACCATATTTAATAATGATTTCCGTTTCACTGGTCGATTTTTTTCTCAATATATTACATTTAGTATCTTTTGTTGAGTTTATATTACATACAAGTATATCTCTTTTGAGTTAACTAGATTGATTTTAGTACCAATATCTCAGATATGAAGCAAAATGTATTAATGCAACTAAGTAGAGTTTACGACGCATAGTTGAAGTTAATAAGATATCAAATATATTTGTAATTCACTCATGATTTTGATGAACAGCAAATTTTGATTTTATTGTAATGTCGGTTTTAATATGAAATTTTACCGGTAACCGAAATTATGCCTCCGTCTTTGATCTTTGAAAATTGCGGTAAAATGTTCCCGATCTTTGCATTACCTTACTTGTTTGATAATTAAGTTTTCTTCAAATTAATATTTTTGATATTAACCAAAATATATGAACGATGGTAAGTATTAATTGGTTTACCACAATCAGTGTATATAATAAACTTTGTTTACATACTGTTTCTACTAACAAAGGAATTTTTTTACTTCGTGTCCAAGTTATTTATATTTAAATCAACATAATTAACTCAAATTAAATATATATATGTGATGTAAACTCAACCAAATGGGCTAAATTAAAATATTGGGTGTATAAGGGAAACATCAACCAGAGGAAAATCGAGGGGACGCCGCGTGTCGCTGCATACGCGATACAACGTCTGCGACCTGCCCACAATTGAACGTGTATCGTGTACAACCAATTGCATACGCTTGGCACTGTCATTTGTTTTACCTGTTTTAGTGTCAGTAATAACACTTATTATTACTTAACTGGGAGAGGAACTTAATCATTTGTTACTGATCGTTGTTCTTAACTTGATTTCTTGAAATAGTTCGTAAATACAGGTGAGTGAACATTGTAAAAAGCCACACACAATTGGAGAAACATTCGTAAAACCGTGTTTTATCAAAGCCGTCGAAGAAGTTTAGGATTAGAGGCCAAGATAAAAATACGAAATATACCTCTGTCCAATAACACGGTCAAAGCTCGAATTGAGCTTATGTCAAGTGATAGAGCTTGTGTCAAGAATCAACAAGTCGAAATTTTTCGCTTTGCAGTGTGATGAATTAACCGGCATTTCAAATTGTTGTGTTAACTACTTGTATTTGTTCGCTTTTTAGCTTACGACAACATAATTAAAGCAGAGTTAGTAAAAAAGAAAAATTCTAAGGTTTTTACAACACACTGTATTATACACCGACAGGCGTTAGCTTCAAAAACTCTTCCTGGATGCCTCAATGATACACTGCAAATAGCCATAAAAGTTGTAAATGGCAGCGATGTAAATGCACACCTTTTTAAAAAATTATGCACTGAAATGGACTCTCACCATGAGGCACTTCTCTTTCATACAGAAGTTCAATGATTATCGAAAGGTAATATTATATGTTGGGAAGATTATTATAAATTAAGATTTTTTGGTGGACAAAACAATTGCACGGTTCCGGAAATAAACAATTAGAGAATGGCGAAAATATATTAATTTTTGAAGATAAACTTCGTGCTTTTATTTGCCAACTTCAATTGTGGTTACGTAAAATTGAAGAAAATAACTACTAAAAATTATTATTGATTTTTTATATTATTCATTTTATCTTATTGGTCCAGTAATTACTAGACCAATATGGCCAAAACTTATTACATTATATTTTAACCGAGCTATACCTTTTCAAATCTCACAGACTTCCGTGCCTATTATCTTAATGAAGTAAAGTGACTATATTTGCTGATAATTATGTAGCTATGTAACATGGTGCCCAAACTTAAAAATATTTATTCAATACTTCCGCCATCCGCAATATACCTAATATATTGGCTTTCTTTATTCTGATTGACTTTTTGCCGAATGTACCCGTAAATATGTAAGTAATGCGGATTGCTCCTGGTCCGATTTGTCTCATATATCTATTGTTCTTGTATTTAACTTTATGTCTTATAGCTTTAGCCAAAAGATGAAAAGAAAATCGGTATGCACATTTTTTTATTGTAAAGTGTATTGGTGTCATCAAGCAATATTTTCCGCCTTTAAACTTTACGAATTTGGAGACTAAAAATATTCGCCTTCACCAAAACTTATGCATTCCTTACTTATTACCTATACGAACCTTATAACTCTCCATTACCATTGCAACTTATAAAAGAACCGTATAATATTCTTAATTATTGTCTGCCCGGATATAACCTTGTCAACGAATTCCAAAAGTTAACCCTTTTAGTAATAAGATAAAAATATATAAGCAAATGAATGTTAGAGAAAGTGGTGGTGGATGTATTTCAATTAAGATTTGTTGTTTACTAATTAAATTTTTGTCGTATATTGAATTCGCTCACTACACAACAACTGCCCGGTAAATTTTTGCACATGCATTTGTACATGTACATTACTATTTGTTAAACCCATTTTTTATTGTGACTGAATCCGTGTTTTGATTTTGAAATACCTTTTTTAGGGAGCTAAAAGCAACTTATAACAAAGAATAACAGCGATGCGGAAAATCCTTGGGAAAAGGAAACCAATTGTTGTATTTTGGCAACAAATATTTTTATGCCTTTTATTTTCCTTCTACTAGAAATTATTATAAAGCAGTCGGACTTTTGAGAAAAATGCTGAAATCGCAAGTAAGCAGCCAACCCTTTTTCTTGCGAAAGGTGCATTTTCCATCCACACATTCCACCATTCTTGCTATAACGTATTCCGCGGCAAATCGAAGGCCGCGGGTGAGCTATGTTTAAAAATGAAATCGACACGCAACTCAAAGGGCTAAGACACCTGATGCGCAACTACTCACCTTAGTGTTTTCTTTTGTGTCGCTTATTCTATTGTTATTTTTTTCAGTTTTGCTTGTCCGAGACATATATATGTATATATATATATATATCTATATAAATGGTATACCACATATATCTTCTTCATTACCTGTATATGGAACATATTCTAAATTACTGATTTCATATTTAATATAATATTACAAACTATTTTAATGAATTTTCTGGTCAAATTGGCACGCCTACATAGAGATAAAAAATATATAATATCACAAATAACTTGAAAGATGTATCTCATCGTTTGTAACGTATATTTTGTGTATAGAAGATATGTGTATAAATTTATTGAATTGATGATTGTATAAGATGAATAGTAATGTTTGATACAATTTATTGTTGAAAGAAAAAAGTTTCATTGAAACAAGAAATATTTGCTGTGATTTATAATAATGTCGTTATAGTAAAATTTTAAAATTTTATTATCTAACAAACAATAATAATTTTTTTACTAATTAGAACACAATCAAAATGAATTGGAATTTTGCAATTGGGTATGAAATTGCAAAATTACAATTTACAATAAGTTGACATTCAAAATTTGAATGCAATATTAAAATATATAATTATTTAATTTGTTTGCAAGGAAAAATTGTTGTATAGATTCACAAAAGATGTTGTATTAGCATACACTAATCTTTTCATATTTAAATTGCTTACGAAGTTATTTTAATAGCGGTTTAGTTGTTCTCAATTGAAGCGTCAAACAATTCTTAATTTCAAAAATATGTTCAATAAAAGTTTCTAAATTTTAACTATGACTTGGATATTTTCTTTAACAAGAAAAAAAACATGGCTTATTTTAATTATTAATTTATTATTATGCAATTATTCATCAGCTCAATTCCGAATAATGAAATTTGAATTGGTCATATTTCGATAAGCTGTATGTTCTACATTATTTAATCAGGGTAACAAATTAAATTAATTCGTCCTAAATGATGTTGAGAGTATTGTTTGCGTTACCAAATAAACTGTCATCTGTTTCTATTATTTTCATATTATAAAAGACATGATAATAGATTGACATTTGTTCGGCGTAGGTATATCAATAATTGGGTTTACTTAAGTATAGCGTAGGTATTGAATGGAACACGTTGCTAAATAAGCAATATCATTAATCCGCCGCATCGAGCACTTAGCTTCTCAGTCGGAAGTAGCTTGTCCATTAATCAGCAAGAATAAATGAGAGTCGACATATGTACATTTACGAATGCTAATTATATATACATGTATGCACAAACTCATTCTATTGTTAAGATAGATTAAATTTCTGATGCATTACACTACAATTGCTATATATTTAAAATTGTTAATAGAAAACTATGTTTTGATATTTATACCTTGAGAACAAGGTATATTAAGTTTGTCAGACCGAGAAAGAATTGTCTAAAAACCCTTAAAAGAAACGGAAAACGGTCTGGGCTATAAAGTAGGCGAGGCAAAACTTCCTAGTCGCGGTTTTTCGAATAGTTTTTAACCGGTCTTGCAACATGAGGCCGAGTGTTGTCATGATGGAAAATTATTGGTAGCGGTTGGTTATTGATTGGCGGTAGCGTTCCCCGTTAATGATTTCACCCGGTTTTAGAAACTCATAATACAGCTCGCTTTGCCGATCCCACCAAATACAAAGCATTGCATTACCTTGGTATCATGGATATTCGTCTTTGTTGTGGATTTGACCGATTGGTCATCTTCTTATTTGATTTTTTTGGCATTTAGACACTTTTCATTACCAATCAAAATCCGATACGAAAACGACTTATTTTTCTGACATGCTTTTAAACGTTTTGAAATGGCTGGTTGAGTGACTCTCAAAGATTCTACGAGCTCTTTATGTGTGTGGCAACAATCTTTATCGTGTACTGCTACCAGTTTCTCATCTTCCAACATTTTTACAGCCCAGGTCGTTCTCCGTCTTCCTATTCGAAATCACCGCTATTAAATCGTGCAAACCACTTTTGGCAGGTTCAAAATACGAGCACTTTTGCCTGAGGTTTTCTTTATATTAAAGCAATGAGGAAAAACTCCCTGCAGATTAAAATCTTCAGACACAAAGTGCGACATGTTTTCATCTAAAAATGGTCAAAATCGGGCCTTAACTTTTCGAGTATAATGTTCCGTATTAAAAGTATGGTCATTGGTCCTTCCCAAAGCACTATTGTGATGAATATAGTGATTTATGTTAGTCATTTCATATGACTTGTACAGCTAAAACTTGTCAATGTCTTAACATAACTCCTCTTTGCCTTTTTCGTTTAGGTAGTAGAGCGTTTGGGCTTCATTCTGGAATAAGCCATCACTATAAATTAGTATTGCTAATATAAGTCAGTCGAATAGCTGCTGTCGAAGGATGTTTACTGTATCAATTTTATCAAACCAGTATACAAACATTCTGCATTTTTGAGCAAATTGCAGAAAAATATGTATCAGTGTATACTCACCGTTTTACAAGCATACTTGAACTTTGTAGAAGATGCAGCCGTGCTTATGTAATATATATAAAAACTTGCTACCCCTTATATTTCTCTTACCGTACTATGTGATTTTATATTGAATTAACCTTTAGAAAGGCTATCATGGGTGTTAGCATGCATACATATATACTTGTATGTATGTATACATACGTGTTCGTATATAGTTGAAATAGTCCGCACCCTCCTTAGTAGCAACTCCCAGAATCCGTCTGTTTAGGAGTCCTTATATACACAAATGGTATGTATGATTGTTAATCACGTACAGGAATGAATATTTCATTATCAAAATTTGACTATGGTAGTGGCGAAGCTCGGCATTTGTCAAAATGCCACGTTGTCTGAAGAAGATATACTCGTTCATATGTATCTCTTCTTTATTAAAGGATATAATGCTTGATTTATTAAGCAATCAAAAGTTTCTAACATTATCTTTGACCTCTTCGCAGAGAAATAAGACCCAACATTATATCCGAATGAATATAAAATTAAAATAAAAAAATTGAGAGAGATAAAGTTCCAGCAATGTATTTTGGATTCTGTAATACACAAGTAATTTCTATAGGCAAAATTATTATTTCGGATAAAAATATGTAAATTACCGGTAGAATTTAAATCGATAAAAAATTTTAAAATGAATTAAAAAATATATTTTTATGAACGAAATACACACATTTGTTTTTAATAATATTTATATAGTATAGTATAATATAATAAAATATTTTTATTTATAGAGAGCCCGAACTATGTGAGACTCTACTCCTTGCAGTGTAACGAGAAATTAGTTAAGAAAAAACTAAGAACTTTTGCCTTAAACAAAAAAATCTTGATTAAAATTAGAATCCGAGCTCAAATTTAACTAGTAACCAGATATGTATCATTTATAAAATCAATTAAAGATAATTAAGTATAAAACTAGCTTTTATTTCGGTAGTGAAGGTGTTTGGCACCCTTACTAATTATATTTGTAAGCTCAACACGCATAAACTATCCATTTGTTGCCACACTATCTACAATAGCTCCCACATCAAGTCAAATAAAATATAAAACTATGATTTTTAGCAAATTCAAAATAAAGATTATTTGATCAATCCAATATATATTTGCTATACATATTATATTTTTATTATGCATTTGTGAAAAAACCATTGAATACAAAACTACTTTGTGTGTGGCGTTTTTACTTATTTTGTTATTAAAATTTCAAACCCAGTTTCATCTTATTCCGTTATAGTATATAATCTCAAATCCGAGCAAATCACCGTGACCGTTTTTACAATGCTGTATAGGCCCAGTCACAAACATAAAAACATTTATTTGCTCTTGTAAGTATTTAAAGAGCCTGCCTTTTATTTTTTATTCGTAGGTATTTTTATTTCGTCGCAAATGACAACTGCGATTTAATCTTTTGACAGCCGCTTAGTCAAATTTTAAATTATAACGATTTCACCCTGAATACAACGACAGAGTTCGTAAATTTTTTAACAATAGCACAATTCTTTGGCGCAATACAAAAGTGGGCAGAAATCGCTGTTTTTGTAGCGTACTGTATCACTGTGTTCACAATTTTTCACTTCTAATAGGTAATACATAAAAATCTTAAACAAGAGAATAAATGTGTAACTCTAAAATAAAAAAAGAGTATGGTTTGTTTTTTTGATTTGACAGTTCATTTTATTTTAGACCAGTAATTCTCTGGTGTTGGAAATTTGGCAAATGCAAATAATCCTAGGCATCTGAAACGCCGAGATATTGATTAACAATAGGCCGTAATCATATTCACATCCGCAGTGGGGTTTTTACCCTTGCTTACTCTATATGATATATTGAATACTTTTAAACTTAATTTGAAACGATTGACGCGCAAAACATCTGCTTTACTCAGCAGTTATGTGTGAATTATGTGCAAAGCTAACAAAAGCATCTGAAATTGCATAAATTGTATTGACTTGGTAAAAGCAGGATTATTTAATATTAAATAACTAAAATGTATCACAGTTAAAAATAAATGGGTATTAAGAGAATGAATATATAATATAAACCTTCCGCGACCAATTAAGTAAGCGGTTTTCTTCGTTTCCAACGAAATTTCGTACCAGCGACGCTTACTTCCCATTCAGCTCCACCCATTCACAGAATGTCTTTATATTAGTAGGTGCTTTTAATTGAATAAGGAGTTTTTCGTTAAGTGAATTCGCTTCTTTTCTCTTTACTGCATAAGTCTTACACATTAATGACGCGTGTGCTTGCGTATTTACGGCTAAAATTATGGTCAATACAATTGAATATTTTATGTACATAAAGTTGACAGCTTTTAAGTGAGGACAAAATTTGCCACGTCGAAAGCCCCTGTTTCGCGTTGTAGAGAGCCACTAAACAATCCAGCACCAGCAAGGTTTGTTCCCCTCTATAGTTTGTTGTAATTTGTTGTTGGAGAATTATTATTTCGGTATTAGTATAATTGACTCACTGCATTTGTGTAATTATACGCAATAGCAAATTCTTAAGGCAAACTGAAAAAATGGAATTTCCTATGCTTTCATGCTGCGCAACAGAAATCTTCTGAAATTTCATATATTGTACATATGGCAGAATACATCACCAATAAGAAGAAAATTTGATAAATATGGCATGCCCTCCAAATGAAATGCCAGCTTACCATGCCCCTCATAACTTGGTGCTTGATCATCCGAATTCTGAAAATCGGGATTCATTCGTTAGATACTAGTTTTGCCCAAGTAACGCCGAGAAGATTTTGCGAAATTTAAATTTTTTTGGAACACATTTAAATAAAATACTAGATTTTTTGGGGAAAATCGGCTAATTTGTTATTATGAAATAAAAAGTTATTAAAAAGTTTGTTACATTTCATACATTATTGCGTTTCCTCATTTGTTATTAGACGAAATTGTGAAAGTTACAATCACCCAGAAGGACGGGAATCATTAGAATGGGTATATTTCGCTATATAGGTGTTCTTTATAGACCGATTTCATTTATTGCACATTCTGTGTCTAAATAACATGTTAAATACTAAAGTTATTAGATATATTAAATATATGAGGCTAGAGCATGGTTCATTTTCATTCTCTGTTGACGTTAGACCAAAGTATGCCCGAGAAAATATTTCAATGCCTTTTTATTAAGATATCATTCTTTATTAAGATAATACATATATAACAAGCCGCTAAAGCTATATCAACCAAACTTGCTCGGGATAAATCGTTTCGGCACCTACTCCAACACTGTAAACATTGGAAAAATCGGATAACTCCGCCCACTCCCAATATAGGGGTTATGCTGAAAACTACTAAAAGAGAGTATGGTACGGAAGAGCTTCATGGGAACCGGTATAAAAATTGAAATGTTTTCTCCAAATTATCCAGACATTTCTATCTTACGTTGTGAAAATTTATATATAAGGACCCCAGTCCTTATGGCTGACTTTTAATCGAAAATATCGGTCAATCTGTGAAGTCTAGTATTAAAATTCGCAGACAATGGTTTTATGATAACAGTATGCCCCTGTGTCAAAAATAGGAAAAAAGTCTTAATACCTTTCCTAGCCCCATATACCTGATATAACTATTTTCGAATTTAGACATTATGCCCAAAATGTGATATCTTAAGTTTGACAGGACGTTTGAAACACCCAGTATGAAAGGTCGGAGACCTTATAAAATATATAGATATATAAAGCTCGATTAGCCATTAAATTATAAAGCCAATTTAGTCATGTCCATACAAACTATACGATCGGAATATAGTGCTTGTAAAGAAAGCTTTTTCATCTGACTTCTTTTTCAATCTCCGAAGAAATTGTTTAGATTGGATTACTATAGTATATAATTGACATACGAGTACAAACTGAACGATTGGAATCAAGTTTTTATCAAACTTGGCATATATTGTTGTTTCAGACAACGGTGCAATCTCCGAAGAAATTGTTCAGATGGAGCCACTATAGCATATAGCTGCCATAAAAACTGACCAATCAAAGTTTATTTTAAAATTTGTTTGTATATATAGGGTCGATATTATAGTTTTGGTGCAGTCAAAGTTAGAGTTTTTTCTTGTTTAATCTGAAGTACACAACACATAAGAATATATCTCCGCCTTTGATCTTTGCAAATTGCGAGAGTATATATTGCTCGGTTACAGTCAAACTAAGTCCTTCTTTCTTGTTAGCAACAAATTTTAAATTGATCCTCATGCAAACTTGCTATGCTATCTTTATTTTTAGTAGTTCTTACACATAACCGTTGTATGTGTGCGAGCGTGTTTATTATCAGATTTCACTCATTTTCTTCAGTCTAGAAAGAACTTTGTAACATCAAAATTATTAGAAGAAGGATATAGCACTGGATTTTGCCCACTCCAATACCAACTTTTCAGATTGTCAGTGGCTAGATATACTAAGTTTTAGCGATTTATCTGACCTTTTATTCAAGTTTTCACTTGCGCGGGATATTTGTCTATTCCCGAATATATTGCTGAATAAATCTAAAATAATATTATATGTGCAACACGTTATAAGATTTTAAAAATAAGTAATAATGCCTAATAAAAATGAAAATTTAATTGTCCTGCCTTAAAATACAATTTTATGTTGATACAAAATTTAGTAGTAATGCCAGAAGGAGATATATTTTATGACATAACACTTATATATCGCTCTCTATATAGATCCATATTAACGAAAACTAGTTAACGATTTCAAAACTATCTTGGTGTAGTTTTTTACTCTCAAAGAAAAGCTAAATCATACCTTATGCTTGCTTTGCTTTGGGGTTTCAGTACAAAATTCCGGGATTCGTACATACCAGTTTGATTACATAGTTTTTTAAATAAATAAAATATTTCAATTAAAGGTGTTGGGTTTATATTAAAATAATTAATTTTGCGGCATACGACTTAAGGATATGTGTAGATATGTATAAACATATGTTAAGAATAATTTGTTACCATATAAAGAGTGTTGAAGGACAACAATTCTTAATTATTATTATAGTTTTTAAATAATCTACTTCAAGGATATAAGACAAATCACTCTAGTGGGTCAATAATAGACTGGCTGGTAAAGAGCAAGATTCAAATATACGTATAATGGTCCATGATATACCCAGTGTATGGTTGTGGAAAATATGTTCTCTTATGCAGCCATATGCACTTAATAGTTTGTTTAAATTGAAATTCTCATAAACTACAATCCTTTACCAGTTTCTGTGATTTACACAGATAGAGTTTTCCTCAAAGAAGTCACTCTCACTTTCTGCATAACATGTGTTCTTACCATATAGTTACATAGTGTACATAGTACATCAACTTATAAATGAACTTCACAAAAAGGAAGGAAAACAGTTATGTTAAATACATTTTAAATTTTTTTTACTACGAGCAATTAAGTACACAATGCAAACAATTTAGATAAAACCCAACAAGACAATGTCGACTACATACATTAGTACCTAGAACTGCTACATAGGTATTATATGATTTTGTGCTACTCTCCTAAGTTGTGCGATAATTAATATTTGCAATTGAAATTTTTGTACAATTCTAAATATTTAATATTTGAAACTTGTAATCGTAGTATATGCAACAATTCTTTAATAAACTTTGGTGTAATATTAATATTTTGGTGTTATTAAAAAAACATATAATGAGTAGCAGAAAAATGCTAATGCATTTATAAATCGGCTAAAAATCAATAGTCATATTGAAAAGGTTGTAACAATTATTAAAACTACTTGCTTTAACAATAGTTTTAACTACAACGAAAGCCTGTCATATTCAATCTTCAATAATTTATGTTGATGTTTTTATGTCATCTGCGCAAAATAATTGCTTCGTATGTAAAGTAAACATTTTATTCAGCTGTGCCTATGATAATATACAAGTATATAATTCAGCCGGACGACGTTGTATTTTTTCACCATGTTGAACATTTGCCCTGGTATTAAATTATCCATTGGATTGCGTGTCATTCGCCCGCTTGTCTGCCTGGTTGTCTGACAGTTAATTAAAAATATCACAATTTATTGTATATACATATAAATAAATTATCAATAATCATTTGATATAGTTGACAACGTCATTCTGATTATTATACGAACAAGTGAAAGAATACCAAATCGGGGCTGTACAAAGCTTAATTAACATGCATAATACGTGCAAGTGGAAATACTATTACAAAGGGTAAGATAAATGATTTTTAGTTTTATGGTTTTTAAACTTAAAATATTTTTAACGCCTTGTCTTAAATTCAGTATATATCCAATCCCACAGTCTGCAATATCTTGAAGTAACTTCGAATTGCTGTCTTTATTTCGCATTCATGACACTGAGGCACTATTATTTAGAATGTGAAGGGTTCAATCGAAATGAATTACTATATTTATTTTACTGTGATTCGATAAATTTCATTGAGGTTTGCTGAATTTTTAATTTGGAAAGTTATAAATACATATAGAGCGAGTCGATTTACAGGCAGCCAAAAAACCGGAAAAATTGCACACGTTGTAAATGTTCTACGGAAAGCCAGCGACTTTTAAAGCGAAGCTTAGCTTTTAGGGATTATAAAAGTTTTTTCGTCAGTTCTTGAGATATCCGAATGAAATTTAATACATACGGTCCAATCGGATAACTATAACATATATATCTCCTATACAACCAATTATTCAGATTTTTATTTTCCGGTATACTGCCTTTAGTTAATAGGCTAAGAGCCCGTAATCTTGCAGATTAATCCTCTAATCTATATAGTGAAAATAAAGAAAATGGACAACTTTTACATATACTATTTAGACCTATTTTTAGGCAAAGTTGTTCAGAATGGTTCGTAAAACATTTCCCGCATATGCGATATTAATAAATAAAAATCGACTTGCTTTAATTTATATATATTAAATAAGTTGTAAATATTAATAAAATAAATATTTCAATTGAATGATAACAGTTTCGTGAAAGAAAAAAAATTTGCACAAGGTGAAAGTAAAATACCTAAAAATTTAATTATTTGAATTTTTCACAAACATTTTGAGATTATGTGAAAAGGTTCTTAATACAAAAGTACAACTTTTTATTTTCATCTATAACTTTGCACAATCACTTTTTTCATAATGACTCATAGTTTTGTTGTAAATCGAGATAAGCCGTTTTTAACCCTTAAAGATACAAATCGTTAATTAATTTTCCTTTAATTTTTATTATATATCTTTCGTTTCCAATGGGTTTCAACTTATTATGATTTTTTTTGTTTTCAAAAATGATTTACCTGGGTCCATATGTACAACACCAAAACAAAAGTATTTAATGGGTCTACACAAACAGTTACACACAAAGAAATAGAAAAATATATTCTATATATCAAATAAACATAAAATTTGTTTATCAAGAATTATATGTATACATAGGTTGTGCTAAAACAAAGCGGTAGTTCATTGTAGAACAGCACTTAATCAACGACCTCACCCTGAAATGTATATACTTGTACATATGTACACAATAAATAGTTTCTATTACGAGTGCCGTAATTTTAAAGTTCAACTATTTGTGCATTGCGTTTCAACTTGTTTTGTATAAGTAAGTTAATTTATTTACATATAATTTCTTGCATTCATCTACTTTCACTAATTTTCTAATATTATTTATTAATTGATCAATAGTTAATCGGCAGACTTAAATAAGCTTACATCGCACTTTAGATCTTGCTATAATATTAACAAATTTTTGTATGTTTAAATTTATAAGCTCGTATTATTTATAAATTATATGTTTACATTGTATTGAAATGTATGCATGAATACGCATGACCAGCAACAGATTTTGAAAAATGGGATTGGCACCTTGAGAAATCAAATATGGCCGTGCGATTGCTTAACCAGCAACCGCTCTCCTTCTCCGGCCACATCTTGCTATCTCGAATAACGTTGTTGCCATAGCAACGGATGTCCCACCACCACCACCGTTTCTCTCGATATCTCTCGCTGGTTCCGTTTTCTTGTCAGCTGCGCTATGCATTTTTGCTCAGCTGCGCCATACATAACATAACCTGAATATTAATTATGTTGTCCCCCAGCGATACCGATATTAGAATTCTTATATTATTGGACACAGAAAAACTGTATAATATGATCGCATAGATGGAATAAAATTCATCATGGTGTAAACGACGAGGGCGGAATGTTGAGTAACAATCATTTTATTCCTATTAAATTTGCTCTTGCATTTGTACTATATGGACTAGTGTACATAGATACTAAGTCTTTTACACTCCTCTGGGAGTCGGTTCTTTGGCTTATTGTTGTTGTACTACTACACAAATTGCATAGCTGCTGGTTTATCCAATCTTCGAATACTTCTGAAATAGAAGTACAGCTTGTGTTATTCAGTGGTTTTGAATACAATTATTCCTAAGAAAACTAGCTCAATAGTAACATCTTAATCGTACAAATGAAAACTTTCTATTTACTTAGGCAGTTTATTTTAAGCAAATATACCAGTTTGGGTTTTCATATCACAATCAGGAATTGCGTTAATAGATACGATAATGCTTAAGGCAAAACAGTTCTAATAAATAATATTTATTATAAATACAATATGTTACTTGCATCGGTGTTGAATGAATGAATTTAAAACATACAGTATATTCCTTAAATTCGCTTATTTTCTCCAATTTTAAGTAGAACATTTTTATATAGACATGTATATATGTATGTACAGGTGTGCAGACACAAAGCTAATAAAAACAAGGGATATGTGCCATCAAATCGTATACTTATAATTTTTCCAATATCTAAATAAAATGACTCAACAGAAAATGTGTATTATAAGAAATGGAAAACTTATTTTAAAACAAAAGCAAATAAAAGGTGTGCAAAAATAATTGCATATGAATTCTACCATATTAACTTATGGTTATTACTATAATTCACTTTAAATCCGAATTATCTGTACTAAAATCTGCCTAACAAGTAGAAATCACTACATTTATCGAATTGTCAGTGGGAAGGTACATTTCGAAGCACTAATTTAAATATGCAAGTCTAACTTCATTGAGTTATCATACACTTATACGATATACTTGTACATATCTGGTATAAGGTAAACCAAAGATTAGGTATATAGAAGTGAGAGCAAATCTTGAATCGATTTCATTAATTTTTGTCGGTAAGCCATACTGTGGTTAAGAAAACATGTAAACTTAGCTATTTGGACAATTTATTAAGATAAATCACGTAAATCACATATTAACTCATATATTCGGCCTAAAATCAATATAAGGTATAAGGTTATCCGTAATAACGAAAATAATTATAAAGGGTATATAGAAGCTAGGAAAACTATTGATCCGACCACTTAATTACATTGATATATCTAAAAAAATTACAGGTATTTCGGCATAATGTGAGCTATAGGGCCTTAAATTGGTAAGGTCCATTGTCGACCATTATTGCATAAGAGTTGCCACATATTAAAAGCACTATTTCATTAGTTTCATGCTTTACAATCCATTATTAGATGAACAGGACTGTTATATTCTAACAACTTCCATTTTTACAATTGTAAATAATTAATACAAACTATTTTATATTTTACCGAAATAAAAAACAAAAATAAAATAAAGAACCCTCCGTCAATCTTAGCTTCAGGCTACCGGACCACTGTAGCGTTTTCTGGCGGAAGTGGCTGCTATCAAGGTGGCGGTAGAAGTACTGCTACAAAGTGCAGCTTCGTTTAGATAGGTGAGCATTGACTCCGACAGTAGAGCGGCAATATTAGGAGTGTCTGTCTTTACTACAAATAGCATCAGACTACTTCAATATCAGGGTCGTTTAGGTGCCTGGTCTCAGCGGAATCGCTGGAAACTGCAAAGTCGATGAGCTAGCCGTGACGGACACCCTTGCCATGTTCACATCGGAATGGGATCGAGTTGGATCTCCACCATTGTCTTGCGTTCTGTCTCTGGACCAATGGATCTCGCATGCACTCAGCAGACGCTGGTCGACGACCAACTCCTGTGCGACTGCGAGAACTTTCTGTCCGAGAGTGGAACGAAAGAGGTCGGGGGATCTTCTCGCCTTGAACAAAGTTCATCTCACCGCTTTGGTAGGAGTTCTCACTGGGTACTGTCCAATGGTAACTCATGTGGTACGGCTTAGAATACTTCCCGATTCTAGTTGTCAAAGTTGTATGGAGGAGGGGGAGATGGAAACATCCCGGCACTTTCTCCTCCACTGTCCGGCATTTGCTAGGTTGAGATTGAAACATATCGGCAAACACACTTTCGGCGGACCAGAAGGCTTGGTCGAAATAGATATTGGCCGTCTCACTAAGTTTGTTACAGGCACAAAGCACTTTGTCGATATTATTATGTAATAAGATATTATTATTAATTATGTAATAAGATATTGTGTTTTGAACTTTCATATATATATATATATATATATATATATATATAGTTATATATATACAATATAAATATTTGTATAATTTGACAATATTAAAAGTTTAATTGTTTTTTCCAGATTTTTAGAAATATCAAAAAAAGGTTAAAATGGGGGCAATGGGGGCTTGTACAATTTTAAAGCAAACTTGTTTTATAGATAACGAAAGAATTGGAGTGAGATAAAAAAAAATTAATTGACATTATTGACAGTATTTTAAAACGTAAGGATATTTAAACAAACAAAACAATGGATGGTACTATTATCGGCCAAACTTATTGGAATTTGTGACGCTTGGTCTTACTCATAACTTATACCTTTACAGCTGCTGATTAACTGGTATCGTATTATTGCAGCTAGTACATAACAGATGGTGCTGTATATGAGGCGCCCTTAATTATGATGTGTCAACGGACTGAAATGTTCACGTACTGATTAATACAGATTTTAAGCATATTGTAAAAGTGGACACATGTAATAGCAAACAAGCAAACATTGAGATGTCCTATAAAACTCTATATCTATCTCTATTGTTACAAATAGTTAGGTGAACAAATATATATATATATATTGTATAGACAGGATGATAAAATGAATTGAATTTCGGGTGAATGTTTGGCCGTCCGTCCGTCCGTGTAAGTGGTAACTAGAGCAAAAATTGAGATATTCGGTACAAGTGTTTTTCAGTGTTTTAGTGCTATAATAAATCTTCAACTTAAGACTCTATATTGAGGTACATATTCCCGCAGTAAAAAGAAAAAACACTTCTATATATTTATTTATATATAACTAAAGTAAATAGCTTAAAAATATAGACAGACGTTAAACATTGTCTTTCAAAGGATTTTTTCGAAATGAAATGAAACTCTATTAGACATTACCCAAGTGCCAGAGTTAAAACATTCTTAAATAACACCTATGCTTCAGAAAACAAAAAATGTTTTGATTCACGTTTGTCATTTTTTCTCAAAATTATAACCAGTACATGATTTTTGGAACTAATTTTAGATGAATTGAAAGAAATGTTAGGTGCTAATAATATTATTCGTTGACATTTTAATACAAACCTACGGTCATAAGCGGTTAAGTCGGCAAGGAATACCGTTCGTTTGAGTTTGAACCATGTTTTTTTTTGTTTACGCAAAACTTCGTTACTGTACATGTCATACGAATTTGTTGTTTTAGTTTTACTCTTCTTATAATGAATATTTTTAACTACAAAAACTAGCAAGCAAAATAGAGCTTTAAAACCGCACGAAAATATTGAAATCTTAACCATAACTTATGTAAAAAAGTTATCAGTACCATTTTCAAATATTTAATTAAGTGAAACCCAAGCAGAAAAAACATGCTAGCAAGCATATCATATGAGATCGATTAAATACTTGCATGAAAACAAAGTGATAATTTGGTCCAAATTTGCAATGGAATCATCATTGGAATAATATTCTTCAGAGAAGCCGAAATAGTCTACGGTGGTCACATGTCAGCGTCAGATTATATATATCTATCTATAAATGAGTAAACAAGATCCGGAATAGTTTCATTTGAACGGTTACAAGATAGCACACTTCTTTTTTTAATTCTTACTAGTGAAAAAAGTACCACCTTCAAATGTGATATGTATGAGGGGTGGTCGAATTGTTAATCTTTATACTCTTAAAATATTTTGCTACAAAGTATAATAGTTTTGTTCACCTAACGCTTGTAAGTATCACCTAAAAATAATCTAGTTTGATATGGATGAAATCCATGAAAATATATATAATATAATCCGAAAATATTGTTCAATCTGTGAGATATATAATTGAAAAAAAAAGTTTTTTTTTGTTAACAATTGTGTCAAAAATGGGTTGAATCGGATCAATAATTCTCTTAGCTCCCTTATACCTAATATATATAAAGATTTTCGAGCTTCCATATATCGGCCAATGTGATAGTTATTTTAATGAAATTGAGAAAGCGTGGGTTTCTTATCACAGTATATCCTTGTGCTTAAAAAGGATAAAATCAGACGAAAGCTTGCCTTAGCCCCTATATAACTGATATTCATGATTTTGAAACGTCCGGCTGACTTAACTTCATGTATGTATGTATATGTTTATTTTTATATATTTATAAAATTGCTTGAAAATAAGTTCTCAAGTATACCTGAACAATGTCAAAAATTAATGCAATCAGCCCTTCTATTTTTATGCCCTCAATGATTTTAGTATAATTTTCGCTGACGGAAAGTGATATATAGTAATAAACTAAGTCATAGACTCGACCTTAAAAATAAGTTAAGATGATACGAAATTTCATTGTAATTTATTCACGATTTCGTCAATGAAGTTGAACCTTTTCGCTACATTTCTTTATATAAAGTTTTGCCAACATCTGAAGGTATTTATATGACTTTGATCCTTGCAAGTTGCAAGAGTGTGAAACTTTCGGTTACACCCCAACTTAGTGCTTCCTTACTTGTTATTTTTATACTTTTGCAACATGTTGCTACAGAGTAATAGTTGTGTTCACTTAACGGTTGTTTGTGTCACCTAAAACTAATCGAGTTAGATATAGGGTTATGTATATATGTATTAATGATCAGGATGAAGACACGAGTTGAAATCAGGGAGACTGACTGTCCCTCTGTCTGTCCGTCCGTCTGTGAAAGCTGTAACTTGAGTAAAAATTGGGATATCTTTATGAAACTTAGGTACCGTAAGACGGTTGGTATTGCAGATGGGTGTAATCGGACCACTGCCACGCCCACAAAACGCCATTAATAAAAAAAATCGCTATAAATAAGCTAAACAATAATATACAAAACTGTTATTTCGTATACAGAATCACATTATTTAAAAAGTGGGCGTGATCCCGCCTCCAAAATAGGTTTAATGTGCATATCTCCTAAACCGCCAAAGCTATAATAAAAAAAATTCACTGAATATGAACGTTTTTAGCACCTCTATCGACAGTGTGGTGAAATCGGGTGACAACCCCGCCCACTGCCCACATAACGGTACTATTAAAACCTACTACAAGCACTAAATACGCCAGAGACATTAAATTGTATATTTGGGATGGTATGAGATGACTTTATAGGAACCGCGTTCGAAATAAGACAGTGGGACCGGGATTTTAACAGTTGAATTGAGCGTCAACGTCATGCATAATAATAAAATTTTATAAAGTTTGGATGACATCTGTATTTTCATATAACTGAAAATATATTTACGCTATACGTATGATACTTATAAATTAATTGCAATTGTTTACCTGTTTCACAATAGCCAATTGCGAAACATTTTTATTGAAGTTGTACAACCACAGTACCTAAACATATGTATGGAAAACATACTAAACTCTTACCAAATGAATTTAAATCCGTTTTTTAAAAAAGTTAGCAATTAAATATTGTAAATAAATAACAGCAGCCATAAATTTATTTCTCACGAGTAAATAGTTACATATGTGTATATTATAAAATATATTAATAATTATTTTGATATATGTATATATTCTAAAAATCCAGTCAAAGACATAAGTTATATTAGATCAAAGAAAATATGACCTACCATTTCAATTGTGTTTAAGAAAAATCAACGATGTAAGTGTGGCCTCGTGTTACGTATACTGAAGGTATACCGGATAGTATACACTCAGGATACATTCAGTATACGTATACGAAGTTGCACATGTTCACAACAATAACACAAATCGCAAATCACTAAATACACAACTAACGATTTAAATTGAGTACAACGACAACAATTACCAAAAATATAAAAAAAATATTACAATTACGATGCCCGTTATTTTGGCCATTCCAGCTTATAGAAGACGAGTAGTTGGGGTCACAATGTCTTACTATTGATAACGTTTATCCATTCGTTGAAATATCCTCTATGTGTTGGGATCTAGATATATGAAAATAAATGTGCCATCAATAACAATGCATTAAATACGTTAAATAAATTATTATTTCTTAACCAAATGATTATATTACTAAAGTGAGTTGTGTTTTCTTCCATAAGTAAAATTAAACACCAGTGTTTGTTATTTAGTTCGATGTATAGTTTATAACACGCATTCACAATGACTGACGTTACTGCTCCGGCGATTGAACAGTAACTAATGAACATGAAAATCAAGGAAAATGCAAGCACTCTTTACATGTGAATTTTCATTGTCCTTTTTAATTTGCTTCTCTCGCTCTTTACGTATTTCATTTCCTTAATATCAATTCGTTTTCATATTATCTTACTAAAGGATATGCGCCGCGAGTAAACTGAAAGGAGAGCAGAGAGTGTGATATGAAAACATATGAGAGAGGTATACAAAAAGTACCGTGAAATGAAGGGCATAATGACGTAGATAATACTGATGCTATGATTTTTGAAACTCATATGTATAATGACAATATAAGAATTTATATAAGGTATGCACAATGATGTTTAGTGAGTTACCGTATACCATCTGTTTTGTTTGAATGAGATTCATTGTTGATAGCATATAAGCGACATCATCAGATGTAATAAAAAAAATGCACGTTTGAATTAACGAATTAGATGGTGAAAAAGGACCAGAAACAAAACAGAGAGCGACTTGCGTTTAGAGAGTTTTTGAAAACACATCGCACAAAACTTTTGTATACACCGGTACAATAAAGACAGCACAAGTACAGTGAAAGCCAAACAATCGAAAACTAGTAAAACTCTTGTCACCCTTGTAGTAAATTGACTCTCTGTTGCTTCCGATGATGACCAACTTTGCAACGTCATTTGGAAAAGTAATAACAGAAAGATTGGAAAGAATTAAATTCAGTTCCATTGCCAGTTTGTATACTCTAGGGGTATTTTATTTAAAATTGTAACGAAATTTCTTTAACTTCTCTCAGGTGGCACAGACTGGAATTTTGTTTCTTGTTTCAAGTTGTTTCTCTGATAAAAGCTTCGAATTAAATTGTCCTTTTATTAAACTTCATCCAATTTCTATAGCATTGTTATATTCATTAAATATTTTACAGTTATGCACTATTTGTAGCATTAAGGATTGGCATCATCTGTTGTTCAAGCAATTGCTAGTGAGTTTTGACGACAAAGTGGGGGTGCATGTAATTTTGGTGGCATTGGCAATGAAATTTTCCCTAGCCTTATGATAGAGATATTTACATTTTGCGTTTACATGTACAAATAACATTTTTTGGTTCATCAATCTGAAATAGTCAAATATTTAGGTTTAAAAATTAATTAATATTTATAAAATATATAAAAGTACATTTCATCACGGAAAAATAATCAGTTTATATGGTTATAATAATTATAAAAATTATAAATATAGTATATAAAGTGAAATTTTCATAAACTACAAATTTTTCTTTAAGAGTTTGGTTTAGAAATGAATATAATATTTGGCTACCAAACAATATAGCCAACTTTCTGCCCAGTAATCTCATTCGTTGTTAACTTCCTGGTATTGTACATATTTCTTGTCCAAATAAGTTTTTGTGCTTAAAGATATAAGAGAACAGGTCCGCTAATCTCTCTAATCACCCTTTGTTCCAGGAACACGAATATATTCTCACTTTTATCTAACAAACCTATTCACAAGTTTCATATACATACAAATACTCATATGTACAAAATCATTTGGAGTAAGTTATTCTTTTATATAGGTACCCTACAGCACCGTTCATACACACTGTATTAACAGGGAGATATTTGCGTAAGAACATTTTTTCCGCAACCAAAACACCTTCACGTTTGTGCATTTAATAAGAAGGGTATTTAGGATCCGTTGTGACTTCTTATAGCTGTAATACAATCCAATGTCTTGCAACTTTATAGACCGTCAACTACTCAAACGATCTAATGCGTGAGATAAAATTCAAAATTTATAATATTGCACAATTTACCCAATATAAAGCGCAAAATTATGAGTTCAAAGAGTACATGCCATATTCGCGTGTGTTTTACGGTAAATACGCCCTCATTTCACCCACTGAAGTATGCTACGATTACATGGCGGCTGGCAAACTGCAAACGGTAATTGGCAAACAAAGCATCACCAGCAAGTTGTGTTTCTGTGTGAGGTGATTCCATTGATACAATACAGTAAGAATTACAACTACAATGAACATCCGGTGTTTAACAGAAGTCAACCAAAATTCTCTCCCTTAACTGCTATAGTCATCAAATGTACCGTTTAGTTGAACAGCATCAACTTAAAACATTGGGCTTAAACAACCAAAGTCGTAATTATAGGGTAGTATTTTTGCCATGTATGTATACGAGGGTTAATTTGTCGATCAAAATTGTATCTGGGCGATACGTGATGCATAATATCATTAGGTAAATAAATTTCAACATGAACTGCTGTTTTCAGAGATTTTATATTGGTAAGCATAGCTTCTATGGTTGAATAGATACTCGATCTGAGTGAGACTTATATGAGTATGTAAGTCGGTTAAACGAAATCGAAGTCTCATCTATAATCTTGTAAAGTTATTTGTCCTAAAATGCAAAAAAGACGGGTGATAAACAATATTATTTAATAAATATAATTATATAATAAAATATATATAAATATAATATTAATTAATAAATATTAATAAAAATAATTGCATTTAGTAGGAATAATTTTATGGAATCATTATCTATGAAGGTAACTTTTTTTTAAACCAAAAATTGGAAGATTAAAATTAGTAGTTAACATATTTCTACAAGACTATAAATTAGTTATGGAAGAGGGACTTTTTAAAAGTAAATTTCGCGGAATATTTTAAGTTAGGGCAGGTACCGACATTGTCCGTTCTCAACCGTTGCTATTTTGTTATTGTTGTAGGCGTTGTTGGTAGGCGTTAGTGTATTTAATAGTCACTATCCTCTTGATTGTAGTTATTTGGCTGTTATTCAGCTATCGATGAGTTGAATATGAATTATACAAATTGAGAAAGTTAAATTTAATTTCCTGGTTAAACTGGATAATTTTCTGGATCCTACGAAAACGACAAAGTATTCAATTGTTTTTTCTTCAAATTTTATATGCAATAATATATAAAATATATCGTTTTCTAAGGTCGCCACAAAAGAAAAATAATAGGGGATTTTCGGTGCAAGGGGTTTTGCAAGAGCAAGGGTTTGCAAGAGCAGTTTTGTCGCTGTAAATAATATACCTATCCCACTTTATGGAGAATGGAGTGAACCCAATATAACGCTTTATTCATATAAACAAAATATATTTGGAAAAAAGCCCAGTGGTGTTGAAAACTGTTAAACTAATTAAGATAATACTAGAAATAGTTTCCTAGCAAATACTTGTACACTCTTGAATGATAGCCACAGTAAAAAGCTAAAAGCTAGTCAGTTAAGCTTAGAAATAATTCTATTGTCCCTTTTTTGTTTTTGGATGCTTCTTTTAATTGGTAATATACAGAATACTGAAAAGAAACTTTGGGAAATGTTAAAGAATCGAGTTTTTTTTGTCATAATTTCCTCTAAAATAAATGTATTGTCAATAATTCAGTATTTGATATACTCAATACAAAATTAGTTAAGAGGAACTCGTTAATGACCAAAATTAAGACAATATACGTATTTTAAGCAAAGCTCATATGTATGGCTATTATTATTTGGTTTATACATTAAGACCAGAAAGTTTCCGGAAATTGTTTTTTTTTCAATATTCGCGGTTTGGTTCATCAATTTGTTCCAACGGGACAGACGGCCAATAAAAAGTATTACTTGAGCGTTTTAAGGTGTTTGCGTGAAAACATCCGTCGTAAGTGGCCGGAATTGTGGACCAACAATTCATGGATTCTTTATGACGACATTGCGCCATCGCACCGAGCTGTAGTTGTGAACGATTTTAAGGCCAAAAACTCGTTCAATACCATCGATCAACCACCGTATTTACCGGATTTGGCCCCATGCGACTTTTTTGTTTCCAAAACTCAATTTACCACTCCGTGAAACCCGTTTCGACTCGATTGAGGCCGTAAGAGAAAATTCGCAAAGAGAACTGAAGGCGATCCTGGACAGCGCCTACAAGGCATGTTTCGATGATTGGAAAAAGAAGTGGCATATGTGTATCGCTTCAGAAGCTGCATATTTTGAAAGCGACAAAATAAGTAATGATGTAGATAAAAAGTGTTTCGTTTTACTTACAACTTCCGGAAACTTTCTGGTCTTAATGTAGTGTCTATGCTATTCGGAAAAACCTAAAGTGATAATCGCACATCTCTCTTTATTTTTTTCAATGTTATTTATCATAATATAGTATATCAATAAAAAAATGTGAGCAAAATAAAATTAAACCTATCTTTTGATGAAAGAAGGATATAAAATATTATATATTTTAAGTACCCTTGAATTAATTACAATGTTTTAATATACTGTTGATTGATACAAATGAAAGCGTTCATTACTGCTCAGTTTAGTTTCGTCAAAACATGTATTTATTACAAATTTATATTACTTAAATGTTTTCTGATTAGAATGCTAAGTTTTACAGCCATAAAAATTACCCTGGAGTTTATGCTATATAAAATATATAGTAACCTAAACTACGAAAAATAATAGTTCGTTCCATGAGTTTCGAAGAATTATTTTTCTAATAAATATATAATTGCAAAACTTCTGAAGAAATTGTTATAATTACCTATTACGTGTTTTAAAATAAGTTAGTCTAATTTGACCATACAAATTTTTTATGAAAAAAAGTCACTGAGAACAAATTTTTGTAGCACCTCTATCGACAGTGTGAAAATGGGTGAAATCGGGTGACAACTCCGCCCACTCCTCATATAACGATACTGTTAAAAACTACTAAAAGCGCGATAAATCAAGCACTAAACACGTCAGAGACACCGCCCACTTTTAATTGAAACCCCATATCTTGGGATCTGCTTAACCGATTTCAACCAAATTCGGTACATAACCTTCTTATCATATTTCTATGTTATAGCGTGAAAATGGATTACAACCAGCCTATTTCCCATATAACACCATTTTAAATTCCGTCTGATTCTTTCTCTTTCCACTATGCAAAAATTGTCTAAGTCAAACCAAAACTATTTAGCCCCTGGGTACTGAATATGTGGACCCGAGTGCTTATACTTGTAGTTGACTTTTTATCGAAAATATTGGTCAATGTGTAAGATATATAATTGAAATTCATATAATAGAATAAATAAATGAAACACTCGATAATAGTAAGTGTTTGCGTCAAAAATGGGTTGAATCGAATCAATACTTCTTTTAATACATAATTTTGCCAACATCTGAAGTAATTTCCCGGGCTTAGATCCTTGCAAGATGTGAGAGTATAAAATGTTCGGTTACACCCGAACTTACAACTTCCTTACTTGTTTAATTTTTATTTTATTTTTGTAATTAAAAATTAAAATACAACTTAGTTGTGTTTTAAAATTGTAAATTTCGTTTAAAACAAGAAAAGTCGTTAAGTTCGGTTGCACCAAAGCTATAATACTCATAAAAATTTCAAAGGTTCTATACAAGCACTTGGTTTCGAGCGGTTAGTTTGTATGGTAGCTATATGTTTTACTGGTCCAATCTAAACAATTTTTGCGGTAATTGTAAAGTTGTCTTTAACAAAATTTTGTAAATATATGTTCTTAAAATAAAATGTTTTTCTTAAAAGAATTAGATTTCTTTTGATTAGTTTACATGGCGATCGGCAAAATTTTTTCGGAAATTAAACCGTTATCTTAAATAATAATCCATGAAAAATTTTGCGAAGATATCTTGTCAAATAAAAAAAGTTTTCCGTACAAGGAAATGATTTTGATCATTCAGTTTGTCTGGCAGTTATATTCTATAGTGGTTCGATATCGGCGGTTCCGAAAATGAGCAGCTTCTTGAAGAAAAAAGGATTAATATCTCAAAAACTGGAGGACTAGTTTGCGTATATACAGACATTCAGATGATCATATCTAAATCAACACCACTCATCATGCTGATCACTTATATATACATACATTTTATAGGGTTTACAGCGTTTCCAAACTTAATTTACCCTGTTCAGAGTATACAAAATTTTGCGTAACTATTGGGCTGCTTGTAAGTAATGAAGTCGGGTACGGACCTGTCCTAACATAACTTAAGGAAAGCAAAATTGAAACATCACCATACACATGTATGTATATTGTTAATTTAAGCAAACTAGCTATGAGTACATTTGTTCGTATATGTACATATGTATATGCATAGGTAATAAATAGGTCACTCAACTGTATGAACAGTAGTCCAATAAAACGAGCTGAAATTATTATATGACAAGTTGCCTTTAGCAACGCAATCGCATTTAATTTTATGGTTGTTTTATTGTCATTGTTATGTACTAAACATAAGAGAATTGTTGCTTTAATTATAATTCCCTATTTATATAATATTACGCCATATATTTGTATCGGTGGTTTGTTTCGGTTGTACGTATGTATAGGTATTTATGTGTGAAAAATATTAAACACCAGAACATTTGTATTCAGTTAATTGTATTGTTTATTAACGATTGAAGTATTAACTCCACTGGATTATGAAAGACGGCGCAAATAAAATACGAGCCAATCGATGAACGGAATTAAACATGGCTATCCGGTTTTATCTTTTCTGGCAGGTTGCGTATTATTCAGTGCATTAAAATCAGGAACATGAATAAATTAAATACATTTTCAATACCTAATTTCAGAATTTCAAAAAATAATTTTGTTATTTTAATTATAATTATCCTAGACTGGTTTAAGGAAACAAGGTGGACAAAAACTTAGCTGAGAAATGATAAATTTATGTTTTCTCTTCAGCTGAATTATTTTAATATAAATTTATGACCATTTTAATGTACTTTTATGATTAAAACAAGTTATATAAATAGTGTATGGAACTCTGAAATAAATCTCATTAAAAGATGACTATATATAGTTTTAAACTATATACAACTTTCCCAAAGTTGAAGAAAAAAGTAATTTTTAAACGCACATACGCAAAGAGAGCGAGTTTACATCTGTCCAATACCACATTGTTGAGAGGATCAAAGATTTTATGACATTAACAGTTCAAATGTAGAAACATGGGAGATATATGGAGACCAAACAGAGAGAAAGCTTTGCCATTATGTAAAACTAGTTTTTAGTGTAATCAGAGCTATCCTAACCGATCAATACTGCAGTAATATGGATTCTGAATTGTTGTGTGCTACACTGATATTAAAATGTCACATTATCGAACTTATTTAGTCGGCCACTTAAATGAAGTTATAACCAAAGTATTAGTAATTATATTCACGCGCAGCAAAACAGAAACACTCTAAATTCAAGTCAATGTGGTATGCGCAATAAAATGATATGAATACCTGAATATCTATATTTGCTTAGTTGAATTTATAAGCGAATTCAAAACATATTATTCACACTATTTGGTCGGCAGTCACATCAGTTAACCACATTCATGCCATTACAGAGTGCCACAATATTTAAGTGGCATCGGCGGTAGTAGCTTTAGCACGAAACGCATCCAAATTTTTTGATTTATTAAATTAAATTTGTGTATTGATATTTAACAGCAGTTGCGTTATTGGATCCGTTTAATTTGCACATTTTTAATTGTAGAAAATAATTATTATACTTAACTTTTTGGTTCTTACTTGTTAGGATACCGATTCTAGTTGGTTATAAGGTATTTTAAAGATGTTCTTATGAGAGATTTTTGTCGATGTTCGCTCTTTTCAACGTTTTGCGTACATATGAGCTGTTGTCGCAGACGCGCGTTCAAAACTCGCTCGAATAATAGCCAAGCCATTGCGGTAGCAACCAACATTCGGCCCGATACATTATTCACATGTACGTACGGGTCGACGGGAGAAACACCACCGAAGAACAGTAGCTGGCCAGCCTCAAAACAAATATCTGTTATCAAGGGGATTTTAGTGAACTTACGCGCATACCTTACAAATAGCCGTAACATTTTGAAAGTGAAACAGCCAACGACAAGGGCAATGGTAAAGGAAAAGGCAAAAAATGAGAGTTGCGTCGTTGGGTGTCGCCGCTTTTGTTATTATTGCTTCATTGTACACGAATATTCGTAGGTGTACGACGTCACACCGATACACACCTATACCAACAAAGAGCTTGCACATACACATACGAATTTTTTCTGCCAGTTTTTGAGTATCCATGTGTTTACATTTTTTCACAGACGAAATATTTAACATGTGTGTATCTCTATGAACGTGCTTAAAAGTACTCATGCGGACAATAAACAATAGAAATATCCCTCTTTCTATTGACAACTGTGGAACTGAAATTTCCCTTTTTCTTAAGTGAATAACATGCTACCAAAAATACGTAGTTGTATGAAAATATGTTTCGGTTTTCTTAAATTACATAGTGATTAAACTTTAGTTTTATTATCACTTTAATTGAAAATCTCTCCTTTAATTTGAATCATTTCGCGTCAGTTCTCACATTGTTAGGGTAATTTTAATTCCTACTCATATCTACAGGGGAATTTATGTATGCAACGTTACAGAAGCGTCGCTGTAAAGTTGTCGTAAAAGTTCATCAACAACGCTTTTTGTGCAGAAAGTTCAAGTTTGGTGCTTTTGTCGAATAACACTTGTCTTTGCACTGTATTGTGAACCAACCGAGTACATACAAATGTATTTTAACATGCATGTGTTACTTATTTATTTGAAAAACAATTGCATGATGAGAACGGTTTCCACCCCTACTTGACGACATTTGGTGTACTGATAAGTGAAGAATACAATTTGCAATTTTTTTAGTTTAAATACAATGCGATACATACCAATTGCGGTATGTGTTTATATACATATACATACATTTTCACATATATACCCACTATATACGCCATCATGAAAAGGTTCGACTAGACACATATATATGTTTCCATATGAAATGTGTTTGATTTTATTTCCCGAAGCAAAATTTTAATTAGGAAGCTGTTAGAAATCGTTAATATACCCCTGAATATATCGTTTGCCACGAATTTTATAACATCCAGAAGAAAAGGTCAGAGAAAATATGAATGATCAGCCGTCGAATCTATCCGTCCCCCTGTCTTTAAATACACGAACTAGTCCCTCAGCCTTTGATATGATAAAGCTGCTGATTTATCGGCCCCGCTACCACTATAGGATATAGCTGCCAAATAAACTGATCACTCAAATTCATGTTCTTGTATGGAAAACTTTTTTTTTAATAAGATATCATCACAAAATCAACGCTACCAAAGCAACGCTACAAACCGTGGCCGGTTATGTTTCCAGATTTAGTTATACCTACATCTCCTTGTTATAAAAAAAGTACCTGTGAAGGGTATATTTCTGTATTTTTTAAACGAATTTGATCGAAATTTAAACTATGAAAAACATTACTTAAGTTTATGTATCGATCCTATGCAATAAGGGGGCTATAATTTCACTATTTTAAATATATTAAAATTATTCATACCGAAATTGTTATAACTTATTTGCTAAGAAAATTTTAAAAATGATATTAACCTTCAATATTGAAATAATATGTTATGAAATTATATTTTCAAATTCTGTAACTTATGTCGATGCACTCTTATTACAAACGTTAATACAAAAAATTTCAATCTATATCTAAATACATCAACCACGTGACAGATTCGAAGAAATTATGATAATCAGTAGGGACGTGGCGACGAAGTACCAAATTACCTTTTTGCTCGTCTGTGTCTCTTCTTCGAAGCTCCACTGACTTAACCGAGTATCTCTTTAATTTAGAAGAGCTTATTAAGGTACTAATGAAGTAAAAATGTTTATAATTAACTACACATCCACTTGATATGGCGTTATGATGTTTTAACTTTTTAGTTTCTATATCATTTAAGTAGGACTAGTGTGTGCTAGTAATATCTATAAGTATTCGTTTAGAAGAATTAAAGATTGGAGAAATTGCGATGTAAAGCAGTTCATTATCGATTTTAAGATTACCTTGGGACATGTGACGATTGTAAAATATCACTTTGGAAATCAAGGAAGGGATTGTACAGTACCTGTCTTGATAGGTCAATATATTGAGTAGTTCGTTTACTTTGTTGTGTGTTTTTTTCAGATATATATATATATATATATTTAAATTCATCAATTTATTAATATAAAATTATAAAGCTCGAAATATGAAAAATGCTCTAGTAATAAACATTAAAAATTAACAAACTTCAGTTTCAAATCACAAGTAACGAAAACAACAATCCAAAGTAAGGGTGATAACTCGCACAATGTTTTGAGTATACCTCTGCTCTTTTTCTCATTCAACCCTAAAATCTGACGTTAGCAAGGACCCTTGATAAAGGACAATGCTAATGGAGCGGACTACTATTGGTATAGTTGCATCCAGTAGCGAATATAATATTGTTGCATTCATATACAGTGTAATGCCTCTGATAAATAATGAATTCAATAAAACGTAATTTTTGCATCTATAACTGCACAGTTTGCTTGGAACTTATTTCGTTCCTCTAAGAAAATATAATTATCATCATAGTTGTATTACAAGAGCTATGACATAGATTTTTGTGTCTCTTTGGATGTCTATTTAAAGGGTGACAAATATATGAATAAACCCCGTTAAAAAATCGGAAGCAAGTAACAAACATTTTCAAACGTCAAGTTTAATAATATTTAAACACCGTCTATAAAACCTTTCCCTCTTTGTTATTTGTTTTGTCGTGATACTTGCGGGTCTCATTTTAATCAGAAGTTTTTAAATAATTTTGCCAAGGTTGGGATTTGAATTCACTTTTCTCCCTGTGTTAAAAAAATAACACTGGAAAAGCGTTAAGAGTTTTTTCTTTGAGAAATGTGTAAATAATAATATTACTATTTTTTATTAATAATTACTTAATTTACATACATTATATTCAGAAGAAATCCATATTTAACTTAATATTACTTTATATTTATTTTATTTGTAACATTTTCGATATTTTCATTTACTATTTAACTTTACAACTATAAACAAAATAAACCGTTTTACCGAAATTTTATTTAATTAAATTAAAGAATGATATGCCAAGATCCCGAGTATTTTGTATTGAAAATCATGGGGAAAATTCAAAATTGTACATCAAACAACCTTACTTTTGACTTTTTTGATTACGGTATGAGAATGAACCTAATAAATATATTAATAGGATTAATGTGACATGGATGAGGAGATATGTTCAACGTGAATGATTTTTCCATTGCAAGGAGGTATTTAAATATGTCAAAAAATAAATATCCGAATTACTGAGTTCTGTCCATAAAATTTTTGTCATAAGTAGGAATGATGTGGCATCTAACGTTTGTTCCTCCGAAATTACTATTTCTTATTTTACGTTTTATTTTTTTGTTTGAAAGGATTTACAAGATATATTTTTAGACATGATCACTCGAATATTTAGTAAAAAAACTTATCAAAATGACATACTGCAAATCTGATTACCCTATATATTAGGGATGTGCAGTCTTCGTCGTAATTTCTTGCTCATTGCAAATATATGTACTTGTGCATATCTACCCCTAATTGCATGTACATAAAAACTACTATTCTGTAGAAGGACTATGGAACTTACAAAATCGGCAAAAATGAAAGTAATCACATAGATGCAATGAACAAAAGTTATAGAGTTGAAGGGATATATATATTATATTATATTAGCAGCAGGCAATGCCCTTTTTCCACATTAATAATTTCATCTCTTTTCTACTCTTATCTCCTTCTTTCAAATTCATTCTTTTCAATCTCAAATTATAAAATTTATTTTTAGGTTTGATGGGTGAAGTTGAATAGAGCATGTTTACCTTTAAAAGTAAACTGAGTTTACAGAACTTAATAATTGTAAACATTTCAAAGCTGTGTCAGGGACACATATTTTACTATAATGACATAATAAAATTAGTTTTGAATACGTGAATTATTTTCAAATAAAACAAAATTCATTAATGAATAGAAACAAATTTTTAAAAAGTAATACTCATCTGCGTTGATGTGTTTAAAAGAAAGTGTTATCAATTATTTTAAAAAGATGTCTTTATATTAAAAAAACAATTAACCAAATATTGAATCGTTAGCATTAGATCACGTAAAACAAAACACATACAGAAAAAGTAATATGTTTCTGGTATCCTTAAGCGTACTTGAAAATATTATTTAAATAAATATGTATGAATATACATTAAAAAGAAATTTCTTAAAGTGTCACGTTTCTAAGACAAATACACTTTTTAGATGCATTACTATATTTAATAAATAAATCTAAAGGATAATTGGATCTAGTCCAAGCAAAAGAAAAATTCAATAATTTCACTGTATAGGTACCAACAATTTGTTGTATTTTTTTTAATAATTAAGAAAAAACAAGAATATGTCCAAAGCGAAGCACCAAAAAGTATAACAGGTACCGACGTATTAAGGAATAATTATAAATACAAAGCTGAAACAAATACATAGGTCATGCAAAAATAATTGCCAATCAAATTGGGTGCAGCCAAAACCTTTATTAGAACAGACCCTTGAAAGCAGTGTCGGTAAAATAAAATAAATTCAAATATTGTCGGGCTTGAGGAAAATCAACGAATAAGACCAACAAGCACTTGTAAATTATTGAAAACTCTACGGTGGTAACAGCGCGATTAACCGAATGGTAAGTTCGACTATATATAAAATCACTCAAACTTTTCTTAGCACCATTTGCGTCGTTTTCAAGCATACCACAATGCTGTTTCATGCATACTACACAATTTTTCCATCCGTTCTTTTTAATAAGATAACAGCTGTTTTCGTTGTTGTGACTGCAATGGGCGTGGTTAATGATTTTAAAGGGCTGTTGCGTCCTTCCATATTTCCTAAAAACAGTATTTCAGTAGAATTCATTAATGATCAGGACAAATCAGCTATAGCATCCAACTAAAAATCGCCCCAAAATAAATTTTGTATATCTACCTTATTCTATTCAACACACTCGTGTATTTGGCAAAGTACTGTAGTCCAACTGCAATGTAGTGCCTGAAGGCAGAAACATAGTGAACAAAGTTATGATATGAGGGAATGCGATGGAAAATACTTTGTTTGTGTATATTCCATGTTCCTTTTCCACTATGGTGGGAATGCAGTAGCCATATTTTTGGCAGAGCGAGATCACATTATTGCTTGAGAGAGATAAACAGTTGTATCTCTGAAGGCAGCGCGGTTGAGTCTGGAGTAAGCGTCAATATTCATTGCTAATCTTTTGGGGACGGTCTTAATCGCTCAGGGTTCAATAAATGCTGGACACACATTTGGGAGCATTTTGTTGCCGCGCAGCATATTTTAAAAAATAAAAAAAATAAACATTGGTAAACAATTTACTAAATGCTCCGTCGCTCTGTATAAAGAGAAGAATTTGATTGTAAAAAATATGCAGACGTATATATATGGCGAACAAAGCTAAGGTTTGAGTCTGAGCAGAGCAATTATGGGAATGGTAAGAGTGAATGTGAGAGCGGGTTTTCTTTGGCGCACAAAATTGTTGAGACTTTACTCGACACATGTCGACATGTATTACTAAGAAATATGTGCATAAATGTATATGAAGAATTACATATATTTTCAAATTATAATATTATTAAAAGTGGGGCTAAAATTCCATTGTTAATAAAGCAAATGTTAAAGGTTTTTTAATATCACATTAATTATTTATTTTGATGAAATAATATGTTAGATATTTGGTAAACTGCACTTAAAGTCTTTTAAGTATACTTCGATATGATTGTTATACATTTGCCATCAAAATCACCAGAGTGGAATCGATGAAACCAAAATTATTGAGTGTTACAGTATCAGAACCATAAACAACACATTTTGAGACACCTGGTTTGAGTTCCATGTTCGGCGCATGCTGAAACAATACTGAGTCTAATAGTCACAGAACTATATAGGGTAACCCTATCGCACTTATACGTTATACTAAAACCATCTGTTATAAAAATATTGGGTTTCTGTTGACCAGGTCTATATACTTTTATATACTATTGTCCGATAAGCAGATCTTCATGCAGATATATTCATAATCATTTTGGAATATGTCGGTTAAAACTGTTAATATGGTTTCAGTTAGTATACATATATTCTGTAAGTAGTTATGCATTCAATTCTTTACAATTATAAAATACGAAAAAAAAAGAAAAAAAGAACAATAATCTCATATTTTATACGGTTAACAATAGTTCACATTGTTCATAAATTTAATAAAGGCCAACTCATAACTCGTCATGCAAAATTTAAATTTTTAAGCCAATTGGGATCAGATATAAAAGTAAGCTTCACAAATAAATAAATGGTTCACTTTAGAGATTCATTTATTTTTCTTTCTTTTATTTAGAAGCGATTCAAACACTTCCAATTATTCAATAACTATTGTTTAATGTTAATGTTCATAAAAAAATTATCACCGAAAAGGGTAGTATGTATATCGCTTGATTAAGAATTATTTATAATAACAATAAATCTCCGAAATGTAAAGCCTTATGGTAATAATGATTAATAATACTCAATTTTAAACTCTAAAATCACTATAAATAGGTAATAATGTAATAAAAAGTAATAAATATTTAATGTTCAAATATTGTCCATGTGCGCTTATTCTCCTACGCATGCCTGTTTCATTAATGACTTTAAATAATCGCTTATATACATATACATATGTTCATAAATCCAAATGTCACTCTTAACTAACACCTTCTGTTAACGAACTATATTTGTGTGATTTTTAAGCACCCGTATGCTGCAATAGAGTATGAGAGATTTTTTACCTAATGGTTGTTTATAACAATTAAAACTAATCGAGTTATATATAGTTGTATGAATGTTATCAATGATCAGGATCACGAGGCGAGGGAGCTAGCTGTTCGTCCGTCCATCTGCCCGTGCAGCTGATAGCTTTAGATATCTTAGTACATGTGTTGCTTGGTGCTCTGAGAAGGTCGGTATTGCAAAAAATGGTATTGGACCATTTTCAAGCCCATAAAATGCCATTAAACGAAAAATTGTAAAATGCTATAACTAAGTCACAAATTATGATATAAAAATGTAATTTTGTACAGGGAATTGAAATTGTGTCAGACATCTGTGGCTTGAAACGTTTTCAACATAACATTTATATGGGAAGTGTGCGTAATTATTGTCCAATTTTGCCCACTTTCACGCTGTATGAGCAGATGCTAGAAACCGTTTAAAAATCAAGTCATGAGTAGCACCGCGAGTCAACTTCGATCCAGAGTAATTGCTGACATTGCCGTATTTTTTAATATTTCTTCATACAATTTTACCAAAATATTCTTTAAACTTCGAACTATATTTACCATTTTTAAAAATATAAAAATCTATATCTATTTTTTAAAAGCTCGAGTTTCATTCATATAACAATATTTTTGAAAAGTACAACTTACAAAAACATATATAATATATGAAACAAATTATTTCCTTGCAATTTTCGATATATCGGGGTGTTTGAACAATTACTCTTTACCTTACTTTGCATCCGAACAAACAAATTTTTGGAGGGATTTTTATGTAACAAAATATACAAGAATATTTTACATAGATTAAATTTAGGCAAACGCTAACCACATTGCTACCACCACAATATTTATTAAATCGTAAAAATAAATTATTATGTAATATGTTGTAAATGATTTTCGTCATATATTTATATATGAGACAAAAGCGGCGGTGATATCGACTGTGTTGCTTGCGATGTGGGGTGAAATCGAAATGTTAAAATGTTTAAATATTTATTTATTGAACAGTAAAAGATATTCATAATTGCTATTAATTTCCAATAAACTCGCTTCTTACTTCTGATTGCTGAGTGCTGGCGACCACCAACTTGCTTATTTTCGATTGCTACTTCACTTTATAGTACACTCATGAGTGCACTTTAGTTAAGCCATAGAAGGGGTGCTCTGGTTCTGGAATTCCGATTTCGCTGTTGTGTCAGGGCCGTATTATTGCTATTATTGTGCAAAGTGTTCCGGTAAATAGATATTGTGTCAACTAGTGACTCGCCAGAAGATCCAATAGCTTAGTTGGGAGACTCTTATGCATTTATCTTATAGTCCAAACCTGGCACCAAGTGATTACTACTCGTTCCTGTCCGTGGCAAATAAATTTGGTGGTTAAAAATCGCTTCATGAGAGAAAAATTCACTGTCCTACTTTTTTGCCAATAGAAACCCTCGACCCTATTGACAAAAAAGTAGGACAGTGGATTTTTCTCTTATGACGTGAGTATCATTATGAAATGATCTTCAAGCTGGCTACAAGAACAAAACGATGCATAGCCCTAAATCGAATCATTCTAACTACAAGTATGCTAAATAAAATCCTCAACTTAATAAAAAACAAAATTAGATTTCTTACTTGATCTTATATATTTAACATTGTTATTCATATGACATCTGCTAACCAATATCCAAATTAATAATTTACATTAAAATTAATTTTGCTTACTTTTTCAATAAATACTCTTCAAATATTTTAAAATTATCACTTTCTAAATAAAATTACCACGGGTACTTTACAGTCGCTCTTCTTTATATGCGTAATCCATTTATGGCAGCACTTCAGAAAAAATATAAATAATTTTGAAACAACCTCGCCCCCAATTACTTATACATACGCCCCTTCTTACCTACTAAGAGCTAATGTGAAATCGGTGTATTCGAAATCAATTGTAGCTCCTTGGTTTTAATGTTTATATTTAAAGAGTTAAACGTCAAATACGTTTTACAGCTATATAGAGATACCAATACGTCGTGGAAATTCGGATAATTTTTGTACAACACATGGCTATTATTGAATTATTTATATGGTGTGATTTTGAAGACACAGAACATTCCCATACAACGGTTTGTCAAGCATGTCAATAAATAAAGTTGTTGTACCAACCAAAACTTTACTATAGCTGAACTGAATGCATTCACTATACCAGAAAGACATTCGGATTTCTGGATAATAAGAAAAAATCGCTTGCAGTGTAAATCAATGTATTGAAAAATCCTCTAAATATTTAATGGTTTAAATAAGTAAATTAGTAATTTAGAAGCCTTTGCTAATGATAAAAAAAAATAAAGCTGCTGCTATTACGAAATAATAGTAGGTTCATGAAATAAAAAAAAAAAAACATTTTTGAATCGTTTTTCAGCTGTTTAGTGGTTTTTTGCGTTTTCTGGGAAAACTTACCATAGTAATATATATATATGTTTTATATGATCAGAAGGTAGAAACTATAATAAATATAAAGCCTACTGACGTTTTAAAAAAATCTGAAATTTTAACTTAATCATTATAAGGAGAAAAAATAAACATTTTAAGTTAAAAAACAATTCAGTATGTTTGGGACATAAGAAGGTAACATTTTTTGTACAATATAAAATTAAAAAATCCAAAAACTTGGTTATGTGAATTTTTCATATAAGTTTTGAGGTCATGTGTAAAAAGTCTGTAAACAAATGTTATAGATATCTTTATTACCTATAGCATTGCCATATACATTTTTCTATAAGACCCGTAGTTTTATCGGAAAACAAGCTAAATTGTTTTTTCCCTCTAAAATTCAACCACGCCCCTCCCCTTTCTTTTCCCGACCTGAGATCGCCAGTAAATTATTTTTCCTTTAGTGTTTGTTAGTTTATCTTTCATTTCAAATGGGTTTCATCAAACTATGATTTTTTTTTGTTTTCAAAAATTATCTATTGGTTATTTACGTTAGCTGGTAAATGTAAATTATAATTTGAAAATATATTACTATTCAAATGCTGCTGATCCTGAAGCTTTTTATATGAAATAACATATTTCAACACAGGTATTTTTATTTTTAAAATTAAATTTTTTTATTAAAATTCAAATTTTTAATAATCCAAACCAAGCATGGAAAAGCAGAGGTTGCTTGATTATTGCATAAGTGATTTCCAATATTTATGACAATGAAAATACCACTTACTTCAAGACACATTTTACGATTTTTAAACAGCTACGAAAGCTCCTTTTGTCATTTTAATAGTGTTTAAAATTATTAGTGAAAATAAGTCAATGTTTTGAATAAAGATAAAGGCAACTCAAAACTGGATGTTTAAGCCGAACCTTTTCACTTGAAATCAATATGTATTCCGCCATATGTATATACGCAGTAGTTGAATAGAATTACACTAGATTGTCAAGCGTCCATATTTGATTTGAAATTTTTATTTAAATACGACAAATTTGTATACCTAATGGAGAATACCTACCATGTCATTTAGTTGTATAAATATATACATATGGTTCTATGTTATCATTATTGTCATCGTTATGTCAATTTCATTTCCATGCTTATTATAAATATAAAATCAAATGTTGAATATTATTTATTTTACAAAAAATATTCTCATAAATAGTTTTTATTGCTGATTTTATAGCACAAATGACAAGAATATATTAAAAGCAGCGACAATTTAAGCTTATCCATATAAGAAAACAAACAACTAAATAGGAAACTATGCTACGTCTGAGTTAGGCAACGTGTCGGTAAGGAACGAAATCAGCATACGATAATCGAATTTAATTTTCGTTAGTTTTCACCGAGAATTGTGCAATTCCATATATTGTACATTAGTAAAAATAAACGCTGTGTGGGGCCCATACCGCTGGCACACTAACACCTATCATTATAATGCTTATATTGTCCCTGACACTATGACTGCGGATATTATCTTCGTATATACCTACATATGTTCCTATTTAATATTTCAATTATTGAATTATATATATTTATATATAAATTTATTTTCAATAACACAAACAGTGAGATTAGCTAAGACTGATGCTATAACATATTAGAAGATAAATAATGGTGTTTCATAATTTGGTGATGTTAGATGGTTGACCCTAAAGATGACGGTGTATTACTCTTAGACTACTATTAACAGACATGTGTGTGATAAAAACACCTTGTAGTTGGATATCAGCTAATGATAAAGCTCCTAGAACCAATTACGCATTCATCCGGAAAATGAGATGCTTAAGTGTCGATTCAAGCTAAACCTATTCACTGTTGCTACTGCAATTTCCTTGATTATTGACAGATGGTCCTCTTTGGACAAGTAACAACTGTGTGAAAGGCACTGCCCGGTGATCTGATTTTGCCTGTATGCTGTACCTTTGCAAGTTGATTCCTTTGAATCAGTTTATCTAAGGTTTTCAATAGCACTGAATCTAAAATACTCTCTAAATAAATAAAATCGTTAGACATTTATTATAACGTAAACGTTTAAATCTTAGCTGTTGAAATTTTTGTATTTGTAGCTGAGCTGTATTCTCCACGCTTAAAAATTCTCTTGTCTTTCATGAGTTGGCTTCGCACTTATACGGATTGCGCCCCTCGCATCAGTTAGGCGGAGTCAGGGTAATCGTTGGCTTATAATAGTTATAACGCCATTCGGCCCAAGGGACTTGAATGGTTTGAAAGAATTAACCGGCTATGACAGGGAACGCTAATTCAGAAGGATCGAAAAGGCTGTGTCATCCGTTTGAAGCACTCCAAGGGGTACTATCCCAGGGAAAGGATTGCTCGGAAAGGGAGCATATAAGAAGTCCTCTTGGCCATCCTGGTTTCCGCTTGATGGGTTTCTCTCTGCCTCTCGGTAATGTTATAGGACAGGAGGTTTTCAGGGAAGCTTTACCAGTTCGTTCTTAAGACATCGATAGAATTTTATATAAGGACGCGCTGCGTCCAGACGGTACGATGTACCTGCGATCAAAGACTGAGTGGTTCCTAGAACGTTCTAGTCTACGATTAGATTAAACCGCAATCGAGATCAGGTTGAGGTCAAGGACCTCCTGTTACACGTACTCAAAAAGTAACTCACCTCTCTGATATGCATTCGCGTTACCCCAGATGGTATGCCCCGAGTTTGCGTCGGAATCAACTATGATGTTGGTTTCTTTCTGCCGTGCTTCCTTTGCAACATGGGAGGTGGTTCCGCCCCATTTTTATGTCACTTGTAGGCCAAAATCAGCCAAACTCTTCCTGTTTCGCCCTTTAATTTGCGGTGTCACCATTACTGAAATTAGCCAAGAGAAAAACTTTGAATTCGTTTCGTATTCTTCATTTTCGTTGGCGTCGCTGGCAGAAATGCCAGTTTAGTTCAGATATGGTACATAGATCAGGACATCATTGGCTCCGTCCCGTTCCAGACGGATCAAAAGGTTTGAGGATGCCGCCTTTGCATGTTAGTGAAAGAAACTTCACTCTCCAGATTCCTATCCAAAAGCTCTAGGTTAGCGCCATGCTTCATCTGCTTTTCCTAAAATAAATAACCGTTCCAAACTGAAGATTTAGTCGTTAATTGAGATTCGCCTTCAAAACTAGCTAGGTCCGATCCGGGTCTACTTCCATGGTCGCTGGCTGTCTCCATTTTCCTACTAATGTCTACGCACTAGAGTGTCGAAAGGCATATGCTCCGCCATCCGTAGAGAGGATCCTAGAATACATTGTGCTTCATATTGTAAAAATATTTTTCAAGCTGATTAAATCAATAAATAATAAATCGAATTTAAAATGAAAAGTAAGAGCTGCATATTTTTAAAATCAAAAACGTATTTAGATGAAAATATATTATAACACGTGCAAAATTATTATAATAAACTTTGAAATAGCCAATCTTAAAATGTAATCTTAATAGTAATATTTTCGTAAAAAAGTAAATGCGAATACTTACATCTTTTTTAAAGGTAAATTCAAATACCTTCATAAAAGTAATACTCTGATACTGTCGCAATATATTGGGTGTTCACCAAACGAGTGTTTGTAACACTCAAACCTAATCGAGATAAATATAAAATTATATACAGAAAATTGAACAGGATGACGAGACGAGTTTAATTTCATCTGGCCGTTCATCCGTGAAAGCGATATCTTGAGTAAAAACATATTTATGCTGCACGAGTTTCCTGGCACTATAAAAAGGGTTGTATTGCAAATAACCGAAATCGTTCCATTGCCATGCCCAAAAAACACCATTAGGAGAAGAAGAGGATACCGTTATATTGGAGGATGGGGCTTAGACCCAGTAAGTAAACTGTTTAAAGTCAACTGGTAAGTATGAAATCAGTATATTAGGTATATGGATGGCAATGACCCGATTTTTATCAATTTTCCGCAACACGAATTATTGTTACCAGAAAACACCACTTTCTTAATTTTATTAAGATAAGTCACATATTAACCGATATATGCAGTGTAAAATCAACCAAAAGTTCAATTATAATTTTTTCATTTTTGTATTAAGTATATGGGGCTAGGGGACCAGATTTTATCCTATTTTCACACCACGATGTATTATGGTATTACTAGAAAATGATGCCCTCTGAGTTTTATTGAGATAAAGTCTACATATTTGGTATAAATTCCATCTGAATTTTTGGCACAAAGACACTCTATTATCATGATAAGATTCTCTCTGAATTACAGTAATATAGTTCTAAGATTTATCTATATTTTTAGTAAAATATTAGTTTTAGGCATTGAGTTCAACATATTCGATATCTGAGCAGATACCCTTTTACCAAAAAGATTAATCTGAGAGATATATTAATGAAATTCATATAGTATAATTTTCTGATGTGGAGTTGGAAATCGGGTGAAATAGGTCAACGAATAACCCTTAACTCCTAATTACCCCTATCAGTCAATGTATGAGTTATTTTTATAATGTTGCATTAAAACGTGTTCTCGAGCATACTACTTTAGTACAAAAATGTATTCAGCTCAGAATCTTTTCAGTCTAAATATACTCAATATAGTGATTACAAACCGTTTATGTACATAATCAAATTAAGTAGACACGTTTTCCTAAAAAGATAGCGGTAGCGCTGAATACGAAGGAAATCGGTCTAGACCAATCCCTAATATAATGTTTTACCGATTCTCTGGTTGACTTTTGCCTCATATATGCAATATATTAAATTCCATCCTTTGTTGAAAATATCGCTCATACTAGTATATATATGTATGTACAAATCTCATTTGAATATAGTAATGACGATAAGTTAGTTCATGGCTAGTAGTATACTTGCAAGTTAATAGAATACACAATGTAATTGTAATTCATTTACAATTTCATTCAATAATGAATTACAGTTACGATCTCACCGGCATCATTTTTGTAAAAATATGGACCTATGATTCCACCGACCCACAAACCATACCAAACCGTTGTTTTTTCTGAATGAATTGACAGCTCTTGAATCTCTTAAGGCTGCTCTTCGTCTCAAACAAATGCGGCATTTTTGCTTGTTTACATACCTATTGAGCCAGAAATAGGTCTCATCGCTGAACAAAATTTGGCTCGAAAACGTCGGATCTTCTTGAAACTTTTCAAGAGCCTCTAAAGAAAAGCGATGTCGCTTGGGAAGGTCGAAACGCTTCAGTTTCAACTTAAGATCTCGTCGTAAAATGCGCCAAGTCGTTCCATACGTCAGTCCGAGTTGCTGCGAATGACGCATAAATTAAGCAAAGCGCGTAAAACACTCTTTACAGAACGTGAATTTTCGTAATAAAGTTGAACGATTTGTAAACATTATTCAAGCGTAAGTCTTTCCATGATAAAATGCCAAACAATACTGAACAAAAATAAAATGACAACTTGACACGACTCATGCGTGATCTGTGAAAAAAGAGCTATTGAAAAAAGTAACTCTACTTTGATCACCCGTTATTGTATTATTTTGAAATTAGCAAGTGTAAAAGTAATTGTATTAATATGGTTAATTCAAAATTATTACTATTGCATAATATAGGTGTAAATACGAATAATCAAATAAGAAATAAACATTATATTTATTTGTCGAAATATGTGAAATACTTTGAGTTGAATGAATAGAGGTTTACACAGGAGTACAAAACCAGGAACAGTATAGTATTCTAGTTATGAACAGTGACCTCAACCACCCACTTTTGTCTTCGATTTTAATTTAAGCATTAAGGTTTTTACCTGGTTTTGTTGGTTATCTGTAGCTTTTGTTTACATTTTTATTTATTATTAATGCAAGAAGGGTAACAGTTAAAGTTATGATATGAATCTAATAATACCAATGATAACTTTGATTTAGGAAAATTGCCTAAGTTGTTGTTATGTTAGTTATAGCATTTCTTCCAATATTAACAAGAGCCTATTATAATTAGGCAACCACTCTTTAAATATAGGTTACTAAAAACAAGGAGACGTTTTGTGAATGCTATATTATGTTTAGCATTCAGTAAAAAATAAGCATCTCCTGAGGTGGCCAAAAAATATTTCTAAGAAACTCTGTAAATTGTTACCAACATCATATTATAAATTAGAACGTTGTTAAAAGTTGAATAAAACTCTGAGCACCTAAGCGTAGAGTATACGATATTCGTATAATAAGGAAATCAACTTGAAAGTGTTTCGAAAATATTAAAAAAGAATTTTAGAAATTTAGTAATTCTTGCATTTTTATTTAATCTTATTGAGCCGATAGCTTTAGAGAAGCAGCCATTCAATTGAAATAAGGATTCGAATTGAAGATGATGTAGATGAAAAGTCAAAGAATATGTATTATTACAAAGGTATTCGTTCATAAAAAGTTCGGCAAGTAATATCAGCTAAATATGAATGGTGGTATGCTCGAGCACGCCTTTTTCGAACTTTAATGCTTCCAGAATGACTTTGGATTAGCTTGAATCCTATGTATTTTATGCTTTTTGTCTAAACTTTCTTGAAGTAAGTCCAATGTTATTTCTTTTTAACAGTTGTGGTTATTATAGCAAATTATAGAGAAACAATTGTGGGTGTGTTAACCTCTAAATAATTTGGTCTAAAAACAGACTAAAATAAAAAACTTAAGAGTTCTTATAATTAAAGAAACATTATGAATACTAGCAATAGATATGAATAAATTGTAATTTAACAGAATGTTGATAGTTTTGTTTAATGGCATTATACAATTTTAATTAAAAAATATCTTTTGAATATAAACAATATCCAATGCTTTTCTAAAGGGAATTAATTGCTCACTGTTAATTCAGCATTATAGAAATATTTTTAGCTATGCATGTGTAGATACATATATAAATGTATATATGAACTACGAACTCATTTCTTTAGACACTAACACATAAAGAGAAATGAGAATGAGCGATACAGTACACTTGACTTGACATACTCTGAACGATTTATTCATGGGGGTCATTCGGTTTCAAAAGAACCTGAAATTTGTACGTTATGTGTATACTTGAAATTAATACGTATATATACTGAAGAGACATGCAGTTCAAATGCTGAAAAATTAGTACTTGCTCAATGAGACATGAAATTTTAATTCCTCATTTGCAGTAACTGCTCATTTATTGAATTGTGTTTTCACTAAGTCATTGATATTATCTTTGTTGGAGCATGGTCTATTTCATAGAAAATTATTATGAATATATACAGTATGTACAAGTGCACTAATATAAAACCAATTGGGATCGTAATTAAAGACAATAATTATTATTATATTTTTGTTAAATATTGAAAAACTAGTTATGTTGGTATTTGTATTTTGGTAATTTTTAGTTTAAATACTTTTTAAAAGTAAATATAGGTAATCATGCAACAAAATGTTCATATTCAGAGATAGCTATGTGTGCTCCAAATGCCTTAAACTGATTCCTTTAAATTTATACCAAAATTAAATTTATGCTTAAAAATGGTTATTATTAGCGAAGTCAGGATATAAATTTATGCATGTAGCTTCATAGCTGCACAAAAGTATTACGATCTATAAGAAAAGGAAGTCTTCCTTACATTGACAATTGCCAGAATGTCTCATAAACTCCTGAAACTTATGTCTGTTAGCGACCATTAAAACGTAATTTTACTGACCACAAATACTGGATGTTGCATTCTGCAGCGTTTCAACGTCCTTTACTTGGTTGCGATTCATTAATTTGCTCACTGCCATTTAAATTTTGGAGTTCGCCAAGGGTTCATAATAAAACTTGTTTTTTCGTTTTCATTTAAATGAAAAAGATACCAGTATCTCAAAGTATAGTCAACCACTCAATGGAAAAGAATCGAATACATAATCTGGTTTTTCTGGCGTTATAAATCAAACATCTTGTTTTTACCAGTTTCTGCAAACGAACATGTACATATGTATGTCAAATTTAAAAACAACTAATGCATGCATATATTGTCTTCATAGATTTATATAAATGTAGACGTGTGCATGGGATAAAAAATGAAGTCGCATTTTTCACGTCGCTTCTAACAGCATGGCGAGCATATTACTGCAATACGTTACCTTTCTACGAAGGGTTAATCTGTCCAGCTGAGTAGTTTTTTTCATTGTCCAACAAAAAATATATATATAAAATGACTTGAAAATAATCCTTTTGCTGTAAAAAATTTGCAAGCAACAGAAAAGCAAAATGTCGCACATATGCATTACTTCAGAAACGGCGAGTGACCGCACAGCTTCAACTCTTTGTCGGCCATTTCTACGGTGCGCTTTGTTGACACACATTGGTGAAGTGATACCGCGCCACTGTCAATATTCAAAATAATTGTTTATTGTTAAAGGTATTTATGTAAGTGGTGTATTTTTTCGACGTTGATTTTATTTTAATGGAATTTGCGTTTATTTCAGCTTCATTAGTTATTTTACTTTTCAGACATTTATTTTCAATAAGCCACACCATAACTAAAATAATTTAAATATTATATAAGGCATTTATTGTGTAAATAATATATTTAGTGAAAATTTAAATACTCATATTACACTACAATATTATCCTTGTGTATTTAAAAAGGGAAACTAAATGGAAACAAGCCTTCATATTTTTGACAAATCCTCATACTTGTAGGTAGTGAAATTGTACCACTTCCACTTCCTATATAACGGTTTTGTCGAAAACTACTAAAACGGTGATAACTCTCTAAGAAATATGCCAGAAACATTAAACTTTACAGCTGAGTTGGCTTTTAAGGGCTTAAAAGGATGCGAACCTTAGCACCTATGGATGCTTTTTTACCCGAAATATCGAACATTTTGTGAGCTATCTTAAGTTATATAAACATTATCGGTTTTTTAAAATTATTTTTATTTTTTTTTGCCAAACCGAGATTTTTTTTATGATCAAACACTGCTTATAAATTTCTATATGTATATCTCGAGTTGCTAAGTTTGATTTCTGAGCGAAAAGTGTGTCCATTGTTCGCACTGATTTAACTAAAAAGTTCAGTTTTGGAAAATTTCTAAATTCAGTTTTTTGCATCCCTTTGTTGAAGTATGAGATATTGTAGTTTTTAAGCCGCCTTCAAAAAAATAGATCGATGGGTCGCATGGTCCTTGAGAACTTACTTACCGTAACGGGACTTTTTGAAAAATATAGTTTTAAGATAATCACGTTTAAAATTTTGCCACGTACTTGGGGGAACATGGGAAGAACACGCTGTTGATAGCTGTAACTTTGGCTCTGATGTTCAGATCTTTATAAAATTTGGAAGATTTAATCTCAAAAGGATCTGCTTAAAGAAAACACAATACGAAAAATTTCGATTTCTTCACCTACACAACCCTTTACAAATATTAGAGAGCATCTTTTTCAAGTAATATCTGTCATGATGCCAAAGATGGACAATATCGGTTTTATAGTATCCTTATAAAATAATTTTAAAGTTTAGCGCTGAACACTAATAAAATTGTTGTAGCTAAGTACTATAAAGTTTTGCCAAGACCTTGAAGTATTTTCATATCTTTGATCCTTGCACTGTGTAATAGTATGAAATGGTTTTTAACTCTTCCTGACTTGTTTATTGAATTTATTGAGGGGTTGCACATTTATTTGAATTAAATGTTCTTGTTATATGTCCATAAATATAAGCTTTAAAATAGAAGGCATTTGAATAATATTATAAAGAAACATTTAATAACAGAAAGCTTTATAATTTTTGAATAGACGATAATTACCAAAAATAAACGTTTTAAGTGTATGTACGAGTAAGTGCTTTACATAGAGCCTGGAACTAATAAATTGTAAGTTAGTTAAAATTTCGATACAGATGTATCGAAACCATAGCCGTATTTCTAATTTTGAATGAAGGAATGACTTTATTCAGCGAGCCACTTTTTGATCTCGGTAAGAGTCGCTGGTCGCTAAATCGGACAAATACAGTGGGATGGGCCCATGTTCACAGCGTAAAATAATTTATTGGTCGTATGTCTATTCTAGTCATAAAACACTAAACTAATCGCGCGTACAGCTTTTTCGTTTTTAAAAATTCGTTAATTTTTTATGACCTGCGCACAGTTTAGTGAAATAATATATTTTCGAATCCCGTTAAATTTTATTGTTTTTTAGACAACTAACAAACCAATAGATTACTGGTTCTTCTACTTCTTTGTTTTGTCCTCTCAATATTAGCTCACCTGTGAGCTTTCAAACTTAACATATGTTTCAGCAAGTACCTTATTTTTGACACAAAAAATTTTATATTTTTATTTGGATTAGTGACTAATTTGAAACTATTAGGTATGTATAAAATTTAAAAAATATGTTTGTGATCTGTGCTTATATGTTTTAGTGCCTAATCACAGTTTTTTTAGCGCCCTTTGTAATAAAGTATTTTAGCATATGAAACCGAATTTTCTGTGGAATAAAAGTTGTGTGGATTCAATCGGATGTGCCCTAGGGTTTGGCTTGTTTGTTAATATGATCTATTGTGTAAGTCAAGTTGAAAAAAATCGTTTTTAAGATACAATGACAGCCTCGAAACGCACTCTTTGTTGTATTTGGCACAGCTAATCAGTACCAACAAACAAATTTTTGGCAGAAATCATTTTTATTTATCTCTTAAAATTTAACGAAGAGCAATGCCAACAAATTCAAAAACAATTTAGAAATTTTTTTAATAAATTGGTGGATGAGTAGAAAACAAGTCACTGGATCATGGCATTGTTTGAAGAGCGAAATAAGGAATGGTTAGATGATGATCTAATTTTCTCCAAAGAAGTCCTTCTCTCCTAACTCAACATTCTCACTGGTCAATTTCATCTGTCGTTTATAAAACCTCACACGAAGAGTTGATGGTAGCTGCGCGCCTAAGTCTTTACAAGGCTAAAAAATGAATGCTTCGCAAGTTGTTTCATGTTGAGCTCAGAATCTGCAATAGCTTCAATAGTGATTTTAGTTTTATTCCTTACACACCTGAAGAAGCTTTGGTTCTCTTTTTAGATGGAGGCTACACAAAAATCTTTTATAAATGGATGCAATAGGGTGCTAAAGAACGAAACTGTTAATAGTTATTCGAGCTACAACGCATATGCGTTGGTACCCCTGATTTTACATGTCTCTATTGATTTCCAAAATTTTAATACATGGCCCAGATATAATTGAAAAAATTTCGTTACCAATAGGAAGAATGTTTTGTGCAGTTTCAACATCTAAAGGTACCTCGAAGGACTCCAAAAAACATATTCAAGTAGCTTCTTTTACATGTGAATGGGTTACCGGACAGGCCCACAAAATGTAACATTTATCAAGCCATTGTAATGCATCATCGGTGTTTTTCACGTTTTTCCATTGTAAACAAAAATAGCAGAGGTAGCGTCACTCTGAGTCAATAACTTAAAAACGATTGGATTAAATCTCGTGAGACATTGATAGTATTCTAGCTAATGTTAGAGTTAATAAGTTAATAATAACTACATATTGAATCACATAACAAAAAATAATGGACTTACGATAACATACGTCAAGCTAGTCTAAAAATTATTAAATGTGGATAATATTACATATTGTACCAACAAAACCAAGGTTCTAATTAAAAATATGGAGTTCTATATTCTAATATAGCTAGCTTGGAATTAATAACTTAAGTAAACTGGTTTTCTAACGTATTGGTTTGATTTCAGTTTTCTATACTGCACTTTATAGAAGCGAGTAATTATCATGAGCGCTTTGTAGAGAGAACTTTTTCTTAAATTTTTAGCGCCGTAATTACTGCGCCCATAAAATGTGTCAGTAAAAACACGTAAGCTATTTGGAGAAAATACATTTGCCATCGAGAGTTGAGTTGGCGGGCGTTAAATTTAACATTAATTGCATACATACATATGTGAAAATTTTCATAATATTATACAAAGTATGATTTTAGCCGTATTTTGCATCGCTTGGCAATACAAACTAATAATGAGTACAACTCTTCCAATTGAACAGCAGAGTGTGCCGTCTCCATTGCGTCTACAACCCTATAATATTTCATTTCGCAACGCAATTAAAATTTGTTTGATTATATTCCGCCACAAAAACAAAGATGTAAAATTATAGTTTAACCGAGCCCTTATATAACAAAGAGGCAGCATTATTTTGAAGCGCCAAGATATCATTTACGCAGTCTGAAGCAAAAGAAACTTCTGAACTTAGGCAGAAGAATGAACAATTCCTTATAGTATATTGCATTCGTTTGGTTTGTTTTCCCCTTAAAATGAACTAAACGAATGCATATGTTAAGTATAGCAGAAAAGATGGTGGTAAGCATTAGTAAGGAAAACAAAGTTCGAGTACCGCCAAACTTCCATTACGCCATTCATAGCGCGGAGGGAAATCCTGTTGAAATATCTTACCTTAATCATTATGTCAATAATTGCTTTAAGCCACATATAGAAAATAGATAAACCTGTATTTTAACTGTTGAAACTAGTTACATTTTAACACACTTATATAATTATATTGAGTAAAACTGGTTATATTTACTTCCAAGTTAGGCTTTGTATAAAGTTTCTTTTGTTATCTCACAATAATAAAAGGAAATATTGCAAGAGTTTGATATTACGTGGCTATTCTTAAATAAAAAATCTCTGACCAATTTTACTAAGATTTAGTTAATTTATTCAAATTTATTACTCACAACCTATAAACTTATTAATCGCCTATGTGTATATCATCACATACCTAAGGCTATTGATATACGTATGGTATGTATGGGTACTTGAACGAATTGGAATATTTTCAGCGAAAATCTATAATAGATAACCCTACTCATTTCTTCCTACCAGGCCTTATTTGGCATGGACGGATCCAAGTTGATTTGCCTGTTCATCCAGATCATTATGACATTTATTTTATGGGATTTAGTTATACCCTGAACAGGGTATATTAATTTTGCCACGAAGTTTGTAACACCCAGAAGGAAAGGTCAGAGACCCTATAAAATATATATATAAACAAGAAAAAATGTTAACTTCGTTTTGCACACGTCCGTTTCTCCTCAAATAGCTGCTCATTTGACGGAATAGCCGATATCGGACCTTTTTAGCATATAGCTGCCATACAAACTGAACGATCGGAATCAAGTTCTTGTAAGGAACCTTTTGTATTTGTAGAGGGTATGCTCTGACGTTAACGTTTTTTCTTGTTTTTTTGCTGCAAACAGCATTTCAGCGAACAAAACCAAAAAACCGCATTAACACTAATATCATATAATGATATGAAATCAAGAAATAGCGATCTTGCGGATATTTTATGTGCGTTTGGCTTACTTTACACGCACTTTACAAAGCGCCGATAAATGAGAACACAATGTTTCCACGAACGTAATACAAAGTAGATATGTGAATGTTTGAATGTACATATGTTTGATTTTAAGGAAAAGCATGTAAGAATGGAGCAAATACTTGTATCTCGGTCTCTTTGCATATACAAATATGCTAGTGAAATTTAGGAAATTATTTTACCCACACTTTATTAATATTAAATGTTTATTAATCTCGACTAAAAACTTTCTAATATGACGAACTCTGTTCAGGCTGGTACATTAAAGTGATAGATGATCATTGCAAACCGATTGCTTGTAAACATAGACACGGTTATTTTGTTAAACAAGACCTTGATTAAGTTTATATAGGGGGATCCATTTCGAGGTTCCCTACTTTTCATTCATTCGAAAGAACTCTCTTTGGCATTTATGTTTTGAAGAATATCTCATTCAAATGTTGGCCGCGGCTACCTCTCCAATGGTCCATCCGTTGAGTCCAATTTTCGATGACTCGTTCGAGCATTTCGACCAGTAACTGGCGAATGACAAGCGTGATGTTTTGCTCCAAGGCCTGAATTGAAGCAAAATTAGCATAAGGCTCTTGATGAAATCAAATGTCGCCGAAATCATGAGCGCGATAACTGTCGCCATTGACGGTTACACTCTCGCCGGCAACATTTTTTAAGAAATATAGACCGATGATTCCACTAGCCCACAAACCATACCAAATCGTTGTTTTTCGTGTACACTCTCAGCTACGTCCGCATATTGTCCAATAATGAATGCTGGGTCTCCAGATGGGTGATAGTAGTATACAAGTAACAGTATGCTCAGTACGCCGAATAGTACACCCAGTACGCCGATAATGTTGACCAAAAATTAGGCGAAGCGCGTGAAACACATTCTTTACAGAACGGGAATTTTCGTAATAAAGTTGAACGATTTGTAAACATTATTCAGGCGTAAGTCTTTCCATGATAAAATGCCAAAACAAGTACCTCTACTTGGATAACCCGTTACATACATTTTTGAAGAAGCACACAAGGTATTATAAAAAAATTAAGCAAAGCTGCCATTCTAATCTTGAATGAGTTATTAAAATTATACTTTTTACTAAAATGTGACTGACGTATCTTGCATACCAAAATTACAATGCGATGTGTGTCCTAGTAGAACTTTTTTTCTTATATTGTAGTTGCAGTTTATTTTTTCCCTAAACCGTCCACAAAATGCATGAAGACTAACACTCGAGTTTAATGCTTGTGTAGTAATTTGAAGGTACAAATAAATTTACAAACCCATCTCGCTTTTGCTTATTATATTGGTAACTTGTCATTTTTGCTTTTTATAGAAATTTATGCGCGCTTGTCGAGCAATTTGTCATTTTGTGCAAATGCGAATATATGTGAACACATGATATGTATAGTTCCGTATTTTACATGTGTTTAAGCTTATTTTCGGCTGTTGTAGTTATTATTCAGCAAAATTATATTCTTTCTCCTCGCAGAATAACTAAAATCGATATAAATCTCTCTGCAACCATATTCATTGACAGCCACTAAAAGGGTAAATACACAATGGTTTAATGAAGTCGGCATTATTGGCTGGTGTCACTGGTAAAATAATTTGTTCCTGCTTCGAATTGCATTTTTACGTGACCACAATTACATATACCGTGCACTAATTTATGCACTGTCACAGCCGAATAACAATAATCAATCGATCAGGCAGGGCGAAGCTATTCTACCTTAAACTGTCCGGCACTAAAAAACATGGAGTTTTCAAACAAAACAGTGTTTGTAAATGGTTTCCTATTGCACAAAACCATGAACAAATTCCCTTATACACTGTTGTTATATATACATGTATAGTATTTCCTTTCGCTCCGGCTGGAGCGTAGGGTCAAGATAAAAGCGTTAAGGTCGTATTCCAGTTAGTATGAGAGTCTTTCATGTCGGCATATACAAGAGGACGGCAGCAAATTTTCGATCGTCCGCAATTTCTGGACCCTTGTGGGTTCTAATGAAGAGCAGATCTACAAACTTCATCAATATTTTTGCGTACTGCATGTGCAGCCAGCCAAATCGTCTACAGTTGATGGTTAGTTCGGCGTATACATAGGTAGTTCGATGGTTTTTTGCGTAGATCATGATACAAGACTACTAAACCTTTAAGATTTTTCATAAACACGAGTTTACAAAATACTGCAGTTTGCGTATCAACGTTTTTGTTAAGGACCAGATTACTGTTTTCAGGCTAGAGTTCAAAATACGAAGTTTGGTGCTGACTGAGATAGATTTAGAGGACCAAATAATATTTAGCTGAGCAATCGCACCACTCGCTTTGTTTATGAGGTTGCCAATATCTTCCAAAAAACCTCCAGTGGCGCCATTTCACTCCCAAGATAGCAGAATTCTGTTTGATATCTCTTTGTCGTATATAGCTAATCGTACGAATTCGGTGTCATTGTTTCACGAACACATTGAACACGATCTTCTCGTGAGAAAGCCTGCTTGTTGCTTTCTCAGAGAACGTTCAAGGCTTGTTTAGAAGTAACCTTCACTAGTAAGCTTGTTAACCATTCGTCCGGTAGTTGTTTTTCGAGTCACATTGCTTCAAAAAGAGGAGCGAAACAGTGTGCTGTTATCCCGCATGCGTATAGAAGTCGGTATTCAAGTCATAATTTTCCTCATACCGAAATACCGATGTGCCTATGCACAATCAAATTAACAGCAGAATTTGAAAATTTGTGGCATCGTATTATCCATGTTTTATTGCAAAGTCAAATAAACAAGGTTCAATATCGCGTTGTAAGCGGAGTATAGCATAGTAACCTTGCGCCAAAGTTGTAGCCCGATTTAAGAATTATAGTATACATTTAAATATATTATCAAATAATGCCGATGCTTCGGACGATGTTATATCCGATTTTACCCTCAGGCCTACTAAACCTTTAAGATTTTTCATAAACACGAGTTTACAAAATACTGCAGTTTGCGTATCAACGTTTTTGTTAAGGACCAGATTACTGTTTTCAGGCTAGAGTTCAAAATACGAAGTTTGGTGCTGACTGAGATAGATTTAGAGGACCAAATAATATTTAGCTGAGCAATCGCACCACTCGCTTTGTTTATGAGGTTGCCAATATCTTCCAAAAAACCTCCAGTGGCGCCATTTCACTCCCAAGATAGCAGAATTCTGTTTGATATCTCTTTGTCGTATATAGCTAATCGTACGAATTCGGTGTCATTGTTTCACGAACACATTGAACACGATCTTCTCGTGAGAAAGCCTGCTTGTTGCTTTCTCAGAGAACGTTCAAGGCTTGTTTAGAAGTAACCTTCACTAGTAAGCTTGTTAACCATTCGTCCGGTAGTTGTTTTTCGAGTCACATTGCTTCAAAAAGAGGAGCGAAACAGTGTGCTGTTATCCCGCATGCGTATAGAAGTCGGTATTCAAGTCATAATTTTCCTCATACCGAAATACCGATGTGCCTATGCACAATCAAATTAACAGCAGAATTTGAAAATTTGTGGCATCGTATTATCCATGTTTTATTGCAAAGTCAAATAAACAAGGTTCAATATCGCGTTGTAAGCGGAGTATAGCATAGTAACCTTGCGCCAAAGTTGTAGCCCGATTTAAGAATTATAGTATACATTTACATATATTATCAAATAATGCCGATGCTTCGGACGATGTTATATCCGATTTTACCCTCAGGCCGTACAGATTTTGTTAATCTGCTTAGAGCAAACACATATTTAATGTTTAACAAGTTTATCCTAATTATTATTCAAGTTAAAGTTTGCACGATTAGATAGACATCTCATCTCATTCGACTTTTTTTTTTTTTTCTCACCATTATGATATATATAATTATGAATATATATTCTTATCATTATATGTGTATATTTATATGTGTGTGTTATTAAGTGTAAGAGAGACACTAATTTTCAAACCCACCGTAAACTTTAAACACTTTAACTTTTTTTCATTGGTAGAAAAGAATTCAAATGCATATAAAACTTTCTGCGCCAACATTTTTATAGGTCGTAAAACAATTTCGTAGGATTTCACGAGAAATTATTTTAAAACAAATGAAATGATTGCAAATATTTACAATAGAGACAAGTAAGAAAATACTAAGTTCGGGTGTAACCGAACATTTTATTATCCCGCAATTCTCAAAGTTTAAAGCTGGGGGCAGATTTACAGAAGTTGGCAAAAATTTATATTAAACACGTAATATTGGCATAAAACTAAAGGACATGTAGTATCACTGAATTTTGCTAAGATATCTTATAGCCATTTCTTTTTTCACAAAAATGTTGTTTATTCTGCCCTATGCCCGTGCTATGAAGCCAACCGGAAGGTAAAAATCCTTATAATAGGTACATGGGGTGTAGACGACGTATTCACCCGATTTTATCCATTTTAAGCACAAAGATACACTACTAGAAAAAAATTATCTCTGAGTTTCATCCTGGTATCTTACTTATCGGCCGATATACATATGTGTAAGGTATAGAGTCAACCAGAAATTCAAATTTTCTTGCATTAGGTATATGGGGGTTACGGGAAATATTGACAAGATTTTAACCATTTTTCGATTTATAAACTGCAAAATGAAAGAACCAGAATGAATTTAAAACTTTAGTTACAGCGTGCACGGACGGACGGACGGCCAGTCAATTAGAATTCAACCTGTCTCGTCATTTTGATCACTAACATATGTATACATAACTTCATATCTATCTCGATTAGTTTTAGGTGCTACAGGCAACTGTTATATGAACAGAATTATTTTACTCTGTGCAATATGTTGCGAGAGTAAAAAAAAAAGCAATTTCAGAATTTACAATTACAATTCTATAAACAAACTTATTGTATATGTTATTAATATTAATTGGCGGGTGTAATTTATTTGTTAATGAATTTCACTAAAATACTAATTAAATCAATTTGAACTAAGTAGGAAATTTCATTTTCTATATCATAGGGTATAACCAATCTCAGATGGTATTCTTTTCTACAATCGCTTCGAAAATGAATGTAGGTATGCTGTTAGTTGGATCAATGAGCCGCGTAAATTATGTTTATGTGATGAGCGATGAAAAGTAAGAGTAGACACAAACAAACATGAATAATAACAGTAATGATAATTTACGTGTCATTTTATTGGTAGTAAAAAAACAGTTCCTGATGTACATAAAATGAATTATGTATAAATATGCACGTTTTCGCCTCTGCTTCTGCAAAGCACCTGTCCACACCCCTCAGCTCGATTTTCTACACTATCTACTTTTACTTCATACTTTCGACTGCTGTAGGCTTATTGGTGACAGTACTGGTTGAGTTTATATTGGTAATTTCGCTGTAGCAGCCATTAAAATAATACTTGAGTAAATAAATTCTCCGATTTTCGTCTGGCTAACATATGAAAAACCATTTCGGCTTGGACTACTGCCCTAATGCTGTTTTTTTCTTTTTGACGGTGCTTAAGCAACTCTTAATTTTTGTTACACCCGTTATTCATGGCTACCTCAGTTATCAGCAGGTATCGATATGAGGCTGATTATTATACAGGTAATGTTACATGAATGGGTCATGAGTAAGAGTGTCGTCGACACTAGTAAAAAACTCTCTTTTAGCTTGTTGAATAATTTTGTATTTAATGGATTTTTTTATTTTTATTATTCACTTGCATATTTTCTTTTGAAGAGTTAAATGGCCATGAAAAATCGTGGTTTGGACTGTGTGTTAGATTTTATTGCATATTATGCATGATGCACAAGTGAATAAGGAAATTTACAATGTTTACAAGTTACAGTAACCCATCAATAGGTGGAACAGAGTCATATTTACGACCTTGGCAGTTGGCTATTTTTTATTTTTATTGCTTAGTACATTAAGTAACTGTTGTTTTTTACTAACACCTTACCTTCCTTCGACATTTCAAACAACTCTTTTGTGTATTACAATTTTAGAATTTTCTTCCTATAGAAATAATTTAAAGGTCGTACATTGGAAAGATAGTCTGAATTACATCTGTCAACCTTGAATCACGCTCTCGAAATGTAAAAAATTCTTTCAAACATTGGATCAAATTAAAACAACCAGAGAAGTTCGGCGTAACCGAACATATTTACTCTCGCGATTTTCAAAGATTACATAAATTTTTAAATGTTATAATTATATCTAGTATCTTATTATTTATATTAAAATATACCTTATAAAATTAAATGAGCTATACGGGAGTGATGGAATTTAATGTATTATTACATGAGGAAAAAGTCAACCAGAGAAACATTATATTAAGGCTATGGGTTTAGACTAAAGTCCACACTAATTTGATTGATATTTAAAATTAAAACACATTATGTTCAATAAAAATATATATTCATTTAATTTTAATAAAATATCACAAATATTGACCTGCATAAACGGCTTAGGAAAATATGCTCTTTGAATTTGATATATAGTATTCACAGATTGGCCGGTATAGGCATTGTGGTCCACATATTCGGTATCTGGGAACCTGAAAAGTTATGGCCCGGTTTCAACAATTTTTGGACGTGAGATGGCATACTTGAAGCTTTATATACTGGAGAGCGAAGGAATCAGATAGAACTTAAAATTGTGTTATTTGTGAAGTAGGCGTGGTTGTAAATCGATTTATTCCACTGTAGTATAAGGAAAGAATCTAATGTTACGCATATTTGGTTGATTCTTATGAAGTGGTCCCTGAGATATAAAATTCCTTTTAAAAGTGGACGGTGTCCCTCCCATTTTCCAATTATAAGATTGATTCGTCTGCAGCCCTGCCGTGCCATCTCGTGTGCTGAACATAATGCCTCTATCATATGTATTTATTCAAGTTATAGCTTGCACCGACAAGCGGATGGACAGGCAGATCTCCGAAATATCGTCTTGTCATCCTGATCCATTTAACAAACAACCATTAGGTTATCAAAACTGCTATAATCTGTGGCACTAGATAAAAGTTTGCCTTTTACTTAGACTGAAACAAATTCCTCGATATTTTTACGATTTAGAAGCTTGAAAACTTTTGCATAATAAGAATCCAATTTGTAAAAAGAATTAACAATTACCAAAAATATGAGGTATAGAAAGAAAATTCCTAATGTATAGGAAGTGATTTATATCAGCCAAAATTATCAAAAATGGTCCACATCATAGACATAGCTCCTTAGATCAAATATGATAACAATTTTACCGTTTGTAAATCTGTCAATATGTTTATACAAGTATGTTAATAACTGAGTTTAATAGGAATAATATTGTTAGTATTGGATCTAATAAATATATTATATAATATTATAAACATTTACTTTTTGTTGAAACCTGGAGTAAACTAAAACTGTGAACTTAATCTTAAAAGGTTATTGAAATCTTACATTTTTATTTTATCATCAAATAATACATTTACTTTATACTTTTATCAAATCGGGGAGAGATATATACTCATATTCGCTATACGAGGTTTGTTCAAGGAAAAGGTGAATTTTGAATTGAATGAAAGTACTTATTTATTCATTAATATTTATTTTGTCGCCTTCAAAGTAATCCCCTTCGGATATAATACATTTTTGCCAACGCTTTTTCCAATCCTCGAAGCACTTCTCAAATGCGCTTCTCGGTATGACCATCAGCTCTTTCTTCGATTCTGACTTGATCTAATTAACTGGTGAATAAGGTGGTTGAGGCATGATTATGGTTTTGTTTTGATTATCTTGATTAAATGTACGACCTTTCGGTCCGAAGCGTTGTAATAAAAAAAAAACAGTGAACAAAACCTTTACATTTGATCAAACTTGACGTGCCTTTTTCGGTCTTGGATCATCTGGCAGCTTCCATCCGGATGATAAGGCCTTGGTTGCGAAGTCATAACCATATAACTTCGTTTCGTCACAACTTATGACCCGTATCAGAAAACCCGGATCGTTGTTGATGTCATTCAACAACTCCTGAGCGATACTAATCTTAGCAAAATTTAGTCAAAAATCGAAGAGCACACAAAAACGTGACTAACCTTTTCAGTTGTCAAAAATAAACTATTAGTCGAAATTAGCTCCTAATGCAAGCACATGTAAAAATATGGGTCCGATTAAAACAAAAGCAAAATATTGATAATCGAATAAACACAGCCCTCGAACAATCAAAATTCACCATTTTTTTTTGAACGCACCTCGTACACTGAATGGTCACCAACAAGCAAACTATCAAACAACATCTTCCCGATGTGTTAAAATGTGAATGATATCGAACTGCATACGTAAGTACTTATGAGTAAAGTTGAATGTCATAACATATCATGTCTGCCATCACACACTTTACCAATGTGGACACGTTCCAAAATACAAATTTTTTATCGTGCCTTTGAATCAATGGCATGAAACGAGTTTTACATCAAAAATTGTGTATAAACCACATCTTATTGACGTATTGATATTGGAAAAATTACAAATACATAACATACATGTATAAATTATGAAAATCATAGTTCGCCACCATGTTCTATTTAATTTCACATAGATTTTTGTTCTTTCAATTCTATGTATGTCGAAAAATTTATAAACACATATATTTTATGACATTGTGGTTCAATCTAAATCTATTCGTCCGAAATTATTTTATACACAGCTTTTCTCAATCCATTTTTTACAATAATCAAGCAAGATTTACACTGTATGGTGTAGTTCGAATGTGTGAAACTCCAAGGCATTGCAGGAGCTCGTGAAATAACGCGCTCTCAAACTGGCCACCGAGGTCGGACGTGATGTCGATGGGTACTCCAAAACGCGCTATCCAGCCACTGCGCAAAGCCTTGGAACAACCAGCGGTGTCATGTTGGGTATTGTTATTGCGTCTGGTCTACGAGTGAAGCGATCAGTTACAGTCCGAAGCGTCTACCCCCAAAAAGAGTTCTGTATGCGGCAGTGGATGCGCTAGTATAGCACTCTCGGTCCACACCAGTTTGCTGATTTCGTCTTTCTTGTTACCCGGTATCATTGCAAAGAGTGGTACTTGGTTATGTAAAGCGTTAAGAAAAATCTGCTAGTAAAATTAAGCAGCATCAACAACGTTGATTAGACGCTGGAACGTTTGGCCGCGTCCCTCAGGCCAAATGTCATATGGGTGAACTCAAACAACCCAAAAGGAGTGGTTATGGCGGTATTGCAAAATATCATTGGGGTGTATAGGCACCTGGTGGACGGCTTTTTGTAGATCAATTTTTTTAAATACAATTTTAGTTATTAAAAATTAAGAAACATCTTGCAGGAAAGGATATCGGTCCGGTACGGTCATGGCGTTCAACGCCCTGTAATCTCCACATCACCTCCATGATCCGTCAGCCTTGCGTACTAAATGCAGCAAGGTGGCCCAATTTCTGTCAGAAGGACGACAAAAACCGAGCTTTATTAAGACCTCAAATGTAGAGCAGGTTCGAATCCGCGTGGTGCATCCTGGGTAACGCCAAATGACCTGCGGCCTTTACGGCCTTTTTTTTTTTTTTTGAACTCCTGATCTGACCTTGGCTCGACCTGGACATAGCTTGGACTATTAGATGGATTCGGTTGAATCCTGGGCTGGTGGTCACCTGAGTATGCAGGGGTGATACCCTGCAGAAATGGCTGATGGGCTTATGCCAAGGTCGCCTCCGTCCCGTTAAAACCATGGCAGGCCTCGGAGTACGTTCCCCTCACGGCATCATTAAGTTGGTGTGGTAGGTGTTTGTTGAGATGACTCCTTCTTTGCACTGGTCGGCTCTGAACGCATTGCCTCATAAGGGCGTGCGTCAACCCTCGCCTTGGCCTCGTAACTGAGACAACCTTGGGACCATAAAAGGCGACTACCTTTCCGGGAGACGGATAGCGGCTCTGAGTGGGGACCCAACAAAAACAACATGCAACCAAACAAAAACACTAAGGACGAGGGAGGAAGCGGGTCGAAACCGACCTCCGCTGTAGTGGACGGTTCCCTGGGGGGGACACTCTCACCGAGGGGGACGAAATCGTCCCCGGTTAAGGGTGAGAAAGGAAATCCAGGGGGTTCCTGGCTTGCCGTCACGGGCGCGGTAAGGCAGGGTGGGTCGGGAGGAGTCTGCCGACGGCAACTTTGGGTAGGGCGGAATTGCGAGGCGGAATCGCCAGCACTAGCAGAAGAAACTCTGCTAAGTTCATGGGGGTCACGGGGTCCTCGGCGAACGCTAAGGGCCCGGTGGGGAAGCGAGTGACCGCAGCTAAAAAGCTGAAGTCTGATCGTCGATTGGCTGCCAAGATTTTGGAGCGCTACGGTGGCAAGCAGGCTGATCAGAAATTTGACCAGCATGCTAGCACACAGGAGTAGGCCAAAAAGGTGCTGAGCGACGTGGGCGACGGGAAAGTGGGGCCGAGCGGGCCCCATACCTCAATAAAGCGGCAGAGATCGCAGGAGGGGGAATCCTCCGTCGGAAAAAAACCTCGGGTCGGACCCGCACCTATGTTTAGCGAAATCGCATAACTTGCAAGCTCAGTGGAGCTTGGGGTGTACGACCGAAGCAGGGGAAATGGAGCCATCTCCCATGACGAGTGGAAGCGGGTAGCGGCTGCTATCTCCGCTGTTTTCATGAAGGTGGTCAAGGGAAGCCCTGGACCACCCCTTAGATGTGAAAGTGCCGGGTGCAACCTCGGCATTCACAAACTGATTAGGTGTGCCGACGAACGGTCGGCTCTCCTTTATAAGGAGGCGGTAGCCAGGGTAGGGGAGGAGTGGAAAGGAGCAAGGCTCGAGGCGGATCTCCCGATGCGGCCTCGGCCTGGGGTCTGGCTTCCCGCCGAACCTTCCACCCCGGCCGAAATTGAAGAGATGTTGCGGTACTGCAACCCATCTCTCCCCACCCAAGGCTGGAGGGTAATCAGGCTGGACAGGACCGAGGCACCATATCGGCAAGCGCTGATACTCCTAAACAAGGAGTCCCTCGCTCCTCTCAGTGTCACAAAGGGGGCCATAAGCTATGGCTTTGAGAGAGTCGTTCTCAAGACGCTCCCAACAGAAGAAAGGGCGGATGGCTCGCTGCCTCCTGCGGGGGCAGAAGAGAGTGGGAAAGTTCCCCTCTCGAAAATGGATGTCGACCCTGTCCTCTCGGACGCGGTGAGCATGGGGGGCGGATCGTCAGGTGATGATGGATCCGTCTGCAGTCTCGAGCGTCTGTTTGAGGAGGCTGGCGTCGATGATATGGACGATGGTGCGGAACTCGCACTGCTGGAGAGGAGTTTGGAGGATGAAGATCCTCCAAATTAACCTCCAGCACTCAAAGGCGGCCTCCGCCGATCTATTGCTTCGTATAGGAAGGGACGAAGCCGACGTTGTCCTTATCCAGGAACCGTGGCTGAGTAGCTATGGGATATCTGGACTAAGGACAAAAAGCCAAAAGCTCCTGGCGGCAAGCAGCACAGGTAGAACCAGAGCCTGCCTGTTGGTCAGAAATGAACTTAACGTTTTTCTTTTACCTAATTTCAGCAACGAGGACGTCGTCACCGCTAGGCTGGAGGACAGTGCTAGGGAAGTCTGGCTTGTCTCAGCCTACATGCCGTACGACGACGAGGTGGAACCACCTCCGAACCTGCTGAGGATGACTCTGGCAGAGGCCAGGCGCAAAGGAGCCGCGGTTATAATAGGTTTGGATACCAACTCAAGGCACACCGTCTGGGGGAGCTCGGACACAAACGCAAGAGGTGAGTCATATTTGTGATGTAGACCTTTTTATCTGAAATAGGGGAAACTGCCCTACTTTTGTGACAGCTAGCAAGGCGGAAGTCCTTGACGTCACGCTAGCCTCTAGATAAATTGCTCCCTTGATCTCGAAATGGAGAGCTCTAGACGACTACTTCTTTTCTGATCATAAATATATTGGGTTCAGCTTGGACGCCTCGCGCCCGAAGCATAGAACCTACAGAAACTTCAGGAATACCAATTGGGTCCTGTATTGCAGGAAGCTTCGATCAGCTCTTCCAACCGCGCCTGACAGGGATTCGATCCTATCTGCGGACGTGATTGAGGAGCTCGTCGAGGTTTTCAGCTCTGTTAGCAGATCTACTCTTGAAAGCTCCTGTCCTTTGTAAACTCAGAAAAGTAAAGGGAAACCCCCTTGGTGGACTTCGGAGCTAACGGAGATCAGATCTTCGAGTAGAAGACTCTTCAATAACAAGGCCGGATTGGCCATTTACAAGTCCGACTTGAAGAAAGCCAAGAGGGCTTCGTGGAAAGCCTTCTGCGGCAGTGTAGAAGGTTGTCACGAGTCCTCAAGGTTTAGACGCATTCTTGCAAAAAATCCTACTCCGGTGGGGTATCTAAGAAATGCAGATAGCGGGTGGACTACGAGTAGCGAGGAGTCGCTGAGGCTACTCCTGGATGCTCATTTTCCACTGAATCGATTTGCTGAAGAAGTGCCACTGGGGGAGCTTCAGCTAGGCTGTACAGCCTTCTTGGACCTTCTGGATGAGCGTCGCCTTACCTGGGCGCTGAAACCTTTTAAGCCTTTCAAGTCCGCGGGTCCTGATGGCATCATACCGGCGCAACTACAGCGAACGGTTAAGGTGTCATGTAGATGGCTGGCCCCTATCTACGCCTGGAGACAGGTTAAGGTTGCGTTCATTCCGAAGGCCGGTAAAAGCTCTCATGTCGGTGCAAAAGATTTCAGACCCATCAGCCTATCCTCGTTTCTGTTGAAAACGCTGGAGAGACTTATGGACCTTTACATTAGGTGCAGAATACCGAGGGGTAAACTGTTACAGGCGCAGCATGCCTATATCAAGGGCAGGTCGGTCGACACTGTTTTGCATGATGTAGTGTCATGGCTGGAGACAGTGCTGTTGCACAAGGAATTTGCAGTGGGTACCTTTCTCGACATCGAGGGAGCCTTCAATAACGTGCGGCCAGAGGCAGTGGTTAAAGCCCTCGAAAAGTTTGAGGTGGAATCGAACTTCAAACACCTCATTTTCAGTCTTCTTTGAACAGAACTGTCGTAGCGGAGTGGGGTAGTGCCAAGTCAACCAGAAAGGTTAATAGGGGAACTCCGCAGGGAGGAGTACTCTCCCCACTGCTCTGGATCTGGTTGGCGACCTACTTTTAGAACTCGAGGAGCAAGGCTGTCGGGTGATAGCCTATGCTGATGATGTGGTTCTTATGGTTAAAGGTAAATTCCTGAATACCGTCTATGAGCTCACCGAAGGGTACCTAAACGTAGTATCCAACTGGGCAAAAAAAAGCGGCCTAGCCGTCAACCCAAGTAAAACCAAAATGGTTTTATTCAATGATAAGGTGAAATACCTAGGGCTCATGCTTGAGAGAAAGCTTTCTTGGAGGCCGAACATCGAGGAGAGAGTCAAGAAGGCATCGGTCGCCTTATACTGCTGCAGGGGAACTATAGGGAAAAGGTGGGGACTTTCACCAAAGGTGTTGTTCTGGCTCTACGAAACCGTAGTCAAACCAATACTGTTCTATGGTGTGGTCGTCTATTGGAAGGCGCTCGAAAAGACTACCCTGGCTAAAAAGCTTGAGCGAGTCCAAAGAGCGGCGCTCATCGGAATCTCCGGTGCACTGCGAACCACACCAACGATAGCTCTCAACGCTATATTAAATATAGCACCTGTGGACATTGCCGGTAGGTGCATTGCTCCGAGGTATGCTGTTGGGCTCAGAGAAGCTGGGCTTTTGAAGAGGTCCGAACAAAGACACGCCGCAATTCTCTCCTCCTTCACCTGCATTCCTGAAAATTTTGGATCACTGCGTCACAGCGGCCACTCGAGGCGGCTTTTTCTCTGCTCATATCCCGACGAGGGAGATGTGGAGGGGAAGAAAGTTGTTATGGAAAATTTACCTAATGCCGCGAATCTTGCAGGTGACTTCGCTGCCGAGCTTTTCACTGTAGTATGAATTGTTGGCAGGTTGAATAACCTTTCTAGTGCAGTCGTTAGAGTGGTTCTTAGTGCTCTGGTTATGCAGAGAGCAGCGAGATGCTGTATTTGATCCCACGGTTTCCTGTATAAGCACCGTAAAACACGATTGGCTTGACTACCGTATAACACCAATGCATAAAAACAAGTTATAGGCCCCATGTTGACCGTAGCATCTTCTTATATGCGTAGTTAACTCTACCCCGTTGGCTCTCGGGGTTTTCATGATGGGTTCTTATACCTCCTTGTAAAGAGTACCATATCCGTCTTACCCGCATTTACCTCTAGGTTAGCCGATATTAATTGTATCTAGGAACTTGCTTGTCACTAGTATAGCTATCTCGTCTACACAGGCCATCAGTTTGGGTGTACTTCCTTAAAATTTTCCCAGACGAACATTTGCTACAAGTGATTACAAGAGAGGCGAGAGTCCACCCTCCTGAGGAGTTCCTATTCACGATATCTAGAGCTATCTGACTTCGTTCCATTCTGCATTTATCTTTCAGCAGATTATACAAAGCTTTTATCCATGTTATGATGGCGAGCTCTATCACGGATCCTTCCATCTATTAACGATTGCACCATTGGAGACATTATTAAATGCTTTACTTATATCAAGAAAGACGCCCAGAGCATATGTCCTATTGCTCTAGAGCTCTTTATATATTTAAGGTTAACGAGTGAAGTGCGGTCTAAGTAAAACTACCCTTCGGGAAGGGTAATGTCCGCTCGATAGGTTAGCCGATGGAATCTTGCTCTAAATGTCGGCATCTAGAATAATTTCGAGTGCCTTCAGAAGAACTTAGGTTAGACTTGTTAGTTTATATTCTTTAAAATAAAGGGGACTCCTTTGCCGGCTCTAAGAATATGACGCTCGCCGCTATCCAAAGGGTAGGCACATAGTTAAGCCTTCAATATCATTTATATATTGTCATCAGGTATGGTACCAGCATTGCTGATATATTGGATTCCTCGTCGGCTATTAAGGCCAGTTTGATGAGTTGTTAACAAAGCGTTATAATACGCTTTTTTGAAAAAATTCGTAAGTGTGACGGTCGCTTCTTTCAGTTTAAATGTTCATACCTTGAGTTTATTTAAACTACTATATTTCTGTACAAATCGCAGTTAGTAATCGTAATTTCTGAAAGTTTCACTTTTATTGAGCGCTGAGGATTTTACTTGAAATTCTACATGTGTGTACGAAGCACCTCTTTGAATTTTAGGATCACCCACTTCTGCTTTTTGAATCTTCAAGGTGACCTCTAGGATCTCACCTAGATCCTTCTCGACCTCTCGCTCCTCCAGCATGTTTACGTTATTATCGGCCGGATTGCGCTGTTTGAGCTGAAAGTACACGCTTTAGGAATGGTTCAGAAGAGAGGGAACCCTCTCCTATAAGCCTAGAAGTTTCACCACCACTTCCTTCAGTCTTTTCAGCTAACTCTTTTATGAACTTTGACCGATGCATGTTTAAATTATTTTACTAAAGAGAACCTTTGTGGTGTAAGTTCAGTCACCATTTTAAGTATTCATATGATGGATAGGGGAACTGAACATATCTTCTCCAATTTAGGTGTAGTTATAGACTCATTTCATCAATTTACAAACCATAACATAAACATGTCAAGGGACGAGTACTTGCTGAGGAATGAGATTTACCCTAAACGTGTGCGGTGCCTTGGCGAACTATTATATCGATTTTAAAGCAAAATTGCTGTTTTATCGTAAGAATTAAATTTAGTCCTTCTGCCGGTTTTCATGAAACAGTTACCGTAGTTTAACATAACCATTTTTCTGAGCGGTGGGCGTGATTTTTATCAGATTTGACATATTTTTACACTAGACCGTAAAATCTTAGAAATATTGCTTTGTAAAATAGGTATATTAGAACTAGACTAGAAGGAGAGCCGTGATAATATATGTATTTTACCTTGTTTTTTGTATTTTTTTGAACCGTCGTTAAACAATAATAAATGGTTCTGAAAAAAACTGAAACAGTATTAACTACACTCCTTTTCGCTAAATATTCGTTACTATTGCATTGGTGGAGCATTAGTGCTTTGTTGACGCAAGAGTATTGTACTTGTAAAAAGTTCTGATTTTTTTTATTAAAGTTTAATGGTTAAACCAAAGATTAATATTAATGAACATATCCATTATCTTTCTCCAACCCAAACGACCGGAGGAGAGGATTCCGCATAATACCCGGAACTAGAATAACGAAAATAAGGAGGTTTAGTATAAGGGAGTCGGGAAAATTAATGTGCCTATACCACACATTTTCCGTACTAAGATTATACACATATGTGTTCACCTAATTTTGCTAAGATATCTTATATATTGACGAATAAATGTATATAAGTAACGGGTGTTTTATTAAAAGTATAGAACTTTAAATTGCAATAAAACAACGATGGATTATTCAATTGACATGAATTTTATTTATCCGAAAAGTAATCTTGTGGCATTACATTTTAGATATGATTTCTGGCATATGACCGCCACGGCTGGCTCGGATTTAGTTTAATCTGGACGTCCAATTTTCGATGACTTTTTCCAAGATTTGTGGCCGTATATCGGCAATAACACGGCGAATGTTGTCTTCTAAATGGTTAAGCGTTTGTGGCTTATGCGCATATACCAATGCGCGGTGTTCAATCACAAGATCTTGGAGGCCAATTCACAGGTCCAAAACGTGAAATTAGGCGTTCACCAAACGTGTCTTTCAATAAACCGATTGTGGTACGAGCTGTGTGACATGTTGCGCCGTCTGGTTGGAACCACAGCTCCTGGACATCATGGTTCTTTCTTTTTCGGTAATTCGATTATGTAATAATATTAGTGTTATTTAATTCCATTGCCCTTAATTCGATATCTAAATAAAATAATTCTATACACTGTGCATCGTAACCATCTCTCCGCTCTAGGAAATAATTGTGTTTAAATACAATTTATACTAACAAAACTAGCAATACAACATAAAATAACTACAAAGATGTACAAATTTTAATCCGAAGACTTGTTGATAATACATTTAAAATATTTTGAGGCTGTGGAGTTATTTAAATATTTTCCAGACCATGAGGCAATTGCAATTAAAACCTCAAATTTGTTGATAAAAATGGTGACAAGGCGTTGAATGCTTAATGATTACCCAGTAAGGAACTGACTGGACCTTATTAGAATATTTTGACCAACCTTAATAACATATATAAATAATAAAGCAACTGAGTTTAGCTTTTGAACCAAATTGGGTTCATAACATAATTGATAGCTGTCTTTTATTCATCACATACCGAACTTGCTCTAAATTGTTTGCTCTTAAATGGTTAATAGCTTCTTTTTTTGAGAAACGCAAATTAATAACGGCTATAATGTCCCCTTGACACTGTTTAAAAGTGGGTACAATCAGACTATAACAATTTTTTTAAAATAGAAACATTGAAATTTGATGATATGGCTAATTTCAGACAGGGACAAATCTATATAAAAGGCTCTTTAAAATTTTCAGGTGAATCGGTCCAGTAGAGCCTGAGAAATTGTTTTGAAAATGACAGTTTCGAGAAAAACGCGTTTTAAGTTTCCATTCCGGCCGAACCTTCTTGTAGACATATAATTAAATAGTTAAACTTTGAAAATATACGAAAATCGATTTATTTTTATTTTTAGACTAGAATACTCCCTTAATTTTAATTATTTAATTCGATATAGATCTATTGCACTTCTTCTTCAATGTTATAATATTATAATAATACCGGTAGTTTAACACGTATGTATATATTTTTGTCGGTACCCTTAGTTATATACGAATATCTTAAAACATGTTACTGTAGTATGATATTTATTGGAAGTATGCAAGGAGCAGCTACTTAGTAGTATAGCTGACGGGAACAGTTTCATTTTTACAACTGTTACAGGACATGCGTTCAAAACTGCTTTGCCGAGCACTGCCTTACCGACATTTAACTAGCTTAACCCCAGATGTGCAATTCGGTCAATAGATGTCACCCCTATGCAATCAAATTAGAATTTAAATCAGTGCATATATAATTTTAAGTCGTCAGTTGCTATCGGCTGTTTTCCATTTTTTAAAACTTCACTTAATATATGGTGAAATTCTTCGGCTAATTCAGATGACAAATAACCGATAAATAAGTTTTGGAAAGAGAAAAAACTATGTACACTATTAAAATATTCTCTAAATGTAAAAAATATTCTCTAAATGTAAAACACACCTTACGATTATTGGAACATACTATTTTCATATTAGAAATAGACATTTTAAAAACACTATGAAGAAATATTAGCCATAGTGTGGGTAAAGATTTTTCAGTTTATGCCCTTCTTCTGCTGTGATAAGCCTATTCAAATTTCGAATTGTAAAATATTTATACAACACAAGGTTCTCCTCTGAAATACTGTATGCGATGACTGAATCTGCAAGCATCTAATTCAATCACAATTGAACATATGTTTTTTAACTGTATCAACTTTTGGGAAGAACGGAATGTATGGGCTTTGTGCACCTTACCACAAATCAATTTCAATTTAATTTTCAACTATCCTTCGTTAAAAAAGCGCTGAACTTATCAATTGACTCGAGCAATCATATGGTTAGTACTTTGATTTTTTTTAACCACTGATGCAAACTAATAAGGCCATTTTCTCAACGATAAATATTTTATTAGAGCTTAACCCTGATTAAAACTAAAGATTAATTGTATTTCAGTTCAGATTTTATATTGTGAATAAAAAAGTTAAGCAATAACTAAATCAAAATTATGACTTTACTTAGTTTTTTATAAAACCATTGATAATTGATGTCTGGATGCAAAATCATGGTTTCCCAGTGGGTTTTAAAAAATTATATATAAACTGGAAATTTCTGAAACAAGCTTTATTAGCAGAATAATTTATTACCTTCATAAAAACCTTTAGAAAAAAGCAATAACCTCAGTAAATTGTTATGCTTCAATAGAAAATACACGTTCCCTTAAAGTTCTGTCAGAGTAACTGAGCATATGTGCTATACACACTTTTATAATCACTACCTCTCGCTTACTGTATTCTATTAATAGATCACACAAATCTTATGATTCTCAATATGTAATACTTGTTACCACAAACTTTACTGTGATGGAATTCGGTACATTCGAAATTATGTAAGCATCAGCGGTATACAAAGTGAAACAAGAACCACATATCCTGTACTGTGAGCGGTTGAACGGCTTGGCAAGTCGGTTAGGGAATTTCGCGATTTGACGTCATTTCACTCAAAGTTACTCTTCTATTTAGGCCACAAAACTAAAATCCATTCAACCAAATTTTTATATTCTCGCAGCTTGTTGCTACAGAGTGTAATAGTTTTGTTCACCTAATGATTGTTTGTATCACCTAAAACTAATCGAGTTAGATATAGGGTTATGTATATATAAATGATCAGGATGAAGAGACGAGTTGAAATCTGGGTGACTGTCTGTCCGTACGTCCGTCCGTCTGTGCAAGCTGTAACTTGAGTAAAAATTGAGACATCTTTATGAAACTTGGTACACATATTTCTTGGTACCGTAAGAAGTTGGTATTGCAGATGGGCGTAATCGAACCACTGCCACGTCCACTGCCACGCCCACTGCCACGAAATTAATCAAACACAAGTAAATTGTCATAACTAAAAGGTTTATTAACAAAATTCACTGGAGCTATAATAACAAAATTCACTGGAGGCAAATGTTTTTAGCACCTCTACCCACAGTGTGATAACGGTACTGTTAAAAAATACTAAAAGCGCGATAAACCAAGCACTAAACATGCCCGAGACATTAAATTTTATCTCTAGGATGGTATGAGATGACTTTATAGGAACCGTGGCACTGCCCACTTTAGGTAAAAACCCATTTCTTGGGATCTGCTTAACCGATTTCAACCAAATTCGGTACACGTATTTCCCATATAAAACCATTTTAAATTTCATCTGATTTTTTCACTTTCCAGTATGCAAATCAAGCAACAATGATTATATCGGGGTAAAACTTTGCGTGAATAATTCGTTTAAAGTATGCCACCTTGTGACCAAAACTTGTCCAAAACTATTCACGCCCCTAGGTACCCAGTGCCTATAGTTGACCTTCTACCGAAAATATCAGTCAATCCACAAAGAAATCTCAAACGAGTATACCATTTGACTATGCGAGAGTATAAAATGTTCGGTTACATCCCTTCTTTACTTGTTTTTTATTTCACATATATATCTGCTGATACCAGTGGTGTACGGGATTTTTTTGCAAATGGACGAGGCATTACTACATAACTGAATAATTTTTTTGGAACTTTCATGTTTCACAAATTCATTAAACTTTTCTTTTTGGTAGTTCTTAAAGCCAAAATATTCTTATAATTTATTTCATAATCATTATACCCTGAACAGGGTATATTAAATTTGCAACGAAGTATGTAACACCCCACAATAGCTGCCATACAAACTGAACGATGGAAATCAAGTGTTTGTTTGGAAAACTTTTTCATTTGACGAGATATATTCAAAATTCGACATGTATTATTGCCTAAGGCAACAATGCAATCTCCGAAGAAATTGTTCAGATCGGATCACTATATTGTGTTAGCTGCCAAACAAACCGTACGATCGGAATCAAGTTCTTCTGAGGAAACTTTTCTATTTTTAAAGGGTATTATAGCTATAGTGCAACCGAAGCTAACGGTTTTACTTGTTTTAAAATGCTTATATAGGAATAATGAAATATCCAATAGAAATAAAATAAGTTCTTGAACTACAGAGTGTGTTCATAATAACAAGCGACAACTCAAAAATACAAAATATCAGCATCCAAGTATACTAGATCTCTAGAAAAAGTTTTCGACACTACAATCCGGACAATTACTTTCTATCCACAAAATCAGAACTCCATCAAACAAAGTTTCCATTTCTGTAAAATCAATTAAACATTTAACACACATCACTGTGATCCTATATATGTACGTACATACACATGAACATGTAATTTGATTTGATATGATTCTTACGAAAATTTGCTTAATGTTTGATGGCATGCAGTGCGATCCAAATTTCTTTATTACACGATAAAAGAATCCATGGATAAATAATAAAAAAGACATGACATAGACAAAAAATTACTTTTTTAAGTGGTTTGAGGATTGGAAAAAACGCTGGCATAGGTGCAGAATTCTGATAAATGTCAGAATCAGAATTGAAACCGATAAGAAAATGTCGTAGGTGTCATGAATTCAGATATTATTGGTTCGTTCGAAACAGAAATTTTATCGGGTTTGTTATCAGAAACAAAGCAACAGGATATTCGCTGACAGATTTGAAATGTAAGTTAAGAAAACAATTTGTATTATTGTTGCGATTTAATTAATCGTTATTTCTATAGAGAAAAACATAAGAATAAAACACAAACCGTCATAAGGATTTACAAAACGTAATTTAACACCCAAATGCGTCTTTATTTAGTCGATAATGTGATATAAATATAAATAAAGTAAGCATGTATACAAACATACAAGTAAATGGAAGCCAAATTTCACATGCGACTCTCTTAGTGCATCAAGAGGATTACTTTGATCTTTTAAAATCTTCCTTTTAATTTTTTCGTTGTTTTTTTTCTTCCAATTAAATAAAAGCCAAAACAGCGGAACTCATTGTAAACTTTAGTATACTTTATTCGATATTTCAAATTTATTAAAATTCCTCCAAATTTTTCATTTGCAAGTTTTGCCACAATAGTAAACAGCTGATTCGAATATTGGGTTTGCATATGTTCATCCAATCAGATTCTGTGACACTATTGAAAATCAGAATTGGTTTGCAATTCTGACAACTACGTAAATCTTGGAATCCACAACACCCCTGAATAATGTCAAATTAGGTTGAAATTACCAGAGTAGCCCTTGAGATAATAATTTCCCCCAAGGTGAGCGGTCTCACGCCCACAGTTCAATTTCGATACCAGTTTCTATGAAGCTCTGTAGTACCATCTAAGAAGTAAAATTTAATGCCTTTGAGGCATTTATATATTGAGTTATTGCTTTATATGAGGAGTGCGCGTGGTTATCATCAGATTTCATCAATTTTCACAGTTTATGAAGATGTGCTACAACTTCTTCTCAGCAAGTTTTGTAGCTTATGAGATATGCATAGTAAAGCTATTAAGGAGCGGAGGCACGCCTACTTAAAAAAAAAATTAAACCGTAAATGCTTGAGAGTCACAGTATTCCCTGTACCAAAATACAATTTGGTATCTTAGTTTGAAGCACTTTATAAGTTTTCATTAATTTACTTTCTTATGGTGACAAGTAACTTATGTGCTAAGTTTAATCAGGCTATTTAAATTTTTACTTAAGTCGCACAGACGGACGGACAGAGCGGGTGATTTCACCTCGTCTCGCCATCCTGATAGTCTGAATCTATCACGATTATTTTAAGGTGAACAAAACTTTATACTCGACACCATGTTGCGAGAGTATATTTTATTATTATTTATTGATAAGGATAATATAATTATGCCTTTACAGTAAACACTCAAGTAAGAGAGTAGAGGAAGGAGTAGGATTAATCTCGCTCCGACCGCCGTACATTAACTCCCCCGCCGCTGCGACACTTTAAAGATTGAAAAAAAGTAAGGAAGAGCAAAGTTCGCATATAGCGGAATACTATATACTCTCGCTATTCGTTAGAATAGAAGGCTACAAAATATATCCAGGTGGCAGAACTTTATACTAATCAAGTGAGGAAGTCCAAAGTTCGGGTATAAGTGAATATTTTATACTGTCGCAGTTTGAAAGGCTCAAAGTTCGTAAAATACTTTCAGCATCGAGGTACATTATTATCGGAAAAAAATTTACCCTGTTTTATGATGATACAACTATGCGATGCCAAGTTCACTTTTGAACCAATTTTAAGTTGCAGATGACCATAATTACTATTATTTCTGGCTTATTCAAGGCACTTTGTAATTTTTCGATTAACAAGTGCACCGAGTCTATTTAGAGAATTCAATTAAATTTTTACTTAAGTTATCGCCTGCACAGTTGCTGTACAAATAAACGAAGGGTTTTTTAGCTAACAGTAGTTACATATGTCGTAGCAGTAAAATAAATTACAAATGTTATATATTTAATAAATAATCGTTTATATCGTTATTTACGAGTTAGATGAACATATTTATATGTATGTTGTACATACTACACTTATAAATTTGAAAAGCCTATTAATTGAGAATTTTTTTTTTTCTAGAATTAATGCAAGAATAACCCGTCAAAAGGTAAGTTGGGACGATAAGTTAATAAACAAATTGTTTTAAAATGCTAATAAATTATTTCCAGCAAACCTTATTATGTACAGTAGTGACATCGATTAGGACATTTTAAAGTAAAGAAGAGTATATGATTGGGACTTATCATTAAACAGAACTATTAATTTAAACACTGCTAATCACTTTTTGAGTCGAAATTTAAACGTAAATTTTTCCAGCGAATAAAAGTAAAATATCCAATCGTAGTATATGTCATCTGCATTTGGAAACTATTTGTTTAGTTTCATTAAGAGCTGCCTAAATTTATTTTTCCTACATAATTCTAATATTTTTAAAATAATTACAAATACATATCCAATAGGAAAGTCAAGAATATTAGAAAATGTGCAGTTCTTGTAAGTAAATGAGAAATATAATTAGCACTCCAACTCACTTAGAAGTGAATATGTGGTTGACTGGATGCTCTACCCAACGCGCACCTTCAAGGAACCCAATGTGACTTATAAAATTGTAGTGCTTGATCAGTATCTACGATATATATATATAGTTTATTCTTATTCTTATATTTTATTTCTGGGTTAACAACCTTACCCAACTGCCTTTCTAATACGCAACTACTAGGGATTTCCAACTGGTTGCCGTACTTCCATAACCCTATCTTGAAACTTTGTAGCTGGAAATCCCAGTTATGGCAATTAGTAGAGTTTAATTATTATTTTATTATGTTATCGGTTATATTTTTCAGTACCACATTTGAGTCTCAGAATAATCCGGGACATGCTATTTACTTACGTATGTATATACACACATTCATAATGTATGTTTATTTGTATATTTTTAAAAGTCAACATTTATGCAGAGTGTCGTAGCGCCTGCGTATATCACCCAGTTTCAATTTTATTAGTTTATTACGATTATTATCTTTTAATGGCACCGTTGTACAGACAAATGCTTTACAGCGCTGAATAGTTGACATACACAGCAATTCACTCCTTAAAAAACAATAACACTAACATCACACCAACAATATAGGAAAGAAGCGAAATAATTTAAAACACATACATAATAACATACATATCCACAAATGTATGCATGTGCCTTAAGTGGCAGTTAAACCGAATAATACGTAACGCTGTTTTATTGTTTGTTTTGATTATAAAAATGTTTCCAATGGATTCGAATCCAGTTTCGATTTGTTTATGCACCGACGGATTTGGTCTTCTACACACATTAGATCAAACATAAAACAACATAATTGGTGAATTTGAAGCCAAGGGAATATAGCAACATTTTCAAAATTTACAACAAAAATTATGTTAAAATAAGGGCAATATAAAAATAATTAGATTATATAATTCCTTTGCCTAAAGTTTGTGTTGTTGCATATGGCTTAGCTTCACTTAACAATCATGTATTTATATTATTTATAAGTTTGTATAGCTATAAGTAATATGAAATATGCGTGAGTGTATGACAACAGTAAAGAACTTAATGTACATATTATGTACTTTCCAAATTAATATTGTAGAGTGTGAAAAATAATCTCACATTGATTGAAATATGTAGTATAATAATCATATTCGCTTTGAAAACCAAACATATTACAAATAAAAAGTTATTAATAATGCTAATTAATGCCGCTACAAAAGATAGCAATATATTATACTTACATACTTCATTAATTTTTCGTAAGTATTACTTATGTAAGAATTGCAGCCAAGCGGAGAACTCTGCTTATTGGATTAACTAACTCATATATTATTTTATTGCAAGAAGAAACAACAATGTCTCATAAAAACTTTATTATATTATATTAGAAACAAATAACCCTTACATAGTAAACTCAGTTATATGTAATGAGATCCATCGAATAGTTAACAAGTGAACTAAAAAACTACTTCTCGATTTTTAACAAATTAAAACGAACATATAAGCTATTTTTATTATGATAAAAGGAACAAGACAAGGTATATTTTTGACAATCGTGTAGAAATGAGTACAAGTTATGATCCTACGTCGCATATCATCATCTAATATGTATCATCAGAATAATTTAACAATTTGTCGATAGCATGTGTTCGATTAGAAATCAGTGCATATTGGAAAATCTATATTTTTATTGGTGAAAAGAGTTGAGCATTACATGATGATATATATAATCCATAAATGAATACTTACACTGCACTGCTACCACCCAGCTTCTAACGACCGGCTTGGCTTAGTTAGGCAAATCTAATAGTGAATAATATTCTCCAAATATTTAACTTAGAAAAGGAAATAACAATAGTACCCATAGTACATATGCGCTTCTATGGCGCCCATGAATGCATTCATACATATTTCAAGTGAATTTCAGTGAAAATCGCTCGATGTGGTTTCTAGTCTAGCAATAAATTAAAAATTTCATAAAACTGTCATAACAATAATTTTAAGACTCAAAAATAACAAACTCACCAAAAAAACATATACGGAAAACTGCGACAACAACATTCAGTAAGCGCATCAATGGAAGTTCTCACTCAAATAATTTATTATGTCGGCGTTTTTCATGTTATTGCAAATTAAAATTGCACTCGGACATAATTTCGAATTCTCTCTCGCCGAACGTCTGCTTATTTGTGTGATTTCTAGTTTTCTTGCATACAGCTTTCCACCCCGACTTTGACTATTGAGACTGGGTTTACACATGACTAATTTTGTTATAGTTTACCCATTGCATTGTTTAGTGTTACCCATTGCATTCTCACTCATATTCATATTATTAAAATATGTACGCTTCACTTAGGCGATGAACAAAATATTTTTTATAATTTTTATCCTTATTTGCTTTTTCAAAATTTTTTTTGCATATTATGCATTTTGCATATTACATACAAAAAATACATGATAAAATTAAAACTTCCCAACATATTGTAAATATTAATTGGAAACCAGGCTCAATTACAACCATGGAAGGAGTTTCAAAAGCAATGCCCAATTGCGTAGCAGCGAACCTTTACGAATAAAAACATAAAACGTGTTGCCCAAGTGCGGGTAACTCGGTCCCTTTCTCTTTCCTCGTCGCCCCCTCGACAACAAACTACTAGTGTGAGCGAAAAAAGTCTTCGTCCGCAGTCCGAGTGATAGTTATAGCGCAACCATGCGATTTTTTTATTTGGGAGAGTGTGTAATTGTTGTTATTACGAACGATTGAAAAAATTTAAAGAGGAGTAATACTTTTGTATTGAAATACTTGTTTTTTTTTTTAATTTTGATATTATATTAATAATTTTGTAAATCGGATATATAAAATTTTATTCATGGATTCTCTTTGGTTGTTTTTATTATTTTGAACACGTCTGTACAGCCACAATTACAAGATTTATATCTAATATCGAAATGCGTTTATACCTTAAAGAGTTAATAATTATAATAAACAAACACAGGCTGAGAGGTTCAATCCCCACAAAGCAGAGAATTTGCAGAGTCATGAAAATCGACAGATAGTATTATGACAATCCAAAACTGATGAGTTTAATGGGAATGGGGACGAGATGCTATTTTAGGTGTATAAGAGTAAACTATGTATAAGAGTAAATAAAATAAAATAAGTAATGAGAACAAAAATAAAACGGCGAAATGATTTGTGACAGGATAGGGCAAGACGGAACATGGTTGGAGGACAGCACCGCAACAGCGGCAATATGGCTAACGGAAAGAAGCGGCTTCAAAAAAACAAACAGCGGGAGAGGAAATGGTTTTTTCTGGATAAGCAACGAAAACATCACGATAATTAGCTGCTACCTGACACCGAGCGATGCTATCTCAGAATTCCAAGCAAAACTCGATGCCATTGAGGACGCCGCGCATCACACAAATCGCCACTTAATTATAGCCGGAGATTTCAACGCCAAGGCCATGGAATGGGACACACCGACAACAAATTCGAGGGGACGCAAAATCTTTGACATGGCAGCTAGATTAGGACTTATCGTTGCCAATAGAGAATCCCAAACAACTTTCAGAAGGCCGGGATGCAACGACACAACCCCCGATAATACGCTGGCATCTGAAGGATTCGCAAACCAGCTAAGCGAGTGGAAAAAGCTAGAAGACTACACAGGTAGCGATCACCAATACATATCCTACCTCATAGGTCCAGACATAAGTCAAACAACAACTAAAAGAAGAGGAACACGTAAATGAAACGTTTCCAAGCTGGACACAGGAAAGCTCCTCGGAAGCATAGACAAAAACCCACCAAAATACTATGCAAGTAGCCTAGCTAGGTTTATTGTCAAAGAAACACTGAGCAGCATCACAGAGGCATGTAAGGCAGCAATGTCCAAAATAAAAGGCGGACATCCAAAGAAAGAAGTTTATTGGTGGACGGACGAAATACGAAATCTGAGACAAACTTGGCTGCGTAAAAGACGACGATACACAAGGGCTAGAAGAAGAGGAATAAACGAAATGGAAGAGGATAAGGAATATAAAGCTGCTAAAACCGAGCTGAAAGATGCAATAATAAAGGCAAAGAAAGATAAAAGGGAAGAGCTACGAAGCGATATAAACAAAAATCCTTGGGGTCTCGGATACAAGATCGTAATGACAAAACTCAGAGCGAAACAGTCCATCCCAGAGTTAAATACTGCAGCCATGGAGCACATCGTAAACATTCTGTTCCCCACCCATGTCCTGGGAAGAGACTCACCAGAATATACGCAAGAGCCCTCATGCCCACCATTCACTCTGGAGGAAATGAGCATAGCAGCAAGAACTTTAAAGTACAAAAAAGCCCCCGACTCTGACGGGATACCAGTAGAAGTGGTTAAGTTAATCGCTAATCGAAGTATGGAAGAGACAACATCTGACCCTGATAAGTAAGGGCAAAGGAGACCCAGAAACACCATCAGCATACAGACCTCTGTGCATGCTAGATACAGCAGGAAAGTTTCTAGAAAGACTGTTGAAACCCCGCATAAAAGGCGCAACAAACAATGCTGGAGGCTTATCAGCGCGACAACATGGCTTTAGACCAGGCAGGTCCACAATCGGAGCCGTTGAAGACGTTGTGCGCTGCGTGGACGAAGCTAATCGAAAGAACAACTCCTCGCAACAATAGACATAAGAAATGCATTCAATAGCGCAAAATGGATAAATATGATAGATGCACTAGAAAACCGATTCAAAATGCCCCCCTACTTGATGAAAATGATACGAAGCTATCTTAAAGACAGGGAAATGCTATATGATACAAGTGATGGCCCTCAGAGAAAAGAAATCACCTCCGGAGCAGCGCAGGGATCCATACTTGGACCAGACTTATGGAACGTCAGCTACGACGGAATTTTAAACAAAAAAATGTGTGTCAAATGCCAGACGACTGCTATCTCGTTGGGTACGCGGACGACATTGCTGCCGTCATAACAGCTCATAATACCGACATAGTCAGACGCAAACTTACACAAGTCATGCTGCGAACACAGACATGGTTGGACTCACACGGCCTTAACTTAGCGGCAGAAAAAACCGATCTGATCCTGCTCACTAGAAAACACATCCCGTTGGAGGTAAACGTGAATGTTTATTCAGAAACCATACAAACGACGAAATACCTAGGTATAAGAATGGACAACAAACTGACGTACTGGGCTCAAATTCAGCACGCTGCTAAAAAGTTAGCCAATATAACCAGGTCGCTTACAAGACTTATAGCAAACATCGGTGGCCCGCTTGGAAGCAGAAGGAAACTGCTCATGGACACAACACAGTCAGTGCTATTATATGGTAGTGAACTGTGGGCCGATACATTAAACGTGTAACATAGACGGAAAGTAGTTGCTAAGGTGCAGAGAACAGCAGCCCTGAGAGTCGCCTCGGCTTACCGCACTGTATCCGAATCCGCAGTGTTAGTGATAAGCTGCGTAATCCCAATAGATCTACTTGCAAAGGAGAGAAGACAACTCTAGTTATGTAAGAAAACTGGAACGGAAATACACATGCAATCAAGACAACAAGCAAGGAAGCAAACACTCGAATTTTGGCAAGATCGGGGACAAAGGAGCGCAAAGGAAGATGGATCGCTAAATTGATCACAGATGTAGAGATATGGCACAGTATAAAACACGGCGACGTGAATTTCTACCTAAAATAGATGCTCTCCGGCGACAGGTATTTTCTGAAACACCTGTACAACCTGGGACAAGCCGAGATCCCTGCATGTATTTACGGAGACGAACCACTGGATGATGCAAACCATACCTTCTTTAAGCGCCATCGATGGAATGAAGCTCGGAGAACTCTAGAGAACAAAGTTGGAGAACTAAACACGGAAAACCTAATAGTGAAAATGATAGCAGGCGGCGAAAACTGGCAGCAAATTTCCTCATACGTGGAACATGTACTACGCATCAAGAAAAGAACCCTCCGACCAATTCCACTCAATAGAAGATAGTCAGCCTGAAGCTGGCTACAAACCAGTAGGCGTTCCTGAACGCAGGGAGAGTAGGAACTGACCCGCTATGGGTCCATCTTGAAAACCTGGCACTCAAGTATTGCGACAGCGGTCCCAGGGCAAGGAAAAATATCCATGATAGAAGGGGGTGTGTTTTAGTGGCTACACCACTCACGTAGGATGACGATCCCTATTTGGTGCGAAAGCATTTTAAACCCTCCTTACGGCCTTAAAAAAAAAGAAAAATTACGAAGAATAAAATTAAGTTTTCGGTACAGGTGACCCCCAATTTAGAAATTAGTTTTTGATTTTATATTTTGTTTTCGACTATACAGAACAGAGGATTGATACTTATAGGGTTTTGAATAACAAGAGCAAATAGGACCAAGATGACTATCGTGTGGAGCTCTTGAAGACATGTCCATATAGAGAATATAATATTGCTCTAATAGCTAAAATAAAGGCACTGGCCTACCCATTCTACTAGTTTAATTATATTACTTTCCTGACAGTTATGCAAAAAAATTATTAAAAAGAAACATTTTAAAAACAAATCAAGTTGTTTTAATTTTCTACTTTCATGGAGTTTTAATTCAAATATCTCGTGGTTTCTGTTGCCAAATTCACTCACGTATGTATGTACACACATATGAATATATGTACATATGTACGTCTATATGTAGGTAAATATATAGATTTCTAAAATATACTTGTGTGTGTAAACATAGTCTCAAACAGCTCTTTTATCTGTGCAAACAAACAGCACTCAAACTAGTTCGTTGTGGGAGAGTGGTTTCTGCTTTCAGTAGAAATTTGCACGCTATTAACCAGAATATTAGCAGCCATAGAACACTCACTAAATACAAAACGAAAAAGTAGTAAAGTCTCTAGAATATATACCATATATGCAGAGAACAATTCTTAAATGTAAAGAACTCATATGGAGAACTACAAATGAGTGTCATGGAAAGGTACTCAAAAATAAACCACAAAATTAAATTCTTGTGTTATTTCACTCAAATAGCAAACCGAAACCGTCAATGCACTTATCACATGCTGAACACAAATACACCTCACTGCCACTCTGTCAGATGTAATTGAGTACTTTTGCCGGCAAGCCGCAAGCGTTATGTTAACACCCGACAGAAAGAATGAAATAGAAGAAGAATCATACAACCCTATAAGAAGCGCTGGAATTATAAAGAGTGAATGAGGCAACGAACGTGGTGCCTGGGAGCAGAGGAAAAGCACATCAACTATAGCAGCGCGGCGAAAGATCGCGTATAACGATTGCACCGAGACGTTGCTGCGGCTGTTGAGTGTTAAATTGCGGTTTATTTATTTTGGTTTTCTTTAGATCTGCACTCCGGACTTTATGAGTGTTATTGCCATGTAATGAGGTATTCAAAGAACAGAATTAAGACGAGTAATGTGAACTCACGACCGAGCTATGTACATATATTAGCATATACCATACATGCATATGTTATGTATGTGTATTTAAATATACATAACTTGATAGAGGTACGTACGATAAACGTGGTTATTGCATTTGAAACGGTAACACATAAATAATATTAAATATCTAATTGTTCCAATTAGATTAAATGTACTTTTATGTGGTAATATTATCTATTATCATTTCTATAGTGCAATTATGTGAGTATATACATATATAAATTGAACTTCCTAATCAAATCCACTCACAACATACTCTTAGCGCGCCTACATCCACCAATTTCTCTCCCAGTAGCTCAGTTCTCTTCCAGATGAAATTCACATGTGCAAAAAATTGCAACATTCCAATTAGCTTTACTTTTCGTCTCCGTGCAGCTCAATTACTTACACATAGAAACTAAATCCCAATCAGTTACTGAGTACCACTACGAATATTCACTCAACTCATTCAAACTTATATTTACTTCGTTTCAATGGGTCGCCCTATTTGTTCATACCGCTGGTCACTGAGCCTCACCGCTGCTGCCCAAGCGTAGTATATCAACCATATTTGAGTGTTTTAGATCTGAGGCGTAACTGCTACTTTTGGATTGTAAAGCTGCGGATTCTGTCGTTGTTGCTGTCGCTGGAGCGTAAGCGTCGCTGCTGCTGCTGCCTCAAATGTGTGTATAGTCATAGCGCGTACAAAAGCGCAGATATTACCAATTACACGAATTTTTATACTCTTTTAAAAATTTCGTTTTATTATAATATTTATTATCGTAGAGCGCAGTAGTGTCTGCGGAGCGTTTAGCGATTTAGTATTAGCGCTGACGTTGTGTACCCGACGAACAACAGAAGCGTAGCCAAGCGTACACAAAAATAATAGCGAATCAACGATTTGATATCAAAGTGTACGAGCGAGTGCCGTGAAAGCAAAATTCGCGTCTTATTGTCTTTTAACTGTTTGTGATTATTATTACAATACGAACGACAATCGTCAAAACGCCATACGCCATTGCCATATATCATATATTGTATGTACGTCGAACGTTGCACGCGTAACGCTGTTGATATAAACCGTATTTGTGCAATATTTTACTATTACTATTATCATTATTACTTAATGTTATTACTCTTTTTGTTATGTGTTGTTATGCTCCATATTCATGTGTTGTACATTTTGTTTTTCCTGCTGTTGGCTTTAGTGGTAATCTTTTTTTAAAGTTTAAGCCTTTTAAAACATACAAGACAGAGAGTCTTTTACCGATCAACACCATTGCATTCGTTTTAATTTTGCCAGGAAGTGTTGCCAAAGTGCGTCAAATATTGTTATATCTCAAAAACGCTGTCTTATGATGAAAGTTATATTATAATAGTGATTATTACGTGCTAAAGCATAATACAGAAATTCAAATGAGTACGTATGCTGTATAAATGTACCAAGTTCAAGAACACTACTACCAAAACCAACATTAGCTATTCGAGAAAATCATCTTCTCGAAGTTATAAAAAATTGGATTTGCTTTAATTGCGTAAATTGCCAAGTGCGAGAGTTTTTCTAAAATCTATAAGTACATATTTTGAAAACGAGTTCAATGAGCGAGCAACTATTAGCCACAATACCCTTGCTAAAGATCGATCTAACAAACAACCAGTAGAACACTTAGAAAAAACCATAAAAATTAAATAGTCATAAAACTGACGCATTTGTAATTACAAGTCATAGTACAACACATAAAAAATACAAAGAAGAAGAACAAACAACTACCATCAGTTTCAGCAGTAATTTCAAAGAGAAAAGCTGCAGTTATGGACTAACAGAAATTCATATGGACCATTTGCACAATGATTTTAGTAGTTGTAGAACCACTTGCATGGAAGAAAAACTTTCGACATATATGGTTCACTTTTTCATAAAGCGTTTTAAAAATGACTGGCATACCTGCACAAATGTGTTGAATTAAACTATGCATCTGTTATTTTAATTGGTACATACTCGTACATGTTTGTGTATAAATTTGAAAACAGAACAAAACTACCTTCATAGTAATACCAAATATTAACATTTTCAAATTTCAGGAATCCCGATCATTCGTATTTTTCACAGATTTACATTTTATGTATCATTGAATAATGAATTTATAAGCAAGTGTTGCGAGCTTATTGATAAACTTTGACTCGTGAAATTTTGATTTTCCTTCACTATCTAAACAGCACTGAAAACAAGATTAATTTTATATAATTTTCGCTTTGAGTTCCTAATGATAAAAATAATAATATTAATCGCAATAGTAATAAAACTACTACTTTAGAAACCAAAAGTGATAGGTTTCAATGCCGTCGCTGTCTCATACGCCAAAGTGAATGTGAAGAAGTGTTGTGTTTGTGTTTTATTCACTTCCCATTAGTTAATTTTTTCTAAATTGCGTACAGAAAAATTGGCAATATATTATATACTTAAACACAAAGTAAATACAAGTGCATAATATACATAAATGTTTAAATTAATACATTCAATATAAATAAATCAAATAAGTTTGAAAAAAAGTTTTTCTTAATTACATAAATATTCCAAAATTGTGTTAAATAATAAACAATCGCGATATAACATACATATATATAGATATATATATATACATTAAAAGGTAAACACATTTAGTTTTGAATTAAACTACACATTTATTTACTCATTAGATCTTCTTTCAGAGAAATTATATATCTCTTTTATTTTATTATATTTTTAAATTTATTTTGCTGTCTACTAACAAATGCTCCGTAATAGCTGTCTATACTTATGGTCATATTTCTATTTGTTTCATATTTTCTTTTCACTAATATCGCCTTGGTATTTGCAATTAGTAGACAAAAATTAATTCTATCTGTTTTTTATTTTCTCATCTTCCACAATGTAGTTTACTATCTTTACAAATTTGTCCGCCGACTGAATATTACTGGCTTTATAAATGAAAACACTTAATATGTTCCATAATTTGTTTTAATATAACGGATATTTTACCTTATTACAAATATTCCTTTTACAAAGAAAGTTCATTTACTTAAACTAGATTAAATCGGAACCGTCAGGGTGAGAATCGCATTCAATTCTTTCAATTTATCAAATCATGTTGGAAAAGGTTACTGCTTTTTATTCGGTATTTTCTTGTCTTAATTTTAGCAGACTGATCATTTTTAATTATATGGTGCTATATATGAAAAATATATTTCCTTCTTTGTAATACAGAGAAAAGATCAGTTATTGAGTTATTTTGTTTTAATTACAATATCACTTAATTTACTTCCGTAATTTTTGGTTTGTTTTAATGAAAGCTTAAGTTAAAATTCGGTTATCTCATATTGAGAAATACAAGTTCGTACATAAAATTTCCATTAAATCGAAGCTATTCCCTAAATTTTCGTTCAATTCAAATTATGAATGAAATTCGATTAATACTATGAAAGCATTTAGCATAAACTATAAGCAAAAATAAGCAAATTTAAAGACCGAAAACGCGAGGCAATAAAATAATGTGCAATGTCAAAATTTGTTTTCGATAGTATGCTACCGAAGTATCCACAGTTTCAGCCATTTATCAGTTCACATTTAACTTCAACCTCACAAAATTCGTCATCAGCAGCTGTTGCCGTCGCCCTCGCCGCCGCCGCAGCTTCTTCTACGGCTTCCGTTAATACATTAGCCAATAGCTTTACCAACAACAACAACGGCATTAACTCCAACAGTTACCATAGCGGTAATCACATATCATCTGTCGCCGTCCACTCATCGTCTTTATCGCCATCGACGCCTAGCGTCAATATTAGCAGCAGTCATTTAAACCAGTCGTCCAACTCACCGGTGTCCTCGTCTTCGCCGTCGTCAACTACTTTCGGAACCCTTTCAACTCAACAACAGCAATTGCAGCAGAACCACCAACATCACCACCAGCAACAACAACATCACAACCAATATTCTTTGTCGGCCGCCTTACATTTACAACAGCAACAACAACAATTACATATAAATAAATTAGCTGCCGCTGCTGCAGCTGTCAGTTCGCAAAGTGGTAACGGTCTAGGTCATACTCACAGCATTCAACAGCAACAGCAACTGTCCCATCAGCAATTGTTGCTCACACCCCCTTCTGGAACTAACTCCCAAACAGGAGATAGCAGTTGCTCACCCTCGCCCTCAGCCACGTCATCTTCGCTGCATCGCAGCATCAGCGATCACTCACCCACCGCCGCATCCGCCGTCGCTGTTGCATCCGCTGCAGCTGCCAGCACTGTAGCAGCAGCAGCAGCCGCCGCCGCCGCTGCCTCTTCATTTGCAATACCTACCAGTAAAATGTATCCATACGTATCAAATCACCCATCATCGCACGGCATCTCTGGCATGCCAGGCTTTTCCGGACTGGAGGACAAATCATGCAGGTGAGTAGTAATATTCATCAGGTTTACAACTGTAGAATAATTGCAGTGTAATTAATTTGGCATTCTTTATACATCTGGGCTTTCTAAAGCCAAAGAATGTATGCAAATCTTCAATAATAGCATAAGATAGAGACAGATCAGGGCAGGTCTGATAAGAAAAACACACAATAAATTTCATTAATCATTCGTTGAAGGCTTATTAATTATGATCGCTTAAAAATGACCCATATAGGAGAATAAATCAAACCTATCCCTAATCACCTTATATTTGTACTTAATAGAAACAGTAAATATGAGTTTAATAAATAACAAGTAAGAAAAGGCTGAGTTGGGGCGTAACCGAACAGTTCATACTCTTGCAACTTGCAAGGAACAAAGCCGGAGGAACATCTTTAGGTTTTAGCAAAACTTTATATCAAATTGTCGCCGTTTAAGTAAAGAGGATACACTGTTATTAGAAAAATATTCTTTCTCAATTTCATTAAGATTTCTTACATATTGACCGATAGATGCGGTATAAAATGAACCAGAGGTTCGAAAATATTTATGTTAGGTATATTGGAGCTAAGGAAATTGTTGGCCTGCTTTTACTCATGATATCCGATTTTACCCATTTTAACAGATCTTGAATGTGATAATATGACTTCTTCTCAGCAAGTCAGGTTGATATATCTTGAGAGGTTTGGAAGATAAGTATTGGGTGATCCATTACGAGGTGCCCTACTATTTTATAAAAAAAAACCAGAAAACTTAAATTGAATGGGGAATGTTTAATATAATTCGAAAGGACTTTCTTTGGAATTTATGTTTTGGAGAACATCTCTTTCAAATGTTGGCCGTGTCAGTTACGTCTCAAATGGTCCATCCGTTGAATCCAATTTTCGATGACCCGTTCGAGCATTTCGACCAGTAACTGGTGAATGACACGCGTGATGTTTTGCTCCAAGGCCTGAATCGAAGCGTGATTGTCCGCATAGACTTTAGGCTTTACATATCTCCACAGGTAAAAGGAGCGATGTGTGGGAAAAGACTCTTATTGAAATCGCCGAGGTCACAAGTTCAATTTCAGGCATCAAATAGTCGGTAATCTATTGACGGTTACGTTCTCACCGGCATCATTTTTGAGGAAATACGAACCGCTGATTCCACCGGCCCACAAACCACACCAAACAGTTGTTTTTTCTGGATGAATTGGCAGCTGTTGAATCTATTCAGGTTGCTCTTTGTCTCAAATACGGCATTTTTGCTTGTTTACATACCAATTGGGCAAGAAATGGACCTTATCGCTGATCAAAATTTGGCTCAAAAACGTCGGATCTTCTTGGAACTTTTCAAGAGCCCATAGAGCGAAGCAATATCGCTTGGGAAGGTCGAGCGCCTTCAGTTCTTGCACAAGCTGTATTTTTTCCGCTTTCAATTTAAGATCTCGACGTAAAATGCGCCAAGTCGTTCTATACCGAGTTGATGCCAACGACGCCGAATCGACTCTTCACGGTCTTCGTGTACACTCTCAGTTACGGCCGCTTTATTTTCTTCACTGCATGCTGGACGGTGTCTATTCGGTCGAACACTATCCAATAATGAACGCCGGGGCTCCAGTTGTTGCGAATAGTACGCTCAGTAGGCGTAGCGATGCGCGCAAAACACATTTTTTACACAACGTGAAGTTTTTTAATTAAGTTAAATAATTTGTCAACGTTATTCAGTTGTAAGTCTTTCCACGATGAAATGCCAAACAATACTGAACAAAAATTACATAACAGTTTGACACGACTCATGCGTGATCTGTCAAAAACATGCTATTGAAAAAAGTATCTTTACTTGGATCACCTGCTACATTAAAAAATTTTAGCTCACAGGTGTCCCTGGCTACTGCGATCTCCTGTAACAAATTACATTTGCAATACCAATCTCCGTTGGATGCTAAACAATATGTGAGTCAAGTTTCATCTAGATTGCTCAAGTTATCAATTGCATGGACAGACGGACGGACGGACAGTTAGTCACCCGGATTTCAACTCGTCTCGTCATTCTGGTCACTTAAATATATATAACCCTATATCTATCTCGATTAGTTTTAGGTGAACAAAACTATTATACTCTGTAGCAACATGTTGCAAGAGTATAAAAAGTTGAAACAATTTCCGCCAAAATTAAGAGCATGAGAAGGCAGAGAAAGCTCCGGCGAAGGAGAGATTTAAGAATGAAATTACTAATTGAAATTAACAAACGGGAAGTTCTCTAAAATATCTCAGGTGTTTTAATATATTACTATTGTAAAATTAAATTGGCACCTAAGAATTTTGGTTTTCAGTAGAGTATTTATGCCAGGTAGAAGAAGAAATCTTTTTTTTTCGAGACATTTCTTACCATTGTTAAATAAACTGACGAAATTGAACAATACGTTTCTGGTGCATTATCCCAGTTCTTATATTCTTAGCATTATTCAGGGGATATTAACCGAACCTAGTAACCGCTCATTTAAAAGATTTGAAAAATATGTTAAGTGTAGTGGATATTGCGGGATTTTTCTCATTTTGTGTAAGACAACACTTGATTTTAATGAAATATATTCATGGCTTTGTCAGACAGAGGTAGGGGCGAATACACAGACCCCGAATTATTTGATACACATATCTACATGCACAATTTTACGATTCTAGTTTTGTTAATTGCTGAGCATGTTGCACATTCGAGTTTGGTTTCAATAATATCGAATTATAAGGTATACCTTTAACATACATTCAATATATACATTTAGTTTTCCCGCTTTAGTAATTTTATAAAAATAAATACATTTTCGGAGGTGAACATTCAAAAAATTTGCTGTGATTCTTTTAAGATATTACTTTTATAATTAATATAAGGTGAACTTATCTGCAAAATGTTTGATTGTAGTGTATGACTAGCCCTATAATCGTATTTTGATGTAATCACCTAATGATACTATTTTTAACAACAAATACTTATGAGGCTAATAATAACACACGACCACCTATTCGTTACGCATAGGCATAGACAGAATACCTACCCAAAGTAGTAGGAGCGCACATTGCAAAATTAGAGCATAACTACTGACGAGAACGTCATTGCTGCCAAAAGTGTGTAACCAAACAGGAGCAATGTTATGTAATGGATAACAATTATGGCCAATTTGTAAGCACAGTACCGTTTCTTTTAAATAGTGCGGGAACTAAGTTGACCATAACGAAATATCTGAATTGGACTTCATAGAAAAATTCGCACGCACATTGACCTTTGCTTATTTGCATACATGCCATACATACATATACAGCGCACAAGCTCTTACATTAACCGAATACTATTGTAATTGCTTCAAGAAAACTAAGTGAAAAGAAAACAGAGGCAAAGCGGCTAAGTTTAGGCAGATAGATGGCATTAGAATATGACAGATTTGCATTCTTGTGACTGTTGACAAATTGTTTTTTTCTTTAACAGCAGGTACACAGACAGTATCATGAACAGTTACCAATCAATGAGTGCACCCACCTCTGCATCTAGTTTTGCGCAGTTTTATCAACATGCCGCTGCTGCGTCAGCCGCCTCTGCAGGCGCTGTTGGTGTTGATTCGCTCGGAAACGCTTGCACGCAGCCATCATCTGGCGTTTTGTCCACAGGCGGCGCTGGGCAGAGTATTGCAGATTTGCCAAGATATCCATGGATGACTTTAACAGGTAAGATTTGTTATTTCACATATTATTAACTTATAGTGTAAGAGAAAATTCAAAAATTAAAGACGGCCATGTAACTATAACTATTCAAAAAATTTTCTTTGTATGGTATGTATAATACGTTGAAAACATATAGTATATGCCAATCCTATATGATTTTTATACACATCTAAGACCACAAATATATAATAACAAGAGAGTTATCATGATATTTAAAATATTAATCGTGATTTCGAACTTTCTCCGTTACTAAACAGTGTGCCTGTTTTACGACAAAATCGAGTTATGTTCAAATATTCATTGAAGATTTATTTTCCTTTGTTGTACTTTGAAGAATGACTGCTACAGTGTATAATAGTGTATCTATATAGATAGATATGGAGTTATGTATATATTACATATATATATGATCAGGATGATGAGACGAGTTGAATTCCGAGTGACTGTCTGTCCGTCCGTCTGTCTGTGCAAGCTGTAACTTGGGTAAAAATTTAAATATCGATATGAAACTTGTAATACGTATTCCTTGGCAAAAAAGTGAGGTCAAGTTTGTAGATGTTTTTCAAAATATTCAATCTATATCACAAAAATTTGCATAGGATAAATCATTTCGACACCTTTCGCGATAGCATGAAAATAGATGAAATCGGTTGATATCCACGCCTACTTCCTTTATAACGGTTTTGTTAAAAACTGCTAAAACTGCGATAAATCAATGACAAAACAGGTCAGATAGATTAAACTTTTTTACACCTAGAATGACACTAGAGAGCTTGATAGGAGCTGGCCCATATTTTAGGGAAATCACATATCTCCGGACCTACCCCACCAATTTTAACCAATTGGTACCTAGCACTATTTTGGAATTCCCATGTTACAGTACGTAATCGGAATCCACCCACGTCTACCCTTCATATAACATAATTTTAAATTTCATCTGATATTTTCACTTTCCAGTATACAAATCAAGCACCAATTAATATATCGGGATAAAAATTAGCACGAGTATTATTCAAGCTCCTAGATACCGGAAATGTGAACCACAGAGCATATGGCTGACTATATACCGAAAATATCGGCCAAGTGTGTGATATATTATTTAAAATTAGAACAGAAGCCTTTTCGCCTAGTAATATGTCTGTATATCAAAAATTGATTGAATTGAGTCAATATTTCATTTAGCCCCCATATACCTAATAGAAAGATTTTCAAACTGCCGGCTGACTTTATACCCCATATATCGGCCAATATGTGAATGATCTTAATTAAATTGAGTGAGTGTGTCTTCCTCATAACGGGGCTTCCCTGTGCCTTAAATAGATGAAATCGGCTAAAAACTTGCACTAGCCCCCATTAAACTAATCTCAGGATTTTCAAACACCCGGTTGACTTTACTCCTTATACGAGTACATTGTTAACGGTATGGGAGGTACCTTAATTAAACTCGGTGGGCAACTGTTTCTATTAATAACATGTAGTAATGCCAAAAACAAAAAATCGTGTCAATCTCCCTCATACCGTATATATCGGTCAATATGTGAGATATCTTAGCAAAATTAACTGAACTTATAATATTGGATAATGTCTCTTCGGTTAAGTTTATGTCAGATAAGTGGTCATAGCGCCAAAATTGGTTAAATTATTATAATTATTACCCATGCCACGTGTGCCAGTTAAAAAGATTTTCGCCCTTCGTAATCACTTTATATCCTACATGTTGAGCGGAAGGTTATATCTTATTGAAACTATACGAGAATGCTTTCCTTAGCATAGCTTTATTGGTAACGTAAAAAGTTCGTTCGGTTTTTTATTGATTTTTCAAAAGATGATAACTTTGTGTGCATTTGTCCGATTTAAGTCAAATATGTGGCGTTTTGTTCATAAACTTGTTGCTAACAAGGTGCCAACCTCATTATACCCCTTTCGTAGAAGGCTGCGTCCCTATTGGCAAAAAACTTGGATAGCCAATTTTCACAGGCCTCTCTTGAGGTCAACTTCTCACCATTAAGCGCGTTCGCCATGGACAGGAAAAGATGGTAATCACTTGGTGCCAGGTCCGGACTATAAGGGGGGTGCATTAGAACCTTCCATCCGAGCTCCCGGAGCTTCTGGCGCGTCACCAAAGACGTGTGTGACCTGGCGTTGCCCTGATGGAACACAATTCGGCCTCTGTTGATCAAAGATGGTCTCTTCTGGATGAGTCCTGCCTTCAAGCGGTCCAGTTGTTGGCAGTAGAGGGCCATAGAGGAGCAGCTCGTAGTAGATGATTCCTTGCCAATCCCACCAAACACACAGCAAAACCTTCCTGGCCGTCAATCCGGTCTTGGCCACCGTCTGGGCCGCTTCCCCGAGCTTTGACCACGACCGTTTGCGCTCGATGTCGTCGTAAGTGACCCATTTTTCATCGCCAGTCACAATCCGCTTCAAAAACGAGTCGATTTTGTTGCGATTCAGCAGCGATTCGCAGATGGAAATTCGGTCCATCATGCCAAACATCGAGTTCCTTTTTGAATCCAAGGTTATGCAAATGGTTCCAAACGGTTTTCTGGCTTATCTTTAGTTCCTCAGCAATTAAATAAGTGCTCACGTGACGGTCGGTTTCCACTATTTTCAAGATTTTATCGCAATTTTCGACGACAGGCCTCCCAACGCGTGGTGCATCTTTGACATCGAAATTACCGGAACGGAACCTAGCAAACCACTTTTGTGCTACACGCTCGTTTACAGTATCGGGCCCATAAACTAAATAAATTTTTTCAGTCGCTTTGGCTGCTTTTTCGCCTTGATCGAAGAAAAATTGTAAAATATAGCGAATTTTCTCTTTGCTGGTGTCCATCTTTGACGAGCGCTCACAACGTACTGAGTCAATATAACTACATCTTCCCCAGCACAAATATGTGAAATATGTTGAATGTAGTCAGGTTGAATTCAATGTAGATATTGTATTTTTGACCCTAAACAGAAACAAAAAGCTTACTAAAACTATTATCTCTATAAAAAATGTGGATGTGATACATAGATTAAAATGATCACTATCCGCTAACAATATCATAATGGTATGAAAGTTACTACGAAATTTTGAATAATGCAGTTTCGCAATCATGTCGTTTAACACAACGTAGCACCTCCCTTCTTGTATTTCTATTTACATAAAGATATTTAATAGTTTATTCGAAGTACTAGACAAAATTTCTAAAAATGAAGAGGCTCTATATTTTTTAAACCATATATGTGAATAGAGCCTATATTCGACTACGTTGAAACATTGGTTATTTTACCAACTTAATTTGATGATATTTAGAGATTATTTGAATATAAACTGGATCATATATATACAATATACATATTTATATAGATACGTAACGCAGATATGTTTGTTATTATTGTGTGATTAACTTTTTTCACCATCCATATCTCAACAGCTCAGCTGTTTTGTCGAATTTCATTCAATACATGTCTCGTTTGAATTTTGAAGGAATCATCGCTAAGCATATGTATCTCATAAACTCATGCCAGTCGATCGACACGTTCATCTGCACGCGTGTTCATTCCATAAACTGTTCAACTGCCCATTCAGGCTAATTTTAATGGAAATTGTCTCAATTTAAATTATACCTTTATGGCCTTGTAGTATATAAACAATAGATGAATGGCATCGTTATTACCAATTTACGTACAATTTTTAATGGTCCTTCCGACCATTTCTTTTCTTCAGTCACACATGCTCTTCACTCTACTGTTACTGATACCCTCGCAAGCTCGATACTATTGTATATTTCGAGTGTTTAGATAATCATAAAATGTGAAACTAGCAATCGTTTATTTAAAATTGTAGGTTTGGCGACTTTTGAAATATCTTGCGATTCTTTCATTTGTTTTTTCTGTTGCACAGTCATGGTCTCGCATCTCTATCAATAGCTGCTCTTATGATTAGTTATTTAAATCTCGTCAAGGTTATAACTCTTTGCTTTCTGCCATGAATGTTTGTTAGCGTGTGTGAAAACTTGATGGTACGAGAATGAGAGAAGACTTTCTAACATAGTTTAAATTTGTTTGAGGTTGATTGAGAGGTAAAATAAATAACAGCATTTCTTTATGCTTGGCAATAATGATATGTATTATTTAAAATATGATTCAAACGTTTATTGTGTGTTATTATGCGAAGCATGTGAGTGTATACTTATTTGTTGTCAATTAAATATACAACTGACTGTGTTTTTGCTGATAAATGTGAATGATGTGTGATTTATTTCTGCAATTACTAAGAATCCACATTTCTCTGGTTTGTTTATAAAAGGCAAAAGGCAAAGGCAAAAAGGCAGAAATATTTTCGATCCTATAAATCTACATAGCAAACAATATCATCTAAGATATAATTATCGCTCCAAATGTACATATATGCACATGCAGATTTATATATGTATATTAATTATATTAGAGTATGATATTATAATTATTAAATAACTATGTAAAAAATAGTTTTATTATTAAATGTTGATGTAAATATAATAAGATCAGATAGTATGTTTAAATCAGATAAATAAACTTTTTTATACAAACTTTTGAATTCCGAAATAAATATTGGCTGACTATATTCATCCGGTTACTGTACGAATAATTTTTATTTATTTATCCGGTTGCCGTACAAATAATTTGTAATTATTTATCCGGTTACAATAATTCATAATTTAATCGCGTCAAACTCCTTTCTAAAATGGCGGCCTTCGGCCGCGTTTAAAAAAAATGACCCTGGTCGGTTCAACACCGGGGTGTTCATAATTCAATCGCGTCAATCTACTTTCTGCTTTTCGCCCGTAAAATAAGGCCCTTAAAAAAATTACCGAACTAGTAAACACAGAAAAATACCAGCTAATTATCCGGTTCATTCTTTAAAAACCAAAAAAAAACTCGAATTTGACCGGATGACTAATTATAAATTATTCGTACAGTACCCCTACTAATAGTCACTGCGATAAATATTTATGCATGATGTAATATGCATGTATGTAAGATATAATATGGTTCAAAAGTGTTATATGCAGTAGTATTTTATTTAGTATAAAAATGTTATTCCATTTGTTGATTATGAAGTCATCTATATACATATCCCTATTGCTGTGACAATAGATTGGAAATTACGTATAATGTAAAAATGAAATTCCCTCTCTTTAACTGACTTAATCGTAAAATATTCAAACTCCTTAGTTTAATTGCATTTTTTATTTTTATACTCTCGCAACCTGTTGCTACAGAGTATAATAGTTTTGTTCACCTAACGGTTGTTTGTATCACCTAAAACTAATCGCGTTAGATATAGGGTTATATATATATAAATGATCAGGATGAAGAGACGAGTTGAAATCCGGGTGACTGTCTGTCCGTCCGTCCGTCTGTCCGTCCGTCCGTGCAAGCTCTAACTTGAGTAAAAATTGAGATATCTTTATGAAACTTGGTAGACATGTTTCTTGGTACCGTGAGACGGTTGGTATTGCAGATGGGCGTAATCGGACCACTGCCACGCCCACAAAACGCCATTAATCAAAAACAAATAACTTGCCATAACTAAGCTCCGCAATAAGATACAAGACTGTTATTTGGTACACAGGATCACATTAGGGAGGGGCATCTGCAGTTAAATTTTTTTTTTAAAAAGTGGGCGTGGTCACGCCTCTAATCGGTTTAATGTGCATATCTCCTAAACCGCTAATGCTATAATAACAAAATTCACTGGAAGCAAATGCTTTTAGCACTTCTATTGACAGTGTGAAAATAGTTGAAATCGGGTGGCAACTCCGCCCACTCCCCATATAACGGTACTGTTAAAAACTACTAAAAGCGCGATAAATCAAGCACTAAACACGCCAGAGACATTTAATTTTATCTCTGAGATGGTATAAGATGACTTTATAGGAACCGCGTTCAAAATTAGGCAGTGGGCGTGGCACAGCCCACTTTTAGGTGAAAACCCATATCTTGAGATCTGCTTAACCGATTTCAACCAAATTCGGTGCGTAACGTTCTTTTCATGTTTCTATGTCATAGTGCGAAAATTTTCAATTCCATCTGATTCTTTCACTTTCCACTATGCAAATCAGGTAACAATGATTATATCGGGGTAAAACTTTGCGTAAATAATGCAATTAAAGTATGCCACCTTGCGGCCAAAAATTGTCTAAATCGAACCAAAACTGTTCAAACCCCTAAGTACTAAATATGTGGACCCCAGTGCCTATAGTTGACCTTCTACCGAAAATATCAGTCAATCCACAAAGAAATCTCAAACGAGTATACCATTTGACTTTGCGAGAGTATAAAATGTTCGGTTACATCCGAACTTAGTCCTTCCTTACTTGTTCTCTATATGTTACTATAAGTAATAGTGCAATAAGTATCTTTACGTGCGTTTATGCCCACCCTGTAGAGAAAAATAAAATTATACACAGGTGAATTTATCAACACATATTTATAATTAATCATATTAATCATATGAACTAGTATTTAGTATTTTATTTAATTTCGAAACTACAGAAACAATATGATATTTAATAGGTCATAGAACATTTCAACTTACTAATTACTTATATAATAATAACCCAACGATTACCCTCCTCCCGCCCAACCGACGCGAGGGGCGTAATCCGCATACAAGCGGAATTAGCCGAGTCAGAAAAGGCAAGAGAGTTTTTTAAGTGTTGAGATCTAAAACTGCTCAGCTACAGAAACAAAAATTTCAACAGCTAAGATCTAAAGTTACAATATAATAAATTGTTACATTTTCATTTATTAAGAGAAAACAATAAAGTATTTTTAATTTTGAAAAGTGAGTCCGATAAGTCAAATGTGCTGGAATGAGAATTAAAATCATGACATATACGGCGGAATGGCTCGTTTAGTTCAAAATTTGATCTACAGGATTTTAGCAGTAAAGGTCTAAACTGCCAAAAGGCGAACCGGGATATTAAATTTACTTTCAGACAGGAGAAAAGAACTGCAAACAGTTCCATTAAAAAGTTTCACTAAGAATGTTATGCCAAGCATTTCCCTACGACTAGAAAGTGTAGGTAGATTAATAAGTTTTAAACGACTAGTGTATGGAGGTAGACTTACCCTAGCATCCCATCGGAAATGCGCTAAGGCGAATAGTAAAAATTGTTTTTGAACCGACTTTAACTTGTCAGAATTGATTTGGTAGCTAGGGTTCCATACCACAGAGCCATATTCCAATATAGATCTAACCAAAGTTGTATAAAGTGTTTTAGTAATATACGGATCTCTAAATTCTTTAGACCAACGTTTAACAAAACTGAGGACAGCTTTTGCTTTCAAGACCATGGTATCAATATGAAGACTGAAATTAAGCTTAGGGTCCATATTAACTCCCAAATCAACATAGTTAAAATCTTGCTCTAGAATATGGTGTTTTATTACATAAGAAGAGTGGTGCACAAATCTAAGGAAAAAGCACATCGTCTTACATTTATTGAGATTCAATGGCAAATCATTTCTATCACACCATGCAACCAAATTGTTTAAGTCTGTTTGCAACAGACACCTCTCCTCAGTTGAAGTGTATGATTTAAAAAGCTTTACATCGTCAGCGTATAATAAAATTTAAAAAGAACAGAATCGGGCCAAGAGACTACCTTGCGGAAGAAACATTAATTGTATCTGAAGGTGTATCCTCAAATATCACTCGTTGTGTTCTATTATAAAGATAGGAAGATACCCATTGAAGGAATCTTGGCTGAAAGCCCAGCAGATCAAGTTTATGTATGAGAATCGAGATATTTACTTTATCGAAAGCTTTGCTAAAGTCTGTGTATATAACATCCGTATGCTTATGTTCCCTAAAACCCAATGATACATGGTTTACAAATTCAAGTAAGTTTGTTATAGTCGAGTTCCCTTTACGAAATCCATGCTGAGATGAGGAAATTAACGGAGAAAGCGAAAAGGTTATATGGTCAGTGATGATAGCTTCAAAAAGTTTAGGTATAACTGATAGTTTTGCGATACCTCTATAGTTTTCAATGTTGGATCTAAATCCACTTTTATGCAAAGGGATTATAAATGACTGTTTCCATATTGAAGGAAATATACCGTGTTTAAGAGAGGAATTAAATATCCTTGTCAAAGGCAAGTAAATATATTTGGCACTATTTTTTAGGAAGCATGAGGGTATCATGTCTGGGCCATAACTAAAAGATGGTTTTCACTTATTTAAATTAACAAGGACGTATTCTACAGAAATAACTGGAGCGTTAATTAAAGTATTCGAACACAGCACTCATAAAACGATTTTGGATTACTTACAATATTTTTTTTTACTTTATTTAAGTAATTATTATAACATTTTTTGTTTAGGTCAAAATATTGTCGACGCAATAGAGAATATTTAGAATAGTCGACAAGTGAACCGGTTTTTTTAAAATGTTTAAAGGCTCGAGTTTTTCTGTTTTTCAATTTATATAACTCTTTTGAAAACCACGGACTTATACTTTTGCTTTCATTAACAATTACTATTGGAACATACTTTTCAAATAATTTCATAATAATGTTATTAAAATGAGAGACACTCAATTCAATGTCACCATTATAATTAGGCCATGTTATTGTAGAAATTTCTGTATTTAACTTTTTAAAATTAGCTTTTGCAAAGTTAAACCGAGTACAGAAGCACGAAGTTTGATGGTTATTATCCCGTACAATGCCTGAGATTTCGACAGATATTTCCAAAGCAGGATGATATGAGTCCTCTGGTAAAACAAGAGGATTTTCTGAATAACGGAACACTTTGCAGAGGTATCAACGTATACTAAATCTAAGCATTTACCAAATTTATTCGGAATCAAATTAATTTGGTTCAGACCCAACTCGGAAATTTTTTCGAAAAACTCATTAAAACATGACCGATTGCAAATCGGCACGATATAGTCATCGGAAGGTTTCCACGAAGCACACGGTAAATTGAAATCACCTAATACAATTATTGAATCTGCATTATTTGCCATCGAGGTAGCACTATTTATTAAAGAAGCATGCTGCATGTATACAGATAAGTCCGAATGGGGTGGTATATAAGATAGGGTTAAATAAATAAAGCAACTATTAACGTATACTCTAATACATTTAAATTCAAATGAGTCGGTCCCTATCCAAAAGAGTATATAAGACGAACCTGTTTCACCAAATATATATCCTTGCAGGGTATATTATCAAGCATGGCATGGATCGCTGATACTGGGCTTGACTCCATATCCATATACATATGTACGAGTATGTATGCATTCGCATACCGGATTTCAGATATATACATATACATATAACTTGAAATACATTTATGTCGCTAACTACGATCTTGTCGACAACTTTATATAAGGTAGTTATAGCTATAAGCTGACGTAAAATAAAAGCATAACAAACTCTGTTCCCAGGAGAGGCGTAATTAGCAAATGAGGAATATATGTAGCTAACAAATATTACATATGTATGTACAATGTATGTTATGCATACATACACATTTGTTATTGCAGACTTATCAATTCTTATTCTTTCTTTTTTAACTAAAACTTAAATATTCGCTTCCTTTGGCGAAATTTATTGTAACGCAGAGAAATTTTGAAATATTTGGAATTGTGGTGTTGTCAAGCGTTTCATGCATTATAGTTTGAACTCATTTGTTTTTTCCTCGTGATGCATTGTTCAAATAACACATTCAAATGCAAGATGCGCACACATTTCAATTACAAGTGCGAAGTGATGCCGGATTCCTTTAATATATTTTATTCTTGATGTACTGCAGTGAGCGCAATTGCCTTGCATGGCTATGTCTTTGTTATTCGAAATTTGATTTTTAAAAGTATTATAAGAAATACAAGGCAAACAAAGCAATTCTGTTAAAGATTTCCATGCAAATTCAAAATCGTGAATATCAGTTATAAGTTGGCTAAGGCAAGTTTTTGCACGATTTTATCCATTTTATGCTCAAAGATAACAGTGTATATAAGAAAACCACGCTTTCTCTTCATTCAATTCATTAAAATAACTAGCATATTGGCTGATATATTGTACATATGTGGTATTCAGTCAGTTGGAAGTTCGAAAATCTTAATAGTAGGTATGTGATATATTAATATAAAAAAATATTTTCCCCGAATTTCAATTATACGGTATATCTTACAATTATGGTCCGATTTTGACAATTCTTAGACCTGAGATGGCATACCATAAAGGCAATATTCGTACACATTTTTTTGCCGATATATTAATTAGTGTTTGATTTATATACTGGAAAATGGAAAAAGTGGTTACTGTCCGATTTCACCCATTTTCAGACTGTAACATGGGAGTGTGAAAATAATCCTATGTACCACACTTGGTTGAAATTAATGGAGTACTTTCGGAGATATGTGATTTTTTTGACAGCTGCCCTTATAAAGTCTCTGCCGCATTTTTTTATTCATTTATTGCAGTTTTAGTAGTTTTTAGCACAACCGTTATATGGGGAGTGGTCGTGTTTATCATCCGATTTCACTCATTTTAATGCTGCCGCAAGAGGTGACGAAACGATATGTCCTGATAAGCAATTAAGAGGCGGGCCAAGCCCACTTTTAAAAAATTTTAAAACCGACAGACAGAGAGTCACTCGGATTTCAACTCATCTCATCATTCTGATCATTTACCATATATATATATATATATATAACCCTATATCTAACTCGATTGTTTTTAGGTGATACAAGAAACCGTTAGATGAACAAAACTATCATACTCTGTTTTAAGATTTTGCAAGAGTATAAAAAATAATGGTCGCAACCCTTGTATGTAGTTCTGAAAATATTATTTTTTTAAATGTTCTAAATTTGGTGATATATATGTACCAGCATCGGCTTTACTATATCTATCATTTTATAATAAAAGTGCGGAGGATTTATTATTTTTCATTGCTTAATCATTACGACGTGATACTAGAGTTGACAAAATATATTTGCTGTAGCAATATTAGATATGTTATTTTGTACAAACAGATTCCAACCGTGAAGGTTAGTATAATAATTATTTAGCGTAAAGTTAAAAGTAATTTAATCAGTTTTTAGTATTTTCAAAGGGTAAATGCTAACATATTTAACATTTTTAACGTATGTACGGTATTGACTACACATCCAAGGCCATTGCGTATTTTTAAGCAAATAAAATTACCTAAATGTCTAAAATAGCTAAATTTTTACTAAGGTCATGTGTTTTTTACTTTTCAGATTGGATGGGAAGCCCCTTTGAGAGAGTCGTCTGCGCAGACTTTAATGGTAAGTATTCAATATGTTCAGTTATATTTTCATGGTGAAAAAAATTATTAGAGTTACTATAGTGATTAGGTAGGCTTTTTAACTTAGTTTGCGTTTTAAATTGCTAAACGCTCCGTGTAAATATTTCCTTAACAAACATTGTCCTTCATGCATATATGCATCTGCACAAACCTTTCCTTGATACTTAAAAAAAAATGGAGTTACTCTGAAATTGTGCACGTTTTCTTTGGAATCGTTCACATAAATCTAAGAAATTCAGACCTAAACTCTTTTTATATTTCCCAACAAGATGAATAGAACAATGTAGTTATATTTACCAATAAAAATAATAATAAATATATTCGAGTTAACTATAGAAATTATTAAAATAAAATGAGGATTACGATCAAACGAAAAATTTGGTGAGGAGGATATAATGTTAGAAATAAGTAAAGTTAATTTAAATGAGACATTATTGGCATTATTGGCCTTCAACTATTTTTCTATTATTATTCTTATATAAACATCATAATGACGAAAATTGCACTCGAATACATATATATATATGAATTCATATTACATGGAAAACGTGTGAACGTTGAAACGTTTCTGTGTAACAACTCAATGAAAATTTAGTTGCAACTGCGAAAGAAGTCTTTCGCTTTACTTATTACTTCACGTCACTAATTAAAGTTATTCATTCTGATACTCTATTAACTTTGTGCAACTCTATTAACTTCATCAACATTCACTCGCCTCTTTCATCATGGGCCTTGGTTGCAGCCTGACGTTCAAATTCCAGTGTCGTTTTATGCATGCGTAATTCGATGACTGCCAACAGGGGCAATGAGGCGCAATATTGGGCTACGTTAATGGTAAAGTGCAGTACATGGAATGGTAAGGAAGCATATTTAGGAGGGACCAACGATTACGAATATTAATGATATTTTTTGAGTTACGTTTTTTGTTTGTTTGTGCTATTTGAGAACGTGATTTCACGCCATTGATCTTATGCTTAGCTTGTAGGCCCCGATACACCGATGAGGAGTTTAGTATAGAGTTAAAAAGTCTTCTTGGCATTACAGTTGCTGATTAAATCACCAGATCGTGTACTTGGCTAGTTAGAGCTCGTTTAAAATTTCAGCTGTTAAAGCGTTTTTTAGTACTTAAAAGCAACTACTGAACTTTGACGGTAAACGATGGTGCGCACTACATATTAAACAAAAGCCAACATCTTTATTAAAAAATTTGAGAACGAATTTTTGGAAAGATGTAGAATTGTCGTAACAAATGAAGTATATGTATAAAAATACAATATACGTACATCCATGCATATGTACGATTAGCAATCTTGCCATAATACACATCGAGAGACTTATGGTTTTAATCTACTTCTAACTTCTGACGGCTGAATTTTTAGATCTTTTAGATCAGAACAGAAGTACACGCAGTGTACTTAGTTAGTTCTTAAACTAGTCGACTATGATCATATGTTACTTATATGTATATATCAAATTAATTGAAATGACCGAAAATAGTTTTATCAAAACACACAAAAACTATTACCGGATTAATAATCTGGGAAAAGTAGGCTTAGAATATGGAAAAAAAATAATGTGGGTGTACGGCTATTTGAAGCTTTGAATAAAGTTATATGTAACAGTTTCCCTTGATTAAACAAGAGTAATTAATCTTTGCAACTGTTATCAATAATTGTCTGTGAGAAAAATAAACAAATAATAAAATAACCGTAGACCTAAAAAAAATCACTTATTTAAATAGTAAATGATCACAAATAGATAATATTTTCTAAGTTATTCTTCAAATAGACCATTACAATCACAATAAATCAAACTTGTCATTAGCGACATTCTGTTTGATATATCGGATTCTAAAATAAACAACAATAAAACATAAATATTAAACAACAGACACCTAAATAGTCATTAAAATTTACCAAGATCATCATTTACGTTATATTTTTAAATAACACTGCTATAATCAATGTGATGTTGTCGTCATCATCAAAATTCCGAACAACAGATTTGTACTCAAACGAGTAAACCGTAAATAGCCCATTAAAACGATCGTAAAAGTAATATATGTACGCTTGGCCATTGAGTATTTTGTCGTGTTTAGATGATCTGTTCCATTTCGTTCGCTCTGTCCTACTGCAATTAAATTAATTCCTCAAAAGTAGTTGGCAGAAACTTGAAAATAATATAATACATATGTATGTTTATGCGTACGCTAAAAGAAAGAGGCGCCTATCTGTTCTTGTTGCTGTAGCGGCAGAATTCTGCCGAGCTGACAATCACTGGCCGGGAAAAATCCGGGTCCATTCCGGTTAAACACAACAAATAATGGATTATTATTTGTAGTGATGAATAAATATTTTAAACTTTCTTTGAATAGCTTAACATATAGAATATCCTGTGCTGTTATATCATCCAATATATGTATGTACTTGTATGTAATTTTTTAAATGCTGCATCACAAATAAATTCGGCAGGAATTTAAATTTCACTTTAGCGAAAATACAACATACGTAACACTCAAGCTGAATACAAGACCTTTTATATTATGTGTAAACATTTCAATAAATTGCAACCGTTCCGCTAAAGATTTGTTAAAAGTGGATCCCTTTACCACTGAGAAGGTGAGCAGGTGTGAATGTTGACAGACTATGAATGGTAATATTTTGACAATCATCTAATCAATTCTTATTCACAAATTTTACAGACATTTACTGAATGGCTTTAAGAAGTAAAGGGAGCCATGTTATGTATTATGAGTACTAATAATTTTTTTTGTTTTATAATGAAATAGAATTTCAGTGTTTTTACAAGAAGCCCTACAATCTGTTCTGTACATTTTTCTTTTGGGCCGTGTAATTGCTTTATAAGAATGTATGTTCCTACAAACATTTACATGTAAATAATATATTGACAAGAAAATTATGGATAAAATAAACAATAATTATGAATATATATGTACATACGTGTATTTGTAGAATATTATTTACACACTTTTTTTTCTTCGAACAGTGATATAATAAATATGTTACTTTATACTGATTTAGTTATATTGAATATATGAAGCTATATACAAGCTCATACTGTAAACGATTATAATTTCAGTTGCATACAGTTTGAAAATTAATTAAAATTTAGTGCAAGAATAGCTCAGCATTCCTCTTCCTTATGGTTATTTTTATTTTTTATATTACTATCAGTACTCAGAACACATGCAAAAGGCGCAAAAACTACCAACTACCAGTAATTCCCAATATGCGCCATGCGTATAAATATTCTGCATGCATGCTGACATTCTTGATGCAACAAATTACGATAAAATAACAACAAAGGCGATGCTAAGTATTTGTATTCGACTTAGGCAGCCCTACTTCTTCTATTAAAAGCACGTAGGACAACAATAAATAGTGCTGATTGTAAAAGTATTGAAACTTACAATTTAAATAAATTTAAAGAAAGAAGAAGTATATAACATATTCCTCCAATTTTTATTAATTAATTTCATTGGAAGTTTTTAGAAAACTCTGTATTTTTTATACTCTTGCAACATGTTACTACAGAGTATAATAGTTTCGTTCACCTAACGGTGGTATGATTCATTAGAACTTTGTTGTTGCAGTTGAGCATAATCGGACCATTGCTACGCCCACAAAACGCCTAATCTAGACATATAAAGAGCTATAACTATGCTCCACTATAAGATACAAGACTGTTATTTGGTACAAAAAATTGTAGTAGGAAGGAACATATGTGATTTAAACAATTTTGAAAAGTGGGCTTAAATTTAGAACCCGAGATGACACAATGACATTTATAGAGGTGTCAAAATTGGACTATCATCAACCCAAATTTAAGTGAAATCATATATTTTCCTAGACCAATTTCAACTAAATTCAGTACAAAACATTATTCTGACATTCTTATGTTACGGTGCAAAAATAGACGAAATCGAACTACAACCACGCCTACTTTCTATATAACGCAATTTTAAATTCCATCTCATTCTTTCACTTTTCAGTACACAAATCAAGCATCAATGATTGTATCGGAATAAAACTTTACACGAATAGTACATTTACTCTATTTCCAAAAATTGTCAAACTCGGACTACAACTGTTCAAGCCAGATACCGAATACGTGGACATCAGTTCCTACTGCGAACATTTTATCGAAAATTTCGGTCAATCTTGAAATGCGGAGCAAATTCTTTACTGATAATAATTTGCCTCTATGACGAAAATGGACTGAATAGGATTAATACGTCCCTTAGCCGCCATATTTTTGAAATTCCAGTTGACTTTATATGACATATATTGTATATCTTGATGAAAATGAGTGATAATCTTTTCCTAATAATGGTCCTTCTTTGTACATTCGGTGAAAATTTGCCCTAGCCCTCATATATTTTATATAAGGATTTTCAAGCATACGGTTGACTATACTCCTTATATATTGGTGATAGTATGTGTGGTATCTTAATGAAATTATGGTAATGCCAGAAATAGATAAAATCGGTTCAATATAACCCCTATCTCCCATATATGTAATAAAATATTTCCAAACTTCCGGTTGGCTTTATACCGTATATATTGGTCAATATGTAGAATATCTTAGCAAAATGAACTGAGCATATAATATTGAATATACTTTAGTTTAATTCCAAAAACATGTGAAATTGATCTACGAATTACCCCGCTTCCCATATACTACATATAATGGTTTTCATTACTCAACAAACCGTATTCCGAATATGTCAGTCAGTGTGTGAGTTATATCAGCAATGGAAATTATAGGTCGTTTTTTTGCGACGTAGTTTTTGAAACCGAAAGATCGTAATTTCCTTTGCATTGTACTAATGGAAACATCCAAACCAAAACTTTTAATCCAACTCCCTCGATCAAATTTCAGGGATTTCGGCAATTTTTCATCTCATGAGTCGCTCAGAGTATATAGAAATTTTGAGCTTTGGACCTCCACCGTACTGAGTCTTGCAATTTTTTCCTATTTTTGAAATTTTCAAAAAATTTTCTTCTCCTCCGACCGAAATGGAATACTTTTCAGATATTTTTTAATAAATTTCACCCTTCTTCCTATCTTCTACAATTATGTTCCGAGTTTCTTCAGTTTTCCTCATTTTTCACTAAGAACAGAACATAAATATATTTATCTCAACAGAAGTTCACTTTATAAATGCAAATTTATTAAAGCTGTAGTAAACTTAAGTTTTACCTTGAAAGAACTCAACAAAAACTATAATTACACTTTCATTTGACACTTTCATTTAAATCATAGCTGTAAATTTTATTCGAATTGTTTATTTACATAACGGTACATCTTCATGGCATGCTTTATGAAATTAACTATATGCGAAAATGTACAAAGTAAATTAAAGCTGTGAGGTTGCTAGTGAGTAATACAATTATACTTTTATTTGATGCCTAGTGTATATGCTTATATTTATATAATATATTTAAAAAATTGCTTGAAAATAAGCTCTCAAGTATACAATGTCAAAAATGAATGCAATCAGCCCTTTCATTTCCCTGACTTTCCATCTGACTTTAAACCGTTTAGGTTGGTAAAAATGTGTGATATTTTAATAAAATTAAGTAGACCCGTTTTCTTAAAAGTTATAAAGTTATTACTGGTTATAAAGTTATATTAAAAGTTATATAAATGAAATTGCCTTTTTAATTTTGCTAATATGGTTTGCTCCTTGCAAGTTACAAGAGTATAAAATGTTGGGTTTTACCTGAACGTAGCCTTTCCTAACTTGTTTAATTTTAGTTTTTTTCATTAAAAGTATCAACCCTTAAAGTTTTAAAAGAAAATTCTTTACCAGAATCGTAAAGTCTACTATACTCTTTTACGGGTCATAAGGGAAAGCAAACTTAACTTGGGGTTGCACCGATGAATGTACTTATATTAGAATGTGTGAATACCAATTTACTCTGAACGTTTAGAAACATGTAGACTAAGTTTCTCCAATGTGTCAATATTTTTATTCAAGTTGTCGGTAGTTAAATACTTAAATTTTCAAAATACCGCCATTTTGGGTAACATTGCCACAAATAATAATCATAATCCGCTTTCCATATTAGCGCAGGCGATAGATATTAAAATATATTCTTATGTGGCCGAAGATCTGTGAGTAGATGGCAGTATTTCCATAGATCTGGTCGTATTAGGAATTGGTGCACGGCTTTAATCTTGATAGACTGTGTTTTATTCTACGGATTGTTTAACGTTTTCTGGTAAAGGATGAAATAGTAGATTTATGAGAGTCGTCTAGCATCCAATATATTGTGCGGTTTAGTTGGTACATGTGTACATAATTAGTAATATGATACATATATTCAAGTGTTTATATTCATAATATGTTTTATTCTAAATGTGTGCAATATCGGAAATATGTTGCAAATGTGGGAAGCAATTACGATGTGCTGAGCACATACATACATATGCAATCGATGGTGGTTGCAGATGTTGTTAATATGCTGCGGTTTTAACAAATGAAATATATATGGGGAAGTTTAACTTTGAAAGGATATTGAAAGGGCCAAGTTACACCCAGACAGATTTAAATTAAAATTAACTGTTTGACGAGATGTCTACCTCCCTCTTCCCTCTTACTTTGTTTTTCAGCAGCTCTCTTCTGTATTCTGTTCATAAATTCATATTTCGTCGCTGCTACACCCGAGTCTTTGTCGCTTATTTTCGCAGCCAGTTTCAATAAAGCGTTCATTACACTCGGCAATGTGCTTCCAACCGCGATGTCGAAAATGAATGTTGTATGTATAGTATTTATAAAAATACTACTATAGCCTACCTATCTTTTGGATGTCTCGTCACAGGTCAGCACAAGTGTGAATAGTTATGTTATGTTTACCCAAATTAATTTATGTAAATATCCATATATGCAAATATTTAAAAGGTAATTGGCAGTTTGCGTGATTTAATGCATTTTTACATCAAGTAAACGGCAGAAAAATATAAATAGCATCAAAAGCAAACGAACTTTAATTTTCGTCCCAACTAAGTTTTGCTTAAAAAAATTAATATATTTGGCTTGATTATATTTGATATTTTATATTTTAAGTACTTGGTGTATTGCATTTTAATCTGGAAAATAATCCCACAAAACGCTAAACCGGCTTGTTTTTCTCAAATTCTGAACTTCGTAATTGTTTATGCGCCTTTAATGCGAATGAGTTTTTCATTCTTACGGTCGTTATTTTATTATTTTTTGAACTTATCTAATGAATCATGATCGGCTCTAAGCAAAAATTGTATCTTCGGAACAATAGGAATATATTCATTGAAATACTTGTACATATTAACTACTCCATTATCTTATTTAACCATCTTCAACGGGCAAAGGTACGTTTATATTTCGAAGTTATATGGTAAAGTTATGTACAATTTGGATTTAAAATTATATATTTGCAACATAAAACGAAAATGTATAAATATATCTATGTATGTATAGATGGCCAAGTATATACACAGCGGCTTACGAGTCAATTTTCTACCCTTGATATGGTGTTTGTGAAATGTGGACGTACTAGTATAAAATTATCACCGCCACTCCCCCATATATTATTTTCACATCCTTCTTCGTTTTCTTTTCAGATTTGTCGATTTTGTTTGCTATTTACTTATTTTTTCTCATTCAAATTATTACTTCTTTTTATAAGTTTGTTTGTGTTTTTGCCGAATTGGAACAAAACACTTATACTTATATGTATAAATATGATAATTTATTGCGGATATTTTATCTTACCACCCCTTGTAATTGCCAACATGATGTTACCTAAAATTGCAGTCAAATCAAAAGTGGTGATAGAGTATGTTTTGGATATAGGCCAGCCACACAATTGCTTAAAATTCAATAGAGACTTTAAGGGAGAATAGCTGCGATTAAAAATTCTGCTTCATTTTTATATTCTTGCACCATGTTGCTATAGGGTATACAAGTTTTGTTCACTTAACTGTTGTTTGTAATACTTGAAACAAATCGAGATAGATATAGTGTGTATATTGTATGTATATACATAAATGATCTTAAAGACGAGACGAGTTTATTTCAGTGTGACTGTCTATACGTACAAGCCATAACTTGAGTAAAAACTAACGTACCGCCATGGATGACTCGCTACACAAATTCTTAGACACTTTAGAGATGTTGATATAACAGATATGCGGACCATGGCCATGCCTACAAAGTTTGCAGTACAATTTGGCTTAAAACTTTCTTAAACTGGGAATAACCCTGCTTGCTAATAGGTTTATATAACATATCTCACAAGCCACTAAATCTTACGCTACCAAACTTGCTGAGAACAAGCCCTTTTAGCAGTAGATGGAATCGGACAAGAATCACGCCCACGCTTCATATAACGGTTATCACACTCGAAATGGCACGGAATAGGTGGTAAGGGCGAAGTGTAAAAACACAATAGGCATGGCACCTCCCATTTTTAAGTTAAATTGCATATCTAAGGAATTACTTGACAGATATCAACCAAAATTTGTGTATGATATTATTTTCTTATCCTTACATCGGACTACAACCGCCATATTAAACAGTTTTAAATTCTATTATATTCGTTCACCCTACTGTTTATACATCAAGCAGCAATGAAATTATCGGAATAAACCTTTTCGCAAGGTATACTATCTCGATAAATCTGTAAGATATATTATTAAAATGCTGGAAGCATCTTTTTCTGAAAATAATGTGCCTTATGGCAAAAGAGATAGCTGATATAAAATTTCTAAACGGAAGTTCATACCGTATATATAATATTAGTCAAAGACATGCAGAGTTAAAAATAAAAATATGTTATAATAATCTGTCCTGGTTCCAAAAATGGTTTAAATCGGTAGACCTTATATAATATATAAACATCTTTAAAAATTAAGACAATGTATATTACTTGATATAATATATTATAGTTTAATGCCGAAAATGTGTTAAATTCATTCACGAATTTAATAAATACCCTTATAGGAATATTTAATAAATTTCGTTATTCTATTAGACTTTACACTGTTTATGTTAATAAAAATTTCTTATATTTCAGTGAAACTAAGTAGATATTTTTTTCTAAGCATAATGTGCCTAGAGACTGATAATTAATTAAGTCGGTCTAGACTTTGGTCTAAACCCTATATAACATAATGATTTCTGATCCTATGGTTCACTTTTTCCTTATATATCTAATCCTTTGATTGAGTTTATATCACATATTTATATCTCTATTGAGTTATTTGGGTTTATTTTAATAGAAATATTTTTGACACGAAGCAAAAGATATTTATAAAACTAAGTGATTCTGTGAGATATGATATAATCCAAAAATTATTCTAATATAACAACAATTTCGTTGCACAATGATTTCTTACGACCTATTTTCAGAGTTTTCATCTTTGTAATTAAGAGCGAATAAAATGTTCGGTTAGACCGAACTTAGATCTTCCTTATTTGTTGTTTCAGGGGTTCTTACTGGATACATATTCCGGTTTTATAAATGGGTCTATTTTTTAAATAAATACTAAATTCCAGTTGACTATCCATATTTGCGGTTTTTTTTTTTTATTGCATTCGGTAATTTGTATTAAAATCATAACAGAAAACTTCTGAAGTAAAAACATAACCAAATATTGTTTGTAAATGTGCCTTTCCCAAAACTATTTCGGCTTAAAACTTCAAAATCATTCGTTAACATTTTTTAAAGTGAAGGCTGTCTTTGATTCGGTAGCATCTGGAAAATAATACATATAATTATTCGAGTTTTCGATTTATTTTGCCCAGTGTGCTTTCTGTTGTGACTAGTCATTAGTAATGAAGCGTGGCAAAACAAAATTATGTTCACTTTTTTCTAAGCGCCCCCTCCCCCACACGAAATCGTAAGGACACAAGCGAACAATACCCGAGTTTACTAAAACAACAACAAATATACATGTGACTGACAAGATTAACGTAGCAGAAAATGAAAGTTTATGCATTCACAGCCAAGCGTAACTGCAACAGCAAATTGTGAATACTCTTAGAATTCTTAGTACACGTTGAAAAGTGATATAAACAGAAAGCAAAAAGAGAACCAGAATGTCAATAATAACTGTTACCTTTTGCCCCACGAAATATTAACCCTGAAGACACATATCAAGGCGGTGAGTTGGTAGGTAGGTATTTTTGTGTATAGAGATGAATGTTGTTAACGCAAATGGTGACTGAGACTTAAATATAATGTGGTAGAGGGAGTCTGCTAAAAATTTATGTTTATTAAATTTATTTAAATTTAATCAATACGATGCACATAATGTGTCTGTAATGCCTTATTAACATTTCAGTCACCGTGGAATCTTCTCCTTCATTCTTGCCATAATTTTGGTGGTTGCAGTAGAACGAAAGAAAACCTGTTTGGTTTGTCGTTTTAGTTGCAACCATAGCCAAAATGGTGTTTGTGTTTGTAAATTTCTTTCACCGTAAATAAGGGTGTGTTGATATATACAAATATACATATATTTTAATATAATGGCGTATAAGCGTAATAACTTCTGATCACATAGACCTCCTTTCGTAATTATAAATGTATAGTATAGTTGCTTTCAAAGTAAAATAGAGCTAAGCAAAAAACATTAAAACTCTTTTACGAGACAAATATTTCAATGCCTGTTTGTTGTAAAAAAGTTAACTTTGTGTTAAAAATAATTTTAAAAATTATGTAGCAGTAAAGTATTATATACGTATTGAAGTGGTTAACATTAGAATGCCCCAAGAACTTACAAGCATCGCCATTGTCGCTTTAATTTTTTCTAAGTCCTAATGAAATAAATCTAGATTACGATACCCTTCCCTTCAGCTGAATCGTTAGAATCAATGGAACGTATATATTTTGAGATCATCCATGGGCAAGTTACATTTATCCACATCAATTTCTTATATTCATCCTAACAAGCATACTGAAATCATTCATGGCGAAAATTCAGTATATTTATTACTTATGCTTATACGAACACATACGTAGATCTATGTCCGCGTGAAAAAATCATCTAAAATCAAAATATCGGTCACTCAACATTATTTATTTCGTAATTTCTATTACCGTCAGTACTTGAGGAACAAATAGGTTTAGCCCATTTACGATTTTATGATGCACTAATTTTTTAGTATTTCAATTGTTTGTAAGCGTTCTCGGTAAGTCCGTTTTAGCGAACTAAATAATGTTATCATACGGTTTTTGCCTTTTTCACAGCAAATGAATAATGACGTGTTATAAATAAGGTGTTGCCTTTTACAACTCAATTATAAGCTTCGGTCATAAAATACGGTGATTAACTTTTATAATGCTGCTGTGTTTTGTATGTTATATGCATGATCATGCTATGTGTGCAGCGCAGTAATTATATGTATGTTGTTTTGGTGCTTCAGTTGGAAAATAAAACATCAAAAAGTGGCCAATAAAGTGGCAAATGAAGTTTTTCTAATTGTTATGAAAACAATAGCATGATAAAAAATTTATTCATTTCTTATATGTTTAAAATACAGGAGCAAAGGGCTTCGATTACTACGTCATAAAATAAAAATTATAAATATATACGAGTACATAGAATATCGACCAGTTATTTATATGCAATTGACATCTGATCTTAACTAAACCAAGTCAAGGAACGTCAGTATATTTGTTAGAATTGAAAAGTAGCGATAAATCGATTGTTTGCTGTATATTTATATTGCTTAAAAAAGTTAGGAAGCTTTTTTGAGTTGAAAATCATGAGGGCTCTATGGTTATATGAAATCATTCTATTTTTAACAATTTTTTGGTACTATAAGCAAGGTGTGTATGTAATTTTTGTATCAGATGATGAAATAATTGAGAAACAAAAACGTACGAATAAGTCATCTTAATGTTTAAAAAATAATTTTTATTCCCTAAATTAATTACTGTAATTCGTGTGTTGTTATCAGCATTCGGTTACTACTTATGAATAGGTTGAGTTTTTATGCAATTATGCATTCTTATAACAAAATGGTATTAATCTTTTCCAACTCTGGTATCTTTTAATTTTTCCACACTTGCCAGACAGGCAATTGTTTATTTTAAAACAATGTGCTTCCCGGATGGCATGTTGAAAGCACAATGTAAACATTTTCTTACCCAAAAGCATGGTCTCGAAGATACTACTTATGTTACAATTACAAAAAAATATGGTACAATGTTATTATTGTCCACATGTACCGAATAATTTGTTACACCTTGAATTAAAGTTAATGTTTTTTTCGCCCATTTAGATTTCAAACAAATTTTTCTATGTACATCCAAATGTAACGGCAATCGTTAATAAATTATGTAATGTAAACATGTTAGAGTTTGAAATGGAAAGAATGCCAACCCTAAAAGACAAAACGGCGCCGCTGTTTATTAAAATGGAATTTTTTTAAGTATGTATATCTTAACCGACTCATAGGAAGTTTATGAAGAAACAAGCAAGTAAAGCTAAGTCCTAAACGCTCGCAATTTGCGACGGACAAAGAAGGGAAAATACAAGGGGTCGATAAAACTTTATACTAAAAATTTGTTATAAAAATTCTACAGTAATTATTCGAAGAAACTGTTAATGCATTACAATCATAATTTATATCTTATAAAATTATATTATCGGTTATCGACTCAGATACTTCCATTACTATTTTTGCTTCATGATAAACTCAACCAACGAGGTTAAATATAATATGTTGGGTATATGGGGAAAACCTCAAATGGAGGATCAGAAATCATTATATTAGAAATATGAAGTTATACAAAGGTCCAGAAAACTTGTCCGCTTAATTTCGTTAACATATTACACATATTCACTAAAACAAACGGTTTAGAAACAGATGGAAAGTCGGAAATCAGTATATCGTTATAAGTACAAGGATACACTGCTATTAGAAAGAAACGATCTTTGAATATCATTCGGATAACTCAGATATTGACCGATGTATACGGTATAAAGTCAACTGCAAGTTAAAAAATCTTTTTATGGCATACTATTATCAAGAAAGAATAGGATATTATCTACTATTAAGCGCTATTTTCAGTAAAAAGTCAGCCACAGGCACCGTGGTTCACACATTCGGTATCTGGGGACTTGAGAAGTTGTGGTCCGATTTCGACAATTTTTGGCACATTTGGCAAGCAATAATTTTCCAAAGTCTTCATTCGATACTGTCAATGGCTCTCAATTTATATACTTACAGTGCGAATCAGAGAAAAATGAAATCAGAGAGAATTAAAAATTGTGATACAAGGGAATACCGGCTCCTATGAAACCTTTTTGAACCATCCCGGGTGTAAAATTTACCGTATTAATTAGGTTGTCGCACTTTTAGTATTTTCAACGAGATGGCCGCCGATCCTGATTTTTATAAGATTTTTTTTTCAGCGACGAAGCTCACTTTTAGTTAAATGGGTACATTAATAAAAAAAATTGTTGCATTTGTGGCTACAGCCCTAAATAAATTTATTAATTTTTCTCTGAAACTTTATATATATCTAAAGGTCATTAAATATATGTATGTACAGATTTAAAGTTTTTATGGTATACAAATCACATTTGTTTCCTTATATAGTAATCCTGAGAACTATACATTTCTACCAATATTTAAAATGATAAATAAATCGAAGACCTACGTTGGATACACACATGCATATGTAAATGTTACTTGAAACTTCTATATTCAACTGTATGCATATCCATTTATGTAATATAGCAATTTATTTAATTTGCTATTAATTATGTACTATATATATTTTTTGGTAGTACTCTTTAAAATGTGTTCTTTTACTAGTACGATTTTTTTATATAATTGAATCGAGAAAAGAATTATATAAATGCATTTATTAATTTGTAGCATATAATATATATAGATCACACACTCTTCTCTACTACCAGTAACAGTGAAGTAATATGCATATGAAACTATGAAATACGCAAGAATTAAGATCAATTATATAAACATATTCTTTATGTTTAATTACCATCTTAAGCGATCGGAAACCTGTTAGGTGCTTATAAAAAACTTTTGTAGTGACCGATTGCTTTCTTCAAGAAGTGACTAAGTTTAATACGATTTCCGCATTTTAATGAAAAACTTCGAGACTCGAACCCAAAAGCGGGCAATACATATATTACACATACACACATACATGTATATTGAATATTACAACTCACCATAGCTGCTATACTCAACACGTCAATGTTCAGGGAGAGCACAGCGCATGACTAAACGGAAAGAGTGCTTAGCACCTCCCAATCAGCACTCATTTGTTGTCATGACAACAGTTCACCATTGTCGTCTGCATGCATTTATGTCTACCTGTGTGCTAACCAATATCGATAGAGCAGCCATATTGGATTCCATTGCTGCTGCTCAGCCCTAAACTTCATAGCGACGGCAAACTTATATGGGGCTCCACTACGCTTTAGTCATCTGATTTTGTTGGCTCTGGTATTACTCCTGCATATCATCCAGTCCAATGCCCTATCTCTTTTTGACTTATTTGTTCTGATTTTAATGGTGTTCGCCCTACTCCCTCTATGATAGATAGCAACCGTATTTCATCTTTGAAGCATTTATGATATATTATGATAGAAAAAGAAGCAAAATTACATTTGTTAATTTTTATATTTAGTTGCTCACATGCAATTGTTCCAGATAATGGGTTATTATAAATTTGCATTCATAGGAAGCATATTTAGACAAGTATATGTATGTACATATATTATTTTTAAGCACTTAATTAAGATCTTTATTATTTATGGTATATTACCTATTTAAACGTAGCAGTTTAAATCAGCCCAACAAACAAGTAAATTTTAGAATAACTTCTGCAATATTTCCTTTTCCTTTAAAACATCTTTTTATTTTAACATATTCGCAGTATTGAAATTTCGACATAAATGTACTTCTATGAGTTATTACTCGATATATAGTTTAAATTGATCGGACTCTAAAAAACACGTGAAATCAAGGAAGTTTTCTATATTATTAGCGTTTACTTAAGGGGAACTGTGAGTGATTGTAGTCTGGTTAGCTCGTGTAAATACAGGCATATTTTCTGAAGATACAGTTAAACTCTTCTCGATGGCAGCACTTATTCGAAAAATCAAGGTTCATTCGTTTGATACTACTTTAACCCAGGTAACGCCGGATTAATGGAAAAAACGCGATTTTTTGCAAAAAAAGCTTGCTAATTGGTTATTGTAAAATAAAAATTATTAACAAGATACAGAGAGTTATCTGGCGTTACCTCATAAATAATGTACAGAAATTGCATTTAAAATTTTGAAAGGAACGGTGCGGTAGTTTTGAAGCCATCAAGGGCATCGACTTTGAAAACGTGAGTTGTGGGGAAAACATTTTAAATGAGATTTATTAGGCAGGTATAAAAATACTCATAGCTTCGTCAATTTTGTGATTGCTCCCTTAAGCAGACTTTCTAGAGTGTGTGTAGTTCCTACATTTTTTTTTGATAATTTTATTTTAACTAATTTGCTAACTAATTTTATAACTAAAATCACTTTTATAGCCACTGTTGCATTCGTCCTTAAATCTTGATAAGTGCGAGTATCTTGTAATTATATTTTAAAATTACAAGTGAAATGTATGTTTTAATATAATTTATATATATATAAAACGGCGTTCAGAATTCAGACATGTTTGTGAGAAACCTGTGCAAAAACTAACTATTTTATATATGTAAATCTAAAAATATAAAATTTTTATTGTATAAATCAATTCCCCCTGCGGGTAGGGGTAAGAATTTACCCGCGGTAAGGCATGCCTGTCGTTAGAGGCGACTAAAAGCTAATATTCACTATGACTGTTATTATGTACCTTGCTCAGTAATATCAGCATAGTATGTCAGAAATAGTGCTATAATACTCAGCTTGAACTGATATTATAGACTTTAAATGAAAAAGCAAATAAAAAGACATTTGAAGTTCAAGCGACAAATGTCACCAGTCATTGAGTAATGGGTTGCTCAATTGGCAGTAGTTTCGGCTACACAGCCTTACCGGAGACTTTCTGATACCACGGGGAGCAGAAAACTCTTGGACTACGGTCCAATCTGCTCATTGGGTTATGGTCCCTTTGGGGAGATTCGTGGTGGCTGTGGTTGAAACCTAAATGCAGGAAGAACTGAAAATTCAGCCTAACTGTTTTTTCAGTTCTAAAATAAAGTTGCAAAAAGCAACTGGGTTCCGTCCCCAAAAACGGAAGAGGTTTTAGGTCGGCCTCGAATCATGCCAAGATGGTAGTGTGGACCCAAATACACTGCCATTGGTATCCAAATAAATACTTGCAAATAGCTCGTATTGTTTGGGGCGCTTATCAACGCATTGTATTGATACTCTGTGTTTTGGAACACCGTGAGGTAAGGCCGTCGCCGGCAGGTACTTACGTAAATCAACAACGAAAGTTGTATAAATCAATACATTTTATTATAATGCGACGAATTGTGCATGAAAATGCATATAGATTTCATATATTTTATATGCAGCTTTTCTTAATAGCGCCTGTCAGTCACCATTGTCTTAAAAACGTACAAATCTATATGATTGAAATCAAATTTTTCCTATTTTATATCGGTGTAAGATATTTCACGCATTAATACTTTGTAAAATATGTTATGTTCACAGCAAAATGATGCGTTTTAAAATTGATGTTTTACCTGTCGCTGCACCGTGAACACTCTAATCTAAACAAACAAAAATCCTTTAATATATAATGCATAAAGATACGTACTTTTCAAAGAAGATTAAATAAAGGTATAAAGACGTATACCTGGATTGTAAAAAAATGCAGACGCAAATAAAAAGTGAGCATTGAAAATACCACTACCAGCGGAATACAGAAACAATTAGAGGTTTTGATTTCTGAAACATAAACAGAGGACTGTGCGTCCGTCGCGGCATACCGCTGAACTGTTTTATACCTTAAACAGTAAAATGACAACGGCAAAACAATAAGTGCACTAACTTGGTAAAAAATTCGCACAGGTAGCGTGAATAATTGAAAGCAGTAAGAGGTAAAAAAGTAAAAAATATGAAGGAATTCTAAAAACTAAAATATACAAGCACAAACACTAGTGAAACAAAGCAGGTGGTCGCCCTACTTGACGCTCTTAGCTGTAGAATACACTCCCTGTATGGAAAGATTTTCAGCACATTCGAAACGAATGAGATCTACAAGCTGAAGCACAGCAGTACATCAGCAAAACAAACAAACAACACCCGAACAGCTAAACTATGGTTGACAAAGACCTGCTGAGCACTAAGACGAATGCTAGGGGTTTCACCCTTTAGCTAAGCCAATAGCAACAGTTATGTATAAAGTTTACCAAAAATTTACACTAAAACTCTCTCAAAGTGACGGATTGATGGTGGAAATAGTTACAGAAAATCTACAGCTTCTAGTTGATCTCTGATATTTGCTGAAGCAGTTCGAACGGTTTATATAAAATGTAGTAACCTACCAAATTCCTTAAATATTCAAATGTTCTTCACCATTCATATACCAACTAGTGCAACTGTTTAAGTCATGCAAAACCAAGAATTCGTAAGAAAAATGCAAATGTGTCGTCAGTCCACTAAAATATTACCATAAATGTGAGCTACTATATAATTTTTAGCAGTGCGTTCATAGTTATTTAATGGAATTTTTCAATTCGGATGTTTCCGATGTTATAGGACAAGTCTTGTATCTCCTTTGCTTGAGTAAAATCCTGGTAACTGATTTCATATCATTTCGTACACCTCAGAAAAATGTACAACTTTATACATTCTTCAAAACAATACCACAACAAAGTTCAAGAATATCTCAAAAACGTATAACAGTTATAGGACCAGATATGAGCGAAATTTTGTACTTGACATTCACTTAGAAAAAAGGCTCAAGTAGAGAAAAGACATATCAAGCCAAATAACTACTATTCAACTGAGGGCAGTTACGGGGTAAAAAAATCCAAACCTCGTGTAATCGATACCTATTATAAAAGAAAAATCTTCCAGCCTAACTAGGTGGATCACGTAATAAATATACAATTATTTTCGGTTTTGTCACTTTCAGTAAGCTCAAATAACTAAAAACAAAGAAATAAAAAACTAAATATATAAAGAAAGGACTTATGTCATATTGATTAAAACTTATAGACCTCACCGAAATATGAAGTAGATATTATAAATTAATATAAAATAGGTACATATAACTTGTTCTAGTAATTTATATTAATATGATATATATGATATGTTTAATTTTAGGTCCTAACGGTTGCCCACGTCGACGTGGCCGTCAAACGTATACACGATTTCAAACACTTGAGTTGGAGAAGGAATTTCATTTTAATCACTATCTAACCCGTCGGCGACGAATTGAAATCGCCCATGCACTTTGTCTTACTGAGCGTCAGATAAAAATATGGTTTCAAAATCGACGCATGAAATTGAAGAAAGAACTACGTGCCGTTAAAGAAATCAACGAACAGGTGGGTAACTTTATACTAAATTACCGTAAAACCGAAGCATAGAAAAATGTATAAAAGTAATGAATACTCGTATATAAATACAGAAAAGGCATTTAGGTATATTTCAAACCAATCCTTTTTTAGTTTGAAATATTATGACCAAATTAAAAATTTGGTGAACGTATATATCTTAAGTTCTTCTGTTTAAATTCCGGAAAACTCCATGTTTACCATTTCTATGCGTGTAATACAAAATAAATTTGATTTTGTGTTACTTTACAGGCCCGTCGCGACCGCGAAGAGCAAGAAAAAATGAAAGCTCAAGAGTCCATGAAATCCGCCCAGCAAACCGTCAATAAACAGGTGCAGCAACAGCAGCAGCAGCAACAGCAACAACAACAACAACACCAACAACAGCAACAGGATCATCATTCGATCATTGCACACAATTCAGGACATTTGCATCACTCCGTCATCGGTCAGAATGATCTTAAACTAGGTTTGGGAATGGGTGTTGGTTCAGGTGTGGGAGTGGGCGTAAGCGGTGGCATCGGCAGTAATTTAGGCATGATGAGTGCGCTCGAAAAGAGCAATCATGATTTGCTCAAGGCTGTAAGTAAAGTTACTTCGTAAATTCATAAACACAAAAGCATTAATTGCGAAATTAGCAGCTGCGCATGCAAACAAAGCCGATTGGTAGTGAGTGCAGTTATTACAGATATGGCTAATGACACAATTTCCCAGATGGTCATTGACTTAGTTTTGATAAAAAAGGAAAATCACAAATACTAAACGAAAGATGATAACTTAAATACGTAAAACATTTTACTTAGTAATTTAGTTACATAAGCCTGAAAACTATAAATATATATATACACTATACTTAAACCTAAAGTATCAAATCAGATATTTATATGTATCTGCATAAATAATTGTATATACAAATATATACATTATATATATGTAACACATCAGTACATGCATGCATATTTTAGGTAAGGTGTTTAAATTTATACATACACTTAAGCTTTTTAAAATAATCAAGAAATGAGCAAAAGAGATATGGGAACACCAGAGCGCAGTTAGTCAAAAAAAAAATTGGGGAGAGATCAGAGCATTTAAAATTTTGTAAATGGAATTAATGATAATTAGCCGTAATGATAAATTATTGATACTTCCTTAATTTTCAAATTTACCTTACGTATAAAAATATATTTGCAATAATAAAATGAAAAACTAGCAACTTATTAGAAATATTCTCTCGACTCCCTATGATATTTCATATTCCAATAAATAATAATAATTTATATTTTCGCAAAAATTTCTCTCCAATGCCATAACTTAGTGATAATGAATTGAGTAAGTAATATAATAATGCGCACTAAATTGTATATTGTAATGTAATGCAAGTTCTTTGCAATTAAAATCTCATTAATGATAGAAACACCATATTTCGGTAAGTTATAGTTATGCGATATTTAAAACATATATTGTTGACTGCGTTGGTCTGCAGCATTGACAGAACCATGATTACCAAAACGAAAGAAACAAGAAAACATAGAAACTAGTATACATTTTAGCCAGTGACTAAATATAAAACTTAGAACTATGCTTCAAAAATTTTACAAGAAAAACATCTAGCTACACAAAACAAATATAAAGTAACTGAAGACTATGTTTTATAAACATATGTAGCAATTAAAAGTAAACCTTCTTAAAGAAATAACACAGTTACATGCATATATACGATAAAATAAATTTGTGTATTATACTGCAACTTCACTTAGATAATTCGTTGGTTGAATATACAGCAGTAAAGTGTGTTAGTAATGTAATATGAAAACAGTACGCAAATACAAGTGGTTAGCAAGGAATGACTCAATATACGTATTAGATTTAAGCCCATTAAATATGTAATGATTGAATATACATATATTAATTACTAAAATAATGATATAAAATTTGTGAATAAATATGAAAGCCCACACAAAGCCACTGTATTAATCGTCTTATCAATATTTGAAACTGAAATCTGCAAAATAAATAAATTCATAAGTGTTAAATACGTAACTGAATTAAGTTGATCGAGAACACACTTATATTTGTAACATCGAACAACAGCAAAGCTTATATGACGTTGAATTCTCTTATGTGATTTAAATAATATATGAGCACACATACAGACATACGATTATATGACTAATTAAAACTAACTGATTTGATTGTTTCTACAGAAATTGACATACGATCGGAATTTATATTAGTAAATATTAATTGGCTGAGACATCACCTTTATACTATGTTACGGACTATCCGAATTTCATTATTACTTAACAAGTGGAATAATCTACGACAACTTTCGATCGATACTATTGATACTTTCCTATTACGAGAGACTTTTTATATCATATATAAGACAAACTTGGTATAGTACATGGGCTGCTTACTTTTCTTCCATTTTTACATTGCTTTAACTAAGTGTAATTGAAATATGTTCATTTATTTGATTATATAAATAATTTGTGTTACTTTTAAATCAGTTTTCTGTTAAATTTAGTATTTTTAAGGTATCTGGAAAGTCTTAATTATCTTTAAATGATATGATACCACCAAAATTAATAACTTTTAGTTAATTTTGTTAACAAATTGATACGCGATTTGTAAAAATTGTATAGTTTTCTTTATGAAATACAAATGATTCAGATATTACGATTTCTGATGTACATGAAAGTCCAGTCAGTAACTCTTTGATTCATCGAAAGAAATGAGTGCAAGAGTATATGCAATTAAAAAATATATATTTAAAACAATGTCCTGCTTTTCATTTTTCTTTATGTATATTCATTTAGTTCTTACAGCTTAGTTTATTAATTATTAAACAGTATAATGAATAGCATTATAAAATGTTTATAAAATCGATATAATGAAATTCGGCTTACTACAATTTTTACTTTATGTATGGTATAAAGATATAATAAAACAATCCATTCTGCAGCATCACATTATAAGGATGTACTTGTCTTGTCTTAACCGATGGTAACTTATCTATCCGTCTTTGTTTTAAACCAGATATAATAGAGGCACACAAAATGAATATCCTAATCCATTAAAGCTCTCTTGAAATATTTTTTAAAGGACAAAAGTTCGTGCATTTGAAACAACATTGCTTTATTATTTCAAATATAGAGTACGCCCTACGATGAAAACCAAAAATAATTCGTAATGTAGAAATATGCAAGTTTTGGAACTACGAAGATAATCTATTTTCGGTACTTCCTACCTTAGGAATAGAAAATGCGAATGTTTTTATTAAATATTTTAAGATGCAAACATGAATTTTACTTATATAACTATGATGAAGTGCAAAAAGGCATGCTTCTAATCGTTTAGTTAATGTTAAAATATATATTCGTTTTTTATGCCCTGAATAGGGTTTATTACGCTTGCCACAACATTTTTAACACCTAGAAGGAAACGCCGGAGACCCTATAATATATTATACAATATATATGTAAAAACTATCAGAATGACAAGCTGTCAATCTGTCTGTCTGTACATATATATAGTCGTTCGCGTAGTTCCCTTAGTCCCTCAGATTTTGAGATATTGATCTGACAATTTTTACATCGGTAACCGTCGGTACCGCCGATATCAAACCACTATAGCATATAGGTGCTATACAAACTGAACGATCCAAATAAAGTTTTTGTATGGAATACTTTTTTATTTGACGAGATATCTGCACGTAGTTTGGTATGGATTATTGTCCAAAGCAACGATACAATCTCCGTACGAACTTTTTTTTGGACCACTATAGCATATAGCTGTCATATTCTTTTTTTTCGAATTTTTTTTAAATTATTTAATAAAAGTTGAATGAAAATTCAATTCAATTTCTATATTTCATAAAAAATTAGAAAAAAACATAACTTCACTCAAACATGTAAGAAACCCAAAGAGTTCCAATTCCTTTTGAGTAAGAAACAGATATTTTATGACTCTATATAAATTACTAGAACTTCAGCAAATGTGTGATGGTTTAACATTTCTTTAAATTATTACTTGTTTATTAAGCCCAGTGCTTCATACAAATAAAGTAATTTTGATTTTCTCCCAATATGTTGCACAGATTATTAGAAACCTGTAGTAATTAAAATAATCCTTGCATATCTTAGATCCATCTTTCAAAGATGTTGCTTGCTATAGCTTGGAGTTCTCCTTTGCCCAATGAAAATTCGTGAACACAGTAAAGTAAAGCAATTGTTGTCCTAAAAACTCGGTTATTATGACAATTTCTAGTTGTATGGGTAATACTTCTTTGAAATTCCATCATAACTTTTTTATCTGCCTCAGTTGAGGAATATTCGCTGTGTTAATTTCTATTATATTAATATTAATAATAATATTTATAACACTCAGAATAATATTGTGAATGAAAGCTAAGTTGAGTGAATTTATTTCGTTAACACATATTTAAACAGAAGTCGTTGCAAGTTATGAAAATGGGAGGATTTTAAAAATGGCTAAATGGTGATTTTAATAAAGTTCGTTAAGATCATTATTGCAACAATGTCTTTGTTTTAGTTGGTTTCCCATCTTTTCTTTTCACTTGGTAAGTCTAAAGCAAATATTGAATTAAGCATATTTCTATTTAATGCAATCGTTTGTATATTGCAGGCATTTGATTTAACAATAAGAATATATTATCAAATAAATAAGCTTATGAACAAATGTACGTATGACGTAAAGAAGAAAACAATAACAAAATACACAACAGTTTACAATACTAGAACCAACTAAAATACGTAAATACTTAACAAATGAAAAAATATACCTATATATATACACTTACGTGTGCTTACAATATTAATAATTTTAAACAATATATTCATATGTTCATACATCTAGCGGTAATATTCAAGTAAGTAACAAGAAACCATATATACGTAATTTCATTACCCGCATATACGAGTATGAAATATAATATTATATTATAATTGTAATGAATAAAAACTCGAAATCATATATAAGTTTATAATAGATTAAGTAAGTAAGTTTTTAAACTAAAGTAATGGAATATGCTGTATATAATCGAAATAACTGCAAACTTTAAGGTTAAATAAACTTTACTAAAAAATACATACTTCATGGCTTTTTAACAAATTTTAATGCATGTTGTCTTAGAAAACTTAAAACACTTAGTGGATTGGCAATACATGTATTTTATTGATTTATTTATAAAAGAAAAAAATTCACAGTTATGGTTTTCTAAAATGAAGAGAACACATTTTCTTTCTAAATTCTAATAAAATATTCTAACCAAATGATTATTAAGGAAGAAATAAATCTATGCACACAAAGCATTAGCAATTCACTATAATATTTGGCCCTAGTTTTAATTAAATATTATTATAGTCCAAATTGGTATTGAAGCTAAACTATATAATGATCTTTGTTTCCGTAATAAATTTTTCTAAACTATAATAAGCTATTAAGAAATTATCAGTCGAACAAAATTAGGACTGGTATCATATTAACTTTTTCTATAGATCACGTGAAAAATTTAGATATCTTGATGAAACTTGGTACACCTGTTGCCTGGCACCCTGAGGAGGGTGTTATTGCAAATTGGTGGAATAGACAACGGTTCAATGCGTACGCTCATAAAATGCCACTAAGCGAAAAATTATAAACAGCTTTTTTAAGAGATACATTTTTTCAAAGAAACAAAGATATATAGGGCATCCTCAGTTTAAAGTTTTTAAAAAGGGGCCACGCCAAGCCCCTTAATACTTTTGATGTACATTTCTCATAATTCATTAAAACTACAAAACCCAAATTGTTTAAAACAGTATCCCCAGTTCCCCCTCATGCGTGATAAAAATAGATGAGATGGGATAATAACCATGCCCATGGGAGGTATGTTGAAAACTACTTCAAATGCGATAAATTAATACGTCAGCAGTATTAAGTTTCAGAGCCAAAATGGTCTTTTTCAGTCCCAAAATCCTAAATCTACGAGTTCTTCATTAGTTTCACCCAATTTTGGTGCATAACCACGTTTGTTTCGCTTTTATAATAACTTAAAATTCCATATGGCATACCTGCATGTCAAAAATTGTCAAAATCGGGCCATGACTTTTCAAGCCCCCAGATACCTCATATTTGGACCCCAAAGCCTATGACAGACTTTCTACTGCAAATAACGTTTAATCTATGGGATATATATATTATTGAAATTCTGAATAAGAATCATCGCCCATCAATCATGTACTCTTGTTAAAAAATCGGATCAATACTTATCCTAGCCCCATATACTTCAGTTGCCTTTATACTGTATATATTGAACAATATGAATGTTGTGGTGCCATTGCACGGAGTGGAAGTCTATGCATATTTGTGTAATTCGTGCACCGTACAAGAATTTTTGCAAGAAAAAGAGAATAAACCTAAAGATTGTCGTTATTCTAGTGAGCTTTATACCTAATATGTCGATCAGTGTGGTAGTTATCTTCTTAAAACTGCATAAAAACTTTTTCTCGAGTAGACTTTAGTAATACCAAAATTAATGCAGTCAGTCCAGAGCTTCTTCTAGTCCTAATAATCCCATACTTGTGGTTTCCAGCTGACTTTAAACCCAATGGAGTGATTTCCGACTTCTTACCTTACTTTAAACTGTTTATGTGGTTCAATTTGTATGTTATTTTAATAAAGTTTAGTGGACATATTGTTTAAACCATAATGTGATTAAGCTGTGAAAATGAATAAAATCGGTGTAGATCCTGGGTTAAGCCCCATATTTCTAATACAATGATTTCTGATACTCTGGTTGACCTGATCTACCCTATTTAACACGAGGTATATTATGTTTATTTTAATATAAATATCGCGGAATCGATATATAGTAATGAAACTATAGTTTCGTACAATAATGATAAATTTAACACTTTAAGCAATGTATTCTAAAAATAATAAAGTTTGTCAACATCTAAAAATATGGATGTGGATTTAAACTTTGATAATTGCGAGAGTATAAAATGCTCAGTTACACCGTACGTTGTTATTTATAGAAATTAACAAAAAGTTGGAGTTGAAAACTTTTTTCATTTTTACACATTAGTAAAATAGCTGAATGACTTTGCTGATAGAAACTTAATTTATAATTTCAATACAAAATAGGCGGCTTTCCGAGTGGATATGCTTTGAAAAGTCAGAATTAGTCGATTTTAACAGAGAAAAATGTTATCTTAGCTAAATAAAATAATTCGAGCGGTCGTTAATAAATTTATTTATTAATATATGTTTGCACTTTTGACAATCCCTGCATGGAACCAGGAAGACAGAAATTCTAACTTCTATGAGAAATGAAGTGATTTATTGAATATGCTTTGTTTTGTAATAATTCGAGGTGTATTGAAGCTCAAATAATATCGAAGACGGTGTTTGTAAGCACGAAATATAATATATAAATGTTTCACAAAATTTCGCTTAAACCATACTCCAATAGTAAAAGCATAAAATATTTAAAATAAAGTTTTAGAGAGAAACATATTTTAAAATGTCACTATTGATTGAAGGTTGTTTACTATAAACGAATTTTTCTTCTGTAGTTCAATAGTTTTCGAGTAATTAATTTTCGTGCCGTCGTTGCACTATGAATTCAACCTCATATACATATGTACAACAAATTTGTGGAAAATATAAGTATAGTGATTACAGATGAAGAAAACAGAAAATACTTGCATAAAACGGGACGGTAATCTATATATTATATCTGCATAATACAACCTTTGTTTCGTTTCGGTGTCGTCGAACATTTTATACTCCGGAACTTTCAAGCCACAAAAGCGGGTATATAGTATTGAGAAAGCATTATATTAAAAGTTTGTTCATATGAATTGAGTATTCATTATTCGATGAAGATCTGAATGGATTACAATAATATTAGACATCCTATTAACTTATACTTGGACTCACTTAGTTCCATTATATCAACTTGCTTTATGATAAAGATATTTACAGTTTCTCAAGTGATCTTTTGCAATATGAAAAATAGTATTACAATTCAGTTTTAGGTTCAGCTTTTCATAACAGAAACAAAAGTTTTCGGTTTAATTTTTTTTAAATACTATAGGTGTATTCATCTTATAACAAAAAAAAATTAAAAAGTTAAAACATGTTTCAGTTCAAATTGTACATTAACACAAATATTGTGCTGTCTATTAATTTTTTGCAAAATGTTAACGCAACTCGCTAAGGGAGATGAGACAACCAACGGAACAACATAACGGAACCACATTTGCTTATGAGTGGACAAATTGTTTTCATCACCTCAATAATTTATCTCTTTAAAAATGCTTGGGAAGTCAATTGGCAAGAGGCAGATCATCGAATTTAATAAATGCGACTAAACAAAAGTTCTGACAGAGTTTAACAATAATGCCATAACAAGTTAGAGACAGTTAATAGCTATTTTGGGAAACGAATATTGAAATGTTGTATACCTCGACACATAAAAAAGGTTCTAGAAACCCATAAATACTCATCGAAAATAGACAGCAAAAACCATTTACACGCAGTGAATATTGAAAGGCGTATGAGCTTTTCGACTCTGGCCATGTCTATAAGATAACCGAATATTGGGGCGATGTTATATATTGTGACTCCACTTAAATTTGTATATACTATCTCGATGGACCATGCAAGGTTTGGGGAAAGCCAACCAAGCTTTACAACAAGAGAGTACTATACCCAGCAGTAAAGTTTGGCAAGTTTTATGTTATTAATTAGGGGCGTTGATGAGTTTCATATTTTCAATTGTGCGATGACGAAAGAATATTACCTATACATTTTAAAAAATGAATTGACCAAAACCGCGACAAAGTTTCGGTTAGTTTATTCCTATGGTTCAAGAAAACTTAACATCTTGTATGAGAATAATTTGCTACTAAGTTATAGTTTAGCTTATAAAAGATGTTTGCATTTTCGAAAGATATGATAGACAGCACAATATCTCAGTTTATGGTTTGACTTTGGAAATTTTTTTGTCTGATATTGATTTAAGATACATACAATAAATAAACTAATATTAAAATAAATAAATTGAAAATGGATATTTCTGTTGCTAAAAACTAGGCATGCAACTGAATTTTCATATTGTTTTCCACTTTACAAAAATTAACTAACTCAAATCTCTATCTATATTGATCATACAAGCGTTGTGGAATAGTTCATAAAGATATCCTTAATTTTTGTGCTACAGAATGACTCAATGCACATTGAAATATTGTCGCTTAGTTTTACTGAGATATCTTTCGCTAATACCTATATATACAGTACAAACTTCTTTCATTAAAATGTCACATTTTGAGATGAAAAGTGATTTATATGTTGTTAAGTGAAAATGTAGTAGATTGGTATCCAGCCCATTTTCAAATCGTAACATATAATGTTGTGCACCCAATTTGATAGAAATTGGTTGACTTGTTGTTGAGATATGAGATTTCACATAAAAATGAAAAGTGCGCTACCTACTACATAATTTTTATACTTTTCACAGTAAAGTTCAATACTTGGGACGTTTTTCTTTCGACTGTTATTGCTCTGTGAGTAGTTCTGAACATAATTTTTGTCGGCGATTGGCCATGGTTAAATCGATACATTTGCAATTATCGTGCACAGCAAATAGCACACACTGAGAATAAAACACTGTTAGCAAATTTGATCATTTTCATCCCGACAATTTGAATATTCCCTATAGAATAAAATGAAAACATTGGGCTAATTCATTTATTAATTTATGTTATTGCATCGGAGGGGGTGTAAAAACTTCTAAAAATGGTCAATCCACGCATGTGCTTTAATAAAAGTTCCTTGAAACGTTATATAAACTGGGATGAAAAGGAACACAGCACATACCAAATTTTAGGGTGGATGAAAGCTAAATAAAAATACAACGTGTAACATATACATATATATATAAAGTAAGGAACGCTGGCATATAAATGCCTCGAAAATCCTTCCTTGTAAAGAAACTTATTTTTGCGTTAATAACCATCCCTTCAATTTTAACTAACGGTGTGCAATAATGCGTCACAAGTGCATGTAAGTACAGCATGTAAGAAGGTATATAAAAACAAGTAAGGAAGAGGTAAGTTCGGGTATAACCGAAAATTTTATACTCTCGCAATTTGCAAAGATCAGACCCATGACCCCTTATCTATCTCGATTTGTTTAGGTGATATTAACAACTGTTAAGTGATCAAAACTACTAAAAATACGTTTTGAGAGTGTAATAAAAAAGGAAGGACAAAGACCGGTTGCAACTGAACATTTTATATTCTCACAATTTTCTGGTTTTTTTTGTATTAAGAAATGTGGCGTATGAATTTAAAATTCATGACTTGACGAAAACATGATGACAAGCACACTATTTGTTTGTCCAAGTTATTCATAATAAAATTAACCTTATCGACACCCAAAAATTGTTTTATAGGTCGATGTGGTCAATGTCAAAAATTATCAAGTATTACAATCCAGTATTTTTATACACTCACAACATGTTGCTAAAGATTATATTAGATTTGTTTACTTAACTGTTGCTTGTATATTAAATTTATCAGGATGTCGAGACAATAACTGATGTCTGTACGTTTTTTCGTAAGAATAATTTGAGTAAAAATTGAGATATCGTAGCAAAAATGTAGCTACAAAATCGATACAAAATTTTATTAAAAGTTATTAAAAGTAACTCCGTCCCCTACTAAAACTAAATGGAAAAAATCTGCTAAGAGTAAGTTTTTCTAGTATTCTTCTCATATAACGGCTATGTTGAAAACTACTAAAAGTGCGATAGTTCGTCAGAAGCATTAAATTTCGCATCCTATACAATACGGAAGGAAAGGTTTGTGATAATAGTATGCCCTGTGTCAAAAATGGATGTAATCGGGTGAATACTTCCCCTCACCCCAATACATCAAAGATCTGGTTGTATACCTTCTATATTTGTTAATCTGTGAGGTATTTTAATGAAACTCAGAAAGTACCTTTTTTTGATTAAAATAAGTCTTAATACCGAAAATGGATAAAAATTTACCCGATAAATTTCTGTTTTGTTTTCTACAGCAAAATTAAGCGAATGTATAAAGGGTAATACCAAAAGCTAACGAAATCAGTCCACACTTTCTCTTAGCACTAACATTCTCGATGCAGGAATTTTCGAACATAGTCTAAACCACATATCCCTAATATAATGAATTCCGGTTCTTTGGGTGTTCTTTTCAAGATATATTCAAAATAATTAATTTAGTCCCTTCGGTTGCATTTTTATATTTTTGCAACATGTTACTACAAAGTATAATAGTTTCGTTCACCTAACGGTTATTTGTTTTACCTAAAACTAATTGAAATAGTTGTAAGGTTATGTATATATAAATGATTAGAATGATGAGAGGAGTTGAAATTCGGGTGATTGTCTGTTTGTCCCTCCGTCCGTCCGCGCAAGCTGTAACTTGAGTAAACATTAATATAGCTTGGTACACATGTTCCTTGGCACATGCCCCCATACTTGTATAACTAATCACAGATTTTTCAAACATCAGGTTGAGTCTACTCCATATATGTTGGTGATGATATGTGAGGTACCGTCATGAAACTCAGGGAACATTTTATTCTGTTAATAGTATATTGTTTTACCAAACACAAATAAAATCGGGTCAATACTACCAAATATAAGATTTTCAAGCTTCCGGTTGGCATCAGCCATATGTATCAGTCAATATGTAAGATATCTTAGCAAATAAGTGATACTTTAATAAAATTAAATGAACAATTTTTCTTAAAGTAGTGTGGGAATATGAATAAAACTTTGAATCAAACCTTTTATCCTTAAAAGAATGAATTGCGATCCTCTGGTTCACGTTCTCACATCAACTCATTACATTAAATTTGGCTTCTTCAGTTGAGTTTATATTCCGAATATCTTATTTCAAGATGATTTTAATATATTTTTAGCTGACGGGAAGTAAAATATAGTAATAAAACTAAGTGAGTCTATGACTTATAATAGAACTTAATAAAATACCAAATTTAATTGCATTCTATTTTTTCGTATAGTGAATGTTGAATTGTTTCGTACATATTTTAACATAAAGTTCCCCTAACACCGGAAAGTATTTTCCCTGCTTTGATCCTTGCAAGTTGCAAGAGTATGAGTTACACCCGAACTTAGTCCTTCCTTACTTGTTTTACATATATCTGATTTCAGTTAATCTCGGACTCGGAGGAAAGTGTTGCAATGAAACTATGTGAGTCTATGACTCATAATATGAGGTTATAATGTATCAAATATGATTATATTCCAATCACGACTGCGACGAATGATGAATGTTCAGTTTTCAAGCAACATTGTTATACCATGAACAGGGTATTTTAAGTTTGTCACGATGAATGTAACACCTAGAAGGAAACGTCGGAGACCCTACCAAGTATATATAATATATAAATTATCAGTGTGATGAGCTGAATCGATTTACCTAAGTCCGTCTGTCTGTCTGTATATACGCGACCAAGCCCAAGTTTCTGTATGGAAAACATTTTTCTTTGACAACATATGTACATATATTCTAGAAGTTTTGCATAACTTGTTTCCCAGTCAATACTATAATTTCTAAATATATTGTTTTGATCAGTCCACTATAGCTAAAAATCCTTGTATGAAAAGCTTTTTTATTTGACAAGACACCAGCACAAAATTTTCATAGATTATTTTCCGATCCAACGCACAATTATGAGCAAATTTTTCAGATGGTCCGCTATAGCTCATAGCTGTCATTCACGATAACCGTTAAAAATGAAGACAAATATCTTCCTAAAATTTAATTTTTCCTTATTTAGTAACCTTAATTCGTCTTGATGGTTATTTATAACAAACTAGCAAAACGTTTTTTTTTTTTGGATACAAACCATTGGTTAAACATATAGTTACTATAAGAACTACATCTGTGAAGTATATTATAGCTTCGATGCAGCCGAAGTTCACGTTGTTATTATTTTTCTTGTTTCGTAGTGAAAGAATTTGGTGTTAAAACTTTCGTTGAATATCATATACTCATAAACCAAAACAAAATTCGGTGTAATTTAATTCAAAAGTCACACATATTATATAACTTATAAAGTATTCACAATATTGGTAACCATAGGTGAAAAGTTTATGAATTTTAAAAAGCATATAGCGCTTTGTAAATTCCAAAATCGGAATTTTATAATGCTTTGCAAATAATTGTTTTTTTTTTCGATCGGTGAAGGGAACCACTTTCCTAAAGGTTTTTCTTTCTATGGGCAAGAACTCTTTTAATATTTGATACCAACAATTTCATATACTTAATCCTTGTATACATACTGGAATATGCAATATGCCATACACAGTCGCAATCAATTTAGTATAAGTATTAAGCACACTCGGTGTTTCTTAGTATGAAAGTGAAAAAATTCTTTCACAGTTGGTCTTTAAGTCAATTTTCGAAAATAAAACAAGAAAAAAGGGTGTATGCAAGCATTTTATATTCCAGCTATTTGCAAAGATCTAAAGACAAATATAACAGAAAAACATGTTTAACCTCAATTTTCGGATATAACCGTTTTAATTTCACTGGGTATCGTATGTATATAACTACCATCTACTGTTTGGGTGAACATAAATTTACAAGCAGTAATGCATATAAAAATTAAGATCTCTTAATAAAACAAAAGCAACCCTTTGAAAAAGTAAAATTACTTTAATTAATGGCAATTACTTTAATAAATGCATCTGTGTAAGTACTAGTTGTTTCCCATCTTTCGCATAGCTTCTGTGAGGCGGTGCTGTTCAGTGTAAATCTCAAGAAGACAGTAGAGCTTCGACTCGATCCTCTATTTATAGTGAGGTTGAGGTGCCTTGCTTTGCGTTTCATCTGCTTTGCAACTACCTGCGATACCGCTGTGGTACGACAACAGTACTAATATTTTAAGGGACGAACTCGATGTCTTGAGAATTGATAACTATATCAATTCAGTCGCAAAGACAATTAAGAGTTAAAATGCATAGTGCATTAAGAGATGAAATTTGATAAATTTGGTTGAAAGAATTAGTAAAAAACTAAATAACATATAGGTATATGAGGGCTGAGAGAATTATTGATACTATTCAATCCAGGTTTGACATACTGGTGAACCATTATCATAAAAGGATCTCTCCGAATTTCTTTAATGTATCTCACAGATTGACCAATATTTTCGATACGCAATAAGAACTATGGTTCACGTCTAATATTTCCTACATGTCAAGGTAATATCAACAACCGAATTTGGTTGAAATCGGTAGAGTAGGTCCCGATATATGGATTTTCACCTAAATGTGGGCGGTTTCACGACCTTCGTCCAAATTTGACACCGGCTCCTATAAAACCGTCTATTATCTATATTTTAATGCGCCATTCATCCATTTAATTGGAGTGGATACGATATGGGAGATATGTACAATAAACTTATTAGAGGACGGGCCAGGCCCACTTTTAAAAAATATTTATAACTATAGATACCCCCCCCAATGTAATTCGTTGTAGTAAATAACAGCCTTGTTTCTTATTGTGGAACTTAGTTATGGCGTTTATAGATATTTAACTCATCTCGTCATCCTGATCATTTATATATACATATATAACTTCTTATCTATCTCGATTAGTTTTGAATGATACCAATAACCGTTAGGTGAAAAAAACTGTTATACTCTGTAGCAACATGTTGCAAGAGTATAATAATGTGAAATTTTAGAAAGTCAAAGATTTTTCTGCTTAAAACTGTTTTAAATCCAAAAAAGATTTAAGTTATTTCCGTATAACACCTTAGCACGAATGGTGTAATATTATATTAATTATAATTAATTCAAACGCAGCTGTTTTCGCACTAATTTAATTAAAAGAAGCTACATAAGCTTCTTTACAAAACATGTATGTGTAAGGAAATTTTTTTCTGCTATTTTAGTTTCATTATTAAAGCATGATTAAACCATACCCTAATACCATAAAATAACACATAAACTTATATGTATGTTATATGTATATTTTCATATCAATATTTTGTAACTTACTTTAGGATCCTGCACTAAACTCATACCATTCATAACATTTGCTTATAATGTGTATCGCATACAAAAGTGTAGTGGATCAATGATGTTTTCCTGCCTAGAAAACTAAAACATCGGATTTCAAATAATAAAGTATAAATGCAATATACAAAACATTTAAACGTGCCATGCATTATAATTTCTTCATCCTTAAATAGACAAGTGCTTGTCCGTCTTTACATTGGCCATACACATGAATTATTATAAATGTTCTTTTGTGTACATATAAGATATATGCGGATATATATTTTCAGACCACACAGACAATCCCCCAACCTTCCACGAACTAATCGAAGGAATTTTTATGTAGTGTTGTGCTTTAACTATCTTAGTTATCTTAATAATAGTATTCTATATTTCTTTAAATATCGAAAATATTTTAGAATTTGTATGTCTTGCAGAAATAATCTTCCAAACTAAATGAATAGGTGCTTAAACAAGAAAAAGGAAATAAGTTAACGCCACTAAACTATATTTTCTTTATTTTAAGTAGAACGTCAGTTTATTCTTGAGCTACCAATAAAAATATGGTCATCCATGTTCAGCACACGCAAATCTATTGCCGTCATATAAAATTTACCACTATAATCTTGAACTTCGTTATATTAATTCAAATTAATTAAATACAATTTGGTAATTTTATTACAATATGTTGAACTTCGGCTCTGGCTATATTTTAAATAAGGTATATGAATATTATCACCATAAGCACAATCGCAGCTTCTATATGACCAAATGAATTCAGTGGGAAGTGCTGGCGTTGAAAGTTCGAAAGCTTCACTTATGAAACTTTCCAAATCGGTTTCATATTTTACATTTATTAGTCATCCTGGATGGGTATGTTTGAATTATCATTATATAAAGTTGGAGAAACCATTGCATATTTAATGGAAGCCTCATGATTAAATCCGTTAGAAAAGTGTCCTTATAATAAAGCTTTCTGATACATTCTTGAGACTAATTTAATATGTGTATATTATTTTTATTGATTTTTCAAAAGATGATAACTTTGTGTTCATTTGTCCGATTTAAGTCAAATATGCGCCGTTATGTTCGTAAACTTGTTTCCAACGAGATGCTAACTTCATTATACCCCTCTCGTAGAAGACTGTTCCCTATTGCCAAAAAACTCGGAGAGCCAATTTTCACAGGCCTCTCTTGAGGCCAACTTCTCACCATTAAGAGCGTTCGCCCTCGACAGGAAAAGATGGTAATCACTTGGTGCCAGGTCCGGACTATAAGGTGGGTGCATTAGAACCTCCCATCCGAGCTCCAGGAGCTTCTGGCGAGTCACCAAAGACGTGTGTGGCCTGGCGTTGTCCTGATGGAACACAATTCGGCCTCTGTTGATCAAAGATGGCCTCTTCTGGATGAGTGCTGCCTTCAAGCGGTCCAGTTGTTGGCAGTAGAGGGCCGAATTGAGCGTTTGGCCATAGGGGAGCAGCTCGCAGTAGATGATTCCTTGCCCATCGCACCAAACACACAGCAAAACCTTTCTGGCCGTCAATCTGTGCGCACGTGACGGTCTGTTTCCACTATTTCCATGATTTTATCGCAATTTTCGACGACAGGCCTCCCGACGCGTGGTGCATCTTTAACATCGAAATTACCGGAACGGAGCCTAGAAATCCACTTTTGTGCTACATGTTCGTTTACAGTATCGGGCCCATAAACTAAATTAATTTTTTTGGCCGCTTTGGCTGCTTTTTCGTTTTGATCGAAGAAAAATTGTAAAATATAGCGAATTTTCTCTTTGTTGGTGTCCATCTTTGACGAGCGCTCACAACGAACTGAGTAAATCAATCGAAAAACTGTCAAAGACAAACTTTTAGCGCGAATTAACACGTTTTCAGCGCCGTATAGTATGACATGATGCGACACGTAACACTAGTACTATGGACAATAACGCCATTTCTTAGATAAAACCCGAACGAACTTTTTACTTGACCTAATATATATACCCGTAGTGTTTGATTAGTACATAAGTCATGTCAAGTCAAGTATGGACATTGAAAGTAAGTTCTGCTTAAAGGCAAATCCATTTTTACTACGTCGCCTCAAGTTCCTATATTTGTTTGAAAATCTTATTTATGGCCGTGGAAATATGGTATATATGCGTATGAGAGAAATAACTAACTGCGTGAGTAGCATAATTGTTCTTCTTGAGAACTGTTTCGCAATTTATTTTACATCAATATGAAGCTAAATTTCTCTTAAATTGCCTATGTATTTAATGTCCCCACTATTTAGTGATATCTATGGATATATTTCAAACATACATTTTTAAATAAAAATCGTTCTTTGAGCTACTTCTTTTTAATATTAGAAAATGTAGTTTAAGACAAGCCCTCGCTCCCGATTGTTATTAACAGCTGGCACGATACACACAAGGGTGACGGCTACTCTCACATAAATGCAACAGCAATCTGATTTAATCATATAGCACCCAGGAGAGCAACTTGCATATCTGAATTTGCTGAATTGGCAGTCATCGGCTTGAATCGAAGTAAGTCTACCATTTTGTTGTCAATGTCAATGTTATTTTAATTTAATTGAATATTTTACGTAAGCAAATAAACTAAATAATATTCAAGTAAACCATTTTATGAACTATCTATCTATGAACGCACCAGCATTTTTTTCATAATATACAATAGTTTCTGAAATATTGAATAAATAAACTCATAACATCGGAAAAACAGTGAAAATTTCAATTTTGAATAACTCTTAAGAAAATTTTTTTCTTTTGGCAGAACTTCGTGATAAAACAAAACTCTCTGCCAAAATTCATCCAAATCGGTGGGGGTCGCGTCCAACTTTTTGTCGATTTGACATGGAATGACCCTAGTCTAGTTAATCGATACGCTTTGCCTCCATTTTTCTAGAGAAGCAACATTAAGTAAAAACAAGTAAGGAAGGGCTAAGTTCGGATGTAACCGAACATTTTATACTCTCGCAAAGTCAAATGGTATACTCGTTTGAGATTTCTTTGTGGATTGGCTGATATTTTCGGTAGAAGGTCAACTATAGGAACAGGGGTCCACATATTTATTACTTAGGGGCTTGAACAGTTTTAGTTCGACTTAGACAATTTTTGGTCACAAGGTGGCATACATTTAACGTATTATTCACGCAAAGTTTTACCCCGATATAATCATTGTTGCTTGATATGCATAGTGGAAAGTGAAAGAATAAGATTTAATTAAAAATGGTGTTATATGGGAAATAGGCGTGGTTGTAGTCCGATTTAGCCAATATAACATAGAAATATGAAAAGAATGTTATGCACCGAATTTGGTTGAAATCGGTTAAGCAGATCTCATCGCTGTCTAATTTTGAACGCGGTTCCTATAAAGTCATCTCATACCATCCCAGAGATATAATTTAATGTCTCTGGCATGTTTAGTGCTTGATTTATCGCGCTTGTAGTAGTTTAAAACAGTACCGTTATATGGGGAGTGGGCGAAGTTGCCACCCGATTTCAATTATTTTCACAAAGTCAATAGAAGTGCTAAAAACATTTTTCCAGTGAATTTTGTTATTATAGCACTAGCGGTTTAGGAGATATGCACATTAAACCTATTAGAGGCGGGACCACGCCCACTTAAAAAAAAACTAACTGCAGATGCGCCACCGTAATGTGATCCTGTGTACCAAATAACAGTCTTGTATCTTATTGCGAAGCTTAGTTATGGTAATTGATTTGTTTTTGATTAATGGCGTTTTATGGGCGTGGCAGTGGTCCGATTACGCCCATCTGTAATACCAACAGTCTCACGGTACCAAGAAACATGTCTACTAAGTTTCATCAAGATATCTCAATTTTTACTCAAGTTACAGCTTGCACGGACGGACGGACAGACAGTCACCCGGATTTCAACTCGTTTCTTCATCCTGATCATTTATATATATATAACCCTATATCTAACTCGATTAGTTTTAGGTGATACAAACAACCGTTAGGTGAACAAAACTATTATACTCTGTAGCAACAGGTTGCGAGAGTATAAAAATTTATTTCCTCTAATAAAATTAAAATTGTACTTATATTTAAATAATACAAACCAATTTATATCACATCAAAAGTAATTCGTAATTAATTTTTATTGTAAACATATAAGGATAGTTAAAATAATTTTTAACCTGATTAGCGTCTGTCTGCATATACGCAAACTAGTCAGTTTTTAAGATATTGATCTGAAATTTTGAACACTGCTTATTTGTCGGCACCGGCGATATCGGATGCTACACTACAGAATTAGCTGCCATATATACTGCTCTATCAAAACCGATTCCCTTTATGGAAAACTTTTTATTTGACAAGATATCTTAACGAAATATGCCATGGTCCAAGACAATACTGCAATTTCTGAACAAGTTATTCAGGTCGGACTACTATAGCATATAGCCGTCATTCAACCTGGCCGAACAAAATCAGCACAAAATATTCTCTCTCAGTTAAGTAACCCTAATTCGATTTAAAGGATGTTTATAACCTACAATATATCTATAAAGAGATAGGAAAACGTTAAAGAAACTGTTTGGTTTGCTGTTGATTTTCGATTTCAATGCAAAGCACAATATTAGTTTTTATGCCCTCGCAATATATTGCAACAGCGGGTAATAGTTTTATTCATTAAACGGTTGTTTCCAACTCCTCGAACTAATTATTATCGTATTCTTTTCTTACAAAAATGTTGAACTTATTCTGTCTTATTTTCGGGCTATAAAGTTTGCAACTTCTTTTATCAACAGATTTTCAGGTTCGTTTGTTATCTTTCTCAAAATGTTGCTTTCTAACCGCAAACAGAAAACGTAGTCGTGAGAGGTGACCAGCGGATGTTTATTTATCGATTCTGATTTTTATACTCTCGCAACCTGTTGCTACAGAGTATAATAGTTTTGTTCACCTAACGGTTGTTTGTATCACCTAAAACTAATCGAGTTAGATATATATATATATAAATGATCAGGATGAAGAGACGAGTTGAAATCCGGCTGACTGTCTGTCCATCCGTCCGTCTGTCCGTCCGTGCAAGTCCTAACTTGATTAAAAATTGAGATACCTTGATGAAACTTGGTAGACATGTTTCTTGGTACCGTGAGACGGTTGGTATTGCAGAAGGGCGTAATCGGACCACTGCCACGCCCACAAAACGCCATTAATCAAAAACAAATAAATTGCCATAACTAAGCTCCGCAATAAGATATAAGACTGTTATTTGGTTCACAGGATCACATTAGGGAGGAGCATCTGCAGTTAAAACTTTTTTTTGGGCGTGGTCCCGCCTCTAAAAGGTTTAATGTGCAACTTTGCGTGAATAATACGTTTAAAGTATGCCACCTTGTGACCAAAAATTGTCTAAATCGAACCAAACCTGTTCAAGCCACTAAGTACTAAATATGTGGACCCCTGTGACTATAGTTGACCTTCTGCCGAAAATATCAGCCAATCCACAAAGAAATCTCAAACGAGTATACCATTTGACTTTGCGAGAGTACAAAATGTTCGGTTATATCCGAACTTAGCCCTTCCTTACTTGTTTCAATCAAGTTTTTCTCCTAATTATAACACTGTTAAACAAAATTAAACATTTTTTTTATAAATTTTCTCAACTGTTTCTTATTCATTTGACGTCGCATATTTAAAATCTACTCTCAGTTTCTTTTTAGCAGCTTTAGTTTTGTGATATAGGTACTTCTTGAAATATCATTACTCGGCTTACTTGAAATAATTCTTAGGGCAAAAAATTACTAAATTTGATAAACAAACCGCTATGTCTACATTAAGAAGAACTAGTTAGAAATAATAGCTTTTGCGCTGTTTGTGTTTGTGTAATGGCTTCTCAAAATAGTCCAAATAGACTTTTTTTATAGAATCAGACGCATTTAAGCGGCATTCTCTAAACAGTAAGCCTTCATGTGCTTATGGGATAGAGGAGTCAAGACAGAACACTGGACTAAAAAAGTTTGGCCTTTGAGAGTGAATTTAGTACCGGGTAGTATGAATGTGATGAATGCCGCTCTAGTAGCCAGATACCGCATTATATTATTCCCTTTTCATATAAAGTTAGGTCTGATAAAACAGTTTGTAAAAGCTCTTAAAGATTGGGAATTTTTAAAACTATCAGTAAAGTATTTTCCAAATTGAGCACAGAAAAATTAAAGCTGGTATTTTTGACGGTCTTCAAAACAGGGAACTAATAAAGGACCAATATTTTACTGATTGTGTGACAGATAAGGAGAAATCTGCTTGGATTTTAATAATAATCTAATTAAAGGAAGACATTCCGAAAATTTTTATAGTATTAAATTTTACACAACCCAAATAAATTCAATCCTACGCTGATTATGGTTAAAATCGTTTCCATATACTATACTTACCCTTGCCCTCTTATACCTCATATAAGAATTTCCCAACTTCCTGAAGACTTTATGCCGTATATATTGGTTATCTGTGGGGTAGGCATAGAACTCAGCGAGCACCTTTTCCTCGTAAAAATATATGATAATACAAAAAATGGAGAAAATCGTGCCTCCATATACTTAATATTCCATACTTTCGGTTGGCTTTATATAGTATGTATTGCTTATAATAAACAAGTTAGGAAGGGCTAAATTCGGGTGTAACCGAACATTTATACTTTTGCAACTTACAAGGATCAAAAAAAAAATATGATAGATAGGGGTAGTATTGACCTAATTTTATCTTTTTTTGGCAATACAATGTTCTAGTTTCATTAAAGTACCTCACATACTGTCACCAACATATATGGAGTAAAATCAACCGGATGTTTGAAAATTCTGAGATAAGTTATATGGTGGCTAGGGCAAGTTTTCACTTGATTTTACTTGCTTTAGACATAACGGTACACTTTTATTAGGAAAATAAAATATATCTCACACATTGACCGATATTTTCGGTAAAAAGTTAACTATAGACACTGGGGTTCACATATTCGGTACCTAACGGCTTTAACAATTTTGGTTCGATCGTGCAAAGTTTTATCCCTACTTGTATATATTAATTAGTGCTTTATTTGTATACTGGAATGTGGAAGAAACGAATGGAATTTAAAATTGTGTTATATGGAAAATAGGCATGATTGTGATCCGATTTCCTCTATTTCGCACACGAAATCGATCCACCGTCCACCGTCTAATTTTTATACCGGCTCCTATTAAGCCTCCTTGTGTCATCCTGGGTGTAAAATTTAATGTCTCTGACGCATTTAGTTATTGATTTATCACACTGTTAGTAGTTTTCAACAAAACCGGGTATGGGGAGTAATTTACGGCATGTTATAGTGTTTTGTGGGCGGGGCAGTTTTCCGATTACACCCATCTACGAACTTATCCTTACATTTTTGCCAAAAATATGTGCACCAAGTTTCATCAAGATATCTTAATTTTTACTCAAGGCACAGCTTGCACAGACATAGGAACGGATAGACAGACATCCAGATTTCAACTCGTCACATCATTCTGATTATTTATATATATATAACCCTATATTTATCTCGATTAGTTTCAAGTGATACAAGCAACCGTTAGGTGAGCAAAACTATTATACTCTGTGGCAACATGTTGCAAAACTATATATTCAATATTCATTATTCGACGAAAGGTGAAACAATGATTGTAATTGTTTGGTATCTTAATAATTTATATTATAGATCGTAGTCTTATCACTAAATTTTGCTTCATATGCGAGATGTTGGTATTAAAATCAACTTAGTTAACTCAAATCAGATAAACATATTTGATACAAAATTAACCAAACAGGCTAAATTTCATATATTGGGTAAATGAGGTAAAGGTCAATCAGTGAAATGAATATAATTTTATTGAGGATATGAGGATTAGATATGGTCTAGACCAGATCTATTCATATTCAACGCTAAACAACATTATGCTTATGCAATCTTTGAAATATCACATAAATTGACCGACATAAAAGGTCTGCACTGATTGCGTAAACTTGTGGCATTACTCAAGTATGTATATTCGGGAACATGCTTTCATGCAATTTTAAAAAGACAACACGCACACTGACCCACATATGCGGCATAAAGTCTGCTTCTGTAAAATACTATCTCACATATTGGCCGATATATTCATTGGTGTTGTGTTTGTATATTGTAAAGCGATAGAGTCAAATGGAAGTTAAATTGTGTTACATGGGAAATAGGCGTGGTTGTAATTCTATTTCGTCAATATGCACATCGTTACATAGGAATGTTAGAATAATATTACATACCGTATGTGGTTTAAGTGGTTGAACAGATCCTGAGATATGGATTTTCACATTGTATAATTTTGATACCGGTTCCTATAATCCCTTTTTGTATTATATCGGATGCAAAACTTCATGCCTTTGACATTCTTATTTATTGAGTTATCGCATTTTCAATAATTTTCATCATAACCGTTATATGGGGAGTAAGTGTGGTTACAATCCGATTTCACCCCACACTGTCGGCGGGGGTGCCGAAAAGATTTGTCCTGACCAAGTTTGGTCGATTTAGCTTATTTCATTTGGGAGTTATATATAATAGACCTATAAGGAAAGCCATCGACTGGATTTTAACTCGTCTTGCATTTCTGATCATTTTTACCACATATATATACTGTATATAACTCTTTAACTATATCGATTAGTTTTAAGTGATACAAACAACCAAACAAAACTATTATACTCATAAGCAACATGATGCGAGAGTGTAAAAATATTAATCTGATAAATTATTATATTACATAAATAATTTTTTAGGTTATGGTAACAGTGCACAAATTAAAAGAGATGAATTATCAATCTTTCATCCATAAGGCTATTAAGAGTTTCAATAAGACGATATCGAAGAGTGAAATCCACTTGAACAGATGTCAACGGAGACATTTGCAGCAAATTCAAACTGCCACTAGCACACAATAATATTTAATAAGAAACTCATTTGGCAAGATGCATTATTGCACACAACCGTTTACAAATACAACTATCGCCATCACAGCTGACGATGAACATGGCGGCCAACATACTACAACCCGTCGCCTCGTAAACTTCAACCCCCGAAGAGCTTCGCATACAATTACAACACATCATTCTCATTGTTAAGCAAAATATATGTACATCTACGTCTGACGATTTTTTATGAAAGGAATTGTGAGGTGTAGGTCAGATTAAAAGAAAGGCCATAAAATGTATTGAGAAAGGATGACACTTTTGTTCTCGACTTCTTTTTATCATTTTCGGTAGAACAAATCGTCTCTCCATTCTGAACTGCCCTCACAATAACCTCTTTTCACTCCTCAAGACAGCATAAGATGACAACAACACCTAAGCCCACAGTCAAAATGTCATAAATACTTGTAATGGCTAGTATATGGAACGTTAGACGGCATACGAGCCGGTATAATTAGCCAAGCCTTCAACATTCAGACGAATATACTCACACATGTGTAACTGCCTAGGCCTGTGTAGAACTGTGCATGGAAGAACACTTATGTTGTATATACCGTATATTATGGTGTTCGTTATTCACCACCGTAAGTTCAGAGCAGTAACGCGATATTTGTATGAATTCGTAAATTTTAGTTAAGAATCAAATTGTTCTAATAAGTAGATAATTTATAAAAGTTCTATATACACATATCTCCAAAAAGTAGCATCCATATTTTAAATAAAGTTTTACATTAAATACAACTTTCCGCCAAGAAAGCGTATTGCAGAAGTTTCACTTCAGAAAGCAGAGGATACTCCAATTTTAATATAGTAATAAATATGTACAAGTATAAAGTATTTCTAATAGATTAATGTATATTAATTGATATTCACCAAATTTATGTATATAAATTGGTTAAAATACCTATTGTACACGTACATATATGAATGATAATAACTGGTCATTTAAGTTATTTGTTATGGCAGGAGTTGTTGTTTTTGCGGTGTTGGCAACAATTTCAAAGGTACACAAATGTTGGACTACAACTACACGAAATATAGTGAGTAGAAATAAAAAAGTTTTATATTTTGTCTGGCGAGTGGAATGGCCTTTGTTACTGTAAACAGCGATAAAACTGTCAAAGTCGGCATTCAAGAGGTCAAAGTGGTTGCATGCACCACCACAAACAAGATACGCTGTTCATTTCTTTTGCGTCCTGTTTATTTTGCAGATGTGAGGCATGTATAACTTACGACAGGAACAACTTTTAGATTTTGCCAAAACGGAAGAAATTTAAAGATCTGTTAACGCCTAATGTCATAAATTTTTTTCCATTCGTTTTTGTAGTTTTAGGAAAGACTTACCGATGACAATTGATGCTGGAACAAGCAAAACATTGAACAACGCTATATAATGTATTGAATAAGTCGAAGTTATATATGTGTTAAAGTTAGGTTGGATTAGATTGAATAGGATTAAGTGTGAAATATTTAGTGATACCGGGAATATTTTATGATATGTAATACATGAAGAGAACGCTTAAGTTTGAGTACAGCTGAACAATCGCAATGTGTACAAATGAGGTGTGGAAATATTTCCAGGTATCTACAAAGTTTTGTAAATGAAGTAAGTACTCGTAACTAGGCAAAACAACCAATATATTGTCTTTGTTTTAAGTATCCTACTAATATTTTATACTGTAGGTCAAAAGCTCACTTAATTTAATTACTACATTTCTGGGGAAGGTACAATATATTGACATTACACTGTTAAAGTAAATAAGGACGAAAATCAATATAACTATTATGTCATTTTAATTTTCAAGCAACATTAAGCTAAGTGTTACATCGTATCTATTTTTTTTTTTTTTTTGATATCAGCCTCAATAACCCATATCGTTAATAATTACATTAGATATATGAGCTTAGGGACAGAGATTTAGCCTTTCAATGTTTACTAACTACATCACTTATTTTCATTAATATATTTAATATTTTTTGTTTAATTAATTTATTTATTTAAAAGAGATATAACTATAAAAAATTATTACACTTGTTTATATATAAAGCACTGGTTGCTAGGGCCTTCGGCTTAATTTAAATTTACGGATTAAAATATTCCAATTATATTACTTAAGTCTAAGGCAAATTTAAGTTTAGTTTGTACTATAATTATTTGTATTTAATATATTTAATTCGCAGATTTGAAAGTATTTTGCAAAAAGGTTAGTGTTATTGGCATCTGTCCGATTGAGTAAGTCATATGGTTTGTTGTCGCCAAATATCAAGGCTCAGTGTTGTTGTAGGTGAGGGCAGCTATCGAGGATATGAGGTATTGTGAAGTCTTCCGAACCACAAGAGGGACATATAAGTTTGTCTAATCCTGATGCGTATGAATGTTTTTATATTCTTACAGGTGATGCTATTAGAAAACTGAGGTTGTTGTCCAAAGGGGTTTGAGAGTTTATAGTGATGATTGCTGTGTCTCCAATCGTTTAGACAACAGTCGGTGATGTGTTGTTTAACATAGTTCTTAATATCTTTTGTGGTAAAGTATGGAGACGTATGTAGAGGTTCTTTGTTTGCTTCTTTCGCTCGTTTGTCGGCCATTTCGTTGCCTTGAATTCCTGCATGCCTTGGTATCCACATAATTTTGATTATGTTGTTGTATTTATAAATAAGGTTTTTTATTTTTACGATGAGGGGGGAATAGTTTTATTGGTTAAAAATGGCATCTATGGCGGATTTGCTGTTGTCGCTGCAAATAATGGTTTTCTTTCCATTGCTAGAGGCAAAAAATAACACTTGCAATATGGCAGCTGTTTGAGCTGTAAATACCGAGCAGTATAATGGCAAAACAAAGGCAGCTATGGTGACACCGATCTTGTTTGTCAGAGCAAATGTGGTGGAGGTATCACTTTTAGATCCGTCTGTAAAGATAAACTCCCAATCAGCTGTATATGGGTGTATAGCTCCTTTGAATATCTCTACATATTCGGTGTTGCTCGTAGATTGCTTTCGATGCTGTTGTGTAACGTTAAAACAACATGACGATAATGTCAAGGAAGGCGGAGTTAGTGAGGGTAGTTGTTTGTAAATAGGGAGACAACGATTAATGGTTGAAGGTTTGTTGTGTCTGCGGGAACATTGGAGGGTACTATGTACGTTATTAAGTGTTAACTCGTTTTTATATAGGAGCAATTTTGGAATGAGCAACAGTGTGTTATGTGTGGTCCTTTACAAAATATCTGGTAACCCGGATTCTAAAAAAATGGCTTTAATTGGTGATGTTGGGAAGGCACGAATACTCCTCCTAGCTGCAAGCATGGTATGGCGCGTTTAAGAGTTTGATATGGGTTTTGGCACACTGTCCGTAGATTGCAAGTCCATAGTAATTATTGATAACAATAAGACTTTTGTGACATTAATGATAATGTTTGGATGACACAAACAATTTTTTGATGATAAGTACTTTATAATATTTAGTCTTAGAAATTAACTTTCAATGGCTGAGGATATATACCAGTATTAAGTATCTTATTATAGAGGTTGAGGAGTCTTTCTTTTAGAGAGTATGAGATGTTTTTTAATATGGGGTAAGATATTTTGTCTGCACCGGTTGTTTTTCCTTTTAGGGTCAAAAGTATGGTTTCGAACTCGTTAAGTGTAATGAAGCCGACAATGTGAAGTGCATTTGGAGAAGGTGATAAGTTAAAATAGGTTTCATATTCTATTCGTTTTTTGATTGCGTTAAATGTAGTAGGGAAGTTTGTATCGGTGGAGTATGATGACCAGGTCTCTGCAAATTTTTCCGAGATTTCTTGAGGAGTGTAAATAGATCCCGTTAGCATCTTTATATCGGACCATATTTGTTTCGGATTAGCCAACCTTAACTCCTTTCTAATGTTAGCATTGGCCTTTTTATATTCAATTAAATTAACGTCAGTTCTGTTGTGTTTGAATATGGTCCACATTTTTCTTGTTTCTGAGACTTTTTCCTGTTTCTGAGGATAGTTAATATATTAGACCAACGTTGCGGTAGTTTTGCAGAAAATCTTTTGGTGTTATTTTGGGGAATGGTTAAATGGGCAGCAGAACGAATAATAATATTTGTACACATTGCGATTGTTCAGCTGTACTCAAACTTAAGCGTTCTCTTCTTGTATTACATATCATAAAATATTCCCGGTATCACTAAATATTTCACACTTAATCCTATTCAATCTAATCCAACCTAACTTTAACACATATAGGTATAACTTCGTCTTATTCAATACATTATATAGCGTTGTTCAATGTTTTGCTTGTTCCAGCATCAATTGTCATCGGTAATTCTTTCCTAAAACTACAAAAACGAATGGAAAAAAATTTATGACATTAGGCGTTAACAGATCTTTAAATTTCTTCAGTTTTGTCTTAATAGCAGATGCTTCAGCATTTACATATTCTCTAGAGCGCCTACTATTGGATAAACTTGCGGATATAATACTGAATTTTTCCCAGTCTGCCTTTTCGGTTAGAAATTTGGACCTTGGTTTAAGGTTGTACGATTTGGGGATGGAGAGGGGTGTGATTTTAAGAAAGTGATCGCTAGTGTCCAGGTCATCGATTGCATGAGATGAGAGTTTGGGTGCTATTGAGGATGAGGCAGGGGTAATGTCGGGATGTGTAAAGGTACTATGTGTAGAGAAGTGGGTTGCTTTACCATCATTTAGTACAAGAAGATGATTTAAAAGGATTATATCTTCGATGATTTCGCCTTTTTTATTCACCGTTGGTGATCCCCACAGTGGACTTCATGCATTAAAGTCTCCCATTATAATAGGTGTAGTGAAATGGTTTAGAATAAATGCATTTTTAATCATCAAAATTTTGATGAGGAGGGACGTAGCAATTAATAATCGTGTATTTGAATCCAATTTATATTTCGATAGCTAGACAAGAGATGTTGCTTACGATTGGAATTTGCTTATGATTTACGGATTTCTTAATTAAAATTGCAATTCTTTATTTGGCGTATAAGTTTTGTGTACTATTGTGGAAGTAACTGTGATATTTATTAGAAGGATAAACTTTTTTATTGAAAGGTATATGGGTTTCTTGAAGTGATATAATTTCTGGACGAAATTTATTAATAAGGATATTTAAATCAGGTTAGTTATTGATTAGGCAATTTATATTCCATTCTAAAATACGCATTATTTACTCTATCATTACATTGTCTGTTGTTAAAGAGGGGAATACTGTAGGTTGAGGTGGGAATATTGTTGTTGTTGTTAGTTCGGGAGCTGTAAGGTGTGAGAGCACTGAGGAGATCATTGCGTGGGTTTGAGAGCCATCGACTGGTGCTGTTGTTGTTGTATTTGTCTTATTTGCTGTGGTATAATTCTTTTCGTTTACTTTTTTTTCTTGTGTTTCGTTTAAATTTTTGGTAGATTTGTTGTTTATAAAGGAAGGAATGTTTTCAGTAGAAGAGTTTTGCATGAGTTTGTTGTTTTATTTTAAATTGTTGGTAGTATTTTTGTTATGCTAGCGAATGTAGCGGAGTTTTCCCTGAGAGAAGTAGTTAACTGTATTTTTTGTATTTTTATTGCTTCTCGCATGGAGCACTTTTTGTCTGTTTTGATGGTTATAATTTGTTTCTTGTGTATATATTCGGGACATGTTTTGTCAGAAGATGGGTGATTACCAGAACAGTAAATGCAAAAGGAGCGAGTGCAAGGCGTGGGTTGGTGAGAGGGAGAGCGCACATTTCGCAAACAGGGGCTTTAGTACATCGTTTTGTTGCATGACCCAAAAGTTGGCAGTTTTTGCGCCTCATGGGATAGTATGGACTTACCTTAGTTGTGTACCAAGACACTTCAATTTATTCAGGTAGGTGATATTTATCAAAAGTAAGAAGAACAACTCCACTAGGTACTGTCTTTTTTTTTTGTGTAGTTAAGGTTATGTTGGAGTTTTATTTCTACATCGCATATGCCATGTAATGTTTTTGTTATTATGAATTTTTGGGCTTTTGTTGTTGTTTTTTTACGAGTAATAACAATTTTCCGTCTCTAAGTTCGGATATACTAATTATTTCACTGCTAATGTTTTTTAAAGCTTCGTGCACAGGAAAACACGAATATTTGTTTATAGGTTTTTGAGAATTCGTTGCACTTAGCTAAATATTTTGGATTGTCTTTTGTTGTTGAAGAAAGGCTCTGGAAATCGTTAATGGGATTACCTAGGGTTTTTTTGTTCTCGATTTGGGGCTTGTTGATAACAGGGCGAACCTGTTATCACCAAGAGAGTGTCCCTCTGGGGACATATCTCTTAAAGTTCTCTGTACTATAATACAAACACTCTTTAACACTTGCTTTAAATAAAACTCCTTGAAGTTAAAACGCAGTCACGAAAAAGAAGGTGTGAAGGAATATCAAAAATCACCAATAGCACAAAACACAACCGTTCGCCTTGAGTATCAGTCGATGACTGATATTTAATATATTTATCGATATATTCAGCAATAAAAATCAACAATAGTGGAAACCGTTTTGCCAGTTTTTCGGAGGCTATAGTTATTCAAGGATCGATTACATCCATTTTCATTACCCAACTTCTATATAGATGGTAGTAGTATGCACGCGTTCATTTAATTTATTGACTGATATTATTATATAAAGTCAACCATAACTATAACCACTTTAGAATCACAGTTTATTTGAAGTTTAATTTTGATAAAAAGGATCGAATTTAATTTAAAATTATAATATTTCATACGTGAGAAAATTTTACCCTGTTTTCCTCACAAACACACTGTATTTTTTTATTGAAAATAAATATTTATTTATTCACTTATTACCGAAACTTCCTAATTTTCAATCGGAAATTTTCAATCAATAGGTTAACATTTTCGTTGAATTGTATACTTTCTGATGGTGTAAAAAATATGCATTACTATGCTAAATTTTCTCAAGAAATTCGAAGAAATAAGCTTTTTTATTTCATCAATTTATAATTTCCTAGTACGATCTGTAAAAAAAGCAGTTTTGAATCTTAAGTGGGGTCTTCTGTTGCATTCTCTGTAACATTGCCACAATAACGTATATTGTTTTTTTTTATATCAGCTTTCTGCTGAGATTTTAGGAAACGTAAAGCTCACCAAATTAAAAAACACTGAAAGAGTTTTCCATACAAGCACTTGATTCCGATTGTTCGGTTTGTATGGCAGCCATATGCTATAATGCTCCGATATCGGCTGTTCCGACAAATGATCAGCTTCTTAATGAGAAGAGGACAGGTAAAAATTTAAGATCGATAGCTTCAAAACTGAGGGACTAGTTCGTATATATACAGACAGACGGTCATCGCTAAATAAACTCAGCTCATCAGAAAGAAGAAAAAGACAAAAATAAACATAAAAAACTTTTTTTATTTTAATTTTTGACATAAATTTTGAGGTTATGTGAAAAAGGTGTATATAAAAAAGATGTAGATCTTTTAATTACCGAGATAATCGTTAAAAATTTAATCACCCCTTTCCTTTTCCAATGGATTTCGTCCTAGTATGATATTTTTGCTTTAAAAAATTAACCACCCTGGTCTGTAATAGAAATGTTGAACTTTATTTCCAAATTTTAGAGTTATGAAATATACAAATTAAAATCTAGTTAAACTTGTTTATCAGGTGGTTTAAGGAATAATAAGCATACTTGCTTTGGCTTTGGTGTAGCATTCGAGTGGATAAATCATTCAATTCTCACGCATAAATATTATTTTCTTGGTTTTGAACCAAAATTTCTTTTTCAATGTATTTCTTTATATTACAATACTTAAACATAAATTGACAAATTAATTAATGAAAACAGACTTAAACAAGTTAGGAATAATCAAGCATTTTATACTCTCGAAATTTTAGAGAATCAAAGCCTGGGAAGTACTTTCAGGTATTGGCAAAACTTTTTATTAAAAAAATGTTGCGTAAGAATACACATGCATTATTGGAAGAAACCGAATGCATTACAAACCAATTTGATATCACATTTAATTATGTTTGTTATAGGTCATATATATACAAAATTTGGTTTCGTTTTCGAGATATTCATAATAAAATCCTCGTAATCAACTCATATGAGGTCTATGTGATATAAACTGAAACAAGGGGCCTAATTTAATTTATGAGAAAAAAGCCAACCAAATAATCGGAAGGGATATGAGATTTAGAGCCAATAGAACGATTTTGTTCTTATTCAGCGCTAAACCACATCATGGTTAAGAACCCTACTTAATTGCATTAAAATGAATGGAATTCACTATATAACATATATTGGAAGTGGGTGGAATTCTGGACTGATTGCATTAACTTTTGCCATTACACAAGTATACTCGAGAACATGTTTTTACGCAATTTTATGAAAATAACTCATACTGACCAACATATTCGGTATAAATCTGCTAGAATTATTATATGCAAATATTGTTATATATAACTTATGGGAGTTGGGGTAATTCGTGGACCAATTTTACACATTTTCGGAATCAACTTGTAGAATAACCAATATTATATGTTCACTTAATTTTGGTAAGACGTCTTACATATTGACCTATATTAACGATATAAGTCCAACCGGCAGTTTGAAATTTATATATTATATATGCTATATGGAGACTGGGAACCCGAAATCCGGAAGTTCGGAAATCTTTATACTAAATATATGGGGCAAGGGAAGTATTGAACCGTTTTTAGAGACAATATTTGAGCAATTTTTTATTCTGTTTGCTTATAGTTCGGCAATTGGTTCTTTTTTTATTTATTTTTATTAAAATTATATACTTCTTTGACTAACCTACTGACTTACTGAATATACCACAAACTGATTTTTATGACAATTACGCCTAACACAAATATACATAACAAGGTATTTTAAAATCTGCGATCCATTTGAGCCTTTATATAACATTTTTGATACAAAAAAATACTTCTTAAGGAACTTTGGAACTTATATTTAGATAGTGATACAATAAATTTCGAAAATGCACTCATGAAGTCGAACATATTTTTACGATCCATTTTTATTTCCTTCACATTTTTCTTTATGTTTCAGTAGATAAATAACCAACGAAATTTCGCTACTTAAATTTTCAAAGTCCAGCCTCTCCATTTTGATGTGGTATGTTCTCTACACATTATGGCGCCTTCTTTAGAAAAAACAAGCACAGAATACAAATTATAAACTGAACGTCTGAAGGGGGTGAAACATATAGTAAAACTTTAAATAATTAACATCCATGTTGGTTTATGCATTTTCATACATATAGTAAGTAAGCTTACGTCGAACATTTAATATTAAATCACAATGCCATTTAAATTTCACGCCAAAACGAATAAATTGGTAAAATTGCCTATAAATATATAGGAAGCCACGAACAAGGAACTGAAGACCGTCATCAAACGGTACACTAATTTAAGTACCAAAAAACATGAACTGTAGAATACCCTTCTAAACAGCGGCTATAGATCCTTACATCTCCACCAATAGTTATTAAAAATTGAATTACGCTTTAAATATGTAAACATGAAAAAAACTGTAGAAAAGTGTATATACCCTACAAGAAACTGCTGATGAGTTCACCAATACATTCGCATTTATTATGTCAGTACTGACATTTAAATGAACAGTAAAATGACTGTCAATGTTTTTTTAATTTTTCCAAAAGTAAATTCTGTACACAGCGAAAACAGACAGTATGCATTTCCAAAGAAGTTTCGATAAGTTGTGAAACACCTATGTAGCTATTATTTCGTGCGATGGAATGGAATTAAGTGAAAATTTCTTTTCATAATTTATAATTTCATTATATATTTGTTACACTCTTTTTTATATTTATGTATATTATTAAAACTAATTTTACTTAAAAGTTTCGAATTTATTAAAGAAATAAAAATTATATTATCTACTGCGCAAAAGAATTTTTTCCTTGTGATAGACTTACAGTCAAAGCTGACAAATTGCAGCTATGATAGCGTTTCAGTTATAACTGACAATTTTCAGCTATGATGGCTTTATGGTTAGCAATGACTCAGAAAAAGGCATAGAGTGAGCAGTATAGATATATATTGAATCAATTCCGAATACACATGTGTTAAAAAGAGATGCAAATTCACACACACGTTTTTGAAACGCTCATGCGTAATTTACATATATTTACATTGCTTATGTATGTATGTATACGCGAAGGACAGGTAAATATGTGATATAATTTTCTACCTCTTAAGTCATGTGTTCATATACACAGAGAACATTTTTATCCGATACCAGTTAAAGCAGACGGTCGAGCTACTAAAAAAATTTTAAATTGATGATGGAGTTACAAATACAGCTTCAGATAAAAAAGGAGGTTACTAAGGAAAGCAACGCAGATTTAACATGTGAACATATATTCATTATCGTATTAAGAATCACATAAATATATATATAAATGTGTAATACAACAATAAGATAATGCAGGTTTCTCTATGTACACAATTACCAATTTAATTTGTTGTTTATTTATAATATACATATATTAAACTCTTTTGCAATTTTCTAATTTTCTTTCAGTCGTATTGACTGTTTAGAGAAACTTGGTTAAAACTTAAAGTGGTTAAGTTAATATTATTATTTAGGCACCGCTGTAGCTGATATATTCTTAGTTGTAGCTTTGTAACGCTTTGTTATTATGTATCGCGTCTTAGTTTTTCGGCTATGAACTCCGAAATTAACATTTACCATACGTGTTATAATTTCCAATAACTAAGTAATTCTCATAACATCATTCTTACCCCTTTTAATCTTCCTACTTGCCAGAAGAGTCTCAGTTTAATTTCCAATGAGCCAATTTATAATATATTATAATATATATGTTCAACTAACTATTCTTCAAATACCTTAAAATATTGGTAACAGATATACATAGGTGTGTACCTATATCTAGATAGAGATTTTTATTTTCGTAGAATGGATGACTTGAGTAAAAAGAGAAGAGTGGAATTAAAAAAATACTGCACTCACAAAAGTGTGGTATTTAAAAATAAATACTATATTACCAATGCGGACGAAATACTAAAGTTTAGAGGATAACGCGAACATATGCCATATTGGGTTAAAAAAAAAGATTTTTTAATCAAAGTGAATAGTTCTCCTTATTAACTTAATTATTTTTATCTTTCTACAGTGCAGTTGCCCAGATACAGAGCCTATGTTGATTGTGCACTGTACCAAACCCCGCACAATAACAATGATTTTTTTATTATAATTATACTTGTGTGTCAAATAAAGATTGTTAAAAACAAGTAAGGAAGTTCTAAGTTCGGGTGTAACCGAACATTATATACTCTCGCAACTTGCAAGGATCAAAGTCGAGGAAATTACTTGATGTGTTGGCAAAATTTTATATTAAAGATATACTATTATCAGGACTTTCATTTATTTATTTTATTATATGAATTTCAATTATATATCTCACACATTGACCGATATTTACCGCTATAGGCACTGTGGTTCACATATTCAGTACCCAGGGGCATGAACAATTTTGGTTCGACTTAGACAATTTTAAGTCACAAGGTGGCATACTTTTAATGCATTATTCGTGCAAAGTTTTACCCCGATACAATCATTGTTGCTTGATTTGCATAGTGGAAAGTGAAAGAATCAAATGGAATTTAAAATGGAGTTATATGGGAAATAGGCGTGGTGTTTTCGCACCATAACATAAAAGTCATCTTATACCATCCCAAAGATACAATTTAATGTCTCTGGTAACCAATTTGCACACTGTCGATAGAGGTGTTAAGAACGTTCGTTTTCAGTGAATTTTGTTATTATAGCTTTAGCGGCTTAGGAGATATGCCTATTAGAGGCTGGACCACGCCCACTTTAAAAAAATGTTAACCGCAGATGCCCTTCCTAATGCGATCCTGAATACCAAATAACTGTCTTTCATATTGTGGAGCTTAGTTATGTCCGATTACACCCATCTGCAACACCAACCGTCTTATGGTACCAAGAAACATGTGTACCTAGTTTCATAAAGATATCTCAATTTTTACTCAAGTTACAGCTTGCACAGACGGACGTAAGGACAGACGGACGGGCATACAGTCACCCGGATTTCAACTCGCCTCTTCATCCTTATCATTTATATATACTTAATATACTCTATTTAGGGTATAAAAATTTATTTTCAATAACATTTAATATTATTATTTTAAAAACAACTAAATTCGTTGCCATGTGCGTAGTGGCGCCATCTATGAGGTGATAGCCATATGTCGTAGTTTTGCGGTAAGACAGTGTTACGTCGGCAATAGAGTGCTATACTGAAACATAATTTAGTACTACCAATAAACAGATATTTCCGGATATTAATGAAAATTTCATCTTTCTGATCGAAGACATAAACCTACTTCAAAACATATTCCTTGTTGCCAACAGGATTCCCCCATTTAAATGGTTAATAACAATGAGCGAAGTGCCAAAAAACTATATTTATTTTATACTCAACAACATGTTGCTATAAAGTATAATAGATTTGTTCACCTAACGGTTGAGTTTGAGATAAGATATCTGGATGAACCTTGGTCCACATGTTTCTTGGCCGACATGTTTTTTGGCATTACGTGAAGTGTGTAGACATATTTCACAAACGATTAGAGCTATATCAAACAAACTTGCTGAGGAAAAATTTCTTGGACACCTCTGCAGTGTGAAAATAAGAAAAATCATATGATAAATACGCTCCCTCCCCATATAACGGTTGTTTTTTTTAAACAACTAAAAGTGCGATATCTTGTTAAATAAAATGAACATACGTCTGAAGCATCAAATTTTACTGCTAAGAAGGTTTTAGAGTTTTCAAAGGAAGCAATGTAAAAATTGGGCGATGAGTGCTGTACCGCCCACCTATATAGTTGACTCTCATAATGTGTGAAATCGGTCAACGAAGTACTTAAGGAACCAAGTGTGTCTATGACGTATAATATAAGCTAATAAGATATCAAAATATATTCACGGTTTAAAAAAATAATTAATATTGAATTCTTTCGCAGCAGTTTTTAGTATACATATGTATTTGCCAACACTTGAAAGTATTTGTACGATTTTGCCTCCTTCCTGGCAAATTACGAGAGTATAAAATGTTTGGTACACCCAACTATTGCCCCTCTTTACTTGTTCAATACATGCCTAAGCATAGTAAAAAACAATTCGTGACACTCCATATTACGCACTTGAATGCATTGCAAACAATTTGAGGTTCATTCTTATTCACAACCAATTGTAATTGGTTCCGTCTATGTCATTTAGCTTAAGAGAGTGGATAAAATAAACTTTTTATCATATTGACATCCATGTTCGACTTTCTGAGTGTTGATTGCGTAAACACTGGTTAAACTGCGTTCAGGCGGTCGCTCATTATCGGCAAATTCGCCTTTGGTGCCGCTCATTGCGTTCACAAGCGCGACACAAGTGTGACAACTTGAGTCGGACAATTTTTGATTAGCTAATTCTTATTCTTATTCACACTTTTTTAAAACATTCTACTATGTTTTAGATATTTACATATACATATGCAGCGACCTGTTACGTACAATACCACAAAGCGTGCCAATCGAGGACGAGCTTTTGATTTTCCTCACGTATCTTCGGCTACAAAAACTGGTTTGGGCGACAAAAAGAGCCCCCGTGTGAACATAGTGTTAGTGATAATCAGGCCATAGATATTTTCTAGAAATATGTATTGTTAGAAATATTGCCAATGGACACTGCATATTGCTAAGGTTTAGCAATAGATGTCTAAATATATATATCTTGATACCCATAGCTTGCGATGAACCGTTTTGTTGGTGGTTTGACAGAGTTGTTTTCATTTCTACAAAAATGTTTAGTAAGCAACATGTACACGCAGAGTTTCAGTCACATGATGCCAATAAATATGAAATGCCAGTGCCCGATGTCTTATGTTCTGTTGCTTTAACTGCCATTTAGCAAAGTAAAAATATAAATTTTGCATGTTTCAATTATTAAAGGTTTGAAAAATAACGACAATAACGTTTTGACACTGCGTTAAAAAAGGTTGTAATTGCGAAGGAAGGAAAAACGGACATTTTTAATTTTATGTGAAATTTATATAAAAATATATTCATGGTTGTTAAAAGCGAAATCAGCCTCAAGCATTTTTCTCATTAACATGATATCAGTTATTATAATTTTCAACCAGATTTGTAATTTCGATGCATTCATAATCGAATTTACTAACTACGAGGTAATTTTCAATTTTTAATATCGTAATTGTTAGTAAAATCATTTGACTAAATAAATGTTCATTAAAATTAATATTTAACTATATTTCTAATAGATACTCATATGTATGTTAGACCTATGTTGTATCTTCCTACGATATTGCGTATAAAGTATTTATTTAATATTTATTATATTCTCATGGGCAGCATGGGCGTCCCAGTGTTAAGTTTCGGAAATGAAAATTTAATATGTGACTAAAGCGTTAATCTGAAAACAGAAAGCTTGTGTGAACACAAGTAGCTCTAACCATGATGTTTTATTTTCAGCAGAAGGACAGTTGGTTTGACAAAATAATAACTATAACGAGGAATGATTACTAAACTCTAAGGGCATTAGGATTCTAAGCTTTCTTATGCGAATGAAAAAATAGTAAAATACCGAATTACGATTGGAAACTATTCGTTTAGAGGAACGCAACAAAAATAAAAGATAACTCGAGGTTAGTAAGCCATTATTTACCCATTTTTCTTCAAACCATCATCAATCTCAATTTTCATTATAATTTGCAAATGTAAATCTCTTTATAATTGTATTTACTTCTATATTATTTTCTCTTTGATTAGAATTTTGACTCTTGGTGATAAAATCGAATTACTTATATTTTGTAACTTTAAATATACTCTTGCAACATGTTGCTACAGAGTATAATAGTTTTGTTTACCTAACGGTTGTTTGTATCACCTAAAACCAATCGAGTTCGACATAGGGTTATGTATGTATAAATGATCAGGATAACGAGACGGGTTGAAATACGGGTGACTGTATGTCTGTCCATCCGTCACTTCTGAACTTGAGTAAAAATTAAGATATCTTTATGAAACTTGGTACACATATTCTTTCTTGGCCCCATAAGAAGCTTGGTATTATAGATGGGCGTAATCGGTCCACTGCCCCACCCACAAAATGCCATTAATCGAAAACCTATAAAATGCCATAACTAAGCTTCGCAATAAGATACAAGGCTGTTATTCAGCACAACGAATTGCATTGGGAAAGGGCATTTATACATATATCTCCTAAACCAATCCAGCTATATGACCCAATTTTCATAGAATTCATATTTTTGATTCTTCCTTTGACAGTGTGAAAATGTATAAATTCGGATTATAACCCCGCCAACTCCTTATATAACGGTTTTTTTTAAAACTACTAAAAGTGTGATGATTCAATAACTAAATGTGTCTGATACATTAAATTGCATATCCGGGATGGTACCAGCGGATTTTATAAGAACCGATGTCTAACTTGGACGATGGGTGCGACTCCGCCCATATATAGGTGAAGTCACATAACTCTACTACTGGACCAATTTCACCAAATTTAGTACATGGTATCATTCCCATATTAAAGTGTGAAAATGGGCAAAATCTGTAAACAAACGTGCTTACTTTCCATATAGCTCAATTTGAAATTGTATATAGTTCTTACACTTTCCCGTATACAAATCAAGCACTAGCGAATATATCGGGACAAAACTTTGCCCAAATAGTGCCTTTGAGGTATACCATCTCAAGTCTAAAAATTGTCAAAATCGCACTATATTCTAATAAACATTATTGTATTAATTGTTTGGCACTAAACATGTCCCTAATATAATCCCATGCTATCTTTTGGTTGACGTTTCGCACATAAACTCTATATATTAAATGTAGCAAATTCGGTGGAGATTATGTCAGATATATCTCATTTAAGGATGATTTTATTCTAATTCTCACTGACAAGAAGTAAACTATAATAATAAAACTAATTGAGTTTATGCTCTATAATCTAAGTTAATAAGATACTTACATAATTGATTCCAATCACAATTTCAACGAACAATCAATGTTGAATTTTTTCGCAACATCATTTAAAATAAAGTTTAGCCAGCACCTGAAGATATTTCTCTGATTTTTGCAACTTGTAAGGGTATGAAATGTATGGTTACACCCGAACTTAGCTCATTCTTACTTCTTTAATATAAGGTTTTCCTAACGCCCGAAGGTATTTTCCCTGCGTTAATTCTTGCTAGTTGCAAGAGTATAAAATGTTCGGTTATACCCGAACTTCCTTACTTGTTGAGTATACTTCACTGGATTGGTCATCTGGACTTCAATTTCCCTTCAATCGCACATGTGTTAATTCCAATAAGTCAAGCGAACAGATCATCATTTCGATATGGTAAATAACCTAATGATAAATGAGTATAGAGTTTCAAAAAAAAAAAAACAATTAATTCAAATGTTAATATATAAAGATTCAAAACAAGTAACGAGGGGCTAAGTTCGGGTGTCACCGAACATTTCATATCTCGCAAGAAGCAAAGCCGGGGATATACTTTCAGATGTTGCAAAACTTTATATAATATTACAAAATTATGCGAAAAATTCAATATTCGTTATTGGTCGAAAGTGTGAGAGATTTATTTTTTGCTTGATATCCGAGATATAGGTATTAAAATAAACTTAGTTAACTCAAATTAGATATATGTAATGGGATATTAACTCAACAAAAGAAAAGTGTTAGTGAAAACGATATGATTATGTTAGGATAAGGGACTTAGACTAAGGTCTAGACCGATTTTATATCTTTATATCAGATGTATGTATTTAGTCTAGGAGAAGGTCTGGACTGATTGCGTTAATTTACATGTTTTCTCGCCATTTTTTGAAGATTGCACATACACTGACCTACATATACGGCATAAAAGTCGCCTCGTTATTCTAGCAGAGTAGTAGAGTAATGATATGTAGTATATGGTAGCTGGAGTAAATCGATGACCTATTTTACAAATTCTGCAATAAACTATATTAACACAAAAGTCTCGGGCCTAACAAAGAAAATACGGGGTTTTCTTCTTAAAATTGGCTTTATTCATCAATATAATCTTCATCAAGAGCAACACAATCATTCCAGCGCTGCTCTAACATTTTAATACAACTTTTGTAGAACGATTTGTATTTTGCCTCAAAATAAGCATCAGCCTTCATTCGGACGAAATTTCTTACCGGCAAGCATTTTTTTGAGGTTTGCGAACAACCAATAGTCTCTGGGAGCAATTCCGGTTTCTTACGTTTAAACATGGCCGAAAATATGCTCAGAATCACCAACACGTTGCTGGTTTTGGTCAACAGTCAGCAAACGCGGCACCCACTTTGAATAGAGCTTTCTCATGGACAAATGCTCATGCAATATAAAGCCAACACGTTCTTTTCAAATCATTACGATGTCAGCTATATCACGCAACTTCAATTTCCGATCAGTCAGAACGATTTTGAGAATTTGTTTGTGTTTCCTGGTGTTACAGCCTTATTTGAACCCCTAGTGTGTTTTGCATCATAGGTATCTAAACGACCACGTTTGAAGGCAGCAAATCAACGTTGTATTGTCTTCTGATGGTGCGGAATCCGTATAACACTTTTCAAGCCATTGCTTCGCTTGAACGGGTTTTCATCCATTGTTTTTAAAATAACAAAAACAGCGTCACTCTTAGCACAATAACTCACAAACTAATGAATAGAATGTCATGAAATTTGAACAGCTGTCCCTAGAAGGTTAGTACTAACTGAAAATGAGGTGAATTCAATAAAACTACCGCCATCTATGTGTGAGGCCCGGGACTTTTCGGCCTTATGTTATATCCACTATTATAAGTTCACTTAATTTTGCTAAGACATCTTCCATATTGACTGATATATACGGGTCAGGAAGCTTTAAATCATTGTATTAGGTATTAGGAGGTTAATGGAATTATTGAACCGATTTTACCCTGTTCTGTGTCTGTGGACTTGAAAAGCTATGGTCCGATTTCAACTATTTTTGAACGTTAGTATACCTATGAAGCACTGTTTGCTCAAGGTTTTATTCCCTTCACTTTATTGGTGGTTGATTTATAGTCTATAAAGAGAATGATTCTTATGGAAATTAAAATTTTTATGTATGAGAAGTAGGCGTGGTTGTTTTCCTATTACGCCCATTTTCACAACGTAACATACAAATGTCGAGATTATGTTATGCATATAGAATTTCATCTAAAGGTCGGCGGTGCCACGCCCATTGTCCAATTTCAATATCGACTACTAAAAAGTCTTTCTGTAACATCTCGCTGAAAAACTACTTATTATCATGCAATTATTTACTGAGTTATCGTCCGTTTAATAGTTTTCAACATAACTGTTGTATGAAGAGTGAGCGTTGTTATCAACAGATTGAACTGATTTTTACACTACATAAAGAAATGTTCGAACAAATTTGGTTGAAAAAGTTCTATTAGCTTGTGAGATATGCTCATTAAACGTACCAGGCCTATTTTTAAAAAAATTCAGCCCACAGATACCCTTCTTTACTACGATACCTTGTACCTAATGACGGTTTTGTATCTTAATTTGGGGCTTAGTTCAAGCACTTTATACGTATTTTTGCTACTAATATGAAAAATTTGGATTCCTGGGTTTTTACCGCTTCTTCGTCAGAAGAAATGAACCATTCGAAAGTGGTTTGCTGACACCTGAACCGGCCAAAGTTCTGAGCAATGTCTCTTTTCTTCTAGGTGTTACAAACTTCGTAGCAAACTCCCTTGTTTAGGGTATAATTATACAACAAAACATATCGGAATGATGGAAAATCGCTATAATCGTTGTTAAACATCGAAATCAAAATTCATTACTATATTGACCGACATATGGTATGTGTATGCCTTAAGATTTTTTAATAGATTTTTAATACAATGCTGATTATTATCATTTTTTTGGTGCAATATTTTCATTTTATTTGATTTCGATTCAAGTTAAATTTCATTTTAATATTTTCGCTTTTACTATCTATTGTAATTTCCATTATAAGTATTGGTCGTGGACTCAAACTTATATGCGCTATGTATAAAGAGGATATTTGGTAAATGGAAAATATTAATAATTTGGTTGAGGACATTTAAGTAGTTTGTGAGATGTCAAGATGTAAGTGATTTATCGCCGGCGATTTCATACATCCTCTATACTGGTAGAAGCTATTTTGTTGTTTTGAAAAGGTTTTTCCGTTGGGATTTGCACGAAATCCAACTCTTAGTCGCTCGAATTTTTACGTCCAATTTTCTACAATAAAATATATGCATTACGATCTACTAATCAATTACATACAAACAATTTTTATATACACCCCCAAGGGTTTTGTATATTTTCCGCTAAATAAAGCTTCCTTACCTCTCCTTCCAGACGTCTTTCTGCATGCTTCTCCGTAATTGGAAAGAGAAACAATATATACAAATAAATATTAGTCTGGTCAAATATGAAAACGCGATTAAAAATATGTGGAAAAAAGTAGTCGAGGTCGAAGGTCAAAAAAATTTATTTCGCGATTTTCAATGGAACGGTAAGTTGTATGAATGAAGTTATTGGAATAAAACTTTGCAGAGTTAGTGCCCCTCAATACCTAAGTATATCTTACTTTTTGCTGAAAATATCGGCCTACCTGTTAGATATATTATTAAAATTCGGAGAGAATCTTTTCCCAGCAATAATCCCGTCAAAATTGGGTCCCCACCTCCATATAGTACCTAATATAAAATAGTCAGCTTATATCATATGCATCAATCAATATGTAAGATATCTAGGCAGCTTAGCTTAGATGAACGTATAATATTGCATATACTCTAGTTTAATGATGAAAATGTGCGAAATCGGTCTACGAAATAGTCCCACTTCCCATATTCTACAATACATATAATGATAATATACACTTTACTGTACTTTATGCCGAATATGTCGGTCAGTCTATGAGATATTGCTATAAAATTGAGTAGAAAAGTGCTTGAGTAATGGCAAAAGTTTTTGTCAGTCCAGACCTTCTTTTAGCTTCAATGTAATGATTTCCGAATTTCCACCTGACTTTTAGCCATTTTTGTTGGACAATATGTGTGCAACAATAAAATGATTTCCGATTCTTTTTCTGGTTATTAATAATTAAATTTAGTCCCTTTGGGTTGAGCTTATATTACATATCCTTATCTCATTTCAGTACACTGGACCATTTTAATATACATATCTCGGACACGAAGGAAAATGTATAATATAAAACTGAGTGGTTATAATAATGTTGTATGTCGTACAATATGAATTAATAGATTCTAAATATGATTGTTTCCTGAAATAATGAATGATGAATTTTCGGGAAATACTTTTTATTTGAATTTGGTCTGCCACTTGATTTGATCCTTGCAAATTTCGGGAGTATTAAATGTTCAGTTACACCCGAACTTAGCCCTGACTTGCATATTTGAACACATACTTGTACAAGTAGTTTACATAGATAAGCGCCACCGTGTTCGCCAGCCTGCTATAGATTTGCAAAGTCGGATAAAAACCATACCATGAGCCGTTTTGCATATATATGGTAGTATGTTTCATCTAAAAGTATCAAATAATAATTTCATCGCCATACCATTTCAGAGCAAATGGCTTTTATTTAATTCACATTTCGTGCATATTTTACAAACTTAAGTTGCTTTCCGGCTCACTGGTACAGAAAGCTGCTTTTACTTAAGCGGCAATTGTTGCTTCCACAGTAATGGCTTTGCTAGCCGCATACAAAGTGCATTGTGACCCAGAATTTTAGGAAGAAAGGACGATAAGGAATTTGATGGAACATATCTGCTACCTGTTTGCATTCCAGTTGCCCTTACGATGATATGAGTTAATATTTTAGAACTCGAATCAAGATTTTCGTGCTGAATTCCGCAAGGACAGACGCCAGTGAATAGATGTTCCACATTAGAAAGGTGAGCAGCGATTTTGTGATGGTTGAGTTTGCAGTAAATGCTGTGTTAATACCTTTTGGTGGCATTTTAATGTCACAACAAATGTAACATTCAAAACTCATTAAAAGAAGAAACACTTTTTTATACCCTCAATAAAAAATTGTTAAAATATTACTGTAGTACGTTCTGGAAATGCATAGTACGAATAAAGTAGTGAATTAAGCTTTTTGCCTTAGTACTTTATGTTACATTATAAAATTTAGCGAAAACAGGTTATAACCGCATTCAATTTAAGCTTTATTATTCTGTGATATTTTCTAAATGAATAAAGCTAGCTAAATCTGAATTAAAGCGGTACGTACAGTATTTGAAGTTTCCATATACACTTTACTCTATATCATACATATTGAGCAATAAATAAGATATGATAATTAAAACATATAAATTTGCTATACTTGGCAAAAGTTTTTATATTAAATTTCAATGCCTCTGGAAATATTTTGTGATTTGTACAAATAACATTATATGATCTTCGACGCCTCACAAACTATATGTAGTATACTCACGTAGTTCCATTACAGCATGTGTTTCATGTCCGAAAATTTAGTGCCGAATGTCGTAATGCTGATAGAAATATTCTTGTTTAATTTTATTAAAACATCTTCAGTTGAGATATATGTATACGATATAAAGTTAACTAAAGAATTGAAACTAACTAGAGGGGCGAAAATCATTTTATTAACGACATGGGGATAAACAAAGGTTTGTTACGATTTCATTCAAATTCAGTGCTAAATCACATAATGGTTAAGAAAAGCTTGTTCACTTAATTTCATTCAAATATCAAACTTATTGACCAATATAAATCGTATAAAATCATCGAAAATTATTATATCATATATCATTACATGATAACTGATTTTGCTAAGATATCTCACATATCGGTAAAAAAAACAGTAATATGAATTTTGCTGACAACAAGTAGGTCTTCTCTTGTCCTAAATAGTATTGCGGCCACTAAAAAACTGGGTGTTAATATCATCGAGTTCAAATGGAATTTTTTCCAATAAAAGAAGAGTACACGCTGTTAAATGTTCCTTTTGTAATACTTGTATAACAAATTTTTTCTACCGACTTCCTGTACGTAAAAAATGATGTTTTGTGATGTGAATTTGGGGCTTATAGAGCACAATATACGAGTTGTGTTAGAAATAACCGGATTTATTTTATTATGTTGATATACACGCCCCTGAAGTATGATACAATTATCAGTTGTATTATTGCTTACTAGCAGCCGCTAAAGTTATACGTGTTTTTATGAGCTTGGCGAGTTTTGTTTGTTAAAAGCTCACACAATACTGTAACGATACCCCAGTCTGCATATTCGCCAGATATAGCTCCGTGTGACTTTTTCTTATATACAAAAATAAAGAGAACCTTAAATGATCCTCGTTTTACAAGATAGGTGAAAATCGCTGAAAGGACTAAAGGCTATTACAAAAATCGAGTTTAAGAAGTGTTGGACGATTGGAGGAAGCACTGACATAACTGCATAATATCGAATGGGGACTATTTTCAAGTCGACAACATTAATGTAGACGAATGAATATATAGTTTTTTTAAAAAACGAAAATTCCTGTTAATTTTTTAACATACGTAGAGCAGTTTCTTACTTATAGCTTTTAAGATATTTGTATTCACAAATCCAAAAATTGTGAAACTAATACTTGATATTTCATTATGATTAACACATTTTGTGCACATTTTCACTTAAAATATCTGTATTTAGACTATACATATTAAAATATGTACACCATTTATTGCGCGTTTTTTAAACATTGTCAAATAGAACGTATTTTACAGGATTTGGGCTTTATATAAAAATGTCTCCAACAAGTAAAGAAGGGCTAAGTTCAGGTGTATCCGAACATTTTATACTCTTGCAACTTGCAAGAATTAAAGGCCGGGAAATTCCTTTAGGTAAGAATTAGACATTCATTATTAGAGAAAATCGTGAATAAATTACAATCAAATTTGGTATATTTTTGACTTATATTGAAGGCCATAAAATTAGACATAGTTTATTGCTATATTCTAGTTCGCGTCAGCTTAAATTATATTAAAAACACTTCCAATTGAGATATACCATGTATATAATATTCACTCGACCGAAGAGGCTAAATTAAATATATTCGGAATTTATTATATTAGGGATATGGGGCTTAGACCAAAGTATAGCCCAAATCCATTCTAATTCAGAGATAAATTCTTTTGTATTGCATTAAAATATCACATATTTTGACCTACCTGAACAGTTTAAGTAAAAGTGGAAGGAAATAATTTTGTTTATTATATAATATTGGGGATAGAGAAAGATTGCATTAATTTTGACAGTGCTCAGGTATACTCGAGAACATATTTCGAAGCAATTTTATATATAAATAATACTCACTGACCGACATATTCGTCATAAAACTTGTTAGAATAACCAAAATCATTATAAGTATTATATAGGAGTAGGGGGTAGTATTGACCCGATTTTATAAATTTTTGCCAATACCACATACAACATGCCACAGACTAATAAAATTTTACCAGGGTGTCATTAAGGTAACTCACATACCATCATTAATATTATGGAGTAGAGTCAGCCGGATGCTCAAAAATCCTGATAATAGTTATATGGGGGCTAGGTCAAGTCTTCGCCCAATATGATCCATTTTGGGCACAATGATACACTGTTGCTGTACAATATGCTCTCAAATTTTCGTTGAGATAACTCACATGTTGGCCGATGTATGCGGTATAAAGTCACCCGGATGTTCAAAAATCTTTATATTAGTATTTGTATTGGGTATATGGAGTCTAAGGGGAGTATTGACCCGATTCAACCCATTTTTAACGTACTGACATACAGACATACTATTATTAGAAAAGGATCCTCTTTGAATTTCAATTATATATCTCAGATATTGAACGATATTTCCGGTAAAAAGTCAACTATAGCCACTGGGGTCCACATACAACAGTTTCGGCTCGATTTCAACAATTTTTGGTGATAAGGTGGTATTTTAAGGCATTATTCGTGCAAAGCTTTATCCCGATACATTCATTAAGATGAATCAGATGAAATTTAAAATTGTAATTGTAGTCCGATTTCGCTCATTTTCGCACTGTTATACAGAAATGTCAGAAGAATTTTATATACCATTTGATCAAAATTCGTTGTGCAGGTCCCGAGATAGATGATTTCCCCATACCACGTCCGGGGGAAAATTTAATGCTCCGGCGTATTTGGTCATTGATTTATCACGCTTTAAGTAGTTTTTAAGAGTATCGTTATATGGGGAGTGGGCGAAGCTTTAAAAAGATTTCATATTTTTACAGCGTCGGTAGGGGTGTTTTTGGGATTTGTCCTAAGCAAATTTGGTTAGTTTAGTTTGAACGTTCACGTATTCACCGTTAGCCCACGGTGCCCCTTGCTACAGCGATCCCCTGTGCCAAATTGCAGTTCCATATCTTAATTGAGTGCTTAGTTATGGCTTTTTATATATTTTCGTGTAATGACGTTTTGTGGGCATGGCAGTGGTCCGATTACGCCCATTACCGAACTACGGAAAACTTGTACCAAGTTTTATTACGATATCTAAATTTTTAATGAAGTTACAGCTTGCACAGGCAGACGGACGGATGAACGGATAGTCAGATATCCGGATTTTAACTCGTTTCGTCATCCTGATCATTTATATATACATAACCCTATATTTATCTCGATTAGTTTTAAGTGATACAAACAACTGTTAGGTGAACAAAATTATTATACAGCAGCAACATGTTGCAAGAGTATCAAAATATAAGTCTGAGGCGAGTATATGTGCATATATTCTTTATCTAAAGAGTCTCATCTATCCGTCCATATATCAGATCGCGGCGCCAAAGTAATCGGTATTTTGCCCTTGGAATGATAAAACTCACTCCATTCGTTTCTCTGTTACACTTCGATCTTAAGATATAGGTCTATTTCCTCATATTTCAGTAAATAAAAAAAAATTAGCCCATGATTTGGTATCACTTTAAATTCATGAAATGTCAAAACCCGACATCATTGGCATTCAGTTGTAACGGAGGTACATACAATAATTGAGTGTTGAGAGAATATAATCGAAAAATACACGTTTATTTCCGATGAGTGCATATAGTTGAGCAAGAATATTTCATTTAAATTAATTTATTTTTGCACAGTTGTGTTTGCTCGTAAACTTGCAATTTTGTAATTTTCCGTCTTGTCAACAACATTTTATATTCACTTAATGCGACAAGCAACGAGTTTCCAAGCGGCATTGCAATTTTCTTACTCCACCGCCAGCTGATCACCATCATAAAAACATAGCATTCGTGTGTGTGCAAATAAGATAAATAACTGTTAATTGAAATTTACACGATGATTTAGGTGGTAATAAAAACCAATTAAATACGTTTAACCAAAATGAGTGAAAATAGGACGTAAGCTCCCGCAACAAAACCTTTCATTATTCATCTCTATTGAGTTGTTGTTTGCAATTGTACCATTTATTGAAGTAAACTTAATTTTAAAAATATTTAGTATACCTAAAAACTTATATTACACAATGATACCAGATAAAAATGAGATTTCTTTAAGACTCAGTAAAAAAGTTTTTGATTTACTGATAAAACGAATTTTGTAGTAGAATAGTAATTTACATCATATCATTTATAAAATTTGCCACGAAGTTTGTAACACCTAGAAGAAAACAATCACGGAATATACTGCTCAGATCGGACCACTATCGCAAAGAGCTATCATTCAAAGTGATCGTTGGCCGGTTACTTTTTCACATTTAGTTATTAATTTAGTTGGTATTAGAATGAACCTGTAAAGGGTATTAGAACTTCGGTACAGCCAAAGTTAACGTTTTTTCTTATTTTATTTATATTTATTACATGTAACTAATGCACTAACCAATCCATCGACACGAAACTGATCACATAGAGTCTGATATGTGATAATTCTGATCCACAGATGAATGAAATACATATGCAGACCTGTTCCTTCCCATGCGACCGAACCGAAGCCTTTCACATTTATTATGTGTTATTGGAACTAGATGATTCTGATTCTGATTCAGATTCATAGTATCTAATGCATCTGAGCACCATACTGCCTGACTATCCCAAAGAACTGACACTATCAATGCAAGAAATACTAGACACAAGCACATTGTTCATTGAAAGAATTCATCATCTAGCAACATTGATCTAAAACAATGAATAGTTCTCAGAGAACTAGAATAACGAAATTAGAATACCTATCCTTAAAATAGACAATAAGTATACTGCAAAAGCTATCGCGGAGTTTCCCTTCTCAACACGATAGCGAAATATTTACGAGAATTGTTAATAGAAAGCTATGCGTAAGAAGTCCTTCCGCGGTGTGTGGTTCAGTGTGGTTTTAGATCAGGAAAGTTGACACTACTTCAAATATTCTCTCTCAAAGTTTATTGATATTAACAAGCATTCGGCATTGCCCGAAACGGTATCAAAATGCTACTCGAAAAGAAAAACCCCAAATTGCAATCTTGGGAAGAAAAATTGTAAGAAAAGTCAAAGATAATGACATTTTACGTTTTATCAAAACACAGTGATTAAGATGGCTTGGCCATGTAACAAGAATGGATAACAAGCTTGTTATACAAAATAGAAGAAAAATCGCAGCCAATCGAGTTGTCTGGAGACCAAAGCTCACAAAGAGCTGTAGCTTAAAAAGATGATGATGATATCGGATAAATTATTTTGTAAACGATAACCATAACATATATATATATATGGATATGGGTATATATATATATATATATATATACAATATGTAAATGTAAATATTCTTAGTTAATGAAAAAAGTGTTACGAAGAAATTACATCGTGACTGTCCTTAAAATTATTTATTTGTTTTAATTACCAGCGCAGCATGAGTTCAAGAAACCAAGTGAACAGTTATCGCTGTATGAATTTGTGTTGCACAAGAGAGTATGTATAGATGTATAGGTACGAATTCAGAATACCTTCCAACGTTGTTCAGAATTAAAAACTTCGTTACAATAAAATTTATTAGGTTTGTGCATAGCCATCTGCATATATGCGTAGCTAGTATATGTATGTATGAACATGTATGTGTGGATATATTCAAATTCAATATCGCTTCTATGTAAAACGAGCTCTTTACAAAACTACCTTCGTTGAATTTTTGCCTTTTTACCACTGTACTCTTTTTTACATTTCTTTTTTTGCCACCAGCCGCCATCTTTTAGATCATGTATCTTCGTCCGCATGCACATATGCTTGTATAGACTCACATTCTATCTGCCTGGTTTTTTGTTCTCTGTTAGCTGCATATGAGACACAACTTCATATCGAATCAATTTCTTGTTTTTTTTTTCTGATGACACCTATTTGAATTATTTCTTTATTTTACCATTTACCTGCTGTAATAAATTTTATAAATTTTTTATTTATCTGTTTTCCTTAGCTTGTAACAATGAACTTCTTATGATCCCGATGGAGTAAGTTGTCATGACTGCTATTGGTGGGAAATATTGCATTCACATGATGAAGCTATACCACCACATATACTAAACAATTGAAAATTATTGAAAATATTCTTTAAATTGTCGTAATTTTTTGGTTTTTTTTTGGTTTTACTTATATGGTTGATATGGATTTGAATATTTATTGAAGCACTAATTAAAATCGTAAAGGAAGGTTTCATAATTTTTAACACATTATTTTGGTGAAAGAAATTCCTCATACTGGTTGCAATTTTTTTCTTATATTGTGAAATAATATAACCGTTCTTATAAGAGGGCATATATATATATATATATATATATATAATAAATTTCAAACTAACACATTTAGTAGATATTTAAAACAAGTAATGAAGGGCTAAGTTCGGGTGTAACTGAAAATTTATACTATCGCAATAATCACAGCTGAGGAAATACTTTCAGGCGGGCATAGTATTATCAGGAAATAATATTTTTCCGAATTTATATCTCACATATTTACCGATATTTTCGATAAAAAGTTCGCAATAGGAACTTGGGTCCACATATTCGCTATCTAGGGGCTTAAATAGTTGTAATCCAATTTCGAAAATTTTTAGTGTTACCCAATATATTCTTTGGTGCTTAATTTGTATACTAGAAAGTGAAAGACTCAGATGGAGTTTAAAATTTTGTTATACAGAAAAAAAGCGTTGTGTTGTCCGATTTCATCCATTTTCGCACAGTGACATAGGATTGTTAGCATAATATGTATAATATGTACTACATTTGTTTGAAATTGGTGGAGCAGGCCCCGAGATATGGGTTTTCATCTAAATATGGACAGTCCAACTTTGATACCCGTTTTCCAATTTTGAGACCGGCTCCTCTTTTGTATCATCTCGGGTGAAAAAGTTAATGTCTCTGACGATTTCATTTATTGTGTTATCGCACTTTTAGTAGTTATCCCTGTCATTATTATACACAATAAAGAAATCTGTTGTGCCTAACTACACATATATTTAATGGCAACAATAAAGCTTACTGAACTCACATTTTTCTTTAAACTTGCCAATAAACCACGTTGGATGGAAGCAAATTATTAGTTTTCCTCACAAATTATGTGAATATAAAAATTATTACATTTTCCAAACATCATTCCTAAATACATATAAGATGCTATTTATCATATATTATTTAATTAGTCGTTTACTTACGATATACATACATATGTTCAACTTAATATTAGGCGTGATCTTTTCTGATCTTTCAAAACCATTAATTGGCTGTCGTCAATGCTACATATTGCTGTAAGTTTTATAAATTTATTACCGTTTGTGGGTTTGTAATATTAATAATTTGGACATATGTTGAAATATTTACTGTAAGATAAAACAAGCTAGAAAGGCCAAATATAAATAATTTTTAGCACCAAACAATATATGTATTTATGTCTTAACATGTCACTTAATGAGATTAAAATAGAGAAGAGCGGTGAAAATCTTAAAATCAAGTAAATGAGGCAGATCAAGGTCGAACATGTTTCATTTACTTTCGACGTTAAACCAGATTAACATCTTCGGTAACCTTCAATAAAACTTCACACATATTGATCGATATAAATGGTTTAAAGTTAAAATGATGGTTGAAAATCGGATGAATGTCTGTCTGTCGGTCCGCCTGTCCATGAAAATTGGAACTTAAGTAAAAATTTAAATATCTTGATTAAACTTGATACATGTATTACTTAGCACTCAAGGTAGTTCGGAATTGAAGATGCGGGTACCATTGCCACCCCACAAAATTGTGCTAAATGAGCACCTCTAAGTGCAATAAATAAGTTGCAAGTTACGATACAAACTGTCGAAATCGGATTATAAATTTTCAAACTCACCAGATGGTGAATATATGGACCTCATTGTCTAAGCTTGACTTTACATTGAAAATATTTATCAGTCTTTAAGATGTGTTATTGAAAGGGAGAATATTTTCCTGTTCAGTTAACTTTAAACAGTTTATTTGGGTTATTAGTTAATTTTTTTTTTTGAAATTAAGTGTTTTCTTAATCACTTAATTAAGTATTTTTAACCACGAGCTCAATATGAGTGAAATCGATTCAAACCTAATCCCTGATATAAAGTTATATTTTAAATTTCGTCCTTTTCGAAAAAATCGTATGTACTTGTATCTATCGGGGAACATGTAAGCAATCTTAACAAGATTAAGGAAACATATTTTCATAGATATATCGGCGATTGGTGCCGAAAATTAGTGAAATCCGTTAATTAATTACACCAGTTCTCATAAACCACATATAATGATTTTGGTTATTCTAATTGACCTTATGTCGGATATATGAGTCAATGCTTGAGTTATCTTATCCACATCCCTAATATAATATTTATAGCTCCTACGGTTGACTTTCACCTGCTATGATTTCGTCTCTGCGGTTGACTTTATACCGCATATGTATATCAGTATTAGCACAATACATATAACTCAATAAAATGAAACGGCAGTAACTCGATTATCAATATCCTATAGAAAACCTTCTCGTAGCATTAAGTCAATATGTGACGGATTTTAATGAAAGTTATCAACATATTCTCGAGTATAACACATGAGCTGAAAATGAAATGAAAATTTTTTTTGTTCAAAACGGCTTTATTCATCAATATAATCTCCATCATTTCAATACCACTTATGTAGAACGATTTGTCTATTTCTTCAAAATAGGCCTCAGTTTCAGTGGTAACCTCTTCATTCGGATGAAATTTCTTACCGGCTAGCATTTCTTTAAGGTTTGCGAACAACCAATAGTCTCTGGGAGCAATTCCGGTTTGTTACGTTTAAACATGGCCAAAAATTTGCTCAGAATCATCAACATGTTGCTGATTTTGGTCAACAGTCAGCAAACGCGGCACCCACTTTGAACAGAGCTTTCTCATGGACAAATGCTCATGCAATATAAAGCCAACATGTTCTTTTGAAATCATTACGATATCAGCTATATCACGCAACTTCAATTTCCGATCAATCAGAACGATTTCGAGAATTTTTTTTGTGTTTTCTGGCGTTACAGCCTTATTTGAACCCCTAGTGTGTTTTGCATCATTGGTGTCTACACGACCACGTTTGAAGTCAGAAAATCAACGTTTTATTGTCTTCTGATGGTGCGGAATCCCTATAACACTTTTCAAGCCATTGCTTCGCTTAAAGGGTATTGTTTCCCATCAAGAAGCGTGTAAAATTAAAACACGAAATTGTCATGAAATTTGAACAGCTGTCCCTAGAAGGTGAGTACTAACTGAAAATGAGATAAAATTAGAGCCATCTGTTTGTGAGACCCGGTAATTTTTAGCCTATTACTTGAGTAGTCGCAAAATTTAAAACAATCAGTTCAAAAATAAAGTAAATCAGCACCAATAAAGGCAACAGAATAAAATTTTGCACAAATAAATAGTGACTCCGAGATAGTCTATCTCACGTCTTGAAACTCTCGAAATCAGACCATAACTTTACATAAGGTTACCGAATTGGAGATAAGCTAAGGGTCTATAACAAATTCCAAACCAAATAAGTTAAATACTTGTTCTAGATTATTTATTTTCATGAAACAGGGAGACGAGGTAGACAGATATATGGGAAAACAGATCGTTTTACATGTTTTAAGATTCAATAGGATACCATTTCTAAAACGAAATTATTTAAGTCTGTAATTTCGGTGAAATCTAAAACTAAATATCGTCCTGGCGAATCTTAAAATAAATGCAGATTTTTTAGTCACATTAGAAACAATGTTTCGCTATGCTGTAATTTGTCTGTGATGGTTTCAAGTTTTCAGCTGATTTCATAGTGGACAGTGCGTATCTGATTATAAATCTGAAATAAATCAATTTCAATAATACAATAAACAAATAAATTTGACTTGAAACCCTACCGCACCATCCGTACTGTCAAATTACATGGCTCTCGATTATTTCTTTAGCGGGCTATCGTTCTGTAAGTAGTTTTAAACATTACCGATATATGGGGTGTGACGTGGTCAATATCCGATTTCATCCATTCGCATACTGTATTATGGAGTGCTAAAGGTGAAGGTTTAATTCAATTATTTGCACTGGTTTACTAGCATCTTGTAGGTACACTCTATATCTAATACAGATATTGCTCTTTAGAAGTCAGAGAAATTTTTGTCACCCACAAATCAAGATGTCCCCAAAAAATCTGAATATTCCTTAACTATGTAGCGGGTAGATTTAAATTATCTACGGATTTGTATGTGGATCGAGAAGCCGTATTAATTCTAGTGGTTAGCGATACTTAAATATACATAGGATGTGTTTTCAAAAGATCGATACGCTAAGGTTTTTGAAAGACATTCATAAATACTGATAATTATTTTCCCGAAAAAGGCGTGGCAAACGAAACCTGTTAAAATATGTATTTTGAGTTTCACATTAACTAAAATTAAAACAAATATAAAATCCACTGCTTTATTTCAAGCAAAATACTTTGTTGTGCCATGGAGGAAATGTAGCAACTGTATAAAATATATGTATATAAAGTCGACGAGCTTGGAGCGCATGTGCATCACCGCCCATAATAAGTAATCGGAAAGTTCCCCATAAAAGCAATCGCTTGGCAATTTTACAAAGAAGCAAGTAAAGAAAGTAAACAAAAAATAAATAAAAAATAAGTAAATGGAAAATGTGTGTGATGTTGCAATGTGAGGGTGGAACATTCAAGAGTATATAGAGATACATATAAACGTACATAAACGCAAAAATGCAGTTGGTATTGATTTTAGTGGCGCCTTTACATGAGCGTTATCGTTTCTACTGCAATAGCAAAGTATTATGGAAATTGTTATAGTTATAGAAATGGCAACAACAGTAAAAAAAAAGAACTATATCGCCAAAGTCGTCTCCGTCATCGGAATAAGAGCAAAGCTGCGGTGTAAAAGGTAAAAGAACGCATAGCTAAGCTGTGCAAACTTTATTACTTTTTTAAATTCGCTTGTAATTTTTTCCAACAACAAAATTTTGCCACTTGCCTTTTTCTTGTTGGCAGAGGAAAATGGTTCTTATTGGCTGTTAAGTGAATTGCTACAGCTTCTGTGCAGATTGGGCAAATATTCAAAGGCCAGCAACAACTGGGGTTAGAATTTCGCTCAACTGACGCATTGATTGCAATATGTTCAGATGCAATTTGATTTTCTCTAAAGAGCCCCAAATAAATTAACATGTACATAGACCTCTTTTTAATTTTTTTACCATAATCTTTTAACATACCATATATAGTTCTACCAATGGTTTATTTACCTAAACTGCCTTTAAACTGTGATACAATTATTTATAATTATCTTCCTATTAAATAAGTAATTGAATAAATGTTTGTACAAAATTTGGTTTACATTGGTCGAGCAGGTCCGAGATATGGGTTTTCACCTAGACATGAGTGGTGCCACGAGCTCCTATAAAGCTTGTTTTTATTATCTCAGGTGCAATATTTAGTGTCTCCGATGCTGTTATTTATTGAGTTATCCCGTTTTTAGTAGTTTTCATCCGTTTTCAACTATTTTTACTCTGTCGAAAGCGATGCTAAAAATATTTGCCCTGAGTAAGTTTCGTTGATTTAGCTTAAATATTTTAGTAGATATGTACATTAAATCTGTTAGGGGCGGGGCCCCGCCCACTTTTAAATTTTTTTCAAACCACAGGTGCTCTCACCACTGTTATCCCCTGTTCCAAATTACATTTTTGTATCTTAATTTGGAGCTTAGTTATAGCACTTTAATATTTTCTTGTCCTTTCTTTTTTGTCAAGGAAGAAATGTACCAAGTTTCATCAAGATATCTCAATTCTTACTCAAGTTATCGCTTGCATGGACAGACGGATAGACGGACGGACAAACAGACTGGGATTTCAACTCATCTCGTCATCCTGATCATTTATATATACATAACCCTATATCTGTCTCGATTAGCTTAGGGTGATACACAACCGTTAGGTGATCAAAACTATAAAACTCTGTAGCAACATGTTGGAAGAGTACAAAAAGCTTAAAAATAATCAGCTTTTGCGAATTATTTATAATAGTATTACTATATAATTTATGCAACTTTTTTGGCAGTAGAGTTTATTTTTTACTTAATAAACTAACTAATTATTATTATAGCGTGTGCTATTTTCAAAACACTTCAACATGCATATAATACAGCTATGGTAGCGTTTTTTTCTTCTTTAATTTAAACTTAGGGTTTCTCATCTGTATTACAAATTTAAGTTTGCAAATATTTATATTAATTTGATAAGTAAGAACATCGTAATTGCAACTGAGTGAGACAGCAGACACTTTTGAGCCAGCCCGACTATCCTTCCATGTTTGTCCCATCTGTTATTGCCACATACAAAACACCACATTAATGCGAATAGCACAAGTGCAGATATGAAAATCGTAAATATATTTCAGTTGATAATGGTTTCCTTATGTGAGATTACAAAATATTAACGCTACCAAGCAAGGAATGTAAAATTTCCCAAAAAAGCAATTGCCATAGGGTGATCAATAAAAAGTAAAGTTCTTTTATCCATTCACTTTTTAATTAATGACCAAAAATAATAACACCATAATATAACAAATATAGAGTACTAATTTCGGCTGTAACCGAACATTTTCTACTCTCGCAACTTGCAAGATCAAAGCTGGGGAAATACCTTCAGTTGTTGGTAAAATTTTAAATGAATAAAAATATGTTCCGAAAGTATTCATCATTCATTATTCGACGAAATCGTGAACGCTCAACAATCAGGTTTGGTATTTTATCAAGTTATAAAGGTGATAAACACAGTTTTATCACACTTAGCTCTTTTTCTATATTTTACTTCGCGTAATTAGATTAAAATCATCCTGAAATGAGATATGTGATATATACTCAACCGAAAAGGCAAAATATAATATATTGAGTTGATCTGGAAAACGTCTACCAGAGGATCGGAACTCATTATATTAGAGATATAAGGTTAAGAGCAAGGTGTGAACCAATTTCACTCAGATTCATTCAATATTATTTTATAATTTGGTCATATAGTTTCATTAAAATTACACACATTTTGATCAACTTAAATGCCTTAAAGTCAGCTGGAAAATCAGAAATCACGGGGGTATATTGGGGACAGAGAAAGGTCTGGGTTTGTTTCATAAAACTTTGACATTGCCCAAGTATACTCAAGATCATATTATCAAGCAATTTTATAAATAAATAACTCACTCACCAATGTATAAAAAGTAAAGTCAACCAGATGTTTATAAATCCGGATATTAGTTAAAAGGGGGCTAGGACAAGTTTTCAAAATAAAGTCAGCCGAAAGATCGAAAATCTTTCTATTGGGTATATGATGCTTAATGGAAGTGTTGACGCCATTCAGCGAATTAGAAAAATACGCCCTCTCAGTTTCATTAAAATAACTCCCACATTGGCCGGTATATGGGGTATAAAGAGAGCCAGAATTTCGAAAATATTTCGATTAGGTAAATAAGCTAAGGGAAATATTAACCCGATTCAATCCATTTTTGATATACAGACATACATCGAGAAAGGATTCTCTCTGAAATTCATTCATACATATCACACATTGACCGATATTTTCGATAAAAAGTCAGCCATAAGCACTAGGGTCCACATCTTTGGCATATGTGGGTTTGAATAGTTATGGTTCAATTTTCACAATTTTAAAACTTGAGATGGTATAAATTAAATACACTATTTTTGCAAAGTTTTATGTCGATATATTGTTCGTTGCTTGATTTGCATACTGGAAAATGAAAGAATCAGATGAATGTTCATAACTTCATATGACGCGTTTTAAATTTGCCAAATTTTCTAATGTTCCATTTTTAAGTAAATCATATTTTTAACCAATTTAAGGCCATTGTAGTGCCCGTTCGCTAAACCAGCAACTTAGATATGTTTTCTATTTGGTTATTGTTGCAAATGCTGCTTACCTGTATTGGTTGATGATCGAATTTTTTATCTTTCTTATTCACTTACCTTGAAATACTTTGCAGGACATTTAAAACTATTACCTGTGAAATATTCACATTCAACATTCAACGCACAAGTGACCTCAGTACACTATAGGATAATTAAACCATTTTAAGTAATATAATTATTACAGGTGTTTTCATGCGGCGACAGTAAAAAAAAATGAAAAATAATTAAAGGTCCATAACGTTAAGAAGAGCGAATTTTGTTTTAATTTTTTTTGGATAAGTATGTAAGAAAATTCGAACATAACCGAATATTAGTTATTTTTGAATTTTATGGTAACCTGTCAACTTCTTATCCATTGTTTTCAAACGTCTGTGAAAAATCTTCTTTATAAAATATTGCCCGTTAAACTAATGTACATACTTTATAAAATTCTGGATGAAAAAGTTATACTGATATGAACCGATTTTCCACTTGCTAATAGACCTATATATAGATTTACTACTTGCTGTATAACATTAATAACCGAATTTCATACTCATGACGTCTTTTTATTTTTATTTTTTTGAGTTATCGTACCATTTTGGTTTATTATACCCAGATCACAAAGTTTATAACACCCAAAGGGAAACGGCGGAGACACTAAAGTATATATATACTCGTCTGCCTTTATTTGACAATACTGATATCTTCTCTAAATTTGGCATGTATTATTGTCAAAGGCAATCATGCAATATCCGAAGAAATTATTCAGATCGGACCAATATAGCATATAGCTGCCATACAAACTGAACGATCAAAATCAAGTTCTGGTATGGAAACTTCTCTATTTTTTGGAGGGTATTCTAGCTTCGGCAACCGAAGTTCACGTTTTTTCTTATTGTTTTTATTTTTGGGAACCAATAAGTACAACTTTAAAATCTTAACAAGTAGAATGCACAAATAATTTAAAATAATGCTAAAAAAAATAATAACAGAAAACAATTTATTTTCAAAGTGAAAACTTTGACATAGCAACAAAGACGCAAGTACCAAGAAATACTAAATAAATGCTAATTTTTGTAGCATCACAGAGGTAGGTCTAAGCAATAGTGATTTTTAGACCATTTCAAAAGTATACTATATTTAACACTTGTGTGTTTGCACACAGGTTTAAGATAGAAACCATTATTAGTATAACACCAGTTTGCAGGCGTAGCGTTGTATCGACATTAAATCTTTACTTGTACCTAAATCAGTACCTGCATCATCGTACAGAGTAACATCGCGAAATTAATTGGCCTCGCAATTGTGATCATGTTGCAGTGATGGGATGTTTTGAATACCGCTTGCCTTTGATGTCTTACTCTTTTGTAAAATATAATTTAATTTTCAACACCACCAAAATATTATGAAAAAAGAATCGGGCTAAAAGTTAATGCTAATATTTTTCTTAAAATTTTTTATTCCATTTGCGTATTATAACATATAGGTTTGTACATATAAAAACATTTTCAATATATTCGTAATACTTTACAGCTGTCAAAATGACACATCAGTATTATTAAGTGGATTCAGTTAGTCGGGAGAATACAAAGCAGCTTAATTAAAAAGAGAATCGTTCCCTTCTTTTAGTTTATTGGTAATACTTATGCACATATATGTTTGTATATGCAAGTAATTATGTGTACAATACCAGTAAATGAACTAAACCCCGCGAAATGTACATAGGTTATGAGTCGGTAATTAATACATTTTTATTGATTAACTTGATCTGTTCAGCTACAACAATAAAAACCTTAACAACAGGTACATATAAATTCAAGCTCGACTAAATTAAAATCAACAAGGGCTAAACTCGGATTTAACCGAACATTTTATACTCTCGAAAATTCAAACGATATATTTGCTTGCGATTTATTTATATATTTTGCTTGATTTGCATAGTGGAAAGTGAATGAATCAGATGGAATTTGCAATGCGCCCACGTCCACTTTTTAAAAAAAATTTAAACTGTACATGTCCCTCCCTAATGTGATCTTATATACCAAATAACAGTCTTGTATCTTATTATGGAGCTTAGTTATAACAATTTATTTGTGGCAATTTATTTGTTTGTGATTAATGGCGTTTTGTGGGAGTGGCAGTGGTCCGATTATGACCATTTGCAAATAACAACTGTCGGTACCAAAAAACATGTGTACCAAGTTTATAAAGATATCACAATTTTTGCTCAAGTTACAGCATGCACAGACGAACGGATAAACGGACGGACGGCAAGCAACATGTTGCGAGAGTATAAAAATATAAAACAAAAAGAAAAAAATCTAAGAGTTCTCATTAATTGCCGCCTTCTATTAGTTAGACTCCGCGCATCAACCAACTGTGGATTTACCGAGGAACCCCTTTAATGTTAGTCTGTTTTTCGTTCACATACTTTGATTCATATATAGTATAAAAGTGCATCTGATGTATCATACAATATCTGATTAGATTCATTTGTGAGCAATTTACCTTCAGGATAATATTTATGAGTACATAATGCAGGGATGATATCAAGTATGTCTTAATTAATATTCTTTATTGAAATATTTTATGATACATATATATTCCTATATTGTAAGTTGTTAGTTTTGCACTTAATTAAATTAAGGCAAGTGTTTCAAATTGTAGACGCAAACAATTTAAAAATTGCATGCGCTACACATTTCTGAAAACGCCATTCAAGGAGATTAAAAAGTAAGATGCTCCCAAAAACATTTTATAACTTGGAAATATACGAGTAACAGCTGGAAAATAAAATTTCTTCGAAAAAAATATCCAGCCCAACCACAGCAAGAGCCTTCAAACTTTGGCAATTTTTTATTTTTGTTGGGGCCCAGATGTAGAAAATGATAAAACAACACTCTTGCATGCTTGCATAAAAATATTACATAGAAAGAGTACCATTACACCCTTCAATAAAAAACTATTGGACTCGAGTTAAAGCAATTTTCTTAGGCATCTTCTTTGGCAGGATGAATAAAAGGTGCTGGAAAGTGTGCCGGGTTATGACTGCGTCAGCTGCTGAACACATCGGAACACAAGCGATTCACTATACTATTTCTTAGACTTAACAAAGTTGTTGGTTTTGTTCAAAACTGAGTATCATGCTTATACTACATACATACTTACTTGTACTCCAATGTACGTATGTATGTATATGTACATACTGCAGGGTTGGTGTCCGGATGCAGTGCTATTAAAGGAATTTGTTTGTATTTGTGTTAGAATAGGGTGTCATTGTTAGTGTAAGCATACGTGTGTCCAAATAGATGTGCGCGTCTTCGCAATAAATCTCATTTACGAGCACACACAGAATGGCATCAATGGCCACAGGAGGAGAAAATGGTTAATGAGAAAATGAACCTTAGCGAAGAAAACTATTCGAATGGCATCCCAGGCATTAATAGCAGGGGTTGAATTTTTAAAGAAAACACAAAGACGAAAAGCGTACTAATGGTCGGGTAAGCGAGAGGGGATAACGGAAGAGAAAAAAATGAATGAAGGGTATGTCGACCATTAAGAAAACAAATGGCAAAGCTTGAAACCATAGCGATAAACACGCGCACAGCAGCAAAACAAACATTCAGGGTTGAAGTGGAGATTTTGTGATGCTGGTCGTATATGGTAAAAGTTTGAACGCAACGTGATTGTCTGAGCAACGGAAAAGCGTCTGTATACATTCCCATCTGTATACCAACAATCAAGCTATACAACAAGGAAAAGCAGCGCGTGGGTATAAGAAAAAAGTCTAAATAAATAATTGCTCAAGATAAAGAAGCTATGCAGTATACGAAACAAAAATGGGAACACGGAATGGGTTTAGGAATAAACGACTTTTGAAATTCTTTATCAGAACCACTAACTGCCCTCGGTCTGCGAGTCGTTTGTAATTCGTTGTACTGACTAGAAGGAGTCTGGGTTTGTTAAGACATTATATTTTCAGAATTGGTATTCCATGTTTCTATATAAAAAGGTAAACTTGCCGAAGTCAAGAAGGCTTTCGAAAACGGTAAATATTAACATTCCAACGATTATTACCCCTTTCAGTGCAAACGAAATTATTGCATACATTTAATATATTTAATATATTGCCAGTACACATCCGGTTTTAAGCCATTTTCTAATTTATTTATATTAGATGAATTATATTGATGTCATAATCAAGTTTAACATTACGGAAAATTTACTTATCTGGGAATGCATATTAAAGATAAATGGCAAAATAATCACAATTTATTTGCAAAAAATGTATTTAGTTGTTATCTTAACAACAGGGTGAACTATAATTAGTAATGACTGTGTAAAAAATTGTGCGTTACTTTTTTAGCTTCAATTAAATAAGTTAATATAATAATAACAAGAAACAAGTAAAGAAGTTCTAAGTTCGGGTGTAACCGAAGTAGGCAAAAGTAGGCCGTGCCACGCCCACTGTCTAATTTTGAACGCGGTTCCTATAAAGTCATATCATACTATCCCAGAGATAAAATTTAATGTCTCTGGCTTGTTTGGTGCTTGATTTATCGTGCTTTTAGAAGTTTTTAACAGTACCGCTAAATGGGTAGTGGGCGGAGTTTTCACCTATTTTCACACTGTCGATAGAGGTGCTACAACATTTGCTCTCAGTGAATTTTGTTATTATAGCTTTAGCGGTTCAGGAGATATGCGCATTAAACCTATTAGGAGCGGAAACACGCACGCTTTATAAAAAATATTTAAACTGCATATGCCTCGCCCTAATGTTATCATGTATACCAAATAACAGTCTTGTTTCTTATTGTGGAGCTTAGGTCTGGAAATGTATTAATTTTTGATAAATGCCACTTGTGGGCGGGGCAGTTGTCCGATTACGCCCATCAGCAATACCAACCGTCTTACAGTACAAAATTTGTACCAAGTTTCATACATATATATATACATAACGCTATATTTAACTTGATTAGTTTTAGGTGATACAAAGAACCGTTAGGTGAACAAAGCTATAATACTTTGTAGCAGCATGATGCGAGAGTATAAAAACGTTAACTTCGGTTGCACCAAAGCTATATTACCTTTCACAAATACAAAAGTTATCTTACAAGAAATTGATTTTAATCTGTCAATTTGTATGGCAGCTATATGCTATAGTGACTTGATCTGAACAATTTCTTTGGAGATAACACCGTTGTCTTAAACAACAACCCATGTCAAATTTGATAAAGATATATAGTCAAATGAAAAAGTTTTCCATACAAGAACTTGCTTCCGACCTTTCAGTATGTAGGGCAGCTAACATATATAATATAGTGGTCCGATATCGGTAATTCAAGCTGAGTAGCTTCTTGGGGGAAAAAGGCGTGTGTTCAGATTGATACCTCATGGCTAAATCAACTCAGCTCATAGGGCTGATAATTTATATAGGATTCCTTCCCGATGTTACAAACTTCGTTGCAAATTTAATATACCCTGTTTCGGGTAAAAAAATTAACAAAACGTAATCAGCAGGACTTCTTGATTGTGCGTAGTAGAGGATTTTTTTAAATTTAGATTTGAGAGATAGAATATTTTCTAGATTCATTGCTGTATTCTTCTACCAGTTTATATAAAATATTATTCGGCGAATCATGCCGGCGAAGACTAATGATTTGAATAAATTTTGTAAGGGACACAATTTATATTGTAGAAAGCCTCTACTACATAATATATATATGTTAGATAAAATCTTCTGCTTTTTAAACGATATTCATCTGATTTTTGGTGAAAATTTGCATTTACATAATATAGTATACAAAATTTAAAGCAAAATTTCGCAAATGTAAGTACCTACTCATACTATACTGCACAGGTTAGTTGGATTAATTCTCGAATGTTTATGTATATTTGATAGCAGTAATTGCCCATTAAGTACATACACATGAATTTACATTAGACATTACGACTACATGTAATCGTACCTATACATATACATACAAGTATGTTTGCAACACTGGAATGACTGAGGTTATGTACAAACCGAAAACATATACTCGTAAATTAATTTAATCGATGGTCCTCCAAAGAAAGCAAAACTTTACTATGTACGGCTAATATATGCAGTGTTATGCATCCACGTATAGATGACGTTCACATGGGTATTCTTTTGTCGCTTATTATCGGCTAATTCTCTTTTGGTGTCGCTCTATCCGTTCATAAAATTTTAGCAAATCTTTGTGCGGTTCGGCTACGCGATACTTTGAGCGCATTGCATAGTTAATTTATATGATGGTATGGTGGTCTCAAATTTTGCAAACTAAGAATTACCATGAAAGTGATAGAACAATATTTAGTATACCCACTATTAATAGTTTAAAAAAATCGTATGACGGGAATTCCCTAAACCATCAGAATGTATTGAATACCCGATATTAATATTTTGAAGACCAAATGTATGACGGGAATTTCTTAATCTATCGAATATGAGTAAGAGTCCGTAATTTTTATACGGTTTTTCTATTTATTACAAAACGTTAATAAATTACATTTCTTATTTTAAATAACATGTAAAATGATATTAAAAACTTAAATTAAATATTTTTGTGTATCTTAATTTTATCCTTATTCACAATTTTTCAAAATATTTCTATTATTCTATACATATGTGCATATTACATACAAAAAAAAGATAACGAAATTTAAATTTCCGAACATATCGTATATACTCATTTGAAACGGAGCGCTGTTGAAACGATGAAAAGAATTTTAAAATAACAAGTAAGGAAGGGCTAAGTTCGGATGTAACCGAACATTTTATACTCTCGAAAAGTCAAATGGTATACTCGTTTGAGATTTCTTTGTGGATTGACTGATATTTTCGGTAGAAGGTCAACTATAGGCACTGGGGTCCACATATTTAGTACTTAGGGGCTTGAACAGTTTTGGTTCGATTTAGAAAATTTTTGGTCACAAGGTGGCATACTTTAAACGTATTATTCACGCAAAGTTTTACGCCGATATAATCATTGTTGCTTGATTTGCATAGTGGAAAGTGAAAGAATCAAGTGGTATTTAAAATGGTGTCATATGGAAAATAGGCGTGGTTGTAATCCGATTTCGCCCATTTTCGCACTATGACATAGAAACATGAAAAGAACGTTATGCACCGAATTTGGTTGAAATCGGTTAAGCAGATCTCAAGATATGGGTTTTCACCTAAAAGTGGGCTGTGCCACCCCCACTGTCTAATTTTGAACGCGGTTCCTATAAAGTCATCTTATACCATCTCAGAGATAAGATTTAATGTCTCTGGCGTGTTTAGTGCTTGATTTATCGCGCTTTTAGTAGTTTTAAACATTACCGTTATATGGAAGTGGGCGGGGTTGTCACTCGATTTTACCCTTTTTCACACCGTCAATAGAAGTGCTAAAAATATTTGCTTCCAGTGAATTTTGTTATTATAGCATTAGCGGTTTAGGAGATATGCACATTAAACCTATTAGAGGCGGGACCACGCCCACTTTTTAAAAAAAAATTTTAACTGCAGATGCCCCTTCCTAATGTGATCCTGTGTACCAAATAACAGTCTTGTATCTTATTGCCGAGCTTAGTTATGGCAAGTTATTTGTTTTTGATTAATGGCGTTTTGTGGGCGTGGCAGTGGTCCGATTACGCCCATCTGCAATACCAACCGTCTCACGGTACCATGAAACATGTCTACCAAGTTTCATAAAGATATCTCAATTTTTACTCAAGTTAGAGCTTGCACGGACGGACGGACAGACGGACAGACGGACGGACAGACGGACGGACGGACAGACAGTCACCCGGATTTCAACTCGTCTCTTCATCCTGATCATTTATATATATATAACCCTATATCTAACTCGATTAATTTTAGGTGATACAAACAACCGTTAGGTGAACAAAACTATTATACTCTGTAGCAACAGGTTGCGAGAGTATAAAAAGGAATGCTGAATAGCGTAGCAGCGAACTGTTACGAACAATAACACAAAACGTGTCATCCGAGCACTAGTGGCACGGTCCTTTCGTCTTTCCACGTCGTCCTCTCGCCGACAAAAACCCGGTTTGGGTGACAAAAAAGTTCGTGTATGAACTGGGATATATTATATAAACATTCTATCACAAAAGGGGATGCTACGCAAATGTTACATTAAATAAACTCAGAAAGTTGGACTACTGTTGGGCGATTGAGGTACTAACATGTTTCCCAATGTTGTGTAACTAAAATAAACGATAATTGCCAGGAGATGAAAACAAACTTCTCAAGCATAAAGTACAATAAACGTGTTTCATTTCATCTAACCAAAGCGGCGATTTAGGCCAATAAATTAAGAGGATTTGCTTACAATGGGAATTAATTGTTAAACATATTCTCTCTTTTATCCTTTTCGAAGACTAAGAAATTACTAGGGTATGTTTTAAAAACAGACTTCCAGATGTTTATATATCATACTATAATAAGTATGGAAGGCCTGAGTTCGAATGTAATCGAAAATTGTATACTCTTGCATCTTCCAAAGGATCAAAACCCAGGAAATACCTTCAGGTATTAGCGATATTAAATGTAGCGAAAGGGTTTAACTTTATTTTTCGATGAAATCGTAAATGGACTACAATAAAATATGTTATCATATTAACTTATTTGAAAGGTCAAAGACTCGCAGTAGTTTGTAGTTTTATTACTATATTTTATTTTCCGTCAGCGAAAATTATACTTAAATCATCCTTAAATGAGATATATGTGATATAAACTCAACCGAGGAGGCTATTGAGTTGATGTGAAAAACGTCAAGCAAAATATCGAAATTTACTTTATTAAGGATATCAGGTTTAGAGCAAAACCTATTTCGTTTATATTGAGCGCCAAACCATTAACATAATTTTTTTAATAAATTTTATCAAATATTACAAAATTTTACCAACCTAAACGGTTTAAGGTCAGGTGGAAAGTCGGAAATCATTATATAGGGTATATTGGGGGCAGAAAAATGAAAGGGCTGATTGCATTCATATTTGACATTGTGCAGGTATACTTGAGAACTTATTGTATTTTCAAGCAATTTTATAAATAGGTAAATATAAACATATATATGAAGTCAAGTCGGCCGGACGTTTCAAAATCTTGTTATCAGTTATATGGGGGCTAGGTAAAGTTTTCGTCCAATTAAATGCATTTTGGGCACAAAGATAGACTGTTATTAGCAAAGTACGCTTTCCCACTTTCATTAGAATAACTCTAAAATATGCGAGATCGGATTACAACCACGCTTATTTCCCACATAACACCATTTTAAATTCCATCTGATTCTTTCATTTCCACTATTCAAATCAAGCAACAATGAATGTGTCGAAATAAAACTTTGCATGAATAGTGCGTTTAAAGTATGCCACCTTTTGACCAAATATTGTATAAATCGAGCAAAAACTGTTCAAGCCCCTAGGTACTCAATATGTGGACCCCAGTGCCTATAGTTGACTTTTTACCGAAAATATCAGTCAATGTGTAAGATATATAATTGAAATTTACATAATAAAATAAATAAATCCAACTGTCGATAATAGCATAGTTTTGTGTGAAAAATTGGTTGAATCGGATCAATACTTTCTTTGATAAAAAAATTTGCCAACACCTGAAATAATTTCCCGGGTTTTGATCCTTGCAAGTTTCGAGAGTATAAAATGTTCGGTTACACTCGAACTTAGAACGTTCTTACTTTATTTGTTTCTATACTCTCACAACATTATAGACTAAAGCCTAATATTAATCGAGATAGATAAAGATATGACAATTATTAGGGTTGCAAGACGAAGTAATTTTTGGGAAAAAAATCAGACTATCAATGAAACTTCGAATCTCTGGAACGATTTTGTTAATTAAATTCAATTAGGGTTTAAAATATCCAATCTATCTACAGCGATCAAATATGGTATAGTGGCCGGAGAGGTTTTAAAGGTGAGGTGATTACAAACCCAATTTGAGTACTTGTTATCTTCTTCTTAAAATTGTTAACCGATTATTTAACATGTCATATAAATATGAGTATAAATTAGTTTAATACCTTGCTTTATATTCGAAATAATTATTTTAAAATTTACCTGATTAATGACATTCAATATATTCAATGTAAAGCGCCGAAAAAAAGTTATAGATCGATATCACATATAGTTATATTTTTAGCTAGTCACATAATATACCACTAATTATGAGATTCTACGTCTGTCCGGTCTCAATTACGTTGGCAGAGGCTATTTCGCTTAGCATACTACGGAAAAATTGGACTAAACCCATATTCTCCCTAACTCGCATATAATAGTTAATTAAATGAGGTAACTATCAAAATATATAAACATATAAAATATATTAGACTTACAAATTAATTAAGTTGGTTCACAACAAATTAAAAGTAATATTGCAAATCAGAATCTTATGTGACGGTGCAGAAATGAGGAAAATCGGGTAATAAACTCGGCTTTCTTCTATATATTTACAACCAATCTTAAAAAAAGCATAAAATTAGATAAGCGGGTATATGTAGTGTTGGTGTTCTTTTAAATTAAAGCCCTTCTGAGGTATTAATTTTAAAAAGTGTTGAGAGCATTCAGTATTCAGCTGCATCCGTCAATATGTCAATAGGTAATATGCCTTAGTAAATTAATGTGCACGTATAATATTGGGGATTCTATAACCAGTCTGAAAAAAAATCGATTTTCTTTTTCATATTAACCATTATACCATAAAAATAACATACTAAAATTTAATATATATGTATTTCTTAAATGGTTTTTGAGTTACAGCCATTTAAAGAGCAAATCCTAACTTCAATCAGCTGCAACAATTTATCTTTAAACGAGTTTTTTTCAAAACAGCATTTATTGAACTTGCTGCAGAAATACCCCGAAATTCATAAAATTAAAAATTTTTTTTTTGCCTGTTTTGTTATAATTCTAAATACAATGACTTATCGTTTTTTAATCTGATCAAATATCGAATTTTCGCAGGCCAAAAATAGGGGTAAAATTCAACCATTTTAACTTTTTAAAACGCCGACATTTTGTCAATTTTTAATTTTTTTGCTCGGGTTTGATTTGTTCCTAGAATATCTTCTAGTTTAACGAAATTTTTTATATTTTTCGGAGAAGGACATGCAGCAGTGGAGGACCGTGGTTTTTTTAGCGCCGTCAGAGATCTCGTATAACTCAAAATGTATTAAATATTTTTTTTTTAAATTCACATTTTATTCTTGAAAGATGTAAAAAGTTTACCCGGAAACTTAAAAAAAAATAAACAAAACAGTAGTTGTTTTTAATTCCGAAAAATTTACGTTTTTAGGCTAGAAAATAGTTTAAATAAATTAGTTGAATATATCTGGATATGTAATAAAGAATATGTATTTTACAATTTGCGATATGAATTTAAACTGCTTTCATTAAAAGCGATGAGTATACCATAACTGCGCGATACAGTTACAGTAGCGACGGCGACGGCTTCTTTTATCGTATCCCTAAAAGAAAAACTTTATATTGCGAGCTCTCTTATTTACCTTACTATAAATGATTTAGAAACTACAAAAACAAAACATCCGGTGATTCAGGATATCCAATATATACTTTACAAATTAAATTTTTTATTTTATTAATTTCAGTCATTTTGTTATTTTTTAGATATGTATAAATCGTTTTGATATTTAAGCTATGTTGAATAAGAACTAAGAAACTCGGTTCTTATAAAGTTCTTCCTTGATGTTGATGATATGAAATTAGGCGCCGGAAAAATGTATTAGAAACAAGTGCATTTCTGGATGAACCCATTCTTGACAGTCAGACTTGTCTCAGTTTACCGTGATGCTGAAATTCAGAAGCAGATCAGAAATTCAGAAAGATTAGCACGTTTTGCTCCAAACAACACCATTACAAGTAATTTACTCTCTGGGAAGAGCAAATGTGAATCGCTTGAAATTGTGGAAAATACATGGGTTCCACTGCCAAAGTATATAATCCTAAAATTCACTGCAAGGAAATTTATGTTTTCCAATAATGTTTGGGTTTAAAACTGAAGGAAAAGGTGATATCGAACAAGGTAAATTTGTGACAAAACCGGAAGAATGCTGAAAAGATCTTCAACGACCCCGAAAAACACGAATACTTTAAAAAAATCTATATTAGGCATTGAAGTTTCATTCATACAAAAATACATAGCCTTCTCAAGAAAAAAAAATAGAGCAAGAAGCCGATATTTCAAGCATAGGTCATGTTTCCATCTGCTCACAAAATTTATAGTCGGAATCAAATATTTGTGAAAATTTTTTATGGAGTCATTACTGTTGCCGATGTTTCTGGTAAAGCTATAGCAGAATCAACAAAGAACTATCCAAAAACAAATAAGGAAGGGCTAAGTTCGAGTGTAACCGAACATTTCATACTCTTACAACTTGCCGGGTCAAAGCCGGGGAAATTCCATCAGGTGTAGGCAGAACTTGAATTTAAAAATATTCTCGGTCACATATATTCAGTATCTGGGTCTGACTTGGACAATTTTTGATTCTTATTTTCCCAACTGTATTGTAGGAATGTCAGGATTATATTACCTACAGAATGTGGTTGAAATCAGTAGAGCAGGTCCCGAGATATGGGTTTTCAACTAAATGTGAGCGGTGCCACGCCCATCATCTAAATTTGACACCGACTCTCATAAAGCTCTTATGTGCCATCTCGTTTGTAACATTTTATGTCTCTGGCGCACTTAGTTATAGATCTATTGCACTTTTAGTAGTTATTAACAAAACCGTTATATGGGGAGTGCGCGGAGTTATACAGGGACAGACAGACAGTTACTCGGATTTCAATTCGTCTCAACATATCGATCGTTTATCTATATATAACCCTATATCTGACTCGATTAATTTTGGGTGATACAAACAATCGTTAGGCGAACAAAACTATTTTACCCTATAGCAACATCTTGCAAGATTATAAAAATTCCTCATGTTAAAAAAAAAACAAAAGGAGTAGGGCGATCTTTCTGCAAGCAAAAAGTGGTTCGAACCAACAGATACTGCTTCCGACGTGGAAAGGAGATTTCAACGTCGAACACAAAAAGCTCAAAACGACATTATAAAAATCGAGCAAAATGAATTTGACCATGTCGATGAATTGAGAGATCTAAAAATTAAGCCTCAAATGCGATTTGAATATGTAGGAGGAGCATATTGTGAGACTCGTAATATCCATTTAAAAGCCATTAATAGAGACTTATAGAAGGAACACAACACAATTAGTGTCTTTAAATATAAAACTACCAAAGTTTGAAATTGTAATCAATGGAAAGGTTTCTTATTCGTCAGCAAAAGGTCGATTTAAATGACGAGCTAAAGCAACAAAAAAACATTTATAGAAAAAACTACTACAGATGCAACTAAAGTTAAAATGTTGCAGCAGATGTTGCAAATAAACAAAAGAATTTGGATAGTTCTGGAGAAACGGAAATTAAGAAAAACTTAACAGAGCTGACATATTAGAAGCAGACAATGGGATTTTGGGCTGCCGGCAGCTCCTCACTTCGGAGGAATGTGAGAAACTGGTGTTAAAGTTGAAGCGCTTGAAAAAGAGAACACGAATGAAGATACGTACATCAGAGTATCTTGAAGTAGCAACGCAAAAGCAAAATTTTATGAATTCCTCGAAAGACACAAAATAAATCGAAACAAGAGATAAAGTTAAAATGCATTTGCCTCAACTGGTAGGCCCACATTTTAAAGAAATGTGGGAAACCGGTGTTGCAGATGAAGACGAAGCTGACGTAATCAAACACATTTTGGAAAAAGAAGAAGAGTATTATATAGATGGCGAGCAGCCACCAAATGCAGCACGCAAGCTGCTGAAATTGAGAATAATGCTGATGAAAACCAATGTCGCGATTGTACCAGAAAGATTTAATCAGCTCTTTTAAAGTTATCAATAAACAAATAATAGCTGATAAATTGATGAGTATGTGTCCGACCGTATCCATTGCCCCAACGCAACGCAACAAGAATTAGGTACGAAGACCCACTGCCTGTGATGCCATAGATGCCACTGATCCCCTGACGAAGAGCGAAATGACAATATGGAATTTAAAGTATCCGACGATGGTGGTATAACAGCAAAATATGACTCAGATGGTTCTGATTCCACAACCAAAAAGAACACACACACACATGCATTGTATACAAAAATAATCATATACATATACGTTTAGTTACTTAAGATAGATAAACTGTGTTAAAGGACTTAAAAATCTGAATGAAATAAATTCTCACTCTATAAAGGTCCATAATTTTCGCCACCAGCGGTAAGTATCTAAAGAATCTTCATTGAGTTTAAACACTGTGTGTCAAAATTAATGCAATAAGTATAAATCCAAATATACCCGATATTATGATTTCTCACTTTCCAGATGCCTTTAAACCGTTTATGCTGGTCAATACATGTGATATTTCAATGATATGAAATGGATAAGTTTTATTTCTTTAAGTAATGAAGCTTCGCTCTGAATATGAATGAAATCGATCTTTATCGTAGTCGAAGTCCCTTTTTCCTTATATATTGTATAGTATTAAATTTTGCCCCTTTGGTAAAGTTTATATCACACGTCATTTGAATAAATTAGGTCGTTTTCAACAAAAATATCTCAAACATGAAGTAGAATACAGCAATCAAACTAAGTGAGGCTAAGGCATAAAATATGAGTTATTAAGATACCAAATACATGGTGCGTTCCAAAGTAAACAGGACTTTTAAAAAAAGACAGAACAAATGGTTTTATAGGCAAAATCAATTAATTTTATTCAAAATAGTCTCCTTCTGCTTTAATACAGCTTTTTGCACGGTCCAAAAGCATGTCGAACGAGTGTTTTAGCTCGTTGCCCGGTATGGCCGCCAGTATGCCGGTGCAAGCCTTTTGAATGGTATCCACGTCTGCATAACGCTTTCCTTTCAAATGCATTTTTCCGAAAAGGTAGAAGTCGCACGGTGCCATATCAGGCGAATACGGGGAGTAGTTGATTGTTAAAATGTAATTTTTGGTCAAATAATCGGCCATAAGCGTCGATCGATGAGACGGCGCATTATCGCCAACTTCCATCTTCGCGATATTCGGGTCGAATACGGCGCACCAAACGCTTCAAAATTACAAGGGAGAATACCGCATTAACGTTTTAGCCGGGTTGAAAAAATCTTCACTTTTGACTTCTCCAGGCGCGATGTTTTGGGTTTCATTTATGTCCTCACGACCACTTTGAAAACGTTGAAACCACTCGGGCACTCTGCTACAGGATAGGCAATCATCGCTATATACTTGTTTCATCAATTAAAACGTTTCGGTAAAAGTTTTACCAATTTTAAAACAAAATTTAATGTTGGCTCTTTGTTCGAAGCTCATTTTCGCACCGATGACAAAAACATACTGACACTTGAAACGCGATAACTTCACTTCTAATAGATGAAATGTCATGAAATTTTTACTGGAAGTCGATAAAGGATAGCAGATTCTAACGCATTAGTCGACATATAGATGGCGCCACTAGAGTTTACTTTGTTACTTTTGTACTGTTTACTTTGGAACGCACCTTGTATGATTGCAAACCTTTAAGGCTATAATAGTTTTGTTCACTTAACGGTTGTTTGTATCACCTAAAACTAATATTGATACATATAGGTTTATGTATACATATATAAATGATCAAGATGGTGAGAAAGGTTGAATCCACAAATAAATAAAATGTAAATAAAAAATAATAAATTGTATGTCAGATATATCTCATTTGACAACAAGTAAAATATAATAATAAAACTAAGTGACTCTATGATCTATAATATAAGCTAAGTTATATGATTGACTCCATTCACGATTTCGACGATCCATCAGTGTTATTTTTAAACATTATTTAAAATAAAGTTTAGCCAACACCTGAAAATATTTCCCTGGCTTTGATTCTTGTAAGTCGCAAGATTATGAAATGTTCGGTTACACCTGAACTTAGCTCTTCCTTACTTCTTTACAATAAAGTTTAGCCAAAGTCTGAATGTATAAAAAACGCACAGCTTACCCAGCCACCCTAGGTACCGCAGTGATACGAGTTGTTAGGGAGTGATATGGAGAGAAAGAGAGAGAGAGACGAGAGACGTATTTTCAAAAGGAAAAAGAGAGATTCAGAAGTAAGGGGGTACGTGGGTACAACGTTGTCGTACCACCACTTGACCAACACGAAGTTCGAATGGCCATTGCTCGGCTTAAAAACAACAAAGCTTTAGGCGCCGACGGCATACCGACGGTATACAAACACGTCGATGACGAGTTGTTATTGGCCATGTATCAACGGAATATCGCGTATGAGGCGTTATCGAGTGTTCTTTTTACAAGACTGAAGCATATCGTGAACAAACCGGTTGGACCTTATCAGTGTGTTTTCGACCTGGTAAATCAACCATCGGCCAGATATTCATAATACGCTAACTCCTGGAAAAGACGCAAGAAAAACGGATCGACACGCAAATGATCTTGTCTATTTCAAAGCTACAAAAAGGGATTGCCTCTATGCCGCAATGTTTGAATTTTGAATCCGTACAAAATTTTTGCGGCAACAACAGCACCCCGTGTTCAACATCCTCAAACCTAGAAAAAGAAACGAAGCATATGGGTCTGGTGATGAACGAGGAAACCAAGGATTTCAATTGAAACTTTATTTTAAATCCAAATTACATAAAGTACAACCTACTAAAAGGGAAAATCCATTAAAGAAACGGTAGAACTCCTTGAATCATGTGAGGAAAAGCTGGTACCAGAAGGTAGTCTTCATACTAGGAAAGATTGCCAAGGATAAGACTGCCAGCACCTCAATTGACGAGGAGGACATAAAGCGACAAAAGAAGATAGTGGTAAAATATGAAAGTTTCATGACAAGAAAACAATCTGAGCCTCATGTCAAAACCAGCAGGCAGACAGGTTCCCAGAAAAGGAACCCCTCAAAAATGAAGTGACGGAAACTCTGCCCAAGAAACCAATACAAGAAACAGAGCAGAACGATATAACAACAAATCATTTCAATGAAGTGGCCAGAGACAGCCTACATGTGGTGGTCATTGACGGAAACTCCTCCTCACCGAGCACCATACAGGAGAGATGGGTGCAGTTCGACGTCAGATTGTCGATTCTAGTTCTAACCTCGACAATCTGGCAGTCCCATTTTTTACAAACAAAACGAAGGTAAGCCATTATCATCAAAAAAAGTATAAACGTATTTCTTTGTTCTACCTATAGCACAGCAGATACCACAGTGGTAAGGGTGGAAACAGAAAGTGGTAACTTCTTTCTAGTTTCGTTTTCTCGAGCATCTTTCCCAAGGTCAACAAAGAGGAATAGTACGGAGCGTATTATAATAGGGTGTCACGCGAACGCGGGGCACACCATAATGGGAAAATCCAACACAAACAGCAGGGGTAAGTCGCACTTACAATATATTGTAAATAGCAATTTAAAAATTTGTATTAAAGGCGATAAGCGCACTTTCATTTTCTCAAGCTCGGTGAATTTTTCGAGTTAAGAAGAAGTCTTGAACCTTATGCTATCAACAAAAACAGATAGCCTGGTCGTTTGATACTGGAGAGTGTCCGAGGAACCATCTATGTCAGGTCCCTCCTGGATACTCTTTAGCATTTGCGAGAAATCCAATATTCTCCTCCAGTATCGAAACCCAAGAAGAGCAGCATGGGATAAATTTACCAAAATAGCAACAAGAAGCTTAGAAAATAGCAAATATCAGAATAATATCAATAATGTTCAACGATTAGATGAAGAGGTGGAAAAGATAGAAAAGGTCTAAACCACCTCCTTCAACCAATCTACACCGTTAACGGTTCTCAAAAAGAGGAAATCGCCTCCTTGGTGGAACGGTGACCTAAAAAGCCTGGGAACTCACTTGAGAAAAGCCTCCAATTCAGTCCAGGAACCGTGGAAAGCACACAGTCATTCTCTGAAAATAGGTACATCTATTTCTCCATTAAATCGAATGCAAAGATCAGACAAGAAGTGAAGAGAAATCCCGGAAACGGAACGACAATCTTTGAAGAAACGACAATCCTGCTACAAAAGAGCAGTTTTAAAAGGACTTACGAGGTGGCGAGACTCAGAAAACTATTATCTAAAAGCCCCGCCTTGCCCGGTCTGATTCGCAAAAGTTGCGGTGAGTGGGCGGACAACTGTGAGAACTCATTAGAAGACCTAGTCAGTGTGCACTTTTCTGGCTGTAAGGACGCGGTAAGTCCCAGCTATGAAGGAAATAGTGCTGTAAACTTTCCCAAAAACATCATGAAATAGAATGGCCAATCCACTCCTTCGACCCATACAAATCTCTTGGTATGGAAGGAGCATTCTGGGACAATTAAGGAGCATTCAATAACGTTTATACGGCTTCAATTCTGAATAGTATCAATATGTGTTGATCTTGCTATAAAGCGTCTATTGATCTCTAAAAGGATATGAGTAGAATGATACGACGCTTGAATGACTAAGGAAGTCTATAGGGGCTCTCCCCAAGGTGTAGTGCTATCTCCGCTCCTATGGACACTAGTGGTGAATAATCTGGTAATGAACTTAGATGGCAAAGCCCCTAATATAGTGGCATATGCGGACGACATTGCCATCTTAATAACGGGTAGGTGTCTGTATACCATTAGCAGTATTATGACCAGCTCTCTCACTACAGTCCAGAATTGGTCATCGCAAGCGGATCTGGGGTTAATGGAGGCTCCCTGCTCTAAATGGGACACAACTTTCTCTCAATGATCGCATCAAGTACCTTCGGGTAGACTTTGACAGCAAACAATGTGCAAGAAGAGTGATAAAGGCTAGCAATGTTTTATATGCATGCACACAGATGCACAACTATTGTAAGACCAATTCTGCTCTACGGTGTCGTAGTATGGTGGACAGGCATACGGAAATCCACCTACCGGGCGCTAATAGAAAGGGTTCTGAGGCTCGCTACGCTGTGCAAAATTGGAGCTTTAAGAACCACTGCAACGGCGGCTCTTGAACTGGTGCTAAACCTGCCACCTATAAACCTCTTCGCTCAAAACTAGGGAGCAAAATAGGAGGGTGAATACTGGCTGCAGGAGAATATACATAGAGAACCTTTGGGCATAGCTCGGTGGATGGTGGTTTGGAAAGCATCGACTACATTATCCCACTTTTCAACTGGCAAAGAAGGTCCAGAGTAAACATAGATAAAAATGGTTGGTGTAAATGTATGTTAGCTTCGCGCAACACACTAAACATTTATACGGATGGCTCGCAAATGGAGGATGGAGTTGGTGCAGGGATATACTGTCCATAAGTTAGGCAAGCAACTTAAGTTCTACTGAATACCAGGTCATAAAGGCATCGAGGGCAATGAAATAGTGGACGAGATTGCCAATAGTGGGGTACGGCTGCAACTCGAAAACGTGATCAATATTGGAAAATCTATGAATTGTCTGTACGAAGATTTGGACAGAAGCGTGGTAAGGAAAATCAAAATGTGATAGAATGATCTACCTAGGTGCAAAACTGCAAAATTCATGTGGAAAACGGTAGAGCGGAAATATACAAAATTCCTTAGGTACTCGATAAAAGGGACTGTAGGAACATGATCGGAATACTCACTGGTTTAAATTAGCGTCAAGCGCAGGCATCCTAAAGGAAGACTACTTCTCATGGACTTCGTAACTGAACTCCACCTGGTATCGCAAAGGCCCAAAACTTGTGGCTCATTAACTTAACCTAACCTTACCTTTGGGAACCATTGGTTCCAAGGCTAGAAAATATACATAAGGCCAGTATTCAACTATCTTACATACCGAGAAGCTGGAAAAGAATCGAAAGTCGTATTCCTACCAACAACCGGGTAGAAAAACACATGATAACGCAAAAGACATTAAACTTATGAGCTCCACCTCCTGCATGCTGAAGGCTCTATAAAGGCTAATGGATATACACTTAAGAGCAATCCTACAAGACATCGAATCCACACAAGATGCATACATAAAGCGACGATCAACCGAAACTGCCCTACACGAAGTGATTAATGTAATTGAAAAGTCACTACATCATAAACAGTATACAATGGCTGGTTTTCTTGACATAGAAGGAGACTTCAACATTATGCTTAGAAGTAAGCACGATTATTGATTCTCTGGCACATGGTAGACCTACTACCTAGACATAATATATACAAACTTATAGCTACTATAACGGGGCATTGGCCTTTTGGAGAGCATGCACTGAAAATGGGCCTACTTTATAACAATATTTGCCGCATCCGCAAGCTAGAAGGGAATAAGGAAACGGCTTTCCGCTTTCTCTGTGAATGTCCAGCCCCGGCACAAACCCGACATAAAATACTTGGAAACCATCAGATACCAAACCTCGAATGGCTGTCCACAAAAAGCATACCGGATACAAGAAATTTTATTGAGAGCAGCAATGCATCAATATGGGGCACCAAGCCCAAGGCTACACCTTCAGATACAATTAATGTTTCTTCAGGTGTTCCGCAAGGTAGTCATCTTGGCCCGATTCTGTTCTTGTTGTTTATTATTTCTTCAGTAATAGAATTCTCAAAGTTTTATTATACGCTGACGACGTAAAGCTTTTTAAATCATACACTTCAACTGAAGAGAGGTGTCTGTTGCAAACAGACTTAAATAATTTGGTTGCATGGTGTGATAGAAATTATTTGCCATTGAATCTCAATAAATGTAAGACGATGTGCTTTTCCCGTAGATCTGTGCACCCCTCTTCTTATGTAATAAAACACCATATTCTAGAGCAAGTTTTTAACTATGTTGATTTGGGAGTTAATATGGACCCTAAGCTTAATTTTAGTCTTCATATTGATACCATGGTCTTGAAAGCAAAAGCTGTCCGCAGTTTTGTTAAACGTTGGTCTAAAGAATTTAGAGATCCGTATATTACTAAAACACTTTATACAACTTTGGTTAGACCTATATTAGAATATGGCTCTGTTGTATGGAACCCTAGCTACCAAATCCATTCTGACAAGTTAGAGTTTGTTCAAAAACAATTTTTACTTTTCGCCTTAGCGCATTTTCGATGGGATTCTATTGTAAGTCTACCTCCATAAACTAGTCGTTTAAAACTTATTAATCTACCTACACTTTCTAGTCGTAGGGAAATGCTTGGCATAATATTCTTAGTGAAACTTTTGAATGGAACTGTTTGCAGTTCTTTTCTCCTGTCTGAAATTAAATTTAATATCCCGGTTCGCCTTTCGAGGCAGTTTAGACCTTTACTGCTAAAATCCTGTAGATCAAATTTTGAACTAAACGAGCCATATATGTCATGATTTTAATTCTCATTCCACCACATTTGACTTATCTGACTCACTTTTCAAAATTAAAAAGACTTTATTGTTTTCTCTTAATAAATGAAAATGTAACAATTTATTATATTGTAACTTTAAATCTTAGCTGTTGAAATTTTTGTTTCTGTAGCTGAGCAGTTTTAGATCTCAACACTTAAAAAACTCTCTTGCCTTTTCTGAGTCGGCTAATTCCGCACGTATGCGGATTGCGCCCCTCGCGTCGGTTGGGCGGGAGGAGAGTAATCGTTGGGTTATTATTAAAAAAAGCCATAATTGAGCCCTAAGTGACAATACTCCTTCCTGCCTACCTTCTATTTCACTTTAAACCTTTTAAGTTGATCAAAATAATGAAACTAAGTCTACAAGTTCTTTTTTAAATTATGTTGTTTAGCGCTGAATATAAATAAAATTTGTCTAGGCTTTATCCAAAACTTAAATACCTAATATAATGAATTCCGATCCTCTGGTTGACGTTTTCCACATCAACACAAACAGGGTGACTATATGTCGGTTCGTGAAAGTTGTAATTTGAGTAAAAACTAACATTAGCCCCTAATCGAAATTCGGTTTACTTTATACGGCATATATCGGTCAATACGAGCTACCTTATAACAGTTAAGTGAGTGTGTTTTTATGTTAATCTTGCATAGTTGTCTTAGCCCCCATATAACCTGTATATGATTGATGATATGTGACGACGATGAAACTCAGGGAGCATTTTATTCTCTTAGTAGTATGTTGTATTGCCAAAAATAGATGAAATTGCTCCAATTCTATTCGTATCTTCCACATACCTAATGTAAGATTTTCAAACTTCCGCTTGGGTTTATACCATCAGTAACAGTCAATATCTAAGATATCTTAGCAAAATTAATTGAACGTCTAACAATAGATATACTATAGTTTAATGCCGAATATATGTGAACTTATATTGATGTTCGTTATTTTAACAAGCCTTATGACGAACATGTCGTGCATTGTGTGAGTTATATATTTATAAAATTGCTTGAATATGAAATATGTTCTGAAGTAAACCTCAGCAATGTCAAAATTAATTCAATCAGCCCATCCCTTTATCTGCCCCCAATATAGCATATATAGGTATATAATATTTTATGATTCTGATCATTTATATATATATAACCTTACATCTAACTCAATTAGTTTTAAGTGATACAAACAACCGTTAGTTGAACAAAACTATTATACTCTGTAGCAACATGTTGCGAGAGTATAATTATATTATTATTTTTTAATACCAGCCTGTTTGGCATTGAATCAACCAACTTTCGCTTATTTTCTGATTTGTTATTTTGCTATTCCTTCAGAAGAGCCTTCTTTAAATCATCGTTTTTGGAAACTTTGTGCTCGCGAATATTTGTGTTCCACAACTACCATGGATTTTAAAAGAAGATCAGCAGTTTGCAAATTGGGACAATTTGATATTAATTAGGATTGCACAGTGACTGGTTTATGCTTCGGCTAATTGTATTGAGAGAATCGGAACTGATCGAGAAAAGACTGATAGCTTTAAACGCAAATTATTTCTGTGCATTGAGCTATATATTTATACTCTACACAGAGCCTATTAAGTTTTGTACGCAGTTTGTAACTCCCCAAAGGAAATGTCAGATTCCCTACAAAGTATATAATTGATCAGCGTGATGATCAGCTTTGTTGATTTAGCCATGTCCGCATGTCTGTCCGTCTGTATATATGCTAACTAGTCCCTCGGTTTTTGTGATATCGACCAGATATTTTGCACACGCTCTTTTCTCACGAATACGCTGCTCACTTGTCGGAACATTTCGGAGTATTATAGCATATAGCTGCCATATAATCTGAACGATCGGAATAAAGTGCTTTTACGAAAAGCTTTGTCATTTGGCAAGAAAATTCCCTTTCAATTATTATACCCTGAACATTGATTAGTAACCTATGTTATTGTTAATTCTAGTTACTTCTCATACCACGTCAAGTGAAGTGGGACTTAGAGATACTGACATACAGCAATAACAGTAGCAATCATCATCTCAGAAATTGTCAGTAGCAAACCCATACGCAATTAAAACAATAGCCATTTCATTGACACTTAATGCCGATTTAAAGGAGCAGTTGTCACTCTACCTACCTATGTATGTCATGCTAGAGTAATGCTCCATCGCATTACTCAAACATGTTTGTTGTGTTGCTTGTCTGCACTAACTGACTACTAGTTCATCTATCTCTTCTTTTCCCTCGTTTTTTCAGCTAAAAAAATGGAACTCATAGTTCACACATAGTCAACATGACTTCATCGATGCTCGGGGTTATTTTTGCTTCGCCCTTTTTGCTTCTTTCAATTTCTAGGCCTTACCTTATGATGTTAGCAGTCATCTCATCCCTTCTTCACGTCGTTCATTGTGTATTTTTCGAAAAATAGTAATGCACTTGTACACATATTTATTTACATGTGTTTGAATATTTTCTAGACAGTGTATATTGTACATCTGCAAAACTCAAATATTCTGAGCAAAAATTTAATATATTAAACATATACATAGATATCATTTTTATACGAAGATTTGGTGCTCATTGAATAATACGAAAAATTCAGCAGATACTAATTTACACTACTAATACATAGCAGAGACCAAACGGGAACGAGACAACGAAATGTCCAAATATCACCTTATTTCATGTTGTAAACAAATTGACACTGCCATTAACAGACGTCAATATGAGTATATAAAACAGGAGCCAAATAACGCAAAAATCAATGATCAACCCAAAGCTAGATTTCCAAATAAAAATATGAATATTATCTAATAAACTCGCCTAAATTGCATTTTCCTATTTTATCATGTATTGTGCATGTGGCTGGAATTTGACTCTCACAACTCTCTCTTAATATAAATGGACGTTACAAAATTAAATACTCCTATTAACTTTAGAAAACGGCATTTGCATAGCATTGAATATCCGAATTTCGTTAGCGCTAAAGTATCGCCTCTCGTCTCATTTATCTCAACTGGAAAGTTGGTAAAATAGCGTTTAAAGTGGTATAACTTTATTTTTATTATGTAACTTCTCATCAAAGTGTTAAACTCATACAAACCAGTTTTGATTTCTAGATATATTTATTAAACTCCAACTTTGCCAAAGAGTTTCGACTATTGGTCACCAGATGTCAGCGTTATCTACCACAATATGATATACTTAAATTGAATGAATTCAACTCGTTTCCTCACCCTGACCATTTATATATACAAGTATATGTATAAGTCCATATCTATCTCGATTAGTTTTAGGTAATACAAACAACCATTAGGTGAATACGTGTTGCAACAATATAAAAATGTTGCGAAACAATTCAACATTCATTATTCGATGAAATCGTGAAGGGATTACAATCAAATTTATCAATAGTTAATAAAATGCTATTGTATATTATAGGTCATAGACTCACTTAGTTTTCAAATGAGATATATGTGGATGTGGAATACGGCAATCAGAGGATCGGAATTCATTATATTAGTTCGAAGAGGTTTCGACCAAGGTCTAAACCAACTCCATACATATTTAGCGCTAAGCCATTAACATAATTTTATAATTTTGAAGAAAACTTCTCCACTTAATTTCATTAAAATATCACACATCCTGACCAAACTAAACAGCTGAAAGTGAAAAACCGGAAATAATTATATAGGGTGTACTGGTGGCAGAGAACGGTCTGAGCTTGTTGTGTTAACCTTTAACATTGCTTAGGTATACTCAAGAACATATTTTCAATACATATTTTATATAAATAACTGACCGACATATTCAGAGTAAAGTTTGCTAGAATAACGGAAATCATTATATGTATTATAATATAATTTGACATATTTTCGTTATTACACTATAATATTTCATATTATGTTACTTATTATATTTGTAATATAAACTTTGATTATATACTGTATTAAATCAACCGTAAGTTTAAAAATCTAGGTGAAGTTAGGTTTATGGGAGATAAGAGTAATATTGATCCGATTTTGTCTAGTTTTGGCATTACTACATATTACTAACAGAAAAAGATGCTCTCTGAGTTTCACTTGCGGTACATACTATCACCAATATATAATATAAAGAGTAAAGTCAACCGGATGTTTGAAAACCCTGATACTAGTTATATGGAAACGAATGCGTATTTCGCGAATATAATATTGATTACGTGAATCCTTTTAATATTTTTTTTTTTTGTTGCCAAGAGGTATGGGAGGCCCTTACATTATGACCGCTTTACTTGAAATCTATTGTTTGCAAGTTTAAGCGGCGACGATAGAGCATTCAAGTACCCAATCTGCCTGTTTTATTTGGTTTTATAATCAACTGTCATTTTATATAAATAAAATAAAATAATTAATGATATTTAAAATTCTAGTTCTTCTTAAAGTTTAGATATTCGTTTCCCTGAATTTTTTTTACTACGACACTATAAAACAAATTAGCAAGACCATCTGACACACTTTAATTTAGAGAACAAACATACCATATACACAAAAGATAATATTTGGCAGTTTTATGGCGGTCGTCGATTAGTAAATCAGAGCAAATTTGCAAGTGTACTTTTAACACTAAAAAGCTTAAAACCAAATAACATGGGAATGCTGAACTGAAATTGTTGAAGAAGCTGGGACAAACATTTGGAAAGGTATATGGTCCATTGATGTATATATATATACTTGCATATATATAAAAATCATATATCTTTTATTTGTAAGCAAAGTTAGTGACTAAGCCAGCTATAGACCTTCCACTTATTGACATACATATGCCTGTAAGTATCTTGCTAAACAGAAAATATATGTGAATGTATATATAATTTAATGCATAGGCGGATACCTTTGCATGCTAGAACTGTTTCAGTAAATATGGTATATGCATACATATGCGATGCTTCCTTGACCGCTATAAACTGTGTAGAAAGAAGACATTGAGCTGAGATCGCTGGCCGCTACCTGGTGGTATGATATTTCATTGGGTGCGCGAGCGCTTGTGTTGTTTATCACGGTCGTTATCCTTACTCTTATAACTGCTGAAAATGTTTCCTTTTTTATTTTGATGTTATTTAATATTATTTCCATTTTAGCAAATAAAGAACCTGGTGTCTTCATCTTTTGACTTTTGTGTATATTCACACTAGCTTTATTGGACTAGAGCTATAGGCGTAGGCAGATACTTATTTTAGGGGATATGGCATTGCTTATTATACCCTGTATAGGGTATATTAAGTTTGCCACGGAGTTTGTAACACAACTAAGGAAACGCCGATGGTCTTATACGAGCGGACTCGATTTAGCAATGTCCGTATGTATATATGTGAACTAGTCCCTCAGTTTTTGAGATATCGATCTGAAATTTTGCACGCACCCGTTTCTATTCAAGCTGCACATTTGTCGGAGCTTCCAATATCGGACCGTTATAGCTGACATACAAACTGAAATTTCATAACCAAGTCCTTGCATGGAAAATTTGGTTTGCAGGTAGCCTGGTTTCTACGTTCACACTATTCGAAACAAAAGTAATTAGTGGATTAGAAAAAAATCAGGATCAGGTAAAATTAATTCAGTCCTATGCAGCACTAATCGAGATCTGAGGGAAGTTTACAATAGACTTTCTTTAGCTTTGCTTTTTGAGAAGAGACATGTGATGGGTTAAAGTACTAACTAAAATTAAAGTTATTCACCCCTCAGTATTTACCTACTGTCAGCCAGGCTGATGATTGCTTTTTTTTGGTTTGATGCTCTTTTTATACCTTCGATTGAAGTGGCTCTTGTGCAATGACCATTTTCAATATTTATGCTTGTACATAATATGCGCCCAGAGTAAGCGTATATACAGCCAATGTTAACTCTCCGTCATTAAGACAACCGCATTGCTACAACTATGTCGCCATTGGAAGTACAGTTCTGCAAAAAAATGTTAAATTTATTTCTTCATTTGCATGTTTTAGGAAGTAAACAAATAAAGTTATTTGTTTTGTTCAATGTTCATTGTTGACGATACTGCGGCAGAATTATGGTGATTTCTAAAAATAATCGTTCGTGTCATCATTTATTTAATGTTTATTAACATAATATTGTGACACTTTTTCGCAAGCAAGACTGTTGTTACACACTGCTTTTTTCACCAGTAAAAAGATGATACACTCACACATTTTACGTTTTAATTTCATTTAAATCATTAATTCCTAATAAATCTAACTAATCAATTGTAAGACCGCAGAGGAATTGGTAAATGGTTATGACAAAATAGATATTTGAAATAAGCTCGATTTTTCGATAACTTCGAAGACAAATACTACGTCTTTGGAGGCTATCGTTGAAAAACGGAAAAATTATGACTCAATTTCTCGAAAAGAAAATATTAGGTTCAATACGCAGCCCAGTTTTGTACAGTGTAAAATTAAATTATACAAGAAAAAACGTAAACTTCACAAATAACGAAGTATCCACACAAGGATTTAATTCTGATTATTCAGTTTATATAGCAGCTAAATGCTATAGCAGTCCGATCAGAACAATTTCGTTGGAGAGTACACCGTTGCTTTAGGTAATAATAATACCAAAATTCGTGGAGACCCCTGTTCAAGGTATAAAAAGTCCTTCTATGTTTTGCTCCGACATAACGAAATTTTTAAATAGGTATATTAATAAAATTATGAGTGTATTATTACACATAGCATAATATGGAACACTTATTTACGACGCCTCGTTTTTCAATAAGGAAGAACCAAAATCGTATAAAATGTTCAAAGGCATTAGTCCTTTTCTTATATATGGTATTAAATACATTTTGTTATTGGAGAAAACAGATTCATCTTTAAAACACTGAACTGACTTTAGTTTGACCTGTATTTATTTCTTTACAAAATAAAATTACTGAAATAAAATACGAAACCAAAAGATGATCAAAAAGTTTTTAAAACGATCCGTAGATTTACTTCGTAATTTAAATCTTGGAATAGTTGAAATATTTTTTAGATACATCTTTTAACGCAACAGGAATCTTGGGAATTTGAAACTGAAATAAACAGCAGATATATACCTTCTAATGAACATACATATGTCAGCGATTAGCTGAAACCTATAACATTGTGCACATCTGAAGTTATAAATATCATTATTTTTTCCAGCTTGAAATATATTTATGTAATATATTCATACATTTTTCTGCTTTATGACGTAGAATTAGCAGCCTTTGAAGAGTTCGTACATTCAAGTATATGTTGCTGTTATTACTTTTTACATATAATCATTTTAGAGAAGAGAAAGAGTGCACTTGGTAAAGATCGCCTTTAAGTACTTTTGAATATAGTAATTTAATATGTTTGTTTAAAATAGTTCTTCTTTATCTAACCATATAGGCCTGCATACAAATCATTGAAACCTAAGCAGATTTCAAGTCACTATCAAACATTTTTAACAGATGTATATACAACATAAAATACTGACCATCCCCGGTTCGATTGTAAAGTTTTAAGCTATGCTTAATCTGCTTAATGGGTGAAATGCGAAAATTGCTTCATAAATTCGAAAGGGATGAAATGTTAACTTATGTATATGTAAAATAGCTTAATAACATGCTGTATAATTTGTCGACATGCTTGAAGTCAATGCCGTTAGTGATGTTATTCACGGTTGGTACCCGTATTCTCTGAAATATGGGAATACTATGTTAGAGAACGAATATGACATACTTTAAAGCTGAAAAATTGTTAAAATGATAAACCACTGCTCTTACACTTCATACGTTTATGATTCATTACTTTATCAATATATGTATGTTAGAGTATAGTATCTGGATACGGAATATACAAAATTCTATATATCCTAGTAATAGAATAAATATTTTGAATTCAAGGGAATAATTATTAGATTCGATAATTTTTACAATGAATACAAATATCTTAAGATGTGAATATTAAATAAACATCACAATCGATGAAACCGTTGCATGAAATCCTCGTCATGGAGGATGGTGGGGGGATATCAGAAATTACCTTCTAGTTAAGTATACATAACTACCCGCTATACCGCTACCTTTTATAATAACTTAATATGCTTTTTAATCCTTACATGTCATCGTTGGGAACGAAATTTTCGTTAATGATTAAAAATGATGAAAGTACGAGTCTTAGCTCATATGGCATAATGGTAGCTTGCAAATGGATCCCTGGGGCACACTAAACCGCTATACTCACATTATAAAATGGTCAGAAGGATTGTGTGGGTTTATCTAAATGCGCATATTCAGACACGGAAAATGGTGTTACCCGTTTTTATTGGTATACTTACGGCTGTTAAGGGAGTGTAGGCAAATTCCAAACTTATACGTTTAAACAATGAATTTTATAAGTAATCAACGGTAAATGAGGGAAGCGTCTAACTTAAAAATTTGGCAATATGATTGTACATATTCAGTTCATGTATTGTAAAAAGATACTGCAATTTATTAAAAAGGGTTAAATTAATATTTTGGAAAAATTTTAAGCATTGGCACCATATGAAAACTCTAACATAGCAAAATGTTTGCAAATATATGTAAAGTATCAATTTATACAATATTTATAAAACTGGTAGACACATACTGAAGTCAATCACTTAATAATAGTAATTAAGGCTGTTAGTATATAAAAAAAAAATTTAACTCCTTTCAATATCAATAAGTTAATCAATTGATATGTTGTGTATAATGTCTTAATTTTATCCAGATAGATATGGAGTTATTTATATCAAAATTATCAGGGATACGAGACAAGTTGAATTGTCGATGTTCGTCTACCAGTCCGAGAATGTGATAAATTGAGTAATAATTGAGATATCTAGATAAAATTTGATGAACGTGTTCCTTGCTGTTCTCAGGATTATATTATTGCTTGCCCCCCCAGCACCATGTCCAGATGATTCCATTTTAAAATACACCAGATTTTTTTCCTTTGAATAGAAAAATCAAGCATAAAGCTATCCATGTATGAGAATAACAAACATGGTGTCCCTGTTTTATCCCAGCACTTAATTAAAAATAGTCGATTTTGGACTAAGCTTCCATATACTCAATATGAGGACTTCAGTGCCCCTACACCAAAAATGTCGCTAAATTTGTAAAATATTTTAATGAAGCTGATAATGTAGCATCTTGGGGAAAAATATTTAATTTATATCGTATATATCGGTCGGGATTTAAGGTATCTTAATGTTATAAAAGAACATACTGCAGTTCAGTGCTAAAAATTAGTGAAATTGGTTAACCTCCATTTCGAACTTACGGCTGACTTTGTATCGTATTTATCGGTCAATATGTGTCTTATTTTAATGAAACTCCGAAAGCATGTCGTGGGTCCTTGTGCCTACAATTGGCCTAGCACCGGCAATATTTAGGTCAAATCACATATCTCCGAACCTACTCCACCAATTTCAACCAAATTCGGTACATAAAATTATTTTGACATTCCCATGTTACAGTGCGAAAATGGAAATGAAATCGGACTGATTCCATCTGATTTTTTCACCTTTCAGTAAGTATACAAATCAAGTACTAATTAATATATTGGGATATAAATTTGCACGAATATTTCCTTTAAAGTATGCCATCTCATGTCTAAAAATGGTTAAAATCGGAGAATAACTATTTAAGCCCCCAAATACCGGAAATGTGGTCCCAGAGCCTATGGCTAACTTTTTGAAGAAAATATCGGTCAATCTGTGAGCTATATAATTTAAATTCGAGGAAAATGTTTTTTTGATAATAATATACCCTTGTGTCAAAAATGGGTTGAATCCCATCAGTACTTCCCTTAGTCCCTATTATAAAGTTTTTCAATCTTCCAATTACATTTATATCACATATATTGGCCAATGTGCTAGTTATTTTAATGAAATTGAGAAGACTTGTTTTTCTAATAACAGTACTTCTTTGTGCCTCATATAACTGATATTCACGATTTTGAAACGTCCGGCTGACTTTACTCTATATACATATATATTTATATTAATATATTTATAAAATTGCTTGAAAATAAGTTCTCAAGTATACCTGAGCAATATCAAAAACTAATGCAATCAGCCCTTCCATTTCTATACCTATCATTGGGGGTAATATAATATAATTTTCGCTAACGGGAAGTAAAATATAGTCATAAACCTAAGTACAATAAGTCTATAACCTTCAAAATAAGTTAATATGATACCAAATTTAATTGTAATCCACTCACCATTATGTCGAACAATGAAGTTGATTGAACCTTTTCGCTACAATTCTTAATATAAAGATTTGCCAACATTATTACCTCGGCTTTGATTTATACTATTTCCTTACTTGTTTCATATAATTTTTTGACTCTTTAATGAAATATTCTAAAAATTTACTAAAATTGTTATATAATATATGAAATTGAAATTTTTATTTGGCTGTAGAGAGAATCTATAGAACTTCATGAGATATTTTTTCTGGGAAATTATTACAGCACATCTTTTTGATTATATTGTTTCAGAAGTAGCTGCCGTAGCCCATTTTGTTTGATGGCTTCTTAGAAGGTACTGGGAACTTTTGAACTACTGTATATGTTTAATGCTTTATTAAGGAAGGTTTGGTCGGCGGATATACTCTTAGCTGTATTATCCTCCGTATCCTGACCGGGCAATGGACGTCGTTGCCATCAGTTGCTAGAGAAAGTCTGGACGGTGCGGGCAAGTGACATCTAGATAAGGCAGGGGTGTATATCAGTCCTTCTCTCCCTAGTGATTTACTTAGAATACGAAACAAGGTGAGATATATCTACTTCTACCATTGCTAATGAGGTAGGTGACGATAGGTATAAAATTTAAGGGCCTCTACCCCTTAAATTTTAATTCCCTGAAAATAAAACTTTTGAAGTTATTTGGAAATTTCGGCTTAATTCCATTCCAATTCAAACTATAGTGTTCGAGGGGTTAGTTGTTGAATATATAACCCCTGCAGATGCAACATTTTTGTATACATATATATTTTTAAATATATATAACTTTTAAAATATTCTTTATTCTCGTTATTTCCTCTTATATTATATAAGATTAAATAATAATAGATTAAAGTTTATAAAGATGAATGGGTTTGATATCTATTTAAGCCAACCAAAATTACTTTAATAGGTAGGTAGAGCTCATATGCATTTACAAACCTATATATTTATATATACATATACACATATATATATATATATATACAATATATGTATATATAATATAATAGCCATATATAATATATACAATATATATTATCATCATTTAATATTCATTTGCTTTACTCAACCAGGTTTATACCACCAAACGTCAAGTTAAAGTGTAGCAATTTGGGGACAACCACAGAATCAGCAGTCTACATATAATATGTATCTTTTTGTTACAAGCCTATCGCTAGCCGTTGTTTACCTTTTGTCTTTGCGGAGTCTGACGAAATTGCAGTAAATGCATTTTATGATACAACTATAAACATAAATTCGAGAGTACATATGCCTCGAACTGTTCCTGTCAAAGTACATGAAACACTTAAATATAATGGGCAATGTATACACGTGTTTGCATACAGTGCATGGAACAGTACGTAACAGAGTGCAACAAAAACAATGAAAATAACGAGAGCGCCAAGTATTTGAAACCACATAGCAAAATTTTTTGGATTCATAAATTGTGGGTCAAAACGAGTCAAATCATGTCCGACCAAACTGGCGACCTAACATTGAACGCCAAGATGAGATTGGGTTATTGCGACATGTTGACCTGCACTCAGTCCAGCAATTTTACCGGTTAAAATTGACGGCAAGAATAGCGATGAGGTATGACAATAGTTATACCTATATACGTTGCATCTACATTTATATATATGAACGAGTAACATTCATTGCTATACCTCTATTGAAAAAAAAGTGGAACGGTAGGTGCCACTGCAATGCAGTTATGCTACCGTTGGCTTAAATGGGTGTCAATTAGCTAAGTAATTTGCGTTTAACACTATCAAAATAAGATTTCTTGACAAAAGCAGCCCTGAATTACAATAGAAATTCTACATAAATATTATATTTAATCCACATAAAATTTCCATCAAAAATTAATTTATCTTTGTTTAATCGACTAAAAGAAAACTACATTTCCTGCCAATATATTTCTAGATTCTGAGAAATGTATTCTGTAGTCATATTTGAATTTAAAACGTATTGAAAAAGTTTTCCTTGTGTCTTTCTGAATTTTGACTTATTTCTGTAAGAGGTAACATTACTTGAGTTGAAGGGATTGGTGGATATGGTATACCAAAACGACAAAACTGTCCTCTTATTTCCCTAGTACAAGACCGACTGTGGTTATGCATTTGATAACCCAAATAATATAATCAGTTTCTATAACATTTCTTTCTCTCGTTAATCGGATTCGCTGAGACTGCCTTTCGTTTTCAATTGGCCTATTGACTATTATCTCTACGAAAGTGAACCTGACTTTGTCTAAGACGTCGCTGATTCAAAATTTTTTCCCTCAAACCCCTCCTACTAAGCTGTCAACGTTGTGCTTCTCTATCACGCTCCTCTCTCCTTATTTCAGGATTTCTTCTTGCATGTTCTCTTTGCATTTGATCACGATTGCGCTCTAATTTCCTATACGCAGGATTTCTTGCGCGAAGTTCTCTATGATTCCTAGTGTTCCTATTTTGCTCATCATAACGTATTTCGATTTTCTCGACGAGATCTATGACCTCGAGTATTTCTTATTTGCACTTAGGGCGAATTTGTGGGTCTTGCCGCTTTGTTCTATGTTGAACATACTGTTACAACTTGCTCAACAGATCGAGGCTCGTGGTCTTCGCGCCGAGATTTATATCCCCGAGTATTTCTGCTTTGCTTTTCAGAGCGGATTTGGGGATTTAGACATTTTGACCTATGTTGAACAGTATTTAAATTTTGTTCAAAAGAGCTACCTCGATATTTTCTCGCCTGGTTCTATGTTGATTTGTATTCGGACAGACGTACATCAGAATCTCACCTACGATTAGCGTGACTTATAGTATTTTGTGACTGCTCACTATCTCTATATAAAGAGTTTGCTCGAAGAACTCTCATACGCCTTCTATTCTGAAGACGACTTAGTAATCGGTATTACTTATTTCTACTTAATCTAGGCGTAATTAATTAATAATAAATGGCTTAATATATAAAATACTTATAGATAATACTTATATAATTCAGTCCGTCCGGGTGTGAAAAGTTGGGTCCTAGGTGCTGCTCTCTTTCACTGTAATTGAGTCCTTGCTATGACTGCTTTCCTGTTCGGTGTATAGGTACTATGGTATGCTGGTGCACATATGTATATGTGCTTGCTCGGCACTGTATATAATACGGTTTTACTCGCCACTGTATATAATAATAGTTTAAACACCATATAACTAATACACTAAAATTAGTTTGAAAAAAGCGCTTTGCTGGTCAAGAAATCTAGTGTAACTGAAACTACAAACACAGTGTACTGATATTTATTATACTCTTGCAACATGTTGCTACAGAGTATAATAGTTTTGTTATGGTATATTTTTGTACACACAGCTTACGTACCTTTGTATACCTATATATTATATTACATAGATATTCACTAACATAATATTAAGTTATATTTATATTTTAGAAGTTAGTAGTTTATTTTATTGTATCGAAATTAAGTGCTCGGAAAACCCCTTCGTAAATTGCTTTTGTCTAACGCTTTTTAAAACAGCTATTTTTAAAAATCTGCTCATGAAGGCTAAATTAACAATAACTTACATATAATTAAGTATGGTATACACATATGTAGAGAAGTTATGTAGATTTTCTTCTTGCTGTCTTAATATTTAAACCTTTCGTAAGCTGAAAACGGCATTATTTAGTGTCAATACTATTTTTTTTCTTCAAAATGTTAACTTTAACAAAAAGGAGCAAATTAACTCAAACATGCTATATGAGATATGAACTGAACCAAAGGGGTTAGATTTAATATGTAGTATATGAGGTTGCTGTTGTACCAGAGAAGCGGAAATCAGTATATTAGGGTTATAAGGACTAAACAAAGGTCTAGACCAATTTCATTCATATGCAGCGATAAACTACATTATTTTTAAGAAAAATTGTTCATTTAATTTCATTAAATTATCAACTTAACGAAAAAAAGTATACCATAAGTAGTACATGTGAGCAGGGGAAATTCGTGAACTGATTTCACACATTTTCGGCATTCAACTATTGTATATCTAATATTTTACGTTTATATAAAACCAAATGAAAGTTGGAATTTTTTACATAAAGTATGTCGAAACAAGGGTCAATATATCCCCGATAATGGGTACTAAGGCTGAACCGAGAATTTTTTACTCTTACAATTTGCAAGAATCAAAGGCGAGGAAATTCCTTCAGGTGTGGCAAAACCTTATATTAAAAAATGTTAAGAAAGAATTAAACATCCATTATTAAATGAAATCGTGATTAAATTACAATCAAATTTTGTATCCTTTTGCCTTATATTAAATGCCATAAACTTAGTCTCAGTTTCATTGCTATATTTTAGTTCGCGTCAGCGAAAATTATATAAAAAAAAAAACAAAGAAAAACCTTGAAGTGAGATGATATATATATGTGGTGGTGTCATGCCCACTGTTGAATTTTGAACGCGATTACCTTTAAGTCATCTCATACCATCCCAGAGATAAAATTTAATGTATCTGGCGTGCTTAGTGCTTGATTTATCGCGCTTTTAGTAGTTTTTAACAGTACCGTTATATGGGGAGTGGGCGAAGTTGCCACCAGATTTCACCTAGTTTCGCAGTGTCGATAGAGTTTCTGAAAGCATTTGTTCTGAGTGAATTATAACTTTAGCGGTTTAGGAGATATGCATATTAAACCTATTAGTGGGCGAGACCACGCCCACTTTTAAACAATTTTTAATCCGCAAATGCCCCTCCCTAATGTGATATTGTATACCAAATAACTGTCTTAGATCTTATTGTGGAGCTTAGTTATGGCAATTTATTCGTTTTTGGTTAACGGCGTTTTGTGGACGTGACAGTTGTGCGATTACGCCTATCTGCAAACCCAACCGTCTTACGGTACCAAGAAATATTTGTACCAACTTTCATAAAATTATCTCAATTTTTACTCAAGTAACAGCTTGCACGGACGGACGACGGACAGACAGCCACCCGAATTTCAACTCGTCTCTTCATTATGATTATTTATACAATTTATACAAATAACCTTATATCTAACTCGATTAGTTTTAGGTGATACAAACAACCGTTAGGTGAACAAAACTATAATACTCTGTAGCAACATGTTGCGAGTGTATAAAAAGCGTGATTAAGGTAGACTTCCATAACACTTCTGCAACATTTTCAACGAATTCGCCTCGTCATAAGCCAACAGCTCCCACGCAGACACTAATTGGCATATGCAGATCAAACTTCACACTAACATATAAAAAGGTTGTACTCAAAAATCAAAAAAAAAACTATTATACTCTGTAGCAACATGTTGCGAGAGTTTAAGTTTTTGATTAATGACATTTTGTGAATTTAACTCGTCTCATCGTCCTGATCATTTATATATATATCTATCTCGATTAGTTTGAGGAGATACAAACAGCCTTTAGGTGAACAAAACTATTATACTCTGTGAAAAGATTGCGAGAGTATAAAAATTGTTGTATGAGTTGGAATTTATTTGTTTGTAACTTTTTCAATTCAGATTAACATAGTGACGTTCCTTATCAGCACATCAATGTTATACGTATAAATAAAAAATTTAACAAAAATATTAATACACGTAAAATATGCATTTTATGCACAGCAGATATAAACAACATTAAAGGACTTCTTTTATAGTATATTTCCTGCGAAGTTCTGTTGGGTACACCGATGACAACTACGTACATATTATTGCTACATGTACATACATATGCATATGAAATTGCGGACTATTTGTAGAATACATCTTGATTTACTATTTGCACATAAATATACAGTCAGATGAATTTAATTTACGACGGAACGTAACTCATTTAACACCGAAACTGTCAGAGCTCTCGAAGCTCGTGCGATGCGTATACAATTCGCTAGCCGTAAAATAATATTTTCAATTATGTAAATGTTATGTTCATGCCTCATGCGCATATACATTCATACATTTGAATATATATCTGATAGTAGCCGAAATGCCAAAGTGTAATGTCTGTGCGGATATTGATTCAGTTATGGCATGTAGAACCACTTGAAATCGAATTTTACTCATAAAATACAACTCATACCTATAAACATTAGCATATGTATATATTTATATGTCCGACAAACGATGATTTAAAATGTGCACAATCTTTTGCACAAAATACTTCAAAGTTAACAACTGCGAATATAAAATATGGTATACTGGCATGATGATGCACTACTACTGCACCAAACATTCCCATAACATCAGGGTAAACATTGGAGTTCTTATATGTATTTACTTTCCATTACGGTATGTTTACATTCTTCAGAATAGGTAAACTTCTAAACTTTATTCATACCATTAAATATTATTTTTTATATGGTGTGTATGTGTGTCTACAGAAAACGAATGTATGCTTTTCCTTTAATTCATTATTTACAGTTTAGTATATGTTCATACCATATGAAGAGATCTGACAATTTGACCGAACTTCCATCCGTCCAATCGATCCAATAACCTTCAGTAATATTGATTGTTTTACCATGTTCGGCGAAATTCAACATAGTTTTAATTTACCATTCCATATCCTGAGGCATCTTTTCCATTACCATTATTACCAATGGTATCTTTTCAAATCAGGAAATCATGTTTCACCAAAATAATAAGCTCTTTTTTCCATTATAAACTAAAATAGCAGAGGTAAAGTCAAATATCTGGAATCAACAATTTGCGAACGATTAAATGAAATCTCATGAAACTTTGAACCGCGTTGTAAAAAGAGATGGAATGAATGGAGTATCCCGATTGGCTTCTGGTAAGAGTCTGGGGAAGTAGTTGGATGAAACGAACAATGCACTCATAAGTTGCTTACCTGTTTTTTCCACGAACTCTATGATCTTCATAGACACTAATATCCATCATACAGCCTGTGGTAGCTCAAACTGTATTACTAGGGAATCGGCTGTATTTTATTACATTAATTTCAAAGACCTACATACTACGAATATACGAGTAGTTAACACCTTCACATTTATCAACGTAAGAAGGAAGTCTTAGATATACCTATATGTACAAAGTTAATATCTGGGGTTTAGAGCTACCGATGTAAAGGGACAAATCCAGAACAATCGAGGACACTTATTATTATATTAAACTCGATTGCTTTATTAAACTTGTGAGTGTGTTCGCTTTGAAAGGCTGGTTTCACCACATAAATAAATGGATGAATAGGGAACTAAAAACCCTAGTCGTTATTCTTTATATTTCACTGTAGTATGTAGATAGCGTCAGCGAAATAGCTACAATTGAATATTTTTATCGCGTCAAGTGGACTTAGGTTCTAACCACAAAGGCCAGCAGCAATAAAAGCTATTCGCTAACTCCACATCTATAATTATGTAAATGGTCAGGGTGGCGAAACTAGTGACGGTCTGTCTGTCCGTCCGTGCAAGAAATAACTTATTTATGAATTTAGATATCTTGATGAAACTTGATACACGTGTTCCTTGGCATCCAGGGAGGGTTGGCAGATGGACGGAATCAATTATTTGCGGCGCCCACAAAGTGCCATTATCGAAAAAGTATAAAGTGCCATAACTAAACCGTAAATTAAGAGAGATAAGTTTGGCACAACGGATAATCTTAAAGAAAAGCACCTGTGGTTTGAAAATCTTTAAAAAGTGAGAGCGGCCCTGTAATAAGTTTAATGTATATATCTTCCAAACCAATAAAACTATTGTATATCACCCAAACTTCCACAAGACAAATTCTTTCAACCTTTTTTAAAATAGTGTGAAAATATACTTGTATAATGGGTTTGTTAAAACCAACTAGAGGTGTAATAAATCAATAACTAAACTGTTAAAATTGAATGATCGCGTGTGACCGCCCACTTTTAGGTCAAATCACATATTTAGGGACCTGCTAGATCGATTTCAACCAAATTCAGTACATAACATTCTTTTCATATTTCTATGTCGCGAAGTTAGAGTACAACCACCAATTCAATCTGATTCTTTCACTTTCCACTATTCAAATCAAGCAACAATGATTGTATCGGGAAAAACCTTTGAAGCAAAACTCAGTGCCTATAGTTGACTTTTTACCGAAAATATCGGTCAATGTGTAAGATATATAATTGAAATTCATATAATAAAATAAATAAATGAAACTCTCGATAATAGCATGTCTTTGTGTCAAAAATTTATTAAATCGGATCAATACTTCCTTTAATATAAAATTTTTCAAACATCTGAAGTAATTTCTCGCGCTTTGATCCTTGCAAGTTGCAAGAGTATAAAATGTTCGGTTACACCCGAACTTAGCCCTTCCTTACTTTAATAACATAGAGTTTTGCAACGCCTGAAAGTATTTCCCCGTCTTTGGTTTTTTCAAATTGCGAGATTGTGAAATGTTCGGTTACGCCCGAACTTTCTCCTTCTTTACTTGTTTAATTTGTAATTAACCACCTTTTATTTGGTATGATATTGGGGGTTTTTAGTATTTTAACTTTTTAATGTAATGAGAAAATATGACAAAACTCATTCGAAATGACATGTATATAACAATAATGCGGTTGAATTATTGTCAATTCAGTACTTGCAACAGGAGAAAACAATTTATTACACAGTCCATATTACGAATTTATTCATGAAAATATTGAATGTGCTCTTGTGTGCACCATTCTCAGGTTGTTTAAACAATGATGTCGCTAAATTCCCAGAAATCTATACAATCTGTCAATGGAAGTGAACGTTAGAGAGAAAAATCTACGCCAGAGTTATTTCCTCAAAATGAACTCAGGAATTTAATACGTAATCAAGTTAGGAATGATAAAGCCATTTGTTAAAGCGTTAAACATGTATGAAATTTCCGAAGTATGGAAAAGGTGAAAGGTGCAATATTTTTTGGTACGGCGTTTCATGAAACATACACATTTTATAAATGTAATGACTGTACTGGAAAGTGAAACTTGGAAAAGTTTAGCATAGGGCAAAATAAATGCAACATAAAAACAAGTAAGGACGGGAAAAGTTCGGGTGTAACCAAAATTTAATACTTTTGAAACTTGCAAAGAGCAAAGCCGACTTAATACCTTTGCCCAAACTTTATGTTACAAAATGTAGGAACAGGGTTCAACTTCAATATTCGACGAAATCGTGAATTAATAACAATTAAATTTGGTATCATAATAACTTATTTGAAATTTCATAGACGCAATTCGTTTTATTACTACATTTCACTTCCCGTCAGCGTAAATTATACTTAAATCATCCTCAAATGAGATAGATGTGATATAAACACAACCGAAGAGACTACATTCAATATATTGAGTTGATGTAATTTTATAACTTTTAAGAAATCTTGTCCACCATTTATTTTTATTAAAATATCACACATTTTTTTCAGGGATACTTAAGGATTTATTTTCAAGCAATTTTAAAAATATAAACATATATATGGAGTACCAGTTATATAGGGGCTAAGGCACGTTTTCACCCGATTGTATCCATTCGAGGCACAAAGAAACAGTGTTATTAGAAAAATACGGTCTTTCAATTTCATTTAAATAACTTGCACAATGACCGATATATGTGGTATAAACTCAACTGGAAGATCGAAAATATTTATATTAGGTACATGTGGCTAAGGGAATAATTGATCCACTTATACTAATTTTAGGCGCGAGGGTATATTTTTATCAAAGAAACATTTTCCAATCCCAAACCAAACAGACACCCAATTTTCGACTTCTGCGTAGGAATCGAAGTGCTGCTCAGCCAATGCTTGGCCCATCGATGAAAACAAATGGTAATCGGAAGGTGCTAAGTCTGGTGAAAACGGCGCGTAGGTTGACTCCCAGCCAAATACTTTAATTGTATCCTGAACCGATTTGGATTTGTGTGCAGGTGCATTGTCATGTAACAAAATTACATTGTCGTGTCTTCTGGCCCATTCTAGGCGCTTTTCGATCAATGCATGGTTTAAATTGATCATTTGTTGTCTGTAACGATTAGTATTACAAGTTTCATCGCCAGTGAAAACTCGATGCAAAACTGATTTTCTTTCGTTTCTTTGACTCTGCAGCACTTTTCTTTAAATGGAAACAAAAAATTAAATGCTTTCTGCAAATCATCACTTTCCGGTACAAAATTTGACATTTTCAACACAATGTCAAATTATGATGTTGTTTGTTCAATGACTGTAAGGTTATTGAATATGTTTGACAGATGTCATGCCAACCAAAAAGAAAGAAAATTAAGGCTCGTTCAGAACAAATGTTCCCTACCAACACATTTGTATCTTAATGCTCACTTCATACCGGTACACCTGGTAGCATACGATATGTAGTCAACCGAAAGTTCAACCATTTATAATATTAGGTATATGAGTGCTATATGAATTATCAAAGTCAAACATAGGCACTGAGGTCCACATAGGGCCGATTTCAACCCGTTTTGTGTAAGAGACGGCATTCTATTATTAATATTAACACTATTTGTACATGTCTTCATTTTCGCTTGATTTATTTACAGTAAAGTGAAAGAATCATCTGGATGTTAAAATAATGTTCCACAGAAAGTAGGCGTGATTGTACTCTGATTTCGATCGTTTTCAAATCAAGGGTAATAAGATGCACCAAATTTGGTTGATATTGATGAAATTGTTTCTGAGGTATTAAATTTCACCTTTATAAGTGTCTGCACCTTATAAAGATCTTCAGTATCTCGAATGTGAAATTTAATGCTTCTGGTGTATATAGATAGTGATTTATTGCACTTTTAGTAGCTTTTACTGACTTTTGAAGTAAAGAAACGAGTTTTTGTTGATAGAATAGCCTTTTAAAATTATAAAAACGAAAAAATTTCGGTAATTTTGCTTCGGCAGTCATAAATATATATAAAATATAAATAATTCTCTGAACAAAAAAAACCAGTAGTTCATTAAAACAGTAGTGGTTGTCTTTAGTAGTTGATAAATTGGAAAATTATTTTAAAGTTGCAATAAGTAAGTATATTTAAGAGGGTTTAATAATTTCCTGATAAAAGTTTTTTAAAATCCCTTCGCCTTTTCTTCATTAGTTTGTAGAGAAAAACCTTCGTAGGGGGTGAATTAATAGTGAAGCTTAGAAAAGGAGTCAAAAGCTACAAAAAAATCGAAACTGTAGGATGTAGCTACACAATGATATGCACTACTATCAAATGCAATGAGCAAGTGGAGAAACGTGGAGAAAACGTAAAATAACAATATTAGAGGACGGGTAGACTATAAGATATGTAACAAACAAGCTTTCAGTATCCTCAAAGATGATAAGAAATTATTTAAACTTATTGGTTAGTACTCTTACAATTCATAGAAAACTATTAAAATAAAAAACAAGAAAAATGTTAACTTCTATTGCACCGAAGCTATAACACCCTTTACAAATACAAAGGTACCTTACAAGAACTTGATTCCAATCTTCCAGTTTGTATGGCAGCTATATTCTATAGTGATCCGATCTGAACAATTTCTTTGGAGATTATATTATTGGCTTATTCAATGATCCATACCAAATTTTGTGAAGATATCTCGTCAAATGAAAAAATTTACCAGGCAAGCACTTTACTCCGATCGTTACGAATGTGCTTTGAACTGTCGGTCGGACTCTGTCGGTGGTCGGTTCTATATATTTTGGTCATACAAGTATATTCATTAAGTGTAATTACTCGATTTTCTTTATATTTGATATAACTCAAACCACTTTCCACACCAAAGTTTTATTTCACGGTTCACAGATAGCATTATTCGTAATACAAGGTGCGTTCCAAAGTAAACACTAAAAAAGTAACAAAGTAAACTTTAGGGGCGCCATCTATATGTCAACTAGTGCGTTAGAATCTGCTATCCTTTATCGACTTCCAGTAAAAATTTCATGACATTTCATCTATTAGAAGTGAAGTTATCGCGTTTTAAGTGTCAGTATGTTTCTGTCATCGCGATTTATGTGATTACGAAAAACTTTATCAAGTCTACTGAATAGTTCCACACAAAATCTATCAGCAATTTTGAAAACTGCATCTCTTGTTTCTCCTTTAGCTTCCAAGATACCTAACTTACTACAAAAATGATCTGTCAAGTGATTCTTTTGCAAATATCGTGAATGGCTCTTTTTTTCTCTCAAAACTTCATAAAACTCTTTTCTTGTCCCCATGAAACTCATTTGAAACAACCAAGTTAGGCTGGCTTAGGGCGGCTCTCCCGATTTGACCCGGGGAGGACACAGCACTGACCCCCGGACCTTCAAGTTTGACCGACTTCAAGTCGGAAGCAACTATTGTTGCCGTTAAGTAAAGCTCAATTAGTTGTTTTTGGATAAACAAGTGATCAGCCTCAAGGGTGTGAGACAGTGCAGGCTGGAGGTGTAGCGGAGAGTGACTTCGACTGCAAACTTCTCGATTTCAACTATCTGACCCGTGAGATTGAATCTCTAACGAGAGCGGAAAGCGAACTCGAATTCGGAATACCCGAAAAACTCTCGCTTATATAAGCACGGAACTGCACAACCTTACTTGCAGTTTGACTGACGCCACCTAGCGGCCGCGCGTGAACTAATATCTCAAAGGGAGGCGGGTTACTCGTATAACATAAGGAAGTCAATATTTAGCCCATAATACTATAACGGTTTTTAACTGGATGGTTGAAAAATCACGAAGTCGCAAGTTGTCGCAAGATTTTTTGATTTGAGGTCACACTCTTAAGTGCCCTTAAGAAGTTCCTGACCGTGGTAGTGCACGGAACACTTGTTGTAGAAAAGGAAAAATGCCGTTTATTGTTCCCATTTAATTTACATGTAAATTAATAAAATTACGAAATAAATAATATCACATTACTAAGAAACTAAACAAGATACATCAAAATGCTTTTACATGCTTAAAGTCAATGCATCAAAGATTAGAAAATAACTTGTTTAAACCATTTTTGTTCACTTTTATTTTTTTGAGTTTTTGCCAGCTTTTTTGAAAATCTGGCCCACTGTGCATTGGTGCGAAAATGAGCTTCGAACAAAGAGTCAACATTAAATTTTGTTTTAAAATTGGTAAAACTTTTACCGAAACGTTTTAATTGATGAAACAAGTATATGGCGATGATTGCCTATCCCGTAGCAGAGTGCCCGAGTGGTTTCAACGTTTTCAAAGTGGTCGTGAGGACATAAATGAAACCCAAAAAATCGCGCCTGGAGAAGTCAAAAGTGAAGACAATGCTGATTTGTTTTTATGATTCCAAGGGTATTGTCCACAAAGAATTTGTTCAACCCGGCTAAAACGTTAATGTGATATTCTACCTTGGAGTTGTGAAGCGTTTGGTGCGCCGTATTCGACGTGTACCGCCCTAATACGGCGAAGATGGATTTGACCAAAAATGACATTTTATCAATCAACCACTCCCCGTATTCACCTGATTTGGCACCGTGCGACTTCTACCTTTTCGGAAAAATGCATTTGCCGATGAAAGGAAAGCGTTATGCAGATGTTTGTTCTGTCTTTTTTTAAAAGTCCTGTTTTCTTTGGAACGCACCTTTTACATATCAGTTGCTTTGGGGAAAACTCACTCACAAATCATGTTTGCCGACTTTATGGTAAGAAATAGAATTTGGTCTTCATTGTGCCACATAGTCATTGGATCTATTTTATAACTAACTTATATACATAAGCGTTGAATCAAGTTTAAGATGAATTTGAGATTTAAGTTACAATCAAAACATGGAATTCATTAAGCTACGACAGCAAATTTATTACGAATAATTTATTAACTATACAGATTTTTCATAACTAAATTATGTTTTTTTCTAAAATAGCTGTGCATATTTCGCTATGTGTAAGTTACTGTTGAAAGGTCACTTCACTTTCAATGAAGTATACTCTTCTGATAATCACCTCTGCTTCTACATATGATGTATAGGGCATTATTTTCTACATCTAGGTCTAATAGTAAAGCTCATAATTAGGTAATTATCTCGTTCCTATCATTTAATAAGTCATTAAAGTTTTTTAATTCTTCCCAGGCACGCAATTTACAAATAAAATCAAACGCTATTCAGCACTTCTCCTTTGTAGCTGCCTACACTTGTGATTCATGCTCATTTAATGACCGAAAGCGGTTGGTCAATTTGCATGAAAATGGTCAGAGCGTCAAAGTATAAACATAGTTTAGTAAATGTGTGCGTATACTTATTACCACAGCACGGTGAGTAATTAAAATGCATTTGTCGTAATGCACATCGACTAGAAACAGTGTTTTGGGATATTCTCATTGTGTGAGTGTTTTAGCAATTAGTTAATCATTTTCACCATTAACGATATTGCTGTTACTATTATTGAGTTTTATACGTATATCGTACCTTTGGTCTGTCATCGGTTTAAAAATAAATGTAGTTCCGTTTTTTGGGGACCGTTAGATCACCTTTGCTGAAGTAATGCGGTCCCCAAAATTTCCTTAAAAACATCGTGACTTTGCAATGAACATTTTGAGTAACTTACCAATTCCTAAATGTGGAGACTTTGACTGAAATATAACTCCAAGAGTTTTCAGAAATTTTGAAATTTTTTTATTTTGATATTATTCTTTATTATAAACAATCCCTGCATAGAGGTTATCTCTGTTATTAGAAATAAATCCTAGAAAACTTGAATGACAAGTCCTTATATTCACTGAATATACAGTTTTCTGTTTATTCAGTTGCAATTGTACTTATACGAGAAATACGACTCAGTAAAAATTATATTAAATCGTTATATCTTTAAAAAGAATATCTTCTTATACGGTAAAAGGGCTGAGAACAAATTTCAAGGGAATATTTTAGTTTGTATTGATTGCTAATGATTGTATGGTAATGTATATAGAGATAAATAGGGTCTATAAATATATATATATATATATATATATATAAATATTTCTATATAGAATGTGCACGGTTGGGTGATTAAGCACACTATATCAAAATTGTAGTTTTCAGATATTCAAATAGAAAGTTTTAAATTCTATTATAAGAGGTGTTGGAGCCCATATGAGAAACTCACGTTCTTGTTTAAAATATCATGGTAATTTTTCGAGAGCGACTAACTCCAATCTCATAGTGGTATTTGCAATCGTAGTTTCTAATGACATCATCTTGTAAATGATGTATAAAAAAGCAAAAGTTGTTCAAAACTTTGTGTCATGCACTGCGGCACTCACATTGTTCTGTAAATACCATGTGTGCATTTATGTACATCTTTGGTACAATAAACCACACTTCCGGCGATATACTGACCAGCTCTTGCTAAATAAGCGTTCCACGCTTACACCATAACGTCGCAATTTCACATTTTCTTTCGCCCACATCTCCTTCTGAACATACAAATTTATTAATCTCAAATCTTGGCTTCTAAATCGTGTCGCCGACGTAGATGTGCGCTGCACGGACGGGACAGCGAAAAGCCAGTTGCTCACTAAATCTTTTCGTTCCTAAATACACAGGCGAAAATAGTTAAAAGCCAAAACCTCCAAAATATTTGGAGCTAATTCTAATTATATCAGAAGCTCATTACATATTAGAGTTAGATAAAAATGTATAAATATAGTGTGTTTTCGGTTTGTTTTTAAAGAGATGCAGCCAATAAAGGAAACCGATTAATTAAAATTATTGACTATAATTCAAGTTTTTTTTTTTGGGAATACATTGTCTCCATATTTCTAAATTTTTTAAACCTTGTAATTAAATTAAGTACTTTAAAGGAATATTTATAAGTGTAACTAATCATAACATTACTGACAAAGTAAAAATAAAAAATAAAAAAGGAGTTTCAGCAAACTACTAGGTCTGCTAACAAATGTAGGAATATTAAAATGAAACACTATATCTCGTTTGCTGTTAAAATATATAATATTATTTTCCGTATACTTTTGTTTTGTCGGTTTTGTTGTCATTATTCTTGCCGCAATAACTTGTGTGCTTTAACACATGCATCTACAAACATAGCCGCTTACACAAGTTGATGTTGTTATTGTTACATGTAACAAGATTTAATTACGTAAAAAGTTTCTGACACAAATTTATGGGAAATATAGCAACAGCAACTGTATACATATATTGTTCTTTTGGTTGTGGTTGTCCGCATGCGTTTGTTATTTGTATGCTTTCAGATAAAGTGAGACCGAAACTGGATTTATCAGGCAATGAATAATCACGAGAGCCAGTAACCCGTTATAGTAACCAAAATAACAAAGCGTAAGAGCGGCTACATTCAGTGCTGCATTTCGAATTCGTGTTGGTAAGTACGTGTCCAATACGATATGCCAAATATGTCTGTTTTAATTATAAACATTCCAATTTCTTTAAAATAAAGACCTTTAAACCTGTCACATCATATATTTAATTAAACTTTTTCCAGTTAAATTATACACCTTCTAACGTATATATGTTTGCATAACGTCATATTTCAAGATGCAGTTTTTTAGTAACTTTACTTATAATTACTTTAAATGAACTGAATTAGACTGATTGTCTAATGGCGAATATATATTAAGTCTTAATATTTTTAGTTTGTTAAGGTCTTACATTAAAGAAAGGAAATTTTTTCAGATTCTTAGGTGATATCTCCATCTGGTTAAAAACGTGTAATTGTTACATCTCAGCTGCAAAAGGCTAAATGCACACTGCTCAACGTCTCATTAGACGGCGTATATGCCCCATCTTCTAAATAAAGAAATGTCAATTGAAGTAGAATACCAGACAGCAAAGAACTGCATATTCTTCTTCCAAAATTTATAGAAGTAAAAAATCATATCTACCATTTTCGATATATCTTATGTAGAACGCAACTCTAAAATATCTAAGTAAATGACCGCGTATTTATCAAAGAAATAAGTGTTAAGAAATAATAATAGTAATATAGTTATACATAGTAATTTACAGACAATTACAATAAAGAGCGGCATCTGTCATTGAAAACTTTTTAAATTGTAAACATGGCCCCGCCACATAATAGGTTTAATATACATATTTCACAAACTACTAAAGTATATCAACAAAATTTACTTGACATATTTTTTTTAATAATAACAACTCCCACATAAAGGTTGAAAGGTTGAAAAACATTAAAAGAGCGTTAACTCGCTAAAGAAGCATGTTAGAAGCATTCAATTTTATTATAAATGTGGTACGGTTTAGAAAATTAACAATGGGCGTGATACAACACACTTCTTGGAAAGATCCTATATCTCAGCAACCAATCGACACTTTCCAATCAAATTTGGTGAGTAATATTATCCATTGACCTATATCTTTATGTCATATTTTGGAAATGGGTCATTGAATACTTTTGAGTACAGTTAAAACATCATAAAAATAGTTGACACATCTACTTGAACTTCGTCATAAGTATATTTTCAAATGCTCCATGCAACTACAAAATCCAGCTGGAGGTAATATTTAACGATCTTAGAATTTTTTGGGAATGAACTACATATATGTTTATATTTTAAAATGTTGAAAGGCCACTTTTTTCACAGTCTGGATATCTCAGACCTTGGATTTCTAATAAAAATTTATGACAGGTGGAAGCAGCATGTAAAAAAACACTAGAAAGCAATTATAAAGACAGCTCGCCTGTACGGTGTTCAAAGCAAATGAATTCAGAAAAATGTTGCACCTTACCAGTTGCAATTAGGTCAACCGTATAAATCATAAAAATATAAATTGCTAAAAAATAGTTGAAGATAACAAGGACACAAGTGCAAGGTTTTTGCTTTATTTTTTGCTAATATATACATACATCTAACATCATCTAATGATGAACTTATATGTTTAATTGCCTTGCGACTGCCTCAAAAGGACAATAGCAGCGTTACATTGATCGTACAGCACGTTGTGCATCGGTGTACAATAGCTTTGAGTTTTGCAGTTGCGATAGCAACCAAAAAGGTAGCAGCACGGCTTCTGCTAATTTAAAAGAATCAGAAATTTCCTGTTTTTTAAACTGTGACGGGCGACTGTCCAGTACTGCGGTTTGTATTTGATACCTGAAGCCAGACTATAGGACATTTACGCGTAGGCACAAATAACTTAACCTTGAAGTAAATTCTGCTTGAGTAGGTTAGAAACCAATTTTTTAGTCTTGTCTAACAAAAGCATTTCCACATACCTATATCTGCTTTTTGCCAATATGATGGGAGTGTGTTATTTTTTTTTATTTTTTTATTAATTTCACAAAAAATAGCGTGCAAAATAACTGAACATTGTGCATACGTTTGCTGCGCTGTTGTGTGGCCTTTATATTAAAGGAGAGGCTTTTTCTTTTTTTAAATTTGATCTACGGCGACCCTTTCGATAGTATGTGATGTTTTGTGATAATATATACATATATGTGAGTATATGTATGTTGTGTTATGATGTCTGAAATTTTGTCGAAAAAGCAATGTATTGCAAACATATGCGACTATTTTGAAAACAATCAGTTGGAATTCTTCATCGCGACAACTTGGACGTAAACCTCATATAAGTTAGTATAATATGTTTAATACGTTGTTAAGAAATTTGTAGTTAGCTACGGTACCAAGCGTTTTAAGTGCATATGTTGATGAAAGTAAACAAACTGTAAAAATCTATCAAAGCTGCAAGTCTTAACATGCAATAATTGATCAAAAAATTTAAAAATTAATTTTGAATAGGTGAAGGCAAGTGCGCTTGATGGTAAACAAATTAATAAAAAATAAAACTTTATATTGAACAATATAAGGAAGGGCTAAGTTTGGGAGTACGCTGGCAATTTAAAAAAAAAAAAAGCCTGATAAAAACTTTTATGTGTTGGCAGAACTTTTGATTAAAAAATGCTGCGTAAGAATTCAACATGGATTATTCGAATAAGCCAAATTAATAACAATTAAATTTGGTATCTTAATAATGTACATTATAGGTCGGATTTGATGTTCAGAGCTGGTCTATTCCAATTTGATTCATATCCACCGCTAAACCAAACTAGTCTGCTGAAATATGAAAATCATTATATGAAGTATATGCGAGCTCTTAGATCGATTACACACATTTTTGGCACTACACAACAGTATTTTGAATATTATATGAACGATTTGGAGCTTATGAAAGTATTAACCCGATTTTACCCATTTTTGGCACAAGAACACATTAATATTATATTATCATTTCGAGAAAAGATTATTTCCAATTTCACTAATATATTTTATAAATTGACCGATAAAAAAGGCAGCCATAGGCGACTTCGACAATTTTTCGACGTATTATATCATACCTTAAAGCCACTATTTGTGCAAAGATTTATTCCGATAACTTGATTGGTGTTTGATTTATATGCTGTAAAGCTAAGGAATCATATGAAATTTAAAAATGTGACATATAAAAAGTAGGCGTTGTTGGCGATTTCATTTAAAATACTGTTATGCACCAAACAAGGTACATTGCTTTCTATGAAGCCCTAAAGTACTATTTTGGCTGTGTTTAATGTCTCTGACGTGTTTATTTATTGAGTTATCGCACTTTTATTAGTTTTTAACATATCCGTTAGATCTGATTTCACTCATATGAAGAAAAAAAAGATAAAACTTCCTGTTCTCAGTACATGTGGTTGAAACAACTTTCATGCTTTTTGGGATAAGCACATTAAAGTTGTAACTGGGCGTGGCTATGCAGTGTATATGGTGTGGCAATGATTTTATTGGTGCGGCAATGATCATATTCATCACCCATCTGCAGTACCAACCTTGTTATGGTGCCGTCAGTGTATACGTGAACTGGTCGCTCAGTTTTTCAGATATCGATCTCAAATTTTGCACACGACCTTTTCTCTACAAAAAGCTGTTCATTTGTCGGAACGGCCGATATACTAACACTATAGCATATAGGTGCCATGCAAACAAAACAATTGATATCAAGTGCTTGTATAGACACCTTTTTCTTTTGACAAATGAAAAAATTTGTCATGGGTTTTTGTCTAAGACAATGGTTTAATCAGGCCATTATAATTAACTCTTATGAGATATGATTTATGTCATTATATTATATCTCATATTGACCAACTTAAATGGTTTAAAGATGGAAAGTCGAAAATCACTTAATTGCTGATTTAACCCGTGTTTGACACAAGGGCACACTACTATCGGGTATTATTCTCTCTGAATTTCATGAATATATCATACATTTTTACAGAAAATAGGCATTAAAGTCCACATATTCGGTATCTGCGAGTCCAATTTCGACAATTTTTAGACGTGAATAATACTACCTCGAAGGTACTATCTAGGCAAAGTTTTATTCCGATATTTTCTAGAGTACTTTATTTTATACTGTCAAGTGAAAGTAATAAATAGAATTTAGGCGTGATTATGTTATAGTCTGAATCCGCCCATTTTTACAATAAAAGATAAGATTGAGGCAAAATAATATTATGCCCAAAATTTGCTTGTAATTGATTGAGTAGTTCCTGAAATATATGATTGCACTTAAATGTATAATTTTAACAGCGGCCCTTCTGAGCCATTTTGGCTTTGAAATTTAATGCTTCTGTCGGAGTTATTTATTGAGTTTTCGTATTGTTAACCATAGCCGTTATAAGGGGTTGCGCGTGGTTATCATCTGAATTAATTTGTATTTACAGTAGATAAGGAAGGGCTAGAAGGACTTATATTGAGCAAGTTTGATTTATATAGCTGTAGTGGTTTGAGAGTTATATATAGATACCCGATTCCCCCCATTGGAATACCACACCCCAAGGCGCCAAGGACCAAGTATTTAAGTATATTTCATCGCAATATTTACATTTTTACTCAAGTTAACGAATGCATGGACGTCCGGAGAAACAGTCTGTGTTACAAGCAACCGTATTGTGAACACAATTATTATAATCTGTTTAACATGTTGCGAGAGTATAAGATTGTTGCTTAAGAATTCAACATTCATTATTCGACGAAATCTTGAAAAAATTACAATCATGTTTCACACCATATTAACTGATACTATAGGTCATAAACTCACTTCCTTACATGACTACTTTTTGCTACCTGTAGGAGATATTTTTTTGAAAATCGATTCAACTAATACTAAACTCATAATATGTATATTTGCTAATACAAAAGCCATATTTAAGAAGATCTTCACCTAAAAGTGAAGACCCTGAATACCATTCACCGTTGCTGCTTAAAGCTTCAGACGTGTTTTATAAATACCCGTTAAATGGGGTATGGGCGTGGTTAATATCCGATTTCACCAATTTTCCCAATGTATGAATAGGTGCTAGAAGGATGATTTCTGCTCTTCTTTGATGAGATTTCCTCTACCAATGACAGTTTTTTTAAATGAATTTGTAGCTTAATTAGAGCCCTTTATAGTTTTTTTCCAAAGCGATTCTGTGTAGGCGAGGAATGATCCGATTACGCTCCTCAGCTATGAACACTTGTGCCGAATTTTATTTCTGATCAATCGCTTATACTGATGGACAGCAGTGACTCTTAACCCAACTCGTCCCGTCATCCTGCTCCCCTACATATGTACATATAGGCATATTTGGTCCTAAGTGTTACAAACAACCGTTAGCTGAACAAAGCATGTTGCGAGAGTATAATAAAAATAATTTAATTTCCAAATATTAGTTTATAATAAAAGTCAACTTGATCATGATCAGATGCAAATTTTCTAGGACACATTAACAATTATAATAAAATAATCATTTGCTCGAAAATCAAACCTTGTTACAACCTCGTTCAGCTTTCGTATGAATAGTTCTAATATGTTGATTTTTTCAAAATGTTTATGAAACACTTTTTAGAAAGCCTACACTTCTGTTCAGTCGCTAGCTTGTCCATATAATTTATATGAATTTTATCGGTCGTAAAAACAAGCCATAAAAGGTCTACGTTTCAACCGCTATGCAGCAATAAGCAGCGCTATAATAGACCGACAAGTCGCTGCAGATAATTTTTACGACGTGTAAATTTAAAACGTTGTCTAACAACTCGTTCAACACTTTCGGGACCACTGGAGGCGCTAGACCACCAATATCTTTGTTGTTATTGCAAGTGTTGTTGCAGGACTCATACCATATTAAAATAAAACATGGGTCATTTTCCATAGTTTGTAGTCCCGTGCCATCCCACTGAACGATTCAATGCCTGCTGCCGGGCTTCAGCGACTAACGTCGTAAAAATCACCTTTTACTACTTAAGTGAGCAGTAAAAGTGCGCATAGTAAAACATGCGCCTCCCTTTCGCTAATCCATCCCAATATCATTCTTTGGATGACCGTATACGCTTCATTCACAAATACTTTATATTAAATGCAGCATTTGAACTTTTGTCTGTTTCGTTGCACTTCTTTCATTCTTAGTTGAGGTTTGCTGTTCATACACGAGAAGTTAGGGTAGACAGCAGAGTTTTTCGAACAGGTTTTTTTTCTATTTTCATTATCAAGTGAAACATTATATTGTGGCTTTAGCTTAGCACATTCATATTTAATGTTTATTATTATACTGTGTTCCCTTTGCAGTTGTTTGCTAATAATTTCTTTTGCTTCCAACTACCGCCATGTAGTGTTCGAAGTTCGGCATTTAGAGCAAATAAATCCACAACATCATATATTTTTAAAAGTAAGTGCAATATTAGTAGATTAGTAGCACCGTTTGAACTGTTTGTTGTACTTGTTGTTTGTTGTATCTTCTGAGTAATTCAACTTTGGCTAATGCTGTATATCGTTCATGAATATATAGTGTCGATATTTTCGTTCAACTATGTAGATCAAATATTCTCAAAGAATATACAAGCCACAATATAATTATGTAACTATAATCAAATGTGTAAATACCCTAGAGTAAGTTTGATTTTCAATTGTATTAAGAAGCAGTCGAAGAAATATTTTCAGATAGGTTTATTAATAATGATCTATTGTGAAACGTCTAAATTAATTCGCAGTCGCAATAGCAAAGTATTACCAATATAAGGTATAGGTAATGGTAGAACCCAAAGTAACTCAACCTTAACTACCGGTCGAGAGTGAGCGATGTCTGGAATCTAGCAATATCAACTTCGGTGATCATTACTTGGTGTATTATTAAAGTGAGAGTCAGTCATGTTTTAGACACAATTAACGCAGAGCAGGAAAGAGGTGGCTAAGTTTAATTGAAATATCTTACTGCAAGAGAGTCGGTTCGTGGTTTTAAAACAAACTTCAGTTGTATCAGAGTTAATGGTTATAGCTATAAATTCCTTAAGAATTATTGAGGACAGTGATATAATAAATTATAATATAAATTACATTTTTATAAAGTGTGGAATCATATATATATATTGATGTGTATTTAAAGTAATCGGTAAAGTGAATGTATATAATTCAAACATTTACCAAACTTGCTCAGTTTACATCCAAACACTCGTAAATGCTGAATTTATTTGCGTTTAATCGTTTATATTGGCCGTAAGTGAGAATGTCGTAAAAGTAATTGTTATGAATTGCCTGAAGTCAAATGAATACGAGTATATTATAAACATTAAAACTGACATAACCTTTTTTATGACAGGATAAAAGTGATTCTGAAGAAGAGTGCTTCTGGCGGCACGCCGGTAAACAGCGCTAGTATTTGTTGCTCATTTGTCAATTACTTGAGAAAATTTAAAATCTGTTTCGGCTAACGGTTCATTAAAAATTTATGTCTTTCGTGGAATCTTAACAAGTCATAATCGAAACGTCAACCAGTGTTCTGATAATGACATATAAACACTATTAACTTTTGGCCTTCTTTGCCTCTATTTGTGTATAATGCAATTGGTGTAGGTATTTTGCTTATTTTTACGACATGTGTAATGATACATCTCAACGATACAAAGCTAATATGGAAAAGTTGGCAAAGAGGTTGTGAAAATTAGAATCGGGCTAATAAGATATTGAAGTACGGTTCTTTGGTTTGGACAAAAACTTCTGCTAATTGTTGAATGTGTCACCTTTACACTTCTCTATACAATTCACAGCAATAAACCTTAACAAACCTTTATGCGTTAACAATTGTTAAACTATAAATTTTAAAAGTAGTAACTTTAATATATCAACATGTGCACAATCACATTTCATTGTGTATGCTCCTTTTATTCCAAATTGTCATATTAACGTCTAAATGAACCACAATTCCTTGTTCACGTTTTTTATACCTTTAAGTTTACCACGGAGTTTGTAATACCCAAAAAGAAACGTCGAAGGCCCTGAAAAGGATATACATATTTAAATGCTCAACATGACGAACTGATTTGATTTATCCATGTTCGTCTGTCTACTAAGAGAAACGAACACAGATACAATAACCGAATTTAGAACAATGATTTTAATGTAATTAAAACATATTATACATCAAATGATGTATTTGATAATTTGTTTGGAAAGAGGGGCAACATCCTAAACGAAGGTTTAGGGACTGATCAAGATAGGGTAAAATCATTTTTATATCAAAAACAAAAGCACATGGTCGAAAATATATGGACTATATGGACTGAGGTAATTCATAAATATGTAAGATATTTTAACCAATATAGTTATTTCCATTCTACTGGTTTTCATAGATATGTGTTACTGATATTAACCCTCTTGTTTGATATGGACCGTCTCTAATCAGCTGTGGTTTTGGTAGAAGAAAGCAAAAATCGTATATTACAAGTTTGGCTGAAGGTTTAGTCCTCTTTATTAAAGGGCATGTTATTGGTAGTTATTCAAGTTCAGTTGTTGCAAACATTTGCTTAAAATAATCACTTTAATTTGAACTTAAAAAAATGTGTTTGCTAAAAGTTGATTGCTTATTGTACCGAACGAATTTAAAGCAAGGCAAGTTCTTAATATGTATAATTGTAAGAAGCAGCAGAAGTAAGGGGAAGAGGGTGTGTCAAAGTGGCACTTATGCCTAAATGGTCTACCCAATGGCCTCAATTGGCGTTTATAACAGTTACGAGAGTATAAACCTGTAATTTGCCTTAAAGCATTTTATAGTTTCCACATTTCGGTGTTTCGCAAATTACTGGTAGTACTCCATGCTTCTCGAATTGGAGCTGCAAATTGGCCACTACAAATTATTATGCTGCGAAATGCTTTCTTCACATCATCTTCCATGATTGCCTTTGAAATCTTATCAACTTCGAGGTCAATAATTTAGATTGGCTGCATCATTTAGTGAAGTGTTATATAATATAAATGGAGAGGTTAAATATTTAGGCTACAAGCATCGATTTTTCTTACGTGTATTAAAATCGTAATAAATCAGAATTTATTTATCAAATGACCTGGCCTACGGCTATAACTTATTTCTATCTTTCTCCCTGTTAACGTCTATGCGAAATTTCCTCACATATAATTTCGCTATACAGTATAAGTATACGTCACCGAAAATATAAGCTCTTTATGTGTAAAAAACTAGCGTCGACGATAGACTTAAACAGCAATCAGTTTCAAACTAGGGTGTAAAAACTAAACAAATCTTGAAAATCAGTAAGGGGGGTCTAGGTTCGGGTGTAACAGAACATTCTATGCTCTCGCAAATCGCCGGAGAAATACTTTCAGGTGTTGTTGTTTATATTTAAACATTTTACGGAAAAAAATCAACATTCAACGGTAAATGGATTACAATTATACTTTTATCTTATTAACTTATATTACATTTCATAGATTCACGTACTTTTCTTATTATATAAGTTTTCCCTAGTGTCCAAGATATGTACACTAAAGTCAATAAAATGAACTGAAATGAGATAGATGTATTGTAGTATGCAATATAAATTTCACCAAAGAGGCTAAATTTAGTATATTGGTTATATGATGAAAAAGTCAACCAGAGGACCGAAAATCATTATATTCGTGATATGAGGCTTAGACCAATTTTATTCGTACTCTACGCTAAACTACATTTTTATTAAGAAAATTTTTTTCCATTAATTTCACACGCAATGACTAACCTAAGCGGATTAAAGTCAGGTGAAAAGGCAAAAATTGGTGCTCGGGACTGATTGCATTAACTTTTAGCATTACTCAGGTATACTCTAGAACATGTTTTCATTTTCGAACCAGAAAGAGATATCCTCTAAGTTTAATAAAGGTAATTCACATAATGTTTAAAAGTTACACATAGACACGTTCATATATATGGCTGGTGGGTTACTGAAAACTTATGATTCAATTGCGTTAATTTTTTGTATACTTCAGATACTCTATTTTTGCAGATCTTTTCTCCTATATTTTTATTGGTGCTGTATTTATAAACAGTTAATTTATACTCAAATTGTGGTTTATTCAAGCTTTCCGATGTTTGGACGACAGTCAGTCACCCGAATTTCAACTCGTCTCGTCATCCTCATCATTTATATACATTACATATATTCATAACCCTATATATTTCTCGAATAGTTTTAAGAGTTACAAAAATAATATCATACATATTAATAAATATTATATAAAGGAACCGATATCTAAGCGATTTAAAAGTTATTGTCAGGTTACAACCATTTTTAGACGTCAGATAACATTGTTTATTGGCACTATTTATGCAATATTTTGTTCCGATAGTTTCATTGGTGCTTATTTTATATACTGTGTTATATAGGCAGTCGGTATGGGTGGTTCGTTTTCGCCCATTTTCACACTGTAAGATAAATAGTTGAAATTATTGTGGAACGTTAATTTTCATTGAAATCGGTAGAATAGTTTCTGAGATGATTTTACCTAAAAGAAGGCGGTGCTTTACCTATTTCTTCTGGGATGTTGTTTTAGTTAGTTATCGCACGCTTAGAAGTTTTCATTATTACCGTTATTTGGCGGGTGGGCGTGTGCACCATCTGATATCAACAATTTTATGAGTGGGAGCCAGAAGGACTTGATCTCAGAAAGTTTGGTTGATTTAGTTTTAATGGTTTGTAATATATCTAAGTACATTTAACTTATTAGGTGACGTGGCCACGCCCACATTTTCAAAGTTTATAAAGTAAAGATGAGCCTCCCTTTTTAGATGCCCTCTAGCGAATTACAGTTCTGTATCTTAATTTATTTAATGTATTATTCTAATTTTTCGCTTAACGGCATTTTGTGAGCACTATATACCAATAACCCCCATCCGGGGTGATCCCCTCCTTAGGTTGCTAGTGAACACATGTATAAAGTTTCATCACGCGAACTCAATTTTTACTCAAGTTATCGCCGCCAAACGGTCAACTCGTCATCCAGATAATTGCTATACATATAACTTTATATCTACTCGTTAGGTGAACAAAACTATTTTACTCTGTGGCAACAAGTTGCGAGTATAAAAATACTTTTTTCTCCAAATTGGTAATACTGTTGTATAAATTTTAAGCGTGAACAATTCTTCCTTAGCACACAAAATCAGAATTACTGATTATATTAGTCATTATACGTTTTCATATAAATTTGCTGTAACTTAAGTCACATAAAAATCTGTTGCAAGCTATTTATTGGAATCGTTCGTTATTCCATTTTTATTCAAATATATTTGTGAAGTTACCAGCAAAACATATTTTTTCAACAAATTTACCAAATTTACGGATTTGAATGCAATATATAAAATAAAATTTTCAATTTTATTAAATACAGTATTATTCCGAAATAACGAACACATTAATTATCAGGCCAGTTCCGTTTATCGAATTTTTCGTTAACTCGAGTACACACTAAGCGAGGTATTTTTTTAATAAAAAGGAGTAAAATATCCGAAAATTGCATTTTAATAAATTGTTTTATTGAGTTACTTGTTAGAAAAGAAAAAATCAAAGCGCACATACATGTTACCTTAAGAATGTTACCTTAAGTACTGTAGTATACTATAGTTATTTAAAAACTTTATTAATCGTCGTTTGTTTCATTGTAATACGAAGATTACATTAGATGGCTTCTTCCTGAAGTTCAGTCAATACAATAATTTTTATGCAATCGACATTGTTCTGCTTTGCCCACTTGATCTTCCTGTTTATTTTTGGGTTAATATTTTCAATTTCGTAATTTTCTTCCCCTTGATAATCAACCTAATCGATATGAATTTTTGTTCAACGCATGCTTTGAAATCGCTTAGTGAGGATTGAAGCCGAAAATGTTAAATAAAAATATTTATTTGAAAAGGTTTAAGCATACTCGTATACGCTTAACGTTATCTACGTTTGGAAAACTCAAATTCAGAAATTTAACTCTGTTTCTCATTACAAAAGTGTCCTCATCTTACCTTAAAATTCTCAAAATAGGAAGTACATCCTCTTCAAAAAAATTACACTGCTTTTACACTTAGTTAAAAAATAAAGAAAAAAACATTAAGAAACATTAATATAGTAATTGTTTATTATGCATTTTTTCATGTCCTGTTTTGTATTCTGTTTTCAACACTATTATATTATTTCTTTCAACTCTGTCCGCATATTCCTTCTTAATTTTGTTCGTTAGACCGAGTACTGACAAATCCCCGTTGTTCGGTATTTAAAATACTCAATGTAAAAGAATTGCTTTTTCGTTATAAACGGTTTTCATTAAAACAAATATTTGTTATTTCGAAATACTACTGTAGTTAAATAAAGAAATAGAATTGCGTATTCACCGTTTTGTTAATATAATGGTCCGTATTTGCATTTCACACAAAGCTTTTTATTCTATTTTTTATCCAACACACTTTCCGGACTTTGTATCTTAACTAAATTATGGTTTGTACATTATTAAGTTGTTGCTACGCTTCGTACGTGAGCACCCTAAGATATCATAAATCGCAACATTCTCCCTTCATTTGCTAGTTTAAAGTTTCGACGGCTAAACTTTGGTTTACTACCAAAAAGTGTGTGTGTACATGCACTTTTCTATCTAAGTCCTTGTTCTGCACTTTTTTTGCGTGTAGGCGACAAGTATTGCTGCTACTTGTAATTTGTTGTTGTTGCTGTACGCGTGTTAAATAATTTTGTATGGCCGTAAAAATTATGGATTTTTGGAATTATAAATATACTGCCCTTTCTCTGTTTTTGCAACATGTTATTACCTGCACTTCTGAACGATAAATGAACAGTTTTAAAAAATATGTTTTCAAAAATAATCCTTTAATGTAGTGCTAAAAATCGTTACCAGCAAACTCTTCTTTGACAATATTTACTCTTGTTCTTCCAACAGGTTGGATGATTACACAATCTCAATAGTAAGGAATAAATAAATATTCTCTCTTAACACGATCCTATAAAAAGTATTGTTCACTTTATTAGAATATCAATTAATGTGTAGAACGCATGAAACAAGTACAATGCATTGAGTTTAGGTTTATTTTATGGTGGGGAGTAGGGATTTTACATTCAAAAAATCTATTTTATTTTTTTCTCTTATATTATTGTTTAACATTTCAAGAATATGTCCTCAAAATTTTAGGCCGATAGAAGCAATATTCTTAAAGTTATTGTCTTATTAATCTCCTGGCCTTTAACGCACCAACTAGTTAGTTGATAAACTTTTTTTTAGATTTGATCATAATTTAACTAATTTTTCTTGGTTCTTTTTCGGATAATTTCCAGCCGAGTTATGGCGAACACCGCTGTTTTTTTCTCAAGACGTTCTGGGGTAAGCTCTGTTACCGGCTTATGCTTCAATATTCCTGCATGAAAAAATTACCCTACATTGCCGAAAGTATGCTCAATAATGTACAAAGGGTCCGAAAAAAATTACTCAATCCATATTTAAAAAAAAAAAAATTCGCTAAAAAAAGTATTTTTTTTTACTTTGAAACCCTACCCCTCCCTTAAGGTTCTACTAGTTGACAATTTGCTTCCAAATTATAAAAAAATATTATTATATCAAGTACTCTAACAAAATTAAGTGGCGTTATTATATTTATTAATATAATGTTTGAAATCAAAACAATATCATTAAATTTTATTGCGAATGCTAATAAAAGAAAAATCATGTTTTTCCTATGGTACATTTACTTCAAATATTCTCATTTGATCGTAAGCTCATTACACTTATTATAAATTTCACTCAGGATAGTCGTCTTTCGGCGAATTTGGTTTTATGTCAATCCACTTATCTTCGAAGAGGAATTGCCGAATCCAGGTAAATAAGTGTGAAACTATATACATGATCAAATTTATACAATTTTTTTTTGTTTGCGGGTGAGGGGGTGGAAAATGCCTTCGGCATCCTCACTGCTGTCGTCACAGCAGCGGTATGTGCCGCTTGAAGGTCACTAAACACCCCCTCTCTAATTAACCGGCGCCCACCCTGGGACCGCGTTTGCATTACTTTAAGGTGGCGAGTTTTTCTCATTGAGAGATTTACATCTGCGCACCTGGTCCCGCTTTTTGCTGCGTTGCAAAATTGCTGGAATTTCTGGACGATCCCCCAGTTTGCTTCACTCTTCAGCATGACGCTGATTAAATTGTCCGTGTTTATTGGAATAACCCGGTCTTCTACGGCGCGTTGTGTCGGCGCGTTGTGTCGTGGAGAAGTCGACTTCTCCAAATTTCTGGCTTGTCCATAAGTTTACATATTTTATAGGTCTGGCCATCCATCTGCCGCGGCTCTCATTCTCCCATCTTCGTTGCCATGCACACATCGTATCTTTCTTTATCCTTTCGATTGCCATCTTATTATTCTCAGCATCATCTCACATCTCCAAATCTCTGCTGATGGTCGTGGACATTAGGAGCTTTCTCTTTTCCTTTTTCGCCGCTTGGTATTGCTCGGCTTCCTTGGGTGCGGCTCCTCTGGGCCTTGATCTCATATACGATCTGCGAGTGTGAAGACATGTGCGTCTAAGTCGGGCGATAATTTCTGTCCATCAATAAACTGCCGCTTTATGATTGCTGTGGGAAGCTTTGGGCATAGATTTGTTACAGGCTCTTGTTATATTAAGCATTGACGACAATTCTCCTTGCGGTTTTAGGAGAGCTGCTAAATAGGTTCTGCTCGTCTATTGCGAAGAATAATTTCGAAACGTTCCACTTTCGGCTGGCGGTATTTTTTCTCTGGTTTTTATCGTGGATGCCGGTGTCAATAGTGAAGGAGATGTACTGATGATCGCTGCCAGTATATACTTCTAGTTCTCTCCATTCCTTTATTAAGCCTGACATACGTTCTGATGATAGGGTGATATCTGGTGTAGTTTCCTCGAACCCCGGTCTTTTAAACGTAGTTGCGTCTCATGTGTTTAGCACTATTAGACCGAGACGCGCTGCAGTATCTAGGATGCGCTTACTTCTGGAGTCAATTTTTAGCATACCGCACTCTATGGCTTTCAAGTTTAGGTCTCCGGCGACAATTAAATGGCCCTCTATATACCTAGCCGCGTCTTCAATATCGTTGAGCTTTTTCTGAAATTGTATGATGGTGATTTTACTTTTTGCCATATAGCGGCGGTTGAGGTGCTATATTATGATAATTAGATCATAGCAGTTCTCCATCACTATCTGGGAGAGTAGTGCGGCAGCAGCCTTGCATCTGTGCATATTGGCCGGCCTGTAGAATATTCATTTATTCAGGTATTTCTTATATACTACACATTTCGCAGAGCCCGGTATATGGTCAGCTGGTTCGTGTTTGGCTTCTGTACAGAGGCAGCATAATGAAGTCTTTGGGCACTCTTTCAGTTTGTGACCTGTTTGGCGCATTTTATGTAGATGCCTTGCCCTCTTCTATCGGGTCCTTTGCAGTCCCAAGTTAGGTGTCTTGGTCCAAGCCAGCGAAAGCACCTCTTTGCGTTTTCTTTGAGTTGCAGTTTACAATAAACCCAGCCAATTTTGATGCATTCTTGCCACATCAACGTTTCTTCTTTCTCATTATGGAGCGTTATGTCGTTGCCCTTAGCTGTTAGGTGATGTTAAGTTTATCTTGATGTTTTCGTTAAAGTCCTGAATCGCCTCTTTTACAGCCTCTTCGACTTCATCTTTTGTTGTAAGGGAGTCGAGTCGCTGATCTCAATAGTAGTCTTTGGTTTAAGGTCGGCCACCATTGCAGATTCTCGAAGGATGCTTTTGAGTGCCTCCCAGAAGCTGGCCTTTGTAGTTTGCCCCTTTTACAGTTCCAGTAGTATTGCTTCGGCTCTTGTTTTGCGGATCCCTTTGATCTTAACATCTGCTTCATTAAGATTCACCTTGCTTCGAATATTCTTAAGGACCTCAGCGTAGCTATTACCTTCTGTTGGCTTAATGATCACGGCCTCTGATTGCCGCTTGATCCTATTATTTGTTTTCAGATTTGTAGCTGTATTCTTCCGTTGTGGTCTTCCTTCTAACTGTTTAGGTGCTTCCGTAACATTTCCTCCATCGGCCTGGGGCTTTTTCTTTCTTTTAGACAAAACTTTTCGCACTGATTCGAGAGGTTGCAAAGGGCTGGTCTCGCGTTGCTTAGAGGTTGTTAACTCTGGGGTTGCGATACGTCTGCTTAGATGCCCCCTTCTTGATTCTTTTTCCGCGATAAGCCAGTTCCTGCGGTAACTCTTGATTACATTTACCATTCTTGACATGCTGACATTCTTTTGTTTTGTAATCGACATCTTCATTTTTTGTACGATAACCTTGAACTTCTTTAGAGACTCCTTCTCTGCCCGTCTCATTTGGGTAATGTACTCTTCCTTCAGCGAATTTTAATTGGCCCGAGGTTATACTGTGATGGCAGTTGGAGTGCTCCCCGCTTCTACCCGTCTTTCCTTCTTTATCCGGTTGTTTTGGTGTGACCGTTAGTATAGGGAGCCTAAGTATTTTTCTTTCTCTTGTGGGTTTTGTTGTTGTGTGTTTGTTATAAAACTAGAGGAGTCTCACTTGGACGATATTATTTTAAACCGCAACCATATTTATTTCCCAAGTAACCATTTTGAGTTCTTTCAGACAACTTAACTAAAAAAGGGTCTTTATTTCATATTATAATTGGACGGTTAGAATAAAACTGATTCAAACCAAAATCATGCAATACGAAAATTGCAATTTTTATGAAATACATTTTATATTGTGACTGATATACAAATTAATTTTGTATTTTAAGAATTTGTTGTTATTAATATGAATGGTATGTTATTTTATAAATAAAATAAAGTTGGAAAATCATTTATTATTTCAATACTTGCTCACAATAGAAAATATTAATTTAAATGTCAGTCTTTAATATATTAAAGCAGTGATTCCTGGGTAAAATATTCACATAACATATCGTACTCTTTTAACTGATTGTATGTCCAAAGTGTTTTCCAGATCCTTCAGAACTATCCCTTGGTTATCAACCTTAATTTTGGTGGAATATTTCTAACGAATGAGCTTTTCTTTTAACTATAAAATATATATATTATTTTAAATTTTTAAGGAACATATTTTAACGCGAACTATTGTGATGGACCAATTTTTTTGCAATTATATTTAGTCCTAAGATGTCAAAATAAAAAAATTATGCACAACAAAAAATATGTGAAAGTACCTTTCGGAGATAACATTTCAAAGTATTTTAAATATTATATGTTGTGTTTATAGAATTTTAATAGTAGTTGCAACAATCTAATTCGTATATGTAATTACCGCAACAGTTATAATATAGGGAGCATACAAGTATTTCAAAGCGTTTATGCCGCCGCTGAATGTCTTTCAATAAAAACTCGTGTTCTTCCATTCACACCACTTACACCAAGCCTAGGTAATATAAACTTATAAAGGCAAAAGTGGCGGCATCGTTGAGGAACTGCCACAATGATCCATAAAATGGGCAATACAATATTGTGGAATAACTGCCACTGCCACGTAAGTGAAAGCGAACAAGAGAATATAGAAGACCACGCCTTCCTTACATCACATCAACAATAATAGTAGAAACGCGAGGGCTAATGGTTTTCAATGCGCCGTCTCTTATGCTGTCGCATATACGGAAGCCATGATTGCAAACCTAAATTGCTAATAATTCCAATAGACCATCAAAGATACCATTAAAAGAAATGAGACCTCTAGTGTGAATGAGATACCAATAGTTCAAAGAGTACACAACCGCCTTTCGCCCAGAGCAGCAGCCGGCGACTGAAGAACGAACGAATTGAAGGGAGAGAGCACGATACGTATTGTTCGCTCGCACATAGCTTCAATAGTAGGTAAGCAGTAGTATGTGCTTAGTATGTATTGTAGTATGGCGTTTGACTTTTCAGTGTAAGCAATCTAGTTTTGCGAATTGTATTTGTGGCTGGAGTGTGCGCGGTGATGACGTGCTCTGATTTTTTAGCACATCAAATTTGCACCCGAGAACGTTATGCGATGGTAACAATGCACACGCGACCGATTGAAAATTATAAGAGCAATTGAGTAAGAACATAATCACTTTTATTATTACCTCACATAGTTGACGCGAGTGTGAGAATTTCTCTCAGCTAAAATTCTAGCTAAGCTACAGCAATAAAAACAACAGCAATAACAGTAACAACAAACCATTTCCTTCTCAATAAAATGGGATCATAACTATTGTCTTTTATGACCTTTTTAGGCCGACTGAGATAGCCTTATAAACATTTTTTTATCTTTCGTCAATTTGACGGTTTCATTTGTTGTTTAGTTTCATACTATGGTTTACTTTTTATATTAATTTTATTTTATTTTAAATTATCTAATAATAATTGTATGCATGTATTTTAAACGGGGAGATACTATTTTAATCGGAAAGCTGTGGCTGCATACCTATATACTAATGCTTAGTTATTGGTTTTCTGCCGTATATGTAAATCTGTAGCATAAATATACACAAATTTCAAAAAAAAAAAAAAAAAACTGAAATATTTAAATTCTGTACATATGTCTGCTAACATATACATATATATATTACTACTGTGCTACTATATCCCCTGAAATTCTCTTTGCTACGTGTTCAACCTTTCCCCTTTTTACCGAACAGTTTTAAGTTGTGCTCCACTTTCCCCAAATAATTTCGATATGTGGTCTGTACATATCTATCTCATCTCGCGTTGTTTTTGCGGCCAACGGCATCATTAATGTACTACTTCTGTGTGTCATCAGCGTTATACTGCACAGCAGTGAGCGGAAAAGTATTCTCTTCAAATATAGCAAAGTGTCAGAATGGGACATAAAATGAACAGTTAGAATGGAGATTTAAGTAAGTGGAAACGAGATCGTTACGTTAACGCATAAAAATAAAAATCATTGCACTGATTGAATAGAACTTTGGCAAATATTGAATAAAGAAACAACGATATAAAATGACTTTACGTGCATTGGCAGTGTAGAAGCGTCAGCTAAACAAATACAGAGTTTTTCGGAATTTTGAGAAAGGTGTCCAAAGGAATTTACTCACTGAAATCAATGAGCTTTCCTTATACGCTACTCCCCTCCTACTCCCCACTGTATCAACATGGTGTGGTCCCTTTTGGAGCTTCATGCGCGGCTTCAGCCTCTCTCAATTCATTTCGTTATACTCCCTTATTATAATATATTCAAATTCATTTCTTGATTTTCTCGTTTCATTTTGCGTTGGCTGTATTTGGATTCAGTTGCCATAATTATATATGTATGTATGTATAAAGTTCTATTTGTAGCTGTTTAGCTCTTCAACAATTCTTTTCGTTTTCATTTTTATAGTTATTATACGGCATTTATGGACTTTATGAGTTTTAAAGCGTGCCAAAAAGTGTTTCAATTGAATCGTTTGTCTGACCATAAAAGCGTCCATACCTCATCAGTACGCTCAATCGCCATTTTCCTCGTTCACACGAAATTTAATTTGTTAATTCAGTTGATGTTTATATACTTAAGCGGCAAAGTCGTTATTGCCGGCGTCAAATTAGATCCATATAATAATAATAGTATAGTATTGAGAGTACTTCTTAAAAAATATAAAATATTAAGGGTATTCAGACCGAACATGTTAATCTGATAATTCGTTAGTTGATACTTCGTTAAAACACTTTGCTGTGAACATACTTTTTAGTCTATCTCAGTAGTGTCGTAAATTGTGTTCCAAAACAGTTGATTCAATTTTATTAAATACTTATTTGTAAAAAATTTGTTTAAAATTATTTTGTAGCGAGCAGCAAATGTATTTTTTCTCGAGGAATCAAATGAACTTTTTAGGCTACGACGCAAAACAATGATGATGCTGATTTGATGTTACCAAGTAACGATAAAATTATCGAGCTTGCCACACTCGTACTTTGTTACTCGGTGGAATGATCATTTGTTAATTTTACAAAAACAAAATGCACGTAATAAGCTACCGAATAACGACTAACGAATTAACAAAGCTGGTGTGAATACCTCTATTAAAATTATTAGTATTGTACTCAGAACAGTATAAAAGTGTCATATGTATGTGCAAAGAGTGCATAAAAATTGCTCATTAAATCTATTAGTAGCTAGGATTTTGTAAATAAATGAGAAAGTTATAATTTATATAATATATTAAATTATTAGTTAGTTGAATTGCGATAAATTGTAACTGTAGAGTAATATAATATATTAAAGTATATTTAGTAATATAATATTTACAAACTATAAAGTTAACAAAACTGCTAGCCGAACTTTTATACTCTTATATCAACAATATGTACAACTAAATCTGAAAACCGGCCAATTGTTTGCAACCAACGGAAAATGATTTGCTTGTTATTTTTTTTTGATATAAGCAATCTTGAAATCGAATTAAGATTATTCAGTAAGGAAAACAGGTCTGTATTTTTGTTTTGTTCGGCCAGTTTGAATGGCAGCTATATGCTATAGTGATGCCATCTGAACAATATGTTTTTAGGTTTTAGCGTTGTCTTTGGCAATAATCCATGTAAAATTTTGTGAAGATATCTTGCCCAACTGAAAAGTTTCCATACAATAACTAGAGTTTGAACGGTCAGTTTGAATACTTTACACAAACAAATGATGAAATATTGACGGATGAAATGAAATCGGTTTTGCCTAATAATATCAACTATGAATGCTCTTATAAAATTTTTTTGGTAGTAAACTTAAATAAAATTCTTTAACAAGTAATAGAGCAATAAGAATTAGAAACTAAGACAAAAATTCAGCTAATAGGGAATCAAATTAAATATATGTAATATATTTTTGTAATTGACCGTTTTTCAATTGCAAATTATTTTGCGGGTATATTTCATCCCTCTCTTTTTTATGCGCAATGTGGAAGATTGCAATTTAGATTTTGAGGACTTTCTTTTTCAAAAGTCAATCTTCGAAAAAAATTTAAATTTTTACTTTAACAGAGAACCCGATTTATTTATACATAGATAAAACGACTTGCAAGTGAATAACCGTAAATTAAATTTAGCTGGTTTTTATATTTTGTGTTTCTGAAATTGATTTTTTAACATCTTTTTGAAAATCCTATATTTAACAACAAAGTCTAATTCTATATTCGTGGTCTAGCGGGACCATATTTCGCAAATACAATATGTTGCCCATCTAATACTAAAATTACATATTTGAACTGCATCTGTTTAACTATATAATATATGTACATGTCGATTATACTCGAACAGATATACACAGGAAAGATTTTTAAAAAATTATTTAATAATGGTACATGATATTGACTCTTGCTGACTACGTGAGGAGATATTGTTGTTGTTCGTGTAGCGATGATTTTTTCTACTGCGAGTATACTTACAATATTTACAAACCACCATCCCAACTTTTTGCTAAAATAGATTCGTCTGGAACCATACATGCCAAAGTGAATAAAATATTGAAGAAAAAAACAATGGTCAATAAATGTTATTAATAATTTGAAATTTCATTGTTATTTTATTTTATAATGTGCATATAGTTCATATATTTATATATTCAGATATCTATAAACGTATATCGTCAACTCAAATACAACATAAAGTAACATCACGTTTCATAAGTTTAATAGCCGAAGTTTGACAGCCGAAGATTTATAATTTTTACGTATGTATATGTAGTAAATCATAATCAATAAAATAATTCAGTTTTGAATTTTTTATCATACGTTGTTTTGCATTTTAGTTGACGCAATGTACTCGTATTTATTTGCCCTGTATGTGTTGAAACGCGAACAAACAACATTTCTGTACCAAAAAATGGTGCTTATATATAGAAAAGCGACATGAATATCAAAATTCAACCAGCTTTGCATTCAGAAAAGTTTAGATGCAACCATAAATAACATTCGGCTGGAATGGAGGAAAAATAACGCATACACATATGATCTAACAGAAGCCGTGACTGCAGGTTAAGAAGTAAAGTATTTTTTTTATGAAAAACTTTATAGATACATATAAGCATGTGAGTACTTAATGTGTGTTAATAGTTAAAAGAAAGTTAATTACTTTTTAGTTGTCCGCAGGGTATGCCTAACCAACGACATTAAGTTTCCTCGTTCTTTTCGAGCTGCTTTATAAGTTTAGGTAAAATAGAAATATTTATTAATATACAGGTATGCTGTCCCACATAGTTTTTAACAATGACTTAATTACCTAATTACTTCAGATTTTAGTGGTTAAATTTTTCGGTTTGTAACGTCTCAAAGTAATTGTGATAGATATAGAGTTATACTTAGTCCTGCCAAATGTTTTGCTACAAAATCTGATCGTTATAAAAATTTAACTTTAAAACATTTTTGAATAGAGCTAGTTTTTTTAATAATGCTTATATCAAATGAGCTATATACAAAATTTTAATCGAAATGGTAATAGTTTTGCTTTGACACAAGTCCTCGAATGATGCAGTCATTTATCAACGGATCGCACGGTTTTTATTGGTATTGACGATGCAGCTCGAATAAAAGATTTTCTAAGACTTTACAAAATTTTTTGGGGTATTCGCCAAGCCATGTTCTCCACCTCTGACCATAAGCTGTAGTCCAATATATATAAATCTGAGAGTAGAAGAGAGTATTGCTTAACTGCTTTACCACGCCTCCTAAAATATCCTACTGGTACAATTTTGCCCAAGTTTGGAATCACAGATGTGATACACCTCTTCTTGTTGTTGTAACTGTTATCTATTCCCCGCTTGGACGGTAAGGTTCAGTTTGGTTGTCGTCGAAGTTATCTAACGAAATTCGTGGGCCTTTCGCCAAGCTAGAGGCTTCCCACCAAACTATTACAACTGCTGTATGGTGACCACATTGAACCGTTCTCATAAATTTTACTTACGTCGTCCTCCAATAAGTCTAAATTATATATCTCAAAAATTTGTAAAGCTAAGTCCACTAGACTTGCTGAGTTTTTGTAGTATTTTTTCGTACTGTGTAAAAATGGGTGAAATCAAATAATAACCACGCCCACTCCCCATATAACGAATATGTTGACAACTATTAAAAGTGATATAACTCAATAAATACATGCGTCAGAGACAATAAATTTTACACTCGAGATGGTACGAAAGGACTTCATTGGAGCCAGTATAAAAATTGGACAATGAGCGTGGCATCGCCCATATCAATGTGAAATCTCATAGAGATTGCCGTTTTGTTCGATGATCTGTTTCCATCTAGACGGCAATTTCACAATACCTTCCTCGTAGAAGCCCCCCTCCTTATTTGCGAAGAATTCGGACAGCCACTTTTCACAAGCCTCTTTTGAGTTCAACTTCACACCACCAAGGGCATACGCCATGGACAGGAACAGGTGGTAATCACTTGGCGCTACGTCCGGGCTATATGGTGGATGCGATAAAACCTCCCATCCGAGCTCCCGTAGCTTCTGACGAGTCATCAACGAAGTGTGTGGTCTGGCGTTGTCCTGGTGGAACACTACACCCTTCCTGTTGGCCAATTCTGGACGCTTCTGGTCGATCGCCTGCTTCAAGCGGTCCAGTTGTTCGCAGTAGATGGTAGAATTAAGCGTCTGGCCATATGGGAGCAGCTCATAGTGGATGCTTCCCTTCCAATCCCACCAAACATCCCGGCTTGGCCACTGTTTGGGACGATTCACCGGCCTTCGACCACGACCGTTTTCGCTTGATATTGTCGTATGTGATCCATTTTTCGTCGCCAGTCACCATACGCTTCAAGAATGGGACGAGTTCGTTCCGTTTCAGCAGCATATCGCAGGCGTTGATTCGGTCCAGAAGGTTTTTTTGCGTCAAATTATGCGGCACCCAAACATCAAACTTTTCTTTGTATCCAGCCTTCTGCAGATGGTTCAAAATGGTTTGGTGACTAACTCCCATCTCCTGGGCGATGTCACGAGATGCCATATGCTGGTCTAACTCGATGTATTCCATGATTTGATCGGTATTTGTCGTCACAGGTCTTCCGCCGGCTGGCTTATCCATGGTGTCGTTTTCACCGGCTCTGAATCGTCGAAACCATTCCTCCGCGGTTCGAAGTGATAGAGTAGCATCCCCCAAAACACCATTAATCTCACGGAACGTTTCTCTAGCGGATTTGCCTTTAACGAAGGAAAACTTTAAAATAGCGCGAATTTCGGCATTAATGAACTCCATGTTTACACGTCTATAACTGTTGAACGCAATATCCAAACTAATCATGCATAGCGTTGTTTTGTAGGTTATGTCAAGACCTTTCAAATTATGTATAGTGTTGCCAGATACGAGCTCTGTAGCGCTTTGTACATAGCCGCGAAATTCAAAAGACAAAAAAGCGGAAGGGAGATATTTGACAACCTTATATGTTCCATAACATTACTTTGACCTTCACATAATAAAGTGAAAAGTCGGACTATAACAATTTTAGAGTCCATCTGATTCTTTCACTATACAGTACAAAAATCAAGGACATATTAATATATCGGAATAAAACTTTGAAAAAATAGGGCATCCTATGCATTGAATCTCACGCTTAAAAATTTTCGATATCGAATCATATCTATTAAAGCTCATAGGCACAAAATATGTGGACCCGAGTCCTTTGGTTGTCTTTTTACCGAAAATATTGGTCAATCTGTGAGATATATAGTTAAAATTTATATAGTTTTGCTTACTAATAACAATGTGATCTTGTGTCTAAAACGGATAAAATCAGGTGAATACTTCCCCTTGCTCCCATATTCCGAATAAAATAATTTCAAACTTCCGGGTTGGCTTTATATCGTATGTATGATATTATGTTGGCGTAGCAAAAACAAATTCATTATTTTTCAATAGATGACGTTATTTATCTGTATCTCGCTTGTGTAAGTTCGATCGGCTTCGGCTAGATGGCTTGAAAAGATATCATTTCGTACTAAAAAAAAATTTCTAACAGTTTTGTGATTGGTTGATTCAGTTTTGTTTCAGCGCACATCATTGGACACTAACAAAGAGAAAATAGCTATATTTTACAGTTTTACTTCGATAAGTGCGAAAACACAAGCCAGGCAGCTCAAAATGTGAATAGCGTTTATGGACTTACTATAACAGCCAATCATGCGCAATATTGGTTTCGTCGGAAAAAATCGATCAAATAATGGAAATCGGCGAGTCCAAACATCGATTACGATTGTCCACGACCTAAACATTGCACAAAAAACCGTTTGGAACCATTTGAGTAAGGCTGGATATGAAAAGTAATAATTAGAGCATTCAATTGCATGCAAAAGTAATGGATTTATTTTTACTACACCTAATATGTTATATAAGATATCTTAGCAAAATTTCTTCTAATATTGCATTGAATTGTTATCGAAATAAAACTAAGCACACAAAGGGTATTAAGGGTGTGAAATTTCAAGTTCAATAAGTAAGGAAGCTCTAAGTTCGGGTGTAACCGAACATTTTATACTCTCGCAACTTGCAAGGATCAAATTCAGGGAAATACCTTCAGATGCATACGGTTTGTTAGAACAAAGAAAATCAATATATGTAATATTATAGTTTGGGTAATTTGTGAACCAATTTCACATATTTTCGGCACTAAACTATAGTATATCCAATATTATACTTCCAGTCACCTGGAAGTTCAGAAACCTTTATATTAGGTATATGGGGGCTTAGGGAATATTCAACCCATTTTTGACATACTGACATATTATTATCAGAAAAGGATCATCTCCAAATTTGAGTTATATATTTTCTCACATTGACCGATATTTTCGGTTTTGGTTCGATTTAGACAATTTTTGGTCACAAGGTGGCACACTTTAAACGCATTATTCACCCAAAGGTTTACCCCCATACAATCATTCGTGCTTGATTTGCATAGTTGAAAGTGAAAGAATCAGATGGAATGTAAAATGGTGTTATATGGGAAATAGGCGTGGTTGTAATCCGATTTTGCCCATTTTCACACTTTAACATAGAAACATGAGAACAATGTTATGTACCGAATTTGGTTGAAATCGATTAAGTTATGGCAATTTATTTGTTTTTGATTAATGGCGTTTTGTCGGCGTACCAGTGATCCGATTACGCCCATCTGCAAACCCAACCGTCTTGCGGTACCAAGATACATGTGTTCAAAGTTTCATAAAGTTATCTTAATTTTTACTCCAGTTACAGCTTGCACAGACGGACGGACGGACAGACAGTCACCCGGATTTCAACTTCTCTCTTCTTCCTGATTATTTATATATATATAACCCTATATCTAACTCGATTAGTTTTAGGTGATACAAACAACCGTTAGGTGAACAAAACTATTATATTCTGTAGCAACAGGTTGCGAGAGTATAAAAGTAGTCACAGTTACTGAAAATGTGGACCTGTGCCTATGACTGACATTTTACCGCAAATAACGGTTAGTCTGTAAGTTACCTTAATGAAAGACAAAGAGCATCTTTTTTCGGGAAATAATATTATATATTGCGATGCCTAAATTGGATAACATCGGTTCAATGTTGGATTACACACTCAGGTTCGTTTCGCCCGTTCTTACTTGTTTATCATAAAGTTTTGATGACATGGGAAAATATTTGCATATATTGTATTTCTGTTTTTTATTATATTGAAATATGTGGGATAGTAATTATCTTATTTGCAACTTCTAATATGTAATCAAGGAAGGAAATTCGGACTGCAGATCGTGTAAAAGCACGGTATTGCCATTGTGCTCATAAAATTGGCATAAAGATCAATAAGTGAATTTAATTAGTAAAATTTAAATAAAATAAACCTTAGATTACCACACTTGTTGGAAAAGCTGCATTACACTGTTTTGGTCAGAAGTAGCAAAATGATAAGAAAAAACTCTTTTACACGTTTTCATATTATGGGTGGCCTTCTGACACAGCAAACACATCTCATGTGATGAATCTTCTAGTCCAGCTGGATACATTATATTGATTTTTGCGCTTCCTTTTAAGGGCGCAAAAATATGAAATGTCAAATAATGGTTCACTTATATTCTCTTTTCTTAAACCCTAATGTATGGAAAAGTATTAAACCTTGTAAGAAAATAATAAGAAAAGAAATACACCCATACACAAGAAATCAAACAAAATCACAGCATGCTGTCACTTTGGCTCTACAGTTACTTTCATATATTTCTCTCCACATTCATCGCTTTTCTCTTATATACTGCTGGTACGCGTTCTACTCTTTCCACTCATTTTTTACGTTCAAGTATTTATTTAAGTAAGTTTTTACCCATTTCAGACTTTTCCGTTACACGTCGAATGGTCTTTTGATGTACTATATATAGTTTAACAATAGCAGCTTGTATGTCCATGTTTGTATGTATACATGTCATGGGATGGGTTATTTTTACTCAAAACCCTTAGTCGTCATTCCCTGTACCTCAGTCTGTCAATAGTGCGCCACATGAAGCGCTGAAAAACAATTAAGGACACATTTTTAGAGCATGCTGGTGATTCGTTGAACAGTTTAGTCACTTATTATGTTGCCAATGTTGAAAATATGGGATTTCATTCGTAAAAGTTAAAATGAAGTATAAACATTCCTTTGTTTGTAATGTTGATTAAGCTATTATAATTTCTATTAGAACTAAATATAACGCTTTGATCTGTTAGAGTCTGCCTCATTTAACGTTTTATAAGCATGTGCTTCATGGCATTTAAACACATAGAACTTCACTTATATTTGTTTCAATATGTAAAATATGTTTCACCAATAACACTTAATGATGACATTTATTTACAAATAAACTCATTTTGCTGGTCACTTTAAAAATTTTTAAAATTCATAATATGCAAATACTGAAAAAATATAACAAAACTATTTTATTTCACGAATGGAATACATAAGAGGAGCAATAAATTTTACTCGCTTCCCGATAAACTGGCTCATGTGAAACTATAATATATTTATGTAAATTTTATTTGACATCAGAGACTGAGAAAAACAAACAAAAATAAAATTAAATATCTGATTAATGCATTCTGGTTTTATGACTTCAAATAGTAAATTTAAATTGATAAAAATAGAAGCAAAAAAGATTCACTCAATTAATACAATTAAGAACTAAACTTTTAACTGCGAAACACAATGAAGATTCAACAGGGAGTATTCGGATTTTTTAACATTATTTTCATAGCTATTATTCAACAATGAATTTAGATTTAATGAATTATAGAGTGCTCTGACATCCTCATGGTTTTAGAATTTCATGATAATAAACAAATGATTATTTAGTAATCACCAAAAATATATTGTTCTTAATTTTGATGATACGTATTTTCTTATAAAAGAAAATTTTTATTATTTCTTCCAATCGTTCCAAATTTAAAAATTTTTATTTTGTATTAACTCCGTCGCAACATCTTAAATATCTATATTCACTAAACGTTTTTCCTCACCTCCATTATGTCAAATTAAATGACATTTTTAATCAAACTAATGAAAACGATTGCCATTTGATTGTGATGGCAACTAATATCTTTTAGATACAATAAGCAACTGAGCGAAATTTGGGCTTCTAAATTAATATGCTATTAAATGTCAGCTTGTTGTCATTTGAATAATTTTTCCGTATCCTGTATGAAGAAATTAATGTAATCGAAAATGTGATAGTATACCACTGTTTACACATTTTGCAATAAGTTTCAAATATATAACATACATATATCTAGGCATTTAATTAAATTACATATTATAATTTGTTTAAGTTTCTGTTTTGATGACTTTCCGAATGTACTATTCATTTCCATGCTATATGGTTCATATGTACATGTACTCGTAGGAACTATTAGTGTTAAGCCGTAAATGAAAGTGTATGGAGTAAGGGTTTAAATGAATAATTCATACACATACATACATAAATTTTATTTATGTTAATAAACACACATATATTTGGTTTATGTATGCATTTCGCCTGCACCATTCCTTTGAATAAGCTCAGAAAATTTACATAAAGCCAAATGTAGACATGTTAGATCCCACAACACCACCGGCTGGTCAATGAGTAGATTGACCAAGCAAAAGTCTGTTCTAGAAACTGGGCGAACACCAGTTGAAACTAAAAGTGAAATGGAAAATGCCCCGTTTACCAAAAACTTATTTACATATTTTGAAGGTCCAGTGGCTAACTGACCAACTGCCCATCTGGCATTGTTGACCCATTTAAATTAAAGGAAAGTTTTTTTTAAAATTATAACCATGAAATCTAACAGATATACATACATAGATATGTTTAATATTTGAGTACGTGTTTTTGTAAGCAATTTTTATTCTGTTTAGTTTTAGAGCAAACTAATCATGTTTGTACTCTCGCAACATGTTACAGAGTGGAATAGTTTTGTTCACCCATCGGTTGTTAGTATCACCTTAAACTAATCGAGATAGATATAGAGTTATAGATGCTTATAAATAGTTAAACTGACGAGACGAGTTCAAATTCTGTGACTGTCAGCCCGTTCGTACGTCTGGGTAAGCGTTAACTAGAGTACAAATTAAGATATCTTGATGAAATGAAAGACACGGATGCATCTGTGTGCGAAAAATGTTTACAAAGTGGGTGTGGCCCCGCCCTCTAATAGGTTTAATATGTATATCTCACAAGTTACAATACTCCAAATATGGATTATGTTGAAAACTGTTAAAACTGCTCAGTAAGTAACGTCTCTGACGTTAGATTTTACGCTCGAGATAGTATGAAAGGTAGAGGAGTCGGTTGAAAAATTTAACAATGGAGGTGGTACCACCCATCTTACGTGATATCCTATATTTTAGGAGCTGCTCAACCAATATCAACCAAATTTAGTACACAAATTTTGACACGTCTACTTTTGATATATGAAAGTATAAACTTTACAGAATATAAATCAAACACCAATGAAGTTATTGGAATAAAACCTTGCAAAGGTAGTGCCCCTGAGGGGTGCCTTTCTAAGGGAGGAATAAGGTTTTAAAGCTTTTTTCCGATTTTCGATGAATGAACATCTTTAGAATGTTGTGTCTAAATTGCAAATTAATCGGAGCAAAATTGACGAAATGTAGGATATTTTTTTAATGGTTATGTTTTTTGAACGTTTTACATCAGATTTCAAAACTTTAAAGTGCTTTTCCCACAAATCACGATTTTTCGCAAAAAAAAATCGCGTTTTTCCTTAAAGTGTTCCAAACAAATGGAAAATTGAAATTTTAAAAAATGCTCTAGGCGTTACCAGGGAAAAGATATTATATAACCAATGAATCTTGATTTTGCGACTTCGGATGATCCAGCACCGAGTTTTGAGGAACGCCGCAAACCTCTCTTTTCCGAGGCACTTTCGAATAGTTGTTGCAATTGTCGTATTTTTTTTAAATTTATCCATAAACATTTTACACAACATTTCTCAAACGGTACTGTTAAAATCAACTAAAAGCGCGATAAATCAAGCACTAAACACACCAGAGACATTAAATTTTATATCTGGGATGGTATGAGATGACTTTATAGGAACCGACTTCAAAATTAGACAGTTGGGGCGGCACCGCAAACCTTTAGGTGAAAACCAACATCTTGGGATCTGTATAACCGATTTCGAACTCCCCAAATTCGGTACGACGTTTGCCTCGTTTCCTCAGTCTCATCTAATTCGAAGTCTTAACTAAAAATGTTTCTTAATTTCGATGTTAAACTAGAAAATCAACAATACTTGAGTAAGATGCTCTTCCATTTTATGGATGACGGTTCGACCATAAAATTTCAATAAATTTTACACGAACTGCTTTTTGCTTCTCCTGAACATTTTTCGTTTTGTGAGGCTTTTGTATTTAGAGTGCGATATGTAATATTATATTAACAGTACTCAGACTTCCAACAACTAAGCGAATGCGTTTGCATATCTGATATCCGAATAAGATATACATCTAATTAAAGAATTTATGTGCTCACCGTATTTCAGAGCAACCATACAGACCTTCATTAATTACAAATGACGCATCACAAACACATTCTATCATACAAAATGCATGCTCATGTACGTATTATATAAGTATATATGTATGTATAAGTCCTTAAAGTACTTTAAATATGCGCAGCGTACATTAGGTTAAAACTTAAATGAAACAAATATGAAATTACTTTTTAGTTTTAAAATGATAATAATTTCATTAAGCACTAACCAATGTTTAAATAAAATCTTTTTTGACAGGAATTTTAGCATGTTCAAAATAAAATAACCTGGGACAACACTTATCAAAGATTATATATAGAGATTAAAAAATGTATGTGTGTTAATCTTTACATAAACAGGTAAGGAACGGCTAAGTTCGGGTGTAATCGAACATTTCATACTCTTGCAACTTACAAGGAACAAAGGCGGAGGAACACCTTCAGGTTTTGGCAAGCTTTATATCAAACTAAAGAAAGTATCGCCATGATATCATCGATTTAAGGAAAGAGAATATACTGTTATTAGAAAAAAATATTTTTTCTGAATTTCATTAAGATTTCTTATATATTGACCGATAGATGCGGTATAAAGTGAACCAGATTTCGAAAATAATTAAGATAGAAATATGGTGGCTAAGATTTCGATGAAGTTTTGGATGTAAGATGAAATACTATTTGTACAAAGTTTTATTCTGATACCTTTATTGATGTTTGATTTGTATACTGTAAAGTGAAAAAATCAGACGGAATTTAAAAGTTTGTCATATCGGAATTAGGCGTGGGTGTCATCCGATTTCGGCCATTTTTACAGTGTGTAATAGAAATGTTTGGGTAACCACACGCCCCTTGTCCAATTTTATACCAGATCCTACAAAGACCTTTTTTACAATCCTGGTTGTGAAATTTAATGCTTGTTGTTTATTTATTCGGTGAGTTATCGTATTTTTAGTCGTTTTCGACATAACCGTTATATCGAAAGTGGGAGTAGTTATTATTCGACGTGACCCATTTTCACTGAGGTGATATATCTTAAGCGGTTTGGAAAATATGTTCATTAAACCATTTAGGGGGAGGAGCCATGCCGACTTAAAAAAATTTTTTAGCTCACAGGTATCCCTGGCTACTGCGATCTCCTGTACCAAATTACAGTTGTGTATCTTAATTTGCGGCTTAGTTGTGGCACTTTAACTGTTTTCGTTTAATGGTTTAATTAAAATGATCCACCTATTTGATTTGGCTTGCCTGTTCATTTTCTCAGTGGTGAAACAGACAGTTTAATGGAGGGTTTTACTTTTTTAAGGGAAGTACATGAATAAATTGGTGTTGGTACCATATTAATATATATCGGAACCACATCGACTTAATAAATTGTGGAATATAATAGCTAATGATTAACTGTTTAACAAACTATTCTCTTGTTCATTCCAATATATTATATTTTATAAGTACATATTAAATGTTTACATGTAAACCCTACCATCAACAATTACTGAAATCGACAAAGCATTGATTTAGTATTTATACCAGAAAGCCATTTAAAAAACCTTACCGAGTTTTCAAATAACTTAAATATTGTAAATTATTGACTTTATACATATTTTAGATTCACAATCATATTTGGATATTTTGTATAACCTTGTATCCATAATCGCTCTCATTTGCAGATGTTTACGTGAATATTTGTGGTATTTTATTGACCACTCATGTCAAATGAGTGCACTTCTCATGCATTCACTGCATGTAGCACTTAGAATATTTATGATTTTGTAAACTCGACATGGCATTTACACCCATATAAGGGCAAGTATAGATGTTTGCACACAGATAATACACATAAGAAAAAATAACAAAGTTGAAAATGAATGGATTTACCCCACTGTCGATTGTTTGAAGGTGATATGTGTACCCACTTTTAAAAAAGTAAAATAAAAATTAAGTAAAAATCTAAATTTAAGATTATTGGGGTTTCCAAATAGAGTATAACAACTTCGACGCAACACCTTTATACATAAAAGCAATTCAAAAAGAACATAAAAATGTATCGGACTGATTCATAATGCCTTAGTACCATCCATAATATATCTTAAAAGGAACCTATCTTGTGAAATAAAGAAAGACAAGAAAGATTTAAACCATTGCTTAGTCTTTTCATATTACTATACTGCAACAAGTCAGAAATATAAGTAACGATTTCATCAAACAAAAATTTTTAACCATTTTACAATATTAAAATCGATCTATTTTACCGCTTTTTGCACAAAGGTGGCGCAGGTAGTGATGTTGGCGACTCATCTCCTCATAAAATATATCTTACTAGAATTACACTTACAGAATTGATCAGTGATTCGAATGCGACTTTAAACTGGTAGGACATTCAAAGTGTAGAAAAACGTTAAGGAGCGCAAGGAAAAACTTTAACTACGGCTGCACCGAAGCTATAATACCCTTCACAGGTGCAATTTTTATTGTAACTACGTATGTATATTACTAATTCGGAAAACGTCACCGGATTAACGTTCGCATCCAACGTTTTGCTAGCTAATATAAACAATTTTCAAGTCGAATTGACATTACTTTATAAGGAATTAGAAAAAATATCTTCTATGAAGACAAGGGAAAAATATCTCCTATACTATAACGAGCTTGAATAGAAAAGAACATGTCCAAAATTTTAGATCGATAAATCAAAACTTGAAGGACTAATTCACGAATATATAGGCAGACGTACGGATATGGCTAAATAGACTCAGCTCATCACGCTGATCATTTTTATAAGTACATATGTATACTTTATATGGTCTCCCACGTTTTGTTCTAGGTATTACAAACTTCGTGGGAAATTTTATATCTCCAGTTTAGGGTATAATTATAAAGTCTTATATGTTTGTCTTAATTGTTACTTGACGTAGCTGTTTGACCAAAAATATATATAAAATTACTATATATACTTGTATATCCTTTTGTTATAAGTATTTTTGACTTTAATAGCTGGGCTTTAAATTGATAATTAGTTTCATCAGTAAGACATAAAATGTATGTAAAATTCTTACAGTTATACACCAATTGTTTCAAATGTTCTTAAAATGTTATCATTATTTAATTCAGAAAGACTCCGATCATCTCGTTATTATAGTAACTGTAGGTGTAAAAAACGATTTCATATATATTAAGAAGTAATAACTCTTGGCACACGTAGCATACACTAAAAATATATCATTGTAAAAATATAACTGTTAGAGCACAAGGTCGAAATATAAATTTTGAACGAAAAGTATATGAGAGAACAAATTATTTGACGCTGCCAATGGATAGCCTTAGCATTATCCCAGTATGCTAAAAGCAGTGAGAAAATTATAAAAAACGAACGAATTATGATAATGGGGTGACGACGGCTGCTCTCCCAGGCAGCAACTATGATCGGTCACCATGTTATTCTTATACCCACCACAAAGGTGGTTTGGAAGCATTTGCGTTGGTCTGAACATCCTTTTTAAAACTCTGACTGATGGCTTTATCATTTCAAAATAAATTTTGCGGCTGCAATAATCTCAGCGGTGATACTGCTAGTAGACTGCATGAACAAATATGTACAATGAGATTTACAAATTTATCTTCAACCGATAATTCAAAAGATTTTCGTGTGTCAACATAGCCATCACCGCAAGCCTTTGACGTTGTTCTTCCCAGTCAGCTCATAAACATGGCAGCACACTACCCAATATACTTATGTGTGTATTTATATCTTCATATTTCATCGCCGTATTAGGGGTGCAAAGATACAACTATCTTTCAAAAGTCGTATTCACTTTGCCTGACTGTTGTTGATTCAGCAAACAGTCGTTTTTTTCGCTTTTAGTTTGAAATGACTGCACTAGTAACTCATTTTTATGTTCAGGCACTTTTCCTAATTTTCCTACCCTCCCTCTACTTCAAACTGGTTTTCTATTATATTTTTAGGATTCATGAACATCCTCATTCACGTATGTAGCTGAGTTTACAGGGGTTGTTCTTTCATTTTATTTTGATATATATTTTTTCGTTTAGATCTTATAAGCCGCGAGTCATTTATCATTTTTATGTCTACTTATATTTACGCAAGAGCGTGAATGTAAAAAATGATTCAAGTGTGTTTTGTGATAGCAATCAGTTCTCTACAGCCAAGGCCTTCTTGGGGTTTGTTAGGTTAGTTGTATATCACATTATCTTAAGTCACACTGACTATACTTATTCATAAACACATATACATATACGAAATTATTTTTTTAAATGTATTTCAGAATATATAATATACATATGTATGTGGCCATTTTGTAGAGAGAAAATGGAAAAGAACCAAATACAATCGCACAGAAATAATAAACTACTCTTAGGGTGTATTGAGCTATAAAGATATGTATAATATAATAGAGCTATAAAATATATATAATAAATATATAAGACATAATTAATATATATAGAGCTTTAAACAAAATTGGTTTCTCTGACTACCAAAAAATATAAATAAATATCTCTTTTAAGATTTAATTAATTTTCAATATTTTACTTTCGTTGAAAACTTAGCTTTTGAATATTTTATGTACCACGGACTTTATATTAAATTGCTGCATATATGAAAAGTTTTTATAAAAAAGTAGAACTCACCACTTGTATAAATGGCAGAACTTTTATAATATTTTATACATCTTTTAAATAACAAGTTTATGCCAGTAGGCTTTAAAATAATATATTGTATTATAATAATATACATATTTTACAGGGACTATTGACTGAAATCAAGCATGAGTAAGATGGGAGGAGGTGTCCCGGCTACCAAAAATATAGAAAGACAAAAGAAGATTTTTACTGAGAAAGGTGTGAAATCTAAGTAATTTATGCTATAGTATTAAAGTGATGATTTCATTACTTCTAAGACACTAACACATTCCCTTAACCTTCATATTCATAAGCCGCAGGAATCGTCCTGGGTATTATTAGAGTCATTGTTATACCTCATTCATCCCTGTACATAAATAAACATAACAGTTGTCATTTCTATGTATATATGTATATATAGAAATGGATATATGAAATTAATGCATCCGTTGGTTCCCAGCATGGCCGTTGAATGTTTCATTAAAATTGTTGCTACTGAAAATTCAATTACACTCATTTTGCGTTCATTGGCGGAAAGCATTCATCTCGCACATACACACTTGCTGGCTTGTCATTAAACGTGAAATAATGCGCCTTTACCGTATGAACTTCTGCCGTTGCATACCTCTCCGTAAAGTCGTAAAATTAGAAACACTCTTAACTAAATTCACATAAAATTCTGTTTCACCGTTTCGAATTGTAAACACTTACATATATATTCACTTGAATATTTGTATCTTTATTATTTATCCTTAATTTCCCAAGTATATTAAGATCTTCATCAAATTCAGACACAACCATGAAGAATAATAATGAAATTGAGAGTATGCTTTTTTTAATAAAATTTTGCGAATAATTGCTTTTTTTTATATATGAATTCAATTAAGTTATCTTCAAGCGAACGGACCGCACGTTCACCACGTCAAATGTCAGTGTGTATATGATATGGCCTATCACTAAACACATTAAAAGTAGTCAGCAACGACAGATGCAACTGGATCCTAATAATTCATTTTCATAACATACTAGCCTTGTTGAACAGAAAAGTCAGTCCAGCTGAGATACAATAGATGTCAGCTGCCCACTATCCAATACATACACATACTCATATCAACGCCAATATCCAGGATATATTGTGTTCAGTGCTGTAATGATACATCTTATTTAATTACTTTTAAAAATTACAATTTTCTGTTCTGCTTAAAACATTTGATGGAAAGTAAAATTAAATGTGTGTAAAATTATATGTGTTGATTACATTTACCTTCTCTTTTGCTTTTAAATATCTAGACGCGGAGTTACTTACTTTTCAAGTGCCTCAGATAGGGGTTTAATTATTTATTATAAATTTTGTTGTTATTGTTAAGTACTTGTACATTAAATTTCAGTTTTGACAAGTTTTTTTTCACATTATCTTTGAATTTCATAAATAACGTCTTGAAAACTTGAAATTTAGAAACTATAATATTATATTATAATATTCAGTTCATATTGCTTGCCTGAATAAATCCAAGTAATATTTAAGAACATTTTAGTTTTAAAATATTTACTTATTATAAACAAAAAAGGAAAGTGCAAATAATAGAAATTTGGAGTATATCATATTTTCTCTTATTTAATCAATACGTACTGAAGATTACAATAAAAGTATACATAGGGTCATGTCTTATTAAACATTTTAGGTAATATATGGTAATTATGGCTGCGATTTTCATATAACTTAATATTACAACACTGAGAATTATAGGAAGGGATATACAGATATATGATTTCCGGTAGTCAGTCTGTCCTCTGATATGCTCATCGATGATAAGGTGGCCGGTGCCATACCCTTGGACCTTGGACTTTTATATCGGCTCTTATTAAACCATTCTCAAACATCCTGATTGTGAAATTTAGTGCTTCTGACGTATTTAGTTATTGAGTTATCGCAATTTTAGTAGTTTTTAACATCGTGGTTATCATCTGATTTCACTCACTTTCAAAGTATATAAAGAAATGCTAAAAGAACTACTGCTCTGCATATTTAGTTGAACCAATTTTAAAGGTTTGCTTTGAAAGTGCTCGGCCCAGGGATAACTCTCACTTCTGCGATATTGTGAATCAAATTACAGTGTTGATTTTTAATTTTGTGCTTTATTACGGTACCTTATAAGTTTATTATTACGGTACCTTAAGTGGTTTTGTTGGCATCGCAATGGTCCGATTACGCCCATCTGCAATACCAAACTTCTTATGGTGCCAAGTAATACATGTACTAAATTTCATCAAGATATCTATATCTAGATAGAATTTGAACTCGTCTCGTCATCCTGATCATTATATATATATGTATATATAACGCCATATCTATCTCGATTACGCTAGGTGAACAAACCTATTACACTCTGTAGCAACATGTTGTGAGAATATAAATATGTTGGATTACAATAAAATTTGGTATCTAATTAACCTATGTATATTATTGGTCTTACACTCACTTAGTTTCATCATTACTTTTTGATTCATGTCCAAAATATTTATGTTAAAATCAATCTCAACCTCAAATGGGTTTTATGTGGTATAAACTCAACCATAGAGGCCAAACTTAATATGGGAGTATCTTAATGTATTGGGTATATAAGAATATGGTAAAAGCCAACCAAAAAACCGGAAGTCATCATATTAGGGATATGAGGTTTAAAGCAAGGTTTAGACTAATTTCATTTATAGTCAGCGCTAAATCACATTATGGTTAAAAATCCACTTATCCATAGTAGTAAGAATTGAATCGATGTTATCTATTTTTGGCGTCACGACATACTATTTCCAGAAAAAGATGCTCTTTGATACCTTAAGTATACTTTGTGCGCAAAGTTTTATTTAGTTAACATTATTGGCTCTCGATTTTTGTATGGTAAAAGAATCAGGTGGAATTTAAAAGTGTGATTTATTGCAATTAGGCATGGTTGTAGTCCGATTTTCCCACTGTACCATAAAAGTATTGAAGTAAAGTTACGCACTAGTTCCTAGGGTTTTGGATGTTACGTAAAGGTAGCCGCCACCTATGAGGTATTTATTTATTAAGTTATCGCACTTTTAGTAGTTTTCAACATTAATGTTATATGGGAGATGGGCGTGCTTATCATTGGATTTCATCCATTTACATAGTGTATGAAAAAATACTAAAAATGTTGCTTCTTAGCAAGTTTGATTGAAATAGCTGTTATGGTTTGAGATGTTACTCCTTGGTGCAACGAATCACATGTTGCACCAACTTACAGTTATTCATCATGTATCACTTTATAGGTTTTCGATTAATAGCGTTTTGTTAGCGTGGCAATAGTCCAATTTCGCAATACCAATCTTTCTTGGGTTCAAGGGAACGTGTGTACCAAGTTTCATCAATATATGCCAATTTTTATTCATTTATCACTTACCGAAAATATTTAAATATAACTATATTTTTACTCGATTACGTTGGGTAAACAAAACCTCCTGTTGCAACCTGTTGTAAAGTTACAATCGATTCATATTTCCCTGGCTTCCATGTACTGAATATAAAGGTATCCGTCTTTCTAGTTGACTTGGTACTTGGTACGAGTATATGTATGTATTTTCTAGGCGGCGGATAAATTCGGTTCGCATTGTTGTCTTGACCCCATATCACTAGTATAATGGCGACATAAGCTTCGACATTTGTACACCGAGAATGTACTTGTACACCGCATATTGCAGTTAGTGAGGGAGTTAGTTAAAAAGTTTTCACTCAACATTGTGTGATTTAGTACCAAAAAAGAGTTTCCCAACACTATAATGATTAGTATAGCGATTTTTGTTAGCTAAAATAATTTACAAATGGATATTTCCATACAAAAATAAACGTAGTTAAATGATCACACGGTCTATAATACAAGGTAATAAGATATCAAAATGTTCAAACTTTTACTTATTAGTGAATGTGTAACCCAAACAAATTATTTTGTGTGATAAAATATATAATATTTGACCGTACTCAACCTTAACTCTTCCGTAGTTATTAAGTTTGTTTCATCACCAAAGGTACACAACTGACATCAGCAGTTTTTCTTTTTTTAATTTCTTTTAAGTATATTAAAAATATGTACAGTATTCATGAGTTTTTAACCCTCAGCCGAATTGTGTTTTTTATTTTAATTTATTTTCTATTTTCGTCTTATTAGATTCTTAGATTAATTATTGCTTGTTGTGTATCATTCTAAATATTCCTTTTTTTCTATGTAATTTCCAAGTCATGTAAATTCTTTTTAATTTCCTTTGGTTTTTATATCCAATCAATTTCGTCAAACAAATTACTTTAACATTCCCATATTACAGTGTGAAAATAGACGTGAGCGGACTACAACCCCGCCTACTTCCCATATAGAACAATTTTAAATTCCATATGATTCTTACACTTTCTAGTGTATCGGTACATAACTTTGCACAAATATGTTAGTGCCTTTGAGATCCTATCTCAAGTCTATAAATTGTCAAAATCGAACCATAACTGTTAAAGCCCCCAGTTACCGAATATGGGGACCCCAATGCCTGGTGCTAACTTTTTACCGGAAATAACGGTCTATCTGTGAGATATATTATTGCAATTCGGAGAGAGTCTCTTTCTTATAATAGTATGCCAGTATGTCAAAAGTGGATTGAATCGAGTACCTTCGCACCCATATACCTTATCGAAATATTTTGAACTTCCGGTTTACTTCATACCGCATATATCTTAATAAAATTAAGGGAATGTACTTTTCTTATAATGGTGCACTTTTGCGCCTAAAAGGGATAAAATCGGGTGAAAACTTTCCCTAGTCCCTATATAACTAATCACATAATTTTCAAACAACCCGTTTTCTGTTAATAAAATGTTACCCAAAAATTGGGTCAATACGACCCCTATCTCTGATATACCTAATATAAGATTTTCAAACATCCGGTTGACCTACAACCATATTTATCAGTCAATATGTAAGATATCTTAGCAAAATTAACTGAATTTACTCTACGACTTATCCCAACTCCCTAATAGTACATATGTATATTGATTTTCGTTATTCTAAAAAACCTTATGCCGAACATGTTATTCAATGTGTGAGTTATATACTCGTATTTATAAAATTGCTTGAAAATATGCTCTCAAGTATACCTTAGCAATGTCAAAATTATTTCAATGTCATCCCTATTTCTGTTCCCAATATAGCCTGTATAATAGTTCCCGCTTTCCACCTGACAAACTGTGTGATACTTGAATTAAATTAAATACACAAATTTTTTTCAAAATTGTGTGGGAATATGAATAAAATTGGTTGAAACCTCATATCCCTAGTACAATGAATTTCGATCCTCTGATTGACGTTTCCAGATCAACTCATTATATTAAGTTTAGTTGAGTTTATATCCCAAATATCTCATGTGAAGATGATTTTAATATAATTTTAGCTGACGCGAAGTAAAATATAGCAGTAAAGCGAAGCGAGTCTAAGACCTATATAATATTAGGTGTAGTAAAAAGAAATCCATTATTTTTGCATGAAATTGAATGCTTTAATTATTACTTTTCCTATCGGGTTTTTGTGAAATGTTTAGGTCCTGGACAATCTTAATCGATGTTCGGACTCGGCCATTTCCATTATTTGATCCATTTTTTCGATCATTGGTCTTTCAGAGCGAGGTGCATCTTTGACATCGAAATTACCGGAACGGAATCGACGAAACCAAAATTGCGCATGATTGGCTGTTGCGGTATCAGGACCATAAACGCTATTCACATTTTCAGCCACCTGGCTTACGATTTCGCACATATCAAAGAAAAACTATAATATATAGCTATTTTCTCTTTGCTAGTGTCCATCTTTGACGCGCGTTCAAACAAAACTGAATCAACCAATCACCAAATTGTGAGAAACGTTTTTTAGTACGAAATGCCATTTTTCTAGCCGAACCAGATCTAACTTATACAACGTGATATACAGATAAATAACGCCATTTATTGAAAAAATAAATGCCTTTTTTTCTTCGAATATAAGGTGGCGCACGAATCGTGCTAAAAAATAAACTGTAATAACTTTTTTTTAATCAATGCATTACATTTTTTTTGTTGTATAGAAAATTTTATTTTATTCTATATAATTAATTTTTTTTTTTAAATTATTGACCGTAAATGACCTTCATGCTCAGCCACGCATATGCGACACCTAATTAGAAAATTATTTATTACGGCGTGAAGGGTTAAAGTCGGGATTTCCTTAATTATCGACATAATGGCCTGCTTCAATTCAATCAAAATTCTGGGTTTTGTTTTGTACACCTCTTGCTTGACATAATCCCATAAAAAAAAATCTGGTGCAGTCAGGTCAGGTGGCCTGGGGGGCCAGCGGAAAGTGGATTATATTATATTAATTTGTTTTAAAATTTTCGTTGGTGCTCCGCAATAACCGGCCCGGCTATGTGTGCAGTTGCTCCATCTTACTAGAACCAAACGCCATTACAAGATATACGTCTTCGGCGTAGTTCTAGGTAAAAAAAATCATTCGACTCGTTTAGTGTGAAGATCCGTCTCGCGGACTATTTCTGGATTTATTTCTTTCCATATATGGCAATTTTGCTTGTTTAGGTTTCGGTTTAGATCAAAACGGGTCTCATCATACATAAACTGGCAATTTATCAAGTTATTTTCTTGGCCATTTCAATCATTTTTGACGAAATTCCAGGCAAATTGGCAAATCTAGAAGTCTTAAAGGGCTTGTTATTTGAACGTTGTTCGGAAGCTGGTTTAAATATTCATGACTTATCCGTTTTAATGACCGTCTACTAACTGTAAGTTGCGAGTCGAAAATCTTGGATTTGCCTGAATTAAAGATGCGACAGCCACGATTGTTTCTTGAACACGAAAATACGGATCTCGATGGTACGGTCTTCTTGCGATACTTCCAGATTCGGCAAACATATTTACCAACCTCATAATGGTCTCGGTGGAGTGCCGCCAAAATCCCGTCTGAATTCCCTTTGGACAGAAATTGCGGAGTGCAAAGCACTGGATTAAGTATTCCCCCAACTGATAGTATTTTCCCTGCTTTGATCCTTACACCAGAACTTAGCCCTTCCTTACTTTTTATACTCTCGCAACCTGTTGCTACAGAGAGTTAGATATAGGGTTATATATATATAAATGATCAGGATGAAGAGACGAGTTGAAATGACTGGGTGACTGTCTGTCCGTCCGTCTGTCCGTCCGTCTGTCCGCCCGTGCAAGCAGTAACTTGAGTAAAAATTGAGATATCTTTATGAAACTTGGTAGACATGTTTCTGGGTACCGTGAGACGGTTGGTATTGCAGATGGGCGTAATCAGACCACTGCCACGCCCACAAAACGCCATTAATCAAAAACAAATAAATTACCATAACAAAGCTCCGCAATAAGATGTAAGACTGTTGTTTAGTAAACAGGATCAAATTAGGGAAGGGAATCTACAGTTAAAATTTTTTTTTTAAAGTAGGCGTGGTCCCGCCTCTAATAGGTTTAATGTGCATATCTCCTAAACCGCTAAATCTATATTAACAAAATTCACTGAAAGCAAGTGTTTTTAGAACCTCCACCAACAGTGTGAAAATAGTTGAAATCGGATGGCAACTCCGCCCACTCCCCATATAACGGTACTGTTAAAAACTACTAAAAGCGCGATAAATCAAGCACTAAACACGCCAGAGGCATTAAATTTTATCTTTGGGATGCTATGAGAAGACTTTATAGGAACCGCGTTCAAAATTAAACAGTGGGCGTGGCACAGCCCACTTTTAGGTGAAAACCCATATCTTGAGATCTCCTTAACCGATTTCAACCAAATTCGGTACTTAACATTCTTCATTCATATTTCTATGTTATAGTGCAAAAATGGGCGAAATCGGACTACAACCACGCCTACTTCCCATATAACACCATTTTCAATTCCATCTGATTCTTTCACTTTCCACTATGCATATCAAGCAACAATGATTATATCGGGGTAAAACTTTGCGTGAATAATACGTTTAAAGTGTGCCACCTTGTGACCAAAAATTGTCTAAATCGAACCAAAACTGTTCAAGCCCCTAAGTACTAAATATGTGGACCCCAGTGCCTATAGTTCACCTTCTACCGAAAATATCAGCCAATCCACAAAGAAATCTCAAACGAGTATACCATTTGACTTTGCGAGAGTATAAAATGTTCGGTTACATCCGAACTTAGCCCTTTCTTACTTGTTTTAATATAAAGTTTTCCAACGCCTTGTGTATATTTTGCAACTTTGTACTTTCAAAGCTAGAATTTGCACTTTTTTGCCGGTGTAAATGCTGTACTTTTTCGGTTTTGATGTTTAATACACTAAAGGGTGAGTTTCCCTCTCTTAGATTATTCATTATACGAGTATCGCGCAGTATTACACTTTATCTATGTCTTCAAAAATAGCGGTAGAATTTAGTAGGATGTAAGATCAATCCAAACCAGCAAACTATTCACAAGTACTTATACCATGCTTTCGATATAAGTGCAACGAATACTCATCGAAAGGGTCATGTAACCAAGCAATCCAATAAGTAAATCGAAAATGTAAATAAAATTTTATATGGTATCCATTTAACTCTTGACTCAGCGTTGTTCCAACTTCTATAACACCATTTGACACCAACCATTAGCCAAAATCATTACATGTTATATGGCTAATGAAGGCTTAATTTCACCCTTTTTAGCACCTGGCCGTACTATTACAAGAAAAATACGTCCCCTAATTTTATTAAATAGGTTATTCTAACATTTATATTGGGCCTTATCAAAACATAATTAATATTTTATCGCGTACCGCCAATATATACCATATATACAAAAAATTCATACTAAATTTCAGTTAAATTAGTTGAATAGATTTGCGTTTTTTGATGTTAAAAACTGCTTGAAAACTTATGTACCGATTTCGATAATTTTTGGTTAAGAGATAGATTACATTGAAGGCCATTTTTGTAAAGTTTTATTCCGATTTCTTCTTTGGTGCTTAATTTTTATATTGTAAAGGGAAAGAATCAGATATAATTGTGTTAGGCATATGACTTTAATTTCATTAAAATATGGTACATATTAAATAAAATAAACTGTTTAAAAACAGCTAGAAAGTCGAAGGGTTTACCCAATTATCAACCATTTTGAGTTGAGCGGAAGCTTAAGTTGTGTGTGTTTGTAGTGTGATTTCGTACATTTTCACAACTTAATACAAGTATAATAATGACGGAACCATCTTAGGCACCAAATGTGGTTGAGTTAATTTGAGCTATGAAATTTCATCTAGAAGTGATAGGTGCCACGGCCACTGGCCAATCTTTAAAATGACCGTACCATCTCGGTTGTAACATTTAATGCTTCTGGGGTCTTTTGTTAAGAAGTTATCGCTTTTTCAATATCTTTTGACATATTCTTTAAATGAGGGTGGCAATGTTTATCACCTTATTTCTCATTTATTCACAACGTATATAGAGGAGCTGGAAAGACTTGCTACATTAATGGTTTGTGAAATATAGAGGCAGGGTCACGCTTTTTAAAAAGTTTAAAACTACAGATGCACCTCCATTCTTTGATTGCCTGCACCAAATTTCAGTTTTGTATCGTAATTTGTGGCTTAGTTATAGGGCTTTACAGGTTTTCGAATTTATTGGCGTGTAAATTGTTCAATTTTGTGTCCATAAAATTTTGTTTTAATAAGTACAATAACATTTGAAACCGTTTTCTATCAAAATAAGTTTTCATGAGAAAATGATACCTCAATTCACCCAAAGTTAGTTAAGAACTCTACATACCCCCTGTTACTGGTGATTTCGTCTAATCAGTAAATAACTCATTTGACATAATGAATGCAAAACTACCTCATCTCAAACCGAAAAGGCCTTGTCGAATAGAGTATAATACAAGTTAAGCCGTTATGAGAAGTACACGTAAACATTTTAAATTATAATTAATAAACAATTAATCGAGTTAGATATAGGGTTATATACGCGTTGAAATCCGGGTGACTGTCTGTCCGTCCGACGGCCGGCTGTGCAAGCTGTAACTTGAGTAAAAATTGAGATATCTTTATGAAACTTGGTACACATGTTTCTTGGTACCGTTAGACGGTTGGTATTGCAGATGGGCGTAATCAGACCACTGCCAGATACAGGATCACATTAGGGAGGGGCATTTGCAGTTTAAAATTTGGTTTAATAGTGAGCGTCATCCCGCCCTCTAATAGGTTTACTGTGCATATCTCCTAAACCGTAAAAGCTACTATAACAAAATTTACTGAAAACAAATGTCTTAGCACCTCTATATCGATAGTGGGAAAATGGGTGAAATCGGGTGACAACCCGCCCACTCACCATATAACGGTACTGATAAAAACTACAAAAGCGCGATAAATCAAGCACTAAACAAGCCAAAGACATTAAATTTTATATCTCGGATAGTATGAGATGATTTTATAGGAACTGCGTTCAAAATTAAACAGTGGGCATGGCACCGCCCACTTTTAGGTGAAAACCCATATCTTGGGATCTGCTTAACCGATTTCAACCGAAATATTGTACATGTTTCTATGTTATAGTGTGAAAATGGGCAAAATCGGATTACAACCACTCCTATTTCCCATATAACACTATTTTAAATTCCATCTGATTCTTTCACTTTCCACTATGCAAATCTCGCAACAGTGATTGTATCGGCGTAAAACTTTGCGTGAATAATTCCACCTTGTAACTAAAAATGATTATATGAGAACTTGACCTCGCCCCATATAACTAATACCAGGATTTTCGAACATTCGTCTGACTTTACTCCATATGATTGGTGATGGTATGTCAAGTACCTTAATGAAACAGTGGAAGCATTTTATTAGTCTGTAGCATGTTAGTAGTATGTGGTATTGGTAGATAAGAGGCTGAAACTTCATAAAATACATTTCAAAAATTATTGTTTTTTGTTAAAAATAATTAACCAAAAATGGTACCATATTCAGCATATTATAAATTGTAAGAAATGTAACAGTAATAGAGTAAAAGTAATCTTAAATGTTCTTTCTTTTTAGATAACTGCAAAAGTTATTCCAATTGTTTGATGCATTTCGCTGAAATCCTTAGGGAGAACTCACTTGTAAGATTGTATTAATAGTACAAAAGATTGTGAGGTACTTATGTATGTACCAATTTGTACACGTAATTATTTTTTCTATCTTTTCACAATCTGAGTTTAAATAAAAAACGCCAAATACTAGTTTTGTAGTAAATGAAAGGAATAACATTAACTTGAAATATGCATTCATACATACAGTTTTACGTTTGTATGATTATGAGGAAAAGAGAACAACTGTATGGCAAACTTTCCAACCGCACCACTCATTCAATGAAGCGTAAACTGGCAGGCAAACTACACAACAAAATTGGAGAACCGATGTTATGAAGTGAGCAGCTTGTTGGAATTTGATGAATCCACCAAACAGAAAGCAAAATATAAACAGTAGTATGTAAGATAACCAGCGATTCCGAGTACGAGAGCGAGCGGGAGTACATTCATTTCTCACCCAAATCGATTTCGTGTGTATCCCTTAACATAATGTTTATTTTCATTGTGCAGTCTTTTGATGAAGTGTTGACTGTCGACATTTCTTTCATGTTCATAAGTATGTACAATGTACATATATATATATAAATTTTTCATGTGACCGTTTGCTGTGCTTTGCCGCTCCCTCATTCGTCATTCGTTCACTAGGCGTCTTGGGTTTTTTTCAGACGCAGTTCGTTTGCCATTACAAGTTGAGCCTCGTAGTGGCACAGACAAGCTTCTCGCAAAACAAACAGATTAGGCATAAAGCAGCAGCGGTCAATAAATGGAGTAATATTTCATTTATTTGCACAACAAGAAAGCATAGTGAATTTTAGATAATAAAAATATAATGATTCATTAATGAAAGAACTCAAACTATTCGCAAAAAGGCATCATCCGTTGCCGCAATCAAGAGGAATGTGAACATTAAAAGTGACCGTATTTACAGATAATTGTATCTTTATTCAAAAATTCACACGAATCATAAACAAATTAATTAATTTAAAATTTGAAATATATTATTGAATTCAATACCTATTAATGTGTTTTATCAAACTTAATAGGTGAATTTTACGTAGTCTTCAGAAATTTCCTTTTCTGTATCTAGATATGTCAGAATCAGCAGAACAATATGTACTGTAAACAGTAGAGTAACTTTAACCTCGGTAGAAAATGTCACTGTCTTCGAAATCGTTTTCCATTGCCTACCTAACATACATTCCATAAGGCTTATGGTCCACTTGCTTTGGATTAAACTACTCGTTGCAGTTTGAGAGCTGCTGCACTAACCACGGAAAGGTTTTGAACTTCGCTATGATACCGACGGGATTATATTTCGCCTTGTAGTAAGCCTGGCGTGTTTGTAATATGTACGAGTATAAATGTATGTATATGTTTCAGCGTCATACAAGTAAAAACCCATGTACACTACAATGATACATGAAGATGTGCATACTTAAATATTATAGGAGCTACTTCTGTCTGTTATGTCTTATCTAAACATTATTTTAACTATGTAAGGCAATGGACATACATATAATATAAATAGCACATTTTTTTAAGAGATCTTTCTGGTGTTACAGTGTCGTAAATGCTTTTAATACCATATATGTATAACAAGTTTCGGATTTTTTCTAAAGGTTTATTCTTCGTATTCTATGATAGTACAAACTGAAGTTACAATTCATTGTTAAAAAAAAAATAATGATCAAAATATGAAAGCTGTGGTGTAATGAGCTGGACACATAAATGGGCATAAAAAATAGGCACTAAATTATGCACTAAAAATGCATTTTTTTTAACGTTGGTCCGTACAAATATTATTACTATTAATATTATGTACTGTAGCCTTTATTTTTGATGACACTTACTATCTATCTATCTTTGTTTATGTCAGTTAATTTGATAATCAAATTTCAATCAATAATATCTTTTAAGCGATTAGGTTTACAAAAATATCGTAAGAAACCATTTTGTGGAGCATTAAATTTCCTACAAAATCTTTAATTAAGTAGCAGGAAGCGAGGTTTGAATTTTTCTTTCTGATAATAAGAAAATCTCGGTCAAGTAGGTCCTGTGATATGAGATTTCACCTAAATGTGAGTGGTGCCACGCATATCGTCCAATTCCGACACCAGCTCCCATAAAGCCCTTTTGTGCTATCCTAGGTATACAATTTCATGTATCTGACGCAGTTATTGAATTATCGCACTTTTAGTAGTTTTTAACAAAACCGTTATATTGGGAGTGGGCGTGGTTATCATCCGATTTCATCTAATTCCACGCTGTCGTAAGAGGTGTAAAAATGATTTTTTCTGTGCAAAATTGGGTGATATTGACCAGCAATGAAGGGCAGGGCCATGCCCACTTTTTGAAAATGTTTAGACCACAGGTGATCCTCCTTATCGCGATTCGTTGTACGAAATTACAGTTTCGTTTCTTAATTCGTGGATTAGTTATTGTACTTTATACGTTTTCGATTACTGGTGTTTTGTGGATGTGGCAGTGGTCTGATTACGCTCATCTACGATCTCGTCCTCCTGATTTGACCAAGAAACACATGTTTGGTGATGATATCTCAGTTTTTACTCAAGTTACAGCTTGTACAGACAGATGGACGGACAGACAGTCAACCGGATTTCAACTCTTCTCGTCATCGTGATCATTTATATATACATAAATCTATATCTATCTCGATTAGATTTAGGTGTTACAACCGTTAGGTCAACAAAATTATTATACTCTGTAGCAACACGTTGTAAGAGTATAAAAATTCTCGTAGAAGATATTCTCCGTACAAAAAAAAAATTGACAAAATGGTAGCGTTTTTAAAAAATAATTGAATTTTACCATAAATTTTGGCCGTAACTTAAACTATTTGAAATAGCGATTTGAAATTTTAGTATGTTCTTTTTATATAAATATAACTATCGAAATTCAAAATTTCACACTAGGCGTGCTTCTTAATCAGTAATTTAAACTATTTGTTTATTTTATTAAATCAGTGTGCGATTTAATGAAAGTCTATAAAATCTCGTTAATACACTTGAATATTTTTAATACGTACTGATAGAAATTCAACTCTTATAATTTGCAGATGATTGAATTTACATTCAGTTTATTTTGTTCGGCAAACAGCTCTGTACATTACTCGCCACACACCTTTCTAGATTTGTCTCAACTCCAAAGGCATTCGCTACCTTTTCAATACAAAAATATACATACATAAATGAACAAAGTACATACGCATATTCTTCAAACCAGCCAAAACTTGCTGTTAGCGCCTCACGCACCCCACAACTGACTGCGGTTTCTTTGCCTTAGAACTACTAGTTTTCGTATTGGCTCCTTTTGTTTTGTTGTTGAGGTCGTTAGGTATCCTTGTTTTTGTGAAATGTACATGTTGTTGAAACTGTTCTCGTCATTGCCGCATGGTGCTTCTAGTAGCAGCAAGCGAACTTGTTGTTTTCGTTCACCGACATCTCACGACGTTTTGTGTACACCCAATTCGATGCGAGTTCTTCGTAACCTTTTCAACATATTTGATGACTTAGAGGCGCAATGTAGTTGGTTTGCACTCACCGTCGCTCACTGCCCGTTGTTGATTCTACACCCGATACGATTCAGTAAATTACACTTTTGATTTTTAGTGCCCGTAAAATAATCGTAAATGTCGCCGTTATTGCGACCGAAAGTGCCCATTTACTTTATTCTCGCTCAAATTTTTCCTCAGTGCATCTTGCTACTTGTTCGTTGCACTTGCCATCACTTGCCCCCTCATCGTCATTTTATCCCCGCACACGGCCCGATGCTAAAGCAAGTTTAACTGGATGTGGTGACTGCCGTTGATTGCACCCCTCTGTTGCACTTGTTCTACACTTTATGTGTTAGTTAATAAGTTCCTATCCTTAGTGTTTTGCTTGCTTTCCTTTCTTTCATTCCTCATTTTTTTTAACGTCGATTGAGCTGAACGCCAATGCTTTTATTTTCCCCTCATACTTTTTTGACGTCTTTTGCGTGTGCTTCGTTGGTAACACTGACTTTTGCTTCATTAAATGAACAAGTTGATGCAAGCTCTGCTCGGCGTTGTTTTTTCTTTTTTTTGGTTAGCTACATGTTGCTGTTGATGTTGTGGTCGATGGTAATGGAAATGGCGTCGCACAGTTTCAAGTTATCGCAACTTAACTCTCATTGTAGTTCACAGCATCAGCTCGATGAATTGGTTTTTGGCGATTTTCTTAAATGCTTTTGTTTCATTGCCGGACACAGTTCTTCCCATATTTAGCTGGCAACTTGTTTTGGTTTGCGGAATGCAACTGGTTGCAGATTGTTGCCTTTCTTTTGCTTCGTATGCTATGATCAAAGCATTTTAGCAGTACTCTTTATAATGCTTTATATAGGTATTTAAAACATATTTGAAACGAATATATTTATAAAAAAGTTTTCAGCAACTATTTATTCTAAACAATAGGATAATTTATGATAATAAAGCAATGACTATTTCAAATTAAAACGTTGAATACAATAAAATTTATTTTGCGTTGAAAAAATGGTTAGTAGTTATAAAATGTACAAAAAATGTGTACATACTTATTTCGTATATTAAATATGCCGATTTCAGATTGTGTAATTAACTTTTCTACTATTGAAAACATCTTCAATTTAACACTCAATAATTTCTTGAGCATATCAGAAATGATGTAAATTGGTATTACCATCATAACTGGATCTACTTTGACACATTGAATTTAGGTTCTCCATATGGAGAACATATCTTGGTTTATCGAATCACTTCGGTCTTAACATATTGACTCCTTAAGAAACAGCTCCTTGCCAATCTACTATATCGCCCAAAACCAAAATCTTAAATTTAGTTGGAAAGGCATCCCTACTATGATCGGTGGCGCCACACTAGAGTATTTATAATAAATCATTTTACAAGCAAAGGTGAGCAATTTAGTGACATAGAAAGTTTTTTTAAACGAATAGTAAATGTATGTAATTTTCCGGTACATTTTTGGTTCCTGGTCCTTGTTATCGCTTATTTGTCTACATGTCGGGTATCCTACAAGGCAAGCAGCTCAATATTTGCCACAATAGTAACGCCCTGTTGATAAGAAAAAAATATTATCAACAACAAAAAAGATCATGTTTTGCGGCTGTAAAATTACACAATTCTAATTACATTCTATATAATATATTTCCACATTGTTGTTGTCAAGCAGACAAAATCTAAACGACGCCCAAACAATTTCGGCACTCCACCGTGTAATGAGCAAATTCAGTGTGGCCGTCTCTTTGCATTGACTGTGAAAACAATTGAAGGGTCTTGCTTTGAACAGGCTCGTTAAATATTTTTATGATTTATTACTATGCCCAAACAATATGTATGTGTATACTTACCTACGTATGTGCACGTGTATACCATGCAAGCTATGATGCATTTATGATCATAATTTGCCCTTCAAACGAACACTATAAAAGTACTGAATTCAAAACATTCGCCAACAGATTACAAGAGTCACAGTTTCTGGCACTGAACTAAAGCAAATTATAAGTTATGCGTTCAAGGATTTTTACAAATGAATCTTATTTTTAGATGCGCAGAAATATATTTTTTTATGACACATATTTATGACTTATGAATTATTTAGGTATTTTGAAATGTTTTCTTTTTTTTTATAAAAAAAGATACATATACATACATATGCGTGTCACATAAAATAACAAAAGAACTCTTGGTTTAGTACATACATACATTATTACCTTCTACAAATCAGGCTGAACCACGATGCATTAGTGCTTCTGTTGAAACTGAGTTTATTTTGCTCTTCTTCAACGCTTTGCTTGCAAAGTAATTGCAACTTACGAAAGCTGGGATTAAATTTAATATAATTGTTGTAATATTATTTAGTTTTATCTCCTTTGTTTACTTTATATAAGCAACTGTTAGTTATAATTATATGTATATATATATAATTCACATGTGTAAATATAGATTTTTTGATACATATACATATTTTGTAACTTGATACTATTTGCTTTCCAAGAGAAATATATTTGTTTCACTACACTTCATCCACGACGTCTATAGCTATTTTGAAACTATAGATTGAACTCATTTGTTGCATATGTTTATTATTTATTCAACTTTAGGTACTTGTTTTCTGATGTTCATTACAGAGAGCTGTTGCAACTGCCATTTCGTCACGTAATGATATAAGAAGCCACCATTTTTAAATCTGTTCCACTTGAAATTCTATCTCCATCGCTTTAATTTATGTCTTAATACACTGTATTTAGAAATGTTATGAATAAATCTTCCCCCTTTGAAGATTTAAGAAAAAAAAACCTACAGATGTTCTAAAACTGAAGTCCTTTTTGTTTGCTATTTGTATTTTGTACTAACAAATTTGCAACTCTCATAGATATGTATACATGTATATATAATTTTGTGATAATTATACGTACATGCTAATTCAAGACTTTTTATCTAATAATGTAGTGCTGCCCAGAAACCATTCATTTCTGTTAAACTATAAGATATGACTGTGAAAAAATTATTAGGCATTTTTAAATTTATTTAAGATATTTTTCAAGGTGTGTCGTTGGTTTGACTTTCGATTAACAATTAAATTGCTTTACAAATTTTACTACATGCCCTTAACATACCTATACTATATATCACGATTTTTCCACACTTCTCAGATTAGTTAGTAATATACTTTATGAACCAATTAACAACTTTAAATACTTTTTGGTCACACACACTAAATAAAATATCCATAAAAGTACGCAAGTATTCATACATAAAAGAAATGACTTCAAACTAAAAACGATATCGATAAATGGTGATGGTAAAACTAGTGAATTAAATGTATTATGCAGTCAAAACAAATCATTAAATTGACAAAAAAAAAATCATGAGGATAATAAAAATAAAAAATGCTACTGTTTGTGTTGGTGACTACGGTGAAATACAAATAATCATACTTTTTATTTTCGCTCCCTTCTCTATCTAGTGACAATTTAACAACCGGCAGCTATTAACAAACCATCAAGAAGTCATCAATGTCATCATGAACTATTTCAAGAGCAATGGAAATCCACAACGTCGTATCCATCATGAATATCAACAACAAAAAATCTGTAAGATAGAGAAATATAGTAATGGTTGTAACACGTAATAAAATTACATAACAACATCATCTTATGGCAACAATTGCAATGAAATGAAGGAATAAAAACGTTGAATCCTTGATATAAAAAATGCGTACATCAGGGAAGCTAAATACCATATCTTTTATATGGCATGCCTTATACGAATATAACATTACACTGCCGTACTGGTGAAGATCGTAAAAAGGTCGTAAAATCTATAAAATGGGTCCGACCTCACAAACGCAGACGCTCACAAAAGAAGTAAACACAAACACATAGCAGATATAGTGCAAAGGCAAAACATTTAGCTGCCAATGATTTGCGGCTGTGTGTTACTTTACACTCACTCATCGTTCGACGGTATAAAACGATCTCTGCTCAATACAAACTCTCAACTTCGCCAATGAACACTATACTGACATGACCGAAGCACCGATGTTATTGTTTTAAAATGAGTGCTATTTAGTTTATGAGTTGGAAGCAGAGTTGCAATGCTTGATCTGTGTTTAAGACAATTTGTTCATTTGGTGAAAATCCGGGAGATTCGACCTGTTGATGTTTACTGATTTTGTGGTTTACCGCTAAGTGGCGTTAAGTCGTAAAAATGCTATAAAATTCAGACAGGCTACTGTCTATAGCTTTTGCCAAGAGTATTGGTGATTGTAAACACTTGTATCAGATTAATTGTTTGTTGACATAAAATATCCATAAATTCTAAACACCGTTTATGTGCAATAACCATAAAATTCTTGCATTAATATGTGAGACCAGTACTTTACTAGTGATATATGTACATAGGTAGCTCGTGTGTGATGTTGTATATTTGTATGAAATCTACTAATTATTAAATATATTTTATAAACAAGCAAAGTAATGTCATGTTTATTGTTTTATTTATGAAGAATTCGTCTACTTAATATTTCAAAATATTTTGTTGACAATAGGAATTTAAATTGTTGTACTAGTTATATTAAGGTAAATGTAGACCAACACCGGTATTATGCGGTGGTTTTTTACAGATATTGACCTATCTTTTCGGTGTTTAACCAAACGGAGGGAAAATATTAACTCGTGACTACGTGCGCCCTTATTTGTAGTAAAAAAATGGGAGTTGAACTTGTTGTATTTGTGTGATTAGTTTAATTATATGAGGTAAAATCGGACCATTGCCAAGCCCGCAAAATGCAATCTATCGAAAAAATTTTAAATGCACAAACTAATTCACAAATCATGCTACACAACAAAAATTTGGTAAGAGTTAGTTGGGTATGTTTGACAAAGAAGGCAAGGCCGCGCTGCGGAAAGATGTAATATACAGACCTGGCAAATTACTAAAGCTTTATGTCCCATACTTATGAAAAACATTTCCGTCAGGTATTTCTTTATGCAATGTGACAATCATGTAAAACGGACAATACCTTTTCAAGCCCCAGATACCAAATATGATGATTTATCGTATGCTTGAAAAATTATTCCTTTAAAATGGGACTTATGGTCATAACTTAATGTCAATTTATACAATCGTCTAAATTAACATCTACCTGAAGAATATTTCACAGTTTTATCTTATGACTTGAGGACAGAAAAAAGTTGTTGGGTGAGAGATTTGGAGAATTGGGTTGATTTGGAAATATACGTCCGACTTATGACGGTCATTTCATTACTCAATCTACTTAATTGTAGTGGTTCAAGGCATGAGAAGTATACCTCACATAGGAAATCAACTTCCGCAAGGTGATGTGGAAAAAAGGAAATCCTCTGAAGGCGTTATAATTGATACTTTAATAATAGCAATGCCCACACTTGGTATGCAACAGCTTTCGATTGTTTGATAAACCACTTACGGCAGTTAAAACATTTTTTGTTTGTTTGTGGCTTCTATAACATTTTGATTTATTGTAAATCTATTTAAGTGATATATATGAAAAGTTATCAATTATCAAACGGAAAATAATTACTTCAGAAAACAAATCAAATAATAATGCAATATTTGTAAAGTAAGACTGCATAGTTTTATTAAGTGCTTTCAATAATAGCTTAGGTGAATATAGTCAACTCTCTTTTAATTAACTAATGCAATATGCTTTTCAAACAAGAGTATGAACATATCTACAATTTTTATTTTTTCTACTAATAGTGCAGTGCAGCAATCAAAATTGGTGTAATGGCCATTCGTTGACCAACCATTGCGATTAGAACAAAGTAAATTTCCTAACGGGTAGTCATGTTTCTACCAATAACTTACATACATTCGTATATACATAAATAGGAGTATATTTACTTTATGAAGTCAATGTACAACAGTCAACATGAAATCGTGGTTTGAACTCCGTTCCAACAATTCACATTCGTATTTGTAGTTACTGTTCTATCATTGTTGATGTGGCTTGGTGTGCATTGAAATTGCACGTTTTGGCATAATGAGGCAAGCGGAAAATAAATATTGTATTAAATAACCAGTAACGAAGTTGAGATGGTGCAAACCAATATGAGTCGAAGACAAAAGCGTTAGTAAAGTATAAAAGTGCAACTCGCATTTGTGATTACCTTACGAATTTGACGATATGTTTGCGACTCACAAACATCAACGGTGTCAACGGTGGTTTCGACTCATAGCATAGTGTTGAAGTGGAACAGCCCACTCGCACGCGATTATCGTCAATCATTCTGCATTGTGGTGGGGCGCTATATCTGTGAATGTTATGCACTTTTAATTGGCCTTATGTTAACAAAAGCGTGGAGGCAATCTACGACTTTCAGCAATCAATTTAACTTCAGCTTTGCGGGATGTATTGTAATACCTCTTAGATTAATTCGTATCGTTAACTGATAATTTTTTTACTCTTACAAATGGTGCTACAGAGTGTAATATATTTGTTTACTTTGTGGTTGTATGTAACACCTACAACTAATCGAGACAGATATAGGGTTATACATATAAATGATTACGATTGCGAGACGAGTTGACGACGAGTTAAATCGACTAAGGCTGATCGTTTATGTATGTACAAATTTTGTAAGGTCGTCGACGTTTCTTTCTGGGTGTGACCAACGTCCTGGCATACCTGTTCAGAGTATAATAACGGCTTTAGTTTTATCGATATTATTTTGAATCCAATATCTATTATTAGGGGTTAGGTGTTATAAATGACTGTTAGGTGAATGGAGCCGATATATTCTTGTAGTATTCAATTTTATTGACTAGCAGAGCGGTGCCCGCGGTCAACTTAAACAAATAGGCGATTAATAATTCTTTAAAAAACCCGACATCAATGGAAACTCATTCTATTTATTTTTTCTTTGCGTCACATTTTTCACTGTTCCCTTAGCTAACTATAATTTAATTAACTGATCCATTGTTTTTTTTAAGTTATATTCTATTACTGTAGCGTATATGAAAGGATATATAGTGTAGCACATACACATATGAACCAATATTATACATACAACTTTAACCACAATTTGAAGAACATACAACAATTTGAAGTATAACCAACTTCGTCTGGTACGGCAATTATTTTTCATTGCTTTAGCCTCTGCGCCATTAGCCTAACTGGGTCCCCTCTTGTGCACCTTATACGTCTCAGTGCCAAGTACTTCTCTGGCGACTCAGACACTTTTCCTATCATCTGACTCTGTTGGTGGCACAAGCTTTCAAAGCCTCATATGAATTGGACTGCACGCGCCATCAGCAGTATGCGTCGAGCATTTAACAAATGGTACGCCCAATTGTTGCACGTACAACGACAATCGGTGGCCCGTCAACTTATTCATCAATCCGTCAGATATACAAACCATGAAGTACTATATATGTACGTAAGTATATATGGCTGCGGTTCGACGCGCCGCGACGGTTGGATTTTTGCCATTTAACAGACAAATTTACGATTTATTTGTCGTTTTCAATTGTTGATATTCCTTCCGCTATTGGCACTGTCTCCTATAATCTGGGTGCTGTTTTCATTACTTCTCTTGCTTTTACTTAATGGGACATTGTTGCCGTTGTAGGTCGTTAATTGGAGCCTAGAGACTAGTAAATTTGCCTGTGACGATCGAAATTTCGTTGGTTCGATCTTGATAACTGTATAAAATAATCGTTAGAAAAAGTGTTCATTTAATTGATGAATCCACAGCACAATGTGATGATGTTCAGATGAATATAGTAATTTTTTCGGGGCTTCCATTCAATATAAGATATAAGTCGGTTTTATTCAATCAACGAATTTACTTACGAATCTTAAGCTAAATGGCTTACCTTATAAAAGCAGTTTCCTTCTTTTTACAAGTAAGCATGTCCAAAGTAGATTGACATTATTCGGGTTATAAAAAATATACTCAAGCTTTTGTTTTTAGTTAAAATGAAACACGATGACCTATTAAATATTGCAATAATTTATTTTAGAACTATATAAATATTGTCATAAAATAAAAGTTAGTTACTAAACAAACCTTTAAATATATGTACAACTATGTTCGAAATAATGGCAGTGGTATAACTAGAAGATTAATCGAAAAAAATAATATAGTTCATTTTTATTATAATTCTTTAATATTTTGATTAATAGATATATGGTTTCTTTAAAAAATAACATGAAGTGCTTCTTTAAATAGTAAATGAAAAAGTGTCTAAACAAAAATTTCAGCTGTGATTATTAATAGCGGTATTAAATGTTTTACATTAAAAATCAATTTATTCATTACAATAATACAAATTCGTCCCCTTTTTTCGTGATTTAAAAATTAATAATTAATTAATTTTTTTACATTCACAATTATTTTGGCAGAACTTACGCGGAAGTTGATGATGAGGTTTCGTTTTTCCTTAGAACAGTGTCTGGCATCGCCCATTTTTGCAAAAACAAAAATGTTTTAAAATTAAAAGAGCAATCTATTAATTAAAGAACTGTTTAATCAATTGACATTAATTAAAATGTTCGCATTTTAGTCAAAACCTTTCAAATAATGTGACTATTTAAAACGGGACTCCATGAATCTGATAATTATTACAAAAATAATTTAAACACAGAGTGTTTTAATTTCACAGCTATTATTTCGTTATTTCGAACACAGTTCTATATTGTTAACAAAGTCATAGTTTCAAATTTATAAGAAGTACACCAAGTTCGCTTTTCATTTCCCTTGATACCACATCAAAAACTCACCCATAGAACTTCGTTCAATTCGTTCAAACCGCGATTTTTGGAATTGTGATGACAATTTTGAATAATATCCTACAAATGGAACGTCTTAAATTTTACTGGACTTTATGACATTATACTTTTCTATGATAGAAATATTTAAAAAATTGGGGCAGAATTAAATTTCCGCGCTGAATTAGGTTTTCCCCAAGACATACAGATTTTGCCATTCATGTTTCCGAAAAATTTAATATGAAAATATCATTCAAAGATTGCCACAAAGCTTTATTCTGAAAGTATTTTTGGTAACCACAACGATTGCCCTATATAAAGTACATTTTAAACTACACACACCAACACATTTGAACTAGAATGTCTGTACACATCCTCAGTGTAAATGTGTATTTCATTCAATATTTGCACAACTTGTATGCTCAAACGAACTTGGCTAACCTTGTAAGAACACAAACCCGTTGCATGCGCTATCCACCGAGCAAGGAGACGGTTAACTCATACAATACTAGCAAAAGCATAAGAAGCAATAACAAAAACAACAAAAATAGTAACCAACTAAATGTGTTGAAATATTGCCGGCGGACAGGGGCGTTGCAGTAGCGACAGACAAAATAGTCTCATAACCGTTTCAGAGTCATTCGATGGCGCATAAAAGGATCACAACAATCGCCGAAATGAGCCATAATGAGCTCGTAAAAATTTTGTTACCTAATACACTCAGCAACTTCATGTCACACAACACAAAATCTTTGAATCTACCGTTACGAGCATCTTCTTTGGATTTCTTACAAATACGATAGGGATACTTACGCTTGAGAATTGAGCCACAATGCTTAAAGTTTCTTGGTAAGGTAAAGAGATGATGGCAGAAGCAGACAAGGCAGCGTTGACAGTAGTTACATAAAGTTCAGTAAAGAAACACATGGTAAGTAATTTTGTAACTGTAATTTAAGTTGTTATGTGGAATGAACGTTGTATTTGAATGGAGAATTAAATGATTGCGGAAAATGATTGTGCAACGTTTAAGTAAATCAGGACAAGTGCTCATTACGCAGTAAATATTGTAACAAATTTATGAATATGAATAAAAGAGTTGAGAACTAAAATATCAACGAATTGACTAAAGGAGAATATTTATTAGCTCGGTGAGCCGTTTTAAAGAGTAAGAACTCAGATGAGTTCAATTTTATGTATAAATAAGGTGAATGTTAAAATATACATTTAATAATACAACACCAACTAAGTTTGGTAGAAAACATTTAATATAATTGCAACGTTTTTGTCAATTTATTTGTATGTAGACAATCTCATTGCATGTGAGATTAAAAATGAGTTAATATACTATAATATATGTAATACCCTATTTATTAGGTGTTTGTTACAACTGCAAATATTACTGAGCGATATATGGTTATACACATATGTATATGGAAATTTTCTGGATGGACGAAACGAATTAATTTTATCGTATATATCTTAGTGCACAACTAGTAATTAATTAAAAACTTCACATATTTGATTAAGTTTAGCATGCATCTTACTGCAACTAAAGATGCAATTATGTTGTTAAGGGCCGCAATCGAATCATTATACACCTAGAAACCTATTTCTAAAATAGCAAAATGCTAGAAATAAAGATGCCATTCAATAGCCAATTATACGATAATTATTGTTATTAAGATTTATTATTTTTTTCGTCGTAGTTGCAAATTATTGCACTATTCAGCTAAAGTTTGGGGAAGAGGAGATATGTTAAAATATATTCCACAGTTTAGTTGCACCGGAGAGGAAAGGAAATTTTTTTTCATATGGTTTTCCCGCTGTTGAGCTTACATTGAAGAGACACAATCATTAAACTGGAAAGGGTTTGAGTGTGGACCATTGACATGGAATTGTCGAAATTGTTTGGAATAAAATGAGGAAAAATTATCTCTGGACTTTTTGAACTCGATTCTTCATCAGGACACCTCAAATACCAACACAGACCTCTTAGCACATCAGTCGAAAATTTTCCTTCAAACGTATTGTCACCACGAAGAAGATTATGGTAAAAGTCTTCGGGGCCTTAAATAATATAGAGCCCATTTTGATAAAATGAAGTCATACATCACAAATAGGTTTAAGTGCTAATATATATCAGGAAATATTGAATAATCAATGAAACGGACAATAAATCTGAGCGAAATACTGGCAAAATATTAATTTTCCGCTGGCATATTTTATTAAGTGTTTTATGACTTTGAGTTGCGAAATGATTGCAAATCAAAACCACATGTACATCTTTAAATAAATATGTATATGTATTTATATATGCATGTGCATAAGTGTGTAGCCAAACTATGGCGCCTTTTCAACTTTTCTTGCTTCATACCCTGAAATAAAGTAAAGGAACATTTCAAATGTCAGATATGACACCAACCGCCATAGTTCCTATACCAATGGAGCGTCAACTATTTGTCATTCCATGAGTAACCTGCTGGCTCTTTATTATTTCCCATATACATAGTCTTATGTAGTTATATATGCATTTAGCTTTAGTACACTTGCCGCAGCACTTTAGCATGCCTTTATTTGCTTGCAACGAGTGCTATGATCAATGCTTTGAATTATGATGAGCGTTTATTATTGTTCGGCAACGTTATACAGGATTTGCTATCGTTCAAAATGGACAAGAGTCAACAACTATGCACTGCATTAGCCAACTACAATTCATTTCAACACTCACACTATATATACCCACCATACGTGGGATATATAAGTATGCCAAATAGACAGTAGTACTTGTAAGCTTGCAAAGACGAGTGACATGTATTTACCAAACAACTAAACAAAACTATCAATGCTACCAACGTCGATAACGGCATCGGTAGGAGCTCATCACCACCTCTTCTCGTGATTTATAGAGTGTTAATAAAGAACTTAAATCCGTTATTGCTATGGCTACCACTTTTGTATTGTTCATTTCACATTTTCCCGAAGTTTTAAACTTGTTTTTGTACCTTTTGTTAATATTGTGAACGTTATTGTATCATTACTATATTTTCCATTGTATTCGGAAAGTGGAAAAGGCAACACCACTCAATTCATTGATTGGCTGCCCAGAAAATACTTACGCAAGTGGACATTCAGATGAACGTGGGTGCAGATGCATGCCCGATATATGTATATATAATTCCAATGTGGAGAATTGTATACGTACATTGGTACGTAAGTCAGCGTGATTGTTCTCTTATCTGCAGTTACTCAGTTGTTGATTTCACATACGCCACAGAGGCTATAAAGCCATTTTCATAATAAAATTGCGCGAAGTTGCAAATTAAAATTGCATTGTAATTGGTTAATCCAAGCGCATATTATCAGCGACAAGTGACAATCGCTCCGCTTGCGTGTTGGTGCGGTTGCAGTATATTTTTGTTGAGGTTTGGGGCAGAAATATTTAAATAAAATATATACTCTTAAATTTGCTTAAATACTTAAACAGTGATTGTGATTGTAGCAGTGAATGGGCAGGTGCGGTCATGAATAAATCTAAAACCTCTGAGAGTTTTTGTAAAAAAAGTCGTTACTCATTTCAAGATGTTTGAGAAATTTTGTGCCCTAAGAAAACTTCACAATACGTTCCATACATTTGATATTTATATTAACACAAACTCGACCACAATAGTGTATATAATATTAAGTATATAATATACAACTTCTAGAGCGAAATTACATTTCTGTTTCGAGCTTTAATTTCATCATTATATTTTCATGTGTACAAATTTGACAAACTTATTTGATTTCATTATAAAAACAAGAGAAAACGTTAACTTCGGTTGCACCGAAGCTATAATACCTTTCACAAATACAAAGGCCCCTTACAAGAACTTGATTCCGAACGTTCAATTTGTATGGCAGCTATATGATATAGTGATCTGATCTGACCAATTTCTGCGGCCAATAATTTGTTGCCTTAATTAATAATCCATGCCAAGTTTCGTGAAGATACCTCGTCAAATGAAAGAGTTTCCCATACAAGCACTTGATTCCGATTGTTCAGTTTTTATGGCAGCTATATGCTATAGTCATCCGATCTATACAATTTCTTCGGAGATTAGATAAATGCTTTAAATCATAGTCCATGCCAAATTTTGTGATGATACCTCGTCAAATAAAAGAGTTTTCCATACAAACACTTGATTCCGATTGTCCAGTTTGTTTGGCAGCTATATGCTATAGTATATATCGACCGTTCCGACAAATGAGCAGCTTCTTTATGAGAAAAGGACAGGTGCAAAATTTTAGATCGATAGCTTAAAAACTGAGTTACTAGTTTGTATATAGGTATACAGACAGACGGACATGGCTAAATAAACTCAGCTCATCATGCTGATCATTTATGTATATATTTTATAGGGTCTCCGACGTTTCCTTCTGGGTGTTACAAACTTCGTGGCAAACTTAATATACCCTGTTCAGAGTACAATGATATGGGGAAAAATAAATCTAGATAAACCAATCATAAAACAGACAAACTTAATGTTTTAATGTAAAATTTTGTGATCAAATATACCAATAAATATATTTTTATCTGGTGTACATATCTATGTATATCGTCAATATAAAATTACTAAATAAACTTCGAAATCTTTGACATTCATTCAAGAGCAACTTTTGTAAATGGAAACAACTAAATTAAATAAATACTTACATATATAAAAGTACAGATAAAGACTATTAAAGTGCCGTAATTTAAAGCATGTGGAAATCTATTTGAATTGCAATCATCCTTCGACTTTAAGATTATGATAAAACTATGGACGACCATTGAATAAGTCGCGCATTTCTTTTAATGAAATAAGGATTGATTGAGATGAATATCTAAGCATTATTTACCCACTTTTCGGTTTCATTTTTCAGTTTATAATTTCCATATTATTATTCATTCCCCTCTTCTCTCGGACTTGACGATACTAGGGTAATCACCTAATTCATATTCCGTGGTGAGCTTACATCTTCAATATATAATATATTAATTTGCATACCATTATACATTTCCTAACGCCTTGAACTGTTCTATCAGTGCTATAATTACATTTTGTCCGCGCCACCTTTCATTTAAATATATTAATATTTTTCTATGGCTACAACTATTTTTCGTTAAAACTTCAGTGTGGAAATAGCGGTCTTAATTATTAATTTTACTAAGGATCAGTAGGTCTATGCATGGTGTGCATATTTATTATTTACTAATTTGTATTTTATGCTAGTATAGTATAATAGTCACAATGCTGTGCAATTTATCTCCGAAGTACAATTTCTACCAGGAGCAATGAATTACCGAAATTTAAAAAATCATTAATATTTTGCTATCAATATCTTATCAATACCTATTTAAAAACTTGCAAATGAAAGGTAGAGTAAATTTCTACAGAATTTAGGTTGAGTTGAGCCTTATGTTTATGATATGTGTAAATATAGAAAATTTACTTATCTCAACTTTGGGATTTCTTTTCAATGGCGACAGAGTTATTTACATACATATATATTACATTATTTGTTAATAATCCAAATGTATAAAAAAATTGTATGTTATAAATAGTTCGCAAGTAACGTAGTTCTCTGCGAGATACAAGCTCTAAAGCCGTAATTTTGGTACAGTGTGTAAAGCAGCAATGTCCACGCCCTGATCTCTCGACCAAACCAGTATCTCTGCTTTCACATGTTTCATGCAAGCATCAATCACAAATAAATATAATTGTACATGTTATATATACGCTATGTAAAAATTATTAAAAAAATATAACTAATTAGTAATTTCTATTTGAATTCTACTGTTCAAATCATATACATACATATGTAAATCAACTAGTCCTAATAATTAATAATAATTATAAAATAACTTCTATAGCATACTGTCTGCCGAAGTTTCAACGCAACGTGCATGTAAACTGCTGTTACCTTCTTTTTATACTCTCGCAACCTGTTGCTACAGAGTATAATAGTTTTATTCACCAAACGGTTGTTTGTATCACCTAAAACTAATCGAGTTAGATATAGGGTTATGTATATATAAATGATGAGGATGAAGAGACGAGTTGAAATCCGGGTGACTGTCTGTCCGTCCGTCCGTCTGTGCAAGCTGTAACTTGAGTAAAAATTTAGTTATCTTTATGAAACTTGGTACACATGTTTCTTGATACCGAAAAACAGTTGGTATTGCATAATCGGACCACTGCCACGCCCACAAAACGACATTAATCAAAAGCAAATAAATTGCCATAACTAAGATACAACACTGTTATTTGGTACACACGATCACATTAGGGAGGGGCATCTGTAGTTTAAATTTTTTTTTAAAGTGGGAGTGGTTCCGCCCCCTAATAAGTTTAATGTGCATATCTCCTAAACCGCTAAAGCTATAATAACAAAATTCACAGTGTGAAAATGGGTGAAATCGGGTGACAACCCCGCCCACTCCCCATATAACGGTACTGTAAAAAACTACTAAATGCGCGATAAATCAAGCACTAAACACGCCAGAGATATTAAATTTTATCTTAGGAATGGTATGAGATTACTTTATACATGTGGCACTGCTTAACCGATTTCAACCAAACTCTGTTTCTATGTTATAGTGCACAAATAGGAGAAATCGGATTACAACCACGCCTATTTCCCATATGAGAGCATTTTAAATTCCACTTGATTCTTTAACTTTCCACTATGCAAATCACGCAACAGTGATTGTATCGGCGTAAAACTTTGCTTGTGACCAAAAATTGTCTATATTGAACCAAAACTGTTCAAGCTCCTAGGTACTGAATATGTGAACCCCAGTACCTATAGTTGACTTGTTACCGTAAATATCGGTCAACATAGAAATCTAAAACGAATATACCATTTGACTTTGCGAGAGTATAATATATTCGGTTACATACGAACTTAGCCCTTCCTTACTTGTTCTTCCTATATTTCTTCAGTTATCTCACACATCACAACATTAAAACGGCGATACTCCCATTTGCTGCATAAATCTGATTAAACTCAATTCAATTACCACTCCCACTGTTTAATTAGCCATTAGTAACAGTTTACATTTACCCATATTGTTAGCGGCTACAACAAATCGCATGTCGACACTTGCCAAGCTAATAAAGCATCAGTTGATGGCCGACCACCCGACGAACATACGTTGGTTCATTCCTGCCTCTTGATTACGTCGCGACGCTTCCATAATAAACATCAAAAGATGTGCGAGAATAGGCGCTTAACCCAGAAATACAAACAGAAAACAGCCGACCGCGCACTATACGTATAACCGAAAAAGATCAAAAGCCATTTCAACTGCAGCCGTCGCCACTGCCAAAGAATATATTTTCACATATCTAAATACTTGTGTATACGTACTGCATGCTAGAAAATTTCAGTAGCCAAAATCTTGCAGTTAACAAACAAGGAATAGAATTTATTCGATTAGTATTTATGGTTTTATTTAGAGAATAAATACAATTAAGATTGGCAGTAGCGTTGTTGTGTATTTTGCAAGTTAATGTTTTGACTTGCATGCATTCATTGTTTCTATTTGTTTGTTCTAACAACAATATGTACATATAATTAACCGGCACCTGTTTGATTAAATTATTCCGAATACACAACAGAGTACACTGTCTGATTTGGTGAAGTGTTGATATGTGCCTAGGGCGGTATTGGGCTGAAATTGCAGTGATAGCTCTTTAAATAAATCTGATGTTATGAAGTGTATTTTAAAATAGCTTTTTGAGTTGCAGAATAGAGGTGGGAATGAAAGCTGGGGAAAAGTAACGTAAAAAAGTGAGCAATGATCCTCTTCAAATTGTGGATATACATTAGTATATTATAAAAAAAGGAACTTAAATTTATATAAGAAAAGAAAAAGAATGTTCTTTTGAGGTTTTGCCGAAAATGATATTATGATTCTACAATATTTGGTCTTACATTATCTTCAAAGTAGCAAAACTTAAGGTGACGTGTGCACTGTCAGCAGTAATAAAAAATTAAAAACAAATTCCATTATCAATACAGTAAAGCCAATAATTATTATTTTAAAACACAAGAAAGTCTCTATTTCAAAATTTCATTTTCGGGATAATTTTAGAAACATATTTATCAGAACGATGAGTCGAATTGATTTTCCGATGTTTATCTACCGATCTGTTATTTTATCTGCCCGTACGTACGTTAGATAACTTGAGTACAAACGGAGATATTTTGAAGAATTACTGTTAAACTAAACATTTATAAGTGCCATAACCAAGTCACAATTATACCACAAAAAGTACTCTCAAAACGCGCATAAACCTTTCTTTTACCCACATATTCAGTTAAAATTCAAAATAGTGTTTTTACTCTTATTTAATCCCTCAGCGAACATTCTCGAACTGTAATATCCGATTAAGATGAAGTTAGGCGCGTTTGCAAAATAATGAATGTATCTTATTACTACTACAATTTTTTTTTACAAGCTATTAGCTACTATATTTCAATAGATAGTGCTGCACGGTGTATGATTTAGATATCTTTATATGCTTAATGTGCCGAAAGTTTCGTTAAATAAGTAGTTTCTTGGGAATATAAAGGACGGACAGAGGGACAGGTAAGTGGACATGGCTAAATCGACTCAGCTCGTCACGCGGATTCTTTTTATATACACACATATATATCTTTTGGGGCCACCGACGTTTTCTTCTGGGTGTTAGAAACTTCGTGGAAAATTTCAGTACTTTTTAAGAAATCTTCATCAAACTTCGTGAACATCTTTTCCTGACAATAATATGGCCTGGCCCCTAAATACTTGTAGGTAAAATCGGTTCAGTACATTTACTAATTATTTTCGTTAGTCTACTTGACTACTTTCATATATGTTTATCTGTTGGTATGAAGAGATCTTAACAAAATTAAGGGAACGTAATATATTACCTTCGATTTAATATAGTTTAGTGCAGAACATGCGTGAAATCGGTTCACGAATTACCTCCGCTCCCATACCTTTCATATAATAATTTTATTTATTCTAGTTGACTTTACACCGGTCGTATGAGTCAAAATATAAATTATCTTAATAAAATATAGTGGAAATATTTTCTGGAATATTCTCTAGTTTAATGCAGTAAATGAAATTAATCAGATCTTACTCTATTCCCCATATACCCAATATAATGATTACAGCCTTTCTGGTTATTCTAAAACCAAATATATCGAATAATATGGAAAGCATTTAAAGGACTATAAGTGAACATGTGATTTTAGAAATAATATGGTTTGTGCTAAAATTGAACAAATGCACATTGTATTATAAATTTTTGCTCTCGTCTGAATTTCTAAGTAATGTTTGGCTGCAACCGAACTTGTTTAATATCTTTCCTTACTTCTTTAATACAACAATAAATTTAATAAATCTATTTACTATAACCCTTAAAATAAATATTAATTATATATATTTTAGTATTTATTTTGAAAAGTATAATTGATATGTGTCGTTGGACCAATTGGATAATGGTTGTTGCAAAACTCACTTAAGTGTAAGTGTGTAGTGTTCATGTCTCAAAAAATCTTTGTTTAATTTAAAATAAAAATGATACATGGCAGTCGCATTAAATACCGTATCCGAACAGCTTATTTGCCTTTCACCATATTTGCGCCATATTTATCTCGAGCTTCATATTCTTATTATGATGTTTTCTTTTACCACTGTTATACACAAAATTTTATTTGGAAATTGCAACAAATAAATTATTAAAAATATTAATAATTTTTACATATGTTTATATATTACAACAGATTATATTTATCTGTGCAAGCTATGGGATATTTAACTTTCTAACAGCATTTTCCACAACTCTGAACGTCCTTATCAACAGCCATATCATACTTCTTTGAACCAAACGCTCTTGGGCTAATACTCAAAAATACTTAACTATCTGTAACTTATAAATCTGTCGAATTACCGAAACGATGTAAGACAAAAATTATTTAACGATATAATTGTAAACGCTCTGTAAACATTTCAGAGTATTTTTTATATAAACATATATGTGGTAACTGTGATGAAAAATACATTTAATTTAACTAAGAACCGATAACTGAGGTCACGGTTGCAATATCATGGAATTATTTCAAGTTATAAACATTGCAACAGGAAAAGATCAGTTGCTTCATATTGATATATTTATTTATATACTGTATGCTTATTTGTAATAAATGCAATCCTACTATAGAACTCAAACTTAAATACTAGTTGGCGAATTTGCTCAAACAGATAACATGTAAAAGAGCATATTTCACTCGGACCAGTGTGTTTCAAACGTGTTCGTTCCAAACATGTCCCTTGTCGCAAACAACTCGAACCCTAATTCATTGTTTGTTCATTCGTTGCTGAGTAAAATGAGCGCTAATATAACTCAAAATGTAGGCGAGGAGGCGGCCCTAATAACTAGCCAACAACAAAGTCAATGCCTACAGTTTGAATGACGGCTTTGTTGGTTTGCATTTTGACTCTAGAAAAAATTCATCGTCATGGAATTTATGCATAGCTAGAAAATAACGGCATTTTAACTACTTATCCTGTTATGTAAATATTCGCTTTATAGATTTGTGCGCGCTTACAGTTTGTATAGCTCGCAATGTATACACTCGAACTTGATTAATCCAACTGAAGGCGTAGTGACATTTCATTCCAATGTATGTATGTACGAATACAAATAAATTATTAAAAATATTAATAATTTTTACATATGTTTATATTTAACAACAGATTATATTTATCTGTGCAAGCTATGGGATATTTAACTTTCTAACAGCATTTTCCACAACTCTGAACGTCCTTATCAACAGCCAAACTAAACTCAACTGATAACATTATGTATTAAACCCAGAGAAGTATACCAGCCCTGTGTTCTACATAGAAATGGTAGTTTATTCCAGGCATGTTTATAGTATATATACGTATACATATATGTATATTGCCTCTGCTCTCATCTACCCTTTCCGTTCAACCCTGTACTTACTCGATTCTACTCCCAGCTACAAATTTCTTTGATCTGATCCTCTCAGCGCTCTGTTTAAATATGTTTGCTCTGTTTTTTGTCTGCTGCCATACGTGTGGTTGTAGAGGTGGCGAGGTACTGATATCTATTTATCTCTGCGATGGTGGTGGCGGTGGCAGTGTGTTGCCTTTCTTTTCCTCATTAATATTTCGTTGGTGGAGCGAAAACAGAGCGACCACAACAGAGCGGCAGAATAGCTCAACAACAGCACAACAGAGTGCAAGTTTCTCGCTGTTTCTCTCACCATCGTCGACGTCATCATCGTCGCTGTGGCAATTGTAGTTATGGTTTAGGCCGTTTCATCGCTTTCGTCGTGCTAGACGTTGTTGGGTATATTGTAAACGTAATCGACGTCAGTCAAAATACAACAAACTGGCATTTTGATGGCGCATTCGTTCAATGGCAACGGTTCGGATTGGAGCAGCAAGCGAGCGCATTGTTTTATTATCCACTTTATCACCATTTATTGTTATTGCCACTGTGGTCTTTTAACGCTCGATTCACTGTTTGGTACTATTCAGTAATAACAAAAGTGATAGTGACAGCGACGAAAACATCGACAACGACGGTAGCGTTTTAGTGCCATTGACAGTGTTTTGATTCGGCGAATATTTCGCTATCGGAGTGCTATCACAACGCTATCGTAAGACGACGAATATCAAAGCGCTGCGACGTTCAGTGTGCTGCAGTGCAGTTGTGTCAAATTAGAGTAATATAGAATCGCGGCAGTGACGAATAGAAGCCTGCACAGCAAACGAAAACGCAAACGACAGCAGTAGTAACAGCAACAGTCGTCTGGTAGTCAGGCGGTGAGTTAGACAGTTGTTCAGTGCTGCGGCAGCGTTCGTAACGAAATCTCGGTTTGGTGGCATTGACGCTAATAAATTTGATTATTATTATTATTGTCGCTATTACTATTATTTTAACGATTATTGTGTTGATTGTGGTTGTTGTTCGTAGTGTTATGCTGATGACGTTTCCATGAGCCGGGTTGGCCGATTGATAAATAAAACTTTAAGAGTACAACGAAATTAATTTACTCAATAGTGTTTATGTGAAAAACAATAAAAAAAATTCTTGGTGATAGTAAATGTTTTATATAGCAACAATAATTAAATGAAGTGGAATTAATAAAAGGCCAGTGTTCAAAAAATTACCAGAATAACACAGTTATTTACGACATCAAGTACGAATGCATATTAACTGTATAACTTTGGGTTTAATTATTATATACATGTTTATATTGCCAATTTCACAATATTTACTTATGATAAAAAAAAATTTGATTGAATTCCAAACAGTGTTTAACATTCTTAAAAAATTAACAAATAAGATAAGTTAATTATACTAAAACAAATCACAACTCAAAGGGATTATGTAAATTTGTGTCAGAACTAATTTCGAAAAACCAAATGAACAAAATCGGGAAGTTATTTAAACTTAGGTGAATCCTAACATACTATCTCGCCACGCATATAAAATTTATAAAATAAAATACTAAGCAAAAAGCCCCTCAGCAAATACCTTGCCGCGGCAAGTAACTCCAACCCAAGCTAGAATCTAATCAGGTTTAGCTTTTCTCCTGAGACTGCACTACAACCGCCAAAATTCTTACCGCTGGCAGTATGAATTCCTACTTTGAACAGGCTTCGGCTGGTTTTTACAGCCACCCGCATCAGACATCCGGTATGACAATGAGTACTGGAGGTCACCATGATCAGACAGCAACAGCGGCTGCAGCCGCTTATCGTGGATTTCCGCTCTCTTTGGGCATGTCGCCTTATGCCAATCATCACTTACAACGCACCACACAAGATTCTCCCTACGACGCAAGTATCACAGCAGCTTGTAATAAAATCTACAGCGAAGGCGCCTACAAACAGGACTGTCTCAATATCAAAGCCGACTCAGTGGTCAATGGTTACAAAGATATCTGGAATACCAGCGCGAATGGTGTAGGCGGCGGTGGTTCTGGAGGAGGTGGGGGCTCAGGTGGTGGTTCGAACGGGTCAAATAATAACGGACAGAACAATCCTACTGGTGCCATGCCAGTGCGTCCATCCGCTTGCACTCCAGACTCCCGTGTTGGTGGGTACTTGGATACTTCAGGTGGGAGCCCGGTAAGCCATCGAGGTGGCAGTGGAGGCGGAAGCGGTGGAACTGGTGGTGGAGTCGTCAGTGCCGGTCAAGGGGGCGCTGGCGGTGTTAGCAGCGTAGGTGGTGTTGGTGTTGGCGGTGGTGTAGGTGTTGGCGGAGCAGGTACCGCATGGAACGCAAATTGCACAATTTCTGGAGCGGCAGCGGCTCAGAGTGCTAGTAGCTTACATCAAGCCACCAACCATACTTTCTACCCATGGATGGCTATCGCAGGTAGGATGCATAAAACTTTATTTAAAATATGCTTAAAAAAATAAAGAATTTCCATTTAAGATGGAAATATACAAACAATATGAATATTATTATTAATTAAAAATGAAAGCAAACTAACTTTGGATAATAAAACATATAAAGATAAAAATATATTTTAAATTATTGTGCAAATAATATGAAAACATTTAATTATTACAATCACATAATGAAAGAGATAATATATACAAATTAAAATAGTACCAAATAGTCAGTTTACTATAGGCTTAATATATTTTTAGAACTATTGTAATTTATTTTATTAGAAAAAGTCATGACAAAGTTTCGAAGGTGTTTAATTTTGTAGCTAGCTAAAATATTTTTATAAGGTTCCATATTTGCTAGTAGTGTAAACAGTGTGTTGTCTTTTATCTCATTTGGGACATACATGTTATATTATTCGTTAAAGAAAGTCAATAAATATTAGGTTATTCAGGTTCAAACAAAGTAAAATAATAATAAATACCAGCTGAACGGGTATGAAGTGAGCGTTATGAAACAAATGTGTTGGTAGGAAACATTTGTTGTGCACGAGCCTTAATTTTTTTTATGTTTGGTTGGCATGACATCTGTCAAACATATTCAATAACCTTACAGTCATTGAAAAAACAACATCATATTTTTTCATTGTGTTGAAAATGTCAAATTTTGCACCGGAAAGTGATGATTTGCGGAAAGCTTTAATTTTTTGTTTCCATTTGAAGACAAGTGTTGCAGAGTCGCATCGAATGCTTGTCGAGGCAAATGTTGATCATGCTCTACCAAAAGCAACACCGAGATAATAATTTTGAGACTAATCCCTACAGACAACAAATTATCAATTTGAACCATGCATTGATCGAAAAATGACTAGAATGGGCTAGAAGACACGGCAAAGTAATTTTGTTACACGACAATTCATTTGCACACAAATCAAAAACGGTTCAGGATACAATCAAAGAAAGGCTGGAAGCTGCTACCCCACCCGTCGTATTCACCAGCGATTACCATTTGTTTTCGTCGATGGGATACGCATTGGCTTAGCACTTACATCTATTCCTACGCAGAAGTCCAAAATTGGGTGTCTTAGCGGTTCGCTTCAAAAGACGAACCTTCTAATGGCATGGTATCCATAAATTTCCAGTAAGGTGGCCAAAATTTGGAAAAAGCATTGGTCAATTTCTCCCAATCAAAAATAGTATTTCATTTTCACAAAAAAATTCATACCGGTACACAACGCGAGCGCAAAATAATATTTTTGCATGATCAACATAGTCGACGTAACTCCTTCTCATAATTTCTCCTATTGTGTCTTATTCATTTTATTTAAGTAGTGTAAGTATTTTGTAATAAGCCATTTATCTGTATATTTGCTGCTGGAACATTATTTTTATGTGCTAGTTTTTCATCCGGACAACGGAAACAAGTCTTGTTATTACCAATGCAACTATTCAAAATAGAATTTCACCCTTGGAGTACACTTGTGCTAGTAGCGTAAATAATATTATGATAACTGCAACGTTGTGCACACCGTCGGCTGCCCGACCTGTGAGTGATCAATAAAGCAAAAAAAAACCAGTGCCTACTTTTACTTCAGAATATCGCCTTAACCTATGAACTACATAGATGATATGTTAATGCAACTAATTTAGCTAAATTACGCAAAAATTACTAGCTGACGTGTAGGGCAACATGCATAAAAATTTTAATATGTAACAAAGAATAAAAATTATTGTAAAATTTAACAAGCCGGGTAAAAAATAAGTGATTGATATTCCCTTTGAATAATACAATCTTAGTACTAAATTTAACGAATGTGTCTTCTGATTTTCACCCTATAATTTCCTGAGCAAATAAACATTCTTGAGAGTACACATCTCTTTATATATACATGAATTATTTTTTTTAACATTGGCGGTATTTTTTAATAAACTTTTGGTTTGCTTATATTTTGTCGTTAGATTCATTATCAAATAAAGCAATAAATAGTCAATGTGGAAACTCAGAATATATGTAATGATTGCCTAAGACAGATTAAAGGGCAAATGAATATGTACAATATATACATACGTATGTGCGATAACTCTGCGGTACCACTGATAATAAAAGTATATGTAGATTAAACAATTTACTATTAATTTCAAAAACGTTGTGAAATAGTTTAATGCATTTTCAGTGGCCATGAAAATTATTAATATTAATAATACCCAAAAAATTAAAATGTGTAATATATTTTATAAAAGCATATGAGAACGTAAAAAATACATTTAAAATATTCTGTTTTGTCATAAAATATAAAAACCTCAATATATTTGATGTCACCTCAATATATACGATTGTAATGTAAATGTTAGTTTTGAGATTTTTTCTCAGTTCTTAACAAGAAGTTAGCTTAATTCATTCAAAATGTCATATTTCATGTTCTTAAAACTTCTGGCAGTTCTTGAGTATTTTACTCAGTCCGTTTTCTGTAAATATTTAATGCTAATTTTATTTCTATTGACAAAATATCTTTTTTAATATTGTTTAAGTTTTTTCATGTTTATACAAATTCAAATAAGAGTATAAAACAGTTTACTAAGGGTAATACAGTTGAAATAATTACAGCTTACTCTCTTTACAATGCAGCTAAAAAAATTACGAAAAGGAGGCTCATAAATAAAATAATAAATATCTGTTTGTGCGAAGAGCATAAATAAATAAAGTATTTTGGAAGTGTTATTTACTTGTCGCCTTTCTTAATAAAAAGTATACACTGCTGACCATTAAGTATAGATTTATATAAATATCGTAAATATATTATATATATTTATATAAAAATATAATATGGTCACAAATATACCACATCCTATATGCTAGTTGGTATGGCAGCTATATGCTATAGTGGTCCGATATCGGCCGTTACGACAAATGAGCAGCATCTTAGTGAGGAAAGAACAGGTGCACATTTTCAAAACGACAGCTTAAAAATTGAGGGACTAGTTTGTATATATACAGACAGACGGCTAAATCAACTCAGCTCATCATGCTGATAATTTATATAATATATATTTTAAGGGTCTATGTCGTTTCCTTCTGGTTGTTACAAACTTCGTGGCAAACTTAATATACCCTGTTCTGGGTATAAAAATTCATTTTAAAACAAACATTTTTACAAATTTAAAATTCTAAAAGAGAGAAACACATGTATATGAAGAGGTTTATTTCTTCCAAATATCTATTTCCTTAGACTCACCCTTGAATACATTGGATTTTTTACGATACGAAATCAAGTTTGATTTCATGCAACGAGTCTCATTCTCTGACGGAAGTCAATAAAGAAATCACTTCAGTGGTCTAATTAGAGATTAGATTATTTCTTACCCGTGCCAGAGAACGTAAATGAATTCATTTACGTTCTCTGCCCGTGCTAAGTGCATTTTCACCACAATTGATTTTATAATCAAAACTGCTATTGGTTATTATGTTAAAGAGATAAGATGAGATTATGAGTTCTTAATCTTTCAGTAGATCAATATTTATCAATTTATGTGCTTAGCATTTAAAACCAAGTGCCTTTCGTTATACATTAAGTTGTCCTTTTTTTTTACCTTTGGATTAAGTACTATTGATTCCATTTTTTCGGCATTTGTTTTTTTCCCTGTTTTTTGTCGTTACTCATTCTCACTCCGAAGCTATACTTATATAACTTCACCGAATTTCGTTCGTCTGTATTCTTTAATGCTAAATGCAGAAATATCTGTGGATTCGTTAATCAACGTCCAACGTGTTGTGTGAAGTGTCTAGCATATTATGGCATGTTTTGACACGGGTCGGACGCACACAAGACGTCATATTTCCATTCACCTCGTTCACCCCGTTCGTAAGCTACACGCTTTAATCGAATGTGGTTGAAGTGTGGCTATAGATACCAAAGTTTCAGTGGTTTTGACCACCCGACCAGTCTTTCAGAGTGTATATGGCATTCCCTTTGGTCGCCCTTCAATTACAACTTGAGTATATGCGGTTGCTGTTATTACGCTTAACATTATCGTCTCGCATCTTCGCATCAAGACCAGTTTAGCGAATTTCTCATATAAATTAAAATGTATACGATCTATATTTCCGTTATAGTTTTGGTGAGTGTTTGTAAAATTTCCTTTATTCCTTTGCTCTCTTTGAATTCGAGGATCGGTATAAATGTGATATATAACAAAACTGACTGATCGCTTAGTTACCATTGTTTAATAAATATGAAGGCTAATTTAGGTTTTAAGTTTTTAATTAAAAAAAAATTTATATTTTCTAAGCAAAAAAAAAAAAAATTTAGAGTAGTAAAATATTTTTTGCCACACATCGGCATTTCACGTTTTGTAATATTAGTAAATCGTGTGTAAAATATGGGCTGAAAAGTCGTTGGTATAACTTTGATATCGACGTCTAATCCATTCAATAATGCACGGTAAAACTGTATATTAATGCAGAAACTTGCAGAACTTGCGTTTGATTCAAGAATTTTTCCTTCGATTTTTTCTGTCGATGTCTCTTCTATTGATGTATAAAATACCGATGATGTTATCAAGTCACTAATTTTATTTCATGTTTGCTCAACAATATTTCACGAAATTTCGGAATGATTTCTGGCGTTAGTGCCTCTTGTGGCCTTCATTGAAAGGAGTGCATAATTTGTTCCGGTACGGTTGCGGCAAAATTTAATAACCCAGACCCTGATGGTTGAATATGCTGTGGTAGATTTGACGTAACACTTATCAAGCCATTGCTTTGCATAATCGGTATTTTTATTGTCAAAAAACAACGTCTTATTAAAATACGTTTTGTTTTTAATCGTAGAAGAAATTAGAAGTGGTAGCTAAGACCAATAACTGAAATGGCAAGGACTGGTTTTTGTCTATGGCGCGAAAGGTCAAATAATTTTCAGTCCATATTGTATATATAAAATTGAGAGTAAACTTTTCTAAAGGTTCAACCTTAAATTTAATACAGGGTGTATTTACGTGCGTATACTCGTAGTTAAAGAAACTTCAGCTTATGAGTATTATTCGAATAATGATTTGCTTAAAATATAAAAGAATGAAGATTATTTTTTTCAAAAGTTGCAATTCTGGTTTGTAATCAACTAATTTCCCCCAAAACAAGATAATTAAAGCAAACGAAAAAATAATTGGAAAGGTAAGATATAACTAAGTAAAAGCCCAATGTTGAAAGTGAGGCTAATAAGTTTTAAAATTCTCACATTAATAATAAAGCTGAACGTTAAGCAACACAACTGTGTAGGTAAACCGCTTATTGGACAGGTTATTAATATATGTACATATTTATGTGCTTACACTATGAATACTATATGCTTTAATTATTAATATTATAGTGCGCACATCCATAGTTAACTTATCATAGGAAAATTAATTCAAATGAAATACATGTCGGATGCACTCTAATAGTTATGAATTGATAGAATTATGCACTTGAAACTATATTTGAAATATTAATAAATTAAACAGTTATAAAAATATATTTTGGTAAGGATACACATAAGTATTAGTATATTGAAATAAATAAAGCCAAAGCTAGAAATTCGCCTTTAAGCAAAACTTCAAGAAAGCATTGCTGTTCATTTCATGTCACGATGGAAAAATAGCAAAATTTAAAATTTACAAATAAAAGTATTTAAATCATAAATAGCTTAAAAATATATCTTAACGTTATTAAAAAGTACTTTGCGATATTTTATCCCCTAGTAACTTGTTGTAAACAATAATATTTAAGATCCCATATATACTATGAACAGAAGTTGGTATTAAAAACATAACATAGAACTCTCAATTGTTTTACTGACAGATTAGCATTATTATCTGAGGTCATAAATCGAAATGTTCAATACAAGTATGTTCAAATTAGAAATACAAAAAATTCCTGAAGAAAACAAGTTTACCAAAAGAAAAATTTTCGGAAATGGCAAATTATTAGAAATTAATAACACAAAATTTTTTACAATAAAATCTTTCGAAATTATTTATCCATTTCACTAGACAGTGCTCTCACAGTCCGTTTTATGTCATCTATGCACAATTCAACAAAATATTTTTTGTGTCGTTAAAGTGTAGATTATGCAAGTGGATCAGGTTGTAACCAAATATGCCGTAAAGTAGGTAAAATACGCATATTACCACTGGATTTTGGTGCCATTAGTTTGCTCAGCTAATCAGTGTAACCACATAGGTATACAGGTAACCATTCAAAACCATTTTTGACCTTGATTTATAAATACTATCGTTTTTTGGAATGCACCTTCGCTCACGTAAAACATATTACGTCATAAATATATAACAATAGCAATTTTCAGAAGCCACTATTTATACTGTGATGCCTCAATTATGGTCATCACGTATTTATTCATATCAAACTCAGCAATGAACTGTTGAATTCAAACAACACACTACATCTGAAATATTTCCTATTTTGTCCCTGACCACTTCGTTGTTCTTCAAGGCTATTTAAGTAAATACATATGTATACAAATGTACACATGCCAAAATTCTTAAATTTCAGTTCTATGAACTAATTTCTACCGCCAACATAGTTTCCCTCAAATATTCTAACGCTTTATTCTAAGGAAGTCTTATGAGAAGTGAGAATAAGGTTTGGGTATGAGATGCTGTCACTGGTGCTATCAGGTCTTCAAATCACCGAAATTACTCAACGTAAATATTTATTTAAAGTAGTTTTTGTAAAATCCTATTCCTTCTATTAAGAAGTAAATATAACTCAAATAATTTTTTTGATTATGGGGTTTTTAAAGATTTGCAATTCATTCTGATTGAAAGCAGGGAGTTTTTGTAACTTAAAAGAATTTTAAATTGACTACTTTATTTATGTTATTATTGTGAATAGAAAACTAGTTTTCATTGAAGTATTTTAATTTTTAGCTAAAAAAATAGTGATTTCAAATTTGAGATATTGTTCACTGTTTTTAAAAATGTAGGTTAAAATGCATCGTATCTAGTTGACGCTTTGACTTAACCAATTGGTGTATTGTATAAAAATAATATGTATGTATACATTCAGTATCGTATTTAGAAAAGAAACAACGAGTTGTGCTCTGATAATAGTTTAATACTTTAAGAGCAATTGCTTCATCACATAACCTTTAATAATTGAATCATGCTTTAGCTGCTAGTGTCTTGTGCATAATTAAATATTATATAAAGTCACAGTTAGAATGATCCGATTTAGGTCAAATATGATTTCTGTTTACACTCTCATTAAAATTCTCGTCTCTATTAGTGAACAACTCTGGAGGCGAATTTTTTACCAGCAAACCAAATCGTAATTAACATTAACACTTGGTGCCAGGTCCAGACTATAAAGTGGATGCATAAAAACCTTCCAGTCATGCTGCCACAGCTTCTGGTGAGGCACAACGGAAGGAACACAATTCCTCACCTATTGGCCAAAGCTGGTCGCTTCTGAGAGATTGATTCCTTCAGACGGTCCGAATTAAGAATTTGGCCGTAGGGGAGACGCTCATAGTAGATTATTATCTGCCAATCCACCCAAACACATAGCAAAACCTTCCTGGCCGCCACCTGCCTTGGCCATCGCTTGCGCCATCTTAATGCGATTAGACCATAGCCCTTTTCGCTTGACATTGTCATAAGTGTCACATTAATTTTTTTTGTGTTAACTCGTGAAGACTCCATAGGCTAAAGTAGCTTTATAACTATATTTTACTTCCCGTCAGCGAAAATAATATTAACAATACTCAAATAAGACATATCTGTCATTAACTCAACCGAAGAAGATAAATTTAATATGTATATTGAGTTGATGTGCACAACGTCAACCAGAGGATCGGAATTCATTATAATAGGGATATGAGGTTCGGACCAAGGTCTAGACCAAATCCAATCATGATAGCAACATAATTCTACGTAAATTCACTAAAATATCATTCAATTTGACCAACCTAAACCGTTTAAAGACAGATAATATTAGGTAAAGTAAAAAGTTCGTTCGGTTTTTATTGATTTTTTAAAAGATGATAACTTTGTGTGCATTTGTCCGATTTAAGTCAAATATGTGCCGTTTTGTTCATAAACTTTTTGCCAACGAGATGCCGATTATACCCCTTTCGTAGAAGGCTGCGTCCCTATTGGCAAAAAACTCGGAGAGCCAATTTTCACAGGCCTCTCTTGAGGCTAACTTCTCACCATTAAGCGCGTTCGCCCTGGACAGGAAAAGATGGTAATCACTTGGTGCCAGGTCCGGACTATAAGGTGGGTGTATTAGGACCTCCCATCCGAGCTCTCGGAGCTTTTGGCGCGTCACCAAAGACGTGTGTGACCTGGCGTTGTCCTGATAGAACACAATTCGGCCTCTGTTGATCAAAGATGGCCTCTTCTGGATGAGTGCTGCTTTCAAGCGGTCCAGTTGTTGGCAGTAGAGGGCCATAGAGGAGCAGCTCGTAGTAGATGATTCCTTGCCAATCCCACCAAACACACAGCAAAACCTTCCTGGCCGTCAATCCGGTCTTGGCCACCGTCTGGGCCGCTTCCCCGAGCTTTGACCACGACCGTTTGCGCTCGATGTCGTCGTAAGTGACCCATTTTTCATCGCCAGTCACAATCCGCTTCAAAAACGAGTCGATTTTGTTGCGATTCAGCAGCGATTCGCAGATGGATGGTCCTTCATGTTTTTTTGCGTTAGTTCGTGTGGCACCCAAACATCGAGCTTCTTTTTGAATCCAAGGTTATGCAAATGGTTCCAAACGGTTTTCTGGCTTATCTTTAGTTCCTCAGCAATTAAATAAGTGCTCACGTGACGGTCTGTTTCCACTATTTTCATGATTTGATCGCAATTTTCGACGACAGGCCTCCCGACGCGTGGTGCATCTTTGACATCGAAATTACCGGAACGGAACCTAGCGAACCACTTTTGTGCTACACGTTCGTTTACAGTATCGGTCCCTAAGTAAGCTAAATTAATTTTTTCAGTCACTTTGGCTGCTTTTTAACCCGATTTTACCTATTTTTGGCATAACTACATATTATTAACAGAAAAAGATGCTCTCTGAGTTTCATTAATGCACCTCACATACCATCACCTATATGGTATGCGGTATAAAGCCACCTAGTAATATTGATATATGTTATATGCGGAGTAGGGCAAGTTTTCACTCGACTTTATCTATTTTGAGCACAAAGATGATCTCTCAATTTTGTTAAGATCTCTCACATACAGGCTGATATATGCGGTATAAAAACAGCTGGAAACCAAACCTTTCTATTAGGTACATGAGAAGAACTATGGGAAGTGTTGACACGATCAACCAATTTTTTACACAGATACATTCTATTTTCAGAAAAGGTTCATTTATATATCTCACAGATTGACCGATATTTTTAATGAATTCAATTAATTCGCAAATGAAACTGGGGTCCACATATTCGGTATCTAGGGACTTGAATTTTTTTCCCGACTTGGAAAATTGTTAGCCATAAGGTGGCATACTTCAAAGACGTTATCCGTGCAAAGTTTTAATCGGATACATAGATTGGTTCTTGATTACTGAAAAATTAAAGAATCAGAAGGAATTTTAAATTGTGTTAGCGTGGTTTTTGGCTGATTTCGCCCCTTCACACTGTTATGTAGGAATGGAAGGATAATGTTATCTACCAAATTTGATTCGTTCGAATAGGTCTCGAGATATGGGTTTTCACTTAAACGTAGGCGGTGCCACGCCTATCGTTCAAATTTGTCACCAGTTCCTATAAAGCCCGCTCTTACAATCTCGGGTGTAAATTTTGATGTCTCTAGCGCATCTATTTGTAGATTTATCGTCCTTTTAGTAGTTGTTAACAAAACCGTTATATTGAGAGTGGGCGGGGTGTAATCTAATTTCACGCGTTTTCACAAACTGGAAGAGAGTGAAGCCAAAATTTTTCCCTGACGAATTCGGTTATTATAGGTTAAATGGCTTAGGAGATATGTATATTAAACTTATAAGCGGGCAGGGTCACGCCCACTTTTTAAACAAATTTTCAACCATGTATGCCCCTCCCTAATGCAATTCGTTGTACAAAATAACAGCCTTGTATCGATTTGTGGAGCTTAGTTATGGCACTTTAAACGTTTGCGTTTCTTTTCGATTTCGCCCATCTATAATACCAACCCCCCTTGGATGGCAAGGAACATGTGTACCAAGCTTCATCAAGATATCTCAATTTTTATTCAAGTTATGGCTTGCACAAACGGATCGACGTACGGAGGGGCAGACAGACATCTCGACTTCCGTATATAATTTATATCTATCGTGATTGATTTTAGGTGATTTAAATAACCGTTAGCTGTACAAAACTATTATACTCTGTAGCAACATGTTGTAAGAGTATAACAAATATGTAATGGTTTTTAAAGCAAAGTCTAAGCCGATTTCGTTCTGCGCTTAACCACGTTATAGTCAGGAAAACATATCATTATAATTCAATTTCATTAAAATATCACACCATTGGCAAACCCTGTATTGGGTATATTGGGGCCAGTGGAAAGTCTGGACTGGTTGCATTAACTTTTGATATTACTCAAACATACGAGAGAACACGCGAGATTCCACGTTATTTATTGAAGATAACTCACTTGTTTGCTTGAATATCGAAAATTTATATAGATGGGTGGTGTCAAGCCCATTATTAGATTTTGGCATCGGCTCCGACGCTGCCCTTCCTTTCGGATTTGTTCCGGCCAAGGACTGTCAACTCTGCAAAATTCTGCCGCTACAACAACAACAACAACATGCCCTTCTGTGTTATGGGGATGTGAAATTTAATGCTTCTAACCTATTCATGTAGTCACTTTTTGCGCTTTTAGCAGTTTTAAATTAACCGCTATATGCGCCATTTATTCGGCTTGGGAATGGTCCGAGCCCGCCCATCTACAATAACAACCTATCCAAAACCTGTATACAGTTTTATCTCAATTGTTACTGAAGTTATCGTTTGCAAGGACTGACGGACGTCATCCTGATCATTTATATATACATATGTACTTGTAGGTAGGTAGAATGAATGTCTGATGATGCACCCTTTAGGAGTTATATACATACTTATATAATTTACATTACTAATATTTAGATTGTTTAGGTGTGGAAACAACTGTTAGGTGAAGAAAACTATTACACTCTCTGTTGCAATATGTTGCGAGAGTATATATTATAACATAATAAATTTGTCGTTGCAGTTTATAGGGAATACTTAATACTAGTAATATAGCAGTAACCTTTATTAAATACATTCATTTAAATACAGGAAAGTGCAGAGGAAAATATGGACTGATTTCGCGGAATAACAATATAGTAACTGCAATACGCTGAACTGTTTTTACTACAAGTGTGCCTAAATTGTCTTACAAGTACGTGATGCAATCAACCAGAGGAACGGGGATTACAATATTTAGTCACTTACTAGTAATTTAGCTAGTTCTTTTTGGATATATTAATAAATCTATCATTCACAGTGAAATGAAATATCTTTAAGGAATTCAATCTTTTATTGTTAATGTGTATGTAAATTAGTAGGGACATAATGGGGATATTGTAAACCAGATATGGTTTTAAGATAATAAAAAATAAGAAAAACCGTTAACTTTAGCTACGCCGAGGCTATAATATGATTCACAGGTGAATTTTTTGTAGGATAAAGAGGTATGAAAAGGTTTTGATCGCTTAATTTGATTTGTATCGCTCAGTTTGAACGGCAGCTTTATGCTATAGTTCCGATCTGAACAAATTCTTCACATAGGTATTATAGCAATACCTAGGATAATAATCTCTGCGAAATTTCTTGAAGACACCTATTTAAATGAAAAAGCTTTCCATGCAAACATTTGATTCCGATCGTTTAGTTTGTATGGCAGCTATAGGCTATAGTTGTCCGATATCGGCGGTTTCAAAAAATTAACAGCTCTTTTGTGAGAAAGGAACGTGCGCAAAATTGTGTACCAATATCTCCAAAACTGAGAGACTAGTTTGCGTATATACAGACGGACAGACAGACGGACATGGCTAAATCGACTCAGTTCGAGCCGCTGAGCATTTATAACTATATACACTTTATAGGGTGTTGTTTCATTTTTGGTGTTTTAAAATCGTGGCTAATATTATTTATCCTGTTCAGGGTATAACATGTAAGAAATAACGGATATAAGTTCTGATGTAACCGAAACTCTCGCAATGTATAAGTATCAATGTCGGGAAATACTTTCCGGTTTTCGCAAAACTTTATAGTTAACAAGTAAGGAATAGCTAAATTCCCATGTACTGAACACTCCCGTAATTGGGATTGATAATATTTTAGACATAATTGTCTAATCTATTTAATTATAACAATATTTATTATGCATTTGGGTAATTATAACAATTGGAGGGCAAAATTGAGAAACAAAACCCATTGAAGAAAAAAAATTACATTAAAAGCTTAAACTAGGGTTATGAGCTAAGTTCTATTATACGATGGTATATTACAGAACTGAATTACATGAGTAATATTTTTGTTTTAGTTTTGTAAAGTCTATCCGATACTAGCTCTGTTAAAGCAATAAGGTGCAGATTCACAGCGATTGTTTATATCATTTGTAATTTTTTTAAGTGACAATTTGCATCCATAGAAATTTTGGGTATTTATTTCAAAATTAGCAGTTTATTGAAAGTATTCAGACCGGGTTTACGATGAATGAGAGGACACAGGGTCCTATTTAATTAATAATATACGAAACATTTTATTTATACATAAATTAATTTTGTATCGATATATTCTACTATTTCATTCCAAGAGTGATATTGTTTATTACAACACAGCTCTGAGGCAAGTAACTTTTTTTTCGGCTATGTTTTCTGCGGGACTACAAGAATCTTATATTAGGAGAAACATTTATGAAAGCATTAAGAGCTGATTGTAAGATGTTAATGATATCTGCAGCAATTTTCCCAGAACATATTAATTTGGAGCTTGGTTGTAGCATTTTATAGTTTTTCGCATTTTTCGTTCGTGCGAATAGTCCGATTTCGTCAATTTGCAATACCAACATTCGTAGAGTACCAGATTCGGATTTCAATATATCTCGTCATCCTGATATATTATATATAAGTATATATATATATATATATAACCCTATATCTATATCGATTAGCTTTCGGTGTTACAAACAAAGGTTAGGTTGATAAAGCTACAATACTTTGTTGCAATACTTCGAGGGTATAAAAAATAAACCACAGGACAGCTACAAGTAAGTGAGATTTTTCAATCAGATAAACTAATATCACGAAATCAATAGTACAACATTGCGACCTCTATCAAGGAGCGTCTGCACATTCACTTCCGATCTGTTTTATAGTAACGGGTGATGCAAGTCGAGGTACTTTTTTCAAAAGCCTTTTTTTGACCGATCATGCGTGAATCGTGTGAAGCTGTCATATTAATTTGTTCATTATTATTTGGCATACTATTCGTAACACCATCACCCATCTTGAGACCCAGCATTCATTATTGAATAATATTCGACCGAATAGACCACGTTCAGCATGCAGTGAAGAAAATATCGCGGCCGTAGCTGAGAGTGTACACGTGGACCATGGAAAGTCGTTCACAACTCGGACTGACGTATGGAACGACTTGGCGCATTTTACGCCGAGATCATAAATTGAAAGTGTACAAAATACAGCAGGTGCACGAACTGAAGCCCCTCGACCTTCCCAAGCGACATCGCTCTATGGCCTCTTAAAATGTTCCAACAAGATCCAACGTTTTCGAGACAAATTTTGTTCATTATGTAAATAAGCGAAATTGCCGCATTTGAGACGAAGAGCTGCCATTTTATCCAGAAAAAACAACGATGTGGAGTGGTTTGTGGGCTGGTGGAATCATCGGTCCATATTTTTTCAAAAATGTTGCCGGTGAGAACGTAACCGTCAATGGTGACCGTGATCGCGCCATGATAACCGACTATTTGCTACCTGAAATTGAAGCTTGTGATTTCGGCGACATTTGGTTTCAACAAGACGGCGCCAATTCCCACACATCGCACCAATCAATGGATTTGTTGAGGCCGGTCGATTAGCCACCAAGATCGTGTGATATCTCATCGTTAGAATTTTTCCTGTGGGGATATGTAAAGTCTAAAGTCTATGCAATTCCTCTTGTTTCAGGCCTTGGAGCAAATAATCACGCATGTCATTCGCCAGTTACCATTCATCAAAAATTGTACTCCACTTGAAACCTATCTGAGACGTAGCCGCGGCCAACATCAGAAAGAGGTAATCTTCGAGAAATAACACCAAAGAATATTCTTTCGAATGATAATAAACACTCACCATTAAATTTTAATTTTTAGAATTTTTTTTGTTCAAAAGTAGGAAACCTCGAAATGGATCACCTTAATATAATATAAAATAAAATATTTAATAAAATTTTCATGGCAGCATAAGCACAAACACAGATTTAAAACTTTACATCTAAATAATTTTGTATAACTATGATCAATTCGAACTTTGTATAACGTTAGCACTTAATGAGGTATATTGTTAAGAATAGTTGAGATAAGATAATGTATATATGCTATTGAAAATTGAATTATATATTGGTCTTTAAATGAAATTTAAATTGAATTGGAATAAAGAAAAATTGAAAGCATGTTTGTTCTTTATTCATTATACCCAATTGGATGTTAAATATGAACAACTGACCTACTGAACTGATAGCAAGTACTACCTACACTGAAGGAGGTGTCATTAAGGAAACATTAAATTGACACTAATGTAGTGTAACCAAACTTGTGAAGTTGACCGCGTGTTCGAAAACATTCGTTCTTTTGTTAAATGAAACTTAATTACGAGTAGAAAAAAAAGAAAACAACACAAATACTCTTCTATTTAATATTACATACATACTCGTACAATAAGGCGGTTTTGGTGCACCCTACGTTCAAACATTGAAACGAAATATAAAATTATGTTCTTTTTCGTTATGTAACGTTAACTTTTCAAGTTTATTTGCGGCATGAAAAGTCATTTTATCATCCATACGGAAGGGACTTAAACGGCAAGAATTCATCGTCAAATAGGAGAAGAATAGTTGCCATTTATTGTTAATGTATTTTAGCCAAAGTAAATGCCTCTACGTTAACCGCTATATACAATTGCAGGTGAATAAGACACTTATAATTCACGAAAGCATCATTATGGATGCTCTAGATTATTTTACGTTTCCTTAATGTTCTATATAAGGATCAAAGCCGGGCAAATACTTTCAGAAGTTGAATATTATCTTTATTATCCTATTCAGTTATTTTTAGACAAACTTTAAATGAATAACAATCAAAAATCTTATTAGCTTTTATTATATATCATAAACTCTGTTAGTTGCATTACTACATTTTGTTTCGTGTCCGATTTTATTAATTTTACGATGGAACGCTCTCTGAATTTAACTAAAATATTAACGCTATAAACTCACCTTTTGCCTGGTCTACGCTGTAGAAGTCAACGGGAAGTTCGAAAACCTTTATATATATTCGGTATCCGATTTTGACAATTTTTGGACGTGATATGGCGTACCTCCATCGCACTATTTACTTAAAATTTTATTTCGACAATGTCATCAGCTCTCAAGCTCTGTTATAGTCGGATATCATCCAGTTGTATCAAATTTTCTGAAATTAGTCGAGTAGTTCCTGGGGTATATGATTTCACTTATAGATGGGCGGTGCCACACCCATTGTCCAGTTTTGACTCCGACACCTATGATACCTTTTTGTGTTATTCAGGATGTCAAAATGCTTCTGACGTATTTATTTAGTGAGTTATTGCAATTTTAGTAGTTTTCAACAGAAGTGTTATATGGGGAGTGGGCGTGTTACCACCCAATTTCATCTATTCTCACACTGTCTAAGAAGGTACCGAAATGATTTGTCCTGAGCAAGTTAAGTTGATATATCTTTAGCGACGCTCTTACCTACTACGATTCCCTGTATCAAATCACAGTTCTTTATCTTTCTTTGTGGCTTTGTAATTTTTCGCTTAAAGGCATTTGGTAAGCGTGACAATGGTCCTATTACGCCCATTTAGAATACCATGGACTCTATATATATGTATATTAAATACACATGTTTTGCCTCTTCACTCGGGTTTTTGTCACCTACATAAAAGAAATGTGAGATACAATATCTTCATACAATTATCAGTTTGTTGACATTCGTTCAGAACGCCCCAATTAATCTTTATAAAACTAAACCGAAAGCACTAATTTTATAATAAAAAACTTTTTTAATAAACAACCCTTATGGGTATATTCCATAATTATTCAAAATTTACTTATAAATATCTTCAGCTGTCCTAACGGAAATGGTATCTGTTCAACTTTAGCCTTTGACCGCAAAAGCCTAATCAAATAAAAAACTTTCCTATTTTGAAACTGAAGGTACATCGCGTTGTCATCTCCTCAACAAACGCGCCACAATTGTATTTACATATCTTTTGTTTACGTAAGTGTGCAATTCCCATTAAAAATCATTTTTATACCACACTTGAAATCAGCAGCATACGATTGTGGCACGCCACTCACCTTCACACCTTATGTTACACATCAGTATATCCATATATAAGAGTACAAACAGTGTAACGTAGTACCGCCTGGGTAAGCGAGGAATAACGCAAGTAAAACGAGCTAACAAGATCAAATATAATTTAAAAGATTTACTACATTCGAGTTTCAGTTTATGAAGGTGTGTTGTTCTTGCTTTTGTGGCTTTTTGTAGATACATATGGAGTCAGCTGTTTGCGTCTACTATGGTTTTTTAATTTATTTCGTTCTTCTTCTTTTACTTCGTCGCCCTTCTTTCCATTTTTGAAAAGCTCAATTTTTATTGCTCATCAAATTTAGTTGATATAAATCTTAATTGCCGACCCAAACAAATACACAATGTGTATCTGCAAGCTGCAGGCTACGTCTGGCCACATTTCACTGACTGTCTATTAGACGCCACTGCGCTTTCCTCATTGCAAAGTAGAGTGGAGAAAATGAATGTATGTAATTTTGATTGCTTAAGTTTGTACGTTGTGCTCTGCTATTTTAGTTTTCTTATGCGAAATGTAAACACTTATCAAAAAGAAGTAGTGCTAATGAACCCAATGAAAATAAAAAATACTAACATTGTGTGTTTGCAAAAAGGCATTGCTGCAAATAAAAACAATAGTATTCAAATATAATATATGTATGCTCTTGTCGCTTAACTACTTGCATAAAATATTAAAAGTTGAACTGAAAATATTTAAAGTTTTCATACATATGTATATACATTAGGTGTGTATATGTATTCACAAGCCAAAAACTAACATATTTAGAGGCGAAACCGGCAGCCCTGTTATGAACGTTTTTAAATTTATTTAACAACCACAAATCATTAGTGAGACGTAATCAATGGGGCAACTCTCACATGTGTATATATATTCGTACATCTCTTTACGTTCAAACGGTATACAAACAACCATGGCAATCTCATCGCTTTAAAAAGTCTAAAACAATAAAAAAAAACATAAAAATATATGTGCATTGGGTTAAAATTGGAATTTAATAATGATTTATTTATTATAATATTATTCGGTGGTGTCCAAGCAAACTTTCGTTGTTGAAACCATTAGCATTAATTACCTTTTATAAATATGTACTGTTTGTCTTCGAAATTAATTTGAAGAAAGATCTTATATTTTACTCACTTCTTATGATTAACCTTTTAAAGGTTATATCATTTGGTTGAATTTAAATAAATATAGTAGATATTAGACCAGAATGGAATACCTTGCGGAAAAAACCTTTACACATTACATAGCTTTAAAGTATCATCATTTTTCAAGCCCAAATATACCGAATATGTGGACCTCAGTGCCACTAACTAATATTTTACCGAAAATATAGCTAAATCTCTACGATGAATTATTGAAATTCAAAGATAATCTTTTCTTGATAACAGTAACTTGTGCCAAAAACAGGCAAGATTGGATCAGAGCTTCCCCAGCTACCATATACCTCATATATATTTTCGAACTTCAGGTTGACTTTATACTATATACATATATATGTATATCGGTCAATAAGTGAGTTATCGTAATGAAATTCAATTAGTGTTACTGGTAATGGTATGCAGCGATGATAAAACATTATGAAATCGGTTCAATACTTCCCCTTCCCATATACATAATATAAAGGTTTAGGATTGACTTTATGCCGAATATATCGACCTATATGTATGATACCTTATAAAATTAAACGCTCTCTGCTCGTTATGTGCATGAAATTGCATGGAAACAACGTTATCAAGTATACTTATATGGGGTATGTATGGCCTCCAAATTGCGAGAGTATAAAATGTAGTATTAATATACGATTTTGCCAACACCTAAAAGTATTTGCCCAGCTTTGATGCTTTTAAATTTCGTGAGTATAAAATGTTCGGTTACACCTGAACTTAGCCCTTCCTTATAGGTTAATTTTGTACTTTTTTGACGTGAGCCAACAGAAGCGGTGCTTAAAGCGTCAGGCACGACCTAGCATATTTAAATATACACGTGGTCTATCACAAGCATTAAATCAAATTCTTACACTCTTGCTCCACATTGCTTGAACATAACACAGCACATCACCACATCCCATTTTTAATTTTTTTTTCGAATGCTGAGCAGCGCACTCATAGTATCTGGCATTTCGTTGTTTACATTTAGCACTTTTACGATGTAAACATAAAACTGAGAGCATAAAAATTTGGTGGACAAAAAAAATGAGAATTATGCTAACATGTTTTGTATTATCCTTTCGGTCGTGTATAAAAATACTTTGCATTACTTTTACTAAAGTTTTACTACGTTTAATTTAAAACTATCGTTACATTTCATCGAAAACACTGGTTGCTCAAGACAACGCTACAATCTCCAAACAAGTTGTTTAGATCGGTCTACTAAAACATAAAGCTGCCATACCAAACGACCGATTTTTAGATGAAAACTTTTTTATTTGGCAGATGTTTCCACAAAATTTGGCATTTATTATTATTTAAATAAACGCTAGAATCTACGAACATATTGTTCAGATCGGTAAACTATAGTATACCATACAAACTGATTGATAACAAGTAAGGAAGGGCTAAGTTCGGATGTAACCGAACATTTTATACTCTCGCAAAGTCAAATGGTATACTCGTTTGAGATTTCTTTGTGGATTGACTGATATTTTCGGTAGAAGGTCAACTATAGGCACTGGGGCCCACATATTTAGTACTTAGAGGCTTGAACAGTTTTGGTTCGATTTAGACAATTTTTGGCCGCAAGGTGGCATACTTTAATTGCATTATTCACGCAAAGTTTTACCCCGATATAATCATTGTTACCTGATTTGCATAGTGGAAAGTGAAAGAATCAGATGGAATTGAAAATGGTGTTACATGGGAAGTAAGCGTGGTTGTAGTCCGATTTCGCCCATTTTCGCACTATGACATAGAAATATGAGAAGAACGTTATGCACCGAATTTGGTTCAAATCGGTTGAGCAGATCTCAAGATATGGGTTTTAACCTAAAAGTGGGCTGTGCCACGCCCACTGTCTAATTTTGAACGCGGTTCCTATAAAGTCATCTTATACCATCTCAGAGATAAAATTTAATGTCTCTGGCGTGTTTAGTGCTTGATTTATCGCGCTTTTAGTAGTTTTTAACAGTACCGTTATATGGGGAGTGGGCGGATTTGCCACCCGATTTCAACTATTTTCACACCGTCAATAGAAGTGCTAAAAACATTTGCTTCTAGTGAATTTTGTTATTATAGCATAAGCGGTTTAGGAGATATGCACATTAAACCTATTAGAGGCGGGACCACGCCCACTTTTAAAAAAAAGTTTTAACTGCAGATACCCTCCCTAATGTGATCCTGTGTACCAAATAACAGTCTTGTATCTTATTGCGGAGCTTAGTTATGGCAAGTTATTTGTTTTTGATTAATGGCGTTTTGTGGGCGTGGCAGTGGTCCGATTACGCCCATCTGCAATACCAACCATCTTACGGTACCAAGAAACATGTCTACCAAGTTTCATAAAGATATCTCAATTTTTACTCAAGTTAGAGCTTGCACGGACGGACAAACGGACGGACGGACGGACAGACAGTCACCCGGATTTCAACTCGTCTCTTCATCCTGATCATTTATATATATATAACCCTATATCTACCTCGATTAGGTTTAGGTGATACAAACAACCGTTAGGTGAACAAAACTATTATACTCTGTAGCAACAGGTTGCGAGAGTATAAAAATCAAGATAAAGATCTTCAGATAAGAATAAGAAGGGTATTAAAAAGGATGTTTTTTTTTTATAGATTTTCTGTAAGAAATAAAACGCACATTATTTAATGATATGTCCAACAATTTAGCTTTATTATTAAGATAAGGGTTGGCCAATATGCTTTAAAAAGAATTCGGGCAAGTGACCACCGCGACTGGCTTGAATAAATTCCAGGCAAGAGGTCCAATTTTTAACCACTGTTTGAAGCACATATCTTTAAAAAATTGATCGGTTTTTTCTTCGGGATCGGTGGCCATCTCGTTATGGGCACAAATTATCTATAAAGTGGGTGGACACTGCTCCAACTGCTTCGCGCGATAGCGGACGGACTCATTCGGGTCTTCTTCGATACAATGTACGGCGTCTCTGAGGATGCGCATTATTCACTAGAGTAAACGTGGTGCGAAACCGCTCCATTGTTGCTCGAATTACCAACTTGGTTTGACGATTATGTGCGCGATGCGCCGCACGAACCGAACCATTATTTGGTAATAAATTTGAATGATTTGCAAACGTTCTTCCGAAGTATTTCTGTTCATTATGAAATTACCATCCAAACTGAATATAAATCAAGTAATAGCTGTCAAAACAACCAACTCCAAAAAATGGTATTGCCTTATTGAAACCCACATGTCTAAAAAAAAATCACACGTTAGCTTTGGTGCAACCAAAGTTTCTAAAAAAATTATTAACTGTTTTACTACTTGTTTATCGAATATATGCTTAGGAAATATGAAAGTTTTTATAACTTTTTTGTGCTATATAAGACTGCTGGCTTACATTATTTTTCTCAAATAAGTGGCGTGCCAAATTAATTAACAATATTCCATTACTATTGTCTCATTTTAGGTAAGATAAGATCAGATTTAACACAATACGGCGGAATATCAACAGATATGGGTAAGAACTTCTATTAATTTTTTTTACTTAAGTTTTTCCTTTTTTATTACGAATTTTGAACTTTCTTAGATTGGTGTTGGTTTTTACATGTTACGAATATAAATATTGTTTACCCCTGAAATCGCGAAAGCCTACTGTTTATTTAATAATGACACATCGTTATAAACAACACAATCCTAAACGGTTCAAAGATCCTAGAAACAGTGAAGACAAAAATAAGGACAATATTTGCAACTATTTGGATTTGCTATTTCAAACAGGAATACGTTTGGTTTTAGTTTTATGATTCATTATATTAAGAGTTACAATACAACTACATTGATACTTATTGTTGTTGATCGAAATTTGAATATAGGTACATGTGAATTAAAAAATTAAACTTTGATACGCAATATCGCAATACCACAATGTTACAAATTTTGTGTAAATGCATTGTGCTACATGGGCACCCACCTGTGATAATTATTTCGCTTATTCAAAAAATGAGGTGTGTTTTTAAACTTCGTATCCTCCATACATATATTCAAGTCGAAATTTTTTGTTTCTGCATTGTACACTCGACCATGAAAAGCTGCACTTCTAAAGGAACTTAGGTTTATTAAAAAAGGGTAGAGTATTGGAAGAAATGCTAACATAAGTGTAGTATATTTAGCAACACTAATGATCAAATATAGAATTCTTGATAAACATGAAGAGTATGCATGTAAAAAATATGTCATATTTGTATTTTCATATATATATTCATTATATATACATATATAAGTGTATATGTACAAACATTAACATTAGGGTGCGTAAAAAATGGAATAATTTTTTTCGATTGGTACTCAGAAAAATATATTCTTAGACACCTCTACAAAAATATCTCCAAGGATGAGCTCTTAATTGTAAGGGGAAGGTCCTTCGCCTCACATTTTTGAATTTTTTTCTTATTATCAGATATAAACTTCCAACTACTTTTGAAAATACCAAGCAGTAAATTTCCTATAAAACTATGAGTTTTGCAAATGAATTTTTTTTCAATGAGTTATAAAATAAAATTGCCTTAAAATTATTGAACTTTAACCGTTAGTTTTTTTCAATCCACCCTAATGAACAAGGTCGATGTTAAGAATCGCGTTGATCTTGAACTATTTGCTTGTTTATCCTTCCCTCTCTCAAGCAATTGACACCAGTTCATACTCGTAATTCACAAAGATTGTTTAAGTAAATAGTCGGGATTAGATAATAATAAAAATGTTTACACAAATGTTATTTTTTATAGAACCCCTATTAAATTTTTATACCTGCTCAAAACCCGCGAAATGTTGCTAAATAGATTAACAACAAAATGCATCACCGTCGACTACCTTAATGCTCGTAGTTTCAACAAATAATATTCAATTAGCAATTTGAATATGAATTATTATATTGCGAGTGAAAAATAAAGACGCCAAGAAACTACATACATAAGTTCATCACTCCACTGCAAAATTATCCTACATCTGCAAGAGAAAAAACATGTACATGCCACCATACCACAGAAGCTAGGGCTGTATGGTCAACTCGGACCTCGATGACGATTGCGTATTACACCCCACCACGACTTGTCAGTCTTATGTAGCTGCAATGCGGATAAAACAACAACCGCATTTCAGCAATAAACAGCGCTTCCAGTGACGTTATACACAACTTGTTTACATCGCAGTCTGAACGACATATGTGTAATAAAAGTAACAATTTAAACTAACCCTCTAAAATGAATTGACTTACGTAGCAAAAATTGTATGTTTTTTTTATTATCGAGCATATATTTGACATACGTTCTCACATTGTCAATATGAGTTTTAAAATCAAAAGTAGTAGTAAATTAATGCCATTTTTGAGTATATAATATAAGCTACCGAAATCAGCTTAACTGGAATTTGAACCCAGAATAAACCCAAAGTAGTCAAACCTGGCTAGCTCATAACACATTACTTGCAATGTAAAAATATTAACGAGAATTGAATTCTTATTACACTAGTCTTGGAGGTTTTGGGGTGTATGCAGAATGGAAGCTCAAAGCCGAGCTGAGCACAAAGATGACGAATGCGATAAATCAGCTTTAAAACTGTGCACGTACATTTTCATACGAAATCATATAGACGCCGCAGAGTGGAATCCGAGCGTAAAGCTAATCAATGCGAGAAAACCAGTTTTGAAACGTTTTTCGGCACCTACTTGCATAGTGCATTTGCATGTTGATCTCATATTTTGCTTACAAAGAATTACCATGAATGTGGTAGAATAATATTTAGAATACCCACTACTAATATTTTCATGGCCAAATTTATTTTCTTTTTCACAAAACATTAATTTATTGATTACATTTCTTGTTTTAAATAAAATTATGTCCGAACTATATCCTTTGCAGTTAAAAGAAACTGTTACGAACAAGAAACAGAACAATATAATAGCAAAATACGCGCGTAGTTTAGCGCTGAATCTGGCATCTACTCTGCGATACCTAAAATCGATCAGTGCTGATCGAAATCAGCTTTGTGCTCGACTTGGCTTTGAGAGTCGCTGGGTTCCATAGGTTCTATGATAATATATATGTATGTGTGTATAAAAGTGTTTTGTTAATCAAATCAAAAAATAACTTACAATATCCAAATAGCATTCATTGAAGCACTAATAATAATCGAATTATAAATCTCATATTAATAAAGTCAGAGTTGATATCTCAAAAACTGCAAATCATTTTCTTTCCCTAAATAATTATGGTATATAACCAATGAGGAATACAGTAAAAGCGAATACATTTTAAAAACTCGATACGCAAATCAATTGACTTTAATGCACATTACTAAACCAATATTGTCATATCAACGAAAATATCAATAAAATTGTTGTTGTGTTACGACTTATATATTCGTGCACTCATATTTATGAATGTCCTGTAGAGCTGCAATATGTGCCATCTCGTCATTTCGTGGGTATGGAATAACCAATAGTCATGCAATATATTTATAACAGTTCTACCTTTTGTTATTGTGATTGAGGTCGAGAGGCCAGGAAGCAGAAGAAGAATGAAAAAGGCAAAATGAGACCGAACGTAGAGTACCGCATGCAACACTTCGTAAACAAACAGGTGATGCTATAAAAACCAACAATTAATCATTTTTAGTAACTAACAACTTGCGTTGCTGTAGAAAGAAGCGACGCTTAATGTTTAACAAGCGCAAAACGCCTGTTAATTATCACCTGAAAAGATTAATGCCCACTTAATGTGAGTTAGCTACAAAGCAAAAAATACAAAACAGCAATTGCATGTCGCTGCAGTTTCCGCGTAAATAGCTCGTTTTGCGCATCCACAGCGGCAAAACATACTAAACTACAGTTCCATCCACGTGTTTGTTAGTATCCCGCTAATGCAAGATGAAGTGGATGTTGGCAATGTACTGACGTTGCTCAGATGCCCCATGCGAGTTGCTGTTCACAGTTTTTGTATTCATAGTTTGTTAAAAACTTACACATTGAACTGAACGTACTACATTTGTATATTATGAAAATAAAAAAATAATTTTACCCCAGAGTGTTATGGCTGTGCACCGCATGTGTAGATGAATATTAGAGCAAAACTACATATCAGGGCAATAAAAAGTGTTACTTCGCATAACTACTTTACTTTGCATTGAATACTTCAATGTGCTCATCCAGTTTCCGTCTTTCATCCATATTCGCTCGCTTCTGACACTTTCACTTATTTGCTGTTCTCCTCCATTCATTTAACTTGTTCCAAAAATTCTCTGATTCCGGCGGTACATGTTTATTCGCTGCAATTTGTCAATATTCATTTTTAAAATTTATTAACTGCCAAACGACAGCAGCGAAAGCAAAAACAAAGCACTACACTACTAACAAGTTAGTGGCTGATAATGGCAATAAAGTCAAGCAAACGTGAAATAAATTCGATTATGGTGAAGCAGAGTGCGTCTGGCTCACATCGCCGGCGGTAAACTCGTTTGTTTTCGATTTCCTTCGTAGCGCGTACAGGAGCCGTTTCTTGATTTTGTTCGTGCGAATATTATTTTACGTATATACATAAATATATATTAGGGCATGACGTTTCTTAAGCTTTGAATATGAGTTTCTCCGCTTTTACAAAGATTATGCAAGCGTGTTTATATACCCACAAGTTCAATATACCTACAATATATTTTGAAGTGGGATCTTTTTGGAAATGTTATTTTAAGGAAATTATGCTAATAATACAGTTTTTTCTTTCATTAAGAAAATGGTATCGTTTGTATATATAATTTAAATATTTTAAAACAACATTTTAGTGGTAATAACTTTAATTACCTAATTAAACCTGAAATCAAACTAAACTTTTCGAAATTTTATATTAATGTATTGATAAAAAAAAGTTTAACTAAAGTAATAACATATTTTGTAGATATATACAGACATTTTTTTTGCATTTGCAGATAAAACTTTTATATACTATATATATAGTATAGAATATTATATATAATATTCAAGTTAGCCTTTTTTAGTGAAATTTTCAACATCAAAAATGTTTAACTACCCACATACTATACATCTATTTGGCATATTTACTTTCCATACATATTTTTAACTAATGTATTTTTACATAGATAAACTTAAAGCACTTTTTGACAAATTAAATTTGAAGTAATTTCTAGACATAGTTTTCACTGACATGTTAAACCCTTATACCGCAGGTGTATTTCTTGAATAGATATTAAAAATATATTAAAAATAAGCACTACAAAAATTATTTACTTTGAAATAATCAAACAATTTATATATTTATACATATAAGCTTGTCCGTCACACATTAAAATTTGAAAAATGTGCCGTACTGTTCCAATGATTAATAACCGCCAAAAAAATAGCGAAGAAAAACCTGATTTGCTCATTGAATGACTCTGCAGCTAACGAAGGCGGCCATTATGGTCTCCAGTCCATACAATGAACAGCTGATCACCCATAATCACGTGTTTAAATTTGGTGATCATCTTAATGCAAGCAGCTTTAACTTCAGTTTCACATCTTTCCGGCAGACTGTCTACGCAACGAATGAACCTAAACGTATCAGACGCATGAAAAAACCTACATATGTATACATAAAGAGTAGTCATCAATGTGTTCGTATGTAGAACAGCCGATCCGCTCATCTTGATTTGATTGTGTTTTCTTGTTATTCTGCTGATATGTTGTTGATCCCATTTTGTAACAAATTTTGACAGGTAAACGAACAAGATAGCGAGTGCGATACTAGTAGAAAGGAAGCCAGTTATTAATAATATGTGGTTGAAAATAAGAGAGCGTAGTAATGACGAGAGTGAAGAGTTTAATGACGATATTCGTGATCACGCTTATGATGAATATATTTCATAGTGTTGATATGTTAGACGGCATCAAAACTAGTGCTGTACTCTATAGCAAAACATTGTAGATATAGTTTAAATATTGACTGCTGTACATAACTCTCAGGTGTTTCATTAACAGTTTCCTGTTACTCAGCAATAACAGTGGCCACTCTCTTATTCATATGGTGAATATAGACGGTCTTTGCTATTACAGATCATAGTATCAGTGTGAGCAACCTCTCTCTCCTCTTAATACTCACCTTAGTTCTTACCTGAATTTTGTGAATTCCATTTATATGCTCCATTGACTTTGTTAATATTCAAATAAGAATATTTATTCAATTTATATAGATGAATATTTGAGTTCCTATAAGTACAATTATTAAATAAAAATTTTGAAGAGCAAAATACAATCTTATCGTTTACATGGGTTTCACGTCTTTTTTTTATTGTCTTATTTAATTCTATAACATCTCCAGCATATTGTCCTAAATGCTCACGTTGGTTTTCAAGATTATTCGCAAACTTGTCAATCGATCTTAATAAAATTTCACACAACTACTAAAAAAAATCAGCGAGAAATTTCACCATAATTTCCAGTCTCTTATTAGAACATCTGCCAAAAAATACAATTTTCACTTTTCCCTTTTATATAATACCTAGTTTATGGACTTAATTAAAACACATATTTTTTCCCCTTTTACTTAATATGATCCTGTAAGTGTAAAAAGTTCTGCTCTCAGCGGGGAGGCACCTCTTTCCGAGGGCCTGCCGGAAATGACGCCTTAAGTTTTGAATGTTTTTCTTTGAAACTTTTATAAAATCTTTATAAGGTATGTATCTTTGCTATAATAAAAATTTTGAATAAAATATTTCATTTGGTTTAGGAAAAAGAATTATTGAAAATTTGCCGTTTATTCCTCGAGGATATGCATGTAACCCATTAAAAGTCCTTGTAGCTTTGGAAAAATTTAATTCATTTTATGCCTTTTCACTATATTGACTATCAATAGTGAAAAGTGAAAACAAAAGCATTCCTTTGGCGGTGGACCTTGCACAACTCTAACGGGATCCCCCAAAATGGTGATTTTTGCAAATGACAAAAAAAACCAAGCTCCACAATAAGATACAAGACTGTTATTTGGTACACAGGATCACATTAGGGAGTCATTTTCAGTTAAAAACCTTTTAAAATGTGCGCGTGGTTTATCTATCTATCGACAGTGTGAAAATGGGTGAAATCAACCCCGCCCCCTGACCATATAACCGTACTGTTAAAAACAACTAAAAGCGCGATAAATCAAGCACTAAACACGCCAGAGACAAAAAATTGTATCTCTGGGATGGTATTAGATAACAATTTAAGAACCGCTTTCAAAATTGGACTGTGGGCGTGGCACCACCCACTTTTAGTTAAAAATCCATATCTTGGGATCTGCTAGACCGATTTCAACGAAATTCGTAAATAACATTCTGCGAAAAATGGCGAAATCGGAGTACATTTCCCATAAAACACCATTTTAATTTCCATCTGATTCTTTCACTTTCCGCTATGCAAATCAAGAAACAATCATTGTATCGGGGTAAAACTTTGCGCGAACAATGCGTTGAAAGTATGCCACCTTGTGATTAAAAATTGTCTAAATCGAACCAAAACTGTTCAAGCCCCTAGATACTGAATATGTGGACCCCAGTGAATATAGTTGACTTTTTACCGAAAATATCGGTCAATGTGTAAGATGTATAATTGAAATTCATGTAACAAAAAAAATAAATGAAACTCTCGATAATAGTATGTCTTTGTGTCAAAAATTGGTTGAATCGGATCAATACTTTCTTTAATATAAAATTTTGCCAACACCTGAAGTAATTTCCCGGGATTAGAACCTTGCAAGTTGCGAGAGTATGAAATGTTTGGCTACACCCGATCATAGAACTTCCTTACTTGTTGGTTTTACTTTACGCTTAAAGAAATAAATAAGCATTTAAAATTAAAAATTTCAAGCACATTGAATAATTATTGAACTTTTTGTGGCATCTTACGTTGAATTTTAGCACACATCCGACCAGTATTGCTCGCCACTGTTCAACAATGTTGAAAATAATTATGTAAATCCAAATCAATGTGTAAAAAGCAAGCGCAGATATGAAAAAATCACACGTCTGTTGTTCACTTCACAGGAATAACAGCTCGAGCACGTGCGATGCAAAAAAACAAAATTAGCTTCATGAGATACACGGATTTGCAAATATTTTCAATATAGAGACATTTAATTAGTTGCGATTTTTGTATGACATGTAAATTTTTCTGCAGCTATTTATTAGTGTTTTACGAAATAAGCATAAGAAAAATCAGTCAGAGATTATATACCAACTGCTATGAATATAACAATTTACACCTTCCGCACAAATGGAATATTATTACTTTTATATCATAAACGTTATAATACACATAAGCTAATGCAATAGTGTCAACAGACATACATATGTACTTATACATATGTAGGTATTTGTTCGACTGGAAACCTAGCTCTTGACCCACCAAGTGATAGCCAAGCACTTAATGCATTCGGTTACGGCAGTCAGTGGTATTGATGTTTTAAGAAGGGACCAATTCGAAAGTGTTACCTAAAAGGCATAATCAATTTAAGCAAGTTAAACATTAATTCTTGATAACGTGAACGTCGAAATCACATATTTTATTTAAATTTTATTATACCATACATTTAACACGGCGTTCATTACCACTTGTACGACAATTTTATACAATACATTCCTAATTTTATTTGAACTGTCAAAAGTGTCATGTTTCAAGGATTTATGGCAATCGGCTTGATCACCGCAGTTTGTCGTCGACTGCCCTTCTCTTAGATGTTCTCTGGCCAATGTTACTGAGGAGAAAAATAATCATACAATATTCATATTGTGACAATAATGAAATGCTTGTGCATGCCCAAAATTGAAATTTAACAACAATCTGAATGAGAAAGGATTTGAAATCCGCGGTCGGTTTATGCTTTTGATAAATTGGATTTACGCAAAATTCTGAATCAATACTTTGAAAACGTGTTAACCTTTCGAAATATGAAACAACTTTATTGTTATTATCCGATACAATAATATACATATAAAACATTTCTTTGTTCTTCTTATTTTATGTGTAAATTGTGGTTTCCTTTTAACTACAGAAACTAATATGTTCACAATATTACCGCAATATTTGAAATATTCTTTAAGCAATTGTAACAGCGATGGGAACAACCTGCCAAACGGCTTGATTACTTGCCAGCAGTTGTGGATATACGTTTAAGCATGTAATTAGGCAATAGTCGCAGAACCATTTCTTATCCAAGGTAAGATACTTATTGCAAACTCGAATCTTATAATCTTGTAACATGTTCCTACAGAGTATAATAGTTTTGTTCACCTAACGCTTGTTTGTATCACCAAAAACTAATCGAGATAGATATAGGATTATATATGAGTTTATATAAATGATCAGGATGACCAGACGATTTGAAATCCGAGTGACTGTCGGTATGTTCGTCCGTCCGAAATAAGCAATAACTTGAGGAAAAACTTAGATAGATTGACGAAACTATTAAACTATGGTACATATGTTTCTTGACGCCCAAGGACGGATCATTGCCACGCCAACAAAACGCCATTAATCGAAAAATAGAGTGCTATAACTAAGCTCCAAATTAAGATACAAAAATGCAATTTGATGCCGAAGATTACAGTGGTGAGGAGCACTTGTGGTTTGAAAATCTTCATAAAGTGGGCGTGGCCCCGCCCTCTAATAAGTTTAATGTACATATCTCTTAACCGCTCAAGCTATAATAGCCACATTCGCTGAGTGTATATCTTTTTTGTCTCCTTACCCACCCTGTGAAAATTAGTGAATTCGAATTATCCCCCACACTCCTTAAACAACGGTTTGGTAAGAACTACTAAAAGTGCGCTAAATCTATAAATAAATGCGCCAGAGATATAAAATCTTACACACAAAATGGTATGAGTGGGCTTTTTAGGGGTCCGTGTTAAATTTGATAGAAGGGCGTGGCACCGCCCACATTTAGGTAAAAACCTATATCTCGGTATCAACCCGACCAATTTCAGCCAAATTCAATAGGTAATATTATTATTATATACAACGCAATTTTAAATTCCATCTAATTCCTTCACTTTCCAATATACATATCAAGAATGAATCAATTTATCCGTATAAAACATTGCACGAATAGTGCGTTTGAGATATGCCATCTTAGGACCAAAAATTGTTCATATAGGACTAAAACTATATAAGCCTATAGATACCGAATATGTGAACCACAGTTCCTATTGCGAACTTTTTTTTATCGAAAATATTTATGATAATAGTAAGATATATGTCAAAAATGGGTTAATCGAATCAATGATTCCCTCAGCCCCCATATACCTAATAGAACGATTTTCGATCTTTCGGCTGAATTTATATCGCATAATCGGCAAATATGAAAGTTATCTTAATAAAATTGAGAGATCGAGTTTTTCTAATAACGGAGTATCTTTGTACCTCAAATAGAAAAAAATGGGTGAAAACTTGCCCTAGACGCCATATAACTAACATCAGGATTTTCAAACATCTAGTTGACTTTACCCTTATATATTGTTGATAGTATGTGAAGTACCTCATGAAATTAAGATAGCATCTATTTCTTTTAGTAATATGTAGTAATGCCAAAATAGATAAAATCAGGTCAATACTACCCCTATCTCCCATGGCTTTATACCGTATATATTGGTCCATAAGTAAGATATCTTGGCAAAATTAACTGAACGTATAATATTGGATACAACATACTATAGTTTAATCTCGAAAACTATTCTAACGAACATTATGCACCAGATGGTATTTGCCCGCCTTTAATCAAGCAAGTTGCGAGAGCATGAAATGTTCGATTACACACCTTACTTGTTTTATTTAAAATTCATTGCGCTTTGATTTCAGTAAATGGTTTTTTTTAATTCCTGTTTTTCGTTAGCTGTACTCGAGATCTTAATTTTGTTCAAGAAAAACTTAAAAAAGTATTGAATATCGAACTTTTCACGCCATTAAAGTGTTTAATGTTATGACCAACTTAAATTAAAACATGTATAAAATAATAAATATTTATTATATGCTTCATATGTTGGGCTTCTGCGAAACATAAATACTTTGTTAGCGGATCCAAAGATTTGATAAACTATTATAAATCTCATGGTTACAATGGGCAATAGTATGAATAGTTATTACTGTAGACTTAAGTGTATGCGATTTTCAAATATTTTAGTTATAAAGGGTGTTTTTTTAGAGGTATAGAACTTTAAATTGCAATAAAACAACGATGGATTATTCGATTAACATGAATTTTATTTATCCGAAAGATAATATTGTGGCATTACATTTTAAATATGATTTCTGACAATCTGGACGTCCAATTTTCAATGACTTTTTCCAACATTTGTGTCCGTATATCGGCAATAACACGGCGAATGTTGTCTTCCATATGGTTAAGCGTTTGTGGCATATGCGCATAGACCAATGACTTTAAGTAACCCCACAGAAAGTAGTCTAGCAGTGTATAATCACAAGATCTTGGAGGCCAATTCACAGGTCCAAAAGATGAAATTAGGCGAATCTTTCAATAAATCGACACAGCACGAGCTGTGTGACATTTTGCGCCGTCTTGTTGGAACCACAGCTCCTGGACATCATGGTTGTTCAAATTCAGGAATGAAAAAGTTAGTAATCATGGCTCTATACCGATCACCATTGATTGTAACGTTCTGGCCATCATCGTTTTTGAAGAAGTACGGACCAATGATTCCACTAGCCTATTAAGCACACCAAACAGTCAGTTTTTCTGGATGTAACGGTGTTTCGACATACACCTGAGAATTGGCTTCACTCCAAATGCAGTTTTGTTTGTTGACGTAGCCATTCAACCAGAAGTGCGCTTCATCATAAAATGAACATAGTGCGCGATACAATTCCACACAGAACCATTATTTTCGAAATAAAAGAGTTGTTTAGGCATGAGTCTAATCACGATGAATTGCCAAACCAAACTGAGAATAAATCACTTGACAGCTGTTAAATCGGTCACCATTTGAAACAGTAATGCCAACTTAAAGTTATATACCTCGAAAAAAACACCCTTTATTATTTCAAACATTGTTCTCATAAATCGGTATGACATATTCCATGCTTCACAAATTAACATTCAACTACACACCAGTCATTATATAAACTCCCACAACATTTTGTACAGAGCGAAAGAGTTTTCTTCACATAACTGTTACTTGTTTGTCTCTCCACGAATTATTCCAATTGTCCATCAAAAAATTTCAACATATATTGTAAAATAAAACGTTAAACTAAAATAGTGACTCACAGCGCAGGAGGGCATTGTAATAGAATTAATATGCTTTGGTGAAGGCGATCGTTCTTTTACGGTAAAATTTCGGACAGAGAACTTTCATGTTTTCTTGAGCTTAATGTACCTCCTAATTTCTAAATCCCATAAACTGCACATAATATTTCTGTTCAATGAAAGAGATTTCTCAATAATATAAAGTTAGAATGCTCCTTCTAATACAATGTCTTATGTTAACATTTTCCTAGTAGTATTGTATATCGATTTCTACTCGTCTGCTTGGATGAGTATTCTGCATTTAGCCAAATCAATTTAGGAAAGCAATCGGGAAACAATTTTGTGTAACAACTAATGGTCAATATCTATACTAAAGTTGTTTATAATATAAAGTGGTAGGCTTTTAACTAATACAAATTGCTAAGGTAGCTAAGGTTCGCCTGCGCCAGAGCTTAAAAGTTACATTTTTAATAATAAGTTAGTGGGTGTATGTATGGTAGACGATGTCATCGGTAGTTGTGATATATGTATTTACTGACAATTTTATATGTGTATTGTTGTTGTTCCTTAGCATATTTCGCTGACGCCATCGCTATTGGCAACGTGGGTAAAATGTCAACGAAAGTGACATGAACGCGGATTCGTAACAGCCACACGGAGTGTCGCATTGTGTTGAGCAGAACGTCATTTCAAGTCGCACGCGTAAAAATTTCATAAATATTTCTGTAAACCTGAGCCTAAGTCGACTTTTCTACCTTTCGCGCCTTTTTTGCTGCTGCTATTCTACAATCGCTTGCACAGAAAACGAAAATAGCAGTAAGAAATGACACTTGAAACGTGAACAGTGGGTCAACGGAGTACTCGTATAGTTTTAAGTGACTATTGTGGGTAAAATTTACTATGCACAGTCCATCGATGATTTAAACGTCTAATAACTGTATATAGTATATGAAAAAGTTGTAATATATTTTTATTAAAATTAGTTATTAAATCTGTTTTAAACGCCAAATCGGTGGAATGTATTTTTAGAGCCCTATTAGTCATACAGGTTCACTGCTATATTGTATAATATCACTTTTTATGAAGAGTTTTGAAAAGTTCTCTTCCCATTGTAAAATGATTTAAAAACTGGCAAAATGCCTGAGTATGCTGTTTATTATAGGCTTTATTTTATTGTATTCCTTTTCTTAAGATTTGTTTTATATAATTTAATGATTTTTCAATTAAAATCAAGCGTCCTTTGGCAGAATATAATTCAACATCACTTATTTCCATAGAGTGTGTTGATATGAAAAGTTAGTGAACTTATTGTCCAGTTTGCTCGCTGTTATTCTGCCTCTTCGAGCTTGGCAGAGATTATGACACTCATAGTTGTTGTTGATATCACTTATATGATTTGCGGCATAGAAGTCTCAAATGTCTCTTTGACCGCGAAAAATGAACAAGGTGAATGAATGAAGCTCGGTAGCGAAGCCAGCAGACAATTCGCTATTTTGCATGGGTGCACATACAGATAGATTGTCAAAATAACCAATGTGACTTAACGCAAGCATAAAATGTTTCGCTTCAAAACACTCGTCATTCGGAACATCAGAAAGTCTTGTGTATCATAAGGTAACATTGTACATTTAAGAAGTTTTGATATAAGTAGTATTTTATTCGTAATTGGCAACGTTTTGTGTTGCAGCTGGAATTTGCTAATCAGCACTCGTTACATTTATATAAATTATAAATACATAAATATAAGTTACTTCTTTTAATTATTTTGAGTGAATAACAATATTTTTATTCATACCGATCTCTTTGTCTCCATAACAATCCATACTACGATATTGGAGTTAGCTGTATTCCTATCATTTAATTCTTTTACGCATACGTACATAGATTGTCACCCACTAATCTTATAATTTTTACAATTTGAAATACATCAAATCGTATTATGAATATGCCAGGTCTAACTAACTTTTGGCATTTCTCAAGTATACTCGAAAAAATTCAATTTCAAGAATATAACTCAAACAGTGACATATACATATTCGAAAGTCTGCTAGAATAAAAAAATCTTTATTGTTAGTATATTAGAGATGGACTAATTCGTGAACCAACTTCACTAATTTTCGGTATTAAACTATTCCAAAATTACACGTTCACTTAATTTTGCTAAATTATCTTACATATTGACAAATATATATATTTATAATATATATAAGTTCTTATTTCTATTAGGTATAAGGGGACTAGGTAGGGATAATACGTATATTGGCTCGTAACATACAATTATCAGGTAAAAATGCTCTGTGAATTTCGTTAAGTTAACTTACAACTGACGCAGGGACCGATTTAAGGACACACTATTTGCTCTGATTTTTATTTACTTATCACAGATTGACTGATATTTTCGGTAAAAGTCAGCTTAAGCTTTGTGTTTCACATTTTCGGTATCTGGGGGCTTGAGCAGTTATAGTCCGCTTTGGCAATTTTAGAGGTATACTTTAAAACCACTATTTGTACAAAGTTTTATTCCGATAACTTCATTGCTGCTCGATTTATATACCATAAAGTGAAATAATCAGAAGGAAATTAAAATGGTGATGCAGATATATGTGTTAAATGAAAGTTCTGAATCTCCGATTCTGGTCCTAGTTATAGCCTGTATCTTAGTTATAGCCCTTTATTAGATTTCGTTTAACTGCATTTTTAGGACGTTATTCCACCCATTTGCAATACCAACCTCCCTATATACAAGTGTGCCATATTTATTCGCGATATCTAAATTTTTACTCAAATTATCGCTTACACGGACAGACAGCCCCCCGAAATTTAACTCGTTTCGTCGTCCTGATCATTTATATACCACATATGCATATAACTCTATATCTATCTTGTTTAGTTTCAGATTGCAAACAACCGTTAGGTGAACAAAACTATTATACTCCGTTGCAACACGAAAGCCTTAAGATGCTGCATGTAAAAACTGTGTAGTTCATTATTTAGAATATTTTGTAAATATTATTTTATTGTGTAATAAATTGTTTTGATTTGTATTTTATAGACTATTACAAGTATACTACTTTTAACTTGATTCATATATTCATTTCATGCATTTTGATCTATCTCTATTGCATAACCAAACGCTCAGGAGCCGTGAAAATGCAATTAAAACAAGAAAAAACGGTAACTTCGGTTGCACCGAAGCTATAATACCCTTCACAGATACAAAGGTTTCTCACTATAACTTGATTCAGATCTAATTTCGTGAATCGGCAATAAAAACTAAAATTTTTTTCCATACAAGCACTTGATTCCGGTTGTTCAGTTAATATGGCAGCTATATTCTATAGTGATCCGATCCAAACAATTTATTCGAAAATTACATTGTTGCCTTAGGAAAGAACTCACGCCAAATTTCGTGAAGATATTACGTCAAATAAAAAAGGTTCCCATACAAGCGCTTGATTTCGATTTTTCAGTTTGTATGGCAGCTATATGCCATAGTGGTTCGATATAGACCGTTCCGACATATGAGCAGTTTCTTAGTGAGAAAAGGACTGGTGCAAAATTTCAGATCTATAGCTTAAAAACTGAGGGACTAGACAGACGGGCATGGCTAAATCAACTCAGCTCATCATGCTGATCATTTATGTATATATTTTATAAGGTCTCCGACGTTTCCTTCTGGGTGTTACAAACTTTGTGGCAAACTTAATATACCCTGTTCAGGATATAAGATATAATGTGTTTGAATAGTTGGCCGAGAAGAATGGTGAAGTTTTTGGAAAACAGCGAGCGTAGAACTTGAGTTGGAAGCGAAGTAGATAGAAAGAGATAGCGCGGAAATGTTACAGCAACCCTTAATAGGTATATAAATGAGGATTGTGCTGAAAGTGAGACCCGTCATAATGGCCGCTGGAATCTGTTCGTACAATGTAGGATGATCGTATTTTAGTTATCTTGTGCACAGAAATTTACTTATAAATACGAAGTATGTTAAGATAAGTTGCAACAACTTGTCACTTAACTCAGTATCCAAAGTACGGTGGCCAAAGTGCCCTTTCAGCCATTACCTTCCTATCAATAGTTATGAGTATGCTAATGTTCATTTGACTAAAAATAAAATATTGACATATATGAATATAGGCTTGTTAATCGATATAAATTTTGCGACAAGGAAACAATGAGGATCGTTATAACTTGTATACTCCATCTCTGTTAAGCTTAATATATGTATATAAGTATATATATTATCCATTCAGTTCACTTCATGAACCATCCATTTGGATGTTTATGTAAAAGGTATATGTTAGGGCGGTACAATGTTTTTCATAATAAACCTCATTTGGATTCTATACTCTACGCCGTTTCGTTCCTTTTATTTTCATTATTCAAACTTCATCCGGCTATTTAGAAAATTTTAAATTTAGTCATTTTTTATAAACTTTAAAACAAACTTTCTAATGTTATAAATTGGGTGTTACTTATAATGAGAAGAGAAGTTTATTTTCTTGTACAACTTGTTTTAAAAAACAAAAAAAATAACTTTTTACAACTTGCCAATTATATTGTACAGTTATATTTATAACCGGGTAGATGTACATAATTTCCATCACATAAATGGAAAAAATTCATAAATACTCAATTACATTTGGCAAACAAAAATTATAATACGGACTTTTATTTACAACAATTCAATATTTTTTGGATAAAGCACTATATACGACATAAACAGTTTTCTAAAAGTCCACCCCGCCCTTATATACATACATGGAAAGCCATATAAGTACAGTCTATAACTTGTGATCTCTCCCTCTCTCTATCTATCTCTCTCTCTCTTCTATGAATATATAACAAATATACATATACTCGTACGTATAATATAACCATCACCTGTTTAGAAACAAACAAACTGCTACTAAACTATGTAGCATCAAACCCTGTACTCATATTTCACGTCAAATACGTATGTAAATTTATTGATATTGAAATACAATTGCAAAATTAACTCTCAATGTGTACTTGTATATGAGTGTTTGAAAGTACATATGTAGTATTTGTTGGTTTGTAGCCGTCGATATAATTGATTATTTGGTCACCAGTTGTATGTTCTATAGTATATGGGCTGAATTTATTGCTTCTGTTGTTGTTCCAGTAGATGTTATATATTCAAATATGCAACGAATATACAAGAAACAAGAAAGGAAGGAAAGAGTTTGGGTGTAACCGAACATTTTATGTTTTCACAAGTTACAAGAATCATTGCAGGGAAATGTTTTCGGGCGTTGACAAAGCCTAATATTAAAGTAATGTTTCCTAAAAATTAAAAATTCATTATTAGATAAAACTGTGAATTGTTCGCAATCATATTTGGTCTCTTAATAACTCATTGTATGTTTTAAGTAATAGATTCACTTAGTTTTATTACTACATTTTGCTTCGTGTCCGAGATATACTGTGTACATACAAAATTCAACTTCATTAACTCAAATTATATATAGGTATGTGATATAAACTCAACCAAAAGGGCTAAATTTAATATATTTATTTTATAAGGAAAAAGTCAATCCAAGGTCTAGGCTAATCTCATTCATAACACTACACCACATTATTTTTTTAGAAAACTTAATTACATTAAAATATCATACATATTGATGATACGATATAAAGCCATCAGGGTAGTAGGAAATCACTATATGAGCGTTCTAGGGCTAGGTATGATCTTAAGATGGTCTGCAATGGTTGCATTAACTTTTGGCATTATCAAGTATACTCGAGAATATTTCGTTATATAATATAATATGTAGTATATTGGAACTTGGGTAATTTGTAGATCGATATCATACATTTTGCGCATTACACTACTTGTTCGATGGAGGTTTGAAATTCTTATATAAAGTAAATGGGGGCTATGATTATTATTGGTCCGATTTTTTCCTTTTTTTGGTAGAATAAACTGTTATTAGAGAGAGACGCCCCTTAATTTATTTAATATATCTCACATATTGACCGGAATATACGGTATAAAGTTAACCAGATCATTAAGTATGTGAGGTCTGGGAAAGGCATTGAACCGATGTTATCCATTTTTGGCAGCACTATATATTGTACTTGTTCCAGAAAAATAAACTCTCTTTTTATCGTTGTTTAACGCTTTTGAATTTAGCGAATCTACTTGTTTAAAGCATATCAATGAGTTACAAATCGCATTCTGGTAGTATGTTGCTCTTTGGAAGGCTAGTCTTCTTTTTAAGCGACTTTGATTACAAAATTTCAGCAAGGTATTAACTATGGGTTTGAATGACCCCAAAGTGTAACTTAATATTTGGCTGTGCAGATCGTACCCCCCAGTTGATAGTATCAACCAAATCGGACCGCGTTGTATAATAGACAATTATCGTGTCCTGTCGCCTTTAATAGGCATGTTATAATTTACTAGTAGCTAAATGTTTTTGGGCTTTGCTTGTTTGCTGAAATTGGTCACTGTTTCCTTATATATAATTTTTATACTCCTGCAAAATGTTGCTACAGAGTACAGTAGTTTTGTTCACCTAACGGTTGTTTGTATCACCCAAAACTAATCGATTATATATAGAGTTATACATATATAAATGATCAGGATGACGAGAGAAGTTGAAATCAGGGTGACTGTGTATCCGTCCGTCTGCGCAAGCTGTAACTTGAGTAAAAATTGAGATAACTTGATAAAATTTTGTACACAAGTTTCTGGGCGTCGTAAAACGGTTGGTATTTCAAATTGTTATAACTAAGCTCCACAATAAGATACAATACTGTTATTTGAAATAACGAATCACATTAAAGAGGAACATCTGCAGTTTGAAATTTTTTTAAAAAGTGGCCGTTTTCCCGCCCTCTAATAGGTTAAATATGCACATCTTTTAAACCGCTAAAGCTATAATAACCAACATTACTCGACAATGTGAAAATGGGTGAAATCAGGGGATAACACCATCCACTCCCCACAGAGGGGTTTTGATTAAAACTGCTAAAAGTGCTGTAATTCATTAAATAAACAAGTCAGAGACGTTGAATTTACCACATACAGGTTGGTTGAAAAGTTTCTGCGCTTGCAATGAAAAAATACTTGTTTTGATACGAAATATATTCATTTTATTCAATATAATCTCCCTTAACTTCAATACACTTATTCCAAGGATCCTCCAATAATTTTATTTCATTCCTATAATGATTTTCTGAAATCTCTGCAAAATACCCGTCTACGGCTGTTATAGCTTTTTCATTCGACGAAAAACGCTTTTCACGAAAGAATGGTTTCAGGTTTCTAAAGACTACTAGTCGTTGGTACCCAAATCTGGTGAATACGATGGAGGCTCAAGCATTTCGTACTGTAATTCGTTGAATTTTCCCATTTTTAAAACATCTTTGTGAGCAGGTGCATTGGCTTGATGAAAAGTTTTTTTTTGTGTTGCAAATCAAGTATTTTCTCACAAATTTTTCATCCAGCCGACCAAAAGGCTGCAATAATATTTAAAGTTGATTGTTTTACCTTTCTGCAGATAATCAATCAACAAAATTTCTTTTTGCATCCAAAAAAACTGATGCCATAACCTTCTTTGCTGATCGTTGTGACTTCATCTGCTTTGGAGGGGAAGAACCAGCTTCAGTCCACTGTTAACGTTCTTGTTTAAATTTAGGATCATTGTGGTAGATCCAAGTCTCATCCATAGTTATAAAACGACGCCAGAAATCGTGTTTGTTTTCGATTCAGTTTCTGTTGAATTGTTAACGCACTAACTTTTCAAACAGCTTTTTCATATGTAATTCGCCATGTAAATTATGAAGTACTCGTTCGTCTGAGATGCCCATGGCATTAGCAAGTTCACGCTTAGTTAAACTTATATCTTCACTAACAATATTATGAACTTGTTCAATGATTTCTGGTGTCGTTGTTGTTTTTGATCGTCTTTCGCGTGGATCGTCTTTAAGCCTAGTACTACCACGTTTAAATTCACCAGCCCAAAATTCAACGGTGCGTTTTGAAGGTGAGGACTCCTTATACTTTTTTAGCAATTGTTCATAAATTTTCTTTGCTTTCAAACGTTTCAAAACAAGGGATCTAATCACTACGCGATATTCAATTTAAAATAAAATCCTCTGACCCGTCAACTTCAAATAACCTAGCTAGTAGGGCTTTTTCTTAGTGAGAGAAGACATTTCACAACCAACCTGTAGGATAATACAATTAAGGTTTATAGGTGTCAAGCCAAACATTGGACAATGGGTGGGGCACCTCCCATCATTAGGGGAAAGCCCATGTCTCGGGTCCTGCTCGACCGATTTTGACTAAATTCGGTGCATAACACTCTTATAATATTCGCATATTATACTGTGAAAGTGGGCGAAATCGGACTAAAACTTCCCATATAGCATAATTTTAAATTCTATCTAATTCTCTTGCTTTCTACAGGCTGGATCACGAATCGGTAATAAATTTCTTTTAAATCAATGTATTACATTTATTTTCTTTTATTGTATAGAAAATTGTAGTTTATTTTATGTAACTAATTATTTTTAAAAATTATAGACCGTAAATGACATCTATGCGCAGCCACGCATATGCGACACCTAATTAGAAAATTATTCATTGCGGCCTGAAAGAGGTTGAAGTCGGCATTGCCTCAATAATCGATTTAATGAACTGCTTCAATTCAGACAAGGCATGTGACCTTCGCGGCCGGCGGAAAGTGGAGTTACTTTATATTAGTTTGTTTTCAAATTTTCGTTGGAGCTCCGTAATAACTGGTCCGTCAGCAGTTGCTCCATCTTGCTAGAACCAAAAGCTATTGAAAGGAATATGTCTTCAGCGTTGTTCTAGGTAAAACAAACTGATTCAACATAACGGTGCCTACTGACAGTTAATGTCACAGCGCTTTCTTCATAGAAGTATGCCCCGACAATACACTTTGATGAAACTGCGCACCACACAGTGACTCGTTCTGGGTGAAGTTCCATCTCGTGGATTATTTCTGGATTTGATTCACGCCATATACGGCAATTTTGCTTGTTTACATTTCCGGTTAGATCAAAATTGGGCCTCATCATATATAAACTGGCAATTTATCAAGTTATTGTCTTGCCCATTTCATTAATTTTTTGACAAAATTCCTGGAGAATGGGCAAATCTAAGGGATTTAACTGGCTTGTTATTTGAACTTTGTACGGCAACTGGTTTAAATCTTCAAGACTTATCCGTTGTAATGACCGTCTTCTGATTTCAAGTTGCCAATCTTGTCAATCTCGATGGTACGGTTCTATTGCCGTACTTCCAGATTCGGCAAATATGTTTACCATCCTCATAATGGTACATCTAATCGAGAGAGTGCCGCTAAGCATTCATTTTTAAAAAAACTTAAATAATAACCTGCCAAATAGAAAAAAAAATCGGTTACTCACACAGAAAAATAGTTATTACGGTTTGTTTTTGTAGCACCATTCGTTAGCCACCCTGTATTAGAAAAATCAAGCAAAAGTGCATGCTTCAAGTACATATAGTTGACTTTTTATCGAAAATATCGGTCAATATGTGAGAAATATAATTGAAACTCAAAAAGGATCCTTTCCTTATAATAATATGTATGTATGTCAAAAATGGGTTGAATCGGGTCTATACTTAGCCCCCATATACCTAACATAAAGATTTTGGAACTTCTGGGTGACTTTATACCGCATATATTGGCCAATAAGTGAGTTATCTCAATGAAAACGAGAAAGGGCGTTTTACTTATAGCAGTGTATCTTTGTGTTTAAAATTCATGAAATCGGATGAGATCTTTACCTAGCCCCATATAACTAATATCAGGATTTTCGAACGTCCGGCTGACTTTACTCCATATGATTGGTGATGGTATGTGAAGTACATTAATAAAACTCTGGCAGCATTTTATTAGTCAATGGCATGTAAGTGGTATGTGGTATTGGAAAAAATTGATAAGATCGGGTCAATACTACCGCCAACTTCCATCTACTACTCATAATGATTTTTGTCATTCTAACAAGTATTATGCCGAATATATTGGTCAGTGAGTATTATTTAAATATATATAAAATTGCTTCAAAATATGGTCTCGACTTCTCTTTTTCTATCGTAAAACTATTTCCGTCTTTCCACCTGTCTTTTAACTGTTTAGGTAATATTTTAGTGCAATTAAGTGGACAAGTTTTCTTCAAAATTATGTGGTTTAGTGCTGAGTTTTGAAAAAAAATGGAATTGGTTTATACCTTGGTCTAAACCTCATATTCCTAATATAATGATTTCCGATCCTCTGGTTGACGTTTTCCACATCAACTCAATATATTAAATTAAGCCTCTTCGGTCGAATTAATATCACATACATATATCCCATTTTAAGGTGTTTATATTATCATTTTAGCTAACGCAAAGTAAAATATAGTAAGTTTATGGCCTTCAATATAGAAGATACCAAATTTGATTGGCAACATGTATATATCTACATTTAAGGGCGGGACCGTGCCCACTTTTAAAAAGATTCTCAATGATGCCCCATTTGTATTTCCAACTTCTATGTAAAGGAACACGGGTACCACGATTTTTGTATTTTTACTAAAGTTATCGCTTGCACGGACAGAGTCACTTGTTTTGCCATCTTGATAATTTATGTATACATAACTCTTTATCAATTTCTATTAGATTTAGGTGTTCCAAACAACCGTAAGTTAAACAAAACAATTACTCTTTTTCTTGCAACCTCTTGAAATGAGAAGAAAATCACGACCACCCTGATCATACCGAAGGGCTTCATTGGAGCCGATTTCAAAATTGGACAACAGACGTGGCACCGTCCACCTTTAGGTGAAATCCTATATCTCAGGAACTACTTGATCAATTGCAATCAGATTAGTGCTGTAGCATTATGTTAGCATTCATATGTTATGGTGTGAAATCAAACAAAAATCACGCCTATTTCCCATATATTAAAATTTTTAATTTCATATGATTCTTTTACTTTACAGAATATAAATCAATTATACAAATAGTACTTCTACAAGTCCCCAGAAACCGAACATGTTGATCTCAGTGCATATAACTGATATTTTAATTTTATAGGCTTCTTCTAGTCCCAATATACGCGATATGGTGGTATTCATCCATTTTTGCTTTTCATCTGATTGTAAACCGTTTATGTTGGTCAAAATCTGTGAACTTTTTTTATTAACCATAATATGGCTGAATAGACTAGGGTAGATCATTTTTAAAGCAAAAAAATTAATATCAGAATGAAACCCATTGGAAAAGAAAGATAAAGTAACAAAAAAGCTATGAAAAAAAAATTACCGCCGATGCGAGGTCGGAAAGAGGAAAAAGAAGGGCGAGGTTGAACTTTTAAAGGTTAAAAACACGAAGTAATAAAAATAACTACACCTTTACAATCCCATTTTTGACATAACCTCAAAACTTATGTAAACAATTCAAATAACCAAGTTTTTTTATTTTTTATTTTTATCTTGTACAAAAATATTTTTTCTTTTACAAAATTTGGTGTAGAATTACTTCTTATGGCCAAAAAATTTATTTTTTTATTTAACTTACTAACTTGTTTGCAATTTCAATCGAAAAGTATTACGTCAAAATAATAACTTTTTAATTTGGTGAGATTTATGTCTGTTGAAATCTCTATTTTCTGATGGTGACAAAAAATAGTCATTACTATAGTAAGTTTTTTTAAGAAAATGCTAAAAAGACCTCACTAAACGATTCAAACCTGCATTTTGACTGCTGCTATTACTAAATAACAGGTCAGCGAAAGTTTCACCTGCAATTATTTTCTAGCCTTTGATTCTTGAAAATTCCGAAAGTCCCTTCTTACTTGTATTAATGTAAACATGTTCGCATCTACTAATTTACAAAGGTTTGTCAATTTTACGAAATACTTTTAATTTCAGTTATTTAAGTAAACAATAAAAACTTAGCAAATCTAAGCGCCTTTAAAGATTAAAATTACATGCTGAGGTATCGTTCAAAAAGCTTCGATATAATGTGCTGCAGAAGCATTTTAGACTTCGATTGCAAATACCGCATTATACTAACAATGCACCGCATTCATGTCACTACCATATACATACATAGATATCTGCTGTTTATCTACATACGTACAGAGATTTGGATTGATGGCAATTGCATAACATATGTGCATTAGTATGCAGAAAACTATATAAGTGTACAAATGTGGCACCAAACAAACGTATAAATGCATATGTAAGATTTTTATAAATGAAAATGTTTGTATATTTGTAAATAAGTATTAGTACTGTTAAGTGTGAGTATAACTTTGCATTTTCGCCCCATTTATATGCAAATAAATCACCGCAACGCATCAGATCGCATCGCGGCGCCTGCTGCACCCGCCCACCGATTGCGGCTTGTGGCAATACGTTTATATGAAAACATACACACACACATATCAAAAGTATGTACGTATGCGAGCATGCGTGTCTTTTATCTCAGCACACTATTTGTCATTGCTTTTAAGTTCGTTTTTCCGCTGCCGCAGCTTTTTGCACTTTCTTTATTTCATTTGGCTTTTGTTTTTTGTTGTGAGTAGCGCTTTTTTATTTTAGTTTATTTTGAATGCCATATTGCCATGTGATATTTTAAAATGAAAATCCCGCCACGATTAATACGCTCACACATGTGTGTACACACCGTAATCTGGTACAACGCATAAAAATGTGTATACTCACTTACACACAGTTTGAAAGTGTGCCTGTGTGTATACAATGGCAAATTCAGTCTATGCCAAAATGCACAATTTTCACATTCGACTAAATTTATTCGACACTGGGATTCGAAATGCATAAATTCACCAATGAAACACCAATAAATAAATTAAACGCATGGCTACCAGGCAAAGAGGGTGGTTAGAGATTGAAGCTCGAAGGGATTGTGGTAATGAAGGCACAGCATTTGTGTATATATCTATTTTGGTAACTTCACATGAGCATTTTATGACCAAAAATTAAAATATTTTTAAATAATTTTGCATATATGGTATATGGTAACATCTTGAAAGGTAGTTATAAATTTTCTACCAGCAATTCATATATATTATATATATATAAACATATATATATAAACATATGTATATAATATATATATATATATATTTATATACATATATGTACATATATGTCACTACATTCGTTAACATATCTTTTAAACACAGTTTGTAAGCTAATCATACATTCCTTCAGCATCACCCTACTGAGCACGTTTATCTCATGTACTTGCATACTACTAACAAATAAGCAATTTCAACTGTACGCAGTAGCAAACAATGCTCGCCATCGATATCCACACCTCAGCAGTTCAATCGAGGCGAGAAACAAGCCGCTGAACCACTTAAGTGTGTAATTGTATATTTATCTCTATTATTTAATAAACGATCAGCTCCGACAATACATCGGAAGCTCTTCATGTGAAAAGACAAATGCTACAATTTGCACTGGACGGACTTTATATTATATATACAAAGTTACATATAGTATATTTGATTGATATTTGTGAGCTAGAGTATAGGAATCATTGAGGTAATACTTATCACGCCACAGTTTAAAGTGAACGTAAAAATTTAATAGAAACCGTCAATGCAACAAAAAAAATGAATCGTCACAGACCCTTTTACTACTACTACTTTTGAATAATAAGTTTACATAAACATTGATTTAATTGGATACATATGCATGTACAATTATGTTTTATTTTGTTATATATGTACATACATTTCACCCTCTTTGCAAACAGCTCTGTCTTTATTTCTGTGTCCGCTTGACATACTGTACCTTTTAGCTCCAATGAGAAGTGCAAAACATGATGTCGATAATTTATTTAATTTCACTTACTCCATTTGGTAAATCTATTAGAGAAGATATTGCCCATATACTTATGCACACTTACATATTCGTCATGGTATGGATATGTCAATAAAAATACCTTTCGTCTATTATTGCGTTATCGAATTGAACTAATACAATAGATATAAAACTTATGTAAAGTTGCAGACATTTTAGTATGGTTGTATACGGTACAACTGTGGTGGCTAAGACTTATGATGACAGTGAAGAATTAGAAAAGCCTTTGTTGCCGTCGAAATTAGTGTGTCTACTTCTGATTTGCAGTTAATACTGTGGTGTCTGATATTATATTACAGGAGATACATGGCATGTATTTGGATATTGATGATTAAAGTATACATTTTATTACCTAAACCTATGTTTTGCTCTGTTATTTTACGAAAACAATATTAAGAAGTAAGGAAGAGCTAAGTTCTGATTAAAATACTCCTTCTCAGCAAGCTTGGCTGATAAAGCTTAAGCGGTTTGGAAGATATGTACACTAAACCATTTAGGGGGCGGCACCTCGCCCACTTTTCCAATGGTTTTAGCCCACAGGTGTCCCTGGCTACTGCGATCTCCTGTATCAAATTACAGTTTACATCTTAATTTGAGACTTGGTTATGGTACTTTAAAAGTTTTCGTTTAAATTCCGCACATTTTCAATACCAACCTCTATTGGACGTACAGACAGGCTTATCACCCATTATTTATATATATATGTATAACTCTTTATCTATCTCGATGGGTTTAATGTGATACAAATAACCGTTAGGTGAACAAAACTAGTATACTCTGTGCAAAATGTTGCGAGAGTATAAAAATTCTTAATATCTGTACTCTTTACTTTGTAAACTTACATTTTCTATTCTTTAAAATGTTCGACGCCAAGCTATTGAAGTTTGATTTTATGCAAATTATAAATGTACCACAAACTAAAAAAATTAAATATCAGCAAAAGTGAGGGTTGGGACTATAAAAGATACCGTGGGACAGTTGATAGAGCTAAGATATATCTTTACATATGTATGGTTGTGTAAATTTGCATGTTTGCACTTAATTTACTTTTAATATGCACACCTGACGCATAACAGGCGCTTTCAAAATTCTATGAGCAGGTGAGGAGCACATCCAGACGAACAAAATTTATGCGAATAGATATATATAAATTAAGATTATGTGTCTGTAAGATGTAGGTGGCTGCTGCAAGAAGAGATAATAGATGAGAATTTAGCTATCCTAGACTGGTTGCAACCTCACTCCGCTCCCACATTCGGGCTCATGCTTCTTGTTCGCCAAGTGCAATTTGTGTCGCGGAGAAATTGTGTTGGGACTTGTGCCACAAAAATACATCCTGCTGTTAATTATGTTGATTAAATGCTACTGGCTGACGATATGGCGCATCTTCCTTATCTTTTTATTAATATTTACTTTTCCGGGCCACACTTCCATCTTAAACATATTTACGTATAATATGTATGTATATGAAGAGCCATGTAAAAGCACATGTTTGAATGTAACGAATGTAAATCCATCGACCAATACAATGGTGTCTTATCATGCGAAGTATGATGTGCCAGATGCGTTTTATAGCCGCCAACCGAGTCACGGTTAAGGCAGAATAAACGCCATTTACCTGCGCCGACTTTTGTTAATGTTTTATTTAAAATCCGAGTTGGTGTAATATATATATATTATATATAGCAATGGAAGTATTTGATTAAACTATGCACAGATTTATGAGTATATCTATGCGTGGCTTATAACAAAAACGATACCTTATTTTGTTAGAAATATTATTTATGTAATTATAATTAATTCAAAATAAAAAACAGTATATAATTATATATATTTAGCCTGTTTAAAGTAAATCCAAAAGTATCCTCTTTTTACACTTTTCGTCTCCTATTTGGAACTTATTGTTTTGTTTTAAAACTGATTGGTGATTTTTAATAAATTCGTGATGGAATTATTAATAATAATAATAATTATACATACATATATAAAGGTAGATATCATCTAGTATTATTGTCCCGAATTTACTCTTTTAATATATCTTATTTTGGATACTTTTAACAACATTTTCTTTTCTTTTCAGGTAAGAGATACTCAGAATCTCTTGCGGGCTCACTTCTTCCGGATTGGCTAGGTAAGTACCAAAATAAAACCGTATAAAAGCGACCAACCATTTTTGATTTGTACAACCCCGTTTAATATTGTTTTGTATTAATTATATTTTGCAAGTCATATTTATATACGAGAACAACGCAAAATTCATATGTATTTTGGTTTTCAAGTGACTGAAAGGTCAACAATTATTTTTCCTTTTGGCTTGAAATACAAAATTTCGTCATATATTTATATATCGTTGGCTTAGCGGGAAAACGGGAAAACTATATTATTTATTAAAGAAAACATTTATATTGTGTAAATAAAAGTTTACCGTGAACTGGTAAGCAGTAATTTTTCTGAAATATTCATCGATAATTATTTTTTAAGGTCGCTATAACTCTATTGAAGAAATTCAATCAAATCTTGCACGTGTATGTGGTAACTTTTTTCTAAAAATTTATTTTGAGTTCTGTTATTTTATTACATTAAGAACTAAATTTTCATAAATAGGGGACGGGTACTCTAAGCCACCGATATTAATTTCTTCACACGGATGTCTCTTTTTTAAGGAAAATTTTGAATTTTACCCTGCTTTTTGATTTTGTAATCTTTTGATTTTGATTAGATAGATTATTATAAAATAAAATCTTATCCGAATTTATTATAAATTAACCACTTTATAAAACTATGAAATTGGGTTGACAAACATTAATTTATGCAACACACACACACCCTACATTAGAACCAGTCTCACAAAAACTTCACAGACTTTTATAAGTATTCAGAAACATAATATATGAAGTATAACTAAATTAATTTTTGAAATTATAAGCAGTTTTTACCTCAAAAAAAGGAAAACACACACATACAAAATACTAAACAGAAACGCTTTTTTGCTGTTGCATATATTAAAAACTTAATAAGAATATTTACATACATTGAAGAGTATATTAAAATAGCTTTTTTGAATTTTGTTTTATTATTGATTGTGTGTTTAGTTCTCCTCTCCAACGTAAATATTATTTTTTGAAAAGAAAAGTCAAGTTCAATACCGAAGGAGCGATGATGGGCTTGTTGTCGCTGTTACAAGTCACTGGGCATCGAAAGCAGAAGGTAACCAATTCAAGTGATCATAAAATTTTAGATGTTGTACTTTTAAATGTTTCTGAAAACGCTAGCGCATTAAATATCTGTTTTCTTCCTACCTTTAAATAAAGACAATATGGCTCATATGAATAATATTATAAATTAACATAAAACATTACAATGTACAAAAACACATAGGTATACACAAATTTATTGGTACAGTAACGAATGGCATGCGCATGTGAGATTTAGTGGCATAGGTATATATATATATATATGTTTATTAATTTCATCAAAGTAATGTGAGTTTAAAATGTAATGAACAGGGCAAAAGACAATGCAGCGATTTGTTACTCATTAAATTATTTTATTGACAACTTAACGTAACTATTTCATGCATTTGTTAAGGGGCAGAACAAAGATATTATTGTACTATGATTGCATGGTGTATTCAATTAATATATCAAATGTGTTATGGTCACGCACCTATATGTAAATTGAAAATTAAAACAAACAAAAAACATGAATTTTCAAATTCCAAAAACTTAATGAAATTTCCTATTGTTATTATCATTAAAATAATATACCAAAAAATTCTTTTTGAAATATTGATATGATTTCGAGGTTTGATTCCAATATTATTCGTTACAAAACGAAGGAATGGATAAAATTCATTACAAGTATATTCATTATGTATATGTACCTGTATTAATTAAATGATTTAGCAAATTTTTAGAAGAATGCCCTGTGCAATGGATTGCCTTTATCTATTTGGAAATCTTGCCATGAAGATAATTTAACAATCTTATGGACCATATTTTATTTGTGTGACGGAAAGTCAGCTAAAATAAGGTGAAATCCATAGTCTGGCCTTTAAAATAAATTTTATGTATATAGTACTGTTATAATGTCCTGTATAATAACGTTTCCAGCAAAAAGCCCTGGAAAGTTATGAGAGAAGGGATAATTTTTGGAACATAATAAGTTATATTATTATGTGCACCAGTCAGCCCATAAAATCAATATAATTCTTTAAATTAATATGTTTTAATGATTCGTATACGCATAAGATATGTTATGTACCGATTCCAAGGGTGCGTTTGTCAATAATGTGCTAAATAAAAAAAAACTTGAATGTTCTCTTTCACTTTATTTGTGTACAAACATTCATGAATGCATAAAAACCTTCTTACTCTAGGCTTTGTCATGGAAGCTCTTAAGAGAAACGTAAAATCCATTAGAAAATTAATAAATAAAATACAAGAATGCGGTTTACCATTACAAAGCTCAAACTCTTACAATTATTCTTCCATGTGTGCATACAAAGATGAAACCCCATAATACATAGAAGAAAATTTATTTATTTATTCGGCTTATGTTCATCGAACAAGCAAATTGATTCAGCAACGACAAAAGAGAAGCCCGTAAACCACACATACTAAGAAAAGGGAAGATTCTTAACTTACATGTATTAATTTAATGAATTGGATAGCTTTAGCGTAAGAGTGGAGTTGATGTATACTTACATATATGATACAAAAATTAAAAAAAAAATTGCGAATTGTGGACATTAACATTATGATTGATGTATTCCAATATTTTAATTAACTTTTTTTTTTAATAAATATTATATAAAATACATATATATTATAAAATAAAAATAGATATATTAAAATTAAATTAAAGAGAATACTTATTACGTGAGGATCATCGTAACGTACTAAAGCTTCCTTTCTAACACCTGAAACCCTTCGTTTACTGCCAAATTTCCTACTAAAAGATGTGTAGTTGTTTGTGGAAGCCTGAAGTACTTTCAAACAGCAATTAACGAATCACTATGGTTTAGGCTGGCACAGATAGGAGCTATCTGCAAAGCACCAATAGCAAAAGCAATTGTTTGTGAGTAACAGTTAATATGAATGACCCTGTGTGAGTATGTTTCGGCCAGTAGCTCCGTTTCGCGCCCACACACTTCACTGAACAATTCAGTCACCCGCTCAACTCGAGTTAATTTAATCATGCTTTTGGGCTGTTGGCGTGTTTGCAAAATTTATAGGTGCATTATAGCATATATGGCTATATGAGATGCAGAACTCCCGAAATCGTCTGCCTTTAACTAGGAGAATTTGGACGGTATTAGTAACGTTGTTTTTGCAGGGACTGTGACTGAAAAGCATTTATAGTTTTTGTTATTTGTTTGCTTAAGTATATGAGCATACCTACTCACAATTATGCATCACTTCGTATGACCAGTTATCACAATTTTGTACCCTGAGAGTTTGTAGTACAGTCGGGCACTATGTTACCGCTGCCGACGTAGTTTAATTGCTCTATTGAGATACAGCAAATTAGTTAAATGGCAGTAAGTAACAAACAGTACGCTTTTGTATTTGTTCATTGACAACAACCGGTGTGCACATATAGTTAAAATAGTAAACACATATACACGAATTTTGTTGTGAAGAAAAAACACACACATTTACCACCAATAAGTATGACAATTGTATATGGTTGTATTACATTTATAACTCATCTGAAGAAATATTAAATGGAGTTGTCTAGACCCTAGTACTATATATGTACCTATACATCCCAACTTCTGTACTTTCATATATTATAAAAAAATATTTTTTTGGTTTGAACAAGAAAGATGACTGTTTCTTTTTTTGATATATTGTAATTTTATTTTAAAACTAAAAAGAAAAGAATTCAACAAAAAGATAATTTTTAATTTGCTTAACTCTTGCTTTTAGAGTAAACCTGTTTGTACCATATATTTTCTTCTAAACTGGCTTCAAATTTTTGAATTATATGGCTTTTATTTTTCATATGTTTATGGTATTTGTATAATTATAGTTTATTCCTGTCACAATACTTTTTCCTCATACGTTCTTTTATTCAGCTTAAATGCTGCGCACACCCTGTAGAGAAATAAGTAATACAGAACTTTAGAAAAAAAGAACGGTAGTGTTTGTTCTTTCGATTGTTCATAAAATAATCTTAATAACTAAATTTAGATATGTAGTAAGTATTTAAAAATAATAACTTATTCTCATGAAAAGAGCAGGTATTTTTGTTTGATAATCATATATTTACAATTCGAAAGTTTTATGTTACTTTTTGTATGCTTAATACCTTAAAAATTATTAATACATGCCTTTAATATTTAATTACTATTTAAGATAAATCCCAGATTAAAAGCGCATAGTAATAAACAAGTGCATAATTTTTGCCTAAAAAGTAAGTTAATGGCAAATTCTAATTAAAATTGCCAATCTAGCAAGATAAGTCTTTAATAGATCGTAAAGTTTAAGAACCTTTCCCTTATACAAACTATTTAAAAACAACAATTACAAGTAAGTAAAGGCTAAGTTAAATATAGATCACTGCGTCACTGAGGCCACTCGAGGCGGCTCTATCTCCGCTAATATTCCAACGAGGGACATGTGGATGGAAAGAAGCCGCTGGAGAAGAGGCGCGGTGAGCTTTTTCACGGATGGATCGAGGCTAGGAGGGATGATTGAAAGGGGGGTTTTCTGCAAGGAGCTCTCCGTCAGTCTTAGCTTCAGGCTACCGGACCACTGTAGTGTTTTTCAGGCTGAAGTGGCTGCTATCAAAGTGGCGGTAGAAGTACTGCTGCGTAGTGCAGCCTCGTTTATAGAAGTGAGCATCCACTCCGATAGTAGGTCGGCAATACTAGCTTTGAGCGCGCGAACCGTGCAATCAAAGCTAGTCAAGGAGTGTCTGTCCTCACTAGAGATAGCGGCTGGCTATTTCAAAATCAGGCTCGTTGGGTGCCTGGTCACAGCGGAATCGCTGGAAACTGCAAAGCCAATGCCGCTCATATCAGAATGGGATCGGGTTCGATCTCCGTTAACGTCTTGCGCTCTAGCTTTGAATCAATGGACCTCGCGTGCACTCAGCAGACGCTGGTCGACGACCAACTCCTGTGCGACCGCGAGATCCTTCTGGCCAAGAGTGGAGCGCAAGAGTTCGGGGGAACTTCTCGCCCTAAGCAAAGTGCATCTCGCCGCTATGGTAGGAGTTCTCACTGGACACTGTCCAATGGGCACTCATGCGGTACGACATAGAGTACTAACCGATGCTAGTTGCCAAAGTTGCATGGAGCAGGGCGAGGTGGAATCATCCCGGCACTTTCTCCTCCAATGTCCGGCTTTCGCTAGGCTGAGATTAAAATATCTCGGCAATCACACTTTTGGCAGACCTGAATACTTAGCCGAAATGGATATTGGCGGTCTTAACAAGTTTGTTGTAAGCACAAAGGGTCTCGTCGACTTGTAAGGATCTTTTGATCCAGATTATAAGAGTTTTTGTAGGTATTACAACGGACCAGCGTCTTAAACTGTCCAAATGGGATTCTTCTTGGGATCGAGCTCCAAACCTAACCTAACCTAACCTAAGGGCTAAGTTCAAAAGTAATCGAACATTTCATACTCTTGCAACTTGCCACAACAAAAGCCAGGGAAATACCTTCTTCAAATTAAACAAGAAAGGGAGGACTAAGTTCGGGTGTAACCGAACACATCATACTCTTACAACTTGACGGGACCAAAGATGGAATAATACCTTCGGGAGCAAAACGTCAACCAGAGGATCGGTTTTCAAACAATTTTATAAATATATAACTCACACACTGGGAGACGTATTCGGCATGTGGTTTTTTCTAATAACGAAAATCATTTTATGTAGTATATGGGAGTTGGCGTATTTGTGAACCAATTTCACATATTTTCTGCATTAAACTACTTGTATAGTATATACAAAATTACATGTGCTAAGATATCTTACATATTGACCAATATATACGGTATAAAGCCAATCGGTAGTTGGAAAATCTAATATTAGGTATATGGGGATTTTATCTATTTTTGGCACAACTACATATTATTAACAGAAATAGATGCTATCTGAGTTTCATTATAGTACCTCGCAAAGCAACACCAATATTTATTAGGTAAAGTCAACTAGATGTTTGAAAATCCTGATATTAGTTATATGGGGTCTAGGGCAAGTTTTAGAAAAACACGCTCTCTCAATTTTATAAAGTCAGCCGGAAGTTCGAAAATCTTTCTATTAGGTATATGGGGGCTTAGGGAATTATCGATGTGAATCAACCCATTTTTGACATACAGGCATACTATTATCAGAGAAGTACACATTAAGCGATATTTTTGATAAAAAGTTCGCAATAGGAACTGGGGTCCACATATTAGGTATGTGGGGGCTTAAATAGTTGTAGTCCGACATTGAAATTTTTTTGTCATCAAGTAGCACTTCTTAAAGGCACTATTCATGCAAAGATTGATTCCAATTTATTCATTGGTTCTTGATTTGTATACTGGAAATTAAAAGAATCACATGAAAATTAAAATTGTGTTATATGGAAAGTAGGCGTGGTTGTTACCCGTTAGCGTAAGTCTCGAGATATGGGTGAAAACCCTTAAATGTGGGCGGTGCCACGCCTATCGTCCAACCTTGGCATTGGCTTCTATAAAGCCGTCTTGTACCATCTCGGTTGTAAAGTTTTATGTCTCTGGCTTGCTTTTAATCATAATTCACTAATTTTCACAGGGTGGGCGAATTCGGTTATTATAGGTCGAATGGTTTCGAAGAAATGTACCTTAAATTTATTAGAGGCCGGGCTCACACCTACATTAAAAAAATATTTTCAACCACAATGCCCCTCCCTAATACAATTCGTTGTACTAAATAACAGTTTTGTATCTTATTGTTTAGCTTAGAAATATCACTTAATAGATTTTCGATTAATGACGTTTTGTGGGCGGGACAATGCTCCGAAGTCACTCGGAATTCAACTCGTCTCGGTATCCTGATCATTTATATATATATAACTCCATATCTATCTCGATAAGTTTTAGGTGATACAAAGAACAGTTAGGTGAGCAAAACTATTATAATCTGCAGCAACATGTTGCAAGAGTATAAAAAGTTTTAGCAGAAACATCTGAATTAATGTGGGCAATATTAATTCAAGCAGATGTAATGATTAATGGCGTTTACAGAACTAGATATTGCTATTTGTGCATTTTGAATATATCTTATATACATTTAAAAATGAATAAATGTAAGCACTATACATACTTAATTGTAGGTATTCGTTTACAGATCAAGTTTCATTCACATGTACGGAGTTGTATGAGAAAATATACATAATTTTGCTTATTAAACTGGGAATTTGTTTATTGATATTAATAACTCACTAATACTAATTTTAGCAGTTTTTTAGTTCTTTCCACAGGACACACTTAGCGTTGCCCAATTACCCATTGCTCCAGTTAAAAAACCGCGCGGCAGTTTCGTTTCACATCTAGGCTATCAGACTACATTATATGTAAATATTTACATGCTCTGTCACCATCTCAGTGATAGTGTATATATTTTATATTTGATTTATTCACTTCCTTTTTTTGGTACAATATCCCCATTTATTGGACACGACGAGATAAGCAGAAATGTAGTTATGTATTAACTCATAGGCATGGAGTGAAACATACACAAATGTTCTTTTACATAAATACTATGTACATATATTAATACATACATATGTATATGAATACACTTTTCTTTCTGAAGTTAGTATTTTGTTGTTTTCCCTTACAAGCAGAACCAGCGAATGCAGTATTTCATTAAAGGCAAGCTTCAGTGGTCTCAAAAACGCAAAACGAGAAAAATTTTCAATATAATAAACACACACGTGTTACGTAATAATTCATTTTATCCCGTTTTGGTACATAATATGACGTCCCTATTTGCTTTAAAGTTAATTATGTACGGGTCAGTAGGGTGGTAGCCCACCTTCTTTCCTATATTTTAATGCCCGCAATAAAAGAATGCGTATAGCTTTACGAAAAATTAGCTTGAGTTTCATTTAATCAAATACGTTCCCCTAATTATGTAATTAGATATTATATAATTAATCACAAAGATTTTCTCGTTTCTCTTTGAAATTTTTGAGAACATTTCCAAAGAGTGGTATACAACAATATTTCATTTTAAAATATGATAAAGTCTACATTCTCTACGACATTCCGTAGATGGTGTTCATGATCTACTAATATTTACTTTCTGCAATAAATATGTTTCTATAAACATTTATGTGTGTATATATATATTTATATATTTATGATTGCCAATATCTGCAATCACATTTTTATATTGAATATTTTTGTTTATGAGAATATATAAAATGCTTACATTTATTAATGATTTCTTGTTTACTGGGTTATCCACAATTATCCATAGCAGGATCTACAGCTTTTGTAAACTTTTTTCACATTCCTCTGCGAATCTATCCATTTTCATATTATTTCTCATTTACCTATTGGCTTTCTTCGTAACGAAATCTAGGTTATTTATTCACCCAAATTTGTTGCCATTTATCATCCATTCTCATCTACACATTCATATTATTTTCCATGTACTGGTGTATGATATAAACCCATGTAGTAGCGTCGAATTCATGCATTCGTAGTAATACCTATATAATTCATTTTGATAGCTATTAAGAAACACACCTCATTTTCTGTTGTAGATACAAAAACTGTGCAACATAAAAAAATTTGCGATGTTCATACTACATTAAGGAATAATACCGTTTCAGCATCTATGGGCTTTGACAAAATATTTCGCAACAAAAAATTTTTGAACTTCGAACCTTTTATCGCTATAGTATTTTTAGTCGATACTATTTTTTATTTTTAATGCTTGCTTTTATACTTTTCTTGTACCTGTCTGTATAAATATGTTCAAATACTTATACTTTATATATGCATATATTTGTGTGGTAAACACATTTATTTTCTCCTGCTGTGCCAGTTGGTAGAAAAAATAAGGCGCGACGTCTAATGGCAAGCACTTGCCAGGCTGTCACTGAATCGCCATTGAAATGCTTCCTTTGTTACTTTAACAGTAAGTACCAACAGCGCAGATACAATTGTTACTCCGTTTGCTTTGGTAGAAATACATAAATTCAAACACATTTTACTTCATATTTGTATAAAATATTTAGTGACGTTAAAAACATATTTTTGCACGTGTAAAACGATAAGAAGATATGTTAGCAATCAGAATATCATATATGTATAAATTTAATATACCTAATTTAATTTATGCCTAACTACATACCGAAAATATTTTAAAATTTATAATATAAGTTTAATATTAATTAATTGTATGTAAGCACATATTGGTGGATAGTCTGATTAAATAAATATAATCGTATCAGTCACCAGAATGCCTAAAAATATATTGTTCTCATATCTTTTAAGCCAGAATATAAAAAAAGGGAAGCACTGTTTAACATACAGTCATTGAACCTAACAAAACAATACTATATCAAATCATTTGATCCGAAGTTTCACATAGAAATACACTTTTTACAGTTACTTAGAATTATATATAATGTAACTTCCCTGTCCCCGAAAATTTTTGAGCATTACTTGAAATTATATACATGGCTAATCTAAAAGTAAAAACACCAGTGAAGTATAAATTTTCGGTAACTATATTCACAACCATTAACATTGGATACCTTTTAATTTTTGTTGTTGTTCACCATATTGCTGTAAACTTTTAGTTATGCAATTCACATATGGCCGATCATGGAATTAATGACTTCATTGTTATTCCCGAACAATTTAAAAAGGTTTCAGAGCCACCGTCGTGCCTTAAGCCGAGCGTAAGCTACGAGACGTTCGAAAGCAGCCATAACATAAAGCATAACTTATAAAAATTAAGTTTAAAAATTGAAACGAGAATTCAATTTGAATGTGGGACACACATAAGAATTCATTGCCATTCAAGCCAATCAAATGTGCCCGTATGCGTGTCATTAAGATATAAAGGATCACTATAAGCAAGTAAGGAAGAACAAAGTTCATTGTAACCGAATATTTTATACACTCGCAATTTGCCGAGGAAATATCTTGTGTTGACAAAAATTTTAATTGTTAAAAAATATTGCGAAAGAATTCAATATTCATTACGAGACGAAACCTTCAATGGATTGCAGTTAGATTTGGTATCTTATTGACGTATATTATAGGCACACTTAGTATCTTAACTTCGTACCCGAAATATTTATTTATGATTCGATTTCGACAATTTTTAGACGTGAGTATGATATACCTCGGTATCGTTATTGGCTTTTGATTTTTATACTGTAAAGTGAATGAATTAGATGGAATTTAAAATCGTTATGTATAAGACGTAGCTGTTATCCGATTTCTTCACACTTTTAGGAAAATATGCCAGAATAACGTTGTGTATCAATTGGTTGATTTAGCCTCGCAATTCCTGAGATATAGGATTTCAACTAAAGGTGCCTCGCTCATTATTCAAGTTTTATGCCAGCTCCTTTGAAGCTCTTTCGTATATTCTTGGGTGTGAAGTTGAATGCAACCGCTCTATATTTTTTTAATGAGTTATCGCGCAATTAGTTATTTTCAAAATAACTGTTTTATGATTTCACTCATATTCACACCGTCTGAGCGTGTACTAAAAAATTCATTTTTAGCTATTTGGTTGATATAGCTGTAGGACTTTCTGAAGTATGTACATTATACCTATTTGCGGGCGCGGCCACATCCACAAAGTTTAGCCCAGAATTTCTCCTCTGCACCAAATTACAGCTTTGTATCTTTTTGGGTTTTCACTTAATATCAATTTAAAAACGTGGCAACGATTATTCCAATCTGCAATACCAACCACACATTGTGTCAAGAAAGACGTTTACAAATTTCATCACGATATCTCACTTTTTACCCGGATTTTAAGTCGTCCATCATTCTGGTTATTTCTATATACATAACTCTATATTTATCTCGCTTAGTATTAGGCGTTACAAACAACCGTTAGCTGAACAAAACTATTATCCTGTAGGCATACACGTAAATTGATACTGGTTTTTGACAAGTAACATTTTAACCAATGCAAATCAGTTGGGATTGAGGTATATATAAATGCATTTATTGATATCAATATTGAGAAATTAACATTTCTCGAGTTCTATTATTATTTAAAGCAATCCGATATATGATATATGTATCATAAAATTAGTTGTTTATATTTTTAATCTGCACAATTCAACCCCTTTTATTCTCGGTTTTAAGTACTCCTGGGCATCCTAGGATAATGGCCGTAAATATGCGAGACAATAAATTAAATGATATTTAAGCTTTTGTATGCTTAATTTATGTAGAGTGTATGTATTGTTATTTTTATTCGCGTATATTAAAGTTTAAAACTGAACAATATTTTGGTTTTCCTCTATATTTTACAATTTATTGATTGACTCAGTTTGAGTACTACTTATAAGTGTTAAATCCATATTGTTTAAGTCCGTTCATCGATCTCGTTGTAGTACACTTATTTTATGGCTTTGTAGGTATAATTTATTCTATTTAAATTTTTAAGCATTACAATTACTTTTAGAATTTATAGTAAATTTCTCCATGTGCTTGCGCCAGAATGTTCAATTTTAAAAAATTATTAAGGACAAATCGAATACAAAGGAAAAGCATTCATAAACAGTAATTGAAATTATTTCGCGTTTATATCTTAATGCCGAAAGAATATTTTTTTCTATATTTCCATGAGGTCATAAAGTTTTAGCGCCTGGTTTAGTTGGTACCAGCTTTGTACCACTTGATTTTGTATTCCCATTGGAATGACCCACATATACTAAAGAAAGAAATGAAATATATAAGTATGTACATACTCTACAAGGACTCTTCCTCTTTGGTTTGGTATTTGTGGGTGGTAGCAATTAAAGCAATGCCAAGCGAATATTAAATATCCGCTATGCATGCATGCGCCACAGAACTCGATATATTCCTCAAATCTGCTCAAATCTCACACACAATAGTGTCAAAAACATTATATCACTTTTTAGCTTAATATATTTATAATTTGTTTCTAACCACATATATTTCATAAAAGCGGTTGAGATTTATTTATTCACGAACATATAGGTATATTTTTATATATTTTTTTTAATGTATAGGAGTATAAAATTGAATAACTCCCAAATCTCATTGGAATATTGTCATCGGAGAGTTTCCTATCTACGAGATTTTCTCTGAATTCTCCAGTCTGTTACAATAGTATATTTTCCATTAAAAATTTATTGCCCTTATAGTAAAGTGAGCGAGAGCAGAGTTTAGCTATTTGGTTGAGTGGTGAATTCTGTGAATTAAGTTCTTCAGCAATAAAGTATGCGTGTCTAACGGAGTTGCCAAAAACAAAAAATTGAAACATCGGAAAACTAGTTTGTTGAGTCCTTTGATTATATATTAAAATAGTTAAAGAATAATTTAATAATAACACTTATCAAGAAAATATTTTATAAGGAAAAATATTCTCATAAAGCAACACTAATATTCTAACACTAATACTCAAATTTAATGCAAAGTCGGTACATATTACAGTTTGATATTTACGATTTCTCAATACAAATCGCTTATTCTTTGGTGTCGTATTAATTCTCGGTAGTCTCGAGTATTTAATATGCTACAACGATTGGCGATTTTCTTGTCACTTGAATGCTAAACTTACTTCAGTACAATCAAATATTCACATACTGATAACAAGAGTATATTTTCATCACAAACCACATAATAATAATTGTAAATTATATATTTCTATAATTTACAATTAATAAAAGACTTAATCACTCAAAGCCCGCCGCCTTCGCTTATGTCATAGTAGACGCTCGACACCAATTATTGTCATTGCGTATATGCTCGCCACTCTGGTGAGTCTTCTTTTGCCAGCTAAGCACAGCATAGGTATACGAGTACATACATACTTTCGTCTCTCGAAAGGTATGATGAATGCGGCGAATATTGCTGTAGCATAGTTGTCAGATCTATATGAGGGAGCGAGAGTATTAACGACAAATATGGCGTCGTACATAAATTCGCCTTTGTTAACACTAACGTATATATATATATTTACAGGGAAGCTAGCCATAAGCACACTAAGCAGCGAAAGGTAATTCATCTTAACTGGGCACGTTCATCGCAAGGCAATTGAGTGCTTCTGCCTTTGAGTGGTTTTTGACTTTGAATGAGTTAATGACAAACGTTTTTGCTTTTATATTAGCAGTAGTGCACTTGAGTGAGTTATATTCTTTAGAAATGAACGAACAAAATTTGTTGCAGCAACATGTTGCAAAAGAATTTAAAGTAAAGAAACATGCAAGGCTTTTAAAAATTTTAATTTTTAGAAATTATTTAAATAACGGCTCCTTCCTGTATTTTACCAACGCAATATTAATTTATTTCGTCCTCATATAACATGCATCATATAGCTCAAATCGTTAATTTAAACCAAACATGTTTCTAATAATTGTTTATTTCCAAATAGATAATAATTCAATTATTGCATACCGTTGATACATTAAGAAATGAATCCCATAAAATCTTATAAAAATTACAATAAATATTTAAGCATACAAATCTTTAGTGTATATGAAATTGTTCCTTAGATTTCCAATCTCACATTATATAGACACGATTTTTGTGAATTTGACTGATAATATATATGTACACTGGGGACACAAGTTCAATCCCACTCAAAATAATGCTACCATTTCCCGACAAAGCATACACAAAATTTATTCGCCATTTGTTAGAGTGAAACACTCGCGCTACGTCAGACATAGCTATATCTTCACAAGAAATCACTCATCTAATAACTAAGTGGTCTTTTGCGAAGGACAGAGTGAGAAAGAAACTGACGAAATAGCTGTATACGGTTGTAAGAAACGAAGAGGCTGGGTTTCTCGTCTTCAATCAACCGCCATTATTCATTTATGTTACTCTCTGCTTGACCGCAGTAGCCACCCGTTTACTTAAATGCTCAACATCGCTCCTTGGTGTGAATATAGCTCTCAGTTGCTATATTTCAAGTGTCTCTTGTGTCAACAGCTGTTAGCAAGTAGGAGAGCAAACGCTCAGTATATGAATGTAGGCATGTAAGCAATTCATGGTAGTTGCTACTTTTGTTTATTGGAAAGATAATGGTGGTGGTATCATGAAGGGAGCTTCTTTTTAACATTACTGTTTTGTTTAGCTTGCGCTCATTCATTTTCCATGCGTCTTTGGTGACATTTTAATGGCCGTTCTGAAGTGTTTATGGTTTACGTAGCAATAGAAACATCAAATGACTGAAGTCGCGCTCAAATAAAACCAAATAATTAATTCAAATACAACATAATTGATACACTCAATACTTCCTAAAATTTCAAAACTAATATTGTTAGTAATTTGTCGTTTAAGGGAAGGTATGTATACTTGTGTATCTTTATTAGCAGAAATTCATAAAATAGAAGTTGGATTAAGATATTGATAGTGTTTGTCCATTTTCGAAGCTTTATCGAGGCCGTTAGTACTTTCAAATACTATATTAATTTAAAAATAAACATTTATATGTGGAAAAAGATTTTGACTTAAATACACGAAAGCAGTTTTATCTTCTGCTCAATTTCTCTATATATCTACATAAATACCTAAATAGTGTAGATAAATTATGAAGTCAAAAATAGTGTGAATTTATTTTTACATCTTATTTAACTTTGGTATCAACATTTAATATATTTGGTTCGTGTGTTCCCTTTGTTCTTTGACTTTGTATGTGTGTCTTTCTGTAATTCTTGTTAAACATACACGCATTTAATGCCGTTCTGACTTGATTAATGGATTTGTTAGCTGAAAGATTTCGGTTTTTTATTGTTTGTATTTTTACTTTACTATGGTTTTTGTCTCTAATGAAGTCATTTTGGCTGGCGATATTTTTATTGTCCGAAAACTTTTAACGGAATGTGAAGCTGGAGTGTATAAATCTATAAAATTTTAGGGAAGAACAAAAAAATATAAATTTGTGCATAGGCTTGACAATAATATACATATACAACAAAATTTATCTTTTGGTTGAAATTGTTTACCGGTACGAATTATATAAAGTAGTAGCTTACGAAATGTATTTTGAAATCACATAACCAGAACTAATTAGCAACATCTAAGTAGTCAAAGAAAAGTGTTTTGTTACTGAAATAAACACACAAATATTATTCCTATTTTGTGAATTTGTTTTCGTTAAGATGAGAGCTTTAGGTTTTTGAAGAATTGATAGTATTTTCAACGGTTTTTTATATGTGCTTATACAAAATTAATTAAGTTATCTTACAAACTGAATTTTTGATAGGCAGCTTATTACAATGTCAAAAACAGTTTTTTTTTATCAACTTAGGGACACAAATTTCGTAACGCAAAAAAAATAAAAATAATTTTATTGAGACAAAAGAATTTTAAAAGGTTAAAAGCGTGTAGTTAGTTCCACGAATTAAAAAAAAACAAATATCGCAACATGCTGACTTGCTAATATGGTAATATTTTCCTCCTTTCTCTTTTACTTATTTCATCGATACTGCAACCAGCTGCCGACCGTCGAATGGTAGAAACCAATTCGTTCTTTGTTGCTAGTGTATTGTCCATAGTTTCTTGCTATTTTTTCGTGTTCAGAAATGAGCAAATAAATAAAAGATCGAATCATGACAATTTTTCCATGTAGCTGTGCCGTCGCTTTACCAGCGCATTTTCCAACTTTCTGGCTAAGGTCATGGATATTGGTGCAGATTTTTTGCTATTATTGTCGTCGGAATGAGATATGAATGCTCTTGCACGATATTTCGTTGTTCACTGTTCGCTTCAACAGGAAAATGTTGTAAATTCCCGCCGTCCACGAAGCATAAGTCGAGTTCTGAACTCATGCAGACCGCAGCGGCTTGCCTCATCGCAACTATTAACTCGATTCAAGTACCTACAGAGAAACAACCTGACTCTGGAGGTGAATTGCTCTCGTACTGATAGCGAATATGTGAAGTTGGGGAGTATACGGCGGTTGTGGAGAGTTGTAGGGTGGCAGTCATATCAACTGTTGCTGCAACTTCAGCACTGATTAGTAAAATGACTGCTTAAAAAGGCGAAGCCTTAGACAAGCCAAAAATATATATAAATATGTCACGAAAAATCGGTGGGGTTTATTGATTTCACATGGCTTTATCCTTGAACCATGTATTTCAACTTATTCATTATTTTAATTGCCATATAAGACACGACGTCCTGAACGGTGATTTTATTTTACACAGTTGAAAAAATTTTTAACACATGTTGGCGCACATGTTGGTACTGAAAATCATAATTTCTATTTTTTACAATATTTTAAGAGATATTTTAGCACCATATGTATGGACATTTTTTACTAGACCTGCTGACTATTTTTAAAGTTAATACCACACATTCTGTCGGCTTCAAGGTTACTCTTTATTTGACTTAGACGAAAATTTCAAGGCTATTTCGTAGAGCAATATAATGTATTTATGTAAATGTGATATTTTACTGGGTAATGTTTTTAATATTTTTGTCATAGAAGATTTATTAAAAAAATACGTTGATTTAATGAAACCTTTACATACAATTTCCCAGAGAATCTTATGTTTGGTACGGTTTAAGCCAAACCTTTTGTTACTTGATTTATTTTAAAGTAAAAACCAAAGTCGACATAATAACTGAATATTGTTGCACATATTGGCAGAAATGCACATCAAAATAAATACCAAAATACAACTAAAATACAGTAAATATTCCTTAGTTGCAGATAGAAGATAAGTTATACAAATGTAAATCTTGTATTTTGGAATTATTAGTATTAAAAAAATTCACACGATTCTTGCTCGTTGACAAGACATTTTCCTTACTAATCCAAAGGTAAACTTATTAAAAAAAAATATGATGGGTTAATGTTGCTTATCAAATAAGGACTAAATCAACTTTGAGGGCTTCTAAATAATAGGAATCCTAGATCGAATTACATGCATCATGTTTTTATGGTGCGGACGCTAACAAGTTGGCTGGAAAATAGAAAATCACAACAATATTACTATAACATTATGAACATAGATTAATACATAAAGACAAGTGTATACAGTATTTACCCTTGTCTTAGAGCCCGTGTTTTTTAGCGATGGCTAAATCCACGTACATGCCAAATGCCTGATAAAATGGCCACGTATGGCAATCAAGCTAACTAAATAGCAAGAAAAAAAATTACAGGAAAAAACTGCGTGAACTAAAATGATCGAACTGTTGTACAAAACCATCAAAATAAGGTGGTGAAAAAAACTCGTTACATCTAAATTTCAAAGTAGCTTCCATTCTAACAACATCGCTACAATTGCTGCCACCGCACAAGAACACCCATCTGCAATATGTTTGCACGCTGTCGGGTACTAAACATAAACAAATAAAACAAGTAAGGAAGGCCTGAGTTCGGGTCTAACCGAACATTTTATACTCAAGCGGGGATAAGTGATATCCAGGATTTTTCGTATATATTTTAATTAGAAGAAGGAAGTATTGCATCCATTATTTACAATCACAGGCAAGAAGATACACTATTACTAGAAAGAGATTCTTTCGGAATTTCATTGAAATTTCTTACATATTGACCGATAGCCACATAAGTTCGAAAATATTTATGTAAGGTGTATAGGGGCTAAAGGAAGTATTGATCCCATTTTTGGCACAAGGCATGTGGTTATCATACAAATATTTTCTCCGGATTTCGTTACTAGAACTCACAGACTGACCGATATGTTCGATAAAAATCAGCCATATGCACTGATGTCCACATATTTGGTGTCTGCGTCCTTGAAAAGTTATAGTCCGATTTCGAAATAAGTAGTAAGTAATAAATACGAAATAAGTGTATATTGTAAAGTTAAGGAATCAGATGGAATCTGAGAGTTTGTTATATGGGAATTTGGCGTAAGTGTTAACTGATTTCGCCCATTTTCACAGTATAGGTATACTTGTAATAGCAAAAATTTGATAACTTATCATATCAAATTTGCTTGAAATTAGTCAAGTACTTCCTGAGGTATAGCATTGTACCTAAAAGTCTACAAAATTTTTAGCCTACAAGTGTTTCTCATCACTGTGGTACCTTGTACCAAATTACAGTTTTTATCTTATTAGTTATGACACTTTATGGGTTTTCGTTTAATGGTATTTTATGAGCGTGGTAGTGGTCAGATTACGCCCAACTTTGAACTCATCCTTACTTTTTACGACGTCTCAATTCGTACTCAAGGTATCGCTTCCACGGACAGACGGGCAGATGGACAGTCACCCAGATTTCATCTCTATATCGATTAATTTTAGGTGATACAAACAATCGTTAGATGTATAAAAGTATTATACTCTGTGCAACATGTTGCGAGAGTATAAAATTCGACATATTTCCTATGCAGACGAAGTCGTCATATAAAAAAAAAAATTGAATAATAAACCGCATGTATAATGGCAATTGTGAAATAAAAAAAATTTCACACGACTTTGAATGTCTAACGTGGCCAATATGTAGGACCGACAACACTAGTGAGGGTTTACTAAATGAGCCTAACAAACCTACAAATACACATGCATTTTCGTACATTCATATATCTTTTACTTTAATGGGAGTTTTTGTCAATCACATGGCCTATCAGTCTGCTTTAGTGGTGATCGCTTTTACTGTGGTGCCTAGTCGGTTGTCCTGTCTTTTGATGTTATACTTCCTCGACGTTTTCCATTGTTTGAATAATCAGCCAGCAATAAAGCTTGCATAAGTAACGGTAAAATCCATACATCCAGACCCCTCTCTTTGATACCCATAGCAACAGTGATATTACTTCAAAATGTTTACATTAATGCAAAAACCTAGGCGAATGAGCAAATATGGTTAATGTATTTGTGCAGGCGAATGGATACAAATACATATGTAAGCCGCTATAACGGGTTTAAACTCAAAATGTCAAAATTCTACATTTTGTGGTATTACGGTTTTAAGCACTTCTTGGTAGCAGTTGTGGTTGAATATTACTAAAGTTTATTTCGAACAAATACAATTGGAAAATATAAAACGGGTCAATAAACTATTTAAAATAAATTGAAACCATTTATTCAGTTATTTGACAAAAATACATACAATAGAAAAAGATCAGGTGGAAAATTTCTTGATCTCGTGGAGAAAACTCAGAATTTTGAAACAGCAAAAATAAAATTAAGGGACTGTGGGAAATATTGCGAACATAAAGAGTCGGTGCGATCTATTATTCCTGCTCCTCTTCAATCATTTGGGTTATAATTGTAGTTGTAGTTGTAGTTCTGTAAACCATTTCTGTCTCTCGAGTTGGTTGATAATCAACTGAATGTTTAAATGACTAGTGGTATTGCCTTCGTGTTAGTTGGCTTGAACATTGAGTTTTATTAAACTTTTTGCAAATATGTATTTATTTTTTCACACTAACAATTTGCAGCTTGTGCTACATATTATAACTTCAGTATTCTTCAACTGCTTCATAACATAGCGCCATGGAATAACTCAACGATCTGTTTTATAATGCTATAGAGTAAAAGTTTGTGAAATAATACATGAAAAGACATTGCGACAAGCACATCATAAAGCATTATTATTTCAAAGTCTTTTTTTTTTATTTGCACAGACGGAATTAGTAACAAGTAAGGAAGGGCTAAGTTCGGAGGTAACCGAACATTTTATACTCTCGCAAAGTCAAATGGTATACTCGTTTAAGATTTCTTTGTGGATTGACTGATATTTTCGGTAGAAGGTCAACTATAGGTACTGGGGTCCACATATTCAGTACCTAGGGGCTTGAACAGTTTTGGTTCGATTTAGAAAATTTTTGGTCACAAGGTGGCATACTTTAAACGTATTATTCACGCAAAATTTTACGCCGATATAATCATTGTTGCTTGATTTGCATAGTGGAAAGTGAAAGAATCAATTGGTATTTAAAATGGTGTCATATGGAAAATAGGCGTGGTTGTAATCCGATTTCGCCCATTTTCGCACTATGACATAGAAACATGAAAAGAACGTTACGCACCGAATTTGGTTGAAATCGGTTAAGCAGATCTCAAGATATGGGTTTTCACCTAAAAGTGGGCTGTGCCACGCCCACTGTCTAATTTTGAACGCGGTTCCTATAAAGTCATCTTATACCATCTCAGAGATAAAATTTAATGTCTCTGGCGTGTTTAGTGCTTGATTTATCGCGCTTTTAGTAGTTTTTAACAGTACCGTTATATGGGGAGTGGGCGGATTTGCCACCCGATTTCAACTATTTTCACACCGTCAATAGAAGTGCTAAAAACATTTGCTTGTAGTGAATTTTGTTATTATAGCATTAGTGGTTTAGGAGATATGCACATTAAACCTATTAGAGACGCCCACTTTTTAAAAAAAAGTTTTAACTGCAGATGCCCTCCCTAATGTGATCCTGTGTACCAAATAACAGTCTTGTATCTTATTGCGGAGCTTAGTTATGGCAAGTTATTTGTTTTTGATTAATGGCGTTTTGTGGGCGTGGCAGTGGTCCGATTACGCCCATCTGCAATACCAACCGTCTCACGGTACCATGAAACATGTCTACCAAGTTTCATAAAGATATCTCAATTTTTACTCAAGTTAGAGCTTGCACGGACGGACGGACGGACAGACGGACGGACGGACAGACAGTCACCCGGATTTCAACTCGTCTCTTCATCCTGATCATTTATATATATATAACGCTATATCTAACTCGATTAGTTTTAGGTGATACAAACAACCGTTAGGTGAACAAAACTATTATACTCTGTAGCAACAGGTTGCGAGAGTATAAAAAGTATTACATTAGAAACACATGCATACAATTTTCACTTGGAGGTTCCAATCCCCCATCTTCCTTATTATAAGCCTTCTTCTCTGCTTCACCCAGTATGAGTATATACATATACGATTACTTGCAGCTTTACTAACATTTGAAATATGAACATATAAAAATATGAAATAAAACATTTGTGAAAACTTTTATAAATTATCCTTGAAAAAATCCTTATTTATGACTCGAGTGCAAATTTTCATTTTATCACAGTTGACGCAACAAAGTTAAACCTTCCCCCTACTTTTTAAAACTCATGCGGCAACTACAATTAAGCCCGGCTGCTTGACACGTCCCATTTTAACATGAAAACGGTTTCAAAGCTATAGCAGAGTTAGAATACTCCTAGTGCGTATATTTATCCTGCACAAGACTGAGTGTCTTGATTCTGTGTTTAGGTGCTATAATTTCTCCGGGCGGCATCTTCTGCATTCTCCTTCATTCTTCTTAGCGTGCATGTGTTTCTGAGTTCTATCTATGCTTAGCATTCTCACTCCCCAACATATGAGCACATGACTGAATATTGTGCGCTGAAATGCAAAATTTTATTTCATTCCCATTTTACTTTACTTGGCTTTCTTCTGCCGCGACTCCAAGTTTGTGTCGCTTTCTATTATGACAAGAATCCAACTGCTGGATTAAGACCCTGTATTGCCAACTGGAAGTGCAAAGTGCGATATGGCGGGTGAAGTTTAAGAGACTTGAGTCAAATTTTCATTCTTATATGTAGTCTTCTCTGGCCTTGCATTGTCCCGTTGCCATTATCGTGTCGAAACTCCGTTGTCTCTCTCCTTCTCTTGACACAAGTATTGTTGCCGTAATCTTGATATTGGCGTTGTCGAAAGTGTTTTGTGTGTAAAAGTTTTATTGGCAAAATCTGTTTATGGCTTTGAATTTTAATTAGTTTGAATTACATGAATGAAAAGCAGTTGTGTATGCGGCGGATGCGCAGTGGCAATTGTGGCTCTCAAATTCAGCACCTTACAGTAAAACGATATTCATTTATGTAGCAAACGATAGTAACTAGTGCTATTTGACTGTTATGAGACGATGAGTTCAACCGCTATGAATTGCAGTGTCTCTTTAACAGATATAGTACCGAAATCAGCATCAGCCCGTAGTGTTTGTATATGTCTAGATATTTTTATATGTCATAATATGCATCATCGTCCGCACACAGAATTCATGCATTCACATGTTCTTGATATTTTTTATATTTAAAACTACAAACTTTTATATTTCAGCTGGTAGACAAAGCTGCATGCATTCTTAGCATGTACAAACATTGGAATATGCCTTGGAACTAAGGCCGAATTTGACCACTTACACTTTTAATTAGTGAAAGAAAATATTTTCATGAGTTGTCAGGTTTTTCTGCAGCCGCCAATTGGACGCCCATTACCGACTATGCTACAACGACAAGCTATAAAATGTATGCCTATTTAATTGAATTAATGCCAATTTATGCCAAACCATAAAAATTGTAATGACGCGAAAGTTTGCTTAAACGTTTGATTGTGCATACACAGAAGGCCAAGTGCACTGACTGGTTATAAATGCGGTTGCCACAAATACCAAAAGTGGTGAAACAGTAAAACGAATACCTCAAGTGGTAAAACAACAGAATAAATGGCAGTAGCTTTGGAAGCTGGCCATTTTTTAGGTGCATAGTTGGTTTGTTATATGCAACACAACATTTTTGCACCCATTCGGTGGATTCGGCGTCTCGTGTTTTCATTTGCTGTTTGCTCTTTTTTCAAAAATTAAATGCAATTTATTTGTCATCGTTTTGCTAGCAATAAATCAGGTAATCACAAAAATGCTGTCAACATTCAGAGATATGCTAGCAGTGTAGACCAGCCACAAAGAAAACTGCCGCTGTGAAAACAACAATGCGAAAGTCAGCCATAGCAATAACAAAAAAAAAAAGTAATACAATTATTTATGAAAAGGGGAAACCAAAGCAAAAAGAGTTAAGTGCATTTTGTCGCAGTTTAGTAAACAAGTAAATATGTTGAATAAGAAAGAGTGAGAGGCTAGAAAAACTTTTAAAGTGACCGTTAAAATTTGTGATCATATAACCTGTTTCTTTAATTGCCCATTTGCAACAAGCAGCAAGCAATTGAAAAAAAATAAAATGGAAAATTAAGAATTAGTTGCAAAAGTGTAGCAACAAAATATTCCTACCGCAAAAGCGGTGAGTAAGCTAACAAATAAATATTGTACAACAAAGCAATGCTTCAAATCGACAACACTGCAATGGCAAACAATTTGGGCATATAACACAAGGATTTCATGTATTCGTTTTTATAGTGAATACATTCATATGTACATACATATATATATATTGATGAATTGAAAAAAAGCAAAAAAAAATTAATCGCCCATAGCATTTTTATAAAATAAATATATATTTTTATAAAAAAAAAATAAATTTCATGAAGAGTTTTATGATTTTTGGCTATTGTTTTAAGTGCTGACATTTGTAACCAATTTTATAACCTTTTATCAAATCGAATTTTTTAAAATTAACTTGGAATTTTATTTTTCAATTTTGCATCTTATAACCCTATCAGCGGTTTTGTAAAAAGTAATTTCATTTCCTAAATCTATACGCCGCACCTGCACAAGCAATGTACTTTGTTAACCATCTGCCAAATACATTGCCCTTGATGTTGGCAATGTTTTTATATGGGCATTTGTTATCAACATTCATTCTCAAAATGTCGCCGGATAGGAATGTTCGAACTGATATAGGGCATATTTGAGCTCATGAACCGATTAAAAATTTTACTAGGATGACAAAAAATTATGTGAAGCATGAAAAAAGTAGAAATTTACTTTTTTCGACAAATGCATTTTTTTTTTGAAAAAATAAGATTTGATATTTTAAGACTTAAGTTATTTATGCATAACGTTTATTTACCAATCCAGTAATTAAATATGAGCATTAATATTTATATCTGCTAAGAATTATCATTAAAATATTAACCATACATACATGTACATACATATGTATTTAATTACTATTTTCCATATATTTTTGTTAAAATTTCTGCTTTTGAATATTATGTTACTTTGCTAAATTGCAGTTTACGCAACCAAATATAAAACATTGGGCACTGTCATTTAATACTTGCTGGCATCATGCAAAATTATGTATGTATGTAGAAATGAAAACAGCTCTGTCGAACCACCAAAACAGTTTATTGCTATTTTTAGGCATATTTTGCTAAACATTATTAATTTGCAGTCTCCATTGGCAATATTGCTAGCAAACTAGATTTTTAGCCTGTCAAGATGCCCCGTTATCAAGGAAAGACATCTGGGAATAAAAAATACATTCACATTTGGAGATTCTATGGTATTTGCATACACTTTAAATAATGAAAAATGTCCCAAACATCTTCTTTGAAACCATTTTCATAATGATTAAAAGCATACACAGTACTAAAACGCGAACATATATCACACATAAAATGCCATTGTCATTAAAGCGAAATATTGTGTTTACTTTTGTAGTAACACAATTTATTCAAATTTATCAAGCTTATCAAAAAATTGTTAATATTCATATAACAGTACAGCTACTCGCTCCGCCTTTATACCACGGGTATTGACAATGCATATTGCCTCTTTTGTTACTGAATCCGCCTCCAGTATCAATTTCAAAGTATTGTGATGAAACATACTTTTCGTACTTTATTTATCGTTCATCACAATATACATACACACTCTGTGTTGGTTAGTATCCATTTAACCTTCCCAAAGGTCTGCTTTCATTAAATGCACTTTGCTGACAGCACTCCACAATTCAAAAAACAGCAGTCAGCTTACGAGGTTAGCCTCATAAACAATATCTATGACTCCGCAGCAATTCTTTGTTTAAATTTTTTTGCGCTATTGTTTATTAACAAACACTTCAATAAATATTTTGTGTGTTGTAGCCGGCTGGTACTTAAAACAAAAGAATATTGCATATTGCTCGGCCTATTTAATGGCCTTCCCAATGGCAAAATTTGCAACAATTGTGCGAACTTGTGGAGTTTTGAAATGAAACAAGTCAAACATTTTAAAGTTGAATAAAAGGAAGATAATTTTCTATCATAAATGTAGGAATAAAAAGTTTTTACGTTGTTTTTAAACTTTTTTTGAAGGCTTAGCAATGATTTTTTCGCGAAAGTACAACGACATTCCTGTTTTCCTATTACGTAAAAGGTGAGAGACACCATTAAATTGGAATGATAGTCATGGAACTTTCATTATAATGGTTTTGAAAATAAGTTAATATCCAAGAAAAAAAAAACTTTTGGGTGTACGCAAAAATCCCAACCGTTTGTATTGTCATTATATGCATATACGTCTTGCTTCTGCCTAGCCGACCATAATGACTTTCACATTATATTTCTTCGTTGCAGTTACACCTACATGCATCATCAAAACTCAATTTGCTGTTACATTTTCAACTCTTCTCTATACTGGTAACGTTTATTTTTATAATTTATGGGTTTACCATACATTTCATATCTAGACCTAGTCCTTGCAGTTTGCGATTGATTTCGAGGTGATAATAATGACAAATAGTTGGATGATGAACAGGTTATGAAAATTGTTCAAATTATGCAGTGGAATACTTCATATAAGGATGTAGAATGCCATTCAAATTGTGACATTTTGTCTCTTGGACAAAATTAACCAGGAGCTTGTTTTGCTAACATAGAATATAGAATATCATATATTTCATTATTAAAATTAATAACGCAAATTACTAAACTTGTTGAGAGCTTATAAACATGCGTTGCGGAAATTAGATATGCAATATGCCAGAGAAATAAACAAGAAGTTGAAGGTGTCTTCTCGACATTTCCGTTTCCGATTTTCTCACAATTTCCTTTTTGATTTACTGCTATAGTTTGGGTGAGAAAACAAAATAGTTAAATACAACTGGTTCATAGTCGGCTTTATATTATATATGAGGATAGATTTCCCCACTAGAAACACACAAAATAATATTAAAATAAGTTGAGTTACATAGACATTGTATACATTCCAGCATCTTGATAGGTATATATTTTTATACCATAAACAGGGTATATTAGATTTTCCACAAAGTTTGTAACACTCAACGGAAACGGCGAAGACCCTATAATGTACAAGTATATATAGATGATCAGCATGACAAGTTGGTTCGATTTATTCATGTCCGTCTATATATACGTGAACTAGTTCCTCAGTTATTGAGTTATCGATCTGAAATTTTTCACACGTCCTTTTCTACCTATGAAGCGGAACCGCCGATATCGGAGCATTATAGTATACATAGGTATATGTAGCTGTCATACAAACTAAACGATCAAAATCAAGTTCTTGTATAGAAAACTTTTTTATATGACACCATATCTTCATGAAATTTGACGTGGATATTGTCTAAGGACGTTTATAGTATATAGCGGCATAAAAATCCAAGGATTTAAAACTTGAATATTGCAGAAAAATTTTAAAATGATTGATACAAAATTCCCTTGTGGTGCTGTTTATCACAATTCAACAAACGATTTTTATTTATTGATTTTATATTCAAGTTTGTAACAAATCAGTAATTTTCAAAGTTGTTAGTTAAGAACATTTAAGTGGAAATTGTAAAATATTTCTTAGTTATAAACATATTCATATTAAATTTAATTCAACGAATAGTTGAGTAATATTCTGGGCTCAGATTAATTAGATTCGATAAATTTCCCACACTGCGATGGGAACTGTAGCCTTCTGAACGGAACTTATATTTTGACAGTTTACGTGGCAACAGGCCCGTTTCTCCAAAAAAATTTCCAATCAAAATTGTTGCTTCAATAATATGTAACATCATGTTTGTAACACCTAGAAGGAAACGTTGAAGACCCTACAAAATATGTACATAAATGATCAGCATGATGAGAAGAGTCGATTTAGCCACGTCCGTCTGTCTGTATATATACAAACTAGTCCCTCAGTTTTCAAGATATCGATCTGAAATTTTGCACCTGTCCTTTTCTTAATAAGAAGTTGCTCACTTGTAGGAACGGTCGATATCGGAACACTATAGCATATAGCTGCCATACAAACTGAACAATCGGAATCAAGTACTTATATGGGAAACTTTTATATTTGACGTAATATCATCACGAAATTTAGTAAAAGTTACTTGCTAAGGCAACAATGTAATTTTTGAAGAAATTGTTTAGATCCAATCACTATAGTATATAGCTGCCATACAAACTGAACAATCGAAATCAAGTATTGGTATGGAAAACTCTTTCATTTGACGAGATATCTTCAGGAAATTAAGCACGGATTATTATTTACGGTAGTAATGCAATCTCCGAAGAAATTGTATAGATCGGATGACTATAGCATATAGCTGCCATACAAAATTAACGATCGGAATGACGTTCTGTGAAGGGTATTATAGCTTCGGTGCAACCGAAGTTAACGTTTTTTCATGGTTGGTTTACCGTACTGTTGCATAATTGAAGCGGGTTGAAATTATGTTTGAGAATAATATTAGAACCAATTTTTTAATGAACACATATTATGTGATTTCATTCCGGGTATATCTATGAAATTTGGAAACACAATTGGAAAATTTACGTTTTCAATTACATTGGCAACAGTAATCGTTTTAAAATACTTCTGATCGCCTGGCAACAACTAATGCATCTGGAAATTGATTTCGTCAACAACTACATTTGTGGCCGCTAATGTAGCCCGATTACTGAACGAGTTTTGATTTAAGTAATAAATTTTATGTCCGTTCTAACATTACCAATATCTAGCAATTGTTCGGAATGTAGTATTTCTGCTAATGAATCTATCTGCAATTGTACGCGAAGTGTTTTCACCATAAGAACGATTGTTTAAACATTCGTTAATCTCATTGGCTAAAGTAAAGCGAACAATGACCTGTCTGTCGAAAATCACAAGACGGTAGTAAAACCACCGAAAAGTTCATCGTTGCCGTTTAAATCTTGTATTGGTCTGTGCAATGCTTGAAGAATTGAGATATAATTTTTTTAAATAGGAATAAACAGAGCTGAGTTTTACTAATATCGCTTCAGTACTTTAGAAGTTTACAATGAAAAAACAGTTACGTTTTATTATACCACGTTTTATACCACTTTCCTCAAGAACGTGTATCATATGTCCGTCACCTGCTTCTAAGCTTTCTTCGCACCAATTTTCTTTCAAGTCGGCTTAGCCGTTCTTGTGTTATAAATAGTGTAACTAACACGACCTTCATTTATATAGATAATTACATAGATATATAAGCCAGCGAAATGTGTAGTTCTTCGAATATGTTATATCTTCCCGATTCTGAGAATCTACAAGTGTTAATAAATATTCTTAAATTGCACAGCAGCGGTTGTGTTTTGTTCAATGTTGTTTATTACACATGCGTACAAACAACTATGTGCCGCCACTTCGTTTCACATCGCCATTGTGGCAGCCTTATTAAATGACACTTAAGTTTGTTATACGTTTCTTAATATTCCAGTCATTGAATGCCATTTGGTATAAATCAAGCATATTACGGTATTGAATTTCGTAACAATGTGTGGATGTCAAAGAGTAATCCGAACACATTGTAGAGGAATATACTTTTTCCCTAAAACCAGCTTTACATGTGTCAGTATTTAATTCCGTTCGACTCCAATTCATGTGAAACATCGTAGCATTTTTTTTCATGTGCAGCTCGGCGCCCGACAAAGTAAAATAGTATTTTAAGTACTTAAATGTATACTTGAGATCATGTATATATGAGTATAATGGTTTTAAGTGGATTTTGAATTTCACATTTTTTCCGTCAATCAGGACTTATTAATATTTTCTGGACTTTACGGAAATGGAACTACTTCTTAATTTTCCTTTGTACACCAGACATCAATTATAAATGTAAATAATCGTTGTATAAAGTACTACATAAATATTACTTCACTAAGTTATGAAAATTAAATGCATTTAACAATGGAAAGTAAACTATAACTAACAATTATTTAAATTTAATGGTTTCAATCTCTAAATTACTATTGAAATTATAATAACTTCAAGAAATTGCCTCTAAACAGATTCTACTAAAAAGATAAATTTTTCCGCATTTAGCTTCAGGAAAATGCAAAATATGGCAGCTAATTTTCACTTGTTTCGGTGTTGGGGTAACCCGAATAGTTTTTTTATATCGTATATACAAAACAATGTACAGAAATTCGTTGTGACTTTTTAAAGTTACCCTTTCTCTGCATACATAGTTTTTAAATAGTATGATATACCATAGTATGTAGATGTAATATATGGTGTCTGCAGGCTGGTGGCTAGTCGCAGTCATTTCTGCGGCGCATTTGCATATGCAATGAAGTGTGTAGTAAGAATTGTCAACGCGCCCCATAGAACTGTCAACTTAATATGGCAATTTTAACTGAAAGCAACCAAAAAATAAAATGAATCTTCATAAAACACAAACTGAAATTTCGTTCTCGAAGGAAACTTGGAATGGTATAGCAATAGGCGAAGTATAGCAGATGAAGGTGTGAGGGAATTTTTTATGATATGAAACGGCTGATGGATTTATGCATATCACATATTCGCGCTTAAGGGAGTAATAAAATGAAATACATGGAATGTCGGGATAAGAAACGTGGAGGCAAGAGGAGAGAACATTAGTGTTACTAGATTTTTGGCTGGCAAAAGACAATTCAGTGCAATTCAGTCAGTCAATTGAAGGCTATGTGAATTTAAAATTCAATTCTATTTACAGCTACCACAGATGAGGTGCTGGCAGACATTTTGTCATTTCGAATAAAGAAATTTAAAATATAGTGGTGCTGAAAATATGAACAGCGTATATGTTATCTACAATATATGAAAAAATCTAAAGCAAAGGTATGAAATAAAATTACAGCTTGAGTCATAATAGACAAATATGTATGATTGACAACTGGAAGGAAATGTTGTATAAAATGGTCAAAGCATATAATTGTGATATTATTTCAACCCGAAAATGGCACCCACATTTTCAGGAAATAAAATTTATTTAGGACATAGTTATTTTCATGGTTTGCCTAAATATTAAAGCAATCAATAAATGTTCCTCGACAATCACATTACTTGGACACTCGAATTCACCTAGAACCAGTAATAACCTGACTGAGAAGTTTTGTCACTATTGTCAGGCTGAAACTATGCTGAACGTTCTCCGCCAACATGTGCACAATACCCTTACACCACGCACGTCTTTGCGGACGCCGTCATTTGATGTTTTATGAGTTCAAAATGTATCAGATGCCAAACCTAGTTTCTCCAAGAGGCATTTCATGCCACGAAATTTAGAGGTATATTTATTGAATATGTTAACAATAAAATCTAGACTCTGTTTTATAATTACAACATAATATCAAGTAACAAATGCAAACATTAACAACGTCCCTTAATCAATAAAAAATATTACGTTTAAAGTCGAGAAATTATGTATATGTAAATTTATATGTGTGTTTATAATTGAAAAAATTGTGGCGATCACCTTTATAATGGAAAGGCAGCTAAGCTACTATTGTATACTATAATGTTTGTCGTCTTATTTTAGAAACTGTTATTATGTTATCATATACATACATGTGTAGACATAAGAAGCTGGAGCGTCCTTTCAACTTATCATAAGTTTATGTCCACGTAGATTATCGTAGATGCCAGAAGGATTTGTAGACTGGCTTAATATGCTTTATTTAGTTTTAATCGTTGTAGTTTTTAGCAAGACAAGTGTTTAGCTAATTGCAAGGTTTAGTTATGCTGCTTGTAAATAAACTTTAATTAAGTGAAGAACGATTCTCTTTTTACCTTATGTTTGATATGAGGATTTTTCTTCTCTTAGGCATTTAAATATTGTAGTTATGAAAGCACACTATTAAAAGAAGAATATATTTCATCAAGAAGTTAAATAGACGTCTTTAACCATTTTGACATACGACGTAAAATTTGGCATACTACATTTACTAACAGTATAAATATGGTAAATAAACTTACAAACAACTCTTATGCTGAAATCGGGATACATTCATCGGTGCTGGATTTGCATACTGAAAAGTGAAAGAATCAGATGGAATTTAAAATTATGATATATGAGAAGTAGGTGTCGTTGTAGTCTGAATTCACCTGAAAGTGGGCGGTGCCACGCCCATCGTTTAATTTTGACCCCGGCTCCGCCCTTTCGTACCATCTCGGCTGTAAAATTTAATGTCTCTGGCGTAGTTGTTATTGATTTATCGTGCTTTGAGTAGCTTTTAATAGTACCGTTATATTGGTACATTCAGTGTCGGTAGTGGTGATTAAGGGATTTGTTCTAAGCGAATTTGGTTACAATATCTTGAGTGGCTTGGGAGATATGTCATTAATCCTCTTAAAGGGCGGGGACTCGCCCATTTTTCCAAAGTTTTTAGCCTAAAGGGTCCCTTGGTAATGCCATGCGTTGTGCCAAATTACAGTTCTATATCATAATTAAGTGCTTAGTTATGACACTTTATAAGTTTTCGTTTAATGGCTTTTTTTGGGCGTGGCTCTGTTCCGATTACGCCCATCTACGAATTCGTCTTAACTTTCTTGTTATGATATCTCAATTTTTACTCAATTTACAGCTTGCACTGATAGACAGACAGACAGACATCGGGATTTCAATTCGCCTCGTCATCCTGATGAATTATATATATATATATATATATCTCGATTAGTGTAAGGTTATACAAACAACCGTTAGGTGAACAAAACTATAATACTCGTAGCAACATGTTGCAAGAGTATAAAAATAGTTTACCTATTTATAAATCGTTGTATTCGACCGTGATTTTGAGTTAGTTTAAGGACATTTCAAATATATTCCAGTTTATTTTTTAATTACTACAAAATATCGACATTGGCAACCTTGTGTTGTAAGAGAACAATCAGCTGATTCGTTTCTACGGGAAAAATTCAATTTTTGCGGATATCCTACGTTAACGACGGTAAACGGGGACGGTAAAAGCGGTGATGAGTGTTCATTTACATTGCGCTCTCATAAGATAGGTCGTATCACCTGATTCGGTCTACGGTTTTGCATCGATCACCAATTGAAGCTTAATACTTGTTGAACTAGTACAATTCCCTATAGTACTATTCACGATAGAAATATGTTGCTCATGGTCTTTATTTTCGCTCACCGACAATATATTCGCCATTAAATGTGTAATTAAATATATGTGAAATTAAATATACACATGTACATGCACATATACGGTTTTTATTACAATTAAAATGTGCCATAAATTTCGGTCACATATAAAATCGTGGCAATCAGGCTACTTTGCAACTACTATAACAGCAGTGCAACTAACTTGTTCTTCCCTCAAAATAAATAATACAAAATTCAGACAAAGTACAGTTGAGTTATTACACATTTTCTTTAGACAAGCAAAAATATTTGTTGGTCTTAGATGGAATTGCCTCCTTCCTTTTAAATAATTTTAGAAAATGTGCAGGCGCCTTTCGCCAAATGCAACTCATGCGAATTTGGAGGTATCTAGCAACAAGTATATTTTCTGAATTGTATACCTATATACAAGTCCAAGTACAGAGGAAACTAAGATTTCGTAGGTATATATGCATGTAAGGAGCGATTAATGCAGCATTACATGGAAAACAAAAGTAATTTTTCTTCAAGAACTTAAAAACGCATAAATCGGGCTTCTTCTTCTCTTTGCCACTCATACAGGTGCAGTCCTCCCAGCTGACATACAAACATCCACCATGTCCGTCTGATCGCTCTTCTTTACAACAAACGAATATGCAAAATAGCTCCACTTTTAAAGTTTGTTGCAGTAGCTATGTCAAGTGACACGGTTAGCGTCGTGAGTGAGTATTGCTGGGTTGGTGTAGCATGGACAGTAATGCATAGTTCTTTTTGCCGAACGATTGCCGTTTCAAATTTTCTTTTACTTAGACTTAGTATTCGTGCAGACGACAACAATCAGCAGTTAAATACGTACAAAGAATCGTGTTTTATGTCTTGCGTTTTTTTTTTTAGTTTTAATCCTATACTTCTGGAATATAACACAAGAGTTGAATTATCTTTGCCAAAATTGCAAAAACTTTTTGCATTTCCGTATTTGCCCACTTATATGTATTTTATCTTAGCGTTCAAATCAATATGAATAGTTACCTACCTTATGTAGTAAGCAATATATTATATTAAATACTAAAAAAAAATTTCAACATCACTTCCAGTCACTTCGACCGGGTGGTTCTTTCCTTATATCTCTGAAAATCAATATACACTAGTTGTTGTAAGATTTTATGCGACCAGCGACATCACCTCATCATACGGTGAGTTCGACGACATTTGGAGCAACACTAGACAAAAGCAATGGACGTAAAGGCCGTCAAATTAGAAAAAAAATATTGTGGATTTGTGACAATTTAAATGCTTAGAAAGACATTCTAAACAACAAAAGCCTTTACAGGAATAACAAGAAAACGTCAATTATTTTCTGTTATGCTATGTTAAGTCAGAGAAAAGACATATGATCTTCATTGTCACTATTTCGATCGTTTTTATACTCTTGTAACATGTTGCTACAGAGTGTAATAGTTTTGCTTACTTAACGTTTGCTTGTATTACCTACATCTAATCGAGATAGATATGGAGTTGAATTCCGAGTTAATGTTGACCAACCTTTCCATATAACGGTTTTATTGAAACTACTAAAATTGCCATAAAACTATAACTAAATGCGCCAAAGACATAAAATTTTACCACCGAGATGGTACAAGAGTGATTTAAAGGTGTCGGTGTCAAATTAGAACGTTAGGCGTGGCACCGTCCACATTTAGGTTAAACCCCTTATCTCGGAACCTACACTACCGATTTCAAGCAAATTCGGTATGTAATGTTTTTGAACATTCGTACATTACAGTGCGAAAATGGGCGAAATCAGACAAAAAACGTCTACTTACCGTACAACACAATTTTATATTCGATCTGCTTCTTTCACGTACCAGTATACAAATCAAGAACCAATTTGCAAGAATAGTGCATTTATGGGGTGCCACCTAATAAGCAAAAGTTATCAAAATCAGACCAAAACTATTCAAGCCCCGAGATATCGAATTTGTATTATAATAGATATTCGTTGAAATTACTTAGCTATGTTTTTAAAAAAACTGTATTTTTACTAAGAAACATGAACGTAAGCAGTATATTTGAATGAACCATACTCCTATCTTTAAGCCAGTAGTAAGATGCTTTAGAGACATTGCTTAAGATTTAGAAGTAAAATTCATCTTCTTATTCATCTTGAATGACCGACCAACGTCCTATGGTGCAATCTCGCACACATGCAATGTGCCCAATATCTCCACAACCTATATGACCTGGGGGCCCGCAGCTTGAATGCGGTGATGCAAAGAGATTATTGAACAAGCGCAGCTTCTATTTGAATTAGCAAGCAACAGTGCAAAATGTTAATATAAGTGCAACGTCTCATATATATGCATGTATGTAGTGCGAGACCACTCATTGCCACATACCCGCATTCAGTTGCACATTAATCGTATCGATTGCGTCGCCATTCACATAATAGCCCATACCCATACCTCTTGTTTTTTTTTTGGTTGAGACTTTAGAAATTTATTTACATGTGATTTTCTATACCATAAATGAACATAGCATAGTCGTTGATTTTTACAACGCCCCGGCTTGCTTTTGTTTTTATATTGTATTTTCGTGGCACATGCTGTTAGTTGCAATTTTTATTCGTGTTGCATGTACCATGCTACAACATGTTAAACGTGCGCTTGGGATGCAAATCGCCAGATTGTTGCAACTTGCCACTTTATGCTGCATCGTCTCCCCGCACAGCAAAATATTTACATTTTCAACCAACATTTTTTGTTGCTTACAAAAAGTTTTATTCATAGGTTGTCTTAATTTCTATTCTCATTTTTTATTTTACTTGTGTCAGATAAACGAACACGACTTTTTCGTGTTCGGCTCTTTCAAGTTTCTACTTTTATATCCTTTACAATTTTCTTTCTTCATCTCAAAGCATACTTGTATAGTATAACTCTTTCAAATCAAAAACTCCACTTTTAGTAATTCGGTAATTTTCTTAATTTTTTAAGAAGTTCAAACTCCAGCAATATAGTCAAAATTTCTATTTTAGAAAAAAAAAACATCTAGTTCTTATTTAATATTATTTGGTAGTAGCGAACTAAAAATACTTTTCCCATTATCCTTTTCGCAACCCTACTGTCTTATTTACTTTCTTAAATCAGTCACCAGACAACGAAGGCGAAGAAGGCCAACATGACAATGCTAGTGTGTCAATTGCATTTAAAAGTTAGAACATTCGCATTGATTTTTTTATTTGACTCTTTAAACTAATCTTTGGGGACTTGATATATTCAGTTAGACAGCTCTCCATATTTATATTATGTTAAGCAGGATACTAACTAGTATTATCGACTAATTGATATTGTGAAGATGATATGGAAAAAGGACCGAGAAAACACGATTTTCTTAGCTTAGCTATAGTTTCCCACTATCATTGTTACAGTTTTTTAAGGTCTACGAACTTTATTTGTTTTCAGGTCGCTTCATAGCCATTGAAATTTTAAACAGCCGTATATTCATAATGATGTCGGTATAGTCTCCTCGATGCCATTAACTTTTTGCTCCTTTTGCTTCGCATTTTCTAAAAAAAATTTATACACACGCATATTTACCGACTTGGTTGATTACCCAAACAACTTTCTTTATTCTGTTTGTTTTAACCTTGCTTTTTACAGTAAAAACTGACTTTTTTACTCTTATTGCTGTTTTGTCAGCATTTAATGATTTAAAATTCCATTTTAAGAATTTCCTACTTAACGATGTGTTTTAGTTTCGTCAGCACATTTGCCGTTCCGCAGTGGCAACGGGGCAAAGATTTTTTTTGCGCCTGCAAACGCGGAACTTGTTGCAGTTTTATGCATGTTAGTCAGTTGTGGCGACTGTTGCTGTTTGCTTCATGTGCTGTGGATACTGTATTTGTTTAGCTTTGTTATTGCTGACCATTTTATATATGCGTTTGATGTATGTGTTGTGTCTTGGTCGCTTTAAATTGGTTTATTCTCTTTTCCGTACTGTTGCAAGTTTATGTCGTCATAGCCGTCAGTATTAGCCTTTCGCGGTTAATGTTGCAATCATATGGTATTTGTTTTTCTTTTCTCTGGTTATGTGTATTGAATGCGACGACGTGAATTGTGTGAGACTTTTGTGCAGAGTCGGGAAGTTTTTTGTGGTGAAAATGTCGACCAATTCAGGTAATGTGTTGAGCAATTTCGAACAATTTAAAATGATATATGGAACCCAAAGAAAACAAAAAACAGAGATTGGAAGAGCCGAATTGGACTCTTGCATAGCCGTAAAAGAAAGCCGTATATGTCATGTAGTTGCTGGGGAATCGTATGACATTCCTATATAGTAATACTGACGAAATTACAATGGCGTTCAAGTTTACCTAAGGTAGAACACAAAGCTATGAGCTGAAATGTCAATATACCGTCAATGATGATTTAACTTAACACTGAAATAACAAGAATTCTATTAAACTTTTGAGAGTAAGGTAAAGAAAACCAAAGTTGCGCATTACGCTAAAATACATTGAAATAGTAAATAGTTGCTTAAATGTTTTTTATGAATAATGATAATATTTCTCTTTAATTCCTTTTCGACTTGTTAAGAATATTCCATGGGAAACTTCACAGTATCTATCAACAACAATAAGATTTTAGTCACGCTTAGCAAGAGAGTACACGGTAGTCAGCGTAAAATTATGTTACCAAAATACATTGATTTGCATTCATGTATTTTTTTGGAAATTTGCGATACATTTGATTTATGACAAGTTGGTATATTTGATGCATATCTGTAACAAATCAGCAGGAAACTCAAAGTAAAACAAAATTTTAGATGCGCCACAGGTGCTTTATTATTTCACTAGATATTTTCTCTCTTTTATTATTGAAGTGCTAATTTCCATATTTCTTTTTCATTTGGTTTGCATTTCTACAACTTTCAGCGCACCTTTTTTCTTGACATTCATCGATGCGTCACACAATTCCATAACAAGTACCAAAAAATGGTCTAAACGTTAACCTGCATTTTACATAAGATATACAAAGCATGCAAAATATTTGCAAACAAATATATTTGGTTTCCCTGTTGGGATTTTACCTGGCCGTCAGTGAAGGAAATAGCGCAGCTGCTCTCATATTTTATCGGATGACAAAACACCGGCTTTTGTTTGTAAAAAATTGTTTTTTTCTCGATAGTCCCATGACCTTATAAGAAGGCCCCTTATAAATTTGTACAATATGAATATTTCAGAAGATAGTTGCAACGCAATATGCCATTAAATTAGTAGATATATTCGGTTTTACAACCGCAAGGTATGTTTTATGTTGATTGCAAAATTATTTCAATTTGAGTACTCATCATTTCGCGTATAACGACGACTAAAATATATAGTATCACTTACATTCATATTTATATTCTATATATTTATTGTATTAATATTATACTCGCTTAAACGTAAACGGCCTTTGTATACATACATTATAGACTCGAAATATTGTGGGAATTTTTTTTTTTTTTTTGATAAGGGAAAATGTCTACTTCATTACTCATAAAAATAAGTGTAAAAATTTGAAGCAATGTCCACAGTAAAGGCATTAGTAAATATACGTATACGGATAATTGCACATGAGGGTCTGTACGCATGTATGTATATTTTGACAATGTATTCACATCAATTCACATTACAGAGTTTACAAGATTTTAACTACATATTCTTAAATTATTTAAATTATTTCACTTTTCAAATGATTTTGTATATTTAAAACAATATGTATTTGCCTATACGTATGATGTTTATAAATATGGCTGCATAATAATCGCTTTTATAATTACTATATATGAATTAAAATTTATAATTACTGACACTCTTTTCAATTTGTTTATTTCGTTTTTTCTTTTCTTTTCCATTTACAGGTAAGTTGCATAAAATCTGGTTGAAACTCAATAAAATTTAGAGATAACCAACAGGAAGCGACAATATAATTAGGTATTTCAGTAAGCGAATGCAATTTGTAAGTACTAAAGCATTTTCACAAAGATAAGCTAAAGCAGAAATCATTAAATATGGATTCGCTAAAGTTTTCCAAATTATGTATGTACATGTAAGTTATTAAAATTGTATAGATTTATAGCACATTTAGTTGACTAATACAACAATAGAATATAAGCCATGTTCCACGTTATTTAGTATACATATATAAATATATATATGAACGAATATTACTACAAATGTGTTATTCTAACTATCGCGCGCAGGGCTTAAGGAACGTCTATCCTTATTATTTTGCAATATGATGCTATTTTTTTTAACAATGTTTTTTTTTTTTGACCCCATGGTGAAATTTTGTTGGAAATACTAAAAAAAAATTTCCTGAAAGTTTGAGCTCTTGATATTAATATTAAGTACTAGACCAAGGCCTGTAAAGATTTTCCATCTAAAATACACTTAAAACTTGCTTTTTTTTAATTTTATACATACTCGTATATGTCGAACAAATATTAAAATAGTTCAGCATATCATATTTACCAGATATGTAGTTCTGTAACTAATTAACCTAATTAAAAACTCAGGTGTAGGTTTTACCAAAATAAAGGTAAATGTGTAATTTTAAAAATTTTGAATTGTTTTTTTTTTTTGAATTGAATATACGTGCAGGACACATAGTTATAAATGAAATTTCATAAACTTTATTGTCAACTTAAAAGCCCATTTAATAAATCTTGAGGAACTTTAGTAGTACAAGTACCGACAATGATCTTATTCCATTCTATTGATTTCAAAATAAGTTTCTCACATCATAAATTACTTATTAAACAGAGTCAGAACGGAATATTTTGGACTTTTTAATGGTAAAATTTTGTTGTCTTTAAATACCTTTTACGCTTATTTTAAGGAAATTTTATTATGCAGAAAAAAGTATTAACGTCCATTCAATTAACGAGTGCTTTATATAAATTCATGAAAAACCCTTATGCAAAATTTGCTTCTCATTTTTGCTTCCAGTTTCTCAATTAGGGTTGAGTTTTCTCAGTTTTCTGTTTAACTTTCATCGTCTGCCAATCTATAAGGCGATACGATTTTTTAGCAAACTTAAATAAGTATATTTGCCTACGTGTCTATCTACTTCACATCACATTCTACAAATTTACACACGCCATGAGCATACTTCTTTATGTTTGGATATAATATGTATGTATATATATGTATGCACTCGCGAATATATTATCGATGCAGCAAAGTGTACTAGTTTGCTTATCTGTATATCATTGAGATAAATTCTTCCCAATCAAATGTAACTTTTTCCACTCAACTTCGACAGCTACAGGAAGCAGAAAAAACGCAATGAAATACACCAACGAATGAATTAAAGATAAGGAACTTTATATGTTTTTATATATTGCAGCTATAAGGGGTCTGTTAAGTTAAATAAAAAAATATGCGCTAATTTGCATAAGAAAGTGATTCAATGAACGAGATCTTCGCACCGCGTCTCCACTCCTACATACAAATGTCAGCACATCGCTTTCTATCATAGAGTAAAGCTACTTTTTGCAGTTCAAACTTTTTACAAGATTTAATATTTTGTTTCATTCCACAGATATCGCACTCGTAGAGTCATGCTTTTAGACAAGATAAGAAATATTTTCATGTAAAAATGTTTATAAAAAGAAATAGTAGAGAGTGATACAAATTGTCTTCATTAGCAACTAAAATTGCAAAAGATCATCCGCTTTTTAAATTTGTGGTACTTTGTTTTATAACTGCATTTTAGTACTTTGTTTTAATTCTTTTCGCATTCAGCTGCCAAAAAAGATTTAAAAGATAAACTATGCGGAAATATAAAATTGAATTATTGTAGACATTTTTCAGCAAATAAAACTGAAACTGCAATACAAATGCTGCATGGTCTCAACGACTATACTTTTGGCTAACTTGTGGTAGCATGTTAAAGAGTTTCAATGATCATTATAACGGAATGGCGTCGCTGTAAAAACAACACTCAATGCCAAAATTTGTCAAATTAATGGCGGCTTTTTGTTGCAAATAGATCTTAAACCAAACCACACAAAATGTGTGCACAAACTAGTCAAGGCACCATAGATAACAACAACCAACAGCCCTCAGCCCTCACGAAATTTAAATGTTCTTTTGTGGCACTATCATAATAGCGCATTTTATTTTGCTAACTACCACTTGAATTGCAGATTCATCTCCAACCGCCCTGTGTCGAAACCAAACCAAACGAGAAATCACTTGCGAAACTGATACTCAGGGTGGCGCAAGACTACTCGCCAATTATATAAATATTGTAGGCATTCAGCCACAACAACAACCTAAAAAAGAATTTATTTTAGTAATACACTGACATGCACTTTCAAATATTTCAATAAACAAAGTATTTTCTTCTCAAACTTTTATGGCAGCTTGTTTGGTGATTTTTTGAAAAATCTGGAATATTTATATATGTAGATGCAATAAGAAATATAAGTTTAATGCAGGAAAAGTTAGCTGTCGGCTTAGAATATAAACAAATTTTATTGCTTACTTCTTTTTAAAACAACAAAGAGGAAATTTAGGCATCTTCTACTGATGGCGCTATAAGAATTCTTTTAAATGGCTCGAATCGATGTAGCATGAGCTCTTTAAAGTAATACGTTTTCCCCAAATCTTTTTTCATAATTTGTTTCGTATTGAATCAGGCAATTAATTATTAAATAAACAGTTTAGCATTCGAAAGAGGTAAATAGTAATTTATGGTAGGAATGTTGTTGTAGACAAAAATCAGCAGATTTGTTTTCAGTCTTTAAAGCAGAGCATTCAAATTATGATATAGCTTTTGTAACCGTAATATCAGACGTTACCTATCACAATATGTTTAATTTCTTGAAATTCATAATATATATGAATGTTATATGAATTTGTTTGGGTTAATTTAAAAAAGATGTGTGAAGTATAATAGCACGATTAAAGCTAATTTGCTGTTATATGGAGATTCACTAAGTCATTCAAAGATCTAATTATTATATCCAAAATTGTTATCGCGCGAAAATAAACATCCTTAAAGTTTCCATTGTATTCTGAAAATTATTTGTTCTACAGTTTCTACAGTTTTCATTCGAACTATAACAAATTCCACTCAATATTGGTTTTTAATTGATAATTTAGCCAGATACGTGCATTTGCAGTATGCAGTATGAGTAACTTATACAAACTTAGCCGAGAAAATTATTAAAATTTAACTTTTTTTCCTCGAGTAGTATTAAACTCGCAAGAAAACTTTTGGCATAAGAAAATTTTAAATTAAATGCACCGCAAATGGGAGTGTTTACATGAAAATTGCGGACAAAATTATTACGTGACTTTTTAAAATATATTTATTTATTTACTAAAACAAAAAACCAGTAAGAAAGTACTAAGTTCGGGTGTAACCAAACATTTCATACTGTTGCAACTTGCAAGGAATAAAGGCGGAGGAACACCTTTAGGTTTCATTTAAGAAAAGAGGATACACTCTATTAGAAAGATATTATTTCTGAATTTCAATAGAATTTCTTACATATCGATGAATGCGGCATAAAGTTAACCGGAGGTTCGAAAATATTTGTGTTAGGTATATGGGGGCTACCCATTTCTGGCATATATAGTGCGATTTCGAAAATTGTTTGAGATAACATGAAATACCTTAAGGGCACTATTTGTGCAAGCTTTTATTCTGATAACTTTATTTATGTTTGATTTGTATACTGTAAAGTGAAAAAATCAGATAGAATTTAAAAGTTTGTTATATCGGAGTTAGACGTGGTTATCATCAGATTTCACCCATTTTTGCAGTGTCAATAGGAATGTCTGGGTAACCTCGAACAGCAAATTTAGTTGAAATCGGTTGAGTAATTCCTGAGATACAGGATTTCTTTCAAAGGTGGGCGGTGCCACGAAGCTTGTCCAATTTTCACATCAGATTATACAAAACCCTTCTCTATCACCCCGGTTGTGAAATTTAGCGCTTGTGGCTCATTTATTCAGTAAGTTATAGTACTCTTAGTAGTTTTCAACATATCCGTTATATGGGGAGTGGGAGTGCTTATTATCCGATTTGGCCCACTTTAACTGAGTTTGAAGAGATGATTAGATCACTTCTTCTCGGCGAATGAGGTTGATACAACTTAAGCGGTTTGGAAGATATGTACATTAAACCAATAAGGGGACGGAGCCACGCCTACTTTTAAAAAGTTTTAGCCCACAGTTGTCCCTGGATACTGCGATCTCATGTACCACATTCCATCTTAATTTGCGGCTTAGTTATGACACTTTGATAGTTTTCGTATAATGGCGTTTTGTGGATGTGGCAATGGTCCGATTCCACCCATTTGCAATACCAACCTCTCTTGGGTGCCAGGGAGTATGTGTCCCAAGTTTCATCAAGATATCTCAATTTTTACTCCAGTTATCGCTTGCACGGACAGACGGACGCACGGATACATAGTCACACGGATTTCAACATGTCTCGTCATCCTGATAATTTATATACATACATACATAATCCTATATCTATCTCGATGAATTTTTGGTGATACAAAAACGTTAGGTGAAAAAAACTATTATACTCTGTAGCAACATATTGCAAGATTATTAAAATGCAAGTTTATTTGTTCTTCTTTTTAACAAACGAGTTATATTTTTAATATTATGTATATACATATATATGTTATGTATATATGAGTAATAATAATAATTAAGGATTTAAGGTTTTTATTTAGTACTTAAAGGACTTGAATCCGCAATCAAGAGCTTTTTCTTCAGGAATTCGTATTCTAACATTTCTCGCTTAAGTCCTTTATAGCAGGCCTCTGCCTGAAACCATATATCTTTGCCATATACTAAGCTCCACAATAAGAAACAATACCGTTACGTTAGGGAGTGGCATCTGCAGCTGAAACCTTTATTAAAAAGTGAATCCGGTCCTGCTCTCTAATAGGTTTAATGTGCATATCTCCTAAACCGCTGGAGCTATAACAAACAAATTCACTCAGGACAAATATTTTTAGCAACCCTATCGACAATGTGAAAATGATCCCTGTACATATAGTTGACTATTAATCGGAAATATTGGTCAATGTGTGAGATATATAATTGAAATTCAGAGAGGATCCTTTCCTAATAATAGTATGCCTGTACGTCAAATATGAATTGAATCCGGGGTATACTTCACTTAGTATAAAATGTTCGGTTACACACGAACTTAGCCCTTCCTTTGTTCTTCCTTTATTGTCGTCGTTGCCATAGAAAATACTTAGTTCACCACGCATAAGTTTTTGTCAAAGCCCTCAAATTTGTCGAGACTATCTCTAGGAAATCACTCCACCGGTAAATTTTGATTTTTTTAGTCTTTAACCGTAATTTTATACCCGGCTACGTGTCTGAAACTAAAATATATGAAAGCTAATTATTCATGTTTGGTAAAATTTGTATGTATAAAAACGACAAAATAACTTTGTACTACATAATATAATCAAATGGAAGGCATGTTAAGCTTGGAAATCCGGCAACAGTATTCAATCCGCTTTGAATGGGCAAAACGGAATGTTTAAGGATAAAAGAGATAATGCTGACGGCGTTAATAGCACAAAAATATTGAAATGATACATAGGCCGTTTGTTTAGTTTGCTTGGCGGTAAAGTAATATGCCTGCAGCAAAGAGATAACGGGCAATACTGTTTCAGTCTGGCACTAGTACGTAATAGAGTATGTCAAGAGCAAAATAACACAACACAAAATTTCAACCAAATTATATGATTGTATATTTAACTATTAAAATAGCATTTAACTTAAAGCCTGAAAATTTACTATACTTTTTTTTAAGCAAACGAAATATATACATACTTCCGTATATATTTCATATACATACTTCCGTATATATTTCATATACATACTTCCGTATATATTTCTGATATGTGTGTATTTCTCAGTGTGATCATATTAGATATATTTTTATATTATGTATATATACCAGTGCACGCAGAACACTATGACAGCCATTAAAATTCAATTAAATCCAACGAAAAACTAATAATAATCCACCACGCCAAATTTTGTATGCATTCATATACATTTGTGAATATGCAGTGGCCTGTTAAATGCCATCAAATAGTGAAAATTAACTGAGGGACTGTTCATCCTTTGCACATAACACTGCAGTGTTAATCTGCTGCTATGTAAGAAAAGTCATGCACATACATATGTGTATGCATATTCACATCATTGTGAATAAATATATCTGACATTAGCTGAAGGGAAATCATTCATAGTTATGGAACGGGTTTATACAGAAATATGTACACATGGTCGCGTTTGTGCTGGTATATCCACCAGCTTTTATTCCTTAATTTACCAACTACCATATAAAGTTATGTCACATTGTAAACTTAAATTTTACATTCGGTATGTGTTCCAGTATGGTGAAAATTCATTATTGTATGTGCAAAACCCATAAAGCATTTGCACCGAATATCAAAGTGTCAAAGCACTAAATAAATTACTTCAACTCGTGGAATCCATTGGCAAGGGGTACGATTTTCGGGCTTCAGCTGTGTGTTTAAGTAATTTGCAATTAAACTCAGAAGCACTTTTATTTGTTGTTGTATATTTAATAATAGTTGATATTTGTTCCATAGAGAAAAAAATAAACAAGAAAAAACGTTAACTTCGGTTATAATACCCTTCACAAATACAAAGGCCCCTTACAACAACTTGATTCCGAACGTTCAATTTGTATGGCAGCTATATGATATAGTGATCTGATCTGACCAATTTCTGTGGAGAATAATTTGTTGCCTTAAGCAATAACTCGTGCCTAATTTCGAGAAGATACCTCGTCAAAAAAATTTTTTTCCATGCAAGCACTTTACTCCTATCGTTCAGTTAATATGGCAGCTATATGCTATAGTCAGCCGATCTGAATAAGTTCTGCGGAGATTACATTGCTGCCTTAAATAATAATCCATGTCAAATTTCGTGAAGATACCTCGTTAAATGAAAGAGTTTTCCATACAAACACTTGATTCCGATTGTTCAGTTTGTATGGCAGCTATATGCTATAGTGGTCCGATATCGGCCGTTCCGACAAATGAGCAGCTTCTTGGTAAGAAAAGGGCAGGTGCAAAATTTCAGATGTATAGCTTAAAAACTGAAGGACTAGTTTGCATATATACAGACGGACAGACGGACGGACAGACAGACGGACATGGCTAAATCAACTCAGCTCGTCACGGTGATCATTTATATATATACTTTATATGGTCTCCGACGATTCCTTCTGGGTGTTACAAACTTCCTGGCAAACTTAATATACCCTGTTCAGGGTATAAAAAGAAATAAAACTGTTATATGAGCAAGATCACGTCAAGTGGACTCCCCTTTTTGTCCACTTCATCCTAAAAATTAAGTTCATGTATATTTTTAATAAGTAGTTACAATGAAAAATTTAGCCCCAATAGAATTTTTTTACATTTAAATTTTAAAAACTTATTTTTTTTTTTAAATTTTAGGTACTTTAAATTAAACGATAGTTTTTAAATCAATCGTCAAATTAGTGAAATTTTATGAACTTATTTTTAATAATATATTGATATCTAAAAATAATTTTTTTTTAAGTTAACAACTAAAACTTTTAGTTATTTCTTTAATTAAGTTTAAGATTCCAGAATACAATTTCGCTGCTCACTAATAAGCAATGTGAATTTATTTTTTGCAGCGTTCAGAGCGTCAAGCGTTTAGTTAATTAAAAAAGTGTTACGATTTTCAATAGTTATTATCGTCTCCTCGTAAATAACAAATTAATATTAGCAGTAATTTCAATTTCTTCATCAAAAAAGTTGATTCATTATCTGCTAATATGTTTTTTATATATTATATAAATAGAAATTTTTTTGCTTTAAAATGGGGCGAGTAAATAAGTGTTTCAATCCGTTAAATAAAAAGAGTCATAGGTAAATACGTTATCAAAAATTTAGTTCTAATAACATCGAATCGAGTTTCCGATTTAACAGATTTCAATGAACTCAAGTTCTTTAACATATAAGTTAGTTTTGTTTACAAATCTAGAAATATTTTATGAACGCAGCTCGGTATGTTTCCTAATACCGATTAATATCAAAAAAAAATTTACGCAAAATAATCATCCCGCTTTAGGTAGGTCTTACTTCCATGTGTACTCTTTCAAAAAAAGTAATTTAATTTAGATCCGGCTAAGATATAAGAGTTAATTTAATATATGCATACATATTTGTGTCTACAGTGATCGACCCTTCTTAACAGTGAAATCTCTATATTTGCTACTTGTATGTGAAGTGACCTTAATTACATTCTTGCAAACAACCTTTGGTACAACTTTGTATAGTTTAGCAATCCCCGGTCCCACTAGAGCTGCGCTGCAATTGAAAACAGATAACACATATTTTCAGGACTAAGTTAGAAGTGAATTCAACAGGAAACAATGTGTCCTCTAATTAAACCACCAACAGCCCATCTATTACAAATTGAACTCACAGTCAGCAGTGGTTAAGGAGGAGACAATTTGCCCGTAATTCATAGGATGTAGAAACATACTTCCAAATATATACATGACCACATGAAGGTCAGGAAAGTTCTAAAGTTTCTCTAGTTGGGCAAAGTAAAAACAAAATACATAAAAACTATCAAAAAAAATAATATCAAAAATTGTATATTTCTATTTTCTGATATAATTTATACAATTAAATGCAAATTCAATAAAAATAACGCAGTACTTAAAGCGGTTTTATTATAACATATATTGCAAATATTCTTTTCTTTTTTTCAAATATTTGTACCGCGCTATATAGATATTGTCATTTTTCGTTAAATGATATTAGCTAGATTAAAATTATGTATTTCAAATAAGATTTGTATTATCCAATAAACTGCTATAATAAAAGATGGAAAATCCAGTAAGGTGGACCAATATGTACAGATATATAAAACTTTCCAATAAAAAGACAGTTCGTAATTTTATGATGGGAAATGCTCAGAAATGAAGAGTTCAATCAAAGGAGCTAAATTTAATATATTGGATATATGAGAAAAAAATCAACCGAATAATCGGAATTTCTTACATTAGATATATGAGGTTTATGCCCAGTTCTAGACCAATTCGATTCGTATTCAATACTTAACCACATTACTAGTAAAAAATCTACTTAATTTCATAAAATATCGCACACGCATTTTCGAAATTAAGGTGTAGTATATCCAATATTGTATGTTCACCTAATCTTGCTAAGGCATACTACATTCTGACCGACATATACTCTATAAGTTCAAATTATAATTACATAAATTCGAATTAGGTATATGGGAGCTACGTTTAGTATTGGCTAGATTTTATCTGTCCACAAAAAGTCACTGTTTTAGGGTAACCAGCTCCAGTGAAGCCCTTTTGTAAAACCATAAGTACTGATCTCCACATATTCGTTATCTGGGGGCTTGAAATTATGCTACATTATGGACCTTTTTTAGACGCGAGATGGAATACCTGTGCAAAGTTTTATTTCCATATCGCCATATGGATTTGAAAATTGTTAATATGGGAAGTAGGCGTGGTTGTACTGTAGTATAGGATTTTCGTGATAACGTATTGCGTTAAGTTCGGTTAAAATTGGTTAAGTAAATGCTGAGATGTAGAATTTTAACTAAGGTGGGCGGTGCCACGTCCATTGTTCAGTTTTAATATCGCTTTCGAAGAAGCCCTTCTGTAAAATATAAGATGTGAAAGTTAATGCTTCTGTCTATTTATTTAGTGAGTTATACCACTTTTAGTAGTTTTCAACATAACCATTTTACATGGGGAGTGAGCGGGGTTATCTTCCGATTTCACCCTTTCAACCTATTTTATTTTACAATATGATGTAATTCAACATAAAAATTATTAGTTAGATGAGTTTACATATTCCAACCAAACAGATTTCACGCCACATTTATTACAATTTAAAAGTGAAATGAATTTGAGAGATAAGCGAAATGACGTGACAAACGTGTTTTATTACCATTTTATTGCGTTGAGGTGCGGTAAACAGGTTAAAGAATTTAAGCATTACGAGTAGTAGGGCAATCAACAATGAGAAGCGAAATAGCTAACCACAACGCCGCAGCATTATTTATCTCTGCATCCTTCTAGATACAGACATCTGTATGTTTCATGCAATGACGCAATAAAAGTAAAAACCGCAGCCAACACCACTGTCATGGTTTCAAATACCGCACGTATCCCGTTGGTTTCATCCTCTTTATCATCCGGTTTCATCCGGTGGTTCCGTGGGCGTGATACAATATGCTCATCAGGTGGTAGGAGGGAAAACATAGAAATATGCAGCGTAAAAGGACAAAGCTGGTATTATTTTATGAAAAACGGATTTTTCGATACTCATATAATATCTATGGAGTGCTTATAAGAAATGTATATATTTTATTAAATATTATGTTTAAAGCAAGACCGTATTATTTTTTGTTCTAAGCATAGATTTATCTTTGATCGATAACTAGAGTTCGCCATATAAAAACTCGTTGTTTTTCAATTTATAAAACATATTCATAGGATATCTTAACAAAATATATATTTTCATTTCCGACCAAATGACTGCAAAACCCAACACTAATACTTCAATTTTTAGTTACTCGCATAAGTACATATTCATTTCAAATTTTTAAACGTGCAAGTGGCAATTTAAAAAAGTGTAAGCCTGGACGGAAACTTGAATTATGAAAATTTCATTTTTAAATTAAACTAAAGCTATAAACTATAAAAAATAATTCAACTTAATTGTATAGATTACGGTGATGACTCTTAGCGATGGCAAGCCGCCAATACTGCATCGAATCAATCAAATCACTCGTTTTATTTAGCAATTGATTGGTTGGACACTTGAACTGTCGGTCGCTTGACCGGTGGAATAAAATGCAATTTCGATAAAATTATAGCAATTTTTTATTTCAGTAATAACGACACAAGGTTAAGTGCTTTTTTCAACGTGTAAGATGTGTCTAGGCACTTTGGCTTCACTACATTCCTGCTTCGTTGATCCTTCTGGCTATTTGCAATAACTTTTATTCTTCATATGCTCACCGTTTTGTGCGGACCGAGTGCGGCAACGATGCACTTATAAATGCCAGCTCTATTTTGTTTGGATCAACTTTTGTAAACCCAGACTGATTGATAGTTTTCTATATAAATTATAAAGTATAGATAGAATTTGCAAAACTTTACATTTTACAAAACAATAAAAACGTTAACTTCGGTTGCACCGAAGCTATATAATACCCTGCACAAATACAAAATATTCCTTACAAGAATAGTCAGTTTGTAGGAGACTATTTGCTATAGTGGTCCGCTCTGAACAATTTGATCGGATACTAGAACATTAGCCGGATAAAATTTTTCCATACAAGAACTTGATTATTCTGCTTGTATGGTTGCTATATTTATATTGGATCAGTAATATCAGCGGTTCCGACAAATAAGCAGCTTCGTAGTGAAAAGAGTACGTGTGCAAAATTTCAAAACGATATCTCATTAACTGAAGGCCTATTTTGCGTTTATACAGACAGGAGGACAGACGAACATACATATACATATATATATTATAGGGTCTCCGATGTTTCCTTCAGGTTGTTGCAAACTTCGTGGCAAACTTTCTATACCCTGTTCAGGGTATAAAAAGGTATACATACCATCTTTCTCCGCCCCTCTGCTTTGATTGCTTTACCATTAAGTGTATGAAAGTTAATAATTTCAAACGTTTAACAATGGATACTTTTGCCATGATTAAATAGCATGTGGATATTGCATGTCGAATTCAAAATGTATTATTATATGCATTTACACCAAATAGAAGGGGGATATTTAACGTAATTCTAAAGTAAAGAAGGGCTAAGTTCGAGTGTAAACGAACATTATATTCTTTCGCGACTAGCAAGAATCAAAGCCCGGGAAATTCCTTCAGGAGCTGGCAAAACTTTATTTTACAAAATGATGGGAAAGAATTAAACATCAATTACAATAAAATTTTTTTGATTTATTTATATTTATATCTTTTTGTTCGCGTCTGCTAAAAAAAATATTAAAAACACCTTCAAATATGATATATGTATGTATGTGTTATGTCGACCGAAAAGGCTAAATTTAATATATTGAGTTGATGTGGTAAACGTCAACTGGAGGATCGGAATTCATTATATTAGCGATATGAAGTTCAAACCAAGGTATAGACCAATTTCAATCTGATTCCGCGCTAAACCTCATAACTTTTAAGAAAACTTGTCCATTTAATTTCATTAAATAATTCACATTTTGACCAACCAGAAAGGTTTAGATATAGGTGGAAAGACGGAAACCATTTTATGAGGTATATTGGGGATAGGTAAAGGGACGGGCTCAGGTATACTCGCGAACAAATTTTGAACCAATTTATATATATAAATAATACTCACTGACCGACATATTTGGCATAAAACTTGTTAGAATAATGAAAATCAGTATAAGTAGTATATGGGATTTGGGGGTAATAATGCCCCAATTTTATCAATTCTTGCCAATGCCAGTTTTTGCCCAATCCGCTTTAGGTTCAAAGATACACTGTTGTTAGTAAAACATGCTCTCTAATTTTCATTGAGATAGCTTACATATTGGCCGATATATGCGGAATAAAGTCACCCGGAAGTTCAAACATCTTTATCTTAGGTATATGAGGGCTTAAGGAAGTATTGACCGATTCAACCCATTTTTGATATACAGACTTACTATTATCAGGACAGGATCTTTTCTGAATTTCAATTATATATCTCATACATTGACCAATATTTTCGGTAAAAAGTCAAATATAGGTACTGGATTCCACATATTTGGTACTTGGGGACTTGAACAGTTTCGATTTGGACAATTTTTAGTCATTAGATGGCATACCTTAGAGGCATTATTCGTACAAAGTTTTATCCCGATACTTTCAATGGTGCTGGATTTGCATACTAATTTGAAAGCGAAAGAATCAGATGGAATTTAAAATTGTATTATATGGGAAGTAGGCGTGGTTGTATTGCGATTTCCGCCTTTTACACATTGTAACATAGGAATATCAAAAGAATGTTAAATACTGAATTTGGTTTAAATCGGTAAAGCAGGTATTATCCCTTGTGACAAATTACAGTTCTATATCTTAATTTAATGCTTAGTTATACCACTTTATAGGTTTTCGTTTAATGGCGTTTCGTGGGCGTGGCAGTTTTCCCATTACGCCCATCTACAAACATGTCCTTACTTTTTTACCAAGAAATACGTGTACATCCGATTTCAACTCGTCTCGTCACCCTGATCACTTCATTATTAGTTGCTTTATTATTATACTTGTCCTATGTAGTAACATGTTGCTAGAGTATAAAAACACAAAACACATTCGATAGAACTGAACCTAGTTATATAATTAAATTTGAATAACTTTATGAATCTGATGTTAATGAAGAATGTACAAATAGAAATCGTTATAAAAATAAAAAATTTAAATTAAGTAAAATATTATTTAAAATACTTTGAAACACAGATTGTATATTTTTTTACAAACAATTACCACAAAATGGAATAATGTAGTAGTTAAGAGAAGGTCAAGCCTCTTTTTAGTAAACGTAGTTTTAACATTTCGAAGTTACTTTTCTCCTCTAACTCATAATACACGCATATATACAACAACAATACCAAAAGTAAACAAGTAATATTGTTTGAATACAATGCACGACGTTTATTGGTTCCGTCTAGCATTCATTAAACTCTCTGATCGTTTCGGAAGCCATTAAAGTTACCACCATAACTGACTCGCCACAACAACAACATGTGTAGAAACAGAGGTTACGCCGGCAGCCATGCAAAGATTATTTAATGCAGGCATACCGAACGTGGTAGTTTAATTTAAACTAGCTACAAAGCAGCTGCTGCAAGGGAAACCGGTTGTGATTGCTTTACGCGCAAGCGCATCTACGATCGCCATGGCAACCACACTAATGGACACACGCCTGTGTAGGCGGCCGATTGTATTAGAACCAAACAACAGAACCTAAATGGCAATAATTCTCGCCAAGCAGTGTTGTGCCATATTTACTGAGGGAAAATAATGAAAATATCACATTTTATATTAGCTGTTGGTCCGCTAATTGCGATGTGATAGTCATAGATTGTCATGCATACACAAAAAACAGAATATTGTTTTATTTTGTATTGACTTTTAAATATTTTTGCTTATTTGATGTACTTGAGGAAAAAATTGATATAATGAGCGCGCTTATAGTTCTAAACATATAAGGTTTCAATACAAACATTTCAAACAAATATTATTGTAAGACTAAAATAAAGAAACATGCCTCTTTATTCAATCATACGCGGTTATCTGTAGGAATCTACATTTAAAAGGCTACGATGGATTTACTCAAAGTGTATTCTAATAATACGCAATACCAGGCTCCTATCCCCATAAATAGATATTTTCCTAATATTGGTCACCCATTGGAGGACAGTAAAAAACTTCCGAGCATATTTCTCATACGAAAAAGGCTCTTTTAGCCGTAATGTTATTTATATGCGGTTCTGACCACATTTCATGGATTTCTGTGTGGTCTTCATAAGCTCTGCAAATTTCGGATTAAAATTCTTAGGTTACATGAAGTGAAGTCCATGCAAGTACATCTCTGGAACATATTTACGTGAATAATGTGCAGTTTGCGAACATTTCTAATTTCTGTTTATTTTAATAAACATTTAATAGCTGTTGGCTTTCTACCAAGCCGCTGTAATGGTGTTTTAAGATTTTATTACAAACATCGCGTGTGTTAGAAAATTTATTAGATTAAGTAATAACATAAAGAAAATCAAGAAGAACAAGTAAGGAAGGGCTAAGTTCTGGTGTAACGAAACATTTTATACCTTTGCAGCCTGCAAGAATCAAAGCTCGGGGAGATTCTTGCCAATACCAGTTTTCGCCCAATTTAATCCGTTTTAGGCACATAGATACACTATTGTTAGTAAAACATGCTCTCTAATTTTTATGGAGATAGATCACATATTGACCGATATATGCGGTATAAAGTTCAGAAATCAAAACAAAAATCAAAATATGTATATAGGGGCTGATTATAGACCGGATTCAACCCATTTTTGACATATAGACTTACTATTATCAGGACAGGATCTTTTCTGAATTTCAATTATATATCTCATACATTGACCAATATTTTCGGTAAAAAGTCAACTATAGGTACAGGGGTCCACATATTTGGTACTTAGGGACTCGAACAGTTTCGAATTAGGCAATTTTTAGTCATTAGGTGGCATATCTTAGAGGCATTATTCGTGCAAAGTTTTATCCCGATACATTTATTGGTGCTTGTTTTGCATACTGGAAAGTGAGAGAATCAGATAGAATTTAAAATTGTTTTATTTGGGAAGTGGGTGTGGTTGAAGTCCGATTTCACCCATTCCGCAATATGGGAATGTCAAAATAGTCTTAGGTACCAAACTTTGTTGAAATTGGTTGAGTAAGTCCGGAGATATGGGAGCTCACTTGAATGTGGACGGTGCCATGCCCATAGTCCAACTTTGACACCTGCTCCTGAAGAGCCCTCTTGTTTTATCCTGGATGTAAGACTTAATGCTTCTGATGCATTTAGTTATTGATTTAACGCACTTTTAGTAGTTTTTAACAAAACCATTATAAGGGGAGTGAGCGTCGTTGTCCTCCGATCTCAACAACTTTTACACTGACGCAAGAGATGTTAAAATTATTTGTTCTGTGCATATCTGGGTGATGTAGCTTGAGTGGTTAAGGATATATATACATTGAACCTATTAGAGAGCGGATCCATTCCCACTTTGAAAAAATTTTCAAATCACAGGTGCCTTTTGTTATTGCAATTTGGAATCCGAGTAGCAAGTTTCATTGCGATATCTTAGTTTTTTTCTCAAGTTACACCTGTCACAGACAGATAGTCACTCGGAATTTAACTCATCTCGTCGTGCTGACCATTTATATATATATATATATATATATATATGTAACTCCATATCTATCTCGATGAGTTTTCGGTAATACAAACAACCGTTAGGTGAACAAATCTATTATAAGTACTCTGTAGCAACATGTTGCAAGAGTATAAAAACAAAACGTCGAATCAGTTGCGAATGAAATAACATATTCTTGTAAACTGGTAAGATGATGTACGAGTATGTATGTACATAACATTATAAAAAATTAAATATATTTAGTATATTATAGTAAGTAAATATGTAATTAATCATAGTAATTGCCTTTACTTAGTACAAAATCTAAACACTGGTATTTTATATATTGTATTTGTTGGTAGCAGTGTGTACTTTTAAATAGTCGAAGAAATAATGGAAATACTACTAAAGCATTTATTTAGATTGCAAGCAAAGCAATAAAAAACTAACAAAGGGTTATAAAAATAATGTACTAAGCTTGCAATTATATGTTGTAGTATATATTTCCATATACATGTCCGAGTATATCTATACTATATATTATATATAAACATAATTATTATCAACTGTCCCTCTTTTCGTAAAATGGGAAACTTGAGACGTTGAACGCATAATATTAACCAACTATTAAGTGACTTGTCGAACTAGCACAAGGAAGAGTCGTTAGGGCTATTACTTAGGGAAATAAGAAGTACTTAAAATCAATTTACTTAATAACAGACATCAAACACTTCAAGTGTGCGCATAACCACTTCCATTTCAAACTCATTCGCCCATGCCATAAAGTAAAACAAGAAAATATAACAACCCCAACATTGCAACGCCAGCTGTAATAACCATGTCAGCAACAGCCGTGATATCGCTCAACACACTTTAAGGAATTGAAACGACCGCTGAAGTATTTTACTATTTAATTAATTGCCGATTACAATAACATTATTCTTTCCTTCCAAATTATATGGTCTGAACACAATCTTAATATATACTAACCACATATTTCCATATAAATAAGAGATACATCAAAGCATCATAATTATACAAAGTTTTAAATAGAAAAAATAGAAATCACAATTTTCGCCTTTTGTTCTTTTTGCAGTTTGTGTTTTAAAAATGCTCAAAAAACTATTGAAATTTTGAAACTTTGAATAAACATTCCACCTCTCATCCTACTCTCGCCAAAAGCTCAGATCTATCATTCTTAAAAGCGATTTAAGCTCGGTGTGGTATACTATTATTGTATATATATGAGCCAACTTTAAATATAAGTAACAGAACCAAAAATTAACAAACCAACAAAACGGGACAATCACATAAAATATATTTTTATCAAAATAAATTTCTTTCCCCGATAAATTTTAATAACTCGAACACTCTAAAAAAGAATTTGGGATATATTGCTCACATATTTGTATCCTATAGTTTACAGATTGCACAGTTATGATTTTTATGAAGTATTTAATGTTTTCAATATTTTTATCCAATTTTAAAAATGATTCTTTCATCTTCCGACTAATTTTTAAGAAATAAATAAATATATAAATGAATTGAAATTTTCATTAATATATGCTATCGCTTTGTTTTTTAGTTATTATTAGTTCCCATTAGAGCACTTTGTACGTAGGAATGAATAAATATTATTATTACCCAAATTTACAATATGTTTTTAATTATTTGTCTTTTCGAATTCATTATTTGTTTTTGATAGCTGTATAATGCTAGTTCTGATTTGGAACGTTTTACAATTATTGCGAAATGGGATTTTAGCAATCTGTGAATTAAGATAAGTTTAAGTACTTACTACCAAGTTTAATGGTGAAATCCTGACCCCCTCTAATAAATCTAGTAGAAACTTAATGTTTATAATTTTGTTTTTCTTTCTAATTTTAATTCGTATATATACACGATAAATCTTCACGGAAAGCTTTTAGCTATACTCGTATATATGGTTTAGGAAGAGCGATCTTCGATGCCAGGATAGACAAGTTTTGTGGCATAAAAGCGATACTAATAAATTTGTGTATTTACGTTGTTAGTAGCAAATAATAACGCCGCTAATATAATTCAGCCGAAGCAGCGATAACAGCCATGAAAACTACAACAACACCTGGCACCACGACAGGCAACACAAAAAGGCAAACAGAAACGAATTTCGCTTAAATTGCAACCGCTTGTAAATTACGGAGTGCGTACATTTTCAAGTTGTTGTGTAACAACAAATCATTAATTTACAATTGCAGTGGCATTTTGCATATACGAGTATACAAACTTGAACATTGACAATGGCCGTGCTATAATCACTTCACCACGCAGAAAAAAGTTCATGAAGGCGGAAAAATAGAATCAAATGAAATTGCTTATAGCGCGTCCTAGGATGCCACGCGATATGTTGTATGTGGCGTGTGACGGGCAGCCATTCAACTTAAGCTTCAGCGGTACTAAACTTTATTTGTTTTACTTCAATCGTTTCGTAATTTCGAAAACTGACAGCATTATCTACATATACACATAAACAGATTTCCTTATATATTTGTCTGCTTTAATGCTATGATAATCACTAAATCCCTCATATATCTCTGGTTTAGTCCAAACAATTAAGAGTATTATATTATAGATCTAGCGTAGCATATTTACATACAGTAGATGTTCAAAAAAGACAAATTTTCTATTCCACCACATAGAACTATGTTGAAGCGGCAATACGTGCTTCAGTAGAAATTATAACAAATATCTTGAATATAGGAATAAATACTCATTATTTTCGAACGTGTGAAATCCCGGTAAAAATTATTTAAAGACAAATAGACTAAGTCGGTTTACAAATTTTTTAGTAAAAACTTAAGATAAATTGCATTGAAATTAAGAAGCTACCTTAGTCAAACACACACTCCCAAAAATAGGTCTGTATAGTTCGCTTTTCGATGTACAACGCTCTAGGTTTCTTCTAGCCGAACCTCTTTCTTTAGACATATTTACATACGTTTTATTTTTACAAGCGCACATATCACCAGCTCACACTCTTTAGCGGGGCACAATATTATTAAAAATTCGATATGATTCATAATAATATAAGAAATATGAACCTTATACACTCGAATGTGCGCCAAGTAACACATCAAAAGTATGAAGGCGATATTCAAACGCGCACGCTAATGTACAGGCTCTGACAAACATACCAAAGTGCATACACTATATGCAAGTGCCGCTAAGACTTTGCTTGATAGTTTTACCTTCTTCAGCCGACTGCTTGAATACTTGACTGTCTGACTTTTTCGGTCGGCGTTGACTTTATGCATGGCTTGTTAGATGCCTTGGTTGGTTTCAGTGCATCATTTCTGTCATTTATTTAAACGTTGGCCCGGTGCATGGTATATCTGAACTTAGATCGTTTTTATTTTTGCTCTCTCGCTGGCCAAAACGATGCTTGCTCCTTTCCACATTGAACAGACGAAATTGCAAATACTACACCTAAATTTTTGTTGTTTCGGCAGCCGTGTTTGTAAGATTTATACAGTTCATATTCATATATTCTGAACCACTTCGTCCACCTTGCTTTCACCCGACGATGTTACTGCATTTGGCTATTCACAAAATATAGTATGTTTGCTTTAGTACTTATGCATGTGGGTGTGGAATATCTCGTTGCCTTTGTTATATTTGGAGTTTGCCAAATCTGCCCTAATAAACTGGCACCCTTGCTTCTCTATCACCTCCACTACCACCTTGATGAGTAGACGTTGGCTTATGACCAGTTAGCCGATTGGTCGGTTTGGCCACCTTAACACATGGTAATGCAGTCAGCTGTGTACAAATGTATAGTGTATAGGATGTGCCCTGAAAAAATTGTTGATGCATGTGGTACATTTGTAGCATAGTGGAGTACTAACAGAAGTGCTTCTCTAAAGTAGTGGACCATCGCATATCATAATCAGTACACAATGTGAAATGGGCTAAGGAGGATAATTTGATATTCGGTATGAACGACTATGTTAATATGAACACTAATGTCATAAATTTTGAGCATATATTTTTTTAAGCCCATACATTTTCGTTTTCAGTATCAATAACTATTGTTAAATTATGTTCTAATTGCAATATAAATCAAGTAGCTGCTTTAATCATTTCTTGCAATAAGGACTTGTAATGTTCTATATAGATGTAGTAGTAGGTTTCGATTTACAAGAGTAATCTCCCACAACTAGTCCATTTAGTGGTCTGATGTACATAATTTTGGAATACTATACAATCCAAATGGAGTACATTTTTCATGCATGCTTGGAGTACTCACTATTTTTGCAGGGTACTCTAATACATGTGTGTTTGTTCAACAGCACAGTGTTGAATATTAAGTTATTGTATATTAGGTGTTAAATCAGATAAATTTCCGCATAATACCGCCGCATACAATCACTCGGATTCTCGAAGATTAACGAACATGCCCATCATTGAACCTGTCACCCCCCTACCAGTTCATCGTATGACTGTTGCAGTCGCCTATTCAACCTTTCTTGCATTCATACATTCCACACGCTCAGAATAAGTGTGATAGTGTAAACTATTTTCCACGAATGCAAGGGTATTACTATGAATTTTGGTGTTGCAGTATTTGTCCATTACATTCAATGTGGCACAACATGTAATGTACTTACGCATTTCAGTACGTACATACGTGCATATATTTTATGCCCGTTGGATGTGTCTGATGGCGGCGCTTGGCCTGCTTTCAGTCCCTCACTGCATTGCTTTTATTATTACTTGTGTGTTTAGTTCTGTTGCAGCGTTGAATCTTTTGCTGCTCGTTCATAACATTTTTGCAGTTATTTACACTTGCGCTGCAGTGCCACAGCATACAACAAAAACAAAAATACCATCAATGAATTCTCATATCGTTGGGGATGCTAAATAGTTCTCCTTGTTGTTGTATTCGTATTTTTGTTTATTGTGGCAACTTGAATTTTACTTGTTTCATGTTTGGCATTTTGTTATCAAGCCCTAGAGGGTCTTTTGCGATTCAAAGCTACTTCGGCGTCTGGCATCTCGTATCAACATTTAATTTTATCGATTTATTGAAAGCAAATCGCAGTAAAGCCCTTTGCATTTTAAGCTCATTTTTCATTTTGGTCAGGCTAGAACCTTTGCTTGCATACACAATTGTTACTCGGGATTGAAGCTCGTAGGGGTCGGGAAAAATATTTCATCAGTGGATTCTTTAAAGCACTATAATACGGATATGAATCCTTATAATGAACAAGACTAAATATTAACCTTTTTCTATTTATATTCCATTAAAAATCAAGACATACATATATGACTTAAAACAAAGAGGCAATTTTAGGGAAATTTTAAAACTCCCGATATCATTTTCTTAATACAACTTAGAGTCGGGTCCAAAACAGTAATTTCAACTAGTTTGACATACATACATATAAGTAGAGGTAAGCAAACGAAACAAAAATTATTTGGTATCAACTGTTTCATAGCAATTATTGTCTCTATTTAAGAATATACTATTATTGGTTTATTATGCTTTATTTAAGTTTTATTTTGAGAAAGTGATAGCATTATTGTGGTGCCTATAAACCTATATATGCTATACATTTTTGTTTCCTTGTTGTTGTATTTTAATAACTTGATTTTCATTTGTTTGAAATGAAAAGTTCAATGTTTTCGATAATACATCTAGATGTACGATTATCTATACAAAAAAATAGTAAATAAGCTAAAAAGTATGTACATAGACGTAAAATATAACGAATGCGTTTTCATCCATATAAAATCCATTGTTTTTGTTGAATTGCACATAAATACTGGTCTGCCGAGTAAATTTATTATGACAAGTTGCTCTGTGGCACTTTTATCTGCATGCACACAAATTTCCTCCTTCCGTAACTGGAAAATTATTGTACAAACAGTTATTTGGATCTGAGTATATATTCCTACATAACGGCGGCATGTGCGCGTGGCAGAAGCAAAAACCTTTGCCAAATAAAGTCACTGCAGCCTGTTAAGCATTAAAAATTGTTCGTGGTCAATGGCCAGCGTGTTATATGGTGGCTAACAAGTTCGAACTCTTAAACATTTAATAAACCATCAAAGGGAAATTATAAAACAGAAAACGCATGTTTTACAAAACTAACACAAGCACATGAATACAATTTAGTGGATATTTTTGATAAATTCCATTAACTTCGCATTTCTATGACATAAAACGAATTATTAATTATTGCTAACATTTCATAACTTGTGTATATATTGGAAATTGATATTATTATGCTATTTGGCGCGCACGCTTCGGAACATACTGCTTTTCTAATAATTAATTCAATTATATAATAAATTCAGAAACCGAACTAAAAATCTATAATTTATATATCTGAATATAGAACTGTTCATAGAGAAGCTCGCTGTCGCTTATTATTTACCTATATTTAAGAATTGCTCATCACATTCAAAGAAAGCAAGTGGCTTTGAATGATAGTTGCCATTTGCATTATTTATTATACTCCACTTTCGAAGATATTCTGTTTATAATACGGATATTTGTATGTATCTTGGTATATATCTGGGTAGATATACGGGGAAAGGATTTCAGGTGTTCACTAAACTTTATATTCAAAAACGTTGTGTAAAAATGCAAAATTCATTATTCGACAAAGCTGTGAATGGCTTACAATCATATTAATTCATACTATAGGTCATATACTCACTTAATTTTATTACTACATTTTGCAACGTGTACGAGATATTTTTCTTAAAATCAACTTAATTAACTCAAATGATATTTATGTGATATAAGTTCAACCAATGAGGCTACATTTAATATAGTATTGTGCATGTAAGAAAAACATAAACCACAGAATCCAGAATGATTATATTAAGGATATGAGATTTAGACCAAGGTCTAGACCAACTCGTATTCAACGCAAAAAACCATAATTTTTAAGAAAACTTGTCCACTTAATTTTATTAATATAAGTATCAGACATAAACGGTTAAGAATAAGTTAGAAATTCACTGTTCTGAGTATATTATAAATAGGGAAAGGTATGGACTGACTGCAATTATTATTCGAGTACATAATCCTACGTAAATTTATGAAGACAACTTACACACTGATCGACATAATCTACAAAAAGTATGCTACAATATATAACGAGAATCAAAATATATAGTATATGGTAGATGGCGTAATTCGTGGACTGATTTCACAAATTTTCGGCTATAGTTTAAGTATATTATATTATACGTTCACGTAATTTTGCTAAGTTATTTTACATATTGACCCATACATACGGTGTAAAGAAAACCGGAAGTTTTTTTTATTTTTTTCTTATATGAGGTATATGGGGGCTATTGGGTAGTATTGACCCGATATTATCCATTTTTGGCACCAAATTTTATAGTATGTAACCAGAAAAGGATCCCTTAATTAAGATACCTCACATATTGATCGATATATATGGTATAAAGTCAACCTGATGTTTAAAAATAGGGGCTAGGGGAAGTATTGAACCGATTTTATTCAAGGATGCATTATCATCAGAAAAAAGTTCTCTGTGTATTTCAATAACAATTCGACAATTTCTAGACGTGAGAGAACATACCTCTAAACCACTTTTTGTGCAAGATTTTGGACCGCTAACGTCATTGACGTTCGATTTATATACATTAAAAGAAAATAATCACATGAAATTTAAAATTATTATACATAAGAGTTATGCGTGATTTTAGTCCGATTTCGCTCACACACTGCAGCATTAAAAATGAGATAATGCATGTACCAAAATCGATACCGGTTCCTATGAGGACCTTCTGTGTCATGTTGGATATGAAACTGAATGCGTCTAAGGTATTTAGTTAATAAATTATCGTAATGCAGTAGTTTTCAACATCACCGTTATGGAGGAAGTAGGCAGGGTTACCATCCGAATTCACCCATTTTTTACAGTCTAAAGAAGAGGTGAGAGAAGATTTGTCCAGAACAAGAGTGACTGATAAAGCTTTAGTGGTTTGTGAGTAAGGTTCACAAAACCTATTAGAAGGCATGGGCACACCCATTTTTTTAATTTTCTTCTGCGATCCCCTGTATCATATTACAGTTCCGTGCCTTGATTTGCGGCTTAATTAGAACGTTTAATTTTCGTTTTTCGATCAACAGCATTTTTTGCCGTCGTTTCGAAATTAGGCATCGTCGTGCTCACTAACTTGTGTTCGGCTGTCATAATGAACTTAATACTCCCTTATAATTAACTTGTGATTTATTAGTTTAACTTTTTAAATTACTTTCGAAACATGCACCTTAAACAAAGAACGCGCGTGCGCTTGCAATCACTTCTATCACCCAAACAAAGCGTTTGCTGCACGCTTTGCCGCCTCGATGACTCTTCTTCTCCTGTAAAATAAATTCACTACATTCGGCTGCCAGGATACCACGGGCTGTCGGTGAAAGTTTTCAATGTATCATATAACTATAGTTGTAGCTGCTAAATGATGTTGATGTTGTTGGAATATTCTTCAACTCCTCCCTTTGCACCGTTTTCATGCTGCTGCAACCGGTGTGCTTATTTGTTCAACGCCCCATTTTCCAATATTTGAAACGAAATCTTGCAAGTAAGCAAAACTAATTTATTTGTCGTCTTGAGCACTTGCGGGTTCGTGCACTGCGTTCATGGTAAACTGGTTTGGTTTGATATTCTGTGTTCATATTCGACTATGGCTGCGGCGTGCCATCACCCACCTTTAATATTAAATGTTTCTCTAGGGACACATTTCGATGAAATATTCCTAGAAAACTGTCTAGGTAAATCGCTCTCAGTATTGTAAATTTATTTACTGTGGTGGGTGCAAAGAGTTCTAAAAAATTATGTTGGTTTAAATAATTAATATTGTTTAGTTAAACTAGGATTTTATTTAATAAGTATTTACTACTTAGAATTACTCTCCTTTATTGGTATGAACATATTTCATAGGAATCAATCAATGTGGGAAAATCTTTGAGAGGAGTTTGCAAGGCGAAACTAAATACCAGCAATAAGCGCAGAAACCGAAATTTAGGTGGCAAAACAAGAAAAACAAGAATAGTATGATATAAATACATAAGAGTATAAAGAATGAAATGCACACAAATAGAAAGTAGGTAAAGTCAAAGAAGAAGAATTATTGCAAGAAAAATAAGCAATAATTCTCGAGGGATGAATGTGCTTTGGTGCGTGTTTTATTTTATTTCGTTGAATTACAATTTCTGCCAACCCGCCAACAAGGCCCTGCCAACGTATCCTGCGTTCACGCTACATTATTAGGGGCGACTGACTCAACTTACCCATACATTCCTACTGATGCTACAGCGGCTAAGTAAGTATGCAATATTTTATGGCCCACTGTTTGGCAGGCTGGGCGCACTCCACCACCACCATCGTCGTCAAGCAGTGGACTTTACAGAAAGGCACCCACTCAACCCCCAGTATTACACATAGGCAATTCCGTTATACGAGCACCTCCCCCAAACAGCTGTGTCTCAAATACGAAGATTTTTTTTTGCTGATAGTAGCTTCTTCTTATTTTTTGAAGCAACTGGCTGCCTATGTTCGGCAGCAAATGTCGACATGGCAAAATGTTAAGAAAACCTGTGAGCATTAAAATTAGGCAATAAATCATCGAGCAGCTAAAATGTTATTTATAATGGCTTCGAATTTGTTTTCTCAATTTATTGGCTTTCCCCCATGCAAGCATAGAAGCAAATGTTGCGCAGATAGTGGATGTTTTTTCGCTCTAGTAGGCGTTGCAATGGCGTTGCCGACTGCCATGCTGTTCGCAATTAACTGTATTTTTGACACTCTGTTTTATTTTATTTCATCCGTTTGTTCACTTGCTTTATTAAATTTTATTATGTTAGATACTGTCGATTTGCAGCAGGAAGAAAGATTCAACAGACAGTATTTACAAGCAATATAAGCCAATGGCTTATGTAAATCTAATTTATTTCTACAGGTTTCCTATAATAACAACATGATATAACCTAAGTGATGATGTCTGAGTGTATTAAAAGTTTAATAAGTCAAAATATCAAATACTTTAGGAATGTATACATAAAGGGTTATCGCTTTTCCACATGTGACTTTAAAGTCTTCCAACATACTTAGCATAACACTGCCATACATGCATGACCACTTTCGCATAAAGGTCGTGCGTTCTCCTATAAAAATCTGTACAATTTTGATTTCTATGTTGTGTGGTATTTCAGGTAGCGGCAACGTTGCTCCTTTCTCTCTTTTCTCTCATTGCGTCTGTTGAGGCACTTCAATTTGACAATTTCATTGATGATAATTCACAATTGCGTGCTCTCATAAAAATTAAAAAACACCGAATTTCTATGCGCTGTGTGAAGTATAACTACGACTATGTTTCACATGCAATGTTTGTCTATGAAATTCTATGCAATGTATGCATAACTGAAAAACAAAATGTATATATATCAAATTATTTCGTATTCCTACAATATTTAATATTTTTAATATATAATAATTTTAATTTTAATTAAATATTTCTTAAAATTAATTGCTTTTATATTGCTATTTAACTAAACAACTAATTATTTAACGTGGATCTTTAAAAAAAATTATTTTAAATTAATTATTTTGAAGCTATTCTAACCACAAACAGATAGCTTTACTAGTCGCGTTTCCGTTTGCTTTCTTTTTGTGGAACATCTCTCTTCTTTCTTGTATTTGAGACTCATTATATCAAACGAATTATTTAACCTGCTTAAAGCAAAAATTTTTCGCAAATATACATGAATATATTTTTAATACGCATTTAAAAGAGAAACTACTATATCTTGCGTAAGTGCTAATCAGAGACCAGTACTTCATGACTTCCGTACCGCATATGTATAACATTCAGTACCCGACACAAAATCTGCTGCAAGGAGGTATTGAAAGGGTTACAGGGCATCGGAAAAGGGTGCAGTATTTAATGGTGACCACAGCAAAGGACATTAATGTTTGTTGAGATTTTGTTTGGGGGTGACGTGGCTTTGTTTTACGCACAGCAACGCATAATTACAAGTTCATTATAAATACTCATAAATCTTATAAAAGCGCTACAATGTATGGCTGCAATAAATAAATACTATATACATATGCCCGCAATATGTACATGCAGCACCAATTAGAATTGGACACAAATGCTATGACAATTAAAAAAAAAACAAGTATGGAAGAACTGATTTTGGGTGCAACCGAACATTTCATACACTCGCAGTTTGCAAGAAATAAAGGCGTTGAAATACTTTACGAAGTTGGCAAAACTTTATACTACAAAATGTTGCGAAAGAATTCAACATTTAATATTCGACAAAAACGTGAAAGGATTACAATTAAGTTTGGTACCGTATTAACCAATATTTAAAGATTGTAGATATATACTCATATATGAGATATTTATATTAAAATCAAAAACTCAAATGAGATATATGTATCTTTGTACTTTAAACTGAACCAAAGTGGCTAAAATAATATATTTGGCATCTGAGAAAAAAGTGAAACAGAAAAAAGGAATCGTTGTATTATATGGGTCGTAGACCACGGTCATGACCAACCTCATACATATCAGCGCCAAGCCATATTATGTTTAAGAAAATATATCTACTTAATTTCATTGAAATATCACATAAATTGATCGACATATTCGGCACAAAGACTACCAAAATAACGAAAATCATTATACATACTATATGGGAGCTGGGTTATATCTAATATTATATATTTAAATAATTTTACTTACATATCTTAAAATTTAATAGAAATATACGGTATAAAGACAACTGGAAGCTTGAAAATACTTATATTATACATACATATATAATATTTCCCGTATTGACCCGATTTATTCACTTTCGATACAAAGACGCACTGTCTCTGGAAGTTCGAAAATCTTTATATTAGGTATATGGGGCCTAGGGGAAGTATTGACACGATTTTAGTATTGTTGATACAAGGGGACAGTATAATTAAAAAAGATTTTCTCTGAATTTCAGTTAAACATCTCACAGCTTGATCGATGTTTTCCATAAATAGTCAGCCATAGAAACTGAAGTGCTCTTATTCGGTATCGGGGGTTTGTATACCAACCATCTGACATCGAAAATTTTTAGACATGTACAGCTCTATATCTATCCTGTTTAGTTTAAGCCAACCTTTAGTTAATAAAACTATTATATCCTGTTGCAACATATTGCGAAAATATAAAAACACAGATAACAAGAAAATTTCAATTTGTTATGAGCGAAAGGACACAAATTGCCTTCGCTTCTTGTAAAATATTATTGACGTCAGAATGATAAAAATAGGATTAATTAAGAAAAATCAAAAGTACCAACCAGAATTAAAAGACTTACTTATATTATATAGGTATACACCCATATAAGTGTCACAATTACAAAACCATTGAGTTCCAAAAACATCCTCGTACATATAGCTTCTGTGGTTCTGCTTACAATCTATTTTTTCTCAACAACTTACACCACTTGTTATTGTTATTAATGTAAATTAACTTGATATATGTAGACTTTCTCAAATGTATTGCATACAATATTACCAACTCCATAAATGAGATTTAAACTAAACTTTTTTTTTTTTGCAATCCCAAGCAATTTTGCTTTCTCCATATTTTTACGCCTTCCACTTCGAGACAATTCAAGCAAGAAATCCCCTACGGTGGTAGAACAGTGTTTCGTGTATTGAACGTACATTGAAAAATTTTAGACATTTTTTGACCGTTTTCTTACATTTTATTTCGATAGTTAACAGCACATTTTGATGTTCTTCTCCCTGAAAAAATAGCAAGGAACTCATCACATTTCAGGAAGCTTATCCGCACAACATAAACAGTTGCAGAAGTCAACCCTATAACGCCATATAAAGCGGCTTGTAATGGTGAGATGGAAAATTGCTTTAATTTCGCGCAAAATTAAACAACATCGCTCAAGTAGATGTCGACTAGTATATGCTTAAATGAAAACCTTACTCACTTTTACTGCTTGTATATTATATATGTACATACATATTGCAAACGAATTGGTTTACACAACCACAACACATGTGCACCACATTCTATACTTCATATCAAACGCTTCGAATATCAGCGTTCAAGTTGGATTTTTATGCCAGCTTGTTTGTTTTCACTTCTTTATTTTGCCCTTTGTAAGATTTCGATATTTTTTATCAAATTAGAACTTTCACTTTTCACAAAATTGCATTCCCTTATTCGATGACATCCCTTAGGTTATGGTATTTGCTTAGTTTTCGGCAAATTTTAAGCTAGCAGATTCTCTTTGACCTTTCTGTATATTCGGTCTAATGGTAACTGTTATTTGTCTTTTGTAATTTTCAAAAGGGGTTCATGTGTGTATGTTGATTGCAAAGCTGCGGTAATTGTCAATTAAGTAGAAAATATGAAGCTTGAATGTGTGCTTATATCTTACGTGTATCATATAATGTGATAACACACATTGCTACTTTTCCTTCATGTACAAGTAATTAAGTTCTTAAAAATTCGTCAATTATTTCCCAGAATTATGTTACCTAAATTCCATAACTGAATCTCAATGCATGCTCATGCTCAAGGTAAAATGACGGGAATAAAAAGTAAATATACAGTAGCCTCAAAAGTATCCTGTCATAAAAATTTATTATTGAAGTTTTAAGGGTATGGTTGCATTTTGAGTGGAATTTAAGAGGAAACCGTTACACTGTAGAAATAATTTAGCCTCATATTAAATTTTAGATACACAATAGTATATTTAGTAACTAACGTCATAAGCGGTTTATGGTAAGATGGAAAGTCCGAAATAGCACTATCGAATATATTGTGGCTAGAGAAAGATTTAGGCTGATTGCATTATTTTCGGCATAAAGTATGCTATGATATCGAAAATCATTTTGTATGGTATATGATAGCTGGATAATTTGTTGACCGATATTACACATATTTTGCATTAAACTGTAGTGTATCCAATATACTATACGTTTAGTTAAATTTGCTAAGATATCTTAAATATTGAGTTTTGTCGGTCATGTCGTTTAGCCGGAGTTCAGTGTCATACAAACGCACAGAGAAAATATATATATGTATATAAAGATGTATAAAATATTGCATCGAAGAACTAGCAAGGATAACAAGAAAAAACGTTAACTTCGGTTGCTATAATACCCTTCACAGATACAAAGGTTCCTTACAATAACTTGATTCAGGTCTAATTTCGTGAATCGGCAATAAAAATAAAAATTTTTCCCAAGCAGGCACTTTACTCCGATCGTTCAGTATATATGATAGCTGTATGACATAGCGATCCGATCTAAAAATTTTTTTCGGAGATTATATTCTTGCCTTAGAAAATAACTCATGCCAAATTACATCAAGATACCTCGTCAAATGAAAAAGTTTTCCATACAAGCACTTGATTCCGATCTTTCAGTTTGTATGGAAGCTATATGCTATAGTCATCCGATCAAAACAACTTCTTCGGGAATTATATTGTTATTGATATTACGTCAAATAAAAAAGTTTCCCATACAAGGACTTACTTCCAATTGTTCAAATTGTATGGCAGCTATATGCTATAGTGGTCCGATATCGGCCGTTCCGACAAACGAGCAGCTTCTTGGTGAGAAAAGGGCAGGTGCAAGCCTATATATTCAGATGTATAGCTTAAAAACTGAAGGACTAGTTTGCATATATACAGACGGACTGACGGACAGACGGACATGGCTAAATCACCTCAGCTCATCATGCTGATTATTTATATATATATTTTATAGGGTCTCCGACGTTTCCTTCTGGGTGTTACAAGCTTCGTAGCAAACTTAATATACCCTGTTCAGAGTATAAAATTCTCTCTTTTAAATTAATCTTTTAAGTTACTTTTTTTCAGCTTTTTCACCAGTCTTAGTGCCTCTCCTTGTAATGGGGCTATATTTTTAGGTTGTATTGCATTTATGTATTTTTCTTATTTAGTGTTCAAATATGTGTATATTGGTAGTCGTAGTATGTTTACAAATTTATAACAGCCTATGTTGTTTTGAAAATTATCTAAACGTGAAATTAAACTTTAATTCATAATACTTTCCGCTTTTTATTTAGATTTATTTCTAAGAATTCGTCATATATAATTTTTTTTTAATCATATATTTTATAATCACACTCATTTATATTAATAAATACTAATAACTTACAAAACTTGTTTTTGTGTATTTCGAAAATAAAAATTCGCTTATAAAAGGTGCATTCGTATATAAAAATTTAAAGAGTCAATCACCTGTGAAATAATCACACCAAACGAGTCTTGAGAGATATGAAAGATGTGTTATTGCAATTAAATATGCAACTTGAAGCTTGTTTTGCATTTGCGTGATACATTCACGAATATTTTTTCGATACATTGTGGCGTACATTCTACCCTCCCGACTGCCTTTTCGCTATTCATTACTTAATCCTCAATTGAAAGTCTGCATCCACCGTTCTAGCCACCAGTTCACCACAACCAACCACCGAACCAAATCCCAAAATTTATTTCGTAGATGGACCGAATATATTCGTAGCTTATTTTATGGTATTCGCCAGCTATCACCTTCATTCGTTTGCTACAGCCTGTTACCATAATAAAGATAAAATACATATTTTTTAATTCAATTTTAATTACAAAGCGATCGGGGGTTTGAGCAGTAGCTACAGCAGTGAAATTTCATTTTAATTGCTTTTATATTGCGTTGAAGAAAACTTCAAGCTGTAAATAGAGAACAGAAAAAATTTAGGCTAGATCGAGACGCAACTGAAAAAATGTACATACATGATAAATACTGATACATACGAAAATGTGTACTAAAAACTGGCCTTCTGTAAAATCGACGGCGAGAAGTGCGAGGATAATGAGTTACCACTTACTAAGCCATTCCAATTGAGATTTGCGGCGGAACCAGATTTTTTGCCTGGCGGCAAGGCGGCAACAAAACGAATAAATGGCGAATAATCTGAATCACGGATTGCCGGTATAGTGCAATATGTTTATAGGGAAGCCAATTAATGCCACGACATAAATTCCACTGCATGACTTGTACTGGGTGTTTTCGCTTGCGGCCCACATTGCTATTGCAAAAGCAAAAAGGAAAAATGATAACAAACAAAGTGAAACAGCATAACAAAATAAACAAGAAGCGGAGTTGGGGCGCAGGCGAATTTAAGATTTGCTTGCATTTTAAAAGAAATAAAAACCTTTGATATAAATGGTTGCACAATAAAATTCGCTATATGTGAATGATGTTATTTTTTAATCAAATTTATATACACATAAAACTTATTTTATTCTTTTTGGTATGGGAGATAATGTTATACATAGTTGTCCGATTTTTTTTTCACTATCATTGTAAAGTATGTATTAGAGGACTATTCTGCAAAATTACTTAATTAAAAATTTTCGAAGAAATTTTTATGATCCATAATACTTCATAATAAAATCGCGGGCTCAAAACTGGTTTTAGACCTATATTCTCTTAGACAAAGTAGTTCAGAATTAACCGTAGAATATTTCGCGCATACGCGATTTTTCCGTTTTTTTGGCTCCCTGTAAATCAACCCGCTCTAATTTATATTCATATTAATTGAACAATAACAATATCGTATGAAGTAGAAAAGTAGCGGCAAACTTATGAGCGGCTCTCTCGGAAATAGTGACAACGACCCCGCTGGCGACGATGGAGATGTTGATTATTTTAATGACCCAGAGGCGTTTATATTTCACTCCACTTCGTTTGCTACAAAATTACCCGCCTTAAAATACTGTCATACCCATATTAACGCACGTCCAAATCGCGTGTTAAGCAAAATTTTGAATATCTTCTTTTCAACCTAACATCAATGATAAATGAAACTAGTTATTTTCTAAGTGTTGTCTGCTATAAAGCCTCATGAGCGTGTGCGGAAGCGCCTTTTAGAGATATATATATTTTTGTATATATTTAAGTAAGCAAGTATTTGCATATGTGGCTTTTGATTGAGACGTTATTAAAGGTTTTAATTTGTGTGGGTCTTTTGGTCAGTATAGAAACCGAAAAAAAAGATTTTGCATGGCGTTGCTACTTACTTATTTTACATTTTGATGATATCATTTGCAATGTTTACTGATAAGTAAATAAACTAATATTTTAATTGTGAAATGTTGATATTTTATAGTGAAATGATCATCTTCTTTCTTTATATGACGTCTCTCTCTTATTTGATGCTTGCGTCTTATCATTTTCATAATGCGCTATAATTGAATACACAGTTTCTTTCTGTGGAACACTTTTCTATTTATTAAGGGCGTGGAATTCTTCATTACTACAGAATATGGTGATATAGAAATAATTGTCTGTTGACCAAAGGCACGGTTATAATATTTATTTTACACGCAATTGTTTAAAGCGAGTGATACTCGAGTGGGTATTATTTACTGTGGCTATGCTTTTTAATCACTTTTGATTTGGTTATGGATCCGTTATGGTCAAACATTTTGGATTAAAAATTAAAAATCCGCAACATCGGTATTAGAAAGGGAAAGCTCAATTTGTAATCCCAAAATTTTCGAATTTCATTTTTAAATTCCGATGTTGAAATTTTAAAATTTTAATTTAGATTCAAAAATTTTTAATTAATAATTTGCAACCCTTGTAATGGTACTATTATAAATTATAGAATAACCATAGCTCTCTCTTTTTTGGTAAAAACTCACTTCTTTTCTTCTTTAATTCTTACTTGCACGCTTACAAATTAACATAGTGTTGTTCCAAATTTTTACAAATTGCCTTTAAATTATTTTAATGCTCATTTACCTATTTGGTAAAGCGGCGGTAATTTCGAATCTGTGCCTTTTGCTCATTTCTCTTCTCCAATAAATGATGAAGTTGAATATACATAAGTATGTTAAAATTATTTTCAATTTCTTTATTCTACGAAACGACATAATTCAGACCAAGACTTTGTGTGAATTTTCAAGCAATGCCGCATTAACTTCTGTAATTTCAAGAAATGGTCAAGAACAGCAGCGAACTGGATTATATTCATTCACTGATAATATCGATGCTACAAAACTGGTTTCACAAGTGAAAACAAAAAACACTTACAAAAGAGAAAAATGAGTAAAGTGGAACACTTTAAATATATAATAATAACCAAGCCGAAAAAGTTTCGTCAATAACCCATTAGAATGTTTATGTACACATATGAATCCAAAAACATATGTATCAACAAATTTGTGTTCATTTAGCTAAATGAAATGCTTATGACGCGTCATGACGGTAATTTCATGATTGCATGTACGCGCCATTGCAGCAGTCATGATGCAGATGATCATGGAGCACATTTATGGCGATGCGCAGGTACGCACAGCGCATGTTCTGCATTCACGGGTGCACCTATCAGATGCACGACCAAATGCTTTATATACGTACATGTATATGTGTGTACATATATGTACACTCTTATGTACATATTTATATGTTAAAAGTGAGTGCTTGTGTAACAGATAAACGTTATAAAAAGTTGATGTTGGGGGATTAGGTTCGCAGTGATTGAATACCAATAGTAGTATAACTACAGATTCATAACAAATTCACGTTGCTAAAAGAAAGTTAGAAATATATATTAACATATGGTACATGTAAAATTATCAATGTTGGTGTTTATTCCCAAAGCTCAATAAAACCTGAATCTTCAACGGCTCAAAAAATTTACATTTCTCTAGTGAATCGTGTAGTAAAAGCTTCTCAAATCCTCAACTATTTTAAAACTAGATAAATGCAAATTCGAATTCGCGCACTGTGGTTTTGATAGTAATAACAAACGAGACGAGCTCAGAATTAGTGGGTAATTAAATAGAGAGAAGAGAATACAACAAAATATAATATATTAACTTAGATAATTAGTAGTAGGCGCACTTTAAAAAAACAAATGTTCCATTCCTTACATATGTACCTACTAATTTTAAAAAAATATTGCATTCTTTGGTATTCTGAGCTACACATGAAAAAGTACGTATTAAGAGTTTGGGTATTTGAATTTCGGTTTTCTTTTCGTCACAACCTGTTTTTGACATGTGGACTGGGTGGATATTTGTGTTTGAATTTTTTCGCTGGAAGTTACTTTGTTGTCTACTGGTAGACAATAGACGCGATAGATTTCCTTCGCAAAATCAGATGTTGACTTAAAAATTATTTTTCGATTTGCACATTAGTAAGTTTTGCAATTTCTTTTTACACAACGCATTGTGTTATTTATTTTTGAGGCTACCATTATTGGTTTATATGGTTTTTTGGTATATTTGTAGAGAAGTACTTACTTTCGCTGTTGAGTGGTTAGCGTGAACCGAAATTTTACACTTTTTACTATTTAACTATACCAATAAAATATCGATGCATTAAGTACATTAAAAATATGTATTAAAGACTATTACAGTTGAATGGGGTGTGAAAATTATTTACGTTAAATTAGTAATTAACCTAAAAGTTGTGTATGATATTATTTATGCAAAGAAAGACAACTTTTTGGCGATGCTCCCTTACACTTGACGATTCTGATACGGCACCATGTAATTACACAAGTGCATTCCCTAGTAGGAGAAAACGAGGACAACTAGCAGCTAGTAACACTTACTACATAAAAGCAATCAAAATATGTTTCCATAATTGCAATAAGCTAACCATAAAGATAAAGGTCGGACCATAGCTTGGGCAGATGAAAATTCTAAGTCAAGGAATCACTGCCACAGCGAGGTAGAAGTGGCATCTAATACAAGTTTGGGGAAGCCAATATAGTATGTTCAATTATGCACACAATTGTTTTGTAAACAAAAACGGACATACGGATTCACATAACCATTCACACTTACATCATTTTGTTCCACACCAATCTTATGTTACACGTCAACGATGGGCGATTTTGTGTGCAGGTGCTGTCGAACATTGCCACCAAATATTACGGTTCCACACTGCATACAGAAACCACAGCTATTAAATTTGCTGTGTAAAATACAAGCATATCTATTCGAAGTAGAAATGCTCCTCGTTGCCGTCCGTCAGACTTTGACTGCAAAGTATCACCAAGTTTGCTTATCTATTCATGAAAATTGTTTTCAAAATAAGCTCGCAACATTTACCACAGATGCCATGTATTTTACGATTGTCAATGCAATTAGTATTTAGCGTACAAATGAATTTGTGATACTTCTTTGTTAAGTCCGTATTCTTTGTCTAAAGTTACAGTACCATTCGCTTCAATTATTAATTCTAAGCAGTCGAAGCACGTATGGATGCCCTTCCTGTGGGCACTTTAATTGGCAGCTTTAGAACTTTTCAATTGTCAAAGTGCAAAATTAGTTTCGCATTTTCCTTAGTACCGTTATAAAAAAAAAAACATTAAATTAATAAAATTTGATCGACTTGATCCATCGATGTTCAGTTTGATTATTTGAAGATCGCCGAATACTCATACTAATTCTAGTTTCAGGATCCTTTTTTAGTTAATCAGAACGATTATTAAAAAAGTTCAATAGCTTCTTATTGATGTTATATCGCCGATTCTACAAATCGAATATAAGCATTTTGATAATAAAATCCGCAGTGGGCTTATCGCCTGCGAAATTGAAAAACGCACCCTGATTTCAAACACACCTCGTTTGTATAATATGCTTATATAATATATATTAGTACGATGGGATGCCTTGCAGGTTTGCAGGTAGTTATTGGGGTAGATAAATAATTTCACTAGATGAAGAAAATATATCACCCTTTTGTCAAACCCTTTAATAAATACATATTTCCAGTATTATTCAGTACGGAAGAGAATGAAACAAATACATGAACACATTCATATCCGTGGCAGTTTAAAGATTGATTCATAGGACAATTATCATACTACAAAAATTATTTTTGTATCTTGAACAGGGTATATTAAGTTTGCCAAAAAACAAATCAAATACGCGTACACGAATATATAAATGATCAGCGTGATGAGTTGAATCTAGCCACGTCTGTCTGTTTTCCGACTTTCTGTCCCTAAGTTTTTTAGATATTGATCATACATTTTGTACATGTAGTTTTTTCTCTAATAAGCTGCGCATTGTCGGAACCGTCGAAATCGGACTATTATAGCATATGGCTGTCACACAAACTGACTGATCAAAATCAAGTTCTTGAATAGAAAGCTTTTATATTTGAAAAGATATATTCACGAAATTTAGTATAGATTAATGTCCAAGGCAACAAACTATACAAATCAGACCACTATAGCATATAGTTGGCAAATCAACATAAAGATATTTTTATACAGATACACATGTGAAGGGAATTATAGTTTTGGTACAGCCTTATTTGTTATGTTAATTATACTCGACCATATATAATAACTAAAATTTAACTACATATTTTTAAGTATATCACATAAACACAAATATTAATACTTATTTTAGTATCACATAACTCTTTTGAGGGCAACTTAAGGCCCCGACAAAAATAAGGAGCCAGAAAAAGACATTTGACAAAACCAAATTATGAAACATTAAAAAATGTATAACAGCCAATGAGATATATATTCCGCCCGTAGGGAATATAATAGTATAGTGCAGTGCAGTAAGACGTTTTAGTCATACAACGAAATTCCTAAAAATGGAATACCCAACCAGCGCCAAAAGTTTAAATCCCCTATGAATTTGTGAAACGAAGAAAATGTAAATAAAGCAGATACTGGCTGCTGTTATTTTCTCTTAATAAAGCTGTACAGTGACGTAGCAAGAACGATATATGTAATAGGAATAAAAGACTTAGTAAGCACTGGTTTATGGCTATTCTAAAACACCACCAAAAATTCGCTAATAAAAAGTTTGGGAAATAAAATTTAGTAACCGATTTTTATCAAGTATCTAACGCTGTGAACAGTAGGCCTGCCTTCTCCTTCCTCTATAACGTTGGTAAAACTTAACTTCTAATTTTCTTTGTGACGCTGTTGCTACGGCAACCAATTCGCGTTAAATTATCTAAAGTTTACCTGCGATGCTAAGTTAAACCATTTAAATTACATACTTGGAGTAGAACAATTGCACAACGAGTTAGAAAACGTGTAGTCGTAGATCTGCATCAAAAGAGGAGACATTGGTTTCATTGTGAAGAGTGGTTGGACACGTACACGTATTCATACGCACACATCGACTTAAGCGGAAAAATGAATTTCACACTTTTTCGCATAATAAATTTAAAGTTTTGCACAACAGCGAAAAAATTGTAGTGGAAAAAAATAATAAAATAAAAGTAAAGTAAAATATTTTGCATGTACTAAAAAATCAGTCAGCAACATAGCATGCAGAGCAGAGTTACCATTTCCCCGATAATTTCTTCCCGTAGCAACCAGTATAGTGACAAATTCCATTTAAAATTTGTGAGGAGAACATACGCACACGTACATTCTTGAACATTGGCTACGTTGTGCTACGGGGATGTTGAACGTAGTGCGGGCTTGAACAATTGCAAAGATGGAATGGGAGGTATAGAAAGCAGATGCGTACTACAAGCACGCAGCAACTTTGTGAAGCAGCTAAGTTGAAAAATTTCTACGTTTTCTTACTGTTCTTAAATAAATAAAAAGAAAGTTTTTTAAACATCTCCGTGTTATATACTGCGCCTGTAATATAATATAATAATATATTATATTTAAGGTTTAGAAGGTACACAAGAGTATAGCATATGCTAAGGCGCAGCTGTATGTTTTGATATTTTACTTACATAAAACATCCAAACATACCTCAAATCTTGTATGCTTTATAACATTTTAAATACTATAACACGCATGTCCTTTAATATTGGCGTTAATTTCGTCAAAATGCCAACATTTAAAGAACTGCGACCACTAAGTTTCATTTACCACTTTCAGACTTGGAAAGCTAATATTTTTTACTTTCATAGTTTAGTTAGGGTCATAGTTGACGCAACCGTCTTCCTGCATATATTAAGTTTCGTTTGCCCATTTTTTCAGTTCAGTTTTCTTTTTACCGCCTATCCTTTGTATTTGACGTTTCCCTCTTTTCGCCATTACAGATTTTATACACACATTTTCAGCATTAACTTCCATTCCTTAACTATTGTTCTGCTGTGGACTTGTGAAAGAATAGCAGTCGAACTTTAGGATCTATAGGAAAGGGTAGCGAAATGCGACGAACACAACTTGTCGGTGTAGACTTAAAGTAACGCAATCAATTCAGCTGCCGACCAAGGAGTTGATGCATTTATTGAGTTTATTTTTTAAACTTCTTGCCCTGTTTATCTTTTTATCCACGTTATTTATTCATGCCATTTTCATTGCATTTATTCAGCGAGTTGTTTGCATTGCAAATTTTTAAAATGCCTTGATGATCTGAATTCGTTTGCAATTTTTTTTGAAATTTGTGTTGTAGTATTATAAACATTCGTACTAGTATTGAATATATTGGATATGTTTACTATTTTCTTTTGCGATTTGTGCTGATTACCAAAACTTTTTCCTGAATTTATTATTTAACGTTTTTATACACGACCTTATTTTTAAATACTATAAAAATCGTTTGTAATAAATTGTTTTGAAACGCTGGTGCTTTGATGATGTAATACAAAAATTAATGCTAAAACAATACAAATCAAGTAGTTTAGTAAATATTAAGATAGTTTCTCAATATCTGAAGAAGGTAAGGAGGGGTCGTAAGAGATTTTTGATAAAATTGATGTATACTATGTGTTTTTTTATATTATGTTATAATAATTTTAATAGCCTATTATTTTTCTATCTAACTAAATTTTGATTACACTACCTATGCTCTTTATAAAAACTTGGTTCAAAAAACGCAATGTAACGCAATCTCTCAAAAATTATTTGAGTTTATAAATATAAATAAGTGGTTTAGTTTTCTAAAATTGTCCTATTTATTTTAAATAAATAGAAATTATTGTAAAAGTCTATATACTTAATTTTTTTTTAATTTCTGCAAAGCTCTCTAGCTAAACTAACTGATATACCTGGAATATTATTTTTACTCCAATGATTTTGCATATTTCATTCTTCTCAAAAATCGGTATAATTTTAGCGCACTTGCTTATGCTTGCCATACATTTTACAATAATTTATTAAACGCCATTTAAATACCATAAAAATGAAAAATAATCTGCAAGCAAGCAAATGGCAAATGCTCGGCCAACCAAAACCGGCAGCCAGTCAAACTTGCAATTCATGTTGGCGTAAACTTGTTAATGCCTTCAGGGCCAGTTTATAATGCACGCATAATGAATGCGTTCACAAACACCGCAACACCAGTCAACAAACATACATACCATAAATATTGGAAGCTTTTTGTGAGTGCGTGTATGTGTTTGTGCATACAAGAGTTGAGTTGAATGTTACTGGTGCAATCATATACACAATGGATTACACAAAGATACGTGAATCCTCGTCACACCATGCAGTTGAGCTGCAGTATGCATGCATATGCATCACATATGTACAATCATATGTATGTACCATATATAATATCAGCCAAGCAAATGAACGAGATAAGTTTGTGTAAGGTTGCAAGGTAGCCATGGCGTTGAGTAAATGCGTGTGCTTGAACAATTTTATTATTATGTTAAATGCTTTTGTGTAGTATAACAACATATATACATACATTGCTATGTATATTCAAGTGGATGGTAGCAAGAACAATATACAGTAGAGTATACCTTACGTTGATGACTACGACGATTTATGAAATTGAGTTATTGCACTTGAGGCAAATTAAATCTCATAAATATTTAAAATCAGAGATTAACTGCCAAAGATGCATTGCTATTGCAGATAGAAAACCGGGAGCTGTACATACTGCACTAACGGTATTCAGGGACCGGAAAGTTCACATGCGCGTTGGATCCAAAATGTGTCGTTTTGGCGTATAAGATTAAAAATTTGAATCATTGGTATTGGAATAAAGAATTTAATGATATATTCCTTACATTTTAGCTAAATATCTAACAGAGGTGAGAACTCCGTAAAATAAATAATATTACCTAATATTTAAATATATAATCTTATTATAATATTCTATATATTATAACTTGCCGCATTTAGGGACTTTTGTATAAAATATACACTGACACAGCTACATAAATAAAAAAAAAATTGGAATTATTGAATCCGTTTTCACTCCGGAAAGCATAATAACTATTAAAGTATCGGAAATATTTATTTAAAGAAGATGTAAGTTAACCAAATACAGGTTGGTTAAAAAGTTTCTGCGTTCGAAATGAAAAAATACTGGTTTTGGTACGTAATATATATTTTTATTCAATATAATCTGCTTTAACTTCAATACATTTATTCCAAATATCCTCCAATAATTTTATGCCATTCCTATAATGATTTTCCGAAAGCTCTGCAAAATACCAGTCTACGGCTGTAATAGCTTTTTATTTAAGTCGTTGGGAGCCAAATCTGGTGAATACGGTGGATGCTTAAGCAAATCCTTTAATTTGTTGAACTTTGTCATTGTTAAAACATCTTTGTGAGCAGGTGCATTGTCTTGATGTAAAATTATTTTTTTGTGCAAAGCAGGTCTTTTCTCACGAATTTTTCATCCAGCTGATCCAAAATGCTGCAATAATGTTTAGAGTTTGCATTCCAAAGCACTGATGCTATGACCTTCTTTGCTGATCGTTGTGAGTTCACCTGCTTTGGAACCTAACAACCAGCTCTTTCCACTGTAAACGTTCTTGTTTTATTTTAGAATCATGGTGGTAAATCCAAGTCTCATCCATAGTTGTAAAACGACGCAAGAAATCGATTTAATCTGCTTCAAACGCTCCAAATTATTCTGAGAAATTTGTTTTCGATCCAGTTTTTGTTGAATTATTAAAGTGTGCGGCACTAATTTTCCAAACAGCTTTTTCATATGTAATTCGCCATGTAAATTATGAAGTGCTCGTTCGTCTGAGATGCCTATGGCATTAGCAAGTTCACGCTTAGTCAAACTTATATCTTCATAACCAATATTATGCACTTGTTCAATAATTTCTGGTGCGGTTGCTGTTTTTGTTCGTCCTTCGCGTAGATCGTGTTCAAGCCTAGTACGACCACGTTTAAATTCACCAGTGTAAAATTGAATGGTGCGTTTTGAAGATAAGAACTTCTTATACACTTCTAACAATTGTTCATAAATTTCCTTTGCTTTTAAATGTTCCTAAACAAAAAATCTAATCACTGGGCGATATTCTATTTTTTTCATATTAAAAAAAAAACTACTCTGACACGTCAACTATAAATGGCTGGCAAACAAAGAATTAATTGATTGAATGACTTGTAACTTTGCATGTGTTCTCACGACAGATGTACCAACTTGAGAAAAAACAAGTAAGGAAGTTCTAAGTTCAGGTGTAACCGAACATTTTATACTCTCGCAACTTGCAAGGATCAAAGCCAGGGAAATACATTCAGATGCATACGGTTTGTTAGAACAAAGAAAATCAAAATATGTAGTATATGATAGTTTGGGTCATTTGTGAACCAATTTCACATATTTTCGGCATTAAACTATAGTATATCCAATATTATACTTCCAGTAAATTTTGCTAAGGTATCTTACTTACTTACTGAAATATGCGGTATAAAGTCACCTGGAAGTTCGAAAATCTTTATATTAGGTATATGGGGGCTTAGGGAATATTCAACCCATTTTTGACATACTGCCATACTATTATCAGGAAAGGATCCTCTATGAACTTCAATTATATATTCGGTAAAAACTCAGCTATAGGTACTGTGGTTCACATATTTAGTACCTCGGGGCTTGAACAGTTTTAGTTCGCTTAAGCAAAAAGACTCACGTACCGAATTTGGTTGAAATCGGTTAAGCAGATCCCAAGATATGGGTTTTGACCTAAAAGTGGGCAGTGTCACCCCCACTGTCTAATTTTGATGCCGTTTACTTTAAAGCCATCTCATAATATCCCTGAGTTAAAATTTAATGACTTTGGCGTGTTAGAGCTTGATTTATCGCGCTTTTAGTAGTTTTTAACAGTACCGTTATATGGAGAGTTGGCGGGGTTGTCACACATTTTCACATTGTAGATAGAGGTGCTAAAAACATTTGTTTTCAGTGAATTTTGTTATAGCGGTAGCTTTAGCGGCTTAGGAGCTATGCACATTAAACCTTTAAGGGGGCGGAACCACGCCACTTTTTAAAAAAAATTTAAACTGCAGATGCCCCTTCCTAATGTGATCCTGTATACCAAATATATACACATTAAACCTTTTAGGAGGCAAGACCACGGAACTTTTTAAAAAAAATTTAAACTGCAAATGCCCCTTCCTAATGTGATCCTGTATACCAAATAACAGTCTTGTATCTTATTGTGGAGCTTAGTTATGCCAATTTTTTTGTTTTTGATAAATGGCGTGGCAGTGTATACCAATACCAACCTTTTTACGGTACCAAGAAACATGTGTACTAAGTGTAATATTCGAACCCAATTATAGCTTAATCAACACTAATGTATTGCTGTAAACCGACATTTTCGTTAGAGCTCAGTTGTCTAATTAGATTGAACTTTCTTTGAAATACATATCCTAAGTCCTCATACCTATGCACGTACCAATAAAATCGGTATATCAGAATTAATGTTCTAAATAGTTTTTATTATGTTATGTTACAATATGCATAAGTATGAACCGAAATATATTACTATTTTCCATAAATATATAGTACTAGAATACCCTGGCAACGCCGCATTTCCGCATTTTTTGCTGTCTATATAGCTCGATTATCGAACCAGTTATGATTTAAGTAATTACTTTTTGGGTCTTGGAAAATAGCCCAATTAAATAATTTTGTCCGTGTACAATAGTGCTGAAATTGTCTGGCAGTTTAGGGCATTTCGTATTTGGTTGCAGTTAGTCGTTTTGGAGTTTATAATATTATATATTGGAATACTTCTTTACATTATTAAATATTTTATTATATCATCATTACTGTACTTAGGAAGCATTTCCCTTATATTCATAAATCCACTAAGACCTCATAAGCCAAAAGCAAGTTTCAGGTGGTGAGTTGCGTCAATGGGGATAGCATAAAAACATGATGATCGGTCAAATAGTTTCTGAGACTATCAATTTCATAATATACACATCCTTCATTATATATCTTGTATATTTAAAACGCATCAGTAATCGAATACATTCGCGGCGCTACAACTTACCTTGAAGTCTTAAAAATCCTTAATTATTTACTTTTGGATTGTCCCGGTAGCTCGTGATGAAGACTCCTTGTCACGATTTTGTTGAAGCCGTGATTCACTCTCTTCTTCGGTTTCCATATTTCTTCTTGTAGATATTCTGTTACGATCTTTCTGAAGGCGTAACTCACGTTCCTCAGCTGTTTCGATTACTCTTTTTTCCTTAAATTTCTTTGAATTAGAGTTTTTTTTACCAATACTTTCGTATTTCTGTGCTATTTTTTATTTATTACAAAGATTCTGTGAAGAAACATGATTGATGAAGAAAAATACAATTTTCCGTTGTAATAATCAATTTAAAATGCATCAGTAAACGAATACATTCGCGGCGCTACAACTTACCTTGAATTCTTAAAAATCCTTAATATTTACTCTAATATACTTTATTATACTTCATTATACTTCAATATACTCCATTGTACTTCAATATGTTTCATAATGACATATATATCCACAACGCATGTGTCAACACAAATTTGGGTTATAAAACAATAGAATTTCATCATAGTAAATAAAAACTGTATTTGACAGTTCAAAAAAAAATTTGACAATTCAAAAATAAATTCCTGAAAGTTTCGTTGAAATCGGTCGAGCTGTTTCGGAGCCTACACAGAACATACACACACACTTTCTTTTTTATATATATAGATAGATTTATGTGAAATATACTTGTATAATATTTCCATTCAAAATATTAGCATAGTTTTATGATTCTCTTTGCTACATAAATGCCTGTTCGCTGTTTTAGTCATCCTTAATTATATTTTTTTCCCTCCCTATGTTTCATATATTAAATTAAGCATTTTCGTTTTTTTTATATTTTTACCTTTTTAGGTACAAATGGCCTCCGAAGACGTGGTCGGCAAACGTATACCCGCTATCAGACGCTCGAATTGGAGAAAGAATTCCACACCAACCATTATCTGACCCGCCGACGAAGAATCGAAATGGCGCACGCACTCTGCCTCACCGAACGACAGATTAAAATCTGGTTCCAAAATCGACGAATGAAGTTAAAAAAGGAAATTCAAGCCATTAAAGAACTCAACGAACAAGAGAAACAAGCGCAAGCGCAGAAAGCGGCAGCACAAGCGGCGGCGGCAGCGGCGGCTCAAGCGCAACACATAGGCGATCAAAACTAGGAAAAAACAACTACAAATTTTTCATATTACAAAAATAATTATAATAGCAATAACCCTGATGCTAATAATACTTTTAACAATAACTTTACATCTAATACAATATCAACAACTGCAAAAGGAAGCCTAACAACAACATCAACACCGTACTCCCATGCAACAGCGGCAACCATTTGCAATAGCACAGTGTCAACATCATCGTCAGCAGTGATGCCGATGTCGACGTCGTTGCATTTCTCGACACCGTCATTGTCCGCATCTCCGTCACCCTTATATCACGCACACTCCCACACAGCAAATGCAAATGAGAATTTTATCGATAGTTTAAGCAATGCTAACGTTAAGTATAATCGATTGAATTTTATTTTAAACCGAAATATTTACGAGTATTCTGCGATGAGCAGTGGGCATAAGCTTTACTGAATTTCTATACTTTAGTGCGGAGATGCTAACCTATCTTTTACATATGCATGTATGTATGTATGTGGATGGAGACCACTTAAATTGTTGCCCTCAAGTTAAATTTAATTTCTAATTTTTCATTGTTATTTACAAAAATTTCGAAATATACTATATTCTATACAAAGTCGAGGAAATCCTATATTATAAATGTTATATGCAACTCGACTAACTAATATATTTATATTTAAAAAAAATTGTATGTGTATTGTGTTTTTTATTGAAAATAGCTTGCATGTTCAATCAATGTTTGTAATTTTTCAAATTTAATTTCTGCTTGCAAACAACAAACAAACATTGCTATCGTAATTGTTGGTACAATATATTAATGCTTGTTACGTGTTCTATTGATGTGAATTTCAAATTATTATTGCCATTACTCAAGTAAGCAAAATTAAATATTTGTGTCCAATTTTGCTCTTATCTTATTTTATCGTTTATATAGTATATACCTTTTAAGGTGAAGTGAAATCGGAAATCACAATATTATGTAAGTGTTAATTGTGTCTATTAGTTATTTGGTGTTAAGAAATAGAGTTGCTTAAATACATTTTTTAGCGGAAAAATTTGTTTAAGTTTTCCTTTAGCGAATTTTCTTTAATTTGAACTATCTTAGCAGCATGCCTTAGCCATAAAAAAATTGAAAAAACTATTTTCCTTATCCTTTTAAGAAAAATGCTTCATCTATAGAAATTTAATATATATTATCTGTTTATTTGTGATCTCGTAATTTTTTTAATGTATTACGTAGCTTACTTTAGTGTTTTTGTTGCTAAGCATCAGTACAACTCCAGTAATCATAAAACCTTTGTTCTAAAATATACTACCGCAATATGCAGATCCAAGAACTCGTATATAATTTACGGTTGTTATTTCGAGTAATTTTTTTTTATTCTTCTTATTTAGAAAATATTAATAAACCTTAAATTAAAATATACATATTTGTGGGACTTCGGCAATGTAGACGCCTGCTGTTCCATGCTGAAAATTCACTAATTTTAAGTGCAATATTTTGATAGTAGGATATGGAGATTTAGTAATATGTTTAACAAAGAAAATAACTGCAAAACTAAAAAGACAAATGAAATATTAAAGGAGAAATATGTTTGTGTCATGAATATTATGCATGTTTCAAATTTTCATTATTTACTGAGCGAGTGTCAAACATAGTATTTGTGCTCGCAACTTATATTAGGGAATATTTATGTGTATGTATGTTTACTTTCACATAATTATAATAATGGAAATTTCAAAATCATTAAACAAATTCTTAGTAACGAAACAAAAGAATTTATGATGATTATTTTAACTTTAAATTTTGTAACCATCGATATTTCCCAAGTGGATATCAAATATAATATCTTCATAAGCCGGTTTATTATCTAAACTTTTGTGTCATCAAAGCAATTATATAAATTAACTATATATTTCAATTCAAGAACTCAACCAAGAATAGAAAGCTTCGTCGCAAATGTAGAGTTATGTAATATATAAATGGAATACATTGAAAGTATACTATAGTAACTTAAAAATGTTAGTTAAGGAATTTAACTCACACAATAAATAAGTTATTTTGTAAAAAACAAATAAAATTTTAAAACCGAAGAGAGCCAACTTTTCATAACCCAACAGAATCCTTCAATAAAATGTATACGTAATTAGTGAGTAAGTACAAATAACTTTATTGAAAATAACTAAATATTTTTAAAATTAAACATAAAGTTACAAATTCATAAAAACAAAAATAATAATGTAAAACCAGATACGTAAAAAAAGATCAAATTTTCACGAAAATATTTACTATACTATACATATAATATATATGTATATACATATGTATAAATAGATTTATAAATCTAAAAGGAAGATAAGTTTATTGTGGAGTTTAATATTTATTGTATTTTATTAAATGAATAAACGTAAGTAGCAATAATTAAAGGACAAATATACGTAATTTGAAAGTAACTGATTGTGAGGCATAAAAATATGAAAATATTTATGAGAAAACTAGTTAAGAAAAACATGAATACATGAGCGCTTTGCAAATATTTATATATGTATGTATGTATTAAAAGTATCCAGCATGAGCCCATTTGAGTCCATGGCGAGCGTCTCGAACTTGCACAACTACAAAATTAATGAATTATATTCTTATTTATAGACAAATTTTTTTTTTATAAATTCACAAATTTATAAAACAAAAATTTTTTTCAAAAAGTTCTAAAATACTCATATGTAAAACCAATGCAGTTATTTGATTAAATTATACACATGAAATAACTATAAAATTAGCCGTTTAAATTATGGTTTTACGAAATTACTTGTGATCTCAAATTAAGCATTCAGACCCAGTAAAAAATAAACATTAATTATATGGCTGCGAGCCAAAAAAAAGAAATATATATTTGTAAACGGCTCGAATAAAATGCGCTGTATGAGAGGTACACCTAATTTATACAAATAGTTAAATGTGGAGAAAGCTCCTTAAAACAATAAAACTTCGTATATACTACATTTTAAAAAATACATGTTTGGAACTAATCAAACAATTAAAATACATAAATAAAAATAATAAATATTGCAATTAACATGATTACGATTACTACATTTATATTTATCGATTACTGTATTATTAAAATAAACAAACATACAAAACTTAAAAAAATATTAAAACTCAAAGTAAATAAATGCCGAAAGTTGTGTGGATAGTTTAATTTTTATGTACTATAAGTTGTAAATTAAAAATACAATAACTAAATACCATAACGTAATTTAATGAAATGATGAGGAATAAAATGAATGGTAAATTTGAGAAATTAAAGATACTTTCTTTTTATTATTAATATCCACAGGATCACAGTGCAGGAATAATTACCAGCATGTAAGTAGATAAATCTACAATACTTTAGATTTGCGCTTCGCAGCGATTGGCTCATAGCACGCATTAAAATTACAACCATATTTAATTTATAATTTTTGATTCCCTGAACAGACTTATTTACAAAACAGTTAAAGTCGTTCAATAGCAATTGTTTATAATTTTAATTAATTTTTTTTAAATTGATAGATTCATTCCTTTAATTTAAAAAAACAAACTTCTGAAAAAATAATAGAAATCATCTCAGAGTTTTTAGTTGTGAATTTCGCTTCATTTGATTAGACTCGTAAAGTGCAGCTAAAAAGCTACAGCTACTTTAAGGAAACAGAACGTTTAAATATAACTAATTTTAACCACAAACGAATTTTAAGATTCTCCTATAAGTGTCTTGCAAAAAAAATGCGGTAAGTCTGGGATGAGATTAAGACCAGCCGTTTAATGATGATGCAAATCATTATACTCGGTTTATGGGGGCTAGAGAAATATATGAATCGATTTCTACCCTTTTTGGCATGAGTAAGATGTTAAGGGTAATTACTTTACTGAGATTCGTTAAGACATCTCTCCGATTTCGCCTATATTTGAATGAATTTGGTATTTGTTATGTTGATAGCGTTCAATATACTTAAGTCATCTACTATAAAATCTAATAAATATGTGGTATTCAGGATGGACTTACAAAGGAAATATGCGTAGTTTTTATTTGATTTTACCCGAATACAAATCTACCTTTAGAGGTAAATTTATTGGAGTTTAACTTTTCTAAATAATGATGTTTCATTAAATCTTACTACGCTGGACTTCATTCATCTGTCAATTTCGCGATACTTTGTTAATTATCAGTACCCAATCATACTAGAAATAGCATGATATCTCACTAATTTCTAAATAACTTCTGTAAATTTACCAGATATACAGCGTTGTCGATTTCAAAAAGTGTTGGGAACTTTTGGTCAGTGCATATTAAATGGTTCTACATAAATAAATATCCAATACGAATTGATTGGTTAGGTCACAAATTTTATATTTTTCGTATTATTCTCTTAAAAGTTAGAGAGCTTCTAGAATTTTGACATCAATACATTGATTTGTTTTTTGTTTTTTAAAGAAAATGATTAGACATTAAAAGCAACAACGGAAAGAGTTTTAGAAATTTTAATTCTGAAATCATTCTGTTATCACTCTTCGCACCGATAATATCGTACCGTGTTGCCTTCAATTTTTTTTTTTAGAAAATCTCAAAACTCAAAGGGGAGAAAGATAGAATTGGAACTAAAATTTTTGAAATTATTTTATAGGAGTATAAATAGCAGGAAATTTCAACAACAAAGTAAGGCAGAATAACAATCCCTAGCATATAAAAACATTGTTGACATTTCGATTGTAATTCTATGTGCTCTGTTTGGTTTGGACACAATTAGACAAGTTTCACTGCAATGAAAAACAATACTACTAATATTTCTAATACTTCCTGGTATGATTTAATGGGCTCACCTGGTAAAAGTGATTGTTGCAATATCGCTTTCAACTCCCACTCATGACTTCTATAGGATCCCGGGAAAAATTGTTATGCTTATTTTTTAATTTCATAAAATTTATAACAAAAAATAATACATTTATTTTTTGTTTAATTCATCTTTAACAAATAACATTCGCATTTAAGAGTAGATGGATCAAGCTGGAAGATCTTGAACGACCAGGACTTCTGTATATAATATATGAAAATAATCCTAAACATGAAAAAGGTTCAACAAACTTTTAAATTAAACGCATAATTTTGGTCATTAATATGGCAGAAAAATTTCCACAGTCGTTGATTTTTCCAACATTATCCCTTAACTCATCATCAATTTTCTGCATTGATGTATTTAGCAGCATAGAAAATATTACTTGATTGCATATTTCATAGTGACGCACACAAATAAAAATGATTACTATTTATTAATTTACCTCGAATGCAACCGCATGGAAAATTTATCATTCTGTGTATATATTCATAATTTTTTTAATAGCGTTTCAAGCAATACTGACTGCCCTAATACGCTAATAACGTGCAACTGTTATACGTAAAAACTAATTATATTATTGCTATCTCCCGCTAGGTGACGCAACATTACACCACAGAATGGTACCAGAGAACATACAAGCTAAAGCAAATGCAAAAAATAGGTAAATATGGTAAAAGACGGAGACATAAATAAATAAATAAAATTTTAACTGATAATAGATTTGCTCACAAGTACCGATAGGTTTGTAACACCAACAATTAAACAAGTTAGATAGGATGTTGGTGTCAAGTTACTATTTATGGTACAAACGGAAACGTTTTTAAATTTGCAACAAATTGCTAGAACCCAGTAGCGACAGGTGTTGTTTAAAATCAAAAGATATGCAAAGTGGGCGTTGTCTTATCTTCTAATGCTTCTAGCAGGCTTACACGTGGATAATTTTTATATCTTGAACAGGGTATATTAAGTATGTAATACCCAGAATGAAACGTCAAAGACCCTATTAAGTGTATATACAATACATAAATCATCGAACTGAAATTTTGCACGCGTCCCTTTTTCGCCAAGATGCTGCTTTTTGTCGCAACCGCCGATTTCAGAACCCTAAAATATAGGTATTTTCCTGTATTCCAGGAACCACTTAATCAATATTTCGACCTTTTTATGTTACTTTATCATATATCACAATTTTAAATTCCACATATTTATTTCACCTCACAGTATATAAAACGCGAGCCAATGACGTTATCGAATTCAAACTTTCGACACAAAATGTACTTAAGGTATGCAATCTCACGGACTACACCTACAAGTATATACAAAAATTATGAAACGCAAACTTCCTTTCACCGAAAAACCGAAAGTTTTCATAGAAAGATTTTGATCATGTTATCATTTGAACAGTTATACCAGAGAATGTTAATGAATATTATTTATTATATATTTTATTTATTATATATTCATTAACATTCTCTGCTTTAGCCAATATACCATTTGTTATACATTATACAAGGTGCGTTCTAAAGTAAACAGTAAACAAGTAAGGAAGGGCTAAGTTCGGATGTAACCGAACATTTTATACACTCGCAAAGTCAAATGGTATACTCGTTTGAGATTTCTTTGTGGATTGGCTGATTTTTTCGGTAGAAGGTCAACTATAGGCACTGGGGTCCACATATTTAGTACTTAGGGGCTTGAACAGTTTTGGTTCGATTTAGACAAATTTTTGTCACAAGGTGGCATACTTTGAGCGTAGTATTCACGCAAAGTTTTACCCCGATATAATCATTGTTGCTTGATATGCATAGTGGAATGTGAAAGAATCAGATGGAATTTAAAATGGTGTTATATGGGAAGTAGGCGTGGTTGTAGTCCGATTTCGCCCATTTTCGCACTATGACATAGAAATATGAGAAGAATGTTACGTACCGAATTTGGTTGAAATCGGTTAAGCAGATCTCAAGATATGGGTTTTCACCTAAATATGAGCTGTGCCACGCCCACTGTCTAATTTTGAACGCGGTTCCTATAAAGTCATCTCATACCATCCCAGAAATAAAACTTAATGTCTCTGGCGTGTTTAGTGCTTGATTTATCGCGCTTTTAGTAGTTTTTAACAGTACCGTTATATGGGGAGTGGACGGAGTTGCCACCCGATTTCAACTATTTTCACACTGTGGATAGAGGTTCGAAAAAAATTTGCTTCCAGTGAATTTTGTTATTATAGTATTAGCGGTTTAGGAGATATTCACATTAAAGGGTGGGATGCTCTTTCCTAATGCGATCCTGTGTACCAAATAACAGTCTTATATCTTATTGCGGAGCTTAGTTAGGGTAATTTATTTGTTTTTGATTAATGGCGTTTTGTGGGCGTGGCAGTGGTCCGATTACGCCCATCTGCAATACCAACCGTCTCACGGTACCCAGAAACATGTCTACCAAGTTTCATAAAGATATCTCAATTTTGACTCAAGTTACAGGACGGACGGACAGACAGTCACCCGGATTTCAACTCGTCTCTTCATCCTGATCATTTATATATACATAACCCTATATCTAACTCGATTAGTTTTATGTGATACAAACAACCGTTAGGTGAACAAAACTATTATACTCTGTAGCAACAGGTTGCGAGAGTATAAAAGGTAACAAAGTAAACTCTAGTGGCCATCTATATGTCGACTAGTGCTCTAGAATCTGCTATCCTTTATCGACTTTCAGTAAAAATTTCATGACATTTCATCTATTGGAAGTGAAGTTATTGCATTTTAAGTGTCAGTATGTTTTTGTCATCGGTGCGAAAATGAGTTTCGAACAAAGAGCTAACATTAAATTTTGTTTTAAAATTGGGAAAAATGAAACGTTTCAATTGATGGAACAAGTTTATGGCGATGATTGCCTATCCCGTAACAGAGTGCACGAGTGGTTTCAACGTTTCAAAGTGGTGTGGGCCAACCAAATCCGTGATCACCGAAAATTCCATCGAAACTGTGCGTGAATTCATAAAAAATCAGCCGAAATCATCATTTAAATTTATGGAAATAGAATTGAACATCTTCAAAACATCGATTTATCGCATTTTGATCGAACATTTGGGCTTACAAAAGGTGTGTGCACGGTTTGTTCTGCACAAATTGACTGACGACCAAAAATTGCTCAGAATTCAACATTCGAAGGACATCATTAAAGAGGCAAAAAAATACCCGAACTTCCTTTACAAGATTGTGACTGGTGACGAAACGTGATGTTTTCAATATGATTCCGAAACGAAACGCTAGAGTGCTGAAAGGAAGGCGCCCGACGAGCCGAAACCCAAAAAATGCGTTTGAAAGGAAAGCGTTATGCAGACGTGGAGGCCATTCAAAAGCCTTGCACCGGCATACTGGCGGCAATACCGGGCAACGAGCTAAAACACTCGTTCGACATACTTTTGGACTGTGCAAAAAACTATATTAAAGCAGAAGGAGACTATTTTGAATAAAATTAATTGATTTTGTCGATAAAACCATTTGTTCTGTCTTTTTTTTAAAAGTCCTGTTTACTTTGGAACGCACCTTGTATGTATGTATTCAAAAACTAACAATTTTTAGGATAAAAATAGGGTCAAATGTTGCATTAAACTATTCAAAATAATAAATTCATCTAAATATTTTATAAATATGAAGAAAATGCGGCAAATAATTAGAACAATAATATTTTACAAACAGATTCCATTGATGTTTTTATTGTTTTGTATCAACGTTTATAGAATACAAGATTACGACAAACTTGACGTCAAAAATATCATTAATTATGTTACTGTTCTTTTTCAAATTATTTGCGATTGCTTTGTCGAGAAATCTATTTTGAACAAGTAAGGATGGGCTAGGTTCGGATGTAACCGAACATTTTATACTCTCGCAAAGTCAAATGGTATACTCGTTTTAGATTTCTTTGTGGATTGGCTGATATTTTCGGTAGAAGGTCAACTATAGGCACTGGGGTCCACATATTTAGTACTTAGGGGCTTGAACAGTTTTGGTTCGATTTAAACAATTTTTGGTCACGCGGTGGCATACTTTGAACGTAGTATTCACGCAAAGTTTTACCCCGATATAATCATTGTTACCTGATTTGCATAGTGGAAAGTGAAAGAATCAGATGGAATTTAAAATGGTATTATATGAGAAGTAGGCGTGGTTGTAGGCCGATTTCACTTATTTTCGAACTATGACATAGAAACATGAAAGGATTGTTATGCACCGAATTTGGTTGAAATCGGTTAAGCAAATCTCAAGATATGGGTTTTCACCTAAAAGTGGGCTGTGCCACGCCCACTGTCTAATTTTGAACGCGGTTCCTATAAAGTCATCTCATACCATCCCAGAGATAAAATTTAATGTCTCTGGCGTGTTTAGTGCTTGATTTATCGCGCTTTTAGTAGTTTTTAACAGTACCGTTATATGGGGAGGGGGCGGAGTTGCCACCCGATTTCAACTATTTTCACACTGTGGATAGAGGTTCGAAAAAAATTTGCTTCCAGTGAATTTTGTTATTATAGCATTAGCGGTTTATTAGATATGCACATTAAACCTATTAGAGGCGGGACCACGACCACTTAAAAAAAAATTTAACTGCAGATGCCCCTCCCTAATAAGATCCTGTGTACCAAATAACAGTCTTGTATCTTATTGCGGAGCTTAGTTATGGCAATTTATTTGTTTTTGATTAATGGCGTTTTGTGGGCGTGGCAGTGGTCCGATTACGCCCATCTGCAATACCAACCGTCTCACGGTACCAAGAAACATGTCTACCAAGTTTCATAAAGATATCTCAATTTTTACTCAAGTTAGAGCTTGCACGGACGGACAGACGGACGGAAGGACAGTCACCCGGATTTCAACTCGTCTCTTCATCCTGATCATTTATATATATAACCCTATATCTAACTCGATTAGTTTTATGTGATACAAACAACCGTTAGGTGAACAAAACTATTATACTCTGTAGCAACAGGTTACGAGAGTATAATAACACAAACATATTTAAGAGGTTATGGCAACCAATCAATTTGAACCAACTTCGTCATCAAACATATGATTCCAAAGTTGCCGTTACCTTGTATTCTATGAACGTTGGTTAATCTTTTTTTTCTTACAAGCAACTGGTACATACAGATTTACTTGTTGATGTCCCTCGATATTTTCATTTTCATAATTCAATCGAGAACTACAAGTATACCAGAATCACACTAAATCAAATAAGACATAAAACTGGTATGGATTTCGAAAATAAGAAATAAAAAAAAAAAATATATTAATACATACTAAAAGACTTTTCACGTTTTCACATTTTGTTTTCCAAATAAATACTTAATATTTAAAAACTAATATAATTCAGGGAATCTAATCGAAACCTTTAAGCAGAGAACGTATATTCAGAGAATGTTGAAGAGTAGAGAAGGAGCAAATGTTAGCATATTCATATACGTTCTCTGATTATAGACAAGGTTCACGATGCAGAGAACATAAAAATATATACCATTCTCTGCCATTACTAAATTTAGCTGGTTCTGTGCTTTGTTTGGACAGAGAATGTTGATGAGTAGAGAAGGAGCAAATGTTAAATGAAAACTTTTTGAGTACTAATTTGTAATTCCACGAGAGGGAACATCGAAAAGTATAACTTCGAAAAAGAAAAATACACCACACAATATGCGAAATGCTATAAATAGACACAACGAATATTCCTATATGAAAAATCGTTGCGCATACCTATTTAGATTTATGTTTTCAATTTCTATGATATGACAAATTTATAATTATGAAAAGCCTTTTGAATTAAAAAGGAGGATTACCGGTAAAAACCCCAGAATTCATACTAAAATAAACATTTAATAAGCTAGTTTTCTAACTTATGTATGTGCGTTGCGTAAGCAATATACTTATTAAACAAATGATAATAATAAAACGGTAGCTAAGCGGCCACGTTTCCACTTTTGTGGTGGCTTAGGTCGTAAGCGGGAAGGGGTTAAGCACAATCCGAATACGAGCCTATACGTTCGAATCCTAAAACGAATTTTATTTAATTTTTTTATTTTATTAATTGGAGTCTAAGCATATCATAATTCAATTTCTTTAATAGCATATTTTACTTTCTGAGATAATTAAAATATATCAGGAAAATATAATATGTTCATATGTTTAGGTTTATTGAATATTTCCTTATTATGCGTATTTACACAAATGTGATAATCACACATACATTCTTAAATACACGTACGCTGATGCTTGCTTCTTCTTGCCCCGCACAAGCAATGACTTTTGTCTACGCTTTTTGCTTTTTGCGAGTTGAACGATCGCAGGCAAGGAGGGATTGGGGCGCACCGCCACATAATTATTTCAGATATATATTTTATTTATCGAATTCAGTTTGAAAACGATTATAGGTATGAATTTATTGGTTGAATTGAATATTGAAAATAATTCATAAATGCATCAGTATTTTTCAATACAAATTAAGCAACATATCAATATATTATGAGCCCTCACTTGACACGCCTATGTGCATGGTGGCAAGCCAACGAAATAACGGCGAGTTCGCGCGGACATTGTGTTGTTGAAAAAAACCAAATGACGACTTTGCCGACAAACATACATATTTATATACATACATACGAACGAGCTCGCATACATATTGACGCCAAATTTTGCGCATCGTCGCGGAGTTGACAAAATTTGTTTCAATCGACAATTTTGCGACAATGTCGATCGGCTATGTTGTCTCGTTTGTCCTTTTTGCAGTGGTTTGCTATTGAAAGTTGACTTATGCTCTTTTGAAATATTGCGATTACCAATTGGGCTGCATTTTCATAGCGTCGTATTTAGATAAAATGGGCTAAATCGACAAACTATGAAATAATGATAATAAGTAAACATATAAAAGTACTATATGGACTGTGCTTAGAATATATAGAAGTAGTTAATGATTTCATATGAATGGCAATTTAATATAAATTTTGTAATTTAATGCCATAAATAGTGCATAATATGCAAAAATATAAATATTATTTAAACTCGCTAAGAGGTCATGTTGCCAATTCTCCTTTTTGAAGTGAACATCAGACAAATTCTTCAATTTCTGATTTTTAGCAAATGTTGTGAGGAAGCAGCTTGTGGACATACAAATGCGAGGGGGATGGTAGGATTTTCAGTGGTGGCTGTCAAATTGTAAAATTGAATTTTTCTCGTTTTACTCAATTTCATTCATTTATTTCGCATATGCGTAGGAATTCTATATGAAAATCAAATGTGGTTTACCAGGCGCAAAGAAAAAATAGCGCGGCGCAGAGTTATGAACGAACGCACTTTGCTTTGAAGCAGCGCACGTTCCTTATGAATGAATTTGTGTCGTTGTAATATAAAATACTTAGAAAATATGCCGCGAGGTCGCTTGAATATTATTGGCCGATGCTGGTGCGTCTACGTTTTTTTGTCACTTGCGCGAATGTTTGATTTTTTGCGAAAGACATATTGAGGGACATACATATGTACATATGTGTACATATATGCAAATATATTTGGACATGCGAATGAAGGAAGGCAATTTCAAGAATATTCACATATAGACATATAAACATTGAAGCAAGTAAACAACAATAGCTGTTTGAGTTCACAGATTAGACAAATATGTTCTAATATCATCTGTGGTGCTGCTTGTATAGCACACTTCCTTATTGCAATGAAATGTTTTGCCTAAGTTCAAATCCTATCATATTTTTATATATTATACTATTTTTTATTTTTATAACTCTTTTTTATTAAATGATATTTGAATTCTATTTTAGTATTATTTCCCTCATTATTTATATTTTCTTGTCGGAGGTCAATTACTTTCGTTTTTATTATTTCAATTTTTGTTTATGCGCATATCAAAGAACATCTGCGCATATGTATGTATATACATTTTGCTTATAGAGTGGTGTAGTTCGTTGCGTAAATTGACAGCTGTGGTGACATTTTATTTTCGAACTTGCGCGTTTTCGATGTTCCTTCTTAGCAATTAACATTTTAGTACTGCTAACATTTGCTCCTTCTCTACTCATCAACATTCTCTGTCCAAACAAAGCACAGAACCAGAGAATGTTGATGAGTAGAGAAGGAGCAAATGTTAGCAGTACTAAAATGTTAATTGCTAAGAAGGAACATCGAAAACGCGCAAGTTCGAAAATAAAATGTCACCACAGCTGTCAATTTACGCAACGAACTACACCACTCTATAAGCAAAATGTATATACATACATATGCGCAGATGTTCTTTGATATGCGCATAAACAAAAATTGAAATAATAAAAACGAAAGTAATTGACCTCCGACAAGAAAATATAAATAATGAGGGAAATAATACTAAAATAGAATTCAAATATCATTTAATAAAAAAGAGTTATAAAAATAAAAAATAGTATAATATATAAAAATATGATAGGATTTGAACTTAGGCAAAACATTTCATTGCAATAAGGAAGTGTGCTATACAAGCAGCACCACAGATGATATTAGAACATATTTGTCTAATCTGTGAACTCAAACAGCTATTGTTGTTTACTTGCTTCAATGTTTATATGTCTATATGTGAATATTCTTGAAATTGCCTTCCTTCATTCGCATGTCCAAATATATTTGCATATATGTACACATATGTACATATGTATGTCCCTCAATATGTCTTTCGCAAAAAATCAAACATTCGCGCAAGTGACAAAAAAACGTAGACGCACCAGCATCGGCCAATAATATTCAAGCGACCTCGCGGCATATTTTCTAAGTATTTTATATTACAACGACACAAATTCATTCATAAGGAACGTGCGCTGCTTCAAAGCAAAGTGCGTTCGTTCATAACTCTGCGCCGCGCTATTTTTTCTTTGCGCCTGGTAAACCACATTTGATTTTCATATAGAATTCCTACGCATATGCGAAATAAATGAATGAAATTGAGTAAAACGAGAAAAATTCAATTTTACAATTTGACAGCCACCACTGAAAATCCTACCATCCCCCTCGCATTTGTATGTCCACAAGCTGCTTCCTCACAACATTTGCTAAAAATCAGAAATTGAAGAATTTGTCTGATGTTCACTTCAAAAAGGAGAATTGGCAACATGACCTCTTAGCGAGTTTAAATAATATTTATATTTTTGCATATTATGCACTATTTATGGCATTAAATTACAAAATTTATATTAAATTGCCATTCATATGAAATCATTAACTACTTCTATATATTCTAAGCACAGTCCATATAGTACTTTTATATGTTTACTTATTATCATTATTTCATAGTTTGTCGATTTAGCCCATTTTATCTAAATACGACGCTATGAAAATGCAGCCCAATTGGTAATCGCAATATTTCAAAAGAGCATAAGTCAACTTTCAATAGCAAACCACTGCAAAAAGGACAAACGAGACAACATAGCCGATCGACATTGTCGCAAAATTGTCGATTGAAACAAATTTTGTCAACTCCGCGACGATGCGCAAAATTTGGCGTCAATATGTATGCGAGCTCGTTCGTATGTATGTATATAAATATGTATGTTTGTCGGCAAAGTCGTCATTTGGTTTTTTTCAACAACACAATGTCCGCGCGAACTCGCCGTTATTTCGTTGGCTTGCCACCATGCACATAGGCGTGTCAAGTGAGGGCTCATAATATATTGATATGTTGCTTAATTTGTATTGAAAAATACTGATGCATTTATGAATTATTTTCAATATTCAATTCAACCAATAAATTCATACCTATAATCGTTTTCAAACTGAATTCGATAAATAAAATATATATCTGAAATAATTATGTGGCGGTGCGCCCCAATCCCTCCTTGCCTGCGATCGTTCAACTCGCAAAAAGCAAAAAGCGTAGACAAAAGTCATTGCTTGTGCGGGGCAAGAAGAAGCAAGCATCAGCGTACGTGTATTTAAGAATGTATGTGTGATTATCACATTTGTGTAAATACGCATAATAAGGAAATATTCAATAAACCTAAACATATGAACATATTATATTTTCCTGATATATTTTAATTATCTCAGAAAGTAAAATATGCTATTAAAGAAATTGAATTATGATATGCTTAGACTCCAATTAATAAAATAAAAAAATTAAATAAAATTCGTTTTAGGATTCGAACGTATAGGCTCGTATTCGGATTGTGCTTAACCCCTTCCCGCTTACGACCTAAGCCACCACAAAAGTGGAAACGTGGCCGCTTAGCTACCGTTTTATTATTATCATTTGTTTAATAAGTATATTGCTTACGCAACGCACATACATAAGTTAGAAAACTAGCTTATTAAATGTTTATTTTAGTATGAATTCTGGGGTTTTTACCGGTAATCCTCCTTTTTAATTCAAAAGGCTTTTCATAATTATAAATTTGTCATATCATAGAAATTGAAAACATAAATCTAAATAGGTATGCGCAACGATTTTTCATATAGGAATATTCGTTGTGTCTATTTATAGCATTTCGCATATTGTGTGGTGTATTTTTCTTTTTCGAAGTTATACTTTTCGATGTTCCCTCTCGTGGAATTACAAATTAGTACTCAAAAAGTTTTCATTTAACATTTGCTCCTTCTCTACTCATCAACATTCTCTGGTTTGGAGTTTTTAAAGTGATAACACCACGGAATTCCTTGCATATCTTCAGGAGTAGAATGGGAATGCAGTTTGCTAAATATGTTTATCAAGTTTATACACAAACCGGAAGCAGCTTGATAAATAGTACATATATATATTGCTCTGCTTCTAGATATTGAAAAGATTATTTTTTGGGTTTTACCGAAGTAATTTACTTTATCTTATAGTACACGATTTAGGCATTTTTAATTTTCGTTTAAATTATCTTTATACAGTTGACGATAAGCCTGTGTTTGGTTCTTATTTGGCCGTTTCGCAAGCATTTTGTATTTACATAGCATATCTTTTTCTTCAATAAGACTAAGAAAATTTTGAAACAAATCGATTTAAAGCAATGTCATTAAAGATGCTTAGATTATTTTTTCCCAAAATTTGTATCAGAGAAAAAATTAAATATAATTACTTAATAAAGGCTAAGTTATAATTTAATGTTGGCAAAATTAATTAAAACTACTTTACTGACCTTGTACTAAAATCTAAGAGTTTCATTGCATATCAAGTTTTCAAATGTTGTACATTAAGATCATTCATTTTAATATTTTTTATAGTATAGAAATTACTTTTACCAGAAACATAAAAAAGCGAAAATCATCAAAAGTACAGCAAAAGGCAATAGTAGAAGCAACAAAATTTACCCAATGAAATGTACAATAAAGTGACAAAGAACTCAAAAAGGAAGTTGGAAGTGGAAGTTGAAGTGAAAAACTGTGAAATATTGTAAAAGAGTTTTGACGGAACTTTCTTCTCAACTGCATTGCTTGCGATGTATGAAGTTTTTGCAATTCTAATAAATAGATTGCACAAACATGAATACTATTTGACTATACGTGAATGTGTGGATTTGTAAGCGTGCATACATTGGCAAGCACTCACTGACTACTGACTTACTATTTCCGGTGAGTGTAAGATGAATGTTGGTGCCGCCATTGGAATGGGTGCCGTCAGTGGCGTCCAACTGGCAAGAACACTGACGTAGCCACCACAGTGACGCCTATGTTATTCTAATTTTATCTTACTATTCAGACGTTTGCGCTGGCATTATTTGTATCCAAATAAGAAAGCAATATAAAATGGTTCTAAATGTACATTCTATTATAAATTTTGGCCTAATCTTATAACCCTAACCAAATTATAGGTATTTCACAAAATTATCTAATCTGTGATGTAAAATAAGGACAATTTGATGGATGGCTTTTAAATAAAAAATAATATAATAATAAAGTAAATTCGTATATGTTTTATCCGAACTTTTTCTGTGAAACTCTTCCAAAGGTACTTTTATTTTGTTTCTGACCAAAATTTTGTCTAGCGTGGAACTGAACCCAGGTTCTGTGAGTGGTAGAGCTCACCTCTAATGTGTGATTTATTAAAAATAATTTACGGGTTTTGCAGTTATGTAGTTTGTTAAATTTACTCCAACAACATAATAATACAATATAATATAATAGTGGTAACTGTTAAGTAATACAAATAATCAATAAATATGTAAATTTGCGCAGAAAATTCAACTGCTTATTTATTTCTTCAACTCAAATTAAACTTTACTACTTAAACATACTTGTACATATGCATGGTATATAAACACAGTATGTTTTATAAAAAAAGGGACTACAATTAAAAAGCTTGGGAATGCTAACAAAGTATAAAGTCTTTTATAGTTGTACCATTTTTGCTGTCATTCATTGTTAGTAAAAAAAAAATCATATAAGAATATAACACATTTTGGCAACTTAAGCTTAGCCTAACTAGCTCAGGCTTTTTAATCTTAAATATTTCAATCTTACTTTTTCCATTTCGATTCTTTCTTTTTCTTCTTACTGCAATTTAAAATTGTTTCATCCTTAAACTTTGTCAAAATCAAGTTTTTACGTTTCTAGTTCGAATTCCTTTTTTTAATTTCAAGAAGTTGGGCAAATGCACTCAGAGCCCTATTTGGGTGCCGATATTCGTTGATGTACAAGTATCTGATGCAAAAGAAGCGGACGGACTGACTATATTGTTTGAAGATTAGATGGAAGAAAGTACTGCAGACGAACTGGCTAACGGACTTTAAGTAAATTTGTCGGAATCTATCATTAAAGTAATCATTCATTATAAACCAATAATCAAGTCAAGTAAAAAGTTCGTTCGGTTTTTTATTGATTGTTCAAAAGATGATAACTTTGTGTACATTTGTCCGATTTAAGTCAAATATGCGCCGTTTTGTTTGTAAACTTATTGATAACGAGATGCCAACTTCATTATACCAATCTCGTAGAAAGCTGCGTCCCTATTGGCAAAAAACTCGGAGAATTTTCAACAGGCCTCTCATGAGGCTAACTTCTCACCATTAAGCGCGTTCGCCATGGACAGGAAAAGACGGTAATCACTTGGTGCCAGGTCAGAACCATAAGGTGGGTGCATTAGGACCTCCCATTCGAGCTCCCGGAGCTTCTGGCGCGTCACCAAAAACGTGTGTGGCCTGGCGTTGTCCTGATGGAACACAATTCGGCCTCTGTTGATCAAAGATGGCCTCTTCTGGATGAGTGCTGCCTTCAAGCGGTCCAGTTGTTGGCAGTAGAGAGCCGAATTGAGCGTTTGGCCATAGGGGAGCAGCTCGTAGTTGATGATTCCTTGCCCATCCACCAAACACACAGCAAAACCTTCCTGGCCGTCAATCAGGTCTTGGCCACCATCTGGGCCGCTTCCCCGAGCTTTGACCACTACCGTTTGCGCTCGATGTTGTCATAAGTGACCCATTTCTCATCGCCAGTCACAATCCGCTTCAGAAACGGGTCGATTTTGTTGCGATTCTGCAGCGATTTGCAGATGGAAATTCGGTCCATCATGTTTTTTGCGTTAGTTCGTGTGACACCCAAACATCGAGCTCCTTTTTGAATCCAAGGTTATGCAAATGGTTCCAAACGGTTTTCTGGCTTATCTTTAGCTCCTCAGTAATTAAATAAGTGCTCACGTGACGGTCTGTTTCCACTATTTTCAGGATTTTATCGCAATTTTCGACAACAGGCCTCCCGACGGGTGGTGCATCTTTGACATCGAAATTACCCAAACAGAACCTAGCAAACCACTTTTGTGCTACACGTTCGTTTACAGTATTGGGCTCATAAACAAAATTAATTGTTTCAGCCGCTTTGGCTGTTTTTTCGCCTTGATCGAAGAAAAATTGTAAAATACTTGTATATCGAATTTTCTCTTTGCTGGTATGAGTCAATCAATCGAAAAAGTGTTAAAGACAACCTTCTAGAGAGAATAAACACGTTTTCAGCGCCGTATAGTATGACATGATGCGACACGTAACACTAGTACTATGGACAATAACGTCTGTGAACTGAAATATAGCTGGTTTCCGAACATTTAACCGGCTTCCAAATAGTGTGTGTAGATCATCATTAAAATGGGAATAACTTTTTATATATCTGCGACAACTTCTTTCCAATATCTCCACCCTCAAGTAAGTCTGCACCAATCTTTCCTTTCCGCTTGAGTGCGGATAAAAAAATATTCTTCAGAGGAATTTTCGATAATTTGATCAGAAAATTTAGGTGATATTCGTTTCTAGAATAAGACCGCAATATTTTATTGAAAAATTCGAAACGCGTCCTTTGAATTATTAATTAGGATTATCATTTGCGACAAATTGTATCCATAATGAGATTTAAAGATAAATTTGCTGATACATCACTGTATATAAATGCTGTTATATTACACAAATCGTTCAAGTAAAGGTAGCAGAATAATTGTATTGACTAAATAAATTTATGTGAACTTTTAGCTTCACGGGTTGATTTCAAATATGCATGTGTCTCCACTAAAGCCATTTCATAAAGAAGAGCGGCTACAGAAAGTACGTTAGTTATTGAATAATAAAGTAGTATGTTATTTATTAACTAATTGTGCAAAAATAATTTATAAATAATCAAAAATTAACCAAAAGTACGCAAATAATAATATGTATTATATATACACGTGAATATCACATACTTATGTACATAGATGCGGAAGTTATATACACACTAACAAAAACATAATACATATTGTTGCAAGTTTTAAAGTCTGCATGGCCATTGTGTATTGTATAAGTAATGTTGCAGTAACCGTGCATGCAACCGTTGCTGAGCTCGTGGTTGTTTGTTGGAGGAGGATGGATCGTTGCATGTTGAAAGTGTGTTTATGGTTTGTGATTTATAAATGAAAACCTAATAAATAGTCGCACGGCCGGTGTGAACATTGCTTACCTACGAGTACTTACGCGCAATGGCGCGATTTATGCAGTGCAGACAATATTTCATCGGTGATGGTGGACTAACAATAACAATAACAAAAACGACAAAATCGACGGAGGCGCAGTGGCCATATGAATGTTCTGTCTCTTGTAAATTTATGAAATTAATAATTTAACACGCGCCTGCTTGCCTTCAGCCATAACCAAAGTGATCAACGGTTGTAGCGGCAACAACGGCTCAGATACACCAAGCAGTAATTTTGGTCCACGTGGCGTATGAGTGAAACAAAAATATTGCAGTATATGTATCAAGGGAAATGAGCAACAATTTTATATAGTTTGAGTGAGTTTGAATGCTTGGATTGTCGTAACCGTTGACCGTTTTCCTTGATTTTCTTCTTAATATTATGCTTTTTTAAATAAACCATATTTTAAATGATGTTGTTACATTGGAGTAGAGTTTACCCCATAGATACATACTCCTCAGTATCTGCCCAGTTTCCCGCCTTGTAAGTTTCAGCAGCATCACCGAACTTTAGTTTCAGTCAGTAAAAGTATGAAAAGGATATAAAATTATTTCTAAATATCAAAGTACACAATGTTTTCCCACAATGTAGCATATGAGATTAATTGCGGTGCACAGCTTGTACAAACACGTTACAGCAACCGGAAGAGTGGAAAAAGTCGAAAAATTAGAAATGCTGATGGTGCTGGAAAGCAACTGTTGGGTGCGTCTGTGAGGCTGTTGTTGCAATCCAACATGTCGACACTGCAAGGAATGGTAGGGCAACACCTGTGGATAATAAATCTATTAAAATTACAAACTAAAGATTCTACAACACAGAATAAAGTTTAAATAATCAAAAGTTTTGCCGTTGGATATGATATTGAAATATATTATAAAATATACCTTGAAATTTATGTAAATACTTCGATACAGACTCAACGTGAAAGCTGCTATGCTTTTATACTCATATAAACTACAAAGCTTCTCGCAAATATTCGATTGGGTATTAAAATCCCCGGAAAGTAAATAGGAAAGCATTAGTAACAGAAGCGGAAACGTATTAACTGATCGCATATCTCCATTGAAATATACACACACGGCGTCACATATGCATCCTTAATGTTGCTCATTCATATCATCTAGCAGCTATGTACTCCTTTCTCCAACCTCTACTGCGAATCAGATTCAAACTTTTTTGTGGCCAATGTCAGTAGTAGTAGAAGCAGTAGTTATTGCTAGAGCTGAACAGGACAATGCTATGAACATGAGCAGAATTAACGAAAGTGGCTGTGGCGGTAAAGCACTGCACTTAATTTACGACATCGAACTTTTATTGGGGAAATTCCTGTTCATTTCCATGCGTGTATTAAGAAATATTGGCATTGACTCGAACTTCAACTTTCAATCGTTGAATATCCCTGCACCAATTCAAGCATTTACAATACATACATATAAACACACACTGGTATACATGAATACATCTTTAACAAAAGCGATGGAATTTTTTGTTTTTATTAACGTCAAAAAATACAGGGTGTGTCCCACAGTCCCACGATTTTACAACTAAGCCACTAGGCTCCCTTTGCGAAAAAAGACAATTGCGAAATTTTGTGTCAAGATATGCATGACGATTAATTATTTTTATTTTCACTCAACACTTCAGTGCTTTAGGTTTAAACAAAATTGTCTCAGTTGATTGCATATTGTTTTTTGTTTTTGTTACGTGTGTTTTAATCTATACCACTATAAGAGAAAGCTTCATTTAATCCATAAATAATATTTTGGATAATGGACATCAAAAATTAAAGATACTTAAAGTTGTAGGATATACCGCTTTATTAAATTTATGCTATAAAATTGCTAAAATTTCAGTGGAAGAAACCTTAATAGGCACCCAGTGCCTTTAGCAATAAGATTGCCGTTACAAATTACACATACACAATACATATATCACCATTTTTATACCCTGAACAGGGTATATTAAGTTTACCACGAAGTTTGTAACACCTAGAAGGAAATGTCGGATACCCTATAAAATATATACATAAATGATCAGTATGATGAGCTGAGTGGATTTAGCCATGCCCGCCTGTCTGTCCGTCTGTCTGTATATATACAAACTAGTCCCTCAGTTATTAAGCTATCGATCTAAAATTTTGCACCTGTCCTTTTCTCACAAAGAAGCTGCTCATTTGTCGGAACGGTTGATATCGGACCACTATATCATATAGCTGCCATACAAACTGAACAATCGGAATCAAGTGTTTGTATGGAAAACTCTTTCATTTAACGAGGTATCTTCACGAAATTTGACATTATTTAAGGCAACAATGTAATCTCCGCAGAACTTATTCAGATCGGCCGACTATAGCATATAGCTGCCATACAAACTGAACAATCGGAATGAAGTGCTTGCATGGAAAATTTGTTTATTTGACGAGGTATCTTCACGAAATTAGGCACGAGTTGTCGCTTAAGGCAACAATTTATTATCCGCAGAAATTGGTCAGATCAGATCACTATATCATATAGCTGCCATACAAATTGAACGTTCGGAATCAAGTTCTTGTAAGGGCCTTTGTATTTGTGAAGGGTATTATAGCTTCGGTGTAACCGAAGTTAACGTTTTTTCTTGTTGCCGTTCTGTTGGCGCCAGTACTTCAGTGTATTCTCCAAATGTTCAGCTTCTGATTCAGTTTGCTTTATAGAAAATCAAATACTCGGTTTTTCCTGCAATAAATCAATTAGAATTATTCATGCAATTTATTCGAACTCTGTATTTTAAATAGTTAATAGAATAATTGGTTTTAATTTGAAGGAGCTTGTTGAATGAATTGTAAATATCAATCGATTAAGATATAATTAATATTTTATTTATAATATCGCAACATGTTGCTACAGAGTATAATAGTTTTGTTCACCTAACGGTTGTTTGTATCACCTAAACCTCATCGAGATAGATATGGAGTTATATATATATATACATATAAATGATCAGAATGAAGAGACTAGTTGAAATTCGGGTGACTGTCTGTCCGTCTATTTGTCCGTCCGTCTGTGCAAGCTGTAACTTGAGTACAAATTGAGATATCTTTATGAAACTTAGTACACATGTTTTCTGGTACCGTAAGACAGTTGGGCGTATTCGGACAAATGTCAGGCCCACAAAACGCCATTAATCAAAAATGAATAAATTGCCATAACTAAGCTCCACAATAAGATACAAGACTGTTATTTGCATCTGCAGTTTAAATTTGTTTTAAAAAGTGGGCGTGGTTCCGCCCCCTAATAGGTTAAATGTGCATATCTCCTAAGCCGCTTAAGCTATAATAACAAAATGCACTGAAAACAAACGTTTTCAGCATTTCTACCGACAGTGTGAAAAAGGGTAAAATCGAGTGACAACCCCGCCCACTTCCATATAACGGTAATGTTTAAAACTACTAAAAGCGCGATAAATCAAGCACTAAACACACCAGAGGCATTAAATATTATCTCTTGGATGGCATTATATGACTTTATAGGAACTGCATCCAAATTAGACAATGGGCGTGGCACCGCCCGGTTTCAGGTGAAACCCCATATCTTGGGATCTGCTTAACCGATTTCAATCAAATTTGGTACATAACATTCCTCTCATATTTTTATGTTGTAGTGCGAAAATAGGCGAAATCGATTACAACCACGCCTATTTCCCCTAAAACACCATTCTAACTTCCATCAGCTTTTTTCACTTTCTACTATGCAAACTAAGCAGAAATGATTCTATCGGAGCAAAACTTTGCACGAATAATGCGTTTAAAGTGTGCCACCTTGTGACCAAAAATTGTCTAAATCGAACCAAAACTATTCAAGCCCCTTGGTACTGAATATGTGGACCCCAGTGCCTATAGTTGACTTTTTATCGAAAATATCGGTCAAGGTGTAAGATATATAATTGAAATTCATATAATAAAATAAATAAATGAAATTCTCGGCAATAGTATGTTTTTGTGTCAAAAATGGGTTGAATCGAATCAATACTTCTTATACAATAGCTATCATATACCTAATATAAAGATTTTTGAACTTCCGTGACTTTATACCGCATATATCGGCCAATATGTGAGTGATCTCAATGAAAATGAGAGAGTGCGCTTTACTTGTGGCTAAAATGGATCAAATCGGGTGAAAATTTTATCAAGCCTCCATGTAACTAATATTAGGATTTTCGAACATTCATCTGACTTTTCTCAATTTGATTGGTGTGGCAAAAATTGATAAAATCGGGTTAATACTACCCTCAACTTCCATATACTACTTATAATGCTTTTCGTTATTCGAACCAGTTTTATGCCGAATATGTTGGTCAGTGAGTATCAATATTTTTTTTTACTCTCGCAACATGTTGCTACAGAGTGAAATAGTTTTGTTTACTTAACGGTTGTTTGTATCACCTAAAACTAATCGAGTTAGATATAGGGTTATGTATATACAAGTATAAATGATCAGGATGAAGAGACGAGTTAAAGTCCGGGTGACTGTCTTTACATGATCTAATCTGACTTGACACGTTTCGTTAACGACAAAATTAGTTTCCATGAGACTGAGTAAAAACTTTGATTCGAACATAAAAAAAAATCATAACACAATTCATGACATCTACTACAAAATTGTATCTGATTAAATTCTGAATCCGCCATAATCAGTTATTTGCTTTATAATCGAGAAGAGAATTACTCGACAGTTGGGCAACATAAAACTTTTGTGTCTACCAAACCGATATAGTTTGAAATAAGCCAATGAAAGACATATTTGTTAGTACATATATTTATATAATAAGATAAACGCTATATATAAGACTTAAATTCGAGGACCACATTAAATGTTGTAAACCTAACGTGTTTAGATATATAGCCCTCGGTTCTGTGAAAGTTTTTCATTGGATGCAAACCGGTTGAGGTAGTTGCTATAAAAAAGCACCTGTGAGGGCTTATCATTAACTTAATGGCTCTATTTTCTTTTTGCCCAGTATTAAGTAAACAGTCGGTGTAAAAAGCAGCATTGATCTGATTTTTGCTGTTATTTTTCAGATTATTTCATTAAGTGATATTTTCCAATGCTTGTGCTTATGGTCAGATATATGATCGAACAAAATAAAATTGATACAACAAAATAATATCTATAATTGCATGTAGTGAATAGCAAACACTTTTTATTTATTTAAAATATTATGTGTAGCTACGCTCGAACATAGCGCTTCCTTACTTAATTCCAAAACGGTCTTTTAACTATAACATGGACTCCTTATTTGCCAGCATACCTGTATAAATCCGACAAACTATTTTAAAATTTTGTAAAATTGCTATAACACAAGAGCGTATTAGTACGCTTACCTTTTTAACGTAACAGAATGATTGAGCAAATGAAACGCTTGTCTCCATGAGCTATTAGGCATTAGTATCTGCCAATATCGGTTAGTGGAAGTACTTACTTAAACTTTTAGGTGTATTTATGTATGTATATGAATAAATTATGTTCGTAATCTAATGAGCTCGTTATATTGTGTGCGTCCGAACGTCTGAAAAGCGAATTTTCATTTTTTATGACAAAGATTAGATTTTAACAGTCACGGAAGGGTATACGCATGTTTTTAACTGTTGCAGAAATCTTTAGCACTCATGGTGAAGTACATCCATGAGTTTTATGTTCGAAGAAAATATTTTCGCGCATATGGTCACCATTAACGCTCGTTTCTATATATAATATTATATTTTTATTTGCCTTTGCCGCATATCTCTTTTTCCAACACCCTTTCAGGCATTGCTGCTATTTTTTTTTTTTTTTTCGCTAAGTTAGGGATATTTGTATGCGTGCGAGAGGTTTGGTCGTATACTTTATGTATCATGTGTATATGCATGTGGGCCAAAATAAATTCCGAAACGCTAGAAGCGAAGATTTATTATCAAATTAAATTTCTGACAGAATTTATTGCTTTATCTCTTTTTGCCGAGCATCGGGCATCGAGCACCGAGCATAGTTTCAGTTAGATTCAATTCAGTTGATCCCTTTTCTCTTTCGTCTCGCCATATTGTTTTGTATTTTATTTAGTAAGAAGTTTCCTTACCAAACTGGCGGAGAGGCCTTTGGCTATGACATAGTTAATGCATCCACCTTTCATCCGACCCACACAATGAAATACGGATACCAACTCAACAATGTTACCATAGTTGGAAAGAAAGCTAAATACGAACACGTCTCCTGGTCTCATATTACACAGATATGTGCTCGATTGTTGTGTGTTTGTTAATTTTTATACTATCGCAACATATTTCTACAGAGTATAAACGTTTTGTTCACCTAACAGTTGATATGGAGTTATATAAATATATATATATATGAACAGAGGCCGTTCATGTATCCATGCAAGCGATAACTTGAGTAAAAATTCAGATATCTTGATGAAAAATGTTTCTTGGCATCATGAGAAGGTTTATATAGCAAATGTGCGGCATCAGACTATTACCACGCCACTAAAACTCCGTTAATGGAAAACCTGCAAAGTGCCATAATTTTAGTAAGCTCCACAATAAGGTACAACGAATCAAATTTGAAAGGGACATCCGCACCACTAAAGCTTAACAACCAAATGTGCTCTGGTCAAACCTTGACGATACTTCCTTCGACAGTGTAAAAGTGGGTGAAAACAGATTATAACCCCGCTCACTCCCCACATAACGGTCATGTAGACAACTACTAAAAGTGTGATGACTCAATAAATAAATGCATAAGAGACATTAAATTTTACTCCAGAGAATTCATAGGAGATGGTATCAAAAATTGACAATGTGCCTGGCACCACCCCCCTTTAAGTAAAATCCCACATCTCAGGAATTTATCGATCAATTTCAACCAATACAGTATACAATTCAAACACCAATTAATATATCGGGATAAAATTTTGCACAAATAGGGCCTTTAAGGTATGCCATCTCAAGTCTAAAAATTGTCAAAATCAGACCATAACAGAGCAAACCCGAAGATACCAAATATGTGGACCCCAGTGCTTATGGCTAACTTTTACCAAAAACATCGACCAATCTGCGAAGATTCTTAGTGAAATATATTTTTCTTCGTAATGCCAAAAATAGATAAAATGGGATCAATACTACCCCTAGACCCATACAACGGATATAAGGATTTTAAATTTCCGGTAGCCTGTATACCGTTTAAAACGGCCAATATGTGAGATATCTTAGCGAAATTAAGTGAATGAAAAATATTGGATATATTATAGTTTAATGCTGAAAATGTGTAAAATCTGGTCAACGAATTACCTTAGCTACCATACAATGATTATTATTACCATAGCAGACTTATGTCTTATGTGATTCCCAACATTCTTATAGTCTCTAAGACGTTTATGTCAGTTAATTTATGTGATATTTTAATAAAAATATAGTGGCTTAGCGCTGAATATGAATGGAATCGGTCTAGATCGTGGTCTAAGTATCTTATATATTCTTTTATGATTTCCCTCCCATGGGTTGATATTTTGTTCATATACTCAATATATTAAATTCAGCCTCTTTAGTTGAGTTTACATATTTCACATAGGTATATCTCATTTCTATGCAGTCAATAAGATACTAAACTTGATTGCAATCCGTTCACCTTTTCCTCGAATAATGAAATTTAATTATTTCGCACATGTTTATACTCTCGCAACATGTTGCTACAGAGTATAATAGTTTTGTTCACCTAACGGTTGTTTGTATCACCTAAAACTAATCGAGTTAGATATAGGGATATATATGGTATACATATATAAATGATCAGAATGAAGAGATGAATTGAAATCCGGCTGACTGTCCGTCCGTCCGTCTGTGCAAGCTGTAACTTGTGTAAAAATTGAGATATCTCTCCCCATATAACGGTTTTGATTAAAACTTTTGCGATAACTCATTAAATAAGCAAGTCAGAGACTTTAAAATTTACACTTGGAATGGCATGATTCATCTTAATCGTAGCCAATATCAAAATTAAACAATGGGCGTTGCCCGCTCACTTTTAGGCAAAAACCCATTTCTCCAAATCTACTTGACCGATTTCGACTAAATTAACATTATACTAAATGCCTTTGTTTTTTGACTTTCGAGTGTAAAAATCAAGCACTAATAAATATATTAAAACAAAACTTTGCAAAAAGAGTGCCTTCGAGATATGACATCTCTGTCTAAATATTGTCGAAATGTTCAAGCTTTCATATACCGAGGATGTGAACCCAAGTGTCTCTGGATGACTTTTTACCGAAATTATCGTTCAATGTATAAGATATATAATTGGAATTTTGAGACAACCCTTTCCAAATAATATTATATATGTATTGTATGTCAAAAATGGATTGAATCGGGCCAATACTTATCTTAGCCCCCATAAACCTATTAGAAAGATTTTCGAACTTTAAATTTAGCGGGAGTGTTTTTCTAATAACAGTACATCGCGTCAATACACCCTTATCTCCTATGGTTTTACTCCGAATATATTGATCCATGAGTAAGATATCTTAACAAAATTAACTGAACATATAATATTGGATAGACTACAAGTATAGTTTAATGCCGAAAATATGTGAAATTGGTAAACAAATTAACCAAACACCCATGTACTAAATAAATGATTTTCGTTATTTCCCGGCTTTGATCCAGTTGCAAGAGTATATAATGTTCGGCTATACCCGAACTTAGCCCTTTCTTACCTGATTAAAAAAAAGTTTGTTGTAAATAATATGCGGACCGAATTACTCGAGTAGGTTGAGACTCACAGAAGGTTATACATGGAAGTGTGGAAATGTGATTCAAAATAATTCGTTTTCCCTTTTCTATCATTTGTCATCTATCTTCATTTGATTGTGTGTAGTTTTCATCGTAAAATCATATCTATTCTGCTTTTATAGTTTATATAATAACCGTCTTCGCTTGATAAAATTGAATTTGTCAGTTTGAACAAAATTTTTCAAAATGTTATAAATTGTAAAAGGAAAGTAGCCAAACAGTATTTGTTCTTTCAATTTACCAGAGTACTCGCCTGTAAAGTCATATATTATAACTGGTATTCAAAATTGCGTTATAGACATACTTAATATAATATTTGAAGGACGCCATTATACAGATGGTTTAAGCTATTATTCTTTTTGGTTCACAGGTTCATAATTAATTTGATAACGCTAGTCGACAAAAGAAGTTTTGAAGAGAGTCAAATGGAATACAATTCTTCCTTAGCTGCGACTACGAGTTATCTTATTTATTTATAAACTTTTATTCTTATATACCTTATACTCCTATATACAGACACATACAGCATTCCATAATAATTTTAAACCTATTGGTTTAATTTTGATGACTATAATCGCGCTTCCATAGTTTATTAAAGCGAATTTTCTTCGCAATTGGATCAATTACTTGTTTTGTTACTTTAAATATGGAGAGTAAATCTGAGAATATGTAACTTTTGGAATTACTAAAATGTAGTTTAAATTAAACTAGAACTTTATGGCTTCGCAAACCTTTAGTAAAATTTTATAATTCATGAATTTGGGGAAGTGTGAAAGTTGAATTTGTTTTATACAAGGTTCAGTATAGAAAGAAATATTTAACAAAGGTAGTTTCAACAGAACTTCATCTTGGTGTATATTGACTTTACATTAAAAGAAAGGTGGCATTGTAATTTAGTTTATAGAATACTAGATGAGTATCTGAGCATTTCAAAGCAGATTTCGAGGCTGTGAATGAAAAAAAGTTGAAAAGATAATAAAGGAATTCAATTCGAAACAAAGCATAGGGGATTGTAATGTAATTTATTGCTCAAATGCTTGACTTATGAGCGAAGGGACAGGGGTAGAAATCCAATATCATACACGGAACTCTACTCACAGCGAATGACAAAATGGTGAAGTACCGGGTGGTTTTTTCTAAACTTGTAAGAAAAATTGGCAAGTACCTACTTTTTAATTCGTTTACTTAATTCAGAGATTATCGAACTTGGGCATGGCGTAGATAAACTTTGAACGTTTTTCACTTTTAAAACATTTGAAGAAATGAATCGTTCGCTCAGGTTTTGTTTCTTCTTGTGTTTTTCAACGTATTGTGACATCACATTATTTATAAAAATACACTATGTTACTGCAATCTTTCAGCTAAGCGCGGCAACCAGTCGCCGTTTGTCATTTGCCTTTACATGGTGCAATTGTTAGTTAGTTGTGTGTGTATCCTTATAGTGGATGAGGATGCCGCCCTGTCTGTCGGTCTGTCGCCTTTTACTGCATCAAAAAATCTGCTACAAACTGTGAAAATAAATCACCACAGTCAAGTGAAATCATGTCGCCCCTCCGAATCGTTGCTACATATGAGAGTTCTGAGCTTAATCACATAAATACTCACATGTACAGAGCCACATAACGTCCAGCACGAAGAGATCGCATTGCAATATTTGCAATCCGCAGCAAGTATTCAGCTCCCCTGACTAGTCCTTCATGACTTTCTTGTTTTTTATCACATTTTTTCTGTTTATTCTTTTGTATTTGGCGTCCTTAGCGGGAGATTTATGACACTTAAGTTGGCAGGATTAACCAATCTTATCGTGGAATTGGAATCATTTCACTAAGAAAATAGGAGAAGAAATTTTCTTACCATAATTCGCCACTTCATGTTTTTTGCTCTCTGCCGCTCAGATTATGTATGCGTCGATCACGGAGAAGAAAAAACATACTTGTTCGAAAGTATGGTAAAATGCTCTTAGATGTTTAACTAATAATTAAAAAGCTAGTAACAATTTCGATTTAGCATATATGGCGTTAAAAACCATGCTATTTTGTACAATGTTAGATACGATTTATAAAACGCAAAGTTTCAATGTAAAAAATAATGATATAAGTCAGTGTATAAAATCGCGCAGAACAAGTTATAAATTCACATACACATTAGATGGGATAATAATCCTAACTGCTGTTATATTATATGAACTTAAGACTCACCTACACATGCCTAACTAATACACGTGTAAATTAAATTGCCTTAAAGGAAAATGTCTTGAATTTTTGTAAACTTCTGAAAAGAGCAGTTCGAGTTTTAAATGCAATTTTCCGTGTCTTTTGCGCAACAGGTAAGCGGCATTACAGCATGCAGGGCGAAAGATACCTGTAGCCTACGGATAACCAGCGCAAAAGTAAAAGTGATTATCGTTATCATATGCCATGACAATATTTAGTGCCATACAATGGAATATTAATTCAAGGATAGACGAACAATGCGCGGCGATAATTTATGTTCTAAAGCGAAAGTAATGTGTCTCGTACAACAGATAAAGGTTATGACCGACATTAACCCCCTACGATCGACGTCGTTCAATGATTTTTTGTTTACATAATAATGGGGTCACATTGACCGCCGTTTGAAATATATATATATATATTAGTTATATGCATGCAATAGGAAAAATGTGTACTACCTGACATTACTAGTAATGTTGAGCAATTCTTACACGTTCGAAAAAATTATATAATAGTTACAGTTAAATAAAAATAAAACAAGAAAAAACGATAATTTAGGTTGCACTAGACCACAATAATCTTCACAGCATGAGCATGAGCAGTTTCTTGGAGAGCAAATGATCAATATCTCAAAAACTGAGGGACTATACAGACAGACGGACGGACATACCGGCATGGCTAGATTGATTCACCTCGTCAAGCTGATCATTTACATATATATTTTATAAGATCTCCGATTTTTCCTTTCAGGTGTTAGAAACTTCGTGGAAAACTTAATATTCCTAGAATAGCCAAAAATCGCTTTCAGCAAAATGCTACTATTATTTATTAAGGTTGGCGTTGTATTGTATGTTGGTAACACAGTTTTGGAATTATTTTTACTGGTAATTAAAGTCCCACAAGAAAATCTGCAAGTCTTAATTTATTCCACCTCTCACAACCTTAACGACTTCAGTTTTAGTTTAACTTGTATGGACGCATGAAATTCCCAAAAATATAGAGGAAGCGCAAGTGGCACATAATTCTGTGCAAAAATAGCAAATCAAGTATGATTTCAACGCTAATGCTTTTGAAAAATAAAATAAATACAATACTTTCTGAAAGCGGAAATCCACTTTTATAATGCAATTTGTGTGATTGCTTCTGTAATTACTATTTTAAATATTTTAAGTTGATACATAGATAAATAGAAAGGACTTCATTCTTCCAGGTCTGACAACAAGTTAAGGACTTGGACGAAAGTGAAGACTATTTAGACGTTAAATAAATTGAGAAAACGCTATGAACTATATTTATTATATCTTTTATAGAACAGCTCTATTTATAATTCGCCGCGAAATATTTAAACGTCCTTTAAAAGCTCACAAAAAATCGTAGGATGCGGCTTTTCGGTAAAAGTTTCTTAGTATGAGCGGCAAATTGTGCGGTGGAGGCAATCGTATACAGTGGTTGGCGATGTAGTACAAAAACCAAAAAGACCTAACTTTGCGCGTAGTGCATACATACATAAGCAGCAAACAGTGTAACAGCATAACAGAACACACCGTTGACGGTGACTATATGCTGAACTCGACGTGAACACAAATGCGCTGCCAAAGGAGAAGAGTGGGAAGAGTAGGAGTACGACGATAGCATGAGGGATTACAGCCAGTGATTTATATGGGATTCCAAAGAAATATGGCTAGAATGTGTCGGCAATTTTTATTGGACATTTTAAAAACCAAGTAAGATGTTTTCGCACGTCTCGTCCCAACTCACACCCCATTCGAACCAACTGAGTCCGCATACACAAATTCGACAAAGAAAATATAAAGAGAACCAAGTTGAATTGGAGATGCTGCATAGTTGCTGTGGTAAAGATATTGCAGCTGTGTTCTAGTTGAATCAGTGGTGGTGGTGGGCAATGCTCAAGACGTAAGAAACATTGCGTACCAAATTACACTACCCTATGCTATCACCATCGCACACAGATTCTTTCACCCCCACCCTTCTACAAAAGCGATGAGTATTTTGTATACATATCGCATTCTCTTTTGCTGCTAGCAACACGAGTATTGGTGCTAGAAGTTGTTAGTGCTGTTTGAAGATGAATGTTGTAGAAACACTAGCAAAGTTGAACGCGTCGTCCGCCTAGTGTCGAGTAGCTGATGCGAATATTTATGAAGAGCAGCTACCCAACAGACTTTACCGCCAACGAGAAAAACACATAACATTATATAATATAATAAAGCGCTTGGCTAAAAATGGACATGTACAAAAACCTTCACCCAGAATATGGTCAGCTAGAAAGGAAAAATTTTGTGTTCAATAGCATTCATTAAAATTTCAAATTTGAAATAAACCAATTTAGTAATAAGCCGTGTGAGCTTTTACTTAACCATCTGGCGCTTGCATTCTAACATCGTCGACAGTTCAATTGCCAGTTTTAGATCGGGATTGTTGAAAAGTAAGAGGTAAGCTTAGATATCGAAAGTACTAATGCTGAGCGGACAAAACAAACCCAAAGATACCAATCGCATTGCCACTTCTTAGCCACCAATTGTTGGTTAAATTTTATATAGGTATATTAAAGCATTAATTTCAAAGACGAAGAATTTTTTTCAAGAGAAATACCGTCTAGTTTGAAAAAGCTAACGCGAATTTTATTTAAAAAATGTTTTTATATAGAACTAGTTTTTCAAAATATTTATTCTAATTTATTCAAAACTAAACTTGATTTTTTCAATCCTTATTTTCACTTTTTCGTATTAGAATTTGACTTTCAACATTACTCTTACTTCTAATAATTTTAAATGACAATTTCGTTTTTCATTTACTCTATCCATAAAAATTGTATTTTCTGGAATATTAAGTCAATGGTTAATAAAATATATACTTTAAACCCAATTAGTATCTTTATATGTGCGTGCACCGCTTTTCCTTAGATATGTGAAACACAGTTGTGACTATTAGATCTATCATTTCCTTCTGTCCCATAAACTTTTGTTGTTGTCTTGCAATTTCTGACAAAAATTTTCTTCTGAAATCATACAAGTTTGAGATTCAAAACATTTGGTTTTGGCCATGATTTTTTGCGAAAACAACAATTTCAATAAGGAGAGCGTTCCAATTAAGATAAGCAATACAACTACTTGATTATATTTATAAATATGGGTTTCCCTTTTATATATTTTGAAAAAACGAAAAAACTTCTAATTAATACGTATCTACATATGTTCTTTATAAACCCAGGTGTGTAAGTATTAAAATTTTGCTTATTAAGTACCTATGCATGTACGAGTATGTTTGCATGCTTGACTACCACAAGTATCGCCAACATTTCAGCCGCCCGCAGTCGAAAATTTATCATTCCATCCACGTAAACCCAACGAATTAAAAGACAATACCATCAATTATGTTGTTAAAATGTATCCAAAACGAATGTGACAACAACACGGTTGACACTTGTCGTTTGGCGCGCATTCTTCGTGGCGGCGAGTTGAAAAGTTGCTTTGACGCTTCTTTAGCATACATGTCATTCACTATGCAAATTTGCCAAGTTTGCATGCGTTCCGTCTGAAAAGAATGCAATGCGTAATCGTCTGCAAGTATTGTGCGGGATATCTGGCACAGTATTGTATATATTAACACCAGATTATAATAATTATATTACAAAATAAATGGTATCAAAATATTATAGAAAAAATACAACGAAATTAAACGAATTTCTCCAATAACTTCACTGAATATACTCTCTAATCAAACAAGGTTTAGCAAATTACCAAACTAAGAAAGAAACTAAAAACGTTATATGAACATTATTTTGCAAATTTGTGACCACTGTACATACTCATTATACAGAAAACACTCAAATAACATATATATATAGTATATGAGGTCCCAATGTAGGTGTTGGCCATTGTACTTCGTTTTGACTTTTGAGGACGGCGTTACACATCGACGTGTTATACAGATATAGATGTCGAAGCAATGGTGTGAATATAAACTTAAATTACGAGCTACACATTACCAAGTACCTCGATCGAATCCGGCTAAGTTTCGGATGCAGGTACCGTAATAGATTTGCAAAGTGATATAAATATAGAGGATTCCAGCCAATATTTCATTGCAACTTACAAATCAAAAGACAGCAACACTTGAACATAGGTCACCAACAGGGAGGCAAAGATAACTTTTAAGTTGTCACCTGTCTGTCGTTTTTTCAAATTGTAAGCGGATTGAACATGTGCAGATTTTGCATGATCGCAGATAAGAATTTCAATTAGTGTCTACACAGACTATGTAAGTAGCGTGGAATGGTATTTCGACTCACCGAAAATTGTATACATTTTACTAAATTTAAATTAGTATAACAATTGTTGTAATTAACTAGCAATTGTGAAGATTGCATGATATTTTGGATTAAGTTGGGATGGCTACTAATAATTTGTTGAGTACTATAATCAATCTACTGCGAATATCACTTCCGCTTTTACAACTTAAGGAACGTTCCCCGAATTACCAGTAATTATTACAACGGATAATTCATGATGACTTAAACCTTTTCCGTACAAAGTTCAAATAATAAGCCGGGTAAACCCATTAAATTTGCATATTCGCCTGAAATTTTGCCAAAAATGATTGAAATGGCCGAAAAAGATAGTACAAGTAACTTGTTAAATTACCTATTTGTGTCTGATGAGGCCCATTTTGATCTAAACGGAAATGTAAACAAGCGAAATTGCCGTATATGGAGTGAATCAATCCAGAAATAATCCACGTTACCGAACTTCACCCATAACGAGTCACTGTGTGGTGAGCAGTTTCCTGAAGTGTATTGTCGGGCCATACTTCTTTAAAGAACACAATAGCGTTTGTTTCCAGCAAGATGGAGCAACCGCACACATAGCCAGACCGGTTATATGTCAAGCAAGAAGTGTACAAAACAAAACCCATGAAGCTGACTGAATTGAAGCAGTCCATTAAATCGATAATTGAGCCAATCCCGACTTCAACCCTTCACGCCGTAATGAATAATTTTCTGATTAGGTGTCGCATATGCGTGGTTGAGCATGGAGGTCATTCATGGTCCATAATTTTTAAAAAAAATTAATTTTATAAAATAAACTACAATTGTCTATACAATAAAAAAAATAAATGTAATGCATTGATTAAAAAAGAAGTTTATTACGGTTTGTTTTTGTAGTACGATTCATGCGCCATTGTAACTTTAAAATCTTATAAAATCTCATAAAACAAGAAGAAAACAGCGATTATTAAATAATTTTAAAATATTGCCCACAGCAGAAATATGATAAAAGTTCAGTTGTAAAAGCACTTAAGCTGTACTTCCGAACAGTTAAACGAAAACGTCTTTACACGACCAGTTTTTAAATACGTTTTACTACAAAATTATTATTGGCTTATGATAGAATATTTTTAATTGGTTCAAGTTTTAACATAATATAGATAATTTTTACATTCTAAAATATTCCTATATGCATTAACTAGTAAGTATAAGAATTCGTGTTTATTTGTATACAACTTTTGAGAGAGCGTTGGTGTGGCCGTAATTTTTTACGTATTACTTTATGGTGAAAATTGGGCAATATTTCTTTTAAACTCACTAAACGTAGTCATAAAGATAACTGCACGAATATGAAGTACGTTAAACGTCTGTAAAGTGTTGTGCGACCGGAGTAACACCTCTTAGCTGCCTGAAATACTCGCATATTGCGATTGTGATAACAGTGGGTTGGATTATATTTCTCCATACATTTTAATTATATTTATTAATTGTTTTATGGAAACCATGAAGTTATAAAATTGTGAAATGTAATTAGAGGTTTAATAACTTCAAACCACTTATAAACTACTGGCACTTTCACACTTTGCTTCTTATGTTTGGGATAAATATAAATTAGAATATTTATATATGGTATATAGGTATATCATTCGGTAGATAGTGTTCATAGTTTTTCCGCGAAGATCAGCAGAGGGCAAAGCCAAATTAATACTTGCATTCAGATCATATGCGGATAAAAATATAAAACGTATTTTCAATATTTTTGATTAATATATCGCAGACACTGTGCCACGCTAGTACTGCTATTGCTTTCAAAGCTTGTCCCCTGATGCTGTACAGGCAAGAGGTGTTACTACGATAGTATTCAACGTTTTCTCATTGCGAAAACCGCGGTGCACAAAAATGCTAGAAATGTGAAAAAAGTTAACAGCCGGACATGTGTGGCGTGACTTGCACGGATGGTCAAGGATCACCGGACGGACAATTGCACAAAAATGTTATAAATGATGTACTCGTGTGAACACCACATGGACTCATAGACGTAGTGCATGCAACTACAGACAGCAAAGGCAATATCAGTGTAGTTGGGAAGTGCGGAGGCTTTAATAGCAAGAGGCACACTGGCTTCTCCAACGGCATATGTGGGGGAAGTGAAAATAAAATGAATATCCCTGCTTGCGTTCACCCTCCATACGTACAACTGCCCCAGAACACACTGCGTTTCAATGCAGAAGAGTTGGCAAAGTCATACACTTGGAATAGAACATTTAACCCTTTTGTGTCAGTTTCATCTTAATTGTATAATTTCGTTTGCCAGCAATTATTTGATAACAATTCATATCCGGAACGTTAATGCTAAAGCAGAAGGAGCAGATTGTGGAGTGGTGTGAGGCGAAGCCGCAACGGCTTTTCACACAGTACATTTTTAAAGTTATATATTTCAAGAGTTAAAATTTATTCATATTTAGTTTTAGTGATAAGATTTACGATTTTCTGGCTGTGTTAAACATGTTTCGAAAATTTTTCACAATACAGGCAACTTAATGCTTATATTACTCAAATGTTTCATATTTGCTTTGACCGCCATCCCAAGTTATTTCCCTATGAAGAAAAAAATTTTCTTGGTAGATGCAAACATTATATGATACCAATCGGTTTCAGTTGCGACTGTTGCATTTGTATTGTTTAAAATTACTTCCTACCCTAGTCTTAAATGTAGGCTTGCTGCTTAGCATTGCAGTATTTTAGTTTTCCAAGTGTAGCAGTGCCAGTGATAGGAACATAAATTTGGCAACGCTTACATTAAAATACCCCAAAAATGTTGGCTGTAAACTACAGTAAATTAATAAACGTAGAATGTACTGCTGCGGAGGCTTATAAGGACAGCTTTATAGCAACAGTGCGTACAACGCATGCAGCGCCTTCACCTAGTCATAGTACTCCAACTAACCTGCTCTGGCTCTATTAACTACGAACAAGTGGCGTTCTTTTTTTATTCTTAAAGTTGCTTTGCATTTACTTGAGTAATACAGTGTCTACTGTACGGTAGTCCATATATTCTCATATTTACGAGTATGTGTATATTGCATATACAAGTATGTATGTACGTAAGTTTTGCGACTTAGGAAATTTATTGCTTTCAAAGGGATCAAGTTTTAAGGTGGATTCATAAAAGAGTTAGACAAACTTTCTTTGGCGAAGTATTTGGTTGCTCCCTTATAGTTACATGGTATAGTTAAGCTAAGAATATTCATATGCAATAATTCCCATTAAATTATAGTTCATACTCTTCTTGATTGTTTTTCTTAACGCCTAAACAAAATACTCTTCGTGGCGGTAATTTGAAACACGAAGTCAAGACAAGCCATTCTCCAAATAGTCTTGCCTTTTTAAATTTTTTAATTTGTTTACACCTACATATTTATAAAATATAATAAAATTGAAAATTGCTTATTTTAAGAATATTATTAAAAAGAAGTAAGGGAAGTTCGTTATTCGATGAAATCGTGAATGGATTTTGTATCTTATTAACTTATACAATAGATCTCACTTAGTGGCATTATGACTTTTTGCTTCCCCTACGAAATATTATATTTCAAATCTGTCTAACTAACAGCAAATCAATATATTGGGTATATAAGGATTTGGGTGGTAGTCTAAGGTCTCGGCCGATTTCTTTCATATTTAACGCTAACCCACCTTATGTTTCAGAAAACATAAGTTTACTTACATATTTAAGTAAAATATGACACGTATTAACCGATATAAATGAGATAAAATCAACCGGAAATTCGAAAATTACTTTATCAAGTATTGAGATCTAAGGGCAAGGTCTGAGCTGATTGCATTTACTTTTGGCATTGAACTAAAGTAAAAGCGAGAACATATTTTCTCGTAGGTTTTAAGATAATATTAGAATAACGAATAACGAATGCAAACAACATGTCAAAAAATTCGAAATCGCGTGTACTCGTATAACAGTTTTTAATTTTTCACTTAAAGGCATTTTGTAGGCGTGGAAATTGTCCCATCTGCCAAGTTTCATAATAAATACCTAAATTTTTGCTAATAAAGGATTAAAGGACGGTAAGTTAGAAACTCGGAATTCAACACTATTAGTCATCTTGATCATAATGGTTTAAAAAAATTGTTTTTCTAGCTTAATTAGTTTTAGGTTTTAACGTTAAATGAAAAGAATTTGTATACCCTATGCGATAGTATGGACTTATCTTAAATTTTATAATGAAATACTTATATAAAATAAATGTTAAATTTGGATTGAAATTCTAGTTGTGCATTTTACGGCATTTAAATCTGCACTTGCAAGTGGCAAGTAAAGACGTCATTTATAAAAGCACTGTATTCAAAATTTTGTGCTGTATCATTTCCATTAGTTCATGAATATTTATTTATTTATTGAATTACTCAATTATGAGCCTGGTGTCAACGAACGTTTAATTTCTTAAAACATGGTTGAAATAGAAGGACCTTTAGTGGAGACGCTTTGGTATTTCAAAAATGGGCTTGAAGTGGTCAGAGTGGTTAATGCTTTGTCATGTCTGACACAAAATTACATATTGTACAAGGTGCGTTCCGAAGTAAACAGGATTTAAAAAAAGTGGGAACAAATGGTTTTATCGGCAAAATCAACTAATTTTATTCAAAATAGTCTCCTTCTGCTTTAATACAGCTTTTTGCACAGTCCAAAAGTATGTCGAACGAGTGTTTTAGCTCATTGCCCGGTATGGCCGCCAGTATGCCGGTGCAAGCCTTTTGAATGGCCTCCACGTCTGCATAACGCTTTCCTTTCAAATGCATTTTTTTGCAAAGGTAGAAGTCGCACGGTGCCATATCAGGTGAATACGGGGAGTGGTTGATTGTTAAAATGTGATTTTTGGTCAAATAATCGGCCACAAACGTCGATCGATGAGACGGCGCATTATCGTGCAACAAACGCCAACTTCCATCTTCGCGATATTCGGGCCGAACACGTCGAATACGGCGCACCAAACGCTTCAAAACTCCAAGGTAGAATACCGCATTAACGTTTTGGCTGGGTGGAACAAATTCTTTGTGGACAATATCCTTGGAATCATAAAAACAAATCAGCACTGTCTTCACTTTTGACTTCACCAGGCGCGATATTTTGGCATTAAACGGCTGGTCTTAATGTCATCGAGGACTTACCGCATTTTTTTTGCAAGACACTCATAGGAGAGTCTTAAAATTCGTTCGTGGTTAAAATTAATTATATTTAAACGTTCTGTTTCCTTAAAGTAGCTGTAGCTATTTAGCTGCACTTTACTAGTCGAATCAAATGAAAAAAAAAAATTAATTAAAATTATAAACAAATGTGTGCTATTGTACGACTTCAACTTTTTTGTAAATAATAGGGAATCAAAAATTATAAATTAAATATGGTTGTAATTTTAATGCGTGCTATGAGCCAATCGCTCCGAAGCGCAAATCTAAAGTATTGTAGATTTATCTACGTACATGCTAGTAATTGTTCCTGCACTGCGATCCTGTGGATATTAATAATAAAAAGAAAGTATCTTTAATTTCTCAAATTTACCATTCATTTTATTCCTCATCATTTCATTAAATTACGTTTATGGTATTTAGTTATTGTATTTTTAATTTACAACTTATAGTACATAAAAATTAAACTATCCACACAACTTTCGGCATTTATTTACTTTGAGTTTTAATATTTTTTTAAGTTTTGTATGTTTGTTTATTTTAATAATACAGTAATCGATAAATATAAATGTAGTAATCGTAATCATGTTAATTGCAATATTTATTATTTTTATTTATGTATTTTAATTGTTTGATTAGTTCCAAACATGTATTTTTTAAAATGTAGTATATACGAAGTTTTATTGTTTTAAGGAGCTTTCTCCACATTTAACTATTTGTATAAATTAGGTGTACCTCTCATACAGCGCATTTTATTCGAGCCGTTTACAAATATATATTTCTTTTTTTTGGCTCGCAGCCATATAATTAATGTTTATTTTTTACTGGGTCTGAATGCTTAATTTGAGATCACAAGTAATTTCGTAAAACCATAATTTAAACGGCTAATTTTATAGTTATTTCATGTGTATAATTTAATCAAATAACTGCATTGGTTTTACATATTTTAGAACTTTTTGAAAAAAATTTTTGTGATATAATATCGAGGGACATCAACAAGTAAATCTGTATTGACCAGTTGCTTGTAAGAAAAAAGAGATTAACCAACGTTCATAGAATACAAGGTTACGGCCACTTTGGTATCATATGTTTGATGACGAAGTTGGTTCAAATTGATTGGTTGCCATAACCTTTTAAATATGTTTGTGTTATTTTATTCTTGGAACAGCTTAAAATATTAATTTAAAAATTTATTAAATGGTCATGTTCTTGTCAGCAATTGATAAGAGTTCGTATGTAAGATGCTTTGAAATTTTTTTGCATTTAAAAAACTTTTGTTAGACTTTAAGAATTTTTCAATTTGAAATAAATTTTTTTTTTCAAAAAAACTGTATAAATGTATATACGTAGGAACTCCAATCATATCATACATGGGTCAGTCACTTATGCGAGGGAGGGCTGGCCAAATAAATTACAAATGGAGAATGTTCCAATGTGAAAAAATATTTAAGCAGATATATGGCCCATGTTAATATCAAAAAATTACATCCGAAAATATTTGAAAGAGAATAATTACCTAGGATGCAGTGTAATTTCCAAAATAGATTTCCTAACAAAGCAAACGCAGATTATTTGAAAAAGAACAGTAACATAATTAATGATATTTTGACGTCAAGTTTGTCGTAACCTTGTATTCTATAAACGTTGATACAAAACAATAAAAACATCAATGGAATCTGTTTGTAAAATATTATTGTTCTAATTATTTGCCACATTTTCTTCATTTTTATAAAATATTTAGATGAATTTATTATTTTGAATAGTTTAATGCAACATTTGACCCTAGTTTTATCCTAAAAATATTTAGTTTTTGAATACATACATACAAGGTGCGTTCCAAAGTAAACTGGACTTTAAAAAAAATACAGAATAAATGGTTTTATCGGCAAAATCAATTAATATAGCTTTTTGCATGGAATACGGGGAGTGGTTGATTGTTAAAATGTGATTTTAATGATGAGACGGCGCATTATCGTGCAACAAACGCCAACTTCCATTTTCGCGATATTCGGGCCGAACACGTCGAATACGGCGCACCAAACGCTTCAAAACTCCAAGGTAGAATACCGCATTAATGTTTTGGCCGGGTGGAACAAATTCTTTGTAGACATTACCCTTGGAATCATAAAAAACAAATCAGCATTGTCTTCACTTTTGACTTCTCCAGGCGCGATTTTTTGGGTTTCGGCTCATTTCTCAGTTATGTCCTCACGACCACTTTGAAAACGTTGAAACCACTCGTGCACTCTGCTACGGGATAGGCAATCATCGCCATAAACTTGTTTCATCAATTGAAACGTTTCGGTAAAAGTTTTACAAATGCATTTAATGTTGGCTTTTTGTTCGAAACTCATTTTCGCACCGATGACAAAAACATACTGACACTTAAAACGCCATAACTTCACTTCTAATAAATTAAATGTCATGAAATTTTTACTGGAAGTCGATAAAGGATAGCAGATTCTAACGCACTTGTCGACATATAGATGGCGCTGCTAGAGTTTACTTTGTTACTTTTTTACTGTTTACTTTGGAACGCACCTTGTATACATGGCAATGATTTGTATATCATGTTTATAACTTTGAATAATAGGTAGTTTTATAAACTCTATTTATATCACTCGCCATTTTTGATCGAATTGGAATACATAATTTTATCCACGCCGCATAACTTAATCCCCGATTCTTAATAAAATTTTCCAGATTCTTGGCTTGTTGGATGCTTAAATTTTTAATAGCAACAACAATGGAAGAGAAAAAATATGTCGTTTACTTAAGTACTCAATTCATTAATATCACATTTAACTGGTATCAAGCTGAGAAAACGCATTAAGACTCTTGCATTTCTCAGTTTGTAGCTGGCCACACAGTCGACTTTAAGTCCATAAAAGTTTTATCGGTATTATATTCCATTCAAATGTAATTGTATGGATGTGAAAGACTATTTTGAGACTGGAATAATTGATCTTCAATTTGTGATTTGCACGGTTTGTGACCGCACTGAATAATTCCACAACGGAATTAATAGAAAGGTTTGTTGATTAACTTTGTTGTTTAAATTTGTTGCTTTTACAGCCAGCGATCAACTGAATGGCTAAATATACAATAGTAAATTTGTTTCTCACTAAAATTCATACCCCTGTATGTGTGCTATATATTTATAAACTTGAAATCGTATAAATATTTTTGTTGGCTCACTTTACACCCGTGCTTTGCCACTGGCATCATTTTGAGGTTGATCTGCAAAGTGCTGACGAACAACACTAAAGGCATCACTAGCAAAACCGGCAACGCCGACAATAAATCCGGTAACATAAGATTGATAGGCTTTCGTACGCTGTTGGGGTTCTGTTCTCTTAGTAAGCTGGTAACATACTAGCCTATGTTTTTGTTTGCATGTTACCATTTTTTTCTGATTTTTAATACCTGCCAAGGCTTTGTGATAATTTTTCATGATCAAGTTTCGACCTTTTCGGACGTATGGTGCCGCTATATGAGTGCAATTAATATTTTCCATTTATTTGTTTCGCTGCTAAATTCGAATACATACATTAATAAATTAACTGTGACAAATAGTTCATATAAAGTGGAGTGCAAAATTACCTACCGCTGTTGCAGTAAGATGAGTAAAATGGCAATTTAATAGACCACATAATTTGCTTCTTGTTTCTCTTTCCAAGATCCACGTTATATGTGTATTATGTTTGTGTTATCCTGCCATAACGGGAAATGGATCCAATCATATTTCAATAAAATTAGCTTTGCCTATAAAATATATATCGATTTCTATTTGGTTCCTTTGGGCTAACTCAGGATTTTGTTTTCTGATATTCTCTGAATTCATCGTGCTAAGTTTAAAAATACTTATTATAAAAATGTTGCATGTATAAATGCATATTATTAACTTGTGTAAACATATGTGGCTTGTCTGCTTGAGAGTCAATAAATTCTATTATTAGAATCTAGAGGCAGATATGGTTCGGTTTTTATCGATTTTTTGACTTTTATCGCATTGCACTAAGTGAAAAAAAGTACTATTATTGAGAAATTTTGAATAATAACCGATATGTATAAAGTGTATAAGTACATTTATATTTAGAATCTTACAAATTAAATTTTATTGATATAAAAAAACTTAAAGTCGAATTAATGTTATTTAATTAAAAAAAAATATATATATATCTTAATTTTGATCGGTAAGTTATATATAACAGATATAGCTGTAGTGGTTTGATCTGAATAATATGTTCGGAGATTGTAGCATTGCCGTAATCAATGTTGTTAATTGGCAAATTTTGTCAAATAATAAATTAGAACAAGGGCTTGATTTTTTTTTGAACTTGAATGGAGCTACATTTAACTAAACACGCTTTTAATAACGAATAATTTTTAAAATATTTAATTTATTCCAAACTTAAATTATTATCGCAAAATATTGCTACAGAGTTTTGTTCATCTAACGGTTGATGGTATCACCTAAAACTAATTGAGATAGCTATAGAGTATTATATGTATATATAAATGATCAAGATGCAGAGACGAGTTGAGATCCAGGTGACTGTCTGTCTGTCCGTCCGTCTATGCAAGCTGTAACTTGAGTGAAAATTTAGATATCTTGATGAAACTTGGTACACATGTATCTCCGTACAGTAAGACGGTTGGTATTGTAGATCAGCAGATCAGCGTAATCGGACCATTGCCACGCCCACAAAACGCCATTCATCTATATGCATATATCTCCTAAACCGCTAAAGCTGCGAAACCCAAATTCGCTTATTACAAATAATTTTAGAACCTTTTCCAACAGTGGGTACACAAGTTAAATCGGGTTATAACGTCGCCCACTCCCCATATAACGGTTTTGATTAAAACTACTAATACTGTGATAAATCTATAAATAAATGTGTCAGAGACATAAAACCTCACACCCAAGATGGCACAAGAAGGCTTTGTTAGAGCCGCTGTCAAAATTGGACTTTGGGCGTGGCAGCACCCACATTGGTGAAAACCCATATCTCGGGGCCTACTAGACGGATTTTAACCAAATTTAATAGGTAACATTACTCTAATATTTTTATGTTACAGTGCGAAAATAGGGGAAATTAGACTGCAGCCACGCCTACTTCCCATATAACACAATTTTAAATTCCACCTAATTCTTTCGCTTTTCAGTATATCAAGCATCAATAAATGTAACGGGATAAAACTTTGCACCACCTTATGGCCAACAATCGTCTAATCGAACCAAACTATTCAAGGTCCTAAGTACCGAATATGTGGACCACAGTCCCTATTGCGAACTTTTTATCGAAAATATCGCTCAATTCTGATAATAGTATTCTTGTGTAGGGAAAGTGGATTGAATCTCATCAATAATATTCTTAGTCCTCATATACCTAATAGAAAAATTTTCGAACTGACTTTATACCCCATATATAGACCAATATGTAAGTTAGCTTAATTAAGTTTCATTAAGATACCTCATAAACCATCAAAAATATATAAGGAGGAAAGTCAACTTGATGTTTGAAAATCCTGATATTAGTTATGTGGGGGCTAGGGCAGATTTTCACGCAATTTGAAATACACGCTCACTCAGTTTTTCTAATAACAGTGCATATGTGCGCCTAAAATGGGTGAAAGTTTTGGCAACATCTGATAGTATTTTGCCGGCTTTGATCCTTGCAAGTTGCAAGAGCATAAAATGTTCGGTTTCACCCGAACTTAGCCCTTCCTTACTTGATCTTCCTTTATTGGGTATTAGCGAATGCAGATTGTGCGGGTTTGGTGAACAATTCATCTATTCAGGCCACGACAGACATCACGTCGAAAGAGTTGGTCTATTGATGAACAAACTCGCATCTCATGCTCTAATAAAATGGAAACCAATTTCGCGGAATGATACTACAATATAATCCAAGCTTACGCCTCAACCGAAGTTGGTGACGCTGATAAAAAACGAGATTTTTAAGTCAAGTTGCACCAGTTTTTGCAACCTTTAAGAACCAGGATGCATATGTATTAATGGGCGATTTTAATTCCCAGATTGAAAGCAACTATGTCTTCAACATGTCATGGATAAGCACGGAATCGATAACTCGAACAGGGAATTGCTAGTGGACTTTTGCACCAACAACAAGCTCAAGCAAGTTCAGTCTTTCCTCATAAAACACAGCAAAAAACAAGATGGTGCTTACCAAATATTTATGCAGAAAACCTAATTAACCATCTATGCATTAGTAAAACTTGGTGCCGAAGTCTTTTAGACGTTCGCAGCTTGTGGGATCTGACCATATCCTGGCTAAAACAAAAACCAGAATGCAAGTTATGGCCATTGCCAAAAATTAATCTACAAATAGACAACACCTTAACACCGGCGCGTTAAAAGATCCGGCTACCCATTCCAGATATGTTGACTTCCTCAAAAATCATATGCTACTAAACAACAGCACAACACAAGACGTAAACACTCTTTTGCGCAACGTCAAGCATCCTTTTCTCGATGCGTGCGAATCAATGCTGAAGCTGTACCAAAAAAAAGAAACAATCCTAAAATAGCGAAACTACCATCAATACCATAAACCTGGAAAACGCCGCTCGTAAGAACAACAACATAAGTCTTACGTGGATGATACAAGTATTGCTCTCCTGACAGTAAACTATCAGACTTACAGAGGAATCTAAATAAGCTTGGCGAATGAGCTGGCGAGGTTGGCCTAAAAATTAACGTGGATAAAACCAAATTAATCTCTAACAAAAATTACACCGAATCTGTACGATTCACTGTATACGACAAAGAGATAAGGGAGCAAAATTACCACCCCTGGAGGTTTTCCTGGAAACGAGTTCTGGTCCTTGACAAAAACGTTGGTACGGAAACTGCAGTCTTCTGCAAACTCGTGTTTACGAAAAATCTTAAGGATCTGGTCGCCTCGTATTTTCTCCAATTAATATCTACTGGAAAAAAACAACGACCTACCTATAGAGCTAACAATCAAACGTAGACGATTTGGCTGGCTAGGGCATACACTTCTCAAAAATACTGATGAGGTTTGCAGAGCTACTCTTTATTGGAACCCGCAAGGGTCCAGGGATTGCAGACGTTCGAAAACTTCATGATGATGTATGATAGATGCCGACTTGAAGGACTCTCATACTAACTGGAATAGTCTATCACAACTCGCAAAAAAATCGATCGACCTTTAAGCTTTTATTTTGACCCTACGCTCCAACCGGAGTTAAAGGAAATACTATACAACTATGTATATATAAGTTCGGGTGTATCTAAACATTTTACACTCTCTCAAATTTCAAAGGTCAAAGCCGAGGAATTACTTTCAAGTGTTTACAAAACTTGAAATTAAACAAGTAAGGAAGGGCTAAGTTCGGGTGTAACCGAATATTTTATACTCTTGCAAGGTAAAGTTATATACGGGACTTTCGTATATATTTTAGTCAAATATAGTAAGTATTGCATCCATTATTTACAATCGCAGACAAGAAGATACACTATTATTAGAAAGAGATTATTTCGTAGTTTCATTAAGATTTCTTACATATTAACCGATAGATGCGATATAAAGTCAACCGGAAATTCGAAAATATTTATATTAGGTATTTGGACGCTAAGGGAAGTATTGACCCGATTTTACCCATTTTTAGCACAATGACATTCACAAAAATGTTCTACCCATATTTCAATACTAAAACTCATTAGTGACCGATATGTTCGGTAAAAAATCAGCCATATGCACTGATGTCCACATATTTAGTGTCTGAGTCATTGAAAAGTTATAGTCCGATTGGGACAATTTTTAAGGGTTGGATTAAATATCTTGAGGACGCCGTTTATACAAAGTTTTACCCTAATAACCTCATGGACCGCCCACCTGAAATAAGTGTTTAGCCCGAAAATGTCCCCCCCACAAGAATCCCCCGTACTAAATTACAGTTTTGTATCCTTATTTAATGCTTAGTTATGACACTTGAACGGTTTGCGATAAATGGCGTTTCGTGGGCGTGGCAGTAGTTCGATTACGATTCATTTTTTGACGAATACGATGAAACTCAAATTATATATGTAATCGTATATGTGATATAAGCTCAACAAAAGGCAAAAACTTAACATATTGGGTATATCGTCAAAAATTCAAGCAGAGAACTGGAAATTATTATACTAGGTGTATGGAGTTTGGACTAATAGTCTAGAACATTTTCATTAATTTTGATAAGTTTTTACATATTGACCGATGTATACGGTACAAAATCAACAGGATATTTGAAATTCATATATTAGGCCTCACTAACGAGAGGTATCGACCTAGTCTTAAACAATTTGGTATTACAACATATTTTTTCCAGAAAAAAGGTCTCTCAGTTTTATTAAGATATCTCACATATTGACCAATGCATAAGGTATAAAGTTAAACGAATGTTTGAAAATCCTTATACCAACTGATCGAATTTGACCCGGACTGACAAACAAATTCATATTAAAGTATTTTAATACAAATCTGTTGCAATATATTTATCGCCTTCAAAATAGTCTCATGACTAAATACAAGCATGCCAACGCCTAATTCTATGTTCCATACACTTTGTACAAGCCTAAGCTTTCTGTGCTTTCAGCGAATTTCGGTGCATTTTTGGAGTGTCATTTGCTAGATTGTTGAACTGTTTCGACGTCGTTTTTGCAAAGTACTTTGAACCGAGTCCAACATTGACACACTTCATACACAAAACCTTAACCAAGCTGTGTTAAATCGACCCATAAGTGATGTTCAGATCCTTTGCTATTTCTCTGATGCCAATACGACTTTTTCGATATTATCGCCAATAACAGAATTTTAGGTGAACAAAACTAGTAGAAGGTAAAAACTGCATGTGATTCTATATATCAGAATTCTTAAGTAAAAGTTGGCGGATCTTCATCCTTAAATCAAGAGTATATATATAATTCTTCGAAAAATATATAGTTTGTCGAATTTTTGGAGACTGCTTTTAATTACTGTCTGAATCAAAAACAAACTTTCCACTAAGCTATATACACACATGAGAGCCATCAGCGCAGACTCACAATTCATAAGGAGTCTTGTGTAAATATATAATTGTTTAAATAAATTTAACATAAACAAATATTGGAAAAAACCGCTTTCCGAATTATTTAATGATATGATTTTATGATAGGTACGCACGAGCTAATCTCTTTATTTCTTGAGTTTACCAACACTGTTTATAAAGAAAAAATAGGCGGAGACTTAATTGCTCTCTTTCTCAGCCATGGTTCCAAGCGCTAAGCAGCTAAATGCGCTGACTCAACATATATATGTGTATAGCGAAAACAACTGCTAATTTATGTTAAGAGCAACATTTGCACTTGGAACTCACGTTCTCATTTTAACAAATCCTCTTTTCACTTCTTTGTTGATAGAGAGCGAGTGTGGCTTGTTCTCATGGCCCGTCCGAAACGAATTTTCATTCTCAGTTGCAGCAGAAGGAATAAAGCACTCTCAACGTCCATAAACCAGTATGTGAGGAGCATAGCCATCTGTTAAGGGGTGAATGAGGAAGTGAGAAAGCAACTGGTCATTAAGTTACAAAAATGGCATTTGAAGTCTACGTAGAGTGCGCTGCTGCAGAACTACGCAAACGTCGGCTAGCTCTGCATTTGCTGCTGTCGCTGTTAGGGGTAAAACACATTTTGTGTACTGTTAGTTGCCTTGTGCTGAGCAATTCATATTTCTCCTTTTCAATGGTTTGTTTACATCATAAATAAACATGGCCGAAACTCTTCGTGCCGCCTAGAATGGCAAGAGAGTTACGCCATGTGTGCAACACGGTCTCAGACAAAATCAACATTTAGTTGGGGATTGTCCACCCTCGATATACAGTTTTCGCGCGCTTTTGTTGATGCTATAATTTTCAAATTAAAGTAATTTTAATCTACGATGAGAGATGTGAAGGCTCATTATAAATACAATTCTGCTCTGTACACTTTTTTTTCATGTAGCGAATTCAATGTAGCATTCTTGATGGCAGACGAATTATCGGCAACGTGAATATATTTTCTTAAATATTTGCATCTAATAAAACCCATCATATAAATACAGTTACGGCAAGAAAATTCGTATTCAGAAAATTCGAATACATAAAATAAATAAGCTCAGTTTGACTTAGTCTATGAAAAATTTAATAACGACCGGCTAATACCATTTTTATACTATTCGTGGAGATTATCCGACAGCACTGGTATTGAATTTGAAATACTATATCTTTAAAGAAATATTTTCTAATAGTTCAATAGAGCAATCCTAACAACATTTTTAGAAATATTACAAATTGTATGTTAATTAAGTCGGAAAACTTGTGAATATATTGAAAAATAAGCGTTTAAGGTATACATTGGGAGATTTATATTAATTTTATTGAATTAATTTTAATGAAATAAAATCTTAATTACTGGTAAGTTCATAATCGGTATAAATATATTTATATCACTTATATCATAAACTTAACAAAACTATTAAAAACACTTAATGTAATAAGGTAAATTTAGTTATCTACGTTAAATATACCGTTTTTAAATTTGTAACTCATAATATGACAAAAAATCATAAGCAAATCGCAAAAAATACTATAAAATGGGCAAGTATGAAAATCTATTACCTAATTGTTAATTTTTTTAAATGATAAAATTATAAGTAATTGGCTATCCATGATGCACAAACTTATAGTATTCATTGTTTGCCTTTGGTGTATGGAATAGGGGAATATATATTTTTTTTTTCGCTCTGCGTGGAGATTCAAATACCAATAACATAAAATATATTTATGATCTATAGATATAAGCGTATATTTTTATATAAAATGGAACAGCAAAAACAACAGATGTTGTGAATACTGACTACTCTTTCCATATTATCTGTTATAACGGCTGAGCTCATGTCAGCAAGGGCTACAGGTTGGCGAACTGTAGACGGCCTAAACTCTTAGGTCAGCTGCGAATATCCAATAAACAGGCCCTGACCAAAAGCGACAGGAGAGGAGGGTTCGGCTTAAAAGACCAGAAACATCCTACGAATCTCCGGCGGTGAGGCGAATAGATGCCGCCTTGGTATAAGCATCCACAGCTTTTAAGGGGCTGCCTCGAGGGAATACCTACCCATGAGAGGAAGGCTGTATGCATTTGTACAACTGCACGGAAAGAACTACCCCGGGCTCGCGTCCATCAGGATCGCGACCAGTAAGATCCTGAATAAGGTATACTGGAAAAAACTGATAGGACAAAAATTGTTTTCGGGCTGGTGAGAGTGATATTCTACCACTTCAGTAAGCAAGGGTGACACGTTGCTGAAATGGTTGGTAGGCTAATATCACATTCGCCTCCGTCTCGTTAAAACCCTGGCAGGTTTTCAAGTACGTTCAAAGCAAGTCACCATTAAATTGGTCCTACAGGTTCAGTTGAGAGAAGATTCAGGCAGAAGAAGACTTCTCGAAAAGTGCAAAGCCATTGTTCAAAAAAGAAGCAGGCAATGGCTAAACAGAAGATTGTCAGAGATATTGGAGGAGACTTTATAATAGCGGGAGATTTTAACTCAAAAGCTATTGAATGGGGAATGCGAAATACTAACTCCAGAGGCCAGGCTCGGCGTTATGCTACTCAACACGGTAGCAGCAACGACATTTAGGAGACCAGGCTGCAATAAACTACACCAGATATCACACTAGCGTCAGAGCGCATAGAAAGCATAGTAAAGCGCTGGGAGGTTATGGAGGATTACACTGGCAGTGACCACCAGTACATAACCTTCGAAATAGACCCCCAAAACGCAGTCACACAGAACAGATTACACGGTACCACGAGAAACTGGAATGTATCTAAACTTAATAGCGAGGCACTAATCTCTGAAATTGATAAGCATGACCTCCCAAAAAACGACATAGGGGACGCAAGAGAAAACGTAAAGAAGACAATGAGGCTAATCACCCAAGAATGTAGTAAAGGAATGCCTCGGACACAAAGCAGGAGACAAAACAGCGCTGCATACTGGTGGGCAGAGAACATTGCTCAGTTAAGAAGAGCGTGCCTTCACTTAAGACGGGTCTACACAAGACACAGACGCAGAGGTAACGCAACAACAGAAATGTATAATCTTCACGCCGCGGAGAAAGAACTAAAGCGGGCTATCGAAATTAGCAAAAAAGCAAAATGGAAAGAGCTTCGGAATGACCTAAAAATAAACCCGTGGGGTCTAGGGTATAAGGTTGTTATAAAAAAACTAGGTGGTCGGGCCCCACCTCCGCAACTGAACGCATATAAAATGGATAAAATCGTCAATGCCTTATTTTCCACACATGAAACAAGAGCCAAGAAAAAAAGACCGACGAAACCACCCAATCAATGACGCACCCCTCTTCACCATCGAAGAGTTGCAAACGGCGGCAAAAAAAACTTAAACCCTTGACGTTCGGAAAGCCTTCAACAGCGCTCGATGGGAAAACAAGATTCAAGCATTAGAGGAAAACTTTAAAATACCCACATATCTCAGCATAATGGTGAGGAGCTATTTGGAAGACAGAGTTTTGCTGTATAAAACCTCTGAAGGACCACGACACTTGAAGGTCACGTCAGGAGCTGCGCAGGGACCAATCCACGGCCCAGACCTCTGGAACGTCAGTTACGACGGCATATTAAGCCTCGATATGCCCGACAATACCTATCTAGTTGGCTACGCAGACGACTTCGCCGCGATAATTACTGCGAGAGACACTGAAGATGCGCGCAGGAAGTTAAACCAGATGATGATGAAATGTGGCTTGATACAAAAGGTCTCAAACTTGCCATTGAAAAAACCGACCTGGTACTGCTAACAAAGAAGCACATTCCGACTGTAATAGACATGAGGACAACTACAGAAACATTAAGGACACAAAAGGTTGTCAACTACCTGGGGGTAAGAATAGACTCCAGGCTTACCTACTGAGCACAAATTCAACACGCTGCGGAAAAAGCGTCTATAATAACTAGTCAATTGAGCAGAATTATGTCTAATATCGGAGAACCAAGAAAGGAAAAACGGAAACTTTTGATGTCGAAAACACTAAATGTCTTGCTCTACAGAGCAGAGTTATGGGTAGACACATTGAGGAAAAATAATCGACGCAAATCCCTGGAAAAAGTGTATCGCACATCTGCTTTAAGGGTAGCATCGGCATATCGCACAGTCTTGGGCGAAGCTGTATATGTAATAAACGGAAACACACCCATCAACTTGTTAGCATTTGAACGAATGAAAATATGGACGTTGAAGAAACAAGGAACAGATCTTACCGCTACAAAAGGGAAAATAAAGAACGACACCTTCGAATAATGGCAAGCTCGCTGGGAGCAAGGACGCCACGGCAGATGGACGGCCAGGATAATCCGAAACATAAAAGAATGTACTAACAGGAAACTTGGTGAGGTGGATTTTTACACTACTCAGATGCTATCCGGGCATGGATATTTTAAGAAGTATCTATATAAAATGGGAAAAGTCGAAGAGCCGTCCTGTATATACAACGACGCGATCGGCTCCCTGAATGCGGATAACATCATACCTAACGTACTACGGATTAAAATACTGGACCTGGACGCAGGCAATGACATGTAAGTCTTAAGACGAGAAATATGGAACGCCACCCTGAAGTAATGCGAAGCGGTTCCAGGGTGAGCGACGGTTCCCTAGAGGAGAGTTTTTTAGTGACCTGCAAGTGGCACATACCATGGATGTGACGACACAATCACGATGCGGAAGGTATATTTCTCAACCTCCCCCGAAAAAAATAATAAAAATAAAAAAATCTGTTATAACACGAAATATCCGATGTCCTTTCCACATATTATTTAAACGATTTTTTATATTTCGATATTATTATATAAGGAGAGGGGTGCTCAGATCTAGGGGAAAAGCATAACGTATTACATTTTTGGAGATTTAATCGCAAATCATTTCTATCACACCAAACAACCAAATTGTTTAAGTCTGTTTGCAATAGACACCTTTCATCGGTTGAAGTGTATGATTTAAAAAGTTTTACGTCGGCGACATATAATCAAATGTTTGAGTACTTTATTACAAACGAGACATTATTTGAATCTGAAAGAGTATCATCTTTTTAACGAAAAGCTTAATACTTGGAGTAGAATGAAAACTGCCAAAGAAAATGTACTTGCCTATGTGAAATCTTTAAAACAAGTAGGAAAGGCCAGATTCATTGTAACCGAACATTTTATACACTCGCAATTTACAAAACCCAAAACCAGGAGATACCGATCATCCATTTAGGATTCATTCTTACAATAGACATTTCAAAATAGACTCTAAATATTTAAAAATGAACAGTTTTACGTTTTCTGTCATATATCGTAGAATTCCCTAATTCTGTATACTGACCTTGGTAACGTCTCTCAAATTACATTATATTTTGATAAAAGTGTTCTTGTTCTGCCGACTAAGCTCCCATATTATCTTTAAATTTATCTGAATGAGCATGTGCACCTTTAGAGACATTCTACATCCGATCAATCATGTCAGTGACCAGCTCGTCATAATTGTCAGATCTATGGTTTCTAAGGAAACCATGCACTACTGCCTTTAAATTGTTACAGGCTGTTTTCTCCTCATTGCTTACTTAAGGAAGATGTCACAATCCATATGTTTTTATTTTAGATCCTAGAAAGATTCCAGCTTTTATTTTTTTAGTTCTGAAAGCTTCAGAAGAAAATTCCCCAAAAATTTAAAGATGATTACCTGGTTCCTTTCAAATTCTGGGTACTGCAAACTTCAGTGCTTTTTTTCACCGTGTTACCAGCCTGCAATAAAACGTAACATATTATTACCTAATTAATGTTATCAAAATAGTTCATAATTATTATAAAAAAAAAGAGGAAATAAACTCAGCATCCAGGATATACAAGAGTTACATACACATGTGTAGCCCATCTTTTGTTCTATTATTTAACAGGTAGATTGAAGTAAGCTTGGTATGCTTCGCAAATCTTCTAACTTTTACTTATTGTAAAACATACTATTTTACTCTCATTTTAATAAATTCGCCGCAAATATAGCAACACGAGTCAGCGTCTCAGTTATAACTTTTCAAAGACATTTTGTACCAGTCGTTACAGGAAGCAAAATTATGAAACACATTATTTCTCCTCAAATTGGCAAAAACATACTGTCGTACAACGACCGATGCAAGTGACATCCTCTCCCGTGTTTTTCGCTCTTTTTTGACGGCAACAGCCCACGAAGATCGACATTATATGGGCTCGAAAATCAAAATGATCAAAGAGCTATAATTTCCCTTCCCATATATATTTGCTTATATCGGATTTTCCAATATGGATGATACGATTTCTAAGTATCGTTTCGGCTATTTTAATATGCCATGAACTGTAATTGCTTTTCATTCCATTCAGTAATGTTTACAATTTCATCATGGAAAAATATACGCAAGCGCACCGTTTACCAATTATCAAAATAATCGTTTTTCAATTGCAGTCGAAGGACTACCGGAAACGTTTGCCTCACCAAATTTAGTTGGTATAGCTTTATACAAACTACAGTTGTCCCTACGTACTGTGATTAACTGCCCCAAATTACAATTTTGTTTCTTAATTTTTGATTAGTTATGATACTTTATAGGTTTTCGATTAACGTCATTTTGTGGATGTGGCAGTGAGCCGATTCTAAATGGAACGTATGTACAAAATTCCTTCAATTTATTTTGGGTTTTACTCATAGCCGGACATACAGTTTCAGCAAGTCTCGTTATCCTGATCATTTTTATATGTACATATATGTAGCTCTATATTTATTTCGTTTAGTTTAAGGCGTTACAAGTAACCGTTAGGTGTACAGAACTATAATAGTAGTTGTATAATATTTGCGAGAGTATAAATATGAATAGAAAAGTATTAAAATATTTATACCGCTCTTTGGCATCGAATTAAATGTTCCTCCTTTTTCAGAAGATTAGTTCTTTGTTGCTGCATTTAGAGTAAGGTAGGCATCTCGACAATTCCCACGCCTAGTGTTGACTAAAATTAAGAGATGTTTCGAAATAATTGAAAGTAATTTTTTTTTATTTAACCAACTTGTATTATGGGTGCTAGGTATATTTCTCAACATGGTTTTGTATGTTCGATTGGCTTGTGTTAAATTAATCGAATACCAGATTTCATTGCTGCTAACTAATAAAGTTGGTAAACATGTTATTTAAAATTTTTAAATTTGCTATGAACTTTCCAACGGGGTGCTTTTAATAGAGTTATTACTCACACAGTTGGTTAATCGAGAATTATAAATTCCGCAGTATGCTTCTAAGCACTAACATACAATTGTCCTTGCGGATGGTAACAACACCAGTAAAAGCCTAAGTAACAGCGGGATCGCTACACAAAATCACGGGTATCCCACTGCTTCTTTGTGAAGTGGAAGTTACTTCGTCGTATATACATAGAGGTTCAGTTGTTGTAGTAGTATTTACGTGTTCTGCTGTTGGTGTTTTCGTTACGTTGCTCTTCTTGATAGTGCTGTATAGTTGGTGTAACTGCTGCCGGTGTTGAGGTGCTAAAACATAATATTTTTAGAGACAAGAGAGAAGAGTTTGTTTATCCGAGGGGGGCCAACACTCTACGCCCCCATAACTTACTCCACCCACGACTGATTGCATATTTCCTCTTAGAGTCGAAAAACTTTATCGCTGTGGAAAAATAGATTGTGTTTATTTGTAGAACTCAGTTCTTGTTTGTATAATATCAGACCCCCACATACTTTTGAACTGTTGTTTGTTTGTTTATACTTTCGCAACATGTTGCACAGATTAGAATAGTTTTGTATGCTTAAATATTATGTGAAAAACATAAACTAAATTGACTGATTTGGAGCAAATGTAGGTAGAGTTTTGAATCTATTTAATACAAACATGCTTTATGCTAAACGTATTACGACTATTTAGATCAATGCATGTATCATGCAAATAAGTCCAGATAATTTAACCTTCATTATTAAAGTATCTATTGTAAAATTATAAAACCTGGAGAAACCTTACGATCCAAGTTTTACAGAAAATTATAAATTATAATTTTATAGCTACAAGCTCCATAAATCTAGTAAAATATCTGATAATGGTGAAAAGATTCAACTAACTTTAAACTTTTTTTTCTTTTCATTGATTCCGTAGAACAGATATCAGCAAGCATTGCTGCTGACCATCTCCTACTGATGAAACTTTGAAGGTTGCGAATTTGTGGACCTACAAAAATTCCTTCTTTTAATTTTGCGTCACTTATTCGGCGAAATATTTTTTGACACATTGAAAACCTACAACTTCCTTATTAATAACTTTTTTTCATTTAATTGTACTTTCTGAGAAAACTCGCCACAAATGTAGCAAAAATAATGTTCAGAACATTTACAAGCTCTCGGCATTCTATACCGATAAATAAAATTAAATTTAATTTAGTACAATTTTCATTAATAAAAGTTCTTTTTCATATTTATAGGCTCTGTTTATAAAAACGCATAAGCTACACATAAAATAAATAAAAATATAAATAATATGACCTTAATGCAAGTCTTACCAAAATATTCGATATAGAGAATTAACAAATGAAAAACCAGTTTTCAACTAACTCTTTTAAAGTTACAGCGAATACTGCGCATTCGCATTTATACTGCCATAAAAATCACTATCGATAGTTTCTTGCTTAAAATATTTTGTGAATATTTACAGTAGTTTTAATGTTAATGCACTAAAGTAAATTTAAAATAAAATTACTAATTTAAAAAAATTCATTTCGAATTTTCTAATCACGTCTAGCACTTGTGGCATAATTTTTTGAAGTAGTATTTCTTTGCAGGCCAGTGTTATCAGGATAACAATGTGAATTTTACCAAATCATCTTTAGCGATAAGATACATTTAAATATACCTATATACGCAAAATTCCAATATTTAATGCGTGAACAAGACTATGGAGAGTTACTGTCTGTTTATATATATAAAATTAGCGAACTATCTAATCCTAAATGTTTGAAATGTCATTTATACACATTTATAGTTTTACTTAAACGAAATTTCTAAGTATCTGAAAAACATTGAACACCAGCGCATCTTTTATTTAAAAAAAAAAAAATAATAATTTTTTAATAGAACCCGGATAATTGGGTTTCCCGCATAATTGGTTAAAAATATGTGTTATTGAAAAAAAAATGTACCTTTAATTTCCCCCGGTTGCACAAACAACTTTCGTTAAAAAAATAAGCAGGCATTGCGGGCACATTCATATCTAAGTAGCAGTTGGCAGCAGTTGGCACCTTCCGATTAATATTTGTTTTCATCAATTGGACACGCATTTGTTGAGAAGCAATTCGATTCGTACGCAGAAGTCGAAAATTGGGTGTCTGATTGGTTTGCTTCAAAAAACGAACATTTCTATTGGCATCGTATCCACTAATTGCCAAAAAAGCGGTTAAAATGTGTTAAAAGCGAAGGTCAAAACTTTGAATAAATTTTAATTTCAAACTTATTTTTTTCAGAAAACATGTTTTTTTTTGTGTGTGTGTACAAAAGAAAATACAGACATCTCAAATTAACATTAAAAATATTTAAGCAACCCTATATAAATATGTGGACGCTAATGCTGCATATATACAATAATATGATTTTTTTCCTTTAAGTTAATTTTTTTTATAGCAATGATCTCTAAATATATATGTACATTGTATAATATTATGTAGATATCATTCCAAAAATCTAAATAAATACTTCAAGTGCATAAGGTTAATTGAACCAAAAATTGTGCAATTTTTGAAGTTCAATTATAAGGGAGATACTGTACATCTATATTCGTTTGGCATTAATTTTTAGAGCCGAAACATTTTACTCCAATGGGGAACAATCACAATTGCCATTCCAAGAGAGGAGTCTATTTTATCCTTTCAGTAGGCCTTAATTTACGAGAAGGCACATCGTGGCACAGAGATGCGGAGATGATGGTGGTGCCACAGTTAAGTTCTAATTTGTGTAATATTATTAAATGAATAATGCACTAAGTGACCTACTTGATTAAGGTGGTAACTTTCACTTTCTGAGTATACTGTTCAGATCGGACCCCTATAGTACATAGCTGGCATACAAACTGGCCGATCAAAATCAAGATAAAGATCTTTTTATACCCTTTTGTGCTATAAAAAATACATTTGAGAAGGTTGTTATAATCGGCTGCATCGAATCATGGCGGACCATGATGAGCCTCAGAGTATATTTCGATCGTTAGAAAGCTGAAACTTACACCCCCCTCTTTTCTACATATTATATGTCGGAAAACACTAGGGAGCTTTGTCCATATTTCGCTTTCAGATTTCTTAGAACGCAGTGTTGAATAGAACTATGTATATTTCTTAAAATATTACATGAATATTAAAGAACAGAGTACTAGAACCTGTTTTAATAGTATGTTTTCCTGTTGTAATCGAATTCTTAAAATTAGTCGATTATTTCAATTTGTGTTACAAATAAAAATGTTTGCTAAAGTAATTTTTTTATATTTTATTTTTTTAGGGTCTGTCAGTTAGAATATAAGTAAATTTAGTTCCAATAGTTTTAAATTTATAACTGGAAATAGAAAAAACTTAAAATAAAATGAAATTAATTTTCTCATTTTTTGGTTCAATGTTTGTAGGTTGCAATGTCATAATTCTTAATAAAAGTTACTCAGTCAGATATTTTCTTCAAAATCTTGAAACCAATATATATTTATGGCTATAACCATTATCGTTATTTATAAGATTGCTCGAATGTGTAAAATTCGGAAGTTTAAAAGTGCAAATGGAAATTATCCGTTCTATATTAAATTAAATGAAAGTGTAGTCACTAACTAATAACAAGCGCTGTTATTACTGCTGTTCTTAAGTATCCTATTTCGGCGTATTTGCAATGTAATTTTACAGGTTTATCAAACTTGGATTTTTAAATTATACAAAATTAATAGCCCAAGCAATTAGTAACAAAGAAAAAGAAAGGAGTACTTAAACAAAATTTACGGGTTAAAGACGTAAGTTTGTATTTGCAATTTCGCATATGGAGAAAATAACTTTGTATATGAACAGGTAGAGTTTCGATAATTCTAGTTTATGGAATACATAGTGTCCACTGCATATGAGTAATATACTATACAGATTATTTATAATTGATCTGTTTCAAGGATAAAAAAGGAAATAATTTTATTCGCCAGATTTTTAAAACCTCAAACTAGACCAGAAATAAATTTCAATGACAATTTTGCACATGGATATAGTAAAACATTATCCGTTCTAAGAGAACGTCCCAATGAATTTTTTAACCAAAATTGCTCGTAATTAATCATGAAAAGGATCTTCTGTTCACCACCAACAACTCCGACGACGATGTAAAACACAGAGAGAGCAAATTGTATAGAGGACTTTGAAGTGACAGGCAAAACTCAAAACTCAGCATGATTCAGCAGTCAAACGGCATATTGCGACACATGGCTTCATAAATGGCTGTGCATATGCATGTGTGCATGTAGAGGCATTTAAAAAAGAATAAACAAACGGAATACCTAAACTAAGTTAGTCTCATGTCGAGTTTTTTATAAATATACAGATATTCATATGTATATAACTATACGGCATATATTCAGAATGGTTGTCAGCAAAAAGTTTTGGAAATATTTTTCATTTGCATGAAGCGTCATAATTTATGAATATTTAGAAGAGAAGACGGCGGGCGCCAGTGGCGAGAATAATGACCGCCTCAGCGACGTCGATGGTCAGGCAAACTTTCGGCTGCACTATATCGTAAGTCATATAGAGGAGCGACGGACAAGCAGCTAAACAACGCATGCGTAGTCGATTAAACTTCCTGGTAGCAATTTATACATTACAAAAAATAATACATTCATGAATACACATACATATGGGTTATACCGAAATTCAGTGTAAACAATATAATCATTTGTCGCATATCCGGAACAATTAGTATTTTTGTACCCGCCATTTGTCAGCCAATATGTCAGTGATTCGATCGCAAGCCTGCATAAGTGATTACCAAATTTCAGGGGTTGCTTGTCTATACTTGCAATACTGCTAGTGAAAATAATTAGAACAAATGAGCACTGTCCCCTAGTTGGGGCTACTAACAACAATAATATCCAATTCAACAGCGTGCTTAATAGTCCGCAGACGGCCAGTAACATTGGGCTCATAAAAATCTATTTGATAAAGTGATAAAACAATTCGAACGCGCGTACCACCACAAAAGCGGAAGCGAGGAAGTAATGTCAAACAGTTGTGCGAAAAGCATCAATAATGTGTATAAGTGCTACAGTTCATGAGTGTACTTCAGAGAAGAGCCATATTTTACACAATATTTGGAAAATCTTTGAATTACACTTCATTAAAACGCACACAAATGCTCTTACTTTTAAACTCACAGCAATAAACTTTGGATACGCCACATAATTAATTGAATTGGAGTCGTTCGCCGGTCTCACTCTAGTATAGCAATTGGTTTCGGCGTTAAATCCCAAAATCTACTCTCTACTCAACAATACTTCATATGCGCCAACATCTTGTCCTGCGCCAATACCATCCAGAACATTTTGCACCCTGCAGTAATATTATATAAATTTTATGTTCTATTTATGTTGTGTAAACGATGCCATAATCGTAAAAATATCAAAACAAATCGTTAAATTCGATCATCGTCATCGAAAGTTGCATCGACAGTCGACACAGTTGCTGCAGCCGCAGAGACGTCAGCAAGGGCACGCTAGATTTTACCTTCCCCTAAGTTTGTGGTATCCATAATCGATGTAGCGATATATTGGCTTTGTATACACTTATTCGACATTGCCGCTTTGTTCTTTACTTTATTAGTTAGTTGGCGCTTCTGAATTGCTTGTGAGTTCTTTGAACACTTCGATTGCTAATCGTACGTGCCGCTTGGTGCAGCCAAATGGGCTGGGAGATTTGTAGGCCATGTAGTATCGTTTCATTATACGCACATAAATGAAGATATTTATGTACGTTTATATATATGGCAGCTTGTCTTCTCTAAAGAATGGAATACACAATCTCCAGTTCTCCTCCGTGCTTCGAGTGTAGTTGATACTCGTACCGTACCCATATCACTAAATATTTGTGTATTTAGTGACACAAGTATCACAAACAGCACATAAATTGGTAACTTAATTAACTTTACATTAAGTGTAAATTATTTCAAAAATTTGTGTATCAAACTTAGTTCACAGGAAATCTCATGCCAGTGGTTATTGGCACACCGAAAGAAGTAAACGCTAATGAATTCAGAAAAATTAAATTCGTTAATGAAATATTATAATACTAGAACAAAGAAAGATAGAGAAAAATAAAAAAGGTAAAAAAAAAAATTTAATAACAGAAGAAGCAACATAAAATAATGTATGGTTTAGAATTCTGGCACAATATACATATGTAAACATTCCTCAAGTTAGCGTTGCTAGGTTGTTTATGCAGGTTGCTTTTTACAAGTAGGTATATCTTTTAAACATATCTTTTCTGAAATCGAAATATAATAAAACAATGAATCTCAACGGAATATATTGATCTTTATAAGTAATTATTAGCTTAGCTTTAGACTTCTGCAATATGTTCAACCTGAACGACTGAAAATATAATATATGGAAACCTGTTAACTTGGGTGTTTCGAAATTTAGAGGATTTAAGGCTTTTAAGAGAATTTAAAATTTAAATTCCGGTAAGAAATATAAAAAATAAATTTTTATAGACATATCTAAACTAGTATGTCACTATCGCTTATACGATCATTCGATCATTCAAATTTGAAAATATTTATTTCTAATTATATAATGTTTTTGGAATGTATATCCATCAACAATAAGGCTATGTATAGGTATGTGCATACATCAACAATTGACAAAATAATGCAAATATAAAAAGGCTAAGAATATCAACGCACTGATATTTTGTTTTCTTTTTATTTGTATAGCGAAGCGCACTCCATAAATTTTCGCACGCTCAATATTGTTTCAGATCATAAATCATGGCTGCATTTGTGTACAACGCGCAAAAAATTCGAACACCACGCGACGCAAACATTTGCGTCTGTTAGCCGAGCAGCAGTTGCAGTTATTTCTCCCTCAACCTATTTCATTTATATGAGTCTCCCAAAAGCAACATTGCATGCTTACAGATAGACATACTCGTATAGCAACAGCACAAAACTCAGAAAAGGAAAATAATCGAGAGACGACTGCATTTACCCTGAACGAATGCACTTGCCATTGTATCCCTGAACGCAACGCCAATGGACTGCTGCAATACAATACTGATGAAACGCGGAAGGACCAACTATATAGAATGAATACCACTCAACGTCGTCAATCCCTACCGCCACTGCCACGCCACCGATTTCCACATCCCGTGCCAAAAACGGCAACGGCCAAAGTCGGAGTGACTCCGACTACTACTATAAAATTTATAAGTGTTGTGTGTCATTTGTTGAAGGCACAGTCGTATTTTCTTCCGTTTAAAACAAAAATCTAAAATGTTAGATTTAATTAACAATTGTCGAATATATTGTCAACTTTTTCAATAAAAATTACAAAAGAAAATATTTTTACGAAGTTGTTCATTTTTCTCACCAAGGCACATCATTATCAGCATCAAAGGTGCCAACTGAATTTGATCAAGATATATATCTCAGGTTTGTCGATATTTTCGGTAAAACATTAAGTTAGCCGTAGACATTGATGTCCTGTTGGCCTTGAAAATTTACAGTACTGTTTCGGCCATTTATAGGTGAGTAGTTTCAGACTTTAAAGGTACTATTTGTGAAAAGTTTTATTCTGATATAATTATTCAATATTTGCCCATTTTTTAACTTTAGCAAAACGATTAACAGATAACCCTATGAAACAAATTTTGTTAAAATTGTTCGAGCAGTTGTTGAGAGTTGATTTCACATGAGAGTGGTCTGTGCCCATTGTTAAATTTGAATACCAGTCACAGGTAACCCCACCGACTATCTCTTTGGTTACAACGAATGCTTTTGAGGTTTTTGATTAGACAGTTTTCACACTTTTTCGTTAATATGGCTTTCACATTACTTAACCTATCTATGTGAGGGACTACATCCACTCTTCAAAAAAAATTTTAATCCTTTGTACCGACTCAAAATTTTGAAGTTTAATTTGTAACTTAGTCATAGCACATTATATCTTCCCAGTTAATAAAATTAAGTGGGCGTAGCTAATGTCAAATTTTTATCATATGCAATGCCAATCTCTTTAAGTGTCAAGAAATAACTATATATCTATCTCTTTAAATAATAGATGTTATAAAAAACTAAACTATTATAACCTGTACAACAGGTTGGGAGATTATAATGAAGTCCTATATAGTGTATATGTGTCGAGAAGTTTTCGACAGACATAAGTGATCTATCTTAGTCATGATAAAATCATTAACATCAAATTACGTGGTTTCACAGTTGGAACCCAGTCGGATATTAGCATTGGAGAAGCTGACTGATTTTATGGTAGCAAAAGAAAAGCGTTATCTAGGCATATGTGAAAGGATAACTTTATTATTTTAGCTTCAACTTAGATCCCCAAGTATGTAGGAACACCACATTAAAGAAATTTCAGTAACTTCTGACAACTGGTGACACATATCGGATGGTGACATCAACG